>NC_069780.1:175174770-180174770 GCF_027406575.1 Nycticebus coucang | reverse complement strand
AAGTTGATTGTGCATCAACTATAAGATGATAAATATGTATTAGTTTAAGCTGGTAAATGTGTGGCAATTTGTTACGGCAACAGTATAAAATGAATATATACTTGAATTTAGGTTATTTTTTCTGAACAACATGTTATGTCTATGATATTCTATATAGTAAACAAAGGAATAGTACTAATTAAAATATGAATGCTGACTAACACAAATTGGCATACATCTCACTTCTGTTTTGCTCATATTACTTGTGACAATGCAGAAAGTATGATCACAAAGAACTTTGTGAGATTAATGCACATTGAATAATTTAATACTGCTGTTATAGCAGAAATGTTACTGTATTAAAGGAATGCACAATTCTTTTGTTCCAAAGTTTTAAAGACCAAATGATGTCCAATGGGGTCACCAAATGGTGGTCTCGATAATCCAGATAGCACACTTATTATGGTGTATAGTTTATTATGTCTAACAAACTCTCACTAAAATGAAATAGTGAAGCCAATTCTATTTTCTTTTTTTTTTTTTGTAGAGACAGAGTCTCACTTTATGGCCCTCCGTAGAGTGTCGTGGCCTCACACAGCTCACAGCAACCTCCAACTCCTGGGCTTAAGCTATTCTCTTGCCTCAGCCTCCCGAGTAGCTGGGACTACAGGCGCCCGCCACAATGCCCAGCTATTTTTCGGTTGCAGTTTGGCCGGGGCTGGGTTTGAACCCGCCACCCTTTGTATATGGGGCCAGGGCCCTACCCACTGAGCCACAGGCACCGCCCGCCAATTCTATTTTCTTACAATAATAAGTTTTTGTTTTACCTTCGGGGTTCGGGGCCAATTCACCCAAGTGTAGATTGAAATGAACTTGAGGTCTTCAAATTTCTAAAGCTATGATACTGATATTATTTCCTATATGTGATATGTTGGGCTTTTTTTATTTTTCTTCATTTTATGTTGTTTATATTATTTATATCATGCTTGTTGAAAATAAAGTACACTGGTTACTTTTTATTAGGGAAATAAATTGTTGCTGAGGAGAAGATATTATACAGAATATTTAGCTCATTTTAGTTCATTTTTCTGGAATTATCCTGTGAAATTGAACTATGTGAAGACAGATTACTTGAAGTTGGTCTTCATTGTAACACTAATAGGACATGAAATGGCACCAAATGTTAATATTTAAGGCTCAGTGTGTTTTCACTGCAGGCTATGAAGCCAACATGATTTAGTTTTCACTTTATTTCCAAAACTACTAAGAACTTTAAAACATTTAAAAAGAGTTTATTATTTAGTTTATAGAAAAACAGCACTATTACTTCCATTTTTAATGTATTTTATTTCAAATATTTTGTATTTTGATCTTATACTTTCAGTGATTCATTCCTTCTAGGCAGAAAAAAAAAGAGCTATCAAAGTAATCTCGTCATTTTTTTTATTTGCCTAGAATTCATTTTATTTCTAATCATACAAAAACTGATGAGATACATAAACATACAATTGCTGAGGAGATCAACCCTCAACAATTTAACTTTGAAGATAGATATAAAAACTTTCCAGACTTAAATAGTGTCAATATTTTACAATAAATGATAACTACCCATAAGGATTTTATGGGTGTTGTATAACTGGGAGTTGTTTCTTGAAAGCAAAATATTAGGTGGAATTCTATTGGAAAATCACCAGGGCAATTAAACTGCACAGCTAATTTGGGTAAACTAAGGTCAACATAAATATAAGGTTAGCAATATTTTATTTTATTTATTTATTTTTTATTTTTTTCTTTTTTTTTGTAGAGACAGAGTCTCACTTTATGTCCCTCGGTAGAGTGCCGTGGCCTCACACAGCTCACAGCAACCTCCAACTCCTGGGCTTAAGCGATTCTCTTGCCTCAGCCTCCCGAGTAGCTGGGACTACAGGCGCCCGCCATGACGCCCGGCTAAAGGTTAGCGATATTTTAAAACAGGATTGCTTTGTTATTATTTTAAAATAACAACAGCAAACATTTGCTAACAGTTTCTTGGCAAAAAGATACTCTGCCAGCATATTCAACTTTAGGGAATAAATACTCACTTACATACAAATGAACAGCACAAAAAATGAGACTGAGTCTCTGTCCCAGTTTAAGTATTTCTTTCACCATGTCATATATATGTATTCACGTGTTAATTTTTAAGCACTCCTAGTATTTAACTGTGCACATTAAATCTGTGTTTATATTTTCACATATCTTTAATTCATGGAATCCAAATCAATGGGGGAATTATACGAGAATTGTGATTTTACTTCAATGTAGTTTTTAGTGAAGTCACTCTTCTCATCAAATTATACAAATTTACCAGGATACGATGCCAAGGAGGAAGATCCCAGAGCAGGGGTTTGGAGACCTGGGTGCTGAGACAACCTTCTACAAGTAGCCCACTGTTGTGACCTTGGCCTTCAGTTCCTATAAAGTTTCTGCCTGTAGGAGTACCTAATGGTGAAGCATAAAAACTTAGTGGTACCTCAGCACATAGATTAGAATTTTGATCCCATGACTATTCTGATCCCTCAAGGTGTGGAAGTGTAATTATTGAAACTTGCCAGTAGCAAGAACCATCTAGGATACTTATTAACAGAATGACTATCAAGGCTCTCTCCTGGAGAACTGATTCAGTGTATTTGGGTGTGGTTCAGGAGTCTTATTTTAACCAGTCCTCTAGCGATCTGTAGCATTTTCAAGTTTGGGAAAGCCTGGTGTTGTTTCTTCTGATGTTACTGAGCGCCCAGGGTCTGGAGGGCTCATGCAAGATCTCAGTCTAGTCACTAAACAGAAGTGTAAATGCAGAGTGCTTCACTGGGGTGATATCAGGGAAGCCTTTCTTCTCAGCATGGTGTCCCAAAGGCCTCAGAAGGGGCAGGCAGGTCTGCCCTCACACCAGCTTCCCATGCCGGGGTTCTCAGCATAGGGCCATGGCACGTTCCCCCTGAATGGACATGGGTGGAAATAGAAAATGAGAGGACATGGGGACAAGGGTGGCCTAGGAGAGGACGGTGGGGGAAATTCCATTGCTCAGGTCATCTATACCACTCTCACTTTAATGGATCTGAATTATCCACTAAGGACAGACTTCTTCCTGCAAAGAGATGGAAAAGAAAACACAATCTCCTACATTTAACATCGACTCATTTAACCAAGGGATAATTATATATGCCCTTGGTAACAAATTGAGTAGCTCCAATGGAAAGAATTCAGAGTCAATTTGCCCAAACTCTTTCTTTATAAAATATTCTTGCAAGACGTCATTTGCTAATCTTCATATTCTTGTCTCGAGCATATTTTTTTAACCATAGAGTGAAATCAAAATGCATAATTGTAAAAATGGAAAGCAACAACCCTTTCCTTCTTTTTTTTTTTTTGTTTTTTGTTTTTTGTAGAGACAGAGTCTCACTCTATGGCCCTCGGTAGAGTGCCGTGGCCTCACACAGCTCACAGCAACCTCCAACTCCTGGGCTTAAGCGATTCTCTTGCCTCAGCCTCCCGAGTAGCTGGGACTACAGGCGCCCGCCACAATGCCCGGCTATTTTTTGGTTGCAGTTTGGCCGGGGCCGGGTTTGAACCCGTCACTCTCGGTATATGGGGCCGGCGCCCTACCGACTGAGCCACAGGCGCCGCCCAACCCTTTCCTTTTTGTAAAAATAAGTTTCATTTTTAAAGTCTCATATATTGTTTCTCCAAATTTTGACTTTTGGACATTCACTAGTTTTCTTGGATGATAATACTGTTCAGGGAAAGAAATTGTGTAATTCCAGATCCAGGAGAAGCACTCCCTGTCTTTTTTGCTGTTATGATTTATAGTTTCATGGTATTTAGAGAGTTCAATAAAAGGAAAGCAATAAAAGAAGATAATTTAAGGGGATTAATAATTTTCCAAATGCCAGAAGCCAAATTATAATCAAATTTTTATACATTTTGCTAATTAAAACTTAGAAACAGGCTAAAAATTATGTGGAATGTAGAGTGTTCTTAATAGGCTAGACACATGTAATTGCCTCTAGTACTTGTAATCACCTGGCAGCATCATTTGCATGGATTAGAACAAAGATAAATGATCTGGAGAAGCATCAGGATTCCAAAAATCTTTCTGTATTTTCACACTGATGTTCAAGTCTGCTGAACAGCCCTGCAATTTGTTACCACCTTTTTAATAGCCTTATAACTATTTATCAAATAAGATTGAGTATAATTGATGACACCATTATATTGAATAGCAGTGATCTACTAGTTATTTATAGGACGCGTTATAGAGATAAAAATAAATTTCAGAAAAGAATCACAAAATCCTATTGTGTTCAATAATGTGTGGAAGGAAATACAACACAGTTGCTGCTTTTAAAAAGTGTACATGGTAGGATAAGATTTTTCCAACAATAAAACAATCTGTGTTAACAATATGAGACAATGTTGAGAAAACAGATGAGTATAAAAACACGATTAACTCTTTTATAACTACTTGGGAGAGTTATACATTATACTATTTGGAATGCTTGTTCTGGTCTCCAGGTTTGATATCAGAAATGTTACCTAGTATGTTACCTAATTCAGGAATTAGTCAGAGAAGCTATTCTAACTGGGATGAGTTCTGGAAGTTTGCATCGATAGAATAAATCACTCTGTAGTATATTCAATGTAGTATTTTCTTTCCTGCAATGAGTTAAATTTTCTTCATATTCACCCATATTTTTAATTCCTTTTTGTCTTTGATATTTTAATCAAAAATCAAGAAAGCCTTCAAGGAAATATCTAGCCCATGTAGTAATCTTTTTATCTTGACCTTAAAAAAACTTGTTGGATTAAAACATTTTTAAAACAATAACAATAATCCATTTTATTTTTTTTAGAAACAGAGTCTCACTTCATTGCCCTCAGTAGAGTGCTGTGGCATCACAGTTCACAGGTCACAGCAATCTCCAGCTCTTGGGCTTAGGCGATTCTCTTGCCTCAGCCTCCTGAGAACAATAATCCATTTTAAATTTCCATATTTTTCTAGTCTTTGCCCTGAAATTAATGGAACTATGTTCCATTTTTTTGTTTCTTTCTCCTCAAAAATTGACCATATTTTTCTTCATCTAACAACTGACTGTGGGTTGGACTGATCTCCATTAAGACTCGTGCCTCTTCCATTTCCAAAACGTGCAACCATGCTTCTCACTCTCCCTCTTTTGTGCCAGGATTAAAGTCTGGTGCCACATTACAATATGGTAATAAAAACCATATACAAACTAAAACTTAAGCTATTTTTGTTGTTGTTTTTCTGTTAGCTCTTCATTTCACTAAGCAAAAAAGGAAAGAGAAGAGATGAGCAGACAGCCTTTTAGTAGAAATATCCACTCTTAGCCTCTTTTTCCATGTAGAATCCTAAAACATACACAGTTTGCTTTAAAGATTGAAACTATAGATTTATTTCTCAAGAATTCAGCAAGAAACTGGTAACCTTTGGGAGAAAAAGGATCACAAGGACAGCAGAAAGGATTTCAGGGTGAGACCACATAGGGAAGGCTCAATACGTCTTTACCTTAAAGTTCTATCTCCCCTCGTTATTTCCTTTGTATGTGGCACCTTCACGGCTTGCCTTTTCCCTGATCTGTGTTCAGTTCAGAAATCTTTATTATCTATGTCAACATCATAAATTGAGCAATTCTGCACATCTATCTTCTCCATTACCACTCGTTTGTCATTAATATTTTGTCTACAAGACCCCATCATGGGAATAGATACTGTATTTTATTTCCTAGACTAGGTCAAGTTAATGTAGACACCTCACATTCTAGGAGATGAGTTTTTGCCACTAGATTTATATTGTGTCATTATGGCTCTTATGTATAAAAATAGTTTTTTCGTGGAAATGGTGTACAAGGCATGGCCTGAACGTGTACAGATTCTCGCACACATGTATTTATCTTCAGCCAAAACTCCGAGTTAGGAGGTGAGGTAAGGTAGGTACAGTGTACCTTCCTCCTCTATGATCCTCCTCATTTACTTAAAGCTAACCTATCCCCCTTAGCTTCTCTGAGACAGAATCATCACTCAAGCTAACTCAACAAAGCTCATACTCTTCAGACTCTCTCAGTAAAGACCAAAGACAATGAACTCAGAATTTAATGATTTGTTAAATTAGGACACTTAAACAATTGTAAATATTAGCTTAACCACATAAAATTGCTGACTTTGTATTCAATATTGGACAAGTAACAATAATTCCAAAGAGTTTAAATTAATAGATAAAAAATGAAATCACTCTTTAGAGTAAGCTCACATGCCAAAAACTTGAGGGTAAAGGAATTGTATTAGATTTCTAATATAGCAAGAAACTTGCGTGTGTCTGTGTATATAATTTGTATATAATATCTGCATGGTATCTTGCAACTCTAACATTTGAAGGTGAACTTTTACCTACAATTTTCTTTCGTATAAAAAGAGCTTGAAATGCTGTAACTTCATCAAATCTGAAATGCTATTGCTTGTAAAAAGCTACTTAATTTATTTATTAAAAATAAGAAGAAAACTATTCTTTGCATTATAGAAGCAGAGCATTAACAACACAACAGTTTTTGAAAAGTGACTCCTCTGTTTTTTCAGGATATTATTCCAAGACAGTGATTCTCAATTTCATATTTTTGAAGCTAGTGTACATTCTTGATTTTTATTCAAAGGGTAACTTATGTGTATTTATATAGTTAACATCTAAACAAATTAGTTTACAAACCAATAAGTAAATATTCTTAAAAAGAACAGATATCAACTTAAAGAGAAATTTAAGTTTGGGATTAGTAAAAAAACACTATAATCCTCACAGTATGTAAATTTAGATAAAAATGAAATATTAGGCCAATAATGACTCAAGATAATGTGAAGATAATCAGTTTGATATACACATTATAACTCTTGATATATTTAGTGTAGTAAAGTAAGGCAAATAAGTGCTAAATTAAAAATAACAAAAAAACACCTTTTACTGAGAAAAAGTAGAACAATTGTTACAGCTTAACTAGCAGGACAGGATTTTGTAAAATTAAACGTTAATAAAATACGTGAAAATGTATAATCTACATTTTTACACATTATTATAAAGGGAATAAAAGTCAGACTAATTTTTCTAATCTCTTATAATAATTATGTGTATTATAGATCTTATAAATGGATTTTTATACACATATAGACATAATTGTTATAAATTGTAGCTAAATAAAGTTCTTACAGAGAACTTTGAAGTTAAATTGTTTTTCTGTTAACTACTCCTTCTGTGCTAATTAATAAGGTATACATTTAAACAGATTTCTGCTACTCATCTCAAATGTAGAATAGTGTTAATAAAATCCAGAGGTGAAACATTTCTAAATAAAATCCAGAGGTGAAATATTTCTAAAAAACCATAACAATGACTTCCATGTAGCATCATCAAATTTTTTAAAAATGTAAAAATCATATATCAGAAATGTCATGACAGCCGTATAAAAGGTAGCATTTAAATGAGTATAAAAATACAGATTTGACTGAATATGTGGAATGAGTGGAAGGAAAGATCATTCTTAGAGAAAGGAAAACCTGCAAATAAAATGTTTAAATTATTAAATAGTAGTTGATTGTTGTTACTAGTATTGGTGTTGTTGTCTTGGTACTATTTATAATTTTTAGAAATATTTTGTTGGACTCAACTTTGTTAAAACTACAACTGCTAGAGAAGAGAAAGCAGTTGCTATTATTATAAAACGTTAAGCACAAATACCAAACTGTAATACATAATTTAAAATATTAGTGTGAATCATGCCGTTACCTCCAAAATGGAGGGATTTGTTTGTTTAGTGGATATCAAGTCGTTAGACACAGCCATGTTGTTTACAGCAAGGAGATTTTTATTACTCGGTACGAGTAAGGAGCACACTGGGGAGAGTTCCCAAAGCAGCCAACTCTGAGCACGGGGGTAGGACTGGCTTACAGGGAGGACAATCTGATAGGCTCTTGTGATGGAGGGAAGCCAGGAAACATGTTTTGACTGGATCCCGCCATGGCATGACATCAGGGCTTACTCAGATTATCTCCTGGGTCCTGACTCCCGCTTCTTCATTCAGTCCCTGCGGTTTCCATCCGTGGTGGCACGCTTGTCTCATCTGGCTATGCTCAGGTTACCTAGTCTTCAACCTGTGCCTCCATCACAACTGCAAAACACATAACTTTGATATCTAAATATTGAGCCAGATTGTTCTGGTGTCATTACAACCCATTTAAATAAAATTTAAAAGAATACAATTTATCAAGCTTCTCATGCCCACTGAAAGCTTCGTGGGCAGCATGATGTGTCTGCAGGTGGAACAAATGTAACATACAAGCTGAGTGCCTAAATTGTAGTGCCTGCTGCCATCTTTCAAATAAGAGAGACCAAGGGTCCCGTGAAGAAAGCGTGATCTCACACGTGATGCAGGGAAGGTAACATGTGAGGTTGCGACACTTGCTATTCCAGAAGAGAGAAAAAATTTTAAAGAACAGCAATGTGCCAACAAAAGCACAAAAAAATTAATGGGTTCCTACTAGTTAAATTTCTATCAATTTGAATATCAGAAAGAAAATAATGGCTACAGTGAAGTAAAGCATATTGATCCTGGGACAAGCTTGAGACTCTACTAGCATTCAAAAAGGTAAAATTTAACAAAATTATCCCAAGGTGTAAAGTTAGAACAGGACATTTTGTCTTGTAATCTTGTTTCTTCGTAGTCTTGACTCTTTCTGTAAAGGAGTTCAGGACATGCCACCCCAAATATGACACTTTGGCATTTGAATAAACAGCCAAAGCAGGATATTTGCTTTGGACTTCTCCCGTGGAACCGATTATAAACTTAGCAAGGTCACGCTCCAGTCTTCTGCCCTTTTCCTCTGAAGACACTTGTTCAAGAGATGCCCTCCTTGTGTACTAAGGGAAAGACTATTTTCATTTCTTAAGACACAGGGACATGGAGAAGAACAGGGACAAAGACTCTGCTGCCTTCTTCCCCAGTTTAATACCACTAGATCACACCCCATTGGACTAATTATGTATCTTCACAACTGTACACCTGTTTCTCAAACCAAAGCATAGAAGTACGCAAGTTTACCTCTTTCGTTGGGATCTTCACTTCCTTATAAAGACACCCATGTCACATAAAACTTGTATTAAATTTGTGTGCTTTCTTCTGTTTAATCTGCCTTTCATTTTACAAACCTCAACCATGAACCTAGACATCAGTGGGAAAGATGTTTTTAATTCCCTTCATCTGTATAAATTAACAAGAACCCCAACTGAATTATATTTTCTGATCCAAAGACCTTGATATAAATAATGCGTTCTCTGTAAACATAAGTCAAAGCCATGTGAATATATAATATACAATCTGTAGTCTAATTATTCTCTTTAAAGGCTAAAATCATGACATTTATACAGATATAACAATGAACATATGTTGAAGAATATTCATCTACTCATAAATCAATAAGAAAACCAGGCAGATGTTATAACCAACTGGTTCAAAAGATAATTCAAAGAACAGACAAGTAGATACATCAGCAATATTGAAATGACTGTGTAAATGGAGAAAAACCTATTTTTTCACAGTGCGGGAGGGAAGAAAACAACCTTTACAGACAGTAAATGAATGTTTATAGACAAGAATCATATTGAAAAAAATTTTTTTAAAAATCTAGGATCAGTGAAAAAAGTATCTTTTCATTACTCTGTTATCGGCAATTTTCAGAGATGCAAAATAGCTCAGAGATAATGAAAGCCTAGAATCAGATCATCTGGAGGATGTCCTCTTTCATATTAGAATTAATTACAATATTCTAGAATTAAACATAATACTTTTTTGCCTACAATTTTTAATGTGTATAAATTCATAAAATACACAATTTTATTAGGTTAAAAGAAATTTCTAAATAGATGGAAAACATATTAATAAATTTGAATAGCTCATCATTTCTGGAGGTCTTTCTAGTTAAATGGAAAATACATTTACATATTTAAATCTATTCTCAAATTCAATCAAATGATTTACTTGGGTAAAAACATGGACATTTTGATAGTAGACAGGTAAAATAGCTGGCAAATAAAAAACCTTTGGGTTATATGATCCATAGTATTAATCATTTTGCTTTGAGAAGGTGAAAAATATTGATTTTTGTATATATTTGTAAGGTGTAAAAAACTGGATTATCATACTAACAACTTTGTAACACTAATTCAAAAGGCACAATCATATAATTAATGCGTAATGAGGATTTAGTTTAAAAGTTGTATCTTTTTTGTACTCTCATATTAATCTGAAATTTAAAAAAATGTATCTTTACATGATACTGCACAACAGCATGAGTTTACTTTTTTTTTTTTTTTTTGCAGTTTTTTTGGCCAGGGCTGGGTTTGAACCCGCCACCTCCGGCATATGGGGCTAGCGCCCTATGCCTTTGAGCCACAGGCACCACCCTGCATCAGTTTCCTTGTATGCACATTTCAAAATTATTAGAATTACAAGAAATTATTTAATACATAGGAAGTTTTAAGTTAGACAATGAAAATATGTTTTAAAAAATCCTAAACCTTATTCAAAAGGAAGGAAGGATTATCTGATGGAATCCAAATTTGACTGATAACCATCATGGGAGTCTCCAAAACCTGCTGAGAAACACGTCCACAAAATCGTCTTGGGTCTCCCGAGATGGACTGAGAAATCACTGAGGAAGAACCTCCCCTGGGATTCTTAGAGAATCTTACTGTCTTTTACTTAGTACTTTTAATGCTGCGTTGTAGTTGTAGGGAGTCTATCAAATTTCCCCTCCCCTCAGCTGAGTCTTCCTCCAACACAATGGTAGATGGCTATTACTTGCTGAGTCCTAGTAGAGCCAGCAATCAAGTCTACCTCCCTTAACCCCACCATTACTTTAAGTACACTCAGAGACATAGCAAATGTTACAAATGATTCCATAAACTATGGGACCAAAAGGAAGTCAAAGATTAGAAATGATAAAAACCTACTCACTCTTACCCTCTTAGAAGTATCCACATATATTAGTACTTGCACATTTAAGTGTCTATCCCTATCACACAAGATCCTCCACCCACCAGAAGAGCCTTTCACAGCTTGCTCAAGTCACTTAACATCAAAAAATATTTCACTTTTTTGTGCCATGAGAAAAATCTCACTATAAAAGAAAAGAGTTCTCAGAAAGAGGTCCTATTAGATTTTAGTCTCTCTGTAAGCTAGTTCTGCATACTTGTTCTGAACCAATTTGTATGAAATATATTTATATTAGCAAAGTATTAAGGGTTAGTTCAGTTCCTGGAGTACTTTCTTTGCACTCTATGGAACAGGTAGAGAATTAGGCTTGGTTTACAATTTGTTTTTTTTTTTTTTTATTGTTGGGGATTCATTGAGGGTACAATAAGCCAGGTTACACTGATTGCAATTGTTAGGTAAAGTCCCTCTTGCAATCATGTCTTGCCCCCATAAAGTGTGACACACACCAAGGCCCCACCCACCTCCCTCCTTCCCTCTTTCTGTTTCCCCCCCATAACCATAATTGTCATTAAATGTCCTCATATCAAAATTGAGTATATAGGATTCATGCTTCTCCATTCTTGTGATGCTTTACTAAGAATAATGTCTTCCACGTCCATCCAGGTTAATACGAAGGATGTAAAGTCTCCATTTTTTTTAATGGCTGAATAGTATTCCATGGTATACATATACCACAGCTTGTCAATCCATTCCTGGGTTGGTGGGCATTTAGGCTGTTTCCACATTTTGGCAATTGTAAATTGAGCTGCAATAAACAGTCTAGTACAATTGTCCTTATGATAAAAGGATTTTTTTCCTTCTGGGTAGATGCCCAGTAATGGGATTGCAGGATCAAAAGGGAGGTCTAGCTTGAGTGCTTTGAGGTTTCTCCATACTTCCTTCCAGAAAGGTTGTACTAGTTTGCAGTCCCACCAATTTTAATATGCACTCTCTATTCCCACAATGGAAGCTCAAGCATCATTCAAAATTATGCTTTTATTTCTACACTCTTACAATATTGTCTTCCAAGTACATATGATGGCCTTCATAAAAGTCTCCACAAAAGAGCATATGTAACCCGGTCAGCGGTGTCATAGTTCAGAGAGACTGAAGTACTCTACTTTTGGAGTATTTTATATCCCATGTAACATTATTTTTCTTGTTTTAATTGAAAACAAAAAAGCAATGATTTAAAGAATAGAATTGATTTTCTGAAAGAGCTTAACATGATTTCAAATGAATTTGTTGAGTCAGAGTGATATAAATTCTCAAAATTGACAATAAGACAAGTAAACTGTTTTTTCCCAAGTTGTTTATAGTAAAACCATGAAAAAAAATTTATTTTTCAATTCTACGAAACTTTTATTTATAGTGTTACAAATTCACTGGTTTATATGGATTTTGTCTTACCTTTGTCCCAGGGTGGATAAACTCAGTTTGTGAATGGTCATTAAAGCTGTGTTATGTGTCTCTTTACTCAGTTATATTATAGCTATTTTTCTTAAATAATAATTTTGAAGTTGGCTGCCAAAATTTCTTTCATCTTAAAATTTGATAGATTGTATGGTTACAGATTTTGAGAATTCTGCTTTGTTCTAGAAATAATTCTATATGTTTACCATTGTCTGAATCCTTTCCCAACTCTTTTAAATCATTTAACCCAAATTTCAGCATAACACTAGAATTATGATAGAATCTGCTAAAAGCACATTTCACAGCATTAGGCCAACTTTTCACCCATATATTTATTCAAAGGTAAGTCATGTCTGCCTGATGTTTCCTCTTTTAATTTTCTTGTACTTTAGCCAATTAAAAAAAACTCTTGTACTAAGTATTATGCATATCAATATATATTTCTAAGGAACATTATATATGTACTACTGAAACCCTAAAAATATATAGTGTCCTGATATATATGTAATTTAAAAAATTAGAAATAACCAGGAAGGCTGATAGAAAAGGAAAAACTCTTCACAAGACAGAGTCAACAGTTGTAGAGAATAATGCCTCAGAAAGCATCTTCTAGGATGAACAAGACCCTAAACAAAGACTTATTTCCCGCGACTAGAAAGACTGAAACTTTTGCCTGTTTTTTAGAACTGCTATTGACAAGTGATCTGTATGTGTTTACTATTTCCTCCTGTGCCCAAATATGAGAATTTGAGCATTTATTATACCTGTCTTATTAGTATTCCAGCATTATAGACGCTGTGTGTGGGTGTGTGCACAGGAGAGAGAGGGAGAGAGAGAGATTATAGGAAGCAGATATCCTATCCTTCCTATCTTTCCTATCACATATCTTGGGTCGTGTATAGCCACATCAGAATCTGATGCAGATCAAATGTACCCCGCCCCCTAATTTGAATGAAGCTTTTGGAGTCTTTCAGGTGAGTGAAATTGCATTAGAGGGAAGCAAATGTTTTCAACTTTGGTAGGATTTATCAATTGTACACAATTCCACATCCTTGCCATGGTTCACTAAAGGTCGAGTTTACATTTCTGACTTTGGGCTTAACCACACAATTTATTTTATCCAATAATATTTGAATAAACAAATATTTCTATACATCTGTGCAGAAACATTCAGTATACTCGTGTGTTCTGGCTCTGCCTGAATTTCTTCCTCCACTCCATCCATGGGCGTAGAACATCCGGGATGTGGGCAGCTCTCTGAACCTGCTCACATAGTAACAACTCACTAGAGATGAGCCGAGTTCAGAAAAGCCGTAACTCACTGGCAATTTCAAAAGAAAAGAGTTGTGTTATTTTAGGTAACTGAGGTTTTGAGATGTTCTGCAACTTTAAGAAAAAAATAAGACAGATAAATTATCTAGATAACCACTAGCGCACAAAAACCAGATGGTGTTATTATTTATTTGGAGAGAAAGTCACTAGGAAAGCCTAAAGAAATGGTAGTAATGACCAAACAGTCATAAAATTTTTTTAAATAAGAATCATTGAATTTATTTGTGTACCCACATTTACAAATGAAAAGATTGAAAGGATATTGTTAAAACTCACTTTATGATGTGTGTGGGCTAAGGAAATAATAGCCTCCTACCTTGAGATTACAATAAATACTAGAAGGTTCTTAGATAAGAGGAAAATTTCCACAGGATCTTTATGAATCCCTGTTTCTATCATCCTTTGGGTTTAAAACTGACTGGTGGTTACTATTAAAAAAAAAAAAACAGTTTTCTGACTTTGCCTTTGCAGGCTTTTGAGGTCTTAAAAATTTACCTTCCAACCATTTATGGGTGCTGAAAGTAGGATTTTTGTTCAAATTTATGACCTTTTCTTATTTATAACTATTCCTTACCTGACTCTGGTTTAAACATTGTACAGATATCCCTCATTTTATTATGCCTCACTTTATTGCATTTCACTGAAATTAAGTTTTTGGGGGGTTTTGTTGTTGTTGTTTTTGGGGTTTTTTTAACAAATTCAAGGATATGGCAACCCAGAGTTGACCAAGTCTGTTGGTTCCATTTTTGTAAACCATGCGGTCAGGTTGTGTCTCTGTTGCATTTTGGTAATTCTCACATATATAAAACTTTGTCATTATTCTATCTTTTATGTATTTTATAATGTTACTATTGTAAGTATTTTGGGGCACCATGAACTGTACCCATATAAAATTATGAACTTAAATATTCTGATTGGTTTATGATTGGTCATTCCCTTCTCTCTCTCCCTTTCCTCTGGCCTCCCCATTCCCTGAAACACAATAATTTTGAAATTAGGCTAAATAATAACTGTACAATATCCTACAAGTGTTCAAGTATAAGGAAGATTTGCACATCTCTTATTTTATGTCAAAAGCTAAAAGTGATTAAGCTTAGAGAGAAAGGTATTGTGAAAGCTGAGGCAGGCTGGAAGCTAGGCCTCCTCCACCCACAGTTCATTGAGAATTCAAAGGACATGTTTTTGTTGTTGTTGTTGTTGAGACAGTGTCTCCAGCTGTTGTCGTGGGTAGAAATGGGTAGAGTGCCATGGAATCATAGCTCATAGCAACCTCCAACTTGGGCTCCAGCGATCCTCTTGCCTCAGTTTTTCTATTTTTAGTAGAGATGGGGGTCTCGCTTTTGCTCAGGCTGGTCTCGAACTTGTGAGCTCAGGCAGTCCACCCCCCTCAGAGTGCTCAGAGTGCTAGCATTATAGGCGTGAGTCACCCTGCAGGGCCTAAAGGACACATTCTTTTTTTTCTCTCTCTTTTTTTGTGATTTTTTTGGCCGGGGCTGGGTTTGAACCCACCACCTCCGGCATATGGGACCGGCGCCCTACTCCTTGAGCCATAGGCACCGCCCAAGGACACATTCTTAAAGGAAATTAAATTTGTTACTTTAGTGAACACATGAATAATAAGGAAGCAAAAAAGACATATTCAGATACGAAAAAAAGTTATAGAGGTCTAGATAAAAGATCAAGAAAGCCACAACATTCTCTTAAGCCAAGTCTAATTCAGAGCAAGGCCCTAACTCCATTCCATTCTCTCAAGGCTGAGTGAGATGAAGAAACAGCTGCTGAAGCTAAAAGATGGAAGAGGTTGTTTCATGAGTTTAAGGAAGGCAGCCGTCCCAGTGACATTAACATGCAAGGTGTTGCAGCAAGTACAGATGGAGAAGCTGCCGCAAGTTATCCCGAGATCTAGCTCAGATACTTGATGATGTTGGCTACAGTAAACAATGGCTCTTCAGTGTCGACAAAACAGATTATATTGGAAGAAGATGATGTATAAGACTTCTATAGCTAGAGAGGAGAAGTCAACAGCTGACTCAAAGCGTTAAAGGGCAGGCTGACTCTTAGCCTCTAATTAGGGGCTAATGCAGGTGCTCTTTAGGTGAAGTCAATGTTCATTTACCATTGTGATAATTTTAGTGTTCTTGGGGATTGTGCTGTAGATATTCTGCCCGTGATCTATAAATAGAACCACAAACCCTGAATGACAGAGTATCTTCTTATGACCTCCTCACAGCAGGGTGCACATTTTAAATAAGCGCATTGTTGAGCATTACTACTGCCCTCATCTGCAAAAAAAAAAGATTCCTTTCAAAATATTACTCATTACTGATGATGCACCCCAAACCTTTAAGAGATGAACAAGATTAATGTTATTTTATTGCTTTCTAACACAAAATTCAGTGCGAAGTCCATGGATTAAGGAGTGATTAGCAATTCTAACTTTCAACTCTTATTGTTAAAGAAATATGTTTTGTTAGATGCCATCTTGCTAATTCTTCCAATGAATCTAGACAAAAACAATGAAAAATTGTCTGGAAAGAATTAACCATTCTGGATGACGTTAAGAATATTTATGATTTGTAAGAGGAGGCCACCATTAATAAGATTTTAGAAAAAGATGATCACAGCTCTCAAGGATGACTTTCAGGGGTTCCAAACCAAAGATGTGGTGAAAATAGCAAGAGAACTGGAGTAGAAGAGCCTGAATGTGTGACTCTACTGCTGCAAGCTCATGATAAAATGTTCACAGACGGAACTGGAGTAGAAGAGCCTGAATGTGTGACTCTACTGCTGCAAGCTCATGATAAAATGTTCGCAGACGGAACTGGAGTAGAAGAGCCTGAATGTGTGACTCTACTGCTGCAAGCTCATGATAAAATGTTCGCAGACGGAACTGGAGTAGAAGAGCCTGAATGTGTGACTCTACTGCTGCAAACTCATGATAAAATGTTTGCAGACGGAACTGGAGTAGAAGAGCCTGAATGTGTGACTCTACTGCTGCAAGCTCATGATAAAATGTTCACAGACAGAACTGGAGTAGAAGAGCCTGAATGTGTGACTCTACTGCTGCAAGCTCATGATAAAATGTTCGCAGATGGAACTGGAGTAGAAGAGCCTGAATGTGTGACTCTACTGCTGCAAACTCATGATAAAATGTTCACAGACAGAACTGGAGTAGAAGAGTCTGAATGTGTGACTCTACTGCTGCAAGCTCATGATAAAATGTTCACAGACGGAACTGGAGTAGAAGAGCCTGAATGTGTGACTCTACTGCTGCAAGCTCATGATAAAATGTTCGCAGACAGAACTGGAGTAGAAGAGCCTGAATGTGTGACTCTACTGCTGCAAGCTCATGATAAAATGTTCACAGACAGAACTGGAGTAGAAGAGCCTGAATGTGTGACTCTACTGCTGCAAGCTCATGATAAAATGTTCACAGACAGAACTGGAGTAGAAGAGCCTGAATGTGTGACTCTACTGCTGCAAGCTCATGATAAAATGTTCGCAGATGGAACTGGAGTAGAAGAGCCTGAATGTGTGACTCTACTGCTGCAAACTCATGATAAAATGTTCGCAGACGGAACTGGAGTAGAAGAGCCTGAATGTGTGACTCTACTGCTGCAAACTCATGATAAAATGTTCACAGACGGAACTGGAGTAGAAGAGCCTGAATGTGTGACTCTACTGCTGCAAGCTCATGATAAAATGTTCGCAGATGGAACTGGAGTAGAAGAGCCTGAATGTGTGACTCTACTGCTGCAAGCTCATGATAAAATGTTCGCAGATGGAACTGGAGTAGAAGAGCCTGAATGTGTGACTCTACTGCTGCAAGCTCATGATAAAATGTTCACAGACGGAACTGGAGTAGAAGAGCCTGAATGTGTGACTCTACTGCTGCAAACTCATGATAAAATGTTCACAGACGGAACTGGAGTAGAAGAGCCTGAATGTGTGACTCTACTGCTGCAAGCTCATGATAAAATGTTCGCAGACAAGGACTTGCTTCCTATGAATAAGCCGTGAGTGTGATTTCCTCTGACAGAATGTACTTCTGGTGAAGACACTGGGGATGTTTTGAAATGACAAAAACCATTTAGAATATTACTTTACCTGAGTTGGCAAAGCAGAATCAGGGTCTGAGAGGGCTAATTTCAATTTTGAAAGTTCTACTGTGGGTAAAGCTATCAAATAGCAACACCTGTTACAAAGAAATCTTTCATGAAAGGATGACTTAATTGATGCAGTAAACTTCATTATTGTTTTACTTTAAAAAGTTACCACATCCACCCACCTTCAGTAAATACTACCCTCCTTAGTTAGAAGCCAGCAATGTGGAGGCAAAACACTCTGTTGTGAATGGCATAGGTCAGACAGAATCACATCTATGTACGTTTGTGTCTGTCACCAAGGTCAGATCTTTACTGACGTAGATTTATCACAAAAGCCAATAGCTATGAGGAGTTTCCAAAGAGGCAATTTCTCCTTAGTCCTACCTGTTTACTCGGTACTCAGAGCTGTAAGTACGTAGGCTCGAGCGGATCTAAAAGGTTGTCCATACTGTAAGCCAATGTTACAGTGTACTTAATATATATGTGTTGTAAATTAAAATCTCATATAGAACAGGGTAACCTTTAATGTGATGAATGAAGGGGATAGGGAAAACAGGGTTAATGAAGCAATAATGTAAATAAGGAAAATGTCCTGATCCAGATGTTCATCACAGTCTTGCAAGGCAGAGTCCTTGATTTGGGCAGAAAAGAGTCTTGGATCTGAGTAGCAACTTTGGCAACTGATGTGGGATATTGTTCACTAGTGACGGCAAGGCCGTGTCAGTCTGGTGAAATTCTGTCCTTTTAAAAGTCTCTGAGTCTTCTTGTGGGGGCTGATAGTAAAGGATTAGCCCTTGTCTGTTTGGGTGCAGTCTCTAAATCAATTAAATGCCTAGTCCCTGCTGGTGTGATGACTTTTAAAGTATAAGATGAAGTATTTTTCTAAGATGGAGTTACTTATGTAAAGGGTACTCCATACACTCTCTAATAGCAAAAGATCGACTTTCTGAAGGCTCTGAATATCATAGACAATTTTTGACAGTGAAGTATTTTTAATTAATGTATGTGCATTTTTTAGACATAATGCTATTGCACACTAAATAGACTCCAGTATAGCGTGAACATGACTTTTATATGCATTGAGAAACCAAAAACTATTTTGTGACTTGCTTTATTGTGATGTTTGCTTTATTAACATGGTCTAGAACTGACTCTGTAATGTCACTGAAGTATGCTGCATATCTCTCCACCAAACTTTCACTACTCTGCATGGTAATCTCCAAAGCGGCCAGTACTTTCTTCCATAATGGTGTATTACTATGTTTGAAGAGAAAAGGTGTACTCTGTCTGAAAATAAGGGAGAAGCATTTCCCATCCCTCCATGTTTCCCTGTTTTCAAAGCACCATGCTTCCAGGTTCACAGCAATTGTTCAAAAAAGTTTCCACATTTTTGTTTTGTATGTGATGTTTTATTTTTTATGAAAATAACTAGAGAGGTCAACAAAAGATAATCACAAAGCAGAGCTAGATTTATGCCATGGAGTCCTTTCTATTGAAAACCCAGGGGAAATACATAGATCAGGTTTTACCCAAACATTCTGTTGGAAGAAAACTGTCTTACAAAGTTTTCTGATAACCTGGGATGCTCATGTGCCATGTTTTAGGATATTTTAGTCATTTGTAATCCTAATGTGAAAACAATACCCTGTAAAATATATTTTAAATGGAAATAGTGAACTGTGCATAAGCAATTAGGAAGACAGTGAAGTGCCTGCCTAGGATACCATCCGTAGAAAGAATATTTGCATTGAAAAGCAACTTGGTTGTTTGGGCACAGAAAGAAACCTTTGGTTAATGAATTAAATAGAAAATGAAGACATGAACTTGATTTTGCTGATGTCATTGGTAGTTGAACGGGGATTCTCATGACTATCTCTTTGATAGCCACTTACATTTCCTCAAATCTTTTAGTTTATTTTGATAAATTACTTCAATAAAATAAAAGTCTATTACTTTGAAATAAAAAAAGAAACCATCCTGTTATATATTAAAATGAAGAACAAATATAAATATTTAACAGGAATATTTAGCTGATATTTAAAGCATTTAAACGTTCATGTTTTCAAACTTGTCACTATTATTTAATAAATCATGGCTGTATTTTAATATTCCTATGGGTAGGTTCATTAAAATATTTAACCTTAAATATTTAGAATAAAGATGTCTAAGCAGATAACTTTCTCTTGTCATTGGAATATATTATTTATTCTCCATCTATTTTTGGTAAAATGTAAAGTAATTTTACTGCTCACTATATTGAGTCCCTTTAATCTTTAAATATATTTTAAGCAGTTTTATTGGAATATAATTTACATAACAAAATTCACATGTTTTGAGCAAAAAAGTCAATGATTTTTAGTATGCTCACAGAATTATGCCATCATTAACCTAATTTAACTTAGAATATTTCCATCACTCCCAAAAGGAACTTATGCTCATGAATAGTCACTCCATTCTTCTCCCACCAACCTCTCAAACCCTGACAACCAGGCCTCTATAGTCAGTCTCCATAGATTTGTCCATTCTGGAAATTTCTAATAAGTAGAATCACCTAGTATGCTGTTTTCAGTGAGTGACTCCTTTCACATAACATAATGTTGTAGTAGGAATAAGTTTATGCCAGCCTTTTTTTTTTTTTTTTGCAGTTTTTGGCCAGGGCTGGGTTTGAACCTGCCACCTCCAGCATATGGAGTCAGTGCCCTACCTCTTTGAGCCACAGGCACTGCCCTGCCATCCTTTTTTTTTTTTTTTTTTTTTTTGCCTAATAATATTCTACTGTGTGAATGTATCACATTTTATTGGGCTTTTATACTTTTTGACAAATATGAGAAATTGCTGCTCTGAACATTTGTGTACAAGTTTTGTGTTTACATGTTTTTATCTGTCTTGGGTAGGCACTAAGAAGACAATTATTAGATATATGTTAACTCTATAAGTGAATTAATATAAGTTATCAGTGAATTCATTTCTATGAATGAATTTTCTTTCTGTAAAACTACAGGAAAACAAAAGTACTCAGCAAAATTTTACAGAATAATCTTGTTTTAAAGAAACTTTATAGTGTGAACATATTTGGTCATCCAGAGCAATTATAATCTACTTTTGAAATTATAAAAAGAGAGAGAGAAAAATCAACTCAGAAGCTCCGAGTTTCAAATTTAAGAGGGTGGCTTCTGCCAAACACACATTTTTTGTCAAAATAGCATTTGCCCTTACTGTAGGTTCTTCAAAAACCTAAAAGACAAAAATGATCACGTAAGGTAGTAATTTTGTAATTTTTTGGCTGAGTGGCTCTGAGTCTATTGGCACCCAACAGTGAGGAAAATGATTTATAAACAGCCACATTATATGCTAGACCATAGTTTCGTATCTCTTCAAACTTTAAAAATATTGTAAAAAATTATTGTGACAAAAATTTTGCATTCTCAATCAATTCTTACCAAATTCATTTTCAAAGTTAGCTATTTTCTCATAAAGTCTAATTATATTTTATGCTATTGTCTTTATAAATTACTCGAATTTCTTAACAGTCTCTTGAATGTATAAATAAAAAGAGTCTACATATATTCAAGATTTAGAAATCTAAAGACATTTTAAATTAATGACAATTAAGGTTATGGGGGGGAAGCAGAAAGAGGGATGGAGGGAGGGGGGTGGGGCCTTGGTGTGTGTCACACTATATGGGAGCAAGACATGATTGCAAGAGGGACTTTACCTAACAATTGCAATCAGTGTAACCTGGCTTATTGTACCCTCAATGAATCCCCAAGAATAAAAAAAAATAAATAAATAAAAAAGAAATCTCTTAAAGTCAGAAATATAAAAATATTTTTAGTTTTTCACTACAAAGTATAATTTTACTACAAAGTATATTTTTGTGTACTTCTATGAAATAAAAAATAATTATAACTGCTTTATTACCAGCATCCAAAGCAATTATTCAATAACCACAAACTAAGGCCATTGAGCATAGAGACTGATTAATTATAGAACCATTAATTTTTAAGGTGTCAAGTCATCCTTTAAATTTTTCTGGTTTTACTTCAGTTAATTGATATGACACTAGTAAATATTAAAAGGAAATTATTATTTACTTATTTGATCCATGTTTGAGATATTGTTACATTAAAATACATTATCGGGCGGTGCTTGAAGTTCAGTGAGTAGGGCACCAGCCCCATATACTGAGGGTGGCAGGTTCAAACCTGGGCATGGCCAAACCAAACTGCAACAAAAAATTAGCTGTGCGTTGTGGCAGGCGCCTGTAGTCCCAGCTACTTGGGAGGCTGAGGCAAGAGAATTGGCTAAGCCCAAGAGCTGGATGTTGCTGTGAGCTGTGATACCACGGCATTCTACCAAGGGTGACAAAGTGAGACTCTGACTCTAAAACAAGTAATAATACATTATTGTGATTATCAATGACAATCCTACAGATGTTCAATATCATCCTGGCTTCAGATATGAGTAAATATTTGTGACACAAAAATTCAGAATGATCTAACGTCATAGGTCCTATGCTCTTTGCACCACATCAGTGTTCCTCTCTTTGGAATTCACGGATGTAGCCAACCCATGTTAAGTGTACACTTTTCTGCTGTATTCCAGGGTTCCATAGTGGAATGTCACACAGTGTCTGCTGAGAGAAGATTGTAGTTAACTTGGTGGGAGATAAATAATTTTTGCATATAATTACAATGGAGAACAGAAAGTGCTAAGTTTTAGTCATACATACCTGGAAAAGGAGAAGTGAGTGACATTTATGGTGAATGACATAAAAATTGTGAATGGAAAAGAAGATAGTCAGAGAACGTGACTTTAGGTAAAAGTATGGGACCAAGAAAGGCATGTTCTATATGTGTACAGAACAATATAAGAAGTTCAGAACCAAGAAGACACCTTTTGTAATAAGGCATGCTGCAAGTAATTAATTGGAAATGGCTTGCCCAAACTAGATCCAGAGGTCTTCCTAGGTCACGCACAAAACTTTTCACTTTTTTTTCTGAAGGCTACCCATCCCCTATATCACAGGTGAAATTTGTTGTCATAGTTTGAAAACAAAGAACAATTTTTCCTAATGCCTATATGGTTGCATTTAGACAAGATGAATGACATTTTTTGAATTTCCAAAATCATTTAAACAAGACTGAGAACTATATTTTTCTCAAATGAGAAGGATACGTTAACAAGATAGAGGAGAAAATAAATTTCATCTCAAATTATGGAACAAGAATAAAGGCTGAGAAATTAGAAGGCAGCTAGGAAAGGCCAAATCCAAGGTGAGGCCGTCATTCCTTAAGGTGGTGGTGGTCAGCACATAAAACCCATCTAGAATCAAGTCAGTATCTGGGCTGGACTGCCTACTGTACATGACAAGAAAGGGACCTGAAAGAATTGTATGCACCATTAAATCCCTGAAATTGTTATGTAATAAAAGTAACGTTTAAGAACATTCTCTTTTATGTGATCATTTATTTTATTACCTTTTTTAATTTGTTCAGATTTATGCAGTATAATTGCAATTGTGTTACGTGCATAGAATTCATAGTGGAAAAGTCAGAGAGTTAGTGTATCTATCACCTGAAAAATGTACTTTATACTTGTGAAGCAGCTTTCATTTTCCCTCTCCCTCCCACCTGGCACCCTTCAGATCGCCACTGTTTTCCCTTCCACACTTTATTTCCACATGTACACATTATTTAGGACCTGTTTATAAGTGAGAACATGCAATACTTGTCTGTTTCTGACGTGTTTCACTCCAAATTTGTCTTAAATGTTGCCTTCTTGCTTTCTCTCATGGTTTATTCACAACCAGTGTCACAGATGTTTTCTTTTTTTGCTCTTCTTGATGTTTATTTACTTCAAACTTTTTTATTTCAACGTCAAATGTGTTGTTCTAACATACCTACCAATATCTCTGATGGATCCTTGAATCCCAAAGCCCCAAATTTCAATGACTTGAAATAAAAATGTATACAAAGATATTTGTACTATTACAAAACATTTACCATATAATGCGTGATATAAATATGGTCTTACATGATTTTTACTTTCTCTGAAAGTTTACATGAAAATTTCCATCTGTCTCAATGTTTTGGTTAATTAATTTTCTGTATTTTTGCCTCTCAATTCTAAGTAGATTTTTTAATGTGTAACATATTAATTTCACTTACAGATGTTATTGTTGGCTAGGGAGAAGGAGGAAGGGGAGCACAGGCTTTGTTTAGGGGTGTCCCCTGAGAAACAGGTAACGCTAGGAGATGCTTTGTCTACAGGAGGAACACACTGCCCAGAAGGAGGCTCCCAAGAAGAACAGATGACATTTCAAGGGGGCCCCAAAGGCTGATCAAAAGTTTGGTCTGCAATAGAGGTTTTCCAATCATAAAGAGGTAGAAAAAACACAAAGTAAAAATATTATCAAAGAGGGTCTTTGGAGCATGCACATAGTTGAGGTAACAGAGTCCCTACCTGACTGACCTTCATTAACATAGTAAAAAGCACACTCAACAGTGCCATGACAGCTTACGAATACCATGGCAACCCCCAGAAATTGTTTTTCAAGGATAGAAAAGGGTAAGTTTCCCAATTTCAGGAATTCTCCACTCTTCCACGAAAAGCCATGATTACTCCACTTCCCACTTAACATAAAGTTAGGGAATCAGCATAAAGGTGAAGCCACGTTAAGTTCGGGGTCTCTTTCACTCGTGGGTCCTGATCTAGTCCTTCTCTCTGGAACGCTCTGTACTTTTAATACAACTTTGTTACTTTGCCTACTTGTACCTGCTTGTTCTGTGTTTACGCTGTGGGACCAAGAACCAAGAAACTGAGGACCTGACATTGACATCTAGTCCCAACACCTAATAATATGCTATTTCTTACACATCTCTTTTTTTGTGGTTTCTTTCTTAACATGAACACTCACAAAAAATAAAACTGAATTGTAAAACACATGTTTTAATCTTACATACACAAGGATGAGTATTTCAGAATAAGTGAGCACCTTAGCATTATTTTTTGAACATGTACTATATTTCCTATAGAACAGGAATTTCTAAAACTTTTAAAGGTAATTTTGACTCAGCCTTCTATTCCATTTTGAGCAATTTCAGATTGGCTTGTTTATTTATCCAATCATTCATATATGTTTTAGAGCATAAATTATTTAGAGCATAAATACTCCAAGTATATTTAAACATCTTAAATTATAAAAAAAATTGCCATAAATTTATTTATTTTTTCTTTCAGAAAAACAAAAAAGTGAATTTACATTAGTAGATGCAAAATTCTTCCAACTTGCTTTTTCTTTTTCTCTGTTAGAATCTGGCAATTCTACTTGAATGTCATTGAGAGTGCAGTAATTAGCCTTCTTTTACTGCAGAACAGATGTTCTAAGTGCTGGGCTCATTCAACATGGTAGGGATTGAGATATCACAGCTGTTATTCTTTAATTTTGGTTAGGTCAAAAGGCTGCATAATCATCAGTTAAAAATATTTTTAAAATATAATAAAACTTATGCATACTTTCAATCATTTCAGTTAATTTAGTTTCACATAGCCAGTCTTCCAATGTCACATTGGTAGCATGGGCTGTAGTTAGATAAGTCAATATTTATTTTCATTACCACAATGTGTGGGGTTTCATTTGTGCACATAACAATCGTTACTGATTGATTCTTATTATGATACTGAGAGCAGCTGATTGAAAACATCAGGAAAAAAATATATTTCTGCATTACTGTCTTGTTTCCAGACAATAAACATTCTAAGAACTTTTCCACATAACCAAATTCTCTGAATGCTTTTCTGTTACCCCTCCAAAAAAATTAATATAACATATCTGAAAACCTATATTATTCCCTCATCACAGTTCAACTTTGTGAATCAGAGAAAAGCCAACGGTTAATTTTGTAGACTGCCAGATTCAATTCCAACTAGCTCAATAAGGCTATTTGTGTAATGATCTTCCACAACTGATTAATTTCCATATCTAAACAAAAGTAATAGCCAACTGCTTTGAATTAGATTATCCTCAACCTACATAAGTTAATGCAATCTGATTTAGTCATTCGGATAGTTAAATTAATCGAATTGACTTTGCAATTTTTCTGGTTATTTCAGTCTTAACCACTGAATCAGATCCAATCTATATTGACTCAATTTGTGACAAGTGGCTATACTATGGCCAATGGAGCAATTATATGTCTAGTTAGGGTTATCTTTCCCATTCTACAAAATTCTTAGCTAGGAAGTACCAAATTAGAATATTTAGTTATAAGATAGAAATATTAAATTAAAAAAAATTAATGAGAGCAGATAGTAGTATGTTAAATGTTCTATTAATCTGTTAGAGTGTGGCATTTCAAAATTATTCACATTTACATTAACAATAAGCATAACTTGGTAAGAATATATTTTTGCCCTCTATGAGGTAAACTACTCAAAGTGTTCTAAGTTGCCTAGGGATGAGGAGTGAGGTTGTAACAGAATGCATGAGAATGCTTTACTTTGAAGAGTATTTTTAGAATGCTTCATTTGGAAATCATTCTAAAATGCTTACCTTCTCTTTCACCTCTTCCCTTGCTACACATTTGATAGTTCTCCCAGCCAAACTGTAATATTGGACATTAATTGTTTTAGGAATTTGTTGGATCATATGTTCCCTAAATTCATTTTGTTTCCTATTATTACTGTGGTAGGTTCTGGGAGAAGCTCTATACTTCCATTTGTGAAGGTAGAATGGATGGGGAACCCCCCTGCTCCCACCTCAATGACAAGTGAGAGTTGGGTAGTGCACTGGTAGACAGATCGGTAGGTAGATGGAAAAACTACTGGACAGCCTCTGAAATAGCCAGAGAACAGGACTATTTAACAGCACAATCTGTTACATATGTTGACATATGTTTGCCAATAATCTTCCTCCAGCACCGCCACCATCGCCCTCACACATATATGCCCATTTTTTGAGAACCACTCTTCCAATGATTAGAGAAACCCAAAAACTGTTAGTCTTCACTGATAACATTAATTTCTCAAAATTTTTAAAGCTCTTTATATGTTTGGATGTGAGCATTGTCAGGTACCCGGGATCTTTATGCTGAAAACTAAAATATATACTTTAAAATTTTACATATTTCATTTTTGCTTCACCTCCCTTTTTCAAATTTTGCCTTTATTATCCAAATGAAGGTGCCCTCACAGAATATTTCAACAACCTTCTGAAAGAAGAAATATAAGTTCAAAGATAAAATTCTGAGAGCAGGAGGTGCCTTCCTTCTGGACCACCATATTTATTAAGTCAGGGGCCTCTGTTTGCAGCTGTGTCCATCACAGAGTACATGGGCCTAGGGACCACATTGGAAATCCCCAGTTCACTGCTTATTTTCTCAAGCATTTCTCAGTATTGCTTGATCAGTCCACAGTACTCTGTGGAGTACAAGACAGAGTCCTATTAGATGTTACCTAATATTTTAACAGAGGAATCAGGAACCACCTTTGTGAGGAAATAATGAGGAGAGGAAGTGTGGGTGATATGGTGGGAGTGGCTAACCAGCAATGCAAGGCTGACCCTAAATGAGGGAAAGCAAAGGAGAGTTGGGTCAAGTCTCCAGGTCTAAGGAAGATTTAGCAAAAGCCACTGAGGAGTCTTTACGGCAAAGTCCACAGCCTGAGGAACTCCATGCCTGCCAGAAAGAGGCCGGCATTACTATCAGTGGCTGGAGAAAAACAAAGGTTTGCTGCAAATTGAGTGATAGGCATCTTAACTCAGCAGCTGGGATGCTTGTTAAATTCTGTTTTTTTGCAGTTCGAGGTCTTCCAGGTACGTTCTCACCCTCTCACCAGTGTCTCCAGAGCCTGCAAGCAAGCACTGTTCTTATCCTCAGTTTTCTTACATTTTCGAAGACGTTGCTTCTTGCTATCTTATATTAAGTTGACTCGTCCCTTTCTATTACGCCTTTCTCACCCTCCCACCAAACAAGGTAAATTCATGATAAGACATTCCCATTAAAATAATGACAATGACAGTAAATTCAGTTCTCCCTCTTGATACGGAATTGATTGCGATCTTATACTTCATTTCTTTGATTCCCTTTATTAACATAATCTTGAGATTAATGTCACCCACAGGACCTTAACTTCTGATTCTGCCATTCACTTATCTATCCAGTTGCCCGGATTCTTCACCTTCTACTTTTCTCTCTCTCTCTCTCAATATTTTATTGCCAAATCAGCTGAAAATTCCTTTCACCTCATTTTATTAAATGTTCCAACAGCATTGCTATATTCAGCTATTCTTTCTTCTTGCAATAATCTCTCTTAGGTCCCGTAACACAAAGCTTCTTAGTTTGGGTGTTCAGTTAATTTTACTTAGCCAGATGTTTTCCCTCATTTTCAGTCTCATCGGCACACTTCAGAACTTTGATTTTCTTATCTTTTCCTACTATCTCCTTATGTAAAAAGAGCAACATGTTGCTTTAGTCAACATGTTACACTGATACCTTCTAACTTTACCTCTTTCGCCAAGCCTTTTCCTCTGAGCTCTGGTCACATTTGTCTAAATTCCCACTTGATATCCACATGTGTATGTCTTATGCGTGGTACATGCGTGACGATCAGAGAGCCTGATTTACCTCCCCAATTCCACCTCTCCTTGCTCCTACTATGTATCAGAAAATACTGCCAGAATTCATTTAGTTATTCGTGTAAGAAAAATTGGAGACTTTTTTGCACTCTTTCCACTGCCTCAGCTGTTACAGTCAAGTTTCAGTCTTTCTTATAGTTTATTATTTTATATATGACCTATCTACTTTTTCTGATATCTGTTGTTACCACCCTGGTTGACCTCTCATTTGGTTTATTTCAATAATCTCTGAACTTATGCCCCAATAACCCTCTTATGATCCTTCCAATCCATTCTCCATAGAGTAGGCAGAATAATGCTTCTCCATTAATAACCAAGTAAGTTTATTTCAAACTAAAAAACTTTCCTATTGCATTAAAATAAAATGTAGATTCTTTACCTTAGGCTAGTAAGGTCTCAAGTTTTGTTACATTTATCATTTGGACTTGACCTCAGTAGCACTCTCTACTTTTCTATTACTGTCCTGAAAATGGTTTTAAGATACTCCCACATGCCAATTTTTGTTCGTGATTTCACATTTTTCTCAGCCTGTACATTCTTCACATATACTCTGCTTAGCATAACCACACTCATTGATTTTTCTAGGTAAAAAATCCAATCTATTAAAAATGCCTCAGTTTGGAGAATTTCTAGAGAAAAGCTGTCATTACAAAGCAAACTACTCCTATTATTCTTTTCTCAAAATAAATGTTGCTTCATCAGAAACCTTGCCTGGAAAGCCTTCACAAGGCATTCTGCATCTTACCATCTTTCTATTACACAGTTCCCTTCAGGCAGCTATTTTAATTACCATGTACTGTATCGCATTCATTTTATATCTGACTGGCTCACCTAGAAATATTTTCTATACTTCCAGAAAAGCCAAAACTTTGCTTTATAATGATATATTGGTTTTGTATCATTTGTGATTTTAATTTTAGACGTTGAAAAAGCATACCTTGAATTTTGTCCTATCCTCATTTCTCCTGTACAAAGAAAGATACCACTGTGTGCTAAATAAATGAGCAAGGTGTGCCTCCGCCTTCCACTAACTCAGAGCTCAACTCCTGTAATTCGTATTTCAGTTCCTACTTATTGCTGTGCTTGTTTTCCGTGTAATACTGTCCTTCATGCTGCTAAAGGGAACTGGCAAATGTAGAGAAATAAAGAATTCTATTCAAAGATTACTTTGCCATTATTTCCCAAATTTTAAAAACTGAAGCCACTAGTGCATATATTGCAAGTTTAGGTGTTGGCACTTTCTTAGAAGAAGTCGTTGAGATTCTGGGTTTCTATTCCTTCTTCAGATAGTCCTGAAATATCTTGTGTACTGAGATGCTGATGGATGTAGCTTCCCAGATCTAACACCAGGAATAGCAAGCAGACTCACTTTTGCAGGAGCTCGTTCTTTACTTGTTGACTCCTCTGTCTCTACCAAGTTAGGCAAGACTCATCACCTCTACGACCAGCCTCATCACCTCTGCTGCCTATAAATTTCACCAGTTCAACCCTGTCTTTTACCCTAAACTCTGTTGATATAGTTTTCACTCATTCTAAGTTGAAGAGAAATTCTCTTTCCTTTATCATTTTGTTATTTTACTGAGAGGTAATGCTACGTCTATGAATTCCTGGCCTCTAAGGGCTAGGACATTTTGTCAAATAAAACACCTGACTCCACTGCTTTGTTGACCTGTAAACAGCCTGAACAAATGTGTAGATAGGTAGATGGTAACAACTACATTTGTTAGAAGAATGCTAACAAAGCTAGAAAAATGCAGCCCGGACCACAGTTAGTCAGAATGTTAAGTTCAAGGATGTTAAAATGTAAATTTAAAAATACATTTTTCAGCATGGTTAAAAAGTATATCTTTTGTTTAATCTTTTTTTTTATCAGCTAGCTCTCTCTCTGGACTGAAGATTTCATAAGGTTGTGTCTATTTTGTTCAGTTTGAACAAATGGACTAATGTAAGGCCTGATGCATATTGACTGCTCCGTATATATTTCTTGAATAAGTTTATAAATGAAACCACATATGGAAAAATTTCACCATTTCCATTAAATGTTTATAGTGAGATTAGCAAATCCACTAATGTTTATAGTGAGATTAGCAAATCCACTAATTAAAACCGTTTCAATGTTAGGATTCTTGGTTTTTATAGCAAAAAATTATTTCTTTTAGTGAAAATGATTTAATAGGAAAACTAGTCAAGTACAATACACAAATCTATGTTTTTTATCATCTTATTGAATTTCACCATACATTTTTGAGTTGGTTTAGGCTGCTGTAACAGATTATTATGGACTCGGTTACTTAAATAACAAACATGTATTTTTCACAGTTTTGGAGGCTGAAAGTCTGAGATCAGAGTTTCAGCACGGTTGGATTTTTGGTGAGGGCTCTGTTCCTTGTATACATAGGGCCATTGTCTTTCTGTGTCCTCACATGGTAGAAGGAGAGGAAGCTAGCTCTCTGGCCTCTTATAAGGGGCACTAATCTGACTCATGAGGGTTCCACCCTTGTGGTCTTGGCCAAATTACCTCCTAAATCTCTACCCTCCAATACTATCACGTTGGGATTAGGGTCTCCATGTATAAAGGAGGGAGAGGCAAAAAACTTCAGTTTATTGTGTTCCCTCTTCTAGACCCCGAGAAATCACATCCTCCTCAGATGAAAAATGCATTCATTCTATCACAATTTGCCCAGTGGTTAATTTGTTTCGATATCAAGTCTAAAGTCTCATTTAAATACCATTTAAGTTAGATATAAATGTGATTTGAGGTACAATTTATTCATGAAACAAAATTCCTCTCTAGCTGTGAATATGTAAAATCAAAAGTGTTAGTCAGGGTTCTCCAGAGAGACAGAACCCATAGGATAGATAGGGAGGGTGGGGTACATAGAAAAGTAAAGAAAATTTATTAGGGAAATTGTCTCACACAATTATGAGAATGTCCTACAACGGGCCATCTGCCTTATCTTTGTGTGTGTGTGTGTGGTTGGGTAAATTTTATTTTATTTACTTTTTTATTTTTATTTTTTATTAAGTCTTTTGTATATAGATCATAAATACATTTATACCTTGTCTTGAAGACCAAAACACTTCTGCTTATAGCAGAGTAGTTCCTCACTCCTCTGCTATAGAATTCAAGAAGTCTGATACCCTTTGTTCATTCTTTCCTGTCTCCTTCCTCGTTAATTCAAATCGACAGTTTTCCTGCTGGGGAAGCTGAGAAGCCTGTGGTTCACACCCATACTAATCTCCTGTTCACACACTTAGTGTTTATTCGTGAACATGCTTTCTAACTTTTGCAATATACATAGCCTGAGAATTTTCCAAATCTTTACGTTAAGAGGTTTTGTTGCTGTTATTGTTGTTGTTTGTTTGCTTTCCTAAATGATTTGGCCTTTAATTTCTTTCTTCTTACATTTTGCTTAAGTGGTCGGGAAGCACTAGGCTGTTTCTTGAACACTTTGCCTACCCTGTTTCCCTGAAAATAAGACATTGTCTTATTTTAAGGTGTGCTCCCAAAGATGCGCTAGGTCTTATTTTCAGGGGACATTTTATCTTTCCTGTAAGTAGGTCTTATTTTCGGAGGATGTCTTATTTTCAGGAAAACAGGATAGAAATCTTTTCTGTTAAGTTTTCAACTTCCACAAAACACAAGAACATAACAGAATTCTGCCAAGTTCTTTGCTACTTTGGAAAAGGATTATAACTCTTTCTCCACTATCCAGTAACATGTTCCTAATTCTGTCTGAGATGTTACCTGAATAGTCTTCACTGTCCATATTTCTACCAACATCCTGTACATGGTTATTTACAGATTCTGTAAGAGTAGGTAATATTTCTTTACAGTTCTCCCATTTTTTTTCTGAGCCCTCACCAGAACTACCTTTTAGTGGTCCTTTCAAGAGTAATCTTAGATTTTTCTAGCATGAACTTCAAAAAGTCTTGTAGCTTCTACTCATTTGGCTGTTTTAAAGCTGCTTTCACAATTTTAGATATTTGTTAAAGAAGCACCCTACTTCTTGGTAACAATTTTGGCGTTAGTTTGGCAGCCCAGTAACAAATTACCATAGACCAGTATTTTTCAACTTTTTTTTTTTCTTACCTCATGAAGCACTTGAACCTCTAATTAAACTTTCATGGCACACTTAAATTATATTGATCAAAAAGAAGTTAGAAAAATAATATACTTAATGTGCTTTAAACTTATTTCAAAAATAATTTAACTAATGATTTTTGAACATTTTTGCAAAACACCCAAGATCCTCCTACAATACACCAGTTGAAAATAACTGCCACATAGCTGGGTGTTGTGGCAGGTGCCTGTAGTCCCAGCTGCTTGAGAGGCTGAAGCAAGAAAATCACCTAAGCCCAGGAGCTGAAGGTTGCTGTGAGCTGTGATGCCACGCACTCTACTGAGGCCAATAAGGTGAGACTCTGTCTCTAAAAAAAAAGAGAAAATAACTGCCACAGATTATGTGCATTATGAACAGCAGAAATTAATTTTTGAAATTGGAAGATTAGGTGTTTAAGATTTGGGTGTTAGTGTGGTTATGGTTTTGTTTTTGTTTTTTCTTCTTCTTTTTGCAGTTTTTGGCCAGGGCTGGGTTTGAACCCACCACCTCCGGCATATGGGGCCAGAGTCCTACCCCTTTGAGCCACAGGCACCACCCTAGTGTGGTTATGCTTTTGTGACGATGCTCTTCTGTGTTGCAGAGAGCCTCTTCCATATCCTTACACCGAGAAAAGAAAGAGAGCTCTCTGACCACTTCTTTTAAGGGCACTTATCCCATTCATGAGAGCTTCAATCTCACGGCTTGTTTGCCTCCCCAAATCCCTACCTCCAAACACGATCACATTGGGATTAGATTTTCAACATGTATATTTGGGGAGTGGGATACCAACACTCAGTCCACTGTAGTTGTTTCAGTGCATATTCTAAAATTTAATTCTAATGGTTAGTGTTACAAAATATTTTTTACTTTATCAACACTGCCAAAGGAATACCTCAAAATTCTGTTCTTTAAGCTTTCTTTGAAACACAGAAGAATCTAGTCATATTATATATATAAAAAAAATCAAAACAGTGTGAAGACAATTGTTTCTCAGAAAAGTTTTATGAATGTTTTGTGACTGCAATATTTCTCATTCTATTTAAAACTCCAATAGTTTGTAGGTCTTTGTTTAGAAAAAAAAAATTGGCAGTTATAACTTTACAACCTTTGAAGACTGGTGACTCTTTACGTAAAGATGTGTTTTCTTGTGTGCTTAATGGTACATCGTCTCTCACCTCACGTAAGAGAAACGACGGGGTTGCACCCTGATAATGTCACAGCTGCTCTGAATTCCCTTATTTAGTCAGTTCCCAGCTCGTATAGCTTGTGCAGCTGTCAGCAGCAGTGGCATTTTCCTTTGTTAGGCAGGGAAATGTCTAAACTTATAATTAGACCTCAGTTATGAAAATGTAACTAGTTAATCATAGCTTTCATTAGGGCTGTTTGTATTCCAAAGGGATATGAACATAGCTAAGAATGGTGGAGAATTCGCCAAACAAAGCCAGCCTGGATTATTGCAGGGATTATATTCTAATTCATATCTTCACTATATGTTTAGGTTTATTTTCTAATTTACATCTTCGCCATATAACTCATGATTATCATTCTCACTATTCGTTAACATCTTTGAATTATCTGAAATGCTTATACTACCTATAATACCAATGTTGATACTTGAACCTTTTTATTCATGAAATTGTTTTAATTACGTTACTGTGATATGTGTAAGCAAAATAATAATACCTGTAGCAACAATTTCTTAGCCATAACTTTAGGCAGTCAGCTAGAGATGAGCAGGAAGAATGAAAGATATGGTTAGGCTATTTTGGATTGGTTTGGTTCAGGATGAGCTGGGCTATTATGGGGCAAGGCCAAATCAGACCATGCAGATGGGTTGTTATCAAGATCTTGCAGGTGAGTTGTTTTCAGAGACCTTAAAGGTGGGTTGTTTTGAGAACAGAGTTAATTAAACCATGGGAGACTTCCAAGAAGCAATTGATATTTCTCCAAGTTGTGTATAAAAGTCAAAACTGCACTTTTTGGGGAGCCTGCATGCATGTCGTCCCTTTTCATTAACTTTACTACTCAATACAAACTAATTTCCATCTTCCCACTAAAACAATTAATGCTAAGCTTCCCTGCACCCTCCATCATCTATGCAAATGTTCCCATATGTCACTGTTCATCAGAATCATTTGGAGATTTTGATAAACATAGATTATTCAAACATACTTCCAGGGTTTCTGATTCAGTAGTTTAAAGTTGGGGCTCGGGATTTACATTTCTAACAGTATTTTTATGCTGCTGGTTTAAGGATCATATTTCAATATGTTTTGATTTTTCTCTCCAACACTGTTGACTATGTTCTCCTCCTTAATATGTTCTTTTATTCAGCTCCCTTGATAACATTCATTTTCCTTCTACCTCTGTTTGCTTTTTCTCAACCTCTCTTGTCAATCGTATTTCTCTCCTACTCTTTACATTTTGAAGTTGTTTCAGATGGCAGAGTTCCTCTCTTTTGCCTCAGTGCAAATCATCTTGAGAAGTCTCAGTTATTCACAGTCTTACACAAGATTTTGTTATCACCTACATGAATAAATCCCCAGTTCATCACCCCAACCCCAAACTCAACTCTGACACACAGAGTAGCACCGTTTTTTCTTACCATTGCCACTTAGTATCTAAGTATTGGTTATCAAATACTCAAGATCTCAAATATTGGTATCTCAAAATGTTCAGGAATGAGCTCATAATCTTTACTTTGTAAAATGTTTCATTTTACATTTCCCCCTAACCTAGAAAACACAAATCTTTAACACAGTTGTTGTTACGTCTGTATATCCATTTCAATCTCCACAGGAGTTAACTTTGGGAAAAGAAGAGTAATCATCTTTCTCATAGACTATGTGTAGAGCTAAGCAGAGGCTTTTAACCAAAAGGCTATTACTACTGGAGTTAGTAACAAGATGTAGCTAGTTTTATTAAGCTTCCCTTCCACTGTGCCACTTATTCCTTTTCTGTGATTTTTTATTTCTTCATAACCCCCTTTTCGTTCCCCATAGACTTCCAGTCCCTTTATTTTTCCTTCTTTTTACTTCTCTGTAGAACCTTTCTGTTCCATCTCTGATCTCCCTTTAAAAACCTCAGTCACTTTTGTCTCAGTGGGAGGTGCTTTCCATTTATACTGGAATCTCTCCATCATTGCCGTAGACACATACAATCTGCTTCGCAGCCTTTAACAAGCACCCAGTGCTGTTCCACTTTGACATTAATTCGTACCTGCTAAGCCTTTATATTTCAGGTCAAGTACCACAGTCTCAGGGAATTCTGCTTTATCTGCCTTTCTCCCACCCACAAAGGTCCAGTTGCTTTGCAATCTGATTTGTTAAAAGGTACTTTCAAAAAAGTAAAAACCAAAAACTTTACACAGATGTGAAATGAACACATGTCAAAATGCAGAGACTTTTATAGATCAACTTTGCTGAAATAAATTTGCAAATGACTGGATGCAAAACTGCTTTTTCATCAGGGTAGGAAGCTGGAGCAGGGGATGGAGAGAAAAGAAGAGCTTCTCCACTGCACAGAATCGAGTTGCCTTTCTATAGATAAGAATTATAGGCATTATCACAGTACCTCATACGCAACATAAGCCCAGAGCTTTCGCAGATTCACAGTCGGATAATTAGGAATGTCTTCTAAACAATACGTAGTTTCCCATAGGTACACAAATTTTTCCCTTTTGTACTTTTTGAGTTCTATATCTTAATCTTTAAAACCATTTTTTAGAATGACTATTTAATTAATATGTATCTTTTATCCCTATCCAAATTAGGCTTTGGAAAAGCAGAGAACTACCCTTACTTGTTTACCATGTCATCCCTGGGACTCTGGGACACAGTGTATTAAATATAAGTGGTGCTCAATAAAGAGTATTTAAATAAATGACTATTATCTAGCAAATTGGCATTGTTGAATGTAAATCTAATAAGTACCAATAGATAACTAATTTGTTATATTCTAACACAATAGTAGAAATATAAGTGATTTAGTAGCTTTAATTTCAAATAGCATGGATTTGGGAGCTAGACTTATGTTCAATCTAGCTGTGCTTTTATACAAACATACACACACTCAACTATAATTTTTGTGTACATATATATGTATCACTGAATGTCCATATAAATTTTTTATATAATTTATGTGAGCATAAAACAAAAAAAACATTTATTCTAATTTATATGACTACTGCACCAACAAAAAGAAAATCCAATTTAGAATTATAATTTATAAAATTAAATTCAAAATTTCATATACTTGGGAAAGTATTAAAGATAAAACATTTTGTTTCAAAATGAGTCTTAAAAAGACAAAGCCTTCTTTCAACTTTTCATAATCCAAACAATATTTTATATATCCAAAATCTGATAAAAAACACTTTGAAGAAACAAATTAATATAATTAAAGAAATCATGAAAAACTTTAAAAACGTGAATATGAGATAAATGTTGATTTGATAACCATTTTCTGAAACGCCTCCAAAGTTCAATAAAATATGCTCTTCTTCAACCTCTGGGAAGAGACACTCCCCAATTTCTTTTCTTTGTTGCAAAAGGGATTGCTTCAATGTTAGAAGTTTTAAACATTCCCCGTTATTATCTCACAGATTTTGTAAGTAAGAAATCTTGTCCTGGCATCGCTGTGTCCTCTGCTTACAGTCTCAGAAGGCTGCTTGTATGGTCTTAGCCGTGACTGGGTTCTCACTTGAAGTCTCCACCAGGATGTGCCTCCTTTCTTTCACACTGCTGTTGGCAGCACTCAGGTCCCTGTGATTGTAGCACTCATGGCAGATTTTTCTTTAAAGATAATAAGAAGTGAGGGGGAAGAGATATAAAAAGAGTGAAATTTAGCCAGGCGTTGTGGCGGGTGCCTGTAGTCCCAGCTACTCGGGAGGCTGAGGCAAGAGAATCGCTTAAGCCCAGCAGTTGGAGGTTGCTGTGAGCTGTGTGAGGCCACGGCACTCTACCGAGGGCCATAAAGTGAGACTCTGTCTCTACAAAAAAAAAAAAAAAGTGAAATTTAATCTCATTTGCATGTTCTATTAAGATAAGCCATAGATATGGTCCATTCAAATAGAGGGAATTATAAAAGGAAGGGTACAAATACCCAAAGCAAAAAATTGGGGGTTACCTTAGAGTCTGATCATTACCTTCTACAAATCAAACTCTTAAACCTTTTTTTTACAATATTCAGAGATTAGTATAAGACCACAGTATAAACTGTGTAATTGACTATTCAAGGACTGTAAAAAACTAGTTAACATATGGAGATGGAAGGAATTTCCATTGAGTGCATGTGGTGCATGTCCAGTTTATGAAAATTAGACCAATTTCAGAGGTCTTCATATAAGATGGTGGTCAACTATCAAAATTTTTAAGAGACATTAGTGGACATTTATTTTGAATTCAGATTTAGATACAAAAAATATTGATGATAAAACACATATATTTAGTTGTGTGCTACCTACAAAAGAAACTGGAATATTTTATTAAAAATAATCTACAAGAAAAGTGAAGCATAATCTGCATACCTTAACTACAGTAGAAACCCCATATTGACCAGCTCCCTACATTGGCCACTTCCTTAAATTGACCTTTTATAGGCTAAACAGGCACCGCCTGTATATCACACTACAGTAGGCCTAGTTACATATATTGACCACCTCTGTATGTTGAACAGTTTGTTACAGTCCCTTGGGTGGCCAACTTAAATGGGTTCTGCTGTGTTTAAATGTATATTGATTAAAATTCTGAAAAAATCTGCCTTAATACCTCTCTTTGCCATTTCTCTATAGTCACATAGAGAGATGAGTAGGCTTATGACAGCCAGTCAATCTCCTAATTACTAAAGATTCATTTTCTTTTTTATTTATTTATTTATTTATTTATTTATTTTTATTAAATCATAGCTGTGTACATTAGTATGATCATGGGGCACCATACACTTGGTTCATAGATCGTTTGACACATTTTCATCACGCTAGTTAACATAGCTTTCGTAGCATTTTCTTAGTTATTTTGCTAAGACCTTTACATTCCACATTTACTCCATGGAATATTATGCAGCCTTAAAAAAGATGGAGACTTTACCTCTTTCATGTTTACATGGATGGAGCTGGAACATATTCTTCTTAGTAAAGTGTCTCAAGAATGGAAGAAAAAGTACCCAATGTACTCACCCTTATTATGAAACTAAGGTAGGACCTTCACATAAAACTATAACCCAGTTACAACCTTAGAATAGGGAGAAGGGGGAAAGGGAGGGGAGGGAGGGGGGAGGTAGGTGGAGGGAGAGGGATTAATGGGATTACACCTGCGGTGCATCTTATAAAGATTCATTTTCAAAAGAACTAGTATTCTTAAATGGGAGGTTGTGTCAAACATCTGTCAAAATAGATAAACAAGAGCATGAACTGATACGTGTGTGACTATTTTATGCCTAAACAGAAAGCTGTGTTTACCAGTTCCTTCGTCATCCCACTATTTCGTACCTCCATGTATCCACCATCTAATTTCTTCCTTATTGTTTCCCAACCCTGACAACAAATTTTAGTGGTTTTTAATGAAAGTCATGCACTAATGTTATTTTAAATGGCCAGAAAATTTGGTGAAATTACATCAAGAGAAAAACCTATTTGTATCTATACGTATCTGCATAATCTGCATTCTAGAAGGAGGATTCCTCCTAAAGAGAGGTTTGTATGTGTATTTTTTGTTTAGTCTCTGAGCACTGGCAAACTAAACCTGAAGGTGTAGTTGAAAAGATGACCTTTCACTACTAAGTTTGCTTGCATATTTTGGAAAAATTATTTGAATGTTACAAAGGAAGGTTATGACAAAAACAACAAGATGCCAAGGAGGTAAAAGGAGAAGCCCAGGAGATGATGAGAAATACTTCAGTTAAACGTCAGTATGAAAGAAATGTGAAAAACAAACAAACAAACCTCGCAAGGATATCCTTCAAATCTGTAAACAATAGTAAAGGTTGATAGTCTAATAACTTTCAATTAATTATCCATGAATATTCCTCACATTGTAAACAAAGTGCTTGGGGAGTGAGTGAGCATGTGTGCAGAGAAAACAAACAAGAGAAAGTTTAATTTACAATCCCAGGACCAATTTCACGTGAGATATGGATACCATACTGGGGATACTAGTAGTTCTTATTGGGATAATGACGGTGTAAAATACTACCTTGGAATTTATTGGTTTAAAACTACTATGGTGCATCTTACAAGGGTACATGTGAAACTTACTAAACATAGAATATAAATGTCTTAACACAAGAACTAAGAAAATGCCAGGAAGGCTATGTTACCCAGTGTGATGAAAATATTTCAAATTGTATATTAAAGCCAGTGCATGGTGCCCCATGATGGCATTAATGTACACAGCTATAATTTAATTAAAAAAAAAACACCTTACAGAATATGTGACATAAAAAAAAAAAAAACCTACTACTGTCATTATCTCTCAAAGATCAATAGCATGGTGGCTCTGTTGCTCTGGGCCAGGTTTGGGTGGTCCCAGCTTGCCTTGCTGTGGTTTCTGGGTGGTAATTTTACTGGGAGCTGACTGTTTCTGCTAATTCTTGGCTGATAACTCAACTCTCCTCTTGTTGTCACAAACATTTCCACAACTGGTTAGCATGGCTTGTTCTCAAGATGAAGGCAGAGGAAGATAGTAAAGGATAAAAACGTGGGATAGTTGAGATATTTGAGACACAGAATCAGAGCCACAAAGGGTAACTTCTATCACCTTCTATTAAACTATGAGTGTTGTAGGAAGACCAGTCTGAATTCAAGTGGCAGATACAAAGACCCCTCTTTTGGTGGGAGAAATTGTAAAGTTATTTTAAAGTTATATTTTGAAGGAGATGGGCAAAGTAAGACTATCTTCAATCTACTAATGCAATCTGGGTGAGGAATTGAATTTTTTATCATTATTTTAATCCAGACAGAAAGTCCTCCACTGAGCTTCATGCTGCTGGTCCAAGAAACCCTACTCTGCATTCATTGACAGAAAGCCTTACATCACCGGCATGAGTGTATTTACACCAAAGAAATGAGAAAACATTACGAAGCAGGGTATTTTTTGATAGCTATAAAAAATGTTTTTGAATATTCCAAAATGTGTTGACTACTTACCAGGATATCATTGGATTCATCCAACCCTAAAATATACAGTATAGTGCCCAGGAAATGGGAGGGGAAAGACAGAAAAAAGAATTGGAATTTGAAAAATTGGAGATTCATGTTAGCAAGTGTGTGTGTGTGTGGGGGGAAATTGATAAAACCAAAGCTTCTAGTTAATAGCAAAGTGATTTCAAGAAAATGAAAATAATAGTGTATGGTGACTATCTTTGGTTATTACAAGATAGAGATGAGCACAGATAAGAATTGTCTAGTTTTTGAGCAAGAATTGAAGAAAATGGATTTCAGAGATGGAAGGCCCTGGGAGACTGGTATCATTGTCTCATCCCATTAAAGACTCCGACATAAGATTGAAAAATTCTTTGAGGGACAAAGATTCAGTAAAATTTTTCATTTGAACCAAGTGACTAGCTTTGCAGCTCCCACCTGTCAGAACAGTCAAGTCCAAGCGTTTTGTCAGATCTGTAATACTCTTCATGCTGTGTTTCTTTCTTCCTGTCAGGTTTTATCTTTTCTCTTCCCCATAACTCTGGTTATTCCAAACCACGCTGACTAATGTGATCTTTCTCACCTCCAAGCCTCCAAAAAAGTAAATGTTTAACTGATAAAATTTTCAGTTCGTCATAGGTAATGAAAATATATGGTGTACTTGAAAATTGCTAAGAGATTTTAAGTTTTCTCACCACAAAGAAAATGATAAGTACGTGAGATGATGCATATGCTAATTAGCTTGATTTAGCCATTTCACAATGCGCAGGGAGCGTGATATTGCGTATCATCAATAGGTACAACTTTGTCAATTAAATTAAACTAAAATACATTTTATAATTCAAAGTGTACAAAGTGATGACCCGATACATGAATACATTTTGTTCTGATTACCATAGTCAAATTAATTAATATATCCATCACTACTCAGAATTACCATTGTGTGTATGGGGGGTAAGCACACTTAAAATCTATTATTTTATAAAATTTCAATAATTGGACTAATATGCTTTCTTTTTTTTGTTAAGTCATATATACATAGATCATGAGTACATTTATGCCTTTGTGGGATTTAATGTGTTGATTATTTGTACAAATTGGAGTGCTTACATCCTACTAGTTAACATAGCTTTCACCTCATTTACTTAATCACAGTGGTAAGACATTTGTGTTCTATACTTGGTAGATTTGACTTGTACCCAATATGCTCCACCATTAACCCTCCCTCTATTGAACCACCCCCCTCCCTTGTCACTCCCCTCCTCTTCCCTCCTTCATCCTGGGCTATAGTTGTGATTCATCTTTCATATGAAAGTATGAGTGATTATAACTTGGTTTTATAGTAGTGCTGAGTACATTGGATATATATCTTTTCCATTCCTGAGATACTTTACTAAGAATATTTTCCAGCTCCATCCATGTAAACATTGGAATATAAATATGTAGAGTCCTAAACTGCTATTCCATAAACATTTCTGGGGACTAAAGTGTTTGTTTTCCCCTCTAAACATTATTTTCTGATCATGGTGCAGGGTGTAGATTAAGCCACTGACTACATTGGATTATAATATTTAATTATATAGAAGAGTTACTGTAAGTATCTTTCGCACCAGTTTCGTTTCAGAGTCACACAAAAGTGGGACCTCTGCCCAAATTATTGTTATCCTTGATACAGAGTACTTGTTGTTACATATTCAGGAACATGATGCTGAATGATATAAAGATAATGAGGGTGAAAGTGTTTTCAAAATGCCACGATTTTACCATGTTTATAATAAGAAAACAAACTAACAGTAGAGGTTGTGTTATATGACTAGTTCACAAGGAGAGAGGATAAAAAAGAAGCACCAAGAATTATGATAGTTATAAGCAACTGATTTCAAACTGATTTAGATTTCAGAAGTGTAAAAACATGAAAAATGGTTGTTTTAGAAATTAATGTATTACTACTTCCAGGAGGATTATCCAAAAAGAATAAATTAGTTTGTTTCAAACAAAATAGATTTGAATATTATATGTTGTCTCTTTCAAATAAAAGTGAAATGGTTCATGTTATTAGAAAAATTAAGTACTTATAGCAACATTGATATGACATATTTCAAATCACAACTCTATCTTAGAGATATACTATCTTTTTAATTATTTATATGTATGCAAATATATTAAGTATATATTACATATACTCAGTTGATCTTAAGTAGATGTTTACATTTAAATGCTATTTCAACACTGTACAGCTTGAATGTATCAAATTTTAAAATTACATAATTCACTGTTTTAATTCCGTGGATAACAATTGACAGGTTTTTAGAATATACATTATTAGATTATAATATATATTTTTTCCCCAATGAATGACTTTGTCCTACTACTTCATCATAACTGAGGTGATCTCTTAACCCAGAAGAGAATTCCAGAAATGCAGAATCCCAAAATAGTAATAACTGAGTTGCTCCTGTGAATCCTCCACTGCAGAAAACAAATCCATTGCAAATCTGGTTCCATAAAGTTAAGCAATGTTTGTATGATTTTCATATAATATCTTTGCATAGCCCAGCTGCTCCTTTTCCATTTAATTGTATAATTTGTGTCATAACGAGTTTTTGCTCCATTTCTCACAAAGTGTCACTTCTAAAAGCAATGCTCTGGGGTATCAAGCACAGTGAAAATCCCATTAGTTTTCAGGCTTTCATTTACCACACAATGTTCAAGTTGAAAAAAAAAAAAAAAGCAAAGCACAACTGCGTGATGATGGAGATATTTACAAAGTATCTATATTTGATATTCGCTTTCCAAATTACTCTGAGGAAATTAGCATTTGACATCTTCTGAGGAAATTAAACAACTGCCAAGAAACATACAAGAGTAACACAAATGAGGAAAATAGTTTGGGAGTATTTTGTACAAAGAGATTTTTATTCTGGAGCATTTAAAAACTTCTTTTTGAGAACCGAGCATTCATTTTGAATTTCTTTCTGTCAGTAATGGAATATGCACATCTCTTTCTGGCATCTATTTCAAATACTTCTCATATACACCCAGATGTACCAACACACACCCAGACAAACAGGCACCCAGACATGCATGGGAGTAAACACAGACACACAAAACACAAATACATAGACAAAAACACGCTCTATAAAACAAAGTGAGATGGTTGCTCTGAATAATGTAAAATATGATTTTTTTCCTGAAAGTAATGATAAATGTTACAGGTAATATAAATTCTTCTTAATTATATGTAAGAAGCACTCAGGAAAACTCATACATTAATACAAGATGTGAAAATCCATACCTTTTGTATTTTAGATAATTCATTATAATTTTGTGATCCTCCTTGCCTCTTTATTTAAGAATCTAAGAGGGAGAGTGGCAAACAATCACTATCTTAATCTCTGACGTGTAAAAGTGCCACTTTGTTAAATTTATTATAGGGATAAGTACAGAATATGGTGTTTGTAACACAGAGTGTGTTAAAACTTTGGAGAGACAAGTCATACTGGCCAGAGTAAAGTGTGTGTGGAGTGGTGATTACATAACAAAGAATTGCTGGAAATCCCAGTCAGAGCAATCAGGCAAGACAAAAATAAAGAGCATTCAAATGAGGAAAGAGGATGTTGAATTTTCTCTGCCATTGATATGATATTTTACATAAAACTGTGAAGATTCTGTCAGATGACTAAATTTCTTAAGTCTCAGGCTGCAAAATCAATGTATGGAAATCAGTACACTGATAAACACAAAATAAAGGGCAAGCTAAGAAGCAAATCAAGAGCTCAATCCCATTTACGAGAGGTGAAAAAAATGCCTACAAATATATTTAACCAAGGAAGTAAAGATCTGTAGAAGGAGAATTACACAACGCAGATGAAAGAAACTGTAGATGACACAAACAATTCACTACATTACATTACAATCCCATTACAAAGGGAACAAATGACATCATGAACAGATATTTTTCTTTTTTTATTATTATTAAATTATAGCTGTGTGGGGCTCCAAGAAGACATGCTAATGGCAAAAATATAATAATAATAAAAATATTCAAGATGATAACCATCAGGAAAATGCAAATTAAAGCCATAATAAGATATCACCTTACTTATTCCAGTCAGAATGGCCATATTAAAAAGTCAAAAAAAAAAAAAAAACACACACTTAATGTTGGCTTACATATGGTAAAAAGGGAATAGTGATATACTGTTGGTGAGAATGTAAATAGCCTGTTTTTGGAATGATGAACTTTGATCATCACGGCATCCTTTGTGGAAAATGATGTAGATATTTATTTAAAGAACTCAAAGTAGATCTGCTATTTGCTCCACAATCCCACTATTGGATATCTACCCAAAGAAATAGAAGTCATTACAACAAAAATTTACCTACACTCATAAGATTATTGCAGCACAATTCACAATAGCAAAGATAAGGAATATACCTAGGTACCCATCCACTAATGATAATATAAAGAAATTGTGGTGTGTATACACCATGAAATACTACTCAACCGTAAAAAGAGGAGGAAATGATGTCTTTTGGAGCAACTTGTATGGAAGTAGAAGCCATAAAAGTGAAATAAGTCAGGAGTGGAAAACCAAATACTGCATGTTCTCACTTTTAATTGGGAGCTAAGCTGTGGGTTCAGAGGAGATATAAAGGATAGCACAGTCTCAGAAGGGGAGAGGGTGTAAGGGAGTAAGGGAAGAAATATTGTCTGTTGGGTACAACCTACACTATTTGGGTGACAGATACACTAAAATGCCAACTTTCAGCACTACACAATTCATCCATGTAAGCATAATCCTGTTGTACCTCTAAATCTTTTGAAATAACTAAGAAAACAAAGAAGATAAAAAAAATGTATAGAATTATGCTTTCAAGAAATTTGCCGTACATGTAAGATAGTCCTGGAGGTTTAATAAGGAACAGGATATTTTGTCAGATTCCATATCTTATCATGTCTACCACATTATATAAATCGATTGTCTGTTTTAATTGGAATGAACCAATACATTCCCAAATAAAGAATACTTATTTATTAAATGCTCATTCAGGGTTTCAAAATACCAGAATAAGTTCATGTTTAACAAAGAGTAAAAACTATGTAGTAATAATACATGTACAGGTATATAAAAGAGATAAGAGCATCCTCTTAAGGAAGGTCATTGATTTTAAAAGAAATCTTGTGCATGTTTAGTTAAGCTAAATGACAAATGAAAATAGAAAATTCAGGGCATGTGGCTGTGCCCTACCCCTAACAAAGATGCATTTCTTACCCTGCTCTGACACTGACACCCCAACTGGACCATCCTGGCATGGACACCTGCTCACTGCACTTGGGCTCAAATTGCCCACATGAAGGCATCCCCTCTGCGCTCACCTGCTCTAGTCAGTCACACCACCTCAGATCCCCTGCCCTCATTATAGACACTGGCCTCACTCATTTGAGCCCTGATGCCTCATCTTGGACTCTAACATCTACACTGGGCTGCCCCCTGCATGGACTTCTTCATTCTGCTTGAGCTCTGACACCATGCCGGGCTCATTCTTTGTGAACACTCTCCTTACCCTACTTGGTCACTGATGCCCACACAAGGCCATCCTCCTCACACTCATCAGGCTGTGACAACTCACAGCAGGCAGCTCCCACAATGGCAGGTGCCTACCTCGCTCTGCCCCTCCTCAGGGCTTCAGGGCTAAATGTGGATGCAAATATGGGTACTTAAGGAGGAATCATATCTTGATGTGCTTGCATTTCTAGTAATAAGGACTTAATAAGCTTAAAACCAATATTTAATTGTCTGTTATAAGTAGCTTAGGAATTGAATTAAGAAAATGATCATAGGTGATGGGCAAAAGGGACCAGAAACAGGAGAGAAGTGAATTAGAGTAACCCAAAATCTGGTACAAAACATACTGCCTAGATGCCTGGATGAGAAGGCTATCTTGCTGAAACTTCACCCCTCCCCCAGTGCAACTGCACTGCTGGGAGGAGGTCTCTGAGCAGGCAAGGCTCACCCAGGAGGGGCTGCCCTCTCAGGGAGAGTGAGTGCTTTCTGGGAGTTAGAGATTACAGAACGTTTAAACCTCTTCTCTCAGGACTAGATAAAGAGAAAAATATCTCCTTTCTTTCATCACCTCAGTATGATCAGAAGTGTCGATCTGTCTGAGCACAAGGCTTCTTGAGTGTTAATTGCCGCTCCTGTTATTTGTGTGCATGGCCTAATTGGGGTTTGTTTTGACATCCTTCTTCTGGAATGTGTTCCCTATCCCATACTCTGTTTGTGTTAAGATCATAAATAATACTTAGAGCAACTTAGTAAAATGTAAATCAGTCTAATTAAAGAAATGGTTTGGTTAGAAAATGCAAGCCCAGCAAGAACCATGATGTAATGGTTAGCCTTCCCTGTTTAGATTGACGATTAAAACAATGGTGTACGCAACAAAAATGGAGGTAGGCTGGAGCAAGGGGCTATTCATAGTCCTTAGCCTTTGAAGGTGGACAGACTCCTGACCCAATTGCTCTTTAAAAAAACATTCTGTTAGTTTCTCGACTTTTCATTTTTCCCTCACCTTCTTGTCTCCGCCAGCCACTGGAAGGCAACTCATGGAGTAATTTGGGGCTGGTCCCCAACAGCTCAATTTTTCAGGAAGAGAAAAGGAAAGCTTTTTTTGTTTTTTCTTTTTGAGACCAAGTCTCATTATGTCACCCTCAGTAGAGTACCATGACCTCATAGCTCACAGCAACCTCAAACTCTTGAGCCTAAGCAATTCTCTTGCCTCAGCCTCCCAAGTAAAAGCTTCAATTTAACATTTTTAATATATTAAATGTTTTCAAAGAATATTTGCTATAGGGAATGCTCTACATTGTTAATATTTTAATCTTAAAGCATTGTACAAAAACATGAACATACATATAAGGAAATGAAAAAATAAAATTACTTTTAAAGTTAAAACACAAAAGAAAATAGAAAATTCAAAATAGAAAAGAAAATGGTGGTGTAGATAAACAATGCTGTTAACTGAATAGTTTCTTCAAATAGATAAATGAAAATTATAATCGACTACAAAATCCATAGTCTTTATCGATGTTTATAGAGATATGTTCACATATGTGATTGAACAATCCATACTATGGATTATTGAAAGCAACACCTCAATTTTATGGATAAAACATTAAGACATACATGTTATGTATTCATCAGAAGATATTTTCAGTTTTTAGCATCATTAACTAGAATAAATTTATTATTGTTTTATACATTTATTTAAATAAAAATATTTATCTTAAAACTGGAGGAAATATACCAATTTAAACTAGGCTAAACTCACTCTTACTGTCTAGCTATTTGTTAACAAAAAAATCAATATGCAATGTATATATAATTATAAAAGTTTTCATTTTTGTCTCTTTTAATATAAAAATATAATAATGTCTACTTACTTGTTTCATCTAAGTAGCAATAGAGCTTTATTGAGTGGAAACGCCAAAAGTCTGGCTCGTAGAGCTTGCTAATTTTATATCATGGCCTGGATCCACATGATATCAGGGTGGGGAAGCTCAGCTGGAATAATTATTTGAATACTAAAATAATCCCCACAAGGAGGTTTCCGTCCAGGTCTAGTTACTCAGTGCAAAAAGATCTAATTACTGAGATAAAGACAATTACCAAAGAAGAAAGTGATTTTTAATATGATAGACATCTTGACAGAAGAAAAGGAGAAGCTTCCTCAAATCCACTTCTCCAATTAAGGGGCATTGTGGATTTTTAAAGGGAGAGCTATGTGCCTATGTGCCTTGAAGTACATAGCTCTCCCTTTGGTATAGCTCACAAGGGGCTAAATTTATTGGGGGCAGGCTGTGGTCATAGCAAATCTTGCAGTCAGGAAGTCTGCCCTGGTACATTCAGAATCTCAACTCCTTTTTCTTATAGAAAATCTATCATTTTAGGCCATGTGTCCCAGCATTTTGTGAGGTCCCAGATAGGATGATCAGTGAGGCCAGGGAGTTTGAGTTCATCATTTCTGGGGAACAACTCAAAAGTTAAGAAGGAGGATTATAAAAAAGCATACAGGGGTTCAAAAACATATAGCCAGTATCAATTCTTTAAATATAGCTTCACTGCAAATGAAGACAGTACTTCATTTATTGCAATCAGAATATATTGATAACAAAGAGTGATATTTAAGGAAGATAATCTGAAGCTGGTTGAAATAAAGGAATTTTCATTGGATCATCAGACCATCATTTTCTCTTTGAAATATTGCTCCATAGTTAGTTCCCCAAGGGGAAGCAACATTGTGCTTAACAAGGGAAATCAAGAAAAAAAGGAAAAGATTGCTTTTCTTCTTTCTCTAAGCTTCTCTGCAAGACCCCAACTATGAAAAGAAGGTTGAAGTTTTGTCACCTTGAAATTTATTCTTTTATTTTCTTCCCAGAAGGTTGCTTATTAATCTTTAGTCTCTAAAGAACATGGGTAATTGTATGAGTCATTAATTTAACAATGCTGTAGGTGAAAAATGTGTCTCCAGAAAATGAAAACAGAGCAACAATGTCCATATTTCTTCTTTGGGGATACTGACTTACTGAACAACAGTAACTGTTATGAAAGGCCCATCAAAAGCATCCTATTTGTAGTCTTCTTAAGGTTACTTATAGAAATACAAATAATGTATAGAATGGACCCAGTGCAGAGCCACATGGTAAGCAGATGCGGTTTCCTGTAATCACTGCTTTTTAACATGCATTTGGGCTTACTCTGTCCTTTAAATATATCAGAGGTAGACTCTGAATTTGTCTACTCATATTCAGATATAAGAATAATTCTAATTTTTTTTTTTTTTTGCAGTTTTTGGCCAGGGTTTGGTTTGAACCCTCCATGTGCTGTATATGGGGCCAGTGCCCCACTCCTTTGAGCCACAGGCACCGCCCAGAATACTTCTAATTTTGAAAAGTTAATCAATCAAAAATTCTACCTCTTATTCAGTTAAATGTCACACTGGTATCTTCAAGCTTAAGGACCAGCAAAAGAATTTTGTGAATACTAAATAGAATTAATACGGTTAGATCTTAATGTTTGAGGGAGAGGTGATTCAAGGAAGTGTTCCCTGAAACAATTAACAAAAACAACAAATAGAGTTCAAGCAAAGAAAAAGTTTGTTTATGGCTCGCAACAAGCCAGGCCTCACCCTAGAGGCTGCAGGCCTGTGGATAACACAGCCTTTGGTTTTTATTCCTACGTTTTGGGAAGTACCAATTGTTCTCGAATAGTTCTATTTTCCTCATATGCACACGGACCGGTTCACCTAGGGTCCTGGCCAAACTGATTCAAACTATGCTTGACTAACTTCTCTTCTGGAAAATCCCCAAGATATTAATAAGGCACTGATCAATCTTGGGACCTTGACCAACTTCCCTCTTCCCTTATGGAAAGTTTCTATTGATCAATCCTTCTGTAGAAACTCTAGGAATTGAAACCCTCCCTTCCCCCCATTTTTAAACTCTGCAATTGCAATCTTGGTCAATTTTGTTCTTCAAACGGCCCAGAAGAGTCTACTTCCCCCACCCTGCTCATGTCTTAGCTAACACTGTGTGTTAACCTAACATCATGTTTTAACCTAACACAGTGTGTGGTTCAGTTTGTTGTTGGAATCTGTAGAGATTTTCATGTGATTTTAGCTGCTAATTTTATGCTTTTGTGCCATTGTGTGTGTGTGGGGGGGGGGTTGTGTGTGTTTTAATAGAATAAGATTAAGTGTACCCAGGGGTCCTAAAAAGTGTAGTGAGAAAAATAAGAGAAAGAGGATAGCTGTTACAGCTACTTTAGTTAAGAAAGTTGTTATCGCTGAGCAAGAAAGTGGTCCACGTGTGGCTGATCTCACTACTATGTTTGGGATGCCTAAATCTACTGTTTGTACAATTTTGAAAAATAAAGAGACTATCAAAGCAGCTGATGTGGTAAAAGGCGTTAGGATGCCGACCTCTAGGAGATCCGAAAGTATGGAAGAGATGAAAAAACTCCCCTTAGTGTGGATTAATAAAAAACAGCAGGCTGGTGACGTGATTTCTGAGAGTTTGTGAGAAATCCAAGGCCCTCCTCGATGATTCAGTGAAAGGCCTGCCTCATACTAATGCTCAAAAGGAGTTTAAAGCCAGTGGGGGGTGGTTCCAGAACTTGAAGAAAAGGACTGGGATCCATAGTGTTGTTATGCATGGGCAGGCTGCCAGTTCTAATTCAGAAGCAGTAGCCAAGTTTGTGAACATTGAGGGAAATGTTTTGAACCAAGTCTTCAATTGTGATGAAACAGGTCTTTATATTTTTAGGTTTTATATTTTTAATTTTATTAATTTACATTTTTATTCAATTATGTTTATTTGTTAATATTTTACCTTAAAATACAGTATTTACTGTTAAAATCATTTTTAAAATCTGAGTTTGTGTGACCCAGGAATGGATTAATCGAGTTTCTATCATTTTAAAAGGGAAAAATTGTCTTGGAACTTGAATGATTTGGAACTGGAATGGGGTTCTGGAACATATTAAGTTCAGATTCCAAGGTATCACTGTAACCTTGAATCCCTTTCATTCCATTAAACTTTATTTTATGTAATCATTTTTCTACCACCCACTAAATTGATTTTTCCATATTAATCCATTTTGCAGCTTGTTGGGGATTTTATCGTGGCAGTTGAAACACCACACATACTTTTAACAGTATTTCATTCTTTGTTTTCTTCCCCTTATTTTAGTTAAATCTACTAGATGACATAACAAAAGAGCTGAATTTTTCAACTTGTAGAATTTTTAAAATTTCCTCCGACATCTAACAATCCTCAAGGTTCTGCAGGAGTTACAGTGAGAACAGAACAGCTCTCATGATCTCACTCCACCTTTTGACTCTCAAAAAGAGAATATGAGCTATGCAGACTTATTGTCATCCAAAGGGACTTATGACAATGAATAATATAACCTTAATTGAAAATGCCAATAAAAAAAAAAAAGAAAATTCTAATACACTCACTTGCTTAAAACTAGGAAACAAAGTGACTGACAATGCTCCCCTTTAATTAAAGTTTAACATCTAGTGACAAAGTTGACAGGAATCTGTCCAACATAAGAGTAGTCTTTCTTGATATAATTATCTCACTTTGCTACAATTATATTGCATTTTTAATGTTGCCTGTTTATATGCAGTTAGAATTGTCCAACTTGGTTTTTGGCTGAATTCCTGTAAGAATTTACTTTTTTTTTAAATTTGCCGATTTAAAACTTTTGCATAAAAACCTGACTTACAATATACTGATCTAGAAATAAGAATTTCATCACATGAGGAACTGTGTGAGTAGGTAACAAGTAATGGAATTAAATGAAGTCTATCGTAATATTCAAGTCAGCACACTGTAATTTAAAACATAAAGTAAACAATAAATGTCTGCTATGAAGCTAGAGAATAAAAATCATTATTCTTGGTTGATGGTTTTGTGCCTTCCTAGTTTTAATTGAATGAGGTCTAAAATATTCAAAATATGAACCTACCTTTAAGAATATGTGAGGTAATATAACAGACGTGCAAAACCAGTCAGGACAATTAAGAAAACTACATGCATTCTTGATCATTTTTTAATTCAAACTACATAAGGGTATATTGTAATTAAAAGTGCAGGGTAATACATTTTACATTATAGCCACTGCAATTAAAATAAAAACCAGAAGAAATCTAGTGGTTGCCTTTCCTTAATAAACTTGCACATTAAATCCTAATTGATGGTGTGCGACATATAAGCTTTAAGTCAACATTTGAGTGCTTTCTGTGCAGCAATACCTCTAAAAGGGTGTGTAAGTTCTTATTTGTTGACTATGTTAAGAGAAATTGAGTCTCATTCTTTCTCTTTATAGGATTAGAAATAGCAGTGCCCACGGTTAGATTCCATTTCAAATTTCTATCCCAGCCATTTAGTTTAATTCAAATCGAAAACAATAATGAAGACAATCAAATTAGCAAGTTTGTGGCTCAATTGTCTTTGGCTATCTTCTCATCCAAGAAAATTAGATTGACTTAATGTGAAGATAAAATCATCAACACAAAATTAAACCTGCAATGTCAATTTATTGCCCTGTATACAAGGTCTATACAAGTGTTTCCATTTGCCACTTTCTTTTTTGTCTAGTTTTTAACGTATTCAAATAGTATACTTCAAGCATATTTTATTTTAAATAGGAATGATAAAACCATACAATATTTACTTCTGCTAACATTTTTTAGAATGTATTATATTTTAGTAATATTTAATTGTTATAAATTTTCAAAATCTACAAGAATATAGGTAATTAGTTTATATGTAATTATCATACCATTCAAAGCAAAAAGAATGATTTGCGCACTTATTTTAAAAATATTTATCATTGGAGTTAAATGTCAACATTTTACTTTACCTTGACAAAATTTAGAAGTCTCTATTCTGGAATTCCAAGGTCAAAATTCAGTCAATTTTTTTTCCTTTGAAAAAAGGAAAACTTTGAAGAGAAAATAAAATTATTTTGGACAAGTCATGCTGTTTTCCCAACAAAGAAAGAATATCCTTAATATAATGGCAGGTGAATGTGGGAAAATCCCTTGTGCTCATTTCATGCCAAAATTATTAAACCAAACATCAGGAGAAAAGGCATGCAAGGGAACCTTACACAGAACACTGCACAGTATTTAATAGCCAAACCTGGTTAATTACTTCTATTTTTAAAGTTGAAGTAACAACATGAAGACAAATCTTCAAATAATTCAAGGAAAACAATAATTTTCTCTAATTATTTTGGGAAAAACTAGATCTATGACCTCTCTGAATAAAACTTGCATTAGTTTTCTATTATTTGGCATAAATATCATCACATATTTATCAGATTAAAGAACACACACATTATCTACCATTTTCCGTGGCTCAGGAATCTGAGCCCGGCTTTGCTCTGTCCTTGGCTTAGGGTCTTGTAAGGCTAGAAAAAAGAATGTTGGCCTGGGCTTAGTTCTCATTCACAGCTAAGGAATTAATCAGTTTTCTCACTCATATGGTCGTAGAAAGCATTTGAGGTACCAAGGACTTGAAAATTAGGAAACTACAGACATGTTTTCTCTTGTGGCATTTGCCAGTTTTAACAAAAAGTGGAGGATAAGACCTCAGGTTACGTAGTCCACGACTAAGAGGTAGAGCAGGCAGCAAAGATGGGAGCAGCGTGGGTGGGAGAGGCCTTCATTTTCTTGTGGTCCCAGGGCTGGAAGATTGCTTTCTTTGCTGCCTTTGGCTCCCAGAGGCAACCTGAGTCTGTTGTCATTTGGGCTTGCCAACATGGCTGTTGCTTCCTCACGGCCACCAAGCAAGGCCTCCTCTCATTTAGCCTCTTATGATCTATGTGAAATCATCATGCATACATAATCACATATAAAAAGTCATCTCACATCATTTTTTGGAAGTAAGTCACAGATTCTGTTCATACCCCCTCAAATTGATTATACCAACGTAGAAATACCAAGGTGTGAATATCTTGAGGTGAGAATTATAGAGGCCATGGTAGCCATAAAACTGATGTTTCTCAATTCTTCAAAATTTCTCCAAAATTCTTCATTTTCTTCAAAGTTCTAAGTGTGCTCATCACCCACTCTAATACAAGAGATGTACATACACGCGGAGCAGTCTCTGGTTTCCTGCCCTCTCCTGGCAAGCAGAGCACCCAGCCATTTTCTAGAAGACAGCATTCTGGCTACGGAAGCCTCCTTGGGGAAAGTAGGGAGTACCCAGGAATTATACCATTATACCATTAATAATAAAACCTTACTGCTTCTAAATCTAGCCAAGGACAACGCAAATGCATATTAAACTTAAACATAAGTTATTCCCTTCCCCTTAATAAATAAACTTTATGGCCTCCCATTGAATGTGAAAATTTAAATTCACCACTTTAGGCTGTGCAGCAGGTGGATCTAGCTTCAGCTTACATGGTTTTTCCTCACCCTCCCGCCTCTCCTTATTTCTCACTGCATTTCAGTAAAGGTATTTTGTGGTGCCGTCAGTCCTTTCTCAACTCAAAGGCTATGGCTATGCTGTTTTTTCTTGCCTCTTCCTTCTACATGCACAAAACATCCCATCCTGAGTATTTCCAGGGTAAATCGTGCTGTTGTTTCCAATTACTCCTTCTTATTCATTCATATCCATGTCATGCTTTTTAGTCAGTGGAGGCTGTTATAACAAAGTGCCACAGACTAGGTGTCTTATGAATAACAAAAAGTAGATTTCACATCATTCTAGCAGATGGAAGTTTGAGACTAGGGTGTCAGTGTGGGTGGGTTCTGGCCAGAGCCCTCTTCTGGTTTGCAGGGAGGCTGCGACTTACATCCTCATACAGCAGATGGGGAGTACAGTAATTCAGGACTCTTCTGACGAGGCCACTAATTCCACTCACAAAGGTTCCATCCTTGTGACCAGATCACCTCCCAAACATCCCCATGTTCTAATGCCCTCACAGTGAGATTAGGATTTCAACATATGTATGTTGTGTGGACACAAATGTCAGTCCCCCACAACCTTCCTATTGGCGCATAGATCTCTTCACCCATTAGCAGTGGTTACCATTTCATTGTCTTATCAGAGCACACTTAAGGCATTCCCTTCCTAAAAGGGAGCTTTAAAACAGCTCGAATGATTTGTTTCAGCTTCTTATTCCTGTCCTCTGCCATCACTTAATATTCAATTCTAAGCTTGGTTCCCAGAATGAAAAGATTATGGACAACCAGAGCCCAGTAAAACTCAGCAGAGCTGCTCACACTTAGAACCTAGCAGTCATCTGCAATAGCATAATGAGAATCAAATTTTTGTTTCTGGAAGCTAAAATGAGCTAGCATTGATTCTGTATTGAAATCTGACTAAATGTAAATTTCTACCAATAGAACTTGGCTATAACATCAAAATTTATTATATCTATAATATTAAGAAATTCTGCTAATGAGAGTTAGCTGATTTGCTTCTTAAAAAATCAAAACGTAACAGTTGTACATATTTGATATGCATGTTATATTTTGATACCAAAATACAATATGTAATATCCAGTTAGGGTAATTGATATATCCCTCAGTACAAACATTTATTATTTCTTTGTGCTGTGAATATTCCAAATGGCTCTGGGAAATAAGAAAAATCTTGTAGCTCTATTGAAACTTGAAAGGCTTAACATACATACACCTAAGTTGATGGAAAGATGGAAAGAAGCATGGGAATAATATCTCTAAAAGAATCATAGTTATATTAGCATATGAAGCTAAATGAAATAAAAGAGATTTTTTTAACTGGCTGAATTTTTAAAAACCAGCAACACTTTTGACACCTCTATATATTCCACACTGTCACCAGATTGATTAAAAAAAACTTTGACTACTTGAGCAAGAAAATAGTATTTCATTTCTATTACTTTCTATCTAGGAGAAGTTCATCTAAATAGGTTTGTTCAGCAACCAGAGATAATGCAGTGTCCAACCTTCATATGTGGCCAAGAAGATGATCGTAAAAGTAAAGACTTCCCAGAAGCAAGAGCAAGAATCACAGAGAACTCTGGACAAAGTGCGTGTTCCTAAGGAACATAATGGGTCTAATTGATGAACATTCTTCGTCAATAAATAAAGGAAACTCTCAATATTGTACCAGTGGTATTTCAAAATTGACATGGACCAAGAACTGATGTGTGAGTCTTCTCGTGGGTTCATTTGGCTGTTCTTTATTATTGTGTGCTGTGCTTGTGAGGTCACTGACACATGTTTTGTGGTATCCAGGTAGAACAGAATGATCTGCATCCACACCTGAGTATAATAGAAATGTCATGACTGGATGATATTTTTTAGGTTAATTCCTGCAGAAGAAAACATTGTATTTTCACATGGAAGAGAAATGGGTCTTTAGGACTTAGAGAATAGACTGGTATATTGTACAAGTTTTTCCAATTACCTTCTTCTCTTGCAAGAGTATTTTCCATTTATAGTCTACCTTTGGCATACCCATTCTTGACCAGAGCCAGGTGTCATTCTTGGTGGGGTATGTGTATTTTATATGTTGCAGGGAAAATTGAGCCCTGATCTTTAGCATAAGACTAGCTTCCTGAGTCTGGGGAGATAAGACTCCAGGCATCTCTGGCTGGTGCGATCTGCCTATAATCATCCCTTTGAGGATACAGGGAGTCAGCAAGGGACTTCTGGACCCCAAGAGAAGGACAAAAACAGTGGAAAACTGGCAAGTGGTTGCGTGTGTTTGATTGACCTAATCCCACCGGCAGCCGTAAGTACAAGGAGCAGTGAGACTGCAAACCGGAAAGGCCTTACCTGTGAACTGTTTCAGTGTTTTTGGACTTGGCACTCAGTTGAATTGCCTTGGGGAGAGCTTCGGGAGGAGTGTGGAGAACTTTGGGCATTGTCTACGGCCCCAGACTGAGACGCTGAGCCAGACAGAGCTAATAGTGTTCGGCTGTGGGCTGCAGGGAGCCATTGTGAGAGAACTGCCCTGGCAAGCTCCGCCCTCAGGGTCACAGAGCAAAGATTGGGTGGGAGCTAGTAACCTAATGACTGAGCAGCTTAAAGGTGGGGACTGAGCTGCCTTACAGCCTTAACCCTCAGGGGCAGAGTGAGACCTGTTTTGACACACTGGAGCCTCAGGCTGTTGACCTGGGTAGAGTACTGTGGCATCACAGCTCATAGCAACCTCAAACTCCTGGATTTGGTGCTGTCTGGACCTCCATAAGAGCTGGACCGTGCACCCAGACCTGCACCCCGTGCCTGCCAGGCCGCCGCATGCCCTGACCAGGAACTGTGGGAGCTGTGCAACCCTGTGTGCTCCGTTCTGTATCCTCCCTGCCTCCACACCAGCCTTCTTGTCTGGCCAGGGACTCTGGTGGCCACGTGCCCTCCGGAGCCTTCCCTGCCTCTGCATAGAGCCCTTCTTCTGGCCAGAGACTGCCGGAGCCTTGGATTCTCTGTGCCAAAATCACTGGTTGCCAGCAACTCCCAGAACCGTGCGCACCACCTCCTACCCTGTTGCTGGATCCGGGTGTGTCACACTCCGGAGCTGCTTCCACAACCAGAACTCCCTGGCTGGGGCAGCCCCAGAGGAACTACACAGGGTCACTCCCTACAAGGATCCAGCAACAATAGAGTGATCCCACTTGGGTCTAATCTTGGAGAGACACCTTCCCAACTTTGAGAAAGGCCAGAGGCAACAGTGAAAAACAATCCTGAGGCAAAATCAACAGAAAAACTCTGGCAATATGAATAATCAGAGTAGGTCAACTCCCTCAAGGATCAATGGGACAGACACAGCATAAGATCCCATGCACAAACAAATAGCTGAGATGTCAGAAATAGAATTCAGAATCTGGATAGTAAATAAGATCGAATTAGAATTCCAAGCAGTAACCCAAAAGATATCTCAAGAATTCAACAAATTCAAAGACCAAATGACCAAAGATTTTGACACATTGAGACAAGAAGTTGCAGCCCTCAAAGATCTGAGAAACACAGTAGAATCACTCAGTAACAGAATGGAGCAAGCAGAAGAAAGGATTTCTGACATTGAAGACAAAGCTTTTGAATGCTCCCAAATTCTCAAAGAGGAAGAGAAATGGAGGGCAAAAACAGATCACTCTCTCAGAGAGCTCTGGGATAATTAAAAGAAAACTAATATTCATCTTATAGGGATCCCCAAAAGCGACGAAGTGGCTTCATAGGGCACAGAGTCTCTTCTCCATGAGATTATGAAGGAGAACTTTCCAGACACGCCAAGAGATTCTGAAATTCAGATAGCAGATAGTTTCAGAACTCCAGCATGACTCAACCCAAATAAGACATTCCCCAGACACATCATAATCAATTTCACTAAAGTTAATATGAAGGAGAAAATTCTGAAAGCAGCCAGACGAAAGAAAACCATCACCTACAAGGGCAAGAATATTAGAATTACAAAGATCTCTCTGCTGAAACCTTTCAAGCTAGAAGAGGATGGTCATCGAATTTTAATCTCCTAAAACAAAATAACTTTCAACCCAGGATCCTATACCCAGCTAAACTGAGTTTCATTTATGATGGAGAAATTAAATACTTTAATGACATTCGCATGTTGAAGAAATTTACCATAACTAAACCAGCTCTCCAGGATATTCTCAGACCTATCCTCCATAAAGACCAGCGTAATACTCAACCACAAAAGTAAACCCACCAAGAAAATTTTGATCAAATTCCAACTTCCACAGTCACAAAAGGATGAAAAATGTCCACCGGATTCTTGAAAGGCTTATCAATATTCTCAATTAATGTGAATGGTTTAAATTATCCTCTAAAGAGGCACAGGTTGGCTAACTGGATACAAAAATTCAAGCCAGATATCTGCTGCATACAAGAATCGCATCTTACATTAAAAGGCAAATATAGACTCAAGGTGAAGGGATGGTCATCTATACTCCAGGCAAATGGAAAGCAGAAAAAAGCAGGTGTTGCAATTTTATTTGCAGACGCAATAGGCTTTAAACCAACCAAAATAAGGAAGTATAAGGATGGGCACTTCATATTTGTTAAAGGTAATACTCAATATGATGAGATTTCAATTATTAATATTTATGCACCCAACCAGAACACACCTCAATTTATAAGAGAAACTCTAACATACATGAGCAACTTGATTTCCTCCAGTTCCATAGTAGTTGGAGATTTTAACACCCCTTTAGCAGTTCTGGATAGATCCTCCAAAAAGTAGCTAAGCAAAGAAACTTTAGATTAAAACTTAACCATTCAATATCTGGACTTAACAGACATCTACAGAACATTTCATCCCAACAAAACTGAATACACATTCTTCTCATCAGCCCACAGAACATACTCTGAAATTGACCACATCCTAGGCCACAAATATAACCTCAGAAAATTTAAAAAAATAGAAATTATTCCTTGCATATTTTCAGACCATCATGGAATAAAAGTTCAACTCAATAACAACAGGAACCTGAATACCTATACAAAAACATGGAAGATAAACAACCTTATGCTGAAGGATAGATGGGTTATAGACGAGATTAAGAAGGAAATCACCAAATTTTTGGAACAAAACAACAATGAAGACATGAATTATCAGAACCTCTGGGATGCTACAAAGGCAGTCCTAAGAGGGAAATTTATAGCACTGCAAGCCTTCCTCAAGAAAACAGAAAGAGAGGCAGTTAATGACTTAATGGGACATCTCGAGCAACTGAAGAAGGAAGAACACTCAAACCCCCAACCCAGCAGAAGAAAAGAAATAACGAAAATCAGAGCAGAATTAAATGAAATTGAAAACAAAAGAATCATACAACAGATCAATAAATCCAAAAGTTGTTTTTTTGAAATTGTCAATAAAATAGATAAACCTTTGGCCAACCTAACCAGGAAAAAAAGGAGTAAAATCTCTAATTTCACCAATCAGAAATGGTAATGATGAAATAACAACAGTCCCCTCAGAAATTCAAAAAATCCTTAATGAATACTACAAGAAACTCTACTCTCATAAATATGAAAATCTGAAAGAAATTGACCAATACCTGGAAGTACGCCACCTACCAAGACTTTGCCAGAATGAAGTGGAAATGTTGAACAGGCCTATATCAAGTTCTGAAATAGCTCAACTATACAAAATCTCCCTAAAAAGAAAAGCCCAGGACCAGATGGTTTTATGTCAGAATGCTACCAAACCTTTAAAGAAGAACTTGTACCTATATTACTAAACCTCCACCAAAATATAGAAAAAGAAGGAATATTATCCAACACATTCTACGAAGTAAATATCACCTTCATCCCCAAACCAGGAAAAGACCCAACAAGAAAAGAAAATTATAGACCAATATCGCTAATGAATATTGATGCTAAAATACTCAATAAGATCCTAACAAACAGAATCCAACAACACGTCAAAAAAATTATACACCACAACCAAGTGAGATTTATCCCAGGGTCTCAAAGCTGGTCCAAAATACATAAATCTATAAATGTAATTCAGCACATAAACAAACTAAAAAATAAGGACCATGTGATTCTTTCAATTGATGCAGAAAAAGCTTTTGATAATATCCAGCATCCCTTCATAATCAGAGCACTTAAGAAAATTGGTATAGAAGGGACATTTCTTAAACCAATACAGGCCAACTACAGCAAACCCACAGCCAATATTGTATTGAATGGAATTAAATTGAAATCATTTCCACTTAGATCAGGAACCAGGCAAGGTTGCCCATTGTCTCTATTGCTCTTTAACATTGTAATGGAAGTTTTAGCCACTGCAATTAGGGAAGAAAAGGTGATCAAGGGTATCCACATAGGGTCAGAAGAGATCAAACTTTCACTCTTCACGGATGATATGATCGTATATCTGGAAAACACTAGGGATTCTACTACAAAACTTTTAGAAGTGATCAAGGAATACAGCAATGTCTCAGGCTACAAAATCAACACCCATAAATCTGTAGCCTTTATATATACCAACAATAACCAAGCCTAAAAAACTGTCAAGGACTCTATTCCTTTCACAGTAGTGCCAAAGAAGATGAAATATTTGGGAGTATACCTAACAAAGGACGTGAAAGACCTCTACAAAGAGAACTATGAACCTTTAAGAAAAGAAATTGCTGAAGATGTTAACACATGGAAAAACATATCATGCTCATGGCTGGGAAGAATCAACATTGTGAAAATGTCTATACTACCCAAAGCAATATATAATTTTAATGCAATTCCTATTAAAGCTCCAACGTCATACTTTAAAGGTCTTGAAAAAATAATACTTTGTTTTATATGGAATCAGAAAAAACCTTGACTAGCCAAAACATTACTCAGAAATAAAAACACAGCAGGAGGAATCATGCTACCAGACCCGAGACTGTACTATAAATCAATAGTGAGCAAAACAGCATGGTACTGGCACAAAAACAGAGAAGTAGATGTCTGGAACAGAATAGAGAACCAAGAGATGAATCCAGCTACTTACTGTTATTTGATTTTTGACAAGCCAATTAAAAACATTCAGTGGAGAAAAGTTTTCCTATTTAACAAATGGTGCTGGGTGAACTGGCTGGCAACCTGTAGAAGATCAAATCTGGACCCATATCTTTCACCATTAACTAGATAGACTCTTACTGGAGAAAAGATTTAAACTTAAGACATGAAACTATAAAGATACTTGAAGAAAGTTCAGGGAAAACTCTTGAAGGAATTGGCCTGGGTGAATTTTATGAGGAGGACTCCCCAGGCAATTGAAGCAGTATCAAAAATACACTACTGGGACCTGATCAAACTAAAAGCTTCTGCACAGCCAAGAACATAGTAAGTAAAGCAAGCAGACAGCCCTCAGAATGGGAGAAAATATTTGCAGGTTATACCTCCAATAAAGGTCTAATAATCCACAGAGAACTCAAACATATTAGCAAGAAAAGAACACGTGATACCATCTCAGGGTGGGCAAGGAACTTGAAGAGAAACTTCTCTAAAGAAGACAGACGCACGATCTACAGACACATGAAAAAAAGCTCATCATCCTTAATCATCAGAGAAACACAAATCAAAACTACTTTGAGATATCTGCAGAGAACTCAAACATTTTAGCAAGAAAAGAACACGTGATCCCATCTCAGGGTGGGCAAGGAACTTGAAGAGAAACTTCTCTAAAGAAGACAGACGCACGATCTACAGACACATGAAAAAAAGCTCATCATCCTTAATCATCAGAGAAATGCAAATCAAAACTACTTTGAGATATCACCTAACCCCAGTAAGAGTAGCCCACATAACAAAATCCCCAAACCAGAGATATTGGTGTGGATGTGGAGAAAAGGGCACACTTCTACACTGCTGGTGGGAATGCATGCTAATACGTTCCTTATGGAAGGATGTTTGGAGAATACTTAGGGACCTAAAAATAGACCTGCCATTCGATCCTATAATTCCTTTACGAGGTTTATACCCAGAAGACCAAAAATCACAATATAACAAAGATATCTGTACCAGAATGTTTATTGCAGCCCAATTCATAATTGCTAAGTCATGGAAGAATTCAAAGTGCCCACTTACCCACAAATGGACTAGCAAATTATGGTACATGTATACTTTGAAATATTATGTAGCCTTAAAGAAAGATGGAGACTTTACCTCTTTCATGTTTACATGCATGGAGCTGGAACATATTCTTCTTAGCAAAGTATCTCAGGAATGGAAGAAAAAGTATCCAATGTACTCAGCCCTACTATGAAGCTATAAATTATAGCTTTCACATGAAGGCTATAACCCAACTATAGCACAAGACTATGAGGAAAGGGCTAAGGAAGGGGAAGGGAGGGGGGAGGTTAGGGTGGAGGGAGAGCAATGGGTGGGGCCACATCTGTGGTGCATCTTAGAATGGGTACAGGGGAAACTTACTAAAGGCTGAATACAAATGTCTACATACAATAACTATGAAAATGCCAAGAAGGCTACATTGAACAATTTGATGAGACTATTTCAGGTTGTGTATAAAACCAGCACATTGTTCCCCTTGATTGCACTAATGTACATAGCTATGATTTAACAATTAAAAAAAAATAAGACCAGCTTCCTGCTTGAGAGATCTAGAGAGTCACGAGAATGTCATGTGAGTTGCCTAGGTACAGGAGATCAGAAAACTGGCCCCTAAGAGAACATGTATATGTGAGGTGTGGCGATAATAATTATGGTAAAGCTTTTCTAGATTCCAAAGGTCTCTTGATGCTGGAGGCAGAGGCTGTGCTCAAGGTCTTCAGTTTTGCAAAAACAAAGTTGCAGACATTTTTTTTTGTTGTTGTAGACACAGAGTCTCACTTTACCGCCCTCGGTAGAGTGCCATGATGTCACACGGCTCAGAGCAACCTCCAAGCTTTTGGGCTTACGCGATTCTTTTGCCTCAGCCTCCTGAGGAGCTGGGACTACAGGCGCCCACCACAACACCCAGCTATTTTTTGGTTGCAGTTTGGCTGAGGCCGGGTTTGAACCCACCACTCTCGGTATATGGGGCTGGCGCCCTACTCACTAAGCCACAGGAACTGACCTTCGCCATCTCCTCCCTAATCAGTGTTAATGTCAGACAAGCAGCTTTTGTCTACTTCTCATTTTATGATAATCAATATGGACCTAAGGTTTACTGGGTAGGGCTCCTCCCAAAGTTCCTCAGTCCCCCAACACAGACTCTGTGTTAAGCCTTTTCATTCCTCTCATCAAGACCCCCTTATTTGGTAACTTCAAATCTCTTCAATATGTAAACTATCTAAGGTGCCTCTGTATATTGGTTTGACCTTTCTGTCTTGTTTTCTTCTATCAGAACACTATGTAACAGATGGTTACATCTGTTTCTTCAACCTAAAATCCAGGATAGGAAGATGTAATGAGCACAGCCATGTAGAGCCACTGTCAATAGAAGACTCGTGAGTAGGATATAAGGGTCTGTGACCTTATCCACCAAGACAATCTGTAAATGCAGAAAAAGTTTGCTAATAAACTACTTTCTTTAATAATTTTTTTCATTCTTGTGTTGCTTGCATTTTTTGCTTTGTTCTAAGTTTAGTTCTTACTCAGGTTTATAATTATGTTATTCATTTGTATGATTCTTATTTTAAATGGATTACCCATTAGCCTACATGTTCAAGAAAGACTTAGCCTGGTCTTTTTCTCACTGTGATCCCAATGTCTGCAGAGTCACTGCTACGTAGCAGCCATATAAAAACATTTGTTGATGTAACTCCTGATTGAAAGAATCCTCATTTTCAAAGTGGTCTCTTTCATATATAAATACATATACACAATGCATGTAGGAGTTAGCTCCATGGAAGAGTGACTCTTTAATTTGAGTATTGCCTTTCATTTAAATTTGAGGTTATGTCAACCTCATTTCCATATTTAGAGTTTAAATTCTTGGTGACAGTGGCTGTCCCTCACACATCAAATATTGTTGGTGTTCCTGCACCCACAGAAATTTTTAATAGTTTTTTTTTTTTAATACTTGTTTTTACTCTGGAGAAAATGCTGATATATCTCTGATACTGAATGCCTGCAAATGTTCCTACAAGATTCATTTTTTTCTTTTTTTTTCATTTGTCATCTCTAGAATTTCCCCTGGTATGAAAGGGATGCATCTCACTGAAGGGATTATCAGCTGACAAAAAAAGAAATATATCTATCCTGTGAAGCACTTTCTTCATTGCTTTAGTTGTTTCTTTGTTCTTTATCATTCTCTGCTGTTCTAAGTCTTCAGGGCTTCCAATCATTCCATTATGAAATTCAGAATACTTCTTTCATTAGGATTTCAGCCTCTGTGGAGAAACAAGCTGGTAGAATAATGACTGGTTATGCCCTTTATGACATCAGGCAATCATTTATGGACCACACTATCTCCACATTGAGATAAAATAAACTGTTTTATATATTTCAAATATTTGTGGAAATAAAAATTTTACCTTTGCTGATAGGATTCCATAAATGTTACCAATTTTCTCAAAGTAAATTGGATACACATACACACACACGCAGAGGAGACACTCCATAGGTGACCACCTCCCTACACTGACCACCACCTCCTTCAGTTGACCTAATTTTCACAGACTGGAAAATGTACCACATGTATGTACCACATGTATGTGTCAGCACAGTAGTCCTGGTTCCTTATGCTGACCACATCTATGTATTATGGTCCCTTGGGTGATCAACCTACAGAGGTTCTACTGTATATATAAGTGTGTACAGACATTCAGAGAAAGAGAGTGAGAGAGATTGAGTAGTAAAATACACCCCACTATTCCTCAACTTTGTATGCCTTCAGAGTGTCTTGCTTCATAAATATTGCTTCATTTGACCTTCCCAACCACTATAATAGGTAAGTATAAGTACTCCCATATGAGAGATAAGATTACCAAGGATCACAGAATAGGACTGAGATGTTCCAAGATCATGTGGTTTCTATGTACAATAACTATGACCCAAACTAAGGAAATATATATGAAATTCAGACTTAAAAAAATTTTTAAGTCTATTCTGCAACTCTATCCACATTACTTCACTATGGGTAATTATGTGTGGGGATCATTATTATAGTTTTCTCGGAGTAGGAAAAGAGAAGTAGGAAAGTGTAGTAGGAAAAGAGAAGCTTACCATTTTAAGTAGAAGGAATTTGATCCTTTTCTCTAATAATTTATCTGAGATGACTATTTCTCTGTTAAACTACAAGATATTCCTCTTTTAGAGAACTTAATTCACATCTATCTAGTTGGCCCGATATCTTGTTTTAGTCAATGAAATATGTACAGTGGTAAAATATATTTCCTCTGGGCAGTGTCCCCACGAGCCAGCTGATGGATCACTATGTCCCTCTCACTTCCTCCTCTGGGATCATGGAAGCCTGTGTCTTCTTGCATCTCTAAGATCAAGATCAGTCTTGATCCTTCAATGATTTCAACAAGCTGAGTCCTGGTCTGACCTATGAAGAGCATGTAGTATGTGCACTATGCAAACTTAAGGTTTTGAAATTACTAAATTTAGAGATTTCTTCAGTATTATATCACAACTCAGCAAGTCTTGTTGAACAGAGATTATACTTTTAAAAGTTGAGAGGAATGAGAATGAATTCCCAGAATTTCATTTAAATGCATCATTCTAAAGCAGAATCTGTTAAAGTTTGATAGAATTTATGTTTCTAGTTCCTTCTTAAGCTGCTTATTTGTTAAATAATTGTATATTGACAGTTTTCACATATAAAAATCATGGTTAGTCTTATAAAAAAATTAATCTGAATGTTATATGGAACAGTATTTGGCACATAAAACCTTAAAAATTAATTTCCTGTGTGGCCCCTGTGGCTCAGTGAGTAGGGCGCAGGCCCCATATACCGAGGGTGGAGAGTTCAAGCCCAGCCCCGGCCAAACTGCGACAAAAAAATAGCCGGGCGTTGTGGCGGGCGCCTGTAGTCCCAGCTGCTTGGGAGGCTGAGGCAAGAGAAAAGTCTAAGCCCAAGAGCTGGAGGTTGCTGTGAGCTGTGACAACACAGCTCTCTACCAAGGGTGATAAAGTGAGACTGTTTCTACAAAAATAAATAAATAAATAAATAAAAAGAAAGAAAAATTAATTTCCTTTTTTCTTTGGATTAAAGACGACAAAGTATGTCATTACAATATTGGTTATGGAATATGCTATGAATGTCATACTTTCAGAGATGGTGATAGATTGTAAAAAATGTAGAAATAAGAAAAATAATTCTGTGAATCATAAAACAACCAAATCATCTCCTCAAGACCTTTCCTTAAATGTTGAATGCATTTTCATGAATGTGTTCTGATTTGTAATTTGTAAGCTTAGAAAAAGTCTACATCTAATTTTGATTCAATAAAATAGAAAAACACTCTTAGGAAAAACTATTCAATGAATTGTGCTCTGTTAAACCACATATATATTCAATCCAATGTGAATAAACTTTACATAATAATATAAAATGTCCTCCGTTAGACTTTCAATCTATTTACATAAAAGTGTTGTGAACTTTAAATGCATACATTAGTTTTCAAGACTTCAAAAATAAATTATTAATAATTTAGGTCTTTAATTAAAAATAAATTAGTACCATTCAAAAAAATCAAAAAGATGTTTTGAATCACAAATGTGCTCTATAAAATATACATAAATACTGTACATTTAAATACTTCAACATATGGTCTCCATGTAAAAAGGTAGTCAATCACTTTGCCAGGTTCTATCTTTGAAAATTTTCCCAAATGAGTTTAGTCAATTGAAGAATACTGAGTTATGTATTTACACACACTCAAATTGACAAGACCTGTATTGCTAAGTATTTCTTAATGAAAATAGTTGCAACCCAAGACACTAGAAGTTGTATTACCTCTGTTCATTAACCTCTGGTAGTTAGAAACAAATCAACATGATAGACATGGTCTTTTTGACAGGGGACTAGAGAATTCTAAAGATACAAACATCATTATTAAATCATGCTTCAATACGAGCAGAAGAGAAGCAAATATTAATGGGCCTTTTGTGGGTAAGAAATTAATTTACTGTCAAATAAACATTGCCTTCATAGGAAAAAGACAAATATAAGAAATTTAAAAAGAAATTATACCAAAAGCAATTGCTTCTGAATTACAATTAAATGATATTAATAGTGAGCATGTCAGTGTTAATTCCAGAAGGATTTTGAGCCAATGCACTGGTTATTTGCAAAGTGAGAAATGCTTGCTTAATTTCTATCTTGTTCTTTGTTTCTTGCAGAGAAAGCAATGTAGATAAGTGCTTTGGACCTTTGAGCTTGCATTTTTGCTCCTTTGAGACTGCCTAATATAATCCTTTATGTAATGTCCTTCTGCATTTATTATTTTTTTCCTTTTATATCACAAATCCCTTTGAAAAACTGATGAAAGTTTTTCTCCTTTCCCAAGACAGATCAAAATATAAACAGACTTCTTTTTTTTTTTTTTTTAGAGACAGAGTCTCACTTTGTCACCCTCAGTAGAGTGCTATGGTGTCACACAGCTCACAGCAACCTCCAGCTCCTGGGCTTAGGTGATTCTCCTGCCTCAGCCTCCCAAGTAGCTCGGACTATAGGCACCCACCACAAAACCTGGCTATATTTTTGTTGTTTTTGAAGTTTGGCTAGGGTTGGGTTTGAACCAGCCACCCTCAGTATATGGGGCCGGCATCCTACTCACTGAGCCACAGGCACCACCCAAAATATACACACACTTTTAGGCAGATAGTTTCAGCAGGTCCACAAAAATCCATGCAGTTCATCCACATATCATTAGAAAAGGCCTGAAGTTAGTGGTTGCAACTGGTTTTTAAATGTGTACTAATAGTTAGTCTTAAATTCGATCCCTAGACCACGGATGTTTGGGATGCCTATGGATTGTCACACTTGAAGCACTGATGTACAAAATATAGTGGGTTCAACAAAATAAATAATAATGATGATCTTTTGTTGTTTTTTTTGGCGGGGGGGTTTGAAATTCTTCATAGGAGTACTTCTGATTGAGGAGTTGTCATTTCACTGGCAGGTATGGCCTTGGCTCATGTACCCAGATGGGCTATGTGAGGTGCATGTTATATAAGGAAATCAGAGAATGAAAGGGTGGCTTCGCTGAGCTGAAGTAGTCTGCTCTTGTTTAAAATTCATCTGTTTTTTACAAGTGAGGGAACCAGCAGGGTGGGGTGTTGAACAGGCTGTCCTTGACAAGTGTGGGATCTCCCAATTTGGGGATTTTTCTCCCAGTTGATTTATCTTTTGCACCATAAACTGATATAAGGAACATACGTCCTCCGTGAATCTTTTGGTCAATTCCAAACCTAAGTCCAAATGATATTGATATTGATTCAGTGATATCGATTCAGTGGCCTTGAAATAGCACATAGGTACAAGATTACACGCTCTCCCTATCTTCTGATGTTTCCCAGGTGTATTTTCTGAATTACTTTTTTATATTTTTCAAGTATATACTAAAAGTATTATAAGAATTTTTAAAATTATTTCTAAGATGAGTAATACTACACTAAAGTATTGTTTGGATTGTATCAGGGATCTAGCTATTAGTTCTCAGAACAACATTCTGTGTTAATGAGATCTGTTCACTTCAGAAGCAGACAGAAATACTGGCAAGTGGCATGGTAAGTTGAAGGAAGGGCAAATCAAGTTTACTTACAATATAAATATAGGGAGAATGTTCTGGCAGTGAGAGGTCCGGCGGACCACTCTTTTTCAGTAGAGAGGCCATAGCTGCCATTACAGATACGTGTAAGCTATAGTTAAACAACAGTGCAGATTATAAGGCTGGAAAAGGAGTGGAAAATTAAGTGATAGTACAGGGATAAACGGTATCCTTTTAGTAGATAAATTTCATGAGCATAAGAAAAAAATAGAAGGAAAGAGTATTGAAGAGAACAAAAATGAGAGCTCAGCTGTTCATTATGGGTCTTCTTGTCCCCTTCCAGCCTTTTATGGATATCTTGACTATAAGGCGTCTTTTAATTTACACTGCCAGACTCTATGTGTATACAAAGAGCTTTAATATACAAAGCTCATGAGAAGAAAAATAGTTCTTTTATTAAAAAAATTTGTGTTTTGTATTGGCTCTCTTAGAGTCTGAAACTGAGACGCCCAAGCAGTTTGAAATGGTAGCTAAGAGAAATCTTTTAGGCAATGCTTATTACATTTTTTTTTTCCAGCAGGATAAATGTTAACATGATCACACTATGGTAATAGCTATAAATCTTTGTTTTTCAATTAGCAGAGAGACTTATCATCATTTTTAATTTCTTTGCTTCCGGTTGAATCCTTGATTTCATTTAACATCCATACATTATAGAATACTATTCTTGGTAACACTTATATCTTTTTGTAATAAATATTGTAATTATTTGGTTATTTTTCTACCTTTCTAAGTGGATAGTATATGTCTCACATTTCAGGTTATCTCATTTATTTTGGTGTATACAGATCTAGCACAGGGCATAACAAATAGAATGTGCTCATTTGATATTTACTGAATGAATAAATTCCCTGTTCTATTTATAAATTCACAAGTATATAGTTATACGTCTTTTAATTTCTGGAAGTTTCATTTCAATAGCTTTTTTGCACAAATGAAAAAAAATAAATAGTTTACTGTCCATACGTACATAAGTTTGAAGAAATGAAATAAAGAAGAAAACACATACCAGGACATTCTGCCTGTTTGCCTTCCTCTACTAAACTTTGGCACATGTGCTTACATTTCATTCCCAATAAGATAACACATTGTACTCCTTGTCTTCTTCTGCATGATTCAATGAACAATGGAATTTCTGTTAATCCCTTCTTAGTTGAAGGTCCTTCCCAAACAGTGTATGAGTAAGTTTTTATAAACCTAGAATCACTCCAGCTGAAGTATTTTATATGTTTATCCCAAGAGGAAATACAGAAAATGCAAGCTTTTTTTTAGCATGATCAATTTAACAAATTAACATGAAGTTTTATACTGTAAAAGTTGGAGGAAATTAAATAAAATGAGATCGTTTCAAGTGATGACCTGTAAATGATACTTTGTGGGAGGTGTTTATGCTGATTCTTACACATCAACAACTTATTTGGGAAGTATTTAGTAAAAAAACATAAAATCATAATAAAGGTGATACAAATGTAACTATTCAAAATTTCATATTTTATCATTATGTTTATTTATATTAAAATGATTACATTCAATTTTGTTATACTACTCAATCATTATTATTTTCTAGCTTAATAAACTGGGTTAGTACTCAAAAGCCAAGAAGATTAGAGCAACAACAAACTCACAGAAAACATATTAGAAAATTGTTCTTATAATGAATTCCAAATACGTAAAAATACATCTAATTATTTTCCTATTAGAATAGAAACTCATTAGGTGTATGAGACACCATTCTTGGCAAGAGCAAACACCCCAGAAAAAGGGAAAAATTAAAAAGTAGGCTGAGTGAATAGGAACAAAGGGAAGTCAGCTAGTTTACCTTTAAACTAGCCGTTGCTGAATTTCTTATCTGAGACAGTTTTCTACTCTTCCTAGAACTCTGGCCTATTGGGAATATAGCTTACAAACATCTCTGCTGGGTCTGTGAACACTCTGAAGAAAATAATGGCCACAGAAGATGCTATGGCAAGGCCTGGCAAAATGCACTGGGCCACTTCCTGCCCAGTAGACAGTCAAAGCAAACACTCATTGCGGAGATTTGTATTTGGCTGGGGCAGAGATCAACTGGAACAGCTCGAGCTCTGAACTATGGGCAGAGGGCTTATGTCCCTTATCGCAGAGACAGACCCTCTGTGGTGGTGATGAGAGGAAAATTATTCTCACCTGCTGATTCTTCAGAGGAGATTGACACCTGTGGTGTTTTATTCCACAGTGAACTAGAGGAGATTAACCCCTCCATAGGAATCTGTGTGTCTGACTTCAGACAGGAGGCTGCCCCTACACAAGGCTCAGGTTCCAGTTTTTTCAAGACTGCTCAAACCCTTAAAGTTAATGATTCAGAAACACTAGGAGCTGATATGATCACTCAGAGAAACTGCTGGTGTCTTCGTTCGCTTCCTCAGTTTACCTTTTGGGGTAATGAGCAAATAGCCTTCAATAAAAGCTGAGTGGACCACTCGGGGCCACCATCAGAACCCCACAAGTGGGCGGTGGTCCCCCAGGTTCCCACCTTTGAAAATTCTATTCTGTGTATCTTGTCTCTTTCTTTCTCATAATTTTTTTTTTTTTTGGTTTTTGGCCGGGGCTAGATTTGAACCCGCCACCTCTGGCATATGGGACCGGCACCCTACTCCTTGAACCACAGGCACCACCCATTCTTTCTCATAATTTCTAATTTATGTTTCTTCAGTCAGTTGCAGCCATTTCCACATGTCTTGACAGAACTTGCCCCTGGGGTGGGACCCCAGCAATTAGGTATATAAGAATTGTGTAAAACTTTTGTAAGATATAGAGATTTGGTTCTCCAACTACTCTCCAACAATATATACCAAAATAATATTTTGTTAGTCCAGCATCTTTTAATTTTCAAACCTACTGTATTTATTTTAGCACTGTCTATTTTGTTTTTCCTTCTTGGTATTTAATCACTATCACTTTATGTTTCCCATTTATGTACATGTATACATGAGTGCATGCCATATTTGAAAATAAACATTTATAGTTTTATATACTCAAACATCACACCTGCTAGAGTTTTTAATCATTAATATCTATATTTGTACAGTTTCATTCCCCATTTTTATATTCAACAGTAACAGCCTATGTATATTTTTGATATCTTTATATATTTGTGTGTGGGTGTATATATACATATATTCACATCTCTCTATATATATTCTTTTTGAAGGCATTAGAATGAAATACTGTAAATGACTTACTGAGCATCATAATTATTTAATAAATATGAAGTTGTGGGCGGCACCTGTGGCTCAGTCGGTAAGGCTCCGGCCCCATATACCGAGGGTGGCGGGTTCAAACCCGGCCCCAGCTGAACTGCAACCAAAAAATAGCTGGGCGTTGTGGCGGGCGCCTGTAGTCCCAGCTACTTGGGAGGCTGAGGCAGGAGAATCGCTTAAGCCCAGGAGTTGGAGGTTGCTGTGAGCTGTGTGATGCCACGGCACTCTACCGAGGGCCATAAAGTGAAACTCTGTCTCTACAAAAAAATAAAAAATAAAAAAATAAAAAATAAATAAATAAATAAATATGAAGTTGAAATACTACAAGGTTAAGTTTGCCAAGGCCAAATAAATAATAAGTGTTACATAATAGCACTGGTTTTCTGGAAAAGCAGTGAGTATGCTAGAAAGGGATTAAAGCCTCTAATTGATAATTTTTTTTTTCCAGGTTCTTAAGACTGTTTTGGGCCTAAAAAAAATAGCATTGATCCATCGTAAGGGACATCAAAAACAACTAGATCCTGTGTCAAAGGGCAATTACTTAGCTCATCAGCCAGGTAGGAATGCTGCACATAGGAAACATGGATCAGACTAACTTTTATCCCTTTACTTTCATAACAATTACCCTCTCCTGAATATACAAACATAGAAACAAAAATGGGAAGATAGACAACAACTACAACTACAGCCTACACGTTGGTATTCAAAGGATAATCTTTTATTTCTCCCTGGAAATTTGCAGTGGAAGATTTGAAAGGTCTTACATGACTTCTTTCATATAGAAATAACTTCCCCATTGGAAATGATCAAAAGAATATTCCTAGATGTCTGTTCCATAACACATCAGATCATGTAAGTACATCTTGCCTCCTGTGTATGACTAATAATTCCCAGGCAGAGAACACCTCTGGTTCAGCCTGTTCAAACGCAGGGCACCCTCCAGGGGAAGACTGCCAACTTTATTTTACCAAACTTTCTTCCTACAGGGGATGCAGACATTTACTAGTATTCACAGACACATTTATAGGGTGGATGGACACTTTTCTAGCCAAAACCGAAAAACCCCAGAAGTCATCAAGTTATTGTTTAGTATGATTAGTCCTTGCTTTGGCCTACCCAAATCCCTTCAAAGTGATAATATACTATTGTTCACTTCTACTATTACATAAGATATCTCCAAGGCTTTGGGGATGACTTAACCAAATCCATTGCTTGTGGAGACCTCACTATTCAGGAAAAGTAGAGTGGGCAATCAATACTTAAAACAAGCTCTTAGAAATTGATTCAGAAAACTTCCCAGCACTGGCTCCAAGTTTTACCAGTTGTGTTATTGAAGAGCAGGACTGTACCCAAAGAAGCTTCAACTTTTAGTCCCTTTGAAATTTTGTATGGGTGATTCTTTCTCTGCTCAGAGAAAGAATTTTCTAATAGATCCTGAATATCTAGCTCTCTATCAATATGATATTTCCCTTTATAAATTTCAACAAGCCATTTCTGAATGAGGAGTTTCTACACCAAGCACAATAGACACCCAACCTCTTTTCCCTCCTGGCACCCAGATCTTTTAAGAACCCATAAAGATAATAATCCTCAATTGTGTTTACAGCCAATCTGGGAGGGGCCCTTTTCCAGTACTAATGTCCACTCCCACAGCATCACCAGCTAGATCCACCACTCCTGAGTGAAGCTGTGGACCTCACTCTACACTACTGAGATCCATGATCAAGACCCCACCTGTTCCTGTGAGCCCTTAGAAGATCTCAAACTTCTAATCAAATGAATAAAAAACAGTTAAGTCATCATAATGCTTCTCTTACATATTTTCCCTTTGATTTTTGGCTTACATCATCTTTCGGCTCCCCTTACTGAACAAGCGACCAATTTAACAAAATATACCTTTTGTTGGATATGTCCCAAAGGTGATCAAACAAGTTAAGAGCTCTTTTTATTGGATTATCACTTAGCATAGAGGATATTATGTGGATCAGAAACCATTATCACAGATATAAACATAGACATATATGGCAGAAACAATTATATCCAGGAATGCCAACAGCCTCACCTATAGAGATCAGACTAGTCCTTCCCTCCCTATAGAATGCACTGGTTCTATAGGAGGATAAGTTTATGTCTCTTCAAACACCTCAGAGGGTCAGCCAATTTTTGTTTCTGGAAACTCTTAGTCAGTCTTTATGTAATCCCATATTACAGCACCCCAGAATAGGGCATTCTATTGTTAGAGCCCTCTTTTGTTTTCTGGCATCCCTTTATTAGAAAGGTCTACTCTTAATGTCACCATCATGATACAGGCCAGTATTAATGCTACCAAGGCTCAGCAATAGTCTCTAAATAGCCTCACGGATGTGGTATTCTAAAACAGAAGAGCACTTGACTTGTTAATAGCTAAAATGGGAGGCTCTTACTCTCCAGGAGTCTTGTGGTTTTTGTATTAACACCACTAGCCAGCTGGTAGAAAATGTGGATACTCTTAAGAGAAATATTAAAATAATTCAAGATCTTAAGGAACTAAGCCATGGATCATTATGGTTAAGCTCCTCATTAGGATATTTTAAGAATCCTGTTTTATTATGTGATTGAGCTCCTTCTTAGGATATTTTAAGAATCCACATTTATTCAGAATCCTCTTTTAACTCCTATCATTACACTTGCACTAATTCTAATTTTGACCCCTGTATTGTCAACTACATAACAAGGTTTATTTTTTCCCACTTAGAGGCTATCAGCTTGAAGATTCTGATGCCCACGGGGGGTCTGTGTTTACTGACAACAAGATGCCCACCCACATGAAAGTGACCACACATGTGAAAAGAATCACATGTCTGAACCACTGTGCCCCATTACCGTGGCCTTCTGGATGGATATGCACTCCCACTCTGACAGAGAGCTGGTTACAGAGCTCAATACTCACACTGCCTACTTTTAGCAGGAATCATTCAGAGCAGTCATCTGCCCATTTCCCAAAGAACTGGGCTCTGCAACTCTGACTGGGGAATGGTAGGAAGTTAGCTAGGTCTGAGCAGGGTGGTGATGGACATGGTCAGGCTGTCTGGGATTAATTTGTGTCAGGTTGACCCAGGCTATCATGGGAATAAGGCTGATTAAGACCTTGCAGGCAGGTTGTTAATCAAGACCTTGCAGGGGGGTTGTTTTTAGTACAAAGTTAATTAAGACCCTGGGAGACTTCCAAGAAGCAGTCTGATGCTCCTCAAAGTTATGTATAAAACCCCAAATGCACTTCCCCCAGAGCATGCTGTATGTAACTAAATATATGAAGGAGGGTTTTTATTTATCTCCAAATAGATGTGTTTTTTGGTTATAAGTAACCTGAAGCTTTTGAAGAAGCAATAACCTACTTTTCTTCAGTCTCCCTTTGTTGCACTCATTTTCTTTTGCTTGGCCTTAAGATGAGGACTTTACAGCCGGAAAGAATTTTTTTTTTTCATTTTCTTCATCATAGTTTCTCTTATCTTTAATTTCAACAACTGATGTAATTTTTTTTAAAGTGTCTATTTGTCTGCTGAGATGTTAGATAATGTAGATGTTACATTCACAATTGAGAAGTTAGTTCTTCTGCTTTGCAGGCTTCAGACATTGAAAATACACAATGTCTTCCCCTCAGTTATAATAGGAAGTCATTCTCTCCTGCACTGTTTTAGGATTCCCTTAGTTTTCACCTCTGCTAGTCCATGTTCTTTATGCATTCTTGTAGATTGAAAAAAAAAGTGTTCTCTTTCTGATTATGAAAAGAAGGGAATTGCATCTTTGGACAAATTGAAAAAGCAATTTGTCCTGGCATATCCCAATACAAGGGCTTATTAAACCATGGTTTTGCTAGAATTTACCCCAATTAATCACTGTGGCCAGGAACTAAGGTCCATGGAATCATATAAGTAAGTGGCTTAGTCTCCTAAGCATTATTTATTATGTACTGTAGCTCAAAAATAAAAACTTTGCTATAAGCTGATTGTAAGCTTGTTACCCTATGGCTGAATAGTGCTAGAATCATGTCTGTGAATGCTAAAGACCCAGAAAATTTTGTTCCAGTTTATATTATTTCTCTAAATAATTCTGACTTGATTACCTCAAGAACTTGAATGATACCCTTCCCATTCACATACTTTCCAAAAAAACAGACAAAAATACTTTGTGAGAAGACTGTCACTTTGTTATTTAAGAAAGACAGATTTTATGAATCTTACCAGTGTTTAGCAGACAGCTCTACAGCTGGTAAGATAATTAGGTAATATTCTTCAGAAAATATCTGGAACACTGTATTCTTTTGAATTACAAGCAAATCCAGTGGAATTATAATAGAAGAAGAAAAATAGAGAGAGAGATAGAGAGAGAGAGCATTCTCTTATTATTTAAGGCTAAAAAGTGACCAGGAATAATCATTATTCTATACATTAAAGAGGAGATAAATTTATTTCTTCATTTTTTCCATCTTTAACTCACCAGACATTTAGTGGGCAATGCACAGAATATTTTATATTTGATTGTGTTTGGCCAAAGAGTACCCAAAGCAAGAGATAAGGCCCATGGGCTTTCATAGCCTGTACCTGAGGTAGCTTCCAGCTGACTAAGGCCCAACCTTGGGTCAGATTGGTCTACACAATATGACCCCCTATTTCTATGTAACAATTTTCTTTCCTTTTCTCCTCAATACCAGGGGGCTGATGCCTTACAGCATCATTAAAAGTGTCAATTTTCAAAATTATTTAGTAGTTATTCAGGGACCATGTATATATACATGAATAAACACTCTAGTACATGTTCTCTGAATCAAAATATTATATTTATTTAAATATTGGGATGTAATATGAAATATGATCTTTATTTTTATTATAAAATAAAGGGAATGGGAATCAAATATTAGAGTTAAAAGGGAGAATCTATTAAAAAAGCAATGAGAAAGTCACTTTTCATTCTTGGCTTTATATGTTTTCTCCTTCTTTAATAGTGTTGCTAGGTGATACTATAGCTTGAAATGACATAAAATTTAATTTGATAATCCAATGGCTCTTTTCAACATTAAGAAAAGAGTAAGGATTGGGGCGGTGCCTGTAGCTCAGTGAGTAGGGCGCCGGCCCCATATATGAGGGTGACGGGTTCAAGCCCAGCCCCGGCCAAACTGCAACCAAAAAATAACCAGGCATTGCGGCTGGCACCTGTAGTCCCAGCTGCTTGGGAGGCTGAGGCAAGAGAAACGTGTAAGCCAAAGACCTAGAGGTTGCTGTGAGTCCTGTGACATCATGGCACTCTACTGAGAGCGGTAAAGTGAGACTCTGTCTCTACAAAAAAAAAAAAAGTAAGGATTCCTTTTTATAGCAATAAATAAAATATGGGCTGAGATTACATATATTATTCATATCTTGGAAAATATGTCATCTGACATGGGTCGGTGAATATTAGGAATCTTTGGACCCTTGGCCCTTTTAGGTATCTATAGTAACCTTAATGTAAACTCATGTAGTGAATGCGATTGAAGCTACTTTAGTCACTTAGTACTGCCTATATTGTGCATTAATAGCAAGCTTGTATGTATTATAAATGATTTCAAAATTAATATGATATGGTAAGTGGCCCCGAGATTCTATGTCGAGTATCTGGGTACATTTTATAGCTTGGATATATTTTCAGGCAAATGGAACCCATTAAGGCCTTTCCGTAGCTGATTCTGGGACCTACGACAATGGAAGATTTGCTGTGCTGCCTTCAGAAGTTAAGTCTCTTCACCGGATGATGACTCAGCAGGCTTTTCACCCAGGCCTTGCTGCTGGAGAAACTTCTTCTGATGGCAATCTGGAAAATCTATGCTCTCTTTCTGTTTTTCCAGGAATTTTCAGATAAAGTTTACATGATCAGTTTCTTCATTCCATCGGAAGATATACTGGAAGTTACTCTTCCAATATAGTGGAATGTATTATGTATTGGTTGTACGGAAACTATGCCAACTTTCTGTATTTTACTTCAAGTTCTCAAGCTGCACATTTAAAATATATTTCCGCTCGGTGCCTGTAGCTGAAGTGCCTAAGGCATTAGCCACATGTACCAGAGCTGGTGGGTTCAAATCCAGCACAGGCCTGTTTGGTTGACAATTACAACCAAAAAATAGCTGGCATTGTGGAGGGCACCTGTAGTCCCAGCTACTTGGGAGGCTGAGGCAAGAGAATCACTTAAGTCCAGGAGTCCGAGGTTGCTGTGAGCTATGATGCCAAGGCACTCTACCCAGTGTGACAGCTTGAGGCTCTATCTCAAGAAAATAATAATAATAATAAATAAAATTAAATTTAAAAAAGTAAAATATATTTTCTCACATCTCTCAGTTCTTTATGAATATAGACCGTACATGGTTTCTAGAGTCTAGTATGCAAGCAACAAGATTTCCACCCTTTACATATCTATGAGCTATCCTAGAAGATTAAAAATGTTTTTCATTTTCCATGTTTACATATTTTAGAAAATAAAATTCTCATTGGTAATAACATTTCATTGAGTGTAAGTTTCCCTTTATGGTAGCTCTGTATTTCTTATACAATTTCTTGCTAAATATAAAATATACATAAGAGTACTAGTTATATTTATTCAATAATTATATATATATTGACTTAAATTTTACTATTGAAAATATTTCCGTTATCATGGACAAAGGAATAAAATGAATGATAAAATTTGTTGCTTCTTTATTTTTGGTATGAATAAGTGATTCTACCCTACACTGATAACGGGTCTATGGATCACAATTGTCTCCTTCGTAGTCTAATGTTCTTTTAATGCTCATTTATTTAGAGTGCCTCCAGCCCTTTTAACCTTTCTCTATACATCATACATATATCTTTGAACTTAGTTGAGATTCTACCAGAATCACTTTGGAAACAGAGATTCAAATGAAAATACTTTATTTTGAAGGTCATCCCAAGAAATCCCCAAATAAAGGTAGAGAATTGGTGAAGTGAAAAGGAAGGTGCAGTTGGCCAATAGCAATGCATTTATCAGCATCATTACTGGTACTTAATTCTGCCTTAATTCAGTAATATACAATTTAGGATAAATTCCTTGAAATTTCCCCAAGAAATGAGTGAAAAAAAGTACAGATATTTTTTTATTAATCATAGGTTGCGGGATGCTCCAGGAAAATGGTATTTTTTCTCATGTTTGAATTTCTGTACGCGTTGATAAAGCAGATTTCTGCTACCAAGGGAAGTGTTTGGGCACAGAAATGTAAATATTAGCTTTCAGAAGTCAGTACAATGAATGCTAAAAACCAACAACATAGAGGCAATGCATCGCCAGTGATATATACACCTTTTATTGGCAAAACATGTGTTTGTTCCAACTATGGTATTGCAGAAATTGAAAAACATGATTGCAGACAAAAATATATCTGTATTATTTTCTTATATGAGTTACTTAAAAATTATCTGTAGATTGAGATTTTATTATTAATTGAAGACATTCTGGTAGTTTTTGTATGTATTAACAAATGAACTTGACTTCCTTACCACTGTTCTTTGGATGACAAAAAATAGATTTGATATCAGGGAAACATTTTTATGTTATACAACAAAACGTTGCATTTTTTTCTTCTTACTCAATATTCTCTTCTATATGTCTTTATGATAAAATATCTTGCCCCCATTCTCTAATGTAGGTAGTTTGCATATCCAATTAATTCATTTTGTTTGTATTCCTTCTTTCTTAAATCTATTTATCCTCAAATAACTTCCACTGGTTGCTCAAACATTTCACACAATTTCTTTTTTTTTTTTGTAGAGACAGAGTCTCACTTTATGCCCCTCAGTAGAGTGCCGTGGCCTCACACAGCTCACAGCAACCTCCAACTCCTGGGCTTAAGCGATCCTCTTGCCTCAGCCTCCCAAGTAGCTGGGACTACAGGCACCCGCCACAATGCCCGGCTATTTTTTGGTTGCAGTTTGGCCGGGCCGCGTTTGAACCCACCACCCTCAGTATACGGGGCCAGCGCCTTACCGACTGAGCCACAGGCGCCGCCCAGCACACAATTTCATTATTCAATATAAAAATTATTTCATATGAACAATGTAACAACCCAGGAAACGAAATAATGAGTTCATAAATTATTATTTATAGGATAAATTATATTTATATCCTATTGAAGTTTCTAATCAAATCATGACAGTTGAAATTTAAGGAAAAGTGGTTGTATTTTTCATCTTATTGCAAAGAGAAGCAAAGCCAGATAATGTTGACACTGTATGTAATAAGCATATTTTCATTTTTAATTGATCATGATTTAAAAATAATTTTGTATTATTCAAAATTACAGCCATCTAATTTTTATGTGTATTTAATTTTTCTAAAACTCCAATCATTTAGGTTGTAAGACTATATTAGTTAAAGTTTTTTGTTGCAAGCAATGGAAATTTACTTGGCCTAATTTGATTAGAAAAATAATTGGAGAGAAAAATACTAGGTATTTTACAGAATCAAAGAAAGCCTGAAGAGTCTGGTTTAGAAAAGGACATTAGGCAGCTCTGGGAGGTATGTACAAAGACATTTCAACAGTCTCATTAAAAAGTTACCAACACAAGTAATGAACTATTGTTTTCTTTAATATTTAAATCATGTATCTCCAGAGTGGAAGTCCCAGGACTGTGAGTCAAATTGAAATAATTTCAGTTGTTCGCTCCTTTTTTATGTGACCATGAACATAATAACGATACTGGGTTATCCAAAAACAAAACAATACAGAGTAAAACAGATGTCTTACTATATGAAAAGAGAATTTGAATTGTCTTCCTAAAATAGAGAAGAACTGAGACAATTAAATCTGAAAACGCCACCTCTTAATGTAATAGCCTTAGAGAAAAAAGAAAAATTTAGAAGCAGGTTATTTTGCGGTCATGGACTGAGGTTATAAGAAGATCATGATATACACAAAAACTTGTGCAAGAAGTGGGCTATCCTGACTTATAGCCACTATAATTGGTTGTATCTATAATTCTGCCATGGTTCTGAGAGTTAAAATCCTAAACCTTTGGCTTTCCCTTGGCCTAGAAAAATGGTTGCTATCACATGTGTTATACATCCTGCTCATTGCATTGAGGAAGATAACCATATCATAAGATCATCTGCAAAGAGAAAAGGAGATATGAAAGTGAAGAATCAGAACTCAATCCTGGACTTTTGTTATCATTTCTTTGTTTTCCCTTTTATTCATCTACATAATGAAAATAAATTTATTTTTAAATTACCCAATTGAAAAATAATTCATTTGAAACATGAATATTCATGCTAATCTTATTTGTCATTTTCAAACTATGTTAAATTGCAAAAGTGGCCCCAAATTCTTCATGTTCTTGTATCCAGGCCTTTGCAACATAAAGTGTAGCCTCCCCGCCCCCCCCCCCAGAAGACCTGGGATCTATTTCTGTAAGCAGTGAAACTAAGTGTGACTTGTTTTCACCAATGAGTCATAGCAAGTAATAAACAAGGTTTTGGAAAGCACTTGCACGGTGGACATCTTCTTTTACTGCTCTTCTATACTGTTATCAGTGTGTGAATAACTCTGAGCTAACGTGGCGAATGATTTAAAAAAAAATACTCTAGTCTAATTATACCTGTCATCTCAACAATTAGCCAACCTCCAGAGGCAGAACTGCTTAGATGACTATCAGCTGGACTCAGCTAAGCCACCAACTGATTCTAGTGTTAATTGCCACTCCAGAAAATAATGGGCAAAACAAATATTGTTTCAAGCCAAAGTTTTGGGAGGGTTTGTTACATATGCAGCAAAAGCTGTAACCTAAGCTCTAAGGGTAAAATTGTGCCCACTCAAAATTTACATACCGAAGTTCCAACCCCTAGAACCTCATTATCTGACATTATTGAGAAATAGGAAATAGGTCATTGCAGATATAAATTAAGATGAGGCCATATTGCAGCAGGGTGGGCCACTAACTCACTTGCCCTACATGACTATTGTTTTTATAAAATGAAAATTTGGACCCAACCATGCACAGAGGAGAGCGCTACATGAGCATGAAGGCAGAGATCAGGATGATGTTTCTGCAAGCCAAGAAATTGCTGTCAAATCACCAAAAGCTGGAGAGAAGTAGACAACTCATTCTACTTCACAGCTCTCAGAAGGAAGCAGCCTTGCAAATACCTTTGTCTTAAGCTTTCAGCCTCCATAAGTGTGAGAAAATACATTTTCATCATTTAAGTCATTCAGTTTGAGGTACTTTGTGATGGCATCCCTAGCAAACTAGTACATAGGCTAAGTATATTTTTACCTTTAAGTCATTTTAAGTTATTCTTTCTTTTGCTAGAAGAAAAAAAATGTTTTTTTCTTTCTCTCCAATTCAAACTCTAACTCTAGTGTTGCTTCATCCTAGATTCTATGACCACACAATATGAATTATCCTTCCTGTAATCACTCTTTATCACCTACCTTTATTTACACCATTATACTTATTTGTAACTTATGTATAATCTTTGTACTGAATTTTAATATCCTTTAATAAAAAAATATAATAAAAGGAAGGCCATGGGAGCAGACCTCTTTATGGTATCTTTATTACTGTAAGACTTACTATAGACGCATTACACATTCTGTTAAACATTGAGTACATAATATATAGGTTAACCAGATAGATTTAAATGAGTTCTTGCATAATTAAAATTTTAACCAATACAAAACATATTCCCTTATATAAACTCATGAATTCATTCATTTGCATAAGGTGTATTTATTTGCTTAGAAATCCATGTAGAGTTTGTATGTAATTTACTAGTAAGATAGCTAGAGAAAACAATCCTAGAAAATATTCTTTTCTCATCTTATATAGGTAATCCTCTCTTCATCATTGAGAAATATAAATGTACCCTCCATAATAATTATAAATATCAACTATTTGGGGGATTTTTAGGTTGTAAAGAGAAAGTGTCGGGGGTTGACAAAATTCTACCTAGAGAAAGTTAAAGGAAGGTTTGAGGGATGCTGGATATAGAAATAGAACCACAAAACTAGAAAAAATAAAAAGCGAGAGAAAGAAAAATCCTCTCTATGAAGAAAAACACTTCCTAAAGAAATAGGACAGGGAGAGAAGATGGTGGAAAATCTTGAAGAAAAGGGTGGTTAAGGTAAGATAGCAGAGACTAGAGGATGAAAGGAAATGAGTTGAGATTCTTGCTTGCAATCACCATTAGGGGCTATAACCTAGTATTACAGAATAGAACTCATACTGTGGATTCCCTCATCCTCATTTCTGTGAACACTGCACACTGCCCCACAGATGAGCAATTCTCCTTGACATAGACATCTAACTGTAACCTAAGAGATTTCCATGGATCTTCCAAGACAATGACACCTCATCTATGTCTAAGTGGCCTTTTGTCAAAATCTCCCCTTGTACATCCAATAAGTGAGGTAGGGCCCTGGACACCCAGATGAATTGTAAAGTGAAAGCTAAAGTTTCAGAACCGGGTCTGTGATATTATGGATTAGTAGGAGTGGATCAAGGTGGATAGATTAAAAAAAAATACATCATTATATTTCTTGCATGTAACTATTAACTACTTAGCACTGTGAGAAGATGCTGGTTGAAATAAATACTTGTCTTTCCAGTACAAAAGAAGATCAGATTTGCACAGATAGGTAGGGCCATGTCCATCATTTCGGCTCTTTCAAGCTATGTAATCTTCTCCTGAAGTAGCTGTGTATGGAAGCCTTGATGGAAATGATTCACTCCAATTATGGGGAATGGAGCCCGTTCAGAGCTATGAGTCATGATGCAGAGTCATAGCTGCTCCAAAAGTAACCTGAAAAGTTGTAGCCATATTTTATCTTAGAAATAAAAAAAAAATTATTACCCCAATGAATGCAGTATCTAGAATTCATCATGTCTCAAATAAGTTCATTTGTAAGAAAGGTTTTTATATTGAAATTGCATAGTATCATGAATATTTTCATTGGTTTCCTAGAACAAAGGTAGTGCTGAGATAAAGATAAAATCCTCCTCCTCTTACTCTGTGTACTAAAAGCAATTTACAGACTATGTGTGCATGGGACGGAAGTGGTATATTAACATATAAAATTCAAATATGTATGAATGATCTATGTATAGCTGTATCCATATAATACACATAGAATCAATATACATATATAAATTTCAAAATATGTACAGCACATAACTATATGATTCCATCTTATAGGCTTCAAACACAATAATTTTATAATCTATTTTGAGAGAGGACATTATGGAATCGATCATTTTTTCCCTGATTTTACCCAACATGGGGCAAAAAGATACAAGAATAAGTCTCAAGGTATATAAGAAAAGGCACATGAATGATACAGATCAATAGATGACATCTTGTGGGACACTACACACTTAATAGGAATATTGATAGTAATAACAAGCATTCGATTTGGGCTTACTAAATTTTATTTATGCCCTGCTGTATATTCTCAAGTGGTAATTTTTAAAAACAGAACTAGACACTCCAATATTTACTTCTATAATTTAGATTTCTTACATATACTCCTAGGGACCTTATATTGTTTGCAAAATATTTTGAATATAATTCATAATTTTAGAGAGTAGCCTAAATCATAATGCAAATTTTAAAGCATGTTTTTAGGTTGTACAAGTGGTATGTAAAAAAATCACTGTTACTGATACTTTCTAAAGGACTTAGTTTTCTTCAAACCAAATGAGATTAACCGTCTTTTGTAGGTGTATGTGTGTACATATTAGGTCAAAGGTCAAAATATAAAACATTATCCTGTTCCTGTTTTAGAAACAAGGGCGCATTTTCTCATGCCTTTCCATGAACATTCTCTTCTCTATTCCAGATTCTTCATCTCTAATAATTCCTCATTCATTTGGTTTTATTCTTATCAAACATGACAATTACTTGACATACGCTTACACTTTTATGACACTCACATACAAATATTGATATAGATATTTTTAAGATAATTATGATGGACTGATGAATTTTTGAAGCCCAAATAATTAAATATTAAACACCATGGAATCCATACATTCTAAACCAGAATATAGATTTATGATGGCAAATAATATAAGGAGACCTGGAGCGTAGGTTACTTTGCTAATGTGTGTAAGCAACACATAGATAAATGCAAACAGATAGTAGGTAGGGAATCATAGAGGGCAAAATAACGAGTTCATCTTTTATAATACTCTAAAACCACAAGCTCTTCCTAATATTTTCTTGCTCACAACATTTTACTTAGTTCCTATTGTCCATTTACTTTGTAATACCTACAAGGGCCTCACCTTTGTAAGGCATCATCCTCATGATGATAGCAGTTAGGAATTGGAGCCTAAGATAGGTATTAGAAGTAGAAAATCAGGAGCCAGGGGCAAGATGGCCAACTAGAGACCTTGGTCGCCAGATTATACACCAAAGAAAAGGTCTAAGGTGAAAAAGCACAGCCTAGGTAAAATATTGAGAGTAAAGTCTCAGCACTTACCTTTACCCAAGATCCCATGGGAAGAGCAGAATACAAGATCAATGAAACTTTTAGAAGAATCGTTGTCAGTTGCATCATCACCAAGCTGCATAGTCATCAGCCTGGCCAAATTCAAGGTGAAGGAGAAAATCCTACAATCTGCAACAAAAGCATCTAGTAGCTTACAAACAAAACCCCATTAGACTAACCGCATAATTCTAAGTAGAAACCTTACAAGCCAGAAGGGACTAAGTTCCCATCATGAGTCTTGTTAAATACAGTAAGTTTTATAAATGAGTGGGAAATAAAAATTTTCTCAGATAAGCAAACACTTAGATAATTAGTCGTCAATAGACCACCTCTACAAGAAGTGCTTAAATGTAATCTAAACACTAAAAGGACTGGTTGATACTCATCAGTGGAAAAAGACTTAAAGTATATACCTCACAACACTTATAAAACAGTCACCCAAGGGAGAATACAAAGCAACAAGGTAGCAATCAGCACGTTAACTGGAATACCATTTCACTTATCAGTTTTAACATTGAATGTAGACATCTTAATGCTCCACTTAAAAGATGGAGACTGACAGATGGATTAAAAACCACAAAACATAACTCACATATCTGCTGTCCTCAAGAAACCCTTTTTTTTTTTTATCTTATAAAGTTTAACATAGACTCAAGCTAAAGGGGTAGGAAAAATATTCCATGCAAATGGAAACCAAAACTGGGTAGGAGTAGCTATTCTTATATCAGATGCAACAGACTTTAAATAAACAGAAGTTTTTTCTTTTTTTTTTTAAAAGCCAAAATTGTTCATAATGATGAAGGTATTGATTCCACAAGAAGATACAACAATTCTAACATAGGAGCAGCCACATTCATAAAATAAATTTTCCTAGACCTAAGATATAAAATAAAGAGCAACATCATAATATTAAGGGGACTCAACAGTCCGCTGACAGTACTACATAGATCACGGAGGGAAAAATCAAAAAAGAAACATTTTACTTAAGTAAGATTCTGGGATAAATGTATTATCAGACATTTTCAGAACATTTTACATCAAAACTTAAAAATGTATTTTTTTCTTGTCAGCACATGGAGCATTTTCCAAGAAAAATTGTATGTTAGACCACAAAACAAATCTCAGCAAAATTTTAAAAATGAAGATTACACCATGTATCTTCTCAGACCACAGAAGAATAAAACTAGAAATCAATTCCAAGAGGAACTCTCAAAATTATAAAAACATGGAAATTAAACAACCTGCTGCTAAACGATCTTTTTATTAATGATGTAATCAAAATAGAAATAACAAAACTTATTAAATTGGACCACAGTGTTGCTGAAACTACCTAAATCTTTGGGATACAGTAAAAGTAGTGCGAAGAGAGAATTTCAGAGCACTGAATGTTACACTGAAAAGACAAGAAGATCACAAGTTAACCAATGTAATGTTACAGCTAAGAAAATTAGAGAAAGAGAACAATCCAAACCCAAAGCTACCAGAAGACAAGAAATAATGAATATCAGAGCAAAAATACATGAAACTGAAGCAAAAACAATTCAAAGGATTAATTAAATGAATAGTTGATTTTTTGAAGACATTAAAAAGAATGTTTGGACCACTAGATAGATTGACCGAATAATATGATAGACCCATAGCCACAGTTGTAGTGAATGAGGGGAAACTGAAACATTTCACCTAAGAAATGAATAAGACTAGTGTTTCCACCTTTATGACTTCTATTCAACACAGTAAATCAACATAGAAATCCTAGTCATAGCAATCGGGCAAGAGAAAAAAAAAAAGGCATCCTACTCAGATAAGAGGAAGTCAAATTGTTCTTATTTGTCAATTGTATGATCCTATATCTAGACAATCCTAAAGAGTTCTCCAAAAGACTCCTAGAATTGATAAATAAACCCAGAAAGACTCAGGCGACAAAATTAATGTAAATAAATCAGAAGCATAACTATATCCTAATAATCACCAAGCTGAGAGTCAAGTCAAGGGCTCAATATGGTTTACAATGTTTAGGAAGAAAATAAAATATTTAGAAATATATTTCACCAAGGAGGTGAATGACCTTTATAAAGAGAACTACAAAACACTAATAAAAAAAATTGTAGATGACACAAAATAATTGAAAAGCATCCATTGCTCATGGATTAGTAGAATCAACACTGTTAAAATACCCACATTATTGAAAGTGATTTACAGATTCGGTGCAATTCCTATTGAAGTACTAATGCGTTTTTCACAGACCTAGAAAAAGCAATTCTCAATTTCATATGGAATAAAAAGATCCCTAATAGACAAAAAAAAAAAAAAAAAAAGGATAATTCTGGAGCTATCACATCACCCAAATTCAAATCAAATTATGACTATAGTAACCAGAACAACACATTGTTATAAAAGAAGACATATAGATTAAGGATACAAATAGAAATCTCAGAAATAAAACCAAATTCTTACAATAAACTTATCATTGACAATGCAGACAAAAAATACACAGTGTGGAAAGCAACAAAAGTAGACTTGATAAAAAAAAGAATTATTTATCAAAAAAGTCAGAATAATTGGTAGAAATATTTTTATTGAAATAGACTCTCTCGTATGAGCTGTATTATAATATAATGTGAGGGGCAGAGGCAAGATTCTCTCTCATTCAGGTGTCACAGACTCCAAAACCCATGTGACTCCCAAAGCACTCTTACCTTCTTATAAAACAAAATTAATTTGCCTTTATGGAACTAGAGCTCATAAATGCAGTCACCCTGGATAGTTTTGAAAAATACTGGTTAACAGAGTCTAGTTAATATAAAACAGTAATGAAGAGAATTATCAATCTTTAGCATCATATTATTTATTCAAAACCTGGTTAAACATGTAACAAAAAACTATCTTGCATTTTTTTTCAACCTTCAAAATATTTTGAGCTTTTCTCCATCCCAGGCTTTGCGCACAAATGTTTAGAAAAGTAGACACAGTCTTTTTAAGGTACCATTGTCTCAGAAAGAGTCAGGGTACTAACAAAAATAGGACTATAAATGTAATAACTCTTGTACAAAATGTGAAAGACAACACAATAAATAAGGGCTAATTTAAATGTACTCTATAAGATTTTTAGTAGAAAATGCTCAATCTTAGTGCATTTGTGATAAAATGGATGGTAAATATGGTTTCATTGATTGTCCATTGGGAGGTAGAATGAAAATGAACATTGATTAATGGTGTCTCTGGAACTTTATTAATAATCTAAATTTTTTTTGACATATCCAGCTTTCTTACCATTGGAGACAGATTTTTCATAAAGGATAGAGAATGATTAATTCCATTTTATCAGATTAAGTTCAGAGAACTTTTGCCACCTGTTATAGTTCAAAAGAAAGTATGAATAATATAACACATTTTCTAGAACTGGAGGAAACAAATGATGAAAGGGCAAAATTCAGGGCATTATGAACAAACATGTGGATGGACTATTTCCTGAATAAGGTCGGCATTATAAATTTTTTAAGAAAAGGTTTTGAACAAGGGTAGCACAATACATTCTTTGGGGGGAAATATGGATGGAAGCCAACTGAATATAAAGGGAATACTACAGAAGTCAATTTGAACAAGAAAGTGAGAGTATGAAAATAGTTTCTGTTGATATTCTTTTGGGGAAAAAAAAAAAAAAGAACATTCTCAGAAAGGAAACTTATCAGTTTTAGCTCAATGGCATGATGGTGCCTCATACCTGAAAGAGAAAATTCCATGAGAAAGGGAGCTATATAATTTCAGCACAGCCATTATCTTCGGTTAGAAATTTGCAAAGGTTGCTTTTAAGTAAAAGTAAATTGGCTATTAAAGAATGGTGTAAATGATTGCATGTCTAAACAAATCTTTTCCAAAGAAATCTCAGAGAGATTTTAAAGGAACATATGTTATCTGAAGTAGAAAATGATTTTATGAAAAAAACATGTTTCTCAAAGAAATCTCAGAGAGATTTTAAAGGAACATATTTTATCTGAAGTAGAAAATGATTTTATGAAAAAACATGTTTCTCCAAATATCATAGTAATAGTATCACATCTCTTGATCATCCATCGCTCTGGTTCTTGTTCAATATCTCTTTGTCACTGTCTTTGTCTCTCTCTTTCTCACACACACACACAAACATGAACATTCAAAATTCAAACATACTTTTTTTTCCTTTTTTCCTTTTTCCTAATAAAATTCTCTTATCATCTTCCCAGTACTATCTTTCCTTAAGGAGTATTCATTTTCATTCCTTTAAATAAGTAATTGTAATTGGGTGACACCTGTGGGCTCAAAGGGGTAGGGTGCTTGCCACATGTGTCAGAGGTGGCCGGTACAAACCCAGCCCCAGCCAAAACTGCCAAAAAAAAAAAAAAAAGAAAAAAGAAAAGGAATTATAATCTATTTTTTAGGTTTTGTTGTTATACAATCCACAGTTTTCAAATTGTGTAAATACAGTGTTGAGAAATGCATGTTTTTATCAAAGGAAAATATTAGACCAATGCTTTCAAAATTGATGTTACCCTAAAACCACCAAGGTCGACAGGATAACATCCCTTACACAGAAATGCCTACATCCCAGTGTCCAGAACCTGTGAGTATGCTAGGTTCTATGGCAAGAGGGATTCAAGATTTCTAATTAGCTGAGTTTAAAACAGGGAGATTATGATAATGATCCTGGAGGATCCAATGTAACCATGGGTTTTTAAAAGCAGAAAAGGGAGACAGACAGAACATTAGAGACAAAAAAGGTATGAAGAGAGAAGAGGTTGCAGTGATGCTGTGAGTGAAGGGCCCTAACCTGGGGTGTTGACTTTGAAGATTAGGGCAGAGGGCAGAATGCAGGCATTCTCTGAGCCTCTGAGCACTGGAGGAGAAGGCTTTTCCGGTAAAGCCTCCAAAAATCATCAAAGCCCTGCAAGCAACTGGTGTCAGTCGTCCTGAAGCTGTAGCAGAACACTATAGATTGGGTGACATAATGTGGAATGTAAAGGTCTTAGCAAAATAACTAAGAAAATGCTACGAAAGCTATGTTAACTAGTGTGATGAAAATGTGTCAAACGATCTATGAACCAAGTGTATGGGGCCCCATGATCATACTAATGTACACAGCTATGATTTAACAAAAATAAATAAAAAAAAAAGAAATTTATTTCTCACAGCAAGTACTGTAAGCAAATGTAGTTATAATAAGAATCCATCCTCTTGCTATACCCTCACATAGTGAGAGCGGCCAGAGGTCTCTCTAGGACCTAATTCATACAGGAAAAATGTCTAATGCATGGCAGCTTTACTCTCATGACCTAATCATCTCTTAAGGCTCCAAGGCTTAATACTGTCCCACTGGGGATTAGTATTTTAACATCTGAATTTTGGGGGAGGACAAAAACATTCATACCATAGCACGTGGTTTTTATTTCAGTGATATTTTTAAACTACTGAGCTACAAGATAATAAATTTGTCTTTTTTAAACCTACTTAATTTACGATAATTAGTTCTCGAGAGAATAGGGAATGAATACAATTGCCTAAAGTCTTTCAATATTTTCTTCTTTTTTTTTATTTTCTCTATACATGTTCATGTGATTATTTGGTTTCCACTTTTTGCCTTCACAAAATTAAAGAGGCTTAACATTTAATAACAATAACAATGTTTAAGATAAGGACTAGAAACTAAAACCTCGTAAAGAACAAACGAACATAAATACATTCAGAAAAGAAATCAGATGTTTGCTAAAAGAAATGTTGAGCAATAATAATAATGATGATGATGCAAAAAAGTAACATTCACATTGTCAGATAAAAGTATGTCTATCATACAATGCTTTGATACTGAGGTTCAGTACGGAGTCATCAGTTAACTTTTTCCCCCAAAGTCTCAAAAAGTAGACTGTATTTATTTTTATAAATAAAAATAGAAGACAATTTCAAGAAACAGATCATGCCAAATCTTGTAGACAATATAAAAAGAAAAATACTTCAAAATCATTCTACTTCATTTGGATATACCTGATATTAAAATTGGAAAAAACATATTATTATAAAGGTAAATTACAAACATGTTTCACTTATAATTGAGGATGCATTACCCTAACCAACATATTAAGTTGAATTAAAAATTATTGTTCAGGGTGGCACCTGTGGTTCAAAGGAGTACGGCAGCAGCCCCATATATCGGAGGTGGCAGGTTCAAACCCAGCTCCGGCCAAAAAAAAAAAAAAGAAAGAAAAAAAATTGTTCCAATAATGTACTTTGGTCAAAATTAAATCCAATTTATGTGAGAATTAGTCACTATTTTTTTCTTTTCTTTATTTTTTATTTCCCTCACCCCCTCCCTCCTTCTCTCTCTGTCTGCTCTCCACTTCCCCCACCCCCAATGTGTCATTAATTGTCATTAATTGTCCTCATATAAAACTTGAATACATAGGATTCATGCTTCTCCATTCCTGTGATGCTTCACGAAGAATAATGTGTTCCACTTCCATCCAGGTTAATACAAATGCTGCAAATCTCCATTGTTTAAATGGCTGAATAGTCCATGGTATACAAATACCAGAGCTTGGCAATCCATTCCTGGGTTGAGAGGCATTTAGGCTGTTCCCACATTTTGGCAATTGTAAATTGAGCTGTGTTAAACAGTCCAGTACAAGTGTCTTTATAATAAAAGGTTTTTTATGTCGTTTTGTTTTTTTCCTTCTGGATAGATGCCCAGTAATGAGATTGCAGGATCAAATGGGAGGTCTAGGTTGAGTTCTTTGAGGTTTCTCCATACTTTCTTCCAAAAAGGTTGTATTAGTTTGCAGTCCCACCAGCAGTGTAAAAGTGTTCCTTTTTTTCCACATCCGCGCCAGCATCTACAGTTTTGAGATTTTGTGATATGGGCCATTCTCACTGGGGTTAGATGATATCTCAGGGTGGTTTTAATTTGTATTTCTCTAATAATTAGGGATGATAAGCATTTTTTCATATGTTTGCTAGCCATTTGTCTGTCTTCTTTAGAGAAGTTTCTGTTCATCTCTTTTCCCCGTTGATGTATGAGATTGTTGGCTTTTTCGATGTGGATTAATTTAAGTTCTCTCTAATTTAAGTTCTCTATAGACAAAAGTTATTAAGCTTTTTTCTGATTCAAAATATGCAAATATCCTTTCCCATTGGTTCGGTTGTCTACTTGCTTTCGTTGCTATCTCCCTGGCTGTACAGAGATTTTCAGTTTAATTAAATCCCATTTGTTTTTGTTGTTGTTGCAATTGCCTTGGCAGGCTTCTTCATGAAGTCTTTCCCCAGGCTGATATCTTCCAGTTTTTCCTATGCTTTCTTTGAGGATTTTTATAATTCCATGCCTTAAATTTAAGTCCTTTATCCATCTTGAATGAAATTTGTGAGTGGAGAAAGGTGTGGGTCCAGTTTCAGTCTTTTACATGTGGATATCCACTTCTCCCAGCACTATGACATTCTTGTTTCATTTATTGGAGATTAAGTGGTTGTAAGTTGCTGGTTTCATTTCTTCGTTTTCTATTTTATTCTATTACAAATGTGTATGTCTCTATTTTTGTTCCAGTACCACGCTTGGCCACTATGGCCTTGTAGTGCAGCCTAAAATCTGGTATGGTGATACCTCCGGCTTTGTTTTTATTACTAAGACCTGCCTTAGCTATATGTTTTTTTTTTTTTTTTTTTCTGGTTCCATAGAAAACACAGAATCATTTTTTTCAAGTCTTGAAAATGGGATATTAGTATTTTTTTGGGGGGGATATTAGTATTTTAATAGGGATGGTGTTGAATCAGTAGATTGCTCTGGGAAGTATAGACATTTTAACAATGTTGATTCTTCCTGGCCGTGAGCATCATACGTTATTCCATTTGTTAATATCCTCTGCTATTTATTTTCTTAGGGTTTCATAATTTTCTTTATAGAGGTCCTTAACCTCTTTTGTTAGGTATATTCCTAGGTATTTCAGTTTCTTTGGGGCTATGGTGAAGGAAGTTGTGTCCTTGATTAGTCTCTCATCTTGGCTGTTGTTGGCAGATACAAAGGCAACTGACTTGTGGACGTTGATTTTATATCCTGAGAAATTACTGTATTTTTTTATGACTTCCAGCAGTCTTGTGGTTGAGTCTTGGGGTTCTCTAAGTATAAGATTATATCATCAGCAAAGAGGGAGAGTTTGACCTCCTCTGCTCCCATTTGGATGCCCTTTATTTTCCTGTCTTGCCTAATTTTATTGGTTAGAACTTCCAGCACTATGTTGAACAGTAATGATGACAGAGGACAACCTTGTCTGGTTCCAGTTCTAAAAAGAAAAGCTTTCAGTTTTACTACATTCAGTAAAATATTAGCTGTGGGTTTGTCATAGATAGCTTCAATCAGTTTAAGAAATGTGCCACCTATGCCTAAACTCTTCAGCATTCTAATTAGAAAAGCATGCTGGATTTTATCAAATGCTTTTTCTGCATCTATTGAGAGGATCATATAGGCTTTGTTTTTGCTTTTGTTGGTATGGTGAATAACGTATATGGATTTACATATATTAAACCAACTTTGCATCCCTGGGACGAAACCTACTTGATCATGATGTATGACGTTTTTGATGATAAGCTGTAATCTATTGGCTAGGATTTTGTTGACAATTTTTGCATCTCTATTCATTAGTGAAATTGGTCTAAAGTTCTCCTTTTTAGTTGGGTCTTTTCCTGGTTTTGGTATCAGGGTGATATTTGCTTCATAGATGTGTTGGGGAAGATTCCTTCTTCCTCATTTTTTGGAATTAATTTCTGCAGTATGAGAGAATTCTGGTGTGAAGTCATCCGGACTAGGACATTTTTTTTTGTTAGGAAATTTTTTATTGTTTCTTTGATTTCAGTGCTTGTAATTGGTCTGTTCAGGAGATCTATTTCATCTAGGGTAAGTCTAGGGAGAGAGTGTGATTCCAAATAGTGATCCATTTCCTTCACATTGTCAAATTTCTGGGCATAGAGTTTCTGGTAGTATTCAGAGATGATCTCTTGTATCTCTGTGGCATCAGTTGTTATTTCCCCTTTATCATTTCTGATTGAGGTTACTAGAGATTTTACTTTTCTATTCTTAGTTAGTCTGGCCAAAGATTTATCTATTTTATTTATTTTTTCAAGAAACCAACTCCTTGTTTCATTAATTTTCTGAATGTTTCTTTTGTTTTCAATTTCATTAATTACTGATTTAATTTTGGATATTTCTTTACTTCTGCTGGGTTTAGCCTTAGATTGGTCTTTTTCCAATTCCATCAGATGGCTTATGAGTTTGTTGATGTGCTCTCTTTCTGTTTTTCGAATTTAGGCTTCTAAAGTGATAAATTTTCCTCTCAGGACTGCTTTTGCTATACCCACAGGTTTGGGTAGCTTGTGTCTTCATTGTTGTTATGCTCAAGAAAGTTAATGATTTCCTTTTTTTTATTTCTTCCTGCACCCATCTGTCATTCAACGTAAGGTTGTTTAACTTCCATGCCTTTGTGTGAGGATGGTCATTTTTATTGGAGTTGAGTTCCACTTTTAGTGCCTTGTGGTCTGAGAAGATGCAAGGTAAAATTTAAATTATTTTGATTCTGTTGAGGTTTGTTTTGTGTCCTAGGATATGATCAATTTTGGAGAATGTTTCATGGGATGATAAGAAGAATGTCTATTCTTTGTCTTTGGGATGGAGTGTTCTATATACATCTATCAAGCACAGTTATTCTAGAGTCTAATTTAAATCTCATTTCTTTGTTTAGTTTCTTTTGAGAAGATCTGTCCAGCTCTGAGAGAGGGGTGTTAAAGTCCCCTGTTATGATGGTGTTATAGGATATCATAATGCTCAGACTAAGCAAGGTCTGTTTTAAGAATCTGGGAGCATTTAAACTGGCTGCATAAATATTTAGAACTAAAATGTCTTCTTTTTGTATTTTTCCCTTGACCAATATGAAGTGACCATCATTTTTTTTGACTTTAGTTGCTTTAAATCCACATGTGTCTGAAAACAAGATTGCAACCCCTCTTTTCTTCTGAATTCTGTTTGTGTGAAAAATTGACTACCAACACTTAACTCTGAGTTTTAATTTGTCTTTTGATGTGAGGTGTGTTTCTTGCAGACAGCAAAGAGATGGCTTGCGTTTTTTAATCCAATCAGCCAATCTATGCCTCTTCAGTGGGGAATTCAAGCAATTTACTTTTATTAAGATAATTGATAAGTGTGATCATGTTCTATTTATCTTTTTTTTTTTTTTTTTTTGTAGAGACAGAGTCTCACTTTATAGCCCTTGGTAGAGTGCCGTGGCCTCGCACAGCTCACAGCAACCTCCAACTCCTAGGCTTAGGCGATTCTCTTGCCTCAGCCTCCCAAGTAGCTGGGATTACAGGCGCCCGCCACAACGCCCGGCTATTTTTTTGTTGCAGTTTGGCCGGGGCTGGGTTTGAACCCACCACCCTCGGCATGTGGGGCCGGCGCCCTACCCGCTGAGCCACAGGCGCCGCCCTATTTATATTATTTTGTGAAATTCCATTGCTTAGTTTTGTCTTTTGCATCTTGTGGAAGCTAAGTTCTGTCCTTTAAATTCTGGGTGTTTGCTTTGCTGAAGGTCCATTGTGATGGTCAGTGTGTAGAACAGGTTGAAATATTTCCTGTAAAGCTGGTCTTGTTGTAAAGGAAGGGCAGAGAGAGGGAAGGAGGAAGGGGGTGGGGCTTTGGGGTGTGTCACACCTTTCAGGGGCAAGACACGGTTGCAAGAGGGACTTTACCTAACAAATGCAGTCAGTGTAACCTGGTTTATTTTACCCTCAATGAGTCCCCAACAATTAAAAAAAAAAAAAAAAAAAAAGCTGGTCTTGTTATGGCAAATTTTCTCACTGTTTGCATATCAGTAAAAGATTTGACGTTTCCATCAATTTTAAGGCTTAGCTTAGCAGGATATAGAATTCTGGGCTGGAAATTGTTCTGTTTAAGTAGATTAAAGGTAGATGACCATTGTCTTCTGGCTTGAAAAGTTTCATTAGAGAAGTTTGTGGTCACTCTGATGGATTTGCCCCTGTATTTCAGTTGGCACTTACTCCGGCACTTGCAAAATATTTTTTGTCTTGACTTTAGATAGATTCATTACAATGTGTCTTGGAGAAGCTCTATTTGAGTTGAGGCAACCAGTGGACTGATATCCCTCTGAAAGGAGTATTTCAGAATCTTTGGTGATATTTTGGAAATTTTCATTTATAATATTCTCTAGTATGGCTTCCATTCCTCTGGGTGCATTCTTCTTCCCCTTCTTGGATACCTATAACTCATATGTTTGAACACTTCCTAAAGTCCCATAATTCTGTCAGTGAACGTTCTGTTTTCTCTCTCTTCTTTTCTGCCTCTTTAACATCTGAGTTATCTCAAGAGCTTTATCCTCTACCTCTGAGATTCTTTCTTCTGCATGATCTAATCTGTTGTTGATACTTTCTATTGCATCTTTATGTTCCCTAATTGACTGCTTCCATTCCTTCAGCTCTGCTATATCCTTTCATGTTCTTCATATCGTTCATTTCTTATTTGATTCTGTTTTTGGATTTCATTTTGTTTATTTTCCAGTTTCTCAGCTATTTCCTTCATTATTTTTTTTTTGTTGTTGTTGTTTGTTTGTTTGTTTTCCACTTTCTCAGCAATTTTCTACATTGTTTTGATCATCTATATTTTAAATTCCCCTTCTGTCATTTCTGATATTTCATTATAGGTGGAATCCTCTGCAGTAGCTACCTCACGGTCCCTTAAAGGGGTTGCTCTGGACTGGTATTTCATGTTGCCAGGGTTTTTTCTGCTGATTCTTTTTATCAGGGCTTTCTTGTATATGTTTCCTTGCCCTAATTTTCCTTTCACTTCTTCTTGCTCTTTAAGTTACTGTGCCTCTGGCCTAAAGTTTTAAGGATTACTTTTGGTAAGTGACCAGAGGATGAGAAGATTGAAGAGCAAGAAGGGAAAAAAGATTTTAAAAAGAAAGAAAAACGAGAAAGAAGAGAGGTTGAGTAAAAGAAAATATTGACAAAAGGAAGAGAGGCACCGAAAGAAGGAGACAGGGGTAATATAGGTGTAAAGTAGGGTAATTTGACCCAACCTTAAAACCCCCAACCTCTGGGGGTGCTGGTTTTGATGGTTCCCTTCAGGTCAGCAGCTCTTTGCCAGCTTGATCAGACATAGTATCCCACCTCCACCAGGTAGAGAAGAAAGACAAAATACTATAAATCAAACCAAACCAACCAAAAACCCTTACAGGATAAAACTGGGGGGGGGGGGGGAACAAAATGATAGAGGCAGAAACACTAGCAAAAATGAAGTTTTAATTGTTAAAGAAGGCAAAAATGGAAGATTTTATTTAAACTAGAATAGTGAAGAAAAAGAGAGAGAGAAAGGAGGGTGGTGCCTGTGGCTGAAGGAGTAGGGTGCTGGCCCCATATACCAGAGTTGGTGGGTTCATATTTGGCCAAAAACTGAAAAAAAAAAAAAAAAAAAAAAGGAAAAGGAAAAAGGGGGGGAGAGAAAAATGTAGAGGAAAAATATTAAAATTAAGAAAAAATAAAAACCAACAACCAAAATAAATAAGTAAATAAATAAAATAAAAAAACAAAAAACAGAACCCCCCAAACCAAAAAACCCAAACAGTATATATATCTTGCTGAATATTGTCCGTGTAACAGGTGATCTTCTGAGGTATGAGATGCTTATCACAATGTTGAGATAGCTGTATGAGTGGAAGACTGGAGGCCTCTTCTGATTTCTCTGACCCCACAGGCTTGGGGCCCAAATGTCTCCTCAGCCCACTTAAAAGACACTCCAAACTGCAAACTTTGGCTAAGCAGAAGCTTTCCAAGAAAAGCACTTATCGCTGGGATCTCCTCTAGCCTGGCTGCCCACTTATCCAATGCGTCAAAACCAGTATCGCTCTATGCCCTTGAGGGCCAGTCTGTAATCTGACAAACACTTAGATATCTGCTCTTCCCCAGCATCTCAGTCCCCACCTATGGGCAGCTCAGTCACTAGATTACTCACCAAGGTCTCCTGCCGATCCCAGTACTGCAACCCACAGAGGCAGTTCCCCCACAGTAGCTGTGTGGGCAGCCCACAGCTGAATGATATTAGTTCCTTTCTGGCTCAGTGGCTCAGTCCAAGGCCCCAGACAACACCCAAAGTCATCCACACACCCACCCAAGATCTCCCAAGGCATTTCAATCGAGTGCCCAAGTTCAAAAAAAAACAAAACTGCCCACAGGTAAGGTTTTTCCTGTTTGCAGTCTCATTGTTGCTATGGTTACAGTTGCTGGCAGCCTCCAATGGAACAAATGCATCTACCACTGGCCAGTTCTGTACCACTTTTGTCTTCTTCATGGGGTCCAGAAATCTCTTGCTGACTCCTTGTGTCACCAAAGGGAAGTTTTGGGGTGGATCCCAACAGCCAGAGATGCCTTGTGTCTTCTCTAACAATCTCACTGTGCCCAGTTGCACAAAAGCTGTTACTCGGCCACCATCTTGCTCGGGAAGAACCTCAATATTTTCTTAATCAGAAATACTCTGACATATTAGGAGAACCTTATTATGACATTTGCCTTGACTTTGTGTTTATTACATCAAAACTTTAGAATAAGCATTGGCCACTGGAATCAACCCTGACCCCAGGGATCTTACAGGTTTAAGTGGCCAATATATCTGAGCCTGATTTGAGAAAATAGATATCCAAAACCACTTCCTAGATAGTCTCGCTTGGCTTCCATTGTCACCTCTGCAGGGAGACCCTGGGCAGAGAAATCACCGACAATGCCAGCTCCTGTGGAGAAGCTCCCACCCAACCCTCAATTCAAATGTCCAACAGTAATCTAGGGAGCAACTCACCATTCTGAAGGAAGATAGTCCAGCATTGGCATTACCTGTAATGATCACAGGGTAAGGGGACAAAACAGGACAGCTGCACTCAGGCTCTCAGTGAGCCCCCATCCCCCACCATCTGGTCAGCAACTACAGAGCAGGACACAGAAGAGCCGCCTGGGGGCATCTTCTCATCACTAAGTAGGAGAGGGCCCTGCAGTGGAGAATAGGTGTGCTGTGAGCCAGTTAACACTTAGCCAAGAGCAGAGAATGCAGAGGACAAGAAACTAGAAAAGGAACCCAGGCAACACGAAGAAACAAAACCGTTTAACATCCCCAAGGAATTACAACACAGCTACAATAACAGACCCCAATCAAAAGGAAATTGTAAACTGACAGAAGTGGAATTCAGAGTATGAATGACCATAAAATAAATGAAACTAAAAGGAAAATTGGAAACCAAACAAAAATGACTTACAAATACAATGCAATTCCCATCCAAATACCACTGTCATATTTCACAGGTTAGAAAAATAATTCTTCGCTTAAATTTGAACCAAAAAAGAATCTGAATGGGCAAAGCATTCTTAAGACAAAGAAATTAATCTAGAGGCATCACGTTACCAGATTACAAATTACAGAGCAAGGCTACAGTAACCAAATCCACATGGTGTTGTTACAAAAATAGAGACATAAGCAAGGAAGAGAAGGGAGAGTCCTGATATAAAACTGTCTCTATAAAGTAAACTAAGCTTTGACACAGCAGACACAGCACACACTGTGGAAAGGAAGACATGTTCAATAAGTGCTCTTGGGAATACTGGAGATTCACATGGAGAAGAATGAAAGAGAGCCACTATCCTTCACTATATAAAAATCACCCAAAAGTTAATTTGAGCAACAACATAAATAAATAAATGGTCTTGATTAAATTAAACAGCATCTGCACAGTAAAGGAAATAATCAACTAAGTAAATGGACAATCTTTAAAATGAAGACAATGTTAGCAAACTATATGTTCTTTTTAGGACAAAAACTCAAGGAATCATCATGGAAAATTCAAATAACCCCCCCTATCTAGTGGGTAAAAAACACAAAGAGGTGTTTTTCAAAGGAACATAGATGAACGTACAAAAAAAAAAAGGAAAAAGTGCTCAACCACACTAATCATCAGGGGAATTCAAATTAAAATCACAATGGTATATCACCTTACCATTGGCATGATGACTATAATGAATAAGTAAAAAAAAAAAAAAGATACCAGCATGGTTGCAGAGAGAAACGATTGCTGATACACCATTGGTAGGTTTGGAAATAAATATCACCTCTATGGAAAATAGCATGGAAATTCCTCAAAGTAATAAGTATTGATTTACCATTCAACCAGCAATGAATGGTTGCATATCTATCCAAATGATAGATAGGTATCATTCCTGAATATCTATCCAAATGAAAAAAAAAGTCATTTTATCAAGAAGGCTCCTGCTCTTTAGTGTTTATTGTGACACCATTCACAATCACAAAGTATATAATCAACCTAAATGCCCATTGATTCATAAATGGTTAAAAAATGTGCTATATGTTTATTATGTAGTTATACTCAGTCATAAAATGGAATTAATTATGTATTTTGTGGCAATTTGGATGGAATTGGAGACAATCTGCTGAAGTAAATGGTCTCTAGAATGGAAAAACAAACTCCACATGTATTCTCTAGTAATTTGGAACTATTCGATGGGTACATATGGGCACAGAGAGAAGGAAAAGTCACTGGAAATCAAGAAGGGTTAAGAGGGGTGAAAGGAGGAATAAAAGCCTAACTATAGGTACAATGAATACTATTAGGCGATAGATACATTAGTAGCCTGACTTAACCATTATAAAAGCTACCCATGGAACAAAAACACTTTTACCCCCCTTAATATTTTGAAATAAAAATATATTTAAAGGAACACAGTAATTCAGACATATATTTACAATGGTATTTATGTCTGTAAAGCTCTCGACAGTAACAATGTGGTCAACATAGGGGGTGTTCAACATAAGGAACTGGGGCTACTGTATTACTACAGAAATGTACTTCATGTCTGGTTTATAAAAATTAGGTCAACTTAAGGATGTGGTGAATGTAGGGAGGTGGTCATGTATGGAGGTTCTACTGTATATGTGTACTTCAGTGATTGGGTAATTTGCCTATAAGCCTTTGGATTATTTCCAATTTTATACTAAGTTCCATGTGTGTAACAGAGGTGATGCTTAGACTAGAAACTCATGAGTAATCAAAAGTTATGGTAGAAAAAAATACATATATAAAATAAACATAGCCATAAGCCAAATTAAAATTGATACTATATCTCTCCTCTAAGAATTGTGGGGGAAATTTAATTTCAGTCATTATGGGCGTTTGCTTTCCATTCCCATTTTACATAAAGATCTTAAAGGTCTGTCATCAATTTCAAATGTAATGGACATCTGTGTCAGTGCTGACATGACCATCACTCAACAGTCCGGGGAAGAGCCTGTAGGTCTAATGTGCACAGTCCCATCTGGGGTTATGTCACCCTCTTTCGTTACCTTTAGGAGCGCCTATCGTATCTGTTTCATTCATTTATTTCATCTAGTATTAAATACGACCTAATATGCAGACATTATTTTAAAGTATCTTGTTTGTATTTTATTTGTGCCAGAAATAGAACATTGGTCAAACACATTATATGCCTGTACCAAAGCATCACATGTACCACTCTGATGCACATATAATAATTAAAAGTTAATAGAAATCTTTTTTTCTCTGTCTTTTCAATGAAAACTAGGAGTTATTGTTGAGTATTTATGCTTCATGCTCTATTCTTTTCCCCAAAGTAGGGAAGAGACTGGGAATTTGACCAACAGAACTTAAAGTCTAAATAAATGATTGTACCACAACTGAAAAACATAGTATTATATTAGAGAAATCAAATAATTTTAGTAATACAAATGTAGCTTGGTGACCATCTAATATTTGCCAAGAATGATGAAATTCTCTCAGCTTTTGAAAGATGAGATCTGCTCAAAATAAATAAAAACCTGGATATGAGTGATGTATGGCAGAGTACCTACTTACTTGCCACTTGCAAATTTTTGTGCTCTAAAAATAAAATAGTTAAAATTTACTTTTTTTCTGTCACAACATTATTAAAAATATTGATGAGATATACAATAATAAATTTTATTGCATATGTAAAAATGTGCATGGATCATATTTTCAGAGACAAATTCATATCATTAAATACTTTAACTATTTACTAATACTTTAGTCATTGTGTAACTAGAATGACCTCCAGCCATCATGCCTCCTGAAATTCATGCCCTTGAGTCGTAGGATGAACTTATTTCACTCATTTTTAGACAACATAACCCCACAGAAATGATGAGAATCCACTTCTGAAACTAGATTTTAAAAAGCTTCTGGCTTTCATCTTGGGCACTCTCATTTATATGGAAAAAGAGAACAGAGAATTTGCAAGAGAGATTATTCTGAGATGTAAAAGTGGTAATAGCCAAGATTTTAATATAGATATAAATTGTGGGCTAGAGAGAAAACCTATTCTATCTAGACATATTTTATTTTATTATTTTTGAGACAGTCTCACTTTGTCACCCTAAGGAGAGTGCCGCAGCAGCATAGCTCACAGCAACCTCAAACTCTTGGGCTCAAGCGATCCTCTTGCCACAGTCTCCCATGTAGCTGGGACTACAGGCACCCACCACAATGCCCAGGTAATTTTTAGAGACGGGGGTTTTGCTGTAGCTCAGGCTGATCTCGAGCTCCTGAGCTCAGACAATCCGCCCGTCTTAGTCTCCCAGTGTGCTGGGATTGCAGGCATGAGCCACCATGCCTGGCCTTATCTAGGCATATTTTAATGAAATCACATTGTTGGAAATAAAACTAGAATGTTTATTGGATCAACCTGATAAATGTTAGGAAAATAGTTAAATACAAAGTTTGGTAAATTCAAAATCATATTATAAAAATAATTACAAGGATGTCAAGCAATATAACAAATAAAAAGGAAAATAATTTAAATCTATTACACATTGTGACAACGTGTGTCTGTATGCACTCGTGTTTAATGTGCTTAACAAAGACAAAGAACCTTACATTGGCTTATTAAATAGCTATGGAAGTTTCAATTCAAGTGTTGTTCTACTGATGATTTCTCTTATCCTTAAAAATCATGGATTAGAATGTAACAAAATTATAGTAATGCAAAATATTTTATATATTAGCATATACATTTAAAAATGTATAACACTATACAATTGGGAAATCAAAAAGTAAAATAAAAATAAGACTTTGGAATAGGTATGCAAAAATTTTACATAGAAGGATGTTAATGACAATAATGGGGCTTTACAGAACTTTTTCAAAAAATATGACCTATGCTGGGTGGCTCCTGTGGCTCAAAGGAGTAGGGTGCCGGCCCCATATGCCGGAGGTGGTGGGTTCAAACCCAGCCCCAGCCAAAAACTGCAAAAAAAAAAAAAAAAAAGAATATGACCTATGTCAAAGTGATACTTTCAGTATTATAAAGTGAATTTTTTTATGATAGATCTAAGAAAAATTTCCTAAGATATTCTCACCTCATGGTGAATCATACTGAATAAAACCTCAAATACAGAGCTATAAAGAATAAGTAAGTGAACAAATCAACAGAATATAATAGAAGTTTCTTCCTCAACTTGAGAAAAGATAATTGCCCCAAACTAACAACCCTTATCCATGCTGGCAGTATGGATACTTTCAAACTGAGAATAAATACTTACTTGCTTACCATTATCACTCTTAGTTTCCATTTGCTGGATTCACCCAATGCAACAAACATTACATATACAATCCTCTTAGAAGACACAGTGGGAGAAAATATTCCTGAAAATCCACCAACTGGAAAAAATCAATGAAAGTAGCTGAGTATAACCTAAGTAAGATTGTGAAGGGATTCTTAGGAAAGCGACTATAGTTTTCTGATATACGAGATGATCATGTGGAGAGGTATGGAGACAGAAAGAGAGCAAGCAAGCGAGAGAGAACACTCACAAATGGTCCTGAGATAATAAATTCAATAATGTCTAACATAGAGACAGACCATGCCAAAAAAAAATGCATAGAAAAGAAAAATAAGAGAGCAAGAGATGACAGGGAAGCAGGAGAGCTACCAGCAGAGAACATTGTAGGAAAAGTTCATGATTGGAAAGAAAAATACAAAAGTAAGACTAAATATATTCAACTAATGGGAAAGGGGGACATGTTTCATTTTCTTTCCAACAAGATTTTAAATTATTCAAATTTTGTAATATATATCCATAGTTATACAATTAAAAACAATGAAAAAATGTTTTGAGACAAAAAGAAAGTTGCACATTTTATCTAATACATCAAAGAATAGTTGTTTGAGTTAAAAGACATGATTACCAGGATTTACATTTGCACATCAAGACAGGAAATTATAAGACTGTGGAGTTTTATAAGATGCAGTGTTTACTTAGTAAACATTCTCAGATCAGTTTGCCAAGTTTTAACCCAGTTGCATTATTAACTTATATGAAAAAGCAGAGGTGGAAATGAGTTTGCTCAGGTAGGCGTTCACACCCAGAGCTGAGGACGTTATTAGGCAAAGTACACAAACACAGCTTCTCATTTGGAGCCTCAGTTCAAGTTAATTTGGTTTATGGCTATGCTTTAGAGAAATGACAGTCTTCAAATAGAGATTAGATGCACTGTAATAAGTTCTTTACTGTAATTTAATACTTTCTAGGAGGATTTGATTCATCGACTGGCTCTATTTATCAAGATGCATGCAAGAATTTTTGTAAACAAGTTACAACCACCCCCACTGAATGAACTTTCAAGGAGACATTTACAGGAATATTTATAGCCATATAAATACTGTGAAGGACACAGCATCATCGCTACTCTGCAACCTCACATCTCAGACTCATAAAAGGATCTCATGATGATATACCCATTCCTAGAACTACTTGTAAACTTTATGGAATAATTCTAAACTGCAAAAAATATAGAAGTGCCAGGTTATGAATGAACAGAACTATTCAACATTCAACGTGAGATAGGAGGAATATCCTCAACTATTATATTTCAAAGTGTTCAAAATATCTGATGTCTAATGATCACACCCAATTGAGAGAGCCCTGGGTGGGGGCACCTGGGCTTGTCTCCCTCTATACCACTCTTTGCTATGTGTTTACAGGGTTCATTGAACCTGTGTTGCAAGTTATTTAAAGTCGTTGTGTTAATCCTGATCAGTGGATTTCATTTTCTGCCCTGATGAGAAAGTGATTATTTATGAAATACCCATGATAGCTTTTGATGAGTAAGAAAATGAAATTAGACAATTTTGACTTTTGAATGAGCTTTAAAAGTAAAGAAACTGAAAAGAAAAAGTAGGACAACATCCTGTGTAAGTCATTTTAGAAATGTTATATTTTAAATACCCACAGAGGATTGCAAGTGGAAATGTGCAGACATGTAAGATCCAGTTAAGTTGGGAGACACACTTGGAGTTGATTTAAAGTCAGTAAATATTTGTTACATTTCATGTTCTTAAATAGCTCCCAAGTAACTTAATGCAGTATAGATAGTGGGGTCCTGATAAGAATGATTTAGCTAGGATTTTATACTCAGAAAAATAAAAGAAACTACTAATTTAGAAAGATTGAAAATGGGACCCTCATATATTGTAAATCCTTATGCTTTTTTAAAATGCAAGACCCAAAGAGAAAATGAAAGTTAAGTTTATCTATTCTTAATATTTTCCTACAGCCTAGGAAATCATACTTTATTCCATTTTGTTGGGGAGCAACAAGCATTTTTTATAATGTAACTCCTCAGATCATATTCAATTTTAAATAAGTTTTTTAACCTGCACCTCTGGGCTCCAAGGTCTTTGACATATGGCTCTTCTGAAAATGTCTATCCTGAAAATGAATAATCCTCTTTTTCATTTTAGCTTCTTCGGAATAAGTGTAATAGGGTAGAGGGAGAGAAAATGTCACAAGAGCACTGAGTGTAGAAGAAACTTAATGAGGAAACACAGTGGTGAGCTGAGGAAGGAGTTGGAACTAACATAAGAGACTGGGGTCCATTTCTCCTACTCCACTTTGCCTGGGAGACATCTTGTGAATTTCTCTTGTGACAAAGTAAAAACTTTAACAGTAGGTTACAAAGAAATCCAGGTATTTTACCATGTATGTTATTACAAAATAAAACAAAGCATTATTCTTTATTATAAGTGAGGAATGGAAATTTGATAACCTCTCCTTACGAAACATTATTTTCTGTATATTAAATCTACCTGGAGAAATTGGGAAAAATAGCAGTATAGCAAAATTATAAACATGAAAGTCAGCATAGAGTTGCTCTTGTGGTAAAGACATTATAAGAAATAATAAAATATATGATGTGATTACAATTGAGAGAAAGTGAAATTATTCAACACTAATTTCTATCTCTATTTTTTAATCAAAGAAAACATATTCTTTATATGAAGGAATAAGTGCAACGTAGATCACAGCACCATAGTTTGGAGAAGCCCCTGGTGTATTTGTTTGCAAGGGGCTGCGTGGGCTGCTCTTTCTTCCAATGAGCGGGTGTGAGTGTGTGCAGATGGGCACAATGGGAACCAGGCAGGACCTGTGAATAAACTTTCTAGTTGATACGTTTGTTGTATTTAACATTATGGTTCATAACTCTCCCAGGTCTCATGCATAAAATGCCATCTTTCTAATCTCAAGGTAATTAACATGGAAAATCTATGGAGTCTGAGTTTCTTGATGACACTATGTAGTGATTCTTCCTTTTCACCAGAATAAATGCAGCCAGTACATCATAACTATAGGCAACGATCGGCCAATGCTCGGCTCTCAGCAATCTCAACTCTGCCTGGCATCAGTAACATTTAAAATGTTTCAAAAAGTGACTTACAGAAATAAGAATTTAACTCATCAATATCATCTCTCAAGACTCCTCTAAGGTCCCTTTCTAGTTCATATTTCATGATGCCATTTTAGTCATTATTCTCAATGTATAATTACCTTATCGTTGTTATTGATGTGTGATGAGTAGATAGTTTCGCTAAGAAATTTTATTTGGCATATGGGTGTAGAGCTTAATATATTCCTTAAAATTAAATGAAGTTTTAAAATTATATTGTCAGTTTTACTCAGCCTCAAGGATGATTGTTTCTGAACAAGGCATTCCACGCGTACGCTTGCTCTCCACATCTGTCCTGAGGGAACGAGAAAGAACATCCGGAGTTTTTCCTTACTTTCTTTTTTGTTTTCCTTTTTTGTGGTGGCAGTGGGGAGGAGGGAGCATCCTTTCATGCTCATTTTAATATTAGTGGATTGGAAAAATATATATCTTTGTATTTCCAAAGGTGTTTGTAAATGCTCACATTCATGGATACCAAACTGATGGCATAAGTGATGACATGTTTTGAAATATCTTCAAATCATGGAAACTCTCAGCCTGTGTTTTCTCCAAAGATTCACTTGTAGATTTGAAAGTTAATTTTCTATTATCTCCTTTCCTATTACCATCTTGGTCATTGTTACATGGTAGCCTGAGTCTCAAGAAGTTTAAGAAAATTAAAAACAGACAAACAACAACAAAAGACAAAAAAAAAAAAATCCTTTCCACCATTAGGCAAAAAGCTAAGTAATGCAGAACATATCTGGATATTATTGAGAATTGCTGTTGAAAAAGAGTGATAAGTTTTTGAGAACCTTTGATTGGTCTGTCTCTCTTGGTGTCCTGATTTCAATCCCAATAAAATAAAAAAAATTACATAAGTATTCCAGAAAAAAATAGGCATCTCAAGCTCTGAGAGATGCTATAATAGAAACTGTAAGGTGGAACGTAATTTATGATTTCTAAAATAACACTGAAAATGAAAAAAGCAAAACAAAACAGAGAATAAAAAAAATCAAGTCACAATCTCTTATTCAACAAGTGCCAGATTGATGAAAGTGACAACATTTTGGAATGTTTAGCTTTATAAGTGGTTTCTGAGTTGATATGATGTATTGGGTAATGGTTAAAAATTGCATTAGTCCACAGTATGAATCATGCAAAGTGAACTCAGTATTTAGATATATAACATACACAAAGATTGTAATGTGTATTTATTTAAGTATCTATAAAGCATATCTTTATTTTTTCTTCATAAAGAAAACATGGAGACAAAGTTATTATAAACATTCATAAAACATTGTTTTCTTCCATAAATAAAATAATTTTACTTTCTTGTAATAAATAATGTTATTAACAATGAAGAATATAAAAATACTGAAAATGTAGAATAGTAATGTTGGGACTGAAATGGCCGCTGAGAGACCACCCTACACACATGTAAAAGCAAGGGAGTGTCTTTATACAAGGATATGCCCAGTTCACTCCACTCTACAGGGTAGCTGAGGAGGAGCAACCTCGAAATGGCAGGGGGGAAGGTTTTTAAAGGCAAATAGGAGAATTCCATCAGGTGTTTGTCAGGAGGGGTTGTCATTGGTTGAGCTGTTGTCTAGGGGTGCTCCACCTGATACGTTGGAGATGCCATAGGGTGAGTTTGCGTTAGAATCTGGGAAGGGACGCTTGTCCACTTCTGATAGGCTGGCCCCACCTGGGCTGGGCTTATCGGTTCTGCCCAGACAGGGTGTCACTGTGGCCTTTGTCCTGTAACAGAGCTGGGTTCTAAAATGAAGTCTTACTTACAAAATGGAGTCACACTTGGCCTCTTCAGTAAAAAGGGCTTTTTGTCTTACAATAATAAGTTGAACAATAAAATAATTTTAAGTATAGGGTTCAAGCAGAATGAAGAATCTAAAATTAGATCTTACCCTGTATACAAATTTAAAATATAATAGGGTGGTATTTCATATCTATTGTTGAAAAACAGGCTAAGCATCTAGAAAATAATTCAGAATTTCATTTCATATAACACAGAAACAAATGTAATTTATACAGATGGCAAAATATTGAGAATGAATCAAAATCAATAATAAATGTGGGACTAATGCTTACACTAGGGAATAGTGGCAGCTGGAAATGAGAAGACACTCAGAAGCATTAAAATATAATAATATTTGGCTATACAAAGTTTTATTCTTTTTATTTAAAATTATACCATTACACAGTTTTATATCAAAGGAGTTATAAAATGTTTAATAAAGATGCAATATTGATATTTGCATTGTCCAAACACCTGCTGTTACAAGTAAAGACATCTTCAATGCAAAATAATTGGTGAAGGGGTTGAATTCATTAAAAAGCATACCCAGAGATATCCTACTTGCCAATAGCCTGACATATACTCAGGCCTAGAGATTATGAAAACAATTCAACAAAAATAATGATGAAATAGATTTCTTTTTATATGGAAAATTAGATATTTAATATCCAGTACTTACAGAAATGCAATAAAATAGCATTTTTGTATTTTGCTTGAAATTTGTATTGGTAGAGTAATTTTAAAGCAATCCGGTAACAGGTATTAAAATAAAAATATACACTCTTTAGTTAAAAACCCCGTTTTAGAAAACAATCTATAGAGACTAAATAATAACTGTATAAAATTAAATAGTAATAACTTTAGAGTTTTCTATGCTAACAAAAAGTTGGAAACTTCTGGAATACCCGTCAATAGGAAAGGGTTAAATAGACAACTGTATATTTCAATGGGGAAAATTATGCAACAGTTAAAATTACATTTAATTATTAATTTACTATATATATATATACGTTTGTGTATATATGATAAACATGTACATGTGTCACCTGGCATTTTCTTCAGTGAGAAATATAGAATAAAAGAAAATAATGTAGAATTATTTCATTCTTATTAACAAATCAATATTTATTATCTATTTTTACATATAGGTAACTAAAAAAGAATATATATATAAAGAAATCTTAACAACCAGTAAATCATTTCTACTAGATTGCAGCAGCTTCAATTGAGGGAAGTGAAGAGAGAAAGAGAGAACGAAATAGACCATAAAAGAACGGATTACTATATTGTTTAAATAAAAACTAAATATGCAAAACATCATGGAATTACAGCATGCATTTAAAAAAGCATGTACCTGGGCAAGATTAAAAAGTGGCATTGACAAATGATAAATTTGACTGCAAAGAGTAAAAGGTGGTGGGGCAGTGCCTGTGGCTCAAAGGAGTAGGACCCCGGCCCCAGTTACAGGAGGTGGCAGGTTCAAACCTGGCCTTGGCCAAAAACTTCAAAAAAAAAAAAAAAAGAATAATAAAAATAAAAAGTGGCATAATTTGTGTATGAATTTCTGCTATTTTAAAGAAGTTTTATATTAAAGTATCAAAACTAGGTAAAAAAATGAAAAAAAATGAAAAAAAACTATGTGATATATTTATGTCTTTAGAGAGGATAGAAGGGTTCACTGCAACCTCTCTTGCATGTTAACGTTTTTACTGCAATGAACACATCATTGAAGGTCAGACATCACATCTGCTCATTATGCCAGTTATGGAAGTTTTGAAGAGGTAGTTAATTCGTTGTTGAAGGTATTAAATCGTATGTAAATAAAGTACAGGAACACGCAAATACAAGCATCCTATGGAAGCTTTGAGCTCATTTAATATTGGGAGGCTATTTGAAAGCTACATTACACTGCATGAATACTGCTGGAGAGACAGAGGGAGTTACTCCTGGAGCCTGAGGATCAACAAGGAGTAATGCCCAAAATAAAGAGTTGTTTTGCAGACTCACTGAAATTAAATAAATGTATGGAGGGCCTCTTTTTTTCCAAATCTCGTGAGTGATGTCATTGAAAGCCTCCAAGATGACTGAGTGCATTCTCCACGTGAATGCGAACCTGCAGTGAACACAGCAGCAAGAGCTCTCCCTCCAAACAGTGGCTTCTGCCCAGGCATTTTCCCTGTATTATGATCCCGGACCCCATCTTCACTGGCAAGGCCTTTTATCCAAAAGCTGTGCCTCAGAAGTTGGAGAAGTTTGTGAGTTTCTGCTATTTGCATCTTCTTTTAATTCCCATAAAAATCTTGGCTGTGACTACAGTAAAACCTGTTCTCTTCCTCATTATTGTCTTCAATAACACACTTCTGTTTGCAGAAGAAGGTGCTATTGTTTACTTGATTCCTAATGTTGGTACTCCTTTGTTTATCATATATGTATATATACTCATTATAATAAAAATGGTGCTGGAGGAGGATAGATTAAGGAGTTTATATTATTCACATATTAACCAGGAGTTATCCTACTCAAACGTCTCTGAATATTTGTATTGGGGAACTGACATCATCTTCTGTGGTAAAATAATATTTTAACTCATTTTGCACAGGGGAAGTGTTACTTAGTGGTACTGTCTAGGATGTAACCCACATCCCTCCTATGGTTTAAGCAAAGCACTGTAAACAAACATGTATTGGATCCTTGAGAATGGAAAAAAAAAGATAATATCTGCTGCATATTTTAGATGATCAAAGAAAAAATTGGAATATTTTAATATAGTAAAAGTTGCTTCTATATATGTTTTTGTGCCTATGTATATTAACGTGTGTGTGTGTGTGTGTGTGTGTGTGTGTGTGTGTATCCTGGCTAAAGTAATTAGCTGGGTTAAGAATATTTATGGATTCTTAGACGTGGCATTTATTTTATCAATAATTAGCACTGACCTCCCTTACATCAGCAACATCATCTGTGTTGTCATCAGAATTTTTTTAAATAATGCAATCACTAAGGAGGTCTGATTTCAAGAAGCATACATTTCTAACAAGAAAGAGAATTTAAAGAATTCTAACCTCATGACAACTTCCTCTTTTTAACTGCTCTCCATTTGTCTTAATTCATTTCTTTTAAGACATCCAAAGCACATGTGCTTCTGTATTTGATAATCATTTTTTGCAGTGTAAGGCTAGTTGTTACTTTACTCCAGGAATAGCAGTTAGGACAACTAAATATATTTACCTGCTTCTCTTACCACTTTGGAAAGAGTACAGTATCTTTCCTCAGAAATACAATACCTACCCTATTCACTGGTTTTCTTAAACTATGACGCTCAGATTTGAAAGTTTGATGAGCCTTTAAGTTAAGCTTGGCTCTTAAGAGAACTTCAAGATTGAGAATGTGGAAAATATTGTGGTAGTTTAAATAATAACCCCTTGAAAGATACCCCAAATCTAATCCCTAGAACATGTTGGCATTACTTTATATAACAAAAAAAAATATTTTACACATGCTGTGAAATTAATAATTTTGAGAGGTGAGGATTATTTTAGAATATCTAGAAATGTGTCTTAGAGATGCTTTAGGGGGGTATTTGATAAAGACCATGGGGGGGAGCTCTGCAATAGAAATATAATAAAATGACTCATCCCCTGAGAGACGTGCCCCACAGCCTGGGAACTGGAGTGCACCCCTACCAAATTCATATGTCTAAGTCTTATCCCAGGCCTGTGTTTGGAGACAGGGCCTTTAAAGAGGTACTTAAGTTAAAATCAGCCCTAATCCAACAAGCATAGGATTCATATCAGAAGAGAGTTTGGAATCCAAGGTAAGAGATACTGACAGGTGCTCACATCAAGGACAGCCAAGTGAGGACAGGGGAGAAGGTGACTACATATAAGTCAGGGAAAGAGGCTTCTAAGAAAAGCCAAATCTGTCAATTCCTTGATCTTCAACTTTAGCCTCCAGAAATCTTAGAAAATACATTTCTGTTATTTAAGTCACCTAGTGTCTAGGATTTTGTGATGACAGCCCAGGTAGCATACACACTGGCTTTGAAGTTAGAGAAAGGGGCATAAATCAGGGAATACAGATAGGGTATCCTCAGATGCTGGAAAAAACAAGAAAGTGGATTCTATTCTGTAACCTCTGCAGAGCCTGCCCAGACCCTGAAAACAGCTTCATTTCTGCTCAGTGCTATTCTATAACAGTGAGAGAAAAAAATATTGGTTGTTTTAAAATAGTAGGTTTAAGATAATTGGATACAGAGGCCACAGGAAACTATCATAGAAATAAGCTGAAAATAAACACATTTGGGGCTCAGAGAGACAAGATGAAAGAATGATTTTCCTGGGAAAAGAACCAAAACAACGTTAGTTTACTAACATAATGTCAAGTTCAGGAGTAATGTGGACTTTATCAGTATACAGTATACAAATAGGACGGATCCAATTATGTGACACCAAGATATTTTTCTTAATAAAATTATTCCTTGAATCTTGGAAAAGATAAGGTCATTTTCATATGTAGATGAGATTTGAAGTAGTATCCATTCCTGTGGCTAACTGTGGGTTCAGGGGCAGTGTCTAAGGCAGAGAGATTTACCGAATGCTTGTGGGATCTCAAAAGCCCATAAGACCAGACTAAGATTCAGAGGTGACTATGCCTCCCAGGCTGGGAACTGGCACGCAAACACCAACCACAATAGACGCTCTTTCATAAAGACGATTTTAGTGCTTATTGCTACCAGAAGTACATGTTTTAAGATGTAAGACAAAACCTTAAGCAAGGATTGCCACCTTCTTGTGAGTCTGAGGTTACCAGTTTCTATCCAAGTGTGTTACGATGAATGGACTCAGGACCATAAGGTACTGATAATCCAAACTAAAGGCTCCTCCCTCACTGTTGATAGAAGTTGGTGAGGGTGGTGACGGGCCTGAGCATATGAGATTACGACTTGTCAATGTCAGCCTATTACCGCAGCCAGGACACATGACAGTTTTTTGGTCTACGTCACCCCATTGTAGAACTATATCAAGGTTGATTTTTCACTCAACTACTGTCAATACATGCTTCACCCATACATTGACTTCAAAAAAATTCAGAATATCATGGAGTACACATACTTTACATAGTTTCCTTTTGATCCCTTAAAAGTCACAGATAAAAGTTTGCCTGTCACCTAGAAAGAGTGCATTGTAACAGTTACATGTTGATTTACACTTTCCCTTCTCAATTTCCTACTTAATTTCCCATGAGTTTTTACTTCCATATTTGCACACAGGTGTTGATCAATTCATTCCAATTTAGTGCTGAGTATATGTTTTTTATTTTCTATTCTTGTGATTCTTCACTCAGAAAAATGTTCTGTAGATCCATTTAGGTTATTATAAAAGATACTAGATCACCATCTTTTTTAACAGCTGATTAGTACTCCATGGTATACATGTATGACATTTTATTAATCCACATGCATATTGGTGGGCACTGGGCTGTTTTGACATCTTTGAGATAGTGAGTTACGTGTGGTAAACATTTTGAGTGCAAGTGTTTGTGTGATGGAATGACTTCGACAAAGCGGACAAAAGCATACACTGGGGAAAAGAATTCCTATTTAATAAATGGTGCTGGGAAAATTGGATAGCCACATGCACAAGACGGAAGCAACATTAACACCTCTTGCCACTCACAAAAATTAATTCAGGATGGAAAGCAGACATAAAGCTAAGGCATAAAACCAGAATTCTAGAGGAAGGCATAGGAAAAACTCCGATAGATATTGGCCTAGACAAAGAATTTATGAAGAAGACCCCTAAAGGCAACCTCAGTGATGACAAATGGGATCTAATTAAATGTAAAAGCTCTGCACGGCCAAGGAAACAATTAATAGAGCAAATAGGCAACCTACAGAAGAGGAGAAAATATTCACACACTATACATCTGAGAAAGGGAGAGTTACCAGAATTTCCAAGGAACTCAAGCAAATTAGCAAGAAAGAAAATCAAACAGCCCCAATCAAAAGAGGGCAAAGGACATGAACACAGCTTTTTAGAAGGTTGGCTAGTGGCCAACAGGCTTGTGAAAAAAATGCTCAACATCTCTAATCATCAAGGAAATGCAAATCAAAACCACAGTGAGATATCACCTAACTCTAGTGATATTAGCCTGCATCACAAAATCCTGAATCTGCAGATGCTGGCATAGATGTGAAGAGGAAGGAACTCTTACACACTGTCGGTGGGACAGCAAAGTAGTACAGCCTCTGTGGAAAGCAGTGTGCAGACACCCAAGAAACAAAAGTAGATCTACCATTTGACCCAGTGATCCCACTGCATTTACGTTGACTTTTTGAAACCCAGAGGCTTGAGTTTATTATCACTATCTAAGTCACTTGTGTTTTTCAAATACATTTCTGCCTCTCCATTGTCCATTTGTGTGATTCCGTTGCACTTCTTTTAACTTCTGAATTTGAGTGTGGCCATGTGATTTGCTCTAACAAATGAAAAGTAACTGAAGTAGTCACTGGGTCTCCATGGAGAATTGGTGGCTGGACTCCCATGGCTGTCAAAATCCACGGATGAGCAAGTCCCTGATATAAAAATCACATAATATTCGGAAATACCTCACTCACACCCTTCTGTTTACTTTAAATCAACTCTAGATTGCCTATAATACCTAATTGCAATCAAAGTTCTATGAAATAGTTATTATACTGTATTTTAAATTTGTATTTATTATTGTGGTAATGTTATTTTTATCATTTTATTTTTCTAATATTTTCAATCCGTGTTTGATCGAATCCACAATGTGTTACCCATAGAAGTGGAGGGCTGACTTATGTTTTCCACATGGAAGCTTGATGAGCCACTGTTTAATTGCCACAATCCCATTTTTTCTCTCTGGGTTATCAGGGATGCATGAAGTGTCATGCTTTCTGTTCCACAAGGAGCAGTGTAGAAGAGAGGGGTTGAAGTCGATCTCAAGGGGCATGTGTGAGCAAGAAACAATATCTGTAAATATCCTTTTAATCTACCAAGGTGTTAAGCTTGTTTATTATAGCAGAATAACCTAACCCACATTAAATAATTCAACTGTATCTTTTTAAGTTTTTGGTTTTAAGGTTTAATTCTAATTTAATAAAACTACTTTAACTTATAACCATACAATTATTCATTATTTATTTATGTATTGAAAATTAATATGAGGGTACAAATGATTAGGTTACATTGTAGGTGCTTCTTAGGACAAGTTCCAGTTGTAGTTGATCCCTTTGCCCTGGAGGTGTGCTGTAGACCCTTACATGGTGTCCATTAGGTCAGAGCTTACCAATCCTCCTTCCGCTTCTCCTTTCCCTTTTCTCTCTGCCCGCTCCCCCACTTGAATTTAATTGTATTTTTCTCTCTGATGTGGTGGTATAGTTGTTTATCTATTGGTTTCATAGTAGTATTGGGTCCATTGGATACTTGCTTTTCCATTCTCATGACACTTTACCAAGAAGAAGAATGTTCTTCAACTCTATCCAAGTATATAAAAAAGATGTAAATTCTATATTATTTTTTTTGTGGCTGAATAGCATTTAATTATGGAGGATGTCCATAAACTTTGTGTGCTATTTAAAATAGTGTGCAAGTTAGTGTCTAAAATAGTGTTTAAAATAGTGTCCATAATATTATACACACATAATATACACACATATTATATATATTTATGCATATGACATAATTTATTGATTCATTCATGAGTTGATGGGCATTTGAGCTGATTTCACATCCTGGCGATTATGAATGGAGCGTCAATGAACATTTAAAAAATTTTAACACCTGGTCTTAGAAAATGTCATATTTCATATATGAATTTTTCTATTTCAGTTGCCTTATATTTAGGAACTGGAAAAAATTATATCAGAGTTTATGTTGCAAAATATCGATTCACTATGATTAAATCTTCACATTTTTCTATGTCTTCAAACATACTAGGAGAAACTCTGCTTTATTGAAATCAGTAACATCATACCTTTGTAAATGTCTCACCCTTGATCATTTCCTATAAGGGAAACAGAATATCAACTTGGTTATAAAGAAGCTTGCTTTTGGTTGGAAACAAAGAATTTATAAAATTGCTTTGTACATATGTGTCATATTTATAAAAAGAATATCAAAGTGAATAATTTCTGATCTTCGAATCTCTCTTCATACACAGACACACCAGTAAGGGGACATGCACACGTGTGCACACTCACACATCCACATGCACACATGCATGGATGTAGACCAGTTCCTACATCTAGTCATGATAAGCACAAGGCTCGCCCAAAGATTGCTCAGTATATGATTTGGCCAGTTCCCAGAATAGGAAGAAGGAAAGGAGAAAGGTGATACCAGGTTCTTGGTCTCGGTGATTTGAAGACTAAATCTGCAGACCACAGGTCAGTGTTAAAACAGAATTTATTTACAGAAAAGAGTACACAAGCACTTGGGAGAGAAAACCCAAGTCGGGAGAGAAAAGCTCTCTCTGTCTCTCAGTCTAGTGGTGTGTAATAGGTGCCTGGGTTCCTTCTATATGAGGCCAGGAAACGAATGGACACAGTCTCTTATGCTGGGGCAAGATGAATGAATATATTAATGAATGGACACAGTCTATTTACGGAATTGAGGCCCAGGAAACTTACACAAAATTGACCTAGGCATAGGAAATGGGGGTTCCGTATTCAGTCATCAGTGCAAAGGGAAGGAGACCCCAAGGCAGTGGTGTCTCCCTAAGCAGCCGTTCGGTCACTTTGGGGATTGGAGCCTCCGGTGGGGGTGGGGGTGAGAGGATGGGAGGCCCCCCACTTGCCTACCCTCCAGCCAGCTGGTTCCTCCCCTGGCTGCCGCTGCACCAAAATGGTCAAAGTGGAGGTGGCAGGTCCTCCAGCTCAGCTCCCTGAGCTGGTTGGGGCGCCACCTGTCCTGTATCAAAGGGAGGTGGGAAAAAGCAGGGACAAAACTTGTCAAAAATTAAAAGTAGATTTCTGAAAAAAAAAAAAAATCAGGATAGGAAGAAGATTGGTACAATGTCATTAGGAGACTTAATGGTATTTTACTACTTTCTTTAAAGTTATTCAACTGTAGTTGAATCCAAATTATACCACATTCAAATGACACTGAACTCTTAGAACTGGTGTTTCTGGGAACCTGCTAGAGTGTGGCAAATTGGATTTTACAAATAATTTAATCCTTTTGATTCAGCCACATTAGGGCAAGTTCTGAATGAAATGAAATTAGAGAAAGACCACACTGTTAATTTTTAGCCTTATATAAGTTCAGACAATGAGTGGAAAGGAAATCAAATAAAATATGTAGACCAAATATTTAAAAAATTAATCATTCTGGATACTATAGTCATTTTGACTCTTATTTTTTAAACTTACAAATATATCTCTTATAATTTTTTATATCTGGTTACAAAAGGCTAAATTATATATCGAATAATTGAATGGTAACATAAGCATTGTAGTACATGTAATAATTACATGAAAAAATGTATATAACACTAAATATGCAATAATTTAAAGATACCAAATGTTTCTTTGTGTTAGTATTATTTTAATGACATTTAAAAATAAACATTTTTTAAAAATTCAAGAAGACACATAATTCTTTGCATGTATAATATTCTTGGGACCTAAAAGTTAATAATGTAAAACAAAGACTTCACTTTATGTACTAAACTCTCAGAGTGAAACCACTAGGTGAAAACCATTAAAATGACAATAAAAAGACCTATACACAAAAGAATATTTCTTTTATAAATACAGAACTGAAATTGCAAAGGAAAATGAAAGTTCTTCCCTTTTTGTAATACCAAAACATAATATTGCTTTCATCTGGAAGAAAGAATTTCTACTACTCATGAATTGAAGTTCACTTCACACTGTGACATGTTTAATGAATATCCTGCATTATTAACTTAGTGATTTCAAGTCAGACCTCAATCCAAACTAAATAATACTATTTTGAAATTTCTATTCTTAGATTCAGATATTGCTAAATTCTATGAAGATAAAAACACAGTATAACATAAAAGAGAAAAATGTAAAAATATGAACTTTGATTTATAGTTCTGAATGTATTCATATGTTACCATAGTTAAATAAGTAAATCAGAACTGTAGGCATAAAAAGGAGAGAAAGATAAAGGAACAGACAATTTATTTTTATTAAGAGCATAGGCTTTTCATTTTTGCTAGCAAAGTTCAAATCTGATTTGAATTCTTATTTGTAAACTTAAGCACTGTTCTCATCTTTAAAATGGACATTATAATACTTACCTCGGAAACAATCCAGGACCTATTCACAAGTTCTCTTCTTAACCTATAATAATCGCTTCACAGATATTTGTAAAGTTGAATTTTTATCATTTAAGACTCAGTAAAATATACTTTCTTCAAGGACATTTTTCTACTAGTTATCTGTTTTGTTCATGCCACCTCAGTCAATCCTAAGCACTTTACTTTATCACAGCACCCAAACAGTCGCCAAAGAACAGTATTCTCTTAACACAGAAAACAAACAAACAAACAAAAACAAAACAGTGCTACTTATTTCCAAAGGAGGTGCTATGAATCTCTAGGAGTGTTTGAGGTCAGAACTAGGTTCCTATTCCTAACAGCGACAGGCCACTATCAACTGCAGAGGAAGAGAATTAGCATAGTGCTGCTGTGTATCCAGGCCCACACCCAGGATTCGGCCGACCACAGTCAAAAATACTATAGGAAAAAACTGTAAAAAATAACAATACAAAATTTAAATTTTAAAGTACCGTAGGTTATATAGGTTATATACAAATACTACATCATTTTACATAAGAGATTTGAGGCTCTGCGGAGATTAGGATTGGGGGGAAATCTCGGTACCAATCCCCAAGAATATTAAGAGACTACTGTACATCAAATCTGGTATTGGAGAATACGAATTATATAATTCATAATAGAAGACGTGCATGCTTCCAAAGGGGATAAGGTTCACTTATCTTTATTATGGAGAAAGTCACTGTTTTTGGCAAAAATTGCAATTTGGACTAGATACAAATGGTACAACTTTAAGAGCAATTGTTGTGAAATTATTCAAATGTATATCATTGAATGATCTATTATGAAAATCTAGACTCGTCACATCATTGGTAAAGAAAATAGTGATAATACAATATATTGAATTAATTGTATGACAGTTTTAACATAGAAATGACAATTTAAGAAGCTTTAGTCATAAGCTATATTTATATTAATAAACACCTTAAATGCTATTCTAAGAAGTCAAAAATAATACAAAATCAGTTAAGTATGTTTAGCTGAGTAGCAATATATTTGAAAATTATTTAAAATGGTAAGTAATAGAATGGATGAGAGAGGTCATTTGGGAGCTATTTGAATCTGACAGAAAAGAAATGTCATGAATTAGGAATGTTCAGTGGATCTGGAGGTCGACATGGGAAATATAAGCAATATTAAATATTGGGAATTACTGGAGAAAAACCAGAGCTTTGTGGACCCACAGAAGAAGGCCACTCAGTATTTGTACATGTTACGTCACTGACTAAAAAACATGAAAGTAGTTTTGATTTGCATTTCTCTGATGATTAAAGATGATGAGCATTTTTTCATATGTCTGAAGGCCGCTCCAGTGAGACTAGCCTATATCACAAAATCTCAAGACCAGAGATGTTGGCGCCGATGTGGAGAAAAGGGAACACTTTTGCACTGCTGGTGGGAATGCAAATTAATACATTCCTTTTGGAAAGATATATGGAGAACACTTAGAGATCTAAAAATAGATCTGCCATTCAATCCTGTAATTCCTCTACTGGGCATATACCCAGAAGACCAAAAATCACATCATAACAAAGATATTTGTACCAGAATGTTTATTGCAGCCCTATTCATAATTGCTAAGTCATGGAAAAAACTCAAGTGCTCATGGATCCACGAATGGATTAATAAATTGTGGTATATGTACACCATAGAATATTATGCAGCCTTGAAGAAAGATGGAGACTTTACCTCTTTCATGTTTACATGGATGGAGCTGGAACATATTCTTCTCAGTAAAGTGTCTTGAGAATGGAAGAAAAAGTATCCAATGTACTCACCCCTACTATGAAACTAATTTAGGACCTTCACATGAAAGCTATAACCCAGTTACAACCTAAGAATAGGGGGAAGGCGGAAAGGGTGGGGAGGTGAGTAGAGGGAGGGGCATTTAAAGGATCACACCTGTGGTGCATCTTACAAGGGTATATGTGAGGCTTGGTAAATGAGGAATGTAAATGTCTTAGCAAAGTAACTAAGAAAATGCCAGGAGGGCTATGTCAACTAATGTGATGAAAATGTGTCAAATGGTCTATGAACCAAGTGTATGGTGCCCCATGATCATATTGATGTACACAGCTATGATTTAATAAATAAATAAATAAATAAATAAATAAATAAAATATATATAATAAAAAAACTTAAAAAACATAAAATAAAAAAACAGGAAAGGAGAACCAGCTTCACTATGGATAAATATGCATATCTTGGTCATAACAAAAGCATGATTTACAAAAAAGACATCCATGAAGCAGTTAAATCCAAAGAAAGAGCCTAGACTGCAAATACATATATAAAGTCATGAGTGCATAAATTAATCTATGTATTTAAAGTCATGAGACTGGCTCATCTAAGAAGAAGATTGAAGACAATGAGGAAAGAGGCGAGCTAAGTTCATTTTCTTGACCTACAGTGCATTACATTAAAGGAACAATCGGTGTGCTCACAACTCTCCAATGTGGACGCTGAGAAAGAGCACCTGACAGCAGGAGGGAAAAATAAAAGTGGTGGGAGATGACAGAAAACCCAGGAAGAGAACAGGGAAGGAAGAAGCACGTGAAACGCGGCAAATACACTGACTAATGCGAGAAATGAGTCGGCATTCCGATGGAGCAAGGAGGAAGTTATTTGTGACCGGGGTCGGAATTATTTCCATACTGCAATAGAGAAAATTGCCCGTCAGACTGGAGCAATCTGAGGAGCGAAGGTGTGCTAGGTACCTGTCCCGCTTTTAAGAAGCTTGGCCATAAGGAAGAGAAGAGAGAGTGGGGACCAGAGTGGGGTGCAAGGGATTCAGTAACGTTTTATTCTTTTGCAGTTTTGATAAGGGAGAAGAGAGCCAGAATGATGATGAAATTTAGAGAAATTAGGGGCTAATTCATAAGGAAGTAGAGAAGACCACATATAGAGCAAAAGTTTATTAGTCTAGAACCAACTTATAGGCACATTCGTAAACATAGGGAAGCAGGCGAAGCTGGCTGATGACAGAAATTTGGGTGGGGTGGGGAGGCAGAAGTGAAGATAATTTTATCTGTGAAGTTGATACACTCTACAGGACGGTAAATGAGCACAGAGGAGCAGAAGCAGCTTCCAAGGGAGGACCAGAGCTTTCACGGGTGACAGTGCTGACGATTGATGTGCTGGTTAGAGAGGCTAAAGAGAAGGGGAAATGGATGTGTAAGTAAGCAAAGAGTTATGTGAACCAAGTCGGAGAAAACAAAATCTCCTGTAAGATGAAAAAAAAAAGGGGGGGGGGATTCAAAATGCCGTTCAAATATAAAATATGTGACTATGTTGAAACAAAGAGTTATTTGAACCAAGGCAGAGAAAACAGAACATCTTTATAAAATGAAGAAATAAAAGGGAATTCAAAGTGTAATTCAAATATAAAAAACAGATGACCATTTCATTCTTTATTAATTTTTAAAATCTCACTCAGAGCCATAAGAATCAACATAGGTAGATTTTAGGGCAGTAAATAACAACAGTTTAAATTTTAAATAAGTTTTAAAATAAGTTTTAAATTTAACTCAAAGTTTTCCAATGTCAGCATTTTTCTTAATTTGTTATAATGAATGCTATTTTTATCTGGCACTGCTTATAGATAAATGCATAATTTTAAAATGAATTTATCTCCAGGGAAAGAGCAGCAACATGTCTACCAGACAACTTCAGGCACAGACACTCCTTAAGCTTTTCACCACCACCTCTTCATGTTTCTCTTTGATATTCTCTCATTAACCACAAGCAAACATTAAGGAAAGACACTGAACTTCGAACTCTACTAATTATCATCTTTGTTATAAGTAAATTATTCAAACACTCATTACTTTTTTAACTTATAAAATAATATCTACTTGGCAAATTTACTGTGAAAATAAAATAGGGCTCCTTGCAAAAATCAATTATAAACAAAAGTAAATATTCTTACTATTCCTTTCTAGAAATAACTTGGCTTAAAATCTGACTTTTTTTTTTTTTTGTCTTTCATTTAGAAACTCTGTCAAGTTCTAATATTTTATTGTTGAAAATAATAACAGAGAGAGGAAGAAAGGGAAAAAGATATTAGGTAATAAATGAGCCCCTTTTGTCTCCCTCTGCAATGTTCCATAACTATAATTCCTTTAATGTAATGTAATCAAAGAAATAAAAGTGATTTGAAAATTTAGCAATGTTGTCTCGTACTTCGGGGATGAAAGCATTAAGTGAAAAGTGTGATGCATAATTTTTTTCTTCTCTAAATAAAATAAATCAGAATCATTTCTCTGCATCCTAAGAAATTCCATTTAAGGTGATGTGTGTGCATTTAAAAAAAATTCGTTTACTGCTTAAATGTATTCGGTTGATTAGCACAGTTTCAATTGTCTGCTATTCACTATGCCAGTACATTTCCTTAAGGCTCATCCTGAGACTCCTGTCTCAGCTTTTTTTTTCCTCCTGCACTGTCGTTAGTGGAAGTCATGCTAAGATTCCTGGCACAGAATGACAGGAGGAAGCTCTACAGACACGGAGAGGGTTTCCATGTTATAATGATCAGCAACACGTCCAGAGGCACGGAGCGCGTTGCGTTTGGCGGTGCAGAATCCAGGAAGTGGCAGACAGAAGGGTGTTCGTTTGGTAGAATGAGGGATCAAAATGCGAGGGAAACCCAGCCACAAACCTGAGAATGCGGAGAGCCGTCGCCCCCAATGCACTTGCACTACCCTCCCGTGTCGGAGAAGAGGGGTGGATGTCACAGTGAAAGCTGGACACAGGCAGGCTTCGCTCGTGTGAGAACGGAAAACAGACACGGGTATTAAAAATGATGGTCAGGCTCCTTGAGGATATTTTCTTAAAAAATATTAAAATTATACTGAGATTATTATGAATAACGATTTTGATTTCATGTCACGTAACGTCTGAGAATGGCAACCTGGGCATGCTTAGTAACCCACGAGTTTGGATGAACACCAGCGGTGTGGTGAGGTCACCGTCTCCTTGAGGAAGAACTTAGGAATACGATTCCCTGTCTTTAGTGAAACATAAATTGTGTGGAGAACTGGGTATGCTTGCATTGTGTGGAGTCTTTTCAGCAGGAATCCAGAGGTCAAAGAGCAGCAGCCCAGCGTGGCCAGCAGGCCCCAGAGCGGTCAGCAATAACCCCCACCCCCGTGTTCTTACCCTTTTCGCTTCTCTCCCCTCGGGTCTGTGGGCTGGACTGACTGACTGCTCACCAGCAGGATGCAACAGGAGTGAGGTCATGTCACTGTTATCTGCTTGTAAGTGGAGCTTCTTCAAGGGATTGGCTTTTTCTAAGAATGTGGGTTGTAATTTCTAGAATTGCATTCCCTCTAAGTTTTATACTTTCCTTGGTTGTCTGAGAACTGTCAGGGTGATTCCAGAGGTAGAAAAATGTTAAAGCCACCTTGTTTATGATATCATAATTAGCCAGAGTTCATGTAAAGTGGCAGCTGGTTGGAGCCGGTTTCTGCCTGCAGGTGTCTGTCCCTCTAGCTAGCTTCACCTGAGGGTTGTTTACCTTAACACTTGCCCTCAGTCATCCCGCCCTTCTGTACAGTCTCAGCCCTGTCTCCTACTCGTAACAGGACAATATGGAAGGCAGCTACTGTGTTCCAAAATAGTCCTGCTGACACCCACGATACAAGACGCTGAAGCTATTAGGTGTTCAGACCAGTGTCAGGTCCCCCTGTTGTCAGGTGCTTGGTTCTTGGTACTGAAGAATGGTTCCTGGTACTTCTCATGATCCAGCACAAGGACGGAGGATTGACCTGAGTGGAACCCGTGAGAAATGGAGAAATAAAGCCATGAAAGACAGGAAGAGACCAAGAAAGACAGGAGGCGAGAGATAGGATGATGTCAGGAGGACTGACTCAGCTGATGACTGCAGCCAATACCTGACCCATGGCAACAACTTTATTTATACAGTATCTTAACAAAGTTGCATCAAGTTTAGCACCGGAGGTAGAGATCAACCTTAAAGAGGGAAAACTGTGTGATTTGCCAGTAACACGGGCTACATGACTTCTTCTGGCAGGTGGAAAGAATGTTGTTAAAGGAGCAGTGGTTGGTGGTCTCTTCCTGAGCATTTCCCAGGCTGTGGGGGCCCTGCTGCCCACAGCCCACTCCCCACAGGTTCTGAGTCAGTAGAGTAAATGAGCGAAGCGAGCTGGTGCAAGCAGCAGAAGTGCCAAAGTATATGGAAAGCACAGTGCATTTGATGGTGACCACTGGAATCCCAAATAAATATTGTTACATGCAGGGTGCTGCCGGACAGATGCTGGAAGGGCGGCAGGAGCCCATGTGCCACCATCTGGAGTTGTTTATTCACATACAAGGCCTTCAGTTATAAATAAAGTTAAGAAAGTGGATGCTCTAAGGACCCTGGTACCAGTGAAAGACCTAGTGTACTAAGTGCACATAGCAATGTACTTAGTAGTAACTCCCTGTAAATTTAACCTAAAGGAAGAATGCTTTGAAAATACAACCACCCTCAGGTAAGAGGATATTGTGTAACCTTATAACCTATGAAGAAAAATCTGTTTAACATATACTATGAAGAGTACTAAGACTGTTAATGTTTACTTTTACTGTGAGAATAAAAGTAACAAAGGAAACAGAGGGCAGAGCAGCTCTTTGAGGAGACATCTTCACTGTTCTCTGGAATTGCTGACTTTTCTGTAAATATATATGAAACTGTTGCTCGCTCATCTGCTTCTCCATTGATTGGCTTGGGTGACAGGTGGATGGACTCCTTGGTCCAGCAACACATTCCAGAGAAGAAGTGGGACTGACAAGTGGAGGGCAATCTGAATTTAATAAGATTTCTCCTCTTATTCTGATTCCTTAATTTTATGTTAGGGAGGGGGGTGGAATATTCATTGCTTTTCTTGGAAAGGGGTGAATTTCTGGAATCAGGGATCCTCCCTTTTTATATCCTTATAAGGCAATTTCCAGGAGATGCCATGTTACTTGTAAACTGTCTTGGCACTGGTGGATGTGATTTTTACTATGTTTAGGAAGGTAGGTACTAAACGTACTATGTTTAGGGACCCTCTTACCTCAACTGTGTGCTTGCTCCAAAGACCATCTAGTAAGGACTTGATACCATCTCCAGGTTGTGGTCTCTCTTCCTCTTTATGATTGATCAGTCTATCATAGGTCTATCATAGACCAAACATCTGCTCAGTCCTTGGGGACCCTCTTGACAAGTCATTGCTCTTCCTAGGGAGGTACTTCTGGTCAATTTGTTCCTCCTAGTACACAAAGCATCTCCCAGCATCATCTGCCCCTCAGTGGACACCCCAAGACAAAGCACATTCCCTTTCCTCCTTATCTGTAACTGACAAAGACAGCCAACAACCATTAGGTTGAATTTAGAATCAGATAGTCCCCTTCAGGTTGGCCTTCTAGATGTGTCCACATACCTTGCCAACAGCATAACTACAAAATCATTAAGATACCTTGAGACAGAGGAAGCCAGCTAAGTAAGAGATGCTTGGATTCCCGCCCTTCACAAACTAAGAGATAATAAACATGTATCATTTTCAGGTGCTAAATCATGGGATAATTTTATCATGCAGTGATAGATAACTACTGCCATGATCAATTAAAGTTAATTTTAGAGTGTCACCTGAGTTGCAAAAGAAACACTACACTGATTTTGCTTCTTTCCAGTGTTCACTCCCTGTCTCACTGGTAAACAGCAGGTAGTGTCCATCTAAAACACAAACGATGGTAACATCTTTAAAGAATCAGGAGCTGCAATGAGGTAAAGCAGTGACGTTAGAGACTAGCGGAAAACTGAAGTGAGAGAGAGGGAATAATTTATGCCACTGAAAGAGATATAAAGCCTGCCCCCTCTGAGGGGGCAGAGGGGAGTATCTTGCCTTGATATGCAAGATACCCTTTTTTGCTTATACTTACAAATTCAAGCTTCTACTAAGATCATTTCTACTAAACCTTACCTAACAACACGTAAAATTTCCTTAAAGAATTATCCTTTAAAATTGTAATTTTCTCTTGATGACTTTTTCAAAAATTGATTGAAATACAAGGATTTAAATTTAATCTTTGTATTATCCAGGAATACCAACCCATGGGCAAAAGGAAAATTAATTTAATAATCTCTCCTTGAGCTATACTTTTGTGTTGACAACTCATGCATTATTTTATGCTTTGTTTTTAAAGAATAATACTTTATATTCCTTCTGTCATAATGTAACAAGAGGGAAATAAAAACTCTACATATCAATTGACCCAGAATTGCAGAATATTAGTGTTGAGAAATTTTTACAGGCTTTTTCTGGCAAAGAACAGTTATGACATGTTGGTGAGCAATAATTCAGCATATATTGAATAAGTGCTGATGCTACTTCTAAGTAAGTGATCTGTTCGGTATTTATGATGTTTAAATTCTCACCATTAGTCTTCATAGTGTTTAGTTCAACATGGCTTCCACATAACTTCCTCTTTTATTTCAAAAAGATAAATTCACTAAATCTAGTCTCGTTTCCATACCCAACTCCTGGATTGAAATACTTTAGGAAACACTTGCTTTGTTTTGTTTTTATTCCAAAAATAACCCCAAGCAATACAGGGAGCTCAGGGCAATATTATTCTTCAGGGTTGGTTACCACTGGAGATTTGTTAAAGGTTATCATTTTCTTTTATTAGCGTACTATATTTTTTATTTTTATGAAGTATTTTTTATTTAAGATTAAGATGAGGATGAAATTAGGTAGCATTGTTTGCATTTGTTAGGTAAAGTCCAAGTTATAGGACGCCAGGAGGCGTGCTGTACACCCCTACATGTTCCTGTTAGGTGAGGGTTTGTCAATACCCTCCATCTCCCCTCTCTCACCTTGTTCTTCCCTCTTCACCCCTATTTATACTTTCAGTAATGATATGTAAGTTTCAATTAAATAGGCTGTATTTCTCCACTCAATATTGGCTCATACCAGTAGTATATACTAAATTTCCAGGTTTGTTTTATATGAACTAATATTGATGTAATTTACAATTTTCTTGAAAATGGACAATTTGATTTCAAAATTTAACACAGATCCATAATAAATAACATTGTTACAAATTCACACCAAAATTAAAGTTACCTAATGTAGGTAAATCTATATTCACATTCCGAGCATGATATCATTCTTAAATGTTTTAGCCACCAATGTTATCATTCAAATTGTAAGTTAAAATTTCAGGTGATAAATATACCATGGGGCATTTTAGACCTTGTAGTTAAAAATGAATCACTTTTTCTAATCATTTAATTCTACAAGCCATTCAATTTGTATTAGCAGTCAATTAATTTTCTTTTTAGTTTAAGTCCTTAAAATCGTACAAAGTCGAGATTTTAGATTAATAACTATTACTGTACCCTGGAAGCATCTCAGAGATTCTTTCTTCAAGAAATTTTGATCAGATCTACTGCTCTATATGATAGAACTAGAAATAAAGCAAAATTTAAAAAAAATGTAAAAGTACTATATAGTAGTCTTGAAAGCAAAATTATGAGGTTCTAACAGCATATTAAAAAAATGCCAGTTAGAGAATCCGTGGGTTTACTATACAAAAAGGGTACAAATTAAGTTATTTTACATAAAAAGGAATCAAAAACAGACTAGACAGATTTCTCTCAATTGCTTTGCCTGAGGAAAATGCCAGAAAATTTTCCATACTTGTATCATTCCTTTTAATACACTATTACCAATGTATACTGTGCTGACTGCTGATATATCTTTGTTAATGATTTGAATTTCAGTACAAACTAAGTATTTATGCAATAAGGACATCCAAGTCTCTTATTAAGCCATCAACCACTTTTTGGAACTACGTACTTCATATTATCTGGTATTTGATATCAGATTTTACAAGTAGAGACCCATTGGGTTGTTTTTATTTCATCTTTGGGAGGTAAAATGCCATTGATGATAGAAACTTATTTCAAGACAAAAAGGTAGGGTAAGGAGAAATGGTGAATGCCATTTCATCTAGAAATTACAAGTAATTTGTAATTATGCAAATTTGTAATTTGCAACCTTCATTATGAATTATGTGATTATTTCTCGGCTCTCTAGTCTTAATACTGATATTCTCATACTTTTTGGTAAACAGGAATAAATATCAAAATCTTAGTTTCCAAAACATTACATACAGAGACCATAATAATTTTATACTTCCCGAGAAAAGCATATACTGTATAATTGCAATAAAAGTTATCATCGTTATTGGCGAGCACATGTGTACTCAATACTCCTCTTGAGAGAGAATTCTTGAGTAGTCTCTTGCCTTTGTGAACATCTTGTGAAGGATCATTAACAAATTTTGTTACAGACGAAAATAGTCTTAAGATGTAGATATGTCTTTCTGGGAGAGAGGGTATATTTTTGTTTTCTGATCAGAATAATAAAGATATTACTTCTTCCAGAGAAATACTAGGCAGGTTTGATTTTATCTCCTATAACTTGTGTTTTCCTAAATGGAAGATTCCTCAGCTGTGACCCATTCCCACCGGAGGTGCAGCATTCAACTGGCATAATCAACATTGTCTCCGAGTGAACTGGGGCAGAGGCAAGTGGGAGGGATATGAATATAATGTTTAAACTGCGTTCTGTGAGTAATACAAGCCTGTATCTGGTCCAGGGGTCTTGTGTTTTCTGATAGCCCCTGCAAAACTGTGCAAAACTAACTTTCCAGCTTGCCAGATAGTAAAACTTCAGATACTTCCTTCTTTGTTTGTTTTGTTTTGTTTTTTGAGACAGAGTCTCATTTTGTTGCCCTTGGTAGAGTGCCATAGTGTCATAGCTCACAGCAACCTCAGACTCTTGGACTCAAGAGATTCTCTTACCTCAGCCTCCCGAGTGGATGGGACTACAGGTGCCTGCCACAACGCCTGGCTATTTTTTTAGAGACAGGCTCTTGCTCTTGCTCAGGCTGGTCTCAAACCTGTGAGCTCAGGCCATCCACCCACCTCGGCCTCCCAGAGTCATAGGATTACAGGCATGAGCCACTGGTGCCTGGCCCACTTCATAGTTTTTGATAGTTGTTTTTGTGAAAACCAATATTGCATAACATTTCCTTTGTGTCTCAATCTATACTTTGTGTATCCCATTAACGACAGCAGGATGAGGGTTAAGGTTCCTATTTTTCACTGTGATACAGAGGGTTCAGTACCCTTGACTTAACAATAGTAATTACTGAGACTTCAAGGTTTTTATCTTTCTTAAACTTGTCATTTTGTTACATAAAAAGTTGCATAATGCTTTATAGCTGGAAAGTAATTTTACATAAATTATCTAATTTAATCTTCCCTAAAACCCTGAGGAATTTTATTACACAAGAATTTCTGATAGTAAAACAATGACACTCAAAAATTTAATAAAAACATAGCCAGGGGCATACAGTTAATAAAAGATATCTTCTCCCACTCAGCACCTTACCTATCAGGAAGACTTTATATTTATTTATTTTTTTAATCTCTCCTCTTTATTTATTTTCTTTTTCTTTTTTTACCTATTAGTTTTTTTTATTATTAAATCATAGCTGTGTACATTAATGCGATCATGGGGCACCATACACTGGTTTTATAGACCGTTTGACATATTTTCATCACACTGGTTAACATAGCCTTCCTGGCATTTTCTCAGTTATTGTGTTAAGACATTTATATTCTACATTTACTAAGTTTCACATATACCCTTATAAGATGCACAGCAGGTGTAATCCCACCAATCACCCTCCCTCTGCCCATCCTCCCCCCTCCCTCCCCTCCCTCTCCCCCTGCCCCCTATTCTTAGGTTATAACTGGGTTATAGCTTTCATGTGAAAGCCATAAATTAGTTTCATAGTAGGTCTGAGTACACTGGATACTTTTCTTCCATTCTTGAGATACTTTACTAAGAAGAATATGTTCCAGCTCCATCCATGTAAACATGAAAGAGGTAAAGTATCCATCTTTCTTTAAGGCTGCATAATATTCTATGGTGTACGTATACCACAATTTATTGATCCATTCGTGTTTAGGAAGACTTTTAAAAAAATGATTCTACACTTTAGTGGGATATATATGAGGAAGCTATCTAATATATACTAACATAAAAACATTTACAAGACCTTAGACAACCTATAAGGTTTTTAAATTATTTAGAACTACTATCCAAAACATGCTATTTTTGTGAATACCTACTATTTATTCAGTGAAATACATAGCTAAAAAAGTTTTTCTAAATAATAACATTTGATTTAGTATATTTTGAGATGTGTTTACATCTTAAAGACTGTGTAATGAAAATAAGAGTATATAGAATTTTTTTTTAAAGTTTTAAATGTGAAATTTAGATGAAAAGGAAATATTGTCTGGAAAGCGTCCAGAAATTAGAAAAAGAACGAACGATTAAGCCCTAGAAAAGAAAATAAGAAATAACACATTAGAACAGAAATTATTAAGCTAGAAAAATAAAATAGTGAATAAAAAGGCAGAAGAAAGGAAGGAGAAGAGAAAGAGAAGTGGGAGGAAAAGGAGACAAAGGAGGAGAGAAACCAAACTTGATTTTTCTCAAGGATTAATAGTAAACCTCACTACAAATTAAAAAAAATAACATATAGGTAAAATAAATAATATTGAGATTATAAAACAGAACTCCATATTGAGTAGAATGTAAGTAGAAATAATTCCTTAATAGCAAATTAAAATTTGATAAATGCTTTTTTATAGGAATGTATGAATTTCCAAAACTTTCCAATGAAAAATATAACACCTGAATTTCCTTATTACTACTAACAAAATCGAATCAGCAATTTAAATAGTACCCATCAAAATTAATAATTAATTTTACAACATGATAACCTATAATTCCAATCCTAATAAAAGAAAGGAGAAAAATCATTACCAGTTTATAATTCCAATATAATCTTTGCCTCACATTCTGTAGAGAATCGTCAATGACTATTAATTCACTCCAGTAAATAAAAGAGGAAGAGGGGAAAATTGAAGGAGTGTTGCAAATTGTGTCCATTCCCTTTTACCAGAAACTCTAAGCTTTCTCCCATGCCCTAAAGCACATTTCACCCTAAAATGATGTCCTCCAGCCCTCCCAAGCTGCACCTGCTCCTGCAAAACCCTGGAATAGAAGTCAGCTTGGATACAATGCAACCTCAAGGCCATTTGGGAATCTCTTCACAAGAAAGGAAATGCAGATAAGGGTGGGTCATACCACAGCCTCTTCTATAGTTTTCAAGCTTGAAGTACAATTAAATTAAGCATTGGAAGTGTGATGTAGTTGAATTATGTCTCCACCAAATTCCTTTGATATCACTAACAAAATATAAATGAATTTGTATTCTCCCCAAGTGGACAGCACCAAAACTTGGAAATATAAACACATTTTTCAACAGTGCCTAACCTATCACTATTTATTCATTTCTTCCAGATAGGTATATAAAGAATAAAGAGATATTTTTGTTTCTTATTTTATTGAGAAAGTATGCAACATACGTCTTCTAAGGTTTTTTCCACTAAAAATTTATAGATCACTTCCTTTATATTTCTGCTGCCAGTACTCCTATGATGTTGTGACCATAGATACCAGTTTAGCAATGTGTTAAAATTTGTATGTCATTTATACACGTTCAGAAAATACTCTTCTGAGTATAATACATCTAAATTTCTGGGATTCTGGACATAATTAACTACATAACTTGAGACTTTCTGGGCAGAATAAATTAATGTAAAGAAAAAATATTTCATCTTGAGTTAAATAACTATTATATTATTAACTTCTATATGTTTACTCACTACTTTTCATACATAATTATCCATTGGTTCAATTAATCCATTCATGCTTGCAATGAAATTAATGTATGGAATTTTTTTAAGCAACAAACTCTAATTGACACTAGGAGGAATTTCCTGTGTGTTATGACTGTGTTACTATGTTGTGGTTACTAATTCTGCTACTGATTTACTCTTTCCCAAAGCAAATGTGAGTCAGATCTGCCCAAGCCTGGACCATTCTAGCATCTCCAAATTTTACAGGAAAAGCCTATGAGCCTTTTAACTTCTCATCCTGCACTAAACATGGGCGCCCGTACACTAAGGAAATGCCCATTCAGGCAGCACACTCCATTCAGTTCTGGAATATACCTTCCTAAAATGCATAGGAAGAAGATGACTACACAATGAGTTTGGATTCACAAAACGTTGCCTTAAAGTAAATGAGTTACTTTCTTCTTTTCCTTTATCCTTTTGGAACATAGTGGAAATTCCAAGATCAGAAATAGAGAGATAGCCAAGGTTTGTTTTCTAATTATACCCTCAAATTAAAGTTTTTCTCTTTCTACCCAACATTTTTAACTCACAAATGATATGATGGTTCGCAGGGAGAGCCATATTTTTTTAAAAATAAATTTTATGATGTCCATTTGGAGCTTACAGAAGGATGTTATGGAATACACTGACAGTGAAATGCTCATAGCGGTGAAGCAGATGAACATGTGTATCATTCTGCATAGTTCCTTACTTTTTTACGAGCACAGTAGCTAACATCAACTAATTTAACAAAAATCCCTAATACAGTACAAGTTTGTTAACTTTGGTCCTCATGCTGTTCATTTGCTCTCTAGACTCCTTCATCTGCACATCTGCTGCGTTGTGCGCTCTGACCACGTCTTATTTTCTCTCTCCGTGTAGATCACTCCCGTTGGTGGGACGGTCTATGGCTTTCTTGTGTTCTGGAGACTGAATATTTGCATGAACATAATGGAACTGAAAATCGAACCTGTAAACAACCTGTGTTTCTTAGCGTCTTAACTGACCCTGGTGGTTCATCTTGGGATATTTCCCAGTAGTTAATAATTTTACACAGTAACTAGGATTTTATTCTTAAGACAGCCTTCCCATTTTTTTCTGTAAAATCTTCTCTAAAATTTCCTCTTTCAATTTTCATATATCACATACCTACAAACATAGGTCATCCACAATTTCAGGCATCCTTGAGGGGTCTTAGAACATATCCTTGTGGATAAAGAAGGGGACTACTCTATCTGTTACTGTGTTTGCTCTTCTTTTCCATATTAGCAGAATAAGGCTCAGAGAAGTACAATAATATGACCAAGTTTAATTAGTTGTAAATAGAGACAATATTTGAATTCAGATATGCCCAAATTCAAATCAAATGTTTGCTTATAACTATCCACACTAATACCTTCCTTGTTCTTATTTTTAGTCCATAAAGTGTGAAGAATTCCATGTATTTTTTACTTTTCTGCATGATTAAAGATTCTTCACATTTGGTAAATTAATATTGGCTACATTTGAATTATTTCAATAGTGTTTATATGAAAATATTTATTTTGCCAACCCTGTTGTCCTACACAAATTCAAGATAATTTCAAGTCATATATTAAATAAAAACAATATGATTTGATGATTTTCATTGTCAGTGAACTTGTTTTGATTGTTTTTTGAAAGCATTAGAAACTTTTACTCAGAAACAAATAAAAAATATTTCTAATAATATAATTATTATACTATTTTAACTGAGGAGGAAATGAAATTTACCCATGTTAACCCACTTTAAAATAGTGGGTTAATTTAGTGGGTTTTCCTAATTTAGTGTTTTTCCTTAATATTTTTATTATTACCTGCAGAACACCGTTAACAATAATATAATATTACTCTCAGTATTCACTGATTGTTTCTGATCTTTGTCTCTAGGCAAAGGCATTAATTTATATAAAGTCAGCATAAACTCTTTAAATAGAAGTTACACTAAAAGAAAATTAGGGTTATCAGGAATACTCTCTGAATAAATCATAAAATTAGATAAAAATGAGTAAAACCTATAAACACAGAATGGGTTTCATTTCTATCAAACACTTTCCCACATTAAAGAGAATCACAGTCAAGATTTTGAGCTGTCAGTACTCACCTTGAGCTTAATATTCCATTTTTGCCCATAAAATTAAGTAAAATTAGCCACGTTTATCACCTCCTTTCTATCACAAAACCACAGCTATAGAAATCACATGTGTGGTACTCAATTTTGATATGAGGACAATTAATGACAATTAAGGTTATGAGGGGGGGAAAGCAGAAAGAGGGACGGAGGGAGGGGGGTGGGGCCTTAGTGTGTGTCACACTTTATGGGGGCAAGACATGATTGCAAGAGGGACTTTACCTAACAATTGCAATCAGTGTAACCTGGCTTATTGTACCCTCAATGAATCCCCAACAATAAAAAAAAAAAAAAAAGAAATCACATTTGTGTATTGTCTTTCTGTTTCCTCTTTAGAGATTGTGCCCAAGTTGGGCACATTTGTGCTTTCCTTTGAAATGAAATAACAACAGATAATTTAACATGTAACTCTTGGTAATTTGCCAGATTTTGCAAACCTAGTTGTTTTTATAATTTTTGAGAGACAAGGGCGTAGAAAGTCTATCTTCAGGCATCTCTTAAATGAAAGGTATCTGCAGATATTTTCCAGGCTTGCCTTCCATTGTGTCTTTTAAGTGTCAGTATTTTCATGTCAGGGGGCCAATGGTCATCAAAAGGTACGTGTAAAACCAACATGAAATGATTCTGGTATTCTGTTTCATAAAGGATTTCAGAAATTTAATTTAGTGTTTTTCCTTATGGAGTTAACTCATAATTATTTGCTGAGGAAATCTTTTGGATCTGCTGATAAGTATTCCCTTGGCCCACTTCTGTAACATGGTTGAATTGCAGCCTGCTCAGGGAGAAGTAATGGTTACACCCTTTAGCTCTCATAAGAGGATTCAATCATTCATGCAACAAATATTTATTGAGTGCCAGCCATACGCCAGACACACCGTTCAGGTCACTTGGATTGTATCAGTGAATAAAAAGACAAAAATATCTGCCCTTGTGAAGCAGATCAGTAGGGCTGCAGAAAGTTAAAACAAAACATTGGGTTTGCAATTATCTTGCAATGCAAAGCACCCATCTCCAAGTAAAGTGAACTTTCATAGGTGACCATCTCCCTACATTGATCACCTGTTCAGCTGACTTAATTTTTGTAGATCAGACATGCACCACTTTTATGTTTCGGTACAGTAGATCCAGTTCCTTATGTTGAACACCTTTGTATGTTGACCAGTTTGTTGTAGTCCCTTGCTGTATTTCTGAAAGTATATATTCTTGAAAACCCACTAGCTTTATCAAACCCACTAAATTTATCAAAAGTTTAGTAATGATAAGTCATGTTTCTGTAGATGTGCTATGACACATCATAGCAAAAGACCATAAGTTGCATGATTCAAATGACAGAAATTTATTGTCTTACCATTCTAGTGGCTAAAAGTCCAAGATTAAGGTGTTGTGGCCTCTTGGACTGTAGAACATCACCTGATTTGCCTTCATCTTCACGAGGCCTTCTCCTTATGTCTGTTCATGCCATCTTCCCTCTATGTGTCCTTCTCACTGTGTTGACATTGCCCTTCTTTTGTAAAGATAAAAGTTATATGTGTTAGAGCAGTGGTTCTCAACCTGTGTGTCTCGACTCCTTTGTAACAACGAAAATATACATCCTGCATATCAGATATTTACATTACGATTCCTAACAGTAGCAAAACTACAGTTATGAAGTGGCAATGAAAATAATTTTATGGTTGGGGGTCACCACAACATGAAGAACTGTATTAAAGGGTCCCGGCATTAGGAGGCATTAGGAAGGTTGAGAAGCACTGTGTTAGAGTCTACCTCGATGATACTTGATTTGACTAATTAAACTGTAATGATCCTATTTCAAAATAAAGTCACATTCTCAGGTACGGAGAGTTAGGGCTTCAACATATACATTGTGGGCAGACACATTCAACCCATAACAAAGTTTATGGAAGAATGCTTAATAAAGATTAAATGAAACTGCCAGATCTGTTTATTGAAACCATGTAAGTTGTTACCTTCCGTCTGTGTTAATCAACTTGAAAAACAAATTTTCATAGAACATTTTTAACTATATGGCATTATTCCACACTGAGGGCTTTTAGAAAAAAATATGCAAATCCTTGGCAAATTTGCTACAAGGAGGTAATAGGTGAGTTACTAATACTTCAATGATATCTAATTAAACATCTGTGGAATTCCATCTAAGACATTTCTAGAGGTCTCATTATTAAGAATATTTATAGTCTTAAGATATTCGATTGATATTTTATACTTATGGAAAATGTGATTCACATAACAGCAGTGATTAATTTGGCTTTTGGAAACTACAATGATGTAATGAATTTGACCCGGTGCCCTTCTAAGTCCATATATGGTCCTGTGCTAAATTTTTCTGGCTTTATTCTATTTATGTTTCCATCAATTGATCTCTATTTGTTCAATCATTTATATATATATATATATATATATATATATTTTGTTTGTTTGTTTAATGTTGTAACTCTTTTTGGAAACAAATGGAGTTTATAAATAATATAATAATTATTCTAAAAAAATAATATTGAATCCTCATTATATGAGCAGCATGTTTTAACTCAGTAAAATATATAAGCAGAAACCTATATTTCATTTCAAAATTATGTCTATTATCAAAATTTTGGTTAACATTTTATTGTGGGTTTTTTCTAATTTTTGTGTGCTTTTCACTTGTGGTTGAAATGCAGCATTCTACTTATGTGTTGGGTTTATTCATGATTGTTTTCTTTTAAATCAAATGGGTTTTATATTCTTGACTGCGAAATGGTGGTAAATGACTCATTTCTGCCCTTCTCAATGAAATGTAGCAGAGAACTGTAACCAAGGTATACTTCATAGTTTCTGTTTTCCTTTACTTCATCTGGGACCAAAGCCATGAATTCTTCTGCTACTTAGTTCTTTGTAGATTTCTACATATTTGGCTCAAAGTGAAAAGTTACTCCTTGGGCGGCGCCTATGGCTCAGTCGGTAAGGCGCCGGCCCCATATACCGAGGGTGGTGGGTTCAAACCCAGCCCCAGCCAAACTGCAACCAAAAAATAGCCGGGCGTTGTAACGGGTGCCTGTAGTCCCAGCTACTCGGGAGGCTGAGGCAAGAGAATTGCTTAAGCCCAGGAGTTGGAGGTTGCTGTGAGCTGTGTGAGGCCATGGCACTCTACCAAGGGCCATAAAGTGAGACTCTGTCTGTACAAAAAAAAAAAAAAGTTACTCCTCAAACTATCAAATATCAATAAGGGTAGATAAAAGAATGAGATGCCACTCATGCTCTGTATTCCATTTTAAATTATATGTACTAAACTCAAATTCTATCAATACTGTCATGTAGATATGCATTATTGGATACTGAACCCTCAATATATAAAACCCAACAATTATACGTGCCCTAAATATCTCCGATTTTGATAAATAACTTCTAAAAAGTGAAAGTAACATACATCTGCATGTTCATTTTAAAAATAAGAAAAACATCCAGGTTCAGTGGCTCACACCTGTAATCCTAGCACTTTGGGAGACAAGGCAGGTGGATTACTTGAGCTCAAGAGTTTGAGACCAGCCTGAGCAATAAGGAGGCCCTCATCTCTACTAAAGATAGAAAAAACCAGCTGGCCGTGGTGGTGCCTGCCTGTAGTCCCAGTTATTTGGGAGACAAGAAGATCTTTTGAACCTAGGAGTTTGAGGCTGTTTTGAGCTATGATGATGGTAAGGCCCTCTACCCAGGGCTACAGAGTGAGACTTGGTCTCAAAAATAAATAAATAAGTAAATAAGCAAATGGATAAAAAAAATGAAAATAGGAAAAATACAGATGTGTTTGGTGTAAAAACTGTATCCCTGGTACTTCCTTTCTCATATTCCTGAAAGGGTTTAGTATATATCAGTATTGAAATTTTTATGTTTTGTTTCCATTTGTTTTAATTAATTTGTAATTGAATCTTTATTGGTTAGGATCCAAGTACCCAGAATAGGAAAAGAAAGAAAAAATGATGCCCTTCAAGAGATGTTACTTTAAAGCATTTTACTTTTGTTACAGTGGATTCTACATTTTTGGTATTATCAGAAAATCCTGTCTGAAAAGTGGTAGGATAATTTGTTTTCAGTTTAGATACTCAAGAACCTAACAAAATTCTAGCAGCATGCACATACTAAAATCCATGAGTGGTCTCTTAATACATCTTAAACTCCTAAATAAATCTTTGACAAAGCAAGGCTGTGTAGTCATTTTAAGAAAATGATGCTAATAACTTCACTTTTTTCCATAGTGCCAAAATTTCAAATAGAAGCAAAACACAGCCATAAGCATGATAGGAGAAAAACATTGCCTTTCTAACTAGCTCTGTGGTTTGAAACTGAGGAAAAAACATATTATTCTCTCATATGCAATTTGACATTTTGTTCTGCTTTGTGCGGCAGTGAAAATTAGCAGAATGCAAGCACACATGGCTGGTTTTGCCTGTATTGTTGAGAGATTTGTTAAGACAAAGCAGTACTTATTAGCAACGGAGAAGAAATTAAAAACAAGTTCTTCATGTGTCATGCAAGGTTAGGAAAGCTCACTTAAAAATGGTCAGTTAAAAAGATTAATTAAACCAAGGGCACCGCTCTCCAAAGAGAGGCAATCGGGGACTCACAGTGTGAGAAAAGCCTCGTGTGAATGGGTAGAGCAGAAACAAAAGTTCAGCTCACTGTTTCAAGGTGTGTGCAGCAGAGCACTGTGGGAGGGAAGCAGAGATATTCAGTAAGATGAAAAGTAGATACACAGTGGAATCTCCAGAGTTGACACCCCCTAGACTGACCACCTCCTTAAGTTGACCTCATTTTCAGAGACCGGACATGCACCACATGTACAATATCTGTAGAGTAGGCCTAGTTCCTTATTTGGCCATTTCTGTATGTGGACCAGTTTGCTGCATTCCATTGGTTGTCAACTTACAAAGCGTCTACTGGATTTGACCAGAAACTTGGGTATAACATGACAAATTTTTGCATCCTGAGTTTATCTGCAGCATTCTTCTCCAGTGGGTTTCTACATACCAGCTAGAAATAGCTGTGAAAATGACTGATGATTACTGGATATTTAGCAAAGTAGACTAGCTAGAAAGAAGCTCTTTTACTCAAATGGAAAGAAAAATATCCCCAACTATGAAACAGCCAGTAAAAGTAATTCTCCTTGGATCAGCCACAAGCATTTATACCTAACACAGAAATACTTGCTTGATATGTGGACTTCTAAGTGAAAGAGGGCAGGTAATGAGTATGTTTTAAATTCACCATTTCATTCACTTGGAAATGGCCCTGTCATCTCAGAAGTTCAAATCCTAATTGATTTGTTATTTTGGAATGACAAAACCATGCTGTATATCTTGCTTTCAAATTAGGATTCTATAATCCATGTCTAACTTGCTTATTTTCTTACTAGGTCAATAGAATAGAAGTAATTCTGGAGCAAATGTACCCTGCAAACTGAATGTATGGAATTTCAAATAGGTTTATTGGAAAACTAAGTTAAATTCAATAAGCAGTTGGTAGAAAAACTCAGTTGAAACCCAACATTATGAATATGAATGGGTTATAATTTTTTCACATTAAGTGACTCCAGTTGAATAAGATCAATTTCAAGGTACTGTATAACTGACTCAATAGCCCTTAAAAGCCTTGAACATGTATTTTCTTTTCTTCTAAATTCGGTTGTGCCATTTGGAGTTTTATACCTAATATTCTGTAAAATAAAATGGAAACATCTGGTTGTCTTGTGGATAATTTAGCATATATCCACTTATGGCAGCTTATTCCTAAGTCATGCATATTAAACATTGATCTTTAAGTATTAGAACTACATTTTAAAATACCAATGAGTTGTAATTATATATCTCTAGTTGTCTGTAGGCTTTACTATAATTAAAGTAGTTACAGTCAATAAAAACACAATTTGCCCCTCTGCGAAACTGCTGTTGCCTCCTTGTGGTGAGTACAAAATGGTTAACCAATAGATCCATAGCTACTAGAACCAAAGGAATACTTGTAAGGAGTAAATAGAAAGAGCTTTTGTCAGATTTGCTCAGTTTAAATTTGTTTTTTCACTGTCAAAAGATTTTGCAACCTTTTAAACTTTCCCAGTCCCTTGGTGATTCTAACAAACTTTGAGAACTGTGACACCACTCAGAGAGAGCCAGTGAGGCCATGCGATGAATAAACAGTAAATTCTCTGTGACATGTTAGCTTATATCTCAAGTAGAAATTGTTTAAGCAATGAGAAACAATCAAAAAAAAAAAAAAAAAACCTTTTGAAATACAAAATGAGTAACTGCAGAGGTATATAATTTTTCCTACTTAATATAGAGTGAACAAGTTAAGAAAATGACAATATCATTCTTAACTGCTCTATCCGGCTAGTACATGGAAGAACAGAGCATAAGGTATTGAATAACTATGACTCAAAACGAGGTTGGGATAAAATCCTTCAAGTGATAGTAGGAAGGGAAGTATTGTGCTTAGGAACACAAATATAAACTTGATACCAGAACTCAATTGCAAATTCTTTGTGGTAAAAAAAACTACACAAAATACGCTCTTTACTACTGATTAAAAATTTGAAATCTCTGAGTTTTATTACCTAAATATCTCAGAGGTGGAGGGGTGAAGGAGGTCGAATTAGCATTCTAAAGATGAAAGGGAGAGAAGTTTGGGGGCTGGATAATGAGACATGAGTACTTGATGAGTACAACACACATTGTGCAAGCAGTGGACATCCTAACACCCCTAATCTTCACCACTGAACAAGCTACTCCTACAACAAAATTAAAATTGTACCCCATAAATGTATACAAATAAAAAATAAATATATAGCATTAAAAACATAGCTTTGGCTCAGTGCCCATAGCTCAGTGGTTAGGGTGCTGGCCACATCCTCTGGGGCTGGTGGGTTCCAATTGTCCCCGGCCTGCTAAACATGAGCAATTGCAACAGGAAAAAATGGTGTTGTGGTGGGTGCCTCCCGCTTACTTGTACAGATATCTAATTGAGACTCTTGGGAGTCTCAGCTGCAGCTATTTGGGAGGCTGAGGCAAAAGAATTGCTAACCTGGAGAGTTTGAGATTGCTGTGAGCTGTGACACCACAGCTCTCTACTGAGGGTGACATAGTGAGACTCTGTCTCAAAACAAAACAAAACAAAAAAACACATAGCTTTGCATATAAAATAGGAAAAGACAGATGAACCCATGTATTTCCATTAATACACAGAGATTTTGTTAGATAAATGCATGTGGGGTGGTGGGGTAATTATATGAAAATTTATCTATAATATTCTCTCATTTTGTTTTGAAGATATATATGTATAAATATCATCAAACCTTGAACCTTTGGAGATATATATTTTATCAACCTTGACCAATATAAGAGCTAGGGACATTGGCCCTTGTACAGTCAAAAATACATTATAACTTTGGACTTTCCCAGAAATTAGCTACTAATGGCCTACTATTGACTAGAAATCTTACCAATAACATAAACAGCTGACAGCTGATTATTATATATATATATTATATCTATATATATTAGAAACAGAGTCTCGCTTTGTCACTTTGTCCCCTTGGGTAGAATGCTGTGGGATCACAACTCACAGCAACCTCCAGCTCCTGGGCTTAGGCGATTCTCTTGCTTCAGACTCCCAAGTAGCTGGGACTACAGGCATCCACCACAACACCCAGCTATTTTTATTTTTGTTGTTATTGTTACAGTTTGGCCAAGGCCAGGTTTGAACCCACTACCGTTGGTATATGGGGATGGTGCCCTACTCACTGAGCCACAGGCACCAAGGATTATCATATATTTTTATGCTATAGTTTTTACACTAAAGTAGGCTACAGAAAGGAAATTTACTAAAAATAACAAGGAATGCCTGGTACAGTGGCTCACACTTGTAATCCTAGCACTCCAGGAGGCTGAGGCAGAATTGCTAGCTCAGACATTCAAGATCAGCCTGAACAAGAGTGAGACGCCCATCTGTACTAAAAATTGAAAAATTAGCTTGGCATTGTGGCGGGCACCTGTAGTCTGAGGAGGATTACTCGGACCCAGGAGTTTGAAGTTGCTATGAACTAGGTTGAGGCTGCCATACGCTAGCCTGGGGAACAGAGTGAGACTCTGTTTCAAAAAAAAAAAAAGAAAAAAATCATAAGGAAGAAAAAATACCTTTAGTAGTCATTATGTGGAAGTGGATCATCATAAAAGCCTTCCTCTTCATCTTCACGCTGAGTAGGCTGAGGAAGAAGAGGAGGGATTGGTCTTGTTTTAGTCATAACAGGCAAAAGAAAATTCACATACAAGTGGATGGGTGCACTTCAGACCCATGTTGTTCAATGGAAAAACATTACCTATAAATTCTTTCAAACATTAAATACACTATATCCAAGTTGAAGGAAATTATGAAGTAATCGTGCATTGGAAATGCAATCGGATTAGACATCAGCTACCTGAGATCTTAACCCACTTGATAGTTACTAGAATGATAAAAGCAAACAAAAAAAAGTAATAACCATTATGATTAGTAATAATCCACCACTTTTCTGGATTACTATTACATTGTAACTCATTAAAAATGGTATTGGGTGAAAACACGGAAGCACTTTGGCTTAAATTATTGGTTTGGAGCAAATAGTACTTGGAGTAACTGCAGAAAAAAATACCGTCCGTATACATTTTAGACATTTAGGTGACTTTCAGACTGACACCAGCTTCGATTTTTTTTTTTTTTTTTTTGCAGTTTTTGGCTGGAGCTGGGTTTGAACCCACCACCCCCGGCATATGGGGCCGGTGCCCTACTCCTTTGAGCCACAGGTGCCACCCTAAAAGTCATGTTTTTTATTTTTTTTTGTTTTTGTTTTTTTATTAAATCATAACTGTATACAATGATATGATTATGGGGCATCATACACTCACTTCATAAACCATTTGACACATTTTTATCACAGTGGTTAACATAGCCTTTCCGGCGTTATCTCAGTTACTGTGCCAAAACATTTACATTCTACATTTACCAAGTTTCGCAAATACCCCTGTAATATGCACCACAGGTGTGATCCCACCGATTCCCCTCCCTCTCCCCCCCCCTTTCCCAGTTCCCCCTATTGTTAAGTTGTAGCTGGGTTATAGCTTTCATGTGAGAGTCCCAAATTAGTTTCATAGTAGGGCTGTGTACATTGGGTATTTTTTCTTCCATTCTTGGGATACTTTACTAAGAAGAATATGTTCCAGCTCCATCCATGTAAACATGAAAGAGGTAAAGTCTCCATCTTTCTTTAAGGCTGCATAGTATTCCATGGTATACATATACCACAATTTATTAATCCATTCGTGGATCGATGGGCACTTGGGCTTTTTCCATGACTTAGCTATTATGAATTGGGCTGCAATAAACATTCTGGTACAAATATCTTTGTTATGTTGTGATTTTTGGTCTTCTGGGTATATGCCCAGCAGAGGAATTACAGGATTGAATGGCAGATCTATTTTTAGATCTCTGAGTGTTCTCCATATATCTTTCCAAAAGGAATGTATTAATTTGCATTCCCACCAGCAGTGCAGAAGTGTTCCCTTTTCTCCGCATCCACGCCAACATCTCTGGTCTTGAGATTTTGTGATATAGGCTAGTCTCATTGGAGTTAGATGATATCTCAAAGTAGTTTTGATTTGCATTTCTCTGATGATTAAAGATGATGAGCATTTTTTCATATGTCTGAAGGCCGTGCGCCTGTCTTCTTCAGAGAAGTTTCTCTTCAAATCCCTTGCCCAGCCTGCGATGGGATCCCTTGTTTTCTTCTTGCTGATGCGTTTGAGTTCTCTGTGGATTCTGGTTATTAAACCTTTGTCAGAGATATACCCTGCAAATATCTTCTCCCATTCTGAGGGCTGTCTGCTTGCTCTGCTTACTGTGTTCTTAGCTGTGCAGAAGCTTTTTAGTTTGATCAAGTCCCAGTAGTGTATTTTTGAAGCTGCTTCAATTGCCCGGGGGGTTCTCCTCATGAAATACTCACCCAGACCAATTTCTTCAAGGGTTTTCCCTGCATTCTCCTCTAGTATTTTTATAGTTTTATGTCTTAAGTTTAAATCTTTAATCCAATGACAGTCTATCTTAGTTAATGGTGAAAGGTGTGGGTCCAATTTCAGTCTTCTGCAGGTTGCCAGCCAGTTCACCCAGCACCATTTGTTAAATAGGGAATCTTTTCCCCACTGAATGTTTTTAATTGGCTTGTCAAAAATCAAATAGCGGTAAGTAGCTGGATTCATCTCTTGGTTCTCTATTCTGTTCCAGATATCTACTTCTCTGTTTTTGTGCCAATACCATGCTGTTTTGATCACTATCGATTTGTAGTAAAGTCTGAGGTCTGGTAGTGTGATTCCTCCTGTTTTGTTTTTATTTCTGAGTAATGTCTTGGCTATTCGAGGTTTTTTCTGATTCCATATAAAACGAAGTAATGTTTTTTCAAGATCTTTAAAATATGACAGTGGAGCTTTAATAGGTAGTGCGTTGAAATTATATATTGCTTTGGGTAGTATGGACATTTTGATAATGTTGATTCTTCCTAGCCATGAGCATGGTATGTTTTTCCATTTGTTAACATTTTCAGCTATAGTCATGTTTTTTAGATCTGTGCTTTGTCAGCATCTATTTGTCTTGTTTCACAAATTCATTAGAAAAAGCTATTGAATTAGCTCTTGCATAAACAAAGAAGATATGCTTTGATAACTAGGAAACTATGTTCTCCTTATTCTTTAATAAACACCATATGCCCGCATCTTAATTTTATTAGTGATATCTAATAAAATTATTATTATATTATTAATTATTATATTATTCCTTCAAGTAGGTAAATGTCCATTATATGTTACTTATGCAGATATCTAATTGAGACTCTTCTGTACCCCCAAAATGGTACAATTACTTGTATACAGGGAGATAAAAACCTTAATAATGAAGAGAAACTTAAATGTGTGTGTATTGTCTAATGATGCAACATTAAATTGAAATATATATAATATACTGGGTTAATTAATTTGATATTTGAGGAACTATACACAATATCAAACACAGTCATTAGACTTTCAAATCTGAACCTTACAAAACAAATTACTGGAACTCTGTCTTCAGACTGTTTCCAGGTAACGTTTGCCCACAGGCCAAAACTCTTGATTGTCAAATACTTGGACTACAAGAAATACTTATTTATAACTCCTTTATTTAATAGTCTATTTTATTTTATGCATTTGGATTAAAATTTTGGTGTTTTATACGACTGAAACCTTGTCATTCTCTTCCTATTCACTGAGCATAATTATACAGTTTGTCTTTCAATCTCCACTAAAAAAAAGATAGCTAGTCTTTCTACAACCTCTGGAATTTCTAGGCAAAATGAACTTTTTTTATAACTGTATGCATTCCTTTCTATAGTACATCTCTTTAGCAAAACATGTTTTTCTATCCTCCCTGGCAACATAAGTGGATGAAATTTCTCAAACTTCTTGCAATTACCCTTAACTATATGACATAATTCTAACAAATTAAATTTGAATACAAGTGATACGTGCATGCTTGCTCCGTAATAAATTCTGCTGCATTTCTCTGTGGTTGCCTTTCCTTCTGAATGAATGAAATAAAGACACTCAGGTTAAGCATGATGATTTTAAATGAAATATGGTGGAGCCACTGTCATATTGTGTCCCAGCATAGCTGTGTCCAGGAAAGCAGTTACCTCTGTCAGTTGTAGAACTTTGTATTATTACAAGTAAAATATTATTATATTCTATTCATTATACATTTTGTGTGCTATTTCTTATAGTAGCATGAGTTATAACATATAATAAAAATGTTTATTGTATCTCATTTTCATTTTATGTATGTTCTAAATTTTTAATCTATAAAATATTGTGTAATAAAAAGTCATAATGTAGAGACAAAGGATAACTTCCTGCAGCTGAAGATGAAAATTGGACTTCATAGTATAGGATGTTAAAGGTGATCAACCCTTAAGTGAATGTCACTTGTATTATATACAAATTTGGATTTTATGCATCTGCATATCAGAGACAATGTTCATAATCTCTTACAATTTAAAAGCTGATTAAAGGGAATTTAACATTTGTATAGATGAAGTAGGCCATGGCAGACTAAAGCTCCTTCAGCAATAAGTTTTTAAATTATATTAATTACATATATGCACAGTGCATATTTATATACACATAATATATTTTAAAGGCATCACAGAAAAACAAGATCAACTTTAATTTAATGGTGCATAAAAAGTTTCATGGAAAAATTATGATCTTCAGCAATTTTTCTCTATTGAAAGGCATCCTAAAAATGTATGAAGAATTCACAAAGAACTAAATCTAGACCTTCTATTTGATCCTGCATATAATTACTAGGTATCTATCTACCCAGAAGGAAAAAAAAAGATCATTTTACTGTAAGGCCATTTGAACTAGAATATTTATTGCAGCTCAATTTACAATTTCCAAGGTGTGGAATCAACCCAAGTGTCCACCAACCCATCAATGGATTAATGAACTGTGATGTAAGTGTACTATGGAATACGATTCAGTCATAAGAAAAGATGGAGACTTTACATCTTCTGTATTTATGTGGATGGAGTCAAAACACATTCTTTTTTTTTTTTTTTGTAGAGACAGAGTTTCACTTTATTGCCCTCGGTAGAGTGCCATGGCATCACACAGCTCACAGCAACCTCCAACTCCTGGACTTATGCGACTGTCCTGCCTCAGCCTCCCGAGTAGCTGGGACACAGGCACCTGCCACAAGGCCCGGCTATTTTTTTTTTGCAGTTTGGCCGGGGCCGGGTTTGAACCCACCACACTCGGTATATGGGGCCGGCGCCCTACCCGCTGAGCCACAGGCGCCGCCCAACACATTCTTCTTTATAAAGCATCACAAGATTGGAAAAACAATAACTATATTTCCGCACTAAAGAAAAGCACAAACATAGTCTAGGCAGAGGGAGGGGAAAGAAGGGAGAGAAGCAGAGAGAGAAGGATTGGTGATTGGCAGGATCTCACCGAATGTGCACAGTGTGAGGCTGCTCAGCCGGTCTCAGCCTGGGTGCAGGGCTCAACCACCACTTGAACTTCACCTCAGACATAAAACTAATATAACCTAAACATCTATACCTTCACATCAATGTAAAATTAAAAAATAAAGAAGTCATTCTAACCAGTAAATTGTTGATTAAAACAGTCATTAAAACTTAGAAATTGAAATGCATTTAAAACTGCCTTTAATACAACAGAGGGTGATTAAATTTCAAAAAATTCAAATAATTTAAATAGATTATAACATTGAATAAGTCAGGTTAGCAACTTCAATAAGTCAGTTTGCTGTATATACACTTTACATGAAAAATCAATTATTTTTCTATATATCATCAACATAGAAAACAACACATACAATAAAGTACTATTTATAATAGCATTGAAAATTTAAACACTGAGAAAACATACCTAACAAAAATTAAGGTATTTACCCCCAATGACAAGATTTTATTGGTAGTATTAAAATACCTTAAGGAAGAAATATATCTAGTTTATGGATTGCAAAACTTGACATTGTAAAATATAATATTTTTACAAATACATAATATATGTAACACAATTTTCATCAAAATCCCATCAGGCTATTGCTTGACTTTCTAATCTAGTTCTGAGTATAATGACACAAGAAAGACCACGGGTAAGTAGAGCAAGCTACAGAAATAAAGCAGATTATCCGACCTACTTGACATCCTGACCTATTAGAGAGTTACAATACCCCAGACTTTGTGGTTTTAGTGTAAAATTAGATACACCAAGCAGTGGAATAGAATTGAGTCCCAAAAGAGAAGCACCCTCAGATGATTGCCTGGTTTACAGCACAAACAACACTCCAGTGCTGCGAGTAAAGAATGATGCTTCCAATACATTTTGCTAGATCACGTCATTGATAACAGTGACCATACAGAAATGAATCTTGACCCTACATCCCACAGTAACAAAGTCCATAAATATTTAATGTATAAATATTAGCATTAAAATAGAAAGATTTTAGAGGAAAACACCATTTTAAACATGGGGTAGACAAATTTTTTGAAAACAGAACACAAAATGAACTTCATCTGATGGAAAGAGAATACACAGATAAAGTAGATTACAATGAAAATAAGCATGTATGACGATGATAATAGTAACAATACAGACCTCAGAATGGAAGATACCATTTACAGCATAGTCATATTTAGAATTTATAAAGAACATGCATAAGGGTGGCGCCTGTGGCTCAAGGAGTAGGGCGCCGGTGCCATATGCCGGAGGTGGCGGGTTCAAACCCAGCCCTGGCCAAAAACCACAAAAAAAAAAAGTATGTCTCTTTATGGGTGGCGTCTGTGGCTCCAGGAGCAGGGCGCCGGTCCCATATGCCAGAGGTGGTGGGTTCAAACCTAGCCTCAGCCAAATACCAAAAAAAAATAATAATAATAAAAATTAAAAAAAAAAGAACATGCATAAATCATTTCGACAAACCAGTTAAAGACAATGGAAACTGGGTAAAAAATATGAATACTGTAAAAAATACTGTAAAAGAGGGGGTAGCTGTAGGTCAGTGGTTAGGGCGCTGGGGCTGGTAGGTTCAAACCTGGCCAGGGCCTGCTAAACAACAACAACAACAAGAACAGCTGGACATTGTGGTGGGAGCCTGAGGTCCCAGCTGGTAAGGAGGCTGAGGCAAGAAAATCACTTAACCCAAGAGTTTGAGCACCCTACAGTGGGTGACAAAGAGAGACTCTGTCTCAATTAAAAAAAAAAATAAAAAAAACCTCAAAAACTATGCAAGAGAGGATTTGGAGATAGCTAATAATATATAATCTTTTCCTATGTTCTAGCATGGTGGTAAATTGAAAATACTATTCCAGGCATTACAGGGATCTTGAATTAAAAGTTAATTTTTAAGCCATTAATTAGCTACTTCTACTGAGGTTAATATATGACAGAAAGCTGTTTTTGTAAGTGTGAGAGTATAATTAGAGTGTGTCTGTGTGTATGTATGTGTGTGTGTGTGATTTTAAAAATTATCCTGTTATTCCATATAACTCAATGGTGCTAACCCTACTTTGCAGACAACACATTTTTTTATCTAATTTCTTTTATTCATTTGTCATTCATTGTCTTTTATTCATTTATCAACACATTTTTTTATCTAATTTCTTTTATTCATTTGTCCCCTTGCATCCTGTGTATTATTTCTATGGTCTCCTTCTGGCAGATCATGGACCTTTTAGATCCACCACATGCATTAGCTTTTCTCCTCATAAATTCTAAATCCCTTTTCTTTAGCTATTTAGAATAATTTTGATTTTCATATATATATATATTTGATGTGTTGTATATATATACACACATACACAGATGCATCTGTACGTATATATAACTATATTTGTATGGAAGTCTCTTTTTTACATAGGCTCATGTCTTTATTTAACATTTTACATTACACAATGCTTAACAATAGGTTAATGTCTTAGGAGGCTATGTAATTACAATGTATTAAAGCTTTCCTGATGACTGTATTATTTATATTTACTCTTAAGTTTTCCTGAAGGCTAATTTTATCCCTTTTTATGTTATATTTATTAAATATGTAATACTCTTTATTTACTATTACATGGGGTTTCTTAGTAAAATTTCCTTAGTAACAGACCCTGGCACGGTTTCCTCTGTACATATGCTTGTCTGTCTGTTCATAAACCTCTTTGTTTAGCGAGAGGTTTGCAGTATGGCCGTTTTGAAGTGCAAGCTTTGATGTAAAAGGTGCAAGTAGGGGACAATGTGGAAGGTCAGCTGAAAAATACCCTGCAGCCGAGATAGTAGAGAAAGTCCCATTTGATTGGTAAAGTCCTTAGATTTTTGCCTTGTCTAACCTTACACATGTCCATTGGGAGAACAAGAGTTGCCTTAAACTCCACTCATATTCTATTTTTCCTCTGTAAGAAACAAGAATCTTCTTCAGGAAATTTATTCACTTTGGAAAACAGTCCTCCTAGTTTTCACTACAAGAAAAGGTTGGCAGTTGTTTTGCAGAAGGCAGTCCAGCGTCCAAACACAAATCTTTAATTCATTTTATGTTTCTTCCATGGCCTCTTCCTAGTGTTTGATATTCATATAACAGGGTTGGAAGCTCTACCTGCACTCCTTGGCCTCTGGGGATGTTCTCCCAGATGATACAGAATATTGTATGCTGAAATTAGTCCTGTCAAGCAATAAAGGCCAGTTTAACCTTGGTCAGAGTATACATAACTTTCATTCTCTTGAAAATACAGACAAAAATTGACGTGCTCATCAAGTTCAAACAAAGAGTAAATTGTTACAACTGCGACATCCTCAACATCTCTAATATCCAGGACTTGATTAGAGAAAGTCCCATTCGATTGGTAAAGTCCTTAGATCTTTGCCTTGTCTAACCTTACACATGCCCATAGGGAGAACAAAAGTTGCCTCAAACTCCACCAATATTCTATTTCCTTTTCCTCTATAAAAAACAAGACCCTTTTCCAGGAAATTTATAAGGCAATGTAAGTGAGTGTTTTATGTCCAAAGCAGGGCTCCCATGAATAGAAGTAGATGTTTTCCCGTAGAGAATTATTGATTCTGCTTATAACAAAAGGAAATGGAGAACTCTAAAAAATGTATGATTATGATAGACAATAGTGAACTATGCAAACAAAAGTCCTTCAGATTTATGTCTGTGTTTCATCAGATCGTGAAGCTTCCTCTAAAATTACTATTCAAATCTATCAATCACTGAAGGCCGAATCTGTGTTCCTTATTGGTTTTTTTTGTCTAAAATCAGGTAACAAATAGCCTTGATTGCATCAAACAAAAAGTAAGAACATTTTATTGTATAGTGGTAGGATAGAAAAGATGTTTCCAAGGAGTGGAAAACAATAGTGCTAGAGCAAATTATTTTAACTCAGAATTTTTAAATTAAAAAAAAAAACATATCAATGAAAACAATACTAATATGCTCACCTGACTCTGAATTCTTAAAATAAAACTAAGTTGAGGGCATTGCTAAACTTGCCATAAAATTATTAAAATTTGAATAAAAATAATGTCTTATCTTTCCAAAATTCAAGGTTAAGGGTGGTTACTCTTAATATTTTTTTTCATTTTATTTTACTCTTTTTTCTTATCCCAGGTTGAATATACATTCAAATTATCATCTTTTAAAATCATTTGGAACAGTCTCACTCTATGTTGATATTTTACCAAACAGGTACACCTTTAATTTATTTTGTTTTCTTTTGTTTTAAAGATTTCACCGAATTAAAATTATAAAATGTTTAACTGTGTTAAAAACAAAATTTATGAATAAGAAATATTTGGGAAGTCACTTCCAATCAATTTTACTATACTCTTTTTCTTTTACATATAGTTAATCATTTTATTTTTAAAAATTTTATGGTTTTGCGGGGCACCTGTGGCTCAGAGGAGTAGGGCACTGGCCCCATATGCCAGAGGTGGCGGGTTCAAATCTAGCCCAGGCCAAAAACTGTAAAAAAAAAAAAATATGGTTTTTCATTTCATTTTTACATAAACATGTGAACATAAATTTTCCTATATTTTAATTACCTGCTTATGTGTCCCTTCCCTTTTAGATGGCATGTTTTTGAAAGAATGGGCTGTAGATCATCTTTCTATTAAGATAATAGCACAAAAATATCTTCCTATAAATTCCATTTAATAGATTATTATTTGACAGATGCTTAATAAATTCACCTTTTATCTCAAATGACTGAATCACCACTTGACTTATGTAAAAGATAATTATATTGCAAGTGTATCTTTTTAGGAAAATTCAAATGATGTAATAGTAACCCTTTTTATAGCAGAGTATCCAGCTAATTTGATGGACAAGGCAAATGACTCTTCTTACCGACCCCCAAGAATTCCTGCAGGCACCTGGAGAATATAGTTTAGGCCTAGAAAAAGCACTACAAAGAGTGGGAAAGTAACTTTCCTCTTTTTCTAGTACATACTACAAAATATAAAAATAAGGCAAACACTAGCAGAAATGGATTCACCATTAGGGATTAACTTAGGTAAATTCTGCTTTGAGCTACACCTAATCTTTTAAATTACAAAAATAATGTGTAATAATTTAATATATACATAAATGTTGCAAAAAGAATGTCTGTATATTTAGCACAGTTTCTGCTATAATGTTATTCACAGCTTTAGTTAATATACTTAATTCTCGATATATTATTATGGTTTAGAACTTTTTTCTATATTAAAATATGAATATTCTTTCATAAAGGCTTTGTTTAAGTGCTCAGCAATTTTGCAGTGAAAATTAGTTGTAAAATGTCAAAAATGAGAAGAATTTATATAAAATGCTACTTTCCATCTAGTGGTAATAGGATGAATGTTATGTTTATTTTTATCTTAGATCCCAGGCTATCTACACTATCTCCAGTCTAAGCCAAGACACTTCAGGGGCAGAAGTTATGTCCTGGGAACTTCTCACACTCCATGATTTATGATTTATATAACAAATGCTCTCTCCTCCAATAATACCTAGAAAATATACCTTTATTTTCAGAGGTCATGTAAGTATTTGTATACAAGTTGCTGTGACACCATGTTTTTATATAGACACGTCTACAGTTTGTACTATCCGTCAACTCTCCACTCTCCTGATAACAGCATAAATTTCTGCCTGGGGACACAGAAACAGTTGGAAAAGCACTCAGAGAATCGTGATTGAAGGGCCTAGGATCTAGTTGGAACAAAGAACAAAGGACAGAAGTGCTCAAATTAAAAGAAGAAATAGAGCGTTGTGACATCAAATGGTGTTTTTGATATATTCTCCAGAAAAGCAAAAACGAAAACAGAGAATATTCTTCAACAGAACATTTCTCTTTATGTATAGGTTTACTTATTTACAATTTTAATTATCAGGGAAACAAGTAACTTGTTTCCAGAAATAACTAGAGGTCAATTCATAAATGTTTTAATTGTTTTTCTTCCTTGATGGTGTTCTTCAATATAACACTATGATATTTATGAATTTATGAACAGAATACATACAACCCAATTTGTATCAGTACATAATATTCATCTGTGTAATACTTTAATATACTAAAAAAAGAACCGTGACTACATAGTGCTAGCTTCCAAAGCAAAATATCATCATGGTGATGTTTAGTATCTGTGTGTGTGACTGAGAGAACTATGTAAAAATTGATTCTAAAATGCATATTGTGAAGATATTTGAAAAATTCATTAGCGCTCTTAGGCTAATACTTTATTTTAGGGTTTATTTTCTTCTGCAGACCATATTTGATGATATAAAGTAATAGAAATGTACGTATTTTGTTAATATTGAAATGTAATAATAAAGGAACATTAAAGTTATTCATGTTCTAAAGGTAAGATGCTAAGTTAATACATAGTTAATCTGTTATATAATTTCTAGTTGGAGGTCGATCTCAAAAGCTGGAAAATTTCCTATTAGAAAGCATAGTTACCTGATTTTTAAATGCCAAGTTCTGTGAATTACTTCTTTCAAATAACAGAACACATTAAAAAGCATATGACAAAATATATTATACACTATTTTATTATATATAGAAATAGAGATCGCAGACTTTTGGTAAAGAAGTAGTCTTTTTTTTCTTTTTTTTTTTTTTTTTGAGACAGAGTCTCACTTTGTCGTCCTTGGTAGAGTGCTGTGGCATCGTAGCTCACAACATCCGCAATCTACTGGGGTCAAGAAATCCTCTTGCCTCAGTCTCCCAAGTAACTGGGACTACAGGCTCCCACCACAATGCCCAGTTACTTTTAGAGACCAGGGCTTGCTCTGTGGCTTGTCTCAGTCTGGTCTCGAACCTGTGAGCTCAGGCAGTCCACCCACATTCGCCCCCAGAGTGCTAGGATTACAGGCGGGAACCACCGTACCCAACCTAAGAGGTACTCTTCATTATGTCACAGTATTGTAATTTAAGTTGATGCTGAAACCCACCCCCAGGATCCTAGGCACAAAAAGATCATCACTCTCACACAAAGTCTTCTTTGGAGACATATTGCCTTCATGAAGACTTCTGCACAATACTATAGTTCATATTTTGATTCCAAGTGAGTAAACATTATTTTGCTTTCTAAGACAAATGATGAACACACGAAATCATAGCCTTCCACCAAGTCAGAAATTCAAATTTTCCAATAAAAAGCTGGGAGAGCTTGGACAATTATTTTTACCTTTATAAAGCTTTATGCAAAATATTAATTATCTAATTTATCAAGGCCCTGAAAAAGTAACTGAGACAACACTTCTGAGTGTAATGCTTAATTACTTTTCCTGAATGTAGAGTGGTCCTTACACATAAACCATAGCCAAGTAAGTGTTGATGTTTGAGTACTAGTCTACTGACTACAGCACATGCATTTGTCCTGTTTAAAACCATGAAGGAATGGGGTTCTCTTTGGACACATGTAGCCTGTGCTGAGCCCTGCCTCAGAATGTTCTAAAACACCATTATAATTCCATGGAGTTTAGCGTTCTTCACCTACAATCAGAGTTCTTGTGGCAGTGTGACTACATTTCTTTTTTATTATTGTTTTTATTTCAGAATATTATGGGACAAAAACATTTGGTTAAATGAATTGCTTTTTTAAGATTTGAGTCAAACTTATAAGTATTCCCGTCACCCCGGTTCCGTTAGGTGAGAATTTACCTGTGCCCTCCTCCGCCCTTCTATCTGCTTCATTTCCATTGAGTTTCACTTCCATGTGTGCCCATGAGCATTAACAGATTAGTTCCAGTTCAGGAGTGGGCCTGTGTTGTGTGTGTTTGTCCACTGTTGTGAAATTCTACTTAGAAGAATGGTCTCCAGTTTCATCCAGGTTGTTACAAAAGGTATTAGTTTTAACAATTGAGTAGTTTTCTATGGTGAGGCATATACCACATTCTATTAATTCATTTATGCATTGAGGGGCGTGTGGGTGGTTTCCACATCCTTGTGCTTGTGAATTGTGCTGTAATAAATATTTGAGTTTAAGTGCCTTTTTTATAAAATGACCTTTCGATTCTTTGGGTCAATACCTAGTAGCAGGATTTCTGGTTCAAATCACAGGTCTACTCTTAGCTCTTTGAGGTATCTCCATACTACTTTCTGAAGTGGTTGTACTAGTTTTCAATACCACCAGCAGTGTGTAAAGAGTTCCTTCTTCTCCCATCCATGCCGTTGTTTGTTCTTTTGGGACTTTTTGATAAATGCCATTCTCACTGGAGCTAGCTGATATCTCATTGAGGTTTTGATTTACATTCTCCTGATTATTAGAGATGTTGAGAATTTTTTCAAATGTTTAGAGGTCATTAGTCTATCTTATTTGAATAGCTTCCATCATGTCTACTTCCCAGTTTTTTATGGGGTTGTTCGATTTTTTTCTTGCTGATTTGCTTGAGTTCTTTATAGATTCTGGTTATTAGCACTTTATCAGTTGTATAGCATGCAAGTATTTCCCCCCATTCTGTAGATTGTCTATTGTTCTTTTGATTGTATCCTTGACTATGAAGAAGCTTTTTAATTTAATTAAGTCCCATTTACCAATTTTTGTCATTGCTGATATTGATTTTAGAATGTTCTCCAAATTCTTTGCCTAGGCTGATACATATGAGAATTTTCCAACATTTTCTTCTAGTATTCTTAGAGTTTCATGTCTTAAGTCTAAGCTCATCCATCATGAGCTAATTTTTGTGAGTAGTGAGAGAGATGGATTCTGTTTCAATCTTTTACATGTGGCTATCCGATTTTCCCAGCACCACTTATGAATAGGATGTATGCTATTTGTCAAAGACTAGATGGAAGTAGGAGGATGGTTTCATATCCAAGTTCTCTATTCTCATCATTAGGACTATGTCTCCATTTTTATGCCAGTAGTATGCTGGCCTTGTAATTTGGCTCGAATTCTGGTAAAGTGATGCCTTCTGATTTGTTCATACTGGGTAAGATTGCACTGGCTATTCAGGGTCTTAGTTCCATACAAAGTGTAGAACAATTTTTTCTAGCTGTGCAAAAAATGAGATTAGCATTTAGTAGGGGTGACACTGAATCTATAAATCACTTTGGGTAGTATAGACATTTTAATAGTGCTGATTTTTCTGATCCATAAGCAAATGTTTTTCCATCTGTTTGCATCCACTGCTATTTCCTTCCTCAGTGTTCAATAGTTCTCCCTATACAAGTCTTTAAACTCCCTGGGTAAAGATATTTCTGGTATTTTATTTTCTTTGTTGCTATTGTGAAAGTTATGGCATCTTTGATTTTATTCTCTGATTGACGGTTGTGGCATTATGATAGCTACTGATTTGTTTACATTGATTTTGTAACCTGACTCTTTACTAAATTTATTTATGAATTTCAAAAATGTCTTGGTTGAATATTTGGGGTTTCATAGATATAAAATCTTACATCAGCAAAGAAAGACATTTCAACCTCTTCTTCCCCTTTCGAATACTCTTGATTTCCTTATCTTGTCTTATTGCTCTACCTAGGATTTCCAGCTTATGTTGGATAGAAGTGGTGATAGTGGTCAACCTAGTCTGGTTCCATTTTGAAGCAGGAATGCTTTCAATTTGTCCCCGTTCAATATGGAACTGTCTGTGCCATTCTCATATATGACTTTTATAATTTTGAGGCATGCTCTATCTATGCCTATTTTGTTAAATGTTCTTATCAATTGAAGTTGCTGATTTTTTGCGAATGCTTTTTCTACATCTATTAACAGTTATATAACAGTTATATAATAATTATTATTAATAATATAACAATTATTAATAATAATTAATTATTTTTTTATTATTATTATTATTATTATTTTTTTTTTTTTTTGCAGTTTTTGACCAGGGCCAGATTTGAACCTGCCATCTCCGGTATATGGGGCCAATGCCTTACTCCTCTGAGCCACAGGTGCACCCTGTTTTTACATTTATTTATACAGTGAATTATGTTTATGGATTTGACTGTGTTGAACCATCCTTGCATCTATGGGATGAAGCCCTCTTGCCATGGTGAATTATTCTTTCAATATAAAGCTGAACTCAGTTTGCTAACATTTTATACAGAATTTTTGCATCTATATTGCTAAGGAATATTGGTGTGTCATTTTCTGTTTTAGTTGTGTCATTTTCCGGCTTTGGTATCAAGGTGATATTGGCTTCATACTATGAGTTGGGAAGGATTCCTTCTTTCTCAAGGTATGGAATAATTTGTGCAAGATAGCTACCTATCCTTCTTTGTGGGTTTCATAAAATTTTGTTGTGAAACTGTCCAGGATTTTTTTTGTTGAAAGATTGTTTTACTGCTGTTGTAATTTTGGTCTTGATATTGGTCTATTCAGGTGCTGTATTTCTTCCTGATTAGGCTTAGGGAGGTTGTAATTTCCCAGAATTTCTCCATTTCCTCCATGTTTCCAAGCTCATAAGCATAGCAATTTTTATAATATTCAAAGATGATATTTTGTATTTCTGTGATATAGTTGTGATTTGTTCTTTTTCATTTCTGATTGAGCTTATTATTATCTTTTCCTTTCTCTTTCTGGTTAATTTGGCAAGCAACCTATCAATTTTGTTTATCTTTTCAAAAAACCAACTTTTTCACCATTGATTGTGTAAATTCTTTTGTTAGCATTCCAAATGTTGTCAAATTTAAGATTTATTAGGTAAAAACAAAAAATAAAATCAAGTCAAAATGCCAGAGATATAAATCATACTATGTTTATTTGTAAAGCATATAAACTGACTTAGTCAAGTATATTATTGTTATCCACTCATAACCGAAGCTAAAAAATAGTCCAATTTTACTGTACTTAAATTAAATTCAGTTGTGAGCCATATGTGTGAATAAATAGCATGCAATAATTTACCCCACAGCTGACTGACACCTACCGGAAAACCCTGCAATTTTTGCTATACATATAACAAACAGTAGTTTGCTTTTATGGAAGAAAATGTCTATTTTGGAAACAACAGAAGCAAAGCTCAAACTGAGAAGCAGTAAGCACTTCATTAATGTAACCATGGCAAAAAAATAATAATAATAATGCTGTGTCAGTTTTCTTTATTTCTTCTACATCAAATTTTGTGTCTTGAATTTTAATAGGTAGCTTTTTCCCCAATGGTATCATGAAGGAATTTGTCAATATTGTTAACTTTCTTCATGTTCTTCACACACCCCCTAATTTATTTCTGTACTTTCAGTTTTCCAATGTGGTTGTTTGACTATATCATAGGAAGTTTATTAAAGACTCTTTGGAAATAGAGTGTTATAAGAAAATGTGTATATAATAGATGCATGTGTATTTAATCTATCCACTTCTAAGTGCTCTCATAATCTATTCAAGATGTTGAATTTGAAATTTTGGGAACCATGACTTACCTCAAAAAATACAGGTGTGTAAAATTATACTTGACATCCTATTAACAGATGGCAATAGACACTAATCATTAACTTTTATCATAACATGAAAATTATAAATATTGAAGAATCATAAATGAAATTGAGTCCAAATTTCAGAATATATTGATTATTTTTGTATGTATGGATGATAAATGAAATACCTGCCTTTGATAATGGAGCCAAAACACCTAATTTCCAAGACTCTTAATAGGTAAATTTAAAGTTTGAATATGGACATGTTAATAAAAGAACTAATGTTTCTGTATGTGCATATATTCTATATTTTATATATTCCATATGTGTATATATTCTATATTTTATTATGAATATATACTCTTTCATGATACTAATTATAAAATATTAAAAATAAAAATGCCGTTAAGACCCATCTTATAATCAGTATCATTAAATAGAATGTTATGAGTAGACTAAGGGAAAGAGGAAATAAATAGCTGTGAGGTGTGAACTAACTTAGAGGAGATATGATTTTACCATTCTCTTTAAAAATGTATACACTTCCATCTAGTAATGTTAATAGACATTTAGAGGACAGAGATTGTCATCAGACATGTAAGACTGCAATCTTTTCCACTGTTTTCAGTTTGATTCTCTTTTCACTATATCATGCTACGTGGATATCCTTGTTTGATCATTTGGCAAAATATTGTCAATTATTAGGTGTTTAGCCATCTGTATCATACAGATGCTATTTATACTTGAAACTAAAGTTAAATTTTAATTGAATTTAGTGATGTAGAAAACATAACCCATGGTAGAAGAATGAAAGGCAGTTTCCCTTTCCCCTTAGCACTGTCAGAAAGCCTGCATTGTTTCCTCATTTGTGACTTCATATTTCTTGTAAAAGCAAAAAAAGTTCTCTGGCTATATCAAAAGATGTTAATCAGAGATATTTTTGAAAAAAAAAATTTTTTTTTTTTTTTTTTTTTTGCAGTTTTTGGCCAGAGCTGGGTTTGAACCCACCATGTCCGGCATATGGGGCTGGCGCCCTACTCCTTTGAGCCACAGGCACTGCTCGGTATTTTTGAAAATTGTAAGGAGCTAGACAAATGTTATCTTTAACAATAATCATTTTTGCTATAATGATTACATTGGCATTTCTAAGAACTGTGTAGAACTTAACATATTGTAAAATAAGAGTTAGAAGTCCCGGAAAGACAAAAAGAATGTGGAATAATGAGAGCAATCACTTATCTTTCTCTCTCTCTTTCTCTCTCTCTATATATATATACACATATATACACACACACACCCATAATTTATTTTTATTTATACACACACATAAATTCTAATTAATTAAATTATGTGTAATTCTATAGCAAATTCCATAGCCATACATTTTTCATTAAATACTTCCATTCTTATTTTACGGTATCCAATTACCCTTCAGAATGGTCATTTTCAAGCCCTTGTGGATTAATATCGTCACTCCTTGGGGTCACATAAAATAATATTTCATATAAGTTAGACTTCTTTGGGCAGGGAGCCAAGTTTTTTATTCTATCCTAACTTAAGTGCCTTGAATTCCATTCTCCAAATGCTCATGAGGTATAAACTGATCACTAAGTGTGACTGCATCAAATGAAGTTAGCACTGGTTGACAAGAGATTACTTTCCAACTCTTCCATATGTCGTGGTGATTCTGCAATTATTCTGATAATCGAATTTTAAAGATGTCTGTGGATATCTTATTTATTGACATTATTTTCTGTTGATAGTGGAGGTATTCACTGCACTCCCTTATTCCAAATAGAATACAAAATTTTAAAATATCTGGGTTGCCAAATCTGTAGTTAAACTCCAGTAGAAATATTTTTTCTTTTTGTATTTTGATTGTGGTAATAGTTTTAAGAATACATGCATATGTTAAAACATACCAAAATTAACATTTTAAATGTGAGAACTTTGTTTTATGTTAGTTATGGCTCAATACATTAAAAAAATTTAGCCAATTGTAACCAAGTTAAATTAAGGTTCTCATGTTAGTTTCTATTTTGCTCTAAATAGAAAAAAAAAATTAGACCTTTTCAAAAAAAAGGAAAAACAACAACAACAACAAAAATCCCACAGACCATAACTAAATTTATTTGCATCAACCTATATTGTTTCTTCTCATTCAGAGTGTGTTTGAAGATATAACATAAACTGGATTACTTTGAAGGTCTAAAAATATATCATTAATGGTGTCACCATCTTTATTTATACTAAAAAGAAAAGGAAGATGCCCGTGTGTTCCTACTGATTTCTCCTAATCCTTAGGCTTGAGGGATTATCCAGATCTACCCCATGGGTGAAGTAGTGAGCATCACATTAGGAAGGCCTGCTCTGTAAACACTACATGAGGCCAATTGCTCTTCTACTGAAATGAACAAATTGCTTTTTTGTCCTTAGTGTTTGAAAGAATGAACACTATTTAGTGATTCTGTGGAACAGGACTTTGAGGATATGATAGTCAAGCTTAATGTATTTGGGACTGGGAAGAAAAAAGGTTCTCTTTTTGATTTATGAACAAATATTTCATGGAACTGTTTCCATGGAATTTCACAGAGACATGTTTTTAAAAAGTATACATATAATGTCTAAACACACAATAAACTAAATAATGATACATTTTTTAATAGCTATATCCATCTACTGTGATGCTGTAAAATACAGTCGCTTGTAGCCAGTAACATGACTATTTAAAATAAAATGAAATAATATTCAAAATTTAGTTTCTCAGTTGCATAATAATTGTATGCAATTTGTGGATCCTGAATTGGAAAATATGGATTATAAAAATATGTATTATTGGTGACTACAATATTGAACATCACTGTGACATAGTGTCAGGAGATAAATTATCACAACATTTTTGTTACTGTGATATTGTGTCAAGAAAATGTCTGAGACTGTTGATTAGAATAAAATACATACTAATTGCTTCATCAAGTAAAATAGCAAAAGGCATAGAGCCTGTGTTTTCACCAGTCTTCAAAGGAAATTGATAGCAAAAGCCCAATGGGAATAAGGATATTTTTAAGGTATTAACCACATTTTGTGAAAAATTGTTTGGAAGACAAACCAAAATATGACAGTTGATTAAACAAAGAGGCCATAAAGTTCATGTGAAATTTAAAATTTAATAAATAAATATTACTTTAAATTGCACACGAATTTTATGGCCACCCTGTATATGTAGGTATCCATCCAGTACGCTAACAATTGCCTAAAAGTTATATTTATGTACATTATACTATAAAATAATCTGTCCATTAACTTCAAGTGTTATGATTAGTTATTGATGGTCACATTAATATGTAATTCAAATATCAATTGCAAGGGGGCTAATCCATATTTCAGCTAATATTTTTTGAAAAGGTCTAATAATTTTCTTCTATTTAGAACAATAATAACTTTCACTTGTATTACACTTAAAACAGTGTTTTTATAAAAATAAAAGTATTCATTCATCCCTAATACACTTGTGCCCAGCAATACAACTAAACTTTTCACTAACAAGTTGTTTTTAGATTTACTCAAATGTTCTATTTGCATAATAAAATGATCTCAAGTACAGGCAGTTTTTTGTTTTTTTTGTTTTTCAATTCTTACGATTATTTTTCTTTCCTTTCCTTCTTCCTTTTCAATCTGGTCAGATACTCTTCAAATGGCAAATTCCATAATGAGTATCTTACTATTCATTCTCTAGAGTTCATAATTAAAATAAGCATTTAATTCACTTTTCATAAAGATGTTTTATTAAGTTACATCTATTTCTGTTACTCATACCAGAAAGCTTTTATTGTGAAAGACTGCACAAAATTCTCCTTTTACCTTTGAGATAATAATGCTGTGCTTGTTTGTGTACCTTTTCACAGGTTGGCCTTGAGGGAGCCAAGATATTGGTTTCCTGTCATAGTTCCTGTTGTCTCTTCCCCAAATAAGCTGAAGAGAAAGAAACTAAAGAGATCAGCTGAGATCTGCCTTGTCCTGTCAGATTGCAAGGAGAATTTTTGCATTCTAGGATTTTCTAAGAACTGGAACTGAATGCAAAGAAAATCATCAAATAACACCTTAAGGTGGATAAGTGTCCTTTCGTTTTAAGTAATGACCATTTGGTAATGGAAGTGATGTGGGATTTAAGTGTAAAACCTTGAGAACAAAATTGAGTCTCTTATTATTAATGATAATATTGATGAACATTGAATTGATCTACTTTTGATATACGGGGTGAATAAAATATATTATCAAAATTACTTTTACATGTTTACTTCTACTTGTTTTTAATGTGTAAACTAAATAAAAGTTCTCTATACTTTCACGCACATGTGATGCTCATATTTATATGTTTCTAAGCATCTTGTTTTATAATGCATTTCTGTTGAATAACACTAGTATGGAGAAAGATGAAAAAATGAAATCTTAAAATATTTGACATGTAAATGTGTATGTAATGGGATATATTCGCAGACCATTACTTAGTAAATATAAGATACACGTATAATAATAAAAATGTGATGTAAATTATTAAATACCTAAAAGTTAATATTTTAGAATTCTATAATAAAAGAAATACTTATATAAATACACATACATTTAATTACATTGATGGCTGGATATACTAATTCATTTATTTGAGTGGTTTAGTAGGGTTTGTGATTAAAAAGTGCAGCTAGTCCTAATTTTCTCTGTGTATATCTGTACATATATATTTTTGTATGTATATGCATGTACTCATATAATATTCAGTACACAAAGAAACTGAGTGTAGGAGAAAGGAAGGGACTCAAAAGTGAGCCTCCCCATCCTATTTGTTAAAATAAATTTCTACATGGATTATTAAGTAAGAGAAGGAGAAAGTTCCTAAGGGAAATAGGAGCCCTGATCAAGATTTTTCTGGAAGTGACAGTAATCATTTACTGCAAATGCTGATTGCTTTATGACCACCAAAGAATACTCCCTCAAGGTTGTGATGTAGTTAGAATGTTTACTGCCTCATACACTCAGGTCGAAATTTCATTGCCATTACATTTTAAAGAGGTGGCTCCTTAAGAGGGGATTGAGTCATGGGAGCTCCACCAAAAGAAACAGATTAATGGTTTTATCATGGAGGTGGTTTTGTTATCAAGGGAGTGGGTTCCTTTCAGAAGGGCAAGTCCAGCCTCTTCAGACTCGTTATCTCTCTCTCTCTTTCTCTCTGTCTTTCTCTCTCTTTTCCTTTCCCTCCTGTCCTTCTTTAGACCACTCCACCTTCCACCACACAGCAAGATGCAAAAGGAAGGCCCATACCGGATGCTGGAGGCTTGATCTTTGAGTTCCCAGCATCTAGGACAGTGAAAAATAATTTCTGTCCATTATAAATCACCCAGTCTCAGGTAATCTGTTACAGCAGCATAAAATGGAAGAAACAGATTGGTTGTCTGCCACATCTGTATATTCTAAAAGACAGGAAAAAGTGATGACAATGAATATATTCTCAAACTAAAAATAATTATTCATGGTTCTTCATTTCATTCTTGTTTTTTTTAATTTAAGGCTTAATATACTTTTAAAATGGATTTCTTTCAAAATATAGCTGTCATGGTTTGTACTAGTCCTTAGAGATTAGTTCTGAAATGAGAGTTTGAAAACAAGAGTGCAGAAATGCAAACTAATTCTATTTCTGACAGAGTATATGATATATATTTTTAAAGCCTCTTTGTGAGAAACATCTCACATACTTGATAAAATTTGAAGCCATAATTTTAGACATCTGGACATATAATTATATAACGTCAACATTTTCAGGCTCCAAACAATGATAAAAAATTGATAAAGAACATCTAGAACATAAACCTAAATCTTACATACTTAATGGTAAGAAACTGTCTCTTTTTCTCCATTAAAAAGAACAAGGCAAGATTACAAAAAAAAAGTTAACACAGCAGGCCTAACTTTGTTTTTTAGATAGGCCATGTTACAACTTGGTCTTTAGCTAGATTCTGAGAATTTACATTTTAGAAATTTTCCACTACTTTTAAACTGGAAAACATCGTTTACTGTTTTCATCAAAAATAATAGGGTGGTGCCCATGGCTCAGTAGAGTAGGGTGCCAGCCCCATATGCCAGAGGTGGCGGATTCAAACCCAGCACTGACCAAAAAAAAAAAAAAAAAATCTGAAAAAAAACCAAACATATGTAATTTATTCTGAAAATCTCTTCTTTTTACTTCTGCTAGTCTAGACTTTTGACATGAGCTAGACAGCAGATGTGTACACAATCAGACCCCAGGGAAAAACCTGGGAATTGAAAACTATTGGGTTTCCTGGTAAACACACGTAACTCATGTTCTGGGGGAAATAGTGTGTCCTATGTGATTCCTCCAAGAGAGCTCTCAGAAATTTGCACCAGCCTTCCTCTATGCATAACCCATTGTGATGGCTAATTTTATAAGTCAACTTGATTGGATTAAGGGATGCCCAATAGCTAGGAAAACATTTCTCGTGTCTGCTAAGGAGTTTCTAGAAGAGGTTATCATTTGAATCAGTAGATAGACTTCAGGACATTCTCTGATCGGTGTGGTTGGTTGTCATCTAATCCACTGAGCGCCCATATAATTCAAAAGGTCAGAGGAAGGGAAAATTCTCTCTGCGCCATCACACCCAGCTAGTTTTTCTATTTTTAGGAGATTTTAAGTACTCTTGTGTCTTATGAGTATTCTTGGAGCATTATTGAACATAAAGTATGATCTTGATGGTACCTGAAATACTAAAATGTCACCTCATAACTCTTTTTGACATAATACTGGAAGTCTTGTTTAAGGCAAAAATATAAGAAAAGACATGAAAGTACATAGATGAGAAGGAAAAAATAAAACTGATTTTGTTCAAAATGACATGCTTGTTTATGTATACTATCACAAAAATCTGATAAAAAACAATATGCCTGTAACTAATGAATGAATAAAGTAAGATCACAATATGTAGGCTTAATATGAAATTTAAAAGTTAATTGAGATCCTTGATACAAAGAATAAACAAATAGAATTTAAAAGGAAAAATAAAAATCTTTAAAATATCATCAAAAAATTAAATATTTAGGTATAAACCTAGCAAAATACATACAAATAGCATCTTAGTTTTTTTCAGTCTGTTATAACAAAATACAATAACTTGAGAGGCTTATAAACAATAGAAACCTATTTTTCAGAGTTCTCAATCCTGGAATTACTACATCAAAGCAGCTACAGATTCAGTGTATGTTCACAGACTGCTTCCTGGTTCACAGATAACACCTTCTCTTCTCACCGTGTACTCACACTGTGGAAGGCACAAGGGCCTCTTTTATGAGACTTTTATGAGTCTTCTGGTCACATGCATGACAACTCTTCCCTCAAGACTTAATTGCTTCTTCTAGGCCCCATGTCTTAATACTATCACATTGGAGATTAGGTGTTAATTATTAATTTGAGGGGACACAAACATTCATACCACAAGCAAGTTCCACAGCAATGCACATAATACAAATCTCTGATGGATGACATCAAAGAAGATCTAATTCAACAAAGAGATATTCTATGTTCATGGATTGATGGTCAATATATTTTAAGATATCAGTTATTAGCAAATTTATCTATGAATTCAACATAATAGCCCCCCAAGTTCAAGTAAACCATTTTATAGATACTTTAACACTGACTCTAAAGTTTATGTAAAAAAGCAAAATGTGTATAATAGCAAACACAATATTGTAGAAGAAGAAAGTTGTAGGACTCATGCTACCTGATTTCAAGAATTACTATGTAGTGACAATAATCAAGACAGAACGGTTTGGTGAAACAAAGACATGTGTCTCAGAATGTAAAGCACAGAAATAGGCACCTAAAGATATAGGCAAGTAATTCTGAATAAAGGCAATTCAATAATAAAGGATAGTCTTTCCAACAAATGGTGCTAGAACAATTAGATGTCCATATTAAAAAATAAAAGATAATTCTTGACACAGACTTAACACCCTTCTCAAAAATTTACCCAAATAATTCATAGAGTTAACTATAACATGAAAAGCTATAAAACATTTAGAAGATAATGAGATAAAATCTAGGTTACCAGGAGTTTGGTATTTTGGCATTTTTATATAAACAACAGAAACACAATATGACAGGAAATGTTGATACCTTAGAGTTTATCATTCTTAAAAACTTTGCTCTGTGAATAACGTTTTTAAGAAATTAAAAGACAAAATATACATTTTCAAAGTACATATCTGACAAAAACTAGTATCCAAAACATATCAAGACCTTTTAAACTCAACAATAAGCAAAATAAGTCAATTATAAAAGTGGGCCTAAATCTGGACAGGTATTTTACCAAAAAACATACAAAAGGAAAAAAAAAAAAAGGGTAGAAAAGCCTATGAAAAGACACTTGTGGTCATTTAACATTAGGGAAATACAAATTAAAAGAATTGCGAGATATGTAATTACTTATTTAAACAAAGAAAATACTGATTTTTATGCCAGAATCTGGCATAAGGGGAACTCATTTGCTGCTGGTCAGAATGTAAATGGGCACAGTCATGTTAGGAGATAGTGACAGTCTGACAGAGATAAACAGTACAGTCTAGCAATCATGCTCATAAGTATTTGCCCAGCTGATTTGAAAACTTAGGTACACACAAAAGCCTCAGTGATATACTTATGGCACTTTTTATTCATAATTGTCAAGCACTGGGAGCAACCAAGATATACTGTAATAGATCAATTGATAAGCAAACTGTCATACAATGAAGTATCATTTTGTGATATAAAGAAATAAGTCATCAAACAATGAAAATACATCTGAAAAATACATTGCTATTTAATAAAAGAAGTCCAGGTAAAAAAGGCTACATATCTTATTATTCCAGTTATATAACATTCTGGCAAAGGCAAAACCACTGATGGGAAAAAGCGCACTGGTTGCCAGGGTCTGAAGGAGAGGTGTTTGCTAGGTAAAGCATAGTCACTTTTCTGGTCATTGACACCATTATCATACTCTAATGGTAGGTTCATGATGCTGCATATTTGCCAAACTTATACAATTTTACAATATAAAGAGAAAATCACAATGGAAGGTAATTTGAAAAAACTAGGAATCCCTGGATAGAACGCAAAATGGATAAAATGGTCTAATTAGATATAATTGTATGGAGTAACCTCACTGAGACACCTGGGGAGAAAATTTGCTGATAAGTGGCTTTGGAAATGTGTAAATTCTGCAAGACAAAAGACAAAACATGTTGCAGCTAGTGTTGTTTTCTGGGTGATAAAGTGGTTTTCTATAGAAATAGGAATAAACAATCATGAAATGTATGTGTACTGGAATTAAACAATAAAGTAAAGGGGTAGTGATGATGATAATCAGATTTCTCATTGTTGGAATGAGTTTATATCTAAGCAGGCCAGAAGGACTGATCATGTGGTCATGGATTTGAATTGAGACAATAGTATTAACTATTTTTTACCTTACTATAGATAGAAATGGTTACATATAAAATATTTACAGATATGTATATATAAATACATTTCTATATGCATGCATATTTCTTTGCTATATATATGAAGGCATTATAGTAGAAAAGAGAATACCTAGGACCCCAGTCCTGTTTTCTGATACCATTCTACAATAAAAGGAGTTGAGACTCCTCGGAGAAAAGAGCTGATGTTGCTACAGATGTAGGATATATATATGATGGTCCTGGAGTATTTTCCAGCGCTATACATTAAGGACATATTTTAAAAAGTCCCTCCATAATAAAAACCAATACTTTGATGGTGGTACATACATGACAAAAGCACACAGGAGCAAACCGGAAAAGTTCGAGGTGATGAAAGCTTGAAAAGTTTGACCAACAAAATAAATAAACTAGTGTTCAATTAAAATACAAAATATAAAATAAATACCCATAAATCCACGCTGATATAAACTAATGCTTGGATGCATAAATAGATGAGAGAAGAGAAACAAATTTCCCATGAAGAAGGATTCGAAATAATTTATGTAGCTACTTTAGCATCAAGGAAATATACTATAGCTGCTGCACATAGCTACTTTCCCAAATAGTACTGTATGTATGGAAAAGTATAAAAGAAAGTAACTTTTCAGTGGAAAAACCTGATAAACACTGCCCAGCCAGGCAATCGAGATCAGCTTCAACAATGGTAAGTCATCCTCACAATAAGTACACTTGATACATGTGATAAAAATTGGACTTTACCTCTGTAGCCTTCCTTCCAAAAACCCATCATCCCAGTCTATTTAAGAGACTATATCAGGCAAATGTCAATAAAGTGACATCCTAAAACATACCTGTCAAGTATTCGTCAAAACTATCAAGGCCACAAAAACAAGGAAAGCATGAGAAACTGTGGTAACTTGAAGAAGCTTAATGTCTCCCTTAATGACTAAATGTAATATGGTATCCTAAACGCTATCCTGAAATAGAAAAAGGATATGAAATACGGATTGGGAAAATGTGAATAAAGTATGAACAATATTAATTAATTAATGATAACAAATGACTCTACTGCTATAAGACACGGATACAAGTTGAGGAGCCCAAATCTTAAAGTTCAAAATTCAAAATGCTCCACAATCCAAAATGATTTGAGTGCCAACATGACGTAAGAAGTAGAAGACCTCATGCCCGACCCCATATACTGGGTAGCAGGCAAATCGCAGGCGGACAAGACATCTTTTCCTAAGTGCCCCCAAGGGAAACCTCCCTCCCAAGACCTTTTTGCTGTCACGTCTTTTCTGTGTATACAAAGGGCAATAAAATGTATTAGGTAGGGCCAAGAAATAAAGACTTGTGTGCTCACGGTCTTTTTCTTTTCCTTTTCTTTCTTTTTTTTGGGGTGGTGGTGGTGCATATTCTCTGCTCTCTGGTATTAATATGTTGCTGAAAATCTCTAAAAGGTGTGAAGGAATCTCTGTGAGTAAGTAACAAAATATAAATAGTAAATATTTGTGGTTATCTGTAGCATACGGAGTCAAGCTATGAGAGATATGGACAAAAATTTAAATGTGAAATGTCTTGCGGAAGAGTACATTGTTAGAATGACCACCATGTTTGAACTGAAAAACAGAGTGATAAACTTGTCCACATATGGGGCTGGAAAGTCCAAGATTAAGGAGTCAACCAATTCTGTTCTTGGTGAAGATCCTTTTCCTGGCTTGGACATGGGCCACTTGTCACTGTGTCCTCCACATATGGTAGAAAGAAAAAGAAGCAGCTCGGGTCTCTCATGACCTCATCTGAACCTAATTTTCTGTCAAATGCTTCATCTCCAAATATTATATTGAGGCTTAGGGCTTTAATCTGCGAATTTGGGGAGGACACAAACATTTAAGTTACTAGCAATAGGAGAAGCAGAATGCAAGCTGTATGGAACTCTCTGTAATACGTTCATATTTTTTTTTTGTTAAATCTAAAACAGTACTAAAATTAAACTTTAATTTAAAAAAAATGTCAAATTAACCATTAGATAAATTTTTGAATATTATCTGGAAATTGAGTATGGTAAGAAAGAATGCAAAGAATGACTTTCAGAGAGAGTAAATGTAGATGAGCATCTGCTAAAGGAAAGATTGGAGACATTATTCAGAATATAAAACAGAGTATATGGAGATGTTAAGTGCATATAAATGAAAAATTAAGACACAGGAGAAAGTGAGGAGGTCTAAAACACATCAGAGATAAGCCATAAGGAGTGGAGAAAACCCAACATTTGAAAAGTTAATAATGTTAAATACTTTTATATAAATTAAATAAATTGATTAAAGATGCATGACTGGCCCCCAGCATTATAAATACAAGAAAAAGTCTATGTGTAGATACATTATATTCACAATGAAAATGTTTAATTTGAGACACCAAAAACAAAATAACTTTAAACCAATTAGAAAAGTATTTTTTAAAAGAAAGAAAGAAGAAAAGCTGGGAATCCCTGGTCCTCTGCACCTTTTCATGGAAAAGACCAGTCCACTGCTTAATCATTTCTTTTGCCTTACATTTTCAGAAACAATAGAAGACAAAAGACAGTGAAATATTACTAAATATGTTAAGGTCTTTATGTTTATCAAGCTACAAAATACGACAACAAAATTATGATATGTTTGACAAAAAAAATTATCAACAACAAAAATCATTGCAAAAAAATTCATCACAGAGATACATTTAAGATTCTAGGAATTTTCACTAAGAAAATGGCCATGAGGATAAACACAAACTAACAAAAGTTTTGGGAAAAAAAAGCAAAGATAACGTTTAAAGATGGCCAGCAGAGCAAATTATGATTAAATTTTGTCTACGATAGTATATTGGTTAGTAGATGAGTAATTTTCATCAAAATGTTCTAAAATTAATATCAATAGGTAATGATTTTGATTAATTTCAGCTTTGTTAAGAAAATGTATATGTTGCATTGTCTAACTTTGATATTCAAAGAAAGGGTGAGGCTCTGATTTTCAAACTTATTAAGTAAAACTATCACACAAAACATTTAAAAGAAAACCAAAAAGTAAAAGATATTAGTGTCAATTTGGTTACACATAATCAAAAACTTAAGATTGTAAAATCAAAACCTAATATGCAAAGATCACAACATGCCACTCATCATTATTGCTGTCCTTTTTTCCCTAGAACAATGCACTTACTAATTACCTCACATTTGCATGGTCAAGAAAATACAAAAGAAAGTAAAGTAATTTGTAAATGTGGAGTTTACAAGAATGCCGCATAAAATCTAAGTATAAAAATGAACATCACAGATCATAAAATATATCACTTAAGTAAAATTTTTTTTAAAATGTGTGTTAATATGAGACAAAATGTACTTGAAGAGAAAAAATCACTACAGAAGATAAAAAATGTTACTATACACTTAGAAGATCACTAAATGTCCAAGTTAAGCAATAACTATACAAATTTATATAATAAGGTAGCATAACTTTAAAATTCATGGGTCAAAAATTGATGAAATTAGAAGGAAAATGGAAAGGTACATCATTGGATGGGAGATATTAGCTGGGTTTGCCATCAAAACTTTTCTTTTTTTCTTTTTGGGGATTCATTGAGGGTACAAAGAACCAGGTTACATTAATTGCATTTGTTAGGTAAAGTCCTTCTTATAATTGTGTCCTGCCCCCAAAAGGTGTGTCATAAGACCTTTTCTATCAGGAGCTATGACTTGTGTTTCAGACTATGTCCTCAGATGAATGATTTGTTCCTCCTTTAATAATTTGGTTTTGATTCCTGAAATATCTTTCTCCATATCATATTTGAGTAGCTTTATATTTCCTGCTAATTTCCATTTGAAAATGAACCACTCTGGCTTTGCTAAGAAGAAACTCACACTCAACACTTTTTCTATTTTCTAAGTGTTCGTTTTCTAAAGATAATGCAGAAAATGACAGTCATTAGCTATTTAAATCCTTATATGCAAAAGTTTTTTTTTATATTTTGGGTAATATAAACCATTTTCACCCATCTACAATTTAGTATTTTTGCATGTCTTTTTTGTTTGATTGTCCAAATTGATTTTTGTTTGTTCCTGTGCACTGTGGTGAGATGTGTTCTTATTTCAAAGCATGACCAGAATCAGTTGCCTCAATGCTGTCTGAAAAGCTTTCCAACCCAACCTAGTCTAACTACTCCCTTTACTTCTGGCTTTACTTTTCTTAACATTTTATAAATAATTCCTAATTTAAATCTCTTCCACTATACTTGGCTTCTTTAATATGTTAATTACATTTAATCTGTAACATATTAAATAGTATGATCATAACTTGTATTTTTCACACTACAGCTTGAATATTCAGTCTTCCCCAAATTGAATCGTTCACCCCCCAAATTAAGTATAACTTGGCTTGATTGTTGGTTCTCTTCAACCATTGGCAAACTTAGTGATTAAACACACACCAAAGAGTAACATTCATAGATATCTGTGCAATTTTACCAATATTCTGATTTCTTCCAAGTCATGATCTTATAACTTCCTCAGTGGTCTTCTTCAGGTTAAGGTTAAATAAAAATTTGAGAGAACAATTCTTTAACGCAAGAAAGAGAAGGTAGCTACTGAAGTAGACTTCAATGGGACCCATGAAAGGTCATAGATGTCAAAATTGTTCACTGAAACATAATAAGATCTGGAAAGGATAAAAGCTAAGATGTGGAGATGTGTTGTAATATTTTACTTACCTAGTGGTTCCAGTCTTTTCAATGAACAATAAGGTTAAACTTCTCTGTTGAACAGAGAAGAGCTGAAGTGTAGTCAGAATATAAGAAAAGCAGAAATGTCTTCAAAATGTATTACTTAGGATAAGACCTGTATTAATATTCTTACATTGCTGTGTGCTGATAAAACATACTCCATCACATTTCCTATGAAAAAAATTATCCTATTTCCTATGAAAAAAATTATCTTCCTATATGTGAAAATTAAAGATTGATTGCTCAACAAGTGAAGACATGAATACTAAATAAATTAGCCACCATGCTTAACTAATTTTTTTTTTTTTTTTTAGATATGGTATTTTGTTATAATGTCCAGGCTGGTGTCAAAATCCTGACTTTAAGTGATCCACCAGCCTCACCCCCTCAAAGTGCTAGGGTTACAGGCATGAGTCACCATGCCTAGCTGATTCTTGTTATTAATATTGTCCGGATCCATGTTTTGGTTTAAGATACTGATTAGAATCAAGAAAGCTGAGTCACGACCTAATTATATCAAAACTATTATCTATCCCAATAAAGCATTTCATATTCCTATATTCACTAGTATCTCAAACTGAAACCGAGAGAGCTAACATGAGTAGGACGCCTGACTCACTGAAGACTTGGTGAGTGAAAGAAAATATGACATTAGTGGGAGGCAGATAAAACAGCATACTAGTTTGAAGGGCTTAGAAATCATATTTTTAGGAGAGTCTAAGCAGAAATCAGAAGGAAATTCAGTATTGTACCTCAACCTAAAGTAGAAGATATAATGTTAAAGGTTTCCCTTAAATGAGATATTTTATTGAAGTACTTATGCCATTGATTTGCCATTGTGTGATCCATGTTGTAAAACTGTGTGATCCATGTTGTAAAATTTATGTGCAATTTTTAAAGAGAAAATACCATCACTCAGGTGGTGAAACTTGAGAAATGTATTTGGTTCTAATTCTCTTTCTTGAAAAAAAAAAATAAATAAATTTCTGTCTTTTCTTCCACAGGAAGAAAAGCGAATCTATAAAGTCCTAACTAGTTTTTGAAAAGTATATGTATAAATTTGAAAAATATATGTATAAATTAAGCTTTTATAACATGTTATTAAAAATACTTTATAAAGAGCAAAACATTATTTTGAATTCAATTATAATTTCAATGGCTTATGAAATGGTTGACCGAAGCCATTTTAATTTAAAATTTTTCAGATGAAATTTAATAAATTTTTCGTGATAAAGAACTAACCCTTAGCTATCTTTGGACAAATGAAAATAGAATGACTTCCGGGAGATTGGAAATATACAAAACCAGACCACATCTTGGAATAAAACCTCAGGCTCACAGAAAAGTAACTGTCACAAAGTATTTCTTTTTTCTAAATGCAACTTTTTTATTACTTTTTGAAGAGGAAGAGCATGATTAGTGACAGAGAGGGAGAAAATGCATTGAAAATCAAAACCCTGAAAACAACATGATAACTGCTTTCTATTTCTGAAAAACATTTTCTTCCATCTGTCCTGAAAAATATTTCATACATGATGTATAGAATTTGCTCAAACATAGCTTACAGGGTTTGTTAAAAAAAAAAAAAAAAAAAAAAAACCAGCAAGAACATGTGAAAGGATAAAAAGTGAGAAACGGAATATATAAAAGTTGAGAGCACAAGCTAAGTCCTCCTGTCATCTTAAAAAAAAAATCATTGAACTTTCATATTGTATGATGATATCTTTTTGAAAATAAATACAAATGTAAATTATTATACTGTATACTGAAACACTAGATGACGTGATATGCTTGTGTTAAGTTAAAATAATTTATTAAAAATAACTGATGTATTTATAATAAGGCATCAATGTGGCCTTTGGCATTGGGTTATTATTGTTTTATTTTATTTTATTTTTTTTTATTAAATCATAGCTGTGTACATTGATATGATCATGGGGCATCATTCACTAGCTCAAAAATATTTTATATGTAATACCTTAAGCAATTATTATAGAAAGTAGAAACATTTAGCCAGTTAAGAATAAATTTATGTAAATAAATATTGTTCTTACAAGTTTCACTCTTCTCATCTGTTTTTATTAGGATAAATAAACGAAATTGTATGATTCCAAAAATTGAACCTGAAATTTATATTATCTATGACATTTTAAAAAGGTTTTCAAACTATTGTCCTGAAACAGGTAATTATTTTAAGGAAAGAATGAAAATAGTTACATATGTCCTATGTAGGTACACGTAACTCTAGAATCTTCCTTTAATATATCTTTGCTGGATGTTAGACATTATTGAAAGATACTGTTTCCTAAAACAGACACCTGGCCATGGTCACTTTCCTGTTTGTGGATAAAATTAACTCAAAACCACTAACTAAAGAATACTTTTCATTCAGTCTAAACTCTAAATCCAACTTCTCTGAACTCCTTGCATTTTCCCCCAGCATGTATCCTCTTGACCATATGGAAGAACCTGCCTTTGGAGATTTCTTTAAACTGCTCCCTCTCCTCTGTCATGAGCATCATTCTCTCATCCCAAGAACACCTCTAGTGTAGCGCGTGATTCACGTGGTTTTAATGTGTTCCTGGGCAGCATTGTGTCTGAGATTGTTTGGGCACACTTGCCACTTTCTGTTTTATACTGTTTGTAGCTTCTTATATGTTTTACTTAAGTCTCAGATGAGGCTTTAATTTTTTTGATAATGACAAGAAACAGCAGTGCCTGGAATAAAGTCTTACATATAATGTATGTTTAGAATACCTTGTTCAATTAATACATACCCTGTTTTCCCGAAAATAAGACCTACTTACAGGAAAGATAAAACGTCCCCTGAAAATAAGACCTAGCGCATCTTAGACGTAGAGATTAGAGGGTATTAGATGTAGAGGGTATTAGGATGTAGAGATTATTGTTTAAAACTAAGAGATTTGAAAGAGCACTTTGGAAATGCTAGTAGATGATTTAGAGTAAAAACTTGGTGCTCTTTTTAATATGAGAAAAATTGCCTTAATAAAATGACTAGTGTGACACTATTATATCCCATTTTCTTATTTCCGAAATTACTATCGCTGGAAAAAAACAGCCGATGAACTCACTGTAATCTATAAATAGCTCATGCCTTCATCAGAAGGTATAATACTTCAAGTGTGTTTGAGTGCCCATTTTCTCCATTCTCTTTTACCTAGAAGTTTAAAAAGGAATCATTATGTTTTTACTAAATAGGTTTTGCTGTTTCTACAGTGTTGAAGGACAAAAATCCTTCGTTTCCCTACAGTCAGCGAAGTAGTTATACACAGTCATTTCTTACTAGACCAAGATCTTTTTTTCTTTCTTTTTAATCAATGCTTCAAAGAAGGATATGATGTTTTTCAATGATCTTTTCCTTTGTTACAAAAGAAAAAGAAAAAAACTGCCTTATTATTTTTCATTGATACAAGTATGTGTAAGAACGTATCTTAAAAAAGACTTGGAACATGTTAAAAAGTGTTTTGTTTAATATTTTTATTTTAAAATTATGTACTTGGAAACTGAAAAAAATAACTGGGTTCTGTATATACGCATCTTGTCTCCAAATGGCTGTTACTTTTGGTTATAGGGTGCATTATTTCTAAACTTATACTGCAAAAGTGTTTAACTCCTACAGGTTCAGAGGAAATAAAAGTTAAATTGATTTTGTTTTCTTCATATAATATTTAATTTCTCTTTATTCCTAAAAGCTAATATACAAGAGAATTTTAATTTGATTCAAGTCTCCCGTGAACTAACTGTTCTGAGACTTGTCCAATTCCTGAAATTGAAAGCCAAGTAAATAAATGGAAGAACAACCATGGAATTCTTTCCTCTTTCCAGAATAATCAGAACTAGATTTGCAATTTGTCGAACAGCTGACCAAACACTGCTCACATTAAGTCATATGTAGGACTTACCCCAAAAGTATTGGATTCCAGAATTTCCAATTACCATGCCCAGATAATTGCCCCTTTCGGATAGTTCTGAAATAAGTCTACACAAATTTTTGTATTCAAAATATATATTCAGTTAAACCTAAAAGAAGGCACCATATAGAATTTGTTAGTTCATCTCTGTAAGAACAGACTAAACAGTGACTAATTGTGTACTTAGGTTTCTGAATTGCTGAGAATCATGAACTCAATAAACTTTCCTTCTGCTACCTAGAATTTGCGCAAAATTATAGTATCTAAATATCCATGTCAAAGCACTTGCTAGTATTAAATAGCCACACTTTTTTCAATTAGGTCATTCTTTCTAAAATTTTCATTTGTCACTACTTACACATTCTGTCTGCTCTTTGTATAAAGATGCGTGAATGAGCTCCTTGAAGGTTAAACAGAGGGTGAGCCCGTAATAAAGGACAAAGAACGTCCATTAACTTCTAGCTGAAACTTCCATATGCTGAGTACTATGATTTCATATGCATTACATATTTAGATCACATCAATATCCAAATCCTGTTTTGAATATTTTCTTACTTTCCAAATATTCCAGAACTTGTGTGTGTGTGTGTACATTTGTGTGGTTGAATGAATGAATTTCCTCTCAGAATATTTTCCTTTTTTTACCCTGTTACAGGAAAGTCACAACTTAACTCTGTATAGACCCTTATCTTCACAATGATTTCCTCTTCAAGTCTGTTTTTACATACTTGTCACAGGAAGAATTTTTAATGGTATGACTTTTAATGATTTCTGTAAACCTTTTAATTTCTCTGTGTTTGCACAAAGAATATTTGCAATTAATTACACTAAGAAACAACTTGGATAAAAATATTGTCATACTATAACTTAGCAGCCCCCATTTGGTACAGGATATGTATATAAAAACTATAGTATTAGAAAAAAATGGAGTTGATTTTAAAGCTGTAATTTATTTAGTCTAGAAATAGCAAGTAAGGCTTACAAACTGTGATGAGACACATCAGTGACATGTGATTCATAGCTGATTATTTGTGGCTGGTGAAAACTCAGAGTTGATGTACAAATTCTTGGCTTACTTAATTCTGTGAGAGCTTTCTTTTAACACTGGTAAAACTGAGATTTTAAAGTGTTGAATCTTAAATGACTCTAGTCAATTAGTACAACGTTTGTATCATTATTTTTTTTTTTGATTCGAAGAGGCAAAAAACAAAGAATGTGACCCAATCCATACTTATACCAATGATATAATTGCCTGGTTTCAGAGTTTATACGTATAAATATAGTATTCAGAATGCTTTCATTAACAAAATTTTTCAAAAAATCTACAAAGAAACATATTTCCAGACTATGGAAGCTTCGTTTTGACTTCATATTTGGATTAAATGTTAGGAGCTTAGAAGCAATCCTTTAATTTTAAGGTGTAATGAAAATAAGACTGATCTGAAGTGTTTTTGTTTTATAAAATCAAGGAAATATTTTAATATTCAGAAGCATGCTGAGGACCTGGACGTTTAGATAAATGGTTAAATGTATACACAAATTGTTACCCTTTGAATTCCTCATCTATATAGTTATCAGGTAAAATAATTTTTTTAAATGCTATGGATAATTTATCCAAAATCTAAATCCAAAAGACAAATGGACTTGTAAACCTGACCTTCCTGGTCCTCTCTGCATAGGAAAGTCAAAAAACACTGCAATCAACAACAACAATTGATCAAGGTTTTCCCTCCCTTCAGGGCGAATGTAATCCGGAGTCAGCATAATCGGACTGTGTGTATCCAGAGATTATTCCCATAGGCCTCAGTATCACTTTTCCATTTAGCTTCACACCAAAACACACTTTATTATGGTATAAAAATGATAAAGCAGCATCTGGAAAGCTAAAATGTTGCAAAAAGCTTAAATTACAGTTTATTCCTTAGGCTTCAAGTACAAATTGAGAATTGTTCAAATTAAACTTACTTATTTCTCATACCTGAAAATTGTAATCTGATAGTACAGGGTAGTTGCAAACAGAGGCAAAACCCAAATTTCGCACATAGGCAGAATCAGACAGAAAATGTCATATAACTATTTGGGTCACTAGATCATGATAAATATAAAGGACAATGGAAAAACTCTCTCTTCAAATCATTCTTCATGTCATGTATTTTAAAAATCCAATTTACCTGAAATACACAGATACGTTTTCTTTGGAGAACTGGACCATTATGTTCAGAATTTTTACTTTAAGGTCAATAGCGACAACAACAAAATATTATTTAAAACAATCTGAAAAACAAAAGCCCCAAGAAATTCTAAGAAAATTAGCGTATTTATGAAAATATCAAAATAATTAAGCTTGTATACTATATATTTAAACAGTTGCTTCACTGTTGAAGGTTTCACGAACTTCTCCCATGATGATATAACATTTTATGTAAAACATATGCAAATATGTGTTCATGAGATAATGGAACTAGAAAATTAGATAAGAGTTTGCAAGCCTTTTCGTAACAGGATGCTTTGAAGTTGCCAAAGCATTTTTACAGATGATCATTTAACCTCACAACAACACTGAGAGGTAGGCAGGGAAGTCATTGTCATCTCCGTTTTGCAGTTTTAAACCCTGAAACTCAGGGACTTTGGGGGCCACATGAAGGGATTTTAAGTGTAAGGATAATCTGGATGAATCTCCTCTTTTTCTTTTTTCTTGCTCCTAGTCCAAAGCATTTTTCCTGATACGACGTGTGTAAAAACTAATCAGACTATGAGATGGAGAAAGTCTGACCCTGACAGGTAAGTAAAGTTCAGTCTATGAAGTTAACGTGAGTTGGAGAATATTCTTTCACTCTTTTCACACTATGATGGTGTGAGGTCCATATTTTTGATGACTGCTTATGGTGAAAGTTAAGTGAATTGTACTGAGGTACAAACTAGCAACATTCTTAACAACTTGTTTTAGACAGAGGAATGATCAAAATTTTCAAGTTAAATGTACTAACACAAACAGAACGAAAAGAATAAAATTCCCCAACATTTGCTAGAGGATAGGTGTGTAGCTTCTTTTAAAATTAAATCATTCTCTGACATATCAGATTTTTGGAATATACTTTAAACCATTCTCTGAATCTATTTTAAAAAGGGGGTCTCCTGTTAAAATAAAGTGGGGGGTGATGGGATTGAGACAGTTGTCTCGTGCTCAGTACGGCACACAGCAGGTGCAGCAGAGTTGCATACAGTGTAGGGCAGGCAGCAAATCCCCATGCTCCATCAGTTTCATGTGGAGAAAAGAAGTGGGGAGGGCAAAGGGAAATGGTACATCCAAGTCCATGACAGAGTGGCCTGTTATACTGGAAATACCTCATGTAATTTAAACAACAGACAAGGCTAATAGGATCCATCACAGTAACAGAGTGTGGTCTCAAGGGTCCACCCAGGTCATGATGACCTTTGCAAGTTTCCTTTTGTACCACCCCTATAAATCAGAGTCATCAGTGATCTGGAGCCTTTTTGTTTAGTTTTGCTTTTGAAAAATAAATCACAAAATATTAAAACAAATATCATTGTTTGGCTTAATCAGGTATTCTTAATTAAACAGTACCACAGACTTTATTGAGCAATTGAAAATATACACATGGAACAATAGATTTTTTTCTCTGTATTTTTGTTTCTTTGTTCAGATTTGACTGTCTTCCAATGAGATAACCCAGTTTCCTGATGCAAAGGGCACTTGTCTGTGCGGGAGCTGTGTACAGCTTGCCCAGTTCCCAGTACCACCTTGCACACTCCTTTGCCTTTGCTGAGGTTGAATCTCCACTTGCTCAGGAAGCAAATTCTACAAGGTTGCAAGAATGGACCCCCTAAGTTGTTCTTTCAGATTCTATTTCTCCATAGAGTTCTGCTAACTTTTTGAACTCGGGTCCCCAGTCTCCAAGGTAGTGATAGTCCTGATCTGATTGTGTGGTGACTGAATCCAGCGAGCTGATGGACCCAGCTTCTGACCGCTGACCCTCATAGGCATAAGTCTGGAGAGAGTCATAAGGGGGGACGCTGGGGTCTAGGTCTGCCTCTGCTAGTCTTTGCTTAATAAATTCATGCACATCGATAGCCTCCAGGGCGGACGAGGTCTGGTGCCTGGGGGTGAGCTGCACGTCGGGCCTGATGTCCCTGCGGTACTTCATCTCCTCGGCCGCCGCCGGATTCCTCAAGGCCGAGATGTCAAAGGCCTCGGTGTCCTCCTCCCCACCGCCCTCGTCGTCGTAGGTGACCACGTTCTCCCGCACGTCCTCCTCTGAAATGATCAAGGGCTCCTTCTTGCTGCGCCTCAGGGTGATAAAAAGGACGACAATTGCTGAAAGAAAAATAGAGGATAAAGAGTTAGGAACAAGGAAGGACATTCTCGAAGCTTGGGCATCAGCCATGTACAACCTGCCATGCAGAGCGCTGCAGAGCTGGGTCAGCAGGGCCGCCGTGCCCAGGGCTCTGCGTAACCTGGCGGGATGTAGAAGATTGAACCCTTGAACATGGTAAATTAGCAGGATGTAAGCGCTCCAATTTGTGTAAATGATCAACACATTGAATCCCATAATGGCATAAATGTATTCATGACCTATGTACAAATGACTTAATAAAAAAGAAAGAAAGAAAGAAAAAAGAAACATGGTAAATCGCCCATCTTCCCTAGAAAATCATGATGTTTTTATTGGGGGGGATAGGAAGTTCAGTTTTCTTAACTTGTATTACAATTTAACCATTTATTGTTTAAAGAGAAGGAAAAGAGTGGTAGGAAAGTGCTATGAATCCTTAACTTGAAATTAAAAAAAAAAAAAAAAAAAGGCTGGCATGTAAATCCTAGCACGTAAGAAAACTGAGGTGGGAGGTTCCCTTCAGGCCAGGAGTTTGAGACCAGGCTGAGCAGGGGCGAGACCCTTCTCTACATTAAAAAAAAAAAAAAAAATTGCCAGTAGCGCAGACCCATAGTCCCAACTGCTCTGGAGGCTGAGCTAGGAAGATGGGAGGATAGCTAGAGCCCAGGAGTGTGAGGGTGGCGGGAACTGTGATGATGGCACTGCACTCTGGCCCAGGCAACAGAGGAAGAGAAAGACTCTGTGGAAAAAAGAGGGGAGAGAGAGAAGAGGAAGAGGAGGAGGAAGAAAGCTTAATTGGACAAATAATGTAGTGTGTAGTGTACTGATCAGTCTATATCTAAAGACGCTGAAGGCAGGACATTTAAAGTTTCTGTCAAGTTGAAAGAAGTTTTAACTTTAAATCCTTACATTTTCATGCTTTGTAAAAATAAAAGCAGTGGCATTTTAATTATTGTACTCTTTTGCCCATTATCCTTTAGATTTATGTTGTATACAAAAATAATTGCATTTACCCATTAAGCTGCAAAAGAATGCTATTTTATTTGTATATGACCTACGTTACCTAGAAATTTTTCCACTTACAAATGTTCTTCATATAACATATTTATTTAATCCTCACAACAGAACTGTGGCTTTACTCTATTTTTAAAATGAGGCAGAGGCTCAGAATACCTGAAGACCTAAGATCAAAGGGTAAGATCACAAGTGCCTTGTGGAAGAGCTTGGTCGGTAACCCATGGCATCTCTGATTAAGGTTAATGATGTTTCTACTATAATATTGCACTTTATTTAAAAAAAATATGAAACAATGAATTGAGTGACCAGTGGAGCATTTGTTTTTGGTAGCTCTAGCTAAATATGGTGGATTAGTCATTATTACTAATAATGTTGCAACCAGTTGATAATGGGATAGGACTGGGTCTTGGCAACCTTACTTTGGCCATTATTTAATATTTTCAAGTCTCTCTATTTGATAATATTAAACCATTATTAGATAGAAAGACTTCCACTGTATCACCTTTGTTAAACTGTGTTATAATAATAATAATAACAATAATTTATCTCAGCTCTGTAGACTGTTATCTTTATGCTTAGCTAATGTTATAGTCTTTATCATAGTGCTTACGGGACTAATTAATATTTTAAAGTTCTTTACATCATAGTAATCAAGAAAGTATATTCAATTGACATCTAGCAGATATAAATTAAAGGCATCACACACAATTTAATATGAATTTGACATAAACAAAAAGAGAACACACACACATAAATTCTCCTCAACTCAAATGGGGCTACATCCCTATAAATCCATCATAACTCAAAAATATCCTAAGTCAAAAAAGTATTTGCTCCAGTGATGGATACACTGAAGGTCTTGACTTCACCCCACTGCAATATTTCAAAGTAGCATAATAGCATTTGTACTACCTTATATTAGCATACAAATAAAAAATTTTCCAAAAAAAGACAAAAATGTATTTAAGAAGATGACTAAGCTATTAAACCTTAAACAAGCTCAGAACACTTACATTCATCTACAGTTGGAAGAAATTATTTAACATGAAGCCTATTTTGTAGTCTATTTATGAAGAATTTTGAATCAAAATTTAAAGTATTATTTCTACTGAATGCACATCACTTTTCACAGCATTGCAAAGTCTAAAATTGTAAAAAACCACAGTATCTCAAATATTAGCAATACACATACATGCAAATATTGCATTAAGCCTACATAACGGGGCTGTCTGGAAAGTACCTAACCACGTAATATGAAAAAATAAAGACATATGGTTGGATACTTTTTCAACAGTCCGTATATATGTCAAAAAGATTATCCTTTTCTATGACATATGTGTACGAATATGCATCCATACACTCACATACTCATTCTGCGTCATATCTGGCAACTCTAATTATATGTGAATTTCAACAAATGATTGTGAAGCAAAAACATCAGGTTAGCTATCCTCTGATTATGCCAAGACCACACTTGTTCTCTTAATTGTTTACCACTACAAAGAAGCCTCTATCTTTGCTTTTTTCATTATTGTTTCCTTGCCTGTCTTTTTAGCTTTATCCTTTTTTAATTTATATTTTTGTCTATTTTAAAAGTAGATAAAGGATGGAGAGGAAGAGGTATAAATTTTAAAGCAAGAGACAGGACAATGATGAGAAGGAAAGATTGTCACTGTGCACTAGGGGGAATCTGATTTTGCAGAGGAAAGGCAAGAGGGAGCCCGAGGGAATGAAGTTAAAAACAGAGAGAGAGAGAGAGAGAGACAGGAAGAGAGAGACACAGTGTCAGAGAATCATCCAGGAAAGTATAGAACAGAGAGATATTGTCAAGGTAATGAGAAAATGCATTGGGGAAGACTCTAGCAGATATGGGAAACATTGAACCACTGCATTTGGAACGGAATGTTTGCTGAAAGCTGAAAATGAAATGAAGTGCTAATGCTACACATGCCCTGATCTACAGTAACTATGTACAGAAAAAAAATTCCTACATGTGGTGCCTGCATTTCAAAGATAATACTTAATATAGTACTTTATTTGGAGACAAAAAAGATACTTGCTGAATGCAATAAATACACATTTAATACCTCCCAGTGTGTTTTAGAATAAACCTACCTTGCAGCTTCCTAATTTAAGCCCCAAACAATATCCTCAAGTAACTCACTTTATTTTTTCTAGCGGTTTAGATTTATCATGTACTATATATCTCATCTCCATAATTAAATAAGGAGGCTATTTTAGATTGAAAGACCTGTTTCTATAGACTGCCTAGTTTATTACAGAAAAATTTTTTACCTTTACCAATAAGTCATTTTCTTTTATATTGAAATTGGTATTTAATGTCAAGGGAATTTACGTGCATGCACAACAGAGAAAATGTAATCAATATCGTTACCAAGCATGGAGCTCAATGTGCACCCTTCAATATTTGTGTAATTTTTCGACCTGTGTGCATGTATCATATTTGCCTAATGAAATACAAGGTATAGTGTTGTTTTTGTTTTTTCTTAGCATACCCTTTAGTTGCTTATTCTCTGAAAGTTAAGAAAATATTACTGATATATTTTAACACAAAAGATAGATATTATTTAAGTTTGAACCCTGAAGATTGGCATCTATTTTTTTTCACATGTAGATAGTTATTTGCTAGTAATCCATGATTCCAAAAAATACCTACTTATTGTAATCAATTTAACAATAATAGAAATCTCAGATGGTTTTAAGAGTGAAAGGGATTTTGTTTATAATTGTATCTGGTCATCAGGGGAAACGTGGACATAGGGTCTTAGAGATAAACTGCAAATTTGTATCAGCTCAAAAGAAGAATGTTGAAACAGGGGCGAATCCCGCGCACTCTTCCTGAACGGCTTTTCATTTCTCTTTGTTCAGCAAATATTTCTGGAGCAGATGGCATGAAGTAGATACTCCATGAACAATTCTTATGTGGATGAGCCAAAGGAAAATTATATCTCTGTGAAAGCGGTAATGTGGCATTGAGTTGACCGAATCTTCATGAACAGAAAAATTCTCATGAACTAGGAAAATGATTTTTAAGTATTTCTTAAGTCATCTTACAGTTAACAATAACTTCTAATTGTATTTGACAACATTTTTGAAAACAAATTAATTTTAAAAACAAATTAAATGTTTCCAAAAAATCCTCAAACTAAAATACATTTTAAGAAAATGAGTGCAGATAGTAATTATACATGTAAATTAGAAGGTTAACCCTTATTTAAAAACTGGCAGTCAAGTGCATCTATTCAAGTGACCCCACTGGTCTGTCAAATCACGCATGTGAATAAAGTGCCTCTTCTTACTATTGGACATCTGGGAACATTTAATATGATACATCCAGGGTATTGCAAAAGAAATAAGAGAGAACTTATTCTGAAATATTTTGAAGCACATTTTGGCTATATAACCTAGATGGAAACTGAACATGCTGTATTCTTTTGAGAGGTCTTTATTCTAACATAAGTATTTTATTCTTAGTATATTTATTTTCTTATCTTTAAATGTGAACATAATTTTTGACATTCTTGACATTATTTATTTATGTAAGAAATTAAGATGAATTTGTTACGTTTCATTAATTAACTTTATTCGTAGAGAATTCAATTCTTTTTTTTTGATTTATTTCCTCATATTATTTATTTATTTCTATATGTACTAAATATCATTCCAGGACTTGCAGTACTATTTTCATAACTTAAGTTGTCTCACAACTGGCATTTGACTCCATTATGGATTGAATCCCAATCTACTCTCCCAAAATACCTTTCATCACAGAATTTTTTTTTTTTTTTTTTTGATTTTTGGCTGGGGCTGGGTTTGAACCTGCCACCTCTGGCATATGGGACCGGCGCCCTACTCTTTGAGCCACAGGCACCGCCCCATCACAGATTTTTGTATCTTCAAGTATCACTTGATTTTTTTTTCGCATCTGCAATATGTTGGTACTTTCTTATAGAAGTGAAGTGGGCTGAGTTAGGGAGATTATTTTGATTGACTTATGGATCGCTTTAGTCACACCTTGTCACGACAGTGGCAACTCACATTGAAACCCTAGAGTTTCAAACCAAAGGGAGCTCACATAGCCATTTGAGAGTGTGAATGACACACAGCTTTGTGGTTCTCTCTGTGCAATTCCACCTTCTTCTCTCAGTCCATCACTCCTTTCACACCAAATTCACTCAATCCTGATTTATCAGGAAATTTATATACAAGACTAGGAAGCCATCCATATGCTGATCTCACTGAAGTCACCTTCTTTTCATGTGAAGTGTGCACTGACAGGGTTCAGAGGTGTGATTCAGATCCCACACTCCGTGACTTCTTAGACTCAGAGTGATCAAGGTTTCCACTGCCACCGGCTCTCGTTCCCCTGGCAAGTGATAGGATAAGGACTGCAGCTACTCCTACTCTAGCAGCAGACTAGGATGTATCACCAAGGCTCACTCTCAATTCTCTCGCAACCCTCCGATGAAATGGGCCTGAGGAAGTTAATCTCAACAGAAAGCAACCCAACTTACAACCTAAACATCTAACATGTAATGATAAATTCTTTGGTTTTCAACTACCACCTTCAGAAAATCAGTATCGATTATATATTGATTCAGAACATGTGAAATATTAAATTACATGTAATCCTAATAAGACAAAAGTAAGCATTCTAAAATTTTATAAATGACCTTAGGGTTCTTTGGGCTGAAACTTCATTTTAATGAGTCCAGAAATAGAGATAAAATAATGTGTTGCCTGAGATCACACCATTAATTTTTGGCAAAATTAGGACTGGGGTTATAGAATCACAGTTATTGAAGAGCTAAAAGTGAAAATATTGCTTAATAGTAAAATATTAATTTTATATGTTGTTTAACTGCTAGGGTTGAATGTTATTTAAAAGTTACAAGTACTAAAATAAAATGTAGGTACCTTTGGTGTTAATAATATTTTCTTTGAAAATCATAATCTCACAAATTAAAATCCACATTTTAAAATTATAGATTAGTAAATTTTGAGTTTGTTGGCTATATACTTTCTGAATAACTAATAAAGACTTTTATAATGCCATAAAAAAGTATAAATACCATTACAGTGAATGAGAGTTTAAGCCTAAACTCAGGAAATAATTCTATAACATTGCGATAATACTTTAAAAAATATATGAGTTTTAATAAAAAAGGAAAGAGTAAAGAAAAGGTATCAAGTAACAAGTTTGTTTTTATCAGACAAGAGGGATACTGTGATGTTTGCAAACATCCTGTTACTTACTTCAAAGGAGGAACAGCATTTTCATAAAAACCAATTAAAATAAAGTATAATTTTCAGGTAATAATTAAATGCTCTTTTAGATTATATACCTCTAAAATGTATTTGGATATTAAAAACATTAATTATATTTAATTTTTTATTTTGATATATGAAAATAGATTCATGATGATAAATCAATACAAAACCTCAAGATGAGATGCTTACCAAATTGAGGTAACTTTTATAACAAAATTCTAGAAGAATTTATGTTGGAATCACTGAGTTCTGGTTTCTGTGACTTCATGTAGGAACTCTAGAGGAATCCAGAGTTTTTGTTAGTATAGGGTTTTTTTTTCTTTCTGGGTGGTTATGGTCTTATATATTTTTTAATTTTCAAAGACAAAAAATAAATATGTTAATGTGTAAAGAAATTACTAGCTGTGATCAATAAATATATAAATACACTGTTGAAAGCCTAATTTTTTTGATTTCCTTCTCCACCTCGCACCTACTAGACAAGACTTTACTGTAATGAAACAGCTCTTGCCCTGGTGCCAAACTTTCATGCTAAGTGCTACTGTTTAAATTTGGGAGCTCAATTAATTTAAGTTCTGCGTAGATTTTGACATGTTGACTAGATTCACTACACAATGCACTGCTCTTTCCTCTTTGATACTTTTTTATCATTAGTCTTTGTGTTTTTTTCTTCTTTCTTTGACTTCTTGTCGGTCCTCTGTTATCTCATCCTTCTTAGTGATAATATTATAGTTTCTCACAGCTCAGTTCTAGTCTGTTGTTTATTTGTATATGTATATTTTTTGGGGGACTTTGTTACTTCGCTACTTCACCAAAATGTATTTCCAATGTGCCCTAGTTTAAGGAAAATCAGAGACCACATTCAAGCACAGGAGAAGAATCATCTTTGACTGCATTCTAATTGTAGCAGATAATCCAAGTTATCAAGGATCGCTTTTGATTTCAGTTGAAGTATTTTGACACTATTCACTTTTCTTCAGGCCCACTATAAATATGCGAGTCCAAAACACGCTGTGTCTGCAGGAAACATGAACACAATCTTTCCGAGGGCTTTGCCTTCATGCTTTCTTGCCAGCAGGATTTCTGCTCTCCATTTCATTCATAGAATTATTTTTTCAAAATGCAAAGTTTATAACAAGACTACATTGATTTAAAATTTCCCTTATACTCCTCACCCCCCACATTGCCTTGCTGCACACAGCTCAGCCCTCCCTATAAATCCCTTCTTCTTTCTAGGCTCCTTCCACCTTGCTTTGCACTCCACCCTTATAAATGCAGGTAATTGATATTCTACCCCAGGAGCAAAACAAGAAAACATTCTTGGCGAGATGATCTCTGCCTCAACAAAGCACGCAATTCTTTCATCATGTATTCACACTCTGAAAACAGAATTAAAAGACGGACAGCTAAGAGAAAGGATGACGAGCAAAACTGAGCCAGAAATACAAACACGGACTCACTTTAAAATATAAAGCACAAAGACCCCCGATGTCTGTCTGTCTTGTTATAAAAATACGGATTTGCTCTCTTTTTATAACAGTGGCAGCCTAATGATTTAATAGTTCTGTGAGCTTTAAATGCAGCTGTCGTAAGATTTAGAAAAAGTCCTTTCTTTGCAAATCTCAAATTAAAAAAAACTATTGTTTTTATGTAATTAGTATAATTTAATTTTAATTTTATAATTTCATATAATTTAATTTAGTGAAATTGGTTATCTCTAAGGCCAGAAATCATTAGAGTCAGACGTATGTTAAAACTCACCCAACATTAATGATTAACTAAATATTTTGGACTAGTAGAAGTTTCTACAAGACATTTATTTTCATTTGGTTTTCAGATCCATTTTGTTTCATTATTTATTAACTTATGTATTAATTTATTTAATTTTACATATTAAAGTATACCACATGATGATTTGGTATATTAATATATAGTGAATTGGTTACTATAGTCAGGCTTATTAACATGTCCATCATCTAATATAGTTACTTCCTTTTTATGTGAGGGGAAAAAAATACCTAAAATCTACTCTCTCGGTAAATTTCCAGCACACAGTACAAAATTATTGTTAACCACGGCCTTCATAGTGTAGGTTACATCTCTGAATTTGTTCATTCTATGACCATACCACCCTGAATGGCTGATCCTGGGAGCTAAGCAGGGTCAATTCTGTTCACATTTACTTTAGAATAATGCCACCTGCCTTCTAGGATATAAATTTTACAAGCCCTTTCAAGATGCTGTTCAAAGTATTTAAGTATTAATTATTCCTAAAATATATACTTTCAAAAGCTGTTTCAGATCTTGTCCTTTTATCTGATGTTACAACTCTTTCATCATATTTGAGTCAAATTGTTTTTCCATTAATGATAATATTGAGACTATTAATTAAAAAGAAATCTGTGCAGCCGTGTTCTGTTAACGGCATTCTGCATTCCTCATAATTACACGTCTTCAGAATGATTTTCCCGCATTCAGAGTTACCATCATACAAAGGTAGGTTTTAGAATGACTTACCCAGGAGAATGAGAACACAGAGGAGAATAGCGATTAAGGCTCCTGTACTCAAACCCGCCGAGGACAGGAACGCTTCTGCATGGCAGGTCCGCACGCGCCCATCTCTCTCGCATGCACAAACCCTGATGGTGAGGGTGCTGCTGCTGCTGAGAGAGGGGATTCCACCATCAGAGATCATAATGGGCAGATAATACACATCCTGAACAGTTCGACTAAATCTCCTCCGCCTTGTCAGAATGCTGGCTGTGTTATCTATGATAGACACAAGCAAAACAAAATAGACTTAGTCAAGCCACCATGAAAGATTCACATTTCCTCTAATGGATAAAATGGGCGTGTGTGATTTTCGTTTTTCACTCTATGAAATGCACAAGGGAACATGAAGGGGTCATTATTAAAAAGAAGCTAGTATCGGTTCTCAGACTGAGAAAACTATTAAATGAAAATTAACACATCCAGAGGAAAAAAGGGGGAGCAACAAACATTTTGGGCATGGACATCATAGCTCAAAGGTTTTTTTTTTTGTTTTTTTTTTGCAGTTTTTGGCTGGGGCTGGGTTTGAACCCACCACTTCCAATCATATGGGGCTGGCGCCCTACTCCTTTGCGCCACAGGTGCCACCCAGCTCAAAGGTTTTAAAGGATACAAATGGCTTGATGCCAGTGAATCCTAAGCATGGAGGTGAACTAGTGGGGCTTTCCCCAAAACCAGTGGCTCTGAATATCAGCAATAGAAACAGATATCTGTATCTTTAGCACACTATTCATGTGATACAAATGCATTGGAAAGTTTACAAACCACTGGTCTAGATGGAAATACCAGATAAACTTTTTAAGCCTTAGCTGTGATTTGAAGCACTCTTGTTAGACCATGAAGTGAATGATGTATAACATAATAATACAATAACATGTCCATGCATTTAAGGAACATCTTTTCTTAAATGTGTTCCTTAAATGCATGGACCACAGTTTGATCAAACCATACAACCTTATAAGGGAGAAGATGTTAAATTACTTACTTTACAGAAGAAAATAACTTTTTTGTTATAAATAATGATTTAAAATGAATAAAATGAATCTCAGCCTGTAAGTTATACAAAACTCATAAAGATAGTTCTTTCTTGGGATTCATTATGGGTACACTCTAGAATCCTCCCCGAAACCACAGTGTCACACTCTAATTGGTATTGATGTCCTCAACGCACACAGCAAACACTTATCTTAGTTTTGTCATGTTAGGTGAAACCCTCTGTGGATGTGTTGCTGCAGTTCCCTTTCATGGCATGACTTGTTGCCCTAGCTGTGGGCTGCCTCCTGGCCCAAGGTTATGCTTCTGGAATAGCATGTAATTAATAACACACAGCTGATAATACTGAAGGACAAATTCAGCTCCAGAGCTTCCCATAGTGTCAGCCACAAAGAGGCATTAAAACTACACAGGAGCGTCATTTCTCACTCTGCCCAATTCAATTCTTCTTCCTTCTACTTTGGTTTACAGATTTAGATCCATCCCAAGGTCACACTCCACTGGCATTCTGCACTCCAACCTTCAATTCAGATTCAGCTGCTCAGAGAACTCAACCTGCAACTATAGCTATGAGCTAAGTACTTTGCCCCCAGAAGTGGCCTCTGGAAATCCAATGTGGGTGAATTGCTTGAGCTCAGGAGTTGGAGACCCACCTGACCAAAAGCGAGAAATACCTGTCTATAAAAATTGCCAGGCGTTGTTTGAGGTAGTTGTGAGCTATGATACCATGACACTCTACTGAGAGTGATAAAATGAGACTGTGTCTCAAAACAAAAAAAAAAATAATTGTAATTAAGTCTTCATTTTTCTCAAATCAATTATTTTTATTTTGAAAACTAGAATTCAAGTATGTTCATGATAGTCACCGTCAAATATTACATACTGATGTGTTCTTGGTTGTTCATTGTTAAATTAGTGCGATAAAACATAAATTAAATTGTTCAAATATCCAATGTAATACAGACAATAAAATGCAGGAAAATATACAAATACATACACACATATGATGAGTTGTTGGAGATAAATTATAAAGCAGAAATAAGTAATCTAAAGAGGTGTTAACAGTTCTTGGATGTTGCATGATGTTTAAATATGAATTTGCTTCTACTATAAGGAAAATGTATGTACTAAGTATTTATGGGCATAAACATGTCTAGAAAACTCACAATTGGTCCTCTAAAGAGGAATATAAATCACTGGTCCTTGAGTCTCAGGAAATATGAATACAGCAACATGCAGTGTAGAGATTCATCTTTTTATGACTTTGGTCTGGTGTACACTTTATGTTATTAATCCTGATGCATGCTCTTTTTCAGGATAATTTTTGGGAATACAATCAGAAACAATAAAAATGCCAGAATACGTTTCTAAAGAATTTTAAGTTCTTTAGAACTTAAAAGACATGGAGACATTAACATATCTTGTTTCTTTTTTCCCAGTTTAAAATTTGACTTTTGAAAAGAAAGGAGGATGCTGAAAGCAAAAATCTTCCCATCTAAAAAGGCCTAGAACAACAGAAGGATGAGATCTTGACTAGAAATAATCTATACTTCACTGTAACTGCAAAAAAATAAAAATAAAAGTACTTGACAGTGGGCTCACTGAGCTTGAGTAAGAAAACTTTGAAAATTGAGGAAGAATAAGAAATATGTGTGTGCATATGAAACAGAACAAAATATGTCTCATCCCATCGGAAAGTTAGTCAAGAAGAGGACAAATAAAATTGTAAACCTGAACTATAATGGATAAAATAAACAATACAGAAAGTTTTGAATGACACTCAAGTTAATAAGAAAAAATATTATGAGGCAAATAAATGAAAAACATAGCAGTATAGAATAACGGCTATGTTCCACATGGTAAGTGATAATTATTAATGCCAAACTCTAATAATGTATACCCAAGTTAAGTTCTGTTTTTTTTTTTTTGTTTGTTTGTTTTTTGAGATAGTCTTACTATGTTGCCCTAAAGTTGAGTGCCATGGTGACAACATCATTCACAGCAACCTCAAACTCTTGATCCCAAGTGATCCTCATGCCTCAGCTTCCCAAGAACCTGGGACTACAGGTGCCCATTATAATGCCCAGCTAATTTTGTTTTTCTATTTTAGTAGAGATGGGGTCCTGCTCTTGTTCAGACTGGTCAAGCTCCATTTTTAATTCTAACTTTCAGTAGCATGAATGAAGCCAAAGTTTATAGAACGGTTTGAAACCAAGCTAATACGGTTAATATATTAGATTAGGATTCAAGGAGGTTTTGAATAGATAAACCAAAGAAATAAATTAATAATAAGATGTAAAGATGCATATTCGTAAACTTTCAAAAGTATCAGATGGAAGAGATCTTGAAAAGCAGTTATTATATACTATATATTTTGTGCAAGACACTGTAGAGATACCCAACTAGTTAAAACAGTCTCAACTCAGTAAAGATGTGGAATTTGCAGAAGACTGAAGTATCATTCATAGTGTTAGATTTGTCACTTTATGGTGCATCTTACAAGGGTACATGTGAAACTTACTAAATGTAGAATATAAATGTCTTAACACAATAACTAAGAAAATGCCAGAAGGTTATTTAACCAGTGTGATGAAAATATGTCAAATTATATACATATAACCAGTGTATGGTGCCCCCCCCATGATTGCATTAATGTACATAACTGTGATTTAATACAAAAAAAGTGATGATTTAACCCAATGAGAAGTGATTAGATGACTTTAATTGGGATGGCAAAACAGAAAAATACACCATATGAAGAATCCTTGAAACAACAGAGAGCCTACATGTCAAACAAGGATTTAGATGATCAAAATGTTCCTGAAAATATCCAGAAAAAAATTGGAAACATACTACATTAAGGTCTTGTTGATTTTCATCAATATGTCTAGGATTTCTAGCAAGCACACACTCAGTTCAATGTAGAAATAAATAGCTTTGAATCTAATTTAATCTTTCAGAATAATGACACATCATTTATTTTGTTATATGATGTTATATGGTAAGAAAAATCAGGGAGGTGGCTATGCCGATATATATACACAGGGTGGCCATAAAGTTTGTGTGCAATTTAAAATAGTGTGCCATTTTATACTGCACGCAAACTTTATGGCCACCCTATATATCTGATTCATGTCAGCATTCTATAAAATGTTCATGTTAGGACTGTGAAAGAATTGAAATTTATAGGTCTTTGAAAAGCAATAGTAAATATAGAGATAGAGTTTCACATTTGTAATTGTAAGATTCCCAAATGTTGTTTTTTAATAATTTATGATAATTTTGTAAGGCTCTTCTTACACAATAGTATTCATAGTAAGTTGAAGAAACAGACCCGCAGCATCTGGATTTTTCAGGAATAGATGGCTATATAATAGGACAGTCCAACACAAGTCACACACTTCTTCTAGAGTTCTCATATGATTTTATTGAACTAGTAATATCCTCTCTATTATTTTTCTTTTTTTGTTTTGTTGTTGTTGTCGCAGGTTTTTTTGGCCAGGGCTGGGTTTGAACCTGCCACCTCTGGTATATGGGGCCGGTGCCCTATTCCTTGAGCCACAGGCACCTGCCCTCTATGATTTCTTATTTTGATATTTTGAAAGATCTCATTGAGTGGACTCCAACTTCTGTGCTACTGTAGTACTGTGATACATCTTAATATGAAATAAGGCAGGCTTTGAAAATACACCCTGAGGCAAAATAAATCCTTTTTTATAGCCCAAAATTATCTTATATCATAGAAAGTTAAAACTATGAGAATTTGAAACTCATGTTATCAGACACTTACATAACCCCTCCTATTTCATCAGTTTCCTCACTTGACAATGTAGGTAGAAAGATATATTTTACCTCATTCATAGCCGAGCATGCAGTCCATTAAAATTATATTTCAAATCTGTCCAAATAGCAGAAATATTTGAAATTCTCGGATGTGGATCTCAAATTTGATTTTTGTAATTTTTTTTTTAATTTGAGGAGAAAGGTAGGCATTACAGCCTCAGTTTCTACCAGAAAAATAAATAAGCATGATTTCAGTGTTTTTTACTTTCTATTCCTGCCACAGCACTAAGACCCATTGATAATTTCATTATTATCAGAGCTCAGGCATCAAACAATATGATGTTTCTACAGAGCTTCCTTGACATAATAGATACTTGATAAATAATGATTTGAACTATACTCAGTGGGAACTTATCTCCTGTTACAGTTTTCTTATAATCTGTGCATGTACTCAGAAATTAAAACCAAAAAGAACTAATGTATCTTATAACATGTCAGCAGCATGATCTCTTTATGCTGCTTAATGAACACTGATTTCTTCATCTTCCCTTCTTGTCTGTCTTTAAATCTTAGAATGGCCTTAAGCTCAGTTTTCAGACTGTGAATTCTGCTTGTTTATTTGAGTTTGTAAACATCCTTGTGGCCTCACTTGTCTTTCTGCCAAACCACAAATGTACGATCCAGCATGTCACTATGTTCTGATTTGCACCCTGCAATGTCACCCTCTGACCATCTGCCACACTCCTTTTGACAATCTTTAAATTGTGAATAAACAGCATTATCCATAGTCTAAGGTTTATGCTTTTAGACTCACAAATAATGTGACAAAATAGTTATAACCATCTTAAATGACTCCATTAAGTATATACGGAGATTTAAACCATGCTCTCAAAGGAGATTAGTAACCAATCTACTGAAATTTATGTTTTATTTATTATATGACACAGTAGCTCTTCTAAGTTTCTTTTGTCTTTTTTTTTTTAATTTTTTGAACTCAGTTCTCCCAATCTCAGCAAGAAAATATCTCTTCCTGCAAAGCTACCCTCTCTTACCAACATATTAAACATCACATTTGAAACTATTCGGTCCTTTATTGCCATTAATTATGTTTGTATATACGAGACCTGTCTATTAGAGACTTTAGAAAATGAACATAAATGCACACGTGAAACAAAAATGTGAATCTTAAAAGAGTATCAGCAAATATGCTCAAGAACAACACATTCATTTATGTAAGTGTTAATATAGGAGGAGAGGAGGATAAAGAAGAAAAAATATGTCAACTTTTAAAATAGCAGTCCACCCCCAAACAAAAAATGATTTACAAACATAACACAATATCATAATAACTGCAGAAGTAGGATAAGGGAAGAGGTTTTAAAAAAATAGAAATGTGAATTCCAATAGAAACCCTCCGCCTGTTGTTTACCACATACCTTTAACAAAGAGTGTTATTTTTAGTAAAAAAAGGATGAAGAAAATATGTTTGGAGTCACTAGATTTATAAACACTGAAAAAAATTCTTAGTATAAATTCTTAGGGAGCTTTAAAAAGTGCACATGTAATTCTATTTTAGCTTCACCTGCATGAATGCAGCAAGAAGCACAATGACTCCTGTAGCATCGTGTGGTTCTTAGCAAGGAAAGAATTAAAACACTAGGGTGGAACCTACATTTTCTCACAAAGAAAGCATTTGCCTTGAAATGATAAAATTAGCAATGCTTTTGTTTTCTTTTCCTACTTCTGTATCTTTTCTTGGTGGGAGCAGCTTTCCTAGTGTTGTCATTGTGAGGAGCATGAAAGGCCGGGAGCGCTGAGGACTGGAAATCCCTAAGGGAAAAAAGACATGCCCCCTCCCCACAACCCACGTCAAAAAATAACCCCCAAATAGAGTAGGAGGTAATCAGAGAGGCATATTTATCTACCTAAGGAAAAAGAACACTGAAACAAATTGCTAGAGTTGATAACACACATTTTTCCTGTTTTAGGGTCACGACTGCCTGCACACTGTTTAACTTTGCACTAGTCAAACTTGAGCATTACCTTTAGGTAAAGGACTGCCTTGTGCTGTCACCTGTGGCTGGGGAAATGTGAGCAAGTGAAGGTGGAGATGTGACCCACAGGAGAAAGCAGAGCTTCAGAAGAATAAAAACAATGTGTGCAGCTTCCTCCTGACCCGGATAAGTGACTCTGCAGGAGACAATTCCTGCCACCTCCATTAGAGGATGTTTGAAGCTTGATTTGTGATTTTGGGCAGATTAAGTGTGGGTTATTTTGCTTAGAAATAGGAAAAGTCTCTAAATGGTCTCTTGAAACCCTGTGGGTAAAGACAACATTTCAAATGTTGTTATTCTCTGCAGAGAAATTAAGCACATTACACCACCAGCTGTGAGTTCTTGTTGTTAGGACAAAAATAAAGTACAGGAATATCAACTACTAAGAATCAACACTGTCAAAGAAATACAGAATAAAGATTAAAAAATAAATTCATGGTTTCTGCGACATAAAACCAAATACCTGCATTTCACTACCAATGAAGAATGAAATTTCAATGAAAGGGCTCCAAACACAACATTTTTAACAGTTTTATAGTGAACATCCAATATATCCCTTATCATAACCTCTCACTCAAGCTTATAGACCTTCACCAACCCCAAATAGCCACAGGGAAAAAAAAAATAAACAATATTTTTCTATGTTGTTTTTTATGTGTTCTGTGAAAAATCATAAAACAACTTATGAATAATTTGGTCTTCTTTCTTTAGAAGTAGAATGTTACAAAGAAATAATGCAATGTAATAAAGTGAAAGAAAACTACTAAATGTTCAAAATGGTGCAACAGGATAAAAACGAAAGTCCACAGAATCTTTGTTTACTATGCTGAAAACAGATACTTTCCAAAGCATTTTTATTGTTTTTTTTTAAAAGTGTTACTTGCATTTATTCATTTTTAAGAATGCAAGTATCTACAAAAGTTAAAAAAATAATATAGGTCAAAGAAGAGAACCTGGATAACAGTATGAGTAACAGATATTCTTTCTTTTTCTCTCTCTTTCTTTCTTTCTTTCTTTTTTTTTTTTTTGTAGCTAGATTCTCACTCTGTCATCCGCACTACAGTACTGCGGCATCAGCCCAAATAATTGCAACCGAAACTCCTGGGTTGAGTGACCCTCCTGCCTCAGCCTACAGAGTAGCTGGGACTAATGTAGCCCACCATAACACCTAGGTCATCTTTTTATTTTTTATAGAGATGGTCTCACTCTTGCTCTAGCTGGAATAAAAGATATTCTTAACAGCAAATTGACAAAAAAAAATAATAAGCATTTTCAAATTTGAGAGACAAATTAAAGGGGATTTAAAACCCTATAAACAAACAGGAAGAGAAGTGCCTACATAGTGGTTAGTGATCTCTTGTCCTACTAAAATCCATAAGATTTACAAATGCACCTTATAGCTAGAATGAAGCCTAGGACTTAGGCTGTCAATCTCCTTGTACCAAGTAAAGCCTAGTCCCTCAGGATACAGCAGAAAGATCATGAAACAGAACAGATTACCTTAGTAGGCCAATGATGATTTTATACGGGGAAATTAGGTATTAGGTTAGAGACGTATATTTCAAAATGAATGAACAAATTTACCATATGCCCAAAACTTGGGTTCAAATCTATATTGATAAATTGTGTGACAATATGTCTATAATTTATATGCTATAGATATGAAGAAGTTAAAATTATGGAATGATATTTTTGATGCTAGATTAAAAGTTTATCACAGTTTAAAGAGAAGGTGATAATAGAGAAAAAAGCTACTTTTTAACCTGCAAACATTTCAGACTTTTTTTTTTTTTTTTTTTTTTTGTGGTTTTTGGCCGGGGCTGGGTTTGAACCTGCCGCCACCTCTGGCATATGGGACCGGCGCCCTACTCCTTGAGCCACAGGCACCGCCCCATTTCAGACTTTTATTATTGTGTTAGAATAATACAACTTAAAAATTCTCTAACTTAAAAATTACCTTATAAGATTTAGATTTTAATTTTAAATAAAATTGTGTTATCATCAATATATTCATTAATAATAAAAATAACATCATTATTAAACAAAAATAATATGCATTTAAGTCTATATCGTAATAAAAATCTTTTTACTTGCTCTGAAAGACTTGGGGCAGGACCCCCGACTCTGCCCGGAGCTCTGACGACCCCAATCAACCGCAAGAGACGGCGCTTGATGCAAAACGCAAGAGGATTTTTATTCCTGCATGCCGGGGCTTGACCCACAACTCTTTTAGAAGCTGAGGAGTCAAGCCCTGCACAGCAGTTTTTACAAGCTTATAAAGGCAAAAACTACAAAGTAGGCGGGAATAGCAGACATAGCAGGGGCTCTAACCATAAAGTGGGGGTGGGGGGAGTAGACATAGCAGGGGCTCTCCAGATAAGAAGAACTCTGGTTCATTGTTCAACTGTCTTAAGACAAGACTAACAGTCAAATATTTGCTTAATAGTAAACATTTGCTGCAGCTCCTGGGGCTATCTCCTGGAACAGTTACAAAAGGTCACATTCCTATGGTAGGGAGTGAGAGGTGGTCACATTCCTGTGGTAGGGAGTGAGAGGTGGTCACATTCTTATGGTAATATTTTCTTTCAGCTCCAAATCTTTAGTATTTAATAAACAGAGAGCAGTAACTTTCTAGATACATATTGAAGAATGTTGCTTAGTACAAATTTTTCTAACCTCCACAATTTGGTGCTAAAGCAACTAAGGATAAGATGATTTTACTTATTTTTGAGCTAAGGATTTTACTTATTTTTGAGCACAGAATATAGCCTAGTACTTAATAGTGTGTTTCCAATAGTGAATTCAAATAGCACCAAGTGCTCAGCCACATTTCCCTGGTTAGCTTTTTTTCCTAACTTGTATAACTGCTGTTGCTTTCTTTCATCTCTATACTGTCTTAATTTCCCAGTTACTTGAAAAATATTCTGATTTTCTGTCCCTGGAGGATTAGACCTCATCCTTAAGAGTCAAATCATGGTTCATCTCTTTTCGTAACACAACTTCTGGTAATCTTTCTAAAGTCATTTACCTTTCACTGACTTCTGTTACAAGTTAGGTTTCATATTGATTGGGGTTAGAAGGTATTAAACAGGGACTGGGAGAGTGGTAAGCGGAAGAAGGGGGAGGGACTCCTTTAGGGCAACCTGTGCAGCCATTGGTCACTGGCTGTTGCTAGGCGGGGCAATGCCAGGGGAGGGACTTCCCCTGGGAATTGGGTTGAAAAAGCGGCCAGCAAAAATAAAGGGCCAATCAAGAGAGGCCAGTCAGTTACGGCTTAAAGAATGATCAATGTAAGCTAGCTTGGTTTTAAAGATTCAGTCAATGTTTGCCAGCGGGTTTGCTCTGGCAGGCAAGGTATAAAAGTCCAAACTCAACTGAACTACAATAGCAACCGAATCAAGATCTCATCCATTGTGCGGGAAGTTTTCCTGTCTTCTAATAAATTATCACTCTATTGCTTTCCTTCTCTGCAAATGAAACTCTTCCAGTTATCTTGGCAGTTTTCTGATACCACTAAACAAATATTTTCTTGAAATTTCAAACTTTTTATCTTCATCATCATTGGGAGCTCTGGTCAGTCAAAACTGCCTATTTTACCCAAAACTACATTTACAAAGCAAGAGCCACGTGGGAATAGTGTCATTAAATAATTTCAACATAGAGTAGCCTACTTGGAATTTAATTACATTTGCATTAGAATCTCATCCCACGTACTGAGAAAAACCAAGATCCTCTCTAAAATTTCTAAGGACCAAGATAGGCTGTAAAACACTGTCATTCTTTATGCAATCACCATTTCAACCAAAGTTTTCTTTTTTTCCTTGGGTACTTATTGACCATGTCTTTCTTACAGGCCTGTTATAAAACTGCACTTTCCAGAGTAGCACATGCTCAAAGTGAAAGTATTAATGCAGGTTTGGGTATACAGTCTCCCCTGAAGAGCAGCCAAGTCTAGCAGACACCTGAACAAGGTATCCGATGACAGATACTGTAGCTCAAATAGCAATTCCAAGCTCATTTTCTTCCAAATGTTTACTAGGGTAACACACACTGCTAAATCAGGATGACATAAGGTAGATTTTGAAGGTGATGTCCAAAGCTGAGAGGCTTTGAGATTTCCAAGAAGATACTCAGGTACTGTCACCAGTCTTAATGACATTGGAAAGACCCTGGGGAATCAGGCCTCAAAAATCTCCTTGAGAGGAAGAACAGGGGACGTGGCAGAGGTCAATTTAGTTGAAGGATAGAGCCAGTTAGCATTTTTTGGGATCATATTAACACATGCACATTTCTATGAGTCTTTTAAGATCCCATGAAAATGTCAACAATTTTAAAAATATGGTAAGAGAGCTAGACACAGTGGCTTGTGCCTGTAATGCTAGCCTTCTGGGAGGCTGGGGCAGGTGAATTGCTTGAACTCATGAGTTTGAGACTAGACTGAACAAGAGTGAGACTCCATCTCTGCTAAAAATAGAAGAACCAGCAGGATATCATGGCAAGCACCTGTAGTCCCAGCTACTTGGGAGGCTGAGGCAAGAGGATCTCTTGAGCCCAAGAGACCGAGGTTGTGAGGGCATCCTTTCTCTGAAGCCCAGTTAGTCTTGCCATTGTTCAATGACACTACTCCTACGTGCCTCTTGGTAAAGGAAAGTCTCAGTAAAATAGCCCGTTTGTGACTGACTGATGCTGACACTGATAACATAGAGGACAGCTTGAAATTTCAAGAAAATATTTGTTTAACAGTTTCAGAAAACTGCCAAAATCACTACAGGAGTTTCAATTCCAGAGAGGTAAAAAATGTGGAGTGGAGAGCTATTGATTGCAAGGCATCTTTTCTTCTACACATATTTGCTTACACTAGAAACTAACAGGATTTCTAGCTGGGGATGCAGAAACTGGGAAAGCTTTTGAAGCATTCTGGGCTTGCAATTCAATTAGAATTTGAGAGGCCTCAAACACAGGATAGATTTTCCCTAAAGGCATTTGTTAAACTGAACGTTTAAACTGAAAGTTAGTTTGGAAATTTAACGGAAAGCTAAACCCTAAGCTGAGAAGACCTGGAAGACAAAGAAGAGCCTTTTTGCGGTATCTTGGCGTTGAGCAATGATTAGGTGGGCCAACGTGAGGGGCAAGAAGCTCTGGGTGGAAAGCCCTGGGGTCATGCTTTAGGAATAGGAACAAACAGGATATGAAGTGAGTCTAACAAACTGGCAGTCAGCCCTGACTCAGCTCAGACTCTGATTGGAATAAAGGGGCAACCCTTCTCTCTAATCGTTTAGTACAGAAAAGGGTGAATACTCTTTGGAGAAATAGATCATCATTTGAGCCTCTTCGAGAGCTATAGCTTCATTTTTATCCCCTCTGAACTTCATGCGCTGGACACTTTGTCACCAAAGCAAACGTGTTAGGAGGAGGGACCTCGTTGATGGTGTATAGGTCCCAAGGGCTCCTCTCTCATGAACATTAAGGCTGTAGCTTTTTAAAGGGATTTCGGAAGATCCTCTCACTTCTGATATCCTGCCATATGAGGAAAAACTAGTCCCATTTTTCTGGAGGATGCAGCATTCAAGTTGCCATCATGAATATAGAGACCAGGCCCTTACCAGATACCAAATGATCTGAGATGTCCCAGCTTCCAGAAATGTACGAAATACATTTTTCTTCTTTACAAATTATCCAGTCTCGGGTGTTTTGTTATAGTAGCCCTGAATGTGTGACATTCAATCAAAACACACTAGAGAGATCAAGGAACAAGACCATACATTCCGGTCTTTCTCCCCCTTACCCCCAAGTCCACAAGGGAAAAAAAAGTATCTGGCATTGGGAACAGACATTAGAGTAAGTTGACAATGATTGTAAAATCACTACCATTAACATGTTTAAGAAAATTAAAAAAAGAAATAACTTTACCAGCAATGCACATGTCTGTAAATGAACAGCGTGGCTATCTACCAGAACAATGAGTATTTGGACCACGATTTCTTTCCATGGATATATTTTCTCCACTAGGACTCACTCTTATTCCCCCAAGCAGAGCATTAGCTGCACACTGGCTGTGTTTTCTCCCAATATATTCTCAGCATATGTCACAGTGAGTAATAAAAAATAGGCTCAATAGAAATAAACTTTTAAAAATAAACATGATAGACCATTTAAGAAAATGGTAATGCTCACATAAATTATAAATTAGCAGGTTCCAAATTAATTATGTGGTAGGGAAGATAAAATGGGAAGGGGAAACATCTAGGAAAACATGGAACATTGCTGTAAATTTACCCATTTAGCAAGCATCCCTGTTTTTAAATCGGAGAATGCCATAAGGGTAGAGATGGGGAAGATCTTCTCAATGGGTATGAGGGAATTAGCTGCCTTATGTGATTCAGGAGTAAACACTATTAGGTACTCATCTTTTCTATGGATTTTGTATATACACAGTGATAAGTCATAATAATTGATTAGGTGCTTTTATAATAGTTTCTAGTAGGAAATACTTCAATAAAATATCAAGAAATGCAAAGGAAGTCTGGTCTGAGATTCTCCCATACTTGCAGGCTAGTAAGTTAGCCTGCCACGATGTTACGGATACTAGAAGATGATGCAAAGCTCCTAGGTCAGAGATAAAGAATTTTTACCAACGCGCAGAAAGCTTTTTTTTTTTAAATATTCATTCCCTTGTATTCTAAGGTGAAGGGGAATGATGCCTAAGAGCCCAGGTACATCCTGGGTGCTCAGCAGATAAGTATCACAGCTAAGGAACCCGAAATTTCAGGAGCCTGGATCCTTTTTAATGAATTGCAAGAAAACTTGCCAAAACACTTACCTCAGAGAGTGTCCCTTTATTATACTACACAGCAAATAAATATATCCTTTGTTCCTAAGGGAGACATTAACTATTTCTTCCAAGGCTGAGCATTCTAGCAGAGACAGTTTGGAATAAAGGGGGAGGTTAAGGCCTCTGCTTGCAATACATAAAGGAAGATAAGAGATGGCTAGAGTTGTCTCCCAGCAAGGACAACTTGAGGGTAGCAGGAGATCCCAGAATGAAGAAGTTCTGACAATATTGTTCACAAAGGAAAACTGTTTCAGGGTCTTAAATTATTTCATAATAATTACAGTTAAAGATGATAGATAATACTTGCCTACTCACACTCCATTATGTAGATAGCACACAAAATGGACCTTTAGAAATCTTACTGTATAATTCCCATGATATGGTTTCCATATCTTCTATTTATATTGTGATTAATTTTATTTGAAACAAAGGAAAAAAAAAGGAAATTGACTTGTCATGGTGTACAAAACTGTGAGAACCGGCAACAGCCTGCCTCTCCAGCCAACCTTTACTACAATTCCTATGCAAGCAGTCCTCAGGTTATGAATGAGACAGTTTCTATAGGCTTGTTCTCAAGTTGAATTTGTATGTAAGTTGGAACAGGTCTATTTACCGATTACTGTAAGTGGGAGTTGCATGTCAGTTGGATGTTTGTAACTCAGAGACTTAAGGTAATAGCCCCCATTAGTAATTGTGCATTGCATGTTTGTACAAGATGTTTATAACTCAGGGACTGCCTGTTGACATCAAGTTTCTTGAGCTCACTCTGGTAGTCTTCCCCACCTTAAGGCCTCTGAAGTTGTTCAACTTCCTATCTACAATTTTTAGCCATTCTCTATTTTACTGTGAAACTTCGCTCATCACTCAGTTACCATTTTAAGTATCTCTCTCTTTAGCAACTTAGCCAAACTTCCTATTCCAAGACAAGAATCCTTCTTATATGACATGGACAGCATTTTTGTTTCATTTTAGTGCATACTTGCCCTATTACATTACATGTCTTTGGGAGCAGAAAAAGGGTCCTGGCTGTATTTGTGATGACATTATTGCTTGCAGAATGGTTGAATGAGTTAAGCTCCAACTTTGTACCTGGAAATAATGTTACATTTGTTTTAATGAACTATTTCATGTAGAAAATAAAATAAAATATGATCACTCACTCAGATTTTAAACATATTATTATGCCACATTTTTGTTTAAGATCACTTTTTAAAGACATAAAACATTACAGTCTTCACATTCTGCCTGATCCCATTTCTCTCCATTCCACCCCCATTGATCAGTCTTCTGAATTCAGAGATTCATCTGAGAATTCTGAGATTCATTCTGAGATTCTTTTCCTACTATATATTTCAATTTTGTGAAATATTTATGAAGTTATAGTTTCTATATATTCAATAACTATAGTTATATATGTATATAATTAGTATATCTAATGTCTATGTTCACATACGTGGGTATCTATAATTAAAATTAAAATTTTAGCTAACATGTTTTCTAGTTCTGTCTTTAACATGTCTCGATATATATATATAGTTTTTTATACATGAGGTTTCTAGTCCTGTAATATAAAAAATACGAATATCAACAATGATTGGGTAAGTTTCATTTTCTGTTGTGTCATGTTATCTAAGAAGTCTTGGCCATGTTTTGAAGATGCTATTGACTTCTTTTTATATTTTGAAATTATGAAACCTACTTATATGAAGGCATTTTTCATCACTTATGCATTTTTATTTTTCAGAGTAAATTCATTTTCTGATTAATTTCTTAATTCTTTCAAAATCTTTTAAATTTTGGCTTACAGCGATCTGTGACTTTCTTCATCTCTGTGGAAAGCATTGCTCTGAGCTTACTCCTTGCCGTACAGCAACATAGGAGATGGCACTGAACCAACGGCTGCCTGGTCCTATCACCTGGCTTAAAGGCTGTCTCTGCTTTCTGTTGTTTCCCTGAATATGTACTTTGATGCGAACAGTGGGCACAGAAAATAAACGGCTTTAATTTTTTCTTCTAAATTTCTTTTGTGTCTGGGGCATATAAGTGTCTATTAACTCAGGTAATGTAATCCCTCGGTACCTAGGATCCAGCAGGCTGGGGTTTTCTGACTCTTACTCCATTGTGCTTTTATTCCGCTTGTTGCTTAGAAAAATAGAATATTTATACAGGCATAAATAAATGACCACGGTAAGTATGAACGTATGTATGTATGGATGGATGGATCCATCCTATTATGACTACTCCATTTTTAATTTTACCTTTGTATGCTATTATCTATAATTGCCTTATCTATGGAGAAAAGGTCATGTGATTCTAATACAGTTACATAGGGTAACATAAATTCTCCCAATACTGAGAAGTTGGCATTTCTAATCACAGATTGACGAATATTAAAACCGAGGCTCAGGAGGTTAAGGGGCGGAATTTATGTTGCACACTTTGCTTGCTCAAGTCCACATTTTCCATTATGTGCTAGTACCTCCTCTTCAAACCACTGCTGTACTTTCTACCAAAGAGCAATTATTTCTCTGTTATTTATGATTTTATCAATTCTAAAAAAAATTGAAAAAAAATTCTTACAAATATGTTTAAACATCTTTACTATGAAACTTTTGACATGATAAACATCCATTTGTATGGTTAAAATTAATGTTTCAAAATATATAAACAAACCCTTTTAAAGTTTTGTATGTATTTTGAGGAGAATACCTTCTCCTCAGGTAATGTCATATCAGTGAATTAAGAGATTTCAAATACAATCATTAATTGTATTGTATTCATAAATTCACAAATTCCAGATATAATAATCTTGCAGGAACTTTTAGTTACTAAAGTGGGTGTCATTGGAAATACTGCTCTCCTGTTTTTCTAAAGTACTTTCAGAGTTATGCATATGAAGGTTAAATAGCTGAAACTTAACACATATTTAAATCTATTATCAAATTTTATTATATAATATTGCCATATTAAATTTCTTTTTAAAACATAACATAAAATTTTTGTTGTAATAGAAATAATTTCAACTGAAATATACGCTTGTGTGTCCAGATTCGATTTTAAAACAGCAAGATAAATGCTCTCTTAGAATGTAAAATTCTTGAAATTTAAGAAAATATAAATTTACTTTTTAACATTATTCATATATTTAAGTATCATAAATATATTTGGATTATAAGATGAGATGTTCAAAAATAAGTAAATGTACAATAGTCAAATGCAATTTGTCATGCCCAGACAATACCTATTCCGATAAGTAGAGCTGATACAGTGCTACTTAAAACAGAAGAGACAATTAAGCTTTTTATGTTCCTATGAACCTTTTGATGGCTGCAGGCACACCACGGTATCCTTTTTGTATTTACAGAACATTAAGGAAAATGGAGAAAATGCTTTTAGCAGGTTGTCATTTAGTAACTCGCTTTTGAAAATTCTTCTTTTAGAAATGTACAGAGACGAAATTGAATGTTTGCTTCAAAATATATGTGCCATTGTTTCCTTTATGTGATTCTGAGATAAACATTAAATTCTAAATAACAGAATTTTTAGATAAACAGTATCAAAAGTAGTGTGGAGAAGGAGAAAGCTGATACTAATCAGGAAATTTCACATACTGAACAACGTCATGTTTCCTTAAGGGGAGGAAGAATGTCTTGTACATAATCTTGAGAAATCTGCCAAACAAGATATCATATAATAATGAATCTTCCAGAGTAACCAAAATATGGAATTCCCCCATGCCACAATAAGAGGGGGAAACAAAATGATCCCCAAACCTTCGTATTCCACGGCATTCTCTACGTAGGCGTATCTATCTTTCAACCCATATTTTGGAAATATTCCTGCTAACAAGAGGAAATATAATTGGTACAAAACATACCCATAGTTTTGCTAATGTAGGATGATTTCAAGCATTGCATTTCCTTTTGTAACTGTCTCTAGGATATTTTTCATTTTTTCTAATTTAAATATTTTCTCCCTCCTAGCAGTTGCAGCAGTTCTCATAAACAAGTTTGTCAGCTAAGATTTCTCTTAAAATTTTGCCCAAGAGCATATTACATGTACATTTCTTGTTTAAAGGGATGCTTCTGAATAAATTTAATGAAAGTTATTCATACATATGGCTCAATTTTAAATACGAGCTATTCACAAATCATAACACATTAACATCCAACTGACTTTGAGGGCTGATTTGCAAGCTGTTCATGGGTAGATGAGACTAAAGGAAAACTGATGAAGCTTATTTCATACAAGTCAAAGCAGAAACCACGTAGAGCAAAAATATATATATTTATGTTCACCTTCATTGTCTTTGAGAGTGAAGTTTGGATTCACTGGCAGGCGTTCATCAAGGAAGAAGTTAAACCTTGGTCCATTGGCAAAATCATCTTTATCAGTGGCACTGATGGTGTGAATGACCTAGAGAAAAGATAAATAATTGATAGTAAATTTAATTTTGCTGATACCCCTGATTATATTATTGTGTATTATTTTTAATTGTTATACAAAAACATTTAAAATATCCCTTTATCAAATTTTGTTTTTAAATTAAACTCATAATAGTACCAATTAGCTTAGTCTTCATTGTATTAAATTTTAAGGAGAACAAGGCACAATTTATAAGGTTTCACACTTTATATTTTCTAACATGGCACAAACATGATTTTGTTTCTTTATTATTCACAGCATTGTAGGGCCATTTAGTTATAAGATCATGGTACATACAATGTTGGAAAAGACTTAAAACATTGTTTGCACTAATATAAATACCCCAATGTTGATACAGCACAGAGTATGAGGTTCTCAGTCAATAAATGCAAGAGCAATAAAGTCTTACTTTTTGTTTTATTGTTTTTTTTTTTAATCATTCAAGAGGCCTCAACTGATGAACCTGAGTTTTGGAAGAATTGTGATGTGCCACAAATCTCTACAGTAGTGGCCAAGGTAAAACCAGACACCTCCATTATTTATTGATAGTGTCTTATCACTACCAGTCAAGAAAATAAAATTCTAAATTATATATATTTAATATACATTAAAGAGCAGAGTAAAGTTACCTCTTTCATGTTTACATGGATGGAGCTGGAATATATTCTTCTTAGTAAAGTATCTCAAGAATGGAAGAAAAAGTATCCAATGTACTCAGCCCTACTATGAAACTAATTTATGGCTTTCATATGAAAGCTATAACCCAGTTATAACCTAAGAATATGGGGAAGGGGGAGAGGGAGGGGAAGGAGAGGAGAGGATGGGCGGAGGGAGGGTGATTGGTGGGATTACACTTGCGGTGCATCTTACAAGGGTACATGTGAAACTTAGTAAATGTAGAATATAATTGTCTTAATACAGTAACTAAGAAAATGCCAGGAAGGCTATGTTAACCAGTGTGATGAAAATGTGTCAAACTATTTATAAAGCCAGTGTATGGTGCCCCATGACAGCATTAATGTACACAGCTATGATTTAATATTAATTAAAAAAAATGCCAGCAAAACACACACACACCCACAAAAAAAGAAAATATTCCTGGTGGCCCAGGAGCTGAACACAAATTTCAATAGGTATGGCCACAGTACTCTTTAAAAGAGGCCAAAACTAACATGCAATATGGTATTTTCAATTTTTAATAATGATCCTAATGTCTATGCATCTTCTTTCTAGAACTTCCTTAGAAGAATTAAAAACAAAGAGGGCAAAATGAGTTTAAAACTGAGGTTTATTGTTTGTGAAATACAAGTCTTTTAAAAATGGTTACATGTTCATAGAACATTTTACTTGATTTCAGCTCATTTCATAGTTTACAAGAGAAATCACTTGGTAAAGGGTGTCACAGTTAAAATCTAAATTCTTCATGTCCTGAGTCCATTAGTTTATCAGGAAGATGAAGAAGAATATAAAGTTTAAGAAAAAGTTGTTCATGGAAGTAAAATTAGAAAAGTATGCATTTTCATTAAGTAGAGATGTGCTTCAGGGTTTAGATGTGATAAACTTCCTCCACGTGGTCCCCCACCTCAGCCCTGTCTGTCCTTTCCACCATTGCCCAAAGGTATTTAGTCAACAAGGGAACCCATGTGCTCCTCACCCCTCATCTCCAAAGAAATTTCTTTCCCTATTCATCTCTGTATTTATTCATGAGCTGAAAATTTTGTGTTTACTTACTTATGATTGTTTTCTTCTGTCATTAAAAGCACAACTAGTTTCTGGACAGATGGCTCTCCTTTGTTTTGGCTTTTGACTCTGAGTAGGAGAATGTACTGATGGATCATCAGAAGCAGTGGGATTATTTTTTTTCAAGTACCCAGAAAGGATCAACTAGAGTTCAGAGTGCTGCATCAGCTGAGGATCATAGGTACACTCTCTACACATCAGTTAATATAAAATTGAGGCAACAAAATTGTCAAATATTCAAGTGTGTCCTCAAGGTGAAAAAATACAAAGCAGATATCACAGAGCACACACCCACATACTCTAAGTGAGCATGGCCCCTGCTTTTCTTTCACTGTGGTTCTCGGGTTGCCACCCCGTTTTCTCTATGGTAAGTACCTCATAACATGGTAACAGAGCTGCAACTTTACTTCCTGCCCTGGAATATAAATTAGAGGCATTGGAGGAGAACAAGTCATTTATTTTCTTTTTTTTCTTTTTTTTTTTTTTTATTGTTGGGGATTCATTGCGGGTACAATAAGCCAGTTACACTGATTGCAATTGTTAGGTAAAGTCCCTATTGCAATCATGTCTTACCCCCATAAAGTGTGAAACACACTAAGGCCCAACCCCCCTCCCTCCATCCCTCTTTCTGCTCCCCCCCCCATAACCTTAATTGTCATTAATTGTCCTCATATCAAGATTGAGTACATAGGATTCATGCTTCTCCATTCTTGTGATGCTTTACTAAGAATAATGTCTTCCACTTCCATCCAGGTTAACACGAAGGATGCAAAGTCTCCATTTTTTTTAATGGCTGAATAGTATTCCATGGTATACATATACCACAGCTTGTTAATCCATTCCTGGGTTGGTGGGCATTTAGGCTGTTTCCACATTTTGGCGATTGTAAATTGAGCTGCAATAAACAGTCTAGTACAAGTGTCCTTATGATAAAAGGATTTTTTTCCTTCTGGGTAGATGCCCAGTAATGGGATTGCAGGATCGAATGGGAGGTCTAGGTTGAGTGCTTTGAGGTTTCTCCATACTTCCTTCCAGAAAGGTTGTACTAGTTTGCAGTCCCACCAGCAGTGTAAAAGTGTTCCCTTCTCTCCACATCCACGCCAGCGTCTGCAGTTTTGAGATTTTGTGATGTGGGCCATTCTCAATGGGGTTAGATGATATCTCAGGGATGTTTTGATTTGCATTTCTCTAATATATAGAGATGATGAATATTTTTTCATGTGTTTGTTAGCCATTCGTCTGTCGTCTTTAGAGAAAGTTCTATTCATGTCTCTTGCCCATTGATATAAGGGATTGTTGGCTTTTTTCATGTGGATTAATTTGAGTTCTCTGTAGATCCTGGTTATCAAGCTTTTGTCTGATTGAAAATATGCAAATATACTTTCCCATTGTGTGGGTTGTCTCTTTGCTTTGGTTATTGTCTCCTTAGCTGTACAGAAGCTTTTCAGTTTAATGAAGTCCCATTTGTTTATTTTTGTTGTTGCAATTGCCAAGGCAGTCTTCTTCATGAAGTCTTCCCCCAGGCCAATATCTTCCAGTGTTTTGCCTATGCTTTCTTTGAGGATTTTTATTGTTTCATGCCTTAAATTTAAGTCCTTTATCCATCTTGAATCAAATTTTGTGAGTGGGGAAAGGTGTGGGTCCAGTTTCAGTCTTTTACATGTAGACATCCAATTCTCCCAACACCATTTATTGAATAGGGAGTTTTTCCCCCAGGGTAAGTTCTTGTTTGGTTTATCGAAGATTAGGTGGTTGTAAGATGTTAGTTTCATTTCTTGGTGTTCAATTCGATTCAAAGTGTCTATGTCTCTGTTTTTGTGCCAGTACCATGCTGTCTTGAGCACTATGGCTTTGTAGTACAGACTAAAATCTGGTATGCTGATGCCCCCAGCTTTATTTTTGTTACTAAGAACTGCCTTAGCTATACGGGTTTTTTTCCGGTTCCATACAAAACGCAGAATCATTTTTTCCAAATCTTGAAAGTACGATGTAGGTACTTTGATAGGAATGGCATTGAATAGGTAGATTGCTTTGGGAAGTGTAGACATTTTAACAATGTTGATTCTTCCCATCCATGAGCATGGTATGTTCTTCCATTTGTTAATATCCTCTGCTATTTCCTTTCTGAGGATTTCATAGTTTTCTTTATAGAGGTCCTTCACCTCCTTCGTTAGGTATATTCCTAGGTATTTCATTTTCTTTGAAACGATGGTGAAGGGAGTTGTGTCCTTAATTAGCTTCTCATCTTGACTGTTATTGGTGTATACAAAGGCTACTGACTTGTGGACATTGATTTTATATCCTGAAACATTACTGTATTTTTTGATGACTTCTAGGAGTCTTGTGGTTGAGTCTTTGGGGTTCTCTAAGTATAAGATCATGTCGTCAGCAAAGAGGGAGAGTTTGACCTCCTCTGCTCCCATTTGGATTCCCTTGATTTCCTTGTCTTGCCTAATTGTATTGGCTAGAACTTCCAGCACTATGTTGAATAGTAAAGGCGACAGAGGACAACCTTGTCTAGTTCCAGTTCTAAGAGGAAAAGCTTTCAGTTTTATTCCATTCAGTAAAATATTGGCTGTGGGTTTGTCATAGATAGCTTCAATCAGTTTTAGAAATGTGCCACCTATGCCTATACTCTTCAGTGTTCTAATTAGAAAAGGATGCTGGATTTTATCGAATGCTTTTTCTGCATCTATTGAGAGGATCATGTGATCTTTATTTTTGCCTCTGTTAATATGGTGGATAACATTTATGGACTTGCATATGTTAAATCAGCCTTGCATCCCTGGGATGAAGCCTACTTGATCATGATGAATGACTTTTTTGATGATAAGCTGTAATCTATTGGCTAGGATTTTGTTGAGAATTTTTGCATCTATATTCATGAGTGAGATTGGTCTGAAATTCTCCTTTTTGTTTGGGTCTTTTCCTGGTTTTGGTATCAGGGTAATGTTTGCTTCATAGAATGTGTTGGGGAAGATTCCTTCTTCCTCAGTTTTTTGGAATAATTTCTGCAGTACAGGAATAAGCTCTTCCTTGAAGGTTTGATAGAATTCTGGAGTGAAGCCATCTGGACCAGGGCATTTTTTAGTTGGAAGCTTTTTTATTGTTTCTTTGATCTCAGTGCTTGAAATTGGTCTGTTCAGGAGGTCTATTTCTTCCTGGCTAAGTCTAGGGAGAGGGTGTGATTCCAAATATTGATCCATTTCCTTCACATTGTCAAATTTCTGGCATAGAGTTTCTGGTAGTATTCAGAGATGATCTCTTGTATCTCTGTTGGATCAGTTGTTATTTCCCCTTTATCATTTCTGATTGAGGTTACTAGAGATTTTACTTTTCTGTTTCTAGTTAGTCTGGCCAATGGTTTATCTATTTTATTTATTTTTTCAAAAAACCAACTCCTTGTTTTATTAATTTTCTGAATGATTCTTTTGTTTTCAATTTCATTGATCTCTGATTTGATTTTGGATATTTCTTTTCTTCTACTGAGTTTAGGCTTACATTGTTCTTTTTTTTCCAATTCCATAAGATCACTTGTGAGATTATTGATGTGCTCTCTTTCTGTTTTTCGAATGTAGGCATCTAAAGCGATGAATATTCCTCTCAATACTGCTTTTGCAGTATCCCACAGGTTTTGGTAGCTTGTGTCTTCATTGTTGTTATGCTCAAGGAAGTTAATGATTTCCTGTTTTATTTCTTCCTGCACCCATCTGTTATTCAACAGAAGATTGTTTAATTTCCATGCCTTTGGGTGGGGTCGAGCGTTCTTGTTAGAGTTGAGTTCCACCTTTAGTGCCTTATTGTCTGAGAAGATACAAGGTAAAATTTCAATTCTTTTGATTCTGTTGATATTTGTTTTGTGTCCCAGGATATGATCAATTTTGGAGAATGTTCCATGGGGTGATGAGAAGAATGTATATTCTTTATCTTTGGGGTGGAGTGTTCTATATGCGTCCATCAAGCATAGTTGTTCTAGGGTCTCATTTAAATCTCTTATATCTTTGTTTAATTTCTGTTTAGAGGATCTGTCCAGCTCTGTAAGAGGTGTGTTAAAGTCCCCTGTTATGATGGTATTATCAGATATCATATTGCTCAGACTGAGTAAGGTCTGCTTCAAGAATCTGGGAGCATTTAAATTGGGTGCATAGATATTTAGAATTGAAATGTCTTCTTGTTGTATTTTTCCCTTGACCAATATAAAGTGACCATCTTTGTCTTTTTTGACTTTAGTTGCTTTAAATCCACATGTATCTGAAAATAAGATTGCAACTCCTGTTTTCTTCTGAATTCCATTTGCCTGAAAAATTGTCTTCCAACCCTTGACTCGGAGCTTTAATTTATCTTTTGAAGCCAGGTGTGTTTCTTGCAGACAGCAAATGGATGGCTTGTGTTTTTTAATCCAGTCAGCCAATCTATGTCTCTTCAGTGGGGAATTCAAGCCATTAACATTTATGTAGATAATTGATAAGTGTGGTAGTATTCTATTCGTCTTATTTGGTGAGAGTCCATTGCTTAGTTTTATCTTTTGCATCTGTGTGGAGGTTAGGTTCTGTCCTTTGATTTCTGAGTTTTTACTTTGCTGCTGATCCATTGTGGTGATCAGTGTGCAGAACAGGTTGAAGTATTTCCTGTAGAGCTGGTCTTGTTGTGGCGAATTTCCTCAATGTTTGTATACCCATAAATGATTTGATTTCTCCGTCAATTTTGAAGCTTAGCTTAGCAGGGTACAGAATTCTGGGCTGAAAATTGTTCTGTTTAAGTAGATTAAAGGTAGATGACCATTGTCTTCTTGCTTGGAAAGTTTCATTAGAGAAGTCTGCGTTCACTCTGATGGATTTGCCCCTGTAGGTCAACTGGCGCTTACTCCTGGCAGCTTGCAGAATCTTTTCTTTTGTCTTGACTTTGGACAGGTTCATCACAATGTGTCTTGGAGAAGCTCGGTTAGAGTTGAGGCGACCTGGGGTCCGATATCCCTCTGAAAATAGTGTGTCAGAATCTTTGGTGATATTTGGGAAATTTTCTTTTATAATATTCTCTAGTATGGCTTCTATTCCTCTGGGGCATTCTTCTTCCCCTTCTGGAATTCCTATAACTCGTATGTTGGAACGCTTCATAAAGTCCCATAATTCTGACAGTGAACGTTCTGCTTTCTCTCTCTTCTTTTCTGCCTCTTTTACTATCTGAGTTATCTCAAAAACTTTGTCTTCTACCTCTGAAATTCTTTCTTCTGCATGGTCTAACCTGTTGCTGATACTTTCCATTGCATCTTTAAGTTCCCCGATTGACTGTTTCATTTCCTTCACCTCTGCTATATCTTTTTATATTCTTCATATCATTCATCTCTGATTTGATTCTGTTTTTGGATTTCCTTTTGGTTATTTTCCACTTTATTAGCAGTTTCCTTCATTGTTTCCATCATTTCTTTCATTGTTTTCAACATGTGTATTCTAAATTCCCTTTCTGTCATTCCTAACATTTCTGTATAGGTGGAATCCTCTGCAGTAGCTACCTCATGGTCCCTTGGCGGGGTTGTTCTGGACTGGTTCTTCATGTTGCCTGGAGTTTTCTGCTGATTCTTCCTCATGAGTAATTTCTTTTATCTGTTTCCTTGCCCTAATTTTCCTTTCACTTCCTCTTGCTCTTTAAGTTCTTGTGCCTGTGGACTAAGGGTTACAGGACCAGAAGTGTGAGAAAGTTGAGGAGCAAAAAAGGGATGAAAGAAAGGAGGACCGAGTGATAAGAAAAAAAAGAAAGATAGAGAAAGGAGAGGGGGTGGGGATAAGGAATATTGACAAAAAGAAGAGAGGCATAGAAAGAAGGAGACAGGGCAATATAGGTGTACAGTAGGGTACTTTGACACAACCTTAAAAAACCCCACCTTCTGGGGGTGCCCATTTGGGTGGTTCCCTTGAGGTCAGCAGCTCATTGCTAACCTGATCAGACACAGTACCCCACCTCCACCAAGTAGAGAGGAAAACAAAAATGCTATAAATCAAACCAAAACAAGCAAACAGAAAACTTTACGGGGATAAAATTGGGTGTAAAACCAAATGATAGCGGTAGAAACACTAGCAAAAATGAAGTTGTAGTTATTAAATAAGGCAGCAATGGGAAATTATAATTAAACTAGAAAAATTGAGAAAGAAAAAGGCATCTGTATGGAAAAGATTGAAATTAAAAAACAAAAGAACATAAACAACGTCAAAATAAACAAACAAAAAAAACCAACCAAACAAAAAAAAAAAGAAAAAATACACAACCAAAAACAAAGCAGTTTGTATATGTTATTGAATATTGTCTGGGCAACACGTGATCTTCTGGGGTATGAGATGTTAGTCACAGTTCTGATACGACTGGAGGCTGCTGATTTCTCAAACCCCAGCCGGTAGACACCCTAAATCTCTCTTCAGCCCACTTAAAAGGCACTTTGAACTTGTGAACTTGCTGAGCAGAAGCTTTCCCAGCTTTCTCGCTGGAATCACTGCTGAAGTGGCTATCCACTTACCTAGTGTGCCAAAACCAGTCTCACTCTGCCCCTGAGGGTTAGGGCTGCAAGGCGGCTCAGACCCCACCCTTAGGCTACTTGGTTGCTGGGTTACCAGCTCCCACCCGTTTCTAGCTCTGTGACCCTGAGGGCGGAGCTTGCCAGGGCAGATCACTGACAATGGTTCCGTGTGACCCACCGCCAAACACTATTAGCTCCGTCTGGCTCAGCGGCTCAGACTGGGGCCCTAGACAACGGCCAAAGTTCTCCGCACTCCCGCTCAGGCCTTCCCCAAGGCAGTTCAACTCAGTGCCAAGTCCAAGGACATCAAAACAGTTCACAGGTAAGGCCTTTCTGGTTTGCAGTCTCGCTGCTACTGAACTTACAGTTGTGGGCGGGTTTAGACGGACTGAACACATGCGACCACTTGCCGGTTTTCCACTGTTTTAGTCCTCCTTTTGGGGTCCAGAAGTCTCTCGCTGACTCCCTGTATCCTCATAGGAGTGATGATAGGCAGTTCCCACCAGCCAGAGATGCCTGGAGTCCTATCTCCCCAGACTCACGGTGCCCAGATGCAAGGAAGCTGTTACTCGGCTGCCATCTTGCTCCGCCTCATCCAAATATACTCTGATTACCCAGTGCTTGAAAGTTGAATGACAAGGATATTCCTTTGGGCTTATGCTGAGAATTCTCGGTTGTGTCATTTTTAGTCATTACGAGCAATGCTTTAAATTCATCTCTGTAAAGTCGCAGAGTTCGGGAGCTGGCCCCACGACCTCCAACTAAATTGCTCAACTTCCCGAGAACAAGTCATTTAAATCAACTAAGCTACTTTATTTTTTTTGTCATCAGATCTGTGGGATTATTATTTTCTTTTATTCATGCCAAAGTTAATTTATAATTTATTTTAATGTTTTCTGAATATTTGACAAACATGAGTTTATTATACTTTATAAACTCTGATATAATTTATCTTCTATTTTGTTTTCGGTGTTTACTAAAATGTCCTCTCCATTTTTATGCAGGCAATTTCCAATCTGAATTTAACATGCACTCACTCCTAACAAATTTGTTTTTCGTAGAAAGAAACTCTCAGTCTCATCTATATAGGAAATGATGATTTTTACAGGAAATGATGATTTTATTATCACATTTTGTTTAAAAATGTCTCATTCATCTTGAACTCTTGTAGAAATGTTGATCATTCATTTATGCTTACATTTTGTACCTGTAGTATTTATGAAAAAAATGTTTCTAAAAGTTAAAATATTGGTCTGCTTTTTATCCATAATTCTGGAATACTTCCCCTTCTTCTTCTCTTTTTTTTTTTTTTTTTTGGGACAGAGTTTCACTTTATTGCCCTTGGTAGAGTGCCATGGTGTCACAGCTCACAGCAACCTCCAACTCCTGGGTTTAGGTGATTCTCTTGCATCAGCCTCCCAAGTAGCTGGGACCACAGGCACCCACCACAATGCCCGGCTATTTTTTTTTTGTTGTTGCAGTTTGGATAGGGCCTGGTTTGAACCTACCACCCTGGGTATATGAGGCCAGCGCCCTACTCACTGAGCCACAGGCCTTGACCTAGAGTATTCTTGATCTGAAATATCACGATCAATTTTTCTGGGTCACAAATCACTCTGTTCCTTTCTTCAGAAAACAGGATTTGTGTTCAGCATCATCTAAGACTTTCCTTACAAACACACCTAAAAAGTTACCATGTTTATGTTTTTTAGAAGACAACTTTTCTGGCAAATATCTACATAATTGCAATGTTCACATCATCAAAATTATCTACCCCAGCATTGCTAGAGTTCTGATGTATATGTGCTGTGTTATCAGTGCTTTCCATTTGTGCAATTGGTTGTTGAGGTACAATCCCTAACAATTTCTTTTTTTCTTTTTTTAATGTTCTCTATCATATACCCTTTTCAAAAACAAAGGGGGATAAATAAATTGATAGTTGATATTTATAAATATTTTCAGTAAAATTTCTGATGGTAACCACAAATACATGTAGCTACTTTTAAAAATGTATTTCCTACAGTTCATTACTGCTAGTGTACTTTATTAGGAAAAAAATTAGTGTCACACTTTTGCTAAAATATCATATTAGATTTTGGTAAATGAACTAGCCTTGAGCAATGTAATTAAAAAGGAAGTTCTAAAAAAGATATCATACTTATTTAAATTAATCAATGTGTCTATGTCAAAATATACCCTTTAAAGAGACCTGCATACATTTATTTGATAATAATATCCACTTTTATAGGGAAATAGGCTTGTCTTTTCAAATAGTGTAAAACCTCTGTTGACCTAGTTAACATTTTTGACACAATGATATATAGTTAATTGCATCTGATTGGGACAGAGGCCAGTGTTTTATAACAAGATGGTTCCTTTTTGTGTGTTATGTTTTCTAAGTTTTCTTTTAATGAAAAATAAAAAGAATCCAGAGGAAATTTAATATGAACAAAATACAGAGCTATCCTGTTGTTTTTCAAGGTTTCTAAGTTAGGCATATCTAAATTCTTTTGAGTTCACCCTGCTTTGGGGTCTGACTTCAAATTTCACACATGCATGCCTTTCTTTTTAGTATTGTTTTCATTCAAGGTACCTAAAAGATTTATTTTTTTCAAAACAGAAAAATATATTGACTCAGATGACTATATTGTTGTGGTTCATGTTGATATCTGAATTACCTGAACTCTGCTGTCATAAGTGGTTTAAACTTTCATATAAGACCAATCTGTTTGCCATAGCAACATACTGATGTATGTAGGTGCACAGCATCCATAATAGAAATATCAGTAATTCTAAAAGCAATTTCCATTGAAAGAGGGACTGTCATACAGCTAGGCAATATACAGATACTTCAGACAACTTATTTCCCAAATTGTTGTTTAAATAGTTTTTCCTATTCGAATTCCATATCAAAACATGAAATTCCTCCAGAAGCACTATCAATATGAGTTAAAAGAGTCAAAGATCGCAAAATTAAATAAAAAATAAAAAGAGCCAGGCTATTTCACTCTGTATTGGGTTAATCACACAAACAGAGCACTTCTATTGTTAACGATTTGTTTAAATATGTATAAGGGAAACAAATCTCAAAAATAATATTTTCTCCCCTCAAAGTTTAAATTCATTTTTGGTGTGAGATTTGGAAACATACTGAACAACAGCATAAGGGTTCAATTACCTTATAATTAAAGATGGCTAAATATAGTTTCAAGAAATGAAAAGAAGCAGTAACATAACCTAATAAATTTAAAAACTTAATCAAAATGTCTTAGAATTTAAGATGCTCAGTGTATCAATTACTTCCTTAAAATTAAAAATAAATATGAAAAAAGAAAATTGCTATGTAAATGATGGTTAACGAGACCTACCCAAGGCAAAATAATAATAATAACAACAATAATAATATCATCGCAGATATAGCCATCTCCAAAAAGTATAATATTTTATGCAGAAAATAAAGTAAGTCATAAAAGAATTTAAAACTTATTGAGTTTTGTATTCATATAATCTCAATATTGAAAGATCCCTGAAATTCTAGCAATTTGTCTGTATTTTAAAGATGAAGAAATCCCTTGTTAATGTCACTTAAAATTATTTCACAGAAATGCTGCAGAGCTTTTATGGGCAATGCAGAATAAAACAGAGCCTGGCAGGTAATGTTCTATTTAGAGAGGAGCAAATCCTAGGATGAATAGGTCAAGTGAACTGATCTTATGAGAAAAAAGTGGAAAATATGAATGGTCACAAAGTTGAAGTCAACAGAAAAATTCAAGGTCACTGTCTAGAAAACTGAGACCAACAATTTAAATTTAGGAGCCAATGTTCGCATATGGAGAAAAAAGTGTATCAGCTGAGCCAAGAGCAAGATCTAGGTGTAATTTGCCCAGATTTTCAGCAGCTTACAAGATGGACTAGAAAGTGTGTTTTACACAATAGTACAAGAACATTCCCTATCCTTAGCACTTTGGAACAAATTTGAAATTTAAAAAATATAATTTACTAGCTTATTAACAAATATTTTAAAAATATAGTTAAGCAGAAAACAATGTTTGGTGCAAATATTAGGTTGATTCTTAATTTCCTATTTCAAATCAAATTTTCAATTTACTGATTTTTTTTTTTTTATTAACTGTGAGCAACCTACTAACCATAGAAAAAAGATTAATTGAGGGAAAGACCTAAATTTTAAGAGTTGCTATCTAATCCAGTCATGGTTTATGGCCGTTTGGGTTGCTTCCATGATTTGGCAATAAACATGCTGGTACAAATGTCCTTGTGGTAAAATGATTTTTGTTCTTCTGGGTAGATATCTAGTAATAGAATTGCAGGATCAAATGGAATGTCAACTTTTAGTTCTCTGAGGATTCTCCATCCTTCTTTCTGTAAAGACTGTATTAGTTTGCAATCCCACCAGCAGTGTAGAATGAATGGATCAACAAATTGTAGTATATTTAAACCTTGAATACTACTCAGCTATAAAAAAAAATGGAGACTTTACATCTTTATGTTTATGTGGGTGGAGTTGGAACACATTCTTCTTAGTAAAGTATGTCAAGAATGGGGGGAAGTATCCAAAGTACTCAATACTATTATGAAACCAATATATAAACACTTACACTCTCATATGAATGGTAAAACAAAAATATAGTCTAGCAAGGAGGAGAGAGGGGGAGGGAGGGCATATGGTGGGATCTCACCTAATGTGCACAATGCAAGGGTGTATTTCAAAATAGCTAAATTTTAAATGTCTTACCACAAAAAATAAATGAGGTGATGATGATGTTCATCAGTTTGATTTAAGCATTCCATATTGTATATCAAATCATCACATTGTACTCCATAAATGTATACAGTTGTGATTTTGATTAAAAATTAATAAAGAAGTGTTTTTAATCTACAGAGGTAGTCATTAGATCTTAACAGGGTATAATTATTCTTAGATACTTTTATTTTTAACATGATGCTAAGTGGGATCATGTTTAAATTTATTTTTTTATTGTTTGTGGTATGAAGAAACATAAATAACATGCTTATATTGACCTGATATGTAGCAAATGCACTAATCTCATACAAAAATTCTAATGGTATACAGTGACATGGCCACTTTTGTTGTTGCTGTTGTTAACCTGTGTTGAAGTTAGTCAAATGCTTTGAATTAATCTATTGAGGTGGATTTTGAATTTTCTTTGTCTCATTTTAATGTATTATTCTTTTTTTCCCTTTACTTTGTTTGGAAATGTTTTACTTATGGTCTTCATAACTATGGTCATGAGAATAGCTATGGTTAAAATAATGTATTTGTCTATTTTGATATTAAAATTATGTTGTCATTATAAAACACTCTGTATGATTTATAGTAATCTTCCCTTTATTTTCCCTAACATTGTTTTTATCTTCTCTCCCTGGGTGCTCTCTCTCTCTCCTTTTCTCTCTCTTTCTCCCTCTCAAAAATCTTAACAGGGACTTTCCCTGTCTTTTCAAATTATTGACTGATTGGCATCTTACTGCTTGCTTTTGATTCATTTCTAGCTCATTGATTTCTGTACATAAATATGTTTATTATCTTTCCCTCTGTTTCATTTAAATTAAATTAACTATTATTTTTCTAACTTTTAAAAAATGAATGGTTAAGCTTTTAGTCGGCATTCAAATCAATGAATTCAAATCAATTCAAATCAATTTTTATTTCAGATTGTTTTTCTTTTATATTGATAATGGATCTCTTACGAGCAACTATTTTTTTTTTACACTGCTTGCATTTATTAGGTAAAGTCCCTCTTATAACTGTATCCCACCTCCAAGAGGTGTGTCACCCTATGAAATGGCCCCCAACTCTTTTTCTTCTTCCCTCTCTCTGCTCCTCCCTTCCCCCACCCCACGCCGTGTACTAGGTCATCAGTTGTTCTCATAACAGAATTGAGTACATTGGAGTCTTGCTTCTCCAATTTTGTGATGATTTACTATGATAAATGTATTTCAACTCCATCCAGAATAATACAAAAGATGTAAAGTCTCCATCTATTTTAGTGGCTGCATAGTATTCCATGGTATACAGATACCATGACTTGTTAATCCATTCCTGGATTGCTGGGCATTTAGGGTTTTTCCACAGTTTAGCAATTGATAATTGAGCTGCTATAAACAGTCTAATACAAATGTCCTATGATAAAAATGATATTTTTTTCTTCTGGATAGATGCTCAGTTATGGGATTGCAGGATCAAATGGGAGGTCCAGTTTGAGTTCTCTGAGGATTCTCCATACTTCCTTCCAAAAGAGTTGTATTAGTTTGCAGTCCCACCAGCAGTATTAAAGTGTTCCCTTCTCTTCACATCCAGGCCAGCAACTGTAGCTTTGAGAATTTATGATGTGGGCCATTCTCACTGGGGTTAGATGATATCTCGGGTGGTTTTGATTGGCATTTCTCTGATGATTAGGGATGATGAACATTTTTTCACATGTTTGTTAGCCATTCGTCTGTCCTCTTTAGAGAAGGTTCTATTCATCTCTCTTGCCCACTGATTCAAGGGTTTCTTGGCCTTTTTTTGTTGATTAATTTGTTTTCTGTACATCCTAGTTATCAAGCTTTTGTCTGATTCCTAATATGCAAATATATTTTCCTATTCTGATGGCTGTCTATTTCCATTGGTTGTTGTCTCCCTAGCTGTACAGAAGCTATTCAATTTAATTAAGTCCCATTTGTTTATTTTTGTTGTTGCAATTTCCACTAAAGTCTTCCTCATAAAGTCTTTCACCAGTCTGATAACTTCAAGTGTTTTTCCCTAGAACTTTTAATTGACTTTTAAAATTTTTCTGATAATAAGCACCATTTAATTTGCTTACTTAGGTAGTTAACTTAAATTCAGATGACTACTTTAAATTCCCAAACTTTATATTTGCTTCTTATATGTTCACTTCTTTTAGATTACTTATGTCTTATTTCTTACCTGTAAAAGTACCATTAGCACTATTTATAAGAATTGTATGTGTCAAAATCTTTACCTCATTTTCTTATTTTTGTTGAGGCAGAACTGTGTCTCAACAACAAACATAAATTCTTCATTGTTTCAATATTACTAACTTCACACAAGTTTCAGGATTATGTTGAAACTATTACATTACATTGGTTATAAATTGCTTATTTTCATAGGATCACATTATTAGTTTTGTAATATGCCATTCTGGAATCCTTAAAGACAAGTCCTATATGAAAAACATTTTTTGTATTTACCTTTCCCTTTATAAAACACAGGAAATTATACACAACAGTTTTGTAGGTAAATGAATTATTGTAAAGTTAATTATTTGTAAACATTATCATATTCAGGGAATAGGACTTTAAGCCTTGCCTTATTTAGCACAATTTTTTTCTTGACTTTACTTTTGAGGATTATTTTTGGTAGAAAATGGATTTAATGCTTCCAGTTATTGTCTTTCAGCTCTCGGGACTTACCTTTTAATTGTTTTGTGGATTTATCTTTCCTGATTAAAAAAAAAAATCAGCCATTAGTATTGTCCTAATGAAGGTCAATATGGATTTTATGTATTTTTGGTTGTCTTTTATTTTTAATTAAACTATTTTAATTAAACTTCTAATTGGAGATTCATAAGTGTTGTGAGAACTAATACAGAGGAATCACAAGTAAACTTTACCTACTTTACCACACAGGAAATTTCCTGCAAAACACCATGGAAACCAGGGTATTGACATTGGTAAGAGCAAGATACAAAACATTTCATGAGAAGGACACTTCATGTTGTCATTTTAGGATCACACTTCCATTACTTTTTTAATCTCTGGCAACTAATAATCTATTCTCTTTAATTTTGCTGTTTAAATTTAGCTTTAAGAATGCTATTTCAATGGAATAATACATTATTCAAATTTGAGGAATTGGCTCTTTTCACTCAGAAAAATTTCTGGAGCTTCATCCAAGTCATTGCATGCATTAACTGTTTGCCCCCTTTTATCACTGGATCGTATTTCACCATAGTTATGAGCTTACTGCAGCCTACTTGACTATTCACCCACTGCAGGACTTCCGACTTGGTTCTGGCCAAGGTCTGTAATGAATGGAACTGCTATAAATATCCATGTATAGCTTGTTCTCTGAACATAAGACTTCATCTCTCCAGCTGAAATGCTCCAATACAGTGGCTGGATAATATCATAGTTGCTCGGTTAGTTTTGTGTGAAGTTGCTAAAATATATTCCAGAATAGTGGTACTTATTTATACTCTCACCATCAATGTAGAAATAACCTAATTTCTCCACTAACAATTGGTCAAATTTAGCTTTTATGACAAGCATATAGTGATTTCTCATTGTAGCTTTAACTTCAATTTGCCTAATCACTAGTAATGCTGAATAAGTTTTCATGTGATTGCTGTTTATATATCCTTTTCAGTAAATGTCCGCTTATATCTTTTGCCTATTTTCAAGTAGGACCATTTTTCTTTTATTACTATTGAGTTTATTTATTATTTAGTTGTTTGTTTATTTTGAGATAGAATCTTGCTCTTCTGTTGGGCTAGAGTGAAGTGGCGTCATCATACATAACTGCAACCTCCAATTCCTGAGCCACGGGATATACGTGCCTCATTACCTTGAGTAGCTGAACTACAGGCTGGTACCACTAAGCTGGGTTACATTTTTTTTTTTAATAGAGACAAGATCTTGTTATCTCTAAGCTTGGCCTTGAACTCCTGACCTCAAAAAATTCTTCCACCTCTGCTTTTCTGAGTCCTAGGATTACAGCCATCAGCCAACAGGCCTGACCTGCTGTTGAATTTTGAAACCTTCCTTTCACAGCCTAGATACTAATCCTTTGTTAAACGCATGCTCTCAAAATATTTTCTTCTACTCCGTGCTTGAATTTTACCTTCTTACCAAGCTCTTTGACAGAGCAAAGTTTGAAATTTTAAGGAAGTCCAACTTGTCAATGTTTTCTTTTATCGATTGTGCTTTTTAGTGTCAAGTCAAAGGAGTCTTTGTCCCGTATTAGGTCCTGAAGACTTTTTCCTATAGTGAATTCCAAAGGTAATTTGCCTTTTTTTTTTTTCTTGCAATCTCTCATTTTCTAAAGTCTTACTTTGATGTACCTCCATAAATTAACTTCGGCGGCAAGTTTCTTAGTATTTTTTGTTTGTTTGTTTGTGTTTTTGTTTACACTTTTCTGTAATTTACCAAATTTTCTTTTTTTTTTTTTTTATTAAATCATAGCCGTGTACATTGATATGATCATGGGGCATCATACACTAGCTTCATAGACCGTTTGACACATTTTCATCACAATGGTTAACCTAGCCTTCCTGGTATTATCTCAGTTACTGTGCCAAGACATTTACATTCCACATTTACCAAGTTTCACATATACCCTTGTAAGATGCACTGCTGGTGTAATCCCACCAATCCCCCTCCCTCTACCCACCACCTCCCTCCCTCCCCTCCCTTTCCCCCTTCCCCCTATTCTTTGGTTGTAACTGGGTTATAGATTTCATGTGAAAGCCCCAAATTAGTTTCATAGTAGGGCTGAGTACATTGGGTACTTTTTCTTCCATTCTTGAGATACTTTACTAAGAAGAATATGTTCCAGCTCCATCCATGTAAACATGAAAGAGGTAAAGTCTCCATCTTCCTTTAAGGCTGCATAATATTCCATTGTGTACATATACCACAATTTATTAATCCATTCGTGGATCAATGGGCACTTGGGCTTTTTCCATAACTTAGCAATTATGAATAGGGCTGCAATAAACATTCTGGTACAAATATCTTTATTATGATGTGATTTTTTGTCTTCTGGGTATATGCCCAGCAGAGGAATTACAGGATTGAATGGCAAATCTATTTTTAGATCTTTAAGTGTTCACCATATATCTTTCCAAAAGGAATGTATTAATTTGCATTCCCACCAGCAGTGCAGAAGTGTTCCCTTTTCTCCACATCCGTGCCAACATCTCTGGTCTTGAGATTTTGTGATATAGGCTAGTCTCACTGGAGTTAGATGATATCTCAAAGTAGTTTTGATTTGCATTTCTCTGATGATTAAAGATGATGAGCATTTTTTCATATGTCTGAAGACCATGCGCCTGTCTTCTTCAGAGAGTTTCTCTTCAAATCCCTTGCCCAGCCTGCGATGGGATCCCTTGTTTTTTTCTTGCTAATGCGTTTGAGTTCTCTGTGGATTCTGGTTATTAAACCTTTGTCGGAGATATAACCTGCAAATATCTTCTCCCATTCTGAGGGCTGTTTGCTTGCTTTACTTACTGTGTTCTTGGCTGTGCAGAATCTTTTTAGTTTGATCAAGTCCCAGTGTTGTATTTTTGAAGCTGCTTCAATTGCCTGGGGGGTCCTCCTCATAAAATACTCGCCCAGACCGATTTCTTCAAGGATTTTCCCTGCCTTCTCCTCTAGTATTAGTACCTATATTACTCAACCTGTTCCAAAAGGTAGAAAAAGAAGGAAGACTACCCAACATGTTCTATGAAGCAAACATCACCCTGACCCCCAAACCAGGAAAAGACCCAACAAGAAAAGAAAATTATAGACCAATATCACTAATGAATATAGATGCAAAAAAAATCAACAAGATCCTAACAAACAGAATCCAGAAACACATCAAACAATTTATACATCATGACCAAGTCAGTTTTATCCCAGGTTCTCAAGGCTGGTTCAATATACATATATCTATAAATGTATAAATCTATAAATGTAATTCAGCACATAAACAAATTAAAAAACAAAGACCATATGATTCTCTCAATCGATGCAGAAAAAGCTTTTGATAATATCCAGCATCCCTTCATGATCAGAACACTTAAAAAAATTGGTCTAGAAGGGACATTTCTTAAACTGATAGAGACCATCTACAGCAAACCCACAGCCAATATCATATTGAATGGAGTTAAATTGGAATCATTTCCACTCAGATCAGGAACCAGACAAGGCTGCCCATTGTCTCCATTGCTTTTTAACATTGTAATGGAAGTTTTAGCCACCGCAATTAGGGAAGAAAAGGTGATCAAGGGTATCCGCATAGGGTCAGAAGAGATCAAACTTTCGCTCTTCACAGATGATATAATTGTGTATCTGGAAAACACTAGGGACTCTACTAAAAAACTCCTAGAAGTGATCAAGGAATACAGCAGCATCTCAGGCTACAAAATCAACATTCATAAATCGGTAGCCTTTATATACACCAACAATAGTCAAGTTGAAAAAGCAGTTAAGGACTCTATCCCATTCACAGTAGTGCCAAAGAAGATGAAATATTTGGGAATTTACCTAACAAAAGACATGAAAGATCTCTATAAAGAGAACTATGAAACTCTAAGAAAAGAAATAGCTGAAAATGTTAACAAATAGAAAAACATTCAATGCTCATGGCTGGGAAGAATCAACATTGTTAAAATGTCCATACTACCCAAAGCAATATATAATTTCAATGCAATCCCTATTAAAGCTCCGCTGTCATACTTTAAAGATCTTAAAAAAACAATACTTCGTTTTATATGGAATCAGAAAAAACCTCGAATAGCCAAGACATTACTCAGAAATAAAAACAAAACAGGAGGAATCACGCTACCAGACCTCCGACTTTACTACAAACCGATAGTGATCAAAACAGCGTGGTATTGGCACAAAAACAGAGAAGTAGATGTCTGGAACAGAATAGAGAACCAAGAGATGAATCCAGCTACTTACCGTTATTTGATCTTTGACAAGCCAATTAAAAACATTCAGTGGGGAAAAGATTCCCTATTTAACAAATGGTGCTGGGTGAACTGGCTGGCAACCTGCAGAAGACTGAAATTGGACCCACACCTTTCACCATTAACTAAGATAGACTCTCATTGGATTAAAGATTTAAACTTAAGACATGAAACTATAAAAGTATTAGTATTTTTTTTGTTTTTTTTTCTTTTTTATTCCCCATGCTTCTTGAGAATTTGGCTTAATATTTTTTATCAGTTCAGAAATAAAAAATAGTTAAAATCTTCTCCAGTATTACGTCTTTTCTATTCTCTCATTCATATGCCTCTGAGAATTAAATAACTTACACATTAGACTTACATGTCCCTATACCTTTCATACTCTTATTTATATTTTCTGCTTTTTCTTTTCATGTTTCAAGATGAATGTTTTATCCTGTACTGTTTTCTGGTTCCCTTATTTTATATTCGGCTATATCTAAGCTGCTGTCATTGCCAACAATTGAAATGCTGGATTTTTAAAAATTTAAATATTCCCTTAGCATATTTAACATTTTTTCACAATTTTAATTTTATGATGTATATTAACAATATCATGTTAAAATATGTGCATTCACATTTGAAACAATTAAAATAAGATTTTAGTAAGTAAATAATATTATATTGATACTGTAAAATTTTTACTGCTCTGGAAATGGTGATATAGAAAATATTTAAGCATATGGGCAGTGCCTGTAGCTCAATGGGTAGGGCGCTAGCCCCACATACTGAGGGTGGCGGGATTGAACCCAGCCCCAGCTAAACTGCAACCAAAAAATAGCCAGGCATTGAGGAGGGAGCCTGTAGTCCCAGCCACTTGGGAGGCTGAGACAAGAGGATTGCCTAAGCCCAGGAGTTGGCAGTTGCTGTGAGCTGTGATGTCACAGCACTCTACCAAGGGCAATAAAGTAAGACTCTGTCTCTAAAAAAATAAATTTAAGCATATAAAATAATAATGTTAATATATTGTTAAGAAAATACAACATATAAGCTGTATAATACTGTGAAATGTAATTTTTTTACTTTGTCCTCATTCACATTTTATAATTTTCTTATGCGTAATGTTAAATAAATAAGCAGAAGGCTATTAGCCAGAAATCATTAGTCTACTTTGAGTTCTTATGTAATATGCTGCAACCTAACTTGCTTTGTAAACAAAAAAGTAAAAAAATAAAAAAACCCTAACTTTTGGAGATCATTTTAGTAATAAATTGCTGGGTGTCAGCCAATAATAGGAAACCAGCTGATCAGACCATCATATCCAAATATGGTAAATCCCTCATCATATCATGTTCCAAAAGGCAAACACATAGCTGTAGCCAATCACATGATTTCTATACTTAGCTTCCAAGTTCAGCCAACAAAACTCACAGTGATGTACAGAGCTCTCTGAACCTTTTCTGATTATGAGTGCACCCCAATTCATAAATCTTCTGTTGCTTAAATTAACTCTGTTATATGTATTGTCTAATGTTTATCTTTTGTAGCAATGTACATGATAGAAACGCTATGTAAAATAAATATATACACATAAATATATATACAGTATTAAAAACACAGGCAATGATTACTTAGCAAGCCACTATATATTGTCTCTATAAGGTGATGTTTCTCAGGACTATACTTTCATCACAAGTTTCAAAATTATTTAAAGTGATTTGGGATGTTATGCTGATTCTCCTTCACCAAAGACAAAAATAATGTCTTCCTTACCAGCTAAATCTATATACTTCATACCTCTGGATTCATCCATGGAAAACAAACTTTCAGGTTCCCCCATGGAAAGCATGTCTTCTTATTACCCTGTCCTTTAAGGGTGAGTATGATCTGTGTCACGCTTCTGACCCTTCTGGATATGGCAAATATGCTGATGTATCACTTACTTGATCATTGTATTATATGAGATTGTTTTGCTAGAAGTTTCACTACAGAGATACCCCACATTTGTTTGGTGAAGTAAGCGACCACACTGGGGAAGCCCATGTTGGCAAGTTACCGTGATTACCATGGTAGCTATGAGGATCTAAATAAAATCCTAACCTTCTTAGCTCTATCCCTGAAAGTAACACAAGATGAACCTCTTGCTAACACCTTGATTATAGTCAGAAAAGGCCACTGAAAAGAGAGCTAAGGCATGTGAAAATGTACAGCCTACAGAACTATGAGACACTATCATGTTTTGTGATAAACGGCAGATTTTGGAAAATATATTTTTTGTTTTATATTTTGTCTCGTACATTTCCTGTCAAAGTTGTAAGTGTGCCGCTTCACCCAAAATGTGTGACTTATCCCCTTAGATGTGAATTAACCTAATCACGTTTCCTCCACCTCCCACCTACTTGATTTCCATTGAGTTTTACTTCCCTGTGTGCACATAAGCTTATTGATTGTCTACTTTTCTAATTTAGTATTGAATGCATGCAGTGTTTGCTTTTCTATTCTTGTGACATTTCACTTAGAAGAATAGTCTTTAGGGCCATCCAGGTTGTTACAAAAGATACTAGAACATCATTTGTTTTTATGGTTGAATAGGAGTACTGCATGGTATACAAATACCAGATTTTATACCTCCACTTATGTACTGATGGGCCTTTGAGTTGTTTCTGCATCTTTGCCATTGTGAATTGCGCTGCTATAAATATTGAGTGCAAGTGTCTTTATTTTTTTTTTTTTTACGGACAGTAAGATTTTTTTTTATTATTAAGTCTTTTGTACATAGATCAGAAATACATTTACGCCATTTTCAATGTGTTTATTCTTTGTACAAATTGGAGTGCTTACCTCATACTAATCAACATAGCTTTCACCTTATTTACCCAATTATAGCATTAGGACATTACTCAGAAATAAAAACAAGTGTCTTTAAAATAAAAGGTTCTTTTTCTTTTTCCTTTGGGTAGATAAGTAGTAATGGAAATGTTGGATCAAATGGTAGAGATTTTCATAATTTTTTATACAGCAGAAAAGCCACATCCCTTTCTGGTCTTTTACTTGTTCTGGGTCTACAGCTTTACCAGTTTTTCTCCAAATTGCCATGCTCCTTTACGTGGACGCCATGCTATATCCAGCCTCTTGCCTGATGTTCAAGTTCTTCTTCCTTTCCTCTCGTGACCCCAGTAGTACTCATATATTATTCATGTTTTAAAAACCTAAATATTTTTAGTACACGCATTACTCAATTATGAGTCCTGTGTCACTCCCTCATATTCTCCAAAGCAGCCCAAGAAAGTCCCAACTTCTCAATCTAGTCTCTAAGCTTCATTGAGACACAAACATTCACTGTTTCCTCTTCACATAATGCAGGGCTGTACAGAAAGAATTTCAATATAACTTTCTTGGAATGATTAATGTATCATGCATGATAGGTTCATTTTTCAAAGCTACATTTGGGATCCAGAGAAAATTAGTCTTCTATGATTCTGAAAAAATTATTTGGTACTTAAGAAAAAATCATTTTCACTGAGTATAAAAATTACACTGGGGGATTTGGGGAATTATACCTAAGAATAATAGAAATAAAGCTGCTTGTATTTCTTCCATTCAAATGATAGTAAGGAAACAATTAACTCACCTGACCAGGCTTAGAATTTTCACAGACAACAATGTCATACTCCTTGGCAAGTTCGGGGGGATTGTCATTGACATCCAGGACTCTAATACCCACTGTGACATGGCTCAGCAAACCAGGATTATCTGTAAAACACACAGGGATGTATTTAGTATTTCCATGCACGCCTCAGAAGCTTGATTGAAAACAAATCTCCTAAATACTGTAGGTTGTCACTAGTTCCATATGCTATAGCAGGTCTTTGGCAAAAGACAACTTTATGATGGCACTCTTGGCTAGAATTCATTAACTTTCAGAAAAATGAAAAATGCACACCAAGGCATGACATGAATGCCAAAGTGATATTTTGTCATATCAAGGAAATTACATGTTATTCAGCAACTGGAGTGGGAGAAAGTTGTCAGAATTCATCGTAGGCTGTCAGAGTCTAAGGAAGGAACAATTAGTTTCATTATTGATCTAAGAAAAGCATAGCAGTTGATAGAAAATAATTATGTAATATTTTAAAAGTTCAACATCTAAATCTAAATAAACTCAAAGAAAATAGAAAGTAAATTTCTTTATACAAAGTACCATTTTCTTCTCAAAAGATAATATATGTATGAAGTGTCCATGTTAAGTCACACTGGGGGAAGCATAAATAAAAATGTAAATGAGAATTGTGAAAAGAATGCACAAATAACTCTGAGAAATATTAACATTTATTCTGCTACTTTAAAATATATCTTAATCTCAGTCTTCCCATCTTTTCAGTAAGTGAATTAATTCTGAAATATAAGGCAAAAGCAAACATGGGGTTTATTTTATATGTCAAAGCAAGAGGTCAGAAGTATGATAAAAAAATGACTTCTTTTTACCTTTACCCCAGTCATGGGTAATGTGCCCATCATCCACTGAAAAAAATTCTAAATTAAAGTTATAACATCAAACTGGTTAACATAGCCTTCCTGGCATTTTCTTAGTTATTGTGTTAAGACATTTATATTCTACATTTACTAAGTTTCACATATACCTTTGTAAGACGCAAATGTTACCAGTTTGCCCACCAAATGTTACCCACCAAATGTTAACCAGTGTGATGAAAATATTTCAAATTATATATAAAACCAGTGCATGGTGCCCCATGATTGCATTGATGTACACAGCTATAATTTAATAACAAAAAAATAGGAAAAAAATAAAGTTATAACAACAGTATAAAACAGCAACAAATAAGACTTATACACCCAAATTAAATGCTTCCAGATTTATGAAACAGACCTTGATTAAACTGAGTGATCTGATATCCAAAAATAATAATAATAATAATATCTGGGGAATTTAACACCCTGCTAGCAGAACACGACAGATCCTCTAAACAGAGATAAACAAAGATACAAGGGTCTTAAACGTGACCTAAGAACAAATGGGCTTAATAGACTTGAATATAACACACCATACCCAAGCTAAGGAATATACTTTCTTTGCATTCGCTAATGGAACATACTCCAAAATAGATCATATGCTAGGATACAAATTGAACCTCAAAAAATTGAAATAATTGAAATTATACCTTGTATCTTCTCAGACCACAAAGCCATAAAGGTGGAACTCAATCTCAAGAAAAATTTTCATCCTTTCACAAAGGCACAGAAATTAAACAACTTTATCCTGAATGACAGTTGGTCAAGGAAGAAACAAAAGAGGAAATTGTTAAATTCCTCAAACATAACAACAATGAAGCTACAAGTTACCAAAACCTATGGGCGTACTGCAAAAGCAGTCCTAAATGTATTGAATTAGATGTCTACAATCTGAAAACTGAGAGAGAGCAAATCAACAACCTAATTAATCAGCTTAAGGAAATGGAAAAGGAAAAGCAATCAGTCCCAAACCTAGTAGCAGAAAGAAAATAACCAAAATTAATTGAGAAATAAATTAATCTGAAAACAAAAGAATCATTCAGAAAGCTAATGAAACAAAAAGTTTGGACTTCAAAAAGATAAATAAAATCAATAAACCTTTGACCAGATTAACCTGAAATGGAAAAGTAAAATCTCTAATAGCCTCAATCAGAAACAGAAAAGAAGCAATAACAACTGATATCACAGACATATAAGTGATTATTTCTGACTACACAAGAAACTCTTTGCCCAGAAATTTGACAATGTAGTTTATGGTCCAATACCCGAATTCACGCTACCTCCCTAGACTTAACCAGAAAGAAATAGATCTTTTGAACAGACCAATATCAAGCACCGAGACGGAAGAAATAATAAAAATGCTAACAACAAAAATAAAAGCCTCAGCAAGTTGGCTTCACATCAGAATTCTATCACAGCCTCAAGATGAGCTTATACCTATACTGCAGAACCTATTCCAAAACATTGAAGGAAGAAGTTTCACTAACACATTCTATGAAAGAATCACTATGATACTAAACATCACTATGATACTAAAACCAGGAAAGGAACCAACCAAAAGGAGAACTACAGTCCAATTTCAGTAATGAATATAGATGCAAAAATGCTAAATACAGTCTTAGCCAATACATTACAGCTACACATTTAAAAAATTATACATCGTGATCAAGTAGGCTTCATCCAAGGGATGCAAGCCTGGTTTAACATAAGCAAATCCATAAATGCAATTCACCATATCAACCAGAAGGAAAAACAAAGACCATATGATCCTCTCAACAGATGAGAAAAAGCATTTGATAAAATTCAGCATCATTTTCTAACAAGAACGCTTAAGAAAATAGGTATAGGTGGCACATTCTTAAACTGATTGAAATAATCTATTAAAAGCCCACAGCTAATGTCATACTAAATGGAGCAAAATTGAAAACTTTTCCATTAGAACTGGAACCAGACAAGAATGTTATATATCACCACTACTATTCAACATAGTGGTGGAAGTTCGAGCCAACGCAATCAGCAAAGAGAAGAATATAAAGGGCTTCCAAATGGGAGCAGAGGAAGTCAGCCTCTCCCTTTTCATCAGTTATATGATCTTATACTTAGAAAACCCCCAAAACTCAACCACCAGACTCCTGGAAATGATAAAAAAAAAATACACTAAGGTCTCAGGATATAAAATCAATGTCCACAAATCAGTAGGCTTTGTATATGCCAGTAACAGCCAAGGTGAGAAGCAAATCCAAGACACATTCCTTTCATAGTAGCTTCAAAAAAATTAAACACCTAGGAACACACCTAAAAAAAGAGATGAAGAAACTCTACAAAGAGAATTATGAACCCTAAGAAAAGGAATGGCAGAAGACAAAACAAGTGCTTCCCATGCGCTTGGCTGGGAAAAATTGACATGATTAAAATGTCTATACTTCCCAAAGCAATTTACAGATTCAGTTCAATTCCCATTAAAATACCAATGTCATACTTTGAAGATTTGGAAAAAAATAGTTCTTGGTTTTATATGGAATTAGGAAAAGACAATCACTCTACCAGAGTTTAGGTGATAATTACAATTCCACAATGATCAAAACAGCAGAGTATTGGCACAAAAATAGAGAAATAGACGTATGGAACTGAATAGAAAATGAAGAGATGAAATCAGTCTCTATAGCCATCTCATCCTTGATATATCCAACAAAAGAATACACTGGGGAAAATAATCTCTAGTCAATAAATGGTGCCAAAAGAATCAGAAAACCACATGTAAAAGACTGAAACTGGACCTGCCTTTTCACCACTTACAAAATTTGACTCAATATGGATAAATGATTTGAATATGAGATATGAAATGATAAAAATCCTAGAATAAAGTGTGGGAAAAACTCTTGAGAATGTAGCCTAGGGAAAGATTTTACGAGGAAGACTTCAGTGGAAATTGCAACAACAACAAAGTAAACAAATGGGACTTAATTAAATTGAATAGCTTCTGTACAGCTAAGGAGACAACAACCAAAGCATAGATAACCATCAGAATAGGAAAGATATTTGCATATTAGGAATTGGACAAACGGTTGATAACTAGGATCTACAGAGAACTTAAATTAATCAACATTAAAAAAGCCAACAAACCCTTATATCAATAGGCAAGAGAGATGAATAGAACATTCTCTAAAGAAGATAGATCAATGGTTGACAAACATATGAAAAAATGCTCAGTGTCCTTAGTTATTAGAGAAATCGCAACCAAAACCACCCTGAAATATCACCTAATCCCAATGAGAATGGCCCACATCACAAAGTCTCAAGGCTGCAGATGCTGGCATGGATGTGGAGAAAAGGGAACACTTTTACACTGCTGGTGGGACTGCAAACTAATACAACCCTTTTGGAAGGAAGTATGGAGAATCCTCAAAGAACTCAAATTAGACCTCCCATTTGATCCTGCAATCCCATTACTGGGCATCTATCCAGAAGAAAAAAATACCATTTTTATCATAAGGACATTTGTACTAGACTGTTTATTGCAGCTCCATTAACAATTTCCAAACTGTGGAAAAAACCTAAATACCCAGAAATCCAGGAATGGATTAACAAGCTGTGGTGTATGTATACCATGGAATATTATTCAGCCACTAAAATAGATGGAGACTTTACATCTTTGGTATCAACCTGGATGGAGTTGAAATACATTTTTTCTTAGTAAAGCACCACAAAATTGGAGAAGCAAGAATCCAATGTACTCAATTTTGGTATGAGGACAACTGATGACCTAGTACATGGTGTGGGGTGAGGGAAGGGGTTGCAGACAGAGGAAAGGAGGGAGTTGACTGGGGGGTCATGGTGTGTGACACACCTCTTGGGGGCGGGACACAATTATAAGAGGGACTTTACTTAAGAAATGCAAGCAGTGTAAAAAAAAAAAAATAGTTGCTTGTGGGCGGCGTCTGTGGCTCAGCAAGTAGGGCTCCGGCCCCACATACTGAGGGTGGCGGGTTCAAACCCGACCCCAGCCAAACTGCAACAAAAAAATAGCTGGGTGTTGTGGCAGGTGCCTGTAGTCCCAGCTACTTGGGAGGCTGAGTCAAGAGAATCGCTTAAGCCCAGGAGTTGGAGGTTGCTGTGAGCTGTGTGATGCCATGGCACTCTACTTAGGGCCATAAAGTGAAACTCTGTCTCTACAAAAAGAAAAAAAAAAAAATAGTTGCTTGTAAGAGATCCATTATCAATATAAATAGAAAACAATCTGAAATAAAAACTAAACAATTACTAATGAAAGTCATATACATACCCCTGAGCAAGCAGGCACACACACACTCCCCTTATTAAAGGAAACATTAATAGCTATAAAGAGGCAAATTTCATTATGATAAAACAGCCTGTATACCAAGTAGAAACAACTATATTCAACATAGACATATTTATCAACGTTGCCCTTAATTTAACAGAGCAAAAAGGGATAGAAATATAAAGGGAATAGGCAAGAGATGTGGGCACAACCTAAATGCCCACCAACTCAGAAACGGATTATAAGCTGTCGTATATGTGTCCCATGGAATACTCTCCAACCATAAAAAATATGGTGACTTTTCATCAGTTTTAGTAATGTGAATGGAGTTGAAACACATTCTTCTACGTAAAGAATCACATGAATGGAAATGTACTGTACTCAATACTCCCCTGTACTCAATACTAATATGAAGCCAGTAGACGATCTAATTCACACCCACATAGGGAAAACTCAATTCAGTTCAAGTATTCAAGTAAGGACGACGGGGAAGAAAAGACAAGGAGGAGAATGGTTTGCTCCTACTCAATGGGCACAATGTAGGGGTGTATGGCACACCTTTGGGGTGTGGGACATAACTACAAGGGGAACTCTACCTAACGAATTCAAATATTGTGACCTAGTTGTTTGTACCCTCACATTGACCTGAAATTTTTTTTTTTAAAACGAATAAGACTAGTAAAAAAGCAGATAAAATTTAAAGAAAGTTATCAAAATTGTCAGTAAGGTGTCATAAATGCCTTCGCTCATCCTCTGAATATTTTTCCCTTTGTAGTATAGTTGCAGAAACTGAAATTAAGGTGACACATCAGGGCAATCAAATTTAGATACTTCCTTCTGTTTTAGTGCACTTAAGTTCATATGTTAATGCCAGTACTTTCCTTAAAATATGCTTTGTTTTGCCTTATATGGGCCCTTGTTATTTAAAATGGTTTTACGTACAGTGTAACTTAAAGTTAATTTTATTATTGTTGTTGTTATTATTATTATGCGAACAAGTTGCAGTCAAAGTATTTTTTGATTAACCCACCCTTTCCCACTTGATGTTGCAATGACCTCAGTAACATATATGACATTTTGATGTATGTTTGGTTTGTGGCTGGGTTCTGTTTTCTTTTTATTTGTCTATGCATGTGCCTATGTTCTAACCTCATACAGTAAGCCTTGATAAACAGTAGAGAGTTTCTCCTTTATTGTCACTCATCATATAACTCTGAATCATCTTAGTGTTTATAAAGTTTAGAAAATAGTTACATTTCTCTGAACAACTCTCATTTCCTCTTTAACCATAGACATAATTCTCAATATAAAAATTGGCAAAAATTACTGGCAAACATTTAACAGAAGAGATAATATGAATGGCAAATAAACATGAAAAAAATTTCATTCTCATTAACATTCCCTATTACAATGCTATAGAGATGTGATCGTACAGTTCTTATAAAGTTTGATTTCTTTCTTCTACATATTAGTATACTCAATCCAGGTTAATACAAAAGATGTAAAGTAACACATTTTTCTTTGTAAAGTATCACAATAATGGAGAAGCAAGAATCCAATGTATTCAATTCTAATATGAAGGTAGGAGATTATCTAATACAAGGTGGGGGGTAGGGGAGTGAGGGATGGAGAGGGCGAGGAGGAAGGGTGGTGGGAGTTATGGTGTGTGGAAAACTTCTTGGGGATGGGGCACAATTATAAGAGGGACTTTACCTACCAAATGCAATCATTGTGACCTAATTCTTTGTACCTTCAATGAATCCCAAACAATACCAACAAACATCAAGTATACTTCTTTTGCATGGTTGTGAGGTTGATAATTAATACTTCATTAAATAATTAATAATTTACTTCCATTGTCGCAGCCAGTTTTCACTGCTCTGGCCTATTTTGTTTGTTGAAGTGTCTATCAATCTCCCTTACTGACCTACAAATAACTTCTACAGTATCATCCCATTTGATTATGTAGTTTTCAGAGAATTGGACTTGTATTAAAGAATTTTTTTTCATACTATTTATTTGTTTTAGTATTTCATCAAATAAAATGTATGGGGTCAGGTGTGGTGGCTCACACGTGTAATCCTAGCACTCTGCGGGGCCATGGCAGGTGGAGTCCCTGAGCTCACAGGTATGAGATCAGCCCGAGCCAGAGAGAGACCTCATCTCTAAAAATAGCCAGGTACATTCCTAGGTATTTCATTTTCTTTGAAACTATGGTGAAGGGAGTTGTGTCCTTAATTAGCTTCTCATCTTGACTGTTATTGGTGTACACTAAGGCTACTGACTTGTGGACATTGATTTTATATCCTGAAACATTACTGTATTTTTGATGACTTCTAGAAGTCTTGTGGTTGAGTCTTTGGGGTTCTCTAAGTATAAGATCATGTCGTCAGCAAAGAGGGAGAGTTTGACCTCCTCTGCTCCCATTTGGATTCCCTTTATTTCCTTGTCTTGCCTAATTGTATTGGCTAGAACTTCCAGCACTACATTGAATAGTAAAGGTGACAGAGGACAACCTTGTCTGGTTCCAGTTCTAAGAGGAAAAGCTTTCAGTTTTACTCCATTCAGTAAAATATTGGCTGTGGGTTTGTCATAGATAGCTTCAATGAGTTTTAGAAATGTGCCACCTATGCCTATACTCTTCAGTGTTCTAATTAGAAAAGGATGCTGGATTTTATCAAGATGGATAAAGGACTTAAATTTAAGGCATGAAACAATAAAAATCCTCCAAGAAAGCATAGGAAAAACACTGGAAGATATTGGCCTGGGGAAAGACTTCATGAAGAAGACTGCCATGGCAATTGCAACAACAACAAAAATAAACAAATGGGACTTCATTAAACTGAAAAGCTTCTGTACAGCTAAGGAGACAATAACCAAAGCAAAGAGACAACCTACACAATGGGAAAGGATATTTGCATATTTTCAATCAGACAAAAGCTTGATAACTAGGATCTATAGAGAACTCAAATTAATCCACATGAAAAAAGCCAACAATTCCATATATCAATGGGCGAGAGACATGAATAGAACTTTCTCTAAAGACGACAGACAAATGGCTAACAAACACATGAAAAAATGTTCATCATCTCTATATATTAGAGAAATGCAAATCAAAACAACCCTGAGATATCATCTAACCCTGGTGAGAATGGCCCACATCACAAAATCTCAAAACTACAGATACTGGCGTGGATGTGGAGAGAAGGGAACACTTTTACACTGCTGGTGGGACTGCAAACTAGTACAACCTTTTTGGAAGGAAGTATGGAGAAACCTCAAAGCACTCAAGCTAGACCTCCCATTTGATCCTGCAATCCCATTACTGGGCATCTACCCAGAAGGAAAGAAATCCTTTTATCATAAGGACACTTGTACTAGACTGTTTATTGCATCTCAATTTACAATCGCCAAAATGTGGAAACAGCCTAAATGCCCACCAACCCAGGAATGGATTAACAAGCTGTGGTATATGTATATCATGGAATACTATTCAGCCATTAAAAAAAATGGAGACTTTACATCCTTCGCATTCACCTGGATGGACGTGGAAGACATTATTCTTAGTAAAGCATCACAAGAATGGAGAAGCATGAATCCTATGTACTCAATTTTGATATGAGGACAATTAAGGACAATTAAGGTTATGGGGGGGGAAGCAGAAAGAGGGAAGGAGGGAGGTGGGTGGGGCCTTGGTGTGTGTCACACTTTATGGGGGCAAGACATGATTGCAAGAGGGACTTTACCTAACAATTGCAATCAGTGTAACCTGGCTTATTGTACCCTCAATGAATCCCCAACAATAAAAAAAAAAACAAAAAACAAACAAAAAAAAAATAGCCAGGTACTAAGGCAGGAAACTGTAGTCCCAACTACTTGTGAGGCTGAGGCAAGAGAATCGCTTGAGCTCAAGAGTTTGAGGTTGCTGTGAGCTATGTGCCAAAGCACTCCATTGGGGGTGACAAACTGATGAGACTCTATCTCAAAAAACTCCCTCCCCAAGAAAAATAGAAACAAAGACAACATACGTCTTTGCATGTTTGATAATGATACATACACTCTAAATGTATTGCACTGTCCATATAGTCAAATACCAATTTTTTTAAACATCTTTTTCCTTACTGATTTCTTTCATCCATTTACTAAAGTATTTCTAGGAGATATCTGCTGATAGTCTTTTTCATGGTGTTTTTATTTTGATCATATTTTATTAGTTGAATAAAAAGTTTCAATTTTTAGTTTCATGATCCTGATAAAATTTACTTTCTTTTAATAGAAAGTGACTTTCCTATCACTATGACAGTTTTTTGCTTCAAAGTGTATTTTCATACTAATTTAGTTCCACCAGATTTCTTTAGGTTGAATTGTCTATTTTTAATTCTGTTCTTTATTTTGAAAGTTTGTCTTTCTATCACATATATGCCTACTACAAGTAAAGATGATTTCTTTTAATTCCATTCCAGTATGGTATATAATATTTTTAATAGAGGAATTAATTTAGTTTATGCCATCATGGTTAGTAAAATGTATTATTAGTACTGTATTGTATGGTTTAAATTTGTTGCTTGTCAGTTGTTGCTATTGTTGTTATGATGCTTTTATTAACCTGTCAAATTTGACAGACAATGACTCAAGATGTCCAATGTCCAAAACTGTGATGCCCGACAAGTCAACGAACGGAAAAATGAGGAAGCTGGTTGAATTAAATGTTAATATTTTAATTAAAAACAGAAAGTGTAGTGTGATTCAATTTTAATAAATTTTATCCTGGCATTGAAAAAAAATGAGTAGGTACTAAGTAGCACACCAAGGGAGAAGGAACAAGAAGAAGGAAGAGATTCAAAAAAATGCTGTGTCCTCAAGCCAGAGAAAGAACATTTTTTTTTTTTTTTGAAAGAGTTGTCAATTATACCAAATGTTGAATAAGTGGAGGAATGAGGGTTTCATTTTGGATTTTGCAATATGGAAGACAGGAGTAATTGTAAAGTAGGGAAGTCAAGAGAGCTATCAGAGTAGGTTTCAAGAGTCTAGAAAAGAACTAATGTGCCCACTGTGAACACAGCCAATTTCTCAAGGAGTTTTTCGGTAAATAATATAGAATAATAGTAAATAATAGAATAATTCAGGAGGGGACCTCTGAATCCTTTTTTTCAGTTAGGAAATAAAGCATGCTTTTGAGGACAATTATGAATTAGAGAGGAAAAAATGAGAATGCAGGAAAGAGGAAACATGATTCATAGAGTGATATCTCAGAGTTAACCAGAAAGGACAGGGTGCAGGGCATCCATTCTGGGGTGGCCACAGACCCCACGGGAAGAGTTCACTTACGGTAACCTGAAGGGAGACAGATTTATGGGTATTAATGCCCAGAGTAATAGTTGTATTTAAAGATATGACTACAGGAAAATATGGAAGCACTTTTCTGATTGTATTTTATAAGTTAGAGAAGCAAGATTGCTTGATACAGTACCTGTGAGAAAATTAGAAGAGCTGCTAAAATTTAAGGAGAGAAAAATGTATAAAGCAAATACACAGCAATGCTGTGTAAAATGGCTTGAGTTTTGGAGTTTCTCTTGAATAAACAAAGTTGTTCTAATTTTCCTAGGACATGATATTGAGATTGGGATATCAAAATTAGTAAATCACATACATATGTTATGTAAGAATAAAAAATAAAATCTAGTAAATATTGTAATTGCCTCACTAAATTGATAACTGCTCTTCATTGTATAGGACCTCATAGGTTTTCATGGAGTTGACTACAGCTGATAACACAAATATGGGCCTAGATAGTCATGAGCCAATATGGATAACCAGGTTCTTTTGCCACTTTTAATTACGGAGAAATTTCATGTATTAAATATAATTTTTAAAGACAACTAAAGGAAGCTAGGTAAAAATGACATAAAGCATTATTTTTTCTAGATATGGGAAATATGTCTTAGATATTTTGATGGAGATTACATTGAATCTGTAAATCACTGGGTAGTGCAGGCATTTTCACAACATCGATCCTACAGATTCATGAGGATGATATGTTCTTGTTTGTATCATCTGCTGTTTGTTTCCTTGGTGTTTTTTAGTTTTTTGTAGTGATATTTTACCTCCTTGGTTAAGTATATTCATAGTTATTTTATTTTCTTTGTAACAATTGTGAATGGTATTGAGCCTTTGATTGGAATCTAAGCTTGACTGTTGTATATAAAGGCAACTGGTTTGTGGACATTGATTTTGTAATCTTAGACTATACTGTATTTACTTATAAATTCCAGGAGTCTCTTGGTGAAATTTTTTCTGATTTCTACCTATAAGATCATTTTGTCTGCAAAAGGTGATAGTTTGACCTCATCTTTCTCAATTTGGATACCCTTAATTTCCTTCTCTTGCCTGATTGCTCTGCGAAGGACTTCCAGCACTATCTTGAATTGAAGTCATAATGGTGGCCATCTTCATCTTGTTCCAGTTCTTATAAGAATGCTTTCAACTTTTCTACATTCTACATTAACATTCAGTATAATGTTGGCTCTGTGTTTGTCATATATAGCTTTCATAATTTTGACATATGTTCCTTCTATGACTAGTTTTCTGAGAGTTTTTTATCATGAAATGGTGCTAAATTTTGTTAAATGCTTATTTTGCATCTATTGAGATGATCATATAATACTTACTTTTGCTTCTTTTTGGTGGGGGTGAATCATATATATTGATTTACATATGTTGAATCATTCTTGCATTCTGGGAATGAAACCCACTTGATAATGGTGGGGTTTTTTAATATATGCTGTATAATTCAGTGCTAGTATTTATTTGAGGATTTTAGCACCTATTACATCCTTTCTGGCTCTACTATCAAAGCAATATTACCTTTGTACAATGAGTTGTGAAGGATTCTTTCCTTCCCAATATTATAGAATAGTTTCTACAGAATGGACATCAACTCCTCTTTGTAGGTCTAGTAAAATTTGTCTGAAAATCTATCTGGTATAGATCTTTTCAAGGCTATTCCATGTACAATGAGAAAATAGCTCAAAGAACCAATGCAATCTTAAGGAAAAGAACAAATCAGGAGGTTTTATATGTGTATTACCAGACTTCAAACTATACTACAAGGCTGTAGTTAACTAAATCAACATGGTATTGGCACAAAAATAAAGACATCAACTAATTTAAGAGAAAAGAATACCCAGATAGAAAACGATCCACATACTTCCAACTCATCTTTGAAAATGTAGACAACAATATATGCTGGAAAAAGACACCCTATTCAATAAATGGTGCTGGGGAAATTTGAAAATTGCATGCAGAAGAAAGAAACAGTGAAACATATTTCATTTACTTCCAACAAAAATTAATTCAATATGTATAAAGTTAAATGGAAGGCTTGAAACTAAAAATTCTAGAAGGAAACATTGCAAAAGCCCTTATAGATATTGGCATAGGCAAAGAATTTATGAAGATGATGTCTAATGCAATCACAGAAATAACAAAAATAAATAATTGGGACATAATTAAACTAAAATGATTCTGACCAGTGAATGAAATAATTAACAGAGCAAATTATAGAGCAAATTCCTATAGAATGGGAGAAAATATTCACAATATATCCAGTAAAAGACTAATAACAGGAATCTATAGAGAAGAAAATCAAATAACCCCATTAAAAAGTGGACAAAAGACACAAATAGCAGCCTTTAAAAAGAAGATAGACAAATGACCAATAAAGATATAACACATTCAGTGTCATTAATCATCAAGAAAATGCAAATTAAAGTCACAATGAGATATAGGCCCTACCACAGGCCATTATCAGTCATCATGGCCTAGGCTAAAAGTCTAAAAACAAACGTTGGCATGGATGCAGGGAGAAAGGGACTGCAAATTAGCAAAACTCTCTAGAAAACAGTATTGAGATACCTCTAATAATTAGAAGTCAACCTACTATTTGATCCAGCCATCCCACTACTGGGTATTTGCACAAAGGAAAATAAGTCATTTTATCTAACGTACACTTGCATGTGAATGTTTATCACAGAATAATTCACCAATGCAAAGATGTGAAATCACCCCAAATGCCCATTGATTCATGAATGGATTAACAAATATACCATGGAATATTACTCAACAATGGAAAAGATGACTTCATGCCTTTTGCAACAATTGGATGGAACTGGACAACACTATCTTAAGTGAAGTTTCTAAAGAATGGAACAATTTACACCATATGCACTCCCTATGAAATTGGATATAACTGATGAGCACACACTTTCATAGAAGGAAATAAAACTCAACAGAAATCAACCAAAGGGGAGTAATCTGTTACATGGCCATAGATAATTATGCATTGATATATATACACCCATATATACATGAATATGTATATGTACATAGACATAGACATAAAACAATTTCAGTAGAAATCCTATATAATAGATAGAAGAAACCCCGTCAGGGTGATGGTCATACTTAAACTCATGACTCAAATATTATAAAAGCAATCCATGTAATAAAAAATATTTGTACCCCAGAATACCTTGAAAATAAGAATGACCTAAAGCAGCAACATTTTTAATGGCCATGCAAAATGACAATCTATCTTCTCAGGATGTAAATGAGGGTGCACACATCCCAATTCAAAGGAAATATAACAGAGAAATGAAAATGGAGACATAATAAAAACAAACCCAAAACTTAACATATTATGAACTTTGCAGGTATATGAGCAAATAAATATCTTTTAAATCTGACAACATGTTGGATTCATTTCTTCATGTGATTTTGTTACTTATAACTTAAAACATTCTAATGAATTCTGGTAGCCATTTCCAAGATGGCATTGATACTTGCATCCTGGTTTTCCTATACGTATTAATGGTCTCATACATTTAATAAGGTTGGCCAGTTTGTACACCATGGAATATTATGCAGCCTTAAAGGAAGATGGAGACTTTACCTCTTTCATGTTTACATGGATGGAGCTAGAACATATTCTTCTTAGTAAAGTATCTCAAGAATGGAAGAAAAAGTATCTAATGTACTCAGCCCTATTATGAAACTAATTTATGGCTTTCACACGAAAGCTACAACCCAGTTATAACCTAAGAATAGGGGGAAGGGGGAGAGGGAGGGTGATTGGTGGGATTACACCTGCGGTGCATCTTACAAGAGTACATGTGAAACCTAGTAAACGTAGAATATAAATGTCTTAACACAATAACTAAGAAAATTCCAGGAAGGCTATGTTAACCAGTGTGATGAAAATGTGTCAAACGGTCTATAAAACCAGTGTATGGTGCCCCATGATAGCATTAATGTACACAGCTGTGATTTAATAATAAAAAAACAATAAAATATTGCAGAAGTAACAGTGGGTGATTCCTGATCCTGGGTGATAAACAATGACAAGCTCAGCATTACCCCCTTAATGACTCATTCTTAGTCAACCAGCTCCCATGTAGTCAGTATATTTAGATAGCCCTATACAGAAGTCCATGAAGTATAGAACTGAATTCTGCTGAAAACCAGCACAATTTGCCAACTACATGAGTGAGATGTTAAAAGTGTTTCCCAAGGCCCTAGACACACTTTGAAATAATTGAAGCCCCATCCAAAATCTGGATGAAAATCCTATGAATGCTTCTGAATCTGAATAACCTACTTAAAATATTCCCTTGGATTTGGAAAATCCCTTGGATTTTATTGCAGGGAAATAAATATGCATTGATACATAAATTATGTGTGTATGTATATATATATGAACATATATGCACACCTCTCTGTGTATATATATATATATATATATATATATACAAAAAAAATTTCAGAAGAGTATTTTATTTGTTTATTTTATATTGGCTAAGTCAATATTAATTCTTTGTATTTTTTTCTTTTTATCTACTAAAAATGTGCCGATTAGAATTTCTTTGTGTGTCAAGGGAAATTGCTCATATTAATATATCTGTGGAAGACAAATTGCATACATCAAAATAAGCACGTTGACAATAACAAAATAATGTGCAGAAGCTACAGGGACTTAAAAGCCCACACTCTACAGTGATGAGTTTTTATGTTGTTAGATGCAGCTGCTAATTAAAAATAACTCAAGATCAAAATTGAACCAGGAATATGTTTACAGAATCTAAATAACACTTCTGTCACTTGAAATCAACAGTAAAATTAAATTTGATATTTGTAGCTTCTAATTTTTGAATATTTTTGCATAAGAGTTGAAGAAAAGAAGGATCAACGAATAAAGAACACATAATCATTGATTTGATTCATGTCTATGATCTTTGTAGAGAAAAAGTGAAGCAGAGACCTGAAGTGAGCCTTTGTATCAATGTACATAATAAGGAGTGGTTTCATTTTTAGGTTTTGTTGTCAGCAGAAGTTTTCAGATACACTGTAGGTTTGAATAAAATAGCATCTCCCTGAATTATGCTCTTTTGGATATACATGTTTTGGGCAAGCAATGAATGACAGAGTTCTATTTTGGCAAATTGATAATTTGGAATGTATTTTTACATTTAGTGCATAGGATGGGCAAAATGAGATATTTTACATTGATTGATAAATGTATAGTTTAGTGATCATTGTGTTATATAGTGAGTGATGAAGATGTTGGGCAGATAAGGTAGATGCAGAAATGGGCATATAAATCTCACGTATTTGACAAAATTGTATCAATGAAGTTCTATGTACCTGGAAATTCAGTTAGGGTTTGAGAGTAAATACTATGCTTCAGCTACAAAAACTTGAGATGTTCACAACCTTTTGGAGGTGAAAAAATGTTACAATAAAATATGCTAAGAGCTAAATTTAAAGCATGCATAAAGGTAGGTTGTAGATTTAGAAGAAAAGGAACTGTAAAATTGTCTAAGAAATTGAAAACTATTTCATAGTTGTACATTTTTAATAGTTTATACAAATAAATAGCTATTCATAAAGCAGAACAAATTGAAAATTGGGCAGTGAGGGATGAAAGAATTGTAAAATTATTGAAAATCTTGGCCTGTTTGGGGACTGTGACTAAAGGCATGATACATGTTTTTCACAGGATTAAGCTGAGAACAGAGGGGGCAGAGTCTGTGACGGCAATCCACTCATGTTTTTTGCACAGTTTATTTCTTAGGAAATCACAAAATGTGTGTAGGTATCTGCATATGTGTCCACTGGGATTCATACCAAGTGGAAAAATCAAATTCTGATTGGAAAATATGCTTTTCAACTTTTTTTCATAAGAATTGCACAGGGAAAAGGTCTTTAAGATTTAGCAAGCAATGAATGAGGATCCTCTGGAGGGTCAGATAAAATCTAGATTGTTGGGCCACAGCCATAGAGTTTCTAATTCAGTATATCTGGGGTGAAGCCCAAGGATCTTCATTACTATTTTCCCAGAGAACACACTTAGATAACTACTGGTATGAAATTTAAAACACTGAGGCTTTTCCCCCAAGAAATTTGAGTCTCAATATATTGAGAAGAGCAGTGGGCAGGGCACTCAGGTAATTCACAATTAATCAGTGTTGAAATCCAGATATTATATAAATGACCAATCATTTGGACACTAGTGTGAATGATAAAGTATCGGGTACAGTGGTGGTTAACTTCACAAGTAACTTGACTTGGCAGTAGGATGCAGAGATATTTGGCCATCAATTATTCTAGGTGTTCCTGTGAAAGAGCTTTGAATGAGATTAGCATTTAAATTGATAGAATAAGTAATAAAGCAGGTCATCTTTCGTATTGTTGGTGAGCTTCAGCCAATCAATTTACTTAACCCCAAGTAGGAGAGAATTCTGTGGCTTCACAGTCTTAAAACTTGAACAGAAGCTCTTCCTGTTTCTATGGCCTGCCAGTCATAAGTCTGAAAATGGAATATAGAGTTTATGTATTTTGGATATACCGGCTTTCATAATCACATAAGCCAACTTTTAAAATACAATAGAACTTCTGTAAGTTGACCACCCAATGGTGTGTAACAAACTGGCCAACATATGGAGGTGGTCAACATAAGGAACTAGGCTTACTGTATTGATAGATACATGTGGTGCATGTCAGGTCCATGAAAATTAAGTCAACTTAAGGAGGTGGTCACTATAGGGAGGAGGTCAATGATGGAGGTTCTACTGTACTGTAGTAAATCTAGCTCTCTTCCCCTCAGTCTATTTACCTTTCTGTATGCATATATATGTAGACACACACACATACACGCACCCTATTACTCTGTTTCTCTGGAGAATCCTAACTCATATGCAAATACTGGCAACTTTGGAATCAGAACAGAATATGCAGGTCAACCTTCACTCATCCTTCACCTCAAGACTGAATCCCTGCATTATCCTCTCAATGAAACCCTCACTGATCCTCTTAGAGAAATCAAACTACAATGGATTTGGGTTCCTTCCATTACTAAAAAATCCTGTTGCCACAGTAATTTTCCATAATGCAATTTATCTGCTTACCTTGTCTTATGCAGTAGATTCCTAAATACCTCAAAGGCAAAATAATATCTTCACTATAATCTTAGCGTCTAAAATACCACATTGCCTAACAATTATGTTTGAGTTAATTAAAACTAAGGATAGACATGATAATGCAGACCATATCAAAGTATTAAAATGATACCTAAGAAATTTCTGAGAAAAAGAAAAGAACTATAAATATGGTTATATAATAAATACCATAAACAAATCATTGGAAGATAAGGTACAAAATGTTCTTATTGGATTTGGCTATCAGTCAATCACTGATGACCATATTGGCAAGTCCTAAAGAACAATGGGGATAGTAATATGAGGGAAGAAAAAAATGAAGAGTGAGCCATAGCATGTAAGTTTGAAAGAAAGTTTAGCATTCAGCAAAATTTCCAGAGTTACAAGGCAAGAGCCCATTCCTGCTGACATGATTTCAGCTTTGTGAGACCTTACTAGAGCAGCAGTCCCTCTTGGGACCAGGGACCAGTTCTATGAAAGACAGGTTTTCCATGGGCTGGTGGCATGGAGAAGCTTGGGCAGTGGTGTGAGCCATGGAGAACACAGATGAAGCTGCTTTGTTGTAAATACAGATGAAGCTGCTTTGTTGGATTGCTCACCACCCATTTATCTCCTGCTGGGTGGCCAGTTCCGAAGTTTCATGGAAGATAATTTTTCCAGGGCAGGATGATGGAGGATTTGGGAGAGATGGAGTTTTGCCACCAGACTCCTAACAGGACACAGACTAGGTCATGGACCAGTATTGGTCTGAGGTCTGGGAGCTGGATACCACAGAAGTAGGGAAACCAGTTGAAACCCACATGGACTTCTGACCCTACAGAAATCCCATGGTTATTTATTGCATAGCAATAGAAATGCAATACAAGTTACCAAATAGCTGTATTATGGATTACACCGAGGGAAGCCTTGTTACTCGAAGAAGAAATGTTCAGCAGGTATTTATGTAGTAAGTAGTATCCCCCAAGAATAACGATGATAACATAATACTCTACTTTCATGACCGTAGACAATGTCCTGAACTTAGCTAATAAATAGGATCCTCTTTACAATTGTAAAAATAAATTTACTTCACAATACAGCATTTGAAAATAAGTAATAAGCCTTAGTCAGATAAACTACTTGATAAATGAATGCGTTGACCTCATAAACTCCAGCTTCCCTACAAAGCCATGATGGAGGGAGCCAAGATCTAGGAATCAGATTATTTAGATTCATATCGTATGCGAGCTTCAGTTTCTTTATAAAATGGCAATTAAATGTCATTTATATTTCATAGATATTTTTGTTAGGATGATATGTCTTTTAAAGTATGCCATACAAAATGCAAGGTAGCTTATAATTATGTTTGACAGCACAGTAAACGTATCAGCCCAGACTGATGCTTTCTGCCTTTTCCATGTGACTGGAAGGCCAAATAAAAACTCTGACCTGGAAACACAGCGTTGAATAGGTCAGACGCAAGCACCACATAATGGCCAGCGACCCCACATGCAGGTACTCTTCAGCTGTCACACCTCACATTCTCACCCTGGGACTCTGACACAACAACTACTCTCCAAGAGGAAGCGGCATTGATTTTTTTTTTCTTTACGGAGAGATAACTTTGCCATCCTTAGCTCTTAAATCCTGATGCACTGCTTCACCTGCCTAGAGGGGGCATCTTTCTCTTAGTTGCTCTAACACCCAGGGAGACAGAAAAACCCAAACAAACAATTTTCAAACGTTAATTACTAAATGTCATTTCACAAAAACCCTGGCTCTTCAGAAACTTTTACATGAGAAATGTTTTTAAAAATGTGATTTGATAAAGATTCAAATGCATTTTTAATGCAGAGTATATCAGAAATTATTTGGATAATATGGCCGATACTGAGGTTAAGGTTACAAACAATTGTACATGGAAGGGCTCCTGACAACATTAACAGGCAATTAGTCCAGGCAGCCAATGCGTACATGTGCAGAGTTCTAAATCGAATATCCCCTCGCGGCTATAACATCTTAACTAGTGCTCATTCTTTCTATACCCTTGTTTATGATTAGGATGGAATTATATTTTAGTAATGGTCATTAAAGTACTTTTCAAGGTTTTATAGTCACTATCTAAAACTTAAAATATACAATTTACTGTACTCTTTTTCTTAGTGGAGATTCACTCAATCCCCATATGAAATATTAGCACGTGGTTAAAAAAAATCTTTACCTATAATTAGGATATTACTTTAGTGAAAATAGGCATTTCCTTTGATAATGACTGCAGACAGTATAATTTTCATGGTAAACTTGTACTCATGTGTATTCACAAATTAGTTTCTACCTGATGCAAATATTAATTACAACAAGATAGTGAATCATAACTAATGGAAAGTACAGCTTTTCATTGAAATAACTCAGGAGCTGATTTTCTTTTCTGATTTCTCTTTTCTGCTCAGTGTCCTCATCTATGTTTTCTTGGATAAAGTAACCCTTTATCCTTTCTTTTTTTTCAACTGAAAGTATAATAAGTCATTAAAATAGAACCGCCATTTACCTGTCTTTGGGTGATTAAGGACACACAAATAGATGTACACCTAGTCTGGCTAGTAAGAAAATACAAACAAACCACAAGGATCACAAATTAATCCACTCATGGATTCTTTATAATACCCTCTGAAAAGGAATTAGCTAATGCTTACTTTCACAAAGAATATCACGTTGATAACAATCTAAATGGGAGCCATTGTGGCTAATTTTGCAGATGTCAAAAACACAAGAAACACATGGACTAGAAAAGATGAGGGAAGCCTGATGATTCCTATGTAACAAAGAACAGTATAAAAGTGCTCAAACTACAATGTGTTATCACCTCACAATCATAAGAATAGCTATCATCAAAAAGACAGAGACATGATTGCAAGAGGGACTTTACCAAACAATTGCAATCAGTGTAACTGGCTTATTGTACCCTCAATGAATCCCCAACAATAAAAAAAAAAAAAAAAAGACAGAGAGTAACACATATTGGTGAGAACAGGAGATGTTGAAAACCTGGGAAAATAAAATGGTACAGCTTCTTTGGGAAATAGTCTGGCACGTCCTCTGATGACTGAACATACAGTTATCACATACGTTACCAGAAATCTCACTCCTTGGTGTCTACCCTAGAGAAATGATAACATTTCCACACTAATTCTCATAGTGACATTATTCATATTAGGCAAAAAGTAGAAACAACACAAATGTCTTTCAAGAGATGGAAATAGTTGGAATACAATGAAATAGTTGTTGGCAATTGAAAGGAATGAAGTACAGAGGACTCAGGCTATAATATTGATGTACCTTGAAAATATAATGCTGTCAAATAAATTAGTCACAAAAAGACATACATCATGTGATTCTTTTCTATAAAATATCAATAATAGGCAAATCTACAAAGAAAAAGTAGATTAATGGCTTCTTGACTTGGGGTGGGGGATACTTGTGGTTGAGGACTAAGGGATGATGGACATTTTTGAAGCAATAAAAATGTTTCTAAAATTGATTGTGTTGATGGATACTCAGCTGTGTGACTATACTAGAAACTACGGAATTCTGCACTTTAAAAAGACAAGTTGTATTGTATGTGACCCAAATCCAAATGAATCTGTTTTTAAAAATGTAGTATTCTATATCTTCTGGAAATAAGAAAAATATATTTTCACTTTGTGTAGCACAATCCTTAATGTAATTTTGCTTCCTAATATATTTATGGTTCTCTCAAGATTGAAATCTTTCATAAATGCAAATATAATTTTTGTATGCAATTCCAAAGTGGGATAATTGTTACCTTTGGTTTACTCCCCAATACACAAAGAAAATCTTTATTGTCATGACTGGTGATGCATTTTCTTAAACTTTTACTCTAATTTCATTTAAGCAAATTTGTATTTACCTTTAAGAACTCAGAAATATCTTTTTCTCATTTAGACTTGCTTTTTATTGTTTTTGTTTTTGTTTTCCCTGAGCTTATGTCTTTACCACAAGCAATATTCCAGATGTTGGTGGAAAAAAAGTCTTTTTTTTGTGTGTGTGTGTGTGTGGTTTTTTGGCCAGGGCTGGGTTTGAACCCGCCACCTCCGGCATATGGGACCGGCGCCCTACTCCTTGAGCCACAGGCGCCGCCCGAAAAAAAGTTTTATTCAATTTTATGTCATAGATTTTTCTTGACCTGGCTGTTGACGTTCCAAGAGCTAGTTTTTCACTATAACTTCTAGTAGGTGTTAACTAAAGATTCAGCAGGAGTGTTACAGTGATAAAACAAATGAAGCCAAATTATACATCTTTATTTCTTTTTTTATTCCACATTTGAGGTACCCTTCTACTCCTGTCTTGGTGGCTTAAGTTGGGAATATGCAGAGGAAAATGCATATCCCACAGTTAGGAGGAGAACCATATGTCCTTGACTCAGGAATGAGGACTAGTGTTCTGGGATGCCAATTTCCAATCACTATGCTGAGAAAAATAGATCAGATTTCTTCACTGCATCTGACAGTAAGTACTTACATCTCATATGCGCCATGCCCTCTGCTACACCCTGGCATCAAAAATAACAAATGGTGAAAGCCCTGCTCTCAAGGAAATCTCAGCACGAACCTTCACCTACAAGTGACATCTTTTTCTTTGATACAAAAAAGTAGTTTACCATTTTCTGAAGCAGCAACTGTGATGTTGTACCAAGGAGTTTCTTCTCTGTCGAGAACCTTTATAGTCTTAATGGTTCCAGTATTGGCATCAATGTTGAAAAATCTTTCTTCTTCAGCATTGTAGTTGATGAAGTATCTAGATAATAATAAAGATAAATATTATTTTTTATTTGATGGTGTAATAAAAAATATATCTGAACCAAGGGAGGTATATATAAAATGTACTAATATATCTAAATATGTATTTTAATTTCTGTATTTGAATCAAGATTTTCATGGCACCTTAATATTTTTAGCACTCACATCAAATACTCTTTTCTGTTAGACCTTAATTATTTGTTTGTTTTTTATCTTTTTAAATTTTATTTTTATAGATACACAATAGTTATATAATTAGTATATACTCTAAGTTTTCGTTTTTAATTTTTAGTTCGATTACTGATTCAAGAAAAAGAATTCTCTGAATAAAATAGACAGTAGAAATATAGTAATGTCAAGATATAAAACCACATCTGTGGGGCGGCGCCTGTGGCTCAGTGAGTAGGGCACCGGCCCCATATGCCGAGGGTGGTGGAGGGTTCAAACCCGGCCCCGGCCAAACTGCAACAACAAAAAAATAGCCGGGCGTTGTGGCGGGCGCCTGTAGTCCCAGCTGCTCGGGAGGCTGAGGCAAGAAAATCACATAAGTCCAAGAGCTGGAGGTTGCTGTGAGCCGTGTGACGCCACGGCACTCTACCGAGGGCAGTAAAGTGAGACTCCGTCTCTACAAACAAAACAAAACAAAACAAAACACATCTGTGAAGTCCATAGTATATTTAAAGAAAAAATAAACCAATAACAAAAATTCTCCTTGCAATAAGTATACAAATTTTAGGAGCATTGGCAATATTGGAGATGGATTTATCTCAAAATATTTTTTATAGCTCAGGTGATAAATATATAATAAAAACAAAACATTTATATTGATTGCCATTGTATTTTCACTCCCCTTGTATATTCAAAAAATGAGATAAAAAATGAATTCTGGTATATTGATTTTTTCCCCCTCTTCAATTCATGCAATTTTGCAAGATTCTCTACACATGCAAATTAAGTTTGACCTCCAGCTCACATTGCTCATGGAATGAGTTGAAAGTGTTGATGTCCATTTGGGGCCTAATTTTCATGAGACTTTGCATGTTTCCTCATACACTTTGCCACTGCTACAGGAACAACATTTCCAAGCTAATCCACTTGTCCCAGCAGAAGGAAGAGAGTCACATGGGGCAGTTGTCTGAGTTGAAGCTCTGTAACCTAGAGCAGAGCCACCTTGTAACTGTGCAGGCGCACAGTTAAATGGGCCAGAGAGAAGCAGAGCAGGCAGGCAAAAGCCAGCCTATTTCAGTGGGGCTTCAGCTAACGCACAGACACCCAGGCTGTAGCTGTAAATAACTTATTTTTTTGAGACAAAGTCTCACTTCATCATACTTGGTAGAGTGCCATGGCATCATAGCTTACAGTGACTTCATGCTCCTAGGCTCAAATGACTTTCTTGCCTCAGCCTCCCGAGTAGCTGGGACTACAGGTGCCTATCACAATGCCTGGCTATTTTTAGAGATGGGTTCTCACTCATGTTCAGGCCAGTCTCGAACTCCTGAGCTCAGGCAATCACCCACCTCAGACTCCCAGAGTGCTAGGAGTCTGAGCCACCATGCCTGGCTAAATCATGTTTTTTCTACTTCTAAGTTTTGGGTTATGTGTTATTCAGTGATAACTAATTAACATGAATGTTACCATGTTCATGGTAACATGAACAATTACCATATATTCTAGAACAATTCTAGACTATTTCAGAACTATTTAAAGAGAGAAATATTCTCTTTCGCTTAACACTAATTCTTTTTCTTCTTTTTAAATTTCAGTGAAAACACCATTTCCTCTAGACCAGAAAGGTAAAGAGAACTGATGATGAGAACAGTGCTAGGAGAAGAACGTTTGCAACAGAAGAAACCAAAGTGTTGAGATCCAAATAAACAAAAAAGTGGTTTAAAAACTAATATATGTCAATATGGCTGTGCAGCGTGGATGAGGCAGATGACCAGGAGTTAGGACATGAAAAAAGAGTTTACTTTCATAAAAGCAATAGAATAATGTTAAAGGAAATAACAAATCCATTTAATTCTGAAAAAAAAAATCTGTGTCTACCTTGATCTTGGATTGTAGAGAGTTTGCAACAATTTAGAAAAGCAATGGTGTCATCTTGGACAAAGATGGAAAGATAGAAGGAAACAGAAAAACACTGTGTAAAGTAGTCAGATAAATTAGGTCCAACATACAGAACTTTTTTTTGGAGTGGCGATGGGAAAAGGGAGAGATCTCGGAAGACTCAATTTGTGTGTGTGTGTGTGTTTGTTTGTGTAAGCTTGATCTGCTAAGCAATTGATAGGCTCATTTACTGAGATGGAAAAAAAGAGTTAAGGAAGAACAGTTTGGGATATTTAATTATTTTTTACATATCATTTCTTAGATGTCTATTAGAAAAACGTGCAATCAAAAGCAGAGATCAGGGTGGCACCTGTGGCTCAGTTGGTAAGGTGCCGGCCCCATATACCGAGGGTGGCGGGTTCAAACCCGGCCCCGGCTGAACTGCAACCAAAAAATAGCCGGGCGTTGTGGCGGGCGCCTGTAGTCCCAGCTACTTGGGAGGCTGAGGCAAGAGAATCGCTTAAGCCCAGGAGTTGGAGGTTGCTGTGAGCTGTGTGATGCCATGGCACTCTACCGAGGGCCATAAAGTGAGACTCTGTCTCTACAAAAAAAAAAAAAAAAGCAGAGATCAAATGTATATGGAATTCAAGTGTGTTTTTCTGAAAAGGAAATATAAATTAGAGGTATACTGGCATAAATTTAAGGTAATAATAAACAGTATAACCTCATCTGAAAGAATCATAAGAAAAAAGAAAAGATTTGAGCATAAAAATACCATACATATTATGCTATGAGAGGCATGGGTTTTTACCGCAATTACACCCTAGTCTAAATAATATGATGGATATTGAGTCTCTAGAGACTTTTCAGTTTAGAGCAGTTCACCTTCTGCAGGACAGAGGGTAAAAGTTGGGCCAAGCACAGGGGCTCCCGCCAGTAATCCTAGAAATTTGAGAGGTCACAGTAAGAGGACTGTTTGAGATCAGGAGTTCCAGAGAGGTCTAAGTAAGAGCAAAACCTGTCTGTACAAAAATAAGAAAATTAGCAGGGCATGGTGGTGGGTGCCTATAGTCTCCACTACTCGGGAAGCTAAAGCAGGAGGATCACTTGATCCCAGGAGTTTGAGGTTACAGTGAGCTAAGATGACCCCCAGCGCACTGTATGATGGAAGGGATGATAGAACAAGACCCTGTCTAGACAGAGAAAAGGAAAGAGAGAGAGGGTGCACCAAAGTAGAGGAGCAGCCCGGGGGAGGAGAAAAATTGGCAGCATGAGATTGCATGGAAGCCAAGAAAGAAAGTTCTGGAAGAACTTGACAAACAGTGAATTCAGTTCAGAGGTTGAGAGAACTTAGTAAGGGTTGATTCAATTTGACATCATGGGCAGTATTAGTTAATTGTTATCTAGACAGAAGTAATTTCAGTGAAATAGCAAAGGATTGGAGTTTAATGACAGTGGACACAAGAGTATATTGAATGTGGATATAATATAGCCCAGGAGTCTTGGCAACTGATGGATACCTTTCCCTAACTGCAGTTCAGACAAAAGATACATTATTTCACTGGAGAAGTAATTCAAACAAATTATTTATTTTCTCTTAGGGGAAATATGAATCATTGCCTTTGCTGAAGGAATAATCCTTTTGAAAGTGAGTACTATCTAAAATGGTAAACAGGATTGGATTCCAGAGCACAAACGTAGTGTTTTTGCATCTAATATAACAAGGACTTTCTTCCGTTTTAGCCTTAGGAAAAGATATAAAGCTAGGTAGTGATCTGGAATAGATGTTTGTAGTTATTCAGATAGCACAAAATTCATCATATTTTCTAGAACAAAATTTAAGTGTAATTGCAACAAAACCCCAGACCTCTCACAGGTAAAATGTGTTAAAAAGATAAGCGGAACGTATTGCTAAGGTGCAAAATCTTCTAACAACCTGTGAGTACGTGCATAAACGTGGCAGAAGGTATTACCAGCACCAGATAAAAGGAGATTGTGGAGCACGCAAAGAAATCTAAGAGCTCATTAGTTAAAAAATAACATCGAAAAAGGGACAGAATATAGCACTTGTAACTGTGTAATCAAAACAAGGAATTGACTGTTGTACATTGATTGCGCTGATAATAATTATAAATTAATTGAATCAAGTTCAACATGAAAAAGTAAATTAAAGAATAAAAGGCACAGGTATAGAGCAAATCTTATTCAGAGATACTAAATCCAAACACTGCAGAATAATAAGAAAGGTGTATGTCACTGTTTTTTCCCAAAGTATGAACCCATGCACACTGAAACGATCATACTTTCTTTGAATTGAGGTTATACCAGAAAAAAAGCAAACAAACAAAAAAAAACACCAAAAAAATCTTATCACAGACCTTCCCCACAGGCTGGATGCTAAGGATGAGTGTTGAACTGCCTTGGAGATATGCAAAGTCTTGTCACACGAAAAGATAACATCCTTTAAAATATAAGCAATAGGTATCCTGCCTATTTTGTCATCTAAAATTAGTTTAAATTAACCTCCCTTTGAACTCTGAAATCCCCAACTTAACTAACATACAATTAATTCAAGTAACAGCAACAAAACAGTTGTATCCCCTGACATTATCAAAATAACTTTATAAAAAGGAAATTGTCAATTTTGGGTTACTCTAAGAAAATTGCTTTTTATATCTGAAATTTAGAGGACTTACAACTGGAACACATATTCAACCTCAAAATTTCTCACAGCGCCTCTCAGAAAAACTCAGATTACACTGCTACCAACATTCCCCTACCAAATATGGCAGAATATTGCTTCATTTTAGAGAGATCAAGCACTACAGAGCCCTAATTCTGGGGAAAAAGGAGCGTTTCTTCTAAAAATATGTCATCTTATTGCAGTCATAGCCTCTCTGTCTGGTTAAGTGAGATTAGTAATTATATCTTTTGAGTTAATAAACCTTTTTATTTAGATTGAAAAATAAAAACCATATTAAAATAGTAGAAAAATGGTTGACACAGTGCTAGGCATACATCTTAACACTATGTTAGTTGCTTTCTTAGAATTTTTCTACTGAACCTGGCTCTCTAGGGAAATCAGCAACATAAGGGCTCGATATTGAAGGATGTTTGGAGTCAAAGAATCTTATTCATGAGGTTGCAATTGAATTTTGACTCAAGTAGAACTAAATAGTTATGCTTACATACCCTTGGATTTCTGCCTAGACATGGAAATAAAAACTCAGAAAAAGAAAAGGTAGAATTGTGATGGAAAATAAACCATTCAAAACTATTTTAGAAATAAATGTAGAATCATTCTAATGTTAGATAAAATTAAGACATGCCACAGGGCCATCAAAATTGATGAAAAAATAATTAAAAGATAAATGAGATATTATCAGTGAGTTACTTTTCAAAGAATTGTCACAATAAAATCTGTTTCATAACCTGTTTCACAATCTGCTTCATGAACATAAGTCTTGTGTACACTTAAAAAGTAAACAACCTTCTTGTTATGTATTTAGACTATATTGACATTGAGGAGTTAGTTATCTTGCAAATGCCAATATTAATTTCACATATTTGTGGTTACCTAGCAAGGAAAAAAATCAACTTTTTTTACTTTTATTTAATTAATTTATTTATTTTTTTGTTGGTAATGGTAAATGTATTTTATTTTATTTTATTTTTTTATTAAATTATAGCTGTGTACATTGATATAATCTTGGGGCATCATTCACTAGCTTCACTTTTTTTAGGTGACATATATCCTAAAATGAGATTAATGCTCAAACCCCGTTTCCCCGAAAATAAGTCTTATTTTAAGGTGTGCTCCCAAAGATGTGCTAGGTCTTATTTTCAGGGGATATCTTATCTTTCCTGTAAATTGGTCTTATTTTCGGAGGATGTCTTATTTTCGGGGAAACAGGGTCTGTTGGAGTTTTGAGGTTTTTTAAAAATTCTAATTCATAGCTATCAAAAATGAAACAGAAAAAATTAAGGCTAGAGGGCACATAGCCAGATAACACATACAAAATATACTTTAAATTCTACTTTTCCCCTTAATATAAAGTTCAGTGTATTGGAATTATATGTGAGGCAGAGAGGAAATGCTAAATACATGTGAGTTTATTTATAAATGTGGTCTAATAGGTAATAAAAGGTAATATTTATCGAGCACCTGCCATGTACTAAATAGCACTCTAAATAGTAGTTCATTAAATACGCAAAAGAACTGTGTGAAATAGCTACTGCTATTAGCTGCGTTTAAGAAGGGAGCCCATGGAGACACAGAGTAACGGGGAGCATTGCTTAACATCAAGGAGATGAATATGCAAGAAATTACAATATCATCTAGGTCCACTGAGTAATATTTGTTCGCTCCTTTTAAAAAGGAGAAATACTGGGGGCCTTACCCATTAATTTAAAAATGATCATTTGAAAGAGTACAAGGAAGGAATAATATGCGAAAAAGAGAGGGAGAAAATAGCATGATCTGAGACATTATTCATACTGAGTATAGTAGTTTATTTATTTTGGGATACTTTGGGAATTAGTTAAGGAAGAAAGAAAGAAAGAAGGAAGGAAGGAAGGAAGGAAGGAAGGAAGGAAGGAAGGAAGGAAGGAAGGAAGGAAGGAAGGAAGGAAGGAAGGAAGGAAGGAAGGAAGGAAGGAAGGAAGGAAGGAGGGAGGGAAGGAAGGAAAAATGGGAGGGGTGGGGAGGAGAGGGAAAAGAAAAGAAAAAGAAAGAAAGAAAAAATAATAAGTTGCAAACTAATATAATAGGTTCCAGAGATCACAGTGTAAAATTCTGTTAAAATATAATATTCTTAGGTAAGAAATGAAATTGATTGCCAGGGGTCCTCAAACTGCAGCCCACGGGCCACATGAGGCGGTGTGATTATGTTTGTTCTCATTTTGTTTTTTTACTTCAAAATAAGACATGTGCAGTGTGCACAGGAATTTGTTTATAGTTTTTTTTTTTTTAACTATAGTCTGGCCCTCCAATGGTCTGAGGGACAGTGAATTGGCCCCATGTTTAAAAAGTTTGAGGATGCCTGGAAGACACCTCGTTAAGCCAATGAGACAATAAAGTTTTCTTTTTGTAGACATAATGAGTATAGGCTGTGGTAGTAAATGCTGTAATTGTGAAAATGGGGATATATAGATGGGAAAAAAATGGTAACTATGTTTGGATTCTGAGAGCTCGTGCTTTTCAAAGATATACTAAAAGGCACAAAGAAATGAATGTAGGGGAGGGACAAGTACGAGTAATAAATTTCCCAGTTTTCAGACATGTTATGTGTAAGAATCTCTTGGATGACACTGAAGATTACCTATGACCTTTCTCTGTGTGTCCATGAATTTTCAGATACTATGCTGTTTATATAGAATGTAAAGATCACTTCTAGCAATAATTTGTTTATGAAAGAGACCCAGCATATTTGTGAAAATTATATTGACCATAAGAGGTTCAGCACAGGTTTGAGGCCCAGCAAGCCTGTTAATCACAGTTGTACAACTTATTATCTCTGAGACTAAGAAATTTACAAACACTCTGAGCCGTCTTCATGAGCAGTAATAACTATTACTTCTTTTAATGTATTTTAGGATGCATTTCTTTCTTTTTCCTTCTTGTGAACCTTAGGCCTATTTTGATGTGGATGCTTATAAAAAATAAATGTGGGTTCTTTCTTTCTAATAATGTTCTGTAAACCCACTGGGATCTGATCAGGGTCACTACTGAAGCATAAGAGTGTCCAATCAAATCTCAAGGACTATGGTCTATTTCTGAAAGATTTCTTTCAGAAAATTTCTTGCACAATGCACATAAGGCAACATTCATTTGGAAATTATGCAAGACTAAAGCTCTGTTTTTCTACTAATAATAACAAAGATGAATTACTTGGCCTCATAAGTGAATGAATAAACCAATAAATCAACAAACATAACGGAGAATCAGTTAATACTTAATAAAAAACAAAAAAAAATTCCACAATAGTCTTTCACTTCTTTTGTAAATATTTTAGTAGAAGTAATCCTGCTGTAAATCTCATGTCTTACCTATCTAGACCAGTATGTTTTCATATCTAGATATTTATAGATTCTTAATATCATCCTTCAATGGATTCCTAATATCTGTATAATATTACTTAGATCTTTCATGAAAGAATTTTTTTTTCTTTATAGTGTGCAGACGAATCATTTTCTCTTTCATTGATAAGTATCTAAACATTGAAAAAAGAACAAATAAATTTACATTTCCCACAATACTTCATAGAATCATATCTCTGGAAATAATATTAAGGAGCAATAAAATTACCAATTGTTAAGCACATTTTTATACTTCAGGGTGTATTTAAGGAAAAAAAAATTATTTTGTAGTATAACTTGTTAATACTTTGGATCAACCTACAGGCACATGTGGCCCAAAAGGTAAATATGAGGGAGGAAATATTAAGATATATTCAAGGGCTACTCCCATATAATGATCTTAGTAACCTTTCGTTACTATTTTTGCTCTACGTCATGTTTGAAATTAACATTAAAATAGTATCTATACAAAATAGCAGTGTAGAAGTTGTATGATGATGATCAATAAAATGTCCCCAATGAGGCATTGTTAATCCCTCAGGAAGTGCCATTAAGTTAGCATGAGCCCAGAACTGTCCAGTAGTCCTTAAGAGCTGTCTAACTGGACAAGCTCCCTATTAATCCTTAAGGGACTTCACACTGGCAGATAAATGGACGCATTTAAACCTTACCCTGCACAGGTGATTTTCTTGCAGCATTGCCATTAAAAGTTATAAATATGGATTATTATTTTTTATTTTTACATCTGGTCTCTTTTCTGTCCTATCTAGGAAATACGTTTTAAAGCAATGACAAAAGTAAAAAGAAAATGCATTATATTGAAATATGACAAAAATTCCTTACTCAAATTAGTACTTCATGGACCAACAAGCAGGCATATAAGTTGTGGTCATAGTAAAAGCTTATCTCAATATGATTACCTTTATTCAAGTATTTCCGTCAACAGAAACTACCTTAAACAGACTATCAGGTCATCATTTGACACCTGACTTCTCTTTGATTATGTAGGTATATGCATGATAATTACTTGTCATGCTACAGTGCATTGGAAAAGTTATTTTTCATTTCAATAATAAAATTTCAGTCCACAGAGGCCCTTCTTATTTTCATTATATTGTGTTCACTTCCCCATAAGAAAGTATATTAAAACTTATGTAATAAAATCTATTTTTATGTCGCTTTATTTGGAGAAATACTAGTTGGTTTATAGAAAACTTCTTTCCATTGCTTCATTTTAGATACTTGCAGGTTCACTGTGTGAGTGGTAAGACCAAGTTCTTCAACATTATGCCCTTCAAATAGCTATTTTGTAAGTTTTATTGAATATGATCTCTGGCTGGGATAAACTTTATGCAATACCTATCTTGTGGAATATCACAGTAGTTTGGCCTCATCTTTAGCTTAGAAGAAATTCACCCTGAAGTACGGTTCGGGTCATTAAAATTTTAAAGTTCCCTTTGTTGTCTTTGGGGATGCAATTTACTACACAGGTCAAGCATCAAGAAAATAATCTTTCTCAAAAAAACACAAAATGACTACTTCTCACACGATAAAGCAGGCATTGTGTTTAGTGCATAACAAAAATGTGGCGGCACATACAGCCCTTGAAAATCTTGGAAAGCTTTTTAACTTCCTCAAATCAAAACTTCAATCCCAGGAAACAAAACTAAAGAGGTAAAAACCTCTGTATGAAGAGTTATAAATTTTTCCTCTGTTACTTATACCTCTAGGTAACTAAGCTATCAGCAATCCCATTAATCTTAGGGTGCTGGATACATACACCGGGGCTGGTCTAGACCTGCCAAACAACAATGACGACAACAACAACAACAACAACAAAAACTGCCAGACATTGTGGTGGCGCCTGTAGTCCCAGCTACTTGGGAGATTGAGGCAAGAGAATTGCTTAGCCCAAGAGTTTGAGGTTGCTGTGAGCTGTGATGCTACAGGACTCTACTGAGGCTACCATAGTAGGACTCTGTCTCAATTAAAAAAAAAAAAAGAAAAAGATATCCAGTTTTAACATGATCAAATAATAGTTTTGATGTGAAAATAGTCTGAAACTTATCTGGTAGTTATCGTTCATCTTTTCCAAAGTTTGAATCTTGTATTCAAATTCTCTTAACCATTTTTTTCAGTCTCCTTCTTCAACTTTGCAAAACAACATTGTCATAATTTTGAAATATCTCGTATTCTCTCGCTATCTCCTCTTGAATTCTGTAAAAACTTTAGAAGTGCAGATGAAGGAAAAGACACCCCTCATGCTGTGAATACCCCGGAAGAATGTGTCTCTCAAGGCCATGGTAAATCTCAGAATGGGCTGCATACACACCTCCAATACTCCTCAGCAATTTTTCAAAGATATCTTACATCAGAAAGATTTTTTAAAATCTGCCCAGTATTTTCAAATACAATCACAGTTTTATTCATTTTTTTATGTTAACATGCAAACGGGCTATTGCTTGTTTTCTAAAGAGTGTTCTCCTGAACTTTAGAAACAATTATGCAAACTAGTTAATGTTTCTTTTTATTACCATAAAGTTATTATACAAAGAAAATAGTCAATGAGTAAATCCACAGATAAATTCATGTTCTGCATCAGAGTGGAAGAAAAAGTAAAATGAGGGCATATACTTAGGTAAATTTGACTGCTAGAGTCCTTTATCCAAGATGAGAAATCTTGTTGGGGAATGTCAATAATTTTTGTTTCTTATACTAGAGTATAGTTTTGACTTTACAATATCAAGAAACTAAAATAGAAAAACATTTTACTTCTGAGATGCTGCTAAGTTAAAAAGGGACTTGACTGGCTTTAGCAACCCTTTTTCCAATGCATGAAGTGAACCCATACATAGGACGTCAGGAACCAACACTTGATCAGTGGCTTTCTGAGCATTTAAAACACTAATTTTTTCTAATCTGAAATGCTTGATTTTTTTAAAATGCACATAATTTAATTTGTTTTCCTTTTATTAGTTGAAGGATGTAAGAGACAAATATTGTGTACTTAAAAAAACGGTTCTCAGCATAAAGCACAACTGGATTCGCATTCTGAATCTTCCGTTTTATCCCTCTGCAAACATGGCCAAATTAATTAAATTTTCTGAGCCTTGTTGTCTTCATTTGTAGACTGGAAACAATAACCCAGACTGTCTCAGTATTGCTAAGAAGGTTATATATATATATATATATATATATATATATATATATATATATACCATATATAAAATCCTCATTCCATAAATAGCAAGTAATGAATTGCCAGCCGATGCTTTAAATAGTTATGCAATATAAGGTCAGATTTCCAAGAACTCTCTATTCTTATATTCAACACAGATTGTTCATCTCTTGGTAGGTAATCTGTGAAATTTCTGAATTCCATTTGTAGTATGCCAGCTATTAATTGCAGCCTGTTTGAAGCAAAGATTTCTTCACTGCTGGTAAACAGCCAGGCTCTTATTTTATTTTATTTTGTTTGTTTAATGGTGATGATTATATTGCTGCAAATTGCACATCTTATTTAGAGTTGAAAAGACAAAACCTAGACATAGCATATCCTTAGAAATGTGAAGTGTTTTATTAATAGTTTACAAAATTGAAATACAAAAGACTAAAGTCAGGAAGCTTTTCAGAAACCTCTATAAAACTCAAACTCCCTTTCATTACCAATTCTACAAACTTAGAGTTAATTGCATTTCAGGGCACATGGCAAAGTACATCTTTTCAATGTGCTTTTCCTTAATTAGTACAAACATTTGGTCCCTCAGAAAGGTGGAAGTATAAGGCTTGCTTTTGTGTTTGTTAATGTTTCTTTTTTTTTTTTTTTCACTTTTTTGCACCTAGAGGCCTAAGTGAATGACACATTTTTATTAAAATCAAGAATAAATATTATGTAAATTATACCCCAAACAGCAGCAATGGTGTCTAATTATTTTAAGGCAGCTTTAGCAGGATTCATTTTAGTTCTCTAACCAAAACAAAGCAGAGACAGTGATGCATATGATAACAGATTCATGCTCTCTATATTAGAATTTGAAAACAACGTACCAGTCATCCAGTATGCACCAACTGGGAAAATGCACGTGTCATGGACAGTGTTCACTTAAATATTATCAATAATACAGGGCCATTACTGAGGCAATTAATTACATCATGGGGCAACTATAGACTTATCTTTTTATTAATTGAAATTTATATGTATTGAAACATTACATGACTATGCATGCATCACAATTATACAAATGGAAACATATCTGCCAAATATATATTTTCAAAGTGTCTTTCCGTGAGTACAATCACCACTGCAGTTTTATCAGGCTATGACTTAATTTTTCCTGCTCTGTAAGGTTCTCTCAAACAAAGCACTATTGACTTGACGCTGGACAATTCTCTGTGCGGGTCTGTTCTGTGAATTACAGAATGTTGAGCACTGTCTCTGATGTTTTTCCCTAGTGCCAGCAGCATTCTACCTCCTTTGGATTGAATGCTTGTATATTCCCAAAATTCATATTGAAGTGCCCAATATGATTGTATTTGAAGGTAGAGACTTTGGGAAGTGATTAGGTCACGTCTTTTGTTAGAATGGATGCATACTAAGCATTGTATTTAAAAAAAAGAAAAACAAAGCAGAAAAATACTTTAAGGATGTCAAACTTTCAAGAACTTTGGATTTCCAAGGTTATAAATACAGGGTAACTAAGTTGTTTTATGCCTTTGTGCAGCCCTTTTAATTTTGTCATAATTGAGATAAAAAGTTTTTGATTATGCAAGAAAGTTTTAATTATCTCTTCTTCATGACAATATTATTCAATACTATGTGGTGATGTGTTTGTCACTGTGCTAAGTCCTTCATTTTGATCTGATTTAATTATATTAATGTATTTACATAGCATTAGTCCTTCTTTATATGTTAGGAATGTGAGATTCCTCAGGGTTGAATGATTGTGTGATGTAGGAGACTATGCACAAAGCTTGCAGAAGCGGTCACCAGTTCTTGAGGGAGGCGTTGGGAGCGGGACAATCTCCTAGCTGGCAGGGAGATGTTTGGCTGCCCTGGAGACACGCCCTCAAGCAGTTGCAGGCATTAATGAGTTAACATCAGTTGCTCCTTAACAAGCAGGTGGTATACATTGAACATTCATGGTACAGCAGGGTGAGAGTCGAGCGCAGGGAGAAAGAGCACGTAGTGATCATTAAGCACATAGCTCTTGTGTGTGGGCCCCCACACCTGTTGTGCAAGGCTTGAATAAAAGGCCACGGCAGAGGTTGCTCAGGGCTCTCCCTGGAATATGGGAAGCTCCCCTCTTGCAGGCACTTCTACCTCCAATCCATGTTCCCAGCTGCTTTTATTCTTGTGGCAGTGGGGTGCCACAGTAGGCACCGATAGTGTAAGATCACTCAGCTAGTGGGTAGAGATACTAGAATTCCAGCAATGGTTTGCCTATATTCAGTGTCTAAGTCAGCACTCTGCACTGCCTTGTACAAGTTAGTATTTATTGAGTAACTACCAAGTGCTGGCCACTTTGCTTGGTGCTTTATGTACATTGCTTCATGCATGCTCTCAATAACTCTGAGAGATAAATATTACTTTTGCTCTTTCACATACAAGCATAGATAATTGCTTAAACTCACACTGCTAGTCTGACCAGAGGAATCAGAGCCAGACATGTGTGTATTCCCAAATCATTACTTTGTGTACTCTATCTACACTTCTTATCACTAAAGAGCCCACATATCCTCTCGTATGTATGCATACTTCTACAACAATTTTCTCAGTTAATCACGTGCCCATTCTTTAAGCCAAGTGGAATAATTAATCTATGTGGTTAATAATCCATTTATGAAAATAGCCAAATATATTTTTAATTTGATAGAAACCCATTCACCAAGCTAGTCAAAGAATCACCTAATACTGTAATTTAATTACATTAATAGGAAAAAGAATGGGAATAAAATACTTTAAGTATCTCCTTATTTATGTTAAATTAATATGAGAAGCAATAAAAATCTTTATGCATCTAAAAGATTGAAGCATACGATACCTCACTAAGCTATTAGCACTGTCGGGATCTTGTGCCAAAACTGTACCAACGATTGTCCCAATCTTGGCATTTTCATAGACTTCCATGACGTAGGAAGGCATGGAAAAGAGTGGTGGTTCATCCACATCCCCAACAATGATCTTTAACATGGTAGCATCTTTAAAAGGACCCAAATGAGAAAAGCGGAAGTCCAGATGTGTATTCGCTCCTTCAATGTTGAGGTTATATGACTTCTTTTTCTCATAGTTCAGTGGCTGTGGAGGAGAAAAAAGAGTCTCAATTAGTATGATTTGATTAACTTTCAAATAAGAATGCTTTATAGCTAAAATAGAGTTAAAGTTAGTCTAGCTTTCTTTTAAAACAAACTATAAAGTTAGCCTAAGTAATAAAATCTAAAGCAGAAACCATGTCAATTCATGGCTAGATCAGTAGTGTTTTTACACAGCCCTCAATTTAGTGATAACTAAGTACAAAAAGGTTTTCCCTACAAGCAAATAAACACTGATTTTTGGACACTTATTATTGGGTTTCTTATAGTAACTACCATCTTTTCAACTTACATTATTAAGCCTAAAAATAGCTGCTACTAATTTCTGAAAATGTTTACTTTTAAACAATTTATCTCAAATCATTAATTTTTAAAGTGCAGCAGCATATCAGTTTTACCTTGTTTTTAAACATGGTATCTTATTTTTATTTTTATTTTTATTTCTTTCTTTATTTTTTTTTTTTACTTTATTATTTATTTTTTATTGTTGGGGATTCATTGAGGGTACAATAAGCCAGGTTACACTGATTGCAATTGTTAGGTAAAGTTCCTCTTGCAATCATGTCTTGCCCCCATAAAGTGTGACACACACCAAGGCCCCACCCACCTTCCTCCTTCCCTCTTTCTGTCCCCACCCATAACCATAATTGTCATTAATCGTCCTCATATCAAAATTGAGTACATAGGATTCATGCTTCTCCATTCTTGTGATGCTTTACTAAGAATAATGTCTTCCACGTCCATCCAGGTTAATACGAAGGATGTAAAGTCTCCATTTTTTTTAATGGCTGAATAGTATTCCATGGTATACATATACCACAGCTTGTTAATCCATTCCTGGGTTGGTGGGCGTTTAGGCTGTTTCCACATTTTGGCGATTGTAAATTGAGCTGCAATAAACAGTCTAGTACAAGTGTCCTTATGATAAAAGGATTTCTTTCCTTCTGGGTAGATGCCCAGTAATGGGATTGCAGGATCAAATGGGAGGTCTAGCTTGAGTGCTTTGAGGTTTCTCCATACTTCCTTCCAAAAAGGTTGTACTAGTTTGCAGTCCCACCAGCAGTGTAAAAGTGTTCCCTTCTCTCCACATCCACGCCAGCATCTGCAGTTTTGAGATTTTGTGATGTGGGCCATTCTCACCAGGGTTAGATGATATCTCAGGGTTGTTTTGATTTGCATTTCTCTAATATATAGAGATGATGAACATTTTTTCATGTGTTTGTTAGCCATTCGTCTGTCATCTTTAGAGAAAGTTCTATTCATGTCTCTTGCCCATTGATATAAGGGATTGTTGGCTTTTTTCATGTGGATTAATTTGAGTTCTCTATAGATCCTAGTTATCAAGCTTTTGTCTGATTGAAAATATGCAAATATCCTTTCCCATTGTGTAGGTTGTCTCTTTGCTTTGGTTATTGTCTCCTTAGCTGTACAGAAGCTTTTTAGTTTAATGAAGTCCCATTTGTTTACTTTTGTTGTTGTTGCAATTGCCATGGCAGTCTTCTTCATGAAGTCTTTCCCCAGGCCAATATCTTCCAGTGTTTTTCCTATGCTTTCTTGGAGGATTTTTATTGTTTCATACCTTAAATTTAAGTCCTTTATCCATCTTGAATCAATTTTTGTGAGTGGGGAAAGGTGTGGGTCCAGTTTCAGTCTTTTACATGTAGACATCCAGTTCTCCCAACACCATTAATTGAATAGGGAGTCTTTCCCCCAAGGTATGTTCTTGTTTGGTTTATCAAAGATTAGGTGGTTGGAAGATGTTAGTTTCATTTCTTGGTTTTCAATTCGATTCCAAGTGTCTATGTCTCTGTTTTTGTGCCAGTACCATGCTGTCTTGACCACTATGGCTTTGTAGTACAGACTAAAATCCGGTATGCTAATGCCTCCAGCTTTATTTTTGTTACAGAGAACTGCCTTAGCTATACAGGGTTTTTTCCAGTTCCATACAAAATGCAGAATCATTTTTTCCAAATCTTGAAAGTACGATGTTGGTATTTTGATAGGAATGGCATTGAATAGGTAGATTGCTTTGGGAACTATAGACATTTTAACAATGTTGATTCTTCCCATCCATGAGCATGGTATGTTCTTCCATTTGTTAATATCCTCTGCTATTTCCTTTCTGAGGATTTCATAGTTTTCTTTATAGAGGTCCTTCACCTCCTTCATTAGGTATACTCCTAGGTATTTAATTTTCTTTGAAACTATGGTGAAGGGAGTTGTGTCCTTAATTAGCTTCTCATCTTGACTGTTATTGGTGTATACAAAGGCTACTGACTTGTGGACATTGATTTTATATCCTGAAATATTACTGTATTTTTTGATGACTTCTAGGAGTCTTGTGGTTGAGTCTTTGGGGTTCTCTAAGTATAAGATCATGTCATCAGCAAAGGGGGAGAGTTTGACCTCCTCTGCTCCCATTTGGATTCCCTTGATTTCCTTGTCTTGCCTAATTGTATTGGCTAGAACTTCCAGCACTACATTGAATAGTAAAGGTGACAGAGGACAACCTTGTCTGGTTCCAGTTCTAAGAGGAAAAGCTTTCAGTTTTACTCCATTCAGTAAAATATTGGCTGTGGGTTTGTCATAGATAGCTTCAATCAGGTTTAGAAATGTGCCACCTATGCCTATGCTCTTCAGTGTTCTAATTAGAAAAGGATGCTGGATTTTATCAAATGCTTTTTCTGCATCTATTGAGAGGATCATGTGATCTTTATTTTTGCCTCTGTTAATACAGTGGATAACGTTTATGGACTTGCGTATGTTAAACCAGCCTTGCATCCCTGGGATGAAGCCTACTTGCTCATGATGAATGACTTTTTTGATGATAAGCTGTAATCTATTGGCTAGGATTTTGTTGATAATTTTTGCGTCTATATTCATGAGTGAGATTGGTCTGAAATTACCCTTTTTGTTTGGGTCTTTTCCTGGTTTTGGTATCAGGGTGATGTTTGCTTCATAGAATGTGTTGGGGAAGATTCCTTCTTCCTCAATTTTTTGGAATAATTTCTGCAGTACAGGAATAAGCTCTTCCTTGAAGGTTTGATAGAATTCTGGAGTGAAGCCATCTAGACCAGGGCATTTTTTGGTTGGAAGATTTTTTATTGTTTCTTTGATCTCAGTGCTTGAAATTGGTCTGTTCAGGAGCTCTATTTCTTCCTGACTGAGTCTAGGGAGAGGGTGTGATTCCAAATATTGATCCATTTCTTTCACATTGTCAAATTTCTGGGCATAGAGTTTCTGGTAGTATTCAGAGATGATCTCTTGTATCTCTGTGGGATCAGTTGTTATTTCCCCTTTATCATTTCTGATTGAGGTTACTAGAGATTTTACTTTTCTATTCCTCGTTAGTCTGGCCAAAGGTTTATCTATTTTTTTATTTTTTCAAAAAACCAACTCCTTGTTGCATTAATTTTCTGAATGATTCTTTTGTTTTCAATTTCATTGATCTCTGATTTGATTTTGGATATTTCTTTTCTTCTATTGAGTTTACGCTTAGATTGTTCTTCTTTTTCCAATTCCATAAGATCTCTTGTGAGATTGTTGATGTGCTCTCTTTCTGTTTTTTGAATGTAGGCATCTAAAGCGATGAATTTTCCTCTCAAAACTGCTTTTGCAGTATCCCACAGATTTTGGTAGCTTGTGTCTTCATTGTTGTTATGCTCAAGGAAGTTAATGATTTCCTGTTTTATTTCTTCCTGCACCCATCTGTTATTCAACAGAAGATTGTTTAATTTCCATGCCTTTTGGTGGGGTCGAGCATTTTTGTTAGAGTTGAGTTCCACCTTTAGTGCCTTATGGTCTGAGAAGATACAAGGTAAAATTTCAATTCTTTTGATTCTGTTGATATTTGTTTTGTGTCCCAGGATATGATCAATTTTGGAGAATGTTCCATGGGGTGATGAGAAGAATGTATATTCTTTATCTTTGGGATGGAGTGTTCTATATGCGTCTATCAAGCAAAGTTGTTCTAGGGTCTCATTTAAGTCTCTTATATCCTTGTTTAATTTCTGTTTAGAGGATCTTTCCAGCTCTGTAAGAGGAGTGTTAAGGTCCCCTGTTATTATGGTATTATCAGATATCATATTGCTCAGACTGAGTAAGGTCTGTTTCAAGAATCTGGGAGCATTTAAATTGGGTGCATAGATATTTAGAATTGAAATGTCTTCTTGTTGTAGTTTTCCCTTGACCAATATAAAGTGACCATCTTTGTCTTTTTTGACTTTAGTTGCTTTAAATTCACATGTATCTGAAAATAAGATTGCAACTCCTCTTTTCTTCTGAATTCCATTTGCCTGAAAAATTGTCTTCCAACCCTTGACTCGGAGCTTTAATTTGTCTTTTGAAGCCAGGTGTGTTTCTTGCAGACAGCAAATGGATGGCTTGTGTTTTTTAATCCAGTCAGCCAATCTATGTCTCTTCAGTGGGGAATTCAAGCCATTAACATTTATTGAGATAATTGATAGTGTGGTAGTATTCTATTCGTCTTATTTTATGAGAGTCCATTGCTTAGTTTTATCTTTTGCAACAGTGTGGAGGTTAGGTTCTGTCCTTTAATTTGTGAGTTCTTACTTTGCTGCTGATCCATTGTGGTGGTCAGTGTGCAGAACAGGTTGAAGTATTTCCTGTAGAGCTGGTCTTGTTGTGGCGAATTTCCTCAATGTTGGTATATCCGTAAATGATTTGATTTCTCCGTCAATTTTAAAGCTTAGCTTAGCAGCGTACAGAATTCTGGGCTGCAAATTTTTCTGTGTAAGTAGATTAAAGGTAGATGACCATTGTCTTCTTGCTTGGAAAGTTTCATTAGAGAAGTCTGCGGTCACTCTGATGGATTTGCCCCTGTAGGTCAACTGGCACTTACTCCTGGCAGCTTGCAGAATCTTTTCGTTTGTCTTGACTTTGGACAGGTTCATCACAATGTGTCTTGGAGAAGCTCGGTTAGAGTTGAGGCGTCCTGGGGTCCGATATCCCTCTGAAAGCAGTGTGTCAGAATCTTTGGTGATATTTGGGAAATTTTCTTTTATAATATTCTCTAGTATGGCTTCCATTCCTCTGGGGCATTCTTCTTCCCCTTCTGGAATTCCTATAACTCGTATGTTGGAACGCTTCATAAAGTCCCATAATTCTGACAGTGAACGTTCTGCTTTCTCTCTCTTCTTTTCTACCTCTTTTACTATCTGAGTTATCTCAAAAACTTTGTCTTCTACCTCTGAAATTCTTTCTTCTGCATGGTCTAACCTGTTGCTGATACTTTCCATTGCATCTTTAAGTTCCCTGATTGACTGTTTATTTCCTTCAGCTCTGCTATATCCTTTTTATATTCTTCATATCGTTCATCTCTTATTTGATTCTGTTTTTGAATTTCTTTTTGGTTATTTTCCACTTTATTAGCAGTTTCCTTCATTGTTTCCATCATTTCTTTCATTGTTTTCAACATGTGTATTCTAAATTCCCTTTCTGTCATTCCTAACATTTCTGTATAAGTGGAATTCTCTGCAGTAGCTACCTCATGGTCCCTTGGCGGGGTTGTTCTGGACTGGTTCTTCATGTTGCCTGGAGTTTTCTGCTGCTTCTTCCTCATGAGTGATTTCTTTTATCTGTTTCCTTGCCCTAATTTTCCTTTCACTTCCTCTTGCTCTTTAAGTTCTCGTACCTGTGGATGTTCTCTGTGCCGGCCCTTCCTTTTGCCAAAGCCCTTGCTGTCTCTGAGTTGGTTCAGTCACCAGGGTCATGCTTTCCAGTATTTTACTTTTTCTGTCCACCACCGGGGCCCAAGCCTTGCCGTCCAGCCGCAGCAGCCAGATCCAGGCCCGGGCTCACTTTGCTACGGCGGAAGACTATGGCCTACGTGACCCTTTGGTCCCGGAATCGCATTCAGACGTTCTGGTATCTTATTTTTAAATCAGAAAAAAATTAGGTTTTTAAATTAATATTTTCTTGAAGTTTAAATGAAGAGTTTATGTGGAATATTGAGGTTCACTTTTGGTATTTTCATTGTATTTTCTAACTTTTATGTTTTTATGGTGGAATCATTTCATTTACTTGCTTTCACTCCTTTTAATATATTTTGATGTATATATCAACTGTGTTTTATTTCAATAATAGCTTAATTTTTATATGCTGGCTTATAGTTTTGTTTTTTTTTTGGTATTGAGCCTTTGTTATTCTTTATAATATTTTTATATTTTTTCTTATTTTTAATTGTCCAAACTAATATTTCTATATGCCGTGTTAATTACACATGTCAGGTATCATTAAATTGACTTAGCTCATAAAAAAATTACTTTTGACTGAAGAATATGTGGGTCACTGTAGAATATAAAATAGTAAACAGACATTTTAGAGCACCGTACATTAGTGCAATAAGATGTATGAGGAATTATGGACATTGGTTAAAAAGCAAACGACTCATATATAGGGGTGCATGAGAGCTTCTAAGCAATGTTTCCAAAAGGAAGTGCCTTTTGAATAAGAACTGAATGTTTGCAAGGTGTCTATTGTTATATCATGCACATAAGAGACTCTGTGAGCCCAAATACAGTCAGATTTAGTTCCAGAAGTTTAAAGTTATCATGGTGAGGTTTGTAAAGGTGATCTCAAAGCCACCCTTTTGTTTTGAACCTGTTGAAGTATCCACTGCTGCTAGCCTCCATGACAAACATCTGTGAGAAGAAACATAATAGAGATTTTTTTTTTTCCCATTCCTATTTCTGCCACTTATTTTTCACTAGCCATCATCTTCCATTTAGAGTCCTTTCTTGGTAGGATTAGAGAATGGAAATTCCCTGTGGAGGAGCTCAAATAATTTCCTTTCCTTTAAGGGTAAGTATCTTAGTCAATTCAGGCAGCTACAAGGGAAAACCATAGAATGGGTGACTTAAATGCTAGCAATTATGTTCTGCAATTCTGAAGACTTGAAATTCCACAATGCACCTGCAGAGCCAATGTCTAATAGGAGTCCTCTTCCTTGCTGCTGGATAGCTTGTTTGTTATTGTATCCTAACATAGTGGGCAGAAACCATGTCTTGTGTTTTTGCTCATACAAGCACAAATCCTATTTATGTAGGCATCAACCTCATGATATAATTATCTCCCAAAGACCTAACCTACAAACACTGGGTGTTGAGCTTCAATATATGAATTTTGGGGTGGGAAACATATTTAATTCATTAAATCCGAGGAGAATCTAAATAGAGTGTGCTTAATAGGATCCTATAAATTGAATGAAGAGTGCTGCTGAAAATTACTTCCCTTATCTCTTCTAAATTGCCTTGGGAAATAGGCATCCCAAGGACTTGGAGATTGCACAGAAGGCAAAATAGCATTTCATTTCTAAATCAGTTATTAAGAGCCCAGAATTTAGAAAACAAATCTCATGAGTATGTATGTATGCAGGGAGAATGGGGACAGAAGACCCCATTCTTGGCAAAAGAAAACACCCCCAGAAAAGGGGAAAAACAGAGAAATAAGCTGAGCAAGGTGAAATAAAAATAGTTTGCCCATCTTACTTTTAAATTAGCAGCTAAATTACTTGTCTGAGCAGTTCCTGCTTTTACTAGAAGCCTGGCCTGTAAGGGGTACAGATTGAAAACACCCCTGCTATGATCTGTAAACACTCTGAAGAACATGGCTGCAACAGTAGTATGTGCAAGGCCTGAGGAGGAACATTAACCAGGCTGTCCCCTGGTAGTCAATAGTCAAAGCAAATACCCATGGTGGGGATTTACGTTACGGCCAGGGCAGAGATCAAGGGAATAGCTCAAGCCCTGAAGTATGGGCAGGAGGGCTTGTACCCTGTGTACCCTGATCTCTGAGGGAAATGCCTTTGGGTGGAGAGCAGAAGAAAATTCCTCTCTTCCTCTGATCTTAAGAGGAGGACTGATGCCACTGCGCCTACTCCACAGAGAAACTAGAGTGGTCTAATCTCCCCCAAGGAATCTGTGTGTGTAACCACAGACAGGAAGTTGCCCCTACACAAGGCTCAAGTTTCAGATTTCTCAAGGCTTTCCAGACCCTTAAAGTTAACAATTATAGATAGAATAAGAATGAATATGCTTACTCAGAGAAACTGCTGATTTTTTTTTCCTTCCTCAGTTTACCCTCTGGGCTATTGAGTGGAACAAACACTCAAGGCCACTGACTGGAACCCCACTAGCTAGTGGTGGTCCTCTGTGTTCCCACCTTTGAAAACTCTTTTCTGAGTGGCCTGTGTTTTTACCTATCACAGCTTTTAACATTATTTTTCTTCAATCAATAGCTGCCAGTTCTACAGGCCTTAAAGGACCCTTCCCTCAGGTAGGGTCTCCAGCATATGTGGATGAGGCTAAGTCACTGCAATATTTTGTTACTTTTATAAAAGAATATAAAACTTTTAAATCTTGAATTCTCAAATGTTGATTATTACATATATGTATGTATATATACACATACAATACATAGGCATTTACATAAGTTAAAAATGTTATTACTTGGATTAATATATATATAAAGAAGGGTTAACAGATTCTTCAGTTTGTGACCAACCAATTGAGATTCAATTTCTTCCAAGGGACTCTAGATGAGGATTGATAAATAAACTGAAGAAGTAACTAACACCTATCTTGTTTGAGTAGTTTCATAATCTCAGTTGGATTCACAGAGAAATGAATCTCTTTCTTTTCATGACTCCTTTCTTTTCTACATTAGTAAATGAAAATCTGTATTTATTTAATTTATTAATAATGAACTCCATCCAAATTTAAATAACCTGTCCTAGAAATGGTACACACTTGCCTTACCATCTGTCTGGATTTGGGTGGATGGAATGTTTCCCATTGCTTTGAGGAGCTACACAGAATCAGGTATGTTGCCTGTAGAAAACTGGACCTCTGGCATGTTTACCAATTGTTTAAGATCAGTGTCTATGATTCTTGGTTTTAACACACTGCATATGGTAGGCTTTATGATACCTGAAGTTCTTTCCAGTGTATATAGATGTTCAAGATATTAGAATTAAAACATCAGATTTTATTTACATACTACGATGGTTAGCATTCCTTTCTCACAATAACACTGGATGTTAAAACACTCATCTCCATTTATTTATTTCAAACTCTGCATCCAACATGACAGATATCTCTTGTTCCATTTTTTTTTTTTTTAGCAATTATCCTGGCAAGTTACATGTCATTTGTCTTGACCCTAATCCTCATACTGCTAAGGTGCAGGCTGTTTATATGGACACATGGTTTCATGTTGATTATTATCAAATATATATTTAACTACCTCAGGGCAGGGATAATCATTTTGAGAGAATTGTTTGCCAGAACTGGCAGATGGATGGATGGGGACCCATGTGGAGCCATGAAGGACTGAGAGGATTATTTTAGGTTGAACAAGAATTTAGAAGCAAATGAATTAATGCAACTGGAAATATTTTGACTATGTAATTTATAAGAGAATTTGCTGGGGCTCACTTGCAGACAAATAACAACTGGAAGGAAATTATACTCCATTATTTATGGTTGGATATTTCAAGATTATGTATACAATCTAAATTACAATTTCCCTTGTTTTTGATTATAACCACAATAGTATATAAAGAGGATATTAGGATTGTAATTGTTAATTTCCTACTGCTATAGCTCTGGCAAAGCTGTCAAAGTATTCGTACTCCACATATTTTAAATGGGTCTTGTAGAATGTTCTAGTAATCTTTGGGTACTGGGAAGTTATTTCTGTGTTGCTTTTCTTTGCTTAGTTACCAGCAGATTTTTTTAACTTACATGTAGTCTATCATAAACAGTATACCCAGAACAATGAACTCTCTATACCTAATTCCTAATTTTGATAAAGAAATAGAAAAATTTAAAAATAAAAATTTACTCAGGGTATGGAGGTATCATACAAAGAAACAACATGAAATGTCTGGCTCAGAGTCTATAAAACACAAAATCCTTCTTTCCTTAAAGCATAACATAACAAAAAAGGATAACTCTGTAAATACAAGGGATAATATGTGAGTCACTTGAAAACTTAGAAAAAGTAGGCTCAGCTCTTGATAATTTTTTCATTATTCCCTCTACAGACTTTATCACTCCAAGCTATTTGTAGAGGGGGGATTACTTCAATATAGTTTATCTCATTTTATAAAATTTTAGAACATGGATTCTTTTTTTTTGTAAAACTGCAACTCTGGTTTATAATTTCAGTATTTAATAGGAGAAATAGGTAAGCATTAGGCAAAGATATTATACTAGAAATTTAAGCATCAGATACTTTCCACATTTTTATAGAATTTGTCGTGGGTTTAATTTTCTGGAACAAACTCAGTTACAGTCTGTGAATTTAAAAACAAAATCCTACACTATCGATTTTCATATTTAATAAAGTTATGGTCAATATTGCCAAACTTAATTAATTAAACCATGGATGCCAAATTAAATTTGAATTTAAATTAAATTAAAAATTTAAATTGTAGTATGTATACCCATAAATTATCGCATGAAACATAGTTATGCAAAAATTTATTTGTTGTTTATCTAAAATAAAAATTTAACTAGGTGTCCTGTATTTTACCTGGTATTACTAAACATGAAACATTCACAATCCAACATTCAGGATCATGATAATTACAGTTGGTAATTCAGCTTTCCTACTAGAAAAAAAGTGCTAGAAAATATAGTATGGATATGTACTGGCAATTTTTACCTTTAAAAAATAGATTTGCTCTAATGATAGGAAACTGCTGATACAAAAACTGTATGACACGAGTAAAGGTAATTTAATATGATCCACCTAACAAAGCCAATTGTCTAACATTGAACTGTCCAAAAAATATCCCTCAAATAATACCTCTCCGATGTGCTTCCTTTTACTGAAATGGTACTTAGAATGCTCCATGGGCACTGATAAATGAAATTGTTTCATATTTGTATTGGCTTATAATTGTGTTAGTTTTATTGTATAAGCTTCCTAAGGTTGTCATAAGAAATTGCTATAAATAGGGTGGGTTAAAACAATAAAAATTAATTCACAGGAAGTTCTTTCTAAAAGCAAAGTTATAGATTTGATAGGGTTCTTGTCTCTCTGGGGGCCTTAAGGGAAAATCTGTTCCTTGTTATTTCAAGCTTCCGTGGCCGCTTTGGCCTTCTTGGCAAGGAAGACACCTTGGCAAGGTTGGGCATCATATTTGCATTGTAAGTCAACCATGTGCAGAATGGGACTACAGGCTTTCAATTCAGATATTTCAGCTTTGTGTCTGTCAATAAAGATTTTTTTTCAAAGGAAATATAAAATATTTTAGGTAATTTTCGCACAGGGTAAAGGCAGTGATGAGTAAAACCATGGGCTTAGAGAGCAAAGTATTGAGTCCCAAAAGAATCTACTCATAATGGATTAAAGATTTAAATTAAGACTTGAAACTACAAAATTCCCATTATAGGAGTAAAGCTCAATCACATTGGTCTAGGCAGAGAATTCTTGGATGTAATCCTAAAGCCACAGGCAATAAAAGCAAAATTAACAAATGGAGATTACATAAAACTAAAAAGCTTCTACACATGCAGTAAATAATTAAGAGAGTGAAGATGTAACCCTCAGTTTGGAAGGAAACTTTTACAAAGTATGATTTAGATAAGGGCCTAATATCCAAAATACTCAAACTAATATCCAAGATAAACAACATAATAACAAGAAAACAAACAAGCCTATTTAAAAATGGGCAATGGTCTTAAATAGGCCTTTCTCAAAAGAAGTCATACAAACAGTTAACAATATCCAAAAATCGTTGAACACATTTATGATACGATAAATTAAAACTACAATAGGATATTACATCTGTTAGAATAGCTATTATCAAAAAGACGAAAGGTAGTAAATGTTGGCAGTAATGTGGAGAAAAATAAACACTTATGCTGTGTTGCTGGTATTGTAGATTAGTACAGCCACTTTGGAAACCATGTGCAATTTCTTCAGAAAACTAAAAATAGAATTATCATATGATGTAACAATTCCTCTATGAGCATATACAAAAAGGAATTGAAATCAGTATGCTGGGGACATATCTGTACTCTCATGTTCAATGCAGGATTATTTACAATAGCTAAGAATGGCAACAACCTAAGTGCCTAGTGACAAATGGATGAATAGATACAAGAAATGTTTTATATATACAATGACATGCTATTCAATACTGAAACTTCCCAGTGCAGATAGTTCTTTTATTTGACATAGCATGGGTAAATTTACAGGATTCTAGGTTAAGTTAAATAAGGGAGTCACAAAGACATAAATATTGTATGATCTTATTTATATGTGGAATCTGAAAAGTTGAACTCAAAATAGAAAGCAGAACGGTGGTCACCAGAGGCTGGGAATGGGGGAATGTTTGGGGAAAATCAAGACATTTGTCAATGTGTACAATGTTACAGTTAGATAAAAAGGAATAAGTTCTGGTACTTTACAGAACTGCAAGATTACTATATTTAATAATATTGCATTGCATATTTCAAAATTACTAAAAGAGAATACTAGAAAAGATTTTAAACGTTCTTGACACAAAACATTTGCCAAAATGATAAATTTTTCAGGTAATGGCTAGGTAGGTATGTATGGAAATATCACATTGTATCTTATAAATATATACAATTGTTATTTGTCAACTAGAAAATTAATGGAATGTTCCCTGTTCAATTAGGAAATATGCTTTGAACTGGTATGTTGGAATGGACGTGAACTTTGGGAAGTCATAAGGAAGACTATAGGGGGATGATTGTACTACCCCCGCCCCCCCAAAAAAAAAACCCATACGTATATATCGAAAAAGGCAATTAACTTATACAGTAAAATGATGGGAGGCAGACCTTATCCAGGATTATCCCTGGGGATTACAATGACAAGTGTGTTTGTACATGAGGCAAAGGGAGGTATGGCACAGAAAAGAAGGATGAGGTATCTAGAGGCCACAGAGCCCTAGGTGGGGATGATGGGGCCATGAGACAAGGACTAGAGTGTTCAGAAACTGGAAGAAGTGAGCAACTGTTCCCCCTGCTTCCCTTGAGTTCACTGACAAGGTCCAGCCAACACTGATTTCAGAGTTCTGGCCTCCAGAACTGTGAGATAGCACGTTTTTATTGTTTTAAGCCACCCAGTTTGTGCTAATTTATTACATTTCTAGGAAATTAATGTGGTCTTATTTGCTTTATATAAAAACGCAGGAGACATTTTCTTTCTTTTTTTTAGAGTGCTTAAAGATTTAAATAATACTGCAATTGCCCATCCAATTCGACAGAATTCCTTAGCAAATCATTTGCCCGATATGTTTAGAGTGGTAGTTCATTCACAAGTCTCTCATTTTCATATATGGATTGCAGATTATATGGTTTTCTTTTTTATTTCTTTAAAGTTGCTCTTGGCAACTGTCACAAAAATATTGTTCACATGAAATTTGTGTAGCATTAAGAAAATATAATTTTTTTCTAACTGTTTATGTTATTTTTTCCCAGTTCTTAATAAAATTTGTTAAAGTTTATCTGTTGTACTGTATTTTCCTGCCAATTTGGAATTTTTTGGGGGGGGATTTTGTTTTAATTAATTTATTTATAAGAAGAATAAAATTTATATCTTTATTTAAAGAATGAAAGAAATCCCTGACATTTATTTTTTCTTTCAGAGTATTATGGGGTATGTACTATTTTGTTACATTTTTAAAATTTAATATACATTTCTGTTTCATAATAGGCTTTGATTATTCTTTTCCTGCTTTTTCTCTTCCTCTTATAGTTATATATTTAATTTATCTAACATTCTTCTATTTTATGTCCTTATTGTACTTAGACTTATAAATATGTAATTAGAAATACTTAAATTGAATCCCATAATTTCCTTCTATGTTCTTTTTCATTATCATTTTTTCTCTAGAAATTCTTCAATTTGTTTAGGATTTTTTTCCCCTCTGAGAATTTCTTTTTTTTAAACTAAAGAGGTTTATTCTCTTACAGTTTGGGGGGTTAGTTGTCCCTCTAACTTCTTTTTTTAATTTAAATTTATTTATTTTTATTGTTAAATCATAGCTGTGTACATTAGTGCAATCAAGGGGTACAATGTGCGGGATTCATATACAATCTTGAAAGAGAAGGTTGTTGTTTTTGTAGTTAAATGAGAAGGCTGAGAATGTTATTTATTTTCTTATTTCATTGTATTCGAATGAGAACCCTTTATCTGTATTATTTTGTCTTTGGGGATTTGATTGAGAAATCCTGAATAGTAACAGTATTTAATTGTACTAACTATTCCATTGATGCTTGAAATTAAAAATGGATCTTTGAAATGCAGAGGTTGATTGAATCAACCTCCTATTAGTTACTTCATTGAATTATTCAGATTTTAAAAACACCTTATCTGCTTATCTGCACAGACTTAAATTTAGGAAATATAATTATCTTCTTCCTTTTTCTAGATATATCCACTTTGATATACTATGCTTTCGGTTTTCTGAATGTAGTTGCTGTGTGATGTGTGGCAAAGATGTTCATACATACTGTATGCTTACAGTGAATTGGTCTCTTTAAGATTGGAAAGTGCTGCTCTGTCTTTTTATAATTTCACTTTTAATTCCATCACAGTGGGCATTGAAATCATATTTCTTTCTTTTTTACTTATATTGCTTTTTACTGTAATCTTATTTCTTTGGTTTTATGAGTTGCCAGTTTCATTGTATACATTTCTCATATTTAGAAATTTCTGTTATTTAGAAAGATTTATGATTTTGTTCCTGTGACCACCTCCATTTTTATAAGTGAAGGTTAAGCTTAATCTGTACTTCAATTAACAGTAAACATTAATACAATGCTTAGAGTAGCAATTAAAGTAGAAGATTGCCATATCCTCGCATTTCCTTACGTATTAGTAGCATTTCCAAATTTTTACCTTTGCATTTGTAAATGTTGTTAGTTGTAATATTTGATTTATAAGTTGTCACCTCTATTCTTTGTTTCTTAGCCATTACTATTATAACAATCAATGAATTCAATGGCTTTTTTTCACTTATAATATTATCTGCTTTTAAAAGAGTTATTGTTTCTACACGTTAAAGCACTTTTTACATTTTGCTGTACTACCTTTGTCCTGATATTAATTATAATCAGTGTTACTGATGATAATTATTTTTAATTACCCACAAGTATTCTTTGGTGAAATAATGTATTCAACAGGACAATATCCCTCATTTTTCCCACTGGGGAAAATAATTATTGATTGAATCTAAATACAGAATTTTAAACTGATAACAACTAAAGGTCATAACTTTTATTTAGGTTGATTATTCTATCTGCTCAGGATATTTTAGGTGTGGTTTAGTTTAATTAGCAAATAATAATTACACATATTTATGGGGTGCCATGTAATGCGTTGATACATGAATACAATGCATAATGACAAAATTAGCATGGTTAGCATATCTTTATGTTGAATTATTTGCCTGTAATCTCCATATGTGAAAGAATGTGGCTTGATATAAAACCCTTGCCTCACATTTATTTTCTTGAGCATCTGGTAGTCATTACTCTAAATTATCTAGGCATGTTTAAAAATAATCTCCCAAGCGAAGATTTCCCTCACCGTTTCCCATCTTTGAGAAATTGGTTTTCTTTTATCTTTGAGCTCATAACAATTTAAACAAACCTATACAATTACCACTTGACACCTTGTATTAAAGCAATATTTCATGTCTACTCAGTTTTCCCTAAGAGATAGAATATTCTGTAATTCATCTCCATGTTTCATGTATCTGAAACAATTCCTGGTATACAGAAAATGATTAATAGATCTTTTCATCTCAAGTCTAGTTGGGTTTACCGTACAGAAAAATGTTATAGTACATGGTTCAGATTTGAGAAATGAAAATTTTCAAATTGTTTCTGAAATGTACATAGTTAACGCCCACATCATGCTAAGCAATGTTAACTCATTTAATCATAACAATTATCTCTGTGAGGTATAATTGTTTCCTGCTTACAAACGAGGAATAATCTTACGCAGGGGGACTTTGTGGGTTGTGCCCTTAACTCTAAGCTACATGCTGGATACCTAGTCAGCAAATAAGTAGAATAATAAATACAATGTTCCATTTTGTTGATAAAGATAAACACATTTTTAGTGGAATATATTGTCCTAACTATTAAAAGATATATTTATACATCAGCTTTTCAAGTAATATCTGTTAAATTAAAATAAATTGATATGTTCACTGATTCTAATTACCAGAACTCTGAGTACCTTCGTAATTTCTCTAATTCATTGACTCATATAAATATGAAACTAAAATGTTATTTGGACAAAACCCTTCATTTCCCTGAACCCCGACTATAAGCACTTATTGTGGTATAATTTTAACTTCCTTGGCCTATGGGGTTTCTATGACTTTATTTAGCTACTGATCAATATCCTTATTTAATAGCTGTCAGCGAGCTAACTCTGATTTTCATTTTAAATTTTAGTTTCTTAATTTCATCCTATTACTCCTAGTAATACTTTCATGTATCATTGCCCTTTCTAACTTGTAAAATAAAACTTTTCCCTATTTAACATTAATCCATTCCATATTACTGATGATAATCTTTCCCATCAAATGTTTTCCAGTCAGCTCTAGACACTTAAGATTTCTTAATTGTTTCTCATGAATCCCTTCTACTGTTCTTTAAATCACCCTATTATATTCCTCCTTTGAAACTCTATGATCATTATAAATACAAAGATATTGAAAACACTGTGTAGCCAGTTTTGTGATTCAATTCTTCTTTGGAGTTCAAGAAGTTAAAATTTTGTTTTCTTAAGAAACAAGAAAGGAGACTTATGATTTTTTCTTTGTCTAATTTTCATCCTTCACAAACATCTGGATTTTCAGTTGCAGATAATATTAGGGTTAATATCAACACTTCCTTTTTTTATTAAGTCATTTGTACAAAGATCATAAATACATTTATGCCATTATGGGATTTGATGTGTTGATTATTTGTACAAATTGGAGTGCTTACATCCTACTAATCAACATAGCTTTCACCTCATTTACCCAATTACAGCATTAAGACATTTGTGTTCTACACCTGATAGATCCAACTTGTACTTGCAATGTGCTCCACAGGTGTGGTCCCCCTACTAACTCTCCCTCTATCAACCCAGCCCCGTCCCCTCCCATATCCCCCCTTCCCTCTTTTATCCTAGGCTAAGTTGTGTTTCATTCTTCATATGCAAGTGTGAGTGATTCTAAATGGTTTCACAGTAATACTGAGCACATTGGGTATATATTTTTTTCCATTCCTGAGATACTTTACTAAGAAGAATATTTTCCAGCTCCATCCATGTAAACCTAAAAGAGGTAAAGTCTCCATTTTTTTTTTAATGCTGCATAGTATTCCATGGTATACACTGCCATTTGATCCTGAAATTCCTCTTCTAGGTATATTTCCAAAGGATCAAAAATCATTTGGCAATAAAGATATTTGCACCAGATTGTTCATTGCAGCTCAATTCATAATTGCCAAGTCATGGAAGAAGCCCAAGTGCCCATCGACCCATGAATGGATTAATAAATATCAACACTTTCATTAAAAATTATTACCTTATTCATTTAAAAATAATATAATCATGGAATTTTGTAAATTTTTGTTTTCTGAAAAACTCTGTAATGTAAATGATGGTATACATATTTTATCAAAAACACAGGAAAAATGGCATGCATTTAAATATTGTTTCTCCAGCAAGGCTGTCTTATTATAACAGGGTTTGTGGTCCTTCCCAGAGGGCTTTCCTGGAGAGTGGACCTTCTATGGAGACCAGAGCAAGGATATAAGCTTTCTTATATTTATGCATTTTTCTACACGGAAGAGTATAAATGTCATTCCTTTCATATTATTCCAAGGATAGTGATGCAGATAAATAGTGCACGTTTGCATATTGTCATTTGAACACTAAAAAATAATGCCAAAATATATTTTATTTCAAATAAATTAAGTATGAATGCTGTCTAGAAGGTATCCAGAGCATTTATGTTTCTATTATTTATATTACATGGCTGGATACTTTCTAGGTAGCCATATACATTATATTATATTTAAAATATATTGATAAATTATTTGTATACAATTATATTGAAGCTCATATATGTGTTTATGTACATTGGTGTGTATGTGTGTGTGTGTGCATATATATGTTACATAAAAAAAATAACTAAATGCACCCAACCAAATAAAAACTTACCAATAGCCCATAGGTGTATATAGCTTAGTTTATGAGGGTATTTAATCAACCACTGGTTTCCAACTAGCGCACTATATATATCTTGTAAGAAAATATGTATTCAAATAACTAATTAGCATTCAATGTAGTTTCAAATGATTTACCTCTCCAGGCTCATTGTCATGCTTATAGATGAATATCATGAACAAATTTTTCCCAAAAGCAGTCCTCTGTCAAAAGACATTAGAACAACAGTAATAGATTTCATTGAATTGAAACTTGGGCTCTTCTCACTATTGCCTGTGGCTGAGCAGAATAACTTTTGAGATATTTGAACTTTATAAGAATAGAAACAGAAGCATTGCTGAATTTTTTGGTATTACAATATCTAATAAATGTTCATATTTTGTAGACATTCCATTAGAATAGCAACCTACTGATTCTGATGTGCAAACTGTGACTTGTTTGCCTGTGTGTGTATTAACAATGGGATGGGATGCTTTATTTATTGCTCTTTGTAGTTCTTAGTCCAGAAACTTTACAATCTACTGACAAAGAACACTCTGATCCTCATTCTGTTACTAAATGCAAGGTTTAGAAATGACAAAGCACACCTCAGAAAACACAATAAAAGAGCAAAAAATATAGAATATGGTATAGATATAGTATAATTGTAGTTGAATATATTTTGTTTTTATCTAATGAGTAACTTTTAACTATATATTTACAACTTATTCTGCTTATTCTTTTGATGCTTTTGAAATTATTTGTTAAATGAAACGTTATAATGATATTTTCCACACTGTGGAGTATGGAAATTAAAAAAGAAATATTCAGTACCTGGTTCCAAAATTGTTTAGCACCTCTCATAAGCAGGATACACATGTGGTCTATGTAGATACACAGTGAAGGGAATTATCAGTACATTTACAGATAATTAATGAGCAAAAGGCCTTATCCTACCAGAATCAGAAGTTATTAGAAGGATTTGGAATTGCTGGGCTTTCTATATTAAGAAATTACGGGAGTTGAAACACATTCTTCTTAGTAAAGTATCATAAGAATGGAAAAACAAGTATGCAATAGATTCAATACTAACATGAAGCCAGTAAATGAACTAATAAAAGTCCTCACAAAGGAAAAACTGAATTCAATTTAAATTGGGATGGGAGGGTGAGGGAGGGGGATTGATGTGTTCCCACCTAATGGGTACAATGTAAGGATATAGGGCACACTCCCTGGGTCGGGACACAACTGCAACAGGGATATATCTAACAAATGGAAACATTGCATCCCAATCATTTGTACCCTCACATTAATCTGAAATAAAATTAAAAAAAAGAAATTACAGAAATGCATACCATATTATGTAAAACAGAAAAGATAATTTAAAGGAGATAAATGACTGAAATATACCTGATATACCTGGAAATGTTGCCTGAAAAACAATATTTAACTTCAACTTTGAAGCAAAAACAAAAACAAAAAAAAAAATTAAACCTTCTCTTGAAATAAATTACCAAGAAACATGAGGGAAGCAGGTACATGTGAAATAATACATAGCATACCTAGGGTATCTCTGTCTGAGTTTGCTTACAGGTGAACTGAATAACATGAAATAAGGAGCAGCTAAAATACTAAATGAAGTTGTCTGTGAAGTATAAATAAAACTGGTGCAGACAGAGAAAAAACACAGGAAGACAAGAAGATATTGAGATGGTATGGTAACTACTAGCTAGACTCAGCTTACAGCATGATTTTCTGCTCATTTATCTGTTTTTCATGATCATCTTGTGAAGTGCTGAAATGAGAAGACGATAGCTTCTAAGACTCAAGATAATTAAAAGATATCTTAAACGGGAAGACACAGATTTATATTTCTTTTCACAGTAAAGATTATATCTTCCACCATTCCTTGTTGGCTTGGACACGTGAAAGATTTTTTGGCTTAAAATAAATACCACTGTACATGCAACTGAATAAGCTAGAAGAAGGAAGCGGAAGTTCTGAAGGTATTTGCTGAAGGTAAGGAGAGCAAATACAATCAGAATTATGAATTAAAGAAAAAATTAACATCGGGCCAACAGCTGAAAAGAGTGCAAATTGATCTAGGCACCATAAGAAAAGACTTGGAGAGAAACTTAGGAGAAACCCTTCCCCGGGTCCAATGGTGTATGTCAGAGAAAAGAGAGCATCACTTGCCTTCATTGCTCCCTTTTCTCCCCTCTCTACCCAGTTAGGCTGCATTAAACAATGGATGAAAGTCATCAAAGTGTATTTACAATGTACCATACCATGCACCAGTGAGTTTGACTTGGCAATTTTCTGATGAAGGAATGATATGGACAGAAATGGACAGGCACTCCCACTGGCTGATTTGTAGAGCAGTGTTGATTTTGATCTGTGAGATTAGCTGTTCTGCTTTGCTAGCTAAAGTGAGCTGCCTTAGAGATGAACTAAGGAACGGTTTTTAAGAATAGCTTTATCCATTTCAGGCCATCTAAATCAGTATCTCTCAAAGGTTAAAATCCGCTGAGGTACATAGCTAATTTTTCAAATTGCAGTTATTTACAACATAAAGCACATTGCAATGAAGTAACTCTGAGATTGATAATGCTAATCTAAAGGAACAAAAAATTATGAATGTGAACAACACATTTCAGAGGAAATTTAGACTACATTGAAAAATAAATTCAGGGAGACAAGTGAAAGATAATTTGAACTCATTAAATGGCAAGATGTGTTTCAACATATAATCACTTAATATTTTTACACAACTAAAACAACTATCATTTTGAAAATGTACTTTTGACTGAGTGCAAAATAGAATGAATTGCTTTAAATATATTTGCATACGCATAGGCTCATGTGTCATTTTACCTTCATTTTTTAGACATCAGATTAATTGCAGCCATATCGGGTGGTAAGACTCCCCATTAACTCTAATTCTACAATAGATACTTGCATTTCAGCTCATGGATATAATCAAACAATTCACCATTACTCCAGCATTTTGTAAGTATGATGCAATTTCTTGTTTTATAAAGACAATTGGTTTAATGGACAAGGACACCCCCTCCTTCCCACCCCCCTTTTTACCCCTCCCAGGTAATGGGGAGCTCACCGGAAGCTATTCATTTTTGCCTTCTGTCCTACAGTTGGTCAAAGAAGGAGGAATATTACCACGGGTTATTTCCCTCCACCTGTGTTCAAGACCTATTCAGGATTATTGCCTCCTCCAGCATACCTTTTTAAATTAAATATCTCCTCTTTAGTCTCCTCCATGTCTTTTTTCTGTTGAGCTTTTAGCCCTTTTAAGTCTCCTAACTTAAAATAAAAAGCTTTACTACCTTATGTTTTCATTTATTTGGTTTTTATGGTCCTTCTCCCCAAGTTACTTCTAATATTCTGGAAGAAGTCAGTGTTTCCCTCTTTCTTCCCCGACTCTTGCTTCCCATTCTCTCATCACCATACAATTTGTTCTTCTTTCCACTGTAGTAAAGACTAACGTTTCTTTCAGCCTGAATGTGTGGCTTGAGTAACTGTTGAGACTCTGAAGACAAATTGCCCAAGTTCGCTTTGCTATTGGCTTTCTAGCTAAATACCATTCTTTATCCTCTGCTATTTAGTTTCTTTAGCTAGAATACTCCTTGTCTCAAATGCCATGATATGATTTAAAGGAACAATAATTATTATGGTAACTCAATAAAGAGTTTTGAATAGTGCCTAAATCCAGTCCCAATACAGGGGTAAAACTCAACAAATACTGATGCTGTTACTATGATTTAGATGATAATGGTGATTATGAAGAACTGAAACCAGCCAGCAATTCTTGTCCTTCCTTTTCTCAAACACAATTAATATTTTTAACCCAAATTTGTTTGAAATTTCTAGAACATTTCATGTTCTTGATGACTACCTTCCTCCTGTACAGCATCCCTCGGGAATTTTCAATGCCAAAATTCTCTCCTATTATTCCAAAATGTTCCTGTAAGTGTTTATTTCATTTCTTCTGTCTTTTTCTTAAATATTGGCATTCTCTAGACTTTAGAATTCATCTTTCTAGGAGAACCCAGGCCAGATACAGTGGCCTCTACCTGTATTCCTAGAACTTTGGGAGGCTGAAGTGGGAGGATCATTTGAGGCCAGAAGTTTGAGACTAGCCTGGGCAATAGGGAGATCCTATCTCTACAAGAAATAAACATTTTTTAAAAGATGTGAGTAATAGCAAAGACCTGCAGACAAGCATCATTTGAACCCAGCAGTTTATAGCTATCTTTCTCTCCCTTTCTCTCTTTTTCTCTCTCTCTCTCCCTCCTCCTCCCTCGATAGAATTCATTCTACTTGAATTCATTTAAGTGTTGTAGCCATCTAGGGAATGAAAAGCAGGCAACCCTCACTAGACCTTTTCCTCCATATCCCCACCCATTAATTACTCTAATATTTTGAATGCTTTTTTTTTTTTTTTCCAGAAAATGTGCTAGATGTTGAGAATTCAATTATGGAAGAGGAAAGAAAATGTACTGGGTATCTGAGCTGAGAGGAGCATGGCACATGTAAGGAATCAAAATAATATAGTTGAATCCAGAGTAAAGAGACATGGTCTAACACTTGGGCTAGTCGATAATGTGAACAGTGTCAACAATTAATCAGAAATCTTGACATCAATGAGACATTGTCACTTCTTGCTTATATATTTTCAATACCTTTCCACCTGGAAAAATTTAATAAGGCCCCGCATGCTTTAGTGCCCACCAGCTGCGTTCCTCCTTCTCTTGACTTTACGGTAAATGTTCTTTCCTCTTCCAGGAATGATCGTCCTAACAATGTATACTTAATTCACTTCTATATTTCCTTGTCTATTCAATCATTGTCAAATACAAGACAGAATCAAATATTCCATTTTTTTCCCCCTCACAGCACCATGTACTATTCATAGATCAGATTTTTTTTTATTGACCTAAGAACGAATGGGTATGATGTTTGATTAATGTTTTTTTGCTTCCACAGGTTGGAAGCTTTATGAAGGCAGGGACTAAGTTTGGCTTTGCTCCTTTATATCTTTGAATACGTGGGAAGTATAGCAACTGGCACATAAGAGACACTCAAAATACACATATTTGTTAAGAGATATGAAAACTGATTTTTTTATTATAATGTTATTGAACTTGGTTTAACATTCTTAGAAAAATTATCATAACGAGAACGTATTATAAGTGAAGACAATGATATTATATGTATACCAGCGATGATGACTGCTCTCTGATTATTTAAAATGAATTCTGTTAGCAGGCCTCTTTGATAATATCCAAAAAAAAGAGGAACTTTCAGTTTTACACTACCATGAAATTGTAATTAGTAGGAGAGGAATGAATGGAATTTCATATAATTCAAATATATAAGTATTACAAAACAAATATATAGGTAATTAGATGGAGTCACTTTACCATCTATAGAAGTATGTTAGAATAAAATTTACCTGCTTATGTTGTAAATAAGAGAATCCCTTAGAATACTTGTTAAAAGGGCAAGTATCTCATTCCCACTCTCTTCTCACTGATTCCAAATATGAACACAGCATTCATGGATTTGAACTCTAGCACGAATCAAAGCCAAATTCTTAGCATAAGTTATGATTGAGATACACTGCCTTAGGAGTTACATTTAGGACATCCTTTTCTACTTATCTGTGTTCCATTTCATTTTTTAAAAACAAAATATATTTTTAAAGGCAAAACACAATAGTTTTGTTCCCAAAGACATATTCTTAGGATTAAAAAAGAGAGAGAGAGAGAATTAATAATTTCACTGCAAATGATGTGATGCTTCATGACCCTCCAGGAAGATCCTCTTTCCTAATAAGTTTTAACTAACGCATTGAAGAGTAATGCCATTAATAAAACTGATGATCACAATAAATCTGTTATCTAAAAAGCCTAAAATCTGCTGCATAAAAACTAGTTTTTAGAAATCATAAAAGATGACCAGACATTTTCTTGTTAATTAATAACCATTTTGGGGGGGGAAATGGGAAGAATAGCTTATTTAATAAGACTTGAATGTCATACTAAAAGATTAGGATATTTTAAAATACGATGAGACAGGTGATAAGAGAAAAGCACAGAGAGATATGGCAGAAGAGCAAGAAAAACAGTGGAAGAGACAAAAGAGCAAGAAAACTGGAGAGAGACAGGGAAGGCAGGCCTTTATTAAAGACTGGAACTATTAGAATGTCAAAGAATGCTGGAAAGTCAAATCTAATTGAAGATGTCTAGGAATCAGTGCAGCTTTATTTTGATATCATTGGGATATTTCAGGAAGATTTGAGCAGAGACAAAACATGAATAAAGACAAGGAAGGGATGTTCATGAACATTCTACAGCAGATTTTCTACCTTGGTCAAATGTATTTCCTGATAGAAGCACTAAAGAGTCAGATACAACCAATATTAAAATGTAATTACAAATCAAAGAAAAAATATTTCATCATTTTAATGGCCTGACAACATGGATTATTCACGTCTCTGAGAAATTTCCATTCATGGGTAAGTTGTTTAAACCATGAAAAGTACTTTTTTTTTTTTTTTTTTTTTTACCTTATTTAATGAAAGGATCCCTTCCCTGGTCTCTTTGTCAGTAGAGATGGAGAACACTCCAACACCATCCCCATTTATGATGGAGTACGTCATGTCAGCATTTGAGCCAGTGTCTGCATCATTTGCCTTGATTTTTCCAACAGCTGAACCAACTTGAGCTGACTCAGGAACATACAGCTGGTAGTGCTCTGAAAAATATTTAATATTAACCTTATTTAATAATGTTCATAAAATAATAAGATTATAGGAAAAAAGACAATTAATACTTAGACCGTATATTCAGATGAACCTTATATCAGGTAATGCATCAGATGGGTATTCATTAGATTTTCAAAGTATACTATTTAGTAAAGAAATAACTAGATTTACATAAATTTTAAAATATACATAAATATTTTACATGTGAAGAATGTGTATATCAGAATATAAAATGTACTATTCCTTTATATCTTTGATGAAAGGCCGATTTGCAACCTCTCTCTTTTTTGAGACAAACTCTAACTCTGTTATCTGGACTGGAGTGCCATGTCCTCAGCTAGCTTACAGCATCCTGAAACCCAGGTTCAAGCAATCCTCCTGCCTCAGTCTTCCAAGGAGCTGGTACAACAGGTGCCCAATACAATGCCTAGCTGATTTTTCTATTTTTAGTAGAGACAGAGTCTCCCATTTGTTCCAGTGGGTCTCGGTCTCCTTGGCTCAAGTGTCCTTCCCTGCTTGGTCTCCCAGAGTGCTAGCATCACAGTCGACAGCCACCACACTTGGCCTGTTTGCGTTCTTACGTTGAACAAAACCTGAATTTCTCAAATATTGGTATAATCCAAACGTATATCCACCTTCATATAGCACATAAAGTTAAAATATAAAATATGGGAAATTGGAATTCAACATGAAAACAGAGAGAAAAAGGACATAGCCTCCCTGTGACTGTAGTTATATATTTAACTATAGTATAAATATTGTTCAGTATGCATATATATGTAATCATTTTTACTAAGAGATTTAAATTTACTGAGATTCTTAAGCCATGACAGAGAAATATAGTAAACGTATTTCTATATTTATTTACCGTAAATTTCCCATCGGCTTCCATAAAGGACTGAGGTGGCTTTATAATTAAGTCACAAATAATACAATTTTATCATCAATTACCAAGTTGAAGAATGCGAAAATAAACATAAGGCCTACAAACAATAAAGTAGTATTGGCTAATTATCATTAATTTTAACAATATACAACAATGGTAGAATGCTATTGATTCTATAAAGCTCATTCTCTGATATCCAAAGACATCAATTTTCAAAAATTCGTCCCAATATTAAATGGTGAGTATAATTTTTCCACTAGGTACTCATGAAGGAAATATTAAGAAGTATAATTAACTTGTTTTAATATATTATTGACAAGTTAGAAACATGTTTATTAAGGCAATTTATTATAGAAAAAGTAAAACATGTGCCCATTCAGTGGGAGACCCCAAATCCCCCTTCCCCTCTCTTCCCTCCTTCTTTTCCCTTCTCCCCATCTTGAATTGAATTGAGTTTTTTTTTCCTATGCGTGAATTAGATTGTCCACTGGCTTCATATTCGTATTGAGTACATTAATATTTGCTTTTCCATTCTTGTGATACTTTACTGAGAAGAATGGGTTTCAATTCTAATATGTGAAACATTATTCAGCCATTAAAAAAGATGGAGAATTAACATCTTTTATATTAACCTGGATGGAGTTGGAATACGTTCTGCTTAGTAAAGTATCATAAGAATGGAGAAGCAAAATCCAGTGTACTCATTTCTAATATGAAGCCAATAGACCATCTAATAGAAGGTGGAGGGAAGGGGAAAAAGCGTTCAGGGAGAGGGGATGAAAGAGAGGGATGGGGGGTCATGGTGCATGGCACATCTCTTGGGGATGGGACGCAATGACAGTAGGGAATTTACCTAACAAATGGAATGAGTGTAACCTAATTCTTTGTACCCTGAAAGAGACCTAAACAATTAAAAAAAAATCTATTAGTTCACCATGTTTTTTATGGCTTAGTGGTACTCCATAGTATACATATACTACATTTGATTAATCCACTCATGTCTTGATGGGCACATGGGTTGAGTTCACATTTGCGGTTGTGAATTGTGCTGTAATAAACATTCAAGTACATGGGTCTTTTTGATAAAGTGAGTTTCACTTTGGGCATGTCCCTAGTGTACAATTGATGAATCTAATGGTAGGTCAACATGTAGCCCTTTGAGGATTCTTCCTATGACTTTCCATAGAGGTTGCACTGGTTTGAAGTCCCACCAAGAGAGTGTAAGAATTCTTTTCTCTCCTCATCCATGACAGTATCTATTGTTTTGGATTTTAGATAAATGCCATTCTCACTGGAGTTAGATGATATTTTATTGTGGTTTTGAGTTTCCATAATGATTAGAGACATCGACCTTTTTTACATACTTATTGTTCATTAGTTTATCTTCTTTTGAAAGGTTCTGTTCATGTCTTATGTCCACTTTTTTATGGGGTGGTTGTATTTTTTTCTTGATGATTTGGTTGAGTTCTTCACAGATTCTGATTATCAGCCCTTTATTGAGTGTATCATTTCCTTGGCAGTGCAGAAGCCTTTTAATTAATCAGGTCCCATTTGTTGATTTTCTCTGTTGCTATGATTGCTTTTAAGGTCTAATTCATAAATTCTTTCTTTAAGCCAAGTCTATAAAAGTTTTTCCAAAATTGTCTTCTAGAATTCTTACAGTTTCATGCCTTAGATTTAAGTCTATTATCCACCATGAATTATTATTATTATTTTATTTTTGAGATAGAGTATCACTTTGTTTCCTATAGTACAGTACTATGGCATCATAACTCCCAGCCACCTCAGACTCATTGGCTTATGTGTTCCTCTTGCCTCAGACTTCCAAGTAGCTGGGATTTTTACTGGTATCCCACAAACAAACTCCTAGCTATTATTAGAGGCAGGGTCTGGCTCTAGCTCAGGCTGGTCTCTAACTTGTGAGCTCAGGCAATTTGCCTGCCTCAGTCTCCCAGCGTATTGACATTACAGGCATGATCCACCACTCTGGCCCATGAATTTATTCTTTTGAGTGTTGAGAGTTACGGATCCTGTTTCAGTCTTCTACATGTGGCTATCCAATTTTTCTAGCACTATTAATTGAACAAGGATTTTTCTTTACAGTATATGTTACTTGCTTTGTCATAGGTAAGATGGCAATATAAGGATGTTTTACATGTGAATTCTCTGTTCTGATCTGTTGCTCTATGTCACTGTTCTTGTGTCAGTACCATGTCATTCCGATTTTGATAGCCCTGTAGCTTGAAGTCTGGTAAAGTGATTTTTCCTGATTTATCATTTTTGCTGAGGGTTGCTTTGGCTATTTGGGTTCTTTTCCAGTTCGATATGAAGAGAAGAATTGTTTTTTCTAGATCTGCAAAAAGTGATGTTGGCATTTTAATGGGCATTGGATTTAATATTTAGATCACTTGGGGCTGTGCAGGCATTTTAATAATGTCGATTCTGCCAATTCATGGTCAAAATATATATTTTTCAATTTGCTTATATCCTCTGTGATTTCCTTCCTCAGTTACTCATATTTATCCCTGCAGAGGTCTGTTACTTCATCATTAGTTAAATATATTCATAGGTATTTTATTTTCTTTGTAGCTGTTGTGAAAGATATTAAGCCAAGATTTATCCTCAACTTGACTGTTTTCAGTTTATAAGAATGCTATTGATTTGTGTTCACTGATCAATAACTTGAGAGTTTGCTGAATTTATTTATCAATCCCAGGAGTCTCTTGGCAGAATCTTTGTGGTGTTTTACATGTAAGATCATATCATCAGGAAAGATTGGTAGTTTGGCCTCTTCTTTCCCCATTCAGATATTCTTGATTTCCTTCTCTTGCCTGACTGCTCTGGGTAGGATTTCCAGCACTATTCTGGATAAATATGGTGACAGTTAGCAACCTTTTCTAGTTCTAGATCTAAGCAGGAATGTTTTTAATTTTTCCTCCTCTGTATAATGTTGGCTGCGGATTTGTCATATATTGCTTTGATAATTTTGAGGTAAGTTTAATCTATGCCTATTTTGTTAAGAATTCTTATCATGAAAGATACTGAATTTTGTTAAATGATTTCTCTACATGCATTGGGATGATAATATGATCTTTGTTTTTGCTTATGTTTATTTGGTGAATCACATTTATAGATTTAGGTTTGTTGTAGCATTCTTGCATCCCTGAGAGCTCACTTGATTGTGGTAATTTTTTTTTTTTTTTTTTTTTGGATGTGCAGCCGAATTTAGTTTGTTAGATTTGATTGAGAATTTTTGCATGTGTATTTATAAGGAAATTAGTCTGTAGTTTTCTTTTTCTGTTGTTTCCTTTCCTGGCTTTGGTGTTAAGATGACACTCATTTGTAGAATGAGTTGAGGAAGGTCCTTCCTTCTCAATGTTATGAAATAATTTCTGCACTATAGGTAACCAGTTTTTCTTTGTGGCCCCTTTTTAATTTTAATTTTATTTTTTATTTCAGATTAAGAAAAGGTACAAATGATTAGGTTATAGTGTTTCCACTTGTTAGGTAAGTCCCTGTTGTAGTGTGTCTCACAGAACAGAGGTGTGCCACACAACCTTATATGGTGCCCATTAGGTGGGAGTATTCCAATCTGGCCCCTTCTTTAAATTGGCTTATTGGATTTTTGCTATTGAGTTGTCGGGTTTCCTTATAGTTTAGAAATAAGCATGTTACCAGATATATGGTTTGCCTATATTTTATCCCATTACATAGATTGCTTTTTTACTCTATTGATTGTTTCCTTTTCTATATTCAAAATTTTAATTTAATTTTGCCCAACTCTTCTATATTTGCTATTTTTATTTGCTCTTGCTTTTGGAATCATAGGTAAGAATTCATCTCCAAGATGGATGTTATACAATTTTCCACAATATTTTTCCTAAGGATTTACAGTTTCATGTCTTATGTGTAAATCTTTAATTCACTTTGAGTTGGTTTTTGTGAAGAAGATCCCGTTTTGTGCATAAAGATCCAATTTCATTTTTTTTGTATGTAGATAATCATATTTCCCAGCACCATTTGTGAAAAGACTACCTCTCTCCCATGTGCATTGTTAGCTTAATTGTTGAAGGTAAATTTGCCACTTATGTGTGGATTTATTTCTGTGCTCTCTGTTATGCACCTGCAGCATACTACCTTAGTTACCAGAACTTGTTGAAGTCAGGGAGTATGATACCTCCAGCACTGCTTTTCTTTTTTAAGATTGTTTTGGCAATTTGGGGACTTTTGTGGTTCCATATGAATTTTAGACATGTTGCTTTCTATTTGTTAAGCAATATCATTTGGAGTTTTATAAGCATTTTATTGTATCTGTAGTGTTAATTTTATGATGGTTCCACAGTTAACTTTATATTGAGTAGTGAAAAACAAAGTTTTTGCCCTACATCAAAAACAAGGCAAAGATGACTTCTCTCGCCACTTCTCTGCAACAATGTACCAAAATGCCTATTCGGGGCAATTAGGCAAGCAACGAACTGAAAGGTATCCAGGTTATGAATCATGAAGTAAAATTGTCCTTGTTTGCAGATAATATGATGGAATGTAGAGAAAACACTAAGGCCTGCACATACACAAAATAACAGTTAAAATAATTCAGTATAAATAATTATATATAAAATAATTCAATAATTCAGTAAAGTTGCAGGATACAAAGTCAATACACAAAAATTAGTTGCATTTCTACACACTAATAAATAATATCGGAAGAATACAGAAAAATGACCTTATTTATAATAGCATCAAACTTGACAAATAATTAGGATAAACCTCATTAGGTGAAGAACTTATATACTGACAAAACATTCGTGAAAAAATGTAAAGAAACATAAACAAATGGAAAGTCATTGGAGTCTGTGGATTAAATGCTTTCTATTATATGCTATATTGGACACTTTAAAGGGCAGGAATGTACATTCTAAGGCTTGACTTATGTGTCTGTATGTACATGGGTATGTTTGTATTTGTGTGTATTTATTCGATAATCCATAAATGTTTATTTTAGCCCTCATTCATAAACACTGGAGATACTACCTGACATCAGGAACCTCGCAGTCAAATAAGAAAAATATTATTGTTGACTTCAGTGGTCTCTGCCAACCTATCCTTTCCTGAGTAGAGCACCCTCTTCAGTCACACAAATGGTCCCTTACCCATAACTATGTGTTTTTTCAGCATCTACTGTATCACTAAAAAATCAATCTCACTTGATAAAACTAATTGGCCTGAGAGGAGCATGAGACACAAAATTATTATAGGACCCCATGTTTCTTCTCACAGGTGAGTAGGGAAGGGAAGGCAGTTGATTCATATGATCTTTGCTTTTGCTTGTATTTCTGTGGTTAATTACATTTATTGATTCATATATGTAGAATCATCCTCATATCTCAAGGATGTAGTCTAGTCGGTCCTGGTGAACTTTTTTATGTGTTGTTTAATTCAATTTGTTAATATGTCATCTGAATATGTTTTGCATCTATATACATAAGGGATTTTGAGTTTTATTTTTAGTTGTTTTTTTTTCCTGGTTTTGGTGTCAAGGTGATACTGGCTTTGTAGAATGAATTTGGAAGGATATCCTCCTCCTCAATCTTGTGAAATAATTTCTATGGGTACCAGCTCTTTATTATAGGTCACATAGAATTTGGTTGTAAATTCATCTGTTTGGGGGGCTTTTTATTGTATCAGGTTGATTATAGCTTTTTTTTAGAATGAATTCTTATATGAAAAGAGAATGATTTGTTCAGTAATTGAAAAAGTTACTGATGCAAAGACAAAGTCTTTTAAAAAACAATTAGAATCAATACTGTCCTGGGATAAAAGTGTATTAAAAAGCACAAGCTTCAAGGAACCAAATGCCCTTTTGTTATTCTCACCAAGATTTCCTTCCTTAAATGTACTTCAGCTAAACATTAGCATTTTATGATGCAGTCTAAAAAATTATGTTCAAAGGATCACATATGCTATATTATATATGCTATATTAAATTTATAGCATACTCAGAAACAAAAATATGAAATAATGAGAATTGTATATCACAGTTATGTAATGTTCTGTAGTCTTAAAAGTAAAATAGATAATTATTGTAGTATTTGCAGAAAGTAAAATATTCCTAATGAGATAGAATAGAGCTTAAAATTTATTTACACATATTTGAAACCCACAAAAATAATATACTACAAATAACTCGGTGCCTGAAGTTCAACAGTGTGCATTATACTACCTTATGTCTCAGTGATTCTAAGATTCATGTTCTGAAAATCAGCAAAACTAGCATTTTGAAGACAATTATGTATGTGTGTATATATATATATATATATATACAAACTTTTTTTATAGGAATATTATGTTCTTTTAAAAAACATTTTGGTCAGATTCCCACCCATCATCATAAATTCCCAGCATTTTTTTGATTCTGAAGAAAAGTTCAGGTACTAATTGTTCACACTGTGGTTTTAATTTTATTGTGGTAAAATATACATAATTTACACTTTTAATAATAATAATAATTTAATGTATTTTCCATATATTCATATTCTTATGCAACCACTACTACCATACTACCACTTATCTCCAGAACTCACTTCATCTTGCAAAACTGAAACTTCTGAAAGCCAAGGACACAGAATATCTTAAACCTATTGGATAACAATAAACTAATTCACACTAAAGCCATGCTACAGATCTTTCAACAAGATGATAGTCAGAACTCAAATTACATCATTAATTATTGAAATGGGGAAAAATTCTTCAACTCGAGTTCTCCTGTGAGTGAAAATATCTCCAACAATGCAAGAAATAAAATAAAATTATAGACAAAGCTAAAAAACATTGCTAATAGACAAGAAGTAAAAAAGGGGGCCCAGGCGTGGTGACTAACATCTGTAATCCTAACATTCTGGGAAGCCGAGGCAGGTGGATAGCTTGAGCTCACGAGTTCAAGACCAGCCTGAGCAAAAGTGAGACCCTGTCTCTACTAAAAATAGAAAAACTGAGGCAAGAATATGGCTTAGCCCATGAGTTGGAGGTTGTGACCTATGAAGCCACAGACAGCACTCTACCCAGGGCAACAGCTTGAGACTCTGTCTCAAAATAAATAAATAAACAAAAGGTTGGAGGGCAGGGTACATGGTTTTATTTTTGAGTTCTCTATTCTGTTCCTTTGATCACTGTGTCTACTTTTATATCATTATCATGCTGTTTGGATAACTATAACCATGTAGGATAATTTGAAGTCAAGTAATGTGAGACCCCAGGTTTGTTCTTTTTGGTTAATACTCCTTTGGCTATTCAGACTCTTTATTGATGTGATATACAATTTATATATTTTTAATAATTCTGTGAAAATAACACAAGTATTTGGATAGGAGTTGAAACTGTACATTACATTGGGTTATATGGACATTTTTCCATTATGATTCTCAAAATTGGTTTGTCTTTGTGATACACAATTTATTAAATCAGTGGTTTCTACTTCTCCTTGTAGTGATCTTCCAATTCCTTTGTTAAGTGTACTTGAAATTATTTCACTGTTTTCTTTTAATTTGTTTTTTGGGGTTTTTTTTGCAGCTACTATACATAGGATTAAGTTGTTGAATTGATTGTCAACTTGGCTATTACTAGCATATAGAAACACTACTAATTTATGTACATTAATTTTGTAACCCCAGACTTCACTGAATTTACTATTCTAGGAGTCTCTTGGAGGATTCTTAAGGTTTTCAAGATATAAGATCACATCCTTGGCAAACAGGGATTGTTTGCCCTCCTCTCTTCTCATATGGATGCTCTTTATTTCTTTCTCTTGCCTGATTTCTCTGGCTAGGACTTTCAGTACTACATTGAACAGAAGCAGTGAAAATGTGTATACTTGTCTAGTTCCAGTTCATAGAGGGGATGCTTTCAACTTTTCCCCATTCACTATAATGTTAGCTATGGGTTTGTCATACGTGGCCTATATCATTTTCAGGTGATGTTCCTCCTATGCCTCATTTGTTGAGGGTTGTGCAGTATTTTATCAAAAGCTTATATCTGCATCTATTGAGTTGGATCATATGGTCTTTGGTTTTAAATTTTTATGTGGTTGAATGATATTTTTGATTTCTATACATTGCACAATCCTTGCATCACTGGAATGAAACACACTTGATCATGGTGAAATATTTTTTCCTATGGATTCAGGTTGTTAGTATTTTGTTGAGGATTTTTCATGTATCTTCATAGATATTGGTCCACAGTTTTCTCTTTTTGTTGTCGTTGTTGTATGCTTTCTTGCATTTGGAATTAGTATGATACTGTTTTCATAGAATGAGTTAAAGAGGAGTCCTTCCTTCTTGGTCTTTTGGAACAGTTTCAGCAGGATAGGTACCAGTTCTTCTTTGTAGGTCAGGTAGAATTCAGTTTTAAAACCATCTGGCCCTAGGCCTTTTCTTTTCTTTCTTTTTTTTTCCCAGAGTAGGTATTTTTTTTTTATTACTGACTCAATATTTCTCTCATTAGTGGTCAGAGAAAAACATACACAGGGGAAAGGACATTGCTATTCAGTATGGTGCTGAGAAAACTGGTGAGCCACATGTAGAGGAATGGATCGGATGCTTGCCTCTCATTGTATATAAAAATTAACTCAAGGTAGATTAAGAATTAAATAGAAGGCATTAACCATAAAACTTCTAGAAAAAAAAACCTGGAAAAATCTATTACTGATGTTAGTATAGGCAATAAAAGTTATTACTAAGACCAAAAAATAAAATATAATGAAAATGGAAGTAAACAGATAGGACTTAATTAAACCAAAAAGCTTCTACATACCAAACGAAATAGTTAGCAGAGTAAATAGGCAACCTACTGAATGGGAGAAAATATTCTCAAAATTTGCTTCCTAAAAAAGGCTGAGATCCAGAATTTCTAAATAACTAAAAATTCAGCAAGTAAAAAGGAACCCATTAAAAACTGGTAAAATACATGAACAGATATTTTCAAAAGAAGGTATACAAGTGGACAACAAACACATTAAAAAAATGCTCAACATCACTAGTCATCATGAAAATGTAAATTAAAATCAGGGAGATATATCTTACCCTGTGAGAAGATCATTATTAAAAAGTCAAAACATTATATGTTAGTGTGGATATTATGAAAAGACAAATTATAAAATTTTGGGGAGAAATGTAACTTAGTTCTTATACCATAGAAAATATTATGATGATTCCTCAAAGAATTAAAAGTAGATCTACCATTTGATCTAGCCATCCCACTACTGGGGATCTACCCAAAGGAAAAAAAGTCATTATCTCAGAAAGACACTTGAACATGAATGCTTATTACAGCACAAGTCACAATTGCAAAGACAAAAAAACTGACCTAAATGTTCATTAATTGAAGTACACAATGGAGTACTTCTCAGCAGTAAGAAAGAATGAAGTAATGCCTTTTGCATCAATTTGAATGTTGCTGGAGGCCATCATCCTAGGTGAAGTATCTCAGGAACAATAAAATAACTATTTTTGCATGTCTGCACTGATAAGTGTGAGCCAAGCTGTGAGTTTGCACGGTCATACCAGTGGTATAAGGAATATTGGAGAATCAGAAGCAGCAGGGGGGATGAAAAATTACCTATTGGGTACAATGTACACTATTTGAATGACAGGTACACTAAAAAAACCATGTCACGATTATATAATTCATCCATGAAAGGAAAAGCCATTGGTATCTCCTAAATCTACTGAAATGAAAAAGGAGAAAAGGAGATTATTTAGAGAATTTAGATTTCTTTTAGAAAAAAATTTTTAGACAGAAACACACATATATAGAGAAGGGTAAATTATTATTAACTTTTAAAATTATTGCTGCTTAACACAACAATAATGCCAATTTTATATAGAATTTTATATAGGATAAATAATAGCAAAAAATCTCATAGGTATGAAACAATGAAATTATATTATAAGATAGAATTAAAATAATTGTAATCTCTAGGGAAAATACTAACAAGACAGAAGAAAGTGTAAAAGAAAGTAAAGATTTAAAAGCCAATGGAAGACAATAAAAGTAAATGGAATTAAATACATGATTTTATTCAAAGGATGTAGGAAAGGGAGGGAAAGAAAAGAATAAAACAACAAGTAGCAAGATAATAGACTTAAATGGAAATATACCAGTAATCTATCATAACTTAAGTTGATTGCAAATTTAGATATTCCAAGAAAGCACTATAAATTGTGAAGCCATTTTGAAAGAAAACATAACAATAAAAACATTAGTGTGGGTTTCATGAAACTTCTAAAAATTAAGAAAAATAAAGTTTTAAAACAACAGGATAAAAACATTATATAATGCAAACCATAACCATGAAAAGAAAAGTTTGGTATAGCTCTATCAGACATATATTTTATTTTACTGTATGGGTCATCACTAAAATTAAAGAGATATTTCCTAATAAAATACTTTCAACCCAAGAGAAAGCCTTCAGTCTGTTTCATCTGTGTACATCCAATAATGTGGTTTCAAACTATATCTAACAAAAGTAAAATAAAAGGAGAACTAGATAGAACTAAAATAAGATAAATGTAGAACTCCAGTATCATCCTGACAAGCATTAACATACATCTTTTAATCACTGACAAGCAAAAATTCTGTTAAGAATACAGAAAATTGTGATAGTGTGATAAAATTGAACTAATTTACATAGGTTGAACCTTAATTATGAAGCTGAAGTATTTACCTTTTTCTGAAATACTTAGGAACACTTGTCATAATCAGGTGCATGCTAGCCTTTTAAAGAAACCTAAACAAGTTTCAAAGTATAAGCCTGCCACCAATGTAAAATACCTAAATGTCATTTTCAAAAGACACTAAAGACACCTCAGCTCTCCAATGAAAAAAAAATACACTTTACATTTTAACAGGTCAAAAGAGAAGCTTTCCCTATTATTTACTTAATTTGTTTAGAATAAAATATTAATGCTGAGTATATAATATTTACATGTGTTTTCACAAAATGTAAAAAAAGAAATTACTTAAAGGCAATGGTTCTTCCCTTAAAATATGTTGATTTTCAAAAATCCCATCAATGTCAATATCTTCGTCAATGGTATTTTCTTTTTCTTTGACATTAAAACTTACTAAAACCAATTAAATATTTGTAATAATGACTTTATGGGGAATACTGCCATCTATTGAACTTTCTGAGCTTTAACCTCCACTATTACATTGCACTAAAATTTTGCAATCATTTTGAGTTCTTGAGGAAAGCATATTACATAACCAAGTTTTAGTGTGTCATTGTTATTATTTGCCATGTGTTAATTTTCATTGTCCAACAAGATTATTTACTATAAGGAACATTCTCAAAATACAACTTCTTCCATTAGGATACAAAGAATTTATTTTACGAACTTCCATGCAAGATGCTAGATTTTACATGCATACGAATACTTTAGGCAGTGGTTTGTTATCTAACAACAAAAACATAGAATACTATTAAAACCAGAGAAAGAAATGACAGAATCTTAAGAAGCAGAAAAGATTTCTTACAATAACATGGACTAATATTAAGACAGTATACATATTAAGGTACATATTTTTCTGGGAGAACTGGGCATCATTTGTGTATTTTGAGTGGAGACCCTGGTCATCACTAAGGTGATTGAGTCTATTTTTTGAGTGGTTCACTTTCCTAACGCCTTCCAGTCCGAATGTTAACATCACCTTGAACTTAGTGGTTGTACTCTTGGTTGGGCATAAACTCTTCCCGCTTTCTGCCTTCCTTAAACTGACAGGCAGCTTGTTCCAGCCAGGATCTTTATTTGCCTTATATTTTAAGCCACTGAGTTTGAAACTCACTATAGTAGAGGCTTTGTAAAGAAAATTCTTAGCTCTAATTCACTACCTCTTAAGCATTCAGAGCCTGTTTAAGACAAAGTGCTAACTAGCCTGTATCCCCGAAAATAAGACAGTGTCTTATTTTAAGGTGTGCTCCCAAAGATGCACTAAGTCTTATTTTCAGGGGATGTCCTATCTTTCCTGTAAGTAGGTCTTATTTTTGGAGGATGTCTTATTTTTGGGGAAACAGGGTAGTTATGACACAAGATATGACTACCCTCTTCACTCTCTAGGTATCACGTTAACAGGGAAACAAATGCTTTGAAGGAATATTTTTGCTAAGTTTTTTCTTTTTTCGGGGGGAGGATGTTTACCCTAGAGTCCATTACGGTGATGGTGTAAGAAAGAAGTCTTTCTCAAGTGAAGAGAGAAAGAAACCTTGTATGTTATGAGAAATAATTTGCTGGATTCGCTTGATGAATGAAGATGATCTTTATATAACTTTAATTGCACATAGAATTCTGTATACTTGTCACAGGGCTTCATGAATGCGAGGCTTCATAGTGCATCATTTTTCTGCAAGTGGTTTACAAAGTTTGCTCACTGTGTAGGTTAATGAGTTGCAATGCTTACAGCAAATTAAAAAATACTTCAAGCTAAAGTTTAGTCATAATATCACCGAATTTTGGGAAAGGGTCATTGTCTTTTGTGCAATGAGAATTCAAAATAAAATATTTTTAAACAAGCCAGAGTGTAAGGTTCTGAGTGTATACTGCCTCCGTTCAAAACTCTAAGCATGTCTTGAAGTGTAGCAGGATTTACATGTGTTCATCGTTCCAGTCAGAATACTAGCACTGACTGAAGCAAAGTAGAGACTGGTAGACACAGTAAGTTCACTCACAGAGTTTACTTCTGAGTTCTGCTTCTTTGCCAGGTAGACCAATAGAATTCACTCTAAAATGTTCAACAGTAACACTGTTATTGATCAAAATAATAAGATCCGAATGACATTTCTCTATAGTCTATTATTCATATTCATCTGTATGAATAAGATTCTCAATATTTAACATAATTATAATTTTTGTTAATCCTTATGGGACAATCTTGATGGGATTGTCAATTTAAAAAAAATATTTTAAGGATAAAAGGAGAGAGAAGGAGCAGCAAGTGCTATTTGCACTAAGAACAAACATTTATTGAGTCTCTTTTGTGTACAATTTGAGTGTTCAACTGGAATATGCATCTTAAAAATAGTGGTGGTAAAATATATTTGAAAATAATGTAGACAAGCTGGTGTTGTAAACTGAATCAATGTTTATGTTCAGTTGATTCTGATAATTATTCATTACCTGTTCAACATAAGTTGCTCATTTTTTTTTCTTTCTTTTTTTTTTTTTTTTTTTTTTGTGGTTTTTGGCCGGGGCTGGGTTTGAACCCGCCACCTCTGGCATATGGGACCAGCGCCCTACTCCTTGAGCCACAGGCGCCGCCCAATAAGTTGCTCATTTTATAAAATAGCACCTGTCTCAGAACTAGTGATAAAATATTTATAAAAGTTCACTATAATTTGTAAGATGATTTAAAATTTAATTATATATTGTGGTTTAATATAATACAGACTTATCTGTCATCTTTAATTTATTTTCAAACATACCTTTATAACAGATTAAAGGTCATGTATATGAACCAGGTCATATAATCTTATCGCTTCATCAATAGTTTGAAGTGGTTTTTATTTAACTTTCAACTTAATTTGCATACCTTTTAATAATAGTCTTTTAGCAATAACAGTAATAGTTTGAGTATTTCAAATCAACTAATTCACTTGTTCTTTTAATAATCATTCATAAAATGCTAGGCAACAGGCTGAACACTAAAGTTTACACCAAGAAACTTCCAACATCATTCTTACTTAAAGGCCCTCATAGTAGTAAAGGTAATATGCACCTGTGGAAATAACTATGACATGAACATACACGCAAAAGTGCATGAGAGAGGAGGAGAAAGGATGGAGTCTCTGTTAATTCTGCAACAGAAATTCCCAAGAAATGCTTAACTGGTTTTTTTTAAAAAAAAAAAGTATCAGTATGGACAAATTCCAGTTTAAATAAGGATGTGCAAAATGTTATATTTTAGAAAGAGGTAGTATTTCATGTGGCTAGGACGGGTGGTTACTGAGAATGATAGAAGAGATAAAGTCAGCATTTCATGCAGACTTGTGAACGATCTTTACTGACGTACCACAGCGTCTATTTTATGACAGCTTATAGACATCATTTCTAAGATGAACATAAGGGACAATGCCTATATAGGATTCTTATGACTATTAAAGGTTATTATATAAAATGTCATTGACAGTGTCTTCATGTTAGAAACACTCGTGTTTATTGTAATTACACCCTTTACATTCTGATAATATCATTATCAGGATTAATGCCTGTTCTTTCTTCCAAATTGCCTGCTGGCTGACACACCCACATGTATATGTGTTTGTGTGTGTGTGCAGAACAATCATACATAATAAGAATTTAAAAATCATAGAATCTACATAGGGAATCATACTGCATTACTAGATTGTTGATATTAAAATGTGTTTTCAAGGGCCAGGTGCAGTGGCTCACACCTGTAATCCTAGCACTCTGAGAAGCTGAGGTGGGTGGATTGCCCAAGCTCACAGATTCAAGACCAGCTTGGGCCAGAGCAAGACCTCATCTCTAAAAATAGCATTGTGGAGGGTGCCTGTAGTCTCAGCTACTTAGGAGGCGAAGGCAAGATAAATTGCTTGAGTCCAGGAGTTTGAGGTTGCTGTGAGCTGTGAAACCAAAGCAGTCTACCAAGGGTGACAAGTGAGACTCTGTCTCAAAAACAAAATGAAATTAAAAAAAATATATATGTATTTTCAACATCTCCACAAATACTTTAAGAATAAATATGAAAGATGCTATCACTTGGTACCACCTTACCATTTAACCATGCCATTTCAAACTCATACTTTTAACATGAGGACAATTATCTCTCAGGTTCAATAAAGTGATATCTTCAGTCTTGAATAAATCAGGGTGACCATACGGCACAAAACCAAAATATTTCCACTTAAGAAAATAGTAACGTAACATTATTTACTCAGTTGTTCTATTTGCATTGCATAAATAGGTAACAGTAAATGTAAATCATGAAACACAGGTACCTACTCTGAGGAAACCGTGGTGGGTTGTCATTGACGTCCGTCAAGGTGATGTTGACCGTGGTGGATCCTGAGAGTCCTCCCACCTGCCCCGCCATGTCTTTGGCTTGAATGACCACTGAGTAGTGCTCTCTGGCTTCTCTGTCCATATTGTGTAAGGCAGTTCTGATTACTCCTGTAATACACATGTGGTAAAAAAAAGTATGAATTGTATGTTAAATATGAATAAAGTTCTATACTTTTTTTTTTTTTTTGGTTCGGGCGTAATAAAATGTATTTTCAGTTTGCTGGTGGCATTGTCAGTGTAAAATACAATTTGGCAAAGCATTGCTAGTTATAAACCCTAAGGAGTAAGTCAAAATACAAAAGTTCTATACTTTTTATATTTTTTTCAGAAAGATTTTTTTTCAAAGATCATACTTTTGAGAGAAAGTCACAGTTCTGAGAAAAACAGTACCTTACCAAGGCATTAAAATTCTCTCCTTGTGGGTGGCGCCTGTGGCTCAGTCGGTAGGGCGCCGGCCCCATATACCGAGGGTTGCGGGTTCAAACCCGGCCCCGGCCAAACTGCAACCAAAAAATAGCCGGGCGTTGTTGTGGACGCCTGTAGTCCCAGCTACTCGGGAGGCTGAGGCAAGAGAATCGCTTAAGCCCAGAAGTTGGAGGTTGCTGTGAGCTGTGTGAGGCCACGGCACTCTACCAAGGGCCATAAAGTGAGACTCTGTCTCTACAAAAAAAAAAAAAAAAAATTCTCTCCTTGAAACATTTATTACAAACTCATGACCCAAATTATTTTGTCTGACTTTATTCCTTGGGGTTAGTGGTCCCCCAAGAGGAGCCCTGCTGCCCAGGCTGGTTCCTCCTGCTGGGGTATTGAGCATTTTACAACTTGTGCTCTTCAGTAGTGTCAATGAAAGTCATCATATTGATTTGAGTAGAGATTAATTTTCCTCTTTACACATCAATTTTCATACCTTCCTAGCAAGGTTGTCAATATTTGATGATGGAGAATATTTGAGGAGTTTAGGGATGTGAACAGAGACTATAGGCAGGAAGCATTTTAACATGTATCAAAGACTAAGAAACTCATTAATTTTCACCAGCAAACAACAGTAACAAGAACTAGAAATAACTATATAAACAAAAATTCCAAAGTAGTAATTCTACAAATTACTGATAATACTCATATTTTTTATCTCAGTATTTCAAACGGGGACTTTTAATATACTTTTCTATGATGGATCCTTGTATTGAATAAAGAAATGAAAATGTTATATATTCATTTTTGATTAAACATACATAACAACCCCACACACATACTTACAATAAATTAAATACATCTATCGATGGAGTCTTTACAACTGAAAGCACATTTTCCAGAACTACATTTAACCAGGTCCTATTAACTATGCATTAAAAAATTTGTTTGTGTAGATGAAATAAATTACAAATATGTACAAAAATATATATGTATATTTATGTGTGTATATATATTTACTTTCATGTATATACATACAAGCCCCTGGTATGACTACAATATTTGTCACTCAAAACATTGGTCAGCATATAATAAACTCCTTTTTATTTTTATTAAAAATATGTAAATCATCCTATTTTAGAAAAATACACCAATGAGTTAAATCAAACTCACTGTACAAGTCATAGGAAGTTGGCAATTACAACTGCTAATTATATAGTTTACCAAATACATTTACAAACAGTATCTTGATATATGTATGAGGAAAATAAATTTGAATATTCAAGTTATAAAAAGCTTTCTTTTAAAAGTTGAAAAGATTATTCAAGCACTTGTTTTGCATATAGAACACTAAACCACTATTTTTTTTTCTTTTTTTACTGCTTTGATTGGCTGTGTAATAATGACTTTGAGAAGAGAGCCTTAGGCTTCAAGGAAAAGGATCTCACAACTTTCAAATATTATGAACCCATAATTGAGGGAATTCAGAAAAAAACTTTCCTGAAGCAAAAGGATATGAAAATTATTTTTATCAAAAGAAATTATAATAATATGATAATAAAAAAATGATTCCTCTAATTCATGCATATGAAAAAGCCTCAAGCACCCTTATTAAAAAAAATGATGTTTTATCATGTAACTACGTAAGTAGGAATTGAATAGATGCAGAAAGAATAAGCAAAGTATTTATGAAAATATTTCATGAAGAGAAGGTATATTTTCTAGTTTTGAAAAAAATAATATTTTATCAGATGAATGAATTTTAAATGATACTTAATTTTACTGGGGAGAAGTCTGAGATTCTTATAAAAATGATGTTTTATACTAATATCACAAAATGATCTTTTGCAAAATATACATATCTAAAGAAACTTTAATCACTGCAAAGTGAATGATAGATATCTCTTTTGTATGGTTTGAATTTAGTCTTCTGAGAGAATCAATAGAATCATCAAATTTCCCCTTTTATATTATGAACTTCAATAATTTCATTAGAGTGCTATTATTTTTCATCTTTTATAATATAGCTTTTAGCCAGTAAACAAATAACTGTACTTGAGCACTCTCCCTACTCACCTAATCTGGCCTCAGTGACATTTTTCTTTACCAAATGTTAAAGGAAATATTAGGCAGAAGACATTCTGATGACATTCAGGACCTCAACTGTAATACAACAACAGCTCTGATGGCCATTTCAGAAAAAGTTAGGAAACTGTTTTGAAGGATGGACTAAGGTACTAGCATTGGTGCACAGCTTTCCAAGAGAGGTACTTTAGAAATGACTGGAGTGATATTCAGCAATGAGGTATGTCGCATCTTTTTCTAAGATGAGTTGGCGATCTTAATTGTGAGACCTTTATGTATGGCCATACAGAAGAACACACAAAATATGCAAAGGTAATGTTCATTTTTTCACAGTTAGGTCTGGCAGAAAGTGAACAGCTTGTAAGGAAGTGGCTAAGGGCAGAGAGCAGGAAGAAATTTTAGCTAGGAACTATTCTGTGGTAGAAACTTACACAGTAGGGAGCTCCTAGTGACCATTAACTGACCTGGGGCTCATTATCATCTAATTAGCATAACATGGTAGCGTTTTCATGAAGGATTCTGGGAGAACTCTTGTACAAGAGGAAAGCTGTTCAATATAACCTAACCGGTTATGGACCTGTTCTTTAATCTGGTACATGATTCTGACTTGTCAATCACCCCAAAGGCAGAAAGGGCATCCAATCTTGCCAGGACCAAGGTGGGGAAAACTAGTGAGCATGTAAAAGACAATTTGTGCTCATACTTTAGGGTCTTTCTTCACTCACTGGAATGCCCCATGTCTTCCTCTGAGATGTACTTTCACTTTGCAACAAGTGTGTGTGTGTGTGTGTGTGTGTGTGTGTGATTATTTTTTATCCGTGATCACTCTGTCATTGGCTAGACTGTCCCAGAACTCATTCTTGCCACTGTGAATTAGGGGGACCGGGGCACATCCAGACAGGCCTAACATTGCGACTCCTAAGCACATCTACAATGTTAAGAAAAACTATATACACATAATTGAAGCAAGAAATTATGTTTCGTTTGAGTCATTGGCTATTTCTACCCTAAATTCAGGCACACCGTGTACTCAGTAGTAACAATGTAACTTAACCCTTGCCTTTAAAATAATTTTTTTTTTTTTTTTTTTTTTTGTAGAGACAGGGTCTCACTGTACCGCCCTCGGGTAGAGTGCCGTGGCATCACACGGCTCACAGCAACCTCTAACTCTTGGGCTTACGCGATTCTCTTGCCTCAGCCTCCCGAGGAGCTGGGACTACAGGCGTGCACCACAATGCCCGGCTATTTTTCTGTTGCAGTTTGGCCGGGGCTGGGTCGGAACCCGCCACCCTCGGTATATGGGGCCGGCGCCCTACTCACTGAGCCACAGGCGCCGCCCAATTTAACAAGAGTATATTATGAAGCCTTTTCATTTAGTAAATTCTTAAATAAAAAAAAAAGAGAGTAGGTAAACTAATTACCATAAATTATGGCATTTCCCATTCATCAAAAAGAAAATTCATCTCACTTTTCAATAACGTGCTAGATGAATGGTTATGTCATATTCTGTATGTTTGTTGGTTATGCTTCACTTGCAATGTTTACATCAAATTTTGAACAGGAATTGTGCCTCATATTCTCCTGTGATGCTGGGTTGAGTCAACAAAATGTGATTGCCTGTGTATCATTGTTTTGTTTCTTATTACTCTCCTGGCAATCAGTTGTAGGTGCCCTATTGCCTACAAATTACCTTCTGACTCCAACGTCTCAATCACCTTCATACGTAGAGGCTTGTAACTGGGAATTCCTCTCTGCTGTTTACAAGTTCAAAACATTGAAAACTCAGCTCTGCTTATAAATATTACTTTTTTGAGCTTGATTCACTGGCTTACCATATATTTATGCTTTATAACTAATGATGTTCATAGAGTACTAGATCTTTCAAAATTAATTTTTTTTGCATTTTTACCCACTACAAAGAATCCAAGATGGAAATGTTATACAATTCGGTTTATTAAATAATACCACAAAAGACTTTAAAATAAAAGTGCCTGAAAGGCATTACACATAAACAAGCATCCACATTGAATTTCTTGCAAAAACCTGCAAGGTAGACACATGCATTTATCAGAGAAACTGGCAGAGTTGCTTCATGCACTTTCTCTCAGTTGCTTTTTTATTTTTTGTAATTCGCCCAATATCTCATTTATAATTTTAATGTCTATTATGTTACAGAAAATGTATTTGACTCCCGGAGTTTCTCTATTAATGTGTATTGAACACTTAAGAACTAAATGCTGTGGAGGGCTCATTGTCATGCAAATTAAAGGACTCCCATGTTACATCTATTGCATTAGAATTCAGAGCCTCGGTGCCCAGGAGTATGAATTTGTGATAAGCTTCTCCAAAGACTCTTATGAATGAACAAATAGCCACCTAGAATTGAAAATGTTTGGTAGCTGGCCTTAAGCTGCTTATATTTCACTGTAGGATCAGTTTGTTTAAAATAACTAATACAAATACTGAGAGGTTTAGATATGTTCAAAAGTTTTATTAGCCATTTCCTAAATGAAGACACTAAACATCTTTACAATGATAATTTCTTTCTTCAAGTGCTGGGTGTTTTAGGCATGTGGGAGGGTCTTTATGTCAACTATACAATGATATTTAATTATTTGAACACTTAGTATATTATATTCTATGTATATTCAGTTACACATTCTGAATTTTCCCAACTTTCTTAAGGTAATGTGACTTCCATAAAGTCTTTTCTGTACAGAAAGCAAAAAATATTTAGACATCAAACATATATGTATCCAAGCAACACAATTCCTGAATTAAGTTTTCCTATTCACTATCCCCAATTCAATGTGTGCTAAATGGCTTTCTGCTTCTGTAAAAAAATATGAGTTATAAAGATATGTACAGCACAGTTTATGATTGTAGAGTGCTATAATTAGAGTCTTCACAGATACAGAAATAAATAAAAAATCAGATAAAACAAGTAATACATTTAGTTCTTAAAATTTAATCAATAAGTTAATTTTATTAAATGGGAAAGAAAACCCAGACTTCATTATTATAATCAAAATGGGAGGATATGATGACCTAAAAGCACTTGTGGGAGAGACCCATGTCTATAGTTATACAAGCCTGGATATGGAGGGTCTTCCCAGAAAAGAAGACTTGTCTAAGAGTCTAAGTCATGCACATGGCAATATAGGACAATGAACAGACAAGTTTGGGTTGCATGGAAAATATTAGGGATAATGGCATAGGTTAGGAACTCAGTAATTGCTCTCTGGATATTTCAGTAATTTTTTTTTCAAGTGACTGAAAGTTTGAACAGTTTTGTTGCTGTCTCTATTGGAAAGTCAAGGCTGTCTAACCTTCTTTACCTGTCAGTTGTTACTGGCTGTCAGCAAGCAGGTGCATGTGTGTTTTTTTCTAATTCAGCACATTTGTAACTCAAGCGTTTTGATCGGTGATTGATTAAAACTTCAAATTTGTATTTATCTTTTTTCTATGCCATTTATTTTATTTTTAACGAAAAACATAGATGATATAGGAAATACTGTCATCTGGATTTTAAGAAAAACAACATATTTAGCTTCAAGCTATGACTTACGGAAACAACAATCATAAATTCATAGCGACAGACATTTTTATGCTGTAGTAGAAAGATTCAATTTTTCCTGCTATACATTTTTTTTATGCCTACCAATAAAACTGATGGTGAAGCAATGCTATGGTAACAAGGGAAGAGAACTCACATGTTTTGTATATGAACTATATCTCAAGCACTCCCTTCAGATACGTATCTCATATACTTTCCTCCTATACTCCTTTGGTATAGAATTTAAATAAAATCCTTAAGTTACTTGTGGAAAATTAAAATTAATATTATGTTTTTGAGAATAACACTAGAAAGTAATCAGGATTATTGTAGTATTTTCAGAGACCACATAGAAAATTGAAACACAATTGAAAAATATAAAGTAAACTACTCCTTAGTCTTTCAAGAATGCTTAGGCATTTTTACTGGATTTGGTGTTTTTCATATTTCTATAGGTAAAATTAATTATTTGACCATGATAATGCCTGTATTTTTCTTTTTCTTTTTTTTTTTTTTTTTTTTTTGTAGAAACAGAGTCTCACTTTATAGCCCTCGGTAGAGTGCCATGGCATCACACTGCTCATAGTAACCTCCAACTCCTGGGCTTAGGCAATTCTCTTGCCTCAGCCTCCAGAGTAGCTGGGACTACAGGTGCCCACCACAATGCCTGGCTATTTTTTGTTGCAGTTTGGCCAGGGCTGGGTTTGAACCCGCCACCCTCAGCATATGGGGCTGGTGCCCTACTCACTGAACCACAGGCGCCGCCCAATGCCTGTATTTTTCTAGTAACTTTTAAACAATAAGATGAACACTCTTGACAGTATTTGGTGGGAGGATTTTTTATTGTGTAAGTTTGACTGATGCTTCAATTTTAGATTTCTATTTTTCATTAGTATGTAGATACCTACATGATCAATTAGTAATTAATAAGTGTTTATGTCATTATGACTCTGGTTTCATTGAAAGGCAATAGGATAAGATCATGTGGGCAGGGCAAGTTACGACTGTAACTTACAAACACAGATGTGAGTCACACACAATAATAGGAACAGTAAATAGCCCAAAGAAACATGGAAAATGTTATAGAAAGAGTCCCATTCATGAGAAACAGGAGTACTCGTGTCAAAGCCTTGTCTGTTCATATATCTGGCTAGTTCAAGTGTTGAATGAAAAATAATGGTGCTTTGGGTGTATCCTTAGCATTTATTAAATATATGCCATGCTGGAAGTTATTTTAAAAAAGGATGTTCTATAACTAGCTAATAAATAGTAATAACAGAGTGTACAATATACAGGGTATCTTAAAAGTTGCTCCTGAAGTTGCCATACGTAGGAAAAATGGGTAATTGAGGCTAAATATAAGTTTATTCACAAAATATCCATTATAAAATTTTACAAAAAATTACAAAAAACAATCTCAATCCATTGGCTACCTCTTTGTCAAATTTCATTATGTATATTTTGCAAACAAAGGTATATTTAGCTACAATTTCCCACTGTTCCTACGTATGGTGAACTTGAGTGACGACCCTCACAAAACATGGAGTGCTTATTATATAAACGTAACGTGCTACTGTTCCACTTCATGATAGTCATGTGTCATAGAATTCATTATTAAGTGATAACTTGAGGCATGAAAGCTGAATTTATCTATATATGAAGAGATTTTTGGTCCTTTGATGAAGGGAGAGAATAGAAAGCCCTCAACACTCGAATGATCAGTTCAAAGGATAAATATTACATGTTTTATAAAATAGTGATTTTAATTAGTATCTGAAAATGTTTTTAGGAAAAGATTTCTGGAAAAGAATTAACATAGCTAACAAGTGAACATGAAAGACTACTTTTATTTCACCAGGCTGCAGTCTTTGAAGGTGTAAATGGTGGTGCCCGGGTTAATTGAAAGGGACAGTGACCTGCCTGGGCAGTGCAAAGGTGGCATCTGTGCCCAGGGGCTGTTAGAGACCCCTTTTATGTGGGGCCATAGAGGCTAGGTAAATTCTACAGCTTTCCTGGAGGGCTTTGAGGAGTTAAGGTCCTTTGGCTGAATAGGGTTTGGGGGGTGGGGGCCTAACTATGTCCTTTGTGTTCTTTGTTTTAGGAGCTGAGGGACAGATAAGGGGAGGGGAAGGAGCAGAAGACGAGGGAGGCGTCGCATTAGGCCCCCCAACAGTTTTATCATGTTCTCTTAATATTTGACTTCATGAAGTAATATGTTGTTAATTAGTTAAACAGCAACCGAAGAAAGGGAAGGAAGACTTAGAAACCGATAAAAATGCCACTTTGTTATGAAATTTGTGTTAAAATGGAATTATTGAGAACCTACTCCATATAAAAAATATCAAAACTAATTAGATTGCATATGTTACATAGAAATGTGAAACACGAAATAGCAGAATCAGACAGATGAAACAGAAAGCTTTAGCCAAAGGCTAACTTGCAATTTGTTTTTCCAGTGATCATAATATCGCACCATAAGTTGGTGGATTAGAGAAAGCTAGCAGGCATAAGAATTCTTAGATTTCTCCCTCTATGTATTGTGACTTACGTAAATACATCTTTAATCTTTGCATAAAACATGAAATAGTATCTGTCATCTAAAAAATGAGAAGTGTATAATTCCTGATTTCTAAAATTCTTACATCAAATATCTAAAAAGTTGTCTGTTTATGTCATGAGACAGATATTTGGGTTCAGGACATTTATTAATGACAAACTGTTCAAGGAAGGAGGGAAGTGGTGAAAATGAACAGGTGATGGTATCAGACATGACACAGTTCTAACAATGCTCAGGCTACTGTTACAAGGAGCTCTGGACAATGCACTCACTAAGTAGCTGTTGGGCCAAAATAGCCAGACCCTCTACACTCTAATTCTTTAAGTCACTGGATAAAGGTTGTCCTAGAAACAGTGTGACTGCAGACCTGGTGTCCATAGGCAGCTGAGACATATCTGAAGGAGCAGATGGGCAGATACAAGAATACAGAATATACTCTCCACGTTTGGGAGGAATTTCTTCCTTTGTGGGGCTCAGGGCCATGCATCCAAATTCAAATCCCTCCAGTTTTGATTCTGTCTGTGTACTACACTGAATATGGTTGGATGACCTTAGCTTCTATGGTTCTAGTGCTGGCAAATCCAACAGAGAATCCAATTCCTTATCTCACCCTCAGTAATACCCGGCCACAGTCTACTAGTCTACCTTCATGAAAAATGATTTTCTGGTTGTTCTCGGTTCTATTCTCTTGTGTTTCCTACTGCTTTCACATTGATTTACTTATTATCATCATGATATTTTCATTCTTAATTTTGACAACTGTTTGTATTTTCCTACTAGGACAAAAGCATCACGTCAAGTATTTTTGTTTTTCTGTGTTTTCCTTGCTGCGCCCTCATTGCCTAAAGCAATTCCTAACTCAAAATTATCCTTGAGTACCACATATTAAACACTTAATCTACAAAAATGTATTATTTCACAATTCTAAAGCCAAGAAATCTCAAATCAAGGTGTGGATGGGAATCAGTCTAGGACTGGGAAGAATGGCTCTGCTCAATGGCCTGTCTTTGACTTGTAGATGGCTGTGTCCTGCTCTCAGGATTTTCTCCCTGCATGTTCAGTCTTTTCTTTGTAAGTATCTGTGTCTACCGATTTCCCCTTTTTAAAAGTAAACCAGTCATATTCAGTTATGGTTCACTGTTCATTGCTTCAAATTGATGACCCTTGGGAATACTCTATCTCTAGATAAGGTCACAGTTTGAAATAGTGGGATTCAGCACTTCAACACTGAAGTGGGGATGGAGAGGAAAAGGGGGATACAGTTTTACTTATAATATTTAGCAAAATAGCCATACCAAAGAAAGAATAAATACGTATTAGAGAAATCCTTCAATTAAAATCATAAATGTCAGCTCAGCCAAAAAGGACTAAGAAGAGAGTGCAAAAAGTGAAAAACAGATGAAAAAGATGTGTGAATGAAATACCAGTCCTACAAAAAGGAGGAATACTTCTATGTGGGTAGCTTAATACTAGAGCAAGTGTGAGATCATGGAAAGTGGCCTTGAATTCCTCTATCCTGAGAGACAGAAAGAGTGGTTCTTCCTTACCTGGTACCTAGTTGAATGCCCATTAGAATCCAGACACTATTCTAGGGACAGATAAATTGCTAACCTCACTAAGTTTACATTTGAGGAAGGGAAGATTAATAAAAAAAAAAAGCAAATAGATTATATCATACACAGCAAATTAATTAGTTTTGTTTGCTGGGGGGAATTTCATTTGGGTTTATAGTTTCAGCTAGGACTATAATAATGGTATGTTGGATTTGGCTAATGATCAGCGCATAAGAGAGATGATGGTTAAGCTTTCAAAAATTTTGAAAACTGGTTTATATATACAGCCATTGTTCAACATGAGATATTAACTGAAAACAAAACTTCTCTGTAGAAGACAGGTGCACAGCCTACAAACATACGAGAAAATGCTCATCATCCTTAATCATCAGAGAAATGCAAATCTAAACTACTTTGAGATATCATCTAACTCCAGTAAGAGTAGCCCACATCACTAAATCCCAAAACCATAGATGTTGGCGTGGATGTAGAGAAAAGGGAACACTTCTGCACTGCTGGTGGGAACAAAAGCTAATACGTTCCTTTTGGAAATATGTTTGGAGATCAATTGGGGATCTAAAAATAGACCTACCATTCGTTCCTTCAATTCCTCTACTAGGAATCCAGAAGACCAAAAACCAATTTATAATAAATATATTTGCCCAGAATATTTATTGCAGCCCAATTCATAATTACTAAGTCATGGAAGAAGCCCAAGTGCCCATCAACCCACGAATGGATTCATAAATTGTGGTATATGTACACCATGGACTATTATGCAGTCTTAAAAAAATGGAGACTTTACCTCTTTCATGTTTACATGGATGGAGCTGGAACATATTCTTCTTAGCAGAGTATCTCAAGAATGGAAGAAAAAGTATCCAATGTACTCAGCCCTACTATGAAACCAATTTATAAGTACCTATAACTTCCATATGAAAGCTATAACCCAACTATAGCCCAAGAAGGGGAAAGAGGAGAGCAAAGGGGAGTGGAGGGGGGACGGGTGGAGAGAGAGTAATTGGTGGGACCACATTTGCAGTGCATTTTACAAGGGTACAAGTTAAACCTACCAAGTGTAGAATATAAATGTCTTAACATAATGACTAAGAAAATTCCATGAAGGCTATGTTAACCAGTTTGATGAAAGTATTTTAAGATGTATATGAAACCAGCACACTGTACCCCATAATTGCATTAATGTACACAGATATTATTTAATAAAAATAAATAAATAAGTAATGAATATTAAAAATTTCTCATTTCCAAATTGCATTAGTATGTTGTACTGTAATATCTATTTTTTGATATCATTTTCTTTCTACTGTCTCTATATGGTAGGAGTTCTATAGAACGACGTGCTTACCTTTTTTCTACTTCACATTCAGAGATGTCACCATGGTAACTCAGTGGCAATAGAATTATTTTCACTATGAAAATTAGCAAACAATACTAAATTAAGGCTTAATATATTGATTTGGTGTTTGTCTAGATTTGAGAAAGTAACTAAAGCAGAGTAAACTAAAAAGTGTAGCCATTTGTTATGAATAAAAAGATTCGGCAGGTGTAGTGGCTCACACCGGTAATCCTAGCACTACCGGGAGCAGATACAGGTGAATCCCTTGAGCTCAGGAGTTTGAGATCAGCCTAAGCCAGAGTGAGACTCCATCAATACTGAAAATAGAAAAATTATGCAGACATTGTGGAGGGTGCCTGTAGTCACAGCTGCTGAAGAGGCTGAGGCAGGAGGTTTGAACCGAGGAGTTTGAGGTTGCTGTGAGCCAGGCCAACACCATGGCACTCTGGCCTGGGAAACAATGATTTTTTAAATAAATATTATTCTAAATAATAAAAAAAATTCAACTTAGCAACAACAAAAACAAAGGAGCATGTAGTGAGGGTCAAGTGAAGTTTAGATAAACAGCATTTAGGTACACATTAATGTAAAAAAAAAAAAAAAAAGAAAGAAAGAAAGAAATCAACAAACTCTGAAGCCCAAACTAGATTCATTTGCCAATGAACTCAGCAACTTCTTTGTTTAATCAAACATTGATTTGCAGTAGGATATTATCAATATTCAACACATTGCAACAATAAGTTGAGTAAGCATGCAAGTGTTTAGCAAAAATCAATGCCAATATTCCATAAAAATCAATTGACTATTTGGAATTTCCAATACAGGGAAATATATACTTTATAATTGTTTATAAATGTGTGCTTTGTATCTTTTATATCAGTAAAATTCATATGCTTATGTCCATGCACATATATTTCTACTTGTTGAACGAACATTTACTAGCACACCACTGACTGTGAGGGATGAATACACTAGAACCAAGCCAAAGAAAGCCTTGTAGGAAAAAGAGTCACACCCACAAATGTCATAATGTGGGTGCTTTTGAGGTTGTTTGAGGGGAAACAATGAAGCCAGCATTGTTATATTATAATGCTCTTGTGTTTGACTATAAGCGAGATGGGAAGCCACTGGCATATTTTGAGCAAAGAAGTGTCATGACCTCACATAATTTAACATGATTGCTCTGTTGTGTTGACAATAGACTATGTGGATTAAAGGTGGAATGGAGGGGCAGGTTCAGAGATAAGTATAATAATGTTGGTTAAAACAGAAGTAAGGAGATGCAATCCAATCCTGGATATGTTTTCAAGGTGGAGATTGTTGATATAATTGTGTACTGTGAAAGAAAATCAAGAACTAAGGGTGATCCAAAGTGTTTAGACTGAGATACCAATACCAAAGAGTGTGATATAACTTTTTGTGGGTAGGTGGCTGGAGTTCAGGAGTTCAATTATGGACATGATCTGCGTTATTTTCCTCAAAGACTCACACAGAGATGTTGGCTGCATATAGAACAGGGGTCCTCAAAGTTTTTAAACTGGGGGCAGTTCATTGTCCCTCAGATCGCTGGAGGGCTGCACTATAGTTTAAAAAAAAAAAACAAAAAAACTATGAACAAATTCCTATGCACACTGCACATATCTTATTTTGAAGTAAAAAAACAAAATGGGAACAAATACAACCACACCACCTCATGTGGCCCGCAGGCCGCAGTTTGAGGACCCCTGATAATAATTTTCAAAGGAGCAGTTCATATTAGCTGCATAAATGTAATCAACATAAAGACAATATTTAAACCCTTGACTCGGGGAGATTAGCAAAGAAATGAGCGCCTAAGGTATTTAGATACACATTAATGTAAAAAAAAAAAAAAAAAAAAGAAAGAAAGTCTTTTGGACACACCAGTGGTAAGAGATTGGGAGAAAAGTGGAAGCAACAAAGACAAAGAACACATTATGATTATTAAAGCATCACAAGAATGGAGATTGGGAGATGTCAGTGGTAAGAGATTGGGAGAAAAGTGGAAGCAACAAAGAATCATTGAGCATGAAGAAAGGAAAAACCAAGAGGGTGTGGCATCCTGGAAACCAAGAAGTATTTCAAGGAATAGAAACTGACCCTGTAGGGTGGCGCCTGTGGCTCAGTGAGTAGGGCGCCAGCCCCATATGCCGAGGGTGGCGGGTTCAAACCCAGCCCCGGCCAAACTGCAACAAAAAAATAGCCGGGCGTTGTGGCGGGCGCCTGTAGTCCCAGCTGCTCGGGAGGTTGAGGCAAGAGAATCGCGTAAGCCCAAGAGTTAGAGGTTGCTGTGAGCCGTGTGACGCCACGGCACTCTACCCGAGGGCGGTACAGTGAGACTCTGTCTCTCCAAAAAAAAAAAAAAAAGAAACTGACCCTGTGAGATAAACACTTTGCTTAGTCAAGTATGGTATCGGCCTGGCCGTGTGAAGAATACACAGGAGTCAGAGATATCATAATGGGAAATATGGCAGTCTTCCCTAAACATAGAAGTAGATATGAAATGGAAAAACATGTTATGGGAGACATTTCAAAGTGAATTTTTAAGGCTGAGAAGATAAATCAGAGGTGGAGAGTGAGGAAAAGGGAGTGATTCTAATGGCACTCCCTTTGGTATTTGCTTAAAGTGCTGGGTCAGTGAGGAGACCCTCTCCAAAGTTAGAAGTATCAGGTAAAGATCAGCAGTGCAGAGTGTTAATTCATGGCTATATTGACTTAATCGTATGCATAAGAGATATATATGTGAAAAAGACAGATGGATAGTTGAATATATGGCGCTCAGTGGAACGATCTAGGCAAATAAGTCAAGATAATAATGATAGTTATAAAGACAAAGATGGAGGTGAACTCATTCTTACTCAAATGATGAAGAACATGATGCTTATTACATCTAATGGTATAATGTGCTCTCTATTGAATTTTCATTCCTTGTATCATATACTAAAAATTACCAATCAGGACAGAGAAATTATCTATTTAAAAAGGTAAGTGAGGTACAATCCATCTAACCTTTATGAATATACACAATAAAAGCCTGACTATTTGACTGTAATTTATATTGCTTTGTTTCTTCCCTCAAATATGATTACTGATTGTACAAATTAGCTTAATTACCCGTTTATGTTGGCAAGATATAATTCAGGTTTAAAAAGAAAATGCAATGATATTTTCACTACTCCCCTGAATGCTTTAATTTTTCTCAACCAGATGTGGAGCATCTTTTGCACTATAGAGTGATTATTTACATACACTGACAAAACTATATAACATGCCCCAAGAGTTGGAAAAAAGAAAAAGTTATGTAAGGGGGAAAAATGAACTTAAAAAGAAGGAAAGAGAATTTTTTTAACAATTTCTTTTTTTTGTTTATTGTTGGGGATTCATTGAGAGGACAAAGAACCAGGTTACATTGATTGTATTTGTTAGGTAAAGTCCCTCTTATAAATTGTGTCCCACCCCCAAAAGGTGTGTCACAAACTGGGACCCCCCCACCCCCTTCCTACTTCCCTCTTTCTGCTCTTCCCTTCCCCCACCCGTCCCTCCTTCATTCTCTCTGCTCTTCCCTTCTCCCACCCCTCACAATATATGAGGTCGTCAACTATCTCATATGAGAATTGAGTGCATAGGATTCTTGCTTCTTCATTCTTGTGATACTTTACTAAGAATAATGTGTTCCACATCCATCCAGGTTAATAAAAGGATGCAAAGTCTCCATCTTTTTTAATGGCTGAATAGTATTCCATGGTATACATGTACCACAGCTTGTTAATCCATTCCTGGGTTGGTGGGCATTTAGGATGTTTCCACATTTTGACGACTGTAAATTGAACTGTGAACAGTCTAATGCAAGTGTACTTATGGTGAAAGGACTTTTTTTTCTTTGGGGTAGATGCCCAGTAATGGGATTGCAGGATCAAATTGGAGGTCTGGCATGAGTTCTTTGAGGGTTCTCCATACTTCCTTCCAAAATGGTTTAATAACCAGAATCCACAGAGAACTCAAACGCATTAGCAAGAAAAGAACAAGGGATCCCATTGCAGGCTGGGCAAGGGACTTGAAGAGAAACTTCTCTGAAGAAGACAGGCGCATGGTCTTCAGACATATGAAAAAATGCTCATCATCTTTAATCATCAGAGAAATGCAAATCAAAACTACTTTGAGATATCATCTAACTCCAGTGAGACTAGCCTATATCACAAAATCCCAAGACCAGAGATGTTGGCGTGGATGTGGAGAAGAGGGAACACTTGCACTGCTGGTGGGAATGCAAATTAATACATTCCTTTTGGAAAGAGATATGGAGAACACTTAAAGATCTAAAAATAGATCTGCCATTCAATCCTGTAATCCCCCTACTGGGCATATACCCAGAAGACCAAAAATCACACCATAACAAAGATATTTGTATCAGAATATTTATTGCAGCCCTATTCATAATTGCTAAGTCATGGAAAAAGCCCAAGTGCCCATCGATCCACGAATGGATCAATAAATTGTGGTATATGTACACCATGGAATATTATGCAGCCTTAAAGAAAGATGGAGACTTTACCTCTTTCATGTTTACATGGATGGAGCTGGAACATATTCTTCTTAGTAAAGTGTCTCAAGAATGGAAGAAAAAGTACCCAATGTACTCACCCTTATTATGAAACTAATGTAGGACCTTCACATGAAAGCTATATCCCAGTTATAACCTAAGAATAGGGAGAAAGGGGAAAGGGAGGGAGGCGGAAGAAGGGGGACTAATGGGATTACACCTGCGGTGCATCTTACAAGGGTATATGTGAATCCTAGTAAATGTGGAATGTAAAGGTCTTAGCAAAATAACTAAGAAAATGCTACAAAAGCTATGTTAACTAATGTGATGAAAATGTGTCAAACGATATGTGAACCAAGTGTATGGTGCCCCATGATCATACTAATGTACACAGCTATGGTTTAACAAAAAAAAAAAAAAAAAAAAAAAATAGCTGTATTAGTTTCCAGTCCTAGAAACAGTGTAATAGTGTTACCTTTTTCTCCACATTCATGCCAGCATCCTTAGTTTTGAGATTTTGTGATGTGGGTCATTCTACCTGGGGTTTGATGATATCTCAGGATGCTTTTGTTTCGGATTTCTCTAATAATTAGGGATGATGAGCATTTTTTCATATGTTTGCTAGCCATTCATCTGTCTTCTTTAGAGAAGGTTCTCTTCATCTCTCTTGCCCATTGATATATGGGATTGTTTTTGAGTTCTCTGTAGATCCTGGTTATCATGCTTTGGTCTGATTTGAGATATGCAAATATTCTTTCCTATTGTGTAGGAGATCTATTTGATTTGGTTGTTGTTTCCTTAGCTGTACTGAAGCTTTTCAGTTTAATTAAGTCTTATTTGTTTATTTTTGTTGTTGTTGCAATTGCCAGGGAAGACTTCTTCATAAAGTCTTTTCCCAGGCCAATATCTTCCAGTATTTTTCCTATGCTTTATTTGGGGGTTTTTATTGTTTTATGCCTTAAAATTAAGTCCTTTACCATCTTGAATCAATTTTGTGAGTGGAGAAAGGTGTGAGTCCCGTTTCAGTCTTTTACATGTGGATATCCAGTTCTCCCAGCACCATTTAGTGAATAGGGATTAATTTCCCCAGTGTATGTTCTTGTTTGAATTATCGAAGATCAGGTGGCTGTATGATGTTAGTTTCATTTCCTGGTTTTCTATTCAATTCCAAATGTCTATGTCTTTATTTTTGCACTAGTACCATGCCATTTTGACCACTTTAGGACGTTGTCGTACAGCCTAAAGTCTGGTATGCAGATGCCCCCGGCTTTGTTTTATTACTCTAAGGGGTTTTTTTGGTTTTTTTGTTTGTTTGTTTTGTTTTGGGGATTTTTTTGGTTTTATACAAAATGAAGAATCATTTTTTCCAAGTCTTGAAAGTATGATCTTGGTATTTTAATAGTGATGGCATTGCATCTGTAGATTGCTTTGGAAAGTATAGACATTTTAACAATGTTGATTCTTCCTAGCCATGAGCATCATATATTCTTCCATTTGTTAATATCCTCTGCTATTCTTCTTAGGGTTTCATAATTTTCTTTATAGGGGTCCTTCACCTCTTTTGTTACGTATATTCCTAGGTATTTCATTTTCTTTGCAGCTATGGTGAAGGGAGCTGTGTCCTTAATTAGCCTCTCATCTTGGCTGTTATTGGTATATACAAAGGTTACTGACTTGTGGACATTGATTTGATTACTGTATTTTTTGATGACTTCCAGGAGTCTTGTTGAATCTTTGGTGTTCTCTAAGTATACAATCATATCGTCAGCAAAGAGAGAGAGTTTGACCTCTTCTGCTCCATTTGGATGTCCTTTATTTCCTTCTCTTGCCTGATTGTGTTGGCTAGAACTTCTAGCACTAGGTTAACTAGTAGTGGCAATAGAGGACAACCTTGTCTGGTTCCAGTTCTGAGTGGAAAAGCTTTCAGTTTTACTCCATTCAGTAAAATATTAGCTGTGGGTTTGCCATAGCTTTGATAAGTTTAAGAAATGTGCCACCTATGCCTATACTCATCAGTGTTCTCATTAGAAAAGGCTGCTGGATTTTATCAAATGCTTTCTCTGGATCTATTGAGAGGATCGAATTGTCTTTGTTTTTGCTTGTGTTGATATGATGAATAACATTTATGGACTTGTGTATGTTAAACCAGCCTTGTATCCCTAGGATGAAACCTACTTGACAATGATGTATGAATTTTTTGATGATAATCTGTAATCTATTGGCTAGGATTTTGTTGACAATTTTTGCATCTATATTCATTAGTGAAATTGGTTTGAAGTTCTCCTTTTTAGTTGGGTCTTTTCCTGGTTTTGGTATCAGGGTGATATTTGCTTTGTGGAAAGTGTTGGGGGAGATTCCTTCCTCCTCCATTTTTTGGAATAATTTTTGCAGTATGAGAATAAGCTCTTCTTTGGAGGTTTGATAGAATTCCAATGTGAAGTCATCCAAACCAGGGCATTTTTTTGTTGTTATTGTGGGATTTTTTATTGTTTCTTTGATCTCAGTGCTTGAAATTGGTCTGTTCAGATCTCTTTCTTTCCGGCTAAGTCTAGGGAGAAAGTGTAATTCCAAATATTGATCCATTTCCTTCACATTGGCAAATTTCTAGGCATATAGTTTCTGGTAGTATTCAGAGATAATCTCTTGTATCTCTCTGGCATCTGCTGTTATTTCCTCTTTATCATTTCTGATTGAGGTCGCTAGAGATTTTACTTTTCTACTCCTAGATAGTCTGGCCAAAGTTTTATCTATTTTATTTATTGTTTCAAAAAACAAACCCCTTGTTTCATTAATTTTCTGAATGATTCTTTTGTTTTCAATTTCATTAGTGATTTAATTTTGGATATTTATTTTCTTCTGCTGGGTTTAGGCTTAGATTTTTCTTCTTTTTCCAATTCCATAAGATGGCTTGTGAGTTTATTAATGCATTCTCTTTCTGTTTTTGTTGTTGTTGTTGTTTGTTTGTTTTGATGTGGGCACCTAAAGTGATAAATTTTCCTCTCAGGACTGCTTTTGCTGTATCCCTCAGGTTTTAGTAGCTTGTGTCTTCATTGTTGTTATGCTCAAGGATGTTAATGATTTCCTTTTTTATTTCCTCCTGCATTAAAACTGTCATACAGTATAAGGTTTAATTTCCATGCCTTTATGCAGAGTTGAAAGTTTTTGTTGGAGTTGAGTTCCACATTTAATGCCTTGTGGTCTGAGAAAATACCAGATAAAATTTTAATTCTTTTGACTCTGTTCAGGTTTGTTTTGTGTCCTAGAATATGATTAATTTTAGAGAATGTTCTATGTGCCAATGAGAACAAAGATATTCCTTATTTTGGGGATGGAGTGTTCTATATGTGTCTATCAACAAAGATATTCCTTATTTTGGGGATGGAGTGTTCTATATGTGTCTATGTGTTGTTCTAGGGTCTCATTTAAGTCCTTTATATCTTTGTTTAATTTCTGTTTAGAGAATTTTTCCAGCTTTGTAAGAGGAGTGTTAAAGTCCCCTGTTATTATGATATTTTAGGATATCATATTGCTCAGACTAACTAAAGTCTGTTTCGAGAATCTGGGAGCATTTAAGTAGGGTGGCTAAATATTTAAAATTGAAATATCTTCTTGTTGTATTTTTCCCTTGATCAATATGAAGTGTCCATATTTGTCTTTTTTGACTTTAGTTGCTTTAAATCCACTTGTATCTGGAAATAAGACTGCAATTCCTCCTTTTTCCTGATTCTGTTTACCACAAAAATTGTCCTTTAACCCTTAACTCTAAGTTTTAATTTGTCTTTTGAGGGTAGTTGTGTTTCCTGCAGACAGCAAATGGATGGCTTGTGTCTTTTAATCCAATCCACCAGTTTATGCCTCTTCAGTGGGGAATTAAAGCTGTTAAAATTTATTGAGATAATTGATAAGTGTGGCTGAGTTCTATTCACTTTACTTTATGAAATTCTCTTGCTTAGTTTTATCTTTTACATCATTGTGGAAGCTTGGTTCTGTCCTTTAATTTCTGGGTGCTTACTTTGCTGGTGGTCTATTATAATGGTCAGTGTGTAGAACAGGTTGAAGTATTTCCTGTAGAGCTGGTCTTAATGTGGAAATTTCCTCATTGTTTGAATATCAGTAAAAGATTTGATTTCTTCATTAATTTTAAAGCTTTGCTTAGCAGGATATAGAATTCGGGGCTGAAAGTTGTTTTGTTTAAGTAGATTAATTGTAGATGACCAGAGTCTTCAGGCTTGAAAATTTTCATTAGAGAAGTCTGTGGTCACTCTGATGGATTTTCCCTTGTTGGTCAATTGGCACTTATTCTGGCAGCTTGCAGAATCTTTTCTTTTGTCTTGACTTTGGACAGATTCATCACAATGTGTCTTGGAGAAGCTCTATTTGAGTTGAGGCAACCTGGGGTCCGATATCCCTCTGAAAGGAGTGAGTCAGAATCTTTGGTGATATTTGGGAAATTTTCATTTATAATATTTTCTAGTATGACTTCCATTCCTCTGGGGCATTATTCTTCCCCTTCTGGGATACCTATAACTTGTATGTTTGAACGCTTCATGAAGTTCCATAATTCTGTCAGTGAACATTCTGCTTTCTTTCTCTTCTTTTCTGCCTCTTTAACTATCTGAGTTATTTCAAGAGTTTTGTTCTCTGCCTCTGAGATTCTTTCTTCTACATAGTCTAATCTGTTACTGATACTTTCTACTGCATCTTTAAGTTCCCTAATTTATTGCTTCAATTCTTTCAGCTCTGCTATATCCTTTCTATATTCTTCATATATTTCGTCTCTTATTTGATTCTGTTTGGATTTCCTTTTGGTTATTTTCCACTTTGGTTATTTCCTTCATTGTTTTCATCACCTGTATTTTAAATTCCCCTTCTGTCATTTCTAACATTTCTTTATAGGTGGAATCCTCTGCAATAACTACCTCATGGTCCCTTGGGACAGTTGCTCTGGACTGTTTTTTCATGTTGCCAGGATTTTTTCTACTGTTCCTTCCTCATGAGTATTCTCTTTGATCTGTTTCCTTGTCCCAATTTTCCTTTCACTTCCTCTTGCTCTTTAAGTTATCATCCCTCTGACCAAAGATTTTGATGAGTCCTTTTGGTACAGGACTATAAAGGAAGAGATGATTGAAGAACAAGGTGGAAAAAAAAAAGATTTAAAAAAAGAAAAAAGGGAAAGGAGAGTGTATGAGTAAAATAGAATATTGACAAACAGAAGAAAAACACAGAAAGAGGGAGACAGGAGTAATATGGGTGTACAGTAGGGTACTTTGACCCACACCTTAAAACCCCCCAACCTCCCAGGGTGCTGGTTTGGGTGGTTCCCTTGAGGTCAGTAGCTCTTGGCTAGCTTGAGAAGACACAGTACCCCATGTCCACCAAATAAAGAGGTAAAACAAAAATACTATAAATCAAACCAAAACAAATAGAAAACCTTACAGGATAAAATTGGGGGGGGGGAGCCAAATAATAGGGGCAGAAACACTAGCAAAAATGAAGTTCTTATTATTATAGATGGCAACAATGGAAAATTATATTTACACTAGAAAAATGAAGAAAGAAAAAAAAAGAAAAATCTAGAGAGTTAAAGTTGAAATAAAAAAAAATCCAAATCTAAAACAAAGCAATATATATATATATATATATATATATATATATATATATATATATATATATATATCTTGCTGAATATTGTCTGGGCACAAGTGATCTTCTGGGGTATGAGATGCTAATCACAATGCTGATACAGCTGTATGAGATGGACACTGGAGGCTTGACTTCTTTGCCCTCAAACCCCTTAGGGTTGAGAGCTTGAATCTCTCCTCAGCCCTCATAAAAGACACTTAAACCATTAACCTTGGCTAAGCAGAGGCTTTCCCAGGAAAGCACATGTCACCGGGATCTCTCCTGAAGTGGCTGCCTGCTTATCAGGTGTGCCAAAACCGGCCTTACTCTAAGCCCCTTAGGGCCAAGGCTGTAAGGCAGCTCTCCTATTGCCAAACACTGAAAGCTCCACTCTTCCCCTCTGTCTCAGTTCTATCCTTTGGCACTGTTCATAGTCACTAGATCCCTTGCCCAAGATCTCCTAGCTGCGGGCATAACTCTGTGGCCCTGAGGGTGGATCCTGCAAGGCAGTTCTCCCACAATGGCTGTACACGAGGCCCATGGCTGAACAATGATAGCTCCATTCTGGCCCAGTGGCTCAGACTTTAAGTGGACAACACTTAAAGTCACCCACACTCTCGCCCAATTTCTCCCAAGGTAATTCAACTGAGTGCCCATGTCCAAAAAAAAGAAAGAAAGAAAGAAAGAAAACCACAAAACAACCTGCAAGGAAGGCCTTCCCCATCTGTAATCTGACTGCTGTTGCAGGTATAGCCGCAAAAGCCCCCAGGGCCTCAGACCAAATGAACACAACCACTTGCCACTTCTCCACTGCTTTTATCCTCCTCTTGGCATCCAGAAGTCTCTCACTGTCTCCCTGAATATCCAAAACGATGTTTCTGGGCAGAGACCACAAGCCAGAGAGATGCCTGGAGTCTTTGCTCCCCAGTCTCACTGCGTCCAGTTGCAAAGAAGCTGTTACTTGGCCTCTATCTTGCTCTGAATCTCTTTTTACAATTTCTTGAGTTACTAATTTAAACTGGCCCAACATAACCCTCATTTATTGGTTATCAATGTAGACTTTCTTTTGTCAGCGATATTCTACATGTTATATACCATTTATTGGTTATCATTTATTGGTTATCGATGTAGACTTTCTTTTGTCAGCAATATTCTACATGTTATATACCAACTAGAACTAATGTTTTATATAATGTCTTCCCTACGGTAGCATTTTGTTCTTAATGTTTCAACATTCCCTGAAAAAACAGAAATTTTCCTGAAATAGCCTGAATCAAGGTTTGTGTGTGTGTGTTGTTTTGTTTTGTTTTGTTTTTGCAGCTAAGGTGGCCTATATTTTGTGAGGTGTTCCAGGACCCTACAGTGTGGGAGGGCTGCCTCCTAACTCTTTAAACAAGGTCTTTTCTTCATTCACTCAATACTTTTCTGTTTTGTTTCCTGTTGAGGGACCTGACAGGAACAGAACTAATGACGTAAGGCATCCTATAAAATAAGTCAAACAAATACTGCAGTAATGACAGCAACATAATGCAGACTGAATAGAAGGATATGGTTTCCTAAAAATATTTGGAAATTCTTTCCCTAAAGTTATTTAGAATTTGAAAAATGAGCCATGTTACAGAAGAAGGGACTAACCAGACAGAATTATGGAACAAGGCCTGAACTAGGAAGGAAATTAACATGGCAATAATGCTGAGAAAGAAGGGCTAAATGAGGCATTTATTTAGTTAGAGACTTTTTACGTTTTTTTCTCTGAAAATAAACCCAGAAATCACATCACTGTTGGTGATTTAGCACCTTTCACTACTTATTTTAATGTTGTCCACTCTTAGGGTTGCAGAGAACCTATAAATGTCTTTTCACCGATTCAAGCACCATTCATCAGAGTTACTGCATGAGCTCACAAGGCAAGAGCTAAAGCATCTTCCTCTGTGGTCTCCTCCTCTCAGAAATAACTCTAAAGGGATTTAACTAAAGAGAGAACACCAAATGTGAGCACTGCTAAGCCATAAGCCTGAAATATTTCACATATATGGATTAGTTGAGATGTATTAAATGGGATTTTCTACCTATTTCCAGTTAAACTGGAAGCATTGATATAATATGTATGAAACATAACCCTTCTGAATTTTACTCCCTTGTCATGTAATTTCAGATCCAAGCCAATTTTTAACTCATCAATTCTTTCTTTGCTTAATGGTAGAATATTTACTCAGTTCCTCCACTTAAGAAATATATTTTCACTTTTTAATATCTCCTTGTGGTATTCTTTGCAAATTCACAGCATTAGAGATTTTTCAAACTATTAAGCTATGTTACATTATAGGCTAGGTCAAAAAACTTCACCATATCCCACAAAAAAATACCTGAGGATATATTGAGGGAATTATGAATTGTACTAAGCAACTTAGAATTAATTTATAAAAAATTGAAGACAAGATACTATTTTATTTTTTAACTACTGAAGACATAGAACTAACCACCATCCAATAACTACATTTAAAATCATTCAGAGTGTATCGCATGCTCTTAATATCAACATTGGTTTGTGTAATAAAATATTTGAAAAAATTTCTACTTCCCTTTAATATTTTGAAGGATTTCTATCTCTTTTACTATTATCTCTCTACATTTTGTTTTAAGTTGAATGCTTTAGCCATTGGAATTTTTCTCTTGGCTATATTTGTAGACTAATTTTCATAGTATGAATGATATTTTGGCCATGTGGTACCAATAAAACTATAGAGAACCCGAGACAGTTGTCTACAATCAAACCTTGGTTCCACCATTTCCTTGAACGTTTTTTTTTCAATTTTAAACTACTTATGTATATGATTAATGTGAAATTGCATTAACTAGTTCATGCAAACCTTTTAGAACGGTTATAGCATAGGAGTGGATAATTGCTCATTGTAGTTATTCTCCTATTTTTAAATTCTGTTGAAAAGTGACCATATAATTTTCCAAAGCCACAGCTTCATAATTCTCAGTCTTGTCTGGTTTCTATCTTCTGCCCTTTACTTCCTCCTCCCAGTTATTTTTGCTTATGAGCTATTTGTTTTGATCGCCTTAGTATGAGCAATATCTTCACTTGTAACCTCAGAAGTGTACATTTTGGGGTTTTTGCAATTCCAATTTGAAATTCACTTATGGCCTTAATGTCTGTGTGTTGACTGCACCAAAATTTTCTCATTCAAATATACAGTTTTTGTTCCTTCATCCTGTCTTGTTTTCCTCCACCAGATTTTAAAGCCTTCATGTTGTTATTATTCTCCAAAGTTGGGTTGTCGGTTTTTCTTGAACATTTTCCTACAACTCAAATTACATTATTAAGATTTTATTACAAATTATAATGGGCTTCATTTATTTAACTCTAGGTCTCTCTTGGGTAAATACACAATTATGAACACTTTCCAGGTATCAAGGATTATGCTAAATGTGATTTTTGTAGTTATTTTATTTAATCATCTTGGGACACATATTGTTACTTATAAACATTTGGGATTATAGAACACTTAAAAGTCTACTGTTTTCCTATTTTTCTTCTTATTTTCTTCTTCTTCTTCTTTGATGTGGGAACCTTTTTTGAGTGTGTGCTCACCTCTCTCTGGGTTCTGCAGGCACACACTCCTCTATGGAAGGATTGCACCTTTACACTTACGTCCTGTGTGTGTGCTTCACTCACCTGCTATCTCTGCCACACATCACAGCTGGCTGCAAAGATTGCTCACAGACTGCTGGAGGCCACTAAGCAGTGGAGGTGGCATAAGTAGTGGCCAGTGCAGGGTATTCCCTCACATTGCATTAATATCCCTCCAAAGTGCTTACCAATTCATTACACAATGTATACAAGAAAATATATGATTCTTTCATCTATAGTAGACTTACTACATACTGTCTTTAGTTTTTACATTTCATTCCTGCTATCAGCAGAACTTAATGAAACATGTATTTCAACCTAATCTCTATGTGTCCACAGATATGAAACGTTACCTATTTCCCCCAATTGTATTTTTCATGCTAAAAAGATAAAATCTGAATAAATTAGAAATCATCAAAATAATTCAGTCACTTCATCTAATGACGTTATTAATTCAGTGAACACTGATTGCATTTTCAAGTGTAAAAATGCTCAGAATACGAATAGGTACAAAAAACCATTTCTAAATGGATGTACTCACAGATGAAATAGGATTTTTTTTTTTTTACATACATAACATAAGCTATTTCAAACTGGATTATTTCAAACATTCCTTTTAAAAAGTTTATCTAGATAATGTGGCATGGTGTAGCAGGGGAAAGAGGAAGGTTCTAGCCTAGCTAATGTTTAAATTATTCTTCTGGCTACCAGAAACTTGCAGAAACTTGTGAGCTTTGGAAATGACTGGAAGACTCTGGGTATAATTATACTTCTCCAGCAACTTCTCAAATTTCCGAAACATTGGACATTATATATCTGACCAGCAGGAATGACCAGTGATCAAATTCAAGACAAATCTCCATTCCCTGAGGTGAGTTTGCAGTAAAATGTATACACTCAACTCAAGGGAAACTCTCCTACTTTCATTACATCCAATATTACATTGAAGTATTTCTGCAGCTCATTTCATGACATGTTAAGAAAATGCTCGTAAATAACTATATTTTGATATATAAGTATGCTGTTATTTTTTTCTTTTTCCCCACTAGAAATCTAGAGGGTATGAAAAATAGTGTAACAATTAGAAACATGGGTTCTGCAGACAGATTGATGGGATCTACATCCTATTCTCACGGATTAACTGTATGGCCTTAAGAAAATCACTTCCCTATGACTCAGTTTCTTCCTTTAGGAACATATGCATCATGAGTTCTCATTTCCTCATAAGGCTATTATAAAGATTAGATAAAACAGTATGCGAACAGCACTTTAAAACCTGCCTAGAGAAGCACGAGGAAAATCATAACCAAAAGTTAATATTGTCTTAGGGGTTTTATTATTATATTATCTTGTGTCACTGACCAGATAATATAATCATGTTTGTTGGAAATATTCTCCAAAAGAATGTGCTTGGGTAAACATTGTGCTGATAACTTTTATAGTGCCTTAGAGTTTACCATGGTTTGTAACATAAATAATCTAATTTTCAACCTAAAACAACTCTGATGTGATAGGAAATGATGTTTATACATTATTCCTAATGGATTGATGGAAACAAAGACAATCAATCTAGCTAGAACAGATAATAACTGCTCAGTGATTTTACACCGAGCATTTCCACTGATGCCACTTTTGCTTTTCCAGGATATAGCAGATTCTTTTCATATATTAGTAGATCTACCTAATCACAGTTGCTTATTGACGTATTTTGTTACAGAAAACCTTTTAGGCCTGTGTATATCAGAAATACTATTGATTTTTGATTATTAGTAAATTCCATTTAAACTACACACAACAAAATTTATATATGAAAATGCATAGAGAAGCTCTAAAAATTGTCTTCTTGTGGTTTTATTTTCATGTTAAAATTGTTACTGCTCTTACCAGACTAACCCTGGCAGATCAAAAGTGAGAGATGTTTCCTTTTTAAAGCATTGGCAATAAAGACCTTCAGCTGAGAAAGCTGCATTGAATGGTTGGAAATATGTGTAGCAATTCAAAGTTTAATTAAAAGTGATTGAGGTAAGTAATTTCATTATAGTTTAGCCAAAACTACAAAAAGGTTATAAATTCTTAGAACATCATTTGTAGTGTTAGTATGTGTATTTATGTATTTATTTATTTTTGAGTTTCACATTAAATGGAACTTTACTTGTTGAAAACATAAAGACTGTTAGTTCAAGAAGAAATTCACTGTGATGTGTAGATTGATCTTGCCAATTAAATTCCAGGGTGATTTTATTTCTATTTTTTACCCAACATCCATCTACCTACTACTCATCTATTTATCTGTTTTACTTTCTTATTAATAAATGTTTCAAAACCTAATTTTGAAAGAGAGTTCAAAAACATGTTTAACAGGCCTAGAATTTTTGTACAGAATAGAAGTTTTCAAAGTAATTGAAGAGTTATCCTGAAGAGTAACAATCATTTTTACATGCTTTGGAAGAGAAAATATAGACATCCCCATTGATTTTTGGTCAAATGAAAATTTATTATAGATGATGGAAGTATAGGAAGGTTTCCTAAAAGTAAAGAATGATTTTCTCTTAGTAAAGTGCCAATGAGTTGTGAAATTCTACCAATAAAACTACTGCTTATGGAAATAAACTTGACTCAATCAATAATTTTCAATTACTAAGTTAAAAAGCACCAACCTCTGATTTTTATACAGTGTGATTAAGTTAGGACAATCAACACTACATAAAATGCTTTATAAGATATGAATTTACAAGTAAACCTAGTTCTAGACTTAATAAATTTTAAATACCTTTCTTCTTTTATTATTTTATGTTCTTAAATTAACATAAAATTGTACGTATTTATCATGTACGGAATGATGTTTTGAAGTATACCTACAAACTGGCAGGACTCAGTTTAGTCAATTATATGAGCATTACTTCCAATAATTTACCTGTTTTAATGGGGAAAAAACCATGAGCTGAAACTTTTTCAACCAAAGAACATGACATTTCAAATAATCTTGTAGCTAAAAATGTTTGGTTATATTTCCTCTGGTGAGTGAATGTTCCGTTTACTTAATTTACCTTGAGTATATAAAATTTAAGGTTTAAATTTTAATTATTTACTTTTCAAAACCTATCAGTTTTCATATACACTGGGGTCCGTAATTTCTAACATTTAATACCAATATAAATTAATTCCAAACTATTTTCATTTACAAAGACAAAATATTTATATAAACTTGTGTTACTACTATTGTTACTAAATTGTAGGTAACTCTGTTTCTGTGCAATATGTCTTTCATCTTCTATAAGAATTTTTTCATGATGCGTTCATAGAAACTGACAAGTTAGCAAAAAAAATCATGCCAATAGTAAAAACATAAAAAAAGGGTGAAATCGTAAAGATATATACTTTTAGTCTTAGCTCTAATTCTATTGGCATTTTGCAAGCATAAGTTTTCTTTTGTGTCTTATTTACATTACAATGGATTTACCTTTTATAAGCAGCGTGATTCTTCTCTTTTAGCCCTAAATGATAGAACAAATAACATCTCCTCTCAAGCAAAACTGAGAACAAAGACTGAATCCAAACCATCTGTTCCTCTTCCCCAGTGAAGTTTTGCTCCTCTGGGAAAAATAAATGTAGTGCTTTTGGAAATTTATAAATTGCAGGTAATTTTTAAATGTTTTTCTTTCTCTTTGTTTTTTTATTTTTAATTGAGAAATGAAAATTATATATTTTGTGTGTGCAACAAGTTTTTGTGTAATATGTGTGCATCGTGGAATGGCTACTTTGAGCTGATTAACGTATGCATTCGCTTACCAGTAGATTCTGCTAATGTTTAGAATGAGACATATAAGATCACTGTGGCCAAGTCAATGGCAGGCCTAACTCCATACTTAATACCAAGCCTCATCTTGGTCTAGTTCTACCACTACTGATTTCTAAGCTTTGTTCTGTTTTTTTCCCCCCCATGGCAATTACCACTGACAAGGATTCTACTTTGACCAAACTTTAATCAGGTTCTCCTGAGTTCTCTTCACAATTAACTTTTGCTTCACTTCTGTCTTTATCTCTGCATTGTCAAATTTTAGCAAGAACCCTTGCTATGTCAGTTTAACTAGAATCTTCCATCCACAATACCTTATCATCCTTAAGTTCTGACTGGGTTCCTCATCTCTCTCCATTCTCGAGTTGATGTCTCTCCCCTGGCCTAATTTTAGCAAGAATCCTCTCTTAACCTGATGTTTCCCCTTAATAATTTTCCATTCACTGACCTCCTTATCCTTCTCACCAAACTCCTAGGCTATAAATTCCCACTTGTCCTTGTTGTATTCAGATTTGAGTCCAGTTTCTCTCTAAGCTTCATAACAAATTGCCCTTGTCTCCCGATCTGTCTTCATGCCCCTGAATAAAGTCTGTCTTAGTGTGCTGCAATGAGTGCCTATTAATTTATTTTTCTTGAGCAACACCTTCATATAAAATACAATTTTATTTTTATTATGTTTTATTATTTATTGTCTGCCTTCTCACCACCTCTGACAGCTAGAATGAAAGCCAGTTGGTCACAAATACCAGTTTGTTTAGTTTGCCTACAAATTGAAAATATTCATTAGTGCTTGACAAATAACAAGTTTTTAGCACTTGAGGAAATAAACTAAATTTAAAAAATCACTAATGTTGCATATGACCTAGTTATCAGAAGTATAAATAATTCTCAAAATTCCCAGTCATTTGATTTTCCAGTGTATGGTGCTTACGTGCAGCAGCAGTACCATCTGGGTGCTTATTGGAAATGCAGACCTCACTTCTTACACAGAACAGAAAATTAAAATACACACATCATGAGATATCCCTACTACAACTGCATCCTCTCTCATAGACACCACAACTTCTCATTACGGAGCACAAATGGGTCATTTGTTAATTTGTGCTTCTTTCCCCAGGTTTTATTAGGAGAAATACCTCCATATCCTCTCATCAATATTAAAATCAAGGTGATATGTTCATGTAGAACAAATGTTTCTTTTGTGAGTTTAAGTTTTTACAAGTATTTTTTCAAGAACTACATGAGCTAAAATAGCGCCTTTCTGAATGTGATGTAAGCAAGATAAAAAAATAGCCCATCTCAGTATATTCTCCCCATAAGAAACAATAATCACATAGATCATTGAATGAAAAAAGAAATCTGGGTTGCTCAGGAATCCAGCTAAAAATGTCAACAAAATGGTGAAACAAAAAAGGAAAATAACTCTATAGAAAGGGGAGGAACAGTTCCATTTTGCCTGCATCACCATATTCCTCACGTTAACACAACTCATTACAGAGATGGGATTTCTTAACTTGCATATTCCTCTTGCATAAAGAAAGAGGCCACAGAAAAACAATGAGGTTCCCCAGGCTTTTGGGGTGGTGCGGAAGTCTATGTTCATAGGTTGAAGGAATGAATATTGTTATAAAATCTGTAGTACCCAATATGATTTAAAGATTCAATGCAATGTTTATCAGAATCCCAATGGTATCATTTACAGAAATAGAAAAAAAATTCTAAAGTTCATATGGAACTGCAGCAGATCCCAAATACCAAAGCAACTTTAAGCAAAAAGAACAAAGCTGGAAGTAGCAGACACCTTGATTTCAAAATATATGTTAAAACTAAGGTAATCAAAACAGCCTGACACTGACATAAAAGCAGACACACTGACTAATGAAACAGAGAGCACAGAAACAAACCCATTTATCTATGGTCAGCTGATCGTCTGGAAGGACACTAAGATTACACAATGAGAGAGGAATTATCTCTTTTATAAATGGTGTTACAAAACTGGACATCCACATACCAAAGAGTAAAGTAGGAACTTTATTCACACTATATACAAAAACCAACTCAAAAAGGAATGAACAATTGAATGTATGATCTGAAAGTGTAAATTATTCGAAGTAAATATAGGAGAAAAAGCTTGTTGACATTTGTCTGAACAATGATTTTTTGGCTATTACCCCAAAGGCACGGGGAACAAAAGTGAAAATATACTAACTAGAAATTTGCTACAAAGCAAAGAAAGCAACCAAGAGTAAGAAGACAACCTGTGACTGGGGAGAAAAGATTTAGACTCGTATATTGGTGGAGGATTAATGTCCAAAATACATATGAACTCACACTACTCAGTAGCAAAAGAATAAAACAAACAAAAGCATAAATAATTTGATTTAAAAATAGAAAAAAGGTCTGTAGAGACATTTTTTAAATGAACACAAAGAAATTTCCATCCAGTTAAAGGAAAGGTGGTCAATTTCAGTAATAAACACAAAAATGTAAATCAAAACCTCAGAAATATATTACTTCACACTTATTAGAATGGTCGTTGTCAGAAAATAAAGATAATGATGAGGAGGCTGAGTAAAGGGGACTCTGTGCACTGCTGGTGGGAATGTAAATTGGTATTGTAGTGATCAGAAACAGTATGCAGGTTCCTCAAAAATTAAAAATGGAGCTGCTTAATGTTGCAGCAATTCCCACTTCTGAGCATACACTAAAGGAAAATAAATCAGTATCTTGAAGAGATAGCTGTAGTCTCATGGCTATTTCAGCATTAGTCATAACAGCCAAAATAAGAAATCAATCTAAATGTCCATTGATGAGATGGATGAAAAAACATGATTTATTTATGCAATGGAATATATTTAGCTTTTAAAAGAAGGAAATCATGTCATTTGAAACAACATGGATGAACTGGGTAATATTATACTAAATAAAATACGCTAGATACAGAAAGACATTTGAGGCAGGATCCCACACACATGTGAAAATTAACAAGGGCAAGTTCATACTTACAGAGTGTAAAATGGTTACTCATGGCTGGGAGAATGGCATTATAAGGAAATTTTGGTTAAAGTAATGAAAGATAAATACTTTTTTAAAGATCTACTGTATGACAATATGATTATAGTTAAAAATACTATAACTGTGGTAGAAGATCTTGTGTTCTCACTGCTCACACACACACACATATATAGTAACTATATTAGGTGATAGATATTTTAATTGGTTTATCGTGGTGAATATTTCACAATGTTAGCATCTATAAAGTTCTCAACTAGTATGCCTAAATATATAAAATTATCAGTTTTCAAAAACACCTCAATTAATTTTGGGAGGGGAATATCAAAAGCCATAGTACTTCTTTTAATTTGACTTTGCCTTATAAGAGACAATAGACAAGGTTATAGACATCTTCTTTATTTAGATATAAATATAATTTTGAGGAAGACCCTATTTATAGTGGCTTTTGGAAGAGACAAATTAAGCAAATCAATCACTTCAAAACCAACTGAATTGGTAAAAAAAAAAATGTTGTAATAAGGAAAAATTTACCCAGCACTGTAAAAGTGCCATCTTAGCAACATAGATTTCCAGTCATTTATCTTTAATGAAGATATCATAGCAAATAACACAAAAATTCTGAGGGTTGAATCATAAATTATTTCCTAATACTGTGGCCTGTGAAGCAGGCCCAGGAAGCACAGACAGACCCCGTTACTTCACCAACAACGCCTGATGAATATGGGCCACACGACGGACAAAAGCGATTGTGTTCAACAACTATTTCCTGTACTGCCTATAAAATCATTCTGAATCATCCATGTCTGGAAGGTTAGCCAGAAAGGCAAGCAGTCCGCAGAAAGCAGAGAACTCATGAGAGATGCTGTACCTTTTCCCTTTTACAGTGTGGCTCTTTCTGACAGTATGGGCCATAACTGGGAAGGGATTTTGATATATAATAATTATCCAAAGGAATATTTGATAAACTAGATACCAAAAATGCAGATCCTCCTCATATGGATCCTTAAAAAAAAAAAAAAAAAAAAAGAACATATTGTTTTGCATGTTTGTTTCCTTCACAAAGTCTTGACCCAACTCTGGAGCATCTGTGTCTCTCTCTTGACTGCTCAGTCTCTGGAATGTAATGGCAGATTACAGCAAGCCAGGTTTCAACTTCTCATGTAGGTAAAGAAAACTCGAAAGCTTTCAGATGAGTAGTGTGCAGCCCCACGGAGAAATAAAAATATGTTAGAACAGTTTCAGGCTGGCCTAGCCTACTAGCTAAGAGCTCTTTCCTAAACGGAGAATGCTCAGGTCTTTTCAGGGTCTTTCACTTAATCCTTTGTGAACATGATTCAATTCTTTAATTTTTTCATCCTTCAACTTCCTGATCAATAAACAGGAGAGCAGTAGTACCTCCCTCATAGTATCTGTTCAGCAGATGAAATGAGTTGATACGTAGGAAATGCTTAGCGTACTGCATGCACGTGGTAACTACTCGGTGAATATTCTCTACTACTTTTGTAGTTTTTAAAGATGCAAGTAGGAAAATATATGAAGAGAAGGTGGAGAATGAGAAAAGTTTATTTGTTCTGAAACCTTGTTAGAAAGGACATTTATGAAAGGTGATATTTCATCAGAGAATGAAGGGAAGGGATGAGTCAGGCACTTATCTAGAGAAAAGCCTTCCAGGCCACAGAGAAAGCCAGTGCTAACTGTGGAAAGCTCTAGAGCAGTGGTCCTCAAACTGCGGCCTGTGGGCCACATGAGACGATGTGATTGTACTTGTTCCCGTTTTGTTTTTTTACTTCAAAATAAGATATGTGCAGTGTGTATAGGAATTTGTTCATAGTTTTTTTTTTTTGTTTGTTTGTTTGTTTGTTTGTTTTAAACTATAGTCCGGCCCTCCAACGAGCTGAGGGCAGTGAACTGGCCCCCATTTAAAAAGTTTGAGGACGCCTGTGAGAGCTGAAGGAATCTAAGAAGTTTCGGAGCAGATGTGGCGGGAGCCAAATAGGCAAGAGGAAAGTAACAAGAGAGCAGGGAGGTGTAGAGAGCTAAACGGTGGCCGGCCCTGTGGGCTCTGGCTAATGGTTTCCGTTCTGTAGGAAGTATCGGGTGGTTTGGGGTAATCGGAGTAAAAGACCTCTTAGCCTGGGGAGACCAAGCACTGCTGTAAACAGTAGCGGTTTTTTCTTTCCCCTGTTCCACAATCATGGACTTTGGTCAGCTGCAACTCCACTCCACTCCATGTCATTTCATTCTGGGACTTATGCTGAATGGCCAGGTCCCAAGGCAGAAGGCAAGAGCAAGGGAGATGGAGAATCTTTTGCTGGGAACTGACTCATATCACTGCCATTCAGAGCTCATCACCTGATGAGTCACAGTGCCAACTCTCTCAGTGAGGTGAAGAGTGTGCTGTCTCTCCTGAGAATCTCAAAGTAACTTGTAAAGAGATAGAGTTACCTTAAAAAAGGAAGAAGGAGATGAACAAAAACAGTAATAACCTCCATTAAAATTTGCGTGATTGTGTTTTTTTGTTTGTTTGTTTTTTTGAGACAGAGTCTCACTTTATCACCCTCGGTAGAGTACTGTGGCATTACAGCTCACAGCAACCTCCAGCTCTTGGGCTTAGATGATTCTCTTGCCTCAGCCTTCCGAGTAGCTGGGACTATAGGCAACCACCACAACACCTGGCTATTTTTTCTTTTTGCAATTTGGCCAAGGCTGGGTTTGTACCCGCCACCCTCGGTATATGGGGCCAGTGCCCTACTCACTAACCCACAGGCACCGCCCGATTGTGTATGTTTTAAAAGATCTTTCAAATTGTTTTTATGTTTAATGCAATACATGGAAGCAAAAATAGAATAAAAAAGAGATATAATGATATTGAGAACTTCAATGTAAGGTAATAATATCTCTACTTAAAATGACACAAATAGAGGTGAAAATGAAATGATCATTGTTGAAAAAAGAGATTTGCAGTTTGAAGGAAAAATCGAGGAGATTTGCTGGTGGATTGGCTAAGGTGTAAAAGAAAGAAAAATGCCAAGAGTGATTTACTTGTTCATTTTGTCTTCTTTTTCCCCCTTTGGCCTGAGCAAGTAGAACAATGAGTTTATGTGTCATTTACTGAGATGGAGAAAAATGGGATGTAAATGAAAATACAGCTTATGGGAGAAAAAATTACATTTAAAAACACAAAGTTCATTGAATTTAACTTAATTAAATTAAATATTGATAGGCAGCGAACTACAGAATCAGCAATGAAAATCCAAATCAAATGCAATACAGAGGAAAAAGTCGATGGAATTCTCATAAAAAAGAGTGGGACAAAAAGGAAGGAAAGAGCAAAGCTAATAGAAAGGATGGCCTCCATTTTTGAAAACAAAATATAGTCAAAGATAGAAGTGGGAGAAGAGGAAAAAAAGAAAGATGAGGATAATGTGAAAGAGGAAGCTTTATCGTAGAAAGATAATCAAGTTTCAGGTAAAAAAAATAAGTTGCTATTAAGTTGCTATTATTTGGGAGAGTGAATAGTAATAACAGGGAACATCACAGAAATACCTATATTTTTAAGTTGACGCATTTTTTTTAAATTTCAAAATTGATAACATATGTTGGCATTTGTAAAACTCACCTCCCCCCCAAAAGAACTGTGGTCACACAAGGCTAGGGAGACAGGAGTTTGGACCCTAGTAACTAAAGGGCAAGAAATGCAAACTTTTAAATCCCTTGGGCTATTCAAAAATGATGCAATTTTAGGGCGTTTTTGTAGGGGGCCCTGGAGGCAAACCCCAAGCACACAGAGGCAATTTAGAAGCAGACAGGTCCCCTCTGGTCACTGCACAGCTTATACAGGGAACAGGTCCAGTAGAAATAAGAGTCAGTGTGTCTGAAACCCAGGCCTGCTCTGCTATTCAGCAGGTTGGTCCCTCACTCTGCATTTGCATTCCCTTTTATTAGTTTTACCCTGATGGTCATATATCCTAGAGGAGATGGGATGTGGGGGTGGGAGTGTCTACCCATTACTTTTGAAAACTTTAGTTTCACTTCTCAGTAGGAGAAAATTCAGAAAATCAAAAGAGAAACTATTTGGATTATATAAATTAGGTCTGAATATGCAGATAGAAATGTCTGAAACCCCAAAATACTCACAGCTATGTAGGCAGAAAAAGACAATGTGATAGATTATTGAGGGCAGAACTTTCATACTGATCACTGTGGTAAAGTCTTAGATTCTAGAAGATATCAAAGCCTATGTACCTGGGGCATTTAGTTAATGTTTCAATTATAGAGAGAAGAAGTCAACTAGATGATCTGAAATGTCTTTTAAATAACTAAATATTAGTGACTTTTTTTATATTTTATTTGGTTGTTGTTTTTTTTTTTTTTTTTTTTCCAAATTCAACTTAGAGTCAAATACCAGACTCCGTCTAATTAATTCTTCTCCTTTTGTCTTTTTCACCTACATATATCATTGATGGTCATTTTTTTTTTTAACATGAAATCATTTGTCTTTATGATAATTTTTTATAATCAGGTTATCAATCTTGTTTCACTCATTTTAACAATGAATCAAGGAAATTAACTTAATTTTGAAGAAAAATTAAAACACTTATTTTCACGAGTTCAAATATTCTAATCTTTTACATACAACTTCGAATATTGTACATGAAGAGATTTTTTTTTTATCAGTTTCAGCTAGGGGGAAAATAACATTGATGTATTTATTTAAATGTAATGAAAAAATGGCCTTATTCTTTGTCTCTAGGTACATGTTCTTGAGTGATTGCCTATTTTACTCACTCTTCCAGGAAGGATAACTTTATGGCAGAAGATACTACTTAACCCCAAGATAATTTTCTAACCCAGAAATTTTTTCAAGAATTTTCAGAGATCATGAGAAGAAGGAGAACATAGCACAGAAATCCACAAATCAATTGTTCTGACCTAACTATTTTAAAATCTATAGAATAAATATTAATACAAAAGTAGCTCCTCACAAATCTTCAGACATCTATATTAAAAAGACTTTGCTTCTAATATACTTGCAATTGTAAAACAGAAAATATATTCAAGTGCCAACTAAAAATATGTGATTTTTTTTTTTTTTTTGTGAAGAAATTAGGCAAACAAGTCATTGCACTCTACCCAAGGTGACAAAAATGAGACTGTCTTAGAAGAAAGGAAGGAAGGGAGGATGGGAAGGAAGGAAGGAAGGTAACTAGGCTAACGTGAGATATTATCTCATACATTTACCTTTAAGCATAAGAAGTAAATTATTTGAAAGTTAAAGGCAGGATTCGTCAGCCCTCCTTCTGCTGTCATTCTTGCATATCAATACTTTGGCTTCATGTTGGTTAGATATTTTGAAGGATTGCTTTCCACTTTTACATCTTTCCAAGAAATATTCACCGATCCATAAATATTATCTGTTTTATTTGTGTTACATATTTTAAACATTTAACTTATATGCCTGAATTCCAGCTTAGGTAAAAGGTATCAAAAAATAGGGCTTTCCCTGTACATCTATCAATGAATGTGATAGAGCCTTTACAAGGGAGTGAGATGGTTGTGACAATGAGGTAGAATACTGAGTTTCAAAATTCACAGTTTTTTCTAAAAGATTCATCCAAATCCTCTCAGCTTTCTTATGAAATATAGCATTTTACTAAAGAAGGTATTTTATTTCATGATATATTTTGTAATAGACCAAATCCCACATTACATAACGGGCTTATTTTTCCCTAAAACTTCCAGTGTTCTTATATGCACATGATTATTATTTCTATTAATACTCTTCCTGAAAATTGTGTCAAGGAATTTCAGAACTCTGTGTTTTCTTGAGGAACTGGGGATGATGTTTAGGCTCTGCCACATTGCATCTGGTCAAACCACATGTCAAAGAGCCCATACGCGTGAATGACTGAGTACTGCTACAGATTTACAGCCCAGATAATAAAGAAAAGTTCAGCTTTTCTTTTTTTTGTTACTGTGATTTTTGCTATGGATTTCATTGCTGGATATTACAGTATAATCACGTCAATTTCTATAATACTCACATACATGATATAATATGTATGACGTGAACAAGAAGGTGAAAAATAAAGGAACATCAAAATTGCTTCCTGAGGAGGTAGCACAAAGCATCACATAATGTTTAATAGGGGTCGCTTTCTATTTAGTACACTTAGAAGAAAACTCTTCCTCTAAAAATTTGAGCTTAAAATTCCTTTTCTCCCTGAAATAAAATGTCAATACAAAACACAGATGAGATGCTAAAATTGGAGATAGAAGGAGTCAAAGCAACAGTCCCTTTGGTTCCCAATAATTGTAATTGCTATACTTACATGATGGATTAAAAGTCTTTTGTACAAATGGATGTGCCATTAATTGAAACAAATTAAAATCAAAGAAAATGTTAACAATAGCAGCTAAGCATCCTCTTTTGTTGTATCTAGATCATCTCCATATAGTTTGAGATAATCCAGATGACAGAATAGAAAGGGGAAATATCCAGTTTCAAGTAGAAGCATGTGAAAGCTTCTTGTGCCAATCCTTGCACAGGAGCACTCTGTGAAATTTAGCACCGTGTATCATATTTCCATGCAAAAATAAGTAAGGGTCCTATTCACAAGGATCTTACATTTAATCAGGGAAAATTAAACAAATGTTGACACCTTTCCTAAGAATCTCTGTATGAGAGGAATCACAAACTTAGTCCTGAGGAGAAATGGAAGAATGAGCTCTTTTCAGGTGGTTTTTCACAAGCTGTATATATTACAATCCATTCAATCTCATTTCAAGCCGGACTATACTTTAATGTGGATAACGTTCTAATATATAGACGCTATCTGGGGATTGCCATACATAAATGCTCACTTGAACTTACTAATATGTATTACTGTCAATATGTTTCTGCTAAGAGTGGGAGAAAAAAAAAACACAACAGCATGCTTATTGAAGCAAAAAGGCAAAGGGCATATTATCAATTGCTTTATTTTATATTTTTCTAATATACATAATTTTTTGTAGTAAATTAACCTCGTGTAGATTCAAGCATGTTATTATTATGAATTCACAGGTTAAGTTTTAAAATAAATTATTGTTTATATATAACCTCTCTTTCATCTTATCCCTATAATATGTGCTTCATATATATATATATATATATATATATATATATATATATATATATATGGGAAGAGTAAATGATTTAAAAGAATATGCATTTCTTTTTTAGAAAATGTGGTAGGAATAAAATTGTCAGAAAAAAAATTAAACCCTCTGGATTCAAAAGTATTTCCAGAGAACTATTTGTCAAAGACAATTCTCCATAGCTCATCTACTTTTTGAAAAATATTAAAGCTATCATGACAGACATTGGAAAGCCCTGGCCTTCAAGATCACCTCATTCCTGCTTTGAGGTAAGCATAACCTGTCATTACCCAAAGCAAAAGATCTCAAGTTCTGTCAAAGAACGGTGTTAAGAAAGAATGAGAGAATTCTTACTTGTGATGGGATTTTTCTCTAAAAGACTTTCAAAATGGAAAATGCCTGTTAGTCTCACTGAAATTAAAAGATACAACTTTTCCCTGCTTCTTTAATTAATGATTAGGGCCCTGCTGAGCACACTCAGAAATGAAGCTAAAATTGTCATCCTATATTTCTGTTTCATTTGAAGGGATAAAAGTCTATGATAAGCAGATATTATAATAATAATCATGGTGGATCTTAAGAATAATTTTGTGAAAACTTGACGTTAAATACAAGAACTTCAGAATCAAAAAGATATAGGATTAGCTTTCCATCTTACTGCTTTATTAGATCTGTGAATTTACTTAACATCTCAGGAGTTCCTCACTTAGAGTATGAAAAGCTGCCGTGTAAGATATATGATTTTGATTACATTAACTTATAGAAATTTAATCGCAAGGTTATAAAACATATATGGGATCAAGTAAGCACCTAAAAATTCATAACAATCAATGCTATTCATGTTACTACTAATATTTACTTTTTTTTTTGCAGGCTTTGGCCGGAGCTGGGTTTGAACCCGCCACCTCCAGCATATGAGGTCGGTGCCCTACTTCTTTGAGCCACAGGCGCAGCCCTAATATTTTACATGTTTTATTCAGTAAAGATACGAGCCTTTTAACTGGTAGTTATAGTTTATCATTACTGCTATTAACATAATGTTTTTAATTTTTTAAAATTTTTATTATATTCTCTTACATGGTAAAACTAAATGATTAAAATATTAAATGCTTTAGAACCACAGTTCCCAGTCCCTGGGCTGCACAGCAGGAGATGAGCAGCAGGCTAGTGAAGCTTCTTCCTTATTTACAACCACTCCCCACAACTCCAGTCACTTCCTGAGAACCACCTCCTGTCAGATGAGGGACGGCCCGAGATTCTCACAAGAGCACAGATCCCACTGTAAACTGGGCATGTGAGGGATCCAGGTTAAAAGCTCTTTATAAGCATCTATGTGCCCTGCAGCCCCGTCCATGGAAAAATACCATGAAACCAGTCCCTGGTGCCCAAAAGGTTGTGGACGGCTGGTTTAGAAGTCATACTTTACTGGCAATTATTATGTTTTTAGGAGTGTCTGTTCAATGTTACTTTCTGATTATTATTACTATGACAGACTTAGTGCTATGAGAACAATTAGCAAGATGTTAACCTAGCAGAATAGGAAGATTTAACTCAACGCCTAAAAAATCTACAGAAATCTCCCAAGAATATCTCTAGAAGAAGGGTCTCTGAGAATACTTTTAAAGGAATAGGAGACACTTACCAGTTTTAAAAAAATAAGGAAAGAAATCAGGCAGTAGAGCTGCTGCTTTACTGGGAAATGAGCAGGCATCGTATTTTGGGAAAAACCCTTGAGGCAAAAAGAGTGTATGTAGGAAGGGCAGCATGGACTTCAAAAGGTCAGCAAGAGACAGACAAGAGACAGGTCAGAAAACTTGTATGGTGACGAAGTTGGCCTCTATCCTGAAGGGCTGGCAGAGGGGAGGGCCACGGGGTGAAGATTGGAGTTTATGAAAAAACTTAGGAATTATTGGGTTCTGAGTTCTGGAAACACCAGTGTGGAAGTGTGGAGCCAGTAGACCATGTCCAGTCTGCTGGAAGGGAAGCCTTGGTGCTTTTTTCTCTCTGCCACCTTTACCTGTGCATGTGAAGACTCTCTGAGCAGCTCCTGGGGTCTTTAAGCTTCAGTGAGCGTGGGATGCACTCTCCTTGTGATGGCCTTAAGACCTCTTTCACTTGGCTCAAGGTGAAGGGGCACATTCCCCATTTTTTGCCTGAAATAAGATTGGGGGAAACGATTGATGGGCAGTATTCTGCCAGTTGTCACCAGTACGGTCTCTCTACCACATTGTCAAACCATAACCACTGTTAGCACAGGCAGGTGTATGACCGGTTAATGTTTTCCAAATGATATTTGAGTCATTTATTTTGTCAGTGATGTGTAGATGTTTCACACTTCTCATTAGAAGGGAGTGATACAGGACACTAGTGTTTTGTTTTGTCTGTAGTTTTTCTCTAGAGGCCTTTGCAGAAATGTTGAGAAAATAGGAGGAGAGTCACTCACAGAGGACTTTAAAAACAGAATGTGTACTTTTGGATTCTGGGTTTGGTGGTCAGATAGTTGATGGAGATATGAAGACAAGGGAGAGATGAGGTGACAAAACTTCTAGAATACCCCATTCCTTGTTTTGTATTATTTAGTTAAAAATATTTAACCAAAATATTCTGCCTGTGTTATGTATCACATATATTTGAAAGTGCTTTATAAAATGTAAATTATACACAAATATATGAAACTGATTATACATACATGTGCATGATAAATGTATAGGTATACAATTGTGAATACAATGTACATACGTACACATGTATATTATAGCACGTTGTACATATGTGTGTATGTACAGGTAGATGCAGCTCTATGAAGCACCTGATGAATTTATCTATTCCCAAAGAATTCCAGTTAGAAAATTCCAAAAAGGAAAAAAATCTTTCCATATCAACCACTAAATTTGCTTTTTTATAATACAGATATTAATGTTGATGCATTAGGAAATGTGGATATTTCAAATAAAGGACAGACTTTTCATCTAAATTATTTCTTTCTTTAAGAGATTTTAATTCATATTTGGGACATAAATACATTGGCTAATGTTTAAATCCTGTTGTTCCAAGTAAGTCAATGCTTTCTTCCTCACATATTTAGTAAACAAAATCGTCATTTTAACTTATACAGGGAAAATGTGATTGGATACGTCACACTAATTAAGTGCCCCATTGGGTGTCTCCTCTGGAGGTTTCCTCCGTACTATTTGCTATAAGCCTTTCCAACTGCAGGGAAAAGTGATAACAAAGCCCAGAGCTACGCCCTGTGATTGAGAGAATCAGTTATCCTGTTGTCTCTGGAAGCAAAATCAATTCACGTGCTCTGTCACCCTTAGAAAGGGCTAACGCTGCCGGCAATACATTTTACAGGATTTCCCCAAGTCAATTGCTTCTTCTCTTTGGGATCAAGATGAAAGCAAATTGATTCTTCTCATACGTAGAGGAAGCAGGAGAGAAGAGATACTTTCAATCTACTCACTTCGTTTTTTTAAACTGACAGATTTCGCTTGCCTCTCTAAGTAAAGTCCTTAGTAATTGAAATTCTGGCTGTGAAACATACTCAGGCACAACCAACATGAATGCAATTTCCCTTCGAGTTACGTTTCGTGCAAGTAGGCAGAAAATTTATTTCTGTGTAACTTATTTCAGAACACAGTCAAAAAACAAAACAACCCTTTTCAGTACATTAACTAGACTGCTACGTTATCATGTTCAATTTGATTTTATTACATTTCCCCAAATCTAGTGATAATCATAATTTGTGTTTTATTTTCTTTAATCAAATTGAAAAAATTCAGAATCATCACCGAAAATATTTTAATAACTTTTTCCTGAAAATATAACTTTGTAATAGAAAATAATGAATTAAAGGACAAGCTAAAATCATTTCCAATCACAAGTGGATTGTGCTAGGCTTAAAACTAGCTTTTTGTTCAGACTCCAGAGAAAGTATCAGTATAGGGACATATTTCCTTCCTTCACTGGACAAAACACAAATGTAGATGAGTTTAAGAAAAATTTCCAAATTGAATAAGAATTTGCTAAAGGTGTATAACTATATAAAATGTCAGGAAGGAGTGATGACAGTTTACAAAATAAGAAATGAACCAAGAAAGCATACAAAAATAGAGACTGATGAAATATAGAAAATACAGCTTCTGTTGAAAAACATGTTTAAGGTTTGTAGGCTACTATTTTGACTTATATGTAGAGAGTAACTATTGAAATTTTGTTCTATAAATTATTGTAGAGTGCCCAAGGCTAGGTTGAGTTGCAAGTACAATACTCAGGGTCTAAATCAAAGATAAGTTACAACATGCCCTGTGTGTGTAGGGGGCGGGTAGGTGTATGTATGTTGGTGGAGGACAGACATTTCTTCATACAACTACCCTATCAAGTTGAAATAAGATTGACATGCAAACAACCTGGATGACTGTAAACAGGCAGACAATTCACTACATTTTGAGAGTTGGTGAAATTACCTTTAAAAGGTCAGGAACAGACAGACAAGAGACAGATCAGAAAACAGATCAGACAATTCAGAAGACAGATCAGAAAATTCTTTGGTCATAAAGAATAGATAACATAATAAAAATCAAGTTAGGATAGCACTAATCATTAGTTGGTAATATGTATAAAAGCTAATCAGAACTTAGTTCTAATCCTCTACTCTTCAGTGTCACCAATTTCAGTTTGCCACTTAACTTGACCCAAATCTATGTGTGCATATATGAGCTTTTCACTTGGGAGGAAATATAATAGAAAAAAAAGGAACACTTTATAAATAGAAATTTGTTTAACATCTTAAATTTCAAATTAAATTAATGTATATTATTTAAAGAGGAAGAAAAAGTATATTTTACACTAACATTAACCCTTCCAATATAACTTAAATAAAAATCCCATAATTAAAACACAGTGGAATCAATGGCCTCATATTAAAGCCTTATATTGTATTCATATACTCTTAGGAAAAATACATATGCTTCAGTGTCTGCTTTCACTGATAATCCATGGTCTCTGAAGAAATTTATTTTAAATATTGTGAACTGGAAATAAATTGACTTATGAGGACATATTTTTAGGTTTCATAAATCAGTTTTATATGCATTTTTCAAACTGAAAAAAATATAGTTCATTTCTATGAAACAACTTCATTTTTTTTGAAACATCCTGAAAATCATTAACTATTCTCCTTACCCTGGCAGACTTAAGTTTTTTTTTTTTTATTGTTGGGGATTCATTGAGGGTACAATAAGCCAGTTACACTGATTACAATTGTTAGGTAAAGTCCCTCTTGCAATCATGTCTTGCCCCCATAAAGTGTGACACACACTAAGGCCCCACCCCCCTCCCTCCATCCCTCTTTCTGCTTCCCCCCCCAATAACCTTAATTGTCATTAATTGTCCTCATATCAAGATTGAGTACATAGGATTCATGCTTCTCCATTCCTGTGATGCTTTACTAAGAATAACGTCTTCCACTTCCATCCAGGTTAATACGAAGGATGTAAAGTCTCCATTTTTTTTAATGGCTGAATAGTATTCCATGGTATACATATACCACAGCTTGTTAATCCATTCCTGGGTTGGTGGGCATTTAGGCTGTTTCCACATTTTGGCGATTGTAAATTGAGCTGCAATAAACAGTCTAGTACAAGTGTCCTTATGATAAAAGGATTTCTTTCCTTCTGGGTAGATGCCCAGTAATGGGATTGCAGGATCGAATGGGAGGTCTAGGTTGAGTGCTTTGAGGTTTCTCCATACTTCCTTCCAGAAAGGTTGTACTAGTTTGCAGTAATGTTTCAGGATATAAAATCAATGTCCACAAGTCAGTAGCCTTTGTATACACCAATAACAGTCAAGATGAGAAGCTAATTAAGGACACAACTCCCTTCACCATAGTTTCAAAGAAAATGAAATACCTAGGAATATACCTAACGAAGGAGGTGAAGGACCTCTATAAAGAAAACTATGAACTCCTCAGAAAGGAAATAGCAGAGGATATTAACAAATGGAAGAACATACCATGCTCATGGATGGGAAGAATCAACATTGTTAAAATGTCTATACTTCCCAAAGCAATCTACCTATTCAATGCCATTCCTATCAAAGTACCTACATCGTACTTTCAAGATTTGGAAAAAATGATTCTGTGTTTTGTATGGAACCGGAAAAAACCCCATATAGCTAAGGCAGTTCTTAGTAACAAAAATAAAGCTGGGGGCATCAGCATACCAAATTTTAGTCTGTACTACAAAGCCATAGTGGTCAAGACAGCATGGTACTGGCACAAAATCAGAAACATAGACACTTGGAATCGAATTGAAAACCAAGAAATGAAACTAACATCTTACAACCACCTAATCTTCGATAAACCAAACAAGAACTTACCTTGGGGGAAAGACTCCCTATTCAATAAATGGTGTTGGGAGAACTGGATGTCTACATGTAAAAGACTGAAACTGGACCCACACCTTTCCCCACTCACAAAAATTGATTCAAGATGGATAAAGGACTTAAATTTAAGGCATGAAACAATAAAAATCCTCAAAGAAAGCATAGGCAAAACACTGGAAGATATTGGCCTGGGGGAAGACTTCATGAAGAAGACTGCCATGGCAATTGCAACAACAACAAAAATAAACAAATGGGACTTCATTAAACTGAAAAGCTTCTGTACAGCTAAGGAGACAATAACCAAAGCAAAGAGATAACCCACACAATGGGAAAGGATATTTGCATATTTTCAATCAGACAAAAGCTTGATAACCAGGATCTATAGAGAACTCAAATTAATCCACATGAAAAAAGCCAACAATCCCTTATATCAATGGGCAAGAGACATGAATAGAACTTTCTCTAAAGACGACAGACGAATGGCTAACAAACACATGAAAAAATGTTCATCATCTCTATATATTAGAGAAATGCAAATCAAAACATCCCTGAGATATCATCTAACCCCAGTGAGAATGGCCCACATCACAAAATCTCAAAACTGCAGATGCTGGCGTGGATGTGGAGAGAAGGGAACACTTTTACACTGCTGGTGAGACTTAAGTTTTATATATTTAGATGCAGGGTAGTAATTTTCACCACGGGAGTTTGCCTCTTTTCATTCTCGATAGAAAGTGTGGGGGGCGGCACCTGTGGCTCAAGGAGTAGGGCGCTGGTCCCATATGCCGGAGGTGGCGGGTTCAAACCCAGCCCTGGCCAAAAACCAAAAAAAAAAAAAAAAAAAGAAAGAAAGAAAGTGTGAAGTTTACCTTCGGGAACTGGTACCAACAAGTAGAAATTTTGAGCGGGGGCATCCTTCTACCATGTACAACTTCAATCATGGGTGTAAGTGTCGGACCTAAGGATAAACGATACTACAGAGAACTTACTATTTTTTGTGTCTAGAATTTAGTGTTCTAATCACTAACTAAAACAATTATTTAATTCAAAACGGATACTATGTTTCAAAAATGTATAAATGCATATATATATTTATTTATATTTGTATATACAACAAAGTTTTTTGTTTGCTGTTGCTTTATTCAACTTTTATACTGGATGCAGCATCTACATTTTATTTACTTATGTAGATATGATTCTTTTTATATGTGGCATAGAGGCAAAAAAGACAATGTCCTTCACATCAATCCACGATAGGAAGGTTTTTACACTGCAGCTCATGTTGTATATGAAGCAAGTAACTTACTGGACTATTGGCTATAAAGCAAAATAGGCTAAAAACTTTTAGATTTTTAAAAGTGACTCTGACCTATGTGACTCTGGATCAGTTTCATAAACTCTAAAAGGAAAAAATAACAGTATTTCCTTTCCACAACTTCAGTAATATTTATTAACATAAATAATTCCAAGTGTCTGAGAAACTGAGATATCAGAGGGCCCGTGGTGGTAGGTGTTAATACTTCTAAATATACAATTGCTGATAATAAGAAGTACCAAGTATGAGTATATTTCTTTTGCCCAGCACATTTTCTTGATAATTGTGAGCTTCTAAAATACTTTAGTTTATGTATTTTACATCAAGTTTATATTTTCAAGGTAAACCAAGTTGTCTTTTCAATTCCACTACTAAACAACAAGAATGACAGTAAACACAATCAGAAGTACCTGAGAAAAAATAAAAACAGAAGTTCCCTTCTCAGTGTTTGTTCAGTTACATTAAGGTAAAGTCATTCCGCATTTTATGACATAACATTGGTTTAAACATCCTTTGAAACAAATAAATGCCAAAATCGTTAAATTACTATGTGCAGATCTCACATTAAAAAGAGGATGAGAAAACTCTAAAATACTTGGTGGTTTGAGCAGAATGAAATGAAAGTGTCTCTGTAGTACCAGTTTTAAATGTTTTAAACATTGTTGAAAAGTACGATAGTCGCAAACTCGTATGGTCTGAATGCCTGTGCCCCTTTGAAGTTCACGTTTATACTTAACCCACTATGCAATAGTATTAAAGGCAGGATGGTTAAGAGATGACTAAGTCACGAAAGCTCCACCCTCATGGAATGAGCTTAAGGCCTTGTAAGAAAGGGCTCTCAGCCTCCCCACACTTGCCCTTGCACCTTCTGCCTTGGAGACATAGCTGCAAGGTATCATCTTACAAGCAGAGAATCTGGGCCCTCGCCAGACACTGAACCTGTTATCACCTTGGTTTTTGAACTTCCCAGCCTCCATAACGGTGACAAAATAATTTCTTTTCTTTGTAAATTACCTGGTCTCTTTTAATTTTGTAATAGCAGCACAAATGGGCTAAGTAAGAGAAATGCCACATGAATTCCTTCTAAGAGAAATGCCACACTAATTCCAAACGTGTTCATTCTCAGGCTGTGAATGACGTTGACAACATGTTAGAAGAATATGGGAATCTTATAAGCAAATCACAAGCTAAAATGTTACCATTTTGGCCTTTGCCCTTGTCAATGTGGATAATAACGAACACTAATTTTCAAATTTCTGAGTGTTATTACCTCATTCTCTTCAGAGGAATACAATAAAATGTAATTAAAACAAGTTTTCAGCTCATTGTAAACATTGTCCATCTTTCATAGTGAAACGCTGCCAGGAGATCCTGCAGATTCCCAAACGCAACATAACACAAAACCACTCCAGAATAAATGGCAGAACTGAGGAAGGACTCTTCCTGTTTTTCTCTAAAAAGGAACTAAAACCTAGATATACTCAGGTGGGTTTCCCCAATTCCTTTGTGAGAAAAGAAATTACAACAAGCAAAGTCCCTGCATATTATTTATAGTGTATTTCACTTGCACTTAGTTTTCATATTATAATAAATGCTTACTTTTCTTAATTTCTTTTCTTTGACTTTCTCAAATCTCAAATAAAATTTTAAATGATAATTGGGAGGAGATGAACCCTGTCGTATCGTCAAATTTAGTAGAACCAAAAGGCGGCATCTATAGAAGTTTTTCGTTTGTTTGTTTCTTGGGTTAGTTGGTTTGGGATTTTGTGTGTGTGTGTGTGTGTGTGTGTTTTCTGTTATCATTTTTATCACTCTTTTTGGCTTGTTTTTAAAATCACTAACTGTATGGCCCAGTGTAAGGATGGGCATGAATTGTATAATTCATATACTACTCTCTACTAATATGTGAAACTTAACATTACATAATTAAATGTTTAAGGGACAAAATAAATTAATCTGTGCAATGTCAAAGAAAAGAAAAGAAAATGGGGATCTCAGTCCTACAGCTTCATGGAAGTGGGTTTTGCTGACAACCTCAGGGAGCTTGGAAAGAGATTCTCCCCCTCAGAGCCTGGCCAGGCTGACACCTTGATTTCAGCTGTCTGAGAAGCTAAGCTGAGGCACCCATGTGGCCGCCTGGACTTCTGACCTCCAGCACTATGAGCTATGCCATGGGATTGTTTCAAGCTCAATTGCTTGCTAATTTGTGAAACACATACAGAAACTAATACAGCAATGGTAAAGGACAAAAAGAGGAGAATGAGGATAAAAATCTTAATTTCAGGAGAAGGATAAAATAAACGAGCCACAAGAGCAGACCAGTAGGAGTTTTAACAAGTATATTAACTATGTGATTACGTATTAGGTTTGAAAAAAAAGTTGCTATTACGTTCATATATGTAATTAATTTTATAGATAGTTATTTTCTAATTTTACATTTTTCTTCTAATTATATACTCTAAAACATTTTATATACCAATTATTTTAATTTCACAGTGAGATTGAACTTTGTGGACAAACAGTATTTCTTAAGATCCTTTAGTAAACATGAAAAATTTCTAGTGATAGTTTTTAACTATCTAATATTAATGATAGTTAAATACTAGTGATAGTATTGATGTGTTTAAAAACAACACAAAGAAATGCAATATGTTAACTTCCTAAGAGATAGTTGGTAGACCAGAAGACTTATTTAATTAAGTAATATTTCTCATAGCTCTTTTGTACTTATTCTCCTTTCTATAAAACTAGGGAGGTGGTAGATTCAAACAAAGATAATTAGTTAAATAAGGTTGAATTATAAAGTCTGATGATGGTAGTTATTTTTTGAAACTCTCACATTGTAAAATAAAATGAAAAATACAATACGATGTACCAAATGACCTGTTCTTTCTCTTTTAAAAAATAAAATAAGGTCTGCATGACAAGGATCTTAGTCCAATGACACATTTTGGAGAGGAAGAGAGCTCTACAGGAAATAATGAGACCTTTTTAAGACCTGACCCATACACATTCCAGCTCAGATCAGACAGCAATGAATTTATCCTCTATTGTTATCCTTGAATTTGGGGGTCAGATAATGCTTGGTCAACTTGTTAGAAGCTGGAACTAGACTGCAGGTGTATCAGAATAGAAAACCCAGAGGGAGAGATACAAGTCAGCCTTTTCATTTACTTCACCTCAGGAGAGCAAAATAATTCATAACAAGCATGTCTCAGCTCAAATTCAAGTTCAGCTGTGGTGAGACTCCCATGCCCGTGGAGTGACCTAATGACAATTCATTAGATCTAATAACGTGCAGCCACCACTGTGGCTTATTTTTCTCACAATTTTTAAAAATTTTCTGATGACCTAACTTTATTTTTAAACATACCATCAACATGGTTTGTTCAAGATGCTGACTGTTAGACCTGAAGTTATCCTGATATGCTGGCATTTATTTTTAGCTATCAAAGAGTTCATCTGAACAGTGGGGCTAATAAAATCCAACACAGATATTCTGAAGGAAAAAGAAAACAAATGGGTCATATATCCTCGCAGAGTGCTGTTTCTCACTATGCATGGTAGTGGTATATATCACCATACATGAATTCTTGCTCTGTCTTTATGTTCAATGCCACAGATATGAAGTTTATTACCTGAAAAGTATATAATTGCACAGTTTATATCATCCCCATATTTTAGTTTTAGTAGCCTGTGCTGTCATAGCTTGTTTGATAAAATAGTTAAAATAGTTTAACCATCTAGGCCATCCTTGCTATGCAATTCGTAACAATATTATGAGCCACAAACTACATTTGTACAATCATTGTACCTGCCCTATGTTTATTCTATCCTGCAGTAAATGTGAGCCTTTTTAAAAAATACTCATGACCTGTATAATGTGCAAAATTAATGCAAACTGTGCAGAATAAACAATGTATAGCTGGATATAAAATTATAGCACTTTGCACCTATGCTCTCATTTCCATAACAAATAAACTACAATGTATATGAGAATAATAAGTAGGCAGGCTTAGCTTGCAGTACAATTTAGAGAAAACACACAGTGAACAAAGAGAATGGGGACATGGGTAAAAAAAAAATAGGGAAAGAAATGAACCCACATAAATTTCCTATTTAGTTGTAACAAATGAGAAAAAGTCATGTGAAACTGCGAGAAGCCGGAAATTACACAGAAGTCCTCATGTAACGCGCTTTGCTTTTCCCAGGTATTTAAATATTACAACTATGTAATAATGCATTAAAGGGAACAGAATTAATGCTTTTAAAAATCTTTTTTCTTCTTGCTGCTAATGGACATTTGCCCATTTGTGAATCCTTTTAAATAATTGATAAATTTGATCACAGAAAAATGCCCTAGTGAGAAAAAGAAATGCTCTACTACCCTGCAAAATTATAAATTAAATTTTACCATATTTTGGTTTTACCATATTTTGCAATACTTTTTAAAATACAACATCTATAATTATTCTAACTGCTTTTTGTAAATAAATATGAACTTGATTATTCTTCATGCATTCACATTTTATAAGAGCGATCAAGTCTCTTTTAAGTAGACAGAAATTGACCAAAGGAATGATTTGAGTGCCTTTATTCCGATATATTACATTTTTAGCCTGCTAAAGTAGGATAGGAGAAGTTTCACGGGACGATTCTTTTAACCCAGAATTTTCCAAGTCAAGGTAGGAGAAAACAAATTCCAAGAGATAATTTTTGAAGGAAACAAAATGAGACCGTTGTGCAATGAGTCCCGTGTTTAATGAGTAAGGAAAATTGAAACTACCACATCTCCTGTGGACTATTTCATTGGCATCACATGCTGCAAACACAGAAATCTTGCCCTGGAGAAATTTATTTAACTCTATTTCACCCCAATTCCTACTGTATTTGACCAATGAACATCTTTTAATTTTAATATACATATTAATATTTCATATATTAATAATAAAATGTTTTCAGAAATGATAACCTATGTCACAGAATGCATTTCTTTCTTTTGGGAGATTTTCTTCATCTTTGCTTAAAAATATGAAAAGTAGTTCAATACTCCAGTACCTTAAGTTATACATATAGTATAGAAACTGTTAAGAAAAAAGATGGTTCATCATGTTAATGCAACTAATTCATATCATGAGATCTCCAAACAATGTGGTGATCTTGATTTAAAAAATGTATTTTATGTCATCCCTCAAAATAGTCTTTCAACAATATATGGAAATTCATTCCAATGTATATATTGGAAAACAATATTGAGGCACACTCAAAAGATCCTTAATTTACCTTCCAAAATACAATTATTCTATAGGAAAACTAATGTGAAACCCAAGATAAATTTCTAGCAACCTTTGAAAGGGCTTCAGACTCCTGAACTATGCAAAGTTCACTGTTTTACTTGTGATTCATATACTAACATTTTGATTTAGTGAACCTGGAATTACTCTCAGTTTTGCATAGTATGTGTATTTCAATTATCTTTTTATCAAATATTTTGTTTTATAAAGTTTTATATATTTAAATATGTTGGTATTAATGAATCATTTTAACCTTATATTAAGATCCAATTTAATAATAATCTAACTTTCTGCTATACAAAATAGGCATCTTACAAATTCTATTTACCATTTTACTTATTACAATAGAGCAATTTTTTATTTGTATTTCTTACTCTCTAACCACACCTGATGGCCAATAATAAAGAAAATTTCAAAATATTGTTAGATATTTACTTTTAGCATTAATTATAGAACTAATCAAAAACTATAATACATCCTTCTATTTTCTCTCAAAATAATGGTTGGTATACAGATTTATGTGGCATAAAGACAAGGCCTTTTGTACTGTAAAAATATAAATTTATTCAAGATAGGAGACATTATCTGAAATGAATGCCTGGGCAGTTACAAATTAAATAGCTTAATATGCAATTGCATTTTATTTTTATGACTCATTTTTAGTGAGATAATGTTAGGCTATTCTCTGTGAGTCTGTGAGTGTGTGGTATTTGAATGCTGATGCAAAAGCATTTGAATATATATAATGATATTATTTTCACCCAGACTTTTAAAGTGACATAAAATCTTCATTAATATTCTATTAGTTTCTATGACTCTCATTAGAATTGAAAAAACAAATAAGATGATAATAAGTATCCACTTTTTAAAATGTTTCTGTTCTGCTAGGGCATTAGACTAGTATCATCAGAAGACCTATTACAGGAACTTAAAATGTTAATGCTACCTGTTTAATTAATAAGAGATAACTGTCTATCAAGCAACGCTGCAGAGAATTATCAAGTCCGTATTATATAAAATAATAAAAAGACTTATCAGCTTAGCTCACTTTTGAATAAAATAAGTGCAAGTCAAAAGAGTCCAGTGGGGTTTAAAGGACGTATAAATGAGTTTTTCGTTTGGTAACTGAAGATGGTCCTTTACTGTGTGGTGATTCTTAATTGTCAAAAATAAGAAATGGGGTGACTTTAAGATGAATTTTTTCTTACTATCTGACATGTCAACCATGAGAATTCATAGCAGTTCAAGCATTTGTTTCCTTATGCTAAGACTCCATGCATATTATCAAATATTTTCCTAATATCAATTGGTTTCGAAAAAGTAGATTTTCCTATATTAAATTATAATTTTTGAGGCTACATTTAATTAAGGAATAAAAGGGTATACCAAAAACCTTAGGTTTTATAATATTCTCCTAATATAGATAAATATATTTATAAATATAATATATAATATATATTTCCCAATATATATAAATATATATAACTACAATAACTATATATAAATATATAACTATAATATATAAAATAATATAATTTTATACCACATATAATATATATTAAATATAATATAAATGTTAAATATTATATATAATTATATATTATAAATATATATAACTATAATATATAAAATAATAAAATAAAATTATATATAAACTATATATAACTATATAACTATAATATATAAAATGATATATACAATTATAATATATAAAATTATTTTATATATATACAAACTATATATATAACTATATAACTATAATATATAAAATAATTTTATTATAATTATAAATATTAAATGCTAACATAAATTATGCTAATTGTAACACTATATATTATAGTTGTATGTTTATATATACAAATATATACTATTTTACTAATATTATTATTTTACTAATATCAATTAGGATTGACATTAGGAAAATTCATACTGCTCACCAGGTGAAAATAATATCATAAATTGTGATTCCTTGCCCAGTCAGCCAGCTTTCCATGATGCTTTCACTGTAATCCACACTCTATGTCTATACATACATTCATATCATAAAATAAAAAAATGCTCAGAACTCAGTTATTGCAACAAACTTGGTGTATTTATATTTTATATGATTTGGTCACTTTCTATATGATTGGTCACTTTTCCTAAGAAAGAAGAGAGGACTTTACTTTCTCAATAATGAATCTATCTATCTATCTAACAAGAGCAATGAGGTTATGGGATGACAAGAGAACAAGGAAAGATACCTATATATTAATTATTCCATAAGATGAATAATAACTGAATTACTGAGTGCATAGTGTATACTCCATTCCAAACCTTGTAAAATTTTAGAAAATACAATGATTAGCAACAGCAAGTAGAAATGAATAAAAAAATGAGTCAATTCCATTTCTTTCTTTCTTTCTTTTTTTTTTGTAGAGACAGAGTCTCACTGTACCGCCCTTGGGTAGAGTACCATGACGTCACACGGCTCACAGCAACCTCTAATTCTTGGGCTTACGCGATTCTCAGCCTCCCGAGCAGCTGGGACTATAGGCGCCCACCACAACGCCTGGCTATTTTTTGTTGTTGTTGTTGAAGTTTGGCCGGGGCTGCGTTTGAACCCGCCACCCTCGGCAAATGGGGCTGTCGACCTACTCACTGAGCCACAGGCGCCGCTCTCAATTCCATTTCTATCTATGGATCTTAATGTTCTTAGTGGGGACCTGAGTGAGGACTAATGAGTTTGCATTTTTAATAAGTCCCCAGGTACTATTGGTGTTGCTGGTCCAGGCCTCCAGTACTTTGTACAGTACTAAAAAGAGAAGTTGAGCATATCTAGAAGTCCCATTTGAAATGAGGTTGTAGACTGAGATGGAGTTAACCAGGGAGAAGTGGAAGGGGTAGATTTTCCTAAGGATCTGGAGAGAGGAAAATTTTTGCAAATGACCAGCAGTTAGTATAAAAGGAAGCTCGTTTTGAAGATACTGCCTTTCATTAAAAGTTGCTCACATTCTGAGTGCAGGACACACTCCTAGCTTTGACTTAAAATGTACAAAAGCAAATTAACCAAAACGTGTATACCCCTGTCATGTTCTGAAATTAAGAAAGAAAAAAAAAAATCTCACTGTAGATAGACATCTCTCACATCTTCTGTTATGTTTATGCCCAGGGATTTCATTTTCTCTGAAGCTGCTTCGAAAGACACTGTGTCTTTGATTTGATTCTCATCTTCACTTTTATTGGTGTATATGATGATTACTGAATTGTGGACATTGATTTTATATCCCCTATATTACTGTATTCTTCAATCACTTCCAGGAACCTGTGGTTGAGTCCCTACGATCTTCTAAGTATAAAATCATATCATCTGCAGGATGTTTGAGCCAGAGTTTGACTTTCTCTATCCTCATTTGAATACCCTTGATACTCTTCCCTGAGTGCATTGCTAGAACTTCTTTTTTTTTTTTTTTTTGGCCGGGGCTGGGCTTGAACCTGCCACCTCCGGCATATGGGACCGGCGCCCTACCCGTTGAGCCACAGGCACCGCCCACATTGCTAGAACTTCTAGCACTGTGTTGAACAGCAGTGGTGACTTTGGGCATCCTTCTTTGGTTCTAGTTCTAGGTGGAAATGCTTTCACTTTTACTCCATTAAGTATGATTTTGGCTTTGATGGCCTCTATTAGTTTAAAAAATGTCCTATCTATGCCTAATTTCTTATGTGTTCTTGTCATGACAAAATGTTTACTATTTTGCATGATTTTTCTCCATCTATTGAAAGGATCATATGTTTTTGTTTTTGCTTATGTTTATGTTTTGAATTACATTTATGGATTTATGGATGCTGAACCAATATTGCATCTCTGGAATAAAGCTCACTTGGTCATGATGTATAATTTTTTTGTGTGTAGCTATATCCTGTTTGCAGAATCTAATTGAATTGTATTGCATATTTTCATCTATATTCATTAATGTTATTGATTTGTAGTTTTCCCTTTTTGTTGGGTACTTTCCTGGTTTTGGCGTCAGGGTGAAATCTTGAGAAAAGAAATAGTAGAAGACATCAACAAATGGAAGACTATACCCAGAGAAATCTATAGATTTTATGTGATCCCAACAAAGCACTAATATCATACTTTGAAGAACTTGAAATATCGTACTAAATTTTATATGAAAACAGAAAATAAATCTACTAGGTAATGCAATTTTAAGAAAAGTAAATGTGGAGAAATCACATTTACCAGACTTCAGGTTATACCACACATCTACTGAAATTAAAATAGCATGATACCAGCACAAAAATAGATATGTAGATTTATGTAACAGAATAGAGAACTTAAAATATGAAATTATCCCACATATTGCCATCAGATATTCAATAGACCAAACCAAAGTATACACTGAAGAAAAGAATTTCTATTTAATGAATGGTGTCCAAGGCAATAGATACCCCAATTTCCCTGACTTGGTTAATTCACATTTTATGCCTTTATCAAAACACCACATGTACCTTATGAACATGTATGACTATTAGGTACTCATAATATATTTTTAAATAAATAAATTGATGTGTTTTTTTTTTAAGAATTCTATTTGACAGGGCGGCTCCTGTGGCTCATAGGAGTAGGGTGCCAGCCCCATATACCGGAGGTGGCAGGCTCAAACCCAGCCCTGGACAAAAACTACAAAAAAAAAAAAAAAAAGAACATTTAAAAATAAAAAATATATATATTAAAAAGAATCCTATTTGACAATGCCAAATGATGTAACTGAACACTATTTTGATCAGGCAAACTTCATCCTCTTGCAGAATATTGAATGAGGCCACAGAGGGGTCATAAATGAAAAACAGTGAAATTATCAGAATAACCTCAGACAATTATAAAGCAGAAGAAACTAAAAGGAGCTGCTAAGTAACTAAACAAAGGAACTATCAATTGTACGTTTATTTGAAATATTTGGAAAATAATGTTTTTACTCAATAGCATGTCTTCTGTTTTTTTTTTTTAATTAACTTCTTTTATGGAAGAGTTAATTATATTCAAATAGTCTTAAATTTGAAGCAACAGACACAGAGAAGGTTGTGACCTGATAACATACAAATTCTCATCAGTTTTCTCTTTAATTGACTTCTCAGTCTCTGAACTTTATCTTTTTCTCACTTTGATAAATTACTTTAATAACACATTTTTAAAAACAAATCCTTAACCCTTACCCATAAATATCTAATAAATTCCATAATGATATATCTAAGGGCTTACCATATAACTCTCCCTAGATATACACAAGTACTGCAAATCATGTCACACATTAAATGAAACAGGCAAGATTCTTGTAGCGTTCCATTTAATTTTTTTATTGCTCATACATTTGGTTTAGCAAAACAATAATCCAGACATATTTTCAGACTTTCCTTCTTGGGTCACCTCCTTATACACATACATGTATTTAGTCTAGCATCATAAGACATTGATGTCTTCTCTAGATGCATTTTGAATCTATCTACTGTTCCTTGTTCCCATTAATAGTGCGTTAATTTTCATTTGTCAATTCTTTGTGTTAAGAACACACTTACTATTTATCTTAAAAGACTTATTTTTTCACCATAGTCATTTTGTGCTATGAAATATTGTCCACTTAATCAATCTCACCACATTGTTGTACTCATTAACCATTCCCATATTATGTTTCCCTCCCTATAATCCTTCCTAGCCTTTAGTAACCATCATTCTATTCTTTCCCTCTGAAATTAATTGCTCTGTATATTTACCTCCAACATATGAGTAAAAAAATGTGAGATTTGTCTTTCTGTCCTTGACTTATTTTACTTAACATAACGTTCCCCAGGTCCACCCATGTTTTTTGTGAATAGCATTCCTTTTTGTGGTTATACAATATTCCATTGTGTATGTGTACTATAATTTCTTTAACCATTCATCATTTCATGGACAGTTAAGTTTATTCCAGAACCATTTATTGATGAGAATATCTTTTCCTCCTTGTCTATTCTTGGCACCTTTGTCAAAGGTAAGTTCACTATAAATGTGCAGATTTAAATTGGGTTCACTATTCTCCATTTGTTTTTGTGTCTGTTTTAATGCCAGTAACATGGTGCTTTGGTTGCTATAGATCTGTAATGTCATTTGAAGTCAGGTTTTGTGATTCTTCCAGTTTTGTTCATTTTGCTTAGGGTTGCTTAGGTTATAGTGTGTCTTTTGTGGTTCCATATAAATTTTGATTGTTTTTTCAATTTCTGTGAAGAACATCATTGGCATTTTGATGGGAATTGTGTTGAATCTGTAGATTGTTTTGAAATGTATGAATATTTTAACAATATTAATTCTTTCAAGCTCTGAGCACAGACTACCTTTCCATTTTTTTTTATCCTCTTCAATTTGTTTCATCAATGTTCCATAGATTTCATTACAAAGATCTTTTACCTCTTCAGTTACATTTACTCCTGGATATTTTATTTTACTTGCAGCAATTATAAATGGGATTATTGTATTTATTTCTTTTTTAGAATAATTACTGTTGCCCTATAGAAATGCTTCTGATTTTGTGTTTGTTGATTTTGTATCCTGAAACCTTACTGAACTCGTAGATCATATCTACTAGTAATTTGGGGAGTCTTTGGATTTTTATAGGTATAATATTGAAACAAGGATAATTTTACTTGTCCTTTCCAATTTTGATGTCCTTTATTTCTTTCCCTTGTTTCTGGGAATTAAAACTGTACTACTAATATATACTGATAATGGCTTCTATCTTGTGTATTGCATCTTGTATCTCTTGCAATTTCAGAAGACAATCATGACTCTAGTGTGACAATTTTAACATAGATTTTTTTTTATTTCTTAAATTGTATATATATTTTCAGTATATAAACACGTAACACTGAAGCGCACAGCTATATAAAGCAAGTAACATCAGAACTAAAGAGAGATGTAGATTCCAGAACACTGATCACTGGAGACATAAACACTCCACTTTCAACACTGGACAGATCATCCAGGCAGAATATCAACAAGAAACAATGTGCTTAACCTGCACTATAGACCAAATGGAGCTAATAGATATATAGTGTTTCATCTAAGTCCTGCAGAAAGAACATTCTCCCTGTTAGCTCATGTGTGAGGAAGTTTTAAAAACTCTCAAAACAAATGGAAATACAAACACAACATATCAACAATGGGATTTAACAAAAGCACTACTGAGAGTAAAGTTTATAGCAGTAAATACCAGTATCAAAAAGTAGAAAGCTTCAACTAAACAACCTCAGGATACATCTCAAAGAACTAGAAAAACAAGAACAAACCAAGCCCAATATTAATAGAAGAAAGATTAGATTAGAAATAAATGAAGTAGAAACGAAAATTGCAAAAAATCAACAAAGAAAAAAGTTGCTTTTTAAAAAAAGACAAAAAAAATTGGTACAGCTCTAGCAAGACTAAAAGAAAAGGAGAAAACAGCCAAATAAATAAAATCGAAGGAAAAAAAAGAGATGTGACAACTAATGCAAAGATGATTAGAGGCTACTATGAACAACTATATGCCAATACAAACATTTTCAATCTATCAATATTGGATCATGAACAAATGGATAACAAATGATAAGACAGAAGCAATAACAAAATATCAGACATCAGTGAAAAGCTCAGGACCTGATGGCTTCATTGCTGTAATCTACCACACATTCAAAGAAAAACTAATACCAACCATACTGAGACTATTCAAAAAAATCAAGAGAGAAGGAATACTCCCAAATTCATTCTATGAGACCTATATTATGCTGTTACCAAAACCAGACAATAAAACAGAAAAAAAAAAATAGGAAAGAAAGAGAGAGAGAGAAAAATAAAAAATAAAATAAAATAAAAAAAGAAAGAGGAAAGGTAAATAAAAGTAAGAAAATAAAGAAAAGAAAACTATCGTCCAATAGCTCTGATGAACTTAGATCCAAAAATCTGGCACAAAATTCTAGCAAACCAAATTCAACAATACATTTACAAGATTATTCAACTTTAGCAAGCTGGATTTATCTCAGGGTTGCAAGCACATTTCAACTAGTGCAAATCAATCAGTGTGATACATTCTATCAACAGAATGAAGGACACATTGATATAAATTTAAGTAACTTGATATTACATTTATCCTGGGTGCATATCATAAATAAATTACAGGATGGTGATGCTGTACATAGGGACTTGGTAATTTGTAGCTAAATGTACCTTTATTGACAAAGTTTTATACAGAGGTATATAACACATATAGAGTATTTTGTAACTATTTTGTAGAACATTATAATGAAAATTTTATAAATAAAGTTACATTTAGCTACAAGTCCTCATTTCCCTATATATGGCAACTTGTGGGACAGTCTGTATGTCATGAAAACAAACAAAAAAAAATAGTATAGGAAAGATAAAGGCAGAAGATCCAAATGTACAATGAAGAAATATCATTTTGAAAATTAAATGCATATAAATGGAAATGGATAAATCAAGATCAATTCAGGACACAGGCCAGATCATGACTTGAGATGTTCCTTATACACGACGCATGATGATTTCTTTGTTCCTTTTGCCCTGTGCCTGATGTTATCTTTGCATCACAAAACAGGCACTACCAGTGATGCAGAAGAGAATACTGGTGTGTAGAAACAATTACTGTGTATTTGCAATCAACATGATAAAGATAATTTATTATTATTTTATAGTAGGGTCTGGTCCTAACTTCTCTCCCCTGGTAAATCCTAAACAATATGTTGCAGTTAGAAAGATTCAGAAGCACACAATACTCAGTCAATCTTCTGTGGGGCCGGAGATGTGTTCCCAAATCCCCTGCAGAATCTAATCCCACAGCTGCACTATCATGCAGGAAGAACAATATTTAGTCTGATTTCTGGGTTAGAATAGCAACATTGCCCACTGAGAAAGGGCAACCCTGCAGATTTAAACTGCACATACACTACTGATTAGCTCAGTGAGGTCTTGCTACATTTATAGAATTTCTGTGAAAACTGAATTAAAGCACTTGGTAAAATATTTGGTAAATAATTGCTAACTTTTTTACTCATGGTATTGGGCAACTTCACAAGTGTTACCTACTGATATATTGGAATTTAGGAGTTTCACTTTTAATGATGAATCATATCTCTTCCTTTTCTATAAAATAAAGGGAATTGGGGAGGCGGAGCAAGATGGTGGCTGAGTAACAGCTTCCTTGCATCTGGGCACCATGAGTCTGGGGAGATACGACTCCAGGCATCTCTGGCTTGTGGGATCTGCCTATCATCACCCCTGTGAGGACACAGGGAGTCAGCAAGAGACTTCTGGACCCCAAGAGGAGGACTAAAACAGTGGAAAAACGGCAAGTGGTCGTGTATGTTCAATCCGTCTAAACCCGCCCGCAACTGTAAGTTCAGTAGCAGCGAGACTGCAAACCAGAAAGGCCTTACCTGTGAACTGTTTTGGTGTCTTTGGACTTGGCACTCAGTTGAACTGCTTTGGGGAGAGCCTGAGCGTGAGTGCGGAGAATTTTGGCCGTTGTCTAGGGCCCCAGTCTGAGCCGCTGAGCCAGACGGAGCTAATAGTGTTTGGCTGTGGGTCACAGGGAGCCATTGTGAGCGATCTGCCCCGGCAAGCTCCGCCCTCAGGGTTGCAGAGCTAGAATCAGGTGGGAGCTGGTAACCCAGCGACCAAGTAGCCTAAGGGTGGGGTCTGAGCTGCCTTGCAGCCCTAACCCTCAGGGGCAGAGTGAGACAAGTTTTGGCACACTGGGTGGTAGATAGCCACTTCAGCAGTGATTCCAGCAACAAGCACTTTCCTGGAAAGCTTCTGCTCAGCAAGTTTACAAGTTCAAAGTGCCTTTTAAGTGGGCTGAAGAGAGATTTAGGGTGTCTAACTGCTAGGGTTTGAGAAATCAGCAGCCTCCAGTCATATCGGAACTGTGATCAGCATCTCATACCCTAGTAGACCACGTGTTGCCCAGACAATATTCAACAACATATACATACTGCTTTGTTTTTGGTTGTGTTTTGTTTGTTTTTTTTGTTTGTTTGTTTGTTTGGTTGGTTGTTTTTTTGTTGTTGTTTATTTTGATGTTGTTGATGTTGTTTTGTTTTTTAATTTCAACCTTTTCCATACAGATCCTTTTTCTTTCTCAATTTTCTAGTTTAATTATAATTTCCAATTGCTGCCTTTTTCAATAACTAGAACTTCATTTTTGCTAGTATTTCTACCGCTATTATTTGGTTTTTCACCCAATTTTATCCCGTAAAGATTTCTGTTTGCTTGTTTTGGTTTGATTTATAGCATTTTTGTCTTTCCTCTCTACTTGGTGGAGGTGGGATACTGTGTCTGATCAGGTAAGCAAAGAGCTGCTGACCTCAAGGGAACCACCCAACTGGGCACCCCCAGAAGGTGGGGTTTTTTTAAGGTTATGTCAAAGTACCCTACTGTACACCTATATTGCTCTGTCTCCCTCTTTCTGTGCCTCTCCACTTTTTGTCAATATTCCTTTTACCCACCCCCTCTCCTTTCTCTATTTTTCTTTTTTTTTTCTTATAATTCGGTCCTCCTTTCTTTCATCCATTTTTTGCTCTTCAACCTTCTCACCCTTCTGGTCCTGTAACCCTTAGTCCACAGGCACAAGAATTTAAAGAGCAAGAGGAAGTGAAAGGAAAATTAGGGCAAGAAACAGATAAAAGAAATCACTCATGAGGAAGAATCAGCAGAAAACTCCAGGCAACATGAAGAACCAGTCCAGAACAACCCCGCCAAGGGACCATGAGGTAGCTACTGCAGACGATTCCACCTATACAGAAATGTTAGGAATGACAGAAAGGGAATTTAGAATACACATGTTGAAAACAATGAAAGAAATGATGGAAACAATGAAGGAAACTGCTAATAAAGTGGAAAATAACCAAAAGGAAATCCAAAAACAGAATCAAATCAGAGATGAACGATATGAAGAATATAAAAATGATATAGCAGAGCTGAAGGAACTGAAACAGTCAATTAGAGAACTTAAAGATGCAATGGAAAGTATCAGCAACAGGTTAGACCATGCAGAAGAAAGAATTTCAGAGGTAGAAGACAAAGTTTTTGAGATAACTCAGATAGTAAAAGAGGCAGAAAAGAAGAGAGAGAAAGCAGAACGTTCACTGTCAGAATTATGGGACTTTATGAAGCGTTCCAACATACAAGTTATAGGAATTCCAGAAGGGGAAGAAGAATGCCCCAGAGGAATGGAAGCCATACTAAAGAATATTATAAAAGAAAATTTCCCAAACATCACCAAAGATTCTGACACACTGCTTTCAGAGGGCTATCGGACCCCAGGTCGCCTCAACTCTAACCGAGCTCCTCCAAGACACATTGTGATGAACCTGCCCAAAGTCAAGACAAAAAAAAAAGATTCTGCAACCTGCCAGGAGTAAGCACCAGTTGACCTACAGGGGCAAATCCATCAGAGTGACCGCAGACTTCTCTAATGAAACTTTCCAAGCAAGAAGACAATGGTCATCTACCTTTAATCTACTTAAACAGAACAATTTGCAGCCCAGAATTCTGTACCCTGCTAAGCTAACCTTAAAAATTGATGGAGAAATCAAATCATTTACAGATATACAAACATTGAGGAAATTCGCCACAACAAGACCAGCTCTACAGGAAATACTTCAACCTGTTCTGCACACTGACCACCACAATGGATCAGCAGGAAAGTAAAAACTCAGAAATTAAAGGACAGAACCTAACCTCCACACTGATGCAAAAGATAAAACTAAGCAATGGACTCTAACAAAATAAGACGAATAGAATACTACCACACTTATCAATTATCTCAATAAATGTTAATGGCTTGAATTCCCCAGTGAAGAGACATAGATTGGCTGACTGGATTAAAAAGCACAAGCCATCCATTTGCTGTCTGCAAGAAACACATCTGGCTTCAAAAGACAAATTAAAGCTCCAAGTCAAGGGTTGGAAGACAATTTTTCAGGCAAATGGAATTCAGAAGAAAAGAGGAGATGAAATCTTATTTTCAGATACATGTGGATTTAAAGCAACTAAAGTCAAAAAAGACAAAGATGGTCACTTTATATTGGTCAAGGGAAAAATACAACAAGAAGACATTTCAATTCTAAATATTTATGCACCCAATTTAAATGCTCCCAGATTCTTGAAACAGACCTTACTCAGTCTGAGCAATATGATATCTGATAATACCATAATAACAGGGGACCTTAACACTCCTCTTACAGAGCTGGACAGGTCCTCTAAACAGAAATTAAACAAAGATATAAGAGATTTAAATGAGACCCTAGAACAACTGTGCTTGATAGACGCATATAGAACATTGCATCCCAAACACAAAGAATATACATTCTTCTCATCACCCCTTGGAACATTCTCCAAAATTGATCATGTCCTGGGACACAAAACAAATATCAACAGAATCAAAAGAATTGAAATTTTACCTTGTATCTTCTCAGAACATAAGGCACTAAAGGTGGAACTCAACTCTTAACAAAAATGCTCAACCCCACACAGAGGCATGGAAATTAAACAATCTTCTGTTGAATAACAGATGGGTGCAGGAAGAAATAAAACAGGAAATCATTAACTTCCTTGAGCATAACAACAATGAAGACACAAGCTACCAAAACCTGTGGGATAATGCAAAAGCAGTTTTGAGAGGAAAATTCATTGCTTTAGATGCCTACATTCAAAAAACAGAAAGAGGGCGCATCAACAATCTCACAAGAGATCTTATGGAATTGGGAAAAGAAGAACAATCTAAGCTTAAACTCAGTAGAAGAAAAGAAATATCCAAAATCAAAGCAGAGATCAATGAAATTGAAAACAAAAGAATCATTCAGAAAATTAATGAAACAAGAAGTTGGTTTTTTGACTAATAAATAAAACAGATAAACCATTGGCCAGACTAACACGGAATAGAAAAGTAAAATCTGTAGTAACCTCAATCAGAAATGATAAAGGGGAAATAACAACTGATCCCACAGAGATACAAGAGATCATCTCTGAATACTACCAGAAACTCTATGCCCAGAAATTTGACAATGTGAAGGAAATGGATAAATATTTGGAATCACACCCGATCCCTAGACTCAGCCAGGAAGAAATAGAGCTCCTGAACAGACCAATTTCAAGCACTGAGATCAAAAAAACAATAAAAATCTTCCAACCAAAAAATGCCCTGGTCCAGATGGCTTCACTCCAGAATTCTATCAAACCTTCAAGGAAGAGCTTATTCCTGTACTGCAGAAATTATTCCAAAAAATTGAGGAAGAAGGAACCTTCCCCAACACATTCTATGAAGCAAACATCACCCTGATACCAAAACCAGGAAAAGACCCAAACAAAAAGGAGAATTTCAGACCAATCTCACTCATGAATATAGATGCAAAAATTCTCAACAAAATCCTAGCCAATAGATTACAGCTTATCATCAAAAAAGTCATTCATCATGATCAAGTAGGCTTCATCCCAGGGATGCAAGGCTGGTTTAACATACGCAAGTCCATAAACGTTATCCACCTTATTTACAGAGGCAAAAATAAAGATCACGTGATCCTCTAAATAGATGCAGAAAAAGCATTTGATAAAATCCAGCATCCTTTTCTAATTAGAACACTGAAGAGTATAGGCATTTTTAAAACTGATTGAAGCTATCTATGACAAACCCACAGCCAATATTTTACTGAATGGAGTAAAACTGAAAGCTTTTCCTCTTAGAACTGGAACCAGACAAGGTTGTCCTCTGTCATCTTTACTATTCAACATAGTACTGGAAGTTCTAGCCAATACAATTAGGCAAGACAAGGAAATAAAGGGAATCCATATGGGAGCAGAGGAGGTCAAACTCTCCCTCTTTGCTGACGACATGATCTTATACGTAGAGAACCCCAAAGACTCAACCACAAGACTCCTAGAAGTCATCAAAAATACAGTAATATTTCAGGATATAAAATCAATGTCCACAAGTCAGTAGCCTTTGTGTACACCAGTAACAGTCAAGATGAGAAGCTAATTAAGGACACAACTCCCTTCACCATAGTTTCAAAGAAAATGAAATACCTAGGAATATACCTAACGTAGGAGGTGAAGGACCTCTATAAAGAAAACTATGAAATCCTCAGAAAGGAAATAGCAGAGGATATTAACAAATGGAAGAACATACCATGCTCATGGATGGGAAAAATAAACATTGTTAAAATGTCTATACTTCCCAAAGCAATCTACCTATTCAATGCCATTCCTCTCAAAATACCAACATCGTACTTTCAAGATTTGGAAAAAATGATTCTGCGTTTTGTATGGAACCAGAAAAAAACCTGTATAGCTAAGGCAGTTCTTAGTAATAAAAATAAAGCTGGGGGCATCAGCATACCAGATTTTAGTCTGTACTACAAAGCCATAGTGCTCAAGACAGCATGGTACTGGCACAAAAACAGAGACATAGACACTTGGAACCGAGTTGAAAACCAAGAAATGAAACTAACATCTTCCAACCACCTAATCTTTGATAAACCAAACAAGAACATACCTTGGGGGAAAGACTCCCTTATTCCATAAATGGTGTTGGGAGAACTGGATGTCTAAATGTAAAAGACTGAAACTGGACCCACACCTTTCCCCACTCACAAAAATTGATTCAAGATGGATAAAGGACTTAAATTTAAGGCATGAAACAATAAAAATCCTCAAAGAAAGCATAGGAAAAACACTGGAAGATACTGGCCTGGGGAAAGACTTCATGAAGAAGACTGCCATGGCAATTCCAACAACAACAAAAATAAACAAATGGGACTTCATTAAACTGAAAAGCTTCTGTACAGCTAAGGAGACAATAACCAAAGCAAAGAGACAACCTACACAATGGGAAAGGACATTCGCATATTTTCAATCAGACAAAAGCTTGATAACTAGGATCTATAGAGAACTCAAATTAATCCACATGAAAAAAGGCAACAATCCCATAGATCAATGGGCAAGAGACATGAATAGAACTTTCTCTAAAGATGACAGACCAGGGCAGCGCCTGTGGCTCAGTGAGTAGGGCGCCAGCCCCATATGCGGAGGGCGGAGGGTTCAAACCCAGCCCCGGCCAAACTGCAACAAAAAAATAGCCGGGTGCTGTGGCGGGTGCCTGTAGTCCCAGCTGCTGGGGAGGCTGAGGCAAGAGAATCGCTCAAGCCCAGGAGCTGGAGGTTGCTGTGAGCTGTGTGAGGCCACGGCACTCTACCAAAGGCCATAAAGTGAGACTCTGTCTCTACAAAAATAAATAAATAAATAAATAAATAAATAAATAAATAAATAAATAAAAAGAAAACCTTAAAGATGACAGACGAATGGCTAACAAACACATGAAAAAATGTTCATCATCTCTATATATTAGAGAAATGCAAATCAAAACAACCCTGAGATATCATCTAACCCCAGTGAGAATGGCCCACATTACAAAATCTCAAAACTACAGATTCTGGCATGGATGTGGAGAGAAGGGAATACTTTTACACTGCTGGTGGGACTGCAAACTAGTACAACTTTTCTGGAAGTATGGAGAAACTTCAAAGCACTCAAGCTAGACCTCACATTTGATCCTGCAATCCCATTACTGGGCATCTACCCAGAAGGAAAAAAATCCTTTTATCATAAGGACACTTGTACTAGACTGTTTATTGCAGCTCAATTTACAATTGCCAAAATGTGGAAACAGCCTAAATGCCCACCAACCCAGGGATGGATTAACAAGCTGTGCTATATGTATACCATGGAATACTATTCAGCCATTAAAAAAATATGGAGACTTTACATCCTTCGTATTAACCTGGATGGACGTGGAAGACATTATTCTTAGTAAAGCATCACAAGAATGGAGAAGCATGAATCCTATGTACTCAATTTTGATATGAGGACAATTAATGACAATTATGGTTATGGGGGGGGAAACAGAAAGAGGGAAGGAGGGAGGTGGGTGGGGCCTTGGTGTGTGTCACACTTTATAGGGGCAAGACATGATTGCAAGAGGGACTTTACCTAACAATTGCAATCAGTGTAACCTGGCTTATTGTACCCTCAATGAATCCCCAACAATAAAAAAATAAAATAAAATAAAATAAAATAAAGGGAATTGTTCTTAACACATTTTTCTCTGTATGATTCTCATAAATACCCTAAACCCGAAAAATGCTAAGGGAAATTTTTTAGTATAATTTTATTTACTGGTTAGAGGTATTGATCTCTTACTGTTCTTTTTAATTTCAGGAAAGTTTAGAAAAAACCAACTCCACAGGAATCACAAAGTTATTTAAATAAAAGCTATATGATAACAATAGTATAGATAATATCTGACAGAAATATGAAAAACTCGTAAACATTCTGCCAATACCTGTATTAAAAACAAAAATAAAACTATATTGGAAATAGGGATATTGACAACCTTTAACGAATGTGTTTGTTTTCTATCTGCTGGGCAAGAGAATTTTCAATGCTAGATTTTTAGACTATAAACCCTATTATTTTAAGCAATAATAAAGACCCCACAATAAAATTGTTTTTAGAAAGGACCTTTTAATACGACATGTATTCTTTTATAATTATATCAGAGATCTTTAGGTGATGCCAATCTTCAGACAGGAATGGATAAGGATTTATTTCATTTAGCAGCAAACAGAGTTTTGTCACATTAATAGATTATTTTTCTGACTTTAAACAGTGAAGAAATGAGAGTGAACCCAGAGAGAGCTGTCCTTTCACTATACTTTACTTCATTTGTTGTTGAAATGCTGAATAGACTGCCAAGAATTACTATGAACTGTCATGTTAAATATCATCAGCTAAAATATCATTAGAAACTAAATTATTGACGGAGGTATAATAGTTTATGGCTTTAAGAAATATTTATAGAGTCACAATAATCCACCAAAAATTATTTAGGTATTTGTAAGCTATTTATTTTTGTAATGATAGTTACATTTTATTACCATACATTTTATTTCCATTTAGGTATTTGTAAGCTATTTATTTTTGTAATGATAGTTATATTTTATTTTATGCATATTAGACATGTTATAGTTCTGATCTATATCCAGAATTGGGTGATTTTAAGTTTGCTTAACTCATATCTACACTAAAGTGAATTATAATTTTGTGAAGAAAAGTAAGTTACTAGCCACTTTTGTGTTTTAGTCTTTGAATAGCAAATCTAACTATCTTTATAAAATGTTTTATTCAAATATTTCTTTTAATTTACTCAAAAACATCAGTTTTCTGTATTCTGCATTTGCCTTGTTTAATTTTCACAAGCATGTTACAGTTGTTATCAGAATAATGTCTAAGTTTTATTGATAACGTATTCTGCAATAACTTCTATAATTATAAACATAATTAATTCTTAAAATGAAGCTGTGAAAGAACTATTATTATATTCTTCATTTTACAGAGAAAATTAATCCACTGCAGCTTAGTAACTTTCTAGACAGCTTGAAATCATGGGGTCCAAGTAATTTGACCTCATGGCTATTATACATATCATATCTTTAAGAAGAAACTTATTTATAAACTGAATAGAAAATGAAGAAGAAAATTATTTTTTAATTACACTACTTCCATTTATTTCTGTGAAATAACAGAAGACACAATACTAAACTCAAAAATTTATCTTATAGTGAATTTGATGAAGAACACAGAGAAAACTTAATGGGTAGAAAATTAAAATATTATACTTCCATATGTGCATCTAAGTGTTAGTCTACTGGTTCCAATTTAGTATTGAGTGCATGTGGTGTGTGTATGTATGTGTGTGTGTGTGTGTGTGTGTGCGCGCGCGCGTGGATTCTCACCAGGCTTCATTTAGAACAATGGTCTCCAGTTCCATCCAGGTCATTGCAAAGATACTAGATCACCATTTTTTTTTGTTTCTATGGATATGCAAAATAAGATCCAAGGATTTGCAAAAATAAGAGTTTGGCAAAGTAAAGGAGCTATGTTAAAACTATTGTTGGGCAGTGCCTGTGCCTAAAAGGAGTAGGGCGCTGGCCCCATATAACGGAGGTGGTGGGTTCAAACCTGGCCCCAGCCAAAAACTGCCAAAAAAAAAAAAAACAAAACAGAAAAAAACTATTGTCACTTTAAGATTTAATGGTAAAATTTCAAACATTTGTGACAAAAGAAAGAAAATAAAATGGGGAAAACAAAGAAAAATGAAAACCTATGGTTGTCCATCCATCATGTATCTAAAAGCTTAATTTCTATAATGACTGTTGTGTTTATCTTTACTTTATCAATTGTGTTTCAGACTTTTTTCCCCAAATTTTGTGTATCAAATGTAGGCTTTTATTTGTACTAGTATGTCTTAACTTTTCACTAACCATGTATCATTATTCCATTGCCTCTTAACTACATTAACTCTCAGGGTCACTTGTTAATTGTCATCACAAACTTTCTATACACAAGATTAGGCAAAAAGAATGTAAATTGTGTGCATATTCAAATGAATTAAATACAACTAAATACTTTGACAATGCAGCTTGTAAATGAGCATATAAATAAAATGTTATTACTAATTTGCAAAGTTGGGGAAGACGCTAAAATAATACCTTATAATGTGTTGCATAAAAAAAAAACAAACTCAAATTTGGAAGAATTATTAGTCTTTCTTTTTTCTTTTTTTTTGCAGTTTTTGGCCGGGGCTGGGTTTGAACCCACCACCTCCAGCATATGGGGCCAGAGACCTACTCCTTTGAGCCACGGGCACTGCCTGAGTTATTAGTCTTTCAATTCAATAGTATTTCTGATGTGCAAGTCTCTCTTTAACTTAAAGTCACTTGATTTAAATAGTTTTGCTAGCAATGCAGTCCTCTTTTTCTTAAACATATATTTAAACTTGTTCTTCATATTGTGTTAGTATCTCAACAACAACAACAAAAATGAAGGTTAACTGCTTTTCCAAAATTCTGACATCTTTTACTTTGCCAGAAGCTATAATGCAAACCAGGAAATAACTTCATAAATAATTGAGTAATAAGATAAAAGGAATAAAAGAACCTAAATAACCTCTTGAAATTTTGTTACTCTGGCAACCCAATAGAGCTAGGCTGTTACCTCAGAGAAATAATCTTCTATGTTACCTACCATTTTTTCACTGTCTATGCTAGATCACATTCATATTTACCCTAATCTAAAATATCTACATCTCAATTTATCTATTCACTGTATTATAAAAAATCTTTGTGATCATCATTTTTAATGATTATGTAGCTTCTATTATATAAATACATGATACATGATTTTCCTATTTCCTTATTCATGATTTATGCCATTTCCCAAATATTTGGTCTTATACACATTATCAAGGAAATTATCTTTCTTAACAATTTTTTTTCAAATTTCTGATTATTCTCTTAATATCAAGCTCTAAGTGTGGGATTTTTAGGATTTCAGACATCTGATCCATGTGAATATTTTGAAGCTATTGTTTCTCAGCTCCAAATATGTATTCATACTTTTATTTATACTTTGACTCCTGAGGCTATTGCTCAAACTTTTTAAGCCGTATTTCTTCTTCTTCCACAACCCTTAACTTTGCCTCTACGTGTCAGAGTGCCCTAAACATATTTTTTACAACCTTACTTAGGTATATTCTTTACTCTTCCTCCAAGAAGAACCCTCTTTCTACACATTTTTTTTATACTGTGTCCACTGTTTTATCATTCGTCATACCTATGTGCTTGTTTTTAATGCAATGCCCACGACTCCAGGTAACTGACCACACAAGTAACTTTGAGTTCTTCGAGACCTAAGAGCTGGCATGTAACGAGTGAGGGTCAGAAGATGAACAAGTTGCTGTGATCCTCAGAGGTGTACATTTATCACCATATGTTTTCCCTGAATCCCTCTATGTGACTAATTTATTTAGTTTTTCTTCTATGACCTTAATGTTTTGTTTTTCTGGTCATTTTCCTTTCCTTCCTTCTGGTGAGGAACTCTTCACATCTTCCGGATGAAATCATAAACCCATCATCTATTACTGTTCTCTTAACTTCAGGAGAAATTAGGCCAAAAAAACAAACAAACAACAAAAAAAAAACCCTGAATTTTATACAAGTATCAGTTTATAATTTTTAAAATCTTATAAAATACATGATCTTACTCAAATAGCAATGTCTTAATTTGCAAACAAATCTGTCTACCAAAGACATATTAGAGATGAATGGAATTTCTGTTAATGTTTAATATAAATAATTATGATTAATATATTTATCAACATTTTAAGGAGAAAATATTTGAGAAAAAATAGAAAATGTCATTAATAGAACAATGCATATATTCTAATACAACAAAATATATTTAGATTTGGCCATAGAATTAAATTCATTATCTGTATATGTACAGAAATAATAAAAGATACAATAGAAATATGTAAACTGTAGTTTTTTCAAATAAAAGGATAATACATTGTTAAGCAAATGTTAAACGTTTTCTACATTTTCCAGATTTTGTAAATTTTCCTATATTATATATGTAAAAGCAATTTTAATTAAAAAAATTTGATATCTGTAATTTGGAATTTGAAGTGCTTTATATAATGAGAAAAAATTAATAAATGGAAGAGAAAGAAATAATATTACTTTAAATAACAAAGAATATGTATTGGTTTCCCTCAATTATAAATCCTAGAGGTAGATCTACTTTGATTACAAAGGCCGATATGTCACCAAAGATCTAATTACTTTCTATCATGCTTCTCTTTACTGCAGAGTAGCATGCTTCTTCATTCCTGATGAACTCCATAAATCTCTGGGTTTAATCTGATTCTCCAGAGCCAAAGAGAAATGAGGGCCACATCAGAAGCAGATACTAGATTGCAAAGACAAATGCCCGCTGGAGACAATTAAACACCCTTATTAATTACAACAGCCTTAGCCAAAGAAGCAAAAATCAAATTTTAAAACCTCATTGAATTTGCACTTTAAATGTTAGTTTTTTATTCATGGCACAGCCCAGTGCTGGTCAGGCGACTTGACTGGACACACTCCCCAAGCAGTTACACAAGGACCCTGATTACTTTTACTTCATAGCAATGCAATCCAGGACACACTGGGTCCAATATCATCCTAGGCTTGTTATTTTTATGATTGTTTTCAGATCCATTCCCTGCCCATCTCTGCCAAGGTTCGGATTATGAAAACTTTCTTTCCAAATCTAGGTCATACTGCCAGAAGACTGATGTGTGTCAAAGTGTTGCTAGGATTTTGCTGCCCATCTTTCTGTTTTTGGCAGGAGTGCCACCTTTCTCCATGAGTTTAGAGCTATACAAGTGAGTCCACCTTCGTTCTAATTTCTAATACTCAAACCTATAGGATCCGGCAGCACTATCTTCTGCCTTGGACACTCCAGCCCTCTCTCTTCCATCATTGTTCCCTGTTTGGTTTTGGCACTATCACATCACCTGTGTAACCAATTTCTCATGCTAAGTTCCCTCCACTTCTAAGAAGATATTCTCAGACTGGATATGGACAAATAACAATGGAAGCAGAAGAGATGGCTGGAAGATCACTCAAGAAATTTTTTTAAGTTCTGCTCTCGGAAGTAAGTAACATAGATATCACTGCTTCCACACTATTTGGTACATGACCCTGAACTGGCTGGAAAGAAGGACAGGGAATTTTACACGTGCCAGTAAGACCACAAAAATGCCATTGTGAGCATAAAACATGGTGTTCTGTATCTACTAAGTCCCCAAAAGTGTATTCACCTGACAAGATACTTGCAATATGGATTAATCAATTTGTGCTAATATAGACGTGATCCTGTTACAGTTAGTTCTGCTATAACTCAATGTACATACACATTCATAAAATTCATCATGCAATTAAAACCATGGGACCTATGGTAGAAACAGAATCACGGGCATGACATTCAAAACTCTGTAAGTTTCATAATTGTAAAATAAATATTAGGAAGCTAATGAGTTTTCAAATGTCAGTTAATGGTTAAATATTTCCTTAATACTACAATAAATATGGCACTTTACCTTGAAGAAAACCTTAAGTTTCCATGTGATGGTGGGTTTTAGAAGAGTTGCATTTTGTGACTTATCAAATAATGAAGGGAGCGTTTTCCAAAATGGTATGGTAAGTTGTCACATTTATGTGGACGTGGGTGGATCTCTATACATGCAATGAAGGAGCAAGTATAAGTGTTTGTCTCCGTGTGGACACAGACACACACACACATTCCGTGTATTCAGCGGGGCAGTTTTCTGTGTTCATCTAGAGTCTCTCACAGATGAAACAGTGCATCAACAAAGGCATATTTTACATTATGCAAAAATTGATCCCTAATATTTCAATCATGTTGGAACACATTTGTGTTTTCAACACCAGATTTGTAGCATAACTCGCTGTATTTCAAATCTCCTAAATCACTACTTTTCACATTGTCACAGTAAAATAGGAAACATGTAATTTTAGGTACAAATACCACAGAATATCTTGATGAGCACAGACACCAAAGCAAACCCCTTGCAGGCCTGTACTGAGAATGTATGGAAGGAACTGTAAAACCTTACGACGGAGGTGGGGGGCTTCAACCTGAAGCCTTCTCTCTCTCTCACACACACACGGAGATAATCATACGTCAGAGGATCTAAAACAGTGTTCTTCAACTTCTTTTATCTCGTGGAACCTTTGAACCTATAGTTAAACTTCCTTGGGAGACTTAAATTGATCAAAACATAAATAATATAATGTACGTATATAAATAATTACTGCACTTTGAACTTCTTTCAAAAATAGTTTAATTAATGATCTATAAAAATTTCCCTGGCACACCTCAGATCTCTCACGGCACACTAGCTGAAAAACACCGATCTAAGGAGTTAACACTGGAATCCAACAGAGAGGTTAAAGGAACACCCGAGGAAAGGAAGAGGAGGGAAGTTAGTAGCCAGCTCCGCTGAGAGTGACTGGAGTCTGAGGAGGCTGCCCAGTGTGGAGAAAGGGTTAGTGTGAGATACCAGCAGCCTAAATTCCCACCATGTCTCCAGCAACCCCAGCCAAACCAGAGCCCCATGATGCTTGCAGGCCCTGAGACCAGCATAAGAAGTTGCCTGGGGATAGCGGAATGACATCACTCTGGAGGAGGAGCTCTCCTGGGACCAGAATATCCTCCCAAGCCCTAAGCAACTGCACCACAGAGCCATTTTGAAGGCCCAGTTCCCACCAGACCGCATCCTTCCCTGGGACCAGATAGTCCATGCATCTCCACACACTGACGTCCCATTGACATTCCTCCGTGTCCACCCAGAGGATTGTAGCATGGTAAGGCCACTTAGATCCATCAGACTGACAGGGTCCTCGGCATGCTGGCCCATGCAGTGACAAAGCCCTCTTGGGGAACAGCTGGTCCAGTGCACTAAGGAGGCTGCCCATGAAACAAAGGGAATCATAATGCATGTTCCTGAGAACTTAAAACCCTCCTGTCTGGGACCACTGCCACTGAAGGAAATCCTGGTGCCACCAGAACCAGGGCCACAGCACATTCACATGCTTTGGGGCCTGGCTCACCTTGCCCCAGCTGCTGCCACAGCCACTTGTCCCACCACTGGAAGCCAAAGTGGGTGTGCTCCTGAGTCTGAGGGCTCCTACTGAGGGGGGGTCATCGCCACTGCAGCAAACCCCCCAAACCTCAGCAGCAAGGCCACAGTGCATGCACACAGTGCTTCATGGAAAATAAAAGTTAATAGTTGAATGACAATGACAACTCACTGAATAAATGAAAAATAAGGGCAACTATGTTTAATGGGTTACATAATGTAATACATTAAGTTTAGCTTATGTTTCAAGAAGACTTTCTAGAAGTGGAATAATGTTAAGCGGAATAGAAATCATGCTATAGCTTGAGAACAGTGCACAGCAGAGCTTGGAAGCATCTCTGAAACAGAGTGTAGTGTTGAACGTATACAGCATTGTCCTTCTGTTCCACTTGATTGCCTGTGAGACAACACACTGCTTCTTTATTGGTGCAGTATTATATACGCTGCAGGCAAATGTATGTGTGTGTGTAAGAAAAGGAGCGTGAGAGAGAGAATTTTAGCTCCGAGTGAAAGAAAACAATGCAGCAATTTGCTGTGTGGATACTCCCATAATTATTTTTTTTTTGCATTGACCTTTCTGTCTCAAAACTAATGATTTGTTTATTGAATGAAGAGTGTATCAGAGGCATACATGGTGGTTATGTTTTATCTCCGCTACAAAAGGATTGTTTTGAAAATATTACTGCTGTGTTAATCTAAGGATGCAGAGCTCTTAAATATTAAATATCACTTACTACTCAGAAAGACACCAGATGCATGATGAGTGATCTGCTTATACAGCAGAAATAGCTAGTCTACTCCATCTAAAATTTACTAGACATTAGAAGCCTAAAGATGTATTAAATTTTTTTTCACCTAACCTACTGCTTTAAAGGTAGTCATAAAATCACAATTATTGTTCCAAAGTTCCCTGACAGTGACACTCAGACTTGTCCTTTACAAAGGTTTCCACATTGCAATCAGCGTCCTGGGGGGCTACAATCAGCAGTAGGTTAGTGCTGTGTGAGTTGACACTTCAAATAACATCACCACTGAGGGTCCGGTCGGAATTTACTGCAAGCATTGTGTGTAGCAATCTTCTACTGCGACTGCAGCCAGAAGTTCAATTCTTGTCTGGGTGACAGGAATGGATAATTTACAGAAGTCAGGAATCAAAATTTAGAATATAGCCTTAAAACTAAAAGTCAAAATAAGAGTGATTGCACTTGTTTTTAGCCTATTATTAAACAGGATGACATATGTGGCTGAGTGTAAGTTTTTCAATATGCACCACAATCATGGCAGGGAATTAAGACAGGATTTTTTGTTTGCTTGTTAGGTTTTACTGGGAAGAAAACTGAAGCCTGGGACCATTGACTTAACTGGATCACAGGCAGAGTTTACTCCTAATAATGTAGCAGAAATGTACCATGATCGCTGTATTTGGGTCTAGGGCTCTTTCCTCCATAAACTTCTACTTTCCAGGGATGATCTACCAGGATTTCATTATGTGTGTGTGTGTGTGGTTGTTGTCTTCTTTTTTTTTTTTTAAACATCACATTCAGCTTCCAAAGAAAATTCAAATATCTTATCTCATTTAAGTAAGTGACCCTTGAACTTGAACTTGGAAACCTGGAAGGAAATTTAAACTCAGAATTTTTATTGGAATTTGGGGGACTTTTGCTACCAATATACTTTTAAACATGTCCCCTAGAAAGGGATAGTTAGTGTAAACAAACCAATTTATTTACTTCATGAATTCCAGAAATTAGAGGACTAAAGATCATTTGTGAGTGTATCAGTAAACTATAATAGAGACTTTCATTGGGCAACTATATTCCATGTATGATAAAAAATATATTTTGAAACAAAGGATTAAAATATTCCTATTCTGTTGTTATGATCCAAAAATGTTTTAATAGGCTGTGGTATTCACAATTTTGTAAAGTTTATTTTTTAAATAAAAACATTATGTTGACTATAGCTTTTATTTTTATCTATCTAAAGTTTTTTTTTGTAAATTAATTTCTCAGACAACTCTTTTTAAAATTTGTAGTCTTAATTTGGTGGTTAAAATATATTCATGATAAAAATAGGAGGAATTTTAGGTGTCAGCATATTTTGTGGTAAAGGGAAGGCTGTGTAATCAACATAGCTTTAGTAAAGAAGGTTGAATTTGCCTACTTGCAGTCCCCACTAGAATTGATTTTCATTTGAATCATGTTTGAACACGATCTATGAAGAGATGATAAGACTCGCTCAGCTGTTCTCAGTGAATCTGAATGTATTTATCATCTACAAAGTGGCTGTTAATAAGATCAAACACATTTTTCCCATTCTACCAGAGAAATATGATGGACATTGTTCATTTGAATAACTGTGAGTACCAGTTTGAAAGCAATGTTTTTGTTCTCTAGGAGATTAAAAAATCCTAAAATGGAAAAAATTGCTGAAAGCAATTCTTTTAACTGAACAATACTTAACACTGAACCAAGTCTTGCATATAGAAGGCAAGCAAAAAATACTGGCTCAAATAATGAATCATTGAAATGAATAACTTTGCTTATACATGAGTTATTAAAAGAAAAGCCTAGAAGCACAAGGTGAAATATCTAATGTAATTAGATATTAATTACATCATGCAAACTGCAGAAAAAATGTTGAACTTTTCTGATTACATTTTATGAGATTCATTCAAGTTTTCCAATGAATACACTTGGATAGCTGACTGATTTCTGCTACAAACTGCTATGAAAAGGTCATTGTGGAAAATGAAGTTATTGGTGGTCACCACCTGTGCGTTGGCGTCAATTGTTTCAGAGAAAGCGTGGCAGCGTCCCTCATCTCAAGGTACTTATTCTGAACCAGGACTTTCAATTCTGAAATAAAATGTTGGTTATTTTATTGGCTAATTTTTATTTCCTTTAAAATTGTCATTGTATATTTTCTAATGTATTTCTTTTATTTATCATGTTTGTGAAACTTTCTTAAAAATGCCTGGAAAGAAATTTCACAGCATGAAAGTTCATTAAGTTGAAACTTCTCTTTTTTTTTTTTTTTTTTGGTTTTTGGCCAGGGCTAGGTTTGAACCCACCACCTCCGGCATGTGGGACCAGCGCCCTACTCCTTGAGCCACAGGCAAAAAAATGAGTATACGTATTTGGAATAAAAAATTCTTTCAGACAAACAAACTAATCATGTTTTTCTTACATTAGGTAAGATTATTTCAAATTTTCATGATGAAGAAAAATTCTCGTAATTATCCACTGTGTAGTAATTTTGCCAACACTTAATAATCTTAAAGAAAAAAAGGACAAATGGGAAACTTTACTGAATCCCAACTTTTTTCCAAGCACTAGGTTAAGAGCATTGCTTTAATTTTATCACAGGATTAAGGTATTATAATTCTAAATGTAGATACATGGAAGGAGGAACAAAAACATTAAGCCATTTGATCAATTTTCTAAGAAACCGGCAATCTCAGATTTAAAGATAAATTATCCCCAAGTTGTTTTTTAATAAACCTTAGCATTTTAGAGGAAAATAATAAATTGTAGAAAATATACATTATATGACTTTATATTAATCAAAATATGATTCTTGATAGCTCATCAATCATTTGATAGAACAAATAAGCAATTTCTTAATTAGATTTATAATAATGTCATGTCAAAATAGATAATAATTCGACTATGCCTTTAGAACAAATAGCCATTACTAGGTACAATTGATTTTATTTTATGTATGATAGAAGTTCTTAATGCAGGAGGATTTATATGACAAGAATGTGAAGTTTGGGATCTACCCCTTTTTTTTTTTTTAACATCATGTAGCAGAAACCATTAAAGTGCGGATATACACCAGCAGTGCTAAGGAAAGAATGTGTGGTATGCTTGGTGTATTATTTTTTATAAAACTAAAATGTAGCTTGTCTGTTCATGCTATCTGTATGAATCTGAAAATTACATGCAGAATTTGACAATAAAAATATTTAGCTCCTATATTTAATAAGTATTCTCATATAAGATTCATAAAGATTGAATGAAACATGATGAATGAATTAAAATTCAAGTACACAATAAGATAAGTGAATTAATCAATACTCTTTTCTTGGTGTGTGGCAAAAATAGATTATGAGCGCCATTTATGCAAATGTATGGGTGCCATAATTAGCTATGAAAGATTTATATCATTCATGTTAATTAAAAGAGCTGATATCATTATTGTTAACCCTGTAAACAATTGTAAGGGAAGTGTAACTAGGATTTGTAAACCAGCATATCCTTTGGTTTTTCCTGACATTAGGTTTTAATCCAGGTTTTCAAGTTTCCTGAATTAGCCATCAGGAAAACTCAATGTACAGGTTATTTTTGTGAAACAGACACATACATAAGTTAGATTCTGAAAAATAAAATCAAGTAGTTCAGTTATTGACCATGAAACACTTAGCAAGGAGGAGCATCAAATGGCTGTGGAAGAGCGAGAGCTAGCAGATTTTCACATCCAACTGAAACTACACATCAGCCTTTCCTATAATCCTTCCATTTGTTCTGGAAGCCTTGAAATGACACATGGTGGCTCTGGCTTTGACTTTAGTTAAAGGAGCTAGTTCCTTTATGCAGCAACTTGAGCATTTGCCTTCTGAAATTTTATGGTACCTATAGAAGCACAGAAATCTTGAACATACTGATTTATTTTTAACATAGTTGATGCTGTATTAAAGGGAGTTTTATTGTGTTAATAAAAAGCTATAACTCACTATTCTCTTGAATTGGTTATCTGTCCATTTAATAAGATTTTCCCACTCAGCAACTGTCCTCAGAATGCCTTCCTTGGGTTTAGCTCTTTCTGTCACTATTCATATTAAACTGTTTTCCTCACTTACTAACTCTATAAAAGTTTTTCTTTACATGAGTCTAGGCATAAATAGTGTATTTTTTCATTTCTTTGCCATAAGCTCCTATGCTATGGCAACGAAATGCTGGTTAATATTAATCATCACTTTTTGTAGGTGCATTCTTCCTTTATTGTTATACATTCAGCAATCATGAAATAGTTCCCTTAATAAAAGTTGTTAAAAATAATAAATTAAACACAAGATTTATGCTTAACCAAATTAATTAAAGGAATTTTAGTACAAAAATTCGGACATGGTTAAATCAATTATGCGTAACATAGTAACTCAACAGCCACACAATTCATTTCTTTGTATATAACCAGAGGAAGATCTCATTGGCAGGTTATCTTTGGAAAATTATTGTGGATATCAAAATTTTATCTCTTACAGATAAGGCAATGTAAATATTGATCTTAATCATAAGCACTCACAACTCTATTTGGAGACAGAAGTTATGTTTTATTATAACTGTCTTCAATGAAACTGATTGAGAACATGTTAGCATGGTGTCATGCCCAGTAGGGGACTGGAGTTCAGTGATACTATTAAAACACACCATTATAAGTGACTACTATTCTCACACTTCTTACATAATATCCTATCTGATGTAACATATTCTGTGGCATTCAGTATGTTTGTATTTTATTCTGGTTATTTTTAAACACAATTTCAACTAAATTCATTAGTTCTGAGGGAGTCTAATCACATAGTAACAGGGATTGTAAGCACAAATTGCTAAAAAATGTCTTAGCATCAAAAAGCAATGAGCCTTTAATTTTATAATCCTTCTTAGCACTTTCTACAGCTAACTGTCTGAGATATTTGTCTATTTAAAAGATCTTTCAAGATACTTTCTGCTCTTTATAGCTTAGTAGGACACAAATCCATAGAGTCTCATGATGCCCTAGCCAATGTAATACTGATATTAAGAAAGACCACAATGGAAGCATGTACTTCATTCAATACATTATATCACTTAAATAAAAGGTCACAGAAATGCAAGAGCAAAGAAAATTTCTCGCAGCAGTATTGAACAGCAGCCTATTCATGTTTGAGATAAATTTGTCTACGTACTCCAGTGAAGTACTCAGGCATTCTATAATAAGTATGTATAATTAAGTGAAAGCTCCATTTAAATATTATGTTCTTAATATATTTCCTTCCTCCAAATCACAAACTATGGTAGAGTTTAACATAGTAGAACATTGCCCTTCGTGGCCTGCTTCATCCATCCAAGTGCATACCCATGTGTATGTCCACGCACTAAGACCAACCTGCACAATCACTCCCACACTAGATAGATGGACACACAGAATTGGCATTTGTTTGTTAACCAATAATATGCACAATAAAGTGTATGGAAATTAAAAAATATGAACAGGATATATATTGATGTCTTAGCAATATTCTTATATTAGGGAAATATAAAATTTATTTGTAAATAAACATTTGGCTATGTATGGAGAGGGTTAATGGACTTAAGTCATGTGTTTACATGCATGTGTGCAAACATGTATGTGTGTCTAATCCTAAGCAAAGCAACTGAAACTTTTAATATCTTTGTTTCTTTCCTCTAGGGAAATGTATATTTCAGGTGAGCAATATACTTATTTTATATTTAAAACCAACAGTTAATGAAAAATACAATAACATGAGAAAAGTCAATATCAGACATCAAATTAACTTATAATTTTGAGCTAATTCTAAGCTGTTGTACCAGACCAATAATATGTACTTTTGTATATTAATATGTACATTTTTATTCTGCCATTTTTATTACTAAATTAATAAACATTTCTAAATATTTAGCAAAAACATGGTATTAAAAAAGCTTTTATGTCTCATACTAATTTTAGTTATGGTATTTATTTCTATTATTTCTAAATTTATATTTTATATAATAGAATCTATTATGTGATTATAATGAATATCAGTTATATACCGAGGGTGCTAAATAGTATATACACATTTTAAGAGATCATGTTGGAAGTAAAATGATCATTTCCCAAAATGTATGAATCACAGGTGAGATGGACATGCATAGCATGTCTGGCTGTACTTGACCCATAACAGTACCTGCAGTTCAATTTCGAAAAGTAATACATAGATAACATCTTTTAAAATGCATATATATTTTTGTGACACCCTCTTTATGTATGTATGTGTATATTCTATATTTCTGTGTCTATATCTTTAGCTTTCTTCTAAATCACAAGAAGGGAAAAGTTTAGTATATCTTAGATCCATTCTTCTCAGTATATTTACATATTGGAGTATACCAGGAAAAGAAAAAAGGCAAGTGACCTAGTCAAATCTTCTTATAAACATTCTAACAATGAAACTCTTGGAAAATTATCTAGTGGTATTAGCTATTAAAAAAAGTGTTGGTCTATAGCATCTTTTCAGTTGGATGGAGTTCATTTTCCAAGACAATGGTCAATAAATCTGTACTCTGTAGGCTTATGAAGCAGGATTCCTTAAGAAATGAGTTGAATGCAGGGTAGCCCCTGTGGTTCAGTGGGTAGGGTGCCAGCCCCATATACTGAGAGTGGCGGGTTCAAACCCAGCCCTGGCCAGCTAAAACAGCAATGACAACTGTAACACAAAAAATGCCAGATGTTGTGATGAGTTCCTGTAGTCCCAGCTACTTGAGAGGCTGAGGCAAGAGAATCGCTTAAGCCCAAGAGTTGGAGTTGCTGTGAGTTGTGACACCATGGCACTCTACCAAGGGTGACATAGTGAGACTCTGTCTCAAAAAAAAAAAAAAGAAATGGGTTGAATGCTAAGTAATGAAGGAACAACAGAGGTGTTTATGGTCAAGCCTGGCTCTCTTTTGTGTTGTTTATATAGCTATATAGCTCTCTTGAGGTATATATTAATTTGATATTAATATATCAAATATTAATATATCATATTAATATATCATGATTAATATATCATATTAATTTGATTTATAATATGTCTAATAGGATCAGAAAGGGCCTATAGACCTGCAGAAATAGCCTATATCTCCTCCTGCTTCATCTGTGTCATAATTAGGAGTATTCTTGAAATTTTATACTGAGCACGTGTCTAAATTAAAAACGGATTTGTTTTTAACTAAGTTTTTAGTAACAAATTGTCAATTGGGATGTGCCCTTTATGATTTTGGATTATACTGCTGCTTCTAACTCTATAAGGCATCATTGAGCAACCTTCATTGCCCCTTTGGCATGATATGATATAGTGATACGATATTGGTTTGGCCTAAATAGTAGAAGAAAATAAGAATTCATATTTTTCCTAGAATAAAATTTATAAATTTTTCACATTAATCTTAATTTTTTTACATGCAAAAATATTTGAGAGATGAATAATTTGTTAATTTAGGGAAAGTGGTAATACAATTCCTCCAATGTAATAAAATTATGTGTGTGTAGCTAACCATTTGTGGGGCAACCAAAATTCAAATAATGTATGGAAAAATTCCAGTTAATCATTTACCCTCTTTAGCAAAGAATTAATAATATAAAAATGGGATAAATAATATATTTGAAAATCTCCTTCAAAATATATAATACTCAATTTTTTTAAACAGAGAGTATTTAAATTTATGAGAATATTAAAATATAAGTAGGTTTTATCCATTATGGATATAAATAATGGATAATCATAATAACAAGGAAAACAGTTAATTTATCTTTAATTATTCAATCACATTATTATAGGAAAAACCAGGACATTTTTGTCTTAATGTAACAATATCTGATTAGAAGAATACAAATAAATGAAAACCACTGGTTTCTTTCATTGTCGTAAACACTTGCACACAAAATATATGTAATCATACTAACCTGTTTTGGGATCTACGGAGAAGTAGGGCTGTCCCTGAAGAATACTGTAAACCACCCGGGCGCTATTTCCATAGGTAGGGTCATCCGCATCAGTAGCTGTCACCTGTAGAACAGAGGTACCTGTGCATTCAGGAAAACAAATTTTAGTGTGTGATGGTATTTAGCACATGATTTATTTGAATACAGAAAATGGGCATTCTGACCTATGTGGAGAGCTATAATAGTTGTGTTCAACTAAAATTTATATATAAAAAATAGCCTTTGCCTTCTTTCCCGTCTATCAATTGCACTGAAAGTCCAAAATAGAATATTGGGTCTCACATCTCTTATATGGCTAGCATATACTGACAACATTGTGAAGAGTCTCTTAGGCAGTGCCTGTGGCTCAGTGGGTAGGGCTCTGGGCCCATATACTGAAGGTGGAGGGTTCCTGGCCCTGGCAAAACTGCGACAAAAAAATAACTGGGTGTTCTGGCAGGCTCCTGTAGTCCCAGCTACTTGGGGGGCTGAGGCAAAAGAATTGCCTAAGCCCAGGAGTTGGAGGTTGCTGTGAGCTGTGATACAACAGCACTCTACCAAGGGCGATAAAGTGAGACTCTGTTTCTAAAAAAAAAAAAAAAAAGGCTCTCATTCCATTGACATATTCAAATTTGGGTTGGATTGTCACTCACAAATAAAATTGGCATTAACCATGCACTTAGATCAAAAGTATAGTAAAGATGTGTATTGTGACTATTTAAGAGACTGGAGGTAAAATGGTTTGTGATTAAGGTGGAAAGTTGAGTTTATTGACATTACATTATCAGTGGAATCAAACCATTCCACTCAAATCATTTTCTTTTCTTACCTAGTATATTAATGTTTTATATCTGATTTCTTAGATTCAAATCTCATTCCTTTAGTGTCTTCCACATGGTACCAACTTAATCATCCTTCTAAAATAGATGTCATAATGTGCCTACTTCACTGGATTTGTGAAGATTAAAATGCTTTTAAAGTAATTTACTAACTTTAAAATTCCTATTTTGAGGTACTATATTAATTAATATATTATACTGATATCTTTATGAGTACACTTTTAAAACCCAATTATCATAATTAGATACATCTATACCATATTCCAGATATTCCTGAATGAAAACTGATCTAAGAGTGGTGCAACAAGGACCTATTAAGGTCTATACATCACTGTAGAATTTTGGGGTAAGACTCTTACTTATTTATTCATAAAATATACTGTTGAATCATCTATTACTCTATATTTGATATTTTATTCTGTGTAACAAGAAAAATTCAACTTACTAATTTAAATTATCTATAAAGCAAAAAATGTTTTCACAGTCAAATGAGCCTGTCAAAAAGATTGCATTCATTTTGGTGCTTTAATTTGGAAGCACTAACAATGGTCAGTTTTATACATTTAGTAATTATTCCAGTGATTTAGACTCCAACGTCTGATCAACTACAAAATTTTGATATCAAAATTTAGACACAAGTTTCAGGAAAGCTTGTTCTATGCCTTTAAGGGGTCTAGAAAATGTAAATGAATATGCCAAGTTCACCTTATAATTTGTATGAGCAGATCATAAATATATATGACTTTTAATAACAACCATGATTCTGGCCTCCAAATAGCATTTTTCCATTGAGTGTTTAAGAAAAAAATAAAATGTGTAATTATCCATATTTAGAGAGGGAGAGTTGTGTCATGTCTAAAAGTGATTTCAAATTACAGATTAATAAAAGACAACACTGAAACTAAATGCTAGTGAGATTGCTGAGCAGCTGGGTCACTCCTACACTGCTAGTAGAAAAGTGAAAGTTTGTCAGTTTCTTATAAAAATGAAGACACATTTTATACAACTCAACAAACTGTGTTTAGGCATTTACGCCCAAGAAATGAAAACTTATCTTTACATAAACGTCTGTTCTTAAATGTTCATGATAGCATTGTTCATAACAGCCCCAGATTGGAAACTACCCGATGTTCTTCAACGGGAGAATTGTTAAATGAACTGTGATGCATTCAAAGTATGAACTATTACTCAACCATGAAAATGAACATATTTTGATATGTGCAACAACTTGGATAATCTTCAGAAAACTCAAAGTAAGTGGAAAAAAAAAGCTAATCCCAAAATCTTTTTTTTTGTTTGTTTGTTTCAAATGACATCATTTTAGCAATAGATAACAGATGAGCAGTTACCAGAGACTTAGGAAAAGGAGCTATAGAGAAGGGGAATTGGTTACAAAAAGGAAGTGTGAGGGATCCTCATAATATGAGAATTATTTGGTATTTAATTTATAGTGCTGGATTCGTAAATATATACAGGTGATATAATTGTGAAGAACTAAGCACACTCATTCATACACATAATTTGACACAGGTAAAACTAGAGAAATCTAAATATGATGGATAGATTATACCATTTTAATAAACTGGTTATGATATTGTTTTATACTTTTTTATGATATTACCATTTCAAAAAAGTCTGTAGAGAACAAGAAATCTCTTCATATTTTTCTCAGAACTGCATGTGAATCTACAATGATATGAAAATTACTAGTCTTAAAAACAAAGATGATTCCTTGCCTCAGTGCTAGTCTGTTCCTAGTTTTATTTGAGCTTATTTATAACATGAGTTTTCTCAATGTAGCACTAAACTTTCTGGCTTGCTTAAATCTATTTTCACTATAAACTTGCTAGGGCTAGTCACATTTAAACTGTGTCTTCCAGTATTAAGTACAATCATTACAATGTTAGCATGTTACTCACATGTTATACGGCAACAAACGCTTGACCCATAATCAATACTCATCTCTCTAACTTGCTCAGAGATACACTATGTAGACATTTACCAAAAGAAAAAAAAACAACTTTGTTTTAAAGGCATTTTTACTGATATCTCACAGAAAAAAAATAGAATGAAATAGACTGCAGTTGTATACTCAGGTCAGACTCTAAGTGTGTAACAAATCCATAATGTGGTTAATACATGATAAAATTAAAGCAGTGAAATGTTTGATCTCTTGGGAAAAATGTTAATAGTTCTAGGCATCTAGAGATTATTGAGATTCAAGAAAGAAAGCAATATAGAAAATAATACAGAAAACAATGATGTAATGGCCAGTGAGAACCTAGGCTGATAAAATCCTCAGGTTTTGAAACTAGTTCTGGCCCTGAAATAGTGATTGAAGCCTAAATAGATTTTAATGTCTGAAGAGCAGTCCCTGGGCAAACAGTCCATGGAAAGTTGAGAAAAACAAACGGGCAAGATCATACCTCATTTGCAATTGTGGGTTTCATGGCTACATGAAAGAAAAAGAGTTGCGCTGCTTAGCTTGCAGTCTTTGTACAAGCCCAGCCTTGTGATAAGACAGTTGAGATGCTCAAGGCAGTGACAAGTAAAATAAGGAACAAGTAAAGGAGCAAAAAGAGGGAGGAGGGTAGCATGATGGTATTGACAAAGTGATGGCTTAAAGCTGCAAAGAGAAATGAGCAGAACTGAGAACAAATAAAAAAACTATTACACCTCTTTGTTCAAAAATATGATCACTAACACATGCACATATCTCTGAATAGTGTCAAGTATTGGATACTTCTTTGTCTGTGTACAGCAAAGAGCAGCAAATCATCGATTGTTCTCTACCTTGGTGGTGTCCACAGGCACGAGATTACCACTCTGAGTACACAGTTACCTGGTTGAAGGAATCATACATGTACCAACGGCAGAGCCCAGCTAAAAGCCAGACTGCCAAAGAGCAGCAAATGGAAAATAAAGTCTTTGCCCAATTGTTTTAAGGTTTTTTACTAAGGAGGATTGCAAAGAGAGTTTTAGGCTGGAGGGAAAAATATATTCTTAGTTTACTTTCTTGTTTATTTGAAATCTAGGTGGAACAATTATGACTTAGTACTCTGAGTAGTTCTTGCTCATTAAAAATAAATCATCTTTTTCATTAATGCTATAGATTGAAATCATGTTCCCCACGTTCTAACCTGCCATGTGATTTTTGGAGTGTAGGACCTTTGCAAATACCCCATAAGGGCAGAAACCTCACTCACGGGAATAGTGTGTTTATAAAGGAAGCACCCTGCCACAAGTGGCTCACTCCTGTCATCCTACCAGCCCTATGGAGGCCAAGGCAGGAGGATCCCTTGAGCTCAGGAGCTCAAGACCAACTTGAACAAAAGCAAGACACTCATCTCTACTAAAAATAGAAAACTTAGCCAGGCATTGTGGAAGGCACCTGTAGCCTCAGATACTCAGGATGCTGAGATTGAGGCAGGAGGATGCTTTAACCTAAGAATCTGAGATTGCTGTGAGGTGAGCTAATGCAACAACATTCTAGCCTGGGCAACAGAGTAAGACTCTGTCTATAAATAAATAAATAAATAAATAAATAAATAAATAAATAAATAAATAAATACATACATATATACATAAATAAATGTATCAGAGTGTTTTCTTGCCCTCCTCTGCCATATAAGGACATAGCAAGAAGATGATCTTCCATGAATCAGGATGTGAGGCCTCAACAGACAAGAAATGCGCTGGCACTGTGAACTTGGAGATCTTCTCCTCCAGAATTGTGATAGATAAATGATGTTTACCCTAACCTATCTGTTTAATTTTGGTATAGAGGAAAAATGAACCCTGACAATGAATAAACAATGAGAAAACCACAGAATGGATACCTTCTCAGTTTGTTCAGAGATGACACCTGGATCTCATATTTCTGGCTCTGGAACTATGAGGCAATAAACTATCAATCCACACAGTGTGGGGCACTTTAGTATGGTAGCCCTGGAAAGTGGAATACTCGGTGTTACATGGTCACTGAGAAGAAATAAAATGTATTCTCATGGCTTACTTTTTTTTTTATTAAGTCATTTGTACATAAATCATAAATACATTTATGTCATTGTGGGATTCAATGTGTTGATTATTTGTACAAATTGGAGTGCTTACATCCTACTAATAGGAAAGCCTTCACCTCATTTACCCAATAAGTGTTAAGACATTTGTGTTCTACACCTGATAGATCCAACTTGTACTTGCAATATGCTCCATAGGTGTGGTCTCCCTATTTACAATTGTTTTTAAGTGAATCTGGGCAAGAATATAAAGTTACAAGTCAAATAAAAATGTTGAATATCTTATGCCATTTGATACCAGAGACATCATAAACGAAATACAATAAAAATTTATCCCTACGAGTATATTAAATTAGGTAGAGACTAATATTTGATGTTTTTTGAACATCAGGCACTTCTAGTGATGTACCTGTTGACATTTTAAAAGTAAATTAATACATAATATTGGCAATTTTAATAAAGAAAAAATCTCCTGTATTCAATCACTTTATTCACGCTATATGTCCAAATTGTGTCCATAGTAGAAAGTTTTTATCCTCTACAGTGCTAGACATTGAAATGGAAATACATAGAGTAATGTTGAAAATTCAATCATTGCATAATAGTGTTAAAATAGAAATCTAGTTTTCTCTGCGAATTATTATATGGATTTAATCAGTAGATATTAAAGCAAGACCCCTTCTCCTAGACTTACCATTAAAAAAAAAACTTTCAAAAGTGCTTATTTTTATGATTGTTTTCATTAAAAAAAAATAATCATGGAAATACAGTACTTTAAAATGTCATCAGCTTTTTGGCATCCAAAATTTTCATGTTAAATATTTCCTATGGCATTACATTTACCTATTCCCATGCTAGGGATTAATACCTCTCAGCTGATGTTTTATACAAAGCTGAAAAAGATTTAAGTACATAAAAAAGCTTTCAAGATATTTTTTCTACAATAAAACTTAAGTCTTGTTGCCTTTAGGGATTGCCCTGTGTCATTCTTTTCATTTGGTTTTTCTCTCTCTAGGTCTGCTTGATAAATAGCACACATTTTGCACAGTTGCATATCAATGAGAAGCAGAAAGAGTGGACTTCCTCAAAAGTCTCTAAAGACCAATTTGAAATATTTAATAAGACATTTTAATACCAAGCAAATACTCTTTAAGATTGCAAGTTGTTATGCATGACTTGTCAGGGTTCACAGCTCTGTTAAAATCTCAAGGGATTCAATGTTGAACAAGAACTTTGAGTAAAAAATAAGCTGGAGATTTATGAAGGCTGAGGGTACCTCTCTAAAGGAATCTCTTAGGGATTAATTCTCAGAAGATTTTCCAAGAAACTGTAAAAAAGCACTAGTCATCAAGATACAACTTAAATTTCATTCTAAGCAAGAGGAAGGTAATTTCACCAAAAAACAGACCAGTAAGGCTGGATTCTAGTCATTGCACAATGTGATGAAGCTTCGAATATTAACCTCACAGGCATTAAATAAGAATAAACAATTTTTCTTCAAAAACACTTATGAGGGGGGAGGAGACAAGATGGCTGACTGAAGCCAGCTTTCCACAGAGACTCCCATCCGGTAGGAGAGTTAAAGGACAAAAATTCAGCAAGTAACCTGGTGGATTTGAGCTGCACTAAGAGAGAAGGTTGAAGAACGCACGTCAACCCTGGTGAGGTAAGCTGCGACCACAAGGATACAAACAAAAATACAAAATCCATCACCAAGTGGATGGGAGTCCCCTCCCCCATGAGAACGGCTCAGAGTGCCCCACAAACAATCAGGCAGTGTTCAAAAGGTCCTCCCACTACACTCCACAGGAGAGACACTCTAAAAACTGGAGCTATCTCCCCTACTAGGGTGCCACGGCATCCTCCTGCCAGGCATAAAACTGTATAAACTGTATATAGTCTCTACCTGGAATTCTGAGCTCCCAGCACTCCCCTTTACTCACACTGAGGTCTGGAGGTGAGTTCCGTTTGGCGGAGAGGGGACCGCACCAGAGTGGCAGTTCCCTGAGGCACAGTGCGACAGCCGTCTTTTGGTGACAATGCGGCCAGGCATAGAACTGTGTAGAGCTGTGTGTGTTCTCTGCCACAGCCCCTGGCTCCCAGCACTCCCTGCACTCCCCTCTGCTCTCGCTCCAAGGTCTGGAGGCCTGTCCCCCAGGGGTCCAGACTCTTGGGCGATTGCTCAAGGGGTGTAGACAGTGCTAGGCTGCAACCGGTTGGTGTGGGAGCGGAGAGAGGATGGTTGGCCAGAGGGGAGCTACACCGGAGCAGCAGTTGCCTGAGCCATGGGACAGCAGCCCTTTTTTGCTAGCATTACGGCTTACTACTGAATATTCTGAAGCCACACCCCCTGTCTCCCTGGGCAACCAGAGACTCTGAGTATAGGATTTGCCTGAGGCTACTCCAACTTGCAAACTGGGGAAACTCCCAGGGCGGGGCTGACCCAGAGGTCCGCTTTACTAAACCTAAGATGCACCTGGCCCTCAGGGGATCGTCAGCCTATAGACAATACAAGAGCAAAGACAAGCTGATTTGAAACTCAATTCAGCTTCTCTTCCGCAGGGGAACCGCAGAGTTGTTCTGTTCTGTTCTGTCAGTAACATTAATCAGGGGTGAGACTGGACCTGAGTGAAAACCCCCCAAGCTTCATCAAGCACCCGAGGTTGTCAGGCCTCACCTCCTCCTGCTAGAGAGAGGCAGAGCACAGCGGCCTGGCAGACTTCCTTGTGATTCAGGCAGGTGCAAACTCCTGGAGTGCCAATTCACTACAGGCAACTGGGTCAGCCAACTGCAGGGCTATCAGTGACTGGGTGTGACAGCGGTGCAAGGTGGGGAAGGAGGCATCAACCTTCCCAGACTGATCTATTGGCTGGGTGGCTCCTCCTGACTCCACGGAGCACTGGAGCAAACAAGCCACATCAGAGTAGTCACCAGACCCCTGTGATCCAGTTCCCAGAGACCTCTTAAACTCTCTCACCTGAGACAGATGCAGACTGAGACAATTGATTTGGACTTTTTGAACTGAACCAATTGCCTGAGGACAAATCAGATGGTGCCCTGGGTGCACGGTGGTAGGAAGGTTTGATTTTTCTTTCCCAATTGTTTGCCGGTGGGGGGTGGGATGACTTAATTGCTGATATTTCTCCACAGCTGAGACTTCAATCCAGAGGAACTGTTGCACTAGGGTGGAACAGAAACCAGCTGAAAACAAGACAGAACCACTTAGCCACACCACACCAGACAGGGCCACAGTTTCTCAGGCCACAACACTGTACAGGCCCTCAACAAAGCCCCAGGGGAAAAAATCAGAGGGAGTAAAACAACCATGGGGCAGAATAAGCGGAAAAACTCTGGTAACATGAATAACCAGAATAGATCAACCCCCCCCAAGGAAAGATATGGCAGATGCAATTGAAGATCCCATTCATAAACAACTGGCTGAGATGTCAGAAATCGAATTCAGAATTTGGATTGCAGACAAGATTAACAAAGTGGAATTAGGAATTCGAGGAGAAATTCAAAAGTTGTCTCAAGAATTTAACGAATTTAAAGACAAAACCGCCAAAGACTTAGACACACTGAAGCAAGAATTTGCAGCCCTCAAAGATATGAAAAATACAGTAGAATCCCTCAGTAACAGAATGGAGCAAGCAGAAGAAAGGATTTCTTACATCGAAGATAAAGCCTTTGAACGCTCCCAAACTCTCAAAGAGGAAGAGAAATGGAGAGCACAAACGGATCACTCACTCAGAGAGCTCTGGGATAATTCGAAGAAGGTGAATATCCGAATCATAGGAGTTCCAGAAACAGATGAAGTGGCCTCCTGGGCACAGAGGCCCTTCTGCATGAAATTATGAAAGAGAATTTTCCAGACATGCCAAGAGATTCTGAAATTCAGATAGCGGACAGCTTCAGAACCCCAGCACGACTCAACCCCAATAAGACATCCCCCAGGCATATCATAATTAACTTCACTAAAGTTAATATGAAGGAGAAAATCCTGAAAGCTGCCAGGAGAAAGAAAACCATTACCTTCAAAGGGAAGAATATTAGAGTGACTGCAGATCTCTCTGCTGAAACTTTTCAAGCCAGAAGAGGGTGATCACTGACTTTTAATCTCCTAAAGCAAAATAACTTTCAACCCCAGATCTTGTATCCAGCTAAACTGAGTTTCTTTTATGATGGAGAAATTAAATACTTTAATGACATTCATATATTGAAGAGATTTGCCATAACCAAACCAGCTCTTCAGGATATTCTCAGACCTATCCTCCATAATGACCAAGCCAATCCTATACCACAAAAGTAAACTCACTCAGAAACTTTGGATCAAAATCCAATTTCCACACTGGCGAAAGGATTAAAAATGCTCACTGGACTTTTGAAAAATTCGATACCCAAAACTTCACCAGACTTATCAATATTCTCCATTAATGTGAAAGGCTTAAACTGTCCTCTAAAGAGTCATAGGTTAGCTGACTGGATACAAAAACTCAGGCCGGATATCTGTTGCATACAAGAGTCACATTTTAACTTAAAAGACAAATACAAACTCAGGGTGAAAGGATGTTCATCCATATTTCAGGCAAATGGTAATCAGAAAAAAGTGGGTGTTGCAATTTTATTTGCAGATACAATAGGCTTTAAACCAACAAAAGTAAGGAAGGACAAGAACGGTCACTTCATATTTGTTAAGGGTAATACTCAATATGATGAGATCTCAATTATTAATATCTATGCACCCAACCAGAATGCACCTCAATTTATAAGAGAAACTCTAACAGACATGAGCAACTTGATTTCCTCCAGCTCCATAATAGTTGGAGATTTCAACACTCCTTTGGCAGTGTTGGATCGATCCTCCAACAAGAAGCTGAGCAAATAAATCTTAGATTTAAACCTAACCATCCAACATTTGGATTTAGCAGACATCTATAGAACATTTCATCCCAAGAAAACTGAATACACATACTTCTCATCAGCCCATGGAACTTACTCCAAAATCGATCACATCTTAGGTCACAATTCTAACCTCAGTAAATTTAAAGGAATAGAAATTATTCCATGCATCTTCTCAGACCATCATGGAATAAAACTTGTGCTGAGTAACAACAGGAATCTGCATACTCATACAAAAACATGGAAGTTAAATAACCTTATGCTGAATGATAGCTAGGTCAGAGATGAGATTAAGAAAGAAATCGCCAACTTTTTGGAACAAAACAACAATGAAGACACAGACTATCAGAATCTCTGGGACACCGCAAAGGCAGTTGTAAGAGGGAAATTTATAGCACTGCAAGCCTTCCTCAAGAGAACGGAAAGAGAGGAAGTTAACAACTTAATGGGACATCTCAAGCAATTGGAAAAGGAAGAACATTCCAACCCCAAACCCAGTAGAAGAAAAGAAATAACCAAAATTAGAGCAGAATTAAAAGAAATTGAAAACAAAAGAAAATACAACAGATCAATAAATCAAAAAGCTGGTTTTTTGAAAAAGTCAATAAAATAGATAAACCTTTGGCCAACCTAATCAGGAAAAAAGTGTAAAATCTCGAATCTAATCAATCAGAAACAACAAAGACGAAATAACAACAGACTCCTCAGACATCAAAAAAATCCTTAATGAATATTACAAGAAACTATATTCTCAGAAATAGGAAAATCTGAAGGAAATTGATCGATACTTGGAAGCATGTCACCTTCCAAGACTTAGCCAGAATCAAGTGGAAATGTTGAACAGGCCCATATCAAGTTCAGAAATAGCATCAACCATACAAAACCTCCCTAAAAAAGAAAAGCCCGGGACCAGATGGTGTCATGTCAGAATTCTACCAAACTTTTAAAGAGGAATTAGTACCTATATTACTCAACCTGTTCCAAAAGGTAGAAAAAGAAGGAAGACTACCTAACACGTTCTATGAAGCAAACATCACCCTGATCCACAAATCAGGAAAAGATCCAACAAGAAAAGAAAATTATAGACCAATGTCACTAAAATATAGATGCAAAAAAATTCAACAAGATCCTAAGAAACAGAATCCAGCAACACATCAAACAAATTATACATCATGAGCAAATCAGTTTTATCCCAGGGTCTCAAGGCTGGTTCAATATATGTAAATCTATAAATGTAATCCAGCACATAAACAAATTAAAAAACAAAGACCATATGATTCTCTCAATCGATGCAGAAAAAGCTTTTGATATTATCCAGCATCCCTTCATGATCAGAACACTTAAGAAAATCGGTATAGAAGGGACATTTCTTAAACTGATAGAGACCATCTACAGCAAACCTACAGCCAATATCATATTGAATGGAGTTAAATTGGAATCATTTCCACTCAGATCAGGAACCAGACAAGGCTGCCCATTGTCTCCATTGCTTTTTAACATTGTAATGGAAGTTTTAGCCACCGCAATTAGGGAAGAAAAGGCGATCAAGGGTATCCAGATAGGGTCAGAAGACATCAAACTTTCGCTCTTCACAGATGATATGATTGTGTATCTGGAAGATAGATAGTCCCTAAGTCCCTAAGGACTAGGGACTCTACTATAAAACTCTTAGAAGTGATCAAGGAATACAGCAGCGTCTCAGGTTACAAAATCAACATTCATAAATCGGTAGCCTTTGTATATACCTACAATAGTCAAGTTGAAAAAACAGCTAAGGACTCTATCCCATTCACAGTAGTGCCAAAGAACATGAAATATTTGGGAATTTATCTAACAAAGGACGTGAAAGATTCTCTATAAAGAGAACTACGAAACTCTAAGAAAAGAAATAGCTGAAAATATTAACAAATGGAAAAACATACCATGCTCATGGCTGGGCAGAATCAACATTGTTAAAATGTCCATACTACCCAAAGCAATATATTATTTCTATGCAATCCCTATAAAAGCTCCGCTGTCATACTTTAAAGATCTTGAAAAAACAATACTTCGTTTTATATGGAATCAGAAAAAACTTCGAATAGCCAAGACATTACTCAGAAATACAAACAAAGCAGGAGGAATTAAGCTACCAGACCTCAGACTATATTACAAATCGATAGTGATCAAAACAGCATGGTATTGGCACAAAAACAGAGAAGTAGATGTCTGGAACAGAATAGAGAACCAAGAGATGAACCCAGCTACTTACTGTTATTTAATCTTTGACAAGCCAATTAAAAACATTCAGTGGGGAAAAGATTCCCTATTTAACAAATGGTGCTGGGTGAACTGGCTGGCAACCTGTAGAAGACTGAAATCGAACGCACACCTTTCACCATTAACTAAGATAGACTCTCACTGGATCAAAGATTTAAACTTAAGACATGAAACTATAAAGATACTAGAGGAGAGTGCAGGGAAAACCCTTGAAGAAATTGGTCTGGGCGAGTATTTTATGAGGAGGACCCCCCAGGCAATTGAAGCAGCTTCAAAAATATACTACTGGGACTTGGACTTGATCAAACTAAAAAGTTTCTGCACAGCCAAGAACACAGTAACTAAAGCAAGCAAACAGCCCTCAGAATGGGAGAAGATATTTGCAGGTTATGTCTCCGACAAAGGTTTAATAACCAGAATCCACAGAGAACTCAAACGCATTAGCAAGAATAGAATAAGGGATCCCATCACAGGCTGGGCAAGGGATTTGAAGAGAAACTTCTCTGAAGAAGACAGGCATGCAGCCTTCAGACATATGAAAAAATGCTCATCATCTTTAATCATCAGAGAAATGCAAGTCAAAACTGCTTTGAGATACCATCTAACTCCAGTGAGACTAGCCTCTATCACAAAATCCCAAGACCAGAGATGTTGGCATGGATGTGGAGAAAAGGGAACACTTTTGCACTGCTGGTGGGAATGCAAATTAATACGTTTCTTTTGGAAAGAGATATGGAGAACACTTAGAGATCTAAAAATAGATCTGCCATTCAATCCTGTAATCCCTCTACTGGGCATATACCCAGAAGACCAAAAATCACATCATAACAAAGATATTTGTACCAGAATGTTTATTGCAGCCCAATTCATAATTGCTAAGTCATGGAAGAAGCCCAAGTGCCCATCGATCCACGAATGGATTAATAAATTGTGGTATATGTACACCATGGAATATTATGCAGCCTTAAAGAAAGATGGAGACTTTACCTCTTTCATGTTTACATGGATGGAGCTGGAACATATTCTTCTTAGTAAAGTATCTCAAGAATGGAAGAAAAAGTACCCAATATACTCAGCCCTACTATGAAACTAATTTAGGGTTTTCATATGAAAGCTGTAACCCAGTTACAACCTAAGAATAGGGGGAAGGGGGAAAGGGAGGGGAGGGAGGGGGGATGTGCGTAGAGGGAAGGGGATTGGTGGGATTACACCAGCAGTGCATCTTACAAGGGTATATGTGAAACTTGGTAAACGGTCTGTGAAGCTAGTGCATGATGCCCCATGAATGTATCAATGTACACAGCTATGATTTAATAAAAAAAAAAAAAAAAAGAAGTCCAGGAAGGAAAAAAATATAAAATTTCCTATTGTCAAATAAAACAAAAACACTTATGAAACATTGTGGCTGGGTGCCAAACCAAGATTCATTATTCTAACTACGTTCTAACTATTTATTTTCAATCATAGCTATTAATTTCTCTGTACAGATCCTATTTATGGAGCCATCTAATATGAAATTTCACATTTTCATGTAAATTTTATATTCTATTCCGCAAATGTCAGAACTAATCATTAGGGTAATAATGTGTATTGAATGTCAATGATGTGGTAAGCCTTGTGTTATACGCCATTTAATTTAATAATGAGATTAAACTCTTGAGAATATTACATTTAATGGCATTTTACAGATAAGGACATTAAGGTTACAAATTACATAGTTTACAATTATTGAAGGCAGAACTCAAGCCCGGCCTGATCTATTATGATATGTGACATTTTTCCCATATGCCCCGTTGATCCACTTAAACAAAATTTGTTGAATCTTGTTTAATATCTATCACATTTCCTGCCTTTTCATCCTGTGTATTTCTTGATGGTGTGTAATGACATTCCAGATGCCTGTACTTGAGGAGAAATCAGTTTTAAATGTCATTTGCATAGCCAATAAGCCTAGCCAGTGAAATGAATATATATATATATTTTTTTTTTTTTTTGTCAAATTAAAATGTGCGGTGTAGTATTTAGAAGAAAGTAATCTACCGATATTGACCACACTGCTGTGCTCCTCTGCAGCCATGTAGGATGCTTATAATTGTCTTCATGGCTATACAGAATAAATGTCATATGAATAGTGACTGCACTGACCCTATGCTCCCAAGTCTTACATTTCTTATAAACAAATTTGCACATTCTCCTTGATTAATTTCCTACCCTGTCCTCCTTTTCTCTGTTTGCATAAACCTAATACCTGCCTTTGATTATTTTTAGTTTTATTTACCAACTGAACAATAGGGAGTATAGAGGGAAAATTATAAAACAAGAAAAAAGACAGTCTCTCTACTCTGCCTCTCCATCTCTCTTTCTCCTTCCATCTGACCCTCCTGCTTTTCATCTCTTTTGGGTGGTGTCTCTGGCAATATCTGCAGTTCTTCAGTGCCCCCCCACCCGCTCCCTCTCAGCTGCCCACTTCCACGGTGCATACTATAAGGCCCAGTTTTGGGGATCGGAAAATACTATCTGTTCTTTTTAGGGGAAAAATAACTTCAGAAGTAGAGAAGACATTATGTTTCATGACTTTCAAAAAATGTTTCTTCCAGTGTCACATGTCTCATTAATGATGTTCTTAGTCTTACAAGCTTCTCTTCACTTTTATACATGCAATGAGTTACTGTTCTGTTATGAATGTACACTGCTCTAGTTTTTCAAGGAGCCCATCACTCATCTTCAGCATGTCAGCACTCAAAAATCTCATAATTTGGAGCATTTCAGCATTTCAGATTTGGATTACGGGAGCTCAACCTGTACTTTTCAATGAGAGCCCTGGTGCCTTACATTCAGTAGCTTGGATTATTCAACATATTGAAATCTAACAAATAGATCATCTAGAGAGTTATTCACTGTATGCAAAATGAGATGATGAGATGTTTAGGGTGAGATGTTTTGTAATGTGGAAAATGTATGTGTGTGTGTGTATATGTACAAAAATATGTGTATATAAGGCATTTACACACATAAGGCATTTAAGAACTCAAATACTTGTCAAAATATCCTACCAGATTTTTTTATCTTTTTATGTGTGGAAGACTGCCATGTACTCAATACTATGTTCACACAAGTAAACAACAACTAGAGGCCCACATAAGAGAAACACAATTAAATTAAAGAAGGGGAGAAAATGAAGGAGGAAGGGAAAGGGATTTTGGTAAATCCCCACCTAATAGGCACAAGGTAGGGGTATATGGCACACTACCTAATAGGCACAAGGTAGGGGTATATGGCACACTACCTAATAGGCACAAGGTAGGGGTATATGGCACACTACCTGCGTAAAGGACTCAAGTGCAACTTGGACTTTAATTTACAAACACAAATAATTTAACCTATTTTACATACCCTCATATTAACCTGAAATTAATATATTCATAAATAAAATAGCAATAAAAGGGAATTTATAGATTAAGAGATTGTAAAGACATAAATAAACAGATTCAAAATGTTCACTGACTTTAATTAGAGTATAAACCACATTTAGATCCTTATTAAAATAAAAAAATGGGACAAAGATTAAAAAAAATGTTTTTGAAATGGTTTTTTGAAAACTTTTTTATTTTTTTTTAATTAATGGAGTTGGAAAGTAATGATCCTACTGACAAGACTAATGTGATTTTTTCCTGAATATTTATGAAACAGCTGTATTTCAGGATTAAGTATTGCCTGTTTAGCATTTGTAGTAATTAAGTCCATTACATGTTGCTAATTTTATATCAATTCTTATTAAAAAATCTTAATTTGTATTTATAAACTGTATTAATTTTCATTCACTGAAAAATACTCCATTTGAAAATAGAAACTATTGCCAAGTTCAGCATTTTCTAGATAATGTAATGTTGTTCCAGCTGAATTTTCATTCAACAATAGCAAAAACAGAAACAAAGGCAAAAACCAAGTAAACAAGCAAAAAACAAAAAATAGAAACTCTAAGGATAGAAATATTTTGTCCTTGTTTACTCAAAAAATATCTTACTATTTTGCTGCAGTTCGTAAAAGTGCATCTTTCGTTCAATTGTTAATTTTTACGAGGCTTTCCGCATCAAAAATTTTGTATATTTCGTAAGTCCTTTCATGCCTAAAATACCTTTATTTTTTCTCATATTTGAACGTGTTGCTCTGGGATTCAAGGTAGGTATATAGTTTTTTATTGTCTTTTTCTCTCCATCTTTGCTGATAAAAAGTGTAATATGGAAAATACTTGTCCTTTTATTAGCTTGGTTTACAATTACACTATTCTTTAAGAAAAGTCTAGATGTGGATTTTTAAATTGGTTAATAAATTCAGGTTTTCTGCATTATGCCTTTGTAGTTTCCTTCAGTCTAAAATCTCAGGTTCACTTTTGCTCAGTGTATTTTTCTTTTATAGCAATAGAAGACAATTTTAATTAATCACCCATATCTGAATCCCCAACAATAAAAAAAAAAAAAGAACGCAGCAAAATGAAGAAGCAAAACTTCTGAGACTGCTCTCCAAGCCCTCGAAGCTTCTGACTGTCACACTGTAGGAGGACACAGGAAGCAACTCAGCCCTACCTACTGAGAGGTGAGTGACCACGGATCAGAGACAAGGCCGTGAGCTGAGAGCCACATGGCCGCCTGACAGCCAGTGCCCACCACTGCATGTGAGAGAGACACCTGCCCTGTTTGAGCCACCAGATTACTACAGTTCAAAGTATGACACCAAAAAACCCAGCTCAGCCCATAGAATTGTGATCAAATAAAGCACACGCTGCTCTGGGTAATTAAGTGGCAGTTTTTTTTTTTACAAAATGAGAGCTATCTAAGACATTAAAAAGCTATGATAAGAAAGAAAGTTACGAAACTCAATGACTTTGTTCCAGCTTACGACACATCAGTTGCCCTGTAAGTCACCTCATGGGGATTCCAATGTACCATGTAGAATTGAAGCAGCAGCCTCACTTTTTTAAATGATCTTATTCTGAAGATTATGCCCCAGGGTACTGATTTTTAAATGGCTACTGAAATCCTGGCAGCTGTCCAGAGTGAAGATCCCAAGATGTTTGGACAGAACTAAATCAGTGCTCCAACAAGGGGCTTGATAAAGTCAGCACAGCTGGTATCTCTTCTTGTTGCTTTGCAACAAGGAATACAGACGCAAATGTGGACTGGCCTTGGGATTTTAGGGATTGGAGGAGAAAAAAGAAGACATGAAAAAAAAAAATACAGAGACACCTCAGCACTTCTTCGAGACAAAAAACCTTATGGATTTTAAGGATCAAATATAAAACTTTATCTTTTCTTTATCTTCAAAGACAAGCTTAAGTGTTCCATTGAACCTATAATTTGTTAAATATATATTCAGAATTCTGATAAAAGAAAATTTTCTCTCTGTCATTAGTAAAACGATTTTGATAAGCTATTCAATATTTTAAATAATTTTCAGTGATGTTCAGTGATAGGTATATTTTAATAATGTACAGAAGAGGTAGAGAGTTATATATTTTTGTAAAGAAAACTTTCTTTGAAAAAGAAATATGTGATTTTCAGCCAAATTGCACTGTGATCTGGTATATCCTTTCTCTATACAAAGCATTAAAAAAAAAATAGAGTGACTGCAATACAAATATATTTAATTTCATACTATAAACTCCTGGTCCAGATGAAAGACTGTACTTGAAGAAATTTGGGTATATCTCCAAAAAATAGAAGAGATGTAATAATTCATACACACAACTGAAATAAACACCTTTATCAGCTTTTTATTAAAAATGATATGTGCATTTAAAATATTGCTAAATAATCATTTTTTATGCTCGTTGATGTAAGAATTTTCATGCCATTTACAAATTCATTTTATTCATCCTATCTTTATTTGTAAAATACCACAGTCAGTTGACTATGGAACCAAAAACAGGTATAATTTCATTTTAGGATTATTTTGCACTGTGCTCTGTGATAAACCATGGTACTAATTTCTTGTCTCATATTTTTTCAGTCTCATTCATGAAAAACTTGGCCATTTGTTAAAATTATAGAAAACTAAATTAAAGAAGTATTTCCAGGGAGTAATTGATACAAGGTAGAAAAAAATCATCTAGGCTGGCATATCACAGGAAAAAGTAAAATTAAAAATCTTAAATTTGCATGAAAAAAATGTGCACAAGTCTCTTATAGAGAAATTCAGGTTACATTTACCCTCATTGCTCATTGGAATTATAAAGTCACTCTGTCCACATATGGCCACTCTATTGAAATGGATTAAATGCTTAGATGAATTAAAAAATTACAGAAATACAACCCCTAGTACTTATCTAGGTATACAACAAAATTGAAGTGGTCTTCTAAATTAGAGTTACAAAATGAAGACTTCTTTTAAAAAGAAGCCACACCATTATTCTTTCCATAGGAAAAAATAACCTCATTTTATTGAATATTTTCTTCCTGTTTTCATAATATCATGCATTTGAATATGACGATTCCTATTTGAACACCACAATTGCTCACCTTGCCAGATATAACAAATTGTTTATAAAGTATATGACATAAGAATTCTAGCATTATGAATGCTCTTCGTACTGACTATAAATTTAACCAATACATTTCTGAATTTATGTTTGAAATTTGAAAAATTTCATCCTATTTCCTAGGGCAATAGTTCTCAGCTGAAAGCAGTTTTCCCCCATGGAGGGTATACAGTAATGTCCAGAGGCATCCCCATTTGGTGGCAGTGGGAGAGACACTATTGGCACCTATTGGGTAGAGGGGACTACTGACCATCCCACGATTCCCAGGATGAGTCCTCACAGCAAAGAATTATCCAGCCAAATATGTCAATCTCATAGTGGAAATGTTGAAAAACTCTTTCCTAGGAGAATACACTTTCCTACATAATAGTTGAAATTACATTGTGTAAATAAAAAAAAAAAAGAAAGAAAAACTTGATTCTAAGCCTGCTTCAAAAAACACTTCAGTTTATTTTTGCATCTTTCTTTATTAAACGATCCAGAATGCCATAGTATTTTTTTGCTGATTATTTCCCACAGACAAGAAATATATGGCCACATCATGCTTTTATCTCAGGCAGTAACATGTGCTGCAATCACTTGGAGTGGTTCTAGGACCGTTACTTTGCACTGTTGAGATGCAAAAAACTGTAATTTGACAAAATCTTGCACACTCAGGAAGTCTCTGCTGCTGCCTTCTTTAGACTCTCATATCATATTTTGCAAAGCTATATAAGGAATTTATCCTTTGCATGATGTTCATGTTTATTTCTCCAACACACACACATGCACACGGCTGTACACACACCCCTAACTGGTTAGACTCGCCAGGAAGAAAGGACTATTCTTCATCATTGCAACTTCTAAGTAGAAGGCCCATGTTTGTCCCTTTTCTAGTTGACAAACCCCAGTTAATTATCTAAGATTCATTAAAGATATCTTTCCTAACACACAAGCTGGGCTCCTGGCTACTCCATAGTTCCTCGTTTTTTTGCTTACCCGACACTGCGTTGCACTTTTCTGTTGGTCTGAGTCTGCTCAAAGATAGTGGCCTTGTTTTATTTACTGTTTTATTACTTGCTGCTATCACAGCTCTCAGCACATAAAACTGCCTTTACACATTCGTTCTCTCCAGACAGAATTGGATAGATATAGAGATCTGATTAAATGACTAGATGATTCAAAACCCAATTAATGAGGAGAGAGATGGTAAAAGCGATGATATTAGCCACTATGTGGTGAGAAATTTCTGTTGCATACTTACATTATTATTAGTCTTAGGTCAGGGTTAAGAATCCGTATATCTTTAAATTAAGTGTGTGTTATAAGAAAAAAAAAAGCTTTTGAGAACGAGTCTCACTCTGATGCCCTGGGTAGAGTGCTGTGGTGTTATAGCTCACAACAACCTTAAACTCTTGGGCTCGAGCAATCCTCTTGGCTCAGCCTGCCAAGTAGCTGTGACTACAGGCAACAGCCACCACACCTGGCTAATTTTTCTATTTTTTAGAGACAGGGTCTCGCTCTTGCTCAGGCTGGTCTCAAACTGCTGAGCTCAAGCAATCCACATGCCTTGGCCTCCCAGAGAGCTAGGATTACAGGTGTAAGCACTCTGTCCAGCAGTGTTGTACAAATTTAAATCACAAATTTAGATTTCACTTTTTATTATCATTTTAGAAGAATTCATTTCTTTCATACCACGTAAATCACAGCCCATTTTTTCAGAAGTAACCACCTGTGAGTGTGTGTGTGTGTGTGGGGGGGTGTCCTGCAGATATTCTTTGCACGTATGTGCATGGATATGCCACAACAAAGCCGTATTCTCTGACAAAACTACGTTTTCTTAGTAACACAAGGGAACCCTGGATATTGGTTAAAAATCTGTGTCTACCCAAGGGGAGAAGACATTCTGCATATTTGTAACAATTCCATATTTCCATGCATATGTACGTAGTCCAGAAGGGCTCACAGAACATGTCACAGATGAGCAGACACCCCCCTCCGTCAGGACTCTGACACTATCCTATAATTGTTCCCTTGACCCTGGTTTTATTCCCTTTTCCGTACAAGGTAACATAGTATTTTATGCTTTGTGAACCAGCAACCCGGTCTTCATCCCAATCATTCAATTCTGCCTTTTCAGTAACAAAACTACCTTAGCAAATCTTCAAATGAATGAGTTTGGCTATGTTCCAGTAAAACTTTTTTACATAAACAGATAGCAAGCCAGATTTGGCTCCCTTTCCATGATTTGCTGATCTTTGCTTTACATACCATTAGCTTATTTTTAACAGCAAAGCTAATTGAAGTATACCCCATTCTCAGTATACACTGTAAAGTGAGTTCCTCCCTCCACTGACTTTCTTATCAACTGCTCTACATGTTCATTTTGTAATGTGCACTGTATTTTATTATGATGATTTTTTGGTGTTTGTTTTACCTTAATAATGAGTTTATATGAACACACACAAACACACACACACACAACTAAAATATAATTTCCAATATCCAGCCTATGACTTCTGTAAAATTATTCTTTCAATTGATTCTTGCCTGAAAATAGAATAGTACAGTCTTAAAAGTTACTCTGCAATGTCCTTTTTTGTTATACTTATAGATATTAATTTTTGTCCCTCCACAGCTCTCATCTCAACAAGAGAACTTAAGAACATTAATTTTCCTCCATTTCCATTCTCTACTCGAAGCCTTTGTCAAGGACTCTCAGATGTGTGACTTGTCCCCAGGTGCTCAACCCACAGTTTTTGCTGTAATAGTCCTTTTATATTTTGTGATTCTTTTGGTGGACTGTACAGGATCTGTTTACAACATTAAAGTAAACATTTGCAGTGAACTCTTTGTACACACACACACATACACTCTGAGAGCAAAAACACACACTTATTTCCAGGTTGGTTACTGACAGCTGTTTCCTCTCCTTGTCGTTTTCATTGGCATTTAGATCTCTGTTCTGATTCAACTATTTTCAATTTTAATCTGTTTTCAAATATTTTTCCAGATTAGATAGGAAGATGATGTACTTTCTAGATCATTCTCCAAATATTTATTTTATCCTTACAGATAATTTTGACTGAACAAAAAAAAAAGTTGAGGCTTTAGTTTTTTTCCGTGTAAGAAATGGGATTGAACTCTTGGCCAGATTCTAGTAACTGAAGTAATAAATGTGAGTTGAATATATATTTTTCCTAGTAGGTAATTAAAAAAAAATCTGAGCACTTGTAAAGTTTTCTCTTTATCCTTAAGTTTTAGGAACTTTCTGAGGATTTACTTTACTTTGATTCATATTCTATTAACCATTCATGGAACTCAGAAACTATTAAAACTTTTAAATGCAATAGATTCTTTATATAAAAGAAAAATATGATTCCCCTCCTTTATCTGTTTTCTTTTGGTTTTGTTTTTTGTACTTTAGGAAAACATGTCAGTCACATGATATGCCTAATGAATATATACTCTAAATCTTTTTTTTGTTTTCTCAAAAGCCATAATTATACATTTTTGCTTGTGATTATTAGCTATTTCTTCCAATCTGGTATATCCTCAAATACTAGGGCAATAATTTGGGTGTAACCCAAATGGTAACCAGTGACCATTCATAACTTCATTCTAATTGATCTCTATATTGATTTTTTTATTAGTGACTTGTTTTTGAAAAAAGGCTTTGAGTTGTGGAAATCTTTTTGTGGCGTCCTTAAAATGCTTCGAGCGCTCTTATTATCTACTATTCAGTGCAATGACTCCCTCAGTAAAGGCTGCTCTGCTTGGGGTATTTTGTCTGTGGCTACCTGAGCTTTCTTTACACTCATGGGGGCACTCACGCAGCTCCTTAAAGTAGATTATCTGTTGCATCCCCACAAAGGATTATGCCACAGAACTCTTTGCTTTCCTAAGGCAGTGGGGATTGGAAAACTAAGGATGGGTTCTCCATGCTTTCACATGGTACAGGGAATGCCGTTCTTGGATTTCTACCCAAACTCTCACCCGCTCCCAGGGTTCGCAGCGCTGAGCCCTTTAATTCCCTCTCAACTCTCTATGGAGACCCATGAGTGTGGGTCTGGGTATTCTGGGCCTTTCCAAGCTCGCAGAAGCTGCTGTTTATTCTACTACACAGTCCAGAGGGAATCAGGTTGGCAATTGCTTTCTCTCCCAAGACTGTGGCTGTGGAGAAGATCTCAGTCCCGCATTCTCATCAGCTCCTTCACCAGCTCCAGAGGCTCTCCACCTCGCTCCAGATACTGGAATAAGCTGGAGTTCTGGAGGGCGAAGGACAAATACTACTCTCTTTTGTTCAAAAACATTATGTATATATTCAAATCATGGAGTGATTTGCTTAGTGACTTTAAAAATCTAATTTAAAATAGTCATATATTACAGTAACATTAAATACGTAGAATATGAACTCAAAGTACATTATAAAAATTAGGGTCTCATAAAACTAGCTAAAAATGTATTATCATAACTGAACTTTATTTCAGCTACATGTTAACAATCATAATATGAGATACATATAAAATTTAAAGGCTACACCACAGAAAACTGTGTGTGAAGGAAAAGTCCTAAGTCATCAGAGAAGTTCAAGAGCTGGACCGTGATGTGTGGACCACACTGTAAGATTTGTTTTCAGGGAAACCTGGAATAATTTACCCTTGGCCATATGCCTTCTTGGGAAAATGACGTACAAACCCCATGCTAGTTTTTACAACTTTAAAATTATATTTAAAATATTTCACAGAGATTTTATATACTTTAAGGTAAGTATGGTAGATAAATGTTATGAAAATTGAAGTTTTATTGATTAATGTAGCAATTATTTCCATTATTACTGTTAGAATTTGTTCATAAACTACATGATTAAAAGGCATAGCAAAAAATTTCAAGTGTTCTATAATCTCTCTTTGGTACAAATTGTCACAATAAATGTGTTGGTATGTTCTTAACTATATGTATAAAGAATATGTGCTCAGAGAACCACATTCATTAGGCAAGAATTGCAGGTGTTTTCCAATTTATAATTCTTTTTTCTTGAGATCAAACTATTACCTGTACTCAAATGTACAAAATTTAATTTTAAAACATAACAGCTGGCCGAATAGTCTTTAAAAGCTGATAGCACAAAAAATGTTAAAATGTTTTGAAATTTCTATAGATTTTTCTATGCATGCACACATGCATAAGTAAATATTGGTCTTTAAAATATGACTGGGAATATTATGCAGCCTTAAAGAAAGATGGAGACTTTACCTCTTTCAGGTTTACATGATGGAGCTGGAACATATTCTTCTTAGTAAAGTATCTCAAGAATGGAAGAAAAAGTACCCAATGTATTCAGCCCTACTATGAAACTAATTAGGGTTTTCACATGAAAGCTATAACCCAGTTACAACCTAAGAATAGGGGGAAGGGGGAAAGGGAGGAGAGGGAGTGGGGTAGAGGGAGGGGGATTGGTGGGATTACACCTTCGGTGCATCTTACAAGGGTATATGTGAAACTTGGTAAATGTTGAAAGTAAATGTCTTAGCACAATAACTAAGAAAATGCCAGGAAGGCTATATTAACCATTATGATGAAAATGTGTCAAACATTTTCTATGTTTGGTCTATGAAGCTAGTGTATGATGTCCCATGATCATATCAATGTACACAGCTATGATTTAATAAAAAAAATTAAGAAAAAAAGAAATGCTGGAAATTATGTACAAGATAAAAAATTTAAAAAAAATAAAATAAAATAAAATAAAATATGACTTTTGAATTATCAATAATATATTGGTTGCTTAACCACAAAAATCATTTTTCTTACCCATATCAGACATTTCAGGCACTGTGACAATGTATGGTCCGTCTGTGAACTTCGGGGCATTATCATTGATGTCTTGCACTTTGATGATAAACTCAGATTCAGGTTCGAGAGGTTTATTTGTCCGTCTGTCGATAGCCTGTGCGTGAAGCACATAGTGGGTCTTCTGTTCTCTATCGAGGCTTTTTGTTGAGTGGATGTCACCCGTGGTATCATCAATGATAAAGATAGTCCCAGCACCTTCTCCAGTAAGGATGTACTTGACAGACCCATCACCTTTGTCAGAATTGGAGTGCAGCTGTCAAATAGACATGGAACAATTTAGCATTCAATTATAAATCGGCCTGTACATAATTGTTCTCTGAAAGTTCCCTATGTATAATTTAATACTTGGTTTGACAATGAATGTAAGATCTTCCCTTCACAGTGTCCTGCACGTTACCATAGTCATTTATTTCTCTGTAGTTTTTCTTCAGCTGGTAATAATACAGATATTGCTATCATGGTTTGTTTAGGAGATCTAATTAGTGATTTAAGAAAAATCAATATACAATATTTCTGAAGAGAAAAAAATAAGATAAAATCATAGCCCTTATCCTTCTACTAAATCAACATTGCACTAAGTACAATAGAGTGGGAAAAAGAAATTCCCACTAGATGACCATTGCCTTTCATACTTGTGAAATTAATGTGCTTTGTTTTATTTTTAAGTAATGGTTTGAGTTTTTTTGTTTGTTTTTTTTTTTTTTGTAGAGACAGAGTCTCACTTTATGACCCTCGGTAGAGGGCCATGGCATCACACAGCTCACAGCAACCTCCAACTCCTGGGCTTAGGCGATTCTCTTGCCTCAGCCTCCCGAGTAGCTGGGACTACAGGCGCCCGCCACAACGCCTGGCTATTTTTTGGTTGCAGTTTGGCCGGGGCAGGGTTTGAACCCGCCACCCTCGGCATATGGGGCCGGCGCCCTACCGACTGAGCCACAGGCGCTGCCCATGGTTTGAGTTTCTATTTCAACCTTAAGACTATAAAAATATGTGGTGCAACAAATTGAGGTTCAAATTAATTATTAAAATTTCTACAAAAGAGGCACATATTAAGTCATTAAGTCACATGGGCATTCATTTAATAATTAAAAAAATAAAGGCTTAGATGTATAAATGAAAATGCTAATTATAGAGTATTTCTTTTCTTTAGGGATTATGAAACTGTAACTCAAATTCAAAACAATAGTTGTAGGCTTAATCAATAAGGAGGTCCTAATTTATTTAACTGAGATATACAAACAACTGAGATATACAAACAAATACTCCTGTTATTAAAATGTAAATGATCAAATGTTCTTTGAATATATATTAGAAAAGTTATGGTTCAGTACAGAAGAGATTTTCAGTAAGAAAGATCACTAACATAATATGACAAGGCAGACTGCTTTTTGTCATGTAAATATAAGTAAATGATTTAAACTGCTGATGGTTCATACTTAAAATTCTACCATTCCTTAGAGCAGGCGTCCTCAAACCTTTGAAACAGGGGGCCAATTCACTATCCCTCAGACTGTTGTCTATAGTTTAAAAAAAAAAAAACTATGAACAAATTCCTATGCACACTGCACATGTCTTATTTCGAAGTAAAAAACAAAATGGGAACAAATACAATTCACACCGCTTCATGTGGCCCGCGGGCCGCAGTTTGAGGACGCCTGCCTTAGAGCATCAAAATTCACCTAAGTAATTCCATGAGCACCAGTACTGTGTTTCCAGCCAAGAAGAATAACAGTATTTTTTTAAATCATAAATATATATTTAAGAAGTGTTTTACCCACGAGATCTGAAAGTGACCTTTTAATATGAAAACGTTTAGGTCACATAACCTCAACAACTTAACTTTCCCTTATTTCTGAGACTTGAAAACATTGAAAAAAACACAACCTTGTTCATAGAACATTTCAGTCTGCTTGCCATGGTAAAGTGAAAATTGACAAGGTTTATTTTAAAGTCTCTAACCTCTTAGAAGATTTTGAAAATATAAAATATAGAAAACGATAATACAATATGAGGAAAAGACTTTTGGGGGGAATTAAGGCAACTGAAACATAAATGGTAGTACAGCCTGAATAATTTGGTTCTTGTTTGAAAGTATATAGGACACAACAGGAACAAAATTCTGATAGAATCATGCCATAAGTATCAAGGAATGAAACTATTTCAAAAATGGTTATTCAGATCTCTTATAAAAGTAAATAGGCATAATATGCATAATCTAGATATGGAAATCACAGCTTTCAAAGTTTTTTTTTTTTTTTTTTTTTTTTTTGGCCAGGGCTAGGTTTGAACCCGCCACCTCTGGCATATGGGACCGGCGCCCTACTCCTTGAGCCACAGGCACCGCCCACAGCTTTCAAAGTTTTAACATCATTAGAAAATTGAGCACTAAAAGAAGGATACAGAAGGAAGTGAGACAGTTGTATCCAGGCATGAACATGCCCTTGTTCTTAATGCCTCTAATTAAGTCATTTTAGCACCAAAAAGGAAAGATTTATTACTTATGATGTAGAAACAAAGTATCCATAGTGCAAATTATTTCACATTCTCTAATTTTGCATCAATAACCAGAACATAGCAAAGATAGCAGCAAATTCATGGACCAAATTTTTGTAAATCCCTTTCCGGAATTCTTGTCATTAAACTAACAAAAGTGAGACAGGTTAGTAATTTTTATGTTGTTGTAAATAAATTATAAATCTATGAATCTTAATAATATAATTATAGCTAATTATAAACGCGTCTGGGGATAGGTTATATCTTCCAACAACTAATTTAAGGAAGACTTAGCAATGTTGATAATTAACTGTTATCTTCAATGTATACAGAGAAATCTCTTATAAGCATATAGTGAAATGAATTTTAAATGATTTATTTTTTGGATTAAAGGTTCATAGTATAGATATTTAATTATATTTAGAGAAGAATAGGCATAAATATGTGAAATAAATCATACAGTGTTCAATCTAAAGTAACTACTGAAAATCAATATATTATACACTTTATATAAACCTTGGTAAATAATTCAGGTAAAAATTTCAAAATTTTTTAGGCTTTAGATTTAAAGATATGAATCTGGATCCACATTTATAAAGTGTTTGTAATTAATAAGCACTTGCCATGAATGTTTCAGAAGTTATGACTAATTTGAATGTAGATTATAATATGAACATTTGATGGTAATTCAGCAATGGTTATATGGTTGGAGAGAGCATTGTATGCCCACAGCAAAAGTTACATCACACTATTATGAAAATGACTTTGGATTATGTTGGTTGCTCACATACTTAGCTTAAGAGTTGAAATAATGTAGGTGGTCATTTTAACAATGAATAGTCTGTCAGTGAGCCTAGCTGAATATTGAAATAATGACCTTTTTGTGTACCCTTAATGGGAAACTGTTAATCATCAATTGGTTAATAGTTTTTGTGATTATGCTGATAACCATTTGTGAAACAGCAATGTGACCCACATTCCTCATTCACGGTTATGTACCACATCTATTCTCACAAATTCAGTTATATTGGTGACATTGTGTGACAAATGAAACATCATACAAGAAACATAGACCTTCGTTCTATTTTGTTTGGTAAGTAGGTTTTTAAGAACCTGGAGGAGCTCATGTTTGTTAGGTTTTTGCAAGCCAAGAAATGATAAATAAGTGGATGAATTAATTAAATGGATCACTATTAATGGCAGTTGTAAGGACAAAAACTTTGATAGGCAGAGAGAAAGTTCATAGAAACAGATAATCTGGTTAGACAGATAATTGTAATAGAAATGTGTCATCTCTGAGCACGGGCAGCAATGAGACACCGGATGGTACTGATTCAATGACCAGAAAAATACAAGATGTGAGCTTAGCTAGTAAATCTATTATTTAAGAGAGATGCTCATGAGTTTTTACATTAAAATAAGCAAAAAAATATTTGGAAGATAAATTTGATTTTAGTCATATACAAGAAACCCTTTTTAGCAGATACTCAAAGATGTCACAGACAGAGCAATAACATACTTTTGTTATATGCCGGGCATGGTGGCTCACGCCTGTAATCCCAGCACTCTGGGAGGCCGAGGCAGGTGGATTTCCTGAGCTCACAAGACTAGCCTGAGCAAGAGCAAGACCCTGTCTCTAAAAATAGCTGGGCACTGTAGCAGGTGCCTGTAATCTTAGCTACTTGAGAGGCTGAGATAAGAGAATTGCTTGAGCCCAAGAGTTTGAAGTTGCTGTGAGTTACGATGCCACTGCACTCTCCCAAGGACGACAAAGTGAGACTCTGTCTCAAAAAGAAAAATGAAATAAATAAAATAAAAATGAAATATACTTTTCGGATGATGAGACTTTGCAAAGTAGGATATATTTTCATCCTGTTTGACAAATGTTATATTGTCCAAAGGATCTTTATGTATCTGATCACACAATAAAGTAGAGGTATTAACTGGTCTTTACAGAACAGAAAAGGGGAGGAGGAGTGAAGACAAAAGAAAAGAAAATGTAGTCACCCAACTGAAGCAAAACGAACACTTCTCTCATTACTCTTAATAAATTGCCTCTTTCTCAGTGTTAAGTAGTAACCTATGGCACGAAGAAATCTAATGTGACTCACAGGAGCTCACCCTAGAAAACTATTTATTCACCCTAGACCACATTAGGATCAGGACCTAAAAATTTATACCTTTCACTCTTATGCAGAGTTCCTCAGTAAAATAATATTCTATCCCTTAGGGAAGAATAACTTTAAAAGGTTAAGAAGACGGTGGCAGAGCCATTAATTTCAAAAGTTGCTTTTAGTTAGAACTTTAAGCTAGACTAAAGAGATAGGTCACTGACTTAAAATTGGAGTATTTTTCAATACATAGTTTATATACATTTTTATAAGTAGGAGTCTTGTGTTTACAAATTTCAGTGAAACCAAACATAAAGGAAGATGTATAATATACAAATCCCACTATTGTTGTTAACTTCAAAACTTGTTACGTAAAAATATCTGATGCTATGTGAAAGAAGTGTGAACATCATAGAAAATTAATGTCATCGAAAGGTATTATGAATCTTTAACTTCAGAATGCATTATATGCTTAAAGTGTTAGCACATATGCATAAACAAAGGTATTATGAATCTTTTATTTTAGAATGCATAAAACAAAAATCTATTGAACTATTAATAAGTAATTGATGTAAAAGCAGATTAATGAATTACAGCCATGGCAACTGATAACACATCAGTTTCTTATAAAAAATGCATAACTAATACTTTTTAAATAAGCATCACTAAAATATGTAAAAGTTATGCAAAATAGTATAAATAAAACACTTTTTAACCATAAAAGTCATAATATTTAAAATAAAAACAAATGGTTCAGAAATTGGATGTGTAAATAAGTAGGTACTTGTTTAACTGAACACATCAAAATCCAAAGTGTTTTGCACTGAATTTTATTTAGGTTTTGAAAGATTTATGTGTATTTCTGGAAAAGAAAACAACTGAATGAGGAGAAAGAGAAGAGAAGGAGTGGGAAATAAGAATTTTCTTAATATTACAGCCCTTAATTCCAAGAATGGAGGTGTCATAGAAGATGAAAAACCGCACAGCATCTCTAACGTTCTAAGTGGTCATTAACTTCATACTCACCAGAGAGGATGCCCCATCCAGATGTGCTAGCCTGAGCAAAGTGGGAGTTAGGCAATGGCTGAGAACTTCACTTTTAATCACTGGGAAGCTTCAAAAAAGTGACCAATCACTTGAAATCGGAATGGGTTACACAGGGCACAGGAGTATCTCGTTTCTTATCTACCTTAATTGGTTTTCTATCATTTCTCAGTCAGTGTCTAACTGACAAAGAGGTATCTGCAGCAGCTGGTTAAAAATAAATGAATAAATAAACTCAAGTGTTATTTTAATTCAGGAAATACAAGAGCAAATCTATTGCCCACAAATTAAAATGTATTATGATTTAATCCCAGTTCAAATCATACCTTTTATTTGTGTAATAAATCAATAATTGCACATAGAGAGGGCAGGGGATAACGAAAGTGTGAATGGCATTGATCCTTTGGCAAATTCATCTGTCAATAAAATGTAAGATGATCACTTTATCTATCAGTTACCTTAAGAAGTTTATTCCCCCAGTGATATTTTTGGAAAAAACATACCAGGTGCCAAGGTATAGGGTACTTGGATACATCACTAAGAAAAGCCAGCCAAGATTCCCGCCCTTGCACAGCAAGAGTGGAGAGTAGCAGTGTGTAATGGGTTAAAAAGTAACAAAAGCGGCACTTAGCAAAGCAGAAAGAGAAAGCAGAAGAGGCAGAGGTGGTGGGGTCCTTCAGAGTGGTTGCCATATTAAACAGGGGAGGCAGAGTATCAGTTCCTGTAAGATGTGTGTCTAAATTCAGGGGACCTCTGGATATATAGCTTTTAATGGTAACAGAGACTACACTCCACAGATATGATTAACTTTGAGGTACTCTATTTAGGGGAATTGTCTTAGTTTCTCTAGATGGGAATGATCTAATCCTATGGGTTCTTAAAAGGGGAGAATGTATTCCAGCTGGATGAGAGAAAGAGCTGAGGCTTGCTCAGCAGCTCGTTACTGGTTCTGAAAAGTAGAGAGCTGTGTGGAAGAATCAGAGAGGGCTCTCTAGAAGCTGGAAAAGATGAGAGAATGAATTATCATCTAGAGCTTGAAGAAAGGAATAAAGCTCTGCCCACGCTTTGATTTTCAGACCAGTGAGAAATATCTTGTACTTCTGACATAGAGAACTATTAGATAATATAATCATTTTTAAGTGACTAATTTTGTGGTAATAGGTTAAAGCATCAATGAGAAACTCACATGAGGAATCAGATGAGGCTCATTAAAAAGATGAAATTATTGCAAATATTTGAAGAAGGTCAAGGAGTCAGCCAAATACACATCTGAGGGAAGAGCATTTCTGGCAGAGGCAATAGGAAGAACAAAATCATTATTTTAGGAATATTATTAGCAGTTTCCCGAAACATCAAGAAAGCAACTATGATTAGAGGCTCCTGGGCCAAAGGGAAAACAGAAGACATCAGTGAAATGACTGGAAGTTGGACCATGCAAGGGAAGTGTTGCAGGAGCTAGAGAGATAATAGTTTTGAGCAGTAGTGCTTTATAATCAATTTACATCTTTAAGAGATTGCGGTGGCTTTAACATTGAGAACAGAAATAGGGGGACAAAACTGAATGCAACAAGAACTGAGAAAAATGTGCAGTAAGCAGAAGATTGATGACGACAGCGTGGACCAGTGTGGTATTAGTGAAAATGGTAAGAAATGATCCGGTCATGAATATAATTTGAAATGAGAACAGACAGAGGCTTCCCAAAGGAATAGATATGGAGTAGAAGACCAACAAGAGGTCAAGCACAAAGGCTACGTGTTTGGCCACAGTTACTAAAAAAATGAAGCTGCAATCAACTGAGACATGGAAGGATCTACATAGGACATTTGAACAAAGAAGATCAAGAGCTCAGTTGGAGTATGATGGTACTTTTGTGGGAAGTCTCAGGAGAGATATAGCGAAGTCATTTTTCTACACAGCCTGGAGTTCATTAGAGAAATTTGCTGGGCTTTACAAACTTAAAGGACATCATGACAAACGTGGTTATTTAAAGCAATGAAACTGCATGTGATGAAAGATAAAAAAAGAGCAACTAGAAGGCACAGGAAAGAAAAACACGAATTTAAGAAGCAGGGCTGGGGTTGGGGAGAAGAATTAGTAAATTTCTGCCTATAGGATACAACAGAGTACATAGGACATTTCTTGGATGAAGGACTAAACTACAACTCAGACTTCGTACTTTAAATTACAAATGCAAATAATGTAATCTAAACATAGATACCCTTGTATTACCCCCCCCCAAAAAAAAGAGTAGGCAAGAAGGGAAAGACTGAGTTTAAAAATTTATAGTACCTAAGAATTAAAAAGCCAAGAAGATCACAAAAATATTGAGAAAAAGGCAATTGGGAGTGTAGAAAGAAAATCAAAAGTACATTAGTTTCCTGGCCAAAAAAAAAAAAAAAAAAGGTAAAATTAAGACACATATATAAGAATATCTATCTAAGAATAATCATTATGGGTGATTTGGGAGGTGAAAAGATCTAAGGTTCTGAGGTCCGGCTAATGATGAATTGTTTGGTAAGTTAGAAATTACTAATAAAATAACAGGACTATGTTAGCTTTGAAGAGATGTCTTTAATTTGTTATTTCTTGAGAATATCCTATTGTGGCATAGTATGGAACGTGAGATTATCTTGAGATAAGAAGTGTAGACAGCACAAGCTCCCTGTGTATTATAATCACATTCATTAACAGGAACGGCACTGGAGGAAAAGGCAGACAAGAAAGCTACACTGCAGCGAGCTGATCCAGCTTCCTTTCTACATCTTCCCAGCTTTTAAGTGATTAAGTGAGCTTCTGTTATTTTTATGTATAAATATTGTTGCTATTAGAATTAAATAAGGGTTCTAAGCTTTACAGAGTTTTATGAGCCAGTTATCTGGACAAGTATCAAGGTGTTTCAAACCCCTGGCAAAACAGTAAGAATCATCAGAAAATTTTGGGTTAAAAAAACAACTTGATATGAGTACAATTAATGACAATTAATGACAATAATGGGGGGGAGGAAAAGCAGAAAGAGGGACGGAGGGAGGGGGTGGGGACACACTTTATGGGGACAAGACATGATTGCAAGAGGGACTTTACCTAACAATTGCAATCAGTGTAACCTGGCTTATTGTACCCTCAATGAATCCCCAACAATATAAAAAAAAAAAAGACCTGAGGGGGGGGAAAAAAAAACCAACAACTTATTTTTGTGTTTGATCCTTATTCTGAGTTGCATAAGAATTTGTGAACATTCTTGCTTAATTTTGTCCTGAGTTTAGCTGTAATCCCCAGTCTATTGCATTGCTTCCCAAATACTTCTGGTTAATGATTGTTCGAAGGGCTTCATGTCCTGTTGAAGCCCTCCCTTCTGAAGTTATTTTTGGATTTGTATTCTTGCCCATTTCTCAAGTCTCTCACCTAAATCCTATCATTTCTGCACATCCATTCAACCATAGCTCTGGCCTGCATCAATATGTTCTCATGTTTATTCAAATTAAAATCTAATTCAATGTAATTGAATGGAAAAAAAAGAATTAATTGCATCCCCACTATGCATTGAGTGATGTGGTGAAATGAATCAGACAGAGTCCATTGTCTTCAAGTAGTTTTTACCTCAGTGAGTAAGAAAGAGAGACAGATTCACAGAATAGTCAATATTTAAACAGAGGCATGGGGGGAAACACACATTCCATTGAAGGGAAGTTTTCCCAGGGGAATGTGCAGTGAGTCTCAATCTGCAGTCCTATTTATCTTTTCTGTAAAAGTGCTGAATGTTACGCAAGAATTCTTTGTGGATTTGTCATCACACTTGTCCCCTTAATCATCCACATTCTGTCATTTGAAAGAAATTGACCTAACATCACCAAACAGCTCTTAGCTTTGAATAACAGAATTTTTAATGGAGGGAGAAGTTTTAAAATATGATGAAGCTAAATTAACATAGGAGAGTGGAATACAAAACACCCATCGAAATAGCCTCACTTTGCAAATTCAGCAAATGAAAAAGTGAGGGCAGGTCAAAGCTGTGACTTGGGACGTAATGAGGACAGTTCAGAGTGTCTCACTGTTTTCTTGTGTTAGAGAATAGGGTGACTTGGCCCACGGTTGAGCCCGTGTCACTCATTGGCATTAAAAAGTCTGCAAAAACGTCTGCTATTTTGCACAGATTTGCCCCTTAGTCGAGTTAATTGAAAATGGAAATGTTATTTAGAACTTTTCAAATCATTAATTTCAAGTTACTGAATTCATTCTGTGACTTCTCTCATCAGAATGTGTAACCAGAACTATCACACTCTCCGCTCTGTCACCCAACATTGAAATTTGATATTATTGTTGACTTTTCTTTCTCAATTTCTACTGATGAAAAGATTTCAAAGCTTTTGTGATTCTGTCTTCTTAAAAATGTCCTCAGTCTAGCCCCTCTCTCCATGGCAGTACAATACATCACAGCATCGTTCTTTCTCACTCAGGTTGATGTGTTAGCACCTCTGTTTCTGTTTTTTCCCTTAGCCACGATCATTTTTCCCTGAAGGTCAGGGGCTTATTTAAAATTTGAATTTCATCCTTTTCAGTACAACAATCTTGACAATGTTGAGAGCCCCCTCTCAGTGTTCAGATGGCGTATTTCTTTATTTGGATTCTGTCTGTGCTTTTTACTTAATATTTTGGCAATGTGAGGAGATGGTCAACGACAGCAGTTTTACTACAATTAAAAATTGTTCTTTTTGTTGATTAGGAGGCATCATAATAAAACAAGAATATATAAGTAGGAGCTTGGTGTTATATCTTGATGGCACTGAAGAATGTAAATACCCTGTAAATCCTTATTTTCTCATATGAAAAGTAGAAATAGTAACGACTAATGATCAAAACAGTAACAGGGATAAATGAGATGCCAGTGAATCTCTCAGCAGAATGCCCAATAAGCAAGACAAATATTTCAAAAGTTGATGACGTTAATAAAATAATATATAACATAGCTCTAGATTCTTTACATATTGTTATACAAGTGTTAAAAAAGAAAATTCAAATACAAAGCAAAGACCAATTTATATGTATACCTGATTTTTTTTTTTTTTTTGTGGGCTGTACACAATACATTTAAAGATGCTGCAGGATAATGGGAGAGAGCAATGTAATTTGGGTAGATTAGCAGTTATATAGAGCACTCAGGAGGACTGCTATGCCAGGTCTTACACTCTAAATAAACTGATACGACTAACAGAAGAAAGATTTCATATGGGTTGGATGGAGCCACCCAGTGCTTGTTCAGAACATAAGTGACATATAGAATAAAGAATCCAGCATCGTGTTTAAAAGACACTGAGGGTCTAAATTGTTGCTATTCTTGAAGGTGAATTAGAATGACTGAGGAATGAGATGAAAGTTCCATTCCTCTTTGATCAAAGAAAAAATAAGATGAAAAGTTACCAAGTAAATATCTGGAAGCTTTAATCGTCACGGCGACTAATATTTGGTTTCTCTTATATTTTCAAAGTAAGATAGTTTAATATTTGAAAATTTTCATTTTATTTATTTATTTATGTATTTTCAGACAGTGTCTCACTCTGTTGTCCTGGGTAGAGTGCTGTGGCATCACAGCTCACAGCAACCCCAAACTCTTGGGCTCACGTGATTCTCTTGCTTCAGCCTCCCAAACAACTGGGACTGTAGGCACCCCCTACAACACTCGGCTGTTTTTTAGTTGTAGTTGTCATTGTTGTTTGGCAGGCCTGGTCTGGGATTGAACCCGCCAGCCTTGGTGTATGCAGCTGGTACCATAACCACTGTGCTATGGGCACCAAGGCAATATTGGAAAATTTTCAAAATCCTTGGGCCTTTTTAATAATATTCTTGAGGGAATAATGATAATTCTTGAAATTAATAGAAATATAGCCAGACTGCTTGGAAAAAGAGAGGGTGAACATCATTAAAATTCTACAAGTAGTAAAAAAGACAATTAAAATAATATATATAGGTTTATGCTAATAAATTTAACAACTCATATGAAATGAAAATATTTCTTAAAAGATACAAGTCTCATACGAAAAAATAAACTGATGCAATAAATAGCCTTGTATCGATTCAAAGTTAAATTTGTAGTTTAAACTTTCAAAAAAAAGTAACTTAACAGACACACTAAAAACAAACAAAAAACAAACAAAAAAATTGACCAATCCAACATTCATTTCCTACAAAATCTATAAGTTTTAGGCACTTTGATGTTAGTGCAAGTAATATGTACAGCTTTGTTACAGGTTATTAGGAAGTAAAATGAGGTACATGCCTTCTCTCTCTCTCTCTCTCTCTCTCTCTCTCTCTCCTCCTCCTCCTCCCTCCCTCCCTCCCTCCCTCTCTGTCTCACTTTCCTTTTTTCTCTCAGTCACAGCCTTCTCTCTCCTGATGGAGCAGGGCAAAAACAGGAATGAACATCTTAGACTCAAGCTTGGAAACCATGAATTGAGGATGGTAGACTTGTCTTACTAATAATAGATTGCTCACAACTGCCTCTAGAAAGAGAAAGAAGTAAGCTTCTATTGTAGTTTACCCCCTTTCTATGTACGTCTAGTTTATTTGATGACTAAAAAAGGGAAATGACAAGTATTTATCTTAGAAATTCTTTATACTACTCCCAAATACTGTTTTTCTTGATTATCTAATCTGACAAGTAGCAGATCAAAGCCCGGATCATGGAGATTTTTTAAATTTCTGCTTTAATACCTCCCTTGGGGTGAAATTATTTCCCATTGCAACTGAAATTCACTACAGAAAAATGTATTTTTCATCTAGATTTCTTTGAGTTTTTATATGGCCATAATTATTATATTTTTAATAGTGCTTTTAATGACCTTAATGAAAATACATTTTTTATTTTAATTCAAGTGACCTTTTGTATTGGCTTTCGACAAACTCTGGACAAAGGGTCAGTAATGGGAACTGTTGTGGTATAACTGAAGGATCTTATACTTCTTAGTACAAATAATGTGACAAGTGAACAAATTAGGCCTGCTAATCTTTTTTCTTTTATTTAATGATGTGAAATTAAATTGAACAAATCAAACATTTAAAATGCCTTTGGAAAAAACTATAAATAAAATGCCTTTAGAAGCAAAGGAAAATTCTCAAATTAATACATATTACCCAATGAATCTAATATGTATAAGACTAGACAAATTTCTGTAACTCATTTAATAATACAAATAATAATTTCATTATTTGATTCACAGTAATACTTATTAAAAGAACACAGGCCAGGATGCCAGATTAGAAACAGCTGCTCACTAGTCACGTGTGGAGAGAGACGGGAACAAGAACTCCAGCCACCTCTGGCTGGGCATCACTGGTACACATCTGGCTGTACCCAGGGACATAACTCTGAGGGCACAGTGAAGCAATGGTGGATTGCTTCAGGAGCCAGCAAGGAGGTCTCCACCTGAGGATCCACCTGAGGAATACCAGCACAGAAGTCAAATGTTTGCATAAGGGTAGGGGTAGGGTGGCCAGCCGTATGCGGGGGACTAGGGACAGGAAAGGCCTGACAAATGGTTTGCTAGAGCTGTCTTGGAAGGCTTAAACAAGTTATTGGATTTGAACAGCATTTAGAGGCTGAGATTGAATACCAGGCGGAATGGACCTCTCATTGGAATGGCTACTAGCAGGGCACCGCCACTGCGGGAAGGACGTGCTGAAGAAACGGTCCCCAGGATCCCAGCGCATGGCCTGCTCTGGCGTGCTTGCTGAGCTTGAGCAAACACCTTCGGGGAAGCTGAGTGGATCCTGCATCCCCAGGAAGGCCGCTTGGTTGGCAGAGGGCACTGTTTGACATGCCTCCTAAGGGAGTTCGTGAGAGCTTAGGACCCCTGTCCTGTAAGGACTGAATGCTGAGGAAGTGAGAAAGCCCTGATGGAGGAAAAATGAGTCAGGAAGACAGGACCCAATCTCCTCTGCAACTAGAAAGTGGCTTCCAGCTCTCTTTGTATATACTTCAAAAAACCCGTGTCTTCCCGGCTGCTAACATCACAGTGCCACCTGGTGTCCGGGAAATATATTGCAATATATATATAGTTTACATCGCCCCATATATATATGTGTGTGTATGTGGGTACATTTATATAAATATATATTGTTTTCATTTTTTGCTCCTCTTCCCAATTTTCTTTTTAGTTTTTTTATCACTTTTTCCTCTTTATCTCTCTCTCTTTTTTTTTTTTTTTTTTGAGACAGAGTCTCACTTTGTCACCCTTAGAGTGCCATGGCCTCATAGCTCATGGGCTCAAGTAATTTTCTTGCCTCAGCCTCAAACCCATGAATTCAGGCAGTCCGACCGCCTTGGCCTCCTAAGTGCTAGGATTACAGGCAGGAGTCACTATGCTAATGTGGTGGTGGTGTTTTGCAGGTGTTTTGGCGGGTTTGTATTTCTTTTTCATTTTTACTTTCTTCAATAGTGAAGGCTCCTCCATTTTTGTTACATTTTTTCAGCTCTTTTTGTTCTTTCTTCTTTTTTATTATTCTCCTTTTTCCCACTTTTGGTAGTGATTTTTCTACTTTTTTCATCTTTCTCAGATAAATTTATCATACAAGAGTCAAGATATCCCTTTTTAAAAATCGTATATAATTGCATTTATGATCTTGTATTGCTATACGGTAATACCTAAGACTGGGTAATCTACAAAGCAAAGACTTTTTTTGAGTTTATGTTGCTTCAGGCTGTATAAGAAGTGAGGCGTCAGCATCTGCATCTGATGAGGGAATCTGCATGCCTAAATTCATGATGGAATAGGAAAAGGAGCAGGGGCATCATGCGATGAGTGGAAGGAAGCAAGAAAGAGTGGGGAAATAAGTAGCCGGCTCTTTTTAACAATAATTTCTTGCCAAACTAATTACAGCAAAGATGGCACCAAACCATTCATGAGGAATTCATCCTCCATGACCCGAACACCTCTGACTAGGTCCCCTCCAACAGTGGGGGTCAAATCTCAAATGAGATTTGACGGGACAAAGACATAGCTTATGCTACTAAGTAAGGACAAAAGGGACTTTCTGGTTGTGGATAATAATGCAGAGAAAGTAAATTCAAATTTATGTCATAAAAAGACTTGTCCTTAAGGATAGATTTCTCTACAGTGGAAGTGACATAGCCTGATGATAATTAAGAGCCTAACTTTAGTGGCTGAATTTCTGCATTTACATGAGGGAACTTATACTTATTTACCCTGTGATTTAGAACAAGTTACCTAAACTCTCCATGACTCAGTTTCCTCCATTGTAAAATGAGGATAATAACAATTCTCCCTGGTTCATGGATGGGCAAGGCCAAATTCCCCTGCTCATGGCATGTTACTTGTAGTAACATGCATGGAAAAAGCATTCTGAATCTTCCTACAGTGGAGACAGTACTCGGTATATCAGGAATGTGTATGAGGACTAGATTTTTACTTTGTAGAGCCTCCCTATAGCTTAAAGTGTCTATATTTGTGAATATAAAATATTTAATTTTACCACATGTCTTTATACCCTTGGGAAAAGTTTAATATTTTCTGTAGTCTGAGACTTTTGAATAGGACATCTGGTTTGCAGATGTAAAATGTATTTGAATGAAAGTTCTTTGCTACTCAAAGCTGCGTTAACTTTGTTTCTGCCTAATTAACATGAACAAATCCTGATAAAGCCTTTTTGCTGGTCCATGTGTCACAATTAGAAATTAATCTGCTCTACTATTATGTAACATGAAGGCAGGATGCAGCAGTGGAAAGAACATGAAATTGAGAGTGGAATAGGCTTCTGTTCCCATCCTGATTTCACCATATATATATTAATAAGGTGTATTTAGATAAGAAGTCTCTTAACCTTGCTGAAATGGCTTCTGCAAAGAACTATGGACGTGGAAAGAATGGATCAGACAAAATAAAATAAGGACATAAATTAACATTCATAAAACTCAACCGATTTCCATATTAATACATTTGATATTTTCCACACTGAATGCATCAAGACTGAAAAAAAAAATCATGACTAGATTTTAAAAAACCACATAACCTAGTAAACTGAGTATAACCCCTGTCGTCCTTATATCACAAACTGCTTAACACTTTTCCACTAGGAATCTCTGGATGATAAAGCCAAACATTCCTTCCTTCAAGAAAAGCTCAGTCACCATATGATGACACACAATTCTATAATTTCTGCCCCTTTACCCACATGGACAAGTGTTTTTATGACTTGTTTACCTCATTGGCTAGGACTTGCCAAGTGGCACACTCTCATCTCTGTGTATTGTGATTTCTTTGCATATTAATACAACGTCATTACATTTAGCAAGAACAATTAAATCCTACTTAAATTCTGTAATACAAGAAGACATTTACCAGAAGAATTTGAGACTCATAGGACTCATAGGAATTCTTCGTAATATGGCTACTTTACATTTTTAATTATTTATATACTGCTAACATTAAACTGCTCTGTATTATTTTTTGAGCCCAACTCTTTGCCTGATTCAGCTCTCTTGTGCCCTTTTTGTACCAAAGTCTATAGGTAAACATTATTTTCTTTCTCTTAAAGATGGACAAAAACATTTTATTCCAAACATTTGTACTATAAAATGAAATTCATTTATTCCATATTAATATATATTTTAATTATATGCCATAAGTACAACCTTGTGAAAACTATTGGGCAAAATTATGTATAAAAATAAATATAGACTGCCTTTTCTTAAGACAATGACATAGTTAAATTAAATATATATATATATAAATTAGATTAAGAGGAATGTAAAATTCAAGCAGGATAAGAATATGTCCAAAATTAGCAGTACTGACAATAACTTTGACACATCTAGAAAAGTTATACATTCTCATGTTCAGCAAGATAAGAAAAACCTCGAATAGCCAATACATTACTCAGAAGTAAAACAAATCAGGAGGTATCACTTTACCAGACTTCAGGCTATACTATAAATCTATAGTGATCAAAACAGCATGGTACTGGCACAGAAACAGAGAGGTAGATTTATGGAACAGAATAGAGAACCAAGAGATGAACCCAGCCACTTATCCTCATTTGATCTTTGATAAGCCTATCAAAAACATTCAGTGGGGGAACGACTCCCTATTTAACAAATGGTGCTGGATGAACTGGCTAGTGTCCCGTAGAAGAGTGAAACTGGACCCCCACCTTTCACCATTAACAAAAATTGATTCTCGCTGGGTAAAAGATTTAAACTGAAGACATGAAACTATTAAAATACTAGAAGAGAGTACAAGCAAAATGCTTGAAGAAATTAGCCTGAAAAATTTTTTATGAGGAGGAAACAAATGATAAATGTTAAGGTGATTGATACCCTAATTATCCTGATTTGATCTTTATGCATTATATACATGTATCAAATAATACATGTGGTCCATAAATATGTACAATTATTTGCATAAGAAAAAATTAAAATAAAATGTAGCATTTCTTTTATTTGCAGACATAACGCTTGTCACACACACCTGTCTGTGGTTAAATGTACGCATCACAAAACTAACATTTAAAAAAATTACCTGTTATATATATATTGAGCTATTTTAAATCCTAAGAAGTATCCTGCATACATTCTTAATGACCAAATACCTTTATCTCTTTTCCTCTAGTTTAATGAGAAAATAAGACATTTGAATACAGTGGTTAGACAAAACCAAATCAGTATGTTTATTGAATTTTCTTTTACATTATGAAATAGTATAGATATATTAAAAGGTACAGGCAATAATAAAATGATTATTACTGGCCATCCTTTAAATCTGTTGTTTTACCATATATATTTACAATGTTTTTATGGAAAAGAACAAATTGAACATTATTGCATAGTTCAGTCCCCCAGTGTAATCTTCTAGAGTTTATCATCCTCATGAATGCTTTATTTTTTTCCTAATACAAATATAATTCTTAGCAAGACATAGAACTTTTTCTCTGTATCTGATTTGCTTTTTACGGCACTATGTATCTTCAAATTTTTCAGTTAACGTTACCTTTTTGATATTTGGTCATATTCTGACATGTGAATCCGGCTATTTGATATAATCTTTTATATAATAGGACAATTAAACAGCATTCTATTACATGGCACGCCATATTTCATTTATTCTTGCTCCTTCAGATTGCTTCAGTTTGGGGGTATAAAAACAAACCTTGAGCATGTTGGTGCATCCATTCTGGTCATATATGATTCTTTTTCCTTATAAATGGGTTGTAGAACATGAGAACCTTAAACTATACTTAATATTGCCAAATTGCTCTCCCTGTTTATATTCCACCTAACTTTGTTAGTTAAACCTAACAAAGTATGATAGCTCCATTTTTGCAGAGTTTTCCTATTTCTTTTGCATTTAAGTAGTGGATATGGAAAAGAATGTCAGACCTTTGTGAGGTTCTGGTTCATGTTCATCTGGCCCACCACCATGGTCATGATCCATAGTAATAAAGTGGCCTCTTTTCTTTAGGTTGCAGTTAATTTCTAAGCACTTATTCTTCTGCAGTACCTTCTTCTTCAGAATACCCTTTCTTTTCTTTTGCTATTTTAAGGATCTGTGAATTACTATACTTTATGTAAAAGTAGATGTTAAACTACGAAATTAACAGGTTGAAAAAAATGAATGTTCTCAGAAAAGTCGGGAAGTGCAAGTGGGTGTAATTCTCTCAGTAATTTCCAACAACAATCTATACGATCAGATTCTACACAGACTCCCTGACATAATTTTCTATCAACACACATTTCTCTAACTCCAGCTCTGTCTCAGGGCATTTGCACTTTCTACCCCACGTACCTGTGATGCTCTCATGGGACATGTACGCATGACTCCTCTGCACATCTGTGGGTAAAGTTCACCTTTGTGAATCATTCTCTGATAATCCTACTAGAAACAGCATTCATATACCCCAAATCCCATTTCCCTTGCTTTATTTTTTCCCCATAAATGACCATCATTTTTTACAATATGGGCTACTTTATTTATTTATTCCTTTTTTTCTACTGAAATACAAGTTTATAAGGGTATTCTGTATTTCCTTTACTGCTGTAACCATAGTAGAAAGAATGGTGACTGTCACATTGTATAAGGTAATATTTGTTAAATGCATGAGTGTCTCCAGGTTTCAGGATTAAGCAATCAGAGACATTTTCCAAGTTGAAGAAGATAAAGTTACTTGCTCATTTAGCACAGTGCCCACCACGTACTGGCCACTCAACATATTCATCTGCAAAATTCAGATTAAAATAGGTAAACAATAGTGCTTCAGTGGGATTGAAGGAACTGATATTTCAAGTAAAATGTAGAAAGTCTGACCATCAACTTTGCAAACTCATAATAGAAGACGTGCTTTATACCTCATTGATGAATATCACTATGGTCACTTTTGAAGTCCTCCCCTTGGGAAGCTGTTCATTGACACCAGGACCTAGTCGACCCTTCAAAGCAATTTTAGAACTCATTTTCTGTAATGATCATCAGAGCTGTTGTTGAGCAAGGTCTGACAATTAAGTTCATGAACTTGCCATGTGCACGGACATTGGCAGCACCGTATAAACGGCTTGGTAAGGTTTCATAACCTCCATATATCAACGTCTCACAGCTGTATTCATTTTAACATGTGGCACTTTTTCCTGTGTGGAGTCCACTATTGTTGCATGCTTTTGTGTGCCATATGATGACATTCTAGGCAAAGAGTTCCAAAATTGCTTTGAAGAGTGGACTAGGCTCTGGCATTGGTGCAGAGCTTCCCAAAGGGGATACTTTGAAGGTGACCATGGTAATATGCAGCAATGAGTGATTTAGCACTTTTTCTAGGCTGAGTTCAGGAACTTAGTTGTCAGACCTCGCAAAGATTATATAATAACACCTAACCAAGGCTGTAGCAGGCACTGACTAAATAGTGGTTGTTGCTAGCATCTTAAAAAAAAAAAAAATGCAATTGTTTTGATATAGTGAGTATTCTGTAAATATTTTTTGAATTGATAATTGATTAAAGAGAGATAAGGAAAGTGATAGTAAAATTTTAAAAAGAAGGCCAAATACTTAACTTTGAACCATGATTAAGAATGGTCCTTAGGAAAGATGAAGCGAATAGTGTCTCTGAAATTAAGAATACATGAAGAAAATGGTGGAGAATAAAATGGTACCAGGACTTAGCACCATTTTTTTTTTTTTTTTTTTTAGAGATAGAGTCTCACTTTGTCTCCCTTGGTAGAGTGCTGTGATGTCACAGCTCATAGCAACCTCAAGCTTTTGGGCTTAGCCTATTCTCTTGCTTCAGCCTCCCAAGTAGCTAGGACTACAGGCGCCCCCACGATGCCCGGCTATTCTTTGTTAGTATGGCCAGGGCTTGGTTTGAACCCGCCACCCTTGGTATATGGGGCTGGCGCCCTGCTCACTGAGCCACAGGCATCGCCCACTCTTAGAACATTTTTTGCTACACATGGAGGCCTTCTTTGATAACCACAATCTATTCTCTATACCAAAGTTTCCTTAAACAAAGTAGTCTTTGTGGGAATATTTTCTTGAACTCATCAATCTAAAACTAAAAATCTATTTTGTAAATAAGTCAGCGTTCTTTGGAGTCCCAAATAATTTGTATTTGATGAACTTAATAATGCTCTATTCTCATCTAGGCTTATATAACTTCCCCAAGGGCTACAGCCACTCTTAAACACGGGCACTCACCTCCAGTCTTAATATAAGCCTTGCCATATGGGAAGGATGAAATGAAAATAAATAAGCAAATACATAAACCAATATTAGGCATACCATGAGGTTTGCTGCAATATTCTATAACATACAATAATGAGCAACCTAAAACAAAAAGGTTGAGTAATAGGTAACTAGTTAAATTATGCCATATTTTAAAATGAAATATTATCTAGCAACTAACAATGCTTTGCTTAAGTGTATTTTTATTGATGGGAAGGTTATTATCTGTTTTCAAATGCAAAAACAAAACAGAAAGAATTTGTACAGCAACAATTCTATTTTTCAACATGCATAAGTATATAGGCAGAAAAAAAGCTGTATAATGGCATAGAAAATGTTAATAAGAAATATTTTTGAAATGTGATACAAAAGGTCATTAAAATTTCTTTCATTTTTCTACATTTTACATTCCTGTCATGAATACATATTTATGCAAAAAAATGGATAACATGTTTCTATAAATCTTTATATCAGAGCATTCCATCACTAATGTAGTTCTCATATTTACACTCAGCAGTCATGAATATTTAATTTCTGGTTTTATATTTCAAAAATGTCCAAGAAGTTAGCAATAATGAATATTCAGTTTCTGGTTTTATATTGCAAACTGTTGTGTGCTATTTTTAAACTCTAAATACTTTATTTAATATGTTAGTTTACTTTTTATTTGATTTTACAGAAATAATTTCTTCACTTATATTTTGAAAGCAAATCTATTAAAGTGAAAGTAAATATATTATTCAGTTTGTTAACGAGGTTTTGTGCTACTATCCAAATGTGGGGAAATCAATTTTACAAATATTTACCTATCTGTCTAATCATCCTCTTCAAATACATAGGCCACTAGTCCTGAAAAGGGAAAAATAAAATAAAACCCTAGAACAGACTCTTACCATTTCTAAAATATCACCCTTTAATGTTTATGATCTTATATCCTTCACCTCATTTACTTAATTATTGTGTTAAGACATTTATACTCTATACTTACTACATCCGACATGCACCCTTGCAATATGCACCATAGGTGTGATCACATATTAACCAGTACAATGTAAGCATTCCAAATTGTATATGAAATCAGCAAATTGTAGGCTTGGCATCTGTGGCTCAAGTGGCTAAGGCACATACAGCTACATACACCTGAGGTGGTGGGTTCGAATCCAGCCTGGGCCCGCCAAACAACAAATCAGCACATTGTACCCCATAAATACATTCATGTATACATGATCTACCTCTTTATGATTTAATAAAAAAAATTAATTAAAATTTGAAGAAAATGGGTGGCACCTGTGGCTCAAGTAGTAGGGCACCAGCCTCATATATCAGAGGTGGCAGGTTCAAACCCGGCCCAGGTCAAAACTGGAAAAAAAAATTTTTTTTGAAGAAATTTTTATTAAAGAAATGTTTATGATATTATGCATTTGAACTCTTCTCACTGAGGTCCTCACTGCACTCAACACACCATTTACATTGTATATGGTATTTAAGAGCAACTGGGATTACCCCTACGATCTCAGTGGTTTTCCATGTCAGACTTTCACTTCTAGCTTCCATAAAGTCCAGAATCTGTGTGGAGAAGGGGGAGGAAGGGACAGAGATGTACTCTGCTCCTTCCATTTTGCAGCTTTGTCACCCTTGGGGCCTCAGGACCTGCTGGACGATCTGAATTCTACAGACCGAAAAATGAGAGCGTACAAGATCCTCTGTGGATAGGACATGAATTCCTTTCATTTTTATTCCATTTCAGAGAAGTAGGTACAAATGAACTTGGGACTGGGCAATACAGGCCCTGAGAAGGTACCTCTGTAGAAGACAGCAAAAATCTTTGTGCTGTCTCTGGCACGTTGCATGCAATAACTGAGATCTTTCACCTTGGGCTGAACTCCTGGGGAGAAGGGACATTTTATTTGGGTTCTATATCAAATTAGGGCAGTACTTGGCAGAGCTTTCAAAAAGTGTTTATTTATTGAATGATTGAGTCTTTTAGAGCAAGACAGTATTATTCTTATTGTTGTGAAAAATTATGTGCATATATTTTCATAAGAAGACATATGAAAAGACTAAATTATGGTCAAGATTAGATCTAAGACCACATAGTAAACTTAAGGTAAAATTCGATTATGAGACCTAAATGAACAAACAAAATAAAACAAATCTAGAAAGAAAGAATAAATGAAATAGTAACATTCAGATGAAAGTTCAATTCAGAGTGAAAAAAAAATGGATTTAAAGACCTCCATCCAAGTCCAATGAATATCAGTAATTTATAAAACATATACATATGCATAATTGTAAAAACTATAAAGTAATTAATTTTTCATAAATGTGTCCAATTAGTAATATTTATTTTTATTTCCAGTTTATGGAAGCACTCTCTCTCTGTCTTTTCTTTCTCTTCCTCTCTGTCTTATTCTCATTAAATTTCTACCCCTCATTGTCTAAAATTAAATAATGCCAATAAGAAAGGCTGTTCCATGCACTTACCCTTTGCTTATACCACATAATAGAATACATAGTAAGGGGTGGAAAAATTAGGCCTCTTTTTTATTTTCAAATCATCAAATATCAAGTTGTTGGGAACTGGTAAGCAAGTAACAACAGTAGAAGTTGAATATATCTACTTTGGAGACACATAGACTGACATTTCAAGATGGTAGTTAGCAATGGGATCAACTTGAGCCCCAAATGAGAGTTCATTCTTGCAAAATATTTGTTAAAATGTGTGTCAGTTAATTCATTTATATCACTAGATTCTCCATGATTAAAAGTGGAGAAGTGTTATTTCAAGTGTTTAATGTGAAAATAATTTTAAATAAGTATATGTAGTTGGTGGAATGTTTGTTTTTAAAAATATTTTAATGTAAGAATATATTCTGCGGCTAGTTCCACATTTTCATTTAGCTATGAAATGGGTACTGCTACTTTGCCATAATTTGAATGCACCCAAACTCACCCATAGTATCTCTGCTTATGAGATCCATCTCATCTGTCAAGTTGGCTTAGTAACATAGGCTTCTTAACAGACTAGGTATTAGTGTTCTGTCTTTGATAAGGTTGATACCTGATATCAATGTGATAGAAGGCACTCAATTTTGTATAATCAAAATATACAACACCATCCAGTAGGAAGAATGGAGGATCATGCACCCCTTCATATGAATGGCAGTGTCAGTGTATTACAGTCATAATACTAAAGAGTGACTTCTTGTTAATGGACAAGTTTTCATTCTTTGAAATTGATTAAAGGTATATATTTGTATCTTTGTATAAACCATGGCCTTTCCCTTCTGTTTCCCCTAACTCCTACTCCAGTGGCTTCCTATCTTCTTAGCTAGTGATAAAGACTAGTTTTACCTAGGTCAATAAATTTTTATTTAAAGTCAAAAGGCTTGTTTTGAGAAGAAATCGCCCCCTGTATCTGAAACACCCATGGCCTCTTCTCCACTTCCTGTAATCTGGGTTCAAGCACGTAAGAGAACAGTCTGTTGCAAAATTAAAATTTGTTCTTTTCCCCATTAATCATTACAGAGCAATCGCCTTTACGAAATACTAATCTCAAAGAGCTGTGAAGCCAGATGTTGTCTGCAAATTCTGACTGCTATTTCATTTGCACGTTGTGTGACTTTGGGAAAGTTACTTGACATTACTAAGTTTCCATTACTTTGTCTGTAAAGTGAAAATAACACTGTTTTCTTCAATATAGCAATGAAGTGGATACACGTGTATAAGTTACTGAATACAAACTGCTGGGAATAATGTTTCATATAATAATTACTTAACTAATGCTAGACACTTACTGAAGTGATTATTACTAAGAGTTAAGTTTATAATTCCAACTTATTTATGATACTTAATAGTCAATTAAATAGAAAGCAACTGTCCAAGGGATGAAAGAATAAAATCAAAAGAACTTGGCTACATTTTACAGACAAAACATAATACAAATGGTTTGCAATATCTTTGGATTACAAAATAAAATGAAAACTACAAAGAATCTCAAATTGACCAACAGTAAGAGGAGAGAATAACATAAACTTCTGTTCCAAATGAATGTGTGCAGAACTGATAGAAAAAGCTCAAGACCTTTTCCCATTCTTTCAACTGCTAAAATTTTTGTGTTAAAAATGATGTTTGATGTTAGTAGTACTAGTTTCATAGTTCTAGCTAGAGTAGTAAATTAATGATGCTGGTAAAAGACATTAAGCAATGACATACATTCACATATAGTATATTATACTATACAGTATATTATACAGATACATCTAAATACGCAGTTGTACATATAATTTATGCACATATAATATACAAAATCATATATCACAAGTGAATGTAATTACGGTAATAATTCCTCATCTATGTGTGTAATATGTACATACATGCCATAAACGGCCCCATCATTCTGGTTCATTGCACTGATTTTGATTTGTACTGTATTCCAAGCTCTTTTCATAGGCAGAATATGCGCTCAGAAGACTATCTATTTAAACTTTCTTATCATTCTCTTTAAACTTCCTTAATTTTCCAAAAATGGAATCTTTTAAAAAAAATTTTCCAGTCCATAGTAGGTATGAAATAACAAACAATGAAAGTTAGGAAGGTCGTCTTTCAATCCTAATCCTTCCTTTTAAAGGATGTGTAAATATTGAAATTTTGCTCCTTCCTCCCTTTCTTCATTCATTTAATGATTTTAAATTATCTACTATGGGCCAGTATTTGGCTGTGTGCTTACTCTACAGTGGTACAATGGTGAACAAAAGATATATGATAAGTGCAATTAAGGAATTTAGAATTTAGTAGTAAATCCAGCAGGGGATAAGCAGATACTTAAATCACTTCTTTTGCTAAGTTTTACAAAGGAGAAATAGAAGTTTCGATTAGAGGTGATAAGGAGCAAATAGAGCTAGAAAAGAGCAAAGGAAGAGTAGCTAATCATGCCATACAGTCTGTGTTAGAATTGGAATTTAATTTAGATGTGCTTGGATTAATCTGAAGAATTTTAAACCTCAGAATAATGTTACCAGGTATCTGCTTAGAGGGGATCAACCAGGGTGCTTGATGAAGAGGAATTTATATGGTGAGAGAGGGGGATGTGGACACCGGTTAGGAAGTTATTGCAGTGCTTCAGCTGGAAGCTGATGGCAAAGTAAAGACATGGAAAAGTTTGGAAAGAATAGAACCCAGACCGATTTCATATATATTTTAGATGATGAGTTGACAGGAATCACTAACAGACTGGGTATAGGGAGAGGTGAGTGTGGAAGAGGTGGCAGATGTATTAACTGAAAACCTGGGTTGGACGTATAATTGCTGAAAAGGAGCCAGCAGGGAAAACAGGTAAGAACCACTGTTAGTAGAGATTTAGAGTCCAGTTTAGTTTGGATTAAGTCTGAGATGGCAGCAAAGCCTCCAAGGGCACGCATTCAGTAGGTATTACCTATCAGAATTAGAAGCTCAGAAAAGAGTTTGAGGTTGTAAATATAAAAACCATCACCAGACAGAGCATGTCTAAAAAGTCAGCTCCCTCATTTGAAAATGCAGATAGCACTTCATGGAATGGCAAAGATTAATATGTACATAATCCCAGGCACATAACACTGGGCCAGTACGTGGACACAAATTCATGGGCTCCCAGGGAACCTAATGATATTCTTGCACTTTCATTTTCAAATGCACACACACGCGTGAACACCCGCAAAAATCTATTTAACACAACACTTATTTAGTAGGGGTAAAACAAATATTTCTCTTAATGAAGGTTGAATATTGTGTTTTTTATATATGAAATAGAAATGCACTACCTATCTGATATTTATGTTATATAAGGACACACCAGCTTTCTTCTTCCCTTTAACAGCGTGCCCATCACTTGCAGCTGGATAGTCACTCCTGCTCACTAAGTGGAAAGGTAACTTCTCCAGTATCAGGCAGATATTGTAGCAGCACATGACAGAATTTCTGTTTCTTAGGAACAAAAACACAGCTCCAATCCCAACTGGCTTTCAGTTACAGAATTTTGAAAGTAATTATCTGACACAGCAGAAGCCAAACAGTGTTCTATTTTTATTTTTCACTTCAGAATCCAAATGCGAATAAGATTTTCACAAGAAATATGACAGAAATAGCAGGAAAAGAAGCAGATTTACTTATTCATTTATACACGCGAGAGCACGTCAATCCCTGAGAGATTCAGCAAGATGTTCCCCATGCTCTCACAGCTCCTGCCTCATTTCTGCTTTATTTCGTCATGACTGAAAACAGACTGCTTTGGGGGAAGAATATTAACAAATACACTAAATATAACATATAGACACTATATATTTTATGTATATTATATTTTACTACATAATGATGGATTTGCAGTAATCCATCTTTTTATGAACTTTAGTTAATTTGGTGATTTTTTAAGTCAACTTGATGGGTCTAAGGGCTGCCCAGGTAGCTGATAAACATTATTTATGGGTTGTGTCTGTGAGAGTATTTCCAGAAGAGAATAGAACTGGAATCAGTAGAGTGCATAAAAAACGTCCCTCCACAGTGGGACAGCATGCAGATGGACATCATTGGAGGGCCCAGATAGAACAACCAAACAGAGGAACATGGATCTGCTCTCTCTCACTCCTAGAACCGGAACGTCCATCTTCTCCTGCCCTCAGACATCCGAACTCCTGGTTCGAGAGGCTTCAATCTTGAGACTCACTCCAGAAGCTGCCTTGGTTCTCAGCCTAGGTTTGAATTACCCCAATAGTTTTCTTGCTTCTCCAGCTCAGAGACAGTAGATAGTTGGTTTATTCAGCCTGTCCCATCACTTGAGGCAATCCTCATAATACATTCCCTGTTATATGTCTATATCCATATCTATCTATAATATTATTAGATAGCCATTATTATATATCCCAGCTAGCCATTATTCCCATATCCTACTCATTCTGTTTGTCTGGAGAACCCTGATTAATTGCATTAGAAATGAACATATTTTTCTGTCACATGCCTTTTAGAAATACTGTTGTTGCATGAAAGCAATTGCCTCCCACAAGTAAGTGATAAAGTACAACTTTGTTAAGCAGCAAAAATTATTATAATAGGTATTATAATATAGACTTCAAAGTAACATATCAAACACTATTAATGTGAACCAATAATTTTATAAAGATAAGCCTCTATAAAGATAAGCCAGCTCTCAGAGAAACTTTACCTGTCCTTCAACAGAAGGACAGGTCATTTAGACACCTGGGCACAGAGTCACTTGTCAATACACTAGTCAGCTGTCGCGATTCTCACAGTTTACTTCACTGTTGTTTTCACAGCCCTTGTAGCTTGCTACTCGGAACAGTGAGGCCAGCTGTCCACCCTAGAGTCTGGCTCTGGACAATCAATGATGACTATACTTCCAGAACTGCTGCGACTGTTGCTGCGTCTACTGTGAAAGAAGTATCTATGGTTCGATAATTCTTCACTTACCCCACTGCCAATATTTTGCTGTTTTCTTCTGAAGACAGAACATATAACATGATTAATAAAGGAGTCTGATTACTGAAAAAAAATAAAGGAGTGTGACTTCACATAGTGAGTCAGGTCCATCATTTTTTGGCAAAATTATTCCACTGGTTACCCATCTTAAAAAAATTAGGGCTCTTTTTTTTTTTTTACTAATTATTAATTTTTTAAATTTAAAACTAAGTAGTATAATTGTTAAAGAAGTTACAGGCAACTGGCTGTAATCTATAAAGAATTGCTTTAAGTCATTTAACCATGCAATCCTAAAAATGCAAAATGAACTAGTATCTATTGTCCCAGAGCCAAGGTAAATGTAAGATTCGTCATCGGATATGTGCATGCTCGCGCGTGTGCACGCACACTCTCTCTCTCTAAATATATATATATATATATATATATATATATATATATATATATATATATATATATATAAGATAGAGTCTCATTTTGTTGCCCTTGGTAGAGTGCCGTAGCATCACAGCTCACAGCAGCCTCTAGCTCTTGGGCTTAGGCAATTCTCTTGCCTCAGCCTCCCAAGTAACTTGAACTACAGGCTCCTGCCACAACACCCTACTATGTTTTGTTGCTGTTTGGCTGGGGCTGCATTTGAACCCTCTACCCTTGGTATATGGGGCTGGCTCCCTCCTCACTGAACCACAGGTGCTGTTCGGGATATGTTCTATATTTTATCATGAAAAATCAGGTGTAATCCAAGTCTGAAAGGAGTAAGCTAGAATAACGTCTGACTTATTCAGAAAAAATGTAGAATAAAATATTTTAGCTGTATTTTATGCTTTTGAATTCATTGTAGGTTTTCTTGGTATTAGGAACAAGAAAATGAAGATTTGAATGAGTAAAATGAAGGTTAGGAGCACAAAATAACAGATATAACTTGTCTATAATGCAGTCTTTGGAAACACAGAAAGTCAAACAAATAAAAATCAGGAGCATTGTATTCTACTGAGGCCTGGGAGAGAATCTGCCAATAAATCTTATAGAAGGAGGCGGATAACCAAACACCCTCTTATACATATGCTAGAAAGATATTGAGCTCCACAGCTATACATTTTGGAGAGAAAGAGTAGCAAAGCCTCTGCAATATGGAAAGCCAACACTTCTAAAGGAAATTATAAATTTGGTAATTATTTTTAAAAAGTTCCAAGATGCTAGGCAGGGTGCAGTGGCTCATGCCTGTAATCCCAGCACTTTGGGAGTCCAAGATGGGCAGATCGCAGATCGCCTGAGCTCATCAGTTTGAGACCAGGCTGAGCTAGAAAGAGACACCCCATCTCTAAAAATAGCCAGGCATTGAGGCCGCTGCCTATAATCCCAACTACTCTGAAGGCTGAGGCAAGAGAATAGCTTGAGCTCAAGAGTCACAGGTTGCTGTGAGCTATGATGTCACAGTGCTCTAACAGGGGCATTTAAAAAAAAAAATTCAAGATGCTATAACTGGGAAAATGGTCCAGGTTCAAATATTTACCCTCTTAAAAAGCCCTTGGTTATTTCTGAAATAAAAATTAAATCTTCCTTCACAAAATAAAAGTCAAATTATATAGATCACAAATAAGGAAATTGTTTCACTAGAACTGCGTTATAAATAGCATTGCATCATGATATGTAACTAATCATTGAACGATTAATTTTATGTGTCAGCCTGACTTAGCTAACGAATATCCAGACACTTCACATAGGAGAATGTTCTCCAGTTCCATCCAAGTTGTCACAAAAGATACCTGATATTTTTATGGCTCAGTAGTATCCCGTGGTGTACATTTACCAAACTTTATTAATCCATTCATGTGTTGAAGGACACGTGGATTGTTTCTACATCTCTGAAATTATTCATTGTGCTGCTATGATTAACAACTACTTGCTCCCATGAGAGAAAAACTCAATTAAATTCAAGTAAGGAGAAGGGAAGAAAGGGTTGTGAAAATTCCCACCAAACATGTGTATTGCATACTTCCTGGGTGAAGGGCACAACCACAAATGAGACTTTAACAATACCATGTAATCCAATCACATTTACCCCCCATATTAATCCGAATAAAAAAAATTCTTAAAAATGAAATAAACTAAGAAAAGTGGCAAAATGTTATTTCCTCATACGTCTGTGAGGGTCTTACAGAAAAAATTCGAATTTAAATCAATTTTGGGGTAAAGAAGATCCACTCTCGCCAGCATGGATAGGCTCCATACTATACACGGAGGGACCTACGGAGGGACCTAATGAAATAAAAAGGTGGAGAATGGATGAGTTGTCTCTGTGTTTTTGAGCTTGGACATCTATTTTGTCCTGCTCATACCTTCTAATTGGTTTTGAATTATATCACAGGCTCTCCTCATTTTCTAACTTGCACATAATGAACCCGTAAATCAGTCTGTCTCTCTCTCTCTTTCCCCCTACTCTAAATATTCTAATAATTCCAATTTTACAGAGAGCCTTAACTAATGTAAACTGGGACCAACTAGATTTAATAGTTCATATAAGTACCATTTGTTTATTAAAAAGTCAAGCACAAAATATACTGGTAGAAATTCCCCAGTAATATAAATTAGTAAATTAGTCTTCACTTTGGGAAATAAGTAACTGAATGCATGAACTACACTTCTAGTTCAGATAAAATGGTTTAGAACCACTGTTGCCATTCCTTTCTGATAATCACAATTAGCTGGCAAGGAGCAATCATAAATGAATTCTGAAAGGTATGTAAAAGACGAGCTTGTTGCAACCCTAGCTCTGGAGGAACAGGCAAACAGCAGAGGGCGTTTTATCCCCTAAACCAACAAAAGAGAACCAACAAAGCAGTTTCATGACCCCAAACTTGACATCAGAATGAATCTCAGTAACCACATTCCCCAGATCAAACAGAAGTGCCTCTGACAACATCAAGCAAGGATGACACCTTTAACCAGGGACAGTGCTTGAGAGCAGCACCAAAACCAGGCAGTGAATGAAAACCCTCTCCTTCCTCATAAATTGTGAAGCTTCCTCCTTTCACAACAGCCACTGTTAACTGAAGAGTTAACATGAGTTGTCCTGGTCTAGAAGCCTCTTTGTATTAATTGTGTTGATATTCCCGATCCCTGTCCAAGGCCACGAGGGGAGCTGGAAATCACCAGTAAGAGAATTGCACCACACATCCCCTTCATCAAGAAACAACTAGCAAAATGGCCTGGGGAAAGTCATCTGTCCCCTCCCACAGCAGCAGTCAAGGTGAATCAGGACCTCAGTAACTCCAGATAAACTAGTCTGACCAAAACAATACTACACAGGCACTGAAAATTCACTGCCAGTTGAACCATGTTCACAAAAATGCTGACAAAGACCCACATGTTAAATTTAAAATGGATGAATGCTAAAATAGAACATTTAAATAGGACTATAAATCTTCTAACATAATAGGAAAAATTTCCAGAACTAATAAAAGTCACCTTTTATACCAAGAACCAAGAAAATCACAAATTGAATGAGAAAAAAAATGTTCTGATACCAGCATAAAAATAAATCAGTTTTGACTAGAAATATCTGACAAGGATTTTAAAGTGAAATATAGATAATCTCAGCAAAGAAACAGAAGTTTCAAAAGAACCAAATGGAAATTATAGGAGAGAAAAAAAAATAACAGAAATATAAACAATGCTGGATGGGTTGAGTGTAGGGAAGATACCAGAGAATAAAATCAAAGAACACAAGGACAGAACAATGGAGCTCATCGAATGTGAAAAACAGAAAGAACAAATATATTTTTGGGGCACAGGGAAAATAACAAAGGCCCAATATTGTATTACTGAAATTCTAGAAGGAAGTGGGGACAAACTGAGGTCAATTTTGAATAAATAGTTGCTGAAAATTCCCTGACTTGATGAAAGACCTACCCTATATATGCAAGAAGCTGTGAGGACCCCGCATAAGTTAAAGACCAAACACATCCACACCAAGATTTAGTGTAATTAAAATGTTATAAACTAAAGATAAGAAAAAAATAATATTGAAAGCAGCCAGAGAGAAATGATGCGTTATCTAAAGGAAAAGACGATTGAAATGACAGGAGAGTTTGCTTATAAAATCACAGAGAATAAAAAGAACTGTTATACAATTTTGAAAAACTGAAGTGTCAGCTATCAATTCTATATTCAGTAGAAATACGCTTTAAGAATGAAGGGACATAAAATCATTCTCAGATGAAGGCAAATTGAAAGAACTGTTGATATCATACTTCAACTTATTGGTTAGCTAATGAGAATTCTTCAAGTACAAAGTAAATCATAAGTGAAGAACTCCTGGAGCATAAGCAAGACAGAGCAATAAGGGGAAGAACAGAAACATATGAATATATAATAGGCTATCCTTTTACCCATGAGTTTTCTAAATTATATGTAAATATTGAAACAAAATTATAACACCATATGACATTCAACTATATACTATTTTAAGTGGGTTAAATAAATGGACAACTAAAAAAATGCAGCTTTCATATTTCATTCAAAATGGTAAAATGTTGACTCCAAGAGACTGTAAAAACTCACATAAGTATAGAGTAATAGAGCAAACATGATGAAAACTATATAAAGAGGTACCCTAGAAACACTGTAAATGAATTAACACAGAATCTTTAATCATGTTCAAGTAACACACAGAATGGCATGAAAAAGAAAACAAAAAAAGAGATGCAGAGCAAATAAACGAAACAAATATAACAAAATTGCATGCTTCATTACCATATCACTATTATCTTCTATGTAAATGGTGTAAATGCAACTATTAGACAGAGAAGAACAATTGAACAAAATAAAATGCAATACAACTATATTTTGCTTTCAAAAAATTACTGCCAATTTGATGACATCAATAATGAATGTAAATAATGAAAAAAGATACACCATGGAAACATTATTATTTATTTTTTTTTATTGAACAAACATTATTTTTATATATTTTAAAAGCAGAAGTGTCTATATTAATATCTGACAAAATAGAATTTGGAGTAAAAAAGAAAATTATTGAAGTCAAAGATAATGATGAAAGGATCTCTTTGAAAGACATATGTTGATGCCCCGCAGAAAATGAGCTTCAAAATATGTGAAACAAAAACTGGCACAGTTAAAAAGATAAATAGAAAAATCCACAACAATAGATGAGAACTTCAATATCCCTCTTTCAAATGCTGATGTAACTACAGACAGGAAATCAGAAAAGGTAGAAGTGCTATAATATGAAAAACAGGCAGGATCCAATTGTTGTACATAAACATGCTAATTCATAGCATATGTATATATTACATATAGCATATGTAATAACACATATATGCTGCATGCATATATATTACATATATATATATCTCCTGGGCAAAAATACAAAGAAAACAATGTTTTAAAAATATTGATGTAGCCATAAGGTCCTGGTTGGCGGAGCAAGATGATGGCCGAGCAACAGCTTCCTTGCATCTGGGCACTGTGAATCTGGGGAGATACGACTCCAGGCATCTCTGGCTGGTGGGATCTGCCTATTATCACCCCTGTGAGGACACAGGGAGTCAGTGAGAGACTTCTGGACCCCAAGAGGAGGACTAAAACAGTGGAAAAACGGCAAGTGGTCACGTGTGTTCAATCTGTCTAAACCTGCCCACAACTGTAAGTTCAGTAGTAGCGAGACTGCAAACCAGAAAGGCCTTACCTGTGAAATGTTCCAACATACGAGTTATAGGAATTCCAGAAGGGGAAGAAGAATGCCCCAGAGGAATGGAAGCCATACTAGAGAATATTATAAAAAAAAATTTCCCAAATATCACCAAAGATTCTGACACACTGCTTTCAGAGAGATATCGTACCCCAGGTCGCCTCAACTCTAACCGACCTTCTCCAAGAAACATTGTGATGAACCTGTCCAAAGTCAAGACAAAAGAAAAGATTCTGCAAGCTGCCAGGAGTAAGCGCTAGTTGACCTACAGGGGCAAATCCATCAGAGTGACCGCAGACTTCTCTAATGAAACTTTCCAAGCAAGAAGACAATGGTCATCTACCTTTAATCTACTTAAACAGAACAATTTCCAGCCCAGAATTCTGTACCCTGCTAAGCTAAGCTTCAAAATTGACGGAGAAATCAAATCATTTACGGATATACAAACATTGAGGAAATTCGCCACAACAAGACCAGTTCTACAGCAAATACCTCAACCTGTTCTGCACACTGAACACCACAATGGATCAGCAGCAAAGTAAGAACTCAGAAATTAAAGGACAGAACCTAACCTCCACACTGATGCAAAAGATAAAACTAAGCAATGGACTCTCACCAAATAAGACGAATAGAATACTACCACACTTATCAATTATCTCAATAAATGTTAATGGCTTGAATTCCCCACTGAAGAGACATAGATTGGCTGACTGGATTAAAAAACACAAGCCATCCATTTGCTGTCTGCAAGAAACACACCTGGCTTCAAAAGACAAATTAAAGCTCTGAGTCAAGGGTTGGAAGACAATTTTTCAGGCAAATGGAATTCAGAAGAAAAGAGGAGTTGCAATCTTATTTTCAGATACATGTGGATTTAAAGCAACTAAAGTCAAAAAAGACAAAGATGGTCACTTTATATTGGTCAAGGGAAAAATACAACAAGAAGACATTTCAATTCTAAATATTTATGCACCTAATTTAAATGCTCCCAGATTCTTGAAACAGACCTTACTCAGTCTGAGCAATATGATATCTGATAATACCATAATAACAGGGAACCTTAACACTCCTCTTGCAGAGCTGGACAGATCCTCTAAACAGAAATTAAACAAAGATATAAGAGATTTAAATGGACCCTAGAACAACTGTGCTTGATAGACGCATATAGACACTCCACCCCAAAGATAAGAATATACAGTCTTCGCATCACCCCATGGAACATTCTCCAAAATTGATCATGTCCTGGGACACAAAACAAATAAACAAATATCAACAGAATCAAAAGAATTGAAATTTTACCTTGTATCTTCTCAGACCATAAGGCGCTAAAGGTGGAACTCAACTCTAACAAAAATGCTCGACCCCACCCAAAGGCATGGAAATTAAACAATCTTCTGTTTAATAACAGATGGGTGAAGGAAGAAATAAAACAGGAAATCATTAACTTCCTTGAGCATAACAACAATGAAGACACAAGCTACCAAAACCTGTGGGATACTGCAAAAGCAGTTTTGAGAGGAAAATACATCGCTTTAGATGCCTACATTCGAAAAACAGAAAGAGAGTGCATCAACAATCTCACAAGCCATCTTATGGAATTGGAAAAAGAAGAACAATCTAAGCCTAAACTCAGTAGAAGGAAAGAAATATCCAAAATCAAATCAGAGATCAATGAAATTGAAAACAAAAGAATCATTCAGAAAATTAATGAAACAAGGAGTTGGTTTTCTGAAAAAGTAATAAAATAGATAAGCCATTGGCCAAACTAACAAGGAATAGAAAAGTAAAATCTCTAGTAACTTCAATCAGAAATGATAAAGGGGAAATAACAACTGATCCCACAGAGATACAAGAGATCATCTCTGAATACTACCAGAAACTCTATGCCCAGAAATTTGACAATGTGAAGGAAATGGACAAATATTTGGAATCACACCCTCTCCCTAGACTCAGCCAGGAAGAAATAGACCTTCTGAACAGACCAATTTCAAGCACTGAGATCAAAGAAACAATAAAAAATCTTCCAACCAAAAAATGCCCTGGTCCACATGGCTTCACTCCAGAATTCTATCAAACCTTCAAGGAAGAGCTTATTCCTGTACTGCAGAAATTATTCCAAAAAATTGAGGAAGAAGGAATCTTCCCCAACACATTCTATGAAGCAAACATCACCCTGATACCAAAACCAGGAAAAGACCCAAACAAAAAGGAGAATTTCAGACCAATCTCACTCATGAATATAGATGCAAAAATTATCAACAAAATCCTAGCCAATAGATTACAGCTTATCATCAAAAAAGTCATTCATCGTGATCAAGTAGGCTTCATCCCAGGGATGCAAGGCTCATTTAGCATATGCAAGTCCATAAAGGTTATCCACCATATTAACAGAGGCAAAAATAAAAGTCACATGATCCTCTCAATAGATGCAGAAAAAGCATTTGATAAAATCCAGCATCCTTTTCTAATTAGAACACTGAAGAGTATAGGCATAGGTGGCACATTTCTAAAACTGATTGAAGCTATCTATGACAAACCCACAGCCAATATTCTACTGAATGGAGCAAAACTGAAAGCTTTTCCTCTTAGAACTGGAACCAGACAAGGTTGTCCTGTGTCACCTTTACTATTCAACATAGTGCTGGAAGTTCTAGCCAATACAATTAGGCAAGATAAGGAAATAAAGGGAATCCAAATGGGAGCAGAGGAGGTCAAACTCTCCCTCTTTGCTGATGACATGATCTTATACTTAGAGAACCCCAAAGACTCAACCACAAGACTCCTAGAAGTCATCAAAAAATACAGTAATGTTTCAGGATATAAAATCAATGTCCACAAGTCAGTAGCCTTTGTATACACCAATAACAGTCAAGAAGAGAAGCTAATTAAGGACACAACTCCCTTCACCATAGTTTCAAAGAAAATGAAATACCTAGGAATATACCTAACAAAGGAGGTGAAGCACCTCTATAAAGAAAACTATGAAATCCTCAGAAAGGAAATAGCAGAGGATATTAACAAATGGAAGAACACACAATGCTCATGGATGGGAAGAATCAACATTGTTAAAATGTCTATACTTCCCAAAGCAATCTACCTATTCAATGCCATTCCTATCAAAATACCAACATCGTACTTTCAAGATTTGGAGAAAATGATTCTGCATTTTGTATGGAACTGGAAAAAACCCCGTATAGCTAAGGCAGTTCTTAGTAATAAAAATAAAGCTGGGGGCATCAGCATACCAGATTTTAGTCTGTACTACAAAGCCATAGTGGTCAAGACAGCATGGTACTGGCACAAAAACAGAGACATAGACACTTGGAACCGAATCGAAAACCAAGAAATGAAACTAACATCTTACAACCACGTAATCTTCGATAAACCAAACAAGAACATACCTTGGGGGAAAGACTCCCTATTCCATAAATGGTGTTGGGAGAACTGGTTGTCTACATGTAAAAGACTGAAACTGGACCCACACCTTTCCCCACTCACAAAAATTGATTCAAGATGGATAAAGGACTTAAATTTAAGGCATGAAACAATAAAAACCTCAAAGAAAGCATAGGAAAAACACTGGAAGATATTGGCCTGCGGTAAGAATTCATGAAGAAGACTGCCATGGCAATTGCAACAACAACAAAAATAAACAAATGGGACTTCATTAAACGGAAAAGCTTCTGTACAGCTAAGGAGACAATAACCATAGCAAAGAGACAACCTATACAATGGGAAAGGATATTTGCATATTTTCAATCAGACAAAAGCTTGATAACTAGGATCTATAGAGAACTCAAATTAATCCACATGAAAAAAGCCAACAATCCCATATATCAATGGGCAAGAGACATGAATAGAACTTTCTCTAAAGATGACAGACGAATGGCTAACAAACACATGAAAAAATGGTCATCATCTCTATATATTAGAGAAATGCAAATCAAAACAACCCTGAGATATCATCTAACCCCAGTGAGAAGGGCCCACATCACAAAATCTCAAAACTGCAGATGCTGGCGTGGATGTGGAGAGAAGGGAACACTTTTACACTGCTGATGGGACTGCAAACTAGTACAACCTTTCTGGAAGGAAGTATGGAGAAACCTCAAAGGACTCAAGCTAGACCTCCCATTTGATCCTGCAATCCCATTACTGGGCATCTACCCAGAAGGAAAAAAATCCTTTTCTCATAAGGACACTTGTACTAGACTGTTTCTTGCAGCTCAATTTACAATTGCCAAAATGTGGAAACAGCCTAAATGCCCACCAACCCAGGAATGGATTAACAAGCTGATGTATATGTATACCATGGAATACTATTCAGCTATTTAAAAAAATGGAGACTTTACATCCTTCGTATTAACCTGGATGGACGTGGAAGACATTATTCTTAGTAAAGCATCACAAGAATGGAGAAGCATGAATCCTATGTACTCAATTTTGATACGAGGACAATTAATGACAATTAAGGTTATAGGGGGGGAGGAAAAGCAGAAAGAGGGATGGAGGGAGGGGGGTGGGGCCTTGGTGTGTGTCACACTTTATGGGGGCAAGACATGACTGCAAGAGGGACTTTACCTAACAATTGCAATCAGTGTAACCTGGCTTATTGTATCCTCAATGAATCCCCAACAATAAAAAAAACATATATATTGATGTAATGCTGAGTATGTTCTATGAGTTTGATGTAATCAAACCAGAAATAAAAAACAAAAAAAACCCCTCTAAATTTAAAAATACATTTACAACTTATTTATGGGTCAAAAGGAAATTCAAAGAGATATAAGAAATATGCAGAACTAGATGTAAACAAAAATAGAATAAATCTAAATATGTGAGATGAATCTAAAGCAGTACTGAGAGGGCATTTTATAGCTGATGTTAGTTAGAAATGAGGTCACATAACCTAATTTCCTGCCTTATGAACTAGAAAAAGAGTAAAAAAGTAAAAAAGTAAAAAGAAGGAAGGAAGAAATTAATTAAAAAAATAATAAGAGTAAGGTATAGAAGTCAACATTGTACTAAATAAACCACACACTATATGCATAAGTCATCTCAAATTGAATTATTGACTCCAGTGTAAAACTTAAAACTATGCAACATGTTTTGCTCAGTGAGTATGGCACTGGCCCCATATACCGAGGGTGGAGGGTACATACCTGGCCCCCACCAAAGTGCAACAAAAAAACAGCCAGGTGTTGTGGTGGGTGCCTGTAGTCCCAGCTACTCAGGAGGCTGAGGCAAGAGAATCGCCTAAGCCCAGGAGTTGGATGTTGCTATGAGCTGTGATGCCATGACACTCTACACAGGGTGACACTCTACCCTCTGTCTCAAAAAAATAATAATAATAATAAATACATATATAAACTGTTGTCCATCATAATTCATTTGTTAAGTGTAGTAGGAATCTCTAAGATTTATGTTCATTTCCATGTTTTTAACAGCATTAAGTTAATTATAGTGCGTATTGAGAATCATTTTCACTTCTTCTAAAACTAAAACTAAAGATAAATCTTAGCATCTTTTAAAACTATAGTTGTCTTCTGCTAATACTCTAATTTACAGATATTGATTACCATCTGTGATTTTGATGTTTTTGTAAATACATTATAAATCATATATGTCATGATAAAAATATTATCAGGAATTTTAGAATTGAGGTAAAATAAAGAATTATTCATAGATATATAAAAATATCTATACTGAAGTAAAATGTATTAAGATACACTTTATATTATACATAATATAATATATATATAATATAATGTAGTGTGTACATTTTCATTATTTACCTTTTGATAAACATCTGGGTTATTTCTCCGGCTTAGCTATTGTAAATAATAACTGCTTACAAAGAATTGTAATGAACAAGCAGATGTGGCTCTCTTGTCAACACTGTGATTTAATTATTAGCAATGACATGGATGAATATGAAGACACTACACTAAGCCAGTGAAATAAGCCAGTCATGGAGGACAAATACTGTGACACCACTTCTATGAGATGTCTAAAATAATCAAACTCATAGACGCAGACAATAGAATTCTGGTTGCAAAGGCATGGGCCAGAGGGAACTGTTAAGTTTCTGTTGAACAGCTATAAATTTCAGTTATGCAAGTTTTAGAGATCTGTTGTACAACATTGTGCTGCCAAACAATAAAATTTTCACATTAGACATTCTTGTTAAACATACACACAATCCCACAAAACAATATGAGGACAAATTGGGCAGCGATAGAAATGTTTAGTTCAGTGATTCTGGTGATATTATTACAGGTATAAACACATATCCAAACTCATCAAAATGTGTACATATATTTATGTGTAATATTTCATATCAATTAAGCCTCAATAAATCTTATAAAAGGTAATTTTGTTGTTGCCTTACTATCCCAGAGGATATTTTTTTTTCCTATTGTCTAATACGTAACGCCATGGGGGAAAAATCTAATATGTTAGCTAAAATTGGTGACTTTAGTTTGCTCTAAAAATAATGTGCTTATAATCATGTCTTTTACATGCTTGTTTAGCCCCAACAATTAGCATAAATTCTGCAAATCAGCTAGTTTTGAAAACCAGTTTTCAAAAAATGTTATAACATAGACAATATACATTCTTTTTTTTATGTGAGGTTCCCTGAGGTTTCCTTCTCAAGATGGGAGATTGAAAAAAGCTTTTTATTTTTTTTTCTTTTCCCTGAAGTCTTATGAAATTATAAAATGTGTTTCGAAGATCTAAACTCTCCATGTAGTCAAATGTGTGAGTTTTTCTCTCAACATGATAGATATTTCAGCAAATTCTTCAAAGACAAATTGCAAATGAAGTAATGATTGATAAAGATGGACAAAAGAAACCAGATCTTGAAAAATACTATGTGGAAAGATTCTGCTGTCCAATTCGCTGAACCCTTGCATATTTCCTAAGAAATGTAGAAGTCTAAAATTCCAGGTATAAGGAAAGGTGGGAGGGGCAAGATGTAGTTCTAAGACATAAAGGCAAATGGGAAATTTATTTTAAAAAGTATTTTAATGTCTCTAAGCAGAATGCTCAAAGGTAGCCATAAACCTCTGCCCCAAACTGTGCTTATCCCTCAAAAAAAAAAAAACTTGTACGTAATAAATGTTTAGAATAATATTATTTAGAATGTCCGGATAAGTAGCTGAAGGAAGCAGTGATAACGGTAGCCCAAACTCTCCTAAGGTGTCTGAATGTTTTTGGAAACCAAGGGAGATTTCCGATATATCCTCAACCTACAAAATGGAAAGTAATTGTCAACTATTCAAAAGTAATATGGACAGAAATAAACATGTCAGTATTTTAAGTGAATTAAAAAGGCAATCAAGAGAAGAACTATAAAATTAATGACAAAACTAAATGGAGAGAAGAAAAAATGTGGTAGGTTGAGGGTAAGCCAGTAGACTCTCCTACACCACAGCAGGAAATCAAAATAAAGCCGACTCCAGTTAAAAGAACTAAAGTATTACAGATTGGATTTTATCTGTAATGAAGAGCTGTGAGTAGAGAATATTGGGGAAAAGGAATAGGTCAACATTGTTATCACTGCTTCTGTACTATTTGCTTTTCCTACTGTATTTATTCATTATAGCAATAAAAATAGAAAGTAGTTCACCAAAGTAAAGGCGACATGAAGATGTATGTAGAGAATAAAATCAACCTTCATCCTCATGTAAAAATATTTTTTAAAGGAATAAGAATATTTTCATTCAGATATTTCCCCCTTAGGATTACTCAAAACCATGCAAAAAGATTAAGTCCATGTCAGTTATTAAAACAAAGTAGTAATATCTAACAGTCAAGGGTCTATGTAATTTTGTTTACACATTTCCTTTTTTTTTTTTTTTTTTGTAGAGACAGAGTCTCACTTTACCACCCTCGGTAGAGTGCTGTGACAGGACTCACAGCAACCTCCAGCTCTCGGGCTTAGGCAATTCTCCTGCCTCAGCCTCCCGAGCAGCTGGGACTACAGGTGCCCGCCACAACGCCCGGCTATTTTTTTTTGTTGTTGCAGTTTGGCCGGGGCTGGGTTTGAACCCACCACCCTTGGTATATGGAGCCGGCACCCTACTCACTGAGCCACAGGCGCTGCCCTACACATCTCCTTATATTATAAATCTTGCTATGAACTTAATAAAATGAGTCTAAAAACTAGGTGTTCTCAGGATTAGATACTAATTTAAGATAATTTCAGTTGCTTAAAAAAAAATACTGATATGAGAGTTCTATTTTCACATTTCCTTACTTACTTGATTTGATGTACAATCTAGGCTTCAGAATTTAAGAAAAAACTCCCCACCCAATTCTTATGTCCAAAGAAGGTTGCAAACTACAGATACATACCCATTGACATTTGTCCCTTAGTAATATATATCAGATAAAAGCTTTGTTTTTAGTACATTAATCCATATTTAGAATATACTTTGTTTTCAGAATTTGATATAGAGGCTAAGGAAACTGCAGCTGCAAAGTATAGGATGGAAAACAACGTCTGTGCAAATTAACAGCTCTCCGAGAGCCTTTGGTCTCTCACAGCTGTACTGTGTATTGATACTTCTCTTAGAAACACACAAATATTTACTTCATGTTACTCATGAAAATAACGGATATGTAATTAGATATTATTTTACCATGGCCTATCTAAATGCTTATAAAAATAGTAACACAATTGAAAACTCCCCATGGTCAATTTAATTCAACGGAACACTAATAACAGGGTTGAAAGCACAAGAACAGCAATGGCAAGATTAGATTACGAAGAAAAGAATCCCAGCACAAACTCATAACATAAGATATACGGGAGAGGGAACTATAATCCCAAGCAAAACATACATCTCTCTTAGAGCATTTCCTTTTTGCTTGGCGTTCTTATTTTAATTAGAATAGTTTATGCTGCCTTGAACACTATAAACGTGTTTAATACTTCTCATAATTTTACCATAACAATAGGAAGAACCCAGGCATTTAAAGTAGCTAATGAAGTGAACAAGCAATTACCGAGCAGACAAGTTGTTCCAGAACAAGTTTATGAATCATTACTTTTAGTTTTATATATTATCTACAGCCTGATAAGTAAAATCCTTTTTTCATAACAACTTGGTAGACATTGAAGTTCATAAAAGATAAAAAAAAAAAGAAGGTAAACTCTAATTATATTGTAGTTCTGTTTACTTTAAAATACAATGAATTTTATCTAATATATCTTGGAGGCATAAAGAATAAAATAAAATAACGAAGAAAAATTCAATATATTAAGAGTTTCCCATAGTGTTTAGGAATTATATTAAAGTATATTCTGGGTGTGCATGTGTGTATTTGTATGTGTGTTGTTTTCGCGTGCCTTTTAGGGATACCTACAGTACTTTTGAAGAATCAATACCCTATTTAGAAGCATTTCATATGAAATGTTCAGTAACCAGATTTTGCATCTTCCCTACTGAGGGCCACCAGATCCCTGGCACTTGACTTAGGCTGGGTCAACATATGCTCTTCTTTGAAGCTTTGAAACTTGACCAAGTGACACCAAAACCAAAATGACACTATTATTCATGACTGTTATAAAGAACATACTAGCAGTTGCAGTAATAGCTTAAGTCTAGTTACAAAAGTGTCACTGGCAACAGTCCGACCCTGTTATCCTGGGTTGGCATTTGGCTGCATTTAACATCTTGGACTCCCTTTGTTCCTGCTTTATTGTAGCCTTGATTCACTGGCCTTTCTACCAATTGTGAAAGTTACTCAAAAAACTATCAAGAAAATTAATTTCGTATTTAAATCACTCAGAGTTAGATTCTGTTACAGTTAAGAAAGTAATCTACTAAATCATGGCTTTGGGTACAAGCGCATGCACACAAAATACAGTGAACGATAACGCACAGGCTGCTTGAAACCAAGACAGTGTTAAGGCTGATATGCTCAGCCTTCACAGTTGTCTAAAATTAGAGTTAGACCTTTGGATCCACAGTGCTTGATATGGTTCTGTGTGCTGAGGTGAACTTTACAGACTCTTATCTCATATGTTTTTTAAAATATTTTCTGTCTCAAAGGCACTCAGTTTGTGGTATTTTGTTATGGCAGCCCTAGGAAATAAATATAGAGACAAAAAAAATAAAGAAAAAAATGAAAATGAAGACAAAATGAGCACAGCCACATTATTGAATCTGTAGAACACAAGGAACTGAATAGTAATCCCAAAATCAACCTGAGAAAGAGAGAAAATTAAAATGGATTCATATGGTATATAATATGGTTGTATCTTCTCTAAAATAATAGTGGAAAAACTCATCCTAGAATACTTCACACATGAAAACAAAGATTCAATTAAAAAAAAAACAAATAGAAGATTTGACTGCATATGGGCTGAATAGGAAAACTAGTGAAGGTTCTACATAAGTAATAAGAAGATCAAACTGGGAAGAAGGGAAAAAGAACCATCAGGAACAAAATATTGGTAAATGTGCATAGATCTAAAAAATGATCAAATGTTTAAATAATTCTAATAATCAGAACTCATCTGTAAATACTTTAATAAACAAAGAAGATACTAGACAAATATAACAAAAAAATGAGAAAACAATTAGTATTTAAACATCCTATGATTTTTATGTTATTTAGAATAACTGTAAAGTTAAACTTTAAACTTTATAAAGTATCGCTCTGAATACAGGCGTATTTCAATAAGAAGTAAATTGAACCCATGAAGTCTGATATAGAAGCACAGGGGAGAAAGAAGTTGTGAAATATGTTATAAATATGAATAAGTATATAGTTTATATATCATTGCTATTAATAACAAAAATAATAATAAGAAGAAAAGAATAATGATTAATGTGAAGGCTTAAAAGCAACTTGGCATGCAGAAAGGAGAAGATACCATACTGCTGGGATATTCAAAAATAGTATTTTAATTAATAGTAAAACGAACCATTAAAATACACTGAAAATATGGATTTTTAATGCTATACTTAATTTTACTTCAAAACTCCATTGCTATAATAATAACTATTACTATTGGGCCAAAACATAGTTTCTAAGTGATCCAGAGTAGAAAAATTAAAGATTCTTTGGAAGATTTCATATACATGTATCTTAAATACATCTACTGCAAACAAATAAAACAAGCCAAAATATACCAAAACCAGTTTATGCTTATACTCATATATGTTATCAAGATGATAAATGTATACCTTTTTGGGATAAACGAAAATTGAAGAAAATTTTCTTTCCTTTAAAATATTTGATTTTTTTAAATAAATTTAATTTTGAAGGAGAAAGCAGTTCTGACAACAACTTTTTTTTTTTTTTGAGACAGAGTCTCACCATATTGCCCTTGGTAGAGTGCTGTGGGATCATAGGTCACAGCAACCTCAAACTCTTGGGCTCAAGTGCCTCAACTTCCCAAGTAGCTGAGATTACAAGCTCCCACCACAAGGCCTGGCAAATTTTTTGTTGTAGTTGTCATTGTTGTTTGGCAGGCCCAGGCTGGGTCCGAATTCGCCAGCCCCCTGGTTTATGTGGCCAATGCCCTAGCTGCTGAGCTACAGATGCCGAGCCAATAATAACTTTAATATTTACCACTTGATAGTATTTTATGTGTGAAATTTATTTTTAATTACCAAATTAATATAAGTACTACATTCTTACTAAAAAAAAAAATCAAATAATATAATCAAATCAAATATTTCTCTTGTTACCCAATTAATATTACTCCCTTAGCTTTAGGAATTTAATGCTATCTATTTTTATTTGATTTTAGATATGCTTTAGGCACTTGAAAAAAACACTTGAGTATGCACACACGACTATTTACATGTTTGTACATTTGTATATATACACACACATATAAATGTGATTCATACACATGTAGTTTCTCAACCTTGGCAATCTTGCCTTCTTGGGTCATTCTGTGTGTTATAGAATATTTAGCAGCATCAATGTGTTAGAGTAGGAGACTAGGAGACAGGGCGGAGACCAGATGCAGATGCCTGAAGAACAGGTCAGGGGTTAATGTAAACAAAGTAGGTTGACAACTGTAGGCAAGGACCATCTTTAGCTGTTTTGTCAGCTTTCTCTGTCACCTTACATGAAATTTGGCTAATTATAATATCATTCACATTGTGGTGTTAAAATTTCTCTGCTCTTGATATTGCCATGACATTTCCAAGAGAACTATATAAATAATAAAATAGGAGGAAACCCAATTCAAGCAATTGCAGCCCAAATTCTTAGTAAATGCCCTCCTCTTGATCTTGAATATTTTGCCCCTCAATTAGTAAGACTATATGAGATCTTAAAACATTTCCTCTCAGAACAGCTACTGAGTGTACTTTCACTTTCAATAAAAGCTTTTGCTTGCTTGGCTTGTGTGGTGTCCTGAAATTCTGTTCCCAACACTAACAACTTGGAAAAAGCTCCACCTGGAGAGTGATAAAAAATGGTTCCACTAACTAAGTGCCACCATATTGCCCAACCCTAATGTAGGAAGGAATACATTAGGACTTTATGAACTCTTGAACTTTTGCCATTATAGGCCTTCTTAGCAATTTAAATATAAATATAATTTATAAGAATACTGACATAAAGGCTAATATAATGCCAGCTAGATAAATTTAATTTTTATTTTGATAAAAATGAATTATAACAATTTCCTAAGCTTTTTAGGCTCTAGGGACTATTCCAGCTGTAACTAATAGATAAGGTAATCCAGGCAGAAAATGTCTCCCAGACACTTGTGCTTTGGGGTCAAAGTTACCTCTCACGTAGCACCATTGATAGACACACATCCACGAACACAAACTCACAAGTGAGTGTTTGCGCCTGGATGGTTATATAAAGTTCCCAATGTGGCTAACATAAAATCAGTGCCAATGACCTGTACTGCTTTGTTCTGATGACCTTTAAAAAATAGTCAGTGTAGCATTAATAAATGCATATAATTTAAATATTTGATAAAATATTCTAATAAAGTATCACTCAACCTCTAAAAATATAATTAACATTAATGAAATTTGATATGTCCCTATAAATTAAATGTAATGTAAAACATAAAATTTGTATTTTATGCATTCAGTTTCTTATATGACTGGATCGAAATAGTTAAATTTCTTTGGTGACTATTGAAATAGCTCTAGGTTCAAATAGAACGATGTTCTATATTTAATTTTACATGACATCATGTAAAGTTGATGTCATGTAAATGACATCAAAAAATGACAACAAATCATGTAGTCATTTGTATAAAATTCAAATGTCATGTTTTGATACATAAGATTTTCGATTTCAAAGAAGCTATGATAAAAATGATTATAATGTTATAATCTCAACAATTTTAAATGACAACTAGGATGTTTCCTTATTGTGTATTTAATGTTTAATGCAGAGTTTATGATGACATTAAAGCTAACTTATTTATTTTCTGAAAAGCTTGAAACTTTCCATTTCTTTTTACATGATTTATTTTCTCTTCAACTTGAAAATAATTTATTTAATTTGAAAATGCAGTACTTCATATTAAAAGAACTTTGAAGGTTATCTTCTAAGAAATGAAAAATACAGAATAATGTCAGGGATAGTGCTAATAATAGAGGGATTTCATACGCTTTATGAAAAAAATAGTTTATATTAAAGAATCAGATGTCTTAAATTTTGTTCTTTGGTACTGCCTTAACGAATCCTATGAACATGGAGAGGGCACATCAGTGTTTTGAACGTCGTTGCCTTCTATTACCAGAGGGATTCTGCAAAATTATTCCTTAGTGTCTTTATATTGCTGTAAATCCTTCCTTACCCTCTCTGGTGGTTGTTGTTGCTGTTGTAGTACAAAGCACATTGGAAGTAGCTACCTGCAGTATATACATAGCTCCTCACATAGCTATAGTGTGCAAACAGTGTAAAAATGGTAGAACTTTAATAAACAAGTTCTTAATAAATCTAAGCAACTTCTTCAACATATCATGGTTCTATACTTAGGAAAAATTCCAACATTTATTAGCAGATATACTAAAAAGGTGGCAAAGTAAAGACAGAAAATATATTAACTTTGATTATTCAAAAAAATACATTATTTTTACTTTTACTAGGAAATCTATATTTAATATCAATATAGCCCAAAACATAAGGTTACATAGGAAATAGATTAAATTGTTTTAGCCTAGAACATGCTGCTAATTATGAATACACTATTTAGTCTCTTACCCCTTCTTATAATTTTTATTCTTATTCAGTTAAATATGACATAGTACATTATGGATATGCACATTATGGATAATGTACTATGGATACACTTTAGTACATATGAATAATGTACTATGGATACACTTTTAGATATTGTGGCATAAATACAGAGTTTCCTTTCTTGCTTAAAAAAAATAAAGAATGTTTAGTCAATTAAGTCTTCAAGGATGTTTTTTAAATGAAATAATATATTTATAGAGCACATCTACTAATTTTAAATAGCATTTGAAATCCATAAAACATATTGCCAGCAGCTTTGGTATGGCAAAATAGACATCATTTTCAATGTATCTTTTTAATTAAACAATATCAACTCCATATGCCTAGAATTTTCTAACATATTACCCTTAAGAATCAACACACTTTGTAATTATAATCTTTACATCTGTAATATATTCTATTGAAAAAGATGAGACATATTTTCAAGTAAGTATAGTCAATAGTGTCTAAAAACAAGACTACACGTTTATTCTAAATTATAATTTCTGGTTTCTAACATAAGCAATTCCACTATTACATCAATGTTTTTTATTCAATAGGTAATTGAATACTGTAATAGTGGCAATAAACTGAAGATTTTTAAGAACTGAAGAATGCACTTTTTCCTACTGCTATCAATTTTAAAGACTAATACTGTCAATTTTAATAAAATCCAGAGCAAATAAAAAATAGTTTAATTTATTAAAAGCTAATGGACTAAAAGCATCCTGCACCACACTGCTCTTCAGAGAGGATTGAGAGTGGTGACAGACATTCACCTTTGGATTGATTGTCTGAGAAAGAACTTTACAAATCCATAGAGATGAGACAGGAGTAACAATAAAAAGCCCCAGACCAGCTAGATTTATGGGTGACCTGCAAAGAAGAATTGGCATTGCTTCTACTTAAACTGTCCCATAACATTGAGGAGGAAATTCTTAACTCATTCTTTAAAGTCAGTGTCACACTGATACCAAAGTCAGAAAAGCACACAACAAACAAAGAACACTACAAACCAATATCCCTCAAGAATAGATAATAAATTATTCAACAAAATAATAATAAATTCAAATGCATATAAAAAAATCCACCATGATTAAGCAGGATTCATCTAAGGAATGCAATGATGCTTCAATACAATGTGAATCATCACATAAATAGAATTAAAAATGAAAAACGTATGATCTTCTCAATAGATGTAGAAAAAGTGTTTGATAAAATTAAGTACTTCATTGAGATAAAAACTGTCTAAAACTAGGGATATGAGGAATATGACCCAAAATAATCAAAGGCATATATGAAAAACCCATTGTCAACATCAGACTAAATTAGAAAAAGCTAAAAGCATTCTCCTTAAGAACTAGAAAAAGACAAAATCGCCACTGTCACAATTCTATTTTATTCCACATAGTAATGGAAATCCTAGTCAGAGTGATCAGGCAAGAGAGAGAGAAAAAAAAGAAGACATATAAATTAGAAAAGAGGATGTTAAACTGTCTCTGTTTGCCAACGATACCTAGAAAACCCTTAGAACACTGACAAATTTAATAAAATTTCTAGTCACCACATTAATGTACACAGATCAATAGCATTTCTATATATGAGTAACAGTCAATTTGAGAGTCAAATTAAGAACTCAACTCTATTTATCTATTACAAAAAATAAAATTCTTGGGAATATACTTAGCCAAAGAAGTGAAAGATCTTGACAATGAGAACTACAAAACATTGATGAAGGAAATCATAGATGACACAAAAATGGAAAAAAATCCTGTGCTCATAGATTGAAATAATAAACATGGTTAAAATTTCCTAAATCTCATATTGAATTAAAAAATCCCATGAATAGACAAAGCAATTCTAAATGCAAAGCAGAACAAATCTGGGGACATCAAATTATACTACAAGTCAACAGAAAGCAAAACAGCATGGTGCTGGCATGGAAATAGAAACACAGACCAAAATAACATAATAAAGAACCCAGAGATAGAACTATATCACTCTGATAAAAAAATTACTAAAAATTAAACAAAAGCATACACCAAGGAAAGGATGTAATAAGTTGTACTGGGAAAACTTGACAGTCACATGTAGGAGAATGAAACTAGATCTCTATGTTTCACCATGTCAAAAAATTAACTCAAGATGAATTAAAGATTTGAATGTAACACCTGAATCTATAAAAAAAAAAAAATCTAGAAAAAACATAATAAAAATTATTCTGTATATCGACCTTTGCAACGAATTTATGTCTAAGACTCCAAAAGCAAATACAGCAACAACAAAAATAAATAAATGAGACTTAACTAAAAGTTTTTGCACAGCAAAGGAAATAATCAACCTAGCAAACAGACAGCCTAGAGAATGGGAGAACGTATTAGCAAACTATACATCTGACAAGGGCTTACTACCCAGTATCCACAAATAAATCAGCAACACGAAAATCAAATAACCCCATCAAAAAATGGGCCAAAGCCATGAACATACTTTTCCCCCAAAAAAATAGATAAATGGCCAAAAAACATTTAAAAAATTTAATCATTCACTATTGGAGTAAATGCAAATTAAACCATCATGAGATACCACCTTATTCTTGTCAGAGTGACCATAATTAAAAAGTAAAAAAAAAATAACAGATGCTGATGAGGATGTGGTGAAAAGGATATGTTTATCTATTGTAGGGACATAAACTTGTACAATGGATACTGAAAGCAATATGAAGATTCCTTCAGGAACTAAGGTTAGATTCACTACTTCATTTAGCAATTTCAAGATGGGTATCTACCCACAGGAAAGAAGCGGTTTTTTTGTTTGTTTGTTTGTTTTTTGTTGTTTTTGAGACAGAGTTTCACTTAGTCATACATGGTAGAGTGCTGTGGCATCACAACTCACAGTGACCTCAAACTCTTGGGCTTAAGTGATTCTCTTGCCTCAGCCTCCCAAGTAGCTGGGACTACAGGCACCCGCCACAACACCCAGCTATTTTTTGTGGTGGTTGTTGCCATTTTCATTGTTGGTTAGCTGGCCCAGGCTGGGTTCAAACCCGCCAGCCAGGGTGTATGTGGCCAGTGCCATAACCACTGTGCTATGGGCACCTAGCCAGGAAATAAGTCATTTTATAAATAAGATACCCGCATAATTCACAATAGGAAATATATGGAATCCGCCTAAGTGTCCACTAACTGATGAGTGGATAAAGAGAATGTGATATATATATATATATACCATGGGGAACTACTCAGCCATAAAAAGGAATTAAATAATGTCGTTTCCAGCAATCTGGATGGAACTAGAGACCATTATTCTAAGTAAGATATCTCGGGAATTAAAAAACAGATACCACATGTTCTCATTCATAAGTGGGACCCTAAGTAAAGAATATATATGGTGATAGACAGCAATAAAGGACATCAGAAACTAGGAAGAGGAGAGAGGAGGGAAGGGAAGGATACGCATTTACCTATAGAGGACAATGTATACTAAGGCTACAACTGCCTGTTAGCAGTTACAATGAAAGCCCTGACATCAATTATCCATGTTACAAAAAATACTTGGAGCCTTTAATTTTTTTGAAATGAAAACAAAAATAAAAACAATAATTAAAATGAAAAAAATAAATACATAAATGATAAAAAATAAATAAAATAAAACAATGTGCAACCTACACAAACCTAAACATATGAAGAAAGACAGAAATTTGCAGTGGATCTGAAAAAACAGAAACAAACACTTCTCAAAAAGTCATACAAATGGTGAACAAATACATGAAAAATACTCAACATCTCTAATCATTGTGAAGAAGATACAAGTCAAAATCATCAGGAGATATTACTTCACTCCTGGTAGAATAACTTTTATCAAAAAGACGATCAATAGGAAATGTTGATGAGGATGTGGAGAAAAGGGTAAAGCTGCCCACTGTTGCTAGGAATGTAAATTAGGACAAATATATGAAAAATAGTACGGAAGTTCCTCAAAAAAAAAAAAAAAAAAAACTAAACTAAGAATGGAAATGCCAGATGATCCAGCAATCCTTGAAATCAGTATGTTGGAGAGATGTCCACATATCCATGCTTATTGTGGCACTATTCACAATAGTCAAGTTAGAGAATCAACCTAAGTATGCATCACGTGATGAACACATAAAGAACAGGTGGCATGCTGTGTCTACATACGATGAAATTCCATTGAACCATAAAAAGAGTAGATGTTTTGTCTTTAGCCAAAATATGGATGGACGCGGAGAACATTACGCTAAGCGAAATAAACCAAACATAGAAAGACAAACTACATGCTCTACCTTGTATATGAAATCTAAAGTACTTGAAGTCACTGAACTAGGAAGTGGAATGGGAGTTAAAGAATTTAGGAAGGATTGGGATGGAAGGAATTGGGATGTGATAATAAAAGGACACAAGGCCTCAGTCAGACAGAAGGAATAATTTGGACTTTTATAAAAATTAACTGCACCACATGATGCAGATAGCTAATAAGTAAATTCTATGCACTTCAGTATCACTAAAAGAGTAAATTTATAATTTTATCATCATATGAAAATGGTTATTTAAAGTGATGAATATATTATTGATTTAATGTGATTACATTGTTCTAAAAAATCAGAAGGCCACTTTTTACCCCATAAATGTATACAACTGAAATTTGCAAATACATGACAACACATTTTTTTAAAAATAAGAAACTAAATATTACATTGAAATTTTACATTTCTGTGAAGCAAAATATCATCAACAAGTCAAAAGATAAATGGTAACAATGAAAAATTATGGATAACTTACAGCATTGAGAGCGAAATATTGCACTTGTTTTATGAAGAATTACTAGTATTAATAAGTTAGAAAGACTAGTGAAAGAATATAAAATGAAGAAAGGCAATGAAGTTACACTAAATAAAAAAGAAATACTCATATTTCCCCAAATAGAAAAATATCAATTTCATTTACAATAAAAGAAATAAAAATTAGAGTAGATAGAGATATCATTTTTTCGAATGTCATATTTGCACAATTCCAACTTTTGCAATCCCATCTGTTGACATGTCTGTCGAGAAAAGTTCAGTCATATACCGACTCATAGAGGGAGATTCTACAATACCCATGGAGGGGGATATAGTGATCGTTACCAAAGTTAGATCGATTCATCTTTCAATCAGAATCCCACTTTCAGAAATGTCTCCTACAGATATATTTATGTACGCTACATGCCCCCATACAAGCACACCCATTACGCATCGCATGTAAAAGCAACAAAATAACAACACAAAAAACTCTCATTAAATTAACTACGAGGGAGGAGTCAGAATGCATCAGTGACTATGGTAGAGATCTCCAAAAACTCTCTCATCACTGATAAAAGCATGGACTAACAAGACAGATTTTTATTGCAATCATTTCAAATGATTATTACAACTATTAGCATGACTACCAAAGTTGATAGTTGTGGCACCCTTTTCAGTGAATAATTACATTTGATTATCACAGTAGGCACTGTGATAGGTGCTGTGCGTACAAAGATGATACAGTCTCAGAATCTGCTTTCAAGACATTCCCTTCGTATGTGGTGAGGAAGATAACAAGGGGCTCAGAAACATTCCCTATGAATGACCGATACTGGATATTTTTGTCTTTGTGGGCTCACTCTCCCTGTTGAAACTACTCAGTTCTGCCATTGTGACATGAAATCTACCATAGATAATACATTAACAAGTGAGTGCAGCTATGTTCTAATAAAACATTATTATGGACACTGAAATTTAGATTTTACATAGTTTCCAGTGTCACAAAATATTATGTTCTTTCACTTTTTCCCAACAGTTTAAGAAGGAAAAACATGGTTTTCAGGCCATGGAAAAATAGAAAATGAGCTAGCTTTGACACACAGGGGGTAGTTTAGCAATCTTCTATCTAAACCATAAAACAAACTTTGTAATATACTTTAATTACTAATAAAAATGTCAACAGTATTTTTCAGTTCTTCAAGTAAGGGACAAAGATTCAGAAATTAAAGAGACTTGTCCGTTGTAACACAGAGAGGAAACAGAGAAACTACGAACTCAAACCCATATCTCTACTAATTGTTACTATCTCATGAAGACAACCTCTTCCAATGATAGTTGTCATGACCTAAATTGTAGCATGCATGTAGTACTGTAAATAAAATTATATTCTTACTTATAATGGATTCATTCAGCACTCTTCAACTATTGAAAAGAAAAAAATGAACTAGCTATTCTACATTAATTTTTGCACGATTATTGGAAAAGAGGGAACAGATTGTTTTAAAACTATAAAGACGACCATATATGGTCATGCATCACTTAACTATAAAAATATGTTTCAATGAAGGCATCAGTAGGAGACTTTGATGTTGGGTGAACATCATAGGATATACTCACCAAATCTAGATGGTATAGCCCCCCCACCACACACGTACAGGATGTATGGTAGGGCTGATTGCTCCTTATCTGCAAATCGGTACAGCATATCACTGTACTGAATCCTGTAGACCAATGTAATGCAGTGGTCTGCACCTGTGTATCTAAATATATCTAAATATTAAAAAGTACAGTAAAAAATTGCTTCTATAGCCCATCACACATATGGGTTATAGAATGTAGTTGTTCCTCATTGAAGGAAGCATGGTTATGTGATGCATGGCTGTAACTTGTTCCTGGAGGAAACGAACCATTTTCTATCAAACACCCTTGTATAATTTTCTTACCCTAATAATTTAAATTATTTGAAAAGATCCTTAACAACTAATAAGATCCATGAAATATATCCCTATTCTGGTTTGTGACTTGATCCCTTATGCCAATTACATTAAAAAAAAATACATAACTTTCCATGAACCAGAAGTATATATATTGCTATGAAAGGGTTCTATGATCATGACCTTAGCCAACATATACATAACTTAGCAGTGAATAGTACATATTGACCAAAATCAACAAAATGAATTTTATCATAATAAACTCCATCACTGACTGAGAGGTTAAAGATTATCAGAAATACCATATGAAAGAAACTCTTCTGTATCAAGATACTTAGGCTTGAGCTTTTATTAAAAGCCTAGTAAATGTTTTATCATGTAAAATATAACTACAGATAGAAAAATTACAATTACAAGCTCAAGGACAATTTGAAACAAACCTTATACATTTATAAAAAGGTTATTTTAATATTAGAAATGTATTATAATATTGTGATTACTATTTGATTTCTCTTGACATAACCAGCTGTTCTATGGCAGAGAGGGGTAAGGGAGGCAATTTTCAGCCTTTTGGAGGTTTATCGCTGTTCAGGTTCTAGTAATGCAATAATTCTATTTTTATTAAGGAGTGCTATGAAAATATAGAAGTAGTTCATTACGAATGTATTTATGAGTATGAAATATAAGTTCTTTTCTTAAGCAAATTAAAATAATAGTATAAGGGTTATTATTTAAAGCACATACTAATTGTCAAGCTTTGCAACTTTTATTTTCCTTAATTTTATAGTTATAGATGTATGTGAGTGATGCTGTGTGGGAGTGAGGAAAAAACCTACAATTAAGTTAGAATCATTTGTAAAGGCAAATTAGAATAAAGGAGCACGGCTCTGAGTGAGGGGGTGCCAAGAGAGATGGGGACTAGGGGAACACCATCCTTAGGTGGAACCATTCCTATCTGTACATTTGTTCATCAGCACTACAGATGATATGCAGAACAATCCCACGGAACCTCTCAGCTCCGAAGAGCGTCACAAACCTCCAGCACCTCCTGCTCTGCTCACCGGCACCATATGTTCATGCAATTCCAGAAGGAGCGCTGAGAACTGATCTGCCTATGGAGGCTTCATCTTTCACTAAAACTAGGTGAGCCAAAAAAAAAACCCAAGAAGTTATCCGACCTTTCCCTTCCCCTCTCTGGAAAATTTTGTTTCTGCTCTTCAGTTAAGCCACGATGACAAGAAATATGCGTAACAAAATATTTTTAGAAAATATTATTTTCTCTTGATTTACTCCATATAAGAGACAATTTTTTTTCTGTCCTTTCCTTTTGTGTGGTGCGTGGGTGTGTCATGCTTCAACAATGGAAAGGATTATAGTAAAAGGATTTTGAAGTTCATAAAGAAGTAATTTTCTGGCAATCCAAGAAATTACTTTTTGTGGGAAGTATATTTTTACAAAATTACTTCATGGAATACTTGGTAGAGGGAAGAATATACGATGAAGATGAATCTTTGCTCTCATTTTAACACGCATCTGAGAAAGTGATAGAATTGTTTTAGATCTTTTTTTGTTTCACATTCTGACTCCACAGCTCCTGCCTTGGATAGAAAATACAGCTGTAACTCAGTCCCTGTTGGACAGGGGGTGGAACAGATGGCTTGTGATCCTGTACTGCCTACACGTCAGGGAAGCACCGTGGCTTAGATGGAGTACTTTTTTTTTTAATACTAACAGTGCTAACGTGAGAATAAATAGTCAAACAGGGAGATACGAGCCGCTGAGCCTGCAGTCACAGAGATTCCACTGCTGAGCTTGTTGTCTCTCCCACAGGTACTGAACAAACCCAAATGCGGCTGCTTCCAGAGATCAGTAATTAAACAGAAGAAGGCCTCTCCACTTCCCATTCTGTTCTCTGCCCTGCAGCCTGGATGACAAATGCTTAATCTCTCCCATGTCACTGCGTGTACTATTTCCTGAATATTTTTGATAAACCATTAAATTTACTTGCTCACATTTTTGAGGAAAAGAGAATGTGATCTGAAATTACTGGGCATTTTGTCAATTTTATTCTCTTGGGAATTTAATAAAGTCTGTACATCTAGTGCATATTTAATCACATCAACATTTTATGGTAATTCATTTTCGGAATAGAAAAATATCTATGTGTTTCTAAAAACTGATAAATAAGAATATATATCCATAGTAATTAATGGAAATATGTTAGATATCATGAGGGAGTGTCTTCTGTTTAATCTCATGTCGATTAGCAATAGATTAAATATATCAATGTACCAAGAAATGACCTTGTGGGTTACAATGTACCTTCATGGTAATAAAGACAAAATTATTTATTTAATTGCATGTTCAATTAAGTCTTTCCAATTTCCACACCAGAACAGAAAAAGTAATATGCTGATAAAGAACGTTTAGTGCAGTATGCAGAGATATACGTTCAGAGAGGTGTGACATGATTGATAGTTTCCTTCTTTTATAATTCTTATTTTCAGCTCCCTAGTACAAGAAATAGTTTATACAATATAATTCATGTCGTGTTTCATAACTCTTCAAATCCTCCTCCAACTCCACTCCTACAATTTCCCAGGAGAAGTAAAAACAAACGATTAAACAGAAACTTACTTTTCCAACATATTGAGGATCTGGTCCCATGTGTTCTTCTAAAACGAAGAACTGATTCCATACCCATCCCCTTTTGGGACGATGGTGGACTTCGGTTTCCCCTTCCGAGTGTTTGGTTTGGTTCCTTGTCACCTTGACGGAGCTGTGGTGAGAAGTTCCGTAAGACCTCTGCACAAAACAGAGACACACAAGGACTGGACAGATGCCAGATGTGCTCGTTACTTTCATTGTAAGATAACTTTCCAGGTCACTGTTTTCCTTCTTTTCCTTGTCAGCTACAAAGGCTTAGTGAGTATTCACAAGAGAAGCCAGAGCATCTTTTGGAAGGACAGTCCAAAGTAAACCGTTTAGCGTGTCCATGATTTAACTGCCCATCAGGGAAAGGTCAAACTCCATTCACATCCTGAAACCCTTGGAAAATCAAAGCTGAACTTCTGAATCCAAGTCTTCACAGCAGGTGATCATAGGCAACCATTTTCAACCTAATGAAAAAGAGAAAATTATATACACTATAAAGCATGGTAATTTTGAGTCATTGTTCTGAATGCAAATTATATTATTCTGTACTGTAATGTTGATAGCCAAAAAGTAAACCTGCATGCATTTTACATGAACTTATTTGTCCTATGATTCTCAATTACATATATATGTTAGAATATTTTTTTTGTTAGATGTAATACAATGTTGCTACATATATTTCTCACCAAATTTGAAAAAAATATCTCCAAGGGTTGAACAATTGCCACAGATCATCACAAGCCCTTCACAGTTCAAACAGACACTTCAAGTGATTAGTTATTAAAATACAAGAAAAGGAAATTTTAAAATGGCAGAAAATAATGTATACAACTGACAATTATTCTCGGCTCTGGAAAAAGATCGTCAGAGTCAAGTATAAGGGAGGATACTTATTCATGGAATTACAGTTTGGTCTAGATAGGTCCTGCATAGCTGTTTAAGGTAGTGGCTTCACTCATACTCAAGACAGAGTTTTCAGCTTGAGAATGGCATTACTACGTGTGATTGCTAGAACCCAGAATTCTAGCAGTTATGTAAAGAAAAGAATAAAAAAAAGAATAGTGGCAAAAAGAACAAAGGTAAAAATACATCCATTTTTTAAAAAAGAAATATTGAGGATATAGACTTAGGTTTTGGTACAGTTGGACTGTTAAGTAAGTTGAAAAACAAATCTGATAGGCAAATGGCATGAAAGATAAAACGATATGACTTATTGTAAAACACACAAAATTTTGTAGCACGTTTTGGTGTAATTTTTATATATATTCAAACTTATAGAAAAAGGAAATATAGCTATTCCATCTGGTAAAAATACTAGATGATTCTGTTTCTAATTGTAAAAAATTCACCCATGTATATCAGCACAAACAATGAGGTGGTTGACCTGACAATAATTGATTTTAAGAACTGAATATAAATCACCAGTCAAATGTGTAGCGTGATTCTCTTGAAGAACTGAGGAAAGCACATACCCACAGTGGGGATGAAAAAATCACGTAGTCCCAAGGACAGGGTGCTATTCTCTGTAAGAATCTCTCCCCATAAATTAGGATTAGTGATAATGTTTACTTCGCGAGTTGTGAAAGAATTGCACAGGATTAGAATTTGGATTTCATTTTCATCACCTGACACATATAAAACTTAAATTTTAAAATAGTTCCTTATTAAATTAAGAGTTTATGCACAGCCAAGGAAAACAGCCAATAGAAGAGATTGAGGATCTCAGAATGGGAGACAATTAGAATCTACACAAAACTCAAGCAAATCAGCTAAGAAAACAATCAAACCGCCCATGGGCGGCGCCTGTGGCTCAGTGAGTAGGGCGCAGGCCCCATATGCCGAGGGTGGTGGGTTCGGACCCAGCCCCGGCCAAACAGCAACTCCAAAATAATTCCCAAAAAATAGCCGGGCGTTGTGGCGGGCGCCTGTAGTCCCAGCTGCTCGGGAGGCTGAGGCAAGAGAATCGCGTAAGCCCAAGAGTTAAGAGGTTGCTGTGAGCTGTGTGATGCCACAGCACTCTACCCGAGGGCGGTACAGTGAGACTCTGTCTCTACAAAAAACAAACAAACAATCAAACCGCCCCATTAAATGTGGGCAAAACACATTAACAAAAGCTTTTCAAAGAAAGATAGACTAATGACCAACCAACATACAAAAAAAAAAAAAAAATTGTTCAACATCCTAAAACATAAAGGAAATGCAAATGAAAACCACAGAGGGGTATCACCCAACTCCAGTGAGAATGACGTTCCTCAAAAAGTCTCAAAACGACAGGTGCTGGTGTGGGTGCAGAGAGAAAGGAGCGCTGCACTGCAGACTAGTCTCCCTCTAGGGAAAGTCGTATGGGGAGACCTCAAAGTGCAAAAAATTGATGTACCATTTGATTCAGCAATCCCACTACTGGGTATTTACCAAAGTGGAAAACAAAAACTAAAACAAAACATTTTATCAAAAAGATAACTGCACCGGAATCTTTATAGAATCAAAATTTAGAATTTCAAAGATACAGAAATAACCGAAGCGCCTATCAATGCAGGAGTGGATTAATAACATGCGCCATGTGTACACCATGGAGGACTCCTCAGCTACAAAATAAAGTGGCAACCTAATACCTCTTGTATTAGCCTTGACAGAATTGGAGACCATTCTTCTAAGTGAAGTGAGTATCACAAGAATGGAAAAACAAACAGCACAAGTACTCTATTAAATTGTAACGAATCAATCAACACTCAGGAACACCTATGGCAAGAGCACACATATGGAAATGAAGGAGGTAGGAAGGGGGGGCAGGGTAAATATACAGCTAACAGGTACAGTGCACACTATGTGGCTGATGGGCAGGTACACTTGTAACTTTGACTCAAACTGTATGAACGCAATTCATGTAATCAAAACATTTGTACCCCTGTCATATTTTGAAATTAAAAAAAAAAAAAACTTCAGAAAGGAAAGACAATTCTTTTTCTGGTTTAAATTAACATAACTCAAAAACTCTCTTACTATGTAAAAGTGAAAAATACCAGCTCCAACATGGTAAGACTACTGGAAAGAGAGTTAGAAAACAGTTTTTATACTTCTTATATTGGTAATTTTCTTATGATATGAACTCTATCACTCATGTAATTTCTTTCAGTCTCAATGTTATCATTGATAAAGTCTGCGACAGGAATAATTGCCTTTACTATTCTTTCCAGCCTCCTAATAAATTATTTGGGTGACTTTATATTAAACATTTTATATGACAAAAGATTCTTAATTCCCAAATAATGAATTTCAGAAAAAGAGATTTTATCTAGCTTTTCTTCTTAGAACAGAAGTTGTTGAACATGTCAAAGGTGTTGTTATCTTAATACTTCACACCATTTGGTGTGATTTTCAAATGAAATTAACATCTTTGCCCTCTTTGCTAAGTTGTTTAACAAAGCATAACTTACGAGTAAAAGGTGAAGAAAGTGGCTTTCGTGAAGCATTATAGAGATGTAGAATGAGTTTTCTTTATAATGTTGATATTTTGTGTCATTCAAAAATGATGAAAAAGCATTTTAACCTACATATGCTTTAAATGCTCAAGAATTGCTATAATGACAATTATGAAAAGTGAAAAATATGGCTGTGTGGAACGAGAGAGAAATGGAACCATCGGAATTGTGCTCATGGAGATACAATGACAGAACAGAATTCTAAACTGAAAACTTTCAGCTCCACTTCAAGAAATCCATCTCTGTATTGGTTAGAATGAATTGAAATGCAAATAATAATAAAGTCAACCACTGAATGAGACTGATAAAACAGAAAAAATGTGTTAGTAGTAGGCATTTGCCATTTCGAGACTAAGCAGAATTCAAAACCACCACTGCTTTCATGAGACATTCCAATTGTGCATTCTGAGGAGCAGAGTCCTAACTTCCACCATAAACACTTAGGGGCCAATTCTTTTCTTTTACATCCTTTTAGTTGGAAGTTCCAAAAATGATATATGCAAGTTATACGCTCCGACACTCTGGAGCAAGCAAATGATAGAAGGACATAAGGACAGTGGAGAAATTTTTCACAGAATTGGTAACAATATCAAAGCCCAGACATGGTGAGTCTAGCAAGTGTAAAAGATTCCAATAGCAGCTGAGTTAATTAAGAGGCATTTTAGCTACAGTGCTCCTGTGGCGAGTACTTGACATTGTTTCTAGCTGTTTTAACTTCATTTGTTCCCATTTTCTCTCCAATCCTGACTCTTAAGTGCCATCATCAATTTTAATGGCTACCCAATTTGCTTGGAATAAATTGATTTGCTGCTTTCTATGGCCAAAGTTTAGTTTCTAGTGTTTGAAAACAAGAACAACTTCTGTTTAAAAAAAATACTGTACTAATACCTAATAAATAGAATTAGTTTCCAAATAATGTTATACAAAATAATATGTGATACAGAAGTCTCCCTTCTGCTCAGTACTTAATCTAAGTGTCTCAACATTGCTTCCTGAGACTCAACCCTTGCTTCTGTAATTATCACCTTCAGTGTAGAGCTAATCACACCCTACTGCAAGTTAGTAAACATGACTTCATCGTCCATTTTATAGAAATGATCACGTTTTTTTTTTTGTTTTTTTTTCCAGTAAGAATGACTTTTATTAAAAATCCCCAAAACAACAGACACATGGTTGTGGAAGGGAACACTTATACACTATTAATGAGCCTGCAAACTCACATAACCTCTGTGGAATATAGTACAGAGCTACCTTAAGGAGCTAAATGTAAACCTACCCCATTTGATCCAGGAATCCTACTATTGGGTATTTACCTGAAGGAAAAAATTTAATTTTATCTAAAAGACACTTGCATTCAAATGTTTATTGCAGCACAATTCACAATCGCAAAAATGTGGAACTGACTCAGTGCCCATCATTTCCAGAGTGGATTAATAAAATGTGGTGTGTGATACCATGGAGTACAACTCAGAAATGATCACATTTGTATTATCACTTTATTCCCTAAGCTTTGCATTTCTCATTTAAGAATTAAGGACTGCCATTGAATTATTGTTAAGCATGTTTACCTACTTAGTTCTTTGAAATTTATGAGTTATTAACTGTGTATTGTTTTCCAATGACGTTTCTTACTTAAGCTGCATTACTTATATCACCAAGATTAAGTCATTACTACTGACCTCTCTCCAGCATAAGCACTGCTTTGAGAGCTCTGAGGAAATACTTGTCTCAAAGAAATTATTTCTCACATATATCCCAAATGTAATTGCTTGTCACCAGGGTCTTTGACTGAATTTACTTTCCCAATTGATTGCTAACATATAAACTTTGGACTCCAAAAGGTCTAGAGAATGTTTTCTCTTTACTAAAAAAAAAAAAAAAAAAAAAAGACTATTCTTGCTGAGTGTGGTGGCTTATGCCTGTAATCCTTAGCACACTGGGAAGCCTGGGCCGATGGATTTCTTGTGCTCAGAAATTTGAGACCAGGCCTAGCAAGAGTGAAACTCTGTTTCTACTAGAAATAGAAAAATTAGCCAGGTATATGGTAGACGCCTGGAGTCCTAGCTTCTTGGGTGGCTGAGGCAGGAGAATCACCTGAACCCAGAAGTTAGAGTTTACTGTGAGCTATGATGCCATGGCACTTGGCACTCTAGCCTGGTGACAGAGAATGACACTCTGTCCAAAAAAAAAAAAAAAAAAAATTCCTTTGCTTTTTGTTTAAACAAAAACTTTCTAAAAAATATTCTATCAACTTTATTGCATGAGTGGATCATTCCATTATCCATGTGTAGATATGACTTATTATTTCACGTATTCAAACAAATAGAATTATAATTGCCATTAACTCCTAAAGTACAGCACTATAAATTATTGGTAGGAATGTATCTGATTTTGTGCAGAGCATGCCTAGCTTAAACAAGAAATGTCAAAGAAGACAAATGGTGGTGCAAAGCCCTTATTTTATTGAATTTCTCTTCTTGTGGCATTTTGGGTGGAAAAGAACACGCCAATGGAAGTCCGAGGTTCATTACACAGAATGTGACTTCCCAAATCTCCACCGTGAATCCATCAGATGATAGAACTGTTTTTCGTGTGGAGATGACTAACTTTGAAAACAAAGGAACTCAACTTTTTCCATAATGAATTATTTAATGTTATCATACTCTCAGGCAGATTTAAATATAAAAAATTTCTGTTACGATTGACTTCTAGGGTACTTTCATCAGGTGAACGTTACAATGAATAAAAGTTCATTTTTTCAAGTTTAATAAATATTTACTACTAATTTAATAATTATTTTACCTTCAGAATGTTAGCTTATTATTATCTGTCTAATGAATACAGATTTGTAATGGTGGCCCTGGGCATAACTCTTGCTGATCACAAGATACATCCTCATGTATTTTGGAGAATTTCTGTCACTATTGGATCTCATGATTAGCAGTAACAATATCATTCTCTTGTTCTAAGTTTAATTCTTATTCATTTTCCAGTCATGGTTTCTGAACCTTTGTTTTACCTTCCTGTTCTTTACTGTTTATTTTTAATGTTTTCTCCATTGCTTTTTAAAAATTTCAATCACAAGTATATAATTTTAATCACTAATTTTAATTTTCTTCATCTGCATCAATTGGTTTAAATAGCTCTTGCTTGCCATCAACATCCAAGTAACCAAATCCCACACTAAATAGTGGAGAGATTACCCTAAATTTGTTAGAAAGGCTATTTTCAGGTAGTTTACCAAATCTATATTTGAAACCATTTAAGAGTATTCTTAAAAACTCAATGTTTTGATAAATTTGGATGTAACAAATCACATTTGCTTAAAGTAGTCATAAAGGGTGTATATGTACATATGTAAATCTCTATACGTATGTGTATATAACAGCTCAACATATTTAACAAATTCTTCAGACGTGGTTCTCTATGATGAATAATGAAATATTTAAATAATACATAATAAAGCATCACCTTGCATATTGCATTTTACTATTAGAAATATTCATTTTTGTAGAGACAACGTGGAAACTACCTGTGTGTGTGTGTATACGCTCCATGGCTGATTCAACTCCCATTGCCTCGAAAACCTCACTCTCCAAACTTTATTTATTTAAACCGAAACTCCAAGGCTTAAACTAAAGGTTGTTTCTTCAGAAAGATTTCTCTGTTTGAGGAGATATTTTCTTTGGGTCTTTTGTATTTCTGCACATCTTCTGAATAAAAGGCACTGACAATTTTATTACGTAACATCTATTCCAGGATGCTGGTATACAGAACAGCTTTGAAATATAAAGATAGAACTTCCCTTGGGGCAGAAGGCAGATTTGTTTTCTGATGGGATTGTGAATATATTATTTTCATCTAGGACAACAGGTAGAAAAGTGTGTTAGCAGACTTTGTGTCAGATTGAGTATTCCAAGCTCAGAGTTCCTCAGCTGTTTCTATACTGCCGGAGTGTGGCGTATAGCTGGTTGCTTCATGTTACTTCATAGAACATGAGGAATAAGAAGAATTTATTCTGACTGCTGTGTTATGGGTAATAAAATATTTTGTCTCTGATCCAGGAGTTTCATATCTTCTGCCAACATCTATAAACTACAGCAGCCTCATAGTTAATTCACAGGTAGGGTAAATTCTCATACCCTGCAGTTTAAATCCTAGGTATAATAGCTCAGTATAACTGCTCACTCCTCTAGATTACCGTACCCTTTATCTCATCCTTTCTTACTATTGAAGATAATCATTCTAATTATTTGATATAGGTACTATTTAATTTTTCTTTCATATTAGACTTTGTTTTTAATTCTCATAACTGGCTGGTGAAGTATCTTTCACCTTGTAGGCAACAGTAAGCAAATGTTGAATGAAGGAATAAATAAATGGGAAATAGACAAATTAAGTTCTGTACATCAAGGATAGTGTTCAAATGCCACATTTTATTTATTTATTTATATTATTATTATTATTATTTTTTGGGGGGGGGGCTGGGTTTGAACCCAACATCTCCGGTATATGGGGCCGGCACCCTACTCCTTTGAGCCACAGGCACCGCCCAAATGCCATGTTTTAGGTCTCCCTTTGCAAACTATCCTCAAGTCGTCTGTAATCTAGTCATCTCCTTAGTTGACATCTTCTAGTGTTTTTATATTACCTCCAGGATAGAATCCAAAATCTTTCCCATGAAATTCATGGCCTTTCAATATTTGGCATTTTTCTATTTCCTGATAGAAAATTAGGAATTAGGAATTTTCTATTTCCTCACACATCCTGGTGTCTGCCCATAAAATACCAAGACCCTTTCATATCTTACTAGGCTGTACCCTGACTATGCCTTGCTCTTGCTAGACTTCATGTACTCGAACACGCTATTTTCTTTTAACTGTAAAGCCCATTTCTTCGTTTTAGTTATTGGCTGCATCACCATCTTCCAAGTGAATCTTTAGAGTCCAACCAATTGTCCAAGGCTTCTGCTCCCTCTAAGGTCACATTGATCACTCGATTTTATACTTATTCATTTAATTGTCTGTCTTCCAAACTATACAATAATCCTGTGCTAGAATTTACTTTAATTTCTATATCCTGAGTGATTAGACAGTCTAGTGTTCATGGTAAAAACACAATTGAATGAACAAAGAAAGCCATATTTATGTTTGTATAACTTTTGAGTTTCACTTTTCTTAATCATGTGACAATCAACAAATTTTTTCATATGTAACATGAGTTTAATAATCTCATGAAATCTTTGGAAGAATGAAACATAGTCATGGCAGAGTCAAGAGTACATGGATGGCTCAGTCAAAATCTACCATAATTCCTGGGAAAAAAAAAAAGTCAAAGTATTTCCCCCAAGAGTAAGAACAGTCTGCTCTTTACATGAAATACTATGTTTCATACATCATTTATTTGCATAAAAATATTTATTGTAAACTGGATATAAGGAAGATAGTTTAATTATAATTTGGGTTGATATTTTTTGGAAAGAAGCTAAATATAATCAAGGAACAGTATTCATATGTCATTATAATGACTATTTAACACTACAGGCAGTCCCAGGTTAAGAGTGTGGTAGGAATTAAATTGAATTTGTTGGAACAGGTAAATTTACCTATAGCCTCTGTTCATGAGTTGTATATCAGTTGGACGTTTCTTGCTCGGGGACATACTGCAAAAGCCTCCACTCCTAAGTACAAGTTGTACCTAAATTGGATGTTTATACTTGGAGGCTGCCTTTAATGTATTTATGTCAGGAAAGGCCAATGTTTTTCTCATGTAATGTATAGTCTTAAAAAATATATATAATTTTAAAGTGTTTCTTCTATAAGATTTGAAAAAGGTTTTACAAACACACATTTTACAAAGTAAGTTCATTAATGCCCCAAATTAATTCATACCCCAAAAGATTTAGAGATGTGTATAATAAACTTTCAATGAAATTGAAAAAATTTTGCTTTTCTCTAGGGTGTTTTTTTTTTTTTTTTTTTTGAACAAAGCCTTAAGCTATCGCCCTCAGTAGAGTGATGTGGCATCACAGATCACAGCAACCTCCAACTCCTGGGCTCGAACGATTCTCCTGCCTCCGCCTCCCAAGTAGCTGGGACTACAGGTGTCTGCCACAATGCCCAGCTATTTTTTGGTTGCAGCCGTCCATTGTTGTTTGGAGGGCCTGAGCTGGATTCGAACCCGCCAGCTCAGGTGTATGTGGCTGGCGCCTTAGCCGCTTGAGCCACAGGTGCCAAGCCATCTCTCTAGAGTGTTTTTTAATGATTTCTACAGTAAAGTGGCTTATCTTTTCAATAAAAGTAGGAAGATGATTCCCCACTTTAGGGGTATTTCAGTTTTCTTAATTTACATGGTAGCTTGTTGGCTCAAGTAAAATATAATACTTAACATCATGATTCCTATTTGTAAGAATAGTGAGTGTTAATTTCTTTGGCATGTATGCATATATGAAAGTTTAATGTGAAATAATGAGTCAAAATAACTTGGAATTTAAAACTGTTATAGTTTTTCTTAGAAACATAAACTTACAGGATCCATAACATTAAGTTTAACTCTAAGAAATTCCTTTTTCTGAGTTTCAATTAATAAGTTTGCTAAAATATTGCAAACAGAACAAAGATATGTAATACCTTCATAGATATTTGTGAAATCTTAGCTTCAACTGCTCTGGTGATTTCTAGTTCTTTACAGAGTAGAACCTTCATAATTGACCACTGCCCTACACTGACCTCCTTTTTAAGGTGACCTAATCTTCATAGACCAGACAGGCACACCATATACTCAACAGAAGTTCCTTTTGCTGACCACCTCTGTATGCCGGCCAGTTTGTTACAGTCCTTTGGGTGGTCAATTGACAAGAGGTTCTACTATATTTTTTCTTATTTCTATTCAGGTTCAACTTTACTTTCTACTATTACATTCTTGCCAATACAGTCCACTGTTAGGCCAACCACATTATAAGCTTATTATATCAACTCAGCAACACTTTAATCCTAAGACTTTGTCATTGCCTGCAATCTACATGATGGAGAACGTCAAATGGATCTGCACAGTGACACCACTATAACTTTGCAATCTTAAACCTCCAATGTTATTTCTTTATCCTAATGCATCACATAAACCACATTATTCATACTATGGTTCCAATTAGAACACATTTGTCAATTTTTATGAATGACACTGAAACATGTCAACATTACAAAAAGACTTTTATCATAAGCCACACTCTTTATAATCTATACGGTGAATAATTATAGTACTTTGACCACACAATGCTTGATCACAGACCATTGCATACATACCTGTTATGTTTCTTCTAAAATGCCTGTGACAACTTTAGCTCCTGGAACCTTTGCTCTTCATTCAAGTAAAAGCACCGTTGTCTTTAGTCTCCAACCCCCACCACTCTCAGGCATTCCCTCTTAGCTTAACCCATAACACATTGTTCAACATCACTTTATTTTATCTTATAAAATCTTAACACTTTTTTTTTTCCTCAAACTAGATGCTGTGAAGCAGGTTCACTAATAGCCAATCTCAAGGGAGAACTCCCACTGTGGGAAAGACAGGAAAGATCATCACTCTGCCAACCACTGGGAACAGGAGTCTGAACACCTTCACCCATGGCATCCTGGCTGCCTGAGTCCCAAGAGACAAAACACACTCAGACCTAAAAGTTAGATGTAGTGGATTTACTACTTTCTGATAGGCAGCAAGGGACAAAAATCCATTCTGAAATCCATTGTGATCTGGGCTCCAAAGCCTCAGGAAAGCTGCCTTGTATGGATAAAGTCTGACCAAACGTTCCCCACCTTCACCTCAGCTAAGTGACCCCAACAGGATACACCGTGGCTTACACGCCTCAGGACCTATAAGTACAATATAGAATTGAGTAAAGATTTGAAGGACATCCTGTTTCCAAAGGAGAGAGGAACAAAGCTGGATTGTCCAGGGAAGTGTGTGCCTAATTCAAGATGTTACATACCCCAGGAAGAACAGGAACAAAGCCCACGATATTTCCGGTAACGCCTATCTTTGTCAGGATATTATAGTCTCAGCACATGCTGCTGTTATTCTGAAAACAATATGCAAGGACATGGTAGAGACTGGGTCAGCCAAGGCTATCCATGGACCATGCAGCCTACAATGAACTTCTTAAAAACAAAATATTCCTCAAATACTTGGAGTAGAGTTAGCACAAAAAATGTCATTTGAATAAATTTCTGAGTCTTTTAATAACAACCATAAAATTTATCTAGTAAATATGCAATTAAAAATCACAGCCTAAATGGCCTCAAATATAATTGAGGCTTTCAAGAAAAATTAAATTTTAATATGGCTTGGTCATTTAAAATAACATTCAATAATGCTGATATAAACTACTGTGTATCTAATATTGCAGGCACATTTAATTGATGCTGCTGCTCTTTTGTGTTTTTAATTAAAAAAAATTATTCTATTTTACTATATGCAAAATACTGTACTGACTTGCAGAAAAGCAAGAGAAAAAAATGAAAAGAAATGAAGGCAACTGATAAAATAACCATAAACTGATAAGAGAGGTAAAATACATACAAAAAACTAAAATCCCATGTTGCTGTCAAAATATGTATATGATAATATAATGTGAAAGTGCTTTGGCCATGTTATTTTCACTTTGTGAAAGTAACTAGAAAGTGAAAATAAAATAAAAGATTGTCAACATCATGCAAACGTAGTTGGGAAGTAGCATTCCTCCATGCTGGAAAGAATTAAGAAAATTTTAGAAGATGATACCATTTTAAGTGGATTTCTAAGTTTTCACTTCAGAATTTTAATTTCAACTAGTAGTTGAGCCCTACAACTTGAACTTTACCTGACAAAAGCAAACAATGTAGACTAATCATGTGTACCCTAGTATCAATCTGAAATAAAAGATAAAGAAATTCATCAACTAATTTAATTGCAAATATTATTAAACCCTTTTAATCAATATTTTTTTATTGATTAATAAAATCTTAACCAAGATTTATTGAATGTTCATTTGAGTCAGTTAGTCTGATAGAGATTACTATGTTCTGTTATATTGTTAGAGTTGATTATAAAAGCATTACTGTTACATGGTTAGAATTGATTATAAAAGTAAACACATCTACAAATATTTTTTGTAATAATGCATGCAGAAAACAAAACAAAAAACAAGGTACTTTAAAGATAAATGAACTCAAGAAACTTTAAAATGAGTAGTCAGACAGCAGGCATCTCCTAAATGCTCAATATTTTAGAAGACATTTATGTCAAAGAAAAACCAAATATGAAGACAGAAGGAAAAATCACTCCAGACAGATAAAATATCAAATGTAAAGGGCTCTATTTCAAGGTAAGCTTATCATATACAAGCAAATGATATCAGGGTGTGCTCAAAGGTAGTGAAGCTGGGAGTAGTAAAGGATGAGAGACGGCATCAGAGACTAAGTCAGAACACCAAAGGTCTTTGAGGATATGAGATTTTATTTCACTTGTATTTATTGTGGTAAAAAAAAAAAAAACACTTGAGACCTACTCATTTAGCAACATTTTAAGTATACAATATAGTACCATTCAGTGTGAGCACAATGTTGCATAGGGGAGCTCTTGAACTATATTTCTAGATGCACTATATGCACATCTGCTCTAGCCTTCAAACAAATGTATAGGAGAGCTCTAGAACCATTTCATTTCACATGACTGAAACCTTTTAGCAGCTACTCAGTCCTCTCTCCGACACTGGCCAAAGCCTTTCCACTTTCTACTTCTTTTTTTTTTTTGTAGAGACAGAGTCTCACTTTATCGCCCTTGGTAGAGTGTCGTGGCATCACAGCTCACAGCAACCTCCAGCTCCTGTGATTAGGTGATTCTCTTGCCTCAGCCTCCCCAGTAGCTGGGACTACAGGTACCCGCCACAACACCCAGCTATTTTTTGTTGCAGTTTGGCCGGGGCCGGGTTTGAACCCGCCACCCTCAGTATATGGGGTTGGCGCCCTACTCACTGAGCCACAGGTGCTGCCCTCCACTTTCTACTTCAATGAGTTGAATCAAATTAGATATCTCATACAAGCGGATTCATGCAGTACTTGTCTTTCTGGTACCAGCACGCAACAGGATTTCCTCCTTTTTTTTTTCAAGCGGAATAATATTTCATTGCATGTAAATACCACAATTTATTTATGCATTCTTCCATCAATGGATATATAATTATTTCCACCTCTTGGATACTATGAACATTGTTTCAACAAACATGAGAGTACTGTTATCTTTTCAAAATCCTGACTTCAGTTTTTTGGAGTAAATACTCAGAAATGAGATTGGTGAATCATATGTTACTTCTATTTCTAATTTTTTGAGGATACTTGATATATTGAAAACGAACCATTTAAAATCCTCATCAAGAGTCCACAAGGGTTCCAATTTCTCCACATCCTTGTCAACAATTGCTATTTTTTAATAGTATAAAACTGTTCCTTGTCAACAATTGCTATTTTTTTATAGTATAAAATTGCTTTTTTTTTTACAGTATATAATATTCACCCTAACAAAGTATTTTGCTAATGATTTTTGTACAAAATCTTTGTGTTTTTCTACATATAGGATCATGTAATCTGTACACATTCTAAGATGCACCGTAGGTGTGGCCCCACCCATTACCCTCCCTCCCCCCTAACCTCCCCCCTCCCTTCCCCTTCCTTGGCCTTTCCTCACAGTCTTGTGCTATAGTTGGGTTACTTTTGCTACTCCATGAAATAGAAATGGGCATCCTTGCCTTATTCTTGACTGCTCAGGAAAATATTTGAGATTTTCACCATTGAAATGGGAAGACACTGGAGAAGATCAAGGAGGGCAGGATGTAAACTGATTTCAAAGAATATTCTCGCTTCTATGGAGAGAATGGAATATGGAAGAGCTACATGATTACATGAAGGACTTGTCTGAAGACTAGAGCAGATGTGTGGGTGAGAAACATTGGTAGCTAAAAGTAAGATGATAGCTTATACAAATAGAATATATATTATATGTGTGTGTGTGTGTATATACACCATACACACACAAGCTACAGCTATGTGTTAGACCTTATGAAGGTAGAGGAAGGATACGACTCAAAAACAACATGAGAGGGAAAGAATAACAGAGTACAGATGGGAAAGCTCTATCTTTAAATTCTGTATTATCCATAAAGCATTTGAAAGGAGACATTGAGTGGGAAGCCAACTACACTTGTCCTAGATCAGTGGAGAGGTTGGAACTAAAGGTATTAGCATGAGAGTCAGCAGGATACCAAGGAAAGTTAAATTCATAAGGCAATAAGCCCATGCCAGGAAAGATTAAAGTAGATAAGAATGTAGGACTTAGGTCATAGGGCTCAGCTTTGCACAGTAAACACCTCGTGTTGAGCTCAGAGGATCAGGAGTCTATAAATAAACTGAAGAAATGTGCATTGAGGTGAAATCGCAGGAGTCTGGCAGATAGGGTATCACAGATGCTTAGGGAACAGAGAATTTTAAGGTGGAAAGGAATTAACAACCAATTAAATTAATGTCTTTATATAAGACCACATGATTCAAAGTACCCTTTACATTTATGAGTTGTGAAAATTACTGCCTAAATATATAGGTACTATGCTCCATACTCTGGGCTAGATGGTTGAAAATTGAATCTTAATAAAGTAAGTTGTTTTGTGACCCCTTTTCATTTGAGGACACGAAGATATATAGTGTTAATGTAGCCTGCCTGAGAGATAACATTGAAAGCCCATTCTGCTGGAGTCCCATGTATTTTTCTAACGTTGGATTTAAATAGACATGAGTTTGAACCACGATGCTTCTGTTTTCTTGCCATTGATCCTAGAGATGTGAGTTAACATCACCAAGTTTCAGTTCCCTGAGCGTTGAATGAATATGATAACAGCATAAGTTATGGTTAGAATTCTACAAACTAAAAGAAGCTAAACCACTTCCTGACCCATAATAAATACTTAAAATATATTAGAATTATTTTTGTTATATAGATAAACTACTTCAAAATTTGATTTTTATTATATCTTACTTTTCTTTCTCCATCCATAAATCCAAAGATAAAGATGAGGTATGCATTTTCTTTAGTCTGTCTAGAATACTATCCTCAAATTAAACAGTGGGTGCAAGATGATAATCAAGTACAAATAAGATGTAAGATACGTGTGAGTTTTTTTTCACCACATTATCACCGCCTTTCCAACCGCCTAGAAAAATCAAAGCCATGCATATTCAAATGGCTTCTAACAGCATCAATGAGACAGAAGCTTGAAGTTTAAATGATTTGATTTTCCTATACTTGTAAACTAGGGGGTACCCTCTAGAAATAACCTCCATGCTACGTTTTTTGATGTTATTGGTTTTTTGTGGGTTTTTTTTCCAATGACAGTGAAATTTTTCTTTGATACATTAATATTTGTGGTATATAGAATATAGGAATATTATAGAGAACCTTAGTCACCTATTTTGATATTAGTCTCTCAGACCTACTGAACAAAGGCTGTCATATTACTAAATTTAAGATATTAATAGAGTGACATATAACATTTTAGATATTTAATTTTCTAGGTGGCTCAGAAAGTAAAGGTTTTTAGTTTTACTTTCTGAAAACTCATTGGGATTTTATTTGCAATTTAGTGTACATATTTCCAGTTATTGCATTATCCTGTTTATGCTACTTTATAGCTTGTAGCAATTAGGGAATAATGTAGGTAGTATGTTTGGTACCATAATTATTCAGAAGATTTAATACAAAGAAGGGTCTCCTTGTTGCAATAAATTCCCTCTGGGTAGTTCAATGAACTTTTGTTGGCTATCAATGAATAACTTTGTTGAATCTTGGTAAAAACTGATAAAAACTCACAAAAAACAATACAACAAAACACTTTAATGTCCTCCTGAGTATTACTCGATAACTTGAAGATAGGGAATCTGCCGCATTGTTAATATAATTGCTGCACTGTGGTCCTATAAAAATAAAGGCTTTTCAGCTGATAACTCTTTACTGGAAATTTTAAAAGGCTTTTATATCCACTTTGCCTATGAATTCAAAATATATTCTCTTGCTGTAGATTTTACCCTGAAAAATACTTACTACTAGGGTTCTATTATTTGATTTTATTATAAAAGTTCATGTAATAAAAAACTACATTAAAAACCATGACATTAAGTTCAAAAGGATAAAGCAAAAATTGTTTTAAACCACCCCTCCCCCCCTTTTTTTTCCTTAACTCTCAGTTCTACTTGAATATAAAGTCCTGGAGATGATATGTGAAACTTAGTAAATGTGGAATGTAAATGTCTTAGCACAATAACTAAGAAAACGCCAGGAAGGCTATGTTAACCAGTGTGATGAAAATGTGTCACATGGTCTATGAAACCAGTGTATGGTGCCCCATGATCGCATTAATGTACACAGCTATGATTTCATACAAAAAAAAACCTAAAAAAAAATAATCAACAACTATATCAACAGAGAAAATTAGTGTAAATTTTTACCATAAGTCTTGTTATATTAGTAGTTTTCAAATAGTTTTTTACCACAAAAATAAATGTCTGCTATATACCCAACTTATTAAGTTTAACTACCGCACATCAAACAATTGTACTAACATACAATCATTTAAATATTAAATCTCCTACTGAGGAAAATATTCTCACTATATGCTTGAAAAGCACATTTTTTTTCAAATTAGTACATAATCTCCTTTGGTTCAAAAGATCAATTTAACGTTCACAAGTTTAAACCTAAGAGAATCCAGGCTTTTAGTTTATTGGCTGACAGACTAGAGGTACTCTATTTCACATGATAAACAAAGACAGTCTGTTCTTAGAATATGGGTTTATTAGCATAATTTTGCATATGTAGATACTTAAGCTGATTTAAGACGCGGTCAAAGAAGGAAAATAAGAGAATTCTTCATGCCATTTACCCACATCATGTTAACTTTGTAAATGATCAAAACAGAGTAAACTCTTCATTTTGTAAGTTTTTCTTACTGGAGATGTTATCTGGATTGATGTGTGGGCAGATTAATCAGGTAGCAAGGGATTTGGAGTGAGGCTGATGTGAATTCGAATCTTGGTTATGCCACTTATCATAAATAGATTGGGGTTATCTAAGCAAGTAAAATTTTGCTAGATTCTGAATTTTCATTCTCTAGAAGAACGTAATACCAACTGCTCAGTATGAATAATAAAATTATTACATGACGTAATTTCTCCAGAAGCCTAGCCTGTATCAGTCAATGATTAGTAATGATACAATTGGTGCCAATAAAACAATAACCATTTTCACTGTTTTTCTTTGGGGAGGGTAATTAAACACTTCTGAGGCATGGACCTATCGGGATAAGCCATGAGAATTTACTTGTGTGCACGTGGATCCAAAAGAGAGTCATGAGGTCTTAAAGTCTTTTTCCTTCATATCTACCATAATATCTATATTAAAATACTCACCAAATATTCTCCAATTTTTTGTTGTCTGTCTTGAAATTCAACATTGGTATATTAATCATAGACACTGTGAGCCATGGAATACTATAATATCATTGCTTTGGTGTTGAATCAGAGAAGTTGCAAATATTCCCTTTTTATCTTTCTATTGAAACACTTACTGAGTTACCCTATTCATATTTGTGAAAACTTATACTCTCCCTACTCATCATCCAATAGCTAATAAAAACAAAAAATGAGAATTTGAAAAATGGTCTCTATGGGAAACCATTTAGACTAAACAGAATTCTTATGTCATTTCCCCACAATTATTGGCAACCATGGACTTCAAGATTATTGAAAACTCAACATATAAATAGAATCATCACAGAAAAAAATCTGGTATAAAATTGTATGTATCCTTCCATTCATTTCATATTACACTGAATTTTATTAAAAGGCAATAAGTACAACAAAATTGGGGGAAATCCATGTTTCTTTCCCTATGGAGACTGTGGGAGGCCATAACAAGCAGCCTACAGTGGATAGCTTAAATAACAAAAAAATACTTTCTCACAGTTCGTCTGCAGTGGGAACTTGGGGGGAGGGAGTGTAAGGTGGGCAGCAAACCTTTCTGGACTTAGTACAGTTTGGCAGAGGAGGTAAGACTGTACCCAGAATCTCACTAGCATGGCAGATTTACTGAAAGCAATCTCTTTCTGCCAAGGGCAAGTCTTAAATTGCATAGATCAACTCATCTGGGAAATTGTAGTACAACCTTATAAATGTACGGGAGAACTCTTTTTAACCTATGAAGTCACAAAAGAAAAAGTTGGTATAAACCACTTCCTAAAAACTGAAATGCTCTTAATGATAAGCAACAAAGACAAAGTGTTCAATAATTTTGCTGCCTAACACTGGGCAGGGTCCATAAAAGAAAATCTAAGAGGGAAGAAGACATACAGAGGCTTTTACATATCAAGAAAAACATCAACCTTACTAATATTATGAGACATGAAAATTAGAACTATTTTAGATTCAACTTTCCCTCAAAAGAGTATTAAAAAAAAAAAACAACCCAAGGGTCTTCTAACTGATTTGACAAGATTGTGAGAGGAAGTGTGAACTCTTACAAATGCCTTGCAGTTATACAAAATAGGCCAATCACTTTGAGGGACATTCTAACAAAACCATAAACCTTACATTTATGGACTAAAAGCTACTTCTAGAAAGTCAACTTACAGAAGAGGACATTACCTCTATCTGAATAAAGAGTAAAAGGTGGTCAGCGTATTCTTTCCATGTAACATGAAGAACACTTCTAATAATATTTCATCATATACATAGGAAAGTATCTATGTAAAAATTTACGGAATACTTAGGATTTTGTTACATGAAAATGTTTTGGTACAGCAAAAGTTAATCTGTTAATATTTACTTTTTGCTAACTATCTACAAATGACTCATAAAAATAATTTTATTGAGTCCATGCAAGGAAATACTAGGAAGATCTACGAAAAAGATACGTAATGATCTCTAAGATATATTATTTTAAAAAGATCAATTTCACAATAGTGTATATAGTGTGCTATTTTTACAGTGCGATAAAATAAGCATTTATATTTTTTTCTTTATGCATAAACATTTTTGAAAGAATATATGATAAATTTACACATCTCCTATTTGGGGAGACTGAAAACCAGGTAGAGTGCACTGGATAGGAAGGAGCCCTATTCCCACAGATATTTTATTGTTATTGTTTTCCAATCTTTTCAGCAATATATTTTATATTATCTATAAAAAATCAACAAATTTGGAATTAAAAGACTGGCACATCCTCGTCCTTCAGCTCACTCATCTATGTGTGTAAATAATTCTAAACAAATGACAGAAAATAGAGCATCTGGTGCTTGAGGTAGTGAGCAGCTCCCAGCTGTGCTTGATCCTCAGCATGCAATATGTTTTCCAGTAGTAATTATTTAATAATTACTATCCTTTTTCGCTGCCACAGATAAAATTGCATGTTGATTTAATGCCACTAAAACAAATAGGAGCTTAACAACTATTATGTAGATCAAGAAGTTACTACATTTGGGAAGTCAGACTCGGAACAAAGGGAAAAAAGACTTATCTTTTTTAAACTGATTAATCATTTAAGATATTTTCAATGTATTTCTCCGACGAAGGGAAGATTTTAGAGGATAATGGCAGAAAAGGCCGTGATTATTTTCTTTATTGAAAGGAATTGCATGTGCTGAAAGCAAAGGGAATGCTCACAGCAAAAGGCTTTTCTTAATAATTATCTGAAGCTTCTACTTTGTTTCAACAAACGTGCTAAATGAAATCATGACATTTCTCAGAAGAAAACGTAATAAAAAGCAACTGGGTAGTCAGCATGCAAGCTTCTTAGATGGTCTTCGAAACACAGGCAGCGTCAGCTTCCACTGGGAGCTTGGAGGAAATGCAAATTCCCAGGCTCTACTCCAGACCATCCTTGGGGATAGGGCCAAGTGTCTGTATTTTACCTAGTTCTACATGTGGTTATGATACTCACTAGTGTTCATGAAGTATTGCCCTAAACTGTATATATCCAAGATGTCAGTGTATTCTATTTATGATGTGAAAAAGTATGAGTATTCTTTCACCAAGAAATATAACATGACTCAGCACATACACAATTTTGCATTATCTTTTTTGATAATGATAGATTGCACATCTTCCCAATAATAGCTATCTCTGAATTATATTGGGTTCAAAGTTAAGGTGATGGATAAAAGGTTAACAATGGTTATTCTTAGTAAAGCATCACAAGAATGGAGAAGTATGAATCCTATGTACTCAATTTTGATATGAGGACAATTAATGACAATTAAGGTCATGGTGGGGGTGAGGAAAGGAAAAGCAGAGAGAGGGAAGGAGGGAGGGGGTGGGGCTGTGGGCCACACCTTTGGGGGGCAAGACAGTTGTAAGAGGGACTTTACCTAATAAATGCACCAGCGTAACCTGGCTTATTATACCCTCAATGAATCCCCCCAAACAACAACAACAACAACAAAAAGACCATTGTCATGAGCTGAATTGTGTGTCTCCCAAATTCAAGTCTTGAAATCTCAACCCCATAGGGGTACACCTCAGAGTGTGGATGTATTTGGAGATAAAGTCTTTAAAGAGGTTATCAAGTTAAAATGGAGCTGTTAGGGTGGGCACTAATTCAATCTGAGTAGTGTTTTTATAAAAAAAAATTAGAAATTTGTCTCTACTTGGTTAAAGGTAACAAGGCAGCTATCTGCAAGCCAAGGAGTATGGCTTCGGGAGAAATCACCCAACATATCTGCCTTTCAAAACTTTGAGAAAATAAATCTCTGTCACTCAATCCAGCCAAACTGGTATTTCTTATGCAGCCATAGCTAACTAATGTAATCACCAACTCAATTTTCTTTTCCTCTGAAAGTAGTAAAATGGTGAGTTCCAGACTATAAAACTGAGGCAATTATTTCTGTTACTAATTACAAAAAGTAGAAAGTAAATTTTTAAATTTAAAGTATGTGGTCTAGGGTAACTTCAGGAGGAGGTCAGTTTATGACTTGTGAATGATATAGCCTTTCATTAGCAAGTTAACTTCTCTGTTAGCTTTTTAAGCATAAAATGATGGTATAAACCTGTTATAAACTGTATATTATGATCACTAATAATAATTATTATAAATAACTATAACAACTGGGCATAGTTGTTATTTCCAGCTGTATTCCCAGCCACTGGGGAGACTGAAGCAGGAGGATCATTTGAGAACAGGAGTTGGGGGCTGAGCTGGGCAATATAGCAAAATGGAGTCTCCTAAAAAAAAAAATTGTAACTGGGCGTCTCCTGTGGGTCAAATGAGTAGGGCGCCAGCCCCATATACCGGAGGTGGCGGGTTCAAACCCAGCCCCGGCCAAAACATGAAAAAAAAAAATTATAACTTAAAGAGTAAAGAATTGCAATAATTGCTTTAAAGCACATTATATAACGTTTAAGATAAAAAATACTCAGGAACATTCATATATAGGAGATCAGATGATTACGTTCTCAAACTTATCTTAGAAAAAGTGCCACATACCTCCCCATTGCTGAATATGTCACCTTTGAAGTAACTCCTTGGCCATCTGGTGACCAGCCAGCACTCCCTTTATTATTTAATTTATCAAAAAGCTATAACCCAGTTATCACAGGGAGAAGGAGGGGAGGGAGGGGCGAGGATGGGGAGAGGGAGGGTGATTAGTGTGATTACACCTACGGTGCATCTTACAAGGGTACATGTGAAACAAAACCATAGAAAAAAAATTTTAATTTATAGCAGATTTCAAACTCTCACTAACCAAGAAACCAAATGACCCAATTAGAGTATCTGAAAATGACGCTGCTTCTAGTTTAAGTGTTTGTATATTTCGGCTCTCTAAATAAATTGTTCAACATTTTAAAAATAATTTCATATTTTATTGGGTAACTTTGATGATAAAATAATATCTCTTATACATAAATTCAATTTACCTAATCTGAGGTGAAAATACAGCATCGAATTTGAATTTCTTAAGTTTACGTAAGAGACACTTAGAGGTATATTTTGAATTGCCTTATTATAAAAGGTTCTATTCGCAATGCTCAGTTAAGCTGGTCAGATATTCGATTTATGCACTGATTTATGAAAATATAATTATAGATTACATGACAAGACATATAACAAATTTAGAAAGTAGTTTATTATTTAATCATCTATTGTTCTCCTATATATGAATGTTCCTGAGTATTTCTTTATCTTAAACATTATATAAGTAGTTTATTCCTCAATCACACCCTTTGATCTACTGTGTCCATTGCATCAATATTGTCATTTGTTTATGTTTTATCTCTCTTTTTTTTTTATTTTAGACAGAGTCTCAAGTTGTCAGAGTGCCGGGGTGTCACAGCTCACAGCAACCTCAAACTCTTGGGCTTAAGCGATTCTCTTGCTTCAGCCTCCCGAGTAGCTGGGACTACAGGCGCCTGCCACAATGCCCAGCTATTTTTGTTGCAGTTGCCACTGATGTTTTAGCTGGCCAGGGCCGGGTTCTAACCCACTATCCTCAGTATATGGGGCTGGCACCCTACTCACTGAGCCACAGGTGCCGCCCTATATTTTATCTTTAATTTCTGTTCATGTTACATATTCAAATAATTCAAAGTTTATCGCAAGTACCATCACCAAAAATAGCCTTCATATGTTAGTTCTCATTGACCTCTTTTTCTTTTTAACCTTTGTAGAATTCTTAGGCAATGTCTATATATTTGCAGATATTTTTAGTTTCATTTATATCATTTGCTTTAAAAATAAAACTACTTTTTTATTGATCTTACTCTCTAACGATATAACATGTTTAAAGGTACATAGTTAATTTTATCCTTCAAAATTCTGAGTTTATATCATTTGCTTTAAAAATAAAACTACTTTTTTATTGATCTTACTCTCTAACGATATAACATGTTTAAAGGTACATAGTTAATTTTATCCTTCAAAATTCTGAGTTTATACTTACACTTCAGAGTTTCTGAGTAGGAAATGTCTTCAAGTCTTAGACAAATTAATATTTTATTTTTTCTTTTTCTTTTTTTTTTGTATCTGTGTTATGTGAGCTTAAGTTATTTAAACAGCTCACTGTAATTTAGGGAGAAAGTAGCTTATTTATAAAGATGATTACCATTGAGCATGATCTCTGTGGGCAGAGATACTGAGAAAAACGTGAGCTTAAATATACATAACTGAAAATTTGGTTCTACACATCTCTTAGTAAGCTTAGTATAAGCTTTTTTTTAAAAAGGTATTCTAAATTATTTGCTTGTCTTTACTCTCAATTTTCTTTCCAAATACCTCTAAGTAAGGCTAGTAAATCTTGTTCAAAACCAAAACCTTATTTCGTCTGAAGGCAAAAGCGTAACTTTATTTTATACCTCATAAATGGGTGGGTTGAGATAACTAAAATAATAAAATACAAGATTATTTCATTATTGTTAAAAGAAGAAAATAGACTATCTTAAAAAAAAAAAAAAAGGTTATTAAATCTTTTCAGGGAGAATCCAGATCCTATACAAGGTCGAAGTGCCTCCTGTATTTCTTTGCAAATTTGCCTGTATAGTAACAGTAATTGGTTCCCGTTGGACAGAGTGATTGAATATTGATATAAATTAACCACTGGAATTTACTTTCTCCTTTGGCATCAATCCAGGTGCTGCACAAGGTGAGAGTGCTGGTCATGTGAATGGGTCATTACAAAAGTTTTGAGACACAGAAAAATCAAGAAAAGTAAAATGTGCATGGGTGGCAATAAAGGAATCCCTCTCAACTACGCTGATAAGCCCAGCAAGTTGAAGTGTGCACAGATGAACCGGAGAGGACCCTGCCAACTCCAAGACATTTACATTCCACATTTACCAAGCCTCACATATACCCTTGTAAGATGCACCACAGGTAAGAAAATGCCAGGAGGGCTATGTCAACTAATGTGATGAAAATGTGTCAAATGGTCTATGAACCAAGTGTATGGTGCCCCATGATCATATTGATGTACACAGCTATGATTTAATAAAAAAAAAAAATGTGGTGAGCCCCCAAACTGGAGGAAGAACATTGTGCTGGGGACTAGAACAGGCAAAGGCCATCTTAGCAACGGGCCCAAGAGCAGTGAGGAGGTTGGGCTGGAACAATAAGAGAGAGGTGAGAGGTGAGCAAGGAGCAGATCATGGAAGAATTTCAGAGTGAATTCTGAATGGATTCTGTGTCCATAGGTTTTGGGGAAGAAAAGGGACAGGAAATTTTTTGCTGTTTTATTGTGAACAGACTAAAGAGAAACAAAGGCAAAAAGACTGCACACCGGTCGCCAGAGCAGAGATTGGTTCTTTGACTTTGCTGGATAACATCATCACAGGAATAAATACCAATGGCAAACAGGGTAAGTAAAATACGTGAAATGAGGTGGTCTAAGGCCCAATGCACATGACCCATGGAGGACAACAGTCACTACTTCAACGGCTGCCATTCATCTGATAATTTGAGAGTAAATCATTACTATATATTTGAAATGTAACAATTACTATATATTTAGGATGAAATTATAACTCTAAAGTTGTAATATTTGGGAATATTCAACCTTGTTAACTCTTTCCTCTTTTAAGATGTTTGAAATAGATATTTTGGTAGATAATGAGAAAAGTGTTCTTTCAGATATCTCAAAACTCTTCCGCACTATATTTTATTATCTAAAACACACCCTTTCTGTCCATAAAGTAGGGAAACTATCATAATTGTTCCTGTCCATTTATTCCCTCAAAACCTTTAACATATGTCAAGTCAAGGAGAGGTCTTCTGTTAGTGCAGACCTATGACCCAAATTCACCAAATCAATATAGTGCCTCCTGGAGGTAGAAAGATGATGGTGAGTCCCTGAAGGTCACCTACAAGGTAGGAGGATTCTAACCATGATTCATGTCATTTAACTGACACTTGGATGAAGGCTCTTTCCCTCCCTCCCTCCCTCCTTTTTTCTCCCTCTCCTCTGTCCCTCCCTCCCTTTCTTCCTTCCTTCCAACATAAGGTGTCACTATATTACTCGGGCTGGAGTTCAGTGGCATGGTAATAGTCGTTCACTGCAACCTGAATTCCTGGGCTTAAAATTGATCTTTTTGCCTCCCAAATAGCTGCAACTAGGGTGGACAATACCATGCTGGCTGTCCTTTTTTTGGTTTTTTAGAGATAATGGATTTCATGATGTTTCCCAGGCTTATTTTGAACTCCTGGCCTCAAGAGATCCTCCCAACTCATCCTCCAGAGTAGCTGGGATTTCAGCTGCTAGCCTTTGTGCCTGCAGGAACATAGTTCAGTACTGCAAAAAAGTGTGAGAGAACAAAAGCTCAAGTAAGACCGTACCGGAAAGGGATTGCAACCTCTTCCACACTAACCTGTGCTTGACCGGGATTGAAGGTATTCAGAGAACCTCCTCGAGTCCTTTGACACATTCCTTATGACACTGCCACAAAGGAGTAAACTCCCACTTCCTGCCCCTTCTCCAGGATGCCATGAAGGGGGCTGACCCCGGACCTTCCCGTGTCCACACTCAGGGCCCCTCCAGGACAGAGGGTGGTAACACATCACGGTCTTCTCCACTCCATCCATCTCTGCACCCTGCTTATTGCCCCAACAGGAGGCAGCAGTGGTCTCAGGATAAAGAAGGGAGGCCTAAAACCTGCTGGGGGGCAGGGCGCCAACCCCGGCAGCAGCAACTGGAGAGACAGAGAGAGGCAGGACGGGGCGTGAGGAGGGACTCCAAGGCCTGTGCATGCTCTATCCGACTTACCTTCCAGGACACAAATTCAAAGAACACTATTCTTCACAGAGTATTAAACCCCATGTCCAGAACCCTTGTTGTCACAAAGCTTGCATGTGACTGTCCTTCTGACGTGCTTGACTCTGTGGGAAGCAACAGCCCTTCTGACACACCCACGAACTCCCCTGTGTGAGAGAGCGCACACCACTGACCCAAGAGGAAACGTTAGCAGAGGGAAAACATGGCTCTCTTTGGGCTCCTAGGCAGACAAGTCTCAAGTATTTTCTCCACAAACCTTCAGAGCCCCAGCTGAATCAGGCCACAGTTGCATTCAGTGACCAGTGACCTGCTGCACAAATTTCTTCTCTCTGGATGTCTTTGTTCTGTCCTGTGCCCTCCCCTGCCCCTTGGGATTATTTCACAGAGTAAACTATCTGTGGGCAAGCCCATAAATGAAGTAAGATTTTCTTTTTGAAGGGGACTCTGAATAGGACTCTAAACCTATGAGTTATTTGGAAGGATAAGTGAGATAAGGCTGACAAATTATAGCTACCTGATGGCTTTCAGTCTTGATCCTCCATTTCTTTTTCAAACTGAAGAGCTGCTTGATGTACATTCTGCAGTCAGATACACACACACACACACTAAATACAGCTTTTGTTACTTTAAAAAAAGCCTCAATTTAATCCCTATTTCAATATTGAATTTAATTAAATACTTGTAAATTTTTTCCATGCAAATGAAATTAGTCATTTTGGTATTTCAGGGTTTTATCCTTCTCGAGGTGACAGGTGGGGGTGGTGGAGGAGGACTGAGTGTCAGTCCCCAGGGAATCATCTCGCCCCTGCAGATACAATCATGCCTGCTTATTCCCACTGAGAATCCAGCATCCCTCCTGGATCTCCAGACCTGTCTCATCTCAGGGTCACCCGTGTGTTTTAGGTCTGTCAATGCTCATCAGAATCTCTGAGCTATCTCTTCGTTACTTTCTGGGGTTTGGAAAATTTGGTTGAGGTCTGCCAGCTCTCAGAGGCTGCAGGAGACTATGGCTTGAAGAGTGAGTTTGGCTCCAACTGTCTTTGCTACTTATGTAAAGTTTCCATTTCTCCTCCCCTGATCCTAAGCACAGTGGTATTTCTTGGACAGAACATGTTTCCCCAGTCTCCAACTAGGAAATCCATTAAGTTCTCTTTGCCTTTGATCCATCAACATATCTTATCCTTTAGCTGTATTGCCTAGACTACATTTTGGGATAAGAGGGAACAGGACCACTTTTTGAGACCCCACAGGTTTCTAACTTTACAACTGCCCTGGGTTCTTGTCTTCTCTGCCACTGACATCTTTGTCCAATCTGGGTATGTAGGAAAGGAAAAACTCATCGTTTAAGGCATACGTTTGTGGATGAAAGGTCTCTAATATTGTTTCTGAAAACCGAAACCAAGTCTCACAAAAGGCTTAAAGCATGTTCTTGCTCCAAAACTAACTATGCCTTGAGGCTTTTCTATGATAAAACGCTGAGAGCAATCAGCCTGGAATGCGGATGGCGCATGAAGAACACACAATCAGTATAATCAAATTATTATCCTGTCAAGAAGGAAATGTGTCCTCACAAAACCTAGCATCTCGGAAACCTCAGCAGGCTTTTGGTGACTGCAGCTCATCCTCAATGCAGAAGGAAGGCAGCCTTATACCCAGGGGCACGGGAAGAGAAAGAGTCAAGGGAGAGATTCCAAAGAACATGCACACTCAACTAAGTTTTGTCACATACAGAGGGAAAAAGGTAAATACTGCAGGTGCAAAGACAAGATGAAGAAGGGAATAGATATTTGGAAAACCTACCTGGTGCCAAGTAAGCAGGGCAGCATCTGAAGTACAGGGAAAAGGTGGAGGGCAAAACTTAAAATAAAAAACAACAACAAAAACTTCTGGAATAAAATTTCTCAGTAGGTCACCCACATCTCAGTTTTCCCAGGATGCTTTCATTTTACCCCTGTTGTCCTGACTTGATGCTTAATATCTCCCCTCTCTACTTATAAAACTATCTGGGTTTGGGCAATACACTACATAATGTAAGTCTACTCAGTAGGCAGCTCAACTGTGTACTTCGGGCATAAAAATAATGCAACTTTAGCTAACATTCTATCCATCCCCCCAAAAAAAATAAATATTCTGTCATGTAATTTGACATGTAATAATTCCACAAGAGTATTAAAATTGATACAATGAAAAAACTCAGATTCTATTTTACTTCCTATTACTTATTTGACATAATAATGTGTGGGACTAGTTAGGAGGAACTAAATCCTACCTTCATGATCTGATCCTGCCAAGGGTATAATTGACACAGTTTATATTGAATTGAATAGATTCAGATATACAGACATAAAATGAATAGACATTATAAGAATAAAACAATAATGTGGGCAGAAAAATGAATATTTATAACAATATATATTTATCCATCTATCTTTTTCCATCTTTATAGAAGCATTATGCAATAGGTGGAATTTGTTATATACCACAAAGAATTTTACGTAAAATAAAAGCTTGGAATACAGGCTACTCAATGATGACTTACTCGCTAATCTTATGACTGTTGTCTTGGTTGATCAATGTTGTTTGATTAGAAAGGGTCTTAGAATATCAGATGTTAAAGGCATATTTAGTGATATATAATGTTATTTTAAATATGTTTACTGATTGCATATGATCATGTTATCTAAATATACTGTATATTTAATGATGTACCAGATTATTTTAATTATGTTACTTATATACAAATTGTTGTATTTCAAGTGAAATGTGTTAATATTAGTATGTGTTACAGGGACAAAATATAATAATACGAAACTATCTGCAAACTTTTCTCCCTTCATCTCCCAATTTCACCCTTTTCTCCCTTCATCTCGTCTCTTGGTGGGGATCTACCTCTTAAGATTTATTTATTATGCTCCACTATGGATAGAAGTTTAAAAACTAAAGAATCCAGTATGAATAATAGTTTTAAAATCAGAGGATTACTACCAGAGATTTGCTATAAAAATCTGTCATAATCTAAGCCCTCAGAGAGATGCATATAAAAAACACATTTAACACTTATATTTTAAATTAATTTTGTTATTTTAGGGCTATATTGCTTACCTACAGTGTGTTGATTTAAAACCAATTTGGGGTATGATAATAGAATGATATTCAACATCTCATAGAAACTATACATGCCATATAAGTACAGACCACCACACCCTCATAGGAAGGAACTGAAACATAAGCCAATCTCTATGAAATGAACGCTGTCTCCATGGCTATTTCTCTCCCTATACAATTCTGGAGGGTTCAGCAAATGGAGATAAAAAGACTTCACAATTCTCCTTTCAGCCAAGGAATGAGTTTTCCTGCTCACATCTGTGCTGCAGGTATGGCAAATGATAGAGAGAAAAGAGAAAAAGAAGCCAGATGAACAATGGTAGGCTGTGAGGATTACACTAAATAATTATAATCATAATCTGCAAAGAAAGTTTATAACTGAGCATATCACCTTAGTAGATTTGCTCAATTTGTTATTAGATACATTATCTGGACTATAGTGTTTTGGGTTGCTAATGAATGGTTCTATTCAAATTTATATTTCTAGATAATTTTCTAATGCTATCTCGCCAACTTCAAATAAGGCAAATCTCTGGCCACTTGGAGTACCAGTACTTATTTCTTGTAAGATGTGCCTCACCTAGTGTACATCGCAAGCATACATTTCAAATATATTAACAGTAGAGTATAAATGTCTAAACACAACAATTGAATAAGTGAGGTGAATGACATGTTGACCAGTTTGATGTGAACATTCTAGATTGTATAGAGAGTCAGCACATTGTACCTCATAAATGCAGTAATGTACAGTTATGATCTAATAAAAAATAATATATATATTTTTCCAAAAAATAATAAAACAATGAATTAAAATGTAAGAGTTATAATCAATTTCCAATGTTGATTAGTGCTAATTATTCATGTAGAAAAGCCATTTTGCATATTTCAAGCAGCCTATAAAATGTTTCAACATGAAACTCCAGTATTCTCAATGAAGATTTATTTATAGGTTTGTCATGTCATAAACCAAATGAACATATTACGATGAGGAACACCAAAATATGGCTTAACTATATGAGTTTGTGAAAGGTAAGAAGGGTGAGTTGATTCACAGCCCTTTTTAAAAACTGATACACTCCATTCCCTAACTCTGAGTTTGTTTTATTAGTCTTTGGAGAGCATCAACATCATTTTAATTTGTTAGAGATCATGTAATTCTTATTTTCCAAAAATCCAGTGGATTTTGCTGTCCAAACAGCTGTTATTAGTATCCATAGTAGAATATACTTTGTTGCACTCAATTTAGTCTATTTTGTGTTATTCTGATACAATTTGGAACAAAAAAAATAACTTTTTCTAGATATTTTAAAATCAGAAATTTATTTTAGTTTTTCATCATATACTCTTAAGAGTGCCCTTAATATCTTCTTTTGATAATACAAGATTTTTAGCCATGATAAATGTTTACATCTATAAATTCTCTTAGGTCATGTATGGAGTATTTATATGTTATAAGATTCTGAGTCATCCCCAAATGCTTGTATAGTATAAGATTTCTTCACTTGCAGCTATATTGTCTGCAGAACAGTTTATGTTTTCACTATACTAAATTAGGTCAAGGCACTACTAAACACCATTAAGTACTTCTACTTCAAGGATCGTAATTCAAAATACTTAAAAGTCAAGGAAAATCTGGTAAAAGAATTAATCAACGTAATGTGGACTGTGAAGGCTACGAGTTGCATGGTTCAAGAGTTCAGCTTGTTGTTTTGCATAACTGTGGAAATAATGTTAGCTCAACAGCATCCATCTACCACTTAAATGTTTACTCCCAGGGATACCAGTTTGTGACCTACCATATGTATTTCCATTATCTTTTCTTTTATGCTTCTATCATAAGCACAAATTTTAGGTTTCTGCTTATTATTATCATCACCATCATCATCATTATTTTGGCTGACATAATGTGCTCGTTATATCACATGCCGGACATTTAGCCTCTAGTATCACATATAATTTTGTAAGAATTCTATGAGATGAGTATAAAATAATGATTCCATGGAGGGGGAGAAGAAGTCAAATAACCATTCCGTGGAAGGGGAAAGAAGTCAAACGACTTACTAAAATTTCTAAAATTTATGAGTGAAAGAGCTGTCATTTTATGCCAGCATTACATGGCTCCCAAATCCAAGCACCTAAGTCATTTCTTTTATTTTTGTTTCTTTTCATTTTGTTTATTTTGTGTTGTTCTCTTTTCTTTTGTGAGAATGGTAGCATCTTCTCTCTGTTCTCAGAATGGAAGGCATAGAACCTCTACTGCCTGGCATAGAACCTCTACTCAGTAAATATTCAAATAACAAATGACAATCTGAGCCCAGTCCAACTTTGTTTTGGAGTTTTCTGCAGCTTAATTCATATATTCTCCTAATGTCTACTTAATTGCCTGTTCATAAAGTTATTACATCATTATTTTCATGTCGGTAATCCTCTATGCATGACCTCTGTAGGGTCTTCCAAGTAAAAACAACAAAGGACATTGAAAAGAAATAAGAATGTATAGTTTGAATGTAGACTCCAGATAAGCAAAATTCAGATTCCAAATTTCTTTCTAAGACATAGCATATCCTAAATATGTGCATGTTTTGTTAACTTCTTAACTCTTCTTAAAAGGAAATGCTACTTTTTACTGAGTTTCTGTAAAAATAAAAGGAGATAAAGCATGGGTGGCCATTTTTAGACATAAATTTTGGTTAGTACTTTATTCCATCCCTGCATTTTAATCATGTTTTATGGGATGGTAACTCAAACAGTCCTCTGTCCTCTGCAATTGGCAAGTGCATGTGCAATTGCACTTATATATAAGCACCAATTACAGAGGCTCCATCCAGAGTTTGAATAGGAGGTTCAAAGTCAGAACGGTGTGTACCCATAAAATATTTCTGAGATTTCTGTTAGGCCTGCAACATCAGCCTATATTCCATAATAGCATGTTCTGGAGAAACACACCTGTAGGTGTCTAAAAATTCTTAGTGTTTCTAAAGAACTCTTTCTCTCACTGAATATTTTCTTTCAGACTGCTGTGCCTTTACTCCCTGTGCTGTTGCCACCGCTGATGAGCTGTCACTTAGCAGACACAGAGTAGACTCCTGATGCAATGTGCAGATCAGGACACAGGTGCTACTTTAAGGGGAGAAAAAAGACTTCCTTTTTCTTTGAGCCATGCTCATTTACGTTCTTTTTTCCACAAGACAATTGCCTGACTTACAAAGTTTTCTGCATCTATAGTCATGTGCTTTACCCCAAGGTTCCCACAAAGTACCATGGTGCCTAGGTTGATAATTAAAACCAGCCATGACCTGTAATCAAAATGATCACGTACTTCTAGCAACGTAAAAATAAGTACTTATCTTAAATACCAGGCCAGACCCTTACCCCAGACTTTTTATCTGCTTCTTTTAGAAACCTTGGTCCTTTCACAATTTTTTCTTCATTTATATGCATTTAGTTCATTCAGACTCAATGATCTTTTATCTTTGGAAGTTAGGAGATCAATGGTAGAGAGAAGATTAGGAACAAAAGTTGGAATTCTGATATTGGAAAGGTATTCTAGGCATGTGAACTTCAGAAATAAGACATACATATTTTCTATTCCTGTGTAACTAATTAGCACACTTTTAAACACTTGAAATTCATTTATTAAATCAATTTTCTGTTCTGGCATAGAACCTGTACTCAGTTCTCAGTCCTCATTCAAACTATACATTAAATAATCTCAGTTTTGTGCCTTAGGAACCAGGTATGAAATTTACTGAGTCTCTTCTCAGGGTCTCACGAGACTGCAATTCAGTTGCCAACCTGGATGCATTCTCATCTACAAGCTTGACTGGGGTAGAACCTGCTTTCGAACTCACCTAGAAAACTCACAGAAAGTAAGTGTAGGAAACAAAAGGAAGTGAAAATAAAAATGTACATGACATGGGATCCTAAATGGCCTACATATTTCTGAGTACTTGAGTAAAAATTGAGGACAAAAACTTGTAAGGGCACTATTAGGGTGAATGGCACACTTACAACTTTGACTCAATAAGAAAAATAAAGTACATAGATAAAATTTGTGTACCTCCTAATATTCTGAAATAAAATATTAATAAAAGAAAATCCTAATTAAAAATACATTATCATTTTTGCGTTTATAGTGTCAAAATATAAACATGCCAATTTTTTTGGAGCCACAAAGCAAAAATAATTTTCTCCTACGTTGGCATAAATATGAAACAGCACAGAATGTGTAAACTGGCAGATGGCCTAGGGTATACTGTCACTCAGAAGTGTGTCATTACCCCAACACAACATTTTAAAATGTAAATCATTTTAAAACATTAACGTGGACAAAAGAGCTAATACCTAGAACTAAGAGAACTCTAATCAAATAGAATAGAGCAAACAATCCGATTTGTAAGTGGGCGAGAGACTTGAACAGAATCTTCTCTGAAGAAGACACACAAATGGCCAAGATCACATAAAAATATGCTCATCATCCCTAATCATTAGAGAAATGCAAATCAAAACCACCCAGAGATATCACTGCACCTCTGTGAGAGTAGCCTACATCACAAAGGTGCAGATGTTGGCGGGGATATGGAGAGAGAGGAATACTTTACACCATTGGTGGGATTGCAAACTAACACAGCCCTCGTGGAAAAAAAATATGGGGAATCCTCAAAGAACTAAAAGTAAACCTTCCATTTGATCTTGCAATCCTATTACTATCTATCTACCCTAAAGGGCGGGGGGGGAATCATTTTACCATAAAGACATGGGCATTATAATGTTTATTGCCACTCAGTTCACAATGGCCAAGAGGGGGAATCAACCCCCCACAAGTGTCTATCAACACATGAATGGATTAATAAACAGAGGTATGTGTGTATGTGTATACTGTCAGGTACTATTCAGTCATAAAAAGATGGAGACTACATCCTTAGTATTTACCTGTATGAAGTTGAAGCAATTCTTCTTAGTAAATTATAACAAGAGTGGAAAGGCAAGTATCCAATGTACTCAATACTAACATGAAACCAATAAATAAACAAGTACATGCCCATATGAGATAAAAACATAGTTAAATTCAAGTGGAAGGAGAGGAGGGAAAGGGAAAAGGAAAGAGGGAGGGTGATGGGTAAGCTCTTATCTAACATACACAAAGTTAGGGTATACAGCACACACTCTGGGTAAAGGGCTCGACTACAACTTGAACTTTTCCTAAGAGATACAAACAATGTAATTTAATCTTTTGTACTTCATATTAATCTGAAATTTAAAAAAAAATTAAAGCATTTGAAATTTTACCTAAAATAAAAATTGCTAATTTTTGAAAAATCAGATGATGCTCCAAAATCTGGCCTGTAGTCTGTTAGGAAGTGACATCCAAAAGTTAAGAAATACATGATTGGTGTAGAATGTAGTTCTCCATGTAGAATGTAGTCTACATAAGCCATTTCCCATTTTTCTTTCTTCTAGTATTACTTGCTTATTTAAATTATATGCCTGCCTCATTTAGACTATTGAGTTTGGGATCTCTAAATGTCTTTAATAATATCTTTATGAAAATACAAAGCATTTTATATGTTTCCATTGTAACAATCCCAACATAATTACTAATGCTTTCTTTTAACACTTAGCTCAAAGGCACAAAAATACAGATGGAGATTTATGGAAAAGAACAGAGGACCTAGAGATGAAACCAGACCCTTATCTCTATGTGATCTTTGATAAAGCAAACAAAAGCACACGCTGGGGAAAAGAATCCCTATTTAATAAATGGTGCTGGGAGAACTTGAACTGCAAATTTCACAACTTATGAAAATTAACTCACAATAGATAAATAACTTAAATCCAAGACAAGAAACCATAAAAACTCCAGAAGAAAGTGTGGGGAAAACTCTGAATGATATTATCAGCCTTGGGAAAGAATTTATGAAGACACCAAAGGCAATTGCAGCAAAAGGAAAAATAAATAGATGAGACTTGATCAAATTAAAAAATTTCTGCACAGCTAAGAGTAATCAACAAAGCGAAGAGACAAGCTTTAGAGTAGGAGAAGATATTTGCATGCCATGAATCCAACAGAATTAATAACCAGAATCTACAAAGAACTGAAGCAAATCAACACAAAAAGAGCAAATAACTCCATTAAAAACTGGGCAAGAGACATGAACAAAATATCTTATTTATGAGGACAGACAAATGCCCAACAAATACAGGAAAAAAATGCTCATCATTTAAAATTATCAGAGAAATGCAGGTCAAAACCATGGTGAGATATAACCTACCCCCAGTGAGAATGGCCCACACTACAAGGTCCCAAAGCAACAGATGCTGGCCTCTGTGCAGAGAAAAAGGAACACTCAGTCACTCTTGGTGGGACTACAAATTAGTACAGTTTTTATGGAAAGAAGTATCCAGAGTCCTCAAAGAACTGAAAGCAGTCCTTTCATTTTATCTTGCAGCCCCCATCACTAGCTATCTATTCATAAGAAATAGGTCTTTTTAACTAACATAAGGGTATTTGTACATGAATGTTTATAATAGCCCAATTTGTAATTGCAAAGATGTAGAAACAACCCAAAAGCCTTTCAACACATGAATGGATTATAAACTGTGGTTTAAGTATACCATGGAAAACTATTCAGCCATGAAAAGATGGAGATGTTGTATCTTTTGTAATAACCTGTATGGATTTGGAGAACACTTTCCTATTCCATACACAGGAATTGAAAAACACGCATCACATTGATTGAAGCTAGAAGGCTTCGAGCAGGGAGTGAGAGAAGAGTACCCAGAAGGGGACTTCTTTAGGGCAATCTGTGCAGCCATTGGTCACTGGCTGTTGCTAGGCCGGGCCAATATCAGGGACAGAAAAAGCTTCCCCATTAAAGGGCCAATCAACAAAGGCCATGCAGTTAAAGTTTAAAGACACTAATCAATGTACACCAGCCAGGTTTCAAGGACCCAATCAGAGTCTGCAAGGGCAAGTCTGTTTGGGACCCCTCCGGTTGTACTGGAAGCTTTCCTATCTTTTAATGAACTGTCACCGCATGGTTACTATTTGCCTGTGGTCCATGAATCCATTCTTTGAGTCCTGACCAAGAACCTGGCCAAGAGAAGAAAAATCTCACAGCAACATCTGCTCATTACTAAATTGAAACTAGTAGATTAACAACTACGTGCTCACTTGAGAGAAAAACTGAAATTTACAAAGGGATGGTGGAGATGATTTGGCCGTTTCCCACCCAAAGGGAACACAGTATATGGCACAGTTCCTTGGAGAAGGCAAAACTCCAACTCCAACTTTACCTTACAAATACAAACAATGTAACCTAATCATGTGTATCCTCATATTAATCTAAAACTTAGCTGAAAGATGAAATTCAATAGCAACCTTATGATCTGTATTCACCGTCATTCTTCCTCTTACCATTAACATTCACTTTTGATTTTTTCTTAACTATATATTCACAGCCTGCTAGTAGAAAAAGAGGAAGATTTAATATACATAAAGAGAAATAAAAACAGTCTTGTTGAATTAAATTATATGATAGCATTGTAGTTTTATGTATCTGCTTACTAAATACCCACAAGACTATCTGCTGCCACTTATTCATAAATATGCAGCATTTATTTTTATAATGTGTAAGATATAATACAGGTAAATGGAACAAAAGTGTCACAGCTTAGTCTTACCCATTTTAAGTTTACAGTGTAATTTAGAAAAATGCTCAGCATGGGCCAGAGCTTAAGGGATGACATATTCTCTCACACATCATGGAAGCCCCTGAAGGATCTCACTAAACCAGTCATATTCAACCTTTAGATTGCATCAGAATCACCCAGAGGGCTTGTTAAAAATAGATGGCTGGTGGAGTCTGAAACTTTACTTGTTTAATGAGTGCACAGGTGATAATTCTTCCCATCTTGGAAACAACATTTGGTAACCACTTTATCTGACTGTAATCCTCTTAATGGTAAGTGTCTGTCTTATTTATTCTTGAATCCATGTGAAATCACACTGTGCCTCACATATGGGACATACTTGATACATAAGTATTGAGGAATTAAAGGTTTGACATTTTGGCTTAATAATATTTGACTAATGGGATTTGATGAGCCCCAGTTAACAGGAGACCACAGCAACTGATGGAGAAATGCCTAAATTAATCTTTCAATTCTGCCTTTTATTTATGAAATTGGGGAGTTAGAGGTTGTATATTGAAAATAGGCTTCTATTTTTTCCACAAAGCCTGCATATGTACAGACATATATATATTGTAAATTTGTCTCTTTTTAACACAAGTCATCAAAATAAAATTGAATCCTTCAAATTGTTAAATGTAGGAGGAAGAATTTAACTTTTTCTGAATTTCTGTCAGTATATTACACATAATTATATTTTAACTTCTTGTAGTTGTAAAACTTTATAATGAAATGATAGTTTAATGAATAATTTTCATTGAAAAAATAAAGAATTCATTAAGGTACATTTATTTTTCTATTACTTTTACATTTCTTTGTTGGGAATAAAATGGAAAATAATTCGGACTTTATCTATAGGCTATATTCTAATGTCAACAAAACAGATAAAGTTATTTCTTGATGTAGAGTTTATTTTTTCCCCAATAGTTAAGGCAATAGTTGGCTCTTCTTTAGTGAAATCACGTCTCTTTCCCCTGGGTTATTCAGTTGTGTGTATTTCCTTTCCTTTCTTGTAGACTCGACTGTAATCTCTGCGTTCTTCCTAAGGAATATGGTTGAAAGTGGTGAAAATGATGTTCAGGTTTGGTGCACAGAAATGTCTCAATCTTCCCAAAGTATCTTGCACCCTCAAATTTCCCACCTGCTGACTGAATGCATAAGACTTTCATGTGTAGACACACAAGATGCGAGGAGCCCGGTCTCTAAATGATAACATGAATTAGAATCAGTGCTTAGTCTCAATTAGAAATAAAGCGTGTTCAACTACTGAGGTTGTAGAGTTTGTCCCTTACAGCTGCTAGCATTCTTCCAACTAATATTAAAATTAGTACCTTGAAACGGCATCCCATTATCATATTATGAAGTAGCAAAATTCAGTAAAATTATCACCTGCAATAATTTAGAAGCCAGACGTCATGCTGACTGACACTCTAGATCTGAGGGAATTTGTTACAAAGAGTCAACTGGAGGGCAATTGTTAGTAGTAACTGCCTTCCCACATGCATTATAAGAATGGGGTTAGCTCAGTGAGTATTTCCTAGTATTCAGTAGAGGTTAAAGTGAATAAACAGAGTCAAGGGATTTTCAAGGTTTGTAAAAGATGAGGGTAGTATGGACTCTAACAACTGAGAGGTAGTTCTGAAAACACTTTTGAGTGGAAATGTAAAGAAAGAAAAAATCTACTATGGTAGGTCATCTTAACAAAATGGCATGGTCTGTATAAAAGACAAAATTTAAGAATATGCTTCCTCACTCAACTCTTTTTATTCCAGAACACCTCCCCTTAGACAAAATTAACCTGTGAGAAAAAGAGGCATGAAGATGGGATATAATAAAGAAGGGCTTTGATTACGCAGAGGTAATAACTTTGCATAACTGTTACTTGGAACCGAATAAAAACAAATTTATCACAAACCTATCTGTTTTCCAGTAAGTCTTAATTACAAAGAAATTATGATCCTAGGCTGAAAATGTTTTGACACTTTGAGTCTCAAGTAAACCTTTGGTTCCCGTGTCTTGCATCTGCAGGTAGCAGGCTCTGAGTGTTGAAGAACAGCCCGTTCATGGCCACCTAGCCGGATGCCTCTATGGAAGAAAAAGAGTAAAGGAAGTAACACCTATTATGTGGAGATAGATGTTTAATCAGAATAATGGACCAGAGAGTCCCTGGAGGCTGGCTGAATTAGTGTCTTACCCCAGGATTATTTAGATATTGATCTGAACTTGAACTTCTGTCTTCCATTCTCCTTTGCTCCCTTTTTTCTTTCTCAGTTCTACCCTTGATTCTGAGTTGTTGTGGGGTGGAATTAATTTTTCTAATCTTTTGAAGAAGACGCAGATACCTTGGACCTTTGACATGTGGGATACAGGATTGTCTCCTCTGGGGTGGGATGAATATGTTTTATTTGAAAGATAAAAATGGAAACAGTTATTTGGAAACCAGCAGGAAAATCTCTGGTGGGGATGGATTCACTTTTTACTAAATTTATGTTCCAGTTTTTCTGGGAAAACAGCTATGCCTATTGCCAGCCTTGCTTAAAAAAAAAGGTGGTCATGTGACTCAATGTTGGCCAATGAAATCCAGGTGGAAATAATTAAATTACTTGTTGGAATGGCTCATACAATCTGCCCTTGTGATCAAGCCTCTGTTTGCTCTACTCATTTGGTGGATGAACACAGAAAAAAATGAGGCCTTAAAGGAAGGTTGAGACACAAGGGGAAGAGCTAATCTCTCAATGGCTGTGTCAGCAGAGGTCCTCACTACTCTTAAGAGACTCTAAATGAGTGGAAAATCAAATCACTTGTGGTAAGCCATCAAGCTAGTCTGAAGGTTTATCCCTTACACCAGTGAATATTACTCCACTCTAATCAAACATACAACAATTTTTATTGGATTTCATTTTGATCATAACCTTAACTGTAATGTAAAATAGTGACATTAAATGTTATTGTAAGTGGGTAATATAGTCAATCTTTCCACTATTATGAAAGCAATACTGGAAAAAAAATCTTTCTAGCCAACAGTATGACAGAGCAGCCTCTGGTGTCTGGTGAGAGGATCTTATGGTTGCTGAGAACATTTTTAAAGATTATAAATAAATTATTTTCAGAAAAAGTTGAAGGAACAATAAGTATATATTTTTTTAACTCTTTTTTTAATTAACATAATTTCAGGATGCTCTGGAAGTTTACAGGTTCAAGTGTGCCAGGAGGTTAAAAAAAGGTTGAAAAACACTATTCTAGAGTGCACTTTGTAATTAGAAATGGGTATGTGTTTTGATTGAACCATTACAATTGTGAGAATTTTTCCTGATGGGAAAATCTGAACAATTGTGCAACAGTGAAAACACATGGGTCTTCACAACAGTGAAGATTATAAGCACCAAAAAGTATAAATCAAAGGACTGAAGGACTAAAGCCTTCAAAGCAGCTGCACACAACTAAAAACTATGTAAAGATGTCATGTAATTTTTTTACTGACTTACTCAAAGCTAGCTATGTGTGAGATTGTTATGTTTGAAGTAATGTAGATTATAAAGTAAGTATTATTCCTCACCTCTTGGAACACTATATCTTGGAAGAACTAAAAGAATAAATAGAATTAACAGAGATTATTGCAACAAGGAATTTCAGTGGCATTATGAGAGCACCAGTGTATAGAAACGGAGCATGTTCTGTGGCCATAAGAGACAAATGTTGGAAGACAGAATGTGTAACGTGGTTCACTTAAAATATGTGACAAGCTGCTTGACTGAGAATGAAAGCAATAGGCATTATCCATATGATTTTGCATGTCATATACAGAATACAAGTAAAGTGATACAGCGTATATTAGGTGCTCAGGAAGACTAGTTATTATTAATAATGTTATTGTGATGATTTTTACCACTTTCATTGTTGACTCGGAAAGCACTGCATTCTAATTTATTGGTTGTAAGAAGGTAGGTGTGAAGCAAAGTGTGTTGTATGTTCCCATTTCTGAAAGCCTTGGTTGATGAGATGGAGAAAAGGCAGTTTTTCCCCCAGTATGTTTCCCTTTGAGAATGGGAATTTTGGAAGAATTCCTACTTTAAGTTATAATTGTTTTAATTATCTACAATTACCAGTATTTTTGCCAGGGAGATGGGAGAAAGAGAGAACCAAATGTTACACTATTGTGATTATATTGCCAACTTTGTATAAAAGTCATATGCTTAGAACACTCAAAATGGCAGAGCTTCATCCATAACTCATAAATGTATAAATGTATATAGCTATGATTTAATAACAAAGATAAAAATAAAACATATTAGGGTATTACTATACTATAACGAACTTATGCTTTGCTACAATGTTACGAAATAAAAATAGAGCATGCAAAAATTATACCGGAAACTTAGGCAATGTAACTTTTCATGCTAAGTTGTACAATAGTAAAAAAAAAAACCAAAAACTATGAATGTTGTCTGATTTTTAATCAACTGGAGAAATAAATCCCTGATTTATTAAAAGCAGAAAGTTAACATAAAAAAATGTTTAAAATTAGTACAGTGTTCCAGGCACTGTGCTAGACAATTCATATCCATTTTCTTTCAACCTTTGAGATTATTCAAAATGGAAAGTATAACAGATATTTATTCATGAAAAGAAACAAGGTTTATATACTTTAAACAACTACGCAACTGAATTACATTTATGTCATTTATACATAGCATAGTAAACGCAGTAAGAGTATAGTCTATATAAAGGCCTGTTATAAGTGTAGTCTCATGCTTAAAAAAATGACAACCCTTTTTTGTGGCATAAAGAACAAAATTTCAATAAAAAAACTAATTGTTATTTAGAAGTTATCCAAAGTTTTAAACTTTTAAGCAATAACTACATATTACTATACATAGTACTATATATACAAACTCTACAAACTCTATTCATTCATTTTATTCAAACATCCTTCATTTTGATAAACTTAATAAATATAAATTTGAATATGATACTGAGGCCTCTTTGAGGTGCAATGAATAAAAGTGTAATCTAAGCTTCCTTTATTTTTTTTATTTATTTTTTTTTTTGGCCGGGGCTGGGTTTGAACCCGCCACCTCCAGCATATGGGACCGGCACCCTACTCCTTGAGCCACAGGTGCCGCCCTAAGCTTCCTTTAACTAAAATTAGCTTAACTTGCTTATTACATTTAGTGCTTTATTCTAAGCACAGTCAATTGAAGGAAAAAGTGTAATGTTGTAAAGAGAGATTTTTATAGGATGGTAAGAATGCTCTAAGTGAATTTTGTTAATTGTGTTAACTCTTAAAGTGAATGTCAATATTTGTGATTTTTTTTTTTTTTTTGAGATAAAGTTTCATTTTGTCACCCTCGTTACAGTGCTATGGCATCACAGCTCACAGCAATCTCAAACTCTTGAGCTTAAGCAATCCTCTTACCTCAGCTTCCTGAGTAGCTGGGACTACAGGCGCCCGCCACAGGAGCAGTTATTATTATTTATTTTTTTTTTTTAAGAGATGGTGTCTTGCTCTTGCTCAGGCTGGTCTCAAACCCGTGAGCTCCAACAATTCACCTGCCTCAGTCTCCCAGAGTGCTAAGATTACAGGTGTGAGACACCGCATCCGGCCTAATATTTTTAATTCTTTAAAAACATTTTTTTTTGCCAGATAACTACCTATTTTTCTTAACCCTAGGGCGGAGGAGAAAGAATTTGTACATCAAATACAATTTTAAAACAGTTTCTATATTTGTCAAAGAAATGATGGAGGAAAAAACAAACAAAAAAAACCTATAAGCTGACTTAATTGTTCTAGGTTACTATTTAAATCTCAGTTTTTACATTTCTTACTTGTATGGTAGAGGGTAAACTTCTTGAAATACCTGCTTCATTATTTCCTTGGGAAATAAATATGACTCTAAAACATGAGATTGTTGTGAGCATAACTATAGTGGCAGATATAAAGCATCCATGCATATTATTGGAGCAATGTTGTAGGCATAGCTATCATTTGGAAAATGATATATGAAGTGTTTAAAAATGCCCTAATATTTAAAAAAATGGAAATGGAGTATACATAAATGAGAAAAATCATAATTATTAATTATATTATGAATAATTATTTATAAATACATTATAACATATTATTTTAATAATTTTATCATATATAAGCATATATGATATCTATATATAATATATAAATACCATGTATATAAATATCATATATGTACATACAGATATCTATCACTTTTGATTTGTTTGATTAGTTATAGACAAATATAGACTTGTTTGATTAGTTATTTCAAAGACAGAGCTGGATTCTCCTAGTATGAGCATAATATGTTTGAACTATTCTCACTATTTCATTAGATTCTCCTAGTATGAGCATAATATGTTTGAATTATTCTCACTATTTCATTAGAACTCATGCCTATTTACATCTTAAATAAATATTTATTTGTATCTTCTAAAGGAGACAATAAATTGTTTGCTCCAAACCAGATGACTCAAAGAAAACAATTTGCACAAAGCCAATTCCCAGTGTATTGCTTTTGGGGAATGTTAAATGCACTGTGTATTCATTCCCTTGACATGGTAGAGATAATATTCTCTAAAGGTCAGCGTTAGCCAACCTTCTATTTTAGGAAAATGATCAAGCAAATTGTTTCTTCTGGTTAATCCCTTTTCCTATTTCTCTTTGTTCGTTTCTACTCTCTCCCTGCCCCCAACCATTCACTTCAACTCCATTAGGTGGAAATAAGAGATGAAACGACTTAGAAGTTACAAAAAAACAAAAAAACAAAAGTCTCTGATGGCTACAAACAAAGCCTTAGCTATGTTAGTCACTGAAGTACATTACATTAAATTTTATTTAAATTAGGCTTCCACACAACAAACAACATCCACCTATACTGAGGCGAATGCAAATTGAGTAATTTGAAACAAGAAGCAGCATTTTGAGAAGTCCTAAAATGAAGAGTAATTACCCTCATTTAGATAACTATCAAATCCATAGGATTTAGTTTTCAAGTGAATTAAGCATTGAGGAAGGATAGATTTATTTGACAGTTTGTTGAAGAGCTTCCCTGAATTGCAGTATTTTTGGTTGATATGCGTGTGTGTAAGACCAACTACCTTGAAAATGAAATACTGTGAAAATGTCAAGAGATCAATTTGGTGTAATCATTGCTCTGGACTTAAGCACTGTGGAATGAACTACAGTAAATTATTGAAGTGTCTCATTTTGAAGTGCACATTAAACAGCATTTAATTATATCTGTTCAAAACATGAAGGAATTTTTAATGCAACATCTAAAATATCTAAAATTAGATTGAAAAATCTGTTTGAAACATTTGTATGCTCACAGAGAAACACTAAAAATTTCAGAAACTTTCCAAATAAAGATGCCATTAACTCTCAAAAGGAATATTTCCTGTGTAGTGGCTTATCTATTGCCAATCTTACCTCTAAATTCCTATTGACTCCCTGGGCTATAATTGTTGACACTGCAAACAATTTCTGTTTACTCTCACTTAGCATGAAGCCTAGAGCTCTGGAAGGAACCCCTTTGAATTCACACACTTAATTATTCCCTTCCTTCCAGGAAAGTGTTATTCTGGCCAAAAGGGAGAGAGTTTATTAAGTGGTCCCATAAATTAGACTGTCATATTATAGAAAGCATGTGTGTAAAAGAAGGGGGCAGAGAAAATATTGTTAACAAAAATTACCTAAAACTTGGAAATGAGAAAAGGAAGGACAGCATGTTCTTTCAATGCCTTATTTTAATCAAGTGTCAAAACATTTTGTAAATATCAGCAAGAATATTTATTTTGTCTTATCTGCTGATGAAAGGTCAGTACTCTGTTAAGTTACAGGATAACCAGTAGAATTTTTGTCAGAATAAACACAAATGATTCTGCCCCCAAAACATCAAATTTCATAGTTTTATTGTCCTGAAGGACGTCACTTTATTTCTAACCAGATAGTCTCACTCTAGTCTAACATTCATTTTTCTTTCGTTCTTTTTTTTTTTTAGAGACAGAGTCTCACTTTATCGCCTTTGGTAGAGTGCAGTAGCGTCATAGCTTACAGCAACCTCCAACTCCTGGGCTTAGGCGATTCTCTGAGTAGCTGGGACTACAGGTGCCCACCACAACACCTGGCTATTTTTTGTTTGCAGTTTGCCCAGGGTCGGGTTTGAACCCGCCACCCTCGTTATACGGGGCGGCACCCTACCCACTGAGCCCACAGGCGCTGCTCCTAACATTAACTTTTCAAATGCTTCCTGAATTACTGTTATTATTCTGCTGGTCCCCTCACTGATGAGTTTTAATCACATTTTATATGTGATCATTCCATTATTTTATGATAATAGTCACATTGAACTTTCCTGGCAAGTGAATGAGGGTGACTAATTTGGGGGTATTTTTTAGACTCGACTCCAGGGTGTATCTTTATTTGCATTTCCATTATCTCAGCTCAGGTGATGTCATATATTAATACTAATGTGAATATTAAGATTCTTGACCCTTTATCTTTGTGGATTATTTTCATGTTTGATCTTCTTACATTAGTGTTGCCTGATTAAAAGTTATATGTGTCCCTCATGTGAGTCTTATAGTATTATTTTACTCATCTTAGAGAAGAAAATTACCCTTTCAAAAGCACTACTGACAATTTACATGTTTTTCTTTTGTTGTTTTTTAATCAGTATCTCATTATTTTACTGAGAAAACATTCTGAGTATAGGAATATTTTATTATTTTCCAAACTCTATTGTACATAACATATGGGTAGATGTACGCTCAGTAATAAATTCATGCTTATTACAAACAATATGCATAGAATATAAACCAAATTCTCTTGCAGCTGTTTTATTTTAAAAGTTACGTCAAAAGTTTTATTTTGGTAGGATCACTGGGTATAGTGAGTCATATATGATAAAGAAAGTCATACACTTTTTTAAAAACAAGAAATACTCTGAGTACTTTGTAAATTAAAATAAAATGGTGGGCTTATTTGTGTAAATAGTATAAAAGGAAATTATATATTAAAGGCGTACAAGACATAAAAGTATGAAAAGGTCTGCTCTATCAATTTAAAAAAAAAAAGATTGTTCTTTTATCTAAACTCTTTGAAGTATTAACACTTTGGCAGTATGCATCAATATGGACTCATTGTGATATGAGCAATGATATAAAAACTTGGAAAGAAGTCTCAGAAAATTTTTCATTAATATGTAATCACTCTCATCTTAGAAGAGTGCCTTAAGACTATACCGGGAAAGAAGGTTCATATGCATGATTATGAAGTAGGTTTTACTACGTACAAGCCATTGCCCCAATACATAAAGGAAGAAATGTGGAATTTGTGTGTTATCAGTTGTCAAGAGATCTTTGACTCACTTTATTATCTCTATAAAGTTACAATCGCACTTACATGACTAGAGGGCTTTCAAATTTGTAACCAGAATATGATAGTATTGAATGTATTTAACTCTTTACAAGAAAATGTGTGGTTGGGCTTTTCAAGGTCGTGTAATACTTAAATTTAAGAAATAACCTATTGAACATATCCTACAAGCTGCAGGCTTCAGATGGCTCAAAATGAAGAGTCTAGAGCATCATTGTAGACTTACAGAATCACAGTCATTGGGCATTACCTGGAAACTACATTTTATTTATTTATTTTATTTTTTTTTTTTTGTGGTTTTTTTGGCTGGGGCTGGGCTTGAACCCGCCACCTCCGGCATATGGGACCGGCGCCCTACTCCTTGAGCCACAGCTGCTGCCCGGAAACTACATTTTAAATAAGCTCCTCAGAGGATTCTCATGAATTTTTTGTATATAACGTTTAGAAATTAAGATTTAGAATCATCGGTGTAAAAGGCAAGAGAATCGCTTAAGCCCAGGAGTTGGAGGTTGCTGTGAGCTGTGTGAGGCCACGGCACTCTACCGAGGGCCATAAAGTGAGACTCTGTCTCTACAAAAAAAAAAAAAAAAAGAATAGTATAAACACTAGCTTGATACAAAGATGGAGTTGAAATTTTGGAAAGCTCTGCTCTATCAAGTTAAAAAACAATTATAATGAGCAGTGAATAAACTAAGACTAAGTCACGGGCACGTAGGTCCGTTCATCCTCACACAATAACTGTCTGTGATCATTTACTACATCCATAATTTCTTGTCTTTTTTGTTTGTGGTTAGCATTTGTGATATATTCAATTCTAAGCATGAGTTTTATACTAGCATTTCTAATGATTTATCGAAAGAATCATAATTTGTCAGTATTACATTTCAAAGTTATTTGTTTCTTTCACAATTATAGAAATGTAATAATTATAATGAGAAGCACTGTTTGTGTGTACTAAGACATCGATAGCTAGATTGCCGTTTTATTAAAAGTATTAGTTATTACGTTTTGTATAGTCAATCTGATAATTTGATCATAAAGATTACATTTTGAACCTTAGGGTTTGAAAATGCTTTATGAACTGGAGTTTGGAGCAAAGGAAGTTGATATGTTCTGTTTTTAAGGCCGAATATGTATTCCAGTTGAGTATTTCTAAATGCGAAAATAAATCTCAACTTATAAATGAACAAGAATAGATTAGAGTTTACTGAAGGAATGTGCTTATTCTTTAAAATATTAAAATGTATTGCTTGGTATTATGCTAATATATAATATTAAACTATTAGTCATGTCATCGTTATTTAAATTTCATTCGACTTTTTGAAACATAACTTAGGGAATTCAATTTGAGCTATGTGTTTTATAGGCCATAAAGTGTTTATTTCTTTTTAATGTGTGATTATTTTTATGTGTAGTAAAGCATGGGTTGTCAGTGGGATATGTTGAAATGTATAATCTTTAAACCTTTTATGGAGATTTCTGTGAGCAGCACATCTTTTTCTATATATTTTCAACTGACAGTCAATAGAAAGTTAAAATTATAGCTACAATTGGAGCACATGTTCTACTAAAAAGTCTGAAAATAAATTCTGCTGCAAGGTCGCCTGCGTCAGATCGTCTCTTGCTACAAAAGACTGTTAACAAAATTGTTTTCACTAAGGCTCTGATGATTTTGGCAGTGGAGCCTCTGAGGTAAACTTAAAACCTATTAATGGAACAGGATGAGAACGATAAAAAGAGAATTCAACAGCCCTGAGAGAAATCAGAAAGGTGGAAAAGTTTGAAATACTTTCTCACACAGCATTATTTTTCCCTGGAGGTTAAGTGTTATTTTAACTTGAAATCTACCATGTTTTTCTTCCTAATAGAAGACTTTATACAAAATATTAAAATTATACAAATATTAATAAATCATCCAAAGTGGAATAAATATATCACACAGCTTACTCTTACTATATAAAAAAGAACAAATACGTATGATCAAATGAGAAATATAAGCAAGGAATAAGTTGAAATGATTTACATAATTTTGAAAACATTGTTAACAACTTTGTTTTTAACAAAATAGTATCTATGTTTTTTTCTTTTTTTTTTTTCCTTTTGAGACAGTCTCACTTTGTTGTCCTTGTCACAGTACCCTGGTGTCACAGCTCACAGCAACCTCAAATAATTAGGCTCAAGCGATTCTCTTGCCTAATCCTCCCAAGTATCTGGGACTACGGTAGCCTGCCACAACGCCCTATTATTTTTAGAGACAGGGTCTCGCTGTTGCTCAGGCTGGTTTCGAACCTGTGAGCTCAGGCAATACACTCTGGCTTCTCAGAGCACTAAGATTACAGGCATGAGCCACGATCTTTATCATTTTATTGCCAATTGAAGGGAGAGGAGGATTCCTAGCAGCTTTAAGTAAGGCAAGTCAAACTTAAAATTTTGTAATAATCCCTCTTTCTGACTAGCTTTTTCTCTATCTTCCTGTAAGAATGGATTTTTCCATCAATTCATTTCAATATCAGCAAATAAAGCACAACAAAATCATTGTTGATTTTCACTGACCACTAAGAGCGAACTGGAAACATTGAAACTACTTGGTTAATCATAATGAATATTTTACATTATCAAGACATTATGCATTTTTATGGTGTGATTTTGGTATTTTGAGAAGTTATAGCAATTCAAGTAAAATTATAAGGTGTCACTAATGAGATAAACCACCTTTTGCATCGTTGCTCCACTCTCTTCCATATTATACATGAACATAGATTTTAAAGTTATATAACTTTGTGGTTAAAGAAATGAACTCTGGTGCATAGAATATCAAAGTTCAAAATCTAGCTTATTCCTGACTATCTCTCTGGCCAAAGAACAGTGACTTAGTCTTTAATCCTTCACCTTAACTTACAAAACATATATAAAAGCCGTATATACTTTGGAAGGTTGTTGTGATCATAAAATTACAACGGCATCCAGTTCATTTTAAATACTGTCAGAGTACTAGTTGTTATCAAGCAAATCCGATTTGCATACAGCATAAGGCATGATGCCTAAAAAGGGACAGTAAATCTGTAACACGATTTCATATGAGTCTAAGAATAACATGTTAGGTTCTATATTAAAGTAAAACATGTCAGTTCAGAAAATGCGCTAACATCCAGTACCTACCTTCTCTTAATTGCCAGAGACAGCATATTGTAGCTAAGAGCAAGCACTCAGGCTGTAGAAAGCCCAGTTCCCGCTCCAATTCCTCTACTGACTTGCTATGTTTTCTTAAGCAACTAACAATATTTTGTCTCTTTTCTGTATCTACAAAATGGACCTTTCCTTTTATGCTTGTTTGAATTAATTTATGCAAGGCAAATACAACGAAGCCTGAGGGATAGGGGAGGGTGAATGGAAAAGAACCCCTATTACTACCTCATTGTTCTAATTAATCCAATCCTTTCCAATATCATCTCCTGTCATTTTTGTCATTGTAAGTTCTGATAATTTTGTCAGGTACACATATTAAAAGGCTCATTTGGATGATGGAAAAACTGTGGTTCTGAAAGATGTGTAAATCATAACTCACTTGAAATTGAACTCAAGTCTATTTGGCTTCAAGTGTCCTCCCTCATTGATAGAAGATTTCGGATTGTAGTGGGAATCATCAGGCTGGGACACTTCAAGGGTCTGGGACATCCAAACCAGTTTCACATACCGTAAGACATGATATTATATTCCTTTTCGTTTCCAGCCCCTCTTTAGTGCACAATGAAGTTTTCCAGAGTCTGTGAGACAGTGATACTGCAACAATGTCATTGAGGTGCTTCAATGAAGTCAAATGCTTCTCTTCTCTTCTTTTTTTTTTTTTTTTGGTTTGAAAATACAGCTGTTTTTCATAAAACAGATAACTTATGTGCAAAGATGCTGCTGTTATTTTATGAGATTAAAATCAATCTGTTTATAATCACTTAGTTTTAATTTCTTACATAATACTTACTAATAAGTATAATCTACACAAACAAAACCTCTTCATGATCCCCAATAAATTGAAGAGTGTTTAAGACCAGAACACTTGGGAACTATTCGTACTATTCCATTTCATTTCAATACCCCCCTCCCCCAATTAGCCAAGTAGTTCTATTAAAACATTCCCCAAACACATGTTTCTTCTTAAAGCATAAAAGAAAAACAATAACAACAATGAACCTGCTTAACTCGCACACTTTGGTTGAGGCATCCCTAATTATCATACCTCTTAGACTCAGGGAATGAAGATTGAACGGTATGATAATTACAGATGCCTCACCCAAGTCTTCATTATCTGAGACAGGGCCTAGGATAGGAACCTGAATCAAGCTGGCTGATAATAATCTCTCCCACTAATCTGCAATTTAGACTCTGAAAAAGTACATTAGATGACTGTCAGTCCTTAAAATGAAAACGCACCAAGTACGTGATTAAGCATTGGTGAAATGATGAGTCAAAGCCACATGCAAACCAAAACTCTGCAGGAGTAAGCGAAGAAAGCTAGCTGGCAAAAAGAATCAAAATCACAGAGAGGAAATGAAGAGAGAAACAGAGACAAGAAGTAATCATCTCAGTGGCCAAGTAGGAGGAAGCAACTCTGGAGTCTGACATCCAATCTCAGTTCCAGGAGCCAGTTAAAATCTATTCCCTGATTTAGGCTGTTCCTAGATTTGCATCGTTTCCCTACAATCAATCATTCCCTTTTATGTATGCGTGCTACCCTAAGAATATGTCTGTTGCAGAACATTTTCACTGATTATATACATATATCATACATATTATAGAGTAGATACATATCGGTAAATATAAACTTCAATGATGTTTTTAAAGTGAAAGTACATGTTTAGTCACGATTCAGTTCTGCAATTAAAACATTACCAGTATTCCATATGCCTTCATATTAACCTCCTCAGGTCATTGGTTTCTTTAAATATTTTTCTTTAATTTTTAGACTAATGGGGAGGGTCTCACTGTGTAATCAAGGCTGGTTTTGAACTCCTATCCTCAAGAGATCCTCCTACCTCAGCCTCTAGAGTAGCTGGGACTGCAAACACATGGGCCACTGGTCCCCTGTGAAGGCAAGTTTTATTTTAATTTTTACCTCCATAGATTACATGTTTATAATTAAATCATAAGGTATGCAACCTTTTGTGTGCAGATTCTTTTTTTTTGTTGTTGTTGTTGTTGAGACAGGGTACCACCCTATGCTCCTGAGCAGAATGCAATGGGCGTGGTAGCTCATGGCAACCTCAGACTCAAACTGCGGGCACCCCGCTGCCTCAGCCTCCAGAAGCCGCTGGGATTACAGGTGCTCGCCACTGCGCCTGGCTGTGTTTTTCCATTTTTTTCATGAGTCGGGGTCTCACTGTGGCTCAGGAGAGTCTCGAACTCCTGAGCTCAAGCAATTCCCCCTCCTCAGCCTCCCACAGTGCTGGGATTACAGGCGTGAGCCACCACGCCCGGCTGTGTGCAGATTCTTTTAGTCAACATTATGTACGCTGCACTTAAGTATACACTGAGAACTGACTGTATAACTAGTTTACTAAGAATTTTATTATAAATTGATATTCAATTTTATCCAATTTATTTTTGTAGCTATTGAGAAAAACACATTTTTTCTTCTATGTCTTATACAAATTATTAAATTTATTGGGGTTTGAATTTAACTGTATGTTTCTGAAAAAAATTCAATTTTGTTAACTTTTTAATGTTGTTTGTGGCATTGTGCTAATGATTTTAAGATTTTTAAGTTTAGGGAAGATGCTGGCTTATGTTTTTCTTTTGTTGTTATATCACTATTTAGTCTAAATAAGCCATTCATATTTTCCTATTCTAGGGAAGAACTTATCTAAAAATGCTGTTATTTCAAATTTGAATATTTGGAAGAATTCACAGCTGATGCCACCAGGCGAAGGCTTTTGCGCTGGAGGTTTTACTTTCATAATAAACGTCTCTCTCAACGGAATAAAGAGATCTAGAAATTTACATGGATGGTTAAAACATCACCTGGTCACAACCAAAATGTTGTTTTATTAAAATGCACACATAAAACATAATACCTAATAACAATTAGTTCAAGATGTCAGATTGTATCCAAAATGCTGTTTTTTTTTCCATAAGAGGATTATATGTGATATCATATAAAGATGTAGACATTAAAAAAAAAAAAACTTACTATTACTTGGTGACTTCTCCATTTCCACAATAGTGGATAACAACATCCCTAATAAGATTACAGAATTCATTGTACAAACTTCTTTCATCTTTGTGACTTTCTACCCTGGTCGTAGGCAGCCTATGATGACTTTAGAGTCTGCTTTTTGTATTATTCCATCTTACCAATTTCCTTATAAATAACAATGTTCACTATACTTGTACTTGTTGATCTAAGAACCTGTTTATGTTATTGAAGTGGTGTTACTGCTCCATTATAGAGCATGTGCTGATTTCATCATTTCATTTTCTAATGATAGTATAATTTCATTTATTTCAGAATTCTTGGCTGAAGTGGTAGAGGAAGGTGGGTGGGGCTAAGATGCAACTGGGAACCTCTCCTGAATTAAAAATTTATGACTATGAATGATCTTGACTTTTTATGCAAAATGTTTCTGGAAACAAGAACTATTAACTTTGCATGAGTGTTAGTTTAAAAATATGCTATATAAATAAATGAAAGATGATTATATAGAAGAAAATTTATAGTTTTTTGGCTCAGTATAAGCAAGAAATCATAAAACAACTTATAATAGCCCCCAATTGATCAAGATTCCCACAGAAGATGATGAGCCCCCTGTTACTAAATGCCCTCAGACATTAACTGGATCATTTTTGGCAGACTAACAATAGAGAAGATTCTAGCATCAGATTCCTGTTAGGGCCATATAACCTTTTAATTTCTCCTAAAGCTGAGATGCTCTGTTTTCAGAATAGAAACGTCAGCTTTGGAAAAGACACAAAGCTCCAGCCTGAGCAGATCTGATCTCCCTGTTATATTTAAGCTTGCTTTCAAACTGACTCATACATTTACCAAGAGAATAGAATGTAATTACATATTTCATTTTTGAAAGCATTTCCTAGGAGCAAAGTAGAGGAGAGGGACTCTTAGTAAGAGGAAACAAAGATAGAATAAAGAGTCTGCCACAGATGAGATGCCTAAAAGGCCATTGTCTTGCTGACATTTTATTTGGCTGTGTTTCTAGATAACATTTCTGTTCTTTCAGTTCTGGTGCTTTGTCAGAAATGAGAGTGGGTAGTGAATGCATTATGGGGGACGGGGGTATAGGAAATGGTAAAGAGGCAAAACAAAAAATAAATTTAATCTGCAAATTTAATAGTCACTGTTAAGAGCTACTAGGCATTATTTCTATTCAGAACAAAAGTTAGAAGACGCCGCCAACAGGAGATTCCACTTGCTTAGCTATATAAAGGATCAGAGTTAAAGCCCTCCAGCTAATACTAGTTTTCCTTTAGAAAAAAAATTGATGCTGTGCCATATAGTAGCCATTATTTTTGGTATATTAAGGAAATAAAATTTAATTTTACTCATTCAAGTTGAGAAGAGATTCAAAACAAGTATCTGTATAGGGCACAATTTTTGTAATGCTATGACCATTATAATCTTCAAATATCCTATCTAAAATTCTTTCTCTCTTTTTTTATTTTTAAGAGACAGTGTCTCACTTTATCGCCCACAGTAGAGTGCTGTGGTGTCGCAACTCACAGCAACCTCCAGCTCTTGGGCTTAGGGGATTCTCTTGCCTCAGCTTCCTGAGTAGCTGAGCCTACAGGTGCCCGCCATAATGGCCGGCTATTTGTTGTTGTTGTTGTTGTTGATGTTGCAGTTTGGCTGGGGCTGGGTTTGAACCTGGCACCTTCCGTATATGGGGCCAGTGCCCTACTCACTGAGCCACAGGAGCCGCCCACCTAAAATCTGTAACATTAGGTAAGGGATGATCTCCAGTAATCTGTGCATACCTCCTGTGTGCTTTCTCCTGGTATTTACACACCTATCTAGTTCTCTCTGACCTGGAATAGGGCCAACCTATAACCAGGAAAAATACTGTAGAAATTATGGCGTATGACTTCAAGAAGGCTTGGATTATTCACTGAGGGGAACAAATTGCTCATCACTGTCGCTCAAGCAGAGGCCTAGTCAGGAAGGAACCAACCACCAGCTTATGTGGATGAGACCGTCTTCCAGGCAATCAAGACTTCAGAAGACAGCATCGCCTGCCAACACCTCTTGACAGGGAGATTCAGAACCCAACCTATCCATTTAAGCTGCTCCTTATTTCTTGACCCACAAAATTGGTGTGTTATTAAATGTTGATTCCTATTTCAGGTGTGAAGCGTTGCAGTCATTTCTCATGCAGAGATTTAGTGTGAATATTTGTGTCCCTTCGATTCATAATGCTGAAAGCTAATCATCAATGTGGGAATGTTAGGAGATGGGGTCTTTGGGGGTTAATTAGGTCATGAAGGCAGACTCCTCATGAAAAGGATTAGAGAGAGCCCTTTATAAAAGAGGCCTCAGATGGCTCCCTCCCAACATCGGGAAAAGGTGCTTTGATCCAGGACGAAAAGGTATCATAAGCCAGGGAGTAAATCCTTATCAAACACTAATCTACCAGCACCATGATCATAGGCTTGTCATCTCCAGCAGTATGAGGAATTTAATCAGAAACAAATTCTGTTGTTTGTAAGCTAGCCAGTTTACGGTATTTCATCATAGCAGCTGCAGCGGGCTAGGACATGCAGCAATATGTAACGGATGCGATATTAAAAATACATTTGTGCAAGTAAATATTTATATAAATTATAGTCATCCGTACACTAAAATCAGAACTCTGGGGAGCAAACTTTTTTTCCCAACTAGCATTTGTGTATATACACACCATTCCCAGACACAGGAAATTATCTAATCCCACAGGGGGACTTTACAAAGAAAGGGCCAAACTGTGCATTCAGGCATTGAGGGCGGCACAGCACGAGGCAATTTAATAATGACTTTACAGCCTATCCCTAGCGTGTAGGCAGAGGTGGTTTAAACACACACAAACACACAAGATTATTTAAGCTCCCATTACAGCAGGTTCAGGGAAAAAAAAATGAGCAAGGGGAAAATTGTAAAGGAACCTCATTCTTGTTTATTTTTACTGAGTGTTAGAGTGTATTTAAGGATGATTTATTGGAATTAATGTGACCTTTCAGCACATGTTGGTTGCTTTTTGTGCTGCTAAATTTCCTTTTAGAGAGTTGTTACTGTTAAAATTTGGTGGGAAATGACTTCCAGTGAAAACACATATTTAGCCTCCATTTATTTTTAATTTCTTTAATCTCATAGTGAAACACACATCTGTAATAAACGAATGAAGTGGAAACAAACAACCAAACCTGTTCTGTTATTTTGTAGCAGTAACCTGTACAAAGAACCCAGTCAGTGTTTCTCAACATACTTACTATCCTTTTGCTTTTCTTGTGTTTTTAAAAATTATTTATTTTTAAATTGCGCTAGAGAAAAAGTAATCTAAAAGTAATAGATTATATATAAAAGTAATAGATTATATATAACATTTTATGTTACTAAATAAATACATATATATATATTTAAAACTTAGATGCAAAGGTCCTTTAATTTCTAATCATCCTGAAACACGTTAAAGAAGCAGAAATCACTAGAAAAGAAAACATTGATATTTATAAATGAGATACATTTAAATGATTAAATATGCACACACCTAACTTCTTATAATGACAACATTTCCCTTATATTTTCTATAGAGATGTTTTCTGTAGTCAGATAAAATTAAGAAACTTGTGCGCATTGCAAACTGAATAAGAATTACAATACTTAGTGTTGTCATACAACTTTTAAAAAATGAATTACCATTTATCTTTATATCTGTTTTTTACAAGCAGTTGGGGACTAGAAAGTTAGTAACATTCGACCTCTGAACATTTCTATCTTCTCTCAGACTTGTTCAATACTAGTGAGCACCAAAAAGTCATTTATCACTATGTCACACTGGCCTGAAGATTTTCTTAGGGGCACAAGAAGAATGATGAGGTTAGTCTTTAAGCTCTAAAAACTCCTAAAGGTGAATTTTTCTCCTTGGTGTACATAGATAATTCTGTCTTCGCTAAAAATTCACTCATGAAACTTTGTTCTCATTGCCAGTGTTTAGGCTTTAGGTGGTCTCAATAGATTCATTTTAATGGAGTTTTGGATCAAAGTGCCCACTTAAAACATCATTCTATGTAGGAGATACATCAGCCAAAGCCCAGGTGATGTTCATTGCTAGAGTGCAGGCATGCCGATGAATTTGTGGGAAAAATCTAGCAGAAGATTATTATTAAATGGGCAATCAGAAAACAGAACTGAGGGATTTGAGCTGCAGTTAACAATTTTTGATAGACTATCTTGAGAACTGATATGGCCTCCAATAAAAGTCTGTTTGCAGTAGGGAGTCTAAGGAGAAGCCACAAACCCTTAGTTTGATCTTGTGTCAGATCATAGTTTTCATGAAGGAATAGCTTATCTGATGAAATCACTGGCTATATTTCAATTTGTCTTTGCTCTGAAACCTTGAGTGTTAAGGAGTAAGGGGCCTGAGAGTTGAAAATGACAAAAGTTCTGAACCTCACAGCAGTTCCAACAACCCAGTAGTTTTATTCCTAGACATTGATCCCAGAGAAAGGAAAACTTATGCTCACCAAGGACTTGTGGAAAAATGTGAAGAGCAGGGTTATTTGTTATAGCCTGTATCCGAAAATAACTCAGACGTCCTTCCACCGCTGTATAGTTATTCATCCCAAGACAAATGACTGAGCAATAAGAAAAGTAGACTATTCATAAACAAAATATTTGGATGAATCTCCAGGAAATTATCTTGAATGAAAAAAAAAAAAAGCCAATCTCGAAAGGTTACATACTGCATGTGGTTCTAAAAAGGTAACACGGGGACAAAGGGATTTTTCTCTATCTCAACAGAGGTGGCAGCTACACAAACCTAGAAGTGGTCAACAAAATTGGCCCCAACAAGACATCTATGCTTCAATCTCTGAAACCTGTAACTGTTGCATCATTGGGGGTGGGGGGAAGGTCTTTACAGATATGGTTAAGTATTATAGACTGAAGAGATTATTATGGTAAATTATATTATATTACTACCAATTTTCTAGTTTTGGTATTGCACTATACTTACAAGATGAGGTTGGGAGGAAACTGCTTAAAAGGTATATGAAATCTCTCTGTGTTATATTCCATTTATATGAGAATGTACACTTACATACAAAAATTAAAATTCAATTTTAAAAAGGCAATAGAGCTCTTTCACTAAGAACTATTACAAAAAATAAAAAGGATATCTTCATGACATTAGTGGATGCAGACATCTTAAACACAATACCAAAAACATATTAATCATAAGAAAATATGTGAAATTAAAATACATTGAAATAAAAAATGTCATTTAAAAAAGCAGCATTAAGAGAATGAAAAGGCCATCCACAAACTGAAAGAATATATTTGCTTTATAGATACAAGACAAATTACTCATGAATAAAAGGTGGCTATGAAATGTTTAAAAAGCTATGATGGAAAAAGAAATGGCAAAAAGTTTAAATAGAATATCTTTACTAGATTGCATATGCAAAGTGATCATTTCACATGTAAAATCATGATTAAATTCATTAGTCACCAAGAAAATGTGAACAGAAACCACAGTGTGATGCCTCTATCCACTGGGCCCTGGAAACGGGTTTGTAAAACTGCTTTCAAAGTGATTTGTGTGCATATTTATTTCATTGTAGCAAACCCCACATAATTAAATGAATGACAGTTGGCACTGAGCTGTTTTGGTTTTTCTTTGTTTGTTTTTGAGGCCGTCTTACTGTGTCACTCTCGGTAGAGTGCTGTGGCATCATGCTCACAGCAACCTCGAACTCTTGGGCTTAAGTGATTCTCTTGCATCAGCCTCCCAAGTAGCTGGGACTACAGGCGCCCGCCACAAGGCCCAGCTATTTTTTTGTTGCAGTTGTCATTGTTGTTTAGCAGATCCAGGTCGGGTTCAAACCCACCTGCCTCGGTGTATATGGCTGACAACTTAACCACTGAGCTATGGACTGAGCTGCTTTGGAAGAAAGAGAGAAATGATGCCCTGAGAGGCACAAGCACTGACCCTCTCATAAGAGAGTAGAAGGCAGGATCAGAGCTGGAGACAGGTCGTGTCTGTCCTAGCAGCAAGTGGGAATCATAGCCTCCAGATAAATGAACTTCCGTCTTCATAAATGCCTATAGACTAGAGATGAAATTACCCAATAACCCCTTCTCAGTTGTTTGAACTCAGGGTGAGCACTTGAATCTTTGTCACAATGCACAGTTTTTACAAAAGTCACTTGTTGGAAGTCAGAACTAACTGCCCTGTCTTCCGTGTTCCCATTCGCATTATTTTTATCCTATTAGAACTTGCATCCTGTTACATCCCAGTGAAGTACCAAGTGTGCTCCTGGAAATGATGAGCTTCTAAAATTTAGGGTGAGTGCCCTATTCATCTGGACAGTCCTCCCTCTTCCTTCTCTCATGGCCTCACATTTAGCACAGTGATTTGCATATGGTCATCATTTAATAAATGTTTGTTGAATGAATCAGCAGAGGACCCGATTTGAACTGAGTCCCTGGAATGGCATTTACAATGCTGTGATCCCACTCACTAGATTGCCTACCATGAAAATGGTGATGCTACCAAAGATTAGTCAGGCTGTGAGTAAATGGGAATTTTCTCACACATTGAAGTTTGTGTATGCAACTTGAATAACTCTTTCACAATATCTAATGCAATTGAATCTGTGTACACAAGCTGTACGATTTAGTAATTCCTCTTATACATATACATCCAGCAGAAATTAATGCATAGATTTACACAAAGATACATACACATATGCTTAGAGCAATAAGATTTGTAATAATCATAACCCTGAAACAACCCAAATGTTCATCTATCTAGGGAAGATTAAATACTCTTCTATTCATAAACAGCAATATTTTAAAGCAACAATAATGAAATAATTACAACTGTATGAACTGTCATGGAATCACTCAAAAATAATGTTCAATGAAGGAAACAAGAAAAAAAGAGTCCAGTCCAGAGTGAACCAGTCTATTTATTATATGTTCAAAAATGGGTAAATTAATCTATGAAACTAGAAGTCAGGAACTGATGACTTTGCAGGGGATGGACAGTAATTGGCAAGGGCATAGCATTATTTTGAGGTTTTAATGTAGTTTTGTTTATTTATCTAGATGGAAGGAACTTGGGTGAATTTGTCTCATGAAAATACATTGAGTTACACACTTAGGACCTGTGTACTATTTTATATTTTATATGTAGGTCACATGTTAATTTAAAAAAATTTTTCTTATTCTTTTGAATATTCTTTAGTTATAGGAAAACATGTAAAGAAATTATATTTAGTTTACAAACTTTAAAATAATTTTATCTTTTTTAATTTTATATTTCAATATATGGTTTGATTATTTTTATATGTATTTCAATCATTGTTGCTAGTGCAAAAGAAAACGTTTCAATTTACCACATTCTCTAATTCAGTGGTTCTCAACCTTCCTAATGCCCCAATGCATTTTCATTGTTAAAAGTGGTCACGACCCACAGGTTGAGAACCGCTGCTCTAATTGGTTAATAATTACATGTAAGAAGTATTTTTCAAATTTCAGATGTAAAATTGATCAAGAATGTTCACAAATTCTCAGCTTCAGGGAGATTAATCCAGTTCTGCTTATGGAAAATTTAGAAGAGATCAATGCTAATAAAAAGTTGGTTAAGTAAAATGTCAGTATCCATATAAAGTAGCACTATGGAATCAGTAAAAATCATTCTGCATAATTATGTTGAAAATAAGGAGAAATAATTGCCAAGTAATGAAGCACATTAAACATGACCTTATTAGAACAAAGCATAGGGAAAATTTTCATGACATTGAGCTTGGCAATTTTCTGTGTGTGGGGAGGATATGACACTAAAAACACAAGGAATAAAAGTGAAAATGGACAAGGGGGATTTGCCAAACTTAAAAGCTCTATCACAGCAAAAGAAACAAGTAAATGAAAACTCCACTAATGAGTGGGAAAAGGTATTTGCAAATGGTATATCTGATAAGGTGTTATTTTACAAGATGCATTAGAAAATTCTACAACTTCCAGGACAAAAAAACAAAATAGCCCAATTAAAAAAAAAAAAAAAAAAAAAGCAAGAGATTTGAACAGACATTTTCCAAAGAAAACATATAAGTGGCCAGAAAATATAAGAAAAGATGCTGAACATAACTAATCATCAGCAAATGAATATCAAAATTACAATAAGAACCTCACATCTGCTCTGATGAACACTAATAATAAAAAGAAAGATAAGTTTAAGGATGTGAAGATATTGAAACCTGTGTAAATTGCTGATGGAAATGTTAAACGATTCAGTTGGTTATGGCAAAAATTAGTAGTGGAACTATCATATGATCCAGCCATTCTACTTCTGGGTCTACATTCAAAATATTAAAATTAAGATCTCAAAGAGATATTCACACACCTGTGGTCATGTCAGCAATATTTGTAATAACTTATATATGGAAACGACCTAAATGTCTATTGATGAATGAATGAATATTGAAAATGTGGTATATACACATACATGCTTTGGAATGTTTTTCAGACTTGAATAAGAAGGAAATCCTGCTGTTTACAGCAACATGGGTGAACCTTGTGAACATTATAGATAATGTTCCATAATAACCTAGTCACTAAAAACAAATACCACATAATTTCTTTTTTTTTTTTTTTTTGTAGAGACAGAGTCTCACTTTACTGCCCTCGGTAGAGTGTCGTGGCCTCACACAGCTCACAGCAACCTCCAACTCCTGGGCTTAAGCGATTCTCTTGCCTCAGCCTCCCGAGTAGCTGGGACTACAGGTGCCCGCCACAACGCCCGGCTATTTTTTTTTTTGGCTGCAGTTTGGCCGGGGCTGGGTTTGAACCCGCCACCCTCGGTATATGGGGCCGGCGCCTTACTGACTGAGCCACAGGCGCCACCCCACATAATTTCTTTTATATGAGGCATCTTTAAAGGTCAAACCCCTAGAGACTGTTTAATTGATAAAAATGTTCTGTTATGTGACATAAGTAAGTTCTAGAGATCTGCTGTACAACATCATGCCTATAGTTAAAAATACTGTATTGTAAACCTAAAAAAATTATAATGAAGGCAGATCTTACATTAAACATTATTACCATAATTTTGAAAATATTAAGTGAAATAAGCCAGTACAGAAAGACAAATAGTACATGATCTCATTTATATGTGAAATGTAAAAAGTTGTTTTACAAAAGTAGAGAGTAAAACAGTGGTCCACAGAGTACAGGAAGGACAGGGGGGAGAGAGGGATAGGGAAAGACTTTTCAACAGGTACGAAGTTACAATTAGAAAGGAGAAGAAAGTTCTGTGTTCTGTTGCAAAGTACGATGACCAGAGTTAACAAAACTGAATTAAATGTTTCAAAATAGCTAGAGGAGAGGTTTGTTGTTGTTGTTATTTTTGTTGTTTGTTTTGAGAGAAGTTCTCATTCTTCTATCCAGGCTAGAGTGCAGTAGTGTCATAATAGCTCACTGTGACCTCCAACCCTTGGGCTCCAGGATCTTGCTGCCTCAGATTATCAAGGAGCTGTGACTACCGGTTCACCCATCACACCTGTTAATTATTCTGTTTTTTCTAGAGATGGTTCTGGCTCTTACTCAGGCTGGTGTTGAACTCATGATCTCAAGTGATCCTCCTGCCTCGGCCTCCAGAGTACTAGGATTACAGGCATAAGCCACAGTGCCCAACCAAAAGGAGAAGTTTTTTTAATATCCTCAGTTTAAAGCAATGACACATTTTTAAGGGGATGGCTACACTAATCATCCCGATTGGTCATTGAGTACATGAGTACATGGATTGAAAATCAGGTTATGCCTCATAAATATGTACAATTATTATGTATTAATTATATTTTCTTAAAATATTAAAAATGAATAAGAAAATATACCCTAACCCTCAAAAATATTAGGTATAGTGTGATTCCTCTAAAGTATATATACCTGAAAAAAGTAGAAATGGATGCATACTAATTTTGGTCAATTGTAAAACATTAGTTTTTTGATTATAATTACTTAATTTTATTATTTTCAGTTATCCATTTTCTTGAGTTTTAAAAATAAATCTTAGTACTAAGATTTTGCAAGCTATTATGTTTTTAGTAGAAATTGCCCTTTTTTATCCTCTTTCAGAATAACACATGAATTTTTAAAAATATCAATAGAGCCCTTGTATAAAAGGAGCATTTTAAAAATATCCTGTGAGTTAGTGGAGAAAACAACAGATGTTGGCATCAAGCAGAGCAGGTTAAAATCCTGACTTGGCCATTATAGCTTTGTGCCTTGGGAAATCTATTTAACTTATCTGAGATTGAATTTACTCTATAAAATTTGGAAAATCAAATTATTCTATAGGAATTGGTGAGTATATTATTATCTGTTGTTGAATAAATTCTAGTTTGCATTATTACTGTTTTCATCATTACTGACATAGTGGAGAGAATGTTGGAAGGAAGTCATGTTTTGAAAAATTGATGACTACTTTCTCTAAATACAAATCAATACAATATACTTAGAAAAGTAGATATATTACTTCACTCATATAATTGTATTTTAAAAGCTGTTGATCATTTCAATAAAGAAGAAAGTATTTCAATCATTTTATAGTTTATAATAGCAATAACAGAATAACATACATAACTATGCCTTTCCATTTTATTATTTTATTATCTTCTTTATTCACTCTTTTGAAGACATCTTTCTTCATGAGCCAAACTAATTATCCTTCAATTTATCTACTTACATTTGAATTCCATAAATTAATTGCCTTGGAAGCAAAACTAGCTTTGGAGAATAAGTCTTAAATCTCTGGTAAGGATAGTTCCAAGTTTCAGAAGGTCTGGCCTTCTCATTTTGGGACAAGTAAGTATCCAGAGATGTGATATATCCTAGAAATACATTTAATAATGTTCTAAAATATTTACAGAAGCATTAAAATATCTATACAATATAGAATGTCATAATTTGTAATAAATAGTAGATTTTTTTAAAATAAAATGCTAAACTCAAAACAAAACTCAGTTTTGATAATTTATCTAGTAAATATTATGGTATTTTTATAAATAAATAGTGTCTGGCCATTATCACTCAATCACTGATTTCTTTGTCATTTATGATATTTAAAGCATACAATGATTTAAATATATAATAGATCCTAGCATCTCACCCAATACCTAACTAAATAACATGAAAATTATTTTATTTTTATTTATTTTTGAATATTAAATATCTTTATTTAAAGAGTCTAGACAATGAGTTACTTTTAACTGACATATTTGCTTTTAAATACGAAGATCTCAATTGCTAGACATGCAGATTAGTTAGTAAGAATGAACTTGTTCTAGCGCGTATGGGCTCCGTGCATCTTGCTAGACTGTTATGTTTCCTCCCACGTGAAAACTTTCCCTCTCACCTCCAATACTTTCATACAAAGTCGCCATTTACATCTCATTATGGTACATATACCAAAAACACATTATACACTGACAGATGCTTGTGCCAAACTTTGAGAACCTTCTCTAGGTTCAATGCAATTAAATACTATTAAGAATTTATACATATTATTCTTAGTAAAGCATCACAAGAATGGAGAAGCCAGAATCCTATGTACCCAATTCTGGTATGAGGACAACTAAGGTCCTAGTACACGGTGGGGGGGTGTGTGGATTGTTAAGATAGGGAGGAAGGGAGGGGGTGGAGGACAACGGGTGTGGTACCCCTTTGGGGGGTGGGACACAGCTACAGGAGGGTCCTTATCTAACAAAAGCTATTAGTGTAACCTGGTTCTTTGTACCCTCAAACAATCCCCAACAACTATAAATTAAAAAAAAAAAAAAAAAAAGACTTTATGCGATAGCTCATGCCTGTGACCCTAGCACTCTGGGAGGCTGAGGCAGGTGGATCAAGAGATGTTATCTAGATAGAACTTGGCCTTCTCACTCACCAATTATAAATGAAAGTAGCCATGTGTAGTATGACATTTACTCAAACGATGGTGCTCATCAGTGATTGCTAGTGACAGTCACCACGCGACAGGCAGGACAGTCACAGAAAGCTCGGAGTCATAGTTATCGTTTGAGGAGCGTAAGACCATTTGGAAGTGGGATTTGAAATTCGAAAACCTTGTGGAAGTGCACTACAGTGGAGGCGTGAGCAGACCCTCCAATGCCCTGACGACTCTGTGCATTGGGATGAGTTTGAGACGCGAGGCACCAGGTGCCACGTGCACCAGGGAAGGGACGCTGTGTCTGCGCTGGTGCTGGAGCGGTTCACAGGCTCCCAACACTGTGCCCGGGGCCCGGGATTAGAACGAGCACACGAGGCATTCTAGAGACAGCCAAGCGGGAAGTTTTTGTCCTGAGATTGTTAGAGTCACTGAATGAAGACCACCCTGAAGGAAGGGCGCGATACTGACAGCGGTTCCAAAACGTGGTACAAGTGGATGACGAGGTTGTGGAGAAACTGGTTTGGTCTGATGAAGCACAGTTTAAGCTTAACGGAACAGTCAACCGACATAATTGTGTATATTCGGCCCCAGAAATTCCACGTGTGGAAAAAGTCCATTGACTGGGCTTCAATGTCTGGGGTGGACTGTCACTGAGGGGACTCATTGGACCATTCTTTTTTGAAGGTCCTATTACTGGTGCAGAGTACCTAGGTGTGCTAGGCACATCCATTTCACCTGTAATGAAAATTATTTTAATCTAAAGGAATACTAAGTTTGTGTGCCTCAGAAAATATCACGAAACTCTAAATATTACCACATGTACCATTGACTTATATAGCTCTACTAATTTTTCTTGCTTCAACCAAGACATGTAGGATTTAACTCAATCATGACAATTTTAATTCACTTTCAGTTCTTGTAAAAGTATTAGAGCAATAATGACCTCAATTTTAACATGTCCATGATATTTAACAAAAAACGAGAGACTAGTGCAAATGTCTGTATGATAAAATGAATTTTTTTTTTCTCCTGGGTAGATAGATGCCTCATAGCCCGGGACTGCAGGGTCAAAAGGGAGATCTTATTTGAGTTCTTTGAGGATTCTCCGTATGTCTTTCCAAAGAGGCTGGCCTTGTTTGCAGTCCCATCAACGGTGTAAGCGTGTTCCTTTTTGTTCACATCCACGCCAGCATCTGTAACTTCTGGGCTTATGATGTGGGACATTCTCACTGAGGTCAGGTGATATAGCAGGGTGATTTCGATTTGCATTTCTCTGATGATTATGGACGATGAACATTTTTTCATAGGCTTGTTAGCCATTTATATCTGTCTTCATCAGAGAAGGTTCTGTGTAGTTCTCTTGCCCAGTGATAAATGAGATGATTTGCTCCTTTGTTATTAATTTGATTTTACCATATATCCTATCAACCCTTTGTCAGATGTGTAACCTGCAACTATCTTTTCCCATTTTGAAGGCTTCAATTTGCTTTTATTGTTGTGTCTTTTTCTGTGCATAAGCTTTTCAGTTTAATTAAGTCCGATTTGTTTAGTTTTGTTGTTGCAATTGCCACAGAAGTCTTCTTCCTCACATCTTTTCCTAGGCCATCATCCTCAAGAGTTTTTCCCACACTTTCTTCTAGGTTATGTATCACTTCATAACTTAGATTTAAATCTTTTATCTATCTCGAATTAATTTTTGTAAGTGGAGAAAGGAGTGGGTCCAGCTCAATTTACAATCGCAGCGGAGATGTGGAAACGTCCTAAATGCCCATCCTCTCAGGAATGGGTGAACAAATGGTGATGTATGTCTACCATGGAATACTATCCAGCCACAAAAGAGATGGTGACTTTATATCTGTTGTATTAACCTGGATGGAAGTGGAACACATTCTTCTCAGTACAATATCACAAGGGCGGACAGGTACTCAATACTGATATGAACCCATGATCTAATTCACACCTTCCTAGGAGAAAAATCTATTTTAATTCAAGCTGGGGGGAGGTGAAATGAGGGAGGGAAGAAAGGGGGGATGCTCCCACTTAATGGGCACAATGTAGGGGTGTACTGCACACCAAGTGTGTGTGGGAAACAACTAGAAGTGGGACTGTACGTAACAAATGCAAATATTTTGACTTGTTCTTTGTCCCCTCACATTAACCTGAAATAAAAAAAAAATACGTGTTTTCTTGTGAGAAAACATTTGAAAACACTCTGTGAGCATGTGTGGTGGTCTTAAAATATAACTATAAATTTCTAATCCACACCCCCATCAAGATGGCAAAGATTCATTCCTATCGCATTAATTAATGGCTAATTTTTGATAACAATGTGGGAGAACTGACGGCATATCACTTCAAGATAGTTAAAAGAATATTGCAGCCTTCATCTTGGGTCTTTCTTCCACTCTTTCTCCCTCTTGGGTGACTCATTCTCAAGAAAGCACCGTCATCGTGTGATCTGCTTTACTGAGGAGCCTCTGCAGAGAGATGGGGACCTCAGCTCACAGCCAGTGAGAAACTGAAGCACGGGAGCAAATGTGAGTTTGGAGGGAGTTACTACAGTCCTGAGGCAGCCTTGGGATGAGGGCAGCTCAAGACAACCATAGCCTTGAAAAGACCCTGAGCAAGAAACATCCAGACAAGCCACTCCCAGACTCCTGACCCTCAGAAAATATGTGAGACAATAAAAACTGTAAAGTTTTGGGTAAACTAATACAGAAAGAAGAAGCTGGCAACTTAATTTTGGCTGCCAGTGTGTGTGTTACTTCATCTCTCAGAATTTTAGTTTTCCATTTTTTAAACTTTGTCTTATGCATTTGTATTTTGCAGGGTAATTACACTGTTAACATTTATCAAGTAGTAAGTATTTTGGCATGCAAATGTACATATAGAAGGTGATCCATAAATGATATATATAGTGTTATCATTTTTGTTATTACCATTTTTATTATAAATAACAATTATTTTAAATACTTCCATTTTATGCTAAAATATTCAAAGTATAAGAAATAAATGACTTAATTGAAATAATTCCTTTATATATCTACACAACAGATTTTTGCAACCAGGGTTTATTTTATGTAATTTTAATGTTCCTTCTAAACCTGTACAAAACTTAGAAAAGCCAAGAAAAAGCACTTAAGTCCAGTCATATATGCTAAACCTCTCCATATCACAATAAAGAAGGAAATATTTTAAGTGTGAAAGTTACCTGCAGGAGTTACAAAGGAAATTCATAACCTTTTTAGCTTTAGAGTTTCTGATACCAGAGGGTTAGAATGTTTATGTAGGGGATTAACATTACAAATTGGAATAGCACCTGTCCCTTCCCTCTCTCCCAAATAATACATCGAAGAGAGTATTGTGTTATTGTCTAGTCCCTAAGTGGTTTTGTAAAGGAAAGTGGAAAAGAAGATTGTGGTTAGTATGAATAGATCAGAATGTAACACTGTTTTATTGGTCAGCATTCAAAGGAATGACAGAGTAATTGTTTAAAAATGCTTTTAGAAGTTTCAGGCCTAGGGTGGCGCCTGTGGCTCAAGCAGTAGGGTGCTGGTCCCATATGCCAGAGGTGGTGGGTTCAAACCCTGCCCCGGCCAAAAAAAAAAAAAAAAGAAGTTTCAGGCCTCACTAGTTTCTTGAGTAACTCAAGCAAAGCTGTTTTCATTTTTTTTTTTCCTAAAGGTCTGTAAACTCAAATTATCTGGGCAGCATTTATCAGTATGTGGATAGAACACAATCAAGCATCTGAAGGAGATTCCACTTGTTTCTGGAAGCAAAACAGAGATGGTACCCTATCCATCCAGTTACTTTGGAAAGTGTATGCTAGATAAAAGGAGCTGTTTTTTTGAAAATGTTAAGGTCCTCCTAAATATTTTCTTTGTCATATGCAGAATAACACAATTGCACCAGGTGATAACTTATATTCTTTAAGTACTCCATAATTTAATAGCTCCATTTAATAAGAAGTTCCATCCCATAAAGGCATCCCTATGTGTGACCACAAGATACAGGAACTCCTGAGGACTGGGAGCCTGGAGAGGCACTTAAGGGAATAGAATGTGAGTGTGTGTGTATATATATGGTAGTCTACAGTCTACTATTAGTAAATATGTATCAGTCTACATTAGGAAAATGTTATTTTCTGAGAAGAAAACCCCACATAGCTCTTTACACATAAATTCCCAGGTAGAGTGATAAAACATCACTGTTCTGTGTTTAACCAAAGCTCTATAAATTATCTAACTACCTAAGGTCAGCTAGAGTGTAATTGACAGTTGCTTTTCCCATCTGAAATTTGTAATTTCAAAGTGACTTCTTATATTCAATTCCATAATATATTACTAGAAATGTAGTTTAACTATAATATAGCTTATGCTATGTATTACTTTCCAACCTTTCCAAAATTTATAAAAACATGCCATCATATTGTGGGGAGAAGGGGACATGGGACTTTTATTCCTTTGAGAATATGATGACAATTGCAGATTTTCTTCTGGGAAGTATTTAGGTCTAAAAAAATAACCAAAATAACTACAACACAGAATAAAGCCTTAGAGACAAGTCTGAGAGAGAACCATAGGATTTATGGGGCTTTTGAAACCACAAATGGTTTATTGCTGAGAGATGTTTTGCCATGCTGATAAAGAGCCTCTATTTCTATTATTGAAATGGGACCTTCTGAAAGGCTAGGGGAATTCTGTAAACAATTGGAGATGTGGATAAGAAAGATGAAGTTCAAGCACTCCAATTTCCATGTTAGAAATTGGAAACTGCTTCCCTAAAAAGCAGCTTGATAAATAATGGCCGGGTTCTATAATAATACTGGTGCTACATTTTAATTACATTTTGATTTAGGTTGGCTTGGTATCCTAACCACATTCTTTACCCAGTTCTTCTGGAGAAAGATGGTCCAAATTCTGATAGGGGCCTATAAACAAACTTGCAGAGTATAACCTGTTTGCAATATGGAAATAGCTGGTAATTCTTAATTTGTATTAGTAATTCGTTAAAAGTATTAGAAGAGAAATAGAGTGATCAGGAAACTATAATACATTTAAATTTATGTTTAAGTTATTAAAACATGTATTTCATATATTTGTTGTTTAGTATAATGATCTCATTTTTTAAAACTTTTTCTTTTTTTCATCAAAAAGAATTGACCAACACTAGCTATAGGCAAGCTAAAACATATGATAGTTTATTACTTTACCTGTATGTACTCGTTTTTAAACTTTAAAAAAGTGAGAACGTGTCAGCTGGGGGTAACCTAGGATATACTACTTGGATCTCAGGTCATGAAACAATTATATTAAAATCAATTACCAAATGCCCACCAATCCACGAATGGATTAACAAGCTGTGGTATATGTATACCATGGAATACTATTCAGCTATTAAAAAAAAATAGAGACTTTACATCCTTCGTATTAACCTGGATGGAAGTGGAAGACATTATTCTTAGTAAAGCATCTCAAGAATGGAGAAGCATGAATCCTATGTACTCCATTTTGATATGAGGACAATTAATGACAATTAAGGTTATGGGGGGGAGGGAAAGCAGAATGCGGGATGGAGGGAGGGGGGTGGGGCCTTGGTGTATGTCACACTTTATGGGGGCAAGACATGATTGAAAGAGGGACTTTGCCTAACAATTGCAATCAGTGTAACCTGGCTTATTGTACCCTCAATAAATCCCCAACAATAAAAAAAAAAAAAAAGGTAAAAAAATCAGTGGGGCATACGAATGATCTGAAATGGAGGCTGGCAGAGAATCAAGGGCAGAAAACCTGACAAAATACAACTAGACTGAAATATTATTTACTGCAACTGACAATAAAAAATCTGAACTGAAAAAAAGCACTAACTGTAAGCATGAAGACTAATCATTCACAGTGATATCACCTGTACTTTTTTATAAAACAAATACATTCTGAAGCTAGTATTCTCATCTAAAGAATTAAAAATGGCATTGTCTTTTCTAGTCATTAACATGCACAAGAATGTATGCTTTCAGAAATCAAACAAGTCAAGTTAATAATACCCAGAGACAAAGAGAATTCACTCATTAATGATCAAGTAATCACCTGAAAATGAAAATTGACATTGTCAATTCTTATGTCTACTGACAGAGGTCAAAATAATGTGATGCTTGATGTAAATTCTGAGAGCAGGCATTTCATAGGAATAATAAATATGTATTGGTCTACAGGTTTTAACTTTGTAGTTCTTGTAATTAAAAAGAATAGCCCTCCTTGATCCTTGCTATTAACGTTACATTTAAATGTAGTATAATTATGTTAAAGTATAAAGTAGAAATTTATTTATTTATTATGTTCATGTAAAAATACTGAATGACTATTTTTAATTTATGAAATTAAACATATCTATGCTATGTTATATTTCTATATGCTCTGCCTATTTAAAATTTATAGAACAACCAATATTTTATTAATGACTTTTCTCATTAACCTAAATAGGATGATAGTATCAGTGAGCTGTTGTACTCCTTGACAATGCACTCACTGGAACCTTTTCTCATTGCCTTCTTTTTATTGCATATATTAACATCAAATGGATCCACCAACAACACCCAGGATTCAAAGTCTTGGCACCTGTGAAGGGTACTCACATTCAGAAAAGCATTTCAGCTCCTTCACCTATTCAAAATGACATGAGTGCGAGGAAACACATTAAATATGGGCAACAGTGCAACATTCCAAGATCAATTATTTAAGACTACATTTTTGAGAATGCAAATATATCCACATTTGAACCAAGATAGTAACAAGTAAATTAACCTCAAAACAGTCATCTGCCCAAGGCTATCTGTCTGCCCTCTGTTTTCCAAAGTTATCAATACAGCAGTTATCATAAGTTGGGAACAAAAAAAGAAGTGACACATCACTTTATAGGTGAATAAAATTCAATGAAAAAGAGAATTTTCAGTGTTTGATGATTAATGATAAAATAGGAATGGTTCTTCTCCTAGAAGTGCCTAAAATTTAAAAAGAACACAGTCATTGCTGAAAATTGTTAACTAGTTAAAAAGTAATATTCTTGTCTTATGTTTGTCTTTGTGGGTCCAGTTCCTTTAGTGAGTTCCTAAAAACATAAGTAATGCAAAATAGCTCCATTTGAAAAGAATCCTTGAGACCCAAGTCTAAATGGGAAATTTGGTCATGTTTTATATACAGCGTATGCATACAGCTTGAAAGTAATTTTATACAACATTTTGAATAATTTTGTATATGAAATGAAGTTTTGACTGGAAGCCATCACGCTGGGCCAGGTATGGAATTTTCCACTTATGGTGCCATGTTGGTGTTCAAAAAGTTTCATATATTGAAGCCTTTCAGATATTGGACTTTTGGATTCATGATTCCTGACGTGTATTATAAAAATTTATATAACCTTATAAAGCTAAGGAAATCATGATGTTAAATGTATTTATACTATTATACTATTATAGAATTAAATTGTATTTCTTTTCTATAATTTCCAGTAACTTCCTTTTTTCAACAAAACCCATTGATCTGAACACATTCGGAATAGTATAGCCTGTGGATAAATTGTCAGTATGTAAATTTTGAGTTTTAAAGTGAGGTAATTGTCCTCCAAAGAAGAAAAAATGAGTATACCAATTATCGTCATACCCGACAATATATTATAACGTCATTTTGCATTGCCATCAGTTAATTAGCTTAATAAATTTACTAACTTCGAAGATTACTCTATTGACTTTTAAAAATACAATATTCGACCAACTACTCATTCAATATTTAGGAGCAATATTTCTAATATTTGGCTCAAAATAAAGTTTAACATGTTACACATAGAAACCTGGCATACGTACTTGTTAAAGTCTTTGGATATGTATCTGGAAGAGTTAATAAGAAATATCTGAATAATATATAATTTGTCTTTATGATTCCTGTGTTTCCTAGCAACACTGAAAGGGCAGCCTTTTATTTGTTTCCTTATAGTAAGGAAATAAAAATCATATTTGAGATTTCGAATATCGACCATGATATGCTTCTTATTTATACACAGACATGAAAACTTTAATCTCATTTAATTGAAAATATTTTTATGGTGTGAACATCATTCATCATCTTAACTTAAAATCATATATGTACTATGAGGAGTTAGGAACAAAATAAAGCTACATTAAGAACAAATGTAGATAAACTTACAATAATTATAAAGAACATTAACATTTTTGACAGTAAAATTTTTTCTTCTAAAAATAATTTGTATTGTTTTATGAACTTGGCAATGTGGAAGTTGGGAGATATTGAAATGTTAAAAGTTTTAAATTTATTTATTTTTTTCCAGGTTTGGACACCTATTCCTCATTTCTGAGGATAACAGATGAGCCCCATGGAATGCAAAAGACATTGGCAACCAGTGGTCAGTCATGTGGCCCATTTTTAACTGGGCTGAGATTTCGATTACTTCTAAGTAAACAGTGGTATGAGAATGATCATTTACAGTGGTAAATTTCATTATATTTTTATCAAGTCTGAATGCTAACCAAAATGTAATATTGAAGTCTGCTTGCTAGATTCAGGTTTCCCTAAATCCAAAACTGAATACAAATATTAACGTCTGCTTAGTAGGTTGCACATTTACCCTAAGAGCCAGATCAGTGCAGTGGGTGAGAGCCAAGCCTTTGGAGTCTGTTGGTGAGACTGGGTCTGTAACCTGCCCTCGCCACATGTTATCTCCACACTGCTCAGTTACCTGGGGCTCATCTGTTATCCTCAAAAAATCAGCATTTTTAAATACAAAATGACTACAGAGAAGATAAATAAGTGGTTTTCTATATTTACAGAGGAAATATAACACACTATGACATCCTTCTTACATTCTGGGGCCTGACTTAGTCAGAAACTACCTGTTATTTTTTTAAAGCATCTATGCTACTTAAATAAAAAATGACTCTAGAGTTGTTGGAAGGTAAATGAAACAATGTAAAAATAGTGATTTTCTTCCTTTCTTGTATAATGAGATCATTTGCTAAATGTTCTTATTATGTTAATAATTATTATTGCATTATAAATCTGATGCCAAAGATATCCAGTAGGTGAAATGGCAAAAAACAAAACAAAACAAAACAAAACATGGATCTCCATCTGCAGTATTCTTACATCACGCTATCATTTACTACAGGTCTGAAGAAAATAACATTAATGAAAATGAAGTTTAAATTGATTTGGTGCGTGTTTTCTTATTGCTTTCATTTAAACTGTCATTGTAGCAGGTGAACAAAAAACATTATCTTCAACCATATCAGGGTATACAACTTCTAGCAGGTACATATGCCCCCTGATATATTATGTGACATTAAATATATAATATATTCTATAAGCCAAGTAAAATAATTCGGGTACGAGGATAATTGGTATACTCATTTTTTTCTTCTTTGGAAGACAATTACCTCACTTTAAAACTCAAAATTTACATACTGAATGGCATGGCATTTTTATCTTGTACACATGAATATAGACTAACTTCCATTTAGTTTGCAAGTTCATTCTTACTGTTGAAAGCTTCCTTTAGGTTTCTACTAAATAGATTTTCTCTTTTGTTAATGTATTAGTTAACCTTCAAAATGTGGATCGTTTATTTTCTTCCCAGGAAATACAAATCAGCCCCGACCTTGGTCAATCACTGTGGCCAAAGTGGGCGGGAATAAGGGGAAAATGTAAAAAGAGCTGCTTGTAAATTTGTGTTATTCACATTTATTGAGGAAATACAACATACTATAAAATATATCCTGGTGACCTGGAGCCCAAACTAGTTGGCAACACCACAGTCATTCTTTTTTAAGTGTCACAGCCATCTAAATAAAAGCAACTCTGTGCAGGTTTACATTACCCCAGAGTACAAACAAACACATTTTCCTTAAGGACACAGCAGCAGTGGCCTATGCTACGTTAAGCTCTGTATTGTGAACTGATTCTGTAGAGATGTTCTTTCTTTTCCTTATTTGTTTTTTCTATTTTCAGAATTCAGATATTCAGCTGCACCCTTTCATGTAAGTTTGCTCATTATGGATTCACAAATGGATATGGTCAGAGATTATTTCTATGTAATCAATCAATATTTCTCTACTTACAGTAATAATTCATAAGCTTTATATCCAATATGGGTAAGGAATAGTGACACAAAATATGTACTTCTAAGAATGTGTTATAGATAGTATAGCTATCCACGAAAAATACAAACATGTCTGAAAACAATGCATTATATGACCACCTATTCAATATTATTTATCTACATCTTAGTATATGTCCAAGATATTGGAGGTAAAGACAGAACAATGTTCACGTTGAAAAAACACCTTGATATTTTGGATCTTAGAGTCTAGAAGGTGTGGTGAAGATGAATATTAATCCAATAATCATATAAATAATGTTACCATAAAGTACTCTAAATTCTAGAACTTTTAAAGAAGGATTTACTATCTTAGGGAAGACATCCATTCCAAAATGACATCGTGGTGACATGTTAAAGGTAATTAGGTACTGACTGAGTAAAAAGAATGGAGGTAGGGGGAATATTCCAGACAGAGAGTATAGCATCTTCCGATCCCTGTAGGTACCAGGGAATTGAAAGAGACTAAACCACTGGCCACCGAAAGAGTAAATGGTTGAAGGTCAGTCAGGTATGGAGAGCTGGGGACTTAGTGTATGCCAGTCTGCAGCCATGTTTTGGATTATACTCTCATCTCCAAAGAGTGAGAAGTCAGGGAAAGTTATTTGATAGCTGAGTGTCAAGCGATGACATTTGAATTTTATTAAACATTTATCTTCTTTCAGTGTAGCAAATGTTAGAGGGGATTATGAGTTCAGATATTATAGGAGTGTGGTTTGAAAAATGATGTTAACAATAGAGATGGAGATATGGGATGAGAGTCCAGGGGGCTTGAGGAAATCGTATCTGTTATGTGTCACATCCCACTTCTGACACCACTTGTCAGGGCCTGGGACTGGCCACGTCTCGGCCGGCTTAGGTAGGTTCTGGATGCGGACAGCTAAGTTACGTTGCTCAGGAACAATTTCTCTTAGGTGCCTGAGGGCTATCTACTTCAGCTGGAAAGAGAGAGAGTGTCTCTCTTAGAGTGTCTCTCTTAGATAGTCTCTCTTTAGAGATAGTAAAGCAGTCTTAGAATAGATAGATCTTAGTCTTTAGGAGAGCTTGGGAATCTTCAGCAGAGAGACACCGTGCTGGCGTCCAGCAGGCAGAAGAGGAGACAGAGTCAGAGTAAGCGAGTCCATGATAGAATGCGCATGCTCCCGACTGCCTTCTCCTCCAGCCTGATATAAGGCTGATCTCGTGCCTCTCAACACCACAGGTGTAGAGACTGCCAATTCACCACTGCTCTCATCTTGCGAGCTTTCATTCTTGTTAGGAGAGCTAAATCCCTCTCCATGCACTTTTCATCAAGGTGTTCCATTATTGAGCTAGACAGGTATTTCTTTACTTCTCACTCCTCCTAGCCATAGACTATACAGGCTGCTACAGTTATGGACTGAATGTTTGCGTCCTCTCCAAATTCAGATGTTACAGCTCTAACCTCCAGTTGGATGGCATTGGAAATGAGGCCTCTTGGAGGTAGTTTGAGATGAGGTTGTGAGGGTGGGTGCTCCATGAAAGCATTAGTTCCCTTACAGGAAGAGAAAGAGACACCAGGCAGCTCTCACCCTGCTATGTGAGGACAAGCTTGGAAAAGGGCCCTCACTAGTACATACATCAGCCAGCACCTTCACTTTGAAATTCTCAGCTTTTAAAATGTTAAGGAATTAATGTTTATTGTTTAATGATCCAGTAAACGGTGTTTGTAGGGTAGCCTGACCTGACTGAGGAAATATCCATAAATAGATGACCTGAATACAGGAGTCAGGAGTGAGTTGTCAAGGGTAATTATAAATAATTTTGTCCATAGATATCATCCTGAAAGGAAGCAATAAAAAAAGCCTATGTCTGGGTTGGCGGGTGGGAGTCAGTAATCACACATTTAGATGTGGTCAAGTGGAACCTGGGCTGCTTTTGAGATTTTAAGTCCTGATATCAATAAAGCCTCTAGATTTACAGCTCTTGAAATCAGAGTTATCATCGGAGTTAGAGTTACTCTTTGGGAATCATTGATTGTAGATACTAATTAATGGTTTGTGTACTCAGGAAGAAGGCACAGAGGAAGACAAAAGAAAGCCAAGGATTATCTGCCTATTAATGACCAACAACATTTAACAGCTTTGTAAAAGCAAAGCCATCAGAAACAAAGCAGCCTCAGAGGTCACATGGAGTTTTCTCGAAGACGGTGGATGAATCCATCAGGGCCTGAGGCTCTGAGAGACTAAGAGAGATGAAAACTGGCGTGCCCAAGGATTCAGTGACCAGGAGAATATGTTCATCTGACACAGGAGAGAAATATTGTAGCAGTGAGGATAGATGTCTAATTGCAGTAGGGAATCTTGTCACACGTAGAGAATAATATCAAACAATTTTCTGACCAAGATTAAATTAGAGATAATCCCAGTAGTTTCCATATTGTAATGCCCCCTTTTATCTTCTATTTGCAAGTGAAGCAGAGTTGAATTTCTTTACTAATGACTTATTCTGTGTTATGAATTTATAGGCACAAGCTATGGGAGAGAGAATGGGTGCATAGAAAAATGATGAAAAACTGCATAAAGGAAAACTATTCAAGTTTAGCCTGACGAATGAGTGTCATCCGAAGAAATGAAGGAAGGAAGAAGAAAGAAAGAAGGAAGAGAAGGAAAAAAGGAAAGGTAACAGTGTCTCATAAATGAGGCATAACAATAGGGCAGGGAGAAGTTGCTAACAGTGGGAAGACACTGGGCCATCAGCGTAACTCTGTGCAAAGACTGAGCACTGTTGACAAAGCAGATGGACGGATGACTCTCCGGGGTGCTGAATGCCGCCAAAAGATTAGACATTTCTCAGAGACTGTGAGCAGCCTTTGAAGCATTTGGTCAGGAAAGTGGCAGGAAGAATATGAGTATTTTAAAGAAAATCAATCCCTTTACCCATCACTGTGGAGAGAAAGAAGGAATGAAGAAAAATGATGGAAAAGATTTTTTAAAAGCACAAATTGATGCATTGAGTATGCACACAAGATATTTTTATATGTCACACAAAATTAAAAGAATCAAGCCCATGATATTAGTCACTATAATGCGCACCATAATCTTATCTTTGCTTCTAGAAAAACAGACAAATAAAATAATATTGAAATAATGTTTATTCTTGTGTTTTTGAGGAGGAAACTAGGTCGCAGAGAGAGAAAGAAAAGAAATACATTAAAATTTTCGATAGCATTTGAAAACTCAAAATCCTATTGAGTGGGGTGACAACTGAGGCTCAAAGGAGTAGGGTGCCAGCCCCACATATCTGAGGTGGTGAGTTCAAACCCAGCCCTGGCCAAAAACCGCCAAAAAAAAAAAAAAATTCTATTGAGTTTTCAAGGTTCAAAATTTGCAGTGACTTTGACTTTGCTTAGATGCATTGGTAAAAACAAACAATAAACAAACTAAACTGTTTTCTATTATAGTTGCTACCTACATCTGAAATTACAAAATTGGTATGTATCTATGGTAATTCAAGAAGTTATCAGGATGTTAGGACTACATGCCTGTAAGAATAGAAAATGGTTCTTCAGAGGTTTATACCAAGGTAGATTGGACATTATGTCCATCTGACAAAAAAAGAAAAAAAAAGGTGATGCTGATCTATGACAGGAGGTCGAGCTATAGGTCAGAAATCTAAAAGTAGAGAAGCATTGGCAGTAATACATTAAAATACTCCCCACCTTCTAAATACATGGAAATTACACCATCATTCATGACCCTTTCCTTCACTGGTCAATTAGATTAGGAGTTTGCAGATGTAGAAGTCGGGGAAGAAATTGGGGATATTGCAAGGTTAGGAAATAAAGCAAACCTACCCTCATGTGCCAGGGAATAAGTATAATGAAAAATGATATGAGCACAGTTTCATCTCTTTTGGTCCTATCGAATACAGCTCTCAGAACGCTGAGAAATCACTACTGCATAGTAGACAATAAGCTGTGTCAAATTTATCTAAGTCATTAACAAAGAAGCCAAATATGTGCCTGAGCTGGTTCAAAATAAATGAAAACAACATGGGATGCTATAGACTGTGGGAGCAAAAAGGAATTCTAGGACACGTGTGTTTTGTTAGATAAAAAATTAAATAGTGTAGGGAAAAAATACTATAACTTTAAATACCTTTTTCTGCACAAACTAAATCATCACTTACAGAAATGTTAAAATGTCTGAGCCCAAATCAGTTCTATAAATTTATATGCTCTCCCTGGAGTCATGTGATGCTTCATGGTCTCAATAGGAAAATGCAGTTATCATGACATTGGATCAAGTAATCTCTCATTTGCTTATTTTCATATTTGAAGCAATGTAATTATATTCACATATGTACACATATGCACTACTAAATTTGTGGTTTCTTTTAATTATTGTTGTCTAATTAATTTAAAAATGTGAATTTCTAGTAAGATAGAAGAGAATGCCGGATATAATCAAAGCAATTTGAATTTTGCATGTACTTGAGTGCCTAGAAATACTAGATATTTTAGGGTCTAGGAATCCCTTTTTGCCAAAAATAAAAAGCCAAACATCAGTCCATAGTTTCAAATACCATAGATAACACTTCTAGAAAGAAATGTACAAATAGAAATAAGCACATTTTCTATCAAAAATGTGTAACGTTGTAGTAGAAGTAAGGTGGCCGCTTAACACCTTATATGGTGATACTGTTGAAATATTTTTTCCAAATACTAATCTTAATGTCCATTTTTTTTTCCCTGGAGGAAAAAGTAAACGTCACTGTGTGACCTGTGTGATAGACTCCCATTAGGCAAGCAGCCTTTGTGCTTAGTTGATGCACAGCAAATATCTTCTCAGGAAATAACCAGTGTGAGGGAGCTTTGATATTGCACTAAAGCATAATATTTTTAAAAATGTCTTTCTGCCCAAATCTGGCTTTGATTTTCTTGTCCCTTTACAAAGGATTTTTTTTTAAATCAATTTTCTTTAGAAACGATATCTTTCCTTGGTCCTTCTCAGTTCATTTCTCAGTTTTCTTTCTTTTTCTCTAGCTCCTTCCCCCACAGAATTTAACATTCCTTCTCCTTACAAAGGCTGAGATCCCATACTGCTTTCCATTTGTAGTTGAACTTTGAGCAATATGGAGATCCACCCCAACCTCCCTAAAGTAAAAAAAAAGAATTGCCCAGAAGTTAATAGAAAGTCTTGCCAATATGAACTAAAGTAAAATCATAAGCCACCCAGCCAACTTGATAGACCTCTTCTTGGCCAAGGAGACCCCAAATACACTCCAAAGTTTAGCGTCTGGCAATGAGAAGGGAGGTCAGACGTTACCCTAACCCTTCTTGGACACAGCCTTTCTAACTCATTCACAGGCCTAAGGCTGTGCAGGACAAAGCTTAAACTCCATCTGCAGGGCCTCGATTTACCCCACAGATCTTGTGAGTCTGACTATGTGTCCAGTGATTTGTCTCTGATTAGCAGAATTCCTTATATTTACTTAAAACATCCCAGATCTTTAAAACTCCATTTCTCTAACCAATTACAAATCAAAGAATCTTTAAACACACTTATAACCTATACTTTCTTGCTTCAAGATGTCCTACCTTTTCAGGCCATACCACTTTATGCCTTCCTTATTTTGATTTATGACTTCACATGCAATTCCTGTATCTCCAAATTGTATGAAATGCGACTGGAACTGAACTACAGTGAGTCAACTCGCTCAAGCCTACTTGGGTGTGGCTCCACACCATGGTCACTCGTGCTTGGCTCAGAATAAACCTCTTAAAATTATATTACATTATTTTGTTTGCATTATTTTCTATTGACATCAATAACAAATAATTGATTAACACAAATTTTTGTTATGTGTATTACATACTATGTTCTTCATATCTACCTTAACTTTTCCCTTTATTTTAAAATTCCGTAATGATATGCAGATGTATTCATGTGAAATCCTTCAAGTTAATTAGGCCAACATTTTTAAAAGCTCCTTTCAGATTTATCACTCCTCATTTTAAAATAATCAAGAAATAAAAGTCCTTTATGACGGCCCAGAAGGTGTTAGAATATCTGGCCTCCGGTTACAGCTCTGCCCTCCTGTTTGACTCTAGGCCTCTCATATGCTACATGCTACAGAACTCACTCCTTTCCCCTTATCTCTAACTATAGCTGTTCTTCTACAAGAAAGTTTTTGGCTCCATTATCCACCTGAGGTATGTCCTCCTGTTAACCAAGTTCTTGCTCAATACTTCTCAGTGAGACATGTTTTGACCCTGGTATTAAAGACTATAGCCAGACACTCCACAATCACTCCTGGAACAATCTTCATCTCTTTTATTCTTCATGAATGCAAGAATAGCTGCCCCTACTGGTCAGTGATGTAGGCTATAACCTTGAAATAATGCCTGGAACATAGTAGAGACACAACAATGTTTTGTTCTTAAATTGGGACTTGACATTTGATTATTATACATTTTGTTAACTCCATGAAAAGCATTAACATTTTTTAATCTTGTTACCCAACATGTAAAATAAGCCTAACAACTCTGGTTACCTTGGATATTTATAAACATGATTTCAACAGAATTCTCTGCTAAGAATTCTGTTTTTCACATTTAAGGCCAAGTAGAGAGCTGTGCAAGATGCATACATTAATCAAAATGTCACCCATCCTATAAGCAATTTTTCTGAATCTTCCATTAAAATAGTTATACATCCATAAACAGTGCAATCCACATTTCTTTAAATCATCCCTAAATTATTTTCTGAAATTTGTCAAAAGCCTGTCTGAAATGAATATATATCATGCTTAAATTTTAACTTCGTTTTACTAGTTATGTGATAGCATATTTTTGTAAATGTGTTCAGAAAATTGATTTATAATGACTTCTGAAAGTTATTGTTTATTTTTAAGAATTCACAAACTAGTTGTGGATTAAAGAGTACAAAATTGATATATAATAAATTGAAATTTATTAATCCATATACTTTCAATATAGGGGAATTTTTTTGTATCAGACATTATTCTGGGCTTTTTCACATTCTCCTGAATTTCTCCATTTGCTCTTTTTTTTTTTTAAGAATAGAAAATTTTAAAACCACATGTGCAGGTCTTTTTAGAATCATGATTTTGATGATTTAAACTACTTTATGCAGTGAGAGGTTACCTTTTTCCAACTATGATATAGCCTAAAAGTATTGAACAGGCTTCAGATAAAAATTTTCTAATTTTGCATACTTGTATTCTCATTAACGGCCCTTGGACAACATTGTTTTTTGTCTCTTAGGTACAACTTCAACTACATAAACATAAAAATATTCAGTATACCTCTTCCAGGTGAACAAGAACTAATGGATGAACATTAACAGAATCTTATATGAGCAAGGAGTTATTGCAAGCTTTCTGGAAGAAGAGAACCGCATTCTTTATTGTCACGTCTCACTACCTAGAAGAGTGTTGTATGAGTTGATAGTCTAAAAATGTGTACTTGCATTATGTAATATGGTCCAATATTCCATTTTTATTATTATTGCTTTGATGCAACACAACAAATCAAAACTAAGACTCCTGGGCCAGTACTAATATATCCCTTTGGGCAAATATCACTTAATTCTTGGATAACTGAAGGCAAGCAGTGGGATATGGGAGAAAGTTTGAGTAAGGCAGCCCCTCTCCTCAGGAAACCATAATTCTAAACAGCAAAGGACAATATTAGAATTCGCTAAAGTAATATGTGTCTTTGTATTCCAGCTTCGATTTTCAGGTAAAGTTAATTTAATGTACTAGTGAACAGATATGTAAGTCCTGTGGCAGCAAAATATCCTATCAAATTACATCAGCATTAGACTTAATCTGTGAGTTCAAGTGAAAAAACTTCCAAAAATGAATAACTTCCAAAATGACAATTCGACGTAGCAAGTGAATACACTTGAGAATAATGTGAATACACATTTATCTTTTTACAAAATGATATGTCATTTTCTGGCTGGTTTTATTGTATTCTATCATCAATTATTTCATATATGTGAAATAAACCTTTCAAACGTTTTCTTACACAGAATCTTTTAAAAAATGTAGGCAACATACAACATGCCCCAGCACTTTATCCAAAAATTAATATTTATAATCCATTCTGACATCATGATGTGTGCTAAGGTCTAACTTAATATAAAAGGCTCATAGACACTGATTAGTGCAGAGATTACATTTCTTCAGTAGCGCATTAATAGCAGAACTATCTCAGCACTCCAGAAAAATTAAACTGCAAGAAATTCTAGTAGATAATAAATAAACAAATACATTCATTGCTTGTAAAATATGAAGAGATCTCAAAAGCACCAAATATGTTAGAGTTAAGTTGTGAAATCAAGACACACACACATATATATATATATACACACACACAAACTTAGGTGTAAGTTTTCATATATATATATATGAAACTGAGAGAGAGAGATAAATATAGTCTTCATTCCTGGTTTTTGTTACCTAGTTTTTAAAACCCTTGGAATTTTCAGAATGATAAAGATGATATGAGTCTCTTGTATAAGGAACCCCCTTCAAGCACACCTAAGTTTATATTAATGAGATGATTCAGGGGTGGAAGCACAGAAATCATCTCAGGAAGTGGTGTGGTTGTCAGAGGAAACCCACATAAGATACGAGGGAAGCCCATTCTGGGGAGGGAAGAGGAGCCATAGGTTGAGTTAATCAGTTAATCCCCAATGGCAAATGCTTTGCTCAATCATGCCTGTGTAATGGAAACCCCACAAAATCCATATGTGAAAAGGTTAGAGGGCTTCCAGTTTGATGAATATCTCCATGTGCCATGATGGTGCTGTGTCCCCACTCCATGTGATCAGAAGCGTCTACGTTCAAACTTCTTCCAGACTCCCTATGTACCTCTTTAGTGTCTGTTCATGTGTGTCCCTTATAATATATTTTATTATAAACAGATAAACATATAGTGCTTCCTAGAGTTCTGTGAGCTGATACAGCAAATTATTGAAGTTGAAGAAGGGGTTTTGGAAACCCTTAATTTATCAGCAAGTTGGACAAAAGCCTGCTACTGTGATTGATGTATGAACCTGGGAACAGTTCTTTAGACTAAGTCCTTAATTGCAGCATCTGTGCTATCTAGTTCAGTTGACGTCACTGTGCTATCTAATTCAGTTGGCGTCACTGTGCTATCTAGTTCAGTTGGCGTCACTGTGCTATCTAGTTCAGTTGGCGTCACTGTGCTATCTAGTTCAGTTGGCGTCACTGTGCTATCTAGTTCAGTTGGCGTCACTGTGCTATCTAGTTCAGTTGGCGTCACTGTGCTATCTAGTTCAGTTGGCGTCACTGTGCTATCTAGTTCAGTTGGCGTCACTGTGCTATCTAGTTCAGTTGACGTCAGCAAAGAATGATAGAATCGCTTGGTGTGGAAAACCTACATGTTTTAGGTAAAAAGTATGGTGACTGAAACCGATACTGGCAGTAGTAGATGCATTATTGTCTTCATAGTATTAGAACAGTTATCTTATTTAATTTTTAACAGGTGCCAAAGATTTGATTGAAGAAAAGATAGTCGGTTCTACTTTGCATATGTGATTTACGTTCCCATTCAATGTGAGCAAAAAAATAGTAGTGGCATAATAATACAAGAAAAGAAACAATAACATAATATGGACATTCAATGAGCTTTCTCAGTTATGTTTTCATGTACACAATGGAAACAAAACAAAAATTGTGAAAAAAGTGGTCCTGTAAAAGACTAGCCATTATATCTATATTATTTCTCTTCTCTGTTCTATTAGACTCAAAGAATAGTCACTTCTACACTCTTAAGGAAGAATGAGGCCCAATAAATGGCAAATTCTGTGCTAGTAGATTCCTTTATAATATTATTTTTATCTTTTAAAATATGTCTTAATGTAATTTCAAACACCATGTTAGAAAACATTATTTTTCAATATCATAATATTTTCAGTGCTGTAGTTTTTTAAAAAAAATTCTTCTTAAAAAGTTATACTTCATGTCTTATAGAAAATCCTACTTTATTTTTGGTTATTAACATATCATTTGTATACTAAAATTTAAGCAAACTAATCATTTAACTTTCACCCATTTTGAATGATCAATAATAGAAACAGATGGCAATTCACTGAGGATAACACAGTGAACATGTAGGACTTGCAAACTGGATAGGAAGAGGTCTCAGATTTGGTCCCAGCTGTACAGATAATATCATTGCTATCACTAACACCACTTCATCTAAAATCACCATTCATCCAATTTACACTCATACAAATGGACACTTATAAAATGGCACAGTTTAGACGAGATATTAATTTTCTCATTTCTGAAGTTAAGTGACAGAGTAAAAGGCAAACACACATATTCATGTGCACACACACACACACACAAACCACACAGTGACTTAGCACAAATAAAAATATAATTTGAAAACCACCAGGAAAAGATAAATCATCTCAAAAATGGTGCTGTGACAGTTGGTTAGCCATCTAGAAAAAAATTAGATTGCAACCTTAAGCGGGACAAAACAGATTCTAGAGAGACCAGAAATACAGCCCCCCCCCAAATGAACTTGAAGAAATAATAGAATAGACTATCTATTACTTGAAATCAGAAAAAAAAAAACCCACAGTAATTATGAACTGGAAATGACAAATTAAAAGACTGATAAATCATATTACATAAATTTAAGAAAAACTTCACATTAAAAACATAATACAATATAATAAAATTAAAGAGACAATGAAAAAGACCAAAAATCATATCAAGGAAAACTTGTCTATTATCTTGTAACACATAGAATTCCTATATAAATGAGAAAAAATTCAAAATTAAATGTAATAATGTGCTGAGAATATGAAGATTTTGTGACCAAGAAAATGCAAAATTTTATGAAGATATAAAACCTCAGTGACAATTAGAATAATTCAAAATTGACACACATGATTTTTTCACTTGATAAATTGGCTTGGATAAATTTCTAAAAGCTATGCTCACAATAAGGTGTAAAGGAGACTCTAATAGTGAAAATGGCAGACGCAGACTAGAAGTATCCTGCACATGCCATCCTGAGGACAGGATTAATAGTACTGAATAGATGTTCACCTTCAGACGATCACCAAAGGGAGGACATTAAGAATCAACATGGATGTGATGGGAGACACCCAACGAGAAGCAAAGGAAAGTGAGACTACCAGCTCAGAGGATTGGAGCCACATGGGGAAGGCACTAGCACTTGGAGAGGGGATAGAGGAAAGAGCCTGAGAGCTCAACGTTTCCCAAGGAACACTGCAATTAGAGCTGCTGGAGAGAGGCCCTTCCCAACAGCAGGCACCTGGAAGGAGATGGAGCTGATGGGAGAAAGTGCAGCTGCATTGCTCTGGCATGGGTCCTCAAACTATGGCCTGCGGGCCACATGAGGTGGTGTGATTGTATTTGTTCCCATTTTGTTTTTTTTTTTTACTTCAAAATAAGACATGTGCAGTGTGATAGGAATTTGTTCATATATATTTTTTTAAACTATAGTCCGGCCCTGTTTAAATAGTTTGAGGATCCTTGTGAGGGATGGCACAGCATGGTCCCACTAGTTTATAAACTTGAGCATAGTGGCTAGTACCATGTTTAGATCCCAGCCTCAACACTGCATCTATCTGAGGAGCAGATCCACTGCTGCCTCCTTTCCATTGTCCTTGCTGGTCTCGTGAGTGAGTATGGATGCCAGGTGCTCTCACACACCTTGTGGGTGGGTTCCACATGCCCCCACTGTTACTAATGAACCTAGGCAGAGCAGGTATCCAAGAACACAGTGCCTGCTACCATCACTGGGGCAGCCCTGACCAGCAGCAGTTGCCATGGGACCCAAACGGAGAGAGCACCTGCAACTAGACCAAGTGGAATGCGCACTCACCTCCACACACCAAGTCCCCACAGGTGTTAAGGCACATAGCACACATGTCACATGCCATGCAGCAGTGTTAAAGGCAAACGGCATACCTCTTGTATTATCAGACTCAAGCACACCATTTAAAGATATCTGCCTCACTTCGTTGAGCAACAAAATTTCCAGCAGAGAACTGGTATATTGCCAAGCTATATTTCTTGAGCCCAGAGAATAAGTTTCAGATAAAAAGAATCCAGCTTAAGAATTACAGCAACATGAAAAAGAGGCTTGTTTTCACACTGCCAAAGGATCATGGTCATTCTCAAAGAATGGACTCCAACCAAAAGAACATTTTTGAAATGTCAGATATAGAATTCAAGATATGAATGTCAAGTAAGAAGAATGGGATTGATGAGAGACCTGAAAACCAACACAAAGAAACAAAAATAAAATAATAATAATAATTCAGGAACATAAATGAAAAATTCACTATAAATATAGATAATACAAAAAAAACCCCAGAACTTTCAGAAATCGAAGTTATTTCAAGAACATCAGAATGTCGTACAAAGTTTTATCAACAGACTAGACCTAACAGAAGAAAGAATTTCAGAACTTGAAAATAAAACTTTAGAATTAACCTAGTGAGTCAAAATGACAGAAAAATGTATCAAACAGAATAGACTATCAGTTCAAGAAATATGGCATTATTTAAATCAAACATAAGAATCATAGTTATCCCTGAAAGAGAAAAAGGAGAAGTAGAAAGAATGGAAAACATATTTGAAGAAATACATAGGATTGCTAGATATTTTAACATTCAGATATAAGATGGTCATAAAATACATGGAACTTTCATGCCAAATAGCACAACAGCAAGTCACATAGTAATCAGACTGGCCAAAGTCAATATGAAGGTGAAAATACTATAGTCTGGGAGATGAAAATAAAAGGAAAATCCATCAGTCTAATGGCAGACTTCTCAGCAGAAACTTTTCAAACCAAAAAGAATTGAGGATCCATTTTTAGTCTCTTCAACAGCATAACAGCCAGTCAATAATTTTGTATCTCACAAAACTATTTCATAAATTAAGGAGAAATAAAATGTTTCCTAAACAAGTAAACACAAAGGGAATTTGTCCCCACTCCATCAACTATGCAAGATATAAAAGTGCTCTATACATAGAATAGAACGACAGAACAGCCTTACACAAAGGAACATTAACATTGAGTGAAATGGTCATAAGACTCCACTTAAAAGTTACAGATATACCCAACCCAAATAAATGATGTCTCCAAGAAACTCATTTAACTCACAAATATTCTTGTGGCCACAAGGTAAAACAGTGGAAAAATACTCCATGCTAATGGAAACTAAAAGGAGGCAGGAATAGATATTCTCATCACAGAAAAACAAGCTTTAAATCAACAATGGTATAGAACTGAAAGAGTCATTCTATAATATAATATATATGAAATAATTCAACAAGAAAATACATCAATTCCAAGTATACATGTATATAGGAGTTTCCTGAGTCATAAAATAAATTTTCTTTGATTTAATCAAGGAAATAAACAGCAATGCCATAAAAGCTGAGGATGTCAATACATCAATGACAGAATTGAATAGATCATTGAGACATAAAATCAAGAAAGAAAAAAACAAGAATCTAGAACAAATGGATCTAATGGACAATTATAGAACATTATACCCCCAAACTTTAGGGTATATATTCTTCTCATTAGCATATGAGATATTCTTCTACATAGTTCATATGTTATTCCAAAAAACAATTCTCAGCCAATACTGAAAAATTAAAATCATACAATGTATCTTCTCAGAACATACTGGAATAAATTTAGAAATCAACTCCAAGAGGAAATCTCAATACTACACAAGTATTAACACATGGAAATTAAACTACCTACTGTTGAATGATCTTTGGCTCCTAGCCACAGTAATCAGACAAGTGAAAGAAATAAAGGACATCGGAATCAGGAAAGAGGAGGTCAAATCATCTTGGTTTACCAACAACATTATCTTATATTTAAAAAAGCCAAAGGAGGCGTGTCCGCCTTGCAGCCCACAGGCCACCCACTGATTTTGTGCTCTGTAAGGACTTCCTTTGCTTATCTGTAGTGTTGGATATCACAAAATTTATGCTTGGGTCTTTATCTATTTATGTATTTTTTTTGGTAATCAGCTTTTGTTAGTGTTTGTCTATTTAATGTGTGGCCCAAGCCAACTCCTATTCTTCCAATATGTAGCACAGAAAGAAAAAGTTGAACACCAAATGAGTCCTAGACTTGATAACTAAATTCTAGGACTTGTTCTAATGAATTCCCCGGTTACAGAATTAACATACTATATATATATATCTGTAGCATTTCTATAAACTAATAACGGTCAAGCTAAACGTCAAATGAAGCTCTCGATACCATTTGTAATAGCTTATAATTAACTAAGAAGGTGAAATGTCATTACAAGGGGAACTATAATACAGTACTGAAAGAACTCACAGGTGACACAAAGATCCCACACTCATGGATTAGGAGAATCGACACTGTTAAAATGACCATTATGCCCAAAGTGATGACAGATTCAATGTAGTTCCCATCAAAATACCAAGATCATTTTCACAGATAGAGAAAAAATAATTCCAACCTTCATAGGGAATTCAAAACAACAAGATGAACAAAAACCCAAAGTCCTGAATAGCCAAACTAATCTTAAGCATAAACAATAAATCCGGAGGCAACACAATACCTAACCTCCAATTGTACTGTAAGGCTATAGTAACCAAACAGCATAGTTGGGCCAAGGAAGTAGAACAGAGAACCCATAAATGAAGCCACGCAGCTAAAACCAACTGTCTTCTGGCAAAGTAGACACAAACATACATGAGGAACGAGACATCGCATTCGATAAGTGGTGCTGGGAAAATTGTACAGCCACATAGAGAAGAATGAACCTGGGTCCCTATCTCTCACCACATTCAAACAAGAATTAACTCCCTAAGGATTAAAGATTTAAAAGTAAGACCTGAAACCATAACAATTTCTAAAAGGAAATGTAGGAAAGTCTTCTCTGGACATTGGCCTAGGCAAAGAATTTATGTCTAAGACCTGAAAAGTAAATACAGCAACAGACAAAAATAAATAAATGGTACTTAATTAAACTAAAAAGTTTCTGGACAGCAATAGAAATAATTAAAAGAGTTAAAGACAACTTACAGAATGGGAGAAAATATTTGCAAACTGTACAAATGACAATGGACTGATATCCAGAATCTATAAATAACATAAACCAATTAGCAAGAGAAAAACAAGCCCATCAAAGTGGGCAAAAGACGAGAACAGTTTTTTTTTTTTTCAAAAGAAGATAGATAAATGTCTAGCAAATATAGGAAAAATTGCCTAATATCACTAATCATTAAGAAAATGGAGACAGGAAAGGAGGGTGTCGGGTGGGGGGGTCACGGTGTGTGACACACCTCTTGGGGGCAGGATACAATTATAAGAGGAATTTACTAATAAATACAATCAGTGTAACCTGGTTCTTTGTATCCTCAATGAATCCCCAACAATAAAAAAAAAAAAAAAAATTGGGTGGTGCCTGTGGCTCAGCGGGTAGGGCGCCGGTCCCATATGCCGGAGGTGGTGGGTTCAAACCCAGCCCTGGCCAAATTAAAAAAAAAAAAAAAAAAAAAATTCAAACTAAAAACTCAATAAGATACTACCTTACACCTGTCAGAATGATCACTATTAAAAAGTGAAAAAAGAATAGATGATGGTGTAGATTATTATTTTTTTTTCAAACATGGCAGCTCTTCACAGAGAGCCTTTGGTTTATTTATTTATTTATTTTTTATAATTTTTTTATTAAGTCTTTTGTACATAGATCATAAATACATTTATGCCCATTTCAGTGTGTTGAATATTTGTACAAATTGGAGTGCTGACATCATACTAATCAGCATAGCTTTCATCTCATTTACTTGCAATGTGCTCCATAGTTGTGGTCCCCCTACTGTCCCCTACTATCCCTCCATCCCCTCCCTATTCTGCCCCCTCCCCTTTCCTCCTTCATCATAGCCTAAAGTTGTGTTTCATTTTTCATATGTGATGTTGGTGTAGATTTGGTGAAAAGGGAACTATTTGTGCCAGTGTAAACTGGCATAATCTCTATGGGAAACAGGACAGAGATTCCTCAAAGAATCAGAAGTAGACTACCATTTGATTCAGCAATCTCACTACTAGGGATAAATTCAAAGGAATAGAAGTCATTTTGTTAAAAAGATACCTACATCTGAATGTTTACTGCAATACAATACACAATTCCAAAGATAGGGAATCAGCCTAAGTGCCCAACATTTGATGAATGGATAAAAAAAAAATGTATACAACACACACACACACACACACACACAACCACCACCACCAGCAGCACCATCACAATAAAGTACTACTCAGCCATAAAAGGAATAAAATAATGTCTTTTGCATTCACCTGGATAGAATTAGAGGTCATTACAAAGAGAAGCAACTCAGTAACAGATAAACTAATACTGTATATTCTCACCTGTAAGTTGGAGCTAAACAAAGACTATATCTGGTCATAAAAAGTAGTAATGGGCTTTAAAACTAAGAAGATGAAGATGTTGGTGTGGGGGAGAGAGATAAGATTCATTCAGGTACAAGGTACACTATTCTGGCGATGGGTTACGGAAATATCTGACTTTAGCATTATATAATTCATCCATTTCACAAAAAAAAAAAAAATACTTGCACTCTTCAAATCTGATGAAATAAAGAGATAGAGTCTCCTAAAACTTCTCAGTTTTAACTTCCAATATAATAAACAATAGATATAACTCTCCCCAACCAAAGGTTATTTAGATCCCTCAATGATCTTTAAAAGTATAAAAAGATCTTGAATATTAAATGTTTGAAAACCTCAGGCTGGGGTGAAGGTCAACCACATTTCCTCCTCATTTTACATATTTAGAAAGATAGTACAAACCTCTGGTCATTCCTGAAAATGTGACAGCAGAAGAGTTTGGAAGGTGGAGAGAATCACGGATTTAACATAGTTTTGTGAATAAACTATTTTACTCACGGTGAATTGCCATAACTAATCTCATTTTGTAAGAAGATTGAGATTTTTTGTTTAGAGTAATTAATCCAAACTGTCCAATAATATAAAAAAATTCCAATAGTTTAATAGAGGAGTATAAATAAAAATATTACTTATTCTGTGTGTGGTTCATGTATATTCTGCCCTAGCAGCTCAACTGAAGCAGTGTTAATATTTCTGTACATCAGGTTATGATATGGTTAAATGAGCTTGAAATTACTACAACATGGTGCTTTTAAAAAATGATCAAAATGTTCACAAATGCTAAACATAAAAGCATGAAACTTTTTCCAGCACAAGAATTTTGTGGATATTACAAAAGAGATCAAGCCTCTCCTACAAGCATCAAATGTTATCATGCAGATCCTGTCAGATCTGTTTTTGACATGAAATCAACCCGAAACTCCTCCTTCTGTCTATGGTTAACAACGTCCTTGTTGGCTTGTGACAGAGAGTAAAATCACTGAGTTGCTCTGCCATTGGTGAACTCATTTTTTATCTTTCTTCTCTATTTTTTTTTTCCTTTAAAATTATTTTTTCTTTTTCTCCCTGGACATTTGTTTAAGCTCTCTGTGTATAATTATAAGAGACTTTGAAACATTTATTTTGCTATTATTCTCCTGGGGAATACTTGAATAATCATTAAAGAATAAAATCATTGAACAAAAGTCACATGTCTCTTCCTGGCAGCATACCCAAGATATTCCTGCATTTTGAGCTACTTTTAGAGAAAGGGAAGTGGGGAAAATTGACTTACCCGAAAACTTACTATGTGTTGATATCTTTGCATCATTATTCAGATATCTCTTTTCCATTTTTTAAATTTTAGATTTAATATCAGTCTTAATTTGAATTCTGCAGCCATCCTCCAATAGTAAAGTGGTGCCTCTATACCCTTTATTGAGGTATCTAACATTTTTTCTTCTCTGCTGCACATTGAAAGAAGTGTTTTCTTGGACTACACATTAAATACATATACTCAATAAAGGATAATGAGCAATAAAATGAGCTAGGTATAATTTTCACATTACTGACACCACAGATAAGCAAAGCATACCCACTTGATGCCCACAGGCTGCAGGTTGGACACCCCAACTTAGATCTGGCCAGATTTGTGATTAACAGGGTAAAACAGAAGTGGCACTAAGACTTTCAAATCTAGGACAAAAATGGCTATGTATAAAACTTTATTTATGTTTTTTTTTGAGTCCAGAACTACCATCTAAACTTTGGGGCTGTTGTAGTTGTAAGGAAGCCCAAGTAAAATGTATAGGAATCCCAACTGACAGGCACAGCTGAGTCCAGGCTTCAAGCTTCTCAACCCAACTCCAAATACATGCATTACATAGCATCCCTAGGATTTCAGCCGTCAACCAACTAGATAACCTTGAGCCTTTCAAGTTGTCCCATATGAGGCTCCAGATAACACAAAGCAGAGGCAAGTTATCCCCTCTGAGCTCTGTCTGATTTCCTGACCCACAGAAAACTTGAGCATCAGAATAAAGGTTGTTGCTTCATAACAACGAGTGTGGAGTGGTTTCTTACACATCAACTTCTACAAGTGATAATTCCCTTAAAGGTCTTTGTCACTGATGTATGGACTGAATTTGCTTTCCTTTTCCTGGTGTACCTCAAACTTCACACATGTAGGAGAAAAATGTGGTCTATGATTTGTAACTCTGAAATAAAATTAAAATATTAAAATCTCTCCTTCTGAAGCATTCATGGAAAAGCTAGATGGTCTTTCCTCTCTCTATTTTTTTATCATCATACCTCTAACTCAGGACAAAGAACTGAGCTAGATAATATATAAACTGCCAATACAGTTATTTGTAAAGCTCCAAATACCACGCTCAAAGGCCGTTAAGAAATCTGCACCTGTACTTGAAGGATTTCCTATCATATCATAATGTCAATGTCCTCTTCTCAAAAAGACAGCTTGTGAAAGATTCCTATAGACTGCAGAAATGTTGACAACTGCCTAAAGCTGTTGTTCACCTCTTGTAAAAAGTGGCTACAGATCAAGTGTCACACCATCCCCGGTGAGATGGTGCTGAATTGTGTGCTGAGCAGGCAAGTTGTATGGGTTTTATAGTGAAGTGGTAACATGATTAATTTCTTGGGAACATTGTTGATTTATATTTTATGCTACAGAATATAACTTTCACACAAAAAGTAAAGCCATAAATATAATGATTTTCAACCATGAATTTAAAACAAACATTTATTATTGACAGAGAAGTATTCACTTGATGGGAGAAACGATTCTGAGAAAGGCGAGTTTCAAGAGACATGTTCCTTTGACATTTAAATCTTTAATCAACAATCCAGAAAAACAGTCCTCTCCCATCCTACTCAGTGTCACTCTATATTTTTAAATATAATTTTGTATTATTTTGTATTTTTCTATCATTTCCCATTCTTTTTTTTTTTTTTTTTGTAGAGACAGAGTCTCACTTTATGGCCCTCGGTAGAGTGCCCTGGCATCACACAGCTCACAGCAACCTCCAACTCCTGGGCTTAAGCGATCCTCTTGCCTCAGCCTCCCGAGTAGCTGGGACTACAGGCGCCCGCCACAACACCCAGCTATTTTTTGGTTGCAGTTCGGCCGGGGCCGGGTTTGAACCCGCCACCCTCGGTATATGGGGATGGCGCCTTACCGACTGAGCCACAGGTGCCGCCCCATTTCCCATTCTTAAAATAATACCTTAAATTTTGTCAGAAAGAACATTAGGAATCATTTGACATAAGGTAAGAACTCAGCTAATTCTATCAGGCAGAAGAATCATATAAATGGTAGTGGATCGAGAGTACAGGAACATTTAGAGAGGAAGTGACGGGAAGACAGGAGGCTCATGAGGCATCCACAGCCAGGCATCCAACCTCTTCCCATAAGTGAAACCCCGCTCAAACACTTTCTTTACTCTTTTCGGCACCGTGGATTTTATTTTATTTTTTTTCTTTTTGTAGAGACAGAGTCTCACCGTACCGCCCTCGGGTAGAGTGCCGTGGCCTCACACAGCTCACAGCAACCTCTAACTCTTGGGCTTACGCGATTCTCTTGCCTCAGCCTCCGGAGTAGCTGGGACTACAGGCGCCCGCCACAACGCCCGGCTATTTTTTTGTTGCGGTTTGGCCGGGGCTGGGTTTGAACCCGCCACCCTCGGCATATGGGGCTGGCGCCCTACTCACTGAGCCACAGGCGCTGCCGGGCACCGTGGATTTTAAAATAGAGTTGACCTTAGACAACATGGGCAGGACTTAAGACTAACCACTCTAACACTCAAAAAAAAAAAAAACAAAACACATATAACTTTGCAGTCCCACAAACTTTACTACTAACAGCCTACTACTGACTGGAAGCCTTACTGATAACATAAAATCAATCAACATGCATTTTGTATGTGGCAAGTAGTCTTACAAAACAACTCGCCAGAGAAAAGATAATGTTATTAAGAAGATCACGAGGAAGAAAAACATGCATGTATAGTTCTGTACTGTATTTATTGATACTGTAATTTTATTTCATCTGTTTACAAGATGAATTGTCTGTCTGGAATGGTGGGCAACTGCAGGTGCAGATCCCAGTTTATAGGAGTATCAGGAGATTCAGCTTTTTCTTGTAATGTCAGGAATTTTCTCTGCTTTGGGGAACACTGCCAGCATCACTAGTGGCACTTGATATAGGTCCCATTGTGTTATTCAAGGTTTATGATATCACATTAACTACAATGAGAAATATGCAAGTACTCAGGAGAGATTACCTTTATTGTTCTATACAATGTATTGGAGACATGAACTGTTCAGGCAGAGATGATTGGAGTCACGTGGCATTTTAGGCAGACACTCACCACACTTGATCTCACCACTGTTCGTACAGTAGCACAGTTATGTACTGCAGTTAATTGTAAGCAATTATGCTTTCATTCCGTTATTTCTCTCAACTGCAAATAGATCCAAGAGAAATAGCCTGTGTTTGTGGGTGTAAATTTTGACAAATTTTAAGTTTTTATATAATTGCACACAAATTTTATGGCCATCCTGTGTTTTATGATAGTAAATGATAGACTAGTATTTACATATATTTTACACATTTGTGACATATATTTCTTACTTTTTTCAATTTTTTATCAATAGTTATAGCTTCTGTGGTTTGTCTGTGAGTTTTTCAAATTGTCACAAGTCTCTCAAATATTTTTCCATTTATTTATTGAAAAAATTGCATGTAAGTTGACCAATTCTGTTCAAACCCATATTGTTTAAACATCAACTGTTTGTTTCACCAAAACCTGAAAGAACGTTAGAGGCTAAATAAATTTTAGCTTTTAATTCCATTAGTAATAAATCTGAGATATTTTTAAAATGTTAATAAAGACAAAATGTCAAACTAGATATGCTTTATGCCAAGTTTTAACACATGGACAAACATTAATTCACTGAATTATTCAATTAAATAACTTGTGCACAGATAAAGGTACTTCTATCCAGTTTAATTGAAGAATATTCAGTTATTTAAACCCTGACTACATGTATTTATTTTCATAATCAAGATATTCTCAATTTTGTATAAGTAAAGGGAGATGAATAAATGGATGTGCTCATAATCAGAATTTTTATTCACAACTCCTAATACTACATTTTTTATGTCAATCAAAATAGCTTCTTCTTCCTAAGTAAATTATTTTATACAAATTATTGGTAATAAAATTGACTTTCAAGTATGAATTCATTATTTTGTTTTGTTTTCTATGTAAAAAGCCTACAAAAAGTTTGGTAAGCCATGAAAATCAATATTCCAATTTCCAATTTTATATACTTTGTTTATTTTTGAAAGGCTGTGTATTGAGATGTCAGAATTTTATGCCTAGAAATAATAAATTTTCTGTATCTATATCTATGAATCTATCTATCTATATAGACATAAATAGATATGTATATAAATAGATATAAAACTATTTTTTTCATCATAAAAAATATTCGTATTAGGTCATACTTAAGTGAAGAAGTCAAATAGCTAAATCATACTTTAATGAAACTAAACCTGTAATTCATAAAAAATCAAAAACCAATAAATTAATTGCTATAAGGATGTTTTAGTCAATTGACATACTTTTTTTCTGGATATATTGGGACATTTTACAGTGAGTATTTTTGTGTTATGACTTCTTTCGATTACATTACAATAATAATAGCTAATATTTATTGAATGCTTATCATTTGGTCAATAACTATGAAGAATTTGAGGTTTTTTTTCCTGCTTGCAAACTAAACTAACCTGCTTACAGGGTTTTATAAATGGTGGTACAGGTGGTACAGATTCTTCTCAGAAACTAAGGACACGGGAGGCAGCATAAGTTTCTTAAATATTTGGGTGAGAATGCAGTAACTCACTTCAATCTCACAGTACTCTATGAAGTAGTTGTGACTCTTATATTCACTTGAAAAATAAGGTTAAGTAACACGCCAAAGTAAACAATGTTTAAAATGTCTGGAGCTGAACTTAGGAAGTCTCCAACTATAAATACTTTACTCTTAACCAGATACTGATTATTTAAATGTATACATGTAATCAACACCCTAGTAACAATAATAGTAACACAAAATATTTTATTTAATATTAAAGATATACGATTCTGATAGCATAAAAATGCATAGTAGAAAAAATTATGATGTATGTAATTTTAGTAAAATCACATTTTGAAAAATGTTGCTCCAGGCCAGCTGTTTTCTAGTGTGAGAACACAGGAAGATTATAATATAAAAAAGTTTTCTTTCTTATGGAAAAAAATCTGAATGGAGCATGGGTCAGGAAAACTTGAGCATTTGGTTCCCAATTTATCCGTAGTATACTGAGCAAGTTATATGATGTCACATTTATTTACTGAGCTTGTAAATAAATTGCAAGCTCTGTTCAGACTCCGACCCAGGAGATGTCATGTCTTCTAGAAAATCTGCTTCATTGTGATTCTGAGTCTTTAAACGGAGAATTTGTCTGCTAAGCCGACAAAAGATTTCATGTCTATTAAATTCATTCTATTTCATTGTGTTTATTTGAGATAAATCTATTAATTTGCCCAACTTGCTCTTTGATCATGCAGAGCTCCTAAAAGCACAGCAGGCCAGGGCCATGTTCTGAGTCATTGTCATGGAGAAGCTCAAGCAGTAACCAGACACAGTTAAGAGGACAAAAGATTCCCTAGATAACCTGCAGAGAATCCCCCCTGGCTGTCAGTGGCTGCAGTCCAAAGACACTTAGACAAAATTAAATTATACCCAAACATTTAAAACCAATATTATCGAAACAGGTTTCTACTAAATATGCCGTTCATCATGTAACATGTTTTGTTTGTTTGTTTTTCTGTACTAGTAAAGATTGATATAAATAAACTAATGTTTGCAAATACTGAAAACATCAAGTGGTACACAGATGTTAAATAAAACTATGTAAGACAAAACAGAACAAATGATGGGACTCCTGCATGTGGGTAATTTATTTATTTTGAATTTAAATTAGTAGTCACCAAACACAAATTTCACTTAGAAAAAAAAGGAATTGTCCTCAATGTTCTATCAGAGCATAGGATATAGTATGTATGGATACCCAGTCCTCCTCTATGAGCTTTAGAATGTTTTCAAGGAAAGAAATAAACAATGGACTAAGAGTGTCAAAAGGTAACAGAACACTGGGGAGAGTCACAGGAATGGGCCTGGGAAGTGAAGACTCCAGAGCTAGTGATGCAGTGAATCATCAGCGGAACGTAACCCTGGAACCTCAGGTTCTTGACTGAATACTGAGTGTCAAGCACTACTAAGCTCTTTGTTTAATCCCTACCGCAGCCTTGTAATGGGGACCATTATTATCCCAGATATAATTATAGCTGGAGAAACTTTAAGGCAATCTGGAAACCGGGTTGGAAGAGAGCGAAACTACTTGTGATTCTATTATTTTTCATGTTTCACTCACAGAAGTAGACCCACCCATAATTATATAGTGCAAATGTACTTTCTTAGAATTACTCAAATGTTCCTTCACTATGATACAAAGAATATTTCTAATTTCTCAAAACCAAAGGGAGCTTCTAGGACTGCAAAGTACCGAACTGTGCAAGTTGCCTAGAATCAGTGGAAAAGAAAACTTTGCAACAAACCCTCTGCTCATCATGAATCATCACTTCTTCCTCTCCTCAGGACTAAACAACTCAAAATATAGGCCTTTTAATCAAATATTTTACTGATTTGGTGTCATTAGTTTGGCATCAGGCATTGTTAATGATGGCTCCTAAATCCTCCAGGCACAATGAGAACAGAAGAGTGTTTCTGTACAGAGAAAACTAGAAGCTATCAGGAAAGGTCAGACACTTCCAGTTTGGCTCAAACATTTTCTGTGCAAAATGGGAGCAAGTAATAAGAAAGAGGAAATGTTAGGATAAAAGACATTCTAGGACAACCAGTGAATGAGAGCTATGGGGAGAAAAGATAAATAATTAGGTGGCACCAACCTAAAATATACAGGAGGAATTAGGGACACTGTTGGTACATTGTCATGCATTTATAATTTGCTTTATCAATCAATTTTTAATTTTTGTACAAATGTGTCATTTCTCCATAAGTAGGTATAAACTTGTGGATTGCAAGGAATCTGATTTTCAAACTCACCTAGAGTCAGAATATACCAGTTACTGACTGAATGAAGAAATGAATAAATGGATCAATAAAAAGGTGTCTTCATTAATTCTCTCTCTTGTACTCCTCAGATTACAAAATCCAGAATTTGGGAATTATCTGAATCCAAGGTGTAATTTATAGAACCTTAAACTCAAGAAAGGCCCCCACATACCAGAGCCTTAAATCTTTGTGTATTACTGGGACTACCTTGAGCGGAGTTTTATAGCCCAGGTTTTACCTTTCATTTTTCACTCTTTATAGTAAAAGGAACTAGCCAAACTTACTTGTATATGTTGAATTTTAAAATTATATCTCTCTGTTAATATTCATTGAAGGATTTCTATATTTCCAATGATACGGTGAAAAACAAAGAAACAAACATGATGGCTTCTGAGACAATGTTAGTTAGTCTCCTCTTTCAAACTGAGAAGGACGGGGTGAAGCAGAAACCCAGAAAAGATAAATAGATGGAAAATGAGAGAGGCGAGGGAAAGACGGAAGTAACATTTAACACCCACTGAGGATAGTCTCAGCATAAAGCAGGCAATAGTCAAAGCTCTTTGCAAGATTATTTCATTTAGTCTTAAAAGAACCTTACAGGACACATCCTATAATTATCATTCTTCTGATATAAATGCTGAAAATGGAAAATGGAACACGGAGAGGTTAAGCAATTTAATAAAGGCTGTACACAAACTCCTGATATTCATAACGCTGAGATTCCAACTCAGAGAACCTGCTGCCAAAGTGCACGTTCTTAATTACTATCAAGTATCATCTTTGGGATGTGTAACAACGTTAAATGTTGAATGAGCAAAGAGAAACAGACATGTGTGCCCACTAAGGAAGCAGAGTTAGAATACAGGAACAAAGGAAAAGGCAAAGGACAAGGAAAATAATGTGGGGCTAGGGATATTCACTGCAGTAAGTGACAAAAATTTCCTCCATCCCATGGAAATGCGTAGAACAATAGCGAAAGCTCCCCTCGACTTTCTGCAGCAGCGCCTTATGTTCTACAATCATATCAATCCAGGAGGAAATATTGATCAGGTGGTTATCATCTGAGAGGTTCTGGAAAGCTCCAGGGGACACTTGTACATGCAAAGAGAAATAAAAGGGTGAGGTAGCAGGAGCAGAGAGTTCAGAACAGCTCAATAGGAGAAGCCGCGTGTGTTGCCCAGGGAACCAACTGCACGAAACCCAAGCACAGACTCTACATCTCAGCTGCCGAGAAAGCCCTTGCTTGTATTACGTAAGATCCATGATATATTTAAGAAGATCATGTCATTGTCTTCACAGTAAAACAAACACAAAATCAAATACATAGCCAAACCCCCCCAAAATAAAAAAAATCCATACCCTTAAGATATTTCTGTACTTTAATAACAGAAACCCACTTCCAAAGACATTAAAAAGTACTGAGGCTTTATAATTCTCAGATTGGAAGTATGAGCAAGTCTTTATCATGAACTATATGTTGGCGGATATAATTCAGATATACATTACATTTATGGACGGGTTCACTTGGTTCTGAAAGACTCAAGTAGGCAAAGAATATTAGCCAAACAATGCCAATGAGCTCCGATGAGGTAAAGCATTTTAATAAATTCCCTCACCATTGTGTCATATTTAAGCATATTTTAAGACTGTAGTAATATTTCATGTATTTGATTAACAAAATTATCCATCTTAGCTCAAGCACAGGATTCTTCAGTGATACTGTTGTGTCTTCCCAGGCTAATCCCAGTTGTCATTTTTCCTGTCGAAACAATGTCGGTTTAGGTAACATGTTAACATGTATCTACAGTTAATTTTTTCTCTGTCTTACAGTTCCTAAATGGAAAAAAAATAATTTCTGCCTCTAAAAGTAAAATTTTATTTTCATCTGAAATTAACATATATATATATTTTAATTTTGAATGAAAATTTTTCACACAAATGTGGCTATAACTGAACCCCAAATTTTAAAGCTACTGGTATAACTAGCTTTATATCCATGTATTGGCGCCTTTAATTTTTAGAGACACAATATTTTAAAGTGAAAAGTCTAAACTCTGTTGATGGTATCTAACTACAGATCAGATCAAAAGTTGTTTCATTAATATCTGTTTATAGAAAATGTGAGAATTGATACCTTCATATGTAGGTATTTTTTCTTTTAACACCAGAGTAAAATAGAGGGATTTTTCTTCAACATTTCTTTCCTTCCTTCTCCAAGTCATTGATATATTTCTCTGGTTTATACTCTTGTATCTGTAGCTCTTTGCTTTTTTATCTCTTTAACTGGCTTTCTGAGGGTTCATTTCTCTTTATACACCTTAAATCTATCTTTAAGTTTCATTTCTCCCTCTTTTCTTATTCTTTCCTCTTTCCTATGACATTTCTTCTTATCTGTAAGCAAAGATCACTCCAACTGCATCACTTTGTCCTCTTTGTTCAGTCTTTCACTCTAGTAAAGTTTATGTTTTTTATTAGGAGTTAAATTTATCAACTAAAATTTATCGACTAAAAGAAAGGCTCAAGCGCATTGCTTTCCAAAGCAGTAAGAATGCACTGTACCTTTCACATGTGAGATGCCAAGTTCTCTGAAAATCGATGACTTGGCACTTAGAGGATGAGAAAGCAGTAAGTACACGATCCCAGACTATTGGTAATGGATCGAGGTTTCACGGCCAGTTAAATATTAAGCTAGAAGAGGCTCTGCCTTATATTCCTGTGCAGACATATTTTATGAACAGTCTCTATTGAAGTGTGCATGTTGTTTTGTTCCTTTAAAAAATATCTGCTCACATATACTCTACAACAATCCCATTATAAATCTATATATATACCCCTTCAAAAATCTGGGATGCTCAATTTCTCGACTTACTCTTCTTCAATAATGCTAATAATAATGATTTGCATTCTTTCTTAATCTCTCCCTGCAGCGTTGCAATGATTATCCACTAAACCTTTTCTTAACAGTAACAACAACCTGGCTGTCTGAGTTGCAAAGATCACTCCTGCCCCACTATCTTCAATCTTTGCAATTCACTCACTTTATTATCCCAAATTACAGTGCAGAGATCCTATCATTCTTTCTTAGCATCCTACATCCAGACTGTCTTCACTTTCCTCTTTATCTTAATTCAGTTCTTAATATTATTGGCTTGTACACATGCTCAAATTTCTTACTTAGGCCTCTCTTTTCAAATACCTAAATAGGTTATTGAATAAAATTATAACTGATAAAATACAACTATTTGTCTACTTCATGCCTGTATCCATGCCACTGAAAAAGAATCCCCATAGTAATTGTCACTTGTTTTTCATTAAATTTATAATTATTAGTCCCAAATGGGCTCTTGATACTCTAGAAACCACAGTCCTGCTCCATTCAATATCCTTCTGCCACTTTCAACTTTGCACTATTCTTAACCTCCACCAATTCTTCCCCCATCCGTATGCTCAGTTGAAGATCATACCTCCCATTCAACCAAAAAAAAAAGAAAAAGAAAAGAAAAGCAGAAGAGACATTTTCTAAGCTCCCATGACCGTGTTTGCGTCCCTCCTTACATGTCCTTTGCATTAGCTGCCTTCTTCCTTTGTTTTCTTGTCAGTACATGAATCTGTGGTCCGATAAATTTCCACAGTTTACTTGTACGTAAGATTTCATCTTGTTTACATTCTCAAGAAAAGCATCTCATTAATTGTTTTTGTTTTGTCCATCTCTATTTTTCCCCTTTATATATTTCTGCCCATTTCTCTCCAGCTATTGTCACATCTATTTCCTTGAAAATAAAACTTTTGGAAAGAGTTACTTAATACTCATTATCTCTGTTTAGTATTTCCTCTTTTTCTCTTCTGCACCCATTTTAAGGAGCACATTGCTGTCATAACTCCATTCAAGGTGCTCTTGACAAATCAGTGACCTTCTGGTTTTTAAATCAAACTGTCAGTCCATCCATCTTGGTCTTTGGTCTCATCCATCTTAACCAAAAAAGAGTATTTAAATAGTTTATTACTCTTTTTTTTTACTTCAAATTCTTCCCTTTTTGCTTCCAACGTATGAGTCCCCTAAATTTTCTCTACCTTGCTGATGTATCTTTTTAGCCTCCTTTTCTCATGCTTACTGTAACCCTCAAAACTGTGAAGAGAAGCAGGTTTTGAACCTCTTTTCCTTTTAATTATCTAAGAAATGAATCATATATAATATTGTTGCTTTAAATAGCAAACAAATATTACCAATTTTGACCTTTTGTTTGGATCTATGCTCTGAACTAGGCTAAACTTCTCTACATGTCATATCCACTTGGATACTTAATAGCATCTTAAACTTTGATATTCTTCATTCCAGTTCCCAAGCTTGTTTTTCCTTCCTTCTTCTCCATCAGAGTAAGCAGTACATTTTTAATTCTTCATTTCAATAAACATAAATTCCATGAGAGCAGATTCTATTCCTTGAATGGTTAAATTCTGGTAATTAGGACACAATTGCTACAAATCGGTTCTAAACCAAAGCTAAGAATGAGAGAAAGAATAGGTGAATGTGAGGAAGGAAAGAAGGAAGGAAGGAAGGAAAGAAGGAAGGGAGGGAGGAAGAGAGGGAGGGAAAAAAGGAAAAGAGAGAAAAGAAGGAAGGAAGGGAGGGACCAGTTGGCTTGAGAAGGGTTTTATGCACTAGAGTATCTGTGTGTCCTTCAAGGTGGTATAACGAGGTAAGTCTGAGTTTCTGTATAACCCTCTGTGGCACATTAGCTATCCAGACCTAATGATCCCTCTTTTAGAATTGATAATAATCTAGTGAGCTCTTATTCTACCTTTTCTAATTCTCTGATATATTTATGGCCAAGCCTCAACTTTCTAACAGTTATGGGAAGGCCATTCACAGACAGGTGTTTCCCTAAAGAATTCTTGCTAATGGAGAAGCCTGAAGCATGCCACAGGAAATGTTTAAACACTTTTTTAAATGCTCTTACGTATCATTATAACTATAAAAAGAACTTTTACATACAGAGGGAAAATCCACTGGGGGAATTTGATTAGAGTAAATACGTCTTGATGTGAGGCTACAGGGGAGATGTAAGGTGACCCCGTCAGTAATTCTTTGTGCAGCCACACAAAGCATTGCTTTTATTTATAGGCATCATGTTTTTATAAATGATTAGACAACGGTTTTCATTTATCAATGTATTTTTAATCAAGCACAGAGTATTAAGGATAGGGGCAAAATTTTCTAGATCCACCAAAGTGGGCTAATGCAGTGCTATCCTATTTTATTTTTCCCTAAGCCCTAGATTATCCTGTAAGTAAGCCCATATAAAAGGCCTGGGGAACACAGGGGTCCAAAACATTATAAATTTATTTAGCATAGCTTCTCATGCATAAGAAGATTTTGAAAGTAGTATGTTTTCTTGATAAATCATTATGTCTCTATGTTCAAACATCATTTCTAGTTTGGAAGTAAAGAAACAGAAATTAAGTTGTCCGTCAGGTGGGGGTGTTTCTTCGTTGTATGCATGGACCTGCATCTCCAGAAGGAAATACCTTTCAAAAAACTTCAAGAAGTCTCACAGTCCATTAGGAATTACTAATTCACTTATGGCATCTCAAAGGCAAGTTTCCCTTTACTTTTGCGAACCTGGATAGATGAGGATTATTAACAGGCTGTTGTTTCCCTGCTTTAATATGCTTCCTATATTTCCTGTGGACATTCTTAATTAGGCTGGGCCATTTGACTTACCACCTCGGGCTGCCTAAAAGATTTCAGTCCATAATGTGTATTACATACGCAATAGTGGTCCCTGAATATTGTAATATTAATTTTTATTGTCCATTTTAATGTATAGCTATGTTTACTTAAATACTTGCCATTGTGTTACAAATGTCTACAGTATTCAGTAACAGTAATAGCCGTGCGGCTTTGGAGACTAAGAGCAATAGGCTATACTCTATAGCCTAAGCGTGTAGTAGGCGGTATAGTGTCTAGGTTTGTTTAAGTACATTCTATACTGCTCACACAAGGACAAAATCACTGAATGAAAACACTTCTCAGAATGTTTCAACTCAGGTGATGCATGACTGTGTTGTAGCTGTCATTCATGTACAGGGAGCTAGATTTAAGTGCAATCAGAATCTCTCAGTCTCTCTCTCTCTGTGTGTGTGTGTCTGGACGACTTTTCAGTATTTTTTAACTGGTGATTTTATTTTTCTCCTGTTAGGCTTTGCTTGCTGTTTAGACATATGTGATAACACTGCTGCTCTAAATGGTATGATTGGAATGACCATTATTTTCTAGTTTTTGTAGATCATATATAAAACATTCTATATAGCCATAGTGACAGAAACTCATGTTTAGAAAACCCATATGTACTTAGCGTAATGCATCACAGTGTGCTAACATTATGGGTCTTTCAGTTCTGAGAATTCTATTATTCTAAGTAACTCTAAATGTTGCTTTTTCTCCTTTTGTCAAGTAGTCAATTCAAGTGTGTGTGTGTGTGTGTGTGTGTGTGTGTGTTCTGAGTCGCTTGTTACCTTGTTAGTTTTCAAAATCTCCCCTTAGGCATAAAAAGAGCAACAGACTCTTTTCCTCTGAGCCTTTGTTTTTCAACAAGAAATGCTTTATTTACAGAGGGATATTTTATTTTATTTTTAAAATGATGAATTATAAATGATGTTTGTTTCTCTGGCTAAATATTAGGACAAAATTTTGAAAAATCTTTTGGAATGTTCATACAAAAATTCTTTAATCTGATCTACTATGAATTTCATGCTTTAAACATTATATACCTGGTATTTAAAAGTTTGAAAGCAATAAAATAATAATTCAAAAAACATATTCTATGCTTATGCAGAAATCTGTCAAATAGCTACTGTAAGCTTTCATTATAATTAATAGTTACTGCAAATATGCCACCGTTTTGCTTTTTTGAATATCTTGTTTTTGTTTAAAGAAAAAAACAATAAAATGTTAAGGTCTGGAACAATACTTTTTAAAAAAATTTTGAGTAAAATTTTGGTATTTTTATATATCTTGAAAGTTTTAAATAAAATAGCAACAAAATTATCAATAAATTCTCATACTGAAATCTTTACAAATACCTGTTCAATATATTTATTTAGCATGTGAATAGCTTTTCTTTTATGTTAATGCATTTGAAAATAAAATATAGAAACTATCAAAAACAGCAGAAAACATAAATCATTAATGAACATAAATTTAATGTGTATATAGATATTTTAATTATTGTAACTTTTGGTTTCAAAAATACAAAAGATTTTCATTGGGTAATAATAACACCATGTTTATAGACATGACCATATTTGCTATTTTCAAGTAATTATGTATAATGATATATCACTATAAATGAACAATAAAAATAATTTTTATGAAAAAATTTAAATAGTTTACCCATTTTATTGTTCATAGTTTAATTATAGAAGTTTAGAAAATTATCATTATGTATATTAGAGTTACACTGCTTATGGGCAGAAATTTGAGGAAATGAAGGGGGAAGGGTCTTTTGTAACCATAATTAGAGCTACAGAAAAGGGCCCATTCTGGATAATCATCACTCATTTATTTGGTAGGACAGTCAGTCTTTCATTCTGTATAATAATCTCTCGAGTGCTTGTGATACTCTAGGAACTGGCTTTCTCGATAATAAATTAGCACGGCGGTGTTTGGAAAGGGGTAGGGAATATATGACTGACCAAAGGTACAGTGGCTAAATAGCGTTCAACACTAATGCTGAAAACAGACATTAAATAATAGGTGTAGAAAATGTGTAGTAGTATGTGTAGACAAATCAACCGTCTACAGAGTACTCATTTATAATAGTGTTTTTCTACCTTTTTTTGGGTTGTAAAAACATTTTATAGAGTAAGCCAATGTGCACAAACATTCCTATACACGCACATATACAGATTGACATGCACACACCAAGAAACACACAGCCAGGACTTCAGGGAAAGGACAACTAAACAATACCAATTCTCACTACAGGCAAAATAAAGACATTTCTTATTCTATTCAAGTGCAGTTTATATTTTTTTAAGATATAAAAAACTTCATATCTAAAGATATAAATATTTCTATTAGAAATACTATGGCTTTGAAGAAAAAGAAAATTCTAGCTTTTTAAGTATTTAAACAATAGACACATGGACCCTCCTCCCTTTGTGAGTCATTGTTTGAAAATAACTGGATTTAAAGAACAGAGACCAGAAACAGCAACATCATACAAGTATGATGATTTTCTTTCTAAAACCTTTCCCATCCCAAGACTATGGCAAAAGGAAGGGAAATATTGAAGGGGTTAGAGACTCAGGGATGTTAGGTTATGGACAACTTTTGTTATCATGGTTTACTTTTATGATAATTTTTGACTATATCTTTCCTGACTAAAACACCAAAGATTATTTGTGATATTTACTATTATTACTAAGATGACACCAGGGATCTTATATTAAGCATTTATTAGAGATGCCAACTTTCAGCAGTTACACATGTTCTCATTTAATGCATACATATCTCAATAAGATACAACATTTTATAATCTAATTTTATAGCTCAAATAGTTAAGTAAATATTAGCAAAAGAAATCAGATAGATTATTAGGAATTTCATCAACACGGCCTTCTATTATTCTTATGTATATGTTTTTGTCATTGTATTAAAAGTCTCAGCTAACATTCACTTTTCATATTATACTTTGTTTCTGAAATAATCGTCAGAGAATGATGTATATATGTAGGTAATATTAGATGACATAGACTAAAAATTTTAGAAAACTAAACATCTTTGCCTTTTATATGCCATTTAAAGTTCGAAAAATACACTATATACAGATATGTTCTTAGTTTTTAAAAATCACTCATAGCTCAGTAGTTATACATAATAGACTCAATTTTTAATATACTTGAATACATTTTGAGCAAGTATTTTTCATAAATTTTATAAATTACATAGGATTAAGGTGGAAGTCTTCTTTTTATACACTAAGAAAAGCAACTGATTTTGAAAGGACAGAAATAAGCTTATTTAACTTAACTTTTATGAACTTTTACAACTCAAAATATATGTATTTTCAAATTAGAATGAGAATATTTGCTAGTAAACTTGAAATTAACTCTTCTACAATGGTTTAATAATTATATTTTTATTTCCTACTTTATAGGTAGAAATAACATATAGAAAAGTTTTTATCTTTTTAAGTTGGTGACATAATTTTAAATGTGAATCTTGAAGTAAATACCTCTACCATTTATGAAACTCAATAAAAAAAGTTACCTTTCTTAATAACCAACAAATAAAGGCTATCTATCCATTACTTATAGTCTTAGTAATTTAATTTATATTAATATGGATTTTCCATATTATAACCAAGATTTATAAGCTCTAATAGTGATATTGCCACTGCATTACTGATGAAAAGTTATGTATTTTTTTTAGTTGTCATTGAGTTCATGGAAGTAGAAGCAATTCTTGATGTGGGAAAGAATGCAAATTTAAATATTGAAAAGAATAACTTTCAAGTTACATAATGGAGTATTAAGGTGATCAGTTTGCTTTGTTCAGTTGAGGGGTCAAGAAAAAAACAAAGCTCAAAATATCATAAAATTTTTATTCGTTTTTAGAGTGAAAGAAATTTTATCCAAATACAAGGGCTTTTATTTAAATTTAACATCTTATGTTATATTTTTAGGATATAGTAAACTTAAGTCAATTGCTGATTACATTTAGCAATTTTTTTCACCTGTTCAAGCAAAAAAATTATAAACCCTTTGTTTTTGACAAGTCCTGCGTGGTAGTGTATGAAAACTGAATGTTTCCAGCATATGCTTCCTCATTTATTAACACGGAACACTCATTTTTTTAATTTAGGTTCATAGTGCCTTGAATTTTTCTTTTAACTTTACTTTAATAGAATAATATAAATAAGGATAATATTTGGGTCAATGATGTGATAAAGAAAGAAATCAAAAGATTCTTCAAACTAAATGATAATGGAGACACAGCTTATCAAAATCTATGGGATAAAGCAAAAGTAGTTCTGTGAAGAAAACTCAAAGCCTTGAATGCCCACATCTGAAAGAGCAAAAAGGTGACAAACAGTCTCAATGAGAATGAACAGTCTCAAAAGACTAGAGAATCATAGGTGCACGGCCTACAGACATATGAAAAAATGCTCATCATCTTTAATCATCAGAGAAATGCAAATCAAAATTACTTTGAGACATAATCTAACTCCAGTAAGATTAGCCCATATTACAAATCCCAAGACCAGAGATGTTGGTGTAGATGTGGAGAAAAGAAAACACTTCTACAATGCTGGTGGGAATGCAAACTAATATGGAAAGATGTTGGAAAGATGTTTGGAGAACACTTAGAGATCTAAAAATAGATCTGCCATTCAATCCTATAATTCCTCTACTAGGTATATACCCAGAAGACCAAAAATCACATCATAACAAAGATATTTGTACCAGAATGTTTATTGAAGCCCATTTCATAATTGCTAAGTCATAGAAAAAGCCCAAGTGCCCAGTGATCCACAAATGGATTAATAAATTGTGGTATGTGTACACCATGGAATATTATGCAGCCTAAAGAAAGATGGAGACTTTACCTCTTTCATGTTTACATGGATGGAGCTGGAACATATTCTTCTTAGTAAAGTATCTCAAGAATGGAAGAAAAAGTATCTAATGTACTCAGCCCTGCTATGAAACTAATTTATGGCTTTCGTATGAGAACTATAACCAAATTATAACCTAAGAATACGGGGAATGGGGAGAGGGAGGGGAGGAGTGGGGAGGATGGGCGGAGGGAGGGTGATTGGTGGGAGCACACTTACGGCAAATCTTACAAGGGTACATGTGAGACTTACTGGATGAAGAGTATAAATGTCTCCACACAACAACTAAGAAAATGCCAGGAAGGCTATGTTAACCAGTATGATGAAAATATGTCAAATGTTCTATAAAACCAGTGTATGGTGCATCATGATTGCATTAATGTACCCAGCTATAATTTTATAATAAATACAAAAAAGAAAAAGAGAGAGAGAGAGAGAGAGAGAGACTAGAAAAAGAACAGTGACTATGGCTCAAGGAGTAGGGTGCTGGCTCCATATGCTGGAGGTGGTGGGTTCAAACCCAGCCCAGGACAAAAACTACCAAAAAAAAAAAAAAAGTAAAAAAGGGACTAGAAAAGTACGAGCAAACCCATCCCAGACTCAGTAGAAGAAAATAAATAACTAAAATCAGAGCAGAATGAAATAAAGTAGAAAACAAAAGGACTGTGTAGACAATAAATGATATAAAAAGCTTGTTCTTTAGGAAAGCTAAACAAAATGGACAAGCCTCTTGCTAGATTAACCAAAAGGAGAAAAGAAGGGACTCTAACAAGCTCAATTAAAAATGAAAAAAGTGAAATCACAACTGACATCACTGAAATATAAAACATCCTCTCAGGATACTATGTATGTCTTTATGCTCAAAAACTTGAAAATGTGGAGGAAATGGACACATTCTTAGAAGCACATAACCTCCCTACGTTTAATCAGCAAGAAATAGAGTTCCAGACAGACCAAAATTAAAGCAGCAAAAATTAATTTATGGTGACCAAGTGGCCTTTATCCCAGATATTTAAGGATGGTTCAACATATACAAATCTGCAAATGTAATTCACCACATAAATAGCTGCAAAAGAAGAGACCATATGTTTCTTTCAAAAGACTTAGAAAAAGCATCTAACAAAATTCAGCCAACTTTTATGATAACACTTACCAAAATTGGTATAGATGGAACATACCTCAGAAGTTATAAAGGAAACGTGCAATAAATCCAGACAAACCCACAGCCAACATCATGTTAAATGGTGAAAAATTGAGAGCATTTCTGCTCAGAATGGAAATGAGACAAAGTTCTACATTTTCACCACTTAAATTCCTAGCCGTAACAATCAGGAAGAGAAGGAAAACAACGGTATCCAAATGGAGAAAGTAGAGGTCAAACTATTGCTTTTTTTCTGATAATATGATTTTATATCTAGAAAACCCCAAAGATTCAACCCAGTGACTCCTGGACTTGAGTGAAATCAACAACATCTCAGGTTGTAAAATCAATGTACACAAATCACTAGCATTCATATACACCAACAACAGTCAAGCTTAGAATCAAATCTAAGAAGCAATAACATTCACAGCAACAAAAGAAAATAAATCACCTATTAATATATTTATTGAAGATAGTGGAAGACTTCTATGGAGAGATCTATGTAACACTGAGGAGAGATATCCCAGAGGATATAAACAGAAACAAAATCAGTTCATGCTCATGGATTGGCAGAATCAACCTTACTTAAAGGCTACACTACCCAAAGCGATGCAATCCCCATTAAACTACCAATGCCTTTTTTTACAGATGTAGATTAAATAGTTATATCCTTTGTATTGAATCAGAAAAGATCCCAAATAGTCAATGTAACCTTATGTAATAAAACAAAGCAAGAGGCATCACTTTACGAGATTTCCAGCTGTACTACAAGGTGAAAGTAACACAAATGGAAAGTTACAAGCACAAAAAGAGACACACAGAGTTATGGGTCAGAAGAGAGAACCAAGAGATTAAACCATCCTTAGATTCACATCTGATTTTTATTGAAGAAGATAAAAACATTACTTGGGAAAAGAATCTGTGTTCAATAAACGGTGCTAGAAAAACATACAGTGCTGGGAAAACTGGATGCCCATATGTGGAAGACTGAAACAGGATCCACACAGCTCATCACATGAAGAACAAAAGACTTAAACCTAAGGCATGGCACTATAAACATTCTAGAACAAAAAAATAAGATGTTAGAAAAACTTTTATACATGTAAGTCCAGGAAAAGAATTCATAAGGAAGACCCCAAAGCAACAACAGCAACAACAGAAATAAACAAATGGTACCTGATCAAATTAAAAATGTTTCTGCACAGTCAAGGACACAATCAGTGTAGTAAATAGACGATCTACAGAATGGGAGAAAATATCTCATGCTGTCCATCCAATGAATGGCTGATAACCAGACTCCACAAGAACTCAAGCAAATCAGCAAAAAGAAAATCAATCAGCCCCATTAAGAAGTGGGCAAAAGACATGAACAAACAAGTTTTAAATGAAGATAGACAAATGCCCAGCAAACACATCAGAAAATGCTCAACATCCCCAATCAGCAAAGAAACACAATCAAACTACAAGGAGATATCACCTAGTTCCTGTGAGAATATATAGAGACTAAGGCTATGGGCTAAATTCTTGTGTTTCCTGCCAATTCTATGTTGAAATATGATTCCCAATATGACAGTATACAGAGGTGAGACCTCTGGGAATTCATTACATGAGGAAAGTGCAGCCCTTTTACTTAAAAGACTCTAGAGAGCTTTCCTGTTCCTCCCAGAAGTTTAGGATACGAGGTGTAGTCTGTGAACCAAGAAGAGGGCTCCCTCATCACAGGGCTAAATCTGCTGGCATGGGGGCCTTGGACTTCTCAGCCTACAAAGCTATGAGAAATAAATACCTTTTGTTTATAAGCAGTACCAGTTTATGGCCCCCTGTTATAGTAGAGAAAATGGGCTGAGACAGTAGATAATTGGTAATGGTCCATACAGTGAGTGTTTGGTTGAGACGGGATTGAACACAGGTAGTCAGAGATTACTGCCAGTGGGTTAATCACCTTCTCTGTATTGTTCCCTAATTATGGTTACGAATTTTCTGATCCATCCTGCCTAATCCTTTGTTGTAAAAGGGAGAAACAGGGTGAGCCACTGCAGATATATTTGCTTAAGATCATAAACCAAACGAGAGGAGCATCTGAGACTAAAATGGATGCTCTGTCTTCCTAGTCATGCTCCACTCATTACGCTATTGTGTTTACCTTCACCTGAAACTCCAGGATTTTCATGAGCCTAGAGATGACAGATTTGTTTAGGTCTAGACACAATCAGGAAAGTGGAATTCAATGAGAAATAAGACATAGAAGTCAGTTAAAAAACAATCTGGGTTAAGAAATATATTAGAGCAGGGATGAAGATTATTAAGGTCCCTGGCAATGGCAGACGTCCCATGCCAAAACAGAACTGAAATTTTAGGAGGATACAGACCCTGTAGAAGAAGAATTTGAAGACTTGAGTGAAGCCATTTTCCATGAGTTGAGGAACATATGATATTCCTTCAACAGATGGTCATCATTTGCTGTACCTTAAATCAGCCTCAAACTGCTTACAGCTTTGGCCCTTGAAAATAAGTACAATCTACTTCAGCCACTGAATTGCTAATGGCTGAATACAGAATGCTTTCATTTAGAAGTGGCTACCTTGCCCTAAATTCATGTACAAATAAAATATTTTTCTGCCTTTTGTCAGGGGAGCTATATTCCCATAAATTATTCAAAGTTGCCAAGGAAAATATATTAATTTCATAGTTTCCCAGGTGGTAAGTTTGATCCTTGACTCTGGTTTTCAATCTGCCATTCTACTAATATTTTCCTACAACAAATTGAACGACAGGTTGAGTCCTCCCAAAGGGATTCCAAGCCTGATGAATTACACCCTTCTTTCCTACCTTGACTTTTTCTTTTGAGGCTTACTGGAGATAGGTTAAGGAAATGAGACTTTGGTCTGACAACATTCTAAAAGGTGGAGGAAAGTTGGAGCAGAAATTGAGGTAGATTCATGATGCAACCCTCAGGAACATAGCCCATGTAAAGAGATGCCCTGACCTTCAGAGAGAAGCCATTGAGGAAGCAGCTGAACTAGACCTCTTGTCTCTGGTTGGGTTTAAGGACTGGCACATACTAAACACAGGACTTGGAAATGGGCTGGGTGACCCGTGTTATAGAGGTTAGGACTGTCTTTTGATATAGTGACCCTCTCAGGAAGGTAATCAACAAACCTCATGATAGCATGATGTCTCTTTAAGTTTAGTTCTATCTTATTTTCAGTTCATTGTAAAGAAAAATATTAGAAATAATAACCATAATACAATCATTTCTATAGTGTGTTTATACTGGTTCATCTCATTTTCATCCTCACAACAGGACTGTGAGGTTCACAAAGTGGGGATGATTCTAATAGTCATTTGTCAGTAGAAAAGTAGGAATCAGAGAAGTTAAAAGATTTGACAAGCAGACACAATTGCTATATAGTGAAGTTAGAATTCAAATGAGGTCCCTTGAATTCAAATGCCATTTTCATTGCACTATACCACATCAAGCTAAGTAATTCAGTTCTCAGAGTGAATTGGGAGGAAACATGAAGCTAAATGCAACATTTCAAGGAGATATAGAATGAATTCAAACATATGAATCCCAAGATAGAGCTCCGATTGTAAATAACCAATCTTGTCAAGATATGAAAGCCATTCCAAGCTCTAAACGGAGATGTGATTTAAATGTCATATTTGAATAACAGTCCTCTGATCCTTCATCTGCCATAAATTTGAAGATCTCATTTTAGAGAACATGAAAACAAACATGTTAACCCTTTTATCCCATCAACATATAAAAAATGGTTTAATATCATGGGAATCTTTAAGAGAGAATTAGAGCCTAAGTGTTCTAGGAAAAATTTAATTTTAAAAACTTATTAATATCCTGACACTAGACCTTTTATAGCATTACAATGCCCTACTTTTAATTAAATATTAACATGAAAAAGTAAGAAAAACATATTTAAAACATCCTCTTAAAGAGAAATAGTCAATGCTATAGCATTGGCATAAATTCTGTAATTTGCTAATTTATAGAAAATAAATTCTATAAGAAATAAAACACAGGAAGGGTTTTTCCCCAATAGTTACTCTGCATTACTGATAATCAGTAGTTACATGGATTCATTCTGACTTCAAATAAACCAACTATTAGGATCAAACAACCCAAGCGAACTAATTCAACTAAGATCATTTAAATAATGATATTCACTTTTAATCTAAAGAGCTAAATGAATTGGTCAGATGAAAGATCCTGTTGGATGTCTTTTTTTTTTTTTTTTACTTCCACTTACATATTTCTCGCAATCTCTGGTGATTATTATGATATCACTTTACTCCTAAAAAGTACCAGAATTTCTATTAACTCATTAGCTACCAAGTTTTTGTTATGTTTAATAGAAAAGCCTAAATGTTCTATGTCATTTAATACAATGATATTTGACTAGAATTGGAAAAAAGAATAAAATCTGCCAATTCAACTTTAATTTAGTGTTGAGGGGGAAAAATAACTTTGTGCCTAATAGATAAAATCTAAAACTCAGGTTTCCCTGAATCCCTAAATTGTACATATAATTTAATAAAGTTACTAGATTTATCAACTAATATTTGGCTTTAGGAATGTTAAGTATGACTGGTTTAGAGGATAGAGATATATAAATCGTCTATTCCCTTCAACATTGCACATACTGGGAAAATGCATTGTTTTTTATGTTGGTAGTTTGTTTGTGAAATTAATCCTTCTGTCCACTGCCTATTGCACTCAATATCACCGTTGAAGGTATACTCCATGTCCTATGAACAGATGTATGACACATTAAACTAGCATGTCTATTGGCCTGAATACACCCATGCTCTGTCCATTTCCTCAGATGAGCTGGGCACTTTTCCCTGCTCCTTCACTTTAGTTTTAAGTAGATACTCAAGAAATAATCCAACAGACTGCCATAAAAGGATTATGTAAACTGAAAAAAACAGGGTGTACCTTGCTGGAGATTTCAGGATTTAAAAGATGGCATTGCAGTGAACTACCTGGGCTTTCTTCTCATTTACTATTAAGCCTGGATTAGGCACTAGAGATGCCTGTAACCTGAAATCATTAACAACAAAATAAGAAGAGCCCATCTCTCTTGCCAAATGACCAAGAAAGGAAAAGCCTAATATATACTAAGTGTGTTTTGCCAATCCACATTACACGTGTGAAGTGGTGATGGGACCCATAGGCTCACAGTGACAGCAGAGCCGGTTTCTCCAGGACTTCATGCTAAGGGCAAATGAGGATCTAGGCAAATACCTGCCAGTCTTCCATCAGTGAAAGGGAGTGAAGCAAGAATGTAGCTTCTCCTGTTATGCGCCACCTGCAGGAGGTAGCTCAGGAAAATAATAAATAGACTGGTAGGCAGCACTAGCAGGGGTCTAACTGGAGGTATGGAAACACCGAAAAGAAGCAGATGGGAGAGGATTGAAAAGGATCCCTGACCCACCAAAGGTCAGAACCTACATACTCAGTCTAAGAAAGGCAACTGATGCTATGCCACAGAACAAAAGATTTTTTTGTTCTCATTTATCTTTATACAATTTAAATGGCCTTTTCAAAGAGAAAAATGCCTAACTAGTATGCTGTGATACTCTAGGTTTCATACAATTCGAAAACATCATTAATCTTTTCCACTGAGCCTTATATTTCTTCTTAAATCTGTACTCAAGGTGATCACAGCCAATTAAATGGAGCATACACTATAGTTGAAGCTTATTCACCACTGATTGAAATAGGATCAAGAGTTGCTTCCTAACATAATATCCATAAGTTCAGGATGCAGTAAAATATCTTTTATCATACCACAGGTAAAGATATTTGCAGTATTATGAGAAAAGGCAATCAAGAAACTCCGATACTGAGATGAATCAGACTGTAGAATTATCTGACAGGGATTTTAAAATAGCCATTAAAAATATTTCAAAAATCAATGACAAATTGAGAAAATATCAACAAATATAATCTATTGCAAAGAACCGTGGGATTTATACAACTGAAAAACACTAAAACACTGTAACAACAAAACCAAACCATGCTGGATGTCCTCAACAATAAAGCAGAAATACATGGTAGAAGACCAAATCAGGGAACTTTAAGATAAGTCAAAAGTGTGATCAACACAGAGAAGACAGACTGAAAAATGACAGAGCCTTGGGAAAATGTGGGACATTACACAAAGGTCTAATATTCATGTCACCAGAGTGGCAAAATTATGGCGAAAGAATGCGGGGATGAAAGATTTACTCAAAGAAACGATGGCTGAAAATTTCCCCAAAGTGCAATGTATCAAGAAATTGAGAGAAGCCAAAGAAACCCATATCAAGACACATTAGATTAAGCAACTAAAAGGTAACATATAAAATCATAAAAAGAAAAAGGAAATTACTTATTTTTTTTTTTTTTTTTTTGGTGGTTTTTGGCCGGGGCTGGGTTTGAACCCACCACCTACGGCATATGGGACTGGCGCCCTACTCCTTGAGCCACAGGCGCCACCCAAGGAAATTACTTATTAACTTTAAATAATTCCATTTTAAAGATAGCAAATAACTCCTCTGAAGCCATGGAGACCATTAGGAAGTAGTCCCTTATTTTCCTAGTGATAAAAAGACTGTAACTATGAATTCAATACTTAATGGAAGCATCCTTTCAGAATTAAAAGGAAATGAAGACATTATCAAAGAAAGTAAGAGAATGTATGGTTAGCAGAATTGATATTAAATTATCCTAAAAAGAAGTGCTCTAAATAAAAAGAAATGAAAGAAAGACAATGGAATAGGTAAAACCAGATCTATATAATATACTATCTTCCTCCTCATGAGTTTTATAATCCACATTTGTTTGCTGAATAGCATAGCAAAATTTTATTTCACAAGTATATGTAAAGAAATCATTTACTTGGACCAAGTACAACATCCTTAAAGAGCTGTGAGTCTACAAGTTTTGGTATTGGTATTTTCTCTTGATTATATTCATTTAATAATTAGTAATTGAAAATATCTACCTGAAATTAATCATTTGACTTTTAACATTATCCTCAAGAGTTTTTCCCACACAACAACAAAAATAAATAAATGGGACTCAATTAAGCTGAAAAGCTTCTGCACAGGTAAGGACACAATAATTAAAGCAAATAGACAACCTTCAGAATGGGAATAGATATTTCCATGTTACTAATCTGACAAAAACTTCATAACTAGAATCTACTGAGAACTCAAATTGATCAACCAAAAAAGAAAGAAGAATCCCATCTATCACTGGGAAAGAGACATTAACAGAAACTTCTGTGAGGAAGACAGATGAACGGCTAACAAACTTGTGAAAAAATTGCTTATTGTCCCCAATCATCAGAGAAATTTAAATCAAATGTGAAGTCCACCTGAGATACCACCTAACCCTATTAAGATTACCCCACAAGGCAAAGCCCTAAAGTGGCAGATGCAGGAGCACATGTGGTGAGAAGGGAACACATTTACACTGTTGGTGAGATGTAAACTAATATGGCCTCTTCGGAAAGAAGCATGGAGAATTCTGAAAGAACTCATATTAGACCTTCCATTTGAACTCACAATCCCACTACTAGGCCTCTACCCAGAATTAAAAAAAAAATCACGTTATCATAAGGACATTTGCACTAGATTGCTTATTGCAGCTCGATTTATAATTGTCAAGATGTGGAAACAACCTAAATGCCAATCAACCCAGGAATATATTACTAAACCATGGTATATACATACCGTGGAATACTATTCAGCCAAAAAATGGATGAAGATTTTACATCTTTTGTACTAACCTATATGGAGTTGAAACACATTCTTCTTAGCAAAGTATCACAGAATGGAAAAGCAAGTATCCAATGTACTCAATACTAATATGAACCCATTAGATGATCTAATATATACCCACATAAGAGAAAAACTCAATTCAAGTTGGGGGGAGAGGGAATGATGGATGGGAAAGGGGAGGGGCGGAGGAAGAATGGTGTGCTCCCAGTTAATGGGCACAATGTGAGGGTATATGGCACACCTCTTGGATGCTGGACAAAACTACAAGAGGGACTCTCCCTAACAAATACAAACACTGTAAACTAGTTGTTTATACACTTACATTAACCTGGAATTAAAAACAAAATTATCCTCAAGAATGTATAAAGTGTTGGAAAACAGTCTATTCTACCCAATTTAAAGCTTGCTTATGCTGTGTCAGAGAAAACTAAATAGAGTTAAGTGGGGCTCTGATAGCATAAAACTCAGTTAACCATGATCTTTATTTTATAGAGTATAGAACTGTAGATTAATTCATACATCTTTTCCAGGAGTGTTAAAAGTATTGCATTTAAAAAAATATGTACACTTTACATAAACATACATCTTTACATCATAGGATTCTTCTTATTCTTCAGCTATGTAGGTGAGGAGGCGGGGCGGCACCAGCTGTTTGTCATCTCTCATCTCTGCCTTATTTTGCTTGTGTCTTCTCACCATTCAGACTGATTTCCAGATGGTTATAAATATTTAGAAATCTGAAGGCATTTCAAAGTTTATCAAATCTGTTACATTCCAAATACAAAATTAGCAAGTTGCTGTTTCTCATCTCAACTTATTTTGAACATCTAGAATCGTATAAGTCAATAAAAGTACTATATTTTAAAGGATTCTTAATCTTATATATGATCATCCTGATTATAGTCTTCTAATTTCAAACTGCAGCAGAAGCAGAACTGTAAACTATTAACTCTACGCCCTACGTCAATGCATGTTCTATAACTGGCTGACTGATTTCTTTCTCTCTCCACTGCTCTGCTGCCAATCTGAGGCCAAAATGCATCTAAGATGAACAAATACACATCACCTGGTACATCATTTGGGCCTCTTCATAACGCTCTTCATTCCTTACTAGCACATCCAATCTCATTGGTTTATTTCTTTTGTTTTTCTCTTTGAGGCAGAGTCTCATTACGTTGTTCTCGGTAGAATGCCGTGGTACCACACCTTACAGCAATCTCAAAGTCTTGGGCTTCAGCAATTCTTTTTTTTTTTTTTTTTTTGTAGAGACAGAGTCTCACTTTATGGCCCTCGGTAGAGTGCCATGGCATCACACAGCTCACAGCCACCTCCAACTCCTGGGCTTAAGCGATTCTCTTGCCTCAGCCTCCCGAGTAGCTGGGACTACAGGCGCCCGCCACAACGCCCGGCTATTTTTTGGTTTACAGTTCAGTCGGGGCCGGGTTTGAACCCGCCACCCTCGGCATATGGGGCAGGAGCCTTACCGACTGAGCCACAGGCGCCGCCCATGGGCTTCAGCAATTCTTTTGGGACAGGGCCAGGTTTGAACTCACCAGCCCCGGTGTATGTGGCTGGCGCCCTAACCACTGAGATGCAGGCACTGAGTCTCTTTGGTTTATTTCATAGGAAAAAAAAACATATTAACACATGTCAAAATGAAAGTATTTTGGTGAAGTAACTTGTGAAATTGTATTTCACTGAATTTTTAAGCTGTCAGCATTTCTGCAATAGATAGATAGAACTGGACACTGCATAGAAAACTTAGAAATTCCATAGCTCAAAATACCCAATTTATATTCCCACCCCTATAATATACGCATATTTATCAAGGTTATAGGGGTTTGTGGAAAAGTTCTGATTTAGAGAAATGAAGGCCTGTCACAAGAGTGAACTGTAATTATATGGTTGTTCAATTGCTTGAAGTAGAGGCTCTAACACAGATAATAAATAAATCTATAGTAACTTCATCATCTGAATTGAACTGCAATTATCTATTGTATACACTTTACTTCTCTGACAGGGAAAAAGGATTGGTGAACACATATTTACCTATATTATTATGGAAAGCAATTACTTGGGCTATTTATCAAAAAACTACTTGTCTAAAGAAACATTTAACATCAGTTACTATGCTCAAAATGTCTAATGCTGGATTCCAAGGTGGAAGACACACATAACACTAAAATAATATACAATTTTAGCTGGATCCTAAGTTCTTAGAATATCTACCATTAAAAATATATTCAATCTTATCATTTATACGGACTGTGGGGATCATAGATCAATCATACTCAGAAAATTCATATTTTTCCAGAGATCAGGACATGTGCATCTAAGAAGGTATTATTCAGCCTTAAGCTGACTGTCACCTGCTCTGCCCAACTAAATCTCTCTTGAATGGGTCCCGTCTACCTGAGTTTCATTCATACAACTTCTGTCTCTTTTCTTTTTCCTGAAATAAAGTTCACAAGGTTGCAAAAAAAAAAAAAATCAATAATATGTATAAATTATTTAGAATTAAGTCACAGAAGTTGTAGTTAAATATAAAAAAATGCATGACATTTTTGCATAGAATCAATACAGAATATGTTAAGAACAAAGAATAAATGAGTTTACTGTCAACACAAGCAAACACTTACTAGTTAATCAAAGAACTGGAGTACTTTTCATATTCCCTCTATTGGTTTGTATTATTTTGGCAGAATGTAATAAATAGTAACAAATAGAAATCTTTAGAATTTCTATGGTTTTCTAATTATACTTATGATTTTTTTTAATTTCAGAATTTTACAAGGATACACACATTTTGGTTACATTTTGCTTTTGAACATTTTAAGTCAAAGTTATAGGTATGCCCTTCACTCAGAAAAATGTATACTTGTAATTTAAAAAATATATATTTTTAAGTATTATGGATACATAATAGTTATATATATTTAGAAGATACACATGACATTTTGATACAGGCCTACAATGTGTATTAATCAAATAAGGGTCATTGGAGTATCCATCACCTCAAGCATTTATTTTTTCTTTAATATTAGGAACATCTTGATTTCACTCTTTATTTCAATGGCCATTAGCGGTAGACAGGAAAGTCCATTTAATGAAAAAAATAAAATTATTAGAGTTTAAAAGTATTCATTACAGATAACACTTAAAAACTAATGAATATCACATACATTCTTGGTCAGAAAAATCAATCTATTTTACTATTCATTTTTAGTGTTGAGACAGTGATATACAGCTTGTTTCCTAAAGAAGATTTAATAATGTAGATTATTCTGTAGATTAGAAAATAGCACATGAAATCAGTATATTGCTTTATATCATCCTTTCATCACTTTTGTCTTAAATTTGAGCATCTAATTCTAGTTCAAATATAGGCATGTTTGACAGCTGTAAAAATTTGTCTATATAATATGTGCACGGTGATGGGTAACAACACAAGTATAAATTAATCAAGTTAGTCATTAGGGTTGTAATGTTTCTTGGAGAAGAAAGATCTTAAAAAAGACTTGCAGAGGATTTTGATATAAATAATATTTAAATTTAAAGTATGTATTTTCGGGAGACTATACATCTTTCCATTCATTTTAGGCCCCATTATATTACGCTTAATAAATACTTTCAAAACACCACCTAAATCCAGTATTGATTCTGATTTGATACATGTGAACAATATATTTTGCACCTCAAAAAGCTGTTTCTAGACATTTTTACTTTCATGTTGATTTTTATTACTATAATTAATTTAACTTTAGGAAAAACAACTGAAAGACTGAAAATAGTATTAAACTGATTTTTGTTTTATTCTTTTTTTTTTTGTATTTAAGCTTTCTTTCTTTCTTTTTTTTTTTTTATTGTCGGGGATTCATTGAGGATACAATAAGCCAGGTTACACTGATTGCAATTGTTAGGTAAAGTCCCTCTTGCAATCATGTCTTGCCCCAAGAAGGTGTGGCACCCACCAAGGCCCCGCCCCCTCCCTCCTTCCCTCTCTCTGCTTTTCCTTCCTATTAACCTGGAAGGAAGTGGAAGACATTATTCTTAGTAAAGCATCACAAGATTTTTGTTTTATTCTATTGATGCATGCATTCATGTGAATAAAAGAGATTCAAAAATAAGATTTACGTTCTTAAATAGTACGTTTAATAAGAAAATTGAGAGAACACTAGACATATTCCTTTTTGGAATATGACAAGTATCTCACAGATACAATAAAATAATACGCCAGTTGAGCTAATCTATTTAAGAAATAGACCAACATAAGTGCAGAAAAAAACTAAAACAGAGTCTGGATGCTAATCCTTTCTCAGATGCATAGTTCACAAAAGTTTTCTCCCATTCAGTAGTTTGTCTGCTTAGTCTGTTGATTAGATTATTTGTTTTGCTGTGATGAAGCTTTTTAGTTCAATCATTTCTTATTGGGTTATTTCTGTTATTGGAGTCTAAGCCATAATTTTTTTTTCCTTAGACCTATATCCTGAAAAGTTTTTCCTAAGTTTTCTTCCAGACTTTTAATGGTTTCAGGTCTTACATTTAAGTCTTTAAGTCATCTTGAGTTAATTTTTGTATATTGTGAGAAATAGGTATCTACTTTCACTCTTTTGCATGGCTGTTCAGTTTTACCAACACCATTTATTGAATAGGGTATCATTTACCCAGGAAAGGTGTTGGGTACGATGTACACTATTCAGGAAATGAGCTCCCTGAAAGCCCAAACTTCAACATTACACAATATCTCCATTTAACAAAACATCACTGGTATCCCCTAAATTTGTATAAACTATCATACAGGGATTTATTTAAACATGCATTTAATTAATAAATACAGTAGAACCTGGTCTATGAAAATTAGGTTAACTTGGGGAGGCGGCCAATGTTAGGGAGTTGATTAACTATGGAGATGTTACTGTATATTGGAACATCAAAAATTACCTGGTGTTTTTCCTTAAAGAAAATACACAGAAGAAAGGAGAGACCAAGATAATCAATCTGAATAGATATCAAAAAAGCAAATAGGAAAAACCTATGTAAGCATATTCAAAGTATGTTCATACACAAATTTTCCAAATTTTCACATTTTTTCAAATATCCACACACAAACACAGATAAACATAGATGCACATATACTCCTCAAGGAAAAGCTAGTAAATAAGTAGCATGCGCAAAGAAAAGTAGAAATCCCAGGAAAAAAAAGGGAAGGGGAGTTATTTGGAATTAAACATAAGACTTCACAAAAAAAGAGGGAAGCATAGGAAATAGGAAGCTAACAAGTTCATTATTTCATGGTAGTGCCAAAAGATGATAGTAAAGAAAAAGAGAGATGAGAATCAATTTTATCATTTCCGAAATAAGCAATAATGGAAGAACCTAAGTTTAAAAATAGTGGCTATTTTAATAATTAGGATTCTGATGAAGATAGATGATTAACTAAAATAATTTAAATTTTATTCCCCTGTCCGCTATGTGAATTTACCATACCATGTACTCCTTTGTTTTATAATATTTAAAAATATATTGGAGCAAGTGAAAGAGGTAGTTGCTGCTTCCAACTTTAATTAGAAAAGCTTGAAGTAAATGAAGCAATGACACAAAATTTGAGGCACAGGGCGGCTAATCCACATTGCTAAAGAATTTAATGAAATACATAGAAAGTAAACCTAAAGTTGAAAAAAAAAAAAAGAATATCATGAGAGAACAGTTAAGAATCAACACAAAACAAATTCTACAAATAACTATAAGACTCTGACGGATAACTGTGGAACACAAGGGTGTCCAAACAGGTTTGTAGATCCATCCATCTAACAAATAATCTAGCAGACTGTGATGTTACTTTGCCAAGAAAATCAACCAATTGTCAATACAATTATTTTTAGAAAATATTTTGTCACAAGACACTACGTTTCCTTATAAAGTTTCAGATATTTAAGTATAAATACATAGTTCAATTTTTTTCTTAAAATGTCAAAGTATGAACGTATGAAAGAGGGAACATTTTTATAACTAACAAAAATACCCACCTCGGAGCAGCATGATACTTCCCAAATAAGTGAGATGTGATTACACAACATTTTATTTACTTAATATGGGCATACTTAAAAGAAAAAATAACTTTTATAAGCCAAGTGTTACTCCAAACAAAGGAATAAATCAAATGGTATCATTATAAATGGTGGTTTATACTATTCACTAAAAGTCAATCCTATGAATAATTTAGATTCTGAATTGCAAAGAAACTTAGCACATTCATTTATATACTTCCTTAACAAAAAATTCATGTATGCAATGAAATAAATATATGATAAATTTTAATTAATTTGATCTGTTTATTCTCTAAATTTATCCGTAGATGTTAATTCCAAAAGTGCAAAAATAACACTTTGATTACATTTTGTAGGCTACACGATCTGGGTAAAAAAATTTTTATTCATTAGCAATTAGTGTTAAATATATTGAGCATTGGTAAACATTTCGATTCCAGGTTGAGCCACTTTATAATTTTTGGAGCTCCAGAAACACCAATAAAAGAAAACTCTTAAAATATTATCAGTGATAATTTATAATCAATACTGATTGAATATTAAATCACAGATCTTAAGAAACCATTTTCTTACTAAATTATTCTCCTCTTCTTTATGAAAGAGTTCACATATCTAACAATCCCTTTTTAATCAAAGTAATTATTGTCTACTACTTACTGTTGATGATATATTATATATAACACAAAAGGTTTCAAAAATATATACACATTTTAAGAAAGGAAAAAATCTGAATTATAATTGTAATACTCAAGGCACATATGACTTCTGAAACTCTAAGAGATACAAGATACAATATGTTATCTGTGTATATTGAGTATTACAATTTCTATAGTTTTTTCCTTTCTTAAAATGGACATACATTATGTTGGCACCCTCTGTATGTATAAAGTATATTTGTGATATTAAGTAAAAACTTTTTTTTAATTTATCTTTTTCTCCTGTGTGATTTTATATTAAAACAAAGTGATCCAAATACAGATGTTGCTATGTTAGAAGAAAAAGAAAGAGGAAAACCTTTAATGGAATCTGAGGTGTGGTAGTGAGGAAGCACCCAGGAGGGTCAGCAACGTTCTGCAAGGGCTCTGTGGCCAAGGACCTGAGAAAGTGATGCCACATCACAGCGTTTTCAAGTTGAAAAATTCTCCATAAAATATAGAACACGGTGCCATAAAGAATAATACTGTATTATTAACATGTGCTCGGGGTCTCATTCGTTACTCCCAGCCTTTCCAAACTCACACAAACTGGTTCACGTGCACTGCAGAATTCACTGTGGAGAGGATGAGGTCGCTAGGCCACGCTAACAGGATCATAGTATGGTATGCAGCCCACCTTACATGCCTTCTCTTTTACATCTTTGTCTTTCACGTTTATTCATTCAGCTAATAGTGCTTGGCGTCTATCAAGTTCCTGGCCTGTGCCAAGTACTAAGGGCATAACGACCTGCCCTGGCTGCTGGGAGCCCACTGGACAGCTTTGAATCTTACCAGCGACAGCCGTGGGCCCCTTGTTTTTTATTTACAATGCCTCAGTAATCTGCCTTGAGAAGGTATCAGGACTTTTTTTTCCCTATACCTGGTATATTTTTGAGTGAAGCACATTTGTTACTAGATATGAAGTTTCATAACCCTAACAGTTATGATAAATATTGATGGAGAGTAGAGGATCAGATGCAACTTTATCTTCAGACTATTCAGGGGTGTTAATTCTTCCCAGAGATTGTCACGCTTCACCTCACCTTGTTTTTGGCTGTCATACATAATTCATATAAGAATCTCAAAAGCAGAAAGCTGTGAACTAAGAATACCTTAGTAAAATTCCAAGTAGTAAAGGTGTATCTAGTTTATTTAAAAAATGTTTAGCTTCATTATAGCTATCCTCAGTTTTATTACCTTTTTAATTAAGTTCTAACAATTTCTTGGGAGAATACCCTATTTCATGTTTCTCACACGATAGAATGAAATATCCTGCATCCCTTTCTCTGGCCATTTTAAGAAGTACTATTACTAGAATTCTCGGAAATCTATATTTTATTTTATCAAACATGGACAAAGAATCATTGAGACCCATTTTGTACTTTTGTAGTGAGTTCCAACCTATGAAAACACATACACACAAATACATATGTGTATGATCATGTATCTAAATATATGTTTATATAATTTATTTAATATGGAAGATATAATTACATATTAAAAACATATATTAATGATGTATATGTAATATATAAATGAGAACTAATTTATGTAGTAGTTGCATGTGTTATGTTTATGTGTGTGTATGTACTTGTTAGATACACGTAAGGAGTGTATTTAGTATGTCTAAATCTTTCCATAAACTTTTGTAAGTTTGAAATTAAGATGTACACAGCTACGTTATATATGTGGAGTTGTTTTAGTTATTATCATTTGGATAGAACAAGTTTGCTATATATAGAATGAACTGTCAACAAAACTCCAATAACATCATGTTTTTTTTTTAGTGAAAAACATGACTGCAATTTTTTTAAGAAGAGAAACTGGCGTTATTCTTCGTTTATTTCAGGAGAACTGTTTTCTCTGCTTCATTTATCTGTTGTTGTTATTATGGGCTGTGTTCAATACGACACTCTTATTTTCACAGTTAAAGACCTCTTATGAGAAAATAAATTTTGTATTTTTACCAAAAAGCTATTTTCTATTAAAAATGATCTGTAGATATATGAAAAAGTGAAAATCTTTACCAATGATTTTGATAATACCTCAATGAAGAGTTTATTTTAGTATAAGATATCAAAGACACAACTGTCTCTAAATAAACCATTTCTCTTTTTTTACGAGCTCATAACCGGACTATTTTGTCACATACTTTGCCAAGCCATTAAATTATTCATGAGGTATAATTCATCATCCTTTCCCATCAGCTGACTGGACAGTGACCTCCAGGTTGAACAAGGCCATAGTAGAGCTCAGGCATCCTAAATCCTTAAATGACTGGAGCAGAGCAAATAATAAACCATGCTACCAGGCTGGGTTTCACAATCATTAATCAAACAAACATTTATTATGCTCAGCACAAAAATATTGGGGCTTATTTTACATATCATAGGGAGAAACTCAATAATATATCCCTTCCACCAACCAAAAGGAAGAGAGAGAGAGAGAGAGAGAGAGAGAGAGAGAGAGAGAGAGAGAAATAGAAAGAGAGAGAAATAGAGAGAGAGAGATTGCCTTGGTAAGTTTCAAAGCTGTACTGTGAGCTCCTGTAGCAAGGGGCAGGTCTTTACGCCATCTGTGCCTAGCACATGCCAGGAACTTGACAGGCACCAAGCTATATTGGCTGAATGAATAAATACGAAAGACAAAATTGTAAAGAGGAAGAGGGCATGAAAGGCTGACTCTATACTATACTAAAAACCTGTTAGCATGACCCTAGGGACCTACAGGTAATTGAGCCTCACCCTCTCAACAGTCAATTCTGGAGTACACTTACAGTTTGTGTGAGATTGGAAGGACTGGGAGTAACAAATGAGACACCAAGCTCTCGTGTGTGTGATGTTCTGTATTGCGCTGTAATTGGTGATTTTATATATAAATACTTTTCTGTAGTTATATTTTATGGAGAATGCTTCCACTTGAAAACACTGTGATGTGGCATCACTTTCTCGGGTCATTGTTAAGAGTGCCCAGCAGAACTCTGCTGACCCGTCTGCCATGTGCCCTCACTATCACACCTCCTCGGGTTCCAGGAAATAGTCTACTCTTTTATTTTCCATCTTTTCTTGTATGTCTGTTATTCTCAACCAATGACTGATTTTGTTAAATAAAGTGGTCATGGTAGAGAAAAAGGAAAGAAGTAAATGAAAGGGTGTATGAAGAGAAGAAAGGAAGACAGACGAAGGGGACAAGGAGTGGAGTTGGAAAATAGAGAAAATGATGAAGAGAAGGGAGAAAAAGAGTCTGGAAAGGAAGGTATTTCTTTTCTTTAGTGTGTGCACGTGTGTTTGTGTATAATTATACGTTGGGTGGGTATAAAATATTTACCTATTAAAATTTTCTTTATTTTTAAATTTTCTGTAAGAATTTGTTAAATGTAAACTCAAAAGTTATATTAATCTACATGTAGTAATAAGAATTTTAAAAAATGCAAAGAAGTCGTATCAGAATCAAAAACAGGATGTATTTCTATACATGTTATAAATATAGCTGAAATTATGCTGTTTTTATAACTTGTGCTCCATTATTTTCCTACTTGCTAAATCTTTTCCATGTGTTACTCTAGGAAAAACTCATTATACGATTTGTGATATTAACATTCCACCATTTATTTTAAAATGTTGAACATTGTTGATCATTTAGATCATTTTTAATTTTTTGTTATTATTAAACACAGAAGGTTTAAGCATGTATTTTCACACACAGAGTCATGTCGTAGAGAGGGATTTCAAGAGGCAAGCAGAAGGGCCTGCAGTCATATGTTGCAATGACGGGAATATGTTATAAGAAATGCATCATTCAGCAATTGTGTTCTTGTACAAAAATTGTAAAGTGAACTTAACACCAACAAGATGGTTCAGCCTACTGCATATCTAGGCTATTTGGTATGGGTTATTGTTCCTAGGCTACAAATCTGTACAGCATGGAACTCTACTGAATACAATAGGTTATTATAAAACAGTAGTAATTGTTTTTCTAAACATATCTAAATGTAGAAAAAGGTAAAGTAAGAATATGGCATAAAATACTTAAAAAGGGTATTCCTGTATAGTGCTCTTACCATGAGGGAGGTTGCTGACCTGGAAGTTGCCTTGGATGGATCAGTGAGTGTGCACATAAAAGCCTAGGCTATTCTTCCACATGTACAGACTTCATATACACTACACACTTAGGCTACACAAAACTTATAAAAAGCTTTTTGACAAACAATAAATTAACCTTCAATTATTTAACATTTTCCTTTTATCAAATTATTTATTTTTGAAATTTTTGATTTCTTACTGATAACACTTAGCTTAAAACAAAATCACATTGTACATCTGGACAAAAAAATGTATTTTCTTTATTTATAGCTTAGTTCTCCAAGCTTTTGCTTTTTAACATTTTAAAATTACTTGAAAAACTTATTTGGTAAAACTAAAATGCAAACACCCAATAGTCTGTGCCCATGCAAGGTCCGAATCATCAATACCATCGTCTTCCACCTCTCCATCCTGTCCCAATGAAAGATCTTTAGGGACAATAACACACAGGGAACAGAGATGACAATGCATTTTGCTTGAATACCTCCTGAAGGACTGCATGAGGACTTCTTATAGTTTTGTTTTTTATTAAGTATAAAGAATATATTCTAATATAACAAAAGAAAATAGAGCATAATCAGTACATAAACCAATAACATGGTCATTTGTTACCATTAGAAAATATGTAGTGCTATACTTTTATAGACTGGCAATGAAACAATTAGTTGTTGAAACTGTCAGAATGATCAAAATTATGTGGGTACTAAGTTGTGCTATGACTTTGTGTTGGCTATGACATCACTAAGCAATAGTAATTTTTCAATTACATTATAATCTAATGAGACCACCATTATATAAAACATTCTTGACCTCCCAAAAAGTCATTATTCAGTGCATGAGTCTACAAATCTTATTGCTCGATCTCAGTTGTGAAATTATCTTCCAAAAAGTTAAACCCAACTTAGAATGCTATTAGCAATGTAGAAGGTAGCCACTTCACCGGTGCTGGATTTTCTGTGTTAAATTGAATAGAAGAAAAATGATATCTTATCTTTGACACAAATTTAATTCTTTTAATTACATCTAAGGCTAGAATTCCCAGTGATTACATTCTTTGGGATCACATTATTTTGTCTGTTGCACATTGTCTTTTGTGATTCTTGTAATTTCATTGCTTTGACATAGTCCTTATACAATAATGCTACTTGATAGTTGTGATTATAGCTCCCGAGACTTCCCTAATTTTTGTTATTGTAATGTCATAGAATTATTGTTTCTCCATCTGGATTGCAGTAAATATTACATAAGCCTTCTTTACTCTTTTTAGTTTTTTTAGTTTTATGTTTTTTTCAGTCTGAACCATTTTTCCCCTGCAATATTTTTATTAGAATTTTAATCTGACATATTAGCCTCTCTTCCAGAGGTATCATAAATATTTTGTTATAACTCCTTCTGATTTATTATTATCTTTCATTTTACAATTAATTCCAAGTGTAATACTTGTTTGAAGATGTAAGATTTTGAATTGATTTCCCTGAAAGTGCCTAATTTATTGTAGGATATATATTTTTAACCTTGAGTGGAAGTCTCCTTGACTATATGTTAAATGATTACATGTAAAATTATTTATTTATATAATATTCTTTTATTTTGATTTCTCTTTCTTACATAAGTGTCAGATTGAGGTTTTCGAAAAGGAAAATACATATTTGCAAGTCATATTTACTATTTACATGAATTTCATATATGAAATTGAAGAGAAAATTATATGGACGAGTGATGAAGTTGCAAGTTAGAAAATGAACTTCAGAACTCAAAAATAAAAAGATCAGAATATTCATTTTCCTTTTAGATACTTGACATATTTGGGACTGGTATAAAATTTGAGGTGCATAGCATTATCCTATATTTCCAGGAAAATCTGAAGGACATTCTGCAGAATATTTACGACTCAGATAATATTATTTAAAGTATTCATTATACATAATCCAATTAAAACAATATGACTTCCTATTTTAAAGAAAGACATTTGTATGACTCATTGATACTGTCGTCACAAAGGAATTCAGTACTTCCTCAGATACTTTATTTTAAACATTTTTAACGCTCATTTAAAACTGACCAAGAATTATTGCTATCAAATGAACTGAGATGAAAAACATAAACAAAAATAACAAGCTTTAATAAGAATAGCTCACATATATCAATGTCTATGTCCCCATTCATTCACTGAGATCATAAAGTTTGTTTCAGAAAACCATGATGTTACAGTATTATCATTATAGGACTTTTTAAAAATTAGTTTGTTTCTTGAGCTTCCATAGTATTTTGTTCTATATCATTTTATGTATTTTCTAAAAAGTCTAGACAGGTTGAAAAATTTTAAAACTAGAAAGTGATATTATCCAAGAAAGGACATAGAAATATATGTTGTTTTATAATCTATTCAGCCAGATGAGTTGTCAATGATGACATAAAATTGGCTAGTGAGGCAAACAAGTTGAAAAGAACTTGAATACAAATTCTGAAGTGCAAGATAATGTGGAACTATCTACTTAAACCTGAAAAAAATCCAAGATTTTGGGTAATTTTACTATGGAAATTAAATTAAGAAAATATCCAGAAGTGTAAAATGGTAGGAAAAATGACTATACAATGCAAGAGTGACCATGGCAGTGTTGGTAATAATAATTGAACTAAAATAGTGAGCTAAAGACATGGCTTAGATAAATCAATTGTGATGCAGAGATATTGAATTGTATTGAAATATTTAAGGTTATTAAAATATCCAATAATGTACTTTGTGCAAAGTGTGCTAAAGTGCACAAGTGTGCACGCACGCACACACGTATATGTAATATTAACAGAAAACAATTCTACTTGTATAGTATACATGCTTGGGAGAATATTCATCAAAATGTTTATTGAGGTTATCTTTGAATGGAGGACTAATAGAACATCTGTATTTTCTACTTTATACATTTCTACACTCGCATTTGAAGCCATAGATCTATAGTATTTAATACAGAGTGAAAAATACATGCATAACAACACACATATAAGAACAGCACCTGTAGCTCAAGGAGTAGGGTGCCAGTCCCATATGCCCGGAGGTGGCGGGTTCAAACCCAGCCCTGGACAAAAACCACAAAAAAACAAAAACAAACCAAAAAAAACCATAATAAGCTATTTTATGAAAACACGTTTCAATGCTCTGAGAATTTACAATAAACGGTAAGTACTATGTGTATGGAAGGGAACAGATGAAGCTACATCTGTGGGAATATAATGGGACCAACATCAAATGGATTTTCTCCACAATTCTGACAAACAAGAGATACTCTAAATCTGGACCCTGCTGTACGCACAAGGTTTTAGATGGCTTGGTGACTTCTGATGGACTATGTCCAACTTCAGTATATTTTAAACTATGGCAGCATACACTCCTAATATAAAAAGAAACAAGAACAATCATTACATGTGATTACTAGATTAAACAAACAACATTATATATTACAAAAATGTCTTTTGAGAAATTGTATCTGTAAGATCGAATTATGGTTTACTTCACTCCGGTAATTAGTGAGGAGTACTACTAAGACCGTACAGGATGTTACTGGTTCCACTACCCTTTAGGCTGCATTTTTTTCAAAAGGTTGAATTTAAAGAGGAAGAGAGGCAATCAGGGAGATAAAGGTGTTAGGTTGTTATAGGAGAGAAAATGCCACAGGGCTAAAGAAAAAAATTTCTAATGTGTTTTTCCACCAAGTCAATGAACAGTTAAATCTGTCTCAGAGACACGGACATGACAGGATTGTGCGTGCAGTACAATAGAACGTGCAATTTGCTTTTCTTTTTCTACAATAACAACCTGTAGTAAATACTGAACAGATGGTATGTGGCTTTCACAAAAAAAAGCAATGTGCTTTCAGGAAAGAATATGAACTAATTCTTTTCTTTTTGTGAGTTTGAACTTAGTACCACAGGTTCTAATTTGATTCATATATATAAAAGAAAGTCCATTTAACAGAATCGAAGAAAAGCGATAGAAAGATCACTTTGGAAACTTGGTCCATTGCTGGAGGTTATTAAAAGATACTTAAACTTTATTTCTGGGCAGCTCTTCTGTTTAGATTATTTAATTCAATTATGATGAGATCATAAATATATCCAATAATACTCTTGCTTAGAATGAAAAATGTGTCATACTTTTTAGGATATTATTACGGTTCTAATCTTTAATCATTAAGGTACGGAAGTCTGAGACAATATTGAGAGCTCATGGATCTTGGAAAGAATGTCAATATGTTTATCATATTTCAATATATATTATCTATCTGTATAACTGTGACAATTAAACATCATAACTTTATTATGTTTTCTCTATACTATATCTGAAGCAAAGAAAATCATATATTTAACAAGGCTTCATATCAATTATAAGGTCTAAAAAACCCTGCAAAATTGCTACATCATTAAATAGGAAAACAACTCTTTTTCCTAATTAAGAGATCCTAGTTGTAAAAAATGTACTGGTAGAAATAAATCTAAAAGGCTGGATTTTCTGGATAAGTTTTTCTTTACACTAGTAAAGTATAAGTTATTATTTTCAAGAATTATGAGCATACTTATTCACATATAATCAATAACGAAGTAGATGAAGGCCATTCATCTAATATTTCTGATGAGCTATTTGAAAGTCTTTTCAGAATATTATCACATTTTAAAAGTTTCTTTTAAAATAAAACACAATAAAAGATGCCTACATGAAAATGTTTAGTTATATTGAGTATGCTTCATACCTAATGTTGAACATTAGTGAGGAAAAAAAGATATGGTATTAATAATACCAACCCAAATAATTAAAACCTATACCATCCCAATATATTCACAACAAAATCAGCGTCTAGGTGAAATACAAGAGAAAGTAATGCCATATTTGTTCTAAGGTATTATGTAATACACTTATGATGTAAAAGAAAAAATAACAGGTAAGAAAATACTATAACATGAGATGGCAACAACGAACACTATTGAAACTATTGTAAACTAAACAAGACAGATGAAGGACATTGATGGCGATGGTTATGGAAGGCAGAAATTTGAATCTGACAGATACATTAATTACAGGAATGAAAGAATAAAAGATATGCAAGGATAAATGTTCAAAATTATTTCAGACTCCTTATATTAAAGGTATCATAGCACTTCCAGTGTTATAAAAGATTAATCCAACTGGCTAGAACAGGAATGATGATGAGACCCAGGCCTCCCTGAGTGTCTTTGCTGTGCTAGAACAGTGTTCTGCTCTAGTAGAAGCTTAAATTGTTACATGGTTCAGTTAGTTTTGTATATATTTTACAGAGAGAAATATAACTTGTCTATGGAAATACAAATATTATCAAATTTGAAAATAATTTGTGACTGATTATAAAGCTCATATTTCCTTTTTTATTTTTTTTGTTTTTTATTAAATCATAGCTGTGTACAATAATGCAATCATGAAGTACAACGTGCTGGTTCCATATACAGTCTGAAATATTTTAACCAAACCAGTTAACATAGCCTTCATGGCATTTTATTAATTATTGTGTTCAAACCCTTATACTCTACATTTAGTAAACTTCACCTGCACCCCTCCAAGATTCACCCTAGGTGTGGACCCACCAATCACCCTCCCTCCAACCTTCCTCCCCCTCCCTTCCCCTCTCTTGCCCTCTTCCCCATATTCTTGTACTGAGATTGGGTTATAGCCTTCATATGAAAGCTGTAAATTAGTTTTATATTGGGGCCGAGTACACTGGGTACTTTCTCTTCCATTCTTGGGATACCTTGCTAAGAAGAATATTTTCCAGCTCCATCCATGTAAACAAGAAAGAGGCATAGTTAAAGCTTATATTTCTATGCAACATCCTGTTGGTCTTATAAACATAACAGACAGCACCTTCTTTCACCTGCATTATAAACACCACTGATATCCATTGATCACAAGAAGGTATCCTAAAGAGTGTATAAATTCATACCTAATTAAGGTAAGCATTTAAAAATCAAAGAGTGCTGTACATCTAATAAGTCTTAGGGACTGAGTAGGGTAATATAGTGGAGAGAGTCTGTTCATTGCTGGAAACTAAAGGATGTATCACAGGTTATAGGACAAACCTGGAGACATGAAGAAATAAAATTACATGATCAATAACCATGAAAGTTGATGAGCTGAGCAGGGGAGTGAGAATATATAGAGGGAAGTTACTGGCCAAGAGAGGGCATGGGAAACACGCAGAGACAGAGCTCGAGAAAAAGGGACTCAGAAATGAGACACCCGTGGAACAACCAATCAATCAATTACTCACCAATAGTAATTTGTAGTACATTATCATAAACACAGAAAACACAAACATAAATGAAGTAAACATGTTTTCTTAAAGTTACTAACTATTGCTACAGTCCAGTAGTCTTCATATTTATGATTTAATATAAATATCATTGATTTGCATATTGGAGATTAAATTTATCAGTAGGACAGGACATCTTTTTGTTCCAAGATTTAGTTTAGGCATTTTACATTTTTGCATAACCGTGTTTTATTTAACATGCAGAGTGAAAAAAACAGCTAAATTTTAAAATATGATGAGCTCAATTGGCATACAACACAAGAAACCCTCTAACTTATTATCTTAGTATTTTGAAAGTAACACTGAATTTATTTTTTCTTTCAAAGACTATGTAGTGTTGTGGCTAAGATGATGCCAAATATAAAAGATATATATATATATAATGAAAAATAATAAAATATGAAGCTCACTAGGTTCATGGGAATACAGTTTATAACAATGTTTTTGAAAACTCTCAGCAGGAAGGCTGGGCGCGGTGGCTCATGCCTGTAATCCTAACCACTTTGGGAGGCCTAGAAGGGCGAATTGTTTCAGAAGTTTGACACTCATACTCAGCAAGAGTGAGGCCCCCATCTCAAAATATAGCTGGGCATTATGGCGGGTGCATGTAGTCCCAGATACTTGGAAGGCTGAGATCACAGAATGACTTGAGCCCAAGAGTTTGAGGTTGCTGTGAGCTATGACTTTACAGCACTCTACAGAGGGCAACACAGTGAGACTCTGACTCAAAAAATATATATATATGTATATTCTCAGCAGATAAAATAATTTAATATATTTATGTATACATTACGAAGCAGGTTTAAATTTCAATATGCATTTTAACATTCTCTCTCTCTCTCTCTCTCTCTCTCTCTATATATATATATATATATAGATTTTGTGATACAAAGTGAATTTGGGCATTTTAAATAAAGATGGAAATAATCTAAATTAGAGTGTGTAGTGAAGATTAACTTTTGACATATAAAGTAACGTAGACTACTTTCTATAACAAACATTTAAGGTTATTTCCGCTGGTAATGGAGTAATGAAATTTTATAGGAACACAAAACACCTTATGAAAGTTTCATGCATCAATCCCATATTTTTTCTCTAACTTCTAGAGCAATAAGACCTTAAAATAACCCATTGAATTAATGCAAAGCATGTTTATTGATGGAATGTAAGTCTATACAAAGTAAAACTTCAAATATTCAGAATATGCAATACAACATGCAGTTTGTTAGTTCACAAAATCAATAAAATAATTTTTCCTGGTGTAACAACACTAGTAAGACAGCATTAGTCAAAAATAATTTCTGGTTTCTTATTCATCACAGAGTTGAAGTGTAGGGATGAATTACTCAGGTTGCTGGGATATCTAATTAAGGAAAGAAAAAGTCATGAACACACTTAGCATAGGGGTTATTAAAAGTAAAGGTTTAAATATGTCACCAGTGCAGCTATTTGACTTCTTATCCCAATAAGAATTACAAAATGTGAAAGTGTTCACATTTTCAAAACATGTAAATATTTGAATTCTGGGGTCTAAACTACTAGCCTTCAGTGGTTAATAACTAGAATATATGAATTGAAGAAGAATGAACCAAACAAAGAAACAAAAAAATGGTGATATTCTCCTTCTGTGCCTATGTTGGCATTATCTACAAGTGATATTTCAAGCCTGTTCATATTTTAAATATGACTAACAAAAGGAATTAGCTTGTTTATTTTTAGAATGGACTTTGTTTTCTTCACAAGATGCAAAGCATAATTTGTTTCTCTAGCATCCGAAATAAATATACTTGTATTTATACTGCATTTTAACCATTCTACTTCCCAAACTATTAAAAGTAAATCAAGAAAATGTTCCCTGAATGTCAAAATTATTAAGTCTATTAATTCAGAAAGCTTTTCAATTTCCAATCATTAAAACTCTGCACCTGATATCTAAAAGTCATTTTCACATATTCAGAAAATAAAGACAGCACGTTATCACTAAAGCAAAAGTGGAAAATAAATCAGTTGACAAATACAGTACAAGGGTATAAATGTTCATTATTACTTTAACTATACTGTAGTTTTAAAGATTAACATAAGTATAGTTTGGGGAAGAACACAATGAGATTATCACTAATGACTGAAATCAATGAGATTGATATAATAATAAGAGTAACTTTCATATAAAAACATGTATATGTATTGGGGACAACCCAAATGCCCTTTAATAATAGAATAGGTAATTTACAGTGTTCATATATTCATTTAATAGAATAATTCTACAGAGATGAGATTGTATAACCTACTATTCACCCAAAAACATGAATGATTTTTACAAAATTTTTACAAAATTTACTTTTACAAAAGTAATGTTGCAAAGTCAAACAGTGTAGCGATATAGTATAATTCCATGTATATAAAACACAACAGGCAAAATAAATGCATACTGTTAGAAGTCAGGATAAGGAGGTTATATGTGATTAGGACAGAAGGCCTATGAAGCTGTACAAGATATTTGCAGGTTATGTCTCCGACAAAGGTTTAATAACCAGAATCCACAGAGAACTCAAACGCATTAGCAAGAATAGAACAAGGGATCCCATCACAGGCTGGGCAAGGGATTTGAAGAGAAACTTCTCTGAAGAAGACAGGCGCACAGCTTCAGACATATGAAAAATGCTCATCATCTTTAATCATCAGAGAAATGCTAATCAAAACTACTTTGAGATATCATCTAACTCCAATGAGACTAGCCTGTATCACAAAATCCCAAGACCAGAGATGTTGGCACAGATGTGGAGAAAAGGGAACACTTTTGCACTGCTGGTGGGAATGCAAATTAATACATTTCTTTTGGAAAGAGATATGGAGAACACTTAGAGATCTAAAAATAGATCTGCCATTCAATCCTGTAATCCCTCTACTGGGCATATACCCAGAAGACCAAAAATCACATCATAACAAAGATATTTGTACCAGAATGTTTATTGCAGCCCAATTCATAATTGCTAAGTCATGGAAGAAGCCCAAGTGCCCATTGATCCATGAATGGATTAATAAATTGTGGTATATGTACACCATGGAATATTATGCAGCCTTAAAGAAAGATGGAGACTTTACCTCTTTCATGTTTACATGGATGGAGCTGGAACATATTCTTCTTAGTAAAGTATCTCAAGAATGGAAGAAAAGGTACCCAATGTACTCAGCCCTACTATGAAACTAATTTAGGGTTTTCACATGAAAGCTGTAACCCAGTTACAACCTGAGAATAGGGGGAAGGGGAAAAGGGAGGGGAGGGAGGGGGGAGGTGGGTGGAGGGAAGGGGATTGGTGGGATTACACCAGCGGTGCATCTTACAAGGGTATATGTGAAACTTGGTAAATGGTCTGTGAAGCTAGTGAATGATGCCCCATGATCGTATCAATGTACACAACTATGATTTAATAAAAAAAAAAAAAATAAAAAAAAATAAAATAAAATAAAGTGCAGGTAATATTCTATTTTACATGTGGGGCAGCTGCCTGTGTATGCTCATTTTGTGATATGGTATATTTGTGATTTGTGCACTAATACCTATGTGTGACAGATCTTTCTCAGAGCTTACGTTTAAATGGTCTGAACTGTTACAATTTTAATATGGGTTATGTGCTACGCAAAATTGTAAACAGTGGAAATGCAGAGATGAATGAGTAGTCACTATCCTGATTCAAATGGTGTTTACATTCTGGTCGGAAGTGAGAAAGTAATAAACGAGTAGACTAACAAACCAATAGTGTTGAGGAGAATGAGAAAAAAATAGTCTGTATATTATATAATACTATACATACAGTATATATGATAGAATACACATCATATATAATATATAATGGTGTACAGTACTATTGTTAATTAATACTATTAATAATAGTATTACTGTATGCTATTATAGTATATGATATATAAGTACTATATGAGAGAACTGCTTTAGGAAAGAGGGCTTTAATTTAATAGAATGAAAGGTAAAAGTCCAGGCATAAAAGAATATGAGAAAAGAATATGTCACACAAAAGGATGAGCAAGTTCAAATGTCCTGTGAAAGACCTATCTGAGATGGGTAAGTACAAAAGTGGAGCTTACGCACAGATGGGGATTAGTTGGAGATGGCGGGTCAGAGAGAACTCATAGGATTTTAGAGACAATATCGACAACTTAGATTTTCGTTATGCATGAAATTAGAATCCTTCGAAGGAGTTTGAAGGAGAGGAATAACATCTGCTGATTGATATTTTTAGGAAGTTTCTGCTGGCTGGCATATGAATATATAAATGATTTGAGGAGGGCATTTGCTGGTTGCAAGTCAGCTAGAGGCAATATTTGCACAAAAGTCAGTGGCGATTTGGACTAGTGTGGTGATAGCAGAGATGAAAGTAGTGAACATATTTTACAATTATTTTAGTGGTAGGACACTTGAGGTTACATGGCAATCTGAGGGGAAGGATGCGGAAGGTGCGAAGGGTTTCTCTGAGGTTTCTGATTTGTATAGACAGTGGTACTATTTATTCAGGTAACAGACGCACGTTAAATCTGAGCAGAGTAAGTTGACCTTGGAGTCTTGAGATGTGTTTTAAAGATGCTCAAATCCAAACAGCGCACACTTATGGGAATGATCCATTATGGGGGAATAATTTGATGCTGCAGCTAAATAAGAGGAGGAGTTTTAAGCAAGGTATGAGGAGAAATCCTTGAGAAGGGGGTGCAGACTGAAGCACCCCCTTCACTAGAATTTGAGCAGAGATAAGAGATTGGAATATACAAACCAGTTCATAGATAGAGCAGGGCTGACATGAGATAGTCACTGTACTGCTGATTTTTAGAAATTTAAATTTGTGAGATGAGGCCATCAGCTAAGATCCAGAGTGGGGTGGGGGGGTGGATTCGGGGTGAAGAGAGAAGATAGGAAACACTCCACTTAGACTCAACTACTAGGCTCGGCGCCCATAGCTCAGCGAGTAGGGCAACAGCCACATACACCAAAGGTGGAGGGTTCGAGCCCAGCCTGGGCCTACTAAACAACAATGACAACTACAACAAAACACGATAGCCAGGTGTTGTGGTGGGCACCTGTAGTCCAAGCTACTTGGGAGTCTGAGGTGAAAGAATTGCTTAAGACCAAGAGTTGGAGGTTGCTGTGAGCTGTGATGCCACGGCACTCTACCAAGGGTGACATAGTGAGACTCTATCTCAAAAAAAAAAAAAAAATATATCACAACTACCAATAAGTGTGTCCCAGGAGGCCAAGTCTGTGAGGTTCTATAGCCTGAATTTACTATCACACACAATGAAGTTCATAATACCAGTCTACTAAGTTCCAGTGCAGTAGGGCAAGGTGATTTTATATAAAAAATAATTAGTACAAGCTGAGGTTCCAGAAAAGACTGGCTGTTAACATAATTACTATGCACATACAAGTAAATTATAAATGATAAATTATAAAACATTAAATAAATCAATATGTTAAATAAAATCTGAGTTCAAAATATACATTATTAAATAATTTCTGTGAAAGGTTTTTAGACTGTCTCCATACTCTCCTTGATAAAAATTGTAGGAAATTCATATTTTTGTCCATTGAACCATGTCTTGCCAAAATATGATTTTAAATTTCAAGGAACTACTATCATTTTCTTATGTAGTTATTTTTAATACATTATAATAAGTTGAAAAACTTTGAATTAGATAGAAAATTAATACAAAGAAAAGCAAATGGAATTGGAAGGAGAAGTACCTACTATATTAAACATCTTAGTGAATGCCTTTTCCATGAGGGGCAAGTTCTGAGCGGAGAGTTTTCATAGAGCAGAAAGATCGGTAACAATTAAACACAATCTGACATGAAGCAATGGCTATTTTAAATATCTTATGTGTCTGAAAATTGTAGAAAGAATTTTTTTTGGAGATTGATAATAAATTAGAGATATAAATACACATTAGTTAAGAGCAAACCATTCAACTATTTTTACAGAGTTCATTGATTACAACAATCAAGTCATTTCTTTGAGGCTATGTTTTTCCTTTCTTTTTAAATGTTTAGCATTTCCTTAGCAAAAGAATAGGTATCATTTCTAGGATGCTGACAGTGTGTCCTAGTTTACTTCTTTCTGAAAGCCACAATTTTACACTTGGAAGAGTCAGCACTTCCAGGATGCTAATACCAAATTTAAGTGTTAAAAATACCTTTTTTTTTTTTTTTGCATACACATGAAATCCTCCTTAACGCTGGACTGAAAATGGAGTGAGATGCTTTCTTAGAGAAACCAGCTATTCCTAACTGTTACATATTTCCAGAGTCATAGCCACACCAGTGCTGCCTTTGAAGTTGGCGAGAACACCTCATCTGAATAGATGATTCATGCCCAGGCCATTTCAAACCAGTGATATTCGCATCCTACTGACTGTCATTTCACGTATATATATTTTTCCTTTTATTGCTCAAATGAGTACTAATAGTTTATCTCAAAGTAAAGTTTCCATAATGAACCTTCCATGAATTCTGTTTTAAAACTCTGAAGTAAATGACTTTTAATTTTATTTTACATAATATATTTGAAAGATCCAGAAAATTTTTAAAAAGAGGTCTCAGATGACATAGATAACACCAAAATCTCACAATTGTAGCAATCTACATAGTTACAAAAAAAAATTCTCTCTCTATCTCTTTCCCTCTACACACACACAGCAGTGACACTGAAAAATGTACACACATTTTAAGAGATGTTACATATATATTAATTTTCAAAGTTGAATTGAATGACGGTAGCAAAGTTTTTTTTTTTTTTTTAATTAAATCATAGCTGTGTACATTAATGCGATCATGGGGCACCATACACTGGTTTTATAGACCGTTTGACACATTTTCATCACACTGGTTAACATAGCCTTCCTGGCATTTTCTTAGTTATTGTGTTAATACATTTACATTCTACATTTACTAAGTTTCACATATACCCTTGTAAGCTGCACCGCAGGTGTAATCCCACCAATCACCCTCCCTCCGCCCCCCTCCCTTTCCCCCTTCCCCCATCTCAAGAATGGAAGAAAAAGTATCCAATGTACTCAGCCCTACTATGAAACTAATTTATGGCTTTCACATGAAAGCTATAACCCAGTTATAATCCAAGAATAGCAAAGTTTGATGTTCACGGCACATCTTGTAATTGTAGAAGTCAGACTTATATTCATCTTCTTTTATCAGGGTACACTGAGTATTACAATTTAATAGCATTTTGATCCACTCTCTGTATATGCACACAAAGTTCATTTTTGGTTTTGTTTTTCTTAATATGTTAGAGGGTAGAGTGGACACAGTAGTCCTGTGATATTTATGGCCTTTAAAATGTAAGAATCATTATGTGAAAATTTCCACTTGCAACGTTTTGGGAAAGGGAAGGAGTGAGGGGTTTATTAAGTGAATAAATAAAACCCCTCAGTATGTAAAGCCACACTTATTAAGGGGCTTCAGAGGAACCAGTAGCTGTACCACTGAGGCATAGTCTCCAGGAGTCCTATAAGGTTTCATTTGTTTGTTTTTTGAAAAAGAAGGTTAATGAGGGCTGGACGAAATTGGGAAGATAGGAAACATTGGAAGAATCAAGACTGACAGGGAATGTATGATACCCCATGATCATATCAATGTATACAGTTATGATTTAATAAAAAAAAACACTGCTAAAAAAATAAAAAAATAAAATTAATATGAAGAAAAAAAAAAGACTGACAGGGAAGAAATAGGATGTTTAGAAATATGATAAAAATAGAGTTGAGAATAGGGAAAGTAAAGGGAGAGCACCAAAAAAATCAGAGGGCTCTGACTTAGATGTGGCTATGGTAGGGCATAAAATGGAATCAGGGCTGAAAATGAGTTCTATTCAAGTAATATTCAGAATGATGTACTGTTTTGTAGACACTTTAATGATCGAACATTAAGTAAAGATATGCCGTAGAGTAATAGGGATTAATTGATACATATGCTTTAAAGAAGTTGAACAAAGTTTGAAATGTACCTCGACCTCATCTCTTTCTATGCATGTAGATGGGTATGGACACATATAGATATTGCAGAGGTGTTTAAAGAAGCGTGTAGATACATGAAAAGTATTCAATTTGTGGATTATTTCATCTACATGGGTTTGAAGAAGCGGAAATAAAGTTATAAACTTCTTATCATTTGACTTATTACAGTGAACATCTATCAGTTAACTAATTAATAGAACAATCAGAAAAGCAAAATACGTAAGAGAAAAGTAAAATTCCAACTGCTTGTGTGTCAGAAATGGACACATATTTGGGAGTTGGTCCTGCCTCTCTGCGCCCAGCCAAGGCCTTTGGAAACAGATCAGGTGCTGATATAAAGCTCAGAAAACAGGTGCTTTCACAGGCTCTGCATTTAGCTGAAGTTACTTTCCAAGACCTTGGCTCATTTCACATTTTCTTTATTATCTAGAATTTAGTTATTTGAATAGTCTCAGATAAAGACGAGGAAAACTCAGACAATTTATTCTAGTCTCCTAAGGTCACCACCAACCAGATTACAGAAGAATTTGATATATTTTACTCCTTTATTTGCCTTCTCCATCATGTCTAGGATGGCTTCATGTGCAGGTGGGCAGATTGTATGGGTGCTATTAGAATCGCATGTAAAAATGAACTTTTACAACCATATAGGAGCAAAAAATATCCATGGGGCATTTTAAAGATGGAAATAAAATTGTAATTAGCCAAATATTATTAAACTGCCTTACTCAAATCTTTTATTTTTATGTATATGAATTTTTCTTGACATTTTCTATGAACATTATTGTAAATGTTATGATTTAAACACAAGAAAAAGCCATTTAAGATGATAAGATAAGTGACTTTTTCCCTGTTTGACAGTTTTGAGATGGTTAAGCAATATTTCGTTAAAAAGTACTTAGATCATTAAAAGCACACAGATTTATTCATTCTTATTTTAAATCCATCTTTGTTAATCATAACAGGTTACATATTTATAGCTGAGCTATCAAATTAGCTTTACTTTTTTTTTTTCAATGGCGTTGCTCAAAAAGTTGAGCAACTATTTCCTGCACTGCAAAAATAAAAAGAGAAGGAATTATTTTTATTTTCTTATATAATCTATATTTTACATTATCTGTTTATTTTTGCACAATCACATACCTGAAAATGTATCTAAAGGAGCCCTACAAAATAATTCAATATGAATGTAACCACATTTGTACATAGGAACTGGAAGTTTAATACACCCATACATGGAAATATAATTAATATAATTACTGGGGACAAGAAGTATACATCAAGTGGGAAGAACTATTTTCATTCATTAGGAATGATTAAAATTTATCTTCTATTTGAAGAAACTACCATTAGATATAATTACATTTTTCATCAATTTACTGTGAACAATATAACAATCTCAGATTAATGATAAAATTATTACAGATCCAATAATATTCTATTAATATGTTTTTTTTCAGAAAATTAACATGACACGTTATTCATAAAAAGGGAAAAACATAATATACCTCAATATGTTAGTTGCATTAGCTCCCTATTGTTACTATAAAAATAGTCCAATAAACTTAATGGTTTAAAACAACATAAAGTTATTATCTTGCAGCTTTCCTAGAAATCCGACATAACTCTCAACCTCACTAAAATCAAAGCATTAGCATGGCTGTGTTCTGTTGTAGAGACTCTAGGGGAGAATCCATTTCCTTGCCTTTTTCAGTTTCTGGAAGCTTCCCAAAGCACTTGGCACTTGGCCTTCTTTCTCCACACTACAAACCAGCAACGTCAGATTGAATCTTTCTCATCTGGGATCACTCAGATCTCTTCTCTGTCTCCCATTTGTAATTTAGGTTTCAACTAGTAATATTTGAAAAAGCAATAATTATAACATCAAATTAGATAAAACTAATAAATAAATTAGAATATAACAACTATAATCAGGGACGTAAATCAAAACCACAATGAGATATCACCCAACTCCATGAGAATAGCTGTTATCAAAAAGTACCAAAAGAAGTGCAGGAGTGGATGTGGAGAGAAAGGAACACTTATACGCTGTTGGTAGGGCTGCAAACTAGTACCACGTCTATGGAAAGTAGAATAGACAGGAGTTGGAGATCAACCTGAGCAAGAATAAAACCCTGTCTCTACTAAAAATTGAAAAATTAGCCTGGCATCATGGCGGGTGCCTATGGTCCCAGATACCCAGGAGGCTGAGGCAATAGGATCACTGGAATGCGAGAGATTGAAGTTGCTGTGAGCTATGACGATGCCACAGCACTCTACCCAGGGCAACAGAGCAAGACTCTGGAGACAGAGAGAGAGAGAGGGAGACAGAGAGAAAGGAGATCCTTAAAGAACCAAAAGGAGACCTAACATTTTATCCAGCAATCCCACTACTAGGCATTTATCAAAGGAAAAATATACACAGTCGATGAACAAGAACCTTGCACTGAATAATTTACAGCAGCATACTTCACAATTGCAAAGATATTGAAACAACCCAGGTGGCCTTCTATAAAATGTGTTGTGTGTAGACCAGGGAGTACTACTCAGTCACAAAAAATGATCTAGTATCTTTTCTAACAACCTGGATGGAACTGGAGATCCTTCTTCTAAATGAAGTATGGAAAACAAAAAGAAAAGCATAAACACATTCACTCAATGCTAAATCGGAATTAGTTGATCCAGAGTTATGTACACATCTGGAAGTAAAACTCAAAATAATCAAGTAGATGGGAAGGAGGAGAAGGAGTTGGGTAAATACACAACTAACTGGTATAATGTACACTTTCTGGGTGAAGGGCACACTTGTAACTTTGACATAAAATGCACTAAAGCGAATGATGTAACCAAAACATGTGTACCAAAGTAATATTCTGAAATAAAAATAAACAAGTCACATTAAAAAAAAATATATATATATCTAATGAAAAATAATTTTTTGGCATTATTTGTTTTTTTTTTTGACATCAGGTAACATTTCAGTTATGTTAGATTCATATAGAATCTAAAACAACTACTAAAAAAATATATATGTCTAAAAAAGTTAGCAACTATAAACATCTTTTAAAATGTACATTTTTTAAACATTAAGGAAATAAATATTATATAACTAAAATGAAAATGCCCATAATGCATACGTAGAATATATCTTCACATGAATTTGGGAATTTCCATTTCTATAATTTCAAATCTTTTCTTAGGACAATCTCTTTTTGAAATCCATCTCCCTCAGGCTTTGTAAGACACCCACTGAACGTTCTTCCTCCCGCTGCAGCTACTCCTCAACTTCTGGTGTTGAGGGTTGCTTTTCCCTCATCTTCCAAACCTGTAAGTGTTAGTTGCTCCAGAACCTGTTCCTTATGTTTTTCAAGCTTTCCCTCACACTCAGTCTCTTCATTTTAAACACAATCTTTGAGTTCTGATAATTGAAATAATTCCTGCCGCACATAGCTATGCCTCATCTCCCACGTGTGTACGCCACTGGCTCTTCAACATCCCCACTTGGTCGTCTAAATCTAAATATGTCCCGAACTCAGACATTCATTTCTCCTTTCTCTCCCTTTTCTCTCTCCTGCCAGATTTGCTTCTTTCAAAATTTTTACTTTATTGTCAAGTATCAATTGTATCCATGTCACTATTTAGGATACAGCAAACAAAACATACCCTTTACCCTCACTTTCCCTCATCATCTCTATGTCTTATACAACATCAAATCTTGACAGCATCATTGTTAAGATAAATATATAATCTGACCACTTTTCTCAATCTCTACTGCAGTCACCATGCTCTTTCCTGAGAATTTTTGGAATAGAACTGTAAATGGGATTCCTCTTTCTGCTCCTTAAGTTTCCTATGACACAGTGGCCACTTTCTAGTTGAAAAACAAAAATATGTCAATTCTCTGCTCACTTTTAATGCCAACCCAACTCTCAGAAAAAAATCCAAAGTCCTTATATTAATCTACAGGATCTACATATGATTTTGTTTCTGTTCACTCTTATCCTTATCTCCTATGCTCCATAGTTCATTCTGTGCTACTATAACAAAACCCACAGACTTAGTAATTTGTAAAGAACAGAAATTTATTTCCTGACTGCTCTGGAGGCTGAGAAGTCCAAGGTCAAGATTCCGGCATCTTGTGAGCTCTTTCTTGCTGGGTCTTCACAAGGCAAGAACAGAAATTCAAGAAAGAGAGAATCCACTACATCAAGCCTTTTAGAAGGGATATATTCCTTATCCCTGTGGCCTAAACCCCTCCACAAAGGCTGCCCTTCCCACACTGCCATGTTGAGAACTGAGTTTTCAACACGTGAGTTTTGAGGACACATTTCAAGCACTCCCAGCACTCCATTTCTATTCCTGTACCCCAGCTCTGCATTTCTCATGCTCTTCGTCATATAGCCCAGCTGTGTTCCTCCTTTTGCCCTTGCTTTTCACTTTCACTGGACATGACTTCTAACATATCATCACGGCTCATATCCACTATTCCTCCAATCTTATTCCAAGTATTCTTAAGGACAGCTTCTTAGTCATTATAAATCAATTATCAGACTACTATACATCTCTCCAAAATGTTTTTTTTCCTGCATTCTTCATTTTTTTCTCCTGAAGATTTATTATTTTCTACAAATACTATAAAATATCAATTATGGCCTTGTTTACTATCTTTCTTCGCAAATAGACTTTAATTTTCATGAACAAATCCAAGATACAATCAAATATGTAATGTTGTAAAATATAATTTAATTTTTAATTGAGATTTTTGTTTAAATATAACAAATTTCAGAAGTAGAATTCAATAACAAAATATAAACTCTTATCTATAGTCTTTGGGAACAGATTCACTTTCTAATATCAATAATGCAAGTCTTTTTCAACTAGTGCTATGTTTTTTTTTTGTTTTTTTTTGACCGGGGCTGGGTTTGAACCCGCCACCTCCGGCATATGGGGCCAGTGCCCTACTCCTTGGAGCTACAGGCACCACCCTCAACTAATGCTATGTTAAATGGAACAAATCAATCAATAAACAGGTTCCCCATAAAAGCTGCAAAATCAGATATGCCAAAATATCTTTATGATTTCAGAGTTCATCAGTTCATAGCTCAAATTTTGCAGCTACAAACTACTAATTATAGATGTTTAAACAATAAAGATAATATAAACAACAAAGACAAAATGGGGGATAAAATTTTTGTCTCAGTATATTTATCCAGCCAAATGAATTCTTCTGAGAATCCTCTTTTAGCTAATTGCATACAAAAAAATTAATATCAAATTTAATAGATTATGTTACATTTTTATAAAGTTGTCATTATTTTAGATTGATTCAAATAATTAAATTAACTTTAGCTTCTTAAGGCTTCTTCATTATTTTTTGATATTTCGGATTATTGCCTGATTATCTGATCTCACAAGCGGTATACAAAGGAGTCGATCCTTTCCTGCCTCTGACAATGACTTGCAAATCACTTTTCAAAACTCATATGTTAATATTTATTTTCACAAGATAAATCAAAGATAAATAAGACTTTGAGTATACACCTGCCAATACTTATTTCAAAGATTCTTCATAATATAATTATAATATAATGATGTGATAGGTTAAAATGGAATCTTGTCTCATTTATATCACATTGATGACTGCGTTAAACCTGGTACTGTTTTTTGTTGAAAATACTTTTGATATAAGGTATACTGAAAATAATTGAATCAAATGAAATTATCAGTAACATCAGTGCATAGTTACATGTAAGTCTTATATACTAACCATGAAGACCTCAGTGCAAAGACAATAGATACCTACTTGAGGATCCTTATTATCATCTAAACATAAATGAAATGATAGCTAAACTCTCCTTCAGTGGAGCCATCTGCAAAACTTGAATTCATTTACCAGCAAGTTATCTGTCACATTCCATGCGCTATAAGTAAAGTCTCCAATAAGACATAGTCCTGGAGTAGAAGGAGACTGATAAGCAAAAATATCTTTGTATATTTTCAGAGATAAAATGTTGCTCATTTTATTCCTAGACTACCAAGAAATTTCCTAAATTGATACAGCCCAACAATGTAGAAGTCCACATTGTCAGAAGATCTGGTATCCGCAGAAGCAACATCTGGACATGTCAGGTTTCATATTTTCTCCTACATTTCCCTTCCGTCTGTTAATTTTCCTGGAAATATCTTCCTCATTGTGTGCCACACTTGAAAGTCAAAACACAGCAGTTATAGAGATTCTTAATCTTTTAATCTGTATTGGCCTACTCTTTACTCTTTAAAAAAATATTTTAACAAGGATTACTTAATTGAATGCTAGTATATCAATACAATCACATACAACAATCCACTGCATAATACTCAGTATGGCAGGGGCACTGATATCTGAAAGTACCTTAAACTCATGAGAGAACTTTAAACAAAGGCATGAGCCTAACATTGAACTAGAGTTAAATATATGTACCAGGCCTGTGCACAATGGCATACTAGACTTTTCTAAAAAGAAACAAATGAACAAACAAACAAAAACCACAATCACATAGTCTATCTAATACCCACATGGAAGACAATCATGCTTTAAAATTAGTTCATATAGTTTCATCAAACTGTGTTTAACTAAATATACTCTTGTATATGTATGTTTTATGAATTTCTGCACCTTTATCACTATATTTTTCTTTAAATATAAATTTAATTTTACTATTATATATACATATGAATATTAATCTATTTATAGAAAAAATCATTTAAAAATACATGCCAAACTTTAATAATCGTTATTGTTTAAGAGTAAATCTCAAGTGATATTCTATGTTTTGTATCTATACTGTTACACAAATTATAAATGTGGATAACGTGAGGAAGGATGGAAATAAGAAAAAATTGAAGTCTAGTCATAATTATAAATCACACAACTTGAAGACACTCTTTTTCATCCATGAAAAAGCATGTTGAGAGAGAAGACTGACCTTTCTTGTAAATGATTTTTTAACTGCACTAGAGTGGCTGAAAGTCTTAGCCTGGTGAATCAATGCTCATCAAACAAACCACCAAGACATCGAATCTATGATATTTTACTAACATTAGTGTAGAACGTACAAGTTACAGCCTATTATAACAGCTGTATATTTGGTTTTCACAACTACTATTATCACCTTTTTCAGTTGAGGAAAATGGCCCACAGACCACACATGTCACACAATAATTTATAGCAATATCCACGTTCTACCGTGTCTCCCAATCATTAAGCTCGTTATTTCCCCCTTGTGCTACACATCACCAGTAGTTAGCATCTATGCTTCTTAAATGTTGTATTTTATCTTCAATTTACTTCTAAAGGCTTTGACCAGTATAAATTACTCCTAACATATAGAATTACGTGAGTGAACACCCTCTCCTAACAACCCATACGTATAAAAACCTCAAAAAAAAAAAAACCATGAAAGTAATTGTAGAGAAAGTCAGTATCCTACATTTATTTATTATTTATATTAAGCTCATCCGAAAACAAAGTGTTGAAGTGAAATTCATCTTAAGCGTCAATATCTATATTGTCTTTCTCTCATTTTTTATTTCCTTGTCCCACCCCCAAAATGTCAGCATATGATAAAATAGCCCCAGTCTCCTGGTTTATAGAAAAAAAAATTATACTGATAACGCTCCCATAGTATTGTACCAAATGAAACAACTGCAAGTTGAAATCCATCCATTATCACAGCGAAGAGAGCAGGTTCACCTATGGAGCACCCAAACTGACTGAACAAAGCTGTTTCCTACCCAAACAGCATGCAAATGACCTTTCTCTATACGTATCTTCTGGTTTTGCTTAGAACAGTGGTTTTCAATGGGACAGAAGTACAATTTTGCCCCCTTCCAGGGAGTAGTTAACAACATATGGAGATATTTGGAGTTGTCACAACTTGGGGGTGCTATGACTGGTATCTAGTGGGTAGAGAACAGGTGTACTGATAAATAGCTACCACGTATATGAAAGTTCCCCACAAGAATTATGGAACACAAAATATCAACAACACCAAGGTTAGTGAGCCCTGATTGAGAATGTGGTTCTACAGGCCTACAAGGAAATGACAATGAAGGCAGACATTAAGCAAATTATAGCTTGAAGTCCTTTACTTATTAAAAAAAAAAAAAAAAAAAAAGCAAGAGGACATTTTAAATACTCTGTCTTGAATCTCTCTCACTCCTCACAGGACTGCACTGTATCAGATATATAGATTCAAGATAAGCAAGTTTTTCATGGTCAATACATCCAATATGTTTTATCCCACATCTGTTGAAGTGTACATGAATAGTTAGATTCTAAAGGACAATTAAGTCCGGTTGAGATGTATAAGGTAGACTTCCATCTCTTGATCATCAATAAGTCAAATGCTGGGCTAGGGGGACAAACAAACTTGCAAATGTGTGGCTTGCATTAACCAGACCACAAAAAATCAATACAAAGCATAATAATGCTATTTATATCATCCAATGGAAAAAAAGGATGTTACTATGTTTAGCCATTTTAATCTAAAGAATTTATAAAGTTGGGCTAAGTGAGTCATTCATCCTCATACTTTCACTATATCCATTTGAAATAGATCATCAAAGGGAACAACAATGTCCAATTTGCACCACATACAGACTTTGTTTAAGTACTGGCTGCTCCGCCATGCTCGCACCTGCTATAGCTAATGACTTCAGCTTGCCCTGGGCACAGTTACAGCCAGAGTTTCCTGCCACTTTTACTTTCCTTATACTATTATTTTCTCTTTTGCTACTGCATTATCTTCAGTTGGGCATTTCTGTTGCATCTAAAACAGCAAATCCTCATTTTCCATCTCCCTTTGATGTCAGGTAGGCAATTAACCTTGACCATTGGTATTTTTTCTGTTTCTTTGATTTCTTAAGTTAGCTATCTCTGTGAAAAAGCCTGAGTACTATGCTTCATAAAATACTTATCCACCAAAGCCTTTTATGTGAATGTCTTATGAAGTGAGAAAAGGTGTTGACCACACCAGGTTAATTTATTATCAGGATATCTGTGATGAAATACATAACAGGAGAGTGAAGGAAACGGCGATGGTGATTTGTGCTAAAAACAGAGCGGTAGGTCAGGGAACTAATGCTCTACTAGTATTATATCCTGTCTGCTTCCTTCCTCATCCAACAAGGTATATGTACAAGAACTAATCTGGAGCTCAAACTCTTTATTTAGAACTAAATATCTTCTGTGATAAGAAAAGTACACTAAAATAAAGGGGAAGAATTACTACAGAATCAAAACCCCCTGCTTTAAACAATCTGTGGGTGATCTTGGGGTGGAAAATAAAGGTTTGCAAACACAGAGCCTGTAGTTAGTTTTCTTTTGGCTGCATCACAAAATCTCTCTCTGATCTGTCTCCCAGCTCCAAGCAGGGATGCCATCACCTAAAGCAAACACCAAAGACCATAATACTTTTAGGTAAGATTTTATTTTATTTCATTTTCTTGATTCCCAAAAGGAAAAAAAGGGGGGGGGGATATTTTTTTTCCTGAATACAATATCAAGTACAGCAGACATTAAAATAAAAATATTTTTAAAACCACAGCCAACAAAATTCATTTTTTTCACCTGTTACATAGGAGAGGTTTGCCTGGTTCCACCTCTGTACTCACGACACACACACGCACGCACACCCACACACAGAGACACACGAACATGCATAAGGCATAATTTACCTTATTTTTAAGATATGGAAATCAAGACATGATAATAGTTATTTCCACAGTCAAAAAAATCAGATTCAAGAAGTTACGAAGGGGAAATGGATGAGAGTTAACAAACGTAAGGGTATGTTCTAAATAAAGTGTGCAGCTCACCGCGGTAGCCTACCTAATTCCTTTCTATGCATCATTTATAGTGCCCTATAGATGAAGCAAAAGTTTCATCCTAAGCCTTCATAAGCATTTATGGAAGGAATCATCGTGTGAAGAAAAAACAAGAAAGAATGAAAGAAAGAAAAAATAGGCTTTCCCTGCTGTGGTTTCAGTGCTCAGATCTCACGTATCTTAGAGGATACTAGAAAGGCAATAATTAAAAAGCACTATCAAAAATTCAATTTCAACGTCTCTGTTTCTATCCTGACTATGCTTTCCCTCACTTTTTACAGATACACACAAATGGCAGCTGATTCGGATGCCATCCCTATTCAAATGTGCCTTTCAGAGAGTATGGTTCCAACTTCTTCAGGGGCAGGGAAGATAACAGCACAGCCACAGATAAACATAAACAGACACGCAGCTGGATTCTGAGACCCACATTCGATAGGCTTCCGGGCAGCATTCCCGCATAACAAAATACAATTCTCACCCAGCGATCCAGGCTGCCGGCACCAGCGACAACTTTCCCATTAGCTCTCGATCCTGTGAAATCCATCTGAGAGGAAGATTTCACCAAACACTGTTTTGACTCAGAACTGGGTAAGCATCCCCACTGTACAAAAAATATTAATGTCACTATAGAGTAAAGTGTCATGTATTGAAGCCTTACCTTGGCTGACTTGCCCTAACTGGTGGAAAGGAACTTAATGTTTGAGAAGCAAAGAGGGGACTTTCCCAGCGCTCTGGGCGCTGCTGCTCGCGGTCCTGGGAAGCCCAGACTGGGCTCCGCGCACCTCCAGCGCTGGGCTCCGCGGCTGGGGCTCTGCAGCTCCCGAGCGCGCCTCTGATTGGCTGGCGGCGCCGTCTGCCAGATGCTGCGCTCTCGGTCTCTCCGCCTTCCTCTGCTCCCGGCTCCGTCCCCTTCTGCCTCCTCCACTCTCGCCCCCTCCTGCCGTGGTACATACTTTGGAGACTGCACAAATGCTACCAGAACGGACACCCTTTAGCCCCTTCAGCAAGGTCATGTGAAAAACAATGCAATTAATCCTCTACTACTACTGCTAAATAAAGCCCTGCTCACAAGGCAGCGTCTTGAGCATCTCATCTCTTGAAACATGACGGCCAGGACTCCGTGGCAGGTTACACCAGCCATTCGCTGCGGGGGAGGGGAGAGCGGGGAGAGAGAAGGGGTTTGACTGTCAGATGGAGTGGGAGTGCACCTCGGGAGGGAAGGAGCAAACGCAGACAGGGCAGGCGCTGATGTGGCAAGCTAGTAATAAATTTTCATATTTCCGTGCAAAGTCGTCACAGCCTGCTAAACATTCAACTGCTGGCTCATTCATCAGTGATCCATAGTCCGGTGATAGCCATGCGATTTAGCTTGAGTGATGCCCTTTAATGTCTTACCCCAAAGTACTCAAGGCATTGGAGGGTGTATAGTAGATAGAGCTTCCCCTGGGAGGTCAGCTTTTATATTTGTGAAGATGACTCAGAACCGCAATGCCTTTCCAACCCACTTTGCTTATGCTGGGAAAACTACACACAGAGGAACTTCTCACCTCTTATTAGTCCAGAATAAATTACATCGATCCGTAATGTGCATAGCTTTTGATAACAGGGATTTCAGGCCTGATTGGCTGTATTCAAAATTGATGTGGACCGCTGAACCAACTTCAGGGCCTTCTCCCAGCACAAAGTCACCCGCACCCACCCATTAAGAACACAGAGCATCCCCATTTAAAGCAAACAAGTGTAGAAGTTTATCTAAATGGAATAAACTTTATCTATTTCAAGGCCGACATATTAAGAATTATATAATACCCTCAATCATTGCAAACAGTAGGAAAGCAGCATTACTTTTTTCTGCTTAGTTGATAAAACTACAAATGTCCAGGTTTGGAGGTTTAGGGGAACAAACAGGCTTAAACCTAAATGAGAGAGTGTGATTACAGGGGCAGGTTCTCTAAAGGTCAAAAGACATGAGTCCAAATCCTGGCTCTGACTTTATACCCGTGTAAGATTTTTCACGTCTCCGATCCTCTGGAGACTTCTTTTTACAACCTACAAGGTAATCCTCACTGCAGAGGTTCTCTGGAAAGATTCAGTGAATGTCTGTGTATTTGTTTGGAGCCCACCTAAAACTTGTGATCAAGGGCACTTCTAGTCATTCCCTTCTTTTTTCTTCTGTCCTGAGAAAGGTGAAAGAGGTTGATGTGATAAAGTAAGTAGTGTTTCCTGGAAATTTAAAGGGTCAAATAGTGAATGTTTGAATCAACTATAGTTATAGTTGACAATCTTTACATTGCGTGGCTGGTGTGAAAAGTGGAGGGATTAAATTCAATTTGGGTTTTTGTTTTGACTAAAGTAACCAACAGATACAATGAAGTAAGTGCTTGAATTTGATGATCTTTCATTGTGAAGTGATTTCACATTTCAGTGTGAAGTTGATCCTATGGAAGATGTTAGAAGCCAATTGGAATTTAGAAATTTCCAGAATCTGAACTCTTGGAGAAAAGTTGGACAGGCACAATAATAAACCAAGGTTAAATTAGGCTTCACATATCTTTCTTAAGTCAGCTTCAGATTTAAATGAGGGATTCTCCTTGCATTGTATCCAGACACAAATTCTTAATCATTTTTAGTTGTTAGAAGAAGTATTAAAAAGAATACATCTCAAATCTTCCTATATTGAGGAATGCATGAACACATAAGACTAGGAATTATTATTCAAAATAAAGAGAAAACTATGGTCTGTTAAGAGGGCATAGAGTTTAATTTTAAAAATTCACATTATGGCATTCCTGAGAGAAGCCTAACCCTGTTTATTTGACTGTCTCAAGTTGAGTGAAATAAAATGTTTGTTTGCCAGCTTGCCAATGAAGCATTGCTGAGACACCAGCAAGGAGCATGCTAGGAACGCACTTGAAAACAAAATGTGTTTTGCTTGTCTCCTCGGTGGTTTTCCCTGGATAAGGTCATAATAAGTGCATCCAGTGGACAATCATCATGGAAGCCAACAGGTGCTTGCTCCTGAGTGGAGTGACATGCAGAGGGGATTGTCAACACCTCCAAACTACAATTCATTTCTAGCAAAAGAATGAATTCACCAAGGAAAGATTTGTATTTGTGAAGCTGCACTAAGGTTAAGGGCTCTAGGTTTCCCACAATCCAGTGATTCAGTGTATGCTGGATTTCAATGGCTTCTGAAGATTGATATTCTGAAGCTGTGTTAACTTTCACTAGCCATAGAAAAGTGAACCCCTCATCTACTTAATGAATCTCGGGTTACAAAGAAGAAAGCAAGTGAACCAAGTGTGGAACACGCTGGCTAGGAAATCCAGGTGGTAGGCAGGTGCTTATTTTCTCTCTGTCAAAGATTCCTTCAGAAATGTGGGCAGTGTATCAGTCAGCAGAATTTATTACAGAACTAATCCCTTAAAGTGAAAGCATGGGCATTTCTGAGACTGAGGCCCCACTTACGTTACCTTGCGAGAGTTACAAGAATCATTTTAGCTAGTGACAGAGAAGCATCCAACACAAGATTGATGCTAGTCAGACTATAGAAAGTGGAACGATAAAATTGTCATGCTAAACTGTGATTGTTTCTGAAAGAGAGACACAAGAAATTGTCTCTTTAGATGTCATCTAATACTCAATTCTACCCTGAAAATGTAGGCGACCATGTAATGTTTTCAAACCTAAGTAAAGAAGAATGGAGAAGAATTGCAGGGATACATCTGTTATAACTCAGCCTCTACAACAGTCAAGTACACAAACATGCTGTGTTGCTTCATTTTTAACAACTTTACTGAGCTGTCATAAACATATAAAAATAGCATATACTTAGCACACACTATTTGAGGTTTTGATACGCATAGTAAAATTATCACCACATCCTAATTGATTAACATACCGATCACCTCTACGTAGTTTCCATTTTTTGTTTATAATAATGATATTAAAATGTGTGATCTGATTTCCGTGTAAAAAAAAACAACTGGTAAAATATAAAGCACTATACAATTTTCTTTGTAACAATTTAACGTATGTGTCTTAGTAACAAGAACTACACTTTGTATACTTTTGTTAAAAGAACAAAAAAATGCATTAATAAAAGTATGATTTCTAATTTTATTATCAAAGATAACTTAGTGAATTTAACATTTAATCATTCTGTTATCACACTTCAAAGTAAGAATTGCAGAGTCCTAGGAAAACATTGTTGCATAAAAATAAAAGAGATCAAGAATGTGTCAAAGATAACTATATGTGTAATTCTAGAAAGCAACATCTCCCTTACAATAATAATTAATGTTTTAAAATTTTTCTTCAATGCATGTATAATATCAAAGTATCCATGCAAAAGGTAAACCTACTGAAGTTCCATTGCATATTCATTTCATTCATGTAAAATAGGCAATTATTGCAATGCAAAACACAGAATGAGGGCACTGAGTTCTGAGAGAAGTGAAGACATCCTAAATGATGGACTCTAGTTAAAAAGTACATGGCGGAAATTTTTAAATTTCATATACTATTGGTAAACATAGGATTTGGGGAGAGAAAGTAGTGCCTGAAGACCAGTGTCATGCCAACATTTCTAAACGTTTAAAACTTGAGTGAATATGGATTTTATCAATTTGAAATTATCGAACTAAATACAGAACCTAAAAAGGGGTAAACTGATTTATGAAAGAAATGAGCAGAGCACTAAGCCAAGATAATAACAGGATCGCTTAAGTCTGAATCAATTCATAGTTAAGTCATTTGATAATAGTCCCATTGCCCTCTATGACAGATATGTCATATTTGAAATAGGGGACATGTGTATGACATAGTCTTTCTCCGTGTCATCATTTCATCTCTCATGATTTCATTGTAACCCACACAGGGGAGTTTTAGTACAATTACTTGCTGTAATAACTGGGTAAGTGACATACACACATTTGGATATGTAGAAGTGTTTGCCAGAGGAAGGTTTCTAACAATAAGCTGTAGAGCTTCACTCCAAACCTAACCATGGCTTTTATCAATGCTGTGAACAACAAAGTAATCCATGAAAAAAGTTATATAATACAAGAAGCCAATATATTTGGATCAAGAACTTGAAAATGTTTAAGGGAATTTGAAGAACTCGAGTGATATCTCAGATACAACAAAGTACAAATTCCATAGCTGGATCCAAAAATATGAGTGTATTAAATATAGGGCAGTGGTCTTAGACTCAAAACTTATGAATAAAACTTAGATATTTCTGCTGACAATAATTTTAGTATAAATTGATTGTATAAGATGATCATCAAATACGTGAATGTTAATTTAAGGATGCTTATTAAAAGTAAGTAATGTTCCTGGTGATGACACTATTAAACTTTAAAACATTGAAAATTTACCTAGAATGCTATTATATCTTAAGGAGTTTATAGCTAATTGTGGTCCTATTTAATTAATTCATATTTTTGTTAGCTGTATCCTACTGCATTCATTCTGTTGATGAATCTTTAATATCATCTCTAAGTCATCTACTTCCTTCACTTCGATGACCCCCACTTTTTATTTTCCCTCCAGCAACCACTGTCATGTCCATCTTTCAAGGGTCAGAGTACAAAACACCTCCCCAGGAAAGCACCTTGTTCCAACAGGTTTCACTAAGCTCTACATATTTTTAAGTTCTAAAGTATCTTTAAGAGCCTGCTAATATGTCACTTTATCAAATTATGTAATAGCTATGAGAAGCATGGTTTAGCAATTAAAAACAAAGTATCTAGAGGCAAACAAATGTGGAAAATTACATAATTTTATGGGCTTAGTGTCTTGGTGTTACAATATTACCTACTGCATCGGTCAGAGTTCTTCAAGAAACAGAGCCAATGGCATACACATAGAAGTATTTGGAACAAGATTTGTGAGAGTGTGGCTCACACAATTATGTAGACTGAGAAGTCCCCTGATCTACATCAACAAGATTCAGGCCCAGGAAAGCTGGTGATGTGGTTCTAGTCCTTATTTTAGGCCCAAGTACTAAGTGCACTGATATCTAAGGACAGGAGAAGATAGATAACCCATCTCAAGTGCAGAGGAAATTTGCCTTTCTTTTTCATTCTATTCAGGCTTTCAATGAATTAGATAATGTCCATGCACATTGGTGGGTGCTATTTTCTTTATTCAGAAATTCCAATACTAATTTTTTCTGGATACACACTTAGAGACAACCAGAAATTATGTTTTATCAGCTCTCTGAGTATCATTTAGCCTAAGTCAAGTTGAGAAATAAACTATCATATCTGTCTCTAGGTTTCCTAGATGGGTTTAATATACTTTGAAAGCTGTCAGGCATATAGTAAAGTTCATAGAAACTTGATTCTTTTACTATTACATGTTTGTATATCTCGCTCCTAATGGAATGCAAGCTGTTAATGTTCATCTGGAACATAGTATGTATTAACGCATCTTGGCATAAGATAGGTAAGTCTAGACTGGAGTTGGGAAACAAGGCTTAAGCCATTCATCAACTACGTATGTTAAATACAGAGTTTTATAACCACTTATTTTTTTCTTTACTCTCTGAACATGCTACCTCACTTGTAGACCAGGATACCCTCCTCTGATAGACCTATTGCAAGCCTTAAAGAATGTTATGTTTGCAGATAGGCTGATACAGTTCTTGGCATAAAAACAATTTTGGATAAAGGTTTGTTGAATCCCAATTGTAAGTGCTCAGTAAATGTTTACTACTAATATTATAAATCATATTTGCTTTCTCTGCTTCATTTGTAACAGAAAGAGGCAAGTCACAAATAAACAAACCCTTACCTGGAAGTTCTCCATATAAAGAGAAACTACAGCTTCCATTGAATATCCTGGGGACAGCACTCACTCAGTCCAATGTCCCATATTTGTATTTATTCTTCGGTGCCATATAATGAAGACTGGCATTTAGATGACCCTGAGGCATAGTAAGATTCTAATCATCACAGAAATATTACATAATACTTAGGATATAATGTTTGTAACCAAAAGAGGCACATATTTTAATAAATCATTTTTATAACATTGGTTTAAAGAAAATAAGGGCTACGTATTGATGTTCAATTAGTCAGAAATTTTGGTTTACTAAATCATTGATCTTTTCAGAACTATGTTCACTTTCTAATGTGCATTTACCATCATCCGAGAAAGAAAATCTACAAAAACTCAAGCATATTATTGTTTTTTCCTAACAATAGCTTATGAAAGACTTTGAAAAATGATGCACATATCTTGCCTTATAAATTGTAATACATCAGATTCTCTATGTACTATACATCAGAAGTCCTTATCCAATATTTTAAATGTTACCACCATATATTCTACAATGTATATGCAATATACTTTACTTAATCCTTTTCCTGTCACCAATCATAAATGTTGCTTCTACGTCACTGATATTATAAAGAATGTTTTAATGAACATCTTTGTTTATAGATCTTCACTTATGTCTCTGAATTTTATACTTGGATAAACTAATAGAATTGGAACTACTAAGTAAATATATGAACATTTCTTCAAACTCATGATCAATTTATTTCTTTCCAACACCATTAGAGAACAGTAAAAGATCAATTGGTTCTTCACTACCCCCACACAATAACTTTTCTTAATTAGCTTACTCAATAGTTGGGAATTAAAATCTCATGGTTCCTTTTCTAGAATAGTTATTGACTGTATTCTTGCTTTCTGCTCATAATTTCTATCCATATCATGTTATTATTAGTTGAGAAATATAATGGAATGAAATTATCTCAATGCCCAAATAGTAGACATGCTGGAAATGTTATTCAGCGGAACTTTCTACACTTCTCTCTCTCATTGAGCCAAAACAACCTGCATGTGAATGTGAATGAACATGTCACTGTGTGTGCACATGACTGGATATATTCGGAAGGTACATGGAGAATAACATGTAAGAAAAACATTGACATGGGTTTCCTTGTGGACCATAAAAAGAAGTAAAGCAGATTCTCTGGCTGTAAGCCAAGGAACTAGAAAGGCATTACTAAAATACAACGGAACACCATCAATTTTGTAAGCTAAGTATAGACAATGTCCTCCATATTGAAAAATTGTATTTTATTTCCAATAAGCTGATAAAGGACTCTTGGGAAAGGTTGAGTTTGGGATGAGATTTAAATAATAAGGAGGCCTAAAATAGAAACATATTGATAGAAACATTTTCAAACAAAAAAAGATGGATTTTAAAAACCAGACACAGTAATTTGAATTTTAAAATAGTTTCACAGATTATTATGAACAACAAACATTGATTTACACTTATACTCTTCTGATAATCTCAAAGGAAGGTTTAAGAAACTTGACCATTTTTAAGAAGATGAGCAAAATGAGTAGAATATTTTTATCTCCTTTTTGAACCACTTCTCAGACTTCCAACAGTGTTAATTACTCCAGTTTCTAGGTTTCCAACATCACTCTATTTCTACCTGTCTTAAGGTACTCTTCACAGTCCAGTGTAATATATCCATCACCACCCCGTGTGCAGAGATAAACTCTGAAGACTTTGGGAGCTGATGGAAAGTATGCTTTAAAGTATTTGGTTTAATTGCAGTTCACCCCAAATTCAAGGTTGATAGAATGTGACAATGGATAAGGTATGACCCATATCTCAAGAGGCTGATAATGAATGGGGGGAGAATGCAGAATCATCAGCATTTTATCAGAATGTGGTACTACCATAGACACATGAAGAAGAGGAAAGTACTTGAAGATATCTTAATTTATCCTGAGGACTTATGAAAGTGTAGTTTGGACAATAAACTTGCAGAAAGAGGGCAGAGAATTTGAGGATGAGTGATAAGATGTTCATAAACCATGTCTACAGTAAGAAAAGTCAGGTTGGAGCAAAATGCAAAGATGGAATGGAAAATTGGGCCCAGGAGCTGTACAGAACTTATATTCCTTTAAAATGCCTTGGACTTTACTACTAAATGACTGAATTTAAGTAAGATAGTGGAATGGCAACTTTTGATCTCACAACCTTATATCTACATTGTCACCAAAGTGGCCAAACGTAGGGGAGTCAAGCTAAATATAAGGAGATCGCCTTGGTAGCTACAAAAAATAATATGAAAAGTTATAATGAGTGAATTTACTATATCAGTTATACTAGGGAAACAAGCGAGAGGAAATAAATATTATAAATATTACTATAAATAAATAAATATTTTAAAGTTTAAAAAATTAAAACAAGATGACTTTAGAATGTAGTGAACGTGATGAGCAAGGGAAAATTTAGAGCAGTTTTTCTTGACTGTCTCCAGGGTGTTGATACATCAGGGAGTTCACTGTCAGAAGACAACTAGTTTGAGGAGAGCAGGTAATAAACTGATTTGAGGTCACATTGACTTTGAAGGGCCTCTTATATATAAATAAATAATTGTTCAGTTGAAAATTAGTTTCATGCTCAGTGAACAAGTCAGGATTAGGATGAATATTTGGGGAAATCTTTATATACAATTTTTAAACTTCTCCTAGTTTTTATTGATTGGTTCATCAACACCATAAAGAAGAAAAAACCCTATATATTAATAGCTTTTTATTTCAAATCCACTTCTTTGAAGTGGATATAAAAGAAACAATCATAGATGAAAAATGAAAAACCAAAAGAATTTAGTGATGCAAACCTGATGAAATAAAGATAGTCATGAAGCTTGGAGGATTGAGTCATATTAGTTTTGGTAACAGGAAAAGTGAACCGTTGTGTTATGTTTGACAACGTGGAGGTTATTTGACACACTGGAACTGGAAAAATCCAGGAACTGGTGGCAAAAGATCATCTTCTCGTAAATGAAAACAAGCACAGGAAAAGGTAGAATGATATTTCAATAAAAGAGGGAGAGGGTCGTAAAACAGCACCAAATCATCCATGGAATCCGAGAGAGAATTTTTACATTGCTGTTACCCTTGATTTTGAGTGGGAGAGAATTTATCTAGTTATAAAAATGAAAGAGGAGCACAACCATAAAAGATAAAGTGCTCAGAAAAAGGGAAAAGGTACGATGTGAGGTAAAGTACCTGAAAACATGGAAGGAGACCTAGCAAGGATCCAAATCTGCTTCTCTTTGAGGGCTTCTCACATCACTGCAGGGCCCTTTTTTTCACACATACCGCCTCATGACACATACATGTATACACAGGCGCATGCACGCGGCCTCCACACTCTCCCACTGCCCACAGCAATTTCTCAGGATTAGCCTTCATGCTTTTCTTTGCCTCACCACCACTTCCAGCTACATAGTTGAGAGAAAAATGCAAAATTAAAACCTGGTAATCTTATTCAAAAGTAATTAAGTAATTTTAAAATGACAACAGCAGAACATTAAACCAAGCATGAGGCCTTTGTGCATGTGGGGCTTGGTGCACCTGCTTGGGTAACAAGCTTATGAGCAGCTCTGCTCCCCACCACCACAATAGGATGCCCTGAGTCACACTGGCTTTGTTTTATTGATAATCTTCAAATTATCCACTGAGCTCTATCTCAAGTTCTTGCCCCAGAATCACATAGTGTACCATTGTCCACTATTATCTGTTGCCTGAACATTTGCTAATTAAGAATGCAAGATGACTGTCAGGTAAGATGAATGTTTACCTTTTATGCCATATTAGTGCTATCTAACTATATAGTGGGACGTAGAAGAAAATATGTCAGTAGTTTTTATAACTTAGGTAGCAGGGGTAGGAACAGGGGATTAGAGTAGAACCCCAGTGTAAGCAAAGCTTTGGCCTCAAGGGGACCATATCTATACTTTCCACACCTTTTAATGGATAACTAAATATTACATGGAGGTTTATCATCACTCTGCTTGCTGTATTACAGGAATGAAAAGTGTAGCAATTTTGTCATTACAAAAAAAAATGTATTGAGTACCTTTAACTTGGTGTATGAGTAGAAAAAAGGAAAGGTACACACACCTGGAGACATTTAGAGAGAGAAGTATATGCAACATAGTGAAACTAAGAATGATTCAGAGCTGCCTAGCTTGGACTTGGAAAAAGAGGAACTGTCATTAGTAGAAAGAGGAAAGGAAATTATAACATCTGGTTAAGGAATAAAATAGATTCTGATTGGAACGTGTTGATGTTGAGGTGTTAGCTAGATATTTTAAGGATAGATCTGAGAGTCAGTTTGCAATATATAAGACTGTAGTTTGGGAAATAGCTTTGAGTGGGAGATATAATTTTCTGAGTCATCCATAGGTAATAATAATGATATATGCTATTATAGCTCCTAATGGATGAGAGAAAGATTTCTACAGTATCAGTGATAGAAAAGGTAGGTTATAGAGACAGACAGACATGCACATACACACACACAAGAAAAGAGAGAGAGATGAAAAGAGAGGTGGGGAGGTGGAAGAGGGGAGAAGAGGAGAAAACAGAGATGGTACATCATTAAAGGAGACGTCAGAAGAGATGACCAGAGAACAGTAACAAATCGAAAGCTAATTTCACTTTTAAAAGCCATTTTAGTCATTTAAAACCCTATATTACTTATTAGTAAACAGAACTTTCTTCACATTTGCAAAAATTGGCAAGGTGAAAAATGTGGAAGCTCCGTGATAAGGTTTGGTCACTGTAAAGAAAATGTGAAACTAAAAATAGATCAAATTAACTTAGTGTAGTAGAGATTTGCATATTCTACACCATGCAAAATTGTAAAATGAAATCTCATAATTTCTTTTTATTTTAATGCATGAGAAGCTTGATCTTCATCTGAGAATATGTGATTAGCTATGCTTTACGACTGCCTTGCTTATTCAAAGTTGCTTTATAAAAGGACTGCCAAGTGGTAAGCTTGTATAATTATTCACAGAGAAAATTAAAGATTGTATTGAAAGTAAAAAAATTGAAATGTGAACGCTCCCACCTTGGCTTCTTCTGAATGTGAGGTGAACATGCGTTTGAGTGCACAGTAGGCGAGTTGGAAGCTGCATATTAAAGGTTATTTATATTACTACCCTGAAAGGAAACGTGAACTATGACATAAAGTATGATTATTTTTAGCTCAGAAAAAAAGATTAAAGAGGCCATCAACCCCATAAAGAACAGAACAAGCTAAAAAGAGAACAGGGGCTGGGAAGCATTGTACAGAGAGTGCTATCAAAATAAATTCCCTACCACCAGGGTTAATTTGGGACTTTAAAAAGATTGGTTAGATCTAAAGGGATTTAATTTACCTACATCTCAGGATGCCTTATTTTATTATTCTTTTTCTTTCTTTTTTTTTTTCTGCAAGTCAAATGTGTGTGGTGTGCTGAAATAATGTCTCTGTAGGTCTCTTGTGTTGTATCAGCTGAGTCCTCTTGCTCACCATAGAAAGTTAATTACCCAACAGGCTCAGGCGAGTGGTCAAAATTCAGCTTTTCAATTCATTGTCCTGCTCAGCATTAGACCCTCAGAATGGTAACATTAAATATAGGTAGGGTTAGGTCATTACCTGAAAACTACAGTCACACTCAAGCCTTCAGGCAGGCCTCAACTCCTTGCCAGTGTGAAATTGTCATTGCCTCCCTGTCTATCCAAAGATTCCACAAGCCGCCAATATTCATATATTAGGGTTGGCAGCTTTACACACACCATCTCCAGCCATATGTTCTGCCCATCATTACTGACATTGATGGTTTCCTCATGATATTCTCCAAGCCAAATCTCTCCTTGCTAACATCCTCTGAATCTGTCTAGTACATTTCTACTATATTTTGAGTTTGAGTTGTATTCCCCACTTAAAAAGGATTTAATAGATAGAAGTTTTATATTGAAAACTATGTCCCATTTAATTGTCCACTTCTGAATTTCCCCTAGAATGTCATTGAATATATAGTAGAATCCAATTTTATACATACAGGGCCACTCTTCTTATTTTTTAACAGAAATTGAAAACAAATTCTTAGACTTTGCATAGAGACCAACTTGAATCACATTTTAAGATTACCACGTATCTGCTCTGTTACCTTTGATAATCACTGGCCCTCAGTTGCTCATCTTTTGATGGTGTCATAGGACATTATTGGGGAGAAGTGGTGATTGCATTTATTAAACAAGATAACTTTTGTAATTTATCTATTACAGAAGCTGGTGGGTAGTATATACTCAGTAAAATAGCAGTTCTAACAGTAGACACAAATTCTCAGTCATTAATATGATTCTGCCAAAGTTAAGTATATAGAAGGAATTTTTCTCAATGTGATTAAGTTATAAGTGGCCATAAAGAAAAAGAGAACACGTTATAAAAGAAAAATAGGGCCTGATTTGTGATGATAGCAATATAGTTCATTTGTTCACATCTTGTGCTATTGAGATTACCCAATTCTCTGTGAAGTGAGAGACAAGACTACAGAAGGGATCTGCTGCCATCCACACTCTGTTCAGGGAAGATATAGATTTTCTCTATTTCAGAGTTCCAGAGGACAAAAATCAGAGTCTAGAGATAAAGAGGATTGGTTTGCCACTCACAGATCCTGCAGAGCACAACTGTGACTATGTGAAACAGATGAAAAGGTCGAAAGGAAACCAAAAAGAAGGAATTCACCCATTGGATGTGTTTTCTGCTACGTTTTTCACTATTTACAAGCAAGACGAAAACCCACTCAATTATTTCAGAACATTACCGTGTAGCTGCTGCCAATGTTAACTGATTTTTGTCTGAAATCAGAGCAAGTAGAGAGTAGGATGTGATAAATGATGAATTTGGATTAAAACCATTTTTGAGGATTCAAGCATTGTTTTTTGCCACATCAAAAATCAGAAAAGTCATGCAAAACTGCAATGTTATCAAAACTGCAACGTATATAAATATCAGTACGTGGCTGTACATCTGTGTGTGTGTGTTGCGGGGTTGTAATGAGAAAACAAAAATAGCCCTTCTGCTACAGTTTTAAGTTGCCAAAGAACTATCACACTACTCTCTATAAATTATTCTATCTTCAATTTGTAAACACAGACATTAAACAGGCAAATGTCTATTCCCAATTATTTCCCAATTATTTACGTTTCCAAGATTATAATTGTCAATTATTTATTTCTTTTCCCAATTTTTAAAATTTCCCAATTATTTAAGTTTCCAAGATTATAATGGTCAATTATTTATTTCTTTTCCATCCTCCAACATCCTTTTCTCCTGTTTGTTTCTTTCAGTGATTGATTTCATATTAATTTCACTTATAAAATAGAAATAATAACAATCACCATGTATTTTTCTTATCAGAAAATCTGGAAAAATATTTTCATTTAATGTATCGCTTATTTTTTTATTTTTTGGCCAGGGCTGGATTTGAACCCACCACCTCCGGCATATGGGACCGGCGCCCTACTCCTTGAGCCACAGGCGCTGCCCAAGTATCGCTTATTTTTAATATCATATTTTTAGTCTTTTCTCATGTTACAAGGGTGGGCATGCTTTTATCTAAAACCCTCCATTCCCATTTGGTCTGCTAACAATTTTCCTTGTTCTCTCACTTTCCATCTTCTAATTCATCTGCAAGGCCACAACATGGTCTGGATCTGGCTTGGCTCATTTTCTATATTTTTACTGGCCCAAGCTGCCATCTTTTTTTAACAGAACTCCAGCAACAGCTCCTTAAGGCCAGCTCCTATTACCCACAAAGCAAGCAGAGTGACTATTACATCAAAGTGAAATCCTCCATATTTTACTAAGAAAGCGCATCTGTTTCCTGTCCTCTTGTTTTCCCTCACATGAAAATAAAACTGCTGTCCAACTATTTGACTCCTGCCACTTATTTAACTCCTATTGTCAGCCTTTCTTCTAAATGGGGAGATTGATTAGAGAGAATACCTGACCTAATTGTATGTCAATCTTATGTTTTATATTTTGCTAATTAAATTTTTTTGTAAATATAAATAAGCGACCAAGGATCAGAAAAAAATTTGAGGAAATGGCCGGGCGTTGTGGCGGGCGCCTGTAGTCCCAGCTATTCGGGAGGCTGAGGCAAGAGAATTGCTTAAGCCCAGGAGTTGGAGGTTGCTGTGAGCTGTGTGAGGCCACGGCACTCTACCGAGGGCCATAAAGTGAGGCTCTGTCTCTACAAAAAAAAAAAAAAAATTTTGAGGAAATGTAAATAGTGACCTAGGACACAAATTGATAAAACTCCGGGATAGGCTCCATCAGTAAATTTAAAAGATGGCAAATATTTTAAAAGGTTGAAGAGATGGCTTATATATATATCATAGGCCATACTAAAGAAGACATTGTCAGTCTGGAAGAAAACCTTGAAAATGTATTGCATTGAAGAGAGGCTACAAAGAGACAATGTGGGAGTAGAAATGATAACAGGTGTCATATCAGGAAAAGAGACAGAAATGTGAAGAGTGAATAACAAAGAATTAAGTTTCCCTGTGATTTAGGAAATACAAATCTTCTGGTTGAAAAAACATGGTAATAGAGAAAAGATACACAGAAAAATTTCTGGAGAAATTTAAAAATTTCAGAACTAAACACAAATACTAAAGAATTTCATATAGAAAAAAGAAGTTGATGATGCACCAAGCAATAAAAACGTGAATAGCTTTAGATTGCTCACAAGTGGTGCTAACTTCTAGGAGACAGGAGTGCCAAATATGAACACACTTTGAATTAATCATTCCGTTGTTTGCCATATTATCAATCAAAGATAATGACAAGATAAGTATATTTGAAAATAAGAAACTGTAGACATTTAGTTCACACTTATTTTTATAAAACAACTTTGATTCTTATGATAGATAAATTGGGGGAAATTCCCATTAATCCTTACACTTGGGATATGGTTCTGAAGCAACCATTTCAAATTAAACACACACACACACACACACAACTTGTTTTAAAAGACATTTAACATGGTTCTAAAACCAATTGACAAAGAATGAAAAATAAATGAAGAAAGACACTGATGCAAAACAATCCTGGTTAATGGAGTATCTTGCTTAATTATAAGACTAATCTCAGGATTCTCTAGAGCCGCTAAATCAGCTTCCTCAATATAGATGCTGGAATCTGGATATTTAACAGCCTTTCATGACTGATTTTTATGATTAGACAAGTGTGGGGAATGACGATTAGACCTTAACAGATGGGAACAGTTATTTGAGCAACCATTTCAGAAAGAGATTCCACAAGCAAAACGAACGTATTTATTGACTTTCTAAAAAAAAAAAAATAAATAAACACCAAGTATCAGAAAATAATTGATAAATATAAAAAAATTTTGAATATAACTTTAAAAATATAAATAAATGACTCAAAACATCCAAAATGATGCAGAAACATAGAACAGAAACTATACAGATATACTATGTGGCAAAGCCCATTATAAATCAGAAAAGAAAATGGCAAATGATTCAATTAAAATAGAGTCCATTGGCTAACATTTAAAATAAAGAATAAAGCTAGATTCTGATCTGACACATACCAAAAGGACCTTCCAGGAATATACGGTTAAATAAAGAGTATCGACCTAGATATCTTTTCAATAAAAGTGAATGATTTTTTTTTTTTTTTAATTGTTGGGGATTCATTGAGGGTACAATAAGCCAGGTTACACTGATTGCAATTGTTAGGTAAAGTCCCTCTTGCAATCATGTCTTGCCCCCATAAAGTGTGACACACACCAAGACCCCACCCCCTCAAGAATAAAAAATGTACACATAAAATGCTGGAACAAAGTTACAGTTCAATGTCCACAATCTTTGCACGTGGAAGGGAGTTTAAACATAACTCAAAATGTAGAAATGATAAAGTGAGTATTGCTGGAAGAAGTGGTGAGCAGAGCAAGTGAGAAAGATAGAAGCAGGAGTTGAGATCAGAGAAGTGTTTTATTTATTTATTTTTTTTTTTGTAGAGACAGAGTCTCACTTTATGGCCCTCGGTAGAGTGCCGTGGCCTCACACGGCTCACAGCAACCTCCAACTCCTGGGCTTACGCGATTCCCTTGCCTCAGCCTCCTTAGCAGCTGGGACTACAGGCGCCCGCCACAATGCCCGGCTATTTTTTAGTTGCAGTTTGGCTGGGGCCGGGTTTGAACCCGCCACCCTCGGTATATGGGTCTGGCGCCTTACCGACTGAGCCACAGGCGCCGCCCCAGAGAAGTTTTTTAAATAGTTTGAAGAGGCGTGACTTAGTGGATTGTGTGTGAGTGTGTGTGTGTGCTTGTGTGGACATGCACGGAAACACAGGCCATTGGACTAGCACTTAGAATCTGGATATGCTGTATGGTATGTGAGCTAAGAATGTTTGTATCTTTTTTAAATGGCTAAGATAAATCAAATAAGACGATTTAGTGAAATGGGAAGATTATATAAAATTCAAATTTCAGTGTCCGTAAATAAAGATTTACTGGAACACTGTCATGTCCATCTGATTACAGTCTGTGGCTGCTCTCATGCAACATCAGTAAAGTTGAGCAGTTTTGACGGAAACCATATGGCCTGCAAAGCCAAGAACATTTACTATCTGGCTCTAGGCAGAAAAAAATTGGCTGACCCCTCATGTAGACATATCTTTTTTGAGTTTCTCCATATATATTATATCCCATCAATTCTCTAGGCCAACTCTGGACATTTTCCATATATAAATGCTACTCTAAACTTTTTTAGGGATTCTGAATATACCTATTTTGTGTGTGAGTGTGATGACAATACACTTTGCTCTGGGAATTGTGCAGTGTATGAGTGTAATTATATTTGAGTGTTAGAAAAATATATGCTTCTGAAAAACCAGCAGTACATGCTTTTGAGATACATAATCGCTCATGTTTGCTATTTTGGGACCGCACCGAATTTCTGAGAACAAGCCTTTATTTTCCATTTTAATTAAATGAAACATTTAATTACATTTACACTATCTGTCAGCAGACACAAATCTGTAAATGTGGAGTGAAAAATTATGAGAGTTGGTCTTTAATATCCCATCACAAACAGCGCATGTTATGGGCAATCTGTTCTTGGAGGATGCGTAACAACTGTGTTTCTCATGAGAGTTAATTCTATTTAACTACAGTATAGAAACTTTACAAAATTTTTAGCTAATATCTATCTGTTAAAGGCCAAGATGTTGAAAGTATATATCATGTTTACAATAATACTCTTGTCCCTCCACATTTTAATTTCCAGCACAAGCAAATTCAGGAAGTGACTGGATAGTGCATACCAAATACTAGCTCGCTGCCAGCACATTATTCCCTGCCTAGGCTCAAATTCACATCAAGAAAATTATACAAACACTTAGAATTTTTATTTTATTTTCAGTAGCCAATATGTCTATAGCAATTTGCCAGGTGCTATGGAAAACAAAATGTATCTTCTCACAACGTATTTATAATGGTCCATGAGATGCAGGCTTGTAAATATGAAAATGGAAATAAGAAAACCCTCATCTCCAGTGAAGAGAGATGTCACTGGAGTGAGTGGTATATATATTTATATTTATGGAATCATTTTCTCCCATCACCTTTCATGGAAGAATATTCACTGGATTCTGGAATCTGTCCTTATTTCTGCATACTCAAAAATCTAATTCTGTTATCAACGAAGAAAAGTCCATTTCTCTAGAGCAAATTGCCATTAACCAGGCTTACAAGACTGATGTATAAAATCAATATGGTGATAGGTTAATCTATATAGATGACTTTACTGCTAAGGTGACCCCCAAACAAGCAAGTTCTCAAACAAGTGCATTCTCCCTGTCCATCAGCTAAACAAGAATTCAAATCATTGTGAAAAAGTAAGTTGTGAGAACAGAAAGAGAGCCAGGGCAGTTGATAACATTCCAATGTTTGATGGCCTCACACTAAGATAACTTGATTCATCAGCAGTGCTAATATTCTCTTGTCTTTTCTTTCCATGGTTATACTACACCATTTTGAAAGATACATTCCAATAAAAGTACTGAGATTGTAGTTATATTTTACTGGACTGAGAATTGTTCTATACTTTATATTTGGTTTACCTATCTCAGTTTTGACCGGTCATGTCATTACTGAATTTTCGCCGTCAGAGTGTAGCCTTATTCCTTTTTTTGTTCGTGGAGGATGTGTCTGCAAAGATCCCAGGTATTGACAAAAATAAATGATGAGCCAGTCCATATCTTCCCCCTCACCACACAACATGTTGGAAAGAGGTGTCAACCTTTTTTTTTTTTCTTAGCTTTCTGCTATCTTTTTGGATAATTCTAATTTGGCTTCTGTGTCTCTTGTTCCACCAAAAGAATCTGTCACAAAGATTTCTAAATCATTCAATCCAAGGGGCATTTTGAAAACTTTATTTTATGTGAATTTTCTCTATCCCCTAGCATACTTTACTTAAGTTTTCAGACAAAGATGTTTCTATTTTTACTCCCGTCTCTCTGGTTGCTCCTTCAACCTTTTCTACAGACTTGCTTTCTCTGTATTTAAATTATCCATAATGATCTTCATTTTGTTTTTCATTCAGCACTCAAATTTAGGTGTTCTTTTTAGAGGCCAGGGCTTTGAATAATTTCTTTATGCCCTTGAATCCCCCATGTTTTTCTCTAGCCAATACATCTTCCCTGACTTGTATATTCAACAGAAATGTCTACTTTATTTCCCTAAGGCACCACAAATCTAGCATCCCAGAGCTGAAGTAATGAACTTGTCCCTGAATTCCGGCACTTCCTACACAGTTCCCTGTTTTAATGTTGCCACAATTATTTACCTACTCACACGTATCAAGAATTCAGGCATCACGGTTTATTTCTACCTCATCTTTCCCCTCTTCCATGTACACACACTGTCATTTTGCCGTACAGATAGCTTTTCAGTTCCATTCACTGTGGTCTGTCTCAACTGACACCATCTTTGTCCTCTTTACCATTATCTCTCCCCTAAAGTACAGAAGTAGTTTCCTAACTGGGCTCTTCACATTAACTGTTAACCCAGACCAAATCATTCTACTAGCTACATCGGAGTGATTTTTAAGCCGGGGGAGACAAGAAGGGGTGGTTTGGTGAGCTCTTGCCTAATGGATACGATGAGGGAGATTTGGCACACCTCCTAGGTGAAGGGCTCAACTATAAGTTAGACTTTACCTAACAATGTAACCTCATTATTTGTACCCATTTATTAATCTAAAAGATAAAACGTGTAAACCTGCTGTTTGCTGATCATTGTCTAATATCCTTTAATTGATTCCATTTCTTTCGGGATAGATGCAGAAGCTCTCAGTTAAGGTACTATTTGTTAAAAATTTAAACTGTTCATTGGACAACAATAATTAAATACATTAAAAACACAATTGTTTGATTAATGTTAAAATCTGTCCAAATGATACCCATTCTGAAAAGTGAAATTATGTAGCTACAAAGAATGTTTAATTCTAAATAATAAAGTCTAAAATGGCTTCAAAGGAACACTAACATAGGAAGGAGAGAGATAATTCTGCCATGAAAATAAGTTGGAAAGAATATTCTAGTCTAGGAAGAAGAAACATGAGGAAAAGTATAGTTAGGATTGTAACATTTTTTGTTTGTTTGAGCTAGGCTGGATGAAAACTGGGCATGATACCATAGGAGTCATTTTTGCAGGGTTCTTATCTCACCATTTTTATGCTTATCATCAAAATATTTTCCCTGAAGAAAATTGTTTTCTGTTTTGTAATGATATAATAATTTCTGTAGTTATTAATGTAGATCCCAAAAGAATGGGAAAAATCAAAAGACTTTATTTCATCTGTCTGTTGGAGGGCACAGCAGAAGGCTTCCGAGGGAGACTAAAATTAATTGTGAACTTCCAATTCATATCTTTTCAGCTACCAATATCTATAGTCTAAACATGTGTGCAACATGAGTACATTTTATTTTTCCTACCTTGTCAAGGAAAAACTACCTCAAGAAAAAATATAATGTGAACCTTATGAATTTGTATAATATATACAAATATATAATACACCTTTTATATAATATATATGTATTATATATGTTATATATATTATATGCATACATTACATATATGTATATATATTACATATGTATTTTTAATTTTAATGTTCCATATTTAAAGAAAAACCTAGTTTGAAAGAGATTTTCAGCTTTATTCATATTATTATCTTTATTCACAGCAATTAAGGCTTGACTTGCCTAATGAAGATGGGAACTCATTTGGAATTACTGAATAGTCTGAAGATAATACAAATTTGGAATAATGTCACTTAAACTAATGCTATTCAAATACACTAACCAATGAGACACCTCACTAAAACCACACTAAGAGTTTTGAGCTGTGCCTTTTCCTCCCCCACCCTCTTTTTTTTCCTCATTTTGACAGTACTTTATAGAGAGTTGAGGCATAGTATTTTTGAGTAACAAGAAATACTGAAGGATCACCATAGAGCGCCCCCACTATGTCAAACAATGTCCAGGTGGAATTAGTTGTTTTCTTTCTCAAGCTCAGGATGACACCCCAATAATCAATGCCTTTGACATTTTTCTCATAAAGATGTTATATAATTTGAGTTCTCCTATAATTAACAAGTAACCTTCATGTGGAATTGCTTCTATAGATTCAGATCTTTTTTTTCTATTTTTTATCTGAGTAAGAGGACTACAGATGACAAGGAAACTTTTTTTTTTTGGCCGGGGCTGGGTTTGAACCTACCACCTCTGGCATATGGGACCGGCGCCCTACTCCTTGAGCCACAGGCACTGCCTGACAAGGAAACTTTTGGAAAAAAAAAAAATTATGACCAGAGTGGCACCTATGGCTCAGTGAGTAGGGCACCGGCCCCATGTATCGAGGGCAGCGGGTTCACACCCAGTCCTGGCCAAACGGCAACAACAACAACAAAAAAAGGCCGGGCATTGTGGTGGGCACCTATAGTCCCAGCTACTTGGAAGGCTGAGGCAAGAGAATCACTTAAGCCCAGGAACTGGAGGTTGCTGTGAGCTGTGATTTCATAGCACTCTACTGAGGGCAACAAAATGAAACTCTGTCTCAAAAAAAAAAAAAATTATGACCTTAATGTTCTGGAGATCTTAATGTTTAGAACTTTATCAATATTTGCTACTAATAAGAAGTCATTATTTTATTTTTGTAGATGCATCTATAGATTAAACAATTTAACAGATTGTCAATTTTCACAGGTTGATCTTTCCTTATTAGTGTATACATTTTATACATGTGAACTTTTTTGTAATTTATGAAGTTACAGTGCCACTTCTATTGCAAGATAGTCTACATGAGAAGAGGGGGCACTTGACAACCCAAATGCAGTAAAGTATCATCATTAGGGTCCTGGGTCATGGTGCGAATGCTCTCACCTGGCCCCTCCCTGGATGTGTCCTCAATGTAGTTCTCAGGACAGCTTTTATTGATGGTATAACAGTTATGCCCCCCCAAACAGTTCTCCACTGTACCTCAGAAATGGGGTTCAACTTATTAGATTGATGAGTAACCAATTTAGAATGTCTTCAAATCTTTTATTTTTTGGTCTAGGACCTTCGGAAAGAGAGAGATTATTTTCAATGCCTTTTAGCATCTGATTCTGTATATTTGTATATTTATATTGATTGGCTAATGTCATGATGAATTTTATTTATAGGTACCATCCACTCATCTCAAAAATAGTTAAGGCTTCTATTTCATCATTTCCTCAATTTAGATGTACATTTTTAAACATAGATGTCATAAACAAGGATCAAGGTATAACATGTGTATTTAAATTCATACCTTCCAAACTATTTTTACATACCAAATATAAAAGAACCAAAAGCACTTTTGTAACTATATCATTATAAATGTATTTTGAGACCTAAAATTAGAAAATTACTTTGTCTGGTATAGCCAAGTGTATTTTTTATGTGCTTTCCCTAAATGCTGTTAACAGCAAGGGAATTTGTTTATGGTGAGATCTAAAATATTTTTAGATTGCTTATTTAAGTAAATAGATACCCTGCTGCTTAATGTACCATTTTAGAGACTGGTTATACAAAACTTCCAATGACAGAATATTCACAACATTTCTCTGATACTTATAGAGAGTAAGAATAGGGGTTCTCCAAATACATCAGACATGCGACTGCCCTTGCAAATTCAAAGAGGTCAATTAATTCTGATAATAAATATTTAAATACATTTCAAAATATTGACAAGGAAAGGCCAGGTGCTGCCTAAACTTTTAGAAAACAAGGAAATAAATCTGTAGTCTCTGCTTAAACCATCTACAGTCTACTGGGCAAGAGAGAGAAACCGAAGGTGGAGGTTTAATGCTTGCCATGGGTCGACTATTACTGTGATGGGATAATGTCAGGATGAGAACTCTCCTAGAAATGATATCTAATGCAGTCTGAGAGGAATGAGAACATCTTCCAAAAAAAAAAAAAAAAATGATGTGCTGTTTCTGCCTGGAGGTTGGATGCGAAATAATCACATTTGGACATAAGAGAGACAGAATTGTCCAACTAGCTAGGTCTGAATTTTCAGCAGTGTAATAAGAAAACAAAGGAATCAAATAAAACAAAACAGTTTTATATATAGTTCAAGCCAAAGGCTACGCATAAGAAAGTGAGATTCAGGCATTTTTCTCTAACACTAGAGGAGATTAAAATGCTGTGGATGAGGAAGTAGAAGTGTGAATCCAGAAACCTGGAGCCTCCGGCTGAGGGAGCAGCATTGAGAAACAGCTGCAAGGAACCAGTGGAGGATGTAGGTATGAAATGATTCATTTTGTCTCCACCTGGAGAAATATTTGACAATAGTGAATTATTAAACTATTGATTATTTAGTTAGAAGAGATATCTGTCTGTATTCTGACATCCCTTTTTTATCCAGAGATCACCCCTCAACATCCCAGGACATTCGTGTGAAGTGGAGGATGGAGCTCTGCACTTCCACGGAATTAGGCTAACAGAAAGGTGTGTCCTAGATAAAAGAGTTAACAGGAAAAAGGCACAGCCTCCTGCAGAAAGACTCCTACAAAAAGCCATGGAATTTCTGAGACTCTTTGTACATGATGGATCTGGAAGTCATGTTCAATACAAACTTTGGTTCAAAAACAAACATATGGCATCTATAGCTGTGAGAAAATAAATGGGGTGGATTCCGTGGGTCACGTTCCCCGTAGGTCCCAACGCTGCAAGTTCCTCCCTCCACACCCCCCTCAGCTCAGGGCTAGATACAGTCCTCATTTTCTGGGAAAATTAATGCATGACCCCTTACCTATAGGAGGACACAGACAACATACTCTGGGCCCAAGCAGATGCATCAAAGGTAGTCTGACCAGTGCTCCACCTAAGCTGCCACTCCCAGAGCATGAGAGTCCCCACAAAGGGGCCCCTCATTCCTACACAACGGTAGTCTTAAAATTAATTTCTGCCCACAGGCCCCTGTCATGCTCCAGACATACATTCCAACTCCCCACACCCCACCTCCACCTGCAGGGTGAGAAGACAGCATGTCACCCCCTGGACAGAAGGCCCAGATGGGCTCCTCGCTCAGCAGCTCTGCTTTGCTGTATGGGAGACTTTTATCTCCCCTTTATCAAATTATTAATAAAATCCATCCTCTTACTTGTGGTGGTCAATGGACTCATTTTTCAAAGTTCCAAGACCAAGGACCCAGCAGAGAGAGATTCTAGGTACAGCAAGTTTATAAACAGTGCTTCAATATTTACCCTGTTCCCTGAAGTGATAAACAAGAGACAAATCGAACTGATCTGCTCTCCTGGGGGCTGAGCAGTTGAGAACAGACCACTCACCAGAAGCATGTGGGACAAATGGCATGTGTTAAGGATCATGAGAGAACAGCAGCACCACCTCAGAGGCATCCATGCATGAGAGTCAGAGTGGAGGCCTTGTTCATCTGGGTGTTGGGTCTAGTAAAAGATATATTAATATTATGGTTACATGCATGGTGGAAAAATGGAAGTTTAAAGTTATGAGCTACACTGCTGAGTGTAACTCATTTGTAAGAGGTTCATTTTTGCATAGTTAATTGTATAAATAATATTCACATGTGATTTATCTTTTTGTTACAGAGACCAGGATAAGAAGCTGCATTGTTAATAAAACAACTAAATAGAGAAATGACAAAAGTTTCTATGGATGGCCGATGAGTTTGACCAGTCAACATTTAGGCATTTTGTTCCATTAGTTTGGTAAAAGGAAAAGAAAGTAAAGTGATATTGACATTGATAATATTGGAAGAAATTATATATGAATGAGGTCTTTATCAGGGAAAAAAAGGGCAGATTAGAGGTGGAAAGTTTAAATCAAGAAGTAAGGAATCTTTAGAAGATGAAAAGGTGAAGGAACAAAGAGTGATAGGAGCATAAACAGAAGAAGCTAAAGTCCACCTTTCAGCTGTTTTTCTGAAAGTAGAAATTCTTTTTATCAAATCAAGTTCAACATTATACCATTGCTGTCGGTGTACTGATTGTGGCAGGCTTGTAAGGAGATACTAAGAGACAAACTTTCAATCCTTCACATTTAAGTGAACAATGCTGTATCTATCATTTGTTCCAGAAAAAAAAAAATATGTATGAACTAAATTTCTTTCCTTTTAACATTTTGTAAGCCCCTAGGCATGGGCTACAGACTTCTCTTTCTTTTTTTTTTTTTTTTTTTTTTTTTTTTTGTAGAGACAGAGTCTCACTTTATGGCCCTCGGTAGAGTGCCGTGGCCTCACACAGCTCACAGCAACCTCCAACTCCTGGGGCTTAAGCGATTCTCTTGCCTCAGCCTCCCGAGCAGCTGGGACCACAGGCGCCCGCCACAACGCCCGGCTACAGACTTCTCTTTCAATTCATAAGTTCCAGTGGCCCTGAGAATACAGATTTGTCTCTCCAGACCATGGCTGAAGGGTCGGGTGTTTATAGATTCTGAGTCATTCCAGAATTACTGGTAAAGAGAAAATAATAATTAATAATTTAAGAGTTTTATAAATGTGCAGTTTTAATAATATTGCCTTTTCTTAGTTTTCTCTTTCTCATTTATCATTACCTTATTCAAGTATATGGCATTATTAAATGAAGATTGTCCACATTAATTTAAGAAGTTTAAAAATGCATCTTCAGAATTCCTTGGGGAAAGAAATTGATATGTGTGTGTGTTTTAATTAAAAGTCTCACTTAAAATGTCAACTATTTTTTTCAGCCAATGCTCAATATTTGTATTTCTGAAAAACTAAATATGCGCTGAAGAACTCTCACATACTTAAGCAAGGTTTGTTTTTTTTTCCCATTGGAAATTGGCTTTGGCTAATCAAGAGTTATTTTATTTTTCTTTAATTCAGATCTTTATATTGGTACTATTGTATGAAAATAAAAGTTCCCTCCCAATTCTATTTATAAAAAGAAACCCTTTCACTTCCAGAGAAAAGAATGCCCAATTTCCTACTTTTGCTTAGACATCTTGTTCTTTTTCCTTTTGCCATTAAGGAATGAAATTCTGTATTCATGCATAATATTGGACTCATGTATCAACAAATCTTTTACAAAATCATTAAAAGGTCAACTTTCATTGATAGCATGAAAATATGCTCCAATAAAATTAAAGTTGGCAAAAGCCATATAAGGTAAAATTGAAATGTCTTGTCACAAAATTTCCCATTCTACATACATATAGAATGGCTAAATTATTTTAAAATCATCTGAGAACTGTATAGAAATGAATGTGGTGTTACAGGAGTGGCCAGCAATTGATGCTGTTAGCAAATGAATAAGCAAAAAACAAAGATTAGTTACTTGAGCTTTGAAGCCAAGATTGGGCACAGCTAGGTGGATCTTATAATGTAAACAAGGAGAAATGGAGCAGAATAGGCTACCTAGGATTGAAACTTTTTTTCTGAACCACACTGTCCCTTTAGTAAATAGGACGTAGGCATCACTTAAGGTTGGTTGTGGACGAGTTTTTGTCATAAACAAATGTGTAAGTCTTTATTCACAGAATGAGTTTGGCATTCTCAACGAAATCTTGACATAAGAATTCATTTTAAGATAAGAGGGAGAGAAAGAGAAGGACAGAGAGAGACAGAGACTGGGATGAGCTAAGGAGGGAGAAAGGCTGACCTAACAGGTAAGCCTTAGAAACAGTCAGTATGTGCCAGAATATTATTAAACACTTTATCATATTTAACATTTAATCTTCATAACAATGGAATTAATAAGGTATTATTATGATGATGATTTTTAAAATTTTCATAGCTAGAACCGAGGCACTATGAGTTTTACTTGCCCATATCACTCAGACCTGGGGCCCAAGTGGCAAATTCACCTTAGCGTTCCAGGTTCTGATTGAGATGCACTTAAACCCTCTCCCTTTAGGCTTATATAACATTGGTCCAGTTAGAGATAGATTTAGGTATGCCTATATATATAAAAATAATTATAAATGAAATTAGGCCCAAACAACAAAAAAATAGACACAGAATTTTAGTTTCCATGGCACGACTTTTTTTTTTTCCTTCAATTTTTTTTTTTTTTATTAAATCATAGCTGTGTACATCGATATAATCATGGGGCATCATTCACTAGCTTCACAGACCGTTTACCAAGTTTCACATATACCCTTGTAAGATGCACCGCTGGTATAATCCAACCAGTCCCCTTCCCTCTACCCATCTCCCCCCTCCCTCCCCTCCTTATCCCCCTTCCCCCTATTCTTAGGTTGTAACTGGGTTGTAGCTTTCATGTGAAAACCCTAAATTAGTTTCATAGTAGGGCTGAGTTTCTGCTGTCTAGTATGGAGAAAAACTGTCAAACATTACCACTTACAGAATTTTTCCTTCTTGAGCTTTGTTTATGAGTGTGATGAAGAGTTTATGTACATAAAACAAAGCAAACTATATTTTGTATTCTAAAGAACTTTTAATATTTGGATGCTAAAGGTCTTAGGAAAATTGGAAAGGATGACGTATATATACAAATTGCCATTTATGTTTTCATAGAATAAGTTTTATAAAACAATACTGCACATGCTCAGACACATAAGTTCAGGAATTCATCCTAGAAAAAATACTATATATGACATTTCTGTAAGCAATTTATCTAGAATAAGTTCACAAACTACATGATCAGACATCATACAACGACAGCTCTTATGACCATTCCAGAAGGAATTCCAAAATTGCTTCAAAAGATGGACAATGTACTGGCATCAGTGCATCGCTTCCCACAGAGAGTACCTCCAAGGTGACCGTAGTGATACCAGCAATCACTTTTCTAGGACCAGTGAATGAACTTAATTGCTCAACCTCATAAGTGACACATTCAATTAAGGAAACACTGAACTTACAAAGAATTGGCATTTTTTTCCCCCATGAAATGCAAAAGAATAACTGGAACAGAATTAATGAACTTGAGGATGTGAACAGTGCCTTGGTATTTTCATGGAATTAAGCACTAAGAAAATATCACTAAACAAGGAATGAGTATTGTACTACTTATAGCTAGATAATAAAATAAAAATGATGCTATCTTTTGAAGCATAAAACAGGACATATAAAGTTAAAAAATGTTTGCCTGAAATTGACACAGAGGTACGACTACTAAACTAATCGGGTTTGCATACATTATACTAATGATACATAGTAATATATAGTCATTGTGAAAATGGCATATAATCTCCATAACCTTTTTAGCAGAATGAGAAGAGTTGGAAATAATCTCATCAGCATTTGGTAATAAATACGTATGTTTTTAACTGAACAGAATCATGGACATAGGACTTCTTAAATACTTAATATGGTTAAGAGGATTTTATCTCCAGGAGATAACCACCTTAGAGATAGGAAAAGGCAATTTGCTTTTGTAATTTAAGACATCACATAAAAAGTGCTTTGTTTTGCAAAGGAGTAATCACAGTGCATCTATTAATGGGTTCTTATTTTTCAGATCTCCGTCCACTATTCTCTGGTAGACCTGTGTTTCACTGAAAATCTTACATTTTTATAACTTAAACACCACAAAACATGCTAGATATTGAACACTCCATTGAGTTCATAGTTAGTAAGGGCTTGCTGTTTCTCTGTTGTTAGACGTGCTACGTCTTAGTATGGTTTGGGACTTAATTTGCCAGTATAAGGATTCTCACATGCATTGCTTAGCCAAAAATGTTATTAAGATGATTCTTTTTCTCTCCAAATGTTTAGAGGAATTATATTACCATCTACTCTTGAAGGGACCCTAGATATTTTATACACATATATATGTATATGTGTATAATGTATATATACATATAATGTATTTATGTAGATGTGTATAAAATATCTAGGGTCCCTTCAAGAATATATATACATATATGTGTGTGTGTGTACACACACATGTATATATTTTCTGAGAAAGACCTTCACTTTTTTGCCCTTAATAGAGTGCTCACAGCAACCTCAAACTCTAGGGCTCAAGCTATTCTCTTGCCTCAGCCTCCCAAGTAGCTTGGACTACAGGCACCTGTCACAACGCCCAACTATTTTTAGAGATAGGGTCTCTAGGCTAGTCTTGAACCCATAAGCTCGGAAATCTACCTGCCTCAGCCTCTCGGAGTACTAGGATTATAGACATGAGCCACCATGCCCGGCCTCCTAGGAATAATATATTGAAAAGCACTTATAGTCTTAAATATATACACATGATTTGGCAATAATCATGAAAAATAGAAAAAGATATTTATTTTACAGACTTAAATTGGACCCATATTTTTAAATATAACATATGAATTATTTGGGGTCAATTATTTTTCTGGTCACTTCCAAAGATTTTACCAAAAATGATTTTATAGTTTAAAAGTAATTATTAAGCTGGAGAGATTTTTAACAAATTAATAAAATACTGAAAGAAAAATGTTAAAAGATGAAAATTGAGGAAAAAAATCCCCAAAGGATCCCAAATTGTTATAAATATATAATTTAAGTTTTATGTATTTTTTTTTTTTTTTTTTGCAGTTTTTGGCTGGGGCTGGGTTTGAACCTGCCACCTCCAGCATATAGGGCTGGTGCCCTACCCTTTTGAGCCACAGGCACCACTCCTGTTTTATGTATTTTTCTATTGTCTATCAATATGAAGCAACTGTGTGAAAAGCTACTTTGATACTAGAAGGTATCACACAGATATAATTCACTTGATTTTCCAGTGGATGTGTTTAGACGTGCATTTAGGTGTATAAAATCACTACCTTCTAGTATTTTTCATTGAATTTGGGATATAGTAATATTTATGGTAGATTATATAATATAGATAAAGATCACTTTCAACCCTCCTAGAATCATGCACATTTTCAAACTCAAAATCTATCTTTAATATTTGCTACCCATTTGTGCTAGAAGTCTTTCTGATATTCTAATTATAAAATGCACCAAACATAATAGAGTATCTTATTCCCAAATATCTGTTCTTTCTTGGAATTCCTTCTAAGTTGATGGCATCATCATGATCTGACATCTTTTACATCTTCCCTTCATGTTCTTTTTTGTTAGAGTCATAGCTCTATTTCACAGCTGTTTCTCAAATAATCCCCGTTCCCACCAACTATTGTCTACATCCGTCAGCTGCGTCTGTGCTCAGGCACTTAGGTCTCGGTGCGCGCTGTTCCCATTACCTGCTACTCTCATTATATTGTTTATGTTGTTCATTGGCTAGATTTCTTAGTTACACAGAAAGAAATCCATTGCAGCTAGTTAAAAAGGAAAGGGGTTTATGTATTAAGCTATATAGATTATAGATAGCTCACAGAATCTTTAATGGAGCTAAAACAATGGCCCATAGATTGGACTTCCATGAAGAAATCCCAAAACTACACCACAAAACTGGGTCACTGACAGAGCTACTATAGCCAAAGTCACCACAGCAACTTGCTTGAGAAGAGAATTATCTTACCTATGATCTAATCCCAGCTGCAAATTGGTCTGCCTCACTCCATAAACAAGCCAGTTCTGCACAGCCTCCTTCTAGTACTGTGCCTCCTTCTGGTACTGATTAGAGAAACTTAAATTCCAAATGAAACTCTTCCAGTAATACAGTCTGGGAAATGCACATCTTTTTTTTTTTTTTTTTTTTTTGAGACAGAGTCTCACTATGTCGCCCTCAGTAGAGTGCTGTGGTGTCACAGCTCGCTGCAACCTCAAACTCTTGGGTTCAAGAGATTCTATCGGTGCCTGCCACAACGCCCAACTGTGTTTTTGTTGCAATTGTCATCATTGTTTTAGCTGGCCCAGGCCGGGTTCAAACCTGCCACCCTCGCTGTATGTGGCTGGCGCCATAACCACTGCACTATAGGGGCTGGAAATGCACACCTTAATTTTCTAGACAAGATGGTACAAGAATTGGTATTGGTTTGAGTCAGTACTGAAAAAATGAATTCACAATAGCCATCATATATTGCAAACAAAATTTTATATATATATATATATTTAGTTAATCTTATCATAAAACTAATCTTGTCAAATGTTTTAACTAATCATTCATTGACTAAAATCTCACATCCACATTTCCTCATTTATCTTTCCTCAAATAACTGCTTGATGAAAAGCTTTCTTCAGAGTTCAGCTTTGTTTTGGTATTGATATAGGCTCTTATTCTGAGAAATAATATGTGGCTCCCAGGTGTCGATGAGTTTATATGCTATGGGGTAGGGAACTGTGAAAAATCATAAACAAAGTGATCTGCGAGGAAACAAAGCTGTGTGAAATGTCCATGAGATCTGGAAGAAGCACAGAAGCTTCAGCACACAGGTGAGTAAATCAGTGAAGGAGTCCATGGTAGTTCAGCAGGTTTTAGACCATAAAAACATGTAGACCTGTTGGCCATGTAACTACAGTGAAAAGAAAAGAAGAGCTGACAGGCCTGTGTGAAAACATGAAACTGTGGAAAATATATATGTATGTATATATATATATGTGTATGTGTATACACACACACACATATATATATATACATACATATATATAATATGAATATAGACAGAGAATATAAAAGAGAAAAGTACCTGGCAATGGCTGAAAATTTTAGATGTTAATATGATGAGGTAATAATTGATGAAGAACATTTGCATTTGCAAATGACTAGAGGTTTTAGATTGAATCCTGTAAGAGACATTAAAAGAATTAGAACAAGGAGATGAGTGCGTGGTGGCTGAAAAGTGCATGTGGAAACTCATCTTAGAAAAAGTGCCACAATACCCCACTGCTGAACATCACGACTGTCACCTTCAAAGTACTCTGCTTGGGAAACTGTGCACTGACCTAGTACCTAGCCCACCCTTCAAAGCAATTTGGGGACTCTTTCTGGAATGGCCATCAGAGCTGTCCCTGTGTTACCCTAGATGTCCTGATTGTCACCAACATGTCTTCCTTTCAATATTTCCTTTATCTTCAGGTAAAGAAAAAAGTCATGGGAGGTAGACAAGGTGAGCAGGGAAAGTGTTCCAGAACAATTATTTGATTACTGGCTATAAACTCCCTGACAGACAGTGCTGCATGAGCTGGCGCATCATAGTGATGGAATTCCCCTTCCTCGTGCCAAGCTTTCCAGTTAGGATTTTCTTCTTTCTCTAACAGCCCTTACTTGTCTGCTATGCTTCTCAGTCAGCTGACGATTTTGATCCACAATGCATTTTTGCAAAGTTTTTGTCACTTCTGCTCATTACTGGCTGCCTGGACCTTCCTTCATCATTGCTGCTTTCTCGTCCCTGTTTTCATGTCATTGTCCCCATAAGCTTGGATTAGCACATCTCTGATTTCACTTCCGCTCTTCCCAAGTTTAACAAGGTACTTAATGTTTGTTTGTTGCTCTTATTCAATCTCTGACATTATTGAGATAACACAGAAAAACAGACAACAGCAATCACGACTGCTACTCAGTAGGACACTGCCACACTTCGAGACATACACGCAGCTGTGAAACATTGAGACACCAAGGCTGTGAAACCGTAATGACGTGTTCGTACAGTCCTGCCAACATAAGCGCAGGGTGACAGGTTCACAAATGCAATCACCGGACCTCGTAAATTTGTTTTTGAAAGTCACTATGGTGAAGCCAAAAACATGTAGCTAAAGCCAGTTAGATGCTATTATTCTAGGGTCAGATTCAAATTCAGACAGTGGACTTAAGCATGGAATGGAGCTGGTGCTTCCAGTGCAGGACAAAGGAATGAGGCTATCTATGCATCGCTACTTGACTGGCAACATTTTTAACATTGTGGCTTATCTACCAATGCTTTTGCTATCCCATCCCACTGATATATAACTTATCATTTCAGGAGGCTGCATCTTTTGTTTCATGCGTTTATTCACCTGTTTCCTCTGCCCAGAATAACCCATCAGAGTTCTCTGCTCATTTCTCTGACAACATCTAGCGTAAAAGGCCTTGCTTTGATAAACTTCATCATGCTGCTAGCATTTGATGGGCATTCCCTCTTCACTGTACAAATCATTGTGCCTTATTTCCTTAATAATAAAGATTATGTTACATTATAAGTATTTATTTGTGGTCTACATTCTCCGCTAACTATCACTTAATAAGGACAGAGGGGATCTCTTTTAGAAGGTTGCAGATATGTCAGATACATAGGAAATTCATGCAAATTAATGTATAGTGTACACATGTTTCTAGGATATATAAGAATTTCTAAGAAAAACACCAAAATAATGTCAATATATTTCCAACTTTTTCATTTTCTATCTATATTTAATTGGTCCTATTTTCATTTAGGATACATTGTTATAAAACATAAAAATGAGGTTCATAGACTTTCAAACTAGTAGGTGTGAAAATGACCACGGTTAAATCATGTGGTTAATTGGCAGAGACAAACCAACACTTTATTTTAGCCTGACCAGTTTGTGTTGCCCAAATATGTTCTTTTCCTTCAAAAAGAATAATGTCTGGGAAAGGCCCGGTTCATTTTTAATTACTATAATTTTCTCTTAATCAGCTTTCTTGTCCTAAGCTTCATTTTCCTTTAAACAGTTCAGCCGTTCCCCATTGGTAGTAACAACTCAAATTATAACACTGTTTTCTAAGCTAACTACCTAGTTTTTTTTTTTTTTTTTTTAATATCACAACTTTCCTCACAGACACTTTCCATTACTATCCTTTCATCACTAGGTCTCTTTTCCTTAGTCATAATCTCTGCTTGGAAATATGTTCCATTAAATATCCACTGACTACCAGGTGCAGTATTAATCTTATTTTTGAATTATCTCCCCCATAAAAGGTAGTCAGAAATTCATCAAGTATTTTAAAACATTTCTTTTTTTTTTCTGTTCTATACTTTTCCCCAAATTAACAGTACTAGTGCAATAGTATTTAAGTAATTTAGCGCATTTGATTGATGTTAGCCATCTGCCCTGGAATCATTTATAGGAGAGTACTATAAGAGCACTTTGTCTTTCTGTTTTTTTTTTTTTTATTAAATCATAGCTGTGTACATTAGTATGATCATGGGGCACCATACACTTGGTTCATAGACCGTTTGACACATTTTCATCACACTAGTTAACATAGCTTTTGTGGCATTTTCTTGAAAGAAATACTTGAAAAACGTGTTGCCTAACAGTGTGTGAAGATCTCGGTGGCAGGGCACATAAGATCTGGGGCCAAAGAACAAATTTTCTGCAATTAGTTGCTATGTGGCCACTGATGAATTACCTACAGTCTCTAAGCTTTAGTTTTCTTAAATATGAACAAAATTACCTTTCCACTGGAATTTCTGTGAGGTTTAGCAATAATAGGCATTCTAAGCCTATGCACTTTATTTAGTCATCCAATATACAAACACAAACCTATCAAATAATATGCATCATGTGTATCTATATGCATGTAACTGTAAGCATTTTAATTTTACACCAGGTAGCAAGATGTAAATGTCATTATTTGCTAGCTTGGAACTCTTCTGATACCCATGTTTGGGTTAAAATCAAGGATATGTTTAACCATATTTGGCAGTGGTATACAGGAGATTAACCTGAAGAATAAAGTCAACACAATCTATTGAAAATAAAAAGATATTTTGGCTAAAAAAAAGCTTCTCCTAAAATAATTTGGACTTTCATGAGAATACACAACACAGAATTTTCTTTCATGAAAATAATTATTATTACATTTGCTTTTATAGTAAATGAATGACTATACACTTTTGATGTATGATTAGACTATTCGTTGAAATCCATAAAATAGTTTCCTACCATACATGTAAAACACACCATAGCCCTTTAGGTTAATATGTAATAGAGTATGAAGAGTACATTTAAATCAAATATAAAATAATATATACATGTATAGTATGTTCAAATTATGTGGTAATAAAAAAGAATCAAAAGTTCCATGAGAAAAATGGGAAGTAATTTAGGATTTACTGGGTACCTATTTGATATCAGGTACAAGGTTGGATACTTTACCTCTATTAATTAATTGGATCCTGCAGTAATACTATGCAGACAGTATATTCTTCATTTTAACCTAGAGGAAAGTCAGCTCTGTGAGATGAAGAAAGATTCCTGTGGGTAGTAAGTGGGGAGGTTTGGTCACACCTACTCCGTCATGCAACTTAGCTTCCCTTTCATGTGGAATTATGACTTAACCTTTATGATTTAAAATTACCCTTTCAATTTTCATATTAGACCCTTGAAAGCAATGTAACTGGAAGTAACTGACAAGATAGAATTTCTAAGTATTGGAAAATGTGCAAATTGATATCATTGAAATATTCTTCTTCCTTTGGGGAAAGTTGGATTAATAACAGTGGTCTTTGACATTATCAAAAATATAGAATAAATTTTGACAAATATTTTCATAATTAATGGGCATCCATTACAAACACAATGATTATCAGTCATTCAGACATATTTAGATATGTTGTTTATAAAGAAATTATTTTATTGAAGAAGACAGGTGCATGGCCTAAAGACACATGAAAAAATGCTCATCATCCTTAATCGTCAGAGAAATGCAAATCAAAACTACTTTGAGATATCATCTAACTCCAGTAAGATAAGCCCACATCACAAAATCCCAAAACCAGAGATGTTGGCGTGGATGTGAAGAACAGGGAACATTTCTACACTGCTGGTGGGAATGCAAACTAACACGGTCCTTTTGGAAAGATGTTTGGAGAATACTTAGAGATCTAAAAATAGACCTGCCATTCGATTCTATAATTCCTCTACTAGGTATATACCAGAAGACCAAAAATCACATTATAACAAAGATATTTGTACCAGAATGTTTATTGCAGCCCAATTCATAATCGCTAAGTCATGGAAGAAGGCTAGGTGCCTGTCGACCCATGAATGGATCAATAAATTGTGGTATATGTACACCATGGAATATTATGCAGCCTAAAAGAAAGATGGAGACTTTACCTCTTTCATGTTTACATGGATGGAGCTGGAACATATTCTTCTTAGCAAAGTATCTCAAGAGTGGAAGAAAAAGTATCCAATGTACTCAGCCCTACTATGAAACTAATTAACCCAATTGTAGCACAAGAATATGGGGAAATAGGAAAGGGAGGGGAGGGTGGAGGATGGGTGGAGGGAAGGTAATTGGTGGGACCACACCTACAGTGCATCTTACAAGGGTACAGGTAAAACTTACTAAATGCAGAATATAAATGTTTGAACACAATAACTAAGAAAATGCCCTGAAGGCTATGTTAACCAGTTCTTCAAAAATATTTCAAATGGTATATAAAACCGGCACATTGTACTCCATGATTGTATTAATTTACACAGCTATGATTTAATAAAAAAAGAAATGATTTTATTTTTTAAAGCCTTAATTATACATACATGAATAGGATACATATCTAAATATCTGAAACCATTTATTAAGTATTGTGAATAATTTCTAAATTACATTATCAATATAATACTAATAAATTAAAATAATATGTTTTTATTTCTAAAAAATCGTTTCTTACTCTCCAGGAAAACACTAAATCTTTATCTTATTTTCCAGAAACATTTTTTTTTTTTTTTTTTGTTATGAGACAGAGTCCCATTCTGTCGTACTGGGTGGAGTGCCGTGGCATCATCTCTGCTCACAGCAACCTCAAATTCTTGGGCTCAAATGATTCTCTTGCCTCAGCCTCCTGAGTCGCTGGTTCTACAGGCACCCACAATGACTCCCATCTAGCTTTTTTTCTATTTTTAATACAGACAGGGTCTCACTCCTACTCAGGCTGGTCTCAAACTCTTAGTCTCAAGGGATCCACCTGCCTTAGCTTCCCTGCGTGCTAGGATTACAGATATGAGCCACAGGGCCCAGCCCAGAAACATTTCCTTGAGTGAAAGAAGATTAAAATTGACAAAGATAACACAGAAACTCCGCGTTCCCCTTTCTATTATTTTCTTTTGAGCTAATAGATATATATTTATGTATCTCAAAAAGTAGTTTTTCTATCAACTGAATGTATATAATACATATAGACACACACACATATTACTAAGTATGCATATTTATATGTGTGTGTATCAGTTGTTTCCTGAGTAATTTAAAAGAGTCCAAAATATTCTCTTTCAAGCATCTGAAGGGCCACGTAAATGTTTAGTCAAGAGCAAAGGATGGCTTCCTTATCCAGTAGTCTCTCCTTTATCCAAGATGTTCCAAGACCCCTAAGGGACACCTGCAGATGCTACACAATGTTATAAACACAGTCACGTTCTGTTGAACGGGTAGCGTATTCACGTTGCATAAACGAGATGAAGGCATCATTCACATGGGGGTGGGGGCAGAGTGGGATGTCAGGAGATCCCATCACACTACTCAGAATGACGGACACAATTTAAAACTGATGAGTTGTTTATTTCTGTATTTTTTAATTTAATATTTTTTAGGCTAGGATTGACTGTGGGTAACTAAAAGTGTGGAAAATAAATCAGCAGAAAAGATTTTGGGAGAGTACTGTTATCTGGCAGTCATTCCCCATTTCTCAGAAATACAAAACAAGGGCTCCTTTTGGCTATTTCATAATGATTTGGGGGATAAATTTATCAATTTGAGTTTACATGGAGAAGCTCCTATACTCCTATTATAGCCTTTCAAAAAGTATCTCTTGAATTCATAGGAACAATCATTTATTTTATTTACACATTACCCTAAATTACAATTCATAGATTGCATATTGAAATTCCTATTTTGTTGACAGGTACACTGAAAGCCCTGACTTTAGCATGATATAATTCATCCGTGCAACAACTACAAAATTGAGCCCTCTAACATTTTTAAAAAACAATAAAGAAATTCCAAATGCTAATCAATAACATTTAAATATCTCAATTGTTACTAATCGAACAGGTTATCTATGGGTGGAGGACTATTTGTAATACACATGTCAGGGTATATATTTGTTTAAAGCCTAAAGAGTTCTTCATGGTCAGAAGAAGGTAGATTCTTACATAAAACCTACCCTCACGGAGGCAGTGTCAGAGGTGTTATAACTATGTCTTCTTCTTCTTTTTTTTTTTTTTTTTATGGAGACAGAGTCTCACTTTATGGCCCTCGGTAGAGTGCCGTGGCCTCACACAGCTCACAGCAACCTCCAGCTCCTGGGCTTAAGCGATTCTCTTGCCTCAGCCTCCCGAGTAGCTGGGACTACAGCTGCCCCCCTCAGCACCTGACTATTTTTTTGTTGCAGTTTGGCCGGGGCTGGATTTGAACCCACCACCCTCGGCATATGGGGCTGGCGCCCTACTCACTGAGCCACAGGCGCCTCCCAACTATGTCTTCTTATAAATTGGCTAACTATACATTTTTATAATTCCACTGATAAATCTCTTTTCTTTGTAACATTCTCATTAGAACACATAAAATTAATGACCATCCTTCTAGAAAAATTCTTCTATTTAATACTTGTCTTTCATTCAAATTATATTCAAATTTTGGGGCTTACAGCACAATGATTGAAGTTCTGCTTTGATACTTATTTTAAACATTTAAACAAAAATGTTATGAGATAATTAATTGATGCTAAATATGGAGAAGTGATTAATAGATAATTTGTAAACTGAGTTTTCTATGAAATAGAACGGTGAATGTTAAGGTTTTATTATGTGGAGGACTCAAGAAAGGTATGTTTATTTAATTATTTAAAAATATGAAAGAACATAGCTATATTAGTTTTTATTTCTGTGCAACACTTTACCACAAACATAGGGCTATACAACACAATTCTATAGGTAAGAATAAACTGCAGAGACTGAGTTCTCTGCTTAAAGTATCACAGTGCTGACATCAAGGTATCTGCTATTCTGAGTTTTCATCTGTATTTTTTGGGAAAAGATCTGCTCCCAAGTTTCTTTGTGTGGTTGTCAGAACTTAGTTCTAAGTAGTTATAGAATTGAGGTCCCTTTTTCAGTGATGGCTGTCACCTGGGGGCCATTCTCCATTTCTGGAGGCCACCTGCATTTTTGCCAGAAGTTCTTTATTTACAAGCCAGAACCAGCATATTAAACTTTTCTTGGACTTCAGATCTGTCAGTTCCCCAGCTGAAAACAGCTCCATACTTTTAAAAGGCTAACCCTGTGTTTCAGATCTATGTTTCCTCCCTATTTTAAAGTCTCCTATGCCATATAACATAACCTAATCATAAGAGTAAAATCCATAATTTTCTTATTTCTGGATATTACGTAGCATCCATTCATCAATAGGATGTAAATTTGGGAGTAAAATTACTTCTTGAGTTTCACAAACATTATGCTTTATGATGATGTCTTTCTAAAGATAAGGCATTGGTGTGACTTGTTCATAAAATATGTTGGATAGGGAACTTTTCAAACATTTTAAATAGAAATAATATATCTATATTTTATATACTTCTATGTGGATTTTTTTTTATTAAATCATAGCTGTGTACATTGATATGATCATGGGGCATCATTCACTAGCTCCACAGACCATTTACCAAATTTCACAAATACCCTTGTAAGATGCACCGCTGGTGTAATCCCACCAATGCCCCTCCTTCTACCCACCTCTCTCCTCCCTCCCCTCCCTTTCCCCCTTCCCCCTATTCTTAGGTTGTGACTGGGTTATAGCTTTCATGTGAAAACCCTAAATTAGTTTCATAGTAGGACTGAGTACATTGGGTACTTTTTCTTCCATTCTTGAGATACTTTACTAAGAAGAATATGTTCCAGCTCCATCCATGTAAACATGAAAGAGGTAAAGTCTCCATCTTTCTTTAAGGCTGCATAATATTCCATGGTGTACATATACCACAATTTATTAATCCATTTGTGGATCAATGGGCACTTGGGCTTTTCCCATGACTTAGCAATTATGAACTGGGCTGCAATAAACATTCTGGTACAAATATCTTTGTTATGATGTGATTTTTGGTCTTCTGGGTATATGCCCAGTAGAGGGATTACAGGATTGAATGGCAGATCTATTTTTAGATCTCTAAGTGTTCACCATATATCTTTCCAAAAGGAATGTATTAATCTGCATTCCCACCAGCAGTGCAGAAGTGTTCCCTTTTCTCCACATCCGCGCCAACATCTCTGGTCTTGGGATTTTGTGATAGAGGCTAGTCTCACTGGAGTTAGACGGTATCTCAAAGTAGTTTTGCTTTGCATTTCTCTGATGATTAAAGATGATGAGCATTTTTTCATATGTCTGAAGGCCACGCGCCTGTCTTCTTCAGAGAAGTTTCTCTTCAAATCCCTTGCCCAGCCTGCGATGGGATCCCTTGTTCTAGTCTTGCTAATGCGTTTGAGTTCTCTGTGGATTCTGGTTATTAAACCTTTGTCGGAGACATAACCTGCAAATATCTTCTCCCATTCTGAGGGCTGTTTGCTTGCTTGGCTGTGCAGAAGCTTTTTAGTTTGATCAAGTCCCAGTAGTGTATTTTTGAAGCTGCTTCAATTGCCCGGGGGGTTCTCCTCATAAAATACTCGCCCAGACCGATTTCTTCAAGGGTTTTCCCTGCACTCTCCTCTAGTATTTTTATAGTTTCATGTCTTAAGTTTAAATCTTTGATCCAGTGAGAGTCTGTCTTAGTTAATGGTGAAAGGTGTGGGTCCAGTTTCAGTCTTCTTACAGGTTGCCAGCCAGTTCACCCAGCACCACTTGTTAAATAGGGAATCTTTTCCCTACTGAATGTTTTTAATTGGCTTGTCAAAGATTAAATAACGGTAAGTAGCTGGATTCATCTTTTGGTTCTCTATTCCGTTCCAGACATCTACTTCTCTGTTTTTGTGCCAATACCTTAAAGAGGAATTAGTACCCATATTACTCAACCTGTTCCAAAAAGTAGAAAAAGAAGGAAGATTACCCAACACGTTCTATGAAGCAAACATCACCCTGATCCACAAACCAGGAAAAGACCCAACAAGAAAAGAAAATTATAGACTGATATCACTAATGAATATAGATGCAAAAATATTCAACAAGATCCTAACAAACAGAATCCAGCAACACATCAAACAAATTATACACCATGACCAAGTTGGTTTTATCCCAGGGTCTCAAGGCTGGTTCAATATACGTAAATCTATAAATGTAATCCAGCACATAAACAAATTAAAAAACAAAGACCATATGATTCTCTCAATTGATGCAGAAAAAGCTTTTGATAATATCCAGCATCCCTTCATGATTAGAACACTTAAGAAAATCGGTATAGAAGGGACATTTTTAATAACTGGGCATAAGAAGCAGATAATTAAAACAATAGTACACATTTATGGTGTTCTATACAAGAATGTTTTAATGAAATGAAACAAACAATAAATAGTAATATGTTCTGTTGTGATTATACAACTAAAGATGTAAGGATGCTTGTTTATTTAAGATATTAGTGTTTTTGTTGTTAATTTCCGAGAACTCCATCTTTTCCACTCCCCTGCAAAGAGGTGCCATGATTAAAATTTAGGTCAATGTGTCTTATAGCCCAATGGGGGCACCATATTGGGTAGAAAGAACTTTCATATTAGGTAGAAATGTCCTAGTGAAACCATATTGTTCTGTCACTGGAGTAGGATCACCCAAGAAGAGTATGATCAGCTCAAAAGACGAGGCTGACATTTTAGTTAATAGCCAAAAGCTGGCAGAATACTACATTCCTCAAGAAGGATTCCAAACAGGTCATCGCATCATGCACCATATTTATAAAGCAAAGAATTTAACCGTTATGTACAGTGTTTACACTTGGGCTATTTCCATGGGCTCACATGGACACAAATGTGATGAAGTGACTATCAAACACTGGAAGGATCATGAGTCCTTATGATTTACATGTGATTACAATAGTTTTCTTTTTATTTTCTTGTATATGCTGATAATTATTTTTGCCATCATCAATGGAAAATCATTGTTTCCTATAAATATGAAAAATAAGATGTCATGATTGTTCATGTTATAATGTGAGACAAACAGTCTGGTATCAAAAATAATTTTTAAAAAGAAAATGTTAAGAAAACAAAAAGGAAAAATTGATTTATGTCATTTAGATATGTACTTAATGAATATGGTTGAGGACATAAGGGATTTGGAAATACTGAACTGTCAATGTCTAATAAAAGAGCTGGAGATATTTATTCACAACCCCAGGAAAGCTGCATAATATTAGGGATTAGGAGGAAGAACATACAGGGTGTCCTAGATGACCTGAAAGGAAGGGGCTTTTATGAGACCAGTGGTACCTGCGAGGATACATAGAGAAATTAGAAGAGGGTTGTGCGGATATTGTGAAGCAATAGGGCTGAACTAATATAATCATGTTTGCACTGTCAGAGGAATTTTCCTTTAGTGGTAATAACTGGCTGTTAAATATAAAATTTAAATTTTGGCACTGGGCTTGCCCATGATCTTGATTCAGGGAAAATGGGTGCCCATACACATTTCCTTTAATTTCTCTAAGATTCACAGAAGCCCAAGAGAGTTGCAAGGGATGTCAGCTATGCCATTATCGCTACCTGTGCATGAACTGCCCAAGTTTGTTCAAAAGAAATTTATGGATGCATTAGTTCTGCAAAACCATGAGTTGCTCTGATCTTTATTCATTTTGGTTTATGCTGGATTTAATTTTATCTTCTTTTTTTTTTCTGCTACAGTTGAATTATAATGATGAATTACTAAAAAGATGCGAGACTTCTTAATCCATACTGGGAAGAAAGATAAACTTGGAAAATTAGTGATTCAAAATGTTTGTGTATTAACAAACTTTAAAGGGGTCAATGTCATCACAGATGTCTGGATTAGTATCAGGTATATCAGCTTAGCAAATGTAAACTGACAGGTACAAAATTCTAATAATTCCCCTGTGACCTCATGCAATCTCTGAGAGCACGAGGGAGTTGACTGACTATCTCACTTACACCTCATCAAGAGAGACCTGAGTTTCACCCCTGCTGATCTCCAAGCTTCCGTTTCTAATTTCTTTAATTGGAAAGTCAGGTAGTGACCCTGGATGTGGAGGGAAGCCAAAATATACATGCATACACATATATCTTTGTGTTCTTCAAAATGCAAATGAAAACAGTGAAATTCCAGAGCATCATCTCTTGAGCCTCTTTAACCTTCATTTGAAAATTGTAGAGAAATAAGATTAGGATAATTCTTAAGGTATAAAATAAGTATTTCAAATTCCACAATTCACAAAAATCTTTGCACAGGGGAAATCGAAACTTAAAGATCTGTTGTAGAAGCCTATATTTAGAGACTGTTAAAGGGAGATGAAGTAAATCCACCTGCTACCAGAAATCTAGACAGCCAAAGCCCAGCTATGGCAAAGCAAAGAGTGTGCCCAACATCTGGGATAATAAAAGATGACATCTGGGGAGTGTGGGCACTTGACATCGTGAGCCAGAATGAAAGACAGTACAAAGCCAACCACCATTCCACACATCAGAGCCATTTTCCTAAATGCAAAATTGGGAATGCAAGCCGTCCCTTTTTTGAAGCTTAGTTTCTAGAAAATGGTTACTTCTGCATCCTTAAGTAAATAAAAGACATATGCAATAACTTATAAATCTGATGAATCAAAATGAGTGTTCTTTCATAGGAAAGAACCCAATGAATGGCCCAGACAGAAGGCTGTATTATAAATTGCACTAGAGTGAGAACTTTTTCATCAAAAATTGACAAGCAGTTTTACAGAAAGGTAGGGATAAAACTGGACCTTAGAAAAAAAAGTAGTAAAAAATATAGATCACAGAAATAACTGTAGTAAGAGAATAATATTCTCCCAAAATATTCATGTTCCAATCTCCCAGTTAATAAATCTAATAGTTATATGGAGAGAACAGCACTATTTTGTTGGCATACATGTGTAATTGCTTACCCACCCACCACAGCAGTTAGGTAGAAAGAATAGCTAAAAAAATTAGGATTTGAGAAGTTTGTTATCACAGGGTTTCCAGGCAGCATTTTAACTTAGGTGCACCCATTCTTCTTTATATCACTTTACGGCCTTATTGCCTTTAATTGAATGTACCAGGCTTAGTATTAAACATCTGAATGATCCGCATTATTTAAAGTCATGCAATTTTCAGAAACACATAATTTGTCAGTGATCAGAGGCTCTGTGTACCTTTGAAAGGAATATGTACTCTTAAACTTTACAATTTGTTTTGGCACAGAAGACTTGGTGGTAACTCTTTCTATGAGGTGTGGTTTCTCTCATTTCAACAGAATCTTTTTAAAATCACAAATTTTAAAAGTTAAAACAAATTAAAAAGTTCCCCTGTAACAGCTTTCCTTTATAAGATGAGCAAAAGCAAGCTAGAATAATTTGCCTGAGGTCATATAATACATTAAGAGTAAGATCTAGCATTTTCCAAACCATTCTTTAGTTTTCTCCAAGTTTATGGTATCAGTACATGGGCATCTATTAAATAAAGTTACACCTCTGGAAATTACAGTATTAAGATATTATGAGGGGGGAAAAAACACAAATGAAATACTCCTTCAATATTTTCTTTGCATACAACCTTGGAGAAAAAAAAGCAAAACAAAACAAAACTATGATCTCTCTGAAGCTCTAAAACTGTCTTTATTTTACATGCAATGGATGTTCCATAAGAGGTTTAAAAAAGAAGAAACAAGGATAATTCCAGTCATGACAAGCAGCGGCACCTGTCTTTTTTAAAGAGATGTTTCCTTTTCTAAAAAACTGATGAGTTTAAGCTTGGTGAATTCTAAAACCACTTTGTCATCTAAAGTGCCTTGTACCAGGGACCACACAAATCAGAGAATGTTGAATCTTCTCTGAGGAGAGGAATGCCTCTGATCAAACAGACGGGGTCAAAGCCACTGTGTTCAGATGTACCAAAATATTCAGACCACTGCACAACAGAAGTGGGAGCATCAAATGAGAAGGAATGAATGGCTCACCAGGAAGTAAGCAGACGGTCTGAAATTCCTAGTCTCCATGTTCCACCCTTCTGAATGACTGTGGCTCAGCACAGATTCTGGAGTTGTTTATGTCTAAGGCGGCCGCAGTATTACTTTTCCCTTTCCAATTTGAAACATTAAATCCCTTATTTAGGAATCATGGAATTAAATAACAGACCAGAAAGAGATTTTTGTAATATGTAGCTGTTTCACTGACAGATTCTTTATATTCTGTTATGCTTTTGGCAAATAATTTACACAAATACTTTGAATACATGTAAAGATTAATCTATTCTGTTCACATTAGCAATGCTCCTGCAATTGAAAGGCAGTAGTCCTGGAGATTGTCTTTGGTTTATAAAGATTACTTTATATAAATGAACATCAGTTTGTTGCCACGTAATTGTAAGTGTTTCATGCTGATTAGATGTTTTTCCAGTGAAAATATAAATATAAATTTAGCATAAATTTTTATGTATATATTTTTAAAAATCCTCTGATTCGCAAGTGGCACATTATAAGAGGGGAGGAATCGTATGGGAGAACGGCACAATTCTCAGAAATTACATGAAATTGAAAAGAATGACTTACAATAAACCAGATGGCAGTGGAAGCAGCTGCCTGGTGCCATTTCTGAAGTGCGTTAGACACATATGCAGATGGAAATGTGGAGTGTGCAGGGGGAAGAATTGTGACTTTACATGAAAATGAGAAATTGATGAAGTTTTGGTATTTCTACCATGAGGCAAAAGCATCAGGGCTAGGGATACATTTTCCTTCAAGCACTTTCCTGTACCCAGTGAATAGGGAATGCTAGTTACTGCTTTATGTACAACTTAGACTGTTCCACTGTGATATCCTTTCTCTATTTTATTTAAAATCACTGTATAGTATGGCTTTTTATTTCCTGCAAATTTTCACGACTATTTCAAACATACTGTGTTTTGGAGTCACGGTTAGTGAGTATTCATTTTATGTGTCAACTTGACAAAATCACAGGGTGCCCAGATATTTGGTTGAATGTTATTTCTGAGTGTATCTGTAAGGATACTTGTGGATGGCAGTGACATTGAATCCGTATACTGAGTACAGCACATTGGCCCTCCCAGTGTTGTCGGGCCTCATCCTGTCCACTCAAGGTCCAAATAGAATAAATGAAAATAATTCTTTTCCTAAGCCTGGTTGTCTTCAAGTTGGGGCATCAGACTTTTCTGCCTTTGGTCTTGGACTCAGACTGGAACATGAACCATTAGCTCCCTGGCTCTCGGCTCTCAGGCCTCAGATGCAGACTGAAACTCTCCCATTGGCTCTTCTGGGTCACAGCCTCCACAACCATCAAAACAAATTTCATCTTTTAAAAAATCTCTCTCAAGATAGATGGCGAGAGAGAGAGATATGTTGAAACAGAGATAGAAATATAGGCCACATCCTATTTGTTACTTTTTCCCCCAGAGAATTCTGAATTATTCATGCACTCTTTTTTTCCAGGACATTTGTAGTAAGACATGTAAAGTTGATTTACATAGCTAATAGACGTCAGAACACTGACTACGTTCACATGAAAACTTTAAAATTTATTGTGTGTTGGACATGGCCTCTTCCTTTTTGTTCTGTCTCAGCATTTGGTAAGCATATGGGAAGAGCCTTTGTCATTCTAGGTTTTCCAGTTATTATGAATGAAATCCTCTTGCTACCCCACATCATTAGCCAGATAGTATTAGTCAGGGATGAACTTGTATAGTGTTAACCCTGAAATCTGGAGATGTTTTATCACCATACACACTAGACTATGTTAACAGCTATATTCCTGGCATGCTCATGAGCCTACTCTATGCTGCATAATATTCTTCATTTCAATAACTATGAACCAGGTACTGTACTGTTAAGAGTATCTTAGATACCAGAGCACATAAGGTTGTTTAAAAAAAAAAAAAAATAGTGGGCGGCGCCTGTGGCTCAAGGAGTAGGGCACAGGTCCCATATGCCGGAGGTGGCGGGTTCAAACCCAGCCCCGGCCAAAAACCACACACAAAAAAAATAAAATAAAAAATAAAATAAAAAAAAATAGTATTGGGAATGTTAAGTAACTTGCTGAAGCTGATAGAGCTCGGTATCCAACTGAAATCTAATACCTTTTCTCAAGCGTACTGGTAAGTATTAGGCACGCTTTTGCTATTCCTTCTGGTTTTACATTATAGCTTGCATAGTTATTAAAGATATATGTATATATTTTTTTCTTTCTGGGAGTTGTTGCTGTGATTGTAGATAGTTTTGCTGAAGTTTGTGGAGTAAAGGGAAGTTCTTGTAATTTGGCTGTCAAGACAGTGGGTTAATCATAAAGACTTTAGGCAAAGTCCTTCAAGAGTTCCTTATAAAGATGGTGGAAGAAATGTAGACTAAGAGAAGTGGAATAAATTAGGTACATTGACATTTACCAAAATGTACCCCAAAGTGGACAATCCACAGCTGTCTATCTAGAGATGTGATGATGTTAAGTGTCAGACAGCCTGGGGCTCGCAAGAGTGATGATTTCTCCGTGCACCCGTCTCTTCATCTGCATAAAAGAAAACTACAACTACCAATGACTGGCAAGATTGAACAGGATAATATAGGTCAATTACTTTGTTTGGCACATAATGCCTTCTCAAAATATTTAAAGTTGTTAATTTAAAAGGAAGAAAGGACTCATTGCCTGTATCTCATTGGTTAGGGCGCCGGCCACATGCACCAGGGCTGGCAAGGTTGAATCTGCCCCAGGCCTGCTAAAAACAATGACAGCTACAACCAAAAAATAGCCGGCTGTTGGGGTGGCACCTATAGTCCTGGCTACTTGGGAGGCCGAGGCAAGAGAATCACTTAAGAACCAGAGTTTGATGTTGCTGTGAACTGTGATGACACAGCACTCTACCAAGGGTGACATAATGAGACTCTATCTCAAAAAACAATAAAATAAAATAAAATAAAATGAAAAGAAGAAGGAAAGGACAGAGGAAGAGGAGCAGGAAGTAAAAGAGTAGCCAAAGTTCTGCCTTTGGAGTTACCATGTTCAAAGCTTTTAAATGACCAGATTAGAACCTTTAAGGTATATCACAATGTTTATGCATGTTCACAAATATGCACAAAAGCAATGCTTTAACATTTTTCCAGGCATTCAGCTTAACAGGGATTCATAGTGGGAGATGGTTCAGAAAAACAGTAAAAAAATAAAAACAAAAAAATCACAAAACAAAATGAAACAAAGATTGAACTGATGTTAGGCTGAAATCACAGAAGGGCTACAAGCACGGAGGGCAAACTCTTCCATTGAAATTATAGGAGAACAAGAAATAGTGTTCAGTTAAGTGTGCAGAGTTTGAAGAAGGCTTACAACTGGAAAGTGAGGAAGCTAATGTTTTTGAATTTGTCATGGAGATGGAACTGGAGAAGTTTAATTTCAAAATCAAGAGAAAACTTCAGGATGAGCATGTACATGGTTATCTAATATATAAAAATAGTTCTGAAAAAGGTTCTGTTTATAACTTCAATGAACAAATGACACTGTTGCTACTGTTCCTTCAAAGAAAATCTTTTTTAAGTATTAGAATTGTCTAAATAGAAGCAAGGAATAGTCACTTTGAAATATGTTGCCCTGTGCATGGAATGGTTAATTTCTTGTCAGAGACCAGTCTAAACAATTGCATATTCTGCCCTCTTGTGAAACAAAAATTAAACCAACAAACAAACAAATCAGTATCCATTGAGAGGTTGGACCAGTTAATCTCTAAGGATCCTTCTGACTATGAAATAATATGCTTACCTTTCTGTAAATCTCTTTTCAATGTTACTCACAGATTCTTCAATTATTTATTTAGCCTTTACCATAAACAAAGCACTATGAGCTCATGTTATATATTTGTCATCTCATTTAACTAAGAGAGAGGTAACATTATATTGTCATTGTATTAAATTAGGGAAATGAGGTATGATGAAGTTAGGTAGCGTGTGCATGATCCCAAGCTACTAAACAAAGAAGCTGATGTATGAACTAGGCAAGATGATTCTGGAAAGTGAGATTTCCAGTTCTTTTCTTTCTCTACTATAAAAAGCATGCAAATCTTTCCATGTTTCTCATGAAGTCTTCAAGTTTAATAGTATTGTAATGCACTAAGCCTACACTATATGTTGAATCATCATACGTGAGGCATACTGCAAATGATACAAACCTTCATTTCAGTGTAGGTTAATCATTACCATTGTATTTGCTAAACTTTTTTCTTTCTGACACCTACAAATGAAAATTTAAATTACATATTAGCCCTAGAGTTTAGGAGACTTTATTTTAAATATTATGAGCTGTTTCTCACTGATTGCTAACTGTTCATACCACCTTTATCTCCTATAATTAAATGATTTGAGAATAAAAATTTCTTCTTGAAATGACTATACACTTCAGGAAGTGGGTTTCTTTCCTCTTTCTGAGAAAAAAAAATGTCCCTGGTGTCTCTTAAGTGACAAAATAATGTAGTCATTGTTCCCATGGAAAGTATAAGATGAGAGTGTGAGGACGGTGGTTATGAATTTCCAATGATGGTCCTGGAACTTTTGTATTATCTAAATGCATTTTTTTTAATGGACAAACTCATTTTTTTTTTTTTAATTTTGAGATAAGAGTATCACTTTATCACCCTTGGTAGAGTGCTGTGGCATCACAGCTCACAGTAACCTCCAACTCCTGGGCTTAGGTGATTGTCTTTCCTCAGCCTCCCGGGTAGCTGGGACTACAGGTGCCTGCCACAATGGCTGGCGATTTTGTTGTTGTCGTGGCAGTCTGGCCAGGGCCAGGTTTGACCCTGCCACCTTTGGTATATGGGGCCGGCACCCTACCCACTGAGCCACAGGTGCCACCCTCATTATTTTGTTTTAAACAGAAAATCTTTCTTAACTACTGGAAAAATGTTGTCAAGTCCTTTCTAATGCATCAGCATTTGCAATACCAGTACATTAAAGAACATTTTGCAAATGAAAAGAAGCAATATAATCATTGTGTTGACTCTAACTAAGCAAGCAATATAGCACGTGATAACAGATCACTTGTGTTATCTAGAAATAAAGATCATAAAACTTTAATACCATGGACCTTTGGTATTTATTCAGGTTGAAGAAAGCTATGATTTATGGAAATATGAGTGCAAGTCCTTAGAAATATCAAGAATACACATTCATGAATATATCACCTGTGTTTAAACTTGAGTGAAGCTCTGAGTAGTGTCAGACATGGTTCAAGGCGCACAGCTTTTCTGATACTTCCCATTTTAAAACAAAATTGTACCTCTTCCAGCCTTTTTGGCTTAGTCATATAGGTAAGGAATATCCTCTAAACATGAATAAATATAACTTAGAATTAAATGAAAATAGTTAAGTTTAATTTCCATATAAGTCCTTTAACTTTTTTTTGTTATTTAATCAGGATTGAAAATATATAAACAGCATTTTCTAATTTTCTGTGTGGAATTTCCAAAGGTAGCAAAATTTCCAGTGATAATTATGTATCAATAAAAAGTAAATAAAGATATTAAAACATTCCCTATATTTATATTTCTTATTTGCACAACAAACTTGAAAAATTACATACTTCAAAACAGATGCAATATTCCTTTTGTGAGAAAAAACTATTAGAACTAGGAGTAATGTGCTTCTTTCACTTAGATGGCAGCTTATTTAATAGCATGAAAAAACACATGTTAATAAAACTATGTAGTTATCAGGAAAAATACACCATTAGACAAAATTTGATTTGGGCGTCAACCTCTTTCCACAAATTACATTCCTTCCTATCAATTTATCTCTTTTATAATAAAACACTTTATGTGTTAATTTTAGGCTATTTTTTGTCAACCTCAACACTACTGACATTTGAGGTTGGACGATTTTTTGACGTGGGGCTGCCCTATGCACTGAGGGATGTTGGCAGCTGTCCTATCCCCTGTCCTATCCCCACTTGATGTCAGTAGCAACCTCTTAGTCATGATAATCAGTAATGTCTACAGACATTGCCAAGTGACCGATGGGTGGCAAAAGCTCCTGTGTTAACACCAGAGTTAAGGCCTCTGCAGTCTGAACCTGCTCTTCCCTGTGATAGCCAAGATTTCCCTTTTGTCTTCTTTACCACCAAACTGCAACCCTATTCCTTCTGCCTCCATTATAATGTGATTCACACTTCTTTAGCTTTATGGAAATTGCTAAAATTATTTAAAAAAATAAACAACAGGACTTATTCCTCCTGCTGCTTTGTGGCTCCATACCAGAGCACGGAACTTGGGAATGAGAATGATTCCCACCACTGTTCACCTGTATTATATCCCTGTACAACCTTCCATGGTGCTCTGTTTATAATATTACAAAATATCATTTGCACATGGATGTGTAGACCTTGTGAATTAATGTCTCTGTAGTGACAGTATGATAATAAGTGGTGTGTTCCATACCAGTTTTCAAACTCCCTTTACCCCTAGAGGGTTGAATATCTAACTGGAGAGGCCTGAGACAAGATGACAGGAATCCAGATGCTATAGTATTAAAGGAGGAGAAAAAATAGGAAGACATCTGATTTTCCTGCTTCTGATCAAGTTTGCTGAATATATATATATATACACACACACACAGAGATATAAAATATATAAAATATGTTATTTTTGGTATCTATGCCCTTTAGTCACTAAAACTTATAGTCACATCAATACTCAAAAGCAAAATTATAATTGGGAGCAGAAAACAAGGCCTGTTTAATTCCCTAAGTTATTCCATCTTCATTTTTCACACGAAAACATATGTTTCTTCAATGATGCCAAATTTGAATAAATGTCAATTATGAAGTGAAGGGAGTGACATGCAGACTCTTCCTCCATACCTAACAAGCATTATAATTTAATATAAATATATTAGTAAATTTATGTTGGTTCACTAAATGCACTCACAATGATTTGAATTTTAAAGAGGTGTTTTTTTATGACCCAATATTCTGTCTCATGGAGTGTTGAAATAATAGAGTAAACATTAAGTTACTATTAGATCAAAGTCAATATCTCAGGTACAATGAGGATGTCCAGGTGATGGAGATATAATTCATGTCCTTAATAATTTTCAAAATAATTGGCAGTTTGATAGAAATAACTCTACAAACAAACAAAACAAAGTTTAGTTAAAGGTTCTTTCTTATGATGTGCGCCGTGGGTAATGATAACAGACATGAATAGTTATGTGTATGTCTTAACCTCTGTCTGGACTTTCTAAGTGTGACTAGCCTCATTGTTCACTGTTCACTTATGCATTTAGGTGTCCTGTGCTAATAATGTTAAAACTGCTTTGAGGAGATTAATTTAAGCAATGAAAAATAAAGCACTTGATCACTGGCTTCACTTGTTAGCCCTTTCTAAAAATACAAAATGTCTTCTGAGCACTATGCTCTGGGGAAGGCGTTGAGTTACCTCTTCCTTGCAAGCTCTCATGGCTGAATCAGGAGAGTACCATGGATTGGAGTTATGTCTTTATATTTATACCTCGTTTCAACATAATATATTTCCCCCCATGTATATGTTTGTGATGCAAGCAATTGTAATTGGATCAAAATTATTTTCATATGAAGAGTTTGAAAATGTGCAGAACTCACCAAGTCATGGAAATTTTTATAAATTAAATAAAAGTAATTTGTCTATATAGCATTATTTTCTTATAATACATTAGCATGTGTCATAGAGATTGTGAAGTTGGCTGGTCTCTCCTTACAGCCACTATCTATTTTCTCTTTGTTTTATTCTTTCTTAGCTGACACATTGCTCAGAAGAATATATTTCCTGTCTTCCCATCAAACTAGATGTGATTATGAGAAAATTTTCCAGATGATGATATTTATATAGAAATAGTACGTGCAATATTTACTCTTAATGAAAGGATACTTAAATGTTTCTCCTTTGGCCTGACTGAAAGTGATGACTGTTGGTCCAAAATGTGTGACTTTTTTGAGCCAGGTGTAAATGGTCTGTGCTGGGAAGGGAAGCCTGTGTTTAAGGGGGTGCCAAACCAGCTCTGGATTGACAAACTGCACACCATTTTTACATGAAGGAAAGATTAAATAAATATATATTTGGTTGCTTGGCTTACTCTAATTGATAGATAATACTAAATAGTACAGATATCTGTCCACTTATGAGAAAACGGATTATCTGGGACATAATCATTTCACCTTATAGGAATCACCTTTGGCTTAGGGTTGCAGACTCTTCCCTTCAGTAGGTGAAGCAGACTGATGGGCTGACTCTCAATGCATTGTGGATGCCTGTGCTCACTGACTCAAGTGATCAGTCTGCAAATGTTGCCTTAAAATCTATGAATGCATTCCATTCATATAACCTAAATATTTACTGATAGCAAATGTTATTAGAAGTGTTTATGCAAGCCAAGTCATTCTAGTGATTCTATATCCTTCAATATATTTAAAATAATCCTCCAAAATAAAGTAAATAAAAATGTTTTAAGTGAATTTTCAAATATACATGACAATAGGAACAGCTGATAGCCAGTAACTCTTCCCTCTCTACTGTTCAACCATCCTATCCTTCTTTACATAATTACTGTTTTATGTAATTTACCCACATAGTAATCACTTAGGCATGGGAAATATTGGTAATATCCCTGTTAAAAACTATGTTTAATTTAGCGGAGGTGGTACTATTTTAGATAATGTCATTGAGTTCATCTCACCTGAGAAGGCATTCGAACAGATACTTTTGAAAAGAAAAGGCACCGCTCAACCAGATTTAAATAAGTAGGTAAAATGTAGAGTCAGATTTTATGCCATGTCATCTGACTCCACCAGCTCTGTGTTATCTGGCTGCACTCATGTCTCCTCCCCTTTTCCCCCCTCCCTCTCGTCCTCATCCTGCTAAGATCATGAGTTGATATTGATGGATCCATTATACTCTACATATTTCCTGTTCTAGATAGTCTGTATTTGATAAAAAGAGAATTATAAATTTGATATTTGTTCTCTCATTCTCACTGCAAATTTTATTTAATCCATTAATTCTACCAAAAGTGTTCAGTGGCCGTCCACGATCATAGTGGGGACACCTATCTAGATGTTCTCTATCAGTATTAATTCTCCCCATTACAAATGTCTTTGCCATCATACTTTAATGTTGTTCTATGTTCTGTCAGTATCCTATTTATCAGCTGGATATTTCAAGTCACATTGATAAAATTATGCAGATATTTTAAGAAGGATTTAACAAAACATTTTTTTGAAAATCAAAGAAGCTATGATGTGCATGCCGAAAATTCAAGGCAAGTTGCTGATGTCGACAGAGTTGCTTCCACCACAAGAAGCAGAAATGAGAAATGGAACAGAGTGCCATTCACAGGACAGATCATACATCTGCCACTATGATTTTATAAATTTCAAATTGAGGTGGTACAATAATGATGTTCATAAGATTGCATAGCAGGTAAAAGGGCTTATCTTTGCATGAGAAGTAGTCACTTTATGTTTAAGACGAGTTAAGGCCATGCAAAAAATTTTACATAAAACCACAAAGCATTAATGACAAAATATTATACAAGAGCTAGACTTTACCATACTTACGGTCATCTAGAAGATTGATTTGTTATGTATTAGGCACTTCTTAATTTATCTGTTTTATAATACAGATAGCTACTGTTAGTAAATAGCATACCTGTAGAAAGGATATTAAAGCACTTCCTGTCTAATCCAATCTTTTTATTTTTTGCAGTTTTTTGCCTGGGGCTGGGTTTGAACCCACCACCTCCAATACATAGGGCAAGCACCCTACTTGTTGAGCCACAGGCATCGCCCATATTCCAGTCTTGATATATCTTTAAACACAATTCCATAGATAGTCTTAAGACTATGAAATATCTCAACATTTAAGACACTTGAAAATTACCAAATTCTCTTAATATGGTGGATAATGTTTATGGACTTGCGTATGTTAAACCAGTCTTGCATCCCTGGGATGAAACCTAACTCGATCATGATGTATGACTTTTTTGATGATAAGCTATAATCTATTGGCTAGGATTTTGTTGAGAATTTTTGCTTCTATATTCATTAGTGAAATTGGTCTGAAATTCTCATTTTTAGTTGGATATTTCCTGGTTTTGGTATCAGGGTGCTATTTGCTTCATAAAACGTGTTGGGGAAGATTCCTTCCTCCTCAATTTTTTGGAATAATTTCTGCAGTACGGGAATAAGCTCTTCCTTGAAGGTTTGATAGAATTCTGGTGTGAAGCCATCTGGACCACAGCATTTTTTTTTTTGTTGGAAGATTTTTTATTGTTTCTTTAATCTCAGTGCTTGAAATTGGTCTGTTCAGGAGCTCTATTTCTTCCTGGCTAAGTCTAGGGAGAGGGTGTGATTCCAAATATTGATCCATTTTTTTCACATTGTCAAATTTCTGGGCATAGAGTTTCTGGCAGTATTCAAAGATGATCTGTTGTATCTCTATAGCATTAGTTGTCATTTATCCTTTATAATTTCTGATTGAGGTTACTAGAGATTTTACTTTTCTATTTCTAGTTAGTCGGGCCAAAGGTTTATCTATTTTATTTATTTTTTCAAAAAACCAACTCCTTGTTTCATTAATTTTCTGAATGATTCTTTTGTTTTCAATTTCATCGATCTCTGATTTAATTTTGGATATTTCTTTCCTTCTACTTGGTTTAGGCTTATATTGTTTTTGTTTTTTTTTTCCCCAATTCCATAAGATGGCTTGTGAGTTTGTTGATGTGCTCTCTTTCTGTTTTTTGAATGTAAGTATCTAAAGCAATAAATTTTCCTCTCAAAACTGCTTTTGCAGTATCCCACAGGTCTTGGTAGCTTGTGTTGTCATTGTTGTTATGCTCAAGGAAGTTAATGATTTTCTGTTTTATTTCTTCCTGCACCCAATTGTCATTCAACAGAAGGTTGTTTAATTCCCATGCCTTTGTGTGGGGTTGAACAATTTTGTAAGAGTTGAGTTCCATCTTTAGTGCCTTATGGTCTGAGAAGATAACAAGGTAAAATTTCAATTCTGTTGATTCTGTTGAGGTTTGTTTTGTGGCCTAGGATATGATCAATTTTGGAGAATGTTCCATGGGGTGATGAGAAGAATGTATATTCTTTAGCTTTGGGATGGAGTGTTCTATATGTGTCTATCAAGCACAGTTGTTCTAGGGTCTCATTTAAGTCTCTTATATCTTTGTTTAATTTCTGTTTAGATTCTAGGGTCTCATTTAAGTCTGTTATATCCTTGTTTAATTTCTGTTTAGAGAATCTGTTCAGCTCTGTAAGAGGAGTGTTAAAGTCCCCTGTTATTATGGTATTATCAGATATCATATTGCTCAGACTAAGGTCTGTTTCACAAATCTGGGAGCATTTAAATTGGGTAAACAAATATTTAGAATTGAAACATCATCTTGTTGTATTTTTCCCTTGACCAATATAAAGTGACCATCTTTGTATTTTTTGACTTTAGTTGCATGTACCTGAAAATAAGATTGTACCTGAAAATAAGATTGTATCCACATGTACCTGAAAATAAGATTGCAACTCCTCTTTTCTTCTGAATTCCATTTGCCTGAAAAATTGTCTTCTAACCCTTAACTCAGCAGAAGTGAAGAGAAAGACCATATGATCTTCTCAATAGATGCAGAAAAACCATTCAATAAAATGCAGCATCCTTTTCTAATTAGAACACTGAAGAGCATTGGCATACGTGGCACATTTCTGAAACTGATTGAAGCTATCTATGACAAACCCATAACTAATATTTTACTGAATAGAGTAAAACTGAAAGCTTTTCCTTTTAGAACTGAAACCAGACAAGGTCTTCTTCTGTCATCTTTACTATTCAAAACAGTGCTAGAATTTCTAGCCAATACAATTAGGCAAGACAAGGAAATAAAGGGAATCCAAATAGGAGCAGAGGAGGTCAAACTCTCCCTCTTTGCTGATGACATGATCTTATACTTAGAGAATCCCAAAGACTCAATCATAAGACTCCTGGAAGTCATCAAAAAACACAGTAATGTCTCATGATATAAAATCAATTTCCACAAGTCATTTGCCTTTGTATACACCAATAACAGTCAAGATGAGAGGCTAATTAAGGACACAACTCCCTTCACCATAGTTTCAAAGAAAATTAAATACCTAGGAATATACCTTAAAAAGGAGGTGAAGGACCTTTATAAAGAAAATTATAAAATCCTCAGAAAGGAAATAGCAGAGGATATTGACAAATGGAAGAACATATCATGCTCATGGCTGGTAAGAATCAATATTGTTAAAATGTCTATACTTCCCAAAGCAATCTATCTATCTATCTATCTATCTATCTATCTATCTATCTATCTATCTATTCAATGTCATTTCTATTAAAATACCAACATCATACTTTCAAGATTTTGAAAAAATGATTCTGCATTTTATATGGACCAGAAAAAAAACTTGTATAGCTAAGGCAGTTCTTAGTAATAAAAATAAAGCTGGGGCATCACCATACCAGATTTTAGGCCGTACTACAAAGCCATAGTGGTCAAGACAGCATGGTACTAGCACAAAAATAAAGATCTAGACATTTGGAATTGAATAGAAAACCAGGAAATGAAACTAACATCTTACAAACACCTAATATTCTATAATCCAAACATGAACAAACCTTGGGGAAAAGACTCCCTATTCAATAAATGGTGCTGGGAGAACAGGATATCCACATTTAAATACTAAAACTGGACCCACACCTTTCTCCACTTACAAAAATTGATTTAAGATGGATAAAGGACTTAAATTTTGGTGTGAAACAATAAAAATCCTCAAAGAAAGCACAGGAAAAACACTGGAAGATATCAGCCTGGGGAAAGACTTCATGAAGAAGACTGCCATGGCAATTGCAACAACAAAAATAAACAAATGAGACTTAATTAAACTAAAAAGCTTCTGTACAGCCAAGGAGACAACAACCAAAGCAAATAGACAACCTACACAATGGGAAAGGATATTTGCATATTTTGAATCAGACAAAAGCTTGATAACTAGAATCTAAAGAGAACTCAAATTAATCCACTCAAAAAAGCCAACAATCTCATGTATCAATGGGCAAGAGACATGAATAGAACCTTCTCTAAAGAAGCTAGATGAATGGCTAACAAACATATGAAAAAATGTTCATCATTCCTGTCTATTAGAGAAATGCAAAACAGAACCATCCAGAGATACTATCTAACCCCAGCAAGAATGGCCCACTTCACAAAATCTCAAAACTGCAGATGCTGGCATGGATGTGGAGAGAAGGGAACACTTTTACACTGCTGGTGGGACTGCAAACTAGTACAACCTTTCTGGAAGGAAGTATGGAGAAACCTCAAAGCACTCAAGCTAGACCTCCCATTTGATCCTGAAATCCCATTACTGGGCATCTACCCAGAAGGAAAAAAAAATCCTTTTATCATAAGGACACTTGCACTAGACTGTTTATTGCAGCTCAATTTACAATCACCAAAATGTGGAAACAGCCTAAATGCCCACCAACCCAGGAATGAATTAACAAGCTGTGGTATGTGTACGCCATGGAATACTATTCAGCTATTAAAAAAAAATGGAAACTTTACATCCTTTGTATTAACCTGGATGTAAGTGGAAGACATTATTCTTAGTAAAACATCACAAGAATGGAGAAGCATGAATCCTATGCATTCAATTTTGATATGAGGACAATTAATGACAATTAAGGACATGGTGGGGGTGGGGAAAGGGGATAGCAGAGAGAGAAAGAAGGAGGGAGGGGTGGAGAAAGGAAGAGCAGAAAAAGGGAAGGAGGGAGGGGGTGGGGCCTTGCTCTGTGCCACACCTTTTGGGGGCAAGTCATGATTGCAAGAGGGACTTTGCCTAACAAATACAATCAGTGTAACCTGGTTTCTTGTACCCTCAATTAATCCCCAACAATAAAGAAAAAAAGAAAGAAAGAAAGAAAATTACCAAAGTCTCACTCTGGGAGACTTATAGCTCTTCCTTTCCCTAGTACCTCTCCAAAAGGAAGAATAAACATCACTACTTTTAAATTGATTTGAAAGACATTTAGTGATATATTTGATAGTTTCAAAGAGCTCATCTTGTAGCATTTGGGTATTTATAGACAAACCATGTGTGTGTGCATATATATCTGTGTGTATGCTGTGAAGAGACTTGTAATACTGAGGATTTCATAAAGAACATTTTTAAAAGGGAAGAAAATAGAGACTTGCAAAGTTAGTTAGTGGGGGTGGTATTGCATCATCAAGATGGGCTCACCCCGGCTGGGTGTGGTGGCTCAGGCCTGTAATCCCCACACTCTCAGAGAATGAAGAGGGTGGATCACCTGAGCTCAATAGTTTGCTACCAGCCTGAGCAAGAGTTAGACCCTGTCTCTACTAAAAATAGAAAAACTAGCTGGATGTAGTTTCAGCACCTGTTGTCCAAGCTACCTGGAGGGCTGAGGAAAGAGGATGTCTCAAGCCCAAGAGTTCAAGGATGCCATGAGCTATGATGCCATGGCACTCTACCCAGGGTGACAAAGAGCGACTCTGTCTCAAAAACAAAATAGTCATCAGTATACACACCTGAGGAAACATTTGAATAGACACCTATGAAAAGGAAAGGAACCAATCATGTGGGGAATAGCAGTGTTCACTCCTCAATCACATAGGGAGTGAACAAAGACTCCGAAGGCCCTGATACACAACAATCTTAAAATCTTCAAGGAAAATAAAGGCCAGAAATCAGGTGATCATCAGCTTATAGCTACAACACAATAATAACTTTGGCAACCTTTTTCTAACATCAAATTTGCTGGCACCTTGGTCTTGGACTTCTCAGCCTCTAAAATTGTGATAAATATATATCTGTTGTGAATTCACTACCAGTCAATGAATCTTTGTCATAGCAGGGCAAATACACCAAGACAACAAGGAATGAGAAATGATTTGATTTATATTTGTAAATAGGTAACTCTGGCAACTATGCTGGTAATATACCAATAAGGAGAAGAGTAGAAAAGGCAGAAACATTAGAATGCTATTGCAAAAGTTCAGGTTATAAATTAAAGTAAGTTGAATTCAGGTGACAGTTGTGGGGTTCAATTCTATATATATGTTTAGTATAAAGCTCATGGGATTTATTGATATGTTAATGTAAAGGATGAAAGAAATACAGAAGTTGGTAATAAAACCACATCTTTTGGCTTTAGTAACTGGAAGGATGGAGTTTCCATCTACTACATATAGTCAGATGAGAAATACTTGGAGGGGAGACTGTTGGAAATTGTCAGGGCAAATAATTCAGTCTCAGATGTATTAATTTTGACTTCCAAGTGCAACAATCTAGAAGGTTTGCTGCATATGAGCCTTCCTTTAAGGAGGTATTTGGGTCAGAGCTGAATGTCGCCATGCATTTGGAAACAAGCCATTTATAAAGCTGAATTTTGAAGAAACCTTTAAAAAAAGTTTACGTTCTTCAGCCAGTGAGATGAGAAGAGAATGCCCTAAGGGCCAAGCAAGTGTAACATCAAGGATGGGGCGGTCAATACACCAAATGTTGAATGTGTCAATCACAGTAAGAATGGAGAAGGCACCCCTGGATCTCACAGTGCTTTTCCACACTTTTGGTAGATTTCTGGGAAAGCAATCTGATTAGTGTTTGTTCAAAAAATAGAAACAGGAGAAATTAAGAAATAACTGTCAAGATGTTTTTCTTTTCTTCCCCCATGCCAACTTCTGGGGTATCTACTCTGTTCCAGGAGTCTCTGTTGTAACGTCACATACAACCATATCTTCATGTTCTAGAGTGTTTTTCCAGGGCCTTTTCTCCATGCTTTTGGTGTTACTTTTATTGACATGCATTTTCCATATTATGGGGTTTGTCTGACTGTTACGTGCCATGATCAAGTCATGTTCTTGGAGGTCTCCATAACCTAGAGTTTCTGTGAAGTTTATGTGTCAGTATCATTTCAAAACATCTCTTCTCATCACTTTGAACTGTACGTGATAGTGTTGCTAAGGATAGTCACTCTAGTCAGGCACAAAATATTTTTATTTATTTCTTCTGACTGTATGTTTATACCCATAGCCAAAACCTCTTCATATCTCACTCCCCATTCTGTATGTCCCAAGTTTCTGCTACCTATCCCTCTATTATCTGTGTCCATGATATTAAAATTTTCAGCTCCCATGTACCAGTGAAATACAAACAATCTGTTTTCCTGTGCTTTGCTTATTTTGTTTAACATACTGTTCCCCACTTCCATCTACATTGTCCAAAAGCCAAGATCTGTTCTTTTTATGGACAAATAGTATCCCATTGTACACTTTATTTGTCTATATCTTCATTTATGGACAATTAGGTTGATTCAATTTTTTTTTTTTTGAGACAGAGTCTCACCATGCCACACTTGGTAGAGTGCCACAGCATCACAGCTCACAGCAACCTCAAACTCTTGGGCTTAAGTGATCCTCTTGCCTCAGCCTCCCAAGTAGCAGGGACTACAGATGCCCATCACAATGCCTATTTTTGTTGTTGTTGTTGTTGCACTTGTCATAGTTGTTTTAGCTGGCCCTGGCCAGATTCAGACCTGCCAGGCTCCGTGTATGTGGCCAGCACTTTAAACACTGAGCTATAAGTGCTGCCCTGATTTCATATTTTTTGCATTATGAATAATGTCATTATAAACATACAAGTCCATGTATCTCTTGAATAGACTGGTTTCCCTTGGATGAATAACAGAGGTGGTACTTCTGAATCATGTTGAATTTCCATTGTTAAGTTTTTGAGAAATCTCTATACTGTTTTCCATAATGGTTTACATTCCTGCTTACAGTGTATTAATTTTGTTTTCTCTGCGTCTTTGGTAGCATCTGTTTTTTTTTTTTTTTTACTTTTAATAAGAGCCATTCTGACAGTGGTAAAATAATATCACATTGGGATTTTGCTCTGGATTATCTCCGATGATTAGTAATGTTGAACATTTTCTTCATATGCTTATGGGCCTTTTTATGACTTTTCATAAATGTCTGTCATGCCTATTGTACATTTTTTATTGTTTCAGATTCATTGAGGGTACAAATAATTATTTTATAATGGTTGTATCTGTTAGAAAAAGTCCCTCTTGTAAATGTGTTCTGTTCCCAACTTTTGCATGGTTTTAATAGCATCATTTTTTTTTCTGTTGAATTGTTTTAGTTTATTTTGCCTTAGGAAGACTAGGAGGTAAATAGAGCATTAAGTGGAACAAATTTTGGGAATGAGGGAGAGATTTAAAATTGTAGATGTGACAGCATGATCATATGTTGAAGGGAATGGTATACTAGAGAGGAAAAAATAATAAGAGGAAAAATTCAGCAGGGGTTGTCATTAAGCACCTCTGGGTTCAACTAGTGAAACAAACAAAATATAAATACATGCCGCCCAGTGCATTTTATGCTAAAAATTATTACATGTATAAATCCTTAAGAGAAAATGATTCACTGATAGTATGTGCATTCCATAGGAAATTGTAAATAGCCCATGGATAATGTATGTAACATTATCATTTGAACTTTAAGACATGTTCACACTTCTTCCATTATCAAACACAAGAGTAGAAAACTCTGTAGTAGAAACAGGGAATCCTTGAAAAAAGGGAGCAAAGTATCATGGTTTTAAATTGTGCAGTTAAGTGGAACACATGTGGAAAACAAAGGTTTGCAGTCTTATTAACCCAACTACAAAGTAATTTAAAATAGAACTGTAACACTCAAGTGAGCAAACATTTGCTTTCAGAGTCTATTGTTCAAGTTTGAAAAGTGCAATCTCTTCAAACTGATTCTGTGTCTGCTACTAGATATAGAAATGCAATTAGGAAGCAGAGTATTAGCAAGTATCACTCAGAAAATAAATATTTACTGTCAACCTTACAGATGTGAAAAGTCCTCTTTCCACATATAGTTCTAATTGGATTTAAACTGCTTCCTAAGTATTCTATTAAATCTTTGATGCTCTTTGAACAAATGGCAGCTCTCTATATTTTTTTTTAAACTTTCAAAATCACTAAGTGTAATTTAGGGCACTATTTCTCTTAAAATAACAAAGAGTGTTTAGTGAGACTTTGTGTCAGCATCCGTTTGAGTATTCGTGATTTCAATGCATAATTTGTGAAACATTTTTCAGCACCACGGACAGAGAATTTACAGTTTAATACAGTTGTTTATTTCATTGCTATTAGTAAAGGAATTCCACATTATTATCTATCTTTTCAATCATTATTGAGAAATTATTACTTACAGATTACTAAATTTGACTTAATCTTCTTTTTTAAAAATAGGCTGAAATCATTGGATTTGATACAAAAGGTATTAATCTATGTTCTTTTTATTACTTGGAACTGTGCTACGTTTTCAGTACATTTGCTGAGTGAAGAAGGAACCAAATGAATTAATGCTTTCTTTCCTTTTGTACTCAAATTATTTATACATGGTTTAATTCATCATAAAACTAATTTGATAGATGTGGCTTCATAAATGTCGATTTTTGGAAAAAATTATTTGGTATGATAATAGCGAAAAGATAAATACTACTCTATAAAGACAATAATATTCATTACAAATGTTAAATTCCTACTAAATACCTACTTTTTTATTAGACCACCTAAATATTTTAACACATTTAGATTCAGGACAAGCCAGCAACATACTTATTTCTAGACCCATTATTCAGATATGAAATATATACTTCACAGAGTGTTTTTAAAGAATTTTAGCAAAAACTTCTAGGTAGCAACTAAATGCCAGAACTAAAACCTGCACCTCAGTTGACTTGTCTTTCTACATTGAGGCCCCTGATAATCAATAGGTTATTAGCTGATAATTAATATCCAGAATTACAATTCCAGCTCATCTTCTTGATCTGATCTATAAAGATGAAATACATCTTCTGATTTCTTATCACACAGCACCTAATGAGTCCCTGTGCATAAATGGAAATTTTGTATCTAAGAAACTTTTACTACAGTTTCACCAGCTTCTCTTAAATACAACAGGAATACCAATGGAATAAAATTGCAAAGCAAATTTTCATCTTGACACATTTCCTGTAAATCTGAATTTTTAATAAGAATGCATTAATTTGATACAAATAAATTATTATTCAAATGGTTTATTTTCTAATAAACTGTTAAGCATGCAAAAAGTTTCTCACAGTTATTGTTAGGTTATAGCTATAAGCTGATAATCACCAATTAACATGTGTACAGTATGAGAGCCCAAAAATTAATAAAATAAAATGACATAATAGATGTTGGCAAAACACCATGGAGGTGGAAGGGCCAGAAGATAATGTTGGAACTCAGGGTATCAGAGAGTTAAAGACCATTAAAACTACCTTTGAGTGTCTGTAAGGGCAATAGAGGCAAGAACAATCAAACATCACATACAAATATGAATGAGTTAAATACAAGAAACAATGAAATATACCAAGATTTATAGTGATGAATGTTTAAAAACATAGCAACAAAATGGACATTTTCCATATTGACCTAAATAAAGCACATGTCGACCCTTTACCTACATTTTATAGTCATAACAATTGCTCTCAATGAATTTATAACAAGATGAGTGAAACATAATTCTGGCTACAGAAAAAAAGAAAATATTGTCAACATTGACAATGTAATTGGAATGCTATTGCTTGTAAGTTTACTAAAAGCCTGCAGGGATGAGAACTTACTAGAAAATCTGAAAGACTTACATGCTCAAATTACAAGAAGCAAGTAGAGATACTGTTGAAACATTAGAAATAAGGAAAATAAATTTGATTGTATCCTTTAAGTTGAAGGATAAACTGAGAAGAGTTTAAAAATTGTGATTATGATTAAAACTATGAAATGCAGGTAAGTGAAAATATGAGCCAAATCTCACCTGTTGAAACAGAAAGTCAACAAAAAAGAAATAAAGTTGATTAATCAAATATAGTGATATATAACATCATAATTTTTGATATAAAGGTAACTCCCCAAGATATTCAATTAATATGTTATTAGAATTTTTGCTCTGAGCAATTGGGGCTTGGAGATTTTTCTCTATATTGCATTGTATTGTATATTATCTTTCATATGTTTTATTGTGATTTTTTTTTCAGTACTTTATAATAGTTATTCTATTTTGACTCTCTTTGTTTTGGGTGTGCTGAAGCCAAACAGCTGTGACATTTATGACACTGTAACTTAACATGGATGCTAAAACAGAAAGGCTGACTCTCAGAGGCAGTTTCTCCCTGTTGTAGACATGCCCTGGGTCTCTGAACTGGCAGCTAAATCATCCTGTGTTAACTGAGGATAACAACTCAGTGGTTTAGCAATGTTTGACCTTACATTACTGTTATTTTTGAAATCTAAATGGGTAGATTTATTGCTTTAAATAAATCATTAAACTCATTTATATACTTTCGTGGGCTAAAATCCTACAATCCACATATTGCTTAATTTTGACAGAAATTTTATTTTGTTTATATTAATATATAATAAAACTCTGCAAGATATATCAGATTATTGTATTTGTTCTCCAACGGTCAATAAGAAAGTTAATGCTTAGCCATACTCACGTCAAGTAGAATATGTATAGAATGTCAGTCAAGTAAAATAATGACAATTATTAAACAAAATAATCGTTGATTATAACCAAGGCAGTCCTATTTTTAGCCTATGAATGTTAGGACATAGTCTAACATTTAGTACTAGGAAACCGAGACCTTAGTTTTCTTTTTTTTGTTGTTGGAAGTACCATGAGAAAAGCCATTCTTTTTTTCTGGCTCTCTAGAGATCACTCTCTTGCAATTTGCAGTGATCTATATAATTTTAAAAGAGCTTGAGTCAGAATCAGGCAGCAGAGTTTTGTAATAAAAATGCACTTTCATGTTACCATACTTGTTTATTGTCTAGAAAAAAAGATATGGTCAAAATGTATTCATATCTCGTACTAATAATTGTTGCTAATGTGTTTATAATTCATTAGAAAAAACAATTGTTTCCTCATACTCTAAAATTGTTTTTCTATTTTGGAGCCTAAGGCATAATGTAACCATACAACTTTATAATAAGGAAGGTTGTATTATATACTGAAAATTTTAAATTTGAAATACTCAAAATTTATTTATTGGGCTCTTACTAATTTCTCTAAAAAATATTAAAAGACTGTTCTTATCTGGATGTTCTTCACTGTAATTGTGATGATAGCAGAATCAGTTTATGTAATTTTTGGTGTGTGTGGGTGTGTCTCTCTTTGTTCCTGTTGGTGGAGTGCTGTAGTATCATAGCTCACAGCAATCTCAAACTCCTGGGCTTAAGAGATTCTCTTGCCTCAGTCTCCCAAGTAGCTGGGACTACAGGCACCCTTCACAATGCCCAGCTATTTTTAAAGACAAGGTCTTGCTGTGGCTCAGGCTGGTCTCGAACCTGTGAGCTCAGGCAGTTCATCTGCCTTGGCCTCCCAAGTGCTAGTATTATAGGAGTGAGCCATCACACCCAGCCTGATTTTTTTATATTATTTTGATCATTGCAATTTTTCCAAACATTTTAGACATAATTATAAATTTCTGAGTTATAATTCTACTGTAAAATGATAAAATACAAATAATATATTGAAGAAAAATGAAAATTTCAGTTCTTAAATATGTTTAAGGATTCATTATATTTTAACATTTAAAAAATAAAGAGAGGGCGGTGCCTGTGGCTCAGTGAGCAGGGTGCCGGCCCCATATGCCGAGGGTGGAGGGTTCAAACCCAGCCCCGGCCACACTGCAACAACAACAAAAAAAAATAGCCAGGTGTTGTGGCGGGCACCTGTAGTCCCAGCTACTCGGGAGGCTGAGGCAGGAGAATCGCCTAAGCCCAGGAGTGGAGGTTGCTGTGAGCTGTATGAGGCTACGGCACTCTACCGAGGGCCATAAAGTGAAACTCTGTCTCTACAAAATAAATAAATAAATAAATAAAGAGAATTGACAAGACTTTTTTAACTAAAATAAACCATGAGTTTGCAAGTTAACAATTGGGTGGTTAATTGTGCTAGTTACCAAAACAAAGTATTATCATATTTTTTTTTGCAGAGATGGAGAATAATGATTTGAAACTGGAGATGTTTATGATATATTGAAATACAGACATATTCAATGGTATCTGAAAATAGGTGAGTTAAAAAAATTGCTATTGGGGAAATGCATTTGGGGGTAATAAAAAGATTTAGAAATAATAACTTTATCACAGAAACAGGGAACATGATGTATGTGATAAAGAATGTATAAGGGGAGAAACAACTCTTCAATATGGGGAAAGACATAAGCAAATGAGCTAGAGAGACATTGTAAATATCAGTGTTTTGTGTCTGATTTATCAGGGATGCAATTACCTGTATTCCTGGATTTTGGTTAGGTGCACCATAAAAACCTAACTTATGTGTTAAGTGATGTATAAAATGAGATAAAACTAATGTTAGGTTATAAGGTAAACCATAATATTGATTCCTCAGGTCAAGATAGAATATACTATGAAGGAATTTTGCACAAAGGGCCATGCTCAAATCTTTGAAAGGATGGAAGTCAAAGAGAGCATGACACTGTTAACGGGCTTGCATTTGGAGCAGTGACTGGGGTCTATCAGAATTGAAAGAAAAGGTGGACTTCTTTGACTTCAAGGTTTTACCTGGAACTTTAGTGAAATGTTATCTCAGGACTACAGGGCAAAATGACACAGAGGGTGTTTATGGGGGCCAAGTGCTAGTATGTATTTGTTATTCAGTCTTAATGTGAGATGTAGACTACCCATTTCAATGATAGAAAGATTGGAGTTTTAAATGACATAGTGTAAGTGAGGATATCAGCAGATTGCAGTTTTGGTGTAACCAAGCAAGATTGGTCATCCAGCATTCCAAGGATAATGAAGTTCTTTTATATTAGACCAAAGATACACAGTTGGAAATAGCAAGACTGGTGCCCGTACAAGGATGCCTGAGTCTACAACATTTTTAAATTCTAGAACCTTCACAAAATCCATTCTTCAGGTGATTAGAGAAGGTATTATTAATATTCAATCTCTAGACAATGCATAAAGTTTTTAATGTATCTCAGTTGATGAGTATAAAATATATGGATATCAACTCTTGTTAAATGTGTTTTTTAGATAGGCACATTATTCTGTTCATGGAAACAGAATAAAAAAGTTTCCTATAACCTATGTGGAGCTCCAGGTCTGACTATCTTAAAGCTTATGCTACAGAAGAGAACAGTTTTGAAGGTACACACTAGGTAAGATATTGCTCTTTGTGGGGGTGGGGGGTGGGGTGGTGGTGGATATGTTTGATAAATGTGTTAACAATAACAGATGATGCTTCTTCTTTCTCCTGAGAAAGTATATTAAAATGAGATAAGACTTGAATAATCCCTAAACAGACAAAACCAATTAGTACTCACACAAGTGACTTTAACCTAGCTTGATTTGAAAACATAACTGAAGCTTAACTTGAGCATTTTCTTATAAATAGAGCTAGAAACATTCTAGCAGAATTGACCAAAAATACAACTTTATAACTATAACAAATCAAATATCTTCTTGGTATTCATTCTATTCACTCTACAGAACCCTTTCCTTACTTTTCTTCAGTGTGCCCCAAACCTCTTTAGATTTGGTGATGCCCAATTCATGAATTGATATGTGTTCAAATAAACTCTTTTTTTACCATAGTTTACCTTTTGAACAGTTAAGACAAGTAGATTTTATTAATATAAAGCTTCTACATTCCTACCTCACAAGCTCTTCTTTAATTTCTAAGGAAAAAAGGTCGTGAAATGAGCAGGGTTAAATTGTCATGTGCTCAGGGTTTAAATCCCACTTGGTTATTTCATACTGTTATTTTAAAATTTCTGAAACTTTAAAACAACAAAAAATGTATTTTATTCTTTAACCATTCTTCTTATTTCTTCTTAGACCAATATCTATCTCTCTCTTTCTCTCTCTCTATCTATCTATCTCTGTTCTACTTTATTTTTCTGTAATTTTTTGGTAAGTGTCCCAGTCTAAAGACTGAAATACCATCAACATAGTAATCTCCCCACCACCATCGCAGCTGCTTCCCCAAAATATCCTCCGCTCTTTCAGGCCTCTTTATATCCATTTTATTTGATCAGGTGGAGTATCTTGGAAGCATTTTTTATGATTTCCCTTTTATTCTTTCTCACAAATCCTAAAATTAATCTTGTTAGTTCCACTTCAAAATACACAAAGAATCTGACCTCTTCTAACTCCAAAAGCATAGAGCTAGTTCAAAGCCCCATCATATCTTATCTGGATTTTACCATAAAGTCTCATCACCTCTTAATGTCAAAAATAGGTCTTTTCATTACCAGCCTTCACATTCATCTCTTCCCCACCCACTTCATTATCAACACTACCTCAAAAATGATGCATTTAAAAGAGGTCAAACCATGCCAGTCCTCTAATCAAAGGGCTTCCATGCTCCTAGTTAGCACTAATTTCAATGAAAAGACAAACTGTTTTAAGGACTATCTGAAATGAACTATGATTTTCTCTCTGATTTTCTTTATGACTAATATTAAACACTTTCTCAGATCTGTTTTAGCCACATTGATTCTTTGTCATTTCTTAAACATGTCAAATGTGAAATTTCCTACCTATCACTTTGGCCAAAGGTTCTCTTCAACCCGCTATCCGCCTTTCACCCCATTCAACTTCCTTTGCTCTAACATCACCTACTCTGATCTCTATGTGTAGATTCTAAATAGACTCCTAATAATTTGGATTCCCTTACCCACATCTATTTTTATAGCATTTGTAAGGTTCTGATATATTGTGTGGGATTCTTTTATTTTTAAATTTTATTTTTTTCCCTTTTTATTAAGTCATATACACATAGATCATGAATACATTTATGCATTTGGGGGGTTCAATGTGCTGATATTTTGTACAAATTGGAGTGTTCACATCTAACTAATTAATACAGCTTTCACCACATTTACTTAATCAATGTGTTAAACCATTTATCTTCTATATTTGATAGATTTGACTTGTACCCATGGTGGGGTGTCGGATCCTGTTATAGGATTCAGTCCCTTGGCTTGTTGAGATGGGCTGTCAATCTCTCCCTGTCGAGTTTATCTCCAGAAATTTGCCTCAGGTAAAGAAAATATTCTTGATTAAGGTCACTCTTCTGATCTGGGACAACTCACAGTAAATAAATAAAATACTGAGCAGGGCAATGCCCAAGAGACACTTATCTCAGCAGTATTCATCGTTAAGACTGTGGTGCAGTTCAACTCCTCTCTCTACTCAATCCTCCTTCCTTCTTTCACCCTGAGGGTTGATCCAATAACCCTCCTGTAAATGGTTACTCATATTATTGGTTACTTTTTAAAGAATCACAACTAAGATATATACAATATAATTTATGTGCTTAATATACTTAGTGTATATTGTGCATCACCCACCTTTAAAAATCAGCTCTATAAAGGCAGTATGTTACATCTACAAATAGTAGATAAAATGGGTGTTAGAAGGACGTACTTACAATATGAGCTAATGGCAAAGTAAAAGATCACATTAAATAATGGAATCAAGTATTCAACTCAGAATGACATGTATGTGTTATTTCCTATATGGTAAGGCCTTTATTTTTGTTCTATAATTATACTTTTCCTACTCTTTTATACTCAAAACACGATTATAAAAGTATGGTCAAGCAGATCTAAGAAAGCTGAATATATTTTGTGTGTGTGTGCACGCATGTAGAAAGAAATTGCATTTCCTCATAAGAAACTTCAGCATTAGAAGGTTATATGATAAGAATCTCTTCACATTACTAATTGGAGATCTTTTTTTATTTCTTTTACTTTATATCTCCCCTCTCTCATAGTTTCTGCTGCATCATAGCTTCTTTGCTGCCTCCCTTGGGTATCATCTTAGCTTTGGCTTGCTCATGGTCCTTCATGGCCTCTCTGACCCTATGTATCTTGTCAGATATAAAATTTGCTATGATCACATTGGTCTCCCAATTTTTTAGTTACTTAGACCCTTTCAGAAAGGATATACAAACCCCTTGCTTTTTCAAATGTTTTTAATGGGTCAAGTACTTAGCTCACTCCACTCAACTGTGGCCAGGTGGACCAATGTCATGTGGTGTAAAGTTAAAAGGCAGGACCACACCTATGGAGCATATTCCAAATTTGTCAAGTGTAGAATATAAATGTCTTAACATAATAATCAAGTAAATGAGGCAAAAGCTATGTTGATTGGTTTGATGTAACCACATCATACTGTATAAAAAAAATCAACACATTATACCCCACATATGCATAAATGTATTCATGATCTATGTGTATATGACTTAATAAAAAGAAGAAAGAAAAAGATTCAGCATGAATTCAGACGATGGGAAAAGACAGGGTGCTTGGAAAGAGGCTGCAGGCATAGCCACTCTAGCAATGGAGAAGTGAGGTAACACTTTGCTTTCAAAACACACTGCATTGCAATGTCCTTATCCAGACTTAAGAGAAAGGCAACAACACGGGAAACAGTCAGGTTGGTTTATTTGGGGGGCAGTAAGTTTGTTCCATCTTCTTCTTTCTTTTTTTTTTTTTTTTTTTTACTGTAACTTAACACATTTATGATTTTATTTTGTGGATCCAACTATTATAAAATGTGTGAGGGGATAATCATTTTAGCCTCATTTAAGACCTATTTCTGACTTAATTATCAATGCAAAATATAAAAAATGCCTTTTGGGATTAGTTCAAGGCTATTGGACTATAAAACCAAGCAGAAAATATTCACTGGTGATACCTTCTCAGGCTTAACTTTGGCAGCCCGTACAAACTAAATTCTGAATTCTCAAACACTGAATTCCAAAACACTTATTCTTTCAGTAGGATTTTTTGAAATTGTCGAGTCAGCTTATAAGTGTAAGCCAAGTAGAGTCTGTCTAGAAAGGATGGTTTTTGTCAATAGGCAAGTGAAATAAGTTCTGCAAGGAAGCTTGGAAACTTTCCACAGCAGGAAAGCATATGGTATATTTTAGTTGCTCTAAGTATTTGTATTCTGCACTCATGCTCAGAAAGACAGGCTAAGTGTGCCTTTATAAACTAAGTAAATACACCAACCCAACAACCAGCTTTCAGAAAAGCCTGTTTTATGTCAGCGGCTGCTGTTTCTGAGATGTGGTTCCCATCACTGAAAGAAATAAAGTGAACTTAGAGAACGATGCGGGACCCTCCTCTTTTGAGGTAACGTATAGATTAGATTCATTCTTTCTCTCTCAGGTTTCTGAAGGTATTGGAGTTGTCATGTACACATTCACTTCTTGTCACCTGACCTGAAATAGAAGATCTTTTACGCTAATGACAAAAATGTGTAAGTACCTGCTGGTAAGACTATTATGAGCAATAGCCGCCACTGTCGGTGAAAAAGAGAGGAACTGGCTTTTTGGCAACATTAAATAGGGCTTGCTCTGTCAGTTTATTTCTAAATTTAGAGTACAAAAGTTTTGTATGTTTGCAATAATTATGAAAATATACTTTCATATGCAGAAATGGACAAGCTGTTTTATTATTGCTTTTTCTGTGGGGGGGGGAAGGGAGGAGTCGGGCTTTTTTTTGGTCTACATTAATGGAGTTTCAGATCCTAAGCATGTGCATCAAATATCTTTAGTCTTCATTTTGTTTTTCATTTCAGATTAAGATAAGGCTACATACAATTAGGTTATATTGATTGCATGTACCCTGTTTCCCTGAAAATAAGACAGTGTCTTATTTTAAGGTGTGCTCCCAAATATGCGCTAGATCTTATTTTCAGGGGATGTCTTATCTTTCCTGTAAGTAGGTCTTATTTTCGGAGGATGTCTTATTTTTGGGGAAACAGGGTATTAGTTGACGTCCCAGTTGTAGTTGAGACCTTCACCCAGGAGGTGTGCCACATACCCCTGCATTGTACCCATTAGGTGGGAACTTACCGACCCCCTCCCTCCTTTGAGCCTGTAGTTGTTCATCTACCAGTTTCCAGTTAGTATTAATCACATGGGGTACTTGTTTCTCCATCCTGAAGGTACTTCAGGAGAATGTTTAGTCCTCACTTGATGGAGGCTAAGAAGTGAGTATCTTCTGCCAAGAGTTGATTGGACAGATGGGAAAGCTGTAAAGAGTAGTTGAGTTCCATATTCTGAAAAATGTAGAAAAGTAGAGACAATCTTCTTTGTTTCTTTGTGTAGATCCAAAGTGTCTGTCATAAGTAAATGACAACCCATAGAATGAACTGTGAACTTCATGAGGACAAAGACACAGTTGATCTTGTTAACTGCTTATCAATATTTAAGTAGTTTATATTCAAAAATAAAAGTGAAATAAACATGTGTTAAATGTGTAAATTAAATTATAGCTTTTGGATATGTCCTTCTTCAATTCCTATCATGACCATCTAAAGTCAAAGTCCAGAGGGAGTGACTGAATTTATCTTAACCTCTGGAAACATTTATAGTGTAAATCTTTTTCTTCATAATGCATTCTTTCATTTTTATTTTTAAACATTATGGGGACATAAAGGTAGTATATTTTTATAGGGTACCTGTGACATTTGATATGGGCATACAGTGTGAATTAATTAAATCAGGGGAATTGGGGAATTCATCACTTGAAGCATTTGTCATTTCTTTCTGTTAGAAACATTCTAGCCTCCTAACCATCATTCTACTTTGTGTTCATGATGTTAATTATTTTTAATATTTTGCTGCTACATATGGATGAGAACATGCAAGATCTGTCTTTCTGTACTGGGCTTATTTCACTTAACATAATGTTCTCCAGTTCCATCCATGTTGTTGAAAAGTTCAGGATTCCAGTCTTTATTGAGGCTATAATATGCCATCTGGCATTTGTACCACATATCCTTTATCCATTCATCTGCTGATAGATGCTTATCTATTGGACATAATACTACAACAAAACATGGCACTGCAGGTATCTCTGCAGGTATACACTGATTTCCCTCCTTTGTGTGTATACCCAGCAGTGGGATTTTGGGGTCATATGGTAGTTCTATTTTTTGTTTGCTTGTTTTTTGAGAAACCTTTATACTGTTCTCCGTAATGCTTGCACTAATTCACACTCTTATCAAAAGTGTGCAAGGGTTCCCCTTACTCTGTATCCTTACTGGCATTTGTTATTACCTGTGTTTCTGAATGCATTTGACAATTTGAGTTTGAAATGTAAATAGTTTATGTAAACATTTTATTATGTAGTATAAAACCACATGCACTTAGAACATAGTATAATACTTTTATATCCTTAAGCAATATTACTATTTAAATTGTACATTGTCTTCAGTTCTTAAAGAGTCTTTTACCATTGTTAACAAATGCATCAAGTATGAAAAATGATTTCTATAGTCAATGGTAAAAAATCCTTTCTCAAATGAGTCTATTGTAAAAATGAGGTGAATAGTTTAAAGGAAAAGGGATCCTTCAAAATGTGCATATGGAAATTAAATGACATAAAAGGTAAAATAGTGATTTAATAAGAGGGTGTTTCAGAAATATATGCCAATAAAATATAATTAAAAAAATAAAACAGCATTTTATGTAAAAGTTGCTGTTTGGGGCAGTTAGCTATTTCTTCAAATATATCTCATTTTTGAAAGCTGTTGCATAAGAAAGAAAGCGAGAGGTTATTAGGATATACACAGTTTCTACTTCTGGCCTATACTTTCTTGAAATAAGAAACATGAGCTTTTTAATAAAACCTTACCTAAATTTGTAAAAAATGCTGTTGATCATAGTGATAATTTCTCTCAGTACATGTTTGCAATACACCTCTCTTGCATATCAGTCAAATGTCAGAAATAGTTCTCTTTGTAGAGATCTTTCACGTCCTTTGTTAGATAAACTCCCAAATATTTCATCTTCTTCGGCACTACTGTGAAAGGAATAGAGTCCTTGACTGTTTTTTTCAGCTTGGTTATTGTTGGTATATATAAAGGCTACAGATTTATGGGTGTTGATTTTGTAGCCTAAGACATTGCTATATTCCTCGATCACTTCTAAAAGTTCTGTAGTAGAATCCCTAGTGTTTTCCAGATATACGATCATGTCATCTGCGAAGAGTGAAAGTTTGATCTCTTCTGACCCTATGTGGAAACCCTTGATCTCCTTTTTTTCCTAATTGCAATGGCTAAAACTTCCATTACAATATTAAAGAGCAATGGAGACAATGGGCAACCTTGCCTGGTTCCTGATCTAAGTGGAAATGATTTCAATTTAACTCCATTCAGTACGATATTGACTGTGAGTTTGCTGTAGATGGCCTCTATTAATGCTCAGAGATTCTTGAAACAGACCTTCCTCAGTCTGAGCAATATGATATCTGATAATAGCATAATAACAGGGGACTTTAACACTCCTCTTACAGAGTTGGACAGATCCTCTAAATAGAAATTAAACAAAGATATAAGAGATTTAAATGAGACCCTAGAACAACTGTGCTTGATAGACACATATAGAACACTGCATCCCAAAGATAAAGAATATACATTCTTTTCACCACCCCATGGAACATTCTCCAAAATTGATCATGTCCTGGGAAACAAAACAAATATCAACAGAATCAAAAGAATTGAAATTTTACCTTGTATCTTCTCAGACCATAAGGCACTAAAGGTGGAACTCAACTCTAACAAAAACGCTTGACCCCACATAAAGGCATGGAAATTAAACAATCTTCTGTTGAATAACAGATGGGTACAGGAAGAAATAAAACAGGAAATCATTAACTTCCTTGAGCATAACAACAATGAAGACACAAGCTACCAAAACCTGTGGGATACTGCAAAAGCAGTTTTGAGAGGAAAATTCATCGCTTTAGATGCCTACATTCAAAAAACAGAAAGAGAGCGCATCAATAATCTCAGAAGAGATCTTATGGAATTGGAAAAAGAAGAACAATCTAAGCCCAAACTCAGTAGAAGAAAAGAAATATCCAAAATCAAATCAGAGATCAATGAAATTGAAAGCAAAAGAATCATTCAGAAAATTAATGAAACAAGGAGTTGGTTTTTTGAAAAAATAAATAAAATAGATAAACCATTGGCCAGACTAACGAGAAATAGAAAAGTAAAATCTCTAGTAACCTCAATCAGAAATGATAAAGGGGAAATAACAACTGATCCCACAGAGATACAAGAGATCATCTCTGAATACTACCAGAAACTCTATGCCCAGAAATTTGACAATGTGAAGGAAATGGATCAATATTTGGAATCACACCCTCTCCCTAGACACAGCCAGGAAGAAATAGAGCTCCTGAACACACCAATTTCAAGCACTGAGATCAAAGAAACGATAAAAAATCTTCCAACCAAAAAATGCCCTGCTCCAGATGGCTTCACACCAGAATTCTATCAAACCTTCAAGGAAGAGCTTATTCCTGTACTGCAGAAATTATTCCAAAAATTGAGGAAGAAGGAATCCTCCCCAACACATTCTATGAAGCAAACATCACCCTGATACCAAAACCAGGCAAAGACCCAAACAAAAAGGAGAATTTCAGACCAGTCTCGCTCATGAATATAGATGCAAAAATTCTCAACAAAATCCTAGCCAATAGATTACAGCTTATCATCAAAAAAGTCATTCATCATGATCCAGTAGGCTTCATCCCAGGGATGCAAGGCTGGTTTAACATACGCAACTCCATAAACGTTATCCACCATATTAACAGAGGCAAAAATAAAGACCACATGATCCTCTCAATAGATGCAGAAAAAGCATTTGATAAAATCCAGCATCCTTTTCTAATTAGAACACTGAAGAGTATAGGCATAGGTGGCACATTTCTAAAACTCATTGAAGCTATCTATGACAAACCCACAGCCAATATTTTACTGAATGGAGTAAAACTGAAAGCTTTTCCTCTTAGAACTGGAACCAGACAAGGTTGTCCTCTGTCACCTTTACTATTCAACGTAGTGCTGGAAGTTCTAGTCAATACAATTAGGCAAGACAAAGAAATAAAGGGAATCCAAATGGGAGCAGAGGAGGTCAAACACTCCCTCTTTGCTGATGACATGATCTTATACTTAGAGAACCCCAAAGACTCAACCACAAGACTCCTTGAAGTCATCAAAAAATACAGTAATGTTTCAGGATATAAAATCAATGTCCACAAGTCAGTAGCCTTTGTATACACCAATAACAGTCAAGATGAGAAGCTAATTAAGGACACAACTCCCTTCACCACAGTTTCAAAGAAAATGAAATACCTAGGAGTATACCTAATGAAGGAGGTGAAGGACCTCTATAAAGAAAATTATGAAATCCTCAGAAAGGAAATAGCAGAGGATATTAACAAATGGAAGAACATACCATGCTCATGGATTGGAAGAATCAACATTGTTAAAATGTCTATACTTCCCAAAGCAATCTACGTATTCAATGCCATTCCTATCAAAATACCAACATCGTACTTTCAAGATTTGGAGAAAATGATTCTGTGTTTTGTATGGAACTAGAAAAGACCCCGTATAGCTAAGGCAGTTCTTAGTAATAAAAATAAAGCTGGGGGCATCAGCATACCAGATTTTAGTCTGTACTACAAAGCCATAGTGGTCAAGACAGCATGGTACTGGCACAAAAACAGAGACATAGACACTTGGAATCGAATCAAAAACCAAGAAATGAAACTAACATCTTACAACCACCTAATCTTGGATAAACCAAACAAGAACATACCTTGGGGGAAAGACTCTCTATTCAATAAATGGTGTTGGGAGAACTGGATGTCTACATGTTAAAGATTGAAACTGGACCCACACCTTTCCCCAGTCACAAATATTGATTCAAAATGGATAAAGGACTTAAATTTAAGGCATGAAACAATAAAAAATCCTCAAGGAAAGCATAGGAAAAACACTGGAAGATATTGGCCTGGGGAAAGACTTCATGAAGAAGACTGCCATGGCAATTGCAACAACAACAAAAATAAACAAATGGGACTTCATTAAACTGAAAAGCTTCTGTACAGCTAAGGAGACAATAACCAAAGCAAAGAGACAACCTACACAATGGGAAAGGATATTTGCATATTTTCAATTAGACAAAAGCTTGATAACTAGGATCTATAGAGAACTCAAATTAATCCACATGAAAAAAAGCCAACAATCCCATATATCAATGGGCAAGAGACATGAACAGAACTTTCTCTAAAGATGACAGACGAATGGCTAACAAACACATGAAAAAATGTTCATCGTCTCTATAGATTAGAGAAATGCAAATCAAAACAACCCTGAGATATCATCTAACCCCAGTGAGAAGGACCCACATCACAGAATCTCAAAACTGCAGATGCTGCCGTAGATGTGGAGAGAAGGGAACACTTTTACACTGCTGGTGGGACTGCAAACTAGTACAACCTTTCTGGAAGGAAGTATGGAGAAACCTCAAAGCACTCAAGCTAGACCTCCCATTTGATCCTGCAATCCCATTACTGGGCATCTACCCAGAAGGAAAAAATTCCTTTTATCATAAGGACACCTGTACTAGACTGTTTATTGCAGCTCAATTTACAATCACCAAAATGTGGAAACAGCCTAAATGCCCACCAACCCAGGAATGGATTAACAAGCTGTGGTATATGTATACCCTGGAATACTATTCAGCTATTAAAAAAAATGGAGACTTTACATCCTTCGTATTAACCTGGATGGAAGTGGAAGACATTATTCTTAGTAAAGCATCTCAAGAATGGAGAAGCATGAATCCTATGTACTCAATTTTGATATGAGGACAATTAATGACAATTAAGGTTATGGGGGGGAGGAAAAGCAGAAAGAGGGATGGAGGGAGGGGGGTGGGGCCTTGGTGTGTGTCACACTTTATGGGGGCAAGACATGATTGCAAGAGGGACTTTACCTAACAATTGCAATCAGTGTAACCTGGCTTATTGTACCCTCAATGAATCCCCAACAATAAAAATAAATAAATAAATAAATAAATAAATAAATAAATAAATAAATACAAGAAATATCCCCTTTATACCAATTTTCTTAAGTTTTATGATCATGAAGCGATGCTGGATATTACCAAAAGCTTTTTCTGCATCAATTGAGAGAATTGTATGGTCTTTATTTTTTAGTTTGTTTATGTGCTGAATTACATTTATAGATTTATGTATATTTAACCAGCCTTGAGATCCTGGGATAAATCCCATTTGGTCGTGGTGTATAATTTTTTTTGATGTGTTGTTGGATTCTGTTTGTTAGGATCTTATTGAGTATTTTGTGTCAATATTCATTAGTGATATTGGTCTATAATTTTCTTTTCTTGTTGGGTCTTTCCCTGGTTTAGGGATCAAGGCGATGTTTGCTTCGTAGAATGTGTTGGGTAGTATTCCTTTTTTTTCTATATTTTGGAAGAGGTTTAGTAATACACGTACTAGTTCTTCTTTAAAGGTTTGATAGAATTCTGACGTAAAGACATCTGATCCTGTGCTTTTCTTTTTAGGGAGATTTTGTATAGTTGATGCTATTTCTGAACTTGATATAGGCCTGTTCAACATTTCCACTTCGTTCTAGCTAAGTCTTGGTAGGTAGTGTACATCCAAGTATTGGTCGATTTCTTTCAGATTTTCATATTTCTGAGAGTAAAGTTTCTTGTAATATTTGTTAAGTATTTTTTGAATTTCTGAATTTTGAATTTCTGGGTCTGTTGTTATTTCTTCTTTACCATTTCTGATTGATGAAATTAGAGATTCTACTCCTTTTGTCTTGGTTAGGTTGGCCAAAGGTTTATCTATTTTATTGACCTTTTCAAAAAACCAACTTTTGGATTTATTGATCTGTTGTATAATTCTTTTGTTTTTAATTTCATTTAATTCTGCTCTGATTTTGGTTATTTCTTTTCTTCTGCTGGGTTTGGGCTTGGAATGTTCTTCCTTCTCCAGTTGCTTGAGATGTCCCATTAAGTCATTAACTTTCTCTCTTTCCATTTTCTTGAGGAAGGCTTGTAGTGCTACAAATTTACCTCTTAGGACTGCCTTTGCAGTATCCCGTTATTTGATCTTTGACGAGCCAATTAAAAACATTCAGTGGGGAAAAGACTCCCTATTGAACAAATGGTGCTGGGTAAACTGGCTGGCAACCTGTAGAAGATTGAAAATGGACCCACACCTTTCACCATTAACTAAGATAGACTCTCAGTGGACAAAAGATTTAAACTTAAGACATGAAACTATAAAAATACTTGATGAAAGTGCAGGGAAAACTCTTGAAGGAATCATCCTGGGTGAATATTTTATAAGGAGGACTCCCCAGGCAATTGAAGCAGTATCAAAAATACACTACTGGGACCTGATCAAAGTAAAAAGCTTCTGCACAGCCAAGAACATAGTAAGTAAAGCAAGCAGATAGCCCTCAGAATGGGAGAAAATATTTGCAGGTTATACCTCCGATAAAGGTCTAATAACCAGAATCCACAGAGAACTCAAACGTATTATCAAGAAAAGAACAAATGGGCGGCGCCTGTGGCTCAGTGAGTAAGGTGCCGGCCCCATATGCCGAGGGTGGCGGGTTCAGACCCAGCCCCGGCCAAACTGCAACAGAAAAATAGCTGGGCGTTGTGGTGGGCGCCTGTAGTCCCAGCTGCTCGGGAGGCTGAGGCAAGAGAATCGCGTAAGCCCAGGAGTTAGAGGTTGCTGTGAGCCGTGTGATGCCACGGCACTCCACCCGAGGGCGGTACAGTGAGACTCTGTCTCTACAAAAAAAAAAAAAAAGAAAAGAACAAATGATCCCATCTCAGGGTGGGTAAGGGACTTGAAGAGAAACTTCTCTAAAGAAGACAAATGCACGATCTACAAACACATGAAAAAAAGCTCATCATCCTTAATCATCAGAGAAATGCAAATCAAAACTACTTTGAGATATCCCTTAACCCCAATAAGAGTAGCCCACATAACAAAATCCCAAAACCAGAGATGTTGGCGTGAATGTGGAGAAAAGGGCACACTTCTACACTTCTGGTGGGAATGCACACTAATACGTTCCTTCTGGAAGGATGTTTGGAGAATACTTAGAGACCTAAAAATAGACCTGCCATTGGATCCTATAATTCCTTTACTAGGTTTATACCCAGAAGACCTAACATCACAATATAACAAAGACATCTGTACCAGAATGTTTATTGCAGCCCAATTCATATTTGCTAAGTCATTGAAGAAGCCCAAGTGCCCATCGACCCACGAATGGACTAGCAAATTGTGGTATATGTATACAATGGAATATTATGCAGCCTTAAAGAAAGATGGAGACTTTACCTGTTTCATGTTTACATGGATGGAGCTGGAACATATTCTTCTTAGCAAAGTATCTCAGGAATGGAAGAAAAAGTATTCAATGTACTCAGCCCTACTATAAAGCTAATTTATAGCTTTCACATGAAGTCTATAACTCAACTATAGCACAAGACTATAGGGAAAGGGCCAAGGAAGGGGAAGGGAGGGGGGAGGTTAGGGTGGAGAGAGGGTGGGGCCACACCTATGGTGCATCTTAGAATGGGTACAGGCGAAACTTACTAAGTGCAGAATACAAATGTCTACATACAATAACTAAGAAAATGCCATGAAGGCTACGTTGAACAGTTTGATGAGAATATTTCAGATTGTATATGAAACCAGCACATGTACCCCTTGATTGCACTAATGTACACAGCTATGATTTAACAATAAAAAAAAAGAAGTTTTCCACTATGACAACAGTCTATAATATTATCATTTCAAGTTTTCTAGCCTAGGAATGATCGTTGTATAAAACCAAACATACTTGAAAAGAATTAAAGCAAAATACATCCATGAAGAATAGATTACACAAGAATGGAAAGGTAATCATAGAGGAGTAAATACTCGTGATTTAAATTTGTCTTGCAAGCTTCTATAAGTGATTAAAATTATATTAACTGAAAAATATAACATAGTGAACTCTGGTTTGTAAGATCAACAACTAATATGCCAAAGATGACTTGCAGTTACAATTACTATTAACCTGACCCAGTTGGAACTTACTTTATTTTATTGTGACTCATATGGAGAACATGACATTTACATTTAAAAGAACATACAATTGGTACCCCTCAGTAATAATGTATTTCGTTACATAAGCAGAACTTTGTACTATATAATTACTCATATTGTAAATTTTGAAAAATATGTGAATATGCACGATAGAAATATGAACCCAGTGTATACAAGCATATATAATTTAGCAAAATACAATACATGAAATCATGTTATTATTATATCCATTAATAAACTATCCTTATTAATACAGAGAAAAGATACTGTAGTATTCTACCTACATTTGCGTCACTTAGGAAATTACATTCAACTATCTGTGCTCAATTCTGCATAAGTCAAGGAAACCCAAGTAGTATATACAATCACAGTATATAAAATACACATGTATAAAAGGCTCTGAAATAAAATATAACAACATTTTAAAGAAATATGCCTTTATATGTTTACAGAACTGATTTTGTCTTTATAATGATGCAAGAAAAATGGTGCTTCAAAATAGAAAACAAATTTGCATTTGTCATAGATTCAACATTAATGGAAAAATGATTTAGCTGTAATTTGCATCTATAAAATTCTGGGAAATATACTATAGATTACCATTTTAAATGTATTATTCAGTTTCTCATTAAATCTTATATATTTTACTACTGGAACTTTACAGAATAGATTTACCTATATTACTCCCACAATCCTTTTCTTTAAATCAAATGGAAGTAGTCCTATAATGAGTTCTTAAATTTAAAAAATGAGTAAATTTCAGGAAATTTTATAATCTCAGAAATATTGTATTTAAACGTAAGTAAACATAAATACATAAGAAATATAAAATAAACAAAATGAGCAAATATAAATTATTTTATTAAAATATACACATAATATAGCTATTTTTTACTTAAAATCAGAAAATATTCACTGAATGATATTTACAAATTGAGGCATCAAAGCGATAATTCTACTGGCCATGCACACATACTGGTTGTGTCTTTTAATTTTAGATTTGTGAATAATTAGTTTTAAGGAAAGCATTTCTTATATATAGCTTGTTTCTATAGTTTGATGTACATACAAAAATATTTGGAAGTATAGTTTCCAAATATTAAAATACCTTATAGTGGAAATAATGAAATTATTTATATGCATTATTAAAATCATTAAAAAGAATATGTATTAAATTGCATTTAAAGCTGAACAATAAGATTAGCATTAAAAATTCATCATGCATTGGCAAAATGACTTATTCACATTCATTTTCAAAAGTAGAAAATCTCAGTTACTGTGAGATAATGCCGGAAAGGCTATGTTAACCACTGTGATAAAAATCTGTCAAATGGTTTATGAAGCGAGTGTATGATGCCCCATGATCATATCAATGTATACAGTTATGATTTAATAAAAAAAAGAAAAAATAATAATAATAAAATGTGAAAAAATTCAAAAAAAAAAAAAAGTAGAAAATCAGCCACAGCATTTCTTTAATAGGTACTCATCTGACTGCAAAACAAAGCCCCCCTCTAAATACCAGCACTCCATTTATTCCTTCGCTTTAGTCTGATGGACACTACTGACCAGCACCTTGAGAGGTTATTTCCTGATGTAGACCTTGAAAAGGTCTGGAAACAATGATGATTATCAACACTTTCACTGCCCAGCAGACACTAAGTGCATTATCCCATGTTTGTTTGTAAGCCAGATACTAAGTGCGATGCTGTGCGTTTGCTAATTTAATCCTTAGGGCAACTGGATGATGAAGGCACTGTTATTTTTTACTGTGACAAACATGAGAAAATTGACGTCTGGAAGAACTAGGTAAATTCTCTAAAATCACACAGCTCAGAAGAGGTGGCACAGCCTCTGAATCCAGACATTTGATTTAGAATATGTTCTCTTAGTTACTACCCAGCACAAATTACAAAAGCACGCAGAGGACTGCCTCAGAAAAACCCAGAAAGGGCATAGTATTAACCTTTGAAGATTATACTCACACGTTGGCTAATGTATAATAATCAACATCGGAAAATATTTCTATCTCCACAGCTTGTAAACTATTGGAGAGAGAATTGGACTGTTTCCAGATTTAACCAAATGATCCTTCACTGACTTGGAAACAATTGTCAAAAAAGCGAAAGATTGAAGGTTAGTACTGCTCTTGTATTTCACAAAAAGAGGTGTAGTATAAATCTACACAACCAAAACTCTTTCAACTATATTAAAATCAGGACTGAATGATTATATTAATTCTTCAAACTGAAAAAGTATACCTAAGAAATTTCATGGAAGATAATTCACAACTGGTAAATGTTCTAATCAGTCACCATTTAAAACTTATTCTAAATTTGTATTTATGTGGTACAATATACATCAAAGTTGGCCCAAAATGCTCCTTATACAAATAAAGAGAAATTATGTCTTTGATCAAGTAACTAATAAATATCAAAGATTTAGGCCCATTGATAAGAGGCACTAGAAATATTAGTTACTAGAAATATTTTAGGAGATTTTTTAATTTATGAGTTCCCCCCCCCAGGGTTTTTTTTTTTTTTATTATTGTTGGGTATTCATTGAGGTTACAAAGAACCAGGTTATATTGATTGCATTTGTTAGGTAAAGTCCCTTTTATAATTGTGTCCCACCCCTTAAAGGTGTGTTACACACCTGAACCCCCCAATCCCCTTCCTCCTTCCCTCTCTTTGCTCTCCCCTTCCCCTATTCCCACAGCATACTGGTTAATTTATAATTTTTACTAAGTTATTATTATGTCAACTCATACAATTGTCTTAGAAGGAAATATTCTCAGTACCATAAAAGTGATAAAAAACCAGAAGTCACTGTACTTCTGATTCTGTTGTATTTTAGGATTTCTCACCTTTTAAAAGTGATTTCTCAAGTCTTATATACTTTGCATTTCAGGAATCAGTGACTGTTTTAGGAAATTGTAAATAGGTCATCATGGGGTACACATTAATTCTCTGCACCTCCATTTATTTACCATTATAATACATCATTATAGGAGTCCCAAAGAATCCATATTCTAATGTAATCCATAAAGAAGGAAAATCTTTGATTGAACTATAACTAACATCAATAAAAATCACATTTTGCTAATAAATAATCTAACTCCACACTTTGAATGATTGGTTTAATGTCCTACAGAGTTGAAAAGTCACTTTGGCCATTATTTTCAAGTAAACTAATGTCTTTCAAATAACTAAATTGCATTGTTTAATTCTGTGTACGAGGCACTGTGCTGGGAACACACACTGAACAGGACACGAAATCTGCCTTTCTCAATAATGAGTAGACATTCTACTTCTAAATATCTATAGTTCTACATAAACGAGATAGTTTCACCCTGTATATTGCACAATTAGTGTGGCGTTTTCCCTAAGTAAGCACAGAATGAATGATGTCTGTGCAGTTGCCGGTCTTCACGTTAGACTCCTCGTCTTTATCAGCAGGACCGTTTATTTAGCATTAAGTTCAGGGTTCAGCGTGCAGATACATAGATAAGAAATATTTGCCCTAAATAAAAGCATGCTTTAAACATGCATATGATTTGTTAGAGCTGCTTGTATCATATCACAATTTGTCATATTTTATACCCCATAATGAATACCTAGAATAATGTGTTTACAACTTAAGCATGTCTTTATTGTGTTATTATGAAAGCAAACATTACTTGCCAGCAGTTCTGAGACCTTCCCTAAAATCTGAGAAGCCACATCCTACATAAGATGGCAGTGACAAATAATCTCAGGACTCTGTAAATCGAAAACACTGTGGTTGTAAGTTAGTTGTTTGATTTAGAATGTAAATAAAAGTTTGATGCCTGTTTTTCCCATTATACAAACTGAAGAGCAAAAGATTAATTGACTTGATTAACAAAAATTGGCAATAAAATGGCTCATCCCTGCTATTTATCTTGCTTCTTGCTCTTTATCAGGGGCTGTTGTGGAAGCCAAGTGTTTCCTTCTGTATAGAATGACCTGTGTCAACCCACCCTTTATTTAGTATAGTGGAGAAATAAATCTTATCTTCTTTTGAAATTTCCATATGATTTCATCTGTATATTTCCAATTTATTTTTTAATTATAGATTTCATTGTTTGACTTTTTACACATAAATAAGTGTCATGACACTTAACTAAAGACCTGGATTCTTTTATAGACTCAAAGGCTTAGACCTTATACTATTCAATGACTCTCTGATACTGGACTTTTGACACAACCACTGTGTCATGAAGACAAGGAAGGTGCTCAGCTTGTTGCATTGGGCTGCTGTGAGTAACAGTTTAGATAATTCCCATGAAAACATTTTTGTAAAATAAGAAAACCTGTACAAATGTAAGATATAGAGACACACAATAGATTTCCTTACACGTATAATAAAGATATCATTCCTTATATGTTTGTATAGCTAGGTTTCACATACAGTACAACATTAGGAGTGATATTCTCATTTCACATGTGTATTTTTTTGGTCCGTGTAATTAACTTTTGCTGACGGCTTTGAAATATAAGTTCGCATATAAGTGTTGAAACCTAGTTTGGCCCTCCATGTTAAATCTGTGTCCCTTGATTAAAATCCTATGCAAACCACGGTGTCTCTTTCAATATCCTAAACATTTTGAAAGAGTGACACAGTTTGTTTTCTAGTTACACCTGTGATAAGTGACACATTTTTTTTCCTAGTTACACCTGTGATATTCTCTGTCATCTTACAGGTTTTTGACTTCCAAGTTTTCAGCAGAATATTGTGGACACTTATGGATATGCTGTTTTATTTCTGCATTGATTTTCCATGTTTTTGTACTAATTTTAAATTGAATTTGAATACATTATTTTCTTGGGTGTTTTTGTTCATTACAGAATAAAAAGTCACAAATATGGTAAAATATTATTTGTGAGTTGTCATTTATGAGGTCTCTCATTTCAAGGATTTATGGTAATTACATAAAATTTAGTCTTGGAATATAAGAGCAAAATCAAGGGTAATCTTCTAAATAATTTAATTACATAATTTAAAAATAGTTTACTGGTAATTTCCTTAATAGAACTATACTATAATTAGCAAAGCACTTTGGACAGTAGTTAATACTGTTACTTATTTTTATTATATTAAAGGATGGAGTATATTATATTAAAATATTACAATATAGATGTTTCTCTGCTTCCAATGGTGTCACAGTCCAATAAATCCCTCATAAATAGAGATATCATAAAGTGAAAACACAATAAATATATATAAACTACCGAACTTCATAGCTTAGCCTAGTCCAATTTAAATGTGATCAAAATATCTATATTATCCCATAGTTGGACACAATCACCTAAAACAATGCCTATTTTATAATAAAATGTTGAGTATTTCACGTAAATTTTTGGGCACTCTACAGTGTGAAAAACCTGAAAAGGTAGTATCAGTGTGTGAAACAAGGTTTTCATGACTCTGTTTTGTTTTCACAGTTATAAAGTCAAAATTCCATTAAGTCACCTATTGTATCTCAAAAACCATCTGCATTTTCTTGAGACTTTAAAAAGAGGGTGTTTAATATTTTAAAGAGAATCTTCATAGTGTTTAACATAAATATACTTATTTTGGAAACTATGATTAAATAATTATAAAGAACTCACTGGAGTTAACTTTAAAATGGAATTATTTTTGTTAATTGTATTTTCAATGTGGATTTATGTATATTTTATACAATTTGTAAAAATTATTATGACTACTGCTAGAAAACCAATATTGCAAACAAGGCCAAGAAATATCAAATGAGAAAAACTGCAACAACAGAGAATAACTTTTGAAAGACCAAGCAAGGACATAAGTTATGACTTGGGGCTGAATCCTCAGAGTAAATTTCTCTGGCTACCTTGAATCTGAAACGCAAAGAGAGGTTTGGAAACGTATAACCTCAGATTCCTCCTTTTTATCTTCCCTTGGGAGTGTGACACTCAGTGTCATGTAAGAACTAATATGATCTACATGTGTAAAACAACAGCAAACTTCAGAATCACTTAACTGACTCTAGAACATTCTCGTACATAACTTTCATTCATTTATCTCTTCATACACAATATGTTGAAATATCTTTCATGCCTCAGAATCTCCACTCCTTTATCAATGTGAGGTCAAACTCCAAGCAAATGTGTGTATATACACCCAGAGATGCTACTTTCAAGAAACTCCCATGAAGGTGGTCGGTGAAATGCACAGTCTTCACAGCATGTGAAAAGACTTTCCTCTATGAAATGCTCAATTCATTCTAAAACTCTAATTCCTTTTTTCATTTCAGCAATATCGCCAGTAACTAAAACATGATGATACATTGCCACACTTCTCTTCATTTGAAAGCAACAATAAAATATTGACTAAGCCTGCCAATTTGGGGAAAGAAAGTAATATTTGAAATGCTCAGGGAAAGAGTTCTGAGTTACCTGTGGCCAGAAAAATGGGAACAAAAAACAAATAAAAATGCCTTGTAAATTCACATATTCTCAGAGTACATTTAGCTCTTTAAGAGGGTTATGAAAATTGGATATCAGATACCTGGGTTAAGTTTATATATATTTGTGCATTACAATGTGTAGAGGCTGCCCCAGTTCTAGGCCGTGCTCTCAGCCTTCCATATCTGTGGGTTCTAGCCACAAACTAACTGTGGATGGAAATATTTGAAAATAAAGAGAAAACTGACAACAATAACAACACAACAGTAGAAAATAATAAAATAAAAATAATATAAAATAACACTACTTACATGAAATTTACATTGTATTAGGTGTTATAAGCAACCTAGAGATATTTTCAGACATATGAGAGGTAGGCATAGGTTATTTGCAAATATACCGTTTTATATCTGGGAAGTGAGCATCAGCAGATTATAGACCCCTTGGGGGTTGCTGTAACCAATACTTGGGGGATACGGAGGGATGACTTCAGTATTTTGAACTACTTTTTTTAAAATTCATGAACAAAAAAGTAACAATAAATGTAATATCTAATAGAATAGCTGAATTCACGCTTTCAGGAACTTTAGATTTCTGCCCATAGTTGTTTGTTTTTGCTGTGTGCACGTTTTGAATGTATCATTAAAAACAGTTAACAACAACCAAAAAAAAAATGGAAATATCTCACCATCAGAAAAGATTCTCTAATACTATCTACCTGGTATAATGCACTAGAAACATACTTACCTGTAGCCTTTATTGTAAGACACAGCTAATCACTGTTAATCCTCATGTAAATTAAGTTGCTAATGTATTAATACTATCTACTTATTTTCAATCTTATTAATTATGATTTCAGACTCACAGGGTACTGTAGCAAAACTACTCAGGCCATTAGTTGATTTTAATGAAATGAAAGTCTTTCAGTGATTAAGGGCTAATTCATTTTAAACCCAATTGTAAATTAAAGAAAGGTTGCTCATTTATGATGAATAAGGCCATATTTCACCATTATATAGGTTTCTTTATATATGTGTATTCGGTAGCTTATTCCCAAAGAAATATGAAATGAAATACAGATTTTTAAAGCTACTTTGGAAATTTTTTTCACTCTTTCCTGTTGTGGTTTTGCCAGTATTTGAAACATAAGAAAATGAATGGTAAGTTTATTTCTAGGGATAAATTGTGTCCCTGACAATATAGCAGCCTTGTGCCTTTCCTGTGGTTTATCTGGCCCGATTGCCTTGTGTGACAGTATCAATCTCCCCACAATGCAGACTTTCAGAGCAGGCTTCTATTCACTTGGAAAAATAATTGTTTAAAATAAGATAGGCGAGAAAAGCTGCCATTACATTAATGCCGTGCTTCATTGTCTTTAAAGGAGGCTGCTTTTTGAGACATCACTCCTTGCAGACAACTTTTTATTATATAAAGGTCCAGTCATCATTCCAGGTCATCTACGACAGGGTGCGGATATTCCAGCTGGAAAGGCGATGTATAGACTATTGTGGGAAAAGGCAAAGACAACAAAACGAGAACACCAACAGTGCGACATCTTGTTTCAGACACACCATCTGTGCTAAAACCCCAAAACATACCCAGGAATCATCAGTAACAACTTTAAGGTAAGGATGACTTCTGAGAAAAGAAGCCAAGAGACTTGCGGGCATAGGCTAGAGGGGTCGGGCTTAGCTTTTCTACAATATGATGGGCAGAGGGAGGTTGATTGGTGGGATTACACCTGCGGTGCATCTTATAAGGGTACATGTGAAACTCAGTAAATGTAGAATGTAAATGTCTTAACACAATAACTAAGAAAATGCCAGGAAGGCTATGTTAACCAGTGTGATTAAAATGTGTCAAACGGTCTATAAAACCAGTGTATGGTGCCCCATGATCGCATTAATGTACACAGCTATGATTTAATATTAATAAAACAAACAAACAAAAAAAACAAAACAAAATAAAGTTCTAAAAGAAATCTTTAAAATTGTTATTAACTCTACCTTCTGAGAAGTGATACTTGTTTCTTACCTGTAGACTTTTTGTAACCTTCTATGTCTGCCAAATGTTTATAATTAAAAGTTAAAACAAGTATAAAAAATACTAAAATATTTCAGATATCTATTATCAAAGATATTATAGTATTAGGGGAATCACTGTGACTTGTTGATCAAGTTATTGATTAGTAAATTATCTCCTAATATAAATTCAACAATTTTTTAATTGGGCATACCCTTAAATTAAAATGTCCAGGCCACAAATAAATTGTTTTTGTCATGTTAATAACTCATCAGAAATGGTAGTTCATTGATTTGACTGACAGCGTGGTGCAAAAAAAAAAAAAAAAAAAAAACTGAAGAAATAAAGCCAAGTTCACTAACATCATTTCGTCACCCTGATTGACCTGGTCTCCCAAGCCAGGCTGATATTCATTCTCTCCTCAACTTCCCCTCAGCGGGTGACCTAGTGACTAGGGCATGAAAAGGAGGGTTTTCTTCTTCTAGTCATATTATTGCTCAGTATTGTTTTAAAGTTTTTCTGACAGGCTTGGACCTAAACAATAATTTTAAAATTAGCTGTCATTCAAAAACAAGAAAAGAGGAACTTTCCATTCTCCAAGCCTGCCGAGCTTGCTCCCACCTCAGGATTGTTTATACACTTTGTCCCCTCTTCGAGGATGCTATTTTTGAGGCTTTTCAAATGAGCAGCTTCTTTTCAAGCCTGAGGCTCATTAGTCACATCCCCAGAAAGGCCTCGTGGTCACCCGTGCCATGTCTCCCCTCCTTTTCTGGTTCCTCTCTAACCCTTAGAAGGGTGGCCAACCTGCGGCCATGAGGAAACTTGTGGCCTTAATGGTCTGTAAGTGTGGACTTTCCACTGAATGCAAAGTTTACATAACAAATCCTTTTATTAAAAGGGGTGCAGCAGAGAAATAGGAAGCTTTTATCTCCTTTGCTGTTTAGAGTAACCATCGATCTTGAAATAAAAAAACGACAGCTTCTCCACGACATCTGTGTAACATATAGAAGTTGCAAAAAAAAAAAAAAGAACTCTGTTCCAGGCTATGAATGCTGACCTCAGCAATGGGCTGTTGTTATAATGAAGGTAGGATTGCAGAAAGAGCAGCAGAAGTCATCTTGGGGAGAAAAGTCAAAGAAAGACTCTTTCTTGGATTGGTGACAATTCTTAGGTACGCCACACCACTCAGCAGAATAACACATCTCAGAGCGAGAGAAGCTCCCAAGAAGTACATAAGTGCCTTTGCACTGGATTTGATGTTAGGAAAACAACAAGAACAAAAACCCCACATGTTTATAAAGCTGGTTTGGGTTTGGGTGATTAGAAGTTACATGGGTGACTACAAGTGGAAATTGAATCTGTTTTTTAACTACACGACCGTAAGGAAAAATAAAATTGAAAGAAGAAGTTGAAGATAACAGACAGACAATTGATAGTGTGCTGTCCACAATTAACTGATGCAAAGGAGAAGAAGTAAAAGACTTCACTAAGGTTTTAGATGGAGTGGCTGTGTCCTTGTTCCATCAATAGATGCAAAACATTGAGAAGAATGAATAATTTGCAGAGAACTAATATAAGTATTAAGCAAAAAAAAAAAAAAAACTCCTAGAAACAAACTTAATATTTCATTTACTTTCAATGAAATTTCTTAAAATTGATGGTAATAAAAGAGATATAGCAAGACATATGAATATATAGAACAATTATGGCTCAACAGAAAATAATTCTTCATCATTTCTTGGGCTAGCAGTTAATACTAATTTCTAATAAAACTTTCGCTCACCAACTCAGGAAATGCTATTAGAGACATTCTTACTAACATTTTCTTAAAATCTTAGGTGAAGAAGTTTAATGGACTGATTCAGCCTGATTCTTCTAGAAGATAAAGTTGTAATAATTTCTTGAGGCTATGTAAACACACCCAACATGGAAATGAGATTTGAAATTAAAGTAGTGATCATTCGACCCACTCCTTTGCATATATCAAGCGAAATTGTCCCTTTAAGAAAGAATGAAGAACTGAAAACATATAAGAATTTTAGATTTGGAAAATATCTTTAAAATTGAGCATCAATGTTATTTTCTCTTCTGTGCGGTCACCAAAATAATATCAAAGTTCTTACAAGGAATTAGCTAAAGAGTTAATTCCCAAGAAATATGGTGACTTTATCCTTCTTCACAGGATTATTGAGAATGCTATATTTCCCCCCAAATGGGGAATACAAATGTGTTAAAATTACACATGCTAAACATAGGGTTCCCAAACAAAATATATCATTCTCTTTTTATAATCTTGATTTAATTTTCAAAAGCAATTGAATCTACACTCACCATTTTTAATCATTATGCTGTTTAATGTGGGTCAGTACAAGTACAAGGATTTATACACAATCCACCTGAGTTTTTATTTAGAACCCATGATTCTTTAGTTCTGAAGCAATGGCAATATGAATAAATTATTATTTCTTTTATTATCAAATACCTGAATTACAATAAAATAAAACATACTATTATTCTTTTATAATAGTCTTACATTAAAGTCTGTGAGCCAAATGGCTGTTAAGGAATAGTTATGCTGCAAAACAATAAACTATTCTATGTCATGTTTGTAATCATTACTAATAATTTAGAGAACCTGAGCACTGTAAGCTGTTTTTGTAAATTGTATACACATACTACATATTTCTTTGAAATATTTTACCCTCTGAAATAAGAATATTTGAAAGTACCACATTCTGTCCTCTGAAGCACACTTCCAAATACCTCAGGGCTGCATTCCACACTCTCTGGGAATTCAGTGCATTGTAAGCAAAAGAGAATCCATTTACTAAATTGGGGACCTCCACCTTTGCTGAGAGTTTTCTTACAAAACAAATTGCCTCTTAATATATGCCTCCTTATTAATGTAATTGGCATTTTAACAAAATTAGTGCAGGATATCTAATTCAGAACATAACAGATTAAAGTCCTTACAACTCTTGTGATCATTCTTTTACCTTAGCAAGTACTGTGTCCCATCCCAGATCCTAACATGAATGGTCCGAACCAGGGGGCAACAATAAGATCCTCAAGGAAAACTACACAACATAAAAATTGAATGGACACATAAGTAACAAGGTACCATTTATAAGCAAAAGACACCAACTCTGCCATATTTTTATTAAATCATAACTGTGTATATTAATGCATTTATGGGTGGCTATAATGCTACTGTATTAAACGATCTACTATAAGAATTTCTTTTCCTCTATTTCTTTTGCCAGTTAAAAGAGGGTGACTCTACTCCACCGGGTATTTGGTTAACAGGTAACAGTTTGAAACTTTCATTAGAATGGAAGATTAAACATTTACACATTTGGAATGTTCCTTGAGTTGATACTTTAATTATAGGGACATTGAAGGCTTCAGGAGAACACATAGGTTTGAAGAAATATTCAGAAAAGGTAAGAGAGGCTTATAGTTAGGAAAAGTGATGTTTTAAAACAAACCAGTGATCTTAACCCCAAATGAAATATTCCCAACAAACTCTGTCCTAAATGAACAGTGAATGAGCTGGTAACAGCTCACAGTGGTTCTGGAAAGATCTACAACTAAAGAGAATTCAAAAGATTTTAAAAACTCAGTATCTTTTTTTTTTTTTTTTTACAGTATATGTGAAACTGGCATATTAGTCTATGGCTATTAAAATTTAATTTTAGTCGGTATTTTAACTAGAATGCATATTTCCATGAAGAGTTGGCAAAGAAAATTAACATATTTTTATATATGTGTGTAGTGTTATGTCTAAAAGCACATCAGAGATAATTTAGCTGCTTATTTTACGGCTGATAGATTAGGAAATGATGTTTATATTTTGTTAACATTAGAATGACAGAAATGAATTCATTAGCTTTTACCCATAGTTCTTCAGGGGCTTTCTCCTTATTGTGAATATTAGGAAAAGCGTGCCTTAAAAATATTGAGAATCCTTGGGCGGCGCCTGTGGCTCAGCGGGTAGGGCGCCGGTCTCATATGCCGGAGGTGGTGGGTTCAAACCCAGCCCCGGCCAAATTAAAAAAAAAAAAAAAAAAAATATTGAGAATCCGTAGTTGTCCACCTGAGGATACTTTTCTTAAATATATCTCAGCATCGAATTTACACTCACAGACATTTAAATTTTGAGGAAAATATTCTTTGCTGAGAGTATAATTACAGAATTTCTGAGCTGATCTGAAGTTTCTCATTTTTTCCTGAAAATCATGTTACCTCTGTCTTGCTTTCTCTCCCTCTCTCTTTCTGCCCTCTCTTTCCTTTACCCCACACAAGTAGGTAGAGAGGCAATATTTTACCTTACCACGCGAGCCAAAAAAAAACAAATCTCAAATTAGTTTTGTTATGTTACGTGACTTTCTTCTTGAGGACAATTCAAGCCCACTGCAAGTTTCACTGCATTTTGAACCAAAAATCGTGTCTGTTGAATAAAGCAAATTTGCTTATAGTGTTGATGCTACCGTGGGGAGTGCTTAGCATTGTGAAGTCTATTTAATTTTCCCAGATGCAATATAATATCGAAAAATATCATACTGGGGAGAGATGCCATTACACACTAACAGAAGCTGCTCATATTTTAGTTAGTAACATTGCATCATATAACAAAAAATATCCTTCTGGTATGCAGCATTTATTGAAAGAAGATTAATAAGAAAGAAGAAAAAACTGGCAACACAGAAAAGGGGAAAACACTAAAAAAGATGAGAAAAACAGAAGCAATTATGGGAAGGAAATCATAGTATTTATGAACTGTGCTCTTCCAATTTCAGGCTTATCTATTTGTTTGGAACTTATTTTGAAATTCAGTAGATGTCTGGGAAATCCTACTGTTTTTCATTGCAGAGCTATCGCCTCATGTAAAACTGATTTCTCTTAGTTTGAAAATCACTTTGAAGGATGTCCTTTTCTGGAACACCCATTAATGCTGGTCCGAATTTGCTTTCAAGAAATCAGAAATGGTCATATACACAAATCATGCTTCAAACACACAAGCATTTTCTTTATTTTATAAAATTATGTTAAGATATTCAGAGTATGATAATTGGCTATATCAGACTCTCTTTTCCAGTCCAGAATGAGATATGATAATATCAATTATATTATTGAGATATTAATCAGATCAATAATGGCAATATTTTATTTACAGACAGACATATCACTGGAAATATGGGTCACTCATTTTGATGTCTTCATTACTACAATATCCAAGTTCCATGGGTATGATTATCATATGTTCCATCTCTTGTATTTAGTTTTGAGAACTTCTCCTCACTTGCTTTTTAATACCTCTCAACAGTGCTTCTACATTATATACATTTTAGATTGTAGTTTGGTATGGACTACTTGAAAATGTTGAGAGTATAGATTTGTAAATAATTGCTTTAGAATATCAGTATAAAATAGCTAAATACAATACCTAAATACTTATTGCTATGAATACATCAGGAAATGAAGTAACATTCCAAATTAACAGATACAAAATAGCATATTGGCATGTCAAATAGACATAAATAACCATAGAGACTTGTATATTAAATAGCAATATAGTTGTAGACAATATCTTTTCTCTTTTGTTAATACAGGATAGTTACCTGATCTCAAGATGAAGTAGAAATATTGATGACCCTATAATTAGAATAGGAAATACACCTCATCACTTGATACTGCTGAAATGCTTTAACCTTTTTTGCATCAGTAATGTGTTGATTTGTATTGTTTTATGTATAATTTCTACAGTAAAATTCTTTGACAGCTATGATTATTTGGACATTAAAATGGCAGAGGAATATTAAATGGAAAATGAGCTGAAGAAAAGAATAATTCATGATGGTCTGCAGAGATGCATAATCACTTATTTTCACTTCATTTTGTAGGCTGTTCTTGATCATGACTTACGATGCTGTATTTCAAGGCAATATAATTGCTCTATGACAGATTCCCCATCTACTCCTTGGGTCCTTCAACCTTATCAAAAGGAAGCGACCTTAAGCCATGGAGCGCGTGGAGCTCCATGATGACAGAGTGCAACCAAGAGATAGGATCTAAGAATTTTAGGCCAACAAAGAAAATTGAAAAGTAAAAGAACTTTAGACTACCTTTTATTTTCATGTGAGGCTGAGGCTAAGTGTACAAGATTCAAAGTGGAACTGTAAAAATAGCGCTCAATCCTGTTTCTACATCTGAGGTCTGTGAGCTTTCTCATACAAAATTTATTCCCCTACGCTGATGATAATTTAGGTGGTGATCACAATGCGAACAACCTACTATTTAAAATCTTGATCTTATGCCATTATCAGAAATAAAAATAAATGAACATTTAAAAGAAATCAGCCATTTCTTTCTTCTCTTTTTTCTACGTGGAAGCGAAAAATTCTGTTATCAAAGGCTCAAAATGTGAACATAATTTGTGATTGTGTCATTTTATTGTATATGTATTATATAATGTATACATTTGTTATACATTATTAATCATGCTTATTAAATTTGTAGTGTTATATAACACATAAATTTATACTTTCGGTATCAGAACATCTCATATGATCGAGGGGGGTAAAATTTGTGTGATTTTTCAGGTAATTGACCTTGCTTTTGTTGAGATGTTCTAATCAAAGAAACCAAAAATCAACTTCACTCGGTTTTCTATTTGTTGTCCATTTTTAATCTTTATGAATTGGGATAGCGACAAAATATAAAATTATTGGAAAAAATAATAAAATGACAAGCTTGGTTATTCCTTTAATCACCTCTTTTAAAAGAAAATATATCAGTAGGTATTAAAATAAATAAATGTTTTAAATAGAATAAAAATAATGAACATGACCCTAACGCGTGAAAGAGTCAAAATTAGGCATTATTACGAAAGCCAGAAAATTCACTGAATAGTGAACACAGTTTCTGGACTTTGACCCTTGTGGTCGTAATTATTTGATATCCCAGTATATTTTTACAAAATGCCAAATTTACATTTCTGTCTCTTATAGACCTTCTTAAAAAGGTATACAATTTATGAGAATATTTAAAATTTTTTTTATTGCTTATAATGGGGGTGAAATTACTAAGGTTTTACCTAACATTTTGATACAAAATTATGTTATGAAAATTTTAGTTTTATTTTATGGACAATATAAAGAGATTACTAGAAATGATAAATATATGGATTGTTTTTTCAACGTGATTCCCTTATTCAACCAAAAAATGAGTTGTTCATCTTCATAAAAAAAAAAATCATTTCTTGAAGTTGGCAAAAATGCCAAATGCATAAATTTCCCATTTATTTTAACCATGTAAGGTCTTTATCACTAAGTGTAATGGAACCATGTTAAGTGCCCTTGACACTTAAGTTGATGTTAATTCAACTTGGTAATTCCTGAACCTATAAAATTATGTTGGAGAACTTTAAGAAAGAGATTATATAGACATCTGCACATTTCAGGTTATGTCCCTGAAAATAAGAGATTATAAATTTAGTCTTCAAAATTTCTCACAATGTAAGTAGAAGATTCTTTACAAAGCAATTCTTGAGTTTAAGGTTGTTTCACACTTTTATAAACCTTGGCATGTTGTACTTGTCAGAAAAACTTCATAACCTAACAATAATCTTTTACTATCCTTTATGTAGTTTTGTCCAGATAAATTGTCATGCTGCTCAGCTGAACAAGATTGATGACACAGCAAATACCTATGTGAAGCTTAGAGGAATATACCCCTTTGATGGACTTCGGGGCACTCCTAATCACTCACATCCCTGGGCTGGGATGGCAGTGGTCCCTCAAGGATTTTGATTTAGAGGCTATGAAATGCCAAAAATACAACTCCAAACATCAGAGTGTGTCTAAAAGAAATAGAACAATAAACCTTTTCTTCTGAATGTATTTTATGAGGTTGGTGGTGGAAAAAGAACTATTTTTGTTGTTGTTGTTATTGTTGTTGTTATTCAAGACTTAGAAGAAAAAATATGATACAGGGTCATCTTTTCAATTTTAAAAATAAAATACAAAAGCTCTGCTAAAAATAGAAAAATATCATGAATGTTTGCGTTTGTTTGGCAATGTTACATTTTATTATCATTCTCCTGATTTTTTATTATTTTCTTAACACATAGAAAATGAAAATGCTTTACTACACTCTCTTTTGTCTTACAATTGCATTATACTGTGAGTTCTTTTTTTCAATACACTTATTCATTTTTCAATGGGATGCCGACTGTTTCAATAGCATAACAGAGCCTCCCAACCTCCTTACATTGAAGTTTTATTCTCTTTCATTAAATTCATGCCTATAAATGGAAAAAATATATGGTATTTGATACAATTGTATATACTTTTTTATTTATGACAGAATAGTTTAACATCAAGAGGAAGAAGAAAGCAGTCTGATTTACCCGTATATTTCAAAATTAATTTTGTCATAACGCAGGCTACTGCATTGCCAATATTTTCACAAGTGAAGACCCTGTCATGTGAAAAGAGTGTACCAGGTATAGAAGAAATCAATAAACCAGAAAAAGTTTAAGTCTCACCTTTCATTTTATTTTAGTTTGATAAATAATAATTGTATATATGGGATACACTGTGATGTTTCAATAGACGTATAAAATAGACGTGATAGGGCGGCGCCTGTGGCTCAATCAGTAGGGTGCCGGCCCCATATACCAAGGGTGGCGGGTTCAAGCCCGGCCCCAGCCAAACTGCAACCAAAAAATAGCCAGGTGTTGTGGTGGGCGCCTGTAGTCCCAGCTACTCGGGAGGCTGAGGTAAGAGAATCGCTTAAGCCCAGGAGTTGGAGGTTGCTTTGAGCTGTGTGAGGCCACAGCACTCTACCGAGGGCCATAAAGTGAGACTCTGTCTCTACAAAAAAAAAAAAAAAAAAAAAAAAAAGACGTGATAAAATCAGGCCAATTAGCATATATATCTCTTTACATATTTATAATTCCTTTGTGATGAGAACATTTGCAATTCTGTCTTTTGGTATCTTTGAAATACATACACAGCGATCATTAGCTCTGGTTATCATACTGTGCTGTAGTACTTATTTCTCCTGTCTAATCGTATCTTTGTACGTGTTGACCTGTGTCTCCCCATTTCCTATCAACACTTCTTCCCCCAGTTAATTACTGTTCTTTTCAATACTTTCGTGAGTTTGACTTTTTTAGATTCCACATATAAATAAGGTCACATAATATTTGTTTATCTGTGTTCAGCTTATTTTAATTACTGTAATAGCCTCTAGATCCATCCCATGTTGTCACAAATGTTAGACTTTTCATTTTTTCTAAGGCCATATACACTACTGTGCACATACACCGCATCTAGAAAATTGATGGACTCTTACCTTTTTTCCTTATCTTCATTATTGTGAATTTGCAGCAATAACCATCAGAGTACAAAAGTCTCTTTGGGAGACTGATTTCAATTCCTTGGGGAATATATCCATTAGTAAGATTGCTGGATCATACAGTAATATTATTTTTAGTTGTTTCAGGACTCCCCGTACTAATTTCCAAGATGGCTATCCTACTTTACAATATCACTGATAATGTATAACAGTTCCCTTTTCTCCACATCTTCACCAACATGCTTTTAAGGCTCTTATCTGACAAGTGGTAAAAAGCATGGTCTTATTCAATTTGGGCTTTTATATCAAATTACCAAAGACTGTATGACTTAAACAACAAATATTGTTTTCTCCTGGTTCTGGAGGCTGGGAAGTCCTAGATCAAGGTAACGGGAGACCCTGTGTCTGGTGAGGGCGCACTGCCTGGGGTGACGCAGTCATCTTCCCATTCCGTCCTCATACGCTTGAGAGGGCACCAGGGAGCAGAAGAAAGTGCTCTTGTGTCTCTCCACGTGAAGACATTAATCTCCTCACAAGGGCTTTTTTGCTCCCAGGATCTTATGACAATCCAAAGATGCCATTTCCAAACACAGTTATAAAAGAAATTTAAGTTTCAATATATGGATTTGGGGAAAGCACATTCAGTCCATAGAATATGTGTGTATGCATGTGTGTGTGCATGTGTGTGAGATATACCACATATATGCTATTTTAGACAATCATACACAAGCTTTAACTAGCCCTTGCATCAAAGACTTCTTTCCTTTCCTTTGTAGGTAATGTCATATTTAGCCTCTAGGCCACCTATTATGTTCTCTTTATTACTTTGAACTTCCTTGAAATAGCAAATTGTAAAGTGTATTTAAAATGTTTTTTTCATTGAGTACGCAAAGCACTGTGTGCTTAACTGCAAAGTAATGTAATTTAGTAGTAGTGTGCAGATTTTATTAAGATAACTCATTAGCAATAGAGCACTAACATAGCCCTGGAGGTGACTCAAATGGAGTCAACTGAATTACGTGGTTAGAATACCAACATATATACAAATGTGAATAGGCTAGTTAAAGGTAACAAGAATGTAGCAATTCCACAATAACCTCACCTAGATAAGATTATCGATAAAGCATTCATTAATATTTTTGAAAGCAATAAAGAGTAAGATTTATAAAAATGATTACATATGCATTTTGGACTAACATCAATATATTCAGCAAATCAGGGTATTATTGAAAGCAGAGATAAAATCTATGGTTTTGGATCTGTATAAAGGAAAATGAAGAGGAAAATAAAGAGGATAGGGAGGGAGAGACAAGGGAAAGTAAATGAGAAATCAAAATAATCAAGAAAAAAGTTACCATTTCTGTATAAATACGTGATATGCCAGAGCACAGACATGATGTCATTCATGATTAATACCTGGAATTATGAAATCTTTCCTGAATCAGATCGAGTAAATCTGACTTTTTCTCCTATTTACTAGGAGTCAAAAATGTTCATTCCTCCTTATAGCATTGGTTACCCTGTATCTGAAATAAGTTTTAGATATGATTCCTTTATATGCAAATACAAAATTTAAAAATTAAATATTTAATTATTAAAAAAATACATATTTCTTCCAAAATAGGTAAACAGTAAATACTTAATTAAATGATTAATTAATTGAGAGATTAAATATATATATTAATATTTTCTGCTTCACCTTTTAGCACAAGTTAATGATTTGTATCTTAGATTACATTTGGTAACTAAGTTCTTTTATGATTTCTTTCTTTCTTTCCTTTTTTTTTTTTTTTAGAGACAGAATCTTACTTTACCACCCTCAGTAGAGTGCCATGACATCACACGGCTCACAGCAACCTTCAGTTCTTGGGCTTAGGTGATTCTCTTGCCTCAGCCTCCTGAGCAGCTGGGACTGCAGGCGCCCACCACAACACCTGGCTATATTTTTGTTGCAGTTTGGCCGGGGCTGGGTTTGAACCCACCACCCTCAGTATATGGGGCCAGCACCCTACTCACTGAGTTACAGGCACCACCCCTTTTATGATTTCTTAATTTTAAGTCAGAATGATGGCTTTGAAGATATTTAGTACAATTACAGTTTTATATTTGAAACATTTATTTACAAAGATAAGATATTTCGAGGCGTCTAAGTCTTCACTTATTTCACCTATGATAACATGACTCCAAAAGCGTTTTGGGAAATGCAGTGTTAGAGTCAGTCAATTGGTGGTCTCTCTTTATGCAACATGTTTTACCAAGATTAAGGAAAGTCAATAATTAATGTTACACTTCACACAAGAACATACAGAAATTAAAATAGTTTTAATTTTAATAGAAAACTATTGGAAAATAGTTTTCTGCAACTCATGCAATTCAAAAAAAATAAGTCTGTGAAATTAATGCTCCAGATAAGGGTATATTATTCCTACTGTGAAATCACTAAATAATACATCATTATTTATATTAAATTATAGCATTTGATATAAGTACTAAATATATTTAGAGATGATGCTTCAAGGAATTAATTTAATTTTGAGAAAGGAAACAAATGTAGAAGCTTCTAATGTGCTTTTAGGAATTTTTTAAGGCTAGTCATCTATATAGCTTATTTCTGTAAGTGATGCTATGCTATTTCATATATAATTTTATGCTATGAAATACTACACTATGGAATAATTTTGGGTGCCCATTTTTTGCCTCTTTGATTTTATTATCTTTCTCCCTATTATTTTTTTTCTTTAATATTCTGTCTGTGGAGAAAGATACATTACGGTTCAACTCTCAATACCTCAGAACAAATGTGATATCCTTTGGGAAGAAAGTCATTACCTTGGTAATCTAGTAAAAATGAGGTCTTTAGCATGGGCTATAATCTGACTGGTTTCTTTATTAAAAGAGGAACTATGAACAAAAAGAGAGACATAAAAAGAAAGACAATGAGAAAAGACAAAGAGAATGTCATCTGCAATCAAGAAATCCTGGTGACTACCAGAAGTCAGGCAAGCGTCATGAAACAGGTTCTGTCTCACAGTCCTCAGAGGACAACACTTGATCTTGAATTTGCACCCTCTGGAATTCTGAGGCAGTGCATTTCGGCTGTTCTGAGCCACCTAGTTTTTGATACTTGGTTATTTAGCCTTAGAAAGTAATGTGCACCCTTTCCCAGAATTTGTAAATATTCTGGATTGTACTTCCAACAGTAGAGTACAATTATAAAAAAATTGCTGGACAAATGAACAGTCATAGAACATCTTACTTCAAGAACTGAGAAAGAGTTTGATAAGTGTTAACTTACGTACTGAATGGTTTACGTAGAGGTTGCCGAGTTTTGGGCTGAGATTTAAAGGAAAGAACAGATTTACTAAGAAAGGAGAATGGATGTGCCAATTAAACTTCAGTTGGGAATAAGGACCTTATAGGTCATGAACACAGACATATCCTGTTTCTTGTACTTTGCTTTATTGTGCTTCACAGATGCTGTATTTTTTGCAGAATAAGTTTGTGGCAGCCAAGTCTATTGGCACCATTTTCCCAACAGCATGTGATTGGGTGTCTGTGTCACATGTCATTATTGCAGTATTTTCAACTTTTGCTGTTGTTATTATATCTGTTATGATATCTGTGATCGATGATCTTTAAAGCAGGAACTGTTTGAAGAACCATGAACTGCACCCTATGGAATACAGAACTTAATCTACAAATGCTGAGTGGATTCTGATGCTCTACCTCAGAGCCTTCCTCACCCCACTCTCCCTCTCCTCAGACAACAATATTTATTTGTTTATTTATTTTTTCTGTGTTTTTTTTTTTTTTATTGTTGGAGATTCATTGAGGGTACAATAAGCCATGTTACACTGATTGCATTTGTTAGGTAAAGTCCCTCTTGCAATCATGTCTTGCCCCCAGAAGGTGTGGCACACACCAAGGCCCCACCCCTCTCCCTCCTTCCCTCTCTCTGCTTTTCCTTCCCCCCATGACCTCAATTGTCATTAATTGTCCTCATATCAAAATTGAGTACATAGGATTCATGCTTCTCCATTCTACAACAATATTTAAATGAGGCCAACTAATAATCACACAATGGCCTCCAAGAGTACAAGTGAAAGGAAAAGGTGTGCATATCTCACTTTATATCAAAGCTAGATATGATTCAGCTTGTTGAGGAAGGCATGTCAAAAGTTGAGAGAGGCCAAAAGCCAGGCCTCTTGCTTCAAACAGCTGGTGAAGCTGTGAAAGCAATGGAAAAGTTCCTGATGGAAATTATAAGTGCGACTCCAGGAAACATGTAAATGACAAGAAGGCAAACAGCCTTCTCAGTGATACAGAGAAAGTTTTAGGGGTCTGAATACAAGACCAAGCAAGCAGCAATATTCCTCTCACAAAAGCCCAAGCTATAGCTAGGCCCTCACCGTCTTTAGTTATATGAATGCTGAGAGTTGAGGAAGCTGCAGAAGAAAATTTTATAGCTAACAGGGGTTGGCTCATGAGGTTTAAGAAAATAAGCCATCTTCCTAATGCAAAAAGGCGAAAGATAAAGTTGCAAGTGCTGACAGAGAAGCTGTAGCAAGTTATCCAGATTTAGCTAACAGAGATATAGGTGCTACACCGAACAACAGAATTTCATTGTAGATGAAACAGCTTTCTATTAGAGGAAGATGTCATCTAAAAGGAAACTCAATGCCTGGCCTCAAAGCTTCAAGGGACAAGCTGTTTTCACTTGTTAGGGACTAATGGAGTTGATGAGTTTATGTTCTTTTATCATTCCAAAACTCCTTGGGCCCTTAGAATTATTCTAAGTCTACCCTGCCTGTATTCTATATATGGAAGGGGAGAACACAGCATATCTGTTTATACATGTTTACCAACCATTTTAAGTCTACTGTTGAGACCTATTTATCAGAAAAGGAAGATTCCTTTCAAAATATTAATGCTCTTTATCCAAGTACCTAGACACCCACGAGATCTACTGTTGATGTGCGGGAAAGTTCATGTTATTTTCAAGTCTGAAAACACAACATCCATTCTGCAGATCATGAATCATGGAGTAGTTTTTAATTAAAGTCTTATTATTTAATAAATACATTTTATAAGGCAATAGGTACAATAGATAAAGATTCATATGACAAATATGAGAAAGTAAATTGGAAGTTTCTGAAAAAATGATTCACCATTCTAGATGCTATTAAGAATAGAGTATTTGGGATTGATGGGAGGCTATAAAAATATGAGCATTAATTGAAACTTGAAAGATGATGGATGACTTCAAGGAGTTCAAGATATCAGTTAAAGAAGTAAATGCAAATATGGTGGAAAAATCAAGAGAATTGAGTTAAAAGCAGAGTATGAAATGTGAATGAATTGCTCCAATCTTTTGGTAACACTTAAACAGATGAGAAGTTGCTTATAGATGAGCAGAAAAAGTGGCTTCTTGAGATGGAATCTACTCATGGTGAAGAATTTTGAACATTTTGAAGTGACAACAAGGCCTTGTAATATTACAGAAATTTAATTCATAAAGCAGTGGCAGCTTTGAGAAGACTAACTCCAATTTTGCAAGATGTTCTGCAGCAGGTAAATGCTTCAAATAGCACTGCATGCTACAGAGAAATCTTTCATGAAAAAAGGAGTCAACTGACACAGGAAATACCACTGTTATCTTATTTTAAGAAAATGCCGGGTGGCACCTGTGGCCCAGTGAGTAGGGCGCCGGCCCCATATACTGACGGTGGCCAGTTCAAACCCATCCCTGGCTGAAATGCAACCAAAAAATAGCTGGGCATTGTGGCGGGTGCCTGTAGTCCCAGCTGCTGGGGAGGCTGAGGCTGAAGAATCGCGAAAGCCCAAGAGCTGGAGATTGCTGTGAGTCCTCTGACATCATGGCACTCTACCAAGGGTGGTAAAGTGAGACTCTGTCTCTACAAAAAAAAAAAAAAAAGGAAAGAAAAGAAAATGCCATAGCCACTTTAACCTTCAGCAATCCCCACCCTGATCAGTTCAGTTCACATCAAGTCATCAACCTGGAGGCAAGAATCTGCACCAGCAAAAGGATTACCACTTAATGATGGCTCAGATACTCAATAGAATATTTCAGCAAACCAGTATTTTTTGAATAAGCTATGTAAAATTTTTAGACATAATGCTATTGCATATTTAATAGACTACAGTATAGGGTAATTATAAACGCTGTATGCATTAGGAAACCAAGACATGTAATTTGTATTCACTTTTTCCCCAGTGTTTTGGAACCAAATCTACAATATTTCCAAGGTATGTCTGCAACTTAAAATGACAAACAGAGACTGGGCTTGATTGGCATATGCTTATAATGCTAGCACTCTGAGAGGCCAAGGTGGAAAGATCCTTTGAGCTCAGGATTTGGAGGCCACCCTGAGCAAGCAGGAGACCCCATCTCTACTAAAAATAATTTTAAAAAAGGCAATTAGCTTGGCATTCTGATGGGTGTCTATAGAACCAGCTACTCATGAGGCTGAGGCAGGAGGATCACATGAACCCAGGAGTTTGAGGTTGCTGTGAATTAGGCTGACATCATAGCACTCTAGCATGGTTTTAATTAAAGGGTAAGCTAAGTTTTTAAAAGTGAAAAAGTTACTTTACATAGATATTTAAACTGGAGCGTTAAAAATTATTATAGCTCAGCTAATAGATTATTTGAGTAATTTCTTAATTACGGATCTCCTTATTTACTTAATAGCTTCTAATTTACTTGAATTATCAAGGTGCCAGTGACTTCTTATCCATTTGTTACAATGAAGTATTTCTCTACATTATTATATTCCTATTATAAAAGTTGTCTTATATAAGATTAGCCCACATCACAAAATCCCAAAACCAGAGATGTTGCTGTGGATGTGGAGAAAAGGAAACACTTTTGCACCACTGGTGGGAATGACTAATACGTTCTTTTTGGAAAGATATTTGGAGATCACTTAGGGATCTAAAAATAGACCTGCCATTGGATCCTTCAATTCCTCTACTAGGTAAATATCCAGAAGACCAAAAATCACCTTATAAGAAAGATAGTTGCACCAGAATGTTTATTGCAGCCCGATTCATAATTGCTATGTTATGGAAGAAGCCCAAGTGCCCATTAACCCATGAATGGATTAATATATTGTAGTAGTCCACCATGGAATATTATGCAGCCTTAAAAAAGATGGACACTTTACCTCTTTCATGTTTACATGGATGGAGCTGGAACATATTCTTCTTAGCAAAGTATCTCAAGAATGGAAGAAAAAGTATCCAATGTATTCAGCCCCACTAGGCAACCAATTTGTAAACATTCACATTTTCATATGAAAGCTATAACCCAACTATAGCCAAAGAAGAAGGGGAAAGTAGAGAGGGAGGGAGAGTAATTGGTGGGACCACACCTATGGTGCATTTTACAAGGGTACTAGTTAAATCTACTAAGTGTAGAATATAAATTTCTTAACACAATAACTAAAAAAATGCAGTGAAGTCTATGTTAATCAGTTTGATGGAAGTATTTCAAATTGCATATAAGACTAGCACATTGTAACCCATAATTGCATTAATGTACACAGCTATGATTTAATAAAAAAACAATAAAAGCTGGGCGGCGCCTGTGGCTCAAGGAGTAGGGCGCCAGTCCCGTATGCCAGAGGTGGCGGGTTCAAACCCAGCCCCGGCCATAAAAAAAACACACACACACACACACACAAAAAAAAAAACAATAAAAGTTGTGTCATAAATAAATACTGACCTCCTATTCTAAATTTTTGTGATACTTGTACATTTGGTTTGCTTAAATACATAGAGGAGGTAACACTTTCAAATACCTTTAAAAGTAAAACTTTTCAATAGGAATAACATTTAAATAAATATCACAATACCTTGGTGACATTAAACAAAGGACCTTCAGGTTGGGAATAGCCAGAGGCAACATTACTTTGATTGGGGAAAAAAATAAGTCAGGATAATTTTTTTTTGTTGTTTTGTTTTCTTTTTTAGCTGTCTCATCATATAATTTTGGGACCTTGGGAAAAGGAGGATATTGACTCTTTCGGCTATTTTATTTGATTTTAATAATGTCATAGGATTTCATTAAGGTTATTACAATTTTCTTGTAGTACAAAGTGCTACATCAGTGAAAAATAACCCAGAATGATTTCAACAGGTGGCTAGCCTGGGCCTGCTAAACAGCAATGACAAATGCAACATAAAATAGATGGGGGTTGTGGTGGACACCTGTAGTCCAAGGTACTTGGGAGGCTGAGGCAAGAGAATCCCTTAAGCTCAAAGAGTTTGAGGTTACTACCCTGTTTCCCCAAAAATAAGACATCCTCCGAAAATAAGACATACTTACAGGAAAGATAAGATGTCCCCTGAAAATAAGACCTAGTGCATCTTGGGGAGCACACCTTAAAATAAGACACTGTCTTATTGTCGGGGAAACAGGGTATGAGCTGTAATGCTCATTTCTTTCCTGATACCATCTTCCCAATCATTTATGTTATGTGCTTTTAATTTGTTTACCATAATTCAGAAACTTAAATATGGTTTGATTAATTTTATGAACATCTTAATGCGAACTATTATATTTTTTATATCATTTACAACCCAAATACGTGAAAAAAGTAAATGAATATTTAGGCTACTGAAATCAGAGGAATGACTTGTGTAATGTGTTCTTAGATGGTTAAGTATTAAATAAATACGATTAAGATCAAATTCATTATGGGAGAATCCTTAAATATATTACTGAATGATATTAGCAGATTGCTAGAGCCAAGGAGGTAAAAACTTATTGTGTATTTTAAGTAGGAAGGGACCTATGAATTATCATCTACTTTCACCTGAGGTACAGAGAGAGCTATAGCCTGGAAACAAACAAAATGAGGTACAGATAACATGTTATAACAGCTATATAACTAACTTGCAATAGGTTAAGTCAGTCCCTGATTTACTTAAAGTGATGTGCCTCTAGCCTACCAATCTGTTTACAAGAGGATGATAAACTGTCACTAGAAGAAGTTTACAGCATTCATGACATGTATAATTTTTCAAAATTCCCAGGCATATTTAATAATGGATCCGAGGAATATGGGGTTCAAAGGAGAAGGCTCAAATATAATTCTGATATTAAAGTACTAGACTTTACCTGTGAATGATACATTCACAAGAGAAGATATAGAATTTGACCGTAGAATGGAAAACTAGAAACAAAGGATCAAATAATTTAAATTAAAGACTGAATTGAGTATTAACAGATTAGATATAGCAGAAGAGAGACGTAGTGAACTATAAAATAACTGTTGGAAATGTTCAGGCTGAAAAGAAAAGCAAAAAGTATAAAAGTAATTTTAGAATCATGATTTGAGAAGATCTAACATACATTATATTCAAATCCAAGAAGTAAGGAGAGAGAATGGAGAGGAAGCAATAATTAAGAGAAATCAGCTGGAAGTCTGAAAAGTCTTAAAGGACATCATGCCATCAGGCTACCCAACACACATTTGAAAAAATAAACAAATACTGAGAAGCCACCTTCGGCCCATCATTACAAATGTGTGTACGTGTGTAAATATGTGTGTATTCAAAGTCTTATTTCTTCAAAAGAAAAATGTGCTATATTTTAAATAGAAATGACAGAGCAAAACTATTTTTAAATTGCTGAAAGGAAGTAACTGTCAACATACACTTTTATACTCAGCAAAAGTATTTTAACTGTGGAGTAAATTTTCCAGAAAAAAATACTAATACATTAAATTAAAACACAAAGGGACTTATTTGGCCAAAGCAAAAGTTTACCACAAAAAACGAGAGATATACAAAAATAAATGAGCAGAAAAGGAGACAGTATGTGTGAAAATATAAATGAATTTTAATTTTAATTGTGCAAAATTATGCATTGCTACCATAATAATGTGTATGGTTTTAATTAAAAGGCAAGAGAAGTGTGAAATTGAAATAAATGTTCTACTATGTCAGTGTTTCATTAATTTGCCATTTGCATTAACAGAATTCAATTATTCATATCGGAACATCTACTGTACTAGAAAAGTATCTACCTGTACAAAAAGGATCTAAAACTAAAATGCCATCAGAAGAGGGAAGTTTTACTTTAAAAGAAGGCAAATATAAGACAAATACTGTAAGAATAATAAAACGCATGGGGCAAATAATATGATAAGAGGCACAAAACAAAAATTAGCCATTACTTTATAGGAAATGGTACTTATCCACTGGTTAAAGATAAAAATTTGTCAGAGTAGATCAAAAAAATCAATTGTATGCTACCTAAAATATCATTTTACATGTAAAAATATAAGACCTCTGGTGCAGTGTAGATGATAGTTTTTTGTTCCATTCTCACGCGTGACTCATCTATTGCCAACTCAGTTGAATGTTTATTTTTCATTATTACATTTAGCTATACAAACAATTTATGTATGCAATATACCTTTTCTTGAAGATGTTGCGCTTTCTCTGTCTTAGCTTTGGAACATTCACCTATTTTTGAATTGAACTTTATCTGTTTCCCTTAGGATTTTCACACGACAGCTTGTTATACTTTTCAAACATGAGTCTTCAGATTTCCAGGTAAGCAGCTCCTTTCCTAGTTCATTACAAAATCTATCTTTTCCACATTATATCATAAAAGTGGGGCGGTGCCTGTGGCTCAAGGAGTAGGGCTCCGGTCCCATATGCCAGAGGTGGCGGGTTCAAACCCAGCCCCTGCCAAAAACCACAAAAAAAAAAAAAAAAAAAATCATAAAAGTGGCTTTCATCTTATATTCACCTTTGTGTAACCACTTCTAGATGTTCTATTCTGTTTCGCTTATTAAATTGTCTTTTGCCTTTATAGCATTGTTTTGATTAAGATGGATTTATAGTCTGTTGGCACATGTTCTGATAGTTTGCAAAATAATACGCCTGATGGTCACTCTTTTTTTTTTTCAGTTTTGCTTTGTCGTTTCAAAATGTGTATTCTTTATACACACACACACACAAATATAAATATATATATAGATAGATAGGATTTTTCCTCTAAATGACAAAATTATCATAATTTTATTGGAAAGTATTTAGTTTATACAAGAATATTGGCAAAATTGACTTTTGTGGTAGTAACCTTATGTTCCTTGATATCATAGAGTCATTTTCACTTATTCTGGCCTGGTTTGATGTTGTCAATTAGATTATATAATTTCCTTGTGTGGGTTCTTTGCCAATTTATCAACTGTAATTCTATTTTATTTTAAATTTATTCATTAAAGGAAATGCATTTGTATTTATAAAAAAACTATTTTTAGGATAGAGATAAAAGTAACTTTTTGTCTAGCTTACTCATTAATTTTACCTAAATTTTTATTTAAATTTTTAAACATTTAATTAACAAATAAATGTTACTATATATTTAAGGTATACAAAGTGATGATTTGAAATACATTGACACTTGTTTATTACTATAGCAAAATCAACAAGCATATCATCATTGTAATATAGATTAGAAAATAGTTAGATTCTTAGAACTTATTCATCTTATTACTGAACGTTTTATCTTTTGACCAACATCTCTCCATTTTCTCTACCCCAGTTCCTGACAACCAGAATTCTACTTACTCTTTCCTTTATCAGTTCAGCTATTTTAGATTTCATATTATATGCTTCTATAAAAATGTTTTATTGAGTGTGCATGATAAATCACATCCTCTGCAAAAATATTTTATTTTCAAAATTTTATATTAATTATTTTATTATTCTAACCATTAAAATTTCAAAGAATGTGCTCTACAGGAAAGAGACTGAGATGGTTATCTCTTATTTTGTTTTTCATGTTCATTTTAATTATTTTAGAGTTTAGGGGTAACAAACACTAAAAATAAATAAAATAAAACATTTATAGTACAAGACAGAGGTTCTTGTTATACTTGGTCAGGAATATCATTTTTAGCCAAATTTTAAGAATTGGCTAAAATTCTTCAATTTTAAGCCACAAATTAAGTTGGTTGATACTATTTTAACCTCTTTCAATTTTAAAATGTCATTATAAATTAACTGTCTTTCCAAATCAGAGAGTATCCTGAATTTACAATACTAGAGTAAGAAAAAAATTAAAATAACAGAGCTGCAGAATATATATTTTATAGATAAAACCAAATTTCATCAAATATTTAGAGTGAAACATAAATGCAGTCAACATTTAGACACTTAGAAAGATGTTGATATTTTGCTAAAATGTTCAGTCTTTATACAGATGTCTGGCAGCACATTAGGAAAACAAAACACTTTGTGAATAAACATAATCTCAATTATAGCAAAGTGGTGCTTTTCCACTGATTTCCAATTTTCTTTCTAAGACAGGACATAATCACGGGTTGGGTGATTGTAGGGATTAACAATCCTTGCTTCTAAGAACAGAACACCGCCACACGTTTGTTAGCTATGTCCGTCCCTCTGTCTTTTTAATGAAGACTGAATTAGGAATTAGATGATCATGAAAGCTACAGCAGTTTCATGCCCACTTCTAGAGTCATTTTGATCTGACCCAAAATAATGATAGCAGTCTATTGAAGATTTAGTAACCCTTGATAAATATATAATCCTTTTTAAAGGTCACTTGTTATATTCATGAAGAAATTACACTCCTTTTAAAATTTTTCTAGCCACACAAATTATGTATCTATTTATTTGGAAGTATTATTAATCTTGCTTTAACAACATATTTTCCATGTATGCGTGTGTGTATATATATATATACATTTTTTTTTTTAACTCTTGAGACAGAGTTTCATTTTGTCACCCTCTAAGTACAGTGCTGTGGCATTATAGCTCACAGCAACCTCAAATTCTTGAGCTCAAGTGACCTTCTTACTTCAGTCTCCCAAGTAGCTGGGACTACAGATGACCTACAATGTTTGGCTGTTTTCAGAGGGGAGGTGTGGCTCTTGGTCAGGCTGGTCTGCAACTCCTGAGCTCTAACAATCCACCCACCTGGGCCTCCCAGAGTGCTAGAATTACAGGCTTGTGGCCTCATTATTTCCAACATAATGGTAAGTTACAGCCCATAGGGTAATATTTAAATTTGTTCATTTTTTTTTTACTGAAAGAATAATTAATATGTATTAAATAAAGGGAGATCTCCCTGAAAATTTAAAAGGTAAGAAATAATTTGATTATTTATTAGATAACTTTTTCCTTAAATTTCTAATGAATTAAAGATTATTTTTTCTCCTCAAATGGTGTGTATGATCATAATTTTTTTAATTCTGGAAAAAATATTTAATGCTTTTAGTCTATTTCCCAATAAACAATGATGTGGTCCTAAGAGGGGGGGAAAGTCTTATTAAATATATAATGCAATGTGAGGAAGGGAAAGTACTGCTTGGATAATGGAATGGGGTATATTTTGAAACTTTTGTCTGTTCTTACAATCCCTTGTCTATTAACTATATTATTATCTTAAGAATTATAATTTTAACTGAGCCCTGCTCAGAAAGAAGTATCCACATATTAATCAATAATTACAGTAAAGTTCTTTCCTAAAACCTCCAAGTCAATTTTGGGACACTTAAATATGTACCCGTTAATAAATTTTTCTTTTTCTAAACCTGTTTACTAGAAGTTTATTTTTTACAGAATGCTATAGACTTATTTGGTAAAAATTATTTTCTTATATGCTACATGATAAATGCTGGCTAAGAATTTATGTCAGAACCTAACTTATAGCACCTAAAATTAGACTTGGGTTGAGTGTACAGTTATCATCAAACCATCCAAGCTCTACTTTGTAACTTTCCCTCCCTGATCACTGTTCACTCTACGGCTCTCAGCAGATGCTCAGTATCCCACTGTGCTTCGTGCACCTCCACCCCACTACTACGGAGAGAGAGAGAAAAAACCCTATGTTGGCATTTGTCCTTTACTCGATAGTATGGATTTCACATTATACTTTAATATTTATGGATATAATTACTATTAAAATTATATCTCTCATTGAGGAAATAAATGTATATATTAAACATGATTATATCAGTTTCTATAAATGTGAGTAATTTTTTTTTTTCCTGTAATATGATTGCCGACTGAAACAATTAAAAAGTCCACAGGGCAATTCAGAAAGGACTCACGTACACTGATTTTGTATAATATGAAAACTATTCTCTTTTCAGTAAACCTTGTGGCAGTTTGAAAACTTTCAAATGAGACACAGATTAAAAAAATGAAAAAAATAAGAATGACTCTACTACCACAATACGGCCTCTGCCACAGGCAGACTTGAAGACGCTCTTGCTTTACTGTAATTTCTTTACCTCTACAAGTTGCATCTTCCCTTCACCTAGCACACCTTTGCTTCCAGAATACCCTGTCCCCTGCGCTTCCGTCTCAGGGATAGAAAAAGCTTCTGCCTGCTGATGGTCCTTAGAAACTGTGAAAATTTATAACATTCCAACTTGTGTTCTTAACTCTGTTTATTTGTCTTTACATAATCATTTCATGGATGTCTTTTTCAGTTAACTACTTTCAAATTTACCATCTGTTTTCTGCTATGTTCTCACAGATAAGCAGGTGTTCATTGTATATTATTTGAATGAATGAATAAATGAGACCTTAAAAATTCCCTCATGTGCTCAAAGGATTTCACATACCTTTCATACCATATTTCATATTTGTTAATAATTTATAATATTGGCAATGCTTATTAAATTACAGATTTAATATCTTATATGCCATAATTCCATGAGTTGAAAATGATATGTAATATCTGTTGGTATTTTTGTGGTTGTTATTTGTTTGTTTTAATGTAAACTTAACCTGAAGTTAAACTTCACTGCCATCTCTGCTTCATTGAAGTTGAACTTGAGCTTATCTGGGGACTATGAGGACATGGCTATAACATGCCATAATTTACCTGTATGGATTAAGGTTTTCTTAAGACTGTGTATCTGCATCAATACACAACGAAATGTTACAAAGTGATGCTAATATAACACTGGGGAGCACCCACACATTAATATAGCACTGCAACAGTCATCTGCAAACTGAAATATCATATTTTATGTACATCGACAATACTAGTTTTTTGCATTAACTTATAAAATGGGTTTCTATGAATTAATTGGGTCTTTTTTTTACATTACATTTCTGAGTAATATTTTAATGGAGAACCATTTAAAATCCATTTATTTATATTTTTTCTTAACAGATGTGATTTATTAAACAGTGTGTGCCTCTCTCTGCAAATGAATTCAAGTATCTAACCGGTAGGAAGCTGTAAGTTATTTTTGATATGTCTGTATTCTTTATCTAGTACTTTTTTTTACTCAAGCTGCCATATCAAAGTGATACAGACTGGGAGGTATAAAGCTCAGAAATTTATTTTCTCATGGTTCCAGTGGCCTAATACCCCAGAGCAAGGTGTCATCCTGACTGTTTCCCCTTCCCTGGGTGGCAGACGACTGTCCCCTCACTGTGTCCTCGCAAGCTCTTTCCCCTGGGCTCCTGCACTCTCACTGTCGCTGCCTCTTCGTGTAGGACATTCGCCCTCCCTGCCGCATCCTCACGTGCCACCCTGATGCTGTGGATGCTTGTCCGTGTTCCCGTCTATTCTTTATATAAGGCCACCAGACACATGGGGTCCAGCCACTCACAGTCATTTTACCTTACCTCCTTCTTTAAAGGCCGGGTCTCCAACACGGTCCTTTTAGCAGTACTCGGAGTGAAGACTTCAGTGTGTGAATTTTGGATAGACAGAATTCAGCCCATAATAGCTTCCATGTGAAAATAATCTCTAAATCTGTCCAATTCTTTTTCTAAATCTTCCTCTCAAATCACTGGACTCATTCCCGCAGCTCCCTGTCACCTGCATCAAGTAACTGTCCCCCCGCTGACTGTAGTGTCCCCCCTCCTCCTAACAGCAAGTTTGCTGAAGTGGATCAGTTAAACAGCACTTCCCCAGGGACGTTTCCTCCAGCTGGTACTGGGTCTCATAAATCCCTGCATTTTTGCTTTTATCACATGTCCTAGTTTTAGGATGACAGTACAGTGGCTTCTCTGGTTGCTGGACAAAGACTGCTGGGGTTCAAAGACCCTAACTAGGTATGAATCCCCAGGGAATTTATTCATAATCTGTACCTCTGTAGTTATTTTCTTTTCCATCTGTAAATGATGTTAATAATTTCCTCACACATACGTGATATATATATACACACACATTATATATATACATATACATACTACATATATATTTATATATGTTACATATATATATTTGAGACTAGTTCTCTTTGTCACTTGGGCTAGAGTGCAGTGCTTCATCAATGTTCACTGAAACCTCAAAGTCCTGAGCTCAACTGAGCCCCCTGCTGGCCTCCCCAGTAGCTAAAACTACAGGTCACACCATCACATCCAGCTAACACTGTAGGTAATAATAAATAAATTAAACATATTACTTGTTTAGAAGAGTGTATGGCGCTTAGGAAAGTTTCGAATAAATGTTAAGTGTTAAGAATCATTTAATCATAAGAATCCAAATGGCCTTGCTGTGCCCAATACTGTCTGCCTAACCACTAGTACAGGGCTTATTCATAAGGTGTGTCAACATATATCAATGGAATAAGCAATGGCTCGGGCATAGAAAAATCTATTCCTTTAGGATTGGAACAGGATTAGTAATTAAGACTGATCCTAACAACATAGTTAAAAGAATATAAGAATACAGTTTTAAACGTGGGTCTCTTTGACTGGAAAGCGTTCCAATGGTGAAAATGCTCTAGGAGATACAGTGGTTACCAAGCTGAAAACAGCATTTCATTATTGGAAACACACAGAAGACAAAGTGTCACTTCCTCCTGGCAAGAACAGCAGAGAGTTAGTATAAAAATTACTAAGTGCTGTATCTTTAAAACAATAGATGTTGATGGCAACACTATGGGCTCAACACCAGACCAGGCGGTCTGCAGGCCGTGGGTGCTGAGCCAGCAGCCAAAACGTCTGGCTACGTTGCAAATACCAGTTCGAGTATCTTTCCTGCAGACCTTTTCAAGCCAAGTGCCCACTAAGTCTGTTTGTGAAAACTGGGATATATAAGCCTTTGTGGGTTCCTTTCTGCATTACTTAGTAGGATAATTTAGAAGATGGTTGGACCAGTTAATTTAGAAGATGGTTGGACCAGTGAGTGTTGTTTGGTTGGTTTGCTTTGGTTTATATTTTAACAGCAGATTATTTTCTTAAAGACTTTTCTGTTTTCTCCTTTTCAACTTCAAAGAGGTTTTGAATGTCAAAGAAAGGCCTTTAGAATATTTAAGAAAAAGATTTTGTTGTTGTCTAGACATTAGAAATCCGAAGTCACTTGAAACTGGACACTTAGTATTCTATTATACTAAGAATAATATTTTTAAAAAGAATAATTAGGTTGGAAGTATCATTAAGAGAGAGGAAGAGAGAGACCATGACAAGAGGCACATATGTTATCTCTCAGCTCTCAGACTCTCTGTATATGTACCTAGATGCCTTGGGAAATCATAAAGAAAATAACGCATTCACTAGCTCTGAAGTCCAGAAATGCCAGACATTCTTCTCCATAGATTCCACATCGAAATATTTTTTACCAAAGCATACAATATACAAAATTCAGCCTTGATTTTTTTCCCCTTAATAACTAAGGATCACATATATGTAGTAAAATTACAAATCAGAGATTTCACTTAAAAAAATCTACTAAAGCTTAGAAATATGTACTCTTAGCTTATACTATGGCGGTTACATAATTTTAGTTACAGGTGTGAAAATACCAATTTTTTTCAATGACCCTTAGGAATTGGGTTTGAAATGTGAAATATCACACCAATTAATTTAGCCAACATTTATATCAACTCCACCCCCAAGGTAGTAGCAGCATGATGAAAAGTATAGAGAATCTGGAGTATTGAAAATTCATTTTAACTTTTCACTAATGGAATCACTTTCTGCCCTGGAAAGCAAAAATATGCTTTAGAAAGTTATCTTTCCTAGAATAAGAGCTTAACTTGCATGCATATTTGTCTTGTAATATTTTTTTCTGGTACTTTGATGTCCTTTATAAGAAAGGATAAAATATTTCTATATTTATTAATTAGCAATTAAAACTTGGGCTTTCGGTCATCTTTAAATCTTTTTTTCCTTTTTGCTATTGTTCTCATCTACTAGAAAAATGATTATTTTTCAAGTAACATAATTTATATGCAATTATAGTTTATGTAGCTGTGATATATTTGTTCTTTAATTTCCTCTATTATATAAAAAAGGAAGGAAACCATCAAAGTGATTTCTTAACATTGCACATAAGATTTTTGTTCTCCTCCAAAGTGTCTTCTCTGCCTTGAGTCAAAGGTTCAGTGCAACTGTTCACTAATATATAGACATTTTATATGAAAACAGGTTCAGTAGGGAGACTCATCCCGTGATCCTTTTACCCACTTTTATTTGGATGACACAGCTAGATGTTTACAAGTTTGGTTATATTTCCTCAAAAGCATTGGGAAATTACATTTGCAAGTTTTCTATGCCATTATTGTGGGGCCTTGCCACTGCTATGTTCAAAGCAAAACAAATTCTTTCATTTCCGACCTTTACAACTATTTTGCACACTTTGTGTCTAACCAAATACTAAAAGCAGAAGAATATAAGACAGAGAATCCGAAACCAACCAGTGGAAGAAGCCTGGATGTCTGAGTCACCTGCTGAAAAGGGCTTTCCTTGGGGGCTCTTGTATGTGTATCAACATTCTTGGTGAGTAAGGATAGATACATTTATGTGTATATTAAGCAACAGAGATTTGGGGATTTAATTTTCAATTACTAGTGAGAATTCCTTTAACTAATAAAGTATCTGCTATTTGCAAACCACTTTTCTAGACGTTTTGCATTCACACATGGCAAAAAGCTACCAGAAATAGCAATCTAATATGTGGAGCCTGAATTTTATAGTTTCTCAGTTTTAAAAACGCACCCATTATAAATAATCAGCAGATTCATAAGATAGGATTGGGTTTCTTTCATTGATAATTATTTTTCAATGGAAAGTAAAAAGTACGACATTATCACATGAGGGGGCAGAGGCAGTTATTAACGAATATTCCCTTCCTGCTTTGACAAGAATTTCAAATATACATTAGTTCCACAGAAATTGCCTTAGTTAAAGGAAATATATGCTACAGGAAATGTACAGTTGACATTTTTAAAGACACGTGTTCAATTAAATTGCTGATATATATTTGATATTACTTTGACCTTACTGTATGTTCTGTTAAGGCATGATGCTATCCAATGTCATACTAGCATATCGGCAAACATTGTTTTGTAATTATCCAAATTTATGAAAAATAAATACTTCTTTACTGGCAATTATAATTATAGGAAATCATTAAAATAAGTACACTTCATTTCTATTGCTAGTATTAAAAACCAAGTATAGTCATCCCTCACAATACAAATTATTCATATTCTCTCTCTCCCAACACACACAGACGCAGGCATGCCCTTTGTTGTTAGCTGAAATTTTGATTTTGAAATTGCACTTATGAAAGAATTTCACACTGAATTTAAGAGCAGGCACATCAAATAAGATTTTAGGCTTGCCTTGAAATTTTGCCCTATGACTGAAAGCCTAATATGGGTAGAATCGTTCTATTGATTTTTAGTTAAAATTCTTATGCACAGAAGTCTGCTTTGCCTTAAAATCAGACCCACTAGAGACTTATTTCTTCTATGTTTCTGGAGAATCAGTTTAGTTCTAACCATAAAGGTGAACACTAGTGCTTCTCATGTGCTAATGATATTTTAACAACTCCCCCATTTCTGCAAATATTTATATTTTTAAACATTTTATTTTATTCTAGGAAATGCTGAGTCACGACATACCATAGTAGATCACTCAGGAGATAAACAGTTGGCATATTTATTCAGTGGTGGGTGCCACGGTATTCCCATTTATTGAAAGAGGAATTACATGCATCCTCCTCAAGCTGGGACTCTGATTATCAACCAACACATTAATCCTTAGTGGTTTCCTTCTTGTTCTCTGTCTATAACGAACTGTACTTTTGGTTTGTAGCTTTATTTAAAGCATTTTGTATTCTAAACATGCAATATTGTCTCCCCGCCCCAAAACTAAAACAGCAAACCACTTCACACTTCTCACTCTGGCAGCCTGATTGCATTCTCAAGCCAAGAGTCTGATTCCAGAATTTAGCGATGTTATACAAGGCATGACAATGAAGTAATAAAAATGGTTTGCTTATGTAAGTCTTTATCACAAGCTTTTCACAATAAAAGACATTTCAAAAATGTTATTAGCTGTGGCAGATTCAGGGGTTAGCTAGAAAATAATAAGAGCAATGAAAAAGTTGTCATGAAAGTTTGTTGGCAAAACAGTAAGCTAAGTAAGAACGTAAGTAAAAATGTCTGTAATCCTAACATTTACTTCCTGAGGGAACCAGTGAAGAAGGGAGAGGAAGCCAGCAGGGCAAGTCCAGAGAGAAGGTAAGAACAGAGGGGGACAGGAGATTGAGAAAAGGAGGGAGCAGAGGTGGGAATGAGCTTCTGAGCAGAACTTGAGGGTAAAAGAGAAATTCTCAAAGAGAGTTCTCTGAAAATTTCCTATATGTTTTGTGGTCTGATCCTTTCATTCTTTCTCGCAATCTATAGTTTTGATTACAATTATTATTATTGAAATTTACTTGAAATTGCACTGCCTCATCTTTTTTAGAAGTACCAATAAGAGGTATATATTTTTAGGTAGACTCAAAGTTCCTCAAAAGCCAGTTCATATCTTGGATGGCAGGTTGTGTCATGCTGGAAGAAATTCACAAGGAAACCAGCAGCTTCCACGGCCACTTCTCTCCCTCCTCTATTCATAGAGTGCCACAATTCTCCCCCATCTTACACCTTGTGGGATCCTAAACATACAAAGAGTACCTTCATATTTGTTGAGGGAGAAATTTGTGGTAAAGGGGAGGTGCTATGTTTCATATTGAGGAGAGGAAAAAGGGCTCCAAAATAAGAAGGTTATAGTCTCATGAGGAAATGAAGTGAGGCATGTCCCAGTTAGCTCGGGCAGTGTAGACAAGAGGCTTGAAGGATAGAAATGTATTTCTTGCAATTCTGGAGGCTGCCTGGTCCAAAGTCAAGGATCCACTTCCTGATTTACAGATTGCTGCCTTCTTAGTAAATACTTACATTATGGAGAGAGGGAGATACAGAGAAGTGACAATGTGGAGGGAGAAGAAAGAATATAAGAGAGAGAGAGAGGAGAGAGAGAGGAGAGAGAGAGAGAGAGAGGAGAGAGAGAGAGAGGGAGGAGAGAGAGAGAGAGAGAGAAGAGAGAGAGAAGAGAGAGGAGAGAAGCAAGCATGCATTCTGTTCGCTTTCTCTTCTGTAAGGTCACTAATAACTACAGATGTATAGGATGTATAGGACGCTACTTTGCAGGCTTTCATCTTAACCTAATTACCTGATTGTGGGGAGCGGGCTGTGGCTGGCAGGGACCCCACAGCCTGAGAAATGCTCAGGAAGGAACCCCCAACCACTGCTCCTCCCTTAACAACATTGTTTTCACCTGCCAGAAGTCACGTAGCCCATTCATACTTTCCTCGTTACCAGCCAGGGCACAGTTTTTCTCTTTAAGGTTGATCTGTACCTCATGTGTTAATATTTATGCAACCTTGTTAAGTCACTGTATAAATAAAGCTGTTTCCACGGTTCAGGGGCTGGCTGCAGTCTGTGGCTCCTGTCCGTCTTCACCTCTCCCCATCTCTGTGGCTTTGTGTTTGCCCCTTTCCCACCTTTCCACGCAGGTCAACCCTCTCCACCCATGCCAGGTGGCCAGAGGTCCCCCTCTTATGTCTGTATGTGATACCTACTTATATTCCAAAGACCCTATCTCTAATACCATTACATTGGGTATTAAAGTATTAACATAGTCATTTTTTTGCAGATACAAACATTCAGTCTATACCAAAGAGTAGTAAAGAGAGTAAGAGTCGAGAAGCCATCTGTGTGAGACACAGTGTACAAACACACAGCCAGCCAGACGTCGTGCTCTCAGAAACCTACACTGGTGCCTGTGTTGGTCTAGGGAAGAGAAAAAGTGATGCTTCTGAATGAAGGGAAGTGGTGTATCCTGTTCAAATCCCGTGGTTATTCCTTTGCAGATTCCTTAGGGGAAGATTAGAAGTAAGTTCCCCAGACCCGGGAAACTGAGAAAAATGCCTTAAATCTCCCACCTTCTCCTAGAGCTAACCCAGATAAGTAGTATTGTCTCTCACAAGAGAAAAAGATGGATCTGCTTCAAATATTCCTACAGATTTAATACCTGAACAGTGAATTTGAGGCATCCTTGAGGATATCCAGTATTTTCAGAAATGTCCCCATATATACTTTGCTCTAGTGATTAGGGTGGAGATGGTCACCGGCTACCTTTCCAAGACAACAATGTAACTGTTAATTTTAAATTGAATTAGGATAACACAACGAAAAAGATGTGAAAACTCTGTTTAATTTTGCTAAAAACAGCAGAAATAATAACTTAATTCCATGTTTCTAAATTAGTTATCGTCTAATATTCCATGAAATTAATGATTACCTGTAATGGAGCAGTGGAAGGGGCAAAAGTAACATACGCAGTCATTCTGAGATGGCAAAAGACAGGAAGACAGAATCAAATCTGCAGTGATGAAAACGGAGATGGGGAACAGGGACGGACGCAGGAAAGAAGTGGAATCACGGCCTTTCTCAGGGACGTGGACTCTTCCGGAAGGAAAGTTTTAACTGCGATGGGTTTATAAAAATAAGAGAAAGAAAAAGTATGTATGTTTTATCTTTGTACTACTATTACATAATCAAAAGAGAAAACCTTTTCACGTGGCTATATTTTACTATAATTATACTTGCTCTTGAAAAAATATAATTGTTCAACGATGAGTTTTGTAGTTGGTACCACTGAGGGGTGTTTGATTTCTCTACAACTTTTCTCATTTTATCAGGAATGTTTTACATTTCAACTTATATTCACAAAATTTAAGGAAAAATAACAATGCCTTTCTATCTACTTCTAGGGTCATCACTTCATAATTCTTCCTAAAGTGTTGCGAATTGAAAGCACATGTATTCCCTAGAAGTGAGAACGACGTAACCTAAAAATCGTGCTCTCATCTGAATTTGAAAAAAAAAATTAAACACATTTTAAACATAGGGATACAATTAAGTCTTTCCAGATAAAATTTAAGAGAGTTTGTTTCTAGTACACTGTCTTTACAAGAAATGCTAAAGGAAATTCTTCAGGCTGAAGGCAAATGACTCCAGATTGTACATTGAATCCAAATTAAAAACAAAGCAGGTGATGGTTATGTTAGTTTGATTTAAGCATTCCATATTGTATATCAAATCATCACTTTGTACCCCATAAATGTATACAGTTATGATTTAATAAAATAATTAAATAAATAAATGAAAGCACATGATTTATGTAGATGCTATCCATCAAGGAAACCATGGTAATCTGAGTTGACCTCATTCTACACAAATTATTGTGCATTGATAAGCAAGGCATACCAAGAAAAATGAAATATGACTGATTTCCCTTCGATTACTTTTAAAAAGAAACTTTACTCAGAAGCTGAAGTTGGGGAAAATACGTTTGTTCTTAATGAGATTTTATGAAGATTACTCGTTTACTTGTGCCAGTCAAATCTGATCTTTATATTACAATATTTATTTAGCTCTAATGGAGATAAATAGAGTGCCCTGATTCTAAATTGAAGATCTATTAAATAATAAGTAGAACGTAGTTTTATAATCACCTTCTGGTTGTAATCAAGATTTACCACAAGATCAAAGCATGTTGACTTAGAAGGAGTGAATGCAAATCAAAATGGGAGAGATTTTTGAAATGCACTAAAGAGCAAACAGAAGTATAATATGTGACACGGTTACGAATTTTATAATATTACTAGTTTCTATCGATTAAATGGTAATTATGCTCTGGATTATGTATCCAGAAATTTTAAGTCACGTCCTGAAATGCATTGAAGTATTTTTGGTGGAATAGATAACAATATTGAAGGTCCCAGTATATCAAATTCCTTAAAGAATTAAGTGGAGTAACACTTTTTTTTCCTGCTGTTTTTAGATTTCAATTTATCAGTAAAAGTGAAGGAAAATGAATACCCTTCTCTAGTGTCTAGAAAAAGGCCATAGAAGGTGTGTGTGTGTGTGTGTGTGTGTGAGAAGGAAGGGGTGTATTGATAGCATTGCTGCTAACTCCACTGTAATACTACTATCTCATCTTAGCTATATAATTCCCAGAAAGAAGCAACTTATTAGGATAGGATGAGTTAGAAAAAATAAATTTCATTGTCATAGGATGGTATATCAGCAAGTCGAAAAAGTACACTACTTTAAAAATAGAGCCACCGGCTGCTTTTGCAAGTTGCCTTTTAAAATTGTAATTTGTTTTAGGAAAAAATCCTTCAAAAACTAAAGTAATTATGTAATAGTATTCAGAATTTTTGTTTAACATGTAACTTTTAAAAAATATGAATATAAGGTTCATGGCCAAAGCGCCTATTTATTGCTATCACTTAAAATTATTTAATTGTATTTGTTTCAACCTGTATAAACAATGAGAATTGTAAGATTATTTTCGAACAACACTATCTCACTTTTTAAAGCAGATGCCGTGAAATATTTACTAAATGTACCTTTTATGGTAACAGCTTTAATTACATTCAGAAACCTAAACAAATTCCATGTAAATTTGATGAAATAAACCAAATAGCCAGGCATGTTGGCTCATACCAGAACCCTAGCACCATGGGAGGCACAGAAGGATGGATGATGTGAACTCAGGAGTTCAAGGCATGGCTGGGCAAGAGTGAGACTTCGTCTGTGTTCAAAACAGAAAAAAATTGTCAGGTACATGTAGTCCCAGCTCCTCAGGAGGCTGAGGCAAGAGGATCACAGCATGAGCCCAGGAGTTTGACGTTGCTGCGAGCAGTGAGGCCACAGTAGGCAGTTTAGCCTGGGGCAGCAGAGTGAGACTGTCACAAAACAAACAATTTAGCATGTCATTCAAGGCCTTTGTGTATCTCTCTAGACTTGTCTTCTACAACTTACAAGGTGCACAGTGATACTGGTGAAAGGGTTATTTAAAAATAGAAAGCTGCACCATGCTTTTCTATATTCAGTGATGGGGTCCCCTGCCAGAACTGCCCTTTCCCTTGTTCCTAACTTGTAAGTGGTCCGTCTTCCCAATGACCAATCAATCCTTCCATACCTAGTGAAAATACAGCAATACTATTCCAGGAAGAATTTGTTATTCTTTCTCTGTGCGTCTTTGAACTGAGTATATCCGGCAGGCTCATGGGTGCATAATTAACAATTGCTTGTGTTGTATTCATAATTCTTCCTTTTCCCATACAAAACGTGTACTCTATATTTATAAGATGGAAAAAAATCAACCCATACATTAGCTGAAGAGGAATTTAAAATAACCCATAAGACTATTTCACACAACTGTGTTCTAGATAATGGGATCAAGGTGTATCAATTTGAGGCTGGGAGTTGACCGATTCATCCTCCTCCATTCTGAAGAACAAATGCATGTGACCTCACATCTCTACTCCTGTAGATTTCTGGCAAAATCCATAAAATTTTGAAGTAATAGGTTGTATTGTTGGATTAATATTATTGTTAGGAAGAACTTACTGTCGCTGAAATCATTTCCTTTTTTTTATCTCTACTCTTCCCTTTGGAAAAAAATAAGGGTTAAAAGAGGGACTTTACCTAACAATTGCAATCAGTGTAACCTGGCTTATTGTACCCTCAATGAATCCCCAACAATAAAAAAATATATAAAAAAAATAAGGGTTAAACATTTGCATTCTATTCCATTCGCTCCTGCAACAAAAAATATCTTTCTGATGTGTATCTAGCCACTTCCTCAACATCTTTACATCTATGATATTTCTTTCTTGAACATTATCCTTCCATTCAACAAGCAAATTTGTGGTGCCACCGTCAATTCACTCAATCTATTGCTAAACTCTAATTGCACGGTAAGTTATCTTCTTATGCGTCTTATCTGTTTTACTTGAGTTTGAACTTTTTCAAAAACCCTGGAGAAATACGACTTTATCTATCTGCCTATATGCATATCTATCTTTCCAGAAAGAATCCATGCCGAGGTTAAAAAAATCAGAGAATGAAAGTGTTATAGTAGCTGAAAGAAACATAAAAGCATTTATTGACTTTTCTAAAGAAAATATCTTAATACAAATTATCAATACACTTTGGTTAAGTTACTGAAAACCAAAACACTCACTTCCTACATACATTCATTCTTTCAAAAACATTCATTTAACAAAAGTACTGCTATGCCAGGGACTGAGCTAGGTGCTGGACAAAAAGTCAGGCCCCAAAACTCGTGTAATATTAGAAAATGTAGTTATTTATAGTAATTATGCATGTGACAAACATCTAGTGATTTTTGTTATCTTTTCTTACTAAAACATGACATCATCTAATTGTACTAATGTGTTAAAAACTTATAGTCAGAAATATATTTTATCAAGAAAATATTTAAAATATAAATACATCTCCTATATTTCATCACTATATCCACAGATACAACAATGCAGCTTAACCAGTTCTCAACATTCCATTTGTTGAGTAAGAAAGCAATGGCAAGATAAATTAATATTCTAAGGTCATTCCATTTTGTTTGAACTGTCTGATAGGTTTGCCTTTCTCCTTTATCATTGAAACTCAGCAGAAAAAGAAAGACAGAAAAGGAGCCATCAGCGGCGTCACAGACTGAAGTCTAGGATATTGGTATGTATTAATTATGATGGGGTGAGAGACGAATCAAAAATTAGCTCTGCCTAACAGGTGAAGGATGATGATGATGATGACGCTAATATATCACTACCTCCGAAAGGAATAGAATACTAAAAACTAAAACTTCCAAAGTTCATATTATTTGCAAGGCTCTGTTTGCAGTGATATATGTGAATTAAATCACTTAACATAAAGACATAAATACTTGAAGATATATTGTATTACTACTTCCACTCTTTGGATGTTTAGAATGATGCCTAGAGGGATATAAGTAATTATCTCATAGAGGCACATAAGTTATAGCTGCTGAAATTATTGTATATTCAGTCCAACATTTTATGCTGCCTTGGTGAAGACAAAAAAGGGGAGAGGAAGGGGAGGGCTGTATTACTGAACTCTATTCTGTACTTTAGAAATATTTATTATCTAAGCGATTTCTCTTGAAGAAATTAATGGACCAATGCAATACACTATTCTTTTTTGGAAGGACCTACATTATTCTGATGACTTCGCATTAGAGATAATAGTCAGAATGGTATTAATGAATCCTAAATTGTTCTAGAAAATGATTAGATCAGCTCTAGCCAATTATGAGCTCAAAGGCCTGTGGAAGAATGTTTATTTCATTCAACACTCTTATAACACAGGTTTTCCTTGGATTTCACTATTCAAAAAAAAAATTATTAACATTTATCTGCTATATAGATTGTTCTGCTAAACTGTCACTTATATAGGACATTTTGATTTTCACATAGAAAATGACAAATAATGTGAATTAGTGTTGGGTGTCACTGTTCATCAAACACCTAAGTAGTTGACATATCACCCCAAAGAGTATAGTGATAGCAACATTTTTTGCATTCTGTAGTAAAATCTGGAACATTCCCATTTCCTCATTATGTGCACCTCATTTACTTAAGGCAAAGGGGAGTTTTTAATGTTTTATCTGTACATATAAAAAGGGAAAATTATGTATTTTCTGGATCCGTATGATTCTCTCAGGTGTTTCTATAATACTTCCCCAAATAGTTAATTTGTAAGTTATTTTGAAAACCTTTTCAAAAATTTTCAAGGATTAAATAAATAAAATTAACTCACGAGAGCTCTTCCTATTTGTTCTTTGGTTTAAATAAAGTATAGAGTCATGACTTCAGTTACTTTCTAATTAAAGCTTGTTTTTTTTTGAACACTGTGTGAGCCCACGTTTGTTACTATTGGTATTTGCACAGTAGATAATAAACGCTCTTGTAAGATACAGCAAAAAGCTTTCCTGCTCGAAGAAGCTGGGAATGGGGAAGCAAAGCAGGTGCAAGACACAACCAGATGGAAATTATTATCATTAACTTGCAATCAGCATCCTAGAAGAAAAGACTCTAAAAACACAAAAAAACTAAAGTTTTCCCTTCCTGCTACATGAGGCTAATATTGCACTCTTGCACTTAAATACACATCTCAGCAGGTCTCCAGCTATGGGAGGAAAATTCTGATGATCATACAGAAAACAACCATTGAAAAGTTTACGCTGAATAGGACGTCTGAATTTCTGCTTTTCTTCTGTTACTAAGCTACTGCTGAATTTTCTGGAAAGGGAAATTAGCTTAAAAATGCAAAACGAAACAACAAAAATGAAGGTTCAAGAATGTTTTGCCAAGATCATTACTATCATGGCATAAACCATACATTTTATTACTAAACCCGAAGCCTGGACTGTTTATAGAGTCCACACTCACCACTCATTTCCCTGTCAGCAGAAAGCTTAGAAACAGCACTATCTGTACCTCGCCTCTCACACAAGGAAGCATGCAGGGGAGGGAATTTTACTAGGAAAAAACAAACAGCAAAAGTGGAAAGGGAAAAATAATTTCCTACCTTTTTCTCCATATTTCATAAGAATTGCAAAGCCATTCTGACCTACATGTGCCTGGTTCGATCGCTTCAGGGAACACTATCCACAAACATGTGGCTTTGTCATCAACAAATATAACGCCCACACTTTGCTGGTTTAAACGGAGTCATTACATGTGTGCCTTTGTACATTTCAGAAATCATTTTTCTTTAGCTGCTTGGGTGTTTTTCTCTGGCTTCTTGTAAAGAATGTGGAGGATGATATGTGAATCTATTCATGAAATAATAGAGATGCCTTAGTAATGGTCTACACAATGTTACTTCGTTGACTATCATCAGGGTTTAAAAAGAAGAAAACAGAGAACTTGCCTAGATACAGAGATTCCTAAAATCAGGAGAATATTCTGTTTGAAGAAACATGTTGATTTGATACCTATAGTTTTTCTATGTGGCTCATTAATAATGAATTAGTATTTGCTTAATTAAAAAATTATTTAAATGCTTCAATTTATGCTACACTTTACTAAATAAATTCCTGTAAGGATTTGTCTTTACTGAGATTATAGTGAAGATATTAAATGATACTACCATATAAAGTGTATACCAAGTACAGATATTAGACCATTTAAACTCTCTACTCCTACATGAATCGAAGGTTGATTATTTCCCATAATAGATATGAAAGGAAGGCATTCTTATATCATAAAGTATTTGATTATGAAAATTATTTCATATACTACTCTTTCATCTTTATAGAATATTCTATACTCTTCCTAAACATTTTTCAAGTATGAGCTACTGAAATGTAACAATAGTTAAATTTAATAAGATTGATATCTGTTACTATATATTTACATAAATTACATTTCATGTTTATATTTGCTTTATATATTTATATCATTTAAAATATTTTATTTTACAAAATGTCTAGGGACATTGGCCAACTGTTCACAAAATGGGTAAATATAAGAAATATAGATGGTGTGAAAAAAGGAGTAAAGAATATGTCTCAAGGATCAAATCCTTGTGGGAATTTATTAAGTGAACATAGCACACAATGAAAATAGAATCAGTCCAGACAACATGACTCTCAGGACTCTGGTTGTGGGGAATTTAATCGGCAGCCCCAGTGGATATACTCCTAACCTGAAAAATCCTGGAGGCTATTGGGGTCTGCTTCTAGCCAGTGATGAAGACACCAGGAATCCCAGAACAAGTCTATTTTTGAGGGCCAATTTGGCTTCTGACAATCTTACTAAAACTTAGAGTCTAAGACCTTACTTCCCTCTCTCCTTCAAAGGTTTAGACCCATTTTGCAGATTGATGACACTTCCACATTCCTCTGGCTTTGCTCTCCCATTATACACGTCTGCCCAGGTCCACGCAAGTCAGTGTCCTAACTGCAGATCACACTATGTTTCATCAAAGAGTTTAAAAGCCAAGAGTGAAAATGAATGCAAGGTCAATTTTAATTTTGTATTTATGATAACTGTTAGGAAAAACAGAATTTTGTATATAATAGACAGCACACAAGTACACACATACACATCATTTTATGTCAAGATAGAATGCGTAACAAGGACGAGAGGGACGCTACCTACCAAAAGCAAATACTGTAACTTCATTGTCTGTACCCTCACATTAACCTGAAATATAAACACATAAAAAATTAAAAAAAAGAAAAAAATGATATAATACATAAAGAATGTAACCTTTCTGAGAGAGGAAATCAGACCAGTGTTAGAAAAAGACCTACAGAGGACCTTTTGCTCTATTAAAGAGGGGAGCATATATTTCAGAGAGAGGTAAGAGAAGAATCTTGTCATGATAAAGAAGAATTTGTATTTATTGTGAGGAAGTAATGGGATATTTATGTTTTTGTTGCCAATCCCATACGCTCTGGGTAAGATAGAGTATTTTAAATTGATATATAAAAGTAGATCAATATCTTTGAGATGTTCATTTGTGTTCTAAGGAAATGAATTGTGCTACAAACAGTCCCAGCAGGTCTTTCCATCTGAAGAAACCAAATTTAAATAGGAAAGCAAGGCCTCTAACTCAGTTAAATCTAATACAAGCTGTGCAATCATCTTGAGTACAGACATCCTTACAGAGAAATATAACTGCTGTGAGGATTAAAAGAGATAATATTCAGAATAATTCTTAAATCTGTGGCCTCTTGTAATACCCAGGCTTACCCAAATATTTCACTCTTCATTAAGCTCTGTCTCCATCCTCCTGCAACTCTACAAAGAGACATGCTGAAAGTAGGTTTACCTGGTAACAAAAAAGTACAAATGTAAGTTGTGTTTTGGAGAAAGTGTCAGAACGTAAGTTCTGTGAAGCAGGGATTTGTGTTACTTCCGTTTAGTGATGTTTCCCAAACACCTAAAATAGCCTCTGCCATACAGATTGTACTCAATAAATATGTCGAATCCCAAGGAAAATAAGGAGCTCTTCTTGAAGCAGATGAGTTTGGTTGAAGACTACCTCTTACCTACAACTATCTAGTACATGAATTAAAAATAGATAAAAAGTGTTATAGATTGGTTTTAAATACTGGAGAAAGCATCGTGTCTGTAATTGTGCCTGGATGAGTGGCAGGTGCCCAGGGTTCACATTTATTTGAGTTGTTGTTTTCCACATAAAACCTATATCATCGACTTAGTTAACACAGAGGAGGGTGATTTGTGATCTATTACCTTTCATCTGTATTCCATTTGTGGAGGAATCAGAGAGTCAGTGTCACTAAATGTGAAAATAAAGGTTACACATATAATAAATACATAAAAATGACTCTTCTAACACATACGCATGAAACACCATTTGTATTGTGCCAGAAAGAATCTTTTTAAATGGATAAAGAGGGAAATTTGAGTTTCAGAAAGAACTGAGTTGAAGAATGAAGTACAGGCTTCATGAACTAAGAACAAAGTCCAGGCTCAATGATACAACTCTGTGTTTGGGGACACTGGGGTCCACTGGTGTTATACTACTGAAATTGTGTAGGAAAAACTTTTGAAGTTGTCCATGTGATTTTGAAATTTTTTACATTATGTTTTCTTTGGGATATAAAGATTCATACAATATAATAAATTTATATTATATATAGATATATGTTTGAGTGGGTTTTTGGATTGTTTTTCTATAATTTGCCTTTTACAACCTCATATTTCATTTGCAGGAAAAATAATGATTAACCTTTCAAAAATAAACCTTCCCTGAAGACAGATCCTTTCTCACATTGCATGTCTGTCTTGTTCTGTATTTACAGAGTGTTTTTATTTAAAAATCTACTTGTCACTTTCTTTACATGACAAACACTATTTACTGCAGGACTACATGTACCACAAATAGATATTTTTAAAATATAAAAGATCAAACTTATGCTTTGTTTTTTGAGGCAGCAAAACCTTATCAAGCACTGCATTTGATTGACCGCACACAGGCGACTCCAGCTGGTTTATTTTCTTTGACCCTCCAACTTCTCTCTTAGAAACCCTCTTCTTGCACTTGCTCAATTCCTGTGCCACAAAGTTATCCCCCAAGTGAATGCAAGTCTGTTCAAAATTCTAATAGTATTTTTATAAAAACAAAAATTAGTAAAATTCATATGGAAAACCACAATCACCCTAAATAGACAAAACAATCTTACGAAAGAACAAAGCTGGAGGCCTCAGTCTTCTTGATTTCAAAACAAATGACAAAGTTATAGAAATTAATACCATGTGGTACTAGCCTAAAGAACAGGCCTACAGATCAATGGAATAGAACAGAGAGCCCAGTAATAAACTCAATTTATAAAGTCAACTGGTATGTCACAAGGTTGCCAAAGAATATACAATAGAGAAAGGATATGTTCTTCAACCAGTTGGTGCTAGGAAGACTGGATATCCACGTGTGAAAGAATGCAATTTGAACGTTGTCTTATACAAAAATCACTCAACATGTATTACTCAAGTGTAAAACCTGAAATTTTAAAACTCCTAGAATAAAAGATAAATGAAGAATCATGAAATTGTTCTTGGCATCGATTTCTTGGATATGATCCCAGGAGAAAAGGTAACGAAAGAAAAAAATGTTAAATGAGAATATAACAAACTAAAAGATTTTTCACAGCCAAGGAAACAATGAGCAAAGTAATGGATAATCTATAGAAAACATATTTGTAAACCCTGTTCCTGACAAGGAGTTAATACACAAAATATATTTTTAAACACTCCTATAACTAAATAGCAAAATAATAATTATAATAACATAATTACAAGTTGTCAAAGGATTTGAATAGGCATTTATCCAAAGAATGCATACAAATGGCCAATAAGTATATCAAAAAATGCTTAACATTATGAATCATCCCATAAATAAAAACTAAAACAACAATGAGATGTTTTCTCACTTATTAGGTTGGATGCTATCAAAAGCAAAAGTTAACCAGGGTTGACAAGTGGAGAAATGGGAACCCCTGTGTGCTGTTGGTGGTAATACAAAATGGTACATCCACTAGGAAAACAATATGGAGTTTCCTCTAAAAATTAAAAATAAAACTTCTGTATGATTAGCAACCTTACTTCTGGGTATTTTTCCAAAAGTATTAAAATTTGGATCTTGAAGAGGTATTTGTACTCCCATGTTCATTTTAGCATCATTGCTAGGATTTAAGGTGTAGAAATAAACCAAATATCTATGAGTGGATGAATGGGTAAAAAATATGTACTATAGGGTGGCACTTGTGGCTCAAAGGGGTAGGGCGCTGGCCCTGTATGCCAGAGGTGGCAGGTTCAAACCCAGCCCCAGCCAGAAACTGCAAAAAAAAAAAAAAAAAGATATATATATATACATATACACACTATATATATGTGTAAAAATATACAGTAGAACTTCCATAAGTCGACCACCTGAGGGACAATAACAAACTGGTCAATATACAAAATTGGTCAACAGAAGGCCTACTGCTCTGATGCATACATGTGGGTGCGCGTCTCGTCTATGAAAATTAGGTCTACTGAAGGAGATGGTCAATGTAAGGAGATGGTCAACTATCTAGGTTTTACTGTATAACTTTTCATAAAAAAGGAAGGGAATTCTATCATATGGGACAAAGTGAGAATTAGGAAGATGTCATGCGAAGTGAAATAACCCAGCCACTAAGGACAAATATCACACGATTTTACTTATATCAGTTAAGGAAAATAATAAAACTTATCATAAGGAGAAAGCAGAGTAGTAGTTGGCAGAGGCTGGGGAAATGGGAAGTTGTTGTTCAATGAGTATCAAGTTTCGGTTATGCAAATTGAAGAAGTTCTAATCTGTGGCATAGCATTATGCTTATATGGAACAAAATCACAGCATGTACTTAGAAATATGTTCGGGGGTAAAATCATGCTGTATAGTTTTTCACTACAAAAAAAAGTGTTTATCATAAGAACTTTTATATTTTTTAAGTGTATTACTTAAATAAAAAAATCACTTGGTTTAAAATAGTGATTTAGGGATACTGAGTTCTCCCACGGGTAGGAGGGATTGGTGCTTTTGACTTGTCATTGAGATCTCAGGTCCTGGTAGCCTATTTCCAGGCCAGTGTCAGCCCACTCTCGACATCCTAGTGAGCATTCCTGCTAGGACGTTTTGGCACGCTTCCATGCAAAGACACAAAAAAAGTCTGTCCCAAGTAAAGCCAGTTTTCAGTCTGTGCCACTGAACAGACTGTTAATGTCTATAAGCCTCCATTGCTTTCATCCATAATGATAACAACTCTCCTATTCATCTCACAAAGATAATTTGAAAATAGAAAATAAAAGAGCATATGAAGAAAAGTTCTTTGACAACAGTATACAAAGATATGGTGCTATTATTTCTAAGAAAACTTGGCTAAAATGTCTCTGAACTACAAAGGAATTCTTCTACCAGAAAAGAGATATACATGGTGAATATTTAAACTAGGCTTCTCTGTGATATGTAAAATTCTACAGTATTAAAGCACCCAAATGCAGCTATCACTGAGCTTATTTTTTTCCAGTGCTGCAGCATCCTGACACATTTCCTTGGTATAAATCAATATACAGACCATCATGTATTGATGAATCAGTTCTTTTGAAACACCTGAGAAAACAATTCAATGTCCACACACTTTTCTGTCCTTGTCAAAATTCTTTACTTTCCAGGAAGAGCTGAGTTTGTCAGTTTCTCATCTTACTTTTAGAAAAAGAGCTACAACATGTGATCCATCGGAAATGACAGTGTTACAAAGTTTTCTTAGTAATTCCTCTTACATTAATGTATTGACCTAAGGAAAACTTAAGAAAAACATGAAATATTAGAAAATAAATATTGATGTTACTTTAAGATTCACTGGACATGGCAATAGTTTTCTATAGAAAATTTACATTCAATGCAAACAGAATAGATGCTTTTTAGGGTAGTTACCAAACTTGTAACAATTTACTTTTTGTTCAGAGTTGATCTTTTTTTTATTTTGTTTATATTTATTTATTTATTTATTTGAGACAGAGTCTCACTATGTCACCCTTGGTAGAGTGCTGTGGTGTCACAGCTCTCAGCAACCTCAAACTCCTGGGCTTAAGCGATTCTCTTGCCTCAGCCTCCCAAGTAGCTGGGACTATAGGTGCCTGCCACAACTCCTGGCTATTTTTTTGTTGCAGTTGTCATTGTTGTTTAGCTGGCCCAGGCTGGGTTCTAACACACCAGCCTTGGTGTATGTGGCCGGTGCCATAACTGCTGTGCTATGGGTGCCGAGCCGGGTTGATCTTTTCTAAGGGAAGATGTCTGGCAGTCAAATTGGAAAATAAGCACCTGATCACAGTTGATTGGACCAAGAATAAACTCTTAAGAAATTCTGAGACAATAATATCCTCAATTCTAAAAACTTGAATTTTTAATTCAGAAGTAGTCCCTGCATGCAACTTAAAGCATATGTAATATGAAAATGAAGTACATGTTTTCACTCTTGCTCCACATATGGACAAAGAGAAGAAAAAGTTGGTTGAGAGAGAGAGAGAATGAGAAAGAGAAAGAGAACACACATTAACCATAAGTCCAAGTCCACCCAAAATAAGTAAAAGAGACAGACCCAATGTGGTGGGCTGAAAAAAAAAAAAATGTCCTCCCAGGTGGCACCAGCCACATATACTGAGGCTGTTGGGTTCAAACCCGTCCTGGGCCAGCTAACACAACAATAACAACAGCAACAACAACAACAACAAATGCCCAGGTGTTAGGTGGGTGCTTGTAGTCCCAGCTGCTTGGGTGGCTGAGGCAAGAGAATCACATAAGCCCAGGAATCTGAGGTTGCTGTGAGCTGTGATGCCATAGCACTCTAGCCAGGATGACAGCTTGAGACTCTGTCTCAAAAAAAAATGTCCCCCCAAATCTAGTCGTACCTTTATCCCTGAAAACCGTGAATGCTACCTCACATGGCTAATAAAAGGGGTAGTGGAGGTTTCTGTTTATATGTAACTAGGATATTAATATGGAGCTTGAGATGGAGTAATTAACTTGGATTATCCAAGTGAGTCCTAAGTACAATCCCAGTAAGAGGAAGAGACATGGAAATACCAAGGAAAAGGCAATATGAAGACAGAGATTTTAAAATGCTGGGCTTGAAAATTGTATTGACACCAACCAGAAGGTAAGGGGTGTCAACAGACACCCAAACGTGGAAAAGATAAGAAATTCTCTCCTGTACCTTTCAGAGGAAAAAGTACTGCCCCGCCAACATGGGGATTCCAAGCCAGGGATAATTTCAGACTTCTGAACCATGAAAGAAGATATTTCTGTTCCTTTAAGCTACTATGCCTGTGGGAATTTGCTACAGTCACCACCAGAAACTTATATACACAGTGACTTTCATGTTTCCTTTCTAATTTATTTCTGAGATCTTATTAATTTCTGCCATTGGGCTTCATGATACACAACAGCATGCATTAATTTTGTACAAATAGCTTTTTATTTCAAGTTATCTTCTATGATTATCGATAGGCATAAATACATTTCTAATGTACTACATGAATCCAATTCAGGCTACTCAAAAGGAAAAAAATATATGTATACTTATATTTTATAATATATATTACATATATAATACATTTATATATATAATATATATATATATATTTTACATATATACACCAGACATACTAGATGAGTGAGGTTTTATAAAGACTTGGGCATTTCTCACTTTGGCCAAACAAATATGAGTGGATGTGATGTGTACTTCTTATGAACAGAAGTTTAAAAAGACATCGTGTGCTTGAAATCACTTTATTTACTTCTTTTATAAGATCAAGATATTTACTGTAGGTGCTGTTCCTTCATCTTTAGACTTGGATGAGGACAGCCATAGATGACTCATGATAATCACTTAAAAGAACCTGATAATGCAATTCACCAAGATTTTCAAAGTTAGTATTGCTTTGGCAGAAGTTATCCCAACCATAATGATATAAAAAAGTAAAATATTTATTAAAGATGACATAATATATTAATATGTTAAAGATATTATATAGGACCATAGGATTATATACTACATGAAAAAATGTAGATAAATCTGTTTTAGATAAATCAGTAAAGGCTAAGAGATAAATGATATTTTTGATGAGTCTTGAGAAATGTTGAAAATACAACGAACTAGTCTTGGAAAGTGCATATAAAAAAAATGTCCCCCCAAATCTAGTCATATCTTTATCCCTGAAAACCATGAATGCTACCTCACATGGCTAATAAAAGGGGTAGTGTGTCTATTATTGAGTGTGTCTGGGAAAGATGAGTAATACATTTTTTTTGGAAATCAGAGGCATGCATATAAAAATGTTTATCCATAAATCATGAAAAGTCGTGTATTAGAGTGTTTTCTCCAGAGAACTAGAATGAATGAGGAGTGTGCCTATGTGTGCATGCGCGTGTGTGCATGGATGTAAAGAGAAAGCGAGAGGGGAAAATTACTTGTTTTAAGGGCTTGGCTCATATCATTATGGAGGCTGCAGACCTAAGGGGAGTGTCAATGTTGCACCTTTAATCCCAAGGCAGTTGGGAAACAGAATTTTGTCTTCCTTCTGGGACTTTAGTCTTTTCACACTTACAGCTTTCTTTCAACAGATTCTATCAGTTCCATTCCCATTATGTAAGGTAATCTGCTTTACTCTTTTACCAATTTAAATGTTAATCTCGTCTAAAAATTACCTTCATGGTGACATCTAGACTGATGTTTGACCAAATATCTTAGTTGCTTGGCCTAGCCAAGTTGGCACTTAAAATACACAATCCCAGAAAGGTTTTGGGTACTTTTATAATTTTCAACATTTTTGAGTGGAAAGATCTATGATAAGAGATTCAAGAATAATCTAGTGGTGAACTTCAAGAATTTGTAGTAAACAGCCTCCAGTTATCTTTTTCTTTAACTATCATTTCTTCTTTTTAAACCAGTCTAATATCAATGTAAGTTATAGGTAACACTTTTTCAGAAAAAAACTTACACCTACGTTCACAATCCCAACCCTGCTAATTCCCATGGAACTGTTTTCTTACTATCATAGAAGACTCAGAAAACTTCTTAGTCCTATTTTCTTACACACAATTTATTGTTAAACAGAGAACAATCCATTGAGCTTCCCACTACACCATTGAAACAGCTATCGCAAGGGTACAAGGGTAATTAATGACTTCAAAAATAACAGAGCTTAGTAGCATATGTTTCCTTTCCTATCTCATTTGAATTCTTGAAGAATTTGACACCATTATCTAATTCCTTTTATATAATTTATTTTCCTGATTTCTTTAAAGACAAAAGAATTTTTTTTTTCTCCTTCTTACATTTTGGGCTATTTTTTTTTTCATTCTATTGAGAATTTTACTTCATTTTATTTATTTTTTATTTCAGAATATTATGGAAATATAGATATTTGGCAATATGTGAATTGTTCTGTATAGTTTGAGCCAAACTTGTAAGTCTATCCATAACCCATATAGGGGGCATTATACCCAGTAGGTGTGAATTTACCCCTCCCTTCTACAGTCCCTCCCACCTGATTGCTTTCTATAGAGTTTAACTATAATATACATACATGGGTGTAGATTGGTAGTTCTAATTTAATAGTGAGTAGACATGGTGCTTGGTTTTCCATTCTTGCAATATTTATCATTACAGATTTGGGGGTAATGTTGTTCTATGACCACAGCTCTCTGATTGGTCTAACAAATTATTAATTGTAAGCTCAAGTTTTTTGTTTTAATTGTCAGGTTGGATAGGAATGATAACCTTCAATCTCTTTACATGTCAGAGTTGAAACTAAAAGTCCCCTTTGGGAATGCATTAAATTAACTTTCATACTTTCTGAACTCATTCTATTCATCTCCTTGTGTTACAACATTAATTTCCATCAAACTATCAGGTAACTTGTGATAATTTCCAATCCAGGCTCTGATTTCCTTTTAGCATTGACACCCACCTGCTGTTCACGATATGTCCACATACTTGGATGCTACGATGTATTTGCACTTGAATTATCCAGTGCTTGGAATGTGCTCATCTACCAGCCAAACTCACATTTACCTTCCATCTCCAGCTCCTGCTTGTCTGAATTCTGAATTTACTGAGTCCATTATCTAAGTAGGCATGTTTCTTTGTGGGTTCTTGGAAGTAATGTTACACCTATTTGGATGCCCTTGTCACCCAATAGAATTGGTTTCTAAAAAACAGGAAATTAGATTTATGACAGACATCTTGATAGTTCTCCAATGACATTTGATTAAATTGATTTGATGACACTGATTGGAGAGATTGATGGGGGAGGTGTACCTCATGCAGAGAGAACAGTGAGGAGAATATTAAAATACCGTAAATGTGAGGCACAGATACGTACACTCACAGTTCAGTCACGGATGTAGAAATGATGTTTAGACATGAACTACTGTGTGCATACGAATATCTTTGTTTTGATCGCTGCTAAGTAAGGGAAAAGAAAGAAAAATCTATGTGACTCTAAGGTCTGGCTAGATGACAGCAATAGTAAAAGTGAGGTCAGGAGAAAGAGTGGTTATATGGAATTTTGGTTTGTGACAGATGATATATTTGAGGTCGTCCTGTGACAGAGATCTTTCCAGCCTATTGAATTATTGGAACCTAACCTTACAATCAAAACAGAGATTGAGGTTTAGAACACAATTTCAGCAAAGAGTTTATTGGGTACAAATTATATGGGGACATGACATGGCTGAAAAGGAAATAATAAAAATAAAAGACTGACCACATTTGAGATGTATGTAGTGAATTGAAGGAGGAAGAACTTATAAAGATGGTAAAGAGTGCAAAGGTATCAAATTATAGAGGGAGAATATCAAAGGGGCATTAATAATAACAATGCAGCAAAACTTAAATATTAAATTTTAAAATTTTATTATGTAGCTAATTAGATTTTTTTTTTTTTTTTTTACAGTTTTTGGCCTGGGCTGGGTTTGAACCTGCCACCTTTGGCATACGGGGCTGGTGCCCTACTCCTTGAGCAACATGTGCCACCCAGCTAATTAGAATTTTTTTATTAAAGAATATGATTGCAATAAACAAATAGGAAGTCTGCAAAACAGATAAATGTAACTAAGGACAATTCTCCTTGAAGTAATCTTCCTTTTCAGGTAAAGGAAGCAGCAGCAAGTTATCTGTCATCTCAACATGAGCTGAAAGCATAGTTCAGTTAGTTACTGGAGACTGTTTGCTATTATATTTAATGATACAGAAATATGTGTAATATGAAATATCTTTATGGAAAAATTATCTTTTTTAAATTGACTTAATTTGATTCTGTGAATTGTAATCTACTTAAATTTTAATCTAGTTAAAAATAAGGTAATCCAGTTAAAATGAGGTCATTAGAGCAAATACTTATCTAATACAACAGGCATCATTATGAAAAATGGAGTTGTCATTGACATATACACAGGGAGATTATCACATAGGAGAAAGAAGGTGTAAAAATCTCCCAAAAAGCCATCAAAAGCTGCAAGGGAGCCATAGAACAGATGCTTTTTCATGGTTTTAAAGAGAAACCTACTCTTCCAACACCTTGATCCTGAACTTTTGGCCTCTAGAATTGTGGTACAATCAATTTCTGTTGCTTAAGTTACACCATTTGCAATATTTTATCAAGACAGCCCTGAAAAACTAATATAGATTCAATGAGGATAAGGGCACTTCTGTAACACATACCTACAAATGTGGAAGTAGATTTGAAATTGGGTAATGAGTAAAGGTGAAGCTAAGAGTTTTGAGATGTGCAATTTGGAAAATCCCAGATTGCCCCAAAGTGACTGTCAGTAAACATATAGATGTAACGTCAATTGCCAGGGGGTTCCTCCTCATAAGAAATTCTCCCAGGCCAATTTCGTCAAGTGTTTTCCCTGCACTCTCCTCTAATATTTTTTATAGTTTCATGTTTTAAGTTTAGATCTTTTATCCAGGGAGAATCAATCTTTGTTAATGGCTGGAGATGAGGGTCCAGTTTCTTCTGCACGTCGCCAGATAGTTCACTCAGCACCATTTGTTAAATAGGGGTTCTATCTCCCAATGAATGTTTTTGATAGGTTTGTCAAAGATCAAATGACTATAAGTGGTTAGGTTCATCTCTTGGTTATCTATTCTGTTCCATAAATCTACCTCTCTCTTTTTGTGCCAGTACTAGACTGTTTTGATCATATAGATTTATAGTATAGCCTAAAATTTGGTTAGGTAATACCTCTTGATCTCTTTTTTATTTCTGAGTAGTGTATTTGCTATTGGAGAATTTTTCTGATTCCATTCAAAATGAAACATGTTTTTTCCCCAAGCTCTTTAAAGTATGATGATGGTACTTTAATAGGGATTGCATTAAATCTGTAGATTGCTTATATTACTGGGATCTGATCAAACTAAAAATCTTCTGCATAGCCAAGAGCACAGTAAATAAAGCAAATAGACAGCCTTCAGAATGGGAAAAGATATTTGCGGCTTATGCATCTGACAAAGGTCTGATAATGAGAATCCATAGAGAACTCAAACTAATCAATAAGAAAAGAACAAATGACCCCATTTCTATGTGGGCAAGAGACTTGAACAGAAACTTCTCTGATGAAGACAGGTGCATGGCCTACAAACATGTGAAAAAATGCTCATCTTTAATCATCAGAGAAATGCAGATTAAAATCACTTTGAGATATCATCTATCTCCAGTAAGATTAGTCCACATCACAAAATCCCGAAACTACAGATGTTGGTGTGTATGCAGAGAGAAGGGAACACTTCTATACTGCTGGTGGGAATGCAAGGTAATACAACCTTTTGGGAAAGAAGTTTGGAGAATACTCAAGGAACCAAAAGTGGACCTACCATTTGATCCTGAAATCCCTCTATTAGGTATTTACCCAGATGATCAAAAATAATTTTACAACAAAGATTTTTGCACCAGAATGTCTATTGCAGCCCAATTAATAATTGCCAAGTCATGGAAGCAGCCCAAGTGCCCATTGACCCATGAATGGATTAACAAATTGTGGTATATGTACACCATGGAATACTATGCAGTCATAAGAAAGATGGAGACTTCACATCTTTTATGTTTATTTGGATTGAGCTGGAACATATTCTTCTTGGTAAAGTATCTCATAATGGAAAAAAATCGAATGTATTCAATACTACTATGAAATTAGTATATAATCACCTACGCATTCATAGGAATGATAAAACACAACTATAGTCCAGACAAAAGGAGGGAAAAGGAAAGCAAAGGGAGGCGAGGGAGGGTATTTGGAGGGACCTAACCTAATGTGCATAATGCAATGATACATTTCTAAACTAATAAGAATAGAGTAGGAATGTCTTACCACAACAAATAAGCAAGGAGACGGTTATATTAATCTGCTAGATGTAAGCATCCACATTATTTATCAAATCAGCACATTGTACCCATAAATGCATTCATGTGCACAGTTATGATTTAATAAAGAATTAAGGGCAGCGCCTGTGGCTCAGTCGGTAAGGCGCCGGCCCCATATACCAAGGGTGGCGGGTTTAAACCCGGCCCCAGCTGAATTGCAACCAAAAAAATAGCCGGGCGTTGTGGCGGGCGCCTGTAGTCCCAGCTACTTGGGAGACTGAGGCAAGAGAATCACTTAAGCACAGGAGTTGGAGGTTGCTGTGAGCTGTGTGACACCATGGCACTCTACCGAGGGCAGTAAAGTGAGACTGTCTCTACAAAAAAAAAAAAAAAAAAAAAGAATTAAGAAAATATGGATGTTAGAGGTGATTCTAGAGAAGGCTCAGAAAGATAAAAGGAGAGTAGGAAGCTTCTATATTTTAGAGAATATACATATGATCAAGAGCGTAATGTTGCTAGAAATATAGGTGTTTAAGGTGATTCTAGTGAAGTCTCAGAAACAAGGAACATATCACTGAAAACTGGAGGGAGGGTGAACCTTGCTATAAAGTAACAGGAGTTGTTTGAATTATGTTGTCTCAAACTGGAAACAGAAATGGTAAGTGGAGAACTTGGATATGTAGGTGAGAAGATTTCCAGGCAAAGTGGTGAAGGCAGGTTGTGGCTTTTCCTTGCTGCTGATAAAATGTGAGAAGAGAGACTGAAAAATAAATCACTACACAAAAAAAAAACCAGCAAAATTATTTAGGCGATATGAGCTTATTCTTATACCATGTTCTTGACACGGCTAAGGATACAACTAGATAACTAAATGACCACTGCATTAAAGTTTAGGTACATGATGCATCGATCCAGTAAAGCATCTCAGTAGAATCCAGGAATAGAAATATAATTATTCAGGAAAAATGGTGGCGGCCTTTCTTGCATGATGTCATTGACAACTGTGAATGGCATGGGAGGTCAAAACAAATTTTGAGAATTTTATACCAATGGAAACACTACCAGCCTAGACTGACAGAGACTGGGATTACATGAAATGAAGGAAGATGAAGACAGAACAGAAGAGGAAAAATGACTGTAGGACTAGGGCCACAGATCCTGAGAGCAGACACACCTCCTTGGGCTTCCACAGGGCAAGCTTCCAGGGAGGTGGGCAAAGCGGAGAGGGATGTAGCGCAAATCCGGGACTGATGGGCTGCCTTGTTGGTGAACTCCAGAGCCATAACAATATCAAGCAAAAGATAATTATCCCAAAGCCTTAAAATCTAATATTTTTTTCCCTGCTTATTTTTGGGATTACTTGGGATCTATCCCTTTCTCTCTGCCCCCTCTTCGTTTTCCAATTTCTTTCCATTGGAATAGGAGTGTCTAGTGTGTGCCTGTAACACTACCACCGTATTTTGAAGTCTGGTTCATAAGTTAACAGAGGTAGAACAATCTTGCTTCAGAATGAGTCACAGTCTAAGTCAAACCCATTACTGATAGAAATGATATTCAGATGAGATTTTAAATTTAGAGTTGATGCTATAATTAATTAAGAATCTTAGATTACAATGGATTTAATTTTGCCTCCAACCAAAAAAAGCAAAACAAAATTAAAAAAAAAAATCTTGCAGGTTGGAGCCTTAATCTCCAGTAGTTCAGTAAGAGATTTTATTTGGTGACACAGTATTTATAGAGGTGATCCATTTTAAAAGAAGTGATTAGGGTGGACTCCAACCAAACATGACTAATATTCTTATAAAATGGGAGAATTGGACACAGACATGTGAACGTAAGGGCAGAGATGGGGGTGATGCTCTGTAAGTCAAGGAACACCAAAGATTGCCAAAAAAAAAAAAAAAAAAACACTATTAGAAACTGGAGGAGAGAAATGAGACAGTTTCTCACTCATAGTGCTCAGAAGAAACCAATTTTCCCAAGACCTCGGTACTGGACTTAGAGGCACCAGGTCTGTGAGACAACAAATTTCTTTTCTTAAGTCACCCAGTTTGTGTTATTCTGTTATGGTAGCCCTAGAAAATTAGTAAAATATCATATGAAGAGATAAAACAAGAAAGATACTACCTTTCTTAAAGAAGAGAAAAATGTTAAAATGTATGCCTTTTCACTTAGTAAATGAATTTAAATCTTTGCTTTATTTTTGATATATCTGAGATGACTGTGCTTTCATGAAACACTATAATAAAATTTAACTAGTATCTCTCTTTTTGTAAAACCTGGGTTTTTTTAATGTGTGAAAATGTGAACGTTTCAGAACTTTACGTAAAAATGGATTGTTCATTTAATTATACAAAGCGTTCTTTTCTGCATACTTACCTGATATTTTTTCTCACTCTTCAATAATGTATACTATTGCTAACTGTACCCTTCATAATTGATCTTTGTAAACTACTTTTTCTACATGAAGAATTTTACATTCCTAAAGCACTGAAGTCGGAGTTTTCTTTTGCGTTTTATTACACGGTTTTATCATCAGTTCTGCCTTCACATCATTTACTAACGTACTCATTTTAACTAACTTCGTGCTCTTCATAAGATGGTTCTCGAGGATGAAGGTGCGTTTTCATCTATAGTACTTGATTTTAAATTTATTTCATTTTAGTAGCTGAAATTTTTTAAGAATTCCTTTACACTGTAATCTGTGGTGTTTTCAATGTTAAAAATTTCCTCAAAATAATGACAGTGTAATTACTGCAACAGCTGTCTGGTTTTAGTATTGTAATGAAAATAGAGGTGCAATACATTCAACCCTCTCCACCGCCTTCTTCAGAGTTTGGGGCGCTTATCTAGATATGCCTTTGGTTTGGTTTTGTTCCTTACTGCCCCTGAAGTTGCAGTCACAACTAATGAACCTCCTGTCTTGATTTTCCACCCGATTATGGGATGGTTCCTGTTGCCGATTTTTTCTCTGTATAATTTGCTATACTTAAAAGATCACAACCTTAAGCTAGTTGCTATCTACAGAAGCCATAAAAAAGTAAATTATGTAACCTTATACCATTTTCCTAACTGACACAAAATAAAATACATTATAAAGGATTCAGTAAAATAACAGACCCTATCATTTTAGAAATCATGTACAACTTCTAAGGTAACATCTAAAGTAAGAGACAACTGAATGTTGTAATATAGTTCATCTACTTATACGTTAGTACGGGGACCACTGATACTAATAAGATAAAATTATATGAGTTGTTAATATCCCTGCTTTCAAGCCATCTTTATTACCTCAGGCCTTTCCATTGATTATTTTATCATTGTCTGCTCCTTGGAAACGCCTCCTCTCAAGGGTACCAGTGTGCTGTCGGATCATATCCAATGGCATTTTTTCCATCCTCAGTTGTTATCATTTCTTCTCCAGCATTCCCTACAGTGTTTCCACTTTCAAGCAGGGACTTTTACTGTCCTCCTCTCTTCTACTTAGGGTTCGGTTCTAGCTTATTCATTAACTCTCTTTCCAGTGAATCTCATGTAGGCCCTTTGACTCTGAGTAGAATCTACAACCTGGGGACTCTGAGCCCCTCTGGTCCTGGCTTTTTGCATCCCAGATGTGGGTACCTGGTTATTCACTTGGATTTCTAACAGACATCTGAAACTTAACACGGCAGAACAAAAATCTTCTCTCCTCAACATAAAGTAATTCCCATTCTGTCTTTTTAATTTCAGTTCATAGCATCAACATTTATTCTTTTGTTAAAATATCAAACATGATATGAATCTTTGATTTTGCTCCTTTACTCACCTCCTACCTATATTCTGTCAAATATATGCATATCAACGTAAGAATCCATAGATTAGTCAGAGTTCTGAGAGAAACATCAGAGAGAGAGAGAGACATACAAAGCTTCTCTTGATTCTGTTTCTCTAGAGATATGTACATATATACAGAGTAAGATTTATTTTAAGAAATTGGCTGACAGAATTGTAGGGGCTGGCAAGTCTGCTCCACCGTCAGGCTGGTACCCTGGAAATTCTAGCAAAATCTGACATTCCATGCTTGACTCCAAAGGCAATCTAGATACAGAAATCCTTTCTCTTCTTGATATCTTAGTCTTTTAAGACCTTTAGCTAATACATGAGACGTATTTACATCATTCAAGGCATTCTGCTTTATTCAAAGTGTTCTGATTTAAATATTAATCATGTCTAAAAAATACCTTCACAGAAACTTCTCAGCTGGTATTTAACCACACATTTGGCCCCCAAAGCTTTGCCAAATCACTATGTTGACACAAAATTAGCCCTCACAACCTAAAATTTACTAAAATTCCAGTATTTCACTTTTTCCCCACTGCCCTCATAGGTCCATTTTCCATATGGCATCTAGAGTGAACTTTTATACTTTGAAATACAACTATCATTATATCCCTCTCATACCTAAAACATTGGCTTTTCTTCCTCTAAAAAGAAAACCTCAAATCCTTGCACTGGCCTGTGAGGGCATAAGAATTCTTCAATATCCTCTCAAGCCTCCTTCTTAGCCCGTTCCCTCTTCATACTCCAAACACTCTTCCTTCCTTGCACTTTCTCATGTAGGACAATTTCATTCTCACCTTAGAGCACTGAGTTGGCAGGTCGCTCCTCGTGCAATCCTCCTCCGCCAGATTTCACATGGCTGGATGTTTTTCATGGTGCAGAATTCTGCTTGTATTTTACCAGCCAAAGATCCTTTCCTGACTTCTTTTCCAAAAGACTATCCCCTTCTTCCCAATCCAGTCATTCCCCATTAATTTCATACCTGGGATTTATGATGTTGTGTTGTATTAGTTACTAATTTCCTTGCCTTTATATTTTCTATGTATTTCATTTGAAGTGAAGCTTCAAAAGACAAAGACTTCTTCAAATGGGTTTCTTTATCTTCAGCTTTTTCAATAGCATTTGCCAAATGCAAGTACTTAGTACAAATTTTGAGGAACAAATGCTCATATACAAAGCACATTCATTTAATCACAAACAAAATACCATAAAGTTTTAATAAATGGTAGAAATAAAAAGGTAAGCTAATTAAACTTGAGTTAGTTAAATATCTGTTAACTGCCAATACCATATTCTTAGAGAAGTTTCCTTTTCAACACTTTATTATAATAACATCGTAATGTTTATTTTAAAAATAGTCTAATCTTCAGGAATACCTAGGATTTGTATGCCTGCACATTTTGCATAGTCCCATATTTAACTTCTGCCCTTACCTTTGCACCCTGAATTGATGAGCTTATTATTCGTTGACTAATTCTGTAACTATTAGTTGAAAGTTGTATTGTTAATATCAGCACTTAACATTTTTCTATTTCCATTCATTTTTAGAAATTAATATTAATAAATGTACCATAGTATTCAAATAATTACACAAATAATCCTTGCTTGGCAAAGTGAAAAAAAAATAAAAATTAGTAAAATCAATAGAATTTTTTTCATGCTTTTGATACAAACTCTAATATCGAACATCTTAAGCATTATTTACTATGTATTTATTACTGTGCTTTACCTCTTTGAGGAAAAATTGATAACTAAAACTATTGCTTTATTTTATTTTATTTCTCAGTTTGCCAAGATTTTTCTAGAGACTGCTTCCATTAGGCACCCATTATTGGGTTTACACTAAAGTTAAAAGTACCTCAAGGTCAATTATTTGGAAACATTGCTAAAGGAAAAATTTTTTCTGATTCATTTTCAATTTTAAGAGTCACAAACGATTGCATTATATTTACAATTTTTTTCTTGTTTGGGTTTAATTTGTATATATTGTCTATTTAATTAGGCTGATTCCAAGGAAGTGTACCTAGATATTTATTATACAAAGATTCTTATTTTCTGCTTGGAATTTTTAATAAAGTATACAAACAAATGTATACAATGTTTACAAGGAGCCATTACAACAGTTATTAAGCAGAAATAAAGTGATTACATTTTTATACTCTCTAGCTCAGCCAGAAGTATCATTAGTATGCACCATCGAAATACATGTAAAATAAATTAGTTTATAAAAAGTAAATAAATAAGAAAACATAGGACAAGAGAGAAATAAAAATTACAGATTCTTTAATCTCTATAAATAGTTTTTTTCTAATCAATATCACAACAGCCCAAATTTGCAAATATTTCAGATCAATGTCAATATATATAAATTTTAATAGAGATAATAAAAATGTATGTTTTGAAAAATATATATTTTTATTTGCTTGTTTTTGTACTCATTTCTCCATATTCTAAATAGATTTTTTTTTTCCCTGAAAGTAGCCACACTGAAGAAACTGCTTTTCCGTCATTTATTCTTAGAACTTTTCTTCTCTATTTGGAATAAGTAGCAGAAGGACTTTTAAATAAATATATGTACCACAATGTTAAAATGAAAATCTTCATGTTTTTATTATTGTCACAAAAAGCTAAAAATAAACAGAACGAAAAACTTCTACTTACCAATGCGAATATTTTAACCACTAGCCAGGACCTGAAAAGGAGCTTTTATGGTTCTTAGACCAACACTAACAGGAGTTAAAACAGTTCATGCTAAAGAGGTTAAACAAGTAAAAAAGAGTGAATGTGTGTGTGTGCCTCATAATGCTTTTTGTTGTTGTTGTTGTTTGTTTTGTTCTGTTTTGTTTGGTTTGGTAGAGATGGAATCCTGCTATGTTGCCCAGGCAACAAGTTCTCAAACTTCTCACCTCCAGCAAACTTCTCCCTTTGTTCTCCCAAAATGCTGGGATTACAGGTGTGAACCAACGCACCTCGCCTATTTACTTTTCCCACTCTACCTGACATCATTGAGCAAATGGTCATATCCCATTTTTATTAAAAAAAATAAAAGTCAAAAGATATTTTGGATTTAAAACTATTATTCAGGGCGGTGCCTGTGGCTCAAGCAGTAGGGCGCCGGTCCCATATGCCGGAGGTTGCAGGTTCAAACCCAGCCCCGGCCAAAAACCACAAAAAAAAAGACATGATTGCAAGGGGGACTTTGCCCAACAATTGCAATCAGAGTAACCTGGCTTATTGTACCCTCAATGAATCCCCAACAATAAAAAAATAAATAAATAAATAAAAAAGGAAGTTTGTTACACACACACAAAAAACTATTATTTAAAATATTTAATGAACTACAGTTCTTTGAACCAGAAGCACATCCCTAGATAAGTAGATAAAAATACTGGTAAACTTGTACTTTACTAGGTTGTGAATGTTTAGATTATATAACCACAAGATCAAAGCACCATGTTTTTCATCCCTAAACTTTTAAAAACTGAATTTCTCAGAATAGTTGTGTGTTGGTCTAAGGACCACAAAAATCCCCTTTGCTCACATAACAGTACCGGGTAAGAAAACAGGTCAATGGTGGCTGGTCCTTTTTCATGCAGTGATTCAAGTAGCTAGTTTGACTAAAGCCGTGTCATATAAAATGCATAGATTCCAAGGTCTTTGTAGATGGAATCTCCATTTTATTAGGTAGCCAGAGGTAAAAATGGCATGGAGAAGCAAGCTTAGGAGATGTCCGTGGCCTCAGCAAAAGAGCACATCACTTTCACTCATGCTCCATATGCTAGAATTTTGTCACAGTGCACTGCCTAATTTTAAATGTCCCTGTTTGGGCAATTGACCTCCTGCTTTATATGAATATTGGCAATGATCACAATCACTATAGTTTATCTTTTTCTGAGAATGTTCACTCCATTTTTCTGTTTCTGCTAAATTTGAACTTACTTCCAAAGGCAGGATTTTTCATTGCAGCTTGCTTTTGATTAGAAAAAAAATAAAGACTACATTTTTCTCTGACCCTTTCTACTGATAGATTTTAAATCCTATCAACTTGTGTTGTTCAGAATCAAGAGGTAAAACTTCACCTTAATTGTGCGTTGTGACCTTAAGACAATCGTCTTTCTACAGATTTTATAACATTTCTAAAGAAATAAATGAACAAAGAATAAAATAAAACCTATGAAGCAATGAATGAACAATCAATAAAATAGTAAGTGAAAAGTCATCTTAAGTCTCTTGAGAATCCTCCCATGTGACTTTATCACCTTTCTCTCTATAGTTCTTCCAACTCTCTTTCATTTTCTAACTTGCTTTTTTAACCCTTTCTGATCCCATATTGGACAAAAATAAACAGAAACATTTTATTTTACATAACATTAAATAATAACAAAATCATCGGGTGAGTTCATATTTATGTTTTTCTTATCTAAAACTGTAGGACAATTACAAGTTAGAGAAGAAATAATTTTACTTTCTAAATCACTAAATACATCATTCTGTGTTCTGCCTAGATTCTAGTTTCCTTTCAGTCTGCTTGCTTCAATACTCTTGAAATTCAATATTGCAAAAAATATTTAAATTTCCTGTTTAATATTATAGTTTTATCATTTTTTAGTTTATTCAGTTGATCTAAACCCTTACTCTATTAACACAATTAGTTCTTTTCTTTATGGTGAAGTTGACAAAAAAAAAAAATCATTCAATGGGTCAGATTATTGTTACTGTAAATTTACTTGTTTACTCATTTCAACTCTTTTCCAAATGTAATTTGAAGATCCAATTGGTTACAATAACAATTCCAAACCTTCTCCAACCTCATTCACATCCATACCCTTCCTGTAACTAACCTCTCACTTTAAGCAAACTTACCTCCTACTTAACAGAGAAAATAGGAAACATTACCTGAAAAAGACTTTTCTTTGCTGTTTCCAAACATGAGCACTCATTTGAACTTTTATACATTCTTTCCTAGTTGTCCCTATTTTCAATAAAGAATCTGTGACTTCTCCATCTCCCACTCTGGAGACTCCTACACAATTAATCATCGTTTCCCATATCTTCAAAGGTTTTTTTGATATATGATATTATCCATCAAAATATAAACAAAAGTAAATACTTCTCAGCATAAATACAATGAATATGATGGCAAAACTTTAAAAAATTGTCAGCATATGCATTCTCTACCTTGCAAATATATCCGTCCCCTCATCTTCACAAACTTAAAAATATTTGCCTACACTCAAATTTTTCAAATAAACCTTATTTTCTTTCTTTTTTTTTTTTTTTTTTTACCCTTCTCCACATTCATTTCTTTATTTTACAATTTTTGTTATAGGAGTAAAACATGTTAACCTACTATAAGAATTAAAAGATAAAAACATGTGAAGAAAAACATCCCCTGCTTCCCACTCCCCAAATCAGCTCGCTAGAAGTCATCACGACATACAATTTATGCAAGTCCTTCTATATTAATATTTAAGCAGAAACATGCACAGACTTTTTTTAAACAGATGTGCCATAACTTGATCTTTTCTCTTAATAATACATTTTGGAAAAACACTGGAAGATATTGGCCTGGGGAAAGACTTCATGAAGAAGACTGCCATGGCAATTGCAACAACAACAAAAGTAAACAAATGGGACTTCATTAAACTGAAAAGCTTCTGTACAGCTAAGGAGACAATAACCAAAGCAAAGAGACAACCTACACAATGGGAAAGGATATTTGCATATTTTCAATCAGACAAAAGCTTGATAACTAGGATCTATAGAAAACTCAAATTAATCCACATGAAAAAAGCCAACAATCCCTTATATCAATGGGCAAGAGACATGAATAGAACTTTCTCTAAAGACGACAGACGAATGGCTAACAAACAGATGAAAAAATGTTCATCATCTCTATATATTAGAGAAATGCAAATCAAAACAACCCTGAGATATCATCTAACCCCAGTGAGAATGGCCCACATCACAAAATATCAAAACTGCAGATGCTGGCGTGGATGTGGAGAGAAATAAACCTTATTTTCAACTCACTAGTTAATCTTTCTCAAGATGGTTGCGTCTCCCATCACTATATGAATACAGCTCTTAAAGAAGGCAAGTGTATTAACCATTGCAATAAATTGGAAGGACTTTAATATTTCTTCATGTTATTTGTTTGCTCAGCAACATTTGAAACCAATTATTTTTCTTGGGAGCTTGTTTGACACTATGCTTTCTTGAATTTATGTCATCTCATTTGACTCTTTCTGAAAAAAAGATATTGTACAATGTTGTAGGAGGGAGTTCTAAAATAAGTGATACTATTAATACTGATGTCAGTTGTTAGGCATTTCTCTGTCAAGTATAGTAATGTCTAGAAATGGGAATGAAAAACAGAACAAGAGTTCCCATTTTGTACAGTTTCTAAATCTACACAGAATTCTATTAATTAGCCTTCCTTTCTTTTTTTTTTTTTTTGGTTGTGAAGACTCATATTTGATGGATAATTCTGACTAATAGGAAAAAAAAAAAAAAAAAACTGAAGGATTACCTGTTCTGTTTCAAAATGTCTATTCCCCAAACTTTGAAGAGATAGTATTGACTTTGCTATTTGTATTCTCCTATAATTTTTTATCTAAAAACATTGTCTTCAACTACTATAAAAAACAAGAAATATAGAAAAGAAGAATAGAAAAGATAAATAGGGAAAAAAACATTAAAAAAATAAAGTTAGGATCCTAAGTAGATTTCACATTCATTAATAATATCCTTACTGTGATTCAGAGTTGCCCACCCATGGGATCTTAAAACAAGTGAATATATATTGTGATTATATAAAAAAAGGATGATAATTATATCCTATTTTGGAGATTTTGTCCAATAGATTTGGAATAAGGTCTAATAATAGATATCGTCAACCAGATCTGTAGGCAATTTTTCCTAACAATAGTATGAGAACTTTTAATTTGAGAAGAATTGTGTTAAAGAAATTATAAATTTTATCTGTGGAAAAAGAAAATTGTAATAACTCCTCTATTACATATAAGTGTTTGTTCTGGGAAAACAAATAGTATGACCTTGTTCATTTACACGATCCTGGAGTAAATCTTAGTCATAGGAAGGTGAACTTGAGATTATGATGAAAAACAGACTTCTAAGATCAGAGATTTAAAATATTAAAGCTAATATCTTAACAAAATAGAGATATCTTTAAAGTATAATACATTGGGATAGACATAAAGAAAAGGGAGAAAGAAATTAGTATATAACTGACAGTGTTTATATTTGGAGGCAAGGAAGGAACTAGGATAAAGCTGAACTTGTAGACCAGATTTATATGTTTCTACCATAGTTTATTTGCTTGATGTAAGTGAAAAAGGTAACCATTTTTTTCCTGTAACATTTGTTAAATTCTATATTTTTTATGTGTTTTTATGTGTAGTGAAAATATTTATACAACCACTGAATGATTGACTGATGAAAGAGCTCTAGTAGATAGACTCACGATGTATTTCTAAGGAAACAAGTCATTCTGAGATTATAATCCTAATGAACAAAATGCGCATTTAAAGTTTTGCAGCTTGGTGGCTTTAAACAAATTGTAATATCCTTTAAAATAATAACAATGACTAAAGAAAGGAGTTTCTACAATATTTTAACTTATTTATGCCATTAAATCCACTGAAGTTGTGATGCCTTACAGTTCTCTACTTTATTTTCCTGCAGTTCATTTTGGATTATTTGATCACTGCATTCCAACTTCACATCAATGTTACCTTTCCATAACTACCTAGAAAATTTCTTTGTTTTTTAATAATTTATGTATATAGAAGAAATATGTAGTACTTTACGTTGTTAGTACCTATAAATGGATAAAGGAAATGTCTAAGTAGAATCAATATTGAAAATACAAATTATCACATAGATTTAATATTAATAACTAGAATTTTTCTTTTAATGTTAGTAATTATTAGCTTCATTAATAGCCATTTAATCTAGGACACATATTCAGATGAGTAATTAAATTATGTTTACTCTTTAAATTATTCAAGGAATGCTGTTGAGTGTATAAAACTAAGTTAAATAAGACTAAAATTGAACAATCTTAATGATACCAACCCTTTTCAATAGTGAGAAATGTCATATATTGGGCTTGAGAACAAATTAAGCCAATGTGAACAGATAAATTTTTTAAGACATCTATTCTCAATACTGGCATGTCATAAACCCCTTTATTGTCTATTAGATTGCACATTTGTTTACAGAGTCTAATATCAGAAATAAAGTCAATTGTTTGGAGTTTTGGAACACTTTCCTTGTAGACACAACGATTAAATTTCTCTCTCATGGCTGCAGAGTGAGTATTGCATTTTCAGCTTCTTAATCCTTATAATCTATTGCTCAATCTCTATTCCCACAAAAAATAAAAAGCTTGTTAAAGATGATAAGAAGTTATTTTCTCACTGAAGGCTCATTCTAAGTCTCTGGGAAAAAAAATATTACTCCAGTGGAATTCTAATATAAATTAAATTAAATGTAAAAACACACTTACTAAATACAAGATAGTTCTAAAGAGTTTAGCAATGAATTGAGATGACCATGATGCTGCAGTTAACTGGGTTGGAGAATGCCGTCTGTAAGGACAAGATCACATACATTGGTAGCTCCCAAAGGGCCAATTACTTTTACTTAAGAAAGGCTCTTTCTCTTAAGTGATTTTTATAGAGCCAATAGCTGCGCACAGATGAGTCATTTATTGTACTCAAGAGATGAAATATTTTTGAATGTATTTCTATAAATCAGTAATTCTTATGTATTTTGAGGTTATAGATGTCAAATTATGATTTAACAGAAGTGTAGGTCCTCTGTGAAGGAAAGCAACTGTGCTAGATAGCATGTACATTTTTACAGGTAATTCATACAACCCTGAATTTCTTCCCTTGGATTTCTACTATTTAAGGTTCCAGGTAAAAATATCCTGTGGAAACTCACTCTTTAAAGGAAAAACGTAAAAATAAAATTGGAATCTCTATTATATTAATGTTAGAACAGTTTTACTTTCATAAGATTTAATTTATAGAGGACATATCAATTCCTATTATTCATTTTAAAATACCATAAATGTAAATTTGTGCTATTTACGACATTATTGTTATTTACTACACTTCCTCGAAGATTAATCAAAAAGGTGACCAAGTTGGAAATTTATTCATTTTTATTTATTTATTAATACAATTTTCTTAGTATTTAATACAGAAATAGACTTTAGTAAGAAGGCATTCTTTCTAAGATAAACAATAGTTTCTCAAGACTGTGATATAGATTTCTACATAGCCTCAGAAAGAGGACCATTCTGACCTATTTCTTATCTCCTAAGAATATTCAACATAAAAATCACAAGCAGTAGTTCTGACAACTTACCTGAAACTTGTTCTCCATCTCCAAACATTAACACAAAATTTCTACCAGAAAAAAATAGAATAATCAGAATTTTTTCATAATTAATTCTTAATTTTTCTAACTGGTTGTTAGATATGGTGAAATTTTACAACAAAGTCTTTCACCTTCTGAACGACATTCATATATTGCAAAGACTAGACATCCTTAGTTGTGTTGTCAGATTTTCCTGCATCTAGTTTGTGGATGAACCCTTCCCCTTGCCCCACTTTCAATGCAGGATCTAGGTACTTTTAGCTCATCGCAAAATTTACATGGGATCTTACTTCAAAATTTAATTAAGGAGGTAGAGAGAGCTCTAAGGATTCAGTTTCCAGGTAATAATATTGGCAAAGGTAGGGGTATTACAGCACCGTTACAGAGCTAACAGGTATCTGAGACATTCTGAATCCAGATATAGGCGATCTCAAAGCCTATATTCTGACTCTTGTGAATCAGCAGTTTCTAGAATCTCTAGCATGTAAATGGATCACAAGTGTTAGGTTCCCTGTAATAATTCTGTGTGGTACTCCAAGTGCTCATTTAGTTTAGTCTAGAGTCTATCTTCTCCACCCTTTTCAATATTTGAGTGCCTGAAGTCACAGCTGCTTGGGAGACTGAGGCAAAAGGGTGGCTTAAGTACAAGAGTTTGAGGTTGCTGTGAGTTATGGTACCAGAGATTCTACCAAGGGCTACAAAGTGAGATTCTCTCTCAAATAAATAAATAAAACAATAAAGCAAAATTTTGCCAACTGATCTATATTATAAAAGTAGTGTCATAAAATGCTTGTCGAGGTGTTAAACCTGTCTCTCTTTTTGAGTTGGGTGGGTTAGCTCATGCCTGTAATCCTAGCATGTTGGGAAGCCAAGGTGGGGAGATCACCTGAGACCAGTAGTTAAACACAAGCTTGATCAACTAGTGAGACCCTGCTTATGCAAAAAATAGGAAAATTAGCCTGATGTGGTGGTGCACACCTGTAGTCCTAGCTTCTTTGGAGGCTAAGGGAAGAAGATCATTGGATCAATTGAGCAGGAATTTTCAGGTTGCAGTTAACTTTGATAACACCACTCTGAGCAACAGATCAAGACTCTGTCTCTCCCTCAAAAAAAAAAAAAGTTTATTAAAAATTGTTGAACAGCTGTGAGTTTTAGAAACCCTATAAACCAATTCTCCCACATACATTGTACATTTCAGATTAGCCAATTAATACTTTGAATCCTAAGTAAAATAATATATATTAATTGAATCATTGTGGCTGAATTTTTTTTCATCCTTAAGTTTTATAACAAAAATACCATGTCTTTTCCTTTGGTCAAAGATTGACCAAAGATTCAATAACAAGGGAAAAACTTAGATGCTGAAATTCAAAATCAATGAAGTCACAGAAAATTCTTCTATAAAAATTTTGCTAATAGGACATCAGTCTTGATAATGCAAATTTTTTATTGTGCTATAGTAACTTGATTGTGACAATGTTTTTGACTCTTTAGGTTTTTTGTATTCCACTCATTTGCTGCTGATTTGAAATTTGAAACTGCATGGAATAAACTAGTGATACACACTAAACTAAAAAGATTGAGGATTGTTACAGGACAGAAAAAAATTTCAAGAAGAATAAAGACTTCCTATCAATAAGAAGAGAAATTTCCCTCTCTACTCACTTAAGAGCTAGGGGGAAATTTGAACTAAGCATATGGGCCAATCCAATATACCAATTCCAAATGGAATATTCATGGATTAAAAAATATAAGTTAAACCACTGCAAAGAACTCTTTTGGACATTCTTAGGACTTTCTTCTGTGGGATCAACTAACAGTAATTGCCAGTAGTTTCATTGCCTCCTCATCTTGTGTTATAATCCACAAGTGATTATAATGAAGCAAACTTCCTACATTGACCAAGCTAAAATATCTCATGGGTGTTTCCTCCCATATATAACATCCTGGAGGAATTTAATCCTACCTAAAGAGACTCAGAGCATTTGGTGGGTAGGATAAATATTTGCTATGTTTTTTTAAGCATTAATCTTATCACTGCATTGTAAGAGAGCCCGATTTTACCAAGTTCTAAGAAATATGGATTCTCTTTGCTTTACTTCCTAAAATATGGTCAAGACTATCTGTAACCATAGTCGCTTCTTTTCTCTACTGAGATATAAGAGACAAGGACATTACAATTCAAATCTAATGTCTCCAATACTCTTACTTCATTTCAACAAAGCAGTGGGTCCCAATATCGGTGGGATACCAAAAACCATAAAACTTCAGCTATCATTTTTAAGACCTGAAAGAGATAACAATAGAGTTTATCTTAGCACACCAAGCCCATAATGGGGGAAAAAAAGCTCTCAAAACAAGAGTTGAATAATTCTACCAAAAACATTTTAATAGTCTTCAATTGCATATTAATACCTGGCTATTTCTCCAAAAATGTCTCATTCAATGTCTCATTCAATTCAATTCAAGTCAGAGAATAGAGGTTGCACGTTGATGGCCACTACCAAAGGCATGGAACTCTGTCTGCTGTGCCTACAGCTCAAAGGCTAAGCCAAGTGACATTCTTCCCAAAACCAAATATCAAACTCTCATGATCCATAGTTGGATTCTGATAGTTTTCTTAGAAAAAAAAAAACAAAAAATAGGAAAAAGGCAAAATTGGCTCGACCTATCACAAAAATTTCAACTGTTGACTTTTCTACTACTCTAGCAAGATTATCCCTTGCTTTATAAATGTATCATGCTTCTTCCTATGTAAAATTGTTCACACTGATAGGGGCTATAATTTTCAAATATCTGAAAGAATCTTGTTTCCTTTGTAATCTTTACTTGAAAAATAGAATTGTATTGAATTTGGTTTGCATCCTAGATCCGTGTGTAGTGTGACTGAAATGAAAAGAAGGCCCAAAGAAGTGACATGAATATAAAGGACTAACGGCCTGGGATGGAATGAGCAAATTTTATTGTAGCCGCTTTTTCTGTTATTTATTGACATATACAAAACGAGTGCAAAATGGAGTGGGATCCGAGAGGTGTCAGAAACTGTAGACTGCAGACGAAATTAAGCACAACAACTATTTTGGCACACTTGTAAGCCAGAAATGGTGTTTGAGTTTTTAAATTTTTATAGAAAATAATTTGTGACATGGAATGACTTTGTGACTGTGTGTTTAGAAAATCATGGCATCTCCTCAGTTTAAATGACTGAATTTTGAGTATCACATGTGAAGCCATAGGGGTTTTCTTGTGAACTCAGTCACTAAATAAGGTGTTTAACATTTCAATGTTTACTTAAATAAAAGTTAGAAGTGGTGGGAAAGAAGGAATTGATACCTAAAACCAGTAATTTGAAAATGTATATTATATATATTATATGTAGATAAATATATATATGTAATATACATATATAATATGGAACAGAAGCTAAGTCATGGAAAAAGCCCAAGTGCCCATCAATCCACAAATGAATTAAAAATTGTGGTATATGTACACCATGGAATATTATGCAGCCTTAAAGAAAGATGGAGACTTTACCTTTTTTATGTTTACATGGATGGAGCTGGAACATATTCTTCTTAGTAAAGTATCTCAAGAATGGAAGAAAAAGTGTCCAGTGTACTCAGCCCTACTATGAAACTAGTGCATGGCTTTCACATGAAAGCTATAACCCAGTTATAACCTAAGAATAGGGAGAAGGGGGAAAGGGAGGGGAGGGAGAGGGGCGGAGGGAGGGTGATTGGAGGGATTACACCTGCAGTGCATCTTACATGAGTATATGTGAAACTTAGTAAATGTAGAATGTAAATGTCTTAACACAATAACTAAGAAAATGCCAGGAAGGCTATGTTAACCAGTGTGATGAAAATGTGTCAAACGGTCTATAAAACCAGTGTATGGTGCCCCATGATCGCATTAATGTACACAGCTATGATTTAATAAGAAAAAAAAAAAAGTTCATTGCCTGGTGGAAATACTAAGCACAAAAAACTGGAATATTCTAAATTCTTCTGTCAAAAAGTTTTAAAGTGTCTAATATGAGTCATTATCCTAGGAAGTGAGACTTTGTTAACGTGTAGAACCCTCATAGAGGCTGCAATCATGGGGTTTATTATCTAAACCAAGTTACAAACATTTCTAAATAGTGACTATATGCGTAGTATAAACAGTGGTGACAATTTTTCTAAACCCAAATTATGGAATATTATAAATATATACATAAACCTAAACAATAACTCTCAGCAGCCGCTGTCCCAGGAAGCGATATTGGGACTGTATTCTGATCAATGCTTATGATTTAACTAGATGAAGGCGTGAGGGAGCTGTCCAGGGAAAAGGTGCTAAGTTGCCAAGGAGGAAGAGCGACCAGGTGGGGGAACTGAAACCGGAGGTTGAGCAAAAGGAGGTTAAAGAGATCTGAGGGGATAGAAAATATATTGCAAGTATCCCCATTTTCATATAAAAAAAAGCCACAAAATTGTTTTTAATGTGACAGATTCTCCCAGGAATTCGGAGTGCTCTCATATTATATAATTTCAAGATTTTTTTTAATCTCATTAAAATTTATTGAATTCTAATTTTTAATTACAATTTTAATTTTAAAATCGTACTGGAATGAGGAAATTTTATTGTAGCAGCTGAGCTTCCTGATCAGTGTATATAGATTGGATTAGTAGGGAAAAGAAAACTTTGTAGCTTGAACAAAAGTGGTGTGATTATGAAAAACTAATCACAGTGGCTGAGTCAAGATACATTATTTGTGGGTTTCTAATACTTGATGAATGTAACTAATTAAAAATAATGCCCATTTTTTGTAGTAAGAGAAATTAGGTTATATATACATATACATCTTAATTTTTTTTTTCCATTTTGAATAGTTTGGACTAGAGAACATAGCAAATTGTTCAGGAGGTTGAGTTTGATAGTAGTGAGATAAAACCTTTGAGAACATAAGTGAATTGAGAATTAACCCTAACAACATGATCATATGTATAAAAGTAAGCCATGCCGTGGGGAAATTACTTTCACTGCATTAGGAATGATAAATCAAAGAACAATGTAATGTAAATAATTTGTTTGTAAGTAGCAAAGAAAAACAGTGTTTCAAAGAACTTCTAATATGCAGTATTTCAAAATATGTGCAAGAAGAAAAAATAATTTAATGGAGTCCCATGAACTTATCACTCCCTTCAATAATTTTTAACGCCTGACCAATCTTGCTTTGTCTACACATCCACTCATTTCTCTCTACCCCAGTGGAGTTTGAAGCAAATGGCAAACATTATACTAGATTATGTGTGAATATTTTAGCAGGTATCTCTAAATACAAGAATTCCCTTCTTCAAACATGACTGCCAGAATCCTACCCCAACAGAAACAATCATTTATTTTTCTTAGTATCATCACAAACCAATCCTCTTCACATTATTTCTCTAATTGTCCAATAAATGTCCCTTTGTGTCTTTGTTAACAGTCTCTTAGTTTGAATTATAATTCAGAGAAATTCCATATGCTATAATGGATCCGCCACAGACTTTTTTTCCTTTTACTTTAAACTCCAGTTATTTTACTAGATAGAACAAGTCTTACTATCAGAAATTGTTGATTCTCCAAAGAACTCAGAGTACTCTTTTATTACATAGTTTTAAGATTTGTTTTTTAATCTCATGAAATTTTATTGGATATCATTTTTACTATTTATCTCTTCAGGGAGATCTATCAGATGTATTGCTTTAATATTCATTCTAATTCTTTACTGATGTTTTCACCTCTGTTTTTATATCTTTCTTTTCCCTAATCGCCTCATTCCTGATATTTCCGATTTACCTTGTTAATTACTTCATTACATTATCATTTTTTTCTTTCTTTAAGCTCATGAACTAAAATTTAAATACTAATTTTTTGTGAATGTTAATTTCTCAACACACTTCTTTGTCTGTAGGATGTTAATTTGTTCTTCATTATTTTGCTCTTCTCTAAATTTCAAAGGATAAGATCACACTATGTTCCACTGGCTCAGTGAAATGAACCAATGAAGTTTGTACGTACTACAAAGAGAAAGGAGTGGACCAGTAGACTTCTCACCCTTCATTCTTCTAAAGTTCCCTTTCCTTGTTTTCACCAAGAATAACATAGGATCAAACATACTACCATCTTTACCCCTTTATTTGAACCTGCTTTAATTCTTTGCTCATTATTCCGTTTAGCTTATGATGAATCTCCTCCCTGGCTTTGACCTGTCAGCGCACTTTGGTTTATCAGTCTCCAGGGATCAGACACCTAGATTACCTGCCCGCTATTGACTTCCCTTCCTGTTTCTCTTTGCATTCATCTGGGAATTGGGGGGTCTCCATTCCCATTATACCACAGGATGACAAATTTTAGATGCTGCCACAGTATTGTCCACTAAGTTTATCAGTGTGTATGTGATGATTTTTCAGTCCTCTCCTTCTCACGGCCATCACATTACTTCCTCTCATATAATTTTTGATACCCATTGCATCTTTTAATTGGGGTTTATTCCAACCCATTTCTATTTTCAGGCTCATGAGAGTGACATGTCAACTAGTTGTTTCAGAACAACAGTGTTTTCTGTTTATTATGCTACTTAGTTTTTCATTTTACTTGCTCTTTTCATTTTTATAAATGTAATTCAAATAGACTAACAATATGCACTACCACCAAAGATATCTTCCCAGAATAACTTATTAAAAGAATGTTTTAATTTTAAATAACATAAGATGCAACCACTCGTATAAGTAAGGACAGCAGGTGAGCCAATTATAGTATGAAATAATACACAAGTTCATCTCTATTCATAGCCCTAAGGGCAAATATTTGAAAAAATAAATAGATATGCTGATTTGATGTAATGTGAATTATTGATCAACTATTGTATGCAAGGTATTGATGTATGTGCTTTAGCAGATGAAGGCAGCACAGACACCCTTCAGGTGTTACCAGTTCCAAAGACAAAAATAAACATACCCACAATAAATCAAATTATAAAAGAAAAATATAAATGATTCAATCCATTTTTAAAACAATACATTTTAACATTGTCAAACATGCTTACTTAAATGCTTGAGAAGAATGAACTACTACTCATACTGTATAAAGATGTCGATTAATATTGATTATCTTTGGAATATCTGAAGCATACATTTCCAGGTAAAAACAAAATCTGTTTACGAAAAAATAAACAACAATAACAGATATATGATGAAATTATAACGGATGTTTACCAAAATAGTAAGTCCTAATAATTTTTCTAAGTAATGAAATTTGATATGATTTTCATAATTTCATTTTGGGTTTAGAATATTTTGTTAAATATTGTATATGAATTTTATGCAATGAGCATCACATTTGAAACAAAATTAGGCTACATATCAACAAGCCATAAAACATTAGAAAGCCACTGAAACATCTTTCTTCATATCTACCAAAGTCTAGAAGATTAACTTGAGTCCTACGGAGTCTAGACATTGTGTGGTCAACATGTATAAAAATAAATGATTTGCCTGTAGACACATTTCAGTTTCAAAGTTAATGAGAAGAAGTGAATGGAGGAAGAAGAGAATGCAAATAAAAGGAAGAAGCAGCAGCAGAATTTGGGGTGGGCAGAGGAGGAGGAAGAGGGAAGGATGAAGAGGAAACATCATCATCCTCTTTAAGCTCAAGGGTACAACCAAGAGCTCACCAATCTGAGGATAGAAGTTGTGACCTCCTATCTTCTACCACTATTCTGCCGCCTTCCTTCCAATTTTCCTGATAAAATTAAGGGTTAGTTGTTGCTCATTTAAATTCCTATTGTTACTTTTTCTTCTAAGATTCATGTTGTAGCCCATCATCACCAAAAAGCCCAGAAATCCTTTTGCAATAACTGAACCTGTAACCCTTTTGACCACATTTGCCAAGCTTTAAGCCATGTCTTTTTAAGCCATTCTTGGACTTCCACCAAACTCTTATGTTCCAGGACCTCTGGTATCCTGCAGAGCTCCATGACTATTTTCCACCAATGTGATGTGAATAGAAGTTAGTATTATTTCATTTCTGGGGCAGTTTAAGAGAGGAGGTAGCTTCATGTTTCTTGCCCCACCCAGCTTTTTCCCCCATCTAGTTGACCACCTACACCATTCAGGGCTGACCTGAAAGTTTTCTGCTGAACAAAGAGCCACCATATGAAAGGACCTTAACAGGTATACTCAAATGACTCCATTCAGCTCAACTTCCCTGGGGACTTCACTGATCTTTTCCAGGAGAGACCAATGGTGCTAAGGCACTGAGTTCTGCAGATTTATCTGCTAAACTAGTAGGAATATTAGTCTGACTGTACTGATAGTTTCTTTTTTTTTTTTTTTTGTAGAGGCAGGTCTCACTTTATGGCCCTCGGTAGAGTGCCGTGGCATCACACAGCTCACAGCAACCTCCAACTCCTGGGCTTAAGTGATTCTCTTGCCTCAGCCTCCCGAGTAGCTGGGACTACAGGCGCCCGCCACAACACCCAGCTATTTTTTGGTTGCAGTTCAGCCGGGGCCGGGTTTGAACCCGCCACCCTCGGTATATGGGGCGGCGCCTTACCGACTGAGCCACAGGCGCCGCCCATGTACTGATAGTTTCTAAAATCCTTCATGTCTCTGACAGCTGGTTGTATTTTTTGTTGGATATCATGAAAAACTATTCCTTCAGCAGCATGAAATAGGAATAAAACATTCCTTCCTGTCTCTCATTATTTTCCCTTGATCAGCCTTCCTTCCACGGAGTGCAGACTTATTTTCTCCCGTAAGGGAAAAATATGTTTTAGTTTTTATAAAATTTGTAACATTTTCAAGAATTGAAACATTTTTCCCAAAATTGCTTTTCCTATTTCCCCATAGAGTTAGCATAGAACTATGTATTTGTATCTTTTGAGTCTTACACTCCACATAAATTCTCCATATTCAATTTAATAAAATTAGGGTAAATACTGACTTAAAAGATTTGGAAGACATTTAAATGGATTTTGTGCCTTATAAATTGTATCAGAAAGATGTGGCCTATAAATTGTCCTCTTAGTCCATGCTATTATTTTAATTCAGTGATTAGAATGGTGAATTTTAATTTCCTTACTTTAGAAGGACCCTATCTCTGCTAGCTAAAAATTAGCCTGTCATTTATTTATTTTTTTTTTGTGGAAAAAAATTAACTTTTCAGCCTTTGAGGTCCTGGTAAATTAATTTGCAAAATGTTTGCAGTTGAAAACTATTAGTTTACATTATAAACCAACAGAAACACTGTATTTTTCTGACCTTATAACAAAAACCATCCCAAGAAATTCCTTTCAGAAGAATAGGCTTATTTTGATATTTCACTTTTTGAATTTTGAGTTTATTTCCATTTGTTATTTTCAAAAATAAAGATTAAAAATTTAAGAAGTCTCAGATGATAGGTAGTATTGGACTCGTGAGGAGCACCAAGTAATTGAACAGAAAGTTGCTCTGATAAAATGTTTTTTTCCTTAAGTGTCATAAAAATACAACAGTGTCAGTTTCAGAATTCTGTGCATCCTGACACTTTGTTTTCTGGTGCAAGGCAGTAATGGTGGAGGCACACAGCAGCCACAATGTACATGCCACATCTGCGGCTGGAGCCCCGTTTTCACAGCATCCCAGTAACAGACCGTTGGGAAAATGGGAGAACCACAGATTTTGTGTTTATATTTTTGGGTTATTATATAATTCTTCCCTCCATAAATCTTCTTTAGAACATACTGATTAATGCAAAATACAAACATGCAGGGCGGAGCCTGTGGCTCAGTCGGTAAGGCGCCGGCCCCATATACGGAGGGTGGCGGGTTCAAACCCGGCCCCGGCCAAACTGCAACCAAAAAATAGCCAGGCGTTGTGGCGGGTGTCTGTAGTCCCAGCTGCTCGGGAGGCTGAGGCAAGAGAATCGCTTAAGCCCAGGAGTTGGAGGTTGCTGTGAGCTGTGTGAGGCCACGGCGCTCTACCAAGGGCCATAAAGTGAGACTCTGTCTCTACAAAAAAAATAAAATAAAATACAAACATGCAACAATCCGTGTAGATGTCCAATCTCTGTGGTCCCTTCCTCTACCCTCCCCTCCCCTGCTCCCTCTTTCTTTCCTTCCTTACTTCCTTCCTCCCCTTCCTCTTTCTCTCTCTTCGTCTCTCTCTCTCTCTTTTTCTTTCTCAAGCTGTCACCCTGGGTAGAGTATATGGCATCATCGATCATAGCAATCTCCAACTCTTGGGATTATGCGATCCTTTTGCCTCAGTTTTTCTATTTGTAGTAGGGACAGCGTCTCCCTTTTTGCTCGGGCTGGTCTTGAACCAAGAGCTCAAGCTATCACCTCCCAGAGTGATAGGATTGGGAAAGTGGGAAGCTTCAGGCTCCCGGAGTGCTAGAATTTCAGGTGTGAGTCACCGCGCCCTGCCCTTTTATTTCTGTCTTGCATCACCAGTTGCTATGGGTAATTTTACAAGGTCTGACAATTAAGTTCACAAACGCATCCTAGAAAAGGTGTTTCAGCCTTCCCTGCTGAATATCATTACAGACATTGACACCAGCGCCGAGTCCACCCTTCATCAGAACGCTTTTTCTAGGGGGAGTTCAGCAACTTAAATGTCAGACCTCATACAATGACAGCTCTGATGGCTATTTCAGAACAAAAAAAGTGTGTTCTAAAATTGCTTCGAAGGGTGGACTAGGCACAGACCATGGTGCGCAGTTTCCCAAGGTCGGGGGGAGTATTTTCAAGGTGACCATAGTGATATTCAACACCCAGGTATGCAACACTTTTTTCTGGGATGAGTTCACAAACTTAATTATCTAACCCTGGTATGTGTCAACTTGACTGGGCTGTGAGATGTCAAGACGTTTAGTTAAAATAGTTCCTCCTGTATCCTGGATGTATGAGAATGTGTTTCTGGGTGAGATTGATGTTTGAATCTGCAGAGTGAGTAAACGAGATAGGGCTCTCGAATATGGGAGGACCTCCTCCAATCGGGTGAATGCCTGATTAGAACACAAGGGTGACTGCCCATACAAATAATTGGCAATTCCTCCTGCCTGAAGGCTTGAGCTAGATGTTGTGCTTTTTCTACCCTTGGGTTTGAAAACCTGGGCTTAAAACTTGGGCTTTTCTTATGGCTCCAACCTGCTGGCTTTCAAACTGGAACACACACAATTGGCTCTCCTGGGTCTCCAGCTTGTCAATTGCAGATCTTGGGACTTGTCCGCTTCCATAATGACATGAGGCAATTACTTAAAGGAAATATTTTTCGTTCTTCCTTCCTTTCACCCAACTGTCTGTCTATCTGTCTGTCTGTCTATATCTATCTATCTACCTACCTATCTAGCCTCAGGATTCCATTTCTCTAGAGAATCCTGACTGAAACACCAGTCTGCCCCATTCCCAACACTATTTTCCTCTCTTCTGTGAGAAAAATAAAGATAAACTAAGTAGCATCTTTTAAGTTTAATTAAGAAAAAAATCATGAAATACCTAGAGCAGGTGTGAGAGCAAACTTTTCTTCAATAATTAGTATAAGCAGAGTTTCTCTCTTTTTCTTTTTTCTTTTTTGTTCTAAAGTAATAAGTGCACCATTTCTCTCTCGCACCAGGTGGTAAAATAGTGAGTGGAAAATGTGTAAGAACAGTGTGGATGTGTCGGCAATAATAACACCTTCCCGTACAGTGTAAATTGCAGTTCCCAATGCATCCCCACATAGATTTGAGTCGCACAAAATAAGTAGAGGGTAGGGAGAATAGATATTTTCACCCTGTATTGATTAAAAAACTGGAGCCATTGCCAAAAACAACCTAAATGGCAGAATGAAAATCTAATTCTGGGTTGTCAGAGAACACATCACATATTCTTGCAATTGAACAACTGCTTGTGGACAAAACTTCCTCAATTATGTCTCTCAAGAGAGAGTTGATAGCAATTTAAAAGGGAAAAGATGAATAATAATCTAACATATTTTCAGTTCAATAGGCAGGAATGATGATTTAAAATTAAAGAGACTTATAGCTACATTAAAATATGTAGAGTAAGTTGTAGGTCATTGAAGAGAGGTATTTATATGTTTCTCTTTCTCTCTTTTCTTTTTCCTTCCTTCCTTCCTTCCTTCCTTCCTTCCTTCCCTCCCTCCCTCCCTCCCTCCCTCCCTCCTTCCTTCCTTCCTTCCTTCCTTTCTTCCTTCCTTCCTTCCTTCTTTCTTTCTTTCTGCAGTTTTTGGCCAGGGCTGGGCTTGAAGCCACCACCTCTGGCATATGGAGCTGGCAACCTACCCTTTGAGCTACAGGTGCCACCGGTAGGTATGTATATATTTTAAAACAAAGCTGATTTTCATGTGTATTAATTACAAATAACAAAGGCAGTGGCAAAAGCCTACATTAAATGAGCATATGCTAAGTGTGAAGAACCTTCCAGGAATTTTCATTTTTGCTAATTCTAATAATAATTTGGCAGGAAAAATTAGATTATATCATTTAGCATAGTTGATACTACATAGATGGAAAGATTAAATAACTTCCGCAAACTTGTGTGACATTGAGAATACATTATGTCAAATACCAGAGAGTGTTCATAAGATGAAAGGAAAACAAACCACAAATACTTTGAGATATTTAGAGTTAATATTAAATATATTACAGAGTGTTCAGTTTCTGTTTTTACCTATTATAAAATAGGTAATTTGTTGTATAGTATTCAGAGATTATCAATACAACAGAAAACCAATTAAATTACATACTGCTGCACCAGATGTTTTAGATTTTATTCTCTAGAAGTAAATCTTGAGGAACAGACTCCTGTGAAAATTAGTTATTAGGAAGAATTCCCAGGGGGTTAAAACTGGTTAGAAAGGTAAGAAACAGGACTAAGAATTAAATAGGGCTTGGAAGTCCAGCAAAGTAACACCAAGTATAAGTTCTGCTCAATCTCATGAGCTTTTGAGCTTTGGAGACAATGTAGGTAATATCTCAAAATTTTTCCAGTGAGGGCATTTATTTTTTTAACCCTGTATCCCTCACTGATTGGCTAAAGGTGATGATGGGCAGACAGTAAAGATGCACCAGTTCCCCTTGATTGAAAAGCAGTGGATTCTGTCATCCTGAGGGAAGCCCTCTATAAAACAGATGCATATTCTGGCTGGTAGAGGGAAAAGTCTCCAGAGGATAGTATTGGTGTACACGGACACAGAAAAATTAACCATATGGACACGTGCAGAGCATTGAAACACACATTATGACGGTTGAGTGTCGTTCTCACTGATGGTTCATATGAGTCATGTGAGCTTATTTACTATCTCAGTTTTCTTTACTCATGCTCAGCTCTGCTTCTCTAATCATAAATCACTGACCTTTCATGACTGATATCAGAGAAAAAAGGAGGTTCTCTAGCATTATACCTTAAATTCCACAAGGTTTCAAGCCTCCTTGCACAAATGAAGGCATTTTACAGAGTTTCTCCAGCAACATGGCTCAAACTATATGAAATTGACATTGTTGAAGTGTGCTGGATTCTTATTTGAAAATGTCAATATTCATGGCAGTGATTCCCTCTTCCCATATTTTATCTGGGCATGGCTATGTGATTTTATTTATAAAATAGAATATCAACAGAGTACATAGAAACTTGATAAGCATTTGTATATTGGGGAAGGGCTTCTTAAAAGAACCCTTCTTGGTATCTACCTTTTGGGGCTATACGAAATCTCAGGATATTGTGCAGGAGAGAGAACGGATACATCGAGAGGCCTTGGAGAATGGTATGAGAATAAGATGTCTTCTGGGGAAAATGAATGTGTCCTAAATGAATACCAAAATAATACCAGTGACCCTGTCTTGAGAAGTAGTACAATTGCCCAGACAATCCACATAATTATAAAAAAAAAATAATTTTTCCTTCAAATGAAATTATGGTGTGATTTGATAAGTAATAACATATAAGAGATATTATTTTTGATGCATAGAAGTGGCAACAGCATACTATTCAAACTAACACTAATACTAATGATTATAACATGAGGTAGTGTTAATACCTAATCTGAGAGATGAAGAAATTGAGCCTCAGTGAGTTTACATGTGTTAAAGCCACACCAAAATTTGCAGATACATAATCTGAATCCATGTTTGCCTGGCTTCAAAGTGTATTCTTGCACATTTTGTCTCAAATTGCGCTTTTACATAAGGGTCTTTAGGCACAAAAGAAAGGAATCAAACTCATAAGCAAACCAATATTAAGCAACAACATTGGAGTGGCAATTAAAAAAAAATTCCAATGAAACAAAGTTCTGTGCCAGATGACTTCACTGCCAATTTTAACCAGACCTACCTGTACTGCAGGAATTATTTCAGAATACTATGAAAAAATAAATCCTCCCTAACTTATTCTGTGAAGTCAGCATCACTTTGATACCAAAGCCAGGAAAGGGGACAACCAAAACAACAATAACAACAACAACAACAAAAAACAGTAAAAGAAAACTAGAGGCCAATATCTGTAGTGCAAAACTTCTCAATAAAATTCTAACAAAATAAATTCAGCAACACATCAATAACATAAACCACCATGACTAACTGGCTCCATCCCAGGATTATAAGGACAGTTTCATGTACACAGATCTATAAATATGACTCACCACATAAACAGAAACAAAGACCAAGACCAGAAGATCATCCCAGTAGATGCAAAGAAAGCATTTGACAAAATTTAGCACCCTTTTATGACAAGAATTCTTTAAAAATAGACAGAACATACCTCAAAATTACAAAAGATTCATATGAGAAACTCATACCCACCATCATACTGAATGGAGAAAAATTGAAAGTTTTTCCACTTAACATCTGGAACTAGACAGTTTACTACTGGGAAGTCCTGGCCAGGGCAAACAGGCATCAAAAGGAAGTCAAGGGTGTCCAAAAGAGGAAAGAAAGCAGTCAAACTATTATTCTTTAATGATGATATGATCTTATGTCTAGAACACCCCAACACTTCTGCCAAGAGACTCCTATAATTGAAAATAAATTCAGCAGTGGCTCAGGATACAAAAATCAATGTACACAGATTAATACCATTACTATACAAAAACAACAGTCAAGCTGAGAATAAAATCAAAGACTCAATAATTTTCACATTACCAAAAAGAAAATGAAACACCTAGGAATATAATTAACCAAGGAAGTAAAAGACCTCTACATCGAGAATGATGAGTTATTGAGGAAGTAAGTAGCAGAGGTTTTTTAAAAAAAGGAAAAATATATCATCCTCACAGATTAGGAGAATCAACGTTGTTAAATCTCTATACTATCCAAAGTGATCTACAAGGTTGGACAATTAATTTGTGAACTCATCCTAGAAAAAGTGCTACATATCTCATTGCTGAATATTACTATGATCACCAGAAAGGCCAAGGGGAGAACTTTGAGGGTCACCATAGTGATATTTAGCAATGTGGTATGTAGCACTTTTTCTAAAATGATCTCACCAACTTAACTGTCAGAATTTATACAAAGAAAGCACTGGTGGCTCTTCCAGATAAAGAGTTTCATAATTGTTTTGTGGGATAGATTAGGTGCTGGCTTCAGTGTATAGCTTCCTCAAGGGAGTACTTTGTCGGTAACTGTAGTGATATTTATCGGTGAGCTATGTAGCACTTTTTCCTGGATCTCCTGACCTCATACAGATTCAATACAATCCGCATTAAAATACCAATGTCATTTATTGGATCAAGGAAAATTAATTGCACACTTCATAGGCAACTAGAGAAGAACACAAATAATCAAAGCCACCATAACCAAAAAGGTTAAATAGGGAGACATCACACTACCAATCTCTTAAGCTATACTACAAAGCTATTGTAACCAAAACAGAATGATACCAGAACAAACAGAGAGACATAGGTAAATGGATCAGAACAGAAAACCCATACATAAAACATCTCCATAATGCCATTTGATTTTTGACAATGCAGACAATAACACATATTGAGAAAAAGAATATCTACTTAATAGATAGTGCTAGGAAAATTGGATAGCCATATGTAGAAGACTGATAGTTTCCTCACTTCAAACAACTCACACAAATTAGTTCACAGTATATAACAGATATAAACCTAGGGTATAAAACTGTAAGAATTCTAGAAGAAAATGTTGAAAAAAAAAAAACTCTTATAGACTTCTGAGTAAGCAAAGAATTTATGAGGAAGACCCCAAAGGCAAGTAGAAAAACAGCAAAAATTAATAAATGGGACCTGATTGAATTAAAAAGATTCTGTACAGCCAAGGAAACAATAAATAGAGTGAATAGATGACCTACAGAATGGGAGAAAATATTCAAATGTTATATATCCACTAAAGGGCTAATACGCAGAATCTACACAAACTCAAGCAAATCAGAAAGAAAATATCAAACAATCCCACAAAAGAGTAGAAAAAGACATGAACAGAAGCTTTCAGAATAAGATAGAGTAATGGCTAATATCATTTGAAATAATGTTCACCATCTCTACTCATCAAAAAAATGCAAATAAAAATCACAATGAGGTATCACTTATCTCCAATGAGCATGGTTTTTATTAAAAAAAAATCCCCAAACAACGGATGCTGTCCTAGACGCAAGGAGAAAGGAACACTTATATATTCTTGGTGGTAAGGCAAACAAGTACAATGTCCAGGAAAGGTTTATGTACATAGTTCGAAGAACGAAAAGTAGACCTACCATTTGATCCACCCATCTCACTGCTGGTGGGTATGTACCCTCAGGGAAAAAAATCATGTTATCAAAATGACACATGCACTTGAATGTTTACTGAGACACCATTCACAACAGCAATGATGTAGAATCAATGCAATTCCATTCAAAGTATGAGTGGATTAATACAATGTGGTATATGGAGACCATGGAGTACTATTCAGTCATAAAAGTGGTGAATTGATTCTTTTTAACAACCTGGATTAAACTGGAGTCCATTCATCTAAGTGAAGTATCACAAGAATGGAAAAACAAACACCACATGTACTCACTTTTAACTGGAACTGATCAATCAGCATTCATGTGTACATTTACTGGTAAAACTCAGTGGAAAGTAAGCACATGTGAGGAGGCAAAAATGGAGAGGAAAACGTACCCTTCACACGTAGAAGGCACAGCATCTAGGTGATGGGCACACCTATGCAGTATAACTTAGACTCAAAGTGCACGGAAGCAATTTATGTAACCAAAACATTGGTACCCCTGTATTATTCTGAAATAATAATAATAATAATATAAATAATAATAAAAACAATAGGAGACAACAAGGAATTTTCTCTTAGGTTGTCAGTTTGCCAGGGCTAAAATATTCATGGGTTATCCATTTTCACAAATCTATCTTTGACTATTCTTTAAATCTAGGAAGGAAAAAAAAATGAACTGGTGAAAGCCAGTCTTTCAAACAAAAACTGTTTCACATAAAGAGCTAAAATCAAAACCAAAAAGATATTATAGCTTTTGGTAGATTCTGGATAATGCACACGTTTTTATCACTTCAATTTCACTAGGGAAATGGTAGTCTAAAAATTTATAATTTTACTCACGGCTATAGTTTAAATGTTTTCCCCAAATTCATGAGTAAAGCCTCAATCCCCACTGTGGTGGTGTAAAGAGATGTAGCTTTTTTGGAAGGAGTTAAGTGATTACAGCTCCACCCTCATGAATGCATTCCTGCTTTATGGAAGTGGCAGAAAGAGGTGCTTCCAGATACCAAATACAAGAGACTGGATATTGGACTCCACACCCTTCATACTTGTAAGAAAAAGAATTCTGTTGTCTATGAATTATTCAGCCTCAAAAACTTTGTTAGAACAGCAAAAAGAGATTAAGACCCTCAGTTTAATGGGACAGTGCAGTGTGGAATGTATAGGCTCTCCAGTACAATTGTGTAAGGCAAATTCAGGATTTTTCTTATACTAGGATTTTCTCTGGGTCCTCGGTTTGATCACTAGTAATTTTAAGAAAATAATAGTATCTACTTTATTCTACTACAAGTAATATCATTAGTTGAGGAAATTGAAACAATTACTCTGTGTAAAGTGTTCAGAATAGTATGTGACAGTGAGCAAACCTTAAGTGGTAACGTAGTAGCAATTATTACTATTGTTGTTTTTGTTATTATTACCATTAGCTTTCTCTCACAAGTCAAAATAACCCTACATTTGTGTACATAGAATCACCACTGAAAATGTCAGGAGTTACTTTCAAAACAATTATTTTGTATAAATAGAGCAAAACATTTGATAGAATAACAGCCTATTTCATTTTAAAGAGATCACATTAATGATTCTTTAACTTGCTTAATATAAATTCATAGTTTATAGTTGTTTCTTTTATCCTCTCATTTCATTTTATTTCTGGTATAATATAAATAGCCAGAGATGTTTTCCAAAAAGAGAAGAAATAAAACCTAAAATAAATAATGAAAAACAAACAACAATGAAAAAACAAGTATCAATGGAAAGAAAAAGAAGATTGAAATATTTGAGTAATTTGCACCATCATCCACCATAAGTAGGAATTTTCTTGTATGTCTTCCAAATCCCCCTTTTTAACCTTTTATATAGTATCTAGCATATTTTATGTTGATTCATGTGAATATGGTTTTTTTCTCTAACAAGAATATTAGTTCTTGGACTCCAGAGAGTGCTTACTACTGCCATTCTTGTACTGAGCAGAAAGTTTTGTATTAAAAGTCATTTTATGAACAATTTGCCAAATAAGTAAACTATTAAATATATGATTCATTCCTCATTAGAAACATACATTGTTCTTTTAAGTAATGCTTATTTATATTCAATCTTCCTCAAATTTTATAACATCAATAATTACAGCTTGATGTTTATAGCTCAGTGCCTAGGGCACCAGCCACATACACTGGAGCTGGATGGTTCAAACCCGGCTTGGTCCTGTTTAACAATGATGACAACTGCAACAACAGCAACAACAAACATAGCCAAACCCTGTGACGGGCATCTGTAGTTCCAGCTACTTGGGAGACTGAGGCAAGAGAATTGCTTAAACCCAAGAGTTGGAGGTTGCTGTGAGCTGTGACGCCACAGCACTCTACTGAGGGCAACATAGTGAGACTCTGTCTCAAGAAAAAATTAAAAAATGAAGAAAATAGGGGCAGCGCCTGTGGCTCAAAGGAGTAGGGTGCCAGCCCCATATGCCAGAGGTGACGGGTTCGAGCCCAGCCCTGGCCAAAAACTGCAAAACAAACAAACAAACAAAACAATAATGACTATAGCAGGTAACAATGACTTACATAAAAATATACGCACTAAATTCTAAGTATTTTCTTGCTTGAGTGACATTTGAAAACATCAGTTGTTCATAAATTCTTGGAAAAAATATAAAAATCTAGGGCACTAAGATAGTGAAATGTCCTTAACGGTATTAACTTCTAAAATATTTTAATTTTGATGGACAACTCAGCTAATTCAAAATAAGTCTTCAAAAATCACATTTAGGAATAAGTTTTCCTACTAATACAGGAGTGTCCACAATGTTCGTGTGCAATTTAAACTACCCAACTATTTTAAATTGCACACAAACTTTATGGACTTCTTGTATTCGCAGGTTTTAAGGAATGAATTTGGACAGTTACTGAGACCTATGATAAAAGAAAGAACAAAAGTTCTTGCAATGATCTCATTATCAACCAATATCCAGATCAACAGAGGTACTATTCTTGGTAAGAAATCTCAGCAATGTCAATGCTAAAAACAAAGAGACACCGTATTCATTGCAGCTTCCCCTGATAATGGAGCTCTGTACGTCTCTCATATTTTATTTTATTCTTCTACGTCTTTTCAACAACCCCACAACCCCAAAACCAAACCAAACAACTCCTTTCTAACATAAGCTAAAGTCAGCTGACAGTGCTTTTCTTCCTCAGCATATCACTCCTTCTGTGATAATGAATAATGAAAATTAATATAAGGTCCTATGTCTGGCTTGGTGTAATGCTCTGAGCAACTTACACCGCAGAGTGATTTTGTTATAGTTGAACTGAGTTCACATGTACACCATGCACTGTGTGCATTTTTATGTCTTAATAATTATTTGTACAATTGCAGCTGCTTTAAATTTTTCTTTTCCCATTCTTGAAAACAAACACAAAAATAATTCTCCTTGGAAATCACAATAACAGAAAATCAATGTGACTGAAATTAGAAAAAGGGACTGCATGATTTAATGCATGAGGCACCTTCTAGAATCAGAGGTCCTTCCTCATTTTCAACAACTTGCGTGGCCTCTTTCAGCTTACTTAGACATCCTAGCCATTGGTTGCCTTATTAAGAGATACCTTACTCGCCTGAAAACAAAGAACTAGCTAGACCTTTAAACTTCCAGGTCACCTTCAATCCAAACTGTCTTGACTTGAATTATACTAGTGGCATTAGTTATAGTATTCAATGTCACATCATTGATGCATTTACTATATTTCCTTCTCAGCTTGATTTTCCCAGAGATACTCAAAAGTTCTCAATAATAACAATTTTAGTGCTCAATATGCTGGTCCCAAAACCTTGGCGTTAACTTGAGTTCTTTTCTTCATCTCATCTTCCATATCCAGTTTAATAAAAATCTGTCAACTCCATCATCAAAGTGTGTACAGAATCACATCACCTCTTAGTAGCTTTACTACCAACATCTTTATCTACACCCCACTATATTTGGACTGCAGTATTATAGTAGCATCCTGCATGGTCAGTCTATACCCACATTGGCCTCAGCCCCACCCCCAGGATACTTACAACACAGCATTCACAGTGATTCTTTTCACTCCTCTAGCCAATATACTTAATTGCTTGCCCATGTTCCTCAGAACGAAATCCATTAAATGTGACATTCCAAGGCCTCTCCGAGCTCCTTGACCTCATCTCATAGGAACCTCTCTTCTTTCCAACCTCACTTTAGCCACATGGGGCCTCCTACTGGTCCCCATACAGTCACGTTCTTGTCTGAGGAGCTTTGCTCTTGCAGTGGTTTCTGTAGATTATCTTTAGAGTCCAGTTTTGGTTTTTACTTCTTTTTCTTCTTTTTTTACTTCCTTAAGAAATCTCTGCTTAAATATTACTACAACTAGAAAGATTTATCTTATAACATAATGTAAAATAGGCAATATGCACCATACTTCTCTCCCTTACACAGCTTTTTAAAATTGCATGCAACATCTTACTTATCACACACACGGTTATTTTCTGTCACTCTATACTGTCTCACTACATTCTAAGTCTTGTTGTTACTTAAGTAGTTAGACATGAGCAGGGTGGGTAGTGGATGCAGTCAGGCTTTTTTTTTTTTTTTTGGACTGGCTTGAGTCAGGCTGGCCTGAGTTGTTATGGGAATGGGGCTAAGCAAGGCTTTGCATGGGTTAGTTTTAGAGAGCTGATTGATTTGGCAGACGGATTAATATCCCTGAGACTTTCTGACATAGATGGAGAGATATGAGCTGTTATGAGAACATATTATGGGAACAGTGTTGATCAGACCCAGAGAAATTTCCAAGAAACAGCTGATACCCCTTAAAAGTTATGCATAACATCTAGCACTGTGCTCTCCATGATACGTTGAATCAGAAATTTTTCTTCTGGGTGTATGTCCAAAATAAATGAAAGCAAGGATTTCAACCCATGTTATTCACAAAAACCAAAAAGTGGAAGCAACCCAAGTGTCCATCGATAGATAGATGGGTAAACAACATGTGATATGTACATAAAGTGAAATATTCCTCATCCTTAAAAAGGAAGAAACTTCTGACAATGCTATACCATGGAAGAATGCATTATGTAAAGTAAAATTAACCAGTCATAAAAAAACAGGTAATGTATGATTCCGCTTATGATTTCACCCAATGTAGTCAAATTCATAGAGACAGCCAGTAGAATGAGCATTGCTGGGGGCTGAAGGAGGGGCCAACAGGGAATTAGTGTTAAATGGGTACAGCATTTTCATTGGAGAAGATCAGTGAGCTCTGATGATGGATATTGGTGACGGTTGCATAACATTGTGAATGTACTTAAGGCCACGTAGCTGACACATAGAAGTGACTAAATAGGTGAATTTTATGTTATGTATATATTAGAGAAATAAAAATAGACCCTGCAATAGTAGACCAAAGTGTTAGCACTCTGTAATGCCATTTAATATTCAGATAGTCTCGGAATGTACTATAAAATTTCTCCTTTTTAGAAAAGACAAACAAGGCTGAGGTATAACTTTCTCAAGATCATACATATAAGTTATGACAGCTTGATTCCAAAGTAAATGCACCTGGGCTCCAAATTCCATGATCATTATTCTTTCCCTTTCCAAAATAAGGAAGAAATGAAAGAAAGAAAAGAAATTTCTTTCTTGTAGCTATAAAACGCATGCTGACTCCTATGTGATTTTAAAGTAACATAAGAAGCACTATCTTTTTTGTTAATTTGAGCTTATCTCCCAAAATATATGTAACATGTTATAATAAATTTTAAAATGTTTGTATAGAATATAAGCAGTTGAAACTTGAGAGTATTGAACTTTTTATATGGATACTAAAATACCAATCATGAGCCTTGCTTTATGAACTGTTTGTATGTAAAATGCGTATGGTTGCAGATACCAGGTTTTCTTTTTTCTTTTCTTTTCTTTTTTTTTTAAGACAGAGTCTCATTTTGTTGCCCTCAGTAGAGTGTTGTGGTATTATAGCTCATAGCAATATCAAACTCTTGGGCTCAAGCGGTTTTCTTGCCTCACCCTCCCAAGTAGCTGGGACTATAGGTGCCGGCCACAATGCCCGGGCTATTTTTAGAGACGGGGTCTCGCTCTTGCTCAGGCTGGTCTCGAATCTATGCACTCAGGCAATCCACCTGCCTCTGCCTCTCAGAGTAGTAGGATTATAGGTGTAAGTCACTGTGCCCGGCCCAGATAGCAGGTTTTTTTCTTAAAAATGAATACAAAGTATTTAAGAAGTAAATGTATTTGATGAATGAAAATAAAAAAAAAATTCTAAAGATTATTACAATTTATAAACATATAATATAATTAGAATACAAAATTTCTATGTCCTAATAATTGCTAACTGATTAGAGCAATTGGATATGCCTAGAATTAATACTTTGCAAACCATATAATTTTAATACATTTCACAAAAAACAACACACTTAACTAAAATAAGATTGCATTGCTAAAAAGTACTATGTATTGATGTATCTAACAGATGCCCATAAAATTTATTTTTGTGTGCAGTCGTTTATTTTTTGTATAATAATCGTTATTTTTAATTACAATATTTTAAATAATATATAATATTTATAAAATCCCCATTCAATTATAAAATGGAATTCTATTTTATCAAATAGAATTCTAAATTTCTAGCATGCAATGACTTCAGAAACCCCAGTTTGAAGAGAGTTAGGGTGGTTCAAAAGATTGAAACTCTTGTTCAAATTCAGTAAGCCCTACAAATAGTAGAGAATGACTCATATATACTAAAAAATCTCATTATTCCAGGGATCACTTCCATTCTTTATGGTAATCAGTCTCATTTTAAATCTGCATTTATCCTCAGACACACGGGGCCATGGTTGACCATTCTTGTCATTACCACCATGGTTATTATTACTGTCATCATCATCATCATCATCATTTTTGAAATGAGACAATTACTATGTATCAAAAACTTAATTAAGTACTTTATGTGCTCCTATGAGAAAGAAATTATTATTTCTTTTTTGCTGCGATGGGGAGCTCAAATAGCTTGTTTAAAATTAGGCAGATGGTAAATAGTGGGACTGACATTTAAAATCCAATTCTCACTGACTTACTTCACAATCCTCTTTAAGAGCCTGAGTTCACTCATTTTATTGTTTACGGGTCTGGTCCAAGCACAATCCATCTGTAACCTAGGCCACTGTGGACATTTCCTTTATCTGCTATTTTTATTTTCCAAAAAAAAAAAAAAAGGAAGCTTTAACCTCTTTCTTTGTTATGCTAAACATAACCCATTGTCTGCAAAATGTATATACTTTTCCTTTTAACTTGAAGAGCTAGTATTTTGCTGTGATTCTCAGTCACTTTCTTTCTTTTTCCCTGTGTTGGGTCATTGATGCACTTGACTTTTTCCTGCATCTTCATCTGCTTGCTTTTCACTGTTTTTTCTTAGCCCCTGAGGATATCAAGTCTCCCGACTAGTAGTATCTTGTCAGGCATTTATTATTCTTATTGCAAAAATTTTCTTCTCTACACTACCTAACCAGGTTTAGAAGAATTACATAAATGTTTTCTTAATTTTCAAGTCATTCTGCCTATTTTTATTTGAGCTCTCACTTTACATGATCACTGGAGCATCACAGCCATCCTTTTCCTTTTAAATTACACTTGTTTACCTTCCTTAATACAATCACCCACATTTTCTTGATATTTATTAATAACTTTCTCTTTTCTAGCAATAATTGAAGTGTTGGTGGAAACATGTACATGTTCTACTTTTGATGGTCTTCTAGTACTCCACAAATCTATCCTCCATTCTCATAACTTCCAAAGTCCTCTGTAATAGAAGACATTGAAATAACAAAAATTAACTCTCCTGAAGTTAGTCTCCAAAAATCCCTATGAGATAGTTATCATCCCTAGGAAAAAACCAAAGCCTGGATAAGATAAATCATTGACCTAAAGTAGAAAATCTAGGAAAAGGTAGAGCCAAGGAGGGTTATATACAAACCAAATAAAACAAAGATTACCTGTCCTAAATCCAATTTATGCCACATCTCTTTACTTTGAAAGTCAGTATTGAACTTTTTAACCTTACTTCATGTTTTTCTTTTTTATGAAATGCCAATTTGAGCTACCTACTTTGGCCAGTTATTTATTTATCATTTCTTATCTCCAAGCCTATACTTTCGTCCCTGCTGTTTGTTCCTGGAGATGGACTCTGTGGACTATGCTGGACTATGTGGAGACCCCTTTTTTGCTCTCATGACCCCTCCAACTTTATTCTCTTTTTTCTTTTTTTTATTATTTAAGATCAATATGAGAGTGAAAATGATTAGGTTACATTGTCTGAATTTGTTAGGCAAAGTTAAAGTTGTAGTTGAACCACTCACTCCGGGGGTGTGCCATGTACCCTACATTGTGCACCTTAGGTGAGAGCTTACCAATCGCCTTCCCATCTTCTCCATCTTTCATCTTCTTGCTTCCCTCCACACTTGAATATAATTGTGCTTTTTTTTTTCTCCTGTGGATGTGGAGCTGTTTACTATTGGTCACATATTAGTATTGAGTTCATTGGATACATGCTTTTCCATTTTTGTGATACTTTACTAAGAAGAATGTGATTCATTTCTATCCAGGTAAACACAAAAGATGTAAATTCTTCTTTTTTATGGATGAATAGTATTCCATAGTATACAATACCAAACAGTCTATTAATCCATTCATGTGTTGATGGGCACTTGGGTTGATTTCATTTCTTGGCAGTTGTAAACTGAGTGGCAATAAATATTCTAGTATAAATAACATTATGGTAAAATTATTTTTTTTTCTTATGGGTAATGGGATTGTGGATCAAATGTAAGGTCTATTTTTAGTTCTTTGAGGAGTCTCCGTACTTCTTTCCACAGAGGCTGTGTTAGCTTGCAGCCCTACTAGAAGTGTAAAAGTGCTCCCTTCTCTCTACATCCACGCCAACATTTGCAGCTGAAGGACTTTGGGATTTGGGCTGTTCTCACCAAGGTCAGGTGATATCTCAGGGTGGTTTTGATTTGCATTTCTCTGATGACTGGGAATAATGAGCATTTATTTTTTCATGTATTTGTTAGCCATTCCTCTGCCTTCTTCAGAGCAGGTTCTGTTCCTGCCTCTTGTAAATGGGATTGTTTGCTTTTTTTTGTTTAAGTTCTCTCAGCCCTTTTTCAGATTCATAGCAGGCAAATAAAATATCTTCCCTCATTCTGCAGGTTGTCCGCTTGCTTTAGTTGTTGTACCCTTAGCTGTGCAGAAGCTTTTTATTTTGATCATATCCCATTTATTTGTTTTTGCTGTTGTTGCACTTGCAAAGGGATTTTCTTTATACCTTCTTTTCCAATCTTTTCTTAGACCAATATCAACAAGAGTTCTTCCTATGCTGCTTTCTAGAATTTTTATCATTTCATGTCTTAAATTTAAATCTTTTATCAAGCAAGAGTCAATGTTTATAAGTGGTGCAAGTCCAGCTTCAGCTTTCTACATGTGGCTAAGCAGTTTTTCCAGCACCATTTATTTAACAGAGATTCTTTTCTCTAGTGTATGCTGTTGTTTGGTTTATCAAAGATTAGATGTCTATATGTGGCTGGTTTCATCTCTAGGTTCTCTATTCCATAGATCTATGTCTCTATTTTTATGTTTCACACCCCCTTAACCTCCGATTTCTTGTTAGGTTTTGTCAAATGAAAGCAATAGAGTATGTTGCCTATGTGGCAGATGGAAAGAGAATCTTCTTCTTTTGGAGTCCTTGTGGGCATCACATCAGCAGCATCAGAGAGAAGGTGTTAGTGGCCAGCTTCTTCTAGATGTCTAGGTCAGTCTTGCTAAGCCCCCTTACAGGGACCAACCACTACCATGGAGAGCTCCTCAGTGGCCAAAGAACAAATGTAAGGTCTATTTATAATTCTTTCCACAGAGGCTGTATTAGATTGCAGTCCCACCAGCAGGGTAAGCAGTGTAAGCTTGCTGGGCTGCAAAGGATACAGCCTCTGCTGAGCTCCATCCCCAAAAGGTGAACATCCCTGTGTGGCTTATCTTCAAAATCCTAGATTCTGATTACTGTACTCTTCATCAATAACTTCAACGCCTACAGTGAAAGAAGCCGCTTTCTGTAGTTAATTTCTGCATTACTACAATGCATTCTTTGCACATTTGTAGCCTAGCAACCTCCATATAACAAATAATTGGCTATGATTTCCCATAGACAGAAATCTTTACATAAAATATTTTCTGTATCCCTGAATGAGCTCTGATACTTGAAAAGTGACATAGCCTAAGTAACAACCTCCATTCCCGCTGCCCCTCACTTTATCAACCACTCCCTTCAACTATCCCTGGAGGGTGTCTTCTCAATCTGTACCAATACCTAACTTTCCCAGTCAATGGCTCAGTTCACATCATTTCTGGTAAACTGCTAAACTCATAAGTGTTTAAAAATGTCTTTCATGTAAAACTTTTTTTTTCTCTCTGTCGCTCATTGGAAGAAGAAAAGTTGTCTTGGGCCACACATTTATATAAATAAATACTAATGAAAACTGACTATCAAAAAAGGGTGGGGGGCGCCTGTGGCTCAGTGAGTAGGGCGCCGGCCCATATGCCGAGGGTGGCGGGTTCAAACCCAGCCCCGGCCAAACTGCAACAAAAAAATAGCCAGGTGTTGTGGCGGGCGCCTAGAGTCCCAGCTGCTCAGGAGGCTGAGGCAAGAGAATCGTGTAAACCCAAGAGTTAGAGTTAGAGCTGTGTGACGTCATGGCACTCTACCCAAAGGCGGTACAGTGAGACTCTGTCTCTACAAAAAAAAAAAAAAAGGGTGATCCCTACATAATTTTTTGTGATATGTGACACCCCAGCTAAGCAAAAACTTCCCTCATAAAATCAATGTGTGTTCCATGGGCCACCAGTTGAACATCCTTGCTATAGATTGGACTAAACCTTTAACTGGAAATATTCTAGCCACCATCACTGAAGGCTATTTTCATACTTGGTTTTATATTTATAAATAATTAGAAAATATTTGATAAAGCTATAAGCTACCGTGTAAGTTTAAGTCCTCTCAGTAGGGAATGTGGGCTCGTCTACCCCCAACTACATCTGATACTCCCTCCTGCTGTGCGTTCCCACCGTACTAGCATTCTCTTTAAAAATTCCTTTTCCCTTTTCTCCGCATCCACGCCAACATCTCTGGTCTAGAGATTTTGTGATATAGGCTAGTCTCATTGGAGTTAGATGATAGAAAGGCTATGTTAACCACTGTGATAAAAATGTGTCAAATGGTTTATGAAGTGAGTGTATGATGCCCCATAATCATATCATTGTATACAGTTATGATTTAATAAAAAAATTAAAAAAAAAAATAAAAAAATAAAAATTCCTTTTCCTATTTTTGTTATGCATATATACTAATCCTTTGAGATCTAACAGAAAAGTTTCACTGAAAGAGTACATTTCAGGATTCTCTCTGCCTTCACAGCACCGTATGTCTCCTTTGCATGTATTACTTTTGCATGTTTCAATCCATATTTCCCTTCTGTCTAAGGCAGGGATAACTCACATATTGTTCCATCTTTGCAAGTCTGTAGGTTCATACCACATTTTAAGTACTAAAATATTATTTTTTTTAATAATCCTAGACACAAAATAACAAAATAAGAATAAAAATGTAATCCACTGGCTTGGTTTATACCCTTGGAAGTTTATCTTCTCCTCTGAAACTCTTACTTAAAAGTGAGCAAACCTAGAAGCTCGAAAATAAGAAAATATCATCTCATCCAAAACCTTTCATTAAATAGCCCTGCTTCTCTTCTGGCTGTGTTTTTTCCTCCACATATAATACATTTGCATTTTTATTGGTATAAAATATAATTTCTCATTTGTCCTATATCTCTCCCATCGTTATTTCTTTTTGGAGGTGTTATCTCAGTTTTGAATTGATTTGTGTCCTATGCTAGGTTAAGGGTAAAATAAAAAGAATGACAATTTTAAGCATGGAATTCCATGGGGTAATTAAATCTACCAAAGCACTCAAACATTCACTTTTATATATGCAAATATAAGATTGTTAATGGATAAAAGAAACAGACTCAATTGACTTGAGGGCTTGAGACAGTCATGAATATTAGTGGTATGAGGACTTGGAAGAGTGAATGAGGGAAGCTATGAATGTGATTCATCACCTAGTGGAATGTATCTGTAGACTTTCTTTCATGTGTATTCTATTAATAACATTCTGAAACTTTGAAATAATATTTAAAAAATATAAAGGAGTGGTTTGGCTCTTGACAATCTGAATTTTCTGCAACACTTAACCCTTCTCTGAATACCAGAGTGGAGTCAGTTGATCTGGGTTGCTAGAAGAGAATTTGCTCCCTTCTTTGCCACCCTTCCCTGGATTTCTTCCCCTGGGAGACCAAAAGGCAATTTTAGATTTGCATTTCATCACCATAACTTTACGCCTGTTTTATCTTATTTCCCTAGGTAAAATTGTCAGATTCTGTTTCAACTTTTTATTTTCATCAGGCTGATTTGAATGTCTGGACTTGTTCTGGTTAATGAATTAATTGATTGTGATTTTTTAAAAATCTTATTGTATAATGGAAAATAGATACAATATTATAACTGCAAAGCTAAAAGAAAAGTCTAAAGCAAGTAATGCACAACATCTTGTATATTTGAAAGAAGCCAATTTTAAGTATACATAATTATCACAATCAATTAAGACTTGTATTTCATGAACAAGTTAGCATGCAGTGATAATTCAGGTACCTAAAATGTACCTAAAATTATCTTTTCATGAAGAGGAAATTTTAGTATTTTGAGTACATACATATGTGCATTTTAATGCATTTATATTATCCGTATTTATTTATATTATGGCTCTATGATGTCTGTACAAAGATGATATGAATATTATTTTGTTTTCAGTGATAATTTCATTGTAAGGTAATAGATTATAGCATCTTTAAATAATTACTTGCCTAAAAATTTCTCAGACAACTATCTACAAGATGATATATTAGATCTGATGGGAGCAGAGGTTATTATATAGCAATAGTACCAGCAAAATAATTGCATTACAAATGATGGCAAAATTCCTTAACTGCATAGATGGGCTCCTTGGAATATCTATGATTGAGTTCATTAAAATATTTTAGGGTGGCACCCATAGCTCAGTGTGTAGGGTGCCAGCCACATGCACCACACTGGTGGGTTTGAACCCAGTCCAAACCTGCTAAAAAAAAAAACAAAACACACACACACATATATATATACACACACACGCTTATATATTGGTGGTTTGTGTGTGTGTTCATTCTAGTCAATGAATATCTATCTTATCCTTAAGAAAATTTGTGTTTCTTCCAATAATTTAAGATGATAAAATATGGTAGGCTGTTAAATTCTGATGGATTTCTATAATTCTATAGACTTCAACTCAAGTAACTTGGGAATTTAAATAAGATATAGTCTCGTGTGGTTTACAAATAAAGTATGTATTTAGATATTTTTTCCATTTTTATTTTATTTATTTTTTATCAAGTCTTTTGTAAATAGATCATAAATACATTTATGCCCATTTCAGTGTGTTGATTATTTGTACAAATTGGAGTGCTTATATCATACTTATCAGCATAGCTTTCATCTCATTTACCCAATTATAGCATTAGGACATTTGTGTTCTAAACATGATAGAACCAACTTGTACTTGCAAAGTGCTCCATAGTTGTGGTCCCCCTAAAATCCCCTACTATCCCTCCCATCCCCTCCCATCCCTCCCCCTCTCCTTCCCTCCTTCATCATAGACTAAAGTTGTGTTTCATTTTTCATATGCAAGTGTGAGTGATTATAAATTGGTTTCATAGTAGTACTGAATACATTGGATATTTTTTTTTCCCATTCCTGAGATACTTTACTAAGAGGAATATTTTCCAGCTCTGTCCATGTAAACATAAAGGAGGTAAAGTCTCCATTTTTTTTTTACTGCTGCATAATATCCCATGGTATAAATATACCACAATTTATTAATCCATTCATGGGTTGATGGGCACTTGGGCTTCTTCCATGATTTGGCAATTATGAATTGAGCTTCAGTGAACAATCTGGTGCAAATATCTTTATTGTCAAATGATTTTTGGTCCTTTGGGTATACACCTAGTAGAGGAATTGCAGGATCAAACGGCAGGTCTACATTTAGATCCCTGAGTGTTCTCCAAACTTCCTTCGAAGGAACATACTAGCCTGCATTCCCACCAGCAGTGCAGAAGTGTTCCCTTTTCTCCACATCCACGCCAACATCTGTTGTTTTGGGATTTTGTGACATGGGCTACTCTTACTGGAGTTAGATGGTATCTCAGAGTAGTTCTGGTTTGCATTTCTCTGATGATTAAAGATGATGAGCATTTTTTCGTGTGTCTGTAGGCCATGTGCCTGTCTTCTTCAGAGAAGCTTCTGTTCATGTCTCTTGCCTACAATGAAATGGGATCATTTGTTTTTTGCTTAGTAATAAGTTTGAGTTCTCTGTGTATTCTGGTTATTAGACCTTTGTCAGTAGTATAACGTGCAAAAATCCTCTCCCATTCTGAGGGCTGTCTATTTGCTTTACTTAGTGTGTTCTTGCCAGTGCAGAAGCTTTTTAATTTGATCAGATCCCAGTGATGTATTTTTGATGTTGCTTCAATTGCCCAGAGTGTCTTCCTCATGAAGTATTCTCACAGGCCAATTTTCTCAAGCATTTCCCCTGCACACTCTCTAAGAATATTTATAGTTTCATGTCTTAAGTTTAAGTCCTTTAACCAGTAAGAGTCAATTTTTGTTAGAGGAGAAAGGTGTGGGTCTAGTTTCAGTCTTCTACAAGTTGCCAGCCAATTCATCCAGCACCATTTATTGAATAGGGAATCTTTTGCCCAATTTATATTTTTAATAGGCTTATCGAAAATCAAATGATGATAAGTGTCTGGGTTCACCTCTTGGTCTTCAATTCTGTTCCATACATCTACCTCTCTATTTTTGTGCCAGTTCCAAGCTGTTTTGATCACAATCAATTTATAATATAGTCTGAAGTCTGGAAGCGTGATTCCTGCCGATTTTTTTTTTTTTTTAAATTTCTGAGTAATGTCTTGGCTGTTTGAGGTTTTTTCTGTTTCCATATAAAATGAAGTACTAATTTTTCCAGGTCTTTAATATATGAAAGAGGTGCTTTAATAGGGATCACGTTAAATCTGTAAATTGCTTTAGGTAGTATAGACATTTTAACAATATTGATTCTTCCCAGCCATGAGCATGGTATGTTTTTCCATTTGTTAACATCTTCAGCTATTTCTTTTCTCAGAGTTTCACAGTTCTCTTTATAGAGATCTTTCATGTCCTGAGTTAGATACACTCCCAGATATTTCATCTTCTTTGGCACTACCGTAAAGGGAATAGAATCTTTGATTGTATTTTCCCCTTGATTGTATTATCCCCTTGTTGGTGTATATAAAGGCTACAGATTTATGAATGTTAATTTTGTATCCTGAGACGTTACTATATTCCTTGATAACTTCTAGGAGTTTTGTAGCTGATTCCCTGGGGTTTTCCAAATATATAATCATATTGTCTGCAAAGAGTGACAATTTGATCTCCTCTGGTTCTATTTGGATCCCCTTGATTGCCTTCTCTAGCCTGATTGCAGTGACTAAGACTTCCATTACAATGTTAAAAAGCACTGGAGACAGGGGGCAACCTTGCCTGGTTCCTGATCTGAGTGGAAAAGATTTCAATTTTACTCCATTCACTATCAGATTGGCTGTAGGTTTGCTGTAGATGGCCTCTATCAGTTTAAAAAATGTTCCTTCTATACCTATTTTCTTAAGCATTGTGATCAAGAAAGGATGCTGGAAATTGTCAAAAGCTTTTTCTGCATCAATTGAGAGAATCATATGGTCTTTGTTTTTTAATTTGTTTATGTGATGTACTATATTTATGGATTTACATATATTGAACCATCCTTGGGACCCTGGGATGAAACCCACCTGGTCATGGTGCATAATTTGTTTGATGTGTTGTTGGATTCTGTTTGCAAGGATCTTACTGAATATTTTTGCATCAATATTCATTAGAGATATTGCTCTATAATTTTCTTTTCTTGTTGAGTCTTTTCCTGGTTTGGGTATCAGGGTGATATTTGCTTCATAGAATGAGTTGGGAAGTATTCCTTTTTTTTTTTTTTCCTATGTTTTGAAAAAGATTAAGTAGTATAGGTACTATTTCCTGTTTAAAGGTTTAGTAAAATTCTGATATGAAGCCATCTGGTCCCAGGCTTTTCTTTTTGGGGAGATTTCTTATAGTTGATGCTATTTCAGAGATTGTTATAGAATTGTTCAACATTTCCACTTCTTTCTGGCTAACTCTGGGAGGGTGACATGTTTCCAAGTATTGATCTATTTCCTTCATATTTTCATACTTCTGAGAGTAGAGTTTTGTGTAGTACTCATTAAGGATTTGCTGAATTTTTGAGGAGTCCGTTGTTATTTGGCCTTTATCATTTCTGATTGATGAAATTAGGGATTTTACTCTTCTACTTCTGCTTAGGTTAGCCAATGGTTTATCTATTTTATTGACATTTTCAAAAAAACAACTCTTTGATTGATTGATCTGTTGTATGATTCTTTTGTTTTCAATTTCATTAAGTTCTGCTCTAATTTTAGTTATTTCTTTTCTTCTGCTGGGTTTAGGGTTGGAAAGTTCTTCCATTTCCAGTTGCTTGAGACGACCCATTAAGTTATTGACTTCCTCTCTTTCCATTCTCTTGAGGAAGGCTTGCAATGCTACAAATTTTCCTCTTTGGACTGCCTTTGCTGTATCCCAGAGGTTCTGATAGTTTGTTTATTCATTATTGTTTTATTCCAAAAATTTGGTAATTTCCTTCTTAATCTCATCTATGACCCAGCTATCATCCAGTATGAGGTTATTTGTATGCATGTGGAGATTTCTGTTGTTACTGAGTTCAACTTTAATTCTGTGGTGGTCCGAGAAAATACAAGGAATCATTTCTATTCTATTAAATTTGCTGAGGTTAGACTTGTGACCTAAGATGTGATCAATTTTGAAGGATGATCCATGGGCTGATGAGAAGAATGTGTATTTGGTTTTGTTAGGATGAAATGTTCTATAGATGTCTAGTAGATGCAAATGTTGAATGATTAAGTTTAATTCTAAAATTTCTTTGCTTAGCTTCTTTTTTGAGGATCTATCCGACCAGAAGATAACTTTCAACCCAGGATCCTGTATCCAGCTAAACTGAGTTTCATCTATGATGGAGAAATTAAATACTTTAATGACATTCAGATTTTGAAGAAATTTGCCATAACTAAACCAGCTCTTCAGGATATTCTCAGATTTATCCTCCATAATGAACAACACAATCCTCCACCACCAAAATAAAATCACTCAGAAAATTTTGATCAAATTCTAACTTCCATAGTGGCAAAAGGATTAAAAATGTCCACTGGACTTTTAAAAAACTCAATACCCAAAACTCTGTCGGGTTTATCATTACTCTCAATTAATGTGAATGGCTTAAATTGCCCTCTAAATAAACACAGGTTGACTGACTGGATACAAAAACTCAGGCCAGACATCTGATGCATTCAAGAATCTCACCTTACCTTAAAAGATAAACATAGACTCAGGGTGAAGGGATGGTCATCTATAATTCAGACAAATGGAAATTAGAAAAAAAGCAGGTGTTGCAATTTGATTCACAGCTACAACAGGCTTTAAACCAATCAAAGTAAGAAAAGACAGTGATGGTCACTTCTTATTTGGTAAGGGCAACACTCAACATGATGAGATTTCAATTATCAACATCTATGCATCCAACCAGGATGCGTCTCAATTTATAAGAGAAACTCTAACTGACATGAGCAATTTGATTTCTCCCAGCACCATAAATGTTGGAGACTTTAGATATTTAATTTTTAATTTACACTGTCCCTTTGGAAATAGTGAATGAATCACTTTTGCTTAACCACCTAAAGAGAATCTACATTTGAATTCCATATATAGAAAAACACATGGAGCTCCAATTTTTTAAATAATTTAACAACAGTATAAGAAGGTTAAAAGAAGATGATTGGGAAGGTGTTGAAACATTATATGATAACTGTTTGACCATTATAGGAGAGTGTGAAAATTTAGTCTATTTCATGGAGGGCCCTCTAAGCAATGAATCGCAGCAGACTGTATATCTGTTTACACACAAAGCGAGAGATTAGCAAGAAGCACATTGATTCTAGCATTTGGTTTTGTTCTTTTTATTATTATAATTTTCCTCTCTGACACTTGATAAACCATTGGCCAGATTAACTGGAAACAGAAAAGTAAAATCCGTAATAACTTCAACCAGAAAGAAAAAATAAAAAAAGGAAAATAAGAACAGATACCACATCTCTTTCCAAAGGAATGTATTAATTTGCATTACCACCAGCAGTGCAAAAGTGTTCCCTTTTCTCCACATCTGCGTCAACATCTCTGGTCTTGGGATTTTGTGATATAGGCTAGCGTCACTGGAGTTAGATGGTATCTCAAAGTAGTTTTGATTTGCATTTCTCTGATAATTAAAGATGATGAGCTTTTTTCATATGTCTGAAGGCTGCACACCTGTCTTCTTCAGAGAAGTTTCTCTTCAAATCCCTTGCCCAGCCTGCAATGGGATCCCTTGTTCTATTCTTGCTAATGCATTTGAGTTCTCTGTGGATTGTGGTTATTAAACCTTTGTCAGAGACATAACCTGCAAATATCTTCTCCCATTCGGAGGGCTGCTTGCTTGCTTTACTTACTGTGTTCTTGGCTGTGCAGAAGCTTTTTAGTTTGATCATAACCCAGTAGTGTATTTTTGAAGCTGCTCAATTGCCCTGGGGGTCCTCCTCATAAAATACTCACCCAGACCAATTTCTTCAAGGGTTTTCCCTGCACTCTGTGAAACTTGGTAAACAGTCTGTGAAACTAGTGAATGATGCCCCATAATCATATCAATGTACACAGCTATGATTTAATAAAAAAAATAAAAAATAAAATTTCATTCCACTTTGTACAAATAATCAACACATTGAATCCCATAATGGCATAAATGTATTTATGATCTATGTACAAATCATTTAATAAAAAAAAGAAAAAATGAAAAATAAAAATAAATAAAAATAAAATAAAACTATTTTTTTTTCCAGAAAAAAAAAAGAACAGATACCACTGAGAAATAAGAGATTTTCTTTGGCTACTAAAAGAAATATCTATGCCTAGAAATTTGACAATGTACAGGAAATGGACCAATATCTGGAATTATACCATCTCCTAAGACTTAACCAGGAAGAAATAGATCTCCTGAACAAACTCAAGTCAAGCACTGAGATGGAAGAAACAATAAAAAATCTTCCAAAAAACAAAGCACTGGACAAGATGGCTTCACACCAGAATTCTATCGCATCTTCAATGATCTTGTACCTGTACTGCAGAACCTATTATAAAACATTGAGAAGGAAGGAACCTTCCCCAACATGTTCTATAGAGACTTCTTCTTCTTCTTCTTTTTTTTTTTTTTTGCAGTTCTTGGCCAGGACCAGGTTGAACCTGCCACCTCTGGAATATGGGGCCAGCGCCCTACTCCTACTCCTTTGAGCCACAGGCGTCACCCCTAGAGAGACTTAATCACAGGACTCCTGGAAGTGCTCAATAAATACAGTAACTTGTCATGGTATAAAATCCATGTCCTCAAATCAGTAGCTTTTGTATATGCCAACAACAGCCAAGCTAAGTATCTAATCAAAGACACAATTACATTCACAGTAGCTTCAAAGAAAATGAAATACCTAGGAATATATCTAACAGAAGAGGTGAAGGATCTCTACAAAGAGAATTATGAAAACCTAAGAAAAGCAATAGCAGAATATGTTAACAAATGTAAGAACATACCATGCTCTTGGTTGGGAAGAATTAACACTGTTAAAATGTCTTTACTACCCAAAGCAATTTACAGATTCAATACAAATCCCTATTAAAATATCAGTATCATATTTTGAAGAATTTTAATAACAATAGCTCTTTGTTTTGTATGGAATCAGAAAAAAGTCCCATATAGTCAAGTCAATGTTTAGTAATAAGAATGAAGACAGAGGCATCACTCTACCAGATGTTAGGTTATATTACAAGTCCACGGTGACCAAAACATCACAGCATTGGCACAAAAGTGGAGACATAGACATATGGAACTAAATAGAAAAACATAAGATGAAATCAGTCTCTTATAATCATCTGATCTCTGATAAACCAAACAAAAGCCTACAGTGGGGAAAAGGATCCCTATTCAACAAATAGTGCTGGGAGAACTGGATAACCACATGTAAAAGACTGAAACTGGACATGTACCTTTTACCTCTTACAGAAATCAAATCAAGATGAATAAAATATTTAAATTTAAGACAAGAACTGATAAAAATCCTAGAAGAAAATATGGGAAAAACTCTTTAGGCTGTCAGCCTAGGAAATATTTTATGAAGAAGAATTATTCAATTGCAACAACAACAAAAAATAAACCACTGGGACTTAATTAAACTGAAATGTTTTTTGCACAGCTAAAGACACAACAATCAAAGCAAATAAGACAACCTTTGGAATGGGAAAAGATATGTGCCTGTTAACAAACCTAACAAAGGCTTGATAACTAGGATCTATAGAGAACTCAAATTAATCAACGGAAAAGAACAATGTCATCTATCAATGAGCAAGGTACATGCACAGAACTTTCTCTGAAGAATACAGATGAATGGCTATAAATGTGTTTTCCCCAGTCATCACATAAATGCAAATCAAAACAACCCTTTCACCTGACCCCAGTGAAAATAGCCCTCTTCATAGAGTCCCAGAGTTTCAGATTCTGGCATGGGTGAGGAGAAGGAGGAACACTTTAACACACTGGGTGGGACTGCAAACTAATAGAGACTTTTTTGGAAAGAAGTATGGAGAATCCCCAAAGAACTCAAATTAGACCTCCCATTTGATCCCACAATCCCACTACCATGCATCTACCCAGAAGGAAAAACAAAATTATTTTATCATAAAAACATTTGAACTACATTGTTTATTGCAGCTCAATTTACAATCACCAAGATGTGGAAATAACCTAGATGCCCATTAAGTCAGGAATGAATTAACAAGCTGTGGTGCATGAATACCACCAGGTACTCTTCAGCTGTAAGAAAAGATTGTTACTTTTGTATTAACCTGGATGGAGTTGAAACACATTCTTCTTAGTAAAGTATCACAAGAATAGAAAAGCAAACATGCAATGTATTCAATTTTATTATGGAGCCAGTAGATGATCTAATACACACCCACATAGGAGAAAAATCTAATTCAATTCAACTGTTGGAAGAGGGAGTGCGCATGGGGGAGAAGGGAGAGAAGAGGATGGGGGGATTGGCATGTTCCCACCTACTTGGCACAATGTAGGGCAGGATGGCATTCCTTTTGGGTGTCAGACACAACTACAAGAGGTACTCTGTCTAACAAATTTAAATATTGTAACCTGGTTGTTTGTACACTCAAAAAAATAAAGTCAGAAAAAAACAACTATAAATTGTGTTTGAGTGGACTATATCAGCTACAATCTTTTTAGGTGAAACAGCAGATAAAAGGAGGCCGCTTAGTTTCGACACATCCAAATGTTTTGGCACAGTAACTGAGATAACGCCGGAAAGGCTATGTTAACCACTGTGATAAAAATGTGTCAAATGGTTTATGAAGTGAGTGTATGATGCCCCATAATCATATCATTGTATACAGTTATGATTTAATAAAAAAAATAAAAATAAAAATAAAAAAAAATTTTAAAATAAAAAATAAATAAATAAAAAATAGTTCTAGATGTAAAAAAAAAAATAATAAAGTGTAATTTTGAATTTTAAACATAGGATGTACACAATTTCCTCTAAGAATTGTTTTGGATCTTAGTTTTCAAGCAAGTCCAAGTAAATTGCTTTGCACATAAAATGAATGTCTCTGAACTCCTGCTACCAACCAGAAACTACACATCCTGTACCCTGAAGCCTTCTGAAGAACAGAGCAGGTGGCCTGCTTACTTAGGACCTGCAACAGACTTCCATCAAGATGACATCAGAGAAGCTGCAATATCAGAAATCTCAGGAGAAACCATTAATTTTAGGTCTACTGTCAAAATATAAGTGCTTTCTAAAATTTACTGATTCCTTGTCTTCTGAATAATTCTTCTGAGTAAATACATGAAACAGCATTCAAAGCTCATTCCAAGTTGAATGTCTCCTAAAACAAAGTAGTAATATGTTAAAAAATATATATATCGTAAATAAGTCACAAAATTCACCGACAAATGTCTGTGTCATTATTTTACAAAGACGAAACTTTGTAAAGATGAAACAGAGATGTCAAGTTCTTCTCTGAAATCACAAAGTTAATATGTGATTTAAAAACCGAGTACAGGCAATCTGATCCTGGGGATCTGTGCCCTTAGATATCCCACTGTTCTTTCTATAAATACTGTATTTTAATACTGAAAAAGTTAAATCTATTTTTTAAACTTGGGTAAAATAACTTCAACTGAAGTCATACTTTTATGCACTTAATAATTGCAATATACCAAAAACGGAGAGTCAACCTTTTTTATATATCTCAGTTCACAGGAAAGAAAATTTCCACAGATTACAATATTGCTACAAAAGAATTTCCAATTGAATTACATCTTGGGTGCTTAATCAGAATGTAAATATGGGTAGCTGGAATCCTATTTCCATCAAGATCTGAACCATCAATTTATGAGAACTTCATCCACAAATCCTCTCAATTATAGCGCAAATGTCATCCTTTATAATCTTGCAATGAGAACCTGACAATGTCACAGAAATGCTTGGAAGTACCATGCTTTCTATGTTTAAAGTGCCTGGTATTGGCCTGGGAAGGAGATAATTTGAGAGCAAGAGGTGAATATAATAATATCCACGATTCATTCACTCCCTTCTTTCTTTCCTTTGATTGCCTCTTTATATCTGGAATTTGAAGAAAATATATAAGCCTTTCTAGAAAACAAATCAAATAAATCTATTTCCTCAAAGAGAATAATTATCTTCCTAAAAAGACAAATAACAAAATTGGACATTGGGCCTCATTTTATGTGTTATAAGAATACTCATTAGAAGCTCTGCCTTCAAAATATCTATAAAATGAAATTAAGACTCCATAAGTTATAGTTGGAAGAAAGGAAGTTTCCTTACACAAATACCAGTCCCAGTGGCAATGATCAATATTTTGTCTTAGGGTGGCTAGTCAATCTTGCTATTTGCTGTTGTAAAATTTTGGTGTGACATTTAAACCTTGTAGCCATTAAAGCCAGAAAACTGTATGGAGGCAAAATGTTTTTCACGGAGGGTAAATGTATAAAGGGGATAATGAAATGTAAGATTAGAAAAGCAGCATGAGAATTTTTGGACTAAATGACTAGAATTCTGGGCATAAGTTCCAAAGGAACTATTACTTTTGTTGTTGTTGGTTTGTTTTTAAAGCATATGATGCCAAATATTTCATTAAATCAGAAAATATCTTCATGTGTGAAAACTTTCTTCAATGTAGTTAGGTAAACATATCACCTTTCTTTCACTCTTCAATGATAAGAATCAAGAAGATGGAATTTATCTTTTGAAAACATCAACTTTTGAGGCATAGTGAATAGAACTCCCAGCATAGAATCAGTAATCAGAGTAGAATCACTTGCTGTTTACCTTACACACTCTATGAGTGAAAAAACAACAAAAAAAGTGGCTTGAATACATGTATTAGTAAGTGGATATTGAAACTTTCCTATTCTCATTTGAAAAGGATAAAACTTGCTGTGTGTTAATGTTACGTAATAGTCAGCATTCCATGAAAGAGAATTCCTAGAATGCTTTGTAAACGAGTGGGAACTCTGGAGATACAGGTGATACTTACTATCCAATTGTGGCATTCCTAAAATAAAAAAGCAATCGCACATGGTTATAAGAACCTTGTTAAATTACAAAAAACTCCCTTTTTCTTATAATTTGAAAGAGAATCAATTTATTTTTATTGTTTTCTTCCATCCTAATTGCATTAGCTTCCTAGGGCTGCTGTAAAAAGTACCCCAATGGGGTGACATAACAGACATTTATTGGGTCACAGTTCTGGTGTCTAGAACTCTGAAATCAGTGTCAGCACTTCCATCTCTTTCTAAAATCTGCAGTTGAGAATCTTTGCTTGGCTCTTCTAGCTCCTGGTATTTGCCAGCAATCCTTGGCATTTCTCAGCTTATGGATACATTATTCCAGTCTCACATGTTGCCTCTGATAAGGACAACAGTCATATTGCATCAGGAAAAACTCTAACAATGTCACTTTAAAATGATTGCATCTATAAAGATCCTATTTGCAAATAAGGTCACATTAACATTTACTGACTTCAGTGTAACTTTGTGCCAGATGTAGTTCAATCTAAACTCTAGTTAAGTCAAAACAGGTTTGCAAACCTTGTAAATGTGAGTTCAGCTCCAGACATTCACAATACAGCAGAAAAATCCTAGAGTAGCCAAGATATTACTCAGAAATAAAAACAAATCAGGAGGAATCACACTAACAGACCTCAGACTATACTATAAATCAATAGTGATCAAAATAGCATGATACTGGCCCAAAAACAGAGAGGTAGATGTATGGAACAGAATAGAAAACCAAGAGATGAACCCAGCTACTTACCATTATTTGATGTTTGACAAGCCAATTAAAAACATTCAATGGGGAAAAGATTCCCTATTTAACAAATGGTGCTGGGTGAACTGGCTGGCAACCTGTAGAAGACTGATACTGGACCCACACCTTTCACCATTACCTAAGATAGACTCTCACTGGATTAAAGATTTAAACTTAAGACATGAAACTATAAAAATACTAGAAGAAAGTGCAGGGAAAACACTTAAAGAAATCAACCTGGGAGAATATTTTATGAGGAAGCCCCCCTGGGCAATTGCAGCAACACCAAAAATACATTACTGGGTCCTATTCAAACCAAAAAGCTTCTGCACAGCCAAGAACACAGTAGTGAAGCAAGCAGACAGCCCTCATAATGGAAGATATTTGTAGGTTATGTCTCTGATAAAGGTTTAATGACCAGAATCCACAGAGAACTCAAACATATTAGCAAGAAAAAAATAAGTGATCCTATCCCAGGGTGGGCAGGGGACTTAAAGAGAAACTTCCCTGAAGAAGACAGGCACACTGCCTACAGACACATAAAAAAATGCTCATCATCCTTAATCATCAGAGAAATGCAAATCAAAACTACTTTGAGATATCATCTAACTCCAGTAAGATTAGCCCATATCACAAAATCTCAAGACCAGAGATGTTAGCATGGATGTGGAAAAAAGGGCACACTTCTACACTGCTGGTGGGAATGCAAACTAATACGTTCCTTTTAGAAAGATGTTTGGAGAACACGTAGAGATCTAAAAATAGACCTGCCACTTGATCCTACAATTCCTCTACTAGGTATATATCCACAAGACCAAAAATCACATTATATGAAAGATATTTGTACCAGAATGTTTATTGCAGCCCAATTCATAATTGCTAAGTCATGGAAGAAGCCTAAGTGCCCGTCGACCCATGAATGGATCAATAAATTGTGGTATATGTACACCATGGAATACTATGCAGCCTTAAAGAAAGATGGAGACTTTACCTCTTTCATGTTTACATGGATGGAGCTGGAACATATTCTTCTTAGCAAAGTATTTCAAGAATGGAAGAAAAAGTATCCAATGTACTCAGCCCTACTATGAAACCAATTTATAGCCTTCGTATGAGAGCTATAACCCAGTTATAGACCAAGAATATGGGGAAAGGAGAGAGGGAGGGAAGAGGAGGGGAGAGGAGTGGAGGAGTGGAGGGAGGGTGATTGGTTGGGACCACACCTATTGTCGCATCTTACAAGGGTACGTGCAAAACTTACTAAATGTAGAATATAAATGTCTTAACACAATAACTAAGAAAATGCCATGAAGGCTATATTAACCAATTTGATGAAAATATTTCAAATTGTATATAAAACCAGCACATTGTACACCATGATTACCTTAATGTACACAGCTATGATTTAATAAATAAAAAGGAAAAAAGAAAAAATTTAAAAACAAATATAATGTATGTACTTTAATTAAAAATACTTTGTTACTCAGAAATGCTAATCACTGGGTGGTGCCTGTGACTCAGTTTGTAGGGCGCTGGCCTCATACGGAAGGTGATGGGTTCAAATCCGGCCCCAGCCAAAGTACTACAAAAAAATAGCCAGGTGTTGTGGTGGGCGCCTGTAGTCCCAGCTACTCAGGAGGCTGAAGCAAAAGAATTGCCAAAGCCCAGGAGGTGGAGGTTGCTGTGAGCTGTGTGACTCCATGGCACTCTACGGAGGGCAACACAGTGAGACTCTGTCTCTAAAAAAAAAAGACAGATATGCTAATCATCATCTGAGCATTGAGGAAATGATTGCCTTTTGCTGATGGAGAGCTTTGCCTGGATGTTGGGGGCCTTACTCTGGTTTGGGCTTTGTCTTTAGAGAATGTTGTGGCTTGCTTCATCTTCTATTCAGACTTAAATAAATAAACTTAAACAATAAAACTTACTTTCTCCACATCACCAAGAAGCCTGTTTTCCTTTCTTATCACTTGCGTCTTCAGAGGAGTAGCACTTTTACTTTCCTTCGAGAACTTTTCCTTTGTGTTTGCAGCATGGGGAGCTGTTGAGCTTGAGAAGCCATGCTTTTTTCTCATCTGAACTTGTGATGTCCCTTCCTCACTAACTTTAATCATTTCTAGCTTTTAATTGAAAGTATGAATTATACAACTCTTTCTTTTATTGGAACATTTAGAAGACACTGTAGAATAAGTAATTACCTAATTATAATATTGTTGTGTCTTGAGGAATACAGAGATGCAAAGAGAGGGAGAGAGACAGGAAAATGGCCGGTGTGTGAACTTGACAGAATACATGGGGCTGATCTCAATTATGTGGCCACAATTCATGACTCCCCAAAACAGTTAAAATAGTAACAGCAAAGATAATTGTAAATCATACAAAAGGTACAATAGTGATTAAAAAGTTTGAAATATTACAATGTTTACCAAAATGTGACACACAGGTGTGAAATGAGAATGTGTTAATGGGAAAATGGGCTGATCAACGCTCTGTGTAGGTTGCTGCACACCTTCAATTGGTAATACTATTATGAAACCAATCGATAATCACTTACCCATTCATACGAATGATAAAACAAAAACATAGTCCGGAAAGAAGGAGGGGAGAGGTGGGGAGGGGCGGAGTGGGGGAGGGCAAGGGTAGGAGGGTATTTGGTGGGATCTCACCTAATGTGCAAAACACAAGAGCACATTTCAAAACAACTAAGAATATATTACAAATGTCTTACCACAAAAAATAATAAGCGAGGTGATGGCCATGTTAATCTGTTTGATTTAAACATTCCACATTGTATATCAAATCAGCACATTGTACCGCATAAATGTACAGTTATGATTTAGTAAAAATGAAGTTAAAAAATAAAAAATAAAAACATCTTTGAAGTTCAATAAAGCAAAGCACAATAAAATTAGGTGTGCCTATACATAAAAAAAAAAAATACCATCAGGGTACCTTGAGGACAATAGGAAATGTCTAAATTAATCTCTAATAAATAAAGTTAGAGAACTGAAGACAGATAGCCACTTGCTTAAAACCCAGGATAGGTTTCAAAAAATTACTCCTTGTTAACCATTTTATGCGGATATGAACCATTAATTCCTTTCTTTCTATTATTAATATGATTATACAAATTTAGTCTCTTAATATTATTGTCCAAAATATTTTATAATTGTTTCCTGTTTGAACTTCTGTCCTCACCCAACAAATATTTCCAGTGCTTGCCTGAAACTTTCTCATCCTGCTCTCAGAGAAAGTGCCCTCTGCAGCAAAAACACCAAAAGCAACAAAAAAACAGGACAATGAAAGTCAACAGTTTTATTTAATACTTTTTCTTCAACATAACAATAGCAATTTTTTTTTACATTTCTACCTTATGTAAACTCTAATGAAATCAAGTTAAAGTATTTACCCTTCTTTAGAAACACTGAGCCCAATTCTTCAGTTGTACTTCCATTCTTCTATAATTCTGCCACGGCCCTCTTTTAGGCATCAATGCTCAGTCAAAGCCTGCTTCCCAGTAATACTCTAACACCTAGCAAGAATGGCTCTGTCTTTACCCTTTCTGTCTTCCTTTTAGCATCTATGTAATCTAGAATTATGGCAGAAGCAGAGATGCCGCTGAACACCTCTCCTGGTTTCATCCCAGGATGAGGAGTGCTGCCCCACTAGAGCCCATCTCTCTGCGAAAATACACTCACAGCCAACTGATATGCTTGCTGAAGAGCCAACTGTGACTCTTCATTTAAACAGAAGTTTTTTGTTTTTGTTTTTGTTTTTTGAGACAAAGTCTCACTTTGTTGCCCTCAGTAGAGAGCTGGGGCATCATAGCTCATAGGAAGCTCAAACTCTTGGGCTTGAGTGATCCTCTTGCCTCAGCCTCCAAAGTAGCTGGGACTAAAGCCACCTGCCACAATGCCCAGCTACTTTTTTAAACAAGAGCTCTCGCTCCTGTTCAGTCTGGTCTCTGAACTCCTGAGCTCATGCAATGCACCCACCTCGGCCTCCCAGAGTGTGAGGATTACAGGTGTGAGCCACCACACCCGGCCTTAAAGAAAGGTTCTAATTCACAAAGGAAAACTAACAGGTAATATATCGTTATAATATATCTGTAAGCTCATTTGATCTTCACAGCATCTCTGCGCTATGGACACTATATTTATCCTCATTGTTGAGACAGGAAAAAAAAAAAGACACAAAGTTTTATAGAAATTTTCCAAAGCCATACATATTGCATGTGACAAAACTAGGATTTTCATCCAAAAGATATGGTTCCCTGGCTAAAACTCCTTCGCAATGTGGGCTCCAGAAATAAGACTTAGAAAAGCAGAAATGCAGCTCTCTCTCTCTGACTAGGTGTAGCATAAACCAGCAGGATAAAGTCAAAAATGCAGGTCACAATAAGAGTCTATAAAATATTACAGATTCTAGGGCAGCGCCTGTGGCTCAAAGGAGTAGGGTGCTGGCCCCATATGCCGGAGGTGGCGGTTCAAACCCAACCCTGGGCAAAAACTGCAAAAAAAAAAAAAAAAAAAAATACAGATTCTAGATCCGAGATTTCACTTATTTTCATTTCTAAGGATTACAGCTGTCTTCTTCTTCTTTTTTTTTTTTTTTTGGTCAATAGTGTACTTGCCAACTATGTAATTAAGGGTTTTATTTCAGGGAAAAAAAAATATGACTTAGCCTCCAGGTTCATTCCCTTAAAAAAAGGACCTAGAAGTAACTATAGCTGTGCATTTTCTGATACTTCTTCAGCATTTTGATTTCCTTATAGTTAATTTATGCTGGAGTTTGCCTTTTTAAAGTTTCTTGTACAAAAATTGTGTGGAAGTAACTTAAATATTATGTAGGAGCTCTTTACTTTTGCCACAATAATAATAATACTAGATTTATTCTTGTCACATAAATGATTAATATTATAAAAATTAGTTTTTAATCATACTTCACTGATGGTCATGTAATCAAAGGTATATATTGCATAATATTGGAAATATTTCTGTTGTGATTTCTCAATGAAGAAGAAGTTATCAAGTTAACACAATTTTTATTTAAATCCTAAAAATCTTACTTCCTGTGAGGGAGTTGCTGCTCCTTTTTATTAAGTCTTTATCTAACAACACACATTTTTGCTATCTGCTTCTGATTCAAAATTGCAGAAGCATCACTGTCACAAGAGATAAATTGAAATGTCTTTTAACCAGGCCCTTATAACTTTCAGATTCTCTGAAATCTGGTTCTCATTTGAACATATAAAATTACTTTGGCAGATAGTTGCCTTGCTCTTGTTACTAGAAAAATAGGTCAAGTATTTAATCATCAAACATCCACAGGTATTTAATAGGTTCATATATTTTTGTGATAATAGAAAACATAGTTGTTTTGTAATAGAGCAGCTTACCGTATATCTACCTGAAGTCAGTGGGAAATGTTAACAAATTCAGAATATTTGAATTCTTGTTGGGATGGGGACCCTTCCGTGTGAACAGTCATACTGATTCTAAGATTTTAAACCAAATTCCTAAGCAGACTATTTTGTTGATGGTGATGTCAGCATGCTCCCCTAGGACAGCTTGGGTTTTGACTGAAGAAGAAGCATAGATTTCTTTTTCACTGTTTATTTTAATCTTTTATTTATTAAAAATCTATTTGTCTGGATAAGCCCTCATTAATATTGATTTGTCGTTTTCGACTAACTCTATTCTATTCACTTGTCTTTTGGTTAAAACGTTGCTGACATAATGAAATGCATTCTTTTTAATTAAAGAACAAATAGTGTTGCTTTATTTAATGCCTTCACAAATGCTTCTGATGATGATATAAAATCTCATCAGAAAATTTCTGTGACAAGTTTATTTTTCTAATTTGCATGAGTTTGTTTTGAAATAATTATACAGCACATACTTTGAAAATGAGAATTGTGTAAATATTCTGTTGTTGTCACATTGACTCTAATGCATTAATATAAACATATATTCACATCTGCTCTCATTCTCATCTTATTCTCTCTCCGTCCTCCCCTTGCTCCTTGCTCTCAGCCCCCAAAGGTCCCTTGCCTCTGGCTGGTACTTAAACATGCAAAGTAAGGTGGCCATCATATCTGGAAGAAAGTCTGCAACTTGGAAAGTACCTTCCCCCTCCCCTCAGGTCTTCGGTCTAAGGTCACCATAGAAGTGAAATATTCTCTAGAAATGCTAATATATTGTATGCCCAGGAATTTACTCTCTAACATCTTACTTTATGCTATTTCTTTCCAGCTTGTATTATTTCCTTGGACATATGGTTTTCTCCCACAACTAGAAGACAATCTTGACTGAAGGAGAACAAGATTGATTTGGTTCTTTTCATCATTGTGTTTTTGTACCTAAGAAAAATGCCTAGAATATAGAAGGTTTTTAATGAGTATTTGGTAAATGAATCAATAAATGAGGAAAGAATTAACTTTCTATGTCTTAAAAATGGTAAATAAGAGGGATAACTTTTACATTTACATACTATCTCAGCTATAGCCCGGTAATATCACCCATACTGTCCCACACAGAGATACCCGTTGACTATTTGCTGTGCTATAGAAGCTCATGGACTCACTACAGTACCTAATACTGGAGAAAATAATATGTTGGGGAGGGCTTGGCATGAGTGTTGCCTGAAGAACAGTGAGAAGGTAGACTCTCGAAGTTAGGTGCTTCCTTCACTCCTGGAGAATTCTGAAGTTTGGTAGGGGTTCCTGGCAGCAGTCTTTGATGTCAATGTATCAGAGGAGCATCAGCTACAGGACAGCATGCATTTGGCACTGCTACAGGACAGCATGCATTCTTCCAGGTCACTGGAAGAATAATGGACGCCTGCAGAAGGTGACATGGCTTGAACCACCATGAAGATGTTTTGTTCAATAGGGTAAGAGTATTTTAATTAGATGTAAAGTTTTAAGCTGGAGCAGAGGGGACAGAGAAATATCAGAAAGTAAGTTGTTCTTGCCACCAAAAGTGTTCCAATTGTACATGCATAGACATCTATGGTGTCTGTTCATTGTCCCTCGTGGGAGACACCGTGATACAATAAAAAACTGCAGGAAATGGTGGGAGAGAAATAAAGATATTGGTCCCTCTGGATTGACCTAATTCCATACATTCTGATACACGTGTTACATATTTATGATCAATAAATATTTAGGTTTAAAATTATTTTTTAAACAGGAAAGTAAAAGCAAATATCATAGATAAAAGTAAAATCCATATATACATAAACGTGAATAGACAGGCCCTTGAAAAGCAAAAATCTAATCCTTAAAAGAATATGTTTAAAGCCATGCACTCCACCAAATGAACTATTTTAAGTGAATTATATAAAACAGTAGTTGGAATCAGCAGTCACTGTTGTGAATAAGAATCATATTATATTTGATACTCAAAGTTAGAACTTCCAAGTGATCTTGAGTAAATATTATAACTACAAGAAAATGAACAATATGCTAAATTCACCAAAAATTTGTTTATTTAAATGAATTACTTCCATATGGATGTAACTTATGCCATAGATTTATTGAAATTAGGACACAATTTTGGATAGAAATAATGGAAGACTTCTAACAGTAAAATAATTATGATTTTAAGGGAAATTTCTAGTTTAAAAACTTGGAAATAATAAAGCCATAAATATGGACACTCTATAATTACTTTTTAAAAAATATCAGATCTTTCCTTATCACTTAGACTATTTATAAACTAAGACATCAACATCAAACACATAACTATTTATAGATGTTTAAATAATCATAATAAATTATAAGTTGTTATAAAGTGACACAATTATTTATATTATAAAAATGTATCTTACATAAATACATACTTTAAGCCACTATAAATAAATAATCTTGAGCACAGACTTCAAATATGAATTTTTAGCTATAAACTTAGTTACCTGTTTTTCTCTAACTTACGTTAGTATGTGTTGAAATACACTGAATACATTTATCAGAATATTATCCTTCTGTGTATGCATCTTTACTCATATTTTAAACTTTTAAAATCCATTTTGTAATGACTTCTTAGAAAAGTCTACTTTCAAATATAGAAATGATACAGCAGAAACAACACATTCTTTCTGCTAAGTTAAATATTAGTTTTGAAACTACTTCACAAGAAACCAGCAGAGTGCTTGTGTATTTTTCCAACTAGCCATCTAATTTCTATACTTAATACGCATGTAAAAAATTAAATTCATTAATCGAAATGAATGCTTAATGTTTATTTTTGAAACAAAATTAGTTAATTTAAGTATTTATGAAATATCTAATATAGAAAGGCACTGTAATATACTTTGTATGTTTTAAAAGTGTTGATTCATTCTGAAGCACTTCATTCATTGAACTTACAATATTAATAGTTATACATGCTCTCTAATATAAAAAATGATAATACATCTGATGTGTTACGAAAATACATGATAAAATCCTAAAAATAGGATAGTGGTACTGGATATTGGATGAATAGACAAGCAAACATTTCCCATGTGATAGACTATTGTCTTCTCTTTCAAGAGCTCATTGGAAGGATGTAATTTCTCCTTCAATGCCACTTGTTCCTTCTGAGATGCTTCTGGTGTTTGTTCTTTACTATCTTGTGTGATCATTATACTGTATCTTCTCTAAATATTCAACTTTCTTCAACACTATTTGATGGTAGCCCTGGAGCCTTGGACTATCCATCCCCCAAATAAGCAAACAATTACACAAACAAAATAATCTTTTTGTCCTCTCATCACCCACTATCTGTTCTTTTCTTTTTTTCAAAACAGTGTTTATTGTTTATTGGTTCTTGCTTGTTTTTGACATAACTCTAACTCCCTATTCACTCTTTATTGTCAGACTTCTACTCAGAAGACACTGAAACTTTCCTGTATACATTTACTACTTACCTTATCAACTTGGCACTTTAAATCATGTTTTCTTATAATCCACTCTTATTCTAAGCTCTTTGATGCATCTATCCTCAGTTATTCTCCTTATTTTAACCAATTAACCATCACACATCACACACACACACGAAGACTCTTTTCTTAACAAGCACTAACTGCTTGGAACAATGATAGTTAAATCACTGTCTGGATGTAGTAATACCTTAAGTTTTCCTCTTTGTTCTTCCGAGAATATTCTCTTATTTTTTATTATATTCTTTTGTTCCAAATATTTTTTCCAGCCCTTCCATTTTTACCTCCTTTGACATCCAAATCCAATCCCTTCATTGCTGAGGCCCGACTTTACCACTGTCAATGTCATCAACATACTAATGCCACTTTGTCCTTTCACTTCCTTGCATGACACTTGAGATAATAAATATTCTAATCCTATAACTTCTATTCTAGGAATTTTTATCATAATGGATAAAAATTATACAAATTCAAAAAGTCCCTTTGCAAATGTATGGTTGCCAGCCTCACTTTGACTGTCAAAATTGTGTGGAAATGTTGTTTTTCTAGAAGCTTTTTGCCCCCCTGTTCCTGGGCTTTATTTCAATACACTTCTGCTTCCCCCACATCTTCTAATCCAGCATGCTCAGCATGTGGCTGTGCTTTTGTTTTATAGTGTTCCAGAGTCATTCCTTGGCCAACTCATATATATTTAACAGTGTATGCACTAACTTTTGTGTTCTTCACCCACCTTCTTGATAAAATTGATCACTATACCATATCTTTAATCATTTTTCAAACACACCTCAGACATTAAAAAAAATAAAATTCTCCAGTGGTTTGAAATGCATTCAGTTCTATTGTTTGACCTCGCAGATAACACACGCTTGGTCAGTCCCAAGTCTTTCTGCAGCTTACTCTCTCTTCTACCTTAGACACCACCCCTTTTCATTACCTTTTCTGTCCACTCCAAAGTCTATTGCAGTCTGATGGAATATCCTCATGACCCAGCTCACGTTGCTTTTTGAAGGTCATCAAATAATTCTTTCATGTCAAATTCAGTGTGCTTCAGTCACATCGTTCTTGACCTTTCTGGCATATTCAACAATATTGCTCTGCTTCCCTTAGTAGAAGCACACTCTGTCCTTGGATTTAATATCAAAAGTTGTGTGTGTATGTGTTGTTTTGTTTGTTTGTTTTTTGGCTGATTCTCCTTGTACCTTTTTTGGTCAGTTCTTATCAATCTCTTGAACTCATCTTTTTGCTCATCCTGTTCTCCGCTCTGGCAATGTGGTAACACCCATGCCCCTCATCCTGAACCTTAATTTTTGCTAAAAAATATTTTGTCTTCAATATAGAAGAGAAATACCATAACCAGGGATGAGTTTAATGGTTTGGAAGTCTTCAAAATGATCTACTTTTTTCTTTAATTGATAGACAAAACTGTATGTATTTATTGTATACAACATGATGTGTTGAAGATGTATATATCCAGTGTGGAAGGGCTCAGTCTAGCTAACACACACTTACAGTATCAAACACAGTTACCATATTTATTTATGAGAGAAGTTAAGATTCAGCATTTTTCAAGAATACAGTATGTTATTAAGTATACTCTTATTATGTTATTATGTTGCATGATAGATCTCTTGAACTTTTTACTCCTTTGTAACTGAAACTTTGTCTCCATGGACCAATAGCTCCCACCTTCTCTCCCTGCCCCTATAATCACCCATCTATTTTCTCTTTTTATGAGATTCACTATTTGAGATTCCACATACGAATGAGAACATATGGCATTTGTCTGTTTGTGCCTGGCTTATTTCACTTAGTGTAATTTCCTCTAGGTTCATCCATTTTGTTGCAAATAACACAATTTCCTTCTTTTTTTGTGTCCATCAATGGACATATGGATAAAGAAAATGTAGAATACATACCAAATGGATTATTATTTAGCCAATACCCTCTTTTTAACAGCACCAAAACGAACAAGTCTTACTCATAGGCTCTGATGCAGAATGAATGTGCACTTAGATAGTTTAAATTAAGTCAATTCATGCTAAAACACAGTTTTAGACATTTACAGATAATTTGCCTGATTGATAATTGATCCAAAATTTTAATAGTTATGGATGGCTTTGGCACTTAATTTTCTACACCATATAAAGGTATCAATAGAAATATGGGAGATAAGCATGTTAAAAGGGCATCAAGACACTGAAGATTTAATTTTATGTCCAAGAATATAATATCAGATTATTGATTAAAAAGTTAGTTTAGAATTTAGCATCACATACTCTTACTGAATTCAGTATTTTTTTTTTCTTTTTTGACAGAGTCTCTGTCACATTGGCTAGAGTGCCATTGTGTCATTGTAGCTCACACCAACCTCAAATTCTTGGGCTCAGGCGATTCTTTTGTCTCAGCCTCCTAAGTAGCTGGAACTATAGGCACTAGCTAGTTTTTCTATTTTTAGTAGAGACGGGCTCTCACTCTCCCTCAGACTGGTCTCAAACGTCTGACCTCAAGCAATTCACCTGCTTTTGCCTTGCTGAGTGCTAAGATTACAGACTAGAGCCACCATGTCCATCCAGTAAAATATATTAACGTGTTGTGTACTTGACATAAACCTTATCTAGGAAATTTAACATTTTGTTTCATTGAGTATTGACAATCATCCCAAAGCCTCACCACTTGAAATGTGTACTGATTGTGATTAGCACGTTGGCAAGATCTTCTCCCCAAGGTTTTTTTCACAAACTGTAAGGAATTATTTAGGCTAGAAGACAATGTCACAATGTCAACAATACTTGCACGACTATTGACAATTTGGGGGACCAAAACAAATCTTTATCTTTTACCTTAAATAGGTTATCACAGAAATATTCCTTTTCATTAAAAAAATTATTTTTGCGTTCCCATAAGCAGAGTTAAAAGAGTTATTTTTCTGCTTGCAGGAATGCAAAAAAAAAAAAAAAAACTTTTAATGAAAAGAAATATTTTTGTGATAACCTATTTAATGCAAACTTCTGCACTGCTGGTTGGAATGCAAATTAATACGTTTCTTTTGGAAAGAAGTTTGGAGATCATTTAGGGTTCTAAAAATAGATATGCCATTCAATCCTTCAATTCCTCTACTAGGTATATATACAGAAGAACAAAAATCACATTATAACAAAGATATTTGTACCAAAATGTTTATTGCAGGCCAATTCATAATTGCTAAGTCATGGAAGAAGCCCAAGTGCCCATCGACACATGAATGGATCAATAAATTATGGTAATGTACACCATGGAATATTATGCAATAATATTGCAATATTATGTAAATAAATTATGGTAATGTACACCAAGGAATATTATGCCTTAAAAAAGATGGAGACTTTACCTCTTTCATGTTTACATGGATGGAGCTGGAACATGTTCTTCTTAGCAAAGTATCTCAAACATGGAAGAAAATGTATCCAATGTACTCAGCCCTACTATGAAACCAATTTATAGCCTTCATATGAAATTTATGACCCAACTATAGCCCAAGAAGAGGGGGAAAGAGGAAAGGGAGGGGAGGGGAGAGGGGAAGATGGGTAGAGGGAGGGTAATTGGTGGGAACACAACCACGGTGCATTTTACAACGGTACATGTTAAATTTACTAAGTGTAGAGGATAAATGTCTTAACACAATAACTAAGAAAATGCAGTGAAGGCTATGTTAACCAGTTGGATGAAAATATTTCAAATGGTATATAAAATCAGCACATTGTACCCCATAATTGCATTAACATACACAGCTATGATTTAATAAAAAAGTTATTTTTCTATTTTCCTAGCCATAAATCTTATTTCCTCTGTTTAATATAGAAATGCATTCTATCAGACTTACTAATAGTAGTAGTATAGCATTTTCATTATTATTTCAGTATTTTCCCTTTTATTCCTTTACAACTATATTTTTCTTTTGATTAGATTCTTTTTTTTCTCACTTAGTTATGTATATTTTTGCATGGTTGTATTTCTGGGCAAAGAGCCTAGATTGTTATAATTTCTGTTTATTCCTCACATAGTGTCCCAGATTCTGTTTTGAGGGGAACGTTGTAAATTAACAATATGATTACAGTGTTATTTTCATTATTTATTTTCTATAAAATCCGCCCAATAAAGGTGTAATATTTGCAGTGCTTTGCCCTGAATGATGATACATTCTGGGGTAGGCTCAGACATTGCGGTTATAACCACCTATTTTATCTTTCTTTAGAGGATCAGTCATACTCATTTTGTATTTTGAGAAATGGAAAATAAACTGATGAGTTTTTCCAAACTCATTAGATTTGAAGGTCCTGTGTTATTCAGGTTGCACGATGTTCCATTCATTAGGATGAACACTATCTGTTCTTGCCTGTGCAAATAATTGTAGATGCACAACCTACATCAATTTGTGGGTCAGTGAGGGTGACTGAGAGATCCACTACTCTAGGAACCAGGGCATCTGGGATGAGATCTTCATCACCCACTAAAGTCCTTAGAAATAGGCATTGATCACTGTGGGCTAGAAGATGCGAAGGACACTTTAAAATATACCTTCAAAATCAAATTTTCCCTGTTCCTAAGACATTCAACTATATCATGATTTAGTTGCTTCCTGATACAGTTATTTAGTTTTGCCTACATCTTCTTGAAGGTTAGATATAAAATGAACTTTAGTTTCCTATTGGTGAATAACGATTATTTGATTAACCCCAGTAATCTGTTTAACTATTACTAGTTCATTCTTACTTTTCCCCCACGTCATAAAGAACTCAAACAGGTAGATTGAAATCGCCATAAAAATTCCTAGATTATCTTATCATTGATAAAACATGAAATAAGATCTAAGGACAATGTGTATTCTGCAAAGATATGTAGTATTAAAATAATGTGCTCTGATTTCCAGATTAAGGATGGATAAATTAATACATAAAATCATTTTGGCTTATTTGTTTATATTAGATTAAAATAATATACCTTTTCAATATCACAATTTTAATGCATCTATGGCTATAGTATATAAGTAAAAAATAACAATAGCTCATCAATCAATTTATATTGTTAAAAATAATAGACACGAGAATGAATGTAAACTGTAAAATTAATAATATGCTAGCTTAATACACATTGAACTCTGAAGTTCGTTTTGGCAAGCATACACACAATACTTCGCTTTCTTTAACACTAAATAGCAAAACAACCAAAAATTTAAATTTATTTTAGTAAAATATGTGAAAGGGATTTCATTGTTCACATTTCTGTTTTAGTTGTTTTGTTTGTTTCATTTTGAAGGGCTCTAGAGGTGACCTTTGCTTGCAGATTGAGGCTAAGAGAAGAAGGCAAAATGCAGACTGAATTTTATAATTTTTCTTACTGTCCCAAATGATCTGTATATTTCATTATTTTATGAACTTACACCCTCAGGCAATGGTTTCCAGAAGAGATAAACTAAACTTATTTATTGAAATAAACATAACTACAATGATACATAACTATGAGATATTAGAAAAGAAAAACCAAATCACTGTCCAACTTTAAATTATAGTTACTAAAGGCTTTGTTAAATGCCATTACATTTATTTTTAGTTGATTTAGAATCTGTAGCTCCGAATTTTTAGAAGTTGTTTATTCTTTAGGCAATTTCAAAGACTTCTGTTCCCTTTGGTGTTTCTACCATCAAGAGCTATTCTTTTATTGGTGTACAGATGTAGCAGTCACTATATCAAAACAGATACAGTTTGCTTCTAACATTTAAATAAGTTATAATGAAACAAAGACATGCCACACTGATATATCCTACGTATATATAAAGACAAAGATTTTAAGAAGGAAAGATAGAAAAAATAAAAACTTTCTTTTGCAATGGTCCATGTTATTTCTGTAATGAGTATAAATGGTCTTTAATTACATAAGATCCATCTAGGACTTTGATTGAAAAATATGAGATTATGCTATTTGTAATTCTGATTCAGGGAAAGCATACTGCATCTTAGTTAAGAAGACCATATGTTAGAGTTATGAAATAGTCAGATAACCAGATACAGATACAGGGTGGGCATAAAGTTGGGGTTCGGTGTTAAACAGTTTCACATAGTAAATTGCACATGAACTTTGTGTCCACTCTGTGGATCTTTCAGTAGAAATGAACACACATCTTGTAGATGCCAATTACAAATAAACAGATTGATGTGAGAATCAGTTTGATTTTCAAAATCCTAAAATTACTCAATGTTTCTAGCCTGTTTCTAAGAAACTTAGAATATTAACTGATAGTCATGCTTAATACTTCTTCATATTATTATTAGCTAACATTTCAGTTCCGTCTACTTTTCCTATGTGTATCTAAATGCATTTGCATATGTATGTATATAAAATAATTCATATTTATATATTATATTAGCATGTAGTTTCATAACTGCAATATATATTTACTATACTAGTGAAACTATATTCTATTGTATAACAATTTTATAATCCATGGTTATTGAAAATTAGGAGTTGAATCTCTTTTAATCTTTGACTGCTTTCCTTCTATTTCAATATTTCAATAGTTTGTTTAGTAAAAATATCACAGCAAAAATTTTATTTGAATGTTTCTTTTATATCTCTCTTAGCTAGATACCATTTTTTACATTTTTGGTGGTTTGGTTCATTTTGTTTCACTATTCTGACAAATCTTAGTCAGCCAGTGTGGTGGTGTGTGACTGTAGTTCCAGCCACTCAGGAGGCTGAGGGAAAGGATAGCTTGAGCTTGAGAGATCAAGTTTGTAGTGAGCTATGGTTGCATCACTGCACTCTAGCCTGAGCAACTGAGTGAAACTCCTATTAGAAAAAATAAAATATACACATTTTTAATTATGCTATTTGATTGAAAAATTGAATATAATTCTCTTCTACCTATAAATCCTTATCATCACATTGTAATTTTGCACTGTTCCCTGTCAAAATGTGAAGTCTGTTTATTCACCTCATATCCTATCTGTTCTGATAGAGTTTATTTTGGTCCATGAAATACATTGGGAGTTAAATCAAATCAGATATAACTTAGGCCTCAAAAGTCTCTTATTTCTATTTCTCTTATAATCTCTGCCAACATTGTAACCATCATGAGAACAAGCACAAGGATATAAGAAAATATCTAGAGAACAATGTGACTCTTCAGATGAGGCAATCTTACACCAGCCAGTGCCAGATGATGAACCCTGGATGTCCAGGAATGTTTGAGTTACCTCAGCTTAATTAAGGTCATCCAAGTTCGGTAAGAAGGCTCATCCACACAACCCATCAACACCAGGGCTATCCTCTTATCCATTTTTGTTCTGAGTATTTCTTCTGTAATATTCTAATTCTTACTTTTAAATCTCTAACATTCCTAACTATTATAGTCTATTCTCATTCACCAAATTCTCCATTTTCCTTGACCAGATTTTCATATGAAAGTGTCATTTTAACTTTAAATGATGCATTCTGAGTAAATTCCTCAACCTACACTCCCAACCATAATTTTACAAATACAGGATTCATGCCTATAGAAAAAGAGACACAAGAATGTACTGCGTCTTTCCATTCTCCACCATGCGAGGATACAAGGAGAAAATGCCCATCTGTAAACTAGAAATCAGACCCTGATGAGATACCAAATCTTCTGGAGCCTTAATCTTGGAGTTCTTATACTTCAAAACAGTGAGAAATAAATCCCCATTGTGTAATTTGCCCAATCAGTGACCATTTGATAAAACAGTTTGAAATACTTAGATATGTTAAATTTAATGCAATGAAAAAAGTACATTTAAAAAAAAATCTGCAAGGCAACTTCAAGCAGATTAGTGTAAATATAACTGAAATCCCTAAAATCCTTCAGAGAAGGAGAGAAAATGATATTTCGAGGAAAAAAGCAAAAAGTTTCTGAATTTACCAAATCATAGACCAAGAGTGTCAACATATCCCAGACACAAGGTGAAGAGCACTACAGCCTGAGCGTTTCCAGCTAGAATTGCTTTGTGATGAGAATATAGGATAAGCCCAGTAGAATAGCATGATAACCTTTCAGAAACATGTAATAAAGATACCATGATAGAATCAGTCAGATGAAATAGACATGCTACATGCAGAGGAATAAAAAGATAGAAGACAAAGCATTTCTTGTAAGAGACTTTTTGCTATGAAAGCTATGTTAACTAGTGTGATGAAAATGTGTCAAACGATCTATGAACCAAGTGTATGGTGCCCCATGATCATATTAATGTACACAGCTATGATTTAATAAAAATAAAAAAAGGAAAAAAAGAAAGATTGTGAACACCTTAAAAAAAAATCCTGTAAGTAATTATTACAGGATAATTACTTGTAATGTTAATTTTTTTATTAATAAAAATTCTGTAATAAAAATAAAAGACTTTTTGAATTATACACCAGAAGAGGAAAAATCTTTAAAGTACTAAAAGGAAAAAAAAAGTCCATCACCAATTCTGTAACTAGAAGTGCTGTTTTTAAAGGTTAAAGCATTTAGTGGTCTCTACAGAAATGCAATTAGACTAAGAAGAGAAAAGAAAACCAAATTATAAATTCCACTCTTAAGAATGAGATACTGACATCACTAAAGCTAGTAAAGAGTGAACAAAGCTATATTATAAACAAAAATTATACCATGGATGATAAAAACTACCAAAGCTCACTGAGGAAGTTAAGAAACTTAATAATCCAATATCTATTAAATGATTTGAGTTTGAATTTATTTAAAAGTATTACAAAGAATATCCAGACACAGATAGTTCACTAGTGAATTCTTCCAAACATTTTATGAGAAATCAAACTAATTCTATACTAATACATGCATGAAATAGAAAAGGAGAGATTTTTCTACATTTTATTTTATGAGGCAAATATTACCTTGACATAAAAACCAAACATAGATGTTACAACATAAATACAATAGTTCCAAATATGATGTTAGCAAATCAAATGCTATAACTTTGTGAAATACCTAGGAATACACCTCACAAAAGAGGTGAAGGACCTCAATGAAGAAAACTATGAACGCCTAAGAAAAGAAACAGCAGAAGATATTAACAAATGGAAGAACACACTCATGGCTGGGAACAATCAACATTGTTAAAATGTCTATCCTTCCCAAAGCAATCTACAGATTCAATGCTACCCCTATTAAAATACCAACATCATACTTTCAAGACTTGAAAAAATAATTCTTCATTTTGTATGGAACCAGAAAAAAACCTGTGTAGCCATGCAATTCTTAGTAATAAAAACAAGGTTGGGGGATTTGGGCTACCAGACTTTAGGCTGTACTATAAGGCCATAGTGATCAAAACAGCATGGTATTGGCACAAAAGTAGAGACATAGACATTTGGAACCAAATAGAAAACCAAAATATGAAACTAATATCTTACAGCCACCTAATCTTTGATAAACCAAATAAGAACATACAGTGGAGGAAAGACTCCCTATTCAATAAATGGTACTGGGAAAACTGGATATCCACTAAAACTGGACCCACACCTTTCTCCACTCACAAAAATTGATTCAAGATGGATGAAAGACCTTAATGTAAGGCATTAAACAATTAAAATCCTGAAAGAAAGTGTGGGAAAAGCAGCAGAAACTATCAGCCTGGGGAAAGACTTTATGAGGAAGACTTCCATGGCAATCGCAACAGCAACAAAAACAAACAATGGGATTTGATGAAACTGAGAAGCTTCTGTACAGTTAAGGTGACAACAACCAATGCAAATAATAACCTATACACTGGGAAAGGACATTTGCATATTTTGATTCAGACAAAAGCTTAATAACTAGGATCTACAGAGAACTCAATTTAATAAACACAAAAAGAGCCAACAATCCCTTATATACTTGGGCAAGAGAGATGAATAGAACCTTCTCTAAAGAAAACAGATGATATCTAACAAACATATGAAAAAATGCTCACTATCCCTAATTATTAGAGAAATGCGAATCAAAACCACCCTGCGATATCATCTAACCCCAGCAAGAATGGCCCACATCACAAAGTCTCAAAACTTCAGATGCTGGCATGGATGTGGAGAGAAGGGAACATTTTTACACGGCCGGCGGGACTGCAAACCAATACGACCTTTTTGGAAGGCAGTATAGAGAACCCTCAAAGAACTCAAGCTAGACTTACCATTTGATCCTGCAATACCAATGCTGGGCATCTACCCAGAAGAAAAAAAAATATTCTTTTATTTTAATGACATTTACACTACTGTTTATTGTAGCTCAATTTACAATTGCCAAAATGTGGAAACAGCCTAAATGTCCACCAACCCAGGGAAGGATTAACAAGCTGTGGTATATGATATGTATACCATGGAATATTATTCAGCCACTAAAAATGATGGAGAATTTACATCTTTTGTATTAACCTGGATGGACGTGGAACACATTATTCTTAGTAAAGCATCACAAGAACAGAGAAGGTAGAATCCTATGTACTCAATTCTGATATGAGAACAATTAAGGTCCTAGTACACAGTGGGGGGAGGGGATGGGGAGAACTGAGAAGGGGAAGAAGGGAGAGATGAGGGATAAAGGGGTGTGGTACAATTTAGGGGGGCAGGACACAATTATAAGAGGGTCCTTATCTAACAAAAGCAATTAATGTAACTTGGTTCTGTGTACCCTCAATGAATCCCCAACAATGAAAAAATACCATAATTTTTTAAATGAAAGAAATAAAATTCAAGAAAGGATAGTACATCACAACTCAGGGAGTTTATTTTAGAAATCCATGCTAAGTTTCTCATGAAAAAGTGATCAAATGATATACTACATAAAACAAAATACTAAATCTCAATATACTTTAAATTAGAAATAAAAGAACACTTCATCAAACTGACAAAGAGGATCTACAAATCCCAACAGCCAAAATCTTATTTCATGATGAAAAACACAATTTTTTATTTTAACATTAAGGTCTGGAAAAAACTAGAAGAATATCTGCTGTCATCAATTCATTCCATGATTGCACAGGAGAATCTTACTCATCAAACAAAGGAAGAAAAAGAATAAAGGACAGGTAATTAGGATAGAAGTACAAGTGTTTTTCTTTCACAAGTGAAATGAATATCTATGTATAAAATTTGATTAAAAGTATCAAAAAGCTATGCTTAATAACTTTGACAAAAAGTCATAAAATATAAAATAAAATGCAAAGGAAGTCAATTGATATACTATCAACAAGGAATCATACATTTAAAATACCATCATTTATTACAATGTTTAAAAAGTACAAAGCAGGCTCGGCGCCTGTGGCTCAAGCGGCTAAGGCGCCAGCCACATACACCTGACCTGGTGGGTTCAAATCCAGCCTGGGCCTCCCAAACAACAATGATGGCTGCAACAAAAAATAGCCAGGCGCTGTGTTGGGTGCCTATAGTCCCAGCTACTTGGGAGGCGGAGACAGGAGACTCGCTTGAGCCCAGGAGTTTGAGGTTGCTGTGAGCTATGATGCTATGGCACTCTAACCAGGACAACAGCTTGAGGCTCTGTCTCAAAAAAAAATACAAAGCATTTAAGAATAAATTTGACAAAATATTCATGATACCTGTACTATAAAAACTATGAAACAATGATGAGAGTAGTTAAATAAGACTTAAATAGAATGAGATGAATACCCTGATCATGTGTCAAAAGTTGAAATACTTTTAATGTATTGGTTTCCACAAGTTCAACTATAGACTCCACAGGATTGCAACTGAAATACGAGTAAACACTCATAGAAACAGACAAACTAAATTGAAAATTCACATGGAAATATGAAAAGCCTAGCATAGCCAAAGGAATAATAAAAAGGAAGAAAACTAACACTATCTGATTTCATTATTTATTATAAACCTACATCAATGCGACAGTGTAGTACTGGCATAAAGATAGACAAATACGACAATGGAAAATCATAGAGAGCCTAAAAGTAGATCCAGTAATATGTGGGCAAATGATTTTTGGTGAACATGTGAAAAAACCTGCTGGAGAAAAGGCTTATATTTATAACTGAGAGTACCAGGATAATAAATTAGGTCTGTACTTCCACCACATACAAAAAGCAACTCAAAGTGGATTAAAGACTTCATTGGAAAACCTACAACAATCCTTTTACACTAACAGACAAAACAAAATGTTTGTGATTTTTGGTAAAGCAAAGATATATGAGACATAATATCAAAATAATAAAGTCTCCATTTCAGGCTAACTCTCCCTCCAAGATATAAGATAAGGAAATAAAAGACAAGTCACAAACTGAGGTAAATTCTTTTCAAGCTGTTTTTCTCACAAAAAACTTGGATTCAGAATTTACATAGACATTTCAGACTCCAAAAGAAAACATCCTGATAGGGAAAGTTCTTGAACAGACATTTTACCAAAGATATATAGAGGCAACTAAGTACGTGAGAAGAAGACCAACATCAATAGTAAGAAAAATATAAAGTAAAATGAGAACAACATGCATCTTCACAACTAGTAAAATGCCTACCTCCACCCCCACCCCCCAAAATGATCATATCAAGTGTTGACCATGATGTGGAGGAACTTGATTGAACACATAGCCTAGTGGTGGGAATGCAAACATTGTGTGCAATCGCTTTGCAAAATAGTCAAGAATACATTGATCATATCACATAGTAATTCTACTCCTTGGCATTTACCTAAGAGAAAAAACAATATGTGTTTATAGGAAGGCTATGAATGTTCTTAGTAGCTTTATTTTTCATAGACAAAATTTGCAGATTTCTCTCTCTTGATAGATGCCTGCTAATAAAACAGGGATAGACTTAATGTTCTACATGGGATACAATACTGCAATAAAAAAGAATGAAATGTTGATATATCCCGATATGGATATATATGAATGATAATTATGCTTAATACAGAAAACTAGGTAAGAACATATATATATATATATATATTGCATAATTCTATTTATAGAAATGGCTAGTAAGTGCAAAGTTATTTATACAGCCAGAAACCAGATAAAGAGATGGGAGGGAAGGCAGAGCTATGGGAGAAGGATTTGCAAAATACAAAGAAACTTTTCGACATAGTGGAAATATCTATTGCTTAGTGTCAATGATTTCATGATTTATATTTCTTTCCAATTGTGTCAGATTTTACACTCTAAATATATTTAGCTTTTATAAATTAGACCTTGATAAGGTTAAAATTATTTATAATTAAGTAAGAATACGAAACACTTGTTAATACTTCAAAAGCTATCTTCATCTTTGGTTAGCTCCCATAACTGTTGCTGTCTTATTCTTAATTAGAAGTCTTCCAGATGTGGGTCTTATAAAATTGGTATCTGGCTACAAAGCACACACATTACTTAGCAAAATCATGTTGAGGGAAAAAAAATACAGACAATGTAGACATCCCTCCAAAAGAATTTACTTATGAATTTTCCTAAATTGAAGAGGCTAAATAAAATAACACATACTAGAGAATCAAATATTAAGAAATTCATATTTTCATACAAAGGGGAAAAGGTCTGGAATAATATGATTGTTAATCCTAGAGAAAAATCATACTATAGTGTGTATCCAAATATAGATTTAATTTGTTAGGTTTTAAGGCTAATACTTTATTTCAACTAAGAGTAGACAACAAAATATCTGATGCCATAAGAACATTTAAATGTTGTATACTTTATTTCTAAACTTGTCCTCTCCTCCTACAAACCCAAACCATTTTGCTTTGCCATATGTAATGATCGCATGTTTAAAATCAATACAACCCCCCCGACCAAACAAACATTGCCATATTACTTTTGATATGAACAGTTTTTATAGTGAAATTAACTTTAAATTTCATAACGGTTCAAATACAATCGATTTTCATTTGCTGCTCATATGAAAGTATTGAGTAAGTAAATAAGTGAGTGGGGGTGTCCCTCTTCTCTGCAGTCACTCAGGAACCCAGGCTGTCAAAATCTTTGTTGTGTTCCATACACATATTTAGGATCTTCATGGGTGTAATTTCAATTCCAATTGGAATGCCAGAAGGTGAACACGGCATGGAGAAGCAGGCATAGGAGATGATTACGGAAGGGGATAACTCACATTTGTTATCCTCCCATGACCTAGAACTTTGTATCTTTGTCTGTATTTATTAGGTGCCTAATAAATCTAGCAGTAATTTATAACCAGTACTCTATACGCAAAAATATTTGTGGAATACCACCTTCTAAACTTGATATTGTCATACATACTTATACCCATATTTTGATCAATTATGTTATAGATCTCATACATCAATAAATTTCTTTCTAAATTGTTTATCCTGAACCACTAAAAATAAACATTATTTCTTATATAATGGTAAGTATGATAGCATTATTCTAGATAATAAAAATCATAATTTATTCTTTATTAGCTAGTATCATCTAGCATACTACTTAAGTAGAAATTTCTGTCTCCTATATATATGTTTATTATTTTAGTGTTCTAAACGGGATCCTGCTTATTCAAAAACTGAATTTGATTATTAGAGTCCTGTAAACTTTCATGAGAATACAATGTAATATTTACATATCTGTAAATAATGCATAACTCTTAGGGTAAATAACATTACAATAAACTCAGTAATTATTATGATACTTTGTGGAAAAAAGACACCAGTTTAAGAACTGAGACTTGGGATCCTCCACAACATTCCTACTCTTAATATCAAATAATGAGTCTGAGACCCAGATGTACACTAGTTATTCAAGTTCACCCAGCTAATAATAGTCAAAAAGCAAAGTGCCAGCAATGTCCAGACCCTGAGATTGTCAATTGCAAATTTTTGATATTAACTGTTTAAAAATTATGATGACTGATTAAAAGAGTGAGTATTGGGCGGTGCCTGTGGCTCAAGGAGTAGGGCGCCGGTCCCATATGCTGGAGGTGGCAGGTTCAAACCTAGCCCCGGCCAAAAAAACCACACACACACACAAAAAAAAAGTGATTATTGCATATTTTTTGGATATTTTACTCAGAAGATAAATGTCCAAATATTATAATTTCAACATATCATTCAGAAAGACAAATATCACTTACCATAAATTGCCACCTGCAAATGATCTAATAACATCTAGGGAGGGTGGATGAATCTTATGTTTGATATTTCACTTTGCATCATCTAAGACAATGTAACAGAGAAGTTTTCAGAATCAGACTGTCAAACAGGCAATGACACAATCATGAACAACCTATTTTTCTGCTCAAAACCCTATTTCTGACATGGAAATGAATTGTGCTGGGTTTTATCAGACTTTTCATCCTGTGCTCAATGTTCTGCCTCCATTAAACTAGCTTCGTTATTGACACCAGAGAAAAGAACAGCCAAAACACATTTAAGTGCTCCTTTTAAGTCATCAGAAAATATCAATTACTAATAAGTTTCATAAAATTCATTAAACTATTGAAGCCTAAGAAATGTACAAGACTTCATTATCTGAACTGGGTGAACACAAAATAAGTTTCTTTGTGATAAATAAATACAAATGCTACATGTCTTCTTGGCATTTGTAATTTTCAGGAATTCCAAAATAAGAAATACTAAATTTCTTGGGATTGTACATGATTTCGCCTAATGAAAGAAGGAAGTAAAAATGCATAAAAAAGAATATATTTTATTATAAAATATACTTTTTCACTTTCTTCTATTTCTTCATCTAATTCTAGAAGATTATGTGCTAGTAGGATAAATAAAGGACCTAGTGAATCTTATGAATGAAAGCCAAAGAAAGTGAGAAATAAATACAAAACCCCCTTTTTTTCTTTAACGTATTCAGCCATAAGCAACAGATTTAATGTCTGAATTTAACTGTGTAAAGCAACAGTTGACAACAAACCTCAGAACTTAAAGATCTTGTATTTGACTTGGTGTCTCCCTGGGTGATTTAATGGTACCCAGGAATGCTTAAATCAGAACGCAACAACCATCTGTTAGGAGATGTGCCTTCCTTTCTGCTTTTCTTGTCCTTGCAGAGTATGTTTAATAAATAAAACTCATGTTCACGCTAAAATCAGTCCCAAACTTTATTTTACCTTCATACGAAACAATCTGGATACACTATATCTTCAATAATGTTGCAAGACATGTTATGTGATAGTACATCCTAGTTAGAAACAAGCGAAGCTGTATCAAAAGCGCTTCTAAAATCATTTTTATACCCCATAAATATGTCTGAATTTGAATCCAAGAACAACTGTTACCGAAAACAATTTGTTTTTCTGATACACAAAAGAAATCACAGCAAAGGGATAGGCAAAAAGACTAACTGCCAAACAGGCAGGCTGTAATCCAAGAGAACATTTTAGAATTATAGTCAGAAAACCTGAATGTGAATATCTACTTGATCTAGACTGAGTTGTTCAATAAATTCTTCTACAAAGAAATGAAGGTAGTAAGAACTACCTTATTAGATCATTACAAACACCCAGAGAGACAACTAACTTACATTGCAGTGCTGGAAACAGTGCTTGACATTATAATTACTCAAAAATGCTCAGATGTTGACTAATATGATTGGAGATAGGTCACTGTTTCCTATGGACACACTTCTACACCACACATAAAACACACATACATACACCACACGATACAAACATTCACAGGGCTGTTGTGGTACAGAAATCCTCAGTTATTTGATGACACTCCCTGGCAATTACTTCCTAAGTGGTTTTGAATCTTAACTGCATTAAAGCACACATTTTCAGACAGGAGTTAGAGATAGGTAATCTGACAGCGGCTATTGTGGTTTACAAGACATTAAAAGAAAAACGACACAGTGATATTGGGATGCTGTGATTGTTGTTATGCTTGTTTTAAAGGAAGGGAGGTGTACAAGGGTTGATGGTGAGATGGAAAATGACTATCAAAATCTGGGGCAGATAAAGTAACAGTAAATGGAATTATTAAAAAATATCAGTTCAAAAAGTGGTGCTAAATACCAAAGGTGATGGTACATACAAATGCTTACTACAAAGTTAACCTTGAATTAATTCTATAAACTATCAAATTAAACACATATAAGTTAAGTCAGAGATATATATCTAAGCCATGGTCTCCTTTTACAAAACTGCCTTATAAAAACCCTGTCTCAGTTTGCACAGATTTATTCAGGTGACTATTCATTATTTGTGTATATCAAGTATTGCATACTGTAATTAAGAAATCACTTATAAACACAGCTGTGTTTTCCAAATGATCCATATTTCAGTATGATTTTTGTCCCTTTGTTGTTGTTGTTTTTATTTTCTCAAAACACTTTTGAGTCCCAGATCCCTTGAGACTATGATGAAAGGTATAAAAATACTAGGCAGAAAAAAATGCATAAGAAGAAACAAAATTTTGAAATGCCTTGAAGGGATTTGAAATAAGAGTTGTAGTATTTTACTTGAAAGAAAGCAGCAAGTAAAAAATGCAAAAAAAGAAAAAATAATAATGTAACAAGAATGAAAATGAAAGGAATAGCTCTAATGACCAGACCACCTTTAATATGATGCATATTTAAGTGAATAACACTATTTTTACCCCCACATTCCCAAGAGTTGAAGGACTCATAGTCAATTAAGGTTTAGTTTCCTCATTGATAAAATGGGTATGATATTGAATTGGATTTATTATTATTATTTTTTTGTGTGTTTTTTTTTTTTTTTTGGCCGGGGCTGGGTTTGAACCCGCCACCTCTGGCATATGGGACTGGCGCCCTACTCCTTGAGCTACCCGTGCCGCCCCTTAATTGGATTTTTTAAAAATTAAATTAAATGGTGTATCCCAGTCACACAATAACTTGGTTAGAGAGTGAGTATCCAGTATTTTACATGTATAAAGTGAAAACTCCTGGCAATCTTTCTTTAATATTGGACATCTCACATGTTATGCTAGTAAGCTTCTCCAGGCCTGGCTGCTCAGTTCTTTTTATTTGAGCTCAGCCTACCATTCGACATCTCTCCTTCAAGTTTTCCCCTCCTCCCGTCATATACTAAAGCCATATCAATCAAAGTTTATTCCTTCACAGTCAATGCTTGTTCAACCAACCAGCCTATTGTTTCTTTTTCTTTTTCTTTTTGTTTGTTTTTTGAGACAGAGTTTCACTATGTCACCCTCAATAGAGTGCTATGCTGTCACAGCTCACAGCAACCTCAAACTCTTGGGCTTCAGTGATTTTCTTGTCTCAGCCTCGCAAGTAGCTGGGACTATAAGCAACTGCCACAATGCCCAGCTATTTTTTTGTTGTATTTGTCATTGTTGTTCTGAGGCCCGGGCCAGTATCAATCCCACCAGCCCTGGTGCATGAGGCTGGTGCCCAAACCACTGAACTACGGGCGCTGAGCCCCAGCCAGCCTATTGTTCATCCAGGAAACTTGTCCATGCTAATGGGTTAAGAGTCAAGATTCTATTCCTGCCTGGATCCCCATGAAACCTGGGCTCTTGATAGCTCTCTGTGTATATTAGAGGTCTATTCTATGAAAGTAGCCTTTTAGTATTTTCCTCCTTTAGTTTAGTTCAATAAATATTTACTAATCTATTTTAGGCCAGGTAATACTACCTAACCCTAGACAGGGGGGAATTCGTTAGGGTATGGAAAACAGGATAATATAAAAAGTGAAATAATGACACTCTCTTCAGAATGGCTAGTGAATTATACGGTAAAAATTAATAGATGGATTAAAGACCTATTTTTAGGAAAAAGATAATAGGTGAATTGAAGATATATTTTAAGGAAAAGTATAATAGGTGAATTAAAGATATATATTTTAGGAAAAAGATAATTCTCATAGTTTAAAACAAAACATTTTGATACTCTGACCTTTCAATTATACTTATATGATTGTTATATAATTAGTAACAGGAGAAGAGTTAAATACTTCTAATTATATTAAAAAGTTGCAGAATATTTAAAAATAAGGATATTTATGAGACAATTTGCACTTAGCTAATAAGATATACTTCTGAATATTGATTCACATTTTTATAACATAATTCTTTTACTTCACACACTTTCAAGAAAAAAATAAACAATTACTTATTCACAAATGCACACTAGGTTTCCCACTGATTAATGCGAATTAAACATGAAGTGTGTGATCACTGAGTTTTATAAAAATATCTCCTATGAAGTTATTTCTGGAAGAAATTGAAGATTTTGCTGCGATTAAAAATACTGAGGTAGTGGGTTTACTGTGAACTGAATTTGGGACATTTCCTCAGTGAGAAATATTTCAAATAGTTGACACTGTTGAGTAAGTGAAAGAGATGTTTGACTTTAAGCGACATGAATAATTCTGTTCATCAACAAATGTGGAAGAAATTTGAAAGTACATAATCATGTACTTTCTCACAGACTGTCAGCTTAATTCTATCCCCCTGAGAATAACAAGGGTTTATAAATCTACCGTGGCTACGCGGCAAGAGGAAAACATTCGACCCAGAAACATAAGCACAACTCTCCTCGCCACCGATTCCTGCATCCAGAGAAGCAGCAGCGAAAGCAATGAAAATGTGGAGGGTGATTTTCCCTCTTAAGAAAAACTCCCTGAAGCCCATTTCAGGATTTGCTTCCACAGACATCTCCAACAACTGTGACGAGAAACTGGAGTTTTCACCGTTCAAAGGAAACACAGATGAGCATGCCAATTCTGAGGGACTGTCTGCAGGCAGACACCCCAGGCAGATCTGGGAGCAATGTTTGAAAAGTTTTACTACTCTTTTTTTTTTTTTTTGGAGTTTTTGGCCAGGGCCGAGTTTGAACCCACCACCCAGTATATGGGGCTGGTGCCCCACTCCTTTGAGCCATAGGTGCCACCCACGTGTTGCTACTCTTTATTTGAAAAATGTGAAGTGTAAGAAAATATTAAATTTTATATACTTAATTTTTGTTTTTCAGTTGATACACAAAAATCAGTAGAGGGGCTAAGAGTTGAAAAACCTCGTGATTTAATTTTTGTGAGTAGTAAGGAGTGTGGATCCTGTTTCCGTCTCCTGCATGTGACTGTGCAATTTCCCCAGCACCATTCATTGACTAGAGATTCATTCCCTCACTGCGTGCTTTTGTCCGCTTTGTTAACATCGGGTGACAATATGAGGATGGTTTCACGTATCTATCCTGATCTATGAATATCTGATTTAACAAGTCTATGTCTCTGTGTTTGTATCATGCTGTTTTGGTTACTATGACCTTGTAGTATAGTTTGAAGTCTGGTAATATGATGCCTCCCAATTTGCTATTATTGCAGGTTGCATTGACTATTCAGAGTCTTTTCTAGACGTAAGCCAAATGTATGAACTATACAAATTCGAGAAGAAGATGTTGATATCAGCCTAGGAAAAGAATTTATGAGTTCATTTCCTAGGCTGATAGAAGACCCTAAAAAGAATTACAACAACAAAAAATAAATGGAACCTGATCAAATTAAAAGGCTTCTGCACAGCCAAGGGCACCATCCAGATAAAATGGATAACCTACAGAATGCAAGAAAATTTTTGAATGCTATACATCTCATAAAGGGCTAATAACCAGAATCTACAAAGAAGTCAAGTAAATAAGCAAGGAAAAAAATAAATCAACCCCATAAAAACTTGTCAAAACACATGAACAGAAGCTTTTCCCAAAGAAGGATAGAATAATGGCTAATCAACATAAGAAAAAATGTTTAACTTCTCGAATCATCAGGAAAATGCAAACCAAAACCATAATGAGGTATGAACTAACTCCACTAGGCATGGATTTTATATAAAAAACAAATAGTCCCAAACAATAGATGCTGGCATAGAAAGGAAAATTTAGTTACTCTTAGTGGGACTATTAACTAGTATAGTTTCAGTGACTATATCCATAGTCATATGGAGAAATTTCAATGAACTAAAAGTAGACCTACCATTTGATCTAGGAATTCCACTATTTGCCCAAAGAATAACAAGTCATTTTTAATAAAGATATGAACTCTCAAATATTTATAGTAGCACAATTCATAATTGCAAAGATGTTGAAACAAACTGAGTACCCACCAGTACATGAATGGATTAATAACATGTGGTATATGTACACTATGGAGTACTACACAGCCATAAAAAATGGTGATCTAGCATCTTTTGTAATAACGTGGATAGAACTGAAGACCATTTTTCTAAGTGCAGTATTGTAAAAATAGAAAGGCAAATACCACACACTCTTAAACTACATTGGAACATTTTGATCAACACTTGGGTGGACATATGAAAGTAAAACTCAATGAAAATGTAGAAGGCAAACATATGAAAAAATTCTCATTTTCCCTAATCATCAGAGAAATGCAAATCAAAACTGCCCTTAGATATCACCTAACCCCAGTGAGAATGGCCCTCATCAAAAAATCTCAAAGCTGCAGAAGCTGCCATGAATGTGGAGAAAAGGCAACACTTTTACACAGCTGGTGGGATGACAAACGAATACAACCTTTTTGGAAGGAAGTATGGACAACCTTCAAAGAAATCAAGCTCCCATTTGATCCTGTAATCTCATTACTAGGCATCTACCCAGAAGAAAAAAAAATTCCTTTTATCATAATGACATTTACACTAGACTATTTTATCACAACTCAATTTACAATTGTCAAAATGTGGGAACAGCTTAAATGCCCACCAACCCAGGAATGAATTAACAAGCTGTGGTATATGTATACCATGGAATACTATTCAGCTATTAAAAAGATCAAGACTTTATATTTTTGAAGTCTGGTAAAGTGATGCCTCCCAATTTTCTATTATTACATAATAGTAATCTGTATTGAGGTGAAACACATTTTTGTCAGCAAGGCATCAGAAGAACGGACAAGCAAGAATCCTATGCACGCAATTCTAATATGAAGGCAGTAGATGAGCTAATACCAGGGGTGGGGCAGGGGAATAAGGGAGCAGGGAGAGGAGAGGAAGGAGGTGGATGGGGGACATTATGTATGTCACAACTCTTAGGGCGGGACACAATTATAAGAGGGACTTTTTCTAACAAATGCAATCAGTGTAACCTAATAATGTATACCCTCAATGAATACCAAACAATAAAATAAAAACTGTAGCAGGCGGGAAAAGAGGATGAGTAAATTGACACCTAATGTTTACAATAGGCACTATCTGGGTGGGGGCATCCTTATAACTTTCACTCACCCTGTCAAGCAAACTATGTAACCAAAAATACAGCAGAGCATACTTCTGAGGAATAAATGCATATACAAACACTAATCACTTACTGGATACAATGAATAAATACTTGTGACTACAGAATTACACACGTTTTATATGCTGCCATACATAAATTTATATAATTTACTTGGTTTCTTTGTGTAATAATATAGGGAATAATTAGTAGCAAAATTTCCCTTTTTCATGGACCTTAACCCCAAGTTTGTCTATACTCATTAATTTTCTTGCTATTTAAGTCTTCAAATATATTTCATAATAGAATCTCAAGAATGATTTAGAAGAGCCAGATCTTAAATGAACCTTAATATAATAACTTCAATATAAAACGTAGTTAGGGCTAAACTTAACAAAGGCTGTGTACAATCTCTTCTGCCAGCACTCTTTTTTGCTTTTTTAAAATGTTTCAATAACTTGGAGTCTGACCATGTACGCATACTAAATGTAGCAGGTGACCAGTATAATATTCTTCCTTTTTACATTGCATAGAAATCTATGTGAATGTGACCTAAAGCCACAGAAACATGGGCTAACATTAAAAGCATAATTAAGCCTTACCGTGTAAGATGCAATCTGTGATTTTCTGCAAGTTCTCTTATAACCCGTTTTAACGTTGGGCTGTGAAACTTAGATACAGTATGTAGAAGAAATAATTCAGGCTTAGAACAATTCTGTCTACAATTACCTACAGTCTTAAGGATGGTGCTGTAAAATTTAAATGTTATAAATCATTTAATAATAAATTAGGACAATATTTTAATGTCAAAGTTATGAACTTTTTAATTTGTAACCTGGGGCATAAAAATTAACGCATTTTTTTCATAAACATACATATAATCACAAGCCCACTTCTTTTCCAGTAGTGATGAAGTATGCTCAGAGTGATAGGTTGTCAATGCCCCTTCGCTGGGTCTATGATATGTGAGACCCAGGCCTGTAAGAAAAAGTTGTTTAATGAGTTGTGCTTATTTATAATAAAATGATTGATTTAACCACCCAATCTTCCATAACACAGTTTTCCTTTCTTTCTTGTTTTTACTCCCATGTATTCCTGCTTCCAAAAAGACATTTTTAAACAAAACATGTTTGCAACAGGAATACATTCTCAGCCTATGTGAAAGTAAAATTCGAACTTGCTAAGAATTTCCCTTGTAATGAAGTTCAGGGTATTCTGAGGATGACTGAGGACACACGGACAGTGGGGATGAAGCGGGCATAACTATACTTGAGAACTGTGCTTCCTTTTATATTTAAATTGAATGGGAAACCATTTGTGTTTGTTTTGCTGTTGCCTTGAATTTTTTTGGAGTGTAAATTGCTATGGCTTTATTTTGGGGAACAGTTTGGCTGTACCTATTACTATTTATTTATTTATTTACTATGGGGAAATAATCATTACACGTGTTTATATGGTACATGTGATGTTTTGATATAGGCATACCATGTAGATTAATCAAATCAAGGGTATCCATCATCTCAGACAGTTAGTCATTTGTTTGTGTTCGGAACATTCCAATTCCATTCTTTTAGTTATTTTAAATTATAATCCCCAATTTACGGTTGATTACATGCATCTGTCATGCTATCAATTATCATTATTCAACCTAACCATCTAACTATATTCTTGCTCCCATTATCAATCCCCACTCCCTGCTATTCTTGTCAACCTCTAGGAACCATGTGACAAGTCACTGTCTCCATGAGATTTCATTCTTTTAATATTAAGTTTCTACATATAAATGGGAACATGTGAGGTCTGAGTTTTTGTGGTTGGGTTATTTCACTTACATAATGTTCTCCAATTCTATCCATGTTCCTGCACATGGCAGGGCCTCATTCTTTTTATGGGTATATAATGCTCTACTGTGTATACATACCATGATTCTGTATCCAGTCATGGATGTACACCCAGGTGATTCCAAATCTTGGCTACTGTGAATACTGCTACAGGGGCGGTGCCTGTGGCTCAAGCGAGTAGGGCACCAGCCCCATATACCAGAGGTGGTGGGTTCAAACTCGGCCCTAGCCAAAAACTGAATACTGCTACAGTAGACATGGGGTTCAGTCATATTTTTCAGATACTGATTTTCTATCCTCTGGATATGTATACACAGCAGTGCATCGCTGAGACCTATTTTTAGTTTTTTTAGTTTTTTTTTTTTTTTTTTTTTGGCCGGGGCTGGGTTTGAACCCACCACCTTTGGCATATGGGACCAGCGCCCTACTCCTTGAGCCACAGGCGCCACCCTTATTTTTAGTTTTTGAAGAAGCTTCATACTGTTCTTCATACTGATTTCACTAACTTACCTTCTCACCAGTAGTGTACAAGGACTTCCCTTTTTTGCATTAGAATCCTAATTAAAAGTTATTATTGTTTAACTTTATATGAAAGCACTTTCAATTGGGATGTGATTTTATCTCATTGTGGTTTTGATTTCCATTTTCTTGATAACTAATCATATGTGTAAGAATAAAATTAGATCCACATCTCTTGTCACATTAAAAAAATCAAAATTGACTGAAGACTTATATCTAAGATATCAATCTATGAAACTTTTAATATCAAAAGATAACACAAGGGATCAGTTTCAGGACATTTTCTGGAGAAAGATTTCTTGAATAATACTCCAAAGCACAGGTAACCAAAGTAAAATTGGACAAATGAGATTAAATCAAGCTAAAAAGCTTCTGCACAGCAGAGTAAACAATCAACAAAATCAAAGGATGACCCACAGAATGGGAGAAAATAATTGCAAGCTACCTATGACAAGGGATTAATAACAAGAATACATAAGGAACTTCAACAACTCAATAGGGAAAAAAATCAAAATATCCTAATAATGATGGGCAGAGGATCTGAATAGAAATTTCTTAAAACATTATTATCATATCACCAAAAGAGTAAATCCATATTTAGAGTTGACTATCAAAAATGATAACAAGCACAATGTATAAAACAATAGACTTTGATTTCATAAATATATAATACTTTGAAATATAATGTTAATCTTACTCACTTACATAATGATGAGGATTTAATAAGATAATATGCATATTAACCTAAAAAGTCAGACAGCTGTACAGAATCTATGTGATAGAATGTACTTTACACAAGTTAAGTTAAAACAATGTATTTGATCTCATTCCTTGTTTTCTTATAGTTCATCTTTTAATAAAGAATTCATATACTCAAGCAGATTTTATCAGGCACACCAATTATATATCAACATCATTACTCACTACAATAGTAAAAGATGTAATGTATCTACCATCAATTTACTCTTTCAATATCTACACCTATTATAATTCATTTTTATACAAAGATGAGGGCTTTTGTTTTAATATACCTTAACTATGACACAAATTTACCAAGGCAAATCATGGGTAAGAGGCAAGAACAGTGTATTTCTGCATTTGGACTTTTAAAGAAAATTTGGGAACATACAAAAGTTGTCATAATATCAATTCCCCTTTGCTAGTCCTATGTTATTTGAAATACATGTCTATTAGAAAAAGTTTAATAGTTCATTAGAAAAAAAATGGGTAAGATGTTTTTTTAAAGAGTGATTTTTAATACACAGAAGAAAAGTACCCTGCCAAATATGTAAAGAACTCAGTATAAATATAGAAAGCCTTTAAGAGAAACAGTATGACAATCATTTTGACATTTTACAACATTATAAATATAACAGATATTAGAAATTTTACCTTATAAATCACTTTCTGAATGTTTGGTGATATCTTCTCTTCTTATATATTGTTATAGTTGCATCCTGCAGGAAAAAACAAATTAGTCATCTTTTTACACTTCATAAATCTATGCAGTTAAAACATATTTATTATGTTATGTAATACATTAAATATAATTGAAATTAGGTAACAAATACATCATTTTGAAGAGGTAAAATTTTGAAAGTTTTGTTCTGCTGGTTGACTTTTGTAGGGCATCACAATTTGAAACAGAAACTTCAGTTCAAATTTTCATTTTCTTTCTGTTTGTATTTGGTCAATATTAAAATATAAAGTATTAGTAGTGGTGATATAGAACAGAAAAACAATATTTATGAAAGTTATGACCAATAAATAAAAGGTTTTATTACTTTGGCAATTAATGAAATTTTAAACCAAGAGAATATGAAAGAACAGAAACTCAAGAAACAAAGTTCAATATAAACTAAAATAAAATATGTATAAATGGAGTTTTGTTAAATTAATATAAAAGTATATTATTCTGAAATTGTGACAATTAGATATTTGGGTCAATTAAACATAGTTTGGTCTTATAATGCACATAACATAACTTCAGTGGGATTGAAGTGTTAACATGAAAAGTCAGTAAGAAGAAACAAAGAGAAAAACTAAGTGTAGATGTGTAACATGAGGGTGTACTGAAGGCCCTTCAGGACCCAAAAGCAAAAGGCAATAGAATTATGTGTGTGTGTGTTTGTGTGTGTGTGTGTGTGTGTGTGTGTGTGTGTGTGTGTGTGTGTGTGTGAGAGAGAGAGAGAGAGAGACAGGGACAGGGGAGGGAGAGAGACAGAGAGAGTCTCTGCTCTGTCACCTGGGCTGGAGAGCACACAGTGACATCATTATCACTATCACTATCACTCACAGCAACTCCTTAAACTCCTGGCCTTAAGTAATCCCTTTGCCTTAGTCTCTAGAGCAGCTGGGACTACACATGGATACATGTCATCACTATGTCAGCTAAGTATTTTATTTTATTTTATTTTATTTTACAAATGGGGTCTTTTTCTTGCTCACGTAGGTCTTAAACTCCTGACCTGAAGTAATCCTCCTACCTCTGCTTCCCAGAGTGCTAGGATTATAGGGATGAGCAACCATGCTCAACCAGAAATATTCTGATTGTCAGAATTTCATTTCTTTTTTTTTTTTGCCAGAACTTCTTAGCTACCATCAGATTGACATATCTTTAGATGACAACATGATTTTACATATAACCTAAAACTAAGTAAAATGACACTTATAAAGTTCAAATAGATTGCGCTAATACTTTGGAAATAGATCAACAGGAATGTTCCCTTAGCAACTATTTCTTGCATATCTACGATGGGCCAAACATAGTTATTTGTACTGGGAATACAGCAGTACAAAAGAGAAAAAGACTTGCTGCCATGGTACATATATTTTGGGAATAAGTTGGGGGAGAGAAAAGAAAAATACATATTCAAATACATAAATATATATTGAAGGTCAGAACATCCTTCATGCTACAAAAGAAAAATGAACTATCTTAAGAAGTATGGTTGTTGATCCAAGTACGTATGTCCGGTTAGATAACTTTGGCATCTAGAAGAAAAAAAAGTTGCAGATGAAGGAGAATATTTCTCAAAGCACTGTGTACTTTGAAATGATCACCAAAGAACTGAGTAATAGTTTGGTGATCTATCTATCTATTGATTGATCAATCGATTGGTTGTTCTTTATCTATTGAGGAGAAGAAAAAGTCTCAGATTCCATTAAAACACACGCAGCTCAGAAGTTTCAGGATTCCTAGACTATCTATCCCGACCTTTTGCAAAATGGTCTTTCTAACAATAAAAGGTAGCTGATTCCCAAGTTTGCTCCAGAAACCAGTGATGAGACAGTGCTCAGCTGATTTGTCATTAGGAGCTGGAATCAGGCATTACTAGCATATGGTGCAAGCACTACAACTCAGGCCTTCATTATTTGGAGTGAGGAGCAACAAGGATGAAAACCCCTGTGTACACAGAGTAGAAAGCCTTGGAGAAATGTATAAATGTTTGGAAATATACAACCTCCCATCCCTAAATAAGAAGAGAAATCCTGAACAGACCAAGTACTGAGATAAAACAGTAACACACAAATTTCCCAGCAACAACAAAGCACCATTCCACACAGAGTCACAAATTCTACCAAAGATGAACTGGTATCCATTGAGGACAATTAATGACAATTAAGGTTATGGGGGGGGGGAAGCAGAAAGAGGGACGGAGGGAGGGGGTGGGGCCTTGGTGTGTGTCACACTTTATGGGTGCAAGACGTGATTGCAAGAGGGACTTTACATAACAATTGCAATCAGTGTAACCTGGCTTATTGTACCCTCAATGAATCCCCAACAATAAAAAAAAAAAAAAAATTATTGAGGAGGGAAAGCCATTTCACAAAGCCAGGAAGGTACATAAACCTTGACATCAAAGCCAGGAAGGTACATAAATAAAATAATATAGGCAAATATTCCTTACGAATATATATGCAAAAATATTCAACAAATATTCATTTCACAAAGCCAGTATCACCTTGACATCAAAGCCAGGAAGGTGCATAAATAAAAATAATATAGGCAAGTATTCCTTATGAATATACATGCAAAAATATTCAACAAAATACGCTCAAACTAAATTACACCGCATGTTAAAAAGGTAATTAACCTTGATCAAGTGGATTTCATCCCAGGGAAGCAAGCAAGGATGGTTCAACATATGAAAACCAATAAATCTGATTTACCACATAAACAGGAAGAAAACAAAGACCATCTGATCACCTTAATAGATTTAGAAAAAGCATTCAATGAAATCCTGTACCTTCTTATGATGAAGGTCCTCGACATGCTAGGCATAGAAGGAACATATTTCAAAATAATAAAGCTCTTGGAACAATGAAGTACACTCCTAATTAGTGAGGGAATATGTTAGAAAATACACATGCTGTTGTATAAAAATGTTTTCTCACTTATATCATTCACCGTTCAAAATTATCCATGTAATCATGCATTTTACTTCATTTCAATTCATTCCCCAATTTACAGGCTCATTATACAGTCACAAAAAGTATTTATAGATTGTTCATAAATACCAACAAAAAATATAATTTTTTGTGGCACCATGATAAAACAATGTTAGAATGTTTTGTTATGATTTTTTAATTGTGTTTCTGAGAACAAAGCCAAATTAAAGTAGGTGATTATATTTTTATTTTAAAAAATCACAAACTTTAAGTTTCCATAAGGAATGAAATGTATTTGAAGATCTATTGAAGTAAGCTATTCTTCCAAAATCATGAGCTCTTCCTCCAAATTCCTTTCCAAACTTTTCCTCAAATATTCACTCATTTAATTTTTTAACGATGTTTCTAACTGAATTAAATAATGTGAAGGATAAATCCACCACTGAATATAGGTTCCTTTATTTTCTTTTTCTTTTTTCCTTTTTTTTTTTTTTTTTAAGACAGTCTCTCTCACTCAGTCACCCTGGGGTTGACTAGGGTGACTAGCCCACATCACCCGGCTAGTTTTCCTACTTTTAATAGAGATAGGGTCTCGCTCTTGCTCAGGCTGGTCTTGAACTCCTGAGCTCAGGAAATACAACTGCCTTGTTCTTCCAGAGTGCTAGGATTACAGGTGTGAGCCACCACAGCCCAGTGATAGGTTTTGGTAAATTAAAACTGAACATAAATCTGGATATTTCATGCTCTATATATCTAACATTAAATTAAACCGAGTAATTAATGATCAAACTTACAACGGCATGTATGCATATCATTTTAATTTTTAAATTTAAAATCATTTTAATTACTTTAACACAATTTAATTACATTTCAATACACTGCCAATTCCTATGATAGTAAATTTGATACTTATTATTGTTACAAACTTTATGCCCAATGTCACTATTATTAGACAAGGAGAGTACTAACACACTCTAATACGGAAGCGATAGCAACAAGCTGCCTATAGCTCGTTTTTGGTTTTTCATCCAAAGATCTCAGAAGAAGTCAGCATTAGTAATCAAAGTAAATTGCAGATGTATTTGACTTTAGGATCATATGAGGTAAAGTGCTAGTAAATTTTTTAAATTTTGGCTTCTGAAACCCAGAATAGAGAACCTGGATAAGCTATTTCCAAACTCTTAACTAATGGGAATTTTGAGGTATTGATAATGTATTACTTAGCATCAGAAACTAATAAAGATTGGGGTACTTGAACATTGTATATATACAATATATAAATATATGTGTATTTATTGCACCAGCAAGCATATATATATAATTTATTATAATAACACATATAATATTAATTATTCTATATTATAATATAATATTAATTTATATATAATATTTAATACAATACATACATATGTATTTATTGCAACAGCACAAGCATATATATATATGTAATCTTTATAGCATTGTTATATAAAAATAGCATTGTTGGATTCAGAAAGTTGGTGGAAGTGGTAGGAATTTTAAGAAGCACACGAAAGTCTAAATCCCCTTGAACAAATTGTTAGAAAACTGAATATGGAAGATACTATCGGGGAGGATCCAGAAGAAAGTGAGGGATGTTACTGAAAAACAAAAAGGAAGACAGATTGGCATTATAAGGTTAAGTGGGAGTCAGAGATTTTAATTGATGAAAGAGGATATATAGTCAGTGGTTGAACAACATGGGTTTGAACCGCATGGGCTCACTCACATGTAAACTTTCTTCTGACTCTGCCACCACAGAAATAAGACCAACTCCTCTTCCTCATCCTCCTCAGACTACTTACCATAAGGATAGAGAGGATACAAATTCTACTGATGATCCATTTGCGCTAATGAATAGTAAACTTTTTTTATCTTCTGTATAATTTTGTTTGTCTGTTTTGAGACATGGTGTTGCTCTGTTGCCTGGCTAGAGTAGAGTGGCATCATCATGGCTCACTGCAACTTCCGACTCCTGTACTCAAATGACCCTCCTTTCACAGCCTCCCAAATAGTTGGGACCATGGGCATAAACCACCATGCTCAGATAAGCTTTATATTTTTGTAAAGATGAGGTGTCACTACATTGCCTAGCTGATATCAAACTCCTGGCCTCAAGGGATCATTCTTTCTCAGACCCCCAAAGTGTTGAGATTACACGTATGACATACCACACCAATCATTCTTTAAGAGAATGATTCTCTTAACATTTTATTTTCTCTTTTAATTAATTGTAAGAATACAGTGTATGATACATATATATAAACATAAAAATGTATTAGTCAACTGTTCTGTGTTATCTGTAAGGTTTTTTGTCAAAGTAGGCTATTAGTATTTAAGTTTTTAGGGAGTCAGAATTTATACATGGATTTTCAACTGCAGGGAGAGTCAGCATCCCTAAGTCCCAGGTTGTTCAAGGCTCAACGGAAAAGCTGATTGCCAAGAATGCTGCCTGGTTTCTCCTTGATGTTAATAACAAAATGTGAGGGAAGAGAGAGAGATTGATGAAGAAACAAAAAAAAAAAAGAAAAAAAGCAGAACTCAATTTTGAAAATTGTTGGCCTCTCCAGATGGCAAAAAATGCCTGCCAAAAATTTAAACAGGTAGAGGTTGTGGCTGCAAAACTCTACTCACAACCTAACAAATATAAAAAAGAAAAAAAAAATCAGAATACTTAGTCAAGCTAAGTCACTTTCAAAAATTTAGGGTTTACAAATTTCTTAATTAAGAGTCATCAGCCTTTTATCCAGGTCTTGAAACTCAATTAAGAACATCCAACATTTCACAACTGTAATGGGCCAGTTATTCCTGCTTATCTTTGATTTTCCTGTTTTTTTTTTTTTTTTTTTTTATTGTTGGGGATTCATTGAGGGTACAATAAGCCAGTTACACTGATTGCAACTTTATGGGGGCAAGACATGATTGCAAGAGGGATTTTCCTGTTTTTGAACGATATTTTTTATAAGCATTATCCTATACCTGCCCCAGCAATGTAAAATGAGAATGCTGTGAACCAGAGACTTGTCACTTGATTTTTACAGGTTCGTAGATGGAGAGTTGTGCCCAAGGAGCTCTACTTACTGGATTATGTTTAGCCTTCTGATATACACTTGGGCTTGATTTAGATTTTAGATGTTGAATTGATGAGATATGGATGAGATTCTGGATTTTGAGTTTATGTTGTAATGGGATGTGACTTTGCATTTCAGAAGGGAATAAATAGTTTCAATCCTATGGTACCATATTCCCATCTGTACAGGCACCATGTAATCATCTTACCTCGAGTGTGGACTGAACTTAAAAATATCATGGGATAGTCTAGTCTGTCTATGAGTATGTGATATAACACTCTATCATAGCAGGCTGATTCTCCTATTGGCTTTGTAAAAGTAAGATATTGTTTTATTTAGAACCTAAGGTGTTCTTCTTGAAACCAAAAGAAACATCTGGCTGATAACCAGCAAGAACATGCATGGCACAACAACTATAAAAACCTAAATTCCTTTAACAAATCAAACGACCTTGGAGAATACCTTGAGATTCAGATGAGAAGATAACCTTTGCCAAAACACTGTTCAGTCTTGGAGAACCAGTTAACTCAGTCTTTGTAGCCTGATTCATAGAAACTACGAGATAAATGCACAATTTTTTAACCCATTAAGTTTGTGCTAATTTGTCATATATCAATATAGATAACTCAAATATCCACCCTCAAAATACTAAGAATCAGTGAATTCCTAATTCAACTTTCTGGTTTTAATACCTAAATAGGGGTACATTATTTCAGTAATCCTCAATTTTTTTCAAACAATTATATATTATACTTTTGAGAATGCTAATATCCAGTATTTGTTTCATATATTCTTAAATATGTTCTTTACATTTCACAAAGAATATTAATTCTTAGATAAATAAAATAAGGAGTTTTAAAAGGTAGAGAATTTCTAAGTTAAAAATGAGAGCATATTACTTATGAAATGCTTTCATAGTCTATTTGTATGAACTATTACTTATCCTTTATTTTAAACACTTGGAATATGGAAATTTAATGCAAGTATTCTTTAACTAAGGATTGCTGAAGAAAAATACATATATTCTGTGTGGTTTGGCTTTGTAATCCCAACATAAAGTGATAATTCATATTTCATTGACTGAATAACATCAGAAAGTCATCAGCAATATAAGTTCACTACATGATATAATTAGGAGTGTAATGAATAAATAATCATTTGCTCCTTGATACGAAGTGCTACTTGTTCATTAGTGCAAGGGTCATTTGTGAACCAATTTCATTATTACCCTGAAATGGCATTGTTGTTAAATGGTGATAAAGGGGGAACCATAAATTGGTAAAGGATTTTAATGGTCATCATCTTCATTAGCTAATGAGATGTGCTAATTATATTCTTAAATGACAATGATTTAGTAGCCTTGGCATCAAGGGCTCATAGAGCAATAGCTAGGCCAGTTCCCTTCCAGGTGTTTACACAATGATGGAGGAACATAATAATGAGAGCCCAGACAAGGCATAATTACTATTTTAACATTAATAATAAAGGTATTTTCAAAATTATTCATTGAAAATGTTTCCCAAAGTTACATCATTTTTATGTTGTTCTTCCGTATGGTACGTCTGCATTGAATATAAGGTGGAGAAAATATGATATAGACAATTGCTTTTGACAGCACTTCTTGGGGTGTGATATCTAGACTGGTGGGGATCCCCAGTTTCTGTCAGGTACGAGATCCAAACGATTTTCCTAATAACTAAAGAACATATTTGCTGTTTTCACCTCCTTTATCAGATATAGTTTAGAAAACACCGTGGTTATGTAGAGTTGGATATTTAGTAGCCATTTACTAATGAGTAAAGGCAAGCTATGTAGCATAGAGAGTATTTTCAACAAATACGACTTTTACTTGATCACTAAGCATTTCACATAAGAAGAAATAGACATCTAGAAACCCCTAGAAATAAAGTTTCAAGAATTATGACCAAGCACTTCATAGCAGGGGAAATAACTATTTCATAACAGTTTAGTAAATGCTAATCCTTAGTCATTTGCCAATCAATAAGAGTAAAAAAATCAGGTTATTATCAAAATTTAGCCAAGTTGTAAATGCTAATGAATGGCCTACCTATATACAAATGATGGATATGAATACCTCTACTTGTACTTTGAAAAATAGTTTGATATTATTTGGAAAATGTACTTTTTGCATTTACTCCAGAGAGACCCTTATATAAATCCACCAAGATGAGAAAAAAATTAGTAACATGTCTAGCAAATCAGGGATTTTGTCCATGGAATGTAATGCATTATTTAAATGTGGCAATGTTATACAATATAATACTATATGCAAATACAATTCAGCTTCATGCAACTTGAATATTCTTACTTGGAAAAGCCAATAATACATATATTAATTTACTTATATGAATTTCAAAAATCAAAAAAGTGGATTTCAGATACATATTTTCTAAGAATATAGTGAAACATAAAGGAATTACTGACAAAATCCACCTTACTGATAATCAGCGTAAGACGGGAAAATACAGGATCAGAGAGAAACCTAGAGAAATTCAGCTGATTGATGAATAAATAATCATTTTATGGTGTTCTTTATTCATTACAATTTTTAATTACTTATTTGTAGATGGTGAATATTCTATTTAAAAGAGAAAGGCAAAGAATAGATGAATTATCTAGTTAATTTGATGTGTGCACAGTATGAATAATGCACAGTGATGCTGTGGTAACACACTATGGGTGTGAGGGGCCATGGTGATGTGGCAGTAATGCACTACAGGGGAAGGGGCCACAGTTTTGCAGTGGTGATGCACTATGGGTTAAGTGGCCATGGTGACTTAACTATGGGGGAAAGGACCACAGTGATGCACTATGGGTGAAGGGGCCACAGAAATCACAAGGCTCCACGGAATGTCATCATCCACTATTCTACATACCCAATATTGTACGGCCTTTCTTTAGATGAGAACATTGAATTGTTTCTACTTTCTGTGTGAATGAAAAGCATAGCCAACAGTTTTCCTTTTTTTTTTTTTTTTTTTTTTTCCAGGTGCATGCTCTTTTTTTTTTTTTTTTTTTAAATTTTTTATTAAATCATAACTGTATACAATGATATGATTATGGGGCATCATACACTCACTTCATAAACCATTTGACACATTTTTATCACAGTGGTTAACATAGCCTTTCCGGCGTTATCTCAGTTACTGTGCCAAAACATTTACATTCTACATTTACCAAGTTTCACAAATACCCCTATAATATGCACCACAGGTGTGATCCCACCGATCCCCCTCCCTCTACCCACCCCCCCCTTTCCCACTTCCCCTATTGTTAAGTTGTAGCTGGGTTATAGCTTTCATGTGAGAGTCCCAAATTAGTTTCATAGTAGGGCTGTGTACATTGGGTATTTTTTCTTCCATTCTTGGGATACTTTACTAAGAAGAATATGTTCCAGCTCCATCCATGTAAACATGAAAGAGGTAAAGTCTCCATCTTTCTTTAAGGCTGCATAGTATTCCATGGTATACATATACCACAATTTATTAATCCATTCGTGGATCGATGGACACTTGGGCTTTTTCCATGACTTATAATTTATTAAAGTAAAAATCCATTAAATGCTAAACAAAAATGAAGTAATGTTTTAAAATTGCATGACTCAAAAATGACCTAAGTATACAAATTCAGTACACAAAGTTCTACATAAAATATTCTCTCAATTCTGAAAACCTATGAAAATTTTATAATATTTTGGTCAAACTGACTCATTCCTCAATGGAGAGAGAAGTAATTCCACACAATAAATTTTAAATAGGACTTTTATGCCACTATACAGAGGAATACATTAATGATGTTCATAGAAGTCACTCTTTAAATTTCCATTCTTCTTTAAATATAAAAATAAAGAATAGGGAAAGACACTATGGGTATATCTTACATTTCTCACTTTGTTATGCTTCAGAAATGTTCATTTTTTTACTACCCATTCAGTGACAACAAAGCATACACTGTATATGAAAACCGTATCGAAGAGAGTTCTTTTATTGTTTACTACATGTATGTCAATTGTACCGATGCAGTAATTTCTATATGCAAAAGATGTAGTCATTAAAATGTATTTCTTTTTAATCTACAAAATTAAGAGCAATTAAAAAATGCTCAGAAAGCAATAAATTAAAATAATACTTTATAAAGTTTTTATTGTTATTTTAATTTAATCTTATAGTTTTTCTGGATGATTTAAAAGAATTAATATTAACTGTAGATATGATAATACTTCAACTTAATTGCTAGAACCAAACTATAAACACTCAATGAAATAGTAAATGTTTCCAATGATGATACTGATGATCTTGACCTATTTACTAGTTTGCATATTGAGTCCTTCAAAGAATCTTAACCATAAAGTGCTTTAAAATTATTTCAAGATTAAAAATGTAAATATTAACATAATTATTACATGATTACCTTAGCAAATAATTATTAGCTACAGATGATAGCCCTTAAAATGGAATTTCAGATATGAGTTAAATATAAAAGAGTCTAAATTGACACTGCATTTATCAACGTAATACAAATTTGTTGCCATGTTTTATCATGCTGATTTTAAAAGCATACTGCTGCTCTTCATTAGACCATGTAAAACTGGCAGTTGGAAATGTGCCTGTTTTAATTGTCTATGTAACATATCAAAAGAAGACATAAACCAAATTTAATACTATAAAATAAAGAGATTAGGTAAATAAAGTTTACTATCTGACACAATTAATTATTGAACAATTAACTATGTATTCTATGAAAACTCACAAAATAAAAGAAATCTAATCTTTTAAAATTTTAAAATATTTGTTTTAAAAAATATTGCTTTAGAAAGATACAGAAATAGCATTCTTATGACAGGATGGGAGATATTTGTATACTCATCAGGAATGTGACCTGAGATATTCATCAGGTCTAAAATATACAAATTCACCATTTCACTGCTTGAGAAAACTACTGGGCTATATAATTTTCCCAGAATGTTTTTCTAGCAATAAGAAGAATGTTTTTTAGGATGTATCTGGAGAATGTTAAAAGGGAAGTATTCATTGACCTAAACATAGCATCTAAAAAAATACAGTTATATCTGGGACAAACAAATGTCACCACCACACCAAATTTAACAAAGAAAACACAACATCAGTCTAGGTTATCGTTAACAGAGAACATTGGATATAAATTTATTTCATATTTCGTAATGAATACTTATTCCCTTTTTTTAACCAGATCTGCTGTTAGAGTAAATATTTCTCTGCAATTACAATGTTTTTTTCTTTTATAATTTTTCATTTTGTTGAAATTATTATAGAGAAAATTACATTTTTGACTAATGGAAAGATATTCCTAAAATTCAAGGAAAACAAAGGAAAGAGAAGAGACTCTTTTTTAGTTTATGAATGCTATAGTGCTTCACAATTTGCAAATATAAAACCCAACTACCCTAGAAAAGCAATCATTTAAGAACAGATGTGCAGTTTTATAATTATCAGTGTGTAAACTATTACTATTTGATAGGAAAATCATTTGTAATGAAAATACTTGTTTATTTCAGAATGCCCAGGAATATACAGGACAGAGGCCATTAAATGATTAGAAATTTAAGAATATGGACTTCATCCAAGGTTGCAGAAATACCAAAAATTTAAAAATATATCCCATAAAAGGACATTTCTAATGTACTTTTAAAAGTAATATTTCCAACAATATGAGCAACATAAGCAAACATTTCTAATATGCTTTTGTAGTACAATTTATAAAAGGTAAAATATATTGGGATTCATTATTTTATTTTTATGTTTTACCATAATAGATTGTCACATGTAAGTACTAAAGAAATGTGTGCCCTTCCTTGAATACCACTTCTGTTTGTAATAAAAGACTAGATGTAATAGCTAATTTTATGTGTCAATTTGACTGAATTAAGAGATGCCCAGATAGCTGGCAAAGCATTATTTTTGAGTGTTCTTGTGGGAGTGTTTCAGGGAGACTTTAAATGGTAAACAAAGTAAAGAAGATTGCCCACAGTTTAGGTGGAATTCATCCAATCTCATGTGGGCATGAATAGAACAAAAAGGTAAAGAGAGATAAATTCAGTCTCCATTTGAGCTGGGACATCCATCTTCTACTTTCCTTGGGTATAGGCACTTTTGGTTCTAACGACTTTGATTTGGGCTGTGACTTACATCACTGGCTCCCCTGATTCTCAAGCCTTTGAGTTTGTACTTGAAGAACACTACCATCTTTTCTGGGTTTCCAGCTTATAGATGTCAGATGGTTAGAACATAAGACTTCTCCCACTTCATAACTAAATGAGCTGTTCCCTCAAAATGAATCTCTTTTTATCCATCTGTCAGCTTTCTTCTTGTGGAGAACCTTGACCAATATATTAGCGAATGTTTTTTGCAAGATAAGAATATGATAAGTTTGGTAATTCATAAAATTTCTGTTTGGTAACAATTTGAATTTGAAGAGGTAAGAAAAAGATTGCAAATTAAGTTACACTATTGCCATAGAATAAGAAACAAACACATGGTTTCAATTTATACAATGGAAATAAGGGAATGAAGATATACACGAGGCATATTTAGAGGTAAATGCAAGATTAAGCAAATTACTATATGAGAGCGTGAGCTGGAAGATTTCTGCCATTGTGTTCCGGATGTTATATTGTACAATTTAGGAAAGAAAAACTAATGAATAAAAAGAAAGTCAGAACAAGGTTCACAACATGTTCAGGAGTTGGAAGGAAAGCATAATTTGTTTATTTTGGACTGGCAGAGATTTAGGTTTTAGATATTCGCCTGGACAAGGTCAGTCTATTAGATATTACAAAAGAGCAACTTAAGATCTGATTTTCAGATGTAGACATGGGAGTATTTATTGTATGGATAATAAATGAGGCAGTTTTCATATATTTTCAAGAAAATGGGCAGAATTTTAACTTGAAGACAACTCAGTAATAGAACAAAACAACGGTGGAAGGAGCACGTGTTGCCTGTGAATCGTGCCTTCCAAAGAACATGGAACCAGAATCTGACAATGCGGAACCACTCAGACACATCTAGGATGTGTGTTATCATACAAGGGGATGGCCTGACCTAAGCATAGATGAACAAAATAAATAAATAAATAAATAAATAAAAGAGGAAAACATAAAATGTTTTGTTTCTTGTTAAAATAAAGATATAAATCAACTAATTACAATGTGAACTTTGATTGGCTCTTGAGTCATAGAAACAGCAACTGTAAAAAATATCTTTGAGGACAATTGTAGAAATTGGAATATAAATTGAATATTTAATGACATGGAATTACTATTATCTTGGTTTGGAAGGCTGGTTTTGTTATGTAAGATGTTAGGAACTAAATTGTGTTCCTCAAAATATATAGGTTGAACCTTTAACTTCTGAATGATTTGGAGACAGGACTTTTATTTATTTTTTTTTATTAAATCATACCTGTGTACATTGATATGATCATGGGGCATCATTCACTAGCTTCACAGACCGTTCACCAAGTTTCACATACCCTTGTAAGATGCACCGCTGGTGTAATCCCACCAATCCCCTTCCCTCTACCCACCTCCCCCCTCCCTCCCCTCCCTTTCCCCCTTCCCCCTAGTCTTAGGTTGTAACTGGGTTATAGCTTTCATGTGAAAACCCTAAATTAGTCTCATAGTAGGGCTGAGTACATTGGGTACTTTCCCTTCCATTCTTGAGATACTTTACTAAAAATAGATCCGCCATTCAATTCCGTAATTCCTCTACTGGGCATATACCCAGAAGACCAAAAATCACGTCATAACAAAGATATTTGTACCAGAATGTTTATTGCAGCCCAATTCATAATTGCTAAGTCACGGAAGAAGCCCAGGTGCCCATCAATCCACGAATGGATTAATAAATTGTGGTATATGTACACCATGGAATATTATGCAGCCTTAAAGAAAGATGGAGAATTTACCTCTTTCATGTTTACATGGATGGAGCTGGAACATATTCTTCTTAGTAGAGACAGGACTTTTAGGGACATAACCGAGGTTAATTGAGGTCATAGGTTGGGAACCTATTTCAATAGAACCAGAGTCCTTGTAAGAAGTGGTAGGGAGAAAGGGAGGATGGAAGAAGTTGGTCAATGATTACAGTCCTACAGTTTGATAGGAGTAGGCTTTGTTGCTCTATTGGATGTTAGAGCAACTACAATCAACAGTAAGATGATGTATTCCTCATAATATCTACACTTGACGATTTTGAAGGTTCTCTTGTACAAAGAGATCTGACAACTATTTGAGGTGGTAGATATGCTAATTACCCTGATTTGATTATGACACTATATATGTCTTAAAACAACATACTGTACCTCATAGATATGCACAAAAATTCTGAGTTAATTAAAACCAAAATAATAATGAAGAAGAGACACCAGGGATATATATACACAGAGGAATAGCTTTGTGAAGACACAGCCAGAGGTGGTGTCTATAAATCGAGAGAAGCCTCAGAGGAAACCAAACCCGCTGACATTTAGAGTTGGACTTCTGGCCTCAGAACTGTGAAAAGTAAACTTCTGTTCTTTATGGCTCCCATTCCATGGTATTTTTATTATGGCAGACTTAGAAGGTTAGTACACATGAGAATGTGTCTTATTGTTAGATTTATGCTGAAATCTTTAGAGGAGATGTTTTATGATATTGGCCACTTGCTGACACGTGAGATGGAGAAAAATGGGGGGGGGAGGAGAGAGAAAGAGAGAGTCATAGCTGGAGAGAAGTTATAAATTTCTTTGTAGAGTTTAATAGGTATTAACTACACCATTTTATCTTTTCTTTCTTTCTTTTTTTTTTTTTAGGAATTTTAGGAATTTTTTTAGGAATTTTTCTGAGTAGATATTGGGGAAAACCAAAAGGAGATAAGCTTCCTACTCTATTTTTCTAAGTGAACTACATCAAGAGTAAAGTTCTGAGCAGCACTGATGATCAAATAAGGTACAGAGAAAAGCAAGTTAGCAAAGGAGACTGAGGACCAACTAAAATGAAGAAATGCACCCAAAGTAGACACTTTTAAACCAAATTCAAACACAAACAGTTATGGACAGATTTAGTAAGTTCAGAAATGAGAAGTGACTTGTCAGTAATTTTAACGGGGAGCAGAGTGAGAGATGGCTTAGTCAGGGGTGTCTAACCTCCCCTCCACCCCCCGGCTGCGTGCTGATTTTGTGAGTATTTTATTTATCTGCGCTGCCAAGAGAGTATGCAGGAACTTTTTTGTTGTTGTTATTGTTGCTTTGCTAATCAGCTTTCCTTAGCTAGTGTTTGTGTATTTAATGTGGGCCCCAAGACAACTTGTTCTTCCAATGCATGACAGAGAAAAAAAAAAACAAAATAGTTTGGACACCCCTGGTCAGACAAAAAGTTCTAATGATGTGGTTCTAGAGCAAAGGGTACTATAAAAATAAAAAGACTATACATGACTTTTTTTTTGCTTACTTTGTTTCAAATAAGATGACTTTGATCGGTTGGAAGGCTTTCCCGTAGTATCCTGAGGGAGTAAATGAAGTTTTCTTTTCTGAAAATTTGTTTTCTGAGACTGGTAAGAAAAGGAGCATGTGTATCAAGTAAATAGTTAGTGCAGAATAATAGATAAAAATACAGAAGAAATAGAAAATAACAAAGAGCGTAAGGTCCTGTGGGTTGGAGTGAGATTCCATAGAACACTATAATAGTGATATAGAGCACGTGATATTAATTCCTCTTGTATAGAAGAAAGCTGAAGCTAAAATGTAATATAGTTATATTAAGGTAAAATACGAAAAAAATCACACTGTCTGATTGCAAAGCCATATTTTTTTCCTACATCATGCCACAAATGTACATTCTGTACACCATGTAACATTAGCCTGTGGAATGAAAGGAAACATCAATTAAAATAAATACAATAATTTTGATGATGTAAAAATTGTAAGGATTTCTAGGAAATCATCAATTGCCACTATTACATTCCGCCAAAGAGAGAACATTTTGTTCAGAGTACATACGCCATTTTTATAAATGTAATAGCTAAATATTACTGAAAATGAAATAATACGAATGTACCTGGGCAGACACTAGGGATCAACTAGTGAATAAATTTAAGTATACACAAATGATTTATCATATACTGATAAATCATTTAGGATTATGGAGAAGTACATTTTATTTAAGTATGAACCACATCTATTGATGGATTTGCAAATGTTCTTTACCTCTATGGGTCTTGTAATTTTAATGTATTACGATGCCAGTAGCTATTACTTTGTTGAGTATGGTCTTAACAAAGAGAACGATCTGATCCTCAAATAAACAATATGGTGTTTATAAATATTAATACACCATGATCTTCTTCATTCTGGGACTTGGGTTCACATGGGTTTATTATAATGACTTATTAAGTTATTCTGATATTAAAAGAGCACAAAGAGTTATGACTGAGATTAAAAAAACACATAGACTTATGAGGAGAAGGCAGATAATATAGGATAATGAGTTAATTTAAGAAGCTATGAAATGTTTTAGAAAAATAGAAAATTGGAGATTGATCATATTATTCTTTCTTTTTTTTTTTATTTTTGCCGGGGCTGGGTTTGAACCCTCCACCTCCGGCATATGGGACCGGCGCCCTACTCCTTGAGCCACAGGCGCCGCCCAGAGATTGATCATATTATTGTCTGAATGTTTCCAGTCATGACTACTTTCCTTTTTTTTGTTTGTTTGTTTTGTTTTGCAGTTTTTGCCCATGCCTGGGCTTGAACCTACCACCTCCAGCATATGGGGCCAGCACACTACACCTTTGAGCCACAGGCACCACCCCAGTCATCACCACTTTCAATTGATGGTTTCAGTGAGGTAATACAGGGCTGCCAGTGCCAAACCATCGCTATTTAAATTATAATATGAAATCTAAGTTTTTATATAAAATGACTAAGTTATTAAATCATAACACATTAAAAATTAAAAGAAATCCTAGTGTAGGCTAAGTAAAATACATATTTTATATTTATTTCAAATATCTTATTAGTATTTTTTGGTTTATCGACTTGGGGTATGAGCTGTCTATCATTAATCCTCTCAGTAAATAAATAACTACCTTGACCCAAATATTATCATATCAATAACCTAAAAGAACTACTAGGCTATTATATATAAAAGAGACTAAATGAAGATTCTCTAGAAGTCACTTGTTATGGGTTGTAGTGTTTCCCTTCAAAAGAGATGTGGAAGTCCTCACCCTCACTTCCTGTTATTGTAAAGTTGAATATAAAGTATGATGTTTGCCCATGTGAATAAGATAATTTCATTAGGGTAGGCTCTAACCCAAACTGAGTGGTGTCCTTACAAGAAGAGAATGGAGATACCCAAACACAGGGAGAGATTTTCAGTGATGCCCATAAGAGGACAATCACAGGAAGGGTGGTTAGCAATGTTAACAACACCAGAAGTTAAGAGCAGAACATAAACCATATTTTTTCCTAGAGCTTCAGTGAGTATGGTCCTACTGAAACTTCTAGCTACCAGAATAGGAAAAATCAAGCTAACAAATATCCATGAATAGACAAATTGATGAAACAAACTGTGGCATATTCATACTATGTATTAGTACTTAGAAAATAAAAATTATAAGTAATATACATGAATCTCAAATACTTATGCTGAGTGAAAGAAGCCAGAACGCCCTTCCCACAAAAACACTAACATATGGTCCAATTTACATAACATTTTCAGAAGTAAATCAAATGCATACTGAGAGTAATCTGATCAATATTTAACTCTTGCGTCAGAATGGTGGCATTACTGAAGGACACATAGTCATTTCCTGAGATGACAGATAAATGAGTCATCTTGATTATTGTAATAGTCTCATAGACATGTACATCTGCAAAAATGATCAAGTTATAAACACTAAATATATACAGTCTACAGCATATCAACTCTACTGCAAGTAAGCTATCAGTTAAAAAACAAAAACAAATGTATATTCGCCAGATCAAAACTAGGAGGATTAGAATATGGCTATTTTAACAGACGCAAAAGCAAAAAATGAACCCATGTGTCTCACAATAATGCTATTCTAGGTAACATCAGTGTTATTCATATTATTACACATCTTGGGAACAACTGTTCTATACTTTATTTAAAAATCCTTGGAAATAATTCATTAGAAAATGTGATATTTTATTTAATTTATTAATTTATTTATTTTATTGTTTCAGATTACTTGAAGGTACCAAGAATTAGGTTACACTGTTTGTATCTGTTAGATAAAGTCACTCTTATAATTGTGCAGCACTCCCAAGAGGAGTGCCATATGCTGTAACATCCATCCCCTCTCACTTCCCCCTCCCCATTCCCTCATTTTCCTGCCTCCCACCTTGAATCGATTTGAGATTTTCTCTTATGTGGGTTTGTATTAGATACTAGCTTAATATTAGAATTGAGTACATTGGAATCTTGCTTCTGCATTTTTGTGATATGTTACTAAGAAGAATCTGTTCCAACTCTATCAGGTTAACACAAAAGATGTAAACTCTCCATCTTTGTTAATAGGTCAATAGTGTTCCACGGGCAAGAGATAGGAACAGAACCTTCTCTGATAAAGACAGATGAACGGCTAACAAACATTTGAAAAAATGTCTATCATCCCTGATTGTCAGAGAAATGCAAATCAAAACCACCCTTAGATATTATTTAACCCCACTGAGAAAGATTTTTTTTTTTAATGCAAGTGTAAAAATTTAATATGATCCTTTGCACCACGATTCTCAAAGAGGGTTGGAAAAAAACTGCAATAGCATTCTCTACATTTTGAGCACATGTCACTTTGTCTTGCCATGCTTGTTATGAGTCCCTTCAATACTATTCCAAGATACATAGTTTGGGAAATTCTAGTATATTTCATTTAATGTTAGCATATCTAAAATAAACTAGATTTATCAAGAAGTAGTAAACCACACGGATCCTATATCTGTTTTATTGAATCAGCTCTTTCACACCACTTCCGAGGAGAAATGAAATTTGGACCTAAGACTATATATTCCATTTAAGAGTTGTATCAGACAAGTATTATTTTATAGCATTTTCCACAGACAATATTCAATTATTTTTTTTGTTCTGACCCTGTTAGAAATCATTAAGATTATAATTTAGGCTTATTAAATATGTCTCCAGGAATCAGAAAACATGTTGGTTAATCAACATGCCTATCACCGTGCTCTTATGAATAATTTTCCCCAATAAAATTGAAAAGAGTTTGAACTTATTCTTTTTTAAGTTATATTAGGCTCTCTCCTAAGACCAATCAACTTTCATAGAAAAAATAGAATTTGTTATTGCACCTGCAACACTTAGCACCAGACCCCAAACCAGCTTGACTCTGAGTACCTGCTAATTTAGCCAGCATGTTCTCTTTTTCAACTAATATTTTAAACTCTCAGTTTTATAAATTTAATTAGTAGATATTAGTTATTATGTAATTTCTAATAACGAATGTAAGCATTGGAATCAAGTCACATTTGGAATCAGTACTTTTAGCATCTATATCATATCTCATAGGTTAAAAAGTTAATTCTCAAAGGTAACAAATGGTTTATAACGTTACGTGATAATTCAATTTAATAGCTTACATGGAAAACTCATACAGAAAAATAAGAAGGAATATTGATATATTTTATTTTATGGTTGAGTCCATATGTTATAGAAATTATTCTTTCTGGTCAAAACATTTGCACTTTTTTTTAGTGTTAAATCATAGCTGTGTACATTACAGCAATCAAGGGGTACAATGTGCTGGTTTCATATACAAGCTGAAATATTTTCATCAAACTGTTCAACGTAGCCTTAATGCCCTTTTCTTAGTTATTGTATGTAGACATTCGTATTCTGCCTTTACTAAGTTTCGCCTGTACCCATTCTAAGATGCACTGTAGGTGTGGCCCCACCCTAACCACATTTTTTCCAATGAGTTAAATAATAGCCATCCCTTCTCATAAGTAGAGAGCTCATTTTGTTTTAATTTATATTTCTAGTGGTAATTATTGCACAAATCAGGTATCGTTTGTAATTTTTGTACAAATTAAGTATAGTTTATAAACTCCACCATAATTGATCTGCAGAAATCAATCATAGAAAATTGCAATTATATACTTTTTCTAAGATAATCAACTTTTCTGAAGACGAAATTTGGTATTAAAAGATGAAGAAACTCTATCTTCTCTTCCACAGTTCGAATGGAGTCAGCACAGTCAGTGGTCACAAAAACCTGCTGTTTTCTGATGGATGTTTTAATTCCCTAATACTGGTCCCTGGAGAAGAACCCTATAAGCTGAAGTATGTGCAAGATCATACATTTCTTCTTGGAGGAATAAAATATTACAAATTCTATTTCAAGTTATTTTTCTTCATTTTGATTTCCATTTTGTATACATATATTTATAAATGGGAACATTAAAAATTTCTAAATGAACAGGTGTATGTTTATGAGAATGAATATTCGATTCTTTCCCACTTTTTTTTTTTTTGTGGAGACCACTTGGTCATGGATTACATGTAACACAATCATTTGATATGAGAAAGGAAAATAAAAGAATTTTTAGTCAAAATTATTTTTACATACACTGGAGAAATTATTTACCTCTATATTCAATAAATAGAACAATAATGCTTCTCTCAATCAATGTAACTATTTCACTATGATTTACCAGATGTGATATTTGATCGTTTTGTGTCCTAAGGACTAGTGGAGTTGTTATTCTACTTTTCTATATATAGATTTAATTTATTAAAAGAAAATAAAAGTTGCGTTCCACATATTTGTTGTTGCTGTGATATTTTTAGTGTTTTTCTGTCAAAAATGTATTTTCTCTTAAACAATAAAAGGGCACACATCTGTTGGTCCAAGGAAAAGATCAGTAAGTTTGAAAATATTCCTTCAGGAAAGAAGTTTATGTTATGGAAAGAGCTAATATATAATGAATTATCGTTATTATTATTATTGAATATATAATGAATTATCATTATTATTATTATTTGAATATCTTGCTGAATTAATTTGTACACTTGGAATTTTTAAAATTGGATTTCACTAGATTTGAAATACAGTTTTTCTAAATATAAGAATGAAATAAAAATAAGAATGAAAATCTTAATACTATTAGAGACATACAATTCAACATTTAGTTAGGCCATTTGTTATACATAATAGCAATATATTAAATAAGATATACACATCACATAGATATTACTTGGAATGGTAACTATTTGTATACTGATTCTTAATAGAAAACAGTAGTTTTGATTCTGATTAAAAAACAAAAAATTCCATGGAACAGTACTTTAAATAAACATAGTTTATTTTTCTTTTTCTAAATTTTTTTAGGTAGTGGATTGCTTGAGCTCAGGCATTCGAGACCAGCCTGAGCAAGACCCCATCTCTAAAAAAGGAAAACAAAATTAGAACATAGTATATTTTTCAATTACAAACAGAACGCATATGATTTAGTGGAAAACTTTGATACCTGAAATATAAACCTTTCTATCAGAGGGCATTTATGTCATAAGAATTTATAGTTGTTTTCCTGGGGATTCCAGGTTGAAAAAATAGTCAAAGTAATTGGTGAGCACTAAACTTTTGGAAACATTCCCTGTGCACACATAATTATCCACATCTATGGCATTTTCATCTAAACGTCGGTAATTACTCTGAGGTCCCAGGGAGGTAAGTGACTCAGCAAATCAGTTTCTTCATCAGTTTCCACGATGTTTCTTTATTTTCCGCCTTCATCCCTGGTGACCAAGTTTATGATGCAGATCACTGAAACTGTTGAGGCGATATTGTATTAAATGTATTCCCCAAACAAATACCGCAGTACACTGAGTACAGGGATTGAGTAAAATAAAATCATTCACCTGCATTAGGGTTTTTCACAAAGTTTCAACCTGCATTTTTTTTTTTTATTGTCAAATCATAGCTGTGTACATTAGTGCAATCAAGGGGTATAATGTGCTGGTTTCATATACAATCTGAAATATTCTCATCAAACTGTTCAACATAGCCTTCATGGCATTTTCTTAGTTATTGTATGTAGACATTTGTATTCTGCATTTAGTAAGTTTTGCCTGTACCCATTCTAAGATGCACCGTAGAATACTCCATAGTTTTTAAAACCCAGGAAATAATTGATTTTGAGGTTATTTTCCTTCATTTAAGTGGAACATGTTTCTTTTTAAAGTAAAAGAGCAAATTCCTAGTCTAAATTTAATTTATTATTGCCAAGGTGGACTACCAGCTATCTTTTTATTATATAACACGTTAAAGTTCTTGTGTGTGAATTGTGAGTCTGTGACTAGGTGAAATATAGATCGATGATAGATAGATAGATGTTTTATAAATATATTTGAAAAAAATAGTGTAGAGGGTTTTTTTAATTACAGAAATTTTCACTAAATCTACTCTGAAATAATGATGAAAAATTAAGAAAGCACATGTCGTCTACCATCTTTAGGTCAGAATTGACCCAGAATTGATGATCTGATCTGTCATCCTCAGTTCAGAGTCGACTGCATAGTAAACAATATACTTTATAAGATTAGGCATAGAAACCTCTAAAAATATTTAAATTTGGTTTACTTAGAAAACTATATCTCTTTTGCTGCAAGTTCTTCTGATTCTATTTCATTACTCTTCTGTGTATTATAAGTTTCAAAGATAATCTAAAACTTTTCTGCTTAGAGTTCTCAATTTTCTTTTCAAAACAAGTGTCCAAATATATCAAACAGTGTACAAATATTAAAAAGTTAGTATCTCAAAATTATACTTGGGTTTACAATGTTTAGATATATGAATTTTCCCCTCAAATAATATACTCCCAACACAGACGTTGATTTATGATGAGTTGATAATAATAATATAAATAATATCTTGTAAATCTGATCAGAAACATGAGCTAATTTGGCAACTTGAACAAATATTTTCAGCCCTATATACCAAGAATCATTAACATGAAACAAATCAGCATTATGACTTCTGGTACCACATTTAAAATGCAATAAAATATATCATGCACTTTCCATGTAATAATAGAAGAAAAATGATAATGTGAAACTGACCTGAGCATTTGTTTTCTCAGATTTATCCTTGTGCACGCAGCTAAAACCCTATAGTAGTTTGTGTTTTTGATGTATAAGGCATTGCATAAGCAAGAAAGCATTTTGCAAAGTCAGAAAGGAAACACATCTGAAACTGCTGTTAGCATTCAGCAAAATCTACTGCAGATATTCTGGGATCATTTTTTCCCTGTCACTGTGGATCAAACGCTATGCAACCTACATAGAAATGAAGGCATAGATTCCTTTATGTGAGAATAGGCTTTGCAATACAGAAAACATTAACTGTTACCATTTCAAAGGCAGAACTGCACTGCAATGCATCTTCTTGGATGACTGAAATATTTAATTCATATAGAAATTATTTATAAGGGTTTAAGCAAGTGAATGTCAAAGATAAAATTACAGTGAAGAAGGTTTAGTTGGTGTTAAACTACTTTGTTCAATACTGGCATTGCCTTTCTAATTTCAGAGTAAAAAATATGACCACTGGTTAAAATAAATAAAAAGAAGACACTGGGCCATTAATTTTTCTTCCTGAACAGATGTTTTGTTATTTTTGTGCTAGGTGCAGCATAATTCCACTCTAATTTTCATGTACAGAAGTTGTGAAATTATCACAGCAAAATAATTTGATAACAGGAAAGACATACCTAACAAATAAAGAGCAAAGACTGATTAGAGGGAAAATATGTTTACATTTACCTTAATAGATACTTTGTTGCCATGTTAAATTAGTATTATCCAGAGCCAGAAGAGAACTCTACACACACACACACACACACACACACAACGTCATACAGAGGCAGATGATAAATCCCTTAACATTTAACCAGATAGTAAGGATTGTATTTCAGCAGAATGGAAATTTGTGACAGTTTTCCATTTTTTAAATAACTACGAGGAAGACACGTTTCAAAAAAAAAAAAAATTCTTTACGTTTCTTAATCTAAATTTCACTTTTTTAGAAATTAATTAACTTTTCATTAAACATATTTTTAAATTATCATCGTATTCTTAGCCATGTAGTAAGAATTATTTTGGTTCTCTTGGTACCAAGTATCATCTCAAAATTCTGTGTAATTAGTGGCATTTATTTATGGTCTCAACTAAATTTCTAATAATATTTACCCACTTTGAGCTAATCTTTTTTCTGCACTACAGCTATATTACAATTTATAATATAATATTAAATATACAGTAACCCATTAACTATGTAATATATAGTAGCTCATTTAATATTTGAAGTAACTCTTATTTTCATTCTAAATTATACTTATGAGGTAATAATTTTTAGAACATTTTGAAATGTTGTCTCACTGTACAATGACATACAATTAGTAATAAGACATGAAGCTAAAACCTGAGTTAGACAAGTCTAGATATAGAAACTCTGATCCTCACAATTACACAGATTGGCACTAAGGGAGGTATTGTGGCTTGCAGCCCCTCTGATCTTCATAAATGTTCATGGACATCTATTACATCTGATGGGTATTTGATAGCCCACTATATTAAGTGACAAGATACAAATTAATACTGACTTTGGGACTTTCTTATCATAGAACCAGAGTCAACATCATCACTGAATCCCAGGTTCCTTATATGTGAAACAAGCATAAAAACATCTCATTTGTGAAATCTCCTGGTTTCTAATGGCATGAAGTAAGTTCATAGAAGAAAATATACTTGAAGACATGTTTTAAAATTGCTTATAAGTTGTAAAAGTAGGGATTCACTGTAGATCAACTACAAATTAAGCTATAGATTTAATACAAATCTGACAAAAAGTAAAGATACAGAAGAAAAGACAGATGCATTGAAACAAGCAAAGCCCACAGCAAGTGAAGAGTCTCTGGGAAGACTTAAGGAAAGAGTTACATCCTGATGTGCTTACATTGCTAGTAATAATGATTTTATAAGTTTGAAACCAATATATTCAATTATTCATTGTAGTAGATTAGAAATATTACAAGGAATGGAATAGCAGAGTATGGACAAAGGGAGGATTGATTCAGATTCAATTTCCTGGCTTTGAACGCAAGTGTAAGGCTTTGTCACTTTAATATTCTGAAGCTTGGTATGTTGAAAACCCCCTCTCCCTGCACAGCTGTTCAGAGGCCGCAGGCTGCAGGCTTTGAGGGCCAGTCTCTGTCAGGGCTGGTCTGTGTGCTCCAGGACAGTGCTTTTTGCAAGTTAAGAACGTGAATCTTTAAACTTTGTTCAACACAGGAAGATTTGTTCAAGACCAGTTAAGGGGATGAAATATTTCATTTCTTCCATCACTTGGTTTGGCCAGTGGAGTCTATCTTCCTGGACACGAGGCTCTCAGAGTATTAAAACATCATATCTGTGATGTGTGACTGTGGGTCAGCTAGAGTTTGTTCCTTGAGTCAGCCTCTAATTGGTTACTTCGTCAAGGCTCTGTTTATAGTAAGACCATAAATACCTTAAAACAATAAAAAGTAGCAAGTAAATCTATATGATTAATGTAATTAGTGGTAGAATTAGTCTAGTTAGTAGAAATGCAGATGTAGCAAGAACCATGATGGGATTGTTTGCCTTGCCTTCATGAGAGTTATGATTGTAACACTGATGTATGAAATAAATACAGAGCTAGCCTGTCACTCGAGGCAGCATACTGGAAGCCCCATGAAGAAGGGTGTGTCACCTCCCAAGCCCCACTGCTCTTAAAACTATCTCTTTGTCTTTATCTATTATTTATCTATTAATTCTCTATACCTTTCATAATAATTTTCCATTGGTTTCTGGCCCCATCAGGCCACTAGGAAGTAGACTCACAGCATGCTGGGGCTGATTTTCTTGACCTAATGGAACAGGTAGTTGGCCATTTCTGTTTCTCATATCCTCCTTACCTAGCCCTGTGCCTGATATTACTATCGCACCATGAGACTACTGAAATAAAGAAATGTAGTTCTGGAATTTGAAAGAAGATACAATGAACATATCATAATCACACAAAAGTACTTCAGATGTCCTCTCTATTTCCCAAGGCAGGTTTAAGTAATTTCTTTCTCTTCTATGAAATGAATTTTATACTAATGGTTCTCAAAGGTTATCCTCCCACCACCAGACCAGAAGCATCTGTGAAGCTCTTAGAACCCCATCTGACCTACTAAATCAGAACCTCTGTGGATAAGCTCAAATTAATTGCCTTAAAAAACTCTCCAGGGGAGTTTTCTACACACTGATGCTTGAGAACTACTACTCAACACTCAGATTCTACGTAAACTAAACCATGCTTGGTGTACAGTAGAAAGCGGAGCAAGTTACTAGTGTTTCTGTCACTCTGCAATTCATTAATATATTAATTATCTGTTAGTACTGCAAAAGATGATAAAAGAAAAACAAAGTTAATTTTTAGTGACAGCACCAAAAGTGAGAACTTTTTAAAAAAAATTAGAAAATTGGCTTTTAGAAACATTTAAAAAATTTTTGCTTTGGGAAAATTTTAGAAAATTTGCTTTTGTAACTGTTGATCCTTCCTGTGGCTAAGTTCTCTATGTAATGAAGCAAGTCTTCTCACTTTTGATAAGTAACACATCAAGAATAGCATAACACTGTTAATTTTAAAAAGTGAAATACAGAATGGGAAGTTCACGTGCACATACTTGACTCCTGGAACATGGATGAGATCTTAAGAATTCAAAATGTGAATAATTGGGTGAATGAGGTACACTCAATATATATTTATTGAGTACATACAATATCCTGGGTATCATCCTAAAGATGCAGCAGTCATTAAACAGGCATAAACATCTTGTTTACTCAGGTAAGACAAATAATAAAATCTAATAACATTTTAATTGCAAAGCATTATGTTTTGATACATGCATGAAAAGAATAGATAATGTCAGTGAAGATACAATGTCAGTTACAATGGAGACTAAAGGGCTGAGGAAGTAAGTAATTTGAATAAGGAAAAAGCATTTCTGGAAAGAGAACAACATGCAAAAGGCATCTAGCCAGAGGCACCTCAGTATAGAAACAAAATGAAGAGCTGAGTTGCTGGCGTGGAGGGGTAAGATTCAGAGAAGAAGAAAATAAAATCAGAAATATAGCAGTGGCAATTATGGAAAAGTAATATAATGAATATGAATCAAATAACAGATTTTGAGTTTTATTCTGAGAGGGAAATTCTTCGCTGGTTTTGAAGAGGGTGGTGGTTAGTTGCCGTGAATTACCCTGGACTCTCTGTGGACATCATGATAAGGGAGCCCTGGGTCTCTTACTGCGGTACTGGAGGTGAGATGTAATGATGGCTTAACTCTGGATAAAGAGTTGTGTGTAAAAACATCGCCAGATTCTGAATAACATGGATGTGATTTGTCACCAAAGCAAAGGCGTCAAGGTTGATTTCAAGATATTGGACGTAAGCAACTAGAAGACTAATGTCTAACATTAAGTGCCCAAAATTTACAACGTAAGTTGTACACACAAACACGAGTCATTTAGAGATTTCTCCTCAAGATTTTACAGAAATTAACAGTGTTCAGAGGTGAAATACCTGTTCTCTCATCATTTCTGAATATAAAACAGGTAACCTGGGAACCTTAGTTTTTCAAATAGTCATCAAGGAAGCAGGAATGTATTTTAGATGAAATATCTTATGAAGTAAAGCGTCTTTACTTAGGTGGGAGTAGTAAATAGAAATATATTATTTTATAACATGGGATTTAACCAGATGGACCATTTGACATTAATTGATTAAATCAAACAATTATCAAGAATTGAAACTTATCATTCAATATGGTGAAAAAATATATTTTCTAAAAGGGAAGCGTGAGATTTAAAAAAATTGAATCTGCCATGTGATGCTGCAACATTTCCTGTTGGATCAACTCAATCATTGTTCTACAGCAGGGAAATATGAGCTCCAAGGTGGTCAAGAGAACTCTGAGTCTCCCCAATTTCATTCAAATTGTCTATATAACAGGATAGTAGGATGTTACCCTATCAGACACTTCCAAATAGATTAAATTGTGTGTGTATCTCTATTTTCCTTTAGAAAACAAAATATTTGAGCATAAGTCTTTCCCCTATTCTCCTGCTATCTATCCTCAAATTAATAAGACCAGGCTATACTTTTTCTAGCCAGGATCCCTTGCCCCACTAGTCTTTGGGAAGACAATTTTAACACACTTTGTAGGGAATGTTGGGGGTGGGAATTGGTTTCAAGATACTACTGCTGATAAGAGGTAAGAGAAAGAACTTTTTCATATGGCCTCTAGCTGCTGAGATTTCACATCTCCCTGAGAATAAATTGGGCAATCATCAAGCGAATATGAAAACTCCTTGAGCTCTTTTCAATTTCACAACACGATAACCTCCTCGGTCTAATAAATAGCTGTGCTTTTGAATTGCTTCTAGTTAAATCTCTATTAGCTCCAGACATTGAATAGTCCTTTGCATATGTCATGTTGTGTCATTTAACAAGATTTCTATTTACTAAAATTATTTTAAATAAGTGAATTTATTCTAAAATACATCTTTTTCCTTGTGTCAGATATATAATCCCCCACAAGAAGTAGCACTTTCACAAGGTCTGCAGAAAAATAAAAGTTAAAACATAGCTTTAAATGTATCTAAATGCATATGATTGACCATATAAGGGAAAGTAGAGAAGATACACCAGAAGATTTTTTATTTTTATGTGCTCTGATTGCTAGAAATAATGATTTAATAAGCTTAGGGCGGCGCCTGTGGCTCAGTGAGTAGGGCGCCGGTCCCATATGCCGGAGGTGGCGGGTTCACACCCAGCCCCGGCCAAAAAAACCACAAAAAAAAAAAAAAAAAGATTTAATAAGCTTAAAACCAATTTTCAATTGTTTAAGTACATTACAAATTTAATTAAGAAAATGATCGCAGACAATGGGCAAAAGGGAACAGAGACAGGAAGAAGTGGACTAAAGAAACCCAAAATCTGTTGCAAAGTGACGGCCTGATGCTGGTGTTTTTAAGCAAACTTACAGGAGCACCCCTCCCACAGCACCACTGGGTTCAGGGGTCACTGAGTACAGATAGACAAGGCTTACTGCCCTGTACTTAGAAGGCAAATTCAGGGAGAGTGTGGAATAAGATGAGGTTTTGAGATTTTGGCAGGTGCATAGATGACATTGTCAAATGATCTCTTGGGCTCCACTCTTGAGAATAGTGGGGAAATCTGTTAGCACTCTATGGAGTAGTTCGGGGTAAAGATGGCCATAGTTTGGCCCAGATAGTTTGACCTTGAGACACATCCATTGTGAAATTTTTTCTAAGATTTCCTCTTACATAAAGGAAGCTCTAAATAGCCATGCACATTCAAGTAGAAAAACCTTAGATTAGAGAGGATGTTGATTCACACATGTTAAAGGTAAGAGAGCCATTGGAGCACCTTCAGAAATTAAAGGGAACCATCTCCACTGTGTTTCAGTGGCATGCATTGCCTCCCAGCTGAAGGACAAAAACTTCTTGGAAAATGAAAGCTATAAATGAAGTTAAACAATATTTCATTTCTTCTGATATGTATTCATTTTCACATTAAGCACCAATTTCCAAAGCCATCGCTATGAGATAGGATAGTGTGCTTATTATTTGAGATCTGTTCCTAAGATTTCCCTAAAATTTGCAAAATAGTCCTTACTATCACAGAGTCTGAACTGACATAAATCTAACATTTCTTGATCTTGATTTTTTTCACAAAGTTTCAGTTTTACATTAACAGTAAACACTGATATTTGTACAAATGTGAACATTAATGCAAGCATAAATAAATATAATTTAGCAGTAAGAACACTTTTTTTAGCTAAATCAAAGATTTTTAAGATAAAAAGTGCACATTAGGATAAAAAAAATTTTTGCTACAAAACAACATACATACAAAAGTAGTTTCTACCTTTTTGTTTTCCTTTTTGAAGACTACTGCTTTTGTTGGCTTCTTTTCATAACTATATTTCATAGAAAATGTTTTAATAGAATTTAAATTTGGTAAGTTGTTATGATTGGAAAGTCTAAACAAGGATTTCCATTGTATTTCTAAAGCATTTCTGTGTATGGAAATAAAGACATTAAATGAATAAGCTTGAAAACTCTGTGAATAAATAAATGATGATGAAAATGTACTTAAAGGGAATAAACATTGAAAACAGCAAGGAAGTTGTGAAAAGAAGTTACATTTCTATCACTTGTTTTTTCCAAAATCATAAATGGAAAATCATGTTCAATAATTGGTATACAATAACCTAAATCATTGTACATGAACAGTTGTATCCATGCCCAGGGAGCCACAGACTAATATACATGACAATTACATGAATTTGTCCCTATGACCTGGCATTTTGTTGTATATGAAGTTCAATGACTCAGTAATTATTGACACTCCTTTAATGACATAAGATTTTGATTTTCATACAGAGGAGCACTAACTAAAATTGGGTTATGTATATAATTTATAAACACTGGATAGAGGATTATCTCTAATTAGGAATGCTAGTTTAAATATCATAGAATGCTGGACCTTCATGAGAAAATTAAACATGCAGATAAACACAAGTACACACACACGCACACACCCACACAAGGAGCTGCTCAGGGCAAAAGTTATTAAGGCTAAGATTGTACTGACAGATCACCTTGCTAATGTTCTATATCATAAAACTCATCAAGAGAATTGTCTTCTTTAAATGTTGCTGGAGGGAAGAAACCGAGAAGGCGGTGTTGGATCCACACTGGGAAAATCCATGCCCTCCTTCTTTCTCCTCATTTCTGCAACTCAACCTTATGCAAGTCTAGTGCAGGATATTGTCGCAATAGGATAAATACATCCATAGCCTCATTCCCATAATAAGCTTTCACTCAAAATAACATCTCCAAGGAATCAAAACTAGAATTGGTACTCTTAATAAAAATAACAATAACAAAAATATGAATTAAAGCAGTCATAGAAAAAAATAGATTCAATTTAAAACACATACATAATTTATAATTGTCAGAATTGGAATTCTTGGAAATATTTTTTTCTACTAGACAATAGCTGAAGACAGTATTATGACTACTTAACTTATAAAAATGGAAATGGATCAACATATTACTATATATTAAACTTATTATAATCTTCAGCATGGAGTGATACCACCAGCAATTTCTTGATGGCAATTGTACTCAATTTATTTACTTTGCAAAGCCATACCTGGGTAGGAATGGTTTAGAAATATAGAGTCAGTGTTTGTTTTTTTTTCTGCTGTTAATTTATCTTGCATCCTTACATAAAGCCATTTTCCTTTGAGCAAGTTACTATCACTATCTTCTTGGTAGCCATTCATTCAGTTTTAGGAAAAAAAAATGTTTCTTTCATTTCACTGAAGTCTATATTTCTATCAAATTATTCTTTATCCTCCTATTAAAAACAGAAACATATTCATTCTCTTTCATAATTATTTATTGGGTGTCCACTGAGATGATAGAGTGAAAGGAATATGGGCTCTGAGGCCAAAACTTCTGAATGTGAATTGCGATGTTGTGGCTTACTCTGCAAATCGAGGAAGCGGTCCCACTTATCAATGAACTAAACAAAGACATGTACATGAGTGTTTAATAAAATATTTTATAAATAGTGGATATTCTATAAAGTTTATTCCATCCCCCTGGTTTTGCACTTTTGTGTTCAGATGCCTTATATTCTAAAAACAAACCAGATCAGAAAACCTCAACCTTATTCTACCACAGCTTTCCTTCAATAATACAAAATTTTCCTGTGCCAACTTAGCTTTAACCTTTTCAAGCACATGCCCTTGCTGTTTTCATGCCTCATTTACAATTATTATTATTTTGTAACCCAGACTTTATTCCTCTGCTTTATATGTTAAAAATAAAAAATGCCTAGCAATACACAAAAGAATACAAAGCAGACCAGGGGCCTGCAGCCAAAATGCCTGCTGTAGACACTGTCTCTGCAATTGATTGGTCGTGTTACCTCAGGGTGGTTTTCCTTGCTTTCTAAGACTCATCTGTCATAAAGAATCTAAAAATGATCGAAGTTAATACACATAAATATCATAGCACAGGGTCTGGTACAGAGTAATTATTGATTTCATATGAAATATTATAATAATGCCCACTTCCATAACATTTCCTCATTAGTTCAATTTTCATTTTTTTTGCCTACTTACTTCTTCATTTATGCCTTTGCATTTATGATACACTTGAATCCATTGTGTATTTCCATTTGTCCATTCTGTCTTCTGTTCTGGCTACTCAAATTGTTCTTCCCTATCACAACACTAATTACTAACAATCTATCCTTACCATTCTTCTGGCCCACCTAGACTGTCATGCTCTCAGTAAATTCCTATTTTGTAGCTTCAGCTATTAATTCTATCCAATAATAAAATGATCATCCAAGCCACTTTATAACTCTCCAAATCCTGTGTTAATAACAGCATACAAGGTATCCTCGTTAGATTACTTTAAAAGAGTTGCTAAATTCATCAGATGTCAAACTCAGTATGTTGTAACATATACTCCTACCACTTAAAAAGCAGAAAATCCTTTTACCAGTCACATTTCTTCAAAAGAGTCTTTCTTCTATCTTATTGTAGAAATTATGGAAATATTACCAGTAACCTGTTTGCTGAATACATTGCAAAATTACACTCCCTACTCCCCTTTGTATGGGTCCCTGTGCACAGTAGGTTTAATTAGATACACCCAATGAGTTTTGAGTAGATGTGGCATGTTACACTTAATTGTCAGTATTCTCTTTTCTTGCATTATAGCAGATGTCAACTTGCAAGACGATGGCTGCTCTAGTAGCTTTGTTAACTACAGAACATAGGGGACAAAGTCCATAGCTAGCACAACAAACAAGAGATGAGCAAGATATAAACATTTGTAGCAAATTAGCCATTAGGATTTTGGTTGTTCTGTCCACACCAGAACATGTGAACAGAAGGGAACATGTTTACACTGTTGTTAGGATTGAAAACTCATACAACCTCTGTTGAAAGAAGTATGGTTCTCATTCATCTCATCAAATAAGAGATGAATGATACAAAAAATATAGAAAGGATATAGCAGAGTTGAAGGAACTGAAGCAGTCAATTAGGGAACTTAGGGATACAAAAGAAAGTATCAGCAACAAATTAGATCATGCAGAAGAAAGAATCTCAGAGGTAGAGGATAAAGCTCTTGAGAGAACTCAGATAGTTGAAGAGGCAGAAAAGAAGAGAGAGAAAGCAGAACATTCACTGACAGAATTATAGGACTCTATGAAGTGTTCAAATACACGAGTTATAGGTATCCTAGGAGGGGAAGAAGAATGCCCCAGAGGAATGGAAGCCATTCTATAGAATATTATAAATGAACATTTCCCAAATATCACCAAAGATTCTGACATAGTCCTTTCAAAGGGATATCGATCCCCTGGTAGCCTCAATTCAAATAGAGCTTCTCCAAGGCACATTGTGATGAATCTATCTAAAGTCAAGACAAAAGTAAAGATTTTGCAAGCTCTCAGGGGTAAGCGCCAACTGACCTACAGGGGAAAACCGATCAGGGTGACTGCAGACTTCTCTAATGAAACATTTCAGGCCAGAAGACAATGGTCATCTATCTGTAATTTACTTAAACAAAGCATCAAGTTTTTAGAGAAACAGTTTTAAACATCCTAAAAGAAAATTCTGAAAATTATTCCCAATAATATGGTTATCATCTAAGCATATCTTCCTTAGATGTGGAGCAAGGAGCAATGCAGAAGGTTGGAATGTGTCTTAATGTGTTGAAAAATATTTATGCAAATATTTATGTATTATAAAGGTGGACGTACACCTATATATTATGTACACACACATAAACATACAGATTTACTTATAATTATCTTTCAAATGTTCTTAGGTAAAGTATGTAATCTCTGGAGGCTATCAATGTATACTACCATCAAAATATGAGTCATGTACCCTCAGAAGCACTCTAATGTTTCTGTTTTTATTGTTTTGTCTTTAAGATAATGACAAAATACATTCAAAATACACTAAAATATGTAAATTTTATTCAAATAAATGTACATCAACCTTTAGGTACAGTATCCAGGATTTTTAAATTAGTTGCAATACAACCATATGTGTCATAGTTATGATCTCAATGAATTATTTTCCTAAAATTATTTAATATTCATTGCATTTTATTTGCAGAATTGTGGGATTCATTGACTTGAATTTAAATAAATTTATGGTTCTTTATTAGTTTTGCTATCCAGAATGTATATGGCCTTGTGTTCACTGTCTTAGTATCTTAGTGTAAAAAAATAATGACCAGGATGCAGTGCATAAGCTCCAGAACCAATTGCCTATTTAGCTGTGAATTCTCCATCATCTTTTATTTTTCTTTAGATTCATTTGGCACTTTTTCCTTTTTCCTTTTACCTTAAAAGAAATAATTGACTAAAAAATCCAATTTGGCGACATCAGTTTAAATGAAAATGAATTGAAGGACTGCCTACTGTGGGATAGCTATGCCTATATATCTAGGTTATTGATAAATTTTCTGTGGCATTTTGCTTTAAAGAATACTGACAAGGATCTCACATATTTTGGTATAGCATTTAATTCATCAGAGTTTAAGCTTTTTATAGATGGTAATATTAACTTATATATGTGACTTCCATTAAAAATAAATCCCAGAATGCATATCATTAGCTCTTCTCTGTATCGATCTTTCTATAAGCAGACATCCTCTCTAAATGCATTAAATTGAATTCTACAAACTAATATATACTGAGTATTCTTTAACTATCTAATACATTCTAGAGGTCATAGAAAAAAGTCAAAATTTTTTTTGAAAAATAAGTATTTCACAATTCTATTCTTCATAAATAATGTCTATTCTCTTAGCAAATAAATATGAATCATAGAACATTATTTAATTAAAACAGAAGCCATTACTTACATAAAATAGCAAGGTAATGCAAACGTGTTTATTAATTTGACAATATATAAGCTTTATAAATTGATTACAGAAAAATCACGTAACTTGCAGTTACTTCGGTGTGCTTCTAACACTCACTGTATTGGTATTGAACAGATCGATGGGCACCTTTTGTCATTCATTTCTCAACGTGGTTACTTCAATAACAAGTAATTCCCACATCACAGCTCCTTAGGTGAGCATATTTGTGCAGGCGTATGTTTTTTCACTTATGACTCTAAATACTATCTTACTTTTTAAATATACCTATGTTTTTCTTTTTGTTCCTAGTAAGAATGTAATTTCCTTAAATATAGAATATTTTCACCACTATAATACTAGGAATATTGCCTATGATATATTAGAGTTTCAATGAATCTTTACTGAATGGATAAATATGATGTAGATAAACATGACACAAAACAAGACTCAAGGCTTGGGGACCATTGCTCAGTGATTAGGGTGTTGGCCACATATACCAGGGCTGGCAGGTTTGAACCTGATCAGGGCCTACTAAACAATGACAACTACTACAACAACAACAAAAATAGCTGGGCATTGTGGCAGGTGCCTGTAGTCCCAGCTACTTGGGAGGAAGGCAAGAAAATCGCTTAAGCCCAAGAGTTTGAGGTTGTGGTGAGCTGTGATGCCACGGCACTCTTCCTAGGGCAACATAGTGAGACTCTGTCTCAAAGGAAAAACAAAACAAAACAAGATTCCACGTGGAAGACACTGTTCGTCCTAACTCTTCTGAGATGGCAGTGTGAACTGTAGGAAGACATACCTTGGGAACATTTGTATATATATATATGCAATACAGACACTTAGGAATTCAATTTTGGCTTCAATAAAATGAGATGGTTGAGTAGACATTTCCAAGGTTTAATATTACTCAATATAAAATAATTATCATTGTTCCTTTTGAAAATTGTTAATGTTAATTTAAATATTGTTCAACTTTGATGTAACTCAGAATGTATAAAATTATGCAAATGGTATCATGAGTTGGAAACTTGATTTTAAAAAGCTAAAACTACTACTGGGATCTTCACAGAAGAAAGAAGAAGTTGGATAAATCATGTTAAGCAAAGGAAAATTGCAGTTTGAGATCTCTTATTATCACATAATATTTAAGAGATTATGACGTTGTTGCAAATAAATATTATAATATCATAGAATTTAGAGTAATCAAGTTCTGGCTAGTGTTGTCTTTTTAAATATATAAATTTCATTTTGAAGAATACTCCTAATTACTAAAATTTAATGAAAAATACAGTGGTAATTTGAGGCAATTCTATCTCTGAATAGAAGCTGTCAAATGTATTAATTTTCATTACTTGGAAATTATTTGGCTTTGAAATGAGATAAGGCACTAATTAGAGCCTTATAGTCAACGTGGAAATGCTGTGCATTTTGACCTTAGAGAAGAGGGGTGGGAACAGAAATAAAGAAGCTAGACGAGAAATTTGATAGCAAAGAGAGGAATGGACAAGGAAAAGAGGAGAGAAATTTAAATAGGATTCCATTTATGTTTAAGTACTTAGTTCTAGGCATTTACACATTCTTTTGAACCAGTTACACATGGCTGTATACTTCTGTTTTGCCTCGGAGAGAATTTTTGGCAAGTGTGGTGAGGTTCTGTCCTTCCTTTTCTGGATACTTTGTGCTTTCATTTGTTTCCTCCAAGACACTGATGACTCTCTTTTGTGAATTGTGGAGGTTTTATAAAGATAAAAATATAAAAAACTGGAAGTCAGCAAAGGATTTAATAAAACGAGAACAGCACCAAGATTTACACGCAAAACACAATTTTCTATTAACAGTAAGAAATAGCATAAATTAGTAAACTTCTATTTTTGTCTAACACGTATTATCCTAAATCAATTAAACTGTTTTGTTTTTGTTTTTAGAATTTCGGTATGTCTGAGAACCATGTAATCATACACTAAATGTTCAGGCACATCTTTAAATTTTAGCAAAATGCCACAGTAGAATAAATTCCAGGCAAAGCATGAGTCTTTGCTGACAGCTGTGTAAGGAATCATTTATTTAAATGCAATCTCATATCCTTTGATTTGGAAGTACAATTGAGGTTATGCCAAAATGAGGATACCTTTATTTAAAATTTTATACTAGAGGATAAATCTTTTTGTTGATTCTCCATCTTAAAACAAAAATAAAACTGCTATCATTTCTGAGCTTTGGTTTTTAAAAACAGACAATTTAATATTATACATTCAGAAGTTAAATATTATACTGTCAATAGTAAAATTATCTACAGGCAAAAAATGATCTTGTTTTATTTACATAAAGTTTAGAGAATGTTCTAATCGAAACAGGTATATGCCTTACTATGACAATTGTATTTGCAGTTGAAAATCTTTCAATAACATTTATAAATGAATTCCAACATGGGCGCCCATGCACGTATCAAATGATAATCTTCGGTAACAAGGGCAATTTTCACTTATAATAAAATGTACGTTTGGGTGCATCATGTGACATACTGTGAAATTTGTAGGTGGTAAGTATTATAGTTACTCACCATAAGGCTGTCAGTTTCTAAGGTTTCCAGAAATGTTTTGAGAATTTCTAGCCCCATGTAATGTTCTATTCAATAATAAAACAAAATTCCATCCAATCTCAAATAATTTTGGGAATGGCTGCATAGCATATTCTCTACTAGAACTTTAAAATTCCAAGTAGTTCATTAAAGTCATTGAGAATCTTGCAGTAATGGAAGATTGCTAGTTTTTTAATCCCCCAAGTTTTACAACTTTATTGAACATAAGGTGTTATTATTGTAGTTATTCTTTTGTTTGATTTGTGTTATGTTTTGATACCTATTAACACCTGATGAAACACTAATAGACTTTTAGGAAACTAATCTAACTTGAAGTGGGAAAAATGGAAAAGTTTACGAAGCACAAAAGAAAGGAAAATAAGGTGAAGTCACAGGACCAGTTTCCTTTTTTCCATTTTTCTTATCTTTTCTTCTTTACTCAACCAAAGTAAGAATTTATTTACAAACTCCTAACAAAATCACTGTCACTGGTTCATACACATGTGTGTTAAAAAAGGCTATTGTTCAAGGGTCCTATTCAAGGTTATAAAGCAGTAATAATCTCTAAATTGTCTCTACATCTATAGTTTTTCTGCTTTTTTTTTTTTTCTCTCTCTCTAGAGTTAATTTTTCACCTGTAGACTCTGGACCCTGGAAAAACGCTAGAGTGCCCTAGTTGCTGTGCTTAGAATAGCACCTCATGGGCTCAACCCTAATTTACTTGTTCATCTCATGAAAATTCACCTGTTTTGTTTTATCACTTCCTTATGATCCTGCTATTATTTTCTTATTTCTATCCATTATATTTATGTCATTGGTTATTAAGGTACCTAGAACTTATCCTTCCCTTTATTTGCTAGAGATCCCTTGATCATTCCCTTTTCATTCAATGAAGTGTGCACACCTTAACCAGATATTTGAAGCCCTGCATGTTTTACCACCCTTCTGCTATTTTATTTTTGGTGATCCGAGATCAAGTGAAAGCCTCGGTACAACTTTCCTAATACATTTGTATGTTCTCTTCCTTGAATACTTTGCTGATTCAATTTCAAACCCACACTCACATCAGCAGACAATATCCACACTTTAACCCTCAATATAACCATGGAATCTTCCATAAGCCTTCTTTTATTCATTGCTTCTCTTCTAGAATTCATCTATGTTTGCTATATGTGTATCTGTTTTTTTCCTAATTTCCCTGCAAATAAACGAAAGTCCACACATTACTTGTATTAGGCATACTGCATTTTTAGGTTCTTCACACGTACAAAGACAGAATACCTTCGCCTTGATTACTCAGGTGTAATAGGCAATAGCAGACAGGTTAAAAATTTGAGGCATATGTATCCAATCAACATCTTTCAGGTAGAATACTCAAATTTCACTACTCACAATTTTCTTAAAATGGTCAAAAAATGCCTTTTCATTTTGGTAATATAGAAACCAGATATAGTACTGTGAAAGCAATGAGTAGAAACAGAGAATTAATCATTTCTGGGGACAATCATTGTATGTAGCAATCTTCTCCTGGCTTGGCATCTCAATCACTTACCTCATTCTATGATTCAATTAAACATTTTAATGAACCTCGATAAAGATGTGATCAGCTGAGACTTTTGATATATATTTGCATGATTGCTATGTTCTTTCTGAATCTAAATCCTCCTCGCATTAAATATGTCAGGATGCTAAAGAGATAACGTCAAGGTGTTATGATGAACTGTTCACCCCTTTTGTGTTGCTGTTATCCCCTGGCATATTTTTTAATCTTAGCCTTCCCTCCAGCATAAAAATCTAAATATGTTTGCTTTTAGGGATTGTTGGTAGAGAAAAATATACTTAAGCATCTTTTAGACAACATTTTCTGTAAAATAATGTCAAGAGCCAGGCAGACGTTAAGATTTTGGAGTCTGCTTTAATATACTGACATTTTACTCAGCCAGACTTCGGTCTGATCTAAGAGTAAGACAAATATTTAGATTATTTCTCCATTTTCACATGAAAAATAATACTATATAGCATGTAGCTGAGGTGAGCCAAAGACAGGTGTCTATGTAAAAATGTAACAGATGAATTGGAAGGCCAGAAATCTTACATGTGAAAGCTAAAACTGTTGTTTCCCTAACAGAATCAAATTTTATTAAAGAAGCTCACTTCTGCTTGGTGGGATAAAGCATAATTGTCATTTTAGATATTTGAGTCGTTCTTGTTCTAAGACAGTTTCAGCCCGGTAACTTCTCCATCAGCTTCGGGCATCACCATCTCACTTATTTACACATTTACACCCTCCTTCCCCTCTATACTGGTTGACTGAGTTTCAAACCCACACTCACCTCAGCACAAACTACCCAATCTTCAAAACTCACCACTGAACCTAGGCTTCCCTGTATTCATTAATTCTAATTCATCTAGGTTTGCTGTATTTTTTATTCACTGATTGTCTCCAAATTTCTCCCTAAAGTTCCTTCACTCCTCTAGGCTCTTTCCTCCTCTGAGAGGTTTGCTGTATCACAAAAGAAGAGGCAGAATTCACTCTTGTCTCTTAGGTGGGTCTCAACTGTGTATCTGCTGCAGACACTTCTCACTGCAGACACTTCTCACTTCTGATGCCATGATCTTGCCTCTTTCCTGTGGCCCATGAGGGGCGTGATGGGGAACAGCCACTCTCTTCCTTCAGCTACCTCTTCTGCCAGAAACTCCAGCAGCCAGCGTTCTACATACCCACATGAGGGAGCCCTTTTTTTCACTGTTGGAGCTGTTTGGGGACACTTGAGAAGCCAGCTCTGCCTTCCTTTCATCTGTGAAAACTGCCTGACTCCCGGTATGTTTTTTACAGGAGTCCACACAATTATTCTCTCTTTCCCATTGTAGGCTTTCTTTTTTCTCCCTGGAAATTACAAACATATACTAAAGATTCTATAGCTCAGCAAATTCAGCAAGTGTTAATTTCTTATATTTAGAATCACATTTTAACATTTAAATAAGATTTTCCCTAGAGCCTTCTCAAACCTGGGAGAGAGAGAAAAAGAGATTAATTTCTGGGACTATCAAGACAATTCTGAAACAGTTTTCTAAACCTACATCTCAGACTCAAAATCCCTTTTATTCCTTGCTGTAGTCTGTTAACACTTTCTCTGCAAGATAGAATTAGGGTGGCAGATACCAGGGACAGGGTGACATTTGGTTTCTATTGTTCTCAGCTGTAAGGTTCCTCCAGCTACCCACTCCTCTTTATCTAGGGACAAATGGAAAGAGAAAAGGAAGAAATTCAGGAAGAAGGAAACTATTTCCTCCAATGCAAATAGCTCATATAAAATTTCACAAATAGGCTTTTATTGTCTTTTTCTTTTTTTTTTTTGGTTTTTGGCCAAGGCTAGGTTTGAACCCGCCACCTCCGGCATATGGGACCGGTGCCCTACTCCTTGAGCCACAGGCACCACCCAGGCTTTTATTGTTATATAAAAACGTACTTCCCTCTTTTCTATTCAGTACCTGTGTATTATTAAATTTATTATTTCAAGGCTCCTTCCAATCATAAACCTATGCTATTTTTCCATTTTCCTTCTTCTTCTCTACTTTTTTCTCCTTTATTTCCTTTTGTTTTCCTTCCTTCCTTTCCTGTGATTTCCCCCATACATGATATTGAGGAATCATAGTTAGGTTCACTATACCGATAGAGGAAATAAAGAACAGAAAGAAGTGAGATGCACTCAAAATTATTCATATGGACCTAACAGAATATTTACTTATAATCAAGTAGCAATAATTCACAACCCTTTCCCCCATCTCACTGATAGGACCAAAGAAAATTATTCTGTTTTCACAAATTTACCCAAAGCATATTCTTTTCATACAGTTATATGTCAAGATTTAATTGATATATGTTCCAAATTTATTTTACTAAAGCACAGAGATGTTTTGGTATTTGTTTTTTCTTGTGACCTTCACTTGGGTTCTTCATTTGTAATTTATGTGACTGACACAGTATTTGCCTGTAAGAGACTATACCATTCATTTTTAAAAGTGAGCACTTGGCATTGAACAGTGCATGGGCTGCTTTTATCAGAAGTACTATTTTGTTTATCCTATGTGTTTGAAATTCAGTAGAGTACAGAAATACTAAGATATGTTTTCCAATTCCATTTAAATAAAAAATCATACCTAAATGACCACATTATCACCCTCTGCCTTTTTGCTATACATCCCTCCCAAGAGAAATTATTTTTCTCAAATTCTGATAGATACTACAGCACTACACTATACTTCTTTTGCATTTACGTATTTCAAATTGTCTTCTAATTTTCTTCTCTAAGTGGTATCGTAATCAACTGCTATTTTAAACAATTTTTGTTGTAATAATTTTCAAGCACCGGGGATAAAATAGGAAATGTATAACACAGATGCAAGATTGTATTTGTCTCTCATGATAGTCAGAATTCTAGTGTTCAATGCCTTAACTCACTTGAAGGTTCATAATAGAAAGTGCTATGAGAATGTTTTGTCACTAACCTACGGAGAGTAGGTCTCTAGAGTCATTAGAATAACATGAAATATACATGGCAACATTAATCCTCAGTTAGGTATGTTCCTTTTGAAAATGCCAAAAGTTCTATGGTTAGAATATTGCATTAATAAAATAAACTATCTGCTTTCCAAATATGCTACATAAATTTAAAAGAGGAAACCAAACCTACCTCCATTCAACGTATAACCTAGTGAATCCGTTCAAATCAGAGCATACATCTGTGGGTATTAAATTTTTCAGAAAGAGATTTAAACTCCTTCTGAAAGCTGAACAATTCACACATAGTGAAAAAAACTGGGTGAAATTTTTAAACAGACCAAGATATTAACTGGAGGTCTCCAGTTAAGAACAACGTATTGTCTAGTACCATCTTCTGATTAACTGATCTTGTGTGTATGGGGATGAGAGAGAGAAATAAAGGAGGTTCTGGCTTGTTTATACTCCAAAGACATACAAATTCCACCTGGTGGGGGTAAAATCACTATGCCCCTAAAAAAGACTATTTAGTAAAAACAAATCTAAACAAACAAGTCAACTTAGCATCTGTGTAACATTTATTTCAGCATTGCTTTTCTATAGGTGTGTCTTTGTTTCTATAAACATTTGAATTTTCTTTGAACCAGTTGTATCATCTAACTGATTTCCATATTGATGAGTTGATTAAAATTTACAGATTTTATCTATTTTATATTTGTATGAGAATCATATATTTACTTTTAAAAATTATATTCTTTAACATTTGTTTTCTCTAAGGCAAAGCTTCCTTTTTCTAAAACTTGAGAGTAATAATATACATCTCATGATGTTCAAGGAACTGAATGTTTATAATGTTTGTAAAGTGTCCAGTTCCCTGTGCAATAATTAAACATTCAAAAATGGTTAAAAATAGTTTTGTTCTCACTGATGAATGCCTTTAATCTACTTCCACTAAACCAGTCTTTATCTTTAAAAAATACCACCTTTAAAGAATCAACTCCATTTCCTCAACTGGGTACCATTTTATTATGTTCTTCCCTTAACAATAGTCTTTTCAGGTAGTCGTTCACTATTGCTATTCATAGTCTTTTAGAGACTTGACAATTAAGTTCGCAAACTCATCTTAGACAAATGAGAGCAGTGTAACCTAATTGTAGGTATCCACATATTAATCCATAATAATAAAACAAATAAATGAAATAGTGTTTTATATTTTATTACTGTGTATCACTATGGTCACCTTTGGAGTACTTTCTTTGGGAAGCTATGAACTGACACTAACGCCCAGTCCACCCTTCAAAGGAATTTTGGAACTCTTTTTCTGTTTAGCTGTCATAAGTGTCATTGCATTATCTTTGAGGTCCTGACTGTCATCAAAATATCTCCTTTCCAATATTTCCTTTATCTGCAGGTAAAGAAAAAAGTCACTGGGGGCCAGATAAGGTGAGGAAGGAGGGTGTTTCAATACAGTCACTTATTTACTGGCTAAAATTTCTCTCCCAGAGAGTGTCATGTGAACTGGTGCCCTGTTGTGATGCAAGAGACATGAGTTGCTGGCAAAACATTTAGGTTGTTTTCATTCATGCAGTCATTTCAGCACCTTCAAATAGTAAAGTTGGTTATATATTTGTCCAGTTGGTCTAAATTCATTATAAAAAATTTCTCTGGTACCAAAAAAAGGTTAGCAATATTATTTTGACTCTTTATTTGGACTGATGGAAATTTTTGGTTGTAGAGTATTTGCTAACTTCCATTGTGCACTTTGATGCTTTGTTCTAGGGTTGCATAGATACACCCATTTCATCACCAGTGATAACATGGCCCAAAGGATCATCTTACCTCTACAAAATGTCTCAGCAAACTTCAATATCCCTTTGATTTTGTTCATGAGTGAGCTCTTTAAAGACCACTTTTGCAAACATCTTTCTCAGTTAAAATTTTCCTGTTTCTCTATTGATTACTCAGTCTTCTATGCTTCTCCACAGTAAGGCAATGATTTTGATGCACAATTCAAAGTCTTTTTGCAATGTTTCTGTTAGTTCTGCGTATTACTGGATGCCCTAACCTCTCTTCATCAGTGACATTTTCCCTTCATTAAAAGTTTAATCAACTTGCACATGGGCATTTTTTTCATGGTATTATCCCCATAAATTTGGCCCTAAACATCCCTGATTTCACTTCGACTCTTGTCAAGTTCTAAAAGAAATTTAATGTTTGTTCATGCTCTAATTCAGGCTCTGACATTGTCCCAATAGAAAACAAAACTACATAACAGCAATAATGAACACCACTCAGTAGGACACTGTCACAGGTCAATATGAACACAGCTGTGAGACACTGATATACCAAAGCTATGAATACAAACTGAGCCATTTATACAGCATTACCAATGTAAGTGCATGGTTGCAACTTTGCAAACTCAATTTTCAGACCTCATGGGTCCTCTGACATCTGATTTCTGCTCCCAACAATATTATTATCCCAAGGCCATGTATGACATCTATGTTGGCCTTCCTTTAGAAGGGATTATCAGCAGCATTCATCAGTACTAAAAATGTGTAACATCCTTCACTCTTGGTTCCTGAATGTCATTTTCAAGGACTTCCTTCTATCTTATCTAGGTCCCTTTTTTAGTCACCAGCGCCTGCTCATTCTCCTCCTTTCATGTAAATGTTCAGGCACATTCCTGATACCTCTTCAGGTTTTACTGTACGTACTCTTCCTAAGGGATCTGACACTCAGTGACCACTTCAGGCACCATGTATAATCTCATCTAAGCAACTGGTTCTCAACTTTACACATTAAAAAACAATTAAGGCTGGGGCGGTGCCTGTGGCTCAGGGGTAGGGCGCCGGCCCCATATGCCGAGAGTGATGGGTTCAAACCCAGCCCCAGCCAAACTGCAACAAAAAAATAGCCGGGCATTGTGGCGGGCGCCTGTAGTCCCAGCTACTTGGGAGGCTGAGGCAAGAGAATCGCCTAAACTCAGGAGTTGGAGATTGCGGTGAATGTGATGCCACAGCACTCTACCGAGGGTGACAAAGTGAGACTCTGTCTCTACAAAAAAAAAAAAAAAAAAAATCAATTAGGGCATACTTACATTGCACTTGTAGCCAATAACATTAGTTATCAATATATATAAGGTATCTGCACTTTTACAAAGTACACAAATAATTCTAATATACAAACATATGTTGGAATCCTTGATCTAGGTGATCTTCTACTTGATGGTAGCTAAACATATAAATATTTACTGTTTAAGAAAACAATTGCATAGGGTGGTGCCTGTGCTCAAGGAGTAGGGTGCCAGCCCTATATACCAGGCCAAAAACTGCAAAAAAAGAAAAGAAAACAATGGCATAATCAAATTAACTATTACTCTCTTTAAATAACAACCTGAGAGAATGAATGGGTCAATAATTCTAACTCACACTGAAGAAATTGTGTAACTGTATTGGCCATACAGTTATATATATAACTTACATTTTCAGATCTATAGTTAGTTCCTTTCAAGTTAAAATTCAGACATCTATAAATGTGTATAATGTACTTATATTTTTGGTAAGATAGATCATATTATGTAATTGTGGAGCTATCAAATATTAAATATATTAGTGCCTCCTCCAATCTCCAAATCATGTGTTTTTTTACAAGTATAAATTGTTTTAATACTCATCACATTCCTCCCATCCAAAAAATACAAAAATCCAGACACACTTGCTGAGAGCTTCACTGATGACTTGCTACTGAACTGGGCCTTGTAGAATGCAGGTCAGTGAGAGAGACAGAGCATTAGGTTTGGGGGACTAGCAATGGTAATTAACAAAGACAAAAATAGCAGATTCAGATCATTATTGATCTAGTTCTTTTGAAGCCATATTGAAATTTACATCATTTCCATATCTGCATTTTAATATTTTTAACTTATAATAGTTTCTGCTTGATCAAACTAGATATGTGCTCAAGTAACATTAAAAAGAACAAATTATATTAAACTAAACAAACACTGTCAAAAACATTTAAACAAAATAACATAAAGAAAAGAAAATGATGACTGGAAATTTGCTTTTATATCAATGTTTTCAGGAAAGTAATTGATAATATTTCCAAAGACAACATACATATCCTTCAGATAGCAAATGCCATTGAAATGAGGGTGAATTTTGGCTATATTAATATAGTAATATTCAATGAGATTAATGTCATTTCTCTGAAATAGAAAACTTGCACCTGAAATTCAGATACACATAATAAAAAATTGTTAGCTATTTCTTAGCAACTTCCAAACCAAACAGAATTTAAAATATATTATAAAAGAAGGAATGTTTGTTTTTGTATTTTGCAGTAACAGAATTTTATTACCTTCATAAAAATGCAATTATTATAAGTTTTTTAATGGTTTCTTACATTTACCATGTACAATTTGGACTTATCTCTGAAATAACTGTCTAGACTGTTGCTATATAATAGAAGTAGAATTGGACAACCATTACGTAAATGAAATATTAGTTTCCAGCAGAGTTCCCTACAATGTGTTTTATGACAAAGAGCTATTAATATTGGCATACCATGGAGATAATTTTCTACAAAGGACAGTTTGGAATATTTTGGCTCCATGACACAACAATTTGGGCTAATATTATGTCTTTTGTATTAACCTATGTAGAGGTGGAGAACATTCTCTTTAGTAAAGTATCTCAAGAATGGAAAAGCAAGTATTCAATGTACTCGGTATAACATGAAGCATTTAGACAAACTAATATATGCCCACACAAGAGAAAAACTCAATTTAATTCAGGTTGGGGGAAGGAGGGAGAGAGAAGGAGGGTGGGTGTGCTCCTAGGCCACCAAATAAGCTCAATGTAAGGGCATGTGGCCACCCCCTGGGTGTGGGGACAAAATGACAACAAATGCAAACATTGTAACCCAATCAATTGTACCCTCATATTAATCTAAAATTTGATACATAAGTAAATAAATACATAAAAGAATAGGGATAAAGAGAATGTTAATGATGGAATGTGTTTTTCTAAACATTTGTCGACTCTTCAGGAAATTCAGGCACAGCCATAGGAAGTACCGTGCCATAGAATTTGAATGTTTCTCTTGCTGACTGGATCTTTTATATATAACCAAACAGATTATCTATATGCGAGTTATTGGTGTTGTTATTCTCTCCTTTTTCCCCTTCCTTTCATCCTTCCTCTGTCTCTCTAAGACTACTTTCAAAATGGTATAGAAAAAAAAAAAAGAAAGATTTCATTTCTTGCCATGGTTCTGACACTAATACGATCAATGAGTGACCTTTATTCGTCTCTTTGGGATAATAAAATTTTCAAATAGTTTTTTTTTTTTTTTGAAAGTCCTACTATTTATCAAAATTCTATAACACTGGTGATTTTCTTTTCATCTTGTAGCTTGCTAACTATGTTGGGCACTAGTTTTAACTTTGTGACATTTCAGCAGGGCAAATGGTGTATAGATAAGTGTGATTGTCCAGCTATGGCTTGGGGAAGACTTTCTTGACAATGTACTATCTGAGACCAACTGGTCCACCTACCCCCACTGGAAGAGCTACACCTGAGCCCAAGTTCCCCAAAACTCAAAGTCAGGTGCATCTGGTATTCTTTGCTATAAATTAAAATACTTGACAGCCAAGGTGAGTCTGTTTAGTGCCCAAATGCATATTGCTTTTTTCTTGATTCTAAGAACACTTGTTTCTATAAAAATAGAAACAGGATGAAGAGTTTCCTTGTTGGAAGGGAAGCCTCCAGAGTATTCCTTAAGTGTTTCCAGCTATGCTACAAATCACGCAAACACCCCCAAAGCTGCTCTAAAGAAATAAGATAGCAGGAACCTGTAAGCCTGTCTGCACACAAGTTATGGCCTCAAAGGAGTAAAGCTTTTGCAAAGCCCTGTACATGCAATTCTTATCTGAGTTGGCTTCTAAATAAAATTATTTGATATATATCCAACAAATTTTATCTCATTCTTAGAATTGTAGTCTTTTTAAGTTTAAATTGAATTCTTATTCAAAGTTTACACATTTCTTCAAATTCAGTCCCAACCATTTAAGATGGCTGGGCATTTGTTATTTTTACCCTCAGAATAGACACAATCACCTTCCTTCTTCCTCTACCACCAACTATACCAAATATACCATCTATCTTGTCTTTCATTAGCCCTAAATGGGATATTGTTGTTGTTGTTGTTGTTGTTGTTTTTATCCTTGTAGACTAAGCCTTTGGTGATAAGAACAGAAATTTTAAAATAACTCTCATGATAAAAGGTCATTTTATGAACATCTAAGTTTGTGGTCCCTGTGACAATGGGCCTAATACCTATGAAAATGACTTCCTATTATTGGATATTGAGTAAGTCCTTATTTAGACTCATCGATGGGTTCTTAGAAACTCTGAATTCAAGTAGAATGACCACAAAACCAATTTTTACCTGAAGCTAATTATAACAAACAAGGGTTAAGTTCCTAGAACATATTTTTGGTAAAATAAATAAATAAATAAATAACCAAACTTTCAGATAAAGAAAAAAAAAATGCTCCTAACCTTAAACACTAAAATACACATGAGCTATACATCTATTCAATAATTATTAATAAATACAAGTAAGATAAATTGTTTCCCACTTTTTTCAGGTCAGGCTCACAGGTGGCTGGTGTCGATCCAGGAAGCTCCAGGTAAGAGGAAGGAAACAAGCTATCCTCTAGATATCATCCCGTCACAGGGCACAGCTTTGATATGTGGACAGGAGAAGAACCTGCAAACTCTACACAAACGGTGACCCCATCAGGGAATCAATCTCTTTGCTCATCAATATTATAAAAAAAATTGATGTCAAACAAAATAACACCATTGGAGGATTTTTGATACTTCTACGTAATCAGAATGAAAATTTATCTCAACACATACAACACACCACCACTGATAAGAGTTTGTTGTGTATGGGATTAGAATGCTTTCCAAGAGCATGAAAGTAATCCCGTCTTGTTGATATTATAAACAATTTTATTTTTTCAATTCAAAAGACAAATGAATCCAATACTTTAAGAATTTAAGTGGTGTCACTTACAATGGTAGGATTGCTGTTGTTTTAAGAGCTAGGATCTGCTATAATGTTAGACAGCAATATGTATGCTTTTACCCTGAAAGGGTTTATCTCCACCTGAACAGATTCTGTCTTCTAGCCAACGAGATCTTTCTAGTAATATCACTTTGTAAAGAAAGATAGAATTGAAAATTTATAGGCGAAAATAATTAGTAAAAAAAAAATTAAAAAGAGAGTTTGAAGACTAAGGAGGAAATTAGTCATTCTTCTTATAAGGAACAGTTCAATTTATATTGTAATTTGTGATGGCAAAGGAATTAAAAATAGTAAAAGTTGGGGTCAGAATTTTTTACACCTTGCATGCCAGGCAGAGAATCGGTAAGAGAGGGGAAGTCTTTGAGGACTTTGCAGTGAACAATGACATAATCACTACTGTATTTCAAAGATGTTAATCTGATTGCAGTTCTTAAGGGGCACTGGATAGAGTAACAACAACTAGCAGAGACGAGACGTAGATGTTATATTTAAGACTGAGCAAAAAAAGGATAGAAGAGTAATGTCAATCAATGAGAATAAGGAAGAGAGATGGGTCCCAGAGGGATTACAAATGTGGAATCAAAAGAACCTGATAACTAAGTGTGTATGGGGTGAAGGAGGGTAGTAAGTAGTCTATATTACAGATTATAATATCTAGTTATTACTTCAAACTTATCAAATTTCCCCATCTTCCAACACATACATATTGCTATCATCACACACACACATGCACAACTTCTCCCACATCCAATAAAGGGCAACTCTATTTTTTCATCTTTTGAGACTTAAAGCCCTGAAAATATTCTGTACTTCTTTCTTTTTTCTCTTACCAACATTAAATTCAGAAGCACATATTGTTATCTCTCTCTTCAAAACCTATTTAAGATTTGCCTTCCACCCTGACCCACGGCCGTGTGGACACAGGTAGGAGCTTCCTAACTGTGTTCCTGGAATCCACTCTTTGGTTTTACTGTAGGCAAAAGCAGCACCTTTCCACCATTTTACACAAAGAGCGAAAACCAAAATGCTCCGGAACCCACAAGTTTCCCTCCCCTTCTTGTTTTGCCCCCTATTTATGCTCCATAGATTTTCCCTGATTTCCTCTGTCACCAAAGTGGCCTTGGCATTGGCTGTTTCCTTTTCCAGATACAATAACCTCCACCTACTCACGCAGTTGTCAACCTTGTTTCCTCCAGACCTTTCTTTTAGGTCACAAGCCTAGGGAGGACTTCACGACTTCTTGTCAGAAGGAAAACTCTTACTGCCCTACCACTTCCTAAGCCTCACTGCCACTTTATTTTTCTTTATTTCTCTTATCATCTGATGCATGCATACTTCAATCTATTTATTCAATTATTCTTCTGAGTCTCATCACCAGGAAGGACAGAAGTTGTCTTCAGTGCTATGCCCTGCCATTATGTTCCCAGCACTTGGAAATTTAATGTAGAACATCAATATTTGTTAAGCCAAGAAGGAGAATTAAAGGGTGCAACCAGGCAACTGCACAATATGTAAGAAAATATTAAAGCAGATTTACCAAAAAGACATTAAAATACTTTACTTTTCATTTGTGTTACACTGTCTTATCAAAAAGTGTTCTTAAAAATGTTCATATGTACTTTTAACAAACTCCAATCTAAGAAAGCAAGCTGAGGCACATTCCCTGTAACATCTCTATTAGACAGAGGGGGATTTTCAGTGAGGAAAATTTGGATATAATTAAAATAATGGTGAACATCATGACTAAAATTATACATCAGTAACTCTTCCCTTGAAAAAAAGAGATGTTGCTGTTAAGGAAAAAATAAGAATCCCATACTCATCTAGTCTATATCTAATACATGTATGACTAAGCAAATTTTATTCCACATCGAACCTCTCTCTCAAATATGTCTGAATCGGAAAGGAAATTACAAACGTGGAGCAACAAACTTATTAACAACCAAAGACAGCTAGTAATTACTTAATCACTATGTTCAAAGTCAAACTTTTGGGAAAATCTTTGTCTTGTAGACAATTGCAGTGTTAAGAGAAAATACAAATAGAAAATGTAGTTCGGACACCGGCCAGCCGAGTAGAATCATTACAACAATTAACAAAACATCACTGAAGTTTTATTGGCTTTGGACAGCGAGGCAAAGCATTTTTATTTTCCTTATCAGTTTTTGTAGGCTGCAGGGAGTGAGACTGCTTGTCAGGATGTGTGAAAGGAGATAATTTCATGCTGCGACAGAGATAGGTGAAAATCTGAATTGAAATGTACCCAGGACAGAAACTTTTAAGTGGCCAGTGTCATGAAAGACATGAGGGCATTTGTATCATACTGTGAAAACAGCTTTAAAAAGGTGAGGAAAAAAGTAGAAAACATGGCTAGAACCAGTAGTGAGGAGACAGTGAATTTCTACACTTAAGAACAGAGGGCACGTTGCAAGCCTCCAGATAAAAGGACTTTCCAAGGAACTACCTTATCTGACCTCCTTTTACACACATACCCTTTTCTGTAGAATCAGAGAGGATAGAAATCATTGTCATTGTCCCTTCATTCTCAAATAATCATAATAATAATACAAAAACTCACATCTTGTACACACCATTTTTTAATATAAAGTCCAGAAGTCCTAAATATCCTTTGTAAAGGAGTAGAATAGCTTTATAGAAGCTACTTGATGTGTATTAGCTTTTTAAAAGAAAGGTTACCAATGAAATTAATTATCATGTCATTATCAGAAATGAAGTGACTTCAAGTTAATATTTTTTATTGATGATGATTTCCTACCTTATGCCATAAATAAGGAAGTAGAAGAAAAGTTGTGTTTTTTTTTTGTATTATAAAGGGTAAAAAATAATTTCTAAGGGTCATTTTAGGCGTCTTTTATACCCATATCATCACTGAAATTTTAGATGTCTTCGACTAACCAGTACTATTATACACTGGAAATAAGACCATCTTAAGACCAAATGTCAAGCTTTTGTGTGATGTGATTCAAGCTGATGCAAAATATGCACCCCTGATAAATATGCAGAACTCAGTGAATACTTTGAATCTCTATCTTTTTGCCTCTAATCTTCAGAATATGCTGGTTTATTTTTAAAATTGAGAATAATGCATGGAAAATCTTTTCATCTTATTGATGAAAGAAAGTGTTTGATCCAGCAGGCATGAGAGTTCAAATGCACAGATAAAAGTTAAAATAGTAGATTACTGAAGAGAAGTTCTTGGGCTATGTATTCATTGTAAGTGAAGACATGAAAAGGATAGACTATCGGGATACCAAGCATAGGGAACACATAGAGATTACAAGATATAATGTTTCAGCTGCTTATCTATAAATGTAATGAATGTTTTCCTTTCATATGTAACACTCCATCGCACATGTCCAATTTTCAAAAGATAAGTTGGAACACATTGTCTCAAAGGTAGGAAGAAAAAAAATTATATACACGTCACTATTACCATTGAAAAAGAGTGAGGAATATATTCAACTGCTTTTCTTATCCTCTAAGAAGAGATGAGCTACAGCCAATATCATAAGGTCTGAAATTGTGATGCCCCAATTTCATATCTTCATTTATAGCAGCATGTTCAGCAGCATGTATAGGTTGAAAGAATGTGTCACAGTTGGCGGAGGTCGAGGAATCATGCCTCACATACTGTTCCAATATAGCTCATTCAACCTGGAAGCAGAAATAGTGAAGGCTGGCTACAAAGAAAACGTGAGCTCTTAAAGTTTTTATGTTTAAATAAGCAGCTTTCAAAGAGCAAGCACAGGACCCACCAAGGGGTCTCCTTGCTTACTGATCTCTTAATGTTGATTTTTATATTAGAAAACAAATTTCCTTTTGCCTCTAAGCTGAAACATTGATCTCATAATAAGACCTCTAGCTGTTTACACATTGAAAGCAGACCATATTTTTCACTTTGAGATACACAATGAAAAACAAATCAATAAACAAAGCATGAATCAGTGATTTTTAATACATATATTTTCCATGGTTCTGTTAATTTAATTCAGAGAAATAAAAATTTCAGAAATATTTATTCCCATCCATTTTGTTACCAATAGATTATAGAAACAGAACAAGATTCAATTTCCTCAATGTCAAGTGGATTACCTTTTCTGACTATCAATGCTGACAAAATCATTACCTATAATTTTACTGTATAAAGGTAATTACTTTTGTTAAACTACCACCCTCACCTCAGCAATATACCCCCAATAAATCCTGGATTGTCTTGTGTAAGTTTTCATACCATGAGAAATTCCTTGTTCGTTGATGAGCTGATACTCCCGTATTTCACGCCTTCTATGAGTTTAGCTAAATAAATAAGGATCTATTTAAGAATCCAGATGATTATTTGGAGGGTCAAACAGAGGCAATCATTCAGAAGTATGAAGGAAAATAACATATATGAAGGTGGTTTAGAATTTTGGAGGAAAAAAGACAAAAAGAAACAGAAGGGGATGAACAGTTCTCAACTATTCACCTAAGTCATTCAGAATATTATTCAGCTGGGAGGTGCTCTTTGAAAATTTTAGCTTCGTAGTGAAGAAGCATAAGTGAACAGGAAGGAAACTCAGGCAAATTCAACATTTCAAAGGACTTCTTAATTTTTCATTTTGGAAAAGTGAAAAAAGGAGGAGATTTTTCATACTCATTTCCATCAAATCTTTGCTCACGCATCATCCTCCCAATGGCTGACTAGAGCCATTCGGTTTAAAATTGAAAATACTGGCACAACCTATTCTGTCTTCCAGAATATATGTTTATTTGCTGACATTTATCCCATCCTAATTGAATATGTAAATTCCTTATATTTGTGTGTGTGTTTACATGTGTTTTATACGTATTCACTCTTACTTTCTGTTCTAATGAACTCTGTGAAGGCAGAGACATAATTTGATTTGTGCACTGATATATCAAGAGCTTGACGGTAGTGAGCAGAAACTCAATAACTATTTGCTGAATAAATTAATGAGAGCATATAATTTTTTTAGAAAATGTTTTATTTTCAATATTAGCAACATCAGGAGTAGCCTTGCATTGAAGGATTAAAGTGACATTACAAAGCTCCTTAGTGTGCACAATCTTTAAGCTCTTCTTGAAGCTCTGTGGATAATCCATGCAACATCTTGTCTTTTGGAAAAATCATCTCTGTGTGAGATACCTGAAGCAGTAGAAGCACAGACCACAGGATGGAGGCCAAAGTCTTTTTATTTTTCAGTGCTCCTAATTATTTCCTTGTAGCTTTTTATTCTCACTATTGTAAACTTTAAGAGACTCATGTTGCCTGTACAGCTTCATATTGTGATAGTTGAAAATACTTCTTAGATAAGCTGGTGTGTGAAGTTACAATTCTGCAAATGATGATAAGATTTATTAACACATCATAACCATGATATAAAAGTACATTGTGAAAATAGAGAAATCTGTGGCTGTCGATGGCCACTGGAATCACAACACAGCTCATGGAGGCAAATTCTGCCCGTTAGTGAGATAATATCTTTATTTTCTACATTGCTTTTGCTATAGTATTTGAAATTTCATGTGGCACTGTAAAGTATGGAACTCATCAAGTCCACTGAAGTAATATTTCCTAAAGATGCTAAAGTGGCAGTGAGAGGGGAAACAAACAAAACAGAGCCCCTTTACATCTTTTTTTTTTTTTCCCTTTACATCTTTTATTCAGCTGTCATTTCACAGGAGTAACTGTGCATAACCTTGTAAAGTAATGCTTAATCTCATCCATCAGTACATAGGTTAAAAGTGTTGAATGTATCTATATTACTGCCTATTTCTTCAAAAATTAGGATTTCCCACCTAATTTTTACAGTAACAGTGTCATTATCCGCCTAGTCTAGATGGGCAAGTAGATGTGTAAGAGAACTGAAATTTGAACAGGATTGTGATAGTGACAAGGACTGAACGTCACATCAGTGTTACTTCACTATGGTGCTTTTTCCTAATCTTTTCCCACTGTATTCAGTTACAAAAAAATATGCAATAAAAATCTGCATTAACCATTCATTCGAGTGATAAAGTGTAATACACGTTTGACTTTTGAACACAGGTTTGGAATGCACAGGTCCACGTATGTACAGACTTTCTTCCACCTCTATCTCCCTGAGACAGTGAAATCAATCCTTCTTCTCTTCCTCAGCCTGCTCAGCATCAAGACAGCAGAGATGATGACTTTTATAATAATCGTCTTCCACTAAATGAATCATAAATATACTGTCTCCTTTTTCTTAATATTTTCCATAGCTTACATTATTATAAAAATATAAAATACATATAACATACAAATATGTGCTAATCAACTATTTATGTTATTGGTAAGGCTTCTGGTCAACAGTAGGCTATCAGTAGTTAAGTTCTGGGGAAGTCAGAAGTTACATACAGATTTCCAGCTACCCAGGGCTTTGGTGTCCCCACCCCACTGTTTTTCAAGGGTCAACCCGATGATCTCCATTTAATAACTTAATTTTTCTATTTATTAACAAGGACCCAAGATTTATATTATTCCTATGAATACAGTCTATACTTTCTTATTGTTTAGGCTTTTAAAAACTAAACATCATCATAGGTATAATAAGCTAAAATTTTAAAAATTCACACTAAAATGATAGCTAGAGTTATGAACGCTGATGGGAAGGAACTTTCCTATGTAAGCTTTTAGGGCTCTTTTCTCTGAAGTATATCACACACAAAAAATAAAGAGATGGTTTTTCCCTCTGATTCAGTCCTTTCTTAATACTAGCAAGATCATGACCTTGCATCCCTCTGCCAGAACGCAGTCTTCTACTCCTTGCATGTGAGTTAGTGACAACTACCTCGGCATTGCTTCTTCATCCAACAGTTTTAAGTGTGATCAGCTTGTTCTACTTTTGATAGCGTCTCTCTAACTTCCCACGTGTGTTGGAGATTCCAGTTTGCAGGCATATGCTTGTCAGTATGTAGCAACATGAAGATTTTCAGATTGCTTTTCAGAAAGACAAATATATGACCTTCCAGGTTAAGTTATTAGTAGAGCGCGATGCATCATTTTCTATATTTTAATTAAAACATAAAACATTAAGTACACACAGGATTAAAAAAGCTACCATAATTCCCCTGAAAAGGGCTGAATCAGGAAATCACAATGCTTATATACCACACACGGCTTTTGAATCCTGTTTCATTCACTGCCTAACTCACCCTAATCCTACATAGAGTCTTCCTTTAAAAGTATTCTCTTCTGATTCCCCCAGTTCAGGCTTTCAGGCAGAAGTTCCTCCTGGTGCTGTCTCCTGGCCATCAGGCTCACAGCAGCAAAGTCTCTGCAACTTGCCTCTCTCTCAGCAATCAGCCTTTAGCATCTTATGAAGGTGATTCATTTCTGTGACTGCTTCCCGGCTCTTCAAAGCTATAATTTGTCTTTGCTGGCACTCTGGATCAGCTGAACCCCAAGATTTCCCGCATCCTCTTATCTTTTCTCCCATAGGGCTGAAGAGTGAGAACAAAACTAGGCAGGATTCCCTGTACTAGGAGCTGAAGAGTCCCTCGCCTGACATGATGAGAACTCTCTAGTTCTTAAATGCTTTTCAGTCAATTTGTTTAAAACAGTCATTCTTTCAAGGAAAAGCACATTTAGCTTCCTGCTTCCATCAGCTATAAAGTTGAATTCTTGTTTAAAAGAAAGTGTAACTACATTAGTTTTAGCAGAACTTAAAGCAGCTTATCTGCTTTGGACATAGAGTTTCCAGAGTATTTTTTGAGATAGTTTTAAATCCTCACTACAGAACAAAACATTATAAATAATGCATGGAAAAGGAGCATTTTAAAGATAAAACTTGGTAGTGGTACTTGGCTATCCAATTATATAAAGAGCTTTTACTTTAAAATTTCATGTTAACTGATTTAAACCGTGGGAATTCTCCTGATGTGGAATTTTATTTAAGAATTTTATTTAAAAATTTTATTATTTTATTTAAAAATTATTTATTATTTTAGTCACAGTGAGTCAGCGTGTTTCAATCATATAACATCACATGTTTATTCTCTCAAGATTTTAAATCTATCTTTCAGCAAAGGATCAGAAATTTTGTATAGAAGAGGTTTAGTGGTGGCACCCCAGTTGGAAGGACACTGAACAGATCTAATGAATTGGTAATCATGACAATGGACCTGACAGAACATCATTTACCAGTGACCTCAGTGGTTGCTGCATGAAGCCCACAACCCATCTGCAGGGAAGTCGTGTTTTTCACAGCTGCTCCCAGGCATGTACTGTGCATGATGGGTTTCCTAACATGGACAATGCCTGGAAACTTTTCTTTGACGTTGGTTCAGTGACTGCCTGATTGTCTTAGAATTTTCTTAGAATCACATTCTACTTCCTTCTTTTCTTCCAGAATTTTCTTGAACCAGACTATTCTATCTTTTTAATCTTACTTGTATAAGGTGTCAGAAGTCCATTGTGGTTGAAAGATCCTCCCGTACTTCTTCGGTTCTTCCGCTTTCTGTTCTAACAAGTATTTCCCCCAGTAAATGTCCTGTACATCTAATTCCCTGCACTGCTGTGATAATAAGACTGAGAAATGGCCATTGGTCTGTGTCAAATGAGGAGCAACTTGGCTTTCCTCACAACATGCTTCTTGCAACTTCAATGACATCAAATATGAATACTAAACATGTCCATTTTTTTCCCTAGATTTTTCTAAACCTGAAATGTTTTCCACATCTCATCCAGCATAGCCTATACATTCATGGGAGATTATTTTCTTCATCAATTACAATACCCTTGCTTGAAAGGTATAGATTGGTCATATAAATCTTACAATTGTTTAACTAAATTTTTAATTTTTTTGTAAGATGTCTTAGTCTGAGACTGATAGTGAGCTCTGAAATGGTTAGGATCACTTTTACACTGTAAAAAAAGTTAACAAAACCTAACACCTTATGATAGGTTTTCTTAATTGGAAAATCATATATTAAGGTAAAATTATTTTTAGATATTTATAGGTAAATGTTTACGCATCTGGAGTTTTACCTACCTATACAAGTATGGATATGATGCAGGACTCATTTATCTTTAATTACTGTGTAGTACTCATAGAGGAAACTGATGGCAATCTAAGAACTTATTATTGACACATTATTATAAATCTTTCACAGTCCAAACAGTCCAGTGGTATTATAGGTTGAAGACCACAGTGATTTTGATTTAATCCATATGTAACAAACTTCCTATCCTAAAGAGAAAAGTATACTTTATTTACCAAACGTGCCTTATATTAACTTTAAATAGAAATAACAGTGTTCATTTTCTAATCAAAAAATTAAAATGTGTTTTAAAACCTACTAAGCAATTAAAAACACTCCCTCTCAAGGAAATCACAAATGCATTTGGAAGAAAAATTGGTAAAATGACTCAAGACATATTAAACCAAGAATAAAGTGAAGAAATAATGTGACCAGATATTCATTATAAATTGTAATAATTCAGAATGCATGCCAAATCAAGAGTGAAGAGGACTTCTAACTATCAGATATTAAAACACATCACCTATTGAGTTAAAATTCTATGATACTAAGTGTGTAATTGGGCATAAGGACAGAAAAGAGCAGGAGCCAGAAAAGGACAAACAAACAGACCCAGATAGTTACATATATATATGACTTATAACTGTAGACATATATGTGTGCGTGTGTGTATTTATACACATAACATCAATATCAGGAAAAATAATAAATAGTGTTAGAATAGCACATTGGAAATTAAGAGAAAATGGAAATGTTTAAGTAATATTTTATGCAGAACAATTCCATGTGGAATCAAATATCTACACACACATATGTGTGTGTGTGTATGGAAATGGATGATAGTATGTAAGATAAAGAAAAGAAGACAGATTTTGAAGCATAACTCTAAAGGCAGAAAGAAACAGAATTAAGCTATTTAACTATACGCACACACATATATATATACATATATATTATATATATATAGAAGTTTTTTTTTTTAAGTAGAGAGGAAAAGAAGGAAGGAAGGAGGCAGGTAAAATTCTATAAACAATTTTTAGGTGTCACTAATAGGGAAAATAGTTATATTTTTATGGCAAATAAGAGGTTAACAATTTTATAGTTTTTTTAATAAAACTGAAATAACAAGTAAACATTGCAACAAAGCAACACAAGCACATGTCAAATCCTCCAACAGAAAAATTAGAAAGAACAAAAACTAACTCAAAAATGGTTAATTTATAAAAAAAATAGTTGAAGAAAGCATTTCCTACTTTACAGAAACTGTACTAGGTATTAGAGGTAAAATAAGAACAAAATAAATTGAACTTCTAATATGCAGATTAGATTAAATTCTATTCAAAATAGCATTTACATAATATAAAATAAGCCAATGAAATTTAGGGCAAAGAGCTGGGTATGGTGGCTTGTGCCTACAATTTTAGCCCTCTGGGAGGCTAAGGCAGGTGGGTGGACTGCTTGAGTTCCGAGTCAGAGACCAGCCTGAAAAAGAGCAAGATCCCGTCTCTACTCAAAATAGCTAGGTATTGTGGTAAGTGCTGGTAGTCCCAGCTACTGGAATGGCTGAGGAAAGGGGATTGCTTGAGCCCAAGAGTTTGATTACTATGACGTGTGATGTCATGGTACTCTACCCAGGGTGACAGAATGAGACTCTGTCTAAATAAAAAATGAAAGAGAGGGTGGCACTTGTGGCTCAAAGGAGTAGGGCGCGGCCCCATATGCCGGAGGTGGTGGGTTCAAACACAGCCCCAGCCAAAAACTGCAAAAAAAAAAAAAGGAAAGATAGAAAAAAAGAAGGAAAATAAAATAAAAGAAATATAAGAAAAAAAAATGAAAGGAAGGGAGGAAGGAAACTTAATCCAAAGAGTTCAAAGGCATTGAAAGCACAGAAAAAAAAAAAAAAGTTTTTAAATGACGTTCTGCTTCTTATCAGGTTAAATGATATAACCTATCTCCTGATAGCTAGTGTTTTGGGTTGTGTCATGAGGCAACATCCTCACGTATTGTTGCTGATTTTTTTCCAGCTTTTACTTTCTGGAAAACAATTCAATATGCTTAGACAATGGGGACTCTATGGCCAATCACTTACAGGGATAGAACCTGAAAAAACATCAGAAACACACTCCAAGCTAAATATTCAAGGAAGTTACAGGCTTGTTTGTATTTTTAAAGGTTGAAAATTAAAAACAGCTGAAATAATATGCCTAAAATATATAACTTTTTGAAAATCAAAATGATAGAAATTGGACAGTGGTTGTTAGAAATTAGAAGATAGTCCAACATATTTTTAATTAAAAAGAATTAAATTATTACAGGTTTCACATGCTATCATTTCGATGTTCATACATATATAAAAATATGCATGAAATATTTGCATTTCTAAGCCTGATATTGGATCTGGAATGATTTATTAGCCACTTTTGTGCACATTTACATATTGTCTAATAACCCTACAATTAGTATGCATTGCTTATTTAATGAAAATGCAAAGGTTTTTATAAGAAGTGAGTTCTACGTTGAGGCAGTCCTAATAAAACAATAGGGAGATTACAATTCGGCTTTTATATTCAATATAAAGCATAGAGAAGCTTTAATTTTATAGTATTTTTGCCTTTTGTGAGTTTATGTTGTTCGCACAGTGGAAGCAGCCAAAAGAATTCTCCTTCTTTTGGTACATACTTTATTTATGAACCATGGCCCTTAAATACTAAGTAATCTTTGCACTTTGGTGCCCTTGTCATGTGCTAAAGTGTAGAAGATAACACCAGCGTTCAAGTGTTCTAACTACCTTTGTGAACCAGGCTGAGTCTTAGCAGGTTTTGTTAGATATCTGCTAACCTTGGGGGACTAGGAACACATATTAGTCCATTTTAGTCAACACACTCATTCTCTAACAGTTTTCTCTAAAACATTGTCTAGTTACATACTTTGCTAAAAATCAAGTCTTTTAACCAGAATGTTAAGTCATTCAATCAATATTTGCAACTTACTCTTTTCACATTTTCCCATTAATAGTCATCTGTAAATAAAATGGCCCGATGAAACATTAATTTTTCCTATTCTATAAAATTAGAATTTAAGTTGTTATTTCTAGCATTATAGCATTGGGTGACTATTACAGAAATATGGGGGAAATGTATTATAATCTATTTCAAAAATCAAATACATGATGTGATTTTATCATTAATAAACAATAGGATAGCATTAATGTAATCACTATAAAATTTTGGATTAGTGAATTTGTGTTATTATAACTAAAATAAAAAATATGATAAACAGTAGAGTAAGGCAGAGAGATTAAACATATGACTCTAAAAATTCAAAACTACATATTCTTTCTCCAGCTTAAAATGATAATATAATTTTTGTGGCTAAGTTGCAGCTTTAAAAATAAATTCAAGGTTAATCCTCCCTGTAGAAGGATTAAAGAAAGGGCAACCTCTTCATGCTGGCACAGTTTTTCTGAACATGTTTGAAGATTTATAACTGGGAATTTTGCCCTAAGTAAACAAATTTGATACGTGAGAACGGACTCTTGGCTTTGGTACGTTCGTTCATCTGTTAGTTTGGCATCCTTCCTACTTACAATTTGGTTGAAATTCTGCCCCAGGGCTCAGATGCTAAATGACAAGTTTTTAAATAAGATAGTAAATATAATGGCTCCCTACTCTGGGTGGAATATCTCTTGTAACTGAATCTAAGGAAGAGAAAATGTATGGTTTTTGCCTTCATCACAATACTTGGGTGTGTTCAATATGGCATAAATTAAAAATTAAATAGGACAGAACCATACTTCTGTCTGTAATGTCTACCTTTTTAACTGATAATTGTTCAGAAAGTTAGAGTGGTATTTTTATTGTCATTGCTATTATTTTACATTTTATATAGGTAAAACTTCTATGTAGATCTATGTAAGGCTTTTTTAAATTAGGAAATCTTCGACAAGAATAGCAAACATATCACTTTTACCTTTCTAACCCTCAAGAATGTAAAATCAAAGATGTTTATTCCAAAATGGGATGCTTTTGAAATATTATAATAAAGGATTTAAACAAAAATACATTTATCTTAACACATTAGCACTATAAGAAATATTAAAAGGCATAAAGGACACATATAGGTAGAATAGGTATTTATGGAGGAACTAAAATTAGTAAAAGAAGAAAGTAGATAAATTACTTTATATTTTATTTCTGCAATGCTTTCCTCGAGAGTGATTTATATTACAAATGTTTTCATTCATTCATTTTGTCTCTCATTAAAAAAATGTGTAGTCAGTTCAAAAGGAAGACTTCAGTAAAATGGCATTTATCAGAAAGACATGCAATAATAGATGCTGGCCAGGATGTGGGGAAAGGGGAACACTTACACTTTTGGTAGGTCTGTTAATTAGTACTAACACCATGGACAACAGTATGGAGGTTCCTCAAAGAATTGAAAATAGAAGTATGATATGATTCTAGCAGTCTCACTCCTGGGAATACATGAAAAGGGCAGGAAATCAATATATTTAAGAGATATTGAACTAATTTTAGTACTTCACAACAGTCAAGACGCAGGTGAATGTCTAACACTGGATTAATGGGTAAAGAAATGTATTACATAAAAATAATGGAACACTACTCAGCTTCAAAAAAGAATGAAAATCTGCCATTTGCATACCATGGAGAGAAATAGAGAGTATTATGTGAAATGAAATAAGCCAGAAATAGAAAGATAAATTTTCCATGTTTTCACTAATATATGGAACTAAAAAAAAAAAATGCTGAACTCATACAGAGAAAGAGAGAGTAGAGTTACGCCTATAGTAGGCTAAAGAGAGTAGTGGGGAGGAAGTAAAGAGAGGATAGCTGATGGACACAAAAATACAATTAGGAAGAATAACATCCAGTGTTCAATAGCACAACAGCGTGACGACAGCCAACAATATAACTAAATGAGTGGAACTGGAATGTTCCTAACACAGAGAAATGATAAGTGCTTGAGGTAAAGAATGCCCTAATCAGCTTGATTTTATCATTGCACATTGTATGCTTGTGTCAAAATACCTCATATACCCATAAATAAGTATAACAATTATGTACACTTTTTTTTGTTGTTTGGGATTCATTGAGGGTACAAAGAATTAGTTTACACTGATTGCAGTTGTTAGGTAAATTCCCTCTTATAACTGTCTCCACCCCCAACAGGTGTGCCATGCACTGTGACCCTCCTCCCCCTCTCGCTTCTCCTCTTGTATACATGTTAATAAAAAATAAAAAAAATCATTTTATAAACTTTAGAAAGACATTCATCTGTATGCCAAACTATGAAGTAGAAAACCATTACATTAATTATTAATGAAAAAAATTAGAGAAAGAAATCATTTTATACAATGAAAGATGCCAAACACTGCTACTTTTCATTGAATATGACATGGTCAAATTTAATGTTCCCTAATGAAATATTCTTTTTTTTTTATTTTACCCCTCCTCTCCTGAAATATTTTTATTACTGATAAAATATTAAGCTAATTATTCATAGAGTTTATATATGTTCTTTTTGGGACTAAAAACTATAACTCAATGCCTTTACCCAATCTATCTTTGGTAAGAATTTGGTTTCATTTGAAAATATTTTGCCTTTATTGCACTGTAAACAGATATTTAAATCCACTTTGATCATATGTTAACCTCATAAAACTTACAAATTGGCACATATATTGGTAAATATATTGAAAACAATGGCCTAAATTTTCAAATTTGTCCCTAATACTAAAACTATATTATCTATTTCATTCTTAAGCTTATATAGGTTTTTTATATAACAACATATTTATATATTATATTAAATTTCACAGTATTCAGTTATTTCCATCATAAATTATTTTAAATGAGAAAAAAATTAAAATACAGCTTATAGGATACACTCAATAAACACTACTAAAATGAGTAAAGTAAAATAAAAATATCAGCAAACATTTAGTACAAATGTCACTCAAAGACAATTTTAATTGACTATAAACGAAGACTAAAAGGAAAGGAAATTACTGTTTGCATTCATGCCAGAAACATTTATGCATATTTGATAATCTAATAAATGAGGGAATTATACTTTGTTCATTTCTTCTCCAAAGGTAAATTAGCAATTAAGGTCAAGGAATGTAATTTGGTTAGACAGGAATGATAAACATTTACATTAACTTCAATTGTCTTGTTTGGTCTAGAGACATAATTCCCTTTTGAGAAAAATACATAAAAGTCATCACATTGACTACATTTGCAAGAAAACAATCACACAACACATATTACACTGTGGGATGATTTCTAAGGTAAAATGGAACTGGGATCAATGGAAAGGTATTTTAGAAATTTATAGGAGAGAAAATTAATCTAAGAAACTATTGATACAGCACAATATTTACTCTAGAAATAGAGTAAAAAAAAGATACTTTTCTCTGATGCTGACTTTTAAGGCAGCATCAAATTGTATCTGAGAGAATCTTGAATGTTAATGATAATTCCATTGCTTTCAGCTAGAGTTGGGATGGGTACATCATCGGCAAGGTACAAAGATGGGGACGCAGATGTTGGAGGAAAAGATAATGAGTTCCTTCTTAGGAAATTTACAAACAAAGTGTCTGGAAGACAGTCAATAGTCATGCCAGGCAAGAGAGTAGAAATATAAATCTCAAGATTATTATTTTTTTCCTATTCTAGACCAACTAACAACTCTAAATCTTTATTCTATATCTTTAGGCCAGAATGTGTCCCCATACTCTATGCATGCCACATTCTTCATATAGGATTGGAAAAAAATGCTAGATTTTATTAAAATTGGACTTTAGTAGGATTTTCAAGGCAAAAGAAAGGTGGCAAAAGAGTGAGCTGGGGCCTTAGCATACTGCTGAAGTGTCATGGCAAAACTGACCCTGTCCTTGACTGGTAGAAATGTGATTGGGGGAGCTTTCCTTTTTCTTCTCCATTCAAGCTATGCCTGCCTGTTCCACACTTTATTTATTGCCAGTGACATTTCCATGGTTAAGGCCGTCATGCTCTCTAGTTGGGATTATCTCACTGTCCATCTATTTCAGCACATCCAGTTGGTCTCATTGCCATTGTAATAAATGACTTCAAATGCATTCAGGTTCTGTCTCTGCCCTGCTTACAAGCACACATGTATCTCCATTACCTCACAGATCAATGACGTTTTAGCTTCACCTTCCTGGGATCATCCTCTGTTCTATCCTCTGGGCTCCCCACTCCTTAGCCTTTTATACTTACGAATACAGGGGTGTCAGAACACTGCGTCTAATTACAGTGTTGTTCTTCCTTTGTCTGCCTCCTGAACTCCTACCAAGGTGATGCCTCTTCATCCTAGTACAAAATCATTTTTCCTTTTTTCCCTTTCTGAGACATTGTGAAGGAAGTGTGTGACTCCATTCACTGCTTTGTGTGGTCATCATTTACAACATGATAGCAAGAGAGATCGACTTATTTCCTTGTCTAGGTGCCTTGGTAGGTTCTTTAAATAATTTAAATAATAATCTTTAATCCTCTTAACATCCTGAGGTAAGCATTACAATTTTGCAACTAAAAATACTAAGTTTCTAAAAGATTAAGTAGGTTTAGAAAAGTGACCCACTCATCTTTGACAATACAGAGGGCAGATAGGTTTCCCTATGATTTCCCAAGATTTTACTCTTTGGTTTCTTCCAAAATAAAGAAGAACTCATTTAAGGTAGAAGATTCTTTCCTCATCATCAATTTCTATAAATAAATAATCTATTTTATGTTCCTCAGTAAATATTTTTGAATTATTATAATCATCTAAATCAAAGTGGCAGAGAAGAAAAAGCATCAGCTTATGTACACGTGTGCACACACACCCATTTGTAAATATGATATATTAATTTATACCATTAAGGTTTCTATAGGTTATCTTTTAATAACTAAAATAGAGTAAACACATTATCTAAGTATATATACTATATATGTAGGCATATTTATTTGTAAGGCATACTGAGAATCTTTCTTATAGAAAGTATGATTTAATTTGTTTAGGAATAGAAAATAAAGAAGAGTAGTTTTAGCAACTTAGAGTTGCGAGTCTAGGATTTAAAGTACATATTTTCAAACTCAATATTTTTTAAATGCTAAATATTGCATGGTGATTATGTCTAGATACCCTGTATCAGTATGGACACCCATATCCATGTCCATTTATCTAAATCTTCTTCCCGCAGTGATTAGTATAACTATTCCTTTTTTTTTTTTTTTTTTTTTTGCAGTTTTTGGCCAGGGCTGGGTTTGAACTTCTCACCTTTGGTATATGAGGCCGGCGCCCTACTCTTTTGAGCCACAGGTGCTGCCCAGTGTAACTATTCTTAATAAGAATTTGATAATAGTACTTACAATGTGAATGCACAGTTAGGACAGTATTTGGGAAGACATACTGTTATTTGAAATCTTAGCATTAAGTGTTTGATAAAGAAAAAATCACTAACTATTTAATGACTCAAGAGTACATGGAAATTGTTTAATGAGGATGGACTAGGCAACTATTTATGTAAGTGTCTGCCTAAAACAAAACAGGAGATATAAAATGTATTTCAGAGTCTTTGCAGTCACTCAGTTTTGGTTGGTGGATAAATTAACTTGATGCCTGTCCTAGTGAACTTGGAGAGTTTTAACCAAAGGCTGAGTGGTTTAAACAACAGAAATGCATTTTCTCACAATTTTGGGAGTCCAAGATCAGGTTGCCAACATCGTCAGGGTCTGGGGAGGGATCTCTCACTGGCTTATAGATGGCTGTCATTTTGCTGTGTGCTCACATGAGGGAGAGGGAGAGAGACAGAGAACAAGTGAATGTGAGAGCCCCCTGGTGGCACTAGTTATAGGAATTCTAATATCAACAAATGGGTCCCACACTCATGGCCTCATCTAATCCCAATTATTTCCCAAAGGCCTTATCTCCAATATCATCACATTGGGGTTCATTCCATCCATGGCAATGTCTGATGTCTCATGGGAAAGTCTACAACATCCAACATTATTGACATACTTCAATGTATTCAGACATACTGGCTTATTTTCCATATCCTAGTTATAAATGCATCAAAATTATCAGGTTTTAAGATTGTTAGCAGTCAAAATTTCTATTCCTATGATTATTGTCATATTTATTTTTTATTAAATCATAACTGTGTACTTTAATGCAGTTATGCGGTACAATGTGGTGATCTGATATACAATGTGGAATGCTTACATCAAACTATTTAACGTAACTATCACCTCACTTATTTGTTGTGGTAAGACAAAATTTATACTCTAAATCAGCAGTTCTCAACCTGTGGGTCACAGCCCACAGGAACCGTGTTAAAGGGCTGTGGCATTAGGAAGGTTGAGAACCACTGCTCTAAATAGTTTTGAAATGTACCACTATAGTGTGATATTAGGTGAGGTCCTAGCAAATATTCTGTGCTCCCAGCTTGCCCCATCCCCTTACCTCTCCCTCCTCTTCTCTCCTTCTTTCTGGACTACAGTTCTGTTTTATCATTCATATGAGTGTGTAGGTGATTATATATTGGTTTCATAGTAGTATTGAGTACATTGGATACTTTTTCTTCCATTCTTGCTATAATTTACTAAGAAGAATATGTTCCAGCTCCATCCAGGTAAAAATAAAAGATGTAAATTCTCCACCTTTTTATGGCTGCATAGTATTCCATGGTATACATATACCACAATTTGTTCATTCATGTCATATTTTTTTAGCACCAGTGATTTATAGTTAATTAATTATTCCTGAATAATTAATTCATTCCCCCTCTCCAGCTTACAAAGCACACAATTACTATATTATCATTTCTATTTATTTATTTATTTATTTTGCAGTTTCTGGCCAGGGTTGGGTTTGAACCCACCACCTCTGGTGTATGGGGCTGGCACCCTACTTCTTTGGACACAGGCATCACCCAAATGTAATTTTTTTTTTTTTTTTGCAGTTTCTGGCTGGGGCTGAGTTTGAACGCGCCGCTTCCAGCTTATGGGGCCGGCGCCTTACTCCTTTGACCACAGGCGCCACCCTATATTATCATTTGTATAAATGCTAGAAATCAGCCTATAAATTACGTAGGTATCTATCTTTGAATTCTTTATGGAGCCTGGTAATCATAAAGTAATGTTTCTTTAATTTTGTTTTTATTTCTCTGATATATTGAAAATATGTTTTGCCTTTTTTCCCATTGTATTTGAGTCCCTAATTCTAGTCACCATTTTGCTACTTCTCCAGAAATATCTTCACAGTATAAAGAGAGGGCTACCTTTCTGCTGACTGAGTTGTAAATTACAGGTTGCTTAGGATGCTCTCTGAATGCCTCTTCTCTGCCCACAGCTTTACTGAAATACCAAACTCAAACTGCTGAAGCAGTTGCATCAGAGGAGGTGTAAATAAATTCCCAGAAACCGCTTTATTACTCCAATTGAAATATCAGAGTTCCCTCAAATTTATCATGCCCCAAACTAGATTCATGATCTTCCAGACACACACCTTCTTTATCTCCAGTGCTTCCTATCTCTTGTGAAGAGTGATTGATACATCTTTCGTGTTAACCCAGCGTCACCACTCAATCACCGAGACTTGCTGATTCTACCTCCTAAGCATCTTTTGAATTGATCTACTTTTTTCCCTGTTCCATGTTTTTCTTGTTCTGATGACATGTCCTTTTCTAAGTCCTAATTACTACTGTAATAACATTCTAACCAGTTTTCCCACCATCATTATTGCTTTCCTATAAATTCATCCTCCACACAGTGCAGGTCACTCATTCATACACAATACCTGTGACAGAGGGGTCGAGAGCCTGAATCCAGAGTGTAGCTTGACACCAACCCCTGACACTTAATTGCCTCATGATCTTTGGCAAGTGACTTTAACACTTAATTTTCTCCCCTAAAAGTGGGAAAATATTAACTCTCACATGGTTGTTGTGAAGAATAATAAGGCATTTAATTGGAACTCTTAGAGTGGTTCCTGCTGCATATTTAATAATCAATACATATTAGCTAACATGATTTCATTGAGGTCATGTGTTTGCATTTAAAGCCCATAGACAATGATAGGCTAAAAACTTTCATTACTGGGAACAATTGTAGGGGCCTTTGGCACACCTCCTCAGGGAAGGTCTCAACTATAACTTGGACTTTAACAAACACAAACAATGTAACCTAATCGTATATACCTTTATATTAATCTGAAATTTAAAAAAAAAAAAGGCATTAGGTAAAGACATATGCTTGAGCAAGCCAGACAGAATGGCTGTTCCTTTCTTCCCAAAGACTGGGACCATTTGCCTAGAAGGTTTCTCTACCTTCTAAATTAGATGATGCATGCCCATAGGCTTTTTTTTTTCTTTTTTAATGATCCTTCTCTGTCAGCCTCAGGCAATACTCTGCCATTTCCAACCACATTCTAGCATTTCTTGGAATGCTAGTGATTAGCCTGACAGCCCTTATGAGCCAGCACTATGAATTTCTGCTAGAATGGGTAGAACACTGTCCTTTGCATGAAAGCAGTAAATAGATTGCTAAGCATTAGCTTGTTCAAGATTGATTCTCAACTGGTTGGACTCCCAGGAAAAGAGTAGGCCTTTGGGAAAGCTCCAGGAGGACATTGGGGATAACCCTGGGTCTAAGATAATCAATCTTAGCCACAGCTTAAGCACCGTGGTCCCCACAACACCAGAGAGGAGGCTCAAGCTTTTTCATATCATGATTTTCAACATGATATAAATAACAAACACTCACTGGCCACAAAACTTGGCCCTTGGTGTCTGGTCATGCCAAGAAAGGCAACACCCACCCTCTAAAACTGGGATGCAGGGATGGGATCAGGCAGATAAAGTATCTGGCTTCTTGTTTTTCAGTGACAAATATACTGTGTACAGAGTTTTGGGGATGCTATGTGTCACATTACACATTTCCTTTCTGTGAGCACGTCCTATATATATGTATTCATAATATACTAATGCTTTTATTAAGAAATATGTATGGAAGACATACACGGTAAAGGAAAAGCTACTAAAATCTGGTGAATTTTTATAATATCCCTAATTCTCATCTTGCTAAAAATCGGCAAGTAACTTGAATCACTAATTTAAAATCATATTTTAATTATTTATATTCCCTCAGTATATATTTGCTTTACATCCACAAAGACAGAGAAAGTGTTCTCAAGTCCAATTATACATTAGAATCAACTGAGGATGTCTACAACATTGATGCTTCAACCCTACTCTAAGAGACTCTGATTTAATTGGTCTGGTCTGGGGGTCAGGACAAAGGTACCTTTTATACTGGCCTTTAGATGGTTTAGTTGTTCAACAAGAGGGTGAGCATGTTTGACAGAATTTAAAGCTTCAGGGATGAAATGTATGAGCATGTAAGAATCATTTCTTATTGTAGCAAATATTAGGTACTTGTATGGTCTTTTATATTATGAGCCTGATGTATCCAGAAGAGGATGTCCAAGAGCTTTGGCATTGTACCCTGCACAATAATTTTGTAACCCTGGTATAAAATGGCTTAGAGAAATGTTCTGCTTACCATAAAATCACATTTTGCATTGTCTAGGGACTATTTCATATGGTCACCTTACTTTCTTCAAAAGAATCACTATTTATGTATAAAAAGTTCAAAAATTCAGGGAACATGCCTAGAGGTTAGGATAGGAAAAAGAAATGTTCCTAAATCTAAAAGCCTGAAGAAATTGACACAAAAGCATTTGGAGGATAAAAGATAAAAGATATAAAAAGCTTTCTAGCACCTTTTAAAGGAGATCACTGACAGCGAAATGGTTTATATCTGAATTTTTTGAGGAGAGTTTTTTTTTTTTTTTTTTTATGTGGCAATTCTAGTTTTGAATTGAATAAAAGAAAAAAAAACTTTCGTACCACTATCATTTGGCTTTGGAGAAGCATTGCTAAAACCTGACACTTTTTAGCTTTCAAATCTGAGCATCTAACTTTGGCACGAAAGCGACTGTGAGTGTGCAGTCCTGGCATGGAGCAAACAAAGGCCCAGGCCTGGTGCCAGCAGCAAGTGCACATTTCAAGTTCTATCCTGGGAGCTACGCATAATTTCATAAATTCATTGTCCTCCATCTGTGTATTGTCATCCCGCAACCTAGTCAAGCAAGCAGTGGAGGTTCAAAGACACAGACGATGTCCTACGTTCTCTTATAATTTATTACTCTTTGAATTTCCAGTACAAAGGCCATATCCAATATGGACCTGTAGGGCTCTGCTTCCTTTTACTTTGGCTTTTTCTCATTATGCTTGACTTCCTCTTTTATCTTGGGACTCAGCTTTCACTTAGAGTTGGAAATAAATCTTTTCTTTTTTTTCTCCTTCTTCTTAGCTTGCCCTTGACTGCTATGGAAACCAAAAGGGAGCTTTAGAAATCCTGGATAATTCTTTTTTTTCTCTTGCATGGAGGCTGGGGGAGTTTACTGAAGGTCCTCTAAACTCTAATGTAGGCCTAAATGGCTTAAACAAGAAAAGGGAAACGTGTGCTTTACTGAATGGGATCTAAATTGTTTTGTCTATTACACACAAGGGGGAAAAAAAGAAAGAGAAGCCACAACATTTGTCTGACAAATGTCGGTATAAATATCCTATACTAATTGCAACCATCAAAATGAAACAAATAAGATTTAGAAAGACATGAGATGTTATCCCAATAAGAAGAAAAAAAGATAATACACTTGGCATCTTTCCAGTTTATAGGTAAAATGTTGCTCTTTTCTCAGAAAATGCTGGCTTTCAGAGTCAGATACCAGCTTTTTCATTTGTTTCAATTACTGTGAAATGTTACTAAGGCATCATATTTGATGGTTTATATCATGGCAGCCGTCCCCGTTTTCCTGAGATGTGTAATCAAAGAAAATGCTTGTTTCTGTTTGTAAAGTATCAGGTCCAGTGCCTGACTGCACAGAAATTCTCTGCTTTCTGAGAGTTCCAAAAAGCTTCGTGTACTGTTTGTTTATGTGCTTGTTAATGAACCACCAGGTCATCACTGATCTGAAAATAATTTGCTGTTGAAAGCAAGATAAACAAGCACATACCATATTTTATCAAAATTAAGTAACATTTTACTATTAAAATTTAAACTTTTATATATTTCTTTTGTTTCTAGAGATCTATAGGTTGATGATTTTATTAAGTAAATACTGTTATCTTTTTCAAAAAAATTACAAATAGAGTTTTTACACTTAAACACATTAACTTATCAGTATAAGCACCTTCATCATTATCCCCATCACCAACATAACGTGTAAGAAAAAAGACTAATTGCTGTATGTCTCATAACGTGTTTAATTCTTATATCATTCTGATGCTGTCATTACTGATACTACTTTGGAGGTTCAGAAAAATGAAACCAGAGATTGATTCTCCTAGGTAGAAGTGTTGAGATTTATATCCAGCATTCTTTGACCATCATCTTTAGTCTTTCTACTAGCTGTGTCTTTAAAATTATTTAAAGTGTTTAATCACATATTAAAGATGTGCTGAATTCCACAGAGTATATAGTATTTCAATGACATACACAAAATTTGTTTGCAGTAAGCCACTGCAATGATTAATGTAGGAGACTGTCATATTCTGAGGTCTATTTTCAATTTGGGGAGGGCTACAAGAGAGAAGGTGATGCAGGACAGGCATCTTGCATCTTCCCATCTAAGACCTAATTCTATCCTGGATCCCTAAATCACTCTCCCTCCGGAAAAACCCTAACTGTCGCTTCTATCATCACCCAAGTCAGCAGGAAGCAGTTAGACTGAGTCTTTGCCCTTTTCCTGACAGCAGTTAGAGTTTCCACTGGGTGAGGGAGAACTGATGCAGGACAAGGCAGCACCACAACCTGCCGCCTTAGCCCTGCTGGTGTTGATGCTGGGGCGGCAGGAGGAGCCAGCTTGTTGGAAGGGCCAGACACCTGTGGGAGACTCTGGCACCTTGCTGTCTCCTCTGCGTGCACTTTTGTTTGGTCAGTTTCATGGATGGGCCTTGCTGTCTCCTCCACGTGCACTTCTGGCTGGTCAGTTTCATGGATGGGCCTTGCTGTCTCCTCCATGTGCACTTCTGACTGGTAGATTTCCTGTCAGTTTCCAAGGCCTGAGAGTTCACTGGACAGCTGACTGTGACTGACAAGACCCACGCTGTAGCAGAACAAACCCCGGCCACTATATAAACCCCTGAGCAGAGAGCCTGAGGACAGACCTCGAAGAGGGAGCAGGAGAGCTTGTTCCCCTCCTGGGTTCTCTCTGCCAGGAGGTTTGGTTTTTGTAGTTGTTGTAAATTTTGTTTCTGTAAATAAATCCTGACTTACCACTAATCCTGTGGTCCTTTGATTCATTCTTCAAATCCCTGAGACCAAGAACCTGAAACTCCAGTATCATATCTGGTGAGCCAGCCAGGAGAGAAGAGGAAGTTCCAGTAACAGTATGAGTTATAACACTGTGGTATGAATGCACAGTCTGAATAAAATGGGTTGTAAAGGTGGTGGAGGTAGGAGTAATTGTGGGGAAGGAAATAAAATAAAAAGTGATCACTGGGATCCTGCTCAAACAACTGTGTGGTGGACAGAACAATTTATAACCTGGAGGCCAGAAGTAGATTGTGATCCATAGTTCTCTATTGGACAAGTTTGATTTCATTAAGGCACCTTTCTGAGTAGAGATGTCAGTTAGACAGTTTACAAGTAAGCATGGACATCAGACACAAGGTAGGACTTAGATACATGGCTCTCCAGAATATACAATTTTTTGAGTTTGGCAAAATGAATAATTACAAACCCATGTTTGGTGTGTGACAGGTGGCAAAGCTGGATTGGAGTGAACCATTTGTGATTGAGGATCAGGAGAATGGAGAGCACTCCAGGGACAGTTCTTCCTAGACATGTGGCTGTGATGAAGGAGCCGAAATAAGAAGATAATAACAGGTAACTCAAGGGGATGGCTTGACCATTCTAGGAGGGAGTAGAACAATCAGGCTCACATGCTTGAAGAAAGCACACAGCAGAGTGAGCCGGCGCAGCACCCAGGAGCTTCCAACAGAGGTGTGCCATGAAGACGGAGAGGGGAGGGGATTCCGGGGACCCACTTCAACAGTGTTTTTGACAGGAAGAGGAGCCCCACCTCCAGATGGGAATAAGAGAACAATGGGACGTGAAGATGGATGCAGTTTTGAGGTTGGATAAGAGAGACATGAGCAGGGCTTCTGTTCTGTCCACAGATAACAATTAATAATCAACTTTGAGCACTTGCCACATCCCAGGAGGATTCTAATGCACTTTGCGTGCATTATCCACAGCAGGAGAAAGGTGACTTTGATAACTTCCATGTACCAGTGAAGAAACAAGTATAGGAAAGATAACTTTCTCTAAATCACAGAAGTGGTTACCGGCTGAAGCTGTTTAATGCTCCTAAAGCATTAAGCTACAGAATATCCTGAAAGTTATGTAATGAAGCAATTAGTGGCAAGACCCAAGAGTGATGTTGCTTGTGTTTTTTATTAATATATCAAAACTGAACACATTTTGGAAGTATATGTGATACTTCAATATGTATAAAATGTATAATGATTGAACTGGGGTATTCAGGATAGCCATTGTCTCAAATTGGGGTATTGAGATACCTGTCACCTCAAACATTCATCTTTTTTTGTGTGTGTCAGTAAAGTCACAACTCTTCTAATTATTTTGGAGTACATAGAAAATTATTGTTAACTATAATTTCCCAACAATACTATTGAATGGTAGAACTTAGTCCTTTTATCTAACTATATTTCTGTAGCTAGTAACTAACTTAAGAACTATATTTGCAAGTGCTATAAGGAGATTAAAAATACATAAAATTATTATAGATGGGTTGGGAAATCCAGTTTCCTGGAAAATAGCAAGACGTTTAATTAAAATAAGTTAACAGTTACTTCAGTTGTGTGATAATTATGTGCAAATACACATGTCTATATAGATGCAAATATATTTTTCCCAAGAGGGTGATATTATTTGCAAGCAAAATAGCAAACATTATGTAGCAAAAAAAAAATAAATAAATAAACTCTATTTTACACTATATACCTGAGAAGCGATACAGTTTTTCTAATATTTGTTTTTCTTATTTTTTTTTTTTTAGTGTTACCCACAACATACAAGAAGTCACCATTTTGGATTTTGTTTGTTTTTGTTTTGTTTCTTTGCCCTCAATATTTTGTCTGGAATTAAATCTGCACTCCATCATCTGGATCTTTCTATACCAAAGAGACTTTGGACAAGACACTTTACATTTTTAAACCCAAAGGTGGAGCGAATAATGGAGTTTCATTACTGAGCTATTGGGTGGTTTAAATGACACATACTGGTAACAGGCATAGATTCTAGTATTGTAACTCATAACACTGTAATTGTTAGTCTTTTATTTTTATTCCTGGACTAACTTTTGACACTCTCTAATCCATTTTCCTCATCTTAGCCAAAATTATATTTTAGAAATCTACACCGATAATATTGTTCCCATGCCTAAACAACTTGCTAGCTCCTCTCTGCTGGTAGTGAGAACACTCTAAATAGACTCTGAAATAAACCCTGTGTGTCAGACTTGAAGCTTGGCTGAACTCTGTACCCTCACTTTTGATTCAAGCCTTCTTTAAGGCCTCTGTTGTGTCATATTCCTTGCTACTGCAGGATTTTTCATAAGCTATTTTTTCAGTTTGGAATGTTTTACAAATTCCCAGCCTACAGTTGTCATTCATCTCCATCTCCTATTTTGCACCAAATGTCAAATCCTTGTCTTTTTTCGTTTGTTTGTTTTTAATGTAGGGGCTTGCTCTATTACCCAGGCATTATGCCATTGGTATCATCATAGCATGCTACAGTCTCCAGCTCCTGGGCTCAAGCAGTCCTCCTGCCTCACTGTCCCAAGTAGCTAGAACTTCAAGTGCCCACCACCACACTTGCCTATTTCTTTTCTAATTTTTATGTTTTGTAGAGAGGGATTCTCACTACTGCCCAAACTAGACTCAAATTTTTGCCCTCAAGCCACCCTCTGGCATGGCCTCCTCAAGTGCTAGGATTAAAGGCATGAGTTACTGTGCCCAGCGACATCGGTCCTTTCTTATTTTCTCAAATTAAATGCCATTAAATACAACAGCTATTCTTTGTACCTCAGAGTCAACTTTGTTTCACTTGGTCGATGAAATCTTAGCCCTTGATCATTTGTAATTTTTAGCCTTTTTTACATTTGTAGTCAAAGGATTGAGTCATTAATTATGAAATGCCCAATTCTAATAGCCCCTGAATATAAATAACATGCAAGTCTCATAAGGCCAAGAACTGTGCCTGTGTGGTTGTGCTCTGCTTGTAGTAGGTGCTCAGTACATTTTTGTAAAGGAATAAATAAATAATAGATATTTGAGACTAGCACACAGAAAATCTGATTGGAGTTTTAATTTATGCTGTTACTAATAATGAGTATTATTTCCTTGAAAGCATCTAAATTGCCTTAAACATGTATACAACAAAGAGATTGTAACCTCCAGTGGACCCTTTTATAAAATTCTTTTTAAAACAGACAAAGTCCACTTCTGTAAGTCATTAGTGAATTTGAGGAATTCACCCAATATATCATAAAATGTTATAAGAACAATATCAAAAAACAAGGACAGAACACAGACATATTCATGATATTAAAACAATCTTCATGTGATAGAGTCATTGAGTGCTCATCATGGGTGGCGTGGTACCCAAATGATGTTGAGGCTAGAAAGACAAATTTCCCATGTCATTCTGCTGATCAGTTACAAGGAATGGATTAAACCAAGGTATGTCTGAGTTAGTAATTGGTGTCCCAATTACTATACCCAACTATATCAACTTGGACCCAGCCTGCAAATATTCACAGAAGAGGCAATGCAAAGTCAGCTTTCAGTGAGATTATAGAGATTTTATCTATTGAGAGAAAAATGATTGGGGGTTGCTTTTGGAAGGAGGTAGATCTTTACTGAAACTTCAGCACATTTCTTTTCATTTATGTTTCATAATACTCATTTAACCTTTCTCTTTTGCAGCTCCCATTCAGAATGCAGTGAGGCAAGCAGTTATTGGTCTTAGTCTCCCACAATTCAGGTGGTTTGGTCTCTATAGTGGGAGTGGAGAAGTAGGATAAATTTGAGAACACCTTAGGATTTGAAAACGATCTAAGCCATTTTCTAGTATTTTACTAAGAACTACAGAGTCAGAAATGCTTCACTTGTTTTACAGTGAAATTGCTGAAGACATTTTTGAGTTTTCTACTACTATATCTAGCACATTTTAGAACAATTCAACATAAATCAGTATTTTTGGAACTGAGTCATCAATACAGATGTGTTAAATTAAGCAAACAAACCACTAGAAAAAGAGACAATCAGTGAAGAATTAAATGCTGAATGTTCCTTTATAAATAATAATAATGTCAAATATAATAATCATAACTGACAATTATTATAAAAATATACCCAAACTAACTGATGACAATGTGTTAATCTGAGATAAGAATCAAATTAAATTTACACACAAATTCCCATATCTCATTAAATGTCATAATAGAGTAAATTTAGTAAGTAGGATTATCTCTTGAATTTAAAACAATTTAGAAGTACTTTTCTTAGCATCAGTATGGCACATTTGCAATGTGGGAAAAACGATGGAATCATTTAATTTTTAATATTTATTTAAATTAATTTCAATTTAAGTAGGTATATAAGGCTTATGACTATCATATGGGACAGTGGGGTCAAACATCCTCCTTTGTAATGTCATTAGTTATGCTGTAGATGTGATTCATATCTCAGTCCCCTCCCTTAGCATTTCTGAATTTCTTTTGTTTCAGTTATTCTGGCTTGAAAATTCAACACATTTCTTTTCATATCTGTTTCATAATACTCATTTAACCTTTCTCTTTTGAAGCTCCCAAAACCGTGTTCTGGGGACAAGGACGGTTACTGTGAAATGTGTATTCATTTATCTTATGGGGGTTGTGAATATTAATCATATTCACTTGGAGAATTAGAATGAAACACGCAATAAACTCACAACTGATACCAGTAAGTTAAAACATCCCCACACATTCATTACTCTCCAAGACTAGCATTGCTCAGAAAATGAGGAAACTATTTGTAACACTCATAGAGACTGTTAACAACAACAACAAAAAGTAACAGATCACAGAGTCTCACTTTGTGCCCCTGCGTAGAGTGCTATGGCGTCACAGCTCACAGCAACCTCCAGCTTTTGGGCTTAGGCGATTCTCTTGCCTCAGCCTCCCAAGTAGCTGGTACCACAGGCACTCACCACAATGCCTGGCTGTTTTTTGTTGCAGTTGGGCCAGGGCCAGTTTTGAACCCACCACCCTCAGTGTGCGGGGCCGGAGCCCTACCCACGGAGACACAGGTGTCGCCCAATATTTCTCTTTTTTTAAGCCCAGACTTGCCCAAAGATGAATATTTCCTATAAACAGAATCACCTGGGCCTCTAGTCAAGACTGTCTTTCCCATCAGTTTCCTGAGGTGTGATATCAATCCATTTTAAAAGGACAAAAAATGTGTTTGTTTGTACCATAGAACGTATTTCCAGTTGGACATAAATTAAGATAATTATTCATAATTTTTTTCTGTTGTTTTTTCCTTCTAACTTGTCTAGATATTTTAAGATGTCAGAGACACATCTTAAGGTAAGTTGTCTGCCTTGATATATAGGTTAGCCATCCTGTGGTAGGAAGCAGGAATAGCTGTGCTGGCTTTAATGTAATGTGGAAATAAACATCAATATCGTAACTATATTCACAAACAGCTTGTAAAATTGATACATGTCTTTATTCAGTCAACAGATGTTACTTAAAAATCCCCCATGACTCAGCAATGTGATCAATTCTAGGTATACAACAGTGAATAAAATAAATATGGATTCGCAATCAAATATAATGGATAAAATAATAAATAATTTAAAATGAAACATTTTATTTTATTTTTTGTGTGTGTGTGTGGTTTTTTTGGCTGGGGCTGGGTTTGAACCCACCACCTCCAGCACGTGGGACTGGCGCCCTACTCCTGGAGCCACAGGCACCACCCTAAAATGAAACATTTTAACACAGAACAAATACCTTCTAAAATGCCCGTCTTCTTTCTTTTCGATTCCCTCTGTCCTTCCCTTCCACCCTCCCTTACTTCTTCCCTCCCCTTCCCCCTTCCCTCCCTCCTTTCCTCTTTTCCTATCTCACTCCTTCCTATCTCACTCCTTCCTTTTTTTTTATGATTTTCTTTCATATCTTTTTTATTGTGATGCCTGATACCATGCTTTGTATTAAGTCCACCATTCTCTCCTCTGTATTCACTTTGGTTGTGAATATATAAAAAAGTATCACTACAATTATAGGTAAAGCCTACAAATTGGCACCAAGCAAATGCCTTTTGCAGTATTTGGCTCTGCATATTTTCTTTTAGTAAGTCCAATTTTTAAGATACAAATAAAATGTCACCAGTGAGGAGGTTATAAGAAACACTGTTAAGTTTTCTAATTAGTATAATTATATTATATCCCAAAATCATAAATAGAAACATGCAGAATTGGTTATAATTAGGATTTAAAAGTATAATAAATAGAGGGTATTCGATTGTAAAGCTAAAAGAACCCCATCGATGCCATGAAAATAATATCAATATGTCTAAGTCTATGGCTAAATTTCTCTTAGATGATAGTGAAATATAAATATGGTAGAGGATCATGCCCATAAATAGTATCATTTTAAGTTTTTTTCATATCAAAAAGGCAATATGTTTTGTCTTTGGCTTCCAGAAATGGGGCCATGTTGAAATTTGGTCCTGCCCATAGTGTCTGTTTTCTAAAACGTATGTTATTTGATTTTATTTCTGATTAATCACAAAAAAGGAGAAAAGGAAAAAAAAAAGGGCTAACTTCCCCTAATTTTCTGAAATAAACATGTCCTTTAGAGACAAATGTGAATTCACATCACAGGAGTCATAGTGCTAAAATTATCGGACCTCAGAGAAATTTGACTAAGAGTTCTTGCTAAAGTTGTCACTTCCTTGCTCATGTAACAAAGCTTCTGTTTAAGAAAATAGCATCACATACCACAATTCATGTGCATAAGCCTGCAGATACTTTAGTTTGCTTGATTATTTTGTCCAAACTAAACATAAGAGTATAAACGAAATTTGAAAAGTAAAACAGTACAAAGCATCAAAGTCACTTTTGATTTCCTAGATTTAGTTGTAAGAAAATCACCATTGATTGAATTACTTTTGGTTAACATTTTTCTCTGTATAAGCTGTAAAAGTTATAGTCTCTTTACCAAGATGTCTCTAGTATTATTATTCATATTTAGATACATAAACATGTTAAATCAATACCATCATTGAGATCTGCAAAAAAATAGGAAGTTAACAGTTGCTAATCATAAAGGAATTTTGAGGAACTGTATTTCGTACTGAAGGCAAGATGAAGTCTCCTGTGCTGAGTCCTGAGTCAGGAGAGGCCACAGCATCTAAATCATAGTGCACATCATAGTATATCCTTTTTATATTTTGCAACATGTTTGCAGGGAAAATAAAAATGAAAAATAAGTATTCTCACTTTATGAAACTGTCCTGATTATTTCTGATGAAGAATGCTGACGTCTTTTCTGGCATGACTCACCAGCGTTGCCAAGGATCAGAGTTTTAAGATGACATCCTCTTCTAATATAGTAACTCTTCAATCACAAATGTGTTATTTAAGCTGATGTTCTGGTTAAAACTCAATATCCTTTATACACTAAAAGAGTGAGAACATGATAAGCCTTGTGTTTGATGTCATAAACTTTTTTTCCTTTCACAGCAGAAAGGGAAGGTCGTCCTTAGTTAGCCTCTTTAACAAGGATCCTCTTTCTTTGAGGGCACATTCCTCATAGACAGCGACCGAGGCGGCCTTCCAAGGGCCAACACTGATCTAGAAATACACTGTCTTTTCTCCTTTCTCTGTTAGAGTTCTCTTTCATTATGTTGACTTTGTATATGAAAAAAAATGATGTGTACTTAACGCCAATTAATTTGAGAAAACCATAAAAAAATATGTTGAAATTGGAATACAAGTGTGTTAAGTCCAAAAACTTTCTGACTTTAATAAAACCAAAACACATATGCTATTATGGTCTGATTCTAAAGTCTTCACTGCAGTTGAACTGAAGGAAAATCCTACAATAATCATGGGTAGTTAGAACATAGCCCAAGTCTGGATCTCTTGGCTTGTCATACTATTCTCAGTACTCTAGCTATCTTATGTAGCCTGAGGCTGTCTGAGTAAAAATTCAGTGAAAAGGGGTTTGGATAACTTTATACTACATATAAAAAATATAAAAATGTCTCACTTTAATTTCTCTACAGCATCCAATAATACTGATCCAGTTGGAATTTTCCAGACAACTTGACTGAATGAGAAAAAATAATTCATTTTAACAAATGGGTATTCTACCCATACTCTGAAAATTCTATATAAACAGATTATTATTGAATTCTGTCGCTTTGGGAGGCATTCCCTAGAAATGTTGTTTGAAAAAAATACAATGATAATGACCGAAATAAAACTGTAAAATAATTTTAAAATATATATTATCTCAGAAATACAGAATGTGACCAACAAGTATACCAGTTTGATTATACCATGTAGCTTTAATATTTTGGAAATTGTCATGTAAAGAAAGTACGCTGAACACACGTGCTGAAATAATTTTACATACAACCATTTTTATTAGTCACAGCATCAACTTCAGTTCTTGCTGAGTAGCTATCATATTGCCAGTATCAAAAAAAAAAAAAAAAAGTGGGCAGCGCCTGCGGCTCAATTTGTAAGGCACCGGCCCCATATGCTGGAGGTGGTGAGTTCAAACCCAGCCCCGGCCAAAAATCACAAAAAAAAAAAAAAAAAAAAAAAAAAGAAATGTGTTTTTGGGCAGTGCCTGTGGCTCAGTGAGCAGGGCGCCAGCCCCATATACCGAGGGTGGCGGGTTCAAACCCAGCCCCGGCCAAACTGCAACAAAAAAATAGCCGGGCGTTGTGGCCGGCGCCTGTAGTCCCAGCTACTCGGGAGGCTGAGGCAGGAGAATTGCCTAAGCCCAGGAGTTGGAGGTTGCTGTGAGCTGTGTGACGCCACGGCACTCTACCGAGGGCAATGAAGTGAAACTCTGTCTCTACAAAAAAAAAAAAAAAAAAGAAAGAAAAAAAAAGTGGTCACAGCAGAATATTATGACTACACCCAAAATCTATATAATCTTTTTTCCCTGATTTAAAATAGTACTAGATAGAGAACAGTTATACACTGAAACATGCAAACATGCCAAAGATGTGCTTATTAAAAATAAGAGTAGACATATTCAGTTTATATTAAATTAAAAATAAGATCACGATGAAAGGCATATGGAAAGATATGTACAGGAATTATTTAAAGCATTTTAAAATTACTTACAGGCCTTAATATAAGATTTTATTTTAAACAAGATTCATTATGTAGCTATTACAGATTAAGTATTATAAATAGTATTTATTGAAGACAAATGTGGAAAATCAACATTAAATTGTCCCAGAATTTTGAAGAATCTGTATGAGAACAAGAGAGAGAAAAAGAAGTGAGGCAGCCAGTCCTAGGCTGTGACCCCAATCATCAAAGCAACATTGGCCTCCTGATGTACACAGGAAGAACCAAGGTAATATGATGGTGCAGTTGCAAAATGTTCCAATATCTGAATTCCATAAACTGTCTCAAATGTTTTATTGTTTTCTCTCAGCAAAAAATGAACTGTGGATTCTAAGGATTGATGGCTAAGAGCTCGAGTGGGTATCCTTGCAAAATGAGGAAAGAAATAGCACAAAGCAGATCGCAGGATCTAAAATGCAGCATCTCTTAAAAGTATGTTTGTCAATTTATTAGCATTTTGACGGATGTGCTGAAATTCTGTTAGACATTAATCTTTAAAAACATTTTGCTACACAGCTAAGTACTGGGGTTCCAAGGTAAGGCAAATCTGGGTTCAAATTCATTTGCATGTATCTATAGTTATGTGCCTTCAGGGAGAAATTTAAATTCCCTAAACTTCACTTTCTTCTTCACTAAAATGGAAAAAATAAATATTTCAGCAGTCCATTTGACAGATAAATAACATATTTATTTTAAAAATAATTCTTATGGCGGAAGAGCTGCACAGGGACCTGTGATTGGCACCCTCCACCCTCTGGAAAACCTGCTCCCGACCCTTGATCGGCACCCTCCTGAACCTCCAGAAGAGCTGCACCAGATCCATGATCGGCACCCTCCCAGAACTCTGGAAGAGCTGCGCCCTCCTGGACCCTGGTAAGAGCTGCGCAGGGACCCACTACCCTGCCCACTGGGCATCCCCACACTCTGACCAGGAACTCCGGGAGCCGAGTCCTCCCTCCTGTACCCTCCCTGCCTCCACACCTCCTGCTCATCTGGCCAGGGACTTTGGTAGCTTCATACCCTTTGGAGCCCTCCTTGCCTCTGCATAGAGCCCTTCTCCTGGCCAGAGAATGCTCGAGCCTTGGCCCATCTGTGCCAAAGTCACTGGGCATCAGGCACTCCCAGAACCATGTGCACCACCCCCCTCCCTGTTGTTGGATCTCAGGGTGTCATACTCTGGAGCTACTCCCACAACCAGAACTCCCTGGCTGGGGCAGCCCCAGAAGAGCTACACAGGGTCACTCCCAACAAAGATCCAGCAATAATAGAGTGATCCCACAGGGTCTAATCTCAGAGAGACACCACCCACCCCAACTCTGAGGACAACCAGAGGCAACAGTGAAAAACAATCATGAGATGAAATCAAAGGAAATACTCTGGCAATATGAATAACCAGAGTAGATCAACTCCTCCAAGGATCAATGGGGCAGACACAGCATAAGATCCCATGCACAAACAAATAGCTGAGATGTCAGAAATTAAATTCAGAATCTGGATAGTAAATAAGATAGAATTAGAATTCCAAGCAGTAACCCAAAAGATGTCTCAAGAATTCAACGAATTCAAAGACCAAATGATCAAAAATTTTGTCACATTGAGACAAGAAGTTGCAGCCCTCAAAGATCTGAGAAACACAGTAAAATCCCTCAGTAACAGAATGGAGCAAGCAGAAGAAAGGATTTCTGACATTGAAGACAAAGCTTTCGAATGTTCCCAAACTCTCAGAGAGGAAGAGAAATGGAGGGCAAAAACAGATCACTCTCTCAGAGAGCTCTGAGATAATTTAAAGAAAACCAATATTCATCTTATAGGGATCCCTGAAAAAGATGAAGTGGCTTCACAAGGCACAGAGTCTCTTTTCCATGAGATTATGAAAGAGAACTTTCCAGACATGTCAAGAGATTCTGAAATTTAGATAGCAGACAGTTTCAGAACTCCAGCACAACTCAGTCCGAATAAGATATCCCCCAGACACATTATAATCAATTTCACTAAAGTTAATATGAAGGAGAAAATTCTGAAAGCAGCCAGACAAAAGAAAACCATCACCTACAAGGGGAAGAATATTAGAATAACTTCAGATCTCTCTGCTGAAACCATTCAAGCTAGAAGAGGATGGTCATCAACTTTTAATCACCTAAAATGAAATAATTTCAACCCAGGATCCTGTACCCAGCTAAACTGAGTTTCATTTATGATGGAGAAATTAAATACTTTAACGACATTCACATGTTGAAGAAATTTGTCACAACTAAACCAGCTCTCTGATATTCTCAGACCTATCCTTCATAAAGACCAGCATAATCCTCCACCACAAAAGTAAACCCACCCAGAAAATTTTGATCAAATTCCAACTTCCACAGTCGCAAAAGGATTAAAAATGTCCACCGGACTCTCAAAAGGCTTATCAATATTCTCAATTAATGTGAATTGTTTCAATTGTCCTCTAAAGAGGCACAGGTTGGCTGACTGGATACAAAAACTCAAGCCAGATATCTGCTGCATACAAGAATCTCATCTTACATTAAAAGACAAATATAGACTCAAGGTGAAGGGATGGTCATCTATACTCCAGGCAAGTGGAAAACAGAAAAAAGCAGGTGTTGCGATCCTATTTGCAGATGCAATGGGCTTTAAACTAACCAAAATAAGGAAGAATAAGGATGGACACTTCATATTTGTTAAAGGTAATACTCAATATGAGATTTCAATTATTAATATTTATGTACCCAACCAGAAGACACCTCAATTTATAAGAGACACTCTATACTACCCAAAGCAATATATAATTTTAATGCAATTACTATCAAAGCTCCATATTCATATTTTAAAGATCTTGAAAAAATAATACTTCGTTTGATATGGAATCAGAAAAAAACCTCGAATAGCCAAAACATTACTCAGAAATAAGAACAAAGCAGGAGGAATCACACTACCAGACCTGAGACTGTACTAAAAATCGATAGTGATCAAAACAGCATGGTACTGGCACAAAAACAGAGAGGTAGATGTCTGGAACAAAATAGAAAACCAAGAGATGAATCCAGCTACTTATCATTATTTGATCTTTGACAAGCCAATTAAAAACATTTAGTGGGGAAAAGATTCCCTATTTAACAAATGGTGCTAAGTGAACTGGCTGTCGATCTGTAAAAGACTGAAACTGGACCCACACCTTTCACCATTAACTAAGATAGACTCTCACTGGATCAAAGATTTAAACTTAAGACATGAAACTATAAAAATACTTGAAGAAAGTACAGGGAAAACTCTTGAAGGAAGCAGCCTGGGTGAATATTTTATGAGGGGGACTCCCCAGGCAGTTGAAGCAGTATCAAAAATACATTACTGGGACTGATCAAACTAAAAAGCTTCTGCACAGCCAAGCACATAGTAAGTAAAGCAAGCAGACAGCCCTCAGAATGGGAGAAAATAATTGGAGGTTATACCTCCGATAAAGGTTTAATAACCAGAATCCACAGAGAATTCTAATGTATTAGCAAGAAAAGAACACATGACCCCATCTCAGGGTGGGCAAGGGATGTGAAGAGAAATTTCTCTAAAGAAGACAGATGCACGGTCTACAGACACATGAAAAAAATCTCATCATCCTTAATCATCAGAGAAATGCAAATCAAAACTACTTGGAGATATCACCTAACCCCAGTAAGAGTAGCCCACATAACAAAATCCCAAAACCAGAGATGTTGGCGTGGATGCGGAGAAAAGGGCACACTTCTACACTGCTGGTGGGAATGCACACTAATACGTTCCTTTTGGAAGGATGTTTGGAGAATACTTAGAAATCTAAAAATAGACCTGCCATTCCATCCTATAATTCCATTACTAGGTATATATCCAGAAGACCAAAAATCACAATATAACAAAGACATCTGTACCAGAATGTTTATTGCAGCCCAATTCATAATTGCTAAGTCATGGAAGAAGCCCAAGTGCCCATCAACCCACGAATGGACTAGCAAATTGTGGTACATGTATACCATGGGATATTATGCAGCCTTAAAGAAAGATGGAGACTTTACCTCTTTCACGCTTATGTGGATGGAGCTGGAACATATTCTTCTTAGCAAAGTACCTCAAGAATGGCTAAGAAAATGCCAGGAAGGCTATGTTAACTAGTGTGATGAAAATGTATCAAACGGTCTATGAACCAAGTGTATGGTGCCCCATGATCATACTAATGTATACAGCTATGATTTAATAAAAAAAAAAAGAAAAAAAAAGAATGGAAGAAAATTTATCCAATGTCCTCAGCCCTACTATGAAGCTAATTTATAGCTTTCATATGAAGGCTATAACCCAACTATAACACAAGAATACGGGGAAAGGGCCAAGGGAGGAGAAGGGAGAGGGAAGTCAGGTGGAGGGAGGGTTATGGGTGGGGCCACACCTACGGTGCATCTTAGAATGGGTACAGGTGAAACCTACTAAATGCAGAATACAAATGTCTACATACAATAACTAAGAAAATGCCATGAAGGCTACGATGAACAGTTTGATGAGAATATTTCAGATTGTATATGAAACCAGCACATTGTACCCCTTGATTGCACAAATATACACAGCTATGAGGTAACAATTACAAAAATAAATAAATTTTTACAAAATAATTTTCATATATCAAACATGTACCTTTTAATACAAATAATTATTTAGTGAACTCTATCTTATGTATGTATGGATTATGCAATCTGTGAATTATTCAAGTGGATTTATAAAAATCTAAAATTTATTTACCCCATGGCTTACCAAGTCAGGGCATGCCATCCATGGTTAATATTAGCTAAAGGAGAAAATAAATAGGAAGGTGACTCTACTGAGGAAAATAATCTCACAAAACATTTCAATGATAAATAGGAATGAATTTTGATTATCAAAAAAATAATTCTTATGGTGTTATGAATATTAAAAAAAATTATTCTATGTATCATATTACCTCACTGCTTGGTACATAGTAAAAGCTTAATACATTCCAACTCATGATATATCCAGTTTTTAGAACTTTATTTTATTTAACATGCAGTAGTTTCCTTTTTACCAAAGCATGAAAGCAAAGTTAAATAGAGAAACTGTGGAGAGTTAAATTGTTAGCACTGCATTGTTATTGATTAAGATATTACTAAGATATTGTTAAAAGTTAAGGTATGGTTAAAAATCAAGCAAGCCATTATTTTTCTTTCTTTTGTCTGTATGTAAAAGTTTCTACTCCCCCAGACAACTTCTGGTGCTTAACACAAATCTATCTCCTTTCTAAAATAACAGAAATAAAGGCTTTTGAATAAAACTGAAAACAGAGGAAAGAGACAGAGAATATTTCATCTCAAAAAGACAGAGGGATTACACTGATTGTCTTGTAAATCTGACTGTGGGCAATTACTCTATGCTAGCCAACATAAATTCTCTGTAGCTTCACAGTGATATCCAAGAGATGGGTGCTGAGGGGCTGACGATGGAAAAGTCATAAGGTTATTGACTCAACCAATATAAATTCACCCACTCACTGGCAAGGTATTCCAAACCCCACTGTCTCTGTTACGTGTTTGCCACTTCCTTGATCCCGTTTCAACATACAACATAATTAACTTATCTTTATCTGTATCTTTCTTCTTCTCCCACTCCCTGTAACAAGGCAGGCATTAGGCATTGATGTTAGCTTGCCTGCGGTTTCATTTCCTCTTTAGTGATGTATGTTCACGCTTGAAAATATTTGGCACTTTATAAATAATATTAAAATAAATAAATAGGGTGGCGCCTGTGGCTCAAAGGAGTAGGGCACCAGCCCCATATACCAGAGGTGGTGGGTTCAGATCCGGTCCTGGGCAAAAACTTCAAATATAACGTAACATAAAAATAAAAATAAAAATAAAATAAATAAATAAAACTGTCCAGTCTACACCAGTGGTTCCGAGAGTCAAAGAACAATCAAGTGAGCTGGATAACTGGAGGACACGCTTCCCATTCAATAAATATAGAAGCAATATCAACTGTAATAGAGACTGACTTCACCTTGAGGTAAAACATTTTCCTGCAAAATATATTTACTGATTAGCTAGGATTAAAAACATTTGACCTTACACTTTCTCATTAATGGTGCATTCATGAGTTTGTATTGAATTAATTAAAATTGAATATAATACACAATGCGATGAAAATATGTCCATTGGAATAATTACTGTGTTAAAATGTTTTGCCAGTTTACCTATTTTAGTATTGAACACTAAGCTATGACAAACTAAGCACATATTATTTATACTCACTCAATTTCCAAAGTCAATCCAGTTAAGACGTCAAAAGTTAGCAAGCACGAACTTGGGCTAAACAAGTCATTTAGCCACCATTAGGCAAACACCAGCTGTGCAGTACTGTTCCTAGGCAATACAACATTTCAGAGAATGGATTATCAGAAAAGGGAAACAATGCCTTCTGCATCGTCACAGAAGTGAAAACTAGGGTTCTCCCTCATGTTTATTTATATGAATATAAAGGTCTTACACTAGCAAAAGTGAGGAAGTCATGGAACAGAGCTGTGTAGGAAAGAAAAAGTCATGGATTGTGTTTAGCAAATGGATTGCAGACTTTTCTTTTTATTATTGGAGAATAGTGGTACAGAATATAGATAAGTAATTGGCTAATTCATGGAAGCTACTGGCTTTTACCGCAAAGAGTAGGGATCATTGTGGACTTTTATATAAGGAATGCCAATCCTGGTAACACATACTTGGAAGACCAATATGACAGACAGTACGGAAAGAGCAACAGAAAGAGTTGGTACAAATGAAAATGGGTAAGAAAATACATCAACATTCCTCACATGAGGTGGATGAGAAATGGATCCTGGAGCTTAGGGGGTAAGAAGGCCCAGTGATAGGAACAATGAGCGTGAATAATATTCACTCTCAAGCAGTTAACACAGATCACTTCAAAGAGCACTGGTTTTACTGTATTTTTTGTTGTTGTTTGAGACGGAGTTCCATTATGTCAGCCTTAGTTGAGTGTGTAGCGTCACAGCTCACAGCAACCTCAAACTCTTGGGCTTAAGCAGTTCTCTAGCCTCAGCCTCCCAGGTAGCTGGGCCATCATACCCGGTTATTTTGGGGTATACTTGTCACTGTTATTTGGCAGGCCGGAGCTGGGTTGGAACTCACCAGCTCTGGGTACCCTAGCTGCTGAGCTACAGGTGCCAAGCCTTGACTCTACTTTTTTTGTTGTTGCAGTTTGGCCTGGGCTGGGTTTGAACCTGCCACCCTTGATATACCGAGCCGGTGCCTTTACTCAGTGAGCCACAGGCACTGCCCCATTATTTTCTTTTTTTTTTTTTTTAATCAAATGCCAGTCATATGTGCATGACCACACTGTAAAGTACGTCCTAAGTACAGTATGGCCTGTTCTTTTGTCCAGTCCTATGAATACTAGTAAACAGTTTACCTTCATTTCTCATTCTCCTCCAAGTGATTCAGTTCCATCCCTGCCAATGCTATCATGACCATTAGTTTTCCATCCACACAGAGATACTTTCATTAATAATTATGTTGGACCAGCAGAGATACCTTATGCAAATGACAGGTGTGTTTCCCTTTAGATATTGACATTTTAGATACAAACTATTTTAGATACATTTTACATAGAAATTATTATTCACAGGTGACATTTTAGATACAAACTATTAGAAAAACCTCTCTAAGAAAAATTCTGTTTAAATATGGATATCGTTACTATAAATATATTTCTTTTTCTTTATTTCAGTTGCATTAATCCTTCCCTGTAATATAGGTAATATTCTAAAGTATATTTAAGTTTTAAATGCTGTCTTCTGATAGACAATGTTCTGCAGTTATAATATTTTTATTTGAAAGTTTTGAGTTGGCACTGTTGAGTCCATTTAGAGGACAAAATGTTCAAACCAAAATTATGTCTGAAATCCGTCATTGAAGTACTTTAAGAATTAAAGCTTGGGTATAATTTGTTACTGTCCATATGTTGTGGAAACAAGCTGAACATACATCAAAGAAATCATTCTTTTCGGGAACATTTTTAAGAGCTTTCAAAGGCTGACAGAGTCCTTGCTTCACATTGAAATTGCTAAAGAGATCCTTTGAACTATTGAAATGTAGTATAGCCAGAGTTTGTGTTTTGTTTTGTTTCATCCCACTTTTCCAGATGCCTTTATTATCAGCAAGGAGGGAGGACAGTTTCTAGCTGATCAACTGGCAAAAAATACTTTGCTTAGTTTGCTATTGTATTGCAATGCTCCTTTACATGTATCTTTCATTTGTTATTGTACTTAAATTCTCTTTTAAGTATATCTTTTCCTAGAGACCAAGGAAAAGTTAAGCAACTGACAATACATTGGGAAAATACATGATCACATAAGACAATGTGTAATAACAGAAATAAACTTGAAAGCCTCGTTAATTTGAAAATGTATAACTGCTGTGGTGAAAGACTAATGACTTTGCATGATTAGGTAAAATAAAGATATTATTGTCATTATCAATAGACTACATTACAAAAATCAATAAGGATATTTATGTCATTATCTGTAGAACTACAGTATGGAAATATCTTTGTAGGTTATAACATCGCAATCTGGCAAAACTAATGTATAAGATAGTAGATCAAAAATTTCAATTGAAGTTAGTTAAAATTTCTATAGCAATGTTATGAAAGATAAATTGTTATGAAACACTGAGCAAACCAAAGTTTTTAAAAATTTAAAAAAGTATAATTACATAGAGAAAATTTTCCCCCTTTTAAAAAAATGCTATTGTGATGAAAACAGTGAACCTGCTATTTATACTGTAAATAATAGTGGATTTTTAACTTTATAGGCAGAATATTGTGCAGTAGATCTCTGGCACTTATTTAGCTTGAATAACTAAATATTTATACCCAAGGAAAACTCTCCACTCCCCACCCATCCCAGCCCCTTGAAATCACCATTCCTCCTTCTATTTCTGTGAGTTTGACTTTTTACACACCTCATTTAAGTGGTATCATGTGGAATTTCTCCTTTCACTAGTTGATTTCACATAACATAATGCTGAAATTCACCTACATGACTGCATATGTCAAGATGTCCTTTTTTAGAGGCTCCATAATATTTAATGTGTATATCATGTTTTCTTTATCCATTTATCCTTCCAGGGACATTTACGGGTTTCTCTCAGCTGCTGTGAATAATGCTGCTATGAACACTGAGAGCAGATACCTCTAACATCCTGATTTCAATTATTTTGGACATACTCAGATCCACGTGATTGATAAATCAAATATTTATTCTATTTTATTTTTTTTTGAGGAAATTCATAGTGTTTTGCATGGCAGCTACCACAGTACACTTTTCTACACATTCTTATGAATATATGTCATACAGAGAATTATCAGAAGGTGTAGATATTTTTAAATGTTTATGCCACTTAATTGATTATAATAAATGTTATTCATGATTATATATATTTAATATTTACTCTAATAAGAAAGTTGTTAGATTGTATTTAGCCAAGAAATCCCATTACCAAAGGGGCTGGATTATAGGCCATCAACACAAACTAAAGAATCCCCATAGATTGGTGTATTCTGGACAAACTTGTGAAAGATAACAAATGCCAAAATCCCTTGAGAAAACCTAAGACATGGTCTTTGGTGGCTGTGAATAATTCTTCTTTTTTTTTTTCCTTTTAGTAAGTCATATACTCATAGGTTCTGAGGTGAAATAATATCCAAAACCTTTGTAACCCGTGTCAGCCTGAAAATCCGGGAACCTCTTTAGGCTAAGCTGGAATCCTCTTGAGAACCCTGGTGCTAACTAGAATCTTGAATTCATAGAAAAACCAGAAGAATGATTGATATTTCCATTCTTTTCTATTTTCTTGCTAATAATGGTAGGAAATTATATGGCTCACAGGGTGTTGCAAACTTTTGCCAACAATCACCTGACTCATGAACCATTGAGAGGGGCACATGTTTGATAAGTGGAAAGGAAAATGCTCTCAGTTTCCTCTCTCACTTTCTGATGACTGTGTGCTGCTTCCTGCAGTTTAAAATGGGGACAATCAGATAATTATTGCAGAAATATAGCTGTAAGTAGAGCTATGAAGCAGAAATCTTAACTATATGGCTACTTCATGTCACTCCATAAAACTTCTATTTTGAATACAATTTTTTTTATTTTGAATACAATTTATATTTTTGAATGGAAATTTTATTTTAATGATAATGGTAACACATTATCATTTAAGAACATAGAAAAATATTATGAAGAAAATAAAAATATCACTTATTCCATAACTCTTGTTACACATAATTTAAAAACCATTTATTTATAAATAAATCTTTCTGAATCTATCATATTCCTTTCATGAGAAGAGAGCTTCATTGCTGTAATATTCTTGGATTTGTTATTGTTCCTTAACCACTAGTCCTTAAGGCTGAAGACAAAGCTTAATCTCACTGGGGTCTAAAGATGCAAAATGAAAAAATCACAGGTTGGTTTATACCTCCCTCTTCCTTCTTGAGCTGTTCGGTCTGCAAGGAGGATATTCTTTTGATGCCTATTAACCATGCTGTCAATTTAGGCATGAATGGGCTGTTCTCCACAGAGAGACTATTCTGTACAATTTGGTAAGTCTTTCCAATTGCAAACTCAATAACAGCAAGTCATCTTAATGATAGGAATTGGCACATTCTGTAACGCCACATGTATCCAAAATAAATATGATCTTTTGGCCACAATTCTGCCTTATTTGTACGCTGCAATTTTTTAATGCAATCAGAGCAGCAATGTATTCAATTAGAAAAGTCATATGAAGAAGTTACTAATGTGTCTATCTACTTCTCTTTACACATGTGGAAACAGGCCTATTGCACTTAAAATAATATGGCCAAGTTCACACAGGGAGTTCAATAACGTAGGAATCATCTTTGTGAATAAAAGCTACTTTATGTAACCAACATCCTACATATGCTATTCATTGTTTAAAATAATTTGATATTACAAACAGTATTAGCTGAAGACTCTTCAGTCTTCTTTTCACTTTGACATTTTATAAATTGCAAACCTACAGTTTCCCAACTATTCACTTGCAGAAAAAAAAAACAAAACTCTAAGTTATACATATTTAAGGACACGCCTACCACTATCATTGTTCACTGATACTGTTTATTTATTTATTTATTTATTTATTATTATTATTATTTTTTTGAGACAGAGTCTCAAGCTGTTGCCCTGGGTAGAGTGCTGTGGCACTCCTAGGCTCAAGCGATTCTCCTGCCTCCGCCTCCCAAGTAGCTGGCACAACAGGTGCCCACCACAATGCCTGGTTATCTTTTGGTTGCAGCTGTCCTTGTTGTTTGGCAGCCCGGGCTAGATTCGAACCTGCCAGCTCAGGTGTATGTGGCTGGCATCTTAGCCTCTTGAGACAAAGGCGCCGAGCTGATACTGTATATGTAATATTAACCTTACTCATCACTACATGTTTCAGTATCTGAGAAATTCTGCATTTCTTTTGCATCAGTTAGATGCTTAAAAGATTTTATCTTACATCTGACAGTTCAGTAGTCTGCAAAACTATTTCTTCAAAGGTTCAGATAGTGAATTTTTCAGCTTCATGGGCCACAGACTCAATTGCAAATACCAAAACAACTGATCTGCCATTGTAGGTGAACATTGCCTATATCCATATGAAAGGGTGTGGGAGGATTTGGCCGACTAGGCCTACTTTGCCAGCCCCTAATGCAAACTTCCATGCTATAGAACCCATCTCACACATGAGGAAGAGACTCATATTGCAGAGTAGATTAGAAATCATGATGTGCTAGCTGGGAGCATAAACTCTGGATCTGTATTGTCTGATAGTCTTTATCAAAACTGGGAATACTAATAGTTTCTATACACAGAATTGTGATGATAAAATTAATCTCTCTATTAATCTCTCTCATACACACACACATATAGAATATGAGATTTAGAGTACTCCGATACATAAATGTGCTATATAAGTGAATACAGCTATACATCATAATCAATAGTATTAAGATAAGAATACTAATAGTTTCTGTATCACAGTATTGAGAATATAAAAATAAATCAATATATATGAAACATGTAGAGTACTAAGACACAAAAATAGGTTATTAAGTGAAGGCAGCTATATACAATGCAATAAATTTTAATAATCATGATTATTTATATTTCTTGCTTAATATGTTAAATTCAAGTATTTAATTATTAAATGTAATCAGCTGCTAAAATTCTACATTAAACTACATAGATTTATTTGCCTTTTATCAATTGCTGAATCTTTACATTATTTAAAATTTGGTTGACATTGCAAGAAGACAGACACAGAATAATCTATCATGATCAACTTGTAATAGGAAGCTAAGAAATATATATAGATACATGAAAGTCCATCATGGTTATTAGTTTCACAGTTTGGTCTGTTACACTGATGGGTAAACTCAGGAATCCTTTGTTAGTTTTACTCTCCTTATTCACAACAGGAACAAGCTTGATTTTACAAACTTACCATCATCACACAGTTCCCTTTTTGACAGAGCAGTAGTTGCATTTCTTTCTTTTTTTTTTTTTTATTAAATCATAGCTGAGTACATTAATGCGATCATGGGACACCATACACTGGTTTTATAGACCGTTTGACACATTTTCATCACACTGGTTAGCATAGCCTTCTTGGTATTTTCTTAGTTATTGTGCTAAGACATTTACATTCTACATTTACTAAGTTTCACATATACCCTTGTAAGATGCACCGCAGGTGTAATCCCATCAATCACCCTCCTTCCGCCCACCTCCCCCACCCTCTCCTCCCTTTCCACCTTCCCCCTATTCTTATAACTGGGTTATAGCTTTCATGTGAAAGCCATGCATTAGTTTCATAGTAGGGCTGTGTACATTGCATACTTTTTCTTCCATTCTTGAGATACTTTACTAAGAAGAATATGTTCCAGCTCCATCCATGTAAACATGAAAGCGGTGAAGTCTCCATCTTTCTTTAAGGCTGCATAATATTCCATGGTGTACATATACCACAATTTATTAATCCATTTGTGGATCGATGGGCACTTGGGCTTTTTCCATGACTTAGCAATTATGAATTGGGCTGCAAAAAACGTTCTGGTACAAATATCTTTGTTATGATGTGATTTTTGGTCTTCTGGGTATATGCCTAGTAGAGTAATTACAGGATATAATGGTAGATCTATTTTTAGATCTCTAAGTGCTCTCCAGACATCTTTCCAAAAGGAATGTATTAGTTTGCATTCCCACCAGCAGTGTAGAAGTGTTCCCTTTTCTCCACATCCATGCCAACATCTCTGGTCTTGGGATTTTGTGATATAGGCTAATCTTACTGGAGTTAGATGATATCTCAAAGTAGATTTGATTTGCATTTCCCTGATGATTAAAGATGATGAGCATTTTTTCATATGTCTGTAGGCCATGTGCCTGTCTTCTTCAAAGAAGTTTCCCTACAAGTCCCTTGCCCAGCCTGCAATGGGATCACTTGTTCTTTTCTTGCTAATACATTTGAGTTCTCTGTGGATTCTGGTTATTAAACCTTTGTCAGAGACATAACCTGCAAATATCTTCTCCCATTCTGAGGGCTGTTTGCTTGCTTTACTTACTGTTTTCTTGGCTTTGCAGAAGCTTTTTAGTTTGATCAGGTCCCAGTAGTATATTTTTGAAGCTGTTTTAATTGCCCGGGGGGTCCTCCTCATAAAACACTCACCCAGACCAATTTCTTCAAAGGTTTTCCCTGCACTCTCTTCTACTATTTTTATAGTTTCATGTCTTAAGTTTAAATCTTTTATCCAGTGAGAGTCTATCTTAGTAATGGTGAAAGGTGTGGGTCCAGTTTCAGTCTTCTACAGGTTGCCGGCCAGTTCACCCAGCACCATTTGTTAAATAGAGAATCTGTTCCCCACTGAATGTTTTTAATTGTCTCGTCAAAGATCAAATAATGGTAAGTAGCTGGATTCATCTCTTGGTTCTCTATTCTGTTCTAGACATCTACTTCTCTGTTTTTGTGCCAGGACCATGCTGTTTTAATCACTATTGATTTATAGTATAGTCTGAGGTCTGGTAGCGTGATTCCTCCTGCTTTGTTTTTATTTCTGAGTAATGTCTTGGCTATTCGAGGTTTTTTCTGATTCCATATAAAACAAAGTATTATTTTTTTCAAGATCATTAAAGTATGACAGTGAAGCTTTACTAGGGATTGCATTAAAATTGTATATTGCTTTGGGTAGTATGGACATTTTAACTATGTTCATTCTTCCCAGCCACGTGCATGGTATGTTTTTCCATTTGTTAACATTTTCAGCTATTTCTTTTCTTAGAGTTTCATAGTTCTCTCTATAGAAATCTTTCACGTCCTTTGTTAGATAAACTCCCAAATCTTTCATCTTCTTTGGCACTACTGTGAATGGAATAGAGTCCTTAACTGTTTTTTCAGCTTGACTATTGTTGGTATATATAAAGGCTACCGATTTATGAATGTTGATTTTGTAACCTGAGATGCTGCTGTATTCCTCGATCACTTCTGAGAGTTTTGTAGTAGAATCCCTGGTGTTTTCAGGTATACAATCATATCATCTGCAAAAAGGGAAAGTTTGTTCTCTTCTGACCCTATATGGATACCCTTGATCGCCTTTTCTTCCCTTATTGGGGTAGCTAAAGCTTCCATTACAATGTTAAAGAGCAATGGAAACAATGGGCAGCCTTGTCGGGTTCCTGATCTTAGTGGAAATGATTTCAACTTAACTCCATTCAATATGATATTGGCTGTGGGTTTGCTGTAGATGGCCTCTATCAGTTTAAGAAATGTCCCTTCTATACCAATTTACTTAAGTGTTCTGATCATGAAGGGATGCTGGATATTATCAAAAGCTTTTTCTGCATCAATTGAGAGAATCATATGGTCTTTGTTTTTTTAATTTGTTTATATGCTGAATTATACTTATAGATTTACATATATTGAAGCAGCATTGAGAACCTGGGATAAAACTGACTTGGGCATGATGTATAGTTTGTTTTATGTGTTGCTGGGTTCTGTTTGTTAGGATCTTGTTGAATATTTTTGCATGTATATTTATTAGTAATATTGGTCTATAATTTTCTTTTCTTGTTGGGTCTTTTCCTGGTTTTGGGATCAGGGTGATGTTTGCTTCAAAGAATGTGTTGGGTAGTCTTCCTTCTTTTTCTACATTTTGGAACAGATTGAGTAATATAGATTGAGTATATACTAATTCCTCTCTAAAGGTTTGGTAAAACCTTAAGTAATTTAGATTGATTATATACTAATTCCTCTCTAAAGGTTTGGTAAAATTCTGACGTGAAGTCATCTGGTCCCGAGCTTTTCTTTTTAGGGAGATTTTGTATGGTTGATGCTATTTCAGAACTTTATATGGACCTGTTCAAAATTTTCACTTGATCCTGGCTAAGTCTTAGAAGGTGACTGCTTCCAAGTATTGGTCAATTTCCTTAAGATTTTCATATTTTTGAGAATAAAGTTTCTTGTAATATTCATTAGGGATTTTATGAATTTCTGAGGAGTCTGTTGTTATTTTGTTTTTGTTGTTTCCGATTGATGAGATTAGAGATTTTACTCTTTTTTTTCCTGGTTAGGTTAGTCAAAGGTTTATCTATTTTATTGACTTTTTCAAAAAACCAACTTTTTGATTTATTGATCTATTGTATAATTCTTTTGTCTTTGATTTCATTTAATTCTGCTCTAATTTTGGTTATTTCTTTTCTTCTACTGAGTTTGGGGTTGGAATGTTCTTCCTTTTCCAATTACTTGAAATGTCTCATTAAGTTAACTTTCTTTCTTTCCATTCTCTTGAGGAAGGCTTGCAGTGCTACAAATTTCCCTCTTAGGACTGCCTTTGCGGTATCCCAGAGGTTGTTATAATTTGTGTCTTCATTGTCTTTTTGTTCCAAAAATTTGGCAATTGTCTTCATAATCTCATCTCTGACCCAGCTATCAATCAGCACAAGGTTATTTAACTTCCATGTTTTTGTATGAGTATGCAGATTCCTGTTGTTACTGAGTTCAACTTTTATTCCATGGTGGTCTGAGAAGATGTAAGGAATAATTTCTATTCCTTTAAATTACTGAGGTTAGACTTGTGACCTAAGATATGATCGATTTTAGAGTATGTTCCATGGGCTGATGAGAAGTATGTGTTTTCAGTTTTGTTGGGATGAAATTTTCTGTAGATGTCTGCTAAATCCAAATGTTGGATGGTTAGGTTTAAGTCTAAAATTTCTTTGCTCTGCTTCCTATTGGAGGATCCATCCAACATTACCAAAGGAGTGTTGAAATCTCCAACTACTATGGAGCTGGAGGAAATCAAGTTGCTCATGTCTGTTAGAGTTTCTCTTATAAATTTAGTTGCATTTTGTTTGGGTGCATAGATATAAATAATTGAAATCTCACCATATTGGGTATTACCCTTAACAAATATGAAGTGACCATTCTTATCCTTCCTTATTTTTGTTGGTTTAAAGCCTATCATATCTGCAAATAGAATTTCAACACCTGCTTTTTTCTGATTACCATTTGCCTGAAATATGGATGACCATCCTTTCACACTGAGTCTATATTTGTCTTTAAAGGTAATATGTGACTCTTGTATGCAGCAAATATCTGGCCTGAGTTTTTGTATCCAGTCAGCTAACCTGTGCCTTTTTAGAGGACAGTTTAAGCTGTTCATATTAATGGAGAATATTGATAAGTCTGGTAAAATTTTGGGTATCAAGTTTTTCGAAAGTCCAGTGGACATTTTTAATCCTTTCACCACTGTGGAAGTTGGAGTTTGATCAAAAGTTTCTGAGTGAGTTTACTTTTGTGGTAGAGGATTGGGCTGGTCATTATGGAGGATAAGTCTGAGAATATCCTGAAGAGCTGGTTTGGTTATGCCAAATTTCTTCAACATATGAATGTCATTAAAGTATTTAATTTCTCCATTATAAATGAAATTCAGTTAAGCTGGATTCAGGATCCAGGGTTGAAAGTTATTTTGCTTTAGGAGATTAAAAGTCAATGACCACCCTCTTCTGGCTTGAAAGGTTTCAGCAGAGAGATCTGAAGTTATTTTAATATTATTCCCTTTGTAGGTAATGGATTTCTTATGTCTGGCTGCTTTCAGGATTTTCTCCTTCATATTAACTTTAGTGAAGTTAATTATGATATGCCTGGGGGATGTCTTATTCAGACTGAGTTGTGCTGCGGTTCTGAAACTGTCTGCTATCTGAATTTCAGAATCTCTTGGCATGTCAGGAAAATTCTCTTTTATAATTTCATGGCGAAGGGCCTCTGTGCCTTGTGAGTCCACTTCACCACTTTCAGGGATTCCAATGAGGTGGATATTAGCCTTCTTCGAATTATCTCAGAGCTCTCTGAGAGAATGATCTGTTTTTGGTCTCCATTTCTCTTCCTCTTTGAGATTTTGGGAGTGTTCAAAGGCTTTTTCTTCAATGTCAGAAATCCTTTCTTTTGCTTGCTCCACTCTGTTACTGAGGGATTCTACTGTATTTTTCAGATCTTTGAGGGCTACAAATGCTTGTTTCAGTGCATCAAAATCTTTGGTGGTTTTGTCTTTAAATTCATTAAATTCTTGAGACAATGTTTGAATTTCTCCTTGAATTTCTAATTCCGACTTTTGAATTGCTGCTCAAATTTCTAATCCCAAATTTTCCTCCATTTTATTAATCTTGTTTGTAGTCCAAATTCTGAATTCTACTTCTGACATCTCAGCCAGCTGTTTATAAATGGGATCTTCAGTTACATCTGCCATATCTTTCCTTGTGGGGGTTTATCTATTCTGGTTATTCATGTTACCAGAGTTTTTTAGCTGATTCTGCCCCATGATTGTTTTACACCATTTGATTTTTTTCCCCTGCAACTTGTCAAGGGGAAAGTGCTATGTCCTGAGAAACTGGGGACCTGTTTGGTGTGGTGGGGCTAAGTGTTTCTGTCTTATTTTCAGCTGGTCTCTGTTCAACCCTAGTGAAACAGTTACTCTGGGTTGAAGTCTCAGCTGTGAAGAAATACCAGCAATTAAGTCACCCCACCCCCCACAGGCAACAATTGGAAAATGAAAATCAAACCTTCCTGCAACCACACACCCAGGGCACCACCTGAATAGTCCTCGGTTGATTGGCTCAGTTCAAAAGGTCCAAATCAATTGTCTCAGTCAGCACCTGTCTCCGGTGGGAGAGTTTAAAAGGTCTCTGTCAACTGGATTGCAGGGGTCTGGTGACAACTCAGATATGACTTGTTCCGGTGCTCCATGGAGTCAGGAGGACCCACCCAGCTAATAGATCAGTCTGGAAAGGTTGATGCTTCCTTCCCCCACCTTGTACCTCTGTCACACTCAGTCACTGATAGTCCCGCAGGGCTTTGACCTAGTTGCCTGTAGTGAACAGATATTCCAGGGGTTTTCACCTGCCTGAATCACAAGGAAATCTATTTCTGTTCAGCCAGGCCACTGCACTCTGCCTCTATCTAGCAGGGGGATGCGAGACCTGACAACCTCGGGCTTTTGATAGAGGCTGGGGGGTGTTAACTCAGTTCTAGCCCCGCCCCTGATTTATGTTACTGACAGAACAGAACAGAACAACTTTGTGGGAATTTGTTTCTGTCCCTGCTAAATTACCCTGCAGAAGAGAAGCTGTTTTGAGTTCCCAGAGTCTGTGCCTCAGGCCCTGTCTTTGCTCCTGCAGGTTTGTATTTGGTTAGCTGTCAGTTCTAGCCACCTGTCTTCCTTTGTCTATAGGCTGACAATCCCCCGAGGGCCTGGTGTGTTTTAGGCTCAGTGAAATGGTCCTCTGGGTCAGCCCTTCCCTGGGAACTTCCCAGCTCTGCACTTGCGTTTCTAGTCCCCACACTCCACCCAGGCCGGTACCGCCTCAGGCAAACCCTTTACTCACTGGGCCTTCGTTTCCATCCCAGATGTGTTCAGTTGTGGTTGCCACCTAAGTAGATGCCTGGCCTCCTCTGGTTGCCCAGGGAGACAGCGGGTGTGGCTTCTGAATGTCTGGGAGTGAGCCCTATTGTTGCCAAAAGACGGCTGCTGCTCTGTGCCTCTGGCCAATGCTACTCCAGTGTGGTTCCCTCTCAGCCAATCGTCCTCTCCTCACTCCTGTGCCCCAGAGTCTTTTCTTTGTATCCCTGGGGTCGCAGCTTGCCTCAGCAGGGTTGATGTGTGTTCTTAAACCTTCTCTCTTGCAGCTCTAATCCACCAGGTTACTTGCTAAATTTCTGTCCTTTAACTCTCCTTCTGGACGGGAGCCTCTATGGAAAGCTGGCTTCAGTCAGCCATCTTGTCTCCACCTCCTCTTGAGGCCTGCAGTAGTTGCAGTTCTAACAACTCCCTTCTAGAAACTTTGCAAAGTTGCAGACCAGTATCAAATTTTAGAAACAGAAAGTTATGACACAAACTAATTAACCATCACCACAAAAGAGCCAAATGATCATTATATTAGGCTGCAAATCAAATATTGTTGTTATATAATATCTAAGTGAGTTTTACAGATTTAGTTTCTGAAGTTACAATGGCTAAATGTATTATAGAAAAAGTTAATACTTGTATTTATTTGCTAAAACATTTTTTACACAAAGATTAAATAATACTTTTCTAAAATGAGAAAAATAACATTGCGGGCGGCGCTTGTGGCTAAGTCGGTAAGGCACCGGCCTCATATACTGAGGGTGGCAAGTTCAAACCCAGCCCTGACCAAACAAACAAACAAACAAAAATTAGCCGGGCATTGCAGCGGGTGCCTGTAGTCCCAGCTACTCGGGAGGCTGAGGCAAGAGAATCACTTAAGCCCAGGAGTTGGAGGTTGCTGTGAGCTGTGGGATGCCACAACACTCTACCAAGGGCGATAAAGTGAGATTCTGTCTAAAAAAAAAAAAAGAAAAAGAAAAAGAAAAGAAAAATAACATTGTAATATGCAGAAATTGTACCACATATTCATCATCTTATCTTGCACACATTCTTTATTATAACACAATGGTGGTGAGGGTGGTAGCGATGAAATAGTTGTTGAAGGATTTATAAGACAAGTTGGCAAACTGAAAACATTTAAAGAAAAATAAAATAAAATGTAAATATTACTCCTTAGGGGAAGTGATCTTAGAATTTATGAGCGTTAAAAAATTTCCTAAGAAAAATATTATTTTTACATTGAAATTATCATTTGATTTGATACCATAAATTGTATCTATCTCTTGCCTTTCTAGATTTTTTATTTTTTGTTATATCTTACATGCTTGGAAGCTCACTTCAAGTGTATTCATATTTTATAGTTGAAATTTCCTAAGAACTCATCATTCTCTTTATAAATGAAGAGACAGTGAATTTTATTTTTCTCTTTTTATAGTGGAGAATGCTGAAAACTAGAAAAATTATGTAACAGGGTCAAGGAGAAGATATATCTTGTAGGTAAAAAAGACAAGATTTGAATATGGATCTTTGATTCTAATGCACTTCCTTTTAGCTTAGGCAAAAATATAGTAGGTGAGATTGTACAATCTAAAGAAAAAATTCACATTGTGATATTTGCTGATTCATATTAGTAAAAACATACTACTTTCCTCTGTAAGCCAATGAGCCTATTTAATTTTGGTTCAGCACTTTTATGATTTCTTATGGTTTTTTGATTCCACACTCCATTTATAAAACAATTTACTGCAGTATACTGAGTAAAGTGAAAGCACATACCCATCACTTGCTGTATTCTTCTTCAATCAATTCATGAATAGAAGTATTCCATTTAATATTTCTACCATTACAATAATCACGTATTGATGCAATGATGACACCTAAAATGTTCATAAACACAACACGCAAACATATGAGGTGACACAAATGTCTTACAACATCGTGCTAATATAATAAAGAAACTCAAAAGGCAAGTTGATGAATGTCGGAGGATAAAGATGATTTGGCTTGGTAGTGTTTCAGGAGTGTCAGAATCTCTAAACTTCTAACTCAAATTCTTTTCAGGGGATAAATTCGAGGAGCCCCACTTCTGCTCAATAATTCATTTATAAAACTACGCAGTGCATTTTTGAAGAATGCACATAAAGTCAAAACATGTTCTCTAGGACACAGGGTATGTTAGCAAAAGGTGTTTATAGTTGAAGGGCATTCTCACCCTGTACAGATGGGCACTTGTGTTTTCCTTGTCACGTTATTTCAACTCACTAACTTCCTGATACGGTAACTAAACTGATTTATTCTAACAATAAGTACCTGAACTGTCAAACTTCAGAATCTATTTGGAGTGTTCAGGCTAGGTTTACACATGGACTCGCAAGTCAAAATTAAGTCTCATTTTTTAGATCAATGTTACAATCTGCCACTGTAAATCTAAATGTAATATTTACGTTTGTGGCATATTTGGGCAAAGGAATTATTTTCCACATTTTAAGGTGAAAAGATTTTGTACATGTAGCCTTTACATTCTAATACACAGCTCCTAAAATCCTTGAAATTCGTGAACAGGTAAGAGTGCCTTTTATGGTAATGAGAGGACTAGTGACTGGGGGACCCTAATAGCCTCAGAATGTGGGCTGGACGCTGGAGGATTGGAACATTTAGTCCTACACACTCTCTCCATCTTTCAAGTAAGGGAAAAAGACTGAAGGTTGAAATGACCACCAATGGCCTGTGATGTAACCAAACAGGCCTAGATAATGAAGCCTTCAAAAAAAGTACAAAAGGATTGGGTTTAGGGTGCTTCCGGATAGCTACACATGTGAAGTTTCTGCAGGGGGCCCATTGACATCCCTTGTTCTATGCATGTCTTCTGTTTAGCTGTTCATCTGTGTCTTCCTAATATTCATTGGATTGAATGAGTAAATGTAAATAAAGTCTTTCCTTATGTTCTGTGACGTGCTCTAGTATTAAATTAGTGGAAACCAAGAAGGGGGTTCTGGGGACTATGACTCACAGTCTCTCATTCAGAAATACAGGTCACAACCTGAGACTTGCCATTGGCATCTGAAGTCAGGACCAAGGAGCTGGAGTCCTTGGTCTGTGGATCTGGGACAATAACTCTATATTGACAGAATCAGAATGGAATTGAATTAGTGGATACCCAGATGGTCGCTACTGAGGAAGTTCTTGACATGGCAGGAAATGACTCCACACACCTGGTGTCAGAACATGGAATGTTATGTGAGAGTAGGAAAAGTGCATTTTTTATTCCCACATCTCTTATAACATATGTGGTCACATTATAAAGCAAAATAAGGAAAATAAATAAATCATTTCTGCCCATGATTCTTATTTTCTAATGAATGGCTCAATGCTAACTACTTAATGAGGCTTCTAATTACAAAAATAAACCATAATAAATACTGATTATTGCAAAGATATTGATCTATAAATGTTATCACCTAATTTAACCTTTGCATCAAAATCAATGAATCAAGCACATTAATTATTTTATTAATAAACACATCAAAGTGGATAAAATCTAGTGAATAGTTCTAGCCTGTGCATTCATTAAACTTCACTGAGACGCAATGAGTTATCTATAAAAGAAAACAAATTGAATATAAAGCAATGATCTAGACTAATTTCAAATTAACTATGTGCTTGTTTTCCATTTACTACAACATCATATTGTAGATTTCAAATGAATTTGAATAATGATATGTTTTGAAACACTTAGGTCTGTTTTTTTCTGACATTTCTATAAATACCTAAATATAATTATTTTCCTTTTTTGACTAAAAATGATTCATGCATTACTTGAATTTTAAACATTATTTAACAGTTACTAATTTTTATATTTGTGGAGGTACCTATGACTGTAAATTTGGAAACCAGCGAAAATCAAGTATTTTTTAGCCCTGGCTTATCAAGTTTGGATTATTACTCAGGCATAAAAATAAAAAAAAAAACCAAATCGAGGGAGGCGGAGCAAGATGGCAGCCGAGTAACAGCTTCCTTGCATCTGGGCACCGTGAGTCTGGGGAGATAGGACTCCAGGCATCTCTGGCTGGTGGGAACTGCCTATCATCACTCCTATGAGGATACAGGGAGTCAGCGAGAGACTTCTGGACCCCAAGAGGAGGACTAAAACAGTGGAAAACCGGCAAGTGGTCGCGTGTGTTCAATCCGTCTAAACCCGCCCACAACTGTAAGTTCAGTAGCAGCGAGACTGCAAACCAGAAAGGCCTTACCTGTGAACTGTTTTGATGTCTTTGGACTTGGCACTGAGTTGAACTGCCTTGGGGAAGGCCTGAGCGGGAGTGCGGAGAACTTTGGCCATTGTCTAGGGCCCCAGTCTGAGCCGCTGAGCCAGACGGAGCTAATAGTGTTTGGCGGTGGGTCACACGGATCCATTGTCAGTGATCTGCCCCGGCAAGCTCCGCCCTCAGGGTCGCAGAGCTAGAAACGGGTGGGAGCTGGTAACCCAGCAACCAAGTAGCCTAAGGGTGGGGTTTGAGCCGCCTTGCAGCCCTAACCCTCAGGGGCAGAGTGAGACCGGTTTTGGCACACTGAGTAAGTGGATAGCCACTTCAGCAGCGATTCCAGCGAGAAAGCTGGGAAAGCTTCTGCTCAGCAAGTTTACAAGTTCAAAGTGCCTTTTAAGTAGGCTGAAGAGACATTTAGGGTGTCTACCTGCTGGGGTTTGAGAAATCAGCAGCCTCCAGTCGTATCAGAACTGTGACTAACATCTCATACCCCAGAAGACCACGTGTTGCCCAGACAATATTCAATAACATATACAAACTGCTTTGTTTTTGGTTATGTATTTTTTTCTTCTTTTGTTTTTTTGGTTTGGTTGTTTTTTTTTTTTTGTTTATTTTGACGTTGCTGATGTTCTTTTGTTTTTTTAATTTCAATCTTTTCCACACAGATCCCTTTTTCTTTCTCAATTTTCCTAGTTTAATTACAATTTCCCATTGCTGCCTTTTTTAATAACTTCAACTTCATTTTTGCTAGTGTTTCTACCGATATAATTTGGTTTTTCACCCAATTTTATCCCCGTAAAGTTTTCTGTTTGCTTCTTTTGGTTTGATTTATAGCATTTTTGTCTTTCCTCTCTACTTGGTGGAGGTGGGGTACTGTGTCTGATCAGGTTAGCAAAGAGCTGCTGACCTCAAGGGAACCACGCAACTGGGCACCCCCAGAAGGTGGGGGTTTTTTAAGGTTGTGTCAAAGTACCCTACTGTATACCTATATTGCCCTGTCTCCCTCTTTCTGTGCCTCTCTTCTTTTTGTCAATATTCCTTATACCCACCCCCTCTCCTTTCTCTATCTTTCTTTTTTTCTTATCACTCGGTCCTCCTTTCTTTCATCCCCTTTTTTTGCTCTTCAAACTTCTCACCTTTCTGGTCCTGTAACCCTTAGTCCACAGGCACAAGAACTTAAAGAGCAAGAGGAAGTGAAAGAAAAATTAGGGCAAGGAAACAGATAAAAGAAATCACTCATGAGGAAGAATCAGCAGAAAACTCCAGGCAACATGAAGAACCAGTCTAGAACAACCCCACCAAGGGACCATGAGGTAGCTACTGCAGATGATTCCACCAGTACAGAAATGTTAGGAATGACAGAAAGGGAATTTAGAATACACATGTTGAAAACAATGAAAGAAATGATGGAAACAATGAAGGAAATTGCTAATAAAGTGGAAAATAACCAAAAGGTAATCCAAAAACAGAATCAAATAAGAGATGAACGATATGAAGAATATAAAAAGGATATAGCAGACCTGAAGGAACTGAAACAGTCAATTAGGGAACTTAAAGATACAATGGAAAGTATCAGCAACAGGTTAGACCATGCAGAAGAAAGAATTTCAGAGGTAGAAGACAAAGTTCTTGAGATAACTCAGATAGTAAAAGAGGCAGAAAAGAAGAGAGAGAAAGCAGAACGTTCACTGTCAGAATTATGGGACTCTATGAAGCGTTCCAACATACGAGTTATAGGAATTCCAGAAGGGGAAGAAGAATGCCCCATAGGAATGGAAGCCATACTAGAGAATATTATAAAAGAAAATTTCCCAAACATCACCAAAGAGTCTGACACACTGCTTTCAGAGGGATATCGGACCCCAGGTCGCCTCAACTCTAACCGAGCTTCTCCAAGACACATTGTGATGAACCTGTCCAAAGTCAAGACAAAAGAAAAGATTCTGCAAGCTGCCAGGAGTAAGCGCCAGTTGACCTACAGGGGCAAATCCATCAGAGTTACCGCAGACTTCTCTAATGAAACTTTCCAAGCAAGAAGACAATGGTCATCTACCTTTAACCTACTTAAACAGAACAATTTTCAGCCCAGAATTCTGTACCCTGCTAAGCTAAGCTTCAGAATTGACGGAGAAATCAAATCATTTACAGATATACAAACATTGAGGAAATTCGCCACAACAAGACCAGCTCTACAGGAAATACTTCAACCTGTTCTGCACACTGACCACCACAATGGATCAGCAGCAAAGTAAGAACTCAGAAATCAAAGGACAAAACCTAACCTCCACACTGATGCAAAAGATAAAACTAAGCAATGGACTCTCACCAAATAAGACGAATAGAATACTACCACACTTATCAATTATCTCAATAAATGTTAATGGCTTGAATTCCCCACTGAAGAGACATAGATTGGCTGACTGGATTAAAAAACACAAGCCATCCATTTGCTGTCTGCAAGAAACACACCTGGCCTCAAAAGATAAATTAAAGCTCCGAGTCAAGGGTTGAAAGACAATTTTTCAGGCAAACGGAATTCAGAAGAAAAGAGGAGTTGCAATCTTATTTTCAGATACATGTGGATTTAAAGCAACTAAAGTCAAAAAAGACAAAGATGGTCATTTTATATTGGTCAAGGGAAAACTACAACAAGAAGACATTTCCATTCTAAATATTTATGCACCCAATTTAAATGCTCCCAGATTCTTGAAGCAGACCTTACTCAGTCTGAGCAATATGATATCTGATAATACCATCATAACAGGGGACTTTAACACACCTCTTACAGAGCTGGACAGATCCTCTAAGCATAAATTAAACAAAGATGTAAGAGATTTAAATGAGACCCTAGAACAACTATGCTTGATAGATGCATATAGAACACTCCACCCCAAAGATAAAGAATATACATTCTTCTCATCACCCCATGGAACATTCTCCAAAATTGATCATATCCTGGGACACAAAACAAATATCAACAGAATCAAAAGAATTGAAATTTTACCTTGTATCTTTTCAGACCATAAGGCACTAAAGGTGGAACTCAACTCTAACAAAAATGCTCAAGCCCACCCAAAGGCATGGAAATTAAACAATATTCTGTTGAATAACAGATGGGTGAAGGAAGAAATAAAACAGGAAATCATTAACTTCCTTGAGCATAACAACAATGAAGACACAAGCTACCAAAACCTGTGGGATACTGCAAAAGCAGTTTTGAGAGGAAAATCCATCGCTTTAGATGCCTACATTCGAAAAACAGAAGGAGAGCACATCAACAATCTCACAAGAGATCTTATGGAATTGGAAAAAGAAGAACAATCTAAGCCTAAACTCAGTAGAAGAAAAGAAATATCCAAAATCAAATCAGAGATCAATGAAATTGAAAACAAAAGAATCATTCAGAAAATTAATGAAACAAGGAGTTGGTTTTTTGAAAAAATAAATAAAATAGATAAACCATTAGCCAGACTAACTAGAAATAGAAAAGTAAAATCTCTAATAACCTCAATCAGAAACAATAAAGGGGAAATAACAACTGATCCCACAGAGATACAAGAGATCATCTCTGAATACTACCAGAAACTCTATGCCCAGAAATTTGATAATGTGAAGGAAATGGATCAATATTTGGAATCACACCCTCTCCCTAGACTTAGCCAGGAAGAAATAGACTTCCTGAACAGACCAATTTCAAGCACTGAGATCAAAGAAACAATAAAAAAGCTTCCAACTAAAAAATGCCCTGGTCCAGATGGCTTCACTCCAGAATTCTATCAAACCTTCAAGGAAGAGCTTATTCCTGTACTGCAGAAATTATTCCAAAAAACTGAGGAAGAAGGAATCTTCCCCAACACATTCTATGAAGCAAACATCACCCTGATACCAAAACCAGGAAAAGACCCAAACAAAAAGGAGAATTTCAGACCAATCTCACTCATGAACATAGACGCAAAAATTCTCAACAAAATCCTAGCCAATAGATTACAGCTTATCATCAAAAAAGTCATTCATCATGATCAAGTAGGCTTCATCCCAGGGATGCAAGGCTGGTTTAACATACGCAAGTCTATAAACGTTATCCACCATATTAACAGAGGCAAAAATGAAGATCACATGATCCTCTCAATAGATGCAGAAAAAGCATTTGATAAAATCCAGCATCCTTTTCTAATTAGAACTCTGAAGAGTATAGGCATAGGTGGCACATTTCTAAAACTGATGGAAGCTATCTATGACAAACCCACAGCCAATATTTTACTGAATGGAGTAAAACTCAAAGCTTTTCCTCTTAGAACTGGAACCAGACAAGGTTGTCCTCTGTCACCCTTACTATTCAACGTAGTGCTGGAAGTTCTAGCCAATACAATTAGGCAAGACAAGGAAATAAAGGGAATCCAAATGGGAGCAGAGGAGGTCAAACTCTCCCTCTTTGCTGATGACATGATCTTATACTTAAAGAACCCCAAAGACTCAACCACAAGACTCATAGAAGTCATCAAAAAATACAGTAATGTTTCAGGATATAAAATCAATGTCCACAAGTCAGTAGCCTTTGTATACACCAATAACAGTCAAGATGAGAAGCTAATTAAGGACACAACTCCCTTCACCATAGTTTCAAAGAAAATGAAATACCTAAGAATATACCTAACGAAGGAGGTGAAGGACCTCTATAAAGAAAACTATGAAATCCTCAGAAAGGAAATAGCAGAGGATATTAACAAATGGAAGAACATACCATGCTCATGGATGGGAAGAATCAACATTGTTAAAATGTCTATACTTCCCAAAGCTATCTACCTATTCAATGCCTTTCCTATCAAAGTACCTACATCGTACTTTCAAGATTTGGAAAAAATGATTCTGCGTTTTGTATGGAACCGGAAAAAAACCCGTATAGCTAAGGCAGTTCTTAGTAACAAAAATAAAGCTGGGGGCGTCAGCATACCAGATTTTAGTCTGTACTACAAAGCCATAGTGGTCAAGACAGCATGGTACTGGCACAAAAACAGAGACATAGACACTTGGAATTGAATTGAACACCAAGAAATGAAACTAACATCTTACAACCACCTAATCTTTGATAAACCAAACAAGAACTTACCTTGGGGGAAAGACTCCCTATTCAATAAATGGTGTTGGGAGAACTGGATGTCTACATGTAATAGACTGAAACTGGACCCACACCTTTCCCCACTCACAAAAATTGATTCAAGATGGATAAAGGACTTAAATTTAAGGCATGAAACAATAAAAATCCTCCAAGAAAGCATAGGCAAAACACTGGAAGATATTGGCCTGGGGGAAGACTTCATGAAGAAGACTGCCATGGCAATTGCAACAACATCAAAAATAAACAAATGGGACTTCATTAAACTGAAAAGCTTCTGTACAGCTAAGGACACAATAACCAAAGCAAAGAGACAACCTACACAATGGGAAAGGATATTTGCATATTTTCAATCAGACAAAAGCTTGATAACCAGGATCTACAGAGAACTCAAATTAATCCACATGAAAAAAGCCAACAATCCCTTATATCAATGGGCAAGAGACATGAATAGAACTTTCTCTAAAGATGACAGACGAATGGCTAACAAACATATGAAAAAATGTTCATCATCTCTATATATTAGAGAAATGCAAATCAAAACAACCCTGAGATATCATCTAACCCCAGTAAGAATGGCCCACATCACAAAATCTCAAAACTGCAGATGCTGGCGTGGATGTGGAGAGAAGGGAACACTTTTACACTGCTGGTGGGACTGCAAACTAGTACAACCTTTCTGGAAGGAAGTATGGAGAAACCTCAAAGCACTCAACCTAGACCTCCCATTTGATCCTGCAATCCCATTACTGGGCATCTACCCAGAAGGAAAAAAATCCTTTTATCATAAGGACACTTGTACTAGACTGTTTATGGCAGCTCAATTTACCATTGCCAAAATGTGGAAACAGCCTAAATGCCCACCAACCCAGGAATGGATTAACAAGCTGTGGTATATGTATACCATGGAATACTATTCAGCTATTAAAAAAAATGGAGACTTTACATCCTTCGTATTAACCTGGATGGAAGTGGAAGACATTATTCTTAGTAAAGCATCTCAAGAATGGAGAAGCATGAATCCTATGTACTCAATCTTGATATGAGGACAATTAATGACAATTAAGTTTATGGGGGGGGAAGCAGAAAGAGGGATGGAGGGAGGAGGGTGGGGCCTTAGTGTGTGTCACACTTTATGGGGGCAAGACATGATTGCAAGAGGGACTTTACCTAACAATTGCAATCAGTGTAACCTGGCTTATTGTACCCTCAATGAATCCCCAACAATAAAAAAAAAAAAAAAAAAAAACCCAAATCGTGTGGTAAGAGAAACATTTTTTAGTACATAGATTGTTATTTTTTTATTTGATGTTTAACCAAGTTACTAGCTTAGTATGTGGACTAAATATAATTTCCAGAAAGGATTTAATTCATATAAAGTTGTAGCCCTGAAGAATTCAAATGGAGCCATGCGGAAGATGGTTTGTCAAGACTCTCACTGTATCAATGACATGTTCCTTACACCAGTGCTGTTAGATATAAAGATGATATGAGCCAAATTTATAACTTTAAATGTTCTAATAGGCACAACATAAAAGTGAAATGATAAATCATGCTGTTTTAACAATTATATCCAAAACATCACTTCAACATGCAGTCAATATAAAATTGGTAATGAGGTAGCTTACATTATGTTTTTCTTGCCATCTTTAAAATCTATGCACATTTTATATTTCCAGCACATTTTTAACATGAATACAAAATTTACAAAAGTTAAAGTGAAATATAGCCATAGCAAAACAATACAGTTGCAACCAACATGTATATTCCTACAATTAAAAATTAAAAATTAAAATTAAATTAAAGAAAGTCGAACATGCATTCCCACAGTTGTGCTAGCACATGCTTCCTGGCTACAATAGTAGTGTGGTCCTAAACCAGGTGACAGATGAGTATACTTTAGTCTATGTCATAAATAATTCATATTTTTTAATAAAAGACAGCTATAATTTAACATTTCTGAGTTTATTCCGTATACAGTCTTTTAAACAATTATATTTTCTACAATGTGAGTCTGAAAATGCATTAATATTCACTATAAAGGGAGACAGTAATTGTGTGATAACAGCACTGCCTTACACTCTTTCTTAAAATGTCCATAGATACATAATTGCTATTTTTGAAGTAACTGGTTTAATTATCTCTGACAGAATTAGTTCAAATTTTATTAATATATTATTCAGAGATTCAATCTACAAAATAGTCACGTTCATTGAACAAGAGAGAATAATTTCAATATAGTTCTGTGACAGGAGCAGAGACCATAACCAAGAGCCTCACTTTGTATAACAAGGAGATTAGTAGATTTCTCAGAAGGGCAAAGCATGGTAGTTAGCATTAAAAAGCAATTAAACAAACCACGCAAAACTCCCCCTTCACAGCATCCCTGCTTCACCTGAACAATCCATCCGTCTGTTAAGAACTCTGTGCTTGAAGGAAAATTCATGCAAAATCAAAGAAACTGAAAATTAAGAATTCAATAAGTGAATATTAAAGTTGTTTCTATTTGCCATTTTATTATTGTTTTTCTGAGTTCAATACAGCTTATTATCAGAGGACATAAAATTGATGATAAAATATGAAATTAATTTGAGTCCACATAATGAAAGAAATGTGAGGGAGAGAGAATCTGTAGGCTCTAACACAAGAAAAATAGGAACAAATTCCTAGAGGAAGTAATGGAAACGGGTTACTTAAGCCCAAGATAGAATTAATACAGATAATATTGAATATATATAGATGGACTACTTTTAGGAAATTAAATTACAAGAGGAAGGAATAATTATGTGGTGACAGAAAGATCTGCAATTAATAGGATTTAACATAGCCATGGAAAAAGTCACTCCATCTCTATGACCCTCAAATTATTCTTCTTTAAAATGGAGTTAATTGAAGATCAGGATATTAAAAGTGGAAGTTATATGGATCCCCAGCATTCAGAGACATTCAGTAAATATTAGATCTGTTTATAGTGCTTGATATACTATAATAACAGGACAATGACCACAAATAATAAAGCCCTCACTACGCATTCTTAACAAGAAGCTTGATCTGCATCTTATAAACCAACCTCTGCTAGTTTTAAACATTTTATTTCTGTAGCATCATAGAATTTTATTCAGTTAGGGTCTTACTCGGGAATAAGTTTTGGCTTAAGGAAATATTGTGGTTGGTTCGCTCTTCTAACTAGACCACTGAACTTTCTCTATATCAGCAATAATGTCAATAAACTTGTTTTCTTTTCTTATCACTCCTTCTTTTACTGAAGTAGCACTTTAATTTTTATTTAGGAAGTTTTCTTCACATCCAATACCTGGATAACTGTGGTACAAGAGGTCTGGCTTCAGGATATTTTTGGCTTTTGCTATGTCCTCCTCACTAAGGTTAGTTTTTTCCTATCTTTAGGTTTAAAGTGAAAGTTATGTGATTCTTCCTTTCACTTGAACCCTATAAGGCCTTGGTAAGGTTATTAATTGATCTAATTTCAACATTGTTGTGTTAGGGTATAAGGAGATCTGAGGAAAGCCAATCAACGGGCAGTCAGAACACATACAACATTTACTGATTAAGTTTGTCATCTCATCTGGCTGCATTTTGTGCTGTGCCAGAAGATTTACAATAGTAACATCAAAGGGTGCTATAACGGATATAATAATAATGAAAAATCTTGAAATTTTGGAAGAATTGCCAAAATGTGACACAGAGATATAAAGTGAAACATTCTCTTTGGAAAATGAAACTTATGGAATTTTTCCAATGTAGTGTTACCAAAAAACTTCAATTAAAAAAAAATAATATATGTGAAGCACAATAAAAAGAGGTATTCCTGTATCTACAAGCACACGCCAGCAGAACTGCTATTTCACGTGAAAGTATATATTGTAATTATAACAGTCAGTACTGAGTTATTATTTACTTGATATTTTCCCATAGAGAAAAATATTTATCAACAAATTATATTAATTATATACTTAGTTCATGTTGTAAATCTTTGTACTTTGCATTTGAAAATTAATGGTTCATCTATTGGCAAATCAAGTAACTTAAAACTGTAAGGTTTTCGATGAGAGCACAGAAGAAGTGAATTTTTTGGCTATTATGAGTAGGTTCTTTTGAGTTATATAACATTCACACATAGTGCTCCACGATCTGAGTCACGTCTTAATAATTTCAGTGAAAAACACTTCCTAAGTGTATCTCTAAAAGAAAAGGTCATAAAGTTCATTTTCTAAACCTTACCCAAATATTACAATGGTTTCTGGTGTATTTTATACCCATTAATATTTTATCATACAGATGATTAAAACACCATACAGTGGCTCGGCATTAAAAAGAGAGGGAGACTGAAAAATGTAAGTAATTAATTTCAAAGAGATAGAGTTCCAAAATGTAGCAAATACAATTATGGCAAGAAATGATGCTGAAATTTATCCAGGGAACCATGTTGTAAAACTGACTTTCCGTGGATGTGTGTTTATGCATTTGTATAATTGTTCTCACTTTCTAAAATAATACAAATTACTACTGAGGGTGCTGTATGATTTTTGTCAAAAAGAAATAATATTACAATAAAGTTTCTACGAAGATATATACATATATATATGCACACACATTACTTGGGCACTGACCAGAAATTCAATATATCACCTTATTGGCATTCTCAGAATTTGTTTTTAAAATATCTATTATAACCCTGCTTATTAAATTCATAGACAATATAGAGCATTGTGTTATGTTTAATGGTTCCTCAAATGAAATTCTCATTAGTTACATGGCTTCCTCCACCCGTCCATGCCACGATACAGCCTGATGCAAAAATAAGACGTATAAAGATGAGAACTATTTTGCAAATACAGATCACTAAAGGGAACAGTAAAAATTAATTCATATTAAGAAGAAATAACCAAGTGAGTGAAATAAATTAATCTGTCCTAAATTCTAAATGTTAAGAAGATAAAGGTTCCCTTTTTTATTCGTACTATCACAAATGAGAAATGTCATTTAAAACGGTATTTGGATTTTCTTTTTAAATGGTTATCCTTTCAAGTATTTTCTTAAAAGTTTCTGTGAAAATCAGCAGAGAAGGACAATTTAATTAGGAAGCCAAAGTCCAAGTAGGAAAAAAAAATGACTCATTATAAAAAATAATCACAATCAGAACTTGAAAAACATTTACATGGAGGCACCACCATGGACTATGTGAAGGACAGGAGCTAAGAGGTCTTAAGAAAACTTAAATTATGCAGAATTATATGGTATAAGAGCATGATGGTGAAGACGTCTCCTCCCCACAGACACACCCAACGATAATAAATATATCAGTTCCCTCTGTGAGAGATACATAGACTGGTAGAAAGTCCACCCAGTCACATCAAAACTGATACAAAAATTTGAGACATCCCTTCAACATAATTCAACATCATACAATAAAGAGCATTGTACAATAAGGAGGAAACCTCTAGCTCCCAGCTTCTCCCTAGGAAAGGACCCGATCAACCATGGAACATTCTACCTTTTCCAAGGGCTACTCAAATAATTTGCTTCTGTCTTTCCTGTCTGAGAGCATCGATGGAATGCCATAAATGCCAGATCCCTGGGGACAACAAAAAACAAGAGAGCAGTCTAACCTGGTATAGACACTCACTAAAGCACCCTCATAGCCCCATCTCCACGCAGAGCAAGGAGGTAAAGAAACCTAGGTCTGAGCTTCTCCTAGGTGATAAAAGTTTTGAATCATACAACTAATGTTGCAACTTCTAAGTGCTGCCAAAAGAGACTAGGTTCTGTCTCCCTCATCTCAGAGCACTGAAGAGACCTGGCATATTTTAGACACCTGGGAGCCACTAAGAAGAAATTTAGTGGTTTGGAGTAGTAGCATGAAGGCTTTAGAGACCTGCAGAGTCTCCAGCCAGGCTAATTGGTAAGGATCTTCTCCTATGCTCATGTGAGGCCAATCATGGAAAATTGGGAGAAGAGATGGTTTTCTCTAATGAATAGATACCAGCACAAAGAGATAAGGGGGGAAAAAAATGTGAGAAAAGAGCTCACCAAACTCAGGATCAATCAATTAGCAAAAGGAGAATTTCAACAAAGAGAATGCTTTCTTAAAAGAACTAAACAGTGTAAGAAATTAATAATAGAAATGAAAAGATCAATGGGTGGGTTCAATATCAGGCAAGAGCAAACAGAAGACAGCATTGCCAGCTCAAATACAGATTATTTTAAATTACACAGTAAAGAAAAAAGAAAAAAAGAAAAACAAGGAAGAAAGTTTTAGGGGCTTATAGACACCAACACAGGAACCAATATGCACATCGTTAGAGTTCCAGAAGAAAATGTCAGAAATAATGTTTGGAGAAATAATGGGTAAAAACATCTTTAGTCTGAAAAATTAAACAGAAAGTAGACTCCAAGAAGTCTAACCCCTCTCCCAGTTGGATGAAATCAAATAAATTTACACTTTGACAAATCATAATCAAGTTATCAAAAATCACAGATAAAGAGAGAATTGTGAAAGAGCAGGAAAAAGGGAATTCATCATTTACTAGGAAATGCACCTACAAATATCAGCATATTTCTCAGCAGAAACTTTTCATGGAAAAATATATTCAAGTCGCTAAAAGAAAAAAATCACCATCCACAAACCCCTGGCTCAGCAAAACTACCATTCAAAAATAAAAAAGAGAAAAAGACTCACAGACAAACAGAAGGTGAGGGGGTTTGTCACCACTAGACTTTCCTTCCAAGAAACACTAAAATGCATTCATCAAGTTGAAACAAAAGGCTGTCAAACAGCGACATGATAGCTCACAAAAATATACAACTCATTAGGAAAGGTAAAAGTACAGACAAATACTGTATGAACTAACTGTCAAAGTTGTTAAAAATAACTATCATTACAGAATCCATTAATAGCTACACAATACAAATAGATAAAATTGTTACATGATTAATAGAAAGTGTTGCAAAGAAGTAAAAGCATAGTTTCCTATGCAATTAAACTTGAGTTGCTACTGGTATAAATAGACTGTTACTACTATAAGATATTTTAAGTAATCCCCAGGGTACCATGGGTTATACAGAAAAGGAAAAAGAGAAAGGAGAAAAAGCATATCAATACAAAAAATATCAGTAAAATGCAAAAATATCAGTAAAATCACTATCAAGAGAGGGAACTAAGTATAACTATTTTATAACTAAAATAGACAGAATACAATAAAATGAAAATAGTCAATTCTTTCCTACCAATAATTAGAGGAGAAACTCCTTAACTGACCATCTCCCTACATGACCACCTCCTTACGTTGACCTAATTTCCATGCACAGGACAGGTACCATGTGGACATGTCAGCTCATTACACCTAGTGCCTGGTGTTGATCACCAGTTTGTTATAGTCCTTTGTATGGTTAACTCACAGAGGTTGTACTTTAAATATAAATATATTAAACGCAATAAAACAATAGATGAAGTAGATGATTGGAAAGAAAGAACAGGATCAAACTGTATGTTTTCTACAAGAGACTCACTTTAGATTAAAGGGCACAAATAAGCAAGTAAAGGGCTGAGAAAAGATATTCCACACAAATGGTAATTAACCAAGAGATGGAACAGCTGTACTTATGTCAGAAAAACACAGACTTTAAGTAAAAAACTGACACAAGAGTCAAAGAAAGGCATTAGATAATAATTAAAGTGCCAGATTGCCAGGAAGTTACAAGAATTATCACTACAGGTTGTCCCCCCAAATGACCCCTTAAGTCACTATATATAGGAAAAATGGGAAATTGTAGCTAAATGTACCTGTATTTACAATTGATACTTTCAATTGATATTTTTCAAAAATTACAAAATATTTTCTACATGTTGGCCATCTCCTTATAAAAGATACTTAACTGGAAGATGTAAAAGCAGTACTAAGAGGGGGATTTATAATGATAAATGTCTATTTTAGAACAAAAGAAAAATCAAAAACAACTTATATTTGGTCTCAAGGAACAAGAGAAAAGAACAAAAGTTAGCCCATAAAAGGACATAATAAAGACCAGAGCAGAAATAAAGGAAATAAGGAACATAAAACCAGAAACAAACAAACAAAAAACACTAGGAGTTGATTTTTGGAAATGATGAAATTGAGAAACCTTTAGCTAAACGAAGTAGGAAAAGAGAAAATACTCAAATAAAAAATAAACATGAAATATCAGGCATTACAACTGATGCAACAGAAATATAAAGGATCCTACAAAACTACTACTGAACAGTTGTGTGTCAACACAAAGATAACCTAGAAGCTGTAAATTAATCAATGGCCAGAAATGTGCAACGTCCGTAGACTAAATCATGAAGAAATAGAAAATCAGAGCAGACTCATAACAAGTAAGGAGATTTAAACCACTTCTCAGCAAAGAAAAGCTCATGACTATGCAAAGCTTCTCTGGTGAATTATACCAAATATTTAAGGAAGAATTAATGCAAATCCTTCTTAAACTCTGCAAAAAAGTTGAAAAGAAGGAAAACACTTGCAAACTCTATGAAGGAGGCCAGTGTTACTCTGATCCCAAGTGCTGTGTACACAGAGACACAGAGAGAGTACAGGGAGAGTAAACAGTGTTGGTCAGTGGCTGGGAGAATGGTGAAAGGGAGTCAGTATCTAATAGGTAGAATATTTGTTATGTAAGGTGAATAAATTCTCAGTAACTGCTATACAACTATTATATCTGAGCTTAGCTATACTAGATTGTATATTTAAAAGTTTTTTCCCCTTGAGTACGTGCTGTATTAAATATTCTTACCACAGTAACAAATGATTAAATTTTGAACATTATGTCAACATTTATGGAAAAGAAAGATGAACTTGACCTTATTGAAGTGAATAGTTAGTAACTCCTGTAACAATACAAATTGTAATGTCTTCATAAAATGTGAATTTACAAATACCCAAATGAATCCAGTTTATCATTAGATTTAGAGGAAAGCAAATCAATCTGATCTGTCCCTGAACTGAGGTAGGAATTCGTCAGATGATAAAAACATTATGTAATTTTAGTTTTATTTTAGAAAAGCGTATAAGTCTGAGTTTTCAAAAATCTAATGAAAATACACGAATAAGAATGTGGCTGAAGGGAAAGAACAAATTGAAAGGAAAACATGTAGAATAATAGAAAGGGTTTTTTTTTGTTTTAGTTTTTGAGACAGAGCCTCAAGCTGTCACCCTGAGTAGAGAGCTGTAGCATCACAGCTCACAGCAACCTCCAACTCCTGGGCTCAAGCGATTCTCCTGCCTCCTCCTCCCAAGTAGCTGGGACTACAGGTGCCCGCCACCATGCCCAGCGATGTTTTGGTGGCAGCTGTCATTGTCGTTTGGCTGGCTTGGGCTGGATTTGAACCCACCAGCTCAGTTGTCTGTGGCTGGTGCCTTAACCACTTGAGCCACAGGTGCAGAGCCAATAGAAAGTTTTGATGATCTGAAAAGTAATACCATTTGTAAAAATCAGTTTGAGAAAGTGAAGAAAGATTAGGATTTATTTAAGTTGTATAAATTAAAAATGGAAACAGTCACAGGCTTTAGTAGTATTTTTAGATACTACATAAATACACACCAGATAAGGTTGCCTCAGTGAAAATGTAGTTAAAAAAATATAGGGATAACAGCAGATCACATGACCGAAATATTCTAGTGTAAAAGAATAGCATGAACTAGTCTGTACTTCTGTCTTGTTATAAAATAGTATGAGAAAAATTTTCATCAAATGAGAAAATAGAAACATAATTTGGAGGTATGCCCTAAAACATGAATAAATTATTCTAGCATCCGTTAAAGAAAAGCTGGATTGGGCGGCGCCTGTGGCTCAGTGAGTAGGGCACCGGCCCCATATGCCGAGGGTGGCGGGTTCAAACCCAGCCCTGGCCAAACTGCAACAAAAAAATAGCTGGGTGCTACGGCGGGCACCTGTAGTCCCAGCTACTCGGGAGGCTGAGGCAAGAGAATCGCTTAAGCCCAGGAGCTGGAGGTTGCTGTGAGCTGTGTGATGCCACGGCACTCTACCGAGGGCCATAAAGTGAGAAAAGGAAATAAAAAAATAAAAAAAAGAAAAGCCGGATTATCTGTTAATAGGTAGGTGGAGGAGGATACAAAATAGACTGAAAAGCACATTTTAATAATGTATACATTGTAACAAAAAGTTATTCCTGGGAAAAGCACTATAATAGAGAAAAATAATATTGAACCCCACATACTAGGTTTCAGACCACATTTTCTGAGTTCCTCAGAAGTGTATGGATAACTACAATTTGATTTCCAATATATAAGGCCTAAATTTATAGTTTGCCAGCAAGCCTGAAAATGCAAATATGTATTAAAGAATCATTTTTTGTTACAAAATGTTCTTTCATGCCGTAATCTGCTGATAGTTTGTAAGCCATGATGTATATTTAATAATGTAGCTGTTTTATTGTCCCAAAGTGTGCATTATAAACATAATAGGAATGATGTAGACATATATTTTCTTGGCAAAAATGGTCATGTTTCCCAGACATTTATTTCTCTGAAATTTTCTATCAATCTTTTTTAACTTTTACTAACTAGCAAATCTCTGAAATAAAGTTTAATTCAGCAAAGATAAAGGAGAACATGACCCTTAAAACTATTAGGCCATTCATGCTATTAACACAACAGCATAAATACTAATAGTCCATTTACAACATCATAAAACTGGAATAAATTATAATGCATTTGGGAATTAAATAAATAAAGAGAAACCACATTTTGATGTTCAGGTGTGCTAAGTGAACAAAGGGATTCCTTTAGCAAGCAGACTCTGAAACGTGTAGCGTACTTGGTCAATGAAAATCTCTCTGGCCAAAAAAATTTGTAGATAGAGGTGACGGCTGTTAGCAGTGGTTCCTCCACTGTCCGAAAGTCACAGGGTTTATGGTGCAGTGTAGCTGAAAATCTGCCCCTGCAGGTGGGGGAGACAGGCCGCACTGAGTGCTGACAGCCATCCCCTTATCAAAGAGCACACTAGGAGTCTCCAAATTAGAGACAGATACCGAGGCTTCACTCTCCCAGATAATTATAACTGTACAGTCATCAGACTTGCATGTAGTTCTGAGGACATGTCAGGCTTCTTTTAAGGGCTTTTCATGTCTGGACTCATTTAATCTATACAATCCTCTGAAGAGCATGACCATCTTTGATGAGACCACAGAAATAAAGGGGCAGGGAATTTCCAACGACTTTGAAACAGCCAGCGTCCACTTTAAACCGCAGAGTTTGACTTTGCCCTGGATGATATTTTCCTTCAGTGGAGAGTCTGCTGAACACATGCTCGTGTACAGGGCTGCATTATCTGGTTTAAATACACTGTATTTAAAATTAAAGAATTAAAAGGAAGAATTTAAAGGAATTAAAGAATTCCTCATTCTTTTAATGTAAAAATTCTGAGGCAAACATTTGTAAGTGTTTAACTTAATATATTCTACTTTTTGTTTAGCCTACAAAAACCAAAATGGATACATTAAGAACAGATGAAGATTTAAATAATATATTTATTATATAAGTAATAATAGTAAAATGACTTAACCTTAACTGTGTTTGTGTATATATATAGTTAAGTAAATATATTCATGACTCTGTGCAATGTGTGTGTTTAAGAAAGTAATGAACTGAATGTCTGCATACCCCCAAAATGCATAGGTTAAAATCCTAATCCCTTAATATGATGATATTAGGAGGTGGAGGATTTGAGAGATGATTAGGACCTAAAGGGGAAAGACCCATGAATAGGAGTAAGGCCTTTGTATAAGAGACCTTGCAGGACTCTCTCTCTGTCTTTTCACCAAGAAAGGACAGGTAAGTAAGTTGGCAGTTTACTACCCAGAGGAAGGGGTCTGGTTAGAACCCACCTTGCTGGTCTCCTGATCTTGAGGCTTCCGACCTACAGAACTGTGAGGAAGAAGCGTCAGTAGTTGATAAGCCGCCCAGCCTCTGCTACTCTGTTATAGCAGTTCAAACAAAGATATTTACACTGATATTTTGTATATGCCTATATGTCCTCACAGCCGAGCTACTTCTGTGACTTAATTTATTCTACATAAATTGATTTTTTTAGAGAAAAGGTATGATTCACTTTCTTTCTGACAAGACATTATATAGGAACTTTTTAGATAATATATCTTTGATTTACCCAAAAGAAACAACTATTTTCTTTATCTAATTGGTTTCTTGAGATTTTTTTAGTTCCCTTAGACCAGTATTGGTGAATATTAGCCAAGATAGCAGATTACATGATCCTGGAGAATCTGCCTCCAATGGCTGCAATTTGTTTAATTAACCCCAGAACAGTGGTAGTGATAATAAAAATCAGTGACTGTCATGTGGCCCCTTGCAGGTGTTTTTAAACAGCCTTAGTTTTAATACACTGAACTCCCTGACACACGCTGTCTGAGGCAAATGGCTAGCAGCAGCTCACAGCAGTTTTTAAATACTTTTGCACTTGCTTCTTTGTAAAGGCTAATTTCAACTACTAGAAGTTATGAGTTTAGGTCTTATTCTTCCCTGAATGCCAATAATGAAAAGAAAAGTAATCCCTACTTCAACAAGTGGAAAAATCAATATATATTAATTGTATAATGTTTTGTATAGTTGATAGATGTTCAAGTTCTAAAAAAAAAAAAAAAAAAAAAGACAGCTTAAGCTTCTGTTTATGCCCTGAGGACATTTTTATTGTGTAAAATAGAAAACTAACTGATAAATACTTATAAAGTAAAATGCCTCTAAGATGTAAAAATTCTCCATCAAACACATACCCCATTTCCCTGAAAATAAGACAGTGTCTTATTTTAAGGTGTGCTCCCAAAGATGCACGAGGTCTTATTTTCAAGGAACGTCTTATCTTTCCTGTAAGTAGGTCTTATTTTCAGAGGCTGTCTTATTTTTGGGGAAACAGAGTATTACTTACTTTACAGTACTAGAGATTCAAAAAACAAAATAAGATCTTTGGTATTTTGTCCCAGTCTTAATTGTAAACTTAAATCAAAATTACACTAAATCTCTTTTCACATGCCATTTAAACAGGCTGCAATAAACTCTTGAATCTTTTCAGACCTTATGCTACAGATAAATCTTAGACTATTTTATTGCCTCTTTCTAATGCAGCATATATTAATTCAGAACTATAATAACTTTTATGACAGTTTGTTTAAAAACAGTGAGTTAGCAAATTAAATCTTTTGCTATACAATCATAAATTCTACATGGTTAATAACTGATTTAATGAAAACTGAAATTTTTGACATCTAAAATATGTGCTATAAATAAAATACTTTCCTAAAAATTATTTTTTTCCGGCTTTTATGAGGTGTGATTACTGTTTGTTTTAAGAGGAGTTCACCAGCCAGTCCCCAAAATCCGTTAGCACACTCATTAAATCACTGTTATTTTCATTATTTTCTCTACTCCATAAGAAACCTGGAGATAACTGATCTAGTTTAATACTTCCAGCAAAAACTCAGGCCCCTGTCAGTGACATGTGATGTATGATGTCCTCCACAGGGTCTTTGCTTTTTGATCGACTGGCTGTGTCTGGAAAGACACACCTGATGTACTCTGCTCCCCATGAGTGTAGGAAAGACGGGGGAGACAGGGAGAGAACTGCCCTGTTTCCCTGAAAATAAGACAGTGTCTTATTTTAAGGTGTGCTCCCAAAGATGCGCTAGGTCTTTTCAGGGGACGTCTTATCTTTCCTGTAAGTAGGTCTTATTTTCGGAGGATGTCTTATTTTCAGGGAAACAGGGTAACTTTCCCAGAAGCCCACAACAGGTTTCTCATTGCTGTAATGGAAACATACACCCACCTTTTACTGCAACAGAGACTGAAAAATCACTGACCTGATTTTATTTTTTCCCATTCTTCAGGTAAGAGGAATCATGGGGAAAGGAGATAGAAGGTGACTACTGGTGCCAGTCAATAGCGTCACTACAAATCTGATCATTCCCATAAGACTTGGCGCTTTTAGGAGGAAATGTAAATAAACACGAAATTCAGAGCATTTCTTGATATAAGGTAAAATTCTGTAAAAGGCTCTCCTGAGAATTAGGAATTATACTAAAACATTGAAAGTTATTCGTTAAGAAAATAAGTAATTCAAATGAAATAAGAATGATTTGGGGCAATCAAATAGAAAAAGCTGCAGAATCATGTGTTACCACTAAGGGTCTCTATGTAAATATCATCATTGAAAATAAAAGTGAAATATCAATGTGTTTCATTAAATAAAACTAAAGTTCAAGCACTGGAATAAAATGAAATAGGCTGACGACAATAACAACATAGGTCGTAAATATGTCAATTATATATATTACATATACAAATATATGTGTGTACATATACACATTATTATATTAATATAAGAAAATGAGAGTTTTTTCTATGAATTAATTTTTAAAATTACACATAAAGTTTAGTTTTACAGTGAAATTCATAAAACTTCAGGTGAAGTCAGTGTTTACATGAGAATGAAAATATTGTCTCCTATTTACTCATTCCAAAACAACTTCAAAAGTTGACACCTATGCTCCACGTGAATGACTCTACGTGCATTCATGTTCCCATTCACAATATATAATGCCTGAGAGCAGATGGAGGAGTGAACATTAACATCACTGAGTACAGAAGAGTTAATTTTGAGTGTCTTTAGGGGGAAATATGAATCAGAGCCACCAACAATCCATGTCCGTTTAAAGCAAAAGTCAGAAGGTTGGTTGGGTAGCGTATGTCAGCCTAAAACTAGGTGTTAATTTACAAAGGGAGTAATTTTGGTAATTTTTCAAAAGGGGTTAGCTTTGGCTTGACACGATTATAACTCAAAGAAACCTATTGAAACTATTTAATAAAATGCAATGTTTCAGGAATAAGTGTGTGTATGCAGCAATACGCTATTTAGTAATCCATAGTACTTTGAAGTTGAAATACATTAGCTGAAAATTGCCACTTTTAAAATCAGAAAACCAGCAATGTAATTTTTACCCAACGAGCTTTAATGTAGAACATATACGAACACAATGGACCATACATGCTCCGTATCATTCAGCAGTTTTTTTTGCTGCTTTGCCTGGACATCTTTTCTTAGATGTAGGGAAAATAAAGCAAGAAAAAGCAGTAAGGAAGGACTTCACCAGAAAGAGAAGCCATTAGTAATTTTCCCTCCATCTAGATGGTAACAGGCGATCTCTCAAAGGGAGCTATGTGGTGTCTTTATTGAGGGGAGAGAGAATCTTCTATTGCTTCCCAAGGGAGAAGCTCACGGAATATTGATGTTCTGGATGGGAGTGTAAAATAACGTGAACACTTCCATATGTGTGCTGATAGCGCTGCTCCTTTCCCCAGGGTGTTGTCACTCAGTCTCTCTGCTCTATAAAGACTGTGAGCGTCTCCTTTCCCAGTCCTAATTTACCCTATTGTCCATTCAAAACCCCTGTAGACATTTGCCTCTGCAGGGTCGGAAACCTATGTTGCCACTTTCCAGCACCTCTCTTACCCAAGAAACTTCAATTGAAGGAGAGAGGGTGTATGAAATAAGTTACCAGGGTCTTTAAATCATTAAGAAAAGAGGTGAACACAACAGAAAAAAGAATGAAATTAAATTCAAGTGGGAGGAAGGCGAATGAGGAGGGAGAGAGGAGGGGGGAGGCGGAGGGAGGGTCAGTGTGCTGCCCCTAATAGGCACCGTGAAGGGCTCAACTACAGCCTGGACTTTACCTAAAAAACACACACAATGTAACCTAATTGCTGTACTCTCATATTAATAAGACATTAAAAAAAAAAGACAAAGGGAGAGCAGAGAAAGTAGGTAACAATGCTCTCTTTTCTAGAAGTACCACCTGCTGCAGTTTCACATTTAGGCAATGACTGTTAAGAGGAGCATGATATCCAGAATCACTAATTTTGTCAATTTAGTTCCCTAACTCAACTCTACTATGAATAATAAACTAACAATTATCGGTAGTCAGTTCTCAGCTGAATAATTTCAGGTGTTTTGTCGCACTTCCCCTTTTTTCTCTACTGCTCTTGAAACTCTTCATAAATCTCACAAATGAGAGTGGGAGACAAAAGGAAGACACAGATTTTGTATTTTTCTGACAGCGTGATGTGCTGAAGAGAGGGAGCCTGAGCTACTTTGAGCAAATAGAACCTGTATTTTGCATAAACTTTAACATAATGGGCTATTTTGGCAGTAACTGCAATATTTATGCAAACATTAGAGGAAAAGGAAATGGCCCTTAGAGAACCCCAGGTGAGAGTGTCATTGTATAACAAATGTTTTTACTCTACCTTGATGCTAAATAAAGGCTAAAATGTGCAATGATTATGTCTATAGTAATATGTATTTATTCAGTAAAGTCATTTGGTGACAGTTAAAGCTCATTCCAAAGGAACCATAGAGTATATAAATATTTTTCATACAAATATTTCTCAGAAAGAACTCCATAGTTGTGTAATTTCTTCATTTCCCATGAAATTTTCTTGAAAAAAATGGAATACTTCATGTATACATAATCTGTAAGTGAGGGGCGAAAAGAATGAGAGGTACAAAAATGCTGCAAGACTATATAAATAACTTTTTCTTATTTTAATAAACCAAGAATGCACAAAATACATTGTGTAATTGCTTTCAGAATCAGAATAGTTTTTTTTATTCCTATAATTTTGGCTCACAATTAAACAAATAATAATTGTATTCTGTGCAGAGAACATGTACTGCCTGCCACTTTATTAAAACCTCAGTTACTTAAGAACTTTTTATGTGCCAGACACAGCATCAAACCCCTTACACACGTTGACTCACGCTGTTTTCATTGCATGCGGTGACATCATCGCCCTTCACAGATAGATACCCTGAAGTTAAGAGACAGCATAAGTGGACAAGCCTTGGTTAAGCCACTCTGGGGTCTTAGGTCCCAAATTCTAACTCATAGATGCCATCCCAAGGCTTTGGTTTTTGACCAGGACTACAAAATGATATTTACCCATGATATGAACTTGGGAAGTCGCTTGTCAGAATTTACTTTGGATGCTTCAGCTATTAAAATATCTCCTTGTTATCCAGAATTAATTCATATTACATACTTGTGCAGAAACAATACACTAAATTTTTTCTTAATATAATGGGAAAATAATACATGTACTCTATCATTTGGGGAATTAAAGACCAAAGGTAAACAGATGGCTAACCAGAAGTGAATATAAAATTGACAAATAGATTCAATGCCCAAAATATAGAGATCGTCTAGGGATAGAACTTCACTAAGGTGGTCATGTTAATTATTGATTTTTTTTTTCCTTTTGGTTTCAAATTGGAAACATGTTAATTTTCTACTTTGCAATAACACAAGGCACTCATCTAAAGATGAATGTCTACATTTATAAATACTATACAGAGAAATGCTAAATTTAAGACAATTATGTTTAAAGAATGGTAAATCATTTGAAGGGTAGATGGTCATTTGATAATTTCTGCATATGCTAAACATGTTTTCTCTTGTGTTTTACAGTCAAATCTAACAATTCTCGTTGAATAATGTGTTAAAGTAAAATAAGCAGAAAACTTTTAGCCTGAGGTTATCTCTGTAAGCGGGGTTTTATGTAATCATACTGGAACTTTACTTTAAAACAACTCTTGTAATTGATTAAAGATGATCACAGTTTGCCAGATAATTGGTTCTAGATCTGGGAACTCATCATACTGTACCCACATCAAGGAGACACCTACCTATGGCCAATCAGGAGATTTCTCTACTTTGTCTTCATGATCAATTTACAAAAGTTCTCTGCTGAAGCTGCTGGCAGGACTCTTTGAATCTACAGTGGTTCTGAATGCTGCCCAATTTATGAATCATTCCTCTCTTAAATAACCTTGGTTAAATTTACTTTACCTTACATTTTATTTTTTAACAAATATTTAGAACCAGTTTGGTACAAGGTAATGAAAAAGGGGTATGTGGAAGAAAGTGTTGTATCTGCCAAGTACTATGCTAAAAACTGCACATAGCATTTCTTATTTAATCTAAACAACAACCCTGAAAAATAATCAATAAATATTGATTTGTCCCACTTTTTGAAAAAGAAAATAAATCTTTCCAGGGGTTAACTAAATGCTCTAAAATTTGTAACCATTAAATGATAGAAGCTAAGTAAAAACTGGACATAATAGCTCAAAAATCTCCCTGGGACAAACATTGTTTTAAAATACATTCTGATTTTACCGAGCATGAAAGATTATTAGGGTGTTTTCTGAATCATACTGAAAAAAGAAACAGATGAAGGGACATAGAGGCAATTAGATAAGGTATCAGTACCTTAATTTCTAGCACTTAATTTTCCTAAACTACTGGTTATTCTATTCCAGTTCGACCTCATCCACAACCTGAGACTAATCTGACAATGCAACAGAGAGCTAATACTGAAATCAGAAAGGGAATCCAGAGCATTTGAAGAGCTTGAGCTGCAAGCAGAAAAAAAAAAAAAAAGTACAGACAGGATTCAGGTTAAATTCAGGTGTTGCAGCTGGTATTTATTGAACTTTTAGTAAGTGAAGGTCATTCATTATCCTGCTTAGGTTTTCATAACAAATACTATAGATTATTTGGCTTACACAACATACATTTGTTATCTCACTATTCCTAAAGCCACAAGTCCAATCTAGGTATTAGTTGGGTGGTTTCACTTGGAGGGCTCTCTCCTTGGCTTACAAGTGTCTGTCTTCTCTGTTTGCCTCCACATAGTCTTTCTTTGTGCCTGAGTCCTTATATCCTATTCTTTTAAGAACACCAGTCATATTGAGTTATAGCCCAACTAAGGACTCTATTTTATAAAACCTTAACTATCTTCTTGAAGTCTATCTCGATTCTGAAGGTGCTGGCTATTATAGCTCCAACATATGAATTGGGGAGGGGGGAAAATTAGTCCATAACACTTACCTGGGTATAAATGTTACCTATTGATCTGGGATAACTCATAAAAACTCTAATGGAAGTTACAAAAATACATCCATAGTTTTTGAGACATTATATATATGAACTAACAAATTCCTTTTAGCCCACTCAAGCAATAGGCCAACACACTATTTTTTTATTTATGTTTTAAAAAGAACTTGAAAATTATTTTCTATGTAATTTTTTTCTTTTTCTTTTCTTTTTTTTTTTTTTTTGAGACAGAGTCTCACTTTGTCACCCTTAGTAGAGTGCCATGGCGTCACAACTCACAATAACCTCCAGCTCTTGGGCTCAGTCAATTGTCTTGCCTCAGTCTCCTGAGTAGCTGTGACTACAGGCACCTGCCACAGAGCCCAGTTATTTTTTCTTGCAGTTTGGCAGGTGCCTGCTTTGAACCCACCACCTTCCATATATGGGGCCGGTGCACTACTCACTGAGCCACAGACATCACACTCTATGTAAAATTTTATACTAAGTTTCCCAGTTCTGGACAAAGAAAGGTGTAAGCTGTGGCACCCAGAGCTGATGCTGTAGCAGAGATGTTCAGGTCAGGCTTAATAAAAGGGGTGAGTGACCCACTTGGGCAGTGGAAAGGTGCATCTGTGTTTCCCACTTCCATAGCTTGCCTGGAAGCTGTGGAATTTGCCCACCCACTACTGCCCCATATTTAAGGGGTCTCTGACTGACCCCTGGGCACAGATGCCACCTGCAATTAAACAGAATAAAGAAAAAAATCATAAAGGAGGAGTTGAGAAATCATAAAGGAGATGAGAAAAGTTGCAAAAGCTCATAAAAACAAATTCACACCACTGTGTTAAACAATCATTAGTATAAGAATGTTAGCTCCTTGACATCTGGGACATTTGTATTTTGAATGGTCACAGGAAGTAATTAATAAATAAGGTTAAACCAGTGGATTACGTCCTTTGAATAGGAAAGCCTTATTGAATTATTAGATGGAGATACTGGATTGTTGAGCTTTAGATAAAAATCAGATTGAACATGTTGAGTTTTTTGTTATGTTGGGAGTTTGGTATCTGTGACAAGTAAAGTTCTAAGAAAAATGGAGATCATCTGAAAATAAATTTTCCAAAAGAGGTTTTGATAACAAACTGAATAAAACATCTATGTATATACTTTAGTAACTTAGAAGATATACGTGGTGATAAAGACAATAGCAAGAAAATTATCTGAAACAGAAGAGATTTAATAGACAAGATCTGTTGTAAGGCATAAGTTATCGAATGACATGGAGGGAGAACTCTCAGTGCAACTGGAAATATAATTCATATTTTGCTTTTTAAGTCTGCTCTGTTTCTCTTAATCTGACCTACTGGCTTCAGACTTTTATTCAAAGAATGGTCATATGAATAAGGACAATTTTCTTTTTTTTTTTTTGTAGTAGCACCAAAATTTTTTTTTTTTTTATTGTTGGGGATTCATTGAGGGTACAATAAGCCAGTTACACTGATTGCAATTGTTAGGTAAAGTCCCTCTTGCAATCATGTCTTGCCCCCATAAAGTGTGACACACACCAAGGCCCCACCCTCCTCCCTCCGTCCCTCTTTCTGCTCCCCCCCCATAAACTTAATTGTCATTAATTGTCCTCATATCAAGATTGAGTACATAGGATTCATGCTTCTCCATTTTTGTGATGCTTTACTAAGGATAATGTCTTCCACTTCCATCCAGGTCAATACGAAGGATGTAAAGTCTCCATTTTTTTTAATAGCTGAATAGTATTCCATGGTATACATATACCACAGCTTGTTAATCCATTCCTGGGTTGGTGGGCATTTAGGCTGTTTCCACATTTTGGCAATGGTAAATTGAGCTGCAATAAACAGTCTAGTACAAGTGTCCTTATGATAAAAGGATTTTTTTCCTTCTGGGTAGATGCCCAGTAATGGGATTGCAGGATCGAATGGGAGGTCTAGGTTGAGTGGAATAAGGACAATTTTCATGAAATAAATAAAAAAGAGGGTCAGTGTTTCAGAGAGGTCTCCCATAATCAGGGGAAGCTGGATTGAAGTTCCTACAGGGTATCTATAGACCCTATTCCTACTGAGAATTGCAGGTGTGTGACTACCCTGCTTCCCCAAAAATAAGACATCCTCCGAAAATAAGACCTACTTACAGGAAAGATAAAACGTCGGTAGAAGCACTTGAACCTTGCAACAAGCAGTCCAGCAGAGGGGTTTTCATTGGCCCCAATGATCAGCCACTGCTTTATTTCCCTGGCCCTCCTGGGGATTCTCTGAGCAAGCTAAGGTCTTCATTTTTGGCTTCAACTTATGAAAGGGGTTCTTTACTATGCAAATTGGAACTACATGAAAGTGAAGAAGCAACTCAGAAGTGAAGAAATACTAGCGACCCTCCTCACGCAACATAAACACACACGCACATACTCAAACTCAAATTCAACGAAAAGTTATCATGTTTCTTTATTAAATGCCATTCAAGATGTCTGAACATGTTACTGCCTATTGATCCATCAGTGCCAACTACCATCAGCTGTTCAGGGACATCAAGGATTTACATCTTGTCCTCTGCATTCCAGGCATTCTATCACCTGGGCTAAGAAACGTGCCAGATAAATAGAAGCTTTAATATGCTGCACAAATAAAGGATTGATAAGTAATATTTTAGGAATTTATGTCCATCAGTAACATTCTGGCAGTGATAACTTACAAATGGAACATTAACATTATCTGTGACTTCAACCCCAGGCCTGCAAGCTTTCCCTAGTTACCCCATGCAAACTAGCAAGCTCAAGAGAGGATAACGCGGGTCCTACATCTGCTGTCCTTATAATGATGGACAAGTCAAAACTACCGTCTGGAATAGGCTGACGACATGGATGTTTCATTTGGGAAAATTTGGATATAATAACACCACTTTCCACAGAGTTCCCTAAGGTGGGGTCCCTGAAAGAAGACAGATATACCTGTTATAATGCTCTCAAACAGTGCAAATTTAATATCAAGAGTACAAGTCCAGCCAAGAAAAATAAAAAGATACTTTCTAGGTCTGAAGTGCCACAAATATCTGTAAGAACTAATTTTAGAAATAGTGAAAGATTTCGAACATAAAATCAAATAGTAGATTTGTTTGGTAATTCTCTAAATGATGGCTTTTGGGAATTATTTTTATTATCATTATTGTTACTATTATCATCATAATTCTGACTTTAAGTTAGATTTAGCCTAAATATTTCTAAGTTTTAAAATATTTTAAAGTGTTAATATACAGAAACCATGTGATCCACAACAGACCAAAACTGGATTTTAATAACATAACTTAAGTACTTCCTTAATATTTATTTGTTATGCATTTATTTATAGTGTTCAAATCACTTTTCCCTGGCTCTGATATACAATATTGTTTAATAAGCATATATAACTGCAGGTTAGTGGAAGATAAAGAATTAGAAAGATTCATTTCACTCCACTTCCAGAAAATGAAATAACATTTCAAATTTCCAGAAACACTTGCTGTTAATTGGTTTCATTGCTTGTTTCCTTCTGCTTTGGGAATTCAACTCGCCTTCTCATCCCTCTGCACTGTAAAGGGAGGCATTATTTGGTTCATGAATTCTTCAGTTAAAATTGAAACCAAACTTCCCACTATTAGGCCCCTGTGTACACTCAACAGCATACCTCTTCTTAGCTGAATCTTACTTTCTTTCTCTGGTCTAATGCAAATAAATGTGACTATTATCTTTAAACATAATCTGCCAATAAAAGCAACAGGACATGTTATCGATCTTTTACTGCATCCTGATTTATCTTGAAATTAGATGCCAGAAGTAAAAGACACTGATATTTAATGCAAGTATTCATTAACATCATGCCTAAGTTTGTATGTGTGTGAATATATATATGTATGTATATAGACACTTATAGATTTATGCACATACACATTTGCATGTAGATATATATTTTTGATACAAAATTACTTGTATTTTTCTTTTTTTACTATAAGTTTCCTTTACTTACATACACGGTAATTATTCTAGGATATGCAATAGAAAGAATGAGTGCTATAGAGATAAATAAGCATCAGTTTCTGATGCTTATTGAAACGCAGAGAATTACAAAGGGAAAGCAAACAATTACATAGACTCTGCGTGAGTGGAAGAATACCATGAACAAAGTTTTGGAAGGTACATTGGACATTTTCTTAGAGAAGGTTGCAGATTGTAAGTGAAATTCTGATATGATTAGTACAGAAGCAACTCCTTAGATATATCCAGCCTGGTATTTCCACGAAAATTTTAAATATTGGTAAAACTGGAGATGAATATTTTTTTATTTATTTTTAGATTTTTTCCTAAGTACTGTTATTTATTAATTTTTACATTACTGAGATATAATTCACAAAAATAATATATGTAGATATACACATAGTGAATAATGTGAAGTTTGGTAGATGAATGCATGGTGGAATGATGGCCACAGTTAATTTAACATACGCCTTACTTCATCTCATTACCATTTTTGTGTGTGATGTAAGAATACTTATAGCGCCATTTTACCTCCTAACCTTTCAAGCTGTATTTTCTTAAAAACATGGACATTAAGTTATTATTGATACAATACAGTGTCTATCTCCAGAACTCATTCAACTTTAGTCAGTTGCGTCAGGAACGTTCTTTTTGAACTTGCATGACATGCGTTACCTTTAATTGTCTTGTCTCTTTAGTCTTCTGTAACCTGGAACATTGCCTGAGACTTTGTCTTTTTTCAAATTTTATTTTCTTATTATTAAATAATAGACATACTAAATTTTATGAAAGATGAAAAAAATAAATCAAATAAATAAATAATAGACATACATATTTTAGGGTGCATGTAATAATTTAATACATTCCTATAATCAGTAAATAGCAAATCAATATAATTTGGATATCTATCACCATAAATATTTGTCTTTATGATAGAAAAATTTCAATTATTCCCTACCAGTTACTTTGAAATAAGCAATAGATTGCCATCAACTAGAGTTATGTTATGGTTTATCAAACAGGTCTTACTCTATAAAACTGTATATTTGTACCCTTTTTTTATTGTTTGGTATTCATTGAGGATGCAAAGAATTATTTACAGTGATTGCATTTGTTAGGCAAGAGTCCCTCTTAGAATTGTGTCCCTCCACCGAGGGGTGTGCCATCAACCTAAACCCCCAGCACCCTTCCTCCTCCTCTTAACCAACCTCTCTTGATTCCCTCTAACAATGACATTTTTGAAGTAGATAAATGAGTTTTTTTGTTTGCTTGGTTTTCCTAGAATATCCTTCAATTTTGGTTTGCCTGATTTATATTTCCTCAGAATTGGATTCAGGTTATGCCTTTTTGTTTTGTTTTGTTTTATGAGACTACTGCAGAAATGATGGTGTGGTCTCAGCGTGTTATGATCAAGAGGCAGATGGCATCAATCTGTCCCATCAGTGGTGATATCACATTTGCTCTGCCAAGTTTCTTTTCAGTAAATTTAATGTTTTTTTCTTAATTATTAAGTACCTCGTTGGGAGATTTTCTATTATTTCCAATTAATATGAGGGTACATATAATTAGAGCACATTACTTGCATTTCTAAGGCAAAGTCTAAGTGTAGCTGTGTCCCTCACACCCACGCAGTGTTCTCACTTGGAAAGAACCAGTTCACCTTCCCCCCTCCCACCACCTTGGATTCAGCTGAGTTTTTCTCTCACATAAGCATGTAGCTGTTAATCTACAAGTTTTAAATTAGTATGGAGTACATAGGATGCCTGTCCTTTCATTCTTGTGATACTTTACTCAGGTAAGTGTTCTCTTAATCCATGCAAGTTGTAACAAAGGATACAAAATATCCATCTTTTTAAAGGTGAAATAGTATTCCGGGGTATACATATACCACAGTTTATTAATCCATTCATGCGTCAAAGGGCCCTGGGGTTGTTTCCACATCTTTGATTTGTATACCGAGCTTCTATAAAGGTTGGAATGCATATGTCCTTGCGGTAAAATGACTTCTTTTCTTTGGGGAAATCTAACTAGTAAGGAGATTACAGGATCATATGGAAGATACACTTTAATTCTTTGAGTATTGTCCATACTTCTTTTCATAAAGGTTTTACTAGATTGCAGTCCCACTAATAATGCAGGAAGGTTCCCTTTTCTCTACTCCATTCCCGCGTCTGTTGTTTTGGGACCTTGTGATATGGGCATTCTCCGTGGGGCTAGGTGATATCTTAAAGTGGTTTTGATTTGCATTTCTTTAATAATTAGAGGTGATGAGCACTTTTTTTCCTGAATTTGTCGACTATTCATCTGGACACATGTAAAAAGTTTCTATTCATGTGTCTTGCCCAGATTTTAATGGGGTTGTTTGCTCTTTTTTTGTTGTTGATTTGCTTGAGTTCTTTATAGATTATAAATTAAATTTATGGCATTTCTATTTTTCCTATGATGATTTCTAATAATTTGATAGATGCCCAAAATGGAGAAATAAAAAAAATAATAATCTCTAAAACATGTTTGGAAGGGAAGTGGTTGTACTCCCTCCATAATTCACAATAAATTATTATTCTACATGGATTCTAACATTATGATGATGTTTTAAATGAAAAAGAAGCCTAAATACAGAATAAGCTGAAAATGCATAAAAATATTAAACATCCCGTGATACAGAACCTGTCTTTAGTGCACTTCTAACAAATTACTAGATGAACAAAGACGGTTGACAGATTTATAGGCAGTACCACAAATGACAGTCTAGTAATAAATTGCTTAGAAAAAAATGATGCCACGTTAAATATTCATTGTGTGAGGTGAGCACAGGAAGATACTTTTTGTTTAAGATAGATACTACTTTGTCTTGCATTTGGGCTTTTTCAAAATCCCCATAGTTTCCTGCTTGGAACCTGAGAAGTATTAGCTCTTAATTACTATATGTGACTTGCACAATAAAATAGACTCCTGCTTAAAACATGAATCACACAATTTATAAAATAATTATCAAAATTTCCTTTGTACTATGGAAAAATTGTCTCATGATTTAAGAGAGAAAGTTATTGGATGAATAATGTATGGCTAGACTAATTAATGATGTGCTTATGTATCGGGTGGGTGACTTTGTACTTCAGAATAGATAGAGTAATTTTTTTCCTGGTATTTTTTATGAGTGGTCTCTTGATTACAATGAAAAATGACATCAATTTCATAAAAGTTGAACTGAATTTAAAAATGTAATTATTTGAATCCAATGTTCTGTAAGTGAATAAGCTTAAAATAAATGAGTGTTTTGCTGAAAGCAATGCAATTTAAAGCTAGTTTGGATGTATTCCATGTACTAAAAATGACTTTATTAATTCTATATTTAATAAAAATAAGTTTTACGCAGGCTCCATGAGAAAGATTAATAGAATGAAGCAAAAGATAGCCTTAAAGGAAAACATCAGTTACTGAGAGATAAAACTGATAGGCATCAGGAATCTTTGTATATAATAACTAAAGTTTACTGGCAAATGCTCACATTCTATTACCATGTCAATTTGCTTAAAGATGTTTTACTTCCAAAAACTTTAAAGGAATGTGGGGAAGTTCACTTAAATATATAGGTTTGAAAGGTATTTCTTTACATTATACAAATGAATATTAACATTTAATTGCACTGACATATTTAAAACTTTTATTAATTACATTTGCCATGGTATCGATATTAGAAAATCAAATGGACAAAAAGAACATGCTCATATATAGTCCTTATACATCAATCCACTACTTCCTTTCCATAAAGATCAAGGAATGAATTTTATTTAGAGTCAGACTTTCTTGGACTAAAGAAAATGTGGCTAGGATTGTGTGTTTGTGAACATTAAAACTCCTAAAATTAAAATAAACGGGTAAAAAAGATAAGTCCTATGTCATAGATAGAAAATGATTCCTCAAGTGTCTACACATCCCTGAGAAACTTTTCCAAACTGCCAGCCAGTCTTCTGCCAAAGTAAAGCTAATTCTCTATCTATTAAAATGGCACGAACTGCAGGATTCATCCATGAATTTAACAGGGTTTACCTTAAGGCCGTTTTAGACCCAGACAGGATGACAATAAACAAATTCATACTCATGGAAAAGTGTTATGAATCAGCAAGGGGGGTGCAAGGCAACTAACCGGTTGGAATGTTGAAGGGGCAGGCCCAATATAAGATCAAAACAAGGAAGTTGAAAAGGAGAGCTTATGACTATCCCGAATTCAGGTCCAAGACACTAATGTAAGTAGGAGGCTGCTACGTGTATCTTCTATGGCTTTAAATTGATTATCTTCTAGCTAATTAGCTCTGCCTTTAATCCCAGCCTATTTCTATTTGTTTCACAAACACGGTCTTTCTAGAACAGTCTGCCTAGACTTATCTCTTTCTAGGTAAAGATTCACACTGAGCTGCCACTGTGTTAAGAGCCTATAGATATTACAAATTTTGAAAAACGAGTTATGCAAAATCTTTTGCAAAATGGAAATCGTGAAATACATATGAATTACATTTATTATTTTAATATGTTTTATTATTTTCAATGTTAATTAATAGTGCTTAACTAATGATAACAAATTATCAAAACTCTTGACTGAATGATTTTTTAAATCATTTGTCTATTCAATGAACTATGACCCTTGGTATCTACAATAGTCACTTCTTGATTTTAGCAATATGTACATATTTTTTATTAACCAGGACTTATGTTAGATGATACTGATGGATCCATATAATCTATGAGCACTTTCAGGTCAAACTAAATACCTGTGATATTCTTTAGGAGTCCGTACCTTCATACCAACAAATCCCATCTCCACAATATTGGAATATGAAAACTTAATAAGGGGGATGAGTGTTAGGCACATTTCTGCAAATAATGTTAGAATGTTGTGTTCATCACAACAATAATGTGACTTCTAAACTAATCCATTCACATTTGTCTACTTTGAATACCTGCAATGTCTTCAAGATTAGACACATTGTCTTTAGCTTTAGGTTTAATTAAAAATAACTTATGAAATTATATTTAAAAAAAGTATCATGTGCTTTTGACATATTCCTCAAAATTGGTTGCTGTTTATTGAAAAGTAAAAAGAGTAGAATTTTCTAATCTTTCAAAGTTCTTGTACCTGGTAAGTATTGTTATTATATTTCTATAAGATCACCTAGGTTTTTGCTTCACTGTTTCTTTTTCCTTATAACAGAACAAAATAACTATATTTGTTTAGTAATAATAATAAATTTTTAAATGTAAAAATGAGTAAATTACCATAGATAAGTTCTGGAATTCGAGTTTCCACTCATTAGAATGACTGAAGGACATTATATCAAAAGGTATCCTTTGAGAATAATAATACAGAGTTAGACAACACTAATCGATGCTAGGAGACAATAAGACTAATGTACCATGTTCTCTCCCGGACAGGCTAAACTTCAGGTAGGAGAGCTGAATGAGTTGGTCACCCTCTGATAGAAGGAAGAGTCCATTTAGAGCAGGTCTGATATGTGACAGGTACCACAATGACTACAGTGAAACGTTAAGTCGTGTGAGTTAAGCAATAAACATATTTAAGGTTATGCTCGAAGAGGCTGGGTTAGACAGCGGTTCTCAACCTGTGGGTCATGACCCCTTTGGCGGTCAAACGACCCTTTCATCAGGGATCACCTAAGACAATCCTGCATATCAAATATTTACATTACAATTCCTAACAGTACAAAAATTACAGTTATGAAGTAGCAACAAAAATAATTTTATGATTGGGGGTCACCACGGCATGAGGAATTGTATTAAAGGGTTGTGGCATTAGGAAGGTTGAGAACTATTGGGTTAGAACACATGCCCAGGGGGATCTAGTACTAACATTCTGCTTAAAATGTATACAATATCTTCATCCTTTGGTTAGAAGTACAAAGGAAAGCAATCAAAGCTGGATGGAATGAAAACCGCAACCTGGCAGACATTCTACAGACTCTGTCTTTGGCTTAGTAGAACTGAGGAATGAGTTTGCAATGGAAAACTGACGACAGGCAAGCTCAGATTTCTACACCTGTGGTTCGAAACTATTCAGTTCCAAACATACTCTGATTTTTTTATTTTATTAACTTCAAAATTTTGGAGACATAAGCATGTTTGTTTCTAAAAAGCACACATTTCTTTCAATTTATTTCATGGAGACATGACTAGGAGAAATTTACTGAGTAGGCATCAGCATGGCTTAGCACCCTTCAGAACGAGTGCAGATGAAACTTCAGACAAAGATTTAGAAAACGATGCAGAGTTACTAAAATAAAATTAGAGCAGGAACACTATAGTCTAGGTAGAGAGCACAGATGGGCAAGAACCTAGAGCCCTTAAAAGTTGATATACGTATATGAGGCATTGATGGGAGGCATTTCCAGAATTTTGTTTTACGTGATATGAAGAATGCAGCAGATTGAAAAGTTAGGCACTATGGAAAGGTTACAACGCTGAGCTCCTGAGTCTGAAATAAGGACAAAAATAGAGGCCTGCCAGATTTAGATTATTTTTTCAAGTTGTTTCTCTGTGTGTCATTCCTTTAATTTATGAAGCCAAAGAAACTTTAGATAACTTTAAAAACAGTTATAGTTATTCATGTAGTTGATAAAACAAAATTGAAAAATGTAAAAAGAAAATCTATTTCACAGTTATGCTGCCTTCATAATTAACAATCAAGATATAATCTGGAGCATCACTATCATTATGTGTGTGGGTGTTGCATTGTATGTTTTTATTTATGTGTAAAATAAAAATGTTTTATTTTTTAGTTTTTTTTTTTATTTTTATATATACAGGAATGTCTATATGTACACATAGGTAGGCCTCTGTGTTTAGCTCCAACCTAGCTCCAAACTATATAGAGGAAGTAGTAGAGTTAACTAGTTCATCTGATTTGAAAGAACACAATATACCTTTCATATTGACAAAGCAAAATAGTTACAACCAAATTTTTAATTCAGAACTCATACCTTGTACAATAGAGTTCAGATAATTCTTAGAGTTCAATTCTCTTTTCTTACTTTCTTCTTGCCTCAGTCGAATTATCTTAACTTTCCTCAGTTTCAATATATCAAGTGCTTTTTTTTATTACTTACTATTTTGATTTCTTGGAACCACATACTGAAAATGAGTGAATATAAAAGGATTATTGATATGAATAGTAAATTCATAATTCCAAGTATCAAGATTACCAAACTGAAATTCTGTTTGGTATTCTTCAGTTAAGAAGAGTTGACAATATGGTGCTTACTGTGTGTATCACACCAACAAAAAGTATGATTAAAAACAATACTTTATGTAGACAAGGTTCTTATACCTGGAGGATCAGAAACAGTTAGTGCAAAATCTTAGTGGAGCTGCATGGAAGCTCCATGACAGCAGATATTTATCTAGTGTATTGCCTTGTTAAATGCTATCAAGCTTATTAATTGGGTAGTTAGTTTGTATTTCTAGCTAATGCAATACTTAAACTATGGCTGCATTATAGAGCTCCATTATACTTGACTAAAAGAATGAATGAAGTATCCTTACTGATTCCGTCAGGTCATCAATGCAAAACATTGTTGGAATCCTAGAAATCACAAGAAGAGGAAACTAGCCCTAAACTGCTTGACTGTTAATTTTGTGCTATAGAATTAGAAATTTAAAACATACAGTTAAATTAGGCATACATTTTGGCATATGATGAAAATACAAGCACGTGGCATTAATGTGATACAGATTTCTAAAATCTCACAGATAAGGATCATGGATATAATATTTTGGATGGAACATACTGAAATTCTGCATGTGAAATTTGTAATTATTTGAAGGCATGAGTTACTTTTCTATCCAATTCCCATTAAACAGCATAGTCTAATGGCAGATGGTCCTGAGAGGCTTCATTATGTAGAAAGTTAGGTCATAAAAATATTAGTCACCTCCTCTGAAAGTACCATTACTCACAAAATATTAAAGAGAATACAAGCAAAACAAACTAAGCAAATCGCACTTGCTGCCTACTAAGATTTAATTGGTCTAGCAGTTACTGACTATTGCTGGAAAGAAGTCGCACAGGAAAACCCTGCCACACCTCTGACTTTGTAATGATCATTTTGACAAATAAAATCACCAGCACCTGATGAACTGGAGGATATATATGTGAAAATATCCAGTTACAATGGGACTGAAATACAGACACTGCTAACAAGCCACTCAGAGGATCTTTTACAAGTTAACATCAAATATGTGCTAATGCACAACAAATATTTATTTTAATTTTTTATAATTATTTTTTAAATTTTAGAATGCTACGGGAGTAAAAACACTTTGGTTACATGCATTAAGTTTTGTGCAGTCCGAGCCAAGGTTGTAATTGCATTCATCCCCCGTGTGCATTGCACCTGATCAGGGTCAATTTACCCATCCTCTTCTCCTCCCTTGTGCTTGATTTCCATTGAATTTTACTACCTACACCTGCATTTATTTCCAGATTAGAAGTGAGCACATGTAGTGTTTTTCTTTCCATTCCTATGAAAATTTAGGAGGGTGGCCTCCAGTACCATCCAAATTGTCACAAATGGTATCAATTCATTTTTTATGGCTGAATAATACTCCATGGTACACACAGACTACGTTTTATTAGTCCCTTCCTGTATTGATGGACGCGTGAATTGTTTCCACTTCTTTGTGGCTGTGAATTGCGCTACTACGAACATTGGGGCACTTTTTTGTAGAGCATTTTTTTTCCTCTCTTTTGGGTACATAACCCACCGTGGGGTTGCTAGATCAAATGAGAGACCTAGTTTAGTTATTTGAGGTATCTCCATACAACATTCCCTAGAGATTGGACTAGTTTGCGGTCAAACCAATGAAAGAGAAAAAGAAGTCTGTATCTTCTAACAAGATTCCTTTGTAGTTATATGGGACTAGTTAATGCCTCCGCTAACCTATGAGATTCTAAGATTATTTGTGGCTGGCACTGAGGCAAAGTATGATGTCCATTATCATGTTTGTCTGACCATCAACAGGTAAGCCTATGGCTGAATTATCCGAAACACCAATACTCAGGCTAGGCTCATTTGAATCATATATGGTATTTTAAGACTTTTCTTTTCTGGCCATTACAGTTCAGGGAGACTTCCTTTGCTACAAAGAAAACAAATCTCACAATAGAAGTTGCCATTCTGGCAGCCATGTAAAAATCTGAATTATTCCATTTATGTATTGACTAATGTTAGCTGAAAGTGAGAATTTGCTTTACAAAAATATGTTATTTATATCTGTATAATTACCTTTTGCATATCGAGGAACAGATGTTAAGCTTTGTTGACCTATATTCATCTCACAGAGAGAAGTCAAAACTGTGTAATTCTTGGTGTTTTTTTTTTGTTGTTGTGGTTGTTTTAATGCTGGTTTCATTACAGCAGCATTCACTTCATTCACAGTTGGTGCTCCCTGCTCCTCCGGTCAGGGGTCCTCAAACTATGGCCTGTGGGCCACATGAGGCCGTTTGATTGTATTTGTTCCTGTTTTGTATTTTTACTTCAAAATAAGATATGTGCAGTGTGCATAGGAATTTGTTCATAGTTTTTTGTTTTTTTTTTTTAAACTATAGTCTGGCCCTCCAACAGTCTGAGGGACAGTGAACTGGCCCCCTGTTTAAAAAGTTTGAGGACCCCTGAATGGAGAAATGACTTCTGTGCTACAGAAATCATTTTCATAAACACTAAACATTAGACCATCATTTAAAGTGTATTTCCTTAATTTTAATACAAGTCTGACAATTTTGATCACCTGATTTCTTAGCACTGCAGATAAGAAGAAGAAAATTACAAGAAAGATAACGCAAGAGACCCGCACAGTGACAGCGTATACCACAGAAACACACAGACATCAGAATGTGGACATCGCGCTGAATGATGTGGGGTCTTATTACTACTTTGCAGTGTAAAAGATAATTATTGTGATGCTTGTTAAACATGTCAAGGAAGACTTCACTCAAGACTGTTTCAAAAGGATTCAAGATTATTGCAATGGGGGAGACAGAGAGAACTCAACTCAGAATTCAAAAAGCATAAGCAGGAATTTATAGCTGACAATGGATGGAATATAATGAAGAGGAACTTAGCTGTGTCTGAGCAGTGGGGGAAGAGGTGCTTGACTGAATATCATGGTGGGAGGATGCTCAGTAAACTGGCTTAGAAGGATTTTTTGATAAAATTAGATTCACCAACGATAGAGAAAAGGAAGAGAACTATGGGAAAAAAGGGTTCAGAGGAGCCTGACAAAAACTTGGTCAGGGAGGGAGTCATTGTCATCACTCAGCAAGCAAAAGCCCATTCAAGATTTGCACTCTAAAAGAAGCCAGAGAATTCCATGCAGCACTTTTGAAAAATGTTCATGAAAAATGCTTATGTTCTCGCAATTATGCCAGTCTCCTGTCATCTACAAAATAAACTCATCCAATGAACTTCATTTCCTAATGATGCTTTTCATAACTTATTACCACATCAAGTAAAATAATTGTTTTTAACTGTTCCAAATTCAAAAAGGCACATCAGTCTTGAGCATCAAATTTTCTGGGTGAATTGTGCAATTAACCAGGAATGAGGTTATCCATATATTGTGAAGGTTTAAATATGGTCAGCAGTAAATTAGCAAGGAGGAGGCAAGTGAACCCTTGCCTGGGACGTGTGAGGCAGCCTTCTACATACCCATTCAGGAAACACATGTAAACTGCTAGCATAAAATTTCCTGCCTGTGGCTAAACATGATTGGAAGTTGTACAACTTGCTTTATAGAGATGTTTTAGTCTCCTTGCTGAAAGTGAGTGGATTAGATGACATTGGGAAGCTCTCTCTATCCTTTGTTACTCTGAAATGCTCTTCCTTCTTGGAATAGTTTTTTCATTTTCCTTCTATTAATGTATTTTTTTCTTCCTTATTTATTTTTTCTTTCTTCCACTCTGTGCCTGTATGTGTCTTTTATTTCTTTATTGAACAAAGTTATATACCCTAGTGCTATGATCTGAATGTGTTCCCACCAAAATTCAGGTGTTGAAACATAATGCCTAACGTGATCATTTTAGGATGTGGGGCCTTGAAGAAATGTTTAGATCATCAGGTCTCCTCCCTCAGGAATGGGACGAGAACCCTTATAAAAAAGACTTAGTACACACTAAGGACACAGTGAGGACACCACATCTCTCCCCTCCAGAGGATGGCGACAAAGTGCCATTATGGAAGCAGAGAAAACTGTCAAGTCTCAAACTAAAACTTTCTTCAAACCTAAATTCTCTCATTTAAAAAGTAGGTAAAATAATTGATGCCGCTTCCATAGTAATTTTAAGGATTTAATAATTGTAAAATCCTTAGCAGTGTGACTTGTATGTGAGGGCATCCAGTAATGGTTTGCTAAGGGAGATAAAAATTAATATTTCTTCATTAATGATGAAAATAATTAATAATAATTAATACTTCTTCATTAATGAGGGAAATAATTCAGACCACTGTTATGGAAAATACCATACTTTTCTGAAGTTGAATAAACATGATAATAAATATGATCAACTTTTCCAGGTAACTGGCCATATGTGTAAAATAAATTTGCCTATATTCTTCTAAAATTGCTACTGGCAAATTTGTCTAGGCCAATGGCATTTTTTCTTTATAATAGAGCTTCTATTTCTGATTTGTGCACAGTAGTGTAAGGAGTGTTAACAGTAAGAAGTCTAGAGGTTTTAACTGCTCCTTTATCTATAGGTTAAACTTTTTTTTATTTAGTTGGTTACTTTTTTATTTATTTACTGTCTTTCTATAAGGGTAGAATCGGCTTTCATTCTCAATACTTTATTTGGGAGGCAGAGAGGACATCATATAATGAAAATTACAAACAAAATATAGTAACCTGCAGATAACCGAAAATATGTAAGGTTCTTGTACAGAAAAAAGTTAAGGAACCTATTTCAAAAATGACTTTTATAGTCAGATGAGTTTCAGAAATAATACTGTTTCATGAAAAATATGGAAAAAGCATGAGATTAAAGAGGAACTTGCTGTGAATGATGTGGCAGGGCCCTTACTAGCTTGTTACTATTTTATGAATGATGGCAGAGACCTGAGACTCCTGAAACAACATACTTCACTACACATGGCAAAAGCAGTCGCCAGAACTTCATGTTCTTACGTGCTGCTTCGCTGTGTGTACACGGAAGCATTGCTGGGACCCCATTAGATGTCTGTACACACTTGATGCTGTCACCAAATACATCCTGGTAAATGTTCTGCATAAAAAATGATGATGGCTATGCATTTTTTTGTGTACCCAGGAAGAACACGGAGGAGCTGTGAGGGCCGATGGTTCATTGTCTCTCCTTATACCAGCCCAAGCTTAGAAAATGTACAAAGCTGTAAGCAGGAAAAACCAACCAACAAACTATACTTCTGTTTTTCCAACATTACAAACAATGACTACCACATGGAAGGCTCAATACATTCCATAGTTGAGTAATTGAAGAAAAGCTGTTGGACTTTGCTGTTGAGAATAGCAAAAGGGGGGTGGGGCGGGTGGGGTTGCGTATGGCCACATGCACCCTGGTAGTGAGTGTGGCCTTAGTTGAGAAATGACTGAAGATTGTAAGGAAGGAAGGGCATGGCCCAGTGTGACCTGATCACTTCGCCTTCAGGAGGCAGATGGAATTAAGGGGAACAAGACAAAGGGAGGCAGACAAATTAAAAATCTATTGAAACAGAAAGAATAGGTGGTGATAAGGGTCTAAACTCAGAAATCAATAGGCAGTACAACATAGAAAATGATTTCAGCAATATTTAGAGACGAATCCACAACACTTATTGTACAACCAAATGAGAAAAAGGGGGTAAAGACTAAGATGACTCATAGTGTCCTCACTTGAGATTGTCAGTATGTCTTCAGGGGGATCAGAAATTCAGAAGCAGTGAAATTCTTATAATTAGATCCATTCAAATACATCTATTTTATAAAACAAATTTTATTTTTGTTTTCTGATAGATTTCATAGAAATGTAATTTTCCACACTACATCAAAATTAAACATTTAATATCTTCATTATAAACATCTTTATATTTAGAAATAGATATTTTTCTTTGATCATCAAATGTGTAATTAAATTAAATTTTCTATTCTACATAGATTATTTCCTTTCTCATCTTTTACTTTTTACACAAATTATTTCTGTGATACTATCTCTAAGGAAACTGAGCTATATGACTTATCCTTTAAGAGATAAGCAAGTACTCATATTGGTGATTATGTGTCTGGTAACTTGGTTTTGATAAATTACTTTTGAGATTATATTCTTAAAGCCAGTAGCGTTCCGATATTTTGTTACAAAGACAAGAGAATTTAAACAATAGCTATAAATAATACCCTCAATAGACTCTTTTGCCAAAACCTGCTAAAATTTTAGAGTGAACAGATCACATTAAAATGAAAGAATCTTATGTACACATGTATGTATATACTATGAAATACATATGTAATTTTGGACATTTACTAAATGGACACACCACATCATTTTAATGAAGAAAGGAATTAATATGTCCTTATCTTATGCACTTTGCTGGACTCTAACATAAATATGGTTTTACAAATGAGTATATTGAAAGGAATTAAGTTCCAATATTTTCAGTGGTTTTAGGAAAAATCATATTAATTTGTTTAGTTTTTAAAAGAGGTATTTATTTCATGTTTAAGAAATGATTGCCTTGGGCGGCGCTTGTGGCTCAAAGGAGTAGGGCACTAGCCCCATATACTGGAGGTGGGGGGTTCAAACTCGGCCATGGCCAAAATAAAAAAAAAAAACGATTTCTTAACTTATTTTTGGCAAAATGAAGTAATTTGAGGAGGGACTCTCTTGAAGGGTAGGGTTCTGCCTTAATTTAATCCTCCAAATATATCATACCTGAAAAGAAGGTATTATGATTCATACTTCAAGCTCTAGAGGTGCAAGTATTTTAAAGAGGACATGACAGTTTGTGACTAAATTGAGAGTCAAGTTTTTACTTCAACCTAAGCTTTTTCTACTACTAGGCCATGAATCGTAAGTAAGTTGCCTTTCAAAATTACTTATTTTTAAAATATAGCATTGAATGTGGTAATATTTACCTTTTTATAAGTTCTTTATTTTAGATTGAAATTCAATTCAGAAATTCTGAATGAGTGGAAGTATATTTTAATCATACTGAAATTTGAAGAGATTTTATCTGGCAAGGAATAATAGATACTAGATAAACCACATCATAAAATTACAATTACAGAAATTATATGATTTAATACAGTTGATTGGCTGTGTGTAAACTTGTAATTTGATTGGCTTTGAAGTGACTCTGTGTACTGAGACAAAAAGGTTAACCAAATTTCTTTCTGAACAAAGACAAATCCAGGCTATTTATAGAAATCCAAATGGCTGATTCTCAACACGAACAGACCACTTAGGCATACTGATTAATGCCTTTAGACAGTAACTTATTTTTATGTGTATGTAAAACCTAAAGCCAAAGTATTCCTACTCCATGGCAGTGTGAAGACATGGAGTCATTTTCAGTCACAGTGGTTCATGGTACTCATTATCAGAAACTTGCTATTCAACGCTTTCTTGACTTAACTAATAAACTTGCCAGAGATAATGAAGAAAAGACATTTTAAAATAAGATACTTCTTAAAGCTTTCTGTGAAAAAATACTTTTAGATACAGTATTTTTTTATAAAAGTATTACATGTTTGTTATAACGCATCTGAAGAATACCTAGTAACTGTAAAGTTAACAACCTACTAACTGTAAAATAAACATGAAAACCACTGGTTGAGTGATATGTAACTGACAACATTTTAATTTTCTACATTATATGAATATAAATATTTAGTAAGAGGTAATACACAGTTCTCTATTGTCTGAATGCACCATGACTTATTCAAGCAGAGCTTTAGATTAGGGTATTAATCTGTTTTCAGTATTTTGTTTCTTAGATTTCATAAAAAATGCTGTTAGGATATCCATTATTTGATATGCATATGTTAATATACTAGGAGAATAGATTCTCTGAAGTACATATATAATAGATGTACCAAATTACACAAGAATTTGCAAATTTTGTAAATGTTTTATAATTGTCTTTAAACATTTTCTATAGTGTCCGCTTTATAGAAAAATGTCTGTTATCCTACCATGTACTGGTATTTCTCAACTTGAATTTGCACATTAATCACCTGTGGATCTTGCTCAGATGTGGATTATATATGTCCAGAGTGGGGCCTGAGATTCTGCACTTCTGACATTTTTTCATTTTCTAGATTCTAAAGGTGGTATAATAGGTTATTTATTTGAGATTTTTCATTCTTGTAATATAGTTGTTTACATCTATAAATTCTCCTGTAGGAACTGTTTCAGCTGTATCTTATGAGCCGCATACTTTCTAAGTTGAAGCATTTTCTAAGTTGCCTGTGATTTCTTTGTTGGCCATTAGTTATTTGTGTCCAACTCACAAATTTCCAAAATGTCTTTATTAATTTCTAATTTAATTCTATGGTGATACAGAATACGATTTGTATGATTTCCATTATTACAAAATGTGTTCTTCCTTATTATTATGACCCTATCATATGGTCTCTCCTGGACAGTGTTCCATGGTTACTGGAAAAAATGCATCTATTATATTGTTTTTGGCTTTGGCACTCTACAGATGCCTTTCTACTGGTTTAAAAAGTTTCTTGTGTTTTTAATAGTCTAGTTTTTTGTTCATCTTAACCAAGTGTTTTTGCCATTATAGGCAGAGGGGTCTCCACGACTTTTGTTGAACTGTTGCTTTCTCCTTTTAATTATTTCCATTTTGCTTCCTATATTTTAGTTAAGTCTTCCTTTCACACTTTTGCCATGGGAAATTGTCTTTGTCTCATAACAATCTTGTTCTTAAAGTCTTTTCCGTCTAGTCACTCCAACTTACCTTGGCTTATTGCTTGCATGATATGGCATTTTCCAAGCTTTTACTTTTAAACAATGTGTGTTTTTGTATCTAAAATGTAAGACTTGGAGACATTTTATTTTTCAATTTACTTTCTTTATACTTTGATAGAGTTAGGGGTACAAGATATTTTTCATTACATGACTGAATTATACAGTGATAATGGCTGACTATCAACTGAATAGTACACATTGGACCCAATAGGTAGCTGTTTTAAACAAGTCAAGACCAAAGAAAAGATTCTGCAAGCTGCCAGGAGTAAGCGCCAGTTCAGCTACAGGGGCAAATCCATCAGAGTGACCGCAGACTTCTCTAATGAAACTTTCCAAGCAAGAAGACAATGGTCATCTACCTTTAATCTACTTAAACATAACTATTTCCAGCCCATAATTCTGTACCCTGCTAAGCTAAGCTTAAAAATGGATGGAGAAATCAAATCATTTACGGATATACAAACACTGAGGAACTTCGCCACAACAAGACCAGCTCTACAGGAAATACCTCAACCTGTTCTGCACAATGACCACCACAATGGATCAGCAGCAAATAAGAACTCAGAAATTAAAGGACAGAACCAAACCTCCACACTGATGCAAAAGATGAAACTAAGCAATGGACACTAACAAAATAAGACGAATAGAATACTACCACACTTATCAATTATCTCAATAAATGTTAATGGCTTGAATTCCCCACTGAAGAGACATAGATTGGTTGACTGGATTAGAAAATACAAGCCATCCATTTCTGGTCTGCAAGAAACACACCTGCCTTCAAAAGACAAATTAAAGCTCCGAGTCAAGGGTTGGAAGACAATTTTTCAGGCAAATGGAATTCAGAAGAAAAGAGGAGTTGCAATCTTATTTTCAGATTCATGAGAATTTAAAGCAACTAAAGTCAAAAAAGACAAAGATGGTCACTTTATATTGGTCAAGGGAAAAATACAACAAGAAGATGTTTCAATTCTAAATATTTATGCACCCAATTTAAATGCTCACAGATTCTTGAAACAGACCTTACTCAGTCTGAGCAATATGATATCTGATAATACCATAATAACAGGGGACTTTAACACTCCTCTTACAAGGCTGGACAGATCCTCTAAACAGAAATTAAACAAAGATATAAGAGATTTAAATGAGACCCTAGAACAACTGTGCTTGATAGACACATATAGAACACTCCATCCCAAAGATAAAGAATATACATTCTTCTCATCACCCCATGGAACATTCTCCAAAATTGATCATATCCTGGGAAACAAAACAAATATCAACAGAATCAAAAGAATTGAAATTTTACCTTGTATCTTCTCAGACCATAAGGCACTAAAGGTGGAACTCAACTCTAACAAAAATGCTCAACCCCACCCAAAGGCATGGAAATTAAACAATCTTCTGGTTGAATAACAGATGGGTGCAGGAAGAAATAAAACAGGAAATCATTAACTTCCTTGAGCATAACAACAATGAAGACACAAGCTACCAAAACCTGTGGGATACTACAAAAGCAGTTTTGAGAGGAAAATTCATCTCTTCAGATTGCCTACATTCGAAAAACAGAAAAAGAGAGCATCAACAATCTCACAAGCCATCTTATGGAATTGGAAAAAGAAGAGCAATCCAAGCCTAAACTCAGTAGAAGACAAGAAATGTCCAAAATCAAATCAGAGATCAATGAAATTGAAAACAAAAGAATCATTCAGAAAATTAATGAAACAAGGAGTTGGTTTTTTGAAAAAATAAATAAAATAGATAAACCATTGGCCAGACTAATGAGGAATAGAAAAGTAAAATCTCTAGTAACCTCAATCAGAAATGATAAAGGGGAAATAACAACTGATCCCACAGAGATACAAGAGATCATCTCCGAATACTACCAGAAACTCTATGCCCAGAAATTTGACAATGTGAAGGAAATGGATCAATATTTGGAATCACACCCTCTCCCTAGACTTAGCCAGGAGGAAATAGAGCTCCTGAACAGACCAATTTCAGGCACTGAGATCAAAGAAACAATAAAAAATCTTCCAACCAAAAAAATGTCCTGATTCAGATGGCTTCACACCAGAATTCTATCAAACCTTCAAGGAAGAGCTTATTTCTGTACTGCAGAAATTATTCCAAAAAATTGAGGAAGAAGGAATCTTCCCCAACACATTCTATGAAGCAAAAATCACCCTGATACCAAAACCAGGAAAAGACCCAAACAAAAAGGAGAATTTCAGACCAATATCACTCATGAATATAGATGCAAAAATTCTCAACAAAATCCTAGCCAATAGATTACAGCTGATCATCAAAAAAGCCATTCATCATGATCAAGTAGGCTTCATCCCAGGGATGCAAGGCTGGTTTAACATACGCAAGTCCATAAACGTTATCCACCATATTAACAGAGGCAAAAATAAAGATTACATGATCCTCTTAATAGATGCAGAAAAAGCATTTGATGAAATCCAGCATCCTTTTCTAATTAGAACACTGAAGAGTATAGGCATACATGGCACATAGAAGCTATCTATGACAAACCCGCAGCTAATATTTTACTGAATGCAGTAAAACTGAAAGCTTTTCCTCTTAGAACTGGAACCAGACAAGGTTGTCCTCTGTCACCTTTACTATTCAACGTAGTGCTGGAAGTTCTAGCCAACACAATTAGGCAAGACAAGGAAATAAAGGGAATCCAAATGGGAGCAGAGGAGGTCAAACTCTCCCTCTTTGCTGACGACATGAGCTTATACTTAGAGAACCCCAAAGACTCAACCACAGGACTCCTAGAAGTCATCAAAAAATACAGTAATGTTTCAGGATATAAAATCAATGTCCACAAGTTGGTAGCCTTTGTATACACCAATAACATTCAAGATGAGAAGCTAATTAAGGACATAACTTCCTTCACCATAGTTTCAAAGAAAATGAAATACCTAGGAATATACCTAACGAAGGAGGTGAAGGACCTCTATAAAGAAAATTATGAAATCCTCAGAAAGGAAATAGCAGAGGATATTAACAAATGGAAGAACACACCATGCTCATGGATGGGAAGAATCAACATTGTTAAAATGTCTATATTTCCCAAAGCAATCTACCTATTCAATGCCATTCCTATCAAAATACCAACATCGTACTTTCAAGATTTGGAAAAAATGATTCTGCGTTTTGTATAGAACTGGAAAAAAACCCCGTATAGCTAAGGCAGTTCTTTATAACAAAAAAAAAAGCTGGGGGCATCAGCATACCAGATTTTAGTCTGTACTACATAGCCATAGTGGTCAAGACAGCATGGTACTGGCACAAAAACAGAGATACAGACACTTGGAATCGAATTGAAAACCAAGAAATAAAACTAACATCTTACAACCACCTAATCTTAGATAAACCAAACAAGAACATACCTTGGGGGAAAGACTCCCTATTCAATAAATGGTGTTGGGAGAATTGGATGTCTACATGTAAAAGACTGAAAGTGGACTCATACCTTTCCCCAGTCGCCAAAATTAATTCAAAATGGATAAAGGACTTAAATTTAAGGCATGAAACAATAAAAACCCTCAAAGAAAGCATAGGAAAAACCCTGGAAGATATTGGCCTGGGAAAAGACTTCATGAAGAAGACTGCCATGGCAATTGCAACAACAACAAAAATAAACAAATGGGACTTCATTAAACTGAAAAGCTTCTGTACAGCTAAGGACACAATAACCAAAGCAAAGAGACAACCTACACAATGGGAAAGGATATTTGCATATTTTCAATCAGACAAAAGCTTGATAACCAGGATCTATAGAGAACTCAAATTAATCCACATGAAAAAAGCCAACAATCCCTTATATCAATGGGCAAGAGACATGAATAGAACTTTCTCTAAAGACGACAGATGAATGGCTAACAAACACATGAAAAAATATTCATCATCTCTATATATTAGAGAAATGCAAATCAAAACAACCCTGAGATATCATCTAACCCCAGTGAGAATGGCCCACATCACAAAATCTCAAAACTGCAGATGCTGGCATGGATGTGGAAAGAAGGGAACACTTTTACACTGCTGGTGGGACTGCAAACTAGTACAACCTTTCTGGAAGGAAGTATGGAGAAACCTCAAAGCACTCAACCTAGATCTCCCATTTGATCCTGCAATCCCATTACTGGGCATCTACCCAGAAGGAAAAAAATCCTTTTATCATAAGGACACCTGTACTAGACTGTTTATTGCAGCTCAATTTACAACCACCAAAATGTGGAAACAGCCTAAATGCCCACCAACCCAGGAATGGATTAACAAGCTGTGGTGTATGTACACCATGGAATACTATTCAACTATTAAAAAAATGGAGACTTCACATCCTTCATATTAACCTGGATGGAAGTGGAAGACATTATTCTTAGTAAAGCATCGCAAGAATGGAGAAGCATGAATCCTATGTACTCAATTTTGATATGAGGACAATTAATGACAATTAAGGTTATGGGGGGGTGAAGAAGAAAGAGGGACAGAGGGAGGGGGTGGGGCCTTGGTGTGTGTCACACTTTATGGGGGCAAGACATGATTGCAAGAGGGACTTTACCTAACAATTACAATCAGTGTAACCTGTCTTATTGTACCCTCAATGAATCCCCAACAATAAAAAATAATAAAATAAAATTGAAAATATTTATTCTTTAAAAACAAAAAAACAAAGAACAATATAATTTGGATTAATATCTAATTTAAATAATATAAAAATTTCTTGTCTTGTGTCCTCACTTATAAGTGATATATGTTTGTAATTTCTCTTTTATGATAATATATTTTCTCCAACTTTAATATCAGGTGTACCCAGAACAAGTAGAAGGATTTTGATGTATTTCTTCTTTTTCTATTGTCAGTAAGATTTAGCATGATCTGTTTTTTGAAATTATCTTTTATTTTTATTTATAAATATTAGTTGTCTATTTCTTGATACTTTAAAAAGTATAAGAAGTTAACTGATGACTCCATACTGAATCTGAGTCAAAGCATTCTATAATAGACGTACCCTTATTTGACAATGTGAATGTTACTTTCTTTGCATTATTATTATTATTGCTTAAGATTTTGATGTAGCAATTATCTGATTCCTTTTCTGAAAGTGTTTATGTTCTTTATAAGGTTTTTGTTTCTAGTCCTTATCTTAAACATTGTTGTTGTTATTAAACTTTAAGTCTTTTTAATTTTGTGAAGACAAAAGAAAATGGAAACCTAATTAACATATGTATATGTAAAAATAAAAATTAAAAAAAAATTCTTGAAAAAAAAAGAAGAGAAAAAACCTCTAATGTAATTCTTTTTATACCCATCTCTCACCACTTACAAAAATCAATTCAAGATGCCTAAAATATTTAAATATAAGGCATGTAACCACAAGAATTCTAAAAGAAAATGTAGGAAAAACTCTATATGTCAGTCTAGCCAAACAATTTATGAAGAAGACCTCAATGTCAATCACAGCAACAAGAAAAATAAATATGGAAACAGAAAAATACCCAATAGCCAATGGCATTCTAAGAAATAAAACAAATCTGGCTGGATGATGTTATCAGACTTCAGGTTATACTGTAAGTCTATAGTGATCAAAACAGTATGATACTGGCCAAAGACACAGATTTAGAATTATGGAATAGAACAGAGAATGTAGAGATGAACCCAGCCACATATCGCCATCTGATCTTCAATAAACCGAACAAAATCATCCCCTGGGGAAAAGAATCTTTTTTTTTTTTTTTTTTTTTGCCACAGAGTCTCACTCTGTTGCCCTCAGTAAAGTGATATGGTATCACAGCTCACAGCAACCTCCAACTCTTGGGCTTAAGCAATTTATTACCTCAGCCTCCTGAGTATCTGGGACTACAGGTGCCTGCCAGAACACCTGGCTTTTTTTTTTTTTTTTGTTATTGCTGTTTTAGCTGGCTGGGGCCAGACTCAAACCTGCTATCCTTGGTATACAGGGTTGGTGCTCTGTCCACTGAGGCACAGGTACCACCAAAGAATCTGTTTTTAATAAATGGTGCTGGGAGAATTGGTTAACCACATGTAGAAGACTAAAACTGGGCCTGCACCTTTCATCCATTTACAAAATTGACTCACGTTTGATATAAGATTTAAATTTAAGAAATAAAACTATAAAAATTTTAGAAGAAAGTGTGTGAAAACATTGTTATAGGCGTAGGAAAAGATTTTTTTGAAAAAGAACCCATTGGCAATCACAGCAATACTCAAATAAATGAATGGGACATGATCAAACTAAAAAGATTTCTTTGAATGAGACATGACCATACTAAAAAGATTCTGCACAGCCAAGGGCAGAACAACTAAAGCGTACAGACAACCTTCAGAATGGGAGAAGATATTTGCATGCTATGAATCTACAAAGGGCTGATAATTAGAATCTACAGAGAACTCAAACTAATCAACAAGAAAAGAGCAAACAAATCCCATCTATCACTGGGCAAGAGACATGAACAGAACTTCCTCTGAAGAATACAAAGCAATGGCCAAAAAACACAAGAAAAATGCTCATCATCCCTAATCATCAGAGAAATGCAAATCAAAACTATATTGATATGTCACCTAACCCTAATGAGAATGGCCCACATCACAAAGTCCCAAAGTTGCATATGCTAGCACACATGTGGAGAGAAGGAAACATTTTTACACTGCTGGTGAAATTGCAGACTAATACGGCCTCTATAGAAAGAAGTATGGAGAATTCGCTAACAGCTAAGAGTAGTTTATACTACAATCCTATTACTACATATCTATGCAGAAGAAAAAAATTATTTTACCAAAATGATATCTGCATTAGAATATTCATTGCCACTCAATTCACAATCTCTGTGATGTGGAATCAACCCAAGTGCCCATCAACTCAAGAATGGATTAGTTAATTGTAGTATAGGTATACCATGGAATACCATGCAGCCATAAAAAAGATGGAGACTTTACATCTTTGGAGTTGAAGAACATTCTTCTTAGTAAAGTATTACAATAAAGGAAAAGCAAGCATCCAATGTACTCAATACTAATGGGAAACCAATAGATAACTGCCCAAGTTAAAACATAATTAATTTCAAGTGGGGGAGGGAGAAGGAAGGAAAAGGAAGAGGCAAGTAGGTAGGGGTACTGGTAAGTTCTCACTTAATGGGCACAAAACACGGGTATACAACACACACCCCGGTTGAAGGGCTCAAGCACAACCTGAACTAAACCTAGCAAACGCAAACAATCTAACCTAATCATGTGTACCCTCATATTAATCTGAAATTTCAAAAAAGAAAAAAAAATCTCAAATTAAATGTGTGTGTGTGTGTGTATGGAATATATATAAATATATATGTATATATTTACCCTGTAGTCTGATTGCTAACCAAAGAAAGGGCAGGCCTACCTGTAGTGCTTTTTGATATTGCCATGCAACTTTCCATAGAGATTATACTAGGGTGCAATCCCACCAACAGTGTTTCTTTCTCTCTGCATCCAGGCCAGCATCTATTGCTTTTGGTCTTTTAATTAAGATGAAAGGTGATATTTCATTGTGACACACACACATATATACATACACACACACATACATATATACATATATATATATACACACACACACACAAGAGTAAATTTTATTTCATGGCAGACTGTGGCAAACAGCCCTCTACTCAAGTGGAATAGGCCCTTTTATCTTTCCTATGTTCTTTCCTTGAAAACTATCACAATTTATATTAGAATACATGCAAATCTTTAGAGAAATAAAATTGGCAGAAAAAATCTGAAATTCAGCATTTCTAACAAGAGGAAAAAAGATAAAAATGAAAGTTTAAAAAGGAATGTATTATTTCTTGTTTAATTTGAGAAAGTAGAAACATATATCAATATTTAAGGTTCTTTAAATACATGCAAATAGTTTATTTTACCATTATAATACATATATTGTCAGATGGTGCCTCTAAAATGCCAAGTTGAGTATGTAAGGAAGAATACAGCTACTTAGATTTTCTGCAATAAAGAAGGCAATAAAGGGAAATGCTGTAACTTCTAATGTGAATTAAAGGAGGATCCTTCATGAGAGAACTGAGTTTCCATGAATGTCGGGCTGACATTTGCAGAATTGATTTGTCTTGACATTTATGAGAATTCTACAGAATTATGTGTACATGTTCTAACATTATGCAAAGCAAAATACATTTGTAATATTTAAAGCTTTTAAAAGAATACGATGGTTTTAAGAGACTAAGAACTAGTCTACTTTTATGTGTGAACAGGTTTTAGACATGGAAAATGAAATAATGACATCTGGCTGTTAAGATGGATCCCAAAGCAAAACAGATCAAAATGTCAAACTATTGAAACTGTGTTACAGGTTCTTGTTTTATGAAGGAATACTTTAAAGTTTTGACTTGCAGGATAGAGGGAAGGCAATGTACTATGTTAAAAAGACAGTATAAAGATTTCTGGTTAAAGTCATATTAAAACTGCTGATATTCAAACATTTTTTTGACTGACAAAAGAGACAATTTCAAATGACATCAAAGGGTAGCTGATATTTGTCCCGGGCTGTCTCTGTACCAAGTACTAATCTCAGAATTTTGCATGTTACCATTCATTTTATCCTTTAAAAACCTCAAGAGGATGGTATTCGTTTTACAGAATGAACCTTCCCCCCCACAAAAAAGAACACTAAATAATCCACCCCTTGCCACACAAGACAGACATGTACCTCAATGCAGACAGTGTGGCTAGACAGCTGTGCTTAACCACTATGCCATTCTTTTTCAAAAGATATAGTCTGGGCAGAATATGGACTTATTTAAACATCAGGTTAAGGTATGAGATATTGCAATTAAGTTCATGAACTCACTATAGAAAAAGAACTAAATGCCTCATTGCTGAGTATCACTAGGGTCATCTTCCCAAAGGTCATCTTCCAAAGTATTCCCTGAGTATCACTAGAGTCATCTTCCCAAAGCATTCCCCTTGGGAAGCTAATCACCAATGCCTGCGCCCACTCCACAGTTCATATCAATTTTGAACATTTTTTTCTGGAATGGCCACCAGAGCTGTCATTCATTGTATTACCCTTTATGACATCCTGAATGTCATCAAATTATTTCCTTCCAACATTTCTTTTATTTGGGGTAAAGAATAGTGTCTTTGGGGGCCATATCAGGTGAGTGGGGAGGGTGTTCCAACACAATCACTTGTTTACTGGCTAAAAACTCCCTCATAGACAGTGCCGTATGAGCTGGTGCATTGGTATGATGCAAAAGCCATGAGTTGTTGGCAAAAGTTCAGGTCATTTTCATCTAATTTTTTCACATAGCCTTTTAGCCCATCCAAATAGTAATCTTGGTTGTCTGTTTGTCCAGTTGGTCTAAATTATAATGAACAAACCCTCTGACATCAGAAAGGATTAGCAATATTATTTCAATTCTTGATTTGGACTGAGAGCACTTTTGGGGTTGTGGAGTTTCAGTTTCAGGGTCATATTGATACACCCATGTTTCACTGCCATGGATAACATGGTCCAAAATATTGTCTTGCCTCTGTGAAAAGACTTGGCAAACTTTGACTCTCCTTCACTTTTGTTCATTGGTGACCTCCTTTGGGATCAATTTAGAATGCACGTTTCTCATGCAAGATTATCAGTTAAGATTTTCCTATTTCTCTACCAATATTTACTTAGTCTGCAATACTTCTCACAGTCAGATGACAATTTTGATGCACAATTCAATGAATTTTGCAATATTTTCATCAGTTTTGTGTGTAACTGGCCACCCTGACCCTTTTCATCATTGACGTCTTATCTCCTCTGAAAAAAATATTTAATCCATTTAGACACTGCCATTTTCTTCATGGTATTGTCCCCATAAATGACTAACATGTCCCTGATTTCACTTCTACTCTTGCCAATTTTAACAAGAAATTTAATCTTTTTTCACTGGTCTACTTCAAGCTACAACATTCTCTGATGGCACACAAAACTACATAATAATAATGAATGCTACTCGGCAAGATACTGCCCACACATCAACATGAACACAGCTGTGGGACGCTGATATACAAAGGTTATGAAACCTTACCTGGTTGTTTGTATGGTGCTGCCAACATAAGCACAAGTGGCAAATTCCAGAACTTAATTGTCAGACCTCCTATGTGCTGCTTTGAGAGCCTGTCCTATCCCTTTTGTAAGAATTATAAAGGTCTCCAGTTTAATATTAGTAAGCCAGTAGATTATTTTTCTTTAAGACTTAAGACTTAGCAATTATAAACTGGGCTGCAATAAACATTCTGGTACAGATGTCTTTGTTATATTGTGATTTTTGGTCTTCTCGGTATATACCTAGTAAAGGAATTATAGGATCAAATGGCAGGTCTATTTTTAGATCTCTAAGTATTCTCCAAAAATCCTTCCAAAGGAATGTATTAGTGTGCATTCCCACCAGCAGTGTAGAAGTGTGCCCTTTTCTCCATATCCATGCCAACATCTCTGGTTTTGGGATTTTGTTATGTGGGCTACTCTTAATGGAGTTAGGTGATATCTCAAAGTAGTTTTGATTTGCATTTCTCTGATGATTAAGGATGATGAGCTTTTTTTCATGTGTCTGTAGATCGTGTGTCTGTCTTCTTTAGAGAGGTTTCTCTTCAAGTCCTTTGCCCACCCTGAGATGGTATCACTTGAGTGCCCATCGACCCATGAATGAACTAACAAATTTTTGTACATGTATACCATGGAATATTATGCAGCCTTAAAGAAAGATGGAGACTTTATCTCTTTCATGTTTACATGGATGGAGCTGGAACATATTCTTCTTAGTAAAGAATCTCAAGAATGGAAGAAAAAGTGTTCAATGTACTCAGTCCTACTCTGAAGCTAATTTTTAGCTTTCATATGAAGGCTATAACCCAACTATAGCACAAGAATATGGGGACAGGGCCAAGGAAGGGGAAGGGAGGTGAAGTCAGGGTGGAGGGAGGGTAATAGGTGGGGCCACACCTATGGTGCATCTTAGAATGGATAAAGGCAAAACCTACTAAATGCAGAATACAAATGTCTACATACAACAACTAAGAAAATGCCATGAAGGCTACATTGAACAGTTTGATGAGAATATTTCAGATTGTATGTGAAACCAGCACATTGTACCCCTTGATTGCACAAATGTACACAGCTATGATTTAACAATAAAAAAATGAATAAAGGCAATACCAAAAAAAAAAAAACTGCCCTTAAAATAATTAATTCAAAGGTGGTGTGAATATGAGACAAATCTGGACAAAAAATTGGAGCTCAGAAGTTTGCTTAAGAATCTTGGGAACAATAGAGCTTGCCTACCATAATGGTCCTGGGGGATGGGAAGGGAAGCACACGAACACATTGCAAAAGGTATATTTTAATTCTGACAGTTATAACCGTGAAGGAGAGAAAAAAAATAAATGTGCATCTTCCCATCAAGTTAACTGAGGAAATTCCCTTCAAATTGTTGGAAAAGAAAACAAAAAGGACAAATAGAAATGTACCTTTAAATTGAGATTATCAAGAAAAAAATGAGGCAATTTTTTTGTATACTAGCATACTCTGGAGTAGTTTTTGTTTCTTTAATAATAAAATAAACAATACATATGTATAAATAAGTACTTAATAAATTAGTATCTGTAACTGAAAATAAACCTTCCATTTGATTCCATTACTAGGTATCAACCCAAAAGAAAAAAAATAATTTTATTATAAGGATATTTGCACTAGATTATTTATCACAGCTGAATTTACAATCACCGAGTGCCCATCAACCCATGAATGGATTAATAAACCTTGGTATATGTATACCATGGAATATTTTTCAGACATAAAAAAATATGGAGACTGACATCTTTTATACTTACTGGATAGAGTTGGAGAGCATTAGTAAATTATCACGAGACTGGGAAAACAAGTATCCAATGTATTCAATACTAATAGAAGTTATTAGGCCCTGATCAACAAATCGGCCCACACCAGAGAAAAACACAATTTAATTCTTGTTGGGGGGAGAAGGGGAAAGGAAAAGAGGAAGGGGCCTTGGTGTACTCTCACCCAGTGGGCACAATGTAAGTGTGTATGGCACACCTCCTGGTTGAGGGGCATAACTACAACAGGGACCTTATCTAACAAACTGAAACATTGTAATCTGATTGTTTGTAGCCTCATAATAATATTAAATTAAAAATTAATTAATAGTATCTGTTAATATTTTATGAAAGGTTATGAACCACTTTCAGAAGCAGAACAGGTAAAGTTAGATTGTGTGGCATGACTTATTCTCCATCTAGCTAATATTCTGTATTAAAAAAGAGCATATTTTTCATCATCTTTAATTTTTATTTGTGCAAAAAAATTCCTCTCTGATAATTTGGAAGAAGCCAAGTTTAACATTAATGATCTGTTCTTAAGAGTGCAAATACATTTTATAACAAATTTCTTCTTATGTACTAATACAAACATTGTTTATTATGTGTAACATTTAAAACGTGAAGTGTTTTTTTCTGAAGGATGCCTACATTAACGTAAATCTGTACGTCTACGTGTATCAACATTTAGGATATTTCACACTATTTATTACTGTTGATTTATTCTAAAAATATAATTTACTAAAAATAAGTATATACATTTAAGCATATGTCTGCGAAGATACTGAAACACAAACAACAAATATACAAAACACTAGATAAGTGTGACCTTGTCACATTCATGTGCAAGTGTTTCAAGGTCAGGCACAGTTCCTTATAGTTAAAGGTGATTTGCAAATGCTTCTGAGGAGAAAAATGGGGTAGAGGGATTCTAGTTCATCAATAGGATAAGTTTGTATAGAATGAAGATTTCATTCTCATGAGAAGGTTTTCTATAGTATAGGTTTTTTAGTAGAAATATCTTTGTTTACATTTTCATTGTTGCCTTCCACAACAACATGAAATACAATTCCTTGAAAGTAATGTCTTTGTGATATATTGGTAGATAAACATGCTCCAAAGTATGTGTGTCCTTCTAAGGCAAACGTACTTCTTTATGTATGGGAATATAAATTTGTATAGCCACTATGGAAAATCATACGAAAAGTTTTCAAAAAATAAAAATAATAATAGAACTGCTTATGATTCAGCAATATCCCTGCTGGGTATGCAGCCAAAAGAAAGGACAACAGCACATTGAAGAGTTACCTGCTCTCCCATGTTTATTGCAACATTATTCGTGATAACCAGATATGGAAACAACCTAAGTGTCCATCGACAGAAGAACAAAGAACGAAAATGTGGCCACATACACATAGTGGAATAGTCATATTATTCATCCATAAGAAAGACTGTCACCTTCAACAACATGGGTGGAACTAGGTAACATTATGTTAAATGAAATATTTCAAGCCAGGGACAGAAAGACACATTTCACATATTCTTACTCATGTTGGAGCTAAAAGTTTTTAAAACTTGAACTCATGGAGATAGAGAATGTCTACTAAAGACTAGAGGGGTAACAAGGAGGGGGAAATAAAGTGGTAATGGTTAATAGATAGAAAAATACAGTTGGAGCAAATGCATAAAATTTAAGGTTTGGTAGCACAAGAGGGTATTTCTAGTTAACAGTTATTTATTGTATTAAAATAACTAAGAAAGTAAAGTTGAAATTTTCCTAACACAAAGAACTGATAAATGCTTGAGATGATGGATACAGCAATTCCCCTGATTTGATCATTATGTATTGTTTGTAAGGATAGTCATGATGAAAGAGCCAGGCAAGGAAGCACATTCTTTTAAAAAACGAAAATTTATTGTTCACATAGGACATAATCAAGGAAAAAATTCTATTAAGATTAGAGTCACTGATGATGCATTGCTCCTTGTAGTGAAAAGACAACTTGTAACAATCGGATTGTGTTCAACTAGAATTACAGAAAAGTCAAGTGCAAGGTGGTTGTAGCTCATATTCTCTAGTTAGAGCTTAATAAAAACATGATTTAGAGATCGAAGGGTCAATAAAATTCTAAGTGTATTTGTAAATATCAAACCTTTATCCAATATGTGTTTATTTAAAATTAGGTAAAATAATGGTTAGCTATAAACATTATCTGAGCTGTATATTTTGTGACTCAAATACATAATTTATATAGCAACATAGAATACAGATTCAACTAGCACTGCAAAGCTGAAAGATTTCATCGATTTTCTGATAAAGAACTTCCCAATCTGAAATAACAATGGAAATCATGTACTGCCCATTGTATTCCTATATTATATAAGTCACAGCCTAATAAATCAGTTTACTTTTGGTAATTACCTCCAAATGATTTCCCAGTGCTTGTTATTCATTAGTCACCTAAAATGAAAATCGCAAGGAAACCAATAGAACCTAATTTAGAAGGTTTTCAAATGTTTATAGATTGCAAACCATGATTAGAAAATGGGAAAGCTGACTCCCTTTCAGGACGATCAATACAGGCAGATGTTAGAAACCAGAAAATCAGACTTCTCAAGGGCAGTGATTTAACACACCTGCAATTGTGACTGAAACCACAGCATTCTCACCTCTTTGTTAGCAGCCCTGGAACCTCGATTACAGATTAAAAATACAAAGCACATAATAAAATAGCAAAGCACATAGTTGGTCCACTTAATTAAGGTAACAATTGATATTTTAAATTATTGCTTCCAGCTTTAATTCCTCAAATAAATTGTATTCTGTACTTTGTTGTCCTACAGAGAGTCGTAATGACTGTATTTGAATTTATATTAACCCCCAATTGGAATGGAATTAAAATATGATTCAAAGAATTAAAAATCTCATAATCTTTTTTAGAGAAAAATATTGAGATCAGAATACCTACATTATGTTCATTCAGATCAGAAAAACACAAGTATTCCTAATTTGTGAATAATATTGGTCAACACAATAATATTAAAATGTTAAAATAAATTTAATAAAGAAGACTTTCATAATATTTTATTTAGTTGTAAGCATCTATGAAATCATTTCTATCAATCATGATAATCAGTAATATAATTTACTTATTGCTTTATGAATATTTAAAATCTTATTTAATGTAAATTTTTAAACTACAGCTTGAAAATGTCATTGCTGTTTTAAATGAAATTTAAATTAAATTTTAAAACAATTCCTTTTATTAAAAATTTCAGAATATTGCAGGGGTCCAAATGTTTTGGTTCTATGATTGCTTTTGTAAAGTTTTAATCAAACTTATAAGTGTGTCGCTCACTGGGTTGGGGTACATTGTGCCCAGTAGGTGTAAATTTACCCCTCTCTCCATGGTTACTCCTACCTGCTTGCTCTCCATTGTATTTTACTACCAAATGTGCACATGAGTGCTGACCGATTAATTTCTGTATAGTAGTGAGCACATAGGGTGTTTCTTTTTCCATTCGTGCCAAAATTCACTTAGAATAGTCTCCAGTTCCATCCAGGTTGTTGCGAATGGTATTTGTTCAGCATTTCTTAATAGCTGAATTGTAGTACTCTGTGGTATATGTATACCACATTTTAAGAATCCACTCGGGTATTGATGGGCCCTTGGGTTGGTTCCACAAGTTTTTTTTTTTTTTTTTTTTTTTTTTTCAGTAAAGGTGGAGCCTTTTACAATATTCTGGAATAAAGTAGTTTCTATATCAAGACCCATATTTTCAGTCTTCTATAAGGAAAATAAAAGAAAGATCCATTTTTTTGTTGCTGTTGGTTTGCCAATGTCTTTTTATTTAAAGTCTTTTGTACATAGATCATACATACATTTATACCCATTTCAGTGAGTTGATTATTTGTACAAATTGGAGTGCTGACATCATACTAATCAGCATAGCTGTCATCTCATTTACCCAATTACAGCATTAGGACTTTTGTGTTCTACACATGATAGAACCCACTTGTACTTGTAATGTGCTCCATAGTTGTGGTCCCCCTACTGTCCCCTACTCTCCCTTCTCCTCCCTCCTTCATCATAGACAAAGTCGTGTCTCATTTTTCATATGCAGTGTGATTATAAATTGGTGTCACAGTGCCAATGTCATTCTTGAAGTCGATTATGCTGTTATTTTGGGAGCTGTTCTGCTTCCTCCTGAATCCTTACTGCAATCTTTTTCCCTCTCTGGAATATACCAGTCATCTCTTCTTATTTTTGTTGTCTTCTCTTTCTTGATTCCTCCATTTGTACCTAAAAGCATTGCCATTGGATATAACTTATTCTGTAAGTAGTAGGAGCCCCCGCTGCCCTGTCTGGGCTGGCTGTCACTCACTCGGGGAAAGCACGACTCTCCTCGTTGTCTCTGCTCCTTTGAGGTCTATTTTCTCGTGTCATTTCCAGAATTGCACTATTAACTTTCACTTTCCTGAAACTGCTCTTAAATATTCACCAGTGTTCCACTAATTAACAATTCCAATTTCTTCTTTCCCATTCTCACCTTGTTTAAACTCTGTAGAGTATTTGATACCCGAACCGCTTATGTCTGACTTTTCTAAATTTTTCTCCTTCCTTTCTCTTTTTTTACCCTATTGTCTCTATAGGTTTTTTGTATTCACTCAACATTTCCATATAGTTATTTACCAAGATTTTGTTTCTAGAGCTCTTCTAGTCTCCACCTCCTCATCTATATTATCATTCTCAATCATTTATTTTGTTTTAACAATTATCCTGATGTTTACAGTCGTTAAATGTGCCATCTCTCAGCGAGGGACTGAATGGAACCTGAAAATTGTCTATCAGAAATTAAAACACAGACATCTCACAAGTGCTTTAAATGCAATCATTTCTCCTTAGCATCATCCCCATGAACATCTCCTTTCTGCTGTGTGAAAGTATAAAAATTAGAAAACTATAGATGATCTTGTTATTGTATTTAGGGAGGATACTGGATAATTTTGATTTTCTTTGTATCTTTCTGTATGTTCACATTTTTTTTTACAATGCATATAATTATATATGTAAAGTTGTAAAAGTGGACTTAGATTCAATTCTTGAAAACACTGTGTCTTGTAATGAAGCAAAATTTAGTATGGCAATATTAAGGCAAGTGTTGTTTGAGATAATGGCATCTTTATTCTGATAAAAAAGATGATCATTGATTTCTATAGAGTCAGAACAATACTTGGGTTTGCAGCAGCTTCCTAATTAAAGCTGGGTGATTATTTTTATTTATTTATTTACTTATTTTTTTGAGACAGAGCCTCAAGCTGTCGCCCTGGGTAGAGTGCTGTGGTTTCACAGCTCACAGCAACCTCCAACTCCTGGGCTCAAGCAATTCTCTTGCCTCCACCTCCCAAGTAGCTGGGACTAAAGGCGCCCGCCACAATGCCCAGCTATTTTTTGGTTGCAGCCGTCATTGTTGTTTGGTAGGCCCAGGCTGGATTCAAACTCGCCAGCTTAGGTGTATGTGGCTGAAGCCTTAGCTGCTTGAGCCACAGGCACCCAGCCAAAGCTGGGTGTTTAATACTGAGATAGTCTAAAAGTTAAATTATTTAAAAGACTAAATGTGTGCATTATGGTATCAGAGATTTTAAGTGGAGGGAGGGTAATGGGTGGGGCCACACCTACAGTGCATCTTAGAATGGGTACCGGCGAAACTTACTAAAGGCAGAATACAAATGTCTACATACAATAACTAAGAAAATGCCATGAAGGCTACGTTGAACAGTTTGATGAGAATATTTCAGATTGTATATGAAACCAGCACATTGTACCCCTTGATTGCACTAATGTACACAGCTGTGATTTAACAATAAAAAAAAAATAAAATAAAAATAAATAAAAAAATAAAAACTGACATTTTGTTTTGTTTCTGCTTTTTATAAATTGATGGATTATCTAACATGAATTGTGATTTTTGTTTTTGTAATAACATGAAAAGTGGGAAAAGAGTTGAGGCAGGATATCCAGCTGCAAAGAGGAATTGACAGTCATGATTTTGAGATAAATCAGTAGCTTGAACTATGGTAATGGCAAGAGGATTGAAAGAAGAGAAGGCTTTATAAATATTGATTAGATAAAATTTCCGTTCACTATAATGTGAAATCTTTTACGCTACTGTACCATATTTACTGCAAAACTCAATGAATAATTAGGTGATTAAATTTTATGATGGGGGAAAGAAAAAAATGAGAATGGCATTTAAATATATGGTTTGAATAACTATCTATAAGTTAGTGAAATAGGAACATTTACCTCAATAGAAAAAAATGGGAGTTTGAGACGTCGTTGGTATAATGACTTAATATTCTACGACTTCCTGATGTAATTTTTCACATCTTGGCTAATGGTATCCATAATTTAAAATATTTTAATTGCTTCTCATATTCAGCATAAGCAAAGTACATTTCTCCAGTTGAAAAAAAGATACCAGTTTTAGTATTAGTTGGAATCTGTCTCATCATTTATTATTTTCAACTCTTTTAGAATTATTTTCTCAAGGATAACATGATGTTTTTCCTTCTTATAATTAAACATACCCTCTATCCTCCTGGATTATCACCAATCCCAAACAACCCGATAAATATATACATATTTTCAAAGCCTCTATAAAGTTTCCCTCAAACACTTTTGCTACATTTTCTAATACTTAGTCAGTTTTCTCCCCTATAAAGTATTTCCTAACAACCTCCATGAATTTGAAGCTCCTATAAAACTGTGTTTACATTAAATAGTTTTTTTAAACTTCAATAACTAAATAAGTTAAAGATGGATGAGTTACATAATTCAGAGTCTGTTCAAATTTACTATGCCATTGTATAGAAAATAGCTAATGAACAGTTATAAGTAGAGCACATAAAAAATGAAAACTGTGTAAAAACTGGGTATATTTTAGATCTATAAAATCAAAAGGGCTAAATTTAAAATATGTTCACGGAGATATATTAAAACTTGTATTAGACTATTGAGCAAGACATTCACATGTGTTACACATCCATGAACCTAAAGACAACAAAATTTCCCAATGCTACCTATGTCCTTGGGCAAAGCCCACGTGGCACCACCTACAGCGTTCTATCCTCTTTGCAACACAGTTTGTAACTGTAATGCTGGCAATGAGATGGCAGCAGGTAGCAGACAAAAATGATTTTCATCACCAAAACAAAAGAAAAGCACATTAAAGTAAATGTAGAAGGATGACAATGATTCAAGAGACCCTGCAGGATACCAGCTCTGAAATGTACATCATGAACAAGTCACAGTTATTACAGATCATGGGCACTTCTGCTCTGTGATAATTTCCCGGGAAAACTCGTTTATTTTGTTCATATTTTTGTGTGTATTGCCATTTCAAAGACACAAAATATATTTTTCAAACTAAAATAGAATGAATCTTATCAAGAAAAATAATATTTAATTAAGCTAACTATTAGGAGACTTTTATTTTTGTTTCTGCCTTTCCTAATTCCCTAGAGGTTGCTACTATGAAATGTACTTTTACTGAAATCAAGTTCCATCATTAGAAAATGTCTTCAACATTTTCACAGAAAACCCTTCAGAGTTTTGCTCTAGCAGATGCCTGGATCTATCTCAAGTACACTCCTGGCTTTGACTGCAGTGCTCCCAGGGGTCCAGGATCTATGTTTTCTATTATTTTGTTTACTTTTGGGGTCTCTAATCACTGAGGCTGGAAACAGGGTAGGTTTTTGTTTCTTGTCCTTGTCACTTATTGCTCTTTCCAGCCTACTCTCCCCCCAACACAGAGTTTTGTTAGTTGATGTTATCACTCAGGACCCTTCATTATTGCATCATCTCCTGTCCCCAAGGTCTTTCTTCACTTTTTTGACATTGCTAGCTCCTGCCTCACTACCACTTTTCCTGTCAGAATTTGATTATATCAATTATCAGAGAGAATGGCAGTCCTAACCACACTTTGGCCTTTCCATTTCTTGAACTACTGTGAACTTTCACACTTTGCCGGGCATTCAGTTTGATAGCCATGACCTTGCCCTGGTCATTACCTACAATGACAACTCCTTTGTAATCTCAATTTCATGCATCATACTCTGTCGGTCCGACTTCTTGACTTCTTACTTGTAGTTCACTATCTCAGGCAACACCTCCTCTGACAAGCTTTCATGCCACTGAGACGTGTATTTATTAATCTACAATATTTTTACTTTCCCCAAACCTTATATTTTTCTCTTCCTTCAAAACCAAGCATAAATTCCATGGTCAGTTGTTTTAATGACTCCCTGTATATGCCTTCAACTACAACTGTTTATTTTCTCATCTGACTTAGGAAAGCTCTAACTCAAGTTAAATTAAACTCTTTACTAACTCAGTCCTGCAACTGAACACTGGTATGACTGGTGAAAAAGTCACGGCCCTCTGGCTGATCTCACTTTAAGTCCTTTTTGAACTTTAAGGTGACTGATTCCACTATCCTTTCCTCTTTCTTTCTCCTACCCCCGTGATGACTATTTTGTGCCTTTTCTATTCTTGTCAACATCCATCACCTCTTTGCTATGTTTACTTTTAACTGATGAGCTATTTTCCAAATTTTCTGAGAAAAAAACGTATCAGGTCTTGTATCCACATGTTAACATTTACACCTGCACATTCTTCTGCCTTGACTCCTGATAGTTTGTTAAACGCCAGATCCTCCACTTGGGCATGGCTGTCAAAGCCTTCTCACCAGGACCTTGAGCTCCACATAGTATCCTTGTGCAAAGAAAAGGCTCTTCTCCCTTTGAGTGGACTCCACTTTTTGCTAGAGTGTAAGAGCTGGCAGTAACGATGAGCTGGAGTACAGCTCTCACTTACCTGCTGGTCTCAGTACCTCTATGCTGTAAACAACTCCAAGTAGAGGAGCTATTTCCGTCTTATTCAAGGACATCACTCTGACAATTCACCTTCTATTCCAATGTCATCCAATGTCATCAATTTATCCTTTCTACTTAATCATTTTTATCATGCTATTATCTCAAAAAAAAATATATATATATATAATCTTTTGTTTCACACTCAATTTCAGCTCCCTCACCATTTTCCTATTTCCCCAATCGTAGCTAAAGTTTTTGTGTAAGTTCTTTATATTCTGCATATAATTCTGTGGTTTCCTATCTCACTTAAATCCACTTTAAGCAAACATGCTCCTATTGTATTTCTTGAATCTATTTTTGGTGAGTTCAACTACATTGTCCACTGATAAGGACGAGACCAGTTCTCAGAAGCTCCTTGAATGTAATCCGTGACCAGGTTGCTCACTCCCTTCTTCTTGCAAAATCATCATCATAAATGCTATTCTGTCTGTATTTGACGCCATCATTCACCATCTTCAAAGGTGCCATTCTACACTGTTCTAAGAGACTATCACTCCCCACCTCGTTACCACAGTGGCTGCTTAATTGTTCTCCCTGTTTCCATCCAGGCCACATTTCAAGGGCATTTATCACATCACAGTGATCCCTTTAATGCGCACATTGGATTAGGTTCCTTTTCTGCTCACATCCTCACTGGTGTCCCACTTCAGTCAGAGTAAAAAAGCAAAGTCTCTGCTTTCAACCTTTACAAAGAATTGAATGCACCATTAGCTGTCAGATCTCATCTGTCATCTTTTAAACTTACAAACTTCTTTCTCCTTTCTTAACACAATAATATTAACTCAGTTTCTCTTCGCAAATGCATTCCCCAGATTTAATTCCTCACCTCCTTCAAGTCTTCACCCAAGTATCACCTTCTTTTTTTTTTTTTTAAACCTCTGCAATTATTAGTTTATTACTATAATCTTCATAGTGAGGCGTCTCCTGACCAATCCGTCTAGAATTACAGCTCTCCCCTAGGATTCCCAACTGCCTACCCTGCTTTTTCGCCTTCCTGCGTACTGTATTACAGACGCCAACTCTCTTCCTTTCTAGAATGTAAGTTTATGCGGGGCAGAGTGTTTCATCTGTGCTTTTTATTGCTCTACCTTCTCAAGTTTCTAGAAAAGTGCTAAGCATGTATAAATCAATTAAATTGGATTGGAGTCAAGGTATCAGGCACTCTTGTAGCCACTGCGTTTCTAGTGTGAACAGGCCATCTTTAATACGTGTTTGCTGTTCTCACCAATAAGTGAAGACATGGCATGTGTGATATAGTGCCTTAACAATAATAACAACATTTAGCACAATTTTCTCTGATGTTAAATATTAAGGAAGTGAATTTCAGAGGTCAAAATTTAAAAAGCTTCCAAATAATAGCAGGTTATGAGGATTAGAAATAATGTTTAAATTCCTTCATACTTTTCCTCATGAGATTTTACTTTCATTTAAATTAATTTTATATTAAAATAACTACTGCAAAATGTCGACTTTGGGTAATAATGGCATATTAAATATAGGTCTATAAATTGTAATAAATATAGGACTGCCTGTCTGATGCCCTTATTGGGGGAGATTTGCATGCATGGAGCTGAGGATATATGGGAACTTTCTGTACTTTCCATTCAATATTGCTATACACCTTAACCTGCTCTGAACAAATAAAGTTCATTAATGAAGAAAAATAGATATAAGGGAATGTGATTATGGATTCAGTTTGAAAATGATTATATTTGGTAGCTATGTACCACCTCCACTTTTGCACATGAAAATGTTAACATACAGAGAGAAGTCAAAATAAACGCCTAAAAAGAAATGATTGGCCTCAAGGAGAGAAAAGGAAACAGGACAAGCCTCACTGTGGATGTTCCTGGAGGATTTCAGGCCGTTTACTGGTGGGCAGTGTCTGCCCTGGGCTAGCAGGAGGTGTCTTTTTGTCATGACAAGGAACTCTGTTTTTTCACTTCAGCTACCACTGGAGATTATTTTCTTTGCAACCAAATAACCTCTAAGTCCCAGTCATTTATACAAAGGTGTGTTCTTGGCCTTTTCTTCTCATTTATTGTGCTGTCTGCTTATTTTTACAGCAGAACCATAACTTCTCAGAATATTTAATAGCTACCAGAAGTCACCATTGTATATTTATTTTTTTTGGTCTATGATCATACATGTGTGCATGTGTGTGTATTTATTTCCAGGAAAATTTGAGGGTTATTTCATTTTGTAAATATCAAAACAAAAGCCATTAAGAATTTTGATTACATTTAAATTCAATATATCAAATAATTTACCAAGATTTCACATTAACTTTTTTTACATAAAGTTTTTCTATTACTTAGTTTTTCACGGTGTAGGAATCCATGAAAGGATACTGTAAGCATTTATTGGATTTCTATGATGTTATAGGCCTTGACCAGGATAGTGTATAAAGATGTGAACAAAACAGATACACCCCTAGGCCCTAAAGAGCTCACCTCTAGGAGGGAATAAGATTAGATAAAAATAGATGAAATGACCCTGAAAAGGAAAAGATTAGATTATTCCAAACTTCTTAGATCAAGTGAATAGTTTTAGAGTTTCAGATAATTATAATTAAAGCCAACAATTGGCTTTAAGAAGAGATGAGACATGATTAAGTTTGTATATGATTTAATATGGTAATATTATCTACTTTTATAACAATGATAATTGGCCTTTTTAAATTTTCCCCTAAGATTACATAACTAAATCTAGTTTTCCCGTTCTCCCAGACCTTCCTCCTCCTCCTCCTCCTCCTCCTCCTTTTTTTTCCCCTGTCACTTTAGTGAGGATTGACTTAGGGGAAAAGACCCTACTACAGGCATTTCAAGAAGTAAGATAAATAATACAGAGCATAGGAATCGAATATAATCACTGGAAAGGTAGAATTATAGAAGACCAGATAGATCATTTGAGGAAATTCAGACATGCCTGTAGTTATGCAATGTTGTTGCCAGGGCTCTGTTATAAAAGTAAAGCAGCTGCTTTTCAGGAGAATCTTCAGAAGAACACTGTCAGAGGTGTCCACATGATCTCAGCTACCTTCTGGTAGCAGAATTCTAAACTGCCTTGAAGGAAAATTCTTGCCCTGCTTCCAATCCACGCAATTTAAACAGAACCCAAATTTCAATTTCTGGTTCTAGAAGACAGGATGTTAGCCATGACAGACTTCAAACAGTTATGCATTCCCCTGGCCACAGAGATTGGTTGAGATTTCAACATATTAACAGGCAAGACCAAGTAGTTTGCATCCTATAGCTCTTCCTGAAATGAATTATTTTCACTGGAGATATTCCTCTAATAGATGGTAGTACTTAGATCAATGATGTCCATCTTGGTCACCCCATGGAAGTACTGCTTGAAAATAAAACTGATGTAAAGAAAAACTGAATGTAAAATTGGTAAGGATAGTATCATGAAGCCTTTTTTAAATGATAGATTCCAACAAGTTTTAGAACTAGCTTTAGAGGTGAATTTGTTAGTCTTATCCAGTTTCGCTTAGGTCAATGGAATTGGATTTCTTCACTGAAAGAATTTCAATTACTATACCTATTAAACTTATTTTATTTCTAGTTTTGACTTATTTTTAATTAGAATTTTTGCATCTACACTATACATTTTGAATATTTGGTGATGGTTTTTGGAGGTTTAATGTACTAAAATAATAATATAACAAATAATAAAGTCCTCTAACATTTACTCTCTTCTAAAAATTATTTTTAAGTTTTTTTTTCATTTTATAATTTTAAATAATTTTAATACATGACTGTACCAGCAAATTTTCTATTTGCAGGAAAATTCTTCTGCACTTTGAAATTATATTGTAGGGTTACTATTTAACTTAGGTTTTCTATTTATTACTGAACCTATTTTTGAATTTATTTTGGTCTATAATTTTGCAACAGATTTTCAAATAAATTAGTTTACCAACCAATTCTTATTTTTTAATTTATGAAAATTTATGGGGTGTATTAGAAAACATGATCAAGTGGAATTCATCTTGGGGAGGCAGAGATGGTTCAACATACACAAATCAACAAATTTGTGTTGATTTGTGTTCAACTGAATGAGGGACAAAAAACATTCGATCATTTCAATTGATGCCAAAAAGTATTAGATAAAATTTAATTTTGCTTCATGATCAAAACTCTGATAAAACAGTGTATATAAGGAACATGCCTCAATATAATAGAAGGCATGTGATAAACCCACAGCTTGTATCAACTGTTACATAAGTGCCCCATATAGTGATCCATTATGCAGGCTGTCTCCCAAGGACAACACATTTTGTTAAGTATAGTCATTCCACTCTTCTATCAAATCTTGAATTGATTTCTTGTATTTTATTCTAGGTTTTCACCCTTTATTCAGTTCTCTGCATCTCTTCCCTCCCACCACTTGTCTTTTCCAGCCTCTATTATCAACGTTTACACTCTCTACTCCGATGACTTCAAATTTTTAGCACCCACATATAAGTGAGAAATTCAATATGTGTCTTCTTGTACCTGGCTCATTTTGCTTAAGATAATGACCTCTAGTTTCATCCATGTTGACACAATTACCTTTTTTTTAAAAAAAAAAACAACTTTGTGTATTTGCTGTTTTAAATTGTATTAAAATTACAGTGTTTTGAGGATGCTGTAGCTGCTTTTCTCCCATAGGGTTTTATGAATTGCTTTCCAGAGGAGGGATGGGTTTCTTTAGTGTGTCTTAGGGCAAAGTGCTTGTGGGAATGGTAAGGGTAAACTCCTTCTTACTTCACTACTTCTCAGATTAGGGAAAACATAATGAAGGTTAAACCTTTGAAATGATTACATGATGGACAGACGTCAGATGGGAGACTGTTGCTGTGGTGTATTCCGACACACGGCAGCAAGCCACTGGAAGGGCTGCAGGTGGAAGGGAAGGGGCATTGTTAGCCCTCCTTTTAGCAGGGCCATTCTCTACCTTCCTTTCAACCTCTGGCACGTTGTAACTCTAGCTGTTAATTCTGTTATTTTCTGACTCCTGAAATGTCTCCTTTCATTCTGTCACCATAACTCTATCAGTATTGTAAGGTTGACTGGTGGCTTGAGTTAATAAAACTTTTAGACTGTGGACTTTCCATGAAAGATGGCATGTTTATATTGGTTGCTGATTAACCAAAGATTAATTCATTTCTACCCAAGTTGAAGAACAGTTACCTTTCCTGAATATGGTACTGGGCATGGCTTAAGCCAAAATATGAACAAAAATATAGCCTTTGAAACTGTAAAGTCTATTAAATGATGAAAAACAAATATGTTAATTGCATGTGTATACAATTTTTGCACCTTATAAATGCAGGCATGTATATGTATATATTCATGTGTACTATATACGTATTATTCTAATATTCTATTAGAATTTATAAAATTATAATATATAAACAAAATTATTCTAATATATCACTCAAAATTAAAATCAATTCAGTCTTTCAATTTTTTATTTATATAGTCTGTCTCCATCAACATCCTTCTTCAGAAATAATGTGATATAAGCAATAGTGATTCTATGTTGCTGTTTAAGCTTATTGGTAGAAACGTTTGTTTTATTTTCTCTTTGAATATGTCTTTTTATGCTTTTAGAGATTCATTTGAAAATAAACATCACAGTTAATATAAAAAATAAAGTAGTAATCTCATAGCACACATAGAATGTATATGACTACAATATTTAAAATGCTGTATTTTAAAGTTGGGTATATTGAAAACAAATATGAAAGAGTTTTAAGCAAAAGAAGTGATACAATGTACTCCACTGGGACATTTAGGAATCTTTCTGTCATGAACCCTATTGTCCACTAAATGGTTTGCTTTTTGGCTGTATGATCCTAATTATCAAAGGAAAATGAGGTTGCTGTACCAATGTTCCTGTCATCTCTGAAATCTTCTGTTGCCTTCTTATAATCCCAGATCCTATTGTAAATGTGAAAGGAAGACTAGATAAACCCTAAATAGACAAAAATAACAAGGACTCTGACCTTTGACATTGAAGTTTTGGGTCATTTTTTCAATTTGAAAATTCTGAAAAGTGATGTGTTAGAGCAAAACGAACATGGCGTGGAAAGATAATCTCTGTAATGTATAAAACTCAACTCTGGTCTCATAATGGTTGAAACAGAACTATGGAGTATTATGTTTCACATATTATACGTGCAGTATATATTTCTCTATGTGTGCATATTTGCATATGAACTATATGAGTTTTATTATACCTTGTTTTCCCTTATCTCATAACATCTGTTGTTGGTAATCACCTTTATTATTTAGTGTTCCAGTTTCTGATTCTTTAAGTGGTATTGAGACCAAACTAGATGAGTTTTAGATCTTTATTTATTTTTGTGTGTTTGTGTTTTAACAAGGGGTATGTTTTCATTAGCAGAAAGGACATTTCATTACATTAGATGGTATCAAGTTGTTTTTCCTGTTCTTGTTTTTACATTTAAAGATATCTAAAAATTGTGTATGCTGTATTGATGTTAAATAGTAAAGAGATGGATTATTCTAGAAGTCATTGTACAATTTGGCAAATGTTCCCATTCCTTCTATGTTAATTTTGTATCTCCATGGCTGGAACGTTATAAGCTGCGTTGCCTATATTCTGTACTCAGATTTAGAGCAGATGAGGTTTTTGTGTCTGAGATGCTTTCACATGAATATTGCAATAGTGACAGTGAGGCAGCAGCACTCTTCCCGGAGTGACTGTGGCCAAGAGCCAGGCCGTGGCCGGTGTCAGTGATTGCAGTGCTAGAACTCATGTCCTCTGACCATGCAACAGTTCAGGGGCGGAGATCAGCTGTGACAGCAGAGCCACAGGCTGCAAAGCCTGCGGTGTTTTGTGGATCATCACTATGGAGGCAGGACCTCAAAACACAGTGTCCCACGGTGGGCTGTCTCTCCTCTCCCTCCCCTCTGCCAGTGATGCTGATGTACCTCATTTTCTGTTAATCTATTCTTAACAGAAATAAAAAAATCTGAGAGTTTTCTGTTTCCTACATTGAATCCTGCTTCATATATTTTTTTAGATTTATGTTAGATCTATGTTATGTTTTTATCAGGGAAAATATTAGCATTGTAAGTCTAAGTCAGTATATTTATTTTATAGTTGGTAAGACATTTAATTGAGATAGAAAATGAATATACATATACGCGTACACATAGGTGTATATCTGCATATATGAATATTTACATATTATTTCAAGTACAATTCTGTTCAAAAACATCAAATTTTAGGATTTAAAGTTCATTATACCTTAAATATCACTGTGCAGCCACATTGTACCAAAAGTCTTATTTTATCTCAAAGTATGGAAATGGGAAATGGAAAGAAATCCTAAGGATCATTTACTTGCTTCAATTTTGTTTTAGCCAATTATGAACATGGAATTATGAATTATACATTGTATATGTATACATTATTAAATATATTAACTAGTACATAGTGTGTTCAATCGCATTTCCATGACAATATTTCAGATTGTAATGCCATGAAGACAAATAAACCATATTTAATTTTCATTGATGTCCTCTACTCCCACTTCAAGATGTGAATGTCGAAGCGGAATACGAGACGCTGTCGCCATCTGCTTAAGCTGCACCATGAACGTGGAGTTACCTTCAGCAACGGCGTCTCTCCTGGGCTGACTGGCTGTCCCACTTGTCCTGCCTGTGGATGTCATTTCTTTCTTTGTAACTTGCACTTCTGAAAATGTCATATGTTTTGTTTCTGAGAAAAGGGGTTATTTTTATCCTTTTCAAATTTCACCATGTGAGTGTAATTTCAAAAGATTATATATCATAGAGCATAAAATATATTAATAGAAACCTAAATGTTTGATAGCATTAAAAATATTTTATTTTTACTTTTAAGTGTATACAAATTACTTACAAATGTCCAGTCAATAAGTGTATTTCAGGTAGGTCTATACAGACACATAGGCAATAGTACAATCATGTTACAAACGATTTAGTTCAAGAAGCACTTGAAGCATTTTCACGTTTAAGACAGTTCTTTTAACAATGTGAGTGAGTCCGTCACTATATTCAGCTGGTGTGACATGCAGGAAATTCAGGTTCCTTGCATCTTACTTTATAATGGGAGCTTTCACATTTCAGGGCAAAGGAAAGGATAAAAAGGTAACTTTGGATGGTAGTCCATCTATTAAAACTATTTCTTCCCAAATCTACTCAAAACAAGCATCTGAGGTGGATTAGGGACTCAAATATATTTGTTGCTTTTGTTCTCATGTTCTCTTGGTGCACTGACTCTAGGCAATGCGTATATTTTGTATGTGTGTATTAGTACATATGTGTATGTATTTGTACATACTGATATTCTTTATCAAGAAATTAAAATCAATCAAAAAAACTTAAAGAGGAAATGGTAAAAAATAGTTATTCTTAATTTCTAAATAGTCACATTTATATATACCTAAGATATTAGGAAAAGTAGAACATGCTAAATTAAAATATGGCGACCCACAGAAAATATTAAGTGACAACTATATGCTGAAATTGCATACAAAAGAATGTGTAGTTTGAATTTACACATATTGATTTTAATGACAAACTGTTTTTCATACATTTATTTCTTGATATTATTACCTCATAAGTAGAGAATTCAGACTGATTCCATTTTCCTCTGATGTGTTTAAATGGGAAGAAGCTGCCACTGTGTTGGCGGCTTAATTAATATAACCCCAAAAGGTCTATTTTCATCTCTCTATTATGCAAATCCAGGCAACTTGCTGAGAACCCTATGCTTCTGTAGGTGTGATTCAATATACAAGGTCTTTTAAATTTTATATTAGTAAACATATGTTGTTCTCCTTGCAATTTATATGTATGAAGAAACAGATCTCTCCACACACTCCCCCCACCATTAAACTAATATATACTGTGTATCCACCCTAGATGGGAAACAAATGATACCAAAGAACAATATTTCATTTATATTTAAAGTTTATAAAATGGAAGATTATAAGGGCAACCAAATCATCTCCAATCATATGACAAGCGAGGAGTATTGAATATTTTGATAGTGAACTATATATTAGTAACTTCCAAATGCTAATAAACAAATGATCATTGCTTGAATGATTTAGGTGAATAATTGTATTTTTCAGACTTCTTCATGAAAATATTCTTGTGGGAAAGCTCCAGGTCAGGACTGTCCTGGTCTGCTGAAGAAGTAAGATAATTATGCTGCTATAATGACAGACTATTCAACACCAACCTGTGAAGATCCCCACTGTTCATTTTCTCTATTTCCATTTCTGATTCTACATTGTATCTGATCACGAAACATGCCAAGCAAACAGAAAGAAGAAATAATGCAGGAAAGAAAATTAAGAAAAAGAAGCAAGGACGTGTTTATACCAATAGTTTATCATAGGGAGTCACAAAGATACTGTTGTCATAATGTCTCTTTAATAAAATACATCTCAATATCAAAATAAGTAACACAAAGAGAGACTATGAGACCAATGCCATTGAAAATTAAGTTTCCAGAAGTTGGAAAATATAGTAATATATAATAATTCAACGGGAAAATACAATAGAGTATAAAGCATCCTAAAACCACAGCCACACTGTCTCTTGGGAGCCTGCAGGGTTAGCAGTTCAGAGCATCAGGCTAATTCCTAGGCTCCGTTCACTCCATGATCACAAGATGTCTATTCTTGTCAAAACACTTCCCCATTTCTGCTCTTTTAGTTGTTTTGTCATCGTTGCCACTGTTGGTATTCACTGAATTCCAAACTTTTGGGGGGAATAAAAGTGTTTGTCAACATGAAATACTTATTATTCTTCTTTGGCATGGGGAAATTATCTGTGGCCTTCTATTAATTTATTTAGTAAGGATTAGCTAATACTTGCTTCACTTATGTCACCGATATTTAGGAAATCAAATAGACAATTCTAACTTTATGTAGCTTTTTCTATTGTGTATGTTGGGGAGGACAAAGACAATAAACATAATAAACAAGCATATTTCATGCTTGTTGGAAAATGACAAATTCTACAGAGTGAGTACAAGAGGCTACAGAAAGAGGCTGCAGGTTCTGGAGGGTGTGGTGTGAAATTGTTCTTTGTGGTCTCACAGAGAAGATGAAAGTTGAACAAAGACTTTAAGGGTAATGAAGACAGAAAACCATTTAGATATTTGGAGGAAAACCAACTGTCAAAAGAAACAGCCAAGCAAAAGGAGCACTCGAGTTTCAACTATTGCTCTTAAGGCTAAAAAAGGCCCAGGTGGAGTAAATAAAGGGGGAATGGTCAGGAAAGGCTCAGGGAGGAAATGACTGCTCCAGTAATTCTGAAACTTACAGGCTATTATAAGAGTTTTGACTTTATCTCATTTTTCCTCTTAGAGAATTAACTAATATTTAAAAAATATAAAATATAGTCATGCACACATAACAGCATTTTTCATCAATAATGAACCATATATGTGGCCTGGGTCACGTGAGCTTATAATACTATATGTTCAGTACATCTTTTCTGTGCTTATATAGGTTTAGGTGTATATTTATCATTGTGTTATAGCTACCTATAGTATTCAGTACAGCATGATGTATAGATGTAGCCTTCAAACAGCGGGTGATATCATAGAGTCCTGTTTGCACGTCTATAGAATTACCCAATGACACATTTCACAGAATAAATACCCATTGTCAAGCAATGCATAACTACAGTAGTGGAAAACCAGAAAAACATGTTTGATTTTTCACCCACACTTTCTGCCCCCCACCCCATGGAGGTAGATATTTTAAGAAATAATGTATAGAAAATGAAAGAAAGACCCTTAGAAGGCCTTCATAATGTATCTACTCTGTCTAAAAGAGAGATCATTTATGAAACATAGGAAACATTTGCTATGGTCTGAATGTTTGTTTTCCCCCAAATTCATATATTTAAACCTAATCCCCAAAGTGATGACACAAAAAGTGAGGTGTTGGGAGGTGATTGTGCCTGAAGTTGGAGAACTCGTGAGCACTTCCTGGCCCATTCCACCAGGTAAGGAATTATAGAATTTGGTCTTTGGCCTTCACCAAAGATCAAATCTGCATGTGTATTGGACTTCCCAGCCTCCAAACTCAGAGAAATGAATTTTTGTTGTTTATCGGCTACCCAATCTGTGGTACTTTGTCCTAACACATTTTTCTGACTTTGAGAATTAACACGTGTGACTTAATGGAATTGTCAAGACCACAGGTAATTTTTGTACCAGCAGTACAGTAGTGACTCTCTCTCTATCTTTGGCATATCCATGTGCTGAAATGTTTATTCCCTACTTAAGATCAATAGCTGTTTCCTCCCTCTCACATCTATTTGCATTCATCTACTGTTTTTCCTTACCTTTGTGAAACTTTTGCAGGGGTCCTCAAACTACGGCCCGCAGGCCACATGAGGTGGTGTGATTGTACTTGTTCCCATTTTGTTTTTTTACTTCAAAATAAGATATGTGCAGTGTGCATAGGAATTTGTTCATAGTTGTTTTTTTTTTTTTTAACTATAGTCTGGCCCTCCAACAGTCTGAGGGACAGTGAACTGGCCCCCTGTTTAAAAAGTTTGAGGACCTCTGCAAGTTTAACATACTTTCTGATATAGGAATACAGATACAGTTCATGTTTTAGCTTTGATAAACAGATGATTCTGGAAATATTAGAAGTATATTAACTTTAAATTAACTCTGATTTTTTTGTAATTTTATCCTTAAGTAAAAAAATGTTAACTTAATGTATTTGCTTATAAAATTTTCAGTTTAACTCTGGATGATTTTCACTTTCAAACCATCCTATACTAGTTTTATGATACGTTGATATGATTTCCGTGGGTTATTACAAAAATATGTATTGGAGAACATTTTCTCTGCAAAGTATCACAAGAATGGAAAAACAAAAACCACACTTACTCAGTACTTATTTGGAACCACTAGATTAACAACTACATCTTCACGTGATGGAAAAAATTAAATTTAAGTAAGGGGAGGGAGGGAAGATGTTGGGTAAATTCCCACCCAATGGGTAGATTGCATGAGAATATTATATACTTCCTGAGTAAAGGGCACAACTACAACCCAGATGTTAACCTTACAGAAGCAACCTCTGTAACCTAATCATAGGTATCCCCATATTAATCTGAAATGAAGAAAACATACATCAAACTGAGCTAAATTAAGCAAATTTGTAAATCTGGGTGGCTTTTTTAAATGTTTGACTTTGTGAATATTCTAAGTACTGTTCATGACAAATACTTGATGCACTGGCTAAATTAAATTTCTGAATTTTTATTCAACTTTAAGACTTTGGATCAATATTATATCAAGTTAATAAATAATGTTTGGATATTTATACACTTTCAGAATAATAAAAAGAAATAAATTATAATACTAAGCATAGTTTCAATTAAATTCTCCATTTTTATGTTTATGTATAACCAACTAAATAATACATACATTCTTCTGTCATTATCGATAGAGCCTTGACTTCAGGACCCTTATGGACACCAAAATCCAATGATGCTCAAATCTCTGAGGTAAAATGATGTAGTATTCATATATCCTCTCTTATACTTTATCCCTCATTATTACATTACTTATGATATCTAATAGACTGTAAATGCTATCTAAATACTTGTTATACTGTATTTTTATATTTTATTTTTATTGTTGTATTGTTATATTTTTATTTTATTTTTTTCAAATATTTTTGATCAGAGGTTAGTTGCATATACAGACCCCACAGATAATGAGGGCCAATTGTATTTACAAAATCTAACCGTTTACTTACAAGGACTTGATACAAGGACTTTGCCTTACAGTTCTCACTAACCGAAAGTGATTGATTTAACATGTCCCCAATCCTAACCTATTCTCAGATCCTAAAAACCTAAAAAAATCCTGCCTTAGTTTCTCATTTTCAAATACTAATCAGACTCAGTGAAGATGGTGTTTTTCTTTGCTGTGGTAAATCTAATAAAGTTAGTTTTGCCCAATCAACAGGTTTTCTAATGGATTTTTAAACTTCAATATTCAACAAATGCAAAGGCAACATGAAGGATAAATAGTGTCTCATGCATATAGCAAGTTTATAAATGCCGAGACGTGTGGATGACATCTGAGTAATTTCAATTTGCTATATACTGACAAACTGTCATCTCAAAATATATAAATGCATTCCAAAAATATATGAGCAGGACTGTTTTCCCTTATGCTCACCAAAAATAATGTGAATTATTTCAATTATGTTATTTCTGTGACACCATGTAGATTTTTAAATTGTCTCACATGGTTTTATTGGTGTGTGTGTGTGTATATACAAAGAGGATGTAGGCTTATACTGACCACAAAGCCATGTTTCCCAGCACCTTTATGAAAAGAAAAATGGGCGGCGCCTATGGCTCAGTCGGTAAGGCGCCGGCCCCATATACCGAGGGTGGCAGGTTCAAACCCAGCCCCAGCCAAACTGCAACCAAAAAATAGCCGGGTGTTGTGGCTGGTGCCTGTAGTCCCAGCTACTCAGGAGGCTGAGGCAAGAGAATCGCTTAAGCCCAGGAGTTGTAGGTTGCTGTGAGCTGTGTGAGGCCACGGCACTCTACCGAGGACCATAAAGTGAGCCTCTGTCTCTACAAAAAAAAAAAAAAGAAAAGTGAAAAATAAATTACTGTGACTTTCTGTTTTGTAGAAAATAACATTTTGATATCAAATGCTTGAGAATGCCTCTTCATATTCTTTTCTGCAGTGACGACACACTCACACAATTAAATTGTGGGTGCTATTTTCTAGAGAAAATAACTGCTTCTTAGAAACTGTGGTAGCATGCATTAAGCAGATTACATAGGAAAACTGAAAATGATTTTGAATGCTCATGTGAAATTGATTGGCTAACAATGGCATGGCTCTTTGACTTACGTGTCCTCCTAAAAATGCTGAGTTTTAAGGAAGCGATTCTGATTGTTAATATACCAAGAGTTCCTGGACTATAACAGTAATTACAGGAGAGAATGGGCCAGAGGCACCTGAGAAATTGGGGAACTCTTCTCTTCCCTAAATTAGCTTGAACAACTGGGAACAAATACAAGGGCCTCCAGGTAGTGTGGCAAGTATTTATGATTGATTGCCAATGAATCATGAGGCTTAGATTCAAATATGAACTGTTTTCTCAGTACAAGTGCTATAAATGGATTCAAAGTATCACTAGGTAAACATTTCGCACAGTTAGGAAAATAATACAGAAACAACTGCAATGAACTTGGGAGCCCCTACTGATACACTAATATGTCAAAATATTAGACTTGATGAGGATTTAAGTTGGAATCTTGACACATAATTCGAATGACATCTATATAAGTGTCTAAAACACAAACCCAAACTATACATAATCAAACACTGTAATGATAATTTAAATATTAATGTGGCTATTTATAAAGCAACAACTGATATTTAAACAGATCTATGATGAAAAAGTAGTTTTTTTCAGTATTTATAGTTATATTTCAGTATTTCAAAAGTAGTTATATTTTAGTATTTGGTATTAATTTAAGAGTGATGCTGTGCTCCAAATTTAACATCACGAAACTCAATTGGCCCTGGATTAGTAACTCAGCCTTGAGGATACATATATTCTATAGCCTTTGGGCGATTTAAATCATTCTTTCTCAAATGTGAGTCTGACATTACACAGCAAACCAAAATGTCAATTCAACAATAACTAGCTGAGTGACCTTGAGTTATTTCCCTAATAACAGTTACATTGTATTTAAATATGGAATATGTCTCAATCATACTCTCCAGCTTTAAAATACGTAAAATTCATAATTGTCAATCACTGAGGAATGGTGAAAGGTAAATATCCATGTGTATTCAGATAATTTGCTGTATAAATTCAGCATTACGACACTGCACTGATGGATACCATTCAATGCTTTTTGCTCTAGATAGCCAAATAATTGATTATTTCTATCATTTATTCTTCAGTGCTCCCAAAATCTAAAAGCTTAAAGATTCATATGCATATGTAACCCTTTACAGATTAAATATGTATAACCTAACAGTACTTGTGCCTCTTACCAAAAATTAAGGAGTACTGAAGTTGAATCTTTCTTGCATAAGAAGCCAGTAGGTCAGGAGATAGAACATGCGTCCTTACATACACACTCACGCATGTATCTTATTATTTGAAGGAAACAACACAAGAGACTGGATTAGTTTGTAAAGTTAAATAACAGGTAATGTTCTGCCATTAGAAGGTCAGGTACATTTGTCCTGGAAAAATGTGCTTTATCATTTAGAAAAGGTCTTTCTGACATTGTGGTTCAGAAATGTTCTTGTCAGGTCATTCCAAATATTATTACATCTAGAAACAATTTATCTGGCAGAAGACAGAATGTTTAAAGAATGAAGCTTTGCTTTATCCATTTTACATAACCCTTCTTAGAACTATTCTAGGGATGAATAGTTTTGTTATTTAATGTATGACTTTTTTTCTAAATAAAAATTAAGACCGTAGATGAACATGCCCCCCACACTCCACATGCCAGAACATGAATTCAGGAAAGAAAAACACACGGGTCGAGGTCAGGGTGTGTGAGCAGCAGGCAAAAACTGCTTCATTGATTTCCTGCTTCTTTAACCGTTAGTTAGCATCTAAATAAAACCCTGTGCTGTCAAGGATGATCGACATACAGTCCTTGCCCAAATTTCTGCAATGATTTAGTTCTAATGGGTGAATTAATGAAGTGGGACAAGAAATAATTTGTTGAAAGGACTTGATATAAACACTGCCTTTGGTGGATATCTTTTAAAAAATAAAAAGAGGCAAGGAACACCTGATTTGTAAATGTATTTCATTAAAGCATTGCTTAAAAGGAAATAATTATAATGGGTATGGATTTAAATAAATATAAACACTAATTTGAACTTGGGACAAACTCAGTATATAATACAGTGAAAAGAAGCTAGAAATAATTCTTCCAGAAAATGGCCAAAGCAGATGGGAATAGGAGCACTAGCCAGGGTTAGCACATTAACAAAGGCAAATTGGATATTTTGATGGGGTGACATTTTTCCATGACAAGTTCAGAACCTCAAGTGATCTTAGAAATGTCAGATATGAGTTTAATAGGCACCACAATGAAAACATTAACTACACAATTAAACTTAATGAGAATAAATTCTTCTTTTATGAGAAAAAGGTCAACGCTAGCCTGAACTTACAAAAAAAAAAAAAAAACATGGGATATTCTCCCACACGACGAAAGCCAATTAGAGAACTCAAGTTACTATATGGCTGCGAAGAGACAGATTTTATCAGATTTCTCAACTGTTATTTAATATTAATTTAAATTTAAGCGATAAGGATGTACGGTTTAATAATATCTATAATCTCTTAGAAAAGCCACATGAACTCAAGAGAACTTGAAGATTCAAAAACGTAATAACTTGCTCCTTCAGTTTATATTTTTAAAATACTTTTCCCACTAATGACATGACATTTAAAATATTTGGCATAATATGTAAGTAAAAAACTAGGTCAAATAATTGTGGCTTTTACATTTTCAGTGCTTTCACTGCTCACTAATATTCAAAATAATAATGACAAGAATAACAATTATTGAACTCCAACTATATAGTAAATGTTAAGTTCTTATAACTATGGGATGTGTACTATATTTATTTCATTTTACATACGAGAGACGTGCTACGTCAAAGGACTGAGTCAACAGGTTGCAAGAGGCAAAAACTGGATTTTACTTATTTTATGGAAGTTTCACAAAATAATTGCATCTCTTGATTTCTTGTTTGTTTCTGTAATTTTTGTGAACGATCCATTATAAGGAGCATATAGATATTATAATGTTTACATGTTAAACACAATTAATATAGATGTTTGGAGTATTTGCCTTGAATAAAACTTTTAAATACTATGAACTCAATTTTTTCCCATGAGTAATTTCCAATCTAGAAATATACAAACTATATCACATAATACACATAGAATCATGCATGAGAGACAGATATAAGTATTATGAGAGCAAGATGTTAAAGTGAAATGAAGCTTGGGTAGAAGTAGATATCAAAGTAATTTTAGGGGAATCAGGAAGGCTTCAAAAAATGAATAGTTAAATTGAACGCAAATGACAGAGACTTTGGCACATAGAAAAAATGAACAGGAAAGGGTATTTTAAGCAATGGTACCAGTGAACAAAATATAAATCCATTATGTGAAAGAAGTTTCAGACTCAGGGTGCAAGATAAGGTACATGTTGATAAAGACCAATAGAACAAGAACTGTCTGTTAGGAAGAGAACATCATTTGAAGATTCTAAATAGAAAGGAGACAGGCGGCGCCTGTGGCTCAGTCGGTAAGGCGCCGGCCCCATATACCGAGGGTGGTGGGTTCAAACCCAGCCCCAGCCAAACTGCAACAAAACATAGCTGGGTGTTGTGGTGGGCGCCTGTAGTCCCAGCTACTCGGAGGCTGAGGCAAGAGAATCGCTTAAGCCCAGGAGTTGGAGGTTGCTGTGAGCTGTGTGAGGCCACAGCACTCTACCAAGGGCCATAAAAGTGAGACTCTGTCTCTACAAAAAAAAAAAAAAGAAAGGAGACATACTAATATTTGTCATTTTTTAAAGCTTTCTTCAGGACAAATAGAAGACATATTAAATGGATGCATTTAAAAAGCATTTATGAGTTGGAGAGGTTATCACATTGTCAAATTTAACATTTTCTGATCTCAGATGAAGATATTATAAATTTAAAAAAGAGGAGAAATCATTCTTTTTTCTTTCTTTTGGGAGGGCATTAGTGTTCCAACACAGTATCATGGTATATTTAATGTCAAATATTTCATAATTTCACATATAATGCCAAACTTTCGTATATAATACTGTTCACACATTTTTGCCTATTTGAACTCATGTTAACCTCCTTACATATTACATTCACAAATTATTTAAAATTAAGAATTTTCCTTCATACACATACATATTCCATGAATACAACATCCACAGGATATAATGAAGACATGTTTAAGAGATATGTCAACTCTGAAGTCACAAGCTGCTACACTGTCATGTAGATCTGATTTGCAGATATATTAGCTGTACATTGTTTCACAAATATTTTAAAATTCTCCATGAGAATAATGAAGTTCAACTTCTTTTTTTAAAAGTCAGGTTATCTGGGAGGCCAGGGTAGGCGGATTGCTTGAGCTCACAGTTTCGAGACCAGCCTGAGCCAGACCGAGACCTCGTCTCTAAAAATAGCTGGGCATTACGGTGGTGCCTGTAGGCCCAGCTCCTTGGGAGGCTGAGGCAAGTGAATATCTTAAGCCCAAGAGTTCAAGGTTGCTGGGCGCTGTGATGCCATGGCACTCTACCAAGAGCAACAAGATAAAACTCTGTCTCAAAAAAAAAGTCAGGTTATCTGTCAATACCAACCCATATTTCTGAAGGGAAGATCTGATTTGCAGTACAGACCCTCTCTCCCCACATTCTCCAGGGAGAGAAACTCTATCACTCCTTGTGGTCTAAAATTTAGTCCACCAATAGGTCCTGTCCCCTGTTAGTTTTTGAATTGGATCTTGTCATTTAGAGAACACGACAACTGGGTACATAAGGAGAAAAGGGAATAAAAAACAATTTTAAAAGGATGACATGGTTTTAATTCAGTTTCACACAAATAAAAATAAAGTCACAAAGTTTGCTGATTGAGGTGCTGGGATTCTCACCTCATTCCCACCTTTAGTGAGAAGATTCCTAAATTGACTCTTACGAACCCTGCTGCTTGGTAAGCTCCCCTGCTGACTCTGGTGGGAACTGGGACTTGCTTCTAACCTATAGCAAACAAAAGTCATGCGGGATGCATCATGTGATTGTGTCTATAATCACACGATTAAACCTGAGCTTTTCACGACCTTCCTGGCTGGAGACTCAACTGGTTACATTAGGGAGCCCCATGTGGCCAGGAACTTTAGGTGGCCTTTGGGGACTGGAAGCTGCTTTCAGCTGGCAGACAGCAAGGAACTGAAGCCCTAGGTCCTACAACTGCAAGAAACTGGAGGCTTCCAACAACCACAGAATTGAGGATGCAGATCCTGTCCTAGTCGGCCTCCAGGGAGAACCCAGGGTCCAGGCTTACATCTTGATCGTGCCCTTCAGAGGGTCTCATGTTGAAAACCTTGTTAAGCCACCCCCTGTCCTGACCCACAAGCCCATGAGCTACTAAATATGTATTATTGTAAACTTCTGAGTTCGCGGTAACATTGTTCCATAACAGTGAATAACTAACCTTTGGTTTTTCTTTTGCAAGTTAAAGAAAAATGTGCAAATGATCTTACAATCATGCATTAATGTGAAATATTTCACGTAACTGATGATAAGTTATTTAAAAGTCTAATACATGTTGTATTTCCAATCATCTTTGTATTTTCCTTTCCCGTCTTCCATTAACTTATAAACTAATGCATACAAAACGCTGAAAAAGTGACCCAGCTCCAGTGTTCCTCCTCTGTGGAGCCTTGGCCAAAACGGCGCCTGCATTCCCTCATCAGAATTCAAAAAATTCCTGCATCTTAACACAATAATTAAGAAAATGCCATGAAGACTATGTTAAAGAGTTTGATGAAAATATTTCAAATGGTATATAAAACCAGCACATTGTATTCAAAGATTACATGAATGTACACAGCTATGATTTAATTAAAAAAAAAAAATTCTGCAGCATATAGTTTTGTGTAGGTTTATTCAAATGTTTTTATAAAGTTAAAAATAAATGAATGTAATATATTAATATTGAATAATGAATATTAATGTTCATTAATATTAATAAGAAACTCTGAAGAAAAGTCTTCTCTCTTGAAATGTTAATAAAATGAAGAGGATATAGGGATTTCAGAGTGCTTATTAAATAGGGGCTATTAAAGACCCTCATGACCCAAATCACAGCAAAAAGTAAATTATACATATACACACATACATATATACATATGAGATCACAAACAGCCTAAAATAAAAGTGCTTTGAAGGGTGGACTATGTGGGGGAGTCTGTGCACAGCTTCCCACGGGGTGTAGTTTGAAGGTGGTGATAGTGGTGTTTGGTAATGAAGTATATAGCACAAATTCTAGGATGAGTTCGTGAACTTAATTGCTCAAACTCGCATGTGTGCATATATTTCCAGAGGCACAATGAGTCTCTTAATTATGACATAAGCAAAGTCCACTCATGTGGAGACGATATTCTTGAAATTATTTTGATAAATTATTTCATAAATTCATGTACGTTTAGCTACATGAACAAGTGTGGGGTGGAATTATACCTAATAGCCAAAGTTGTGAATCAGAGCAAATGTAGAAATAACAATGTATCACAAGCCCAAACATTCATGTAACTGTTTTAATATAATAAAATATACACATATACTGCAAGTCTTATGTGCAGGCAGAAGTGTCCACATAGATCAAATAAAGGACTCAAAAGTACTATGAATATATTCACAGACAAGTAAAACATTTTCTTGTAACTTTTTTGGTCTAAAGCTCATGAATTTTTCAATAAACATACATTAGATAGCTAATAATATATTTTAATTTTTCCTTTTTACCTACTTGGAGAGATTTGGGGAGTTAACTAGATGCTCTTTGTCTCTTTTAAAGACTTATCTGTCAAGTGGGTATGATCATTTTATTTCCTAATAAATGTTTTGTAGTAAAAACTAGAATTCAATAATCTATCTGGATTCCAGCTACAAAATACTTTAAATGTATCCATTCAATATACAACCATAGTTTAGAAGCATTCACAATAATGCTGTTGACGCTAAGATGTACTGTAGTATTTACATAGTACCTTACTCATCAGATTGCTCTTTCACCAATGTTAATACAAAACTTGTTTCAATACTGTATAGAAGAGAGAATGAGGATTATCTAAATTTTGCAGTATAAATTAGTCTTGACTTTTTTTTTTTTTTTTTTTTTTTTTTTTGTAGAGACAGAGTCTCACTTTATGGCCCCCGGTAGAGTGCTGTAGCCTTACACAGCTCACAGCAACCTCCAACTCCTGGGCTTAAGCGATTCTCTTGCCTCAGCCTCCCGAGCAGCTGGGACTACAGGCGCCCGCCACAACGCCCGGCTATTTTTTGGTTGCAGTTCAGCCAGGGCCGGGTTTGAACCCGCTACCCTCGGTATATGGGGCCGGCGCCTTACCGACTGAGCCACAGGCGCCGCCCAAGTCTTGACTTTTTTATATGGGTATAGACATGCTTAAATTTCTCTAGTCTTAAAATTATTCCTCACCCATATCAGTCGCCAGCTACTGTGCTGTATAGCTCATCTTCATTTGAAAAATGTTCGACATATCTATTTCTTTGCATAAATATTTCTTGACAGGAGTCTGACATATGCAAAACAGGCTCAGGGAGGCAAGTGGCATGCGCAGATTGCATGTCAAGTGAGTGATATAACCTTCTTATAATGCCTTTGCATTGAGAAAGTGCCAGTTTCTTGGCTCAGGTTGCTAAAGCATCTTCTTTTATTGTTAACATACCAATATCAGACACAGTCATGATTTTTCAGGAGTAACAGAATCTCCCCCCCATTTTCAGAAGGTAGACATTTAGAGGAGGGAATTCAGGCCTTTGTCTTAATAGCAGTTGACAAGGATTATTTTGGAGGCAAGGGATACACCTATGAGATGATCGTATGACCATGCATACAAATGTGTGTGTCTTTGTGTGTCTCTGTGTGTGTGTGGTTGTGTATAACTGTATTTTTGTCTCTCTGTATTTCTGTGTGTTTTTGTGTCTCTGGGTGTCCGTGTTTGTGTCTGTGTATATGTCTATTGCTGTCAGAGTGTCTGGGTGTGTGTCTGTGCTGGGTGTGTCTGTGAGTCTATGTGTGTATCTGTGCTGGGTGTATCTGGGTGTGTACGTTTTCAACACAGGTTTGATACACTACCTCTCAGGTCCTACACGTAATACCCTGAGACTTATGCTGACCCAGCAAGATGATAAATTGCATAATAAAACATGCAATTAATGAACATAACTACACTTTAAAATGACATGCAAAAGGAATAAAAGGTTTCTTGTTTGAATTGTGTTTTCATGTTGTTGGTGTTTGTTTGTTTGTTCTCCCCCACTCTACCTCTCCACCTATCCCACATACTGTGAGGTTTTTCTTTTTTTCTTTTTTTTTTATATATATATTTTTTTTGTAGAGACAGAGTCTCACTTTATGGCCCTTGGTAGAGTGCCATGGCCTCACACAGCTCACAGCAACCTCCAACTCCTGGGCTTAAGCGATTCTCTTGCCTCAGCCTCCTGAGCAGCTGGGACTACAGGCGCCCACCACAACGCCCGGCTATTTTTTGTTTTTTTTGCAGTTTGGCCGGGGCCAGGTTTGAACCCGCCACCCTCGGTATGTGGGGCCGGCGCTCTACCGACTGAGCCACAGGCGCCGCCCACTGTGAGGTTTTTCACTGGTAACTTGGGCACTGGTAGGACATTGCTTCCTACAGTCACTTATATATCACGAATGTATAGCTCCTTCTGAGCAATCTCCCTAACGATGGGGCAATAATTCTCATGATGAAAAGAAATACATTGTAAAAAATACGCTAAGAAAATACCACATTAAAAAGGAGAAACTAGGGCGGCGCCTGTGACTCAAAGGAGTAGGGAACCAGCCCCACATACTGGAGGTGGTGGGTTCAAATCCGGCCCTGGCCAAAAACTGAAAAAAAAAAAAGGGAGGTGGGGAGGAAGGTCACAGCCATGTCAACTTCTCCCTGTATGCTACAGAGAACAAATATTCAAGTAATCTAAGTAATCTATCACTATTGCTCCAAGTAAGTATGCTCTGTACTCCCCTAGGTGCCATGTTTTCCAAGATTCTGTTTACATTCTCCTTGAAATTAGAAATATAAAATTAAATTCCATCTAGATATGCACATTTATTTGCTTCTGACTTAATTCTGATGACTAAAACCCAACAATCCCATTTAGTAGCTTTTTATTCTAAACAAAGCCAATTCCTTATATGTTAGCCAACAGTGTATTACAGAATGTGCGCCTTTGAACTTTTATCTGCATATCCTCCAAAGAACAACTTCTAGAAATGACTTTTTTTCTTTTAAAGTTAGCAGTTCCATAATTGTGTGTGCAATTCTGTTTTAGAAACCAATGCTAGTGTCCCATTTTCTTTCAATAAGTGTTGGGAGTCATTTGACTTTCCCATGTATAAACACTCGTAAGTCAATCATCAGCAGACCCAGAAAAAATATGAAACTAAGCTGCTTGACTAATTGTGTGGCATTAACTTAATTAAACATATTAAGATACAGATTGATAGTCACTGAATGATTTTAATGACTAGTATGCTCGTTTTTATTAATTTGTCATTAGGCCTTTAATGTAATGAGCTCAAAAGAACCTAAAGATATTTTCAAAATTTTGACATATGGAATATTAATATCATAAAATTAAATATTAACATTGAATGCTAAGTTTAAGATGTTTCTAACACTTGTAATGGTGGCTCTGTTAAAATACGGATTTTTGTTCATTTAGTAGAATATTAATGAAAATAGAATTAGCTATACAGAAATTACTGTTGGCCACTTTTCAGTAACACATTCACTTGTTTCTTTTATGACAACAGCTTTGGAGGACTCTGGGGTGTCAAAAAAACTTTTGGAAAGGATTTTATATTCTTATATAAAACAAATAAAATGCGACTGTGAATCAAATGAAAAATATAATGAGATTTTTTACCATAACGTACAATGTTCTGAAGAAATGTAAACAAAATTATAAACAGAACAAAGATACTAAAGAAAATTATTTTAATAACAGTACCCTCAGGGTACTGTTATTTCTACTGACATAGAAAATGATGAGGTGTCAGCTCTGTGTGGGTCATACCTGGGCTAAGAAAATAGCATAAGAGATTAGACAAAGAAAATAAACTTTATATTAAGAACTAAACGGAGGTTATGTTTCTTTCAACTCCATGAATATTTTTATTTTCTTAGTAGAGTGTTAGAAGTGAGCTACTGGTAAAGAATGAACAAGTGTATGGTTCGTATGACTACTTATAATGTGTATTATGGTGGTATTACCTTGTTTTCATTTTAGTTTCCGGTAAGAACTTCTTACATCTATATAGACAGGAAACAGAATTTGCAACTTGATTTATTCCAAAAGGTATTGATGAATTATTTTATGTTTTCAAATCTTGAAAACTAGTTCAAATGTGATTATTCTTTCCCTATAGAATCCATCAACCAGAATCTAGTGAAATGCTTAGATCTTGCACACAGTAGAAATTCAACAGAAACATGCATGATATTTTATTTTATTTTTTTATTTTTTTATTCCCCCCCCCGCTATTTTAAAGCACACTTTATGATCTTCGATCATGAGAAAAGAGAATTATGTGTTTTTGTGTAGTTCTAAGAATGATAATCCTGAGTGATCTATTTACTCTTTAATGATTGTTGTTATGTTTGAGGATTATAAGATAAATATCTGAATCAACAACTCTTTACATCCTAATATGTGTAAATTTTATTTACATTAGGTTATTAAAAATTATGACATTTTAAGTCATGAATACATTAAAGAAAACATAATTCTTTTAAAAGTATTTTTTTGCTTATATATACTTGCCTTACTCCAAGAAAATATCATGATATAATGATATTTATAAACAAGGTTCAGTAAATTATCAAACTGGATATTCCAATTAATTTATTTCTTAAAATAGATGTTATTAGAAATGGAAATCTGCATAATGTACATTTTAGTGGCATATTAATATTCCAAGTTAAACGTTTTTGACAAAACTGTCATGTATTCGTTCGACCAATGATTATTTTTAGCAAGAATTTAAAATTACTAAACAATTAGTTTTTATTTCAGCTATTATATGGGTACAAATGAGTAGGTTACATTATGTGTATTTTTTAGGGCCCAAACAAGGAAACCGACAATTTAAATTTGCGGGTCAAATATTGATTATTAAAAAATGATAGCCCCTTTTCTTCTATTTGCTTTGCACATATATCAAGGGTATAAAATTATGTGAAGCATAATCTTCACTTAGAAAGTTTATGTAAAGTTTTTTTCCAGGCTTTAGAAAGGGTATACAAATATATACAAAATATATATATATATCTTATACTATCTATCTATATATATATGTATACAATACATACAAAATTTGAAATAGTGTAATTTTTTAAATGTAGGAGCCAAATGTTCATAATCTTACTGGAAAAAAAAATCACCTGGGGCAGGGGGAATATCCTGCATTTGCATTTTAAAATAAACACATCATACGGCCTTCATATATGTGCAAAGTTTAGGTGAGTGGGATTGCTTGACTTACAGACTATAACAGTTAAATTCTTGGAAAGGTGAAGGCAGAGTTGTCTGAGAGATTTGAAGTTACAGTTTTCGGTAGAATTGCATACAGAAGCAAGTTGGATTCTAGTTTTGTATCACAAAAGGCATTGTGCTCTATTATAATTTTCAAGTATTTCTTTTATCTTTTTCCCTGTAAAGCAACCATACATGTTATCATAATTCTGAATCCAGGAGAACAGAGGATATCTCAGGAGGAGACAACCCTTTGACCCTTATATGCTGACGAGACTTCCTTTTTCTTCATTTGTTAGCTATTTTGTTAACCAAGGAAAATCAATGAGGATGCATCTTTAACAAAGCCAAAAGTACTTTGTTGCCTAAAGTGTAGCCAAATCTAATTTCACGTCCACTTTTTTTCCTTATTTCATAGAAACTGGAATAGTATTGTATACCATGCTTAGACTGATCCATTAAAAATTGGCCAGGGAGGGCGGCGCCTGTGGCTCAGCCGGTAGGGCGCCGGTCCCATATGCCGGAGGTGGCGGGTTCAAACCCAGCCCCGGCCAAATTAAAAAAAAAAAAAAAAATTGGCCAGGGACGTTTTGTGGGCAATCTTTGAGTTAATCAAAACCTACCAATAAACCAAATGATAAAAGTGCTAAAAAATGCACAGGTCAAGATCCAAAGATTCACAAGTGTATGTCATACTCAAAGCATGGACATCTTGTTTCTCCTATTGATTCCTCTGTGGAATGTAACTTATTTAGATCCTAAATAACTGTATAATCTCACACACACATACACATACACACACACACACACACAGATGGTTTTCCATAAGCAATCAAAAAGCTGGAGAATTTGTTGTGTGTCTGATACATGTGGTGTTTCAAATGACTAATCATCCTTTATTTGACAAACAGTAAATGTCTCTCATTCCAATTACAGATGATTTTCATGATTTCTTTAACATAAACACATTATGAAGGAACCACATGGTCCTAAGGGGTGCAAACAACAGAAATGCTATTATGGGAGCCAAATCCTTTACTAACAGCGCTTATCCAAGTGATTAAGAAGCCCCTTCCCATAGTCAAAATCAATATGTACCAAGAAAATGGGAACTTTTTCTGCTGTTTTTAAACACAATTCATTTATCAGAATTCCACAAGGAAAACTTGGATGAAGAAAGATTAAATGGATAAATACAGCTTATAAAAGTTACCCAGTGAGGTTTTATATCATGAAGGAAGTTAGAAGAATAGATGAGAGTTAAACACAGAATGCAGACAAGCACCCACATGTGATTGCTGACTAGATTCTAGCATATAGAAAATGGAAAAAGCTCAGTGGGCTTAGGACTGTCAGCCTGAATTATTGAAACAATAAAAATTTTCTAACATTTTGCATTATAAAGTCTTGGACAATTCTACATTATTTCAAGACTTCATGTGATATTTGAAGTAAAAGAAAAAAGTCACTAAACCATAATATATGAATTTGAAAAAATAATAAAGAAGGTTTCAAGCAGTATTATAGGAAAGGCATTTTGTTCATTGTGTGATTTGGGGTAGTTGAATTTCCATTTATGCAGAGGTAAATATAATTGTTAGAAAGTATTGAGCTCAGCTGTCATTATCACCCAGCTGGGTGGTGTCCATGCCCTTTTCTTTGGCCTGATCTGACAGATCAAGTCAAGCTACTTCTGTTGGCATAATCCTACGGTGACAGCTGGCAGGACACCTTTCTAAGAAAGAGGACGGCAGGGCAATAGTGTATCAAAGAGAACACGCACAAGCTTATCTGGAACTAAACATTGTCATATAAAGAACTAAGACCAAGTAGAAAGAAACAGCCTGTCTGGTACAAGTGTCAAAGAAATGTGACACACTTTGTGTCCTTGAAAGAGAAAGGGTAGTTCTCCTGCATCCATGTGGCAAAAGTGACTTATGAACGTGAAACAGAAGATGAGAATCTCATAGTGGCATCTGATCTAGAGGCAGGTTCCTTTGGGATGACTTTGCCCCATACCTGAGCTCACACCTGAGTGCAATCAGATAAGCCGCTCTTCAGAGGAATGTTGTGTTAGGTTGGAGAAAACCTTAGTGTTAATATGCCAGAATGCTTTGAAATATAATTGTAATAAGCTAACCTGCATCTCAGGCCCAATGTTTCCAAGTTAAAATATAAAATGAGATAATAGATATTAAATTTACTGTAAAAATCAGGTACCAATGCAGGGAGATAAGTTCAGAGGTAAAGAATGATTATGAAGTAGCTTATCCTACAGTGGTGAGGACTGTCTGGATTCTGTATATTTTTTGAAAGTAAAGCTAACAAGATTTATTGTCAGACAGAATGTGGAATGAAAGGAAGAAGAATTAAGAATGAATGCAAGTTTTTGTAGGGGTAAGAGGGAGATAGGTGAGCAATTGAGCTGACAGGGTTGCTATTTGCTAAAATTATAAAACACTGTTGTAGGATCCAGTTTTGGATATGTTAAATTTGAGATGCTTATTAGCATCCAAGTACAAATATCAAAAAAGAAATTGGTTGTATATATCAGAGGAAAGATCCAAGCTAGGTATACAACATGAGAATCATCAACATGTAAATAAAACCAGTGAGATGACACGAGATGGCTAAGTAGGAAGGTATGAATAGGCAAGGTTGTAACCAGTTGTACTGGTTGTTCACTGAACAAAAGCAGTCAGTTAAAAGGTGAGCTGTAGCAGAAATCTAGCCCAGGCTCTCACTGTGTTGCCTGTTCTGCAGTGGGACTGTATCCACCTGGAGAAGAAATTTTTAATTAATAAAAAGTACCTAAAGGGAAACAGAAGCACCACAGAAAAGACTAAAATTCAAGTCACTGACCCAGATAGTTCCTTGGTATAAAAGTTAGGATAGGACTGTGGTTGGTGAGAGATGGTAGCTGACCACAAAGAAGCAAGAGGTAATTTCTGGACATAATAAAATGTTTTATTTCTTGATTAGGAACAATAAGTTTGGAGAGGTGAGACAAAACACACAAAAGGAGTGGCCAGCAATGTAGGGGGCACAAAAAACAAAAAAAGAAGAAGAATCTCTCTGTCCTGGAATTCATAAAGTATTTCTAGGGAAGCAAGAATCAAAGAAAGATGATTACTTTTGTTGATAACGGAAGGAAGATTTAGGACTTTGAATTAGCCATTGCATTTAGCAAAATGACAATTATTTGTGAACGTGACTGGAGAGACGTTGATGGCTTTAGTAGACTGAGTACAAGAGGGAATAAAGAGAAAAAGGTATGAGACGGTAAATACAGCCCCCTCCTCACCCAATGCTAAGTATTATTTTTAAAGGGAAGCAGATAACTGGAGCAGCAGTTGAAGGGAGAACGGGATTCAAGAGAAGCTATCCTTAAATGTAAAATTGAGTATAAATTTGAATATTGATTAGAGACATTCAGCAGAGAAGAAAAATTAGAGCAAAAGCGGATGATTTCTGGAGCAAGGTCCTTGTATTGGACACCAGGGATAGACCTAGAATAAGTACAGACAAGCACACATTCAAATTTCTTTGTATTACAAGTAAAATTGAATTTTTTGAGAATGAAACTAATGACTAAAACTTGAAAAAAAATTATTTAAGTGAAGCTGCTATATTCAATGTGTTATACCTGACATTAGGATGTGATTTAGGCTGAGAAAAAGGTATGATACAGTAAATACAGCCCCCCCCCGCCATAAAAATATTTAGCATGGCGGGGGAGCTGTGTGTTTCACCTTCTAACCTCTGGTACTTCAGTACGTAACCTCATTCGAAGCTCTCTAAAGAGGTGGTAAAGTTAAAATGCGGTCTTCAGAGTAGGCCCTCTTTCAATATCACTGATATTCTTATAAAAAGAGGAAATCTGGGGGCAGTGACTGTGGCTCAAAGGAGTAGGGCGTCAGCTCCATATGCCGGAGATGGCAGGTTCAAACCTAGCCCCGGCCAAAAATGGAAAAAAAAAAAAAAAAAAGAGAAAATTTGGCTTAGTGCCCGTAGCATGGTGGTTAGGGCATCGACCAAATGCACCGAGGCTAGCAAGTTCAAACCCAGCCCAGGCTAGCTAAACAACGATGACAACTGCAACAAAAAATAGCCAAGCATTGTGGTAGGTGCCTGTAGTCCCAGCTACTTGGGAGTCTGAGGCAAGAGAATCATTTGAGCCCAAGAGTTAGAGATTGCTGTGAGCTGTGATGCCAGGACATTCTACTGAGGGTGACATAGCGAGACTCTGTCTAAAAAAAAAAAAAAAAAAGAGAGTAAATTTGAACATACAAGGGAAGATCAGAAACATGCCCAGATTCCATGGTATACATGTATCACAACTTGTTAATCCATTCCTGGGTTGGTGGGCATACTATTCAGCTATTATAAAAAAAATAAATAAATAAAATAAAATAATTAAAAAAATGGAGACTTTACATCCTTCATATATACCTGGATGGAAGTGGAAGACATTGATCTTAGTAAAGCATCACGAGAATGGAGAAGCATGAATCCTATGTACTTAATTTTGATATGAGGACAATTAATGACAATTAAGGTCATGGGGTGGGAAGGAAGGAGAGGGGTGGGACCTTGGTGTGTGCCAAACCTTCTGGGGGCAAGACATGATTGCCAGAGGGACTTTAACTAACAATTGCAATCAGTGTAACCTGGCTTATTGTACCCTCAATGAATCCCCAACAATAAAAAAAAAAAAAAAGAAAGAAACATGCCCAGAATGAAGGACAGCCATGTGGGGACACAGTAAAAAGGTAGCCATCTACAAGCCGGGAGGGAGGCCTCAGAAGAAATGAAACCTGCTGACACTTTGATATTGAACTTCTAGCCTCTAGAATTGTGAGAAAATAAATTTTTGTTGTTTAAGACATTCAGTGTGTAGTTATTGCTATGGAAACTGTAGCAAATTAATATGGGCTATAAGCCACTTGCCGTCCATAACTATGCCTTTCACTGCCTAGCAATTGCTACTAGAGTTACTTATTAAATATTTTGATATGATTTAAATGATACAGATAAACATGAATCTTGTTATTTAACCAATGACCGGTTAAACTATGGTTCGTGTGTACTGTCTTTAATTATAGTTCACTGCTCCTTAATATATTTCTCAATCAACAATGCAGTTACACATTTCTGGTTGGTAGTCAGGTTAATATGTGACTTATCTAAAGGGAACCAGATGGAGTCTCTTTTGAGTTGAATATTGAATAATATTAATATGAGGAAGTGTAAGATGAATCTGAAATGTTACATCCTTCCCTAAAGGCAATAGAGAACCTCACTCTCCAATTCCATTCCCTTTCAAGACCAATAAATTGATGTTAAAAAAAATTCCCTGTGAACAGATGTTCTTGGATAGTCTAAAACCTTTCATGAAGGGTTGTTCATTATGGACATGATTCATGGCTTAAAAGAATTTTAGTTATAATTTATGTGCACAGACTTGTAACTTTTCTATAAAACATATCAAAGAATAAAATTCAAATCCCTCACAGCCATATCAATAATTCTGTGGAGTATGACTTCAAGCTCAATAATGATTAACGTGCAACCAATGAATCAAAATTCTTGCATATTACTTTCTTTGAAGTAGCAATTTGTCTTGTTTTTTATGCAAGACATGAAACCACAAGATGTAAGAATTTAAAAAGGCAAATTCTCAGAATTCCCCTTTTAAAACACTACAGTTCATTTCCCTGCACATTCGCTTAACCTGTGGCAACTTTGTGCATGATGGAGTCACTCACTGTCTTTATAATCGCGTTTCTGTCACAATCCAAGTGGTACGTTGCTAAAAACACTAATCTTTCCTAATGCTACGGAAATGTTTGCTGAATACAAGTTTGCTCATGCATGCTTTTTGCAAATGTATTTCTATTCTTTGCCATCAGCTGAGTTGCCGTTTTAATCGGTCTATGCGTCTGTGAAGCCTGTTCTGTATTTCTTTCCCTGAGAGCAGCCGCATCTGACTCTCTGCACAGCTGAGTTTAGCGGAATCCATACTTGAATCCTTTACATCATTATTGTGATAGTGATAAATCAGACAGCATACCATTCGATGAAATCTAACTGGGAAAACTCATTAACACAAAGTAATTTCTCATATCGTATTTTATTGGATGCATAAGCAGGTATTATAAATCTCAAGTATTGCATATTTCTATAGTTTTTAAAAAGTGTTTGCCTATGTTCAACAGAGACAAAAAAAGGGAGAAAAAGAAATAGGAACAAGGTGAAGGAAGAGGTTGAGAGGAGAGAGAGAGACTACAGCATGCTCGCTGAAACACCTGTGTCTGAAAAGTCAGGTGAAGCCCATTCAGATGGTTTGAGTTAGAAAGTCATTTTCTTTGGATTAATGTTTTATACATTATTATTCTAATTTATCGATAGGAAATGAGCTCTTAACTCTTCAATGAATTTGAGAGAATTTAAGTACAAATAATTTTACTCATATTCTCATAGAAAATTCTATTTAACTTAAGTGAAGAGTCATTCTTCACTACAGTACTTGACAAGAGGCAACTCTGATACATAACATTAAAAAGTCTTGGTTAAGGGGAAGCACCTGTGGCTCAGTTGGTCAGGCGCCGGCCCCATATACCGAGGGTGGCGGGTTCAAACCCGGCCCCAGCCAAACTGCAACCAAAAAATAGCCGGGTGTTGTGGCGGGCGCCTGTAGTCCCAGCTACTCGGGAGGCTGAGGCAAGAGAATCGCTTAAGCCCAGGAGTTGGAGGTTGCTGTGAGCTGTGTGAGGCCATGGCACTCTACCCAGGGCCATAAAGTGAGACTCTGTCTCTACAAAAAAAAAAAAAGTCTTTGTTAAGAAACAAATACCACATTCCAAATTTTGTCACCTTGAAAATGAAGGAAATACTGAGCAGCAGTCATTTCTACTAAATATACTCATTAGCAAAACCCAGTGGAAATCACCTAGGGGAGAAGGGAGCAAAGGTTGTGGAGCTGGGCAAAAACCAACCTAACAAGTACAATGAACCCTGTCTGGGTGACGGGCACACCTGTACCTCTGACTCAAACATTCAAAAGTGATCTATGTAAATGAAAACATTCATACCCCCCACTATGTTTTGAAATGAAAAATAAATATATAAATTTATTTCACATATATTTTTCAGTTAAAAGCAATGATTGCTTAGTAAAGTGACTTGGAAATTTTGGAGTCCAAGAGTTCGCTAGTCTTTGATAGCACATTTTCTTCTGGATTTATTTCCATGTATTACAGTTATGTCTTTATTAATTATGTATGAATAATAATTCTCATTAACTGATATCTCAAGAGACAGTGTATGTTTAGCTGTGGTTAATTATTAACAATAATAAGTATAAATTTTCATTTCAAGTTTTATATATGGATGTGTACACATCCGTATATCGATCTACAGTTGACCCTTGCCCAATGCAGGGTTTAGGGGCACTAACACCCCTACACACAGTCGAAAATCCACACACAACTTTTGACTTAACTGCTAATAGCTTCCTACTGACCAGAACCCTGAGAGATAACAATTAATGTACACGTAGTTTGTGTATGACGCGTGTTAAATACTATTTTCTGACAATGGAGGTAGCTACAGACAAGAAAATGTTATTAAGAAAATCGTAAGAGAAACATATTTCCTATACATTACGTGGAAGAGGATTATCGCTAGGTCTTTATCCTTGTGTGGGAGGCAGAGGGGGAAGAAGAGATACTGGTCTTGCTATTTAAGAGATGGTAGAGGTGGAAGAGAATTCGCACCTGTGTGTAAGTGGACCCTTAAAGTGCAAACCCATATTGTTTAAGGGCCAACTTTCTATACACATATATAATGCATACACACACACACTCTATATATATATACACACACACACACCATTTATATATATATATATATACATGTATATGTATTATGTGTGTGACTTAGTTCTTGTCAGATTTTTAAAAACATTATCGTGTAGTTAATGAAAAGCTTATGATATCAGGGGAATAGTCTTTTCCTTTTTTACTTGCATAATTATATATTTTTTCTAAAGCATCTTTCCAAGAATCTTTGCGAGCTGATGCTAGTTTTATAATGTGTAGTTTAGCTAAGTCAATCTAGACAAAATCGTCATAAAAGCACACAACACACGAGTCAGCTTTGCTATTCCTCAACATGATAGAGGGAACAAGCAGGCAATGAGCTTCTGCCCTCCAGCGTTTGCGGGAGTCCCTTCCATTTCTCCAATTCCTCAGCATCTTTAAGAACGTGTGACCAAATGTCTGAATACAACAACCAAGAAAATGCCATGAAGACTATGTTAATCAGTTTGATGAAAATATTTCAAATTGTATATAAAATCAGCACATTGTACCCCAAGATTGCATTAACGTACACAGCTATGATTTAATAAAAAAAAAAGAACATGTGACCATTAGTGACACAGATGCAAGAAAAGGAGAAAAGATAATCTAGACAAATTCAGTTTTACTTTCTATAATTCTAAGATAAAAATAAAGATCATCGGAAGAATTATCTTTATTCACCATCACAATTTTCAGTCTGTGCGAGTAACAAGTAAGATCAACAATTATCTTTTTGTTTCTTTTATGTGTCTAGGGTAAGGAGCAAACAGATGAATATTTTCTTTTCTTCTTTTAAGAAGGATCAAAATAAGTCATTTCACTGCACTGGTTTTTAAATTAAAAGTAAAAAGCTATATAAGAAAGGTTAAAATGCCACACATTTTGGTAAGTCATAACTTTGTATATACAGTTTGATAGGCAATCTCCTAAATTTTTGAAGTGTATTTGCCATTTCATTTTCATTCTTTCACTGAATAGAATGTTACCTTTTGTTTGGTTCTTTTGCCTGCTGATTGGTGGTGAGATTGGGGTTTTAGAGAAGAATTCCCAATAACAACAAACTGGTAAAAGCTTTAATGTGAAAAGTCGAATTTAACAACAAGATGCTAGATGACTTGCAGGAAACATCTATTGTTGAGAGTAAGGATTTTCCAGGTCCCTTCACCGCTTTTTAGCTATCAATAACCACTAGATCTCAAGTCCATATAATTACACAATGTATAATATAGAGCTCCTCCCTGGGTCAGCAGAATCCTTCCGAGTCAAAGGTTGCAAACAATGTGGTTTCTGGGCATCATGAGGATGACAAAGAGGGAAGAGAACATGTCAAGGGGATGAGAACTGACAAGGTTCATTCCCTCTATAGGCTCTTGTGTGGGAAAGAAAGCCATGGCTTGTAGATAGTTAATGACTTGGAGGGTTGATGTTGGATTTTGAACTTATTCCTTGTTTAGGAATTTAAAAACAACATGAGCAGCAGAAAAATTAGTTACGTAGCATGGTTAGATCCAGACACTCAGCGCCTCTATCTATGTGGTTTAACTTCATAAAGGCACTATTTATTCTGGAAAGAAGCCTGGAAAGACCAGAGGTTCTTGCTGGGAAATCTGCCTAAGTATAGAGTATAAATGTTTCAACACAACAATTAAGAAAGTGTGGTGAAGGCTATGTTAACCAGTTTGATGAATGTATTTAAAATTGTATCTAAACCCAGAACATTGTACCCCATAAATGCATTAATGTACACAGCTATGATTTAATTTAAAAAAAAAAAAGAGTGAAATGTGTTTTAGACAATGCTGCTAAATGAACCAGAAAACTAACAGCTACCAGAGCCAGATCTCTGGCATCTACAATGTCAGCGGTTGCTGAGGGGATTCAAGTAGGTCAGGAATCCCTGCAGATCAGCCTACACAGAACTTAGACTGGCCACAGAACTGAATCACAAATGTCTGTAGCAGAAAAGGGACCTCCTGGAAACGGAAGGGGGCAGATGGCACCTTGTCAGGACTCTACTTTTCCTGGATACCCCCCAGGGAAAAATGAAAAGAGGGAAAGAGCTGGCTGGGTGGACAGGCTGATAGCCAGGAGATGGAGTTTCTTATCAATATCACTATCAAAGATGAATATTTAAATTATTTGCTCTTAATAAACTTAAACTGGATCAGTCATTTTGACAATATTGTTAGTCCCACTAATCAACAAGTGGGTTTTGTGCTACTATTTCAGAAAAAGTTAAATACTCATATTTCATATGCTGATCTAGAGTGTGAAGTAAACACATACCTCAACTATCATATGTGACCCCACTGTACATACAAACACCTATGCGCAAATATGCACTGAGCCAAGTTCCAAATTGATTCCCTTATCCACTCATCTTTGGGCAATATTTCATGAATCAGAAGTTTTCAGACTCAGAATTCATCTTTCTCTGATTTTAAAAGTATCTCTTGTTTGACAATGAGCATAGTAAAAGGAAATAATATTTGCCAGTTTAGAATGCTATAAAGTCAGATTTTATTTTTCTAGGCCCAAATTATAAAACTCTCCTACTCAAATGCATGCATGAATTTATATATGTGTGTTTATATAGCTGAATACAATACTAAAATTTAAAAGACTACAAAGTTTAATGAAGAAAGGGGCACAGAAGCTAGATACTATGTCTTTCTCTCTCACTAGTAATGAACTTATAGACAACCGAACTTAACAAATGAACTTAAGACATAAAAAGGAAGAGTAAAGAGTTGACAGAAAAATTGTACTATTCTATATAATAGTCAATATGTGGGGTTTTTTTTTCTTTTTGAGACAGAGTCTCACTTTGTCACCCTTGGTAAAGTGCTGTGACTTCATAGCTCACAGCAACCTGAAACTCCTGGGCTCAAGTGATTCTCTTGCCTCAGCCTCCAGAGTAGCTGGGACTACAGTTGCCCGCCACAATGCCTGGCTGCAGATCAGGGTCTTGCTCTTGCTTAGGCTGGTCTGGAATTTATGAGCTCCAGCAACCCACCCTCCTCGGCCTTCCAGAGTGCTGGGATTACAGGGGTGAGCCACTGCGCCGCACCCCATGTGTGTGTTCCGTCATTCTGCAGGTTTCCTTCCTAATGAATGAAAATTATTGTTATATCTATACCCACCATTCGCTTTCTTTCACACTCTGAGGCAGTCACTAACAAGTGTTTACCTTGCTACAAAAGCCTAAGTTCCCTGGTTGTCTCTGTTTTCCTCCTGAACTTAATACTAAATTCTTTCCCACAAACGTTTTTACTGAATTGGTCAACTCCAATGCTTTCCTCATTACAATATTTAAGTAAAAATTAGTCAACCTCACATGATTTTACCTAACTGATCTCCCTACAGTCCTGTAGTCAAATATTATTTCTGAAGACAAGTACAGTCAGAAGCACACTGCGATTGGCATATGGCTTTTCAACCTCACTTCTTCCAGCCTCTTACCTGAGAATGCGTCAGTATACACCAGAAATTTGTTTCCAAGTCTTTTCTCTGCAAAAACATTTTTTTCCTGTCAATTCTTACCTGCCACGTACAACATCAACTAACAAACTCATGCTTTCTGGAAAGTCTTCTAATACTTTTTATAATAATCCTTTAGTAAATAATAAAACATCACACTCAATATTTGTGTTATATTTTTGTATAGGTTTTTATAAATCTGCATGATCTTATTGCTTCTCAAAAGTCCTTTTCACTAGAAACTTGAAACTTTTTTTATGGATTGACTTTTGCCCTCCTTCAATTCACAGGCTGAAGTACTGATCTCCAGGAGTTAGGTCACATCTTTCAGGGCACTTGGAGACAGCATCTTCACAGAGGTTGTCAAGTTAAAAGGAGATTTTAAGTTGGGTCCTAACAGCTAACACCTAATTATAAAGAAAACAAACTTGGAGACAGACCTTCGCACAGGGAAAATGCCATGTGAAGAGGAAGCGTGACCAGAGTGATGCGTTTGCAAGTCAAGGGACATCTAACATGGCCAGCGAAGCCCTAAAAGCTTGCCAGGAGGCAGGGAGGAGATTCTCTCAGAGTCCCTAGAAGAAACCTACTCTGCCAACACCTTGGTTTTGGATTTCTGGCTTCCAGAAGTCATAGACAATACATTTTCTATTGTTTAAGCTGTAAGAAATATATTGTCTCATGTCTTTTTTTTTTGGGCGGGGGGAGGTATAGTAGGTAAAGAGTATTATAGTACGTGTAATACACTAGTGTAGAACTAGTAAATTAATATATTTCTCAAGGAGAAAAAAACAACTCTTTCAACATCGGAAAAGCATGAGGCTGACACAGAGCAAGAAGTAGGTAGACAAAAACAGTCTTTTAACTCATTGAAGTATTCAAATAGGCTGAGCTTTTATCTTAAATAAATACATAGAAGAAAATATGCTGACTTTAGATTTTAAATCGAGTGAGTAAAAGTAATGAAAGTTTTATTTCACTGAAGCAAAATCTAATCTACATAAATGTATTACCTGCTATTTCTGGTAATAACGTCTAATATATTATCAACATTATTTGCATTTTCACAATAATCATGTGTTATGTGCATTCTTCCTACTGGACTATTTCATTTATTATCTTTTTAACATTGTATGAGTTGATACAAATATTTTATTTTTATACATGTGAATATCATCTGATATTCATTATTTTATACTTTGTATTTTTATAGTATAATTCTTATAACATATGATATAATAAAGGCCTGACTAAGCAAAACTTATATTAAGCAAAAGATTATATTGATGGTATTGCATAAAGCCTTAAAATACCTATATTATATTTTTAAATGTTACAGTTTTCATATATAATCAAAACAAATTTGGGATCTTAAATATCACAATATTGAACTTTTAAAATTTTTATTATCTTTATGATACGCATAATCGTAATTCCTCCATGACATTTTTATAAAGGAAAGTGTCTTTAATATATAAAGTACACTAAAGGTTAAGGCATTATGCCAATTCATTCATTCTCCATTCTTTGCTGAAATAACAGCTCACATATTTGCAAATGGCACATACAAACAAAAATAAGAATTCAGCAAAGCTTTGGTATCTGAATGACCTTTTTGCATGAAGTAATGCTAGCTTTTGAAAACTGTGACATTCCTTTAATAAACTATTTCTGAGTAAAATAATGGGATTTTCTTTTCTTTTTTTATCGGAAAAGGGAAATATTTATTCTTTTTTGTTTGTTTTGTTCTAAGCACATGTATTTATTAATGGATTGATGAATAATTTTTTAATTTATTTTTTTATTAAGTCACAGATCATGTATACATTAATGCTTTTATGGGGCACAATGTGATTTCATATACAATTAGGAACGCTTACATCGCACTAGTTAACATATACCTCATCTCATTTACTTATTGTGTTAAGACATTTATACTCTATACTTAATAGATCCGACATGTACTCTCACAATATACACCATAGGTGTGATCCCACCATTCACCCACCCTCTATCTGACCTCCCCACTCCTCTCTGATTCTCCCTTCCTCCCTCATTCATCCTGGGTCATAGTCATGATCTATTCTTCATATGAAAGTATGAGTGATTGTAAATTGGTTTCATAATAGTACTGAGTACATTGGATATTTTTTCTTCCATTCTTGAGATACTTTACTAAGTAGGATATGTTCCAGTTCCATCCATGTAAACATAAATGAGATAAAGTCTCCATCTTTGTTAAGGCTGCATAATATTCCAGGGCATACATATACCACAGTTTATTAATCCATTAATGCATCAATGGGCACTTGGGCTTCTTCCATGACTTGGCTACTATGAATTGAGCTGCAATGAACAACCGGTGCAAATATCTTTGTTATAAAGTGATTTTTGGTCTTTTGGATATACACCTCATAGAGGAATTGCAGGATCAAACAGCAGGTCTACTTTTAGATCCCTGAGTATTCTCCATACTTCTTTCAAAAAGGGACATATTAGCTTGCACTCCCACCAGCAATTCAGAAGTGTTCCCTTTTCTCCACATCCACGCCAACGTCCATATTTTTGGGATTTTGTTATGTGAGCCACTCTTACTGGAGTTAGATGATATCTCAAAGTTGTTTGGATTTGCATTTCTCTGATGATTAAAGATGATGAGAATTTTTTCATGTGTCTGTAGGCTGTGCTCCTATCTTCTTCAGAGAAGCTTCTATTCAAGTACCTTTTTACTCATCTTCTAAAATAATCCAAAGTTTTTTTCATACCTGAGAAACAGATGGTTCAGTCACTAATGTTGCTTTGATCAAAACAGATCTGCCTTTTATGAGAGGGGAGGAGAGAGGAAGAAGACAGGAAGAAGGTAAAGAAAGAAGACAGACCAACCTTTCCTTTAAGACCGTTATCAAACTTACTCTTGGTCTTTCTTTAGTCTAGAACTAAGTAGTAACTATTTTTATAACCCATGCCATATTTAACAGGCTTTTAAGTTTTGCATATTGTGCCTCTTTTCCTTCTAAAATGTACCAATGAAATTTGAACATCTCATTATTCAGTGTATCACCGATGGTTGAATTTTGAACTCTCTGTATTGCAGGGTGTCCCAGAAGTCATGGTACATAGGGGAAATGGGGAGATGTGGCTCAGTGTACCATCATCAACAAAATAGTCAGTAACAATTTTACAAAGTATTTACAAAATATTCTCTATATTCTGGCCACCTTTTTCTATGCACACACACAGTCTTCTCCTCCACGCATGGTGAACACCTTCCAAGATATTGGTTGTTATGTGATTTTTCCTATGTTTGCAGACATTTGGAACACCCAAATGATTTTTGATTTTTGTTCTTATGGTTTATATTTTGCTGTGACTTTGATCAATTAAGTCTCTCTGCAAAAGGTAGCTCTTTTCTGTTTTTCAACACACAGTGAAAATTTGTTAAAATATACAGCACAAAATATATAGATTTTAAAAGGTCCTCAATAACAACCACTTAGATAACACGTATATTATTACTCTCTCTACAGAGATAGTTGCTTTTAAAGTGAAACCATCTTCTTATCCATTCATGTTGTTGGCAGAATTTAGTTTCTTATGGTTGTTATAGAGCTGAGGTTCTGATATGCCCTCTAACTGTCCATTTAGGGATATCTCTAGCTTTCTGGAGCTACCTTCATCCATCTTCAACACTGGCATGGCACGTCAGGACACGCTCAAGCTTTAAATCACCCCGTTTTTCTCTTGTTGCCCCATCACTCACAGTCTGTTCAGCTTTCCTCTTGCACTTTGAAGGATGCATGCAATTATACTTGGTCCTCCTGGATAATGCAATATAATATCACTATTTTAAGGTCTATAACTCTAAGGCCATCTGCAAAATCCCTTTGCCAGTTAGATCTAACGTAACACCAGTTACGATGTGGGTATTATTAATAGATATGTGTGCATGTGTTTGGGGAAGGAGGGAGTTATTCACTCTATCACATAAAACCTTTATGAGAAGTCTCCCTACTTTTCTATATTACCGGTTTTCTCCCTTCTGGTTGTTGTGATTGCAAACTGCATCTCTGGAAAGTATTGCACATGCCAATTTCTCATGATTCTTTTCACAGCTTTCAGTAGTTTCCTCTGGCTCACATGTAGAAGAGAACCCAGCTGTGGGTTCAGAATAACAAAGGGAATATTTCTGGACAGCTCTCTGCTGCTTCTCCATCCAGGAGTCTGTCCTGTAAATTTGAGCTATCTTCTCCAAATTCTATCCTCTGCTTCCTAATTTATCCAGAAGACTGGGTTTTATTTCATTTTCCATTTCCTACCTTACAGCCTGTAAAATGCTTTCCTCATCTTTTTTCTCTTTTCTGGGAGATCACATTCCATACTCTTTACTGTCCCATATCTAAAATAACTATTTCGTCTCATTTTATAGTTTTTTTCAAAGATAGCTTGAGAACAATTCTTGCAGCAGTCAATTTTCATGAGCAGAAACTGAAGCCCTTCAATATATAAGAAATTTCCTTATAACAACTTGCAGGATACATTTTCTATAATGTAATAACTAATTGGTCAGTTGGAAAGTTTCCTTTTTGTTTTCCTAAATTTTCTTACTGATTATAAAATCTAACTTATTAAGGAGTAATTTCGATTTAGGATGAAAAATAATACTTGAGCAAAAATCGCTCACTGTTTGAATGGCATTCTTTTCCTATTTCATAAGAATAGGTGACAAGAATGTCAGCAGTGAGCGTGTCAAAGACCTGCCATGCTAGTGAGAAAAAATAAAAAGGCATCACTGTTTGAAATAAAGGCAACGCTTGCTCAAATAATATATTTGTAGTACGATGTTTAGATTTTAAACTATGTATTTGCAGCTCTTAAAACTCTAATTGAAACTATTTTAGGAAAAAATAGATATTGTGAGTCTGAATTTGTTTTATACCTAACCCCTGGTCACTGACTTTTATTCATGAAACATTGTCATTAATAAGAGAATTTTATGCACTTTCAAGAGAACCACTGTCTTTTGGTAGATTAATAGGCTGTATTTCAAAGAGGATACATGACAACTTTGATAGAAGATAGAATTCTGCCCTCATTTATACATTTTTTTTCTAAGTGATAAAACGTGGAGAAATTGTCAGGAATGTTATTTATAATTTGAGAATAAAAATAACCACTGATTTATGATACTGAGTTTTGTCTGGATCATTCACAAAATGAGAATGCCTCACTCCTAATACAGTTCCATTCAACTTTACCTGTATAGTAGAACCATTGCAAAACTTAAGAAAATTACTGACAAAAAGCAAACTGACATAGAAACCTCTTACATAATTTTAATGTATGCCTTGTGTTGAAAACCACTTCTTCAATGAAAATGAAGTAGAGCTAAGCAAATAATCACATAAATAAGCATCTAATCCTAAATATCTGTAAACTTATTAATCCACACATAGCTGGGCCTATTGCTTTGTTTAAAAAATAATTAATTTGGGCAGTACCTGTGGCTCAAAGGAGTAGGGCGCCGGCCCCATATACCGAGGTGGTGGGTTCAAACCCAGCCCCGGACAGAAAAAAAAAAAAAAAGTAAAAAAAAATAATTAATTTTTCCAGGGACAAAGAGATACATCTTGGATTTAGTTTTAATGTCTTTTTTAATTTAATAAAGTAATATAGCTGATATTTTGAAGGAACATATGGTTTATTATAATATACATGATTTCCCTTTCTTGAACAGATACCACAACATCTGAATATTTTTTACAAAGTTACACTATTCCTGAGCACAAAATTACTTTTGTTAAGCTTTAATTGCAATGACAAATAAATCATTCTACTAAACAAAGGTGGAAAAATCATGTTTTAATTCTAAAATCTTTGACAAATTTATCTTTTTTTCCTGCCAGTAAAGAGTAACTGTAATTGTTAACTCTTTGCTCTCCTTCATAACTCACTTATCCAGTTTTTTACTATATAATTAACATATTTGTTGTTCCCTAAAAAGTCTGGAATTCAGTGAATACCAACAATGGCAACAGCAACAAAACAGCTAAAAGAGCACAAGTGGAGAAGTGTTTAGACAAGAGTAAACATCTATAATACTTGTGCTTATGTGGTGTGGATGGATCCTGGGAATTAGCACTGGTGCTCTGATCTGCTAGGTCTACAGGCTCCTGGTAAATGGTTACACAGGGAGTTAAAGGAGGAACTTGGTAAGACTGAATTAACCTATGATAATACTTATTATGATAGCATGTCACGTTTCAGAGAAGGCTTTCAATGTGGAGTAAATTGACAATGGATTGGTAAGAAAGTAACTTGGATTGTTCTAAATGCACAGTTCAGCAAACTGAAAGGGTGGGTGGGGTATCTCAATGGTTTTAATTCCATTCTACTTCAAGTGAGTATGACATTTTTCATTATTAGTGCTATAGAAGATATTGCATAGGGAAATGTAGATGACAAAGCTCCCCTCTGTGGTCCCACCATCTATGCACACCAACTTGGAACCTTGGATTGTGTAAGAGGGTCTAACTCTGGAAATAAGCTCCACTGAATTGGAGAGCGGGGTGTTTACCACTCTTGTAGGCAGGCATGCTCTACGTGAGAGGGGAGACTTGGGTCCTGCCTTTGGTCCTATGCCTGGCCACAGGTCTGTCTCAGGACCTGTGATGTGCCAGGTTATAGCCTAATTCACGAATAAATCTTTCTCTCAAATATCTTATCATAAACCACGGTTGTATTGATAATTAGTGAGTAGACTTATTCATAGACACCTATTTTCCCCACATAAATATTTACTGTTTCTCTTATTCCTAGAAAATTTGGAAATAAAGTAATGAGGAGTGAAATAGTATATATGTCTCCTATAGTTTATGCATTTCTACTGAGTTGCCCAAAAAATATTTACTATAATGATATGATAATTATTGTCAAACAGAGGTATATTTTATAATTATTAAATCTTACAAAAGTTTAATATTACTTAAAAAATTAACTTTTTATTGTGGAAAGTAACACGATCTGCTGTATAAATTTTATACATACAATAAAAAGACATTGTGCTATCTAAATTGGCATTACTGGGGCAGCTTTAAAAACATGGCAAATATACGCCACTATAAATTATTTTACAAAATATCCCCACAGTAAGTAGAAATTGAGGGCAATTGAAGGCTCATTGCAACATGGAAGGTTAATTAAGCTCTTAGGATTTAAAAGACATATGTGTAAGTCATGAAAAATTAAAAGAATTATCACTCAAATACTCAAAAGTTAGAATTAAATTGGCACCAAGGCCAACAAGCAAAATAAAACCAATGCCAAATAGTTTGTTTAGTATGTAGAAAAACTTTAGAGAATGAATATAAAGAAAGAAAACATGAGAATATTGGTTCAAAGTTTTTATCTTTGTGAAATATTTATTTAGTCCTTGTCTGGGGTGTCAAAATCTGACCATGTCTTTCTATAGCGACTGAAAGGTGTGGTAATCCCGTTCCACACTCATATGGGAACATGAAGTCATATTTAGTAAAATTATTTTGAATATTTAGAAAAGCCAAGAACAGCCTTATTTTAAATGTGTTTATATTTCCCATAGAGCTTAGAATTAATCTTCTCTTTGTATTTTTAGATATCAATTAAGTAGAAACCCATTCGCTTTTGTGATAGAAAACATACCTTCTTTTTTGACCTATAAACTGAGAAGTGTGATGGACTAAATGTCTGATTATCCTAAAATGCAGAACACGTAAGAGTGAATGTAAAAAATGGGCAGAAAGGTAAAATTCTCAATTTGCAAAACAGAATGACCTAAAATAAGAATGGAAAATGCTGGGGGTGCGTAGTGTATGGTGCGAGAGCTGCTTTCAAAACTATTCCTATTTAAATTGATCAAAGCTAGTTGTCCAGTTCATTGATGATTTGGATGTGCGGGTCCTTCTAAATGACCTGGTGCTTTCGTCTGTTACTTTCGGTCTATTACTCTTCACAGCAGACTCCACTGCGTAACACCATATGTCCATGTTAACACTTTAATGAGGTAATTGTGGTGGTTTTTGCTATGAGCACACATGCCAGAATGAAGGAGGATCAAGCCGCTAAGTAGCTTGACCTTTTGGTCTTGTCTGAATTTGTGGCAGAAAGCACATGTGGCTCTGGTAGTGTCTCCTGCAGAATAATGACAGAATAATCACTGGGGCATAAAACCCCAACCTGCAGGGAGTTAATCGTGACTATTAATCTCCACCACATTCTTCTATTCTTTGAGGATAAGAAAAGTGACAGAAATATTTCATTTTGTTTGCTTAATATAAAAGAATTGCAAATCACTGCCTCAGATTGTCGATGGACTTAAAGAAAAACATTACATATGAGCCAATTTGAAGTTGCATATTCATAGTCACTTCTATTGTGACATACCCGACTTTTGCCCTGTGGTGGTCTCATTGTAAGACTCAGTGGAAGCATTTCTGTACTGCTGACTTCCTATGAACAGTGTCCTTAGTCACAGAGATTGGAGCACACATTCATGGAAAATAAATTTTCCTGTTGTCCATTTCCATGTGAAATAAATCATAATGGTGACGAAACCAAAGAGAAACAGTGCTCTTTATTTTGAACCCCAATCTGCCTTTCTAGTAAGTTATCAGCCATGAAATTGCTGGCTATATTTATGCATTATTAATGTTACTTTGCCACAGTTAAAGTGCCATTAATAATGCTTCAGAATTGAAAGAATTTTGCACAATGAAACCAGGAATCAGAAGACTTTATGACAATATCTCTTCCCTAGTAAAGAAGTGATAAAGATGTCATCATATTTGAAGGTATTACAAGGTGATACTTTGGGCTTTTTGAGCATTTGGGAAAGAAGAACCTGAAAAAAAGATGGACGAAGTGAAAAGTCAAGAAGCTTTTACTGTAACTAGCAAGTGATTCATCATTTTATGCTAAAAGAATTTGCTTAGCTAACCTTGCTGAGTGTGTGGTGCACAGTAATACTATGCATATTGGCTCAATCCAAACGGAAAATTTTACCAATAATATGCTAGCCTTGTAACTACGCACCAGGCCCTTTTTAAAAGACTTACGTCGTACGTGATGTAATAAAATATATCTTTGATATATTTGTGAAAGCATAGTGATCACATTTGAAATAATATAAAGTTTCTGACTGACTAGAGAAAAGGGAGGGAATAAACTCTGAAAGCAGGTTTCAGTTATGTTGAACTTGACCTGTGGAAAAGACACTTTAAATGTGATACAACATTAGTTGTCAACTATGGAAATATTTGGGATAACCAGTAAGAATCAACTTCAGAGTTACTTCTAACAGAAATTAAGTTATCAAATCATTTAGGAAAGCTACCTATCCTTAGAGCTATGTTCAGTCTAAAGATAATTTAAAGATTAGGGCTGATGACCTTGATCAAACACATATCAGGGAAAGCAATTGTTGGAGAAGATGGTACTTCACGGTCTGTGTGTATTGCCCATCTGAGGCTGCCTAGAGAAACTTCTCAATCAGTAAAGACATTAGAGGTGATTGAGTGAGTTCTACTCTCATATTCGTGGCTCTGTGTTATGGCCATTTTGGAGTTGGGTTATGTGTTACTTGGTAATCATCACATTCTGTTTCTACTGGATTAAATATCATCTTACTGAAAGAAGTTCAAAACCTGCACTGAAAATCCATTCAAGGTCAGAATGACCTAGAAAGTTTATAAATATGAAAGGGAAGATTTCAACTGTAATATCAAAGACCCCAAGGAAATTACTAAAGCTATGAGTTTCATTTGGGACCCAAAGAACTTCTGATCTTCTCTTAAAAATGTATCTGGTCTTCTCCTTAAAATGTACCTAGAAACAGCATTTTGCTTCTGACATGGGCTATAATCTTTTCATACTAAATGCTTGAGACATTAAATTCTATTATTAAAATTATTGAAGGTATGGCAGTAAAATAAGTTATCTGGTAAAGTAAAAATGACAAATGATAAGATAAGCAACTGTTTGAATTTATTGTAGGTTTTTTACACAATAAAGTTGAGGAAACTTACAAGAATGTAAACAATATTGGTTTGAAAATAATTAAAAGCTTAACTATTAAATGTAAACTCAGGATTAAGCACATATATAAACAACACCAGTACTGTGATATAGTTATAACCAGAAGTGAGTTATTCAGTTAATCAGGACAAAAATGAAAATATTGTCTCAACATTTTGAAAAATATCCCCCACTTAATAAGATAAGTAATATACCATCATTGAACTAATAAATTCAAACACCTCCTTCATGGAGTGATTTTTATGTAAAAATAACCTAGTGAGAAATACATTTTCCATCCCAAAGCGCATCTTTAAAAAGAAATCAACTAGGCGTTGCTGGGCTGTGCCTTATAGGAGAACGTGAGAGATAATTGCATGGAGTGGTTAAGAATAGAGTCAATATTTTAGTTTCAACATCAAGGTGTAACTACAGTAGCTTTGTATTCCTCACCAGGTCCAGTTTTATGTAGTCTTTACTGTGCAGTTGATGGTAAGGAATTTAGCAAATGCTTAAATAACTGTTAAATAACATCAATGATTAGTATCACTATTATTACTAGCCATGGGAAGAGCATGAGTGGTAAATATCAAGTAGCAACATTACTTATTATTATATTATTATTAAATGTGAGGTAGAAAGAAAACAGCAGATAATTATAAAGGATACACATCATAGTCTTGTGATAATGATTTTATTGGCATTATAGTTTCTATAATTAGTATGTGTGTACATACGCACATATACTACATATATATATATACTACATTGAAATAATTATAGCAATACTTCTATGCATATCTGGAATCCAAAGGGAATTCAATCTTTTATGTCATATATGGTTGGGTAAGAGGTTAACTTTATTATTTTTCATACAGAGGGTAGACAAATTAACCAGATAATTTATCCTATCCTTAGTGATTTATAATACCACCAATAATATATTTCATTTCATATTTGCCTGGCTCTGCTTCAGATTTATTCAACTCTTCTATGATTTCTATGTAGAATATTATGCCAATTCTACAATCTTTTTAATACTATAAATTTTTATTGTGTTCTAACATCTTTTAAGAAAACCTACACTCTATTTTTTAAACACATTTCACAATTACAATACCATATTTATGACATTGCTTCTTTGGGTAAATAAAAAATTACTTTGTCAAGAATAATTTACCATTTTCTTTGACTTTTCATGGAATAAACCATGCATAAAAACAAGGTGTCCTTGTTGGCAAAATATTGTCTTAATAAATAGCCTAATATCTTTTTTTGCATAATATCTTTTGATAAGTTTAGATAGTTGTAGTAAATAAAGCCCAAGGTATTATGAAAATAACTACATGTCTTGTTCTTAAATAGGTGATTACTTAAATATACAACACAAAATTCAGACTGCTTTTCAATAATTCTATAAGAGAGTAGCAGGTAAAGTAATTAACTGATTGATGACTATATTATGTATTTTATCCTGTTGATAAAAGTTTACATTTTCTATGTTTTTCATTTTTCCTCCCATAATTCTAACAGCTTTTTCTCAATTCCTTGTCAATCACTTTTGGTTTTATGTCAGCTATGTGGCAATATTTATGTCTATCAAAACAAATTTTGATTCAAACTGTAAATTATTTTTTGCACATATTCTTTAGTATTTCCATTAATTTTGTCACTGCTCTAACCGATTACAGGGGCTGGTTTGGAATCATTTTCGTGTCTTTGGCATGGACTCTCTGAGTATAGTCAGAACAGAAAGATTTTATATGACTTTTAAATCAAATGGAAGTTTTATAAAGCTGCCTGGAGATGTCAGATTCCCATTTTACCCTTGTCATAGTTCTCATTTCAGGTGACTTTTTTCTTAGTCACTGTTACACATGTCCAAAAGTATTCAAATCTGCCCTTGAATGGAATGGAATATTAAAAAAAAAAGTCTTCCATAAATTTTACTCTCTAATTATTTAATCTTTCCACTCTTCTTTATTGAGTTTATAATCACTTCAGAGATAAAAAATTAACTAAATAAACTCATTGCATATAGACAAATTCAACTCTGTATTTTAAATATTTGCCATGCTATATTATGTAGATTCTGGCTGAATAACAAAAACAATTAGAAGCTGAATAAAATTATATTAGAATTTTTTTTAAAGGAGCTCTTTTTGAAATGTGAAAGCTAATTTTTATTTCACTGTTTCTGTAAATATTTTAGGAATATAGAACAGCTATTTATTTTCTTTCAAATATCTATGTGATGAGTTCTTGAAAATTTTCAACATATATCCATTAACATTCCATTCTCAGTGATTAAGGTCGATTATTGGTAAGACTGCTCAGCACACCGGTGATTAGATTTATTGTGGAGCATATACCATCTTTGTCCTGTCAGATTTGATATGTGGCAAACATTACTGTGGTACCTACAAAATTCAGAGGGATGTTCTCAAATCTGAGTAGCATTCACAGGCATTCACGTATAGACGGGGAAGATTGTGTGTGTGTTAAGTTAAAATAGTAAGTTAGAACCCATTCTCAAAATAAGCTCTGAGTAAAAAATGTGTACATTAGTAGCAAGATAGAGATTTGTTATAGGACTTTCAACAAAGCATATTGAAAACATCATTTATTTTATAACTCTCTGCTCCTGCAAGTACAACACACACTTAGCTAATGCTTGGAAATTGAAATTGGTAAACACCTGGAAAAAGCGATAGGTCTTATTGGCTGGATTTTCTTTTATGATCTGCCTTGTTTGATGGGGGACAGGCTGTCTGGTATTTCCACACATGCTCCCTATCAAAAGATAGACATGACTCCATTGAAAGACAAGAAAACAAAAACCGAAAAAAAAAACTTGCCTGAAGGTTAAAATAAATTATGCCTTAAAACTGCATTTATTTGAGGAATATGAAATTATAGCCAGTGACCCAATTGCTATGAGAAAGCAAGAATTAAAATGATTAAGGCAAAATAAATGATATATAAAAGGCCAAGCAATATAGATTAGAATTTTTTTTTTTTTTTTTTTTTTTTTTTTGCAGTTTTTGGCCAGGGCTGGGTTCAAACCCACCACCTTTGGCATATGGGGCTGGCGCCCTGCCTTTGCAAAACAGGCACCACTGCAATATAGATTAGAATCTTAAAGCAAATGAAATCCAAGTGATTCAAGGAGCCAACCTCTACTCAAACTGTTTCACTACTAACTATGAATCTGGTATAAGTTTTAGTAGCATTCTTTGCCCAATATTTGAAAATGCTAGTAATTTGCTCTGTTTAAAAGATGAGAAGACAGTGTGGGCAAATTTTTCCAAGTAAAATATGATGATACCTGCTACAAACAAGTGAAGATTCCTTAAATTTACTCTTTAATCAACAGGAAGACTGAAGCAGCTTCAGTAAGATTTCAGTATATGACCTCAATGCAGGTGATTAGCATTTGTTTTTCATTTTAGCATCCCAAATATTTTTATCAATGCCTGACTACATCTAATCTTGTATCAGTCAATTCAACAAGCAAATAAATGAGCTCTTATAAGCAGAGGAGGAACAGAGAAAGGGAAAATGTGGTAACTCAAGGAAGAGGAAGAGACCGTCACAGTGTGAGGGGACCTGACCTGCCATTGCCAGCTTTGAAAATGGAAGAGGGGGTCGTATCAGAAAGTATGTGAGACGCCTCTACAACACAGTCACTTCCCTTTGTAGATAGAATAAAGAATATGAGACTTTAGTCCTGTGACTGCAAGGAACTGAATTCTATTAAAAATCTGAAGGAACAAGGAACCCAAGTCTTCCTAAGAGCCTCCAGAAAGGAACCCAACCAATTAATACCTTAATTTAGTCCAGGGAGACCCTCCTGGAATTTTAAGTCTAAGGTGCCTTAAGAACTAAAGTTTCTAGCAATGTGTCATAGCATAAATGGAAACTAATACATGTCTCAATAAGCATGTGCTGTAAGAATAAATAAATAGAGGATGGGTGGCGTCTTTGGCTCAAGGAGTAGGGGGCCAGCCCCATATACCGGAGGTGGTGGGTTCAAACCCAGCCCTGGCCAAAAACTGCAATAACAACAACAAAAAATAAAATAAATCAATCAATAGAGGAAAGCACCATCCCAGAAAGGATCAAATGTAAACCTCTTTTTGATGTGAAACTTCAGCCATGAGATAAAATATTTTCTAAGATGTTATTTTTAATACAATCCCTTTTTCCCCTTTGTTTTTAAATAAAGACAAATCTTTCATTTTCCTTCATTTCAAAGATTTGGATTAAAAAGAAACTTGTTCAGAGTTGGTTGATCAGAAGCTTGATCGTTGGTGCTTAATCAGCTCCTGACTTTTAGATCAGTGTCAAAATCTACTACTTTTTTACAACTTCAAAGGGAAAGTCTTAAGTGTCTCCTGACCCCACATGTTCTAGCTTTGCTAAGAAAAAAGATTAGTTCAATTACTCCAACTTAAGGTTATAATTGCCCTTCTACAATTTATGCCACGAGTCACTGTCTAAATCCCACTGTTAATGAAAACAGAAAGCGATGCTGTCCCTGCTTGGACAGTCCACTTTCTCTAAAGCTGATTGTTGTTACTCAACAAAAGGCCCACTGCTATGACTATTATGTTCAAATGCTACCCATTACTTCTTTCTCAGACTCTTATACTTTGTATACAGACTACATTATAAGTGACTTAAAGACGATAATTTAAACAAATCTGTAAATCTGTGGTTATTTTAATTTAGTAAATTTGGTCATTTATCAGAATGGTCAAAAATATGTAAATCTATAAATGATTAGAATTAAGTGGAAGTTCTTCAAAATATATTACTTAAGTTTTGAGAAAACCTCAGACAACAGCAAAATGTGTGTGTCAAAGATTTGTTAACAAAATATGAAAAATATACGCATACACCAAAAGTTAGAAAGAGCATATTTTTATTAAAAATGCTCCTTATAACTAAATTTTGTTCACTTTTTTCTTCATTAAGTACAATTTTATATTTAGGACTTATAAATACTGGAAAATGTAACAACTTACTGATCCTCTTGAATAATGTCAGGGTTTTAAATACTTCAAAAAAGAAGATATAAATGCAGATGGAAGAGGTACAGAATTAACTAAGAAAATATATTTCAGTACTAAAACTATCTTAGTATTTTACATAAGAAATTGGTCTATGTGAAATTTTATTTTCTAAAAAGGTATCCTCCACCTTAATAATATTTTAGGATTTTTTTGGCCATCAAGTTTCTCTTGCAGTTTTTCTAGGGGTAAATTTTAATTGTTAATATACTCTTACTTTAGTCACATGCTATCATAGTTACAAAGGTTTATAAAACAACTGTGTTTATTCTATGGAAAGATTTCAATTTATAGAGTAATTTCAAAAACATTTTTCAAAGTAACTCTAGGCATGTTTCCTTTTTATTTCAAACAGAGCTCCCTATCATGTCGATGTGTATTATTACGCGTGGTACACAGTCTTAACAAAGTTGCTACTCTCAGGAGGATTCTTGGCTATATGGGTCTGATACAGGCACTAAAGATGTTTAGCATTCTTCAGCATTCTAACTAAATGTTATACCTTTCTGTCTTTGTAACAAAAATGATGTTCCCACACAAACAAACAAGAACAATAAAAAACAGAATCCATGGCTGACAGATACTGGGCATATTATAAAATTGTATCATTTATTTCTGAGAATATGATGTGAAATGTAAACTCGCTGTATTACAAATGAAGAATCCCAGTAACATACTAGTTTAGCCACGTTCACAGGAAGATGGACTACAGATTAATGTCCCGGAAAGCAGAAAATTACTTACCGTAAGTTCTCTGGGAAAACAAGGATAAGTCATACTTTTAAGGACAACAAATTAATTTCACTGATGCCTTTAAGTTGCATATCTCAAGGACTGGCTATTCTTTCCCACCCTTTAATCTGATAAAATTGCTTGTACTACTTTGCAGGTAAAGTTGGGATGGGAACATAGAAATTATCTTGTTTCTATACCCATTGTCTCCCTCTATGCCACAGTTACTGGGAAGAAAATATGGATCAGGTGTGTTCTGTCTTTCACTCCGAAAGTGATTGAGTTGTTAGTAAAGCTGTCATCCTTATTTAAACATACATTATTTAACAATTTTTTTCAATGCCTACTATTATAAACAGCTGTGTTAGAATTTCAATAAACATTAATCCTTTATAAATTTTCGTCTCTTTAGGAATCCTATTTTTATAAGTAGTCCCTATCTGCTTTCATGTATTTTGTACTATTTTTTCTTCTTGTTCAGAGTTTAGAAAAATTTTTCTGTGAAGGAATAGATACTATAAACATTTTGTGTTATGTGGGTTGAGTTGTTTTAATTATAACTATTGAATTTTATTGTTGAAGCTCAAATGCATGGCTATTCTCCAAGAAAACCTCCAAAAAAAGGCAGATTGACCCGAGGGTCATAACTTGACAACTGATTCTGTACACATTTCCTTCAGCAAACAGGCATGCTCCAGTCCTTCAGACATTAAAAAGTCAATCTTTATAAAGACTAACCCTCTAGATAGTCTACTCTGTTATCCTTTATCTTCACTATTTATGTTAAAAAATACAGATGGAATTGTTAATCCTCGATTACCTCAACTTCTTCTTGAGTTCTTAAATCACTGACATCTTCTTTTACCATTTGCATTATTTTTTAATGCTTGTCACTTGGGCCAAATCTAATGGGCAAAGTTTCGATGTTACTATACTTTATGTCTCCATGCAGGTGACAACTTATTTTTATCACTTATTTTTTCTCACGTAAAGTGTTCGAAAGATATTGGCAGTTTCTCCCATGCCACAAGCTCTCCTAGAACCTTGCCATTCCTTTATTAATATCACTCTCTTTTCTTTAACCTACATGGGTGTGAAACAAATAGACCCCTGCAGTGATGGCTCTGTATGATTTTTGAGGTAATTCATAAGAGGTATTACATGCAGCTTATAAGCTGGAAAGCCGACACTTGAACTTATACTAGTAAATAAGCTGTGCCACTGTTCTGAAGCTGCCTTGCAGTAAAGAAGACCAAACTTTTCCATGTGAAGAGATTACTGAAAAAGTCTGAGCCCAAATGAAGATGGAGATAAGTGAAGGTGTCTCCCCGCTGCTGCAGTTCCAGGCACCATTTGATCCAACTCCATCAGAGACCTTTAGGCTGGTCACAGACTGAATGTGTGTGTGGAAACAACACAAGTACCCACCAATACAAGAAAGAATAAAATGTGATATGTGCATAATATGGAGTAATACTCAGCCATAAAAAATGGGCGGTCTAGTATCTCTTGTCACAACCTACATAGAACTGTAAACCATTCTTCTAAGTTTAACATTGCAAGAGCCGAGAAACAACCATATGTACTCAATTCCAAATTGGGACTAATTGGAACTCAATTCCAATTGGAACTCAAGTGCACATATGGAATAAATTTCAGTGAAAATCAGTCTAGGGGATGGGTAAATTCACATCTACTGGGTAAAGTTCATAGTATCTGCGTGAAAGTTACACTTGTAACTTTGACTCAATTTGTACAAAAATGTAAACAAAAATGCATCCCCTAATATTCTGAAAAATAGTAACAAAAATATAATAAAATTAAAACATAAAAAGATCCTCAAAATTACTAAGTGCTTACAAGGTCAAGATTTAAAGGTTTTCTGCAAAATGTCACGTCTAACTATTAGCATCACTGTTAGAGGAATAAAGCATTTAACAGTTTGTTGAATGCCTTCTCCAAAGGTAATAAAATTAATTAGCGAGATGTGCAGGCTGCTGATTCATCTGATTATATGTTACTACCTAAAGTGCAGCATTTTCCTTCTAGGTCTGTTGCCTAAAGCACTTTGGTTGATTCATCACCTCTTTCGCTCTGAGGGTTGATCATTGTAAATGACTTTATTGACCCATGGCGTGGTTCAGCATCATATGCTCCAATGAACCACACAATAAACAGCTGGGAAGTGCAGGTTAGAAGTCATCGTGGAAAATTCAAGGATTGAATCAGCATACTTTCTGCCATCAGGCTCCCATGCTGTCACAGATTTCTGAATGTCTTACCTGACAGGCACAGTTTTTAAAGGGACTTTCCCTAGACTAATGTGCCTTCTTATGGACTTTCATGACTTTTAAAAGTAGAGAGCACTGTATTTTTAGGACCCATATTCCAAGTATCTGGATCATTATTCATAATTATATTACATTTTATTGACTACGTTATCAGTGGAAGTATAAAGCCAAACGTGATTTTGATAAAGTAACGTAACATTTCAGGATTTGAATAATATTTTAGAAATGACCTAATGGCATTAAGCACTGTCAATAGAAAGAAAAGAAAAACCCACGAAGGGTCAAACATAATTCAGTATCGATGATACCCAGAAAAAGAAATTTTAGGTATCATCACCTCTTTCTACCAACTGGCCACAAATTTTCTCAGAAAGAGCCTGATCTTCAGGACAGCTCTCCTATTTAGAGTTAATTTAAAAGAAAAATAATAAATATACCTCCTCTACTAATTTTAGGGTGATTTAAGAATTATGTTTTATTATTGTTTGTCATAAGGAATGTTTGTCATGTAGGCAAATTAATTAAAAAGATTAAATTCTTAAATTACATACGGTAGCAAGAGAAGAAGAAGTCACAGATCATAATGTTTACAACAATGTTTACAAAATATTTGCAAAAGACTTATGGCATAAAGAATTCTTAAAACCCAAAAGTCAAAAATCAACAACTTCATTTAAAAGAAAAAGGAGCAAAGACCTGAACAGATTCCTTATTAGAGAAAGTGTACAGGTGGCAGGTCAGCATATTAGACGAGGCCCCCCATCCTACTGGGGAAGTACAAGTTAAAACGATGAGATATCACTATCCACGTATTAGTGTGGCCAAAATTCAGAACATTAACACCACCCAAATAATGGCAAGGATATGGAGCAACAGGATTATTATTTATTGCTGGAGCAAATATAAAATGGTACAACCATGTTGGAAGGCAGTTTCTAATTTTTTTACAAAACTAAACAAATCTCCCCTCACAATCCAGCAATTACATTCCTTGATACTTAACCAAATAACATGATAATGTACAGTCATACAAAACCCTGCACATGAATGCCAGTAACATGATTACTCATAATTGCTCAAACTTATAAGCAAGCAAGACATCCTTCAGCAGGTAAATGGAAAAATAAGCTATGGTACATCAGGAGAATAGAATATCTTCCAGTGCTAAAAATAAAACAGCTATCAAGTCAAAAGAAAAAAAATAGAGAAGTCAGAAAAAATATCTCACTAAGTGAAAGAGGCCAATCTGTCAAGGTTACAGACTATACGCTTATGATTCTACCTGTAAGACACTGGGAAAGGCAAACATATATGTAGACAGTAAAAAGGTCAGTGTTTACCAGAGGTTACGGTGGAAAGAAGAATGAATAAGAATAGATAACACAGAAGACTTTTAAGGCAAACTATTCTGTATGACACTGTAATAGTGGCTACATGTCAAAGTATATATATAAATGCCCACAGTATATACAAAGTCAAGTGTGAACCCTAAGAAAATGAAGTCTAATTGGAAAATATTAACAAAAAATATTCTTTTAATTGAAATACTTTCAGAGTCCTGATTGACCAATGGTGTACACTTGTATATAAAACTCACTTACTCAATATCATCATGTAATGTTCCCATTGTTAATTTATTTCAGTATTAAAAAGAGCTCCAGTAAGTTCAACACAAGTTGACATCCTGAATTTATTATTTGAAAATACGAACTCTAGGATAATATGCTAAGACCTGTGCCACGTCTCAGATCAAATAGTCTGTTATGAACAAAAGGATATGTAGTAATTTTTACAGCAATTTTCAAAGGTATTATGATAAAATTTTAGAAAAGTTTAATCATAAAATTCATAGACAGAGCAATATAAAAACTAGTGATCTATAATAGAAAAGAAAATAGGTGACCTACTTTGGACATTCACAAATCCAAAGGGTAAAGGAATTTAGTGGAAATTGAGTTTTTTACCGAAAATAGTTAAAATATGTAATAAACTCTTGAAAGGAGGAATAGAAATCAGTATCAAGAGTACTAAAGTTGCTTGGGGACAAGTAGCAACATGAGTTTATTGCTATGCACAAAGGAATACCAGATATTATTTTTTCAGTAATGCCTAAGGAATCTTCCAGAATGTGAGGATATTTGAGGAAATAATTTAAAGCAGCCTTGTATACATTAGGTATTAAGAAAAGTATATATTCTAATAGTATAAAGTCCATAAAGGCATGATTACCAAAAATTAATTCATCAGAATACTATATATAAAAAAATGTTCTTCACCTACGTCTTGCATTTAGTGTTATGAAGAAGATATTTAATAGAATTAACTAGAGTTCCATACTCTTATATAGCATATAATATTAAAAGAACTCATACTTTGGAATTATTTTACTCTCTCATAAGCAGGATTTGACTAGTTCAAAATATAAACTCTGCCTTATCCTTTATTTCCAGATGTAATAGTTTTGTGAGATTTTTTAAAAAGTATTTTTAATTAAAAAGAAAAAGATATTCAAAAATACTAATACTATGAATGATACAATTAGATTCAAATCATAGAATAATATTCCATTTTCTACCTCTTTAATACGGTTATGGATCACATAGCAATATTGTTAAAATGTACATAGTAGTTCACTTGACTCTAATCTATTTCCACCATTTCTGACAAGTTTCTAAAGTCAAATCTACTATATATACATTATATTTTGAGTAGCCGGAGTTGTTAGCATTACATGCTAACGTTTTCACTCATGTGAAAAATCTAACTCTGAAAGTGTCAGGAAGATCTGATTCACCACAAAAATGTGCTAATGCTTCTATAACAAGGAATATCTTTTTTATTTTTCAATTACCTTATAATTGAAAAACTGCAGATAGGTTGGAATGGGAAATGAAGCCTGTTAGTGTAACACGAAGTATTTTCTCAAGTTAAATTTGTGAGAGCTTAAATATAAAAGTATCAATAGAACACAGTCATAGAGTTGGGAATTTACAAGTTAAAATGTTCTAGACAATTGTTTCTTGTTTGATAAGTATTTTGAAGTACTGTTTCTACTTTACCAGAGTAGGTATGTAGTTTTAAAACTTTTTGCATATACATAGTTTCACATGTTTCCTTAATGTCCCTCCATTTAATCGCCAAAAATAAGTTCAACTTGTTTTGCTTTTAATAAATAAATAAAATTAAAAGAGGAAAGTATTTAAATGTTAGTAGCTATTTTTGGAATTAGTGCTCATTGGATTTGAAAATCTTTTGCTCCTGCTTTTCAGGTACCCATTTATGGGCTTAAATCAGACAGTTGTTTGTGACAGATGTAAAGTGTGCTTAGCATGCACAAATATTAGCTGGTAGGGTGAGAAAGTTCTATTGCCTTGGACAACTCATTTACATGATAGCCACCCTTACGAAGTTTAAGAGCTCCTCAAGCTCATGCTACGTGTATTAGCCAAAATAAAATGGGCCTCTGATCTTCAGGCTAGTATTTGAAACAAAAGAAACTACTTGATATGTTTGTCCTATAAGGTCCAGTTAGAGAAGGAACCCACTAGGTAAATAAAATCTATTATTATATATTTTAAGATAACCATATATTTCAGGCAAATCACATATTATTCCATGAATTTAAAACATTTAAAAACTTGTCCACAAAATTTATATTTCTTAGCATAATACACAGTATAGTTATTTTGTTTGTTTTTTTTTTGAGACAGAGTCTCAGTTTGTCGCCCTCAGTAGAGTGCTGTGATGTCATAGCTCAGAACAATCTCCAAATCTTGGGCTTAAGCAATTCTCTTGCCTCAGCCTCCCCAGTAGCTGGGACTACAGGCACACGCCGCAACGCCTGGCTGTTTTCTGTTGCAGTTGCCACTGCTGTTTTAGCTGGCTGGGGCTGGTTTCAAACCCATTTCCTTTGGTATATGGGGCTGGTGCCCTACCCACTGAGCCATAGGCACAACCCCCACAGTATAGTTTTATAATCTGTTCATCTATCTATTTCTCCAGGGCCAATTGCTCCTGAATCCTCCTAATCACCCTAAATCTCAGTCGTGCTGGGCTACACACATACTTTTTCCAATACCTCATAATCATAATCATTCTGAATGTGTACTCTCTCCCCATAATTATTTCTTACATTCTTCACACCATTTTAAAGACAACTCGAACATCATGTTCTCTGGAATACTGGCTCAGATTTATCAAAGGACATGGCAATTAATTTCTTCATAGTATCCCTTCCATTTTTCAAACCAGCTTTCATTTTTTTATTTTGACCATTATTTTATATTGTATTACATTTACCATTTTAGAAAGGACCACATTTCCAAAGGCTTCCATTTGGTTCTTCTCCCATTACTTTCTCACTCTAAGGGTCAGAGATCTAACTCAAAGATGCTAAGTGTGCTTAGATGAAGTATAATTTGAGGCGGTAGAGAAAAAACCAGAATGGTTTAACAAAACAACTGAGATCACTGTGATTTAAATATCAGTCACCGATTTACATATTCCTTGTCCACCACAATCCCTTACTTTGTGATGTCACAGTGCATTTCGAATTATCAGAAATCATTACCACTTCAAAACAAATGAGTAACTTTTCAGAACTGACATTTATTCCTGGTCACTCTACTAAGTCACCATAGATTCCTTTGAGGAAGGGCTGGGGGGAATTTTACAAAGTATACTTGATGCAATATGGCCAGTCTTTACTCAAGGAAACCAACTGTCTCAGTGAATTACGTTGTTTTAGATACATGTTAACTGAGTGTTAACCCACTCATGACAACTGGGTGAAAGTGCTTGACTCTTCATTGTGGGAAACTAAGTCAGGTTTCGGGCCACAAATCTAAAAATGTGTGTTGTTGTTGTTCTCATATATACTCAGTAAAATTTTAGTAGGAAAGTATGAACAATTGGCTAACAAAAATCTCTGCAAGTAATCTCTTCTGATCAGTGATTAGAACTCAGTTCCTGCAATTTATTTGGTAAATGTGTCACTATAGCTGTGGCTGTTACACACTGAGTCTTTGATTCTGTTACTCTGGAATCCTCCTTCACCTTCACTAATGTCAAGAAGACCATGTCAATGGCGGTGTCTCCCACCATTAAGTTGGAACTGCTATGGAGAGCCATATATAATGTTTCAAAGTGGCACTTGAAATGTTCTTGTACCCTCAGCCCTATTTATTTTCCAGTACCTTAGGAAACAGAATCCTCTGAGTCCTCTAGGTGGGAGTGAGTTGGAAGAGAGCAGTGATTCACCTTGCTCATGATACACTTTCTCCTGCATTCCTATCTTCCTAAGCCTTTAAATTAAGTATGGAGAAACCTCAAAGCACTCAAGCTAGACCTCCCATTTGATCCTGCAATCCCATTACTGGGCATCTACCCAGAAGGAAAAAAAATCCTTTTATCATAAGGACACTTGTACTAGACTGTTTATTGCAGCTCAATTTACAATCGCCAAAATGTGGAAACAGCCTAAATGCCCACCAACCCAGGAATGGATTAACCAGCTGTGGTATATGTATACCATGGAATACTATTCAGCTATTAAAAAAAATGGAGACTTTACATCCTTCGTATTAACCTGGATGGAAGTGGAAGACATTATTCTTAGTAAAGCATCACAAGAATGGAGAAGCATGAATCCTATGTACGCAATTTTGATATGAGGACAATTAATGAAAATTAAGGTTATGGGGGGGGGAAGCAGAAAGAGCGATGGAGGGAGGGGGGTGGGGCCTTGGTGTGTGTCACACTTTATGGGGGCAGACATGATTGCAAAAGGGACTTTACCTAACAATTGCAATCAGTGTAACCTGGCTTATTGTACCCTCAATGAATCCCCAACAATAAAAAAAAAAATGGAAAAAAAAAATTCTTTCCTCTATGTTAAGATTAAAATGTTCTTGCACAGCGGTTCTCAACCTGTGGGTTGTTACCCACAGGAACTGTATTAAAGGGCCGTGGCATTAGGAAAGTTAAGAACCACTGGTCTAGCATTTTAGCCTCCTTGAATTTCGGTACAATTGAATACACATTTCAGTTAACCAACTAAGTAAACTGGTAATGATATTTTCAGGTATGCAAGCAAATCTATTCAATAAATTCAGCCAAATTCAGTATTATAAGTTTTCACCTTTTGTCTAATTCTCTTACAATCAACTGTCTCACAAAATCCCCAGATTTTTATTGATATCAATTGGCAAAATCTTACTATTATTTTGAAATGCAAGTTATTCCCTCATAGTTCAGATTTTATATGTAATCTAGGGCATGGTAAGCTCTGACTCAGAAAGGTCAGAAGATAGTAAGGATGGAGGGTGAGTTAGAAGAAAATTGGCAACCAGACTGATTTATTACCTGATCTTCAAGCAAGGGCAGACCAGTCTTCTCAGTCAGAGGAAAGATTGCCTCTACCGACAAGATAGGCTTAGGGAAAGTCAAGTTGTTTTCAAGTTTATTACTTTAACCCAAACCCACTCATATGGCCTTAGAAGCTTCCGAATATCTTGCAATGATTAGATCGCAAAATTTAATGGGATGGGTTTATGCTTATGGCTTTTTATCTCGTTTGCTCGTTTATCTGTAAACTGTCAAATTCAGTTAAAATAATTATTCCATCTTATAGTCTTATAATAGTCATCTTATAAACAGATAGTGAAAAACAGTTACCAGTTGGTTGCTAGTGCTTTGCTTCAGAAGGCTTTTTATCACAAGTCACAAGTAAACACAGCTGGTTATTTGGATAACTGGAAAATCCATCACCTTCTATAGGTTACTAGTACCCCAATTACCATTACCAAATAGTTCAGTACTATCCTCACGGCCAAAGGACATGATCAAACCGATTCCCTGGACCCAACATTGGTAACCCGTGCATTTTCCCATATATATGCTCCTTTATCAACTCTAGGTATGATGTCTTTAGTCACTACTGAGTCGTGAAACAGAACCACATCAGTTATTTTAACAGAATATTTAATCCATATCTTGGAGGACTGAAATTATAAGAAAGGATCAGTGAAGTAACAAAGAAAAGTAGTTACCACCCCTAGAGTGGAGGGAACAAAAGAGACTTCTCTAATTCTTTTGTATGATCTTTTAAATTTAAATAATACTTTTTAAAAGTGACATAGACAAACCTTTAATTTCCACTGGCTTGGAGTATTCCTTTTACACGTTTTTTTTTTAAACAAAGGACTTAGATATATTTTGTTTTCTGATAGACAGCTACTCCTTAGAATATAAGAATTTACTAGATGAAAGGGGGGGACCCATCGAGTGGGGCAAAAAGATCTGCCTTCCCAACGCTGTTACTCCTGAGGGGGTGTGAGCGGGAGGGTTGCAGGAGTTACTAAAACAGCTGGAAATGGAAGCAAATGTTGTTGAATTGCCAGGAGGAGGTGAAAAACACTGAGCTCTTTGAAAAAACACCAACAAGAGCAGGAGATGAAAAGGAAAAGAAAGTTTGTCCCTTTTCCTGCCTCCCAACTCTGTGTAGCACTTTCTGGGCGGAAACTAATGGGAGCAATCTACAATAGATGTATTCTTTCATGAGCCTCATCTGAGAATCACAGAAGGGAGGATGGGAGGGAACAATTGGGCATAAAGGTAAGTGTTGAATTACTGACAGTTTTCTTTCTTATTTACTAGATGGAGAACCTCAATCTACTTTTTGTTTGTCATTGTAGCCACTCGAATAGTTCTGAATAAAATGTCGTATTTACTAGTTGCTCAGCAAATGTTTCTTGAGTGATTACATGAAGAGCAGTAAGAAGACATTTTAATTTAGATGGTCAAGTGCTGGAGATCCAGAAGCATTTAATGTTCATATGAGTTCTAGGGCTAATGTGTCTATGATTTTGTCAGTGACTGTTCTAAGTTCTTCGAACCCTTGGATCACCCCTACAAAGTATGTGTCATTTTTGTCATTATGAAGATGATGAAATATAGGCTGACAAATGTTAAAACCTTTTCTATGGTTCTAGAGGTTCTAGAGTGAGCAAGATAACATAGAATAGTGATAAAAGAAAATGAGCTTCAGAGACAAAAAAATTCTCTGAATTTGAAATCCTACTCTCTTTTCCCACCAAATACATTTTGTAATTCATCTTCAGAAATGCATTCTGGAAATCCTCTAGTGTCCTCAGTGATTATTTTGCTGCTATGAGTCAATGTTTTCTGCCTTCCTTAGATATACATTTACTAAGGCATATTTCCTGGCAATGAATGGGTTAGTTCTTGATATCCCGCCCAAAGTTAACGTTGTATTGATTTATGACAGAAGCATCAATAACTATGATACCTTGAGTTCCTCTATCAGCCAACAACTTTATGGAAAAATATTAAAAGTATCTATTAGATGTATGTCAGGGTGGAAATTTCAGAGTACAAGTCAGTTTACTAGAGTTAAAATGGCAACACATATACGGACAAACAGGTGGACACAGCAGCAGGAGAGGAGGCAATAGTATTTTAAATACTTTCTCTTCCTTTGCAGAACCACTAAATGTCTTTAGAGGTGGTCTCATTTATGCCTGAAATGCACGTTGGTCTATGCAGTGTTTCAGGAGACCTTCCAAAATGTGAAAAGTGTGTTAGCAAACGAGCCCAGTTATTTGGCTACAAAATCAACATTTTCAAATTTTAAAATTCAAATAAATTGCCCAAAAGGAGAAAATAAATCTCTGCCTTCTCCGCTTTCAAGCGAGTACCAAGCATTTTCTGTTTTGTTTCTGGGATATCTAATCATATATGCTGCATAAGGAACCAAACCTTTTTCTTTTTTTTTTTTTGCAGTTTTTGGCCGGGGCTGGGTTTGAACCTGCTACCTCCGGCATATGGGGCCGGCGCCCTACCCCTTTGAGCCACAGGCGCCACCCTAGGAACCAAACCTTTTTCATCCATAGCACTTTTTTTTAATTTTTATTTTTAAGGAGTTTACACATTAATATGCCAACCATAATAGAACTGTGGGCTGTTCCCAGTGAGTGGCCAGGAAAGCAGCTGCTTTAGCTGTTAAATGACAGAGCTACACATTTTATAGGTATTCACCTGTATGTAAGTATTAACACACAAGACCACTTCACCATCTCAATTGACCTCCATTTTAAATGAAAAGAAAAGGAAGGGAAAGAAAATTGGATACTCAAGAACATTCTCACATTTTAATTATATGTCCTGTACAAAGAGCCAATTTTTAGATTTGTTCCTTTAAATACAGATATTAATAAATGACACAATGTGCTTTGATAATTGACAAAAAATAATTGTAAGAAACTATTCTTTTTTTCCTGAATCATTAAATCTGAATAGCAGTATATAACACAGGCACTGTGAAGGTTTAGATAATCACATAAAATGTTGCATGATTAACAGCAGAGAGATTCTCAAGGAGGTGCATAAAGATTGATAATGTACAAATTTATAGAAAAGGTGAGAAATACCAATCAAATGAAAGGTGTCACTATGGACAAAAGTTGATACAGAACTTTAGTAGATAAGGAAGATACACCAGATTATGAAGAACTCTGGTCTGCTTGAGGATTTGGATTTTTTCGTATACCATGTAAACAATATGAAGCAAAACATTGTTAACGACAACTAAAAACGTCTAGAAAGTGCAACGTGGAAAGGCAAACAATGAGGATGACTGAGAAGCAGAAATCAGATTGGAAGCTGTTACAGTTGCTATGTTCTTGAGAGAGCCGCTGCTGAAATTGTAGTTATTTGGGCCCTTTAGTTCAAGCAAGGCCTTTTAATTCAAGCATAGCATTTTCAAACTAGAAAATGACTGGGACTATCTAATTGGGACAAAGTTAGATTAAATTATTCGATTGCTTTAATTTAGACATTTTATTCTGAAGTTTGGTAAACAACAGGGCTCAAGGATTTAGTTACACGACTCAAGACAGTTCTAAAGGACAGGAAATAATGTAACAGAAGTGGCATTATATGAACCCATCTAAAGTCCTATCTAAGCAATGCTCATATAAAATAGCCAGAGACAATGGCAGGATTTGTGTTTGTGTATGGTACGGTTGAGGGAAGGATTGAATTCAGAAAGGATAATTTGTTACCTTATAGAAGATCCAGAACACAGATCAGGTATACAGTATAGGAGATTATATTTCCATGTTATTCAAATTCTATAAAAAGTATACCCACATATACACATTCTGACACATCATGGAATTTCACAAAGACAAACAAGCCCAGGAGTGAGTCTGTAGAGAACAAAAATGCATTACATTGATAATAGTAACAATAATAACAAATATAAACCGAGGAATGCTTTCCAATTGCTAATATCATCTAACTCGGTCCATTAGGTTAAATCCAGTACAATGAGCCCTGTCATTTCCTAACGAAGTCTGATATTAGCCTATCATATTAACAATTACCCATTTTTCTACTTTCTAAATTTCTCCCATACCAGGGAGGTATAGATGTGATGTATCTGGGGTATCTTTATTTCTTTCTTATTAAAACAAAAATATGAATATATTCCTTGCATTGTTATGTTTATCTCTTGGTTGTGGGCAAAATTTTCAGTATACAAAAAATTATACACGATTGCTGCATTTTCATTTTATTTTTAATTTTAGGCATTTTCCCCATCTCCAATACTATTTTAATATAAAATACAATCTTTTAAAAAGAAATTTAATTTTATTTAAACATTTTTTCATACCATTTACATCAAATCTGTAGAATCAGAATTCTCACTCAAGTCACATTGCTGAATAATTTACTTTACCAAAATAATTTTGTATGACAGATGGCACTAGAGTATAGACCAGCATGGTCCAGGTAGATTTGGAATTATCCCTCTATCATGTGTATATTATGCTAGTTGCATTTAAAATTCACTCCTTTCAAGGTATGTACATGTATGTATATTGTCAAACAAACTAAACATCCCCATATTTTTACTTTCAAAAGTAAGGGAGATGTCATTACCATTTACCGATTTACATCTTTCCATTTTATTTAAGCAACTACTCTGACAAGTCAATAAGTCATTCAAAAAATGATGGAAATCCTGTGACTCATTGCTCAGAATTCCTCTGCTTCTCTCACTTCCCCAAAGAAATCTGAGATTGTGGATGTCATTTTGTCTTCCATGAGCTGGCATCGTTTGACGGAAAGCCTAGACCTACCGAATAGGTTTCTTGGGTATGAACTCATTATTAAATGCTGCCTAATCCCCAGACAAGTTTTGTAGTGAGGAACATCTTTAGCTTCCATGAAGGTGGGAGAAATATGTTTCTGTTTATTAAGAAAGTCTGTTGTGCAACTCAATATGCATGGTTTTCAAAAGTGATGTAGGAAATACCCATTCCACAGAATAAGTCCTCAAATCAACCTCACTCAGCATATTTATGACTATTTCATATACTGTGATGCAAAAAAAAATATATTTGGGGGAATTTGAAAATGCATTACTCATATGTGAATAGGTAGTAAAAAATTATATTAGTTTTAATTATTCCATTCATATACATATATATCTTTTCTTTTAGTTGCCTTCTGTTCTGTTCTGAAAGCAAATTGCCTGGGAGCCAGAGAGTTATCAACTCCCTCAGTGCTGTTCACAAATATTTGGAGGTTATATGAAAGAATGCATTCCTTCTTGATTGTCCTATTATTCTATTTCTTGAGATTCTATTTGCACAACATATAATCTTTACAATTGCCTAAAATAACCCATACTTATTGTTAAAGCTGTTGTTATTTTTAAAGATTAACCTTTCATATACATAAATATTTTTTAAGAGAATAAGTTTTAGAAGGTATAGAATATATTTAATTTCCTATGAAGATAAAAACCTTATTGATCTGAAATGCTTCCTTTTGGAGTTAGAGACAGCTACTTACAGAAGTATTCACATTTTAAAATCAGTGAAAAAATATATCAAGAAAGCAGCATAAGCTCTTTCAGCTGTTTGCTGAGTATAATACAGGAAGAAAGAGCCCCCTAATGGAGGATGCACTTTCTCAATTCTCGGTTCACAATGGCTAAAATGAGTAATCAGGAAAGATATCTGATACTATGAAGGCAAAGAAAAAGTTGAATGAAAGGTCAATTAGAGCTCTCTCAAGTGCAAAGAACGGTGAGAAGTGTTGAAATGAATTAAGTCAGCCGTTAGATTTCAGGGTTAGAGTGACGCTTATATAAGTGACTCCTAGGACGCTTGTCTTCCTCAGTCATGTTAGCCGAAGAGCACATCTGTAACACTACAGAGCTTAAGGATGTGAAAGCTATTTTTTTTTTTTTTTTTTTACCAACATCACTTCCTATATAAGCAAGAGAGAATCAAATTCCTTACAGGAGAAATTAGAGAATATATAAGAAAAATACAAAAGAGAATCAAAGTAATACCAAGAAGAAGCTAAGAAGATTGTTCAAATGCAAAAGGCACACCTTGTTTAGAAATTATTTTAAAAGTTTTTAGAAGAATGTGATTATTCACAGGGAAAAAGTATATATATTTACATCTACTCATGCTAAAAGTATAATGGTCTTATAAAAACACATGATATAAATAGAATTAATTTTTTATCGCATACAACTCAATTTAACCCATCAATAAATGTTGTAGGGAACTGGAGCGGTGTAAAATAAGTTAAGATTATTACAACCAAAGTTATAAAATTTAAATTAATTTTGCGTATTAAACTTAAAAATGAACATATGAATTAGCTAAAACTAAGTTACCAGCTTGAATGAAATGTCAAATTGTTTGCATAAAAAATAAAGTGAAATAATTAAAAGCAATTTTGAGTAAGTTGCACAAGAAACATAACATAACATATGCAAAACAAGCAAGATTATATTGGATTTAAGACAAATTCTGTGTGTGGGTTTGGAATAATATTGTCAGTATATGCAGAAATATGTGATCTACAGTGCCTGTCACAGTTCTCAGTTAATATTTTGGCAGTTTTTTTTCTCAAACATAATACTTACAAATATATATATAGCTTTTATTTCAAATGACTCAATCTAAAAACAAAAATTACTGGTTTTAAGGTATATTTCTATCCCTTCAGACAAATTGTACTTTCCAAAATTTATACTACCAATTCAATTATTCCCACCTGACATGGTTAACATTCAAGGAAACATCTAGGTAGCTATAATACTTACAGTATTAGAAAACATCAGAATACCATTTCACATTTAGAAGACAAAAGATGTCATAAATAATTGTGTTTTCAAATTTGCAGTTTTAATTTAAATATCAACCAGGGTTAAAAAGCACATAAGAATAGCCATTCAGAATATTCCTACATCCAGATGCACTGGCTCCATTACTGGGTTGTAAACATGTTCTTACATGAAACATAGAGCAACCTATTTTAAAAAGTTTTTGCTGACTTACAACAGATCTTATACGTGACTAGAGGAGTGACTCAGGAAACTTCATTCAGAAGGTCAATCAGGGAAACTCTTGAGGTAAAATATCTCTAAACGATTTAAAAGCAAATTCATTGACATTTAAAATGTTACAAACCAGTTTAGTTCCAGTAAGCAAGAAATATGTTTCTGTGACAATGCTTTCTCCTTGGCAGCTGATTATCTGTGACCTGTAAAACTAAGGTCAGGCAACCACATCACTACTGCACCTCTTTGGCCCATTATTTTGACTCCATTTCATAATTTCCTTAGAAGTAATTTTCTCAAAGCCCTTCTCCCAGCAGGAAATTTAACATGTGCAAAGTCCTCATATATTCAAGACACTTAACCTGCATGTACATCCCTGGCACTTACAACATTAATTGATGGGACTGCAAGTCAGCAATGAACTCTAGGATAGCTTAACATCTCCAGAGTCATATTTCTTTGCCTCAGCTCAGTACTTTCTTAGGAACAAATGCTGGCCGTCAATAGCCATAACAAGAGAGCAGTCTAATGTCACATCATTTAAGACACATCATTCTTATGTGGAAGAGTTAAGGCTACAATGAAAAGACAGATTTAGTTAAAATGAACCACTGACAATCCGTGAAAAGCACATGGCAGCTTCTGCATGGAATAGCACAGTTGACAACTAAAGCAGTAATGGTCCTTCCTTGATAACCTATTATTTCCCAAACTTGTTTAACAACTACAAAACAATACCCATGGACATATTTTAAGCAGTGACTAAAAATGCACTTTTTAGTATAAACTATTTCTCTTCTTTATACAGAGTATCTGCTACACAAACTTACAATCTAGTGGTGTTACTTTAAGAATGACTTAAATGAACCTGGAGATAAAGCAGCAATGTATTCACGTGAATACAATATGCATTTCCTTGCTTCTGAATTCACATGCTTGTATATAGAATTGGCTTTAATGCATCCTGCAAACTCAGTTTTAAAAGAATGCAAAGCTGTGATATATTTTCCTGTGAAGGATTGAAAAGAAATCCAGAAATGAAAATTAAATTTTCTTACCTGCAGCATGAAACTGTTTCTGTTCAATGCTGGAACAAAGTGGGTCTGAGAAGGGGACGTAATTTTCGTATTCTTTTCAAAATCTGCTTCAATGATGCAGGAGTGAGATGAGCTGTTTTCCAAGGTGAAGTCTATTATTTTTTTCTGGGTCTCAGAGCTGACACCCTCTTGCAAAAGAAAAGGCACCTCAGTAAGTTGCTGTCTGAGGGGGCTATAAAGCAAGGTTATCCGGCACCAGCAGTCACACAGTGATGCTCTGGAACGTGCGCTGCCTTCCTCCCCGCCTTGTGCTCCTCTCTCCTCTCTGCCTCTCTCTCCTTTTCACCCTGACGCTCGCTCAGCTCTGAGTCTCAGCTCCTGCTGCTGCTGTGTAATCAATCTAGCCCGTCTGAAGCTAATAGTCCCCTATTTAACCAGCCAATCAATAGCGAGGATTTCACTGCCAGTCCCAGGAGTCTTTTCCAAGAGTGGTACAAACAATAAGAGTTTTGCCAGCAGATTAGCCAAGTATTTTTCATTATTTTATCTTCCTTAGAGATAAGGTTTCGAGAGACAGAGGCTCAAAGCAAGCTTACTGTTACCATGTCTTGCAGACTTTTATGTTTAAAATTTTACCTTTATTATTCAGCTGTGTTAACTTATAATTATACATCCTCACCTTCTTCCTTCACCCTTTAAGAATTGCTGCAAAGTAGCAATGTGTGCTAGAAATCTTTCCCATTCAAACATGTAAGAAAAAAAAATCAGGAGCAATATTGCATACACTGACGATTTTTTTTTGCTAGAAACCATAGTCGATTGTATGCTAGCATCAATTAAGGAACACCCCCATTATATTGATTTATATTAAAATCCAATTCTATAAAATTCATGAAAAATATTTTTATTCCTCTTAAAGAACAAGAGGGGTGTTTGTAGATATTTTTGAATCAGGTTCTGAGTCAGACTTCAGTGTATAAAACATTTTCAATTTGAAAGCATTAATCTCCAAAAGGATCCCTCTGAATGTATCAAATAAAGCATTTCACACCTGATTCATCCCTTCAAGGTTAAGAAGATTTTCTTCTTAAAGTGATACACTCAATGCTCATCTGCTGTGACCACAGTAAAAAGCACAAAGCAAACTGTTGAAGACCAGACTGGTTTTTCATTTCACATGTACTTCCAGGGAGACAAACAAAAAGAAAAAAGAATAGAGTATATGTGTTCAAGTTGGCCAAACCTTAGAAATACATTCTCCCTCGATTTCTAATTTGGGGGGTGGTTGCTCATCTCAGTTTCACTCTGTTTGTTCAAGCAATTTTTTAGTTACTTTTTCTTTAATATAATATAATATAATGCACTTCTGCACTCACAAAAGCAAGTTGTATCGGAATGCTTAACCACATCTCAGTTCTCAGTTGCCATTAAATTCTGGGCAGTAATCATGTAGTTCCAAAATTCAGCATCATATGATACAAAAACAAGTTTGTAATACGTAGTAAATAAAACATCTTATAAATTGATTAAAAAGACCACAGGGTATATATGATCATGGAGTCACATTTAATTATAGTCTAAATTATAAGTGTTGGAACACCTATTAGAGGCACACTTCTTGAGTTAGTTGACTCATCACAGCAAATATTTATTGAGCAACTCTTTGTATCAGACCTTGGACTCTCTGCAACAGAAACATAATTAAAGGAGAGACAGGTTACTTCCTGTTCTTGATATTTTCAAGATATCCTGTAGTCAATTGGTCGTCAATTTCTCAGGCATTTGCAATATGGCGAGTGGATAAGAAGGTCTCCAACAAGCAAAACTCGAGAGAGAGTAATTGCCTGCCTTGCTTCTTCTAGCTCAAAAAGCAAGAAGTAGTGAGCAAAGAGATCACGACTCCTCTAAAATAACAGAAAGACTTCGTAATGGACAGAATTGCAATGATCTTTCTCAAAGAGAATAAAAATATTTCACAGCCTGAAGAAAAAGGCTGGGGATAGAAGTACCACAGAAGCAAAACTACAAGATCAAAGGAGGCACAAGGTGGTGGAGAGGTAAAGCATTGTGAAATGAAGTCTCACATGACTTTCCAATCTAGTAAGAAGAGGTTCGGCTTAAAAGGTCTCAAATTTTCAACATAGACAGGTGACTGGAAAAAAAAAAGACTGGCACGCACACTTATACTCCCTTTCTTTTTTCTGTCATAGAATTTATCCTTCCTGAATTAAATTTGTCTTGTGGTTATTATGTGCATTTTGCTATTCCAAAATACAAGCTCCATAATGGAAACGATCTGGTTTTCCCACAATTTTCCCAGCCATTTTTAATAATTATGCCTGGGGCACATTCGCTGTTCAATAAACATTTCTTCAGTGAAAAAACAATGCTGGTGGGACTGCAAACTAGTACAACCTTTCTGGAAGGAAGTATGGAGAATCCTCAAAGCACTCAAGCTAGACCTCCCATTTGATCCTGCAATCCCATTACTGGGCATCTACCCAGAAGGAAAGAAATCCTTTTATCATAAGGACACTTGTACTAGACTGTTTATTGCAGCTCAATTTACAGTCGCCAAAATGTGGAAACAGCCTAAATGCCCACCAACCCAGGAATGGATTAACAAGCTGTGGTATATGTATACTATGGAATACTATTCAGCCATTAAAAAAAATGGAGACTTTACATCCTTCGTATTAACCTGGATGGACGTGGAAGATATTATTCTTAGTAAAGCATCACAAGAATGGAGAAGCATGAATCCTATGTACTCAATTTTGATATGAGGACAATTAATGACAATTATGGTTATGGGGGGGGAAACAGAAAGAGGGAAGGAGGGAGGTGGGTGGGGCCTTGGTGTGTGTCACACTTTATGGGGGCAAGACATGATTGCAAGAGGGACTTTACCTAACAATTGCAATCAGTGTAACCTGGCTTATTGTACCCTCAATGAATCCCCAACAATAAAAAAAAAAAAAAAAAAAAAAAAAACAATGAAATTATGAACATGTTTAGAATAATAAAATAATCACTACATGACAACTCCTTAGCTAGTAATTCTCTTATTTTACATTCAAAACTGTATAAAATGAATATTAGCCCATTTTACATATAAAAGACATTTATTACCTTATCTAATGGCATACAACCAATGACACTGTTGGATTCTAAAATCCAGACTCTTAACAATGTTGAGTTTTCAGGAACCAGATGATATGTCAGATAATATAAAATAAAACAGAAAATACTAATTGGGACATTGATTTGTGGGTCATATAATTGGAACTGGTGGAAAGAATAAAAACAAAATAAATCAAAGCTAAGGGTTGGAACTCAGGAAAGATGACAGGATAGGATGCAAAAGAGATCTATCTTCTGCACTAACGCAGCAATTCTACTGGCAGACTCTGACTGATGGAACTATTTTTGAACTCTGAAGTCTATGGAAGGTTGGTAACTTCCAGTGAAAGCTTGAATGGTTAATTTGCAGTTAATTTTGGTCCATTTAAGCTCTTAGGATAAAGAGCTGATACCATCCTACATGCTTTCTCCCTGTGGCAGGCTGCTACACATATATTCTTGGAATAAACTGCCTACGATTTGTGGGGATTGTGGTTGCAGTTTGAAGAAAGGACTCTCTTCTCCACATATCGGCAATCTGTGTTCTGGTCGCTGCTTGCTGCTTATCACAGAAGAGCACACAAAAAGGCATTGGCCATTGTTGCTGCACTTCTTTCAAAGTTTCAAGCCCTTCCTGCTCAATAAAGCAAACTTCAGATTTAAAGGGCTCACAATAGTCCCTTCTTCAATTTCCTCTGTTTCCCATTTAGGAGATCAACTTTGAAGACTATGATATGCAAAAGCAATCACACATACAGGGCAAATTAGAATTCATCATGCAGGCCCAGGAAAAGGAGTGAGTTCAGAAAAGCCTTAAGAAGACTTTAAAATTTCACTTCAGGCTGACTTTTGTCACAGAGAGCGCCTGCAACAATCAAACTAAGGCAAATAAACACAAATATATCAGGAAAAAACCCTGGATATGGTGGGAAAATCTGACTTCCAGAGTTACCATATTATTAAATTCACATGCCCAGTTTTAAACCAAAAATTGACAAGGCATTAAAAAAAAAAGAGTGGCCCATTCAAATAGGGTGGGGGGAGGAGAAAAAAATAGTAACTATTCCTGGAAAATAACTGATGGCCAACCTACTAGACAAATATATTCAAACTGCTATCTTAAATGAGCTGAAGAAGTAAAGTAAGATGTAGACAAAGTCAAGAAAATGATGTAATATTTTATGAAAATGTCAATAATGAGATAGAAAACGTAACATTAATCCAAAAAGGTATCTCAGGAAAAAAGTAAAACAACTAAAATGAAAACATTACAGAAAGGATTTATAGTCAGATTTGAGCAGGCAGAATAAAGAAATAAGTAAAACTGGAAGTTATGATGATGGAAATATTGAGTCTGAAAAATAGAAAGAAAGATTAAAGATAAGTGGACTGAGTAAAAGGGACCAGTGAGATACCTTTAAGCAGAAAAAAATATGCACTGTGGCAATGACAGAAAGAGAAAAGTATTCAAAGAAGTGATGTCTGAAAATGTCCCAAATGTGATGAAAGATATAAATATAAGTATCCAAGAAGTACAATGAATTGTAAATGGTATGATTCCCAAAGAGATTGACACTTACACGAAATCATCAATCCACTGAAAACCAAAGACAAAGACAGAATTTTGAAAGTATCAAGACAACAGTGTCTGGTCACATACAAAAAGTCTTTAATAAGACAATCAGCAAATCTCTCACAAGGAACTTAGGAGACTAGAAAGCTATAGGTTGATATAATCAATGTGCTAATTGGAAAAAAATAACTATCAACCAAGAATCCAATACCTGGCAAACTATTCTTCAAAAATGAGAAAGAGATTATGAGTTTCCCAGATATACAAAAGTAGACAGGTTTTCAACACAAGCAAGAAATGTTAAAGGGAGTCATGAAACTTGAAAAGAAAGGACAAGGTGGTTATCTAATGTCAAATAAGGAAAAAAGGCAAAGTAAATATATAAGCAATTATAGAACTTGTACTATTGTAACAAGTTTGTAACTCTGCCTTTTGTTTTCGTCATGATTTAAGGGACTAATGAGTTGAAATAATTATTAATTCAAAGTATAGCATTATTATAAATTTGATTTATAATTACAATTTTTGTTTTCTACATAATTCAAGAAACGAATGCATTAAAAATTATTAGTTTATGTTCTGGGGCACACAGTGTAGAAAGATACATTTCTGCGACATCAAGAACCCAAGGGATGGGATTGAGCTGTTCAAAAAACAGTTTTTGTTGCTATTGCAATTACATTAGTATAGATTCAAGTTAGAGTGTTATATCTTTAGGGTAATGCCCTTAGAAACCAAAAAGAAAATAGCTATAGAATATACACAAAAAGGAAAGAAATTTAAATGTTTTAGCATGAAAAAGCAAAGGAACATGTAAGAAGACAGTAATAAAAGAAATGAAAGAACAAATGTTAAAAACAAATAGAAATTAAACAGAAAAATGACAGAAGTCCCTCTTTCTCAGTTATTTAAATGTAACTAGATTATACTTTCCAATCAAATGACTTTCTACAATGGATAGAACAAGTAGGCAAAAGATAAATTCATGAAAGCTTTCCCAAACACAAAAAACTAACTAGATCTAACAAATAGATAGATAAGAACACTCTAGCTAACAACAGAAAGCACATTCTTTTCAAGTTCGTTTGGACTATATTTCAGGATAGATCGCATTTAGATGATTTAAGTCTCAACAGCTTGTAAAAGTTATTTATCATAAAAAATTATATTCTCTTACCACATTAAAATGAAGTTAAAATGCGGTAATATAAGGAAAATTGAAATTTCAAAATTTTGTGCAAATTATACAATACACTCTCAAACAAGCGATGGATCAAAGAAGAAATCACAGAGGATATTAAAAAATCTTTCAAGTTGAAGATAAATGGAAACACAAAATGCCAAAATTTACAGTCTATAGATAGCACAGTGGTACAGAAAAATTCATAGGTATAAATGCTTAAATTAAAAAAAATCTTAATAACATATATTTAAAAGTTAAGAAACTAGGAAAAGAAGAACAAACTAAATCCAAGGCTGGCTGAATGGAGGAATAAGAAAGATTAGAGGAGAGATAAACAAAAAATTCTTCATATTAGAGAAAGAATGTTTAAAAATCTATAAAATCAAAAATTGGTTCCGCAAAAAGATCAATAAAATTGACAAAAACATTAGCTAGATAGGCAAAGATAAAACACTGAAATTACTAAAATCAGAAATGAAAGCCTGGACTTCACTTCTAATTTCATAGAAATTAAAAAAGACAAAAGAGTATACAAGGAGCAATTGCATGCAGAAATGGATAATAATAGACATTATTAGAAACCCAAATCCCACCAAGACTAAACCACAAAAAGTAGAAAATCTGAACAGAACTATAACCAGTAAAAATATTGAAATATTTATCAAAAAGCCCCACACATAATTGCTTCATTGGTAAAAGTCTACAAAACACTTAGTAAAGAACTAATACCAATCTCATACTTTTCAAAAATTGAACAAAAGGAAACACTTGCTGAGTCAGTGTATAAGGTCAACATCACCTCAGTACCAAAGTCAGCAAAAGACACTACGTGAAAATGATATGGAGATATCCGACATAAATATTGATCCAAAAACATTCAAGATAATAATGGCAAACTCAATTCAGCAGTATATTTAAATGATTATACACAATTACCAAATGAGATTTATTCCTGGAATATAAGACTGGTTCAACATATAAAACATATTCAATGATATACACCATAATAACATAATAAACAGAATTAAAAAACATTTGAAAAATTTTTAACATACCCTTATGATTTAAAATAATAATTCAACAAACTAAGAATAGAAGAAAAACATCTCAACATAATAAAAGCCATACATGAAAAGCTCACAATGAACTTAACACTCAGTAAGAAAACCTGAAAACTTCCCTTTAAGATCAGAAACAAGACAATAATCCCTAATTGCTTCACTTTTATTGAACAGTATTAGAAGCCCTAGTAATTTCTTTTACTACAAATTAAAGAAGAAAAATTTATCAAAGGTATCCAAATAGGAATGAAAGAAGTAAAATTATTTGTGTGTAACTGACCTAAACTTATATGTAGAAAATTCTAAAGATTCTACAAAATAAAACCTATTAGAACTAAATTCAGAAAAGTAACAGGGTACAAAGTCAGCATAAAAAAAAATCTTCATTTTATAAACTAACACTAAGTAATCACAAAGGAAGTTAAAAAAGAAAATATTTCTACTTACAGTAACACCAAAAAATAAATAAAAAATAAACCTTAGGAATTAATTTAACGAAGGAGATTTAAGTCTTATGCAATGAAAATACAAAATACTGCTGAAAGAAATATAAGACATAAATAAATAAAGAGGCATCCCACATTCACAGATTGGAAGATATATTTTTAATTATCAAAATTACCTAAAACAATCTACATATTTAATACTATTTCTATAGAAATTGCAATGACATGTTTTTGCAGAAATTGAAAAAACAATCTTGAAGTTCGTGGGAAATCTTAACCCTTAGTAGCCAAAATGATTCTGAAAAAAAAAAAAAATGCTGGAGAAGACACACCTGCTGATTTCAAAAACTGCTACAAATTTACAGTAATCAAATACTGTGGTGTTGGTACCAAGAGTGACATACCAACTAATGGAATAGAATAGAGAGTCTAGAAATAAACCCTTGAATATATGACCAAATTATTTTTGAAAAGGATGACAAGATCATTTATAGAGAAAAATATTTTTCAACAAATAGTGCTAGAAAAATTGCAATGCAAAAAAAAAGATGTTGGACACTCACCTAATACCTTACGCAAAAATTAATTTGATTTGTGATTCATGAATTCATTAACTAAATACATGACCTAACTGAATGTCCTGAAACTATACAGCTCTTAGATGAAAACTAGGACAAAAGCTTCATGACATAGGATTATGCAATAATTTCTTAATATGACACCAAAGCCATTGAAAATAGAGGCAAAAATAGAAATACTAAACTTCATGGATTTTTAAAAAATTTTGCATCAAAAGGTACTATCAAATGAATACAAAAGCAACCCACAGAATGAGAGAAAATATTTTTAGACTGCATATCTGATAAGGAATATATATTTCATAATATAAAAAAACTTTTAAAACTCAATATAAAAAATAACTTCAATTTCATAATCAGCAAAGAAATTAAATAAACAATCCTCAAAAAAATGTAAGTCAATTTAAGAAAGATATTAGACCTCACTAATCATCAGGGCAATGCAAATCAGAATTATAATGAGCTAGGCAAGGTGGGTGGCTGATTCCTATAATCCTAGCACTCTGGGAGGTGGAGGCCGGTGCATTGCCTGAACTCAGGAATTGGAGAGCAGCTTGAGCAAGAGCAAGACCCTCTCTCTAAACACAGCCAGGCGATGTGGTGGTGCCTTAGCCCCAGCTACTTAGGAAGTGAGGCAAGAGAATCAATCCCTTGAACCTAAGAGTTTCTGGTTGCTGTGACTTGACATAGGGCATTCTACCTTAGGGAGAATAAATTAGACTGTCTCAAAAGAAATCAAACAAACAACAACAACAACAACAACAACAAAAACCAAAGAATTATAATGAGACCCCACCTAAAAAACATTAGAATGGCTACTATTATAAACAAGCATCCATTAAAAATGTTGATGAGGATGTAGAGAATTTAGACTGCTTTGCACTGCTGGTGGGAATACACAAGGGTAAGGCTGCTTTGGAAAATGTTATGGCAACTTCCAAAAACCTTAAAAATAGAATTATAATATGTTACAGTATTTCCTCTTCTGCATATAAATGCAAAAGCATTGAAAGGAAAGTCCTGAAGTGTCATTTGTATACCTATGTTTACAGACGTAGTAACTAAAATGTTTATTCATAGTAACTAAAACAGGGAAGGAACCTAAGAGCCCATTTACACATCAATGGTAAAAAAAAGTTGGTATACACAGGCAATGGAATGTTATTCAGCTTTCAGAAAGAGTGAAAATCTTGACTTGCTACAACATAAATGAATCTTTAGAATGTTATGCTAAGTGAAATAAAATAGTCCCCCAAATATAAATAATATACCATTCCACTGATATAGGGTACTTAAATTTGAAGTGTAGTGGTGACAAGGAGGTGGAGGAGAGGAATTGAGAGTTTAATACCCAGGGGAACTGAATGCTAGGAATAAAAAGGGACATCAGGATGTATAGGAAGAGGTGAGCTACATAGCAGAGGGCTGCATGATAGCCGGGACCTCATCAAATGGAAGGTGAAGGTTGGTGGAAGTTGGCCCAGCTGCCCTGTCGCACAAATCTGCAAGATTGCATGGATCTCCCAAGCAGTGCTTAAGTGCACTAAGGTTGGAAGCCTTAGTGATTGAAAACATTTACAGAAAGCAAAGATTTGTGTTTTTGTTTTGTTTTGTTTTGAAACAAGAAATTTAGCAGGAAAAAAGGTGGGGGCTCAAGATTTTACTTATTTGATTTATTTTCACAAAATTATAGTGAAAAGGTGTAATATTGAAATAAAAACATCCTGACCTCATTGTTCTCTCATTCTGAAATATTCTTAAGAGAAAAGGCAAAATCATTTTTGATACTGAGAAATATCAGAATATAACCTCAATGTAACTTCCAGTGCCATTGACTTATGTTTGGAAGCTTTCTCAGTCCATATGAAGGAATGTTCTTTTAAGACCCTCCAAAGTGATTAGAAAGCTAATCATGTAGGAGGCAGGCCCTGAAGGTAGAGTCTGGCTGTCTCTGGAATGTCCTGGAAGGGACTTTGGCAGTAGAAAACAAGATAAGTTACTGAGCATCTCAGTTACAGGTTGCACCTGTTCTATACAAACGAATAGCTGAATAAGTTTTTGTGGTTGCTCTGTATGGTTTCTTTGTACTCTTATGGTATAGACCATTTGCTGCCAACTGGTTTTATTATTAGAATGTGTATGTGCAGAACTTAGTATTGTTAAGAGTATATAAGCTTGCAAGAAATAAAATTAAGGGCTGCATGCCTGAGCGAGCTGTAGCCCTCTGCTTCTCCACAATTCTGACTGTTGGTCTTATCTCTGTGACTCTGGCCGGGACCGTTTACAGCAACATGAGAAATCCAGGAGATTGAAATCTAGAACAAACACGGTGGGAAGTGTATCGAGCATTCACTGGTGCTTCAAAGAGAGAAGGTTTACGTTTTGTATCGTGGTTTGTTAAGGTCAATTATAGAAAATGACCAATGAATGAAATTCATCAAAAAACAAGCTCACATTCTTCATTTCTCAAATGTCATTTCCTCACAAGGGTGCACTTTTCCTTGAATATTTTTATATTAACTAATTCTACATGCAAATCTCAATGCCAGACGCAATAGGGAACACAGGGTGAGCTAAGCAATGTTTCAGAGCTTAAAGAATAAATACTCTAACAAGAAAATAAGGTAAGTATTTATTTTATGAGATAAACATAATTCTATTCAAAGAGATGAACAATTAGAATGGTAAAATGATTCAGTATGTATCACTTATTGAATCTAATTACTTTTTAAAAATGAATATAAAAATATAGAGAAATATGAATTAAAACTCTTGAACTTTACATTTTGACAGTCCATCAAAATTTTAATTTTCAGAATTTTGACCAGACCTTGTTTTATTAAATAATATGCACTTGTAAATGCAAAGGGAATTTATCACAGGTATTTGCAATGTAATGTGTTCATTTATCAATAACCAAAACATTACCAAACAGTCTTTTCTATGTGGCTAATCATTTCTCCCAGCAAAATTTATCAAACAGGGATCCTTTCCCCCCGTGTATGCTTTTGTTTTGTTTATCAAAAACTGGTGACAATATGGTTTCATCTCTAGGTTCTTTATTCTAATTATTTATACCCACATAGTAATCTCAAATTAGAAAAAAACTATCAATCACAACTATTTATTTTTGAAAATACTTTCATTTTTGAAATTAAGTAGAGACTATTAAGATGTTAATATTAATATATGTATTATATCACATAATATGATGTTATATAATATGATTATTCTTGTGCATAGCAAGCATTAATCTTTGAAGAAATATTTTCCTTACTGAATGCTTTTTCAAGACATGTCTATAGAATAGAAGGGTAAATGACTAAGTGAATGTATTTCTTTCATAATGACAAACCATCATTTTATCGATATTTCTATTTTATTAAACCCTAGTAGTACATGGTATCAGTACCATTACTACTGCTTTTATCACCTATCCCTGTATGTTTATTTCTTGTAATGTGTATTAGCTCTATGAAGGAACTTTAGCAATTTTTGAGCAGGATTATACTTTACTCTTTTTAAAATCTTCTATAACAAACATTGTTATTATTAGCACATAAGTGACTTTTGAATTACTGAATTATTAAATAATTTTTAGTTGTGAGTCTTTATGTCTGTATTGAGAAAATATCATTATTTTAAGAGATGAACATAGAATTATTTCCAAGAAGATGGCTTTTTAGTTTTGGAACTGATAATGTTTTATTTGGGTGGGGGTGTGTGTTTTCCTTTTTAGACAGAGTCCCACTGAGTCACCTTGGGTAGAGTGCCATGGTGTCATAGCTCACAGCAAACTCAAACACTTGGGCTCAAGAGATCCTCTTGCTTCTGCCTCTCAAGTTGCTGGGACTACAGGCTCCTGCTAAGACGCCCAGCTAATTTTTCTATTTTTAGTCGAGACAGGATCTTGCTCTTGCTCAGGCTGATCTTGAACTCCTGAGCTCAAGCCATCCACCTGCCTCAGCCTCTCTCAGTGCTAGGATTACAGGCGTGAGCCACCACACTCGGCTGTGGAACTGATCTTATTTTAAGAGTGAGGTTGTCTTAGTACATCTTGAATGAGTTAGAGTTATCCAAATAGGCAGGTAAACAGTAATCAATAAGAAATGAGTGGGAATTTAAAGATGTGGTTGGGGGAGATGTAGGGGAGAAAATAGGGACTGGATAGAGCAACGTGGCATCTGAGACCAGAAGGGTTGGCAGAATTGATCAGGGCAGAGGTGGCTAGGGTAAATTTTAATTTAATTACATAACCCACTCAAATATAACAAAAGATTAGAAGAATTTTTAAAATTCAAAAATGTATGGCATGCACTGTGAATGAGACTTTGATCTGTTTCTAGGAGAGCTCAGGGAAGCTGAACCCTCAGGATATAAGTTGAAATGAAGATCAGTAATTTAATGAAAATAGAATATCCAACTAAAAAATATCCAAAAGAATTTCAATCCCTAGGAATTCACAAAATCTTGGGAAGCCATTAAATTTTGTGAGTTGGAGAATATGAGGTTCAAGCCAAATCTATTTAAAACTCAAAGTATGGGTGACAATAGCTTATCTATGTAAGTCATGCTCTTCACTGTTTCTCAACTCCTTTTACAGGCCTTCCAACGTTCCAGAGTCTTGAACTCTAAAATGTGCTGATAGTGCTGAGAAGCATAGTGCAGTTAGACCAGATTACTCCGGAGAGGAACATTACATAAGTCCTGCAGCTAGTAAGTGTCAGTGCAGTGAAGAATCTGGTATTGATTTGCATCTGTTTTGCTGTAACTTCTGTGCATTGCTTCTTTTATTTTGCTGTCTATATTTTTCTTGAATTACTTTAACACTACTTCTCTTCCTTTTGTGGCCTTTTATTCTCCCGAAAGAAAGAAATATCTTGGTGTTGAAAGGACAGATTTGTAAGCATTCTCCAAAAGTAGAAGAAATATCACAGGCTTCAGTGAGACTGTTAAGTATCTACAGGAATGCTTATTGACTGTGTCATTATATAAAAAAAGTAGAGTATCATGTTATCTGACAGAAAAGTGGGTAATTTTCCCCCAAAAAAGCTGTGTTTTACTTAGATGTTTTACTTTAGTTTGCTTTATGGGGAAGATTACAGTAATTCTGCAGTGAGAAGGTTTTTCTTCCACAGGAAATGTCCTGTACTGAAATAAATAATGGTGGTTGGCTGCCTATCTAATGAACAGTTATGAAGTTTTTATAAAACTTAGGCCTGAGGGTACCTTTGCTATCACATTCGTTTTATTAAGGATCTGTTTGGATACATTTTGAGAGTCCACTCTGTATTACCATTTTCTCTTGAATTGTATGTAGGGAGGGAAGAAAAATCACAAGCTTTCAAGATAAAAAAAAATGTAAAAGTAAGACTAGAAACTTAAAGTAGTAGTTGGGAGCAAAAAGAAAGCAAAAAGACAAAAAATCAATAGTATCACAGAAAATAGCAACTATCAGTGATATAAACAACACAGTCTATCAAACGAGAAAGAAAATAAGAAATTCAATGTGGATTTAGGAAAGAAATATTTTAAGGTTGCTAAAGAAAGGGCCTAAGAAGAAAAATGTGCTTATAGAACATTGAGGCAAGTTTGTGATAGCCTCACACCCAGGAAACAGATTAAAGAACTCACATAAAATGTGGCGTCCCTGTGACGTCCTATGTGGAGTCCCATGTATATATACATGTACAAATGTATACAGGTGTAGGTATGTATGTGTACATTTATAATACATGTAACATACAAAAGGATGCAAAAATGTATACACTTACTTACGTATACAGGAGAAGAGTGAATTATGATTTTAAATAAGGGCTTTGCTTGAAAGAAAAGTGAAAACAAAATTAGAAATCACATCATGGTTGACAAATGTGAAGCCCCAGAAGCTATAGAATGGTAGATAATACACAGCTGCCTGAAACCATCACAATGATGAAATCTTTGGGGGGGGGGGGGCATTTGTGAATGAACTCTAGCAGTAAAAACCTATCATCATTTTGAACTGAAGGTTTACAGGTTAATGATTTTGAATAACGATTGATGCTGAGAATGTGGAGAACAGTTGGACAACTGTAACAATTCTAAGGAAATAAAGAAATAACATTAAGCTACGTCTGAGTAGTGAAATCAATGAGTCAACCAACCACCCATCCAACAAATCGACGAAACATGATAAATACAGGGAGATGAGCTCACTAGGATGTTTGCGGTACACGGAAGGATTTTTCTACCTGCAGGTTAAGATTGCTTAAGTTTAAGAGCTACTTTTCAAGTAAGAAGAATGACGGAAATTGAGAGATGTCTGAAATATCTCACTGAGAATTATAGTCTCAATTGTCAAAACATGTTTTGTATAACTCTTTTACTGGAAAGGGTTATAGAGTTACAGCTGATATAATACACTTTTAATTAAGGATATTTTCAAAGTATTCTCTTTACCATTATTTTACTTTTAAGGAGATGAAATAATTCATAACAACACATACATATAAATATTTAAATTTGGGTTGGGAATATAGTGATATTTTTACACTCGATGTAGTTGGATTTACTATGTAAATAAAATGTCAATATTAAAATATTTATTGAAAAGGAACATTACTTTATGTTTTCAAAAATTCCAGGTTTTTATCAAGAAAGTTTCCATCATATATGTCTTTAAATCTGTTGTCATAAATCTGGGCTTCTGGTAAGGAAAGGAGGCTGGATTATTTACATTTTTCTGCAATGTTATCTCTGGCGCATTGTAGCGATTCAGTCATTTTAAATATTTAAGTTATTCTCATATGATGAGCTTCCTACTTTAATTAAAATGGCATCAGTCAATCCAGGGTCCCCTTTTCTATGACTTCCCACCTACTAGCTTAAAGTTAGTTTCTGATCCCATCATTAGACATTCTGTATTGAGAGGATTAGCTTGAATTTTATATAAAATTACTTTTAGGAGAATCAGAGAAAACTCCTGTGACCCAATTCTATGATCCTCCTATAAATTAGAAATTGGCTCGTCTTAATTCATGAGTCCTTGCCCTATCTTTCCTTAATAGAAAGTGTTACAGAAAACAGCAGGAGTCATTTAGCTCCACTTCTCACACATTCACTTTTAGGAGCTGAAATGGTGAACTCAGAGGAAAATGAGAAAGACTGAGCTGGTTCTGAGTTAGTTCCTTCCACTGCTGAATGTAAGAAGGGGTGAGGAGGAAGCATTGAAGGATATCAAACAAGGCTGTATACGCAAAACACAGTGCATAAGAAGAGAGCAAAAATGAGGAGCCAAGAACTAAACTCAAATGATAGAATCAGGGTTGAATCAGTGCAAGCAAACTAAGTAAGGTAAATAAGAACTAAGGAACAGGTGTTTTGAAATCAATAAGCAAAGTAGCAATAATTATAATAAATCAAATTGCAACTTTTGAATAACCAGTAAACAAAATTAATAAGTCACAAAGGAAACTTCCGTTTGTTTCAAGTAGTGAGGGTAGCCTGTATTTATTGATTACCATGTAATGATATTAGCAGTCAGTAAAAAACAGCAAATACACACAAACACAGACAATCACACAGGCAACCTCATTTTCAGGAGGAATATAAACAGAAATACTTGTAAACAGCCATTTGGTTTAATAATTCTTAGAGAATTATAAAATTTCTAGAGCTATAACTCAACATCAAATTTGCGAGACCAGCTTCTCTATTTGATGGAAATAAACCATTAGAATAAAAAACAAATGAACACTTTCAGTTAAAGTCTTGACCATATTTAATTATAGTTAATTTTTCCTAATTTCTCCTGAAAAAATTAAGAAAACAATTTGCATTAACTGGTAACTTCAGTGTGTGCAGCAGAGCAGGTAGGAGAAGATGAGTTTCAGAAGCTAGAAAGAAGGGAGATGAGAGTTAAATGATTCGGCAGAGCAGAAGCAGCTACGAGCGTGTGTATGTGTACATGTGCTCGTGTGCGTTGTGCGTGTGTGTGTATCTTTGTGGTTGTACGCACAAAACTAACTCATGGAATGCTGAAAAGGCTCAGGTATTACAAGTATCTTTTGTTGAAAGTTTATCAAGCAGCTAGACAGCTGAATCTCCAACATGGAAGACTGAAGCTAGAGAAATAGCACCCAATGTTGTATGAATCAGATATATAGGCACACCGAATGTGCTTTAGACATTAAACTAAAAGCAAAGATATTAGTTACAATTTAGAAGCATCTTCTTGCTAAAACACCTAAATGTTTGCTGCAAGCTTATACATATTTTTTTGAAGGCGGGTAATGGGATGCCTCTAGATCTTTTTGCTTAAGATTGCTGGCATTATTCAGCCTCTTTTTTTTTTTTAAATTAAATCATAGTTGTGTACATTAATGCAATCATGAGGCAGCATCCACTGGTTTTATATATTTGAAATATTTTCATCAAACTTGTTAACATAGCATTCTTGGCATTTTCTTAGTTATTGTGTTAAGACATTTATTTTCTACATTTGGTAAGTTTCACATATACCCTTGTAAGATGCACCTAGTAGAGGAATTGTAGGATCCAATGGCAGGTCTATTTTTAGATTTCTACGTGTTCTCCAAACATCTTTCCAAAAAGAATGTATTAGTTTGCATTCCCACCAGCAGTGTAGAAGTGTTCCCTTTTCTCCACATCCACGCCAACTTCTCTGGTTTTGGGATTTTGTGATATGGGCTAATCTTACTGGAGTTAAATAACATTTCAAAGTAGTTTTGATTTGCATTTCTCTTATGATTAAGGATGATGAGCATTTTTTCATATGTCTGTCAGCCTCTTTTTGCTTCCAAATGAACTTAGGACATTTTTTCCTAAACGTGTAAAGTATGGCGTTGGTATTTTGATGGGGATGGTGATGAATCTCTCAATCTCTTTGGGGAATATGGACATTTTAATGATGTCGATTCTGCCAATCCATGAATAAGGGGTATTTTTCCATTTGTGTCACATTTATACTTTCTTTCATCAAGGTTTATCTAGAGTTTTCCTGGCAGAGATCTTTGATTTGAATCTCAGCTTGATTGTTATTGGTATATAGAAATGCTACTGATTTATGTATATTCATTTTGTTTCTTGATATTTTGATGAATTTATTTATCAATCTAAGGAGTCTTTTGGTTGAGTCTTTGGGGTTTTCTAGGTACACAATCATGTACCAGACCCTCTTCTCTACTAGATTAGATTAGTAAGCTTCCATGAGGAAATTACTTCTACCAATAACTTGAATGTGTTTGCAGGTAGATTCTTCTTCAGCTGAGTCTCTTGGCATGAATTCAATGAGAATGACCCTTTGTTTATACCCTTAGGAGAACCCCAGTAAATGACCAGCTTGCCCATGGCTTCATTTCTAATCCTGGAAAACTGAAGTATTAAGTATATTTTGTTTTAAGTCAAATTTGTGGTAATATGTGCCTTACAAAATAATATAATCATGAATTGGAATAGAACTGTATATCTCAGTATAAACATTTGAAATCACAAAAGAATCAAAAAACAGGTCTCAATTTTTATGTTTACATAAGCATTTCAATATTTTGTGTGCAGTAACTGGGAGCTACCCTGTTTCCCGGGAAATAAGACAGTGTCATATATTAAGGTGTGCTCCCAAAGATGCGCTAGCTCTTATTTTCAGAGGACGTCTTACCTTTCCTGTGAGTAGGTCTTATTTTTCGGATGATGTCTTATTTTCGGGAAAACAGGGTATATTAGGGAATGGGATGTGTAGGGTATTTTTAAACAGTCAAATGATTTTTGGATAAACTACATGGAGGTTCTTGACCAAATAAAAATTATGTAATACCATGGATATTTCTCTGCTTTATTATCTAAATATGATACAAAAAGGAAACTACAGACAGGAAGTTGATATGTCACTTGCTGCTATGATGCTAGGACCACTCTATCAGTAGGAGATAGATACCATAGAGATAGTTTGGATAATAATGCTCAACTTAGGAAGAGAGAAAAGTTTAAGAATAAATGTTTTGACCCAAAGTCAGACTTGATAAATTATTGATACTGATTGAACCTTAAGGAAAGGTCCTGAGAATGAGTACTATGGAAAATTCTGATACCTATTCTCTCTTTTCTTCTTTTTTTTTTTTTTTTGTAGAGACACAGTTTCATTTTATCACCCTCAGTAGAGTGCCATGGCATCACACAGCTCACAGCAACCTTCAACTCCTGGGCTTAGGCAATTCTCCTGCCTCAGCCTTCCGAATAGCTGGGACTACAGGTGCCCGCCACAACGCCCAGCTATTTTTTTGTTGCAGTTTGGCCGGGACCAGGTTTGAACCCGCCACCCTTGGTATATGGGGCCGGCGCCCTGCTCACTGAGCCACAGGCGCTCTCTTTTCATAAACCTGTCATTACAAAAGCATGCCAAACTTATTTGGAAATTGTATGTCCTTTGAAAATATACTTTTTACAAAATAAGTACTCTATCTAGTGTTTCTGAATAACAAGCTTCTGGCTTCCTCAGAGAAGTATAGCTATACTTTAATAAGTTATGATACTGTCTTCATGTTCTAGTTTTATTTTTTTTCCCCACAAACCCCAAACAACAGATGCTGGGGTGGGTACAGAGAGAAGAGAAGACTCGTGCACTGTTGGTAGGACTACAAACTTGTACAGCCTCTTTGGAAAGAAGTATGGACATTCCTCAAAGACCTAAAAATAGACCTAACATTTGATCCACAATTGCCTTACTAGGGATCTACCCCAAAGGAAAAAAAGACATTTTACCATAAGGACACTTGCACACGAGTGTTTATAACAGTGCAATTTCACAAGATCAAAGATGTGGAAACTATCCAACTGCCCACCTAAACATAAATGGACTAATGAATTATGGCATATGAATACCATGGAATACTATTCAGCCATAAAATAATGGAGAATTTTACACACATACATAACACATACACATATATACTTTTTTTTTTTTTTTTTTTTTGAGACAGCATCTCACTCTGTTGCCCAGGCTAGAACACCAAGGTTCAGCCTAGCTCCCAGCAACTTCAAACTGCTGGACTCAAGATGCTATTCTATCTTATTTTAGTTCTGCTTCTCATCCTTCTAAAGTTTTTGGTCCTAAGTCTCAGAGAAAGAATCATAACAGCATAAGACTATAATTATAATCACTCTTACTTCTCGAAAATTTGATATTCCAAAATATGTGATTGTCATTATTGAGTATTCTCTAGTTGTATTATCACACACTTAGCTTTGTTCATGCTGGTAATTATTTACATTTAGCAGCATTATTTTAGTTTTAGAAACAGTGATTTGTGGATAATATAACAAAAAGGAAAATAGTAAAATTTAAATAAGTTAGAAGTAGGATGTATGCATTTTAACTGAATTGATGTAGGATTTGGGGGTGGGATAGCCGCTCGGATGGCAGCAGCACTCTGCTTCGATTCCTCTTGACTTGCTGTCCCTTGATTTATGCAGATGCTAACATTAATTCATGCCCAAAAATGACAAATTGAAAGATTGAAAATGTTGCCCAGGTGGTGGATTATCAGAGAAGTTATTGAAATAACATGAAGTGAAGTATCCAGTGCGTGGGACAAGTAGGTCAAATGCAATTTATCACAGTTGATAAAAGTGTCCTTGGCTAGATCTGGTCACATTTGTAACATTATCAAATGAATTACATATTGAAGTGAAAATAGAGAGAAGGAGATATTTCTCTGCTTTTGACCTTTACTATCTGCTGACATGGTTGTCATTGGTCAGTCTAATGTACTACTTCCTTTATTTCTGAAATAAGATCTGTTAATACATTTCTCAATTTTTTCTTCATGATCCACAAATATATATTAAACTAGAGGCGAATGTCTGAGGGGAGTTTGAGATGGAGTTAGGATGTTAAAAATCACTCTGAATACTTGATAATTTCATGTTTATAATATAATTTTGACCCTACCTGTAACTATTTGGGGACATGACTATATGTTCATTAAGTCATAAGCACGGAGTATGTAAGCCATTTCATGAGAGAACATGGTTATCAAGTATTAGGGTGATAGCTCATGCTGAATATGGAGAGATCTAACAAATCAAAAAAATATTTCATGACTAGATATTCTCAAAAATTATTCAAATCCTTTGTTTCTTCATAAAGCATAAAGGGCATTCTAGCAGTGATAATCTTAATTTCAATACAGTGTAAATTCAAAGCAGTTTATACTTTGGGTGTTGTGGACTAACTGACAAGATATTATATCCTCAGGCCAGGTAAGGTCACTCATGCCTGTAATCCTAGCACTCTGGGAGGTGGAGGTGGGTGGATGCTTTGAGCTCAGGGGTTCAAAACTAACTGAAGCAAGAGTGAGACCCCATCTCTACTAAAAATAGAAAAACTAGCCAGGTACAGTGGTACACCCCTGTAGCCCTAGCTACCATGGAAGCCAAGGCAAGAGGATTTCTCAAGTCTAGGAGTTTTAGGTGCTGTGAGCTATGGTGATGTTACTGTACTCTACCTAGGATTATAGAGAAGGACTCTGCCAAGAAAGAAATAAAGAAAGAAGGAAAGAAAGAAGGAAGGAGGACTGAGGAAAGGAAGGAAGGAAGGAAAAGAAAGGGAAGGGAAGGGAAGGGAAGGGAAGGGAAGGGGGGAGGAAGGGGACGGAAGGAAGGAAAGAAGGAAGGTAGATTGTATTCTTGAATGAAATAAAGGAGAGACCATTTTATGTCTACTGCTAAAACATGTGCGTGGGGCAATATGGTAGGCAGAATTACATGGTTGCTGTCAGAATTCCTACCCTTGGCCTATACACCCTACCTGTGAGTGGAATCTGGGCTTGCGAATATGATGTGATGGTCACTCTCCCATGAATATGTTATCTTAGATGCTGTTCTAGTTGTTTTCAGACAGAAATTTTCCTGCTTAGGCTTTGTCCTGGCCACATGACAAGGGACTATGAAAGATTTCCAGGAGCTGAAAGCTTCCTCTGACAGAGAAAAAAAATATGGGACTTCAGTCCTTTAGCAAGAGAGAACTGAATTCTGTTCTGCAAATGATCATGTGAGCCTGGAGAAGGACCTCAAACTGTGGAAGGGAAGATGGTCTAATTAACATCTTGATTGTACTCTGGTGACACCCTGAATGACAGATGAGCTAGACTCCTTACACACAGAAGCTATAAGATATTAAATGTGTGCTTTTTAAAGCTGGTCAGTATGGTAGTTTTGTACTCAACTATAAATAACTGATACAGGAAGGAAGAGTAGTCTTACTTAGGAACTGGAAGCCACATCAGGTTTATGAGATAGAAAATATTTTTTTAAATGAGGTTTTTACTTCATCAGTGCCAAGAGGATCTGGGAGTACACTGCCTTCTTAGAGTCAAAGTCAATAAATAAATGTATAATTCTAGAAGAAAAACTTAAAAGAAGCATTGTATTTTAAATTCAGCCATCATAAATGTGTGTTAGTGTGATAAATAGCACAGCAAAATTATTTTTGCACATTTTAATACAATTTGTAAAGGCTCATTGACCAAAATATTTTAACTGGATGCTGCAATTAAAATAATTTGCAGGCTTTGCTTGATTTAAAGCCACAAGAATGCAAGGTCATTAATTCTTACAATTATGCTCAATGCCATTTTTTACTGCAAGAGAGAATACATATATTACATGACTGTATGCTGTTATTCTTTAAATACTATAAAGAACATTTCACCAATGCTGATGTTTTATAATACCTATATAAAGAAAAGGGTTACCAAAATAATTTGCAATATGAAGTAAATCATGAACTTGTATATTTTAAATTTCTGTGCTTTAAATATAATTTTCTATGTTGTCATTTGTATACATGGTGCTAGGAGCAGGTAGTGACTTAGAATTTACACATGATAACATTGGTGAAGTTATTAGATCAATTGGAAAAGAAGAGAAGCAATAAATCAGTCTAGTTGAAGAAAGTAATAAAATCTAGATCTAGAACTAAATATCCTACAAATTTTGAAAAAAATAATATCTATTTAATTGTCTTCATATATTTAATAACTAAGAGTGATGCTAATACACACATGAAAAAAATTTTTTTTCTTCAGTTTTTGGCCGGGGTTGGGTTTGAACCCGTCACCTCTGGTATATGGGGCTGGTGCCCTACTCCTTTGAGCCACAGGCACTGCCCCCACACATGAAAATGTTTTATTCTGATGTTCTGAACATTGAAAAAGTTATGAAAGGGATTATACGTTTCTCAAAAAGACTTCCAAGAAAGCAAGATTAGAAAAAAACCCTTAGGCAAATACGTTTCCCATAGTATAGGAATTGTATACAAAGCAACATTTGTAAAAGAAGTATAAAATGCTCATAAAATACAAGGAATTCCTGCCCACACAGTTCTCTTTAATACTTGGATATACCATCCATTGACTCCTCCTTCTATCCATCCTCTTATCCACTCCATGAAGAATGTATGTGTGTGTGTTTTTAATAAACTTACCCTGCAAACCTGTGTTCTCATACTAGCCTAGGGTTTAGTTATGCTTGAATTGAACTTTACATGAATGATATCACAACACATTTTATACAAATATCTTCTACCAAAACTACTCAGAAGAACAGACAATAAGAGCAAGGAAGAATTAGATAAACTATCTATGAAAGTTTATTATTGATGAAGGAGCCTTTCACATTAATGTTCGGCCTTTCATGAGAGTTGTGAGGTCAAATCCTTGAAGCTCCTCTTTTGTCTTGGATAGAGTTGTGTGATTTAATCAAATTTGTCTCTTTATGCTTTATCTACTTTTCCTTTTTTCATTAATTTACAGAGGGAAATCATATTTCCTTAACAAAGGCAATAGTGTAAGTTAGGTTACTATCAAGCTTGTTTGGATGGTGTTGTTCCTCCGGTTTAAAGATCACTGCCTAATTCAATGCTAGGTTTTAGTTTTAAGGTCATATTTTAAACTACCACCATATTTTCAAGTTCAGTGGAGCAGGAGAGAGGAAAAATCATCTCAATGTTACCATCTATATAATTTATAAATATCATATTAAAACTTTTATTCATTTACTCTACAAATATTCGTGGATGTGTTCCAGTAACTTATTATTGATAGAACAGGTACTGGAGTGGATTTGGTTCAGGGCCATACTTTTCTTTTACTCTATATTATGACTTGAGGGCAAGGATAATAACTTCAGTCAACATAACATAAGTATGTGGCCAATTGTCTACGCATTGATGTCTTCTACAGGGAAAGTAGTGTGGACCGCTCCACTGTTGTTAACTTACAGTAACTCCGGGCAGAGAGTGCCTATCTCCCTGACATCTGCTACTCACCTATAAAATGGCTTGAGTAATGGGGTCACCTGCCTTTTAGGAGAGAAGTTTCTCTCCCCACGGAAATTGTTGTGCCCACCAAACCATGAAAGCCATGTCAAGGATCCTCAGCAAAGATCACAGCATATCTCTAAGATATATTTCATTTCCTGTGTTTCTTTCTCTTGTCATTCCAGAATGCAAACAGATTACAGATTGTTGGGGTTCTATCTGGGTCACCACTTATCAGGGCCCATTACTGGCCAGGTCTCTGGCCCGGCTTATTTAGGTTCCACACATAGACTGCTAGGCTACCTTGCTTGGGAACAATTGCTCTTAGATGCCTGAGGGCTATTTGCTTTAGCAGAGGGGAGAGAGAGAGAAAGACAGTATTTGAGGGAGTAAAGCAGTCTTAGTAAGAAGAACACATGTCAGCAGTCTTTCATAGAGAGAGACTCTGTGCAGGCGTTCTACAGGCAAGAGAATTGACAGAGTCAGAGGGAGCTGATCCATGATAGAATACGCACTCCCAACTGCCTTCTCTTCCAGCCTCTTATAGACACACTCCCCTGGCTCTTAACCCCACAGCTGTAGAGACTGCCAATCACTGATGCTCTCATCTCGAGGGCTCTCATGTTTGTTAGGAGATCCAAATCCCTCCCATGCCCTTTTAACCAAGGTGTTACATTACCGAGCTATACTGGTGTTTCTTATAACTCTCCCTCCTCCTTTCCATAAGCTATACGGGCTGCTATAAAAGATGGGAGTTGTCTTATGGAAACTGAACAGAGTCTAAGTCCTGTGGATACAGTGATCATATAAAGATGATTTTCCAATTATTTGGGAGAGAATACCAAATAGTCTGGAATTTTCCTATTGCTGACAGCATGGCCCCAGGGTACCCTAAGGTGAATTTAAAAACCTCAGTGACTTCAATCACATTTACGATAAGAAATATAACTTCTAGCATGGAAAAAGAAAAAATTCATGTTGAAAGACTGTCATGGTGATATCAAGGGTAAAGAAATGTAAATGATATTATAATTAGCTGAAGTTCATTTAAAGCAGTGGTTCTCAACCCCTTTGTAACAATGAAAATACATCCTGCATATCAGATATTTAATTATGATTCATCACAGAAGCAAAATTACATTTATGAAGTAGCAATGAAAATTATTTTATGGTTGGGGGTCACCACAACGTGAGGAACTGTATTAAATGATCATGGCATTAGGAGGCAACAGGAAGGTTGAGAAACACTGATGTAAAGGCTAGAGATAGCTGGCAAGCCAGTTGAAGCTGGTTCATGCCTGTTGTCATCAGCCCCTCTAATTAGCTTCTGCTCAGCAGTTATTTAATTTAACATGTGTACCTTATCTTCAAGCTCCAGCATCCAGTCTTAGCCTTCTCTTAGTCTCCTGCTCTAATAGTCTAATGTAATACCTATGTTATTTGTATTTGTTGCATAATCACGGTAGTATTTAGAAATACTGTAAAAAATGGCAATTATAAGTAATAATAGGGATTGATGAGGTAATTTCAATATCACAACTGAAATTAAAACCCTAACAGAGTTAAAAAAAAAATGGCAGGCTCAGGTAAGCCAACTTTCAACTCAAAGAATGCTGATGATACTGTACTTACAGAGAACATCCTCTTACAAATGATCCATTTTTAAAGTAGGTAAATTCTCAGGCAGAAGAATATTGTATGAGAAACCATCATTCGGATACAGAAGATGTGAGACTCTGAGGCTTGTAACATGGATATCTAAGTAGATGCGCTTGAGAAATCAGACCTCCAGAGATTTGTTTAAATCTCTCTAGGTAACATAAGTGTTCCCTCCTTCTTACCTTAACATGGAGACCTCACTTATCTGGAAAAGATGCAAAGGCTCGCCTACAGTGGATAAATGACAAGATTACGCTTGCCCTGGTCAAGAGTTATCTTCACTTGTTCCTAAGATTTTTAAGGTTAGTAGTTTTGTAACAGTAACAGTCACTCCATCTTACAACTAATAACTCGTCTGTAAGGCCGAATTGTATGCTTGCTTAAGAATCCCCCAGAACTGGCTCTGAACAACTAACCCTGAAACCAGGATTGCATGACTCCTCCCTCTTTCTGCTGGAGAAAAATGGTGACCATTTAATCTTCAATTCTGCTGCTATTTACCTGACAGCAGCCAGACCTCCAGGTGTCCAATGGGAAGATAATTGTGGGAACAAAAACCTGTATAAACTCCTGCACTTGTTTCCCTTTAAAAACCTTTTGACCAGCCTAAGAAATTTGAGATGCTCTTTAATGGAATAGACCACCATTTTCTCAGGGTTCCAGCTCTAGAATAACCTGATTTTCTCCTCACCAAACCGGAGGCCGGCTTTGTGAATGTAGGGCAGCCAGACTTGGACACTTGTATTAGGTTACAGAGCTCACACTTTAATGCATATACAAATAACCTGTGATGGTTAATGTGCTTCAGGCCCCAACCCAAGAAATGTATATTAAGTAATTCAAGGTGTGGTCATAAATGTACATTTCAACAATACCTAAGTGATAAAGCTGGAAATTCGAGGACAAAATTTCCTATACCCATTTCTAGGATCAGGCATCAGCACGGCTTGATAAGCAAGCAGAGACCTCGTGAAAAGGGATTATTCAGCCAAGTAGTGGCAGAGTCTAAGAATGTACCTGCAGGCGCCAGGAGATCACGGCTGTAAATGGGTCATAAGGATATTGAACCAATGTGAGTATGGGGTAGGAGAGGATACAGATTGTAAACGTGTAACAGAGAGTTTATTAACATTGGAGAAACTCGCCCATGATTCAGAATTTTGCATCTAGTCAAGGACATTTGGAGATGATTCTAACTTAACATTGAGACTGACCAAGATAACATTAACCTTCCTCTCACCTGGGTTTTTCCTTAGACAACCTTTTCCTGTCTCTAACTCTACCCCTACTCACATTTTTTGGGAAGTTAAGTTTAGAAAACTCTCAATTTTAAATTATTTATTTGCCTTTTTGTGATATAAATCTATTTAAAAGCCTTTTTATGGTTTCATAACTCGACAGTTTTCCTAAGGACCTTTGAAAGGTGTTCATTAAGGAAGATACGACTCCTGTATTCCTGTCCCTGTCTGGAGGTAGGAACATGGCTTTCTCAGTTGGAACCTTACTCTAGGTTATAAACTATCTCTTATCCTGAAGAACAGAAGATAAGAGAAAACTTACTCTTCCTTTGTGTAAGTAGCAAATACAAATGGCCTAAGATCTTCCCTAGGCCCACACATTTTAGCTTTTTTTTTTTTTTTGGTCTGAGACAGAGTCTCACTTTCTCACCCTGAGTAGAATGCTGTGACATCACAACTCACAGCAACCTCAAACTCTTGGGCTTAGTGATTCTCTTGCCTCAGCCTCCTGGGTAGCTGAGGAACTACAGATTCCTGCCACAATACCTGGCTATTTTTCAGAGATGAGGGTCTTGCTCTGGCTCAGGCTGGTCTCGAACTTGTGAGTGAATTTCAGCACTCCACCTCCTTTGGCCTCACAAGTGCTGAGATTACAGGTGTGAGACACCATGCTCAGCCACTGTAGCTGAATGGTTAGAGCACCGGCCCAGGGCACTTTCTGTCTTTTACAAACTCTCTTTCCTTGTTTTCCACTGAATTTATACAGCATCCTGGTCACTACAATGTATCACAATACCCTTGAAAGAAAGTCTTCCTTTTCTGTTTAACTCTTTAGATTATTTTGACAAATCTTAGAAATATTGATAATTAACAGTAAATTAGATGATGATGTCAGAATATCATAGGGAAATATTGAAGAGGAATTCAAAAGACTCACCTACATGGTTATGCTAACAAGGATTATGTAAGAAAAGAAAATCAAACAGTTAACTATATTCCTCCAGAGAGCTTAGGGGCTGCCCTTTTCACTAAAGCAATGTATGAAACTAGAGTCAAGATTTAATGTTAAGCAGATGGGGAAAATCTCAAGATATTTATTTCTGTGGTGGGGTGTCACCAAAGGCAGAGGAATGGATATTATAAATTGGATTAATTTAATTTAATTAATTTAATTTATAATAAAATGGATTAATTATAAAAGACAATTGATCTCCATCACGAACAATACTAATTTATTTTACTTTGCACTTTGTGTATTTCTGTAAACTTTATTCAAATATTTCACAATGACAAAAATATGAATAAAACAAATTAATTTTACACTTCATATTTATATCCCATTTATATCCAAATAGGATATTGTAACTTAATACACCTTTGAAATGATAAAAACACAAACCAAATTAAAACATAAACAATATTTAGGGGAAAAACTAAGATGCATGAGATGAAAAAGACACTATTGTTAGGAGACTGAGCACCAGGCTTGTAGGAAAGTTCACTGGTTCTTGAGGGAGACGCTGGGAGTCAATGTCCTAGCCAGCATGGACATGTTTTGCAGCCCAGAGACAAGCCCTCTAGCAACTGCAGCTGTTAATGAGATAAGATGGGTCACTCTTAGCAAGCAGGTGTTGGAACCTTGCACATTTGCGGTGGGATAGGGTGGGAGTTAAGCAGTTGGGGGCCGAGCATGTAGTGACTATTAAGCACATAATCCTACCATTGGGGCCCCTACACCTGTTGTATACTGCTTCAATAAAAGGTCATGGCAGAGGTTACTCAGGGCTTCCTTGCACCTATGGGAATTTCACCTTTTGCAAGCCTTGTATTTCTAATCTGTGGTCCCAGCTATTTCCTTCACAAGGTGATGAGGTGCCAAAGCCACACTGACAATGGTGACCAGGTGACATAGTGCCACCAATACATTATGCTAGAGATAAAAATCCTATTTAAAATTAGTTGAGAGTATATTTGCAGACAAAAAAAAAAAAACAAAAAACTATAAAGGGATACATTGCTTGTTACCTAAAGTAGGAAGGTCATTCTTTCCTGTGGGTCAGTGTGTTGCTTTTCTATTGCTGTTGGCATACATTTAGTTGTTTAAAGCAACATAAATGTATTGTCTCACAGTTATGTAGGTTAAAAGTATTGGTAGCCTCAACTGGTCCCTCTGTTCCATGTCTCAAAAGGTAAAAATGAAGGTGTTGAGAAAATCAGCCTCTGAGATCATCCGAGGTGTTGCAGAAGTCAGTTTCTTGAAAGCTATATTGCCAAGGTCCCTGTGATATTGGTAGGTACTCAAACATAAGAAGGGTGAATGGTGGATGTTATTTTGACCTGGGTTGAGCGAGGCTGGCCTGAGTTGTCACTCTGAGTTTTCATGGGAAACAAGCTAATAGAGACTTTATAAGTGGGTTGACTTGAGATAGGGCTAATCAATGTGTTGGGGACTTGCTGACATGGACAGACAGATGTGTCATACTGTTCTGATTAGGGGGCTCCTAAAAAAGAACAAATAGATGGTGGGTCCTCAAGGACTGACCATATGTTAGGTCTATCATAGGGAATCTCTCAGGACTGACCAATCAGAAAGAAGTAGAAAAACCACAAAGTGAAGATACAATCGAGGCCTCAATAGAGGGTCTTTGGAGCATGCACACAATTGAGGTAACGGTGTCCTTAAACGACCTATCCTCATTAACAGTAAAAATCACACCCACCAACCCTATGACAGTTAACAAATACAATGGCAACCCTGGAAATTGCCTCACAAGGATAGAAAATGGAAGGGTTATCAATTGCAGGAATTCTCCACCCTTTCCCAACAGAAACTATGAATATTTCACCCCTCACTTAACATAAAATTCGCGAGTCAGCATAAAAGAAGAAATCTTGTTAAACTCACTGGGTGCAGGTAACCATTCTTTGGTATTGGGAACCAAGATCTGGAGAAACAGGGGCCTGCCATCTGGTTCCTCAACACTTAACAGCAACCTAGCTTGATTTCTTCAGGGAGACTCTCTCAGATGCTGAAGATCACCTGTATTCATGGTCACTTCCCTCTCTTAATACTCAAACCAGCAACATTATGTTACGTTTGAGTCTCTCTGACTTCTCTTTGACCAAACTCTTCTGCTCTAGCTACAGATAATTCTCGGCTTTTAAAGGTTCCTGTAATTAGTTTGACCCCACCTATATATTTCATGTTAATCTTTTTATTTTAAAATCCTCAACCTTAATTATATCTACAACAATTTTCTTTCAAAATATTATATAATCACAGGTTTTAGGAACTAAGGATAAATATCTTTCAGTGTCCATTCTGCATAACGCATGGTGGAACTTATAATATCAAGTTTTCTAGTACTGAATAAGTAAACAAACAAACCCTTTGTAAATGTGACTTAAGTGGGGTCACAGTAGTAATGTAATAGTAAATAATAACACCCTCAACATCCCTGATACTATTCATGTGGAATCCATTTCTTTTAGCAGTGTGACTCCCCAACTATCTGGTTTCTTAAGACTAAAATGTTTGATTAGGATATAGATTGTGTAGTGTCTTTTAGAAGTAAATTGTTTCAAATTATGTAGATACAGTACACTCTTTAGGCAATCATCCTGAAAGGCCATTTTCTCCAACTGACTTTTTGACAAAGGCAGAATTAGGTAGTTCTCTTTAAAAGTCTCTAATTAGAAGGTAGGATACTCATAATTCTCTGCTATAAATTGAGAGGTTTGTTCAGTTTGCATATTAGGTGAAGGAAATATGAGCTTGCACCCCAATTTTTTTGTTTGTTTGCTTCTGTTTTTCTGTTCCTTTCTCAATAAAATTATGTAGGTAAGGTCTGTCACATATCAGGTGAACTGAAAACAATGTCTTTCTTTTTCTTTTTTTTTTGTAGAGACAGAGTCTCACTGTACCGCCCTCGGGTAGAGTGCCGTGGCGTCACACGGCTCACAGCAACCTCTCACTCTTGGGCTTACGCGATTCTTTTGCCTCAGCCTCCCAAGCAGCTGGGACTACAGGCGCCCGCCACAACGCCCAGCTATTTTTTTGTTGCAGTTTGGCCGGGGCTGGGTTTGAACCCGCCACCCTCAGCATATGGGGCCGGCGCCTACTCACTGAGCCACAGGTGCTGCCCAAAAACAATGTCTTTAATATTTCAATTGGATACACAAATTTATGTATATAAAATGCTTGAAAATTAGCTAATATTTTCCTTTGAATGATGAGATGCCTCGTTTTCATTCTTTAAATGTACTTCAGCTGCTGAGAAAATTTAATATGCTGACTGATAATTCTGGCCTTTTGGCAAATCAGGCATATCCTGAGTGTAATGATGATCCCCACCCAGCAGGTATTTCTAAGTGAATACAAACAAAATGAACTGTGTGCAAATGTTCATGTAATTATGGTTTGACATGATGAGCAATAGGCACATTATTTTCCTTATTATCAATAGGTAGATTGCAGGCTAATTTAGTAATCCCCAAAACATAAACAACTAATATTTAAGCACCAAAGTAAACAACTAAATTAAGGTTTGAGACAGCTAAACAACTGAATCAATACTTTGAGTTATACATTTTAAAAAGAAATCTTTTTGTATTCTTATTTTCTTTTATATGCTAGCAATGGCTTTTGAAATACCATTTCCTCTTCCTTTTAGACATATAACACATATTTTGGTAGTTTTTAATTTATCTTTAAAATAATGAGACAAGGGTTTCCTATGAAAATATTTCATCCAATTGATATATGTATATATTTTACAGATGGATAAAAATACATATTTTTTTTCAATATTTTCTGGTGCCCCAAATCTCGTGACACATGGAATAAAATTGAGAAGACAAGCTGCTGACCCAATATGATTCGTTATTTCTATTTGCATGTTTGCAAACTATAAATCCTCTCAAATTCTTATTAGCTCCAATATTAAGTAAATACAGAATATTGAGCTCCTGTTCTCCATGTTCCAACCACCCCACAGGCTGCCATCTGTTATTCATAGCTAGATAATTCTAGCATAAGGTCTCTATCAACTGGATGCTTGTGTTTTTATAAAATAAATTGTGGAAAGAAACCAAAAATGATAATTCAAACATATCTGTGCCGCTGACAAATGGGCTTCATTTTTCCCTTTCTCTTAGCCCATAATAAAACATTCCCCAGAGAGCTGTGTTATATGCTGCCTCTAGTCATATGTTATTTTCGTGTGGAGGAAGCAACTGCCGTGGAGCAGCAACACTTTTTGCAGATGTTGCTTCATGTTGTTAATGTGTTCATTTCTTATTAATAGGTTCTAAGCCCCATTTGCACTGAAATACTTATCTTCATTTATTATGAAAAATTGAGTAGAAGCAGAATATATATCACAATCATTGCTATTCATTAATAGCTTATATTTTAGTTCTTATTTAGGATTTGTAAGAAGATAGTATGGAGGCAGGAGTAAGATTCGAATTTTGAATGACAATTTCGATAAATAAATATGAATGTAGGTAAATATAGAAACCAAAATTCAGAGTTAATGTGAAGACAGTCAGATTACCTGGTATTGATGTGAAGAAAAAGTGCCAATTCAGACTGCTATTTACCTAAATTCCTCTTTGCAGGCCTCAGCCTCACATCTACAAATGTCAGTTGGGTTTACCTGGTACAAATACCTCCATTCACCCAGATAATAAGGACGGTCATTAAAGCTTGGTATTTAGTAACCCAGTACTCTAAGTCATACTTTGCAACAAACTGTATATAATGAAATAGTGGAAATACATAATGCATACATACACATGTGATCACATTTATAAATATGTATATACAGACACATCTATCATTTTACAACATAATATGGGGTGATATTCCAACTCTTTTATATGAACACATTTGGAGAGTTCTTTGGACAGCATATGGCTCTCCTGTAAAGTCTCTCTGCTTTCTTTTACTTACTATTCTCATCATTTTGTCCCCACCCTGGCCCAGAGCCTGTGCTGATCTTGTAGGATATTATTGGATTCATTAAATCTTTATCTCAGAGCTTTGTTTTATAATCGTGCAGAGTTTTCACATCACCTATTATTTCTAGAATGTTCTTTCTATAAAGCATGACGCATTCGGGTCTATTTATCTTGATCAGGCACTTTCTGCCTCTGTAGTACTGAATAAACATATAAATGCAGGATTTCAAAGATATGATTCTCTTCAAATATAAATCCATCCTTCTAAATACTATCAAAATGACATTTCTTTCTCATTTTTTCCTGATGGATATTGTGTATAAATCTCCCTGATTTTAAATGGAAAAAAAATAACCTAAGGTTAAGTATTACCAGAAAGAATCCTTGAATTTATGATTTCTGGGTTTAAATTCTGAAGTTACTCCACATTTCAATATTTTGATATTTCTGGGACATATAAAGCATTAGAATAGGTACCTTTGACATATTTGCTATGTCATCACGGGGTAAAAAAAAAAAAAAGGTCTCACCCAATTACTTTGTAATTTCCCCAAAACTTTCATATTTGGAAAGATTTTAATAAAAGTTATTTTATTCTCCAATTAATATGTGTATTTTAACTAATGCTATCATATTGAATTCAACTCAGCAAAACAAATTATTAGATATGCCCTACCTACCAGGTAATTGATAATTGGGAGAGAACACAGGGGAAAATATGCTATATTTGCTAATCTCAAAAAATCTATTTACAGTTGAGAAATTAAAGTATAGCTGCATCAATATTATACATGGTGACAGGTCATATTATGGTGGTATTTGTTAAGTACTACAGTAACGGAATCAGACGCATTTTATCCTGGGGGTTGAAGCTGTGTCAGTATTAGTTTTTGAACAACTACAGAATTTCAAGCTGGGTATGAGGAAGATCATGTACACACTAGAGACAGAACTGTCAACTCGGTGCCTGCAGCTCAGCGGCTAGGGCGCCAGCCACATACACCAGAGCTGGCAGGTTTGAATCCAGACTGGGCCTGCCAAACAACAATGACAACAACAACAACAAAACAATAGCTGGGGCATGTGGCAGACGCCTGTGGTCCCAGCTGCTTGGGAGGCTGAGGCAAGAGAATCACTTAAGCCCAAGAGTTGGAGGTTGCTGTGAGCTATCACGCCACAGCACTCTACCGAGGGAGACATAGTGAGATTCTGTCTCAAAAAAAAAAGAATAAATAAATAAATAAATAAAATAAAGAAACAGAACTGTCAAATAGCTTTACACATGGAAAGAACCTTGAGGTCTGGTAATAAGTGTACTAAGGAACAGAAAAACTAGTATGGGGACAGACTTGAAAGTCTTCGTAAGCCAACACAAAGAATTTTTAAGCAGTAACATTACAATGTGATTTGTTTTATAAAGAATGTTAGGGATCTTGAATTGAAGGATGTATAGTTTGGATTAGAAATTTATTTTAATAGTTAAGTATAAAGATAATGAAAACTTGAACAAGGGCAGATGTGGGGGAAAAGCTACACACACACACACACACACACAGAGACATGTGAACTTCATTGTTGTATAACATTTAAAGACTGAACAGCAGGGCCCAACACGCTGACACTTACTTATATCGATGAAAGGCAGAACTACGTTACTTTCAGCTCCGAAAGTGGCACTAGGTGTTGCTCCTGGGGACAGGGTAAGTTCCGGATGGAACTGTAGGATAAATGTGGGGTCTGGCAAATGGAGAGAGGGGAGCAAAGTTTGGGACCTAATTTGGGGGTGATTCAGAGGACAGCCTATGATTTGGGGACTGACAAGGGAATTGGTTAAGGTGTGGATTTTATAGGCTGCTTAAGAAAGGTAACTGCCTCTAGTCAGGACCTCAAAATTGACTGAAAACATCATGAAAGAAATAGAGGAAGGAAGGAAGAAAGGAAGGAGAAAGGAGGAAGCATGGGAGGGAGGGAGGGAAGGGGGGTAAGGACGGAAGGGAATTATATTATTCTTTTTTAAGGTCTTATTTTTGTTTTTTAATAACATTTTATAGTTTTTCCATATGGGTAATGTCTTCCTTCCTTCCTTCCTTCCTTCCTTCCTTCCTTCCTTCCTTCCTTCCTTCCTTCCTTCCTTCCTTCCTCCCTCCCTCCCTCCCTTCCTTCCTTTCTTCCTTTCTTATTTCCTTCCTCCCTTCCTTCTTTCCAAATGTATTTCAAGTTAATGTTAGGGTACAAACAACCAGGTCAAAATACTGGATTTTGTTAGGTAGAGTCCTGCTTAGGGTTATGTCCCACACTCAAAAGGTATGCCAATCCCCCCACCCCAATCAGTGAGAGCACCCCAACCCTCTCCCCTTCCCTCATTTACCCTCCCCCCAAATTGAATTAAAATGAGTTTTTCTTCTATATGGGCATGTCAGATCATCTACTGGCTTCATATTAGTACTGAGTACGTTGAATAATTGCTTTTCCATTCTTATAATACTTTACTAAGAAGAATGTGTTTCAATTCCATCCAGGATATTATGAAAGATGTGAGGTCACTATCTATTTTTATGGTTGGATAGTATTTCACAGTATACACATATCAAAATTTGTTAATCCAGTCCTGGGTTGATGGGCATTTAGATTGTTTTCACCTCTTGGCAAAGGTAAATTGAACAGTGATAATCTAGAGCAAATGCCCTTACGATAATTTTTTTTTTTCCTTCTGGGTAGATGCCTAGTAATGGAATTATGGGGTCAAATGGGAGATCTAACTTGATACCTTTGAAGATTCTCCATACTTCTTTCCAAAGAAGCTGTATTAGTTTTTAGTCCCACCAACAGTGTAAAAGTGCTCCCCTCTTTCCACACCTGCGCCAGCATCTCCAGCTGTAGGACCTTATGATGGGAGCTATTATCACGGGGGTTAGGTGTTATCTCAGGGTGGTTTGGTAAATATCTCCATGTCATCTACTGGTTTCCTCTCCTCTATGCCTCTATTTCCAACTTTCTACAGTTAACTTCTTCCTATCACAATGTTTTGGAGACAATGCATCTGAAAGTCTGGTATTAATATGGTTAACACTATATTATTGAATTTTTCTAAAGCCTACTATGCCATATTTAAGTAACTTTATTTTTTTCACTGAAAGGTATACACATTCATAGCACTAACTTTAGAAAATTCACATGGGTATGAGGAAGAAAGAGGAAATCTCCGTAATTATGATATCAAAAATAACACCTATCACTCCTATTAGACTTTTGATTTTTTTTATATTAAAGTATAATTCCTATGTGTAAAATATCATTTTTCTAATTTACTAACATAGGGTTTTATAATTTACTTTTATGTGGTAATTACATATCAAGAACACCTTTCATATCAACACACATTATTTTCCTACATTGTTTTAATAGGTATATAGCTTATGAATGCATCATAATTTGTATAATTTCCCTTTACAAATTATCCTGTAAGTATCTATAAACTTGTCTCTTGGCATGTATGCCTTAGTCTACCTTCATATTGATGTTTGGAAATAAATCATTGGTTCAAAGAGTTATGGCATATTTTAAAGTTTTCAGTATTACAATATTTATAGTCATAATACACATTTGTATATATTCTCCCATATGGAAAATAGTATTTAATTTTTTCCATTTCATGCATTATAATTATTACATTCTTTGGTTCTAGTGTACCAACTAGATAAAATAAGGTCCCATAATTTATGGCTCACTTTCATTTTTCTCAGGGAATATTTTTTTCCCTAATCATTAATTATTGTCTTCAATATACCAATTGAGCAACTCATCTTATTGCTTTAAAGTAATGCCATATCTATTCACTGTCACATACATCTGGTTGAGCATGTTTCCAAACTGTAAATTTTATATTGATTTGTCTTCCTCTCCATGGCTCTCTACCTTACTATTTTAATGATTATAATTTCTTAATCAATTTTAATATCTGGTTACAAAGTCTTCCATTCATTATTCTTTCCTTCCATTTGCATATTTCTGGTTACAGATAAATATGAACCTAGTCTTTTAGATATAAATCTTGAGACAAGAGTAAAGTGATGGTATATCATCTGAGAGGTAGAGACTCCCTTCTAGGGTAGGGATGGGAATGGATAAAGAGGAAGTGAGGTCACACAAGGTGTATCCCAAGGAGCCTGAAACAGGCAAGCGTGTCTCTTGGCAGACATGTTCTCTCAGCAGTGTCTCAACTGTACTTGTGGGATTTTAATTTATGGAAGCAACTGAATGATGACATGAGAGGTCAGTGCCATTGAACAAATTTTTCGCTTAACATTTATCAACAGAAGGGGCACAAAAGCTGTATAGGACCTGTGACAGCTGATTTAGTGTGTCAACTTGCCTGGACCATGGGTGCCCAGATATTTGAGGAGACATACTTCTAGCACGTCTGGAAGGAGGTTTAGAGATAAGATTCCCATTTGAAACCATCGACTGCATAAAGCTGATATATATATAAAAAGCCACCTACTGGTTTCACTTTGACTGCATAAAGCTGATATATATATAAAAAGCCACCTACTGGTTTCACTTTCTGAGGACAAATATAGTGCAACATGGAGCAGCATTAGGTTTTAGCCAACGAGTGAGGAAAATATAGAAAACAATATTTACAAAGAATCATTAATAAAAGACAACTATTCATTTGCTCAAATATTTTATTTCTGAATCTATCACTGTGGAAAATCTAGCATTCTGCACTTTACATGGTGATACACTTTACATGGTGATACACTCTTGTTTGCCCTGGAGGAATATGTAACCTTTCAAATGACTTCTCTGTTTTATAATACATATAGAATTTACATATTTAGTATTTTGAAATTTAAGAATAAAATTTGGAGCAAAATATGACAAATACATTCAGCTTTTTAGTTACTTTTAATACTTTTCATATTTTGGGTTTTATATGTAATAAGCCTTATTTGTTTTTATTTCCTCATAGTTTTCTTCCTTAGCCTTGATTTTGCTATAACACAGAATAGAGAACTTATAGAATATGTATCTACTTGGTGAACATAATATTGATTGGTTATCTAATTGGATTAATTTTCAACAATTATAATGATTAAGATCATTATCTCTTTGGGCTCATAAAAAAAGAAACATTACAAATTTAAAAACATACTTTTTGTAAGAAATTAGGAATCAGCAGCTATGTTTAATTTAATAATAATATTTACATAATAGTAATGTTTTGTTAAAAAGCTTACATGTGTCATTTCTTTAAACTGGTTCTTTCCTTATTATTAATGTTAGAATATTTTAAGTCAAAAATATCATTTACTCATATTGGTTTATTTCTAACAGCATCCATCATTGTTTAACGGTCTGTTGGAGGGCTACAAATTTATGAGTCTTTATTATAAAGGCTCCTTTTGGCCACAGATAATGCTTTGTTAACTTTCATCAAATAAGATTTAGCTTTCTACTTCAAGAACAAATTGTGCTTTTCAGTGGAAACAATGTATCATAAGATATTTTAAATTTATTTTATATAATGATAACTGTTAGGGATGACATTTTTATAGAGATTATTACTATAAATTTTGTTCTAATAATTTTATAGCAGTATATTTTATCTTGTGTGTGTTTATGAGAATTTCTGTGAATACTAGTTTTATAATCATAAAGGCATTAATATCAAAATTCATGGGTTGGATTTAGAGACATGAAGGAGTGCAATCATGGTAGCAATTAATTTTGTTCATTAAATATACATATATTGTTAGTTCACTGAAACTTGGTCATATAATTGAACTGTTCTTCCTGATGCTCTTGTGAAGGAGAAAGCCATGCAATTAGTTTTGACACAAATTATAATTGTATGTTACAATTCAGTTATCGGAAAAAAATAAGTACTTGAGAAATTAAGACCTTCAAGAGCTTTCTTTTCATATGTTACCATATGTTATCATATTTTGAAGAATTTGGGATGTGGTCACTACAGAAGACAAGGTATCTAACTGACTTCAATGAGCAGAGCTACCACCCCCTGAAACCCAAACTTATAATGGGTATATTGCTTCAGTAAGAAATAAACTTTCTTTGTAGCAAGACATTGCTATTTTATTTGCATATTGTTTATTTTTATAGAATAACCTTTTCTATCCTGACTTATATAACGATATTTACCTTTTCCACCTGTATGTGATAATATACATCATTATTATGATTATTTTCTATGAAAAGCATAGTTCAAGTTCCAATGTGCTACTCATGAACTCCAAATGAAATAATTTGAGACTATATATTTACCTTACTAAATATTAGAGGGTTTTCCTGTAATAGGGATAAAGTTTCTTATTCCCCATATTTCTCAAAGGAAGAAAGAAAGAATGGATTTGGTGCCTGTGGAATTAGCTGTGGAAATACACTGAAGAAACATAAGAATTGCATGGAATAGGGTACTATTATTATAAAATATAGCACAAAATAAATAAATACAGATGAAGTTATAATAATGTTGATATTGATAATATAATGTTCTGGCAATTAAGTTCATGAACTCACCCTAAATAAACTGCTACATACCTCATTGGTGAATGTCACCATGGTCACGTCTGAAGTACTTCCCTTGGGAAGCCATGCACAGCTGCTAGTGACTCATCCACCTTTCAAGGCAATGTAGGAACTTTTTTGTTGGAATGGTCATCAGAGCTCGGTCATACAATGTCTGACATTTAAGTTTGCAAACTTGTCATTGTGAGCTTACATTGGCAGCACTGTACATACTACTCAGTAATGTTTCAGAAGCTTGGTATATCAGTGCCTTACAAGTGTGCTTGTGGCAATGTGTGCAGGTGTCTTGCAGAGTTGCATTCATTATTTTATGCGCCATAGGATGAGAGCTCCAATGGCCATTCCAGAAAAAGAGATCCAAAATTGCTTGGAGGGGTGGACCAGGTGCTGGGTGGGCAAAACAGCTTCCCAAGGGTTCTCTGAAGGTGATCATAGTGATATTCAGCAGTGAGGTATGTAGCACTTTTTCGAGGATAGTTCATGAACTTAATTGTTAGATTTCCTAATAATTATAATACCAGAAAAATTAATATTTATTTAATATTTTATATCTGATTGTCACTGTATTAATGGACTATTCTATCCATTTATTATAGCAATGTTTTCATATAAGTACTGACGTTATCCCCATATTTTAGATAACAAAGCTAAGGTTTAGAGAGAAAATACGGGGTAAATTTTTCCTCCCAATTTCAGTACCTCGAATGTAATCAAATCTAGAGATAAGGTCTTTAAAGAGGTGATTGAATAAAAACGGAGTTGCAGTGTCCTTATAAAAAGGGGAAGGGATACCAGGAATACACACACATGCACACACTCTCACATGGCTCAGTGAGAAGGCAGCCATCTGCTAGCCAGTACGAGAGAAATTAATCCTTCCTGCAACTTGATCTTGGCCTCCCAGTCTCCAAAACTCTGAGAAAATAACTTTCTATCATTTAAATCACCCAGTCTGTGATATTTTGTTTTGCAACCTAGTAGACTAATACAAGAGGTAAGGATAATTTGCTCAAATTAGAAAAATATGGTGAGACAGAGACAGCATTTTGCACTTCTATCCCTGAAACACAATGCATTCTGAATATTTCTTTGTGGTAGCAACTTCCTTTTGTGAGACACTTTTTTGCTTCTGTAACAATCATTGTTCAACTATAAAAGTGCCATAAGCTTATTTTCCCGTATTACAATTGTAATTTAGAACACAATTCACTCCCAAACATCTGTTGAGCACACATTGGATGTCTGAATTAAAATGACTGAAGGAACACGGTTTTATGGGATGTGATCATCAGAGAAGTTAAAAATCATCTGAATAAAGGAACACGGTTTTATGGGATGTGATCATGTGTCAAATGGTTTATGAAGTGAGTGTATGATGCCCCATAATCATATCATTGTATACAGTTATGATTTAATAAAAAAATTTAAAAAAAAAATTCATCTGAATAAGGGAACTAGGCACCTCAAAACTCAAAACAACATGAATGAGGAATTTTAATAGATGGTAACATTTTTATGCAAATTTATATAAGTTAGGGTATTCAGTTTTCTGTTTCTAGCTAAAACTCTCCTCTAGAATCCAGACTGCTTAGTTGACCTCATCAAATTTAAGATGACCAAATTAGTTCATATTAGCAATAAGTGTAGATTCTTATATTCAGAGTTATTGTCTTATTTCTTGTGTAATTTTAACAAACCTATAACCATTTGAAAGTATTTGCTTGAACAAAATGTCATAAATAATGAAGTCTGTTTTATAGCTCAAATGACAATAACAAATATTTTGAATTCATATTTCAATTTTGTATTACCAGTGGCTGCATGCCACCAAATCCAATCATGTTTTCTCCTCTTGATTCATCATTTTTATAATAATGATCAGCTACAGGAAATAACAGGAATAGACTTACTATCTCTAACCATGAATATATAGCTTAGTCTTTCCTTCATAATTAAAGATTTATAAAAACCAATTACAGATAGTGCAAGCATGTGTAGCAAAGTTTTAATTCTGATTATTCATATGTAAATCACCATTTCAGTGAAAGAAATCTAGCAATTTCCTATAATGGTGATATCCTATGTATCACAAATTTAGAAGTTAGAAATTATTGAGACTATTAGGCAATCAATTAATTTAAGGCCTCTAGCCATCTTATAAATGAATTTCAATTTTATTTTTATTGTTTGGGATTCATTGAGGGTACAATAAACCAGGTTACACTGATTGCATTTGTTAGGTAAAGTCTCTCTTGCAATCATGTCTTGCCCCCAGAAGGTAAATCAGTAATTTAAAAACATTTACTTTGTAACTCATAAAAATTACCCAGCAGCCCACAAAGGAAAGACTTTCTTTTATCCTAATGTCTGTTATACTTCCTTGTATTTGGCTTTGTGCCTGTATTTATAGAAATTCACCTGTCATCCATTGCTTCCCTAAGCAATGAGGAAGTCCTGGGAAAACTGTATTAAGAAAACGTTCTGGCTGGGCGCAGTGGCTCATACCTGTAATCCTAGTACTCTGGGAGGCCAAGGCAGATGGATTGCTTGAGCTCACAACTTCAAGACCAGCCTGAGCAAGAGCAAGACCCCGTTTCTACTAAAAAGATAGAAAAACTGAGTCAAGAGGATCACTTAAGCCCAATAGTTGGACGTTGCTGTGAGCTATGATGATGTCATGGCACTCAACCCAAGGCAACTCCGTCTCAAAAAAAAAAAAGTTCTCAAATCATAAAGTAAGGCTCACCTTGCTCTAGTTGTTTTTGTCTCTTTGTTCTTGATATTTTCCACCTTTTCCAGGGATATTTATTATAGATAAAGAATGATGTGATCTCACAAATGTTTGCAACTTGGAATAGTATGGCAAGAATTCTTTCTTCACTCTGTTAAAAAAAAAAAAAAGACTGAGCTGAATTGCAAGAAAATAATATCGTTGTTATCATAGTACTGCATTTTACATGAGTAGAATGAATTTTTTTTTGGTTTGGCTTTTACATTTACATGCTTATCTTTGATTTTTTGGGGCAATTTCTAAATCTCACATGAGGCATACATTAAAAGTATCTCAAATCTGTAGAAAAGAGTCAATTAGTTGACACAGAAGTGTGAGATTTGAGAGACCAATTCACGTTCTTCCTTCTTGTAATTTAACATTCTCTTTTCCCTAAATCAATCATCCTGAGTAGTTGGTATATGTAAGTGGTATTTAACGCTGGACAATTTTATTCCCCAGAATAAAATAATTTTATTTTAATAAATGAAATAAATAAAATAATTGTTTTAATAAAACAATTTTATTCCCCAAAATAAACATTGCCCTATGGCAATGTTTAAAGATATTTTTGATTGGCACAAATGGAGGAGGTGAAGTCTGCCGTTGGTTTTTAGTATGCGTGAACCAGATTAAATGCCTAACATTCTATAATGTACAGGACAGCCCCATAACAAAGAATTATCTAATCTTTACCCAGGCAGATATCCTTCTAGTCTTTCTTTCCAGCAATTGCACTTAAATGTATGAACATGCATGTTCTTTGGGCTGCTGTGGGACCAGACTTAAAATAGTACCAGGCATATGGTAGAGACATTACAACTCTGAGTTATAGCTACATTAATGATGCTCAGTCATTAATATTGGTAGGATTAATACATTGCCTCTGTGTTAAAGCTCTTTAAAGGAATGAATTTTTAGAAAAAAAAGAGAATTTATTCTCATATTTAGAATAAATTAATAAAAATAGAAGAAACAGAAAGCTATGTGGGAGATCTGATGGATGTTCTGCTTACATCACACGTGATTTCTTATAACAAACTAATGAAACGTACTTTAAGAAACTTCTAAAATTCTTATTTTTACTTTTACAATTTTAGCTACAATACTATAACTGCTATAATAAAAACTTTTTTTACATTACAGCCTTAATTCTTTGCAATGTAGATAATTATAATTATTTCATTTCATTCCTATCAATATTTCATGGCAATATGTCCTGAATTTGACAAATGGAAAATTGCTTCTTTTTAATCAACAAACTTTGCAGACAGGAAATTATGGAATTTTGAGTAATCATAATAACTCAATACATTTTTAATTTATTATGTAATGAAAGAAGGAAAGGAAAGACAAAAGAAAAGAAGGGAGAGTGGGAGGAAAATATTAAGAAAGGAAAAGGAAAGAAAGAAAGAAGGAAGGAAGGAAGGAGAGAGAGAAAGAGAGAAAGAAAAGCAAGAAAAGAAAAGAAAAGAAAGAAAGAAAGAAAGAAAGAAAGAAAGAAAGAATGAAAGAAAAGGAAAGAAAGAAAAGAAAAGAAAGAAATAAAAGAAAGAAAGAGAAAGAGAAAGAAAGAAAGAAAAAAGTTAGTTTACTAAGATGAGAAGCTATAGGAGTGGTGAATTTATTAAAAGTCTCAATGAGAAGGGCAAGATTGATAACCCTTAATACATTGTTTTCCCCAAGGAATATTTGCCTTTAAGCCTTTTGCAGTATTGTGCCCTTTGTAAAACACTCAAATTCAGCTGTTTCTTGCCAAATCACAAGTTAGCATGTGTTCATCCAATCTTACTAGATAGCAATTAAGTGCTGATGGCTACTGACTGTCCTGTGTGCAATGGAGTTAGACCATAAATAAAAATTTGCCAGTCAACCCTGAAAGGAGAAAAATGAGGATAAAAGGAAGCTTTCAATGAAGCTAACATTAAAAGGACAATTCTGGTTATGTTTATAATCCATTTTTAGTTAATTTTTGTTAATGGTATATTCTGCTCATATATATTCTCTTTTATAATATTTAAAATAGCTTGTATATGATGGATATTTTAACATTTTGCTATTTGTCAGAGCAACGGATCACAAATATATACTAGTTTTTATAAAACTTTTACAAGGCTGTTGATACTGTATTTGATAGTCTATGAGGCTATAGTTTGCATTAGCAAAATATCCTAGGGACGCTATACTATACCTAATTTTAATCTCAATTACACAGCATGTGTGAGATATAGTGTATTTTTATAGGTTTATTCAACCCTTTCAGTTCTAAAGATATTACCTAATTTCATAGTACTCATTTTTCATACAGCACAAATGAACGCAAAAAAAGAAAAAAAAGTGCTAAAATTTTATTCTGGTCATTAATGCATGCTCACAATATAATTAGCATTCTGGACAGTATTCATTAACTAGCTATCCAATATATAAAGGATTCAGATTTGATGTGAAATATGAAAAGAGAAGGTAACTTTATAAATAATAGCATTAAATAATAAGCACAAGAAATAAATACTTGAAGTTTCATAAAATATGAACTAGACTTGTCTAAGACATTTATTTTCCATGTTACTCTCACCACTCAAAATTCTTGCTATTCTACTGCTTTTTCCCAGCTATATTTAAAACATTTGGAGAGAGGTTTCAAGATGGCTGACTAGAGACACTGAGTATTTGCCTCATATGAGAAATAGTCTACAACAGAACACTGGGATTCAGCAGGGAACTGACAGGGAACATTTGTGGTATGGAAGAAAAGGGGGACAAACCAGCTGGCCCAGCCAGAATTGTCTGGAAGTTGGGAAAAATTCTCTAGTGCATAAAAAGGGTGAGGGATCCGCAGTGGTGCACATTCCCACCCCAGCCCTCTAGGTCCCAGCACCTATTATGTGGAGCGTGGTGGTGTCTACATGACAGCATTGTTCTAAAGAGGGAGTAGGTGCTGGGTCCCACACAACCTCTGAGACACAAGCAGAGGCAGCCAGAACTATTTTGAGGGTCCAGCCCCTTCTGGACTATAGCCTGCCCAACAGGCCCTGCATCTCTGCAGCCCTCGAGCCCATTGCTATCTTTCTTTGTCTGCCCAGGCCAGAGCATTTCAATGCTAGCTAGACCCAGCAAGGCAGACAAGTCCCCACCACTCCAGCCGTTCAGTATCCTGCACCCCAGGGAATGGTTGGTAAAGCACACGGAGGAGGCTGCCGGCAGGACAGAGCCAATGCACATGTCTTCAGAGCCTGGGAGTTGGCTGCCTGGGTTCTTCTGCAGCCATCACCTGCAAGACACCCTCAGTGGTAGGGCCACCCCGGGCCAACAGTGTCTCCAAGTTGCCTAAGGATCTGAATCCCAGGCACTGTCACTGGAACAGAACAGAGAGGCAAGATAGACCCACACAAACGTTGTCAACTACTTTTGTTTTAAAAAAGTACAAAGGGGGGCGGCGCCTGTGGCTCAAGGAGTAGGGCGCTGGAATTCAATGGAAATAAGTTTTTGAACAAATAATGTGGGCAGAACTGAACTTTCAGATGTCAACAAATTAAACACAGATCTTACACATTTAACAAAAATTAACTAAAAATGGATTATAAACATAACTATAAAATGCAAAACCAGTAGCCCCAACTCAAGCATTACCAAAGCTACAATATAACAAAGACATCTGTACCCTCTTAATATTTTTATTTAAATAGATAAAATATAATTGAGTAACAAAAAAGAAAGGAAAAATCTGTCAGAGCTTATGTTGGCTAATGATTTTAGATAATGCAAAAAGCATGATTTATAAAGAAAAAAATCAGTAAATTTGCCCTCCTAAAATTAAAAAGTCTGCTCTGTGAAAGACCTTGTGAAGAGATAAGCCATAAGATGAAAGAAAATTTCTGTATATATATATGTATAATGTGTGATTCCAAAATATGCTATACAAAAGAAATGTATTAGTAAGGAAATCACACAATTAAAAATCCACTAACATTGGGCAGCACCCAGTGGGTAGGGCGCCGGCCACATACACCGAGGTTGGTCAGTTCAAACCCAGCCTGAGCCAGCTCAACAATGAAAACTACAGCAACAACAAAAAAATAGGTGGGTGTTGTGGTGGGCGCTTGTGGTCCCAGCTACTTGGGAGGCTAAGGCAAGAGAATGGCTTAAGCCCAAGGGTTTGAGGTTGCTGTGAGCTGTGATGGCACTCTACCCAGGGTGACAATTTGAGACTGTGCCTCAAAACAAAAAAGAAAAATCCACTAACGTCACCCCTACCTCAAGAAAATAAATAAAATAATTTAAACACCCATCATATATATTGATTAAGTGGAAAGGTAGTGGAGACTTTTTTTTTTTTTCGTAGAGACAGAGTCTCACTTTACTGACCTTGGTAGAGTGCCGTGGCGTTACACGGCTCACAGCAACCTCCAGCTCTTGGGCTTACGTGATTCTCTTGCCTCAGCCTCCTGAGCAGCTGGGACTACAGGCGCCCGCCACAACGCCCGGCTATTTTTTTGTTGCGGTTTGGCAGGGGCTGGGTTTGAACCCGCCACCCTCGGTATATGGGGCCGGTGCCCTACTCACTGGGTCACAGGCGCCGCCCCGGTAGTGGAGACTTTTATAATTAAAGGAGAAAGAAAAAGCTTCGGTATAGATACACAGATGCTCATAAAGGTAGACTTATAATTGTGCTCAACACATTTTTTACTGAGATATTGTTAATCAAATACTCAAATTTTCATGTATAAAATACAAGTTATAGAAAAAAAGAGTTAGTTATTTGGGCCCTCTAATGTCAGCTACTCATCCTTTAACTTGTGTTCGTTTCTAAAGACCCCTTGCTGGCATTTTCAGAATTATAAGTCAGTACTTAATAAGAAGTTGTCAGTTTCTGTATTATGCCTTGAAACTCAGGCATTTGTAGAACAGGGAAAGAGGTTATCATTTGCATTATTTCTATCCCTTCAGTACCCTGTTTACAAATCCCTGTTACGAATTCTGGATAGCCAACATCCTCTTGCAGATCCTAACAAGCAGCTATAATTAGTTGACCAACCCATTACAAATCTGTTTCTGGGTGGTATTATAATACTTTGTTCTAACTGTTTCTGGGTGGTTGCTGTAGCGTGTCTATCACTTAAGACCTTCACACACACGAATTCATGTTTTGCCCACACATTTGGCTATGTACACAGTGGTTTCTGGGCATAAATGAACTAATTAAATAGGATTCACAATTCAAGACTTTTTCCAGTAAATTTAATTATCTTTTCTGTTTTTCCTCTCATGGATAATAAAATAAAATAATGGGCCGTAAAACTGGCTACAATTGATCAAAGCACTACATTGCATTAAAAAATGCTATAGTTTAGAGAGCTTTAAATAAATTGGAAACATGAGTTTTTATTAATTGCAATCTGTGCATTTACTCTTGTGTGTTCTGTGTACTCCAAGTGATATTTCAATCAAAAACACGAACATGCACACGCCTTCCATTCACACCTATTACACATATGCAGGGATATGCAACAAAAAGCAAGATTAGCTTTTATTACCTCCCAAATATTTCGGTCAATTAACCTGTTTGTTCTAACTGTAAGTAACTTCATTTCTCTACCTCAATTATTCAGGAAGTCTCTTTTAACAGCCTCGTTAAAGAGACTTCCATTCTTTTTAACCTAAACCCTCTTAAATATTTTCAACACACAGGAGCCTAACATTGTAAAAATTAAAAACACTCATATTACTACTAATTTTATGAAGTAAAAATTAAAAACACTCAATATTACTACTTACGAGAATGAAACTCAAGTTCCATCCCCTTGTATGTCAGAGCTCACATATGTATAGCTGTGTTTCTAAGCATGTTACATATATTAACTCAATGGAAATAGCAACTCTTTAAGGGAAATACTGTTATGATTCCAATAAGTGGAGAAGAAAATGAGACAAGAGGCTAAATGATTTGTTTTTGATTATTGAGTCAGTGATATAGAGTATCTTCAAACCCAGTCATTTGGATTCAGAGTCTGTACCCCTAATCAAGATTCTATATTACCTGAATATCCTACAAGATACTTCTCCATTTGGCTATTTACGTTCCTAGCTTGTTAGAATCAAATAGCAAATAAAAATCGAATGCAAGCTTACACAACAAAATCAAATGTATTGTTTTAGAGAAATGATGGAGAGCTCAACAAGGAAACTACAGAATGCTACTCAAAAAGGAGGAAGAGAGAAAGGTATTTTGTGAGGTTGGGGATAAAGTTTTGGGATTCTGAGGAGAGTCTAAGTAAAGCATGGCTGAATTCTAGATGGAGGATGCGAGGATTAAGCAGGAACTGAGCACAACCAGAAGGCCTGAGGCCTAGAAACCAGGTTCCCCCAGGAATAAATGATAAATAGGATTAGCAAATTGGTATGAAGATGCCATGAGAAGCAAAGCTGAAGTCACTCAAGTGCGGCCCTTCACAGATGCCGTATGACTTTGGAAATGTCTTGTTAACGCACAATTAAAAGCATTTATATCTTCAAACTCTATTTTTTGGAATAGTTCCTGCGTCTGTTTTCATACACACCATATTCTTTATCAGAAATGCTCCTGTCTATGTTCCCTTCTCTGTTTTGTCTTCATTAGTATCTATTAATCCATTCAGATAAAATTTAGTTATCACTTCCCCTAGAAGAGCATCCCTGCTATCTATGTGATAGGACTAATGACACCTACTCATATGTTCCCTGTTTTTGTTTCCATTGTCTGTCTCTGAGTGCTTGTTTCCCACTGACCGTGAGTCCGCTTAAAGCAGGGATGCTTTTTATCCCACTCTTATCTTGTAACCCTTGCCCTTTGCAAGGGTTAAACGATAACACTGATGAAAAGGAATGAATGAATTTTTGAAAGAAATTTTAAAAACAGATTCATGTCAACAGAACATTTCTTTTTTATTCCATGACTCTGTTGAGAAAGTGAAACTGGTGGTAAGTATGCCAATTTTCACTAGTCTGGGTAAAGCGCTTTACAAAATGAGCCATCCCACACCCTAATGTCAGTGCAAATTGCAATGTTAATCGTTGCTCTATCCTGGGATGTATACAGCTGTTCCATGTAATTTACAAATTGTCTCCTGTCCCCTCAGCTTGTGGTTGTTCCACATTTGCTTGCCCAATAGCAATTTCTTAGGCTTCCTGCTGCCCTGAGTCCTTTATATACACCTGATGAATCTGCTGCAAACCTTCCCTAATTACGAAGACCCGGCTGCAACCTAGATACTACATACCCGTGTTGTGATCTTAGACATGATGTTCCATAAACAGAGGCACAAATTAAATTTTATAATTTTCAAGAGTATTAGGATTAGACTGCTGCAATCTCCTACACTCCTCTGTTTGCCACTCCCGTAATGTGCTATTGTTGAATCTAGAGGCATGGGGTCCCTTGGATTCAAGTTCCTAATTATTTTCAACTTACGTAGCAATTTCAGCATTGCCTTTGGTAATACATTTCAAATGATAATAATATTCAGCTGCATGACAAATAAGTGTATGATCATTCTATCTTTGATCCAGTGCATGGATTAAATGTAGAGGGATCTCATGACTAATCCCATTTTAAAAGATGAGAGAAATAAGAAATACACGCTTAGTGTGTGTAGAAGATAATGGGACATGGTGCTTAATTTAAAATATTTATGAACCTGTACCATTCACTAGGCAAGATTACAGTGACATCTCAAATGGAATATGTGAATAGAATTGAATAAATTCATATTAGAGGAAATTCATTTTCTAAAATGTACATAACAAACAGTGCTATGTCAGAACCTGTAAAATCCTCATGGTGGATTTCAAAAGTTCCCACAGGTAGAAGAATATTCAAAATTAAAAACTTGGGCTTATGCTATTTATGTCAGAAAGTTTCGTATCAACAGTTTTCTGGTTATTTTCAGACAAAGACTTTCCTTATTATGGTGGATCATCTTTATGATGATGCTATTTTATTTTCTCTCATGCATTTGACCTTATTGAAAAATCATCAGGAACAAACATTTTGGGACAAGGTCAGCATTTTCCAGGTTAAAAAAGTAAATGCTCTCTCCTTAGCACTGATTGGCAGACTTTTCTTAAAGTGAGATGTAAGGGCAATGTGCAAAGCTCATTAATAAACCATCAATTCCACGGACTCCCTTTTTAAAGGAGGCGTTTATCACCTTTCTTTAAGACAAAGTAGAGAGTGTAAAAGAGGGTGAAGAAAGAGTGAAATTCGTAGCAAATTCACCACTATGTAAAATCTTATTAATACTAACTATGGACTTGGACAGACAATGATTGTTTTTATGGTTTCAATATTTGATTCCTGGACCTTCACTTCTTTGTAAATCGTAGCATGCATTTGAAAGCGAGTTTCCTTATCCGTAAGCCAGGCATACTACTGTGTCCCTTGCAATGCTGTTGTCAGTATTATGGAGACTATAATTGAAGTGGCTGACATTTGTAAGGCACATATGAATGATAGCTGTTAAATTTTTTATATTTCCATTGGGGGAAATGTGGTTGTTAGGGAGGATAGAATTCTTCTGTAAAGACTTCCCTGAAATTGAAGATAAGCTAATTGTCCCTTATGTTTGTGCTTAGAACCTGTGTAAATGTTCAACTTTAAGACTAAATAGGATAACCTTATGTCTTTTTACTGGTAATCAGTAAGTTCTTGGAGCATAACAAATGCATTTTATTTCTTTTTTTGCTTTTTAATTTCACATTCATATGAGGTTACAAATGATTAGCAGGTACATTTTATTAAATCTTCTGTAACCATACTATTAAATGTTTCCTCAACTCCACTAAAAAGAGTAAGATATTTGACAAAGTCTATGGACTATGTTTCTCAAATCAGAGCTTCACCACTAACTGGATGCCCCTGGAGGAGTTTCCTGCCCTCTCTTTTCTGTACAAGGCTTAATGCACTACATGAAGTATTTTGAGAATTAAATAAAATAATTTATTCAAAGCACATAACAGAGTTTCTACAACAAAATAAAGACACAATAAATGTATAAATTTGGCAGGTATCATTGACGAGGCTCCTACATTATGTAAGTTTCACTTTCCTTGAAGTCAGATGGGCTGTGTGTGGATAGCGTTCCTTCAGCAAAGGGACTTGATCTCTGTGCAGGTGACAGGACTGCCATCTTCTGATGCACATCTAGCTTTAGAAGGGAAGACACATGTCATCTAACAAGTACCTTTATACAGGGTGTCCCTAAAGTTTGTGGGCAATTTACTATGTTAAACGATTTTAATTACACACAAACTTTATATCCGCCTGTCTATCTACCTCCTGTAAAGAACTGAATTCACTACAATGAGAAAATCTAAATAAAGTTTTGCTTAAGATCATTGCTCTTGGGTTTCAAAAACAATATATGAGTTTATATACACACACAGACATATACATACACACTAATAAAAGTTAATATGAATATTTGGTTAAAAATATAAAACCTGATATAAACCAATAAATTAATTTTTCTAATAACCAATATTGGAAATAAATGTTTTATTTTCAAGTACAGTAGGTTCTGCATGGTTTGAGGATAAGAAGTAAAGCTTCATAGACAATATGGCACCCAAATAATGCATAAAGGGGAATTCATTTTTAATGAATATTATATCATTTTGATATGATTTACCTTAATTTATCAAAAATGTACTTATTAATAATTGGAGAGATTAAAAATGAAATCATGTGTGAAAATACTTAGGCAATTTCATGAATAAAACTCAGGCCAAGGAAAACGTCATAATAACATTGAATCCCTTGAATTACAAGGTCCAATTACTTAAATTTTTAACATTTTTCTGTCACCATTCTCAACAGTTGTTAAGTACTACACACAGAATATTAAATAATTGCACAAATTTTCTGTGCTAGTAAGAAATTCATTACAATTACTTTTATACTTTATAAAATAACATGAGTAGTTTCTCACATACCAGGAACACATGTTTCCAGTATGGCTTTATTCTAAAATCTTGTTTGTGAAAACCCTTACGAGATAGGCTACTTGTAGTCTAATGGATTACTACTCAAAGATACATTTATTAAGAACCTGCTAAGTGCCAGTTAAAGCCTAAGTAGACCTGTATTTTTTTTTTTTGTTTTGTCATGCTTAACATCAACTTACCTCACTGGATTCTAACTCATTTTCTTTTCCTATTTTCTTTCCCGCATTACCCCCTTTAGTGAGTGCCATATCAATAATCATTAAAACATAAATATTTATACTATTGTAAGATGAATAAAAACATTCTTAATACATTATCAATTATAGTTGCAATTTAGAAAAAAGCTTTTAACCACGAACTTAGAAAAGAAGTTTTAGAATGTTTTCTTCTTAAATAGCATAGAATTTAAATTACATACCTTGTGTAAAAAAAAGTAGCAAAAATGTGCACATTATAAAAACTGGCTGGTGAGGGCGGCGCCTGTGGCTCAGTGAGTAGGGCGCTGGCCCCATATGCCAAGGGTGGTGGGTTCAAACCCAGCCCCGGCCAAACTGCAACAACAAAAAATAGCCAGGCGTTGGGCGGGCGCCTGTAGTCCCAGCTGCTCGGGAGGCTGAGGCTAGAGAATCACATAAGCCCATGAGCTGGAGGTTGCTGTGAGCTGTGTGACGCCATGGCACTCTACCGAGGGCAGTAAAGTGAGACTCTGTCTCTACAAAAAAAAAAATAAATAAAACTGGCTGGTGGGTAGTGCCTGTGGCTCAAAGGAGTAGGACGCTGGCCCCATATGCTAGAGGTGGCAGGTTCAAACCCAGCCCTGGCCAAAATTGCAAAAAAATAAAAAATAAAAATAAATAAAAAATACAAAAACTGGCTGGTTAGAGGTATCCTAGGACTGATTTAGAAATGTATGAAAGGTTACGTGTTTTTATTATTTGTAAAAACATTTGCATAGAATATTTTATAAAGTGGTACTGGAAATAGATCCCACTTTAAGGGCTTTAAGTATTTCCATCATACATTTGCAAATAGATGTGCGTATGTACAAAAATATTTAAATATATATTTGTGTAACTGCCTGTAGTTTAAGAGATGATGATATTTATTCATAATTTATTTATGAGTTTGACAGAATCTATCAAGAAAACTTGTTTTAAACTTTTCTAAATATATAACACAATGAAAGTGATCCAGAGTAAAGTCCATACCTACTCATATATAAATTATGGAGCTGCCACTAACAGCCAGTTACTGAAAGTGTACCTCTCGATGTAAAGAAGATTTATTCACGAGGGTGACAAAGTGAGAAGTGAGACTCATCTCAAAACAAAACAAAAAAAACAAAAAAACTGGAATGTTAAGTTTTGTTTTGCTTGGAGGTAGAGGCAAAGAGGGAAGGGTGTGGTTTCACTTATGATTGAAACTGCGGGGATTTTTAAAAAATGTATGATGACAAAGGAAAAGCTATCATTCTTGCAGTTATTGTAAACATATTTCATAAAGGTTATTTACCAAAACTTGTTGGCATTTAAAATAAAATACTTTACAAAATGTAAACACTTTAATATCCTTGAAAATATCTTTGATTAGTGTTATACTTCTTGAATCTAAGATTATATTGAAAAAAACATACATATTATTATGTTTGCTTTGCTGACATTGATAAATGGAAACAAATGCACATACAAGAAGATTAAAATATAAATCAACTAAAAGATATAAATAAATAAACAAATAGTTATTTGGATTATCTGTCCTTGATTTTTATTGGTTCTACCAGAGGGCATGCACATATTATGGCTATATGTCAACACCATCATTTCTTTGGTGAGACTAACGTATATAGGGTATGTATCATAGGTTAAAAGGTAAACACTTATCTTTCCTAGACTCAATGCCTAAAGCTGCTATTTTTCTTCAATGTATGTTCCATAATTCCTACTTTGACAAAATGTTGACCAATGACAAAAATATATCATAAATATCAACCCTATGATTGTTCAGATCAATATTGGCCTGACCCTGGACTTAGGTTTAGATAACATATGAGCTGTCAAGTTACAACATTCTCTTTTGATTCCGGCTTGACCTCGTCCCACCCCATATTCCTGGGTTGCTCTTTCAGATTACAGAGAGCTCCTGATTATGATGGTTGAATTTACAATTTTTCAACTTTATGCTGGTGTGAAAGAAATATGCATACACCAGAAATCATGCTTCAAGTACCCACACAACCATTCTGTTTTTCATTTTCAGTATAAAATTCAATAGATTATTAGACATATTCAATAAGTTATTATAAATTAGGCTTTGCATTAGATGATTTTGTCCAACTATAGGTGTTATGAGCATGTTTAAGTTAGGCAAGGCAAAGCTATGATCTTTGGTAGGTGAGGTGTATTAAGTGTACTTTTGACTTACGATATTATCAGTTCTACAATGTGCTCGTCAGGTGCATTCCCATTGTAAGTTAAGGAGCATCCATATATCCGATACTCTGAACTCCAGAGGACGTGACAAGAGTATCAATAGTCTAGCCAGTTTCTGTCTTTCCCTTCATTTACATTGCTGAGACTGTAGTCCATATCCCCCTCCATATTGTATATGGAGTGAATTTTATTAACATAACTACTGGTGTAAATCTATAAGGAATTCATAAGTTCTACTTACTTGTTTTACCCACATTGATAACAGATGCTCAGAGATACCTAAATGGAGTTTGCAAATTTCATTTTACTACTGTATATTAACTTCCTGACTTCAAAAGTGTAAGAAACAGCACAGCCTTCAAAAAAGTTCCATCTGGGATTTTTTTCTCTACCCTGATGCTTGTTCTGGAGTTTTACCCAGGCTTTGAACACGAACAAATTCAAGATTTAAAAAAGGAGAAACGTTGATCACCACACAAGAAAACATGTTGCTTGATTATAAAATGTATATATATACATATATATGTATGTAGTGAGAATTAAGATATGAGATAAAATATTAAATATAATTGTAATCAGCCAAACATAGTTTATGAGTTCATAATTTTAAAGTAGTTTATGTTCTTGAATAAAAAAAAACTAACCTAAGTATAATTTTTTCTATACCAAATGAAGTTTTTTGTTTTTTTTTTAATAAAGAAGCAGATATCTTTTGATTAGCAGAATATGTTGAAAAAGAACATGGTTAGAGGCAAGAAAATCAAATAGCAGAAATAGACGTTAATCCCAGCTAGAGTTTGGGGTAGAATAGTTCCTCTTAATTTGGGTACAAATATAAATATATATAGCATATGATTCTAAAGATTTAATAGTATCTAGTAGTCTAACAGAAAGATAATAAAGATAAATAGAATTTGTAAATATTGAGCCACCGCTTCTGATATAATGCAGGGCTAATTTCCTATGAGCTTCTGGTGACAACATTTTCATTAACTGATCAATAAATCACATTGCTTTATGTGTGTTGCTTTATAATATTTTATATATATTTTTTAGAAATAATCATTTACATGTAGTGTTCCTGTATAATAATAAATCACTAATTTTTTCCCATAACATGACCTGAAATTTCTAGCCTTACAACATTGCTGTCTACTAAGCTTTTATTTTTGTTGTTATCTCATGAATCCACACATTTTACCTCTTTCTCACTTTTCCATAACTTCATCACTCACTATAGTTGTTACATTAAAACTTTCCAGAGCAGCCTCATACACAGATCAGTGAATTTTCAGTTTCTTTTCCTGGATGAATCGTGTTGCTGATTCATTAACAATGAATTCACGGCCAACAGCCTGTAGCTATCACCCGAACAGAGCTTCTTTAACACGGGTATGTTCTCCATGAGACATAGCACAGTTTTCTTGTGCATAGGATCACTAGACAGCACTGCAACATTGCACTTGCAAGGCATTTTAAACAGCATAATCACTGACAAAATGCACAGATATGTGAAATCATGACAATAAAAAGGTTATAAAAAGAATACTTGTTTACTGTATGAGAGCTGGAACAAACCAGCGAAATATCACCTTAACTTTACCTGGGAGAGTGCACTTTGAGCTACTCAATTATTTTGCACCTCTGTGCATGTACTCAGCTAATCTTTCTTAGTCATTAGCACTTTGATATTGATCTTGGGGTTAGAAAAAATCTTTAGTGAGTAAGTGAATGGGCAAATAGAGAATCTACAAATAATTCAGATCAGCTACGTATAGAAATGTGGCTGAGGCATATCACTTAACAATGTTGCCCAGTGCCTATCTTGCATGAACACCTGCTTAGAGTTTAATTACTACAGTTTTCAGAGAGTTGTGTTCATTGTCAGTATCAAGCCACCATTGGTATTGTCTTGGTTGTGTGATGTTTTGAATTTTTGTTATGCTTGCTTTTGATTTATGAACACAGTTAAATTAATGTCATCTTTTAAGACCTAATTTTTTGTACATTATTTAGCAAACCACTTCATTACAGTGATGTGTAAACACATAAAGGACATTTTTGCTGTAATTTTCCAGTTATTAGGCTTTAAGACATGTATGTATTGGAATTCAAAAATGAATGACCTCATTTTTGTTTGTAGCAACAATTTATTAGTTATGTGCTCTCCAGAACAGTGTTACTTTGAGAATTAGTAAATTACTTATCAATATAGTTAGATAAAATTGATGAGTTGTAGAGCATTATTTCAAAGTGTGCAATTAGTTACATGTAGTCAACTGTTGATTTTATGAAGCGAATAAGTGTTAGAAGCAATTTGCTTATTGTATGTTCCTTTTTTTTCTTTCTAATTTATGATAGTCCTTGGTTTGCTCCAGTGTAATGTGCAGAAAGAGGATTAAGGGGGCAGCAGAACATGTTCACTACCTTATATTTGATGGGTTCACCCATTTAGATTGTTGATGTAGGTTTAACCAATAAAAACCCCTTATGTTATGTAATATACTAGTCAATATCCCCAAAGACATTTATTTGTCTTTATTGATTGCTTGCATAGTCATATATGACCAATAGCATACACAAAATCAGAAAAACCCGTTTTACAGAAATATAATAAACCAATAAGGAGAAGCAGATGTAAGAAAGAATAACAAAACTTGAAGATTAACTTCTTTTTAATATGTGTGTTGAGCGTATAGCTGAAGAATAATTATATGGACTATGCACTGTTTTAAGTACTTTGGAAAAATTAACTCATTTAATACTCATAATGGCCATAAGAAATGTTTTTATCGTGATGGCCATTTTACAGATAAGAACATTCAGCACTAAACTTTAGATAAATGGTCCAATCTCAAAAATGGAGTAAGTGGTAGAGTCAAGGTCAAACTCCAGGCAAACTGCCTGAAGAGTGGGTGCTTTAATCATTGTCTGAGGCTTTCATGTCTGGGTGTTAGTCTCTATTATTCTCCTATGCACTTTTTGACATTGGTTCCTCCAAATTTCAAAAAAAAAAAAAAAATCTAACCCCTGTTTTTGAGGGATTTCCTTAAGACATAACATGTACTTTTACTCACAGAGAAGGATAAACACTCTCCCTTTCCACCATGGAAAGAAAAGGAGAAAGTGCAGAGAACACTGGCTGTACTTTTGAAAGTGTGGGGGTAACTAACACCATTTAATCACATTAGTGAATTCTCACCATACGAATCTCTGGAAAATAAATAACATGACTCACTTAGAAATGTTAATTTTGTGTCAGTGTATAAGGCAGACATATTTCACTATTATTTCCTAAGTTTGTTTTAACTCTTTTATTTTATTTTATTTTATATATTTTTGAGACCAGGTCTTGCTCTGTCACCCAGGCCCCAGTGCAGTGGTATGATCATACTGCACTGTAGCCTTGAACTCCCAGCCTCAAGTGATCCTCTTGCCTCAACCACCCAAGTAGCTAATAGCACTGGTGTGTGTTACTGTGGCCAGATAATGTTTTAATCTTTTGCAGAGACAGGGTCTCATTATGTTTCCCAGGCTGGTCATGAACTCCTACCCTCAAGCAATCTTCTTCCTTTGACAGTTCAAAATGCTGGGATTACAGGCATAAGTCACTATGCCTGGCCTTGTTTTCTAAGTTAAAAGAAAGTCACTGTAAAAAATCGATATATAAATAAGTTGATTTTAGCCAATCATAAATGTTTGTTTTTCTAAATCTTGAAATCATATGGATAGACTTTATCATTTTAAAGGGAGTTAATTTTGGAAGACTTTTTAGGAGAAGGTAGGAAACAGTATGCTTCCTCAAAGTAGTAACTAGAAATTTACATGATTTTCTTCAAAAGAACATTGAGCCACTCTTGTAGAATAAGAACTCTTTTAAAAAGCTTGTAGTATTTCTCATTGTAATTATAGTGATATTGGAAATAAGTGAACAGTATAGCAAAATAATCGAAGAGCTACATTATAATAGCCTTAGGAAAGGGCCAAATGTAGTTTACTGATCTTTTTTGCATACTGTTTAATAAACAGAATGTACCCCCAGTAATAATAGTTAGTGTTTCTGAGTGTTTCAAATAATAAAATAAGTATTCCTAGAATTTTCAATTCATTACCATTTTTTCCATAAAGAACATAAATAGAAAATGCATTCTATTACGTAGAAAATTTTCAGTGCGGTTATGTATTAATTAAAGATATCTAATGTTCCTTCATTCTGGGATCAGGCCATAATAACAGGATGTAAGAATCATTAAAGCTTAAAAAAATTACTGTTACCTAGATGGTCTATGAACACACAGTGAACAGCTTTTTCCATCTGAAGGCAGTTGTGTATAAAAATTACAAATTGACTTCACTTCCATTTATAAGCCAAATTATTTTCCCAGAGACACTGGATGAATAACCACTCAATCCCTCATCTTCCCCTATCTCTTTAGATTCCAACTTTGAATATGAATTCACCAGAGAATAGACAACTTCAAAACAAGCTTAGGGTGGATCCTACCAGCCTGGCAAAATAGCACCCTCATTTTCTCTAATTTCCTTCTTTTTTTCCCTTTAAATTTATATGCTTGAACTTCAACTTGGCTATTTCAAACATTCAAAAACCCCATGTTTAAGTTCACTTTCTGGCCACTGCAACTAAGCTCCTGCCGCACTTGCTATGCAGAAAAGTTCACGCAGCAGGTGCAGTGGCAACATGTTTTCTTATTCCCTGACCATGTCATTCCACTGAAGTGGTCAAGGAAATAACTGCCTTCAAGAAACCAAAAGCTGTTTGATATAGATTAGGCAAAAGTGTACTGTAGAAAATAAGGAAAAGGACTTTCTTCTGATTATCACTGATCATTACTTTCACAATGTTATACACAGAAAGATCTCTTGAATAATTTTATTGGTAAAACTTGAATACATTTTTCTGAGTAATTGCAACTTCTTAAATAACTGTTGATTTATTACTTTTTCTATTCAATTTGTACTTTCCTTCTTTGGAAACTATTTTCCCTGTACATGTGTGCAATTTGTTCAGACAAATCAATCATTCTCTCTTAGAGTGATATTTATGCTTTGGTGATTATTATTTTTTCACTATATCAGCTCAACTGGTCTTAGGCATCGCTTTTGGCATCTCCTTCCCATTCCCAATGATTTCTGATTTGCTCCACGTTGGAATAAACTGGTAAGACTTTTCAAAACCTCTACCCGATACCCTTCAAACCAGAATCTCCACAGACTGCAGCAGAGAGGGAAAGTACAATAGGAACAGACATCGTTTTTTTTTGGTTGTTTTTATTGGATTTTTTGTGTGTTTTAAATTTTCCTGGTTATGCCACTGTGCAGCAAAGATTGAAAACTTATTTCTTCCGTCGCCACCATCCTATGAACAATTAAAGGCAAATAGTATCTCTGCCAGAGAATAAATACCACCAAAAAAGCACGCTATCTCTGCCCATGCACCTGGAAGAAACCTAGATCTCAGCTTCAGAGACCAGTAGGAAGAAGAACACACCTTGGTATTTTTTCTGTTGTTTGCATTTTAGTTTGGCATTTTTTTTGTATTATTGTTTGGGATTCGTTGAAGGTGCAAGAAACCAGGTTACAGTGATTGCATTTGTAAGGTAACGTCCCTGTTATCTTTGAGATGGAGGTAACTGGGCATCCTATCACAGGGCCAGTATGCTCATTTATTTGACCACATACATCTCTTGTTACCAGTATCTTAATCTTTCACTTTCTGATCCTCCCATCACATGTCCCTCCTAGAGTGTTGTCTAGAAACTCACGTGGCCCTTCTAGATCAACAGAACCTAAGCCTCATTTCAGTTTCCCACGAGCCTCACAGCCATTTGACCTGGAAGATTACAGACACTGAAACATAATAAAATAAATGATAGCTGGTCAATATCCAAGATAATATCCAAGATATTTTACAGCCATTCATTGACCTTAAGAAGAAAATATCACAGATTAAGAAAGAAGGTTCTGTAGAAGAATATTTGTTTTTTTAATTTTTATTTTTTATTTTAATTGAATATTTAACATTTTTATGGATTTATGGGTACTATGTAATATTTTAACATAGGTATGCACTATGGAACGATTACATTGAGCTAATTAACATATTCATCACCTTATGTAGTTATTTCTTTGTAGTGAGAACATTGAAATCTATTAATTTAGCAATTTTGGAATATGCCAAACATTATCATTGGCTATAGTTGCTGTAGTATAAAGAGCTCTCTAAAACATATTCCTTCTTTCTATCAGAAACTCTGTACCCTTTAGCTAACATCTCTCCCCTTACCCCAGCCCAAAGTCTCTGCTAACCCTTCAATTCTCTACTTCTATGAGTTTGTTTAGATTTTTCTTCTCCTTGTTTAGATTACGCATTAAAGTGAGATCACGCAGTAGTTGTCTTTCTCTCTGTGGCATATTTCACCCAGGACAATGTTCTTTAGAATCAACTATGTTGTCCCAAATGTCAGAATATCTTTCTTTTTAAAGCGTGAATGCTATTGTATTGTGTATATATGTATCATATTTCCTTTATTTAATCTTTGGCTCATAGACATGTAGCTGATCCTGTATCTTAGCTGTTGTAAATACCGCTGCAATGAACATGGAAATGTGGACATCTCTTTAACATACTGATTTTAAATTATTTGAAAATATATCCCCAAAATGGGATTCTTGGATCATATGAAGATTCTGTGCTTAGTATCCTAAGGAACCTGAGTGTTTCCACAAGGGCTGGGCTAACGCGTATTCCCATGAACGATGTACGAGGCTCCGCTTTCGTCCACATAGTCATCAACACTTGATTTCTCTTGTCTTTTTGGTAATAGCAATTCTAACAGGAGTGAGATGATATCTAATTGTGGTTTTAATTTTTGTACCCTTACCATTAGAATTATGTGAATGATTACTTATAGTTTTATATCTGGATAATTTTTAAGTTCCAAAGGCTTTGTGAACTATAAAGCAATAATGCTTCAGATAATATAATAGTATTAACATTTTATGCCTAAAAATAACTTACACAATGGAGCAAAGAAAAGTAACTAATTAATTTTAATTTATTAGAACAAAAGAAATACTTGCCAAAGTTTTTACAAAGAAATGATCATATTTGAACGTCTGTCTGTGTAATGATGGACAACTTCCTAGTATCACTGAACACTAAACAGCAGTGTGGGTATTAGAAAGATATAGTTTAAGGGGGCACCTGTGGCTCAAGGAGTAGGGCACTGGCTCCATATACCAGGGGTGGTGGGTTCGAACCCAGCCCCAGCCAAAACTGCAGAAAAATGTAGTTTAATCAAAACAGCTTCAACTTGAAATGTATAATTGCATTAGTGGAATCAAGGGGTACAATGTGCTGGTTTCATATACAATCTGAAATATTCTCATTGAACTGTTCAACGTAGCCTTCATGGCATTTTCTTAGTTATTGTACGTAGACATTTGTACTCTGAGCTATGACTTAACAATAAAAAAAATTAAAATTAAAAAAATGTATAATTGCAGTTATATTCTAAATAAATAAATATAAATAAATGAAAGACATTGTTAAAATTGAAATCTACGTGTCCACTTAAATAGTTCCCTTGACTTTCAAAACTTTCTGGCCTTAAAAGGAAATATAGTCTTATTTGTAAGAAATAAGGAAAAGGAAAGGAAATATAGTCTTATTCTACTCAGATTTCTCTAATGGAAAATTTTTCATCGTTTACATCAATATCAAAAAGATATTTTCAATTGTCTCCTAATCTTGGTTAATTTATGCTAATCCTTCCTGAATTAAAATCAGAACCAATTTACTACCTTTTATGTACTTTATTCTAGCTGAATTACTTGTATATTACTTAATTACATTACCCCAAAACCGGTTCATATAAGTCATTACCTAATAAACTTGGGAAATGTCAAATTTTATAACCTTGGTTTGAAAATTTACCTTATGTTGTAGCATGTTAAGGAGTATGATAAAGATTTGTTTTAATTTTTTAATTATAAAAATGATAAAATGATACATTGATATATTTTTACATATGGATATCCTCATGCAACCAATAATGGACCTGAATATAGGAAGTTTTACTCAGCTCTTTAAAGTTCCTGAGTTTTTCTCCAAGCAAAAAGTTAGATACCATTTTTACTTTTATCATCTTAGATTAATTTCACCTGTTTTGAAATCATAGCCATGAAATAATACTTTTTTGCTTCTTTGTCTCACTCTTTTTATTAATATTGTGAGTGGCACATTCAGGCACATTTTTACAATGAACTTAACCATTCTAATGTTTACTATGGTTATTTGGCTGGTTCAAATTTTGGCTATTATAAAATATTTTTTATAAAAAATTCCTGTTACTTTTGTGAACATAAACATTGGATTCTCAAGTGTGTTATTGCTGGGTTATAAGCTATAGGTTTATGTCAATATAGTAAGTTCTGAACTGGATCTATAATTATTTTAGTAAGAATTTAAATCTTACCGTATGGAGATTTTTTTATACACATGTACATGGTATAGATGTCTTGTACAAATTTTGTTAAATATATTTTAGGTCTTTGATAGTTTTTACCCTATTATGTACAATATTGGTTAATAATTAGATTTTCAAGTTGATGTTTGGTGATATATAGAGATGCAATTGATAATTTTATACAGGCCTTGACTTCTAGTGCCTTACTAAATTCACTTGTATGGACAAATCAGAAAAGCAAAACAGCCAATAATGAATATGGTGAACCACAGATCAAGCCCAGATGTCTGACAAAGCAAAGTCTGAGATTTGAAAGGCCTGAAGTGCACTGCGATAAGGTAATATCTGTGGGAAAAAAATGAGCCTAATCTGTAACTAATCTATATTTCAGGATGACTTCTAGCAGGCAGCTAATAAGAGAACAAAAGGGGAGCCATAATTAAAAGTTGTGAACACTTGAAGAGAAACACAAGCTTCAAATTAAAGACATCTAATGGGCTTGGTAAGAATGACAAATAATCCTAAAGGAGTTAGACTTTTATTTTTATATTACAATTAAACATATGAAACACTTTAATATGGTTATAAAAATGCACAACAAATGCATGTGCCATAATTAAATTTGTCTACTTTTTGCCACTTTTTTATGGAAAATAAATGAGAAATATCTTCAAACCTCTAAGAAAAAATTATCGTCTTTCATCTTCTATGAAAACTAAAATAATAGAAGTATTATTTTAAAAATTCATTTGAAAATACCATACAGTAGAAAGCATAAAAGAATGGCAAATTCTTTGTACTCTAAGCAATTATATAAAATGAATTGTGGGAAGAGGGAATTGATAAACAACACTGTAAATAAAGGAACTAATTGATTATGACTCCATGAGCGGCAATTTGCCACTTCAAGGGCTGAGTTTTTGACTAAAAGATGACCCAGAATCAACAGATCAGTAACAAATATTTACAAATGCTAGTAACAAATCCATTACAATTAGACATCCACCTTCCAAAAGACCATAGCCAGCCACCCTCCCAGTACTTGATCAATATAATCCCCATAGGAAATTCATTAACTCTTAGTTTTATACCCTAAATGCTCATTGTCCAATACCTGGTGGGAATAAACCATTTTCATGTGGAGGATGGTAAGAAAACATCTCCGTGAGTCAGATGAACGGAGGCAGAAACAGAAAATTGTTCAATGTTCTGAGGAGGAGTGGACATATTGTCTCCGTCACACTTATTGTACTCCAAGTATTTAGATAGATGAGTTGTGTTTTTAGCATTTTAATACATTTGAAAAGTTGTGATTATGTGCATAAGGTAAAAAGCTAAATAATGTTTGTAAGCATCTAGTTAATTTAACTAGTAAAATTTGTATTGATTATATTCTTACTGATATAAATTTAAGATAGCCAATTTATTCTCCTATACATACAGACATTTGTTTCTGGAATTTAACACTATTTTAATTACTAAGTTTTAAAATATATTTTGATAATGGTAAAGGGAGTCTACACTCACTGCTTGCTTTTGACAGTAATGCTCAAACAAAGAGCACTAAGTTATATATAACTCACTGACCATCAGATAAAATACAGATTAATAGAAAGAGTAGGAAGATAGTTGAACAAACTCATAAAGAAATTTTTTTCTAGAGAATTATAGAGACCATTGTCAGGGCCTGGGACTGGCCAGGTCTCGGGCTGGCTCAACTAGGTTCTGGACATAACCACTAAGCGACCTTGCTCAGGAACAATTTATCTTAGGTGCCTGAGGGCTATCTACTTTAGCAGGAGAGAGAGAGAGCCTTAGAGAGAGTAAGGCAGTCTTCTTAGAAAGGTAGATCTTAGTCTTTAGCAGAGCTTGGGAATCTTCAGCAGAGAGACGCCGGGCTGGCGTTCTGCAGACAGGAGAGGAGACAGAGTCAGAGTAAGCGGGTCCGTGATAGAATGTGCATGCTCCCGACTGCCTTCTGATCTTGTGCCTCTCAACACCACAGGTGCAGAGACTGTCAATTCCCTAATGCTCTCATCTCACGAGCTCTAATGCTTGCTAGGAGAGCTAAATCCCTCTCTCCATGCCCTTTTCACCAAGGTGTTCCATGGTTGAGCTATACAGATGTTTCTTATAACTCTCTGTCCTCCTAGCTATAGGCTATATGGGCTATTACAACCATAATACTAAATAGGAAATAATTCTGTTCCGCTTCATCCTACTGACATGTAAAAATGATGTTGGAGTGCTAACAGATTGATGTTGATACTGCATCTGTCTGTGAAGCCCTCTCAGCTTGCATATTGTTTCAAGGGTATAAATCCACAGTGGTGGTTGTATTCCCTGAGCTTCCCATGTATCTGAGGTTATCGTAGGCCACCTGAGATTCAGGCATGTCCTCTATTTAGTCTTCAACTTTGATCCATCTACCTCATATCTACAGAATTACCTCACCATGCACTACAACAACCCCAAGGCAAATGCCTAGAATTGTTATTTTATTATTATTATTATTATTTTAGAGACAGAGTCTCAGTTTGTTGCCCTCAGTAGAGTGCTGTGGCATCACAGCTCACAGCAACTTCCCACTCTTGGGCTTAGGCGATTCCCTTGCCTCAGCCTCCTGCGTAGCTGGGACCTGGAATTTTTATTTTCAGATGACTTCAGGTTCCTATTTCCTTCTCTTCTTCAGGATATCATGTAAAGTCTTTGGGATTAAGTCTATGCTATGTTCGGGTCTTGAGGAAACAAGGAACATATGGTTACATAGGAAACTAACCCAAAACAATAGAAGGCACTCTATCAGATATTCTCCTACAAATAGAAAGCAGAACAAAGGTTCATCTGCTTTTCCCCTCGAGAAAAGAAAGTAGCACATGTGTGTGTTTTTATCTTCTCACCTGTGTCTCCTCAACTAAATTCACCCTAACCCTAACCCTAAGGAAATTTAGAGCAATTTCCACCCTGGAGAGTAGAAATGTTGGATCTTTAGAAAAGGACCTTGTCTTGCCCTTCCAACTTTTTCTTCTCCACCAACTCCACCAGAAAGACATTATTACATTTACCCTTCCTCTATATGATATCGTTCATTTTCCCTACTGATACCTGATTCATTCTTGCCTTGGCCAATGACAAAAGGACTACAAGGACAGAAACTTTCCTTAAAAAGATAAAAATTCACTGAGAATCATTTTGAAAATTAGATTACCATGATGCACAAAAATTATTTCAGTACTTTTCAGAAGTTGATGGAGAAGAAAGGATAAATAGCAAAATATATAAAAAAAAGTAAATTTGAAGCAATTTCTCAACTTCATAGAGTCACCTCTTTTAATGCTCTTTATACTTTTTTATTTTGATTTTTTTATTTTAGAATGATAGTTTCTTGTTCCTTCTGTATATCTCAGATTATTCATTCAGGTTAAGGCATTGAAGTTTAGTGCAATAAAATATCGCATGCAAAATAAAGGTGTCATAAATGATGTTCATAAATATGAGATAAAAGTGAATGTTTCCCTAAATAATGAAACATTTCATACATATGATGAAATGTCTTGTGATGAATCAATTTGTATAAAGTATTTCTTTTGTTATTGGTTATTATAATTCAATGAAGAAAGAAGTAATTAGATAATAATCACAGGACCCTAGTTAAAACATTTGTGGAAAGATCAGTTGAGATTCTCACTTCTCACCTTCCAAAATATATTATTGAAATTAAATGATAAATGTAAACATTAAAGCAAATAAACATAACATTTACATGTTTTCTTACTAGAAAGGGGTCCCTAATCATAAGGCATTAGACAAATTAAGAAAGAATATAAGGCATAGATTTGAGAACTTACAATTAAAAATACATTTTCTATCAAATAAAGCATAACCAAATAGAGGCTAAATTTCATCTTAGGAGAAAATTGTAGAATATATCTGTATCTCTATATCCATAAGTAAAGCATTATGTCCCCCAATAGAAAAATTAGCAAATTTTATAAATCCCTAGATCTAAAACAAATGCCAAATTAGCATATTAAAATGTAAAGCTTCACAAGTAATTGTAGACAGTATTATGGGAGAGATAGATAGTAAAATTCTCTCATGATAATGAAAATATGAGAAATGAGATAACTTTAAAGTGTTAAACTGAAATACTAAATTTCCAGCAGTTATATCTTAAAGAAGCATCTGAACCTCTTCTGTATTAAAGGCATTTACATACATAAAGAGGAATATATGTTAAACCAAAAAAGTACCTAGCTAGCTTTCATAACATGGACAGAAATTTATAAAGGCCAATTTAGGCAGCATTAATACAAATTTTACCAAGAACAGAATAGTGCCCTGTGCACCTGACATGTTTATATCTTTTGTAAGCTGAAGTTAGAAAGATATCAGAAATATTACTAATAAAAAAATGAACAAAATTAGAACCTTTTAATCTGAATCTATGCCCAATCTGTAATACACATCTAATTTGATGACCTGTAGAGTATGTCTGTGGAAAAAAAAATGCATTGAGCTGGCCCTACTTTCTAGTATGTCTTAGAGCTTATGTTATGGCAAATGATTGAATTGGCATTCTTAAAAGGAATGGCTGTGTAAGATGTGATAATATATTAAAATCCCATGTTCAAAAAACTCTATAACACTACCCAGTTTAATCTTCTGAGTTAGTAGCTGATAACAAAACACTGTTTAGCAATGATTTACCAAAACAAATATTCCCTTGGAAGAATTGGTCATTCACCCAATTGCTTCTCCTTCCCTTGGATACTCTTCTTGAGGTAGCTATTCTCTGATAGATATTGTATAATAAGGGAATAAGCAAGGAAAGAAAAGAAAGTATTTTCTTAATACATGTGTATATAAACTCAGTGGATGGGTAACAACGTAAGAAGAAAACACTTGTGACAATTATAGTCTGCTATGTGCATGTGCATAGCGAATATTTATAACTATGACCTACTACCTATTCTGTATTCTCGTTACATGCAATAAGAATCTCAGCTCTTCATGGTTGTTTAACTGATGGAGTGACCCAGTTTTCATTCTCGAAAGATCTGGATGGGTAGTAGCCCTGCCTGGATTGAATTATAGTTTTCTATTGATCTTAATCAAAGAATAGGATAAAACTAAGAGACACCCTGAGAGCTCGCTCATATTCTAGACATAGTCTTACTCACCTTCATTGCGGAGTGGTAGTCCAATTTCCTATTGGTACTCTGGATCAATCACCCCCATTACCAGCATAACTCTTTTCTTAGCCTGGTGATCCAAGGGCATCAGGAGCCCAGTGTTGCCAGGTGGCAGATTTGACTTCCAGTTCAATGGGATCATTGCATTCCACAAGGAACATTTGGTGCCCAAAGCATAAAGTCAAGAAATAACCAGCAAACATTTTGCTAGTTGGCCACTATAGAAATGGCCAGTGGCACCACTTCAGTTTCTATCCATGATTCCTGGACCCATGGATCCTGGCTATCTAAAAACCAGTATATTGGATACTGATTCACAGGATGCACGATTTTCTAAAGAACCTAGCTCCAGTCCTGCAGGGCACTGTTTCTCATCTGATTCTGTAACTGAGACACTAAAAGGACATCTAACTGCCTTATCAAGCCTACTTTTTCTTACTGTGCTGGGGAAAACAGTAAGACTAGTGAACTCCCACTGCCACACTCCTTTGGCTATGAAATTATTTGATCCCAGTGGAATACCACTGGGGTGGGTAAGGCATGCTGCAAGTCTGGGGATGACAGTTTTTGGTAGAAGCCTGCCAGGCATAGAAGGGAAATCCATTTTCAGAGAGTTTATTCCAGTAAGGCCAACCACTGGCCCTTCCATAATGGCAGCATTTCAATGTATTTCAACCTCCTATGGGATACGTGGCTAATCACCCCTGAGGACAGGTGCTATACTGGGCATTCAGTGCTGGTTTCTGCTACTGACAGATGGAGCTTTCAGTGGTGGTGACAGCCATGTCAGTCTTGGGGAGCGGAGATCCATGTTACTGAGCCCCTGCGCTGCATATATTCCTGCCATCGTGGCTACTTTGTTCATAAGCCCATTGCACAATGACAACATTGGCTGGGGACAGAGGCTGACTCAAGTCCCCATAATGAGTCTTCTAATCCAATTGAATATCAAAATCTACTTTTCTGTGATCACCCTTTGGTGAGCATTTACATGGAATACAAATACCTTTACTTTTTTTTATCCATTCAGGAAGGCCTATCCTTTTACCTATTCCCCCAATTTTTCTGTAACCAGTTTTGCAAACGTGTTCCTTCTAAGTCCCTCACCATTAGGGTGGACCACTGGCTGCATCCCACTAATCAGTGTAGCTATCCCTTGGCTTCCAAGAGGGATTGTTTCCAGACTTCCTGCACATATTGACATCCAGGTATGCTAGAGTACCTGGTATGAAATGATGCAGTATTTGCATATAACCTGTGACATCATCATATATGCTTTAAGTCATCTTTAGATTACTTATAATATCTGATACAATGGAATTGTTATGTAAATAACTGCTGTATTGTTTAGGAAATAATGACAAAAAGAAAGTCTGTATATGTTCAGTCCAGATGCAATTTTTTTAAATATGATAAATTCAATCTAGAGGAAGGAAGCACAGCAGGATTGGGGACCATGGGTTTTTGAGCCACTTTCTCATGTAACTCATTTGTGTCTTCAGAGCTCGCTTGGGCCCTATCACTTATACACCACCTCACTTGATTATGGAATGTTACTGTGCACGTCCAACGTCATAGCTTGGTGGGTCAGATAACACCCAGTTTTAAAAAAAAAGCTGCTCGAGTCCCATAAGTTTATAACTTGGCAGCCCATGTTCAACTGTTCAGTTTCTATTAAGGCCCAGTAGTAAACCAAGAGCTGTCCCTCCAAAGAAAAGTTATCTGCAGAGCATAGCATGTCCTGGATCCAAAATCCTAAAGAAATGCACTGCAATTCACCTATGGGGGTGGGGGCTTGCTAAAAGCTCCAAACAGTGTCGCTTACTACCACAGCCACTTCAAGCTCCCTCAGAACTGATGAATTATATGGCCTCAGGGCCACAGCAGCTTGCTCAGCAGCCTGGACTTGTTTATAAAGCAAGTGTTACATCAGGACTGATTGTATCGATCCTACTGAAGGATGGGGAACGGATGGTTGATATACTTGTACAAAAATCAACAGCAATGATGAGAAGAGGAATAGTACAAGTGTATACTAACTCTAGATTACTTCTCATGCTAGGGTAAGGCCAGGAGTACCACAGCTACTAAAACCAGGAGCATGTTCCAAAGCAATATTGTCTGGGGAGGCCGGAGTGAAGACGCCTGACACATGTTGATTATTAGACAGCAATTGCTCATATTTTTTATTCACTTATCATGGTAAAAAATAAAGACTATTAAAAGAATAAATGGCTTCCTTTTTTTCATAATTACAAGAAGTATATGCAGAAATAAATATTTTAATAAACTAAAGTCATATGGGTTTAGGACTGTCAATTTGTTTTTTCCCTTAAAGAAATATTGATTTTATTAATCTAAAATAATTTTCTCAGCAATTAACATTTCCAAAGGAACTGGATCATTTGTGCTTCTCCTTTAAAAGGGCATGGTCTCTGAGGCCACGTCAGTTTCAGACTCAAAGTAAAATATAAACCTGTTGAAAACTTTAATCTTTAAACCAAGGATCTTAATTCGTTGACTTAAGAATCATCTAACAACATAAACTCAACACACTGCCTTATAACAGGTAATAAAAGACAATAAAATTGACTCTGATAGTGTGACTTGTGATAAGGTTAGCTATGTCCTCCGTCCACACTAACTGTAACCTAACAGTTGACAGTGAACATTCCCTCATGAACACCCCTAGTAACAGCCCTTCTCTTTTTATCATGATGCTCCAATGTCCTCAGATAGTCTGAGAGATTAACTACTGTGGCAAGCCTGCTGTGATCAAACACGTGTGAACCCTGTTGCTTCAGTTAGTAACGACTTGGAAGAGGAAAAAAAAAAAAAATATATATATATATATATATATACAAAAATTGGTTCCTGCAGTTGACATCTTGTACATTTCACTTCAGTTTCAATTTCATGCAGATCTGCATGAGTTTCAAACCAGGTGAAAAATCATATCATTATGGCCCAGCAGGGACACAAAATAATTTCACTGAAACCCAGCTGGTTTGCAAATGGAATGACTGGAAAATTGGGAAGGTCGCACATATTGGCAGCTTTGGAAATCAAAGCTTTACACACCTCTGATTACATTTAGATCAGGATTCACAGTAAAGGTCACAAGTTGTACTCAATTTTAATGATTCCATTTTATTCCTGGAACTATCTCAAACGTGTTGCTATCATACTAGTTTGTAGGTATAGTGCCCCATCACCCTCATGTGGTGGGGACAGGGGTGTGAGGTGGCTCTTTAAAGACCACATGCCTAAGTCAGATCACAAAATTGTAAGAGTATAGTACATTATTTGCCATTTCATTAAAATGTTTTCCCTCAGAATACAGCAATTCCTCTTATCCATTGTTTCATTTTCCATGGTTTTAGTCACAATTATATAAAATAACTAGGAAAACAACCTTCTATATCTAAAAAGTCAAATTACCTAACTAAAATAAAGGTTACATGTAATCTATTTCTTTTGTCTCACTTGTATCAACTAGCTACTTTAGCCTAATTTCCTAGAACTTCAACTATTCGTCCCAACTTACGTAAACTCAAAATGCTGGAAATTTTAACTGGTATGTGGATTCATTTTCAAAACTACTTACAGCCGTAAACGTTCAACTTGTCTCAGTGGCATCATGTTGAAGTCTCTTTGTTTTTTCGAAATGTTGATATTTTCTGTAAATGTCTCAATGTTTTGCTCACCTTTTGATTAGATTTATTAAAGTCTGTTTTATTAATATTTTCTTAATTCCTCATTCAGAATTAGTTTAAGAACGATCAATCCAGGATCTCTTATGTGCCAAGCACAGTTATATGTATTGGGCAAATATGTCTCTGACAAATTTCCATTCTCTGGAACCTCACAGATGAGTATAATCAAATTCTATGATGAATAACAGAGATTTGGGTCAAAATACAGTAGTGAATTATAATTTTGTGTTGCTTTTGTGCCCATTTTGAGCACAGGTTTAACTTTCTCAGACCAGATGTGGGATTTAGTTACCCTAGACACAATTTCCAGTTCTCTGCCACACCCCAATGGTTCAAGCCTGTGTCCAAAGATAAGGAATTAGACATCTCTCTCGGGTACAAGACGGAGCTTCCCACTTCCCCTGCTGCCTTTAAAGGGGCCATTCAGGCATTTGTCAGTGAATTTAAAGTGACTCATTTCCTCTTCATATATATATAGTGTATATATAAACTCCCTGCCTGTGTTCCCTGACCTCCTATAAATGGTTTCCAAGTTTGCAGTATATTCCCACCAGGTTCTATAAGTGCTAACAGCTCTTAAACTTTCACTTTGAGGTTATACCACTGAAGCCTTCCCCACAATCCTCCCTGTAATGACTAAGCTGCCTGAAGGAACCCGGCAGGTGAATATCCTGCTGGTGCTCTTTTGTGGCTGCTGAGAACAGTAACGATCAGCTCAGTTGATGGAGAAACTCCATGAAAAGTTTCATTTAAAAGAGGTAGAAAGTGTGCTCAATTCTCCAGTATGAGGAGAAAGAAGTACAGAATTAGACTTCATACAGAATGTAATTCCAGCATTAAGTTGAACAAGACTGCTGCTTTCAGGGGCAACATTTTTATCTGCAAAAATGAACTGCATTTTACACAGGAATTTCTAAGCGACCAGTCCCTTCCTAATTAACTTATTCAGGTCTTTGCTCTTTCCAAGAAAATGTCAGCATTTTAAAATCTGACATTTTCAAGGAACCAGAGCATTTTGATATCAGATCAAATATAAGTTAATTAAAATTAGTCCACAAAATTTCACTAAGATAAGTGGGACAAAAGAATCCACTTTTCTTTTCAGTTGCAACAATTTATTTAAGAAAGGAAAATAAATAGATAATTGTTTGGCCAAATCACAAAAGAAACACATGGACAACAACAACAAAGAGCTATCAAAAATTAGCTTCCATCTTAAAAGAAAAGATTAGGAGGTTGTAATGTCAAAACAACGAGAGGTTCCACAAATTGAATAAATTATCCCTAGGGCAGACTCATTTTATTTTCCTTATTTTACTTCAGTATGAAGAAACATTCAAAACACAGAATGTGAGCCCAGATTGAGACTGAGAAACACTCATCTTCATCATCACGGAACCCGTAACAGCAGCTAAAGATGGAAGAAAGAGAAAGATCAGTATTATGGAAACTAACCTACCTGCAGGACTTTGGGAAATTGAATATCTACAGAGTGGGAGCGTTGCTGTTTTTCTATAAATAAATTTACTTATGTATTTTTGACATATATCTTCCATTGCACACTTGGAATAGCAGGGTATTTTCAATTTTTATCTTACTTTTATATACACAAACACTGTTTTGGAATAGCTTAATCATAAACTCAGCAGACATCAGCTTTTCTGTCACCCTACGGTGGTAGGATAAGGTCTCTGATCTCTATCAGGGTAGGATTCTATCTATACTTTATACCCAGAATGAACTGACTCATGTATATTCAAATATTTATGTTCAAAATAATTCATCACTCTTTTCCTTAATTTAACTTTGAAAGTTTCCTACTACTTTTTTGGAGACTCTGACCCTGAGGAGACAAAAAAGGATGTGTTACCTCTCTTGATAAGACATTAGCTATGCTGTACTGACCTGGATGGAGGTGGAACACATTATTCTTAGTGAAGCATCACAGGAATGGAGAAGTATGAATCCTATGTACTCAATTTTGATATGAACACAATTAATGACAATTAAAGACATGGTGGGGCATGGGAGAAGGGGAGAGCAGACAGAGAAGGAGGGGAGGGATGAGGGAAAGGAAAAGAAGAAGAAAAAAAAGAATAAGAAAAGAAAAGAAAATAGTGACTAATTTTCACATAAATTGGTTTTAATTTTGACTAAAGTATATTACATAAACATTAATTTTTTAACTCAACTTGTTAATATGTTGTTTAGGATATTGTATCCTCATTTATAAATGACATATGTTTGTAATTTCTCCTTTATAATAATATATTTTCTCCAATTTTAATGTCAGATGTACTCAGATCAAGTAGAATGATTTTGAAGTATTTCTTCTTTTTCTATTGTCTATAAGATTTAGCTTATAGATCTGTTTTTTGAAATTACCTTTTACTTATTTATAAATATTACTTGTCTATTTTTTGATACTTAAAAAATAAGTTAACTGATGACTCAATACTGAATCTCAGAGTCAAAGCATTCTATAATAGACATACTCTTATTTGACAATGTGAATGTTACTGTCTTTGCATTATTATTATTATTGCTTAATATTTCAATGTAGCAGTTGTCTGATTCCTTTTCTGAATGTATTTATGTTCATTCATTCTTTATGAGGTTTTTGTTTCTAGTCCTTATCTTAAGGATTGTTATTGTTATTAAATTATAAGTCTTTTTAATTTTGTGAAGGCAAAAAAAGGGAAACCTAATTACCACATGTATATGCACAAATAAAAATTAAAAAAAAAAGAAATTTGCTATACCAAAATTGAATGACTATAACATGAATAACTGAGTTGAAATGTTATATGCCTTAATCATAACTGAACTTACAATAAGCACAATTGGTGATGAAGCTGAAAAGATACAGGAAATCTAATTACAGGTGGTCCTTGGGTTAGAAGTAACAAAGGTTCTGTAGGTGTGTGCATTAGCTGACTATGTATGTACGTTGGGACAAATACATTTACCTATGACCTGTAAAACCCTCTGTTAGTACATGCAACTGGTATGTCTGCAGACTTCTGCAATAGCCTCCATTCATAAATGTGAGTTTATGTTAAACAGATGTTTGTAACTCAGGGACTTATTTTGCTCTATCATTGTTCTTTACATATCCCATAATTCAACACAGTGAGTTAAGTGATCCTGTCATGTGAATTACCATAACACACGCCATGAAGATTGACTGACAAAGCCGTATTTTACAGACATGTCAATTGACTGTGGTTGGATACGATCTGCACATTAGAGCTCTGTATAGGACAATGAAAGTTAAAAAGAATGAGGCTGGTAGACTGGCCAAGCCCATGGAATCCCTGGACAATGAGTAGTGTTTCCCAATGTAGAAAGAATGTAGAACTTCGTAATGTTTTCCTTAATTACTGTCATACGGAGAAAAAACCCATCCTAGAATGTAACTGGTTAGATCAGAGTTACCCTTGTGGATTAAAGCCACTATATCAATTCAATGATTAGCATATATACTATAAAGTTCCTAACTCAGTGTATCTTAGGTTTCAGTGTCACACAGCACAGTTGATAACTCTCTGCCAATAGAACTCAGCACTCTGCATTACTATTTGCTTTTCTCTCTCCCATTGGTTCTTCTCCATTGCTTTTTTCTCAGCAGCAATCATGGTCTTTCCTCTCCATTCCCTCTTTTGACTCATAACTCCACACAGCAGGCCCTGAATGGCTTAGAAGATGAAATACCTCACTAAGAGACTGACTTTTTATTTCCTTGGTGCATTTCATTTACATCCATGTGCTACATAATATTTTGGTTAACAATGAAGCAATATACCATAGTGGTTCTGTAAGAATGTAATGAAGCTGAAAAATTCCTATTGCTTGGTAATTCCTATTGCTATCATAACTACATAGCAGTTTCTTATCACAGATGTCAGCTCCACGAGTGTCATTCCTCCTGAAGACCTTTCAGTAGCCCAAAATGTGAGGGTAGAAGACGGTGATATTGATGACCCTGACCCTCTGTAGACCTGGACTAATGTATTTGTTTCTGTTTTAGTTTTAAACTAAAAAGCTTTAAAAGAAAATTAAAGAAAAAGAAAACAACTTATAGAATATGGAAATAATGAAAAATATTTTTGTAGAGCGGAACTATGTGCTTTAAGCTATGTTATTACAAGAGTCAAAAAGTATAAAAAATAAAGCATAAAGGTTTATAAAGTAAAACTGTTATAGTAAGATACAGTTCGCTTCTTATTGAAAAAAGAATAATCTTTTATAAATTTAGTGTAGCCTAAGTGTACAGTGTTTATAAAATCAAATGGAGTGCAAAATAATATCCTATACCTTCACATTCACTCACAGACTCTCCAGAGCAATTTCCAGTCCTGCCAGGTCTATTCATGGAAAGTGCCCAGTATAATTATACTATTTTTTTTCACATATATCTGATTTTTATTAAAATTGCATAAAATGTTACTAACTCTGCCTGAAAATGTGTAAAATTTTTAAATTATGTAAGAAATCTTTAAAAATATACTTCATATCTTTGATAAATTTAATTCATTCATTCAACCAAATAAAAATACATACTTTTCAATATTAGAGACATTTCTAGAAAATGTACACACCATGAAAAACACATCGGTAAATACAGGAATTCTACCTTTATGCACATATCAATTTCAAATAGAAAAAAATTGATTTATCTAAGTAATATCTCTCTTAAAGTGTTACCTAGACTTGTTTCTCTCCCATTAAATTCAGGACTTGTGCATATTTGGTACTTTATTGATGGTACACGCTAGTCTTTTTCCTTTTGTAATTTTCTCCCTGCCCGGGTTAAAAGCTGTACCTCCTCTGCAGTGGCACCTGTTCAATTTTAAAGCAATTCAGAAAATTACTCCTGGCTTTGATTTCTAGCCAAGTTTCAATTCTCTATATTCAATTGGGTTCTTTGATTTCTTTCCCATTTCCTCAGACTCTGTTTTTTCTTTCTAGAAAACCAGAACCAAAGGAAAACTCTGAGTATTTCCTTGTGTTGATTTCTCAAGTAATGGTGTGCCAGTTTTCCAATTATGTAAGGTTTTATTTTCTAAAAATGCTCAGGATTATTTATTATCCCTTCACTGTCCAGCATCATGAGTTAATTCTTATCTCACACAGCCCAACGTAAGATCTAATTCCAGAGGACTAATGGCTTATAATAAAATTTGCTAAAGAGAGGACAGAAGTTAAGTGGAAAGAGGATATTATAATCTTTGTGTTTGCCCAGCCCCTCTGGGAATAGGCTAGGTTCCTTTTTGAGACCTGTTAATACATAAATATTTGCGGAAACATATCCATTTCTTTAGCATCAGATCAGTGCTAAACAGCTTTCATTTTGTAATGCAAATTTGGCAGTACTTTCCACTTTCCACCAAAGCTGTTGGGTTGTCCAGAAATTAGCACACCACTTCCCTTACTCTAACACATATGAATAGCTTGGCAGTGAAATGAAGACATTTATTGCATGTTGCAGGCCAATAGCTCAATAACAGCTGTTTAAAAAACAAAACAAAATCTTGAAAAAAAAAAAGGGAAGGTTCATTTCTTCTTTAAAATAGAGAATTTAAGCAACAGGGATATTCCTAGAGTGTTGTTATTGGCTGGTAGAATTAAAATTTTCATTAAAGGGTACTCATAGTTAGCTTTTTAGCAAAAGAAATGAAACTTTTAGAAGAAAGCATTATACTGATATTTTCTCAATCTGTAAGGGAGATTTTAGAATTGCTTTTATATATTACACAGTCTTCCTCTATTACTAATACATGTTAATTGCAAGATACACAATCATAATAAGTGATTATTTAATATGAAATATGTTCTTAAGTGTATTATAGATATTTTTGTGAAGTTAGTGAAATATTGATTAGTCAACATTTATTGAATGCCTCCTATGCTAAGTATTGTGTGACTTTACGGAGCTCAAAGATTTGGGGAGAAAGAGAGAGAAACGTAAATGAAAATCACTGTGTAGCATGATAAATGTTGTGACAGTGACATAGCCAAGGTGACATGTAAGCACAGATAATATCTGTCTAAGGCTGCCAGCAGTTGGAGTTTAGAAATAATCACCTCTGAAGCAAAGAGACAACCTACACAATGGGAAAGGATATTTGCATATTTTCAATCAGACAAAAGCTTGATAACCAGGATCTATAGAGAACTCAAATTAATCCACATGAAAAAAGCCAACAATCCCATAGATCAATGGGCAAGAGACATGAATAGAACTTTCTCTAAAGATGACAGACAAATGGCTAACAAACACATGAAAAAATGTTCATCATCTCTCTATATTAGAGAAATGCAAATCAAAACAACCCTGAGATATCATCTAACCCCAGTGAGAATGGCCCACATCACAAAATCTCAAAACTGCAGATGCTGGCATGGATGTGGAGAGAAGGGAACACTTTTACACTGCTGGTGGGACTGCAAACTAGTACAACCTTTCTGGAAGGAAGTATGGAGAAACCTCAAAGCACTCAAGCTAGACCTCCCATTTGATCCTGCAATCCCATTACTGGGCATCTACCCACAAGGAAAGAAATCCTTTTATCATAAGGACACTTGTACTAGACTGTTTATTGCAGCTCAATTTACAATCGCCAAAATGTGGAAACAGCCTAAATGCCCACCAACCCAGGAATGGATTAACAAGCTGTGGTATATGTATACCATGGAATACTATTCAGCCATTAAAAAAAATGGAGACTTTACATCCTTCGTATTAACCTGGATGGAAGTGGAAAACATTATTCTTAGTAAAGCATCACAAGAATGGAGAAGCATGAATCCTATGTACTCAATCTTGATATGAGGACAATTAATGACAATTAAGGTTATGGGGGGGGAAGCAGAAAGAGGGATGGAGGGAGTGGGGTGGGGCCTTAGTGTGTGTCACACTTTATGGGGGCAAGACATGATTGCAAGAGGGACTTTACCTAACAATTGCAATCAGTGTAACTGGCTTATTGTACCCTCAATGAATCCCCAACAATACAAAAAATATATATATATATAAAAAAAAAAGAAAAGAAATGATCACCTCTGACTTAGCAAAACTGAGCTATGATTTAAAGAGTCAACATGTTGAAAAGGGAAGATAAAAATTTTTCAGGAAGACTCTATGGTTGATAAGCTGTCAAGGAGTTATGGAGATTTTGATACATAGAAAATGGAAAGTAGTGTTTTGAGAGTAGCAGTCAGTGTTAAGGGACTCCTGGATAGGAAATAAAGGTGAACAATTCATCTGGAACTACTTTTCTAAGAAACCTTTTTGATACACAAAGAAGTTTGAATTTAAGTTATGAAACAGAGTAAAATGCTTTACAATGATAACTAATTGACAAAAATTTTGTGTCAAAAATAAGAAGAAATGGGGAAGATTGTTTCAAAGGTATGATACTAGAAGAATACAAAATGGGGCATTGTTTTATAACAGTAAGAGCAAATCGGTTTTCTTAATGAATTAAGAGAGTAGCAAAATGGAGGGGGCAGATTTAAAACATTTAAAATTTAGAATAATTTTATTTAGAATTCTATAGTTCAAAGGTTGTTTAAATGAATGGAAGAGAAAAATAAACAATAAAACAAACATACATAGACAGACACCTATAAATGAACAAAATAAATAAAATATTTCAATTGTTTGAGATGTTGAGAAATGTTCTATATATTATTCATAGTAAAAAAGTGGAAAGACAAAAAAAAATTTTGTCTTAAAATTTGGGTACTGATAATTAGTCAATTCCTATAAATACATAGTAATTTTCTCATCAAGAGGTGGAATCTATCTCCTCCCAATGAATGAATATGGACTGACTTTGTAATTTGTATGACCTATACAATACAGCAGAAGTGACATTCTTGGATTTCTTAGTTCAAGTTTAAGAGGACTGATAGATTTTGTATTCTCTTTTTTTGCTGTTGTTGTTGACGGGAGACAAAGTCTCACTCTGTCACTTTCGATAGAGTGCCTAGTGTCATAATAGCTCACATCAATCTCAAACTCTTGGGTTCAAGCTTTTGGCTCAGCCTCCCAAGTAGCTGGGACTATAGACACAAGCCACTGCACCCAGCTGATTTTTCAGCTTTATCAGCCCCAAACACAGTCAACACTATGTAGAGCCAGAAGTCATCTAGAAAACACACAAGATACTAGTCAACAAAATCTAGGCATTAATGTGCAATGATTTTGCAGATGTGATTAAAGGCCATAATTAGTTTGAGTTAAATAAATGGAAGTTTTTAGTGAGTTGCCTTGAATTAATAAATTAGCAAACCTTTAAAATACGTTTGAGGCATTTCCTGGGGACAAACATAAAAAGAGCTGCTAGGAAGGTGGCTGACCCGGGACACCAGTAGCCAGATCATCTCAGAACAAAGGAAAAGTTTTAGATGAAAAGAAGCAAAGAAATGATCACAGATCAGTGTAATTATGAGGAAAAGGTACTAGACTTATAAGAGATTGCATGAGAAGTTGTGGAGCAGAACAAGAAAGAGCAAGATATCAGCCCAGGACAACCTCTGAGCAGACTGGAATTCAGTGAGAGGGCCAATGGATGGTGTCTTTCTCCCTCCCTTACATGTCGGCAGGCAGCAGGATCCTCAGTTGCTTATGCTACTCTCACAAGCCCCAAAGCTACTGCCACCAGTGAACTAGTGTCCTTGGGGTTGCTTTTTATCACCACAGACCCACGCTGAGATGGTGGGTGGGATCTTGGGCAGGGAATCTCCCACCCTGTAGCACCATGACAGGGGAGCTCAGCTACTTTAAACTCTTGCCTACTAGCAGACACTGGAAAGAGACTATCTGGGGATAGGGTGGTAAAGAGATAAAGACAAAGTGTGGATCTCACATTAACACCAACTCCGCAAGCAACTTTATGGCTGGGTGGGGCCACCTCAGCCCCTCGTTGGCGGCTTTCCCCAGAAGGCTGTGTGCAGACTTTGACCCCACCCCCGACTCAAATAGCTACCTTACTAGCTTTTGTGGAGCCTGAGGGTACCTCATCCAACAAGCACTGTCTCATTCCCCCCACACATCTGCTGTGGTAGAGAAAAGAAGCCACCTGCAGATTTTAGGGCCCTTCCAACAACATGGGGCAAGAGCAGGTCCCAACTCAGCACTGCAGGTGTTCTTTCCAACAAGAGATACTTACTGAGAGGGAGGTCAGTTGGCAGAGCACTTTACAACATTTACTGAAAAAATGAGGAAATAAATTGTAGATGTCAAAAATAAATGGACAAGTACATCATGCTCATGGATCAGAACTGACCTCGTTAAATGCTCGATGTTCATGCAACCCAAAGGGACTTACAGAGTCAATGCAATCCCATGAAAATGCTGGTGTTGTATTTCATAGAACTAGAAAAAATAAATAAATCTATGCTTCATGTAGAATCAGAAAAGAGCCTGGATAACCAATGCAATCTTAAGAAAAAAGGACAAATCTGGAGGTATCACATTGCCAGACTTCAAACTATACTATAAATCAAAGCTACTGTAACCCTAGCTGCATGGTTAGAGACTTAGACCAATAGAACAGAACAGAGAACCCACATACAAAGCCAAGCACATACAGCCACTGATCTTTGTTTGACCAAGCAGAAAACAATATGCCCTGGGGAAAAGAAGCCCTATTCAATACAAGGTGCTGGGAAAATGGAATAGCCACATTCAGAAGAATGAAACCAGATCCATATCTCTTAAGACTCACAAAAATTAATCAAGATGTATAAAATACTTAAATATAAAACCATAATAATTTTACTAGAAAATGGTGGAAAAACTCATTTTGAGATTAGTCTAGGCAAAAAATTTTTGAAGAAGAGCCCAATGGTAATAATGGACATTTGATTAAATTAAATGAAATTTATAAGTTATTTATACTCAAATAAATAGCATTTGATTAAATATAAAGAGCTCTGCACTGACAAGGATATAATCAGTGAAAACAGAATTATCTTACTAAGCAGGAGGAAATATTCTCAAGCTATACATTTGATAAAGGGCTAATAACCATAATCTACAAAGAACTCCAGCAAATCAGCACAGAAAAACAAAGACCCACATTAAAATATGTGCAAGACCTGAACACAAGCTTTTCAAAACAAGGCACAGAAATGGCAATAAATGTATGAGGAAATGCTCAATGTCACTAATCATCAGGAAAATGCATATTACAACCTCAACGGGATATTACCCTACCCCAGTTAGAATGGCTTTTATTTAAAAAATCCCAAACCATAGATACCGGTGTGGAAGCAGAGAGAAAGGCATGCTACACACTGTGGGATGGTAAACTAGTGCAACCTCTATGGAAAACACTATGGAGCATCCCCAAAGAACCAAAAGTGAACTTACCATTTGAGATTCGTTGCTTTCGTCACTGGGTATTTACCAAAAGGGGAGGAGGAGTCTTTCTATCAAAAAGACACCTTTGCATAGTGTTTACTGTGACAAAATAGAAATTGCAAAGATAAGCAATCAAGACACATGTCCATGGATTCATGAAAGTATTAACCAGATGTGCCGTATGTATACTAGAAATATTACTCATCTGTAAATAAGGATGAATTGAGGCCTATGCAACCATTTTGATTGAATTAGAGACCATTATCCTAAGTGAGGTATCTAAAGAATGGAATTGCAAATACCACATGTACTTGCTATTAAATTGGAATTAACTGATGACCACCTGTGTGCGCAGAGGGAAGTAAAACTCAGGGGAAATCAAGCTCAGGTAAGAGGGAGGTTGGGCTGGGAAAAAAACCTACCTATCAGGGACAATGAGCACTATCTGTCTAGTAGGCGCCCTTATGATCTGACTTGAGGATAATGAAATCGGTAGATGTAACCCATAATATTTTGAAATTAAAAAAATTCCATTTCTGCTTGAGGAAATAACATCAGAGTATATGGAAAACTTCTGCCATTTCTAAAATATTATGAGTCTATTACCAATTTTATCATCACAGGAGAAATGGGTCATCATCTGCTTACATATCTTACTTAAATCCCAATTATGTGACGTGGGGTTGTAGTTGAAAATGTTGAGCATGACACTCCGCTAACTTATCTAATACTGCCCTTTGACAAGGCTGCTGGCTACATAAATGAATTGTCCAGGGGTGTATACACGAGTTGCTCCAATATGCCTATGTATAGTTAGTATTATCTAACTGCTCTTGTACTGTCATATCTGATAGCTTCAGTATTATTAATAAAAGTTAAATTCCTCTGAAAGACCCTCAGACTATAACCTATTGTTAAACTTCATCCACCCTGGATGAAACAATCATACAAGTTTTTTAGTGGACATGGTATTATACTTGTTTAATTAAAATCTTAACTAACAAAACCAAAAACAGTTGCTGAGTATGTGACTGCACCCCTTTCCCCTGGATCTTCCTTCTGACTTCTGCCTGTGGGAAACAGAATTTAGCTCATATTCATGGAGTGCCAACTGACTCCTGAGACTCCTGTCCTTACTGTGCGATGAACTTCGACTTTGCTCAGTCAGCTGCTCCAGTTGTTTAAACCAATTCCATGTAATAAATTCCTCTATACATACATGCATATATGCATATAGAACATATTGGTGCAGACACATAGATACAGGTCATACCCTGTGTGTGTATGTGTGTGTACCTGTGTATATCAATAACCTGGTGTTGCATTCAAGTAAAATGATTAAAAATTGAAAACCAATCTGTGATGTACCAAAATATTATCGCTGTAATGAAGTTTAGTTTGGATTGCTTTGTTCTCTGACTTCCAGCATGCTTTCAGAAGCTTGATTCTTAATTCAGATTGCTTTGTTCTCTGAATTTCCAGCATGCTTTTAGAAGCTTGATTCTTTGCTATCCATATGTAGAAAGCAGAAAGCTAAAAGTAATTCTATTCTTTAAAAAAAAAAAAAATAAGTATCACATTCAGGTATCTCAGGCCTCAGTGTTTTCACCTGTAGATTGCAACACAGTGATTCTAATGTTTTTTCTGCTCCCTACTGTAAACTGTCTATGAAGTGAATTGACTTTTGTTACTACAGTTTATGTAGGAGATTATTGGTGATGAATGTGAGTAGTGAATAGTGTAAAGATTTTACAGGGTTGTAAACAAACCTAGAGGTTTAGAATGTCTGATCCCAGGCAGTATCTTCTCCACAGACCTACAGTACACTCTTCTCCCTTCCAAGAAGCAATGGACTATAGTTATATGTGATGTATAATATATGTCACTAATTATCTTCCTACACTTCAGGTACAGTTCATTACATTTCATCTTTGAGGCAAACTAGAGAAAAAAATCATTTTTTTTTTTATAAACATCTAGATGTTTTGATGTCTAATTATTGTTAGGTGTAGGAAAACATCCCGTGGCTAATAGTTGGTTTTATCTCAAGCATTAAAATCTTTTAGAAAAAAATAATAAAATGACATAGTTTGGTCTGGCAGCTAAAACAATCCTATACTTCAATTATGGAAAGTGCATTTATTTCCTGACAATGTTTTAAGATAAGGTGTTTTATCTTTTTAGGATTCACTTCAGGATGCTTTAAGAAATTTTGAAATATTGCACCTATGTAGTATTGAAATACTAGCTTTATTTTAAACATGTTCCTTAATTTTATATCTAATAGCCCAAGGCAAGTGGAACTGATACTTCTTTCAAAGATATTTTGCACTAAAAAAATAATTCACTTGGAAAAAATTATGTTGTATCCTATTTCTTGTCCTGAGGATTTAGTTGAGTATGTTTCTATCAAAAAAAAAAAAAAAAAAAACTAGATGTACTCATCAGGTGATTTTTATCTATGTTTCTTTTATTAATAAAATGCTGCTGTGGACAGATAGTCAACAAGAAGAAACAAAATCACTGCAATTCTTCTTTGCATAAAATGAGATTTAGAGTAGCTGTGTTTTAAAAGCCCATTTTCATCATAAGACATGTCCATTAAGTACACATTCACAAAATTTTAACCTTAAACATACGGAGAGTTACCGTAGCACTTTTATTTCCAGTCAATATCCTCTTATGCAGAATGTGTCTGGTGATATTACAAGGGATTTATATAAGAAAATATGGCCAATTGGGCAAAGTAATGGATTTAACTTAGCTTATTTCCCAAGGGAATTTTTACTCTATATTCAGTGTTATCCGATAGCCATGCTTTGTTCATATCAAAATGGAAAAACTTGAGTAAAAGTGTCTTCAAAGACTTCACATAATCCCTGCCCTTTTTATGATGCTGGACCTTTCTGTGGCTTTCGTGGTTTCATGGATCCTGAATGCATTTTCATAATTTTGAGGCCTTGGTAAGTGTCAATCAACATTTTTATTAGTCAGTAGGGTTTAATGATCAATAATCAGATTTTCATATCCGATATTCATGACACAAAACAAAGTCACAAAGAATCTTAATCCTTTGCCATATCATCATTCCAACTATGGAAATTAAACCACAACTAAGTGGACTTCATCCTAGGGATGTAAGAATAGTTCAACATATGCAAATCTATAAACGTGATCCAGCACATAAACAGAAACAAACCAACAACAAAAAAATATGGTCATCTCAAAAGATGCAGAGAAAGCACTGGATAAAACTTAGCACCCTTTTATGATAAGAAATAAAATGAGTATGAAGGAGACATTTAAAATATAAAAGTCATATAACAGAAACCCACAGCCAACATCATACTGAATGAGGAAAAATTTAATGCATTACCACTTGTAACTGGAATGAGAAAAGGTTGTCCACGCTCACCACTTTTATTCAACGTAGTGTTGGAAGTTCCAGCCAGAGCAGTCGGATAAGAGAAGGAAACCAGGGGTATACAAATGGGGGAGAGAAGAGGTCAAACTATCATTCTTTGCTGGAGATATAAACTTATAATTAGAAAACTTCCAAACATTCTGCCAAGTGAATCCTTGAATTGATTAATGAATCTGGCTGAGACTCAGGATACAAAATCAATGTGGAAAAAACCCATACCGTTCCTATGTACCAGCAACAGTCATGGGGAAAATCAAATCAAAGGCTCAGTCCCTTTCACAAGAGAAACAAAGAAAATAAAATGACTAGAAATATGCTTAGCGAAGGAGGTAAAAACTTGTACAGAAAGAACTATGAGTTACTGAAGAAAGAAATCATAGAGGATGTAAATTAATGGAAAAATATTTCATACTCATGGATTGGCAGAATAAACATTGTTAAAATATGTGTACTTCCTAAAGGAATCTATAGATTCAATGTAATCCCATTAAAATGCCAACATCACTTTTTCAGATCTATAAAGATAATTCAATACTTTATATGAAATCATAAAAGAGCCTGAATAGCAAGAGCAAAAAGGAAAAATCAGGAGGTATCACTTACCAGGCTGTAGTCGTCTATACTACAATCCTATAGTAACCCAAAACAGTCCAGTACTTGCATAAGAACAGAGACACACAAGACCATTCACTGGGGGAAATAATCCCTACTCAATCAATAGTGCTGGGAAAATTGGATAGCCACAGTAGAAGACTGGAGACAGGATCCATATTTCTCATCATTCACAAAAAAATTAATTCACGATGGGTATCACCCTTAAACTTAAGGCATAAAACTATGAATTCTAGAAGAAAATGTTGAGAAAAATTCTCATAGACATCAGCCTAAGCACAGAATGTATGAAAACCTCAAAGGCAATCATAGTAACAACGATTAGAAAATGGACCCCACTATTGGGTATTTACTCAAAGTAAAAAAAAAGGCATCTTATCAAAAGGCACATATACTTGAATGTTTATTGTTTAACAGAATTCATAATTCCAAATACGTGGATCCAATCCAAGTACCCATTAACACATGAGTGGATTAAGAAAATGTATATGCATATCATGGAGTCCTGTGATAAAGGTGAACTAGTCATACCTTTTGTAACAAAACTGGATGGAACTGGAGACCATTCTTCTAAGTGAAGTTTTGCAAGAATTGAAAAAAAGAAAAAAATACCACATGTACTCACTACTGAATTTGATCTAAGTGAGCGACAGCCACGTGCATATTCAGTAGTAAAACTCAATAGAAAGAAAGCAGGCGGGAGGAAGTAAGAGGGGAGAAGAAAATTCACACCTAACAGGTGTAACACACACCATCCTGGTGAAGGGCAGATTTATAATTTTGATCCAAGCTGTACAAATGTGGTTTATACAACCAAAACATTTGTACCCCAATAATAGCCTAAATAAATAAAAGAAGGTAGACATAGAATAAACAAAGGTTTTCAACATCTAGGTAAGTCCAACAGAAAAACACGAAGCAGTCCAAGGAAGACCAAAAGTGTGGCAGGTGGGGGGAGGAGAGATGCTCCTTTATGTGGTCAGGAGGACGGTCTCCTTGATCAGAGGCTTCATTTCCTTCCTCAGGTGGTATACGGGCTGTGTGTGCGCGTGTGAGTGTGTGAGTGCACACATACACTCACTCACCTGTGAATCTCAGGGAAGGAAGAAGAAAGTGATGACAGAAAACATACAAGAAGCACTTGGCAAATGACTCAGCACTCTATGAACAGAAAGTATAAATATCATTGTTATTATTGTCTAAATTCTTAGCTAAGAATACTTAGCTTGAGATATGAAATCCTTACAACACAACCTTCCAACCTACCTTTCTAGTGTTATCTCCATTCCCCTTCATAAATCACACTACCCAAATAAAATTTCTACTTCAAAAAAGTAAAAAAAAATTTTCAAGCACTGTGCTGACCTTTCTGGTAAAATTATAATGTTGCTTAATTAAATACACACACACACACACACACACACGAATTTTGGAAACCTCTGGGTCAATGAGTAAAAAGTATTTCTTATGGGATTTTAAGAAACCTGGAGAATCTTACTGCAGAGCAATTGTAAACTGCCACGCTTTGAGAACATAAAATGCTCATTTTTTTAAACTGTAAAATGTATTGCTGTGTGACCCAGAATCTATATTCAAAATCTATCCCACAAAAAAGTGTTAATATTAAAGAATGTTTTTGTAGCATTTTTGATGGTGGCAAAAGAAAGCAAAACAAACTCTGATTGTCTTTCATAGAAAATCAATAGAACAGTTTTTGTATTCTTACAATGCAAAACTTGAAGATATTAAAAAGATAATAAGTTAGTCTGCATGTATTAACCTGCAGCTGTGTTTGCACTTTTGGGTAAAACAGAAGTTTGCCAAATAATGTGTATTATATGATCCCGTTTTACCTAGTATGTTTGTTAACACATTAAAGCATTTTACAAATGGAACCACAGTGAGCGATTTACATGTGTTACTTAATGTAATCCCCATGCCAATTATATAATAGAGAATTTTTACCATTCTCATTATAAATTGGAATCTGAGGCACAAGGACGTTGAATAATTTGCCTACAGTGTTCACAGGTAATGAATAGTGAAGTCACTTGATTTTTAGGGTTTTGAAATTTTCAGAAGGGGTCTGCAGGTCCTTCAAAGAAAACACCCACATGTAGTTGTCCTCCCTTATCTGCAGTTTTTTTTGTTTTGTTTTGTTTTTTAATTTTAGTTACCTGTGGCCAACTGCCACCTGAAAATAGCTAACTCCAGTACGATAAGATATTCTGAGAAAGAGAGACTACATTCAAATAACTTGTATTACAGTACACTGTCACACTTTTTCTATTTTATTATTTGTTACTGCTGTTAATCTTTTACTGTGCCTAATTTATAAATTAAATTTTATTATGCATAGGTATGTTTAGAGAGACTAAAAACCCAGTACATTTTATATAGGATTTGATCCTATACACAGTTTCAGGAATCCAACAGGGGTCTTGGAATGCATTTCTCTATGAAGAAGGGGAAATTCTATAGTTCCTAAAGCTTATGACTGCTTTCTTTGGACATAGTTTAAATGTCATGCATGGGCTTTGAACTTATTGATATTATCATAACATTTGCCAGCATCTCATGAGATTCTGACACACACAATAAGAAATATCAAACCAGATGGAAGTGTTCTGAGCTATACAGTTGTTTGAATAAATATACCCACAAGGATGAATTAAATGACATACAATTAGTATGTCAAAAATAAAACCTTATATTCTTCTGTATTCTATTATTAGCATACTATGACTAAAAAGTTTACAATGATTTAATTATTAGGGATGCTCACAGGTACTAAATTCTTCTATTACAGAAAAAATAAGATGGAGGTAGCCCACCCTCTTTAAGATTAGATTAGGGCATGTGACTTCTTTTGACCAATAGTATTTGAGTCAAAAGATTACGCAAGGAGCACCCCCTGCCCCCCTCGCCAGCAGCCCTTAAGAGCTATATGAGCCTAAGTCATGCTGGAGGTTTTATCAGCTGCCTCCATCACTAACTCTTCTTAGAAATCTATTGTAGAGACAATTTTTTTCCTTCAGATTTGGAGGTTATTACTGCTGTGTATTATAGCTTATTCTGACAGCACTGAGGTTGACTATTGAGATCAGGAGATGAATGAGGTCACTGAAGGATGTGCTTCTGCGGGGGGAGCAGAGATGACGACAGGCACGGTTCGCGCACCTGGTGCTAAGAAGACGCTGAAGAGGAAATGGGCATCTTTGACTCACCTGCACCATTCTTCTCTCTTAAAAACATGCAGGAAGAGCCTATTGCAGAAGAACAGGAGATGGCCTTCTCAGGTGTAGGAGAAGGAAGAAGTGTTCTGGCTCTGAGGGCAGCCTAATGAAAAGGACAAAGAACCTGGGAAGACAAATAAGAAAGATGGAGCGGAAGCAGTGGAACTGAAGCTAGCGAGGAAACTCCCCAAGCCCATGGTCATCAGCTAGATCACGTCCTCCTTCAGACCACCTGTCTCAGGAAGCACTGCAGCTTGAGAGGAAAGATGAAACTTGAACAGAGCGGAAGAAAAGTGAAATAGTCTACCTGCCAAAATGCCCAGTGAAGGGGGAAAAAGGGCTCCTGATATCCAACGTCTCCTGTCCCCATTCCTCCAGGTGCATTCTCTCCTCTTTTCATATTCCCACTTCCCTTACCAGTCCTGGCCGCTGACTGGTTCAAATGACAGTTGTACATGTGCAAAGATGGGCAGTGTGTCCACAGAAGAAGGCCTCAAACATTTGGAGCAGCAAGCTGAGAAGAGGGTGGCATATCTCCAAGAGAGATTGGCGTCAAAGTGTAAGAGCACAGAGCTGACGGAGTGAGTCGATCTCACCGACCCATGAGACGGGACAGAGGCAGCATCACGAAGATCCTCAGGGGAAAGGCAAGAGCCCTTCAATAATCGGGAGATGACAGAGTGGCTTCAGGCTGTTTATTTTACTGTGTCTTTTATTAGTGAAAAAGGCTTGAGACAAAAGCTTCTGGCTTCTTGGTGATATCATTTAAATGTGGGAATCTCTCTGGGTCCATGTCCCCCTCCTCAAAGGAGAGAGCTGGACCAGGAACGACTGACCGGCCAGCAGGAACTTGGGACTTACACCAGCTGCAGCACCCCCGGTCCTGGCAGTCCTTAATACAACAACAACATGTATATGTTTGGGCCCAAGAACAAAAAGCAGCCCTGTCTTCCCACAGGAACAGCACTTGGCACTTTTCCTCAGTTCCAGGCTCTTAAAATGAGAATATCTCCTCAGCATACCATTCCCTCAGGAACTGTGTCTCTGGCAGTGACAGATACTGGCTGGCTGGGAGCTCCAGGCAACAGCCTCAGCCTGGGAAGATGGTTTTGGATACTGGGACACCAGACCCTGCCCTGGAACAGCTTCAGCAGCTGGAGAAGGCCAAGCGCAAAGCTGGAGCAGGGGAACAAGCAGCGGCGGGGAGGAGAGGCAATCAGGAAAGAGGGGCGGCGAAAGAAGAGGACGACGGGACAGGCCCGGAGGAAGGAGACCTTGTCTGAAGGGAACAGAAAAGGGACTCTGTGCTGTCAGAAGGGCCAGAGATTGTATGATGGAGACAGCAGGAAGAGGAAGGAAGGGAATGAAGCAAAAGGAAGCTCTTAGAAGAAGGGAGGAGAGAGAAGAGGACGAGGGACAGAGGCAGAGGCGGGACACTTGTGGCCGAACCGCAGAATGGGGGAAGCAGCAGGCTGCAGGGCCGGGAGGACCTGCTGCAAAGGGAAGAGGAGGCAGCCAGACCCGGGCGGGGGCGGAGGATGGAAGAGCCAGGAGCTGGAGCTCCAGCCACGGAAGGAGTGGATGTGCCGGAGGCTGCAGCTCAGCGGGGGCAGATAAAGTCACTCTCCCACGTGAGGCCAGCAGTCCTTCTCACGGCTTGTCGGTCCAGGCCACACTGCCCTTAATGAAACCCCCGTACTGGAAGAAGACCCAGAATGGCAGCTTCCAGAAGAGCGAAGGCCCAGCAGAGGGAACCGATGAAAGCTCGCAGCAGCAGCAGCAGCAGGAGGAGAGACTCTCGGCCGGGGAGCACCAGCAAAGCTACAGAGACCACGGAAGCTCTTCTGGAGACACAGCAAGAAGAGCGAAGGCCCAGCAGCAGCCCCGGCCACCAACCGAGCCGGCGGTAATTCTCATTCCAACCCGCACAGCGGCGCTGGGCATTCCGTCTGGGGCTCTATAAATCCGGCCTCCTGACCACTGGGCCTCTGAATACTCAGCAGTATTTGGAGTGAAGCTGACACTCAAAACGCCCATGTGAGACTCGGGGATGATGTAGTGATAGAGGTGAGGCCTGGGACTTGAATGAATCAACACACAAAACCCGCCAGTCTCGGTAAATCTGCAGATGCGTCTAACCAGCAGAAAATAGTAGAAGAAAAGTTTCTGAAGCTCTTTCAGGGAGTAAATAAAGCCCAGTGGTGTGAACAGATCCTTTATGCCCTTAATATGGTGAATAATCTCAATGCTCCCACATGTGTTTCTTTCCCGAAAGAGGCAGAATCTTTGTATGAGGTCCGTGATTGTTTCAGGGCCACGTTGGGAGAGACTGCTGAGGCCAAGGGCTTTGCCAAGCAGTCCTCCAGCACCATGCCACGCAAAAAGCCAAAGACAGCATCAACAGCAGCAGTGTCTACTGTGGCAGCGTCAGCGGGACTGTGTGTAGAAAATGAACCACGGTACACCCCATTCAGTATTTCAGGCCAATAAAAGCAACAACCAAAAAACCCAATTTTGAGACTGTGCAAAGTGGCAAGAAGAAGAAAAAACCAAAGATGATCTCCACAGACCCCAGTGCGTTAGGATGTCCAGTTGTGCATCATTGGAGCAGCTCAGTGTGGGTGAAACTGAGACTCTGGATGACTCCTGGGCACCTGCCCGTGGGCTGGCCCCTCTGCTACCATCCGCCCACTGTGGATGGCACCTCCAGACACGACACTTGTTCACCATTTATTTTTTATCACTCTGCAACAAATCACAGAATCTATCACTTCAGGCTTTTTCTTCTAGACCTTTATGTCCAAGATTCTTTAAGCCATTTTTGTTGGTAAACGTCTCAGACTATAAAATGGACTGGACCCTGTGTCTTTCGGGGTGAGAGTTGGGATTACTCCCCATCAGGGCTGATTTTGGCCAACATATATTATGATGATTTCATCTAATATCTCCCAGAAGGTTTGTGGGGATCTGCCAATAGCAGCTTACTCTCTTGTCACATTTTTTTGTCTTTCATTTTTTTCCCTCCTCTTCTTTTACGCTTTCCATAAGACAAATAGGTCTAATTGGTGCAATCCTAAAGAGATTTCATGGTTTAACAGACCAACATTGACCACCATTGACCACCAACAAAATTCCCCATGGATGGCAACTGCAGTGTCTCACAGAGACAGAGTTCCCCCAGTCTGAGAGTCGCATTGCCACTGCTGAGTCGGGGATTGCATCAAAGAGGCCTGAGGAGGGGAGAGTTTAGATCGTATTGGTCTGATCTGCTATATCCCAGGCTTGTTCTTTCTGAACACTCTTTTGCAGGAAAGATCCGTGTTTTTCTTTATTAGGTAGTGATGTCCCAGTAAACTGCTGTCTCCACTGTCATACTTCAACCTGACTGGACAAAGAAAACCCTTTGCTTAGGGAGAGGAACTTATTCTTTTCTTACAAAAACTGATTTTTCCCATAAATATTTTTACTTTAGAGGACTAAGAGCAGTTTGCCTGGGGCCCATCAACTGATAATTTGTCTCATTAAAGATGCAGCTAGCATATTTACCGTGTGTGCATTTATATAATTCCATTTTGGATAGGGATAAACTTTTGCTTCCTATAAAAACCTGGAATTTCATATGGAGAAAAAAAAGGTGACCCTCTACCCTCTACTTTTCTAGTCTTTGTTCCAAAACAACCTTTATAAAATGAGAAGTTGGATGGCACCTGTGGCTTAAAGGAGTAAGGGAGCTGGCCCCATATGCCGGAGGTGATGGGTTCAAACTCAGCCCTGGCTAAAAACTGCAAAAAAAAAAAAAAAGAAAAAGAAGTTGATTTTTGTAAATGCCAGGGGAGTCTTTTTACATCTTTCCCCTGGTGGTGATCACAGTTGACTGACATCCCCAGCTGATTGCTCTTTGTATCTACCAGGACCCATGCTCCAAAAGTTACCTTCCTGTAGATATTTCCAGCCAGTAGACAAAGCCTAAGGAGATACTGCAGATATATATATATAATGTGGAGAAAACATTATCTCTGTATGTACATATACACACACACACACACACATACACACACATATATATATCCTCATGGGCATAAAATTTAAAAATTTTAAAACTTCATAGAAAAATATTAACACTATAGGATTCTAATAAGTGAGTAATGTTTATATCAGTGGGCCATACGGACTTTTACTTCAATTTCACCTACAATAATGTCTCTGAAGAGCTATGGAAGAAATATTTTGTTTGTAAAAAAAAGAAAAATTTAGTATTTGAGACGAAGTAGAAGGCTGATATAGAAATGTCTCAGCATGCTCTGAAAACATTATTTGTGTATCCCTAGTGCATGTAGGGAGAGGGAATTTGATTTGTAGCCATTTATGCAAGATAACTCAAGAAAATCAAACTGAAGTAACATGGAATGCATTTTTAAAAGAAAACTAAGAAAAAATAAGACATAATGTATCACCTATCAAATCAGCCTCCTTATTATATTTTATTGGAAGCCTTTGTTTACTACCCAAGTCGGTCTTTTGCCAAAAGGATACAGGGTTTTTGCTTTAGGATTTAGCCACATTTCCTATGAGAAAAGCATGAGATACTGTCTTGCCATTCTGCCCAGAGTAGACTGAATGGACATGTGTACCTCGACTCAAGGGTCTGCTAACTTATTCCTTAGGTGCTGAGTAGTTTGGCAAGAGGATGCTGCATGAAAGGAATGACAATTATTTAGTGAACCAACCAGAGCTATAGATGTACATAGTTTCACTCTGTTTAGGGCTGTATCTTTTTGCCAACAGCAATGGCTGACACAGATTAGTGATTGTATAATAACTTCCTGAATCCTGAGGGATTGAGATGTAAGATCTAGGGGAGAGTTATCAATATATAGTAGAAATAAAAGCTGGTAGATGTATGAAGATGCTGCATTAAGCCTGAAACATGAGGCAAAGAAGTTGTACATAGTGAAGCCTTAATTAGAAATATCATAGGAACTAGTTGAGGGAGTGCTATGAATCAAAGAGAAAAGTTAGATTGAGATGACAGATTTTCTAGAAGTGAGACTGAGAATAGTGAAAACATAATAGTGATGGTGAACCAGTTAATGGAAGAATAGTTAAAAGAGGCAAATTGGCAACTTAAAACAAGACCATCACTTCTATTGAACAAGAATAGGCACTGATGAAAAGGAAGTAAACTGAAAATAGTGAGAATGTGGAGAAAACATTGTCTCTGTAGACGTCAATGCCGCCTCAGTGATGTGAACTGCTTTTGATGACTGAAGCTATTGTTGTTGAGTCCTTAATGGTGCTTCAGCGTTTATTAGGCTTATCTAGAAAAGAGTTGATGCTCTTGAGTTCCTGTAATACTTGGGATAGTAAAAGCTTCACTGATTTATATGACTCTTAGATGCCTTCAATCCTTGTAACACCAATGACATAGCACAACTATCATTAAGTCAAAAAAAAGATGACATCAAAAGTGTTTTAATTAGCAAGTATCAGTAATGGAGTATAAATTATTTCTTAATACTGAGTATAGTTGAAAAATCAAAGCAGGTTAAATGCAGTGGCTCACTTTTGAAGAACTAGAAATCTGGGAGGCTGAGGCAGGTGAATTACTTGAGCTCGGGAGTTCAAGACAAGCCTGAGCAAGAGTGAGATCCTGCCGACTCATCAACTAGAGGCGGAGCAAGATGGCAGCCGAGTAACAGCTTCCTTGCATCTGGGCACCGTGAGTCTGGGGATATAGGACTCCAGGCATCTCTGGCTGGTGGGATCTGCCTATCATCACCCCTGAGAGGATACAGGAGTCAGCGAGAGACTTCTGGACCCCAAGAGGAGGACGAAAACAGTGGAAAACCGGCAAGTGGTCGCGTGTGTTCAATCTGTCTAAACCCACCGGCAACTGTAAGTTCAGTAGCAGCGAGACTGCAAACCAGAAAGGCCTTACCTGTGAACTGCTTTGGTGTCTTTGGACTTGGCACTCAGCTGAACTGCCTTGGGGAGAGCCTGAGCGGGAGTGTGGAGAACTTTGGCCTTTGTCTGGGGCCCCAGTCTGAGCCGCGGAGCCAGACGGAGCTAATGGTGTTTGGCTCTGGGTCACAGGCAGACATTGTGAGCAATCTGCCCCGGTAAGCTCCGCCCTCAGGGTCGCAGAGCTGGAATTGGGTGGGAGCTGGTAACCCAGCGACCAAGTAGCCTAGGGGCGGGGTCTGAGCCGCCTTGCAGCCCTAACCCTCGGGGGCAGAGGGAGACCAGTTTTGACACACAGGGTAAGTGGATAGCCACTTCAGCAGTGATTCCAGCGACAAGCACTTCCCTGAGAAAGCTTCTGCTCAGTAAGTGAACAAGTTCAAAGTGCCTTCTAAGTGGGCTGAAGAGAGATTTAGGGTGTCTACCTGCTGGGGTTTGAGAAACTAGCAGCCTCCAGTCGTATCAGAACTGTGATTAACATCTCATACCCAAGAAGACCACGTGTTGCCCAGACAATATTCAATAACATATACATACTGCTTTGTTTTTGGTTGTGTTTCTTTTTTTTTGGTTTGTTTTTTTTTTTTTTGTTTATTTTGATGTTGTGGATTGTTGTTTTGTTTTTTAAGTTCAACCTTTTCCATACAGATCCTTTTTCTTTCCCAATTTTTCTAGTTTAATTATAATTTCCCATTGCTGCCTATTTCAATAATTAGAACTTCATTTTTGTTACTGTTTCTACCACTATTATTTGGTTTTTCCAGCCAATTTCATCCCGTAAAGTTTTCTGTTTGCTTGTTTTGGTTTCATTTATAGCATTTTTGTCTTTTCTGTCTACTTGGTGGAGGTGGGGTACTGTGTCTGATCAGGTTAGCAAAGAGCTGCTGACCTCAAGGGAACCACCCAACTAGGCACCCCCAGAAGGTGTTTTTTTTTTTTTAAGGTTGTATCAAAGTACCCTACTGTACACCTATATTGCTCTGTCTCCCTCTTTCTGTGCCTCTCTTCTTTTTGTCAATATTCCTTTTACCCACCCCCTCTCCTTTCTCTATTTCTCTTTTTTTTCCCTTATCACTCGGTCCTCCTTTCTTTCATCCCTTTTTTGCTCTTAAACCTTCTCACCCTTCCAGTCCTGTAACCCTTAATCCACAGGCACGAGAACTTAAAGAGCAAGAGGAAGTGAAAGGAAAATTAGGGCAAGGAAACAGATAAAAGAAATCACCCATGCAGAAGAATCAGCAGAAAACTCCAGGCAACATGAAGAACCAGTCCAGAACAACCCCGCCAAGGGACCATGAGGTAGCTACTGCAGAGGATTCCACCTATACAGAAATGTTAGGAATGACAGAAAGGGAATTTAGAATACACATGTTGAAAACAATGAAAGAAATGATGGAAACAATGAAGGAAACTGCTAATAAAGTGGAAAATACCCAAAAGGAAATTCAAAAACAGAATCAAATCAGAGATGAATGATATGAAGAATACAAAAAGGATATAGCAGAGCTGAAGGAAATGAAACAGTCAATCAGGGAACTTAAAGATGCAATGGAAAGTATCAGCAACAGGTTAGACCATGCAGAAGAAAGAATTTCAGAGGTAGAAGACAAAGTTTTTGAGATAACTCAGATAGTAAAAGAGGCAGAAAAGAAGAGAGAGAAAGCAGAACGTTCACTGTCAGAATTATGGGACTTTATGAAGCGTTCCAACATACGAGTTATAGGAATTCCAGAAGGGGAAGAAGAATGCCCCAGAGGAATGGAAGCCATACTAGAGAATATTATAAAAGAAAATTTCCCAAATATCACCAAAGATTCTGACACACTGCTTTCAGAGGGCTATCGGACCCCAGGTCGCCTCAACTCTAACCGAGCTTCTCCAAGACACATTGTGATGAACCTGTCCAAAGTCAAGACAAAAGAAAAGATTCTGCAAGCTGCCAGGAGTAAGCGCCAGTTGACCTACAGGGGCAAATCCATCAGAGTGACTGCAGACTTCTCTAATGAAACTTTCCAAGCAAGAAGACAATGGTCATCTACCTTTAATCTACTTAAACAGAACAATTTTCAGACCAGAATTCTGTACCCTGCTAAGCTAAGCTTCAAAATTGACGGAGAAATCAAATCATTTACGGATATACAAACATTGAGGAAATTTGCCACAACAAGACCAGCTCTACAGGAAATACTTCAACCTGTTCTGCACACTGACCACCACAATGGATCAGCAGCAAAGTAAGAACTCAGAAATTAAAGGACAGAACCAAATCTCCACACTGATGCAAAAGATAAAACTAAGCAATGGACTCTCACAAAATAAGATGAATAGAATACTACCACACTTATCCATTATCTCAATAAATGTTAATGGCTTGAATTCCCCACTGAAGAGACATAGATTGGTTGACTAGATTAAAAAACACAAGCCATCCATTTGCTGTCTGCAAGAAACACACCTGGCTTCAAAAGACAAATTAAAGCTCCGAGTCAAGGGTTGGAAGACAATTTTTTAGGCAAATGGAATTCAGAAGAAAAGAGGAGTTGCAATCTTATTTTCATATACATGTGGATTTAAAGCAACTAAAGTCAAAAAAGACAAAGATGGTCACTTTATATTGGTCAAGGGAAAAATACAACAAGAAGACATTTCAATTCTAAATATCTATGCACCCAATTTAAATGCTCCCAGATTCTTGAAACAGACCTTACTCAGTCTGAGCAATATGATATCTGATAATACCATAATAACAGGGGACCTTAACACTCCTCTTACAGAGCTGGACAGATCCTCTAAACAGAAATTAAACAAGGATATAAGAGACTTAAATGAGACCCTAGAACAACTGTGCTTGATAGATGCATATAGAACACTCCATCCCAAAGATAAAGAATATACATTCTTCTCATCACCCCATGGAACATTCTCCAAAATTGATCATATCTTGGGACACAAAACAAATATCAACAGAATCAAAAGAATTGAAATTTTACCTTGTATCTTCTCAGACAATAAGGCACTAAAGGTGGAACTCACCTCTAACAAAAATGCTCGACCCCACCCAAAGGCATGGAAACTAAACAATCTTCTGTTGAATAACAGATGGGTGAAGGAAGAAATAAAACAGGAAATCATTAACTTCCTTGAGCATAACAACAATGAAGACACAAGCTACCAAAACCTGTGGGATACTGCAAAAGCAGTTTTGAGAGGAAAATTCATCGCTTTAGATGCCTACATTCGAAAAACAGAAAGAGAGCACATCAACAATCTCACAAGAGATCTTATGGAATTGGAAAAAGAAGAACAATCTAAGCCTAAACTCAGTAGAAGAAAAGAAATATGCAAAATCATATCAGAGATCAATGAAATTGAAAACAAAAGAATCATTCAGAAAATTAATGAAACAAGGAGTTGGTTTTTTGAAAAAATAAATAAAATAGATAAACCATTGGCCAGACTAACGAGGAATAGTAAAGTAAAATCTCTAGTAACCTCAATCAGAAATGATAAAGGGGAAATAACAACTGATCCCACACAGACACAAGAGATCATCTCTGAATACTACCAGAAATTCTATGCCCAGAAATTTGACAATGTGAAGGAAATGGATCAATATTTGGAATCACACCCTCTCCCTAGACTCAGCCAGGAAGAAATAGAGCTCCTGTACAGACCAATTTCAAGCACTGAGATCAAAGAAACAATAAAAAAGTTCCAACCAAAAAATGCTCTGGTCCAGATGGCTTCACTCCAGAATTCTATCAAACCTTCAAGGAAGAGCTTATTCCTGTACTGCAGAAATTATTCCAAAAAATTGAGGAAGAAGGAATCTTCCCCAACACATTCTATGAAGCAAACATCACCCTGATACCAAAACCAGGAAAAGACCCAAACAAAAAGGAGAATTTCAGACCAATCTCACTCATGAACATAGACGCAAAAATTCTCAACTTAATCCTAGCCAATGGATTACAGCTTATCAGTAAAAAAGTTATTCATCATGATCAAGTAGGCTTCATCCCAGGGATGCAAGGCTGGTTTAACATACGCAAGTCCATAAACGTTATCCACCATATTAACAGAGGCAAAAATAAAGATCACATGATCCTCTCAATAGATGCAGAAAAAGCATTTGATAAAATCCAACATCCTTTTCTAATTAGAACACTGAAGAGTATAGGCATAGGTGGCACATTTCTAAAACTGATTGAAGCTATCTATGACAAACCCACAGGCAATATTTTACTGAATGGAGTAAAACTCAAAGCTTTTCCTCTTAGAACTGGAACCAGACAAGGTTGTCCTCTGTCACCTTTACTGTTCAACGTAGTGCTGGAAGTTCTAGCCAATACAATTAGGCAAGACAAGGAAATAAAGGGAATCCAAATGGCAGCAGAGGAGGTCAAACTCTCCCTCTTTGCTGGCGACATGATCTTATACGTAGAGAACCCCAAAGACTCAACCACAAGACTCCTAGAAGTCATCAGAAAATACAGTAATGTTTCAGGATATAAAATCAATATCCACAAGTCAGTAGCCTTTGTGTACACCAATAACAGTCAAGATGAGAAGCTAATTAAGGACACAACTCCCTTCACCATAGTTTCAAAGAAAATGAAATACCTAAGAATATACCTAACGAAGGAGGTGAAGGACCTCTATAAAGAAAACTATGAACTCCTCAGAAAGGAAATAGCAGAGGATATTAACAAATGGAAGAACATACCATGCTCATGGATGGGAAGAATCAACATTGTTAAAATGTCTATACTTCCCAAAGCAATCTACCTATTCAATGCCATTCCTATCAAAATACCAACATTGTACTTTCAAGATTTGGAAAAAATGATTCTGCGTTTTGTATGGAACCAGAAAAAACCCCGTATAGCTAAGGCAGTTTTCTGTAACAAAAATAAAGCTGGGGGCATCAGCATACCAGATTTTAGTCTGTACTACAAAGCCATAGTGGTCAAGACAGCATGGTACTGGCACAAAAACAGAGACATAGACACTTGGAATTGAATTGAAAACCAAGAAATGAAACTAACATTCTACAACCACCTAATCTTTGATAAACCAAACAAGAACATACCTTGGGGGAAAGACTCCCTATCAATAAATGGTGTTGGGAGAACTGGATGTCTACATGTAAAAGACTGAAACTGGACCCACACCTTTCCCCACTCACAAAAATTGATTCAAGATGGATTAAGGACTTAAATTTAAGGCATGAAACAATAAAAATCCTCAAAGAAAGCATAGGAAAAACACTGGAAGATATTGGCCTGGGGGAAGACTTCATGAAGAAGACTGCCATGGCAATTGCAACAACAACAAAAATAAACAAATGGGACTTCATTAAACTGAAAAGCTTCTGTACAGCTAAGGACACAATAACCAAAGCAAAGAGACAACCTACACAATGGGAAAGGATATTTGCATATTTTCAATCAGACAAAAGCTTGATAACCAGGATCTATAGAGAACTCAAATTAATCCACATGAAAAAAGCCAACAATCCCTTATATCAATGGGCAAGAGACATGAATAGAACTTTCTTTAAAGACGACAGACAAATGGCTAACAAACACATGAAAAAATGTTCATCATCTCTATATATTAGAGAAATGCAAATCAAAACAACCCTGAGGTATCATCTAACCCCAGTGAGAATGGTCCACCTCACAAAATCTCAAAACTGCAGATGCTGGCGTGGATGTGGAGAGAATGGAACACTTTTACACTGCTGGTGGGACTGCAAACTAGTACAACCTTTCTGGAAGGAAGTATGGAGAAACCTCAAAGCACTCAAGCTAGACCTCCCATTTGATCCTGCAATCCCATTACTGGGTATCTACCCAGAAGGAAAGAAATCCTTTTATCATAAGGACACTTGTACTAGACTGTTTATTGCAGCTCAATTTACAATAGCCAAAATGTGGAAACAGCCTAAACGCCCACCAACCCAGGAATGGATTAACAAGCTGTGGTATATGTATACCATGGAATACTATTCAGCCATTAAAAAAAATGGAGACTTTACATCCTTCATATTAACCTGGATGGACGTGGAAGACATTATTCTTAGTAAAGCATCACAAGAATGGAGAAGCATGAATCCTATGTACTCAATTTTGATATGAGGACAATTAATGACAATTATGGTTATGGGGGGGGAACAGAAAGAGAAAAGGAGGGAGGTGGGTGGGGCCTTGGTGTGTGTTACACTTTATGGGGGCAAGACATGATTGCAAGAGGGACTTTACCTAACAATTGCAATCAGTGTAACCTGGCTTTTTGTACCCTCAATGAATCCCCAACAATAAAAAAAAAAAGAGTAAGACCCTGCCTCTAATAAAACTAACTGGGTGTCGTGAGGGGCCCCTGTAGTCCAACCTACTGCAGAGGTTGAGGCAAGAGGATCCCTTGAGCCCAGGAGTCTGAGGTTGCTGTAGGCTGATACCATAGCTCTCGACCCCAGAGTGACAGAGTGAAATTCTGTCTTAAAAAAAAAAAAAAAGTAGATGGAAATGTTTGAATCATTTGGAGGGAAAAACTTTATACCTAAAGTATTTGTTTATGACAAATACTTTGTGATATGACTAATTGTCTAATGTCTGAAAGATATGAAGTATATTATTTTAAGAAATTCCTTAATTGATGAAATTATGCAAACAGAAAATGTTGCTCCCTGACCTAAGTACAGAGAAGTTCAAGAAGTTGTTCCCCTATTCCCGTGTTCTAAGTCAAGCAGTAGAGCTCAGGATTGTTTTTCTTTTTCATTTTTAAAACTGTTCCCCACTTCCCTGGGAAATGTCCTTTCTCCAATAGATCTCATAACATGATATAGAAATATGTTGCATTCAGTTGCCAAGTCAGATACTAACTTAATGTCAGCAACTTTATTTCTGAAACCAATTTTGCATTCAGCATCAGGAGGAAATACTGAAAAGGGTTCCCTTTGTGCTTAAAAATTTATATTTTCTGGGGTAACAGAAAAAGCCTAGCAGCTTTATTTATTGTCATGGGATCTTGAGAAGAAATAAAAAGAAAATAAAACAAATCAGAAAGCATTATATTATTTAATTGATCTGTTGTAGAACACTTACCAAACTGGGTTTCTTTTTACAACAAAACTAGTATTTGGACATAGAAACCACTTCTACTCTAACATGTAAAAAATTTGTGATATGCTACACCAGATGTTTCAGGAGACTTTACAACAGAAGAGACGTTGTCTCCCCATGTTTGCCTTCCTAGATGGAAGATTTGTTTTAATTAATCCTCTCATGGAATTTTGTGAATTGTTTGTAAGGTATACAGCTGAGCGTTCATAAAAATTTTGAATATATTCCAATGTCTGTTTTTTTAAATAACCAAACTTCAAACCGACTTCCCTATGTATGCGGTAAAAAATTGTTAGGAGCCAAATTCTGGGGGGAGCTATCCTACTTTAAATATCTGAACTAAATTATTTGACATATTATATAAAGAGGTTTTTCTTCATTTAAAAATATATCCTTTAAAAATAAGCTTTTTATAAGTGATAACATCTCATTATAGAAGTGGCATCAGTGACCACAGTAACAGTACCTTAATGCTGAATGTTGTTTTAACACCAGACATTGTGCTCCGCATTGTACATACAATATTGAATTTCATCCTGGAATATGTTTCTATGTTGTAGTGGATTCTCTTCTCCAGAGACAGAACCAATAAGGTATATAGAGAAAGAAAGAGAGATATGAAGGGGGCTTTATTAGAGGAATTGGCTCCCATAATTACAGAGGCTGAGAAGTCCCACTATAAACTGTAAGCTGGAGAGGTAGCGTAGCCTGTAACATGGCTCAGTCCAAGTCCAAAAACATCAGAGCCAGGAAAGCTGATGGTGTGACTCTTAGTCACAAGTGGAAGGCCTGACACTTCAGCTGCACCTCGTGCAAGTCCAAGAGTACAAAGGCCACAGCACTATCCCAAGCTAGGGAGAAGAAGGGTGTCCCAGCTCCAGGAGAAAAACAATCCTCTTCCTTTTCTTTGTTGTTCAACCTCTACTCCCAGCCAATTGGATGGTGCCCACTTACACAGAGTGTGGATCTTCCCACTCAGTCCATTGATTCATCTATCAATGTCCTCTGAAAAGACCCTCACGGACACAACAGAAGTGTTTTACCAGCAATCTAGGTGTCCCTTCATCCAGTCAAGTTGACAACTGAAGTTAACTACTACACATGATAAATTTATTAATCATATTTCTAAGATCAAAGGACATGAAAATCAAGATATAAAGAAGTTAGTAAATTATTCAGAATTAGAAAAATAAACACAACACCACAAATCAAAACCCGGTGTCTCACTTTGAAGCACTTGTCCTTTCCAAGTTAATCGATACTTTTCCTTATAAATGTGAAAATGCATTTTACATTTAAACTATAATATAATGTGTTATACATATCAAATTCTTATTGCTAATAGATCTTACATCTAATTAAGATCTGTCTAGACTGTGAAATGCTGACCTGCATGAACTCCTACATTTGATACTTTCAAAGTCTGAAGGAAGAATTTTGAGAATGGCGGAATTCAAAAACTGTGATTAAAAATGGGTACTTTATAGTAATGCAGAGATGAATATATGCAATAATAATTATTTTTATTTTAAAAAATAAGAAGAACTATTTATCAATGTACTGATGGTCTGTCTCTGTCCAGTCTGCTTTCTTCCCTTCCTGAACGGTCTGTTTTCTTACCCACAGCCATTGTTTTATAAACAGGATGCATACATTATTTCACATTTTAAGCCCTTTGCAACACTTATAAATACTTCACTCTGCAAATTTGGATAGGTTTTCCTTTCCCACGATATATTCTGCCAAATGCTGGCTACCGGCTTAATTTGATAAATACGTGAGTGTTTTGCTTGTTTGACTTGCCTGGCAGTTCTCTGTTAATCTGAATTATTGCTCTCTTTGAACTCTTGCTGAACCATCATCATCTTCTCCAGGAGCTGAAATGAAAGATAGTGTTTTACTCCTATGTTTTGTTAGGTAAGAAGAGTCACTTTATTGTTGAAATTGAGTGGAAAATATCCCCTGCAAATCTTTCTATCTCCTACCATCCAATGTCTTTCTGGCAAGAGATTTCTCAGCCTATTTTCTGACCACTCCATTGCTAGTATTGTGTTGGCTACCCCTAGAACACTCTTGAGTTTTCCATTTAATCAGAATTCCTTTAACCACCTCTCAGTGTTCCCAAAAGCATTAGGCCCCCAGTATTTAATCTTGACCTCCAAAATCCTTAATTGAATGACAGTTTTAATTGACATTTTGTACTCAAGCTTCTTAAAATCTAGAAATTTTTTAAGATTACATCAATTATGAAATATATCACTTTATATCTTTCTCCAGATACAGAAATTAAACGTATGATTTTTGTTATTGTTGTTTTTTCTTAACAAATCACCAGGACTCAAAAATCTCCTAAGGTAACTTGGTTTCATCTCTTCATTGTTTTGGTGAGTGAGATAAAATGAACTACAGAATCCCTACTGCCTTCTGACATATCATTGAAATTTGAGGAGTGTTTTTACTGAAGTATTTAATAACAATAAAATTATAAAAATCATCAAATGTTTGGTCTACAATAAGAAGTCTTTAGGACACACACACACAGTTAAAGTATCAATACCCCTAAATAAAGTCCCTCAAAATTGAACTTTCACCACAGAATTGTCTCTGTGTATACAAAAATATAATTCTAATGCCCACGTTCATCACTTTTCTTCCTTTTGTATTCTTTTTCCTCCCCCTTTTCCCAATACGCTTCCTGAACCTGAAGAATAGTCTATTTAATTAAATAAAATGGGGGAGATATTGAAGGCAAGCAGGCTGAATTCTTCACAGGCCTTCTGACTCAGGGTAAAGGGCCCAGTCAGATAGTCTACATGGCTGGAGAGACAAGATGGCGGACTGAAGCCAGCTTTCAACAAAGGCTCCCGTCCAGAAGGAGAGTTAAGGGACAGGAATTTAGTAAGTATCCTGGTGGACTTGAGCCTCACCAAGAGAGAAGGCTGAAGAACGCACATCAACACCGCTGAGGCAAGTTGTGATCACAAGGACGCAAACAAAAGGTACAAAATCCACCACCAAGCGGACGGGAGTCCCCCTCCCCAATGAGACCGGCTCTAGAGCCCCACAATTGAACAAGCGGGCAGAAATTAAAGGCCCTCCCACTACACTCCACGGGAGAGACCTTCTAAAAACTGGACCTACCTCCCCTACTGGGGTGCCGTGGCGTTCTCCTGCCGGACATAGGGCTGAATAAAACTTTGGGAATCCTTTGCCGGCAACCCTGAATCCCCGGCGCTCCCCTCCCGCCCACTGAGGTCTGGAGGCCTGTCCCCCAGGACTTCGGATCCTTGGGTGATTTCTCAAGGGGAGTGGACAGTCCCCTTGAGTGCGACTGGTCAGCATTGACTCTGAGGCGCGCCGAGGGAGGAGAGGGCACCGGGCTGAGGGGAAGTCACGCCTCGCGGCACTTCCCTGCGGTGCAGTGCAGCAACCCTCCCCAGGCATACGGGGCCCAAGACTGAATCAGACTCTGGCCTCCCCGCTGAGAGCTGAGAACCCCTACTCTCACTCGGGGTCTGAGGGCCTATCCCCCAGGAGTTCGGCTCCTTGGGTGATTTCTCGAGGGGAGTGCACAGTGCCTGAGCTGCGTCAGGTCAGCGCTGACTCTGGGACACGTGAGCGAGGAGAGGGCACTCTGCTGAGGGGAAATCAAGCCTTGGCGGCACTTCCCTGCGGTGCAGTGCAGGAGCCCTCCCCAGACCGTAGTATTGCGTAAAACTGAAAGAAACTCTAGCTTCCCCCCCACACTCCCAATCGGGGTCTGGGGGCCCATCCCCCAAGAGTTCTGATTCTTGGGGGATCTCTTAAGGGGTGTGGACCCAGCACAAACTGCGGCCGCTCAGTGCTGACTCTGGGGCGCGGGACAGAGGAGAAAAGGGTCGCCTGAGTGCCCACACCAGAGCAGCAGTTCCCTGGAGGTAGATCAACAGCCGTTTTTTCTTTAACGGCAGAACGCTCACTTCTGGATATTCTGAGGCCACACCCCCTGTCTCCCTGGGCAACCAGAGGAGGCCACCGGTGACACGGCTCACAAACCCGGAAGCCTCCAGGGCGGGGCCGACCCAGAGAGGTGTTCAGACGCAATTCTCCAGCAGCAAAGACGTTTGAACTCAAAACAGCCCGTCTCCTGTAGGCGACGACAAGAACAGAGACAGAACCTCACAAAGTTGTCTGTTCTGTTCTGTTCTGTTACCAGCATCCATCAGGGACGGGGCTAAGCCTGAGTGAACACCTCCTTCCCATCACCTGCATCAAACACTCAAAGATGTCAGGCCCCATCTCCTCCTGCTAGATAGCGGCAGTCTGCGGGGGCCTGGCAGACTTCCTTGCGATTCAGGCAGGTGCAAACCCCTGGAGTGTCTGTTCACTGCAGGCAACTGGGTTAGCCATCTGCAGAGATACCAGTGACTGGGTCCGACGGAGGGGCAAAATGGGGAAGGAGACGTCAACCTTCCCAGACTGCTCTGTTTGCTGGGTGGCTCCTCCTGACTCCACGCTGCACTGGGTGAGCCGTGTCAGAGGAGTCACCAGGCCCCTGTGATCCAGTTCCCAGAGACCTCTTGAACCCTTCCACCCGAGACAAGTGCCGATTGAGACAGTTGATTCGGACCTTTTGAACTGGGCTAATAGACTGAGGACTCTTCAGGCGGTGCCCTGGGTGTGCGATTGTAGGAAGGTTTGATTCTCTTTTTCCAACTGGGGCCAGAGGTGGGCAGGCGGGGTGACTTAATTGCTGATTTTTCCACACAGCTGAGACTTCAAGCCAGAGTAGAAGTTGCAATAGGATCGAACAGAAACCAGCTGAAAACAAGACAGAACCACTTTGCTCCACCACACCAGACAGGGCCCCAGTTTCTCAGGCCACAACACTGTACGGGCCCTCAATAAAACCCCAGGGGAAAAACCAAAGGGAGTAAACCATGGGGCGGAATCAGCGGAAAAACTCGGTAACATGAATAACCAGAATAGATCAACCCCCCCAAGAAAAGATACGGCAGATGTGATTGAAGATCCCATTCATAAACAACTGGCTGAGATGTCAGAAGTCGAATTCAGAATTTGGTTTGCAGACAAGATTAATAAAATGGAATTAGGAATTCGAGGAGAAATTCAAAAATTGTCTCAAGAATTTAACGAATTTAAAGACAAAACGACCAAAGACTTAGACACACTGAAACAAGAACTTACAGCCCTCAAAGATATGAAAAATACAGTAGAATCCCTCAGTAACAGAATGGAGCAAGCAGAAGAAAGGATTTCTGACATTGAAGATAAAGTCTTCGAACGCTCCCAATCTCTCAAAGAGGAAGAGAAATGGAGAGCAAAAACGGATCACTCACTCAGAGAGCTCTCAGATAATTCGAAAAAAAACAACATAAGGGTTATAGGAATTTCGGAGACTGATGAAGTAGCTGCCAAGGACACAGAGGCCCTTCTACATGAAATTATGAAAGAAAATTTTCCAGACATGCCTAGAGAATCTGAAATTCAGATAGCAGACAGCTTCAGAACCCCAGCACGATTCAACCCCAATAAGCCATCTCCCAGACATTGTCGCGGACCGCCAGTCGAATGAGTCTCAGTCTGAGGGCTTTTCAGGGCGGAACGTTACAGGTTGATTGAAAAGGTCGACGCAGGATGGTTTTTGACAGACTACAAAGTAGCTGTAACTTTACTGATTTTTAAGAGTGTCTTTTATACATTTTTGACAAAGCATTACAAATCACAAAAGACATTTTTATGACTTGCAGATGGTCACAAGTTCTTATCTTGTCTTACAAACGTAGGCATTCAACCATCTATCTTTCACAGTGTTTTGCCTGTAAGGGGGAACAAATGGCAGCTGTGAGGTAGCTGATAAGCAGCAGTTACTTCTTAGCTCCTTTTATCTAAAGTTGAAATGTGTTTTTTAATATATAACACTACTTTCTTTCATAGTTTTAGTTTCATGATTATATATAGTTGTTATGATTAGAGGTTTATTATGAATCATATAAGTGATTAAAGTGTGAAGGAAACATGAGAAATAAAAGGATATTGTATGAAAACTAAACTATATTGAAAGTGAGGTTAGGAAAGACAAGGTTAGAGATAGGGGGAAAGGGTGGGTGGATATCAGGTTGGAAGCATCTTGTTTATGGTATTTACATTCTTTTGATGTACTGTATATTTTTAAGGTTTTTGTTCTAAAGAAGTGGTTTCATTAGTAACACCTGGTTGCTTCTCCTTATCTAGGAATGTCAAGGCTTGTAACTTCTCTTAGTTCTGTAATTGGTCTCAGTTTCTTATGATCTCTCTTAAAAACAGCTGAACATATTCTTTTATGTATAATGTTTGACTACTTCTATATATTTTTACTCTAATTAGTAACTATATTTTGATTTATAGTTAATTGCTTGTTAAACATTAAACTACTCTATTGATTTGTGTTACATATGAAAATTAGTGAAGTAAGACATTTTTCTAAGTAAAGTTTTACTAATTAGTGAAGTCAGATGTTTTTCTAAGTAAAGTTTTACTGCAGGAGGTGTCATGTTGGAACATCCTGTTTGCCGTGCCTGCATTCTCTCGATGTACTATTTCAATTCACTGACATTTATGGTGGGGACGTGCTGTTGTACAGGCTCTCTTGGAGCCACTGAGTCCGGCACAGCCATACTTGCTGTGTTTAATTGTGGATCAGTAAGTCACTGTGTTTATTCTTAGTTTCTCAAAACAATCAGGCAATAATCAGTCATTCAACTGAACAGACAGGTTTCAGGGTAAAAGTTTCTTAGGCTTTTATGCCGCACCTCATGACTTCCTACGTTCACTAAAAGGCATGCTAGGCAACTTATGCGCTGCTGTCGCAAACCAGGGGGACTGGGGGCAACGCTCCGAAGAGCACCCACCGCCTTACCACAGTTTTTACAACGCGGACAGAGCCATCCCGCCACGGCTTGATGCCGGGGGTGCGGCATTTCCCCCTTTTTTGTTAATGAAACGTAGTTCAAAGAGGTCTTGGCGAACAGCCTTTAAGGAGGAAAAGACACAACGAAGAAGACATGGTAACAGTAAAACAACACAGAATATCAGGCATCCAATAATAACAATAAACACAATGTACTGAATCCAAGATATAGGATTTAAAGACTTAAGATTGTCAGAGAGTGATTGAGCCAGAGCATCGAGAGATGTACTAGGTAGATGAGCTTCACTGATGGCAGTGATATCCTTTTGGAGGGTATGTAAGTCATGTGTAATATCATTATCCTTCCACACACCTTGCAAATGTGCCTTTGTTTTGTCCCAAGAGGTGGAGAGGTTATAAGGTAGAGGAGTGACACAGATAGCTGGAAAAGCAGAGTGACATCTAGTTTGAAGTTTATGTTGTATGAACTTTATATCTTGTCCTAGAGCTAAAACTACTTCTTCTAAGATGTTAAGTTTAGCTTCAAGTTTATTATCTATACTAGCCTGAGTCATTAAAGTTAGAGTAATGTTGCTGCTTAAAGAGTTGACAAAGTGAGCCGTATGTATTTCTTGTACCAAGGCAGTTGTAGTCACTGCAAATGTAGTGACTATAGAAATTAAAGCTAAAATTCCTAAAATTAATGCTGCTATAAATTTCTTAGGTCTAATTAATTCATTAACAGTATGTAAAACTTGTAAGGCAGAGTTATCATACTATGGATTGTCTTACAGATCTACAGGTAACATTACATATGAAGGTTTTTTTACAATTAACATAACATTTAGTAATCTATTATTTACATGAAATATATCAGAAGAAGCAATACAATTGGTTATTTTTACAAGTTAAAAGATTTTAAAGGAAATACATAGTTAACTGGATCACATGTAAATTCTTTCACAAATTCTCTTTTATGAGCTTCATTTAACCTGTACAGACCATCTACAAACATTCTAAACTTTCTTGAACTTTTGTTCTGCCTTTTACTTTCTTACATAACTATTCTGCTTCAGGACAAAATTTATCACACAAGATTCTTTCTTTACACAATGTCATTCTCCTTTCTGTTTAATTTCTCTTACTCTCAAAAACTCACTTTCCATCAAACAGGATTCCAGTTTACCATGAAGTTACTTATTCACTCAGCCAAACTGATAATTAGAAGGTTTAAAAGACAAGAATCTTATCCGTTGACAAAGATTCAGTTTGTAAAAATATTTTTCTTATTTATATAAATTACTAGTGGCAAAGAGTCAATAATAAAGGTTCTAAACCTCACCCTTGGGATTTCGTCAGTGCTGCTGTTTGGGGGCTGTAACACTTGGGAGGCAGGCCCGCCCCACGAAGGGCAGGGGGGCCCTTAGCTTCCTTCCCCGCTGGGTCTTTTCAGCCGTCTTGGAGTCAGTGGAAATGTGCCGGGTGCCGGTGGTTTTGTTTGCTATCGGCGAGTGTACTTTCATTTTCTCTAAGCGGCGGGTGAGATCTTGCAGCAGCCGCTGGCGTCTTCTTCTGCGTTGTCTTTTCTGAATCTGAGTTAACTACTCCTGGAATAACTTCAAAGTTTTTAGTATAATTTGAACTTTTACCAATTATAATTTCAACTGTCCCCGGCAAGAGTTGCCCTTTTACTGCAGTGGGGATTAAAGTAACACCGTCCCATTTGGATAATAAGACATTCTTTTCACTTGCTAAATTTAAACCTGCACTCTCAGGCGTGCCCCGTGAAAGGTCATGAATAGTAAATTCAGGGGCTTGAGGATTCAAAGTAGATGAGGGCTGTGTTTTACAAGCTACAGCCTGCTCTCCCTTGGGGTCTGGGCTGGGAGAATGCCCCTTTTACTAGTTTTTTGATCTCCGTACGTCCTGATCCTCAGGATCAGTGTCTCCCTTGTCATTCAAGGGGGTTCCATCCTTATGAAATTTTGATTTACACTTATTTTTCCAATGTCTGCCCTTCTTACAGCGAGGGCATAAGCCGGGTGGGTCCCCCCTCGGCTTATTGGCATGGGACTGTTTACAGTCCTTCTGCATGCGTCCTGGCTTGCCACAATTGTAGCAAGTGTTAGTAGGAGCTGTTGGCCCCTTGCCTCCTTTATTGAAGGAGTTTTTCACATATGAGCTAAATTTCTGCCCTTGCATTGCTGCAGCATAAGCCATACCCTGGGCTATAGCTGGTGAGGCATCCATGCATGTTTCTAACTGTTTGAGCAACAGTGATGTGCCCTCAGACGGGGGGAGCATTCTGTTAATGGCTTCTTCCAGCCTTGAAATAAAGTCTTGGTACGGCTCCTCCGCACCTTGCTTAATAAGAAAATGTATAAGCTCCTCCAACCGTTTGAGGGACACATTGAACCCATTTTTAACTAACAAATGCTGTAACATGACACTGAATATACGTTCCTCTTTGATTAATGCGTGCCTCATGGTACCTGTTGATTACTCACACTTAACCGGTCAGCCTTTACCGGCGGGACTCGAGCTCCCTGGTGAGAGTCGCCTTCAATCTGAAAAGAGAGAAAAGAAAGAAAAAGAAAGATCACCTGTCCTTCAGGTCCCTGTTCGAGGGCGCCAGCTGTCGCGGCACCCGGTCGAATGAGTCTCAGTCTGAGGGCTTTTCAGGGCGGAACGTTACAGGTTGATTGAAAAGGTCGACGCAGGATGGTTTTTGACAGACTACAAAGTAGCTGTAACTTTACTGATTTTTAAGAGTGTCTTTTATACATTTTTGACAAAGCATTACAAATCACAAAAGACATTTTTATGACTTGCAGATGGTCACAAGTTCTTATCTTGTCTTACAAACGTAGGCATTCAACCATCTATCTTTCACAGTGTTTTGCCTGTAAGGGGGAACAAATGGCAGCTGTGAGGTAGCTGATAAGCAGCAGTTACTTCTTAGCTCCTTTTATCTAAAGTTGAAATGTGTTTTTTAATATATAACACTACTTTCTTTCATAGTTTTAGTTTCATGATTATATATAGTTGTTATGATTAGAGGTTTATTATGAATCATATAAGTGATTAAAGTGTGAAGGAAACATGAGAAATAAAAGGATATTGTATGAAAACTAAACTATATTGAAAGTGAGGTTAGGAAAGACAAGGTTAGAGATAGGGGGAAAGGGTGGGTGGATATCAGGTTGGAAGCATCTTGTTTATGGTATTTACATTCTTTTGATGTACTGTATATTTTTAAGGTTTTTGTTCTAAAGAAGTGGTTTCATTAGTAACACCTGGTTGCTTCTCCTTATCTAGGAATGTCAAGGCTTGTAACTTCTCTTAGTTCTGTAATTGGTCTCAGTTTCTTATGATCTCTCTTAAAAACAGCTGAACATATTCTTTTATGTATAATGTTTGACTACTTCTATATATTTTTACTCTAATTAGTAACTATATTTTGATTTATAGTTAATTGCTTGTTAAACATTAAACTACTCTATTGATTTGTGTTACATATGAAAATTAGTGAAGTAAGACATTTTTCTAAGTAAAGTTTTACTAATTAGTGAAGTCAGATGTTTTTCTAAGTAAAGTTTTACTGCAGGAGGTGTCATGTTGGAACATCCTGTTTGCCGTGCCTGCATTCTCTCGATGTACTATTTCAATTCACTGACATTTATGGTGGGGACGTGCTGTTGTACAGGCTCTCTTGGAGCCACTGAGTCCGGCACAGCCATACTTGCTGTGTTTAATTGTGGATCAGTAAGTCACTGTGTTTATTCTTAGTTTCTCAAAACAATCAGGCAATAATCAGTCATTCAACTGAACAGACAGGTTTCAGGGTAAAAGTTTCTTAGGCTTTTATGCCGCACCTCATGACTTCCTACGTTCACTAAAAGGCATGCTAGGCAACTTATGCGCTGCTGTCGCAAACCAGGGGGACTGGGGGCAACGCTCCGAAGAGCACCCACCGCCTTACCACAGTTTTTACAACGCGGACAGAGCCATCCCGCCACGGCTTGATGCCGGGGGTGCGGCAAGACATATCATAATTAGCTTCACTAAAGTTAACATGAAAGAGAAGATTCTCAAAGCAGCCCGGCGAAAGAAAACTATAACGTACAAAGGTAAGAATATTAGAATAACTGCAGATCTCTCTGCTGAAACTTTTCAAGCAAGAAGAGGCTGGTCATCAACTTTTAATCTCCTAAAGCAAAAAAACTTTCAACCCAGGATCTTGTATCCAGCTAAACTGAGTTTCATCTATGATGGAGAAATTAAATACTTCAATGACATTCATATGTTGAAAAAATTTGCCATAAGTAAACCAGCTCTTCAGGATGTTCTCAGACCTATCCTCCACAATGACCAACCCAATCCTATACCACAAAAGTAAACTCACTCAGAATCTTCGGATCAAACTCCAACTTCCACACTGGCGAAAGGATTAAAAATGTCCACTGGACCTTTGAAAAACTCGATACCCAAAATTCCACCAGACTTATCAATACTCTCCATCAATGTGAATGGCTTAAACTGTCCTCTAAAGAGGCATAGGTTAGCTGACTGGATACAAAAACTCAAGCCAGATATTTGTTGCATACAAGAGTCACATCTCAACTTAAAAGACAAATACAGACTCAGGGTGAAAGGATGGTCATCCATATTTCAGGCAAATGGTAATCAGAAAAAAGCAGGTGTTGCAATTTTATTTGCAGATACAGTAGGCTTTAAACCATCAAAAGTAAGGAAGGACAAGAATGGTCACTTCATATTTGTTAAGGGTAATACTCAATATGACGAGATCTCAATTATTAATATCTATGCACCCAACCAGAATGCACCTCAATTTATAAGAGAAACTCTAACAGACATGAGTAACTTGATTTCCTCCAGCTCCATAATCGTTGGAGATTTCAACACTCCCTTGGCAGTGTTGGATCGATCCTCCAGAAAGAAGCTGAGCAAAGAAATCTTAGATTTAAACCTAACCATCCGATATTTAGATTTAGCAGACATCTACAGAACATTTCATCCCAACAAAACTGAATACACATTCTTCTCATCAGCCCACCGAACTTACTCCAAAATTGACCACATTTTTGGTCACAAGTCTAACCTCAGTAAATTTAAAGGAATAGAAATTATTCCATGCATCTTCTCGGACCATCATGGAATAAAACTTGAATTGAGTAACAACAGGAATCTGCATACCCATACAAAAACATGGAAGTTAAATAACCTTATGCTGAATGATAGCTGGGTCAGAGATGAGATTAAGAAAGAAATCACCAATTTTTTGGAACAAAATGACAATGAAGACACAAACTATCAGAACCTCTGGGACACTGCAAAGGCAGTTCTAAGAGGGAAATTTATAGCACTGCAAGCCTTCCTCAAGAGAACGGAAAGAGAGGAAGTTAACAACTTAATGGGACATCTCACGCAACTGGAAAAGGAAGAACATTCCAACCCCAAACCCAGTAGAAGAAAAGAAATAACCAAAATTAGAGCAGAATTAAATGAAATTGAAAACAAAAGAATAATACAACAGATCAATAAATCAAAAAGCTGGTTTTTTGAAAAGGTCAATAAAATAGATAAACCTCTGGCCAACCTAATCAGGAAAAAAAGAGTAAAATCTCTAATATCATCAATCAGAAACAACAAAGACGAAATAACCACAGACTCATCAGAAATCCAAAAAATCCTTAATGAATATTACAAGAAAATTTATTCTCAGAAATATGAAAATCTGAAGGAAATAGACCAATACTTGGAAGCGCGCCACCTTCCAAGACTTAACCAGAATCAAGTGGAAATGTTGAACAGACCCATATCAAGTTCAGAAATAGCATCAACTATACAAAACCTCCCTAAAAAGAAAAGCCCGGGACCAGATGGTTTCACGTCAGAATTCTACCAAACCTTTAAAGAGGAATTAGTACCTATATTACTCAACCTGTTCCAAAATGTAGAAAAAGAAGGAAGACTACCCAACACGTTCTATGAAGCAAACATCACCCTGATCCCCAAACCAGGAAAAGACCCAACAAGAAAAGAAAATTATAGACCAATATCACTAATGAATATAGATGCAAAAATATTCAACAAGATCCTAACAAACAGAATCCAACAACACATCAAACAAATTATACATCATGACCAAGTTGGTTTTATCCCAGGGTCTCAAGGCTGGTTCAATATACGTAAATCTATAAATGTAATTCAGCACATAAACAAATTAAAAAACAAAGACCATATGATTCTCTCAATTGATGCAGAAAAAGCTTTTGATAATATCCAGCATCCCTTCATGATCAGAACACTCAAGAAAATTGGTCTAGAAGGGACTTTTCTTAAACTGATAGAGGCTATCTACAGCAAACCCACAGCCAATATCATATTGAATGGAGTTAAATTGGAATCATTTCCACTCAGATCAGGAACCAGACAAGGCTGCCCATTGTCTCCATTGCTTTTCAACATTGTAATGGAAGTTTTAGCCACCACAATTAGGGAAGAAAAGGCGATCAAGGGTATCCATATAGGGTCAGAAGAGATCAAACTCTCGCTCTTCGCAGATGATATGATTGTGTATCTGGAAAACACTAGGGACTCTACTACAAAACTCCTAGAAGTGATCAAGGAATACAGCAGTGTCTCAGGTTACAAAATCAACATTCATAAATCGGTAGCCTTTATATACACCAACAACAGTCAAACTGAAAAAGCAGTTAAGGACTCTATCCCATTCACAGTAGTGCCAAAGAAGATGAAATATTTGGGAATTTACCTAACAAAAGACGTGAAAGATCTCTATAAAGAGAACTATGAAACTCTAAGAAAAGAAATAGCTGAAAATGTTAACAAATGGAAAAACATACCATGCTCATGGCTAGGAAGAATCAACATTATCAAAATGTCCATACTACCCAAAGCAATATATAATTTCAACGCACTCCCTATTAAAGCTCCACTGTCATATTTTAAAGATCTTGAAAAAACATTACTTCGTTTTATATGGAATCAGAAAAAACCTCGAATAGCCAAGACATTACTCAGAAATAAAAACAAAACAGGAGGAATCACACTACCAGACCTCAGACTTTACTACAAATCGATAGTGATCAAAACAGCATGGTATTGGCACAAAAACAGAGAAGTAGATATCTGGAACAGAATAGAGAACCAAGAGATGAATCCAGCTACTTACCGCTATTTGATTTTTGACAAGCCAATTAAAAACATTCAGTGGGGAAAAGATTCCCTATTTAACAAATGGTGCTGGGTGAACTGGCTGGCAACCTGCAGAAGACTGAAATTGGACCCACACCTTTCACCATTAACTAAGATAGACTCTCATTGGATTAAAGATTTAAACTTAAGACATGAAACTATAAAAATACTAGAGGAGAATGCAGGGAAAACCCTTGAAGAAATTGGTCTGGGTGAGTATTTCATGAGGAGAACCCCCCGGGCAATTGAAGCAGCTTCAAAAATACACTACTGGGACTTGATCAAACTAAAAAGCTTCTGCACAGCTAAGAACACAGTAAGCAGAGCAAGCAGACAGCCCTCAGAATGGGAGAAGATATTTGCAGGGTATAACTCTGACAAAGGTTTAATAACCAGAATCCACAGAGAACTCAAACGCATCAGCAAGAAAAAAACAAGGGATCCCATCGCAGGCTGGGCAAGGGATTTGAAGAGAAACTTCTCTGAAGAAGACAGGCGCAAGGCCTTCAGACATATGAAAAAATGCTCATCATCTTTAATCATCAGAGAAATGCAAATCAAAACTACTTTGAGATATCATCTAACTCCAATGAGACTAGCCTATATCACAAAATCTCAAGACCAGAGATGCTGGCGTGGATGCGGAGAAAAGGGAACACTTCTGCACTGCTGGTGGGAATGCAAATTAATACATTCCTTTTGGAAAGATATATGGAGAACACTCAGAGATCTAAAAATAGATCTGCCATTCAATCCTGTAATTCCTCTGCTGGGCATATACCCAGAAGACCAAAAATCACAACATAACAAAGATATTTGTACCAGAATGTTTATTGCAGCCCAATTCATAATAGCTAAGTCATGGAAAAAGCCCAAGTGCCCATCGATCCATGAATGGATTAATAAATTGTGGTATATGTACACCATGGAATATTATGCAGCCTTAAAGAAAGATGGAGACTTTACCTCTTTCATGTTTACATGGATGGAGCTGGAACATATTCTTCTTAGTAAAGTATCCCAAGAATGGAAGAAAAAATACCCAATGTACACAGCCCTACTATGAAACTAATTTGGGACTCTCACATGAAAGCTATAACCCAGCTACAACTTAACAATAGGGGGAAGTGGGAAAGGGGGGGGTGGGTAGAGGGAGGGGAATTGGTGGGATCACACCTGTGGTGCATATTACAGGGGTATTTGCGAAACTTGGTAAATGTAGAATGTAAATGTTTTGGCACAGTAACTGAGATAATGCCGGAAAGGCTATGTTAACCACTGTGATAAAAATGTGTCAAATGGTTTATGAAGTGAGTGTACGATGCCCCATAATCATATCATTGTATACAGTTATGATTTAATAAAAAAATTAAAAAAAAAAAAAAAAAAGATAGTCTACATGACTATCCCCACCTGGGGATTCAGCAGTACAGGCGGGCTAAGTTAGGAAAGTTAAGAGAGCAGGAAGGGATGAAACTTGTTTCTCCCCTTTTTTCTTCTCCCTGTATACATTATCTTGCCATGTTGGATTTTCCATTACCCTACATCCCTGTTTACTTTATACCCAACCTTCCTGGGGGCTGACATCTCCCCTCTCTCATTTTTGACCTTGACTTCTGCCTACTGACTGCTGTGAATTCTTGTACATATACTCTGTTATATAACCCCCCCACTCCAAAAAAAAAAGACTCCTGAGAAGCAGACAGGTTTTCAGGCTGCCAGGCACATGAAATGCTGTATGCCCTTCCAGGCTTCCAGGCTTTATGCTATAAGATTGATGTAAAGTCTCTTAATTTTTTTCACTGCCATCTCCTTTGCTGACCACTGTTCCAGGTTAGAATCCACAAGATCTCCAACACTATACTTCTTGGTTTTTTAATTTTTTTTCTTTATCTCTTATGTAAGTATGTACTAGATAAACTATTGGCTTCATACTGGAATTGAGTACATTGGATTCTTGCTTCTTTGTCTAAATTTGTAACATTTGAATTATTTAATGTTATATTTTTTTGGATGATTACTTGGAATAGTACAAAAACAAACTGCAATATGTTAACTTAATTGCATCATATTATTTGGCAAGTCCCCAAATTTCTCAGCACTATATTTGAAATTCAAGAACTAATAAAAAATAATGACAATATCCAAGTAGGAGGTCTAATTTGAGTTCTTTGAGGATTCTCCATACTTCTTTCCCAAAAGGTTGTATTAGTTTGCAGTTCTACCAGAAAAGTAAAAGAGTTCCCTTCTCTCCACATCCATGCCAGCATCTGCAGCTTTGAGACTTTGTGATGTGAGCCATTCTTACTAGGGTTAGGTGATACCTCAGGGTAGTTTTGATTTGCATTTCTCTGATGATTAGGGACAATGAGCATTTTTCCCTATGTTTGTTAGCCATTCATCTGTCTTCTTTAGAGAAGGTTCTATTCATTTCCCTTGCCCAGTGATATATGGGAAATAAAATCAAGACATGTTATATACAATAAGGGGAGAGGGGTGAAGGAGGGGGATGGGGAGTTCACGGTGTTTGGCACACCTCTTGTGGGCAGAACACAATTATAAGAGGGACTTTATAATGCAATGTAATAAGTGCAATCACTGTAACCTAATTATTTGTACCTTCAATGAATCCCAAATAATAAAAAAAAGGAATATCCAAAAGTTAATTTCTAAAATTTCATTAGTGTACTTTAATGGGAACAAATATAGGTTTCAGTAAACACTATACATTGTTTTGGGGATATTTGCATCTTACTCCTGCCAAATTATGTTTGGAAAATTTTTATAAAATTGATTGTAAACTTCTCTATGAGCATACTTGTCTGTAGATTTTCATAATTTATAGAGTTCACTATGATTTTGAATTGTTATTTCAATCACTTATTTGTATATAACACATCTTGATTTTATTTGTATAGTTTGGTAAACTGATATAATTAAAAACTAAATGAGAATATAAAATCAGTTTCTTGGGGAAAAACTATCTCATTTGTCTTGAATGAGTTTATGTCTTCGTTCAAGTTTACATTTATTTTTATTACACAATATGGTTTTAAGTAATCATTAATAAGTATTAACATAATTGATTATACATTGTTTTTGAAATCTAAGTGTACAAGGCTTAGGATAATAAAGGCATCAAAATACGTAGATGGCAAGCTATGATGACCTTGTGGGGAAATTCAAATGTCAGAGAAAAGAAAATTCTACTGCCATACCATAAAGCAAAGAGTAACCTAAATGTGTTTGACTTTATTAGCATATATTTAACAGTATTTTAACACATAGGTGTACTCATCTCTCATTCTTTTTTTTTCTAATGTGACTTAGGAGTCATATTTGTTCTTAGTTATGATACATTAACTTATTGTTCCCTATCAATGGAAAAGGGCAGGGCCTGAATTTGTAGTGTCTTTAATGATTTGTTGACTACTCCAACAAATTACCAATTTCTTATGTTTAGTAATTTTTGTGAAATTTGTTTAATGCTCTATGAATAATTCAAAATCTCTTTCTATTCCAATCAAGGCAAAACGACATAGTTGCTGCTCTGCTGACTAGTTTTTTATTTTTAAATAATTTTTCGACTGGGAAATTCTATCTGTCAATAGATTTCTTAAAAGGATTTGTATTAAGCCTTGCACAGATACTCTGATATGAAAATCAGTCTGAGTAAACAGGTGCACTCTGTGTAGTTAAAATCAAATGCTACAATAAATGTGGCCAATGGTATAATCCAATTTTCTAGTCACTTTAGAGCTGATACGAAGATCAAAGGTTTTTTACAATAGGGTTTTGTATTGGGATGACTTATAGGTTATTTATTTTTGAGAGGTACTGTAACATCAATGTATTAGTGCATTATTCTTTAGAAACTGCCTCAATTAAAGAATGCAGGCTTAACAATCTCATTTTCTGTTCCCTTATGCTATGCATATGCAGAGTCAATCCATTGTTATTATATAGTTAATTATAGGACCAAAACATAATTTGCATTTCTTTTCTCTTTTTAGTCATAATGTTGATGATTATAGCCAAGCTATGTCTTTTTTAATTTTAAGGACATTTTCTAATTATAACTTCACGAACAATTTTAATTATTCTAATTATATCTGTGTTTGTTGTTAGACTTAAAAAAGCCACAGTGATAAGTAATAACTGGGAAGTATACGGTCATATCAAGGTGTTAGGTGACATACAACAGATCACAAGATATTCCTTTAAACTGATTATTATTGTTCCTTCCATACACCAGTAGTTTTCAGCTTTCAGAGTAATCTGGCAAGATTTTTAAAAATCTAGATACTCAGGTTTATGCTGAGAGATTGTCGTCTCTCTTTATCTTTAGGTAACTCTACCTGTATCTCTGTCTCACTTTCAGATGACACAAGGGTGCAGATGAGACCTAGAACCACTAACCTAGGTGAGAAAGTACCAGGCAGAGAGATTAAGTGTATTATCAGTGGTCATAAAAGCGAGGCACTGTATGAGCTGACTGAACACCAATTCCCAGCATTTGAACAGCATTTCTGCTAAAGCTCTAAAACAGCATTTGCATTTTGCAACAAAAACCAAGAGGAAACATTTAATTAATCTAATTAACAGCAGGGAATGAATGGGTATTGACTACTACATTGCAATCTTCTTGGAAAGAGGACTGATGCCTATTTAAAAGCCTTTTAGAAAAATTACTCCTTTTTTGAGTGATCGAATACACATACAAACAAATTAAAAAAATTGATTTTGTTCATTCCACCTTCAGTGTCTTGGAATAAATTAGAAAGAAAATAAAGAATTATTATGCTTTCTATTTCCAAGATATATATAAAGTAAAGCATTAGCAAAATTCTAATATTCCTATGACTACTACTTCACAATAAATGGAGAAAGAATTTGTTTTCTTTTTTTAGAGACAGAGTCTCATTTTGTTGCCCTTGGTAGAGTGCTATGGCATCACAGCTCACAGCAACCTCCAGCTCTTGGGCTTAGGCGATTATCTAACCTCAGCCTCCCGAGTAGCTTGGGACTACAGGTATCCGCCAAAACACCCGGCTATTTTTTTGTTGCAGTTTGGCCGGGGCCAGGTTCAAACCTGCCGCCCTCGATATGTGGGGCCAGAGCCCTACTCAGTAAGCCACAGGTGCCACCTGATGGAGAAATAATTTTAAAATAATTTGTAAAATCTCTGTATTAACAGAAACCATTAATATTATTATTGCTATTAGACAGATCATGCATTATTAATCCAAGTGACATTTTCTTTTTTAAAATTTTATGTTTATTGAGGTATAATTGACAAAATCATGGTCTTAGGTGTGCAGATGATGATATTTACATATCTTCTCTGAAGTGATTACCACAATCAAGTCCGTTAATATACATATTACCTCACCTCGTCATCCTTTGGTTTTGTTTGTTTTGTGTTTTGTTTTGTGGTGAGTACATTTATGTAAATTTCAAACATATACTTTAGTCTTGCTAGCTAAGTCACCATGGTGTGTATTAAATCCTCTGAACATCTTTGAACTTATTTGTCATATAACTGAAGTTTGACCCATTTGACCACCATCCTCTCCCTTCCCCACCCTCCCCAGACCCTGTAATCACTGTGCGACTTTCTGCTTCTGTGGGTTCAACGTCTTGAGATTCCACATACAAATGAGGCCATGCAGTCTGTCTTGCTTGGTCTGTCTCATCAGGGTAATGGCAAATCAATGCCACAATGACATTTCACTTCATACCAAGAGGACAGCTCTTATGAGATCAGAGATAACAAGTGTTGGCAAAGATGTGGAGAAACATCAGAGATTGCTGGCAAATCCCCAGAAGCTGGGGAAGATGCTGGAGGCAGATCCTCCCTCATCACCCTCATCACCCTCAGAAGGAACCAACCCTAACAATCCCTTTGTCATAGACGTCAAGCCTCTAGAACAGTATTTTTCAACCTCCAACCTATAGTTAAACTTCTCTGGTGCACTTAAATTACGTTGATAAAAAAAAAGAGTAAAAAATAATATACTGTGTGTGATTTGAACTTCTTTCAAAAATAATTTAACTAATGATCATTACAACTTTTCATGGCACACTTAGGATCCTCTCACAGCACACCAGTTTCATACCAGGTGAAAATCACTGCTTTAGAACTGTAAGAAACTAACTTTCTGTTCTTTAAACCGTTCACTTTGTTTTGACAGTCCCAGCAAATCAGTGTACTCAGTGATAAAATTCTTTTATGTTTCTCTATTTTTTAGCTGAAAATGGAGATTTATGGAGGCTTGAAATGTATAAGAACTGATAGCATTATAAGTATAAATCAGTGGCTGTATAGATTTTTTTTTTCCTTAGAGTATAGTCTTCCAAAAATATTACTGGAGTTTGGCTAATTTTCAGTTTGTGAAATTGAGTCTTTTAATTCGAATGTGTGTATGTGACATCTTTCCAAGGTCACTTCTACTAATCGCCTGCATGTAGGAAATCCAACACTAATAAATAGGTTGTTTTCTTCTGTTATCACCCATTCAAAATGCAGGCTTCTTAATCCTTAGAGGGATTTACTGAGAATACTTTGGTATTTTCTCCATCCTAATAAATGTTCACTATTTTGATCAACATAAACACCTACATATGCCATTTCTTGTGGTCTGCTGATTGCTAATCTGAATATGTCTCAAGAGTTTGTCATCTTGAACAAGTTTTACACTTAATGCATTGAGCAGTGTTAATAAATTTAGAATTCATATTTCTACATAGTTGAACATAGAGCATATTTCAATCCCTTTCTTTTCCAAGAATTCAGAGTTCTCCCGTTTGACTCTCAGGACAATAGAGCAGTATTTTTTAGAAAAACTTAAATGATTTCACAACCAGCTCAGACATGAAGCACACTCCTGTCCCCCAAAATATTCACGATTACTAATACATTCTTCCAATCTCAGAATGAAGATTCTGTTTCTTCCTTCTGCAGGGACATTTTCATTCCTCCTTCCATTTCATATAGCTTTGTGATTCCCAAATGAGACTTTCTCAAATCTTTCACTGTCATCTGAGTCACAACAATTGGCCTAACACTTTTCTGGACATAATTTCCAAGGGGACAAGGAGCCCTCCAGTTTTTGCTGGAGATGCACAAGCACTTGAGAGCCAGCTGTGTGTCAGCACTTCCATATTGAGCTACGGGCAAATAAAGGATGTTGACATTTCGTTCTCCTAGATTTATTTGTCAGCTTTGCTCATGTCATCTACTTTAGCACATGTAAGCACCTAAGTGATTTGTCTGCTTTCTGTCCTCAAATAAAAGAATACTTCAGATAAACATGTTCTTTTTATTTATTCATGATAACCCATTCCAACAAAACTTGATATCAGAATGGATTATCACATATCATTAATTTCTTTAAATTATTTAGTGTCTTAAAATATCCTAAGTGATACTGAAAAAAATAGTGACATTAGGTAAGTTTATTGTATTCTTTTACTTAATGGAAATCACCGTATCATTTTATTTCTAAAAAGGTGTAAGTTTTAATGGATGCAATTTTTCAAGTAAAAAATATTTTCATGTATTTCTAGCAATCTGAGCTTTCTTAAACCATGATCTGTATAGAATTTTATCAAAAGTATTTTATACGTTAGTTGAATTGAATGTATTTTTTTCCTTTATTTGGTTAAAGTGGTAAAAGACATTATTTCCTAAGCTATTTTTGAAGATCTTAAGAGTAATTTAACGGTTTTATCAATTTTAAAAAGGGAAGAAAGACTAAAGAACTATTGCTGTTTTTTTTGGTATCCACTATTATACTTAAAGAAATGCAAATAAAATACTTAAATGTACTCACAATTTTTCCTTTTCTCTACTGTTTTACTTAAACATATCTTAGTTCTCCAAAATATATCAAACCTACATAAAAAATAAGTCCACACATGCATATATAAATGCAAATATATATGAACATATTGATATATACATTCACATACTCAAACACACATGTATACATAGTCTCTTATATATTATGCAAACACAAGTACATCCTAATATGTTGAATATATAAATACATACTTACATATATGCAATATGACTAGAAAGTATCATTTGGGAATCAGCCTTCAGGAAAATCCTTCTTAAAAATAAATTGTGTAATACTTAGAAGGACAGGTTTAGAATTTGATAGCCCCTAAGACTGACTTTGTTAATTATTAGTTTTGTACACATAGGAAAATCAGTTAATATTCTGTATCCCTTTTGCCATATTTGTAAAATGGAGAGACAAAACTTTACTACGTTATGTTGTGATCTCTAAATAAAACTTTGTATCGTGACTAGCATGAGGCTTTCTACATGCAAATGCTCAACACTGCTGTTACTATTTCCTTTCAAAATTAGATATTGTGAATATTCAATACAAAAGATGCTCTATAAGATAAAACAATTTGGTTAAAGCACTTTAAATCTACTTTATGTACATATTTACATACAGCAATGTATGTATTGTTTCCTTAGTTTTGCCTCTGATAGTTTTTTTTAAAGTTATTTAATATCCAGAAAAAATGTGCAATAGAAAAATTAAAATAGCCCTTGCCAACATCATAGATGTCAAGTGAGAAATTATTTCATGTCTAAAGCATCACTTTGAACTCCGGGATGCCAATTAAATTTAAAAAGTTTAGAAAACAAGTATTCAAACCTTTCTAGGTTTTAAGTTTCTATTAACCTATTTTTAAAAAGTTACATATTTACAAATGTTCATATTTTAAAGTCAGCGATAATAGTATCAATTTTTCTCTAAATAATAATTATTTCATATATCATATGTAGGGCATGAGCATATACCATAGGGTAACAGGATATCAAGAGGAAACACAATAGTGTTCACATTAATATTATTGCACTTACTATTTTGTGACAGAATTATAATTCAGAACCCATTAAACAATTTGTACTGGTTTTCTAGGGATGCTACCACAAAACCCCACAGACTGGGTGCCTTAGACAACAGAAATTTACCATCTCTCAATCCCGGAAGCTAGAAGGCCTGCACTGGGTGCCCGCAGATTTGATGTCTGCGGCATCCTCTCTTTGGCTGACAAACAGCTCCCTTCTTACTGGGTGTTCACATAGTTGTGTCTGTGTGTGTGTTTGTGTCTGCTGTCTCTCTCTGCTTGTATCCTGATCTTTATTTTGTATAAGTACCTCAAACATATTAGATTAAGGCCCATCTTAATGACCTTTTTATCTTTATTTTTTGAAATTAAATGTATTTTAATAGAAAACAAAATACAAAATCATTCTTATAATGATTTTCAAATGTACCTCTTTAAATACCCTGTCTCCAAATGCAGTTGTATTTGAGGTATAAAGACTTCACCATGTGAATTCAGGGGGGACATGAAACAGCCCATAACACTCTGTTTCTTTTCCCAGCAGAAAAAGCATCAATTCAATTGGAAATATTTATTTATTTTTTGGAAAATAAAGTAGTAGAGCTACTTTAGTATAAGAGCATTGCATTTATACAAATGTAAAATAACTTACTCCTGTATGTGAGTACTAATGAGTACCCGTATGTGTCTACATGTGAAAGCAAAATCTGTCGAGCCATTTTGTACATCTAAAAACATGTGCTTTTGCATATTTTTAAGGGCATTGTCTTTTAATCAGTTAGAAAATTATTACATGTTTTAAAGTGGATTGAGACTAGACAGTTTGTGGGCCACATGTAGTATTTTCTTTTTTTATTTGTGGGGATTAATTTTTTCAGATTTCGAAAGATGCTGTGATATTCTCTCCCACATTCATCGAATGAATAATCCCAAGTAGATAAGAGAAAGGTTGTGACAAGGAAATAATTGAATATTTTTACTGTGCCCACCTTTGGTGTAATTATCAAGCCTTGAATTTAAAAGAAGAGGATACTTTCCTCTCTGTGGAAGCTTTGGGAATCAGAACGTAGAAGTAAAGAATCTGAAAACAGAGCCCTCGGAGTTAAGATAAACCAAACATTTTGATGGATTGTGATTGATCAGCCCTTGAACTATGAAAACTTTTAGGGATTCTGGTATTTGTCTTGGACCTTTGGGCCCTAGTAATCGCGTGTGTTACCGAGGAAGTCACTTTCTGCCTTGTACTTTTGCTTATTTTGTAAGCCTCCAGGAAGGTTATCTTAACCTATCACAGCAAGGTATAGGGTAAATTCTTTTAAAATTTATTTTTATTTTAATTTTGTCTGGGTATCAGCTGTGCTCTGATCAGTGACAGAAGGGACATGTGTCTGAGTTTGGAGAAAAGTTGGTATAGGGCAAAGCAGAAAAAGCTGTTACTGTATGACTGTGTGTGTTTTGACTCACATTCAAGAAACAATTTGAAGCATCTATAAAGTGAGATTTTATGGCAAAGGTAATAGGTAAACTCCTGGCTAGATGTTATTGTTGTGCAAAAAGTATGCAGGAGTTTTTACAAATGCCTTGCAGAGGAGAATTTATTTAAAAAACAAACAAACTAATTGACTAATAAAATAGAAAGAAAAAAGGCATCAATTGTAATAACTCTCTAATGCTAAAAATTAGACTATGCCTCTGAATTAGGGCTATTCCATGTTACACTAAAAGAAAATTATTATTAAATGTGAATTAGTGAATGTCTTTAGGTCACATTCAAACAAGGAGCATTCATTTTGCTTTAATTACAATTATCATAAATTGTTCACAGCTCAAATATCTGAAATTGATTCACACTGATACTTACATTAATTATTAGTCACCAACTGCTCACTTGGATTGCCAACTACATTAAATAAAGATTCACATAACCTAATTCTAGCAGTACTGTGAACTTTAAATGTTTTCCTATAAACATATGCCAGGGTATTTTTGGTTTCATGGAACAAAGAGCCAGTAACAATTTGTGGATCTTGGACGGGCCAATCCATTCTACATTGTAGTCAATACAGAAAAGAGGCCTGTGCTCCCTTCTCTCACACCCATATGTTCCATTCTGGTTATTATCCTAATAAATCATTAAATAGGTGTTTGAGCATTTGCTATGATGGTAGAATTGATTCCAAAATTGCTTTGATGCCCCATGGACATAACCTCAAAAGTATAACTATAACCTTGAGATACTTCTTTGTTTCAACTTAGTATGTAGAGAACAAACCCCTCAAACACATTTAGGAATCCAATGATCTATATTTCTAATGTGTTAGAAGGTCTATTAGGAAGGAATAAGACTTTAGCCATATTCCCCGCAGCACTTTTGGGAAGCCCTGCTGCTTCATGAGATTTTCTCTAAAGTAACCTTTCAAAGTCAGACACAAAAGCTCTTATTCTAGATCATACTGGCACCTGACCTTTGTAAACTTACAAGAAAAAAATAAGAAAAAGAAAGATGCTAAGGGAGACACAGTTATCTATTTCGAAATGTGGCTAAACCCACAAGCTACAAAGATATCATGACCTATAAAGTTCAGAGCTGTGTTGATTCTTCCTCACAATTACCACAGCTATTATGATTTCCTCCCATTGCTAAAAATGTCATTGCTTAGATAACTGCTCCAGTTGGAGAAGGTAGGAGATTTAACAAGGAACTAATATGTAAATGATATGGGAGGAAAGGGAGAGGTTGATCTCATCACTGCTGTTTCAAACCACTAATACATCCGATGATAAAATATCTCATCCTTTCTGAAACTGTATCACTATCCAGGCATTCCTTACAGTGTTTACCCTCACAAATAGCCTTGCCTTTTTCATTTCATGTTTTAAATTGGTTCTGAGATGACCAAATATCTAACCTAATCATGTGATAATAAGTGTTAATGACAGAATTATCAGATGATAATATACCATGTCTCTTTATGGTTTTCCGTCTTTTATGGCAGATGGAGAAGGAAAGTCCTGGGATATTTCAGATTATCTTTGAATATCACAGTTACAGCCAGGGAGAAAGGAAGATATCAGAGACATCCTTAAGCTTATTTTCTAATCTTTGCTTCTCCAAATGTGCACAGGTATCGATCACTTCATAACATTCACCACATACCTTCAACATAATGTAAAAATTAAAGTCCAGGCTTAACTGAGAATGCGTCATGTCATCCAAACTATACTTGTTGATATATTTTGGCAGAAATATACAGACGTTCGTGTCCAAAACATCACCGCCTTGATTATCCATAAGCATGTTCAAATTATTCAGAGAGAAGATGCACTTCAAATTGCATATTTTAAAACTTGGTGCGGGTAAACTGATAATAGCACTTAAAAGAGTATTCTCAAGTTATCTCCCCAATTCACTTTAATTCTTGATTCATCCAGACTACTTCTCATAGTTTCTATTTGACATATGTTTGTGTAAGGAGTGAATATTAGGTAAATAATTCAATAGGTGTAAATAAGATTGAACTAAAACTTTAAGGTTTACTTAGACCAGTAATTTTGCTTATTAATAGAGTCTAGGCAAAAAAATATGGGTAAGACAGACCTACCCCACACATTTATGCCTTGGGAGTTTGGAGAAGTAAAGCAGCAGCGTGCAAAGAAGATACTTTGTTCAACTGTGACTGAATCCCCAAGGATGTCACAAGGGCTTCACTCTAAATAACTTGATAAATGAAATATACGACTATATTTTAAAAGTAGAGACTAGGGTGAAAGGCACACTTACAATTTTGATTCAGTGTATACAGTAACAAGAAAGAAAACATGTGTACCCCTAAAATTCTGAAATTTTTTTTCTGAAATTTTAAAAATAATAATAAAAAGGTAGAGACGTAAGTTATGTATTTGTGCTTGTAGTGTATGTAGTTGCTTTCTTATGTCCAATGAAATATTTAAATGTCTTGAATTTAACATTCACAGGGCCCAGGGCAAGAATAGTAATCAAGATACATAGATGTTTAAATATTTAAGAGTTATAAATCACATTAACAAACTGTTAAATAAAGTATGTTCTCTAACACATATGCCTTCCTCGTATATTGAGTTGGAGCTAGAATTTTTGGACTCTAAAAGTCCAGCACCAGAATTTGGAGACATAGAGAGATCCCACCACTGTCTCACACCGTGAGAAGTCTCGTATGCACACAGGTTGGGCACCTAGATTGACATAGGCAAGCTCAGTCTACCACTATCCCCCCCCGCCCACAACCCCTTCTCATTAGCCCACATGGCTCCTAGTTGTACACCCTGGGTGCAGGGTGCACCAGGGGAGACACGGCTGGAGGCAAGGAACACAGGTTCTGGAATCAGAATCAAAGTCCACTGGGGACATAATTTTAGGCCTTTATGTTCCATAGTATAATCTTAAAGGTGATATTAATGGGTTGATGACAGATTTACCAAATAACCCAATCCCTTGGTTTTGTGGACTCTCGTCCTTTGGAGAGAAATTGGCCAGAGAAAGAGCATAGTGGATGCTGTAAAGCACAGGATCAAGAGAAACCACTTTTCTTGCTCAGTTTTATCCGTTTTTTCATAAATGATAGGATTTCCCCCTTCTAAGGCGGAGTCGTATTCCATGGGGCATATAGTCAATATTTTCTTTATCCATTCATCTGTTGATAGACACTTTTTTGATTTCATAACTTGGCTAATGTGAGGCCAATAAACACAGGAATGCAGATATCTCTTTGAGGTACTGATTTCAGATTACACACACACACACCAGAGGGAGACTGCAGCATCATACAGTAATTCAATTTTTAGCTTTTGGAGGAACTTCCATACAGTTTCCATATTAGTTGTACTAGTTTACTTTCCTACCAATAGTAGATGAAAATTTCCTTTTCCCCATATTCTCTTCCAACACTTGGTATCTTCATTATACTTATATTTATAATTTTCTGAGTCAAACAAACAAAATTTCCTTTATCTAGTGCAGTAATATATACTTGGATCAAATGATCACTACATGGCTATTGCTATTTTTATGTGAGGTAGGCACTGTGGCTCGCACCTGTAATCCTAGCACTGTGGGAAGCTGAGGCAGGTGGATTGGCTGAGCTCACAAATTTGAGACCAGCCTGAACCAGAGTGAGACACTGTCTCTAAAAATTATCCAGGTGTTGTGAGGGGCACCTGCAGTACCAGCTACTTGGGAAGCTGAGGCAAGGGAATTTCTTGAGCCCAGGAGTTTGAGGTTGCTGTGAGCTAGGACGGCATGACATTCTACCAAGGGTGACAAAGTGAGACTCTGTCTCAAAAAAAAAAAGAAAGAAAGAAGAAGATTCACATGCAAGATTCATTTCAATAAGGTGATAGCAGATATGACAAAAAAAGGTCTCAATGAACATAACTTTTGGCTGTGCTTGCTTCCTGCTGCTCCAGCCACGCAGAATGAAGGTAAACGTTAAGATTTCATGTGGATAATTCACAGAATGTGCATTTGCTATTTTATATACAATTCATATCTAAGTGTGATATATTTTAGGCAAACATTTACTTTCTGCCTCAGTAAAACATTTACTGTTGGCAAGGAATATAACTTTTTATCATAATTTGAATTTACAAAAGAATGCTTTCTATATTTTCTCTGTGAACATAGTCTTAATTCTACGTACCCCATTTATAGGAAAATTAAAAAACTAAGCTTATACAATTCCCATTTATAAGCCTGATGCCCCTTGACACTCACTAGTCACTTAATAATTCATTTTTTTCCTTTTGTGGGAAAATCCTATAATAAAAAGTAAATAGAGTGTTGACCTGAGCTCAAGAAAGTCACAGTAATATTGATGTTCATTTTCTCAAAAAAAATCTAGTTTATTTATTATGGTATATGAAATATGCAAAACTTAAAAATATCCTGGGAGAGAATTTAAAATGTTGTCTGTTTGATGTTTCTTACTACTATTAAGAGGGCAACCATTTTAAAAGATGTAATCCCTGCCCATGCCTTTTAATTCAGGAACATTTACAAATGTGCAAAGTGCTGTACTTTTCCAGCACACTCCAAGTCTAAGGCAAACACAGCGTTCACTTGCCCCTGAAAGCGGAGATATCCAAAAGTCATGACAACTCTAAATAAAATAATCTCCCCAACCAAAAGCTGGAACCATGTGTCAAAATTTCATATTAGGCAGTTGTTTAGAGTAAGAAATGAATGAGCATTGTGAGAATTGACTTTTTATGTTCTAGTTTTCTCAAATGTACATTCGTTAATTATTTTAAAAGACCAAAAAAAAAAAAAATAAATAAAGTTATCTCTGATTTTGGAAGGTACTTAATATATCTGACCTTAATATATCTGACCTTGACAAAGACATGGGAAGTAAATGGGGGAAGATTATACAACTCCACTAGCTTATATATACGGAGACTTGAGCCATATTCCTGGGAGCTTTCTGGAGCTGGAGACATTGTGGATACATCATTTGGTGAGAGACAGTTCCTCCTATGTCAACAAAACTGACACCCACCTCATTTTCCTGATGAAGATAGTTAAGTCTCCGCTCTTGGGTTTTCAGGATGGCTCACAAGTAGAGCAGGTTTGTCATGCTGGCCTGTTCCGCCTCTCCTCCTCTCTCTCCATCACATCTTGGATTCAGAAAGGGTATCATGTAAGACTGACCTGAGTCCGTCTCCCCTTTTACGCTTCGTAATAGAGAGGCCCAAGCTCATAGTCACAGGTCAGACCAAATGTTCACGGCATGACTCTATGTTTAAGATTCCTGAAACTATGGCAGTTTAGTGAGGAATCAACTGTTTTTATTAAAGAAAGTCTTATATTTTACTCAAACAGGTTGAATGACTTAAAACAAAAGCTAATTGACAGAGGCCTCCTCATTTCTTGAAAATAAGTGCTGTTTAAAAGAAAAAATCCTTAGCTGGGAATGTTTCTGGATGAGCTGATAGATAAAAACAGATTTGAGACGTTCACATGCTTTCTAAGGGTCTGCCCATCTTTGTGTAAAAGTTTTCGAAAATAAAAGAACCTAATTAACAAAAGGATGGCTGATCATAACAACAATGTTTCAATGTGTGCTCCAGGTTATTATACCTGTAACTCCTTTTTAATGTTGGAGAGTGTTTCTCTCTGACTTGACATTAAACTACCAATACTTCTGTAAAAGTGTGTTGACCTTTAGCAATGTGCCATGATCAAATGTATTATAAAATGATTTGGATTGAAAAAAAAAAAAACTCCTGGGATTTTACAAGTTTAAGAACTAGGAGGCTGATTGAAAAATAAAAGTACTTCCATATTTCAAACACACAATTAAAAAATTCTAATTGAGACACAGCAATACTTTGGAAAAAAACTTAAACACAGATATATAAACATATCACACAGATACACTCACCTGCTTTTTTAAAACCTTTCCCTTAAAAAAATAAACATTTCAGGAATTGTGGACAAAAAATAGACCAGTATTCAGTGTAAAAACAGTGGCAATTATCAGTTAGAAGACACTGATTAATTTGAGAACAACAAAAGTGATTACAAATTGAACTGTGTTTTAAACAAATGATTTTTGTATTGCATTTAAAGCAAAAGAAAAAACATCACCTGGATTCAACTGCCCTGGAAATTGGTACAACAATAGCATAAGATTTGATAGCATGGTAAGAATGTAGATCAGAGGTAGAGCAGTTAAAAATAATTTTTCTGAGAATAAAAAATTGAAACAAAAGAGACCCAGTTTTAAACTATTTCTGTGACCTCAATTTCTAAGGTCAGATGCAAAGAAAGAAACTAGAAACCTCCTTTGCTTGATAAAAATCTTACATCCTCCTGAATACAGATACAGTGGAACCTCTGGAAGTCAACCACCCAATAGACCGTCATAAACTGGTCAACCTAGGGAGGTGGTCAACATAAGAAACTGGGTCTCCTGTACTGATCATGTGCATGTGGTACATGTCCAGGCTATGAAAATTAGGTCAACTTGAGGTGGTCAATGTAAAGAGATGGTCAACTGTGGAGTTTCCTGTGTGTGTTTTTGTATGTAGTGTGTGTGCATACACAGAGGTACCAAGCAGGTACAAAATCAACATGGAAAACAACATTGAAATTTTCTCTTCTTTAAATTTAAAAATATTAAGGGGGTAGAAATGTTCTTGGTTGCATGGATTGCTTTTGTGATGCTGAAGTCACAGCTATGGGGGTGCCCAGCACCCAAATAGTGTTCCTATAACTGCTACTGAGGAGTCACATAGCTGATGACCATAAAGATTCTAAACTTTCTGCCCAGATAACATCACCCTAGTGAAACTTTAGGCTACTTTTTGAGACATTTTCTAGGCCCTCCTTACAGCAAATTGGCTGACCCACTCAGATCAGTGGTTCATTCGAAGGAATTGACTAAACTAGTCTTGCAACCCTTACCTGGGAACTAACACAATACAAAAAGACAATTTCTCTACCCCTCATGGTTCTTCCCTGAACCCAACCAATCAGCAGCCCCAATTGCTTAGCCCTTTGCCCCTCCAACTGGAATAAAAACGCTTTATTCCAAATTCTTGAGGGGGTAGATTTGGGAAATTCTTCCCATTTCTTCATTTGGCATTCTGCTATGTTAAACTGTTTTCTCTGCTGCAACCCCAGCTGTGCCTCAGTGTCCTGGCAGTTCTCCATGCAACAGACAATACAGCATGTTTAGGCTGTAACAGGGGAAGATTTGGTGTGTCCAGCAAGGGGCCAGGAGCATCAGGGGCAGGTTGTGGGGAAGGGCAATTCTTGGTGTCAGGAAGTCTGCCCAGGGTCCTTCAGAATCTCAGTTTCTTTGTCTTGCAGAAGATCCATCCTTTCTGGGAAACAACTCATACGTCAAGCAGTTAGTTAGGGAAAAGTATTATACAAAACAGATGGACAGATTGTTCTTGATCACTTAAGGGATAATCAAGGACATCGAAACTCTCACTATAGCTCTGTTCCTCTCCTTTAGAACTCTCACCATAATCACCTTTAGAGATCCTTTTAGAACAAAGTAAGCTTTTTTCTAGCATATTCTTAAAGTTCTTCTAGCTCCTACCCATTACCCAATCCCCAAATTTGTCTACTTTTGTCTGTTTGGGTATTTGTTATTATAGCAACTCCCTTCTTAGAATCAATTTTCTTTTATTCTATTTGCACTGCTTTAATAAATTACTATAAATTGCACAGCTTAAATAGAAATGTATTTCTGCAGTTCCAAAGGCAAAGAAGTCCAAGATGAAGTTGGTAGCAGATTAGGGCTCTGGTGAGAGCCCACTTTCTGGTGCATAGAGAGACATCTTTCCACTATGACTGCTTGGCAGAAAGGGCACGGAGGGTCTCTCTCGGGGCTTTTTGTAGAGACACTAATTTCATTCACAAGGGCTCCAGCCACATAACCTAAACATCTCCCAAGGGACCCACCTCCTGATACCATCACTTTGGGGCTTAGGATTTTAGCATGTCAATTTTGGGAGGTCATCAACAGATCACAGCAAGTACAATATAATTTCCCTACTTGAATGCGAGTTCAGTTCATTTGTTAAAAAAAGCTATATTCTGATATTATAGCAGTACCTTACTTTTATTTCCTTAAACAAAGCATGTCAATATAAAATAAAGTGAATTTTTCAAATAATCACATTAATTTTCCCATCTTAAAAAACGTGTATACACTCACACACACCAGCTATTTTCAAAGCCTGCCTAAAGCAGTGACATTTATCAGAACACAAGTAATCATTAAAAAAAAAAATATGGAAGGAGTTCTCGATTTTAATTATCTCTGCCTGAGATTTCAAAAATTTGTATAATTGCTGGTTTTAGTAAAAATTGAGTGGATATAGGAATTCAATGAGTTATAAAATTTCCCCAGGCAGGAAGGAAGGTAAAAATCACATGGTCATGTATTCCTATTTTTATACTATATAACCTAAAGTCATATACACATGTATTTGAGAGATAAAGAGGTATCACAAAATAGATACAAAATATCCTTTTCCCATTAAATTCATTTAATATCAGATTTCCATATTACTTGTTTACTTTTTTTGCAAATACGTATTATTTGTTTTCTAATCTGAAAAAACAAAACCTTATAAAATTTCACAAAATATAGATAGTACAGTTAACATAAGAATTTCAGAAACTAAAATGTATATTTTCTAATGTAGTAAAACTTTCAATTCAGCAAATACAAATCAAGACTGGAAAATATTTGAATTCCCAAATATAATAGTGCCGAAACATACAGCAATGCTAAAGTGAATTTCTAAATCTGATATGCTGCACCATGAGGCTGCATATTGTTCATTGTAAAAGAATTTAGTTGCTTTAATAGAACATTCACCTGAGGAGGTACTAAAATGAACAATAAATATTTCCTCTAATTTAATCAGATAGCAATGCTTGCATCCAGGAAAAATTTACTGGAAAAAAAAAAAAGGCAACAAGTACTGAGGTAAGCAGAAAAAGAGCCCCCTACCCCCAAAGATGTCCATTTCTTAATCGTTGGGATCTGTGAATATGTTATCTTACATGGCTGAAGAATTAACATTGCAGATGGAATTAAGATTGCCCAACAGCTCACCTTAAACTATGGAGACTATCCTGGATTATTTCGGTGGGCACAATGTAATTCCAAGGGTCCTTAAAATATATGAGAGGGAGTCAGAAAAATCAGTATCTGAGTGATGGAATGTAATATATCTGGTCACAGATAGTTTTCAAGATGAAAGGGATCATGGCCCAAAGAGTTTAGGCAACCTCTAGAAGCCAGAACAGAGAGAAAACAGATTCTCTTGCAGAACCTCCAAAAGAGTATGCAGCCCTAGGTGCACCTTGCCTTTAGCCCGACGAGACACGTTTAGAGCTCTCACTTCCAGAACTGAAAACTAATAAGTTTGTGTTGGTTTGTGCCACAAAGTTTGTGGTGATTTTTTATAGTGTCAATAGAAAATAATATAAGTACCAATCAAAGAATGATATCCCTAAACCGGGTATACAGGGAGAAAGTTGATTGTGGGAAAGCATTTGGGGTGCTTGGAGGTCTAAATGCCTTGCTAGGACAGCAGGTTAGAAACATCAGCACAGTCTGTCATGCCCGCCAAAGCTGAGGGGGGGCAAACTTGGGAAACATTTTGCTCACTGTCCTGCCCAAGTGTTAATAAGACAAATAGCATAACAATTGATGCCAAAGGAGATGGTGATGTCCCTTCTACTGTAGTTGCTATCCCAACCTTGATGTCTTTAAGCTAATGGACGTCTGCATCTGTGTCTTCAAACAGATCCTGGTACAACTGTTTCCTACAATTGGATTTTGGAAGGCGCAGAGAGGCAGAGAGAATTCTCCGTGGCACGATGTCCCTGACATCTAATCTTTAAAGCAGCAAAGGGTCTGGCAAATAGAAAAATCCTGCCCTATCATTGGGATAATTCTCTTCTTTAGAAAGCTGTGGCAGCTTTTAATGTCAAAGGGCTGTGACATTTTAGCATCGTGAGGTAGATTAAGACTTCTCCCTTAGGAGCAAAACACCAGGAGACATTGATCCCATTCTAAGAACCTGAATTGTTGAATCCCGTTTTTAAAAAGCACAATCTTAATGATACGATTTTGATGGCATTTATTGTAGGAGATGAACAGCTTATACTATTTTAGTTTTTAAAAGAAAACAACAGAATAATGACTAAAAATTAAGGGATTCTCTATTTTGGTTTGGTTTTTATTGCCTGACAAGGGTCAGTGGGATTCACTGAGTGTATACAAATGTGTTTGCACATAGGTACAAGTACATATTATACATACAAAATAGAGATTTCATATATATACATATATGTCAAATATGTGTGCATATATATATACAGAAAGAGACAGAAAGTGAGCACCTGAGGAGAAAAATGAGAAGGGAGAAGGAAACATATTCAATGAAATAGTGGCTGAAAACTTTTTAAATGTAATGAAAAACTACACACAAAGGCAGCTCAATATACTCCAACAGAATGGAAATACAGAGATCCACACTAAACTCATCATATAAAATGTCTAAACCCAAAGAGAAAATCTTGAAACTAGCAAAAGGAAAGTGGCTTAACATTTACACTAAAACCCACACATGTTAACTTTGAACTCCTAACTGAAAAATATCTAGCTCAGAGGCAATGGAGCAATATATTCAAAATATTAAAGTTAAAACAAGACAAAAAAGTCTGTCAACTAGAATCTTGCATACAACAAAACGACATTGAAGAATGAAGGCACTGGAAAGACATCTCCAGATAAAGCTAGCAAATTTGTTTCCAACTGTCACAAAATAGACAAATCCCTAAGTCTGAAATTAAGTGATACTTACAGAGTAGTTCAAATAAACAGAGTAAATAAAAAGAGGGCTGGTAAAGATATTTTTGCAGGTAACTATAAAGTAAATTAGCTATAACATAATTGAATATTTCTTCTACTCTTTTTTTTCATAATTTACTTGAAAGACAGTTGTACAAAATAGCATTCAAATAATTGTATCATTTAGTCAATATCATATAGAAATTTTAGGTATGTGACAATTCCCTACACATTGACAACACAAGGTGGGTGGGAGAAAAGTACACAATATTGGAGTGAGGGAATTGTATCATATGGTTACCTAGAGTCCACAGGAAGAAATGAAGAGAAACAGAAATAACTCCATGGAATACTATTCAGCCATTAAAAAAGATGGAAACTTGGGCGGCGCCTGTGGCTCAAAGGAGTAGGGCACCAGCCCCATATGCCGGAGGTGGTGGGGGCAGGTTCAAACCCAGCCCCGGCCAAAAACTACAAAAATAAATAAATAAATAAATAAAAAGATGGAGACTTTACTTCTTTTGTAAAATCTTTACACTTCTTTACTTATTCTGTTCCAACCTGGACAGAGTTGGAACACATTCTTCTTAGTAAAGTATCACAAGAATGGAGAAGCAAGAATCCAAAGTACTCAATTCTAATATGAAGCCAGTGGATGATCTAATACAGTGGTTCTCAGCCTTCCTAATGCCTCCTAATGCTGTGATCCTCATGTTGTGGTGACCCCTAACCATAAAATTATTTTCGTTGCTACTTCATAACTGTAATTTTGCTACTGTTATGAATCGTAATGTAAATATCTGATATGTAGGATGTATTTTCATTGTTACAAAGGGATTGCAACCCACAGATTGAGAACTGCTGATCTAATACATACCCACATAAGAGAAAAACTCAAATCAATTCAAGGTGAGAGGTGGGAGAATGAGGGAGTGGGCAGAGGGGAGAAGGAATGGGGATGGGGGGTTGTCCGTATGGCACATTTCTTGGGGGCGGGACACAATTATAAGGGGGACAACAAATGCAATCAATGTAGGCTAATTTTTTGTACGCTCAATAAACCTGAACCAATAAATAAAAGAGAAAGAGAGAGAGGTAGAAACAGAAATGGTAATTAATGTATAGTTAGGGTTGTAACATTTGTAGGCCTAAAATGTATGAGAATTATAACACCCAAACGGGGGAGGGACAATTGGGGCTATATAGGAATAAAGTTCAGAAACTGAACTCAGGTCAGTATAAGTTTAAAGTAAATTTTATGGAAACTGCTATTTATATTTTAAACTCTAGAATAACAGCAAGGGAAATTACTAAGCAATGTATTTAAAAATTGCTAAAGGAGTTAAGATATTGTATTTGAATACATTCTGTAAGACAATAAAAACACAGGTCTAAAAACACATGAAAAACATAGAAACAAACCAAAAATGGACTATAGAAAGGCATGAATCTGACCATATAATTTATAAAAGTAAATATGAATGAATCAAAAAGTATAATCAAAAGTTACAGTTTGTGAGAATTGATGAAGAAAATCAGGATCCATCTCTAAACAAAACATTTCAGACTTGCAGATAAAATGTATTGAAGGTAAAAGAATGGGGAAAAAAATATTATGGAAGGAGCAATTGTGAGAGCTGAGGTTGTTTATTAATTCTAGAAATAATAAATTTTAAATAAAAAAATATTACTAGAAATGAGAGATACTATCCAATGTTAAAAGAGTTAATAGATTAGAAAATATGTAAACATTTTACACATGTAAGCATTTAATTATAGTGCCCAAAGTTCATTAAACACATACTGACAGAATTAAAGGAAAGAATAGACAATTCAAAAATAATAATTGGAAATTTTAATACCTCTCTTACAATGTGGATAAAATAAATAGATGGACCAACAAAGACCAAAAAGGTGTTAATATTATAAACCAATGGTATAACACACGTGTATCGAACATTTCATTTAGCACAAGCAGAAAGTGAATTCTTTTCAAGTGCACTTGGAAACTTTTAAACACTTCAATAAATTTTTAAAAAGTTAAAATAATACACACTATACTCTCCAATTTCAATGAAATTAGAAATCATTATCAAAAGGCAATTTGGAAAATTTGAAAACACTTAGAAAGTAAACATCATGCTTCTAAATAACCAGTGGGTTAAGGAAGAAATTACAAGAAAACATTGAAAATGCTTTGAGATGAGTGGAAATGTAAAAATAACAAAATAACAAAATGGATATGATACCACTAAAATACTTCCAGAGGGAAATTTACAGCTATAAATATTGTCATCAAAAAAGGAGAACAATGTAAAATAAATAACTAAAAAGAAACATTTTAGATTGAACCCAAGAGAAAATTTGCAGAGGTAAGAATGTGTTAAGTATATGCCACAAAGAATTAAAGAATCAGAAAATATGAGAGTTTGAAAGATGCTGATGTAGAATGAGACTAGACTAACATATATCTAATAAAAGAGTCATGGGGCATGAAAGACTCCATAATAATCAAGAAGTACCAGGTGAGACTTTCCCAGAATTTATGTACAATAGTCCTCAGCCTAGGTTGCACAATTATTTTCAAAATCGATTTATCCATGAATTGCAGAACTGTGTCTGCCACTTACCAGATCAGATACTTAATAAATACTTATTGACTGAATACAGGTACCTTATGATGAAATAAGCATCAAATTTGAATGCATAAAGAATAGTAAAATCTAATATTCATTCAAATTGCTTGCTAAAAAAAAACAACAGTATTTAGATGAAAACACATTTTCAACCACAAAAATAAAGTTGGACAAGTTCTTAAACTGAAGACGAGAAGAAAATAATTCTTACCCTAGAATTATCCACCCAAAGAATGATTATTTCAAGTTTAATGCAAAAATAAAAATATTAAACAAAAGGAAATAGACTAAAACTGACAAACTATTAGAGAGTGATTTTTTTAACCTTTACAATAATGTCTGATGCAATAAATTCTGCATCAGACATTAATAACCGATTTTTTGTTATAAACATTGACTATCTAGAGCTACCTCTCAGTTCCCTCTTTCTCAGTGTTTCTTTCTTTTTTTTCCCCTATCCTTTTCTTTTTCTTCATTTTTTTTGAGTCAGAACCTCACTGTGTTACCCTGGGTAGGGTGCTGTGGCATCACAGCTCACAGCAACCTCAAACTCTTGAACTTAAGTGATTCTTTTGCCTCCACCTCCCAAGTGGCTGGGACTACAGGCGCCTGACACCAATGCATGGCTGTTTTTTTGGTTGCAGTTGTCATTGTTGTTTAGCTGGCCCGGGCTGGGTTCGAACCGCAACCCTCAGTGTATGAGACTGGCGCAGTAACCACTGCTACAGGCGCCGAGCCTCTAGAGTTCTTGCGGCTATTTATTTGACTCTCACTTCAGTGAAAAACATATATTGATTTGGATTCTTTTAAAGATGAATTGCAATTAGTAGTTGATGACTCACTGACCTCCTGTAAAGAATTCATTAAGCAAATGGTACAGTGTAACTTAGATATAATTTAGTTCATATAATTTCAATTTGACACATTCTATTTAAAACCGTGACCCATTTAAAGATGATTGAGAAATGTCTAACAGAGATATTCACTTTCCTTATTTACTTTCTCAAGAATTTAGGTTGACACAGAAGAAAAAAAAAAGGTGTGAGATTTTTCAATGGCTCTGAAAGTTTCTACTGAATGTCACGAAGTCTAATCGAAAAAAATTTATGAATGTGACTATAACAAATATGACATTTTTCTCATACACTGGTGAAGGATAACTTCTACCATGATTCAAATACTCTGATTTTAGGAAATATGTAATAGTTGTTGCCTTCACAAATTTTTTAAAATCTACTTACACCAAATTATTTTATGATTAAGAAATATAAAATGAGATGTCTTAAACTGAATAACATATAAACCAAACCAGTGCTTTATAGCTTATGTTCTAAATTTCAAACATATGAAGTATAATATTTGTTCACTCTTTGTGTGGTGTGCGTGTATAAGAGCTACAGTGTAGTGCAGTGCTTCTCAGCCTTCCTAATGCCGCAACCCTTTCATACGGTTCCTATGGGTCACGACCCACAGGTTGAGAACTGCTGGTGTAGATAAACTCTAGATCACACTTTTTAAACAGGGGCCCAGTTCACTTCCCTCAGACCGTTGGAGGGCCAGACTATACTTTAAAAAAACAAAACTATGAACAGATTCCTATGCACACCGCACATATCTTATTTTGAAGTAAAAAAAACAAAACGGGAACAAATACAATCACACCGCCTCATGTGGCCTGTGGGCTGTAGTCTGAGGACCCCTGCTCTAGATCTTGAATTTTTTTTTAGGTTTTCTTCTGTATGATGTGGTCATACCATCATTTTTTTCATACTTAGTTGGAACCTTTTTGCACTGCTTCATTAAATTTTATAATTCTCTTTGATACATATTGCTGATATCTGTAGTGTAATAAAAATCAAAGAAAAAATCAAAGATTAAAAACATGAAACAAAAAGAAAAATACATTGTTCTGGCTTAATCTCCATATAGAAAAGAAGAATGGTTATGCCAAAATCTTATACTGGACCTTTCTGTGTTCGAATGTGCTAGGATTGCTCACCTAGCCTGCCTTGGTTCCAGGTGGTCTTTCCCAACAAAGACTCACTAACCCCATGCTTTGCTTGCTGTGTTATTATCCTGCCCTTGAATTGTAGGTTCTTGAAATGCGTCTTGCAGGTTATATTCACGGACAAAAGCAAGGCACAACTTCCCATGCACCAATACCAGAAACTTTAAACATGACACAGTATAGGCACATTTTATTAGGAAGTAATATGACTTACTGAAAATCAATTTAAAATGGCTTAAAAATAAAGAATTCTCTATCATATATGTAAAAAGAAATCTCCAGAGGAAAAGATCTTGGAGTTGAGGGAATCTCCACAGTAACCTGACAAGCCACGTTCTCTGTTCTCCATGTCTCCCTCTGCAATTCTAAGTTGTTAATGTCGCCTCACTCAGGCTGCCCTGTGGTCACCAGGAGGCTGCTGGACAGCCACATGCCCACACTCCAGAAGAAAACAAACAGAGGGATGACGTGTCGGGGTTACTCACATTGTCTACTAGTGATAACCAATTGACTCAGATTTAATGTCTTTAATTTGACTATTTATTATGATACAAATACTCATTTATTTCTTAGGATGCTGTCATCTGTACTAAGCTCAGCTGAAGGATATGCTCATTTTAAGAGCTGCAGGCTCACCTGGGGGATTTCCTTCCTTCCTTCCTTCCTTCCTTCCTTCCTTCCTTCCTTCCTTCCTTCCTTCCTTCCTTCCTTCCTTCCTTCCTTCCCTCCTTCCCTCCCTCCCTCCCTCCCTCCCTCCCTCCCTCCCTCCCTCTCTCCTCTCTCTCCCCACCATCATGTGACCTAACCACTTTATCTGTTTTTCTGGTACAAAAAAAAAAAGTAGTCACTGAGGATTTCTGAGACCTCAAACTTAGCAATTGCTAGGCCTTGTAGAGGGTCAGATTTGATGTAACTTCTGCCATTTTCTATTCCTAAAAGCAAATCCCAGGTCCAGCCCAGATTCTAGAAGAGGAATTCGTAAAAGGATATAATAAATAAAAGCAGAGTTCCTCAGTGGCCATCATTTTAACAGATAATTATGATACGTCATCTGATCCCCCAATGATTCACATTTCTCCCACATTAAAATATTCTCCTCACCCTCTTTCCCACCCTAAGAATACCAGATGTTTTATTCCACTGTGTAATTATGGTTGGGCCTGTGGCATGCAGTGCCATTGGGTCCACATGGGCAGAAGGATCTTCAAATGTCACTGCACTCAGTCAGAAGTCCGTCAAACAAAAAAGTTATTACACGCACACACGCAGACACCCACACACAACATGCAGTGAGACAAGAACAGAAAAATCAAAACAGATATTTCCTTCCACAAAGCAAGAAAATGGGAGGCCCATGGTAGGAACTGGGCATTCATAATTATAAAAACAATCGGATATATGCCACCAGTGATGTGCCACAGCCAAGTTCTGCTCTGTGTTTCTTGGCGATCTTATGAGTCATCTTTTCTTTCTTTTTCAATCTGTTTCTTGCCTGAGATGTTTGGGTATAACAAAACCATCTTCTATCTAACATTTTCTGTTACTATTTTCATAAACTCATATATCATTTTTTTTAGAAAATTATACATTTTCTTTTTCCTTTTTTTTTTTATTAAATCATAGCTGTGTACATTAGTATGATCATGGGGCACCATACACTTGGTTCATAGACCGTTTGACACATTTTCATCACACTAGTTAACATAGCTTTCCTGGCATTTTCTTAGTTATTTTGCTATATATCAAATTCTAATCTACTTTATTCCACACAAACAAAGCAACATGAACTCTTTTCTGAGGCATACCCTACTTTGGCCTGAGAGTCAAAGGCGCTGCGGTACAATCTCCTCAAGATTCTTCTAACGCCTACTCCCTGGCAAGGAAGGTCGAACATCTTTTAGATTTTTATGTCACTTTTTTCTTGTGTCTAAGAGGCATCACCTTGATGTTTTCTCAGCATCGGAAGAGACTCTAACCATCACACACTTCACTTGAGGTTGCTTTTCATGGCAGGACCCTGGAGTTCATATTTTTCTTAATAATTTTTCTTATTTTGAGACTACTTTGCTCACGGAGACTGGAGATGAAAAATGGTTTATTTTTGAACCCAGTAACCCTCGGCTCCTTTCTATTTCCTTTAAATTATGCTTTAAAAAAGAACTGTTCATTCTTTAGCTCCTCTCACTTCCTCAGGATTTTATTCTAGGCAGCTAAAAAAAAAAAAAAAAAAAGCCAACTTTTAACATTTTGCCTATAAATTTCACAGCCATCTCTGTTATATCCGTATGAGCCCTTCCTGTCATTCACATTAAGCCAAGCAACAATTCTTCTGATTAGTCTGCACTTAACTTGAGTGCCCTTAACTCAGGTCTTCACAGGCCCTTTCTCACTGTCCTCTCAAGACTTAGCAAAGTCTCCAGGACCTCTGCAGGTCTCAGATCACTGCCCAGTCTCACAACCAGTGCCATCGACATTTTTCTTCTTTCCCGGTCTCCATGTCTGTTGTGATTATCAAAAGATAAATCACCACCCCCAAATTTACCAACTCAAAACAATAATCGTTTTATAATTTCTCAGAGCTGTGTGATACTGACTGACTCTCAGGCAGGCATTCTTCTTGCTTTGCTGGTGGCCACTTGCAGGACGGCATTAAGGACTCTCTTTTTTTTTTTTTTTTGGTACATATACATGTGTTTATTAGGTTTTCATTTTTTGTCTTCACAAAATTAAAAGGGCTTAAAATGAATAACAATAACAATGTTTAACATAAGGACTAGAAACAAAAACCTCGTAAAGAATGAAAGAAAGATAAATACATTCAGAAAAGAAATCAGATGATAGCTGCATCAAAATATTATGCAATAAGGGCTCTCTTTTGCCATATAATCTTCAGTTCTTTTCCTTCCCACGTGAATTTTCTAGTTGATTTCTCCATGAAGACCCTCCCTCAGAGGTGGACAACCTCTTACATGATGGCTCCGCGTTCCTCAAACATAGACTTGGTCTCCTAAGGATTAGGCCAGGAACTGACCCCGTAACATTTTTGTCATATTTCATTGGGGCACATAAATCCTGGAGCTCGCCCATATTTGAGGAACTAAACAGAGCACAAATGCCAGGACAGGTGGTTAATTTAGGTGAAAATCTCAGGCGACAGAGCGACATACTCTAATGATCCCAGTCATGGGAGCTTTAAAGATGATATATCACAGCTACTTTGTTTCAGGAAACAATGTGATCTACCAAAATTCAAGTAACAATAGATAAACTGTAAATAATTTACCTTACATAAGGAGAAAAGTCCAGAGTGAGAGCACAGGATTGATGGAGAGATAAGATTATGCCCCCAGGTTCTCTCTATCTGTCCATTTTCTGCTTCTGAGCAAGTCCATTTTCATTTTCACTCACAACGGCCTAATGATTGTCATAAGGCTGATTTATCTCCATTTTTCAAGCCCTTCTTCCAGATGGAAAAGTTGTAAATGGGACAGTATGGTCCTGTGAACCAGGATGTTTTCATCAGAAAATCAAACCAGGGGCGGTGCCTGTGGCTCAAAGGAGTAGGGCCCTGGCCCCATATACCGGAGGTGGTGAGTTCAAACCCAGCCCCAGGTAAAAAAAAGAAAAAGAAAAGAAAATCAAGCCAGGAGACTTTTACCTACTTGTCACCAGACAGAGCTGGATCATATTCTACTCTTAGCAGTATGAGACACAACACAAAGAAGACACAGATCCACCATTTTCTGCCATGGCTAAAACATTTTGTCTCCAAAATCGATAGCTCTAGGGAAAGTAGTTTACAAAGACCAGAATGTTGGTATATTTGGGGTGCTCTTCAGATCCTTCCGTAAAGAATACAAATAGGCCGTAATATTGGTTAGAAATAGTTTGCAAACAGAGATGGAGGGAAGTACAGGTTTGGTAATAAATACAGCTCTGTGTGTAGCCTATAATCTACATCTCTTGAATTTCCAGTCACTTGAAGTATTGAAATGCTGAACAAATCAGCTACAGCTGTTCTTCAAATAGTAGGAGGCATAATCATCATTTAGAGCCCTTGTCATAAGCCTCCTCCGGAGAGTCCTCAAACAATGGCAGACAGCTGCGTGACAAAGACCTGCCCTAACAGGCTGTGTTCATACCAGCAGCAGCCTCCTGGCAGTTTACTAAGTCAGCTCAAGACAGACAAGCTAGAGACTGTGCTTCTCAAGCTCCGTTGTGGCTGTGTGTTCCCTGGGACTAAGTTCTTATGAATGAGATGTAGATAGATGTGAGATGCACAAGAGCAAATATACTTTCTTAAATATGATTGCCCATCACTCATTTTTTTCACCTTCCTCCTAAATGGAAAAGATGACAACCAGGGCAGCATTAATAGCTGTGTGCTGTGGCCGGCAAAGCCATCGAATTTGTTAGGTCCCTAGACCATAGGTTCCTAGACTTACAGTGTTATTAGGGAATATTACTCTATTTTATTTAGAACCCTAAATTGTAGGGGGGTTTAATTCTAGCAACTTAGCCTTTGCTCTGCCTGAATAAAGAATTAATATGCTGGAAGGCTTGCCACAAAAAAAAAAAAGAAAGAAAGAAATTGACATTTCAGTGAGAGCGACGGCTGTACATTTATTTGAAATGTCACTTCTGGCAAGTAGAAAAGCAAAGAACTTGCCCAAAGAGGCTGCAACTCTAGGAGAAGCTGTCGGAAAGCGCCAGAGTGTTATCCTGTGTTAGATATTTATTTCTGCATTTAGCTAGCTTATTTCAAGAATTAATGAGCTCAAAGCCAGACAAGTTACAGCAGAGATGGAAGAGAATAAAAGGAGTCCAGAAATGTGGACTCTGATAGGCTTGGAAAAGCCAATTGTTTTATCACCATATTCAGTAGGAGATAACCTGGCTGCTCAGAGCCTTTCTGAAAAGTGCCCATTAAAAATTCTCTAACAGATAAATGAATCTATAGAGGGTCTGTGCAAAACAGCAGATTTAGAGCTCTGCTTTCCAATCAAGTGTATTGTTTTATGTTTTCAAGATAGCTGTCATCAAAATGATAACAAATGTCGCTCGCTCAACAAAGAAGCAAGTTCATGAGAACAAGTTTAATAATTATTTCCAGAAATAAGCCTTGGATGTGGTTTCAAGCGCAAGGAAGTAGCGAGATGCAGTTAAACCAGAAGCTCGTGGGGGTTTTTACGGAACTGTTTTACCAATGAAGCCACATATTTAGCCTTCAAAAATCTCTAGCTCCCAAATTAGTGGGCACAGAAGCAGCCTGTAAAAACTGCAATGCATCTGAGAATAGTGGCCTCTTGAATATGCATGCAGATGTGGCCATGGAGAATATATAACAAAAACAAAGCTTTCAGAGGAAAAGCCAGGGACCACAAAGAACAGGGAATTCTTTCCAAGAGTAGCGATGAGTTTTAAGCAAGAAACTTCCCTTCTGATAGGGCAGTCACTGCTCTCTCCAGTGACTGCTTGGTCGGTTTCCCCTTTAATAATGGGAGATTTTGTTGTAATTTTAATATTTTTACTGTAAGTAAGTTATATAGTTGATCCTTGTGATAGGTAGATAACTTATTTGATGTAGAGCACTAAGTGATACCAGGCAGGTGGCCCCCGCCACACCAGCCACCAGAGAGGACCTGCAGAGCCTTCTGAGTTGCCGTGGGGGGTGTTGGTGGGGAGGCTGAAGGGGAGGCAAGGTCTAGAGAACCAAGGATGGTGGAGAGAGGTGAGCAAGGTTGAAGAAGTCTGCGGGTCCCTAGGACACTGAGGGAGACCACAGCACAGCCTGCACTGCTGCCCAAGACTCCTCGTCTTTCCCCTTATTTCAAAGTAGAGTACGGAGGAGTGTGAAGGTGTCCTCCAGGGCACACACAACTTCCGCAGCTTAGAATGAGCTTGTACAGGGCTCATTCAAGGCTGAACAGGGAGTCTCCATTTCTTAGGTTGGGGAAATTCCATGTAAGTTTCCTAGGCCTGGACAATTTCATGAAGTATACCTGCACATTCCCCTTGCCCCCAGCAGTTGCACTCAGTTACTTTGAAAAAGTTTTTCTCCTCCCAAGTCCTGACCAAATATAATTCTCAACGCTATATATACCCCTAGACAAGGACCCAAGTGGAGACTTCCAACTTGAGTCTTTCCCTCTGCCAGCAGCACTGGTGCTTTTTCTGTATTCTTTTCTGTTTAATAAATCCTATCTTACCACTGATCTGCGGTCCATGGGCTCATTCTTAAAATCTCCAAGACCAAAGAACTACTGAAGAAAGAATTTCCAGTAACACTAGTATTTGAACTGGGTACAAGGACTGAATGAGACCAGAGGTTCTCTTTTTGGGGAAGGGGTGGATGTGTTCCAACTTTGGGAAGAAGGGTCTGCATTGGCACTTGGGTGGCAGATTGTGAGAAGAGACTGCTTTCTCTCTAATCACTACCCTTCCCCCGGGTTTGTAGCTGGTATGTGTCAGTGATGAACATTTTACTAAATTTTCAACAAAGGAATAAGAAAAGAAATGATGGACAAACTCCCCCACATCACACCTTTTCAAAAAAGATCCATTTGTCTTTCCATTCTCCTCTGTTGAGGCTGCTGAGTTCTTTCCTATAGTGCCACACTGATCTGTATCAGGATACGATGGACAGAACACAGTGTGATTCTGAGGGCAGCTCGTGAACATCACATGTACCTTATAAACATTTACAAGTATTATGCAGCTATAATAACTTTTAAAAAGTAAATTTTTGTTTCTTAAAAAAAAATCTTCAGTTGTATGTAGAACTAAAATGAGTCAATGATAAAACAAATGATAACTATTATATTCCACGTAAGACTTTCAAAAATGGGCATAAAATGAGAAATAATATAAGATACAGCTATTAAAATATCACATAACATTGTCAAAATACAAATAAATCTTTTGACATTTAAAATTGATGGTGCAATAGATAATCGTTTTCAGCTCATCGTGATGGGGGTGGAGGGGAATTACTGTCCTCTTTCTTGCCTCAGTTTTGAAAATTTTGTTCATTTTCGACCTCAAATAAGTGGGAAATAAAAAAGAGAAGCAAATGAAAAGTCTTATTAGGAGTGTAGACCAGCGATTTGTATTGTACCTTGTGGTAGTAATTCAAAGAGAACTGGAAAAATAAAATTAAGCTCAAGTCTTGAGTCTTAAATATTTTGCATTGGTGAGGAAGTGAAAGGACATTGAAAAGTCATATAACAAGGTGGAGAACTGGCCACTGGTAACATTTTCTGGGAGGAAATTGACTGAATTGTGGCAATAAACCAATAGAGGAAGTTGATTAAAAGACAAGGCCGTCATCTGTTACTATGGGATTATTTATGTAGATCTTTTCCTCATCTGCTCATATTATGCTATTTTATTGGTTTTATTTTTATTGTAAAAGTTGTTCTTACTTTAGTATTATAACTTGTTGCTATTTTTATTCTATCTTGTTCACAAGCTAAATCATATTTTAGAGTTAGTGGAATTAAAAAAGTTAGTTTTGATAATAGTTGTTGGCATTATTATCAAAGTTGTTATTATTGGATTGATGAAATAAAAAGAGAATTACCTTTCAGGCTTATGAGTAGGGGTCATGAGGTCATGTGTTGAATCCAGATATACAGTACAATGTGGCTGTATCACAAGAGGTAAAAATCAAATTGCCTCAATTTAAACTATATTAAAGTGAGACAGAAGGGCTTCCACTAAAAAGTGGAGCCATGTATTTCTATCGTAATATGCTTGTCTTAATGAAAACATTATCAGATGGGAATATGGTCTATTTGTTTAGCTTAGATAATAAGATTTATACCTGTATTGTTTTATAAATGTATTCACTGGTAAAGCATTGAAATCTAAAATCTCCACATACACATTTCTTATAATTAGCAACAACCCCTGTTAAAATGAATGTACTCAAATGTTAAAATCTTTACAACATTATCATTACATAAAGGGTTTTTCAGAACTCAAAATATGTATCTTTAAGCATTCAAAAGGCAAATTAATAGCATTATCATATAATTTCAATAATATAAAAATAAAACAAAGTTAAAATCTAAAAAAAAAAATATGTAAAACGATGAATCTATTTATAATAAAACAAATTAGATTTAGTGCAAAACCCAAAAATAAAGGCATGGAATAACGTAATACTACTTCTGTGTTACCTAGCAGGGATATTTTTCTAGCAACGATTAACCTGAAACTGTCAAATTCTGTTACCTTGGTCTAAAAAAGAAGATTTGTAACTGGGCCATCCCTAACTTTAATTTATCTGTAATATGATGCTAGGGGATATTTCTCAAAATTTTAATTGTATTTATTTGTGGATTTAAGATGAAAATCAATGATAATGTTTTTGAGAAAATAGATACAATGAATGTTAGAGAAATACAAACATACTAGAAAAGAAAGATATTCTAAGGCAATAGTCAATTCACACAAATTCAGGCTTTTATCAAGTGAATAAACAAGAGGTTCATGAATCTGGAAAGGAGGGTTTTATTTGTCATGAAGGGCTGCAGCCTGCCGGGTGGCCATTCTGACAGGCCAGGAAGCAGTAGAATCAGACCGAAGTCCAGAACATGTACTTCAAGGGAGAGAAAATGGGACCAGAAATCCATGCTAAGCAAGGTGGCTGAATATACATATTTAACAAATGAAATTACATATTTAACATGAATGGTTAAGAAAGGAGAAACACGTCCAAAATGAACTGAGCCTTATGCTACTTCATGGGACCCACGCTCAAGAAATGGTCCATTCACAGACCCAAGGGCAGAGTCTTCTGATCTCGTATGTCTAAGGGTGAAGAAGAGGACACAAGACCTCCCCCTGGGCCTCTTCCATGCACTGGCCAGAACCACTCCATGGTAGGCGAAGGAAATACTGGCCAGTTGTGTTGAAACCACACAAGAGGAGGAGCAACATTAGGTGGTTAACTGTGGTGGAGTTAAGTCTTTCTAAGAGGCTGGTTGTGTCTATTTATTAGGGAAGAAAACTTAAGGTGGTTCTCCAGGGAGGAGGTATAATGAAGCTTGTTTGATCTCCCATCCTGTCCTGGCCAGGATTTCTGTGATAAGGTTTTTCTGGGGCTCCTTTGGCCAAGAGGTGGTCTGGTCAGTCAGGATTTCACTTTTATTGTCCCTATCAATTATGTTTACATTTTCATGAAGTATTCAGTCATTGGAGGTGAGATGTGGCTTGGAATTATATTTCTCCCCTTTATAGTTCATTGACTTCTCTAAGCTAAGTACAATTTTCACTAATAAAATCATCATAGTTTATAGAACAGGTTGTTCCCTTATTATAACAGCATATTTTATTATTAAATTAGAAGCATTTTTTTGTAATAACTTGTAACAGCCGTATGTCTTTGCCAATGAACTTTTAATGTATTCTGTAAATTACTTAAATAAAATGTTAACACAACAGGGAAGGAAAAATTAAGTAAAATATAATTCCACCGGAAATGTAGGAAAGTACAACTTCCCTCAAGTTTTCTAGAAGTAAACTCATGATTTAATTGTGCTTTTTTTATTGGCTAGCTAAAATTTATTAAAGTTTATTTGTATCACAATCCAATTTGATGAAAAAAAGATAATACTGGGCGACGCCTATGGCTCAAAGGAGTAGGTCCCATATGCCAGAGGTTGCAGGTTCAAACCCAGCCCAGACCAAAAAAAAAAAAAAAAAAGAAAGATAATACAAAGGATTTTCCTTTTGGTATGAATAAAATGGAGCTAATGTTTTCTGATAAAAAGAGAAACTTTCCGAAGGAAACAAACTCTCTTAGGATAAGAAAAAGACTTTGTGATTTTTGACATCTAACTCCCAGTACCTGAAAAATCTGCTAATTTTTTGAAAGCTTATGAAGATACATGGCAAGATAGATGTGGCCTCTGTCTTTTAAATTACAGAGGAGAGAAGACAAAATGCCAAAATCTAGCAATTGAGCAGTTCAAAGAGGAAGGGATTTGAATTGATCCAATATCACTGGGAAAAGTAGAGATTGCATTCTTGTATTGCATTTTATTTGCTAAATGTTCAACACTAAAGCAACTTTAATAACAAATAATAAAAAATATATATTTTCTAATTTGGAGAAGTCTTTGATTTACTCACTTTTTATTTATTTATTTATTTTGAGACAGTGTCTCACTGTGTTGCCCTTGGTAGAGCACCATGGCGTCATAGCGCACAGCAACCTCAAACTCTTGGGCTCAAGTGACTCTCTTGCCTCAGCCTCCCTAGTAGCTGGGCCTACAGGTGCCTGCAACAACTTCTCAATATTTTTTTTGTTTGTTTAGCAGGCCCAGCCAGGTTTGAACCCACCAGCCCCAGTGCATGTGGCCGGGGCCCTAATCACTGAGCACGGGTGCCAAGCCTCTCACATTTTTTATTTTTAAATTCTATACCTCTGAGTGGCACTGACCAGAAAATAGGGTAGTATCTATAATAGACTTAAAGGTATGAAAAAGACAACAAAATGTTTTATGAGTTGTCTCTTAAAGGAATTAAAACCAGTGTTCCACCCTTTGGAGAATTAAGACCAGTGTTCCTGCCTGAGGCCGGTAATCAAAGGGGCAGAGAAACTTTCTTTGCTATTTGTTTTTTAGTATCTTAAACTATAAGAGACAACTGAACAGACTTGTTCCGACAAGGATCACTAGATCTTCACCACCAGAGAGAAGGTCCACTGAAACCACCTTTCATTGATGGTTAAACAACAATACCCTAACGCCAGGATGTGTGGCACTTATCAGACCCCAACCCAATGCCAGCCCCTTTCCATACTTTGCGAAAGTTATTCTGCTAAAAGGCAGGCTGGCCATCTTTTCAGACACCAGTCCACTGTTTTAATTTTCTGCCAAATTAATCATCTCTTTTCTTGTCCTCAAACTGCTTTTCCTCCTTTGTTCTCACTGATTCAGCTTCAGAGATAAGGACTGAACTTCCCATATCATATAAGTTGGAGCTAAAATTTCTTTGAGTCACTGGAAGCTCAACACACATCTGCCTCATCTATAATGTAATTATAGAGAGTCTAGACGAGACTGCCATCTGGAACTCAACATACAGCAGGAGACTCTCAGAAGGCATTTAGTTCATTCTGGAAATGCATCTTTATATACACAAGAGATAAATCAAGGATTAGTTCTAGTACAGGGAGAGGTTCAAAATGGCTAGGCACAAAACACAAACGTGGAATTAAAGGTATTAGTCAGGAAAACCTCCAGTGAGCAAAGAGGACTCACCATCAGAATAGAAGACTCCAACTGCACAGAGCTGAAGATTAGGATGATTAGATTCAACCTGGAGAAATGTGCATTCCCCATACCCAGATAAGACCCAAGAGGGGAGTTGCAACTGAAGTCTTAATGATATGCTCCCAACTCAGAGGTTATGAATAATAAATGAACAATACACACTCAGATCCAATGAAGTTAAATGAAGCAAGTGTGACAACCTAAGGGTAAGAAGAAGTTAAGAGAATATGCACATAATCATACCTCTGAACCTGGTTTTGATCAGGGAGGGCAAAAACGTCAGACGACACTCAAGATGATGAAATATACCATTGAATCTATGAGACAAAAGAAGGAAATCACATATAGAAAAAAAGGAGGTATAATTCTGACAAGTAAAAAGATCATGTGAAAATAAAAAATATATATAATTTAAAAAACATATGATGCTGGGAATAGTGGCTAATGCCTGAAATCCTAGAATTCTGAGAAGCTGAAACAGAATGGGAGCGTCACTTAAGGCCAGGAGATTGAGACCAGCTCGGAAACCATAGCTAGATATTCTTCTCTATATAAAAAATACAAATGTTAGTATCAGTACTGCTCGAGCTCAGGAGTTAGTGAGTGAACTATGGTCACATCACTGTATTCCAGCTTGAGTGACAGCGTGAGACCCTGTCTAGTAAATAAATAAAAGAACAACAAATAAATAGTATATAAAATTTTGAAAAAATTCTGTAAGAATCCAATAAGAATATATTTGCCATTGTGGATATTAGCATTTAGGAAAAAAAGTCATTGTTATCCCTATATCAAAATAAAACAAAAATAACTTTATGACGTTATGTAACAAAAATGAATGTTTATGATAGATACATAACCACATTTTTGAAATAAATGTCTTTTAAAACAAGTTTAGATTCATAGGAAAGATTCAAATACAGTACAAAGCATTCTCATGTACCTTTCACCCAGCTTGTTCTTTTCTTTTTTTTTTCATGTATACATTAATACATTTATGGGTACAATGTGGTGATTTCATATAGAATTAGGAACGCTTACATCACACTGGTTAATATATACCTCATCTCGTTTACTTATTGCGTTAAGACATTTATACTCTATAGGTAATGGATCCGACCTGTACCCTTGCATTATGCACCATAGGTGTGATCCTACCATTCACCCTCCCTCGAACTGACCTCCCCCCTCCCCTCTCATCCCTCCTCCTCCCTCCTTCATTCTGGGCTCTATTGTGATCTAGTCTTCATATGAAAGTGTGAGTGATTATAAATTGGTTTCACCCAGCCTTTTCAAACGATAGCATCTTACATAATCATGGTACATTCATGAAAACTAAAAAATGAAAATCAGTACCTTACACTTAAGTAAACTACAGATGATAAGTTGTTCAGTGTTTTCACTAGTTTCCTTTATCTTTTCCAGGATCCTATTTACAATATCCAGGATCCTATTTACAATATCATGTTTGTACAGCCATTATGTCATCTTGATCTGCAATGATCTGTGACAGTCTTTCCTGTTTCTTCATGACCTCAACAGTTTTGTGGAAAAATGGCATTTTGTATAACATTCTATAATTTGAATTTTTCTGCTGTTTTCTTTTGGCCACACTATTTGATCTTTTGTGAGACATACCAAACTTATGAAGTAGCCTTCTCAATATATCACATTGGGGGTCAAGAATATCAACATAATTTTTCATTAATAATGTTATGTTTCATCAAGTTAATAAACTTTTAATTAAAAAGGCAAAGATGACTCAAAATGTAATCTCTTGCTATGTAGTAATTAACCAAGGAATACATAATAATTTATGTATATACAAAAATACAAAAATATAGTATTATATAATATATACAATACAATCATATATTATATAATATGGTATATATTAGTTTAAACAATATATGATATATATTATACAATATATAATTTATATTGTGCAAATACGAATTTGGGAAGGAAAACAGACAAATAATATATATATACAACACAAATTATATATTATGTAATATATATCATATTAAATTATATATTATGATAACATGTCATATTATATAATATATAATTTGTATTGTGCAAATACAAATTAGGAAAGGAAAACAGGCCCCTTAACAGAGACACAGCCTGGATTCAAAAGGGTCTGAAACAGTCAAGGAAGCATCTGAATTTTAACACAGAGCAAAGAAGAGATTTTACAGGGGCCGTGTGAGTCTATGCTATAGTTTCTGAGGGCAACAGGAATTTCAGGGCTTCCTGCAAGAAAGCAAAGTGGGTTAAGGTATTTGCTTGGTCTGTTCAGAAGGGAATTGCATATATCATATAATATATATATTACCTAATATAGAGAGTACAAAAACATATTATCTATTAAAACTTAATTTGGCTCCCTCCTTTTTAAATATCTGTAAAAGACAAAAACATCATTGAAAAGCATTCATATGACGCTATGCATATATGGAACAAAAATGATAGAAGGGTTAATGTTCTTAGCACCTAAGATACACTGATATGTAGATAAAAGTCTCCATTACTCCAACAAAGAATAAGATTGCTGGGAAGGTAAAAAAAAAAACAGCAAAAACAGCAAGATGCAACAATAGAAAATCAGCCGAATAAATTTAAATTGTCATTAAATTTTGTAAGTGTCCTGCCACTAATTATATATAGATACATGCAGTTGGTACAAAAGATATTTTAATTTTGAATGAAAATAGTATGTCACTGTTGGAGAGAAAATGAAATGTGATGGATCACAGAATGTTGAGAGAGTAAATTGTTTGTTTTTTCCCCCCCGAAGGGCAATTTTGTGTTTCTTTATAAATCTGCTTGTTCATTAAATATTTTGACTATAGTTTAAATTTTTTTAGAGTACATGTAAGCATAAAGAAAATTACATCCAAAATGACTATCATGCTGGTATTTAAAAAGCCACAAGTTGAAAACACCCAAATTTCTTAACAAGGACCTTCTAATTATTATATAGTATAGAATAACATTAACATGAAATTCTGTATTTTTGCTAAAATAATTCAATAGAAGAAAAGTTATTGTCATGTAGAATAATCAAATCAAATTGCTAAGTGAAAATAAAATTCAGGTAATTGAATAATATTACTACCAATAATATTACTATCATAATTGTACTACCAAATGACTATTATGAAAAGAAAGGAAAGAAAAAAACTATGTGTAAACAATGAAGTGAAAAAAATAAGCTAAAATAAGTCAAAGTTAAATATCGTATTTCTTATCATAATGGCATATAAAAAAAGATAATTTTTCTGTCTTTGAGAGAGCACTGAGATTTTATAATACACTGCCTCTGTGTGTGTATACACTGTTACAACAGATTTTTGGAATTCACTTTTCTAGCTTATAGCAAGTGCTTTATACTTATTCCACTTTGGGGACTCACCCTTAAAACAGACCTTTACTGACTGTGTTCTTGAAAAATCTATTATATTAATGAAAGAATTGGAAATTCCCTAATATACGATCCAACAATAAAAGATGAAAGACATTTAGTATATCCATGTTTGGAAGATGTTTTCACCTCTTTCAGACTGCAGGTAGTGAAGGAAAACTTGAGTTAGTTTAAACAAATGTCACTGAGCACAAAGATTGACCAGGAAGGAAGGAAAACAGACCCCTTCACAGAGACACAGCCTGGATTCAAAAGGGTCTGAAACAGTCAAGGAAGCATCTGAATTTTGACACTGAGCAAAGAAAAAGTTTTACAGGGGCCGTGTGAATCTATGCTATAGCTTCTGAGAAGAGGCCAGTACAGGGCAACAGGAATTTCAAGGCTTCCTTGGAAGAAAGCAAAGTAGGTAAAGTATTCGATTGGTCTGTTCAGAAGGGAATTGCACGCACCAATTAATATAAATTAGACACAGCGTCACTATTTGGGAATTATCACTGCAGTATGATGGATGTAAAGTAGAAAAAGAAAAGCCTAATTCTTTTTAGATTGTCAATGATAATAAAAAAAAAAATAGAAAACATTTACCGAGCAATTTTTTTTTTCTCTTTCTTTCTTTCTTTTTTTTTTTTGAAATAGAGTTTCACTTTGTAGCCCTTGGCAGAGTGCCATGGGGTCATAGCTCACAGCAACCCCAAACTCTAAGGCTCAAGTGATCCTCTTGCCACAGACTCCACACTAACTGGGACTACCAGCACCAGCCTCAGTGCATGGCTATTTTTAGGAATGGGGTCACGCCCTGGGCTCAGTCTGTTTTCGAACTTGAGAGCTTAAGTGACCCTCCTGCCTCAGCCTCCCAGAGTGCTAGGATTACAGGTGTTGAGCCACCACACCTGGCCAAATCATTTTTCTTTTTCTGGGTATCAACCTTGTGAGGCTTATGAAATGATTATACCCATTTTACAGATGCTGAGACTAAGCCTTATGAATAATTTGTCCAGGTTCATATATTGAGAAGTGGACAACCCAGTATTCAAAAACAGGCAGTGTGGTTCCAGAATCTCATCCTTTACCTAATATCGACTGGAGAGAATAGTGCCACCAAAATGACAACATGTAGTCTGCATGATGATTTGGTTTATTGAGTAACTTTAATTTCTTTTCCTTACGATATTCGTTATTCCAATTTTTCTAAAATAAGGAAATTGTGTTTATTATAGAAAAATAAAGCTATTTTCATTTTAAGAAAAGAAAGAAATGATAAAGCTTGTGAGAAAATACTATTTACGTGTGTGTGTGTGTACCAATGTTTACATGGCACATTTCACAAAAAGTAAAAGTGACTTTAAGTTTTATAGTTTTGGGGAATAAATATGGAGCGCCATACATATGTATTTTAAAATGATAGGAAATATAAAATAAAAATGATTATTAGAAAAATAGATTTGTCAGTTCAAAGATGAATACTATTTGGATTAATTTATTTTTTAGAATAATATGATGTAACATTCTAAAATTATTATGCAATGTAACATAATTGTATAACTTTACTTTCACAAAATTAGGAAAATCATGCATTAACTATTTTTAAGAGGCTTTCAAAACTTTCATTCTTGGATTTTGGCTATTTATAAGCTGCTAATCTATCATTAAATTTCAGGAAAATATGAAAAGAATGAAGCTAATAGTAACAAAATACATAGAAACATGAAAAGCACAAGAATAATGCTGACACATCACAAACTCTGAAAATGTGTTTGCTCTTTCTAATCATCATCATCATGTTAATCGATAATATATTTTAGAAAATGTATTAAAATTATTCCTTATATTGACTCATTTAATCCTTACGATAATATTTTAAAACATGCATTAGTAGCTGCATTTTATGGATGAGAAAATTGAACCACAAGTATGTTAAGGCATTTGCTAAAAATAACAAAGCCACTGTAATGGTCTGAATATGTCCCCCAAATTTCGTAGGTTTAAACTTAATCCCCAAATCAATAGTATTAAGACACGGGAACTTTAAATAGTGATTCGGTCCTAAGGGCTCAGGCCTCCTGAATGAGTACGTCCCTCATGCATGAGGCTGCACACAGCATTTAGCCTTCTCCTTTCCTGCCTCTTCTGCTCCATGAGATCATAGGGTTCATCCCATCCGGAGAACGAAGCAACAAAGCACAATCTTGGAAGCAGAGAGATGGGGTCTTCACAACAAAACTGTCAGCACATTTCTGAGAATTCACTTTGAAATAGAGTGACATCAATGCAAGTTTTTCATGAGCATTCCTTGGCAGGCCCAATCTTTAGTCTTGTCTGTGGTTCAGTTTTGTCTATCACTCATTAGTGTCAACAGTGAAAATCAGTGTAGACTGAACAGGTTGAGCAGTCGTGAAGAATTACAGCCACTGCCTCTCCTCAAAGCGTATGAACATGTCCTTGTTTACCTGACTGGTGAAGCTCTGAACGGTCTTCAAGGTGAGTCTGGAACAAAGAGAACTGCTCTAATTCAATTTTAAGTTCAGTAAAATATAAGGAAATGATCTATGAAATGAAACTTCTTATTCCTATCTACTTCAATAAAAAAAATGTTAGAAAGAAGTTATTCATGGTTTCTGTGTTCAAGGAAATGCATTCTGTTCACACCACTGAGTACATGGTGTTCCTTAACTGTTCATGTCATAAGTTTATGAAATATATACGGAATTCTTCAAATTAAAATTCCAAATTTATTTTAAGCCTCACCAATAACTGGTACGTTTCTGGGTTCTATTTTTATTTTCCAAACTGTTTATTATTATCAATAGAGCCAATATATATGAAAATAACTCTCTAATGGAAATCCTTTAGGAGCCATGTTGAGTTATTAAACATCTACACACACACACATTTTGTCTTCTTAAATTTTCCTTCTCCTTAAAGTATCTTTGTCCTTTGCCATTAAATAACAGAGGGAAGCTAGACGCTTCAAATTTTGATATCAATGTATGATCCTAACATGATAGCCATCCTCTTGACTCATGAGTTTTTGTTTTTTTTTTTTAACAATGTACATGGTTTCAGAAACACAAGCCTGGACCCAGAATGACTGACATCAGATCAATCTCTGTCACTTTTTCAATAAGTTCTTTAACTTCTCTGTTTCTCAGTTTCCTTATCTATAATGGGTATATAGTCATACCACCTAACTTTGAAATTGTTATGTGGATAATTTAATGTTAAAGATGCACAATTTCTACATGTCTTTGGCATTGTTAACAAGAAATAAATGCCAGGTATGATGATGAGGAGGAGGATAATGACGATAATAAATGAATTCAAAGGAAAGAAACGAGGAAAATGACTGAAAATCAGATATTTGGAAAATGTTTTGCCTTTTTTCTTCTACCAATTAAAATATGGGCTTTAATTGGCTTCTATTCACACTTTCAAATCAGATAATGGTAACTTTATAGACTGTTGAAAATAGATTTTGGAGGCGGCGCCTGTGGCTCAGTCTGTAAGGTGCGGGCCCCATATACCGAGGGTGGCGGGTTCAAACCCGGCCCCGGCCAAACTGCAACCAAAAAATAGCCGGGTGTTGTGGCGGGCGCCTGTAGTCCCAGCTGCTTGGGAGGCTGAGGCAAGAGAATTGCCTAAGCCTGGGAGTTGGAGGTTGCTGTGAGCTGTGTGATGCCATGGTACTCTACCCGAGGGCCATAAAGTGAGACTCTGTCTCTACAAAAAACAAAAAAAAAGAAAAAAAGAAAATAGATTTTGGAGATGAGAACCACTCAGTCATTGCCAAATTAATTATCCAAATGTAGAAAATTAAAAATTCTTGAAGTGTTAATTTGACTGTATTTAATTAATTCACTGATTTGTTCCTTGTTTCCATGTCTTTTATTTTGTTTTGTATATCAGAGTCCTTCTTTCCTTTCTATCATCCCTTATCACCCTTCATTTCAATATTTTCTTCAAAGAATTCTTTTTGACATATGTTCATAACTGTTACTTCTGTGTATATTCTAAACTCCACAATACACTGATATTTTTAAATATTTACCTTTTAAATAAATTTTAAAATTATAAAAGTGCTTTATATTTACTCACATATTTTCCATTTCCAGCATTCCTTATTTCTTTTTCTAATATCTGCATTTTTATATGCTATTATATTACTCTCACCAGAATAAATTTATTTAACATTCTTTGTGGTATTCCTCTTTAAAATATTTTTTTTTCTTCATTTGCAGAGTATTTTTGGTCTATACATTTCTAGTTTGAAAATATTATTTGCTTTTAGCAATTTAAAAATGTCATTATAGGGTATTCCCTGTGGCTCAGTGGATAGGGCACTGGCCCCATACACCCAGGGTGGTGGGTTCAAGCCCAGCCCCGGCCAAACTGCAACAACAAAAAAAGTCATTATGTATTTAAGCTTCTTTTTTCTCTCAATAATTTTGAAAGAACTAACAACCATATCTTTCTTCCTCTGGATACTTTTAATAGTCTTTTTGTCTCTGATTTCAAAGATTCGTAGGAGATACGTTTTAAATGTTGCGGACATATTTATTTGTATGATTGCTTATCCTGTTTGTGACTTCAATGAGCTTCTTGTATCTGTGGATGAACATTTTTCTTTAAATTTTGAGAATTTTCAACCTGTATTTCTGTGAATATATTTTGTTTCTCTCCTTTTGAAGCTATAATAAATACATGCGATACTGTATAATATTTCCCCCCATGTCACTGAGGTTCTGTAAAGCGTTTTCAGTATTTTCCCCCTGTCCTGCCTTTTGTATTTCTCCCATTACTTTGTCTTCCAGCTCACTATCTCTTTTACAGTGTTTTAACTGCTGCTGCTTTCATGTAGTAACATTTTTATTAAAAATGTTTTTGTTTGTACATTTTTAATTTTGTTCTTTCTTCCTTTCCATTCTGTAATATGTTCATGTATTATTTCAAATACATGCACATTGTTATCATAGCTGTTTAATCATTTTTGACTGCTAGATCAATCATTGACAAGATAGTATCAAGGTTTCCCTCAGCTTGACTAAACTTTAGATTTCTTTTTTTTTTTTTTTTTTTTGTAGAGACAGAGCCTCACTTTATGGCCCTCGGTAGAGTGCCGGGGCCTCACACAGCTCACAGCAACCTCCAACTCCTGGGCTTAAGCGATTCTCTTGCCTCAGCCTCCTGAGTAGCTGGGACTACAGGCACCCACCCATAACGCCCGGCTATTTTTTGTTGCAGTTCAGCTGGGGCCGGGTTTGAACCCACCACCCTCGGTATGTGGGGCCGGGGCATTACCGACTGAGCCACAGGTGCCGCCCAACTTTAGATTTCTTTCTGCCTCTAGGCTCCTGATATCCCCTTCACACTTGCCCTTACCACAGATGCTGTTTAAGGACTTAAACACAGAACACAGATTCATATGCTCTAACCACAGATGTAGGTCACCCCTCTCCTCCCTTTTCTCATGGAACTTACTTAGAAAACATTTAATTGTAATTTCTTAGTTTTTTCACTTTGAGATGCAAATCTTGTTAAAGACTCTTGTCAGTTTTACAACCCAGGACTGTTTTTCTCCAGGATCTGAGCCATCCCTTTGAAATGTAATCATCAAGCCAAGATCAGGCCTCTCTCTCCCAATTTCTGTAGGAGAGTAGGAACCTAACTTTGTGAGCATGCTACTCAAAGTTCTCAAACTACCTATTGTCATGAAGATATAAGAATATTTTCTTTTGGGCAAAACTGGTTACTAAATAAAGATAGGCTACAATCTCCCCCACCTTTGCTTTATATATTTTTTTTTTTTTTTTTTTCAGCCGGGGCTAGGTTTGAACCTGCCACCTCTGGCATATGGGACCGGCGCCCTACTCCTTGAGCCACAGGTGCCGCCCCCCACCTTTGCTTTAAAGGAGGTAAGCTCAGAACTCTGGGTTAGAACTTCTCTCCCCTGTCCCAACAGTCTTGAATGAAAGTTTCCTTTTCGCCTTTGCCCAAGGCTACTTTTACGTTGGCATAATCTCCCTTGTTTTTGGATTTGTTTCTAGAAACTAGTTCGTAGTGTTTTTGTTTTATTGTTGTTGTTTTTTCCCCCCTCTGGGGGAGGTCACATGTTTTGTCAGACATAGCTAATAAATACTGACACTATGAATAAACCTTGTTAACTCTCTAGAGCTTCTTATCTTCCTTTTGTTAACTGGAAAGTGAAATGATAGGCACTAGAATTTAGAGAAATCATGAGTAGGTTTAGTCTGAGCCAAGTTTCAGGACTTAAACCCAAGAACACAGATTCAGTCCAGACTGAGAATATGTCCCAAAGTAGTTTACATGAGGCCAAGTCTTTACACATTTTCTAACGGAAGGAAACTAGCACAGAAGTTGGAAGAAGCAGGCAGTGAAACGACAGTTACTGTCTCGTAACTGTGACAGGTGCTCAGTGCTCAGTGATGTTGCACACAAGCTAAACACACAGTCGAGAGGCTGGGGGAAAGGTGAGGGTCTTAGGGTCTTGTGGGGAGAGATTGATTCCATTCTGTCTTGGTTCTACTTCTGATTAGCAGTCCCTGTCAGTGAAATATTTAACAAACCCCAGTTACACAGGCAAGAGGCCAGCTTTAGTTTATAGACCATATAAATAACCCATATGATTAGCTGCAGCCATCTTGGGCCAGATTTATAATTTTTTTTTTTTTTTTTTGTAGAGACAGAGTCTCACTTTATGGTCATCAGTAGAGTGCTGTGGCATCACACAGCTCACAGCAACCTCCAACTCCTGGGCTTAACTTAAGCGATTCTCTTGCCTCAGCCTCCCGAGCAGCTGGGACTACAGGCGCCCACCACAACGCCCGGCTATTTTTTTGGTTGCAATTCAGCTGGGGCCGGGTTTGAACCCACCACCCTCGGTATATGGGCCGGCGCCTTACCGACTGAGCCACAGGCGCTGCCCCAGATTTATAATTTTATTTTGATTTTTCCTTTCCCCCTACACTTTCAAGCTGAACTTTATTTTGGCAAGCTTTTTGTAAAGCTATACTGTAGCAAACTTAGAGTAGCTTTAACTCTAAGATGATTTCAGGAGTACTTCTCAGAAATGAAGCTGCAGAGGTCTTTACTGGGAGCTTGAGATTTCCCTGGGGACACTATAGCTGATCAGAAGGAAAACACCTGCTCACGTGGTTTGAGTTCTGAGAATTTTTAACTTGCAAGTTCCTGATTGGACCTTTTGTTTCTGATAAGTTTCCCACTATGCATGTCTAGACTAATTAACCAGCAAAAATTAAAACAAATCCATCTACAGATTTATGGAGGTTTTTCTTTGCCTATCTCCACCTTTTCTGGAGTTCTCCATAATTTCCCATGACCTTAGTCTCCTTGAACATCAATCTCATTCTCTTCACCTCAGCAGAGCAACAGGGCTTTGCTTGCATTCTCTTCCCTCCAGAAATTCTTCCGGGAGAAAGTTTGGGGGATCATAGAGCTAACACTGTTATTTCCTTTCTCTGAACGAGTGTAGCCTCGTGCAGTCTTGTTCTCAATATTTTGGAAAAATAGTTTCATTTTGTTTGCTCATTTATTTTTCTGTTTTTAAGGTCAGAGGTCAAGTCTAGTCTTCATTATTTCATTAAGAACCAAAGAGGAATTTCTGCCCTCTTTGATTAATTATATGTCTATCTCAGTTTCCACAACCTGTCCTACCCAACCCCATAAAGAGATCCTTAATCCTCTCCTCTACATATGTCACCCACTTTCATAATCCAAGATCAAGCCCCAGGACTCTCGAAATGATAAAAAGTTATATTCCAAATTTTGATGATTTTTTGTTGTTGTTAACAATACTTTTCTTCATCTAAATACAATATCTCATCTTCGTATTTCTTAATGATCAGTGGCCATAAATGTCTGGACACTTACCTTAAATAAAATAGCTTCTTGGCTTGTTTTCCCTTTCCCATTCCTTCTCTTTCTAGGGCCAAATTCAAATGATTATCTCATAAGCAAGTTAAACCCACCTGTCCAAAATGAAATTCACCACATTTCTTCATTAAACATATTTATTTTTATTTTTGCGAGTAATTACTTTGTCATATGGCACCAACAGCTGTCTCAAACATTTTAAACTTTTCCAATATTCATTCACTTACCAATACTGGTCAACATATCTCCTCTTTTTTGGTCATATCTATCTGTCTTTCACAATCTATCCCAACTGTCACAACTCCATGTCACCTATTAATAATTATTACCATTACCATTAAACTGGATGACTGCAATGACTCCCTGAAGTGTGCCCCCACCTATTTCCAATTCATTTGCTGCACTGTAGTTAAAATATAAAATATTTTTCCAATATACATTTTTGAAATGTAAATCCCACCACATTATTTCTTCAGTTACATTTCTTAATGCTTCCCAATTCCAAGGGAGCAAAACACCAATAACCACAACTACTTTAAATGGAATATTTATGCACCCTAAACTTTAAATATTGAAATCCTAACCCCTATTGGGATGTTAGGAATTGGGGGCCTTTGGTAAGTGATTAGGTCATGGTGGCAGAGTCTTCAGTGATAGGATTAGTGCCTGTCTTAGTCCTTCCTTCTGTGATGAATAACACACTTGAGACTGAGTAATTTATAAAAAATAGGAATTTATTTGCTCTTAGTTCTGGAGGCTGAAAAGTTCAAGTTCAAGATTCTGTCATCCAGTGTCTGGTGAGAGCTGCTTTCTGTTTCCAAGATGGCACCTTGAATGCCATGTTCTCTCATTGCAGAAAGCCAAAGGGCAAAGAAAGCTAGCTAGTTCTTTCTAGGCCTTTCATACGGTCACTAAGTCATTCACAAGGGCTCTTCTTTCATGATTTGGACACCTACTAAGGATGCGTTCTTAATATATCACATCAAGGTTTATGTTCTTGTATTAATTTTGTAGAAACTCAGACATTCAAATCCTAGCTGTGCCCTTATAAATACAACTTCAGAGAGCAATTTTATCCTTTCTGCTATGTGAAGACTCATTGAAAAGATGTTCATCTATGAACCAGGAAGTAAGCCCTCACCAGACACTGAATTTGTAGGTGGCTTGATCTTGGATTTCCCAGCTATTAAACCATAATTAACACTTCTATAGCTTTTAAGTCATTTAGTCTATATATTGTTTCGTAACAACAACATGAATGGACTAAAACAAGTACCCAACATACTTGGCATTGAACCCTGCCTACATCTGTAGCCTCGTTTTCTCAGCCTTTCTACTAACCCCTTTTATGCTGTGATTTAGCTACTATATATCAAAATTTGGCATGAATGAATGAAGGTAAGAATATTCAGAGCACACGTAAACAAATAATGTTGTCTATAAGCAACAGAATACTTAAGAAATGTTAATACCTTAGGTCAACATCCTGTTAAGCTAGAAATTGTGTTAATTATTTTTCTGTGCTTTGTATCTATCCACTCAATTTTTTTTTGTATTATTACTGGTTTTTAAGATGAAGAATCCTTTAAATACAGTTGTTCTATGTGTTGTTCTCTTGATGTTCTTAGACAGAGTTAATTAACCTTCTACATTGGATTTGACAAGCTAATTTTTCTTTATTCCCTCTTTTTACCCTTATCTATTTAAAAAAAATAAGAGGGGCAGCGCCTGTGGCTCAGTGAGTAGGGCACCAGTCCCATATACCAAGGGTGGCAGGTTTGAACCTGGCCCCAGCCAAAATACTATACAATACTATACTATATACTTTGTATATTGTACAAAAAAATAGCCGGGTGTTGTGGCAGGTGCCTGTAGTCCCAGCTCTTTGGGAGGCTGAGGCAAGAGAATCGCCTAAGCCCAAGAGCTGGAGGTTGCTGTCAGCTGTGACGCCATGACACTCTACCGAGGGTAACAAAGTGAAATTCTGTCTCTAAAAAATAAAATAAAAATAAAATAAAAAATAAGAGATAATTTAACTTCTTCTTCAACTCCCCAAATCAATTATACCTTGACATTTGTATACAAGTTTGTCACTATTTCAGTAAACTCTTTCATTCAAGAAATATTCACTATTTTCTATGCAACAAATACTCTATAGGTGCTAGGGATAGAGAGATAAACTAATAAGTACTTAAGGTCTTAGAACATTCATTAGAATGGGATCATATACAATGAACAAATAAACAGAAAGATAACATAGCTACAGATAATGAGAAGTAAAATAAAGAAAAATAAATATTAACAAAAATTTAAATAGAATACACCATGAGGACTCTGATGAATTGACATATGATTGAAAGCATTCAGAATACATATGTCAATACATATATTATACAAATATGTCAACATGAATCTTTTTCTTTACGCCCTCTGACTTCAATCTCTCCATACAACTTTTCAATATAATCCTCACATGACCTCAGTTCTTTCCATTTTCCTTCTTAGGCCATCCTTGATAAATAATTCTGAAAAAATATTATTCAGTATATTTCTCTTTGATTAACAAAATGATTTTTATTATCAGTTTTTGAAGAACAGCATTAAATGCCTTTAAATTCATTAAGTTTTTCCATCAAGGAAATATTATCAATAATTCCAACCAGTTTTTACTCCATGTCAGTCAAGGATGATTCCAAGGAATAGAATAGTTTTTTCATTTATCACAAGCATTATCTTAAGCTACTGAATTTGTTCTGCAAATATCTCTCTGCCAGCATAAATCTTTATATCTTTTTAACCTACTTATCTTAGGAAATTGTGGATGGAGAAAAAAATAAAAAAAAATATTGTGATATCTCAAAATCGTAAGATACAATATTTAACATATATAAATACATGGTCTATGTAATCTGTTGAGTCAACAGGTTTAAAAAGTCACAGAAGGTAGGGATTTGAAAACAAAATTTAAAAATGGAAATAACAAATGCAAGCAGAAAATTAACATTTATATTACTCTCTGTAATGTCTTCAAAAAAATGTTCCGTTCATAGAATGTGTTCTATTTTAATTATTTTCCTTACAGTTGTGCTACTCTCCACACGGGTACAAAGACATTCTATTCAGTTTATCTCTCCCAAAACACAAAGGGACTCCAGGTATTAAATAATTCACATGAAGCCTGGAGCTCACAGCTGTATTACCAAAAACTTTGCCAAAACCAGATACGGCCATTATTGAAATCAGAAATCACTCTCATGGGGGTTTTACTAGCAGACAGGATTCACAGGGTATTGAGCAGCTCCTGTGCCATGAATTTGCATGTCAAAAGATACATTTTTCTGTTGGATGTGGGCATCCTATTGCAGGATAAGTGATGCTAAAGAAAGTTAACAAAAATAGGACTTTGTGTCTCCTAATTACATTTAATGTCTTTTTGGAGCCCTCTCCTTTTGATGAACCATAGTCTTCTAGAAGGAGGCTTTCTCAGCATTCTTGTTGGTAGATTACTACCCCATTGATTAATAGTATTAAATATTTCATAAAAGGCAAGACAGATAGGGATGAAAGATGTTCATTGAACTTGGTAATAAATATATTACTGCTGATGTGTTTCCAAAGCACATTTAATGAAGGGAGAGAAGCAAAGCACATTTAATGATGGGAGAGGAGCAAAATTAGAAAAATATAGATGAAAAGCATTATATGCAATCATGACAGCGATTAAAGATTTTTCTTTTAATCTGAAGGATAATCTTTGTGGTTAGGTAGTAAGTTAGGATGGATGTGGGTGACTACAGATAGATGAAAAGTTGAGATATTTTTGGCAGTTGAGACAATATTCCTTCAAATATTAGACTCTAGTTATCCTGTCCACAGTAGCAATTTCTAATATAACTGTAGTAAAAATGATTATTTCTAAAATGCCAAAATAAAAAATGAATTTAGTCTGCTAATGTATCATGTTATATATCCCAAAAGTAAGCCCCTATGTAACTATGTATTCAAAGAATTTTTATTTATAGCACAAAAAGATCAATTTAAAAATCAGATAATTTACAAATTGGAATTTCTAAAATTTGAATGTATCATATTCCATATTATGCTTCCCTAAAATAAAATTTAACAAAGAGATTGATGAATAAACATGTCATTTTGATTTATGTCTGAGGATCAGTGAAAAACAAAAACAACAAAGTCTAGTTATGAGAAAATCAAGAGAGAAACGTGTTACATGAGTGTAAATGGGACCTAGTGACTCTAATAGAGTTACTAAGATATCCCTGGGGAAACACTTCTGAAACAGGAGTAAACGGATAAAAAATAACGAGTTACTTGCTGGATTCCTGCTTTCACACCTGAAATAGTCAAACCTTGTTCAAGACTCCAGGAGTCACTTTAACAAAACAAAAAAGTTGATTTCACAAAAATACAGCCCTCACATTAGTGAGAACTAACACACTTTACACATTGGAAAAGGTTGATTTAAGATTTAAAAATATTTATATGAATTGTTTAATATTATAATATTTTTAAATTATATATCAAATAATGCATTTAAAGGAGAAAAACATATTAACAAGTATAAGATCAAATAGCATGCATTTTTCCTATATCTTCCCTGATACTATAAATATAATATTTAATTTTTCTCTGCCACAATGCAAGTATTTGGAAAATTATTTTAATTATATCAAATATTCTTCATGAACATATACATCAGATTTGTTGCTAAAATTTTTGTTGGACTATATGAAAAAGAATATCTATAAGATGCAAATATAGTGCCTTAATATCAAAGAAAATATTAAGTGGTGATTATGATTTATGGAAAAATTTCGTTTTCAAGGGCCTATAAGTACTTTGGGCCTTGCTTCAAGAAGCTCAATATGCAGATTGAGTTCTTTAGATCAGACGCCATTGATCACCTATGTGCCTCATATTATTATTATTATTTTTTCTTTTTTTGTAGCAATAGAGTCTCACTTTATCGCCCTCGGTAGAGTGTCGTGTCACACAGCTCACAGCAACCTCCAACTCCCGGGTTTAGGTGATTCTCCTGCCTCAGTCTCCTGAGGGGCTGGGACTACAGGCACCCACCACAATGCCCAGCTATCTTTTGTTGCAGTTTGGCCAGGGCTGGGTTTGAACCCTCCACCCTCAGTATATGGGGCCGGCGCCCTACTCACTGAGCCACAGGCACCACTGTACCTCATATTCTTTATCCCCATCTTGTATCCTTAATGATTGTAGTTGCATAAACTATTTTTTAAAACAATATACACTATTCAGAAAGAAGGATTCACACTATATGTTGAATAATGCTCTTGTAGTGCAAGTTTTACCTACATATAAAATAAATCATTCTCAACCCAATCCTATTTAAATATTTATCAATTGAAATGGTGTGGTTAATTTACTATTTATACATTGTTAAATTAAATGAATAAATAGTTCTATGTTCATAAAATACAACATTATACTAAAAATGTTATAAAGTTCATTGTGACCTTAAAAAAAAAAAGAAGAAGATGCCAAATCAGTTTATTCTGTGGTATCTAATGTTACTACTATTAGATGTCTTGAATAAAGATTAAGTGGTCATATAGCAATTTGGGGTAGAGCAAATTTATATAAATTTCATGATATAACAAACATTTTTAAAATCAAAGTTTTATTATATTATTAAAAATGAAGTGGAAATTAGTCCTGAGAGGTTGAAGAACTTATAATTAATGGAAACAAATAAAGAAGAGCAAGAAGAGGAATTAGAAGGAGGAGGAGGAAGACAAGAAGAGATAGTCTGTCACAGCCCACCGCTGCCACTGCTTATCCAGGTTCCGGACGAGGACCACTGAGCCACCTTGCTCGGGAACAATTACCCTTAGGTGCCTGAGGGCTATTCATTCTGGCTGGAGAGAGAGAAAGAGTCTTTGAGAGAATGAAGCAGTCTCAAGAGAAGAATGAGTCTCAGCAGCCTTTCGCAGAGAGACGCCAAGCAGGTGCTCTGCAGGCAGGAGAAGCGAATGAGTGGGAGGGAGCAGGTCTGTGATAGAACAGCAGGCTTCCCCGACTGCCTACTCCTGCTGCTACTTATAGATCTGATCTCCTGGCTACTTGCACCACAGATGTAGAGACTGCCAATCACTGATACTCTCCTCTCGCCAGCTCTCATGGCAGGGGAGCTGAATCCCTCCCCATGCCCTTTTCACCAAGATGTTCCATTATCGAGCTACAGGTGTTTCATATAACTCTCACGCCTCCTAGCCATAGGCTATACGGGCTGCTACAATGGTCCAGGCAGAAGGGAAACAAAATGATGATGATGATGATAAACAGGAATAGACACCCAACCTATAAGGAGGAGAAGAATGCTCTGTATGTCCGGGTCATTTGCAAGAACTCGAAGCTGATGACAAAGGTTATACAAAGTAGGCTGGGCCACTGTGTGGCCTCAGGATGTGAAATCACAGAACAACAGGTCAACAAATCAGTCAACCCTGGCTCTCCTGCCTGCTGGCAACACTCAGTGTTTTATTCTGGAAAAGTAGAATGGGCCATTGCCGGGATTTGCATGTGGTACACTGTCCTCTCCAAAGGCATCAGCCACAATGGGATGGAAAAGCCTCACAGCCCTCACAGAAGCACCATCTGCTCCTCTACAAATATCAAAGAATCAGGTATTCTTACACTTGAAACATAATTAATAAACAGAAAATCAACACATCACTAAATACAGGGAATGTAGCTTGTCTCAGTTCTTTCAGGCTACTACAAGAACACTAAAATACTATAGATGGGGGGGGCTTATAAACAACAGAAATTTATTTCTCACAGTTCTGGAAGCTGAGAAGTCCAAGAAAAAGACTCCAACCTATTTGCTGTCTAAGGAGGCCTCACTTTCTGTTTCATAGATTCCTGTCTTCACACTGTGTCCAAGTCCATACGTGGCAGAGGTGAAGAGGCTCTCTTAAGTGTCTTTTATAAAAGTGGAAATCCCATTCTTTTTTTTTAATTTCCTTTTTTACTGTTCTATTTTATTTTATTTTTTTATTAAATCATAGCTGTGTACATCAATATGATCATGGGGCACCATACACTTGGTTCATAGAATATTTGACACATTTTCATCTCATTAGTTGACATAGCCCTCCTGGCATTTTTCTCAGGATCACACCTGTGGTGCATCTTACAAGGGTACATGTGAGGCTTGGCAGATGTGGAATGTAAATGTCTTGGAAATCCCATTCTTAAGGGTTCCTCCCCCATGATCTGATTACTTCCCTGAGGCCCTCCTTCCAAATACCATCATTGCAGATTAGTTTTCAGCACATGAATGTTGAGGGGACACAAACACTGCAGATCTCAACAAACAGAACAAAAATGAATAAAAATAATATAGTAGGCTTGGCACCTGTGGCTCAAGCGGCTAAGGCACCAGCCACATACACCTGAGCTGGCGGTTTGAATCCAGCGTGGGGCCCGCCAAACAACAATGATGGCTGCAACCAAAAAATAGCCAGGCATTGTGGCGGGTCACTGTAGTCCCACATACTTGGGAGGGTGAGGCAAGAGAATCGCTTGAGCCCAGGAGTTAGAGGTTGCTGTCACTCTACCCAGGGTGACAGCTTGAGGCTCTGTCTCAAAAAAAAAAAAAATAATAATAATAATATAGTAAATGAATGAGTTAATTACATTAAAAATAAAGATGGTTGAGGGAAGTATTAGCTCTATAGAAATATTCTAGAGATCTTGTAATTTAAAAAGTTTAATCATTGAAATGAAAAAAAATCAATTGATAGGCTGAACAGGAAAATAGATACAGTTTCAGGGAAAAAATATTAAGCCAAAAGACTGAACAAAGGGATTTTTCTTAAAAGTTTATGAAAGTATATGTATATATACAAAAAATGAGAAAAAAGGTAAAGATTCAGAAGTTCTTCCCAGTGTCCAAGAAAAAAACTTCAGAATTTAATTACAGGTAGAATGAAGGTAATGGTGTTTTTAAGAAGTAGCTAACATAATTTTAAAGATCTGTTTAAAGAGATTTAGTTATTTCTACTTCCTCTAATTGCACAACATGGCGTGTTACAAGCAATTTTTTGCAAGTAAAATCTTTTCTTGTTTTGTTTTTCCATTTTGATGTTATAACATAAAATGATTTCAAGTGATAAGCAACCTAATTTAACATTCATTTTTAATGCTACCATGTAATGAAGTGGAATTATGAGTCCCATTACTACTACGAAGTAAGCAAGGGTAGCTTCACACATACGCAGTTCTCTCACAAATCATTACTTTTTCTGCCACTGTGTCTCTTTTACAATAAACTTAAGGCCCTTTGACTTTCATAAAAGCTACAATTTCATATGATATTCTTTAGACTATAGAAACATTGATAGTCATTATAATAAAGATGAATACCAATTATTCAACACAAAAACTGAGTCATAATATCACTCCTGAAAATAACATGTTACTATTTCTTGAGACTCTACTATGGCCTGATGCTGAGCGAAGCAGTTTAACTGTTTTCATTGTATTACTTTATCTAAGTCTATTTTAGTCTTTTCAAGTTGCAATTACAGAATGCTATAAGCTAGATAGCTTATTAAAAAACAGAAATACATCACTCATAGTACAGAAGCCAGAAAGTACAACATCCAGGTACTGGCAGAGTCAGCGTCAGGGGACCACACATTCCCTGGTTAACTAACAGGGGCTTCTAGCTGTGTCTTCACATGGTGCAAAGGGCAAGGAAGCTGTCTGTCACCTTTGTTATTATTTATTTGTTCAATTAATTTGTTAGAGACAGTGTCTTGCTCTATTACTCAGGATGGAGTGTAGTGGTGCAATTATAACTTAGTATAGGCTTTAACTCCTGGGTTCAAGTGATCCTCCCTCTTGAGGGGCTGGGACTTCAGGCTAAATTTGGCCTCTGTTATTAAAGCACTGCTCTCAATAAGGTTTCTACCCCAAGATCTAATCACTTCTCAAAGGCCCTATATCCTAATGCCATCATCTTGGAAATTAGAATTTCAATATAGGAATTTTCAAAGGACAAAAACACTCAGACCCTAGCTAGGTTCCAGAAAACAAAGTTGATACGAAAAAGTAGATTCGGTTGTTTCCTGGTACCTCCAGATTGCCAACATTTTGTTTTGAGTAATGAGTTTGATATGAATTATTCAGTTGAGGTTCAGGAATGTTTTCACTTTGCCCTAGCTCAGTCTAGAGATAGGGCAGCTTCAGACCTCCGCACAGGCTCAACGAGGCTTTCTTGTGACTAAATCACAGCCCCGCTTCTTCTGTACTCCTGCTGCCTTCTCTCCCTGATAAGTGCGGATCACAAGAGCCTTTTCTTATAAAATTCTTGCAAACTCACCTCTGTCTCAGAGTTGATCTCCCAGGAAATCAAATCTGCAGAAGTTCTCCAGAAAGAACTAAGGAGTCTATCCAAAGCAATAGAGGTGTAAAAACCATCCATTAACCTTTGATTTAAATATAGCTCTGAGACAATTCTGCCCATGTAAATGACGTCTTGGTGTGTGCATTTAGTATATAAAGAAAAGGTAAATCCAATTCCACCTACAGATGGAGAGAAATTTAAATAAGGGCGGCGCCTGTGGCTCAGTGAGTAGGGCCCCAGGCCCATATACCAAGGGTGGCAGGTTTGAACTTGGCCCCGGCCAAACTGCAAAAAAATAGCCAGGCGTTGTAGCAGGCACCTGTAGTCCCAGCTACTCAAGAGGCTGAGGCAAGAGAATTGCCTAAGCCCAAGAGTTGGAGGTTGCTGTGAGCTGCAACACCATGATACTCTACTGAGAGCGATAAAGTGAGACTCTATCTCTACCAAATAAATAAATAAATAATTTAAATAATAAGCTTTAATGTCAAATGTAAGAGAATCATTTTAAGTTTCACATTGATTATAGAATATTGTGCATGGACATATTTTATTATATACTTTAATCACACATATTGACCTGTAAATATAAATTATGCATAAAACATTTTTTAAATAGATACTGTTGTAAACTGGAAGTTAATGAAAAGACAAAACATTCCAGGGTATTTACAAAATTATTCTAATTACAAAATTTTAGAGTGAATGTAGTAAATAATACAGATTTTTTTTTTTTATGTCTACATTAATGCAATGGCGTTACCTTCATATGGCAGAGATGAAAGAGACAGGGAACTTAAGGGAAGACGGAGTGGAGAATGTGCCTGAGTTTCACCAACTGGAAGAGAATGTTGTCTAAAGGCTAAGTCTGGAAGGGCAAAAGTATGGGAAGAGAGAGAGGACTACATATTCCATCTACTACTTGAAAATATATTTTTACTCAAATTTTTAAAAATTTCAGAATATTAGGGAGTACCCGTTTTGTTTATGTATTTTATTTTTATATAGGTTGAGTCAAAGTTGTAAGTGTGCTTTCACCCAAATGGTGGGCACTGTGCCTGATAGGTATGAATTTACCTTCTCCCTCCTTTGCCCTCCCCCAGGCATGATTTTCATTGAGATTTAGTTCCATATGCGCACTTAAATGCTGATTGATTACTTCCAATTTGGTATTGAATACCTGAATCTCCATTCCTGTAGATGTTTTACTTAGGAGAATGGCTTCAAGTTCTATCCAGGTCATCACAAAAGATACTAGATTGCTTTTTGGTGGCTGAGTAATACTCCATGATATGCACAGACCCAAATTCATTAATCCATTTAGGTATTATGGGTAGTTAGGTTGCTTCCATGTCTTTGCAATTGTGAGTTGTGCTGCTATTAACAGTGTAGGTGTGCTTTTTGTGCAATATATTTTCTTCCTTTCGGTATATACCCAGCAGTGGAATTACTGGATCAAATGGTAGGTCTACTTTAAGCACTTAGAGGTATCTCCATAAAACTTTCAGATGTTGCACTAGTTTGCAGTCCCACCAACAAACAGTGTATAACAGAATCTTAATGAAGTAAATGTAGAGAATTATTAAAGTAACTCTTGCTCATCAAGCACCACATTTAAGACATACTATTTAGCTTTAGATCAGTAACCATCAGGATACTTTGCTTAACTTTTTAGGAGTTAATTACTCATAGAACCTTGCTTGCAGCGAGATAATACAAAGGATCTACAAATAGAAAACTGTACAAATGGTCACAGATTATTTGGCTTCGTATTACCAGAAGCTAGAGAGCCAATCATGTTTTAAGAAGTAAAAGAAAAGAGGATTGTTACTGAAACATTTAGCCATTGCTTGGACACATTTCCCCCAAATCTTACACAATTAAATCAGGACGTTTTTCAAAAACTAAAAAAAAAAAAGAAAAATGTAACTCTCACTCTAAGTGATCAAATAATACTTGATGAAGAGATATTTTTGTCATTGTTAAATATTCTGTTCTTCTTTAATTTAATAATAAACAATGTTTTTTGTTTGTTTGTTTTTTTCTTTTCAAGACAGAGTCTTACTCTGGCACCATGACTAGAGTGCCACATGGCATTATAGCTCACAGCAACCTTGAGTTCCTGGGCTCAAGCCATCCTCTTGCCTCCTGCCTTGGTTTTTCTATTTTTAGTAAAGATGGGATCTTAGTATTGCTCAGGCTGGTCTCAAACTGCTGAGCTCAAACAATCCACCTGCCTCCACCTCCCAGAGTGCTAGGATTACGGCATGAGCCACGACACCTGGCCAATAAACAAGGCATTAATCAAAAACTCTTTGTAATGAAACTTTTTATTTATGAAATCTTTGTACCTCAATGTCAAGATGATATACTTGCTGGAGTCATATAATTTTACTTTATGGAATCATGGCAAGATCATGTCTTAGAGGTAAAGTAGTGGTTTCATGACATCAGTTCTTATACTTCTAGGCAGAGGATAGGATTTCACTTATTTTCCCCTCAAAGATGGCTCGATAAATGACTGAATGTGACTAATAAAATGCTTGACATAAGCTGTAAGAGCCAGAGCATATTTTAATCTAGCCTTTATCTTCTGCCCTTGTCACAAACAGCATGAAATAAGACACCCAGCTGTGTCAGGATAGCCAGTGCATAATTCATTTTGAAAAGACTATTTTATTGCATTAAAATATCTTCATAAAATCTTAGAACATGTATTGACTACAGCAGTGTTAAAGGCTGCATGGTTAATTTTTCTTGTTTTACAAATGCAAAAACTGAAGCCTAGCTAATACTTTGACATGCAAGGTTACAAGAAAATTGACTTTGGTAGACTAAAAACAATATTTTTCATTTGTTGATTTTTTTGCTTTCCCACTGTAAGGTCTAGGTTACATTTCCATGACACAAATACGTATCTGACTGGCATATAACAATATTTGACTTCCTACATGTACTATAGTCCATCTTGTCATAAGCCACCAAGGTTCTGATCTTGTTATTATGGTATCACAACATAACCTAACCCATTCTCTGAAATAAAGAAGAGCCTGAGATTTTATCCTACTTACAAGCCAACACAGACACACACATGCACGTATATATAACTGATGTGTGTTTGTGTATCTACACACAGCACTACTCACAGGACACAGGAGACTTTTGGGCCAGAAACAAAGAGAGGTTATTACTATCAGAAAAATAAATAAATGAATAAAACTGAAGCCAGGGACCCATCTTATTCTCTGAATTTCAGTCTTCACAAGGTGATGCGGTGAGCCTCAGATGATCGCCCCACATACAGAGGGTGCAACACCACACAGTAACCCTCAACTAAACTTTCTCAAAAAATACTAAACTTTGTCCTAGTATAAGGCTACTCGTAACCTGACCACACTCCTCTCTTTATAGAAAGACAGCAAGATGGAAAAAGACAGAGAAATTTTATCCTTATTCTGGAATGTAAGTAGATTATGGAAAGGGAGGTAGATGGAGATAGGTGTAGTTTTGTTACCCTGAAACAACTCCAAACAGTGAGGTATTTCTAAACTTTAATCGCAGGGAATGCTCCAATAAACAAACTGTCCTAAATAGGTTGTGAATATCATTGCTCTGAGAAAGTGAATTTTAGAAGTACATGGGATTCAGGGACCACAAATAATTATGTTGTCTGAAGGCCAATAGAGGACTCTGTTGCCGATCCTTTTCTAACTGCCACTACTGGTGCACCTACTAGTACCTGGAGTATAAAAAGTCAGGAACTGCATGACTTGGACGATAACCATAGGAAACTACAGAGACGCTAGGGAAGACTCTTAAACTGAAGATAAGAACATGGCTTTTAGAAAGATGAACATAGTAGATATGCTAATATGGGAACATCCGAATGTTAAAAACAATGAAACTGAATTATGAGTCTGATAAGTCTGGAAAAGTCTCTAACATATATTAGGTGAAAGGGTAACCAGAGAGCAATTTGAATATGATGACTCCATCTGTACTGTAACTCATATATATACAATATGTACCTATATAAAAACATATGAAACAAAATATTGCGTAATACTTTATAAAGTGTTTTGGAAATGAAAGACGTTTGTTCGTCCTAATGAATATGAGTGATTACAGGCATTTAATGCCCACGGGTGACTGAATGGTCCCCAACATAAAAGAATGTTCCTGAGCAGCGCAAAATTAGCAGAACATCCTCTGTACATTCAAGTCTATGAAAAATCTATTTATTCATATCTAATCTTAGAATATTATTAATCAAAAAATATAATGCAATGTGCTTCATAAGAACACATAGTTTTCTTTTTTTCTTTAGTCAATATTTATTGAAAGAATAAATGTATTGCCTATAAATGAACATGTAGTTTTCATAGGAACTGAAAATGCTTCACAGATTCAATTACCTGATAGATCAAACTTCACCCAAATTTGTTATCCATTTAAGTTGTGACAGTGCTGATGCTATGTTTTCTATGTTAACTTCATTACAGCTCCTGCCTTTCTGTGCCTGAAAAATCTATATATTAATATAGGCATTATCACGAGTAGGTTTGAATTTCTTCTTTCATTTCAATTTCTTTTATTAATTGTCAAGGCTAATGATTCTGTCTCACTTGAATTGTGGCCTGGTAATGGGAACGTTTAAAATATTTATTATTAAATGAGTACATTGGGTCAGTTAAGTTCAAGATTCACTCTTTTATATAATTCTCTACTGGCAGGACGACTTTACATAAATATACATTATTATAGTCATTTTAAAATTTGTATTAAATATGAGTGCTAAAGTCATACAGATATGAATCTGAACCTTGAGTAGGTTACCTTAGGAAATTTACTTCTCTTTTATTTTCTTTCAGCATCTTCTTGTTCATCTAAAAATATGATTAATTCCACATTGGTAGTATTGCTGTATTAAGGTAGATTCATATACAGTATAGAGAACGCAGCATAGAAATTTAACATATGCTAATTTTGAAATAGATATATGTATATTCACATACACGTAAGTGCATACATTCATAGTATCTTAATATTCTGTGCCAGTTGTCTGAAACGTCCACTGTGGTATAGAAAAACTTTCCATCGCACATTGAAGCTTCAATGGTGTATAACTGCTTTTAATTCATCTCTGAGCAGAAAGGAGACACTGGCTAAACCTTTCCCATTACTGTCCCTCATGTTCCATATGCTCATTACTAACTGACTTGGAAAACGTGGTTTCTAGGAAAGATCCTGAAATACACAGTATTTGAGTAAAACTCTTTTTACCAAAATTGTTTCAAAACTCTTAATGTCTGGGATAATGCTTTCTTATTGATTCGGTGGTCAGAGATGATGCTGTCCTTTGATAAAGGCTGCTCTCCTTAGCTGGCAATGTAGGCACAGCCCATAATGCCCCACAAGACTCAATGAAAGCACAGCCTGAAGATCAAAAAACAATTAGCACGCTGGATTGTGATAATTACCCACAGTATGGGCAGCTTCTCCCAGATAAAGCTTCCGCTGTGCCTAATAATAGAATTCTTTAACAATGATCCATTTTTATGGACACCAGCATCCTCATTTCAACCTAGTCACTGGTATCGGATGGGGAAATAAACATTCTTTTCACATCTTTTCCTCTTTGTAAAGTATAACACATTGCCGTTGTGACAATCTGTAATGTCACCTGAATGTTACCTTGAATCGTAATTTAGTTGGCCAGAGCAAAGCAACATCTCATTTATTTCTGCCTTTTTTTCTTTAGTGCAATGATTGCCAAGACACAAAAATTTAAACGGAGCTGTGATTAAAAATTGAATGTGCAGCAGATGGAACGGTTGTTATGTAATAATTTGTCTCTTATTACTAAGGGTCAAGATCACTCAAATTTGTATTTACATGGATAAAAAAACAATTGTGGGACAGGGTAGTAGCCGGATGGTAATTCATTTTAGTTATCCAAAGTGAATTTTTCCTGGATTATGAATGCTTAATAATTTGTTCTACTTCTTGAACATTATATAGGATAATAAATGTGCTATATTATATGACTTTGGTGAAATTTCTGAAAATACTTTTTTTTATTATATTGCTTATATAAAGAGAATATCTTAGGAGCTAAATGCAAGACTTGTGATTATAAACAATTGGGACTAGAAGGATTACTCTACTCAAGAAAATTAGTCTCAGAAAATGACTTATGGTTCAATTCCCCTCTGTCTTTATTTTTTTTCTTCCTTCTACTTTCGTTTGGATCTCTCCAAGTGGCATTTGCTAATTAAATTTTCAACCTGCTTGATAGCTTATTTGGGGGGCAATCATCTACATTTTTTATTTTCTGTTGACTCAAATTTTGATTGCCAACAAGAAAATAAACAAGAACATTTAGATATGTCTTAAAACACTTCATAGAAGAAACAATTGCACTATCAGGGTTGAATAAGATGATGATATATAAAAGAGGGAAAATACCATTCAACAATTCTGTGTTCATAATTAGAACTTTTTATTATTTTTAAAAATAGGATTTCTTACCCAAATATGAATAAACACTTGGTTATTTCTTTGCAAATCATTATTATTTTAATGGGATTCCCCAATGTATTTATCCAGTCACTTTGAACTTCAAACACTATAAAGTGTTTTGACAGTCACTTTATTATGGAGAGTTGCTTATCTAGCAACAAATGGATAATAACATATCTATAGTGTTTTCGGCACTGTGCCTACATTTCCTCAGTTTTATAACCCAACAGAGAGTGTTGCTACCATCCTCATTCAAAGTTTCAAAAACTGTAGCAGAGAGAAGTTAGAAAACTTCTCTACAGCCAGAAAAGGGAAAGGGCAGTCAGGTTTGATCCCAGGAAGACTGTGCTTTCAATAACTATCCCAGACTGACCTTAGGGCGAGCTTCCTTAACTCAGCATATGGACCATTCCATCCCCAGGTTGAGTGTCAGTGAAGGGAAAAGAAGACCAGAAGGTAGAGAACAATCATTTTCTTGAAACAATGTGGGACCAGGAGGTAGGGAGAGTGTCACTTGTTCAAACGCAGAAGCAGAACATTTTAGTATCTTCAACTGTGTAGACATATTGATGTGAGCACATTCAGATTCGTCCTCTGCTATTAGCAGAAGATGACAAGAATCAATTTTTTCACACAGGTGAAAACATTTTAGAAAGTAAAAGGAAGAAGAAAACATAGGAAGGAAGGAGAGATTTATTCATTCTGTGATGTATCTACAGCTCTTTGGGGACTATTGGTAGGCTGCCTGTAAAAGTATTTATTAGGTCTCTTCACTAATCCTTAGACTAACAGTTCTTTGAAGGCCTGTTAAATTAACTTTAGAGGTAATGCAGCACATGGATCTAGCAAAGTGTTTTTCCATAAGAAATATTTAATAGGTACATATTGGATTAGTGTTACTATAATGCTATATATTAAATAAGGGTTAAATGCAAAGAGCTAAATGCAGGACTTATTATTATAAACAATTAGGACTAGAAGGATTACTCTAGCACAGAGTAGCACAGAGCACAGATTCTAGGGCCAAATTTACTGGCATCAAATATCAATTTCACATATAGTAGCTCTTCAGTCTTGGGTAAGTCAACTAATCTGTCTCAGTCATTGTCTGCTCACCTTTAAACTTGAAATAATAATGAAGATTAACTGAACTAATAGGTGCACTACTGGCTTAGGTACACAGTAAAAAAGGGGATTCAATATGATTAATGAAATAATAGTACTGTTTTTAAATATGTAATATATTTTCTTCTGCACTTTTGTAAAAATCACCTTAATGTATATTTGCTTTGTTTATTGTGTTCTTAGCTGTGCAGAAGCACTTGACCAGGTCCCATTTATTTATTTTTGCTTTTTCTGCAATTGTTGGTGGGGTCTTCTTCATAAAACCTTTCTGCAGCCTGAAATCAACAAGAGTTTTTCCCACAATTTCTCCTAGAGTTTTTATTGTTTGGTGTCTTATAACTTTTTTTTTTTTTTTTTTGAGACAGAGTTGCACTTTGTTGCCCTCAGTAGAGTGGTGTGGCGTCACAGCTCACAGCAACCTCAAACTCTTGAGCTTAAGTGATTCTCTTGCCTCAGCCTCCCAAGTAGCTGGGACTACAGGCGCCCGCCACAATGCTGGCTATTTTTTTGTCATTGTTGTTTAGAAGGCCCAGGTCAGGTTCAAACCTGCCAGCTTGTATGTGGCCGGCTCCCTAACCACTGAGCTATGTATAGGTGCCAAGCCATATTTAAATCTTGTATCCAGCTTGAGTTGATTTTTATAAGTGGTGAGAGGTGCAAGTCCAGTTTTAGTGTTTTACACATGGCTGCCCAGTTCTCCCAGCACCATTTGTTAAAAAGGTATTCTTTTCTCCAGTGAATGCTCTTGTTTGGTTTATCAAAGATCAGATGGTGATATGTGGCTGGTTTTAACTTTAAGTTCTCTATTCTCTTCCATAGATCTATTGTTCTGTTTTTATGCCAATACTATGCTGTTTTGTACCCTTCCCTTTTCTGCCTCCACCTAGCAGCTGGCAACTACATACCAATCTCTACTTGTATGAGTTTGACTATTGTAGATTCTTTGTGTAAGTGGTAGCATTAGTCTTTGCCCTTCTGTGTCTGGCTTTTACACTTATAATATTTTCCAACTTCATCCATGTCATAAACATTTTTTATGGCTGATTAATATTCTGCTGTGCATGTGACATGCCGTTTTTTGAACCGTTTATTTGATAAACATTTAGTTTGCCATGACCTTACTCCTATTTGGATGACTATTACTGTTGGGTTTCAAGGCAGCTGCCTGCATCCTACCTGCATCCTAAAATGTCAGGGTCTTGCGCAGCTGTTGTGTCCTTGGTTCCCGGTGTGCTCTTGGCTGAAGAATGTCCCAAAACATCAAAGTTGGGCAAAAGTGAAACAAAGTTTATTGAGAAAAAGAAAGATAGATTTACAGAGGAAGAGGAAGATGCAGGCTTACAGAGCAAGATGTGTTTGCCATAGACGATGAACAGGCCTTTATCATTGCAAAAAGAAAAGGTCTTGGTCATGACTGGGGGTTCTGTTTTATTATTGCCTGGGTGGGGCCTACCTCATGGTTCACAGGTCACATTGGAACCAGAGTCTTACTATATATATGGACTTCCCAAAAGCCTCTCTGAGAGCCCATGAGGGGGTGGACCACAGTATAGATTTAAGCTAATGACATGATAATTAGCCTGAACGCTGTTCTAGGTCACCTTCAATATTCTTTTGTACCTGTTGCCAGGCCCATGGGCTGGAGAGTCTGCCACATCCTTTAGCAGTTGGCATTTCTGACTGGTAGATGTTCCCACCCCCGCAGGTGTGAGCAATCACTCACAGCAAGATTAGGGTGAGATGGGGGCCTGGGACCCCCTACCCTTGTCCTTCTTCCATAGGAAAGCCAGATTTCTAGTTATCTACGTAACATTGCCAAAAAAAAAAAAGGGTAAATTTTGTCAAGGATGGAAAATAGACAACCTTTTACACTGTTGGTGGGGATGTAAATTGGTGCAACCACTGTGGAAAAAGAGATGGAGGATTCTCAAAGAGTTAAAAGTTAAAAATACAACTGCTATACGATCCTCCATTTCCTCGGCTGCATTTTTCTGTGTGTGATCATTTCCCTAGTAATTGGAGTAGATGAGCACTGTTTTAGAAAGAATAAAAAGGAAAATAGAATGTCAGTTCTGGTTAACAAGATTTAGAATTAAAGATTTTTTTCACAGAATAAACATATTTTTTTAGACTCCTTTAGCTTCAAGTTTTTTATATCAAAAGCTAAGCTTGGGGGCTTAGATCTCTGATCTCAGTGGTTTTTAAAATTATTTTAAGCATTTTGGTTAGTGTAGTTGAACACCTCTTCATCCAAGTTGAGGGATTTGGGGAAGAAAATGGTTTATAGATGTAGGAGAGACCAGAAATCCAAGTGTTATTACAGTGTGAAGAAAGTAATAGGTGAATGCAAAAGTAAAAGGGTCGTTTGTCTCAGCTTCTCTTTGGATAAAGGGAGGTGACCATATTGCAGGACCTTCTGGTAATAATCTCTCTCCTGTCCCCCAGAAGGGAGGAGTTAGCATTTCTCAGCCTTGCTCAGCACAGAGACCATAGAGAAATCCAGCGGTCTCTTACCACTTTGTAGGAAGATATTGGGGTAGCTGATGCTGGACAGAAGCTGACAAGAAGTTTGCAAAGGATGGAGAAGGGGAGGAGAGTACCTGTGGTTCTTCAGCTGAAATCTGCAGGATGGTTTGCTCAGCCTGGGGATGGGTGGATTATAAGCTGAGTATCAAATGGAGGCAGTGAACAGGGAACCACTGGGCCTTGGTCAAATCAAATATGAACAAAATTCAAGGCATAGCAGCTCATGCCCTTAGCAGCAGACCCAAATAAAATGCCAGGAATAACGCCTCAGCAACCAGCGCACGTTAGATAACCAGAAACCAACTTTGCCGTTTCATGTACGTAACCTCACACTAAGTATCCCCTTAAATTTGAGGCTGGTGAAATAGTACCTGTGCACCCCCTCTCTTGAAAAGAGATTAAAGACTCTTCTTTAATACTGCACTCCTCTCTATTTTGCATTTTTGTATCTGGTTGACTCCCCTTCTGAGTAACACATCCTTTTTTTTTAGAGGTGTTAATAGTTGTAATCAGGTTAATGTCAAGTCCCGCTGACCTGGGAGCCCTCTGCTCCGAGGTGGCAGCTTAGCTATTATCAGTTCCATTATGGGTGTCTAAAAGTTTTACTGTCAGGGGACAATCTTTCCACACTTATCTTCGTGTCAGCCTTTCATGCTTTAGATTTACTTCAAAGTTATTTGCAAGAGATACTACCCAGTGATTATTACATTTTTCTAATCTTTCATATACTTAAAATTTTTGAGAATTATTTTTAAAAATTTTAAAAGTATTGTAAATGTTTTAAGAAAACTGTAAGAAGTTTAAAAGAATTCCAGGTTTTGACATTAGTGAACAAGTGTCTCTGCCCACCTTATCGACATTTGTCACAGAGGGATTAACTGATGTAATCAAATAAAGGATCAATTATGGAGTTCATGGAATTAAATTTCTTTGGTATTGTTTAGTTGGTTTCATTAAAAAAATCACAAATTTAATAAAACAAATGTATTAGATTAGGGTCAGAAAGTTAGAGTTTGGTTCACAGAATTAGTACAGACTTAAAAAATTATTAACTTTTAAAAACTTAGAGATCTCACATAAGAAGCCAAATGTTCTACTTAAAATCTGAGATTTAATGACTTAATTTATTACAAAATAACTGCAGCTAAGTAGTTAAATAGCATTAAAAGGGCAAAGAAATATTTTTCTTTGATATTACTTATTGGTACAGACACTAAGAATGAACCCAGAGAGCCATGCATTTCAAGGGAAAAATTAAAGAGTATATTTCTTAGTTTAATTGAAGAATAATCCTGTGTTCTGTTAAACCAATGTGTTAAAATAGAACATTTTGTGGCATTTTGTGTACCCATAAAAGGCACTGGGATGTGTGGTTCTTGCCGTGAGCGGGTTTGGCTCTTCAAAGCCGGGTGCGATCTCACTGTCTGGCTGGCTACCTTAGGCTTTCTTGCTGCTTTTGCTTGAGCAGAAGCGGGATAGTGCTGGTTAAGGAACAAGACGGGCTCTCCAAACAAAGGGCTGAGACACTTTGAAAGGGCCGAGAGGGAAAGTTTGGTGCCAGCAATGAAACGATAGTGTGCAGAGGTGAGGTTCTGTTGTGCTTGCAAACCCGGCAACCACACCTCTTCACATGTCACATGTCTTGTTAACGTTTAACTCTCCACACTTGGGCATAACTTTTAGCATTAAAATGAGGAGAGATGTCTACAAAATGGCAACTTACAGTTTCATCTTGGCAACAGCCCATTTGCTCTGGCTTTGACTGGAGCTGGTGAGCCCCTGCTTTGATAGCTGCCGTGTCGTCCTGTTAAAGAAAGCAGATGACTGTCTCATTTTTGAAACTTTTGTTCGCACTGTAAGAAGATTGAAGCTTTGGCTCATCTCAGCAGGTAGCCAAAGTCCACCTACTATAGTAGGTCAAACATCGGGGAGTGCCAGCAAACTGGTACTGGGGCTGCATCACAGTGATGGCGGGACATCACAGTTTACCGCAACTTTGGTGAGATGTCGCGATAGGCATTCAGGGATGCCAGTCCTGGCATAAATGTCAGAACAGTTGATCCTGAGATGATGAGTTGGTGTTTTATTAAATATGATGTCTTCCTGAAGGTTAGTGTCCTTGAACTCTGTAGCTACTAAATGCTGTTGAGATTTTTAAATAATTAACTTAAGTCTCTGCTACCCTAAAATTCTGTGTGCAAAATTGTATTAAAAGCCAAGCTTCTTGCATAACTTACATATTATCTTCTGTATCCAAATACTAGATGCGTATATACTATGCTTACTATAAAGAGTTACACACACATATGTGGGTGTTAGCTAGGGACGTAATGTAGCTAAAGCATTCTGGGGGGCCTGTTGGGCAAAGTCCAGATTCCTCAGACACTGGTAACGGCCTGGTGGTTTAAAGGGAGTACTTAGCACCCAGCTGCTCACATTCGTGAGAACCTGTTTGACCCATGTCCAGACCTCTCTGCCCCACTCCTGGTGCTAAATTATCAAGGGGTAAAGGAAGGCATGTTTAGCAACTAACGGTTACTGTGGACTGAGCCATGCTAAGGTAGAGACAGGAATCACCTGAATGAGTCAAGAACATTAAAAGTTAACACTTTTCTTTGTTTAAATTTAAAATAAGATAATGTAACCCTCAAGATATTTTCCCCTTTTCTGTTTCCCTCTAAGGATTGTTTAAGGAGACTATGGTGTTGAGTTACTCTATTTCTATTATCTGCTTTTCAACACATTTTGTGGTTTTACTGAATAAAAGGACCTGTGGAAAGCCTTCTGAAGGCTTCCTAGCTGCTCCTCCCAATAGTAACAGCTAGTGTGGGCTTCTGCAGGCCCTCATCAGTTATTCCACCTGAGATAACACGAGTCTGTGTTTTCACTCCTGCCATGACCCTCCAGGCTGACTGTTATGGGGTCCCCTGGCCACCACTCCCATATGACTGGGTCAGACTGCAAAACAATGAGATGCCTTTAAGAAAAGTAAGGTTTAAAGTACTGTTTGCTTTTATGTTTAATAGTTTCATATGGCTGGGTGGCGCCTGTGGCTCAGTCGGTAAGGCACCAGCCCCATATACCGAGGGTGGCGGGTTCAAACCCGGCCCCGGCTAAACTGCAACCAAAAAATAGCCGGGCGTTGTGGTGGGCGCCTGTAGTCCCAGCTACTCGGGAGGCTGAGGCAAGAGAATCGCTTAAGCCCAGGAGTTGGAGGTTGCTGTGAGCTGTGTGATGCCATGGCACTCTACCGAGGGCCATAAAGTGAGACTCTGTCTCTACAAAAAAAAAAAAAATAATAGTTTCATATGGCTTTGCTCCTTGAGCATTTGGTATTAAAAATTATCATTTAAATCATTTTTTAAGATTTTAATTGTAAAACACATCACCCACAATTTGCCATTTTCATCAATTGTAAGTACAGGTTAATAGTACGAATTTTAGTCTCCTAATTATGCAATCATCACCCTCATTGATGGCTGAGACTCTTTTCTAATTATAAAATGAAAACTCTGAGCCTTTTGAAGGAAATAAAGTTATTTTACCCCCAAATCATTTCCTTGACATATTTTCAGATGACTTTTCTTTGGAGGCAGCAAATAAAATAGACTTACACAGCTGTCTTTTGTTGGGGGAGATTCTCATCTGCAGAGAATTTGCATGATACAACCGGGTTTCCTCTGAGGCTTTCCCTTGTCAGATCTAGGAAAGATCAGCTGCAGCACCTTTAAAGGTGTGACAGGAACATTTACCATCTATTCTCTCTGAGGGCTGCTACCTCTTAGGTTTCATTTACACAATCATATCACTTTTGCTTCATCTTCTCTGCGTTCCTATCTTGCCACGATGACCTGTTTTTGGTCATATTCTGAACCCTCGTGCTTTCTGCACCCTCACAATGATGCATCAGCCTCTACACTCCAGTGGAGGGTTCAGGGGCCATCATTCTGCGGTTCTCACCTGTGTGCATATTAATAAACATGTACTCCTTCTCTCCAATTCATCTGTCTTTTATGACCTGACTTTACAGCAAACTTTGAGAGGGAAAAGGGAAAACTTTGTCTTGGATCCTACACTATTAAAAAATAACTCTCTCTCCCCCCTCCCCACGGCCTCTGGCAACCACCATTCTACTTCGTGTTTCTATGATTGTTACTACCCTAGACCTCATGTACGTGCAATCACATAACCAGGAGCAGTGGAAAGCCTTCTGAAGGCTTCCTAGCTGCTCAGCTTCCTCAGCAGTTGGCAAGGGATTGGTAGATTGATGTTCAAGCAACTCAGTATACCAAGACCCTGGTTTACAGCAGAAAAAGAGGCTCAATCATGCAAGCAGCTGAAAAAGGAGACAGGAGAAAACCTCAAATCTCCCTCCTTGAGGAGTTCAAGAATAGGGATTTTAATGAGTTTTAATGAGTATTGGGCCAAAGTGTGGGATTGTTGATTGGTCAAAGAGCTCTGGGTACATCATGAAAGGGGGAGATGAGAAAATTTTTCTGCTGTTATGCAGGATCTGAAAAACTTCTTAAGCAATTCTTAAACAAATGCCTTATGTTTCTGTCAAAGATACTATTGATAGGGACGAATGCAGCTTGTCATTGTCCAAGGACACATGACGTATAGTTAAAAGGAAGTTGGCCAAAGTGCAGCCTGATTTACTGTATTTCTGTCCAGTACTCAGCATGTAATTCTAGTTTACCATTTTAGTATTTTAATAACAGTATTTTTCTATTACAGACTTATTTCACATGGTATGGCTTTGAGTTTTGTCCATCTTGTAGCATGTGTCAAGATTTCCTTCTGTTATTTATTTATTTATTTATTTTTTAGTTCAAATTATTATGAGAGTACAAACTTTTAGATTACATGGTTCTCACTTCCAGGGTAGTTTCATTTGTAAAAGAGCCCCTCACCCAGGGTGCGTGTGATACACCCTCACAATGTTCACATTAGGTGAGAGTTCACCTCCTCTATTGCCCTCCGTCTTTCTGCCAATCGTCCTCCCTACTCCCTACGCCCTTCTCCCTCTTCCTTCTAGCCCCAAACTAGACTGTATTATTGTTTTATGGTTTTTATAAGCGTGTAATTATTTATATATTGATTAAATATTAGTATGGAGGACACTGGACATTTACTTTTCTATTCTTGAGATACTTTACAAACAAGAATGTATTTCAACTCCATCTGGGTAAATGTAAAAGATGTAAAGTCTCCATCTTTTTTTAATGGCTGAATAGAACTTTTATCACAAAGACATTGGTATTCAAAATGTTTATTGTGGCTCAATTTATAATTGCCAAGTTGAGGAAGCAAACTAAGTTCCCATCAACCCATGAATGGATCCACAAACTATGGTAGATGTATATGATGGAATACTAATGTCCTTCCTGTTTAAGGTTAAATAATATTCCATGGCATGTATATATCACATTTTGTTTATCTAATAATTTAATTTTGGACAACTGGAATGCTTAAACCTTTTGTGAACTGTAAATAGTGTTGCTATGCACATGGGTGTACCAATATCTCTTTGAGTCTCTGCATTTAATTCTTTTGGATAAATTGGTGGGTTATATAGGAATATAATTTTACATTTTTTTAGGGCCTGCCATTCATTTTTTCACAGTGGCTATACCATTTTACATTCCTACCGATAGTACACAAGTGTTCCAATTTCTCTGTATCCCCACCAGCACTTGTAATTTTTCATTTTTAGTAGTTGGTTTATCATTTTTAATACATATTTTTACTTCATATTTTAAATTCAAATTAAAACTACTATCCCTTACTGAGTTAAATGTTCTTGCACAAACCATCTCCAACCCTCTTCTTTAGGTGGACTTCAACTTTCAAAATAAACACTCAGCTTTACTAGACTGAAATACTGCACATCATTAAGTTCATGCATAACCAGAAAATATGTTATACTAAAAATGGTGGATCTTTATTTTATGTCTAGTGAATTATATTTGCCTTTCCGTTTCCCAGATACTAGTCTTGAAGATAGATTACATATAACTAATTATTTCTATGTGTCACTATTTATTTCTAGGGCTCTAACCATAACAACTTTAATCTGTTAGTTTACCAAACCTGAGTTATTTTTCTTCCATATAGATTTTTATCTAATAAAATATAGATTAGCATGTTTAGTCTAAGTGTTGATATAGTAACACACTCACTGAAACCTAAGATAATGGCCCACTGTATGCCTGAATGTTAACTAGTTTTATGGTCCATTAGGCATTTTTATATTTTAAAATTGCAAATATTTCAAAAGTTCACACTTTTTAATGTATGCACATGTTTAAATCAAATTCCTATGAACACATGAAAAATAAAATTGTTTTAAATATCTAAACATTGGCAAAAATCAAACATTCTCACATTTCCACAGTCTCCGTACCCCCTATCTTTGTATAATTCATACTTTACTTCCACATATTTATTCTTTCTCTTCCTCTCTTTTCTTCTCTCTCAAAGCATCACAAGCTGATTTGAGTAATGATTCCTGGTTCATATTCTCAATGTCCTTCAGCCACGTCAACCAGGGAAAAGTCAGCATTATTACTTGGAGCCATGAGAATAATGCCCCCCGTGGGGAATAGTTGGTTTGGGGGTTAAGAAAGTGGAGCTTTGCTTTGGACTATGGGTAGGAGGAACTGGGAATAAGAGTCATCTTATCCTTGGTTGTTAAGATAAATCTTGTCTAGAAAAAGAGAAGACAAGGTTGAGTCTGCAACTTTAATTGGTAAATGTCAGGACCCAGGACTGGCCAGGTCTGGGGCCTGGCTTGACTAGGTTCCTGACGTGGACCTTGCTCAGGAATTTCTCTTAGGTGACTGAGAGCTATCTACTTCTGCAGGGGAGAGAGAAAGAGAGGAGAGTCTTAGAGTAAAGCAGTCTTAGAATAAATAGATCTTAGTCTTTAGCAGAGCTTGGGAATCTTCCGCAGAGAGACACTGTGCTGGCGTTCCGCAGACAGGAGAGGAGACAGAGTCAGAGTAAGCGGGTCCGTGATAGAATGTGCACGCTCCCGACTGCCTTCTCCTCCAGCCTCATGTAAGGCTGAGCTCCTGCCTCTCAACACCACAGGTGTAGAGACTGCCAATTCACCACTGCTCTCATCTCGGGAGCTCTCATGCTCGTTAGGCGAGCTAAATCCCTCTCTCCATGCCGTTTTCACCAAGGTGTTCCATTGAGCTATATGGGTATTTCTTATAACCCTCAATCCTCCTAGCCATAGGCTATATGGGCTGCTATAGGTAAAGAACTAGCCAGGGCCGTGGTGCCTGTGGCTCAAAGGGGTAGGGCGCCAGCCCTATATACCGGAGGTGGCAGGTTCAAACCCAGCCCCGGCCTAAAACTGCACACACAAAAAAATAATAATAATAAAATAACTAATTTGTTATTTTATGGTTCAGACAACCATCAAAACTTGTCTGTGTTCAGTTATAAAGTGTCCCTGTTTTTGTCTTGGTCCATTTTGGTCACAGGGTGGCCCCGTCCGATGTGATGCTCTGAGAAATTGTATACAGTCGTCATGACAATTACAAGCCCCGAGTGGGTGCTGCTCTAGGCTGACAGATACTGCTTTCATCTTTCACATACACATTTGAATGCAGCTCAAAGATATTGTTTATTAATTTCTGCAATTCAGTTTTCTCACAGGTACTCCTGAGCTTATAATGATAACTGTCTGAGTTTATTTGGTGTATAAAAGATGGGGAATATAATAAAAAATATAATAAAATTAGTACAGCACTTAGAGCATAATAACTCAATCAATGCTGCTGCCACTTACATAATATTAGATATTTGACAATTACCACTGAAATATTTTTCATAGTTCGAGTGTATCTGTTGAACAAATAAAACAAAGGGATGATTAAACCAGATAAATAGGTTAAATTCTAGTCATAAGAATCACATTATGACTGAATTCTTGAAGTACAATATTTCACTCCTTTTAAGAAAAATCCATAAACTCCTCAGATATACATTCTGAAATTCATGACATGTTTCAGGTTAAAGGGGCATTTTCAATGAAAAATAGATTCAAATTAGAGTCAAAAAATATGCCCTTATTCCTGTATTTTGGTTAGAGACATTACAATTCTATTCGGGGAACTAGAGAATAAAATACATTGTGAAGGAATAATTGAGTTTAGTTATTCAAGCTGTACACTTGCCAATAACATTATACAAAAGAATAATTTAATCTCTTGTGTTTGTAAATTTAGCTTGTGTCAGAGAAATTCTGTTTAGTCTGGGGGATGTGTGTGCATTGAAGGTGATTTTTTCTTTTTATATAAAATTGAATCTCCTTTTGTCTCCTTCATAAAAACTTTCCAGACAGTTAAATACACGATCTTCTTTCACCTGCTTAATTATCTGTGGTTTCATTTATTTATTTATTTTTTTGTCTTTGGACAATGAGATTTTTTTAACCCAATATTTATAGATGCATTATTTGATATGTATCTATTTGATAGGCAATTAAAATATGCATCAGTTTCATTAACATACATACAAATACATTTCTGCCATATTCCTCTGACATAAGTAATTCATTATTCATAAAACCATTTTATTTTCCATTACACCTTTTAATTTTTGGAAAGCTACCACTATTTGGAATCTAATTAATAGATTACAGAAAAAAATGGATCCAGATCTTAAAATGGATTTCAGTGTTTTTGTTATTCTGAGATGTAAACACGTAATAAAACATTGTAATGACTACTAAAAGTTATTTTCTTCTGTCATTTTATTTTATGACCCACCAAAACGAAAGGCATAGAAACCTTGAGAGATGTAATAAAGATGTTAATGTAGTAAAAACAGACTTGGGACTAAAATTTTTCAACTCCATTTGGTGCAAAAAAAAAAAAAAGTGCCATTGAGAGGGCTTGCACATTTGTTATTGATAATGAATACTTTCGTGATTAATAATTTTCTTCTGTCTGACTTCAGAATAAGTGTTGTGCCTTTCATACAATGTCTGTTTTCTAGCTCCTCACCTTACCTCAAGGTCTCCTCGTCATCACCTTACTCCTGTGACTTCTACAAAGTTCTTCATTTCATCATATGTCTGCTGAGTTACCAAATACTTTCTATCAACATTTCTGCCTCACCTGTTCAGTTTTCCTGTACTGGACACCTCTGAATCCCAAGGATCCATCATTTGAAGAGTCTCTTGTCCAATTTTTGCAGGGTGTCTTTCTGCAGTGTCTATTTTGTTTTTCTGCTAGATAGTGCTACATTTTTGGCAAGGAAATGGAGCCCCAGAGATGCTAAGATATTACAGTTTTATCTGAAAAATTTTGCTCCTCTATTTTAAATGAAAATTGTTCAAATTAGCTTGTTTGTAGAGCAATCACAGCAACACTGTACCATAATAGAAAACTTATGAAAAATAATTCCAAAACCCTTTTTATATTAGTAGTGCCTCTCTCTTCTCTCTCTCTCTCCCCTTCTCTCTCTGATAATGGAAGGAGTTTAGGGACAAATTGAATTGCCAGACAATTAAAACCAAGTTATCACTGGGGAAATTTATAATACCTTACTAAGTGATTTTTTTGGAGAATTTTTACTTGAAGGAATCCGTTTTTTAACACCATTGAAATTTCAAACTCCATTCAATCAGCTCATGGGTTGTTCTAAATATTAGGAATTGACCTAATTTTAATACAAGTACACCCCTTTTTCTAAATACATATTTTGCATCATTTGTGTTCAATTTAGATTATATACAGGAGAACCTGGAATCTCACAATGGAGATTCCAGATGTGATGAGGCTACTACTGTAAACCATCAAATGATTCTTACCTTCCCATGCACAAGGCAACCACCGCCCCCTAGCTGGCAAGATGGGATAGCCCTTCAACTTCAGCGTCTCTTTCCTTCAATAATAATTGCCCAAAGAAAGAATTATTAACTCTTGACTTCTGTGAGCATGAGACTAGAGTCTAGCACATTTATTTTTTCACTTTAAATTCTGTATCCTTCCACTGTTTTGTAATTGACATATCTAAAACTATACTTTGGCCCATGTTGCCCAAGACTCTCTCCGTGATGGCTCTTACAGGCTTTCTCTCCCCTTTGCAATTTCAGGCACTTTCACATTGTATGTTTCTCCTTCTTAATTCTTCCATAATTGAAAATTAAGTAACCATATACATTGTCTCTGTAATTTGTGTTTTTAGAAATTTAAACAGATAAAATTATTTCACAGGAAGTGAATCAATGATGTCCCTCTTAACTATCATTCCCTGTTTCTATTTCAAAAGAGATATTGACTCAATCAGACCTTCTGATCAAAGGAAGATGTCCAGAGAAGATGCTGTTAGCTATTTTCTTCCTGAGTTCTTCCAAATTAACATTCAAGACACCTTGGTCCTCCTAGAAAATTAGAAAGTAGAAAGTTTATAAGGTAATATCATAATAGCTTCCCACACCTTTTTATGGAGTCTGTTCCTTTCCTAGTGATTTCTATTTCAAATAGCTTGAAACTTTTCTGTTATAATGGCCACCCTAGAACTTCAGTATCCCTCCTTATTTTCCCAGCAATATTTCATTCTTCATTTAATTTCTGAATTTTCTTATCACTTTTTTATCACTCAATAGTGATTATTACTATTAGTATAAATAACAGCCCTCACTGAAGATGATTTCTATCATCATGAATCTGCCTGAGAACTAGAATAATAAAACTTGTTTTATCATGCTTGACTGCCTTAATTCATTGTTTAAAGTTGATTTGAAAATATTTTGCCTGCTGTTCTTCGATGGATATACCTTGTAAATTATATTTTTTTAATTTACGTTCAGATGAAGTGTCCTCCTAACAACAATACAATAGAGAAATTGTCTGATTCTTACGATTTCAAGGTTATTTATGGAAATGAAGGGGAAATAAAAAAATACTATTAGTGGACTAACCACATATTAATTCTTTTTTCATATACTTAGAAGAGTGCTAGTATTTACATTCACATTAATGAAGAATTTAGATAGTTCAAAAAAGTGCAATATTATAAGGTTATTATTACTTGTGATCTAAAATCCTAAAGGGGTAAAATCAAAGGAAAAAATAAGAAGTCTTCAGTGTACCTTACCTATAAGGTAGTGTTAAAAGTTCAAGAAGTGACCCCCTTGAATCTGATTACAAGTTGTATAATTTGCAGGTTTGGAAAACGAGTTCTAATGTTTGTGTTACTGGCAATTAGTGTCAAGCTCGAATACAGATGGTGTGGTGTTAATCTGTGAAAGTTGGGGCTGTTTTTCAAGTGTTAAAACAAATCAACAATGTTGATTGCTATATAATTAAATATCCACAATTTCATTTTGCTCTAAATGTATTTGCTATAGCTAATGCTTATTGACAAATTTGTTATTAGCCTATGACTTTGAGCCTCTGCAGTTACTTGAAGGGCAAAATACCATCTGACAGTCTTGCAAAAGATTGCGGGTGACTTTTTCAGAACAAATGCAGTATTCTAGAGTAAAATAAATTGCTTACAGTGTTTGGATTTCCTTAAGCATTAAAGGCTAAGATTACTTTTGGAAAACAGAAATTTAGTTAATAAAACTGCCCTGCCGCCTGATCTCCATTCCCTGTTTAAATCACCTAACTACCAAGTAAACTTAATTACCTTTTTTAATCAATCACAAAAGTATTCACACATCAATGGTAATTTTACTTTTCAATATGATAAACTTTATGGAGTAAACCATGCTATGTTCAATAACATATGAATTTTGGAAGGTATCTGGAAATGGATGTTGCCATTTGCAAAGGTGTCAATGGTATAGTTTGTTTCTTCCCACAAAATAAGGAATGATTAACTAACTCTTCAGATAACTTAATACAAAGTGAAGAGTATCCAGGTATTTACTACATGTATCCTATTTTTATAAGTTTTTTTTAAGAGAATTTACTCTTTTGGGGGGGACAAAAAATACCCCATCATACACATTTGATGAAAACATTTTAAGTTTATTTATTGTTCAAATGATAAGATTAATTGGGTAAATAGGTCTACAGGATTTTTCTCCTTCTTAGTCATTCAGGGATCCAGGCTGACAGAGAGGACCTGACATCAATTAATGTACATGGAGCTCATTATTATTATTATCCATTATTATTAATTGGTCATTTTTGTCATGAAGGGAATAGAATATCGCACAAAGTAGATAAATATCATTTCAATGACCTTTCTATCTCATGGAGAATACAGAAAATAAACAAATAAATGTTACTACAGACATATATAACACAATTCCATGCAAGAGATCCTTTGAAAAGCTGATCAAGGGAAGAAAATAACTTTTTAATATTTCCAAAAATAAAAAAATCCAATAAATATGCAACCTCAGATAAAGTCATCACTGAAGTCTTTTATCAAGTTTGACTTTGGAGCAGAAACCTGAATTGAAATCTAGATAAATGGAAACTGCTAGTACTTTCTAGTATTTAATGAAGCTTTCTCAAGTGGCACGTAGGCAATTATGGAGTTTGGCTGAGTTTTGTGATAAATTATAGACTGGATGAATTATAGAAAGCAGATTTATAATGAGTTGTGGCTCCAAGTAATGGAAAGGTTAATGGAGTTTGTTGATGTAGACGCAGGTGATGTTTATTGCATTTCTAACTCGAGGCAGAGGTGAACCAAGTACATTTCCAGATGATTAAATTTTACCCATGACTTTAAATGTGTGGGACGTTGTGCATGGATGTCCATAACCAACCAAATAATTGAGAATTTAATTGTCATTAAAGTAGAGTGTACCTGGGGAGAATTTTAGTCTTCTCAAATACAGGTAGAACCTCTCTGTACATTGACCATTGGATGGACTGTAACCAACTGGTCAACATATGGAGGTGGTCAACATGAGGAACGAAGCCTCCTGTACTGATAAGTATCTGTGGGGCATGTCAGGTTCTATGAAAATTAGGTCAACTTAAGGAGGTGAGCAATGCAGGGAGGTGGTCAACTATGGAGGTTCTACTGTATAATGTTACACTCTGTAAATCACAAGTTTGACAACAGTGGTTTTTGTAATTATTATTTGCTCACGATCATTATCTCATAAAAGTAGTTGAGTTCATTAAACAAATACAACCTGTAAAATGTATAATAAGTGATGCTACCAAGCTTTATAGGAATTGTAATTTGTCCACTATCTCTGCAAATAGTCAAAGGCTATATGGAATTAGAACATTATTTATGTACAAGATGTCTTTCTGGTTTCTGTTCATGGGAGTAAAGCAAACATAGGAGTACCAAGGACCAAGAATATCAATTTATTTTATGTTAAATCAATTTTATTTGTTACAAGAGTCACGGTTCATGCTGAGAAACGGTCTACAGCTTTAGTTTTGTGTGTGTGCATGTGTCTGTGTGTGTGTGCGCATGTGCGTGTAGAAGGTATATACAGTCATCAGCCAAAAACTTAAAAGGCAAGACCTTTGAAATGAGAAAGGTCTGGAAATGGAATTTGAAGTGAATGTCAAAGATCCATAAATAAAGAAAAAAACTATTAGGAAACCAACTTTATTGGCTGTTCCTGACATTCAAAAATAAAAGTACCAGAAGAAATAAAACCAAAGAAGAGTTTATATTTCACATAACCATTAACTTCCAGAATGTGGCAGCAGACGGCACGGAATAAGCTCCACATGTTTTTGTCAGAATACACAAAAATTTCTTGCTGGTATCTATTGACATTGTTAATATCAAATAACTAGAAAGAAAAGCAAATCTTTCATAAAAAGCAATAGTCACACAGAGAAGAACAGTCAAACTGTGCACCTGTGGCTGAAAGAGAGAGATAGATAAATGTTAAGGAAGAACTCCACATTTTCAGTGTTTATGATAATTCAACTGAAAACATATATGAAAAATATTATCACGAAAAATGTAAAATATATACAAGAGGATAGAGAAAATGGTTTAATATACCCAACTGCTAGTTTCACAAATAACCAACATTTTTTTTCTAAATTCGTCTCACATCCTTTCCTATTTTCACTTTTATTTTCTTATTTCCCTCTTGTATTAGGCATGTAAAGGAAATTCCAGACATCATGCCTCCATCCTAATGATTTTACTATCTCTAAAACTCACTGTGTTTTAAATTTTACAGTTTACTCTGTTATGACACAGTCAAATCTGAAACATTTCCTTAATATCATCTATTACCCAAAATAAATGTCCCATGTTTCTCATAATTATTTTTTCATACTTTATTGGTTAAAATCAAGATCCACGTAGGTCACACTCTGCAACTGCTATTGTATTGTAATTATTTTGTAATCTATGACAACATAATTCTATTTTTCTATTCATTTACTTTATTATATATTCATTTTTTGTCATTTTGAGAAGACAGATCATTTGTCTTGTGGCATAGCCCTCATTTTAAATTTTGTTGACTGCTTCTCTTTGAAGAGATAGCTGATAGTAAACAGTCAAGGTGTCAAATCTTTTTTCCTTTCTACCATACGCACATTGGAAGAATAAGGGCCACGCATTAAAAATAAAAACACTAATAACAGCTGATGAGCAAAAGAAAATGTCCATGCATACTTTTCCCACTACCTCTGACACCACAGGTAAGCAGACCAGTCCTTAAATAATCTGTATGCAGCCCCCCTGGGTGAAGGGTCAACACCCCTAAGGCTTCATGGCCTCACTCTGCCTTGGTAGCATGAGAAAGCTTGGATGATACTTGAATGAGTGGGACTATATTCACAAAGCTTTAATTTTAAGGTGCAAATATTGGAATTGCATGTAATTTTCAAATTTCAAGAAGTATTAGTCCCCTTTTAGTATTTTTCAACCATTTAAAAATGAAAAGCTGTTTTCAGCCTTGCTGAACAATGCTTGAGGAGTTATTACGGCCTCTCCTGCTCTGCTCCAGGCCTATCCTATATGCTCATAATAGAATTTAAAAGATGGATTTGATTTTGATTTTTTTTTTTAGGCAAGAGCATTTCATGGGTTGCACACAGTAATTATTATTGAATCCAGTCATAAAAAGCCTAATATCTTGTCCCCGTTCTAGTGTAATGCTAATTGTATCAGTGAACTCAGGTGGTAGCTGTGTGATTCTCCATTATAAAGTTTCCGTAGACCTTTCATTTATTGAAATTAGTTTCTATTGATGATTATAGGCTTCATTATTTCTTTTTGTTAAATAAATTAGTGATTTTCAAATTCCATCTCCTTTTTCTGCATTGATTATTAAGAACTCATCTCAGTGGAACTTACCTAATCAATCATTTGATTATCCTATTGTTTCTACCGACTTGTCTTTATTTCTCCTTGACGGTGCATTTCAAGTGTACCTGAGGAATCCAGATTACATGTCAATATGAAATGATTCTCTAAGTATTGTTATAAATCATTTAGGTCTTTTTGACTAAAGTTGAAAAAATACTATAGTAAATACATTCTTTTAATACCCTGAGCAACAAAACCCCTTGGGTCTCTCTATCATACTGGGTTAGTCTAGATTTTTGGAGCTTTATAACAACAACAAATCCTCCCTATTTTTATTAGAAAAGATTTATTCTATTAAATGCTTAAATTAACTTAGTGATCAGCAGATCCTGGCATTATGACCCCATTAGTCAGTGCCTCTTGGTGTCAGCAGCTTAGAAAGAACAGAAATGTTTCATGATTAGTAAGACTTCCTCAGATTATTTTACTCTTGCACTGAAATTTTCCTTTAAACTGATCAGAAGATTGTGAATATTTAAATCACAAATAAAATTGATCTTCAAAATTCACTGATTCAAATGAACAAAGAAAATGAGTATAAATTGACTAAATTTTAGCAACTTGAAAAAAATAAGCTCAGTGCTTTTTCCCCTGTTTTTTCAGTAAAACGTGCATTTCTAATTACCTGTAACGTTCCTGTCTGTCTCTGTTTTCATATTACCTTATGATGAAATTCCTGTCTGAAAATAAGTTTATATGGCTCAGCATACACAACTTGGATAAAGTTGGACATTTGATTTCCTTTTTAAATAGGAGTTGACTTATACTTGAGTGCTATAGCTTAACATCAATACGCTGTATCTGTTCCCTTCAAGGTCACTCTCCGAGTTTCTGTCCTGGAACCCATGCCTTCTCTCTTACCCAGGAATATTGCGCAAATAGTTTCTCCTCTCCAACCTATACAGTAAAAGTTTCAGCATTTACTGGATCATTTGTATCAACATGCACACACCATAATATTTTTCCTATCGTAAAACAATAGAAATGAACTATGTGACATTGTCTTCTCCAACCACATTTGTATTTACCAAATCCCCTTCTCAGCAGAACCACAAAAAGCGGTGGTGAACACGGCCCTTGATTCTTCTTTTTCCATCCTCTCTGAAGACATTGCAATCAGTCGTCCTCTCTCATCCCGTATAGCACATACTTAACATCATCCATGATTTACACTCTTTAAAGTTCATTGTCTAATTATAAAATGTAAATTCACTTATCCTAATAATAGCGTTTAATTAGCTGAGCATTCCCTTTCTTCATACCCTTTCTTTCTTTTTTGACATCTCATGCGTTTCGGCTTTCCTCTAACTTTCTCAGTCCTTAACTCTTCTCTTTCTCTGAAGTCTCATTTTTTTCTTCCTGACATAAATTCAGTTCATGCCACTTTGATATAATGTTTAAGTTCTAATTTTATAATTTAAAGTACCCCTATAACGATTAGAAATTCTGTATGTCATTGCCTAATTTTTTGTGATTTTTATTATTTCTTATTTGCATCAATGATTTAGAAGGTTTTTCATTTCCAACAGTTTTATGTGTTTGTGTAGGTGCATTTTATAGTTAATTTCTAATTTGAATTGAATTATGTTAATATAGCCTTTATTCTATATATTGCTTATGACATCTTGAGAATGCTCTAGTAGTAGAACACTTTTTTTTTGTTTTTAAAAATGAAACAGCATCGGCTGGGCACAGTGGCTCACTCCTGCAATCCTAGCACTGTGGGAGGCCAAGGTGGGTGGATTGCCTCGAGCTCACACAGGTTCGAGACCAGCCTGAGCAAGAGTGAGACCCCATCTCTAAAAGTAGCTGGGCATTGTGGGGGGCACCTGTAGTCCCAGTTACTCAGGAGACTGAGGCAAGAGAATTGCTTGAGCCCAAGAGTTGGAGGTTGCTGTGAGCTATGATGCCAGGACACTCTACCGAGGGTGACAAACTTAAACTCTGTTAAAAAAAGAAGAAGAAGAAGAAAGAAAAAAGAGACAGGGTCTAACTGTTATACAGGCTGGAATGCAGTGGCATGATCATAGAGCACCATACCATCGAATTTCTGAGTTCAAGCACTCCCCTTAGATCAGTGTCCTGAGTAGCTGGGAAAACGGTGTGCACCACCACGCCCAACTAATTGGTTTTAATATTCATTTTGTAGAGAGGAGGGTCTCAGTATGTTGCCTAGTTTGGTTTCAAACTCCTGCCCTAAAGAGATCCTCCCACCTTGGCCTCCCAAGTGCTGGAATTGCAGGCATAAGAGCCATCATGCCCACACTTCATAGCTATTTTTAGGTTTTGTATTTGCATTATGTCTTAGAATAGTTATCCATTTAATTTGTTGACTGATTAATAATTGGTTCCGATGGGTGTGTTCAGATCTCTCAATATAACTGTGGATTTTTTTTAATTTATCACTTTATGCTGTATAATTTGGAGAACTTTAATCATATTCTTGTTTATTTGTCCTTTAATCAACGTCTCAAATTATTTTACCTAAGTTCTTTATTTTTATATAACTTTATATAAGCAATCCCCAGGTTAAAGATGACCATAGCTATGTAATTCCATATTTATAAGAGGCTCCCAAGGCTCCCCATGAAGATAACTTAAAATTAAGTAATTAAATGAATAATTTGGACACCAGTTTCTTTCATGCATATAAGCAGACCTGCCCAGACCCATGGGTTCCTTAGTGCAGCATCCTTATGCTAGCAGCTGGTTTATCGCCAGTGGCTTCCAGTATTCCATCCTGGTCTCCACTTGTCCAGACTGGGACTGGCCAGGTTTCCACCCCAGCTTATGAACTAGCTGGATGTGGACTGCTGTGCTGTCTTTCTCGGGATCAATTACCCTTAGGTGCCTGAGGGCTATTCGCCTTAGCAAAAGGGAGAGAGAGAGAAAGACAGTCTTCAAGGGAGAGAAACAGTCTTAGTAAGAGAGTAAATCTTGGTAGTTTTCTTAGAACAGAGTGCAGGGAGCAGGAGGAGCAAAATAATCAGAGTAAGCAAGTCTGTGAAAGAATGAGAATGAATGAAACCAGACTCACCTCTCTTGCAGCTACTTATAGACGCAGTCCCGTGGCTATTTGCACCACAGGTGTGGAGACTGCCAAGCACTGATGTTCTTGTCTCGCGCACTCTCATGTTAAGGAGCCCCGAATCCCTTCCCCATGCCCTTGTCCCCAAGGTGTTACAGAGCTGTTACATCACAGGGGTTTCTCATAGTTACAGAGTGTTCCGAACTTAGCTCTCACTTCTCCTTTCCTGCGAGTTACATGGTCTGCTGCAGTCTATAGCTGGAGAAGCAGCTATAAGTTGACCACCCAAGGGACTGTAACAAACTGGTCCACATACAAGTTGGTCAACATATAAGGAACTAGGTTGCTATACTGATATTTAGATGGGGTGCAGGGGTCTATGAAAATTTTGTCAACTTAAGGAGGTCATCAATGTAGGGAGATGGGCCACTCTGGAAGTTCCTATTGTACATAATATCCATCCACACTTATAAAAAATATCTAAGCTATTTAGATACCACATTAAGGATACTTAGAAGTGAGGAGGTCTTTTTACATTGAGAATAGCAGGATCCATTACACAGTTGTTTATCATGACCTTAATTATCCTCAATGTATAATTTCGCTCTTAGAAAAAACCCATTTTCTAAAGTTATGAGAAACAGAAATTAATAACTTTACTTGGTTTAGATCAATTAATTTGCATGATTTATAGAAGAACAAGGAAATGAGAGCTCCTGTGTTTTATGAAAGACTATATCTCATACCTATCAAGGTGATATATCAGAATTACGTTAACGCACACTGAATGGTAAAACACCGTAATCCACACAAGTTAGTTAGCTGAGCCATGTGCTTACATTCTAACGAGGCCTCAAATAAAATGGCTTTCATTTTGCTAATCTAAAGATTTATTAGATACCCTAGTGCTCACTATCTTTCAGCAATTTATAATTATTTCGTGGTGCTGCCAACTACGCTGTAGCCACAGGCATTTTTACAAATAATTTAAATGTAAAAATTGCAGCACGGGGTTTCATATGATTCCCTTTCATCCCACACAGGGTTCACAGTGGGAAGATACAATGACAGATCATTTCTAGGTAGAGTCAAGATGAAAAGCGTGGTCCAATTACTGCAAAAAATTCCAGTAATAAAATTATGGGTGCTTTTGGCTTAAATTGGCAACTCAAAAGAAAAGGCCAGGTCTGGTATATGTTTGAGTATAAAGCGAGCTTATTAATTTGGCTTATTACACATGAATATAACAAATAGCTCATTTCTGATATACTTTCTGGCTTTTATTCAAGGCAAAACAATTTATTAAATTCAGAAAAAGTGGCACAAGATTATATATCGTTGTTATTTTCAGGTAAATTAGGCTTATCTAAGATTAATAATGTCTTTCAGATGTATTTTTGGAATTAAATCCCATCCCATTTGTCTCATATGTATATGAAAACAATTATTTTATTATTGGAATTCTTGACGGTAATTGGACCACACTTTTCATCTTTATTCTTTACCTAGGAATAATCTGTCATAGTATCTTTGTGCTGTGAACCTGGTTATAAAACTAACTCACATGAACCACTATGCAGCCATTTTTGAATTTTAAGTAGCTTACGAAAATACCAATGTCCCTTAGTGATATGTTAACACATTCTAAAATATATGAACACTTGGATCTGGCTCATATACCTTTATGTGTGAAATATAATTCACATCCCATAAAACTTACTCAAAGTTTAACATTTAATTGATTATAGTATAATCGTGCTTTACTTATTAATAGAAAATGTTCTAAGAAATGCAGCACTAAATTATTTTATCCTTGTGCAAACATCACAGCGTCTACTTCCACAAACCTAGGTGCTGTGCCTTATGGATGCCGAGGCAATACGGTATAACTTATTGCTCCTAGGCTGTAAAGCTGTGTAGTATGTTACTGCGCTAAATACTGTAGGCAGTTGTGACACAGTGGTAAGAATTTCTGTGTATAAACTTACATAAACATAGTAATGGCATTTGCTTGTGCTATGATGTTGCAATGACTATGACAGGCTATAACATTTTTTTCAGCTCCATTATAATTTCACAGGGCCACTGTTATGTGTGTGGTCCATTGATGACCAAAACATTATGGGGTGCATGACTATATAGTATTCACAGAGTAATGCAACTGTCACTACAATCAATTTTGGAAAAAGTTTTGTTACTCCCAAACAGAAATTCCACACCAATTAACAGTCTCTCCCCTATTTCCTCACTCCTAGAGACCAACCAGTCTACTTTGTGTCTTTATAGATTCACCAATCTTGACATTGCATATAAATTAAATCATACAACATGTGGTCTTTTGTGACTGATTCCTTACACGTAACATGTTTTTAAGGTTTATTCATACTATAGTATATACGTCAGTAGCTGTCCTTTCTATTGAAGATAGTATTCTACTAGGTGTATATGCTACATTTTATGTATCCATTTGTCAGTTGGGGACATGTTTTCATTTCTCGGGTATATATTTAGGAGAGGAATTGTGGGATCACATGGATATTATACATTTAATCTTTTGAGAAACTGTCAGACACATACTAGGTAATTATACCATTTTACATTACTAACAGCAGAGTAGGAAGCTTCCAGTTGCTTTCGTTCTTACCAATTACTTGTTATCTTTTTGATTACAGTCAACTCAGTAGTTGTGATGTGTTACTTCATCATATGTCAATTTGTAGCAAATGGTCTCAAGTTAACACCAGTGATCACATAAATTGTGCCAGCCAAGCTGTTCATGTGTGATGACTTTGCAGATGGCAATAGTCTGTAACACCCGATTTAAATAATAACCCAAGATAGCCAACGAAGAAGCAAAAAGACAAGAAAAGGGAAAAATTACAGTAACTGATTAATATTGCATTTATTGGGTATAACATATTTTCTTTTCTCATTCATTGATTGATAAATATTTGGATAGAAAAGAAAGAAACAATAGCAAAAAGAGAGCATAGTAGCGTGAGGAAGGAGTTGACAGTCATTTCAAAAGACAGCCTGTTATCTTAATGGCTTCAGAAAAGTAACTGTCAATTTGGAGTTTTATACTCATGCAAACAATCAAACAATTTGGAGAGTCACAAGACTATGACACGACGTTAGGTTCATGTCCAGTGTTCCGATCTCTTTGCCATGGAAACCTTTCTAACAACATTATCTTTGCTCCTGCCCTTCCTTGTCTTCTCTTTCCTTTCTGATTCACGTTTTCATCTTTATTTCTCTATCAGAGGTTCTCAAACATTTTAATCAGGGGCCAGTTCCCTGTCCCTCACACCGTGGGAGGGTTGAACTATAGTTTTAAAAAAAACAACTATGAACAAATTCCTATGCACACTGCACATATCTTATTTTGAAGTAAAAAAAAAAAAATGGGAACAAATACAATCACACCACCTCACGTGGCCTGTGGGCCGTAGTTTGAGGACCAATTTTTGCATAAAGGCTTATGTAGAAAAAAATTTTAGAAAATATCAGGTTTATGAACATATTCCCTCCTCTGTTATACTGTAGTCTGTTGTCACTACAAAAAGTATTACACGTGTACATTCTCCATATCTTCTAGCATCATGTGCATACCAGATGTGGCCATGAGGATAAAATTTGGGTAAACTATTAAGGCGATTCTCAGTGAAATGTGAATGGAGACTGTTTCGGCGATTTGGATGCAAAGCTGGTTTCCCAAATGTTGATTAATTACATGATTTTCTTTTAATATTAGTACATACTTTCTTAGTCATAAAAGATCATGTCTTCACACAAAATCCCTTAACATTGTTGTTTTTCCACCGCTTAGTTAAATAATTATCTCTTTTTGGATATATGCTTATTTAACTATTTGCATAGATATTTAGGCACAAATTGAAGAATCTCACATAGAATTAGGTCCAACAGAGAATTTCAAAAGATTAATTTCAAAATATGTATTTAGTTTTATATACAGAGTTTTATAGTATAATACTCAATATCTACTGACAACATTTGTTATCTTGTATCTTGTTATCTCTTGCAATTGCAAAACTCAAACATTACTTGACTATTACAATTTTAATACCGTTCCTTCCTTAAAATGTTTTTACATTTTTTGGCTCCTTCTGTACATTATGAGCTCATTGTTGAGTAATTTAGTTTCTTGTTGTGTTAGTTGACTAGCTAATTGGATTATTAGTGCATTATTCTTGAATGATGTTCCCTTTAAAAACACTGAGGAATTTAAAACACTGAGGAGACAGTCATATAAATGTCTGTCTCAAAGAAGTGCCAAGATGCATATTTTACCCATAGAAAATACAGATTTTAGGGAAATACAGAAAAAATGTTAAAGAAAGAAAATCTGGGCACAAAGGAAGTAGTTATAAGCATTCCTGAAAAACTAAAAATTAGTCGAAAAAGAACTATGCAAATATAGATATTAATTGTATAATTGTTTATCAGAACTTTCCTAACTCAGTGTGGTACTTGAACAGTAGCATTGCTTTTGTAAGTATTCAGTAGCTAGGTGGTGAGTGAAGAGCTGCCACTTGACCTTCTAAGCCAGTCTCCTTTTTTCTGTTATTGATAGTTCTAGTCAGAGCTGATGACTTTCTCCATGGCCTATATTTGACTCCGAACTCAATTTTATATGGCACCTGATCTCTTAAGGAATATTGATCGTTCAAGATTATTGATCAGAGAATAATGTTCCCTTTGATTTGTTGCTATGATTTTCCTATTTAGAGCAGAATTTTTGAAAAGTACACTGACCCATATTAAAGATGTCTTTGAGGCTGGGCACAGTGGCTCATGGCTATAGGCCCAACACTTTGTGAGGTTAAAATGTGAGGATCACTTGAGGTCAAGCGTTTGAGACCAGACTGGACAACATAGTGTGACACTGTCTCTCCAAACAATAAAATTGAATAATTATCCAGGTATGTTGTAGCACACCTGTAGTCCCAACTACTTTGCAGATGAGGCAGGAGGATCACTTGAGCCCAAGAGTTTGAGGTTGCAGTGATCTATGAAGTTAGCACTGACCTCTAGCTTGGGTGACAGGGCTAGACCCTATCTCAAAGAAAAAAAAAAAAAAAGACATCTTTGAGTGCAAATGCTTCAAGATCCTAAATATCTATCTAAGAGCCATGGAAAATAATTTAACAGATATTAAATGAGGTACTCAGTCTTGGCAAACAGCTCATAGCTGCATGAATAATTTGCAAATTTTCTATGATTGCTTATTTTAGACTTGGTTTAGACATGTAGAACTGTCCTAAAGACAGGATAAGTCAAGTACTGTGTAATCCTAGGTCCAGGTGCCAACCTACACTTCCACAGTACAAATGTGAGAATTGTAGGGTTTTACAGGGAGTGGGAAAATATACATTTAGTTAATTTTCTTTTAGGAAAATTTTGGCTAGGCAATTCCGTTTTTTTTTTTTTTTTCCAGTACTACCTTGAAATTCTGGTTTGAAAACAAAAGATGGTTCCCAGTACAACATTTTAACTGCTTGGTTTGCTAGAAGTTTTTGCATCTATATGTCTCCACTAAGATAGATAATGAAAGCCATATTCCTTATTTCCTAAACAGATATTTTGGTAGTAGATCAAATTGAAGCCCCATTTTTAAACATTTCCCAATTCAATACATTGCATTAATAAAAATGTAAGCTACTTTAGCTTTGGCAACCTTCTTTACTACTGAAATTATCTATTATGATACTCATAAATTTTATATATACATATTAGTAGTGCTTTTGTTAATATTTGTATTCTCAAGGCTTTTTTATACAAATTCAATTTTTAAAGCTTACTTTAATTATTTTTTGGTCGTTACTTTGTCACACCGATTCGCATGAGGGAACTTTAGGTATTTAAAAGAAGTTATATTAAAAAAAAATGAAGTAGTATTATTTCTGTGGAGCATTGTAAGACACATTTTGATTTTTGTAATATGTCTCAGTTCACTAAAGGAGGTCTAGTAACTTTTAATAAAATAGTATTATTGACTAAAATGTGGGCATCAAATACATTAAATTTCATTTTATAGCACTGGTACCAGGCAGGTTGGCCTAATCTCCAGGCTACTGGATTTTCTTACAAAGCCAAAAATATATTCTTATAATGGGATAAGTTCACACTAGAAATTCCTTTTTAAATTTAACTATCTAAAGAGTTTCACTTTAATTTTACTCAAATGTAAATTGCTAAATGATTTTCTATAATATGATTACTAAAACTTATATATTCTTAGTCTCCTATTATTTCATCTTCTTCTTTTTTATAATGCTTATGCCCCTCACTACCTACTATGTTAGGGCCATTTTGTTGACTTTGAAGTTTTTCAGTAAAATTTTTTCCTATTCTTCCATTACTGTTTAAAATAATTTATAAATATTGGGCGGCGCCTGTGGTTCAAGGAGCAGGGCGCCGGTCCCATATGCCGGAGGTGGTGGGTTCAAACCCAGCCCCTGCCAAAAAAAAAAATAAATAATAATAATAATAATTTATAAATATTATTGATTTCTTATTTTAAATAAAAACTAAAATAAATATTTACATTAAAAAGGATATGATATTAAAGTTAAATAAAAATGAACTTCATTTTTGATAATTTTGAGTTTATTTTTCTTTTAATGTAGCCTTTATTATTCTATAGTATCACAATACAAATCATTTCTGCTAATTCTGCCTAAAAACCAACATATTTCACAACATAATTACTCAATTTCAATAAGGAGTCAGGTATTAACATAAGAAGAAATTAAACACTGCTCAAATTCTGACTAACAAAAAATAATTGCAGAGGATACTTTTGTTTCCTGCTCTCTCTAATCAGCCTGTCTAGGTTTTGAAGGTCAAAAGGAAGAACATAATAGAAATTAGCCAATCAGTCGACTCAGTAATGGTAACTACAAAGGTCAGATGTAATTATAAAGTGGTAGGAGGGAATACCAAGTAGAATTTTAATATTTGATTTTTTATACTTGATTTTTTAAAACATGCATTCACTGTAAGATTATACAGGCATTGTACGAGACATCTGTATGAGGCAGGAAAGTTGCAATAGCCGATAATAGCCAATTACTTAACAACTGGGTACAATAGTTTTGCGCGCGTGTGTTTCTACTCTGTGCTGTGGAAAATGCTAGCCGACCTGTTGGCACAAAGTAAATAAAGCATGTTCAGAGGGAGCCAAGATAAATGAAGATACACATATCAATCTAAGCTAAAAATAAGCCACTACCACCAACAACAACAACAACAAAATAAACATGGTTAATATATGAATTATAGGGACAAATGTATTTTCTGGGCAAAAATGTTTTATAGTAAACTATGCACACCAAAGCCTCATATAATACAGAGCACCTTAAAATGAGCCACTATACTGACTTTGTGAGAATATGCCATTAAAATAATTAGAGAAACAAGGGCAGTGCCTGTGGCTCAAGGAGTAGGGCGCTGGTCCCATATGCCGGAGGTGGTGGGTTCAAACCCATCCCCGGCCAAAAAAAAAAAAAAAACACACACACAAAAAAAAAATTAGAGAAACAAAACACCACTGAGAATGTGAAAAGCACTCATCTAAAGTTGTCTAGAAACAATGGACTTCAGCGAGGGAAATTAAGCCATTGTCTTGGGCACTGAACAAAGTTTAATATTTAGGTGGTCTGTAGACCAGCGCTGGTACCAGAATGTCACCACTCCGTGCTTCTGTAACATGGAGATTAAGAGTGAACATTTACACACATTAATATCTCTTGAGAAAGTAATTTATTTTCTAATGACCCTAAATGTACAAATTTGTGCTTATGTTTAATATTTTTATTATATGTACTTTAATTTTGTTATGTACAATACCAATCTATCAAGAATTGCAAGAAGCTGCCTTTCTCACTGTGTCTGCTGGCAGGAAAGGAAAGAGAGCTCTCTGGTTGTTTTTTTGTTGTTGTTGTTTGGTTTTTTTGCAGTTTTTGGCCAGGGCCAGGTTTGAATCTTCATATAGGGCCAGCACCCTACTCCTTGGAGCCACAGGCACCCGCCCCGACATGACCTCCTCTAAAACTAATATTTCCCCAAGGTACCATCTCCAAATACCATCGCAGTACTGGTAGGACATCAGTATATAGATTTGGGGTGTATAGTTCAGTCCATAGATAGCAATAGGGTTCTCATCATTTTATGTTTACATTTAATATACTTTCTGTCTTTTTTTTTTTTTTTTGGCCTCAGGGAATCTTCCTTCTTGTTCATTATTCCATGCAAAAATGCATCTACATAGAAAAATGGGGGCATTTCTCCACCTCCTGAGGAGTTAGGTATGAAAAGAGAACACTATCTCTCATGTGTTGTCGCCTTGAAGCTTCTTCCTCCCCCTTTTAATGTGCTGATATCACCTTATTTCTGAGCTGCTAGATATCTGATTTGATTAATATACATAAAAATCAGAGTCACTTATGCTTATACTTATGTATGCCCTCAATGATGAAAATTTAGCTAATTCAAAGAAATTATTAACATGAATGAGTCAACAACATTAACACAAAATGTTTATATTAATTTTAGCAATTGATAGCTATACTTTCAATGATAGACATTTTTAAAAGTGTACTATCAGTTGAAGAAGGAACTACTAAGTTATAAATATCTCAGAAATTACATAATTTATAAGTAGATATTGACTTTCCAAAATGAATATCAAAAATTATTGACTGCAGTATGTAACTTTATCTGGGCAACTTGAGAAATAATTAATCCTGATATTCATAGAAAATTTAAATCAATAAATGCATCATTATGGATTGCTAGGGAACTGTAAGCAAAATGCAAGAAGCATTAACACTACTGCTTTATAAATTGCTTTGATATTTTAAAGATTTACTTTGAGTCTTTGATTATAAAGTGTAGCATCACTTAAAATCGTTTGGCTTTACTAATATGTTCATTTTTTAATCTCCTAAGATTACAGTCATGAAAAACAGTAGTAGATAACCAGAAAAATAAAAACTTGTGGACTGGTTTTTTTCATTGTTTTAAAAAGTGTATTTTAATAATAATAAATTATAATTGTCATGCACCTGTGTTAGTCCTGAAGGCTTCAGTAATAAAATATCATATACTGAACAGCTTATAAGCAAAAGAATTTTATTTCTGAAGGCTGGCAAGTCCAGGTCAAGTGCACGGATTTCATTTCTAGTGAGGACCCACTTTCTGTCTCATACTTCTTCCTTTGTCGTCGCACAGTGGAAGAAACTAGCTAGCTCTCTGGTTTCTCTGCTACAGAGCCCTAAAGCCCCCGTGTCTTATCATCTCCTCGACAGCCTAACCCTAATTTTCATTCCATTTGAGGTTGGAATTTAAATAAGATCCCATTCATTGTATTGGTAACAATTTTCATGAAATATTTTAGTACTTAATATAACGATGTGAGATGACCTGAATTCTCCTGCTTGTCCTTCATCTGTAAACTTGAAGGAGTCAACTCAACATCAACACAAAAGATATCATTTAATTTTACCGTTAAAAAATTGAGCTGGATGTTGCAAGAATAGAAAGCAAGAGTAAATATTGTCCTTGCTTTCAAGAAATTTACAATTCCTTTGATATATAGACGAAAATAAAATACTATGTACAAGTGACTATAATAGAAGATAAAATATACATGCCTTTGAAAAGATTTTAGAAAATGAGGACACTAAGAATAGTAAATGTTCAAATGAGAAGCTAGTTCTTGAGATGGACTTTGAAATTTGAACAGAATTTTGAAAGATTGAAATGGAGAGTGGGGTGGGAAGGTGGTGTAGTCAGAGAAAAAGGCATTAAATGTATAGGAAAATGTATAAAACCAAAAAACATGTTCATAAAGTCATGAAAGTTCATTGTACAAAGTGAGAAAACGTAGAGGAATATGTTTATGTAGTCAGCAAAGGAGTTTATAATCATAGTGCAGAAATATTTCATTGCTAGAATGTAATCGATTACTTCAACTAATAATTTATTTTGGATTATAACTCTAGGTTCATACCATACCCTAGTAATCCATACTTCACATTATGAGAAACACTATCTCTTGGGAATATTTTGCCTAAAAGAAAGTTAGAAAAGAATGAGATAATTACCTAAATATATCTAAAACTATAATTAGAGAATTCTCAGACAGCACAACACAAGATAGCGTGTGATGGGAAATCTAGCTCCATCAGCTGCACCAAAGTAGTGTTCCCTTATTCCCTGAAGAAAAAAATAATTGAGTTGAGAACAAAGAAGTGAAGAAGGATAAAAGAGTACTAGATGTGGGTGACAGGGTTGTCCTGTTGTAGAAAAGATGGGAATAAGCCCATCTCTGATGTTCTAGAATCTTTTAAATTATTTTGTCTTTTGTCTTAAACATAATGGAGTGTTATGTAAGTGGAATAAGAGGAAATTATTATCAGAACTTAAATTCCTTTTTTCTTTCTTTTTTCATAGCTTAATTTTAAAAATAGAGCACCATCTGATAAAGCACCATCTGTTCCATGAAGAAGAATGAATTGGGATGAAAGGAGTGGAGGGAAGCAAATTAAAATGCTTCTAGAATAGAGCACTCAGAAACTAATGGTTGCACCAAGTAAGTGGTAGGGGAATAGATAGATGTGCACTAATTTAAGAAAAAGAAAAGATTTAAAGTTGAAATTCCTTGTTGGATAATTAAAAAATTAGAGAGCCAGAGTTACCCACGGTTATTGTTTGGTGTCTGCTTGTGATATTTGGTTGGGTAATTGTTCTACTCATTCTGATAGAGCATCTAGACAAGATTGAGATTGAAATCCTTTAAGGGAGGAGGATCATAAACTCAGTTTAAATTACCTATGAGTTTTCTTTGAGGTAAACATCCAAGCAAAGAGGTAGGTTTGAAAATTTAGAAGTGAGTCTAGAGTGAGTATAGAAATTCATGACAAATTTGTATACCAGAAGTTAACAGAGTTGCAGCACAAAAAGAGTTTTGCAAGGAACAATAACAAAAATAAAAAGGAACCCCAAATTTTGATTAAGTAGTGTGGGATAAGGACAAAAGGGGATTAAGAATGAATAAATCAGAATATTAAGAAAAAGCCAAGAGTGATGGCACATGATTGTTTCAAGAAAGCGCCAACAAGGTCAGTAAACGCTGAGACATTGAGTAAGAGGATGTTGACCACTGGTTTTTGAGATGAAGAAATCAATAAAGATGTTAGTAATGCGATTTCAGAGAAGTGATAGGATAGAAAACAGATTGCTCTGGGTTAAGGAGAGATAGAGAGAGGTGAAGAAATGGAGCCCTGGTTTATATGTAATATTTCAAAAAGTGGTTTGAATAGGGAAGAGACAGCTGCAATTGGAGATGGAAATGTTTTTAATAGAAATTGAAGATTTTTAAAATTTGGAGTACAGAGCATATTCAATGGAAAAATACAGTTGAAGAGAAATAGCATTATAATCTATTTGGGACATCACATAAGCCATTAATTTTTCCTAACAAGGAAATAACAAAATGAGAAACTTCATTTTCAAAATCAATACAGCAAAGGCAGAATTATGGCTGATGCTAAGGTGCTATTGGAAGGAGGAACAAAAGCAAAGGCTGACGTCATCACGTGCATGAGTGGACGCCTGGCCTTCATGCACATTTACAGCACAGACGGAAATTCACAAAGAAAGGAACTGATGTGATAGTTTTTTGGGGAGAAGGAGAATCTGTTACAACTGGTAAAGGATTTGGCCTAAATATTGAAGGGGTGTGTGGTTAAGCAAAGGCTTTAATGTCAAGGATATAATCATTGGTGTCTAAATGTAGATGCACGTTGCTGAATTCAATGATCAGTTTCCCAATTTTATTTTACTTTATTTGTTAGCAGCATTTGGTAGAGGTAATTACTTCCTCCTTGAAACCATTTTTTTTTCCCAACCTGGCATTAGGATGCCACACCCCCTGATTTTGCCCAAAGATCGTGGAATTCTTTACTAATTTCCTGAGATAAAATTTGCAGGTATTCATAGATTTTTTTTTGAACATCCCCATTTCACTTATTTTCTGGCTGCTGTTTTCCACTGAATAGCTCTAGAGGCTAAAAAGCCCTGCATTTTCCTCTCCATTCTGAACTCAAAAAGTATATCTTTTACACAACTTGGCTTCTTTGCTTGTATCGAATGGAATTCTTAGAACAAACATGACTCAAACCTGTGTCCTAATTGGATCATCCAGTAGGTAATTGCTCAATTTTCAGTCTTTCTCTCTAAAGCTAACTAGTAACTCACACTCTTTCTCTTCAGGCCATGATCCTGAAGTCATCTGTCACACTTCTTCTCTGTCACCTCTTGCATCCATTCTCTCTGCATATGTTGTAAGTTTTTCATTCATGATATATTCCATATCTGACCTCTGTCCTCTACTGTTAAGCTGTTAAATCTCTCCCTCATTTCTCTCACACTTGCTGATCTTCAGACAGGCAGATCATGGTCTACACTGAACGTCTTCTTACCTCAGATCCTTTGCACCTGCTAATCTCTGAGCCTATAATAGTCTTTTTCATCACACCTGCATAGCTTGCTCTCTCATTTTTGAGTCTCCTTACAAGCATCAAGTTTTTAGCAAAATTTCAACTGAACACCATTATTAAAAAATTATGCCTCTCTCCCACCCTTTCTATAAATTTATTGGGTTTTATTTCCCCGTGATTGTATACCATGTAATGAAGACGATATTTTTACCTATTTAGTTATTTATACCTGTCCCCTCTGAATAGGATACTACTGTCCTCTGGGACTCTCTCTGGTGTCCAACCCACGGCCTGAAGGCTGCATGCAGATTTTGTGAGGATATTTTTGCTTATCTGTGGTGGCAGATCTCAAGAAAATTATTAATCAACCTTTTTTATGTGTGTGTTCATCATCTTTTCTTAGTATTTTTCTCATCAGCATTTTTTAGTATCTGGGTATTTAGTATGTTCCTTAAGACAACTATTCTTCCAATGTGGTGCAGAAAAGCAGAAAGTTCAGACAGCCCTGCCTGACAGAAATTTGTATATATGGGAGTTTCAATTTGGAAACTGCTATCTCGTGTGTGAATATTGGTCGCGTGAAATGTGGGTAGAGAGACGGAGAAATAGATTTGTTAATCTATTTAAGTTATTGCTATTTTTTTTTTTTTTTTTGGCCAGGGCTGGGTTTGAACCTGCCACCTTGGCATATGGGGCCAGCACTCTACTCCTTTGAGCCACAGGCGCCGCCCTAAGTTATTTCTAGTTTTAATTTATATACCAATGTATTGCCAGTGGCTACCATCTTGGATTATACAGAGCTAAAATGTAAATTCTGTTAGGGCAGGAATAATTTCTTGTTCCTAACTATTTTGCATAGAACAGTATCTGAAGCACAGTGATTGCACAGTATCATTGAATGAATAAATTAAATTAGAAGTTGAATAGGTAAGTGTTGTTAAATTTGGATCACTGGGAGGAGATAATGTGATTATCAATAAGACAAAAATGGAAAGTTAACTCAAAGAGAACAATTTTAAAATCGGAACTTAAAATGAAAACATCGGCAAAGCATGAGATTTCAGAAAAGATTGTTCAAGAATGAGAACTCTTATAATGAAGAGTTTGGTAGAATGGAAAGGGTGAAACTGGGTTCTTACACTTGAAAATCATAGTCAGAAGTAACCATGGGTAGAGAAGACTCAATCTTATGGTGAGATGAATGTCCATAGATAGAGAAGACTCAATGTTGTGGTTAAGGAAAGTCACGAAAAAATCTAGATGTCAAAAAGTTTAAAGTGAAGTAGGGTGAGGGAAGTTTAGGAAGTTTAAGAAATGAGGCAAATTGGCCCCTCAGCCATTTGTTACATACTAGAAGAAGGAAGAAAAAAACGTTATCATAGTGGAGCAATATTGTAGTTTGCATTTTTTTTTTTTTTTGCAGTTTTTGGCTGGAGCTGGGTTTGAACCCACCACCTCCAGCATATGGGGCTGGCACCCTAATCCTTTGAGCTACAGGTGCTGCCCTGTATTTGTTTGTTTTTAAGTGACAGTTGTAAAAGTATTTGACCATTAGTGCAAAAAGAATATGAGAATTAGGTGGCTGTAAGTTGTTGATTTCATTTCCTGGTTTTCTATTTGATTACAAATGTCTATGTTGTAGAGGAAACCAAGAGCCAGCCAACCTCTGAGCAAGATGATTTGCAGCTGGGAACGGACCCTCGGGCAATTCGTCTGCAGGTGCTCCTTGCAGAGAAAGGGCCTGAGCCATGGCGATCCTTAGGCACGCAATCATTATCTAACACTCCCCTCACCTGTCTTGTACTGTCTCAGTAAAAGGCTACTGTGGAGGTTGCTCAGGGCTATCCTGCAAATAAGGTTAGCACGCCTCCTACAAGCTTGTACTTCTAATCCGTGCCAGGCCTGGTTCCTTTCTGCGGTGAAAGAGTCCAGGGCTATAGGGGCCACTAGGGCCTGCGACACTATGTCTCTATTTTTGTGCCAGAACCATGCTGTCTTGACCACTATGGCCTTGTACTACAGCCTAAAATCTGGTATGGTGATATCAATGGCTTTGTTTTTATTACTAAGAACTACCTTAGCTATACGGGTTTTTTTCTGATTCCATACAAAACGCAAAATCATTTTTTGCAAGTCTTGAAAAATAGGATGTTGTTATTTTAATAGGGATGGCACTGAATCAGTAAATTGCTCTGGGAAGTATAGACATTTTAAAAATGATTCTTCCCAGCCATGAGCATGGTATGTTCTTCCATTTAGTTCTCTGCTATTTCCTTTCTTAAGGTTACAAAAGTTTCTTTACAGAGGTCCTTCACTTCTTTTGTTAAGTACATTCCTAAGTATTTCATTTTCTTTGGGGCCATGGTGAAGGGAGTTTGTCTTTAATTAACATCTCACATTGGCAGTTGTTGGCATATAAAAAAGCAGCTGACTTGTGGACATTGATTTTTGTATCCTGAAACATTACTGTTTTTTTAATAACTTCCAAGAGTCTTGTGGTTGAGTCTTTAGGGTTCTCTAAGTATAAGATCATGTCATCAGCAAAGAGGGAGAGTTTAAGAGTGTCCACTGGGGGAAAGACTCCCTATTCAATAAATGGTGTTGGGAGAACTGGATGTCTACATGTAAAAGACTGAAACTGGACCAACACCTTTCTCCACTCACAAAAATTGATGCAAGATGGATAAAGGACTTAAATTTAAGGCATGAAACAATAAAAATCCTCAAAGAAAGAATAGGAAAAACGCTGGAAGATATCGGCCTGGGGAAAGATTTTATGAGGAAGACTGCCATGGCAATAGCAACAACAGCCATAATAAACAAATGGGATTTAATTAAACTGAGAAGTTTCTGTACAGCCAAGGAGACAACAACCAAAGCAAATAGACAACCTACCGAATGGGAAAGGATTGAATCTGACAAACACTTAATAACCAGGATCTATACAGAACTTCAATTAATTCACGAGTAAAAAAAACAAGAATCCCATACATCAATGGGGAAGAGAGATGAATAGAATCTTCTCCATAGACGACAAACAAATGGCCAGCAATCATATGAAAAAATGCTCATCATCCCTAATTATTAGAGAAATGCAGATTAAAACCACCCTGCGATATCACCTAACCCCAGTGAGAATGGCCTGTATCACAAAATCTCAAAACTGCAGATGCTGGCATGGATGTGGAAAGAAAGGAACACTTTTACATTCCTGGTGGGACTGCAAACTAGTACAACCTTTTTGGAGGGAAATATGGAGAAACCTCAAAGAACTCAACCTAGACCTTCCATTTGATCCTGCAATCCCATTACTGGGCATCTATCCAGAAGGAAAAAACAAAAACAAAAAAAAACCTTTTATTATAAAGACACTTGTACTAGGCTATTTATGGCAGCCCAATTTACAATTGCCAAAATGTGGAAACAACCTAAATGTCCTTCAACCCAGGAATGGATTGGTAAGCTGTGGTATATGTATACAATGGAATATTATTCAGCCATAAAAAGTGGAGATTTTTCAGCATTTGTATTAACCTGGATGTAAGTGGAACACATTATTCTTAGTGAAGCATCACAGGAATGGAGAAGTATGAATCCTATGTACTCAATTTTGATTTGAGGACAATTAATGACAATTAATGTCATGGTGGGGCATGGGGGAAGGGGAGAGCAGACTGAAAAGGAGGGAAGGGATGAGGGAAAGGAAAAGAATAAAGAAAAAGAACAAGAAAATAGTGACTAATTTTCACATAAATTGGTTTTAATTTTGATCAAAGTACATTACTTAAACATTGATTTTTAACTCAACTTGTTAATATGTTGTTTAGGATATTGTATCTCTTATTTATAAGTGACATATGTTTGTAATTTCTCCCTTATAATAATATATTTTCTCCAATTTTAATATCAGATGTACCCAGATCAAGTAGAATGATTTTGATGTAGTTCTTTTTCTATTGTCTATAAGATTTAGCATGATCTGTTTTTTGAAATTATATTTTACTTTTATTTATAAATATTAGTTGTCTATTTTTGGTTACTTAAAAAAATAATCAGTTAGGGTGGCGCCTGTGGCTCAGTGAGTAGGGCGCCGGCCCCATATGCCGAGGGTGGCGGGTTCAAACCCAGCCCCGGCCAAACTGCAACAAAAAATAGCCGGGTGTTGTGGCGGGCGCCTGTAGTCCCAGCTGCTTGGGAGGCTGAGGCAAGAGAATCACATAAGCCCAAGAGTAAGAGGTTGCTGTGAGCCGTGTGACGCCACGGCACTCTACCCGAGTGGGGTATAGTGAGACTCTGTCTCTACAAAAATAAAAAATAATAAAAAAAAAATAATAATCAGTTAACTGATGACTCTATACTGAATCTCAGACTCAAAGCATTCTATAATAGACACTCTTTTTGACAATGTGAATGTTACTTTCTTTGCATTATTATTATTATCGCTTAATATTTTGATGTAGCAATTGTCTGATTCTTTTTCTGAATGTATTTATGTTCGTTCATTCTTTACGAGGTTTTTGTTTCTAGTCCTTATCTTAAACATTGTTATTGTTATTAAATTTCAAGTCTTTTTAATTTTGTGAAGGCAAAAAAAGGGAAACCTTATTAACACATGATTAGGTAAAAAAAAATGTAAAAAAAAAGAATATGAGATATTTATTCTACGAAGTAGGGCATAATATACAGACACAAGGTAGTTATAAACTGTCCTTGAAAATACATATTTAAATTAGGAAAAAGGAGATTCTGTTTTCTCTCTCAGTTGTACTCTGTCTCTCTCTTAAGGAGGAGAAAAGGGAAATCAAGAGAAAGACAAAGAGATCAAGTAATTTCTTTTTTTTTAATTAAATCATAGCTGTGTACATTAATGCAATCATTGGGTACAATGTGCTGGTTTTATATACAATTTGAAATATTTTCATCAAACTGGTTAACATAGCCTTCATGGCATTTTCTTATTTATGGTGTTGAGACATTTAGTAAATTTCACATGTATCCTTGTAAGATGCACCATATTGTGGTCCCACCAATTACCCTCCCTCCACCCATTCTGTCCCCTCCCCTCCCTTTTCTTTTTCCCCATATTCTTGGGCTGTAATTGTGTTAATAACCTTCATATGAAAGCTATAAATTAGTTTAATAGTAGGGCTGAGTACATTGGGTACTTTTTCTTCCATTCTTGTGATACTTTGCTAAGAAGAATATGTTCCGGCTCCATCCATATAAACATGAAAGAGGTAAAGTCTCCATCTATCTTTAAGGCTGTATAATGGAATATTATACAGTCTAAAATACCAAAATTTATTAATCCATTCGTGGGTCGATGGGCACTTGTGCTTCTTCCATGACTTAGCAATTATGAATTTGACTGCAATAAACATTCTGGTACAAATATCTTTCTTATAATGTGATTTTTGGTCTTCTGGGTATATACCTAGTAGAGGAATTGTAGGATCAAATGGCAGGTCTATTTTTAGATCTCTAAGTGTTCTCCAAACATCGTTCTGAAAGGAACATATTAGTTTGCATTCCCACCAGCAGTGCAGAAGTGTTCCCTTTTCTCCACTTCCACACCAGCATCTCTGGTCTTGGGATTTTGTGATATGGGCTAATCTTACTGGAGTTAGATGATATCTCAAAGTAGTTTTGACTTGCATTTCTCTGATGATTAAGGATGATGAGCATTTTTTCATGTGTCTGTAGGCCGTGTGCCTGTCTTCTTCAGAGAAGTTTCTCTTCAAGTCCCTTTTCTTGAAGAAAAGGGACTTATTATTCTTTTCTTACTAATACGTTTGAGTTCTCTTATTCTTTTCTTACTAATACGTTTGAGTTCTCTGTGAATTCTTGTTATTAAACCTTTGTTGGAGACATAACCTGCAAATATCTTCTCCCATTCTGAGGGCAGTCTACTTGCTTTACTTACTTCTTGGCTGTGCAGAAGCTTTTTAGTTTGATCAGGTCCTAGAAGTGTATTTCTCTTTTAGCCATCTTGAATCATTACAAAGAAGATGGAAACTACTTAATTTACTTAGAGAATAATATTGCTCCAGGCAATATGATACAAATTAATAATGTGAGCTAAGCAGCCGGCAATGCCCAACTGCGGTCAGAATACATGAACAAATTATGTTTTTAGATATGTCACCAATAATGTAATATTTGTCAGATCGCGTGTTAAGACAGAAAATGTCAGGGAGGAATAATTGAAGTTTTGACTCCTGGAGTTCATGTATGTTGGTAAAGAAAACAAAATCTCCCTGTGGCAATATCACAAGAATCAGGTGACACACAAAGAGAAAGAAAAATATATACTCTGTGATGACTGAACTATCTGGAGTAGGTGGTATGAAACCTAAATTAGCCAAAAAGCCTCAAACAAGACTGATGTTACAGCTGATTTCCTCATGAAGATATATGTGTAACTATTGTCCCAATAATGTAATTATCCTAAATTGAAAATTTAAAAAAGAACACATAGAATAATACTGATCACAATAAGCTAAAAACTCCTTTATATAGATAAAAAATTTCAATGCAAATTGAAATTGAAATTAGGTGTTCTATAGTATTTATTTCATCTGGTATATTATGAGTTTATTCAGTGCATTGAAAGCAGTGTCTTAAGCAGAGCATTTCCTTTTTTAAATAGCAAATGCACGTCAATGTTCTCAGTGCTAATTTCACACACTAGGATGTAAACTTTACACCTTACATCCAGACTAAGTTCTGTGCACATTTGAAAATGTCTTCCTAGAGTTGCAGGACCGCTACCTGCCCTGATGTGCGAGCTGTCAGCTGCCCTCCCTTTTGCCTCTGAAGATTGTTTTGGCTCTATGTGGCCCAGCCTTTCTGAAGGTGACTCATGAGGGATCTGAAAAGGTTCCCTCAGGCGGTTTTTGGCAGCACCAAGATTTGCATCCTGACCTCTGCAGTGTCTTGTCTGATGAACTGCTTTTGAGTTTCTCTGCGTCTAAATGGTAAATCCCCACTTTCTGATCTGACGTTCAAGGCTGCTCAGGGACTCTTCCCCAGGCATATTGATGACTCAGACCCTCCGGTATAAAATTGTCAGGCACGTGTGAATACTTTCTGGCTGGTCTTCATCTATTCCAGTTTCTTGCTTCACTAATTTCATTTTGCTGCTACCCCTCTCAAGTAATCGGCCAAATACAAGGCCTTCGAGACAGATGGTCTAATGTCATGGAAATCTGAAAATGACTTCAATGCACCTTCATATTTGATTTGTAATCGAGCTGGATGCAGATAACTATTCTAAAATCTATTTACCCTGCCTTTGAAAACACTCTCTTAACTGTCATGTTACGGACCAAAATTTACTACCAATCTTTACCTTCCCTGCTTCATAGCACGTTTTATTGACTTTATTTCAAACTATTTAATTATTTTTAAGTTTAAAAAATCTTATTTAAACTTCAAAGAGCTTATTACTTTGTGTTACTCATTGATGCCTTTCATAGTATATAAAATTTCTTCCTGAAGAATGCTTCCATGTGCTACTCACAGGTGCCTGCCTTCCTCAGTTAGCAAACGAACATGTTTCTGTGATTTCAACCAATTTCTTTGGCACAGTGTCTAATGACACTGCCACTTTGCTGACTAAATGTCTTAAATTAACTGGTTAAATCCAGGGTGACAAAAAGAATCTGATACACACATGTAAGAATACGTACAGCACATAGATATAGGTACACATTTATACATAGTATATGGCAGGTGAAAGAAAGTGAGGAACAGATTTTAATTTTATATACGTATTTAGTTTTAGGATATGTCAAACCTTTTTTGGAAGTCAAAAATTATGAAGAGATAAGAGAGCCATACATTTTAATATCTACTTTTCTATAACTAGATTATGTGCAATCCTCTTTATTGCATCATTTTAGTATACTTGCTTGATTAGTCATTTTGTCATAGCACTTATGACTCCTGTTTATTGCAACTCGTTCTGTTATATCCATTCCATAATACAACTCTGTTTATGCAAATGAGACCTTTCTTTGCTATATCCCTTGGGCCTACCTTGAAATGTTCTCATCCTTTATATTGTAATTGTCTCTCAATAATATCATTCTTTATGTTCGAGAGGGAAAGTCATAGACTGAAACTATATATTGGTTTGTAATTAATAATTTATTCCTTTGCTATTTACCTCTCAACAACAACAAAAAAACCCAGTATGACTGTGGAAGAATGTGTGTGTGCATTGGTTATTTCCAATAGCACCCAAATTAATCATTGTGATACAGTATTTAAAAAGGAAATAATACTAATATATGACTTTTTGATTTACAGAATCTCTTAGTTCTTTTGGAATGATTATTATTTTTATTCCAAAAACAACTTTTGTAGCTTTCCTTATTGGTCAAAAGTATTTCAGGACTTGGTTAAGTTAGCAACTGTCCTTTTTATCAGAAATAAGTGAAGTTAGTAAACTTTAATGATGTACTAGCTTAGTACTGGAACATTCTACTGTTTCCTGGAAGAGATAAATCATATATTCCTAATAAAGTAATTAAATGATATCAGTTGATGTTTTGCTAAATCTTACATTCTTAAATGATATCTAGGAAAGCTGCTCTGGTTATTTCTATTTACTACTATATTTCTCCCCGCTGAACTGTGGCTGGTTTTGGAGACTGGTGTTAACAGACAGCATTATCTAAACCCCGTGCCTTCTGGAGTTCAGTGGGGTTGGGAAGAGAGACAGACTGGGTCTGCAGCCTTCTTTTCCTTTCCCTACCCTGCAGAGTGACGTTGTGGTCGTGGCAGAATTCCTCTAGCTCCTTCCTGGTGAGACACTCACCTCCCTCCTTCCTTGGTTGACACTGCAGTTTTCCCCGTGTATCCTGAGACCCGAGACAGTGAGGGTTTCCTCACCACCCCTCTGCCACCTCATTCTGACTCGTTATCCTCTCTTACTGATTTCATCCTACTAAATATTTCAGAATCATGACTGTCTAAAATCCCTACCAATTTTCAATATTTTAATAAGGGCATGTGAGAAAGCCACAGTCTTTTCCCTTGAAGGCATTTCTATGTTGAGCAGACTGAGCAGGAATGTGGAAGGACTGTTAACATCAAGTGGTTTAACCTCCACAGACAGTTAACTTCTAAAACAACAAACCTCAGCAGCAGGAGAACTAATATATAGCAATATATGATTAACATTGAGTTTAAAAAATTAAGACAAACAATATTTTCAAAATTTATTTTTGAGTGTGAAAACCCCATTGTTCAAAACGAATCAATCAATTATGGAAGTTAGAACAAACAGTAGGGTGTTTCCAGTGATCTTGGCACAGCATAGCATGGATGTGTGTGTGTGTTCACTTAGTTAATTGTTAATACCTTACTCATAATTCTGCCTTGCGGTATGTTTAACACACAGCATTTTCAATTTTTATAAATTGAATATATGTCTATAATCTATATAGCTACCATTACAATGGTAGCTTAGAATGTTCATTCTAAGCCATTAGTTCAATCAGTGATATTTATTATTCCACAAGTTGGAAATTATTAATAACTAAAATGCATTGCCCTGAAATAATTTAAGATACTATAAACAAATTTACGAGGAACACTTAAATTTGAGACTCTTGACGTTAGTCCTTTTAAAATAAGTTATCTTGTGACAGTAATTAGGTATTTTATTTTTCAAAGCTTTGCTGTCCTTTACCAATATCTTATCAAAAGTTAGTTAAATAAGATTAGCTAGTTTCAATGAAAACAAATAAAACTTTCTGTCTCCATAACTTCAGTCATGCAAAGTAAAAATTCCTTTTCTGAGTAAAACACAGGTAAGGAGGTGGGCCACAGAGTCTAGGGCAGCAGAGAAACTGGCATATAAAGAGGAATCACCAAATAAACATGACACATTGCATAGAGAAGGACAAAAGGAATAGATTAATAGCATCCTTTTCATCAGAAACAAGGGAGAGAAAAAAACTGCATTAAAAATGCTGAAGGGAAGGGCGCTTTCGCTGCACATTTCTATTTTCAGTAAAACTATTCTTTCAAAGGGAAATTAAAATACAGACATTTTCAAAATTTATTGTTCCTAGAGTTGCAAACTTAAAAATAAGTAAAATGCTTGAGGCCAAAGGGAAGTTATACCAGATGGTAAACTTGATATAAAGGAATGAATACATAACACTAGATATTTAAAATATATGATAAATACCCTGCACACATACACATACATATTTATGAGTGGGTTATTTTATTAATTATTTAAATTTTATTTTAGATTAATATGAAGGTACAAATGATTTGCTTACATTGTTTGCTTTCATCAGGCAAAGTCTGAGTTGCAGTTAAGCCCTTCATGAGTGGATGTGCTCTACACCCGTTAGGTGAGAACTTACCCTTCCTCCTTTTTCCCTCTTCCCTCTTCACTCCTCATCCACTTGAATTTAATTGTGTTTTTCTTTCCTTTGGGCATGTGGTGGTTTATTCATTGGTTTCATATTAGAATTGAGTATATTGAACACTTGCTTTTCCATTCTTGTGATACTTTAATAAAGAAAATGTTCTTCAACTCCATCCAGGTTAACAAAAAAGATACAAAGCCTCTACTTTTATGGCTGAATAGTATTCCATGACATACATATATGACCATCTAATAATTAATTTCTGTGTTGATGGGCACTTGGCTCAACTCCACATTTTGGTGATTGTGAATTGAGCTGCAATAAACATTCTAGTGCAAATGTCTTTATGATAAAATGAATTATTTTCTCTCTTGTAGATATCTAGTAATGGGATTGTGGTATAAATGGAAGGTCTACTTTTAGCTCTTTGATGATTTTCTATCCTATTTTCCAAAATAGAAACTCCAGAAGAAAATGTGGGAAAAACTCTTGACATTATCAGCCTGGGAAAAGTATTTATGGGGAAGACCCCTTTGGCAATTGCAGCAAGATCAGAAATAAATAAATATGATATGATCAAGCTAAAAAGCTTCTGCTTGGCTTTTGCACAACAACCAAAGCAAACAGACAACCTTCAGAATGGGAGAAGATAATTGCATGCCATGAATCTAATAAAGGCCTAATAACCAGAATCTAGAGAGAACTTCAAGTAATTAAGAAGAAATGAGCAAACAATGTCATTTATATATGGGCAAGAGACATGAACAGAACCTTCTCTGAAGAAGACAGACGAATGGCCAACAAACACATGCAAAAATGCTCATCGTCCTAATTGTCAGATAAATGCAAATGCAATCAATTGAGACATAACCCCAGTGAGAACAGCCCACATCACAAAGTCCCAAAGCTGCAGAGCTGGCATGGATGTGGAGAAAAGGGAACACTTTTACACTGTTGATGGGGTGGCAAACTAATACTTTTTTTGCTATACATTATATATAGTGTATGCATTATAAATATAATCAGCTTGTCATTGAAATAAATTTATGATTCATAAGAATCGCTTTTTAATCAAATAAGAATTGTAACATTCTGACAAATATGATTCACATTCTGATTCTTTGGAAATTTTGAAGAAATAAAAACAAGGTGAAAGGAAGCCATTTTCAAACTTAGTGTTATATTTTTCTTATGACAAGTAAGGGAATTAATTTATTCAGTCTAAAATCTATTTAAATGAGAATTTTACTAAAAAATTACTCATTGAAGAAATTCATAATAGACACTTTGAAGTGGACCAAAACTAATATTTATTTGTAGAACAATTTCTGATCAAAATGGTGTATATATTGGTCAAGAGGAAAGTCTATGAGTTCAAAAACTCAAGATAGTTTAATATATTATTAGATTCATTTTTTAATCATATTTGGTTTCTTTTTCTTTATTCTTTTAATTCAATACAAATCTTTACTTTTGACTTTGAAAAAGTATGAGCCTTCGTTTGATTGATATTATGAAACATTATATTTGAGAAAACACTGAGGGATGTAATACTATACTCATTTTTACTCATTTTTTTCCCTAGATCCTTTGCAACAGAAAGATAAAGGAAGAGAAATCCCTAGTGAAGGTGAATAATTACCCTGTCAAAATGAACAAGGAAAATGAAGACACTTGCAAAGTGGTGCTTTTATTTGATTTATGTATATAAAAAAAGAAAGATGAATTTCTTACAAATGATTTATTTTTATCACATAGAGTGAGCTATCCTGCAACTTCTTTTACTTACACTTTATATAGACAAGTGGAGTCCATTATTACCTGCTTTTATGCTCTGTTTCTAGTGTGAAAAGAACAAGAACAAACCTATGATTGGGAAATCCTTTCAAGAAATACAATTTGAGAGCAAACTTACAGAAACCTCATTGAGAGAAAGGATAATACCATTTGTGTCGACTCAAAATGGTCTCCAAGGAACAGCAAAACCATACACACTTGTTTCTCCTAGATCACAGACTACAGTAATTTTTATAGCATATATGGAAATGAAGTGGTTCCATACAAGAGGGGCGTGATGAAGTTGAGCTGAAAGAACCTAACCCTCTTGGCTCAGTCTGCAGCACACTTGAACCAGTACCTAAAGAAATATTCTTTCAGAATAGTTCTTGTGTGGATTTGACAGTAGAATCACTTTCCAGCTGTCAGAGTGAAAGGCTGAGACTTTTTGGACACGATAGTTACTTTTTTGTAGTTATTTTAGGTACTAGATACGTCAAATAGTAATATAGCAGTAACATTTATGTCTTTGTTCTTCATGTTTCTTATATAGAAACCAAAAAATTAGTGATGAACTATCATACTTACCTTTCATAGATAAATACTATAATTTGCCTATACAGTATATAGCACTTACTTACACACTAATTGAATGAATTTCGCGATTATTTTTTCCAGAATCTTAGCTTTTAAACATATACAAGAGAGTTATTTTCAATACTTGAGGAATGAATGGAACTGTGTAAGTATATAGATTAGATATTGCCTAAGCACTTCCTCTCAGGAAATTGAGAATCAGAGTAATCTGTGGCTGAAGGATTTGAAGGTCTCATGTTCTTTGAAAAGCACAATGAAAAAAATGGTACAAATTTGTCTCAGAAAAGTACTAACTATTCATAGCTTCTGTTTCCATTAAATAAGTGATACACTGGTGATTGTACTTTCTGGATCAATTCAGTGCCTAACAACTTGCCTTCAAGGTTTACTGAAACAATTAATAGGTTGCTAAATAGAGAGGCAATCTAGCCAAGGTCTTTAGATATTCAGATCACAGACTACTGTGAGTATTTGAATGGGTCACTGAGCCTTCTTCCTAATAGATGTATTCATTTATACATCTGATCATATATACAAATTCAGGTATTTTTACAAACTCCTAATTTTAAAAAATCTCTATTAGAGTTCCCAATAGAAACAGAAATACTAAGATATTCAGATATAAAGGAAAAGGTCTATTATAAGTAATTGGTCCACATGCTTATGGAGGCTGGCAGGTCCAAAACTTAGAGGGTGGGCAGGAGCCCTGGACACCTCGAGAGCTGATGATACAGTAAAATCATGTAGGCCAACTGCTCGCACAATCCTTTCTTGCTCAGGGGAGGTCATTCTTTTTGTTTTATTTGGGCCTTCAACTGATTGTCTCACTTATACCATGGAAGACAATCTGCTTAAGTCTACTGGTGTCAATGTTAATCTCATCTAAAAACACACTCATTACAGAAACATTCAGGGTAATGTTTGTCTACTTATCTAAGCATGTGGTCCAGCCAAACTGACACATAAAATGAACTACTGTAAGTCTACCCTTTGTCAATTTGACATCCAAGGACATCTCCTTAAATGATGTATCTCTTTATAAATCTCTTACTAAAGGCAATAACAATGTTATATTTTCATCTAACATGATACAACTATCCTGCATACAACTGAAAATTCACCAACAGTATGTCCATGCTATAATTTAAATCAGTGCATTTTGTTTTACAGGATAAGGAGATAACAGAAAAAATTAAGTAGTAATACTCGCTCAATGAACACAAACAATTCTTAAAGTAAGGAAGAATTAAACAATTCTTGTTTCTGTCACACAGTTATAGCTGATATTTATAACGACCTTTGTCCACTATTGTATTCCCTTTTCTATTCTGTATTCCTTTGGCCCTCAGCAAGCACTTGGCTGACTGTGCTAGACAACCCAGTTCTCTCATTCACAAAGAAAACAAGATGGTGTCTCTGTGCTAATAAGAGTTAAAGGTGATAATGAAGGTAAGCCATAAGAGGGGATGTGTTTATTGCTTTCATTCAGCCTTCAGAGTTATTGTAAAATTAAACATTAAATACATAAACATATATATAACTGTATAAAGTATTCTTAATAAAAATATAACTAGTGTCTAATTAAGTGGAGAGTTAGGGGAACTGCTCTGAGCAAGTAACACTTAAGATGAAATAGGAGTTGAGTGAGAATTAGGTAAAGAGTTAAGAAGGAAACCATTACCAGTAAAGTGAACTATACACAGGAAGATCTATTGCAGAAAAGAGGTTATCACATTCTAGGAACTGATATTTGGGTATCAAAGGAGGCTAAAGAGGAATACCTTGGGATGATGTTGGAGAGGTAGACAAGGGCCAGATAATATTGAGTCTTGAGGTCCCATTTGAATTTGTAATGATTTAATTGAAGAAGAGCCACTAAACATCTTTAAGCAGGGGGAAGAAACTCGAGGTTATATATTGCTCTAGCTAATAGTAGGAAAATAGATGTTATTGAGAGGAGCAAAAGTAAAATGACACAGTTTTTTTAAGATAATGCCAGCTGATTTGGCAGTTAATTTTATGTGGCAATGTGGCTGGGCTGTGAAGTACCCAGTTATTGAATATAAAACAATGTTATTTGTTGTTGGGAAGGTACTTTGTAGATTGACATCAGTTGACTTTGAGGAGAGGGTGTTGCTTTGATTAGTGTGGGCAGGACTCATGCACTCAGTGGAAGGTTGTGGGTAGAAGCTAGTCCAGGGTGGCATTCCAGAGGACCCCAGCGGGAAAGGGCCCAGGCCTCAGCCCCCCTGCGCTGTAGGCCAGTGATGGAAGGGGAGGGGGTCAGAATGGTCAGAATAGATGAGAAGCTAGTCCGGGAAATATCTAGATAGAAATCAACAGCGTAGTAGAGACAGGATATCAACAGAGTTCGGAAGCAGCTAACAATACTACAGAGCCCTGCCTATCTAACCTGTGGGCTGTAACTTTCCTGCATTAAAACACTACCATAGGGTCCTTTGTTTGATCTGTAGTTTAGTGTCCCTTTGTCCTTCACCCTGATAACTCTTCCTTGAACAAAAGTCTGCTTGTTTAACTGAAACATGAGACTATTACCCTCTCCCTTTTTTACTGTGTATACGCACACCCCTCAAACACCAGTGAAAGGCCTTGAGCATTGGGTTCCAGGTGGCACTTACCTGCCTCGCAAGGTGCTGATAAGCTGTCTGTCTCTTTCGGTCTCAATAGGAACTTTGTATATGAATTTCTCAAGCCCTCGCTCCCTCTGTCGGCCGGACCAGGTGGTCAGAAAAGTTCCCACTTGGGGAACTCGGAGTCTGCCACTTTGTGGCTCCATCCTGGGTCCGCAGCAGAAGGTCTTTAAGAGGAACACCTGAGGTTTCCCAGCGAAGAAATTTAGCCTCAAGAAAAGACACAAGATCTCCATCTTTTTTATGGCTGAATATTATTCTATGTATACATATACCATGATTCACCCATCTATTCATGCATTATAACATGCTGCCTGAGTTTCCAGCCTGCTGGCCTGCCTTCCAGTTTTGGACTTGCCAATCCCACAGTCACGTGAGCATGAGCCAGTATCTTACAGTAAATAACAATTACACCATTCTTCCTGATTATGTTTTGCTGAAAAATTCTGACTGATAGATTGTGTAACAATAAAACAGAAATTTGTTTCCTACAACCTCATCCAACGCAGGTGTTCATTGTTCTATTCACAGTTTTCTTCCTTGTGTTGATTCGGAACCCAGATATTTTTAATTGTGTGGTGTGTCATCTGCTAAAGTGGTTCACAAGGCAGAATCACTCCTTCTTAAAGCACAGATTACCAATCACAGACATCTGAAGTTTTTCGGTTGTTTTTACTTCTAGTGGGTTTGACTTGGAATGGAGTTTGCACTTGTAACGAGTTTCCAGATGATAGATACTGATGTTGCTGGTGTAGTGACTACACTTTAGGAATCCCTACTTTGTTCAAGTGTTTTGGTTACAGTTGATAGAAGAGAAAATTGACAATGTTAACATTTAAGACCAGCCACTTTGAAAGGTTTTACCTTATGTGTAGATTTTTTTTTTTGGAGAGACAGAGTCTCACTTTATGGCCCTCGGTAGAGTGCTGTGGCCTCACACAGCTCACAGCAACCTCCAACTCCTGGGCTTAAGTGATTCTCTTGCCTCAGCCTCCCGAGTAGCTGGGACTACAGGCGCCCGCCACAACGCCTGGCTATTTTTTTTTTTTTTTTTTGGTTGTAGTTCAGCCGGGGCTGGGTTTGAACCTGCCACCCTCTCAGTATATGGGGCCGGCGCCTTACCGACTGAGCCACAGGCGCTGCCTTTTTTTTTTTTTTTTTTTTTTTTTTCTTTTACTCATCTAGAAGAATCTATGGGGGCATGCATCAGACTCATCTAGAGTACAGGGAAAAAAACAAAACAAAACAAAATCCCACCGCCCCATCCTGGATCTATTGAATCTTAATATCAAGGAGCTGAGATTCAGATACTGTGTTTCTAACAATGTTCCCATTTAATTTTAAGCATAAAAATTTGATAGCAGCAGGCTATCATAAATAAACGGTACATATTAAAGTCAACGAATTCATACCATTTTAAAACCAGCAATTGTGTCAAGATTTCACGTAACAACTAATTTTGTGCTTAGTATTGCTTCAAAGGTGGACTTACATTTAATATGTATTAGGGAAAATACTTTCAGATGGATAGCTGACTCATCAATAAATAGTTGATAGAAATTGTAAGCATTTTTATTTTTTACGCATTGAGTTTATGGGAAATTACATAGTTTGGGTACACAAATTATATAAAAATTTAAGGGTCAGTAATAATATTTGTAAACATTACACTGACCACTGTTGGACATGTAGGGAAAGTAAAGCACAGAAAACATAAGCATAAATATGCATAAAATATGCATAAAATGATCAAAATATGAATAAAACTGTATCTTACTTAAAATTTAATATTATTATGGGGGTACATACATTTTGATTACATAGTTCACTTTTGTAAGGTTAAAGTCAGAGTTATAAATGCATCCTTCACCCAAAAAGTGTGTAATGTATCCATACAATGTACCCACTGGCTGAGAATTTAACCATCTCCTTCAACTCTTTCTTTAATTTCATTGAGTTTTGCTTCTGTATGATCATATAGGTATTGATTAACTAGTTTCAATTCACTATTGAGTAAATGCGTCATTTGTTTTTCTATTCTTGTGATACTTCACTTAGGAGAATGGTCTCCAATTCCATCTAAGTTGTTACAAAAGACACCAGATCTCCATCTTTTTTATGGCTGCATATTATTCCATGTATACTTATACCATGATTTACCCATCTAGTCATGCATTGAAGGGCACTTGGGTTGTTTACATGTTTTTGTGATTATGAATTCTGCTGCTATAAATATTCCTGTGTAAATGTCTTTATGATAAATTGTCTTTTATTCTTTGGGTAAATATCTATTAATCATAGTGGGATTACAGGATCAAATGGTGGTCTATTTTTAGCTCTTTGAAGAATCTCCATACTAGTTTCCATAGAGGTTGTATCAGTTTGCAGTCCCACCAACAGGGTATGTGTGTTCCTTTCTCTCCGCATCCACGCCAACAGCCAACATCTGCTGCTTTGGGACTTAGGATGTGAACCATTCGCCCTGGGGTTAAGTAATAAAACAATATGGTTTTGATTGGTATTGCCCTTATGATTAGAGACGATGATCATTTTTCATGTGTTTATTGGCCATTAGTCTATCTTCATAAGAAAATTTCTGTTCAGCTCAGTGCCTATAGCACAGTGGTTACAGCACCAGCCACATACGCTGAAGTTAGCTGGTTTGAGACCGGCCTGGGCCAGCTAACCAGCAATGACAACTGCAACAACAACAAAAAATACCCAAGCATTGTGGCAGGTACCTGCACTGACAGCTACTTGGGAGGCTGAGGCAAGAGAATCTCTTGAGCCCAACTGTTTAAGGTTGCTGTGAGCTGTGACACCAGAACACTCTACCGAGGTTGACATAGTGAGACTCTGTCTCAAAAATAAATGAATGAATAAATAAATAAATAAAATTTCTATTCATGTTGCTTCCCCAATTTTTAATGGGGCTATTTGATCTTTTTTGGATGATTTGCTTGAGCTCTTTGTAGATTCTGGTTATCAGCCCTTTGCCCTATGTGTAGTATGCAAATATCTACTCTCATTCAATAGGTTTGTCTATTTGCTTTTTTGATTATGTCGTTGACTGTGCAGAAACTTTTTAACTTGGTCAGGTCTTCTATACTTATTTTTGTTGTGCTGAGATTGCCACTAATGTTTTCTTAATAAATTATTTCCCTAGGCCAATATCTTTATAAGAGTTTTTCCAAAAGTTTCTTCTGAGGTTTTTCTAGTTCAATGTCTTAGGTTTAAATCTTTTATCCATTGTGATTTAACTTATTTGAGTGGTGAGAACTGCATCTTTAAAAGGAATATCTTGCCTCACTGCATGTGTGCTAACACACAAATGTAGGTGTCAACTGTTACTACTTTTAAACTATGTAATCTATATGACAAAACTTAGCAGAATTATGAAATGGTGTTAATCTTAAGAATTACAAATGTCCATAGCATTCTGCTTCACCTTTGACATCTGTAATAATTCCAAAACTCTTTATAGAAAAAATGCTGTTAATTACATAGCAGCATACATAAAGTAGTCCTTGAATCTAGTGTTGTTTTCATTTAATTGTGATCACTCTTATGTTTTGTAATTCAGAAGGAGAAATGTCCAAAGTTGTAGTAGAACTTGTATTTTATACCTGTGACAAATACTTTTAATGTCTATTATTCTTACTTGTCCTCATTTTGATTCTAGCCAATGGAATTCAATTTTGTTCAGGAAATAAGATAGATACCTAGATCTTTGGGATGTTAATACTCCACCAGAGTCCCACGGGTGAAACATAATTTCTTTAAATCAGTAATAATAACCCCATTCTATTTCATCAGTCTTTACTTTTATAAGAGCATTCTTATAAGTCAGTGCTAGTTATGAGGGGAAATCAGCTGAAGAATATTTTTTTTTCTAATGTATAGAAAAAACAGTTTTTTCCCCCATTCTCACAACATAACTATCCATACAGAAGACATCTACTACTAAATATTGTAGGAATTTTTCTCTATCCAAAAGCAAGCAATTGATTTTACAGTAGACATCAGCTGGGCATATTTTAATCCCATTCAATTCTGATGCTGTCTGCCCCACAGGTGTGGGCTTAGTCCTATAAGATAGACAGCCCCCACTCAGACTTCAGTCACACATCTGGGCCGCCAGAACCTCTTACAACGTGGCCTCTTCTTTATGCTTGATTAATTTACTAGAGAGGCTCATAAATCACAGGAAAACTATTTTTATAATGATTTATTAATGAGGATATTTTATAGGATACAAATAAACAATGTAACAAGATACATACTGGTAGCGGAGTGGTAGTTTCTTGAGCATAGACGTTTCTCTCTGTGGGGTTGGAGTATGTCACCCTCCTGAAACATGGATAAACTCTTGTCCACCTCAAGATATTTCAAGCTGATTCAGGGACCAAAGACAAAAGACCAGATATTTTAACAAATACTATGCTTATTGGTTTAGTCACATAGGAAATAACAAGTGCTATGAAAGTTGTGAGTCACGAACTGTGAACCAAAACTCATGTCTATATACCAAAAAATCCTGTCTATTGAAAACATGCTTTTTAAGGAAGGGCTTTGCAGATGCAAAAAGCTTTGTGCTCTTCTCTTCCTTATTACTATGTACATTAACATTCAAGTTTAAGCTAGTAAGTATATTTTGAGAAAAGTGTTAAAGGAATGACAGAGATTTGAGAGTGCCTTGTAATTTTTGAGTAAGCAGCTGAATCAATGATGTAACCAAATCCCAGACCTTCTGTTAGGGGAACAATACATTTTCTTATGGTTTATGACACTCTTAACTTTTTGTAAAATGTCTAAAAGATTTACACAATTTTATATTCATGCCGATATACTGAAAATTTTGATTCAAAAATTTTCTGATGCATTGTTTGCAATTATAAAATTCCATGACTGAATAAAGCTAAAAGATGAATATTTGATCTCAATCTGGGTCTTTGGGGATATGGTCAAGAGAAAAACTGTCTGATGTTGTTAATCTATTCACACACCATGGGTAGTCAGAGTTTTCCTAGATGGGCTTACTTTTATGAGAAAACACTCTGTTATGAAGAGTTGTGAAATATTTTGGCTTTACTACATGAGACCTATTAGGGAATTTTTCACTTGAAACTCGGCTTTCTATCTAGACTGGTCATGTGGAAGTTAGCCATAAACTTGGAAAAATAAAAGGCACATCGTAGGCAGCGTACCCTGCCAATGCTTCTGATTTTTTAATGGACAATGATCAATAATCTTTGGTTCGAGGGCATATGAATTATTTGGGAACTCATCATGCACAAAGAGATGTCTGTTGTCCCGTGTAAAGCCTGTGGCGGCAATGTGATGTCCAGATCACATAATGAATTTGTGAATTGGAGCCATATCTGGGCTGTCACTATTGTACCACATCGTTTCCAGTCTGTTTAAGGTCTAGCCTGACAGCTAATAACACCCAATGGGAGTTTTTGTTGAAAAGTGGAAAGCAGTATCTATTATGTATCTTATTGCTCAACATGTCTGGAAAACAAGGACTTTAATGACAGAGACTATCCTGTAGTTGACAGCTGTGTCCCTAGTGTTTAACAAGAGTATCTGATGCATGTTAACTATTGATAAAAGACCTGGTAAGTTAACATAGCATTCCTTATTTTAAAAAATTCATTTGTTGTCTCTGAGTAAATACTGAAAGAGGTATTTATTTGAGACACAGATATTAGTTGGGAAACAGAGACCATATTATAAACACTACTCTCCCTGTATTTATTTTGCTTTGGGTTTACTCACTATGGAATCGGCTAGACAGGGATTCTTTTTCTGGCATAAAAGAGAAGCCAAAATGTTTTAATAAATAACATAGATTTTACAAATAAAATATGCAATGAAGCCACACAAACAAAATATTTTTGTATTAAAAACATGTTAAGTAATGTCAATTAAAGAAATATCCTAAAATAAAAATTGAAAAAATAGTGTACACTAAATTGTATAAATAGTATTTAACATGGTAGAAAAGTAGAAGGGTGTGAGGAACAAAGAAATAAAAGATGCCACCTTCTCTCCTTCGTTAAGAAATGTAGTACTTTATGGCACCAAGAGATGAGTTTCTAGAAACGTCAAGTCATGGTTTACGGAGGATCATCAGTGGATATTTTGGGTCTAACGTAGAGGATATTTGCTATTTATCTAGACGTAGATGTCCAAGAGTTCCTTATATTCATTTATAGACTACCCTCTCATAAATCTTTTTGACAGAGTGGTATGTCTGGAGTCTGTCCTAAGCATTGGAGTTAGAGAAAGAATTGATCCAGGGAGAAACATCCTTGGCAGCCTGAGAGAAACACTGATATTTAGGTTGTCAAAGAAATAAGAAAGAGGATGTTTTTAAATAGAGAGATCTGTCAATGTTGTTGATTGATACTGAAAATTCAGGAAATGTAGAAACTCAGAAGTGCCATTGAATTTAGGTGCCTACTGGTCACTGTTAATCAGGTCTATAGAAATATGTAAAGACAGGGAGGTGGAGCCTAGGTTGTGATTGTCCAAGAAACAATGACTTTATACTGACAGCTATATATCATCGTTCGCTTTGGTAATAGATACCACCATAAATTAACATGTTCATTAGTTCACGGAAGCAGAGATACTTGGGTTACAAGTAGACATGGTGGTGATAGTGTCTTCTTGTTTCCTTCAGCTTGATGGCAAATAGGATAATTGGATAGAGTATGTGACATGAAAATTAAGAAAAATAAGCAACATTGTTTTTTCTAAAGCACTTTAAAATGCTTTTTAGATCCAAAAGTTTTTGGATTGACTAGGTATTTGCTTTGGTGGGGGTGACTTCTCAAATCATGCTTTCTTCTAAACACCATACATAATATCCAACACAGAAGACTATTTAGAGATAGGGTCAAACTCCACAGGGTGACAGCTCAGTCCCCCAAAGTGGTCTCACCTTCAAACCAGTCCTGCTTCTGGACCTCCAGAACTTCTGATCAGCAGGGATGTATTTAATAAAAAGGGATTCAGAAGATGTGAATTTTGGGGTCTAGCATTTTAGAAGTTGTGAAGTCATTGTGTGGCTGTGTCAGAGGACACCTGCATTGCGGGAAGAATTTAAATAATTGTATTTAATAAGATTAAGGAGTTATAAGATCAGAGTCTCATGCCTCTGTGAATCAGAGTTATAGTAATGTAAGCAGAGAAAAATATGAGCTGGGTAAGAAATTAGGATACTATGGTGATTGAAAAAATAGCAGTTATTATATATAATTTATAATATACCACAATTATATAATTTATACATGTAAGACAATTCACCCAATTAAAGTGTATGTAGATCAGTGGTTTTTAATATAGTTACAAAGTTTATAATCACCAAATTAATTTTAGAACATCTCCATTATCCCACCAAGAAACTCCATACTTAGACTCAGAGACTCTCCAACTCCTCCATTCTCCTCAGCCTAGGCAGCCACTAATCTACTTTACGTCCAATACGTTTGCTTATTTTGGATATTTCATAAACAAGCTTCCTTCCTTTACTACTGAGAGTGGATACTATGCATATAGAATATCATTTGCACATGTCAATTAAGATTAAAGCATGTAAATGGTGAAGTTAATAGAGTGTAAGCATGAAAGAGTTCACTTAATGTTCTAACTGAAGTATCTATTTTTTTCACATTTCCTTTAGAAGAGATTAAGGTTATGTTATATACACTAAGGTTCAAAGCTCAGTTTTTTCATATGAATGTTATTTTTTCGTATTCTCTCATTTTACCATTTAATGTCATATATGTATCTATATCCAGTCTTATTTGGGATAATCATGTGACTAAAGGAAGCATCTGGTCTAAAGTCCGTAAGTGCTTCATTCAACTGTTTTTTCTAACAGTTAATCAATTGTGTAATCAAAGAAGTATATGCTGAATTCTTGATGTCCATCTGTTAGTATTTGTATATTTATTTAGTAGCTGACCATGTCCACCTCAACCTTATCATTTGACAAAGATGAGAAAGAAAGGAAAGAAAAAATATTGCCATTCTCAGATACAAATGGAAGGAGGTACCACGTTAATTAAGCTTTGGTTGTAGTTTCAATTTTTAAATAAATCATGGGCTTCAGCGATATCCACTAAGGTAGAATATATTTTTTTATCATTGAAATTTTATGAAAATAAATGTAGGAGTTATTTCTTGTAATGAGTTATTTTTGCACCTGTGACAAAATTGGGAAGAGGATCAAACATAAACCAGGTCAGTTCATGTGTATAAACAAGTCTAGTTTTGGTAGGGCATTTAATGCTAAGTGCTATAGTGAAAGACATGGAAAAAATCATTCTTGCCTTAAACATCCTTACTGTCCACTGAGGATGCCTGATACTTGAGAGATCTCACTATACCAGTGTGAAGAACATTTGTAGGCTATTACTGAAGCATAAAAGAGAGAATTTCTGTCTCCTGTGCATAATTGGTAAAAGTTTATTTAAGGAATAACTAGTGAACTACATTTTAAAATGTAAATAGTAACTAGCAAAGCAAATATCGGTGGGAAAATTATTCCACTAGAAAAAAAACAGAAAGATCCTCTGCTCATTTTATCAACACGGAGTTGATAAACAAAACAAACAAGTGGCAAATTGTATGATTTTTTTAGTGACAGTTGAAATATAAGGAAGCCTGGTTTCTGGCCCTGAGTTTTTATTTTGTCTGATACTCAAAAATTTGCAATGCTTAAAAATTGTGTTACCCGTATCTTCTCTTCCTAACTCTGTAGTTATTCCTTCATCAAATAAATTGGAAATAATAAACTTTTTATTTACTGGGAAGACTTTAGTCACTCAACCAATTATTCCACCAGGGATTAAAAGTTCAAACATCCTAGAAAGAACACGTTGGATCTTGAAAACTATCCACTGAAACTATTAGGCCAATCAGACTTATGATGGAATCTAGGAAGGTTTGCTTATTTAATCTTCCAATTCAAAGAAGCTAAGTGGTTTTCTTCTTAGCCTAGTCATTTTATAGAATGTCTTAGGAAGATGTCTTTTATGGTTAAAATATTAAAAACACTCCAAAAAGTATTGCAATTAAGGGAGCTCATGAGCACACAAAAGAAAGCCAACCAACCCACAACAAATTTATCTATGTTTTAATCTTAGTACTTATAACTTTAAGGCTACACAGATCAGCAATTATCAGTTGGGGAGTGAGATAATGCTCTTCTCTCTTGGTTAACTCCAGTTTCTCTCAGTAATTCTCATCCCAGCCCTTCATTTAGTTGAATGGAGAAGAGAGTTATCCAATTGGGGAGGTACAGATGACTGTGGCAAATGCTTTCTTCAACAAATGCACTTTCAAAAGTTCTATTAGCCTGTCATGTAGACATATTTAGGAGTTATGAATGAAGTATGGGTTTTAATATGTCTAAAACTATCCTGGGTTTTTATTAAAAACTGGTTGCAATGGTCTAGCATTGTGCTAGCATTGAGCTCTGAAGTAAAATTTTGAATTCTAAACTATGCAAAATGAACCTTACAGAATGACTCCATTTGCCAAACTGTCCAGTCCAGGTAAGCTGTGGTCCTGTCTTATCTATCTGAAAAATAACACAGAACAGAACATAAGCTGGGTAAATTTGACTCAATGATGAATCCTGCACCCAACCAATAAAAGACTGAATATTCAGCAATATTAGAGATAAGAAAGAGGGGTTAAATCAATTGCACATTTACCAAGGTAGAAATACTTTTAAAAATATAATATGTAATATAAAATATCATACTTAAAAATCTAGTTAATTAGAGTCTATTGCATTTTTTGACATTTATATATGACATAGTTTAATTCACTCAAAAATCTCATCATGGTGACTCAGACAAATCTACTTATTCAATGTTAAATTTACCCTGTAAAATGAGAAACTACTTGTCAGATGCTTGCTTATAATTTCTTGTGTAGTAGACTTTCTGTTGCCATTCTCAGTATCTGTCCTCTGGTTTAGACACAGCATAGACACATGTGACAGGGTAACATAGTTAGTTTTAGGTAGCCAGCCCTTGTACAATGTAATCTTTGGCAACAAATAGTCTAATGCTTTAGTATGCTACAAAACCAGTATTTGTGTTACAAATCAAATGTCAGGCATCTAAAAACTAATTAACAAATAAGTGGGGAAAATGAATATGTCCATTTCATTGTGAAAACCACAATTGTTTCTAAGCAAATACCTCTACAAATTTTAGAACTGTATTCAACTGTAGCATAGTAGGAATAATTTGTTTCTTGTATTTTACTCCATGATGTCTTTGCAGAAGCAAAATTTAATAATGTATATAATTAAGTATATATTAATTTCATAATGCATATAATTAAATACACATTATCCCCAAAGAAAAGAGAAGATTGCACTTAGCAAAAGCTATTCAAGTGTGCCTCTTGACTGAATCCAAATTTTGCAGAAAAAGAAACAAAATGAAATATTGAATTTTTGCATGCTCTATGTGTATGGATAACACTATCAAAGATTAAAGATCCTTAAAAAATTATGCTAAAATTAACACACATGTGGCATTCTATCATTGACAAAACTTTAGAAGAAGACTTGGTTCTACTACTTTCTAGATGGAATTTTGAGTTACTTAAATATTGTGTGTCTTATTTTCCTAAATAACTCTCTCATGGAATTGTTAAGAGTAGAAAAATTATTCAGATTTTAAAAGTATTTAGTGATTGAAAATGATAAATCTCACGTTGACTGTTACTAACAAATCAGTGTCTGTTTTTATTTTTTTTCTGTTGAAACTCGCTTTTTTTTATTTCAGTACCTTTTTTTTTAATTAATTCATAAACACATAGATCATGTATACATTAATGCATTTATGGGGTACAATGTCTCCAAAATTTTTATTTGGCTCTTTGATAATTTGTATCTGTTTATTGAGATTCTCTAATTTGCTGGAGCATTGTCATAATATTTTCTTTTAATTCTTTAAAGGTAGTCTTCTTCAGTTATTTTTTTTTAATTTTTTTATTAAATCATAGCTGTGTACATTGATATGATCATGGGGCATCATTCACTAGCTTCACAGACCATATACCAAGTTTCATATATACCCTTGTAAGATGCACTGCTGGTGTAATCCCACCAATCCCCTTCCCTCTACCCACCTCCCTCCTCCCTCCCCTCCCTTTCCCCCTTCCCCCTATTCTTAGGTTGTAACTGGGTTATAGCTTTCATGTGAAAACCCTAAATTAGTTTCATAGTAGGACTGAGTACATTGGGTACTTTTTCTTCCATTCTTGAGATACTTTACTAAGAAGAATATGTTCCAGCTCCATCCATGTAAACATGAAAGAGGTAAAGTCTCCATCTTTCTTTAAGGCTGCATAATATTCCATGGTGTACATATACCACAATTTATTAATCCATTCGTGGATCAGTGGGCACTTGGGCTTCTTCCATGACTTAGCAATTATGGTATTGGCACAAAAACAGAGAAGTAGATGTCTGGAACAGAATAGAGAACCAAGAGATGAATCCAGCTACTTACCATTATTTAATCTTTGAGAAGCCAATTAAAAACATTCAATGGGGAAAAGACTCCCTATTTAACAAATGGTGCTGGAAAAAGATTCCCTATTTAACCTGTAGAAGACTGAAACTGGACCCACACCTCTCACCATTAACCAAGATAGACTCCCACTGGATCAAAGATTTAAACTTAAGACATGAAACTATAAAAATACTAGAGGAGAGTGAAGGGAAAACCCTTGAAGAAATTGGTCTGGGCAAGTATTGTATGAGGAGGACCCCCCCGGGCAATTGAAGCAGCCTCAAAAATATACTACTGACTGGGACTTGATCAAACTAAAAAGCTTCTGCACAGCCAAGAACACAGTAAGTAAAGCAAGCAGACAGCCCTCAGAATGGGAGAAGATATTTGCAGGTTATGTCTCCGACAAAGGTTTAATAACCAGAATCCACAGAGAACTCAAACGCATTAGCAAGAATAGAACAAGGGATCCCATCGCAGGCTGGGCAAGGGATTTGAAGAGAAACTTCTCTGAAGAAGACAGGTGCACGGCCTTCAGACATATGCAAAAATGCTCATCATCTTTAATCATCAGAGAAATGCAAATCAAAACTACTTTGAGTTACCATCTAACTCCAGTGAGACTAGCCTCTATCACAGAATCCCAAGACCAGAGATGTTGGCGTGGATGTGGAGAAAAGGGAACACTTTTGCACTGCTGGTGGGAATGCAAATTAATACATTCCTTTTGGAAAGAGATATGGAGAACACTTAGAGATCTAAAAATAGATCTGCCATTCAATCCTGTAATCCCTCTACTGGGCATATACCCAGAAGACCAAAAATCACACCATAACAAAGATATTTGTACCAGAATGTTTATTGCAGCCCAATTCAGTGTCTGTTTTTAAGTGACATATTTCATATTCTTTTTTTTGCATCCAAGCAATATGATTGTATGTTGAAAGGTAATGTAGAAAGTGCTCTTTCAATATTGTATAAAGTAAATTATCTGGTTTTTTTTTATTTTGTCCTTTTAATGTCATTATTTACTCCTCTATGAATGAGTAATATAATGTTTCAAAAAATAAGTTATACTTCAATATGTATAGATTTGTTTTCAATGTTAATTTGACCATTTGGAAGGTCAAAATTATATTTTTCATTTATTGATATTGCATACTAACATCTTAGAAGAAACCAATTCAACTAAACAAAAGTGTTTGACATTTTAAAATGTTAACTCATGTGGTTTATTGCCCAATATAATCAATAGATTGCCAAAACACTCAATTTTAAATTATTTTAAAAGAAAGATCATAGCATGAGTGACAATATATTTTATGAGATTTATAAAGCTGGAGGCAATGAAATATAGCCATTTTATCACAGCTAAAAATGAAATAAACTCAGACTTCTGAGAAATAGAGATATATTGGTCCTGAGGAAAATTCAGTTGTTTTTAAAAAGTGGAAGTTGAATATAAATGGAGTTTTGTTATTATAATTTAAACTTTCTCTTTATAAAAATAAACAAACACATATTTGCAAATAAGAAAAATGAGATAGCATTTTATTGAGATTAAAACCAATCTATAGTCTAGGCTATGACAAGATTTTATTTATAACTGAATTATAGAAAAATAAAAAAAACAAAATTGCTTTATATTATGAGTCCAGAGGAAAAAAAGTGTGAAGTGCAATTTAACTACATTAATATTTCCGAGTGGGTTTGGTTTCACATTAGAAACCTAAAGTCTGTTTCAAGCACAACAAGCCTTATCTTGTTCAAGTATATTCTATTTGGAACATCATGCGTTTGAAAGAGAGGAAAATAACTATTTAAGAGGCTACAGGGGGAAAATGAAATGGATGAGATAGCCAACAACCACCCTCAATTATATTCTCCTGGCTTCAAAACAGCCTATTACCCACACTGAGCGTGGTTGATAACATAGTAACATACAATATATTAGGATGGTTTTTGATTCTGACTTTTTATTACTGAATTCCAACAGAAATGTTTTAGTTACACCACTCTCTCATTAAATATGAGGCAGTGGCAGTAATTCACTGGGGAACGTAAGCTGAGGGTGGCACCCTACAAAAAAAGGAGGTGGGTCTACTTCCCTCTGAAGAAGGAAGGAGAACTGGACCCCTTCAGGTGCACCAGGTTTAAGAAGTTAAAGGCTGCCAGTCTATACTGAGGGTATACAGAGGGCAGGTGAGGAACACCGAAGCAAACCATCTGAGTTCTGCTAACGATAAGCTTTGTTTACCCAAAGATAATATTATGAAATTATTAATGCATGCAGAAAAGTTGAAAAAATTATAAATGAACTTCACTATACTCACCAATTAGATTCTACCAATAACATATACTTTCTGATGTGTCTATCAACCACTCCATTTATCCATTTTATATTTTTGTAAGGAAATTAGAAACATGAGTTCACTTCTTTGTAAACAATTCAGCATACATATTATCAACTAGGATTCAAATTTTTAAAATCATTTTTCATGAAAATTACATAATTAAATGTGAAAGTAATCAAAGTACCATTTGCTGTCCCATAGTTGTTTGAATATTTCAATGTGAGAGAAATCTGTCATGTCTATTACCCTTTTTAACACACACAAATATACTTAAGGTGCAACTTACTTTTTTCTCTTTTTTAAATAATTTTTTTTCTTTTTTTTCTTTTTTTTTTGTAGAGACAGAGTCTCATTTTATCACCCTTGGTAGAGGGCCATGGTGTTACAGCTCACAGCAATCTCCAACTCCTGGGCTTAGGCAATTCTCTTGTCTCAGCCTCCTGAGTAGCTGGGACTACAGATGCCCGCCACAACGACTGGTTATTTTTATGTTGCAGTTTGGCTGGGGCCGGGTTTGAACCCTTCACCCTTTGTATATGGGGCTGGCGCCCTACCCACTGAGCCACAGGCGCCCCTCTGAAATCCTTTTACGATACACATGATCTTAAGTGTACAGCTTTATCTATTTTGACAAATGCTCATTTCTCGAACAGGTTATTAAAGTATTAACCATTTCCATCACATCAGAAAATTTCCCAATATTTTTCCCACTCAATCTTGAATGTCTTCCTCCCAACCAGAAAACTATACGCTGCATATTTTATTATGTATTTCTGAGAGATATTCACATTGTTTCATGTACTAGAATATTTTTACTTTTTATTGCTTAATAATATTTCACTTTCTGAATATACCACTAGCTTTAATGAACTCATCTTTTGACAAACACCCAGGATATTTTCAGTATTTGGGATTATTAAGACTTACTTTAATATTCTGGTACATTTTTTGTGTGGTAGGTTCTCACATTTTTAAATTACTAACTGCTATTCTAACAAGGTTTTCATATTTTTATAAAAGTATTACTGAGTAAAATACTGTGTGAAGTGATTAAACAAATTTACACTCCTACAATCTATTACAGTATGAGTTCCTTCCACATTCTTGCTAGCATTTACCATTGTTTTTCTTTGGTATTAAAGTCAGGATATTGGGTATTTAATATTGTTCTATTATGGTTTTCATTCATATTTACTCAAAAGACAATGTTAATTTCTTGTTTTATATATAGCTGACAATCAGCATTTATTTCTTTGAGAAATATTTTTCCATATTTTTGCCCACTTTGGTGTGGGTGGTATATCTTTAAGAATCATAATGCATATACTCACACAGAGACACAGATATATATGTAAAATATTAATTTTCACCTTATAAAATATTAAATATATATGTCATTCACATAGAAATGCATAAATACATATATACATATTATAAAATTTTATATAGATAGTTATATGTACATATTCATATATATAACGTTTTAGAAACTAGTCATTTATACTTGAAGATATATATTAGAAAGTGTTTCAGTTCAGGGTACATAGTATTTTCATAACTTCATAGGAGAGTGTTGTTTTTATACTTTATCATTAATCTGATGAATCCTTTATTGATTACCATTTTGGTCTCCATGATTTTTCAATTATAAACAAAGCAACGAATATTCCTACAAAATATACTTAGTCTATTCCCTTTAGTTCATCGATGAACTATGAGCTCTCTTAATATCATACTTCTGCTTATTTCTGGCTGAATTTAGCATATTGCCTTGCGTTCTTGCACATAAGGCCATAGTTGACGTGAACTAGAGATTATACACCCCGCCCCTGTGTACCCTCACGTCTTTCCACAACACGGCTACTGGCTTTTCTGGGTTATCTGCCAGGAATCTCTGCTAACCTTATACCAGAACACAGGCAGAACACAGATGAAGTAGGCTGTTGTTTCATGATGTTGCCAAACATTAAAAAATTTGAAATGTTGAGTACATGGGATGCTTGTTTTTCCATTCTTGAAATACGTTTCTAAGGAGAAAGTTCTTCAACTCTATCCAGGGTGAAGGATTCAAATACAACTCATCATTTTCCTTACAAACAAAAACAATGTAACCTCATCATATGTAATCTGAAATAAATCATATGTAATCTGAAATTAAAAAAATAGGGGTGCCAACACGGACAGATTTCGTTGTAGTTGTCAGTGCATGTGGTATCATAATATGTTTCAAATACAAATGGGAATAACTTTCCGCCCGGGTTCATATCTATTTTGCAGTTCTCCTCCTGGAAGCACATTTAGCGCCCTCTACATTCTCTGTTGGATCTCAGCTTCTGACGTCTTCCAAGCTTTCTACACTTTTTCATCCACTATATGAATATGACACCTAGGGTTCATCACGTTCTGTGTAGGGACGCCACAAGTGAGATTCTGCAACATTTCTAGAGCTTCATTTTCCATTTCGGAAATGCCACATAAGCAGTGAAGCAGTAAATGTTGTCATTTTTCTGTTATACAGAGCTGGTTTGCAATAGAAAATATATTGAAAATATCGTAAGGACTTTATTTCATTTCGAAGCCAGACACTCACACACAGACTATTGGCAAGAAGGTCTGGTTTCATATTTATCTGCATTTATAAATCTTTCATGGGTGAGTTTTAACATTCACAGTTGACTGCGAAGACCCATGACTTGGTGAGGTGAAAGGTAGGTAAGAAGCAGTTCTTATTTTACTTCGAAGTGTCTCCTTTTTTGACAGGTTTATTTTGAAGTCTCAGAGGTTAGTCCATTTGTTAAGACAAAAGGGTTATGAATATTTCACAAGTGGTTTAAGACAGCAGCAGTCTTTAATACCTTTATTAAGCTAATTGTCTTTGCTTTTTTCTTTCTTATAAAGTTAGTGATGCCAAAGTCAGGAAAAACAAGAAACTGATCTTAAACTCTTAGGTTTTAGAATAAGAGACTAGAAAATTAAAGGTGAAATGCCCCCCCTGACTTTTTAAATTATTAAGATTCTTTCCATTCAAATGAGTAATTCAACTTACTAAGTTTAAAAATAAATATACTTTTTAATGATATAACAAAGAGCAAAGTCCTCAATATTTCACTAACTAGTGATAAATTAAATGTGAAATTAAAATGCATATGGGATAATATATTGACTATGTTTTAAAATCACAGTCATCAAGTATAGTTCTGTAGATGTGGTTTTGTAAGATAAGATGCTAAAATAGATATGAACAATTAGCCAACAAAAATAAACAATAAATCAGCTGAAATAGGTGAGATCATAGTTTAGCTTTTTAATCTGTAGCTTAGGAGACGTGACATATGAAATTTTACCACTTTATATAAAGACAGATTGGAGAAAAGTGATGGAATGTATAGAAATAGGGCAGTTCCATTTTTGACTTATTAAGATACAAGTGTCTAACTGTTATCAATGTGGACACTGATAGCAGTTGGCATATAGGGATAGATCCGATGTCCATATTTTAAATATCCAGACACAGAAGGACTACAACAGGGAACTGCAGAAGCACGATACCAAGGGGTGGGAGGAGGAACCCAAGTTCAAATGACAAGAGGTTGGGAATTTCTAACTAAAAGGGATCATTATTTTCATTTGAATCAGAGAGGTCTAAAAAAATCAGTATATTCATAGAGACATTATGTTCCAATTTAAAAAGTTATTCATTCTTTTGGAAAGAGGAGTTTCCAAATGAATGGAACAGTGGGAGCAGAACTGCTTATATTGTATTTGCTTATCAAGTAGATAAGAGGTGATGAAATGAAAATTGTGCGTAAAAATCAGTCTAGCTTTTTCTTCCTTTGGTCTCCTACCAGATCACAGTATTTTCTAATAAATAAATAACCAAATAGATGGTAGGTCGGTTGATAAAGATCTTAAAACATTAAATATTATGTTTCAAAACATAAACATTATTTCACAAGTAATTAATTATGTTGACTTTTAGACTGAGGCCATGTGAGACCACAGAAAACCAGATGCTTACTGGAATGACCTGTGGGCCTGTAGTAGAAAACACATTAAATTATTTGTGATAAAATTACATCGTTTTGACTTTGTATTGCAGGGTTTGCAGACTGAATAAAACCTACACAGTCTTGACAGACGCAATGAATTTGAATGTCCTTAAAAATGTGTCAATTCTGTCCCAGCTACTCGGGAGGCTGAGGCAAGAGAATCGCTTAAGCCCCAGGAGTTGGAGGTTGCTGTGAGCTGTGTGAGGCCACGGCACTCTACTGAGGGCCATAAAGTGAGACTCTGTCTCTACAAAAAAAAAAAAAAAAAGAAAAATGTGTCAATTCTCAGGCAGCGCCTGTGGCTCAGTGAGTAGGGCACGGCCCCATATACTGAGGGTGGCGAATTCGAACCTGGTTCCGGCCAAACTGCAAGAACAATAACAACAAAACAGCCGGGTGTTGTGGCGGGCGCCTGTAGTCCCAGCTACTCAGGAGTCTGAGGCAAGAGAATCACCTAAGCCCAAGAGCTGGAGGTTGCTGTGAGCTGTGATGCAATGGCACTCTACTGAGGGTGACAAAGTGAGACTCTGTCCCTAAAAAAAAAAGTGTCAATGAAGTGTCAGTTCTCTAGTTTGCCACAGGCCGAATAGTTCTCTGTTGTTACCTCAAGTCAATTTATATATTTATTTGTACTACTTTATCCTTGTAGGTTTTTGACTCTGAGATTACAGAATAAAGCAGAAACACAAGCTTATCATATACACCTGCATTTAAGGCCAAAGGCTACTATGCTATCCTGGGAGTTACACACTAGGATCCTACTGTATTATCTCTGACCCTGTTTTCCCAAGTTCTACACAGGTCAGTTTACTCATCTATCTACCTAAAAACGCACATCCCCCCAGCTACCAAATCAATATGTACATTATGCAGACAAAAGCATCAAATACCCAAAGGTCCTTACCCAGGAGGGCTCAAGAAGTCAGGATAGCCTTACACTCAGGTATTCTCATGTACTATCCATTGTGAGTAATCTGCACCCGGAAGGAAAACTCCTCCAGTATTCACATGGAAAGGATCCAAGAGTAGTTTACATTCTTAACTCCACAAATAACACATTACTACATTATTTTTCTATAACTATAAAATTCATATATTCATGTTTACTTTTCTTGGGCAGTAGTAAGAATATAAAAGTTACAATAATCATCACACATAATCTCATCATCTGACTCTAACAAGATCTGATAAAATTAGATTGAAGTCGATTACATAGGAGCCCCAGGAATATTTCTAAAGTGAATGTGTATACACAAAATTATTGTTTCTTCAGAAGTCTTACGGATATTGGAAAATTAACTCATTGAGATTGGTAAGGGGTGAGCTGAAAGTTGCCTATTTATCAAGATTATAGGATGGAGGGTACAGTATGCTGACATTTTAGTCGCATAAATATGGCTCAGTGGCATCTGATAGTACTAAGAGGTGGGGCCTTTAGGAGTTGACCAGTCAGTGACTACAGAGCCTCAGGAATGGGATTAGCCTTAAAATAAGGTTAGAAGGACAGCGCTCGCTCCCATTTGTTCCCTTTCCTTTGGCCATGTGGTTTTTCCACTGTGTCAGAACACATGAGAAGAGGCCTTCACTGGATGCCATGCTGGTGTCATGATCTGAGACTTTTCATTCTCTAAAATTGTGAAAAAATAAATTTCTTTACTTTATTAAAAAAAAAAAATTAAAACACTACCTTTGGGACAGGCACAGTGGCTTATGCCTGTAATCCCAGCACTCTGGGACGCTGAGGTAGGCGGATATCCTGAGCTCAAGGATCTGAAATCAGGCTGAGTTAGAACGAGACCCCATCTCTAAAAATAGCTGGGCACTGTGGTGGGCACCTGTAGTCCCAGCTACTCAGGAGGCTGAGGCAAGAGAATTGCTTGAGCCCAAGAGTTTGAAGTTGCTGTGAGCTATGATGCAACAGCATTCCACCAGGGGCAACAAAGTAAGACTCTGTCTCAAAAAATAAAATTAAATTAAACTACCTTTGATTTTTTTTTTTTTTTTTTTTTATTGTTGGGGATTCACTGAGGTTACAATAAGCCCGGTTACACTGATCGCATTGCATTTGTTAGGTAAAGTCCCTCTTGCAATTTTTTAAGTAGAGAACATATTTAGAAATTTCCCACAAAGTAATATTTTATCCAGATTCCAGTGCAACTTGAGCTTTTCCATGGCCACAGGGAGATGAAATGATTGAAGCCAGGTGTTGACTCCTCTTCTCTAGCCGTGAATGTCCTAGATGAGATCTTCCTCCAGTATAAGCCTGGTTCATCTACATTGAAAACCTGTTGCTCAGTTTAGCCAACTTCATTAGTGATAATACCTAGATCTCTGGATAACTTACTGTAGCTTCTATATCAGCACAAGCTACTTTACTATGTACTTTCATATTATGGAAATGACACTGTCAGGAAGGAGGAGGAGGGTGTGGTAAGTTCACGCCTGTCCAGTACTGTGCACATTATGTGGGTGAAGGGCACACTTATAACCTTGATTCAATGTACACACAAACAGTGTGTAAACAAAGCATGATATTCTGAAATAAAAGCAAGGTGGAAAAATTATAAGGGAGAGAAAATGGTATTTACTGTTCTTTAAGCAGAAGTGAATCATCGTGAAGGTCTTCATTCTTGTTATCTTCAAGTTAGAGAGGCTGAAGAGAGGAAGGAGAGGAGGGTGGATCTTGCTGTCTTGCACGTGGCAGAGGCTGAAGAAAATCTGCATATGAATGGGGTCCTGCAGTTCAAGCCCCTGTTGTTCAAGGATCAGCTGTACTGTTACTGGCAGGAGATCTTCCTCTGTCCTTGTATTTGGAGATTAAAAAATTGAAACCAAACATCAATGTCATTGCCAAGCAATGTGAAAGAAGCTTATTAAAGAGGTACCCTCTAAACATGGAGGGTGTCATCAAGAAAGATTAGCAAGTGATAGTATGCTGCAGAGATGGGTGGAGGGCCCAGGGCCACACAGAGAGTGGCGCTGGGGTCTCTGCAGGTGTCCCTTTGTCTTTCCTTTGTTGCATTGTTGTTTTCCTGACCAGTGAGAATGTTATCCCCTCCCATCTCTTGGGTGTAGGAGTTCTTTTCTTTTCCCCCTTTATTTGCACAGGCCTGGATATATCATAGCTTCCAAAGCCCACCGTGGGGTGTATATTTTATGCCCCTGATGGTATAATGAAGGCACGTTTGCTTTCCGTCTGCTCAGGCGCTTCCCAAGGGGCTTCCTCAAACTGTAATACACAGATGTTTTTGCAGTGGTTACAAGTGTAGCTAAACTAGATTTGTTTTCCCAATTTTGTTGCTAATTGTTACCCCCACACCTATTTTTTTTTTTTTATTCTGGTCTCCTGCTCACTCCTATGGTATATGTGTATTAATATATATTTGTAATTTTTTTTTTTTTTTTTTTTTTTTTTTTTTGTAGAGACAGAGTCTCACTTTATGGCCCTCGGTAGAGTGCCGTGGCCTCACCCAGCTCACAGCAACCTCCAACTCCTGGGCCTAAGCGATTCTCTTGCCTCAGCCTCCCGAGTAGCTGGGACTACAGGCGCCCGCCACAACGCCTGGCTATTTTTTGGTTGCAGTTTGGTCGGGGCCGGGTTTGAACCTGCCACCCTCGGTATATGGGGCCGGCACCTATAAAATGTATTATACAATTATATATATACATATATACACACACAGAGTTCTTTCTGTGAACTCTGACTGATACAGTTTTCTTGGTTCTGTTTCTCTGAAGAACCCTGACTAATATAGTTTAATTCCAAGGTAATATATTTCTAATTAAAAGAAAACAGATTTCCGCAAGCTAAGAAAAAACAGAGTTCAGCAAAACAAAAGGAATTTATTTTACTGAGAAATTATCATGGCCGAGGATAGAACATTTGGAAGAATTACCTAGAAAACACAGAGGTAACACAGTGGAAGGGGGTATTTATCCATACTTTTGAAAATTGCCATTCTTTAAATTAGCAAAAATTACCTCTGTTTTTGTTATATTTTATTTCTGTCTTTCCGGGAAGAACTTGCAGTATGTCAATTGTACTGAGAGAATAAGTTGTAAGTGGATTATAGATGATTATTTAAATATTATTTAGATAAAATCATTTATATATTATATATAAATAATAAATCATTAATATATTTATATATTTCTCAAAAATTATAAATAAAATGAGTAAGCAACCCGTTATGGTAATCAGATCAAATTAAGAATTATGTCTCATATCACTTAAATCAGAATATAAACAAAATGGGTCAGACTTCATTGCCAAAGTAAGAAAATGAGGTATCTTGATATTGTTTTTGAATTTTTATACAGAAGATATTCAATTATCTCATGTCTTAAAGTCAAAAATATCTAAGTAAGAGACATATTTAAGATTCAAAGGGTAAAACAATTTTTTCTGCTCTCTTTGGTAAAACGTGCATTAAGTCATTGATAGTGTTTAGACATCAGTCTTGATTTAAAATTTAATGTGCACTCTTACATGACATTATTGTTGAATGGTATAAGATTTTCTAATAGAATAAAGTTTAAGGGAAAAATTTATTGACTTTCAAAGAATCTTACTGACTTTTTTTTCTGTTTTTTGTAGAGACAGAGTTTCACTTTATGGCCCTTGGTAGAGTGCCATGGCATCACACAGCTCACAGCAACCTTCAACTCCTGGGCTTAAGCGATTCTCTTGCCTCAGCCTCCCGAGTAGCTGGGACGACAGGCGCCACCACAACACCCGGCTATTTTTTGGTTGCAGTTCAGCCGGGGCCGGGTTTGAACCCGCCACCCTCAGTATATGGGGCTGGCACCTTACCGACTGAGCCACAGGCGCCGCCCCTTACTGACTTTTTATTGTGTAAGTATCTTTGGATAGAATCTCATGGACTAGAAGGAAACTGGCAATTGTTACAGATACAGTAGATTTATTTTTAACTGGCTAACGAGTCATGTAGTAGAATGTCTTGGAACAAATAGAAGAGGATGTCATTATTTTGGATAGTTAAACAAAGTGACCAGCCACATTAACTTTTACAGACAGAATATCACTGAGTAGGTCCCTATGGCCCATGAGACTATTTGTGAGGACATGTAAACCAAGCATTTAGCAAAATTAAAACTGAATAAATCAGGTGGTGCCTGTGGCTCAAAGGACTAGGGTACCCGCCCCATATACCAGAGGTGGTAGATTCAAACCCAGCCCCGGTCAAAAACTGCAGGAAAGAAAGAAAGAAAAAGAAAGAAAGAAAGAGAGAGAGAAAGAGAAAGAAAGAAAGAACTGAATAAATCCTTTATAATCAATGAACAGCTGGATAACATAGTTATACCCTGAAATTATCACAGAGGTAAAGATGTACAATTTTTGATTGAATAGACAAAGTATTTAATTCTTACTACGTCTTGTTTTACTTTTTATTTCATATTTTTTCCTAACATAGGTGAATGACACAGTGATTATTTGGAACTTTTCTAAGTCACCACTGTCTGCCTCCTTAAATGACATCCTTGCACTGATCCTGCCTATTCTTCCAAAGGCCTTGTGAGGTAAAGGACAGGGGTGGGGATGGAAAACCAAAGCCAAGTTAAAAGTTTGCTAATTAGGAAAACTCACACATATTTGAGGGAGTGCTGAGCGAGGAGACAGGATTAGCTCATCTCGAGACACCAATGACTGTATGTTATTTACTTCAACATAATAAACTCACTTTCTACTACATGAATGGTGACTACCACGAATTTAAAAAATGCACAAGATTTGTTTTCTTCCCTAGAGGTAAAGAAGAAAAGAGATGAAAAATTATTAACATCATATAATGCTAATTGATTACACCAATATGTAGAGACGGCAGAAGATTCACCACACTCTTTTTTCCTCCTAGAAATATGGCGTGGCAACATTCCCATGCCATGCCACTAAGTTCTGGGTGATAGAATACAAAGAAAAGTGAGGTAAACCACTTCTATGCAGGGCTTAAAAATTCTGCATGCAACTTCGACTTCCTTTCCCTTTCATGTTTCCCTGAAAGCTCTGGGTTGGATGGCACAGCTAGAAATAGGAAAAAAGTCACAATGTCGTCAAAGGAGAAAAGCTGTGAAAAGCTGCAAGATGGCCAATAAACAAAACGTTAACAAATTAGGACACAGTGATTTAACAGTTTATTACCATAGGGTAGTCTCCTAGATTCTGATCATGAAATGCATTGACATAGAAGTTGAGATACTACACTAGTAAATATCTAAATTACGTCTGAAAGCGTTATTTCTCATGCCTGGGCTGCAAGGTAATTATAATAATTAAAAGACAGACAGCAAGTCAACAGGTATAAAAGACTGACAATGTAAAAGCCACGTCGAATAAATTGAGAGGCAGAAAACATGCTTACAAAAAAGAGAATTAGAGAGCAGAGCAGTATGTGTTTGTAGCCCTTGTCAGATTTTTAAAGGTATGAGAAGAAAGGTTAGAGAGACTGCAGAAATTCAAGGCCACCCACAAGCAAGAGAGAATATTTCTGAAATGGAATCGTATAAAAGTTTTATGGAAAATAGGCCAGTAAAAGAATCTCAGTTTAGCAAAGAGACTCAAGAAAAAGATCAAATTATAAAGACCCCTCTCCTTTCTATTCGCTTTTCCCAGAGAGCATCACAGGAGCAGCTAGGAAGGGAAGGAGAGCGAGGGGTCAGAAATGGGGGAAGTAAAATACACTGAACTTTTGGGCTCAGAAGGAATTTTAGGAGGCAGAAGCAAATGAATCAGAAGCTTGTTATGTTTTTGCAGGATTACTGAAGAAATCGTTTTTAGTCAGAACTTGGTAAAATAGCACATGCACACACAAGTTCCATGCGGTGGATTTATTACTTACAGATAAGCAGAAGGGTCAACAGAAATCTATGATTCATTGTGAACTTTCCCCCAAAGCTCAGGGAAGCTGCTTGGAGCAGATGGATTCTTGTATGCATGCGCCACACTTGCTTTGCAGCTGAGGGATCAAGGAAAGCAGTCTGCCCTGGGTTTTATGCCTTGGAGCAAGCTCACTTGCTGGGATAAAGTACCAAAGTGCCTCCAGTTCCTACGGGTGCACTGGCTGTTCTAGCTAGTCCCTCTCTATCTCGGGATATTGCATTCCCAGAACATTCTACAAATATTCTTGAAAACTATGAGCAAGAAAGGGAAAAGAACTGGGTCAGTTCAAGGCCTGCACCATTAACTTATCTTTAACGTCTTTAAATATTTAAGACCACAAAGATGTCTTGGGTCATAACTTTCCATTAGGAGAGGAAAGGCTCATTGGAAACCCCTCAAGGAGTACATGGTCTTCATCCCTCAGTTCATCAATAGCCAAAGAGAGTTATAAACAATGGGTTCTCAGAGGTCAGAGCCAGAGTTTCTAAAAAACATGTCCAGTGGGCAAAATCTGTCTGATTGCTCCAGCGTGTGCCTGGAAACTTAGTTATAATCTCTTCCCAATGGGATTTAAATTATCGTCAAGTCAACATTCTATGTCTCGTTCTTTCTCTTTCCAAATGAAGTGGTTATTGCTGTGTGTTGTGCTTGTTTTGTCATCACACATTGAGTGTTTGTGCCAGAGAGAGGCAGATCTGTCTTTAGAGTTTGTAGGTCTCCCAACTGAAGGGGGGCACATCTGGATCTTACGGCACCTGCAGAACTTGGACTCTGAGCAGTGACTGGTGACTATAAAGGAATTAATATTGCCTCTCTCAGGGAAAGATGAGACTGTTCTATGCACGAGTGTAGGCGTGTAGAATAAAATAGTTTGGTGATCAAAAGGAGATATTAAAGATAATAAGATGCATTCAAAACACTGGCTTTCTTCTGGAACACACAGGAATCTGACCTAAATTTTCTTCCAATTAAGATTGGGAACCATGACTGAATTCTACTTGGTAGAATGTAGGCACAGGTAATAAAAAATCTCTCCCAGGTTAGGCCCATGAGTGTCTTGACCAATTAACACCATATTTCAGCCTCTCTTTGCCCTACTGCAGGGAAGTTGGAGCCCAGGTATTCCTTATCGACATCTATAGAATTAAATGGGTCGATTCCCAAGTTGCCAGTGGGAAAGAAGATGAACTTCACCACACTGTGATATGAACATGAAGTGACATTTTCTGTGTTAATGAACTGAAGCATGTTTATTAAAACATAGTCTACTTCTCCCTTTCCAAGAAAATAATGATATGGCAAACAAAAGAAAAGGACAGAAAGTCCTGATGAGGATAAGACACTAAAAGAAAAGTATACAAAAATCTCCATGTGATCGTTCTCCTATGTCACTGTAACTAAAGTGATATTTTTTTCCCTGTCTGTTGTCCCCAATTTGGTGAGTCAGAATAGAAGAGCAGTTCCTGGTTACATGTTGGTAACAGAAGGATATAAATGTCAAATTGCCTCCAGCATTGGCACAAGCTTAGGAGTCCATCCTGAATCCAGGGATTATCCAGGACCTGTTAACAAAATAGAGTGCATTTTTGAACCTACAATTCAATAACTGAAAAAATGCACAGAGCAAATCCAAAAATTTATATTGCCAACAGCCAGCTGAGCCCCATTTTTCAAAGCCATCAGGAAACAGAAATCAGAAAAACCAGCACCCATAAATGTCCTGGAAAGTGAAGAACTGAAAGGAGGAAGAAGAGGGCCATAATGAATCAGATGTGAGATAAGAAAGATGGGGAGGAGACCTGGAGCATGCCCAAAGGTAGAATATGAAAAATATGAAAGGTAATGGTCCAAGAACAATGCTGGAGTGATAGTAATAATACTGAATAAAAATTAATTTTAATGAGATACAGTCATTTAGGTTGGGAGCAAAATAAATCCAATATTCAGATATTTCGTGTGTGTGTGTGTGTGTGTGTATATGCTGAATTGAGTCAGACAGGGAATGGATAAAGTAGGTCAGAAAAGAGATAGAAAAGAAGACAGATAAATAATATTTCACAACCTGGTTGAAAGAGAAAGCATCTAAATATTGAGACTTACACTTTCTAATATTCTATCATGGATTCCACAGTGAAGATGTAATTGCCGTGATAGAAACTTACAAACTAAGCTACTTACATAGCAGCAAAATACATAAAGCAAATTAAAACTGTACAAGGAAAAGGAGTATGATAACAGAATAAAGACAAGACTCAATAGGTAATCTGTATCTACAAGCCAGAACAAATAGAATAAAATAATAGAAGGAGAAAAATGATGTGACTAATATTTTAAGCAAAAACACATATTTTGAATTTGGCGTTTTATGGTATTGCGTCAGCAGTGTGCCAATGAAATTCTTCTAGCCTGGCATGTGTATCTTCAAATAAATCACCAAGTGTTGCCAACCCTACCAGTCACTGTCAATACTTTTTAAATTTTCCTTGCATTTGTTTATTTTCAGTTTCTAAAATGGTAATTTATGTGTTGACAAGATCTTTTTGGTTAAATTGCTTGAGATAAACTCTGTGCTATTTTATTAATTCTTATACTAACTTTATCATTTACTTCTTTAAGTTTTCAAATACTTAATTTTGCTCTGTGATTAAGGCTATGGAATATTGTGTCAAGATCATTTTATACACATAAGTTTTAATTTATAACAGTTTTATAAATATACATGTTTTCATCATTGCTAGCCTATTAATTGGTCCTTAGTTTTCCATTAATCCCAAGACATATTACAATATCTCCATTTTATTCTAAGAGTTGAACACTTTTCTTATTTTTATTTTAATATTAAGTTCTAGATGTATTACACTACAGCCATAAAACTTACCAAAATTAGGATAGCTGTACTCAAAACAGACACAACGACCTTAAAAGCAAAATAATTAGCATAGATAGGAAAATATATCTATGGTTATTATGCACAACACATTTCTGACATAAATGATATTAAGCTGAAGAATTTACTCAATTACACAAGATAACTGGAAAAGCAACAACTGCTTGGACACTGCGCAGTGAATTATAGGGAATTGGTAGAAATATCAATGAAACACAACTATAGCCTAGAGTGATGGAGGGAAGGGGAGGGAGGAAGGGAGGTGGGTTGATAGAGGGAGGCTTAGTAGGGGGACCACACCTATGGAGCACATTGCAAGTACAAGTTGGATCTATCAGGTGTAGAACACAAATGTCTTATTGCTGTAATTGGGTAAATGAGATGAAAGCTGTGTTGATTAGTAGGATGTAAGCCCTCCTTACAAATAATCAACACATGGAATCCCAAAATGGCATAAATGTATTTGCAATCTATGTACAAATGACTTAATAAAAAAAAATACAGTAAATGACACAGATTTTTAAAAATGATGGGCGGCGCCTGTGGCTCAGTGAGTAGGGCGCCGGCCCCATAGGCCGAGGGTGGCGGGTTCAAACCCAGCCCCGGCCAAACTGCAACAGAAAAATAGCCGGGCGTTGTGACGGGCGCCTGTAGTCCCAGCTACTCGAGAGGCTGAGGCAGGAGAATCGCGTAAGCCCAAGAGTTAGAGGTTGCTGTGAGCCGTGTGGCGCCACGGCACTCAACCGGAGGGTGGTACAGTGAGTCTCTACCAAAAAAAAAAAAAAAAAAAATTATATAAGGCAGCTAAAGAAGTAATTAAAGGAAATGTTATAGCCTTAAATGTATATATTAAGAATGTATATAATTTATGCACATATAATGCATAGTATGTATAATATACAGTATATAATGTGATATGGGTATGTGCACATATGTTACACACACTCATCAGAACATGATTAGAATTTCTTTTATTTCAAATTATCAAGGAAAATACAAATGTCACAGATTATATGGATCACTTTTGTAATGCTTGAGTCCTATACGGGAGTGCCCATCACCCAAACAATGTTCATTGACCAACTAGGTAGGTTTTGGTTTTTCCTTTCTCCCGTCTACCCCACGGTTGATTTCCACTCAGTTTTACTTTCCTCTGTGCACATGAGTGTTCATTGTCCAGTTCCAATTTAATAGTGGGTACATGTGTGGTTTGTTTATTCCTTCATATTTCACATTAGCAGAACGGTCTGCAGTCCATCCAGATTGCTGCAAATTTTTCTAATATTCTGCTGTCATTCCTATTTCATGTGTCTGATGAAGTCCCATGACTCTAAAATTTTTTAGGATTTTATTTCCTCACACTTAATTTTGCCTCTGTTATTCTTACAGTGATTCTCTTTTTTTGGTGAAATACATCCTTTATATTTTCTTTTAATGAAATTTGAGCTTGCTGAATTCTCTCAATTTTACATTACAGGGAAATATCCTTATTTTATTCATGTTATGAAATATATTTTTGTGGCCATATAATCTTAGTATGATTTCCTCTTAGTCCGTTTGAGATATGATTTTAATGGTTTTCTTTTTCTTCTTTTGAAAAATCACTTCTTAGTCTCATTGCTCCTCTTTTTTATATATCGTTATGGGCTCCATGGCTGATTTTAAATGTTCATTTCATGAGTTTGGGGGGTTTCCTTGCAAGACATGGGTTTGTTTTCCTATGAAATATATCCTGAGTCCTTAGTATACAGATTCATGTCCTTCGTCAACTTTGGAAATTTCTAAGGTACTATTTCAAGAACTATGTGCTTCTCCACAGTTTCTTTGTTATCTATGCTCCCATTTCAGCAGATACGAGGTCTTCCTATCATCTTAAACTCTTAAATCTCTTTGATATTTTCTCTCTACCTATGCCTCCATGCTGATCTTTGTTAAATCAATAGTCTGAGGTTTAGAGTTCCCACTGACCCAATCCTGGTGGAAACTTTGATGTAGGCTTTTGAAACCATCTCAGAGGAATCCGAGGAAAAGAAAGAGAATCTCTCTTCTGTCATTTGCTGACTACTACTCGAGGCTCTCTAAATTCCAGCAACTTTTCTTTTCCTTATCTTAAGCCTGAAAAGAAGTCTTCAAGAAGAGGTGCAGAAGCTTGAGGCTGAGAGTGTGTTCAGGGACAATCAGTGCAAATGAAAAAATGGGTAATACTGTTTTACAGTAACATTTTGTTCCTAACTATAAACCCAGTCACTCTAAATAAAATTCAGAGTTTCAAAATTAGTCAAAATAAAGTTGCCCTGTATTAATTCTACGTGGAACAATTCAAACTGAAATTATTTCAGGGTGTAGTTGGTAAGAGGATGAGTTGAAGTTAATTAGAAGAGACAATTTCAGTCCAAATTATGTCATGGCATGAATTATGAAGTAATTGAACAATTCCAATGGGTTACTTTCATAATCATTTCAAATAGTGATATGATTGTCTTGAATATTTATGTGCCAAATAAAAAGACGTTAAATTTTATAGAGAAAGAGTCGTTGAAATTGTTTAAAGAGATATTCAGGGACAGAATAAATATTGATTCCTTTGCCTTGATAAATTAAGCAGACAAAAATAAGTATGGACATCAAATAGGAGTGCTACACTGACAGTGCAGGGCATGCTCGGATCAACCAGTAATGATGAATACATACATTTACACTACTCTTCTCATTTTGATGTTACTTTTTAGTATACAAACCACATTTTGTGTACTACATACACTAATGCACATGGAGGCTAGGCCTTCCTTCTATCCAGAGGGGCACCGCAGTGTTCCAACAGTTTTGCCTGCCTCAAACTCCTGGTCTGACACTTCAATTTATTGAGGCTACGGTTTTCTACATTATAGAGTAAGTGGAAAATGGCAGCTCTGAATTGTCTTTCAAAGGCAGGATCCCTTCCAGTCTCAGCAAGCTGGATTTATTTTATAGTACTTTCATATTGCTTTATGTGTTTGCTTGATTGGCTGAATAATTTTTCCAGGTTTTATAATTATAAAACATGGAAGTTTTAAATGTTGCAGCCATTTTGTCACCAATGAAAGCCAAAAGTTCAAAATATCAATTATAGTTATGCTGTATGACATGCTAGAAAGTAAATGTATGGATTTTGTAAAGACAGTGTTGCTTATGACATGACTAAAATTTTCTATATGTTTGACAGAACAATTTCTTATGTCAATATACATTATGAAACAAATATGCTGGTTTTTAAATTTATTGACCATTTTTTACCTATAAACTTTTTGATAGGTTTGTTAACTTTTTATATTTACAATGAAAATTAAGTTTTATTTAGAAAAAGCATAATAATATAAACAATAATCATTATTATAATTGTTATTTTGGGTTTATGTAATGGATAAAAATTCCATCATATTTTCAACAAAGAAAAAGGTTCCTAGCTCGAGTTTTAGGATGAAAAGCTTCTGAGCCAAAATATAGAAGAAGTATTTTTAAATCATTAAGAAAAAAAAAATGTTTGTCAAGCCTGTCAAACTGCTTGAAAGTGAATTCAATGTCAAGATGCTCATTTGAGGTAGATTATAGAAGGTGTATTTCTTTATTTTTTAATCTACAATGATCTGTGCATAGCTTGACACTTTTATTGTATCACAGCTTTACTAGCTGTAAAAATAAAGAGTTTCATCATTTTCCAATATTCTTGTAAAAATGCTAGGAAAAGATCTGTCTTACAAAGAGAAAATGTCATTTAATTATATGTAAAATATTAGAGTTGCAATTGAATTTGTGAACTGATCTCAGTGTTATTCAACTTAAAATTATTTCTATTGATAGGTAATAGATTAATACTTCAATTTTTTGAAGGTAAACACTGCTTTTGAAAACCATTAATATCAAATTATAATTTTCTTTGTTTTGACTAAAAATTTTTCTGCACAATCTCTCTTTCACCTTGGCATGTGTACTTAAAGTTATATGTTTGATTGCTTCAAAAAAATTTTATTGTAAAACTTTAACAATACTAGTGTCTTATCAAAAATACTTTACCTTGATCAGCTTTTGTCTTCTGAAACAGGTGTCACTATCATGACAGATTTTTTTTTTTTCAAGTGACACAGACACTTTTATATAGAATTTTAATTTTCCAACCTGGAGTATGTGAATTTTTATATAAAGATAAGGATGCAAATTTATTTTAGGAATAAAGAGCAAGTGGTCTGAAAAGCATGGGACTGTACAAGACTTATTTTCTCAGATAATAGCACAATGTTCTGTGTGATTTGAGTAGGAGATGAAGAAGCTAGAAACACAACATGGAATTGGGAGCCTCCATACCTTCCTTAGAAGATGACTAATGGGAAGTCTTATTTATAATAAGAATAAAATCATTAGATATAGACAAGGCTTTAAAGAAATAACTATGGAAAATGCAAATAAAAATGTTTTATGTTATTTGAGTTATGCCTGTGTAATAGATAATTTGATTACATACAACCTGGATTAGATATTAGCTTTAAGCTAACATGAGAGCACACAATTTTTAAAAGTCTTTGCATAGAATCATTTTATCCCAGAGCTATGAGCTGTACGACGTGTAAGTGCACACACACGGTATGTGCCAGTCCATATGTACATCGTGATCACCGACTACTTAATCGCCATAAAACATAATACTCAGAAAACAAAGATAAATTCAGCCGGTAAGGCACCCGATAAACACCCTAAGGAAGAATACAACTTTCAGGTTGTAAATCTCTACTGGATGAACAGGTGAAAATAGAGTTCTGCACACTTCTCAATGCAGCGTCCAGGACTGGAAAAGTCAGGACGGGGTGGTGAGAAGTGCACCTGAGCAGGCTGGACGGTGGTCTGCGTTAGAGTCTCCTCACGAGGTAATACAGTGAAAACAATCCAGGGCCCTTTGCATTAACGTGCTACTTTACAACTGAAATCACTTACATATGTATGTTTTAAGTCATTCGATCCTTACCGCTTTCTTGAGGTGGACATTGAAAAACAGACCTGAAATTAAACAAAATTCATATAAGTAGACTTGATATATACCACATTCTAAAATAGCAAGCACTTATGTCTTTTACCTACTCTATTTTGTTATTTCTTTGCTTTTTAAAAATTGATATTGACATCTACCCTCTAATAGGAAGTATTGTGTTCAGGTACATTATTGATTGTATTTTAAAAAAGTATAAATAATCACAAAACTAAGCATTTTATTGATTAAATTGGGAACAATTATAGAAGACCTTAATTTTTTTCCAGAAAATATTAATATTATTCAGATATCAGATCGCATCTTCTATATTTTATGTTTCCTGAGAGTGCTATAACAAATTACCACAAATTCGGTGGCTTAAAGAAGAGACATTCATTCTTTTTTTTTTTTTTTTTTTTGGTTTGAGTTTTTTTTGTTTGTTTGGTTTTTTTGTAGAGACAGAGTCTCACTTTATGGCCCTCGGTAGAGTTCTGTGGCATCACACAGCTCACAGCAAACTCCAGCTCCTGGGCTTAAGAGATTCTCTTGCCTCAGCCTCTGGAGTAGCCAGGACTACAGGCGCCCACCACAATGCCCGGCTATTTTTTTGTTGCAGTTTGGATGGGGCCATGTTTGAACCTGTCACCCTTGGTATATGGGGCCGGTGCCTTACCGACTGAGCCACGGGCGCCGCCCGAGATATTCATTCTTTCATAGCTTAGCAGGACAAAAATCTGATGCCAACATCACTGGGCTTAAATCAAGATGTGTTGGCAGAAACAAATTCATCTGGAGGCTCAAGAGACAACCTGTTCCTTAACCTTTACCTGCCTCTGATGACTGCCAGAGTTTCAATCTCTACTTGTTTGTGTGTTTCATCTCCGTATGCCCCGTTTTCTGTGGATACCTGTGATAAAATTTAGAGGCCACCCAAAAAATACAGTATGGTCTCATCTTGACCTTCTCAATTTAATCAGATTTGCAAAGGCATTTATTATTTCAAATAAGGCAACAAATTCAAGAGATTAGAATATGACATTTTGGAAGATATTATTCAGCTCATTATAATCTTCTTTCTGCCCTTTAAAGATTCATGGTCATCCCAGATACCAAATACATTCACTCTTTTCCCACATCCTCATAATCTCAACTCATTAAAGCATCACCTCGAGTTCAAAATGTCATTTAAATACCATCAGTCCAAAAATTTTAAATCTTATTGTCAAAATAATCTAAAGCAAGTATATGTGATATTCTGGGTATGACTTATTCTAGGGAAAATTTTCTCTCCATCTATACACACATGAAACCAGAAAAGTTATAGATTGTTAAGATCATAATTGTGGTATAGACGTAATATTACCTTTTTGGATATTCTCATTCCAAAATGAAGAAAATGGAATCACAAGTTCCAAGCAATTTTTAAATCAAACACATAAGATTCTAGTGGGTTTCAAGGCCTTAAGATAATTCTGGGTAGCTCAAAATTCTACCTTCTCCAGTGCAACTCCAACTTCTGCAACTTTGCTTGTGGACTAAACATCTTCCTCTCAGCCCAGTCCATACATTCTATAGATTTTGTGCCCAAGTCCCTGCCCTCAGAATCATCTTTTTTTCTTGAAGGATAACACATATGTGATTCTCAGTAGTTTTGTCAACCTATTTTCTGCCTGTAGAATTTTGGTAGTTAAAATGTCTTTATTTATTTTAGAATATCTCAGATTATTTCAGTTTAATCTGGCAAAAGGCTTGTGGGCCCTCCATATATGTCAGAGGAATTCACACCTTCAGAGAAGTACTTCCTCCACAACTCTTTCTTATATAATATAATCTCCATTCCTGCCTTTTGCAAGGAGATTGAGTAAATCCATGAGTCACATACATCATCTCTTCAGAACTACAGTTGTTCAGCGACACATGGTCCTTCTTTACAAGGCATGCTTTTCTAAGTTACACACGCACATACACCCATATTGCAAACTAGGTCAGACAAGAATTTCCCATATCATTAAGTCATAGTTTCTTTTTGCTTAATATTATTTCCTACAATTAATTTCTGTCCTCTTGCATTTTGCTATAATCATGCTATATCTTTAGTCCTTTGTTCAGAAATATCTTAAGATAAATATCAAGTTCATTGCTTATAATTTTTGTTCCTCCACGTAACTATAGGACACATTTCTGCAAAGTTTTCTTTGTACAAAAAAGATCGCCTTTTTACCAGTCTCCATATGTTGTTTATTTTCTCCTGAGCTCTCTCCAGAAGTGTTTTCCACCATTCACATTGTAACCACACCAGACCTGTCTGGTTCAACTTTATGTAACAAAGTCGTAAGTTTTTCTTCAGTTGCGTGGCCCCCCAGGTTGGAGGTCACATAACCTGAGCATGCCCAGATGAACTAACCATGTAAAGTGGAACGTGACTGCTCAATCCAGACTGAGGAGCAAGGGCTGAATTAAGAAAAGGATGCCATTGGAAAGATCCAGGATCCAATCAGGATGAGCCTTGGTGTCACTCTATATCCTGGTATGGTTAGACCACACCTCCTGGCATCAGTAAATAGTAAGATCCAATCAGATCACACCTCATTATCCTATGCCTATAAAACCTGTTCCAGCCTTCAGCTCTGGGAGAGATGGGAGTATTCCTTCATGCCTCCTCACCAGTCAACTTACAATAAAGGTTTTCTTTTCTAAAAGGCCAATTTCATGTTATTGACTTCTATACACATCAGGTAGTGAACCCATTGAATGCTTGGTAACAACACTTATACTAATGTTCTATTTATCTGAATTTAAGTATTTCTGTCATTTCCTTCAAATTTGTCTAATTCCAAAGCCCCTTATACATTTTTAAGTTATTTACTACAGCAGCATCACTTGTCTAGATCTGTAAATAGGCATTAGTTTCCTACAGATGGTATAACTAATCATTCAAAACTTTGTGGCTTAAGGCCGGGCGCCATGGCTCATGCCTATAATCGGAGCACTGTGGGAGGCTGAGGCAGGCAGACTGCTTGAGCTTAGGAGTTGGAGAGCTGTCTGAGAAAGAGCGAGACCCTGTTTCTAAAAAAAAAAAAAAAAATTAGCTTGGCATTGTGGCAGGCACCTGTAATCCCAGCTTCTTGGGAGGCTGAAGTAAGAGGACCTCTTGCCCTCATGAATTTGAGGTTTCTGTGAGCTCTGACATCCTGGTACTCTACCCAGGGTGACAGAGTCAGACTCTGTCTCCAGAAAAAACAAACAAACAAAACCTTTGTGACTTAAAACAATGTAAATTTGTATCTCATAGTTTTTGATACTAGAAGTCCAGAATCAGTGTTACTACACCAAGATCAAGGTGTCTGAAAGGCCATACTCTTCCCAGAAGACCTGGGGAAATGTGCCCCTTGCCATCTCCAGCTGCTGGTCACTGTCAGCATTCTTTGGCTTGTGTGGCACCACTCAAATCCCTGCCTCCAACTCCACCTTGCCTTTTTCTCACTGTATGTTTTAAATCTTCTGTGGCTTTCCTATTATAATGATAAATATGATTGTATTAAAATAGGTCCCATCCATTCAAGATTCAACTTAAACATTTGTATCAAAAGACATGTACACCAGTGATGCATCTTACAAGGGTATATGTGAAACTTGGTAAACGGTCTGTGAAGCTAGTGAATGATGCCCCATGAATATATCAATGTACACAGCTATGATTTAATTAAAAATAATAATAATAAAAAAATAAAAATTAAAAAAAGAATACAAAAAAAAAAGACATGTATCTAAATAAGGTGACACTTGGAACTTTCAGACATTTTTCAACTTATAACAAATATTGAGATAACACTGCATTTTAGAAAACAGTTTCATTTTATAAAATTTTGGCAAATTTGGCTATTACTAACTTGCAGATTTCAAAAGTTCATACTTTCTATTAAAGTAAATTCTTTATCATTGAATTTATGAAAACTTAATAAAATAATAAATGTTCAAATACCCCTCAAAGATATATAATTTGAGTATTCTGGAAAATAGATTATTTTAATCAGTTCATGAGTGGCTTATAAAATCTAGTTTGCCAGAATGCTCAATTTAACTAACGTTGGTTGAATGGAACTAGAACATGTATGGTTTTATTAAGTTGGATTTTCCTGTTGGTACATTACTTGTAGGCTTTCTTTAGAATAATGGTGCTTTCTCAGTAGATTACCTAAAAAACTTATTTACATTTTATCCTCAGACATTCACTAAATTCATCTTGATTATCATTAAAGACCTAGATTATTACCATATAAAATAAAACAACATTCTACGTCTATTTTAGCACACATGGTGTTTCATTGCCTTCTGGCAAAAGCCACTAGTTAGAACATTAATTCATACATTTAATTCTCTCTTGTAAGTAGCAGTTTCTTTTAAGACAACCTGCTGGTTTGAAGCAATACACCAACAGAAAAAATGTAGCAATTATGGATGTCCCATGACGGAATGGCTAGGAATGGCTAGTTTCTCGTATTTCACTTCATTATATTACAAGTTTCTTCAAAGGACCAGTCTCCATCACTCACTCCTAGAGAGCAAAACAGTTTCAATTTGATTTTCAGAATGATACTTCCCAAAGCTTGAAATGCTTGTACTTTGAAACACAGATACACAGTACTCCTCTCCTGAACTACCTAGACACAACGCCTCTCATCCTAATACACAGTACTCCTCTCCTGCACTACCTAGCAATAACACTGCTCGTCCTAATACCCAGTACTTCTCTCCTGAACTACCTAGCCACAGCGCCTCTCATCCTAACACACAGTACTGCTCTCCTGAACTACCTAGCCACAACGCCTCTCATCCTAATACACAGTACTCCTCTCCTGAACTACCTAGCCACAAGGCTGCTCATCCTAATACACAGTACTCCTCTCCTGAACTACCTAGCCACAATGCTGCTCGTCCTAATACCCAGTACTTCTCTCCTGAACTACCTAGCCACAACGCCTCTCATCCTAATACACAGTACTCCTCTCCTGAACTACCTAGCCACAACGCCTCTCATCCTAATACACAGTACTCCTCTCCTGAACTACCTAGCAATAACGCTGCTCGTCCTAATACCCAGTACTTCTCTCCTGAACTACCTAGCCACAGTGCCTCTCATCCTAATACACAGTACTCCTCTCCTGAACTACCTAGCCACAACGCCTCTCATCCTAATACACAGTACTCCTCTCCTGAACTACCTAGCCACAACCCTGCTCGTCCTAATACACAGTACTCCTCTCCTGAGCTACCTAGCCACAACCCTGCTCATCCTAATACACAGTACTCCTCTCCTGAACTACCTAGCCACAACCCTGCTCATCCTAATACACAGTACTCCTCTCCTGAACTACCTAGCCACAACCCTGCTCATCCTAATACACAGTACTCCTCTCCTGAACTACCTAGCCACAACGCCGCTCATCCTAATACACAGTACTCCTCTCCTGAACTACCTAGCCACAACGCCGCTCATCCTAATACACAGTACTCCTCTCCTGAACTACCTAGCCACAACGCCGCTCATCCTAATACACAGTACTCCTCTCCTGAACTACCTAGCCACAACTCCTCTCATCCTAATACACAGTACTTCTCTCCTGAACTACCAAGCCATAACCCTGCTCATCCTAATCAAACATTCCGTGTAAATAACCTATGTCATCTGTATGAGCCGAAATTAAGATATTTTCTATTTTTTCAGTAGTCAAATACAGACACAAAGACTAGTTAGGTTTTATCTCTGTGATAGAAGGTTATGTGTATCTAAATAAAATAATTCTTAAGTACAATTTGATGTCGGGCATAATAAAGTGGACTGAGAAGTCATCTTGCTTGATGTGAACTGATCTGCCCCTGACTAGCTTGTGGCACTGAGGATGCTATTTATTTCATGTTTTGTAAAGTGGGATCATTTGTGTGGTCAATTTTCCTATTGTTTCCAATTATTTTTTCCTCTTCACCAAAGGCTTTTGAGACACCTCCCATGCCACAGTAAATGCTGTGCCCCTCTATGTGAAAAGAATACACATCACTATACCATTGGTATCAGGATTAGGAATGGGACTTGCCTTTGGCCATAAGTGACTGGAAGAGGCATGCACCATTCTGTCATAGCAGAAGCTGCATGAAGTGTCATGAGGTGTCATCAGCACACACCTAACCTTTGCACAGAACAGCATGTCTTGGAAAGATGCTCGCCTTTAAGATTGGACCCCACACTTAAGAAGCTGTAATAAATACAGCCACTTCTCAGGCAGCACACAGCATGGACAACTGACTTTTTTGCAAGCCACTAAGGAATTGGTGGGTAGTGCAGAGTTTGGGTATAACATAGTAGAAGCTGAATTATAGACATAGCTATCTTGCATGATTATTTTGAGCAAGGTTCAGGGACAGCAGTTAGAAATATGGTAAATACAAAGCAATGCTCAAATAATTTCTGTTGTTATTATAACTATTATTATTTTAAAAATTCAAGAAATGATCTGAGAGATGATTACACTTTAGATTTAAAAAATGTAAGGATAATTATGTTTCACTGATTATAATATACTATGTGGAGACCAGAGAAGAGAACATATTTTTCTAAGTTTTATTGGGTAATAAATAATAATGACTGACTTTTCACGGTGTGGGTTTTCAAATACTCAAGATATTTATTCATTTGAGCAAATCAGGTAATCATCTAACTCTGTCATATTTCTTACAGCTCTATTGCTGCCTCCCATTCATGCTACTTTCTCCCTAAACAACAAAAACAGAAATAAACAAGAAAATTGATGAATGTACTATTTCAAAGGTTATATTCATATCTTACCCTCTCACAAATATAGGAAAATATTTTTGTATGGTTTAGAATGAAACTGGTTTACACTAATGAGTTTTAAATGTCAAAACTATTTTTGCAGGGACTTAAACTGCACTACTCATATCACATGTGGGAACAAAAAAGGGCAAAAATAAGTTCTATAAAGTCATAGTCATGATGTTTTTCTTGCCTGGCTCTACCACTAAATTCCAATTCTATCTCTTTATGACCCTTCATCTGTTTGAAACGGAAGTGGTCTCATGTATCCTCTGAAATTCAAGTCTCTAATTTATACACAGTTAATAGCTGCAAGTGCAATTCTTCACTTAATCTACAATTTCCTTTTTTAAACTTTATTTGTAGATATTGAGTATAAGTAGAGCATTAGATCCTCATGGGAGATCCTATTAGTTTTGATTATCTACCTTTGGCCTAAAATGATGGTCAAATTAGGTACTTTTATCAAGTTCGTCCTATACATTAACATACAGTTGTATTATAAAATGTTGATATGGGGCACCTAAAAAAAATAGTAGTATTTATTCATTTTTACAAGAGTGTTGGTTCCACTGGCAGTTAAGCTCCATCATCTCAACAGCTTTTAGGGCTTCTATATATCAACAACAAAAAAAACATTTCTAGTTTCTTAAGAGCAGGAATTTGCTTTCGGTAACACTGGATTTTTTACTATGTTCATTAAATCTAAAATTCAATAATTCTATGAGGCAGATTTTCATTTATTAGCTTATTTTGGACATTTCTTTTCCATGAATTTAATGATTATGTTCGTGTTGATTATACAGCAGATGACATCCTGAGGGCTGGAATACAGTGAACACAACAAAATGAACAAAAACGCCCGTCCTCACGCTGCTTAGATTCCGTGGATTGTGAGAGCCTTTCCCAGACAAGAAGCAGTAGACATTTGTGTTATCAAACCTTTAAGTTTCTGGCTTCCTGTATCAGCTCTTACTATTTTCTGTAAGTGATTTAGAACAGTGAGTGAAATGTGCAGTGCCTGTTGTGATGTTATCAGGTGCAAAGATGATAAAGATTGAAATCTCATCATATTGGGTATTACCCTTAACAAATATGAAGTGATCATTCTTATCCTTCCTTACTTTGTTGGTTTAAAGCCTATTGTGTCTGCAAATAGAATTGCAACACCTGCTTTTTTTCTGATTATCATTTGCCTGAAATATGGATGACCATCCTTTCACCCTGAGTCTATATTTATCTTTTAAGGTAAGATGTGACTCTTGTATGCAGCAAATATCTGGCCTGAGTTTTTGTATCCAGTCAGCTAACCTGTGCCTCTTTAGAGGACAGTTTAAGCTGTTCATATTAATGGAGAATATTGATATGTCTGGTGAAATTTTGGGTATCAAGTTTTTCGAAAGTCCAGTGGACATTTTTAATCCTTTCACCACTGTGGAAGTTGGAGTTTGATCAAAATTTTCTGAGTGAGTTTACTTTTGTGGTAGAGGATTGGACTGGTCATTATGCAGAATAGGTCTGAGAATATCCTGAAGAGCTGGTTTGGTTATGGCAAGTTTCTTCAACATATGAATGTTATTAAAGTATTTAATTTCTCCATCATAAATGAAACTCAGTTTAGCTGGATAGAGGATCCGGGGTTGAAAGTTATTTTGCTTTAGGAGATTAAAAGTCAATGACCATCTTCTTCTGGCTTGAAAATTTTCAGCAGAGAGATCTGCAGTCATTCTAGTATTCTTCCCTTTGTAGGTAATGGATTTCTTATGTCTGGCTGCTTTCAGAATTTTCTCCTTCATATTAATATTAACTTTAGTGAAGTTAATTATGATATGCCTGGGGGATATCTTATTCGGGTTGAGTCGTGCTGGGGTTCTGAAACTGTCTGCTATCTGAATTTCAGAATCTCTTGGCATGTCTGGAAAATTCTCTTTCATAATTTCATGGAGAAGGGCCTCTGTGTCTTGTGAGGCCACTTCATCACTTTCAGGGATTCCAATGAGGCGGATATTAGCCTTCTTTAAATTATCCCAGAGCTCTCTGAGAGAATGATCTGTTTTTGCTCTCCATTTCTCTTCCTCATTGAGAGTTTGGGAGCATTCAAAGGCTTTGTCTTCAATGTCAGAATACTTTCTTCTGCTTGCTCCACTCTGTTACTGAGGGATTCTACTGTATTTTTCAGATTGTTGAGGACTGCAAATTCTTGCTTTAGTGCGTCAAAATCTTTGGTGGTTTTGTCTTTAAATTCGTTAAATTCTTGAGACAACTTTTGAAATTCTCCTCAAATTTCTAATTCCAAATTTTGAATTTCTCCTTGAATTTCTAATTCCAAATTTCCCGACATTCTATTAATCTTGTTTGCAATCTAAATTCTGAATTCGATTTCTGACACCTTAGCCATCTGTTTATGAATGGGATCTTCAGTTACATCTGCCATATCTTTCCTTGGGGGGGATTGATCTATTCTGGTTATTCATGTTACCAGAGTTTTTCTGCTGATTCCACCCTATAATTGTTTTACACCATTTGATTTTTCCCCTGGATCTTGTCAAGGACCCGTACAGTGCTACGTCCTGAGAAACTGGAGACCTGTTTGGTGTGGTGGGGCTAAGTGGTTCTGTCTTGTTTTCAGTTGGACTCTGTCTGACCCTTTTGTTTGTATCCTTGGGGTCACAGCTCACCTCAGCATGGTTGATGTGCGTTCTTCAACCTTCTCTCTTGGTTCAGCTCTAATCCACCAGGTTACTTGCCAAATTTCTGTCCTTCAACTCTCCTTCTGGATGGGAGCCTCTGTGGAAAGCTGACTTCAGTCAGCCATCTTTTCTCCACCCCACCTCACTTTTAATTTTCATAGTGAAATTTCAGGACATAATGTGTCTCAGGGAAGGTATTTTTCAAAAAGGGAATATTTTATTCTATTTCACATAGATATAAAGAAGAAAAATTCTATACAGTTATAAGATTTTACTCATTTTTAATTTAATTCCAATTATTTTATTTTTGTTTCAAAATATTATGAGGGTAAAATGCTATATTGTTACATGTATCAAATTTGTTTGCCTGCATCAGGGTTGTGGTGTGACCATTGTGCCCATGGGGTAGGTTTTCTCCCACCCCCTCCTCTCCCTTCTCCCCTGCTTGATTCTTGCTAAGTTAATTCCCTCTTTGCACACACATGCTCGTCAGTAACTTCCATTTTGACAGTAGGTATTGTGGTGTTTGTTTTTCTATTCTGTAGATACCTCACTTAGGATAGTGGTCTCAGTTCCATCCATATTGTTGCAAAAGGCATTAAATAACCGTTCTTCATGGCTGAGTAGTATTTCATGGTGCACATATGCCACATTTGTTAATCTGTGCTTGAACTGATGGACACTTGGGTGGACTCCGCATCTCTGCAGTTATGAATTGTGCTGAAGTAACATTCATAAGCAGGTGTCTTGTTGATACCACAACTAATGGTATCAGTTGTGGGATTTTCTTGTAATCCAATTGCCTAACTGATTTTTTCATCACTTTTCCAAGTTAAGAATTATCAACAATGTACTTGCAAAAGAGTTATTAAGTATAGACAAATAATCAGAAAAGTATATGTAAAAGTATAAAACATATGAAAAGGCATTCGACTAAGAATTAGGTAAATGAAGCACAATGATTTCTTAAGGATCTACATACAGCTGATGTTTGAATAAATTGATACTAAGCTTCTGAACAGTAATTACCAAATATATCTTTCCAAGATTAAATGTATTTATGCTCTTTAGCTTTTTATTTACTTAATTTATACCATTATCTCCCAAATAAGGGAGTGAATGCCTCAACATTGCATGCATATAAGTTACAAGACTCTTTCTTTACTCAACTCTAAAAAATAAACAAGTTTAATGAGAAGACGATATTTCTATGAGTATTTCTCAATTAGCCACTTTGAACATTTTATGTAATCCTGAATGTGGAACGTACAAAGAAGAAGAAGAAATACCAGCAGCTTCCACGTGATGAATGGAATTCAAATGTGATGAATGGAATTTAAAATCAATTCCTATTACTCCAATTTGTATGTTTAAATAAACTCAAAGTTAATATTTTTATCTTCTCTAGTCTGCTCTTTTATGTATATTGCTCTCTAAGACACAAAATGAGACAGTTGGCAACAATTTCAGCCTCCTGAGTAAAGGAATAAGAATGCCAATAAAAGTCTGAACTGGTTACCTTCCAACATAATTTTTTGCAATGATAGAAATTTACAAAACTACAGTTAGCATGATGGCCAGTAGTCTAGTGTAGCAGCTAAGATTTAAAATGTAGGAAATGATTTACTTAAATTCAGTTTAGTCACCTATGGCCCATGGCTATCATGTCAGATGGAACAGGTCCAGCCACTAAATGGTGCCACCACTAAACGTGAGAGGATTTTACAGTAACAGAAGTGGAACAAGCTAAGATTGGATGTGGACGAGAGAAACCTAATGATAAACAAATAAATAAAAAGAGTGAAAATCCAATTAAAGGTAAAATTGGAAAGACAGACTGACAAAAAAGAAAAAATCAGTAGAAATTAATGACTAGAAATGGGAAAGTGAAATCAAAAGTTTAAGTGTGGCTGGGTGTGGTGACCACAACTGTAATTCTAGATACTGAGCACCTGGGACAGGAGGATTGTTTGAGGCCACATGTTCCGAACCTGCCTGAGCACCAATGGGACCCCATACTACAAAAAAATCAAAAAAATTAGCCAAACGTGGTGACACGTATCAGTAGTCCCACTTACTCAGGAGGCTGAGGCAAGAGGATCAATGAAGCTACTGCACTCTAACCACTTTAACAGAGTGAGTCCCTGTCTAAAACACAAACAAAAAAAGTGCAGCCATCTGAAAGTGGTCGTTAAAAAATCAATTTATTACAAAAAACAGGTACTTTATTGTTTACTTTCATTCACTATTAATCAGGTTGGCATACTTGCTTTTTTGGTAAATATAGTAAGAGATTAATTCTAATTTTCTAATTCATTTTGGTGAGAATTTTCATCAAAATTGTAATGGAAATTTAAATTCTGCTGGACTTTAAAATACACTATCAACTGTAAGTCATTTATTCATCTTTTTTTCATAAAGTTCACTGCTACTACCTTGCAGTGCTTATATTTGTGTGAATTTTTTTGCATCATATAAAAATTCATTTTCAACTTCATACAAGGTGATCATATGCTCATTAGTTTTTTATCAGTCTTTTATTTGCATATGAGGTCTGACAGTTAAGTTTGTGAACTTGCCACCAGGCACTTAGGTTGGCAGAGCTGTACAAACAATTCATAATCTTTTTTTTTTTTTTTTTTTTTTTACAGTTTTTGGCCGGGGCTGGGTTTGAACCTGCCACCTCTGGCATATGTGGCTGGCACCCTACCCCTTTGAGCCACCGCCACCTGCCGCAGACTGCCAGTCGTTGGGCCTCAGTCTGAGGGCGTTTCAGGGCGAACGGTACAGGTTGATTGGAAGGTCGACGCAGGATGGAAAATGACAAACTGCCACACCACAAGTGATGAAGAAAGCAGCTGTACTTTACTGAATTTTAAGATTGGTTTTTATACATTTTTGACAAAGCATTACAAATTACAAAAGGTATTTTTACAACTTGCTGAGCTTTACAAGTTAATATCTAACCTTGTAGATGTGAGTATTTGACCATCTCACTTAAACAATATCCTGTCTGCAAGGGGTTTTGCCCGCGAGGGGGAACAAAGGCTGTTGGTTATCAGTTGTGTCTTTCACTTCCCCTTATCTAAGTAAATGCTTTAAAGGTTAGAGTTTTAAAACGTGAAAATTCTTTCTTTATAACTACTAGTATTAGTAATAATTCACAAATTATTTACTTCTAATGTGATTAAAAGATTTCATATATGTGTAAATTATGTAAGTGATTATAGTACTAGGAAATATATGAAATGTAAAGGTATGTGGAAAGTTTTAAGTCGTGGGTGGCTGTGGGTGGTGTAAGTACATATCTAGATGGAGCATCTTGTTTGCTGTTCCTGCATTGTCTCAATGCATTGTCTCAATTCACTGACATTTATGGTGGGAGCGTGCTCCCTTGGAGACATTCAGTCTCCTCTGGATATATGAGATCATGGATCAGTAAGTCATTATGTTTATTCTTAGTTGCTTAAGACATTCAAGCAACAATCAAGCATTCAACTTAACAAACAGGTTTCAAACAGGTTTCAGGGTAAAGGTTACTTAGGCCTTTATGCCGCACCTTAAGAGTTTCTACGTTCACTAAAAGGCATGCTAGGCAACTTATGCGCCGCTGTCGCAAGCCAGGGGGACTGGGGGCAACGCTCCGGGGAGCACGCACCGCCTTACCGCGGTCTTTACAACGCGGACAGAGCCATCCCACCACGGCTGGATGCCGGGGGTGCGGCATTTCCCCCTTTTTTGTTAATGAAACGTAGCTCAAACAGGTCTTGGCGAACAGCCTTTAAGGAGGAGAAAACGCAACGAAGAAGACAAGGTAACAGTAAAACAACACAAAATATCAGGCATCCGATGATGACAATAAACATAATGTACTGAATCCAAGACAAAGGATTTAATGATTTAAGATTGTCAGAGAGTGATTGAGCCAGTGAATCAAGAGACGTGGCAGACAAATGGGCTTCACTGATGGTAGTGATATCTTTTTGGAGAGTTTGTAAATCATGAGTTATATCATTGTCCTTCCAGACACCCTGTAAATGAGCTTTAGTTTTGTCCCAAGAAGTGGAAAGATTATAAGGTAAAGGAGTAACACAAATAGCTGGAAAAGCAGAGTGGCATCTGGTTTGAAGTTTATGTTGTATGAATTTAATGTCTTGACCTAAAGCTAATACCACTTCTTCTAAAATATTGAGTTTAGCTTCAAGCTTGTTATCAATACTGGCTTGAGTCATCAAAGCCAGAGTAATGTTGCTGCTGAGAGAATTAACGAAGTGAGCTGTGTGAACTTCTTGAACTAAAGCAGTGGTAGCTACAGCAAAAGTCGTGACTATAGAAATTAAAGCTAAAATACCAAGGATTAATGCAGCAACAAATCTTTTAGGTCTAATTAATTGATTAACAGTATGTAAAACTTGCAGGGCAGAATTATCATACCAGGGATCATCTTGTAAGTCAACAGGTAAAAGTACATAAGAGGGTCTTTTTACAATTAAAACAGAGTTAAACAATCTTTCATTGAATAAATCAGTAGAAGTAAGACAATTAGTCACTTTACAAGCAGTACAGGATATATGGTATGAATTGGCTATTGGAGTAATAGTTAAGTATTTATTAGGAGCTAATAGTAGAGCATATGGGTAACCAACACAAACTCTTACTGATATTGCAATAGGATTAGACATACCAGGTTTTGTTTCTAAAAGTAAGTTGGATGCAGCAACAAGTCTAAATAAATTATAATGTATTTGAGTTTTATTGTTTTCTTGGGCAATCCATATAGGTTCAACCAAGCCAGGTGTAAACCACCGTTGAACAGGTTGAGGGGCACCAGACCAACGAAATGTACTGTACGTATTACGGTTCCATTCATGGTCAGTGCAAGAAGTACGAGAATAATCCCAAATAGTGACTTGTGAATTAAGAGGAATATGTTTACTGATAGCGTTTGGAAATCCACAAGAGAGCCAAGTAGGTGTGTTAGTTAAAGAGGATTTCCAAAATTGATCTTTCTGTTTATATTTCTCATTACAATGGGAGATAGGTAAAGGATATCGAGATAAACAAGTTTCATTATAGTCAAGAGGACCAAGAGTTTGTATTTCATATTTCCAAATATCACGTTTTCCAGGTTGATTAGGATTGGGAGCATCAGTGAGAAAAGCTCTATAACTAGTAGGCAAACAAAAGGGGGGCGTTCTGCCCTTTAAGGTAAAACAGATTGGGAGTGAATCAGCTTTTCCAGTGAAATTGATTAAAGCTGCAGCATGATGTCTAGACTCTGAATCAGTTAGACCTCCTAGACGGAGGGAGTCATTAGAAAGAATTTTAATGGGGTCTGGATCTAGCCAGCCCACAGGATGGAGTAGTGGCGGGTTAGGAACATAAGACCAATATGTAGTACTCTCCACTTTAGGAGTGGATATAAGTGATAAAAATGCAACAAAGTACATTGTAGGAGTTAGAGGATTATTTTGTGATAAAAGAAGTTGTTTAGCTTGTTTCACCAGGGCGCGGATTTGAGTCCAGGTGATCTTGGAAGGCCTCGGGGAGACTTCCACTGTCGTCCTCATCTGTGCAGATAGAATTTTCATCCGTCGAAGGCGTGGTCGTCTGCGTCTGGTTTTCCGGAGGAGCCGGTTTGATGAGTCGATCTGGGATCCAGATGGGGGACTCGGCATCCTGTGGAAACACACAAGCATAGCCTCGTCCTGAGGTTAGTAATATATCAGGGCCCTTCCATTGGCCCGATAGTAAATCTTTCCAGAGTACTTTTGGAAGGGTGGCAGCCGATTGCGGTTGCCAGTGAGATAAGGCAGGGGTTAAATTATTAGAATTTACATTAAGATGATTTAGGACAAATAAAGCATGAGTTAGGATATGATGAGGAGAAAAATATTTATGAGCTTTTTGTAAACGTTCAATCTGTAACTTTAATATTTGATTAGTACGTTCTACAATCCCCTGACCCTGAGGATTGTAAGGGATTCCCGTAGAATGAGCAATTTTCCATTGTAGGCAAAATTGTTCAAATGCTCGAGAGGTATAAGCTGGAGCATTGTCAGTTTTTAGTTGATGAGGGACACCTAGCTGCTGAAAGCAGTACAGCAGGTGTTGTACAACATCCTTATAAGCCTCGCCAGTTCTCGCAGAGGCACAGATATAGTGAGAGAAAGTATCTACAGTGACATGTACATATTGTAATTTTCCAAAACTTGAGACATGTGTAACATCCATTTGCCACAACACATTGGGGCGTAGACCCCGAGGATTAACACCAAACTTTAAAGGATGATGAGTAACAGGACAAGCTTTACACTTTAAGACTATTTGTCTGGCCTGTTCTCTAGTGATTTGAAACATTTTTCTTAATGTATTAGCATTTTGATGATGTAACGCGTGGCTTTCTTCCGCCTCCGTCACTGATGCCACTATGGTACGTGTTAATAGATCAGCAGTGGCATTTCCCTGGGCCAAAGGGCCAGGTAAATTAGTGTGTCCTCTTATGTGACCAATATAAAACTGATTATTTCTTTGTTGAACTAAAATTTGTAGTTTCTTTAATAAAGGCAGAATAGTGGAAGTTCCTGTTAAAAGAGCAGTTTCAAGGGCTGGAAAAAGGGAAGCAACATACTTGGAGTCTGTATACAAGTTAAACTTCTGCTTGAAATTGTTAAAGGCTGAAATTAAAGCCCACAATTCTGTTTGTTGAGCAGAGGCCTGTGCTATCTCTTTAACAAGAGGAGACAGACCTGGGCTGAAAACCACGGCCCTTCCTGTGGAGGAGCCATCTGTGAATAAAGTTATTGCATCAGACAGTGGTTGTTTAGAGCACATAAGAGGAAACACAAGTGAAACTGTTTTTGTAAATTCAACTAAAGGATGTTTTGGATAGTGATATAAAATTTGACCTGTGTAGCCTTGTAAGGCTAATACCCAATCGTCATTATATTGGAATAGTTGTTCTACTTGAGTTTTATTATAAGCAGTTATAATTATATGAGGATCTTTACCAAATAATTCCCGTGATCTTTTTCTTCCTTTATCAATTAGTAATGACACCAGGTATGGATAATCGGCAACAATTTTTGTTTGAACATGTGGTAAATGAATCCATTCTAAAATACCTTCCTGCCACAAGCAGCCTGTAGGAGTATATTCAGTAGAAAAAATAAGTAGAGACCATGGATTTTGATAATTAACTTGTTTAACTTTGGCTTGGGTTAAAGCTTGTTCAACAACTTCTAAAGCTTGTAAGGCTTCAGGGGTTAAATGTCTAGGGGAACGGGGATTTGAGTTCCCCTGTAAGATAGCAAACAAAGGGCTAAGAGTTCCTGTAGTAATCTTTAAGAAAGGTCGAATCCAATTTATTTCCCCTAATAATTTTTGATAATCATTGAGAGTTTGTAATTTATCTCTGCGTATTTGTACTTTTTGTGGGGCAATGTAGTCTGAATGAATCCATTGCCCCAGGTAACTAAGTGGTTTATCTTTTTGAATTTTTTCAGGAGCAATAACTAAACCGAACTTAGTTAATTGTTCTATAGCTTTTTCTAAAATAAATTGTACTTGTGATAACTGAGGATGAGCTAGTAATATATCATCCATATAATGAATAATATAAGCACTAGGAAACTGCTCTCGTAAGGCTGCCAATGCAGCTGCCACAAATTTTTGACATAATGTAGGGCTGTTTTTCATACCTTGAGGTAAAGTTTTCCATTGATATCTTTTAAATGGTTCCCGTAAGTTTAGAGAAGGAACACTGAATGCAAAACGGGGGCAGTCATCAGGATGTAAATTAATAGTAAAAAAGCAGTCTTGTAAATCAATTATTATAAGTGACCATTGTTCAGGTACTGCTACAGGAGATGGGAGTCCGGGTTGAAGGGCACCCATATCTTCCATAATGACATTCACTGCTCTTAGATCCTGTAAAAGTCTCCATTTGCCAGATTTTTTCTTAATAACAAAGACAGGAGTATTCCATGGACTAGTGGATTCCTCTAAATGTCCTTTATCTAATTGTTCTTGTACTAAAATTTGTAATGCCTGTAACTTTTCTGTTGTTAGGGGCCACTGACTAACCCACACAGGAGTATCTGTTAACCATTTTATTTTACAGGCATAGTTTTCTGCAGTGGCCCCTATGAAAAACACTGATCATTTAATTGATCGCCTGTAACCAATTTCATGTCCATAACATGTAAAAGATCTCGTCCCCATAAAGTATAGGGTAGAGAAGGTAACACATAAGGTTGAATGTAAATTTTCTTGTCTTTATATTCACATAATAAGAAAGATGTGCTACGCATAACACCAGAAACAGAGCCTAAACCAACTAAGGAAGATCCGGTCCGATGGACCGGCCAAGATTTTGGCCAGTCAGAAGCTGCAATGCAGGTTACATCGGCTCCTGTGTCCATTAATCCTTTAATAGGTCTGCCTTCAACTTTCATTTTTAACATTGGCCGATCATACAAGTCATGTATAAGAGCTACACAGTCTTGATCAGTGAACCCAAATTGGCCTTCTCCTCTAGCATCGTGTAGATGATAGGTGGGAAGTGGTATATATGGTAGTAGTAACAGCTGAGCAATTCTCTGTCCTTTATGAATTTGTGTAGTCTCCACTAAAGATTTTACCATGACTTTAATTGTATTTTCAGTATCTGAATCAATTACACCTGGAACAACTTCAAAATGTTTAGTATAATTTGAACTACGTCCCAATATGACACCAACCGTGCCAGGTAATAATTTTCCTTTAATGCCAGTAGGAATAAGAGTAACACCATCATGTTTAGATATAATCACATCTTTAGAGCTAGCAAGATCCAAGCCTGCACTGCCAGGAGTTCCTCGTGGGAGATCATGAATTGTCCATTCAGGTGGTAAACAATTTGTTGTAGAGGTAGGTTCTAAAATAGGCTGTACTGCAGTAGACATTGCAGACTCTCCCTTGGGATCGGGGCTGGGAGAATGCCCCTTATCTAGTTTTTTGTCTTGTTGCCTTCATTAGCATTAGCACCCTTGTTTGACAAGGGGGTTCCATCCTTATGAAATTTAGATTTACATTCATTTTTCCAATGTCTGCCCTTCTTACAACGAGGGCATGGTCCCGGGGGGAGTCCGCGGGCCTTATCATTACCATCATCATTACTACCCCTTTTACAATCTTTTTGTATGTGACCATGCTTCCCGCAATTATAGCAGGTGGGTATGGCATGTGGGGGTTTACAACTAAAACATGTGTTACTAGGGTCTCTATCAAGAGCATTTTTAACATATGAACTAAACTTTTGACCCCGCATTGCTGCAGCAAACGCCATTCCTTGTACGATTGCTGGTGAGGCATCCATGCATGCTTTAATATAATCTTGTATTGTACCTGTTTTTCTGAGTGGACGTATTAAGTCCTGACACAGCGCATTTGCATTTTCCCAAGCCAGTTGCTTGAGTAATAATGCTGTGCCCTCAGATGGTGGGAGCATTCTATTAATAGCTTCCTCCAGGCGTGAGATAAAGTCAGGATACGATTCTTCCATACCCTGTTTTATGCCTGCTAAAGTGGTGCCTTTGGTTCCTGGAGGAGGTAGTTTGCGCCAGGCAGAAACCGCATTGTGGCTGACTAATTCTAAAAATTGTCGAGGTAATTTAATTTGATTTTCTGTGGTGGCAAACTCATCCGTTCCTAAAAGCATGGATAGCGTGGGCTGTGCCTTTTTACCCACATGTTGGTTAATGCTTTCTCTGCATCTATCCTCATACTCTGTTCTCCATAAAATATAATCACCTGGAGAAAGTGTGGCCTTGGCTGTTTGTTGCCAATCATACGGAGTAAGCCACAAACTACCAATTGATTCTACTATTTGTAAAGTATAAGGGGCAGAGGCTCCCGACGTACGGACAGCCTGCTGCAGTTCTTTAAGTGTCTTTAACGACAGAGGTTCCCAGGTTGGTGGTGCCCGTTCTTCAGTAGGAAAGCGTACTGGGAAAGCGAAAGTAAAATCTCCCTGTTGACGGGCTTCCCGCATTGCCGCCTGAAAACCCGCGGGCGGCGGGGGGGGCAAGGGGGCACACGAGGAAGCGGAGCCCGTAAAACTGGTTTGGGTGTAGTCATGGGGACACGAACTGCCGGATAAGCTCGGCGAGGATGAATGAAATCATCCGTTCTATCCCTCTCATCTGGTTTTGTAAACTCATCCACCACATCCCACTCATCACTGTCCGAAGAATTATCAATTGGTGGGAGCGGCGGCAGGATGTCTTTAAGTGGTGGAGCTGAGGGAATAACGCCCTCAGTATTAGATGTCGGCTCAGGGTCTTTAAGAGCCTCGGGGGGAACTTCATCATAAATGGGTGCCACCTTAGTTTCGGGGCTTTCAGCCTCTGAATCAGTTTCTCTTATAAATGCTTCTAGAAAGGTGTTGTCAGCCAAAAGTTCTCTAACCTGCAGCCACAAAGGGAAAGCCTGTGGGGGCAAAACCTGCTCCCCATGCTCCTGCATGTAACGTCGCATTTCGCGCCCTACTCTCTTCCAGTCAGAGAGAGAGAGAGAGCCTTCTTCCAGAAACCAAGGACTGACCAACTTTATGAAATGCATAAGCTCCTCCAACCGTTTGAGAGACACATGAAAACCATTTTTCTCTAACAAACGCTGTATCATGACACTGAGCATATGTTCCTCTTTTCCCAATGCATGCCCCATGTTTTCCTGCGGATTACTCACACTTAACCGGTCAGCCTTTACCGGCGGGACTGCAGCTCCCTGGTGAGAGTCGCCTTCAATCTGAAAAGAAGGAAAGAAAGAAAAAGAAAGATCACCTGTCCTTCAGGTCCCTGTTCGGGCGCCAGCTGCCGCAGACTGCCAGTCGTTGGGCCTCAGTCTGAGGGCGTTTCAGGGCGAACGGTACAGGTTGATTGGAAGGTCGACGCAGGATGGAAAATGACAAACTGCCACACCACAAGTGATGAAGAAAGCAGCTGTACTTTACTGAATTTTAAGATTGGTTTTTATACATTTTTGACAAAGCATTACAAATTACAAAAGGTATTTTTACAACTTGCTGAGCTTTACAAGTTAATATCTAACCTTGTAGATGTGAGTATTTGACCATCTCACTTAAACAATATCCTGTCTGCAAGGGGTTTTGCCCGCGAGGGGGAACAAAGGCTGTTGGTTATCAGTTGTGTCTTTCACTTCCCCTTATCTAAGTAAATGCTTTAAAGGTTAGAGTTTTAAAACGTGAAAATTCTTTCTTTATAACTACTAGTATTAGTAATAATTCACAAATTATTTACTTCTAATGTGATTAAAAGATTTCATATATGTGTAAATTATGTAAGTGATTATAGTACTAGGAAATATATGAAATGTAAAGGTATGTGGAAAGTTTTAAGTCGTGGGTGGCTGTGGGTGGTGTAAGTACATATCTAGATGGAGCATCTTGTTTGCTGTTCCTGCATTGTCTCAATGCATTGTCTCAATTCACTGACATTTATGGTGGGAGCGTGCTCCCTTGGAGACATTCAGTCTCCTCTGGATATATGAGATCATGGATCAGTAAGTCATTATGTTTATTCTTAGTTGCTTAAGACATTCAAGCAACAATCAAGCATTCAACTTAACAAACAGGTTTCAAACAGGTTTCAGGGTAAAGGTTACTTAGGCCTTTATGCCGCACCTTAAGAGTTTCTACGTTCACTAAAAGGCATGCTAGGCAACTTATGCGCCGCTGTCGCAAGCCAGGGGGACTGGGGGCAACGCTCCGGGGAGCACGCACCGCCTTACCGCGGTCTTTACAACGCGGACAGAGCCATCCCACCACGGCTGGATGCCGGGGGTGCGGCAGCCACCCATCAATTCATAATCTTGGTGTATCGGTGTTTCATAGCTGGGTTAGTGTGGAAATACACAAGTTTGATTTCTTGCCAAACTTGGCAAGAGCTGAAGTGAATTGGGAGACATGTTAGTACAAGTTTATGGGGGCACTGCCATGGTGAAAACCGAAGCATACAAATGGATTAAACGTTTTTTTCTGAGGGAAGAGAATGCATGTCGAAATCATTAACTGACTATGAGAAGCATAGCAGACTGGGGAAACATGGATAGAGAAACAGGAAATCTTAACTGAAAATCTTGGCGTGAGAAACGTGTGACTCTTCGCATCAAGACAATGCACCAGCTCACCCAGAAATGTCTGTGAAGGAGTATTTAGACAGTAAACAAATAACTGTATTGGAATCCTCCCCTTCTCATTTGATCTGGCCCCCAGTGAGTTCTATCTTTACCAAAGGAAATATTGAAAAGAAGACATGTCGATGACTCTCAGAAAATCAAGGGTGAAACAAGGACAGCTCTGGTGGCCATGCCAGTAAGAAGTTCCAAAACTGCTTTGAAGGGTGAACTATGCACTGATGTCATGAACAGCTTTCCAAAGGGACTCCTTCAAAGGTTAGAGTATTAATATTCAGCAATGAGATATTTAGCATTTTTTCTAGTGTGAGTTGGTGAACTTAATGGTCAGACTTTTTATGATTTAATCAATATTAACTTGCATGAATTTTTTTATGTTAATGCATTTTTAAGCAAATCTACATTTATTATCTTTTCCTTCCTCAAAAAAATTAATCTTGAGGTTTTCCAGGATAATTATTTTCCTGTTTTTTCACCTTTTTTTTTTTTTTTTTTTGTAGAGACAGCATCTCTCTTTACCATCTTCGGTAGAGTGCCATGATGTCACAGGACTCACAGCAACCTCTAGCTCTTGGGCTTCCACGATTCTCCTGCCTCAGCCTCCCAAGCAGCTGGGACTACAGGCGCCAACCACAACACCCTGCTATTTTTTGTTTGCAGTTCAGCTGGGGCTGGATTTAAGCCCACCACCCTCGGTATATGGGGTCAGCGCCCTACTCACTGAGCTACAGGTACCACCCTGTTTTTTCACTTTTTAAAAATAATTTTAGTCTCTTCCTTTGTTACTTTCTTGTTGAACAAGTGTCCTACTTTATATTTTTTAGTTTTCAAATACTGAATATTTTGGTTTTATATTTGTTATTTAATTGCAAACCCAGCTGGAAAAATAGACTTTTAGTACTTTATCAACACAATTTTAAAAATATTCATTTTACTCCTAAATATTGTCTATATTATTCATTTTCCAGTTTCTCGAATTTCCTACCTAGTAATTTGTCTTTAATTACCCTCCCTGTATATTACATCAATAGAAAGGTTAATATATATTATCTGTAGAGGCATAAGACCCTCTCCTTGGTAGAGCAGAGTTTGATTTAATTTTAGTGTTTCCTTAAAGGTCATTCACTTAGTAACTAAGACATTACCTTTTGGGGTACATTGCTAAAGAAATATGGGCCGTATTTCTTAATCAAATCATCTCTTTTACCTCCAATTGGATGTCTTTGGTAGTACTACAGAACTCCTACACAAATCTATCGGTGTACATTCATAAAAATAAAATACTTCAAAGGATAATGGGACAGATCCCTTAGTAGGTAACCTTCACCATGCTTACTAATGTGTTATCTGAACAGTTAGAAACTGTATCTCTGCTGTCCTCTGGAGATACTATATTTGTAAGTAATAATCCTTGTACCCCAAAGAGGCCTAAGAAATGTAAACACTATATGTCTTCTAAGGAATGAGTCACAAAAATCTATAGTGAACAATTGTTATAATGTACCTGACAAGTATCTGAAACACTTTTTTTTTGTTGTTGTTGTTGTTTTGTGGGGGAGGGGACAGAGTCTTGCTATGTTGCCCTTGGTAGAGTGCTATGGCATCACAGCTCACAGCAACCTCAAACTCTTGGGGTTAAGTGATTCTCTTGCTTTAGTCTCCCAAGTAGCTGGGACTACAGGCGCCTGCAATGTAGTCACAATGCCTGGCTACTTTATTGTTGTTGTAGTTGTTGTTGTTGTTTGGCAGGCCCAGGATTAAGTGATTCTCTTGCTTTAGTCTCCCAAGTAGCTGGGACTACAGGCGCCTGCAATGTAGTCACAATGCCTGGCTACTTTATTGTTGTTGTAGTTGTTGTTGTTGTTTGGCAGGCCCAGGATTGGTTCCAACCTGCCAGCTCCAGTGTATGTGGCTGGTGCGCTAGCCGCTGAGATACAGGCGCTGAGCCTGAAACACTTTTTTTTTATATTTGATGGATTTCCACTATAAAAGGATTGATATGGCTCATATAAGGCTATTGAAGAAAATACAACAATTTAGTATATTTTATTAAAGTTTTCAATTATCCACCTTCTTCACCGTAACATAATTCTATCTCTACCTATCATCAAGTTAAGTGCCTCTCTATGGGAAGAGTTTGATTTTCTGACCTATCAAAAGAGTTTGATTTTCTGACTTATTATAATGTGATTTCATAGTCAATGAAATATGAGCAGGAGTGATTGCATGCAATGTCAAAGTTGAAACTTTCATGGACATCACATCATTTTGCTGTTTCACCCCAGGCTTTGAAACATAATGCAAAGAAAGTGTCCAGTTCGCTTCCTATCCCACCCAAGGGATCTCAACCTGTCAGGTGCACCCGTGAGCTAGGTGCTGGTGATAAACACACAGAAACACACAGTGGAGAATACCTTCCACTGACAGTGGCAGCTGGATCAGCCACGTACCTTCTCTGGAAGAAAACATTGTTTATGGTTTGATGCTGGCAACAGAAGCAACAGTGCAAGCTCTCCTGTAAATTATTTACTGGAGACAGTATCTCTGCAGTTTCTGTTATATGGTTTCAGATTCAGCTCCAGCTTCCGTCTGGCTTCTGTTTTTCCAGCTCTAACATCCCAGGTGCACCTCTAAGCTAACCAATGACCTCTGTGCTTAAATCACCAAATCATCATTGTTCCTTTCAAACCCACAGCAACTATTTCAGTACTTGTCAATAGAAGAGGTTGTGGGCAATCATTCAGCAGAAGGGAAACAATCCACTACTGCCTGCCCATGTTAAAGCTTACACGGTTGTAAATTCTGCTAGATTTTCTGGTGGATGCTCAGTCATCTTGCACTTCAGGGAAAAGAAAATTATATTTTAAACTGTGATCACTTGCAAAAATATATGCAAGGAAAGCAAAAAGTTACAAGACTGACTGACCACCGCCAGAGAACAGTCTGGAGGACATAAAATAATTAAGTACTATGGGGAAGGCAATTCTTCTGAGAGTGTGGAACTGCTTACAGAAAGAATATAGGATGTGTTTCCTAAGTATCTTCCTCAAGGCACTGGGTGAAACGTAAAGGCATTTTATGACTATATAAAAGAACCACTTATTTTTTCATAGCAACTAGTCTGGGACAAATAAACTATACAGAAACTAAATTTGCGAATTATGAAATTACAGCTTTCATTAAAATTGATATCTTACTAGATAATTTGGGTTGTTTGTTGTTATTTTTTTCTTCTTTTCTTATTTTTTTTTATTAAATCATAACTGTATACATTGATATGATCATGGGGCATCATACACTCGCTTCATAGACCATTTGACACATTTTTATCACAGTGGTTAACATAGCCTTTCCGGCGTTATCTCAGTTACTGTGCCAAAACCTTTACATTCTACATCTACCAAGTTTCGCAAATACCCCTGTAAGATGCACCACAGGTGTGATCCCACCGATCCCCCTCCCTTCTTTTCTTATCTTAATATGCAAACAAATTCCAAATATTTTGGAAGAAAACTCCCTTATAATTTTATAAGAAAAAATAATGCAAAATCTCACCTCTTAAGTCTTAAAATGCCACTTTTCAGTTGCCCAACGTTATTGCTGCTAGTTTCTGCCAAGAATAATATATCCTCTCTAGAAATGAAGTTAATGACTTCAGTGTTCATGTATCTACCCGGTCGCATTTCTGCCAGTGCCAATGGTTACATCCAGGGAGTTCTGGTTCTGGTAATGGCTAAATTCAATATACTGGCTGTACTATCCAAGACATTAAAAACATATATCCTACTGCAAAAAAAAGATATTGCCAAAAAAGAATCTCAAAAGCAATGAATACTACCAGCATTAGGTAAAAACTGGAGGGCATTTGACCATAAAACTAAAGAACATCATTGGATGAAACCTATACAGCTATCCAGGCCTTATTCCCCCAAGTGGTGCAGGTTTCAAGTAAATCCTATGGAAATAGACATTCTCAGGGAAGTGTTTGTTCTGTTTAGAAAGTAAAGGTTGGAAAGGTGATAAAAAGTGAGCAGAAATCTCATATCATGGAACAAAAGTTTGAAGACTGAATAATGCCAAGTTATAAAAGCATGGTAAATATTCCAGTTATTCCATTAGAAGTCCAGAAGACCAGCTCAGTGCCTGTAGCACAGTGGTTACGGCACTGTCCACATACACTGAGACAGGCAGGTTTGAACCTGACCCAGACCTGCTAAGCAACTGCAACAGAAAAATAGCCAGGCGTGGTGGCTGGAGGCTGTAGTCCCAGCTACTTGGGAAGCTGAGGCAAGAGAATTGCTTAACCCCCAAAGTTTGAGGTTGCTGTGAGCTGTGACACCACAGCACACGACTGAGGGTGACATAGTGAGACTCTGTCTCAAAAAAAAAAAAAGAAAAACAAAACAAAAAGAAATCCAGAAGACCTATACCTTTGAGATAATTGCTGTACTCCAAGACTGTAGGTTCACTCTGATACTAAGGGTAAAACAGAAACAGATAAATTCTAACAGAAATGAGTTACCAAAAAAATTGAAAAACTATAAATCACTGTTCTTAACAATAAAAGAAAATATTTTACTTCAAATCCCTCAGAAATTAAAAAAATATGAAGAGAATGTTATGAAAAATAATTCTTTGAGCAACTTAGACAAATTCTTTTAAAATGCAACTTTCCAAAATTGACTCAATAAACAGTAACATTTTAAGAACTCAATATCTATCAAATAAAGTGCCCATCAATTAATGAGTGGATTACAAAAATGTGGTAAATATTTACCATGGAGCACTGTTCAGCCATAAAATGGGATGAAGTAACATCTTTTTCAGCAATTTGATTGGAATGGGAGACCATTATCCTAAATGAAGTATCTTAAGAATGGAAAGCAAACACTACATGTACTCTTTAATAATTTATAATTAATTGATAGGTACACATGGGCACAGAGTGAGGGAAATGTCATTGGAAATCAAGAAGTGGGAGAAGGAGGAGAAGAGAGGTGAACCCTGTCTGTTGGTGTAAGGAACACTACCTTGGTGGTGGGCACACCAAGAGCCCTGACTTGAGCATTGCACAATGTAACCAGAAAAGTGTAACCCTTCCATATTTTGAAATAGAAGTAATAATTTAAAAAGGTAAGTTTCCTAAGGATAAACAAAATAAACCAAACTAAAAAAATCAACCACATGAGAGAGTGGATTGGCGGATTAAAAAACAGGACACTTAGCCTTTGCGGTATTTGAGACGGTTGAACAATTTGAGAAAAGACTGTAGTGATAGTCAAAATACAGAGATAAAATGACAAAACATAGGACTACAAAAAAGCATGAAAAAAGCATGAATAAATTTTGAAATGCACCCAAAAAATATATAGAAATAGAAAAAAATAGTCATTTACATTAAAACCCCTGTTTGAAATGATCATTTATTAAGACAGTAAGAAAATCTTGAACAAATCCAATAAACACGAGAGAAAACTAATACATTAGGTCAGTTATGAACATAACTGCACATTAAAAGAATACTACTTTACAAATAGATCACATGGGGAAAATGGAAGTATTATCACTGTAGAAGCAGAAAAGTCATTCAATACCATTCAGCCTCCACATATAAACAAATACTACTGTAAAACCAAAGGGTGAAGTTCAGTTCCCCAAGCAATATCATCTTTTTTTTTTTTATTAAATCATAACTGTATACATTGATATGATCATGGGGCATCATACACTCGCTTCATAAACCATTTGACACATTTTTATCACAGTGGTTAACATAGCCTTTCTGGCGTTATCTCAGTTACTGTGCCAAAACATTTACATTCTACATTTACCAAGTTTCGCAAATACCCCTGTAAGATGCACCAAGGAAATACTAAAAACATTCATGTTAAAATTGGTGCCAAGGAAATACTAAAAATGTTCATGTTAAAATTGGTGTAAGATGTCTTTTTATCTCTATTTTAAAAACTGAAGAAATACAGGTCTATACTTAAATAGTTGCCTTTTGTTATATACAGATTTTTATATAAACTTGAAAATGGTGGCATCACCTTCTAGAAGCAGAAGTAGCAAGGATTTTGGTAATATTAGTGGTGTCCACAGTGTGAGCTATGTTTGGCCCAGCTACTGGGGACAGCAGGTCTCTACAGCTGAGCGCTCCACATGACTCTGGCCATGAGAGCTCCTCTCATTCTTGAATACAGAATGATCTTCAATAAAACTATGTATCTATATCTATTTATCTAATGGATTTTCCTCTTGAACCTGAAAACTCTGATTTTTAAAATGGGAATTTGTACCAAGATTCTTTTGAACAATAGATTCTAAAGGAAATGGAGATAATATTTAACTAGTATTTCCAGTTTTTAAAAATTGTTATCCCCTTTTAAATTTCAAAATTGACTTACCAATTTGTAGAAAATAGCATTTCAGATTTTGTTTATAGGATTTACTGTTACATACTAGTTTGGGCAATTTGGTTATAATATTAAATCTTTACATCCAAATTCTGTCTCAAGCTTCAAGCCAGGTAGACTTTCATAACCTCTACAGCTTTCTCTTCTCTGGAGAAGAGAAATTTCTTCTCTTTTAAAGGGCTAATGTGATTATATTAGAAAATCTGAGATAACCTCCCTTACAGAATTCAAAAACAATTAGTTGGTAGCCTTAACTACATCTGCGAAATTCCTTTTTCTACACAACCTAACTAAAATTTCAGTTTGATGAGTTCTGTTGGCAGTTCCGAGCGTTAACGTGGAAAAACTTGCCATCTTAGCCCTCTGCCTGCCGTGGTATTATACTTTGAATTGCCTGTCCGCAACATCAATTGAAGTCCTAACCCTTAGTACCTGTGAATGTGATGTGTTTTAGAAATAAGGTATTTGCAGATGATCAATTTAATATCAGGTGATTAGGATTGGCCCCAAACCAATATGATGGTATCATTAAAATGGATTATTTAGAATAAGCACGCACACAGGGAGGGTGTGATGTGCGCGTGTGAAGCTGAAGGCAGAGATCATGGTGATACATCTGCAAGACAAGCTCACCAAGATTGCCAAAAAGGCTCAGGAAGCTGGAATAGAGGCACAGACCAGGCTTTCCCCCACATCCCTTAGAAAGACCCCATGATCTTGACCTCACACTTCTAAACTCCAGCACTAATAGATGATAAATGTCTTTTCCTTTTAAACCACCCAAGTTCTGGTATTTTATTATGGCAACCTCAGAAAAACAATATCCACAGTAACAGAGTTTGGATTTGACCATCTTACTCAATTGATTTCTGGTATATTTTCCAGATATATCATGTAGATGACATTACACTTTCCAAAATGATTGTATTGTATGGAAATAACAGTCATGTACCTCCTTTATGATTTTATAAGTCTCAAACTTCCTTTTGTGTTGAGATGGCTCTGAGGATCAGGGATGAATTCAAAATCCTTCCTTTGTTTCTCTCTAGAATGTTGTCAGAGAATTAGTCTGTCCTTTGAGTCTCTGAACCAGGACTGACTTCTCTTCTCAAGCCATGAAAGCCCCAGATGCCATTGTTTCTAATGAAATCCATTTCCTAGATGCTGAATATCTGTTGTTTAGTGTAGTCAGCTTCTTCAAGGGTGTTAGCGAGATCTTTTGAATAACTTGATACAGTTTGTACATCAATACTCGGTGCTTCATCTCGCACTTCTATGCTATAAATACATCTTCTCCTAAAACTTCATAAACCAGAATCTGTTAGCTTCACACTTTTCCTCTGTGGCTTCCTCATGTCTCTCGGCTTCCATAGAATTAAAGCGAGTTCATGCCTTATTCTGGATTAGGCTTTGGCTCAGAGAAGCATTGCAGCTAATTAGATCTTCTATCCTGATCACTAAAATTTTCTCCGCATCAGCAATAAGGCTTTTTTCTCTCCTTATCCCTACATGGGTTCACTAGAGTGGCACTAGTAATTTCATTCAAGAGTTTTCTTTGTATTTGCAATTTGGATGATGGCTTGGCTATGGCAAATAAAACTAGCTTTTGAGCTATTTCAGCTGTCACCTTAACTTCCTCACTAAACTGAATCATTTCCAGATTTTGATTTAAAGTGAGAGGCACGTGACTCTTCTTTTCACATTAATACTTAGAGGCCATTGTAAGTTTATTGATTGTCCGAATTACAGTATAGTTGTATGTTGTACAGTGGGGAGGTCCCAGGAGAGGGAGGGGGATGGGGAATTGCCGGTAGTTGGAGCAGTGAGAACACACTTGACCTTCACCAAGTCTGTTGTTTCACGTTTTTCATGGCATCCTTGAACAATACTATAGTAACCTTAAAAATCCCACTGATCATACATCACTGAAACAGATATAATTATAATAAAAACATTTGAGACATTGAGAAAATGACCAAATACATTCTAGTGACATAAAGTCAGCGCATGTTACTAGAAAATTGGTATTGAAAGCTTGCTCGATGCAAGGTTGCCATAACCTTCAGTTTGCGAAACAATGCAATATCTGTAAAGCATAATAAAGGGAAGGTCGATAAAATAAGGTACTACTAGAATATAATCCCCTTCATTTAAAATAAATAAATTGGATAAAGTGTTATAATCCTTTTTTGGTTAATATTTATCAGGCTATATAACCTGTTGGTCAAATTGCATTTCCATTAGAAAACAGGAAAAAAATGTTTCAAGAAATACTTTCTTCTCTTTATCTTGAATTAAAAATAACTAGCCCTCCTCTCTCCTGAAAAGTTATTGTTTAGGTTCTAAAGAATAAAAATTTATATAAAAATTCTGCAGATTAGCTAGTGTTCTTATAAGAACAAGACAATTGTGGACGTCATGCATACATTTGTGAAATAAACAGAAGAACGTACATGTCATTCAGGCATTTGCACCCTGAGCAGTCTCTGAAGTTACCATTTGATTTTTGGCCATGCATGTGCCTGGTGTGCATTTCCATGTTTCCGTTATGAAGTTCAGAGCATAAGGAATGGCAGAGCCTAGCACCAGGGTCTGCTTATGATAATAATTGGAGTGCCGCACAAATCCCTTCTGCGGATAGCATCCTAGACCCTTGATTTGATGCACCCTTACTCATGCTTTCTTCATCTGTATCCTCTAACATTGCTTTATCTTCACCTTCCTCCGCATTACATACGTCTTTTGAATTTTATTGTCCAGCTAGCTTACTATTCCTTCTTTCATGTTTGGGAAGTTTCCTTTTCAGTTCAAACCGAGGCTCTCGTTCTCCCTCCTTAGACAGAATGTGACTATCCTTCTTCTCACTGCCTTTTTTATTCCTCAACAACTTGGGCTTCAGCTTTCATCAGTAGCTAATTTCTCAGTTAAGCAATCTGGAGTTACAGCTTCCATGGCTTTTGTGTAATTCAGTGCATCTTCATTATCACCTATCACACTATGGTGAGGAGAGTTAGGTTCCTTTATTCTCCTAAACATGGCCTTGCTGATGCTAGGTTGTAGGATATTCATTTGATCCCACTTCTCTGAATATTTACAGAGACCCCCATTGACACTTCAGTGGGGCTGCCCGAGGCTGCCACAGAGAAAATCCTGGAGCCCTTTTTCTTGGGGAGTGGCTGCACTGCTGTCTATCAGGCTCCTGCTGTGGCTCGGTGATGTGGCTGACACTGGAGTCAGAATGGGATGGGTGGGAGCAGCAGAGACACTGAGGTTAGCTGTGCAGACAGCTCAGGGCTGCAGCTGCTGTTCTTGGGGCTGCAACACTGGGGACTTGCTTGACTGAGTCTACACACTGACACAGATGCTACTGCTGATGCCAGTTCTGTGGGTATTATTTTTTGTAGAGACAGAGTCTTACTTTATGGCCCTCGGTAGAGTGCCGTGGCCTCACACAGCTCACAGCAACCTCCAACTCCTGGGCTTAAGCGATTCTCTTGCCTCAGCCTCCCGAGTAGCTGGGATTCTCTGGGTATTTTTAAATTATTATTATTATTTTGCAGTTTTTGGCCCGGGCTGGCTTTGAACCCGCCACCTCTGGCATATGGGGCTTCCATATGTATTTATATTTAATTCAATTCATTTTTTAATTGAATTAAAAAGTGATTACAGATGATGGACAGAAGGGAACAAAGTCAGGAGAGAAGTGGATTCGAGAGACTCTAAGCCCATTGCAAAAGAGATCTGTCATTTTGAGGTGGATATTTAATTTTACAGGTATTATTGTAGGTTTTTTTCTACTTAAAGGGCCCTCTGCGGACCCTTTAAGAAACTCAAACTGTCTTCCTGAAGCTGCACCCTTCCCCCAGTGTGACTGGCTGCAGAGGTCACTGAGCTGGCAAGGGGATGGGGCTGCCCTCTCAGGGAGAGTGCGCGCTTTGGGGAAGTTAGGGAATGAAGAATGTTTAAATCTTGATAAATACAGCCAGTGTTGCACTGGACCAGATAGAGAGAAAAATATGTTTTTTCTTCTGTCACCTTGGTGTGACCAGAAGCGTTCATCTGTCTGAGCACAAGGCTTCTAGAGTGGTAATTGTCACTTCTCTGATTTGTGCACATGGCCTAATTGGGGTCGGTGCTCACATTCTGCTTCTGGACTGTGTTCACTGTCCCACGTTCTGTCTGTGCTAAGATCATAAACACTTAGAACAATAAAAGTAAAAATAAATCTATCCAATTAACATCCTTAGTTAATGAAATAGTTTAGTTCAAATATTCAAGAGCAACAAGAACCATAACTGTAATTGTTTGCCTTTCCTTTATGAGATTTATGATTAAAGCAATGGTGTATGCAATAAAAACAGAGCTAACCCAGAACAAGGGGCTGTCCTCTGGTCCTCCCGCTTTGAAGGTGGTCAGCCACCTCAACTCAGCCCAGCTCTTCTCTCATCCTCTCATCTCCACCAGCTGGTGGGAGGGAACCCACAGCAGAGTTTGAGGCTGGTCCCTGACAAAAGTAACCAAAAATTATGATTTATAGCTGTTTACAATTTAAATAAAGAAAAACTCTCTAGATGAAAACTTGTATATTGCAGTGAGAGGCCTTCTAGAGTGGCTTATACAATACTAGAATGCCTTCTAGCATTCTTCTAGAGTCCTAGATACACAGGTGAATACACTCTGATAAGTCATTTTTACACTAGGCCATCTGTTCACTTCAGGTATGTACACTTTACTTAGTAGCAGCATGAGTTACTTATAGTTAAATAGAACAAAATACTACAAAATTTGTATACTGTGAATTATAAAAATTCTTAAGAGTGAAATTAAATAACTAAATTATGGAAAAAATAATGTTAATGCAGCAGAAGATCATTTTATAAAGTTACATTCCTTCCACATTGATATGCACATTAAATGTAACCCCAATCTAACTACAGCGGGAAATTTGGTAGAAACTGATAAGCTAATCTAATATTTATTTGAAAATTCAAAGAACTAAAGTAGCTAAATTATTTTGATAGATACGAACAAATCTGAGGGAATTATTTAGCCTCATTTCAATTTTTTAATATAAATGAGATACATGATAGAATAACAAAGAATCTGGGAATAGACCACAGATTATTTTTATGATAAAGCTATCAAAATTACGTTATGAAAATAGTGTCAAAATAAGTCAATTGAAGAAAAGATAGGATCTCTGCAATAATGCCAGTAAAATTAAATATCCACCACAAAATGATAGATCCCAACTGCTCTATAGAAATATGGATTTAAAAAAACTAAAAATGAATTATAGAAATAAACCAAAAACCATGGCTATAAAATTTTTCAAAAGAAACAACCAAAAACCAGAGAAAAACCTTTGCAACATTTGAAGTTAAGAGATGGCAAAAATAAAACATGAAGGAAAATATTTCAAAAATGGTCTTTTTTAAAATAAAAACTACCATTTCTCAAATATATTTGTGTGCATGTATGTAAGTGTGTGTAATATTGTATACACAAATATAAATATGTATATAAAGATTAATCAAAGACTCAGAGTATGTATTTTCAATATATTTCCTTAAAAGCATCTCTACTCAGCATGTAAAAATTATTCAACCCACTCTTAAAAATTGATAAAATATTTGAATTTATGATTCCAAAAATGTATGTACATGTATAAATGACAATTAAGTACAAAAGTGTGGTCTACATTGACACTATTGTTCAGCAGGAAAATGCAAATTAAAATCACAAGGGGATGCCACTTCATATTCACTAGAATGGTTGAAAATACTTGTAAAGGAAATCGTAATAAGAAATGTTGCAAAGGACACAATTGAAACTCTCATCCTTTTTCAGAAGGATTATAAGATCCTACACCACTTTATAAGTTCTTTACAGAGCAACAGCAATTATTTACAGCTTTATAAAGTTAAATATCAATCTCTTTTGGGACTCAGGAATTTCACTCTTAGATATTTCCCCAAGAGGTCTTTTTAAGAAGACCATAAAACATCTTATACAAAAATGCTTATAAGCATCCTGATTTATTTTACTTTCTTTATTTATTAATGTATTTATTTTACTACCTGAAACAAGAAACAATTGAACGTCCTCAGGAATAAATATAAGGCAATACAATCATACTATCGAGTAATATTTCATAATCCAAAAGAATAAACTACTGATACCATACACCCCCAAAAAATAATTGGATTTCAAACCATTTATGCTGAATGAAGAAAGCTTGACACTAAAGAATGATAATTTTCGATTCTATTTGTATAGAGCTATAGAAATGATAAACTTAATCTATTATGAAAAAAGAATAGACTTGGGAGTCACATGGGATTTTTGGGGGTGGGGACCATATTTGAATGAAAAGTAGTAGTGAGTAAAAACCGTGTACTGTACTTACTTTTGTAAGTACTATATTACATTTACCAAGAACAGGCTGTTTCTCACAAGACGCGGGAGAGTCCTACAGTCTCCTTCACTAGGCTGCCTCTCCAAATACCAATGACTGTTTTCCAGAATACTCCAGTCATGGTGGAGGGAAATTTCTATTTTGCTAGCAGAAGTGCCTGAAGTAAACAGCACATCAGTGAAATCAACCCTAAAACCCACTCCGAATTCAAGACTGAAAGTGCCTTGTGTATTCTGCTTTCCGTTCTGCGTTGTTGACTATCTATTGCCAAGTGCAAAAAAAGTGGTTCTCAATATTGAAATGGTGACATTAAGATTAAATGCAAGGATGCAGGAGAGAGAGAGAGAACCAATCCCTAACTTCACAGTGGCTCTTTCAGGCCGATGTTACCTTGCAGATGACAGTAGCAAGAAAGTATGGTTACAGTGAAGGGGCCATTGTCTTACCTAAGTGGCCCCCTGTTTATGTCCAGTGAAATTAGACTCAAATTGGGGGGGAGGAAGAGAAAAAAGAAAACTTCTACAAGAAGTTAATATTTGAATTCTGCATTCACTACACATATGTGGGGGGAAATTTTGTCTAAGCAGCCCATATTTATCTCTCAGCGAGTCCTGTTAGGAATGCTGTTGTCTAGCACAGTTTTAAAATTGTGGTCACCATCAGTTCTTTGTTGAGGAAAATGTCTTCCCTATTTTTCATCATCACACCCTCATCAATTCCATTTCCTCTTATATGCTAAGTTCCTGGGATCTAGAACCGCTCCACTCTGCCTCTAAGTAGTCGTGTTTCTCCACTATTTTATTATTATTTATTATTATTAAATCATAGCTGTGTCCATTAATGCGATCATGGGGCATCATACACTGGTTTTATAGACCGTTTGACACATTGTCATCACACTGGTTAACATAGCCTTCCTGGCATTTTCTTAGTTATTGTGTTAAGACATTTACCTTCTACATTTACTAAGTTTCCCATGTATCCTTGTAAGATTGTGCCCACCCCAGTGTTTCCACTGTTGTTCGCTGTGGAGTTGCTATGTCCGTAAAACCCAGGAAAGTTTCTTCCTTACCTTTACATTTATTTCTCCTGCAGAATTACACTCGGAAGATTTCTGAGCCTAAGTTGTAATCAATGCTTCTGAAACTTGAGTCCCAGTGGTCCCCCCGGTTTCTGAAATTGAATGACTGCATTCCTTCCTTTGCTCTTTCTTTTCTGTCTGATCCAGAGATTTGTATTTCTAACCATCTCTTCTTCTAGATTTGGCACTTTGGTGTCTCTCTTTGTAATAAATATTCAATCAACTCTATGTTTCTCTCACAATCATCTGTTATTCCTCACTCAGTACTTCCATCAATGACTTATTCAACAACTGGTCCAGCCAGGCAAACACTTAATGTATAGCTATTTTGCCAGAGTTTTCTTTAGTATCCTTTATCTAAAAGTGCCCATGTAAAAGATTTAACTCTGTACATTTCTCTGGCAACTCATAAAACTCAATCAATATTACAGTATCCACATCTTCGGTGATGCCATCACCTTAACAACATACAATATTGCTAGAATATTGTATACCATCCTCCATCTTAAACTTGTATATATTTTCTATAGCCATTTGAAACAGTTGTTCCCAGCATGGAAGGGTATTTTTTATATAGTAATGGAATTGTCTGTTTCTTATCTAATGTTCTCTTCAAGAGCAGTTTGACACATTCCCCTCCACCCCTTTTAGTTTTTTGGATTGTCATGTACAGCTTAAAGTAGAACTTTCATGTTTTTTACAAGTATCATTCTCCCTCTGATACTTCGAGGGCATGCAGATACTTCTTTGCTGTGCTCTAACACCTTGCCTTAGACAAGCAGGTTTAGGAAAATCCGTGCCTGAGGAATGAGCAGTGGAATTCTGCAAGCTGAGATCCTACCATTGGTTAGGACCTGTGGTTCCTGTCTGTGTCTTAAATTTTCTACCTCACTATAAAGAGAATCATTTAGGGGAAAAAAAAAAAAAAACTTCTTTGATCTGCAGTCAGCCCCTAATCATTAAAATACTCTTTGGTCAGGTTAAAGTCCTTGACCCTGGTATTGAAAAATTTCAAAAACATAAGAATCCCCTTCCTTATCAAAAGACCTAAATAATATAAGTGTGCAAAAATTAAAGTTCAGCCTCTGAAATGCCAGCAGCATGTGCCGGTCTGTACCGAATACTCTATATACGTACTGTGCTTTCATGAATTCCATTCTTTCAAATTTTATTTGTCAATATTCTTAGCCCCATTGTTAAGGATTCTAAGGAGTTCTAGAAATTAATACCAATCCTTTGTACCCAGCCTGTGTTATCAAAGAAAGGATCGAGATGATGCTAATTACATAAATTTGAGACTGACAGTCTAATGGAGAATTTGGGTAAAATTTCCCCTCCACTTCCCCCATCCCCCATGATGCCTGGGCTTGGTTGGTTCAAGTTTCTGGGAGTTCCTGTTATTTTCCCTAAATTTAATCATTGAGTTAGTTTCTCTCCCTTTGTAGGGTAAGTAAGTGTAATGGTGTAGATGGAGGTCTGGAATGTGTTCGGGAAAGAATTCCCTTTTTCTGATAAATCAAGAATGGGAGGGAAGCAGTAAAAATACCATGTAACTGCAAAAGATAGAAAGAGAGAGACCAGAAGTTAATATAATAATATCATGGACTAATAATGCAGGAGTACATATCACAAAACCTAAAATTTTGACAAGAGAGAATTAAATGATATGTGTGTAGATTATCATTGAAAATGAGGAAACATGGAGCCAATTTCATATTGCCGATAGAAGCATAAATGGTGATAGCCTCTCTTGAAAGACGTATGAAAGCACTTAATGTAATTAAGTCTGTATCCACTTTACAATACAACCGTTCTTTTCTTGAATATTTACTATAGAGAAACATACACTCCTGGTCATATGCGTCATGTACAGTGATGGTAGAGAAAATTAGCTTGCAAGCATAAGATGTGATAGAAGTCTATACTGCAGTTATAGGGAACATGGAAATAAAAAATCAGAGATGCCTATGGTAACATGCACTCCTCTTTAAAAATGTAGTGCTCAATGATATATGAGAGAAATAAAATCTGTAAAACCATATAGTTTATGTTGATTAGAACAAATAAACACCCCACAAGACAGCACTATCTATATTATGAGGATGTGTACACCCAAACGTACCTCAGATGGTGCAGTGTGAACGCCTAGGGGTGCAAACAAAACAGAAAAAAGAATAGTGTCATGATTGGGGGTAGTAATATGCCAGGAACCAGAAAAAGTGATTAATGACCTTCACTAAAAAATTTTCACAAAATAAATTGAAAAAACAAAAAGAAAACAAACGGCAAATACACAATAGAAAATGAACTATGCAATTAATACAAACAGGAAAGTAACAAGTAAAGAAAGCACATGCCAAGCAGGACATTAAGAAATTCTCAAAATCATTATTATTCAGAGCAATGCAAATAAAATCAATGAGATGTTAATTCATAGCTTTTCATTTGTTGACAGAATTCAAATTTTAATGTATTACATGTTTGGAAAAATGTACCGCAAAAAAGTGATTTTCTCTGTTCCCTGAAGTGTAAATTACTATACTCATTTTAGAGAAAAATAATGGAAGCATTTGTTAATACTTAAATGATACTGGTTATTCAATTCCAATACTTACTTATATGGTAAACACATGCATAATGGATAAAAATGACTATTAAATTTTTGATTGTAATAATACTCAGAAATAAATGTATGGTGATCAATATGGGAATAATAAAATAAATTGAAGTTTAGCTAATTTGAAATATGATAGGGTGGAAAAATGAACTTCGTCCATATATATGTCCTGAGAAAGTTTCATAAGATAAGTAATACGGCATTTTATACAGTTTATAAAACAAAACAATATAATATCCTAGGTATTTATGTGTATGCAAATGCATATTGCCTAAAAAGATACACACCATATTGGGAACATTTATTCTATCTAGCAAGGAGAATACAGTTGAGTCTGTTGCAAATAGGATTACATAGAAGTATTGAAACGCACGTGGATAAACTTGTAAAAAAAAAAAGAAGAAGAAAAGTATGATACAACTAAGATGAATTAAATTGAGAAATATGAAAAATATTTAATGCATTTATCCTTTTGTTTTATTGAGTTAACTAACTTATATGGCAACAATTTCACTCTTGTGTAGCTGTCTCAGGTCACATATAATATGTATGTTCGTTTTCTCCCTGGGGTACTGGTTATGCCTGGGGAAATATACACATATTATTCTCATACATAAACTTGTGTGGTATATTAATCAGGTTTGGCTAGGTTACAACTGCATGATAACTAACTCTCAAATCTTGGTGGCTTACAGAAAGCAAAGTGTATTTTTTTACTTATTCTCCATCTACCATAAGGCAGGTGCTCGTCGTCATGCCTTAAAAACTCATGCTGATGGGACAGTTTCTACAGCCTCAAGTAAAAAAAAAAAAAAAAAAACAAGTTTTCATGGAAAACTGTGCCCTGGCTCTTAAAATTCCTTCTCAGAAATGTCACATTTACACTCACATGTAATTGGCTAATGAAAGTTACATGGAAACCCTAAAACCAGTGAAGTGGGGCAGTACAATTTTTCCCCAGACAGAAGCCCTGATTTCGGCAAGAGTACAGTTTAACATAGCTGGTTTATGAAAGGAATCCGTACTAAATGGAAATAAATAGAATGCTGCAGCCTGATTTACTTAATTCAGCACTTTAAAAATTATTCTAAGCCTAGTTTAAAATGCCTATATAACACAAGTTATAACAAGTACTATACCAAGTTTACATTAAAGGCACTTGATATGTGAGTCATCAGCAACATCACTTGGAGCTAATGATGACAGTGCTTCATGGATGACACTGTCAGGTCTGGAATGATGCTGAAAATATGTCCAGTAATTTACTGTTCATTGGAGTTAATTGTGCTAACTGCTAATTCTTTTATTTTCTATTCTGAATGGTATTGGATAATAATGGATGATTGCACATTGAAGAGTTGTCTGCTGCATTCCAGGAAGAAAATAAACATTTTGGGGAATTTTTCCTAGAAGGGAAGATGATTTATTTCATAATCACATAATTGTTCTTCTCTAGTTTTCTCATAGAATATAAATTATTTAGGAAAGTTATATTTCCCTTTTCTAGTATCTGAGAATATTTTATTACTTTTTCTATTCATTACCTTTATTACATATTCATTTTATTCTTTTCTATGTATTCCTTTTTATTTTATTCCATATTTATTTTGTTCTCTTTTACATTTATTTATATATTTATTTTACTGCCTTTTATTATGTCCATTTTATAGCTCTCCAAGATTATCTATTCGTACATTTGTGTGCCTAATCAGTAATCCCCAGTGATAGATAAAAGTGCTCAGTTCGCCTTTGATCCACTTAGCCTGTATACAGTCCTATTATTTTAAGAGGTATTTATTGTAGTTTAGTTAATGGGCTAATAGGCATTATCTGTGCCATAACTAATAAAAAGGTGACTGCAGATAAATACTTTTGATTACAAGAAAGAAAGAAAGAGAGAGAGAGAGAGAGAGAACCAAATCTATCTCTGCCAAAATATATAGGAGAATTAGTATAATTTGGCTATTTTTATAAATATAAAAAGATCCCTGGATCAAAATTGGTCATAAGAACAAAATGAAACATATCAACAACAATGAAACAGCCATGAATTCTCTGTTATGTTTTCACTGAGCCCCGTGGTGCTAAGGAAGAGGAGATTCATGACACAATCACACAATCGTGCCATCCTAGGGAAACTGACACAACACTGACTTACTAGGTCAAGTGTCAACTCTTCCATGAAGTGAAGAAAATCTCTTTTCCTCCTCCCTGTAATAGTTCTTTTCCAGAAATTGAGTTTTCAGAAATCCGTCCATCCTGCATGTTCCTCTATGACCATTTAACTTCCTTGTTCCTCTGGTGGTCAAGGGTGAGCCCTGCATGTGTAATGTTAATGACCCTTTCCTTGGGTTTCTCCTTATGTGGTCAATAATGCTAAAAATTAGTTACACTTCAGCTTCAGTGAAAAGTAGAAAAAATAAGTATATTGAAATAAAATCATTGTATGGTTTACACTTTTCAGTAAGTTTTGAAAAGACATTTTTAACTCTGACCAGAAGGAAGGAAACCCAACATACAGCTATACTTTTTCCCTATGACTTTGAAAGTTAGATCTAGTGAAACTCGTTTAAAGGCAGAAATAGGAAATTAAGGTGAAAGGAGAGTGAGGGTTAAAATTTACCTGTCAAGTACAAGGTGCATTATTCTGGTGTACCTGAAAGCTCTGACTTCAGTGCAATACAATATGCATGTAACAGAGAACGCTTGTACTCTCTAAATAGCGTTATGTTCAAATAGTCTCTTGAGCACCATGTTAGATACTTCATAGAATTAAATCTGGCAAAATCAGTGATTTGTTATATCTCCTTCAAATTATATTTATTTAACAGATTATATACCTATTGAAATATGTTTTACGTAATCTAGGTTACATTTCCTAAGAGTAAGAAAACCAGGAATTTGAATTACTGGATTGCAAATCATTCTGGGATTGTTCTTATTCTACTGTTTCCTTTTTCTTTACTCCACTCCTTATCTTATTACACTCGCTCTAGAACTGTTCCTAACATGTTCATGTTTGTCTTACGTCTGAGTCACACACAACCCTACATAAACAAGGAGGGTACTAATGAAGAGAGATGTACTTACTAAGGGTGTGTGTGTGTCTCTCTCTGTGTGTGTGCCAACCAAAATTATTAATTATTTTCTTTACTTTCCAGCTATAAATCTAAGTCTTGGATGACAACTTACCAAAAGACATCGACACGAGTAATTGCAAAGCAGTTGTGGATTGTTTCATAAACCTGAGTGTCAGTAGAATGGAAACAATCTGAGAAAGATCCTGGATAGGGCTTAATTTCCGTGACAATTCAGTGGCTTTCCACTTGTTAACATGACCCAAAGGGTGTTGAGTGTTTCTTCCACATAGGTAAGATGTACTCTTTTCTTTCCTGGAACTCAAAATTATAATTATAAGTAAACTTATGAGCTCTTTTTCCCACAGTATTCTGGAGAGGGAGAATTATTAACATAATTTTATACATATCTTGTATTTTAAAGGATGCCATAAAGGATGCTTTTCTAAAATATATACCCAGATCACCATTGTCAAATATAACCAGAAGAAAATGTTAGGATTATAAGAAAAGAAAATGTGAAGAAGCTTTTTATTTTAAAATAAAGAATTAAAAACAGTTCAAAAATAAATTGTAGAAAATATATTTGGAAAATTTTTTGCTTGGGAACCATTTTCCTATAAAAATTACTGTATATCTTAGTTCGGCTCCATTTTATTACCCATTCTGTTATTTTAAAATTATTATTTATCACTTACTATTATGCCCTTGAATTGTAACTGAGGAAAGAAAAACATTTATCATAATTAAATTACCTTGTAAGCTTTTCTAATTATCTTAAGGTATTTGGTCAACAAACATAAATTTACTTGTTACTTAAATTTTCCATTACATTTCAAAAAAAGTCACTTCAGTGAAACAGATACAGGAAATTAAGACGTTAGTAGTTATTTAATTTCACATTTCATTAAGAAAGGAAATAATTTCTTCAATTTTACAGATTTGTTATTTCCTTTTTTGTCTCTTATCCTGACTTTGGTACCCTCTGTCATTTAATGAGCATCAAACATATCAATGCCTAAACAGGTCTCTTCTGCTGTAGCACACACAGTTTTACACATTTTTTCTATTCTGTTCTCAAGATCTTTCATTTTCATAACTTGCCATTACGTGTTAGAGTTGTTGTTAATTTGTTTTCACCAGGATATCAAACAGAGGTTTATACTAATTTTGTTCACTTTTGTTTTGTTTTTTTATTTCAAAATATCAATTAAGGGGTACAAGTGTTTATTCTATAAGGATATATGTATCTTCTATAAGGCTTAAGTCATGGACTTTGGTTTGCACATCACCAGAATAGTGTTTGCTGTCTCCAACAGTTAAGTTTTTATCCCACACCCACACTCCAACCCTCCGCCTTCTTAGTTTCTTACATCCTTTATGTCACTAGATATCTGCCTATAGCTACATATTAGCCTCTGCTCATTAGTGAGAACATACAGTTTTGGTTTTCCATTCCTAAGACTTCACTTAGCATAATACATACCAACTGCTTCCATATTGCTAGAAATTACATCATTTCACTTCTTTTTATGACCGAATACTATGTCATGGTATAAGCAATACATACGTTATTTTCTTTATCCACTCATGAATTGAAGGGCACTTAGGTTGATTTCAACATCTTTATAATGTGAATTGTGCTGCAATAAACATTTGAGTGCAAGTGTCTTTTTGATAAAATGACTTTATTTCCTTTGAGTAGATACCCATCAGGAGGGCTGCTGAATTGAGTGCTAGGTCTACATTTCTTTCTTTTTTTTTTTTTTTTTGTGATTTTTGGCCGGGGCTGGGTTAGAACCCGCCACCTCCGGCATATGGGACAGGCGCCCTACTCCGTGAGCTGCCCTACATTTATTTCTTTGAGGAATCTTCATAAAGGTTTTGATAGGGGGGTTGTTAATTTTCTCTCCCATCAACAGCATATAAGGATTTCTTTCTCTCTGCATTCATGTCAGCATGTGTTGTCTTTTGATTTTTTAATAATCATCATTTTGATTGGGGTAAGGTGGTATCTCATCGTAGCTTTTTTGATTTCTTTTGTTTGTTTGTTTTTTCAGATTAATGTGAAGGTACAAGCAACTAGGTTACAATATTTGCATTTGTTAGGTAGAGTCCCTCTTGTAGTTGTGTCCTGCACAATATACCCTTACATTGTGCTCGTTACCTGGAAACACACCCATCCCCCTTTCTCCTCCCCTCTCCCCTTCTCAACTTGAATAGAATTGAGATTTTCTCTTATGTGGGCATGTAAACAGGAGTCTTCAAACTTTTTAAGCAGGGGGCCAATTCACTGTCCCTCAGACCGTTGAAGGGCTGGACTATAGTTTAAAAAAAATAACTATGAACAAATTCCTATGCACACTGCACATATCTTATTTTTTTTTAAGGTCCATTTTTTATTATTATTAAATCATAGCTGTGTACATTAATGTGATCATGGGGCATCATACACTGGTTTTATAGACCATTTGACACATTTTCATCACACTGGTTAACATAGCCTTCCTGGCATTTTCTTATTGTATAAAGACACTTATATTCTACATTTACTAAGTTTCACATGTACCCTTGTAAGATGCACTGCAGGTGTAATCCCACCAATCACCCTCCCTCCACTCAGCCTCCCTCCTCCCTCCCTTCCCTCTCCCCTTTCCCCCTATTCTTATTTTGAAGTAAAAAAAAAAAAAAATGGAACCAAATTCAATCACACTGCCTCATGTGGCCCTCAGGCTGCAGTTTGAGGATCCCTGTGTCTAACGGCTTCATATTAGTAAATTATCACAAGAATGGAAGCAAGTATTCATTGTAGTTTTAATTTGCATTCCCTGATGATTGGTGGTATTCAGCATTTTTTCTTATTTGTTGATCATTTGTGTATCTGCTTTCAAAAAATTTCTGTTCATGTCTTTTGTCAACTTTTTGATGGTGTTATTTGTTTTTTGCATGTGATTTGTTGAGTTTTTCGTAGATTGTGGGTATCACTCTTTGTTGCATGGACAATGTGATCATTTATCCCCAATCCTTAGGCTGTGTCTTTTAATTCAGATATACTTTATTTTTTTTTTTCTGTTACCTGATTGCCCTGTCTAGGACAACCATTGCTATGTTGGATAACAGTGGTGACAGTGGGCAATTTCGCCTTGTTCCAGTTCTTAGGGGGAATGTTTTCAACTTTTTCCCATTCAGCATAATATTGGCTGTGGGTGTCATATGTGAGTTTTATAATTTTGAGATATATTCCTTCTATGCCTAGTTTGTTGAGTGCTTTTATCATGAAATTATGTGGGATATTGTCAATGCTTCTTTCAGCATCTATTGATATGTTCATATGGTCTCTGTATTGATATACGTATATTAAACCATCTTTGCATTCCTGGGATGAAACCCACTTGGTCATGGAGGATTATTTTTTTTTTTTTTTTTTTTTTGGCCGGGGCTAGGTTTGAACCTGCCACCTCCGGCATATGGGACCGGCACCCTACTCCTTGAGCCACAGGCGCCGCCCATGGATTATTTTTTTGATGAGCTATGGAATTCAGTTTTCATGCATTTTATTGCGAATTTTTGCATCTGTATTTATCAGGGATATTGGTGAATGGTTTGCTTTTTTTTTTGTAGTGCCCTTTCCTAGCTTTGGTATCAAGGTGATTCTGGCTTCATAGAATGAGAGGGGGAAATTTTCCCTCTTTCTTAAAGTTATGAAATAATGTCTGACAGAATTCAGCTGTGAATCTGTTTGGTTTGGGGGCTTTTTTTTTTTTTCAACTCGGAAGACTTTTTTTACTACTGCTTCAATTTTGCCACTTGCTATTCTTCTGTTCAGGAGCTGTATTTCTTCCTAATTGAGTCTTACTATGTTGTGTGTTTCTAGGAATTTGTCGATTTCCTATCCATTTTTTAGTTTATGCACTGCTGCTGACCCAGTGGCAGTAGTAGACTCTCAGGGGTGGGGTCTTGGGACCCAGGAGCAACTCTGTAATTTCAGAGGTGAAGTCCTATGCCCAGTGGGGGCCCTGGAGTTGTAGGAGCAAAGCTTCACACTTAGACACTGTGAAAGCTAGAGCTGAATCTGGGGATTATGGGGCAGAGCTGTGCAGATGGAGGGCTGATCTGTCCTCATGGAGACATGGGGCTAATTCCCAGTCATATAGGCAAGGGTTTTTCATAGCTCCCCAGGGACCACCTAGGGAGGCTGGAGTTGCTGGTTAGCCATGATTCTCTTTGTATCTTTATAGCTAATACACACACCCACATATAGTTTTGTTTGTTTGTTTCTTTGTTTTCAGAGAGAGTCTCACTGTGTGCCCTAGGTAGAGTGCTGCGGCATCCTAGGTCACAGTAACCTCAAATGCTTTGGCTCATGAGATCTTTTTGCCTCACCCTCCTGAGCAGCTGAGCCTATAGGTACCCTCCACTATCCTGGCTAGTTTTCCTATTTTTAGTAAGATGAGGTCTCTCTTTTGCTCAGGCTGGTCTTAAACTCCTGAGCTCAGGTAATCCACCTGCCTTTGCCTCACAGAGTGGTAGGATTGCAGGCATTAGCCACCATGCCCAGCCAATAGATATATATTTTCAGGACTGAACAGTTCTCTTTCAATCAGGGATAAGAGATTATTGAGATTGAACAGTTGATGTCTTTGGAGGGAAATTAAAGCAATATATATTTGAATCATCATCATCATAATCATCATTCTCTCTGGTTTTCTGCATAATTTCCACTTTCATTATGCATTATGTATCACTCATATCCTCCACTCTGTATTATTTTTGAGATTTATTTCTTTTTTTGTAAAATTTTCTTTTCCATTTCAAATATATTTCAAATCACATTCAATTGATCAATAATTCTTTTATTGAATACACACTTTTAGTTTTTGTATAGCAGAATGCTTTTTGTGTCATTATAATTGTAATTGTTGATATTTCTATCATAAAATTAAGTAAATGAAGAAACTGGAAATTAAAACATTCTATGAAGTAATGATATTGGGAAAATAATTAAGATAATTGATAAAACAAATCAAATCAAGTAAAAAATGATGTGTGGCAATTTTCAAGAAGTGTTTAACCTCACTGTTGGAAAAGTAACAATCTAAAGAATTTCACTCACTTTAACTTATACACTTTTGTTAAAAAATTGCAATCTGTGGTGAATTAAAGTAGATGAAATATCAAAAAGAAAACTTACACTTCCCCATAGAATGTCATAAAAACAAAAACACATAAATAAGGTGTATCCTTTATTAAATTTTCATTATGTCAAAAATTTGCATATTTTTATTGCAGTATATGCTAAAACTCTAGACGCTCAAATATTACCTTAATGTACAATTTTGTATTACAGTATTTCTCTACCATGTTCTATTTAAATACACTTGCCCCAGGACATAAAGGTAAATAGTAAGAATTTTTAAAAGTCTACAGATAAATTGTGGTGTGTCAAGTGAAAAGTGCACTAGCATTACTATTTGACCAATTTTATTTGTTCAGTGGTTTTTGCAAGATTATTGACATTTCTGAATTAACTAGCTTTGGGAATAAGCAAAAAGAAATGATATCTGAATATATTAATACAAATTGCCTTCTTTGAAAACAAAGATTATCATTGACTTTGAATATGTTTTATATTTTTTCTGTTTTCCTTTCTGTTTTTAAGTGCTGCCAAGTTTAGTTCTGGTATTACACTCATTACTAGCTAAAAATACATAGCTGGAAAATTTACCTATATTAAGTAGATTTAAAACTTGGCTAAAATATTTTTTAAGTCACAGTAATTCATTTCCATGTCATTGTGAATGCATCTGTAGTCACGGACTTGATGTTTATTGTCTTATCTGGCATAATAACATTTCTTGATTACCTGATATTTTCCTTTTTATTTATAAAAAGAAGCAGATTTATAAAATAAATCTCTCTCATCTGTACTTGGAATTTGTTTTAAAATCGGGCTTTCTTTAAATGTAATATACTCATCATGAATAATAATGTTATTTACAGATAAGAAAAATCAAGAAATTCTTTTATTAGTCATTTTTTTTTTGCTCCTCTATATAAAAGAGATTTGGTTTTATTACTCAAGCTGTGACAATATTTTTTTAAAGAAGTTATTGGCATGTAACCTATCTAAATATAACATATCAAATAATTTTGCAAATAATCAATAAAAGGTTTGCATAAATAATTATCTATAAATCTTATTCTGCATTTTAATTTAATAGAGAAATGAAACTGTGATTTGTTAGAGAATGAAACATCAAGGAACTGCACACTGTTTCTCTTTTAACGGAGTAAATTCTTGCCTGTAGCATTTATTTATTTATTTATTTATTTATTTATTTATTTATTTGAGACAGAGCTTCAAGCTGTCCCTCTGGGCAGAGTGCTGTAACATCACAGCTCACAGTAACCTCCAACTCCTGGGCTCAAGCGATTCTCCTCCCCAACCTCCCAAGTAGCTGAGTCTACAGGCACCCACCACAATGCCCGGCTATTTTTTGGTTACAGCCGTCATTGTTGTTCGGCCAGCTGGGGCTGGATTCGAACGCACCAGCTCAGGTGTATGTGGCTGGTGCCTTAGCTGCTTGAGTCACAAGTGTCTAGCCCCTGTAGTTTGTATTTTTATATAAAATATTTTTCTTTGTTATAAGTCGGCCATCTTGACCTTCTTTCCTGAATCTCCTCCTTATTAAAGGACTATCATCAAATACTAATCTCTTATGCATTCAGGTAAAATACTGCTGTGAGATCCATACTCTTTTAATCCATATAATTTTAAAATTTCATTTCCAAACACTGCCTTTTATTTGTACTAAAGTTAAATTAGCCATTATCAAAATAAGTACTTTTTAAGCTTTTCATCTGGAATGATCTGTCTATGTGATGACCTATTATAGAAGAGTAATACCTCTGACATTTTCAAATCATGACTTCCACATCTACAAAATGACTTCCATGTACAAAATTCAATAAAGACGGCTTTATATTCAATAGTCACCCCAACTTAATCCATGCAAATGATTATTGACATAAATATACTAAATCTTATTTTAACAATATGATGTGTTAATAATAGTATTGTATGTCATTTATTTGGTAAGATTTGATTAATTTTCTATATTTATTTAAGAAAACTTAAAACATTAATCTAGGCCTCCAGAATTTTTAGATCTATCTTTAATAAAAATAATTCTATAAGGCAAATTTGCTTATAAGTTAAAAAATGTTTGGTTGTTTGTATTTATGTATTCAAATCTCAACTCATCTAGCTATTAATAACAACAACAGTAAAAATAATAACAATATCTTGCTTAAAAAGCAAGGATAATTAGCTAAAGAAATAACAATATTATTTATTTCATCATGCTTACATACTGATTTTATTACTATAGAAGTTGTGGTTCACAAATAAAAAATTTCTCTCTTCTTAAATTTCACACAAAAAATTAAATTTTGTCTTTATGTTTGTCAATTCAATTAGCTTTCCTAGAAAATGTTGAGAGTATTACATTACGGTTTAATCTTGATGTTGGACATTATATGAATTTTGACAAATATGTAATTACATACGTCTCTTGTTACACTATCACACAGGGTATTTCTGTGCTCTACTAGCTCATGTAGCTCTCCCCTTTAACTGTGGCAGTTAATGATCATTTTACTGTCTCCACAGGTGTACTTTTTTCCTAAAGATCATATAGTTGGAATTATACAATGTGTAGCTTTTATAGATAGGCTTCCTTAGTAAAATGCATTTGAGTTTCCTCCATACCTTTTTATAGCTCAATAACTCATTTTCTGTATATGCCAGCAATTGATTTTTAAGAAAGAGCATATATATGTATATATATATATTCATTATTATTTCCTCCAAATTCTAATTTTTTGACATATGTATGTAATATTATTTACTTAAAATTGTGGATAAATATTAAAATTTTCACATGAACTTGAGAAAACACATTTTGCTTTGTCTCTTTTTGATATTATAATAAAGAAAATAGAACAAGGGTAAGAGACATTTTTATAATACATTTTATGATCACATTTAACTAGTATAGGAAGGCTTCATAAAATGATGATTAGTCTTCCTGGTTATTTTAATTCCGTATATCTCTCTCATTTTATTTCTAAATAATAATAAAAATCAGGTATATGAATATTTTGACATTTAAAATATTTATAAATATTGAAGCAATGCTCTATTTTATACTGTCTACATAGTATAAATTAAAAGTAAAAATATTGGAGAGATTTTTGAAAAGATATTTAGATTATAGTAAAACAGTTATGTGAATTTTAAATATTATTTATTCTATGAAATTAAAGTAGAACTTTAAATGATACAAATTTACAATTAGGTACCATTTTTTTCTGTTTTTTAAGGAGATACCACTATTAAATTGCATGTGAAATGATCTACATTATAAAATTTGATGGTGTCAACATACCACTGTTGATTTTTGTTTTATTAAGGAACATAGGAAAATAATGAGTTAATGAAAGTCATAAGGTACTGTTGATTTAAAAGTATTATTTTACACTCTGATCCAAATTCTATTATTTTAAAGGTCATCCTCTTATTAAAAGGCTGTGTATTTAAGAGAAAATATTTTAGCTAGTATATTAAGTCTAATTTGAAGTGAAAATAACACAACTATGACCGTAGATACTTCCTATTTGTAGGTATCATATATATTGACACACAGACAGATAGAAAAATGGAGAAACAAATAAATAGAATTTGTGAAAGAATGTGATCATTTCTTTATGTTAAGGTGATAATCCTCTATTTATATAAATACATAAATCAATACATAAAAATAATAAAATTTACTAGAAACTAAAACTGTCTCCAGTTTCTAGAAAAGGGAGTTAACACCCCCAAACCAAAAGAAAATCTTGCTGAGAATTTATTTTTTTTTTAAATATTAGCCTGTCTTATTCTTTGTTCATTGACTATGGTAAATATTTAAAAAATGAGAGGCATATTATTATTTCCTCAAAAATTACAGCCAGACTTTTGAGGTCTGAGACATGTACCATTGCCAGGATCAAAGTTGGAAAGAGAATTAAGGTAGACTTATTTGGTGAGATGGAGACTTTACTCTTTCATGTTTACATGGATGGAGCTGGAACATATTTTTCTTAGCAAAGTATCTCAAGAATGGAAGAAAAAGTATACAATGTACTCAGCCCTACTATGAAACTAATGTATAGTTTTCATATGAAAGCTATGCCCCTTTGTAGGACAAGAATATGTGGAAAGGGGCAACGGTGGGTGGAAGATTGGTGGGACTACATCTATGGTGCATCTTAGAAGGGTACAGGTGAAACTTACTAAATGTAGAATATAAACGTCTTAACACAATAACTAAGAAAATGCCAGGAAGGCTATGTTAACCAGTTCGATGAAAATATTTCAAATTGTATATAAAACTAGCACATTGTACCCCATGATTACATTAATGCACACAGCTATGATTTAATTAAAAAAAAAGTCTTGCATTTTAGTAACATCTGGAAACAGAGTCACTTTTGAATGATAGGAAGTCAAATCAAGGGAAAGATGCACAGGACACTGAGACGGCGGAGCTGCATGATATAAGAGAGAAACACCAAAGTTGAATGAAGTAAACTGAAAATAAGAAGAGTTTTATGGAAGAACAACAACAGGAAATTGCAGCTTGTTTTGACAGTTTGAGGGTAGTGATAACAGCAAGATTCTGGACTTAGAAGTCCCCAGACATAGTCCTGTTACAGAAATATAGATTTCATAGTTATAACAGATATATTGGCTTTGTGAGAATTCTAGAACCCAGGAGGGTGGTTAGAGTACCCTGACACAGCACAAAAATTGACAAAAAACACATTTAAAAAAGTGAAAACAGGCTAGGCACAGTGGCTCATGCCTGTAATCCTATCACTCTGGGAGGACGTGGAGGGTGGATCACTTGAGCTCAGGAGTTGGAGACCAGCATGAGCAAGAGTAAGATCCGTCAGCACTGAAATAGAAAAACCAGCAGGTGTGGGCTCTCATGCCTGTAGTTATAGCTACTTGGGAGGCTAAGGCAAAAGGATCACTTGAGCCCAAGAATTTGAAGTTGCTGTGAGTTATGATGTCATGACACTTTACCTAGGGTGACTGAGTGAGACTCTGTCTAAAAACGAAATGAAACAAAAAGTAAATAAAAACAAAAATTTGCTTGTCCACATCAACCCTCCCCAAGCTAAGTGCGCTCTTGAGAAGGATATCGTCTGCCTATAACTTCTCTAGTGAAGGAAAGAAGAACAATTATTTGGGGCATTTTCCTATAAGATCACTTCTTGACTCATGTAAAATACTTGGGGTATTGTCATGTGTAGACCACTTGGGAACAGCTAGGATCAAATAAAAGAGGTGGGAGTTAGCAGTAGACTGCCTAGGCCTCATCAGTCGCTTTGCCCAGTCAGTTTCCACAAGTGACCTTGTCCCAATAGCCATATTTTTCCTACACAGTGCCAAATCAGGTAACCCTACCAGGCCACAAATTTCTTCCAATCATAACCTTAGTCAGAGGTCCTACCCATCACAGAACAGATCCCAACAGCAAGCCTCTTCTACCCAGGGATAGTGCCAGCTGGCCCAGTTAGAACTTTACAGCAAGGCCTGGAAGCTGGACAGGCCCCTGGGCAAGCAAGGAGGTGGGGAGGAGGAGGACAGACCATTTGTTTGTGACTATGATGGCTGTGGTGAAGCCTTCTTCAGGCACTGCCATCATAGTCACCACAGCCTGACTTGTACTGGAAAAAAGTCATTCGTTGCTACAGCTATTGGCTGTGACCAAGAATTCACCACAAAATCAAACTGGAAGAACCATTATGAATGCAAATGTGAAAATCAATCAAAACAATACATATGCAATTCTGAAGGTCATAAGAAGAACATCAGCAGCTTAAAACCCCTCCGTGCCATCATACCAATAGACCTCTTTTCAGGTCTACCCAGAAAGGATGTGGGAAGCACTTTGCCTCACCCAGCAAGCTGAAATGACTCAGCAAGACCCGGCAGGGCTGTATTTGTCAAAAGGATGTTCTACTGTGGGAAAAACATGGACAGAACTTCTGATACACCTGAGAGAAACCCATAAAGAGGAAGTAACATATGAAGCATGTCAGAAACATTTAAACTCAAAGATTATCTGAAGCAACATTTGAAAACTCACGCCCCCCCAAAGACACTATGTCCAGCTGCCACAGGAGGCTGCGGAAGAACCTTCACACTGTGTCTGATCTCCAGAGCACAGCCCTCTCCTTTCACCAGGAAAGGGGCCCTTTTGTGTGCGAATGTGCTAAGTGTGGCAAAACATCTGCAATGAAATTTAAAGTCTCAGCAAGCATGCTGTTGTGCATGATCTTGAAGAGAAGAAAATGAAATTCAAAATAAAATATTTCATAAGAAATGGAGTTTGGCCTCTCAGTGGATCTATCTCTTCTAAAAGTAAACATGAAGTATGAGGCTTATTTTTGTCTAAAAAGGGAGGGGTGCTGAGCTGTGTGAAAGACCAGGTGCTCTTGACAGTCACAATACTTCCTCTCAAATATATCAGTGCTGTGTTTAAAGGGCTGCCGCCAAGTAAGCTCAGTTGTTTTCTTTCAGAAGCACATTTTTCTTTATTAGAATCGTGGATGTGGAATCCATAGAGAGATACATAAAAGGTAAAAATGAAGAAGAGGTTGATGGCCCTGTTGCACTACACTGTACGGAATTTCTTCTTCAGTAGGTCCTTGGTCTCAGGATAGGAAGAATGAATCCATGGACCACAGATCAGCGGTAAGACAGGGTTTATTTTACAGAAAAGAATATAGGAAAAGCACCAGAGCTTCTAACCAAGGGAAAAACTCATGTCAGAAAAAAATCTCCCACCTCTCTGCCTGGGATCTTTGTCTAGGAGTAAGCATAGTTGCCTGAATCCTTTGTGGTTACATCTGGCCAGGACTTGGTGACAGATGACTGGATACCGTCCCTTCTGCTGGGGTAAGTTGAATGCATGCCTTAATGGGATACAGGCCTTTCGTGAAATCGTCCAGGCCTGGGAAATGAGGGGTCTCTGTCTAGCTCTAAATGGGGGGAACCCTGTATCACACTTGGGCTGGTAAAATGCTCCCAGCAGAGTAGTGCAGCCAGAGGAGGTTCTGGGGTTGGCACTGGCAGCAGTGCGGGCTGTGCCACGTGGGCCCCCCCCAACTACCTAGGCAACCCCAGGATTGTGCCGTGCTCCCCTTCTCTGCAGCACTTGGTTCTCCAGCTCTCACCTCTCCTCAACTGCTGCACCAAGAGACCTAGCTAGATGCAGAAGGCTTGGCAGGTGGTCCAGACTGGCTGGCGCTGACCAAGCGGGTTGCACCCGCCCTGTATCACCATGGCCAAGGAAAAATCCATTGCATTCAGAGGACTAAGCCACTCATCTTCCAAAATATCATTCACTTATCAGCAAAGAACTCAGTAACCAGCATCATGGAATAAAAGAGATAGTTCTCCTCGCAGAAATTTCTTGTGCCATTCTAGAAAAAGAAATTGACCTCTAAATATGATCAGAGGGAATGCTACATCTTGGATATGAAGACCAACTGAATAGATTTAAATTAGAAAAACAAAATAAATATTTTAACCTACAAGCAATTCATAAATAGAAACATTTATTTGCAGTCATTTAAAGAATGACCTTATTCCTTATAACTTGAAATTGCAATGTTTTTAAAGGGCACTATAAATCATATTCAAAACGATCATAAAGTTGTTTATACTATTTGAGCCAAACATACCTAGAGGCATGAATTTTATGAAAAATGCAAAGGATTTCTTAAATTATGGTTTTTGAGAAAACACTAAAGAGTTATAACACTGTGATGTATGTTTTTTCATTGTGGAAAGTTTTGTGTTTGTACTTACTACCAAAAATGCCGGGATCCCCATAAAAAGCACTGGACTGCTTTTTCTTCTAATCGCATTCCAGGGCTACACATGGAGAATGGATGTCTACACACAGAGAAAATTTTAATTAGAATTTAGGTGACTGTGGTTTGTTACAGCTTCCGGCCACTTCGTGGATCTCAGTTTACAGAGTTGAAAAGAAGTAAACACAAAAAATTGTTTCTGGTCTAATCTGAAATATTATGTTGCATGATAATATTTACAACTTTCTTTCTCGGAAAATTGTACATTTCTGAAAAAGTAAATAGGCAATTTTTGGATACGTTTCATGGAATGGAGAGCACTTCTAGAAGGATACCCAAATTGAAGCAGCACATTTTGTATATTATTGAAATACTTTTTCCCACCTTGTTTATAATCTAATGGTAGTTATCTAAAGTTTCTATTTGTATACCTTCTTATGAAGAAAGCATCTTATAATTGGCCTCTAGAGTTCTCTTTTTGGTTGTTTGTTTGAAATAAAACTGTCGTTATTTATAGTTACTCAAAATTTTGAGTTTTTTTCTTTGATTTGAAGCAAGAGCAGTATTCACTAAAGCTCTAAGGAGCTGTGGCTAGAACTGGAACACAACGCAAACAGGAAAGGAAATTTGTAAACGTGGGTTCAAATTGTTACATCTTCTACTGAGATGATTATGTTGTATTACAAGAATTCTCTAGCCAATTTGGACACTTCCAAAACATATTTTCAGAGCATTGGATAAGCTAATATAAACTTAACTTATTAAAAATGAGACTATTTAGAAGTACTTTGGGCAATGTGTTATCTTCATTTTGATATTATAGTTTTATTATTTTAAAAATATTATCAATGTCCATGTGTCAGTTTTCTTGTGAATATATTTTTAAAAATCCTAATTATACCACGATTTATTAATCCATTTGTGGATCGATGGGCACTTGGGCTTTTTCCATGACTTAGCAATTATGTATAGGGCTGCAATAAATATTCTGATACAAATATCTTTGTTATGATGTGATTTTTTTGTCTTCTGGGTATATGCCCAGTAGAGGGATTATAGGATTGAATGGCAGATCTATTTTTAGATCATACACCATGGAATATTATGCAGCCTTAAAAAAGATAGAGACTTTACCTCTTTCATGTTTACATGAATGGAGCTGGAACATATTCTTCTTAGTAAAGTGTCTCAAGAATGGAAGAAAAAGTACCCAATGTCCTCACCCTTATTATGAAACTAATGTAGGACCTTCACATGAAAGCTATAACCCAGTTATAACCTAAGAATAGGGAGAAGGGGGAAAGGGAGGGGAGGGAGGGGGGAGGTTGGTGGAGAGAGGGGGATTAATGGGATTACATCTGCGGTGCATCTTACAAGGGTACATGTGAAACTTAGTAAATGTGGAATGTAAAGGTCTTAGCAAAATAACTAAGAAAATGCCACAAAAGCTATGTTAACTAGTGTGATGAAAATGTGTCAAACGGTCTATGAACCAAGTATATGGTGCCCCAAGATCATACTAATGTACACAGCTATGATTTAATAAAAAAAATAAATAAATAGAAATAAAAATCCTAATTAGTTTGCACACAAATAGAAAACTTGGATTCTTTAACCTTTGCTGTCTGTAATAAATAGTGGAAAATCCATTCTCAGCAGAGGCTATGCCTCACAGGTTGTTACCACAGTGGCGGGCCCTGAGGGTGGGCCTGTAGGTCATGTTGCTATTCTCAGAGAAATGACACAGCTGTTTTTTTAAATCATTTTCAGGGATGCCCAACCCTTTTTTATTCCTTTGTTGCACATTCTAAGAATAAGAGTTGTCTTGGGTTACACATTAAACATTAAATACACAAACATTAATGAAAGTTTATTAGGAAAAAAAAGGTCTGAATATATATTTTTGGTAATATCTGAGCACAGATAAGCAAAAAAAGTCCTCACAAAATCAGTGTGTGAGGCCCCAGCATGATCACACCCAAAATAGACATGAATCTTGTATTTGCTTATTGTCCAAGGATAGTATTTTTCATAAATAACTAATTATTTTGAAAGCTAATAACAGTAATCATTTTAAAAAGTTTAAAAAAAAATCCTCTCAGATTAACAATTATGGAACTCAAGGAAAAATAAAACAGAATTAAAATTATACATAAAAAACACTTTGTATAGGAAACCCTTTATGTCACATTATTTTATTTCTAAAAACAATATGTATATGTAACATTAAATGTTTTTAGAAGATGCTATCTTCAAAATTAATGTATCATATATGAAAATATTTTGGTAGCTGCATTCGTCCCAACTCTTTTACCAAATTATCAAATAATTTAATTATTTTCTCTTCGTAACTTAAAAAAGAACACAAATATATATTATATATGTTACATCTGTTCGTCCCCATCTATAGGCAGTTTTTATATATAACTGCATTATATATATATAATATATATAGACATTATATATGCTTTAGCTTGAAAATGTCTCAGGACAACTATATATGACTTACATTTGTTAGAATGAAAGAAAATGCTATTGACATTTTTAAACTGACAAAGCATTTTCTTTTCAATTAAGGTCGTTTCTATGCAAAGACAAATAGTCCTAGTTTTTCTGCATTTCTTTGTGTAACTCTTATTTGTTCATAGGATGAAACAAACTTGGTTTTTCCTTGTAGGTGAGAATAATAAGATATTTGCAAAGTACAGCTTGGATCTTCTTCTTTTTTTTTTTTTTTCCTAAGAGGTACGATGCATTTTCTCTATTGAGAATGGATTAGAAGAAAATCTTCAGCATATGTTTTTTCCAGATTGTTTTAATTTTTGTTTGGTTTGATTCTTAATTTTTTAAGGAGGCTTTTCTTTTTTCAGGGGAATTGATTTTCAGCAGGCACTTACTATAATAAAAGCCCCATAGGAGAAGGGTCTACTTGAATTCTTGTAAGTACTTAGGCAAACTTCCCTTTTGTTGTTGTTTTGCATGAGGGCAAGTAGTTGCTAGAAAGATCATTTCTATTTCTTTTTTTTTTTTTTTTGTAGAGACATAGTCTCACTTTATGGCCCTCGGGTAGAGTGCCGTGGCATCACACAGCTCACAGCAACCTCCAACTCCTGGGCCTAAGCGATTCTCTTGCCTCAGCCTCCCGAGTAGCTGGGACTACAGGCGCCCGCCACAACGCCCGGCTATTTTTTGGTTGCAGTTCAGCCGGGGCCGGGTTTGAACCCGCCACCCTCGGTATATGGGGCCGGCGCCTTACCGACTGAGCCACAGGCGCCGCCCCGATCATTTCTATTTCTATAGTTTTTATTTTCAATGAAATATTGGTAAAAGGAGTTGAGAAGAGGATTTTCCCCTTTTATATCCAAATAAAACAAAGAATTATGCTGTATAAAATCCTGTGAGATTTTATACGTGCCTTTTAATTTCCTTTAGATGCAATGTTGAATTTTAAGAGAACTCAAGAAAAAAATCAGAACTGAAATTACACTTAAAATGACTATCTCTTTATACAGAAAATCATTTATGTCACACTATTTTATTTCTAAAATCAATGTGTATGTGTAACGTTAAATATTCTTAAATATAAAATTGAATGAGTTTTTTTAAATATGAATGGGAAATTACTTTTCCTTGGGAATTAATAGTCACATCAAATAGGAAAAAATGTGCACTTTTCTTTGTGGAATTTTCTATAAGACTGAATGTTGTATGTGCTTTGAAAAGTTTATGATTGAAAAAACTTAAAGACCTTTTCATAGCTTTCATAAAAATTGCTTTATAAAAGTATAGCCATAAGGAGATATAAATATCATAAAAAAGTGAGGTAAATAGCACATTTTATAAATAGAACCAATAGTATCATACATTTATGGGATACTGCAAATCATCTGAATTTTAGCTCTCAGAGACAATAATCACTTCAATTTTTCAACTCAGTATTACACAGTAAAGTCGTTTTGTTGTATTTTTAAAATATGCTTCCGCTTATACACTTTTCAGCTTCTTTCAATATTTTCAAGGACATAGTCCTTCCACCTACAGAAAAAAAGTATGGACAAACAACATTTTCATGGATTTTATATAAAAATCATAACATTTCAATGGTTAACATTATTTTAGATGAATATTTTCTAGATTTACTATTAAATAATGACTCTCAGAGTAAAATTAGCCTTAATTACTAACATCCTATAGTTTGCAATCTGCACAACTGCATTAAAACGTGTACTCATTCTTCCATGACACTACAATTATAAATAGTAGTTGATCACTACAATTAAATAGTAATTACTAGGTTAATAAAATTCAGACTAACCCTTGGACAACCAAAAACTCATGCTAAATGAATTAGCAATAAGACTCTAAAGTCTTTGGATGTATAATGGTACCATGTGGTGACAGAAGATCCAGCTTTGTTATGGATGCTGGAGGAGAGAACTGGTATTCCTATGGGTACCATGAGTCCTGGAAAAAAAAAAAAAAATGATGTCATTAATCCTCAAATTTGGAATGTACGTCGAGAATTTTATTTAAAATATAAAAAAAATTGGCTGAAAAAACTCATTTCATTTGTCCATTCTTAATGGGTCTATTTTTGAGTAGAGTTCCTTGTAGACTCTGGATATCAGTCCTTTGTCACATGCATAATTTTCAAATATTTTCTCTCATTTTGTAGGCTGCTTTTCTGCTCCATTGATTATTTCTTTTGCTGTGCAGATGGTTTTTAATTTAATTAATTCTCATTTCTCTATTTTTGCTCTTGTGTTTACTTTTGAGGATTAGTAAAAAAATTCTTTCTGCATACAATTATCCAGAAGAGTTTTTTTTTCTGAGTTTTATTTTAGGATTGTTGTAGTTTCACATCTTACATTGAAGTTTCTAATGTATCTTCAGTTTATTTTTTGTATAAGGTGAGATATAGGGATCTAGTTTTATTCCTGTGACAATCCAATATTCCTCGCACCATTTATTGAACTGGGTGTCCTTTCCCCAATGTATACTTCTGTCAATGTTGTTGAAAACCCATTCGCTGTAAGGACATTGTTTTTATTTCTGGGTCCTCTGTTCTTCCCCCTCTATAGGCTATATTTATAGCAGTATCGTGTTGTTTTGAAAACCATAGATTTGCAGTAGAATTTGAAGTCAAATAATGTGCTATTTCCAGCTTTGCTCTTTTTGCTTGGGATTGCTTTATCTATTATGGAAGCTTTTTGGTTCCATGTGAATTTTAGGATTGTTGTTTCTAACTCTGGAAGTCATGATCTTTTGATCTTTTTGATGTAGGCATTTAATGTTATTAAGTTCCCTCTTAGCACTGCTTTTAATGTATACCAGAGGTTTTGTTAGGTTATGTCTCTATTTTTATTTGTTTCAAACAAAATTTTTAAAAAATATGCCTTTCGTTTATTCAAAGAACTTTCAGGCAGGTTGTTTGATTTTCATGTATATTTGTATAATTTTGACAATTCATCTAGGTTTTGATTTATAGATTTGTTCTCTGTAATCAAAGACACTTGACATATTTTCAAATTTTCTGAATTATTGGGACCCTGTGGTGAAGCATATGGTCTTTTTTTGAATAATGTTCCATGTGCAGATGAGAAGAATGTAAATTCTGTGGTAGTCAAGTGGAAAGTTCTGTTAATATCTGTTAGGTCAGTTTAGTTTACAATTCAGTAAAAGTCCTGAGTTTCTTTGTTAATTTTCTACCTTTATAATCAGTCTCCTACTGTCAGAGGGGTGTTGAATTTCCCCACTAAGATTGCATTTTACCTAGTGGTATTTGTTTTATGAATGTGAATGTTTTGGTATTGCATGCCTGTACATTTAGGACTTTTATAACTTCTTGTTGAATTTATTCCTTCACCATTATATAATTATATCTTTGCATATATATATATCTCCACATAATGATATCTTTGCCCTTTTTTTCCTGTTTTTAAAGTCTGTTTTATCCAATATAAAAATAGTTGTCCCTGCTTGCTTTTCTTTTTTGTTTGCATGGAATATCTTTTCCCACCCTTTTTTACTTTGATGCTATAAATATCTTTACCAGTCAGGTGGGTTGTTTGATTTTCATGTATATTTGTATAATTTTGAGAGTTCATCTAGGTTTTGATTACATATGATGCTTATAAGCATCATATGTTTTGAATGTTTTTAACCCATTCTACTATTATATAAATTTAAGTGGAGCATTTTAATCCATTTATGCTCAGCGTTAATATTGAGAGGTTCTGTTCCATTTATAATGTTAATTGTTACCTAGTTGCTCTGTAGCCTCAATTGTATAATTGCTTTATAGGATCTGTGGATTTTATAATTTTGTGTGATTTAGCATTTCTTATAGAGCAGAATTGGTGATGATCAATTTCCTTAGCATTTGCTCATCTAGGAACTACTTTATTTTTCCTTAATTTATGAAGCTTACTTTAGTAAAACCAAAAATTCTTGACTGGCAGTTTTTTTTTTTTTCCTTTAAGAAGACTAAAAGTAAGATTTCAATCTTTTCTGACTTATAATGTTTCTACTGAAAAGTCTCCTTTTAGTATCATGGGATTTTATTTGTGGGCAATTAGACACATTTTTCCTTGCTGCTTTTGGGATATTTTCCTTCATCTTGACGTAGGATAGACTGATGACTGTTCATCTTGTAATGTGTCTCCCAGGAGTTCTCTGACTCCTTGTATGTGGGTGTCTAAATCTCTAGGCAAACCAGGGGAATAGTCCTCAATTTTTTTCCTCTAACAGTTTTTCTAAACTTCGTATCTCAGTCTCCCTGCTCCCTCCTTGGCCCTATGGCAGCAGCAGCCCCAGGGCAGGATGGAGACCTCTGGGAGCTGATCTTTCTAAATGACACCCAGCTGTAACTGTTCAGAACACAAATGCATGTGGGATTCACACAAGTTTGAGTAATGTCTTTGTGCAAACAGTAGGCTGCTCTCTATATTAGTCTGGGGATCTGTGAACATAGTGGGGATACCCTGTAACTAGAGGTTGTATTTTATTTTCCTTTACTTTTTATTATTTTATTTTATGTTTTGTTTTAGATTAATGTGGGGGTAAAAACAGTTAGATAGGCTCTAACTGGCTGCATCTAATTGACTATCTTGAAATGAAACTACTTTGTTGCTAAAATGATGTCTTCCTAGCATTTTGATTGGAATTTCATAGAGTCTGTTGCTTTTTAGAGATTAGATATCTCACCAGCACTGATCTATTGTTTATTGGTATTGTAAATAACATTGTTTTTTGCCCTTCAGTTTCCAATTTTTGTTAATTATACATAATAGGGGAACTTGGCAGACTATGTAGTCTCTGTTTCAGTTACTCTTTGCGACCACTACAGCCACACACTATGTATGAATGTGTGAGGCTAGTTTCTGCATCAAAAATATAATCATTTTTATGATTTTATTTTCAAAATATAAAATAAATTGTAAGCCATACAAAAAGAGGTAATGCGCCAACTCACTTCTGTATATTGGTGATGTAGACAACCATGTGAAACTCACTTATTGGTAACAGTGGCTTTTTTTTTCCTTTGGGATTATTTTTAAATTAGGTTTTGTTCTTTCTTTCCAATGTGTATGTGATTGGTACATTTTCATTCCTTATTTCAGAGACTAGATCCTCTGATAGGAAGTTAAATCAGTGTAAATGTCACTGATATATTTCTTATCAACAATTATCAAGGCTAAAGTCTTAAACCATTAAATATGACATTAATGATAGTTTTTTTTTTTTTTCTGTTCTTGTTTTTGTTCCTCTTTATTCATCTACATCTGGATTAAGATTTCTTAGTAACTTCCCAAGGGACATTTATTGAAAGGATTTGTTTTGTAAAATTTGACTTTGGTCAAAAAGCCACACTCCAGAATCCAGAAGGCCACACGATCCCCACCCTTGGATTTTAAATAATACATATCATACATTTTATGTACTTTCTAAAAATATTTCATCACGGTATCTCTAAATTCTTTTATAAATCTCTTTGTTACAGTCACTGTATATTTTAAGATTTACATATTCTATAACACCAGAGTACAATGTGATGATTTTTTTCACTAGACAATTATTTTTAGAGAAATTAAAATAAAATCTGTAAACATTTTTTGTTTACTTTCATTTTATCAAGTCTGTGTATCTCTATTTTTGTGTATACATTGTGTCTCTCTGCTATTTTATATCTAACTTTCTTTAACATTTTTATAGATTACTTGTGCTAGTAATAAATTCATCTTTGGTTTTCATGAAAAAGTCTTTTACTTCCATATTTTGGAAAATATATTTTGTTTGGTAGAAAATTCTAGTTTTATTATGTTCATTTGGAACTTTAAAGTTGAGATTCAACTATATTCTGCCTTTAATAATTTTTGATGAGAAGTCTACTGAAATTTTTAATTATGTTTTTTATGTTTTATAATGTATCTTTTATCCATGGCTGCCTTCCAGATATTTTTTCTCAACTGTAACTTTAAGCAGTTTGAAAATATATGCATAGGTGTTGTGATTAAAAAACAATAGTTAGACTTTGTTTTCTAATAGTCTATTTTCAAAAGTTTTAGATGTGTGTTAAATAATCTTATGTAAATAAATCTATAACTTGTAATATATGTGGCACTGTCACCATATAAATAGTCCCAAAAATAATACAAGAAGAAATTGTTCCCAGAACAAAGACGAATGTTATACAATGTAAGCCAGATTGAGACATCCAGAAACTATAGGGTATAGAAAATGTTAATGCAATTTATACATGTTCATGTCTGATCTTCTTGAGTGAAGAACTTCCTCTGTGTAGACACAAATTACACATCTTAGCCCCAAAACTACTGACTGGAGGGTAGTAAACAGAAAATTCTCCATGTTATACAACAAATATATGGACTTCTCCCACATATGCAAATGCTTTCTTTCTTTGAAGTTAACATAAGAGCTGTTGCAGTTCAGGTTTTCTAAGGAACTGGACACAAGGTAAAGAATATTACATATGGAATTTTGAAAAGGTGAGGTAGATTAGGCAGAGGGAGACTTTTCAAAGTAATTGTCACAGAGGCTTTCATCAATCCTACAGAGAATTCTGAAGCTTGAATCACCTCTTAGGGATGGCTTGTATAGTAGCAAGAGGACCAGGGGTTAATATTCCAGCTGGAACCAGCCATTGGACACTGGCTACTTCTCAGAGAGACAGCATTTTTTTGAGTCTTCACCCTTACCTCAGCTAAAGCTATTTCTGGAAAGGGACACTGCAACTGAGCTGTTGGCCATCAAAACTCCCAGCAGCAGGGGCAAGGAAGGACTGTGTCCTGAAAGGAGAGAACCTGGTGGTGTACTGCAGCCGACCCTATCTGTGCTTTTGATAAAGCAGTAGTAAGTATTTCTAAAATAACTTTTAAAAAAAAATTATGTCTCTTAATTGTTTTAAGTTTAATGTTTATTAAATCATAGCTGTAACATTCATGGAGTACAATGTGATGGTTTGTTATACAATTTGGAGTGTTTATATCTAATTGATTAACATAACTATTACCTTACTTATTTTTTGTGGTAAGACATTTATAATATACTGTTAGTTGTTTTGAAATGTACCCTTGCATTGTGCACGTTAGGTGAGATCCCACCAAATACCCTCCCGCCACTTACCTTCCCCCCTCCCCTCCCACTTCCTCCTCCCTCCTCCTTCTTTCTGGACTATATTTGTGTTTTATCATGCATATACATGTGTAACTGATTGTATATTGGTTTCATAGTAGTATTGAGTACATTGGATACTTTTTTCCCCATCTCGAGATACTTTACTAAGAAGAATATGTTCCAGCTCCATCCAGGTAAACATAAAAGATGTAAAATCTCCATCATTTTTATAGCTGCATAGTAGTCCATGGTATACATATACCACAGTTTGTTAATTCATTCATGTGTTTATGGGCATTTGGGCTGCCTCCACAACTTGTCAATTATGAATTGGGCTGTAATAAACATCTGGTGTTTGTTTATATAACATGTCTTTGTTATAAAATGATTTTTATTCATCTGATTAGATACCTAGTAATGGGATTACAGGATCAAACAGTAGGTCAACTTTTAGTTCCTTGAGAATTCTCCATACTTCCTTCTAAAAAGACTATTAGTTTGTAATCCTACCAGCAGTGTAGAAGTGCTCCCTTCTTTCCGCATCCATACCAACATCCCCAGATATCACCTAACTCCAGTAAGATTAGCCCAGTTGAATTTTGTAAAGTGGGCCGATCTTACTGGAGTTAGGTGATATCTGGAGATGTTGGCGTGGATGCGGAGAGAAGTGTTTCCTTCTTCTTTGTCACAGAGGCACTTCTCTGTGACACAAACACTTCTCTCCACATCCCAGTTGAATTTTGTAAGGTGGGCTAATCTTACTGGAGTTAGGTGACATCTCAAAGTGGTTTTGATTTTCATTTCTCTGATGATTAAAGAAGTTGAGCACTTTTTCATGTGTTTGTTTGGCCATTTACCTGCCATCTTCAGAGAAGTTTTTGTTCAAGTCTCTTGCCTACAATCTGTAAATATATATTTTAAATTTTTATGAAACATTGTGGGCAAAGATTAGAATTTGTTGTGACAATTAAATGCCATGATGTGAGCCTTTTGAGTTAGATATTACTGTAGACAGAAAATTACAGCAGTAAGTCTATCATCTGGTGTATATTTTTTCTGAATAAGGTGTTGTCCTCTATGTAGCACTTTGAGTATGTAAGCAAGTGCAGTGTGACTCTCAGCAGGAAGTAAGATAAGCATCTTAGAGTGTGTACTATGCCCAGATGCTTGCCAAAGCACTAATCTGAGCATACTGGTAGAACTCTGTGTGTTATTTTTCTCCTTTGTATTGAAAGCATCAGTGGCACAAAACCTGCCATCTACCTTAATTTGCCCCATTTTTAATGCTGTTTTCAATAATCACATGCATCTTAATAAATGTAGTCTTCATCATATTAGGAATGTACTTAGCAAAACATATGCCTGGGTTTTCAATTTTTCAGAAGTTACTCAAACATTAGCAGTTATAATGCAAAATTGTTTTCATTTGTTAAAGGATTTCATTGTTTCTATAAAACCAAATCCCCTGCTTTATATTTAAATTAGTAGTTGCAGCTTTTTCTTTATGTATTTCCAATTGAAATTAAAGCTATTTATTTTTCTGGTTATCTATCACTATGTACAACAACCAAAAACTTAGTTATTTAAAATGACTTTTTTTAAACATCATACAGTTTTGTGCTTATGATAAGTGTAAGTGGCAACTTGACTGGGCCACTGCATGATGAAATATTTGGTTCACATCATTTCAGGGTATGCCTATGAGGACATTTCTGGATAAGATTCAAATTTGAACTACAGACTTGAGTGAAACAAGTCACCTTCCCCAGTGGGAGTGGATCTCATTCAATCCATGGAATGTCTGATTAGAATAAAAAGATTAATAACAAATAATTATTTCCTTCTACCTGAATGTCTTTAAGGTAGGACATCAGTTTTCTCCTGTCTTTGAACTTGCAGTAAGATTGGAATTTAAACCACTAGCTGGCTTGGTTCTGAAGCTTTCAGACTCAAATCTAAATTATTCCGTAAGTTCTTCTATGTCCCCAGCTTTCTGACTGGAGGTCTTTGACTTCTTGCTCTCCATAAATTGTGTCAACTAATTTCTTATAGTAAGTCTTCTGTGTCTGTGTGTATCTATACAGATTATCTGTCTGTTTATCTATCATCTAAATATATAAGTTCTGTTTCTCCAGAGAAACCAGACTAATAAAGTGATTTAATACAAAGAATCAGATTGTCAAATCGCAATCAGAATTCTAGATGTTAATTTAACTTGAGATGATTGCCTTACTAATAATTTAGGCAATGAAGAAACTCGGGCAGAGAAGAGACAGCCCAGAGACATCAAGAACTGTTGTCCTGGTCCATTATTCCCACCAACTGCCACCAACTGTGCCACCATTGATTACTGGAAGAAGAAGCAGTTGAGAAATGAAATATCTCCAATTCATATCCAGCAGGGTTGTCTGTCTTATTTGATATTCTCTAGAGATATGTGCCACATAAATCCAAAGATGCTGATTTTATTTACTATAAATAACATTGCTACCAGGATGATCCATCTAAGGGCGTTCTATATGTAGCATCTCTTCCTCTTAATAGATAGATTCACTGCTGCATTTGAATTGTCTTTTCTGTACAGGGAGAGAATAGATTACATGCTAAATGCTTTATATATGTCCTTTAGGTTCAGGGTACTAGGCCTAGAATGAGCATGATGTCCTTTTTGTTATATTCTACTGGTCAGAATAGTCATTGTCAGCCCAGATTCAGAGTAAGAAAAAATTGACCACACAAGTGAATGATAAAAGTCTCAATAAGTGACTTCCTTAAATCAGCACAGTTACAATGAAAATGGGATGGAATTAAATATTTGAATAACATCTTATGCAGGATTCTTGCTATATTCAGTCCTGCCAAGTCTTTTCTTTACATGCTAATGGTAGGTCAACATAAGATGTGTTACTTTTTAGAGCAAAAGCTTTACAAGTACAGATTATGGGGGTCATAACAGTTAGATTCATTTCCAGGGAAGGCAAATCATTATTTGTAACACATTCTTTCATACTCCTGCATTTATTAAAACAGTACTTCATGACCCCCTTCTTTGTAACAAGAATTATTCTGGGCCATGAAAATATATTCTAAAATGAACCAGACTTTGCTTTTACTGTTTGGTATCCTGTAATAGAAAGATTATGAAGTGAATAAGCATTTGCAATGCTGTGTGACCGATATTATAATAGGAAGAGGCATAGGATTTCAGTATACTGCAGTGATGTCTAACCTAACTTGCTTTGGAAAAGGCTTTTCAATGGAAATTGAAGCAATTAAGTTTTCTTTTTTTTTTTTTTGAGACAGAGTCTCACTTTATGGCCCTCGGTAGAGTGCCATGGCCTCACACAGCTCACAGCAACCTCCAATTCCTGGGCTTAAGCGATTCTCTTGCCTCAGCCTCCCAAGTAGCTGGGACTACAGGCGCCCACCACAATGCCCGGCTATTTTTTGGTTGCAGTTTGGCCGGGGCCGGGTTTGAACCCGCCACCCTCGGTATATGGGGCCGGCGCCTTACCGACTGAGCCACAGGTGCCGCCCAGCAATTAAGTTTTCTAATTTAAAAGAACTGGAGTACTAGTATATACGTGCAGGAAACAGTATATACTTGATTCAGTATGGATGGGACAGAATGGAGGAGGATGCAAAGGAATGTAGCTCTGTGTATGCGATGGGAGAGACTAATGATGAGGAATGATGAAGGCATATTTGGCATCTGTATTAAAGGAGTTTACATACCTTGAGTCAAAAAGACTCATAGAAGCAGAGAGAATCACAGAAGTGACTTTGTTAAAGTTATGTGCAAATATTTCTTGAAGTTCAGCTTGGAGAATGGACAGATTAGAAAAATGAATTGGGTAAAAATGGGAGAAAGAAAGAGAGGGAGTTGAGGATACATTTTCTGGTAATTCTGGTGAGAAACAACAGTTATAGGAATTATGTAGATTTTTTTTTCAGAGATACAGACTTGAATGTGTTAGAGTTTAAGTAGGTAGACTTGACCAGTTCAGTCTTTCATTATAGATTGGATAGAATGATAATGGAAAAAATTGTTCCTAGGATTGTAGCTGGGATTTTGAGTCATTTGTGATGGTTAATTCATGGTGATATTTTCCTCTAGCTGCTTTATGATATAAATTACATTTGTAATTATTAGTATTGCAGTATTTGGATAATATCCAGTAAGAAATAGTATAAATATTTAGGATAGAAGAAAAATAATCAGATTGGAGTTCAGAGGAACCATCAGCAAAGTGAGGGAATGAAGAGGGAAGAGTAGCTGGGAATGCATACAGTGAGGACTCAGAAAAAAGAGGAAAAAGATACAAGAGATCTGAGGGTTTAGGAAAAGTCTATGCCTAGAAAGGGCAGCAAGAAGAAGGTTGAGGAGTAGGGTGGAAGCCAGAAGTATAAAGTGTCCTGGAAATCAAAGAAGACACCCTTTGAATTTTATTTTTATTCTTGAATTGGGAGATACTTTGCATATTTAAATATTGATGAAAGAGTTATCAGAAGAATAAAAGGGCAATTTTATATCTGAATGGATTTTTACTAAATGGTAAGCCCTTCACCAGCAGAACAAATATTTGCCATTAAACAAAGCATATCTTAAAATGGGAGCAGTAACTATTACGTTAATATCAATTTTGAAAAAAATACGTAATTAACTCATTGCTTAACAGCTCAGCTACTGTAATATTGCATAAACAGCTTAAAGATTATAACACGGAGTATGAACAAGGAGGGAGAATCCTTCTCTAGTTATTTCAAAAGGCAATTTCAGATTCTATATGATTTGGACAAAAGACATTTTCATACAGACTTTTATACAAACCTATACTTTTTATGTTTTCCTATATTTATATCATTGAAATATGACTATAAAAATGTTTAGAAAAATTGCCTTTATTTAATCCATACAGAAGAGATTATGGATATATTAGCATATTAATTTCTAACTCCTAATTAAGTTAGCTTCAACATAGAGGTAAGATAATCTAACTAGCCATTTCTCTATTGGTAAGAATAATCCAATTTGATTATTATAAACAAAACAAAAATGAATTTTTTATATATGTATTGCATTGCATTGCACATATGTGCAGGTAGCTATAGTGTCAAATTTTGATTTAAGTAGTATTTCTTAGTAAAAAAAGTATGTGAGGAAAGTGTGTACCAATTAATAGCAATAGTATATCCATATATATCCTTATGTATACAAATACACTGTTGGATATACTCTTTATATATATGTAAAACTGATCAAAATAATATATATGTCAAAAAATGAGAATTCAATCATTACATGTATCACAAGAACGGAATAAAACCCAAACTAACTGGGTATGTTTTATAACTGAAAGAGAGAGAAAAAGAAAAACAGAGGGCAAAATCTGCTGTCTTAAACTTTACATTGATTTAAGTCAAGTTACAGAAACTTGACTTATCTAAGAAGACCCAAATAGGCATAAAATTAATATATAATAGCACAGATAGAGAAAAATACATTCTGGAGGTGATCACTCTCATATAAAGCTATGAAATAAAAAACTCAATTTTGAACATTGGCTAGGAGGCTTCTCTCAGGACAGAAACACACATTGCACTGCAATTTTGAACAAAGTTATTTTCTGCTCACCTCATAGCTAACAGAGTTGGAAATTAAATGAATTTCAGGTGAAATCAGGTGAAGTCATTCCATATTCATGACTCAATGTCTCCCAGACAGAAATAGGATTATTTAAATGAGGATTTTGAAGAGTGTAATAGAGAACTGTATTAATGATTTGTGAAAAGTCACCCAACAGCCTAAAAATGACGGGAGTAAATAAAGTCTGGTCAAAATTTGGTTCTTATGGATATTTTTACAGAGAATTATACTGCCTGAAATTATAACCTGTGCTTAAACAAAAGATTCATCCAGAAATGTAAGGAAAAAAGTTAATTAACCCATGCCAGCCAATTTATTTTAATTGCATTCATCTATTCCAGTTATAAATAAAAGCTTCTGAAATGCTTTTTTCATTTTAAATTGAAAGCATTGGGCATGTAGTCTTAAAAGTCACCTACTTTGCATTATTAACAGCTCAGTGGTTTTATTTTATTTTTTCCTATTTTAATCCTAGGTGCATAAAGCATGAGACATTATATCTGAAAAAAATCCCAGGCATGCATTTATTGAGAGCTAAATTTTACATTTATACATACATACATCCTCAAAGAAATTGTGTTTCTATTTATGTAATAAAGTGAAGGTCAATTATATCAGTCCCAATATTTATTAAATCACCATTTCTCTTATAATGAGAAACCACAAGATTTAACACTTTTATTCCTGAAACATTAAAGCAATTATTCTCAGGTAATCGCATTCTATTTCCCCCACTAAAATTTTAGATTTGTTATGAAAGAAAACTGGGCTCCTTTGGTCAAGTCAAATTGTATATGATTATATATGTTTTTTTCTTTAAATAAAGTATTTAATGATGTCATTATTGAGAATTTGACAAATGTTATTAATATTTATTTTTCATAGCATCATTATAATGCAATCAATTTGATGCATCCTTGTCAATCACTGTTTTAGAGACTGTGTAAATGTGTACATGTAATAAATTAAATGGAATTTCAGTCATTTTGAGAAAATAATTTATATCCAATTTTATTGCTTTCCATTATATTCATCATATCTTTTTCTAACTTCAAATGTTGACTGAAAACATACTTTCTTTTTTTTTTCTTTTTTTTGAGACAAAGTCTCACTGTGTCGCCTTTGGTAGAGTGCTGTGATGTCACAGCTCACAGCAACCTCCAACTCTTGGGCTTAAGCGATTCTCATGCCTCAGCCTCCCAAGTAACTGGGATTACAGGTGCCCACCACAATGCCTGGCCATTTTTTGTTGCAGTTGTCATTGTTGGTTAGCTGGTCCAGGCTGGGTTCAAACTCACCAACTTCAGTTATGTGGCTGGTGCCATAACCACTGTGCTACCAGCACCAAGCCTGAAAACATACTTTCAATGGTTGCAAAATATTCTAGTGTACATACAGGTCACAGAGTATATAGCATGATTCAATTTGCAATATTTAAATTATTTAGATTTCATGGAAACAGAATAAGATAGTTGTGCAGGAGAGAAACCTTGTTGTGAAGAATCACATGTATGCCATTTAATGGTTGTTTGGTTTGGAATACTTTGTTTTGTTTTTCTATAAAGAATTATATTATTCACTGGTAATTATCTGTATGTTGATATTTCTAGAAAATGGTGAACCCTGAATGGTAGAGACAATCTCTCCATGTTGGTTTCCTTATCAAAGCACAGGATTCAATACAATGGTCACATAATTGTCATCCTTTCAATGATTTTATACGAATTAATTGAAAATCTATAAATCAATCACTGATGAGGATAAGATTCTTAGTACATGCACCATTGAGGTTGCCTATAACTTAGTCCAATATTTATTACATATTTGGACCAAATTATTTTGAACAAAAGAGATGGACCAAAAATTGATGAATTTTCTATGCTGATAATGAAGATTTTATACAAATGGTAAGATGTAGGTTTACATATAGCTATGATTTTTTTGTCTGATATAAAAGATAGCACAATGAATTCTCTTATGCCTCTTGTACGATGTTTTATAAGTCAGATTAATTTTATTTTAATTATAAAATTAGGTTCAGTGCCGATAGCACAGTGGTTATGATGCCAGATACATACACCGAGGCTGGCAGGTTTCATCCCAGCCTGGGCCAGCTAAGCAACAGTGACAACTGCAACACAAAAATAGTCGGGCATTGTGGTGGGTGCCTATAGTCCTAACTACTTGAGCAGCTGAGGCAAAATAATTGCTTAAGCCCAAGAGTTTGAGGTTGCTGTGAGCTGTTTCGCTATGGCACTAAAACCCAGGGCGACAAAGTGAGACTGTCTCAATAAAAAAAAAAAAATATATATATATATATAATCAATTCGTTATTAAAAAATTCATCAACCACTGTAAAGAGCATGATAGAATATTATATTAAAAAACTAAACAACTTGAACTTTACTTTAGAATTGAAAACAATGTAACCTAAACATCTGCAACCTCATATTAATTTGCAATAAAAAAATTTAAGAAACTAAACAAAAGAGCAAATAGACAACCCATAGAATGGGATAAAAATATTTAGATGCTCTATGTGTGATAAAGGACTGATAACCAGAATCTACAAAGAACTCCAGAAAATCAGCAAGGAACAACCTCATTAAAAAGTGGGCAAAAGACATGAACAAACACTTTTTAAAAGAAGATACAATAATGGCCAACAAACTCATGAAAAACTGTTCAACTCTAATCATTAGGTAAATGCAAATCACAACCACAACAAGAAATAACCTAACTCCAATGAGAACACATGCAGTAGAAAGTCCCAAAATAATAGATGCTAGTGTGGATGCAAAGAGAAAGAAATTCTTATACACTGTTTGTGGGACTGGAAACCAATACAATCTCTACGGAAGTTGTAAGGAGTGTCCTCAGAGAATGTAAAGTAGAGCTACCATTTGATCCAGAAATTCCACTGTTGGGTTTATACCCAAAGGAAAAAAAGCTCATTTTTTATCTATCTATCTATCTATCTATCTATCTATCTATCTATCTATCTATCTATCTATCTATCTATCGGCGCTTGCATTTGAGTGTTTATAGCAGCATATTTGTAAAGATATGGAAACAGCGTAAGTGCCCACCAATACATAAATGGATTAATGTTTTATATGCATATCATGGAGTACTACTCTGCTACAAAGTAAATAAAATGGTAATTTAGTACCTTTTGTGACAATCTAGAACTGGAAACTTTTTTCTATGTGAAACATCCCAAGAATGGAGAAACAACCATATATACTCAATTCCAAATTGGAATTAGTCAATCAACACTTAAATGCACACCTCCAAGTAAATTTAAATGAAAATCAAGGTGGAGGGAGGAGATTGGTAAATTCACACCTATTGGCGACAGTGCACACCATGTGGGTAAAGGACACAGTTATAACATTGACTCAATCTGTACCAAAAAAAAGTATGTAAACAAAACATATGTACTCCCTAATATTCTGAAATTAAAAAACAATATTTCTGACCACTCTAATAATCACAATTATACGGCAAATGCTTTGTATTTAAGATGGACGATAATAACATTGTAAAATGTTGTTGCAGGAAAACTTTCACATCCCATACCTCCCCTTCTCATTTTATGAAGTGAAATTTTTTTCAGCTTTCATTTCCACCCAGTGCAAATTCATCAAACACATTGGAACCAAGGACATTGAGGCCCCATAAATAAATACCACACGTAATCACTCTGAGTGGTTGATTGCATTTTGGTGTGTTCGCTACAGTTAGTTTATCGTGTCCTTGCCACAATTACCAGATTTTTTTAGACAGAAGATTTCGTAAAAGGTATTAGGAGTGTTATTTTCCCAGTTACTAAAAAGCAAACAAATAAACAAAACAGCATGCCACCATTGGCAAATGCTTGCTACAGCCTTTAACACTCAGCGATGTTAGAAAACAAACTTTCAAATGAAGGTTTTAAAAGACTTCGTATCCCTAATGAGAAAAACCTTTTAGACTTTGTTACGTATGTCAGCATTTATTAAGTGAAAATATAAAAGGCTAGACAACTCTGGCATCTAGGAAATTGTGCACTGTGAGTCTGCGGCACTTCTTGTTCATTTCTTGAGAGAAACTGACATTGCTAAAATTGAGCTAAAGATAGAAATCAGTGAGGTTAGCAGTGTTGATGAGTATGACCTTGTTAACAACTTGAAAGTAATTATGTTTTGACATAATAAGTATATGTGTCCATGCAAGTTTTTATGTCCAGGGTGATTAGATTGACATTTCCTAATGAGACAGGTGATCCTGAAAGAGGGCCTCACCGAACCCCTCCTGTACTGTCCAGTAATTAAAGAGTTTCTTTCATTCTTAGACATTAGCTCTAACATGATGATGATGATTATCTTGAAGGAAATAGTGATTTACCAAATACCCTGAAATAACCAGAGGTTGCATATGTAGAATAACAGCTTAGCGTAAAATTTATTAAAAACTGCTTTTGGAAGTACCATATACTACTAATGATAATCTATAATTATTCCACATTTTAGAAATAAATTTAAGACTCTAAAAATAAATAAAATAAACTTTCATTCCATTAATAGTCTTTTAAAATCACCTTAATGCAGCTACAAGTATTAATGTCATTGATTCTAACTAATGCCCCAGAATTCGTGTGAGCTTCCTGTAATACATGAAATAATGCACTGTATTGAATATTTGAATGAAAAAATTAATTTTGAAATACATCATGTCCTAAATATTTTGAATAATGATGTGGACCATAATTACATAATTAGCCAATTCACACAAAATTAATATTTGTTCCATAATAATTTTCTACAATTATTTCACATAGTAATATATATTTCACATGACAAACAAAAAATGCTAAACTTGTTGGATAATGGGCAATACAAACAGAAAATATTTGCCAAGCTATTATGTTATCATTCAATTTGGATTTTTTTAATAAATAAATTTTTTCTTTTCAACGTGTTTTTAAACTTAAATCTCTTTTTGGATGAACAGATTATGAATTATAAATTCCTAGATATTTGAATAGTAGTGTTTTAATAGTGGTGAGACTATAGAATTATATTTGTTTCTTCATATTTCAAAAACATTATTCATTTAATTATTTATGGATTTGTATGAAGGTCATCTAAGAGGAGTAGAGATGTATGTACAGAATGTAGTGATATTACGGCTTCCATAGATCAGAATGCTGTAAAATCATGTAAGAACATATTACACACGTGTAATCTCATATCTCATCTCATGAGAACATTATAAGAATGTTACTAATTTCTCTTCACCTCTTAGCAATACTCCTTAAAATACAATATAATGAAAATCTGGATTGTATATGTCTTTGAAAATATCTCACTTGGTAGCATTATCTGAATTACAATCAAATTTCATTCCTGTGAAATTTAATGATTTTAAATGGCCACACACAAGAAAATAAAATTAAGTGTTTTTATATCTAAATATACTTTTTATTTATTTATTTGGAGACAGAGTCGCCAGCTGACACCCTGGGTAGAGTGCTGTGTCATCATAGCTCACAGCAACCAACAACTCTTTGACTCACGTGGTCTTCTTGCCTCAGTTTTTCTGCTTTTAGTAGAGACGGGGGTCTTGCTTTTGCTCAGGCGGGTCTCGAACTTGTGAGCTTAGGCAATCCACCTGCCTGGGCTTGCCAGAGTGCTAGGGTTACAGGTGTGAACCACTGTGCCCAGCCTACTTTTTATGTTTAATATTAAGACTTCAAGAGATTTAATGAATAACTTATATTAACCAGAAGTTCTTTATTCTTGCTTAAGTGTTCCAGTGCTCTGTAGAAGGCAATTTTCCCTTGTAGAATTCAAAACATTATCTTTATAGAGATAGTAATTCACCTTTTTAAACTAATCTTTATTAAATATCATTTTGTGTCATTTCTATTATGTGGGTGGCCTGTCTTGTAAGAGGGCTAATTATTTTCTTATATTCTCTAGAACTTACTCTATGTTCTTGTTTTCAAGGATCTTAGACCATTAGGGAAATGCGGAGAAAATTGATTATACATATTAAAAGGTAACATCAACAAAAGTAAGATAACATTTCAGAGCAAAAAGACTATCATCAACTTAAGATTGGTGTGTAGAGGAAAAAGAGAGAAGCAATTAGAAATACCTCTCCTCAGTGTATGCACCAATTTTAGCACAACTGTTTTATACCACAAGAGAGCCTATGACTGTGCACACCTCAGTGCCACAGTGTCAAAGTTCCAGGATCCCTCAGGGCAGAGAAAGGACAATACTATATACTGCAGTGAATTCATTTCAAAAGGAGAAGGGGGAAAAAAAAGAGAAAGTTACATTTGAAAAAAAGATTTCAAATTCATTGAAAAAAATGAAATCACCTTATTAGGACAGAAGAACAAAAGAAAGTGGAAGACTTAAGACTTGTAACGAGGTCAAGAGGTTCCACGCACTTTTCTTTCTGTCCCTCCTGTGAGTTTATAAAAAATATAACCTTATATTATGGAAATTTATAAAAGCCATGCCATAAATTTATTTTATTGGGAAATTACTTTAATAATTATTTTTATGATTTACTTTTAGGTTTTGATTTTTGCCATTCTTGCACTGAAACAGGTGTGAAAATAAATCATAGGTCACCTCTAGAAATTCAGAAATTATATGACTATATCTGAAATCTATGTATGACAAAATTAGTCTAACTGATTATACATAGGTCAAATGTATATGCCCATTTTATATTGCATATAAATTATGCATAAAATATGCTAATGAACTTAATTTCATCAGGTTATTTATATTTCATTTTACATTATCCTGAAAAAGAGATAATAATTCGTTAGTACACGGAACTACACCTAACCTTTATAGCTTGTATATGAAGATGATTATTTGACTATATGGTTTGATTAGTCAGTACTTCCGCAGTATTGATTGGTAACTATTGTGTCTATGTGACAGCTTAAAATAGTTGTCTAAAAGTATCTGCTCCTTGCTGGGCATGATGGCTCACACCTGTAATCCTAGCACTTTGGGTGGCTGAGGCAGGTGGATTGCTTGAGCCCAGAAGTAAGAGACCAGCTTGAGTAAGAGCAAGATCCTGTCTCTATTACAAATAGAAAAACTAGCCAGGCATTGTGGCATCTCTATGTAGTCCCAGCTACTAAGGAGGCTGAGGCAAGAGGATGTCTTAAATGCAAGTCTTTGAGGTTGCTGTGAGCTATGACACCACAACACGCTACCCAGGGCAACAAAGTGAGGCTCTGTCTCAAAAACAAACAAACAAAAATAAAAGTATCTGCTTCACATCTTATTAAAGATAGTTACATTCTTTGCCTTCATGATACCAAAATTTTTGTGAACATACAGAAATACACACACACCACACCCAATTTATTTAAAATATTTTATTTCCCCAAACACTTTCACCCCCAAAATTTTGAGGTGTTTCACATTCAGGTGATCATCTGTCTCGTATTCACAATAAAAGTATGGTTAAAATTTTCCTGTTAAATTAATTAGAATTAAAATTTGAATTTTTCGTTTTTCAAAATAGAAATATCTCTTTAATATCTCTTGTTCTTCACAATAAAAAATTTAGATCTATAAAATATTTCATTCTCATTCAAATATTTGCACTGAGAGTACACAGACTGAAACAAAGTATTTGATAAAATATTTATTTCAAGAATTATTCATAGCTTAAGCAAATTCTTTTCATTGCTACTTATAATGCTATCGATGTGTTACACATAGAAATACTTTATTTTAAATGATTCAAGAAAACTGTTGTCATATAATTTGAATTACTGATTTCATACCTTGCTCTAGTATGCATTCTCATTCAGATTAGGAAAAGTCTATAGAATAGCCAGGAGTGAACACCTTCATAAATCTGTTTTGTAAATCCTTATAGAACTTACTGTTTTACTAAGAAAGAAGACAATGAAAATTTTTATGGCCTTGCATCAGAAATAGCACTATTTTCTTTATACATGTTTTGATTGTTTACTCCCAGAGGTCAAAAGGGGAAAATGAGCCAATTATTTCTGTCAGCAATTCTCGTCATACAACATAATTCTATGGTATATCATTCCGAAATGGAGGTAATGTAATGATTTAACAAAATTTCTTATGTTAAACAGTTAAGAGAACAATCAGAGATTCTAAAATATAGAAGCATAAGATTTGAAAGCAGTAAATACTGTACTTTAATGTAGATAATTGGGGTCATTTTTATCTACCTTTTTATATTTGAAATACTAAACCTTTCTGCAATTATATTACAACTTTTCACATATAAGACATTGCAGAGATTTTAGTTAAGAAACATTAAACGTTTTTGTTTTACTGGGTAGTTTTGTTTTACTATGCCTTTAACTATAATTGGGGGAAAAAATCTGTTTGCATATGATGTATCATATTCAGCAAGACCTCATAGGAGTCTCATAATATTTCTAGAGCAAGAAAAAAATGCATTGATATCTAAATAGAAAATATGTACAGTGATTATGGTAGTAGACTGGATTTTAGATTTTTAAATAAATGTCAGGGTAGAATAATTATGAAAATAATCATGTTATAAAAAACAATTGTTTTAAAAATAACTAACTGAAGTGTATATATACAAGTGTATGTATACACACGTACATATGTTTTAAATAACTTATTTGTATTGCCCCATGCCTAAAATAGAATGACATGCATTCCTGCATAAGTAGTTTAGGTTGATAAAAATGAAATAGAGAACTTTAAAAAGCTGAAGGGATTTCTGCTTCTGACAGTCTGATGTCTTGGTAAACTGAAAAATCTTCATGTTGCAAACAAGTAAATGTTATACAAAGTATTAGTATATTCATTTTTAAACATTTTGCAAATTATAGAAAGTAAAGGAAATTCTTCAAAGGCTAAATAACAGCAATAAAAATATGTATGAGCTGGAAAGAGATGGGTGAGCACAATGTGGAAGCATGGAACTGAACTCCACCACTGGGCACATGATGAACGTTCACAGCTATGCTGAGGGATGGGTCCTGGGCTTTGAGTCACCACAACAAGAGCAACAGAAATTGAGAAAACCTAGTCCTAGACAAAGGTTGGGACCCTGTCAGAGGAATCATATAAATAAAAAGGAGATTTGCAAGCAACATTGTTTTTTCAGAAAAAGCGTTCCAAAATAAAAAAAAAATTTATTATCTAGAATTTTGAGAAGTGAGATAAAAAGAACAATAATCATATTTCCTGAGAAAACCCAGGACATAAAGTAAATACACTGTCTCTCCACATGTGTAACTAATGGTTTACTCATAGGATGGAATATTATATAGCCACGAGCCTCAAAATTGTTGCCTTACACAATAGCATGACTGAATGTGGAGAAAAGAATCTTAAATGAAAGAAGACAATCACAAGATCTTATACTCTGCAGTATCCAGTTTTTTGAAATTGTCAAAACGTTGTCGTATATAATCAGAGGGAGGGCTGGCTTAGGAATAACGTCTAAGGTTCCTTGTAATGAGATATTCTACTTTACCACTTTCATTGGTCCAAGGGCAGCACAAATATTTACCAATGCAACAGAACCCTCCTGCTGTGGTCAGCCAGAAATCAAGTAGTATGCAATTACTAACACTGGTTGGCCAAGGTGTTAGGGTGACTTGTTGTGCCTTCAAATCTGAAGTAGTATCATTAATAGCTGAAATGAGTTTCACAAACAGGCTGCATACAATCTTTTCTAGTTGGAGGACCTTTAGTGTATAGATGAGCAGAGATTTGGTAATGCCATTTAATAACTCAACACTAAGCAAATCTTACCACTTTCTATTCTTTTTCTCCATTCTAATTTACATTTTTTCTTATGACTTGAGCTACAGGGTCTTTCAGGATATCTAATGGTGGTATATGCATCACGTAAAATACATTAGAATGCACGGATTTGTGCTTCTTATATAAAAACCTGGATCTGCAAAGGTAGTGTCTTAGTGCACACTATCTATGGAAAATCTCTTATGTCTCTGAACAAGTTACTTCTCAAATTTAACTATTGGTTCATGCCTTCTATTTTGGTCCTCATTAATTATTCATGCTCAGCTAGTAATTCCCAATATTTAACACTTCACTTATTTCTCTGAGAAGAAATACATGAAGTTATCATTACAATTAATCAATTTAATTTTGTTGATAATTATATAGAAATATGTTTACAGAATTGTAATTGATTATATTTGAGATTTCAGACACCCTGAGTGGGAGGATTGAAATATACATCACAATATTATGTGTATACAAGTGAGTTTTCTTTTCTTTTCTTTTTTTCCACTTTCAATGATAGAATAATATAGAAAGCATCAATCTGGTCTATATAAGCATACTAATCCTGTAGACCATGGGACTGAACAGCTTGCCTTATGTCTAGCAATATAGAGGGTAAAATGCATGAATTTTCCTAGCCACAGTATTCATGAGCCATTTAGTTTTGTCATAGGCCCATCAGAACTAAAGTAACACGATGGGGGGGATACATACCACATGCCTAATATTTAGCACTTATAGCTGACATTTCTCGTCCTTGTAGAATATAGTGCTATTTAGCATTCACTATGAAGTAGATTTGGAAAAATTTTAAATATTACTTACTATGTGTGTGGCTGAATAAAACTGGGAAATGTGCACACTTGTCCAAGTTCTAACCAGGCAATCATGATTATTCATTCTGGAGTAAGTGACTCCAGGATGAGATATATTTTTATTCCTCATTTTCCATTTTTTTAAATTCCATTATAAATTTATGTAGATGTAATATTGTCTGCTCCCAAAACACACTGTATAAAAAAATTCATATTAATTAAAACTGCTATATTTATAACCAGAGCATCACCTACCAGAGCAGCACTTTACCCACCGTGATCTCCATTTGGCTGCTGATTGATGATCATCTCTCATTCTGTTGCAGGTATTAACATGCATTGTTCACTGGACTGCAATAATCAACACCTTCAGGCCACTTGGTTTAGACCACAGTGAATAGTCCTTAATCTTCTGTTAGGTAACAGGGAAGAAATGGCGGACCTCGACTCGATTCAATCATCTTTCTTACCACAGCAAAATGAGGTAGAATACAACTAAAGCCTCCAACACCGTCTTCACCATCCCCGTAAGCATCACTGGATAGAGATAATTTATAGAGTACTGGGCCACAATTCAGATTTCAAATTGGTTTAAATCTGAGTCCGCCTTAATTTTCCCACAACAATTGTCCTAGTAAATTCATCATCAATGACTTTCATACAGCTCATTTTTTTTCTTTATTCTCATGTTGCTTGAGCTCAGTTCACCTTTCATTCCTTCCTTAAAACTTACTTCCTTGTACTCTGGAAATATTTACCCACATGGCTAGTATTTTCATCCTTATATTCTGCACAACCGTCTAGATCTTCTGTTTGGATTCTTGTCCTCTCCCTTATTTTTTAAATTGTCAACCTAAATAATCAACAGAGTCAGAATCTAGTTTTTAAAAAAGTATGTTCAAGCACAAAGTTGGAGGATCGCTCACCCAGAAACACCAACTTCAATGGAATGGAGTTGGTGTTCTGGAGCCTTGCAGTTAAGGTTTCTTCATGTTGGCAGAGACAGAGGAGATCTTGGCAGGATTATATTTTCATATAAGGTTGGGTCATCAGTGGAGCAGTTTGCTTGGTTATAAGCAGTGTTGCTTTTTCAGAAGAATACATTTAACCTGTTTTACAGAGGGAGAAATAGTCATGGGTTTTCTGTCATCTAGTTTAAGCAAAGCCATATAAGAAAGGGGAAGTCAATTGACACCAAGCTCATTCATTAAGCAGGCAAGAGAGTTTGGTCCCCGACATTGTTTGATTCCTTCTAGTCATTGTATGGAATAAGTGAAGAAAAAAAGTTAATCTATATTCTGAGAAATGGAACTATATGTGGTTCAGATCACAATTACGTCTCTTTCAAGGCTTAAAATGTTTTGGGGTCCCAGCACATTTAAGTTGTATTTATTTTTATAAAATGCAGAATATTCTTAGCACTCTAGCTTACTCTGTCTTCCTGTATGTGAGATTGTAAAATACATACTTGTTCTTGGTTGCAATGAAGCAGAATGGGGAGAGATTTCATCACGCTATTTAGAATAGTGCATACTTTTAATTTTTTGAATTGTATACTTCTGAAATGTTCCATTTAACAATTTTGGACTTTGGCTGACTGCTGGTAACTGAATCAGTGGAAAGCAAAATTTGGGATAATTTCATACTGTGTATTAAATTATATATATATATATATTTTTTAGAGACAGAGTCTCATTTTATCACCGTTGGTAGAGTGCTGCTGGCGTCACAGCTCACAGTAACCTCCAACTCCTGTGCTTAGGTGATTCTCTTGCCTCAGCCTCCCAAGTAGCTAGGACTACAGACACCCACCACTCGCCTGGCTGTTTTTTTGTTGCAGTTTGGTCGGGGCCAGGTTTGAACCTGCCACCCTTGGTATATGGGGCCAGTGCCCTACTCACTGAGCCACAGGTGCCGCCCTGTGTATTAAATTCTAAGGGGTAAATCATGTAGTATTAAAAACAAAAGCAAAAAACATCAGTGGTTGTATGAGACCAGAACAGAGGAGTGATTCAATCACCAAGGCATTGGAGCGAATCCATTTGAGAAACTTTATGTTTGATATCTCCTTGTGTTCATAGCTTCATGACTATACAAAGTTGTCAAAACGTATAAACCTGAATACTTTAGAAAGAAATTTGTTGGTAATTGTACCACAACAAATTTGTGAAAGCAGAAAAGCAAAATGTACTCTGTTTTGTTGAAAACACTTTCCTGACTTTTGAATATAGTATGGAGGGACATGACCCATGTTACACTTCTTGTTTTGATATCTAATAGATTTGAAATAACTCCTTAAGGGAAAAATTCCATTATAAATTTATGTAGATGTAATATTGTCTGCTCCCAAAACACACTGTATAAAAAATTTCATATTAATTAAAACTGCTATATTTATGCAGTATTTACCTTTCCCACTCTAATTAGACATTAACATTTATTTTTCAGAGGTGATGTCATGTTTGTTCATTAGTTTTACACGGTAGAGAACTCAGTGGAAAGTCAATTCTCAAGTTCTCAGATTATGTGTTAAGCAAATGTATACACTAAAAGACATAGGTAATAACCTGGTGTATTACTCTGCTGGGCCTTCCATAACAAAACACTGAGAGGCTTAAATGAGAGAAATTTTCAATAAGAGAAAATGATTTTCTCAAGATACTAGAGGGCAGAAGTTTGAAAGGAAAGTTTTGATTTCTCCTACAGCACTCTACTTAGCTTATAAAAGACCACCATCCGCCGCCTCTTCTCAGTGTGGCCTTTCTTCTGAGTGTGCCTATCCCTGGCATCTGTTTTGTGCCCAAAATTCTTTGGAGGACAAAAGTCAGATTGGACAAGAACCTACCATAATAGCCTTATTTTAAATTAATTAACCCTATCTTCAAATATTGGGTATTAGGGTTTCAGCATATAAATTTGAAGTGAGCATAAATTCAGAACATAACATCCAAGAAATGGAGTCAAATTCAGATAGTAACACGCACATTTGCTGTGTGTGTATGTATATGGGTGTGTGGGTGTGTGAGTGTGTGTGTGTCTAACAATTGAGAGACAGTTCTCAAGGACACGTATTATACTTCATTTCTTTTTCTGTCAATCTGAACCTCATAGCTTGGTGCTAGATAAAGAATGAAAAAAATATTCATTATATTTAGTTGTATTAAACTGTACTGAACACAAGGATACAAAATGAGCTACTTTACCTCTGAACCATAGATGTTAACGGACCATATACAAATTCTCGATGCATTAGTTATGTAAAATATTCACAGAGCTTGAGAACAAGTGCCCTATGATCGTCCTTCCTTTTGTTCTTTAAAATTTGCCATTCATCTTCTACCCAATGCTGTCTGTAGCTATTCAGAACTTACAGGTTTGAGTATTTTTAATTTTCCAGCTTGGATCCTGCTATGAAATAATGAGGAAAGCTAAAAACACCAGCATTGCCACGGAGAAGTGATCAAACCGACTTTATTTTTTAAGATTCACTTTTAAAAATTAATCAAGTCTTAGGTAATTCATTATATGTTTGCTCAGCAGTGCTGAGGCTGAAAGTTCTTAGCATAAGTTGCTTATTTTGTTCTTTCCTCAAAACCCTGAATATATATTTATGTCAAACTATTTCAACTGTGGGAGAAATAAAAGTGTGTTACATGTGTAGGTTTTACCTACTAGTAGTCTTTATACAACTTGAAAATGTTTAAGTTTTAGTGACACATACAGGATGAAATTAAATCAGGCTTTCTAGAACATTTACATCTCCCAGAAGCTATTTGATTATTTTTGGAATATAAAATTATGGTGAAAGTTGATGCGATGTGGTTACAAATATGTATTCACAATATGAATAAATAAACCGAAAACATTTACTACACTACGTGAATAAGGCCACAAATTACAAATTTTGTCACATTTTTAAAAATTTTAAACGTTAAGAAGTATAAAAACTAGATTTATATTTTGAAAGTATTAGTTTATGTGTCTGTGATAACAACTGAGTAACAATGAATAATTTCCTACTCAGGAAAGGACGACAGACTTGTGTTTTGTGTGTGTGTGTTAGTTTTTTTTTTTTTTTAAGTGCTAAGATTGGTTGAAAAACTTTTACTGTTTTACCCTTCTATTTAATCAACTTTTTCTTCAGCCAGCATGAGTAGATTATTATTTCACAATGTAAATGATAAAAACATACTTATTTATACCATCGTCTATTTTATTTCTGTTTTCTTTTCCCACCAAGACAAATGAATTAGATAACCTGAGCCATCATTTTTTTTTAATTTTATTAATATTAAATCATAGCTGTGTACATCAATGCGATCATGGGGGACCATACACTGGTTTTATAAACAGTTTGACACATTTTCATCACACTAGTTAACATAGCCTTCATGGCATTCTCTTAGTTATTGTGTTAAGACAATTATATTCTACATTTACTAAGTTTCACATGTACCCTTGTAAGATGTACCGCAGGTGTAATCCCACCAATCACCCTCCCTCTGCCCATCCTCCCCCTCCTTCTCCTCCCTCTCCCCTTCCCCATATTCTTAGGTTATAACTGGGTTATAGCTTTCATATGAAAGACATAAATTAGTTTCATAGTAGGGCTGAGTACATTGGATACTTTTTCTTCCATTCTTGAGATACTTTACTAAGAAGAATATGTTCCATCACCATCCATGTAGACATAAAAGAGGTAAAGTCTCCATCTTTCTTTAAAGTCTCCATCGATCCACAAATGGATTAATAAATTGTGGCATATGTACACCATGGAATATTATGCAGCCTTAAAGAAAGACTGAGCCATCTTTTGTGTAATGTGGAGGGACTGAGAGCTCTTAACAAACTGAAGTTTTAGGATCCTTCCTAGGTCATAAAATCATTTGCTGTCTGCAGACTCCACGGCCCTGGCATTTAAATGGCATCCTCCACACACCCACTTCCTTGCTTTGGGTGTGTACCTCAAGAGATTTACAGAGTAAGCTGTTAGGGATGATAATTGTGAGGCATAGTATGGAAGGACAAATAAATAAATAATTCTTCAACATGTAAAAAGATATTAGATACAAAACCAATGATTAGAACAGAAATGAAATAAAAAGTCCTTAGGTCAGTGAGGCTGTTCTGGTATGATGGAATTCCATGTCCCTGTTCCTTAATCAAAAAATTGTCATAGAACAAGAGCCAGGGCTATCCCAAGACTCACCTCATCAGTTTTGCTTGTCCCACAGACCTCATGTACCTTTAGGGTGAGGTGGTGAGGTACTTTTTTACTTACTCCATGAATCAATACAAGTCTCGCCTTATCACTGATTAGTAGTATCACTAATTACTGTGCTTTCAATGTCCTGTTTAGAGAATGTTTTATGTCAAAGTGAGAAAGACACTCTCCTGTTGTTGTACCTTATTTGTTTTGTATTTTGAAGTCAGGCTTGTATCTATCTGTAGTCTGTTTTTGTTTATAATGAGATAAAGGTAAAAGTTTCTTTCTTAAGAGCCAGACTTCCTTCACTGCACCTTTTTGTAAATCTGTCATAAAGGTGATGGTATATGTGAGATTGTTTTCTTCATTCTTTATTCTTTTCCACTAGTTGGCTGTTTTATACCAATTTCATATTGTTTTAATTACCATTACTTTCTATGAAGGATGGACAGCTGGTATAGTAAGCCTACGAACTTTATTATTTTTCAAGATTTTTTTATTTTTGACTATTTTGCCACTTAGACCTGTGGAAATATACACCTCCCGATATCGATTAAAAATTTATTGTTTGTTCAAACATCATAGAGAAGGACAGGTGATAGAAGAGCTAAAGACAAATATTAATTTTATCTATGTGTACCAAGAAATACTATGGTATATATTATATCACTTGTAATTAAAAGAATAAGAAGATAATAAATATTATTATGCATAAGTTTTTATGAAAACTATTATAAATCCTAGTGAAACACATTAATTAAAATGCAAAAAAAGTTACCTATACAAGTATTTAAGTGTAATAGAATGCACTCAAATTCCCCTAGTTCTACCAAGACTGCTTTTGTTAAACCCTGAAAGAACTCTTAACTGGAACGTGAAATGAACAGCTCTACATCCTTTCTAATTGTCCCCATCGATGGCATGTGACATCATTGACTATTTCCCCTCTCTTTAAATTCTATGCTTCCTTGACTTCTGAGTTTCCATGTGCTTTTTCTATTTCCTGTCCAATTTATACTATCACATTTTAGTTTGCATAAATTTTGCACTTTTAGGGGCTTATCCTTAATCCCTTCTTCTCGTAACATACATTCTTACATCATCTTACCACTTTTAACACTGACCTACACTTTTTTATTAGCTTCTGGAATTCTTCACCTAAATACACCATAGACACTCTCACTTCAGTCATTAAACTCAATACACTATCCATCCTCATCTATATGCGCTTAAAGAAAAAATCAGCTTGCTTGTAATTTGCCATTTTGGTAATAACATGTCCATTCACCCTGAGCTATTCTTGAGTTTCTCTATATTCTTTCATAACCAAGTCATATGACAGCCACGTCTTAGCCGTTTCACTCTCTGTACTAACTTTCCCTTGTTTACTCCTATGTAACCTCTTCAGTTTTGACTCTACTTCATTTTAAATTTATTTATATGTTATGTGTTTCCAGAAAAACATTATTAGATGCAAATCTCATTTTGTCACTTCTCCCATTGTGACCTATCAATGGGTCTTTATGTCCTTCAACAGAAATTTAAAATCTTTACTGAGATACTTAAGACCCTCTCCAAAATGATTCCCCAAATAATTTTCAAGTCAAATATCCTCCTCATACTCTTAAATGCAGTGACCAGCCACATTTATTTTTATATATGTTGATGTGCTTAGTGGAAATTCTTTTTACTCATTAGAAGATCACTTGTTTATATTTAATACTACTTTGAAAGCCTTAAACATTATCTTACCTCATAAATGAAACAGGCATAAATAAAATTGCTGGTTCTTTTCCAGTGTTTTTTGCTTGTTTTCTTTTTTCCTCTTTCCCATCACAGAAAAGTGCTACCTTCATTTGTTTCCTCATCTCTAAGCATCAGTGACAAATCTGTTGCTGTATTTATCGCTTTGATTTTTAGTCCTCCTTCCTCTCTTAACATTTTGAATGAAATTGGAAAAATTGGAAAGGATTGCTATAATAAGTATAATTTTCAGGTACCATGTTGTAAAAATAAGACATAAAATATTCTACAGTAGTGGGAAAATGACATTTGATCCAGGACTTTTGGGTGTGGGAGGAGGAAACCAAGTCAATCCCAGTGAAACTTAGCACCAGGCTTAGTTGATCGTGTTTATTTTTCCTTAGAAATTGGAAGAGCTCACTTCCAGGAATAAAGTGACTTAAAGGAGATTCTCGCCTTCCTGTTAATTAAAAATCGGAAGTAAACTCAAACTGAGTAAAGAAATAGCAATTGCTTTTCTAACACAGGGGAAGCACCAGAAAAAGCTTTGTGGCATTTAATTTCTATACGTAAACTTGAGTTAATAGTATTTCACCATAATAATTTATCATTCTGCACGAAAAAGGCCTCATAAGTATTTATCACTCGCTGGGTTTGAGTATCAAAATATTTTTTTCAGGTCAAAAATTGCTTTTACTGCTTTGTTATTTTTTGATTAATTTTATACAAAATAAAGAAATGATTTTTCTCTAAACATGAAGGTACGAATATTAAGTAAGTTCATTCCAAAATTATAAATAAAATATTGTTGGATACTTTATATTCACAATATTATATTGAAATATTTCTCATTGAGAGGACAATTAATGACAATTAAGGTTATGGGGGGGAAGCAGAAAGAGGGACGGAGAGAGGGGGTAGGGCCTTGGTGTGTGTCACACTTTATGGGGACATGACACGATTGCAAGAGGGACTTTACCTAACAATTGCAATCAGTGTAACCTGGCTTATTGTACCCTCAATGAATACCCAACAATAAAAAAAAAAAAATTTTTTTTTCAAAAAAAAAATGTACATTATTCTATAAAATTCTAACTACTATGTATTTAATAATTTCAAAAATGGAAACTGTTAGTTTTAAAGCTAACTAATGTTTAAAAAAAAAGAAATATTTCTCATTGAAATAATAAAATCCACTTCACTATAGATTCAAATAGGATTAGTAATATAATTTTAATATATTTTTATTTAGAATGAGGTGACACATTGCAAACTTTGAAAAGAAGAAAACAAAACTTTGATATAAAAATATTTTTATATCATAAAAAAGTAAACAAGAGTTATCTTAGTAAACTACTTTGAAAAATGAAATAAATTTCTAATTCCAAAGCAGAATTTTTAATAGAAATTCGATTTAACTTATAACTATAAGAAATATTTTACATTAAGAACCAAATATTTAAAAAATAACTACACAGCACTCATGCATATATAATTTTCAAAATGTAAACAGATCTATTTTTAAGGAAGTAAACATAGGTCAAATGAAGCAAAATTGTTTCCAGTTTCTATTTTTCCATTTCTGAAATAAAACAATTACAAATCAACAAACTGAGGCAGATTATATAAAATATGTTATAGAAAAGATAGTTGATTTTCAGATAAGAAGCTTAAAATTTAGATCTGGTACAGGTGCAATCTTTGTTAAAGCATTGATTAAAGAGATCATATAGAAAACATATGTTAAAACTTGGCTTTTGCCTTCATTGTTCTCATATAGAATAATTAGTATAAAGTCCTAAATTTAGGACAAGAATTTTAAAGACCAAGTTGATAAAATGAGTCTATAGTTTGAAATGATAAAATTTGCAAAAGTCTAGTTTCATGCATCTTCATTGCAACATTATGCATATAAATAATGGAATCCGAAGTTTCAATCACAATGGTTTATGTATATGATTATTTAAAAATACTACAGTATAGGTGATTTTTATTACAACTACAATGTATAATCAGCTACCAACTTTATTATATCAATAATGTTAAAAAATAAAATCATAAAGTCTAGGGGCTTGGTGGGAACCTTAAATTAGTGAAGTGGGAACAGTGCATGACAATAAAGAACAAGAATCTGCTCCTCTTCAATAAAATGTGCCTCAAAAGTTAAAATTGAATTTTATTAAATGTAATTTTGTCGTATAAAATTCAGTTTATGTTTAACCATGAGGCATCATTTCTTATACATACACAATGCAGATAATATGGTTTGCCCACATTATAATCTACTCCTATGGTACAATATAAGGTCACCAATTTTTCTAAGTACAAAATATGCTCTCATCCTTTCTGAAGAAAACAGATATATTCCACTTAACCAAAGAGTCACCTTCCAGCTATTCTTAAGTTATACTTTCCTGGAAAACTTAGGGGAATATAAAAACAAACATAAAATCTCTGTTGCCTCAGCTTTTTCAAACATGTATTAGTTATTCATCATCTCTCAGCCATGATATGTACTCACATGATTGACTGATTTACTTTGCGTAGCTTGTGGGGATACGGAGGCCACCAGTCAGCAAAAGGGCTGAACTCCTAAATTCTTATCACTTTCTGAATTTTGATTTTTTAATTTCCTAGTGACAATTATATGTTATGGAAACACTAAAGGCACTCAAATAAATTCCTTGAATTTGCCTTTGTTACGTAAAAATCTTTAGTTTTTCCTAGAAAAGAGTATTGATTATTTTAGACAGTAAACTATTTTCTTTTCTTTACTTGCTTTACTACCATCATTAAAAGCCCCAAGTAGTCAAGTGCTATACATTTTTCAATTAATAAATCACTTAATTTGTCCCATTATGAAATGTTTCCTTAATGTTCCTTTCTTCCATGTACTAGGACCCGTAAGCCTGTGGACTCCACGTTAGTGAAGAGGGGCAAGGGACTAACCTCACAATTTTTTTTTTTTTTTGTATATTTGTTTATTCAGGACAGTAGAACACAGAAGAAAATATTGGTGGGGTCAATACTTGACATCCATTGGTGTGCAACTGTTGAATGAGTGGTCCAGATTGCACAGGTAACTGGGTTTGACAGTGTACTAAGCTAGACATTCCTACTCTCTTAGGCGTAGAGGATCATCTGTAATGTCTATTGGAGACATGATGTAATACCTTGGTTGTAAGTCTAGTGCATCTTTATCATTCTAGAAGACAGCAAAGCTCAAACTTCTAGGAACCACCCACCTGAGTCTTCGCCTGCCTGTACATATCCAGATTGCTGTATATAGGCAGAACTCTATAACAAAAAGTCTATTACCATTCTTCCTTTGATATAAAATGTCTTTTTCGTCCTGAGAAAATTTTTTGTCATACTGTGTTGAGAGATAAGGCACTCCACAACACTGCAGCCAGCAGTGTTGGTAAACGCAAATTCTACTATACTATATATTGATTCCAGTTAGGAAGAAACACTACCATATCCGTAGTGCTACCATTTTAATGGTACCACTATGGAAAGAGGCCTCCATGTTTTTCTCAGTTTCTGATCAGCTAGTCACTCAGCAAAGGCAATATGGGTTGGCAAAAAAGAGCCCATATGCTTTAACCCAAGTAGATCCTCTAGCCTGATGGTTAGAGTCTCTTTATCATCAGTTCATTGCAATCTTACTGAGGTGGGAAATGAGAGCCTGACTATCTGGCACCAACCTGCCTGTTGAGTGCGACCTCTGCAATGATTGGAGCCATGAACATTACTACTTATTATATGATAGACTCAGAGCTCTAACCACATACATGCCTTTTCCCCAGAACCCCTTGACTGTAGCTAGATCAGTTTTGATGAAAGTGTGCCTATATCATTTATTTACTCCCTCTACTTTAACATTTCTTAAGTAATGTTTTTGTTTGTTTGCTTGTTTTTGGATTTGCCACTAGATGAGAACCACAAATACAATTCTATTATGTTATTATTCACAGGCCACTGGGTTTGAGTATGCAACATGTTTTCCCTGGCAAACTATGGGCAATACAATTATCATTGAAAATTTTCTCATTTAGTGTCACAAACAAAGCTAGAAGTTCTACATCATGTGTATTATCACAGCCCTCTGACATTCTCAGCATACACATAGTTTTCTTTTAATTTTTCTCTGTAAATATCATGTTCTAGTTATAAAAATTTAATATTATTAGACCATGCTAAAGTTTCAATTGAAATAACTTGACATGAGAATCATCTACAGGTTCAAGCTGAATGAACTATTATGACTTTTGAGTCATGAATAATCAATTCTAAACTGGTACCTGCTGAACATTTTAATACTGAAAATATACTCCTAACTAGTTTTTTCATGGCTAAAAGACACTAATAAGGGAGATTTTAATAAAGGAATTGTTTACATTTAATTTTAATAATAAATCACCACATGTAGAAGACTAAATACTTCTCTGGGTCTTCAATCCACTAGAGTTTATCAATCGTTGATCACTACCTCATCTGAGCAGAACTTTCTTCACTGCCCTCAAAATGTATATTATTCCAAAACACCACTTTTATAGATATTTTTGAAATGCAACAGAAATCTAAATAAAGTGGTTTCTTGAAAAGCCTACTTTCTACAAAAGAAAGCAATCCACTCAAAACCCATGTATTCTGGTGGGTTCATGGGAGGGATGTTAGACCTCAACATAGCTAGAAATTATGCATTAAATCTACAGGATAAACTCATATTCACTCAAAAATATTGGATTTTTATAAGAAAGAGTGGCAAATGAAGGACCTATATAAATTCATATATAGAATCAGTAACGATAAGGCCAACTAACATGAATTTCAGGCCAATATGATAATTGATACTTATAAGATGATTTGAGTCATTAAAAAGTACTACAGTGTGGGTCACACTAATATATCAAATTATGAAAATATTGTCTTTTTAACTTAAACACTGTGAACCTAGAAATCCATTACAATAAAATTTTAATATATATAGAATTACCTTTTGCTTGCTATAGAGTTTATCTCTATGAAATTTAAAAATTATCTGGTGATACTAGTCGAATGAAAAATGTCTATGTTTGATTCATAATGAGTTTGATAAAAAGTAATGATATTAAATGAAAATAGCTAAATTTAATGTAACAGGAAAAGTTTAAATTCATCATTGTTAATAATTTTATAAATTCAGTTATTGCATAAAGACCAAAACTAAAATCCCTAGTTAGTCAAGATTTAAATTCTTTTTGTAATACATGTGTTTCAGGTAAGAATATGTCAAATAGGGAGTGACTTGCATTCAATCAGTATACGAATGCATATACGTCTTCTAAGGAAATAAATTTGAAATTAATTTACAGAAACTAAAAAGAGAGACTACATGAAATCAAAATGAACCTAGAAACGCCGCTGATCCAGAATGATAGATTAATACATTCAGCTGACTTTGCAGAAGTCAAGTCATCAGGAATAAATATATTATAAGGAGAGCCTTGAACAGCATAATAAAAATCCTTAAATCAATCACAACCTCAACTCCATCTACCCTGTCAGCAACAGCAGAGACAGATGTATTGGCAAATGTGATCAGGCTTAAACTCTAATAAGAAAAAGACTGAAAAAGATTAAAACCCAGAGTACTTAGATTTCCCTGTGTAAAGTTTTAAAGCCTAACTTATACATACAAACATTTATTCCTCCTTATAATGCAATATATGCAATCTTTGACATTAAAAAGTTAATCGTTTTCAAGATGTTTTCTTCAGAATTTCTAAAAGTATATGTTCTCACTCTCTGAGTAACGTCATATATTTATTCATTCATATTCAAATTTGATCAGATATTTTGATATTAGTTTGGTTGCCCTGATATTGTGACCCTAAAGGAGTTTTGAGCTGTGAAGAAGACTTACAATAATCATGTACATATTTGTGGGATAAATGTCTGAATTAATAACAAATTAATAAAAAATATAAAAGTAAAAAATCTTTTGCAGAGAATTTTTGGCTGTAACTTTTTATAGTACATGTTATTCAGAAACTTCCAATAACATATTAGTTATACAGTTTTGTTTCCATTTTTCACTCCTTTTAAATTTACCATTTTCATGAACTCCTCGGGGATTATCCAGAATCAAGGGGACACATAGGTGTCTTCATCTCCACTTTAACTAGAACACCTTTACTTTTATCTAATTAAAATTGGGTTTCCATAGTATTCTATTAATTTTATTAAAAAAAATTGCCTCTACTGTAAAAAAAAGAGTTTCTATAGAATTTTGAATTTCCTCTCAACATATATATTTATTTATTGCTTCTCTGTTCTAGATAAATGCTCTTTATTACTGAAGATGACATATAAGTTTTGTCAGCTCCTTTCTTGAACATTTCAGTAGGTCATTTTGAATTTTCTTAACTTTTTTTTTTTTTGAAACAGAGTCTCATTCTTTTGCCCCAGCCTAGAGTGCCATGGCGTCAGCCTAGCTCACAGCAACCTCAAATTCGTGGGTTCAAGTGATCCTCCTCCTCAGCCTCCCCAGTCACTGGACGACAAGCTACTGCCACCATTCCTACCTATTTTTTTCTTTCTTTTTTTTTTTCTTCTATTTTTAGTACAGATGGGGTTTTACGCTTTCTCAGGCTGGTCTCTAACTCCTAAGTTCAAGAGATTCTCTGGCCTCAGTCTCCCAAAGTGCTAGGATTACAGGCATGAGCCATCTTTCCCAGGCCTAAATCTGATTTTTAAAACAATGAAATCCATCCAAGTATACAGCTAGTAAAGCTAAAGAGATAATGTAAGTTAGGGCTGAAGTGGTTAGTAAGAAGACTTGAATTACATCTGGAAGTTAAAAAACAGTTTTAAAACTCTTATCCTTGGATTTTTAAAAAAGAATATAAATATGCTGCAAATAAACGGAACATTATTAATGATAGAAAATGTTATGTCAGAAGCTTTGCAACAAGTAAGTACTCAATTTAAAAATGACCTACTGGGCAGAGTGCAGGAGTTGGGGACCAGCCTCAACAAAAGTGAGACCCCATCTCTACTAAAAATAGAAAAAAATTAGTTGTGTACTGTAGTGGTGCCTATAGACCCAGCTACTCAGGAGGCTGAGGTAGGGGGATCCCTTGAGCCCAGAAGTGTGAATTTGCTGTGAGCTAAGCTGATGCCATGGAACTTTAGTCTGGGGTGATATTTCCAAATATAGTTTTAATTTCTGCTTTATTAACATGACTTTAGTGGAGAAGGTACAAGGCTAAATTTACCTATCTGGAGTTGACTTACATTCCTAAGATTACAATGAAAACCCATATATAGCCATTGATATAAAAGATGAGGAACATCTAGAAAATCTTTCCTAATAAAGTTACCCCTGCCTGATTCACCTTCTTCTTCTTAACAAATTTACAACAGTCATATTGTGACTACTGAACCACAAGCACATAGGCTAAGGTGTACATTCAAAACCATCACACTCGAAATATGGAAAGTCTCAGGGTTTCTGATCTTATCATTGAACAACTATTCAGTTTATTTACTTCATTTACTATAACTGGATAAATTCAAATCTTCACCTGTGTATGCCACTGTAAGATGTATGCATATATATAAGCATTTCATGCAAAAGAAAACATCAGCATATCTAGTTAAAGCTATGTAATAATAAAAAGGAATAATATGGTTAAAAAGACAATAAATTCCATAGACTAAGGTGGTAGAAATATATTCTAATGAAGTACGGTATATAGCAATTTGAAAGTTCTCAACTTACCAAACCTAAATAAATGAAGGAAGGAAGGGAGGTGGGGAGGGAAAGAAAAGAAGGCACCAATTTTATAATTGACCCATAACTATGTATAGTAAAAAAATAAAATCATTTCAAAACCCCATGATGATCTAGCAATTCATTTTCTATGAGAGAACCACTTTAATGGTTAAATGAAGAAGTATATAAATATATATAAAACCAGAACATATAAATATATAGATAGATACAGATACAGTTGAAAATATGGAATAAAAATGACTGATATAAAAAGCAGAGTGAAAATCTAATGAAATTGGATTTTAACAGAAGCACGTTTATAGATATATTCAAGTATTTACTCAGCAACAAAAGTGTTTTTAATCATTTGTATGGTCCTGTGTTGTTCTGGGTCCTGAGGATACAAATATAAAAGTTAAAACAAGTACCATCCCCATTGCATTTGCATTTTATGTTAACTTTATATATACTGATACATGGCGTGCATATATGGAATAGTCACTTGTTCACTGGTCCCATCCACTTTCCAAGGGCTTTTCACCCGTAAGCTTTTCCAAATGCTGCCTCTTCATTGTTCCCTCTCCAGAAAATCATTATCACAGAAATGATATAAACCATTATCGTGGGGAGGATGTTGACCCTCGGAGACAGAAATTATTTCAATTTCTACCTCCTTCTAGTTTCACTTCCAGAACTGAGGAGGGTGGGATGTTAATAATTTTATTTCCCAGTGCTGCTTGTGATTAGAGTTTTCGATATCAGGTAAATTCTACCAATTAGCTGCGCATGTGAAATTTGGAAGCATCAGTGGTTGTGTTTTCTTATTCTTTTAGCTGTTTCTATCAGGCAAGCAAAATCACAGATTAATTGCAGGTTTTGGAGTAGAGAGTTTCCTGTGTGTATATTACCTCCGGCAGTGTTACGTCTCTTTACGCTCCCTGAGGTAAGGACACATATAAACCTTCCCTGAGTCTAGAACATGTATACAACAGCTGTCCTGAGTCTAGAGCTGGTAATGACATGTATAAAACTTTCCTGAGTCTAGAAACATGTATGCAACAGCTTTCCTAGTCTAGAACCGGCTTCATTGGTGGCAAGTGGCACGTGAGACAGTGGCAGCAGCTTCCTGATCCTTGAATTACAGTCATGTTGGTGACAATAGTTCCCTTGGGAGATTCCTGATTCCCTGCATCAATTATGGGACTGTCTTGGAAGAGAATTCAACTCCAGTATTTCAAGTGAACAACTGTTAATGGACTTACAGAAGTGTGCTCAGGGTGCACATAAGGCAATGTTGAAGCGTATGGTAGGACTTACCATTCCTAGGGCTGAGGAATAAGGCAAGTAAAAAAAAGTTTCTGGAGCCAAAAAAGAGCTCAAACTGTAGGCAAATACTTCCTGGAAAGACCTAATGAGAGACACAACTACTACAGGTTAATATTGTAGGTTTTTTTTTTTTTTTAACTCAAGCTGTTGCCCTGGGTCGAGTGCCGTAGCATCACAGCTCACAGCAACCTCCAACTCCTGGGCTCAAGAGATTCTCCTGCCTCCACCTCCCAAGTAGCTGGGACTACAGGCATCCACCACAATGCCCGGCTATTTTTGGTTGCAGCCGTCATTGTTGTTTGGGCGGCCCAGGCTGGATTTGAACCCACCAGCTCAGGTGTATGTGGCTGGCGCCTTAGCCGCTTGAGCAACAGGCACTGAGTCAAATATTGCAGTTTTACTATCTAAGTATTTGGTATCTATTCTTAAAGCAGTTAAATAGTACTGCAGTTTTCACTTCCTGAATGATTGGAGGACCAGAGTTTTATACATGTCATTACCTTAGTGAATATAAAGAGTGAAGAGGTGGCGACAGTGTCCGGACACAGGGTTCCCTGAAGACATTCTTGAATCTTGAATTACAAAGTTGTCACTCTGACTCCAAACCATTACTATGCCGTTTATAACACACGCAACTCTGAAACCAAAAGGAACTTTTCCCTCGAGTCCATTTCTTCTCTAATTTTCCATTTGACGCACACTGGAGAGGTTTTCATCCTCCAACTTCAGATCAAGTTCTTGTTAAAACCACTAATGGCTTTCCTTTCATCAGAGCCAATGATCAATTTTCAGTCCTCATCTTCCTTCACTTTCCATGATGCTCTGCTTTGTCCTCCCACTATTCCGTACTTTATACTACCCATCATCCAATCACTTTTATCATTCCAGACTCTTAATACCTGAGAGATTTCTATTCCATACTTTATACTACCCATCATCCAATCACTTTCATCATTCCAGACTCTTAATACCTGAGAGATTTCCAGCCTTACTTGTAGACCTCTCTTTTTCCACATCTTTGCTTCTTTAGCCAATCCGATTTAGTTCTATAGTTTATTTACTACAATATATATTCTGACCACTCCTACATTGATATCTACCAACTTCTTTCCTTTGAATTCTAGAGTTATTTAAAAATGCTTCCTCAAGATCTATGTCTTTATATCTAATAAATATTTGAAATGAAACTAACTTTATCCAACTTAATCTTTCTATGATTCTTCTCAATAAATGGCGATTCCATCCTTTCTGATGTTCAGGCTGAAATATTTGCAATCATCTATGTCCTTTTTGGTTTCTAGTATTTGATATTAAATCTGGTAAGAACTGTTGCTGAATATGGGTCTAAAGACATCCAGAGACTCTACATCTCTCACCACCTTCGCTTATCCATAAGAGTTTATTATAATTACTCCCCAGTTTTACCAGTTTTATCCTTACTTTAATCTCCATGCATATTTCAGAATCATCCTGTAAACATTATAGTTGATTAGTTGGTTAGTGTCTACCCTCTCTGCAGCAAAGACTAAATGGTTCATGTCTCACTAAGGGAGGAGTATCAAAGTTATTCTACAGCCTGGAAGGCCTCTATACCACTGACTCATTTTTCATTTCATTTCCCCCACACTCATCCTTCCTCAACCACAAGCCTCTCTTTGTCCTTACATATTAACGATGCCATCCAAGGGCCTTACCCATTATCTTTGCTGGAATATTCTTCTAGAGATCTGCATGATTTAATGCCTCCCATGTTTCTCAATTTACTATACAAAGTAGCATTTTGCTTACATCTTTCTTTAATCACACATACCACCACTTGGTGTATGCCGCATGTACATGAGCTATGGTTATGTTATTGGAATGTCAATTGCCTTGGAGAAGATACTTGATCTTGTTCAGTGCATGTGGTAAGCAGTTGTTTTCATTTATATTTGAATTGATTTCAATCATTTATACTGCTTATGGATGTAAAACCATAACTTTATATTAAATAACTTTAAGTCTGCTGCAGTTTTTTTTTTGTTTTTTGTTTTATTTTATTTTATTTTATTTTATTTTTTGGCTTTTTTAAAACTTTATTTCGTTGCTTATTTTTTTATTTCTTTACTTTTTTTTTGTTTTTGTTGTTGAGACAGGGTCCCACCCTATGCCCCTGAGCAGAGTGCAGTGGGCGTGGTAGCTCACCGCAACCTCAGATTCGGGCTGCGGGCACCCCACTGCCTCAGCCTCCGGAAGCCACTGGGATTACAGGCGCTCACTGTGGCGCTCAGCTGGGTTTTTTCATTTTTTTCATGAGTCGGGGCCTCACTGTCGCTCTGCAGTTTTAAAAACACTTTCGCATCTTACAAGAAAGATTCACGTACAATTTTCATCGCACGCCAATGTTGTGAGTTGGCGGTTACAGCACTCTAATACATGTCTTGATGTTCTAGGATGAAAGTTAAAATAACCCCTACCTGAGCTGTGTCATACTTTTATCAGAGAGAAAGAGCATGAAAGCTGGGAAAATCTGACTCAGAATATTTGTTCAGAATTGCTCTCTGTCACATCTGCTCTACGTTAGTTGATGAAAGTAAAATGCATACTCAAGACTCTTCCTTTACGGAAGCACCCTATGTGCCAAGATAGGGATGTATAATCCTGCTTCTCAAAAGGGAGGAGCAAGTAATTGGGGGAAATAAATCTGTACAAGGAAAAAATTAATAATGAAAAAAGAGAATAATGTCTGGGTGCAGTAACTTGCACTGGTAATCTTAGCACTCTGGGAGGTGGTAGGCTAAGATGGGAGAATTGTTTGGGTCAGCAGTTCAGGACCAATCTGAGCAGGATCAAGATCCCATCTCTACTGAAAATAGAAATAATTAACAGGGCATTGTGGTGTGCACCTCTAGTCCCAGCTACTGGCTTCCAGTTTTAAAAAAAAAGAAAAGCGAAGATTTTTGTAGGGTCCTGTATAATTCATTCAGTGACACTAATAAGCACAACTTGGAACGCCACTCAACAGAAGTATTGAGGGAACAATTATGCAATAACCTAAAGTTCAGAAAAACAGCTAAGCTGCATGACGTATAGACAGTGGTAGAGATGGTCAGTTAAGTATGTATTCTTGGCCGGGCATAGTGGCTCACACCTGTAATGCTAGCACTGTGGGAGGCTGAGGCAGGAGGATTGCCTAAGCTCAGGAGTACGAGACCAGCCTGAGCAAGACTGAGACCCTGTGTCTATAAAAAAAGAGTCGGGTGTTATAGCAGGTGCTTGTACTCCCAGCTACTTGGGAGGCTGAGGCAAGAAAATTACTTGATCCCAAGAGTTTGAGGCCACAGCACTCTACCAAGGGCAAAAAAGTGAAACTCTAGCTCAGAACAAACAAACAATAATAAATAAAAACAACGTATGGTGTTCTTAGCAGCAAGAGATACAGGCGGTTAATTACACATATCATCTACACTGAGAAAATGATAAGAATGGAGGAGGAGCAAGATGATGAAGGTGATCAACCAAATAAAAAGTCATGATCTCTTGTGCAGTTCCCAGAAGTGTGTCAAATTTCAGATCCATCGCCCGATTATTGGTGAGAAAGCCAGAGAGCTTGGAGGAAGTATTTGTGCAACACCGCGAAAGAATATATTTTTCCAGTTCTTCCTCCAGGAAAATGATGACAGCAAATTGAGGAAAAGATAGGCATACATTTTCTTTATTTTTGGAAATAGATGTTGATTTGACATTGATTTCCAGAAACCCAACATGTGTTTTGTGGCTTATCAGGCTAAGTAACAAATGGAACCCTGGAGTAAGTCTTACATAAGTATGCACCTTGTACCTGGGGATCCCCAAGGTTCAATTCCCCAGTTTTCAAGTGTATAAATGGAATTTAAATATTGTGAGTCACAGTAACTCTTACATGGTGTCCTTGGTCTGCAGTTCAAGAGCTGTGATAGTCGGGAATGCTAAATGGAAACTGTTGCAAATCATGCCTGGATTGGGGAAGATAGGGTATAAAATTTTATTACATCCAAGGAAGTATAGCAACAGTTAGTGGTACAGTTGAGAGATAAATAATTTAGGAATTGTTTCCTCTATTATATTTTCATATCCCCTTCATAAAGTGGATCCTTCATACAGAATGCAAGTAGACTACCAAAAGCTCACCTAAGTAGTAATGTGTGAACTGAGTCTATATTCTAGATGGGATGTCATTTCCAGAGTGATAATTATGGCCTCATGTACGTGTCATTTGGACAAGAGCGTAATTTCCTGTTACTGTCCTTCAGAGTATAACTATAAATGGGCTTATGCTGCAAAACTGATATGAGGAAGATGTTATCATCAAGGGTTCAGAAACTTCAGGAATAAAGATTAGTGCCATATCACAGATAAATGCAGTAAGACCTGACAGTGTGATAACTGATGCTGTAGAGGGACTTAGAAAAGAATAATTTTTAATGGGTGTGAGGCAATGGTGGAGTCACAGTTATGGCCTTGAAAACAACTGCTATAGTCAGGAAGTAGTTTATCCTATTACCCACCCCTTCTGAGGTGGGTTATCATGGAAAGGCTACCTCATGGAAATCATGGTGGAGCAAGTCATGATTGCTCTGAATCAATGTCATTAATCAGTAAAAGATTTTGTATGATGTGAACATTTGTCTAAATATGTCCAGCATCTTCATTTACCTCTCAGTTAACTTATGGAATTCTTCAGTTTTTAATAACAACAATAAAGAATGATTCTTAACCAATTTCTCTGTCAGTAATATGCAAGAAAAATAATTTACCAGATAAGACTAAAACTTATTTAAAAGATTACAATCTGTCCTTCTGTGCTCTTTGTTAAATGCCAACTATGTTTGACCATTTACTCAGAGCTAAAATTAATGTTGAATCAATGTGATAAACTAAAATTTACCATTTCATTTGTCCAAGATGAGCTGAAGGAGATTCAAGCAATGTACCTGAACCAAGCTGAGATTTTATCCTAATGTTCGGCATGTCGAGCAGTGTTTCCTATGAAGAGAAATTCTAACTATCATTGGAAATCTTGTTACATTTTTGTTATGCAAACATATAACAATATTCAGAAAGGGCTAACTTCTACTTCATTCACTTCAAAAAACAGGTAGTATGAAATAACAATGTCCTATACATTTATGTATTGCCTTAATTCACTGATGAAGAAATTTTAATGCACTTATCTAATCAAGAAATGCTTACTGTGTATTTGCATTTTTCCTGGTACTGTGCTGGGCATTGAGAATGTTGTGAAAAATGAAATGTACCTTGAATGTTTCCTCTTGGAATTTGTAAACTATTGAAAGGCAAAAGACATAAAAAATACCAAATTAGTCACTGTAGAAATATAAGTATAGGGTGTTATGACCTGGATACTTTACTGAGGGTAAGGGTCACAGTACCTAAATTATTCACGTATAATAGGATATGTGGCAAGATAGACAGCAATTCCTTTATTTATTGGTAGAAATGTCATCGGCATCTTGATAGTCACTAGAATTTTCGATGATCTTTCTTTTTCAAACTTCTTTTTACATGGCACAACTTTTTCTCTCTGGGGATTAGGAATCTTTGTGCCCTAAGGAAAGCTATGATAGACATGAAGACTGGTGAAACTACTACTGCGGAAATTCTTTGTTTTATGAGGTGATTATAATGACAAGACTACTTAGTATTGTATAGTGTTGAAGTTATTCCTCGGGGTATGGGTAGAGATGATTCAGAGATCATGACCCTGGCATCTTCTATTTTGAGTGGAAATACTATAACAATCTTTCTAATGGAATTAAATTTTTCAGTAAGAAGCCCACCTTCATTGAAAGTGCTGAGGATCTCAGGCACTCACAAGGCAGGAAGAAAGTGTCTTTATTTGAGATCCAAAATATCTCCACGATCTATAGGTTTATCTGGAACATCAGTAAGTAGTTAAGCATTCAAGTCCTGGCAGCAGCAGCCACCATGGTAGAATGGTGGCTACATATACCGTGTGTAAGAGCTCCATCTCTGGAAAACTAGCACAGCCTTCATGAGATATGAGAGCATCTCTCTAGAAATGGATCTCCCAGGAAGGACTATCAAAATAGAGGACAAGATTCTAGAGGACAAGATTCACTAGAAGAGGTCCTCAAACTTTTTAAACAGGGGGCCATTTCACTGTCCCTCAGACCATTGGAAGGCCGGACTACAGTTTAAAAAAGAAAAAAAAAACAAAACTATGAACAAATTCCTATACACACTCCACATATCTTATTTTGAAGTAAAAAACCAAAACGGGAACAAATACAATCACACCGCCTCATGTGACCCACGAGCCACAGTTTGAGGACCCCTGCTAGAGTGTGTTAAAGTCTTTTTTTTTTTTTTTTCTAATAGTGATATGTTGCGCTAAAGTAAGTGGAACCAAATACCAGAAAATACATCTAAGTTACCAGATATTTCTCTGCCAGGTGTTTACAAATAGGACTGGTTCATTTGGCTCAAGTTTCTGAAAATCCCTTCTTTTCATTTTTGACTATATAGCTGTATATATTATATATATATATATATATATATATTGAGTTTAATGCTGTATATATTTACCAGATACCTTGACATTCAGTGTGGCCTTGAGGCCAAGTTCTCTCAAATGAAATCCGTGCAACTTGCATGTCTTACTCTTTCCCATTGGCCATTCAAAAACACCCCATAGGTTTTTATTCAAATCCTCTTCACCTCATCTGGCTATCTCCAGACAATGAGGGCTTGGAAGATGACAGAATGACAGGGTTAGGAGACACACCATTATCCTAGTCCATAAAGAACCACATGGAAAAGAAACAACACATTGAATAAGTGTGAACCTCATTATATTTGAATGTATTTTCCTCTAGGTTACCTAAATCTAAATAATGTTCAGTTGATAACATACAGTTAAATTGATAGAGGAAATTGTCTTCCAGAAGGAAAATATTGTTATCTTGCTGATAAAGCTAAGTGGGATCCTAATTATCATACTGAAATATAATAACTTTTAATTAATCTAGTGAAAACATTTAAAATTAATGTATTTTTACTTGCCACATTTAAAAGACATGTTTGAAACAAAGTAAGTAAAACAAAAAACCCCAAAATTTTGCTTAGTAAAATTAGCAATCTACTCACAAACACACAAGTACTTTTTTGTGACTATAAGTACTAATGAAAGGGATGTGTAACTCTATAGGTATTATGTTGTGGGAATTAAAGTATGCTATATTCTCTGCTATTTTGCAATGCAATTATCTGGTTACATGACATAGTTTGTAACATAAAGCAAAGAAGAAAAAGCAATGCCAGGAAAAACTGGCATTGAATTAAAAAAAATCAGGATTTTTTAAAATCATTTTTCTTTAAATTGACAATGAACCAAAATTTTATATGAATTGCCTATGAAATAAATTATTTGAAGGGCATAATTAAAATTATTAATTTAAATTAAATCAATATTTTTAGAAGCTACGCTTTATTATTTTTCCTCAAACATATTACTTTTTTATTTTAGCATTAGAAAATCCTCACTCAAGTAAGTAATGTTAAAGCACATATATTTTCTTTCCTTATAACTGTACATTTGAGATTTTTGTATAAAAAATTAAAAAGTATGTATCTTAAGTTAAGCAAAATGATCCACTTGACTGTATATGGTCCTGGCTGATACTGGGTGTCATGTTGACTGGTGAAGAAAGACCCAGGTAGCTGGTATTGCATTACTAACTCTCATGACTTCTGGAGGCACTGAGCCCATCCCTCTTCTGCTGCTAGGGAAAGTAGATTGTCTGGAATTTGGTTAGAATGATTGAGCTTTCCCAGGGGTGTTTGTGGCAGTGGTCTGAATGGGGATGATCTACCCTGAATGTGGCAGGTACCATCCAATTCACTGGCTTCTAAGATGGAACAAAAAAGTCAAATAAGGGTCAATTATTGCTTTCTCTACTCAAGCTGACATGCCCTGAATCTCCTGTCTTTGATGTCAGAACTCCAGGTTTTACAGCTCTTGGACTTTGAACTTAAACCAGTGGCCCGTCAGTCTCTAAAGCCTTTAGACTTGGACAGAGAGGAACCATCAACTTCCTTAGAGATGAGGCCTTTGGACTTAGATTGAGCTACATGACCAACTTCCCTGTTCACCAGCTTTCAGATAGACTATTTTGTGACTTCTCAGCCTTAATAATTGAGTTATACCATTTCTAATAAATCCTCTCGCCTCCGTCTCTCCTCTCTCTCTCTGTACATATATATGTGTGTATATATAATGTGTGTGTGATATGTGTGTAGCTATACATAAACATATAGATATACATACATACACACAGGTTTAAGTATATCTCATTAGTTTTGTCTTTCTAGGAAATGCTTTAGCGAATCATTTATCTCAAAAATATGTTTAGGGAAGGCCAGGAAGACAGGGTGTTGTAAGTAACTATAGACAAGAGATATGGTATACCTTAAAATAACTAAAACAGTGGAAGTAGAATGTTCCTAACACAAATAAATATGATTGAGGTAACGAATACCCTAATTACCCTGATTTGATTAACATACATAATGTTTGCATCGAAACATCAAATGAACCATATCAACATATGCCTATATCAAAACATCACATTTAAACATATATAACTGTTATTTACACATAAAAATCAAAAAGAATAATAATTGTGTTTGTTAGGTAGAGTCCCTGTGGTAGATATGTCCCACAGCCAAAGGTGGGAAAAAGAAAATATTTTTTAAAATCTTCACAAAGCTAGAGAAAGTAGATATTAGAAATCATGTTTAGGGGCAGTGGCTGTGGCTCAGTTGGTGGGGCGCTGGCCCCATATACCGAGGGTGGCGGGTTCAAACCTGGTCCCGGCCAAACTGCAACCAAAAAATAGCCGGGCGTTGTGGCAGGCGCCTGTAGTCCCAGCTACTCGGGAGGCTGAGGTAAGAGAATCGCTTAAGCCCAGGAGTTGGAGGTTGCTGTGAGCTGTGTGAGGCCACGGCACTCTACCGAGGGCCATAAAGTGAGACTCTGTCTCTACAAAAAAAAAAAAAGAAATCATGTTTATTCTTGGAAGGCACCTGTGGCTCAGTGGGTAGGGCACCGGCCCCATATACTGAGGGTGGCAGGTTCGAACCTGGCCTCTGCCAAACTACAACAATGAAAGAAAAAAAAAAATAGCCAGGCATTATGGAGGTTGCCTGTAGTCCCAGCTATTTAGGAGGCTGAGGCAAGAGAATTGCCTAAGCTCAGGAGCTGGAGGTTGCTGTGAGCTGTGACACCACAGCACTCTACCAAGGGTGATAAAATGAGACTCTGTCTTTAATAAAAGAAGGAAATCATGTTTATTCTAATTCTAAAATGTTAAAAGTGAACAATAGTTTGGTACTATTATTAATGTTATTTGATACACATTTATTACAAATATTTAAATAACATTATTTTTGGCATTTTTGGTGAAAATATTATCATGCCTTTTCAAGAACAGCAACAAATCTATTACCTTTGGATGTAATAACTCTATTTATTCTGTTATAGGGGGATTTATTTTATGGGATAGTCACTTACATGAGTATGGTTTATCTTTAACAAGGTTGTTTTGGCACAGAATCTAAATTCTAAGAATTAGCCTTTCTCATTTCATTTAGATGAATGCCTGATTAAAGTACAATGGCACGCTGACTTCTCAGTATAAACTTTTAGAGTTTTTCATAGGAGCCTGTAATCTGTTTACACCACTTAAGTGAAATTTGGATGCCGCTCAAACACTAAATACTTGTTTTAGTTAACATTTTCATTATAGCGTACTTACGTTCCAAAGTTTGGAAACACTGAAGTAATTGTTCCCACCATGTTCCAAAGCACACGGTGATTGCTGATTTCTAATCACACTTTCCTTAGAAAAATACACTAGTTCTACAGAAAACTTGAAAATTTATAATACCTGGGTAAAAAGTAAGGAGGTAAATAAAACAGTAAAAAATTAAAATTGAGGATAATAATAAAGGCATAAGGAAAAATGTTTAGAAAAAAGAAAGAACCTGGGTAGTTTTCAGTGGTACTAAAACAGACATGAATATAATAGGTAGACTGTACCACTAAGATAAAAGGTGAATTCACCAAAGGTTATGACATTTCTACCAAATATTTATTTCTATTTTAGAAACTGAAAACATTTCAATGCAGCCTGACATGTGGCCTTAAATTAGTAACAACACATAATTTACATTTTCATACTACCATTGTTATTTTCTCATTATCCTTCATTTAAACTTATATCACCAGGGCCTGTGTAATTCATTATTGCAAACATAAAAAAAAAAAAGCATTATAAGCATAGCACATAAGTCTGCTAATAGTAGTTATCCCCAGAAACTAGAGCAATGATTCTGAACCTGAGGCAACTTTTCCCCCACAGGAGGATTTGCAGACTTAGTCTCTTATTTACATTCTTTAGTCTTCACAGCCAGTAATGAGGAGTGCTACTATTATCAGCAAATTAGGCCAAGGATAAATCTGAGCATCCAAAATGAATAGGAGCTAGTCTGCAACAACAATAACAAAAATAGTCCAATCCATGGTTAGTAATGATGAGGTAGAAAATATCCTGATCCACAATAGGTTTATACTAAATTTGCTTAAGTTGTTGTTAAGATAAAATGTAACCACAGCTTGTTAATCCATTCTTGGGTTGGTGGGCATTTAGGCTGTTTCCACATTTTGGCGATTGTAAATTGAGCTGCAAGAAACAGTCTAGTACAAGTGTCCTTATGATAAAAGGATTTTTTTCCTTCTGGGTAGATGCCCAGTAATGGGATTGCAGGATCAAATGGGAGGTCTAGCTTGACTGCTTTGAGGTTTCTCCATACTTCCTTCCAGAAAGGTTGTACTAGTTTGCAGACCCACCAGCAGTGTAAAAGTGTTCCCTCCTCTCCACATCCACGCCAGCATCTGCAGTTTTGAGATTTTGTGATGTGGGCCATTCTCACTGGGGTTAGATGATATCTCAGGGTTGTTTTGATTTGCATTTCTCTAATATATAGAGATGATGAACATTTTTTCATGTGTTTGTTAGCCATTCGTCTGTCATCTTTAGAGAAAGTTCTATTCATGTCTCTTGCCCATTGATATATGGGATTGTTGGCTTTTTTCATGTGGATTAATTTGAGTTCTCTATAGATCCTGGTTATCAAGCTTTTGTCTGATTGAAAATATGCAAATATCCTTTCCCATTGTGTAGGTTGTCTCTTTGCTTTGGTTATTGTCTCCTTAGCTGTACAGAAGCTTTTCAGTTTAATGAAGTCCCATTTGTTTATTTTTGTTGTTGCAATTGCCATGGCAGTCTTCTTACCATGTAATACTATTCAGCTATTAAAAAAAATGGAGACTTTACATCCTTCGTATTAACCTGGATGGAAGTGGAAGACGTTATTCTTAGTAAAGCATCACAAGAATGGAGAAGCAGGAATCCTATGTACTCAATTTTGATATGAGGACAATTAATGACAATCAAGGTTATGGGGGGGAGGAAAAGCAGAAAGAGGGACGGAGGGAGGGGGGTGGGGCTTTGGTGTGTGTCACACTTTATGGGGGCAAGACATGATTGCAAGAGGGACTTTGCCTAACAATTGCAATCAATGTAACCTGGCTTATTGTACCCTCAATGGATCGCCAACAATAAAAAAAAAAAAAACATTTTCCATGAAAAAAAAAAAAGATAAAACGTAACATATATTTAAACCTTTCTATAAGGAGATGCATTTGAAAATACACAAGACTTCCAGAATGCATCCAATTTAGGTATAATATACTTTCAAAAATTTTGTGTAGAAGGCTATAGGAGCCTTCTAAAAGCTGCTTAGTGTGATTAAAGAGGATAAGTGCAAATCTAGAAAAAAATAATTTGTTGTTAAAATGTATTTAGAGTATTGAATATTAGATATCAAGACTGTTTTCTTTTAATATCCCAGAATGACACGTTTAATCGACTTATTACATTTCATACTATTTCAGTCATCTACAAATTTCCCACTCAATTTTTTCTTCTCACTTCCAAGTAATGAGCTGGTAACCTAATTCACTGAGGAAAAAGAAATGATTAAGAAACTTCTCTATCTTCCATGAAAAATATTCCAGTCTTTACCGGGTGTATATATGTTTTATCATTCATCTCATCTATTTTAAGAAATTTTCTTTTGTCCAAAAGCCTTCTTTTCTCCTCCTTTAGTGACTTATGAAAGAAATTGCTGCCCTGGTTATTTGTTTTTTCTCTACTTCATTACCCTCGTCCTGTGTATATGTTAGATCATTTATTGACATTTATATATGTGCTAGAGTATCTGTCCTTAAACAGAAAAAAAAAATGACGGAACATGAAATGAAAAGAATTATCTAGCTCCTTGGATTAAAAGCCTGGTCCAGAAAATAGCATAAGGATTTGCATTGTGACACAGATATTGTCTTCTTTAGTCTTAGCTACTTTCTTTTTATTCCAGCTAACCCATCCTAGGCATTGTGTTCTGTAACCTCCAACTCTATCACATCCCAATAAATTCACTCTCGGCAGCCGTCTATCCTTGTAATTCAGGTCTAGCCATTCATTTAATCTTTAGTGTATCTACAAAGTAAATATAATATCTACAGTAGACCTAAGTGGTTGCCTCCCCAACATTCCGTCTTCCTCGTACATCTTCAATTTTGTTATTGTTTTTAATTCTCTCTAATCTGATATTTACATTCTATTTAGTCTAAGACAATCATTAAAATCTCATTCTTACTGCCATTAAATCATTAAAACCCATTCTTTGTGGGTTCCTGCTCATGCCTCCAAATATTAAAAAGATGTTTTATTTATGTTTATGTTTGCGTTGATGTTCCTATTTATATTTGGAGAAGTCTGCTGGAAAGATTCTGGAAAAAAATCCCATCATTAAAAGAAAAAAAGCACACAAGAATCATTACTCCGCTTTCTACCAGATATTCTCATGTTTACATGCACAAACATGTACATTTTACTCTCATCGGAGGAGAAAACTTCTGAACAAAGCTGCCTCGCAGAGAGCAGATCAGAGGAAAAAAAAAAAAAAAAAAAAAGAAAGTGTTCTTGATGACATTATTCAATCACTGAATTCAACAACTCAAGGTGCCTGACCTTTTAGAATCTTTGCTATATGAAATAATAAGTTTTCCTTATTGAGTTGGATTTTCTACTTTTTCAGGCCAAAGGCATCTTATTTAATGCAGTATGTAGCCATAATTCCATTGAAAGGGTTTAGCAAAGTAATTCACACATAGCACATAGCAGAGACCTTGAGGCAAAAATGCTTAAGAAAATTACTATTACATTTTTTCTACTTCATTATTATTAATATTGTCATCTTTAAGAACTTACTAATATTATTTTATTACTTTGTATGTATAAGCTAACTTAAATTCAATATCAGTAGTGTAATGTACTTTTATCAAAAAAAACAAAAAACAATAATAAATAGTTAAATAACATTTAAGATAAACACAAATTATTTTATAAATTTAAAAACGTTTTCTTGGCTTACACAATTTCCCAATGTAGGGGATTGTAAATGCTCATTCAGTTTGTTAGCCAACTGCGACCCGTAATTATGTCTCACTCTCATACATCTTGAATATTTTTACCTTTAAACTGCATCCTTCTTTCTGAGGTATCATTACTCAATAATGACAGATAATAATGCCAATTTTAAGAAAATAAGTATGAAAAAAGAGACCTCAAACATTTAAAATCTTATGTTTCTCCTTAAGAAAAGAATGAGCTTTTCAAAATAATGAGGAATCAAATTAAATAAACATAGTATTCAAAAAAAACTCAAATTCAGTTGTCTATGAATTTTTTAATATTATGGGTATTGCATGTATTCTAAACAAATTCTTTTTCAGATGTATGATTTGCACATGTTTTTTTCTCATTGTATTGGTTGCATTTGTACTGTGTTGAAAGTATCTTTTGGTGCATATTTTTCTTCGCTGTTTGGGGAGTCCAATTTGTCTATTTTTTTTCTTCTGTTGCCTATTACTTTGGTATCGTATCCAAGGAATCATTATCTAATCAAACATCATAGAAGTTTTGCTCTTTGTGTTTTCCAGTGTTTTATAGTTTTAGGTTTTTCATGCAGATTTTGACACGTGCTAAGTTTTATATATACTATTAGATAAGGATCTAATAGTATAGATAATTAGATAAGTCTGAGTCTAAGACTTATCTGACACGTGCTAAGTTTTATATATACTATTAGATAAGGATCTAATAGTATAGTCTAATTAGATAAGTCCTGAGTCTAAAAATCAGGACTCACAGGTATTCTCACAAATGTCTTTGTGGGCATCTGTTACCTAAAAGTAAGGAGATGATGGTGTCAAATTTCAATAACTTAAAAAGAACTTGGCTTTTGGGCAGCACCTGTGGCTCAAGGAGTAGGGTGCCGGCCCCATATACCAGAGGTGGTGGGTTCAAACCTGGCCCTGAACAAAAACTGCCAAAAAAAAAAAAAAAAAAGACAAAAACCAAAACAAATAAACAAAAAAAAAACTTGGCTTTCTCTTCATTCTCAAGGAGTGACCATGGTTGGGTGAATTTATCTGTTAATATAACTATAGCTGACACATCAACATTTTTCTGTTTGACTTAGTTAACCCTTAACCATCTCTTCAAGAAAACATTCTGTTTACTGTTCCCCATGGTAAGAAAATTGTCCTGTGTGTTTATATATATATTTCACATATATTATGTAATTATAAAAAAAAACTGTATTGAAAATTTCTGCTTGCATTTAGTCAAATAGATTATTTGTATAGTATCAAAAGTTTTAAAGTACCAGAAATTTTATGTTATTTTATATATTTCTCCTCAAAGATTTATTTAAATATAAAGTGGGACATATAATTTAATTTCTTCTATAGTTATAACAATATAAATGTTAACTTCCAAGTCTTTTGTGGTCATGGAGTATTTAATATTTTACATACAAAATTTTAAAATGTTACTACATAGCATTTCTAGATACAGACACAGATATGCACACACAGAAAATGCCTACTTGACAATAGAGTGAGCCATTAAAAAATTGAAGGATAATAATTAGGAAAAATATCATAAAGTGGAAGAGATGTTTAAATTGAATTGAATTCAATTTTACTCACTAAAGTGTATGATCAGAAATCTTTGTTCCTCCTAATTGGACTGAATTGATCGGAGGCTACAATTGTTGATAATGATTTTGTAGGAAGAAACCTTTAATTATTCTGTGAAGCACTGCCATAAAGTAGGTACATTCAATCAATTTAATGCAATTTGGTTCTTTGTGAATAACCTTTAAGCCTGAGAGAAAGGAAATTTTAAAGAAATCTTAAAATGGTCTGAATGTCTCTTGTCAAGTATATAATGTTAATGGGCACCATTTATCATTATAATACTTCATTTGGTTAGCAAGAATTGTCTTGACCTGTTGAAATTCAGAGTATTACAAAGCTTTGATGCTTTGTTATGGTATGACATTTAAGAAATGAATTATTTAATAGAAAATCTAAATAACAATGAGATTATGTGAGTAAAAGTTGCAAACTGTAATTCTAAAAGCAAATAAGTAAGACATATTGGCTATATTCATATACTTTGAAATGCAAAATACACCACATACATATTTTGTTTCTTATAATAACATTTAAATATACCATATTATGAAAATTTCTCTCAGTCTTCACAAAGCCATTTATCTTCTTAACATTATTTTTTGAACATTTATTTTAGGATGTATGTTCTCCATTAAATATCTGACTCATCATTCCCAATTTCCTTTAATTTTTCAGTTTTAATTATTCAGATGTAAATGGTGAATGCATGTATGTGAAGATCATGTGCTATGAAGTGTCCAATAACATGAGGAAAACATCACAAGAAAGAAAATAAAACCTGGAGCAGGTCGTGATGCCCTGATTAAAAAATAACTAGAGTCAAGTTGCTTAGTTTTGGAAGCTAGAAAGAAAAAAAAATAATAATCTTCTAGTGGCATAGTTTATATATGATTGCTTAATAGACACATCTTTTATGCAGGAATAAATTACAAGTGGTTGGCCAGATATGAGGCAAGTCTACTCTTTACTTTTTAATTACTCGTACTGGATGGAAACCTTATAATTGACTAATTCTTCTCAGGCATTCATCATACACACGGAAAAACTTCAAGTTCATATCTAATTATAACATTATAAAATAAGGAGTCTAATTGTATAACATTCCTCTCTGAACTTCAAAAATAATGACTTTCTTATAGAAACTAACAGTTCATAGAACTGGAAAGCAGTTCTACCAATCCTGGAGATGGTAAAGTGCTTTAGGAAAGCTATCAGGCAATTTATTTAAATATGACAATAGCTAATACGCATACCAGTCTATTTGAATAGTAAGTTATGCTAGAATTCATATGTCCTCTTCTAAAGACACCTGGGTTCTCCATCATAAAACAAGTTGATTTATTATAATGAAGACATCATGACATGTGTCCTCAACATTATTTTAATGTTCTCAAATTTTATTGGTTCAAGAATATTTTTACAATCCTGCCTTAGATGATGGCATTTTATGAGTCCAATTGTATTCTGTTGATACAATTATAAAATTCCCTGTGGAATTGTCAAGGAAGTAGTAAAGTGGGTTCTGTGGACAATCAGTAGTTACTGACTCAGAAAGTGGCTGGAATGTAAAGACTGATGCTCTGGTTTAATCACTGGCAGGAGCTACTTGAAATGGGCAGGTGCTGAAATGTTTAAGTAATACCACTACGGATGAGAAAGGCTATATTCCTCTGTCACATGCCAAAGCCACTAACAGAACCAAAAACTGTACAACAGGACACATGGATTTGGGTAAGATTCCTTGAGACATTCTTTTTGTACCTTAACTGAGACTTATGTAATATAGGAGCTTTATGAAGAAATCAAGGAGTCTTCAAGTGGACGCTGATGGTAATAGTAAATAGAAATGCAATCCATTTTGGGCTCTGCTTACCGCTTACCTGTATCAATAACATAGAATGCTATTAAGGGGTAGACCAAAATATTTTGTAGCTACTGGTTCTCCTCAGCCATGTATTTTCAGAACAAAGAATCCATTTCCTTTTTGCCAATAATCTAAAATGTTGTAAAAAGCATGGTTAACTTAGGGGATGTGAACTTGTGGTCTTGGGCTCACACATGGCCTTCTGGATTCTTGAGTATGTTTATTTGACTGAATCCAGATTTTACAGAATAAATCTTTTAATAAACCATGTTAGGTTAAGTAGATGAATCCATTCTCCATCTACATGTGAGGGTACGAAAGAGGGTTTAGGGATGTAGGGCTTAGAATGAAGGGGTGGAAATTGATGTGATCTTTGCTCTACTCTCTCCAACATGCTAGATATTACAGTCTTTTAAAATAGAATAGGTCCAGCACTGCTCTTTCTGTGACTGGCAGAGTAAGCACTGGTGTTCAGATCACTTTTTCAATTTTTTAAAGTAAAAAAGAGCTGGATAGTAACACCAACCAACACTTATTGGCTAAATGAAGGTAAGTAGTAAGCATCAGTCACAGAAGCAGCCCCATCCTCCTTTTATATTCTTATTGAGAACAGGCAATATATAAAGATACAGCAATTCCAGCCGCAATGCTGGACTGTGGTGGGAGGGGCGGCATGGCTCAAATAGAGTCGCTGATTCGGGGTTAAGATAGGTAATACATAAAAAGAGGGAAAGGGGGGAAACTGTGGCAGTAGATAATGAGCACATGAACAAGAAATTCTGCTGCAGAAAATGTGCTCACTTTTTCTCATGATGTCATCTGAGAACAGGGGCCATGAGACACGGCCCTGCTCTGTCAGATGTGATACCAAGACATCGGTGCTGCTGGGCAAGCTCACAGGTTTTGACTCCAATAAGAAGAAGAATTTGCCAGACCTCTTGGGGGAAGAGCATATTTATAAGAGGGACTTTGCTTCACAAATGCAATTATTGTAACCTGGATCTTTGTACCCTTGATGAATCCCCAACAATTAAAAAAAATAGAAAAAAGAAGAAGAAATTCATGTAAGCCAAAGTACAAGAAATTTTCAGGACCCCTATATGTGTGATTTAGAGAAAAGATAGTAACCAGTATCATTTAATCACCAGTATCAATCACAGCTGTTCGGTATTGATTGGGTTATGTTTGGGTAATGATTATTATATTTGTTATTTGAGATACTTGAAATTCCCACCGTGAACCATCCTGAGCAGTTTGTTACTATCAATGGTTGGTTTACACACTCGGTGCAAATCAGGATTGCCTTATTGTTAAGACAACTATTTGGGTATGAAGAGATAAATGTCACTGCTGCCTGCTTGGTGTAGCTACCCCTCATAGCTGCCCTTATTACTCCAGATGAGAAGTCGCTGCACACCCCTCTAGAACTCTGTGTGCCTGATCAGGCTTGTGCAGCCGAGAGCGTTTATGTGATTTGATTAGGTTTGTCACTGAGGCATTGCAAATTTTCAAGTTATCTGTTTGATGTTCTCTTCTTTCATTCTTTATTCTTTTCTTTTTTTCCTTCTTCCCACAGGTGAGGCTGTTTACAGAGGAGTATATTAAATCTTCTGACTCAAGTGACTGGGTAATTCCTGATGATTTTTTTTTTTTTTCCGAAGGCTGGTGAAGAAAGTAAATGGGGGTTGAAGGCAGTTTCCTCACATTCAATAAATACATTTCTCTGGCTCTATTTGGGAACAATATCCCATCCTCACCCACTCAAGGTTTTCCATTTGTATATTTTTCGTATTTTACTTACTCCAAGGAATAATAATATTATCCCTTGATTTGGAGAGATAATTGTCTTTCCGTTCATGGTGATAACATTTTTTGTCTGTTTGTTAGGAAGGCTACAAGATAAATAATATATCTTGCTTCCCCACTCCCATTTCATCTTAGCTCTCTTCTTAATACATTAATCTTTCTACAGTTCAGTTTTACAAATCAGAATTCCTCCAGGATTATTCCAGGAAGGTTTAACTTTCATAAATTTTCTAAATCAATTACCTCTTTCCCTTTGCCCTTCCAGACTTAACTCTTATTGTTGATGTTATTTGTTTTTATAACTCTTTGTTGAGTTATGTTATTTATATTATAACTTCATTGTTATTTTAGTGAGTCTTGGGGGGATGGAGATAAACACATATGTTCAACGCAACTATTTTTATCTAGATGCCTTTACTGGCTTTATTATAGTAAGCTCCAAATTACTCTCTGAATCTCTACAAATTTAATGTTCCATTGCTTTATTCACATCTTGATTCCTTGTTGTATTATGCCATAGTTATGACTCATCTGTTTAGGGTCGCAAATTTGTCCTGTGAGCCGTGTGGTTTCTAGTTTGCTCTTGGCAACTAGAAACCACACAAATAAGAATTGAAAGAGCGTCCAGCTGAAAGGTTGTCAGGGGTATTGAAAGGAGTCACATGCCATTAGAGGGCATTATTTACTCATAAATTCCTTATTTATTGAAAACACTTTGCAATTCCAGAAGGTGATCATAACATTATCTTGGCTATGTGTTGGATCAGTAGCAAACAGGAATTGCTATTATGAAATCATTATATCTAATGGCCTGAAATAGATCCTCATGTTGCAAAGAACATCAAGGAGTATGGCACTCACCACGACACTTGTTATAAATGTGGTAAACAGCTAAGTACTTTGTCAAAAATTTATATTGATTATATAGGTAAATTATGCAAGAACACTCAGATTGTTTTAGTTGCTTAGAATGGCGTGGGATAATTCTAAATCAATTTCATGTTGTCTGTGTGGTGTACTGTGTTATTCCAGAGACATTTGGGAAGAACAGAAGCATCTCCTTTGGAGCCATCTGCTATTGATTTTGAAGCTAAGCCTCTCAAAATCTCACATATCAGGATCATAAAGGGAAAACACACACACGCGCCCACACTCACAGAACCTCCTCTAAAGTAAAGTAAACATTGGACTGGTAAAGTATTAACATAGAGTGATGTATAAAATTAAGCATCCCTCCCCAGCAAGAGGGAGTGTAATCTGTTCTATATATGCTGTATTTCAAAACCCATTTGGAAGCGTATGTGTCGATTGGCTTGTCAGGGGGCTTAAAAATAAATACAATCATTAATCTAATCATCCCTCTTCAGGAAATATCTTTGAATCAGAAATTATTAAAACTGTTTGGCATGACAAAATTTATTATAGTCCTGTCAATGACAAATGTAAATTAGAAATATAGTAGTAGTAATAATAATAATGCATTCATATTTGCTGAGGTATTTCTGTGTAATTGGCCCAGGTCTATGACATTCCCTATAGCATTTAATTTTGGAGATAATTTAGTAAGTTAGTTTCAACTATAAAACATGCTGCATTTTGAAACAAAATAACTGAGACTGCAGACAGTTTAGGTAAGCCATTCAAGTGTACCCAATGATACATGTTTGAATGCAAACAAATCTGACATTTTAATATTCTTGAATTAGAGAATGTTAATGTCATTTAGACATTATTGCACAAGTCTTTACTTATAAAGTTTCTTGTAAGACAATTGAGTTTGTCTGCATGTATGCATATTTTGCATGAATCTTACTTTGAAATGTATAAGACATATTGATGATTGCTATTTTCTTTAAATCAGCCAATTCTCTGCCCACAGCGTCATCAAACAGTATGAACAGCTTCATCAAACAGTATGTGTAATGAGTGTATTCTGAGTCATTCTTGTGGTATCTTACCATGTCCTGCCAGGCTAGATTTTTGGGACAGAAACTACTAAAGTTTTACATGACCCAATCCTCAGAAAGGCTTGTGGTGATCTACTTGCAGTCCTGAAATTCGTCATACCATTATCTTTGAATTTGAATTTTGTGAGTGAATTTTGATGGGATAACGGATCATGTTCCCTGTACTTGAAGCTTCCACTCCCTTGTGATCCTGCCACCCGGAGTTCTGTTCTGTACCCAACAGGGCCCCAACCTCACTGCCCTGTTGCATGGCCCTCTGTCCCCCTCTATGCCGTAAATGCCAGCATCCCAGGTGGGCTGTGGCTATCGCAGTCTTTGCTGCATGCTGGCAAAGCAAAGCCAGGTTTGGTGGGTGACTCTGCATAGTTCAACCTCTTGCCAACTCCTGATGCAGATACTGAGTACATCTGAGCAGGCAAGTCCTTGATAACGATGACATTAGAAGTGGCAAGATGTCATAGAATTGAGGGTGGTGTGACTACTCCAGCAACACCAATAGTCACTGGAAAGGATCTGTTTCATACAAAGCCCCATGCCTATGGAAGAAACACTTTAAGGATGAAAGAACACAATGCAAAATAAATAAATAAATAAATGGTTCCAGCTGCCAAGGATCCTACCAGAATGGAGGGATGGTGACATCAGTTCCCTCAGCAACCTTGTCTAACTATTTTCATGAAATTAGTTCCCCCTGACCATTTCCTTACCCAAAAAGTGAGGATGAGGTTTTTCTCTTTACTATTTCATGCTCTTTCCAACTTTATCAGTCTGTGATTGTATGTTCTTTCTTAAAGTCCTAATAATATTAGGGAACAATGAAGTTAATTTGATTTTGCTTTTTCTGAATGTTCATTCTAAACCCAATGACTGAATTTTAGCAGTAAAAGTCAGATATGTATCACACACAAACACACACACACACACATATATACGTCCTTTAACACTTAAACAAAAAGTGCTTAACTTCTTAAAATTTTATTTTTTTTTATGATTCCAAGTACTTGTTAGTACTTACTATGACAAAATTCATTTGTGCAATAAAGTTATGCTCTGTAGTCAACAAATTATGGTTAAGTGTTAACATTCAAAATAGGATTAGATATGTACCTATAGTTTCAGCTACTTGGGAGACTAAGGAAGGGGATCACTTAAGCTGGGAAGTTCAAGACGAACCTAGATAATATACTGAGACCTGATCTATTAATAAAAATAAGGAAATAAAAGAAAAGAAAAGAGAAGAAAAGAAAAGAAAGGAAAAGAAAAATCTTGTCATTAGAATCAACATGGATGAAACTGAAGGACATTATGTTAAGGTAAATAAGCCAGGAACAGGAAGACAAATCACATCTGATCTCACTCATATGTGTAATCTAAAACAGTCAAACTCATGGAAGTAGAGAGTGGTGGTTACAAGGAGCTCTGGAGTGAGGGGCAGGTTGGGCAGATGTTGGTCAAAGAATCCAAATTATCAATTAGAAAGGAAAAGTTCAAGATGTCTATGGCACTACAGTCATGTAGTTAATACAGTATTTTTTTTTTTTTTTTTTTGTAGAGACAGAGTCTCACTTTAAGGCCCTCGGTAGAGTGTCGTGGCATCACACAGCTCACAGCAACCTCCAACTCCTGGGCCTAAGCGATTCTCCTGTCTCAGCCTCCCGAGTAGCTGGGACTACAGGCACCCGCCACAACGCCCGGCTATTTTTTTTTTGGTTGCAGTTTGGCGGGGGCCTGGTTTGAACCCGCTACCCTCGGTATATGGGGCCCACGCCCTACTGACTGAGCCACAGGTGCCACCCGTTAATACAGTATGTTTTATATTTGACGATTTTTAGGACTATCAGTACAGATACAGGAAATGTGAGGTAAGGCAACGCATATGTTAATAGCCTGATTTAGTCATTCCACCATATGTACCTATTTTAAACATGTTGTGCATAATAAATATACACACGTTTTTCTTTTTTTTTTTTTTGTAGAGACAGAGTCTCACTGTACTGCCCTCGGGTAGAGTGCTGTGGCCTCACATGGCTCACAGCAACCTCTAACTCTTGGGCTTACACGATTCTCTTGCCTCAGCCTCCCGAGCAGCTGGGACTACAGGCACCCACCACAAGGCCCGGCTATTATTTTTTTGTTGTTGCAGTTTGGCCGGGGCTGGGTTTGAACCCGCCACCCTTGGCATATGGGGCCGGCACCCTACTCACTGAGCCACAGGCGCCGCCCGTATACACACGTTTTTCAATAAAGAAATAATTATAAGACTTCACTATGTTATTTATTTTTCTTTGTACTTACCTTCCTAATCGTCGTGGCTTATTATTTGAATAAGTTTTGTTTACCCACATATACATACACACATCCACATAGATTCAAACACACACATGAAGGATCTTTAATGAAAACAGAGAAGGCGTGGGTAGGAGAGACGACCGGCAGAGGCCAGTTTAAGTTTCACACATTGTTACATAGTCAAGCTATTGTATTTTTAAACATTTAGAATTTATGGAAGATGGAGTTGAAGAGACAAATGGGAGTTATCAGAAAACATATTGCAGGGCACTGGGAAGTAAATTAATTGTTTTGGTGCTGAGGTGGTATAGAGGAGAAGTCGAGAGAGCCCTGCCTCATCCTATAACGAGTGATATGGCAGATCAGGAAAATTTCACCTAAGGAGACTAAAAATGTATTCAGTGCAACAGCAGGCAAAAAGAAGCAAACAAACACAAAAGCAGCAATAACGTCTCATCAAACAAAAACAAAAACAAAAACAAAAGCAAGAATGCCTAGGTGAGTGAGAGTCAAACAAAGCTAAAGAAAACATTTTAAGAAATGGGAGTTCATAAATTATGTCAAAGGCCACTGTGAAGTGAAAGCTAAAGAGGACCAAGTACTGATTACAGACTTTGGCAAAATTTTTAATTATCTGTGAGCTGGTTTAGAATTGATTCATTGTGGAGCCAAAGGTGGAAGTGCTGAGACAGAGACCAGATGACCGGGAAGTGGGGTAATACAGGTATATAGTTCTTATTATTACATTTTGTTATAAAAAGTAGCAGCAAAATGAGGAAGTAGCCAGAAATCTATGTGCCTTCAAAGGGTTTTAAGATGTTTTATCTCGCCCTATACGGTTGGGGGTACTATGTAGTAATGAACAAAGAAAGACAGCAATGGCAAAGCGGAGTTCCATAAAAGGAGCTTGGGTAAGAAGGGCTGAGCTCTAGAGCACTGGTAGAATATATCGATTTCCATCTTGGAGGAATTCTCCTCCAGACTAAGAGCATAACTCATCACGTGGGTTTGGATCCCTGCAGACTGGACCCATATATTCTGCAGCTGCTTCGTATGAATGAAGGAGAATAGAAAAAGTAACACATGAGGGAATTGACAGAGAACTGTCTGAGTTTAGGGAATTAAATTTTGAGAATATGATTATAATTTTAAAAGGAATCAGTCACTACAGTTTCTTTGGCAATAATCAGTTATTTAGGTGTAGATCCAGAAAGTGGATAGCTAGATTTTCCCAAGATCTCTGTTCTAAAAAAGGAGACCAGAAGATGGGTGAATGAAGGAATCAGTAGGTTTATATTAGTATTGGGAGAGAGGCTGCATGCAACCTATTTCAGGGAATAAGATGAAAATACGGTCAGGCTTTGCCTCACATCCCCTCATTCCACTTCTAAATATACCTGCAGGTGCAGGGAATGGTTCACATGCGTGCTGACAGTGTGACAGTGTCCCTCCATGAGCACCACTGGGTCTCAGTTTATCTGTCTCAAGCTTTCTGTAATGCTTCAAAAGCTTGTTCAGCATATGTTGAACCCAGTGTGACAATGACAAGCATTTAATCCCAAAATGCAAATCTTAGCCAGTGAGAATGTGGAGTAATTGGGTAAATTCCATATCCATTCATGGAAATTTCTGAAGTAGGCTTTACACAATTTCACAGAAGATCTACCATGAGATTGTGGTCCACGTGTCCACTGTGATAAGTGGTTCATTATTGCATGTTTTACTTATTTTTTTACCCATCCTTGAGTCAGGCTCCCTACATACTTAATTGTTTTTCCTTGAATCACCTTCCAAATAATCTATATACTCCAAGCACTTAGATCTTGGTGTCTCCTTCATTGGAGCTGAAATCAAGACAGAGAATAGTGATGGACGGAGACGCGCTAAGAACAGTGCATTAGAAGGGTTGTGGGAGGGAGTGAATAATTGATTAGGCTATTGTGTGATCTGGAGAAGCGGAAAGTGATGCTTGACTAGTGACAGGTCAAAGTGAGATTTCAGAGGTGGAAAAGGCTAAGGTTTCATATCCAAGAAAGGTTTGGAGTATAGATCTAATGAGTAGCTTGCTGAACTATGGCTAGAAAAAAACCGGCAGGAAGTATTAATCAGATACATAACAGATGTCAGGTGGTTAGGACGCAGAGCTACATCCATGATTAAAAGATGATTTTAACAAGGAATTTGGAAGGTGACCTAGGCCAATAAGGTTTGCTTCAGAGATAAGACATACAAAGAGGAAAGAAATAGAAACTGTTTGAAAGCCACAAAAGACAATCAAGGACATCTATCTAATCAACAAGGTATTCAAAATTATCTCAGTGTGAGTCTTAAAAAGAAAATTGCATCCACTGTAAATGATGCAAATGACCAGTGTACTTGGGATGCAAGAAAATTCTTGGAGAAGTAGACAAGTCAAGATGTTCATGTCCTGGTACTTGCCCTCAAAGCTCGTTGCTTGGAAAGAAAGCTTGATAATAGCTGGTCTGGAGTTCTGTCTAGTGCAGGCATCCTCAAACTTTTTAAACAGGGGGCCAATTCACTGTCCCTCAGACCGTTGGAGGGCCTGACTATAGTTTAAAAAAAAAAAAAGAAAAAAAAAAAAAACTCTGAACAAATTCCTATGCACACTGCACATATCTTATTTTGAAGTAAAAAACAAAACGGGAACAAATACAATTCACACCGCCTCATGTGGCCCGCGGGCCGCAGTTTGAGGATGCCTGGTCTAGTGTCAAGGAGGATGGTGCAGCTGGATGTGAGCTCAGATATAAAGAGCCTAAGGCTGTTGATATGACAACAGTTGATAGGACAAACTCTGCTCAAAGCTATAGTAAAGCAGCAAAGTGTTCACAGTAAGATTACAGCTTCAGGTTCCTTCTGCAAAAGGAATTAAAAGGTCTTGGAAAATAATCTTTACTGCACTACCAATGTGATGTGACCCTGGGCTAGGTTCTTAATCTTTACTTTGCCTGCTTTGGTTTCTTCAACTTGTAAAATGTAAATGAGATAGCATTGCATAGGTTAATTAGTGTCCCTGAAATATTGAAACACTATTAAATGTAGTCAGAAGCCCTAATTGCTCATATTGACAAAAAGGCAAGGTTTGGGCTAGAGGAAATTATAATATGTTTTGGATAAGAGTGGTAAGTAACCTTTCACTTCTTAATTTCTAGTGTCTTGACTTTGCTGTCAAGATGTCTCCTGCTTGTTGCCAATAAATTAAACAAATCTTACTATCGTGTGAACATTGATACCAGTCAAATGAATATTTTGTTAATATTCTTTATATAACCTAATGTAATTAGTCCCATGATAATAGACTAAGTGATGTAGCAAATAGTGCTTGTGATCTAAGGTCAAAACAATAAATGCAGTGTTCCCTAATTGTGGGTATGTTGGACCTTGTGATAAAAAACTAAAATACTGTATCCATAATCTTCTAACATTCAGAGTAGTTGTAAGGCTTCAGTGAAATAAGACTGAAAATGTTTTTAAAATGCAAATGGATAAATAACCATCATTGTTATCTGCTCGTGCCGATTCTTCCAGTAAAACTTAAGAAACAGGTTACACTTTTCCCTTCTTCCTGTATCTTACTATCCTGAAAATTTTCATTCCTATGGTTGACAGAGGGATGGCTTTATCAATGTATTCATCCATTCATCCATCTGCTTATTCAATAAAGAGCACAATATGCTGTAAAATATTAGAATTGGCATTTTAATTTCATTTCCCCCCCCATGGAATTGTGGGGTAAATGAATAAATATAGATATTTCCTGTACCCAAGGGAAAACAGATGACTCTCTTAGGTAACCACCATGTCCCATTTGAAAAGGGGGGTTCATTTGGTGGTTGAATACTCATAAACGACTGTTCAAATACTGGATATATTTTCAAAATAAAGTTGACATGATGTGTGGATGATTTGGATGTGGGTGGAGACTCCAAAGATTCTGAGCAGAATAAGAGCAAGGATGGCATTGCCTTATGCTTAGGCCAGGAAGTCCGTGGCAGAAACCTTGCGTGGGGCATGCATTTTGAAGGATCGGCTCTGCACTGTCTAGAGAGCAAGGGTAACCACCAACGGAGACGAACCAGATATGGAGCATAACTGAGACAACGAAAAGTGAAGTGCCAGATGCCCAGGAAAACATGCTTATAAATTTAAAATAAGATCATTCAGCTTCCTTTTTGAAATTTTCATATAGCCACTAGGACGGTTAGGAAAAAAGTTAGATGAAGCATGAAGAAAGAAAAAGGCAAAGAGTTGGAGGGTACATGCTTCATGTAAGACAGTGTATTAGGGAGCCTGGCTTCATACTTTGGAGAAAAGGGAAAGAAGAACATGGGGTCAGAGGTGACAAAGATTCCGCCTTTCACCAAACTTCAGTCAAGCTCTTGAATGCCCCTTAAGCTCATTTGTGCTCTTTTCTTTCTTTTTTTTTATTATTAAATATAAGACCACTACTAAGTTTAGCAAGACTCTCCTGTCCCCCTTATCTGATTCTTCTTTTTATTTTACTGTCCACCATGCCCATGTGATACCTGGTCACACTGGTTTACCTTCAGCTATAATCCTGGTAGCATCTTGTATTTTTATTGTTATTTATTTTTTTTATTTTTTTGAGACAGAGCGTCAAGTTGTCGCCCTGGGTAGAGTACCGTAGCACCACAGCTCACAGCAACCTCCAACTACTGGGCTCAAGCGATTCTCCTGCCTCCACCTCCCAAGTAGCTGGACCTACAGGCACCTGCCACAATGCCCGGCTATTTTTTGGTTGCAGTTGTCATTGTTGTCTGGCGGGCTGGGGCTGGAGTTGAACCTGCCAGCTCAAGTGTATGTTCCTGGTGCCTTAGCTGCTTGAGCCACAGGCACTGAGCCAGCGTCTTCCTTTGTATTTTTTATTTTTTTTCTTAAAATCATTGGTTCTATTATGACTAAGTTTGCTGGCTGGTTCCACTTTATATTTCAGTGTAGAAATACAACGTTGATGATAAAGCTACATTAGACTTTCCATAATAACTAGAGGAAGGAAGTCTTGTAAAATATAGACTCTTGTAAAATATGGAGTCAAATGCCTTAGAAGGCATTCTGGTCAAAACCTGGTCCTCTGTATTACACTGAAACAGACATCATTTAGCTCTTTCTACTGCTGTTGTGGAAATAGGTTTCACATAGTATGGACCTTCACTTAGGTAAGTTCTGAGTTTCAAATAATTTGGGTTCCCAAAGATTTCTGCAATTGTCTTGAAACTGGCAAATGCTTTCACCAGTTCATATTTGGCATCTTTTGAAACTTTGTCATGTTCCACAGACCAGTTAATCACGTATTTTACAAAACCTGGACTATTAAACAAAAGTTTCTGAGCACGGGGTTGGTTGGCAGTGGCTGTGAACATATTTCAGGCAGCGCTTTTAAGGCCCCAGAATTCCCCCTTAATCCTGACATTTCCTTGACCCCGCTCCTTGACTATAAACTCCTACTTGCTCATCCTGTCCTTAGAGCTAACCCCCGTCTCTCTCCCCCACTGCAAAATCCCATTGTTCTGGCCCCTATTCCTATCATGGTGGTATTGAATATAGGATGCCAGCTCAGCGCCTGTAGCTCAAGCAGCTAAGGCGCCAGCCACATACACTAGAGCTGGCAGGTTCGAATCCATCCCAGGCCTGCCAAAACAACAATGATAACTATAACCAAAAAATAGCCGGGCATTGTGGTGGGCACCTGTAGTCCCAGGTGCTTTGGAGGCTGAGGCAAGAGACTCGTGTAAGCTAAGGAGTTGGAGGTTTCTGTGAGTTGTGATGCCACAGCACTCTACCCAAGGTGACAGCTTGAGGCTCTGTCTCAAAAATAAAATAAAAAAATAGAAGTTACCTAACCATGTTTTCACAAGTATTACTGCATATTTCTTTTTTTCTTTAACAGAGCTATAGGGCAGTGAAGGACACAATATTGTGATGTAGAGTTATAAAGACAGAAAACTGGAAAAAATAAATGAAATAAGAGATTAGAGCGTGGATGCAGAAATGCAGTTACCAGCAATGGTAGAAGTACAATTTAAACTCAGTTGTTACTGGGGATCACCCTTTCACTCCAGCATGAGGCAGTGTTTTATTTGGCACCAATGTGTCACGGAGGACAAAACTCCCAACAGTTCTATTGACTCTGGGCTGTGCTTGGGAACCCAGGGGACTCACATTGCTCAAGTCAATCCTGTTTCATAAGCTTCCTAACCAATAGCCTGCACCAAGAGTCTGCTTAAAGTCATCTCCTAGGTCCCATAACTTGCAAATTCTGCCAATTCATTTCCCAACATGGTGAAACCAAACCACTTTTTGACTTGCCCATCCCAAAGTTGTCACTACCTGTGTTTTAATTTTCAATTTTACCACTTTACTCAGCCTTTTCTAAAATATTGGAAAAGTCTTTGTCTTTTAATGGCTTCTTCTTACTTCCCTATCATAAATTTTCATTAAAAAAGAAAGGAGAATACCATTAGCTGCTTAAAAGGGTAAGAATAAGAATAGAAGAAACTATATTTCTTTCCATGTGCGTACATATTTCTAATCAGTGCCATTCATATTTGGGGGATAAGGAAGGTGTTGTGATATTCTATACCATAAAAAAAGTTTTCAAGGAGGAGACCTCCAAATGTCTTGTCAAAAGTACTGCAGCTTCACTGTTAATTAGTCATTCCTTTGAGCTAATGTGGAGTCCCTGCTAAAATGCAAACATTCTCTCAGAAAATAGCATTATATTATCAGTTACTATGCCTTAATATCAGTTAATTTGTCAACTCCAAGATTATCACCACTGACAGCCAGCAGACCGTAGCTCATTAAAATTGGATATAAAATAGTAACTTTTGCCATAGGGTGTGGAAAAGGACGTTCCTGAGACTAATTCCTAGAGTGATCTTAGGAGAGGTCCCTTCCTTTGGAAGAGAGGAAGCCAGAGAACAAAGAATTATGGGAATAATTCTTCCTTATTGTCTTCCTTAATTCTTCTTTAGCTCTAAATAGGTCTCAAATTCTGAAAATAAAACCATATCTGTTTTAGATTTATTTTTATTATTCTGAATCTTCAAACAATTAATAAAATCCAAAATTAATCTTGTCATCAAGTGGACAGTCATTTGTTTGATACTAGAGAACCCCCTGACTATTAAGGTAAAATATTTTTACAGAAGAAAATTATGCTGAGTTGTGCATAAGGTAATTAAAATTTCAGACTAGCTTCACATATATATGTTTCTTTTAAAAATTTACTTCCAAGTAATTTGTTTCAATTTTCTGGGCCAGTGCCCACTTATTATATGTATTACAGAAGCGGTGGGTGGTATTCAGGGGTGTGATGCTTTGATCTCTCAGTTCTCTCAACAAATTCTGGTTGGAGATACAAGGGCATGAAATTTTATGAAATTCACAGCAGATTTTCTTTGAAAATCACTGACCCACAGCTAATAAGACTTTAAGTGACTAGTTTATAAGCAATGTGAGTCAGACAAATAGATGGAACCTGTACTGTAAAATATTTAATACTACCCTTTTCATAATACCTGGCAAATTACTGATTCCACTAGGTTTATAGAGAGCCATTTAGTAAAATGAAATGCATTTATTATGGGTAAAGATTTAATAATTCTCTATTAAAGACAGAATTATGAAGCTAACTTCTAACTCCCCTTCCCTGTTGTCTGTGTGCTAGTTAACAATATGCTTATGTATTCATTGAAGGGGTGTCTTAGTGAAGCTTTTTCAAGGACAAGGCACACAGAATATGAGCTGATAAAATTTCATACTCAAGTTCTTTTCTTTAATATTATGCATTGTGTTTTTCTTTAACTTGCCTGAGAAAAAGACCTTAGGATTCACAAGAATTGATAAATAACTCACCTTCCTGATCACTTGATTACTTCAGACATATTGTAGGTTCAGTTCTAAATCATTGCAATAAAGCAAGTCATAGAAAATTTTTGGTTCCCCAGTGTACATAGACAAATGTTATATATATAAATGCTACGTTTACTGTAATGTATTAAACATGCAATAGCATTATGTCCAAAACACAATGTACAAAACTTAATTTAAGAAGGCTTTGTTGCTAAGAAATGTTAATGATCATCTAAGTGTCAGGGAGTAATAATCTTTAGCTGATGGAAGCTCTTGGTTTCAGTACCCATGTTCATTGCAGTGCCTGTGGAACTTTCTTAAAATAAAACAATGATGAAGTTTGTGACGTCAGTTGACTCTTCTATTTATAACAGATTTATCCGTAGCCCACGATGATGTCTGATAGCATTTTACTGGCAAAAGATCTTTCAAAATTAGAGTTAATCATCTCAAACCCTGCCACTTCTTTATCAGAAAGGTTTCTGTAATATTCTAAATTTTTGTTATCAGCCGGTGCCTTAGCTCAGTGGTTAAAGTGCCGGCTTTGCACGCTAGGGGTGGCAAGTTTGAACCTCACCTGTGCCTGCTTAACAAATGAATTCTTTGTTATTTAAACACTGTACAAAGGCTCTTCATCAGCAAAGATTTCATCTCAAGAAACCACTGCCTTTGCTTATCCATAAGAAGCAACTCTTCATTTATTCAAATTTTATGAGATTCATAAAATTCAATTCTATCTTCAGACTCCATTGATTCTACTTCTCTTGCTATTTCTAACACATCCATAGTTATTTTCTTCACTGAAATCTTGAATCCCCCTCAGTTATTCATAAGGATTGAAACCAATTTCTTCCACACTCTTGTCAACATTGTTACTTAGAAATCCATTGAAGAATAATAAATTTTCTTAATGACATTTAGAATGGTAAATTCTTCTAGAAGATTTTCAATTTACTTTCCATAGGCTCATCAGAGGGATTGCTATGTACAGCTCTTACATCCTTGCAAAATGTAGTGTTGCGGTGCCGTAGTTCACAGCAAACTCAAATTCCTGGGATTAAAAGATTCTCCTTCCCTAGCCTTCTGAGTGGCAGGACTACAGGCACCCACAACAATGCCCCGTTATTTTTAGAGATGGGGTCTCCCTCTTGCTCAGCTGGTCTCAATCTCCTGAGCTATGCAAACCCCCTGCCTCAACCTCCTTGAGTCCTAGAATTACAGGTGTCAGCCACCAGGCCTGGTCTACAAAATGTATTTCTTAAATAAGAAGACACAAAATTCAAAATGACGTCTTTTTTTTTTTTTTTTTTTTTTAGAGACAGTCTCACTTTGTCACCCTCAGTAAAGTTCTTATGCGTCACAGCTCACAGCAACCTCCCGCTCTTGGGCTTAGGCGATTCTCTTGCCTCAGCCTCCCAAGTAGCTGAGACTACAGGCACCCGCCACAACACCTGGCTATTTTTGTTGTTGTTGCTGTTTGGCCGGGGTCGGGTTTGAACCGGCCACCCGCGGTATATGGGGCTGGCGCCCTACTCACTGAGCCACAGGCACCGCCCCCAAATGACTTCTTGATTTATGGGTTGCAGAATGGATTTCACATTAACAGGCACGAAAACAGTAAATATCCCCTTGTATCTCTCTGTTAAGGAGAGGTCTTAGGTAACCAAGAAAATTATAAATGAGCAATAATATTTTAATTTATATCTATTTTCTGAGCAATGGGTATCAAGAGCAGGCTTAAAATATTTATTAAATCATACTCTAAAGAGATGTGCTATCATCCAAGCTTTGTTCTACCGTTTATAGAGCACAAGAAGAGTACATTTTGCATCATTCTTAAGGGTCCTAAAATCTCAGAATGGTAAATGAGCAATGGCTTCAACTTCAAGTCACCAGCTGCACTAGCCACTAACCAGAGGGTCAGCCTATCCTTTGAAGTTGTGAAGCCAGGCATTGACTTTCCCTCTGTAGTTATGAAAGTTGTAGATGACATTTTCTTTGTATCTATTTCAGCTACATGGAAAATCTATTGTTTAGAATAACTACCTTCCTCAGTGATCGTACCCAGACCTGCTTGATAATTTTCTGCAGTTTCTTCATCCATGCTTACTACTTCACCTGATACTTTGATGTTATGTAAATGGATTCTTTTCCTTTAACTTTAGGGAATGTTATGGCTGCCCACCAAATAATTCTCACGGAAATTTAGTTACTACACCAAAAGTCTGTTGCTTCATATAAGAGGAATGAATGGATTCTCCCAAGCTTGGAACTTGAAATAATGATCTTTTAAAACATTTTCATATTTGAGATGATTAGCATGTAAACCAAATAAACTCCTCATCAAAGATATGTCCACATGTTTCCTCAAATAAATATACTTATTTGTATTTGGTGAATATTTTCCATCATTTCTTGTCTGAACTAGAGCAATAGTTACCCCTTATATGTCTTTCATAATTTTTCTACAAGGCCACCAGATATCTGGTTCAAAACCTAAGCACATTGCTAAAATCTTTGAATTCGTTCCTTGTTTCACTCTGACCATAATACAAACTTTTTAAAGACTTATAGCTCCACATGACCATCTCCCCCCTACATCCATACACTTAGTTCTCCGACATCCTGACTTACTTTCCCTTTGTTTACCCTTCCCTTTCGAACCATATTGCATTATAGTTTTCCCCAAATGTGCCATCCAAGTTCCATTCTTGCTATATTGCTTTGGCTCGTCTTAAATCAATATCAAGGTATTTACCCCAGATATCTTAATAATTAAGTCCCTCACCTCTTCAAATTTGGGTTAAATATCACCCAGAAGGGGCCTACTTCTATTGGTCTATAAAATTGCAACCTACTACTAGGTCCTCCTTAAAACTGCAGACCCTTCCCTTGTTCTATTTTCGCTTTCAGAAGTTTCATTGGCTTTTAATATAATGTACCTCAAAAGTGTTATGTTTATCATTATCTTTCTTCCCATCAGCTCTAGAATATAAGCTCCATGAAAGAGGCATCTTTGGCTCGCTGACTTGTCTTGGAAGAAAATGGAGTTGAACTTGGCTCATTGTAAGCCACCACTACACATACTTTTTAAGTTAAATTACATGAAAGAGACAAAAAAATTGCATGCTTTGGCCTACGTATAAATGATTTTATTAACCCATCATTTATATTTAAAACAGGGCAATTGCTCCGGGAAACAAATGAACAGAAGAAGGACAATTATTTTTATTTCCTTAAAAATCAGCAAATTACATAGAATCGAGGATTCACCTTGGGGCAATTTAGATTTCATCTGTTGTTTGCATTTTGATAAAGCCATGTCTTTCTTTAAATTCAGCAGCTCAATCAAGCAAGCAAATCTAAAGAGTCTAAATCCAGACTTCTTACAAAGCACATATTAAATGATCTTTGAAATTAAGCATTAATGATCATGAACAATGGAGTAAGTTTCAAATGCCATATATCAGAAAGACCTTCATAAGAAAAAATGTCATTTGACTCATTTCAATAAGCATTGTTATGTTCAACAAATCAAAGAGTATTATAATTTAATTTTCATAATAAAGGTTTGCAATTTTCATCTAGTTTAATGTTCACAGGCTCTCATAATTTTTGTTCTCTTGGTATTTGTTAATTAAATTCTCAGGTTATGAAGTTTTCCCTTTAAAATAAAATTTACCTTGCATTTTGCAAGTGAAAGTTACATGTGGCAGCATTCCAGTAAAATATGTTATACATTTGGCCCATCAACAGACAAAGGATTTGTTGCTGAAATGAAATGGGGTGTTCTCTTAGGTTCTTAAACCATATTGAGTACTACATATAAGAAACTCATACGTCATACAAGTATACGTATCCTCCTGTCGTCCTCCTTTGCATTTCATTGTAATGAGAAACTGAAATATCACCGAGTAAGAGCCTACTGCAAAATCATTTTCCCTTTTGAGTAATGATCTTCTCAGGCAAACAGTAAAATGATGAAAAGGGTACAATATGCTGTAATTCATTCCTGCAAAGGTTATAATTGCATTATTATTTGGGTCAATGTCAGATCAATGCTTCAGTTCAACCTAGGCTAGCCATGTTAGCATCAAGAAAATAAGTTACAATATTTGTTTTATTACATAAGAACAGTAAGTTATTGTAAATCTTTATTATAAACTACTTGCGAATTTACCTCATGTTTGAATATTTATTTCTTCTAATGTCAGCCTACTGTTTAAACCATTGCCCACGTAAAAGTAATCTCTCCTGCTGAAGGAAATACATCTCACAGGATGGTTTAAATAACGTAATCAGGATACAAAGTGTTTGAAAATCAAGCACGTACCCTAAGAATGTAATCTGCAGCAGTTTATCTGAAGTATCCATCTGTAAGCATGGAAAAAGAAAGTTGTCTCGATAAATTCACAGTGATATTTCATAACATTTTCTATTTTTCTATGCTAACAGGGATCAAATAAATGATGCTAGGATGTGTGTTAAATGTTTTAGACTTTGAATGAATCATTCATTTTTCAAAATACATTTAATTCAATTCAAACCAAGAAGTATAAGCATCATATTAAACTGTCACTAGTATCCTGAAAGGATAAATAACACACTGCACCTCCTGCCCTAGGTCAATTACAGCATGTCTCCCAGGTCTGCATCATTCTGTGAAACTTTCCAGTTGCTCTGCTACCATCTTTGCAATCAAGAAATTGACCATCTCGGTGCACTGTCAAAACACATTAGTGAAAAGAAATGTAAACAATATTAAATGTAATAATTGCATGAAGGAACTACAAACCTAGTCATATGGAAATTAATATTCTCATTCTTAACAGAATATCTTCAGTGTTACCAAAATGGTGATTTTTCTATATATTGGAATTTTTTTCTGTTTCTTTTCTTAAATATGTATTAAACTATAGGTAATCTAAACCAAATTATGGCCATCTCATAGTCCTACTTGATGATTCTTTGTGGTTCTTTATTAGCTTAAAGCAATTTTTAAACTATTAAACATTAATTAATTAGTTTGTGCTCTGGACAGCTCCTTGAAAAACTAGTCAAATCTCAGAAAATTGCTCCAGGAAAAACATTTCTATAGCACACTATATGTACAAATGATCTCCATACTTGTAGATATTATAATCTGTTAATAACTTTCAACTATCTCTTAAGTAGTGAATATTTTCATCCTGTTTGTTTATTTGGCCAGTTTATAAATATTATTTTTATGTGTAGTTCTTTCTTCTTACAAGGGCATCAAATATAAATTCTTAATTAGTGTGTAAAAATAAAAGTTCAACCTCCACTGTTTGTAGTTTGAAAAAATAAAATAAATGTCCTGCTTGAAACTATGTTTTATATAAGTAGGCCAAAATATCTTATGACTGATTTCCACTATGTGATAGTCAAATGAGGTATGTTTTCTGACATATGATACATAAAAGATTATTACTTTTTCAGTGACAAATTTCCATGTTTTTAAATGGAATCAGGTAGGATAAATATAAATTCTGAAATAATAATGTATAAAAACTAATACATGAAGACAGTGGAGTATGAAAATAAAACGCAGGCGCTGGAGGTGAGTTAACACTTAGAAACAGGGAAAAATAAAAAACAGAGGAGGAGGAAGAGCCATCCATTCATTTTCATTGCTTTTAGCTTGAGACTAAAGTTACATCTGACGGAGAGATTGATATTTTAAAAGAAAAACTCCTATCTTTATTCTGTTAAAAAAACAGAAGACAGAATTCGAGGCAATAATAGCCACCAGGATCTAAAGTAGGAAATTTCAAAAGAGACAGAGTCAAAGAAATGATTTCCAAATTACTTGTATAAATTCTGCCCAAGTATATGACTGACCCCTGAACTGAACCCACACACAGGGCCAACTTGATGTGGGTCAAGCTGAAGCTAAAAGATAAGGATACAAATTTCAGCTGCCATCTACTATAGGGAAAGGGTTTTATTGTTTGGTTAATTATCAAGTCATTTTATTTGCTAAAATAGAAAAGAATATTGGCATGCTTAAAAGCAATATAACAAAATGCAGATTCTCTACATCATACCGTTAAAAATATTCATGATGCAATTCAAGGTTGTGAAATGCATCAAGAAACAGGAAAGCATGACCCATTCTCAAGACAAAAATAATCAGCAAACACAAAAATCTAAATGACACAGAAGATATTGGCCTTAGAAGGCAAGGATCCTGAAGCAATTATTTCAACTACTCATATTGAAAATTTTCTATCTCTTTTATCAAAGTCAAGTCTGGAGGGTGAAGAGAAGATTCAGAGAAGGTAATTCCCACTCATCATATATTTGTATTGAAAAGAAGGAAAGACATATATTATTTTCTTGGGCAGATTTTACAGTTGTATCACAAGAAGACTTAAGTCTTTCTGATGGGCAAGTACTGTCTGAATCCCCAGCAGAAATAGGACCATTTCAAGACTTCCTTTTGCAGCCTGGTTTTAACATAGATTCAATCTCACTTAAAATAATAATAATAAAAAAAATCTCATCACTTGAAGTAAAAACTCAGCAAAATGGGGTTTAATAGTTTTTTCTTGGAGTTATTCATGCATTTCAGATAAACATCCTGAGCAAAGTGCAGCCAGTTTTCTACATATAGATGAAATTTTTGTTCTCTTACAGAGGTTTCTCAGGCATTTTTTTTTTTTTTAAGAATTCTCAAGCCAATTAGTTTTCATTTAATAATTAATGTGAAACTTTTTGCAGTATTATTCACAATGATTTTTACTTAATCTCAAAAAGTCTTTGGTACCAGCACCATTCTGCAAAGAAATCACTTCCCTGGGGAAGAAAAAAGATTTTCTTTCTTGATTCTTCAAGAGGCGTTAATTCTTCTCAGACCCAACTACCAATAATACACCATCAGTACAGACACTAAGACCTCCAGGAAAGACTTTTCTTTCCAGTTATGAAAAATATCTAGGTATAACTTTGTCTTTACCTGTATGGCTAGCCATTTATAACAAGTGCACTATAATGTAAAAGTTATTCAAATGCTACAGATTGACACGTCTTATAAAGAATGTTCATGCTGTGGTTCAAATGATTGTGTTTTTTCAAAGTTCAAGTTGAGAATTAACCCCCACTGCATTAGTAAGCAGAGGAAGGGCCTCTTGGAGGTGACAGGTCATGAGGGTACCACCCTCACAAATGATACTAGCGCCCTTATAAAAGGATCTGAGGAAGTCTTTAGACTCTTTTGCCTCCTCATCAGCCTACTCTAGGTAAAGATGAAGGGAAAAATATTACAATGATCTACTTAGTGGATAGTAAATGTATATTCTATCCATTAATGATTTTCTTAATAGCATTTTGTCTAGCCTGCTTTCTTGTGAGAATACAGTATATTATGCATACAACCTATGAAGTTGTGTTAACCAATTGTTTTTGTCATCAGTAAGGCTTCAATAGCCTAATAGTCATCAAATATCTGAGGAGCCACATCTTATACATGGATTTTAGACTATGTAGAATATTGATTTCCCTAATCCCTACATTGTTCCAGGGCCAACTGTATGTGTAGTGGGACCACAACAGTAAACCATAACATCCCCCTACCCTATGATAGCTGAGAAATTTAATTCCACCTGGAGCTATAACGTCTCTTTGCCATATAACCTAACAATTCACACATTCTGGGTTCAGCGTGTAGAGATTTGGGGAGGGGCAGTATCCAGCCCATCATAGGACATACTCTATATTTGGAGAAAAAAATCTTATGTAATTTTTTTTTTTTTAGTGAATTTCTAAAAATAATAGGGAGATTACTGCTGTGTGTACTTTTATAGGATGCTGAGGTTTTTCATTATTTACATATATATTGCCCTAAACATACAAAATATTAAGAACTTCAAAGTTGTCAATTTATTGAAATACTTTGTGAATTATGAGAAGACATATCATTAAAGCTCATATCAAGTTTACACTATTACTATATATTTACGAAAAGCATTTGTAAACTGTGAAAAATCAAATCTTTTACATTCAATCTTCAAAAGTATGACTATAAATACATACACACATTTGGGCATGTGCAAAAAACAAGTTTATGTTTATGTGGTGTACATATACATTATACATATATGGTTCATATTTTAAATATAAGCATATGTGTATACCATGTGTGAACAAGTGTAGACACACAAACATAAAAAAAAGAGACAGAGTCTATTCTCCTTATTCTTTTCTTTGTATGTTTGAAAATTCTGCACATTTTTAACTTAAAACAAAGTTAAATTTTAGAATCATTGCAAAAATTTACACAAATGCCAAATCAAAGCTTAGAGCACTTTGCTGGTCCCTGGTGCACGGGCAGACCGAAGCAAAAACTTTGAGTTTTCTGATGTGCATCCTAACAGGAAGGTTTAACAGATGACACTTTGCCTCCTTGCTTTAACTTTTTTACTGCAAAGAAGTATCCTTTTTAAAGACCCATATAATATCATGTTTTGCAGACTTTTATGCTTTTTGTTGTTGATTTTGGTGTTTAAAATGGTCCCTACATGTAGCACTTATGTGCTTTCTGATGTTCCCAAGCCCAAGTGTCATATTTTTCCCCTAATTTGGTCTCAAGGTCTTTCTCTGGAGAGTAGTTATCGACCACAGCCCTGCTCAATGGGGCTCCAGAGGGTGTGACTGTGGGTGTTTACAGTGCACCTTCTTTATTATGGCAAGTGCCCTGATGTCCAAGTGTTCAAGCTGTTATAACACGTTCCTCTCATAGAAAACTTGTAGATGCTGGCAGGTATCTTTGTGACTCTTCTCTGACCTGGGTACAATTTATTCCTCCCAAGATAGCCATTCTATAGCAGTAACTTGACCAGGAAAAAGGCAGGTTTGATGTGTCCCGTGAGACACAGAGAAGACAAATCACTTAACTATGTGAAATAACAGAAGCGTTTATTACCTACAGATCCAGAAAGAAGGGGGCCACTACGCATGCAGGTTGAGAAGGAATAAGGAAGAAATATAAACTCAGTTAGCACGAGGGGGGCAGAAAGGTGAAGCCAGAGCCTTTATTGGGGTCCAGGTTTTTACCCAAGCAGATTTCCCTAAGGGGTCCGAATTGGTAGGTTAAGAAGCAGCAGACACAACTTCCACAGGATCAGCCTGTGACTGGGAGGTGGTCACTGCGGCATATGTGTGCAGTCCCTGAGCAAGTAAAATAAGTTCTATCTAGCTGCAGAGAAGTTGTCACTAGGAAGCATTGTTTAAGGCAGAAATTTGGCTCAATCACATCATGGGGCTGGAAGAGACTGAAGAATTAAACACTGGGTCAAGGGCAACTAAATGCAGATTCAGAATGGATGCTGAGACAATATCCAATTATAAGAGTTCACTACACTAAGAAAGCTATCACGTGCTATGAGAGAGACAGACAGGAAGCAATCTCTATATATCCATACTATAAATATATTTCCTGAATAAGCAACATGACGAATGGCTAAGAATTTTTTAAGTACTTTTTTTTAATTATTGTAGGTACAAAATAGTTGTACATATTTACAGGGCACATGTGATGTCTTGATACAAACATCCAATGTGTATGGATTGAATCCAGGTAATTGGGGTATCCATTACCTTAGACGTTTATCATTTCTCTGGGTTAGGAGTATTCCAATTCCACTCTTAGCTATTTTACCCTTAATTAGTATACCCTAATTTATTGTTGATTATAGTTACTTTCTTGCCCTATCAAATATGGTTGATTCTAACTACCTCACTGTGTTTCTCCATTCTCAGTAACTATAACCACTTTATCTTCCCCCTTCCATTACCCTTCCCAACGTCTGGTAAATATCATTATATTCTTTGTGTCCGTAAGATCCATTGTTTAAATAATTAGCTCTCCAAAATAAGTGAGAACATGAGATATTTGTCTTCCTGTACTTGGCATAATTTGCTTAACATAAAGTTCTCCAGTTGCATCCATGTTGTTACAAATGATAGGATTTCATTACCTTTTATAATTATAAAATATCCCATTATGTATATGTGTCACAATTTCTTTTTTTTTTTATTCCCCACCCCATGTCACAATTTCTTTATCTACTCATCGCTTGATAGACACTTAATTCCAAATCTTGGCTATTGTGAACAGTGCTACAATAAACAACAGGCATGCAGATATCTTTTTGATGTACTGAATTCCATTATTTTAGATACCTATACCTAGCAGTGGAACTGCTGCATGATATGGCAGTTCTATTTTTATTTTTTTGACAAACGTCCATACTGTAGCCCATAGTGAATGCACTAATTTACATTCCCACCAGAATTGCATGGGGACATTTCTTTCTCCACATCCTTGCCAGCATTGTTATTGCTTGTTTTTTGATAAAAGCCATTTTAACTGTTGTGAGGGGACATCTAATTGTGGTTTTAATTTGCATTCACTGATGACAGAGGGTGTTCAGTATTTTTCATATACCTGTTGGCTATTTGCATGTCTTCTGAGAATTATCTCAAAAGGAGAATTCAGATCATTTGCCTATTTTTATTCAGATTATTTGATTTTTACCTATTGAGTAACTGGAGACCCTTGTATATTCTAATTATTAATCTCTTGCCAGGTAGATAGTTTGCAAATATTTCTTCCTACTCTATGGGTTATCTATTCACTTTATTATTTGTTCATTTGCTTTCTTTGCTATAAAGAAGATTTTTGGCTTGATGCGATCCCGTTTGTCCAGTTTTGCTCTTGTTTCCTGGGTTTTGAGGATTTTACTCAAGAATTTGTTGCCCAGACAAATGTCATGAAGCTTTTTCCCAAAGCTTTCTTTTGATAGTTTCATGCTGCCAGATCTTCCATGTAAGTCTTTAATCCATTTTTATTCAATATTTGTATACAGCAAGAGATCAAGAGATCAAGGTCTAGTTTCATTGTTCTGTATATCAAATTTCCTCAGCATCATTTGTCAAAGAGACTGTCCTTTCCTCATTGTGGAGAGTGGGCAATGAGGCGGCAGGGCCCCCACAACCTGGGGAACATTCAGAGAATGAACCCCCAACTGCTTCTCCTTCTTCCCCAAAACAACCATATTCCTTTCTTCATGCTCCCTCTGTCAGAAGCCACATAGCTCTTTCTTTCTCTAGCTAATTTTTAAGAACTATGAGGAAATCCCTGTGATCTTTCCCTTCTTACTTGTAAACATATGTTAATGGAGTTAAGTAAAAACCATTAACAGAATGATTTGTCTTTGTTAAAGCTATCATACCTTAAGACCAAAGATATGACTTTTGTCTATCCTACTTCCCCATATTGTTTATGTTACTTCCCAACAGACAACTCTGTACAGATACTATAAAATAAAGCTGATTTTGTGCTTTGGGGATGGCTGCAGCTATCAGCTCAGTCAGACATCCAGAACCCATCTTTTGTCTCTGTGTCTTCTCTTGTGTTCTATTTTCCTCAATCCCTGCCACTTCCATTCTGGTTTGTTCCCTTTCCCCATGAAGACTCATGATACCTCATCATATGATTTTGATAACATTGTCAAAGATAATTTAACTGCAGGTGTGAGGATTTATGTGTTGTTCTCTATTATGTTCTGTTGGTCTAGGTACTTATTTTTTGGGGTTTTTTTGTTTTTTTTTTTTTTAACCAGCATCATGCTGTTTGGTTAACTGTAGTTCTGTGGTATAATTTGATGTCAGGTAATATGATTCCTTTGGTTTTGTTCCTTTTGCTCAGAATGGCTTCGGCTATTCTTTTACGGTTCTTTTATGGTTTCATATAATTTTTACAAGTATTTTTTCTATTTTTGTGAAGAATGTCATTTTAATGAGTTTTGCATTGACTCTGTAGATTGCTTTGGGTAGCATGAGTATTTTAACAGTGTTGATTCTCCCAATTCACAGGTATGAACTATCTTTCCATTTTTTGTGTGTCCTCTTTGATTTCTGTCAATCAATGTTTTGTAGTTTTAATTATAATGATCTTTCACTTGTTTAGTTACATTTATTCCTATGTGTTTTACTTTATTTGTAGCTATTGCAAATGGGACCATTTCTTAGGGTTCCTTTTCAGATTGTTTACTATTGATATTTAGAAATACTATTAATTTTTGTACATTGATTTCATACCCTACAATTTTATTGGATTTATTATATAATCGGTACCCCAAATGTCCTAAAACAAATGCAAAGTATAACTAATTATGGAAAGTCCAGAAACTAAGAATGTATCAGCTAGATTTTGTTGTTAAATGCCCTACTTCATAGTTTATACCATTTACGAAGAGGTTCATGGTATGTAGATAAGTATAAACTAAAAGAGTTCATGGTAAAGTTTGATACCAAATGTAACAGAATAAACCTCCAATATTATATGTTAGTTATATTTCTCTATTTTTCTGGTTTTAATAATCAGGACCTTAATTTCTTAAAATAGAGCATATGTGGCCATTGTCAATATTACAAGGAAGAGACACAATATTCCATATCTAATTGTTTCCTTTTTAATTTCAACAATAACAATACTCACAAGGCAAGGGGCAGTAACAATTAAATATATGGTAGACTGTAACAATTCTTCAATCTATTTAATTGAACATTACTAAGTCACTGCAAAATATGTTTGGAATTTTTATTTATACTTGAATTGTATCCCCTAGTATTTTTACCTAAAATGTATTTTCTAAGTATAGATTGCCTTATATTAAGAGGTGTTTCCTCCAATGTATGATATTACTGAAGAAAACCCCCCAAATATTACACAAAACAGTGTAGATTTTTCATTCTTAGGTATTTTACAACAGGTAAAAAGAGTTAGATTAAAGAAAAATGTGAATGTAAGTTTTATTTTGTTTTGTGCCTGCCCTGGGCTAACGTAATCTTCAAATTCCCTTTTAGAGTGAGTTTGACAATTTTATTTGGGGAAAAAAAAAAAAAAAAACTTTAGGAATCTATTAAAAATCTAATATGGGGACTGTATTTCAATCATGAGGAATGAAGCAATTTAGAGCTAATTCAAGCTGTTCCTTCTTCAAAAGCAGAGATACATCTCATAGAAAATACGTTTATCCTTTTGGTTAGGTTAAAATTTTCAAAATAGGGCGGCGCCTGTGGCTCAGTTGGTAAGGCGCCGGCCCCATATACCGAGGGTGGCGGGTTCAAACCCTGCCCTGGCTGAACTGCAACCAAAAAAAAAAATAGCTGGGCGTTGTGGCGGGCGCCTGTAGTCCCAGCTACTCGGGAGGCTGAGGCAAGAGAATCGCTTAAGCCCAGGAGTTGGAGGTTGCTGTGAGCTGTGTGATGCCATGGCACTCTACCAAGGGCCATAAAGTGAGACTCTGTCTCTACAAAAAAAATTTTTCAAAATATTGAGGGTTCACCAAAATTTCAAAGACTAACATAATTACATAATTAAAATACTTATGTAATTTTTAATCATTTAAAAATTGTTTTGTGAGAGAAAATGATTTCCCAAAATGTGTTCTCAAAACATGTATATGCAGTCATTTAACTCATAGATACTGGGTTTCATTTGTTCAGAGTATATTAGCAACCATATCAAAAGCTTCCTCTCATTGAAAGTGACTAATGAATAATATATTGAATAATAGACTAAAAGTTGCTTTTTGAATAAAGAGTATGAGAGGGTGTTTACCTAGATATGGCACCATATGAATTCTTAGAGGTAAAAAAACAATGAATTGTATTTGAATGAGATTAAGTAGTTTTAAAAGATGGTTTTAAATGCTAAGTAATTACTTTTTTGAGAGAGAAATTGATATATGATTTTCTTTTCTCTACCTTTTTTTTTTTTTGTAGTTTTTGGGGGGCTGGCTTTGAACCTGACACCTCTGATATATGAGGCTGACGCACTACTCCTTTGAGCCACAGGTGCCACCTGATAGTATGATTTTCTTAAATAATTAGTGACTTATTGACATCATGTTTATGTTAAATATTGTTCCTGAAAGTATTCAATATGTTTGGAGAGCTTGGTTAAAGAATAATGTGAGAATTTTTTTTTTTTTTTGCAGTTTTGGCCAAGGCTGGGCTCAAACCCACCACCCCCAGTATATGGGGCCAGTCCCCTACTCCTTGAGCCACCCAGAATAATGTGAAGTGATGCACCTTTTCAATGCACTAGTAACAGGATCTTTAGAGTCACATTACATTTATTCTCTGATTCAGTTTAGTTAATACAGATTTTCTGTTGGCCACTAAAAATCTCATGAATTGGTGAAAACCACATATCAATGTAACATAGCAAATAATAAAGATGATGCAAAAGGACCACTCATTTATCATAAATGAGATAAAATAGAAATTAATTTAGAATTTTGGACATGCCTTGCTGGTGAAAAGACTTCGTTATGTCTTAAAAGATATATAACTGTTGAATGGTGCCTGTGGCTCAAAGGAGTAGGGTACCAGCCCCATATACTGGAGATGGTGGGTTCAAACCCCGGCCAAAAACTGCAAAAAAAAAAAAAGATATATAAATGTTTATAAAAGTAATTGAAAAATACATTCCACAGAATGGAAAAAGGAGAACAAGGGAAGATAGTCTGAGGGCAAATTATAAGAGTAAAATTTATAGGAAAAATGGTAAATAATAGAAGAATTTTATTAGAAACAATATGAAAAGGTAAAGGATTGTTCTTCATTAATAATTCATACATGAGAAAAGAGGCCTTTTGCTCTCCTCAACTCTGGCTATGTCATTCAAATAATAGAGTCACTACAGTAAGATTTTAAAAATATGTAAATTATTTTGATATTTACCTTGTTAAGCCAGCTGGTCAAGTGAAGTAGTGGCATTAAGAAAAACCAAAAAGTTTGACTTCTAGAAATGTGAAACTACAAACAACGATGGAAAAAATGAGATCTAATTAAGTTTTCAAGAAAGGAAAATATAAGAAGGCAAAACTCAGATCAATAGACTGTAGGAATAAGTCATTATACATTGCCTTATATGTGCAGATAAAGTTTGGAACTGGCTGAAGTTATCAAAAGACAATGAAAATTAAATTGTTTTATTCAAATTAATGTACACCTAAGTAATTGCCAGTTTTCATATATATTCATGTGAACCTTTAAATCAAATGAAATAACTCATTTCATTTTCTAGAAGACTGAACTACATTACATTTTTCACTCATTTCATCATATAATACCCACAAAATATCTGGAATAAATGTAGTCAAATGCATGATTCAAATATATTTGAAAATACTATAGTCCGAGGTCTGGTAGCATAATTCCTCCTGCTTTGTTTTTATTAATGAGTAATGTCTTGGCTATTCGAGGTTTTTTCTGATGCCATATAAAAAGATGTATTTATTTTTTTGAGATCTTTAAAGTGTGACAATGGAGCTTTAATAGGGATTGCATTAAAATTGTATGTTGCTTTGGTAGTATAGACATTTTGACAATGTTGATTCTTCCCAGCCATAAGCATGGTATGTTTTCCATTTATTAACATCTTCAGCTATGTTTTTCTTAGAGTTTCATAGTCTAACTCCAGTAAGATTAGCCCACATCACAAAATCCCAAAACCAGAGATGTTGGTGTGGATGTGGAGAAAAATGGAACACTTCTACATTGCTGGTGGGAATGCAAACTAATACAGTCCTTTTAGGAAGATGTTTGGAGAATACTTAGAGATCTAAAAATCGACCTGCCATCCGATCCAATAATTCCTCTACTAGGTATATATCCAGAAGACCAAAAATCACATTATAACAAAGATATTTGTACCAGAATGTTTATTGCAGCCCAATTCATAACTGCTAAATCATGGAAGAAACCCAAGTGCCCATCGACCCACGAATGGATCAATAAATTGTGGTATATGTACAGCATGGAATATTATGCAGCCTTAAAGAAAGATGGAGACTTTACCTTTTTCATGTTTACATTGATGGAGCTGGAACATATTCTTCTTAGCAAAGTATCTCAAGAATGGAGAAAAAAAATATATCCAATGTACTCAGCCCTACTATAAAACTAATTTATAACTTTCATATGAAAATTATAACCCTATTACAGCACAAGAATATCGAGAAAGGGGCAAGGGAGGGGAAGGGAGTGGGGAGGATGGGTGGAGGGAGGGTGATTGGTGGGACCACACCTACAGTGCCTCTTAGAAAGGTACAGGTGAAACTTACTAAAGGCAGAATATAAATGTCTGAGCACAATAACTAAGAAAATGCCATGAAGGCTATGGTAACCAGTTCAATGAAAATATTTCATATTGTATATAAAATCAGCACATTGTACTCCATGATTGCATTGATGTACACAGCTATGATTTAATAAAAAAAATTGAAAATAAGAATAAGATACATAATATTCTCATTTTCTATATATCCATTCTGCTTTCCTAAACTTTAGAGAAGAGGTTACAAATCACAAAGGTTAAAGTAATAAAGAAATGAGACAGGAGAAGTGAGAATAATCAAATCCCATATTTGCACAGAACAATTCCTAAAAGTAATTAGCTCTGGCAAATTTCTTATCACTTCAAGTCATTAGACATAACCTGTATTCTGCCAAATCTTTAGTATGTATGCAGTGTTTTAAATAAAGTATTAAGTATGGAACTTGTCATATTAATCCATGAAGTAGTCATGGGCATTGCATTAAGTTGTTTTTAATAATACGGAAAAAGAATTTGTATTTCATAATTAACATCTATCATCAATAGAACAGAACATCGATATTTTTCTCCAAAAAGGTAAATTTATTTAAAAAATCATTTAATGATCATGCAATTATTTTATAACATGTGTATTGATGTTTTACATAATTATATCATTATGTTTTCATTTTAATTTTCTATATTCCTTTAACTTTCAGTTTAATTACCTCATTGGTTACATTTACGTTTTGAGGTAAGATTAGACATCTATAGGCTTTTTCCTTATTTAATTTGTTTTGGAAGAACAGGTCAAAACTAAATCAATACTACTAGTAATATTAATCAAATAAAAAAGGACAATTTTGAAAATATTTCACAATTCTAGTGGCTGTGAAAATTCCTTCTACGACAAAAATAGCTCACCGAATCAATATAAACATGTTAATGTTCTTACATGTACTCTTCTAAATTACCATTATGTAAAAATTAATTTTATAGCCATTATAATATTTGTTATATTTTTGAATAATAAATATAAATTTTTAAATAAAAAATTGAATCCCCAAATATGCTAAATTCACTGATTATATGAGAATAAGTATATAGACATATGTTTGTACATATATATATGATAAAACAGAAAACAAGAAATACATACCTTCAGTGCGGCGCCTGTGGCTCAAGGAGTAGGGCACCGGTCCCATATGCTGGAGGTGGCAGGTTCAAACCTAGCCCCGGCCAAAATAAAAAAAAGAAATATATACCTTTTAAAATAAATGCACATATGAAAGTAATTTTCTAAATTTGATTGTCCCTTTCACAGTAGTGTCATTCACTGAGATGATGGTTTTAGATGTTTTGCATTTAAGAAGCCTACACGCTTTTTTAAATCAATATTTTTGAACATTATGAAATATTTTATTAATGGTGATCAAATCTCTGTCATAAGCTAAAACATATCTTAGAATATCATATATTAAAAGATAATTTTAACTGTAATCTTTGTTTAAAAGATAGCAAAATATAATTTCGAATAGCAAGTTTAATTAAGAACTGGACTTACCTGTTTTAAAGTGTTTTTGTCTAACCACACAAACTAATATTGTTACATATAGCACACAGTAGAACCTCCATAGTCGGCCACCTCCCTGCATTGATGATCTCCTTACGTTGACCTACCGTTCATAGCCCAGACATACACCACATATCTAATCAATGCAGCATGCTAGTTCCTTATGTTGACCACCTCTGTATGTTGCCCAGTTGTTACATCCTTTGGATGGTCACCTTAAGGAGGGTCTACTGTTTTGAAAAAAAAGGGGAAAACATCACAGTCGGTGCTCGCTGGACATCATTATCCTCATACAATTCCATATGCATCGTTTAGAAAAGGGAGCAACAAAAAGATCATTTAAAAATACACGAATTTTAAAAGTGTAGTTGTTGTCTAATTTTTAGCAAGTTAATTGAATGTAACCAAACAGCTTTAAATCTGTACTGATGAACGCAAGCTTAATCTGGAAAACCACAGCAAACAAAACAAAACAAAAACCTCAAAATGCATAACTTACACATGAATGCCCATGCTAGACTATGACTATAATTAGTACTTAAAATGGCTATATCACAATTTCAGAATAATTATTTCAGTTGATTATATTTTTGAGAGAGTTTGAAACATGATAATGGGTTACTAGGACAAAATCTGAACGAGGACTTAATGCTCAAATCGTTCTGTAGCGTTGCAGAGGCAATGCAGAAATAAGGGAGGGAGGCATGGATCCAATAAATGACCCAATGTATTTTCTAATCTGTGGAATTTATAATCTTATGATAAAATAAATACTTAGCAAGTGGTTGTCAATGATAAAAAAAATTTGTGCAATTCAAATATATGATAGGTCAAAAGTAATATAAAAATCAACAAACCCAGCAAAATAGAAAGTGTTTTGAATCTCATTTCCTACCCCTACATAAGAAATGATTTCATTTGCAGTCCCTAGGTCTATACCGTACGGGGTTAGACTTTTAATTCAATTTTAGAGGTTATTGAACACAATAAACAGAAGTGCCAGGTTTAAAGCATTGATTTTCTAAGTCTGTGAAAAGACACATAGTTGCTGTCTGGGAGCTGAAAAATTGTTGGAAACTTTTCTTTCCCATGTTTTCCCTTGTATCAAATGCGTCAGAGGGAATAGAGTTGAGACAAGTTTTATCCTTGGTTCTACTGCATTCTATAACTGTAACCACACTGGCCAACAAAGACACATTCTTTGTTTTTTTTTTTTTTTTGGCCGGGGCTGGGTTTGAACCCTCCACCTGCGGCATATGGGACCGGCGCCCTACTCCTTGAGCCACAGGCGCCGCCCTAAAGACACATTCTTTGAATAGAATAGAATTGAAAACAAAATTTTCCACTTTTTCTGATGGATTATTTATTCTATAAGATGGACCCTGAAGAATGATTGTGATATTGCAACCAGGGTCTACAAAAATTATTTAATGAATATTAGTGACACAAAATTTTAATATATGTGTATAAACAGTATTGCATTTCCCATTAGTGCTAATCTAATAAGCAAGCAAAGCAAATGTTATTACTGTGTCGTGATGCATTTCTACCGCATACTATAAAAGCCTGTTTTATTTTCTTCAGAGCATCTACAAATGTAAAAGGTAAATATTGTAACCTAATTCACACATTGCATTTTAAGATATGACCTTATAAAAGAGTGATTTTTTTTAAACACATAGTGTGTACTTCATATGAGACATATCCATTGCCTAATTCTTATATCAAAATATGTAGATTTCCTTTATCAAATGTTGTTTAGTTGAGCATTACATTAAAACATGCTTTGAGAAAACAAAAGAGAATATAGGTATTAGATATCAGGTTCTAACACATTAATTTATTTTACTGTTCTCTTTGGTCATATGTAATCTCCACAGCAACTCTGATACACAGACGAGACAACTGAAGCTCAGAAAGATTAAATAACTTGGATAAAGTCACTTCTAATAGGGATTTAACCCAACTGCCTTATAGATCCTATAAGATTCCTACTGGGCATTGGATTGCAAAAAGAAATAGATTTTCAAATTTCTAAAATGGAAGATAAACAAACTCACTTATAACGTAAAAAGAAACCAAAGTAAAGAGGCTTGATAATAACGTGTGGCCTTAACTAAGCATCACTCTTGCACGTACGCTAGGCTGCCTCTAAAGCAGCACACAGTTGTCCTCATTTACTTGCCTTACACAGAATGGAAACCTTGTTATTGTTCACACTATGTTCACAATTATTAAAAATGCATTTTAAGTCATTGAAAGAAAAAAGAAGAAAGAAAGAAAGAAACCCTTTCAGGAGTATCCGCCATGTAAATAACACATCCTCTAGAAATAGAAACACATGAATAATATATCAAAAGAGCATTATTTCTTGTTTGCTTGCTTGAGAGGTACCTGTGTAATCAAATACAAATAATGTGGAAATATCTCAGGCATAGTTTAAGACTTTTGGTTTCTTTTGAGACAGCATCTCACTCTGTTGCCCTGGCTACAGTCAGACTAGCTCAGGGCAACCTTCATCTCCTGGGCTCAAGTGATGCCATCCTTCTTCCTGAGCTCTAGAGTAGCTGAGACCATAGGGCCCAGCCACAAGGCCTGGATAATTCTATTATTAGCAGAGATGGGTCTCACTCTTATTCAGGCTGGTCTCTAACTTCTGAGCTGAAGGGACGTTCCCACCTTGGCCTCCCAGAGTACTAGGATTACAGACATGAGCCACTACACCCAGCTAAGAATTTACAAAATATAGAATGAGTATAAGGATAAGACAGCTTAGCGTTTTTTGGAAAATTCAAGTAAGAGTTGTCTAAAGCTTATCAATCACACTCCTTTTTCCCCTGTCCTTTTCCCTCCCCCCACTACCCCATTTGAATTTAATTGCGTTTTCTCTCCCATGGGTGTGAGGTTGTTCATCTGTTGTTTTCATATTAGTATTATGCTTAATACTGTATGCTTTTTCATTCTTTGATACTTTACTGAGAAGAATGTGCTTCAATTCCATTCTGGTAAATACAAAAGATGTAAAGTCTTTTTAGCTCTCACATATTGGAGAGAGTATGTGATATTTGCCTGTCTGTAGCTGGATCATTTCACTCACCATGTCCTCCAGGTTCACCCATGGTGTTGCAAATGTTAGGATGTCATCCTTTTTATGGCTGAATAATATTCCGTTAGACGGAATATTATTCCGGAATAATATTCCGTCTATATACCAAATTTTCTGCATTATTTGAAAATTATTATTTCAAAACCCTCAAAGAGTATAAAAGTTTCATTATATGGATCGATTTTCTGATGCTTGATTCCGAGGTATCTGTGTGCCATCACCCAAATAGTGTTCACTGTACCCATCAGGTAGTTTTTTTTGCACCTCTCAGCCCTCGGCTTACCCCCGGCTTGATTTCCAGTGACTTTTACTTCCCTCTATGCACGTGTGTGCCCCTCTGCTCCTCCCGTTCATTACAGAGTACACGTGATGTTTGTTTATTCATTCTTGAGGTCCTTCACTTAGGATAACAATCTCTATTTCCACTAGATTGCTCCAAAAGGCATTAATTCATTCTTTTATGGCCTGAGTAGTACATGTATCACATTTTAATTCACTCACGATTGATAGGCATTTGTGTTAATTCCACATCTGTGCAATTGTGAATTATGCTGCAATAAATATTTTAGTGTAGGTGTCTTTTTCATTAAATGACTTCTTTTCCTTGGAGTAGGTATGGTTTTGATGGAATGAATGGTTGGTGTACTTCTTGGTGAAATCTCCATATTCTTCTCGATAGAGATTTTTTCTAATTTGCAGTCTCTCCCACAGTGTATAAGCATTCCTTTCTCTCTGGATTCATCCCAGATTCTATTGTTTGGGGACTTCACAGTAAAAACCATTCTAACAGGGGGAAGGTGATATCTTGTTGTAGTTTTAATTTGCTTTCCTGATGATTAGTGATGTTGATCATATTTTCACTGGTCATTTTCTATCTGCCTTTAAATAAACTTCTGTTCATGTTTCTTGGTCACTTTTAAAAGTTTTGTTGTTGTTTTCTTCCTGATTTGTTTGAGTTCTATGTAGATTCTGGATATTAGCCCCTATGGAATGTATAGTTAGTGAACACTTTCGCCCATTCTGTAGTTTTTTTTATTTGCTCTGTTATTTATTTAGCTATGCAGAAGTTTGTTTGTTTTTTGTTGTTGCAGTTTTTGGCTGGGGGCTGGTCTCAAACCCACCACCCTTGGCATATGGGGCTGGCACCCTACTCATTGAGCCACAGGCACTGCCTTATGCAGAAGTTTTTTATTAAATCAATGTTATTTATTTATTTTTGTTGTTGCTGTCATTGCCTTTGGGGTACTGCCCTAAATTCTTTACCTAGGTCAGTATTTAGAAGAGTATTTCTTATATTTATTTTAGAATTATTATGGTTTCATGTTTTAAGTTTAACTCATATATCCATCTGGAATTAAGTTTTATGAGTGTTGAGAGGTAGAAACCCTGTTTCATTCTTCTGCACGTGGCTATCCAGTTATCCCAGATCATTTATTGTAAGGCTTCTTTTCCCCAGTGTTTTTGTTGTCGGCTTTGTCAGAGATCATTTGGCTGTATCTAGATGACATCATCTCTGGCTTCACTATTCTGTTCTGTTGATCCATGTCCCCATTTCTGTGCCAATACCATGCTGTTTTGGCTACGATAGGCTTGTCGTATAGTTTGAAGTCTGATAACATGATGCCTTCAGATTTGTTATTTTTGTTTAAGATTGTGTCAACTTTTCAGGCTCTTTTCTGGGTACCAATTAAGTATAGAGTTATTTTCTTTTCTAGATCTGTGTAATACAATATTGGTATTTTGATGAGGAGTGCACTAAACATATGAATCACTTTGAGTGGTATGAACACTATAAGAATGTTGATCTTACTGATCCATTAGCACGATGTGTTTTCCCATTTGCTTGTGTCATCTGGAATTTCCTTCCTCAGTGCTTCATATTTCTCCTTGCAGAGATCTTGTATCTCCTTGGTTAAGTATATTCTTTGGTATTTTTTGTTGTTGTTGTTCCTATTGTGATTGGTATTGAGTCTTTCATTTGATTCTGAGCTTGACTGTCATTGGCATATAGGAAGCTACTGATTTGGACACATTAACTTTGTATCCTCAGACTTTGCTGAATTTATTTATCAATTCCAGGAGTCTTTTAGTGGAATCTTTGGGGGTTTGTAGATATAAGATCCTATCATCAGCAAAAAAGCAATAGTTAGGCCTTTTCTTTCCTGATTTGGATACCTTTTATTTCTTTCTTGTGGCTGATTATTTATATCTCACTTGTAAGATTTGTTATGTCATATTGAATAAATTCTCAGTCTAAAAATCCCCCATTCCTGAGGAAAATTCTTTTGTGTCTATGTCCAGTCCTTGTAAATCATAAATTTTCTAGAGCGTCTAATGAGAATGGGCCCTATTTCAAGCACTGTGACCCCAAATATTTTTGATGGCTCTTTTTTTCTACTTCTGCCAATCATTATCCCTCTGAAAAAATGAGGTGCACCCTGTCTAGGTCACCAGAGTTCTGTCTTTGTGTATTTTTGTCTGTAAACTTCAGGCTTTTTGTTTTCCCCAGAATCTCAGATCTCTGTAGATACAAAGAGTGTATCAGGTTCCACCTGGTTTTCTTATCCCTTTCATGCACCCGTCATAGTAAATTAGGGCATTAGAAGAGATTAACTCAGCTGGTTCCTGTCTTCAATGTCATCTAACTTTTTTGATTCTTTATATTTTGTTGTACTTTAAGGGTGTGTGTGTGTGTCTGGGGGGGTTATTTCTGTTTTCTATTATCTCATCTCATCCAGAAGCAGAGATTAAACATATTTTGTTTATGAACACTATAATTACTTTTGATTATTACTGTTGCATAGGCCTGACACATGATTTTTTATTAGATTAATATCACACACTGGATAATATCACTTTAGAAAAACATTGCAAACTTAGGTCTGCAAAAGATCATCTGGATAGAGCAACAGAATGAGTTTATTTTTTACTATGAATTAGCCATTATAAATATTCTGTCACTAGTCAGAAGCCAACAAAGAGGAGACTGCTAACCAATTTTATTCCAGGGAAATATTTTGTTTGGGCAGAATGGATTTTTCCTTTTATTTACATTGAATTTTAATGCCTTGGGACAGGCAGTGCACTCTTCCTTGGATGTGTGCCCAGCAACCATTCAGCTACAACATCATATTACCTTTCTGGGTATTGAAAGCTTTCACAATTGTAGCCAGTTCTCCCAAAACAATAATGTTCAAAACTTTTCCTTGTTTAGTGTCTGTGTAAAATTTTACACTAGGAGTGTATTCACTAGTACATAAATATGACTAGTGATTTTAAATAATACTTTCCTTTATGTTTGAAAAACTTTAAATACATCAAATGAAAAACGGAGTTTTCTCTATTTCTGTACTGTCACAGATCAAAATGTAAGCTGCATTTTTTGGTTGCCTCAATTACCAAGACCAACATTCCTAGTCCCCTTTCACTCACAGGGCTATTAAAATTAACTTCACATATTTGACCAACTGCATTTTAATTTTATGCAATATATTTGATTTTCCAGACATTATGTGCTGCTTATCTCAGGTAAGCCATTTTTATTAAAATCTAAATGCACTAATTATGAATAACTGATTGGAGTAAGATAAATCCCATGGACTACAAAGGATAATGACACTTTAGGGGACCAAATCTCATTGGATTCTAATTAGAACTTAAGATATATAAAATAAAACAGGTATAACATAATACATGTTGCATTATCCTGGTACACAGAATATTTTTTAGTGTGTGCATTCCTACCTAGAAAGGCAGACATACCTACTACTCTGATGAAAATAGTTCATCACTTTTTGTTAGGTTTACTGCACAAATTTTATAGTAAAGATTATTATACCTTTCAGTTAAGTCTAAACTGTCATTTTAAAATAGTCATCTATTGAGTTATCCACTCTAATAAAAATCTACATTTTGAGAAAAGTGACATGAAAATGTGTAGCTAATTAGCTTCCACTGCACTTTGCCTCAAGTATGATCTTGTTTTATAATTTAAATTCAACTAACATTTTCTACTTATTATATAGTTATTATTAATTTAAATATTTTTTCACAGTTTGAAAAATATTTTGTATAGATATTTCTACCACGCTATATGAAAAATACCAAGAAATAATATTACTCAATATAGGCATAAATAAAATAGGTTAGAAATACACACACTCTCATAAATATGCAATTTCCATTTAAATGCATAATCCGTGTCTCAAATACATAATGTTATGAAAGTCTTTCATTTATTTTACAATATTTTATTCAATGTTTCACTGTATATCACTCACTTGATGTAATATACATACACATAAATGTGATCATTTTTAATTGCTTTTGCGAAGTTATTCCCCTCTTTGATTTCTTTTTCTCCACTCTAACGTTATTCTGTTCCTGAAATTAATCCTCCCCCTCAATGCCCTTTACATCAATACCAAACATACATTTGATAGGAAATCATATGTAGGGTTTATTTAATTTTTATCAAACACTTATGTATGTCAAATTTTGCTTTACCAAAAATCCTATTATAATCACTTTAATGCATCTTGTTTTTCTCAAATTTTTATTTTATGCAATACTTGATATTCTTACAAATTGATGGCATAGAATTCAATTTGAAATGTATGCATATTATTATGTTCTACATATGTAGCAGAATTCCATTATATACTTCAGTTTATTCAATTGTTTTCCTTATCAATGGATATTAAATTGTTTTCATTTCTGACCACCACAAACAATAGGGATATATATTCTTGTATATGTGTCCTTAAATACTACCACATTTATTTTGTATTTATATAATCAAATAATACTTTCACACAAAATACTTAATTAAAACAAAAAAATAATTTTATAATGGAGATTCCTTACAGATACCACCTTTGTCAAGGGAGTAAAATTATTGTTATTAATAAGACAAATCATATTGTTTTATACCTGATATGATAGAAGGAGAATTTAGCAATACATCCTTGATATGCCTCCTAAATATGATAGCCTAAGTATGATTGTTGTAATTAATCTGTACTTTGGCCTTGATGTTTCTCACTGAAGTGTGCCTATAAATTTTATCCCTATCTGCAGAGCCCCAGGAAATGTGGGCGTAGATGTTTATAATGGGTTTTTCATGGGTTTCTTCTTTTTCCTGGTAGAAATCCTAACATCCAAGGTGCAGCTTGTGCCAGACGTCCATCTCCCAGAAACTTTATTATACCGGAAGCTGGTCAGTCCTCTAGCTTTTATCTGGCCTATCTAGTTTGTTCTTGTTAAAATGGCCAGTCTCCGGGAGACCTTTGACCAGCAGGAAAATTAGGTTCAAGGGTTCATTAAGTGAGAGATTGAAGAGGGAACTCAAGAAAATACATAAAACAACAAAAGCAATTTGTTACAGACTTAAGTGAGCAACACACATCACAGGGCCAGCAGGAAGTGGGCAGCCCATCCAGGACGTGCTCACTCACAAAAGAGAAAAAAAGAGGGAGGTGTGGGCTGCAGCCTTTACTGAGACCTAGGACATTACTAAGGTCTAATGGGCTGGTTTAGAGCAGATAGGCACGTGTTCTGTGAGCTCACCCTGTCACTAACAGGTGTTCACTGCGACATGTTTTGCATAGGCCATGCAGCATGTGGGGTAAGTGGGGTGAGTGAAGTAGGTTATATCTGTATGTCTTAGAATAAAGTGGTTGTATAAGGTAGATGTCTAGATAAAGCAAATACATGCAGCAAAAGGGAAGAGAAACTGAGAAAAGGAATTGTCAAGAGTGACTAAGACCTGCTTTTAAGACAAACATATGCTCAAAGTAAATGCCAACATAAAACTATAAAAATTTTTAGAATAATCAAGGGAAAGCATCAGATAATTGTGCATTGAAGGAACACACAAAATAATTTTTTGCAAAGATTCTGATTTAATTTGTCTGGAGGAAGAAATTAGCATGTGTATTTTTTTAAAAAACTTCCCATTTGTTATTATTGAGCCTTCAGGGTTGAAAATAATTATGTCATCTCTAAATAAAGGGGGGGGGAACTGTACTGTTTATGAAGTCATTTAATTCTCCTTATTTTTCAAAAATAAAAACTTTTACAGTTGGATTTGCACCTATGTGATTTTTGCCAAGGTTTTCAGAGAAAGTGGCTTTAAAATTTGTTGAATATTTTTTTCTGCATCTATAAGTTTTTCTGCTAGGTATTAAATTACAATGATTGATTTTTAATTATTACTCATATTCATCTGTAATTCTGAGCCTGACATCTTAGGTGAAATTGCCAGCTGTCCTTCACCAAGTGTTTTGCAAATCTGACTATGATCACTTCGATGATTTTCCCTACCCTCTTTCCACTTTTCTTCAATCTTCAGTCTTCAGTAACTTTTGAAGTGACAGCCTTAGATATAAACAAAACAAAGTATATAAAAGTTAAATATATCATAAAAGTCTGAAATATCCTGAGTTTGAAAATTTTAATGAAGTAAATATTACTGATTAAAACCAAAGAAAAAAATGAATAATTTTGTTAGGAAAAAATGTTTCACTCAATGTCATTAAAAATATGCCCTTGAAGAATGATAGGATTGTATGATCGTTCTTCTGTGTGAGGAGTTTATCATAAATTAGCTTTGCATTTACCTCCATAAGAGTAGATGGTGTCATGAACAAGAGTCCAAGATGATGGGGGAGAAAGATAAAGAACAGGGAATGTGTTTGTTAGATACGTAGATGTGGTGGTTAATGCTGCGGGTGAATATTTTGCAGGATGGTGGCCCCCTGTTCTGGTTTAGTCACTGGTTTGATGGTGGTACTGACTCTGAAGATTCTTGTCTTCACATAGGGAGATATAGAGAACGAGAATGAAAATGTGCCCCTAAGAGATGGCTGTAGAACATACAATTTTGTTAGATAGATAAAGAAGACACTTCAGCAAACTGAAAAGATGACCAAACCTTCATGAATAAAACCCGCAGCTGATTCAGGAGAATCAAGAAGGTTGTATTTTAAAAAGGATAAAAAATTGGTCAGAACTTTTGAATATTGATGAGGTGAAATAAGATATGGACAAGAGAAGTTGTTAGCTTTTTATCCAAAATGTAATCATTATATAAAGGATGGAGGTGAGAGTTCACCTCTAAGATGTTTCGTGAGTCTGGTTCTAGTCACCCACCAGACTTAGCAAGTTCAGTTGAGTCAGAGGGAGAACAAGAAACTGAAGTAATGAAAAAAAATGAGGCAGCTTGGATTTCAATATAGCAAAACGGAAGCAATGTTTTTAAGTGAAGAAAAAAAATAAGGGAAAACAGAGATAAACACAAAGAGTGGAAAAGTGTCTCCCTCATGAGTGAGAAGTGATGCCACACCATGGAATACACTAATGAAAGTACTTTCTTCCCAATTCCTCCTGCATTTGCACATTAGAATTCCCATTGGTTCCCCTTAGGCCTTCAGGTAGGCTGTCCTGGGGTCACTGGGTGTGGTTTACCTCACTGGTCACATAAATCCAATCTTCTTTACTTCATTAACTATTATTTTACTAGTGATGCTACGGCATCTGTCAGTCTTGTGATGTTTGTGACAACCATGGCGTACATGGTTCTGTGACATGGATCCTGATTTTTGTTTTATGTGGGGGATCATTCAGGTGTCACGGGCTGGAAGATACATTTTGCAGAAGTGACACATACTGGGTTTACTATGTCACAAACACACAGACATTTCTTGTTTTGTTTCAGGCTCTTTCTAACTCTCTTGACCAGAAGGCCATCATTCTCCTCTATCTCCTTTCATCTCTCATCCTTCCATTTCTAAACAATTAATAATTCACAAATCCCATAAAATAAGATAATCAAAAACTATAGGCCTCAGAATATCATTCATGCAAAGGTTCTTTATTTTTAGGACAATACATGAATTTTTGATCTACTTTGTTATTATCTTTATTATTTTAAAATCCCAATTTAAATTGCATAGAACTCTTTATATATATTATTCCCCTCACAGTGCAAATTACTATTTGCATAGTCCAAGAATAGTCACCTAATCTCTCAGGAAATCTTAAATCATTAAAAAACATAAAATACTTTTGCTTCCTTCAAAATTCAGAGTCTGTGTAACTTACACTCCAAATAATTTGCCTATCTCAAAATTGTATGAATTCCATGTTTTTCCTAAGAACTTTAGTTATATAGTAAAATTTTGTGGATATCCACAATATTTTTGGTTTGGTAGTTTTCAAATTGCCAATTAGATCAAACTTGGATTTTATCTGTTAATACCTTACAGTCTGCACATTTGGACAGCTTGGCTGGCATTTGAGACTTCCTGCTCTCCTCCATTTTCTATCAAGCAAAAATTTCTGCTCTAACCTGGTTTCTTGACATTGTACACCCTTATAAATATGGTGCAGAGTGCTCTCTAAATAACACTGCACCTATGCCTTGGGCAGGGGGAAAGGTTACCACTCTCTCAATGTAACAGGCCTGAGGAGGATTTGGCGTTTTTCAAGTAGGCTGTTTCCCAGTCACAGAATTGCTGAGCAAGAGCAAAAAACTTCCCAGTGTATCATTTCAGTGTTGAAAATGGAAGAAGCAGGCATACAGGAAAAAATTGAGAGTTAAAAATGTTCAGTTAAAGAAAAGGAGCTTCCCAATGCTTCCAATAGAACAGAATAATAGCCTTTGAAAAGCCCTTTTCTATAGCTGTTATGCAACACTGCACTCGCTCAGCCCACGGAGACACAGGGTCACCGATTTCCTTTTACTATCCATCTCCTCTTTACCACTTTATTGACTTTCTCTTTTCAAATGTCTTCAATATTGAATTCTAATTTCCTTTTTAAAGAAAGATTTCTCATAAAGATTTACAGACAGTTACACAATTGTTGTTTGAGAAGAATTCTTTATAGTTTATCATTGAACTCACAAAGTAGGAACAAGTATTTTGGACCAGACAAGAAAGTCTATTGAGTAAGTTGCTGCCATAATGCTCTTATGGGAAGTTTCTAAATAAAAGTGATAGTGCTGGGGCCAAGTTTTGATATGACATCTTAAAAAGCTTCTTACTACTCTGTTACACTTCCTTTGTATGCTATCATTTTCATAAGAACTGCTTTTTACGGAATATACCATGCTGAAATCATACAAACAAAGAGCATGAGTGGCTTTGAGAAAAAGAAATGTAGGTGGGCACATTTTCTTTCGATTTTGAAAAAAATCTGTGTTCTCTGGGTTGAAACACTCACATTACATAGCGCATTGCAGTTATGCTGAAATCAGGTCTGAGTATTGTTAAGAACAGGAGTTGTGCTTTGACAGATGATTTTGAATTCATTACCTTTTTTCTAAAGAAAGGTAATGAAGCAGGAAATGGTCAAATAACAAGCAGTTGCATACACAATCATCTCCACTATCCTTTAAACTTCTATAGAAAATAATATGCAGTCCTCTGAATCTAATTATAAATACAGGTAAAGCTGTCTCCATTTTTAAAAGAATATCTCTTTAATGACCTTCAGATGTCAGACGTTACTCTATAGCTTCAGATAATGCATATAATTTGAGTTTTGAATCACTGCTTGATCTTAATTCAAACTCAGCTAACATAAATGATTCATTCATTCTTGGATTTACTAATATCTATCTCTATGAATGTTTCTATAGGAGCTAGTTAGTTAATTAGAGCTCGTATTGTTGACATGCCTTAAAAGTTTAGTGTCAAAGAAAGAAAACCTTTTTCACTCAGGGAAAATATACACGACCAGCTATTAAATAAAAGGTGTCTGGTGAAATATAAGCATATCTTTTATAGCCACAAAGTTAGGTATGAATAAAATGAAATGCATTTTACAATTTCTTTGAATCTAGTGTCTTGTCATTCTAAAACCACATTTCACTTAGCTATTTGGACATTCAGTAATAGTCATGACCAAGGCTTTCTGCTTAGATATTGTACAAACACATTAGTTTTTTACACACCTCTCCAAAGTACACTGATGATTATATGCTTATGGTGATTAGTCCCTACTAATTCCCACTGAGAAATACACTGTTCCAGTTTAAGAGTTTTCATCAGATTCTTGCAATCTTCTACTTTGGGGCAATTTATGGGGCTTTGATGATGCTAGGAAATTTCTGATGTCCACTTATCCAAACTTCTGCTCTAAGAGAAATGATCAAACTTTAACATGACTTCTAGTAGTGTCAGGATGTGTCCCTGGGACAACTCTATTTGTGCTTCTGTCTAATAAAGCTCAAGGCTGTCTTTTATAGCTAACACTTTAAACAGGCCCCAACTTCCCTTTCTTAGCACGTTTACTAAAAAGACTGACAATTTTGAGTGCTTCCTGTGTCCATCTGAGATGTTTGCGTAACTCAGGAGAACCTTTCTCAAGGACTCGAAGCAAAATAACAGCAGTTTTCTCTCTTTGAGTTTCCTATTTCTGAAAAAATAGATTTTTCTAATTTTGTCTGTGACTTGATTTTGTTTTTCAAAGCACTAACCCTGCCATTTTCTCTCTGAGGAACAGCATTCTGCTGTTACTAAACTCTGAATTCCTCCTGGATGACTTCTGGGCTCTATATTACCTTTAAAAGAAGCAATGCCCTGTTTTAAATGTTCTATATTTTGTATACTCAAAATAGTATCTGTTCTCTTGAGTTGAGTCACAAAATAAACATTAAAAAATACACACATTTTTAATCAAACACAAAGGTATGTAAATATATATCATACATACACATAGACATGTATAATGTAGCTATGTCATAAATAATTTATACATACATACCTAAAGAAATATGTTTGTATGTTTCTACATATACATACACATCCATTTGTATATACACATATAGACACCCTTGTGTTATACAATTCTATGTTTATAAAATTATTCAGTTATGATAAATGCTCATTGAAAAAGTATTTTGGTTAAAAATATAAACTAAAAGTATTACTATTTTCTTAGAATTATCTAGCACTGCAAATGCCAGCAAAGTCAGTATCAGGGAACATTTTATCATCCAAGCCCCAAATGAAAAATTACCTTTCTATTTTAAATCTGACACATATGGTACTAGCCTTTGTGTGACAATCATATTCACATTCAGCATTTGCAACACCAGATTGCCAATTTCTCAGGAATTAAAGATGATAAAAATTTTAATTTTGAATTAAATGTAAATCAGAGAATTGTCAATCCTGAGTAGGAATTCCATTCACCTGCTTAGAAATGCACATGTCAATGCCATGATGTTTAACTCCCTTTTGCAGACCAGGATGGGAACTATTTTTTTTTTTCTCCCTTTTCCAAATTTTAATAATATCGAAGCACAGAAGCAATGATTCATGAGTTTCGCGAAATATTTCAGCATAGCACTCTGTCATTTTCAAGCTTCTAAAAGACTATTTCTTTCATTAATGGCTACAATAGCTAAGTTTATTATTTAACACACAAGAATAAAGTGTAGCTTAATTGTAAATATGTGGGTCTTCATGCATCTGCATAGACACACATCTATGTGTGTATGTGCATTTATTTCCCAACAGATTTATTCCAAAATAATGTAGAAATTAGATATAAAACGTGATGCAAATATCTATTTTCATATTCCTGAGTGTGATAATTTGAGTGAATTAGAAAAGCTATTTGATCAGATATTATCAACTGAACTTTAAATTCTCAAAAGAACTGTCAAAATACATGATTTTTGGCAAATTGCCAAAATCTCAATATATTCAGGTAAGAGATATTATTAAAAACCAGAAGGCAATGACTTTGGTAGGAGTTTCTACAAAGGTTTTGAGAAAAAATTTTGAGAAAAAAAGATTTTGAGAAAAAGGTTTTGAAAAAATTACCTAACATTTTATTATGAAAATGTTCATATGAAGGTTGAAAAAGCCTACAATGAGCATGAATATATCTTCCAGCTATACTCAAGACTTTTCACAATTTTCTGTATATATTTATTCATTTTATTTATACATTATTTGCTTTGTTGTACCATCTAAAATAAATAATAATTGCCACAAAATATTTCATTATGTCATAAGAAAGTCTCCCCACACAATTTATAAACCACATATTACACCTATAAATAAAAATTCCATTATGTCCCCCAATATTCATATAATATTTAAATTACCAAGTACCCACAAAATTTTCTTAAACTGTTTTTCTTTTATCTTCAATAATATCTAGCCAAGGCTAACATTGTTAATTATGTAATATTAGAACAAGTGCCTTGTAGAGGACAGCAAGAGCCAGATGACCTCTGAGCAGGATGATTTGCAGCTGGGGAATGGACCCTCAGTCGATTCGTCCACAGATGCTCCTTGCGGAGAAAGAGCGTGAGTCCATGGTGATCCTTAAGCACGCAGTCATTGTCTAACACTCCCCTCACCTGTCTTGTGCTGTCTCAATAAAAGGCTACTGCGGAGGTTGCTCGGGGCTATCCTGCAAGCAAGGTTAGCCTGCCTCCTACAAGCTTGTACTTCTAATCCATGTCAAGTCTGGTTCCTTCCTGTGGTGATTGAGTCCAGGGCCATAGGGGTCACTAGGGGCTGCAACAGTGCCTCTAATTGAACCAGCGATGAAAAATGGCACCTTTCAATATAAAAATAGGTATCAAAATTTCCCATTGATAATAATTTATTAGTTTTATTGCAATAAGAGAGAAAGCCACTTTGACAGCAATTTGTATGATTTTAAAATAACAATGTTAGGAGAGAATATTTTTGAGTTTTTAGGGCCTCATAAAAAATCATGAAACTAGAAGGATTTGGAAATTTATGCCATGAATGCTTTGGACTAGTAGGCACAGTGAGGTGGGAATCTTAAAGTGGGCCTTCAAATTGCCACTAGTTCTAAAATGTAAGTGATTTTAGTTGACTCACAGCCTTATCTTCCAAGAGATAGTGTCTTCTAGAGCAAAAAGCTATATTCCCCCACTCCCACTCCTGTGTACACAGCATAGAGAGAGAAAGAGAAATATGTTGGTTTCAATTCTTAGAAACTTGAAGACTGAAGACAATGAATCTGATATTCAGATTCAAAACATTTTGGTAGAAAAAATTTTCTGGGAGATGGAATAAAAAAAGCACAAGGCATCCATATGCTGTCTCTAGGAGATATACATAACCCTGAAGGACAAATCAAGACTCAGAGTAGAGGGATGGAAAACAGTATTTCAGGCAAATGGAAATCAGAAGAAATGAAGGCTCACAATCTTATTTTCAGATACCACTAGACTCAAACCAACTAAAGTTAAGAAAGATAAAGATGGTCATTTCACATTGGTCAAGGGAACAAGACCATAAGGAGACATTTCAATTCTAAATCTTTATGCACCCAACTTAAATGCTTCCAGATTTATGAAATATACCTAAAATGGTTTGAGCAGTATAATATCCTATAATATCATAATAGCTGGGGATTTTAACACGCCTTTGGCTGGACTGAACAGATTATCTAAACAGAAAACTAACAAACATACAAGGGACTTAAATGTGACCCTAGAACAAATGGGCTTAATAGACATATATAGCACACACCATCCCAAAGCTAAGAAATATATGTTATTCTTGTCAGCTCACAGAACATACTCTAATTTCAATCATTTCTAGGTCACAAATAAAAAATCAACAAAATATACAAGATTAAAATTGTACCTTGTATCTTCTCAGACCACAAGCAAATAAAGGTGGAACATAACTCCAAAAAGAATTCATCTTCACACAAAGGTTTGGAAATTAAACAACTTTAAGCTGAATGATAGTTGGGTCTAGGAACAAATAAAAGAGGAAATTGTTAAATTCCTTGAACTTAAGAATAATAATATTACAAGTTGCCAAAACCTGTCAGACTCTGCAAAAACAGTCTTAAGAGAAAAATTTATCACATTAGTTGCCTACATCCAAAAAACAGGAAGAGAAGCACATCAACAACCTAATGAATCATCTTAAGGAAATGGAAAAGGAAGAGCAATCCAATTCTAAGCCCAGCAGAGGAAAATAAATAACCAAAATTAAATCATAAATAAATGAAATTGAAAACAATTATACAGAAAATCAATAAATGAAACTTTGGTTTTTGGAAAAGATAGATAAATAGGTAAACCTTTGGCCAGATTAACTAGAAACAGAAATGTAAAATCTCTAATAACCTCAATCAGAAAGGAAAAGGGGTAAATAACAATAGGTACCACTGAGATATAAGGGATTATCTCTGACTACTACAAGAAACTCTATGCCCAGAAATTTGGCAATTTGGAGGAAATAGACCAATACTTGAAATCACACACTCACCCTAGACTTAACCAATAAGAAACAGATGTCTTAAGTAGACCAATATCAAACACTAAAATTGAAGAAACAATAAAAAAAAAAAAAATCTTCCAACAAAAAAGCCCTGGACAACTTGGCTTCAAACCAGAATTCTATCATACTTTCAAATATTGTACCTATACTGCAGAACCTATTGCAAAACACTGACAAGGAAGAAATATTCCTTAACACATTCTATGAAGCAAACATCAAACTGATACCAAAACCAGGAAAGGACCCAACTAAAAGGTCAACTACAAACAATTTCACTGATTAATATAAATGCAAAAATACTCAATAAAATGTTAACCAATAGATTACAGCTACACATTAAAAAATTATGCATCATAATCAAGTAGACTTGATCCCAGGGATGCAAAGCTGATTTTACATTCAAAAATCTATAAATGTAATTCATCATATTAATAGAAACAAAAACAAAGATCATATGATCATCTCAATACATGCAGAAAAAGCATGTGATAAAATTCAGCATCCTTTTCTTACAAGAACATTATGAATATAAGTATAGGTGGGACATTTCATAAAATGATTTAAGCCTTCCACAACAAAACCACAGCTAATATCATACAGAATGGAGCAAAACTGAAAGCTTTCACATTTAGTACAGGAAACAGAAAAGGTTGTCCTCCTTCACAACTACTATTCAACATAGTGTGGTAGTTCTAGCAAATGTAGTCAGGCAAGAGAAGGATATAAGGAATATCCAACTGAGGTCAAAAGAGGTCAAACTCTCCCTCGTGGCAACAATATGATCTCACACTTAGAAAACCCCAAAGACTCAACCACAACACTCCTGTAAGTGAACAAGAAATACAGGAACATCCTGGGGTATAAAATGAATGTCCATATACCAGTAGCCTTTGTGTATGCCAATAACAGCCAAATTGAGAAGCTAATCAGAGACTCAGTGCCCTTCACAGTAGCTTCAAAGAAAAGGAAATACCTAGGAATGTACCTAACAAAAGAGGTGAAGGACTTCTAGAAAGAGAATTATGAAATCCTAAGAAAAGAAATAGTAGAAGACATTAAGAAATGGAAAAACATACAATGTTCTTGGCTGAGAAGAACTGACATTATTAAAATGGCTATACTACCGAAAGCAATCTATAATTCAAATGAAAATACTAACATCATACTTTGAATAACTAGAAATAGTAGTTACTCATTTTGTATGGAACCAGAAAAAAAGTGTATAGCCCAGAAATTTTTTAGTAATAAAAACAATGCCAGAGGCATCACTCTACCAGATATAAGGTTATTTTTACAAGTCCACAGTGATCAAAACAGCATGGTATTGGCACAAAAACAGACAAATAGAGATATGGATCAGAATAGCAAACCAAGAGATGAAACCAGTGTGTTATATCCATCTGATCTTTGATAAATCGAACAAAAGCATACACTGGAAAAAGAATCCCTATTCAATAAATGGTGCTGGGACTGTTGGATAACCCCATGTAAAAAACTGAAATTGGACCAACACCTTTCATCAGGTACAAAAATTGACTCCAGATGGATAAAAGATTTAAATTTCAGATATGAAACAATAAAAATCCTGGAAGAAAATGGGGGAAAAAATCTTGAGGATGTTGGGCTGGAGAAAGATTTTATGAAGAAGACTTCTGTGCTAATAGCAACAACAACAACAACAAATAAACAAATGGGACTTAATTAAACTGAAATGTTTTTGCACAGCTAAGGACACAAAAGTAAAGCAAATAGACAACCTTCATAATGGGAAAAGATATTCGCACATTATGAATCATGCAAAGGTTTGATAACTATGATCTATAAAGAACTCAAATGAATCAACTACAAAAAAAGAGCAAACAATCCTATCTATCACGGGACAAGAGACATGAACAGTACCTTTCGGGGGGGTGACAGAGGAATGGCTACTAAACTCATTTAAAAAATGCTCATCATCACTAACCTTCAGAGAAATGCAAATCAAAACCACCCTGAGGTATCACTTCACCCCAGTGAGAGTAGCTCACATCACAACATCATGTGAAGAAAAAACATCATTTTTCATAAAGACATTTATTTGCACTTGACTGTTTATCACAGTTCAATTTATAATCTCTAAGATGTGGAAAAAGCCCATCGATTCAGGAATGGATTAAGAAGCTGTGGCATTTCTATGCCATGGAGCACTATTCAGCTGTAAGAAAAGATAGTGACATTGTATCTTTTATACTAACCTGGATGGAGTTGAATCAAATTCTTTTTAGTAAAGTATCACAAGAATGGGAAAACAAGTACAGAATATACTCAATTTTATTATGAAGCCAATATATAACCTAACACATGCCCACATAGGAGAAAAACTTAATTCTATTTAAGTTTGGGGGAGGTGAGATGAGGGAGAAAGGGGAAGATTGACGTGCTCCTTCTTCGAGGGCACAAGGTAGGGGTGTATGGCACACCTGTTTGGTTTGGGATCTCACAACAAGATGTATTTTACCTAACAAATTAAAAAAAAAAAATGTGATCTGGTTGGTTGTACCCTCACAATAACCTGAATTAAAAAAAAATATATACAGACCAACTTGGCACCTGCATCACAGTGGTTATGGTGCTGGCCACATGTACCCAGGGCTGGCGGGTTCAAACCCTGCCTGTGCCAGTTAAACCAACAATGACAACTGTAACAATAAATAACCAGGCATTGTGGTGGGCACCTGTAGTCCCAGCTACTTGGGAGGCTGAGGCAAGGAATAGCTTAAGCCCAAGAATTTGAGGTTGCTGTGAGATGTAACATCACAGCTCTCTACCAAGGGCAACATAGTGAGATTTTGCCTCAAAAAAAAAAAAAAATACATCCAATAAGTGTTAATTTAATGAATGACATAGAGTGGTGGCTATAAAGGCACTGGGACAACCAGCTGTAGACAATCTCAATCATATGGGCTAAGGTAAGATTCATTCATTCTTTTTTTCTTGGAGATAGTTTATCTGCATTTTATTTAATTTTATATTTAATTTTATTTTCTCTTATTCCTGTTTTGAAGAGTTCCACTTGTACCCCAGGGGACACAGGATTTTCTGGCTCCGTCCAGCAGCTTAAAGTTGCCTTTTTGTATTTTTTGTGGCAGTGGTTGTTTTCAGTAGAGGAAATGATCCTTGAACAGGGCTCTGGCTATCGTCTTACCAGGCCACAATCCCAGATGAATGTTTCCTCTGTTTAAAATCTTTCCCAGATCCAGAGAAATTCCACTGTGATGAGACTGAAAGGAGATACAGATTCTTCGTGTGTCTGTAGCACCAAAGGCTCTTCCTCCTCCCTCAACTTTCAGAAATTCATTAGAAAAATTCTGTGTCGTTTATCATTTTTGCAAATTGTGTCTTCCAACCAAAGTTTTATATTTCAGAGAAGTTTCATTTATTCTTTTTATAGTGTGTGATTTGTATGACCTAAGTAATCTTTGCTTATACTACAGTCATAAAAATTACAACCTATCACATCTCCACTATTCTATAACTTTACATTTTAGGTTTAAGTATTTATACATTTCAATAATTTTATGTGTTGTGTCAGAGAAGCATGGAGATTAATTTTTTTCTATATAGACATCCATTGTCATTTATTGAAATCACTGTCATTCCCTAGTCCAATATCCTTGATAAATACCTGTGGTTGTAAACAAAGTGCCACAAGATGGGTGGCTTCAACAACGGAAGTTTATTGCCCCACAATTCTAGATGCTAGATGTCTGAAATCAAGTTGTCAATAGAGTCAGAGTCTGTCAACTGAGTCTGGGAAGAAGAATATCTTTCACGTCTCTCTGTTATCTTTTGGGGGCATCAGACATTCTTTGGTTTTTAGATGATATCCTCTCTGTGTGTTCACAAAATCTTTTCTCTTTATCAATCTACCCGTGTGTCCAAGTTTCTTCTTTGTATAAGAGGACAATTATATTAAATCAAGATCTCATCTTAACTAGAATATCAACAAGCATGGAGCTCTATTACCAAAAAAAAAAAAAAAAAAATCACATCACTAGGTGTATGAGGGTGAGGACTTCAACAACTTTTTAGAAAAATACAATTAAAACTTTGTATGTTTTAGTCTGTTTTAAATCTCATTATTATGTACTTTTATGTTTACTCTTATACAAGTAGCACAATGTCTATTTTCCTATAGTTTGTCAATAAGTACTGATTTAGACATAAACTTCACAATCAGATTGTCAAGTTCTGATTGTCAAGTTCCATATCTTACACGTACATGCATACACACACACCACAGCTAGATTTTCATTTTAATTACATTAATAACAGATACATTTGGAGGCAACAATTACTTAATATTAAGTTTTTCACATTGAAGGCAAACAATATATCCTCATTTATTTTGCTTTTTATTAATTTTTTTCTCGAAATATCTTCAAGTTTCCAATGTTTAGGTTACAGTGCCTGAAATTTGTTTTATACATCCTTCTTTAAAAGATAAATCTAATATTCTCTTGAATATGTACTGGACCATGTAAATAAAGAAAAGGTGTATGAAGATATCTTATTTGATTTATACCTTATGTAGCCCTAGTGAATTCTGCAACATCAGGAGAGACTCTGATCGAGAAATAAAAGTGAGACCACTCTTGAATACCTTATCCGTGGAAACCAAAAGAAAACAAAGGTATATTGCACTTAATGCCATAAAGTTTTAAAATGTTTTGTCATACTACAACATATAGCTAATGCATGGGTCCTGAACAGAGAATTGTTAAGTATTATCTTTACATTTTCATATTTTAGATAATATTTTGAATACTATTTTAAATTTAAGTTTAAATTGTTCATATTTTTGGAAGTAATTTTGTGTCCATATTTATGAGAAATATTGTTTCTTAGTTTTCTTCTTATAATGACTGTGTTTGGGCCAACAAGGGAATTCTGGCATCACTTAGGAAGTATTTCTTCATTTACTATTTCAGAGAGAATTTGCATAAGATTAGATAAGATTAGTTGTTTTCTTTTTTTTTTTTTTTTTTTTGCTGCTTAATAGAATTTATGAGTGGGGCCATCTGTGCCTGAAGTTGTTTTGTGGGAAAGTCTTTAATCACTATTTTAATTTCCTTAATCTAATCAATTTGGTAAGTAACATAAGGTAAAAGTGATATGACTAATTTTCCTTATTTTTGAATAATATTTATATTGAATCCAGAATTCCTTAACTGGTATTTTGTTTTTGTTTTTGTTTCCTCTTTGAGACTTTTAACAATTACATTGTATTCTCTTCTGTTACACAGGGTCTCATTCTGTATGGAGTTTAATTTTTGTTCCTCTGTATATTTTTTCTCTCTTTTGGATGCCTTTAAGATCTCTTTTCCGTCATCACTGATTTTCAACATTTAGAGGTAGTGTAACTAAATATAATCTTCTTTATGTTTTACGTTTATATTTTGTTAAGCATCTAAGATTGTGTATTTATAATTGTTAACCAATTTTGAAAATATTTAGCCATTATTTTCATAAAGCTTTCTAGCTTTTTATTTATTTTTTTGTTGTTGTTGTTGTGGTCATTTGTTTTGTTTTACAGCTCAGGGTGAATATCCAGTCCGGTTTATTCTACCATGGCCACAAGAAAAATTATTATTATTGTAGCACAGATAAGCCATTTTCCAAGAGGAGGCAAATTAGGGAGAAGTTTCAATATTAGCTATTAAAAATTTATTTTTATTTATGGTAAAAATAAATTCTATCCCAATTTAGCCTTAAAAATATCACTTTTAACAACATCAGTGATTCTTGCATTGTCATGTCATAAATGTTAATTGTTCACATTGAATTTTGATATCAAAGGTATCATTTGTTTCAACAGTATGGTATTATAAACAAAAGGTGTGAAAACACCAAAAGCAAAATAAGAGGGAAAAAAGAAACTCAATAGCAATTTCATGAACCACTCAAAAAACATTATAATTATATTTCCCCTGCTTTAGACTCAGAAAATTTACCTCCACTCTATGTTAAGAAAGAGATTGAAGGATGCATATAAAAAAAAGGAATAATCCTGCACCTTGTTGTAATATATCAACTTAGAAACATCAGTCCTGTGGAGTTAGGTAATTTACATATCTGGATCCAGAAACATGTTTTTCTTTACATTTTCAAAAGAACATCAGTTCCCTTAATTAACTTCATTAGCGAAATAAAATAATAATGCATTATATGTGTGATATTGTTACATACTGTAAATGGAAACTATAACACATTCTTTCTTAGTCTTCGATGGTCACAGTAGAAGTTTATTCACTGACAATACAAGGGTCAAAAATCCAATATTAGCTGCAAATAACTCAAAGTTATTTGTTTCTATTATCATAGCAGTACAAGCTGAGGAAGACTGAGATATATTAGTGATTTGATTTTGACAAATAATATAAATTTTGAATCTTAGAATGAGATTGCTTTCTAGTATAACAATGACAGCAATATAATCAATCCTATGCTAAAGATTTTGATTTATAAACAAATACACAGACTAACCACAGCAGGTAATGATCAGGTACATAGTCTTTTATATATTCCAAAATTATTTAAAGTTCTCCAATCACATTTATTGTATTTCTCAGACTCTTAATGTGACATTAGTATATTTTACATGAGATTGATAAAACAGAGTTGGATTAGGAACAGTAATGAATTTAGGATCGGGCCATTTATTTTTTTAACTAAATAATCTTGAGCCCGCTCACCTCTACATCGAAGGTGTCCAATACATGGCTCTCAGTCTCATGTGGCCCCCCAAAAATGGTAAAATTACTTAAAACACTAGGAGATTTTGTGTGTGTGTGTGATTTTTTTCTGGCATTTGATTGCACAGTTCTTGAGTGTTCACTTTGTAGACAACAATGTCATGAAATGGTCATCAGCACTGTCATCAGAAGAGGTCTCCAGGTAGCCGAAAGGAGTACTTTGAAAGTGACCATAGTGATATCCAGTATCTGTGGATATCAAGCGAGCTGTGTAACACTTTATCTAGAATGAGTTCTTGAGCTTAACTTTCCAACCTCATATATATATTTAGGTTGTGTGTGATGTTTTGGTTTGAACCATGTTTTTCAGTTATAAAGGAAATTATCCATTCCAGAGGGTAACTGATGTGCAGATATTATTTGGGGTCTTCCCTTAACAGCAAATTAACCAAAAATCATCTGGTGCCAGTGGCTATTTAGAAAAGTTCATCTGCTCCGTAAGAAAAGCACTCATTTTACAACATGAGTCATGTAGTTATTCCTAGCCTTTTTATTTCCTTGTACAATCAAAAACACTGCTGGGACATGTCTCAGAAAAAGAATTATCATTGCCTATAATTAGTCATTTAATGTACTGACTCATAGGAAGTTTTTGGACATCCAAAGCATCAATGAGTCAATTATATTTCTAATCTTTATAACTGCTACAAAAACAGTGCTGCTGAGAGTCATTACTCCTGATTAATAGCCAAATGTATTTTTTAGAAGGAAAAGCCTGCATCTCTCTTTGATTTCTAACTGCATGCACATATGCCGGTAGTCACTGAGTTTATTCTGCTGGACATTTGAGACTTGTGGGCTGCATTTTATAGCTAATTCAGACAGAAAATCTTTTCAGTGTCTATATATTCTACAGAGCTCAGCACAAAGAGTACAATTTACAAACGGCAACTCTTCTAAACCTTCCTTCTTTATTTGTGCCTTAACAAAATGATTTATCTTAGCGGAATCTAAAGTACCAGGAGTTTCAGTTCCCATAAGTAATACTTTCAAAATGAAATCATTCCTCCACACTTTCTATACCCATCAATTTGCCAAAATAAATTTTGGAAAAACGTGTGACTCTCCACTACATTGCCTATGTCCCCCAAACCAACATCGCTTGGCTAACATTGCATCCTTTGATTCTCATTCGTATTAAAATGTTCTACTACTGACTTTGTAATAGCAAATGAGGCTTGCAGAAAACTCCATCCAGAGAGTCATGTTCTTCTGTAAATGTGACAATTTCCCCCATTTGGGTACTGATTCATTTGGCCTTCATATGGATAATTAAGAACCATAAACCTATGGTAATCACCCAACCACATGGCATTCTGAAAATTTTCAACATCCTGTTTAAAGTATACCAATTAAATTAAACATTTTTTTCAGAAGCTTGGTTTAAATCAAATGTGCTATTTTTTTATTTACACTTAAGATTGAAATCAGCTACCATATTGTGACTTAGTCAAGTATCATAATCAGTCATAATGTGAAAAGAATGTCAATTGTTTAATTCTGACTCATGTTACTATACTGTTCATGGAAAGTTTCTCTAGTTGCTTATGTGAAAAATGTGGAATTTCAGATATACATATTGATTCTGACATATTTTGAAGAAGGTTTTACTTCATTTTACCTGTTTGCTTTAGGTGACTACCTTAAGGAAAGGAAAATAATATTTTTTTCCTAGCAAGTAAAAAGATTGAATAACTCAATTGCATAGGGAATATTATTTTTTAAAGGAATTCTATTTGATTAGTTGGTTAAATTGACTTTGATTATTTTTCATTTATGTTGGAATGATTCAACATAACCTAAAATTGAATTATATTAATCTTTTGTATTTCCATGAAACAATATTTAGAAATTTCAGTATTTGGTTCTATCCATAAATAAATATTGTTACATTTATCCCCCAAAGTTGAACCTTTCTTATAAGAAGAGAAATGGGACAGAGGGGAAAATAGATGATTTTATAAACATTATTCAAACTCTTAATTTTCTTGCCAAAAATTACGATTTTTTTTTCACTTTTCTGGTTTATAGTGAAAAAAATAAGCTCATAAATGATGTGGTTTTTTTTCAACCTTTTCGAGGATAAATGATGATGGTTTTATCCAATTGTGAAAGTTGCACTCCCAGTTATTAGTGATTAGATTAGAGTTAAGAAGATGACCAAATTTTGGCCATTGACATATGAGATGACATTTGATGTGGTGCTTCTAGGAAAGTTAATACTCACATATTTGAGTGAAAGCAGAGAAACTCAAGAAGACCATTTAATCCTTCTGGCCTTATAGCTGCTGTCACCTGAAGACAGAACTGTAGCCAATTCATTGAAATCATGACGTTAGCTCACGACATCACAGGAATATAACTTTGAAGTTTTCCATACTGAGATACTGAATCAAAGACTCTGGAGCTACCTCCCTGCAGGGCTTTTATTCAATGAGATAATCAAGAACTTTAAAAATTTAACACACTTCTAGCCGAGTATTGTGTTTCTTGGAGAAAACATAAAAAGTATGGAAACATTGAACATGACCTCTGGCTCATATAGCAATTCACCTGATTGTGCCTTTGCCCTTTATAGAGAGCTGTGATTTATCTGATTGATATATTTTGGGAGTAAATAACTGTAAATAATCAATTGAGCTGCATCCTTGTCCTCTGTGGAGCAAGAAGCCGCAGAAAGCTTCGTTCCTGGTGGGTGACTCTGCCCGATCCCCGGGTTTAGGATCAGGAAGACTTTTTGTTTCTTATTCTCCATTTATGCCCCATCAGTAATAAAGTGCCATTCCTGCCTCCATCTACTCCTTCCTATTTTTGTTCTTCAATTAGTTCAGAAGCTAAGTGGGAAAAAGAGTGTTTTCTTGGTGCCTCCTCAGAGGCAACAATAGATTAAGTTAGGGATTAAAAATGTAATAAGACTTCTATTGAAATTTGCAGCCTGTTTTGAACATATATATGGATTCCTTAAGTGCTGGAATCTCCCAGGAAAGAAAGTTTCTCCTCAATATCAAATCCCCACTCATGTTCAGGTATGAAAACAGATGTCACCCATTTTTCTGGCTGGATTCTTCAGGTTTATTTTTGTCTCATCTCTGTCATCTTCTTCTATATTACAAATTCCCATGTGTTCTGTCAGTAGAATGCTCTTTGAGGATTTCTTTCTCTCGTGCCACTTCAGCTACTTTCCTCTAGCTTGGCATGTAACCCCCTACAGCCAACTCCTACATCTCTTTAAAAAAAAAAAATCTTCTGAATTCAGGTATATACGATGAGATTGGTAATTGTTATTACATTGTGTGACCGTGGCCGTGAAAGCTAACAGTTTGTCTGTCTTGCACACCACCCCCCACTCATAATTCTAACCTACATTTTGCTCCACTTGTGCTCTGCGTAGAATACTTTAATACTCCCCACTACACTTTAATGGAATTTTGTGCTAATGAAATTTAAGGCCCTTAAGGATATGGATCACACATTATTTGACATTGTATTTCCAGCATCTGTCATAGTGTTTAACCCAGAATAAGCACTCAACCAATAGTTCTTGAACTAATGCTTAACATCTTCATCTTTATTAGTATATTTTACCTATCAATAAAAATAAGATGTCAGCATCTGTTCTATTTACAGTTAGTATTACATTTATAATTGTAGGTCAAGTTTAAAGGGATACAAAGAACATCAATAGACATAAAAATTTATGATAAAATTTCTAAGACAGAAATTGCATGTATACATATATATGTGTGTGTGTATCTGCATTCCTCATTTTTACAAACCCTTTTATTTTTAAATAGAATGTCGAATATCAAGTTGGATATATTAAGCTGAAGGAAAGAGTGTAGAGTAAGAAAAAATAAGGCTGTCACCAATCTAAATCATTAGTTATAAAGATTAAATACAGTTTTTTATTACTATTATTAGGAGATTGACCACATCTCAAAAATTCTGGTGGGATTGTGTAGGGTAAAGTCGATAGATCATAACATGTTCACATTCCCATGGGGTTTCTGATGTGCACCAAGGCTCTAGCACTGCTCTTCCTGGTAAATAATACTCATATTTGTACATCAGTATATGTCAGATATACAGGGAATGGCAGAATTTCAAATCCCAGTGAAGCCCAACTTCACTTAAGATATGTCATCCATTAGGACCAGCAGTGTCAGGAGATGGGAGAACTGAAATTAAAAAAAAAAAAAAAAAAACCCTGATTAGTCATATTCCATAGCCACAATTTCCATAGATCTAACAATGCTGCTATGAGGATCACACGAGAATTCAACAGCATTATCTGACCTTCTGAAGTGTTAACTGATACATTTTTAGTATGTCAATATAATGTTTCCAGTTTGATTTATTTGATCAATGCCACTTGCCCCCTAGCCCCCCCACAATTGTAGCATAGAGCTTAAGACTATAAAATGTTTTGTCAAGGGCGGCACCTGTGGCTCAAAGGGGTAGGGCACTGGCCCCATATGCTAGAGGTGGCGGATTCAAACCAGCCCTGGCCAGAAACTGCAAAAAAAAAAAAAAAATTTATGTCAGAAGGGCACAGCTTTCTGGAAACTCTGCCCTTTCCACATAGAGGATTTGAGGACAGTAACTGTCTTCTTTGAGCCCCAGTTTTCTCCTCTACACGGCAACCATAAAAACTGTGTACAGGGCTAATGTCATGATCAGATGACACAACACATTTAAACTACCGAACTCTGGTATAAAATAACATGTGTGGGTAATAATTAGAGAATATTAACAAAATTGTTAATAATGAATGCTCTCTTGTACATGTTTTAAAATCCTCCTGCTCCACTTTACCTACACAAACTAATCCCTTAAAAATTCTTAAGGGATTTTAGCCTATTGGTTTCCTCATCAATCTTCATGATGGCCACAATCATCTGGCCATATTTTTTAGGTGCTTTCTTAGCCACCTGTCACACTATAAAATATTTTTAGTGTGACAAGTGGCTATTGCTAAATGTTTAATTCTTTCTTTTCTTCTTTTATTTACTCACTGAATACTTGCTGAATACCTATGACACACCAGCCTCTGGTGATGAGCACTAGAAATAAAATAGTAAATAAGCAGGTGTTGTAGATATATTCAACTTCGTGTAGAAGAAAAATAATCATATAAAATTGGAAAAACACAAAGTAACAGGATAAAGGAGTAGGGAACACTGTCGTGTCTGTGAGTAGGTGGAAGGGTTCCAATCTGGATGGTGGATATGGTGTGTGGGTGCCAGAACAGCTGTCAGAAATAGGCATTCGGAGAGCGTCATGAAAAGAGAAAGTCAGCTACGTAAGGGAAATGATGTTTCCAGGGAAGGGAAAAGCACACATGCGGAAGTTACCAAATACATTTGTACTGAGTAGATTTATAGAAAAAAAGAACGGCAGTGCGGGTGAGCTGTGAGCGGAGACACTTACGCCTTGCAGGGTCCAGCTCAGCGGATGTTATATTAGCCCCTGAGAGAGATGGAGCTGGAGACAGCACACAAATCCTAGATGCAGGGGCTGATAGCAATGCTCTGAGTTGTTCCGGTAACAAATCTGAAAGAGTGGTGGTCAAAAAGTCACACTCCCCATAAAGCATACTATAATGAATTTGCATTTCCATGTCGCTAAGGTCCTAATATTTGTCTTCTCCTCAAAGAAAGGGGGGGGTGGAGGAGAGGAAGAAAATGGAGGGAAGGAAAGAGATAGAAAATGGGAAAGGAAAGAAGGGAAGGAAGGAAAGAGGGAAGAAAGGGAAAAATGGAAGCTGGAAAGAGGGAGGGGAAGAGAGAGATATATAAGAAACATTTTTTTTAAGTTTTTAAAACTGTTTACTAGTAAGTAAGGGAAGAAATAGGGATAGTGAAGTTTATAGTGATTTTTACTTTATAGTTGTTTGTCATAATGGAAATTTGGACAAATATTCCATTAAGAACTATAGGACTTATGTACAGTGTGGACACGAATAGTTCCAGACATTTAGAAAAAAGAAGTGTTTTTGTAAGTGTAATCTGATCACTGGGTACAGCAACACTGACTATTAGCTTGCCATACTTTTTTCCATCAGTACAAATACGCCTACATAGAATTTCCAGTTCCTTGGAAGATGCGGTTAAGAAAGCATAAAAATCTATATAAAAATCAGCCATTCTAATTTGAAGTTTCTACTTTTGTGAATTGCTTTACTTCACTATTAAGGGATAAACTGTGTCCTGCAAAAATTCATATGTCAAACTTCCACTCGCTAGTACCTCAGAATGCAACCATATTTAGAGACAAGGTTTTTGAAAGGGTGTTTAAGTTAAAACGAGGCCATAAGTGTGGAATGCTAATTCAATACAGCTGTCCTCCTTCAAAGACGAGGAAAAGCCATGGGGCACTCATGGACCCAGGGATGAAGAGGCAAGCCAAGAAGAGAGATTTTAAAGGAGCCCAGCTTTGCTGCCAACTTTGACCTTTAATCACTGGTATCTGGAACTGGGAAAAATTTACTTTCTGTACTTGGGATCACACAGTCAATGGTCGGCAGTGCGTTGTTATAGCAGTCCTAGCAAACTGATTCAGTAAGTAATGGAGTTAGAGTTGAGGGAGCATTTTCTTCTCATACGCTGCATAAATTTTGATATTGGTCCAGGAACTTCCTATAAATATTAGTATATTAAATTTGATTCTAGATAAATCATTCTCGAAATTTGATCTTCAGATAACGATCATTAGCATCAGCTGGTAACTTTTAGAAGTACATTTGCAATGCTTTGAACCCCAAGGAGTCACTGTATCAGAAACTGGGGATGGGCAGAAGCATCTGCTTCAACAAGGCTAGTAGGTGATCTGAGGCATCTTACAGTTTGAAATCTCTGTGTTTCAAATGTCTTCAACAAGAGCCCAGGCAGGTGAAGTTCATGAGCGATGTAGAGCAGTTGCAGACGTTAGAAATCGTCTGGCATCAAGGCAAACTGGCAAAGACATGCGTCCCCACCAGGGCTCAAAAGCAGCCAACAAGCTGGGTAATGTGGAATGGAATACAGTTACCAGAAGTGAATTTTCTGGAGGACATTTCCTGACTTTTAAATATCTGTGGCTAATTTTGTAGTAACCGTTGGCAGAGCAAATACATGTAAAACATGCTTGTAGAATTGCTTCATCCTGTGAACTTCAATTGATAATAACAATAATAGTAATTTTCAAGAAGGGTAGAGATAATAAAACTTTTATTTCCCTTTTTACCTGTAAGGAGTCTTGTTACTGGATTCAAAGAAAGGAACGAAATATTAAAGAAATAGCATACTATTTCTCAAAGTCATGATTCTTACATATGTTCAAGTAGAGATTTAAATATAACAGATCTATAATTCTCACCTTGCAAATGTGTGCTTTTAGACTTCACATGTTCTTTGTTCAGTGTTATGATTATCTCAGGGAAGGTTTTAGCTTCCGGCTCTTTACAAACAAGGCAGGCATATCTTTAACAGCGTGTCTCAGGGCAACTGAGGTCTGTTTTTAGAGGCCTTGATGCTCCAGGTGGCACTCCCACTGACATCTGTGACTTGTATGTGGGGATTTAAAGATGAAGATATACTGACCGGGACAGTTCCTCCTCCACTGACCATCTGCCACAGGTGCTGGAAATAGCATTCGTAGTATTCAGTCATCAGATAAAAAGTTGAATTAGCTGGCATGAGTTTCTGACTAAATTGTTGGGCTCACTGCTTCAATTCCACTTTCCATTGCTGGACCTATGCTACGGTTTTGGATACAGTTATTTGCTTGTTTCAGGACATTTTAGAAAAAATGTAGAGTGGGGAGAATAAAGGTTTAATAGGGTCTTGATAATTACAAGGTGGAAACGTTTGCAAATGCCCTGGAAAAATTGTCTCTTCTTGCCCTGCACCTCCATTTCTGCAACAGGCCTACCCCAGATACCTTGAAGATGACGTGTTCCTATGTGGTCCTTGGTGGAGGGCTGTGGTGTCATAGCTCACAGCAACCTCAGACTCTTGGGCTTGAGCAATTCTCTTACCTCAGCCTCCCAAGTATCTGGGACTACAGGCACCCGCCACGATGCCTGACTATTTTTGGTTTTTGCAGTTGTCATTGTTGTTTAACTAGCTGGGTCCGGATTCAAACCTGACAGCCTCAGTGCATGTGGCCAATGCCATAACCACTGTGCTACAGGCACCAAGCCAGATGAAGTGTTCTGTAACCCTCCTGCAAACACCGACTAATTTTTGGGAAAAAAGACCCTATTAGACCTTTATTCTCCCCACTCTACATTTTTTCTAAAATGTCCTGAAACAAGCAAATAATTGTATTCAAAACCATAGCTTAGGTCCAGCAATAGAAAGTGGAATTGAAGCAAGAGATCAAAGTCATTTCATGTAAAGGATAAAATGTGCAAAATATCAGCTCAAATCATAAATATAATAGAATATTTTTTTCCAATAATAGAATATTTTTACTAGAATGGTTCAGATATGATCATTTGCTGAAACCAGTAAAATAAATTATATAGTTAGTTTCTCATTTGTGTAAATGGATTTTCCTAAGTTTGCCATTTGGCCAATTCATCGCCAGATGATGAATTCTGTTTAGAAATAATCTTACGTTAAAGAGGTCATTTGAAAATGGAATGTGAACTTTGTGATAAATATGAAAATATTAACTTGGAGAGCTTGCTCTAAGAAGTTAGGCGATCTGTCATTGTGGAGGTTGTATTGTTTTTATTGTTGTTTCCTGAATTACAATTCAAAAATAATACAGAGTTGGAATTCAAATTCTATCCTACCCTAATCTAAATTTTATTGTTATTATTTTCCACAATTAAGTCTTATATATTTAAATGCACAGATTCTGTAAGAATCAAGTATTATAGATTAACCTCTCTTAACTTAATATCAAAATCCATTAACAGACTCAAGGTTCTAAGAGCTATTCTGATAGAAACATTCCTAAACTGAGTAAAATGGAAAACCCTCTTTCTTGAACCGTGCGCCATTTTTTTCTTCATCCAAAATCCAATAGCCACTTTAATTCTAATAACTAATTTCCCCCTTATTTTCTATACAATTATTACTTTATCCTGATCAATTTTCAGCAGCTCTACTGTCATACATGAAGGGGAGAGTAAAATTCTTGAGTAGGATGTAGAGAAAACAATCCCTCCACTTAACAGAGCTTCATACAAAAAATCCACAAGGAAATCAAATCCTTTGCTCTGAAGACTGACAGCATATTTCCCAAGGGATTTTATCCTATAAGAAATTGTCTTTCTAGGACATGTGTTGTATTTACAAAGTTTTTATTTCCCAATTTCTGTTAACCTGAGATCAGCATACGTGTTCAGCTGCAAGCAGCTACAATCGGAGAAGGTGTGTAGATAAATTTAAATATTCTCTCCCTGTGTGGTTAAGGTGAATATCCCAAATGTCCAATTCTTTCTTTAAATGGGACTTCACAGAATTGGACATTTTGTCGTCTAACATCAGATCTTCACCTACTTAGACACATTCGATGTGTTTCACAAGAACATATATTTTTCTCTAAGGTTGTTCTGATGTTTTTTGAAAGAAAAAAACAAATTCAGAGATATCGTGACATAAATACAAAAATTGTAATAGACAAATATATGTTTCCTTGCCACTTTTATTTTTTGTATAGATTGCCATCCAAGATGTATCCATTGTATAGATGCAAAGCAGTAATATATAATTAAAATAAGTAACTTTGAAACTTTTGGGGTGGCACTGTACAACAACTTAAAGTCAAGGAAAGGAACATCCACCCCTTCATTTTCTTCGCAAGTGAACTTGTTCTGACTTAGGTTCCATCTACTTTTTAACAAAACAAGCTAAATCTGATAACGTGTTTGACTAAGATCCACCAGCAATGTTTAATCTTCAGGAAAAGATGTTAATACTTTTATGAATCATCTGTATTTTTCTGCATAAGACCTGTGATCTTCAAGTGTAGGATTTCAATGTCTGTGTTTGAAGTTTATGTCAATTTATGTCAATTTTGACTTCTCACTTTCAGGTTATGAAGTTTCATGTGTCCAATTTAAAAGTAGGTCATCTGAAGACAATTAAAGCAGTTCTTGGAAGTGGTGTGTGGTTTATCAATAGAAACAATTAATGCTTAGACCATGTTGTTTCTATGTGGCAGCCTCAATTTTTGTCTTCTCTCAAGCTGTTTTTATAAAAGGCAAATTCAGGTTTATAAATTGTGAGCCTTAGTTTTTTTTGTTACCACAAAGCCCTTTCTACACAGTTTTTTGGTAGAAAATTTCCTAAGAATGGTAGGATCCTCTCATTTATTTGGTATATCTCATACATTCTGAATAATAATAATAAAAAGACCACTGCTTCCTGCCTCCGCTAATAGCTTGTATGTTCATCTCTGTCTTCACGGTAATCTTGCTCGACCTCACCTCTTGCTTTACCAAATGTGTTGGCCTTCTAATGTGTTACTGTGGCTAGACTGCAGTGCGCAGTCATTCAACCAAACAGTAATTTAGATATTTCTGGGGACACACTTTGTGGATATGATTAAATTACACAATCATTTAACTTTAACTCTATGGCCCTGAGAACCTAGAAAACTGGTGTGACCGTCTTTTCCTATAATCAGGAAAAGCAGAAATCTGCTTTCATTCATAAAGGCTAAATCCAAGAGCATGGTACACTGCTTTGATTATGTATAATGTTTGTATAATTGATGAACCGTGTTTTGTGTTGGAAATTTTAGATAATGAGAAAATTGCTGGGGAATTTGGAAATGTGGTTAAACTGATATGGATTGAATTGGTATGGATCAGAGGGGTCCGTAAGGTTAAATAAATATTATCCTAGCTAATCCAGTTAGCCTTCTTTCAATAAACTGGAAGCCTTAAGAGAACTGAGACTTCTCTTATTAAATCTGTGTACAGTAGCTTCAATCCATCCCCAAGAGTTACAGTCTGTCCTTTCTGAATGTCCACCCTACAAATTTTAGACTTGCGTAGCCAACACCCACAATTTTTTCAATATTTTTTCATTTTTTCAAAAATGAAAACTAAATTATAAGCAATAGAATGGAATTTATTTCTGTTTTAAGATTTTTCATATAATAGAAAATAAAATAATGCACTCTTTCTACTCAAATGTATATTAGTTTTATATTATTGTTTTAAGGAAATACCGCAAAATTCATTGGTAAAAAGCAAGACAAATGTACTGACTACTAGTTTTGGCGATCAGAAGCCCAAAACACATCAGGATGAGCTAAAAATTAGGGTGCATATGAGGCTGAATTCCTTCTGGAGGATGTAGAGGAATCTGCTTTCTTGCTTTATCCAGCTATTACAGGCGGCCTGCACACCCTGGTTTGTTGCCCCTTCCTCTTTTTTTCAAAGTCAGCAGAGTAGCATCTTCAAATACCTCTCTGCCTATTCTTCTTTCTCCCCTCTTCCACTTGTAATGATGCTGGTGATTACACTGAGTATATACAGATAATCTGGGGTAATATTCCCGCCTCAAAATTAGACGATTAGCAAGTCTAATCTTAGGTGCCCCTTTATTCCTCTTTCTCAATTAATCTCATAGATTCAAAGGTTGCTGGGATTTGAACATGTAAACCTTTGGGGTCATTATACTTCCCCCTGTACTGTCTATGGTACTGAGATTCCCTATGACTGTATTAGATTCTTTCAGGCTTCTGTTTGTCCTTTGCCCCATATAACACAGCATCTTGTAGCCATAAATATAAGCTCTTCAATACAATAACCAGTTTTATTTTGTTTTGTTTGGTTTTCCAACACCTCTCCAAGGGGTCATACCCTCGTGAGTCTACAGTTTAACACCGGCTTTGAGTGCCATCTCCTTTTTAATTTTAATTTTTTGTTTTTACATATACATGTGGTAATTAGGTTTCCATTTTTTTTTGCCTTCACAACATTAAAAAAGGTTTAAAATTTAATAACAATAACAATGTTTAAGATAAGGACTAGAAACAAAAACCTCGTAAAGAATGAATGAACATAAATACATTCAGAAAAGGAATCAGAAAACTGCTACATCAAAATATTAAGCGATAATAATAATACTAATAATGCAAATAAAGTAATATTCACATTGTCAAATGAGGAGAAGGGGAGAGCAGACAGAGAAGGAGGGAAGGGGTAAGGGAAAGGAAAAGAAGAAAAAAAAGAACAAGAAAAGAAAAGAACGACTAATTTTCACATAGATTGGTTTTAATTTTGACCAAAGTATATTGCTTAAACATTAATTTTTTAATTCAACTTGTTAATATGTTGTTTAGGATATTGTACCATCTCCTTTTTTAATTTCTTTATAATTATGACTCTGACATCATTTTCCCTTAAATCTGTAACTTTTCCCAGATCCTATCTTGAAAACTTATGTGGTTCTATTCATTTTCTCCTTTTCTCATTAGTTTTCCATTTTCAAAAACTCCTGTTTATCCTTTAAACGTGTGTACGATCTTATCCTAAAATGCATCCTTTTGTATCAGGCCACTTTCTTTTCTTTTCTAATTTTCTTAAAAATTAGATATATGTTCTTATTTATTCCAATATTTAAAATATATTCAATTCCATTTTAACTCTGTAATCCTGCTGAAACTATTATAGACAAAATTATAGTATTAGTCTATTTGAGCTGCTATAAAAAATATATCAAAATGTAAGAGGCTTAAAAAGAATGAAAATTTACTTCTTTCAGTCTTGTGTACACCAAATCCAATCTCAGGGCATCAGCAGATTTAGTGTCTAGTGAAAGATCTATTTCCTGACTCATAGATATAACTTTCTGCTATGTCTTCACATGGTAGAGAGGGAAAATATTCTCCCCTGCACCTGTTTCATAAAGGCACTGTCCAAGACCTACTTCTACAGCTTAATTACTCCCCCATTAGGTCCTATTGCCTAATAACATTCATTACAAATTTTGGGGAGACACGAATATTTGGATCATAGCAGTTTCCAACAAACCAAAGTGAAAAGAAGCAAGATTGGAAAGGTATACAAACTTAGTAAATTCTGGGTGATTTACTTGGTTTTTGGTTACCCAGCATTCTCTACAGATGTTCAAACATACATAAGCTATATGTGTTTTGAAGCCCAGAAGGACAACAATCTGGCTTGTCCTCAAAAGTAATCAAGCAAGTAGACAGTAAATAATAATAGAAAGAACTTTTGCACTAAGATTTTATTCCTTTTTCAGGATCTTTTTCTTAAAGTTGAGTTATTTGGAACAAGCTGTTCCTGTCTACTTCAAAATCTTGCTTTGAAATCTATAGGTAAATTGGAAAAATTAGAAGTCAAAAATACATGTAACATACTTACCCTACCGAACATCATACCTTACCTTACCTTAAATATGCACAGAACATTTACATTAGCCTATAGTTGGGTAAAATCATTTAACACAAAGCCTTATTTATAATGAAGTGTTGAATACCTCGTGTAATTTATTGAATACTCTACTAAAATGTGGTTTCTGCTGAATGTGTATAAATTTCATAGCACTTTAAGTCAAAATAATTGCAATTTGAGGACCATCTGCGCTAGTATTCAGGAAGAAGACTGATAGCTAAAATTTCATTTTATACCATCTAAAATTTAAAATGACCATCTGAGACTTTAGGTAGCTTCTGAAAATGCATTAGACTATGACTAGTGAGTGTCACCACTGGCTATTATTTTTCTTAGATGCTTCATGCACGTGATCCTGTATATTTATACAAAAATATAACAAAATATTTGGCTATTAGTAACAGTTTGAGTAGGCATTATAAAAACAAAGTAAATTTAGAAAAGATATTGTAGGTTATATGGTCTTGCATTAGTTAAAAGTAAAAGGAAGAAAGCTTCTGTACTTAAAAACAGGGCTGATTAAGTCAAATAAATTGAAATATTTTCAATATACACCTTTATAGGACTGCATAGGCTAGTTTAAGGTAACAATTGAGAAGAATAGGTGAAGTAAGAGGGATCAATAGATAATTGAATTAGAAGACTCATTCATGAGAATTAATTTCCAACACTAACATAAGATGTAGTTATTTTACATAAGATGTAAAATTCTGAAAATAATTTTAAAATATTTTAATTCAATATGTAGTTTATATGATTAAAAATTCAATGTAGAATTTATGATATGAAATACCTCTAAAGATTTATTTTCTAAAAATGTTTTATTTTATGGTCTTAAGAGAGGTGTTTAATTCCCAAAAAAGCAATAATAAAGTTGTACTTGATTCAAGTAAATTCTTTATGAGTTTATGATTTTGCCTTAATAACATCCAAAAATTAAAGTTTACTACTTTTTACAATAATGAAAAATTTAGTTAGATATTTCAACCTTACCAATGTAGAGTTTTATTTGAGTAGAAGTATATTGATTTCTGGGCAGTGTGGTATTTATTGGTACTAAATATCGGACTATCTGAAATAATAACTAGATTATTCTTTGATTCTATACATATGTTATCTCTTTCACAGGAGAAGAGAATTGGTGATGGGATTCTTTCTTTTCTGACTCTAGTAATTATGCTACTTTTTGAATTATTCATCATTTTGTTTATGATTCTAATAGCACATAAAATTTTTCTATGACTTTAGTAAAGTGTATTAAAATTTAGTATTAATTTTACTGTGAAGTTTTTGTTTACTTTAAAATATCGATGAGATGGAATTTTCTCTCTTAGAGAGTAAGAGTCCAATACTATTCCAAAATAAAAACCAAAGCTAAAATCGTTTCTCTTTTTAGTGAGCTGAAAATTTAACTGCCCCAAACTAAAACCCATTCATTCATTTAATTAATAAATGTTTATTTACTCTTCAAAATATATTTGCTCCTATTATGTCCTACCTATAGGAATTAGTAAATGAGAAAGGCACAATTCTTACTTATGAATCTCCCATTCCAGAGTAACAAGCACATAAACATATTTAACAAAATTTCTGATTTCAGCTCAGGCTGCTGCTCTCTATTCAATGTAGAATTTATGATATGAAATACCTTTAATGATTTCCATTTTACTGATATCCATTTTTAAGGCAAACTTGATATCCATTGTGTCTTGGCTCATCTCAAGGCTTTTCTCTGCTGACTAGTTGCTTTAGCTACATGAAACCATGTGCTTTATATAAAACACTATTTTCTGAAAGTTTGAATATTGATATCACATCTTAGCTTAAATGACAATGTCTCAGAAAGATTTTCCCAGTTTTCCAATCCTCCAATCCAGTTTTCCATCCTAAACTGACAATTTCCTCTCCCAACAGTTTTCTTACCTATCAATTTGCTGTTTTTTTAGAGCCCTTAGCATTACAAATTATTGTGCATTTATAATGTATAAAAAATAATTTATATTTCTACATATTTAATGTCTTGAAAATGTTTATATGCAATTATGTTTCCATCTCTGTAATTTACATATTTCTTACTTAAATATTTGCTTATTTTCCTATTTTTTTCCCAGTGTACCATAATTTTCTGGAGATCAGGGACAATTTATTAACCTTGTTTATCATTAGGAACATTTCTTGAGGCATAACTTTTTGAAATGCTTGCTAAATGAATAATGCATTAATGAATGAGGGTCATGGATAGTTGTTTTCAATAGTGGTAGAAGTCATTAAAAGGGCTTAAATCAGGGAGATACAGTACCTGATTCACAATTAGAGAGATCACTCTGGCTTTTTGCACGAAGACCTCAGAAGTATAATTTCCTATGACAATCATGCCCTGGTTGTACTTCACATACTCATTATGAGAATGTTGCCTTCAGATTTCAGTTCAAATAAACTCCATACTTAATCATTAAAAAACAAACAGACAACAACAACAACAACAAAAAAAAAAAAATAACACCCAGAATGTCGTTATGATAAAATGATTTTTTTTTTCTGGGTTGATCCCTAGTAATGGGATTACAGGATCAAATGGAAGGTCTCCTTTTAGCTCTTTGAGTATTCTCCTTACTTCTTTCCAAAGAGGCTGTATTATTTGCAGTCCCCCTGACAGTGTAAAAGTGTTCTTTTCTCTCCCCATCTGTGAGATTGGATTATAGCTGGCATCTGTAACTCTGGGACTTTGCGATAGGGGTTTTTCTCATTGGGGTTAAGGGAATTCACAATTGCCAAGATGTGGAATCAACTCAAGTGCCTGTTAACACATGAATGGATTAATAAACTATGGTCTATGCATAGCATGGAATACTCTTCAGCCATAAAAAAGATGGAGACGTTACATCTTTTGGATGTACCTGGATGGAGTTGCAGAACATTTTCCTTAGTAAAGAATTACAAGGGGAGGATCCTCAGAGAAAGGTATCCGGAGGACAACCTCTTCAGGGATGGCAACTCCAGTCCTTCCTCCTGCATCTCCACTAAGCGGTTTTCACCATTTGACAGGCGTCACAATGAGTTCTTACTCATAGTGATGAAGCTACTGCATGTGAAACCATCAAGATTGACCAAGTTTGCCCATCTCTGAGATATCTGCAACATCCGGCAGTCCTAATATTAAAAGTTAGGCACTTCCTTTACAATGGTCAAATGCAAAAAAAATGCTGCATTTGTTCATTCTTATAATTAAGTGTGGCTCTGCTTGAACTATTTTCAGAAGAAATTAGATGCCCATTAATAAAATTCCTCTCTTCTTCCCTCAAAATTATAAAAGCCTCAGAAGTTTAATAATTCAGGCAAGTGGAGGAAGAGCCATAGGTTTTTGATCTGTCTGGCTGCCCCTGAGATTGCCATCACACCGCCTTCACAATTCATTTAAAAGCAAACAGATTCAAAATGAAAGGAATGTGTTTAGTTATTTCCACAGTCCTCACACTTCTTTGGCGCATCCAAGACTCCACCACTTGACACTTTGTGACTAGTTTCCACAGCCAACCCTTCCAGAGATCTTGCTGCAGTTGAGGTGCTAAGTGGAGAATGGGGAAGATAGGACTGTATTATCAGTATCCTCCCAGGCTCGGAATTCCCCCTCGTTAGCCTTGCAGCCTACACCCACACCCTCCCACCCTAAGGGTAGCTCTAAAACTGTATTATCCTGAACATATGCAAAAGCATTTTTATTTTCCCCTCTTATGGCAAATTAGGCTCTCATGTCAAGGAAATCCCTGGCCATCTTTCTGGAAAGGTGATGTAATATCACTTCTTAATCACTGGCAAATATCACCTCTCATTTCTCTAGGGAAAACAGTCATGGTTAATGACTCAATTAATTATCTTGCCATGGTTTTTCTTTAGTGTGTATTCCCTGTTTAAAAAATATATATAGGGTGGCCCCTGTGGCTCAAGGAGTAGGGCGCCGGTCCCATACGCCGGAGGTGGCGGGTTCAAACCCAGTCCCGGCCAAAAACCAAAAAAAAAAAAAAAAAAAAAAATTAAAAAAATAAAAAATATATATATATCTTTCATCTCCTTATCCCTCAGTGGACCAGATGAGTCTTTACATGAACATTGTTCTGTATCTTCCCTAGAAAGCATCTTCTAATCTGCATGTCAGAACATGGTTATTTTCACCAAACTTCTTTTAGCTGTTCATGAATCTGACCTCCACTGCTCTTCTGTTTATTTATCTAAAACCTTCCAATGAACTTAGTCATTGAATCACAATAATTGGCCCCAATGATGTTATTTTTAACTCTCCTAAAATTTGAAATAATGTTTGAAGTTCCTATTTGTTGACAGTGAGCGCTCTCCAAATTCCAAACAACTCCTCTGAAGACATTTGTAGTTAGTCATCCTTGGAAAATGATGTAAGTTGCTAATAATGCATTCCTTCCTTCACTACATCCAGAGCCTTCTTCATTGTCTATCATTCAAGTGCAGTAAGGTGCATCTCAGGTAATATATCAAGATTTAGGATAATGGTGTTGTGCATAGCTGCACCCCCTGGGCTTTTAGGCAATGTAAATTACTATTTGTTTCTCCTCCTGCAGGAAGTATTTTAATTTCTTAGACATTCAGGGACTCAGTTTGTTAAGCATAAAGAAATCCTTTTCAAATTTTCACTGTCAGTATGTTCTCTTGAAAGTTTCAAAGAAATCAAACCATTCAGCTCGCTATAATAAGACAATAATTTCCCAGTCTTCCTTCTGAATTCACCTGTGTACTGTTTAACTCATGTCCAAAGATCTCTATATTTTGTAGGTATTGGGGGAGAAATTAAGAATGAACTCTCATAGCAACTCAGAAAATCTCCACAAATGTAGAAAAGAAAGAAAAATTTTCTGTCTTATTGCAGTTTTATTGCTGAATAGAGATTTAATCATAGTGTAATGAGTATCATAGGCAATCCACTAATGAAATTGCAAAATGGAAGGAAAACCCATCTTTTTGTAAAGCCAAGCAGATCATATGCACATTCTCAAGTTTAGTGGCAATCTGTCCTCATATAAGAGGACCTGACAGTCCATTTGTGACATGTCCTTTGCCAGTTCATCCTAAGTTCATGTAGTAATTGGAGTAGCCATCTGACCTAGTTTATTTGCTTTTATCAAAAAGAGAGAGAGTTAAAAAAAATAAAAACTTCTAGCAAAATGGCTAGGCTAAAGTCTCAGTCTCACAGTGACAGGGAAATGAGAGGGTGCTATCTTTCCTGATGTTTATATTTCAAAATGATGTTTCCAGTGCCTTAAGGAAAAAAATAGTTTGTGGTTAAAATGCTGGCAGTATGCTCATTTAGGCTACAGTATGTTATAATGAAGCTACGGCACTCTATCCTAAGAAACAGAGTAAGGTCCTGGCTCCCCTCAGTGCCTCCCCTCAGGACTCCATAAAGCGGCAGTAACAAACATTCCTTTCATAGTCAGAAATTTTGTTTCCTTAATATGAATTTAATTTCCACTTTACCTACAGGTATTTACCAATAGAATTTATTTATTTAGTGCCTAAGATCATTTATTGATCAAGTTAATGGAAAAAAAGTCTAAATTAATTTATTATTATTCTTAGCCAAACATGACTGCAGGCCTGGGAACTCTAATTTTGGGGTGCTGTTTTCTGCACCCTGATAGCATCCTTTCTCCTTTCTAGATAAACTCTTCCAGTGATACCTTAGTAACATTGATTTCAAGTTATCCTTACTATTTTTCTTTTCTTTTTCTTTCTTTTTTGTTTTACTTAGAGATGGGGTCTCCCTCTTGATCAGGCTGTCTCAAACCCCTGAGCTCAAGGGATCCACCCGTCTCAGCCTCCCAGAGTGAAGGATCACAGGTGTGAGCCCCAGCCATGCCCAGTCATATTCATTATTTTAGGTGCATCCATGCAGTGTCACTGGTAATCTTCTTGGAGTTATCAAATGAATATTATTTAACTGTCACATAAACCTTAGTACATAAATAATTTCTGTGTATTACATACGCTTTCTACAAGTAGATGAACTTTGCATTGTTGTAATTCTTTATAAGTAACTTTCCATAAAGGGAAAGAAACTTTGACAGGTAAGGGTGCCTTTTATTTATTTTGGTAGCTTTCTACAAAAGGCAACATTTCTTGCAAGGTAATATGCCTGAGTGTTAACCTTAAATTCCATTAATATTTAATTGGGATATATATTTAACTTAACATATAATGCTTAAGATGCCAAATAGATTCTTAATTTTCTTTTTTGTTTGTTTACCTGTAAATAAGAGTCAAAATATAGGGCCCACCTGCAGTCTAAAATCAGATACAATTTCTCCTTGGTAACATTGTCCAGAAGGGTGTTTATTTAGATAGGAAGTAAAGATTTGACATAATTAGGTCCATTCAGTGTAAGGAATGCTGTAAAGACTATTCAAGTGACAATAAATAAAGGCTCTTCAGAGCTTACTATAATAAGGGGATTGGCCACCATTCTTTGCATATGGCAGAGACTCAAAACACAGGCAGGGTAATGGCAAAGCTTTAATAATGGGTAAAAAGGAAGGCTTCAGGAATGCCTTGACTGGGGATTATTGGTATGAAAATCTGAAGGAGGGCTGATGGTGAGGGAACATAATTTGTTTTCTCTGGTTGGTTCTAAATTGAAAGCTGGTGGGAAAAATTTAGGGAAATTGGCAGTTATCCACCAATTCCAGACCATTTAGATCAACCGCTGCAGAGATTGTAGTTTGGACTAGTTGCTGCAGGGATCAGAATTCAATTTTTATGCACGATACAGCCACTGCCCTTGTGTATTCAGGTTTCTTTTGTTTAATCATAGAAACTGCTTCAGAGTTCTAGGGAAGGAGCTCTGGAAATGAGGATTTGGTAAGGTCACATCGTCCTTAATTTTTGCTTCCTGTACATGATAACTGGGCCAAAGAAGCCTTCTTCCTTCAGATGGCATCGATCATATTATCTTGAGTGACATATACCTATTAGCTAGGTCAAAAAATTAAACTGGGGACAAAAATCCTTCAGTAAGACATTTGAACTGGAAACAAACAGTAAGACACCGCTGAAAAATGGAGAAGGTAAAATTGAAATTGACAGCAACTCTGCCTACATACAGCTGTGGCAGAGTCTAGTCTCAATCTTGAAGCTGAGCAGCAGAGTAGGACGCAAAAGATAAATAAATTGAAAGAACATGAAAATAGGGAGAGTTTGTGGTTCCGCCACTCATAAAGTAAAACAGCACCCCTGCCTTTCTGGAGATTTTGCTCATAAGCTAGTTAATTACCATTGTTTACCAAACTGTTTTTGTGCCCATCTACTGCAGTCAAATGCATCCTGATGATTACTCATTAAATCTTCATGAAACTCCTTCTATGTATCAGACGCTAGGTGAGAGTGTTCAACACGCCCCCTGGGTGAAGGGCTCAACTACAACTTGAACTTTACATTAAAACAGAAAACAATGTAACGTAAACATTTGTACCCTCATCTTAATCTGATATTAAAAAAATAATAATAATAAAAATAAATAAATAAATAAATGAAAAAAATGATGTTTGGTTCTTTTCCCTTCAGGGAACATGGAGACATGGAGATGGCCCTTCCATCCCCCAGGTGCACCCACATAGTTGGGCAAAGTCATGTGATGACTGGGCCTGAGCAGTGACGTATGAACAGACAGAACGTGATGGGAAATGAAGCCGTGATCTCATCTGTTCTCCTGCTACCTGATGTGGAGGAGGCCTCTTGTCGTCTGAAGGACGCTGGATGACGGTAGAAATGAAGCCGAGAAGTCGCTGAGCACGGGTAGGTGAGATGGATGACAGTGTCTGGGCTTCACGTAGGGCCGTTCACTCTCCAGCAGGTACTGTGAGTGGATAGGCTCTTCAAAACAATGTGCTAGTGACAGCTGAAATTGGGTACATTCTTCCAAGCAGGGGGTTGACATGCTCAGGAGTGTGTGTGAAGAATCACCCTGGCTATCTTGTGCAAAATGGGTAGAGGGGAGGAAGAGTGAAAGGGAGACCAAAGAACATTTTCTCTTTGGGGGACATAAAAAAAAAATGGCTATACTTCTCTGAATGGTTTTTCCATAGGCTACAATGGATAATTTGGGGTCCTTATAGGTCAGAGAGTGAAAGAGAATCATAAGATTTAAAAGAATACAGATCCCTAAAAATCAGAAACTTTATAATAATAATAATAGTAATAAAACAGTTACGAGCCAGGTTGCTTATTATTTTATTTTCATGCCTGAAAGTGCTTTTCATAAGGGCATTCTGGCAACCCATAAAACATATAAATTGAAATAAACTGAAACCTATTAGACATTAGTATTGTAGCACCAGATTTAACATATTTACTGCAAAACTCGAATTGCACCTTTCCATCTACTAGCACATTAAGTTGAAAGAAAGTTTAACTGTATTTAGGTAAATTAATCCATAAAGGCATTTATTTTTTGTATAGTGCACTTCTTGGCACACTGAATATTCTTAATCATTAAAGCACATGAATATAACAACTCAGGAATGATCTTTTTTCCACACTTTTCCAGTATCAAGTAATAATGAGAAGCCAGCTTGTCTTCCACTCTGCGTGATTTAGCATATGCAAACAAGTCCTTTGCACACAAAATAAAGGTACAGATCACTATACCAGATTTTTACTGTGCTTTTTCTTTCTTTTTTAAAAAATGGGAAAGAGGCCTTTTAGGAGAAATAATTATCTTTTAACAGCCACCTTGCAAAAACTACAACAAATGGCAATGATATAAAAAGTTGTTTTGACACTTTGTATATGGGAGTGTGAGATGAATTGGAATGCGTTAGAGGTTCATGTGTATCTGAACCCTGTGAAATTTGCTGATTATACAGGAAAAAGTTCATGATCTCCATGTTGCAATTTAAATGCCGTATTATAGCAGTGAAGGTAACAGCACTGCATGTTAATATAACAAATATTAAAAGAGAGCGTGTAGGCTGTGTGGGATAACTAATTCTATTCCTCACTCCTACAGATGAATGTATGCATATATAAACTGAATTTGAATTTAAAGAGAATCTAAGGAACCAAAAATAAACTCTGAACAAGTTGTATAATTTAACCTAAGAAGTAGAAAATAAAATTACTCAGCTCTATATCTAAAAGCAGATGATCTCCGTGATTCTAAGATTCCACAGAGTAGTAACAATTTTGTTATTTTAGTATTCACTATCCACATTGTCTAGAATAGTATTCTGCAAAATTATTTTGCTTGGGTGACTATTAAAACTACTAGAAACTTTTAATTTGCCAATCTAATTACCATAGCATTTCAGGAAATCATTAAAAACCAAATCAAACCAAACCAAACTTTGTCTTTTATTAGAAAGAAAAGATCTCTTTATTGGCTTCTGATGTAAGGCAGAGAAATCTATTTCTGCTTGTGGGTGTCCTCTCTACTTAGAAATCTACAGGAAGTTCAGCTATATGCAAAGTCCAGATACTGACACCACCCGGGCAAGTCAAATGAAGCTTACCTGCCCAAAATGTACATGAGCAGAGAAGCAGTTTCAGGTTCATGAATGCTCTAGAATGTGTGCTAAGGGGCTAGATATCAATGCCCTTCCTGGGGAGACCACTGCAGACAATCGCAGCTTCTCAGGAGGTGAGGTCTCCTTCCCACCTAAGGAAGCTCCACATTCCGAAGTCTATCTTTACAAGCAAAACACCTTGAGCCAGTTTCTTTGAGAGTTCTCTGGACATATGCCAGGAACTGGCTTATCTAGGCCTAGTACACTTTTATCACAATTATAAAATACGCATTTGACTGAGGGGCACAGTGTAGTCAGTGCATGTATGCATAATATCTGGCCTTGCTAATCATCCTCAGCCTTTGCAGGCTAGAAAATCCGGCTTGAAGTTTATTTGGGTGCCTAGAACTAGAACAGAGCTTCACATCTATAAGAGGGGCATTTACCTGGAATTCCTGAGATAAGTTCCCCCACTGAAATGGGTTTAAGGATGACACCTAAGTTTCAATTCATTCTGAACTCGAGGAGAAATAGTATGTTATTTTGTATATACCTGTGAAAGTTTGGATAACACTAGCTATTTTGATGAATGACCCCGAAGTTTAAAGTGACAAGAGGGTACAATGTGTTTCTCATTGAGGGAGGATGAATGGTAGGATCACACCTATGGTGCATAATGCCAGGGGACATGTCAAATCTGTTAGTATCAAGTATAAATGTCTTAACACAATAATTAAGTAAACGAGATGAGGTATATATTAACCAGTGTGATGTAAAAGCGTTCCTAATTCTATATGAAATCAGTACATTGTACCCCATAAATGCATTAATGTATACATGATCTATGTGTTTATGATTTAATAAAAAAAAAACAATATTCAAATAAAGGGATTTCTAGACAATGTGTGGCTTTTTCCATGTGGTAATTCAACAAGTTGGCCTCCTTTTTTTATAGCTACAACTTCCCGTAAGGCCTGGAAGTTCTCCATTTTCAACTGACAAAAGTGAACAGAACTGGAACATGAATGAGAAATTGCTTTGGGCCAACTCTGAGAAGGGTGGATGTTAATTCGAACTAAGTTGCATGGAAATATAGTAAAGGTAGGTACCCAAGAAGAAGTAAAAACAAGTTTGGTGCAAACTCATCAACCTATGCCTCAACTTTTCAAAATCTAGATGTTGAAATAAATGCTCACACAGCATATTTTTTGTTATTAGCATACCTAGCATTGCTTGCTAAAATTTTTCACGTACTGTACGTCTTTTTGATCCATGGCCTTCCAACTAGGAAGAGAGTTAACTAAATCATATTAAAAAATACATATCAGAAATAATAACTGACTTAAATCTTTAAATGAGATATTTTCTTTGGCTATGAAGACATAGTAATTGGTCCTTATACCAGTGTAAGACCCTTTCTAAAATCCATATTTTCATGGATGTTAACTATTCTCACAGGCTCCTTTCTCTCTATGGATTTTATCTTAGATGTTCTCATAGACAAAGAAATACAGGAACAGTTTTCACGATCCAACAGAAATCATATAACCTATGAAATGTTTAAAAATATTGTTTATATCTGATAAATATGCTTTCAAATTTCCCATTTTAAAAAATCAAAATATTTTAGCCATTTCTGTTGTCTGTGTCAACCCTAATTTTATTTTTTCTTTCTTCTAGTTTCCATTCTTCTGTCAATAGTTCATCTTGCTTACTCTATCATCTGCTCGCTAAAGTTCACTTTCTCAATACAGACGCTATTAGTTATCATTGTTCCATAATTTCATGAGGAATAATGTAAATTCTAAGCCTATAATTAAACTTGTTTTTATTGCTTTTAAAATTGAAATGTAATGCCTAAATCATAGATATATAGATGATCATTTCCCCAACCTCCCTAAATGTTTCTACCTGTTTCGTATGTTACAGACCATTTCTTAGAATATAATATTGGACCTGCCTTTAAGACTGGATGAAAAGTGTGTCTCCTGAAGTTGAGCAATGTGAGCCACTTATAAATAGTTCTATCAAAGACACTCTAAAATGCAGTAGCTTACTTAAAATACATCTCTTCTCTTTACTGCAATAGGTCAAAAATTAAGAAGTTCAGTCTTTTTACATGAATGTCCTACTCTAAAAATGTTCTATGTTTTCATCCATTAATATTTAGAGTATTGCCTTCATCTGCATGGCTCCAAATTGACAATTTTTATGTAAAAAATCTCTATTCCCTTTTACTGGTGACAAAAATCTAGGCATCATCTAAGGAATAAAGTGACTGGACTGAGATGAGGGACTGATTCCTCATCGTATAATATTATCTTTTTTCTCTTGCCCTGGGATCATCTTTATGTTATTCATTATCAAAACCAGATCAATGACTGTGTGAAATATAGGCAAAGCTATATTAACGTGGAGAATTTTACCACTTATACAATAAGATATCTTTTCTTATTATAAGGTAATATTTCACCGTGTGCTATGTTCCCTATGCACACCCAGATTCATGTTTCTCTGATATGTGAATATGAAATCAATAGCCATTGGCTGGGGCCCAGAAAGGGAAGTATGGAAATTTGTATTTAGGTTTAGAAGAAATATATGTAAGAAACCGAGGCTGAGCAGTCGTTCTGTAGATTGCATACAAAGCAGTCTAAACTTATTTGTTGCAGTGAATTTGTCTTTTCTTGCATACTATAAATCTAAAATTATTTATTGCTTAGTAATGATTTTTGTTCTCCTAGAAGTAATGAGTGAACTTAATAAAAATATTAGGACAATTTTCAGAGCCATGTAACATGCAAAGCTTGAGGGCTGCCATTTTTTCACTAATCCCATGAAAACAGAAGCTTTTAAAAAGAGAAGAAAAAAAGGGAAGTGCCTCATGCCATGGTGAAGCCCAAAGAAGCTTGTGTCCAACATCCCCACAGACCTATGGCGAGGACAGAGCTTCCAGCCCAAATAAAAATAGTACAGTGAAGTTCAGGAGACACAAAAGAAGATGTATAGATTTCCATAGACACCCCAATAAAACAATTTTATAGACAACTTTCACTTTACACGTTCACAAAGATCATAATCACCACTTCATCCTTTGCCTCATAATCTAGAACAGCACCATGGACCTCTATCATGCCTGGGAAACAGTGCCTACTTCTTAGAAACCAGTGAGAAAATTAATAAATAGGGAAAATAAAGGGAGGAAGGTACAATTAAACTTTGTTTAAGGAAGCCAAGGCCCCTGACTTTGATTTCCCTACTAAAACTGCCCTAGGGGGATATTTCTAGAAACAATAAAAAGGATCAATTTAGGTTTCAAACTCTTTAACTCACACCAATGATTATTTTCCCCTCTTTCACTATTTTTCATAATTAAGGTATAAAACACATTAATGCTGTATCACAAATAATTACTCCTTGGGATTATATTTGAGTTTTGGGATTTCAAAGTCATTACATAAGAATTAGCTGAGTTGTTACATATTTTGTGTGGAAAGTTTAAGTAGTATCACTAAAAGCCCAGTTTAATTGCCTTGAAAAAGCACATGCCTGGTATTATATTCAGACTTTCAGATTCAACAATTCATTCTCCATGCATTAACCCCTACGGTAACTCACTTCTTTTCTATGTCTTTGAATTCCTTCTCTTCGAATTCCACCCAAAGACATAAGTCCTAAAAAATCTACTGAGTATCTGAGTATCGTATGCTTATTCATACAATTATGAAACATGTTAAATATCTAATATTAAGTAGAATCTAACTTGTGTTCAATATACAGAAACAAACATATGAACCCTATCAGCAAAGACATGCAAATTAATTTTGAGGACAACAAAAGAAACAAAAAACTAGTGCCCTGGCTAGTCCCATAGGTAGATATATACAAAGCGACTCTGGTATCTGGAACTATGGCTGAGACAACAGATGTTTAGATTTGAGGAAGGAATGAGAAGGGATTCTGTACTGAATCTCAAAGATCGATGGGATTATGGTTAGGTAGAATTTAAAGCCCCCATATTATGTATATTTCCAATTCTCAGATGATAAATATTTATTTTTTACCACCTTCAACTTTTTGGGGTTTTTTTACTGTTTTTGTCTGGGGCCGGGTTTGAACCCATCACCTCCAGTGTATGGGGCCGATGTCCTTATCCTTTGAGCCACAGGCACCACCCCACCTTCAGCTTTTTTATTTGCGTTAGATTGGGCACATACTGATAGTATGAAAAATGCTAGAGGAAGGGTATGACCAAGTCTGGGAGTTTTGAGTCAGAGCTGTTCCTTGGAAGACTTGAAGGAAAGCTCAATAGACTAGAATTTTTCCCACCAATCTGATATTTTTATGTTTTAGGAAAAGTTATATCCTAGTTTAAATTGCCATACCAAAAAGAAAACAGAAACAAATAAACAGAAAAGCATAGGCTGGATGGCTTAAGTAACAGAAAGCATTTTTTTTTTTTTTCAGAGTTCTGGAGTCTAAAAAGTCCAAGATCAAGTTGTCAGCTGATTTGGTTCCAGATGAGAGCTCTCTTCTCTCATATGAAGAGTAGGAGAGGAGTGGGAGAGGAAAAAGGGAGAAAAGGTGTCAGCTGTCCTAGTTATCCTCCTATAATAACACCAGTCTCATCACAGGGGTTCCAGCCTGATGATTTAATTTACCTCCCTAAGGCTTCATCTCCTAATACCATTGTAATGGGGATTAATGTTTCAACACATGACTCTTTTTAGGAGACACAAACCTTAGTTCATAAAATTTGGGTGCAAGTTTACCAAAATTATTGGTGGGTAATTTGATAAGGTGAGATAGTGCAATAAAACATAGATTATATGATAACTTGCTGGAGCACAGGCAATATATCTGCTGGGTCAACTCCTATCTGGAGGAAGTGGTCAAAAGGCACTTGGTCATGCCAAGTGGCACAGAAGTTGAGTAAAAACATAACATATATGGCTTTTTATGAGAGTTACATAGTTTAAATATTACTCTGATGACCATCTTTTCTATTGACCTCTCTTGCATCAGAATAATTCTCCACGTTAACAGGAACTCACGACTTACTTCAGGGACCCTGCACGTGGAGGGATGGGCTATGGGAGCTATGGGAGTAGCCTGTGGCAATGCCCACCTTCCCACAGGTGGAAGGATAGCTAGATGTACTTAATACACCTACATCACATGGCGTCTTAAAATGTCAAGAAATCTATTGAGTTAAACAAATAGTAAATCAGAAAAGTTTGCTACAGCTGTTCATAGTTCCACTAAATTTGAAACGGGGTTAAGAAAACATGTATTCTAAATAATCATGCTGAGAGTTAGTTGATATTTCCTTCAAAACTAATCATGGCCATGAAAAAATGTTAGATCCAAGATTGATGGGATTATAAAATACAGAAAAATAAACAGAGCACAAATGCTGCATATTACTTTTCTTTCTTTCTTTTTTTTTGAGACAGAGTCTCACTTTGTGCCCCTGGGTAGAGTGCTGTGGCATCACAGCTCACAGCAACCTCTAACTCTTGAGCTTAAGCGATTCTCTTGCCTCAGTCTCCTGAGTCTCCTCACACCCGCCACAATGCCTGGCTATTTTTTGTTGCAATTCCCATTGCTGTTTTAGCTGGTGGTGCCAGGTTTGAACCCGCCATCCTCAGTATATGGGGCTGGTGCCCTACCCACTGAGCCACAGGCGCCACCCATTACTTTTCTTTATCATCTATGCATTTCATTATAAAACTGAAGCATCAAACTAAAATAATGCCTAGGATACTAAAGGTGGATTTAATAATTGCTAATGCTTTTAATACATATAGAGAGAATGTTTAATAATTAATCACAAAATTAATGAACTACAATAGTGAAAAATCAGGGACAGATGAAATTATACGACTTTCTTATAAACTCATAAAAGGCAATTTCTTTTGTAGCCTTGAATTATTTGCTTTATTAGTGCATTTTCAATAAAATTATTAAAAATAAAGATTACGACCAAGAATTTTTAAAATCATAACTATAGCTGTCATATAATGGGTAACAAAGAAATTGACTTTAGAAAGTGAATTCTATACTGCTTTATTTGGTAACACTGAGGAAATTGTCAGAATTTGTGTGATAAATTTAATGAGGCAGGAAAAGTTAGGATGGTATCATTTTTACAGTGTTTGCACATTGTTTTCAGAAGCCTAGAATAAAAAACAATAGTAGCCTCAGATAAATATTTCCCTGAAATACATTGCAGAATGTAGTAGCAAACTCTTTAAAAGGTCTCTAGATTCCATTCACTATGTAAGAAAAATACTGTGGGGATATATTTTATTAAATATTGGTAAACATGAAATGCAACTTTATTGTTACTCCTAAAACATATATGAACTTTAATTCTTATTTTATAATATCGTACATGATGTGTTTCCTTTTACAGACAAAATCTAATAAAAGACAATACGATGGTATTACCTTGAGTATTGGCAAAAGAAGAAGTGCCGGGAATACACGAACACTACACTTGTGGGATGAGAGAAGATTGCAATTTGTTTATTCTTGAACTTCAAGCTCTTCTACACGTAGATATCATGTATGTGGGCAGATAGATGGATAAATAGAGATGCTGGACTTTTTAAATATGGCAAGAAAATAGCAGCATTTATTCACACTGAGTTATCAAAAGAATTAAGCTTGGGACCTGAGATAAAGATTAATATTTTTCCAAAAATTAGAAATAAGAATTTCTAATAACAATTAGAAATAACAATTTCATCTGAAAATGTTTTAAAATAACTTGCAAACATGGAGAATGAATTTCAAACTGTAACTTGTGAACAGAGGGTAATGCTGAGATTAAAGTTAAAATGGTTTCCCCTGCTCAGGAACAGTTTATGATTTACTGCAAACTAAATCTTGATTGGCAATAATGATCAGAGTTAATGAAGATACAGAGTTCATAAGATATGAAGACATTTGGAAGTTTTGAATATCTTTACAATGAAAATACTACTCATGTTATTTATGTGATCTTATAAATACTTTTCCACATAAATTACTTATCTTCTCAGTAAGGAATAAATAAACTGTGACTTTGGGTTTGCTTTGGTTTGTGAAGTAATGGACAGTGATTCAGAAATTTTCAGGAAATACTGAATGCTTTACTGTAACATACAACATGAAATTTTGCCTTTTCCCCCACATTTTTTTTACAACAATCATTGCTGAATTTTTCGTTATTAATTATTGTATCAGTTAGATATCCTCACTTGTTGAAAAGTAGAATAATATTGGACCATTATTTCTTTGTTCTAGGTTCTCTAGGTCATTTGCAGGACATCACCTTCCAGCCTGTTTGTTTCTAAAGAATCCACATATTTAATACCTATGAATTTTCTTTTCATATTTGTTCACTCACCCACATCATTAAAAAAGTCATTAAGTGAGGACAAACCCAGCCGCAGTCCCCTCACTACCTGGAAACACTGTGCTGTGGCGGAGGTCGGATCTGATTTAGTTCTTCAAGGATTATTAATATGAATGAACTTTTCAGTGGTGGGAAACATTAGTACATATTTAAGAAACACTGATTTAATGCTCAGTAGGGAAATGTTCAAACAGCACTTGAAGAAAAAAACAGGCTTTGATTTAGAGTGGGCAAACTACACAAGGGTTACTTTGTAGAGATGGGAAAGAAAGAAAGAAGGAAGGAAGGAAGGAAGGAAGGAAGGAAGGAAGGAAGGAAGGAAGGAAGGAAGGAAGGAAGGAAGGAAGGAAGGAAGGAAGGAAGGAAGGAAGGAAGGAAGGAAGGAAGGAAGGAAGGAAGGAAGGAAGGAAGGAAGGAAGGAAGGAAAAGAAAAGAAAGAAAGAAAAGTAAGGAAGAAAGAAAGAAAAGTAGTAAAGGAGCCAAAGAAAGAAAAGAAAGAGGAGGGGGTGAAAAGACAACTTTGTCTTTCCTCCTTTCTTTTCTTTCTTTCTTTTTTTTTTTTTTAGAGACAGAGTCTCTTGTAGCCCTCTGTAGAATGCAGTAGTGTCACAGCTCACAGCAATCTCCAGCTCTTGGGCTTAGGTGATTCTCTTGCCTCAGCCTCCCAAGTAGCTGGGACCACAAGCACCCACCACAATGCACAGCTGCTTTTTTTGTTGCTGTTTGGCCAGGGCTGGGTTTGAACCCGCCACCCTTTGTAAATGGGACCGGCACCCTACTCACTGAGCCACAGGCACCGCCCATCTTTGCTCATTTCTTAAGGGCCAATTCTGACACATTTTAACTTTTTCACTCTTAAAATTGTGCTTGTGCTGGCTTTGTTTAAATTGATAATATTACAGTTTGAATTCAAGTATTGGCATAGAGTAGATACTTTTGCTATGGGTGAGGCATTCAGATTTCTCAGCTGGAAAATCTATTATCTTGTTATTGAATTCTTCCTATATAATTTATTTTAAAATGTATTTTTTTTTAATTCTGTTTAAAGTTCATCTATTTTAAATTACTTGGTCATATGTCTTTTATGCTAATAATAAGATAAAAATAGAGGAAGCAAGGGATGAGAAACTCAGCATTTCCTTTTAGAGAATATGGCAAGCTTCATAAAACAGTCTATTTTAATAAAAATATTTCCTCAAGCAACAGGGCTAAGCACAGGATAATATATAATCGATCACTATACTGGGGGAAAAGTACAACTTTAAAAGATCACATTTTTCTTTCTAGCACGCTTGCTGTTAAAACATCCATTAGTTTATAAAAGGTACTATTTACAAGGATCGATTTCCCTGTATTTCTTGATTAAATTATCCTACTCTTACCATCCATTTGCTAAGCATGCAAAACTTCAAAAATGGAAGAGAAATATGAGATGAAGAACTCAAATGACATCAATTTTATAATAACTGAAAAATTGTGATGCCAAATAAAAGCAACCACTGCTCCGCTGCAAGTTAAAATGAAAAGGCCAATATGCCTTAAAAACTGTAGGAACACCCATGAAAACTCACCTGTGTTTACTCTTACATCTTTATAAAAGTTGTTCAATTGAAGGGTTCGGTTTGTTATTTATTGATTCAAACGTATTATGTTTGAATTCCATTCCACATTTTGTCAAGTTCTAAAGTCACATTTTATGCCAATACTACTTTTCTGCGAAAATTCCGTGGTTTTCTTACATGTCGATCATCCTATTTTATTTTTATAAACAAATATTATAGAAAGGAAGGAGTGTTTTGAAATACCAGGACTGAAAGGCATTTGAAAGATTTACTCATAGTGATTTTATAAATGATCTGGGGTTCAAAATTATAAAATTAATTTAATTTGTTTTTTCAGTACAAGCTATCTTCCTTGCAATTTAATTCATATGTGGAAATAACCATTTCATATTCAATATTCCATTGATTAAAAAAATTCACCCAGTATTTAATATCTACTTATAAATTGATGTGGTCTATTAATCTTTAAAATATAAAGCTTTGATTGAGTAAATGTAACTTCTAAAATTATGTTTCTTTATTAGAGAATAAAATAGAATTGTTGTAGAATGTATATGTTAATTTGATGGGATTCCTTGCTAGCGAGGATCTGTATAAGCCCATGTAAACAAGTTCAAAACAAAGTACTGATATTCCATTTCCCAACTGTTTTTAAATCTCTACAATAAGGAATCCAGTTTCAGAGGCAATAAAAAGACTTTCTCCACTTTATCTTCAAATTTCCATACATAGAGCTGAAAAGGGTAAAAATGGTTTATGAATGTTAGTCAGAAGTGTGTATCTTTCAAACACAACAATAACTTCTTTAAGTAATCCAGTTGTCAGAATATTACAGGGGTGCAAATGTTTTCATCACATGAAGTGCTTTTGTACAGTTGAATCAAAGTTATACTTGTGTCCATCACCTAGAGAGTGTGTATTGTACCTCTTAGCTGTGAATTTACTCTCTCCCGCCCCCTCCCACCTGCTCACTTGCTTGACTTTTACTACTGGATTTGCATTTGGATGTTCATTAGTTAGTTAGTGAATACATGTAGTGTTTGTTTTTCTATTACTGTGAAACTTCATGTAGAGTAATGGTCTCCAGTTCCATCCATGTTCTTGCAAAAGGTATTAGTTCACCATTTTTATGGCTGAGTGGTACTCCATGGTAAATTTTGTTAATACACTCATGTGTTGACAGGTACTTGAGTTGACAAGATCATTCTATCAATGTATATTTTAGAGATCAGGAAACACACTCCCAGGGATAGAAAAGCATATTACTTTTCTAACTTCCTAGGAAACAATAAGCTTTGTCAAACTGTACATTTACAATGGGTTTTATATTACCATCGGGGTAAATTAACATTACAAGCTTTTAAAAGTTCAATTCATTTTCTATTTATATTATCACTTATTAAACAAAAGAACTATTACTGTGTACTGGATTCAAAACTTAATATATCTCTTTTCTTTTTTTGAAGAAATGGAGTATTTATTATTGAAAGATGAAATAATTAAAATAGACCTTTTCAAATTTTAATTTTATTATTTTGAGACAGTCTCACTTTGTCACCCTGGGGAGGGTGAGAACAGCAACCTCAACCTCTTGGGCTCAAGCAATCCTCTTACCTCAGCCCTCCCCGTAGCTGAGATAACAGGCTATTGCTTGCCACAATGTCTAGCTAGTTTTTCTATTTTTGGTAAAGACTGGGTCTCCTTCTTTGGGATGGGCTGGAGCTCCAGCGCTCAGGAGATCCATCAGCTTTGGCCTTCTAGAGTGCTAGGATTACAGGTGCAACTGTTCCAGGATGAAATATTTTTTATTTTATTTTTTTTTTGAGGGGGGGGTCTCAAATTTTAGAAATATTTTTATTTAAATAACAACTTTATTTGTAATGAACCATTCATAGCATGCACACCTTTCAAGTGTACACTAACATTAATTCTAAGATTTTGTCAAAACTCTTAAATACACAAACTGTTAAAGAAAGTAATTAAAAGAAAAAATAATGTCACTTCATGGACATGCTTCTCTCAGCAGGTGCTTATATGTGAAAATATCATTAAGAAGAGATTAACTAAAATACCAGTTTAGAGTTAAATGAATGTTTTTACCACTAAAGTGTCTTTTGCTTATTATGACAGTCTTTATTATGTTCTGATGATTTTAACTTTTGTAAGTTTTATGTGATGTGAAGATAAATGTTTATCTCAGATTTGTTACATTTCAGTTCAGTTGCAAAAGGTAATGTCAAATTGGATATTGTATCGATCTCAAAATGAAAGCACTTGATGTATCAGTAGACCTGATAGAGTTAAGGAAGAAATAGTAAAGTTGAAGATAAAACAATAGAAATTGGACAAATAAAATACATGTAAAAAGCTTTAAAAAAGTAATAACCAGTGTAAGATGAAATCAAAGCGATGTGGGGCAGTTTTGAATGCCTCATGTGTAATTGAATTCAGAAATGGAAACAGGGCAGAATTAAAGAATTAAAATGACAAATATCAAAAGCTTAAAGAAATTCACAAGATACAAAGTTATATAAACAAATAGTATAAAATGCATTGAACACAGAATGAGTTATGTGGTGATCTATCATACAGTTAATATATTAACATACAAGAAAAATTTAGAAATTTATCCTTAAAATGATGTAAGCTCAATATATCCAAATGCAGAAAGAAAAAAGAAAAAAACTTGTGCATGAAAAATCTTATATCCATCAAAATTATCCTTCAAAAATGAAAGAGAAATTAAGACTTTTCCAGTGAAGGGAAAACTAAGGGATTTTTGTTACCATTAAACTCATCCAATGAGAAATGCTAAAGGGAGTCTTGCAAATTGAGATGAAATGATCCTAGATAGTAACTCAAACCAAATATAGAGGTAAAGATTTCGCTAAAGGCAAATACAGGGCCAGGTGCAGTGGTTTACACTCATAATCCCAGGACTTTGGGGACCAACGTGGGAAAATTGCTTGAGGCCAAGAGTTTGAGGCTATAATGTTCTACAACTGTGCCTATGAACACCCACTGCACTCCAGCCTGGGCAACATAGTGAGATTTCATCTCTGGAAAAAAAATTAAAATTAATAATTTATGTTTTAGAACACACAATATATAAAGATCTAAGAAATGCCCAGCAGCCACCAGAAGTGGGAAAAGACAATGGAAGGCATTTTCCCAAAGAGCTTCTGAAGAAGCGCAGCCCTATCAACACCTTCATTTTAGGACTGTAGACTCAATCCTGAACTGTGAGAAAACAAATTTCTATTGCTTTACACAACAAAATTTGTGATAATCTGTTGAGGCAACCATAAGAAACTAATGTATAGGGTCTGTTGATTTTGGACAAGGTGTAGAGGCAATTGGTTGTGGCAAGGGAAAAAGAATAGACTTTCAAAGAAAAAATATCAGAGGCTGGACGTGGTGGCTCGCACCTGTAATCCAAGCACTCTGAGAAGCCGAGGAGGGTAGATTGCTTGAGTTGAGGAGTTTGAGACCAGCCTGAATAAGAGCAAGACCCCATGTCTAAAAATAACCAGGGGTTGTGGTAGATGCCTATAGTCCCAGCTACTTGGAGGCTGAGGCAAGAGAATAGCTTGAGCACAAGAGATTGAAGTTGCTGTGAGCTATGATGCCAGAGCACTCTCCCAAGGGTGTGAAAGTGAGACTCTGACTCAAAAAAAAAAAAAAAAGATCAGAGCAAATGAATATCCATATGCAAAACATAAAGATTATTATCGTACATATTTTATTCCCAAAAAATTAACTAAAAATGGATCATATGTGTAAAATTTAAAATTATAAAACGTCAGGAAAAAACAAAGAGAAAAGCTTTTGAAACTGTGGAAATCAAAAGTCAAGCTATGGATAGAGAGGATATACTCGTAAAATAAATATTTAAGGTTTTTTTAATTGATAAATTTTTCAAAAACAATTAGAGTCACTAAAATAAAATATTAAAAATAGACAACATAGTTGAAAAGATAGTACAAGAAATAAAAGCAAGGCTAGAAGACATTTTAAAAAGATACTCAACATCAATATTCTTTAGGAAAATAAAAATTGATGTAATATCACTATACACCCATAAGAATGCCTAATATTAAATGAATGTATAATACTTAGAAGTGCTGATATAACTGTGGAACACCTGGAATTCTTGGCAGTGAAATGCAAAATGATAAAACCATTTTTAAAGTTATTTGGTTATAAATTTAGATTTACACTAATTATAGGACCAAGAATCTGACGTCTTTTGCTAACTTAAAAGAAATGGAAGCATATCTTCCAACAAAAAAATTCTGTAGGTGGGTATTTATAACCATATTACTCACAAGTCCAAAAATTTGAGATTAGAAAATAGTCTTACTGCACATCTTCAAGAGTGTACTACTTAAGAATTAAAAGAAACAAATGTAATACACAAAGGAACCTGGATGTATTCCAAATTAATTATGCTAAGTTGAAGAAGCCAGACTCAAAACCCTATAGAACATGCTGTTTGTTCCTTAGCATATGAAATTCTGGAAAATGTAAATCTATATGGGCAGAAAACAGATCAGAAATTTCCAGATAAAGATATTGACTTAAAGGGCAAAGAAAAGACATTTTTGTGGCTGTCAGTGTTCTTTTATATCTTGATTGTGGCATTTATTATATAACCATCTCTGTTTATACCAGATTATGTACTTAAAATGGTGACTTTTACTGCATATACATTGTAATTCAATGTATTTAAAAAAGAAAAAGACTTTCCATAAACATTACACTACAGCTCCATTTCTCTCCCATTAATTAAAATTGCTCCAGTAGGTGATTACGTTTTTCATTCTGTCCAGTACCTCTTTTATTCATTTAAAATCTCAGGAATCTCCTCCCTTGGGTTTTTTTTGCCATTTCCTCTCATTTAAAGATCCCACCCACATATTTGTCTTTCTAATACATTTGCACATCTTTTCCCGACTTCATAGTTGGTAGCATCATGTTCTTAGATTGAAATCAGCTTTGATAGGAATATTTACAATTTGAAAATCAGCAAACACTTTATTTAAAGCCTTTTGTTATTTGGAGCTCTAGTTTGCCAACATCACTGACTTTATTCAGGTCTGATAACAATTACTTACCCTGGTTCATTAAGTCCTTTGTCAAAATACATATTTATTTATTTACTTATTTATTTTTTATTTTTGGAGACAGATTTTCACTTGGTCACCCTTGGTTGAGTACTGTGGTGTCATAGCTGACAGAAACCTCAAAATCTTAGGCTCAAGCAATTCTCTTGCCTTGGGCTCCCGAGTAGCAGGGACTATAGGCGCCCACCACAACACCCAGCTATTTTTACAGGGCAGGTCTCGCTCTGACTCAGGCTGGTCTCAAACCTATGAGCTCAGGTAATCTACCTGCCTCAGCCTATAATCCAGAGGGCTAGGATTATAAGTTCCATTGAGAATGGCCCACATCACAAAGACTCAAAGCTGCAGATGTGGGAGTGATTGTGGAGAGAAGGGAACACTTCTACACTGCTGGTGGGAACAGTGAGATTCAAATTGGGTCATAGATTAAAAAATTATTTAAATACAGGGTGGTGCCTGTGGCTCAAAGGAGTAGGGCACGGGCCCCATATGCCAGAGGTGGTGGGTTCAAACCCAGCCCCGGCCAAAAAAACTGCAAAAAAAAATATATATATATATAATATATATTATTTAAATAATAATTTTAAGTATTTTTAAAATACTTAACTAAGGAAGGAGGCTATTTTTCTACATTGTTCTTAGTTTTCTGGCTTTAATTTTAGTTTTCTGGCTTTAATTTTTGTTTACAGAATACAAAATTGAGGAATGACAAAATGCTAATGAAATCAAGATGATATTTTAATTTCTTGATATATTTAATTGCTTGATATAGCTGACATCTTAACTCCCACTATCTCGCATCTTGATTTCATAATTGTTAACTAATTAGTCTAAATGATTTAAACAATTCAAATTTTAAATATTGTAGACATTTGTTTCAGTTTTAGATCTTTTCTATTTCATGGCCATAAACAATTTTTAGCAATAAAGAATATTTGGCAATAAAGATTCCCTTGAAAATTATTCTAAAATGATACCATTTGTGGCTGGGCACGGTGGTTCATGCCTCTAATCCTAGCATTCTGGAAGGCAGAGGCAGGTGGATTGCTTAAGCCCATGTGTTTGAGACCAGCCTGAGCAAGAGCAAGACCCTGTTTCTACTAAAAATATAAAAAACTGAGGTGAAAGGATCACTTGAGCACAACAGTTGGAGGATGCTGTGAGCTATGATGATGTCATGGCACTCTACACAGGGCAACAGCTTGAAACTCTGTCTAAAAAAATAATAATAATAAATAAATAAAAATAAAATAATATCATTTAGTCTTATTTTCAGATTGAAAATACTGCAAAGGAGAAATTACTTGTTGGCATTGATTTCAAAAGTCTTACCTCACACAATGATGAACTTCTCACTGTTCTTAGATAGACAATTTTTGATAAGACTATGCAAGAATATAATCTTAGATATGTAACATAAACATATATATACACGTAAATGAACATGTGCTTATACAGAAGTATAAATATGCCTCTAAAAGCCATTGCTTTAATTAGGGGTTACTTGCTGCTAACTTGATTTGCCTTCCAAATCCTCAACAATTACATAGGCCTTATTTGTCCTCAGTGATGGAGGGGTGAGTTAAAAATTCCTCTTTCTCTCTAAACTACATAAGATTGAGCACTTCTTCCCTTGCCTCAATCTGGGATTTGGAGAGATCACTGTAGAATTCTCAGTAATGAAGAGATGTTTTACGTGGTGAAAATCCACCACCCAGATGGTTCTTCCCTACTTCCTAAAATGTCAAACCCTGCTGTGAACAAGCTGGAATCTGGTTGTGTGAGGAGGTTCCAACAGTCCACATTCAACTTCTGCTCCCCTTCCTATTTGTGTAGTAAAAGAAGGGCTAACAAGATGTCAGGCACCAGAAGGCCAGGTTGGTCTGACCTTAGGGCTGCATCCCAGCTTATACTGAAGGAAAGTTTAAAAAGTAAAAAGTTTAATGTAGCCTGTAATTTTCATTTCATGGTTTTGTGTGATGTAATACACTCTGAGTTAAAATATAGGTTAAATCATAAGCATTCATGTCAAAATAGCATGCATTACCAAAACATTGCCATTATTTTGGTTATTGTAAATTGTATTTGGCCATGACCAGGCTCTAATGCAAGACTACATCTTTCCTCTCCCCAACTTTTATTCCTAGATAAAATATTTTTTTGTTTCTACCAATGAATTAAGTAACAAAGCAACATAAGTAAGACACTTATTTTTCAATAGTGGCATTTTTCTATTAGAAGTTATAACAATCAATTCTTTACAGTATCAGCTATATATTAGAAGGAACTGAATCCATGTAAGTCAGCTGTAAGATAGGAATAGTATTTCAAAGCTGATCAAGGTTAAGAATTACAGGTATTAGGAATTTGTGTGAATATACTCTTGGGTTTCTGGATATGCGCAATTACTAAAGGAACATTTGAGTTGATCTAATTTTCACTCTTCTGAATGAGCAAGCCAAATGCAAAGCTTGCTAGTAATAAAACTTACAAATATTCCATCTCTACTGCCAAATTTAGTCGGCATAAATAATACACTCTAAGTTTATGTATATTCATGGAAACAAATAGCAGTTGTTCATGTCCATAATTTTATGACTGTGTGTGCAATGAAGTATTTGCTTTAATCCCATTACTAACAACTTTCTAACATTCCTCTGATGGAAAAAACAAGTGAGCAAAAAAGCAAATAAATAAGAAAGAGTTAAGTAATTTTAATGAATTGAAATAAGACAGTTATTTTGGCAGACATAGCTGGTTAACTGCAATATCAATTCACCTTTCTCCATTAGAAAAGAGATCACTGATACACCTAAATACATAAATTCTGTATTCTCAGCTTTTTTTGACATTAAATATGACACACCTGACCAGTCTCTGGCCCATGGAAAGTAAGGGGAAGTGATGTGTGTAACTTCTGAGGTGATTTAAGGGGTAAGCACATTCTCTTCCTGTGATTTTTTTCTTCTTGGAAAGGTAGCTGTGCTGGCTGTATCTGGAGCAGCCCTGGGAGAGGATGAGAAGTGGCAGGGCGTAGAGGTGGCCAAGCAAGAACATGAGGCTCTGGGTTTCTGATGATCATCAACACATTGTATCCGAACTCGGGTGTCTGTATGTACCTGAGAGGAATCATTGTCTGAGTGAGTTCTCAGGCGTGAGTGCTCCTAAGAATTATCAGCAGACTTTCAAAAAACAGGAGAAGCTCCGTAAGTTGACCACCCAGGGGGATATAACAAACTGGTCAACATGCAGACGTGGTCAACATGTGAAACTAGGCCTACTGTACTGATATGCACATGGGATGCATGTCTGGTCTAAGAAAATTAGGTCAATTGGGGTGGCGTCTGTGGCTCAAAGGCGCCGTATGTCGGAGGTGGTGGGTTCAAACACAGCCCTGCCAAAATTAAGGATGTAGTCAATGTAGGAAGGTGGTCAACTATGGTGGTTTACTGTACATCAAATGCTCAGTCCTCTTACGGTCCCTGAAAACTTGTCCTTGGCCTGGAATTTTTTAATTGATCATCTGTATTCCAAGTTCATCTGCTTCTAATTCCACAGTTTTCTTACCAGTAAATCATAGATAGGTATTAATAGAAATTTGGAATAGTGACAGTAATTTGACATTTAAGTTACTCAAATTATTATTAAATTCTTAAAATTAATGTTACATTTTAAAATGTATTATTATTTAAAACTGTTAAATTGTCAAAAGCAGTTTACACAGTTGCATGATGCTTGGAAGCTCTATATTCCTCAAACAAGTGGTAAATTAAAATCAATTTGCGTTGTGAAATAAAATACTTAAATGTGCAACCTTTGATATTCTTGTTTTTTATTTTATGGTACTGTAAACAAATAGCTGTCCTTTTTTTTAAATCACAGCACATGCAAATTTAAAACTTTTAGGTCATAATTATTTTGAATGATTTTTTAAGATAATCATGGTGTCATCACGTGATAAAAACTGCAGGACGATTCCTAGTTTAAAGAAAATGGACAGGTTTCAATCATCTGTGATTAGAGCCCACAAATTTAGAATTGTTGGAATTTTTTCACTTTGTGAGATTTTTATATAATAAACTATCAGAAACCAGAGCACCCAGTGAACACACTATGAATAGAAAACATCTTTCCTGAACCGCGTTAGGTTTTATAATTTTTAATTGTATTTATACTGATGCGTGCATACGAAGAAAAATCAATTTGTGGGACTTTATTTCATTGATATTAAAATTGTATCTTCCTTGACAAGCCTGGCACAAAGTGCATAGTTTTTCTCTCAAGTTCATTAAACTATTGTTTTACTATATTCTGTGGTATTATGTTTGGGCTTACTAGGTGGATGCAAAAAATTGATTTTTCAAATTACAGAATATTAACTTCTAATATTTATCAAAAATTCATTAGAAAATCATAATAAACTGAATATAAATATTTAATTTTTTCTAGGTTCTTGAGTCATTCTGAAAGTATTGAAAGAATAGGCTGAAAACTTGGGTTTATAACATTATTTTCTCTATAAATTTAATAATACCATTAAAATGTATGTGGTATGTTTTCTGAAACAAGCAAAAAGTTACTTTTACCTTAATTATATTGTGGGAAATCTAGGAGAAATGACAGAACATTTCCAATGTACTTACCTAAACAAGACTTCCTAAAAAATAAACATATCCCTTTCAAATCAATCAATTCCTCAGTCAATTAGTAAAGAGAGCTGGTAGGCTCTGCCTCTCTACCTCCTAAAGATTTCCATCCTGAGCTTGAATGTGCCCTAAATTCAGCCCCTCCAGGGCCCACCATCTCCCCATATCCTGCATGTCAGAATTTAATAGTGGAAACTTTATCTTATTTGACACCCGTTCTTTGGGTGTCTCCTCTCTCCAACAGGAGAAATAAACACCAATTTTCTGAGGCACATGTAAGCATTTATCCTCCTGAATAATAAGAATTCTTTAGTCACATTGTTAGTGACACGCTTACAGATTATTTTTTCTATTCCTACCTCCAAAACTACAAAATGTCAGTCTTACAGAATGAGATTCATAACCTATTTGACATTTATCTCCCCTCCACTTAAGCTTTCCTCTCAGGATCACCCCCTTCTTCTAGTTATCTTTTGCCATTTAGCATATTACCCCCAAATAAGGTGGATTAAAATATTATACATTTATTATGTCAGCTGCTATAGGTAAATATGCCAGATATACTAATTAGGTCCTCTAACTCAGGGCCTCTCCCAAGGCTGCCATCCTCTACTTTGGGAAGCTTGACTTCCAAGATCCATTGTGTGGTTATTGACAATCTTCAGGTGACATTCATCACTTGCTATTCGAGTTTCTCTATAAAGCAGTTCCCAACAAGGCCGTTGGCTTCACTTAGAATGTGAGGGTACCCAAGGTGGAATTCAGAGTCTGTGCAAACTAAGTGTTGAAATCTAATCAACAGAAGCGAGTGGTATGTTCATCTAGAACAACAGGGTAAGGGACACCTCAAAGAAGTACCTTTCCCAGGGATGAAGATTATATGGGGCAACTTTATAATGACAGTTTTATAATCACAAAACCTGTTATTCCTCTGAAACTGTGAGATCAAGCACTGCTCTTTGATCAAATATCCTGCCTGTTCAGCATGTCAACAGTGGCATCGTAGCTGCTGTCCTGCCTCACTGAGGCTTCTCATCCGCTGGCACCTCTGCCCTCTGCCATGGCAAAGGGACCTCCTGTGCCTGTGGCACTTGTCAACCCAGGCTTTACGTTAGAAACGCTAGAGGAAATTTAAAAATACAAGTTGTCCCAAAGATCACCACGCACAGGGAAAAGGGAAAATTGTAGCTCAACATCTCTTTATTTTCAAAATATTCATTACCAAATTGTACAAAATATTTATAAAATATTTTTTGCATGTTGGCCACCTCTTTCTACTCACACATGAAGTCATCTCTCCCATTCATGGCAAACAGGTTCCAAGATGTCTGTTCTTGTGTAATATCTCCTTTGTATGAAGACTTAGGAACACACTGTATATACCTGTTCTCAAGTGAGATTAAGTGAACCAGCATATCTGGGATTTGACATTAATATTTTTTACAGCTTGATGATTCTAATAAGCGGTTGTATTTGAAATTAATATTGTAGATTTTCTAATTAAATACTCTGAACATTCTATTGTTATTTACCTACAGAAAGGATTCACAGATTGTCTCCCTGGGGCCAAATCCTATCCACTACCTATTTTTTAAATAAAGTTTTATCGGAACACAGCTAAATCTTCCTAGTGTTTTATGGAACACAAAATCAGTATTGAATATGTAAGGCACAGAAAGCATGGTTTGCATACTGAAAGTATTGATTAATCTGGCCCTTTATTTATAAAGTTTCCTGATCTCTGACCTATCTCCTTCATACCTCTTTTTTTTTTTTTTTTAATTTTTACCAACACATTGCCAACCTCTTTCTTGGATTAACTTAACTATTTGGTTTCTATGTATTTCTAAGTCCTTGAAAACTGCTGAAGAATATCATAGAGCAAATTTATATTTTAAGACAACAATCAACATTATAAATTGGGTATTTACATGTGCCTGATACATGTACCACTTTTTTTTTTTTTTTTTTTGCAGTTCCTGGCTGGGGCTGGGTTTGAACCTGCCACCTCGGCCACCTCCCTACTCCTTTGAGCCATAGGCGCCACCCTACACGTACCACTTTTTCAAGCATTGTCTACAATCCTAATTTCTGACACCCTCCCCTCTCTCCTCACGTATCTCTCTCAGCAGTGACTTTGCTGTGACAACACAGAGAAAATACAAGAAAATCTCCATACTCATGGCTCGTCAACCACCTAGCACTGAACATACCTGCCTCCATTTGCAACCATCACCTTTATCCCTGATCCTGTGAAGCTCTTAATCCTCCCTAATTTCCTCCTCTGAACTCAGGATTGGTTCTCACTTTACTTCATGAAGAAATTATATGTTTAATAATACCTCTCTTTACTATAAATGAGATTTTCCTTTTTCACATAGATGCTTATTATGATGATTCCATGAAGTCTATTCTGTCAATGATTATTACCTTAGGTCTTGAACTATTTTTCTGAACTTTAGTACAATATAAGCTAAATTTCTGCTCAACACATCAACCTTTTCACCACCTCACCTGGACAAGTCTCTCCAAATAATAAATCTCCTACCTTCTGTTGTATTAAATGATGAATAATTACTATGATATTGAGTAAGGCTAAACAAATTGGAAGTTTAACTATTCTTGATATACGGTTTCAAAGTATACACTTCTTGTATTCACACACCAAACCCAACTTCATCTTTTTATATTCCCACATGATAAGCTTGTGTGGTTTGAATGACTTTGCCTTTTGTTGGCTTTCCTCCTCTCTCCATAAAAACACTAATTTTTGTTTGAAAAAAAAATGTCTATGCTGGTTGTTTGTCAAAAATAGTAAGGGAGACTTTTTTTTCCAGTACTACTGTGATGTGAGAGAAACCATTGCTACGTGGGGAAGATATTGAACTAAACCCTGAATACAGCAAATGTCTGGGAATTTTTAACTAAAGAGCTGAGCGATGGAGTCAGTGCACGGAAATTGATTATACATGGTATATCAAGGGCAGAGTGGTTTCCGGCTAAACTAGACTCTTGCTAAAGGCATGACAAACAGATAAGACATCAGGTGAGAGGGGATTTAGAATAGATTGACTCAGCAGGATTCTTTGTTAAAACTTGGATCCAGAAGAGAGAACAGAGAAGCCTGACTAAATTTTTGTCCAGGAGAGTGTCAGTTTCAGCATTCTTTGGTACACGTGGTCACAGCGTTCAAAAGCTTCTTAAGATGCATCGCAGAAGGACAATGATAAACCCCGTTAAGATTTAGGAGCCTTCCAGTAGATCTCACCCAAATGAAAGATTGCATATTGTTTGATTCTATGGCTTTATCTACCATAGTCATTACATACAGAATATATACACATGTACACATATACTTAGCAACTTTATTAAATGTTATCTAAATTCTTAGTTTTATTGTTTTAGTAAGGACAGTAAGTGGTGGGGATATGGTAACGTATATTTCTGGTTCTGCTATAATGCCCAATTTAAAATATTTCATTGAGATTGATTGACACATTTTTATCTGATGTTTCAAAATACAGACTAAATAATCATATACTTAAATATCCCCATTATTCTGGTCGTAACTCCTGGATGTTTCAGGAAACAGACGTGACAATGCAAGTTGCAATAGTATGTCTGCTGTGGACCCAAATTACACTAGTAGTATTAGTACCAGCAACATGGTTTTGTAAATGTTGAATGACTTTTGGATGCCTTAAATATTATTTTAAATTTGTTTGTGGAAGTAGGTGTTGAAGGGGTTACATTATGTGCCATTATGAAGTAGTGGAAGGAGGCTACTCTATAATCAGATTGAAAATCATAACAACTGCTATGAATGGAAATGGCTTGTTGAAGTATGTTAACTAAAGTAACTGGTAGATGTTGAGGTATGTTCATTTTTTCCTTTTATGTATTCTTCTGAAACTTGATTTATCTGGGTACATTTCCCCAGAATTTCTCTAGGACAGAATTTCACATTAACAAACCTAACTTTACATTATGCATTAATTTCCCCGAAACATGTACATTTGTTGGATGAAAATCATGTTTTCCAAATAAGCATTATAGTAGAACTGGCAATAGTTAAACTATATTTATTCTGGTTCTGCAATTATAATTTTACATTATTTAAATTTAAATATTTTTGTCTATTAATCATTTGTATTGTATTTTATTGTATTTTTGGAAACCATATCTCACTCTGTCACTCTGGGTACAGTGCTATGACATCACAGCTGACTGCAGCCTCAAACTCTTGGGCTCAAGGAATACTTCTGTTTCAGCCTCCCAAGTAGCTGTCTTAATCATTTTTAAAGAAATAATTATTTTCAAAATTTGCTTCATGAAGCAACATATCCTATCAACTGACGCACTTTACTCTGTGAAAATTTCCAGCCCCCAAATGGCGTTACTTGTGTCAAACCAAAGACAAACAAACAAAAAGAAGTTGGGAGGGAAACTCATGCACGTGTATCTGTGATAAGAAATGTTGCAAAGACCCCCTGACTCTCTGAAAAACCATAAAAGTCTCACATATGACGTTCTCTGAAGACAATCTCCCTAGCAACATCTGGTATCAAAAATAAGTATTTGTCAACTTCTGTAATAAGCTTCTCTAGCCAAGGAAGTGTGACCACAGCACATTGCTATTCCTTGTGATTCCCAAATACACTTTGTTTTAGAGAGTTAGTCTCTCTGCTGTTAATATTAAGTTGACATAATTTAATGTCAGAGCAGGATCCAAAGAGGACAAGCCTTTTTTGTATCAGCAGTCCCTGGAACCCTGTGTGGTACCCTTCTGAACCAGTGCGCTCTCCGTGTCCACTAGTTGTCTTTCTGCTGGTTAGTCCTGTCTTGGTTTTGAGCTCCTTCTTTTTCACTGAGCTCTAACTTTATTTGGGATATCTCTGCCTTTTGGAATCCTCTTTGAGTTTCATGTATGGGTTTGCTTTTTTTATACATGAAATTAATCTTCTTAAGAAACAAGGTAAGTTTAAAAGATCACATATTGAACTAAATCAGTCTCCAAAATACACCCTTATGGAATTTATCTATTTTGAAATTTTTGTAAGACATTTACATCTAAATAATAATCTCTGTTTTATAAAGGTGACTCCCCCGTACACCTTAAGATATTACACTTTGACAATGGCAAAGCCAAAGACTTACGTTGATGTATGTACCCTTCTCCTTGACCATTTTGTCTTAAGCTTCCTTCTTATACCTTTTTTCATTTCAGCAATTAACAGTGTTAAGTTTTGTGCTTTTTGAGATATAAATTTTCTACATTATTTTACCTAAAAGTCATTCCTTTGGAAGTACAAATTAAGGTTTCCTGAGCTAAGATGTGTTTATGGTACTGCAACAGATTATTAAAAGACTGATAGTTTCAAAGAAGGAAAAAAACTGGAACCCAAGCAAACTAAAATTCTTCAAGAATGTAAGATCTATGTCTAACTGTACTTTTATGTATATGTGACTATTTCTATTAAATATGTGTTCAATGTATGTAATTTTTTTCTTGTTGTTGCAGTTTTGGGCCTGGGCCAGGCTTGAACCCACCACCTCCAGTATATGGGCGTCATTGAGCCATAGGCACTGCCCAATGTATGTAATTTTTAAACCAAAATGTATAAGGAGAAAAAATAAGTGCTTAAGACAAGTCTTCCCTTATAAAAATAGAAACTTAACTCAATTGCCTTTTAGTTCACATAATCAGAGATGATCTTTGGCAAATTAAGTTAGTTTTAAAATTTGTTCATAACATAAAAGTGGGAATGTTAAACTGGATTCTAAATTATTCTAGTTTCCTCCAATATCTGGCTGCAGCTCTCCAACTAATAGTAAAACTTCTCTGTTCCTAAAACTCTATTAGCTGTAAGTAGACAACTTGATATAATTTTCAAGAGATAAGTTTCATGCCTGAAGTGGTGACCACACCAGAATTCACCACCATGTCCAATGTTGTAACCAGAGATATTCAAACTGCAAATCAGAGTGAGGATTTGATGACTTTACATTGTGGCACTGTGGACAACTTTTCCCAAGACACAAGAATAAAACTTCACTACTACCTTTATTTTTTTGTTTCTTTTTTAGCCTTATGCCCACTTCTTTCACTTGGAAGAGTAATGCTATAACTATAATTTCACTATCAGTAGCTTCTGTGAGTAACTGAGCAAAATATTGGATCTGACGTTGTAAACCAACATCTTTCCATCACCTAAGTGATCCTTTAGTCCACCCAAAGGGTAACTATAGCAACACCTCTAATGATTTATTTATTATCTTGTGTATCCTTGTGGTCTGTAATGCAAAGGCTATTTCCTTCCAAAGTGCTCATTAAATTTTCTTGCCAGAGTAGTAGATAATAAAAAGCTCTCAATTATCTATTGGTTGAAAAAGAGTGTCTATGCCATTGCTAATACTATATGCTGTAAATAGATAAATTTATCTGTAGAAGTTGAGACCTAATTGCATAAAATAAAAGAACAAGATTTATGACTACAGCAGATCTCACCGCATCCCTCACCGCATCCCTCATAGTCTTTTGATTTGTTAGTTGGCAGTCTTTGGGCCTAGGTTCATGGATCAGAATGATTAAACAGAAAGGGTCGATCACATCACTATTAACTTTATTCTGCATGGTCCTTTTTAAACGTTGTACCTCTTCCCTGTCCAATCTCTGCAGAAATATTATGTCTAACAGAATAATGTTCACCCAGTGCTTTGAAATGGCCACCAATGCCTATGGAATTGATAAACTTTAACTTAGCAATGGACTCCAGGCAGATTTATCCTGAGCACAACTGCTTATAAACATCCTTGTTACTAAAAGAATTTTGAAGTCTCTACTTTCTTAATTGCTGTATATTCCCCTCTGATGTGGGATCAGACCAAGTGAGATTGATCAGCTGTGTTCTCAAAAGAAGATCTTAATCAAAAGGGAGAAAGTGAAAGTTGTCAGCATGAAAATGAAGTCACTTATGTCCTCAAATAATAGCAAAATGGAGGCCCTAAAAGGCCCTTCATGCACTTATGTCTATGAAAAGAAGCACTACAAAGGCTGTTTGATAACTAAAAAAATTCAGATATGATGCCTCCAAGAAAACATTTCTCAAGCAATAGTCATTTTTACACATATTTGCCAGTTCCCACAGTAAGTTCCAGTGGCCAGGGAAGTTTATTTTAGAACAACTTACAAGGATTTTCCCCTTTAACCCTTAAAATAAATTGGCCTCCCCCAGATTTGTCAAATGTGAATGTGGCTCACCTTAGCACAAATATCCTGAATTCCAATTTCTTGCTATTCCCAAATAAACTATTTTTCTTTTTTTGGAAAGTCAGTCTCTCTGTTCTTTATTTTGGTTTCACAATTTCAATAACTTTAATAGAAATATATCTTTCTTAAAACCATAGTACAAATTTCAAGTGTATCTATAATCACAATAATTGTGAAATAAATAATTGCTTTGATTTTGAGAATGATGATTTTCTTTTATTTCCTCCAAATTAAAGAAATACAGATCATTTTTAGTTAACTACCAATTAATTTATATATATATAGTTTAGAAGAAAATTTCTTTTAGTAAGGAATTTCAGAAAATTCAGTATATACTAAATATTTTTTTTACCTATATAAATGCCAAGCTGGGCATAATACAATGATTAAACAAATAACCTGCTTAAGAGATTAATGGGGGTAGTTTTATATAAGTTATTATAACCTGTAAAACATATCTAAAATTGTTAAGTCACAAAAACTTCTCTAACATTTGCTAGTTCCAAGAATAAATTAGCTTTCCTTTTAGTCAGTGAGTCCACGTTCTATTTTTATATATCGAATCAGTGACTAAAATCTGTGTAATAGTTCATGAAGCTTTAGTTGGTTATTGCTTTAGGCAAATGAAAACTTTCTTAAAATAGTAAGAGATATTAAAAAATAAGCTATATTTCTTTTTTTAAGCAATTTACTGTTTTTATAATCAAAGTTACTTCTCTTTTAGAACTTTTGAACTCTATGGCCATATAAAAATGGTACTATTGGTAACAGTAGTAGAGTCAAACTGAGACAAATTTCTTCCTCACAGTTTTTTCTCAGTTTCTAAAGTGGGACACTACTTTTAACATGGGCTGTCATTCTGAGTCTGATGTAGTGTGAATGCCACCTGCCTTATACAACCAAAACTGTGTACATCCCAAGGCCACATCAAGGTACAAGGAAGATTAATCATTCCTTCTTTATGGCATTAATAGTGAAATTGAAAAAGATAAACAACTTTTTCTCCTGCATGGTGGTTATGAATTTCCCACCTCCAAAGTGGAAAAAAAATAAACTCATCTGGGATGGTGCCTGTGGCTCAAAGGAGTAGGGCACCAGCCCCATATACTGGAGGTTGGGTTCAAACCCGGCCCTGGCCAAAAACTGCAAATAATAATAATAATAATAATAATAAATAAATAAATAAATAAACGCATCTGTAATAAGAGAAAATGGCATTGCCCCTGAATGGAAGCAAAGGTGAGAAGAAGAGCCTTAGTCATGGTAGGGTCCTGTCCCTGGTCTAGATGCCAAAATCTTTGAGATGTTCTGCTTCCAGAACTCATACTTTGAGTCTTGGGTATTTCTAGCATTTTTCAATAAATACTCATGAAACCTGAAGTTAGTATGGTTAGAGGTATTGGGAAGTGAAAAAGTCCTGACTGGAACTGCTGCTTCATCAAACCAGGATTTGTACTTGTGCCCTGTTCCATTCTAAATCTTTTACCTGAAACCCCAGATACCAAATTCACAACAGGGCTCACACCTGTAATCTTAGACACAGTGGTAGGCCCTTGAGATTAGAAGTTCAAGACCAGCCCAAGAAAGAACACGACCCCGTCTCTAACAAAAATAAAGTAAATTAGCCAGGCACAGTGGCACATGACTATAGTCCTAGCTACTTGGGAGGTTGAGGCAGGAAGATCACGTGAGCCCAAAGGTTTGAGGTTGCTGTGAGCTAGCGTTAGGCTATGGAATTCTAATCTTGTGACAGAGCAAGACTCAGGCTCAAAAAACCCCACGAACTCAGGTGGTGCATGCTCAAAGGAGTAGGGTGCTGCCCCATATGCTGGAGGTGGCGGGTTCAAGCCCAGCCCTGGCAAAAAACTGTCAAAAAAAAAAAACAAAAAAAACTGCAAACTCAAAATAGTTTGTTCTGAAACATATTTGCAGACTATGGGATGGAGCTTATAATAAATATGTCAATTTCTATTATATATAGTTAAAGAACATTTGGACAAATAATATTCAATAGTGTATAGATAATCAAATCAGTTTTTGCTAAAAAATAATTTTAGGGAGATTAAAATTTAATACCTAATGAATTAAAATAAAGAAAACCTTTGGATTGCTGTGTGACAGCAGTGATTGAAGAAATATGCAGCTATATTTGGTTTATATCTCACAAGATCATCCACTGTAAAAACTTGTTACAAAGATTAGGAGGAGGAAAGGCAGAGCTAATAACTTAGTCAATAACCCCTCAGGGGAATTAAGTTCGGTTTCTCAGAGAAAATTTTATTTGAACTGTTAACTAAGGATATGTTTAAGTTATTTGTCTTGTACAACTTTCAAACAATTTCAAAGATATGCAGATTTAACTTTTACATTTGTTTGTCAATTTTAGCAAACATATGGATTGCAATCACTAATTATCCCTATAAAAAGTCTATTTCCCATGAAGTTAACATTTATGTAATTAGGTATGTAAATATCTGTCTTCTGAGCATTTTTAAGAATTCAATTGATTCTACATTTTCAAATTTTATGCTTCATAAATAGAAAAATCTAGTTTTACAAGATAGATTTTAATATGTAATTTCTCCAAGACAAAACTGGAAATCATTTTTCTACAATTACATGTTGAGTAATTTACAAAGATTCTTTCTTTTTCCTTTTTTCTTTTTGAGACAGTCTCACTATGTCACCCTCAGTAGAGTTCTGTGGTGTCACAGCTCACAGCTACCTCCAGCTCTAGAGCTTAAGTGATTCTCTTGCCTCAGCCTCCCAAGTAGCTGAGACTACAGGCACCGACCACAATGGCCAGCTATTTTTTTGTTGCAGTTTTCGTTGTTATTTAACAGGCTGAGGCCAGGCTTGAAACCGCCAGCTTCCATGTATGTGGCTGACACCTTACTTACTGAGCTACAGGTGCTGAGCCTGAACATTCTTTCTTATAAGAAAATAATAAAAGCAGGAATACTTCAATCTGTAACCTAAAATGAAAGTTTCAAAGGTGTGCAATCTTACAGTAAGTAGACTGCAATTAAGGCACTCTTTCATAATGAAACTATTAATTCATTAACTTTTTATTAATTTGCTGACTTAAATTCACAAGATCTATAAATTTAGAAAGAACCTACAGGTTGGCTAGCAGATCCTCTGACTGAAAACTAAAGCAGAAACTTCAGAGAAAGATGGAACAGGAATTTTATGCCAAATGATTTGGCAAAATAAACATTTAACAGTCATAGGAGGAGATACGACTATTTCTAAAGGGAGTTTATACACAAGCATGGTAAGCAAACATGTACATTACTTACATCCCATGTTCACATTGGGGTGAGAACAACATTGAAATGACATAATAGTAGGCTCTATATGTCAAAGGATGAAACAAAGAACAGAAAGTTACTTTGTGTACTGACTCCATAACCACCCCAAGGTCAGTGGTAAGTGCTTAGAAATAAATGCTTTGTAAACTTGGTCGGGTGCATGTTGAAATTGTAAAGCAGGGACAGGGGCAGCCAAGGCTATTGGTGATTGATTGAGTCAGTGGAGTAGTGTTCCATTTATTTTCCAGAGCTGGTTTCTTTTTAACTCATAGGAAAATAAACAAAGAAACAAAAATCTCATGAATGTTAGTGAAGAAAAAGGGTACACTGGAAGCATGACTAATATTATCATAATGGCCGGTAAACTTAACTTTTTTTTTCTGGCATCTTGTTACTCAAGTGGAGTTTATTCAATCAGTCAGAAGGCTTAAGAATTTATTTTACTTCCCCACATTCATTCATTAGCAATGTTTTACTGAATTATTTCTCTCTAGCAGTCAATGTGGGAAGATAGAGATGATCCCACCTTATTGAAAATAGATTAAAAAATAAACACACTATAGGTAGAATATTTTTCTGTAGTAGGTCCCCTGGCTTGGAGATTCAAAGAATGAACCCACAGAACACACACATCAGTGGTAAGATAGGATTTATATATAGAAAGGAACACAGAAGGAAGGAAAGGCACCAGAGTCTCTGGAAGAGGAGGGAGACCCAACTGGAGAGTCCTGAATGGATCTTTTTTCTAAGGGGTTTTATAAATAGGGAACTCTTGATAATTACATTTGACCAGGACTTGGCAGACAGAAGACACTTTTTCAATGCTGACTAGAGAATAAGTGTATTAACAAATGAATGTAGTTCCTCCACCTCTGGGCATTATAGAAAGGAGACCACTTCAGAAGAGGCCTGGCTTACATGAAATAGTGGAAAAACTGCTTTTTTCCTCTTTTCCCTGTATTCACAGAGTGCAGTTTGGAGAAAAAGAAGGCTGTTTGTTTAGATTTAGGAAATAGAGGTCCTTCTCCAGCCCTGCATGGGGGAACCCTGTATCAACACATTAATTTCCAATTGTAAAATATTCACATGAAACAAGCAAACAAAATATATAGAAAATATATAGAAAAGGTCTATTTAGAATGAATAGGGAGAGCATCCTTGAGGCAGTGTCATTGAAATAGAAATCTAAATTAGAAAAGGGAAAAACCAAAGAGAAGGTGGAGAAAAGACATTTTAAAACACATGCACATTTCCTGAAATGGAATAAAGCCTGGAAAAATTGGAGAATTAGGAGAGGTTTTGCCTCACCATAATGAGCTAATGATTTGAGAAAATTTAAAGATACAAATAGATAAAATTATGCCTAACTTTGTAGGCTTTGACGAAGACTTTGATTGCATTCTAAGTGACACGGGGATACACTGATTGATTTGAAGAAAAGAAAAAAACTTGGTCAAATTTTTACTGCAGTAATTAGGCTCTGCTGGAAGGAAAAAGGAATGAAGTATAAAGAATCTGGAAGCAGGGAGACTATTTTTGGAGAGTGATTTTCCTTTGACATTAGTTAATACTGTTACTCATGCTCTTTATTTTATCGGTGATTTTATTCTCAATTATTGGAGTCAGAAACCTAAGAAACATCATTGTCTCTCTTTTGTGAATTAAGGTGACAACAGCAGAGATAAAGACAAGCAGGCATCCTAAACACTATTTAAAGGATATCAATAGACTTCCAGGGAATTTGACATAAACTCACAGAAATTTGAAGAATCAAGGATGGAGTGAAAAAGTAACATCACCCACGGGACTAGGTAGGTGACGCTAATACAATAGCTGCACAAAATCAAGAATCATTGAACTATGAAAAAGATCAGAAAAATGGCATTGGGTTAATAGATATCCTACATTTAGAAATTCTTGTAAAAAAAAAAGAAATTCTTGTAAAAAATGAAGATCCCTAGAAATTTGCCATGTATGTTATTCATTAGACAATAAAATAAGAACTTAAAATAAATTCAAATGGATTAAGAATGTTCATAAGGAAAAAAAAAATCATGCCAAAAACAACAGAAAAGAAAAGAAAAAGAAAAAGTCAAGCCATGACAATATGAAAGAATAGAAGAAACAGAAAGAGCAAGATTTGTATATATGAGAATTTTTAAATATTTTTATTACCGGAATTTCTTTCTTAGTAGGTTCTTGGTCTTGAGGATTTGAAGAATGAACCCACGGACCAGAGATCCATGGTAAGATAGGATTTTTATTAGATGGAAAGGAATACAGAAGGAGTAAAAAGCACCAGAGCTTCTGGCAAAAGGGCAGACCTAAGTTAGAAGTCTGCCTCATGGGCCCTTTGCCCCTAAATATTACATTTATGGCCAGGACTTGATAGGTGGAAAAACATCTTTTCAAAGTTGAGTTCATTAGCGAACAAAATGCAGTCCCTCCTCCACTAGGGCAAGGTTATCTTAGGGAAGGGATTAGGGTGTGTGCTCTTATACAAGGTGAAACTATCCAAAACCTTTCAGGCTGCTTTGTTCATGACCTTGGTAGAGGGTGTGCCTGGAAAAGGCAGCCTGTTTGTGTCTGGAAATGGGGGTCTGATTTCTGAGCTCACCTTGGCTTAGACAATGGGGAAATCCTGTATCATTTTGGCTATCAAAATTATATTTACTTAGCTTATTTCCTTTAATTCAAGGAGACGCTGGCAATGAATCCATTAGTATAAAAATGATTGCTAATGATTGAGACTAATTTTTATATAAATTATAGTTAAAAAAAACACATTATCATAAAATTTACCTGTAGTTTATCCTTTTTTGTTTTAATTTCCCCTTGACATCCTATGACTGCAATATATCTTAAAAAACAAAACACAAAAAGAAAAAGAAAAATCTCTTTCGGATTTTTTTTTTTCTACTCAGTCACAAATAATGTGACTTTCTGGTCACGATAATAAAGTTTATACCAATATTTCATAATTTTACCTCAGAATTTTTTTACCAACTATTCAGGGGCATTCAAAATTTCCATGTGCTGTGTCCCTGAGTCACATTGCTTTGTATTACAGTCTTACCCTATACTGCAGATCTGTTTATTAGTGTACCAACTGACTTCCCAAATCCAATACATTTGTCAGGAGTTTTTATCACGTGATCACTAAGACCTTAAAGTTACTCAATAGATATTTGTTGAACAAATTATAAAATATTTTCTTTGGCAGGTCCTAAGGCTGTTAGAAATCTTTAAATGTCCCCTTGTGATTTCAGTCATGGCAAGGGGATAGAGACAGACAGAAATAAAAGTAAGAATGAGTCTTAGCAGTAAAAAATTTGTCGAAAAGAGAAAAAACAGAGGGATTACATATAGTTACCAGAGGTTTACCCTTTTGACTGTGAACAACATTGATAGTCATTCAAACAAGATGTTTGCTTGGGTCGAATGATGCCATTTTGCAAACAAAAACTTGAGGACCCATGTTACTGTTATGTTACTTGACTTGAGTCTGTAAGCATGATATACCTCATGGTCAATAGATTTCACAGTTGTGCCTAAAATAATTTGTACAAATAGTGGGTCCTGGTGGAAGTAATATATATATAAGTACAGAGTATGGTAAATTCAAAGAGTTGTTAAATTTCTTGAATTATGCATTTTATCATGTTTTGAGTTGTACCAGACAAAAAAAGTATTATTACATTTTCATTGATATGACAAAGCTTTACCATTTCATGTTAAAAGTGTTTTATTTGCATATTACTTTTTATAAATGTAAATATGAAATATTGAAACTGAAACCAATGTGAGAGAATTATTTTGATTAGTGAGAACCAAAGAATGCCCAATAGTGTGCAGTGTATCCAGACGGTGTTATCACTGCAGGCCTCACTTGGCACATTTCCTTTCTGAGCACTAATCAGAGTTTTGAGAAACAAGGAATTCAGTTGACTGAAAAGAGATAATTCAGGCCTTAAAATACATGTGTACTTATAGAGGCTACATTTCAGCTTTTAAGTCTACTTTAACTATAAACTCTTACAAACTCTTTTTAGTAGGTTTTAGCTGGGAAAATAGCAAATGTTTCTATTTCATGGCTTTTCTTTTCTGAAATTTATCTCAAGTAGGAGTCTTTGCAGTGGGGCATATTTACTTATTAGAGGTCTAAGGCAGTGTTTTACAACATTTTTAATCTGACAGCACACTTGAATCTTTATTAAATTTCTACAGCACACTTAAATTATGTTGATCAGGAAAAAAAAGAGAGTAAAAGAATATACTTAATGTGCTTTGAACTTTTGAAAATAATCTAATTATCTTTAAAAGTTTTCACAGCACACCTGAGATCTTCTCATGGCACACACTGTTCTGTGGTATTACCATTTAAAACTGTTTGCTTTGAAATGTTTTAACAAATTATTTTTTATTTTCCATGGGTATAGTTTCATTTAGGTTAAGAGAGAAGGCTAAACTAAAAGATCTTTCTATCACACACTAAATTTAAATCACACACCAAAATTTAAATCAAATTGTTACTGAACCTCCAATACCACTAGGTCTAGGTCTCTTCACTTACTGCACAAAAAGCCAGTTATTGAGAGAAGTAGGATCCTCAAGGAAGAAAGGAATTTTAAGGTAAAAGATGTCTGTTATATGAAGGAGAGAAATAATCTCAAATCCATCTGTCTGATCAAGTAAGTGCAAGAGCTTTTACAGAAGCTTGTAGAGTGCAGATCAGATCTAGTAGGAATTTGAAGTCTTAGGGTCTTCAGGTGGGCTGATTCAAGAATCAGCTGTTGGTGGTGAATAGTGAGGCGTGTGGAGTAGAGAGTCTTGACTGGAAAAATCTGAGGGAACAAAAATTAACTTAGGGAGGGGGCCTTTTGCAAGGCCAAGTACAAAATGTAACCTTTAACTATTTAAAACAATTCTCATTAATATGTTTTTCCTGAGCTAACAGTATCTACTGGAAAAAAAAATTTTGTGCTGGGTCCAAATAATTTTAACTACATTGTGAATCTGATCTCGGCTGAAATAATTTTTAGCTTAGTAACATTCCCTGGTCAAAACCACGCTGAGATTTACAATTTCTAAGGTCTGAGAGGGATCTCTGAATATACTTTTAGATACAAAAGTCTAAATATCAAAGGTGTACCTATTTTAATAGGTTGTTGTTGCAGTTTTTGGCCAGGGCTGGGTTTGAACCCACAACCTCCGGTATATGGGGTCTGCACCCTACTCCTTGAGCCATAGATGCTGCCTCATGTCTTATATTTGTATATAAGAATTACATCCTCGGGTGGCACCTGTGGATCAGTGAGTAGGGCACCTGCCCCATATACCGAGGGTGGCGGGTTCAAGCCCAGCCCCGGCTGAACTGCAACCAAAAAATAGCCGGGCATTGTGGCGGGCGCCTGTAGTCCCAGCTGCTCGGGAGGCTGAGGCAGGAGAATCGCTGAAGCCCAAGCGCTGGAGGTTGCTGTGAGTCCTGCGACATCATGGCACTCTACTACTGAAGGTGGTAAAGTGAGACTCTGTCTCTACAAAAAAAAAAAAAAGAATTACATCCTCAAAAAGGTTGCAAAAATGAAATCCCCCTCAAGATCTGAAGTTCATTCCAAAGGTAACCAAACAAAAATTAAAGACTCATTATTAGCAAGGTAATGAAGGTGAGACCGTTAGGACAGATTCCCAAGAGCTGGCCCATTGGGACAGACAGCAATATTGAACCACAGATGGAGTCCCAGCTGGCTGCCTGACGTAAGACCAATAACTTGGGGCTCTCCAGGGAAACTGAGGTCAGAGAATAAATGTGTTGCTCACAAAGCCAAGCTTCCCAGAAATAAAACAAGATGAAAGAAAAATCTAGTCATATTTTCCTCCTTATAACAAACCACACAGGGAGATAGAAACAAGGAAAACAAAGAGACAATTTTTTTGGAAATTAAAGCTGAATAAACAAGTAGGTACCTAAAACAAATCCACAAGAGTCCTAAATCTAAAATGTAAAATAAACAACCTTTCATTTAAAAAAAAAAAAACAAATGCATTCTTAAAGATTTTTCTCCTGCCCATCTAAACCTGAAAAGGAAGGGAAAGTGGAAATGTTTTACCTTCTTCTCTTGAGCACACACCACAGAAGTAAGTCTGGCTGACTTTCGTAGTAATCATACCTTTTCCGCAGCTTTTTCTAATTCATACAGAATTCCATGGGAATTCCTAGACCTAGTGGAGTGTCTCTGTTGTCCTGTTATAAAATTTTAGGGATGAGGGGATAACTTATTTTCTTTCCCCTTGTAGGTTCTTAGTTGGGACACACTCTTGAAAACAAAAGTCTAATTAAGAAAAGACAAACAAACAAGTTTATTACTCATGCTGTAGCCTTCATGCAGCAGAGGCATGAGTTCAAAAGTATTCTTCTCAGAAGGCAGTAGTTTGAGGGGCTTCTATATTAAATAGTATTTTAACAAAGAGCCATTAGTCCTATATAGTAATGAGAGGAAAAACAAACAAACGAACAAAAAACAAAGATAGTGTCTTCAGGATTCCAAGATGTGAAAAAAATATTGGAAGGTAAATTTGGGGTCAGAGTGAAGTCTGGTCCTGGACCCTGGCGCATGACGCCTCTGCTATCTGAGTTCAGTTACTTGTGGGTATGCGGCTGCACACCTTCTTGGGATGATTTGGTGGTGTGTTTTAACCTTCTGTGTTACCGCTGGCCAGGCCCTAAAGCAGGGTGCATCTTTCTCTCCCGAGGAGTCTGCTCCCAGGCCACAGAGGAGTTGTACCTATTCCTTGAGTCACCAAGCCTCTCCTCCTCAGGGAGTCACCGTGTTTCCTCCAGTGTTCTCTGCGCTGCCACATCACCTCCAGGGCGTCCGGGAGTGTCTGGACACCTGCTACATCCCAGGTGTTTTGTTCTCTGCTGAGAAAGCTGTAAGAAATATCCAGCCCCGCCCCCAGCCCTGTAGGCATTTTTCTTCTCAAAGGCCTCTCCCACAGTGTGGAGGGCCCTTTTGACCCTTCCACCTTGGGCCATGCCTGGCGGGGCACCAAAGCTGACAATAGGCTCGCTACCAAGTGCCACATATTCCTGCTGAGCCACCTGTCTATTCTTCCCTCCTGGAGTGCCTCCATGCTGGCCTGAAGTGAGTCCTGCCAGTGACACCATTTGTAATACAAATGATGTGATTGGGATAGGCCTGAGAGGAACTTAGAAACCCAGCCAAGGAGGTACAACAATGTCTTTATTCAGCTCCTGGCAGCAGGCAGCAAGCCTGGCAAGTCTGCCCTTTCCGCCTGTGGCAGCAGGGGAGCTAGCATAGGAAGTCTGCACAATTGGAAGGTCCTATACGTATATATACCCCGGGGGACAATAGTGCATGGTGCCAGACCGCAGTTGTGTGATGGTCACATCACTGTGCACAGTTAGGACTAAGACACACGAGGTGCCTTCCAGCAGAACTGTGGGTGACGAGAAAGCCCGAACAAACTTGTCTCACCCGACATTCTTGTATTTTTCTTTTTTACAGTTTTTCTTTTCGTCCAAATGTTTTTGATCAGTGATTAAGTCCACAGAGGGTGAGGGTTCAGAGGGCGTATTATATTTAAGAATTTGCATTAGCAAACATGAGAGCCCTGCACCTTTTTGCTTAAGTAAACTTTTGTTTGTACATAGCATTCCGCGTTTCTGGTTTGGTATGTTTAAGAAGCTACTGCATTTGACTGGATCATTCAAATATTCAGTAGTCATTTACCAAATAGACACGGAAGTTCTGTCTTCAAATTCTCAGAAACTCTAAACTCAATTATCTATCTAAAGTCATGTTTTTGATCAAAACTCCAAGAAGAGGGAAAAACAATAGAACTTGCTGTAATGTAAAGAAAAATATTGCTATCTCTCTATTGATCACTTTGGATGATGAGAGAGGTGTATAAACATTTAACTAAAGAGGAATCCCTCAGGAGCTACTCTGAAGTGCTTTAAAAGATGGAACTACTGAAGGAAAAAGATTGAAAACAATTGGCTTAGCTGTTCCGAAAGTGGAGAGACTATAACAGTAATCTGTCATTGTGTGGGCAGACAAATTGTTGGAAAATTGGATAAATCAAAAATCACTGGGAGGCAGCTATTTTGTCCTTGGGTATATTAGATATCTTGGGAAAATGTTATAAAATGGTGAACATTTGCCACCCAAAAGTTTCTAGCTGTTTGGATTTTAGTGTAACACAAAGCCAAGAGTCCATTATAATTTTAATGATAGATAAAATCTGAATCTAAAGAAACTGTCTCTTTGGTAGTGCCTGTGGCTCAGTGAGTAGGACACCGGCCCCATATACCGAGGGTGGCGGGTTCAAACCCAGCCCCAGCTGAACTGCAACCAAAAGATAGCCGGGCATTGTGAAGGGCACCTGTAGTCCCAGCTACTCAGGAGGCTGAGGCAGGAAAATCGTGGAAGCCCGAGAGCTGGAGGTTTCTGTGAGTCCTGGGACATCATAGCACTCTACTGAGGGCAGTAAAGTGAGACTCTGTCTCTACAAAAAAAAAAAAAAAAAAGAAACTGTCTCTTATGAAATACATTTATTTCATTGTAAACACGAGAATACCTTAAATAAATATAGGTTTTGCCTATATTTGTAAATGTATATGCAGTAAAGTATCTAAGAATTTCTTTTCTCCCTTTCCTTGCTATTTTCTGTTTGTTAATTTAATATGTTAGAATTATTACTATTGGACCCCATCCCAACTCCACTGAGTCTGCATAAACGCTGGTCGTATTTATGTTCATTAAACTTTGAGAAGCACTGTGTAATAGTGTTGTGTGTCCATGTTAAGAAACAAATTTGCCCCTTTTTCTTACTTAAAATTCTTCAGTAGCTTTTTAGAAGCTTCAAAAGAACTTCCAGTTTGTGGAAATGAACTGAATTTAGTTATATGTTTTCTTTGGTATCCATTGCTGCACAAGATAATAAAAGTTATTTTTGCCAATTCCAACCTATCATACACTTTCAAAAGTATATCTGTTTTATTTCTTTTTACTATTGGTCATATTTTCAAGCGAAGTAGAGTTTTATCAATAATAAGAATAAATACATGTATGTCAGTTTAAGACCTATTTCTACATAATTGGTCAATATAGGATCTGGTTAACTCTGTTTATGTATAAATATATAAATACATAGCTCTATTTATGTATAAATAAAATCTGAATACGCTACTCTATAGCCAGATCAGTCAATACAAAAAGATTGGCAATTTAGAAAGCCTTTTAATATTGAAAGGCTTGCATTTTGTTTTTATGTCTGCCAGTTACCCTTTTTAATTCTAAATTGCTTTATTTTAATATACACTTAATATTCTATCATGATATATCAATAAGAATAATAATTTATCCAAGAGATCCCATTGTTTTTACCAATACTCTGACACAAAATTAGTACAATATTGTTATGAGTTCTGCCTTGCACATTATCGGCTCTGTTTTCATTTTCTTTTGTTCATATTGTATCTCAATATATTTTCAACAATCCTTTTATTTTTAAACATGGTGCATTATATAGTTTAAGGATAATCTCTTCCTTGTCAAATTTGGTTTCTACCGATTGGGAAACTTAAAGGGTTTGCATTCATCACTAAAAATAATATCAACCTTTTCTATTTTTATGCTTGCAGACAATGTTATTAAGATACCCTTCCGTAGTTACAATAGTTCCTTGTTTCATTTGTAAATTATTTTATAAAGAAAATAGAGCTGCAATTATTTTGTTACTTTATTTCAAATAGATAATTTTCATTCATAATGCAAAGAAAAAAGTAACAATATGTTATGTGCCTACTTCCTTTTTAATCTGTGGATATAATCTTAGTTTACTTTAATCACAGATCTTAAATTAACAAATTTTTTTTAATTTTTATCTAATATGGTCACCATAATTTCATTTTGTATATAGTTGTATTAATAGTCACTGACATTATTTCTCATTATGTTTCCTTGTTATTATTTTTGGTTCTATATTTGATTAATTTTATTCAGGTAAAATTCAATTTTTATTTATCTTCTAAATGGAGATATGACATGTTTCTAAGACTTCCATTTCTTTTTTTTTTTTTGTAGAGACAGAGTGTCACTGTACCACCCTCGGTAGTGTGCCGTGACATCACACAGCTCACAGCAACCTCTAACTCTTGGGCTTACGCGATTCTCTTGCCTCAGCCTCCCGAGTAGCTGGGACTACAGGCGCCCGCCACAACGCCCGGCTATTTTTTTGTTGCAGTTTGGCCGGGGCTGGGTTTGAACCCGCCACCCTCGGCATATGGGGCCGGCGCCCTACTCACTGAGCCACAGGTGCCGCCCAGACTTCCATTTCTTATATATGTGATATAAAATTTCTAGTTCAAAATATTTTTCAAAACCCAATTAATTTTTTCCAGCCCTCAGAAATTACAAAACATTTTCAAGACTATCTACGCATCGTACACTTCAGAAATAAAAAGTTAGTCCTGTGTACAATCTGTGTACTTTTTTATTATTGTAGTTAAAGGATTATAAAATATTTATAGTGAGTATATTTTTATTAATATGGTTAGAAACCTAATCTGCAGTTTGATTTACAAATTAGGCAATATTTGACAATAATCAGGTCAGGAAATTTCTTTGTATATTATATCTTAGCCTGTCTTTGAATTCTTTGATTTTGGTTTTCGATATGCAAATTCATGTATTTACTCCATCTTCTTAAATTTTATTTCTGTAATTTCTCTTGTTTTCTTCTCAGTTGTTCAATTTTTTCTGTACCACAAGAGAGTTTCTAAAGATTGTATTCCATATCAAATATGCCAAGTAGCTCCTCTTCACACAAAACTGGAAATGGTCGAGGCAGGATTTTGGAGCCCTTAAGCAGGTGTCCTCAAACTTTTTAAACAGAGGGCCAGTTCACTGTTTCTCAGACTTTTGGAGGGCCAGAATATAGTTTAAAAAAAAAAAAAACAAAAAAACTATGAACAAATTCCTATACACATTGCACATATCTTATTTTGAAGTAAAAAAACAAAACGGGAACAAACACAATCACACCACCTCATGCGGCCCATGGACCACAGTTTGAGGACCCCTGTAAGCTATCCAGATTATTCCATTTCATGTGCCATCAATTTAGCTTTAAAATTTTATATATACTTCTTAAATTACAGAAATACCTGCATTTTTAATGAAATTTTAAATGTCATATAATTCTTATTGTGACCAATCTAGCTTTCATTTCAGAGATAAATACTAAAAATGATAAAATACAAACTTCAGGGGCAAGATAGCTAATTAGAGGAAGCAGACATATGTTTCTACACCAGAGAATAACCAGAATATTGATAATAAACCCATATGTCAAGAAGATTGTCATAAGAGTGGGAGAAAGAGAAAGACAACATAAAGGTGATGGGGGTATTGAAGGTCAAGCTGAAAGACAGCCTGCCTGCCTGAGGTCATTTTGGATGTTTTTTTAGTGCCTGGAGCAGAGCCCCCAATTGAGACATAAGAAAAGTATAAGCTGGATAGCTTAAGGGCTCCAAGATCCTGCCTTGACCATTTCCAGTTTTGTGTGAAGAGGAGCTACTCGGCACTCACGGGTCCCAGCATGTTGAGGGAGTTCAAGTGGAGTTTTACAGGCTTCCAAACCATGGACACTGACACCCAGAACTAATTGGGTGCCCTATCCGTAGTCCTCTGAGTCCTACCTTGAAGCTGCTACTGCCTGGCTACCAGATAAGGGAGGGAGCTGGAAACTCAGGTGATCTTTGTCTTTAGGTAGATTTCTTGTGTTATGAAGTGGGCCGCTGTGGAACCAAGGGGGTTTGTACTAGAAGATAAATCCTGACAGCCGGTCTTCCTCCATGGAGAATGACGTTCTTTCTCTTCTCCTCACCCAACTCCCTCACTGAACTGCAGTGAAACTTCATGTGGGTTGATGGAGTTTCCACTTGGCAGCTTGGGACCAATTCACCTTTCCTAGTCAGGGTCAGTACTTGGACTCGGGGGCCCTAGGATTGAGTCTGGGGGTCTGTTCCCATACTGCCATGACTTCATCTAACCATTTGCAACTGTTGATGGGAAATTTGTGAATTGATCTCAAGTGAGGAGTGAACTTGACTGACAGCAGAGTATGGAATATGTGCTGCAGTGAAGGTGTAGAAGACCCCTTCCCCCTCAGAAGTAACAGCTGTGCTGCGTCCTGGCCATGGAGGACTGCAGTCTGGTTCCACTGTGCTGCCTGAGTGCAGTTGCCTCCTCAGTGGCCTATCAGATTTGGCCAGTGCCAGGAAGGAGGAGCAACTTGAACCCGTTTTATCTCCAAACAAAAGGAAATTTTTGAAAAATCAGAGATGAAGTTCAAAATGTAGATCACAATTAAGATCAATGGCATTGGTGAGAAAGTTGAAAACCAACACAGAGAACCCAAAAGAAAAATAAAATCGAAGCATGAATGCAAAATTCAATAAAGAGATAGATAATTAAAAGAAAATCTTCTGGGAATGGAAGGATAACTTAGTGAAATAAAATTTTCAATGGAAAGTTTTAATTACAGACCAGATCAAATAGAAGAAACAAATTTCAGACCTTGAAGACATTACTTTTGAATAAGTCAGTGAAAACAAAGAAAAAATAATAATAAGGTGAACAAAGTCTTTAAGAAATGCAGAAGTATGTAAGACACCGAGTATAAGAATTATAGGTATCCTTGAGGGAGAAGAAGCAAAAGCATGGAAAAACTACTAGAAAAATAATGCAGGAAAAAAGTCCTTGTCTTGCTAGAAATGTAGATATCCACATACAAGAAGGTCATTGAACTCCTGGAAGCATTTTGCAAGCATGACATCTCCAAGGCACTGAAGTCATCAGAAAAGGTGAAAATTCTGCAGACTGTGAGGTGAAAGTGTCAGGTAACTTACAAACAAAAACTCATTCTACTAACAGCCGATTTCTCAGAGGATTCCTTATAAGCCAGATGGAAGTAAGGTTCTATCTTTAGTCTTTGTAAACAATAACTGTCAACCAAAAATTTTGTGTGCTACAAAACTAAGTTTTATGAATGAAGGAGATATAATGTGTTTCTAAGGCAAGCAAACGACAAGGGGATTTGTCACCATTAGATGTGTCCTACACGAAATCCTCAAAAATGCCTATAGATCAAATAAACAATCAATATCCACCAGTATAAAAACAATCATAATAAATACTCACAGCACTTGTAAAACATTAACAAAAGGAAGAAAACAGCTACTCGTTAACAATCAAAATAATAGCTAGTGCACTATCTCATATGTCAATGTTAACATTGAATGTAAACGATCTAAATGCCCACTTAAAAGATACAGATTGACATAATACATAAAAAACAAAACCCAAATATATTCTATCTCCAAGAAACTCATTTAAAAAGTAAAGATTTTCATAGACTCAAAGGAAAAAGGAAGAAGAAAATATTCCATGTAAATAGAAATAAAAACAAGCAGGAATAGCTCTTCTTATGTCAAATAAAATAAACTTTAAATCAACAACAGTAAAAAGAGACAAAAATGGACATTATATAATGATGTGGGGATTCATTCAACAGGAAGATATAACTATTCTAAATACATATGCACTAACACAGGAGTGCTCAGATTCATGAAACAAATACTGCTATACCTAAGGAAAAAAATCAAAAGCACCATCATAACATCTAGGGAATTTAATACTCCACTGACAGAACTGGATACTTTACTGAATAAAAGAAACAGTAAAGATACACTGCTCTTAAGTGCAATTCTAGAACAAGTTGACCTACAGACACAGCACTCTATTCAAAAACTGAATTCATTCATTCCAGAAGAGCATTCTATTCAAAAACTGATGAATATATAACATAATTTTTTCATCACCCCATGGAACATTTTTCATAATAGGTGATATCTTAGTCCTCAAAGCAAGTCTCAGCATTTGAAAAAAAAAATTGAAGTCATACCATATGTATTCTCAGAACATAGCAGAATAAAACAAAATATCAATTTTAGGAGGAACTCTCAAAACTACACCAATTCTTAGAAATTAGTAATTCTGCTGCTGAATGATCTTTCAACCATTGGTGAAATCAAGAAGGAAATCACTGTAACATTTCACATTGATGTCAAACTCTCCACATACTGCAAAGGTAGTGATAAGAGGGACGCTGATGCCACTAACTGCTTATATAAAAAGACAGAAATGTCACCAATTAACAACATAACGCCTAAGGTCATAGGTCAAATAACTAAACAAATAGAACAAATCAAACCCAAAGTGAGTAGAATAAAGAAATGCAGACGTGCGCACACACACACAAACACATACATGTATGACCTTGTTTGGAAATAGGATTTTTGCTGTTGTAAGCAAGCTGACAGGCCATTATGGTGTGACTTAGTCCATCACCGCTTGTATCTTCATAAGAAGAGGAAAAGAGACAGGAACACACAGCGGCAGAGAGAACCATGTGAAGACACATAGGAAGATGACCGTGTGAAAGCAGAAGCTATGAGTAGAAAGATGGATTAGGAATATTTACTGACTGGACACACATTTAATCAAATAGTTTATTATTTGGAAGTGCTGAAAAGGCTACATGAAAAAATTAGACACAAATGAACTGAACTTTTTGCCAACAACTTATGGCTGTTGTATCACAACAATGCACCAGTTCTCATCATACTGTCTGTGAATGAGTTTTTGGATAGTACACAAATAACCATATTGGAACAATCTCCCTACTCACCTGATCTGGCCCCCCAATGACCGTTTTTATCTAAAGATAAAGGAAATATTGAAAGGAAAATATTTTGATGACATTCAGCACATCAAGTGTAATATGATAACAGTTTTTTAACAGTCATTCCAGAAAAAGAGTTCCATTGAGTTCTAGTTGCATTGAAACTAGACTAGACCCTGGTTTTGGTGCATAGCTTCCCAAGGGGATATTTTAAAGGTGACTATAGTAATATTCAGCAATGAAGTATGTAGCTCTTTTCTAGGATGAGTTCATGAACTTAATTGGTCAGACCTGAGATTCGAGATGATTTACATATCATGCACCTTTCTAATTTCTACCCATTCCAGTCAGCTTAACACTACTATAAATTTAGCAGTAGAGAATTATACATCATGTAGTATTTTGTGCCAATTTATTTTGCTTAATATTGTATTTTTTTGAAATGCATTGTTTGCGTGGCTTATGATTGAAGCCATTAATTTTTATTGCTGTATAGTATTCTATTGGATTATTGTTACCTCAACTTATTGTTTCTTCTACTTTTTTTTTTTTTTTTTTTGAGGTAGAGCCTTACTTTGTCACCCTGGGTAGAGTGTCATGGCGTCATAGCTCACAGCGACCTCAAGCTCTTGGTCTCAAGCGATTGTAAGCCAAATGTAATTTAACGGGTAACATTTCAACTAATATGTTATTATCAAGATGTTACAACAGACTAATTCATGGTTACTCAATATATTTTTTGAAAACAAAACTTTACCAATAATATTCTGGGAAAATTAATACATCTAGAAAGCAGTAAATGATTTCTTGTCGAAGCTTTTTATTTTCCTCCAAGCTTTTTGTAGTAGCTTTTGTTTTAAAATTTCAAAGATTTGTTTTTCTTATTCTCCGTGGTTTCTATGGTCTTCGTTCTTCCTTTTCCCTCTTTTAACAATGATATTTTGCCCATCTTTATTTGTGGTCTTGCCCTTTTTTTTTTTATTTTGACTGCTGTCCTTAGGGATTTTTTAGACACAATCTTCGAATACAAAGGTCATTTTCCACCCAATCTCTTCCTCAACAATTCTTCTTCCAAACATCACCCTATTCTTATAAGCTAATGCTTCTTTTAGCCCATATTGCCCATAATTTTATCATGAAGTTTTTATTATTATAGCAATTAACTGTGTTGAACTATATATGAGGCATATTTCTAGATTGCTAAAATTTCAAGGTGAATGGTTAAATCAGGTTTTGTTGTTGTTCACTGAATTTCATTATTAAGATAGTAACTAGTACTTTCGATGCTCAGAGAGATACAAGCAGAGATTTTTATTTTGGTTCAAACTGCGATGACTGAAGAAAATCATAGACTTAAAAAGATTGCATTCGATGACAACTTTCAATGAAATAAGCTTAACAGAATAGGATTAAAATCTCAATTATATCATAATTATACATTCATTCTCTCTAGTTATATAGCTCTGTGAAGGAATATTTGGCTTTTCTTTCCAAAATAACTGAAAGTTTAGTGAGCAAGTCAGATATAAAAGAGTTATAATGCAGCAAAGTGAATACAAAATTCACTTTGGACCCTGCTTAGCGTAAAATCTTGATGTTCTGGGATATGGGCCCTGAAGGCCTTCCATATGGAACCAGCAATTCTCTGAACAGGTTGTGCTGTGACACTCCTATTTTGCACATGCTCTTCTCACATTTTAGATCACCACTGCCCAACTTGACTTCTCGGTTTTGCAAAATCTTTAAAATTCTAACTCAAGCACCACCTCTTGTGATTCCTTTCTTGATAATTCCCTCCATTTAGTCATCATTAATCATAGTTAGTTTGTATAGCACATATTAGCACTGTTAAAATTATGTGCTTTTCTACTGTAAAACACGCAGACTCAGAGTATGTATTAGGCATTTTTGTATCAGCATCACTCAGAACGACCAAAAGGTGGTCAATAGAATCTACATGATATATTAACAGAAAGGATATTGAGGACTTCTGGTGATTAATTTTTGAGGTGATGCTATTGTTGGTTCTATTTTCCACTTTTTAACCAGGAATCATTTTTCATGTAATTAAATAATAAGAAACTTATGTGATTCAACATGTATATGTATATCTGAAAAAATTAAACTTCAGTAGGAACAGGCTCACTATCTTACTTGCTGTTATATATGTGTGTGGTGTGTGTGTTGTGTGTGCGTGTGTGTGTGTGTGTGTGTGTGTGTGTTTATAGGCTTCTGTTCTAAAATGGATGAAGGAGAGAAATGGAATGGGAAGGGAGGGGAGGGAGGAGATTTAATAGAGGGTGGGTAAAGGATGAGACCACACCTCTAGAACATAGTACAAGGATATAAGTCAAACCTGTCAAGTGTAGAACATGAATGTCTTAACACTGTAATCAAGTATATGAGGCAAAAGCTATGTTGATTGGTTTGAGGTAAGCACATCAGATTGTATAAAAAAAATCAACACATTGTACCCCACATATGCATAGATGTATTCATGATCTATGTGGATATGACTTAATGAAAAAAATAAAATGGTATAATTAAAGAATGAATTTTAAGAAAAAAAATGATATTTACTCACAGCTATAAAAATGTTAGATGTATGTATGTACCATTGCTATTAGTGGTGGAAATGGGATTTCAAAATAAACACCATCATTATCACTTGTAAAATATTTCCTTAATATGATATCATGTAATACACACCTATTTTCTTAGAGTATTTTTTGGATACAAAATATTATCCTGTTCTTTAAATTCTCTTATATAAGTTTATATAGGCAGGTATTATTCAAAAAACATAGTATATATTTCTTTAATGCTGAAAGTTTATATACTTTGAAGTGTATTATTTCACTTCACTTTAACTTTTTTTTTTTTGGCAGTTTTTGACGAGGGCTGGGTTTGAACCCGCCACCTCCAGTATATGGGGCCAGCGCCCTACTCCTTTGAGCCACAGGCACCACCCTATTTCACTTCACTTCAGATGGCAAATAAGGACATTCCACCCTGAGGAAAATAATGCAATATTGAGTTTAACAGACAGAACAACGCTCACATAGGGGATCAATATGTAACTATACCAGTATTTGTAAAAAATATTTGTATATTAGTTTTGATTCTTTAGCAAGAAGTACAAAAAATTCAAAAAAATTCTATTTTTCTATCCCAATTTGTAATTATGAAATCTAGCAGTTTTTTTGTTGTTTTACTGCATCTTGGTATTTTTACCTGAAGCTTCACAGAATTCTTTATTGGATGTATCGTAACAGGCATTTCGTTTATTTTCACAACAACCGAAGAAAATTTAAACTTTCTGAGAACTGAAGAATTTACTCTTTTCTGTAAATGATATACAGTTGTGAATATTTTTTATAATAAAATATTCCCATTTTTATACAGAAGATGTTGTTTATTTAAATTCATGACAACTTATCAAGAGATTTGCCTAATAATAAGGAACAATTGATTAAAATAATATAGGATTTAAATAATAAATGGTTTAAACAACTTAATACTTTGTTAAATAATTTTAAATTGAAATTTCAGAGAAGACATTTTGGAATATTCTGACAGAGTATAAACACACACACACACGCATCTATCACATCCCATTCAAGAAAATTGTCACCACTCTAATGATTTCATTAAAGATCAGAAATTAAAGTTTCTTTTAAATTTCTAGCTGAAGTTCATGGTAAATTAAAGTAATGTGATTATTGTCAGATACTATTAATGAACAGCACAAAAAAACTTTTAGACTCATTTCTATATAGCTGACCTATCAGAAAAAAAAAAAAAACCAAGGCCATTTGTGTCAACATGATTTAAAAATTTATTCCAGCAAATTATTCTTCAGGAAGCTAAGGCTGTAAACCAATAAATAACTTTATTGTTTGCTTCAGGAAATGCCTGAAAACCAATTTGTGTGAGCAAACATCTCTCTTCTGGGACAATAGATTGCTCACCTGGGCAGATAGCTGTTTATTAAATAGCAGTTTACTTATGAAGACTCACTTCAAGGTTCCTAACTCATAGACAACCCAATCTTAAGCTCTATATCGTGAACTTTACCTAGCGTAGTTAGTTACTACCCTTGAAAGGGGCTTCAGCAGCCCCTGGAGCCCAGATGCTAACACCCCATAAATTCCCTTCATCATCTAGTCTTCTGAAACAACATGCTTCCCTCCAGTGGAGCTTCTGTTGAATTCAGCTTTGCTTTATCAACTTGTTTTAGTTGGTCTATTATGTGCAATATAAATAGACAATAGTCACAGAGGTTCCCAGAAAACCAAACAAGAACCCCCTTTCCATTAAAATTCAAGATTCTTGACATAGAAACAGGGAGTGTCTCTGAGGCCCCTTGCTTGAACCACCTCCGTGGCAGCTTCTTTGATCAGAGCAGTGAAATAAGGTTTGTGTTGGATCTTAGATTTGATTTCTTTTTGTTGGTCTTGCAAATTTTATGTTTATTTCAGTTTCTGGAAATGAGAAATGATGTTTAGAAATTCTTTGATCATTTAGTTAATGAGAATCTGATGATGGATGGTAGCAGGTTGTTTTTGAAATTTATCTGGGATTATTAATGTAGTATTCACATTTTTTTTAATTGAGGTACAATTAAGCAATTCAAAGTAGAAAGAGCATTTAGAGCAGATATCTCTTTTGGAATCACATTCTCACAGGTAAAACATGGCAAGACTGAGGAATGTTCTCATAAAATTTAGCCTTCATAAAAATCTGCCTGATTACTTAGAACTTTACTGACTTTTGTCCCATATTTCCTCATTATCTAAAAGGCAGTTCATAGGAAAATTAATAGGTTAGTTTCAGTAAATGTGCATCTCTATTTGACCCTGGCAAACTGATGAGTTTTGAAAATGTCATTAAAATCAGCATCTCTATACAACACATTTTGCTTTGTGTCACCTGTAAGAATTTTATGAGAACGTTCCTCAGGCTTGCCAGGTTTCACCTGTGAGAGTGTGATGATTCCGAAATAGATGTCTGCTCCAAGAGCTCTTTCTTCTTTGAATTGCATATTAATTGAACCTCAATTAAAAAGATGTGGATACTACATTAATAATCCCAGATAAATTCTAAAAACAACTTTTTATCATCCAACACCAGATTCTCATTTTCCCATTCTATGCTCTGCTTCCCGTGCTCTTTCTGGTTTCCTTTCATTCTAAAATGTCCAAAAACTCAACTATCTCTTAAAATTAAGCTTTATCATTATAGAAAATGCCTGTTGTATTTACATTTTAGCCCTGGTATTGATCTGAGCTGAGATCCATTTTTAATGATACTCTATTAAGAAAGGAAAAGGGAAAGGAGGATAAAGAAAAATAAGTTAATGGGTACATAGACATACCTGTCTATCTACATCCAGCATGTACTCATCCGACTAGTAGCACAGTAGAAAATTGTTGTTAATAATTCATTGTGTATTTCAAAATAGGTAGAAATGAAGATTGTAATGTTTCGAGGTGATGTATAGCCCAATTACCCTAATTTGATCATCACATATTATATACATGTATAAAAATATCACATGTACCCCCAAAACGTAGTACATCACTAAAAAAGACAGAAAATAAATCAAAGTTACTCCAAAGCCTAGATAAAATACACACAAAATTTTAGAATGGCTCTAAAAAAATATATATGTAAAACTCCCTAATCTTATTGGTTTATACAATATAAAGGCTAAGCTGCAAAATATATAAGATGAAAGGAAGAAAGTGAAAACTCTGAAAATGGTATACTGTATGAGATCCTGATTTGCATGAGAAACTAGAGGAAATTAGAAACCTGTCAACAACATGCAAGCACCCAAAGACTTTCCTATTTAAAAAGGCATCAGATTCTAAACCAGTTGTAGACTCTCATAAAACATACATCCTCTAGAAACATCTTTGGCAGAATTTTAACACTTTTACATAAGATCCAGAAGTGGATCCATAGAGATGTGAGCCCAGATGTCTCTTCATCTTTTATGAATTTATCATGGAGATATTACTCTATTATTGATTTTACAAATAAAAAGAGAAAACATAGACAAGTTGTACAAGAAAGCACATATGCATTTCCTATCTCCAAATGTATGACTTTTATAACGAGTTAATATGTGTTAAATCAATAAAGTAATGTTCAGTGTAATAGTTGAATTCTATGATGTTCACTCAGAATTGCTATCGTATTAATTAAAAATTAATTCTTTTATCCAAAATGTTTATTTTGCTTAAAATGGTATAATACATATGTTCCCCCCAAAAGCTCAAGTCTTTTTTTTTTTTTTTTTTTTCCTTTTTGGCCAGGGCTGGGTTTGAACCTACCACCTCTGGCATATGGGACCGGCGCCCTACTCCTTAAGCCACAGGCGCCGCCCAAAGCTCAAGTCTTAATTCTTGAAACATGTGAATATGTTATTTTAAATGGCAAAGAGGCTTTGCAGGTGTGATTGATGATGTTAAGGATGTTGTAGGAAGAGACTATCCTGGATTTTCCCCGTGGTGCAATCTTATCGCACTGTTTTAGTTTCGGGAACTTTTCTTGCCTGTCACCAGAGGGTGATGCGACCCTATAATAATAATCAGAGAGATACAACATTGCTCACTTTTGAATGAAGAATGGACCAAAAACCAACCTCAACAAATGAGGACAGCATCCAGAGACTAGAAACGTCTAGGAACCGGATTTTTTCCCAGGAAGGAACCCAATGTTTCTCACACCGTTATTCTAACCTAATAAGACCTACTCAGAGATCTGACCCACAGAGCTGTACAACGATGTATTTATGTTGTTTTAAGGTGCTAATTTTGTAGTACTTTGCTACAGGATCAAATTTATTTTAACTTTTCTTATTAAGAAAATAATGCACAGAATGTTTTTATAATGGAGACAAATCTATAAACAAGAGAGTATAATCTTTTCCTTCACAATGTTTACAGAACAGCACAAGAACCAACATTAAATACACAAAGCCCCGATAAGTTATGACACTTTAATTCTAGCTGGAGCTATGAAAGGGAAATAGAAATTCTATATAATATAGAGAAAGGGACTATAATTTATTCTTATGTGGCACAAAATGAGTATTACTGAGTGTTATTTCAGTGGCAAATAATAAATGTACTATAGCTATAGTAGCCAAACATAGTAGTTTGTCTAAGGGAACTGAGACATTGGAAGAAAATGGAAGTCATTGAGGTTTCAGACGTTAAATATAAGATGTAAGAAATTAAAAAAAGATATACAAGCAGTGAGACCCTTGGAGATATATGCCTGATTTTTAAAATCACAAATGTCCTCTAAAATTACCAACCTACTAAACATTCATTTTGATTAATTATATGGAAAACTGCAACTTAAATTATGTGGTCACAAACTGTATCTAATTATAGAAATTGATTCAAATATCACCTTGCTTTCCTGTCAACTTCTTTTACACTATCATGGATATGACTTAATTGTCCTTCAATATCATGGAACATAGTCTTGGATTATGCCAATCAAGGTGCAGATGGACTAAACTGATGATATTTGAAAAAATAAAATTATGCTTTAGTAAAGAAGCTTAGTTTCATTGTACACTTTGACAGCTGAAATAATATAAAAAACCCTCACCTTGTTCCTCTCCAGTTTTGCATATACTTTGATTCTGTCAGCTGAGTTGTTCTTTAAGCAATTTCCTCTCTAACATGTCAGAGACCCTCGTTCACCGTGTGTGTGTTACAGACAGGAAAACACTCTGAAGTAGAGTGAAAGGATGTCTGTGTTGCTTGATATTCTGTGTGATTACTGTTTGTGATTGTCCTTTTCCCAAGATGACATGCAATTTTCCAGCACAGATTATTTTCCAAAACAATTACATCCCCAGGTTTTGTAGAGGAAGGTGCCCATTTACTGAAATGTGAACTTCAATTTCTAGAAATAAAAAACACCAAATGCTCATACTAATCTGTAAAGTAGCTATAAATTGTTATTTTCCAGAGTGAGGCATCTCTCAAAATGGATAGCTTTAATATATAGTGAAAACAATAGTATATCCCTTCTGTTACCATCAGTAGAATATGACAAATTAAGTATGTGTATGTGTGTGAATGGGATGCAATATAAATATCCCTCAATTTATAAGGGATTATGTCCCGATAAACTCATTATAAATTGAAAATATTGCAAGTCAGAAGTTCATTTAATACATTCAACCTACCAAATGCCTTAGCACCGTCTATCAAAAATGTGCACTAAATACCTACATGAGCCCACATTAGGCCAAATCATCTAACACAATGCCTTTTCCTTGTTGAAATGCTACATAAATTTTTTGAATACTGCACTGAATGTGAAAAACAGATTGGTTGTATGAGTTCCTGGAGTATGATTTCAACTGAATAAATATCATTTTTGCACCATGGTAAAGGTCAATAATAGTAAGTCAAGAATTGCCTGTGTTGCATTCAAGGAAAAGTCTTAATTGAACAAATAAATCCTAATCACTAAAAGGGGTCATGATGGCAGATGAGAAACAGCATGCAAATGCCACTCTCAGGAAGAAGATTGGAAGTTGTGAACAGATGTTCACCTGTGGACAGATCATCTTAGAGAGAGCACCGTGAATTATCAGAGAAGTGCTGAGAAACATCCAAAGAGAAGGAAAGAGAAGTGGGATGAAGTGCTTGGCAGGACAGAAAGGTAACAGGTGGAGGAGCCTGCACGTGGGGAGGGTTCAGAGGAGAGAAGCCAAGGGCTCCATGCTTCTTTGAAGACATTGCAGGGGATTCCCCCACTGCAGCAGGCCTCTGGACGGATGAGGGAACTACGTGGAGGCCGTGCAGCAGCATTACACAGGGGAGAGCAGCACGGTAATGTCCTACTGGTTTCTAACCTGTGATCACTGAAACTGATGAAATTCTCAGCTCCAGAGTCTACAGTGAACACAGGGGTCATTTCCACTGCAGCTTCTTCCTCATCAGCTCTGCTGGGCTTGAGGGCAATCATGAAGGAAGACCCTCTCACACATCCCATAACTGGGTGTCATGCCCTCCTCTACCACAGCAGGCAAAGCTGGTGGTCACAGCTCCCAGCATTTAGTATAGCCATATGGATAACACTGCCACTGCCACAACCCAAGTCACATTGCAGCTGCTTCTGACACCAGACATGGCTGGGGAGGCTATTCCAGCCACCACAACTTGCCTACATTGCACTGGCTACCTACAGGGTATGTGCAACCCTGCCCTCATGCCCTATACTCAGTACACCTCAGAGACCCGCCTGTCACATGCCACCCTGCTGCTGAACGATCCACGGCTCTAGGATGAAATTAAGATGGAAATCAAAAGATGCTTCAAAGTGAATGATAGAGGTGACACAAGTTTCCAAAATGTATGAGATATAGTGGTCAAGGAAAGTCATGGCCTTAAATGCCTATATAAAAAAGACAGAAAGATACAAAATAACACCTAATGTCATGCCTGAAGGGAGTAGAAAATGAAGAACAAACTAATCCAAAGCTAGAAGAAGAAAATAAATAACAATGAGCAGAGAAGAAACAAAGAAATGGAAATACAACAACAAATAAAAGCAAAGATTAATGAAACAATAAGATGTTTTGTAGAAACGATAAATAAAATCGATAGACCACTAGCTAATTTAAACAGAAATAAAGAAATGACTCAGATAGGTTCAATCAGAAATGAAAAAGGAGACATTATATGAATATAACATGTATGACTTCCAGGAGAATCCCGATGCACACAAACTAGGAAATTTAGGAGAAATGGATAAATTCTTGGAAACACAACAGCCACTCGAGCTCAAATGAGGAAGAAATAGGACTTGTGAACATACCAATAACAAGTAGTGTGATTGAAACAGTAATAACAAACATTTCCCCACTCCTTAAAGAAAATGCCAGGACCAGATGGATTCACAGATGAATTCTACTAGATCTAGAAAGAAGAATTGGCACCTATCCATCTAAAATTGCTTCATAATATCACGAAGAAGGGAATAGTCTCTAACTCATTCTACAAAACCAGTATCACCCCCAAACAGACCAAAACCAGCAAAGGACACAGCCAACAACAGGAGAATTTTTATAAAAGGCTGGGTGTCATGGCTCACACCTGTAATCCTAGCACTCTGGGAGGCCTAGGCAGGTGGATTGCTTGAGTTCCAGAGTTTGAGACCAGCCTGAGCAAGAGCAAGACTCTGTCTCTACCACAAAAAGAAAAAGTATTTGAGAATTGTGGTGGGCTCCTGTAGTCTCCAGTTTTGGGGAGGCTGAGTCCTTCATATTGAGCTGGAAGAAAGACCATTATTTGGAGACATTCTCAATCCAGATCTACACTACTGTTTCCAGAGATGTGATTGTATTCCAGGTTTCCATTGGAAAGGATTTTGGCCACAATACACAGTTTTTTTTGTTGTTGTTGTTTGTTTTGTTTTTTTATCATTTTGTTTGGATGATCATCAAATATATTGCTCAACAAGAAAAAATCTACACAAAAGAACTAAAGACTCAGAAATTCACATATTTGAACAATGTTCAGAAAAGCTATGTAAGGAGAGAATATGATCAATACTTTCAGCCCATTTTTAAAGGAGCCACAAGAACCCATTGTAAGCCAAAAGAACGGTTCCTCCTCGCAAACTGACAAATACAAAGAGAGAATCAGAGATGGCAGTTGCCTTACCCACCTGTTGCTGTGTTAGAAATTACGCCAAAACATAGTGACTTCCAACAATAGTAAGCATTCATTATCTCTTCCAGTATTTTGGAAGTCATAATTTCTGGAGTGGCTTATTATGACCTGGTGCTGGCTATGTGTCTGTCAAGAGGTTATAATTTGTTTGTTGGAAAAGACTGAAATCATCTGAAGTCTTGTCTAAGCTTATGACATCCACATCCAGGGCTTCAAATTCACTTAGTAGGAGTTGGTGCTAGCTATTGATGGAGAGGCCCACCTTCTCACTACATACATCTTTCCATAAGGCTTCCCCCAGATGACCTGAGAGTCCGTACTGAAAGCCACAATGTTATTTACAGTCTAGCCTTACAAGTCACACACTGTCACCCCCATTCCATTTCCTATAAATTACACAGACCAGTTCTAGGTCAGTGTGCAAAAAGACTGTACAAATGCACAAACCCCAGGAGCTAAACATGGTCTAATACCTACTTATTAATTGGCTGCCACAGGATGATTTGCCAGCTTTACAATTTTTAAATTTATATATTTATTTCCTGTGTCTTCATGCAAATATCAAAGATCTTAAAAGGTTGTATAGGTATAATATGATATATAATATCATATATAATATGATATATAATATCATATAAAATATGATATCATATTTTTATCATTTTTAAAATTGCATATTGTAAAATACAATATACAATGTTGTATTTTATTGTATCATAAAATACAATATGATATAATATAGTTAATTTAGTATAACATAACATGACATAAGGTAATGATCTTTTTCCTAAAGTAACGTTTACCACCTAGACAGGCCATTGTTAAATCTAGGTTTTTTCTGTGAAGTATCAACTACCCAATGTCATTAGCTTCTTGGCTGAGAAATTACTGGACTGCGATGACATTTTATAACTCTCTTCTTATCACTGAATAATAACACATAGGGAATTTCTCAACTTTCATGCCTTAGGCAAAGTGTGATATCAAGAGTATGGAGGACAGAAAGAGGTTTACAGAATTCTCCTGGAGTGATTGCTATTTTAAGTATTCCAAATCTCAATTTGAGGCTCAATTTTGCTCTTTTACAATTATTCAGTATTTTTTTTTTTCTCTTTAAGTTTGTGTTGTTTTTTGAAGGTCTAGAAACGATGGGCAAATGGATCCTGAGTGCTATCACTGACCAGTGTGAAACATGGATTGATTTGCTAAATATATTATATTTCTGTGGCTTCTATAAAAATTACCATAAAATTAGTAATTTATAATAGTATATTTTTATTAGCTAAAAGTTCTTTAGGTTAAAAGTACAACATGGGTGTTACTGGATAAAATCAAGGTGTTAGCAAGCATGTACTCCTCTTTAGGCTCTGTGAGGTAATCTGTGCCCTTACCTTCCCAGCTTCTGGAGTCCAGCTATAATTGTTTTGACTCGTGCTCTCTGTCTTAGTCAGCCTGGGCAGCTATAAGCAACAGTGGGTGCCTTAAATAGCAGACATTAATTTTTCACAGTTCTGAAAACTGGGATGTCTAAGACTGAGTTGATGACAGATTTGGTGAGGGCCTACTTCTGGCTGGCATATAGTCACCTTCTCGGCCTCCCAGGATGCCTGCCAGAGGGGGAGGGGAAATAGAAGGAGACAGAGCTTGTGTCTCTATCTTCTCTCAGAAGAACACAAATCCCATCACGAGGGTCCCACTTCCAACCGTGATACCAACACATTGAGGATTAGAGCTTTAATGTAGAAATTCTGTCAGGACCCTAATGTTCAGTCTGGAACAGTCCCTTCATCTGTCTTTAGATCAATCAGAGGAAGATCACCTCCTTCTCACATTCCATCACATTAGGTCTTATTTGTTTTCTCCCTCTTCCATTTACATAAAAACGCTATGATTGCATTTGCCCACCTCAAAACCCAGGTAGTCTGTCCATTTCAAGATCTTTAACTTTTCAAAGTACCTTCTTACATTTTCACAGTACCTTCTGTTAAGTAAGGTAACACATTCGTGAATGTGGGGGATTCGGATCTGGACATCTTTTGGGGTCATTAGTCAGACTACCACACCACTATGATTAATTTCTGTTAAGTGTATTGAAATAGTCAATAGATATTGCTGCTACCAATCCAATAGCAGTCATTAGGGTTGATCAATTTTATTGATTGCTTTCAGCTCTATTCCAGTATTGATGAGATGGAGGTATGTGATGAAGAGACCTTATCACATAGAGGAAAAGGTAAATCTGATAGAAACTTGCTTTATAATAAAACTTTTTCATGGTCTTTATATGAGAGAAAGGTATTAAAGATGTGACATTTGTCTCTATTCTTTTTTTCAAGACTTATCTTTCTGAAAGTTTGGGTACAAAAGCTGTGCTCTACCAACAGCCCACAAGTACTGTTCCACTGTAGTCAAACACTTCCCTTTCTCGTTGTGGCATGGTTAGAGTGGTAGATGTTTAGTTGTCTATTCTTCTGTTCTTTGCCAGAAAAACATCACTAAGGAGTGACTACAATTATTGATCAACTGAAATGTTTCAATTCAGGGATCAGCCTTAAATTGAACTCACCTCACTGGCATCCAAGAAAAATGTGCAAACTCGGCACTGCTTAAAATGCTTGTTTAAGCCAAATTGTGAATGAATTATAGCTACTGGAGTGATTGAGGTTGCCGAAAGAGATCTTAGGGGAAGTAGCTTTCACAATTTCAAATAGTTAAATGTAACCTTAATGTACAACAAGAAAAGAGAAAATAATTAGGAATATAAAACACAAAGATTAAAGGTGACAATCTGTGGATCTTTTCTGGTGGACCTTCACTACTAGATGTTTTTAGTTCACATAGTAATTTAATTGAGCTGGAGGCTTCTGATGGCAGGTAGCAAAAACACCTTTTAGGAGAATTGCCTGATACATAGGCTTGATTGAGGCCTGTAGCTATGGTCGTTGTCATTTTAAACAGATGATTCATCTTGTAAACAGACAACATAAACAATGGTATCAATCAATACAGTAAAATACTCCAAATGTATTTTCTCCCCCTTGTGATTTTCTTAATAAATTTTCTTTTCTCCAGTTAGCTTTCTTGTAAGAATCCAACAAATAATACATACAACATACAAAATGCCCATGACTCAACTGTTTATGTTAACACCAGGCATCCAGGCGATGATAGGGTAAGAGCATTTATATGTGGAGTTTTTGACAGTGCAGAGTGTCAGGACCCCTGAACTCTAAATTGTTTGAGGGTCAACTATAAAATTCATGGGAATATAGTTAATAATTTCCCTGAAATTATGAATATATTAATAGCAGAAAGGATATTTAAAAAAAACTTCCATGTCTATTGACACTGTGAACATTGTGTCTGTTTATTGAAGGAATTGAAATGTTAAAAGAAAAGCATCTTGTGTACAGTTATTACACCAGACTCTGTTCTTAAACATATGTTTCTCAAAACTGAAGATTATATTTGGATGGAAAAAAAGGCTTTAACTGTATATATTTTATTTTATTTATTTATTTATTTATTTATATTTTTTTGAGGCAGAGTCTCACTCTGTCACCCTGGGTAGAGTGCCCTGGGATCATAGCTCATAGCAACTTCAAACTCCTCAGCCTCCTGAGTAGCTGGGACTACAGGCACTTGCCAGGACACCCAGCTTAGTTTTCTATTTTTAGTAGAGACGAGGTCTCACTCATGCTCAGGCTGGTCTTGAACTTATGAGTCAAGCAATCTACCTTTCTCAGCCTCCAGCTAGCATTAAAGTGTGAGCCACCGCACTTGGCTTAAATATGTTTTATTTACACCTAAATGTGAGTTGTTCTTTGATTCAGAAATTTGCTAGATTAAAGAGCACTCACAATAACTTTAGATTAATTACCATTTGAATATTATACCCCTCCCAACTATTTTTTCCTTCAAAGAATAAAGGACCAAAGTTTTGTATTACAAAGTGTTCTTTCCAGGAAATTCAAAGATAGTTTATGCATAGAAGACATGTTAGTAGTTTATATTCAGAGACTTGGGCCTGTGTCTGGTAACTACAGAAATCTATGATTTGTTACATCAATGTATTCTTTATACCTTAAAGTAATCTTTCAGCGCCTTGGTTAAATGCATTCCTAGAGATTGTGTTTGTTTTTGTTTTCTTTCTCTCCCTCTCTCCATTTTATAGACATTGTAAATAAGATTAAGTTTTTGAATTAGTTCTTTTCCCTTAATATCCAAATTTTCTTACATTTTCATTACTTATTCTGATAATCAAAAAAAGCTTGCCAAAAGATAGTTATTACCAGAAGGTAGATATCGTTGATAGTAAAAGAAAAATACTTTGATTCAGAATGAATCAGAATCAACCTAGGAAATGCTCTGGAACTTTCCATTCCTGTGAATTGCACTTCTGTGTTTGGCCTTATGGCTACTCTTCAGCCTCAAGAAATAGTCTGTTCCTGGACCTGGCATGAGGGAAGCTAAGAAAAATGACCAGCTTCTTGGTGAAATCTCTACTTCTAATTGCCAAGTCCTGCCAATGATTCAAACATTCATGTATGGAAAGAATTTGAAATCCAGCCTGATTAGATAAGTCTTTGTCTATAAGAGTGAGTCATTGTCTCTAGGGACTTAAGTTTATGGAAATAACATTATTGAAATAGTAGACCTGAGACTACTTGTCTGAATGATTGCGACTTTTAAAGTCTTTTATCTCCGTAAGATAAGCACCACATTTTTCTCTTCATGGACTTCAGCTGTATTTTTATAGTGAAAAGTCCTTGCTTAAAAGAGCTCACACTATCTGAAAGATGCCACATGGAACACTGACTGGCGGCCGTTCGAGAATGTCAGATAGCCAATAAATCATTGGAAACTGTGTGTCATCCGGTCTAACTTTAAACATTCGCCCCTTTTCCCTTGACTAAGAGCATATCAATGTCAAATAGTTTGTTCTATTTGAACTAATACATCAATCTAAATATTGGGATAAGCAATGAAACTAATTGATTTAGCAATACTTCTAGAACTTAACTAAAAACAGCAATATGTATTTGCACTACAAATTGGGTTCACAAAGCAGTAAGTTGTTACTATCAAAGACATGTTTCAGTTCTGATTTATGTAAATTGCATAAATGGAAATACTTCTTTTTAAAAATCCTAGAACTTGTGGCACCTTAGTATGAAGAATTTCGTTAAAAGATTTAAAATACATCAATAAGCAAACAATTTAGATTTCCTGGGATCTAAGAAGCATGCATGGCAGTGGACACCAATTTCTCTTCGAGAAAGCTTTTTTTTTTTTGCTGGCTGCTGGGAGCAATATTATAGAATAGTTTTTAGCTCTCATCTCTTTCAAGATTTACCTCAGCTCTATGAGTTGGCTGGCCTGATGTTCATCCCTTCCTGCAGCCTCTGAGATCCAAACATAAATAGAGACAGAGTATAAAAACCTGGCCATTTTGACCCCACCTGGCATGATTCTTGATAGGTCCTTTCAGTGCCACGGAAAATCATGGCTCATATTCTTTCTATCATTATCCTACAACAGGTATTCCCATGGGTGTTACTTAATATAACCACCAAATATAGAATGGAAGCAATGCACATGCTTAGAATTTCTTCAAAAACTGTCCTATCTATAGCATATATTATTATTTCTGAGAATGAAATGATTATGAAAATATGAAAATGTACACTACTGTTAGATGATAAGTCTTACTATAATCAGCAAGTAGACTAATTGCACATACACTTTCTTCCTTCCTTAGAGCAAAATATTTCACAATGGTGTGTATCTGTGTGTGAGAGAGAGAGAAAGACAGAGAGGGAACTGAACTCACTGTAGATTTTAGTGGACCTGATACATGAAGAGACACCAAAGACACTTTGGTGTATTCAGAACCAGATGACATAGGAGAGGATGGGTACAGACATTGACAGGAGGCTCGTGACTTTTACGTTTGATAAATAAAATTATTGCAACAGCTGAATATCTCCACTATCTTAAACTATATTTACTATGCTTCTTACATAATTTAATAACTAGACTTATAGCCTTAAAAAAATGTGATCTCTGGGCGGTGCCTGTGGCTCAAGGAGTAGGGCACCGGTCCCATATGCCGGAGGTGGCGGGTTCAAACCTAGCCCCGGCCAAAAAAAAAAAAACACACACACACACACAAAAAATGTGATATCCAACCCATATTGACCTATTTGTAGAGCCATTGAAAAGTTGATTTGCAATATAATGTAATAAATATATGAACTATTTGCTATGTTTAATGGATGTAGCCAACTAAGGGGATATTGTTGCAATGAAAAGAGGTAGAAATAAATTGTCCAAGTGAATAGAACTAGAGGTCAGGTGCGGTGTAATCCTCATCCCTCAAGCGCGGACCAGTCTTTTAATTCACGTGTAACTAACACAGTATATATCGTACTTTTTGCTCTGTGTATTTCCAAATAGAATTGAAGCTCCATAAGGGGGTGTCTTCTTGTCAGTATGTTCACATCAGTCAATTCCTTCCTTTTCATTAGTATATTGCCTGTGTCTAGAAACTTTTCAGGTACATCATAGCCACTCAAAATTTATTTGTCAAAAGAATGGCTAGTATTTTAAATAAAATTCAAAATATTAGCCTGAATGGAAGAAATACTTACCCATATTTGGTCAAAAATATATTTTTCTTTTATCAAAATTTTGGTTAAGTAATATAAAATAGCTTTTGAAGTTACTTTGTACCTGAGGGATTTTTTTTCCTCCTATGAATGTAAGAAAAGAGTGATAGTTCTAGCTTTTACATTAATTAAATATTTCACAGTATTGTTATCACAATACTATGTTCTTGAAAACAACTTGTTCATTCTGGCATGTACAAAGTGAATCTGTAGCCTGTAGCTGTTGGAGAGGGAGAAGTGAAAATCTGTTCTCTTTGTATTTACCATATTAATTTTTCACCCTCTTCTCCCCAAGTAAAATTTTACAACAGACATTTGGGAAATTCTGGATATGAAGAAAATAATTTAATATCCTGTATAGAAACAAGAAGTGACTTCATTTTGATTTTCCTCTTAGAGTTGACAATATAATTAAAGAAAACGCACATATGTCTAGAGATAATCATGGATAATAAACATATGATTACTATTTTTGGTGAGTATTACAATAGCCAAAGCACAAAAGGAAATGAAAAAGGATTATCTGCTTTATGCAAATGTATATCTTCTTTAAGAATTCCAGCTGTAGTGAAGGCAGTGAAATAATTCAACACATACAGAGACCATTAGCTTTTGATCTTTAAAAAAAAGTATTGGAAAACATTTTTGTGGGCAAAACATTTTCATAATGATCTTGTTTAAATGAAAGTATTTAGAATAGTGCAGTGCAAAATTACATTTCAGAGCATAATTATTTTTCTCTTTAGAAAACATACAATACTATATATAATTCTTGGTGCTTTTTCATAAACAGAAATTTGCAGAGTGTTACTTGATTCTACATAAATAGACACTTTTGCTTAAGGTGAATGTAGCATATTAATTCTTAAAACACAAACTATACTTACAGCTAGGCAGGTAAGATCTGAAAGTCACACAGCACATGCAGTGACACATCTCACTGAGTTCTGGAGGAAGTCTTGGAATATCTTACTTTTTATAAGTACATTTATACTGAAAATAGGTCAAGAGTAAACTGTAGACAGTTATTTCCAAAACTCTCTTTCTCTAATGGATTTCCTTAGAATATGCCTTCTGGCTCTGTCTATCCCTCACTCATTCCCTGAATGAGAGGAAGGGTTATTTATAAAATTGGGAAGTTTTCTGGAAGGAATGTCTGTTCCTGGATTATTCAACATCCCTTTGTTTCTTTTCCTGTAGAGAGCTGTCAGAGTGTTCTGCACTGTATACAGAGCAATAAAGTTAAAGAGCAGGCTCTTGTACCTTGGTGTCTTTCTGAAGATTCCTAGAAAAATAAAAAAAATCACATCAGGTGATGAATAGGAACAACCCTAGATAACTGGCCTAAGAGAATTTTCCAAATAGGTACTAGAAATGACATTTTGATTTTTGTTTGCTTAATCACTTGCTAGTTAACAATAATTCTATTGTTTCTAACATTAAATGGACAGTTACTTTCTAAGTATTATCAAAGTATAAAGAGTAGTGAGTACACCGTATATCTAATACACTATTATATCCTTATGTCCTTAGGATAATACTATCTTACTTTTTTTTTTTTTTAAGAGACAGAGTCTCACTTAATTGCCCTCAGTAGAGTGCTGTGTGTCACAACTCACAGCAACCTCTAACTCCTGGGCTTAGGCAATTCTCTTGCCTCAGCCTCCCAAGTAGTTGGGACTACTGGTGCTCACTACAACACCCAGCTTTTTTTTGGTTGCAGTTTGGCCGGGACTGGGTTTGAACCCGCCACCCTCGGTATAAGGGGCCAGCGCCCTACCCACTGAAGCACAGGGGCCGCCCTTCCATTTATTTTTAAGTTTTTTACTCTTATTTATTGCTTGGTTTGTCTTTATGCTATGTCTTTCCTACTATCAAAGCAGATATCTTAATGCAAAACATGGGCTAATAAAAATATAAATTCTCGTTTCTAAGCACAGAGACTTAGAATACATAGCTCTATACGGCACGCTCTTAGCCATTTTGTATGCTATTATTTGATAGCTTTGGTCACTATTAAAAGAATTAGTCACTTTTTCTCTAAATCAATGACATACAAATCATCTACAAATTGCACCTTATTTATTCAGTGCAATTTTTAATCTTGCTATTTTTGCCTGTTACTATTCCATGGGCTTGTCACACATTTCTTTAAGATTCAATTCAATGTCTTTTTCATACATGTCATGAGAGATTGCTTCTTGACCATACCTTAATTTGGCCCTGTCCTTACTAACAGAATCCCAGTTCCAGCTCAGCACAGCACAGCAGTTCTTAGCCTTGCTTGCATCGGGGTGTATGTGTGTAAGCATTCCACATTGTATATCAAATCAGCACATTGTACCCCATAAACGCTTTAATGTACACAGTTATGATTTAATAAAGAATAAAAAAAAAGACAAGTTATGTGTGATTTCTGGAATGGCTCCTTAAATGAGGTTGACTCAACAGGAAGATATGTCTTTTTAAAAATTTTCTACAGTTTCCACTGTGGGCCTGGGATGCAGATGTAATGGCTAGAAGCATTTGAATATGGAAGACATGTGCTGAAGTTACTGAAAAAAAAAAAATGTAATTGCTTGGCTTCCCAATGACGACATGAAGCTTACTTACTAGTGATGGATGCACCACTGTTCCTTAGACCGATTACATGTGAAAGAGGAAAAAGTCTCCAAGTTTTAAGCTTCTGTAATTAGACCTCTACATGGGGTTTTTAATTGATAGACATGTCTATAAATTATATGTTTTAGAAATTTGACTTTATATTCATCATTTACTAGAATAACGTTCCAAGAGGTTATGACCTATGCAAGGGAACACTCAGAACTAAAGATCACAGTCATATACTGGACATACATACTATTTCTTAATTATTTTTGGAAATATTGCTATTTAAGCTATTATAAGAATTTTATATGTTTAAATGAACAGTGTCTATACATTGAATGGAGAACAGAAACAACAATTTTGCTGTTAATTACAAATATCTGAGCATGTTTGTGATTATATTTCAGAAATGACACCTACTTTATTTGCAGAATTTTATGAACCTCAGTGTTATTTTTCAATATTACTATGAAAGCGTTACACAATTCAAGTAGCAATGCACCACCTCGTCAGGTGATTTTGAATTAGGAAGGTCCTTTTATTGCATTTATAATTTCTTAGATCCCATCATCACATTGATCAACGGTTCTACTACATGCATACGCAACACTGTAGCATTTGGGGTACACACATTTCCAAAATATTGGATTATTGAACGTAAGTTCTTTAAAAATCTGTTATTCAATCTGGTTACTAATGGTGAACATGAAGAATCCACTCTAGATGTCATGCATTGAACATATGCACAGGACAAACCGCATGTCTTCAACATTGATGTATCGGAGAAACACTTCAGCAGAACTAGTCAAGGAGATAATATGCGCTCATTACCCTGAAAATATTTGCTCATTACAACTTTGTTTGACTATCTTTGTCAATGTCAGAGTTGCATGGGTGATTGTTTGTTATTATTCACACAGTTTTACAGTGAGAGGGGAAATATAATACACGGAATAGAAGAGCATCAGTGTGGAGATTCCCTCTTACATAACAGGTGTAATAGGAAGGCTTGTTGGGAGCCTGAGCATGGCCACGTCACCAAAGCATGCTGAAGTTTAAAGTCATGGGAGGATTCGCCCTCAAACTATGTTAAGATTATTTTTATATTGATTTGTAGCCAAATTAGCATTTCTCCTGTACAAATGTGTACACTGATTGGTAATTAACATGAGCAGATGTAGAGACCTTGTTCACTGAGGGCCTTGCTTGCCCAGCATGGTCATGGCAGGAGGGTGGGTTAAAGAAGCCACCAGTTCACCAAAACCCAGATCCCCAGGCTGGTGACCTTTTATATGGTTTTGACAAGAATGTAGAAAGCAGGAGTATGTCAGTGTACAAGCGTCTGCTCTATTGCTATATAAGAAAATACATTCTGTGCCACTTTAAAACTTTTTTCCAAATTACACATCTTAGGGTATCATTGGGTTTCATGGAAGGCTTTAATACAGCTGTCCTGGCTCTGGTTTATCCAGGGCACAATGTTGCACATCTGGTCATCAAAACTTGGCAGGAAATTTGCTGAAAGTTAACTGGAATAAAATTGCAGGTTGAGTCATTAATGATAAGCTACCTGAACCATAATATCCTTTGCTGTTCTGATTCCCACCACTCCCCCAGGAAGCCAAATTTTAATCGTAACTACTTGTAATTACTCATGTGCATCTAGCATTCATTTCTGGGTAAGATGTCTCTTCAGAGATAAAATGAAAATGTCAAAGAATAGTTTCTTATAAATGTGGGTAGCTTTGATAATAATTTCCTGTTCTATTTATTCGACTGATTCCACATTCCTAAGGTATGTTATGTACAATAAATTACATAGTTTTTAATGCAACAATTTTCCTGCCAGGATTCCTATAATAGTTGTCAGCTAACAGTAGGCATAAACTTGTTAACTTCCACTGTGAGATAATGTCTTTTTAAGTTGTAATGCATTACAATTGTTAGTAATTCTGATGTCTTTTAAAATAAGAGATGCTTCTGTGAATGATGATTTTCAAGGAGATGGGTCTTTGACCAAATGTGAGATATAGTGTTACATTAATTTAACAACTATGCTTTTGTTATGAAAAGATTTTTAAAAGATGTGCTAACTATTTTAGCTGTGAATTAACCAATGCTTCATTTAATATAGTTGTTTTCTATATTATTAGAAATATGGTATTTATCATTAAACCATTCATACTAAAATTGACTTAATATAGTATATCAATTAATTTATATTTTTAATTAATTTAAAAATATATATTAATATATAATTAAATTTAAATATTAATTTAAGAAATAAATTAATTTATATTTTAAAATAATCATATATGTAAAATACTAACCTTTGTCTTGTGAAATTATTTTTTCTGTGACATAGTTTTAGTTTAATTAAACTAAATTTGAAATTTTAATGAGATTTTAAGATGACTAAGTAATGTTAACATACTTTCCTCCTGCAAATTTTTAAAGTTTTAAGAGATTTTATATAGATATAAAAATACTTAAATATATTTATTGATATGGCTAACTTTAATACTCCAATTTTAGTACAACTCATGGTTTTAACTTCTGTTTTTTCAACCATTCATACAGGTTTTTAAAAATTACTTTTTCATTGCTTTACTTTATAATTGCTTCTGTCAAAGTTATAATTGTACATGATTAACTTGAAAAGCTAAATATATCTGTAATGTTTATAAAACTAAAAGAAATTAAACCCTTCTATATCAACATAACTTTGATATTTAAACCATATTCAAAAAAATGGTTTGAATCTAAAAGAGATAATGCATCTCACAGGTTTTGAGTTATGTTTTATTATGTAACTACCAGCTGATCCAGCCTGCATACATTTCCCTAAGTAAATTGCAGTAATTAATCTCTACCTTCCCTTTGTTATTCAAATGCAGCGTATAGACGTCAATGCTGAGATTCATCAGGATGCATTTAATCATAAGTATATTATTAAAGTTTTCATCCAGGTACGTGGAATGAAGATTATTCTCAATAAATATTTATGCCCTAATTACATAAAATATAATCATGCCACATAAATACAGGGATACATTCTGAGAAATGTGTCATTAGGTGATAGGATTTTTTCGGCTCCATTATAATTTTATGGGCCCACACACAGTCTTTTTTTTTTTTTTTTTTTTTTGTAGAGACAGAGTCTCACTTTATGGCCCTCGGTAGAGTGCCGTGGCCTCACACAGCTCACAGCAACCTCCAACTCCTGGGCTTAGGCGATTCTCCTGCCTCGGCCTCCCGAGTAGCTGGGACTACAGGCGCCCACCACAACGCCCGGCTATTTTTTTGTTGCAGTTTGGCCGGGGCTGGGTTTGAACCTGCCACCCTCAGCATATGGGGCTGGCGCCCTACTCACTGAGCCAACAGTCTTATAAGCCATCTCTCTTGAAGGAAAGGTTGTGATGTGGCACATGAATACATAAAAAATAATTTTAATAATGCACGTGTTTATTCACTTTGATTAGTATTTGAATGTTTTGTTTTGTTTTTTGTAGAGCCAGAGTCTCACTTTACCGCCTTCAGTAGAGTGCCATGATGTCACAGGACTCACAGCAACCTCCATCTCTTGGGCTTCCGCGATTCTCCTGCCTCAGCCTCCCGAGCAGCTGGGACCACAGGCGCCCGCCACAACACCCGGCTATTTTTTGGTTGCAGTTTGGCCTGGGCTGGGTTTGAACCCACCACCCTTGGTATATGGGGCCGGCACCCTACTCACTGAGCCACAGGAGCTGCCCAATGTTTTTTTTTAGTTTCTTGAAATACAAAATCTTTCCTAGCATGTGAACATTAAAGACCAAAAAAATAAATAAATAAATTACAAAAGTATCAATACACAGTCATACGCCAGGTAACATTGTAATGTGACATTATCAGAAGAACACGCTGCTGGGGCGTTTGCTGTGCTGCTGCTGGACACAATGCGCTGTGCTGCCATTTGTCTAAATTTACATCACATACAGTTATGCATAGTACATAATACTTGATAAAAACTACTATGTTACTGGTTTATGTAATTCCCATATTGTGTGTTTTATCCCTTCTTGCTACTTACAAAAAAAAAAAAAAAGAAAGAAAGGTAAATTGTACAATAGCCCCACGGAGGTCCTTCAGGAGGCACTATTACCATTGCAGGTGACGGCCCCATGTGCGTGACCACAGACAGCTGGAACAACTTGTGGAGGTGGAAGATAGGAATGTTGCTGATCCCGACCCTGTGGAGGCCCAGACTAATGAGTGTGTTTGTGTCTTAATTTTTTTTTAAAAAAAGCAAAAAATAAACACAACATTTTTTAAATAGAAAAGATGTGTAGAATAAGGTCATAGGGGAAGAAAGTATTTTCTGTTCACCTGTAGAATGTGTATGTATTTTAAGTTAAATGTTATTGTAAAAGAATCAAAAAGTAAAAGAAAAGAAAATTTTTAATGTAAAAAGTGGTGGTAAGTTAAGGTTAGTTTATATTGAAGAAAGAAAGGGTTTTTTTAAAAAAATAAGTTTCGTGTCATATAAATGTATGTTGTTGGCCTTCACGTTCACTCACCGATTCGCACAGAATGACTTCCAGCCCTGCAAATGTTATTCGTGGTAAAAGCACTTTAAACGTGTGCCATTTTTAATCTTTTATATCATATTCATTCTACATCTTTTTATGTATAGACATGCTCAGATACACAAAAACTTACATTATTTTCCACTTGTCTTCAGGATTCAGTACGATAACCCATTTGCCGGTTCGTAGCTTAGGGCAGTAGGCTATACTGCGTAGCCCATCTGTACAGTGGGCCACAGAGGCTAGGTTTGGGGAACTACACCCCACCATGTTGCACAGGGATGAAATCACTGGATGATGCATTTCTCAGAATATATTCCCATTGTCAAGTGGCACATGACTGTGCTTTATTTTAAACATAGGCAGTACTGACAACATACAATAATACTTACATGTTTAAAGTACCTTGTTTGGTTCTTAAACTTGTTTCATGAAACTCTGAAAAAAAAGGGCTATGCTTCATGCCGTGTGCGGGATTTAAACATTTCATATCATACCCCAGGTATTGCCATGAATCCAGAGATGTGCCGAAAATATTTTTATTTTAAGCTGTGATAATCCCAACAATTTCTTAACCACAAGTGATGGAACATGATAAAGGCCAATCATTCACTTCTGCGTCGTCGACTGACTTCCTTTCCTGGGCAGTGAATTCTTTAATACAAAGAGCAGCCTGTTTGTAACCCCTGTTACAAATAAACTGCAGAGTGAACGTCCTTACTGAGTCTAAAGTTCCTTCCAAGCAGTGAAGAGGCTGGACCGAAGGAGGGAAGGACATCTTCAAGACTTGAGCTGTTGGGCCTACTTCTGATTAAAGCAGCGAGGTGAGGCTGATAAGCTGCTTCCTCGCCCTCTCTTTTTCTCCTCCTTTTCCTCCCTTCCTCCCTCTCCCTCTGCTCCCCACTCCATCCTTCTTTTCTTCCTTCCCTCCTTCCCCTCCTTCCTTTCTTCCGTCACCTACCATCATCTCTACCTCCCTACATACCCATCTTCTCATCCAGTTACTTTTATATTTATTCTCTACATTTAAATCTGTCCCTTGTAATCTCAGGTGTTGTCTTTGTTGCCTCAGCCAAACCCTTTCAAGCTACTTGCTGCAACATTCTCTTCTGTCAGCTGCTTAGGCCAAATGTATTTCTGCCACATATATATTATGTTTCATGTTGTCAATTACAATAATACCTTTTTGCATCATTTTGTTTTATTTTTATTCATTTTTCCATAATTTTTGTTAAATCATAACCGTACACATTTATGGGGTACAATAGGATTATTTGATAGACAACGTGGAATGCTTAAATCAAACTAATTGACATAAACATCACTTCACTTACTTATTTTTGCGGTAAGGCATTTATAATATACTCTTTGCTGGTTTGAAATGTACCTGCATTGTGTACCATAGGTGAGAACCCTCCAAATACTCTCTCTCCACTCGCATTCCCTCCTTCCCTCCTCCCTCCTCTCCTCTCTTCCTTTCTGGATTACCTTTGTGTTTTCAAATAATTTTTATTGATATATGTGGCATTTTTTTATATTGCATCATGATTTGGAAATAGAGGAATCATTGTCAAAGTCAGTCACGCTCATTCCAGTCCTGCTTCCACTCAGGAGTTCTCCTACTGCATGTGGTTAACCCCACACCGTCCCCACCACTCAGTTCCCTTGTGCATGTAAGAAAACATTCAGGGTTTCCTTCACTACATTTTGGGTATTGCTCCTCTTCATGAAGTTTTGTTAAGATACATAGGATATAGTTTCATAAAATGAAACATGAAATTATTTTAAATGTTTTAATCATGGAAGGGAAAAAATAAGAAGTCATAGCCAGTCTTCATAAGTAAATGGAAAAAAGAAAAAGCTAATTCAATAAATGTTTCTGGAGTGCCTATCATGTTCAAGGCACCAGGGATACATCAATGAACAACACAGACAAAATTTTCTGCCCTCGTGGTCCTTCTAATGGAAGAATGCACCCATAAAATAAAATGACAAATCTCCAACAATAAACTATATCTGGGAGCAAAAGAAAAAAAAATACATAGGCTATACATTTTGAATTATACATTTATGATAATTTAATTTCTGCTGAATAACCTGGTTCTCTTTCTTTCTGCAATGCTAATCAATTCCTCATTAGAGCACTGATGCAGATTCAAGCCTTAGCAAGTGGTATCACGGAGGAGAAACTTCATCCTGGCATAAAGAAACCAAGTTCAATGTGGGTAGTCCAATGTGCCTTTCTCCATAGCATCCGTTCTGTAATATTCATTCATCCAAGAAATATTTCTTATCCTTTGCTATGAGCCAAAGACTATGCGTGGTGGTGGAAGTGATGCCTTAAGCCACATAGACAAGTTCTGAACTTAGGTGTCTTTTATACAAAGTGCACTAACAAATTACATGAAAGAATGAATGCATTTCTATTATATACACTTGTTATGTGTCATTTGGTGGCAAAAGGCAGAAACTCTCCTACAGGGAGAAGAGGTAAAGGAAATGGAGTGGCTCTATACTTACGCACACGACGTCCTCTGCAGGAAGGGCAAATAAGCAAAGGTCCAAACACCTGGATACAACCGGGCCTATAGGGCAATCATTATGAGGAACTGAATTGCTGCCATTCTTTCCAGAATTTCATGCGGGAGGCTTATCTCTTTTGGATGTTGTTAGGTAAGAAAATACTACCATGTACATTTGAATCATTTGATAGGCTATAAAGCACGGAGACTTTTGAGTTCTGGAGTAAAAAGGGCGAGAGACAAGCTCTCCAAAATAGAAATTATCCTTTTTGTTAAACTGCCCATTAAAAAATATTTTTATTAGTTCTTCATTTCAAAGTAAACAAAACATGAAAACCAAATGTACGGAAACTTTTATATAACACTAAATAGGGAAAAAAATGTGTTGTGTTTACATTTTTATGTTCCTCACATTTTATTTTTCTTCCTGCACAAATGTGTTACTAAATCAGCAATCCTTAAGGGCCTTACGATTTGGAACAAATATTCCCTGAGGGCTAAATCTTCTTTTTTGATGTGTTTCTAGTTGGAAAAGTGTGAAGAAAACATTTGTTGCACTTATCTGTTCATAAATGCATGCATACACCATTATAACAAGTGATAAGCAAAAACACTGTAATTTGGTATAGGTAGTAAAAATAATACGCCTTTTTTTTGTACCTAGTATATGTCTGGCACTGGGCTACATGTTTTACATGTATTATTTCATTAATTCTGTACTTTCCATCACCACTTTGGTAATAAGTTTTCTCTTTTTATATTACACAAAAAAGACTACTTATTTGTAAAGGTGACTTAACCTCAGAGTGGCCCTGAGAAGTGGACAGAAAAGAGAACAATCACAAATAATTGTTTTTTCAAAGGTCATGTTATTACATTGCACCATACAAAAGCTATGTGGCCTGCTTTACCACATGGACAAGTCATCAACTTTGAAATGAAAATGTAGACTATAATTCTATTACAGCTAAATTAATAGAATAAGAAAGTGAAATATCTTTAAATATTGTGATTTAAATACACAAAGCAGATACTATACTATGTAATAACAGAATGAATTTTCCAAAAATTTTTCTAAGTGCTCATGGACATTGTATAAGAAAGTCCACATTAGTTTCCTTCTTTTAAGTCTACTTTTTAAAATTGTTCCAAAGGCTAAATATATGAAAGTAAGTCAATACATCAATGTGTAATATATCACAGTCAGTGTATCATTTCCCTAAAATGCATATTTTTCTAGGGCTTTACATCTTCTTGGTTCTGATCTATCCTACTTCTCTAAAATGTCCACTCATTTTCAGGTTGAGCTTTTGGACTGGAATAAATGACAAATATTCTGCTTCTAGTATATTTTTTTCACCTCTTTTTTCTTTGAATGAGAGCCCTGATCGTTGAAGTCAGCATTTTAGTTTTGAAAGCTTTGGCTCAGATTTTATTTTATTTGCCATTCTTTAGCATTAAATTGGAACCCATTTGAGCATTTAGCTTTTATTTTCTAGGACATTTAAAACAATTTAATGTTTTTTGGAATGAAACAATAATGAAATGCCAAGAATAGAAAGAAATATGGCATGTGATTCGAAAAAGAAAAATGAACACAATTTTGGCTTGGATAATTTTCCTTTTGTGGTAGCAAGTAATAAAATTAAATCGATATGTAATAGATTTATCTACATAAATTAAACCCAACATTCTGATGCCTAAAAAAATTAAAGAAGTTATATCATGGCTTAGTCAATGCAAATCTATAATTTCTTCCTTACATTCTTCACAAATTATAAAGAAAAATATGTTTCATATTTATATATATATATTTGAACATAAGATTAGAATCAGGAACTACTTATGTAGTAAAAAAACTACACTTAAATAATATATCAATATTTATTTATATTTTTAATAATTATTTAATAGTTATGAATATTTATAAACTGCTATTACCAGTGCTGGATGGTAGCTCTGTAATTCCTCAAGCTTGTCTATTTGATCAATGACAGTGGTAAACTCTCAATGTAAGGTAATACAGACCTTCAGGGTTTATTTGCACACTATTTTTCTTTTAGATTCAAAATTAAAATTTATTTTATTAAAAATTTGTAGAAAGTATAAAAATGTTCTGTAAAAGCATTTATTTTCAAAGTTTATATACTTCACCCTGGATGAAAAGTAAACTGTTTATGAAAAACACAGATGTGAGTTATTGTGTATTTGTTCTTCATTTATTGATAAATTAAAGTAAAAAATACATTTTGTCACAAGTGGCCCAATGGATGGACTTGGAGAACATTAAATTAATTGAATAAACAAGGCCCAAGAAGGAAAATACTGAATGATCTCACTAAATCAAACTAAAAGAAGCAGAGGGTAGAACTTTGGCAATTATCAGGGACTGAAGTGGGTTGAAGAGTGTACTTCACAGGATAAATATTATAATTTTTATTTGTCAACTGTCAGTTCTTATTTCGTCCATTTTTTCAATAAAAAAATGCCAACTAAAAGCAACCAATCTGCATTTTGGAATTAATCTGTATTTTTGTAAATATTCACCCTAGTTCATTAGATTTAGAATCACTAAGATTAATATAGGCTGGGCCTATAAATCTGGCAGTTTAGTAAATGCAAATTTTTCTCATATGCAGCCATAGCTTATTATGTTAAAATTTTCAAATTAACTTTGGTAGAGTAAATTAAAATTATACTGAAGTCTTCAATATTTTAAAAAATGGTACTTTGAAACAAATCAATAGTATAGGAAGTTGGCATATTACTACTACAACCAAGATACCAAAATATATTAGCTTCTGACTCTAAAAAATATGTGAATGGTAGTACAACTTACTCAGTAAACATAACCAGAAATGTATAAACTCTCTTTAGCTCCTTTCTACTTCCAGCAGGAACTCAGTGGGTCATCAAACTCACTAATCCATCTCCATCCATTATTTATACATTCGTTCATTTTAGCGATGGTGGTAACTGTACCATAGTTTGAAAATGAGTAATCTTAACAAAGGAATCCACCATTAGTTGTCTTTACCTTTTTTTTGTGGGGAATAAAAGGTATTGATTAGAAAACCCAGAAGAATGGACTCTACGCAAATTTAATCAATTACTCGAGTAGTGGTACTTTGGGCAAATTAATAAACCATCCAGGTTCATTCATAGCAATTGATTTCAAAAATCACCCAGAAATGTATCTTAGATATTTCTGTAAAAATTAGGGAAAAATTAAGGAAACCAAGAAGTGGGAAAATAAACAGCAAATTATTTAAAAACAAAATTGTTATAAAATGAATTTTTCTAAATTTAAAGCTTTTTATATCTTTCCACTTTAAAACTAAAAATAATTATGTGCATAGCTAAAACTAATTGTGTTACCTTCTGTTTTGTTACAAAATAGACTGATGCTGCCAAATATGAACAAATAAGAAGAGTTAGGGACTCAAGTGAGTTTAAACCCGAGCACAACACTGAAAACGAAAACTGTAATAACATTGAATTATTTTTGAATTTGTCTGCTAAAATGCTTACTCTCAGTCATACTTAGAGATGATATGAAGGCGAGAGTGTGGTTCTGACATCTGGAAGTAGAGACCATATGATGGTGAGAGTATGGTTCTGACATCTGGTGGTAGAGACCATGTGAAACTGAGAGTGTGGTTCTGACATCGGTTGGTAGAGACCATGTGAAGGAGACAGTGTGTTTCTGACATCTGGTAGTAGAGACCATGTGAAGGCCAGAGTGTGATTCTGACATCGGGCGGTAGGGACCGTGTGAAGGTGGGAGTGTGGTTCTGACATCTGGTGGTAGAGACCATGTGAAGGAGAGAGTGTGGTTCTGACATCTGGCATTAGAGACCACATGAAGGCAAGAGTGTGGTTCTGACATCTGGCAGTAGAGACCATGTGAAGGCGAGAGTGTGGTTCTGACATCTGTCAGTAGAGACCATGTGAAGTAGAGAGTATGGTTCTGACATTTGGCGGTAGAGACCATGTGAAGTAGAGAGCATGGTTCTGACATTTGGCGGTAGAGACCATGTGAAGTAGAGAGTATGGTTCTGACATCTGGCGGTAGAGACCATGTGAAGGCGAGAGTGTGGTTCTCACATCTGGCCGTAGTGACCATGTTAAGGTAGTGTGTAGTTCTTACATCTGGTGGTAGAGACCATGTGATGGTGAGAGTGTGGTTCTGACATCTGGCGGTAGAGACCGTGGAAGGAGAGAGTGTGGTTCTGACATCTGGCGGTAGAGACCATGTGAAGGCTAGAGTGTGGTTCTGACATCTGGCGGTAGAGACCATATGAAGGAGAGAGTGTGGTTCTCACATCTGGCTGTAGAGACCATGTGAAGGAGAGAGTGTGGTTCTGACATCTGGTGGTAGAGACCTTGTGAAGGAGACAGCATGGTTCTGACATCTGGCGGTAGAGACCATGTGAATGAGAGAGTATGGTTCTGACATCTGGCGGTAGAGACAAGTATGCTGCTCACCATCCTCTGATGCCATGACAGGTCCCAACAATAGAATGAATTGTAACCACAGTTATAAAGAGAAGACCTGTAGATTAAGTTTAAAAAGGTGGAAAAAACAAGTATAAAAACGAAAGTGTATTTTGATAAAAGAGGCAAATGGAAGTTAGAGGAAAATGAGATGAAGTACATCTGTATTTCAGAACAGCACTGGAAGTTGTTATCAGGCATTGTAGACAAACCTGAGATATCTGTATGTGACCTAAATCAATTATGGACATTGAAAGATTAAATAATTCTAAATTTAAGAAGGGGTTTAGATATATTGTCTCAAGAATACTAAATCACACTTACATGAATTATCCAGAGAGTTTCCACTGGAGACTTTGAAAGCATTGTTTGGAATCTCCAGAACCTCTTTACGATTTGTGGTTCCAGAAGGTATACAGAGATAGCGAGCTCTAGAATATGGCAGCATTGAAAGCTATAAAAACATTTATAGTCCCAAAAGTTTGAATGGAGTTCCAGACACAAAACAATCACTTAGTGTGTTATTCACATTATGTTCTAGAATGCAAAACAACATAAGTGTTGTTACATGCCATTATAGGTACAAATGTATTATATAGTAACAAAATCATATATGTTAACAAAAATATGAGAAATAAAAAGTTTCTAAAAATTGAACATCTTCAAAATATCAACAGCTTACAAAAAATAAATATCCTCCTCCCCCTTGTGATTTGATGAAAATCAAATGACTGAACAGACACAGAATGGAGAATGGAAATTTTATAATGACAGAACTTTCTTTTTTTTTTTTCTAGAATGTGGTGATGATACCACAGCTGTGTACATGTCAAAATAGATCAGTTGTACATCTCAAATGTGCTCAGTTGACTCTCCATCTATATTATACAGCAATGAAGTTGTCCATATTCATATCTTTCATGAGCCTCAAAGATTTCACAAACAGTTAATAAAAGGAAAAGAATGAGTGCCAAGTGGCCATGTTCTGGGACCCATACACTGTCTTTAGCTGCTTAGGGAGAATCATTGCTCCTGTCATGAAGATGAACCACCTGAACACTGCCCTGAACACTCTTGGACATTCTATGATATGAACATACTTTAGGAGCCCAACCCAAGACACTGCTGTTAAAGTTTCCATGAAAAAAAAGCAAAAAAACAAAAACACAAAGACAAACCAAAAGCATGACATTTAGATGTCCATCAAGAAGGATGTGGAATAAAAAAGGAGAGGCCAGGGCTGGAAGGACTGTATCTTCAGTAGCAGCGTCCTCGTTTTCCCTTCTGAACTACTTCAACCGTATAGATGATACGACAGCTACTGTTTCTTTATAAAGTTTTTCTCTGATCAGGCCTTCTGTCTCCATGACAGACTCGCTGTTGCAAAAACGGTCTGAGTCTTGACGTTTTGATTTCAAAGATCTTTGATTCTAGCCACATAGCTTTGTCCATTTCCCTCCTCACCACTAGTCACTTTGAAATTCGTTGCTTGCTGAGACCAGCCACAGACGCAAATGTGACTGTTCCCAGAACCTACTTTCTTCTCTGATTTCCAGTTGATGTATAGACTTTACTATAAATTCCTAGCTGTCATATTTTCTTGACTCCAAGAGCTCATAGATTTTATATTGCATTATTTTATGTTCCATTAAGCAAGTAATTAGCATCACTGCTAATTAAACTAAGACAAATACCTGAAATGTAAAATGCGTTGTCTTTTGGGGGACATTAAAATATAAAATGTCTGGGTCTCAGCATAGATGAATTGTGACAGTATCTTTGGAAAACTATCACAATTATTATAGTACATAAAATGTCTTTAAATGCTGAACCAAGTTCTTTTGTTTGAGAGACATGCATGAATTACTTGGACACCTTCTGCATGAGAAATTTGCTACTTCTCCTTTACTTATTTATTTAGTTATTTATCAATATCACTATGGATTCATAAAAATGACATTTTTGGTTATAATACAATATTCATTAATTCATTTTGATACTCAAGTCATTCCTGTCATTGAGAGCTCTGTCACTTGCTCCAGTGATCAATTAACATACTCCCAAAATAGGCTGTTTTTTTGTTTACTTGAAGTTATTATTTTTTTTTAACTTTCATACTTTCTGGAACTACAAGATATCTATCCTCAGAATCAACCATTTGTTTGAAAATTCAGCCATTTTTTCAATGAAGCCTTGGTTCCTTTATACGACATCAAGATTTAAGTGGTAGGTGTTTTTAAAGGGTGTTACTTCCTCAAGGCTCTCTGGGATGAGAAAGCAAAGAAATAGTGTGTATTGTTACTCAGTATAGACACATATCTATAAATATTTCTAGATGTCACCATTTGTGTCTGTTAAACTAATCGTGTGTTCTTGCTGATGTCACTACCTGTAATCTAGTCCCATAGGCATCCTTCTAATTTCCTTATCTGCAAATAGCCAGTCTAAAAATAGCCAGTCTAAAAGTGAGAAACTTGCCATCCACCATCTGCCATCCATTTACTGAATTGTTCATTTGTAGTTTATGTATACAGCGGTACCAGAATTGATAACCTAGTCTTGGTAGAGGGACATTTTTACCAACTAATTAAATGCACAGTTACATTCGCCTTTTGTCTTGGAGATTATGGTCATTTTTTCTATCATCATGATCATCATTTTTCCTCTAAGTCTCTAATATGAAGTTATTTTGCATATTTATAATACAATGTGATATTCTTGTACCTGTCTGCATTCTATTCTGGAAGCCCACAAACTTGTCATTGACATTTTTTTACTTGCACAGATATAGGTTTACTCTTTGTGTTGTAAAATCTCTGTGGTTTTTGACAAATACATGTTTTGCTGCTACTGGATGAATGTGTATAAATGCATAAATGTCAGTGAGATCAAGTTCAGAGACAGTGCCATTCAAGACAACCATATCCTTACTGACTTTTTGTCTGCTTGATACAGCAGTTGCTGCTAGATATATACTGATGTCTCCAACTATAATTCTGAATTTATCTCTTTTTTTTTCTTTTTAGTGGTCCTAACCTAATCAGGAGAGTTCTTATACAGGATCAGGCTTTTCCTGGAAGAAAGGATTAGATGCCTGTGAGGGATTTGGTGCAAGGAAGATTTTTAGTTGTTGGCTTTAAAGATGGATGAGACCTTGAGGCATCCTCTAGGACAGTGGTTCTCAACCTTCCTAGTTCCTCATGTTGTGGTGACCCCCAACCATAAAATTATTTTTGTTGCTACTTCGTAACTGTAATTTTTGTAAATATGTGTTTTCCAATGGTCTCAGGTGACCCCTGGAAAAGGGTTAAAGGGATCATGACCCACAGGTTGAGAACCGCTGCTCTAGGAGAGGACCACTGCTCCTGAGGTTGAAAGCCAACAAAGAGAAAAGGAACTCAGTCTTACAAACATGAGTGAATTCTGCTGATATCCAGAATGAGCTGCGAGGCAGGTGCCTCCATCAGCCTCTGGATCAGAATGCAACTAACCTGATACCTTGAGTGTGAGACACACCGGAAAGCCTAGCTGAGCAGAGTCCAGCTGACTGACCGATGTACACAAATACAAAGTAATAAGCTGTTGTTTTAAGCTATCAATATTTTTGTTAGAGCAATAGGAAACTCATAAACTAGTAGTTCTAATTTATAAATAATACCACCTAAGGATATTTAAAGAACACTCTGTCCAACATGAACAGGGCACACATGCAGAGAATATTTATTTATAGCATATGGTGTCATGGTTACAAGTTTGAACTCCAGAGCCAGATCATTTCAGGGAGGAAATGGGCTTCACCAGTTATTACCTGTTAACCTTGAACAAGTTATTCAGTCTGTGCCTCAGTTTCTGCATTAATAGATGGGGGGAAATAATAGTAAAAATAATTCAATGAGGTAATATTTGTTATGTATCTAAAATAGTGCCTGGCACATAGTAAATAATATATAACTCTCTGCTAAATAAAAACATCCTTGAAATGTTTCACAAGTGTTTTGCTCCCATATGAAACTACTCATCTTCTCTTTGTTGATTTCCCAGATTAAAATTAGATATAATGTGCTATGGTAATACCCTCCACTTTGGGATCCAACTCTTATCTTTTTCATATTAAATATAAATTATCCTTTGTAATATTATACGAAACTTTGGAATTCAAGCATTTTGGAGCATAATGAAACTTTGAAATAAAAAATGTATGTTTATTCTCAAGTCATTAAATTATCCCCTCCTTTATTCTTTCAGTGTGTATCAATATTTGCTCTGTTCCTGTGTGAACCTGAGCTTAAAATTGAATAAATAGAAATTGCCGCTGTTCTAAAAACAAAAGACTTTAATTATGAAGATTGATGTTGTTTATAGTAACTCTTCTGTTTGAAAAGCTGTGTGTGAAAGCAGTTTCATTGGCAACTGAGGTGATAACGCATGAATGTGGAAAATGAGTCGATCATAACAAGATTTAAAAAATAAGAAAATAAAATTACTAAGGAAAGGAGCCAGACTTTAGGTGGTCTGTTGTAGCCATGTAGCTGGATGCCTTCAGGCAACTGGAAGTCCCTTGGTAGGAGAAAATAAACACATGTAATTAGAAGAGTTTTCAGAGACAATTTTCAGCAAAGGCAGGGAAGGGCTATGAGTTTCACTGTGAACTGGCTGCTTTTGGTTGATCTGGGTAACAACAAAGGGATGAGTTTGTTGAATAACACAACACACACAATACACACACATAGTCAAGCACCAGAAAGAAGTAAAGGTTGGAAATACATTGTGAGTAAAGTTAGCATGTGAACAGGGTTGAAATCATGAACATTGTTGATGATATGCAGGGAGGAGATGGGACTTGCTTGAACTCTCGAGAAGCATGAAAATGTAGGAGGTGAGAAGAAGGTAGATGGTAAAGAAGCAGAGGAAGGAAGAAAAAGGATGAATATGAAAACATCAGAGAAATTACAGGAAAGAGTTACAGGAGAGGGGTCTAAAGAGGAGCCTGTTATCAAGAATTCCAAAATAAATGAGAAAGCAATATGAGATAAAATAAATGTGGAGGCTAACAGAAACATGGTTCTTGGGCCCCTTATAGGGATATACTGACATTTTGGCAGGAATAATATCAAGAAAAGTAGCAAATAACTGGCTTCAGTCAATCAAACCATTGGTGTATACTCACTGACACATTTAATCTGTATTATTTTTCTCAGGAACCATTTGAGTTACGCATAATTATTAGTTCTTCATTTGTGTTGCCAATGAAGAAACTGAGGCTGAGAGAGCTTTAGTGACTTATGGAAGAGGTAGTCCTGAACTAAGAAATAAAAAAAAAAAAAAATGTTGCATCACTAGCCTGCAGTGCTTCCCAAAGAACGCAAAGGTGTTATTGGTCACTTTCTTGGCCCAAAGCACTGTACCAGGTATTATAACAAAAAATATAATATACAATATATGTATGTATAAAAATTAACTTTTATACACATGAATGAACATGAGCATAACTGCAATTATGATAAATAAAAATATAAAGTAAGTCGTGATGATTGTGCAATCATTTCCCTAAATTATATGTACATGGGTCACTACAAAAAGTTTTGAAACACGCTGTGTTATGGTCCATTATTTCACTTCCAAGAAACCAGGTGACAGCATCCTTTCCGATTCATCTACACAAGTTTTGACTTCTTCACTTATCAACAGGGAGGGCTTCATTTGTTTCCTTCTGTGAAGATCTTATTTTTCTTGATTTTTGTGTAACTCAAAACATTTGTAAAATCCCATGTATTACAGAAGGTTTCAAGTGAAACCTTAGTTGTATGCAAATCATGAATTTGCATTACACAGTTGATTATTCATTCTTTCAGCATGTTAATAGTTTGAAATGTATTTATCAAGAACCCAACACTTGGAAAACCTTCTAATAGATGGAGGAATTATATAGTTGACTACTCAAGAGATCTTAGCATGTATTTGACAATAGTCCCATAAAAGGTGAATGTGCCAGAGCAAGTGTGTGAAGTGGTGCAGTTGGGGCAGTGATACACGCTCCCTAGTGGACCTGTATAATTCTGATGGAGCTACTGGGAATCTTTTGTGGTAGATTGTATGCACAGGCTTTCTCAGAACGCATTCCACACTTGGTAATTTTCAAGAGGTTAGAAAACTAAAACAAAACAAAGTAAGTAGGGCAGCTTCCCTTGAAGCATTGTGTGGGATGTCTTTTAGACCAATTACCCCTTGTGTCCATGTGTGGCAGACTCCTCGGAGGGACAGAATCAGTCAAAGCAGATCTTAACTTACTATTGTTAATTTAAGTGATGTTACAGAGATAGTAGTTTCAGAAGCAGCGAAATGGAAGTGGCAGGGGTTAATGTCCTCATGCCTAATCATGAGTTTTATGAGTGCAAGAAGCTTAAAGTGTCAGTAGAACTGTCATAACCTGTGATTGCAGTAACAACTGCATACTTTTAAATTCATTAGCCCCAAACCTTTCTCTATGACTCCTATCACACACATAGTTCAGTTTTGTCAATTGGTATGTCTGAAATGTACTTTCTGCTGGAGATGTCTATTGGTCTTTCCCCCCTTAAAACCCAGTAAAACGTGGTACTTAAATTGTGTTTTATAGCAATTCACTAGGCTAACAAAGTTAACGGAGAAAAAGAGTCGATATTTTCTATCCCCTGTACACAAAACGTTAGGTGCAGAAGTCCAAAGATCACACAATTTTAAGTATAACCTACATTTCGTAAGTATGAAACACAGAAAGCTTATATCTCAGGTAAAATTAATCAGTGACCATAGTTTAAACATTTTGTATCATACAAAGGCATTTTGACTTTATTTTTAAGCAATGAGCCGAGAAGAAAATGCCATTTCTATTGAAAATATGTCTCTTGTGGAGTTCAGTTTTTCAGAATAATGTTATAGGAAGATCAAAAACACTTTATAAACATAGATTCTAAGTGTGACAAATGCTGGTAAATTTCAAGTCCATTCCATCTATGTGTAAAACATCCTTGTACCCCATAAATCCATTAACATACACAGCTATGATTAAATAAAATAAATAAAACATCATTTGCCTCAAAAATCCTGTTTTTCTTTTCTGATACTGTAATTAATTTTTTCTAAATTATTTTCATTTCTAATAAAAGATAAAATTGTTGTAATAAAATTTCTAACAATATAATAAAAGAGAAGTAAATGCAAGTCTGCTTGCTCATTATTCATTTATTCCAAAAATAGGTATTGAACATATCTATGGATGAGGCACTGTAGCAGGTAAGGAAGATAGCTGAATGAGGGAGATAACAGGCCTGATCTCAGGAAGCTTCCCATCACTACATGATAAAGGCTTCAGAAATATAGTCAGATAAATGAATAATAATTATAGAGACTAAAATATTCTAATCCCATATAATTACATATTAGCAAAATTAGGTTATGTCGAAAGATTTTGATGTTAGTCACCCAATTTGCGTTTAAACTGTTCATAAGTCATCTCCAAAGAAGAGACGAATCAGCTGAGAACATATCAATGTCTTTGCAATCACCATCAAAAAGACTACAGAAAGCTGTTCTTGGTAAAGAATAAGCAACCAAAAAGACCCCAAGTTAAAAGAGAGCTCCCCTTTTTCAAATAAACTGGAATATCATGGTGTTTAGCATATAAAGATGGAGGGGAACCAGCTAGAAAGAGAAATGGAGATTTTTATGCCCAGTTCTTCATTTGGTCATAAATGTTCTGAAAATCTTCTGGACACTTTGTTAAACATGTAACTTCTATGATGAGAGTTATTAAAAATATAATTTATTGTAACTGTGAGAATGAAGTGAGTGGAGCATACAGGAGTGAACGCGTCCCAAGCAAAACAAAGGGCTCGCTTAACATTCTGCAATAATTCAGGTCAAACTGTTAGATCAAACTACTGTTTATAGTAAGGAGAAGAAAATGGATAGAGTTACACATTGGTGAGAATAAGCTGAAGGAGCTAAAGGACTGACTGAATGTGGGTAGTGACACAAGGTAGGTGTCAAAATATATTTTTAGCCTAGGAGCTTATACAGAGCTGAGTTTCATGATCTTGAGTAAAGGACAAAATAACTTTTAGGTTGAGTTCTTTGACATTTCGCCATACTTCCTTCTAAAAAGGTTGTACTAGTTTGCAGTCCCACCAGCAGTGTAAAAGTGTTCCTTTCTCTCCACATCCACGCCAGCATCTGCAGTTTTGAGATTTTGTGATGTAGGCCATTCACTGGGGTTAGGTGATATCTCAGGGTGGTTTTAATTTGCATTTATCTAATAATTAGGGATGATGAGCATTTATTCATGTGTTTGCTGGCCATTCATCTGTCAACTTTGGAGAAGATTCTGTTCATCTCTCTTCCCCATTGATGTATAAGATTATTGGTTTGTTTTCTTGTGGATTAATTGAAGTTCTGTGTAGATCCTGGTTATTAAGTGTTTATCTGATTCAAAATGTGCAAATATCCTTTCCCATTGGGTAGGTTGTCTATTTGCTTTGGTTGTTGTTTCCTTGGCTGTACAGAAGCTTTTCAGTTTAAATAAATCCCATTTGTTTATTTTTGTTGTTGTTGCTATTGCCATGGCAGTCTTCCTCATAAAGTCTTTCCCCAGGCCCTTATCTTACATTGTTTTTCCTATTCTTTCTCTGAGGATTTTTGTTGTTTCATGCCTTAAATTTAAGTCCTTTATCCATCTTGAATCAATTTTTGTGAGTGGAGAAAGGTACGGGTCGAATTTCAGTCTTTTACATGTGGATATCCACTTCTCCCAACACCATTTATTGAATAGGGAGTCTTTCCCCCAGTGGATGCTTTTGTTTGGTTTATCGAAGATTAGGTGGCTGTAAGTTGTTGGTTTCATTTCCTGGTTTTCTATTCGATTCCAAATGTCTATGTCTCTATTTTTGTGCCAGTACCATGTTTTCTTGACCACTATGGCTTTGTAATACAGCCTTAAATCTGGTATGGTGATATCCCTGGCTTCATTTTTATTACTAAGAACTCCGTAGCTATACAGGTTTTTTTATGGTTCCATACAAAATGCAGAATCATTTTTTTCCAAGACTTGAAAGTAGGATGTTGGTATTTTAATAGAGATGGCATTGAATCAGTAAATTGCTCTGGGAAGTATAAGCATTTTAATAATGTTGATTCTTCCCAGCCGTGAGCATGGTATATTCTTCCGTTTGTTAATGTCCTCTGCTATTTCCTTTCTTAGGGTTTTATAATTTTCTTTATAGAGTTCCTTCACCTGTTTTGTTATGTATATTTTTCTAAGTATATTCCTAAGTATTTCTTTGGGGCTATGGTGAAGGGAGTTGAGTCCTTAATTAACCTCTCATCTTGGCTGTTGTTGGCATTTACAAAGGCAACTGACTTGTGGACGTTGATTTTATATAGACCTCCCATTTGATCCTGCAATCCCATTACTGGGCATTTATCCAGAAGGCAAAAAAAAAAAAAAAAAAAAAACCTTTTATTATAAAGACACTTGTACTAGGCTGTTTATTGCAGCCCTATTTCAATTGCCAAAATGTGGAAACAATTTAAATGTCCTTCAACCAAGGAATAGATGGGTAAGCTGTGGTACATGTACACCATGGAATATTATTCATCCATTAAAAAATGGAGATTTTGCAGCATTTGTACTAACCTGGATGGAGGTGGAGCATATTATTTTTAGTGAAGCATCATAAGAATAGAGAAGTATGAATCCTATGTATTCAACTTTGATATGAGGACAATTAATGACAATTAGTGACACAGTATGGCATGGGGGAAGGGGAGACCAAGATAGAGAAGGAGGGAAGGGGTGAGAAAAAGGAAAAGAAGAAAAAAAAAAAGAAAAGATAAGAAAATAGTGACTAATTCTCACATAAATTGGATTTAATTTTGACCAAAGTACATTACTTAAATATTAATTTTTAATTCAACTTGTTAATATGTTGGTTAGGATATTGCATCCTCATTTATAAGTGACATATGTTTGTAATTTCCCCCTTATAATAACATAGTTTCTCCAATTTTAATATCAGGTGTTCCCAGAACAAGTAGAATGATTTTGAAGTTATTTCTTCTTTTTCTATTTTCTATAAGATTTGGCATGATCTGTTCTTTTCAATTATATTTTACTTTTATTAATAAATATTAGTTGTCTATTTTTTGAGACTTAAAAAAAATAATAAGTTAACTGATGACTCCATACTAAATCTCAGAGTCAAAGCATTCTATAATAGACATACTCTTATTTGAAAATGTAAACGTTACTTTCTTTGCATTATTATTATTATCACTTAATATTTCAATGTAGCAACTGTCTGATTCCTTTTCTGAATGTATTTATGTTCGTTCATTCTTGGAGAGGTTTTTGTTTCTAGTCCTTATCTTAAACATTGTTATTGTTATTAAATTTTAAGCCTTTTATTTTTGTGGAGAAAAACATGGAAACCTAATAAATATGTGTTTATATAAAAATAATAATAAAGGACAAAATAATTTCTAAAAGTAACATAAGTTTGGAGCTCTTCAGATAAGTTCAGGTTTGGCTTGGAGATGTACATCTTAGAGTCTCTGAATATAAGTAGGGTATACAACCATGGAATGAACATGTATACTTAGAATTTGTCAGAAGGAAGGAAGACCTAAGATTAAATGCAGGGGATATTCAAATTGAATTGTCAGGTATTGGAAGACAAAGAGATGACAAATGGGACTGGAAATGAGTAGTCAGAGAGACAAAGCAATAGCAGAATTACTATTACCATGGAAGACAAAGGAATGAAACGCTTCCATTCAAGGGGAATGAGCAGTCTGAGAAGAGTGAATTAATGACAGGCGGACATAGCAATGTGTCCAAGTTCACCCTAGGTTAGGTTTGCACTTAGCAGTTTCATAATAAAAAATCCTTCCCAGGGAAGGATTGAAAAAAGATTAGAGAAAGAATAAATGATTTAGCTCCCCAAATAAATACATTTAAAACATGAAAAAGTTAGGAAAATGAGAATGAATATGTTTAAAGATAATGTTACAGCTACCTGTTCGAAGTGTAGTCCCTCTTCTATATTTTTTTAAATTTCCAGAATTAAAAACAGTGATTATTACGTTTCTAAATATTTTATTTTTTATTGAGTGTGGTACAGAACTCATTATTGAAGTCACAAAGTATCATTTATAGTATGACTGTTCAAACATTACTAGAATTACTGGAACTTGTATTACTGGAATAATAATTGATTTTCCTATCTACTCTGATAATCATTAGTGAAAGGATAAAGTTCATTAAATGATGAATAGGGGAGTGGTTATATCTTTCTCATTTGTATACATATAATCATATTAATTAATTTATTTACAAAAATAAACAAAACCAAAAAATGACATATAGAAAACTATATGCCTTCGCAATATCGGTGTTTGTGCTATTTATGCTCTAAATTGATACGCTTCAATTTTTTTTTAATCCAGGAGTTACTTAGGTTAATACATTAACTAATGCATTATAAAGTAATGTGTGACTAAATTTGAAAACATGATAAATTGATATAAAATTGACCCACTTTAATAATGTCAGAAGCTAGCAGAATAAAATGATTTCTTCAAGGACTGCACCTGTCTACTGCTTGAGATCATCTCTCTTGGCTACAAATCAATATCACTTTCTTTCATTCACCAGTGATCATAATGCTTTTCTATAATTCTAATTTTAAAGAATGATTACAGAAAGTACATAGTCATTGATTGTTTAAAGGTTGCAGCTAAAATGAACACAAAGGTAATTTTAATTTTAATGAATGAGCTCTTTTGAAAAGTTAAGCATTTTTCCTCTCACAAAACTTTATGTGTTAATAATAAGGTTATATATTTGATTATGTATGACCTTAAACTGAGCATTTTGTGTGTGTGTGTGTGTATTATTTCAGAAATTTATCATACTCTTCTATACCTGGGAATTTATTTTACTTAATTGAAAATTCTGTTTGAAAATGCCTTTTATAACAACCTGGATGGAAGTGGAGACCACTCTTCTAAGTAAAGTATTACAAAAATGGAACAACAAACACAACAGGTGCTCAATACTAACTTGAAACTAGTCAATCAACACTTGTTCATGGAAATAAAACTCAATGGACACCAAATGGGGGTAGGGTGAATACACATCTGACTGGTGCATGGCACAGATTCTGGGTGAAGGGGACACTTATAACATTTATTTAAAATGTACAAATTCAAATTGTGTGACCAAAATATGCCCACCCTGTAATACTCTGATATAAAAATAAAAATATATGTATTTTTAAAGTTACAAAATGAGTTTTAATGGGTCAAAATGAGTTAAAATGGGGGGTGATGCTATTAAAAATAGGTCCACATATTCTTTGATATTCCTTTCTTCATGAAGTAGAGTTTAATATTCCTCCCTTTGAGTATAGGCTAAGCTGAGTTACTCCCTCCTAAGAAATAAAATACCCCAAGATTGGACTCTAACTTCTAAGACAGGATGGTAAAACACTAAGACTTCAATCTTCAGTGAACTCTCCTGCTACTCATGGGTCTCTCTCTCTCTCTCTCTCTCTCTCTCACACACACACACACACAGAGACACATTTCTTTCTGAGTCTAGCCACCATGCAAATTATCTCACACCATTTTTATTAAAGAGGTCACATAAAGAACAGAGGCACCTCCTGTGAAAGCCAGCTAAATGACTGAACGTTCTTAGAAGTAGACTGCTATAGACTAAGTTTGTATTTCCTCCCCAGTTCACATGTTGAAATCTTAACCTCCAATATAATGATGTTAAGAGGTGGGAGGATGCAGAGGATATTCAAATTAAATTGTCAAGTATTGGAAGACAAAGAGATGACAAAGGGGGCTGGAAATGAGTAGTCAGAGAGACAAAGTAATAGTAGAATTACTATTACCACAGAAGACAAAGGATTGAAATGCTTCAGTACTAGGGGAATGAGCAGTCATGATTGGGATTAGTTTCCCCCAGGAATAAGGCCTATGAAAGCTTCCTTCTTCCCTCCCCCCATCTTCTCTCCCTTCCCCCTTGCTCAGTTAGCTATCTTAATTAAAAAAAAAAAATCCCTTAGGAAAAACTGGAGCAGATTTTTATAAACTCCGGATTAGTGACTCCCTCAGTAGACTTTGATTTGGTAACTATTTTGCTCTTTGTTTCCAAATAACATCATTAAATTTCATTGTAATTTACAAGAATGTAGGAACTGAGCATTGAAAAAATATGTAGTGTTCTCCTGTAGTGGAAATCATAACACGACATGGCAATGACACTGAAACTGTTTCAACACAAATCATAAATTTGCATTCATTCAGGGTGTATGACCTCTGAACATTTGTCCAGCATCTTTCAATATAAATTGATTGCCTAGTTCTCTAAACTCCTGTTTTCCATTCTCTAGGCTAATAAAACAAACTTTAGGGCTAAGTACAGAAGGTATAAAATTAGGTAAAAATACTTGAAGCAGATATTATCTCATGGCACCCAAAGTTACAATTGCTTTGCTGTCACAGGTTTTCCAATGCTCACTTTGCAGCCTGAACCCTGACTTTTCTTTTCTTTCAGTTTTTTGCCAGGGCTGGGTTTGAACCCAGCGCCACCTCCAGCATATGGGGTTGATGCCCCATTCTTTTGAGCCACAGGCACTGCAAACCCTGACTTTTCTTCCTGCGTACACTTCCACTCTAACCAGCACCTCTTACCAGCATGACTTTCAGTCTACTCAGTGAGAGAAATAAAGTTGATTCTAAGTATCTTAGGAATAATAATATCAAATAATCATTTAATAAAACATTATACCTTGTTGGGGAAACATAATTGAAAACAAAATCTTCTGTCAATTCAGAAAAGCTCTCCACAGAGGTAAAAGAGAAAGAAAACAGTTCTATTATTAAATAGCTGCAGGAAGACAAGGCCCAATGGAGAGAAAGAGCACCCGAACACCATGTTTATAAGAGGAAGGGCTTTATTCACCAGCTGTGAGCTTACAGCATAGAAGAATTCCAAATGGCCACGCTCCCAGACTGCCTTGGTCTTTCCCTTTTTATTGACAGTCAAAAAGTTCCACCCCACAGGTACCCTTCTCATTGGCCAGTTTGAATCAAGCGGGAGATGCTATTCCCACCCCTACAGAACTATAGGATTTCACAGAACTTGGAAATTTCCAAGTTTCAGGAAGTTAAGTTTACAAATTCCCAAGAGCTGAGTCACCATGGAGAGGACCCTGCAGGTGTATCCTGTGGTCTCCTTGAGAAGACCTGTTCTTCTAGACCCCACCCTTCTCAGCTATCCTCTCTCTTAAACAAGTATGAGTATACATGACAGTAAGAGACAAAAATGACAAGAAAAAAAGCCCTCTCATTCTTTTATATAACCAAGCTGATTAAAACCTATTGCATGCATGTTCTTAAGATGAACCATAACTTTTCCTCAAGTGAAAAGGAACTGGCAGCATTAGGGTTCCAAGCTGATCCCCTGAATTCGGTGCTTTCACATGTTGAACTGAAGTGGGACCCTCAAGTCCTCCCTCAACTTTCCCTTCTCCTTTTGTCTCTCAATTCTTTGTGTCTCCTAAAGCACAGAATGAAGTTGTTTTTTGAACAGTCCTTGTCTGTCTGAAGTCTTGACCCACCAAAGAAGTCAACACCTACCTATAGTCCCTTCCCTGAGTTTTCACTAACTTAACCAACATAGCTGGAGGGAAGAGACAAGTCTCTTAACATGACTAGACAGACTTTTGTCACAAAGCATTGTTCACACTGTGGCCTCTGTATGTTTCTAGTACAATTATTTTCCTATAAAATAATTGACTGTCTCCCAAATTGCTACCTTCCTCTGTCTCCCGTCCCTATGAGGAAGGGAACATAAGCATCCTAGTCCCCTTGAGCTATTAGGCAATCATTCTGCTGTCCTCCCCCCCAACCCCCATGCCTTTTCTCCTGCAAATCCATGTTGATTTTCAATGTATTTTTAGAGATCAAGAGGAGGTTTGCCTTATCCCCTATAATCATTTTTCACATATTGTTCATCAATGTTCATTTAGTGAATTGGGGGTCACCATCTGTGTTAGTTAATTCACTTCATCAAAAAATAAAGAAAAAAATAAAAAAAAAAACTCTCCTATCTTTAGTTCAGGAGATAGTTTTACAAGTTAAGGAGGCTCCACACAGGTGCTAGGCTCCTAAACTTCCACAGAAACTGGAGCACAGGGACATTACCTCTCTTGATATTTCCATTCAGAGGGCTGACTCCCAAGTCCTTGAGAAAGATATCCCTGGGCTGTAATCTGGCAAGAGTCTTACTTAGCCTTAAAAAACAAAAAATGTGCAGGCATTTCGAGTAGACAGAGAAGTGAATTGCAATCCTGAATTGTCTAAAGCAGATGCTGTCAGTAAGACAAGGCTGTATCTCTTTTCTTTTCAACAGAGAGAATGAAAAAATTAAGCCTCTTATTTTTAATTTGCATTTGTCCTTACAACATATGTGTTCTCTACTCATCTAATAAAACAAGCTTTCACCACGCTCACACAGGCCATCTTAGCACTCTGGGGGCTGAGGTGAAGGATAATTTGAGCTCAGAAGTTTAAGACCAGCCTTAGCAAGAATAACACCCCATTTCTACTAAAATTAGAAAAAGTGAGTTGGACTTTCTGGTGGGAACATTTGCTCCCAGGTACTTTAAAGGCTGAGGCAGAAAGATTGTTGGAGCCCAGGAGTTTGAGGTTGTTGTGAGCTAGGCAGCTGTCATGATATTCCACCCTCGGCAACAGAGTGAGACTCTGTCTCAAAAAGACAGAAACAAAAAATTAGCTTCCCCAAATTATATTTTAATTTTTTAATTTTAATAATTGATAAGTAAAAATTATATATATTTATGATGTTCAATATGATGTTTTGACACATTTATACATTATGGTAAGGCTAACTCAAGATGTTTGACAAACATAATTTCACATACTTGTATTTTCTGGTAAGAACATTCAAAATCTACTCTCTTTGCAATTTTCAAGTATACAATATGTTGTTACCAATTCTAGTCACTGTGACATACAACAGAACTTCTGAACTTATTTCTCCCATCTAATAGAAGTTTTCTGTCAATGCTCAATGTCACTAATCATTAAGGAAGACCACAGTGAGATCTCCCCTCGCAACTGTTGCAATGGCTGTTGTCAAAATTATGAAAGATAAACATGCATTGGCAAGGATGTGGAGAAAAAGCGACACTGGTGCACTGTTGGTGGGAATTCAAATTTGAATGGCCATTATGGAAAATGGTATTGCGTTTCCTTAAAAATTACATGTTTGACATCTCTGCTGAGGTTGTGGTCTCAGGCACATATCCGTAGCATTAGCCTGATAGGTTAGGGCATCTTTGTCAAAGATGGCTGTAACACCCTGGCACTGTGCCTCAGCTATGTCCCGTGTACCTGAAGTGCAACCAGCAGACGTTCTCTGCACCTGGAGAAGTCTGTACAACCTTTTAGCTCTCTCCTCTAGAGCCTTCGCTCTCACAGGGAGACCTCCTTTAGCTTCATTCATCAGAGCTTAAAAACAGGGAAGTTATAGCTATGGTTCCATATCAGAAAAAAAAAAAATGTGTTTTGTAAATTGTCAAATGCACAGGGCCAGTCAAGGTCTTAGTGATGCCAATTCTCATGAAATAGGGTCTCTATTTACAAATACTACAAGGTGATTCCAAAATCTAAGTTGGTTACCTTTATTTTAGCATTTTCTTTGTTATCAAAGTTTAGCACACGAAGAATATTTCTCTGTTACTTTTTAATTTTTTTAATATTTTAATTAACAAAAATTATATAGATACAATTATCCTCTACAACATGTTTTAAAATATGTAAACATTGTGGAGAGGCTAAATAAAACTACTTTGTGCATTATTTATGTTATTTTACTTTTGCGGCTAAAACATCTAAAATCTACACCTAGCGATTTTTAATTTGCCACATTTTAGTATTTACTATAGTCACCATATTGTACAATAGATTCCTTGAACGTATTCCTCCTGCCTGACCAAAATTTTGTATCCTTTGACAAACATTTCCACGCTCTTCCAACACTCAGGTCTCTAGTAACCATTATTTCACTCTCAATTTCTATGAGTTTAACTTCTTTAGATTTCACATATACATGAGATCACACAGTATTTGACCTTCTGTGCTGAGCTTATTTTAGTTAGAATATCCACCAGGTTCACCTATGATATTGCAAATGGCAATATGTACTTTTATTATATCAAAAACTGAAAAAAAATACACATCAACTCATGTTTTTCGTTAACATTTTATTGTTCATACAGAATCAATAGTCTTACATAAATTATATTTAAATATATTACTTTGAAAGAAAATAATTTGTGGAACCTCATTACTCTTCCTACAGATTTTAAATAAAATAAATTTTGATTCAACAAGAATAATAAATTAACCAAGACAATACATACATATTGATTCATATTCAAAGATTACTCTTGCCATTCATCAAACAGACAAGCCAGAAATGTTATAAAGCTGCAAATCAACCCAATATTAAGACTTAAAATTATTTATAATTACTTAATTTTTATGAAAGTATAAATACTGATAAATGTGTATAAATTATTTGAGATACATGTACTTTTTCACTACATTAAGTAACTCCAGGTTTTAATTTTATATAAAAGTATACTAAATATATTTTGATTTGTAAAGAATGAAGGCAGGATTTCAAAGACTTGGATTGGTTGAGCCATATTACAACTTAATTATTTTAAACATCAGAAAATTACGTCTAATAAATGTAACCAAAACTACTACTCAATAATCCAATATACTTTTTGACACAAAGAGCAAATTTTCTAAACCAAAATCACATTCTATTTTCTATATGAAATCATATGCTACCTTCATTTCTATTCCTGAAATTTTATTATTGCTTCATTTAGGAAAAAAAAATAGTTTTAAGCATCCTGAAATATGAAAGCTAAGATCTATTTCCAATTTATTGTCAAAGAATGATAAATAAACTAAAATCTGATTCAAAGCTTTCCAAGCTAAAATCTTGATGTCAAAGGAAATCAAAGGAAAGAGAGAGAATGAAGGGACCTGGTAGTAGAGCATTTGTTATTCTGTTCCAGTCCAAAAGTTCAACTCAACCTGAAAAGGAGTGGACATTTCCAAGGAGAAAGTTAGTCAAGCAATGAGGAGATACCAAACCACAGAAAAATACGTATCTTAGGGAAATTTCTTTTCCTGTATTGATACATTACACTGAGAAGCTTTTAGATGGGATACTTACCCATTTGTTTTAGGCTTGACAACAGTATTAAAATTAAATTCAAAAGAAGGAAAGAAACATGTATTTTCTGTCATATTAAATGTACCTAAGCACTTAGAAAAATTTATATCATTACATAGTAAAATAATCCACTTTGCATATTTTAAGAGTTTGAGAGATTTCTGGTGCCTTTAATTTAGTTGTATTATAATTGTAGCCTGCATGTTCTCTTCCAAAGTTAATACCATATCCAGATAGTAGGCAACATGACTTTTGTGTAGTGCTGTGTAAAAACATGAGCTTTGAATCTAGATTTATTTGTGATCAATCCCTTTCCTTTCAGTTTCTTAAGAACATACCCAAGTTAATAAGCCTTGTATTTTTATTAATACAATGTGAAAGATGAAATTTTCTATAAGAGTAGTGACAAATACAGAGATAATGAATTAATGCGTGTCACCTAGTCCAGAGCCAGACGTGTATTAACAGTAGGTGCAAACAAACAAACAAAACAAACAAAACCACAGGCCCTCGGTGGGGAGTCAGAGCTAAGGGGTGAACATTTCAACCTTCATCTTACAGTTTGACAATTTAGAGTGACATCTGACACTTAGGCAAAAATAAATATCAAACTTTCCTAGGTTTAAATAAGTCGCCTATAAAAGAATTTGATTACTGCTGTTATTGACAACTATCTAAAGACCTCTTGCAAAGATTTATCGTCTACAAATCTACAATTACAGTAGCTGAAACATGATCTAGGACTTTTGATAACAGGGTGATAAAACCAGATAAAATTTTCCAAACTGGAGTTTCCCAAATCCACAAAAGTTTTGTATAAGGAAACATGTTCAAAATAAGGAGGGGTGGTTTTGGAGAGGAAAAGAAAAGGGGGTGAGGGAAGTGGAATTGTTGGAAATTGGAAAGAATGATTGCTTCTAAATGGGCAGTACCTTTACCGGGGGGTTATGACTTAAGTTATTATGAAACATTTTCAGTTCCTACTATGTGTCAAGCTGTGGGGTATATAAAATATGCATCTTTACAAAACTATAGTGGCAGTATCATTTTATTCTCTTTTCAAGTTGTTCCCTAGAGCATTCTGGTTTTTGGAACATCTGGTTCCCAGCTTTACCCACAAACATGCATAAATTAATCATAAAATGAACAAAATGAATTGTTATATTTGTGATTTGTGTGCTTTTCTGCAAAATAAATTCAGAAATCTGAAGTTTGTCCTCAACTCTTCTTTTCTTGTTTAGAAAATAATCAGCAAGAAAAGCTACCTCCCCTTGCTGTACCTTGCACTTAACCTCATGTTCAGGATTTAACACAAACCACCCTTCAAGATGGCCTTGCTGCCACTCTATTTTTTGTTTTCCAATGAACTATACTAATTTCCTTAAGATGGTATTTTGAATCTCCCTTAGCTCACGGAATCCTAATTCCATTTGTGAGTAAATGTCCGTTCTGGCACCGAGAGGATTACAGAGTGATAGAGCGTTTTTGCTGTCCTATCCGTGGCAGCTTTACATCTGTTAACTAGAGCAGCATTTCAGCTGAAGTTTTCCAGATTAACTCTCCCTATGTCTGGAGCTGTGACCTTTTGATGATAAATGTGTCACTAACACAGATATTTTACCTGCTTTTAGAAGAATAATCTCTGTCAGAGCTTGGGGAGAAGAATTGTTTTATGCAATAACTTGAATGGATTTATAATATTAAAATATAATGAATGAGAATGGTGAAAATAATAAATTCTAATGTGACAGCTCTTTGTGATCTTTCAAAAACCTGGAGACTCATGCTCATCAGAGAACTGTCAGTAAAAGGTTTAAATCTTATAAATCAGAGTGTTGATAACTTAAAATTAACAGAATCACATGATAAACATAGGCAAGTATTGATTATTATATTCTGCACTCAAATGCTCAAGGAGATTAATCAAGAATGTCCAATTTCAACATTTTCCTCCTTGTGGTCATACTGAGTGAGAATAGAAGCAAATTGTCAGGAGCTGTGTCTTTGTGATCAGAGCAGCAACGTTTAAACCCAACTCTGCCTGTTACTACCACCTCATCTAGGCAAGTTCCTTAAATAATTATTGCTGAGGAAAATGGAAATAGTGATATTTTCATCATAAGATAAAATGAGATAAAACACGTGAAATGACATGTATTCAACCCTTGCAAACTTTATTATCATTGTTTGTTACCAGTAGAATTAAAATTAAATAAACCTGTCCTTTGAAATTATATTATCTATGTGGACAAGCTAGTTCCAAGTATTACTAGATATTTTCTGAACAATTAGTAAATCTTAAAAAATATTGTAAAAATATTTTATGTAAGGGTGGTATATATTCAATGGGAAAACTGTTATCTTGAGACAATTGTTTAATTATAACAATTTTCAGGGTCAAGGAAATTTACAGAGAAAAACATATTCTATAAAATACAATATTTTACAAAGCTCTATTTTACAAAGAAATATTTTACTTTCTGTTTATAAATAAATGCTTTTTAAAAGGTCAGCCTTTAGTTTGATTTACTTACTGTCATCATATAGCGCTCAACTAATTATCTGAGACAAAGGGAAAAGGAAAACCTTCACTCTGCTGGCGTACCTGAGGTGTTTTTTGTTTGTGTTTGTTGTTGTTGTTTGGTTGGTTGGTTTTTGGTCAGGCTAGAAGAGGATATACTTGTCATTTAAAAAAATCCATATTAAGCCACCCGATCTGAGGCTTTGGCATTCATATTATTAGGATGGAATGACAAGGCAAGTTAGCCTTGACTGAAGCCCAGGTAGGGAGAAAGTCAGCAAGATTTTTCCTAGGGAGGGAGTTAGCGTCTACCAGGGGTCCTCAAACTTTTTAAACAGGGGACCAGTTCACTGTCCCTCAGACCATTGGAGGGCCAGACTATAGCTTAAAAAAAAAAACAAAAAACTATGAACAAATTCCTATGCACACTGTACATATCTTATTTTGAAGTAAAAAAACAAAATGAGAACAAATACAATCACACCGCCTCATGTGGCCCATGGGCCGTAATTTGAGGTCCCCTGCGTCCTTGTTTTGGGCACTTTAGATCTTCTAAACTACTAAACAACCCAGCACAATAGCCCAAGGCTTTCTTTCACAAATTATATTCTGATTTACAGAGTATAGCCCAAAATGTGGCAGTACTACAGAGCCTGGGGCTTCAACTCTGAAAAAAATCAAAACCTTTAGAACAGAAATAGAATAGAAGGAGTGTTCTCTTCTTATTTAATGCTGTTCAAACAAGAATTTCTATTGCTTATTCTCAGATGGAAAGGATTTTCATGAATTAGCTATTGGGATTTGTTTAAAATCAAGAACTTAATGCATGGGGTACCAGATCGTCTGATAATATTGAGGAGAAAACTTTGTCCGTGAGGCCACCCATCTTTACCTCGAAGGAGGAGTTAGAATAGCTACTGAACTGTAGGTATTGAGTCACCGGTAGGAAAATAACTTCTGAATGTGTACTGGAATCAAAGCTGGTGATTGGACTATGCCCTATATGTCTCTGCTGGCTCTGACCAGCAGTATCACCTTGGTGCTATTGCTGAAATTCCCCAGTGGCAGCTTTGAGAGCCCGGTGTGAACAACTGCAGAATAACCATAAGAACAACCTGGTTGCAAAGATAGTGAAGGTGAGCAAGCTAGTCTAATTAAACTCCACCTGCTGCCATCACACAGATGGGAGGGGCATCTCACAGTATGTGAGGCTAGGGAAATTCCAGGAGGGGGAAATCTCCAGAACCACACTGGGCATCCAGACTTGAACGTAAATCACGCTCACCCTGCCATGCCTCCTGATCTGTAGCCTTATCAGTAGAGACTGCTGGTGACCCTCCCTTGTCTCTGGAGCATTGAAAATCTCTTGACTACATATGTGTACATATCTGAAGTATATATTATATTGTTCTTAATTTTCATGTTTTTTTTAATGTTCAGGTTTATATAAACATCTTTTTGTAGACAGCCTCAAAGATGGACCTTAACGATCCTCACTTCCTCGAACTCTTACCTTTGTTTACCCTACTTCTTTATTCAATCCTAAGAGAGCACTAGACTCTGGTGGAGGGGACAGTGTGACTTGTTTGGTTACAAATGCGTGGCTTCTGTCTTGGTCTCTTAGATCTCTTCTTTTGGGTGAGCATGACACTGTGTCCTGGAGAGACACAGGCAAGCATTTGAAGAAGCTCATGTAACAAGTTGCTGGGAGGTCCCTTATCAACAAATACCACCGATTTGTTCTTAAGGGACTAAACCATCTTGGAAAAAGATAATCCATCCTTATAAGACAATAGCCACAGTCAATGGTTTGTCCCATCTGACTGCAATCTTATTGAGACTCTGAGTCAGAACAACAAAGTTAAGACACACCTGTGTTCCCAACTCACAGAAAATGTGAGAAATAATGAGTATTGTAGTTTACATGTATCCACGTATATGATGCTTAATCTATGGGATTAAAAGGAAACTTCTCAGAAACACATTAATGGACCTCTGTATGCTTTAAAAATGAAATAATGTTGTCACGTTCATTCTATTAACATTGTGTAAAGAGCCCATTTTACTTCTTTAAAAATTAAAAACATATTTTAAATTATTTCTTATAATCAAAGGATTTATCATAATATTTTATTGATCTTCCTCAGTCCTTGTAGTTTCATTAGCCTCTTGATTTTCCAATGGATTAAGTTTTTCTTTGGTGAAAGTAATTAATAATTCATTTAGTAAAGCCTTTTATGTGCTAATGTGTTAATATACTTTAGATCTGAAAATATTCTTATTATTCTATATCTAATTATAGCTTAGTGATGTATCTTTCTTCTTTGAGTCTTCATATTCCTTTTGAAGAGACCGTTACTCTATTTTCTTATTTCTGATGAGATATATGTTAATATTCTAAATGTCATAGCCTTGTAAATAATTTACATGGGTTTTGTTAATAATGTTTAAAAAATCTCTCTCTCTCTCTGTTTGTTTTATTTTATTTTATTTTATTTTTCTCCCCAGGGATAAGATAGTGCTCTAATTTCCAGGCTGCAAGGCAGTGGCATGATCACAGCTCACTGCAACTCCTATGCTCAAACTACACCCCCAAACTGGGATCTGCCGTAAAGAACCGAAGGGCGAGCCAATGAAGTAAGGCAAAAGCAAGTTTATTGAAGTAACAAAGAAACAGAAGGAAAGCTTTCTCTATAAGCAGAGCACCACTTATCTTGCAAGAGCAAGAACAATAGTGATTACGATGTTGTGACTTTCCAAGGTCTTTTAAAAAAAAAAAATTAAGAAACAAATTAAGTCACACATACTCATTAAAAAGTATTTTAAAATCTGCATATTACCTAAATATGCTACTGGTAAAACTGAAGGGGACCTCTGTAGAGCCAGCAAGAATGAGGGATGGGAAAATGGCCCCTGGTGAGACAGAACAACAGGAGAACCACAGCCTTACAACTTGCACAGTCAGCATGCCACAGTTCCTGGGAGGGAGAAATGGAACCTTGCACCATAAACTATATGACACCTAGAAGTGGTAGGAGGTCAACTGAAAACTACTGGCACCATGGAAATGGGTGAAGGGTCAACTGGAAACTATGCATTCTTATAACAGGGATGTCAGGAGCCAGAACAGTGATTGGTGCAAAGTAGAATCCTTACTTTGCATATAGGATGAGCCAATCAGGAAAAGAGAACAAATATATAAGTCCCTAGACCACAGGATTCTGATGGCAACCCCTTCCGGACTTCTTCCATTGTATTGGAAACTTTCCTGTCTGCTTATGATTTGTGAATTCATTCTTTGATTCCCAAGAACAAAGAAAGACCCAGCAAGAAAAAATTCTGGCATTAAAACAATTCACTTCTAAAATTAAAAAATGTTTCTGTTAATGGAGAAGGATGTTATTCTGGATATATTCCTTCCTCCAACAACAGAGGCCTAATGACTTATTTTGTATCATCATAAAATAAAATTACTCATAAATGTCTGAGAAAAGATGAGGGAATTCCCAGAACCATGGTTGCTTCTCTTTTCAGATCACAGAAGGTAACTTCTGGAAGTTACCATGGCATTTGCAAACTGTCCTGGTGCTGGTGGGAGTTTCTTTTAGTAAGCTAATGCATTAAAAAGCAGGGTAAAATGAGCAGTAAGGGGAACTTGAGGTCTTATTTTGTGGCCATCTGGGTGATAGCTGGTGTTGGCCAGTTTCTCTATTTCTTATCAGAGACCTTGGCTCAGTTTCATAACTCTTTATTGAGCAGAGCCTACTGGTTTCTTATCTCAAAGCTATCATCCTGCCATAGAGTCTCAGGAAGCTAGAACTTATGGTATGCCACCATTCTAAGTTAATTATTCTTTTACTAAAAAAAAAATTGTTGATACAGGGTCTCCCAATATTGCTTAGGCTGATCTTGAACTTACTTCCTCAATCAGCCTCTGCCCCTCAAAGCATTGAGATTACAGGCTTAAGCCACCAGGCCCAGCCAACAAGAAATGTATCTTTACCTTTTGGATTCTCCTGTATATAAAACAAGATAGATTAGACATGATTATAGAAAAAAATAATTAAAGTAACTAAATGACAAACTAACATGTAAGGAAAATCTGGAAGTAAAAATCAGGGCTGTTGGGAGGGTTCTCAATCAACAGAGACCAAAGACATTTCTATTATATATTGTCTAGCCTCCGAAATAGATGATTTCTATCTGGTAATTCAAGATGGCTACATTAGCTACTTTTCTTCTTTATTACAAGAAGAAAAAAGGAGAAATGGATGAAAAAAGACATTTCTTACCTATGTCTGGACAAGTCCTGTGACATGTCCACAGCACTGTCACTATCATCTCATTATACGGAAGAGTATATTTCCAATCTTTCTTTATATCCATTTAGTACTTTTTTTGCTGGAAAATCATCAATGTTATCCCCTAAATATCATTTTACTGCAATGATAAAAAAAATGATCAGTGCCTCAGATTTTACCCAACATTCAAACTAAGAAGTTAGATCTCAGTTTTATAAGTACTATAAGACAACGCGGTGCTTTGGGTCCAGAATTGAAGAATTTTTATTACTTAAATGAACAGGTAGAATAAGTTTCAAGTTCAGATTTATTCTCTGTGCCCCCCACCCCAAATTCCACAGGGGCCATGCACAATAGCCAGGTCAACTGTGAAAATAGTGTTTTGGGGTTACAGCTGAGCAATCTTATGTTTCAAGCAAGTCTGTCCAACTCTATTCCTAAAGAGATGATTATCTTTACCAGCCTCATCAGAAAAATCATGTGCCTTCTCAGGAAGAGTCTCTACCTTTACCTTTCAAGGTTATCAGCCATATAAAATTCTTGAAATGTTTAAAAAAATGCTAATACAAGACATCCAGAAATGCCATAAAAATTTATCTCCTGAAAAACAATTTCTTTTTTCTCTTCTTTTGAAATTTATATTGGATGCATGTCAGAGCTTTTATTTTATTTTATTTTTTAGAGACAGAGTCTCACTTTATCACCCTCAGTAGAGTGCTGTGGTGTCACAGCTCACAGCAACCTCCAGCTGCTCTTAGCCTTAGGCAATTCTCTTGCTTCAGCCTCCCCAGTAGCTGGGACTACAGGCACTTGCCAAAATGCCTGGCTATTTTTTTGTTGCAGTTTGACCGGGGCTGGGTTTGAACCCACTACCTTTGGAATATGGGGCTGTTGCCCTACTCACTGAGCCACAGGCACCACCCCAGGTCAGAGCTTTTAAATTAGTCCTCCTAATCCTTACATTTGTAGTCCATATTTTAATTCTGTTTGCTTTTGTGGGTATACTGCTGAAATAGTTTTTATTTTGTTCTTTTCATTAATATATTTTGCATTATGTATTATACAAAATGTATCTAACCAAAGAATTTTAAAATTAAATTTATCAGATTTAAATGTTAACATTTCAGTTAAATTTTGTTTCATATTTCATGTTTTTCTTTGTAATTTTAACAAATGTCTTCATCTTCCTAGAAGATTCCAAATATGTTTATTATATAATTTTTCATTATTTCATGAAAATAAATTCAACCAGTATGAATTCACAATCGTCTTGTTGCCTTTGGTGGTTATGACTTTGAGCAGTTTATTTTCATGTGGAAGAATTTACACGTGCAGCTTCATTTGTTGTGGAGACTGTGTGTGTGTGTGTTCAGTATTTTCTTCTTTCTCACTATATGTTCATTCCTCCTTGCCAAATTATTTGAAGGATGCCTATACAAACTCACACCAGTTAGTACAACACAAGGTCTGCCTGTTTTTCAAAGTTCCTCTCCCTTAATCTGGTAGAGTTCCTAGGGATGCTTTCACTCAGTATGACTTTGTATAGCTCAAAACTTAAACCAAGTTCTGCACTTCAGGAGTTCTGTCCCCACACCTTTCTTTAAAGATTGGGAGCTCAGTGCCACTCTCTAGCTTTTGTAATAAACCTGGTTTCAGTATATGACTTCTATAGAGATATTTTAGTCCACGTTCTTTTGTAGAAGGCAACTTACTGTGCATAATTGACAGGCTTGGGATAGGAAGGCCCAGATACTATGACCTACATACACATAAATCATATGTGTGTGTGTGTATTTTTCAAAAATTTCATCTCATCTTTTACATTTTTACTATGTACTTCTGATTTTTCATTTCAATGTTTTCTATAATTGCTCTGCATTTGGAGCATAAATTGTTAGTCAAATTTAATCATTCCCCAACCTCTTGCTAAAAATGTTTCATTTATTTAGGGTGAGCCGTAGTTAGGTACGCTTTATATTTCAAGGCTATAACAAACTTTAAACTTTAGTTAGAATTAAACAAAGATAGCAGGGAATTGTGAAAGTGTCATGGAGACCTGCTAGAGATTTTCACTCAGTTTTCTATGACTTTAACTTTAGTGCCTGGCAAAAGCTGGATGCTACACAGAGTAATATCAAGTTTTGCCACAAACAGGATTCTTTGATGTTATAAACAATTGTGCCCAGTGATGCTCAATTTGCAGAATGGGAGTCATTCTCCTTCAGGAGCAAAAAAGAAGTGATGGTGATTTCTTAGGTAACTCAAATATTCTAGGGAAAAAATTGTTAAAAATGCTGTCTTTTTTCTAAAATGATACTCCAAATTAAAAGTATAAAATGAATGCTAGTAAGAGAGATCCAAAATCCAAACTACATAAAACTCGTTTGTAAAATGCTGAATTTGCTCAAAATTGTTAAAAACAAGCCAAAAGAATTATGGCTGTTTAAGAAAGCATAATTCTCATAGTAAGGCATAAAAAATTATTGTACAATAAGATTAATTAGTCAAGAAGTGAACTTTGTAAAATAATTATATTTTGACTCAATCAATGTACATCTTTTTAATCTTCTATAATTTCTTCCTAGATTCTGAGTTCTGGTTCGGATAGCCGTGATAATTTAAAAATAAGTCATCTAACAAACAGCACTTTGTTTGATTCTTTAAGCTCTTCAGGACCTGTGTTTTACTTCCTGAACTGGAACTTACCACATCACCCTTCAGTAGGAGAGCAAGAGCCTTGGTGGTGTTCCACATTCTCTCGTATTTCAGAGGGAGATCTGCTTACTAGGAAAGCAGCTTCCAAGTGATGTAAGATAAAAGGAGAAAGAAATGTTAACCTGAAGAAGCAGCAGCTAAAATCATGATAAAGTGTCTATCTAAAGATTATAATGACTCATTTTGGACTTAGCAAGGTTCCTGCCACTAAAGGAATCAGCCACAAGATGGACTGGGAGAAAATATATTTGATTGTAGAAGAAATTTAAATTTTAGGTAAATCCTTTTTTGAAGATTTATCTGCCATCAAAATTTTTAAAAAGTTCAGAAAATTTATAAAATTGAACATCCCTATTTTCAAGGTTAAATAAAGAGAAACACAGAATAATGTATCTTCTGCTCAGTTCTTCTGAATTACTGAACAGACTATTGAAGAAAACGTTATTAGTTCAAAATATTCACCGGAAAAGCTTCAGATGGGAAATAAATCTTTGTAGATGATTTTATTTTGTAATTATATGAGTCATCTATTAGAACTATTTTCTTTTACAGTCTATCACGTAATAATTTATAAATAGGCTTGAAGTGAACTCAGATAAGCAGCATCCCTGGCTATCTCAATATCATGAGAAATGATGTAAAGGATCCATTCTCTTACCTTAATAAAACTATCAGTATTGCCGTAGGAAACAATTTTAATAATATTCCTTCATCAGAGAAAAAATATTTCCCTTCTTTCAACTTTACCATTTTTAAAAAATAATTAAACTGGCTCTTATGATTCAAAGTATAAAATATGAATTTCTATAGAAATTTAGTTGGAAAACTTTACAATTTGATTGAGTCTATCCCCCAATTACCTCACTTTATTTTCTCCCCATTTCCTTCATTGACTTCTCCAGGCTTGCTGTGTCCTCCTCCTTCTCTTCACTCATCTTTTTATTCTCTCTTCTTTCTCTCCCTTCCACAAATGTTTATTGAACATTGCTGAGTATCAGGCACTGTCTCTATTCCTCATGTACAAAGATGAAAATCTGAGCACTTACCTTTAGTCTCTTAGGAAACTGACCTTCAAATAATTGCAGCATAATGTGGATATTATTCTATTTGACTTTTCATCCTTATTTTTTTATCCATTATCTTTCTTTAGATTAAAGGTTTGAGATGTGACCTTTGTAAATTATAACTATGTAACATTTATCCTTATGAATGGATGAAACATTTATCCTGAACTGTGTATATTGCTTTATTATTAAACCTGAAACAAAGGCCGTTTTTTTTTTTTTTTCCCATTTAATTTCTTTTTTCTTTCATGGGTAAAATAAATTAGGCTGAATCTATATCTTTGTAATATGCAGCACATAATACACAAATAAAAGCCTGCTGCTGTATGCAATAATTATGTCAAAGTACATTTGGTTTCACTTTATGAAGGAATGCCAGCTTCTCATTAAAAAGCAGGTCCTGTATTTCAAAAGGTTAAATTCTATGATATTTAAATAGAATTCTTGGAGGTCAAATTTAGAATGCAAAATATGTGCAATAGAAGACCAATCTCTGGCCCTACTGAATTGTACTTAAATAAAAACTGGATACATTTCAGTCACTTTAAGTTACTGAATTGCTGTAACATTGCAATTTGTGAATATATGCGGAACTGTTTCATAAAAAGGTCTTTAAAAGGCATACTGATAAAGAATTCTACTCACGCATTAAAAATGAAACAGTAAGGTGGTTGAATATATTGGCATGGAAAATGATAAATAAAAACTGTAGGTTTTAAAATAGTAACATAATATGGAGCAAATATGCATATGGTAATACAGGAATGCGTATTTCCAGTTTGCAGATAAAAATCAAGTTATATAAAATGAAATATTTGAATTTTATAGACTTGTTCTACCAGTTGCATAATATGGAAAATTATCTTCTACCTCTTCTGAAGTAATTTATAAGAAAGTTTTTTACCCCCAAATAGTCACCCTCTTTGATGCCTGATTCTTGGCAACTACTCTTCATACAGAGTTTTGACTCAAGTTCAATAGTTCAAATAGAAAAAAATGATAACATGAAACCTATATCATGTTGTGTTCAGCTCATAGCCTATCTTAACCTGCTATAAAATAACTCCCAGACATAAATACTAGCTCCTTGAGGTATTGAATAAACTTTCATGCCCACGAATGTTTTAAAATTTAAGGTCAAAAGGAAATCTGCTGTTTACATTTAAGTTTATGGAAAGAAAAACAATTGAAGGAACGTGTGTCAGGATAGTAACAGCAATTATTTCTGAGTGTTAATAATATAATGTACTTCTTTTCATTTTGTTTAATTTATTGTTCTATATTTTCTAGTTTCTGGGTTTATTAATTCTTTTCTTTATTTCAAATTAATATGAGGTACAAAGGATTAGGTTACATTGTTTGTGTTTTTAGTTAAGGTTCAAGTTGTAGTTGAGTCCTTCCTCCAGGGGGTGTGCTGTGTACACTTGCACTGTGAAACTTTCATTCTTTTGTGCTAAGATATAACTTGCATACACCACAGCACAAATGCTAAATACATAGCTGATGACACTACCGAGGGACACAATCATGTAACCAACATCTGTGTCAAGACATACAACTCCAGCAACCCAGAGACCTACCATTTGGCCCTTTTCAATCAACATGAGGTCACCATTATTTTTTTAGTTATCTATTAAATCACTTATTTTGAAAATGCATTTTAGATTGCATATATGGGGAGGGTGGCATTAGTCTATGATGGGGGATAATTGTCTTCAGTTTAGAAAGTACTTTTATGACCAGTATATAAATAATTACATGCCCACACAAAACATATAACATAAATATAGTCTAGCAGAGGGAGGAGAGAGGAGGGAGAAGGGATGGGAGTGAAGAGATGATTGGCAGGACTTCACCTTATGTGCACAATGTGAGGGTTTTCAGCACACCCCTGGGTGAAGGACTCAACTACAACTTGAACATTACCTTAGAATTGAAAACAATGTAATCTTATTATTTGTACCCTCATATTAATTTGAAATAAAAATACGTATTTTTCTATATTTTCTATTGTGAACATATATTGTTTTTTAAAATAAAAGTGAAACAATAAAAATAATTTGAAAAGTTGAAGTACGTAAAATTAATAAATGACAAAAAAATAAAATATTAAATAATTTGATTTGATTAACATTAGCCAAAAACCTGCCACACTTGCTCAAATTCCAATATCTAAGGAAAAAAAATTATTTATTTTTATTTTTTATGTTTTTTTTATTAAATCATAGCTGTGTACATTGATATAATCATGGGGCATCATTCACTAGCTTCACAGACCGTTTACCAAGTTTCACATATACCCTTGTAAGATGCACTGCTGGTGTAATCCCACCAATCCCCTTTCCTTTACCCACCTCCCCCCTCCCTCCCCTCCCTTTCCCCCTTCCCCCTATTCTTAGGTTGTAACTGGGTTATAGCTTTCATGTGAAAACCCTAAATTAGTTTCATAGTAGGGCTGAGTACATTGGGTACTTTTCTTCCATTCTTGAGATACTTTACTAAGAAGAATATGTTCCAGCTCCATCCATGTCAACATGAAAGAGGTAAAGTCTCCGTCTTTCTTTAAGGCTGCATAATATTCCGTGGTGTACATATACCACAATTTATTAATCCATTCGTGGGTCGATGGGCACTTGGGCTTCTTCCATGACTTAGCAACTATGAATTGGGCTGCAGTAAACATTCTGGTACAAATATCTTTGTTATGATGTGATTTTTGGTCTTCTTGGTATATGCCCAGTAGAGGGATTACAGGAGACAGAGTCTCACTTTGTCACCCTTGGTAGAGTGCCATGGTATCACAACTCACAGCAACCTCCAGCTCTTGCACTTAGGCGATTCTCTTGCCTCAGCCTCCCAAGTAGCTGGGACCACAGGTGCCCACCACAATGACCAGCTATTTTTTGTTGCACTTTGGCCAGGGCCAGGTTTGAACCCAACACCCTTGGTATATGGGGCTGGCACCCTACTCACTGAGCCCCAGGTTCTGCCCATCCCTAGGAAATTTTTAAAATATCTAAGTAAAATTGACTTGTTATGTTTAATAAAGAATTTAAATATTGAATAGTTGACTAATTCTGTTTTGACATAGTATCAGTTTACTATTATAAGGCACGGCTTGTTAAGCAATTTAAATTATTAGGTTTTGTAATACTAATAAGTACTAATTATTTGTGAATAACTGCTTCAATGGAGATCATAAGGTGAAATTATCTTACCAAACATACTTACTATGAAGCATAATGAGGGGTGTTATAACTGATTGGCATTAGGGGAACACAGAAGAAGAATCTAACTAGTTTATGGGTCTAGCTTTAAACCGAGATATAAAGTACAGAAAAGAGTTATTCCAGACTAAGGATAAAGACAGGAGTTTGGAAAGGAAAATGATACTATTGTTTTTTCTTTTATAAAAGAATAACAAGAGTGAAAAATATCCTTCCCATAAAAAAGCATACATATAAAGAACCAAATCAGCTGAAACAGAGGTTTAGAAGAATTTCCAGATAAGAATATATTACTCATAATTCAGAACATCTCAATAATTTTATGCAACAATATTCAAGAATATATACATATGATATGCCTTTGTGAGATAGTATAATGGCTCTATTGGTTATAGTAAATAATTTTTATATTTCTGCTTTTTCCCTAGTGGCCATAAGATCTGAATTATACACATGTAACTCTTTCCAAAGAAGTGTTTTTATGTATTTGTATTAATATGTTATAAGTGGGAAGGCAGATTTTTTTTTTAATTTCTTTACTCATTATTTCCTAAAGTTCTTTAACTGTAGTGGTAATAACTAAATCTTATCTAAACACAGCATATAACTAACAGATTAGCTAATGAATTATTTATTTCTTTATATGTATAAAAATGTTAAAGAGTATAATATTTAAAGCAAGGTAAAATTTATTTCTATAACTTCTGTTTTCTAACAGAACAAAATTATGTAAACATAAGGAGAAAATCCATTAGCTCCTACCAATTGATGAAGTGCTTTTTCTTCACAAGTGTAAAATATGCTTATGAAGATAAAGGACATTTTCTTATACCTAAGGCATAAAACTATAAGAATTCTAGAAGAAAAAGTTAGGCCAGGTGAGGTGGGTCATGCCTGTAATACTACTGCTCTGGGAGGCCTAGGCAGGGGTGAATTGCTTGAACTCAGGAGTTAAAGACCAGTCTGAGCAAGAGCAAGACACTGTGTCTAAAAATAAAATAGCCGGGCATTGTGCCAGGCGCCTGTAGTCCCACCTACTTGGGAGTCCGAAGCAAGAGAATGTCTTGAGCCCAAGAGTTTGAGGTTGCTGTGAGGTCTGATGCCACAACACTCAACCCCAGGGCAACAAAGTGAGACTGTCCCAAAGAAAAAGAAAAAAAGAAAAAAAGTTGGAAGGTGAGGAAGACACTGAAAGCAACCACAGCTTCAGTAAAAATAAATAAATGAGACTTGATCAATTTCAAAATCCTCTGCACAGCCAAGGAAAACAGTCATCAGAGTGAACAGACAGCCTACAGAATGGGAGAAAATATTTGTGTGTTACCTATCCAATAAAGGGCTGATAACAAGAATCTACAAAGAACTAAAACAAATCAGCAAGAAAAAAAAAAATTAGGAAGTGTACAAAACCTGGTTCTTTGTACCCTCAATGAATCTCCATCAATAAAAAATAAAAGTAAAAAAGTGTACAAAAGACATGAACAGAAACTTTTCAACAAAAGTCAGACCAATGGCCTACAAACAGGAACAAATGCTTCACTGTTTCTAATCACCAGGGATACATAAATCAAAACCACAAAGAAATACCCCTTATCTCCAGTGCAAATGGCTTTTATAGAATAAAAAAATGCTATAGTAGATGCTGAGAGATGGGAACGTTCATACACTGATGGTGGGACTGCAAACTAGAACAACTTCTATGGAAATAATATGGCAATAGTGCAAAGAAATACATGTAGACCTACCATTCGATCCAGCAATCCCATGACTTGGATGATTTTTTACCCTAAGGAAACAAATAATATTTTATTAAAAGGACACCTGCACTTGAATGTTTATAACAGCACAACTCACAATTGCAAAGATGTGTCAACTAAGTGACTATCAACATCTGAATGGCTAAGTGTTTATGAATAAAAATTAGTGGGGAGTTAACACACCTTACCTACTCCATAGTCCTAGGAAGCAAATAGAACTTATTCTTTATTTAGTATTCACCTGATTTCACAAGTCCTGGAGGCAAAGCTACACTGATGATAGCAAGGATGGAAGTAGAGAATGGGAAAAACATTTGTAAAAATATTTCTCAATGATGGATAGAACAAAAAGAAGTCATCCATTTTGCTTGCCTGAAAATATGGCTATGCCTATTATCACAAAAACAAAACAAACAAACAAAAGAAACTATGAGAAATGAGTTATGCAAGGAAAGAGAATGCTATTTGATTGAAATAAAATAACATGTTGTTACTCATATGTACTTCCCCAGGTTGGATATATTAACTCTTTAAAAAACTTGGGAAGCATTTAATCTACTGAAGAAGTTAATTTAATAGGCCCATAGGAGCTTGAAAAGCAACTTATTCTGTGGGAAAATCTGGCTTATAAAGTTCAGTGATGCAGCACTCAGAAGTATTAAATTTTAAATGATTCATGAGCCTAATAAATCATCCTGACTGTCAAGTGAAATATAATTTGTGAAAAATTTATTACCCATGATTATCATGTATTAAACATAAGGTTTAAAATCTAAGCAAATGTTATACTACTAGTTGGATAAATACTCTAGATTGCAAGTAAATTGTAATGTGTTTTGACATCAAGCTGGCCATGGCAGTGTTTATATTTCTAATGAACATCATCTCAGTCTTTGAAGCTCATCCTTTCCTTGTCATTTAGAGAGAACCCATCTCGAGTCATGTCACATATATCCTTGTGCTTTGACCTCTAAATTCACTCATTCATCTCTTTTTGAATGCCCATATACCTCAGTTTGATCCAATGCTCTCAGCATAATGTTGAAGTGATGAAAGGCAAAATAGACTCTACAGGAAGGGTTCAGAAAGACGAAATGCAAGTAACCGGAATTCACAGAGAACTCAAATGTATTAGCAAGAAAAGAACAAGTGATCCCATCTCAGGCTGGGCAAGGGACTTGAAGAGAAATTTCTTTGAAGAAGACAGGAGCATGGCCTACAGACATACAAAAAAATGCTCAACATCCTTAATTATCAGAGAAATGCAAATCAAAACCACTTTGAGATATCATCTAACTCCAGTAAGATTAGCCCATATCACAAAATTTCAAGACCAGAGATGTTGGCGTAGATGTGGAGAAAAGGGAATACTTCTACACTGCTGGTGGGAATGCAAACTAATACGTTCTTTTTGGAAAGATGTTTGGAGAACACGTAGAGATCTAAAAAGAGAACTGCCATTTGATCCTACAATTCCTCTACTAGGTATATATCCAGAAGTCCAAAAATCACATTATAACAAAGATATTTGTACCAGAATGTTTATTGAAGCCCAATTCATAATTGCTAAGTCATGGAAGAAGCACAAGTGCCCATCGACCCTCTAATAGATTAATACATTGTGGTATATGTACACCATGGAATATTACGCAGCCTTAAAGAAAGATGGAGACTTTACCTCTTTCATGTTTACATGGATGGAGCTGAACATATTCTTCTTAGCAAAGTATCTCAAGAATGGAAGAAAAAGTATCCAATGTACTCAGCCCTACTCTGAAACTAATTTATAGCATACGTATGAAAGCTATAACCCAATTATAACCTAAGAATATAGGGAAATGGGAAAGGGAGAGGAGGGAAGGGGAAAGGATGGGCAGAGGGAGGGTGATTGGTGGGACCACACCTATGGTGCATCTTACAAGGGTACATGTGAATCTTACTAAATGTAGAATGTAAATGTCTAAGAAAATGCCAGGAAGGCTATGTTAAGTGTGATGAAAATATGTCAAATGGTATATAAAACCAGTGTATGGTGCCCATAATTGCATTAATGTACATAGCTATGATTTAATAAAAATAAATAAATGAATAAAATCACCTTTTTTCATTTATAAATGCCTTTTATTGCAGCAATACAACTCAATGAAAAGTTTTTGTTTTTGAACTAATGTCTTGACCAAATGTGTAACCCAGTGTATGGAAGGAGGCATAATCTACATCTTCATTTATTTTTAGACATGGCAAAGAATATCAATATTCTTAACTCTCTAAACCTAAAATTTTGATCTTATCATCAACTCACAGCCTGATGCAATTCATCAAGCAATGATTCTTACTATTGAAACTTTTCATGATTGATGCAAAAGTTGATAAGCATTTAGTTCACATATTGGGTACAGCAATCATATAGCAGAGATTCAAAACAATATCTGAAACACTAAAAAGTAAAATTCTTCAAATATTTTTATCGTCTGTCCAAGTTGTAGTTAATAATAATCTCTTTATAAGTTTTTAAAATTACTAAAATCATTCAAGCATAATTTCTTAAATGTTTGAATCTATTTGTTAAATTTGTTAGGAGAGAAAAGGCAGCCTGTTTGGAGGAGGAAATAAGCAATTATTCATTTTCTTTTTTTTTTTTTTTTTTGTAGAGACAGAGTCTCACTGTACCGCCCTCGGGTAGAGTGCCGTGGCATCACACAGCTCACAGCAACCTCTAACTCTTGGGCTTACGTGATTCTCTTGCCTCAGCCTCCCGAGTAGCTGGGACTACAGGCGCCCGCCACAACACCCGGCTATTTTTTTGGTTGCAGTTTGGCCGGGGCTGGGTTTGAACCCACCACCCTCAGCATATGGGGCCGGCGCCCTACTCACTGAGCCACAGGCGCAGCCCCAGCAATTATTCATTTTCTTTACAAATGACCAATATACATCATACATTTAATTATAAATGGCACAAGAATATACAGGAGATATGGACATAACTTTATACTTAAGAAGGTAAATGCATCAATTTCTAAAAGATATTCTTTTTGTTGTGTACTTTATTTGACTGTTATATTAACATCGCATTTATTTATTCATTTATAACCATGTTCAATGTATTCTTTAAGCGTCTCTTTGTCTATCAGGCATTCAACTGTAAAAAAGTGTTTTTCTTCAGACCTTTTTTTTTTTTTGGTAGGATCCAGTAGAAAGACTACAGATAAAAGAAATAAATTTGTACATTTCAGGTGACAGTAAGTTCAATGAAAAAAATATGTATTTGTGGGCCAGGAAGCCTGTAAACAGCAGAAAGGAGAGCTTATTAAATAGGGAGAAGAACATTTCAAAGGGAAGGAGTATCCTTGTCATGTTGAAGGGCAGCCAGGAGACTGTCCGAGGAGGTGTGATCCCAGTGAGAGCTGGTTGATGTCAGACTCATGGGTTCTTTATAAGGCTTGCCGAGGACTTTACTATAAATTTTGAATAAAATGTTAAACCAACTATCAAATTGTGTCAAGTGCTAAGTTCTAGTTTTCCTTTTTTAAAGTCTAAAGTGTACGAAATATGTGGAAAGGAGGGGGAAATCCCTCACGATCAGTTTCGTGGTCAAAATTATTTATACGTGATTTTTTTATTGTTTTGTCCATGACAGAAGAGGTCAGAGATGTTGTTGTCACTTCATCATTCAGGTTCTGCATATTAGGTGTCTAATGAGTGACCGATAGATTGGATAGGGGTAACAATGGATTTGGTGAGAAGATGGGGTTCCAAATGTATTCTCCAGGAAGACCTAGAGTCTTTCTGATGGACTGGGCACAGGATGTGAGATGACAAAAATTGAAGATGCATATTTCAGATCGAATAACTGGAGCAATGTGGTTGCCATTTATCGGAAAAGAAAAAAGTAAAAGAGGCATATTTAGGAGCAGGGTAGGGAAAAGACTTTTGGAACCGGTCAGGTTGCAATGTTTAAGAGATTTATAGATGGAAATGTGAATGAAATAATTGGGTAAATAAAAATATTATATGTGAGAATCACCTGCTTCATGTTTCATTGATCACAATACAACGCTTTATACCCACCTTAGTTCATGTGATGACTTCATGTTAAGTTTTTTTTTTTTCCCCCATGGTTAAGCTGCAAAACAAACACCACCACTCAAAAAACAACAAACAAACAAAAAAAAACAAGAGAACTCATATCTGTTTAAATTAAAAGAAGGATCTCAGTGCTTTTAAAATCATAATAGTCAATCAAATCTCAAGAAGCTTATGAAAAGATTATAGAAGAAAAGCACAATTTGTGCTCACTGGGAGAAGAGATATTAGGAGACATATATTAACAAAGCACCGATATCAGTTTATGAACAAGAAACTCTATGTTAAGGGAAGGATCAGCTGGTTTTGTCACATCTAAGAAGGATCAAAACCTCCCAAACCTTTAGTATAATGTTTTCAGTGGGCTACTAGATGATAATGAATTTAATCAAATGACTGTGCTGCTATATTTTTAATATTTAAAAAATAGGACATCAAGAAAAAAATGTATACATACTACTAAGCATGTTTTTAGTGATATGTTTCAAGTATCACATGGTGTAACACTCAAAAAGTATTTACTTAAAATTCAATTAATTGTTAAATATGAATCACACTAGCCTTTAAAAATGATAGTCATCTCTGTATCATGGGACCCTTTAATTATTATGTGTATTTAGGAAGATCTCCCTTAGAAAGGGTCTAAAGAAATCCTGGTGGTGGAGATAAGGCATATATTTATCCCATTCTAAAATAGTAAATAATACTGTTTGGGGCTGGATCTTAATGGAAACATACTAATAGATTTTAAGATCTTAAACGATCCCTGCAATATAAAATAATTATCAATAATTATAAATAAACTTCAACTGAATAAATCTTAACATTTCATAGCAAGATAAACTCCTCAGCTTCCAATGATGCTTAATGCTATAACATAAAACAGAAAATACCTAAATTGATAATCTAACAAAATATTTTGGTGAAAATACTGACCTGGTTTTGTTGTTGTTCTTGACATTTTGCTTTTCAAGATAAGCTAATAAAGTAATGAAAAAAATAATAAAGACATTCAGATCTGCCAAGTGATTACCTCTATTAATGATTTGATATGCTGATTCTGTCTAGAACTATCATCTACATTTAAAACCATGCTTAATATGCCTTGATGTTATTATAATTGCTGCTATTCATGACTATGCTTCACATTTAAAGTTATTTTGAAATGCACACACAAAGATGTTGCTCTGTAATTGTTCCCTGTTTTCTCTAGTATCAAAATGGATATTTCCAATTAATGTCTCTTTGTTTGCATAGGTCACAATAAAATGGAGCTAAAACAATGCTTAAACACACCACTTAAAATAACTTTTAATTATAGACTAGTAGTTTATTTAATAAAACCAATACTAAAAGTTTTCAGTTTATTTCTTACATTAATATGTATTAATATTTGTATTATTATTTGGGGAGGCTAGAAAGGGCAGGTTGCTTGAGGCAAGAAGTTTGAGACCAGCTTGGGTCACATGGAAATTTTGTTTCTACCAGTCACAGGAAACAAAATTAGACAAATGTAGTACATGCCTGTAGTTCCAGGTATTGGAAAGGAGTCTGAAGTGGGAGGATTTCTTAAACATAGGAGGTTGGAGTGACAGCGAGCCATAAGTGAGCCACTAATTTCAGTCTGAGTGACAGTGCAAGACTTTGCCTCTTAAAAAAATGTTATTTTTTAGTTCATGACTGCTTTCCCCAGTAAATATTAAAAAGAACTTGAGGTAATATACTATTCTGATATGATAATTGAATAAATATTAGAGATATACAGTATGATTTTTATTATATTTTATGCTGAATATTTAAAGCTACCATTTACCTAGTTAAAAACAATGGATTATATGTCATGAACAACCATCTGAAATCTAAAAAAAATTTCATAATAAAGAGCCATTTGTTTGATAATAACAATCCATTTAGGTTATCTGCTTAGCATATAAATTAAAAAACATGGATCAAAGTGATTACTATAAATTGATTTTTTTTCTCTGCCGAGTGTAAATACTACTCTATTAGGCTAACACTAGCATCTGTATAGCAAAATATCACATAAAATCCATATGTTTACTCAAAATCATTTTTAATTGAATACATATCTCACTGCTTATTCAATACACTTTTAATTTTCTGCAATAATACTTACAATATTTTTATTTAAAGTAAAAAACAAGAGTGAAATAAATGCCTTCTAAAACATGCATAATCATATTCATTAAATCATGAGGTATACTTACAATCGCTTTATATAATTTAACATAAAACATATTTGGAATGTCTTAACAGAAATCCTTACATTCTTGTAAAGAAAGACCTAAGTTAACTGTAAAAACCAAGATTTTTTAATTAAAGATACCATTTCTTTGTGAATATTTTTATACTTATTCTAATGCAATTTATAGTTTTAGATTTAAATACTTTCTTCATTACATATTAGGGGAAATGGATTATAAAACAAAAGGAATCACATATACTATTTTAATCAAGGATTTTTTTTTCTTTTTTTCTTTTTTTTTATTGTTGGGGATTCATTGAGGGTACAATAAGCCAGGTTACACTGATTGCAATTGTTAGGTAAAGTCCCTCTTGCAATCATGTCTTGCCCCCATAAAGTGTGAAACACACCAAGGCCCCACCCACCTGCCTCCTTCCCTCTTTCTGTTTCCCCCCCCATAACCATAATTGTCATTAATTGTCCTCATATCAAAATTGAGTACATAGGATTCATGCTTCTCCATTCTTGTGATGCTTTACTAAGAATAATGTCTTCCACGTCCATCCAGGTTAATACAAAGGATGTAAAGTCTCCATTTTTTTTAATGGCTGAATAGTATTCCATGGTATACATATACCACAGCTTGTTAATCCATTCCTGGGTTGGTGGGCATTTAGGCTGTTTCCACAATTTGGCGATTGTAAATTGAGCGGCAATAAACAGTCTAGTACAAGTGTCCTTATGATAAAAGGATTTCTTTCCTTCTGGGTAGATGCCCAGTAATGGGATTGCAGGATCAAATGGGAGGTCTAGCTTGAGTGCTTTGAGGTTTCTCCATACTTCCTTCCAGAAAGGTTGTACTAGTTTGCAGTCCCATCAGCAGTGTAAAAGTGTTCCCTTCTCTCCACATCCACGCCACATCTGTAGTTTTGAGATTTTGTGATGTGGGCCCTTCTCACTGGGGTTAGATGATATCTCAGGGTTGTTTTGATTTGCATTTCTCTAATATATAGAGATGATGAACATTTTTTCATGTGTTTGTTAGCCATTCGTCTGTCGTCTTTAGAGAAAGTTCTATTCATGTCTCTTGCCCATTGATATAAGGGATTGTTGGCTTTTTTCATGCGGATTAATTTGAGTTCTCTATAGATCCTAGTTATCAAGCTTTTGTCTGATTGAAAATATGCAAATATCCTTTCCCATTGTGTAGGTTTCTCTTTGCTTTGGTTATTGTCTCCTTAGCTGTACAGAAGCTTTTCAGTTTAATGAAGTCTCATTTGTTTATTTTTGTTGTTGTTGCAATTGCCATGGCAGTCTTCTTCATGAAGTCTTTCCCCAGGCCAATATCTTCCAGTGCTTTTCCTATGCTTTCTTGGAGCATTTTTATTGTTTCATGCCTTAAGTTTAAGTCCTTTATCCATCTTGAATCAATTTTTGTGAGTGGGGAAAGGTGTGGGTCCAGTTTCAGTCTTTTACATGTAGACATCCAGTTCTCCCAACACCATTTATTGAATAGGGAGTCTTTCCCCCAAGGTATGTTCTTGTTTGGTTTATCAAAGATTAGGTGGTTGTAAAATGTTAGTTTCATTTCTTGGTTTTCAATTCGATTCCAAGTGTCTATGTCTCTGTTTTTGTGCCAGTACCATGCTGTCTTGACCACTATGGCTTTGTAGTACAGACTAAATTCTGGTATGCTGATGCCCGCCAGCTTTATTTTTGTTACAGAGAACTGCCTTAGCTATACGGGGTTTTTTCCGGTTCCATACAAAACGCAGAATCATTTTTTCCAAATCTTGAAAGTACGATGTTGGTATTTTGATAGGAATGACATTGAATAGGAAGAATGCTTTGGGAAGTATAGACATTTTAACAATGTTGATTCTTCCCATCCATGAGCATGGTATGTTCTTCCATTTGTTAATATCCTCTGCTATTTCCTTTCTGAGGATTTCATAGTTTTCTTTGTAGAGGTCCTTCGCCTCCTTTGTTAGGTATATTCCTAGGTATTTCATTTTCTTTGAGACTATGGTGAAGGGAGTTGTGTCCTTAATTAGCTTCTCATCTTGACTGTTATTGGTGTACACAAAGGCTACTGACTTGTGGACATTGATTTTATATCCTGAAACATTACTGTATTTTTTGATGACTTCTAGGAGTCTTGTGGTTGAGTCTTTGGGGTTCTCCAAGTATAAGATCATGTCGTCAGCAAAGAGGGAGAGTTTGACCTCCTCTGCCCCCATTTGGATTCCCTTTATTTCCTTGTCTTGCCTAATTGTATTGGCTAGAACTTCCAGCACTATGTTGCATAGTAAAGATGACAGAGGACAACCTTGTCTGGTTCCAGTTCTCAGAGGAAAAGCTTTCAGTTTTACTCCATTCAGTAAAATATTGGCTGTGGGTTTGTCATAGATAGCTTCAATCAGTTTTAGAAATGTGCCACCTATGCCTATACTCTTCAGTGTTCTAATTAGAAAAGGATGCTGGATTTTATCAAATGCTTTTTCTGCATCTATTGAGAGGATCATGTGATCTTTATTTTTGCCTCTGTTAATATGATGGATAACGTTTATGGACTTGCGTATGTTAAACCAGCCTTGCATCCCTGGGATGAAGCCTACTTGATCATGAATAATGACTTTTTTGATGATAAGCTGTAATCTATTGGCTAGGATTTTGTTGAGAATTTTTGCGTCTATGTTCATGAGTGAGATTGGTCTGAAATTCTCCTTTTTGTTTGGGTCTTTTCCTGGTTTTGGTATCAGGGTGATGTTTGCTTCATAGAATGTGTTGGGGAAGATTCCTTCTTCCTCAATTTTTTGGAATAATTTCTGCAGTACAGGAATAAGATCTTCCTTGAAGGTTTGATAGAATTCTGGAGTGAAGCCATCTGGACCAGGGCATTTTTTGGTTGGAAGCTTTTTTATTGTTTCTTTGATCTCAGTGCTTGAAATTGGTCTGTTCAGGAGCTCTATTTCTTCCTGGCTGAGTCTAGGGAGAGGGTGTGATTCCAAATATTGATCCATTTCTTTCACATTGTCAAACTTCTGGGCATAGAGTTTCTGGTAGTATTCAGAGATGATCTCTTGTATCTCTGTGGGATCAGTTGTTATTTCCCCTTTATCATTTCTGATTGAGGTTACTAGAGATTTTACTTTTCTATTCCTCGTTAGTCTGGCCAATGGTTTATCTATTTTATTTATTTTTTCAAAAAACTGACTCCTTGTTTCATTAATTTTCTGAATGATTCTTTCATTTTCAATTTCATTGATCTCTGATTTGATTTTGGATATTTCTTTTCTTCTACTGAGTTTAGGCTTGGATTGTTCTTCTTTTTCCAATTCCATAAGATCTCTTGTGAGATTGTTGATGTGTTCTCTTTCTGTTTTTCGAATGTAGGCATCTAAAGCCATGAATTTTCCTCTCAAAACTGCTTTTGCAGTATCCCACAGGTTTTGCTGGCTTGTGTCTTCATTGTTGTTATGCTCAAGGAAGTTAATGATTTCCTGTTTTATTTCTTCCTGCACCCATCTGTTATTCAACAGAAGATTGTTTAGTTTCCATGCCTTTGGGTGGGGTGGAGCATTTTTGTTAGAGTTGAGTTCCACCTTTAGTGCCTTATGGTCTGAGAAGATACAAGGTAAAATTTCAATTCTTTTGATTCTGTTGATATTTGTTTTGTGTCCCAGGATATGATCAATTTTGGAGAATGTTCCATGTGGTGATGAGAAGAATGTATATTCTTTATCTTTGGGATGGAGTGTTCTATATGCGTCTATCAAGCACAGTTGTTCTAGGGTGTCATTTAAGTCTCTTATATCCTTGTTTAATTTCTGTTTAGAGGATCTATCCAGCTCCGTAAGAGGGTGTTAAGGTCCCCTGTTATTATGGTATTATCAGATATCATATTGCTCAGACTGAGTAAGGTCTGTTTCAAGAATCTGGGAGCATTTAAATTGGGTGCATAGATATTTAGAATTGAAATGTCTTCTTGTTAGTATTTTTCCCTTGACCAATATACAGTGACCATCTTTGTCTTTTTTGACTTTAGTTGCTTTAAATCTACATGTATCTGAAAATAAGATTGCAACTCCTCTTTTCTTCTGAATTCCATTTGCCTGAAAAATTGTCTTCCAACCCTTGACTCGGAGCTTTAATTTGTCTTTTGAAGCCAGGTGTGTTTCTTGCAGACAGCAAATGGATGGCTTGTGTTTTTTAATCCAGTCAACCAATCTATGCATCTTCAGTGGGGAATTCAAGCCATTAACATTTATTGAGATAATTGATAAGTGTGGTAGTATTCTATTCGTCTTATTTGGTGAGAGTCCATTGCTTAGTTTTATCTTTTGCATCAGTGTGGAGGTTTGGTTCTATCCTTTAATTTCTGAGTTCTTACTTTGCTGCTGATCCATTGTGGTGGTCAGTGTGCAGAACAGGTTGAAGTATTTCCTGTAGAGCTGGTCTTGTTGTGGCGAATTTCCTCAATGTTTGTATATCCGTAAATGATTTGATTTGTCCATCAATTTTGAAGCTTAGCTTAGCAGGGTACAGAATTCTGGGCTGAAAATTGTTCTGTTTAAGTAGATTAAAGGTAGATGACCATTGTCTTCTTGCTTGGAAAGTTTCATTAGAGAAGTCTGCCGTCAATCTGATGGATTTGCCCCTGTAGGTCAACTGGCGCTTACTCCTGGCAGCTTGCAGAATCTTTTCTTTTGTCTTGACTTTGGACAGGTTCATCACAATGTGTCTTGGAGAAGCTCGGTTAGAGTTGAGGCAACCTGGGGTCCGATAGCCCTCTGAAAGCAGTGTGTCAGAATCTTTGGCGATATTTGGGAAATTTTCTTTTATAATATTCTCTAGTATGGCTTCCATTCCTCTGGGGCATTCTTCTTCCCCTTCTGGAATTCCTATAACTCGTATGTTGGAACGCTTCATAAAGTCCCATAATTCTGACAGTGAATGTTCTGCTTTCTCTCTCTTCTTTTCTGCCTCTTTTACTATCTGAGTTATCTCAAAAACTTTGTCTTCTACCTCTGAAATTCTTTCTTCTGCATGGTCTAACCTGTTGCTGATACTTTCCATTGCATCTTTAAGTTCCCTGATTGACTGTTTCATTTCCTGCAGCTCTGCTATATCCTTTTTATATTCTTCATATTGTTCATCTCTTATTTGATTCTGTTTTTGGATTTCCTTTTGATTATTTTCCACTTTATTAGCATTTTCCTTCATTGTTTCCATCATTTCTTTCATTTTTTTCAACATGTGTATTCTAAATTCCCTTTCTGTCATTCCTAACATTTCTGTATAGGTGGAATCCTCTGCAGTAGCTACCTCATGGTCCCTTTGCGGGGTTGTTCTGGACTGGTTCTTCATGTTGCCTGGAGTTTTCTGCTGATTCTTCCTCATGAGTGATTTGTTTTATCTATTTCCTTGCCCTAATTTTCCTTTCACTTCCTCTTGCTCTTTAAGTTCTCATGCCTGTGGAAGTTGCGGGCGGATTTAGACGGATTGAACACATGCGACCACTTGCCTGTTTTCCACTGTTTTAGTCCTCCTCTTGGGGTCCAGAAGTCTCTCGCTGACTCCCTGTATCATCTCAGGGGTAATGATAGGCAGATCCCACCAGCCAGAGATGCCTGGAGTCCTATATCCCCAGTCTCACGGTGCCCAGATGCAAGGAAGCTGTTACTCGGCTGCCATCTTGCTCCGCCTCTTAATCAAGGATTTTTATTAAAAACTAAGAAGTTATATAAAATTTGTAGGAGCTCCCATTATTTAGAACATACAGCTAATGTGTAAATAAATTGTTAAAGACAGCAAATTTATCTATATTTCTCGTAACTTCCAAATTTTCCTTTGTGACTCTAAAGCACATGAACCTAATAGACATTTTCAGTATATCACACCACAAAACTCCTGAGTATACGTTCTTCTTCTCAGCAGATGGGATGTGTTGCAAGATTGATCATATCTTACATGAGAAAATAATTTTCAGAAAATTCAAAAAGTCAAAATTATGATATGTATTTTCTCAGACCACAGTTGAATGAAATTAAACTTCAATCCCAAGAGAAGCACTCAAATAAACATGAAGTCTTTGAAAATTAAACAACCTACTACTGAGCCATCTTTGGGTCAATTGTGAAATTCTTATGGAAATTAAAAGATTCCTTGAGTTAAATGGCAAAGGGAACATACATTTTAAAATCTGGGGACTACAGTTAAAGTAGCCCTAAAGAGGAAATTTATAACCGTAAATGCCCACATTCAAAAGACAGAAAGTTCATAAATCAATGTGCTAATGTCAAATCTCAAGGAACTAGAAAAAACAAAGGAACCAAATCCAAAGGCAAAAGAAACAATAATGCTCAGAGCAGAACTAAATAAATAAACCGAAAAGAAAAACAATACAAAGGACAACCAACACACACAGTTTGTTCTTCGAAAAGTGAAAATTGACAGACCACGAGCCAGGTTAACCAGAAATAGAAGAGAAAGGACTCAAAGAAGCTCAGTGACAAATAATATTTAAAAAAAAAATTACAACTGATATCACAGAAGTGCAAAATATAATCTGTGATACTACAAAAAACTCTACTCACACAGACTAGAGGACATAAAGGCAATAAATACATTTCTGGAAACACACAACCCTGTAGCTTGAATCAGGAATAAATAGAAATCCTGAATAGATCAACATGAGCAGCTAGATAGAAGCTGTAATAAAATATCTCACAATAACAACAACAACAACCCCAGACAGATAAATTCACAGCTCCTACCAGACCTACAAAGAAGAACTGGTACCGATTCTACTGAAACTGTTTTATAGCATTAAGAAGGAAAGAATTATCCTTACTCATTTTATGAAGTCATTATCACCTTGATGACAAATCCAGGAAAGGAAAGAAGAAAAAGAGAAAACTAAAAATCAACATCCTTTGTGAACACACGTACAAAAATCCTCAAAAAACTGCTAGCAAACCAAATTCAATAATACATCATAAAGACAATTTATTGTGATCAAGTGGGTTTCATTCCAGGGATTCAAGGATGGTTCAACATATTCTTCTTCTTCTTTTTTTTTTTGAGACGGTCTTACTTTGTCACCCTCAGTAGAGTGCTGTGGCCATCATAGCTCACAGAAACCTCAGACTCTTGGGCTCAAGAGAACCTCTTGCCTCAGCCTCCTGTGTAGCTGGGACTACAGGCTCTCACCACAATGCCCAGCTCTTTTTATTTGGCTCAGGCTGTTCTCGAATTTGTGAACTCAGGAGATCCACTCACCTTGGCCTCCCAGAGTACTGGGATTACAGGCATGAGCCATGGCACCCAGCCAGGTTCAACATATTCTAATCAATAAATGTGATACATTTCATAAGCATTTCAAAAACAAAGACCATATGATCATCTCAAGAGAAGCAGAAAAAAAATTGATAAAATTCAGCACCCTGTTTGTTACGGACCGCCCTGTCGGTGGCCTTCAGTCCGAGGGAGTGCAGGGAGAAGGAACGAGGAAAGTTGAGAGGTCGGCGCAGGAAAAATGACAGACTGCCACACAGCATGTGATGAAGGAAGCAGCTGTAAATTTACTGGGTTCACATGTTGGTATTTATACATTTTTACAGAGCTTACATAATGCAATCTTTCTGCTTACGTGCGCGGGTTATCTTTGCGTTTACAAGTGTGATTTATCATGCATTGTTATGTTTTAAAGTTCCGCTTCCGGAGGGTGGTGGTTATTAGTCAACTCTGCCCGCTTCCTCCTATCTCAGTTTTTTATTATCTTTTTAGAACAGCTTAACATCTTCTTTACGTTAATGCTTGACTAATTCTACATTTACTATTTGATCTTATTGTTATTGATAATTATAATTTTGATTTAGAGTAAATTCCTTGACAAGTATTATTTTTCCTATTGATTTTTATTATGTGTGACAGTTGGTGAAACAAGATGTTCTGAACAGGACTTTATGGTGGGTGGATGTGTTTCAGTGACTTTGTAACTTATGTAGATAATTTGTATTTCATGTCCTTGGGCTTATCGTCTTAGCTCACTGGTGGGAAAACATCTTTAGCAGCTCACAAGGCTGTGCTTTATCTGGATTAGTAGTGCATTGTGCTCATTCTTAGGAAAGTACATATTGACAATTTATCAGAACAAACAGACTTCTGGTACAGGATGACAAACACATGAGTAGACGCCACAATCTTTAAACTTAAGCGGGTAACTGAGTATGCTAGGCAACATTTCTGATGCTGTGCATACTGGGGGCAGCTGGGGGCAAAGCTCCGGGGAGCACAAACCACCTTCCCGTCGTTCTGTAACGCGGACAGCACTGCCTCACTACGGCTATATGCCGTGGGTGCGGCACCTGTTATGACAAAAACCTCAACAAATGAGGTATAGAAGGAGAATCCCTCAAAATTATAAAAGCCGTATCTGACAAATCCGCATCCAGTACAACACTGAATAAAGAAAACTTGAAAGCATTCCCCTTAAGAACCGGAAGAAGACAAGAGCGCCCACAGTCACCACTTCTACTCAACGTATTGCTGGAAGTCCTAGACAGTACAATCAGGCAAGAGAAAGAGATAAATAGCAGTCAAACCAGGAAAGAGGGCGCCAAACTGTCCCTGTTGGTAACTCTAAGATCTTGTTTATAGAAAGCCCTCAAGGTTCCACTAAAAGAGTCATAGAATTGATAAGTATTTCAGCAATATCTCAGGTTATAAAATCAATGTTCACAAATCAGTAGCATTTCTATATGCTAATAATAACTATAACTGACATTCAAATCAAGGACTTAATACCGTTCACAATAGCTACAAATAAAATATCAAGAATATAATGTTAAAAGGATGTGAAATATTTCAACAAGCAGAACCATAAAACACTGATGAAAGCAATTGTAACTGACAAAAAGAAATGGAAAAATATCCCTTTACTCATGGGTTGACAGAATCGGCATTGGTAAAATGTCCATATTGCCTAAATGATTTACCCCGATGCAGTAAGTCTCCATCAAAATACCATTGCCAATTTCATAAATCTAGAAAACAATTATTCTAATCTTATCGAAGCAAAAAAGAGCCCAAATAGCCAAATAAATCTTAAGCAAAAAAAAAAAAAAAAAAAAAAAACAAATTAGGAGGTATCACATATCCTCTCTTCAAATTCAATAATAAGGATATTGTAAGAAGAATAGTATGGTACTGGTATAAAAGTGGGAGACATGGACCAATGGTACAGAACATAGAAAGGAATAAAATAGTGTATAGTATATTGTAAAAGCTTGGGTGGAACTGGAGACCATTCTCCTAAGTGAGGTATCTTAGGAATGGAAAACTAAACACCTGGGTTCTCATGAATGAGCATGAGCTAAACAATGGTTTCACACAAGCAGAAAGAGATATTGGTCATTGGAAACCAAGTAGACGGGAGGATGACAGGGTAAAGGGTAAAACCTTACCTACTGGTACAATGAACACTATTCTGGTGACAGGCATACCAATAAGCCCCGACTTAGACAATGTTCATGATATCCATGCAACAGAAACATTTGTACCCCTTTATATTTTGAAATACAAACTTAAAAAATGAAAAAAAGAATCATTTCTTCATTCATCTTCATCTGTGATGTTAACTCTCCTTTGAAAATGTGGATTAAAGTGAATGAAAGAAAGAAAAAGAAGGGGGAAGGAAGAAGGGAGGGCAAGAGAAGGAAGGAAGAAGGAAGAAAAGTGAGAAAGAAAAGAAAAGGAAGAAAGAGAAAGAAAAAGAAAGAAAAGAGGAAAAAGGGAAGGGAGGGAAGGACGGAGGATCTCTTTCCTCTAAGTTCTTATAATTCTACTGACTATCTCTCTTACAAATATCATTTCTTTTTTGCTTTTATTTTATTGCAAGGCTAATTAAATTAGCACATATTTTTCCTTTTTTTTTTTTTTTTTTGAGACAGTGTCACTATGTTGCCCTTGGCAAAGTGCCCTGGCATCACAGCTCACAGCAACCTCAAACTCCTGGGCTTAAGTGATTCTCTTGCCTCAGCCTCCTGAGTAGCTGGGACTACAGGCACCTGCCACAATGCCTGGCTACTTTTGGCTGCCATTGTCATTGTTTAGCAGGTTCAGACTGGCTCGAACCCACCAGCCTTGGTGTTTTTGGTGTTTGTGGCCGGCACCCTTCTCACTGAGGTACGGGCACCCTACTCACTGAAGTACAGGTGCTGAGCCTTTTTTACCTTCTTAAAGTAGCTTCACAGTGATCATAAAATTTGTTTGAAATTAAATAAAAGAACAGTGCATCTTTAATTTGGCACCTTAAGTTATGAAAGGCAGTTAAAATGAACTGCAGGCCCTGATCTGTATTTGGTTACACTGAATATTGACAAGTTATATTTTAAAATTCATATGTATTACCATCTGAGAGAAGTAAAGAGTTCATCTGAATGCAGCTTCGGTACCTTCTATGAATATTTAAAGAACATATTCTATGCGTCATGTCTTCAACTTGGTGCATAGATTAAGAAAATAATAAAAGGAAATTCCTCTCTTCAAAGAATTCAAAGTCTGGATCTGGAGATCTAAAGTTAAGTCAACAGTATTATGATAGGATAAATGCAATAATGAAATAAAAAATATAAAGGAGGAATTACCAAACTCTTCCTGTAAATACAAAGAAAATTTGCACAATGTAATACTTAAAGATAAGTAGACACCAGGTGTAAATGATAGCTCACTTTGTAGTTCAATCTCTGGTTTGAAAAAAGATATGCTAAAACTATTTTCAGTCTGCCTGCAGCAGAATCAAGAAACCATCTTGTGGCTCAAATTTGCTGTGGATGAGACATAACATTATTGTAAGAACATGGGGGCACATTAACCTGGAGAAGCTAAGGGAACCTACAATATAAATGTTTCTTACAACCCCTTATGGAGTTCTCTGTCTACCCACATGGGACATTCATTCCACTCATGAATGATTTTACTCTCATGCCCTCATCTAATCCTAATTACTTCCAATGAAGTTGTCTTATAGTTCACCATGTAAATACATAGGGAAAATCAGAAATTGTAGCTAAATTCTCCTTTATTTATAAAATATTCATTACCAAATTGTATCAAGTATAAAATATTTCTCTGTGTGTTGACATATAAATATTAAAAATGTTAGAAATATTAAACATAATATAAAATGGGTTTGTTAATGTTTCCCATTTATGGCAACCTTTGGGAACTGCCATATGTAGAATAAGGTAAAGGAGGAGTGTTTGAATGAGACGGTGAGGGCAGGTGGCTGTATTGAAGAATATGATGTCTAAGATTGGTCATATTTAGAAGGAGAGGTCTGAGAAAAGATTTGAAGGAGGTCAAGGTGTTTGACAAGCAATTCAAGCAAAGGGAATAGTTGAGAGTCTGGTATGGCTACAGAGAACATTAGAGAGAATTGGAAGAGAAACAGTCTGTTAAAGTATTTAAGATGAGTATTACATCATGGAGAAATTTGTACGGAAATATATTATTAATTTATTTTTATATGTTTCATATTCTGAGATGAACACAATTTTTCTCACAATGAAAAGAATATGCATCTAAAAGGAACGTTTTGGAGGTTTGCATATCAAGTATTAACTACCAAATTCAAACTCCACTTCTCCATTGTGCACCATTATATATTTAGAATAGATCTGTGCAAAATATGCTTCAAAACAAAGATATTTATATCTTTACATGAAGTAGAACTACACATTAATATGTTTATATTTGAATATTTATGTGAACTGGAAAAGTAGGTGATATCTTCTTTGCTTGTGTGTACTCTATTAATATTTTCCAGTTACATTGAAAAGCTGATGGATAGTACATTCTTAGCTTATTTTTCATCCATCTGCCAACCTGTATTTTTTCTCTTCTATTCATCATGTTGGATACTATCTTCTTATTCTGTTTTACCACTTTTTTTACTGTTTTATAAGAGCGATGCGCTTTAACTTTCAGATGTTTTTATATTGCCAAGTTGTTTATTGTGTGTTGAGTATATAATACACTGTGTCATATTTTCTCAGAAGTGACAAATCCCCATAGTGCTTTCTTTTCTGAAAAAATCTTTATTCCTATTAATAAAGATAATAATAATAAAAAGAATGGCTCAATCTTCCAAGAGGAAAAAAAAAAAAACTTTATTCTTTATTTCTCCATCATTTGTGAAACTTGGTCTGGAACGCTACAAAATTATTGGCTGGTAATTATTCCATTGAAGAAGTTTTGAAATGGGGCCCTACTGGGGCCTGCTCTTAGCCTGGTGTTTTTTTGTTTGTTTTTTTCTTAGTAGGTTAGTTGTAGCTTTTGTGTTGTGTCTTCCAGAAGTTTCTCTTTCATTTTAACTTTCACAATGTTGTCTTGGGATATTCTATTTGTTACGATTTGCTGTGAACCTTCCTGGTGATCAATGACTATTTTGTGTCTGAAAATCTGAATCTTTGAAAATATCAGGGAAGTTTTTCTCAGTAATTCCCATGAATAGATTTTCCATGCTGTTTGCTTTTCCTTCTCCCTCTCTTTTACCTATAATTAGTATGTCGGCTGATTTCACATAGTTACATATTTCTATGACTGATTGTTCATTCTTCCTTATTCTTTTTTTTTTTTTGTTTTGCATCTTTGACTGATTGCATTGGTTTAAAATCCTTCACACTCTGAAAATCTTCCTTCTGCTTCTGCTTGGTCTAGCCCATGTTGAAGCTTTCTGCTGTATTTTTAAGTTCTATAAATGGATCATTTTAAGATTGTTTTTTTCCCTATGATGTCTAGCACCTTAGTAAATGTTTTCTTTTTTTCTCATTGATTTCCTGTAATACTTTTGATTTTCTTTGTATTGATTTTCAACTTTCTCTTCAATCTCATTTATCTTATTTGCCATCCATGTTCTGAATTCCATTTCTGACATTTTGACAAATTCCTTCTGGCTGGACTCCATTTCTGTAAAAATTGTGATACTTTGAGGGTGTTGAACTAATTTGTTTTTTTCATGTTGCAAGAATTCTGTTGCTGGTTTCCTCTCATTTGGAACTCATTCCCTCAAATCAGGGCAGCTCGTTTTGTTGCACACCTATTATCTTTTAACTTGAAATTCTCCTACTTAGTGAGAAGAAAGAGAGGTTCCTAGATGGCACTTCTGGGACCTTCTCTGGAAGACTGACTCATCAGGAGAGGGGCAGACACACTGTGAGTCTGTAATTCAGCTGTTTGGGGTTGTCCGATTTCTCTATGATTGTCATAGCCTACAATCATCAACGCTGGATCATCAACACTGGATGATCTCTGCATTGGGTGGTGGATGGTTCCCAACACTGCCTTTGAAAGGGTGGCTAGGAGGCTGAGCAAGTTCATCCCCATGGAGTCTGACATAGTGAGAGATTACTCTGACCTAGTCTCCCAACACTGGTGGCAGTTATGGTTAGTAAAATTTATCTAAGCCAGATTATCTACGCAGTGGTGATAGGTTTATTCACTCTCCATGGGTCTAGGCCTAGGGTAGCTCATGGCTGCAAGGTCCCTGGTAGAGCAGTCAACCAGTAGACCATAGGGGTGTTTCCTTCCAGGCAGGGATAGCAGCCTTGGGGTAAAGCTGTGGGGCTGGATAGTGGTAGCGCAGGACCATCAGGAATCATGTTGTGGGTCCTGGTGCAGTACAGAAGCCTCAGGAGCAGGGTTGCTCTGGAGCTGAGATATCAGAATAGCATCAGTTGCAGTGACCAGGGTATGGCAGCCAATACATGCCTTCACCGCTGACTCTGCAGTGCAGTGTTACTGCACAGACTCTAAACTGTTCCTGGATCAGCCCAGAAGTCTGAGATTGTGGTATGGGTTCCCTCACTCTTGGGCTACAGTATCCAAAAGGGGACAGTGGAGTCCCTGGGTTCCTTCCTGTCCTTCCCCACATGTGGGTGTCTCCCCTTGGTACCTCCCAACATTGCCGAGTGGATCACCTTGTCACCTTCTCCTTCATTCTGACTGTCCCTCCCTCACTTCTCTGATTATTTACCATGATCTCTCCACAAAGAACCATCTGTAGATGGGCATCCACCTGTAACTTTCAATCCTTCCCGTAGAGTGGTGTGCCTGGGAAGCTTCTAGTCCACCATCTTGCCTCCTGTCTCCCTTACTAAACTTTCATGAGAGCGTACCATGAATGTTTTATTTTGTCTGATGGAAAACAGTATCTGTCTAATTAATTCTAAGTATTTGACAAGAATATTGACCATCAACTCACTTTGCTCAATAACTTTATAAACCTCAATTATGAAAAATGGTAAATGGAGGGTGGGGTGCTCTTGCAAGACTGAGAGAGTTCCTGGGGAAGTCTGAAGAAAAAGCAAAACAGAAGTGTATCCAAAGTGCTTTTCCATTCCCAAGGGAGAGCTGGGGAGGCAGAGATAATAGTGTGCTTTGTTTTTGCTTTGCTACCATTTGTAGACTATTAAGGAAAGGTCAATGCCAGGTAAGAGAAGTAGGGACCATAGAAATGAGAGAATTAAGATAATAAGAGGAAAATGCAGTTACTGAAGTAAGCTGGTATGTTGTAAATTAGATGATTTTTAATGTTCTTAAGAGATACTAGTAAAAGTTCTAGCTATATCATTTAGATCATTTGACTAAACTATTCTCTCAATGAAAGTTTTTATGAGATTAATTTTGTAGCCTACCATGTAAGATTTTGAATCTATGGTGCCCCAATGACTGCCTTATTCTACTTTGATAAAAATCTGCCTTCTATAACTGAGGGAAAAGTTAAATTACCTCATATTAGCCTGATTATTGGACTCAGATATTAAAGAAGTGAGGAAGAAATCAGTAATCAAATAGATATCTGTCCCCCTATTCTTATTGCAGCACTATTCACAATAAACAAGATATGAAATCAACTTAAGTGTCCATCAATGTGTGAATGGTTAAATAAAATGTATTACATATGCACAATGAAATATTATTTACACATAGAAATTTGAAATCCGTTATTTGCAACAACACGGGTAAAGTGGGAGGGCATTATGTTAAGTGAAATAAGCCAGGTGGAGAAAGACAAATTTCCTAGTTTCTAATGTATACGTTTGAGCTAAAATTTTTTTAAAAATTGGAAATAGAAAGTTGAATGATCATTACTAGAAGCTGGAAAGTGTAGTGGGGAAGAGGAGATCAAGGGGTTAGTTAAATGGTCCAAAAATCCCAGTGGCTAGAATGAATAAGATCTAACATTCAGTAGCCCAATAGGATAACCGTAGTTAAAAATAATTTATTGTTATTTTAAATAACCAAAGAGTTAATTTAAAATGTTCCTAACACAAAGAATTTATGCTCGAGATGATAGATATAGCAATGACCTTGATGTGATCATTACATATAGCATACTTGCATTAAAATATCACATGTAACCCATAAATATGTACACGTATTGTGAACCTATAATAATTAAAAAGAAAATATTCAAAAATAAATGAAAATAAAATAAAGTGAAGGATAATTACTCATGTACTATTGGGGTATTTGGAATCAAATACAAAGTCAGTGGACATTATAGGGGTACAGAGATGTAAAAACTGCACTCTGGGAAAGATAATACACCTTGAAACTCAGATGGAGAGGGAAGCGTTAGTGATCAATAAATTAGGATGTCTCAAAGTTCTCAGGACTTTTCAAATTGGAAATATACTGTATATTGAACTAAGTTTTCATGGGCTTTCCCCAGCAGTTGAAAGCTTTTTGTTTATTTTTGTTTGGATGAGCTGTCCATACTTTTACCTATCAATACAGGACTTAAAATGTACTCAGAGGGCAAAGTGGAGGTCACGTATGGGCACATTCCACAAAATATGTAACACTTCTCATTTGCAAAAGCCAACAAATATTTTAATTGTCCATAACTATAACAACCACTTTGGTAAGGGGAATATGTTACAGTTAATGACTTAACCAACTAGGATTTAACCCTAAAAGAAACAGTTCTCTAGAGAAATCTGGTGCTTTAGTTACCAGCAGGAGAAGGATGTCATTAGTAAGTGGAAGCTTATTTTACATATGTGTGTGTGTGTGTGTGTGTATCTAAGTATTTTATAAGCAGGAAAATCCCTGAAAGGAAAAGAAAAATGAATTAGACATTTTATTGTTCTCAAATATAAATTACACCTTTAAAAAGTCGTATTTATCTGATAAAGAAAAATAAAATTATTTCCAAAGACAGGCACTGTTATTGCTTATAATGACTAGTGGATTATTACAAAGATATATTGTCACTGAAGATTATATAAGTCACTTCTTGTGCGTTTATTTTAAAAACTATAAGATCCTTAAGGGTAGTTTATTTTTATCTCCATAGTGACTCTTACGTTGATTTGTGCACATAAGAGGCTGGCAAACTTTTGATAAAGGAATAAATGGGTTACAGCATTTTTTAAGGCATCAGTAGGAATTGCTAAATGAAAGGGCAAAAATTCAGCTACAATTAAAGCTGTAGTCATCAAATTGGAATACTAATTAAATGGGGCAATAAAAAACAAACAAACAAAAAAAGTCAATTTTCTCCAAATGAAAGCTCAAAAGTCCAGAGGAAAGCATGATCTTATTAATTCAACTGAAGTTTCTTTTAGGCAGAAATAATTTCAACCAAACATGTTCAGTTATATTTTATTTAACTGCCTCCAGTGGAGTTCTTTTGATCAAAACCTGAAATGTTTGAAATTCTCAGCAGTTATTTCTGCTGGGTTAGTGCCTCAGAGGTCACACAAAGACATTGCAGACCCCTGCTGTACACGCCTGTCTATTGCCATAAACAGCTCAGTTACAGAGGAAGAAGGTAATTAAAACATTTCTATGATGAGCATGTGGGTGCGTAGAAAAGAGGTCTGAGGCTGCACCTCTGAAGGATTTATGAATTACATTTGTTCACTCTGCTACAGAAAAGGTGACAGCATTTCCAGTTCACAAGAGTGTTTTTAATTTAGACATTCTATGCATGGACGGAAACAACGGCAGTCGTTTTCTCTGTACAAGCCTATTACTTATAAATCATGACAGCACCGTAGATGCATTAATTTGAAGGAATGAATAGATAACAGTAGCAAAACTATGTCAGTTTCTTATTTTATTTCTCGTTCCCTGAAAATGCTGAAGTCAACTAAATAGTATTTTCACAGAAAAACAATAAAGGATCATGCTGAAGTATTTGGGAGGAAGTATTCTGAGGCAATAGTTTACTTTAAAAGATATCCTAATAAAGAAGTAATGATCGATTAATAGAAGGGTTGAAAGAAGCAGCAAATATTGCACAATATTAAAGTTAGAATGTAAGTGGCATGTACATGGAAAAATGTATACTCTACAAAATTCAGTCTAATTTTCTGTGCCTTCCATAATTTTCATAATAAAATTTTGGAAAATATAGGCTGAAATTGTTTACTGCTGTTTTAAGATATTAAAGAAAAATTAAGTATAACTGAAACATAAAAATAATGTCAAGCTATATTTCACTATAACAAAGTATTCTTTGAAAACCAAAGCATATTAAATTAATTGCCATAGTCACTGGGGATCTATAAATTGGGAACCTTTATTAGAGAAAAACTCAGAATCGTTGCCCTTTGTAACGCTAACCAATTGTAGTCATCAATGCTACAGCCAACGTTAGGTGGCATAACCGATCCATTTATTTTTACAATGCTCCAAGTTGATGACTGCAATTCATTCTAATCTATTGGAGACTAATCAATCCAAGTGATAATTACATATAAAACGTATTTGATTTGACTATTAACTGTTCACTAAAAGTTAGTATGACTGCATACTTCCTTGCATTTTGGTCTTAAGTTTTCACTCTCATGTGATGGCATACATTAGTCACTGGAAGGAGTATCACTATAAGGTTCTCAGTAACTCTAGTTAGCATAATATACCAAAAGAGATAGATCAAGTGTCTAGGAGATGGTTCAGGGTTCTATTCACAGATGATACATGAAAACTGCTAAGATGATATTCTTCCTAGGATTGTGCAATATTGAGTAGTGATGTTCTGGAAGTTCAGAGTTCCACACAAGGACACGCTTCTGGCAAGTCTAAGACTTTTATTTAGACAAAATAGTGATTTATAAATAAAAATGTTACCAAGTTTGTCAGGAAAAAAAGTGAGGTTTCAGAAGTTGAGGCAATATAATCAATAAATTATAGGGACTCTGAGGTCAGGAAATCTAGAATTATAGACCTCCCTTGCATCTCAGGAGATTTATGACTATGGATAAGACCTGCAACATTTCTAAGATGCCGTTGTTTCCTTATCCATAATATTAAGATGATAGTACCTTTCTAATTTTCAGGCTTATTCAGAATTGTCAATTGAAATCATAGATATTATGCACATTTCATAATTCTCAGAGAATATAAAGTTATCATTACATGACGATCATTAAAAAGTAAAAATAGATATAATAAAAATGATCATTAGTATTAGCACTATCTTTTCATAATAGTACTGCATATTCAAAACTAGATGTTGTTTCCTTTAAAAGTAAGCACTATAAGTATCATTTTGAATTTTCATTTTAGTATCACTGTATAAATTCAGATTATTTAATAAAAAACATGTTTTCATAGCTGAAAGAAAGACTAAAAAAACCAATGGGTTTGTTCAGAAGCTGTAGTAACAATAATAATAACTGCAGCGACCGATGCATCAATTCTTCTTTTTTTTGCAGGTTTTTGTTTTATTTTTTATTAAATCATAACTGTGTACATTGACATGATCATGGTGCATATTTCACTAGCTTCACAGACCATTTGACACACTTTCATCACACTGGTTAACATAGCCTTCCTGTCATTCTCTCAATTACTGTGCCAAGACACTTACATTCCACATTTTGGCCAGAGCTGGGTTTGAAACCACCACCTCTGGCATATGGGGCGCCCTACCCCTTTGAGCCACAGGTGGCGCCCTACCCCTTTGAGCCACAAGTGCCGCCCTGCAATAATTCTTTTAAGAGCTAACATTCTCTGAAAATAACTGTTAATTGGTGAAACACAGGTACCTGAATTAGTGTTTAAAAATAAATTCCTTAGGATCTTTTTAGTAACAGAAATATTATTTATATTAAAAATAAGGTACTACTTTATTAAAAAAAAAACAACAGCTCACAAATACTGCATATTTCCTCGGTTACTTGTATAAAAATAGAAGCAGATATTTAAAAATCAATGAAAATCCACATTAATACTAAAAATACTTATTTCTGCTGATGTGAATGGATTAATAAGGACAGGACAGCCTGACATCCAGTGCCTTAACATAGGGAACACATTTAACAAAAATATCCGTGGTCTCTCAAAATAGTACAAACAAACTGTAGAACTAAGATTTTTAAGTATCAAATAGATAGCTTCTTAAATGCTTGCAATTAGTTTGTAAAAAATGTATTCATATAAAGTAACAGTGGACAGTTAAATTAATTAGAATTTCTACCATATGATTTCCCACAGCACCAAAATTTTCAGCATTTATTTTATTTTTAAGGATTATTTATTTATTTTGGATTATTCCTGAGGATATATTTAATGATTAATGTTATGCCATTTTGTCATGAACTAACTAACTAAATAAATATATGCCAGGAAGTTATTTTTAAACACAAACATACACATTAGAATATATTCTATGCTTTTAAATTTGGTACATGTATAATACTGGGAAATTAAAATCTTATTCTTAAATGTAAGGAAAGAAAAGAAATATAAAAAGGAGTGAAAACATAAATGTTTTTCATAAGTAGAATCTACACAAATTTATTAGAATTCTATTAAGTAAATCATATAGGATTGATATCTCATTTTATAGAAATCTGTATTTTATGTTCTATAGGAAATCTAATTTATGTGAATTACTTTATTATATTACATTTCCTGTATAATTACACACATTGACATAATGAAAGTACAAATACCTTCATAAAAAACAAAAGCTGAGTTTATGGAAGGAGCTAGATTATAAAATTGGGGAAAACACTATTTAAAATGCTTTTGATAAAGAACTTTAATTTGAAAAAAATGTATTCTCTTATGCAAGTATTAATGCTTATCATTGATTCTTTATCTATTATTTTATTAATTTATTTGCTAATGCCGGAAGAATATACTGAGAGGTTACTTAATGCTGGCCCTTAAGTGATACATCAAAAAAATCTATGTGAAGGCCAGGCATGGTGGCTCATGCTTATAATCTTACCACTCTGGTAGGTTGAGGCATGTGTATTGCTTGAGTTCAGGAATTGAAGACCAGCCTGAGCAAGAGTGAGACTCCTGATGGCAGGGCATTGTGTCTGGCACCTGTAGGTCCAGCTACTCTGGAGCCTGACGTAAGGAGATGTGCTTGAGCCCAAGAGTTTGCAGTTGCTATGAGCCATGATGCCATCATGACATTCCACCAAGGGAGACAGAGTGAAAATCTGTCTCAAAATAAATAAATAAATAAATAAAAATTACATGCAGGATACGTTGATAAATGATTGATTAAATGCAATATTCATTTCTAGTTTTTGACAATTTTCACTTTTCTAGAAATATCTATTGTACCTTTCCTTTCACAGATTTTATTGGAGACATGTGAGGTATGTGTAGTGAATCATAAGAAATTTTTCATTGTTTGATATATTATATATTGATTTATAAAAAGATAAAGATACAGTCACATGTAAAAGACTGAACCAAGATCCAAACCTCCTAAAACTCACAATAATAAAGTTCTAAATATGAAAAATTTATTTCAGAGTTCTAAAATATGAAAAATAAATGGAAAAATTTAATATAGTCAATTTTTATTTTCAACATTTGCATCTATATGCTGATCACCTAGAGTGCCCTTTGCTGCATGAATTTTATTAGACTTAGGTGTGTAATTCAAATTTATTAGGCAAAATGGGAAGCATTTCATTATTTTTTCTGTGCTCTGGAATTTTTCATAATAATATGATAATATTGTATTAATATATGTGTATATATACAAAGGGTGCCAGACATTGATAACTGTTTGCTGTGATGGATATGCTAATTACCTGATCTGATCACTACTCAGTATATGTATTGAAACATCATTACATGTCCCATAAGTACGTACAATTATGATTTGTCAATTAAAAAATAAAATATAGTTTATATTAATATGCACCATGGAATACTACTCAGTCATAAGAAAGAATGGAATCAGGGCTTTTGTACCAACATGGGTGGAACTAGAGGCCATTAAGTAAACTAACTCAGAAGCAGAAAGTCAAGTACCACATGTTGTCATTTAAAAGTGGGAACTAAATAATGTGCACACATGTACAAAGAGAGTGAAATAGTAGACACTGAAATAACAGACAAAGGAAGAAGACGAGATGTTGAAAAATTACCTAATGGATACAAACTACACTACTTAGGTGATTACAACACATAAAATTTAGACTTCCCCACTTGTAATATATTCATGGAACAAAACTACACTTGTCTGCACTAAATAACTGAGAACCCCGAGATTAAACAATCCTGGGTCTTTGACCAAAGCACACTAAAACACACAATGAGGGAAAAAGTCCCTATTCAATAAATGGTGCTGGAAAGACTGAATAGCCACATGTAAAAGACTGAACCAGGATCCAAACCTCTTACAACTCACAGTAGTTACTCCACAATGGTTTAAAGACTTAAATCTAAGATCTGAATCTATAACAATTCTGGAAGATAGTGTTGGAAATAGTCTTATTGGTTAATGTCTAGAGAAGGAAATTATGAAGAAGACCCCAATGACAATCACAGCAACAACAAAAATAAACAGATGGAACCTGTTTAAATTAAAAGTTTCTGCATAGCCAAGGACATAATCAATAGAGTATAGAGACAATATGCAGATAAGAAGAAAATAGTTGCATGCTATGCATCAGATAAAGATACTTCTAGGGTTGAAACTAGATAAAGGGTTGAAACTAGAATCTAGAAAGAACTCAAGCAAATCAGCAAGAAAGACTCAACCCCATTAAAAAGTGGGCATAAGACATGAGCCGAAATTTTTCAAATGAAGATAGTCTAATGTCTAAAAAGCACATGAAAAATACCCAACCTCTCTAACCACCAGGGAAATGTAAATGAAAACCACAGTGAGATATCACCTAACGCCAGTGAGAATGACTCTTTTCCGAAGTCCCAAAGCAACAAATGCTGGTGTGGATGTGGGGAGAAAGGGACATTCAGACACTGCAAACCAGTACCCTCTCGTTGGCACTGTGGTACTATGGAGGTATCTTAAAAACTAAAAGTAGATATTTTCCCCTTTTTACCAAAAGGAAAAAAAAGACATTTTATCTAATAAACAAACAAGGCTGGGTGCCCGGTAACTCCATGCACCGGGGCTGGTGGGTTCGAGCCTGCTCCAGGCCTGCTAAAAACAAATAAACAAACAAAAGCAACAACAACAAAAATGAAAAACACTTGCCCTCACATGTTCATAACAGCACAGTTCACAATTGCAAAGGTGTGAAAATAACCCAAAGTGCCCACCAATATATGAGTGATTGAAAATATGGTATAGGGTACACTATGGAGTAACACTCAGCCATTAAATAATCGGTGATCTAGTGTATTTGCTAACAACCTAGATGAAACTGGAGACCATTCTTCTAAGTGAAGTATTTCAGAAATGAGAAAACAAACACTACATGTACTCGGTACTAATTTGGAATTTGTTTATTAACACTTATAAGCATTTATGGAAATACAACTCATTCAAATCAAAAAGGAGGGAGGAGGGAGTGCACATAGGGTGCAATGCACATATTCTGGGTAAAGATTACTCTAATAATATCAACTTAAAACGTGCAAATGCAAATTATGTATTAAAATGTTTGTACTCCCTAATAGTTTGAAATAAAAAATAAGTTTAAAAGTAACAAAAGTCTTCATTCACTAAAAATAACATAAAATAATTTCTGAATATAAAAAAATTGTAAAAGACTCAATTTATTAACAAAACAAAACAAAAATCTGCAAACAGCCAGGAGCGGTAGCTCACACCTGTAATCCTAGCACTTGGGAGGCTGAGGTGTGTGGATTGCCTGTGGTCATGAGTTTGAAACCAACCTGAGCAAGAGTGAGACCCCGTCACTAAAAAATAGCCAGGTGCTGTGGCGGGCACCTGTAGTCCCAGCTACCTGGGAGGCTGAGGCAAAAGAATCACTTGAGCCCGTGAGTTTGAAGTTGCTGTGAGCTAAGATGCCACAACACTCTACCAATGATGGCAAAGTGAGACTCTGTCTCAAAAAAAAAAAAAGAAACCTGGAAACAGAAAACAAGTAAAAGAAACCCAGTCTCACTAGAAAGGTTTGCACAGGTTGTCCTGAAAGCAAGATTCCTCACACAGACCTGGACCGTTCTTAGTCCAAGGATGGCGTGTGTCCTATGTGACTGAGGAAGCAGTCTGGGGAGCCAGGCCTTGGGGGTTCTTGGACCCTCACTGTTTTCCTGTGACTTTCTTTATCTCATACTACCAAATCCTCTACTTTGATTAAGGCGCTATGTGAGTTCCCCATAACGTGGCTATGTATCTTTTCAATTACAGATTCTAGGTGACTAACTGATACAATATTCTTTAGTATTGTATCAATATTGTATCAATATTCTGATATTGAGCTGGTGAAGGAGCCATTTTGAGATAGAAATAAAGACAGGGTTCTCTCAAATCACATTGTTCACAGATTGGCTATTTCTTGATTATTACTCAGAAGGAAAACAAATAGTAAACATGTCATAGTCCCTATTAATTTCATAATAATTTACAATTAATTTTTCCTCTGAATAGGGCACTGGTTATACACATCATATGTGCTCATCCTGACCTGCCTCCTGAAGGCTTTGACCAATATGATTAAGATCAACCTGACGTTATCTCACCTCTGTCCAAGCCATGGGTATATCTATCATATCTAAACCAGATCTCTCTTGTGAATGTAATATTCTCTCTTCTCAAGCAAGAAATATTTTAGACCCATAGCAAGGGAAACTAATAACAAATAATTTATTGGTTTCTTTTCTTAGCAAGTGTTTTAAGATACAATTTATGGGATCTAGAAGTCACATTTAATTTCAACAATATATCCTCGTATTTTCTCTATACTTCCCTTTAACCACTACTCTTATTTCTAACTCCTGCAAGCTGAGGTTGGCTTCTCTAATAAATTATTACCTCAAAAGGTTAGTGCCTCAAGGTTTAATTTGTAAATAATCCAAGTTACTACAATTCCTAATATTAGAGCAAGAAAATTAAACAATTTAAAACCAGATAGATGGGATTTGAGGAAACTGTTGCTGTTGGAGTCATGACAATGAGATAGTGCTTTGGGTGTCGAATTCTTAACATGATCAATTCCTCAAGGTAATTTTCCCAGATGAACCAGTTGATTTTATTTAAGGCTTCCATTTCTTTTATATTCACTGTATGTATTGAGCTAGCTCAATTCTGAGCAATTATGTTACAGATCTGGGTGTCTCTCTTATACTTGCAGTAAAGCATATTCAAGGCACATCCAAGAGTAAATGGTTTCTCTTTCTACTAAGAGTTTATAGCAGAATCTAAAAAGAATCATTAAATCACATAAATTACATTGCTAAAAAATGTCACTTGGACACAAATCAGATTAATAAGGAAAATTAACATACCCAAATTTTCAAAGTGATAAGATTACATACCCAAATTTTCAAAGTGATAAGATTACATTGAAGTGTTAACCTTACATCCTTTTAATTCAGAAGCCGGTCTATAGTGAAAGGACTTCTGAAAATTCTTCAGCATTTTAAAGTTAAGGGAATGGTTTTCTAAATCAACATAGAAATATTATGTTCTCACCATGTTAAGGTAAAATGTCTTTAAACTGTGAGGAATTTAATTGAGTAGAGCTATTCATTTTTGAGTAGAACTTCATTTTTATTTTACCTATTTATCAAAGACATGGAATTATAGGATTAGAAGTTGCAAAAAAATTAACTTGCCTCTCTTTTTCAGTGTTTAAGGTATGAAGCATGACTCCCCTGGCATGTTTATCGAATACATTTAGTGTGTATCTTTTTATTCTTTGGATGCTCAATAAACTCCACTAGAAGAACAGGTCATTCTTCCTTTTCAGTTAAATCATTCTTAAAAGAACTTTCATCTGCTTACTACAGATCTGATGGGGTTATAAACAAGCTATTTCACCTGATATCCATCTACTAAAACCTAATATTTGGGAAAAGATTTTAGTTCAGTGTATCAGGTAATACCTACATTGGAAGAATGTAAATTTATATTGATACTTATTAATTTAGTTAAGTTTTGACTAGAATAATACTGAAAAGAAATTTTATTTTTTCAGATGATTAATTTAATGACATTTGAAGTGCCAAGTATAAATTTTTGTTAAAATATAATATAATAAATACTGTATAATATAATAATAAAATTTAAAGCATACTTTCAATACTTAATATTGTCTACAAAAATTAAATTTCTTCAATTACGTACCAAAGACAAATTTTATATGTAACCCTAAATAAAAACAATATTTATTTTTATTGAATATTAATAATGTCTGAATTCCAGGTCTTAAGCCATTTGCCTACCTTTTCTAGTGGATTTCATATGATCTAAGGATTTCAAACAACCTCTTTACACTGATGTACCCTAAACACATGTCTATATATTCTCTCTCTCTTTCGCTTTTTCTTTGATCTTTGGTCTTTGCTCAGATTCTATCGCTATGTCCCAATAATCAGCTTTAGAGGATATTCTTTTCCTAGCAATCCTTCAATGACTTTCTCCCACCTAAAACATTAATTCTAATGTTCTTAATGAATCAGACAGCTTTTTCATAATCTGATTATGCTGCTATTGTTTCATAGCAACATCCCTACACTATCTGCCAGGCTAATTCTTTGTTGTTGTTGTTGTTGTTTTTGGCAGGGGCTGGGTTTGATCCTGCTACCTCTGGCATATGGGGCTGGCGTTCTACCCCTTTGAGCCACAGGAGCCACCCTGCTAGGCTAATTCTAATAGATCATTTAGTGTCTCTTCACATGTTCCCTCCTCAATACCTAACCCTTCTCGCTCTCCTCACACTGACTTTAATGATGTTTTTTTCTAGTTTCTATGTTTTCCTGACCTTGCATATATTACTATGTTTACCATATTGGACTTGTGCCCCTCTTTGCTCTTAGGTTTACAAAGGAAGCTGTTTGAAAAGCAAAGTACTTTGTTGAAATACTGAGTCAGTGAGTAAATGTTTTCCTTACCCCTTAGGACATTATAATATAATAGAAAAAGTTAGATTTCATGGCATTTTATTTTAGTGTGTGGCCTATAGACTCTGTAACCAATGAAAAAATAAGGCTATTAATTCTGCATTGCAATGTAGACTGGAATTTGAACTGTATAAACGTGTCTGTGTGTGCATGTGCACTCAATTGGTCTGCTGCATCTTGGACAGTGCTAATGGAAAAACTGACCAAGTTTTAAAATTTACCACAATGTAACTTGTACAAGATACGTCATCTACTCTACCAATACCTAATTAATGATTTTGACTGGATAAGATTTAATATAAAATATCCAATATTCATGTCTGTAAAAATATGTTATCATCTAGTTGCCTTGTATTGCAAATAACTGGGAAGTATTTGATTTACCAGAAACATCATGCAGAATATCAACTTTAATTATTTTTGTTTTCATTAGTGGCTATAATCAACAAGAAGTTAGGCCTATCAATTTTAAAACATCAGTTAATTGTATGCTTATTTGATGGTTGTATTTTAAAAACCATCTTAAAGTTCCACATGATTAATATGTTTATTACCTGAAGTGCCTTCTATTTTTAGAATGTTGCTGAGCTTGTCATGTTTAAAATCATAACATCTTCACATTATGTCTTTGAAGTCTATTTCTCAAAATATCAGAGTGCTAAAAATGTAATGTGGGCATTTCAGAACATGCTGTGCTGTTCCAACTTTGATAGCAATCACATATTTTTACCTTAAAGTATGTCCAAATGATGCATCATATGAGCAATAGGGAATATTAGTTGGCATAAAAGCAAAAAGGCATTCAGAAATTGAAAAAATTTAGTCTGGTTAGCTTAACCATTATATCAAAACTAAAGTTATTGACAGAACCTTTAATATTTTTTCAAATACTAGAATATTACAATGGTTTTCAATATTTATCAAACGTACTTATTTTATGCAAACTGCCAACCCAAATTACAGTTCCCAGATTCAGCAAATAAAAATAAAATTTCCTGCTATTTTTACATGTACTAAACAACAAATAATTATATGCCCCACGTAATATTTGGAGTATACTTGTACATTTTTATGGAAATATTTTTACTCACTCTTTAAATAAGGACAATCTGTATCTTTACTCACAAATTTTAATTACCTGTTTAATAAAAAAATTATAATTCATTTTTGCTTTCTGTGAATAAAACAGTATTATATTTTACTATCTCCATATAGTTTATAGAAATATATTACAAAGTGAAAGTTGCTTTGAATATTACAAACAGTTTACCACATAACCTATACAAAGATCTCACATACATTATTTGGGAATAATAAATTTTGAATAATGGAGTCCTAAAGTATTGTTTCCAAGATTGCAGAATTAACTTAAAATGCACAGGCTTTTTTGCTGTGAACCTAAAACTGCTCTGAAAAATAAAGTCTATTAGAAAATCTGTGCCCTAGTTTTGTCTAACCAAGAAGAGATTCCTGTGTTTGCAAGGCAATTATTCAGCAATTAAAAAAAGAAAAAAAAAGAAAGAAAAGATACCATGATCAGAGGTGAAAATGATCTGAGAGATAAGCTACATTATAGTAAACCTAAGTAAGATCTGGGAGTAAGCTACATTACAGAAAACATTGACAGATTTAGAAGTTGCTAAATACTACACATAAATTTATGCTGTGACCATACTTATTAGAACATATGAAAGTATAAAAACATGTTAAGTCTTTAACATCTAGTTTGCATAAACATAAAACTTGCACTAATTAGGGGCTGAGACAAGATGGCAGACTGAAGCCAGCTTTCCACAGAGGCTCCCATTCAGAAGGAGAATTAAAGGACAGAAATCTAGCAAGTAACCTGGTGGATTAGAGCTGTGCCAAGAGAGAAGGTTGAAGAATGCACATCAATCCTGCTGAGGCAAGCTGTGACCCAAAGAATACAAATAAAAAGTACAAAATCCATCACCAAGTGGACAGGAGCCCCCTCCCCCATTAGAATGGCTCGGAGTACCCCATAAACAAACAAGCAGAGTTCAAAAGTCCTCCCATTATACTCCACGGGAGAGACCATCTAAAAACTGGACCTACTTCCCCTACTAAGGTTTCATGGTGCTCTCCTGCCAGGCATAAAACTGTGTAAAATTGTGTATATTCTCTACCTACAATTCTGAGCTCTCAGCACTCCCCTCCACTCTCACTCTGAGGTCTGGAGACTTGTCCCCCAGGAGTCCAGATTCTTGACTGTATCCACACCCATCTTGAGTGATTTCTCAAGGGGTGTGGACAGGGCCTGGACTGCAGCTGGTCAGTGCTGATTCTGCAGCATAGGAGTGAGGACAGGTCAGCTGAGAGGGAACCACACCAAAGCAGCAGTGCCTCAAGGCACAGAGCAGCAGCTGTTTTTGGCAACAATAGGGCTCACCCTTGGATATTCCGAAGTGACACCCCCTGTCTCTCTGGGCAACCAGAGGAGGCCAGGCATTTTCTCAGGCAGCAACCACTGCAGAACAGATCTGGAATGGAAACGCAGGCCCAATTAGTAAAGGGTTTGCCTGAGGTGGTACCAGCCTGGGTGGAATGTGGGGACTAGAAAATGCATGCGCAGAGCCAGAAGAATCCCAGGGTGGGGCTACCCTGTTTTACTGAGCCTAAGACACACCCAGCCCCCAGGGGATCATCAGCGTAAACAAAGGAGGGCAGGCAGAGTCTGGAACTCACAGGTAACTGTGCTGCGAATACAAACTACAGCGGCACAGACAGGGCCTGAGGCACAGGTTCTGGGAACTCAAAACAGCTTCTCTTCTGCAGGGGAATTTAGCAGGGACAGAAACAAATTCCCGCAAATTTGTTCTGTTCTGTCAGTAACATCAATCAGGGGTGGGGCTGGAACTGAGTGAACAGCCCCAGCCTCCTGTGGTTGTCAGAACTCATCTCCCTCTGCCAGATAGAGGAAAAGAGCAGTAGCCTGGCTGAGGAAACATAGATTTCCTTGTGATTCAGGCAGGTGCAAATCCCTGGAGTATCTGTTGATTGGAGGCAACTGGGTCACAGCCCTGCGGGGTTATCAGTGACTGGGTGTGACAGAGGTACAAGGTGAGGTGTGACAGAGGTGCATCAACCTTCCCAGACTAATCTATTTGCTGAGTTGATCCTCCTGACCCCACAGATCAAATAAGCCCAGATCAAGGCTTATTTGAGTTGTCAGCAGACCCCTGCAATCTAGTTGCCAGAAACCTTTTAAACTCTTCTACCAGAAACAGGTGCTGATTGAGACAATTGATTTGGACCATTTGAACAGAGCCAATCACCCGAGGAATATCCAAGTGGTGACCTGGGTGTGTGATTGCAGGAAGGTTTGATTTTCCTTTTCCAATTGTTGCCTGTGTGGGGTGGGGTGACTTAACTGCTAGTATTTCTCCACAGTTGAGACTTCAACCCAGAGTAACTGTTTCACTACGGTAAGACGGAGACCAGCTGAAAACAAGACAGAAGCACTTAGCCCCACCACACCAAACAGGTCCCTCGTTTCTCAGGCCGTAGCACTGTACAGGTCCTCGACAAAGATCCAGGGGAAAAGTCAAACTGTATAAATTAATTATGGGGTGGAACCAGCAGAAAAACTCTGGTAACATGAATAACCAAAGTAGATCAACCCCTCCCCAAGGAAAGATATGGCAGATGTAACTGAAGATCACATTCATAAACAGCTGGCCGAGATGTAAGGAAACAAATTCAGAATTTGGATTACAAATAAGATTAATAGAATGGAGGAAAACTTCAAATGAGAAATTCAAGGAGCAATTCAAAAGTTGGAATTATAAATTTGAGGAGAAATTCAAAAGTTGTCTCAAGAATTCAACGAATTTAAAGACAAAACTACCAAAGATTTTGACACAATGAAGCCAGAATTTGCAGTCCTCAAAGATCTGAAAAATACAGTAGAATCCCTCAGTAACAGAGAGGAACAAGCAGAAGAAAGTATTTCTGACATCAAAGACAAAGCTTTTCAACGCTCCCAATCTCTCAAAGAGGAAGAAAAATGGAGAGCAAAAATGGATCATTCTCTCAAAGAGCTCTGGAATAATTTGAAGAAGGCTAATATCCGCCTCATTCGAATCCCTGAAAGTGATGAAGTGGTTTTGCAAGGCACAGAGGCCCATCTTCATGAAATTATGAAAGAGAATTTTCCAAACATGCCAAGAGATTCTGAAATTCATATAGCAGACAGTTTCAGAATCCCAGCACGACTCAGCCCGAATAAGACATCCCCCGGGCACATCATAATTAACCTCACTAAAGTTAATATGAAGGAGAAAATTCTGAAAGCAGCCAGACGTAAGAAAACCATTCCCTACAAAGGGAGGAATATAAGAATGACTGCAGATCTCTCTGCTGAAACATTTCAAGCCAGAAGAGGGTGGTCATTGACTTTTAATCTCCTAAAAGAAAATAACTTTCAACCCCAGATCCTGTATCCAGCTAAATGGAGTTTCATTTATGATGGAGAAAGTAAATACTTTAATGACATTCATATGTTGCAGAAATTTGCCATAACCAAACCAGCTCTTCAGGATATTCTCAGACCTATCCTCCATAATGACCAGCCCAATCCTCTACCACAAAAGTAAACTAACCCAGAAACTTTTGATCAAACTCCAACTTCCACAGTGGTGAAAGGAATAAAAATGTCCACTGGACTTTCCAAAAACTCAATACCCAAAATTTTACCAGACTTATCAATATTTTCCATTAATGTGAACAGCTTAAACTGTCCTCAAATAAGGCACATGTTGGCTGACTGGATAAAAAACTCAGGCCAGATAATTGCTCCATACTAGAATCACATCTTACCTTAAAAGATAAAGATAGACTCAGGGTGAAAGGATGGTCATGCATATTTCAGGCAAATGGTAATCAGAAAAAAAGCAGGTGTTGCAATTCTATTTGAAGATACAATAGGCTTTAAACCAACAAAAGTGATGGTCTTATCCTTCAAAGGATGAGAATGGTGACTTCATATTTGTTAAGGGTAATACTCAATGTGATGATATTTCAATTATTAATATTTATGCACTCAACCAGAATGCACCTCAATTTATAAGAGAAACTAACAGACATGAGCAACTTGATTTCCTCCAACTCCATGATAGTCAGAGATTTCAACACTCCTTTGGCAGTGTTGGATAGAGCCTCCAATAAGAAGCTTAGCAAAGAAATTGTAGATTTAAACCTAACCATCCAACATTTGGATATAGCAGATATCTACAGAACATTTCATTCTAACAAAACTGAATACACATACTTCTCATCAGCCCACGGAACATACTCCAAAATTGATCACATCTTAGGTCACAAGTCTAACCTTAGTAAATTTAAAGGAATAGAAATTATTCCTTGCATCTTCTCAGACCACCATGGAATAAAAGTTGAACTCAGTAACAATAGGAATCTGCATACTCACACAAAAACAAGGAAGTTAAATAACCTTATGCTGAATGATAGCTGGGTCAGAGATGAGATTAAGAAGGAAATTGCCAAATTTTTGGAACAAAACGACAATGAAGACACGAATTATCAGAACCTCTGGGATACCACAAAGGCAGTCCTAAGAGGGAAATGTATAGCACAGCAAGCCTTCCTCAAGAGAATGGAAAGACAGGAAGTTAACAACTTAATGGGACATCTCAAGAAACTGTAAAAGGAAGACCATTCCAACCCCAAACACAGTAGAAGGAAATAAGTAACCAAAATTAGAGCAGAATTAAATGAAAGTGAAAACAAAAGAATTATACAACAGATCAAGAAATCCAAAAGTTGGTTTTTTGAAAAGGTCAATAAAATAGATAAAACTTTGGCTAACTTAACCAGGAAAAGAAGAGGAAAATCTCTAATTTCATCAATTAGAGATGACAAAGGTAAAATTGCCGCGCCCACGGCATATAGCCGTAGTGAGGCAGTGCTGTCCGCGTTATAGAACGACGGGAAGGTGGTTTGTGCTCCCCGGAGCTTTGCCCCCAGCGCCCCCAGTATGCACAGCATCAGAAATGTTGCCTAGCATGCTCAGTTACCCGCTTAAGTTTAAAGATTGTGGCGTCTACTCATGTGTTTGTCATTCTGTACCAGAAGTCTGTTTGTTCTGATAAACTATCAATATGTACTTTCTTAAGAATGAACACAATACACTGTTGATCCAGATATAACACCACCTCATGAGCTATTAAACTCAGTGGCACCAACAATGAGCACATAAAGATGTTTTCCCACCATAAATACCAGTGAGCTAAGACGATAAGCCTAAGGACACAAAATACAAATTATCTACATAAGTTACAAAGTCACTAAAACACATCCACCCACCATGAAGTCCTGTTCAGAACATCTTACTTCACCAACTGTCACGCATAATAAAAATCAATAGAAAAACTAATATTTGTCAAGAAATTTACTCTAAATCAAAATTATAATTATCAATAACAATAAGATCAAATAGTAAATGTAGAATTAGTCAAGCATTAACATAAAGAAAATATCAAGCTGTTCTAAAAAGATAATAAGAAACTAAGAAAAGAGTTGGAGGCAGTAACATTCCTGAGATAGGAAGAAGCGGGCAAAGTTGACTAATAACCGCTACCCTCCGGGAAGCGGAACCTTAAGACATAACAATGCATGATAAATCACACTTACAAACACAAAGATAACCCGCACACGTAAACAAAAAAATTGCATTATGTAAGCTCTGTAAAAATGTATAAATACCAACATGTGTACCCAGTAAATTTGCAGCTGCATACTTCACCCGTAGTGTGTCAGTCTGTCATTCCTTCGCCGATCTCTCAACCTTCCTCGTTCCTTCTCCCTACTTTCCCTCGGACTGGAGCCCACCGACAGGGCGGTCCGTGGCATAAAATAACAACAGACTCCTCAGAAATTCAAAAAATTCTTAATGAATATTGCAAGAAACTTTATTCTCAGAAATATGAAAATCTGAAGGAAATTGATCAATATTTAGAAGCATGTCACCTTACAAGACTCAGCCAGAATCAAGTCAAAATGTTGAACAGGCCTAAATAAAGTTCTGAAATAGCATCAACCATACAAAATCTTCCTAAAAAGAAAAGTCCAGGACCAGATGGCTTCATGTCAGAATTCTACCAAAACTTTAAAGAGGAACTAGTACCTATATTACTCAACATGTTCCAAAATATAGAAAAAGAAGGAAGTCTACCCAACATGTTCTATGAAGCAAATATCACCCTGATCCCCAGAACAGGAAAAGACCCAACAAGAAAAGAAAATTGTAGACCAATATCACTAATGAATATAGATGCAAAAATATTCAATAAGCTCCTAACAAACAGAATCCAGCAACACATCAAAATAATTATGCATCATGACCAATTCGGTTTTATCCCAGGGTGTCAAGGCTGGTTCAATATACATAAATCTATAAATATAATTCAGCACATAAACAAATTAAAAAACAAAGAACATATGATTCTCTCAATTTATGCAGAAAAAAACTTTTGATAATATCCAACATCCCTTCATGATCAGAACACTTAAGAAAATTAGTATAGAAGGGACATTTCTTAAACTAATAGAGGCCATCTACAGCAAACCCACAGCCAATATCGTATTGAATGGAGTTAAATTGAAATCATTTCCACTCAGATCAGGAACAAGACAAGGCTGTCCATTGTCTCCACTGCTCTTTAACATTGTAATGGAAGTTTTAGCCATCGTAATTAGGGAGGAAAAGGTGATCAAGGGTATCCATATAGAGTCAGAAAAGATCAAACTTTTGCTCTTCGCAGATGATATGATTGTGTATCTGGAAAACACCAACGATTCTACTACAAAACTCTCAGAAGTAATCAAGGAATACATCAGCATCTCAGGTTACAAAATCAACATTCATAAATCGGTAGCCTTTATATATACCAACAATAGTCAAGCTGAAAAAACAGTTAAGGACTCTATTCCATTCACAGTAGTGCCAAAGAAGATGAAATATTTGGGAGTTTATCTAACAAAGAATGTGAAAGATCTCTATAAATAGAACTATGAAACTCTAGGAAAATAAATAGTTGAAAATGTTAACAAATGGAAAAACATACCATGCTCATTGCTGGAAGAATCAACATTGTTAAAATGTCCATACTACCCAAAGCAATATACAATTTTAATGCAATCCCTATTAAAGCTCCACTGTCATACTTTAAAGATCTTTAAAAAATGATACCTCATTTTATATGGAATCAGAAAAAATGTTGAATAGCCAAGACATTACTCAGAAATAAAAAGAAGGAGGAATTATGCTACCAGACCTGAGACTATACTATAAATCGATAGTGACCAAAACAGCATGGTACTGGCACAAAAACATAGAGGTAGATGTTTGGAACAAAATAGAGAACCAAGAGATGAATCCAGCTACTTACCATTATTTGATCTTTGACAAGCCAATTAAAAACATTCAGTGGGGAAAAGATTCCCTATTTAACAAATGGTGCTGTGTGAACTGGCTGGCAACCTGTAGAAGACTGAAACTGGACCCACACCTTTCAGCATTAACTAAGATAGAATCTCACTGGATTAAAGATTTAAACTTAAGACATGAAACTATAAAAATACTAGAAGAGAGTGCATGGAAAACCCTTGAAGAAATCAGTCTGGGCGAATATTTTATGAGGAGGACTCCCCAGGCAATTGAAGCAGCTTCAGAAATACACTACTGGGACCTGATTAAATTAAAAATCTTCTGCACAAGTAAAGTAAAGCAATCAGACAGCCCTCTGAATGGGAGAAGATATTTGTAGGTTATGTCTCCAACAAAGGTTTAATAACCAGAGTCCACAGAGAACTCAAATGTATAAGAAAAGAACAAGTGTTCCCATTGCAGGTTGGGCAAGGGATTTGAAGAGAAACTTCTCTGAAGAAGACAGGTGCAACAGCCTACAGACATGAAAAAATGCTCATCATCCTTAATCATTAGGGAAATGCAAATCAAAACTACTTTGAGATATCATCTAACTCTAGTATGATTAGTCCATATCACAAAATCCCAAGACCAGAGATGCTGGCGTGGATGTGGAGAAAATGGGACACTTCTACACTGCTGGTGGGAATGCAAATTAATACATTCCTTTTGAAAAGATGTTTGGAGAATACTTAGAGATCTAAAAATAGATCTGCCATTCAATCCTATAATTCCTCTACTAGGTATATACCCAGCAGAACAAAAATCACATTATAACAAAGATATTTGTACCAGAATGTTTATTGCAGCCCAATTCACAATTGCTAAGTCATGGAAAAAGCCCAAGTGCCCATCGATCCACGAATGGATTAATAAATTGTGGTATATGTACACCATGGAATATTATGCAACCTTAAAGAAAGATGGAGACTTTACCTCTTTCATGTTTACATGGATGGAGCTGGAACATATTCTTCTTAGTAAAGTAACTCAAGAATGGAAGAAAAAGTATCCAATGTACTCAGCCCTACTATGAAACTAATTTATGGCTTTCATATAAAAGCTATAACCCAGTTATATTCTAACAATATGGGGAAGGGGGAGAGGGAAGGGGGAGAATGGGCCGAGAGAGGGTGATTTTTGGGATTATACCTATGGTGCATCTTATAAGGGTACATGTGAAATGTACTAAATGTAGAATATAAATGTCTTAACACAATAACTAAGAAAATGCCAAGAAGGCTATGTTAACTAGTGTGATGAAAATATGTGAAATGGTCTATAAAATCAGTGTATGGTGCCCCATGATCGCATTAATGTACACAACTATGATTTAATAATAAAAAATAAACTTACACTAATTAGTCAGAAAGGAGAAAATAAGTTCAAAAAACCAAGCAGCATGATCTTGCTGTTCTGTATTGTGTAAATCTCATGATGGCCACTGAGGGGGAAGTCTCAGATGGATGATGGAAATAAGACTTAATGGCTTAAACTGAAACTGGCTAATGTCATTTCCTTTCACTATTAACCAAAACTAATCTCATGGCCAGTATTATGGAAAGGAAAAAAAAGTGTCAAAATCCCTGGTGCCCCAATGACAGTAGAAAAGTCGTGTCCCTTTGAGAGACAGATGAGATGAGGCGTTGAAATATTTTGTCACGTCTGTTTTCATCTCACTGTTGGTGTGAATGGCACTTGTTTTAAGTCCTGTCTCTCCACTTCTCCTTAGTGCTGGTATTGCTAAAGGTGGAATTTGCTATTTCTGCAAATAACATAGTGATCTGAATGAAAATAGGAAAGGAAACTATGTCACTAGAGTAACTATGTTCTTTCTTAATAGAGAAAAGAATAACCTCACTTTCACGCCACAGCATCCGTAATATAGACTCTCTGTGAGCTACGTGTTGCAGTGTGTGTACCGTCAATATGATCACTTCTGGGTGCAGTAAAAATAGAGTCAAGTAAGTTCTGAAAAATAAGAGCTTCTATTTTTGATAAAAAATTACGTTATGTGGGCATTTTTCAAACAGAAATTATGTTTTGCACAAAAAAGTTGTGCTAGATATAAAGAATTATCCTCAGAGCAACTTTGAGTTATCTATGATTAATCGATAGAGTGCAAATGTCTTTGCTAGGCACTGAATTTGAACAATAAGGTGTTCCTATTTCTTATAGGTACAGAATGTTAACATATTTAATTTTGTCCTTTATTACTGCAGTCCCCAGCCTCTGGGCCATGGATTTGGTACTTGTCCATGGCCTGTTAGGAAGCGGGGCTCATGGCAGGAGGTGAGCAGTGGGTTAGCAAGTGCAAGCAAAGCTGCCTCTGTATTTACAGTGGCTCCTCATCCCCACATCCCTGCCTGAGCTCCACCTCCTGTCAGATCAACCGGACCATTAAATTCTCATAGCAGCAAACCCTACTGTAAACCGCGCATGCGAGGCATCTAGATTATGTATTCCTTACGAAACTCTCATGCCTGATGATCTGAGGTAGAGCTGAGGCTGTGCTTTCAGGTCTGGAGAGCAATGGCAAATATAGATTATCATTAGCAGAGAGGTTTGACTGCACAGAGATCGTTACAAATCACTTGCTTGCAGACTTACATCAAAATCTCCCCTAATCCCCAACCAGAAGCATGGAAAAATTCCCTTCCGTGAAACTGGTCCTAGTGCCACAAGGTTGAAGACTCCCGCTCTATTTAAATCAAAATGATGGCAGCATCAAAATGAATTCTAAAGGACTATAAACTATAGAACATCCTGTTTCTAATAAATAGAACAAAAATACAAGTCAATAACAACTAGAGGAGTATGCTAATAAACATGTTAGATAAAATATAGTAACACTTTTATTTCGAGCTCTTGTGAGGTAAGCATGTTATATTTGTAATTAAGTCTGAAAGCTTTTCTCATTATGATTTCTTAATAAAATGTCTATGCTTGTACAAATGAGTTACATTAATTATACACTTCAGTTTTAAATCACATACTTATTTGTATATCTCATTTTCTTCTAAAACTTTAAATAAATTTTTGAGGGCATTTTTTTTATAACCAGAATAGTCTGGAGAGAATTCCCACAGAATTATGAATAATTTGGTTAAACCAAATACTGATTGTAAGCAATAAAAATATCTGTTTAGATTTAGCAATATAAGCATTATACAAGTATTCCTAGTCTCATTTAATTTTAAATTGCATAACAAAATACAAATTGAGCAATATATCTAGTCAGTGTAAAAATCACATAACTTTAAAGCACACCCTAATGTCAATTGTTATGTAATCACATATCAAATAATTCATCTCAAAATAGCACTGCCTACCTTGTAAAATGGATTCCTTTAATTAATTTTTAATTTAGTAGCAAATGTTTAAATGGAAGTAGAGATTGATTGATAATATATTTTAGCATTACATCACAAATAAAGATATATTTTATGAGACATCCTCTAAACCGCTAAATTATTTAACTGCCATATATCTTAGTTGAGTTGTATTTACTAAATGCAGTTAGCTATTAAACATTGAAATAGTTTTCACATAAAAAATAATTTTCCTCTTCTTTCTGTATGAACACAATATACATTTTAACTATATTTTTAAATCACTCCACACCAGAAATAGTAAGGGTATATACATTTTGTATGTATGACAATCATGCCACAGTTATTCCTCTCAAGCTCATCCCAGACTACTGTGAGAGGGACGGATGACTGGCTCTCTGCCTCTGCCCATGAGAAACACCTGCCCTCCATGTTGGTTTTCCTCTGCTCCAGACCTCTTGTTAGCTCCTGAAGTCTCCGGCTGCTTCACTCTGCTCCCAGAGTGATATTCCTGTGCAGATTCCCCCAGCCAGAGGTGGCTGATGTCCCCTCTCCCCTGTCTTACCATGAGTAGCCAGCAAGAGATGTCTCTAGTCCTCCATCTTGCTTTGCCCCGGGATCCACTCAATTATTTCTAAAAGATGTTGATTCTACATGTTGTTTCTTTGTTCTAAGAAGGAAATGGCAAAATTCTTACTGACATAAAAATCTCATAATCTTTTTTATCAAAAAGTATCATTAAGTATTAGGAGTGTACATATATGATAGCATATGCATTCTTCAGTAATTTATTAAGAATGTGATTGCAAAATGGACAATCATAAATAGAATATATACATAAGTTTTTCCTAATGTTAGTCAAGTTTTTATTACCTGGACAATATTAATGGTAAGACGCTACTGAGATAGCTGAGAAATAATTTTGTGGTTATGCTTCTGTGTTCTTTGATTTTCTTTCTATCAAAGAATAATGTAATTGTTCAAGTACAGTAAGTGCTCAAAATCATGATTATGCATAAATTTTAACATCATTCAGTGAATTTAACTGTATAAAGTGAGTAGAAAATATACAACAATATATGTTAACTCTCAGATAACTTTTTTAAATTTGAAAATAAGTTTTAGTGTTTTATTATTTTAGCATATGCTCTTCTCATGTGGGTGACAATGACTAAATAACATTATACTTTTCCAATATCAATATGGCTCACAGCAAATCATTTTCTCTTGCAATCTATGCCACTTATTGTCAATGAAATACATTTAACTAGCAAGTGTAACTATTAAATTTGGCTTGGTTTTCATTACTACATTCAGTAAATGAATGTTGCTTACTTTGGGTCATCATTTTTCTTAGATGATTAACTCTCTGATGAAAATTACCATGTGCTCACTATATTACCTCAGATTGCAAAAGTATATGAGACAGTTATTTCATTGATTGGAGCTCAGAAAGATGTCTCTAATTTGACTCAGAGGTTGGGGAATTAATATTTTGATATAGTGAATTGGGGAATTGCTTTAATTACTGAGGTTCATGAACAAAATTAATAATGAGAGCTAATTCACATTTTATATTTCATAAGTAAAACTTCTTAACTACCAGCTGAAATCACATTTTCTTTTCTGGTGAATAGAAACATAGCAAATTTAATCAGATATTCTCAAGTCATTATTTAGAGCAACAGGAAAATTCTAACCAAGAATGTATTGGAAATAGACCAGAATACTCTTGGGTCCAACAGATATACATACCTGTTGATATCTCATGAAAAAAGGGAATTTTAAAGGAAATGATCCATCCAAAGAAAGAATGATATTTTCTTTTCATTATTTATTGATTGATTATTCATTGAACATGAGACTTACTTTCAAATCGCTAGAAAAGACTGTGCATTCAAACATCGACAAATTGAAAGTATCACTGACAAACTAAATTGTTAAATACAACACAAGAAACTATATCTCATCTGTTGTTTCCATCTGTCACTTTCTTTATTCATCAAGGTCAATTATTCTTCATAGACTTATAAACAGATCATTAAAACATATCTATACTTGTTACATGTTAGTTGAAAAATCAAGTAAGGATTTATTAGATAGTATATAAATTAATATATAATTGAATTTAAAATATGGATTAAAGGTGTTAAATCTATTTATATCTAAAGTATCTCAAATCCATCAACTTGTTGGATAACTTTTTTATAAATGAAAGAACAAGTTTAATTTCCCAATATTGTTGATTTAATAACATTGGTATATGACATGAAACTGATTTTTATTTTTTGATAAAAACATGCTTTTATCTTCACCAAAAATATGTTATATAGTGTCTGAGGACCTTATCCAAAAGTATAAAAGTATTACAAAATTTATCAAGATTTATAAAAATAAGCCTTAAAATTTTAGCATAATGGCCCATCTTTCTAGTTAACTTTAAAGAAATTTACTTATGTTAAGAATTTTTTAGACTGTCTTTTTACTCTAAACATAGTCTAGACTGTTAAATCTCTGTATTTTTAGAGTACTATAAAAGTGCCAAAAAGTATAGTAAATATTTTAGTATATATATATATATATATATAACCATATATATTTGGTTGTTGAATACATTTCTATTATTGCTGCAAACTTTGGTTTTATGTATCCTAGGCAAAGAAAACCATTCAAAATAAAAATTTACTCAGCTATTGAAAAATATTTTACTGTGTCAACAAAAAAACATTTGCACAACTGTAAGTAGACAATAATCAGCAATAACAGTAAACATTTACCCTATCGATGAAGCTAAAATAAGTATTGGTCCTCGCCCATCATTATATATACTATGTACAGTAATAGACACTGGTAAGATTAAAGTGAGATTCTTGGAAGTAAGTTTTCAGTTTATAGATCACGTAGACTGATTTAAGAGATGCCCAGATAGCTGGTAAAACATTTTTGAGTGTTACTATGAAAGTATTTCTAGATGTGATCAGAATTTGAATGAGTATTGAGTAGAGATCTCTCTTACCAATGTGAGCTGGCATCATACAATCTGTTGAAGACCTGAATAGAACAAAAACTCAGGAAGTATGAATTCACTCCTTCTATTTGTGCTAAGGCATACGTCTTCTCCTGCCCTTGACATCAGAGCTCCTGGTTCTGCGCATTTTGACTCAAACTAAATTATGTTATCCATTTGCCATTTTTCCAGTCTGCAATTGGCAGATTGTTGGACTTCCTGGCCTAATTGTGTGAGATAAATGCAACAATATCTCCCTCTCTCTCTGTCACAAAACAAAATTTACATACACATATCAATATTCTATTAGTTCTGTTTCCACAGAGAACTGTGACTAATACACTTTTTTTTTCCTTTTTCTTTATGCTAATGCTAAAGATTAGTAACATAGCCTGGGCAGAAGAGGTAGCAGGATGAAGCCAACGTTTATTCAAAGCAGATACTACATTAAATAAAAATATAATGAAACTCTAACAAACATTTATTTAAAGTAAAATACGGAGATATAAACATAAGATATTAAACGTTTTTATTCAATTAAAATTACTTTAAAATTTAATTTATTAGAAAATGGTTATATAGTTATAGGTTGTATAAAATACTACATTTAATTAAACGTGTAAACACATTTAAATTTAAGTATAATGAAGTTCTTAATTTCCATGTGTAATTGAAACACATTGAAAGTGGACTATTATATAGTGTTTTGGTTATATAATATATAAATGAATATATAAATATTACTTGGGATGTAATTTCTCTAAATAATTATAGGATTTATTGGGAAATATTTTTTCAGTATTCATATTCTGGATATCCTCATACCAAAAAAAAAAAAAAAAAAACTATCCAAAATTAAAATTTATCTGTGCATGCTAGATTATTACTTGCTGAATCTAACAACACTAACAAGAAGGCACATGAAAATAAAGTGTATGAGATGTAAAAAGCCACAGAAATGATACAGTTTTATCAAAGTATTTAATCTCTTCATGCAGTGCTTAACACACATTGATCCAATGATTGCAGATGGTAGCTGACAGTTTTTAAGCCTTGAAAAACAGAAAAAAAGAAACATTACTATCTCAAAGCCATAACTGATTTTCTTTCTCTAGAAGAATCATGGTTTTGTATGTAACATGGTTTTCTTTCTTCCTTCTGATCAATATAAATCCCAGTGTCTATTTGAAACATCAACTATTTATTCTTTGTAATTGAGGAAATTATATGAATTACCATTAATCTTCATTTTGATGTTAATTAGAAGTTAAATGTTCTGTTCAATCTAGTGTGTGTATTTAGAGTTATAAAATTTAAAAAGCTATTCTTGATTTATCACAATCATTGGCCATTGGACATAGGATAAATGTAGGGACAGCATGAGAGGACATTTGTTAATAACACGTCTCTCACAATACCCGAGGAAGGGGCTATGGATCAGAAGGAAGGTCTATTTTCCCGGCTTTACATCACTGGGTGGATGGAGTTTCCCTAAGGAAACACTTCTGATTCCATTATCAGCTCTGTTACCTTGTCTGACAGTTGATAGAGGGACCAGAAGTTTAGGATGTATGTCTGAATCCACCCCATCTTCTCTTCTCCTTGGAGATCAGTTAGCTACAGAGAGACTGTGCTCTGGTCTGTCCCTGATGCATTATCTGATTGTCCAAGGCCTTCTCCTTTCAGTAGCAATAAATTGGGCTTTCGTTTGAAAAAATTAGTAAACCATGTTCTCCAGTATCAATTTCATCATTGAAAACAGCTCTTTGTTTTTCTATTAGTCTGACTCCTGCGTTTGTTATTCAGGCACTCCTTAAAAAAATCCTGAAGTTCATGGCTATTGCTGTTTTGTATCTTTTAGTTGGGCAGGTTATCTTAGACATCTCTTGCCTTAGCTCTGGCTTCCCTGGGTCTTTCCTTAAACGTCATTTTCAGGGCAGTCAGTCTTAGCCACGCTAGTTAAATTTGGAGTTTCCTACCTGATATTAGACACTTACTACCTTTCGCTTGTTTGTTTTTGTCCAGTGCAGTTATTGTGACCAAGTACTCACTATTATTTTTTAATTGTCTGTGTGTCATTTATTTTTATTCCCTTCACTGGAATCCAAGCTCCAGGGGGACAAAAATTTTTACTGCCTAACAAGTCGAATTTATAGAGGAGTCCCTTTATTAAAGAGCTGGCCGGCGATTGCCTCAGTGTCCCAATGTGGGGTTTCTGAGAGCAGCCTCGAGAGCTTAACGAGTCAGTTTTTAAGGCTTAGTCTGCATCCTGGTTGGCACACAGGCTGCCCAGGTGTGTCCGTGTAGGTTAGCAAGCATTGTACAGAAGCAGAATTGTGCGGTTAGTTAGCCATATATCTTTCTTTCAGTACTTTCCCACCTGGTATTTCTCAAAGGTCAGTCTGGAGACAGTTGGTATTCCCTGTCCATTTCTCAGGGGAGTTCGTCAAGCAAGAAGTCAGCGAGTACTTTCTCATCTATCTTGGGAGTGAACCAGACTTATTCCATTTTGTGGAGGAGTTGCAGCCCAGAAATTTGCCAGGAGTTAACTGGTATTTTTCCACCTTTGTAGAGGCCTAATCATAAAGGAGGACTTGGCCCAGAGTAGGTATTTACCAAACATACGAACTGTTCTTAACATTGTTGTTGGGAAAATAATTTAAAACAAAGCATAAAACTTGAGACACTATATGGAGTAAATATATGCAAAATATATCAGAGTGGGTTTTTGAAAAGGGAATAGAAAAATGTTTAAAAAATCAATATTTTAAGAAATAGACTCTTAAGACTTCCTATTTCTTGAATAGCCTCTTAACAAAGACAAAGTTAAAGCCAAATGATTATAAAGATGATAGTTCATTCTAAAAATAACTTGAAATGCAATGGTCATCAACCTATATGTGCAATCATCTCCAAATATACAAATTATAACTTTTTAGACATTTCTAAAAATATACATATTCATTGAAGAAAATTTCAATCTCAGTAGACTATAGAATTTATGTATAGAAATTATAGATAAAAATTTCAAATACTGACAGAATAATTTGTATGTCTTATCAATCATCAACATAATAGACTAAATACACATACATTTATTGAAGATAGTAGGCAAGAAGATTACTTTTTCTACATTATAAAGATAAACTACAGCACACTGTTGAATCTACTTCATGTACTGTTGCTTTATTTCTTAGAATAAGGATGAGCAATAACAACACATGTGAGGTAGATCACCATTTTTTAACACCTCATTTAAGTAAGCTTACTGTATTTCAGACAGTTGTTTTGTTTGTTTTTTTGAGACAGAGTCTCACTCTGTTGCCCCAGGCTGAGGAACTGTGGCATCAGGCTAGCTCACAACAACTTCAAACTCTTATGTTCACTCCATTTTTTTTTTTTTTTTTTGTAGAGACAGAGTCTCACTTTATGGCCCTTGGTACAGTGCCGTGGCATCACACAGCTCACAGCAACCTCCAGCTCTTGGGCTTAAGCGATTCTCTTGCCTCAGCCTCCCAAGTAGCTGTGACTACAGGCGCCTACCACAACGCCCAGCTATTTTTTTTGTTGCAGTTTGGCCGGGGCTGGGTTTGAACCCATCACCCTCGGTATATGGGGCCGGCCCCCTACCGACTGAGCCACAGGTGCCGCCCCAAACTCTTATGTTCAAATGATCTTCCTGTGTCAGTGTCCAGAGTAGCTGGGGCTACAGGCTCCCACCAGCACACTAGGATAATTTTTCTATTTTTACTAGAGACAAGGTCTTGCTTTTGCTTAAGCTGATCTCAAACTCCTGAACACAAGCAATCCTCCTGCCTCAGCCTCTCAAAGTGCTACAATTATAGGAGTGAGTTACCACATCTGGCTTGTTTTTTCAGAGACTTTGAAACAGATGTGTATTTAGTATGTGTATTTGTAGTCTCCTTCTAATAATAGAGGAAGACGAGTATATTTTGTCAATGAGTTTAAATGCAAAGACAATATATACTACAAGTTAGAATTTATTTTAAGTGAAATACTAAATCTCAGGCCTATTTCAAACATTAATTGAAAACAGTAGAGCACAATAACTCAGCAATTCATAGAATCATATAATATTTTTGTAGGATAACAGGTTTTATTACAAGCTCCTTTTGAACATGTGAAGAAATGAAGATTGTGTTTTAGTCCTAACTTCTACCAAATGCATGTTGAATATAGCACAGTTTATTTTGAAGTGATTTTAGTGTTTCCAAAATTAGATGCCCTTCAGCTCCTTAAATATTATGTAAAATAAAAATATTCAAAAATGTCAAAGAATTTAGCCAAGTTATCCTTATAACTCAAATGAAACCATCAAGACATTGCAAAATGTAATTTCAGAACACAGGCCAGTAACCATCAATAAGGGATACTGATTGAATGTGAGATAGAGTGCAGCAAATCATTATGTAATAACCATCTGCCTTACTTTTATAACTTTTCCCCCTTTTCAAACAGGTTCTAACACAACACAAATGTAACATCTGAAAGTCTTTGGGTAAAACACTTGAGTCAATAAAATTGGTCATTTTCATCAAGGAAGTCTTTCAACCTTCAAAGGTAGGGAAATATTTTGTTTTATTGTTAGCACTATTTGTATCAACACCCAATTGTTCTACTCTGCTTTTCTCAATGGAGATATCCTCTAGTATCATCAAACTTTGCAAGGTTTGAAACTTCAATAGATTTACAAAAATGAGAGAATATATACAACCTAGTAGCAAAAACACTTTTTTATTGTTTTTATTTCTAACTCCACAAATTCATGTTGATGATGTTCAAATGAGAACATTTGAGGACTTAGAAAGTGAACTTTTGATATAGAATTCCTGTGTGAATACAAAGTAGTTTTTAAATATAAAGCAATATTGAACTTCGGAATTCATTTGGCCAATAATCATTTAATTATATACTGAGTGTGTATTATTAACAGATATATTTAATGAATTAATAATTTAAAATATAAACAAATAAATCAGTAGACAAAGTAAGTGAATTACTGAATTTTGATGAATTACTATCAATAACTGTATACACACATACACACACACATTTGTGAGTTCTGACAGTGAAGTTTGCAAACTCATCCTGAAAAAACTATATACCACATTGCTAAATATCACTATTGCACCTTCAAAATACTTCCCTTAGGCAGCTATGAACTGATCCAGCACCTAGTTCACCCTTCAAAGCAATTTTGGAACTCTTTTTTGGAATGACTATCAGAGCTGTAGTTGTATGGCATATAAAAACATTCAATAACAATACTGAAAATCACACAGCAGGACACTGCCAGACATAAACCCAGCTGTGAGACACTGATAAACTGAGGTTATGAAACTTTACCAAGTTGTCTGTACAGTGCTGCCAATGAAGGCACACAGTAGCAAGTGCAAGATTTTAATTATAAGACCCTCTGAAGGTCATTCCAGAAAATTATTTCCAAAATTGCTTTCAAGGTTGTTCTGGGCTCCTGTGTCAGTACATAGCTTCCCAAGGGGGAGTACCTCAAAGGTGACTATAGTGACATTCACCAAAAAGGTATGTAGTGAGTTTTTCTATAGTGAGTTCACAAACTTAATTGTCAGACCTCCTATACAGGGGCTATTTCTCAGAAAATTTAAAACAAAGCTACTATGTGATCCAGAAACCCACTTCTTGGTATGGATCCAAAGGAAAATTAATCTTTGTGTAAGAGATATCCTCATTTGGACATTAATTCCAGCATTATTCACAATTGCCAAAATATAAAATTAATCTAAGGGTCAATCAATGGCTGAATGGATAAAGAAAACATGGTATGTTTGTATGTATGTGTGTATAAAACACACACACATGCATGCACACACAGTGCATTGAGCTTAATTCTTTCTTTATTTTTTGAGACAGAATTTCACTTATCACCTTCGATAGGGTGCTGTGGCATCATAGCTCACAGCAACCTCAAACTCTTTGCCTCAAGCCATCCTCTTGCCTCAGCCTCCCAAGTAGATGGGACTACAGTTGCCTACCACCACACCTGGCTATTTTTAGAGAGGGGATCTCCCTCTTTCTCAGGCTGGTCTTGAATGCCTACGCTCAGGCATCCCACCCACCTCAGCCTCCCAGAGTGCTAGGATTACAGGTCTGAGCCACAGTGCTAAGCCTACTTTTCAGCTTTAAAAGAGAAGGTAATCCTATTGTTTGCAACATGTTAGTAAGCCAGAAATAGAAAGTCAAATATTAAGCAATCTAACTTACATGTGGAATCTAAAAATGCAAAACTCATAGAGCCATCCAGTATAATAGTGGTTACCAGTAGCTTGGGGATGGATTTAGAAATAACAAGTTGTTTAAAAGATAGAGATATCCTGTAAGACAGGAAGATTGGGGTCTGCAGAGCTATTATATATCATAATGACTATATTTAATAATAATGCACCATAGGATAGAAATTTGATGAGAGTATATTTTTAAATATTCTGAGGACAAGAAAAGAAGTATGTGAGATGATGATTAGGTTAATTAGCCTTATTTAAATACCTTAAAATATATATACATATTAAAATATCCCATTGTACACCATAAATCCACACATTTTATTTGTTAAAAATTAATAAATGTGAAAAATTGAACACAGATGTGTAAAAAATAACAAATATATGGGAGAGTTTAAAGCATGATACTTGAACTTATAGAATGAGATAAAAATAAAAATAGAAAGTAAAAATTGAAATACATCATTTCTGAGTCTTACCATATCAAGAATCCTGAGTTTACAGCAGTATATTTCTCAAATTCTAATTTGTTAAATTTTCTTTGCCACCTTTCATGAAAAACTTTTCATGAAAGTAATACTAGACTATTTGAAGCAGAAAAGAAGTTTCTTTCATGCTGCATCTCAATTGTGCCTATGAAAAAGAAATAAAGTTTCTATAAGAATAAATATTTTTCCAGTGTATTATATTTTAAAAAGTGGGTTTTCGTGCACATTTCATTGACCTGCTTTCTTTATATGTGAGCAGTGTTATTTCTTATGTGCTATACAAATAGTTGAAGGTTAATTAGCAGTATAACTGTAAGTAGTAATGCTGCCAGTCTCCTTCAGACAAGAAAAAAAAAAAAAAAGTGGGTTTTCAAGCCTAGCAGAACCAGATATGTCTATAATAGAAATAATTATATTCCTAAGACTTTTGACAATACACAGTTACCATCTTTTGAATAAACATTAGGAAATTTAGAATAAAGTGTTTTCACCAATGTTTATTTCTATCCTACCTTATTAAAAACCAAATTCATGCACTTTCAACAAAAACAGAAATCCATTACTTCTAGAAAGCTTGACTTTTCAGGTCCTTAACTTGAAGGAAATCTTGTGAAGTACTTGCTGTTTTGACTATGATGAAAGGTGGCTCTCATCACAAGACATTCTCAACTATCTTGTAGCAAACCAATGAGGTTGGGGGATAGGGACATAGGGAAGCAAACTGCTCCCAACCCCCTCCATTTGTATGTAACCAGTATAGGACAACACACTATGGTTTTGACAGATTTCTATCGCTCTCAGCCTTTTAACTTGAAGACTCACATTTTTTGAAAGATTATGGTGCAGTTATCCATGGTTGTTGTGTTGATCATCTGCTTTTTTATATTTCTCTCCTTTTTTTCCCCTCCAAAATTAGGCTCTCTGAAAAACAGCACATATTTACTGGTTCACTTTTTTCTCCAGACTTCATTTTCTTGATTTTTCCTCTTTAAGTTTCTGTTTTATTTGCACATTTTCTATGCTTATGTTTCCCAGAACTGATTTGGTATTTCATTCATTCCTGCTACTGAATGTGAACAGTACAGTTTAGGAGGTATTGACATAGGATTTGTGTAAGACAAACCTGGACTCTAACTGAAGTTCTGCCATTTACTTCTTCATAACTTTTGTGGGTAAATTAGGAAAACACAAATTATGTAATTTTATAGCAAAATTTTTCATGTTTCTGTTAGGTCAGTGGTTCTCAACTTGTGGGTCACAACTGCTTTTTAACAATGAAAATACATCCTGCATATCAGATATTTACATTATGATTAATAACAGTAGCAAAATTATAGTTCTGAAGCAGCAACAAAAATAATTTTATGGTTGGGGAGTCAGCACAACATGATGAACTGTATGAAAGGGTCATGGAATTAGGAGGCATCAGGAAGGTTAAGAACCACTGTGTTAGATGGTAATATGTAATATTATAAATTTTTGTGGAATTTGTTAACATTTATTTATTATTTTAACATGACACATGACATAATGTTATTTTTAGAATCAATAATTTATATTTGCTTGTTAGAAGATGCTATCACTGGTGCCCGCCGAAACTCCAAAAGAGCTGCTCTGCTACCCGCGACCCACCGTTGGCACCTGCCCAAACCCTGGTATGAGTGGCGCAGCAACGGGCGCCTGCCCAGACTTCTATACAAGTGGTGCCACCACCTGCACCCGCCAGGCCTCTGCACACCCTGACACAGAACTCCAGGAGCCATGCAACCCTACGTCCTTCCTCCTGTACCCTTCCTGCCTCCACACTGGCCTGCTCATCTGGCCAGGTACTCTAGTAGCTGCGTGCCCTCTGGAGCCCTTCCTGCCTCTGTGTGGACCCCTTCTCCTGGCCAGAGACTGCTGGAGCCTTAGGCCCTCTGTGCCAAAGTTGCTGGGTGCCAGGCACTCCCAGAACCATGTGAAACACCCCGTGCCCTGTTGCAGGATCCTTGTGTCACACTCCGGAGCTGCTCCCACAACCAGAACTCCCTGGCTAGGGCATCCCCAGAGGAGCTACATAGGGTCACTCCCTACAAAGATCCAGCAACAATAGAGTGATCCCCCTGGCTAATCTTGAAGAGACACCTCCCCAACTCTGAGGATGGCCATAGGCAATGGTGAAAAATAATCACGAAGCAAATAAATGGAATACTCTTGCAATATGAATAATCAGAGTAGATCAACTCCCCCAAGAAACAATACGGCAGACACAGCACAAGATCCCATGAACAAACAAATAGCTGAGATGTCAGAAATCGAATTCAGAATCTGGATAGCAAATAAGATCAAATTAGAATTCCAAGCAGTAAACCAAAAGATACCTCAAGAATCCAACGAATTCAAAGACCAAATGACCAAAGATTTTGACACATTGAGACAAGAAGTTGCAGCCCTCAAAATATCTGAGAAACATGGTAGAATCCCTCAGTAACAGAATGGATCAAGCAGAAGAAAGGATTTATGACACTGAAGGCAATGCTTTCGAGCACACCCAAACTCTCAAAGAAGAAGAGAAATGGAAGGCAAAAACAGATCACTCTCTCAGAGAGCTCTGGGATAATTTGAAGAAAACCAATATCCGTCTTATAGGGATCCCCAAAAGTGACAAAGTGACTTCACAAGGCAGAGTCTCTTCTCCATGAGATGAAGGAGAACTTACCAGACACACCAAGAGATTCTGAAATTCAGATAGCAGACAGTTTCAGAACTCCAGCATGACTCAACCCAAATAAGACATCACCCAGATACATCATAATCAATTTCACTAAAGTTAATATGAAGGAGAAAATTGTTGTGCTTTTTTTTGGCATTAGTGGTTTTAATGACAAAATTGAACATCTGAAATCAGCCAGCCGAAAGGAAACTATCACCTACAAGGGCAAGAATATTAGAATAATGGCAGATCTCTCTGCTGAAAACATTCAAGCTAGAAGAGGATGCTCATCAACTTTTAATCTCCTAAAACAAAATAACTTTCAACCCAGGATCCTGTACCCAGCTAAACTGAGTTTCATTTATGACAAAGAAATTAAATACTTTAATGACATTCACATATTGAAGAAATTTGCCATAACTAAAGCAGCTTTCCAGGATATTCTCAGACCTATCCTCCATAAAGACCAGCATAATCCTCCACCACAAAAGTAAACCCACCCAGAAAATTTTGGTCAAATTCCAACTTCCACAGTCACAAAAGTATTAAAAATGTCCACTGGACACTCGAAAGGCTTATCAATATTCTCAATTAATGTGAATGGTTTAAATTGTCCTCTAAAGAGGCACAGGTTGACTGACTTGATAAAAAAACTCAAGCCAGATATCTGCTGCATACAAGAATCTCATCTTACATTAAAAGACAAATATAGACTCAAGGTGAAGGGATGGTCATCTATACTCCAGCAAATGGAAAGCAGAAAAAAGCAGGCATTACAATACTATTCCCAGATGCAATAGTCTTTTAAACCAACCAAAATAAGGAAGGATAAGAATGGACACTTCATATTTGCTAAAGGTAATACTCCATATGATGAGATTTCAATTATTAATATTTATGCACCCAACCAGAATGCACCTCAATTTATAAGAGAAACTTTAACAGACATGAGCAACTTGATTTCCTCCAGTTCCATAGAAGTTGGAGATTTTTAAAACCCCTTTAGCAGTGCTGGATAGATCCTCCAAAAAGAAGCTAAGCAAAGAAATTTTAGATTTAAACCTAACCATTCAACATCTGGACTTAACAGACATCTACAGAACATTTCATCCCAATAAAACTGAATACACATTCTTCTCATCAGCCCACGAAACATACTCCAAAATAGACCACATTCTAGGCCACAAATCTAACCTCAGCAAATTTAAAAAAGTAGAAATTATTCCTTGCATCTTCTCAGACCATCATGGAATAAAAGTTGAACTCAATAACAACAGGAATCTGCATACCCATACAAAAACATGGAAGCTAAATAACCTTATGCTGAAGGATAGATGGGTTACAGGTGAGATTAAGAAGGAAATCACCAAAATTTTGGAACAAAACAACAATGAAGACAAGAACTATCAGAACCTCTGGGATACTGCAAAGGCATTCCTAAGAGAGAAATTTATAGCACTGCAAGCCTTCCTCAAGAAAATAGAAAGAGAAGAAGTTAATAACTTAATGGAACACTTCAAGCAACTGGAGAAAAAAGAACATTCCGCCCCAAACCCAGCAGAAGAAAAGAAATAACCAAAATCAGAGCAGAATTAAGTGAAATTGAAAACAAAAGGATTGTACAACAGATCAATAAATCCAAAAATTGTTTTTTTGAAAAGGTCAAGAAAATAGATAAACCTTTGGCCAACCTAACCAGGAAAAAAAGAGTAAAATCTCTAATTTCATCAATCAGAAATGGTAATGATGAAATAACAACAGACCCGTCAGAAATTCAAAAAATCCTTAACGAATATTACAAGAAACTTTACTCTCAGAAATATGAAAATCTGAAAGAAATTGACCAATACCTGGAAGTATGCCATGTACCAAGACTTATCCAGAATGAAGTCGAAATGTTGAACAGGCCTATATTAAGTTCTAAAATAGCATCAACCATACAAAATCTTCCTAAAAAGTAAAGCCCAGAACCAGATGGCTTTACGTCTGAATTCTACCAAACCTTTAAAGAAGAACTAGTACCTATATTACTACACCTCTTTTAAAATATAGAAAAAGAAGGAATATTACCCAACGCATTCAATGAAGCAAACATTACCTTGATCCCTAAACCAGGGAAAGACCCAACAAGAAAAGAAAATTATAGACTAATATCAATAATAAATATTGATGCAAAACTACTCAATAAGATCCTAACAAACAGAATCCAAGAACACATAAAAAAATTATACACCATGACCAAATAGGATTTATTCCAGGGTTTTAAGGCTAGTTCAATATACATAAATCTATAAATGCAATTCAGCACATAAACAAATTAAAAACTAAAGATCATATGATCCTCTCAATTGATGCAGAAAAAGCTTTTGACAATATCCAGCATCCCTTCATGATCAGAACACTTAAGAAAATTGATATAGAAGGGACATTTCTTAAACTGATAGAGGTCATCTACAGCAAACCCGCAGCCAATATCATATTAAATGGAATTAAATTGAAATCATTTCCACCTAGATCAGGAACCAGGCAAGGTTGTCCATTGTCTCCATTGTTCTTTAACATTGTAATGGAAGGTTTAGCCATTGCAATTAGGGAAGAAAAGGCGATCAAGGGTATCCACATAGGGTCAGTAGAGATCAAACTTTCACTCTTTGCAGATGACATGATCGTATATCTGGAAAACACTAGGTATTCTACTAAAAACTTTTAGAAGTGATCAAGGAATACAGCAATGTTTCAGGCTACAAAATCAACATCCATAAATCTGTAGCCTTTATAAATACCAACAATAGCCGAGCCAAAAAAAACGTCAAGGACTCTATTCCTTTCACAGTAGTACCAAGAAGATGAAATATTTGGGAGTTTATCAAACAAAGGATGTGAAAGATCTCTACAAAGAGAACTATGAAACTTTAAGAAAAGAAATAGCTGAAGATGTTAAGAAATGGAAAAACATACCATACCAATGGTTGGAAAGAATCAACATTGTTAAAATGTCTATACTACCCAAAGCAATATATAATTTTAATGCAATTCCTATTAAGGCTCCATGTCATATTTTAAAGATCTTGAAAAAATAATACTTCATTTTATATATAATCAGAAAAAACCTTGAATAGCCAAGACATTACTCAGAAATAAAAACAAAGTGGGAGGAATCTTGCTACCAGACATGAGACTCAGGTACTATAAGTCGACAGTGATCAAAACAGCATGGTACTGGCACAAAAACAGAGAAGTAGATGTCTGGAACAGAATAGAAAACCAAGAGATGAATCCAGCTACTTACCGTTATTTGATCTTTGACAAGCCAATTAAAAACATTCAGGGGGGAAAAATTCCCTATTTAACAAATGGTGCTGGGTGAACTGGCTTGCAATCTGTAAAAGACTGAAACTGGACCCACACCTTTCACCATTAACTAAGATAGACTCCCATTGGATAAAATATTTAAACTTAAGACATGAAACTATAAAAATACTTGAAGAGAGTGCAGGAAAAGCTCTTGAAGGAATCGGTCTGGGTGAATATTTTATGAGGAGGACTCCCCAGACAATTGAAGCAGTATCAAAAATACATTACTGTGACCTGATCAAACTAAAAACTTCTGCACAGCCAAGAACATAGTAAGTAAAGCAAGCAGACAGCCCTCTCAATGGGAGAAAATATTTGCAGGTCATACCTCTGATAAAGGTTTAATAACCAGAATTCAAGAGAACTCAAACATATTAGCAAGAAAAGAACAAGTGTTCCCATGGCAGGCTGGGCAATTGACTTGAAGAGAAACTTCTCTAAAGAAGACAGACGCACGATCTACAAACACATGAAAAAAAGCTCATCATCCTTAATCATCAGAGAAATGCAAATCAAAACTACTTTAAGATATCACCTAACCCCAGTAAGAGTAGCCCACATAACAAAATCCCCAAACCAGAGATGTTGGCGTGGATGCGGAGAAAAGGGCACACTTCTGCATTGCTGACAGGAATGCACACTAATACGTTCCTTTTGGAAGGATGTTTGGAGAATACTTAGAGATTTAAAAATAGACCTGCCATTTGATCCTATAATTTCTTTACTAGGTATATACCCAGAAGACCAGAAATCACAATATAACAAAGACATCTGTACCAGAATGTTTATTGAAGCCCAATTCATAATTGCTAAGTTATGGAAGAAGCCCAAGTGCCCATTGACCCACAAATGGACTAGCAAATTGTGGTACATGTATACCATGGAATATTATGCAGCCTTAAAGAAAGATGGAGACTTTACCTCTTTCATATTTACATGGATGGAGCTGAGACACATTCTTCTTAGCAAAGTATCTCAGGAATGGAAGAAAAAGTATCCGATGTACTCAGCCCTACTATGAAGCTAATTTATAGCTTTCATATGAAGGCTATAACCCAACTATAGCACAAGAATACAGGGAAAGGGCCAAGGGAGGGGAAGAGAGGGGGGAGGTTAGGGTGGAGGGAGGGTATTGGGTGGGGCTACACCTGCGGTGCATCTTAGAATGGGCACAGGCGAAACCTAATAAAGGCAGAATACAAATGTCTACATACAGTAACTAAGAAAGTGCCATGAAGTCTATGTTGAACAGTTTGATGAGAATATTTCAGATTGTATATGAAACCAGCAAACTGTACCTCTTCATTGCACTAATGTACACAGTTATGATTTAACAATAAAAAAGATGCTATCATATAGCTCTTAATTCTACATTATAATATGTTAGAACATTTAAAGTTTTTCACCTAACATTTAATATATACTATTTAATTTACTTAATTTTTTTTTTATATATGTAAGAGCAAGCTTTTTTACACTCAGTACAGAGATCAAATGAAAACTAAAATGAAGGTAGTATTTCTAATATATAGCTTGGAAAATTAAATTACAAAAACTCTGCTTTTCAGAATTGAAGTTGAAAATTACAACTGTCACTTAAAAATCAGTCTGTTCCTTTTTTAAAATAATATTTTAAAATATCAAAATATAACAGTCTCAGGCTATTATAAGAAAGTATATTTTCTACAAAACACATCTAATAGTAATTATTATGAAATGTTAATTATCCCCCAAAATAATAGCTATGTGGTTTATAATGTCATATATTATAAAACATTTTTTAACCCCTAAGGAAAACAATCTACTACATACCATTTCCTTATAAAATAAAAATTATTTTGAAATTTATACTGATATTAATTAGAAAATATATTTTGAAATAATAAATTTTCATTTAAAATTTCTCTATAAGATATAAGGAATTAAGATTCATATAGTAAAATCATTATACTTACCAAATGGGCAATTAGAAATATTAATATTGGACTTCAGGGTAATGATTAGACCGTAGATACAGTTTGAAGGTTTTTCTGCTAAGAGACAAGCATGGAATTAATGGGAAAATAAAAGAAAGTAGTGTACTACATAATGAAACAATGGATGGTGGTTGCATTTATTTTTTATCCAGGCTTCCAACAAATGGTTACTGAGAGCCTGTTGGGTTTAGGGGATATAGCCATGAATAAGCCATACAAAGTCAATTTAAGACATTTTTATTTTACACATGTAAGTCATAATTATTTATGGTGTATATCATGGTGTTTTGATATTTATATAAAGCCTGGAATGGTTAATTGAATGCTTTAATATATGTATTACCTCATGTGCTTACTTAAGCTTTTAAAAGTAGCAGCAACCAGTTTAAAATAAAAGATTTAAATTATAAATAGAAAAATGAACTAGGTTGCTTCTAATTACAGCAGAACCTCCATAGTTAGCCACATCCCTACATTGACCACCTCCTTAAGTTCACTTAATTTTCACAGACTGGGTGTGCACCTCATGTACGTATCAGTACAGTAGGCCTAGTTCCTTATGTTAACCACCTCTGTATGTTGATTAGTCTGTCACAGTCCCTTGTGGGATCAACTTACACAGGTTTCCCTGTATTTATAGGAGATTAATGCTGTTCCTAAAATGTTGGCTGCTATAAAGTATGGGTTACCAGCAGTCAACTAACTGTAGACCTATCCAAGACTATCATAGCTCTGTTGCCATCTTCCATGGTCCCTTCCATCTGTTTCATAATAAATGCAAAATTTCTAAATTGAATAATAAAGATACTGAACGGCTATTCTTGGTTCATGCACAATTGACTGATAGATCCTTTGGACTGTGTCTGGCGTTGTGACCATTCATAAAAAGCTTTTAACTTTGTCAGAACATCAACAAGGATTGATTTAATATGAAATTTTACTGGATAATTTATACATAAAACAAAAGTTTTAACTTTAGTACTTGCCTCAACCAAGTGAACCTGGAAGGAATTGTTCACAGAGGTTTAGATTAAGAATTCCAATTTTTGAAAGGCCAACAGCCTGAACAATTGGACATTCCATTAGCCACTGCCTAAAGTATATATTAATAATTATAGTACTTTAGAATGTGCTGTACTTAATCATGCTGTGAAGCTTATTTTCAATTCTATCTCTGCTGACAATGCTGATTCATCATCTCTCAAGATCTGAGAAGTGGTGCTAGTAAAGCAATCCACCGGCTTGGCATTTCCAAGGAATGACTGTAAAGTTTCTAAAATATCAGGAGATTACAATTCATGGTTGCAACCAATGCTGTATGAAGCATTGGGAGACTAGACAATATCATAAAAAGTGATACCGGTTCAGTGATCTAGTCTTTATTTGACGCTGTGGTTCTGCATCCGTTAATACTGAAGTTTTCAGATTCTGGTCACCCTTTTCATTCTACGCTACTCTTTCTGACCACAGTGATATCAGCTTCAATAATACTTTGTCAGCCAGCCATTTCTGACAAGTCTTTATTAGTAAGCAATGTCTCTCACTTATTTCTCCCTAAGACATTATCCTGCTTTGTTTTTCTCTATAGTATTTATTGCCATATATTATATGATGTATTTACTTAAAAAATGTATTGTTTGTCTTAAAATGGAAAAAAAAACCCTTGAGGATAATGCTTTAATTTTTTATAATGGTACCAAGTTCTAGAACCGTGCTTGCATTTAGGAAGTTCTTCACACTTGTTGAATGAATGAATAAATGAGACCAAAAGATGGAAATCATGTTGGTTTCAAAGAGCCCATGTAGCTCACAAATGAAATTAATTTTAACACATTTTATTAATCTGATAAAGAGTCACAAATACGTGAGCTGTGATATATGCAAAACAATAATCAAATTGTTTTCTAAGTATTACTTTTGGTGCTTAGGGGACTTAAGGATACTAGCTTCTATCTGGTCTTGAATATATTTGCCCCAGATAAGTGGTTCTATATTATATGAAAAAAACCCTCTAACTTATTATTTGTTTAATAATCTATTTTTCTGCAATAAAATTGGAAGAGAAAAAGCATCACACAATTTTTTTCACATCAACTTTCAATTAATATGGCACCAATGTTGTGAGTAACTTTAGCATTTGATTTAGGTTTAGGCCACCCTACTGAATTATGATATCATGCCACATAATTTAAATATTTGAGTGTCTGGCAAACACCCAACCAAACTTCTGGCCCTGAAAGAAAAAAGCAAATTACTCTTAATATCCAGAATTAACAGTGACTCATAAGGTCATATAAGCCAAACCAGTGAGTGCATACCAATGGAGAGTAATTCAAATTCATCTTTCAATGTAGAAATATGGTCAGTCACAGTTTTTAACTAATTGATGTAACCTTTTGTAAACTTATAAATAATTGTACTTATATTTTATAAATAATTCTATTTATATTCCGTAAATGATTGCCAGAAACCATGTAACTTTTCTACCAGCCAAACTGAGACAGTAATTGGAATAATGCTGACAATGGATATAAACTACCCCTCTGATATCCTTGTTAGAATTAAAAACTACATATCCTCCCTAAAAAATGGCAATTATAATTTAATACTGTTTTTTTTAAATTAAGGTGGCTCTGCCTTGGTTCTTTTTATTAAGTAAGAGTCTTTCTATAGAATCCCAATAAAGAAATCCCAGTAACGGTTGAAAGAATTGGGAAAGCTTCAAGAGGAATTCTCCTTAGTTCTCTATCTATGCAAAACTTGGACACATAATAAAATTTTGCAGCTTCAACTTCCTTCTCTTCAACATCCCTGATCACTGTTACAATCTTTGTTTGAAAGGCACCCCAATTTTTTCAATATTAACATTTCTTTGAAAGATCTATCTTTGGGCAAAAATTATGATCTCAGTGGAAATATTTTTAGAAGTCATTGATCTGGAGGAACAGACACAGGAATAAATCAATCAGGGAAAATTTCATTTTTCATTGAATTTATTGCTACTGCCCTCATTACGACAGGTATCTGTGTTATGGGGCTAGGGATTATGGTTGTTTTCATCATTTATGTTATACATTCAGAAATTGACCTTTGCATTAATTTCCTTAGGGCTGATGTAAGAAAATACTTTAAACTAGGTATCTTGAAACAATAATAATGTGTTGCCTTACAGTTCTGGGTATCAAAAGTCTGAAAACAAAGATTCTGCAGTGCCGTGTTCACATGGAAATTTCTTGGAAAATCCTTTCCTGCCTCTAAATTCTTTTGGTGGCTTGTTGAAAATCTCTGGCTTTCTATGATTTGTGGACCAATGGCTCCAATATTCAGCCTTCACACGGCCTTTGTCTTTCTTCACAAGGCAGTCTTCTCAAAAAGTCACCAGTCTTGTGTGGTAAGGAGTGCAGAATGACCTCATTTAAGTATTGCATCTGCAGAGACACTATTTTCAAATAAGTTCACATTCTGAGGTACTTTCAGCTGAGATTTGAACATACTGTTCTTTGAGAGACACAATCCAACCCACAGAAACCTCCTTTCTTTATTTTCCTCAGTTTGGCCTTTTGCTTGTGGGAAGAGTATCTGACAATGTGGCCAGTGTTACTACTGCAAGCAGCTCCACTATTATTATTGCTATTATTGTGAGCAGCAGTGAACACCTTGGACCCCTGGAGTTCCAAAGCTCATGAGCCCTGAGCAGACACTTGTCTCCATCCAGACTAAGTCATTGCCATAATGGCTGAGAAAATTCCTTGTTACTTCAACTTTCTGAACTTTCTTCACTTTAGAACAGCCTTTGTTAAAAATTACAAGGAAGGTAGCATAGATTTAATAGACCAAATTTATAAATTTCATTGGGAGGTAAATCATTTCAAACATTTAATCGTGTTCAAGGTGATGAATATAAGTATCAGGATATTTTTTTCATTAATTTCAAAGAACATTAACTGTTTTCCATTGACAGTGCATCATTACATTCACAATTTGGGACGTTGTGACCTTCCTAATTTACTGCCCGCTATTATCACTCTAGGGCTTCTAACCCCTTAAAGAGTTATGTTGCCATGATGGAGACTTCATCATTGAGCATCTACAAAGCCCTTAATTAAGCCTTATCCAGTGTGTGTGCATATTTTGTTTAATTTTTATCAACAAATTAGCATGTTTCCTGCCATGCCTACAAAAAAACTAGCAATATATTTTAAGTAACTATTGGTGTAACTGGTGAATTATAGGAATCATTGTAGGATTCTGTGTGTTTATATAAGATTTTAAAACAGTTTCCGCCTTGGACAAATGATTCTTTTTTTTTTTTTTTTTTTTATTGTTGGGGATTCATTGAGGGTACAATAAGTCAGTTACACTGATTGCAATTGTTAGGTAAAGTCCCTCTTGCAATCATGTCTTGCCCCCATAAAGTGTGACACACACTAATGATTCTTAAAGAAGACTGTAAGGTGAGTGTCTTAGATGTGAGAAGCCTGGCTGACTTATTCCTGACTGCACAAATCTCTGAGAATAGAATATCCAAATTTAACCATAATGTCTAAGCTACTGTTTTAGTTTGTTTCTGCTTAACAAACTAGCCTGAAATAATAACTCATTATTTATTATGATTCTTTGTGGTGTCTACAATCAGCAATCAGCTGTGGAATTATTTTGCTGATCTTAAGGTCTTTTATGTAACTCCGTTCAGCTGAAAAATTGCTTTGGAGGTGGTCTTTCATCTACAATGTTTCTCTCTCTGTGATCTTTAATGGCTCCATAATCCATTCTGGCTTCCATAGGGAATCTCTGCTAGGTTTCATGACAGCACATCTCCTCTGTCTCATTATATGTGTGTATCCATCAAAGCCAATGTAACTGGGTGCCAAATCAAGGAGAGGATAAAAATATTTAATATCTTAAGTGAGGAGTGCTGTGACCAAACAGGATGGGAAGAATTGTTAGCTGTCAAATGTGGAGACTACACCTAGGTATCAAATATTTACTTTTCAGAATGCTACTGATTCTTCCTTTCAATACTTTGTGATATTTTACTCTTTTAATAAGGGTCTTACCAAAAAGGTGAAACCACAGATGAACTTGCATGGGGAGAGTTTATATCAAAAATTTTAACTAACAGGGGATTTAGAGTAATGAGGGATTGACTAGACAGAAACTGACCCTAAAAATTGTAGAAATAGCTGATGAGGTAAATCTTATACCCTTAGAATTGAGTAAAAATGCCCAAAGAACAGACATCATTTTCCCCCACCCAGGGAGACACAACATGATGATAGCTTCAAAGGAAAGAAGCATTCCACTTTTAATCACTTCCACTAGGGCAGAAGTTATTGACATTGATGTAACATAAGTACGAAATGTTTTCTGTGTTCATATCACTGAAAAATTGGATTTTTTTCCTATCAATAACTAGAAATATTAAAATAGCAAATACTTTCTGATCAGAACAAATATATAAGACTGTCACCAAACTGTATATATTTTAATTTACTTTATATTGTTAAAATACATACAAATTATCTTTCCAGGGTTCAAATGTCCAAAGGTTTTTGCAGTATTTTATGTTAGGAAAATAATGATGAGTTTCATCTCTGTTTTCCGGGAAGAAAAAATTAACACAGGGACAATAAATACCCCAAGGCCCTTTGGCTTAAACTCAGAATTTTCTAAACAAGTGCATAAAAGCTTATGACATGTTAATACACAGTTGTCTTGGAGAGTTTTTGAATAAAAATTGTTGGGTAGCTTTCTCATATAAATATAAAGGAGTTAAAATAGCATGCACAGTAAATCCAAAAATTATGGATTTTTCTGTTGGGAAAATGGTGCCAAAAACTTCCTTGATGCAGAGTTCTAGCAAACTTTTAATTTGTAAAAAATAAATTGCAAAGAGCAATAAAGCAGATAAGCAATAAAGCAAAGCACAATAAAACAAATGCCTGCGTTTACCACCCCAGACTTTCTCTGCGTGCGGGTCGGGGATCTAAGCGTGTTTCTGCTGGGTGGTCTGGATCCTGATAGCTCTCACAAGGTTGCAGACCAGCTCTTGCCTGAGGCTGCGCTCGTCTCCAGGTTCAACTGCAGCTGGAGAATCAGGCCCAGATCACTCATATCACTACTGGCAGGACCCTTTTTGTCCTCGCCATGTTCTCTCCTTAGGCTTGCTCATAATAAGGTTTCCCTCACAGTGAGCGATTCAAATGAAACAGAGAGCAAGTGAGGCGGTGATCCCAAGATAGAAGTCAGTCTGCTATGACCTAATATCAAAAGTGGCATACCATCCTGGTACCATATTAAAGAAAAGTACAAAGTTATAAATATTAGGATGGGAGTATCAGGGGTCTTTGAGGGCTGCCTACTACAACAACGCCATAAAATATCACTTATAACTTTTGCCATAAAATATCATAAATGAACAACTTTATTGTTATTAGAAAGCCTTTACTTTCATGACTTCAGATTACAAATAATAGGTTAACATTCTCTTGACCCAAAAGATATTGAGACTCCATTGTTTGACAGTTATAATTTTACCTTTTTTCTAATTGTATGATAATTAAGACAAATTGTATAAAATACTAAAAATACACTGAAGACATAGATATCAAAATAAATATATTTATGTATGGATACATACATAAAATCTAGACTATTTTATGAGAAAAAAAACAAAATAGTTCTCAAGTAATATCTAAGAAAAAGAGAAGATGACATACCAGAGACATCAACTGCCAGATCTTCTCAGGAAGAAAGAAAAGCTTTGAATGAAAAATTTAAAAAAAAATCAAAAACCAAAAACAAGAAAACAAACAAATAGAAAACAAAGGTCAGGTGTAATTCCAGGGGAGAAATACCAGAACCTGCCAGAGATTCTATGGGAAGAAGTTGTGAAGCAGAAGACAAAGGAGCAAGATATCAACAGAAATCAACTCCCGAGAGGCTTGAGGTTCAATGAAAAAGGTGGGTGGATTGGTTTATTCCTCTCTCCCCCACATCTCTGGTAGTCTGTTAGCTACCAAGCTGCTGGAGAGCTCTTCTACCCCCACATTCCCAAAAGGTGCTATTGACAGTGAATTGGGAGATTCTTGAGGACAAAGAACCAGGCTGCCAGCACCCTTGAGGTCACTGAGCTGAGATGAGAGGCACCATAATTATTCTTATCATTTACTTTTATTTTTCCTGGGAGTCTTCAGTCCCTCAATTTTCATCTCATTCATTCCTACACAAGCATTTTCCAATTCCAGCTGACACTATGGGAGCCATGGGGGTTCAGTGGGTCCAGGGAAATATGAGTGACCCCCCAGAGTTTGGACGTTCTGGGTGGGCTGCCTTCTGGAGAGAAGGACAGGGATAATCAGAGTGCTAGTTTTCTTCTATTAGGACTCATTCCTTCCCTTTCCCTAACCTTGCTTGTAGCAGCTGAGAGATTATTGATCCAGAACTAGCAAGAAAGGCTTTTTATCTCTGCTGGTCATCTGCCACACCAGGACTTCCAAACAGAGTGGGGCTCAAATGTTTCCAGAATCTTTATATCACCTTCCCTTCCTCAACCCAGAAGAAATGATTGGCCATGACCCTGAGACTTCCACAGAGAGGGAGCTCAGACCCTTCCTCTAGGGGTTCTTCAGTGAAGTAAGGAGTACCTGGACTGTGAGCTCCCTGACCACCAGCCCTCCCTAGTGCTGCTTCCCTAGCAACCTCATCAAAGCAGGGCGCTCCCCAAGCTGAAGAGATGGTGAAACTGCTTGCATACTGCATGGGTAACTAGCAACCAGTATGCTACTTCCTGGCATGGTAAGTAATTGATCTTCATGGACCCGGGGAAAGGTGAAAAGGCCAAATTCCATACCTATTGGTCCTGATCACATTGCTCAGGAGGAAGGAGGAGAGATTTGTGAATTAATCTCAGGAGGCAAGTGTGCCCACATGGGCAGAGGAGGGGAGGCGTGCAGCAAGGCTATTAGCTACAGCATACTTCTGAGGCATCCCTTCCCACAGGAGAGGTGTGGTCTCAGCTCAGGTTGTGATTCTGGGCAGGAAACCCCTAGCCCACGTCTCATTTTTGAAGGAGTTCAGATGGCTTGAACTCCTTCCTGCTGGCAGATGGAAAGGAAACACCATAAAGCAGGGGAGGACAGAGATCAGCAAGGCCCCCCTCTAGCCTTCCAGATTATAAATCTCAGATGGCCTTGCTTGCACAAGCTTACTGTATGGTTGGGCAAGGCCACTTCAGCTCCTCCTTAAAGCTGTGCCTAGAAGTTAGAAGCAGGCCTTTGGCTTCTCCTAATGCAAATGTATTTCCAGCTTTGGTTGAGCTTGAGGACATGCTCAACCAACCTAGCCCCACTCAACTGCACTCCCCCATCTGCATCTACTGGGGTAGGGACTAAGGACTCACCCAAAATTTCAGGAACCCACACATCACCTAGGACAATCAAGTGTTTCTTCTGAAGAAATAGAGGAAGTAACAGGAACCAATAATAATATTGCAACTGTTTCTTCCATCAAATGCCTCCTACTGAAAAGAGGCCACTTTTCATGTTCTTTATAGCATTTACTAACTCAATAATACAGGATATGGTTGAGTAGCATGCATAAGCACCATCTATTGTGTAAGAGATTAAACTAGACATGTAATGATATAAACAAAAGAAAATTAAAAAATAAAAATCAACAGATGTTCCAGATGAGAAAAAGAATCAGTGAAAGAACCTCAACTCTGGAAACATGAAAAATCAGAGTAAAAGGACAACCCCAAAAGAAAACAATAACTCTACACCACTGAAAACTGACCTAAATGAGAATATTGAAATGGTTGATAAATAAGTTTGAATATGGATTGTAAGGAGCTCAATGAAATACAAGAGAAAATCTAAACCTATCATTAAGTAAATACAAAACAATGCAGGAAATGAATAAAGAAGTCAAATTTTCAATAAAAAAAAAATCAAGCAGAACTTCTAGGAATGAAAAATTCATTCAAGGAAATACAAAACATGTGAAAGGTCTTAATAATAAGTAGAAGGAAGAATCTCAGAAAAAGAAGACAACATCTTTGAATTAAATGAGTCAGTCTTAGAGAAAGAAGAGAAAAAAACAAATCCTACAAGAAATATGGGATCATGTAGATAAGATCCCTTATGTAGATAAGATTCCCTATGGTAAGAATCACAGGCATCCCTGAGAATAAAGAATATACACAAGGGCTGGAAAACCTATTTGTGAGAATACTTGAGGAAAATTTCCCAGGTCTTTCTTGAAATCAAGACATCCAGGTCCCAGAAGTGCAATGAACTTCTGGCAGATTCATCACCAAGAGACAGTGATCATGACAGATAGTAATCAGAATGGCCAAAGTTAATGTGAAAGAGAAACTCTTACAAACCGTAAGGTGAAATAATCTGGTAACGTATAAAGGAAAACTCCTCAGACTAACTACAGACTTCTCAACTGAAACCTTATAAGCCAGGAGGTATGGGGTCATATTTTCAAGTCTTATCAAACAGAATATTGGCCAGTCTAGAATTTTGCATGCTGCAAACTACATTTCTTATGTAAGGGAGAAATAAGGGCATTCTCAGACAAGCAAACACCAATGGAATTTCTCAAGACTAGACATGCTTGGCAGGAAGTACTCAGATTTGTATCATACTCTGTTCAGCATAATAGATACCCATCAGCATAAAAGCCATCCAAATGATAAAGTTAAGAGCCCAGATGCCACAATAGCTCTGGGGTAAAGCAAAGCAGTGAACTTCCACTCAACAGGATGAAAAAAAATCCACCCCCCTTTCAAGAGACATAGACTGGTTGAATGAATTAAAAAAAAAAAAGTCAAGTGTCTGCTGTCTCTAGGAAATGCATGTAATTAACAAGGACTCATTCATGCTCAAAGTGAAGGGAAGGAAAACAATATTTCATACAAATGCAAATCCAAAACTGCTGATGTAACCATTCTCATGTTAGATAGCATAGACTTCAAAGCAACAAAAGTAAAGAAAGACAAAGATGGTCATTACAGAATGGTATTGGGAACAATTTAACAAGAAATTAACACAGTTATAAGTATGTATGCACTTAACATAGGTGCACAAAATCTTATACACCAACCCTACCAGATCTGAACAAAGTGATAAACAGCAATATCATAATAGTCAAGGAGTTCAACACCCCACTCACCGAACTGGGCATGTCATCCAGCAGAGACTAAATGAAGAAACACGGGATGTAAATGAGACTCTAGAGCAAATGGGCCTAATAGACATTTACAGAACAATCTCCCCCCAACCTAATAAATGTACATTCTTCTCATTAGTGAGAAGAATGAAAATATATGTGGATATATATCCAGAAGACTAAAAAATCACCTTATAACAAAGATATATGCATCAGAATGTTTATTGCAGCCCAATTTATAATTGCTAAGTCATAGAAGAAGCGCAAGTGCCCATCAACCCATGAATGGATTAATAAATTGTGGTATATGTACACCATGGACTATTATGCAGCCTTAAAAAATATGGAGACTTTACCTCTTTCATGTTACATGGATGGAGCTGGAACATCTTCTTCTTACCAAAGTATCTCAAGAATGGAAGAAAAAGTATCCAATGTATTCAGCCCTACTATGAAACCAATTTGTAAACACCCATACATTCATATAAAAACTATAACCCAACTATAGCCAAAGAAGAAGGAGAAAGAGGAGAGGAGGGGATGGGGGAGGATGGGTGGAGGGAGGGCAATTGGTGTGACCACAACTACGGTGCATTTTACAAAGGTACAAGTTAAATCTACTAAGTGTAGAATATAAATGTCTTAACACAATATCTAAGAAAATGTAGTGAAGTCTATGTTAACCAGGTTGATGGAAATATTTCAAATTGTATATAAAACTAGCACATTGTACCCCATAATTGCATTAATGTACACAGCCATGATTTAATAAAAAAAAGAAAGAAAAAAATATATGTGACCACAAAACTTGTCTCAAAAAATCAAAAAAAAATTGAAATTGCACCATACATCTTCTCAGACTACAGAGGAATCAAATTAGAAATTAACTCCAAGTGTAACAGTCATTTACACACAAAGTCCTGAAAACTAAACAAATTATTGCTGAATGATAACTAGATCAAAGAGAAAATCAAGAAGGGAATCAAAACACTCTTTTAACTAAATGATAAAGGGAACACAAGCCATCAAAATGTGTGGAACTCAGCAAAAGCAGTCCTCGGAGGAAAACTCATAGCTTTAACTGCTTACACTGAACAGGTCAAAAATTGACAGTACAATGAAAGTCTCAAGAATTGGAAAAGGTAGAGCAAATCATTTACACACTCAGCAGAGAAAAGAAATAACCAAGGTCAGAGCAGAGCTAAATGAAATAAATGACAAAATAATTATAGAGTATGAAGAAAACAAAAAGTTGTCTTTTTGAAAAGATAAACAACATCAATAGAGTTCTTGCTAGTTTAACCAAAAACAGAAAAGAAATGATCCTAGTAACCTCAATTAGAAGTGACAAAAGAGATATTACAACTGATATTGCAGAAATACAAAATACCATCTCTGAATACTATAAAAACCTCTATGCACATAAACTGAAAAACATTGAGAAAATAGACAAATTTTTGGAAAACTACAACCTCCATAGCCTTAATTAGAAAGAAATAGTACCACAGCTTGTTACAAGCTGTGGTATATGTATACCATGAAATACTATTCAGCTATTAAAAAAAATAGAGACTTTACATCCTTTGTATTAACCTGGATGGAAGTGGAAGACATTATTCTTAGTAAAGCATCACAAGAATGGAGAAGCATGAATCCTATGTACTCAATTTTGATATGAGGATAATTAATGACAATTAAGGTTATGGGGGGGAGGAAAGGCAGAAAGAGGGATGGAGGGAGGGGGTGGGGCCTTGGTGTGTGTCACACTTTATGGGTGCAAGACATGATTGCAAGAGGGACTTTGTCTAACAATTGCAGTCAGTGTAACCTGGCTTATTGTACCCTCAATGAACCCCCAACAGTAAATAATAAATAAATAAATAGTACTCTTAAAGTGACCAATATCAAGTAACAAAATTGAAATAGCAATAATAAAACCTTCTAAGGAAAAAGTGTTCTGAATCAGATGTTTTCAGAGGTAAATTTTATTATACCTACAAAAACTAATTGGTATTGTATGAAAGAAATTATTTCATACCCTCAAGAAGGAAGGAATCCTGCCCAAGTTGTTCTACAATGCCCAAAGCACCTTGATTCCCAAGCAGGAAAGAACACAACAAAAAATCAAAACTACAGATCAATATCACATGTGAATACAGATGCAAAAATTCTCACTAAAATTCTAGCAAACTGAATTGAGCAGCATATCAAAAAAAAAAAATCATTATAACCAAGTGGGCTTCTTCCCAGAGATGCAGGGATGGTTCTATATATGTAAATCTACAACTGTGATTCACCACACAAACAGAAACAAAAACATAGACTATATTAATCATCCCAATAGTGTCAGAGAAAGCATTTGACAAAATTCGGCATACTTTAATGATAAGAAGTCTTAACAAAAAGGCATCAACAGAACATATCTCCAAATGATAAAAGCCATGTAAAACAAATTCATAGCACACATCTTTCTAAATGGGGAAAAATTGAAAGCATTCCCTGTTAGATCTAGAACTAGATAAGGTTGTCCTTTGTCACCACTTCTATTCAGTGTAGTGCTAGAATTCGTATCTAGAGCAATCAGAGTATGCAAGTAGGGACGGTAGAGGTTAAACTATCACTATCTGTTGACAATAGGATCTTATATCTGAGAAACAACAAAGATTCAGCCAAAAGACTGCTGGAATCCATAAATAAATTCAGCAAAGTCTCAGGTTACAAAATCAATGTATATAAGTCAGTACTATTCATATCTGCCAACAAGAGTCAAACTGAGAATCAAATTGAATACTCAATACCTTTCACAATAGCAACAACGAAATATAAAATACCTAGGAATATATTTAACTAAGGAAGTGAAAGACCTCTATAGAGAGAACTACCCAGTCACTGAGGAAGAAAACTGAAGAAGTTGTAAACAAATGGAAAAACATATTGTGCTAATGAATTAGCATAATCAACATTGTTTAAAATGTCTATACTACCCAAAGTAATCTACAATTTCAATGCAATCCCCATTAAAATAACAATACCATTTTTCATAGGTGTATTTGGTATATGTTAATGTGCTCAAATTAAGGGGATAGTTGTTATCTGGTTATCTGAGAAAACATACATGGCCGTACCCAAAGAATAAATACAAATGAAAATGTTCGAGATTCCATTTGGAAAAAAATATTATTCAAAAATGATAATAGATTAAAATATTTTGAAAAAATACAAATTTTAAAATATTTTTACCTTCTAGCTTTGATAGAAGTATAATCTAGAAGAGCAAACTCACAATAACTAAATTATAATTTTCGAAATGTGATCTTAAGCCAGGTGTGGTGCCTCATACCTTAAACCTAGCACTCCAGGAGGCCAAGATGGAAGTATCTCTAGAGCTCAGAAGTTGGAGACCACTCCCAGAAAGAATGAGACCTCTGCCTCTACAAAAAATAGAGACTAGCCAAGTATGTGGCAGGCTCCTGTTGTCTTAGCTACTTAGGAGGCTGAGGCAGGAGGATTGTCTGAACCCAGGAGTCTGAAGTTGCTATGACAACACAGCTCTATAGCCAGAGTGACAGAGTGAGACTCTGTCTCAAACAAATTGATCTTAAATAAACCTCATAGAGGAATTGAATACTATTTTTGTAAAAAATTCGATATCATGATGAAAATAATTACGTACAAAATATAAATGAACAGAAAAAGTAAATGAAAATATTTTAAATACAATGTACCAAAAATTGATAATGGAATTAAATTGATGTAGTGGAGTTTTCTCTAAAATACACATTTCTTTTTTTTTTTTTTTTTTTGTGGTTTTTGGCCAGGGCTAGGTTTGAACCCGCCACCTCCGGCATATGGGACCGGCACCCTATTCCTTGAGCCATAGGCATCACCTAAAATACACATTTCTGTAAAGGCCCATCACTTCTGCAGAAGATGATAGGCTTCTAATTTAAATATTTAATTCATAACAAAGGATCATTAAAAAAACGAAGATTAAAATATCCATGCATGGGGGTGCTGACAGAATGAGGTTGACGGGCACAGCCAGCACTTCCTGTGCTCAATAAGAAAGACACTACTCAGGGAACAGTTAGATTATAACCAGCTGAAGAGAAACCAGGATGTTAAATTTGGCTATGCTTGCAAAAAAGCATTCAGCAATATAAAGAAGCAATTATCAGTGAGCTAAGTTTCAGGCTTCTTTTGCTCACTGTATTTGTATTCATATAATGAATGAACAGCATTGTCAAGAGCATTTTAAAGTGCCTTAGGATAGGATTGGCATCCAGCCAAGACATTCTTCAGATGCAATTCTGAGGGGAATAGAAAAGAAGTGCAGAAACAGAGTGGGAGTTGTATTGCCTTTGTTTCTTTTGTACAGTTGCAGAATGCATTTACAAATCCGTTTCTGCAGGAATAAGATTTAGATCCTGGATTTTCCCTTAAAGAGCATGAACTTCTGAGGCTAGACGTAGAGAATGATCTCCAATGGCTGGTGTAAAATGCACAGAACAGCCCATGAATTATTTTTGTCCTAAGTGTGATGACCTGTGTAGAATGGCACTGGTACAGAACTAACCAGTACCACTCACATCTCAAAGGTAGTTCTTTTTTCTTAAATATGTGAACCTAATTATGAGCATATTCTAATCTAGTGGACTTCCCTAAGTAAACTCTTTGAGAATAGATATAGGCAGTCTTATAATTAAACACAAAGAACAGTGTTGGTGACAGCACAATGGATTGAAGAAACTCCAAGACACCCAGATCTCAGAAGCTGGCCTACAGATTAAGGGGGAAGTGAAGAAAAAGAGTAGATGAGTGATGAGTGCTGTTCTTGGTCAAGGCTGCATAACATACTGATGCAAGAAACAGAGACAAAGCTTGAGAAGATTTATCAGCGGATAAAGGATCTCTGGGTCACAATCAGCAGATGGTGTTTGGTAGATACTAATGGCAGCATGACATTAAGGTGAGGTGCATGCTCAGAATTAGAGGAAATAATCTGTGCATGTATGGGGACCTATTAAGTACCTCATGGGAAACTTCCTGGCATATATGTAATAATAACTGGTAACACATGTATTCCATTTTGGAAAATACCTGTTTCTGTGAAGATTGTGTTTTTGCTATAACACATGGCCTCTTTGAAGCACACTCTTTGACTTAGACAAGACCCTCCAAGGTAAAGTGAGAGAAAACCTTGGAAACACAGTCCCTGAGAATGCTCAAAATCAGTTTATCAAAAATATAAATTTTAGTAAGGCCTAAAAAAGGAATTATAGCCCTTAAGAAATTGTGAAGAAACTATCCAAAGTTAAAGGTCCTTAGAAAGTCGCAGCTAAACATAACTAATATTTTACAAAAGAAAGAAAATACAAGTCCATTCTTTTTTTTTTTTTTTGGCCGGGGCTGGGCTTGAACCCGCCACCTCCGGCATATGGGACCGGTGCCCTACCTGTTGAGCCACAGGTGCCGCCCATACAAGTCCATTCTTAAAAGGTAAAGAAAATCTGAAAGATTATCTGTTCTTAAAAAAATCAAATGAAATGAATTCTTTATTGCTTTAAATAAATTAATAATGCATCTGGCTAGTTCTAGAAAGAGAAAAATAAATAATACTCTTTTCACTTCAGTTATAGTAAAAACCCAAAGAAACAAGTGTATAGAAGGGAAAAAAAAAATCCATGCTGGTAAGAAGTTACTGCAAAAGTTTGGAGAAAAGGGGAAACAAATCTTCACATTAGATTGCGAATGACAAAAAATATAGTGATTAGCATAAACTTTGAGCAATAACTTCCTTGATCCTGAAGGCAATTTAGAGCATAACAGAGAAACAGAATCTGGTACAGTTTCTCTACGTTGCCTGCTTAAAACCATTTCCTGCAGACCTAGTGGAGAAACAAGATAAAATATTCAGAATTTTTCTTTCATTTAGGGTCTAAAAGAGCTATGTGAAATTCTCTTCTCTCATGCTAACCTGGAAGACGCTAAGATAGTCTGTGAGTTAAATTGGTCTTTTTCCTCATCTTCCCATGTGGCAGTCTAGAATCCTGAGGCATCCATATGTTTCTGCAAACTCAGTTGCAGGGGGTGAAAACTACAATCACTGGAAGAAAGGAGAGGATGAAGGAAGACTGACTTCCCACACTCAAGTCACTGGACAGATTGACTTTCCGTTTGTTTGCAGTCCACACAACACTCTTGGGTAGAATATGGAGTGAGGCAAGTGTTTGAGGGATTTCAGGAAAATGCTCTACTCATGGAAATGAAGGAAATGGAGAAAGGCATTCTTCTAGGATGAATGCATAAAGCTAATAAGCCGCTATTATTTTTGTACGTTTTTCTGTCTTCTGCTGCACACTGGAAGAATAAGAGTTGTCTTGGGCCATTCATTAAATTCACAGATACTAAAAAAAGCTGATGAGCAAAAAAAAAAAAAAAAAAAAGAAAAAAATATGCACCTACTTTATTTATTTATTAAATCATAGCCGTGTACATTAATGCAATCAAGGAATACAATGTGCTGGTTTTATATACAATTTGAAATGTTTTCATCAGACTGGTTAAACTGGTTTCATAGTAAGACTGAGTACGTTGAATACCTTTTCTTCCATTCTTGAGATACTTTGCTAAGAAGAATATGTTCCAGCTCCATCCATGTAAACACGAAAGAGGTAAAGTCTCCATCTTTCTTTAAGGCTGCATAGTATTCCATGGTGTACATGTAACAAATCTACTTTTTGATGTCCCAGATAAACGACACAGGCCTGTGAGTAATAGACTGCTTCTCTCATTACATGTGCTGTGCTGATCATCTTCATGTGGCTTGTGGGGCTGCAGGTTGGACAGTCTTGATTCAGATGATTTTTGTGCATATTAAGTATCATTATGTTTTTGTATCTTTATCTCATTTCTGATTTCCACAATGATATAATAATGTGCATTGTAGTTAAAAGAGAATGTTTGTAGTCAGGATGTGTGGCATTATATCCATCAATCAACTCGCTGTAGGCCCTTAGGGAGGGATGGATAGTCATACTCATGATTTGATTTTTTTATTGAGAGGACTGAAATAATTAATAAATATAGAATGTTATTAGAATATATCTACCAAGCATATTCTACCAAGCATATTGCAATAATAATTGGTTGTTATTTTTACATGATCATTATTGTTCATATTTACTAGTGATAGGAAGCACCTTTATCAGTGAAACAAAAAAATGTATATATAAATGAAAAGTGCACCAAAATTGAACATGAAATTCTTCCTTGACAGGCATTCCTGTGAATTTCTATAATTTTATTTTGCTTCAGCATCTGTTTTGAATACAGGTTTAACTTTCTGGCACCAGAGGAAGGGCTTAGTCACCCTAGACACAGTTTACAGCTCTCTGCTTCCCCCTAGTTGGTCATTGCAGTTGATCCAATTATCTGCTTTATACTTCCTCTTGGTCACCTCCTGGTGACCAGCTTCCCATGGGACAGCTGGATATAACCTACTTGCCTCCAGCTGCACATGGAGTGAGCAGAAATGCTTCAGTAGCTACCTTGCATCCACTGCTTCGCTCCAGGAAACTCTGGCCTGATTGCTCTAATCCACCAGTTAGGACACCCTGAGAACACTTGCTTGGATCGCACCCCAGATCCTAACAAAGATTTCTCAAGAACAGTTGACACATTCTCTCTCTTGCTTCCCACTCACTGGATCACCCAGAGCTCCCGCACTCTCCTCGGCCCTGTTAGCTCTCTACCCTCTGTCTGTGAGTAATAGACTGTGTCTCTCATTACATCAGCTGTGCTGAGCTCCCTCCTCCACATCTCACCTGGCTGACACCCTGGAATCCAGCTTAGCTGATCTGGACTCTTCCAGAGAGCAGCTATCTGACAGAAGTAAACTGGACACAAGCCAGACAAGAGCCACAAGGACGTCTACATGGATCAATTAGGTTTCCTGTGAAAGAGACTTCTGGTCATGGGCTGGACATTTAGATATTATTCCATACACTAGGATAAATAATTATCCCATGACAGGAACATTGTAAGCACCCTAAACCACGTCATCAAGCCAAGGCCCAGTGACGTTAGAGTTAATAACTACCTTCCAGATAGAAATGTCAAGACCAAGTTAGGAAAAAAAAAAATTAAGAAATAGTATTCTTTTTTTTTTTTGTACAGACAGTCTCACTTTATGGTCCTTGGTGGAGTGCGGTGGCATCACACAGCTCACAGCAACCTCCAACTCCTGGGCTTAGGCGATTCTCTTGCCTCAGCCTCCCGAGCAGCTGGGACTACAGGTGCCCGCCACAACGCCAGGCTATTTTTTTGTTACAGTTTGGCCAGGACAGGTTTGAACCCTCCACCCTCGGTATATAGGGCCAACACCTTACCGACTGAGCCACGGGCACTGCCCAGAAATAGTATTCTTGATAGTAATATACTTAAAATGTAGTTATCATTAGATTTTTGCATATTTTAAACTGATCTATTATCTGTAAATGTATTCATTTAACAAAACATATTACATATCAGTGAATGAAAAAGCCATTTCTTTTTAAGATGTAAGGTATTTATATTCCTGGCTATTTTCAATCATATATATTTGTCTTAACATGCTATTAAAATGTAATCTCTACTAAAACTTAGTAAATATTTTTAGATATTCTTCATTTGTTTGAACTTCTAATATCCAGATGAAAGTCGTCTTTGTGGACATAAGGTTTCTTCACTTTAAATAGGTCACTAAAAATGTTATAATGATTTGGATGAAGTATTTTCCCAAGTTCAACATAATTAAATTTAGAAAACAAAACAGGGATGTCTTTGATATATTTATGTTTAATTTAAATCCAGGAAGGTGATTTAACAGAGTACTCATTCCCACACATTACACACACAGATTTGTGCTTTGCTTGTATTATGACATCTATGTTGCCATCTCCCCTCACTATTTAAAAAGAATTGATAAACATCAGGACGAAAAAAATGTTTTTTAAAGATAATAATAGAAATCTTAAAGATAAATTGAGGAATTTGCCTGAACAAAAGATGCATAAACCATGAGATTCCAAGTACAAGTTTCTGATCTCAATGTTTGGAAATGCTATTATGGAAATGCTAGTCTAGCTAAGCAAAGAAAGGCTTTCTCTTAAGTCTAACTTTGCAGTGAAGTAGAAGGAAAATCAGTCAATATATGTCTATCTTCTGATGAACATGAAATTGACTTTATGAACAGTGTGTTGCCCATCAATTGGGTTTAGATTGTCATTAATGGAAATAAATGGATGTAGAGACAGAAAACCCCTGTGGAGATTTTCTTTAGCATATTTTCCAGTGAATACACACCTGTAAAAATTTTTTTACTGTTCCAGCTTATGCTAAAGTATAATGAAATCCTTGGAAATGCCACTGTGTTGCTAATCCTCACATGGCTATAAAAGGGACAGATGGTTGATTAATCTATTATATCTCTAAAATTTCAATTTAGAAATAAAATATTTGTATCTTAATATTGCCTAATGATATTTATTTATTTTTTTTTATTTTTTTTAATTTTTTTATTAAATCATAACTGTATACAATGATATGATTATGGGGCATCATACACTCACTTCATATTTAATTTCAAACCCCCATAGCGCTTATCACTGTTCACAAATAGTCAACGATTCACAATCATTACCCTTTTCTTTATTTTAACCCGGGATATACATTTAGGTTAAAAGTAACCAAAAGAAAACAGTAATTCCTTGGTAATGCTTCTATGAGCTTTCTGGAAAATTTTGCCCCTCCATATATTACGAAATAATTTTTCAAATCCAAAGAACTAATGTCATTTGAGAATGTAAAGTACTTGTCTTGGCTGCCAAGTGCCAAGCACCGTGTGCTTACATGTCATATTATTACCATGTTTCACTGTGCTACAAAAAAATCTGAAGTAGAAAGTAGGGGCGGCGCCTGTGGTTCAGTGGATAGGGCACCGGCCACATATACCGAGAGTGGTGGGTTCGAACACGACCCTGGCCAAACTACAACAACAACAACAAAAAATAGCCAGGCATTGTGGCAGGGGCATGTAATCCCAGCTACTTGAAGGCTGAGGCAAGAGAATTGCCTACGTCCAGGAGTCGGAGGTTGCCGTGAGCCATGATGCCACGGCACTACACGGAGGGCAATAAAGTGAGGCTGTCTCAAAATAAATAAATAAAATAAAGTAGAAAGTAGCTTCCATCTCAACTTGTGTGCCCTTATCCCTTGTCCATTGTTCACTGTTAAATAGGTTGAACAGTGCTTTGGTACCTTACAGATGAACTTTAGAAAAGGCATTTTATTGTTTTTGTCTGCCAAAATGTGTACTTTCCTCTCCACAAATGTGATGCATGAGTCCACAAGCCGTGAATGGTAAGATAACTTCAGTTACAAACAATATGATCTAAAAATGATTCATCAGCTTTCCAATTAGATTGATTTTCCTTCTACTTCACTGCAAAGCTAGACTGAAGCAAAAGACTCAAACTTTTGCTTTAGGACAAGTTATTAAGCACAACGTACCTTGTCTTTTTACAAGAAACGGTCTTTGATGACAACAACCTGAACCTCAGAGTCAAAGCGTTCTATGATAGACATACTCTTATCTGAAAATGTGAATGTAACTTTTTTGCCTTATTATTATTATTATTATTGCTTAATATTTCATTGCAGCAATCAACTGATTTCTTTTCTGAATGTATTTATCTTCGTTCATTCTTTCCAAGGTTTTTGTTTCTAGTCCTTACCTTAAACATTGTTATTGTTATTAAATTTCAAGCCTTTTTAATTTTGCGAAGGCAAAAAGTGGAAACCAAATGAACACATATATATGAAAAAAAAAAGAAACAGTCTTTGATGGGTCTGTTCCACAAATTATTCAGGTATGTGAGTTTTGTTTGGCTTTGTTTTAAACAAAATAAACATAGCTTGAAATTATTGCTAAAGCCAAACCAATGTCTCACATTATATTTCATTTCATGCATGTTAAAAGGTATTTCACATTTCTGTCTCCAGTCTCATTTCATTCCAGCCCCCACCCCGCAGCTGGGTGGTTCTTTGTAGTTTGTGTTTTGTTTCAGATCTTCTGACAGGGAGCTTCATCATTTCCTCTTGGGATATCTTCAGGCTTATCGTCCTTTCTTTCTCCCATACTTAAAGTAATATTACTAGCTCATTTTAAAATAAAAATAACCGCAGGTGAAGATGCCAGGAAGGCCTATGTTAACCAGTGTGATGAAAATGTATCAAACGGTCTATAAAACCAGTGTATGGTGCCCCATGATCGCATTAATGGACACAGCTACGATTTAATAATAAAAGAAAAGAAAGAAAAAAAAGAAAGAATAAATTTGTGAGGTTGGATACAAAGCTGGTTAATGTCCTTTAAGGAAATAAAACTGTAACCTTTGAGATTAAAAAATACTAATAATACAAATAAAAATAAAATAAAAATAACCTTTTTTAAGTATAATTTACATGCAATTTTGATAAAGTCCAATTTATTTTTTCTTTTGTATATCAGATTTATGAAAAAACTATATACAATCTTTGCCTGTTCAAAATAAAAACATTTCCCTTTTTTTCAGAAATTTTATAGTTTGAATCCTTTATTATAGACATTTTAGTTATGAATTATTTACAGTAAGTTTGTGTATGTCATGAGTTTAGTTTCAAAGTTCATTTTCTTTTTTACATCCAGTTGTCCCAGTACTACCCAGTGTCTTATTTTAAGGTGTGCTCCCAAAGATGCGCTAGGTCTTATTTTCAGGGGACGTCTTATCTTTCCTGTAAGTAGGTCTTATTTTCGGAGGATGTCTTATTTTCGGGGAATCAGGGTATATACTAAACAGACTATGTCTGGCTCTTTTTTCAGGTCTTTGCATTCCCCATATACATTTTAGAATCTGATTGGCAATCTACACAAAAGCCTTCTGGGACTCTGATCCAGATCTCATTAACTCCATAGATCCGTGGTATCTTACGGTGAGTCTTACAGTCAAGGAATTTGGCATATCACTCCATTGTTTTATGTTTTCTTCCATTTTAGATTTATCGCATGTGTTCCATTAAATATAGGTCTAAAGTGTATGTTATATTTTGGATGCATTGTAAAACATATTTTATTCTATTTCATAATTGTTTCCAATCATAAAATATGGAATATCTTGTATTGTATGGTATGGTAACTATATTTGCTGAGAACTCTCTAAATTCTCTAATTATTAATTGTATATTTTTGTTATTCTTTCGGGTTTTCTACGTAATCAGTCATTTCAAGTGCAAATATTGTTTTGCTGCTTCACTTTTAATTCATATGCTTTTGTCCCTTGCTTTAATGCACATGCTATAATCTCTAGTATGATGGTAACTTTTAAGCATAGATGAGTCAATATTAAACCAATATTGCAATCTGGAGAGAAGCACTACTTGGTCATAATATATTCATTATTGCTATATTATTCATGTCAGTTAGCTGTATTTATTAAAGGTTTTCTGGGTCTATGTTTTTGCATCGATGTTTACATCTATGTTTTCTTTAATAATTTTGTCTGATTGTATATTATGTTAACTGTCATTAAACAAGATAAGTAAACATTTCACAATTTTACAATTAGGATGTGTATTAATGTGTAATTGAATTTACAGTACATCCATGTAGGCCTGAAATACTTATCTATTTATTTTGTAGAAAAGTTTCTAATTACTTTGTACCTTTATTAGAAATAGAGCTATTCAGGCTTTCTATTTATTTTTCAATCGGTTTTGATAATTTGGATGTTCGAAGGTATATTTCACTTTAAGGTTTCAAATTATGTAGCATAAAGTTGTTCAATACTATATTCTTAATGGCTACTGCTTGTTACATATATAGTAGATCTTATTCTTTTATTATTTTCACTTGAACATTGTAGTTATTTTAATCAATTTTAATATTTCATTTAAAATAATAGGCTTCAGTTTTAAAGATTTCTTTCATTATTGACTTTTTTTCTCTTTCAGAGACATATGCTTTAATCTTTTGGAATATTTTTACTTTTACTTATTATGTAGTCTCTTCTTGTTTTTAGCTTCTTAGGGTAAGAGCTGAAATAATTGATTTTTTTATTATTTTTTCCTCTTTTCTTTTTTTTTTTTTTATGGTTTTTTGGCCAGGGCTGGGTTTGAACCCGCCACCTCTGGCATACGGGACCGGCGCCCTACTCCTTGAGCCACAGGCGCCGCCCTTTTTCCTCTTTTCTAATATGAGCACATACAGTTGTATACTTTAAAGGAACAATGCTTTTCTCTGTACTCCACAAATTGCAAAGTTTTTATTTTCATTTAGCTAAATCTTTTCTAATTTATCTTTTGAACATTCATTAAAGATAATAAATAATTATCTTTAAAATTAAAGATAAAATAATGGAGGAAAGTGAGAGAAAGGAAGAGAAAAGACATAGGGACAAGAAAATGGGGAATACAGCTGTGAAGACTGTGGTTATTAAAAAGTGAAGGATTGCATGTGTAGAGAATCCACAATGATATAAGTATGTTATTATTATTCAGTGTATTAAATTGCTGGCTGAAAGGTAATAATATGGAAATGAGTTTTGGAAAGCTTCTGAATTCAGCTCCAGTATGATAAGTATTTGCATGTCATCACTCTCGTCATAACAAGAAGAAAAAGATGGAAAAACAGTATCAGAATTCTTCTCGGCCCATTAGAAAAATGAGACATCAGAGTACACCAACCAGACTGAAATCTGGATACAGAAGCATTTGTAGAAATACAAAACCAAATCTGCTGATCTAGAATGGAAGCTGCTCATCTTACCATAAATTCGTAGGAACACTTTTAAAAGCAATTTTCATAAATTGCTATAAACAGCATAACTGGCTTCAGAGTAAAATGCTCCTGGGCTCCACAGACCTAGAGCCAGGAAATGGCACTTCCACTGACTTTACACAATCCTCACAAGATTCTCACAGAATCTGAGAATGGCCCTTTTACCCTCTAACAAGAGACAGGAAGAATGATCTGTGTGAAATACAGCTAGAGCCTTCTCCACAGCAAAGACCTATTCTCTAGGTATAATTAGTGATTATTGCCAAAGCCACATCCAACTGAGAGAAGGGCATTTCTCCTGCTCTGCCTCTCTAGATTTATTTTTTAACTTAATGGGATGAAATATAAGAAAACATTGTCAGTGGGGTCAGAGCTTTAACAAAATGGATCGGGAACACTAGGACCAGAAGAGAGAGTAGGAGGCAGGGGGAATGAAAATTCCCTACTACTGGAGCAATAGTTGTGACTGTCTCAGACTCGAGATACAAGACTATTACATCATTGAGTATTTCATTGTACATAAGGAAATACTTCTCATTTTATCCTGTCATACCACCAGAGTTCCAATATAATAGGAGTAGATTACACTCAAAGAGCTGCAAAGCAGCTGTCTCTGAGGGAATCTGGACAAGCCCAAAGTCAACAGCAAAGACAATCAGGAATTTTTAAGTCTCTAGAACGTTCAGCTATATAGAAATACTAAACACAACCCAACATAAATCCTCATACTAAAGGCCAATTAACCCGATACTCAGCTTTTAATTACAAAAAATATAATCATTCCTAAACACAAAAAGTGTACAGTCTGAAGAGACATAGCAAGAATCAGAACCATACCCATGTTGGAATCATCGTTTAAAGAAATTAAAATAACTTTACAGGGCTCTAATAGAAAAATAGAGATTTGTAATATAAGCAGGGAAATGAAGAAAGGAATTAGTGATAAAGGAGAACTACTATAAAAGAAATTAGCCAACCCTAATAGTCAACTCATGACAAAAAAAGAATCGGTGAGCTATAGGTATTTAGGTGGAAAGGTTCTAAACTGAAATGCAAGGATAAAATGAATAAAAAGAATAAAAACAAAAGCAGAACATTAAAGGATGTGTGACAATGTCAAGAGAGATAATCTATACCGAGATTGCATAATAGGAGAAAAAAGAAGAAGAAAATGGAGCAAAAAAATATTTAATATTTGGAGTAACAATAGCCAGGATTCACAACATGAGAGATCTTATTTTACCAAGAGTTTTAACATTCATGTAACAGAATTACGTAAGCAGAGGAGCAAGTTGCCTAAGTGGACATGGATATATGATGATATCTTCACCGGGCAACTAGTTTCCCCCAAGGGACTAACCCAAACTCTCCTCATATTCAGCAGATAATTAACATATTCTAATATTTAAAAATATCCATTATTATGATGACCAGTTGCACTCTATTATCTAGCATCATTGAACTCTATTATCTATCATCTGTAAATGACAGGCCTGGCTCTGTTTAGCCAAAAAAAGCACTCTACTTCCAAGATTTTGACTTGTGATTAATCCAATTATCTTCTCTGTTATAAGGAGAAAAGATTATATTGGATGGTTTTGTTTCCTGCAGCAAAGTAATTTTCTGCATGACCAGCAATAATGTAATGTGGGAGATTTTAATAAGAGGCAATTATTTTAAAATTTAAACCTTAAACAGAATGCAGATTGTAATAATATGGCAGAGATGTGCACAAAATTATGAGTCACTTTAAAAACTGTTAACCCTGCAATGTACTCGTGTATGAAACAGTGCAATAAAGGAAACCGCACAGCAATATAAAATATCACTGTGTCTCCTAGAAATGCACGTGTAAATACTGAAACTGACAAGATAATACTCTCTTTTTCTGGCATTCAATAATTTAATGTGCTACACGGCTTTCATTTTTTAAATTAATAGTCTCATTTTTTATTGAGATAAGAAAACATTTACGAAAAGGAAACATGAGAATAATGTTTTTTCATACTAAGAAGAAAATGCTAACATCTGAGGTTGGAAAATGATGAATTTAGATGGTAAGTTTTAGCAAAATTAAGTCATTGATTATTCTACGGGAAATAGAGCTTTCCGGGCCTCTTTTTCACATTATGTAGCTTGAGATCAACAAAGTGATATCTGGGATGTAGTGCCCCCACCGATTTATTTCCACATGTTCCACTCTGAAGACAGAAAACTGTCAGCAGATAGAAGAAATGTATACTTTTCTTCTGCTAGTTAATCCTCTTCGAAATTAGATTTTCTATTTGAGGATATTGGAGGTGAGATTTGAAACAGAACAGAATAGCCCTGAGTAAGAGCTGTGAGAGGGAAGGAACACAGCACAGTCTGGTCAAGTTCTTGTTTCCTGTTTCTCCTCCCAGTACAGGCAGCCCCCAATTTACAAATATCTGACTTATGTGCACCTCGAGTTACCAGTGGAGCCTGTTACAGTAAGTTCTAAAGTTACAAATACCCCACTGACCTACAACGAGCACATAGAAATGAAGGCTATTCCAGGTAATGGGTAAATGAACCTCCTGCAACTAATACCCAAGTTCAATTTAAGAATTAACTTACAGAACATATCTTGTTCATAACCCAGGGAACTTCCTGTCCCCCCAAAATGGTTACTGGGCCAAACAGATCAAGCCAACACCAAGATTTATTAAGCATAGTACGTTCCAAAGAGGAACTGGGGGTCTATCTCCCTGAGTGAAGATAACCTGAGATTTTAGCAAACTCCTGTTTTTAGGTGATAAATGAACTGCCTATCTTTAGATGGAGTTTCTCTTTCCTGCCCTTGTAGGATTGATGGTTTTTGTTATATAACTCCCTTATTCCACACACTTGTATCCTGCCAGGATCCTTTATGAAAACCAATTTGGAGGGTCAAAAACAATGGTAATTAAATTATAATGAATCCCCATTCAGTTGAAGAAAATTGAAACCCCTCTACTGCACATGCTCCAGTCTGCCCTGTCTGTGGTTCTGACCATACCTCCAGTTTGTGGTTTGTCTACCTCTTTCTGGTTGGTCAGTTCTTACATTCCCGTACTCCAGACAAAACATCTGCACAACTTCTCTTCTTCCAACCTGATGAGAGGAGAACTTGCCCCAGCAGCCTACTGTGGCCCCTCTGCCTACCCTCCAACCACCCCAACACCCTGGGTTGAGACTGAGAAAGCCAGGCAGGTCCTTCCATCAGCTCTGCCAGGCTGCTAGTGCCACCACCACCCTGTATTGGTACGGTAGGAAAAGATGAAGGCAAGGATAGAATTACAGGGGAGGTCAAACTTCAAATGCTACCGTAAAGATGTTTATGATTCAAAAAGAGGAAAAGGAACAACATGGAAATCCATGAAGTTACATGACTGAACTGAATAGCAAAGAACACATTTAATCTTTTTTAAATTTTGAAACATGGCAGTGGGGACAATTTAGCTGACAAGAACTTAAACCAGTATCGCTTTTACATACTTCTTTAGCTTTAAACTTCACTGAACCTTTCACTTTACTTATTTATATAATTAAGAAAAAGGTAAATGTCTGATAAATGGCAATACTTAAAGACTCACAGACATTGACAAAAACTAAGATTTTTTTTTTCATTTAAAGGTGTAGATTAGAATTTAGCTCAGTGCTTTTAATGTAGCTTATGAATCAAAATTTCAGAAGAGTAGTAGCTAAATAAAACATGTGATTGTATAAATGAGGAATTTAACAGATTTTTATCTGTGTATGTTACAAGATGGATTAATATGACTTTAATTTGTTACATCCAGTTTAATTCCTCAACCGTTTAATAAGAAAATGCATTAATAGAAACACATTTAGTGAGAAAATTTTGTCATGGATGCAGTCAGGCTATAAGAAGAGGCATTCATCACTCAAATATACTTCTGAATTGACTTGTAGCACTGAAATAACCTTATATATTCAAGTATCAATTGAATGTTAATACTGTCTGTGCACTTGATTTTATTTTCAGCAAATGGAAGGAAAATTAATATATACACAGACTAAGTTTTCCTTTCTTTTCTGTAGGGAAATTTTTATTTTACAGTACATCCCAAAGACCACACCCAAAGATGCCATACATAGGGAAAATAGGAAATTGTAGCTAAATGTACTTTTACTTACAAAATACTCGTTATAAAATTTTATAAAATATTTACAAAATATTCACCTGTTGGCCACCTACTTGTAAGATTTTTTTTTTTTACTTTTGAGACAGAGTTTCACTCTTTTGGTCTCAGTAGAGTGGCGTGGCTTCACAGCTCACAGCAACCTCAAACTCTTGGAGAGAGAGAGGTTGGCTTGAATCTAGCCCTCTACCTCTGTGGTCACAGCGATGAGGGATGACAGTTGGTCACATAAAAACCATGTGCAATACCGAAGGGAACATCTCTCAAACAGAAAATAGGGCTATTAGAATTAGGGAAGAGACAGGGAGATCTACAGGAGTAGATTTCTGGAGTGATTCTCTTACCTTAGCCTCCCAGTGGCTGGGACTACAGACACCTGCCACAATGCCCAGCTACTTTTTAGACAGGGTCTCATTCTTGCTCAGGTTGGTCTCAAACTTGTGAGCTCAGGTGAGCCACCCACCTCAGCCTCCTAGAGTGCTTGGATTACAGACACGAGCCACTGTGCCTGACCCTTACTTGTAAAATATTTTAATGAATATTTTGTAAGCAAAGGTACATTTACCTACAATTTCCCTGTTTTTCTCTTGTATGGTGAGTCTAGGGGTGATATTTGGAATACCCTGTATATCATAAGAGAGAGATTATACCTAAATCAATCTTAGAACAGATAATTCATCTTCTCAAGGATATGTCCTTAGTCATCTTCCCTATGGTCATTATACCTCTCTCTCATTCACTCAATTGACAACAATTTGCTGGTGTTTATGGAATGTTTAGTCTTGACTATGAGGTTCACTCATGACCCTGGGGGGAATGTGGGAAATGAAACAGAGTATGCCCCTTATGGCTGCAGCTATTATTTCTCAAGAAGGCAAAAATCTCTGTATTCAGCTTGTTACTTTAGTTTTAAGTTTTACTTCCATTGACACTGACTCAGTATTGACTCTGGAAGGAACTTGATGAACCCATATCTGAGCTGTGTGTTCATCTTAACCATACTCTTTGCTCAGGATTTAGGACAAGGCATTTCAGATCATGTGTGAGTCCACTTCTCTACCCCTGTGGTCACAGGGGTGAGGCCTGTGCGAAAGCAAAGGGAACATCTCTCAAACAGAAAGTAGGGTTATTAGAATTAGGGAAGAGACAGGGAAATCTACAAACAAAATGCTAACTACAGTCAACCAGATTTATAGCCTAATAGAAATTACAAAGGAGTTTTAGTATGTACTGAATCCATGAAATATATTAATTTTCAGGATTCAGGGAGGAGAAATCAGAATTCTACAAATTATAAGAGAATCATAAAATCATACCTTATTCTGAAATATATCTACTATTCTTTACTCATTAACATAGATGTAAAATTGCTTAATAGGTAAGTTATATTTAGAAGTAGATACAAAAAAATTATAGTCTATAGATAATATTAAAATGCTGGAATGTGCTAGGAGGGTAGTATTTGATCATTGCAACATTTGCATCTCCAAGCAGGATAACATCCTGTACATATTTGTATGCGCAGAATCACATAATTAAGGTCATGTTTTGCTTCCAAAATGTATTTCTTGGAACATGGCTCATAGGTTTTTGTAAAGAATACTACAACATGCATAAATTTATTAATATTTATTTTATTCACAAAAATGACTCATTGTTAGCAGCAAACTAGGCCTGTCACACCTTGTTACAAAGCCAGGGCTACAAGCAACACTGATTGGACTGTGACTGCTTCACCCCAATGTGCTCCTTTCCAGCTACCCAGAAAACATGAGCTGACCCTTCAGTTCTATCTGGTAGGCTGACTCTTTGTTTTTTACTTGATATCAGTGAATTTACTGGACCAGTACCTTCGATATATGATAGTTAGAATTTTTTGGACTAACTTTATCAGGATTAGAGATTTGCAAAAATATTATTTTTTACAGAAATGTCAGAAGGTGTCCCTTCATAGAATTATTACACGAAGTTCAAAAGATTTCATGCTCTTTAATAACAGAGGGTTTTAAGATACTCTTTGGAGGCATCAGGTTGTAGATATAGAATCCAAAAGGTGCACCTTGACCCACAAGTAAAAATGGTGTTGAAAGACAGATACACATGTATGTTGGCCATTATAATCATTCAGTACACACAATTTAGATGCTTGTTAAATTGAGATTAAGTTAGAGTTTATCTTGTTAATATTCTTGTAAGTTATGACACACATATATATTCTAAAATGTCATAGAAAAATATTAGTTTGCATTTATATATCAGTAAATTCACTTCCATCTCTTATCAATTGAATAAATAATAGTTAAATGATGTATTTTAAATGGTATTTATCTCTGTCTCTATTGATGTTTCATTTCACATCTAGTCAACAGAGATCTGGTCAAATAATTTGCTCTCCACCAACAAAATACACAAATGAGGTTAAATAAATCATGTGAAGAATCTCTTTCTTGCAATGTGGGTGAGTCTCTTATATGAATATAATACAATGTATACATTGATACTGAATCAATTTTCATCTAATTCCAGGAGCACAAGTCACTTTGTTTCCTAAATGTATTTTCTGTTTGAGCATTGCTGCACAAAGCTCCTTTTCTGCTGATATTAAAAAAAAAAATTCCCCTTTTTTGTGAAATTTTGAAAAACATTTATTTTTTAAAATGAAAATAACTTTATTCATGTGATTTTTAAAGTCATTTTACACGTATGAGTGTGCACAGCTTATTTTGCAGAAACTCTTTATAACCGTTCAGCACTAGTCTTCATTTAAGGTGCAGGAAAAATTAGTCTTCATTTAAGGTGCAGGAAAAATATGTAGACGGACGTACTTCTCATTTAGCATTTTATTCCAATCACTTAGGTTTTGCATAAATGATTAGTCTAATGTGGGGGAAATTTCCTCACTTCACTCTCTTTTTAAAAAAAATAATTTATTCATAAGAAATTTATGTAGCAAATAATCATTTTAATAGTAAGAATCATTTTAATATTCATATTTATAATGTTGTACAACCATCATCTGTAGCTTCAAAACGATTCCATCAGTACAATTTTCTTTTTTTTAAATTGTATGAGCTTCATTGAAGAAAGTTACACTGATTGCATTTGTTAGGTAAAGTCCCTCCTGTAACTGCACCCTGCCCCCAACAGATGTGCCGTACAGCGTGCTTCCACTCCCTCCCTCCTTTTCTCCCTAATCCCTCTTTCCTCTATACCCCACTGTGTATTAGATCATCTACTGTCTTCATATTAAAATTTAGTACATTTTATTCTTCCCTCTCCATTCTTGTGATGCATTACTAAGGAGAATGTGTTCCAACTCAATCCAAAAGATGGATTAATACAAAAGATGTAAAGCCTCCATGTTTTTAAGGGCTGAATAGTATTCCATGGTATACATATACCACAGCTTGTTAGTCCATTCCTGGGTTGGTGGGCATTTAGGCTGTTTCCACATTTGGATGATTGTAAATTGAGCTGCGATAAGCAGTCTAGTGCAACTGTCCTTATGATAAAATGATTTTTTTCTTCTAATTTGAGTTCTTTGATGATTCTCCACACTTCCTTCCAAAATGTTGTATTAGTTTGCAGTCCCACCAGCAGTGTAAAAGTGTGCTGTCTCTCTCATTCAGGTCCTGGGAATCATCAATTTGCCTTTTTTCTCTAAAGATTTTAAGATATTTTATGTTAATGTTGACATAATCATATAATAGGTGACCTTTCTATGTCTGGCTTCTTATAATTAACTTGATTATTATATAATTAACTATGTTCATGTCATAGCAAGTCTCAATACTTCATTTTTTTTTTCATGGTGGAATACTATCCCACTTAGGTGTATATCATAATTTTATCTATTCATCCACTGACGGGTATTTGGGCTTTTTCCATCCTGGGCTATTGTGAATAGTGCTTCACTGAATGTGGGCATTTATTTACTTATTTAAGTACCTCTTTGCAATTCTAGGTTGAAATTGTAGAGTCTTATAGCTAGTTCTATGTTTAACTTTTTGAGAAACTTTAAGATGTTTTTAACAGAGGATGCACCATTTTCCTTACAAATAGTAAGTTATGAGGGCTTCGGTTTCTCCAGATCTACGTCAATGCTTATTTTCTATTTTAAATTATAGCCATCGTAGTAGCTACGCTACTTCTTTATTGTCTTACTTTGCATTTGATGGATAGCCAATGACATTGAACCTTTTTTCATTCACTTATTGGTCATTTGTGAATCTTAGAATAAATGTCTACCTATGTTCTTCACACATTTTTTAAATGATTTGTTTATCTTTTATTGTTAAAGTCTAAGTATTCCTTGTATATTCTGGATACCAGAACCTATTATAATGTGATTTGATTCTCTCCCTGTCTGTAGGTTACCTTATCATTTTATCAGTAATGTACTGTTTGGACTGAAATGTGTTCCTCTAAAACATATATAAACCTTGTAATGCTAACCCACAAGGTGACCACATTTGAAGTTGGGGCCTTTGAAGATGTAATTAAGTTTAAATGATGTTACCAGAATGGAGCCCTAACCTAATATGGCTACATAGGTGTAAGAAATGTAAGAGACCCCAGGGATGTCCACACACAGAGGAAAAGCTGATAGGGTGCAGTGAGAAGGCAGCCACCTGTAAGCCAAGAAGAGAGGCCTCAGAAGAACCAAACCTGTCACAACTTTTCCCATGGACTTTCTTCCTCTAGAACTATGAGAAAATAAATTTCTGCCATTTAAACCACTCAGTCTGTGATATTTTGTTTTAGGAACTGTAGCAAACTAATACATGTTTGGTGATGACTGACAATTTTTAATTTGATGGAGTTCACTTTATGTATTTTTTTTCTGTTATTGCTTAATTTTTTGGTGTTATATCTAAAGAATCCATTGCCAAATCTAAGGTCATGGTAATTTAACCTTATGTTTTCTTCTGTTATTTTTATGATTTTAGTCCTTATATTTATGTCCTTGATCCATTTTTCGTTATTTTTTTTAGTATGGTATGAGATAGCAGTCCAGTTTCGTTCTTTTGCATGATGATACCAGTTGTTCCAAAGCAATCTTTATTTTTTTTTTTAAAGATTAATATATGAGTACAAGCAAATAGGTTACATTGTTTGCATTTCTTAGGTAAAGTTCACCCGGGAGGTGTGCCATATGCCCCTACATTGTACCCATTGGGTAACAGCTTACCACAACTTCTCCTTCCTCCCCCTCCTCTCCTATTTGAATTTCACTGTGTGTTGTTTTATTTTTTTTCTGTATGGGCATGTAGTTTCATATTAGTATTGAGTACATTGAAGACTTGGTTTTCCATTTTTGTGATACTTAGGAGAGTGTTCTCCAAATCCATCCAGGTAAATACAAAAGATATGAAGTCTTTCTTCATGGCTGAATAGTATTCCATAGTGTACATATACCATAGTCCATTAATCCATTCAACACAACTTTTGAAGACAATCTCCTTTCCCAATTTAGTCACCTTGACAGTCATGTTAGAAATCAGTTGACTCTAAATATACGGGCTTATTTCTGGATTCTCAATTCTATTCCATTGCCTACCTATCTGTCCTTATGCCACTACTAAATGGTTTTGAGTGATGTAATGTTATACTAAGTTTTAATACAGAGAAGGGTAAATCCTCCAATTTCTCTTTGAAGGTCATTTTTGCTGTCTGGGGACCCTTATAATTCCAGGCAAATTTTAGAATTAGCTTTACAATTTTTGCAAAGACAAAAGGCCACTGGAGTTTTGATGAGGATTATATTAAATTTGCAGATTACTTTTGAGTGTATTGATAGCTTAATATTGAGTTTCACCCCATAAACACGAGATAATTTTTCTTTTTATCGGATGACATGATTCTACAAATCCCCTCAAAACACACACAAATGTTACTAGAACTAACAAATCCATCAAAGTTACAGGATGCAAAATAAACGCACAAGAATCAGTATGTTTCCACAGAAACTTCAATTTGAAAAGGAAATTTAAAAAATAATTTACATGTCTAATAGCATCCAAAAGAAGCAAAAACCTGGAAGTAAGTTTAACAAAGGTGGCAAGATTAGAGACTTATATACTGAAAAAACTTTTAAAGAAGGATGAACATTACTGAAATAAAAATACAAATACAAATAGCAGAAGCGAAAGTGTGCATCTTTCCTTGTTCCTGATCTTAGATGAAAGCTTTCAGGCTTTTGGCATGACCATGACATTGATTGTAGTTTTTCATATATGGCTTATCATGTTCAGGAATTTATCTGCAATTTCTGTTGATTTAATATCTTATTGTGAAAGAGTGTAGATGTTTTTCAAATGATTTCTCAGTGAAAGTTGAGATGATGATTTTTTACGATTGTTTTCAATAAATGTGATGCATTTCACTGATTGGTTTTCTTTTGTTGAACCAAAACTGCATTACTAAGATGAATCCTTATTAGTCATAGTGTGCAATCCATTTAATATTCTGTTAGATATGCTTTGCCAGCATTTGAGAAATAATCATATCTATATTCATAAGTAATACCCATATGTAGTTTTCATTTCTTATGACATTATGTGGCTCTAGTATTAGAGTAGTGCTAACCTAAAAAAAAAAAAAGGTGTTAGAAAGTTTTCCTTTTTATTATGTTTTATATAAGAGTTTGAGTAGGATTAGTAGTAGTATACCTGTATATAGTCAATCGAATTCAAATGAAGTTATCTGCTCCTGGACTTTTCTTTTTTAGGACGTTTTCTACTCTTAATTGAATCTCTGCTTATAATAAATTTATTCAGATTTTTCTTATCTTCTTGAGGTAGTTTATTAATTGGTGTGTTTCTAGGACTTTGTCCATTTCACCCAGGTTATCAAATTTGGGGCATACAAAATTATTTATAATAGTTTATAAAAATCTTTTTCAATTTCTGTAATGTCTTATACAGTGATGTTCTTTCTTCTATTACCAATTTCAGTTTTTTTACCTTCTGTCTCTTTTATAGTCAGTTAAACTAAAGGCTAGTCAATTTTGTTGATCATTTCAAATAAGTAACTTCCATTTTTATTAATTCTTTCTATTATTTTTATATTCTATATTTCATTTAAATACATCATTTTATCTTACCATTACTGTTTTACTCTTTCTGGGATTTTGAGACTACTTTGATTTTTTTTTTCTACTTTTTTAAGGTACAAAATTAGGTTACTTATTTGAAATAGGCATTCTATTTAATTTAGTCATTCACTACTATAAATTTCTCTCTCAGCAGTGTTTTTGTTACATCCAATAAATTTGGGTACATTGTGTTTTAATTTAAATTTATACTTAAGAGAGATAGAAGGCAAAGAAATTTTAAAAATACTTAAGTGATACATTAGACTCTTGAAAAGTATGCAATTTTTCTGAATGATTTTAATGAACAAGTTAGCAGTATGAGACAAACAAGAATATTTGATCACTGAATATTTGAAGGACTTCTTAATGATACAAGCAGTAATTACTGGATTTACCCATTGCAAAAATCCCTTAAGAAGATGGAATAGTTTATTTTAAAAGGGTAATATTTTAATGATTTTAAAGGATATTATTATTTAGAGATGTATTCTGAACCAGTTTCAAATGGAAATATATGTCTGTATCTCCACAACACAAAAGTACAAAGATTGTATTTGGAATGATCAATTAGGGCAAAAAAAAAATAGGAATATAGTAAAAACACTATTGAAAATGTATCTCAAGAATGTATCCAATGTACTCAGCCCTACTATGAAACTAATTTATGGCTTTCACATGAAAGCTATAACCCAGTTATAACCTAAGAATATGGGGAAGGGGGAGAGGGAGGAGAGAAAGGGGGGAGGTGGGCAGAGGGAGGGTGATTGGTGGGATCACACCTGCGGTACATCTTACAAAGGTGTATGTGAAACTTAGTAAACGTAGAACATAAATGTCTTAACACAATAACTAAGAAAATGCCAGGAAGGCTATGTTAACCATTGTGATGAAAATGTGTCAAACAGTCTATAAAACCAGTGTATGGTGCCCCATGATTGCATTAATGTACACAGCTATGATTTAATAATAAAAAAAAAGAAAAGAAAATGAGATCATAACCTTTGAGGTTAGGGGGTGTGTACACTAAAGCTTGTTTTATCTTATTTTACTATATGTCCCATCAGAGTTTGCATTTTTTAATAATACATTTGCTGAAAACACTTGTATCAAAATCAATTGTGTTTATTGCATACATTACTTTCTTTAAATATCAGCTTGCCAATTACAAACAAATATATTTGAATATATAATATTTGAATACATACAAATATATATTTGAATATATATTAAATATTTTCTATATATATATAGAAATAGAAATAGAAAATATTTCCCTCCTCCACAGATAAGAACTTTTGTTAACCTTGCTTATTGATCAGTACACATGTAATAGCCATGAGTCAGGTTGAATGTAGTCTACTAACTTTCTTCTTATTTCCTTTTTCATTGTATAAAGTTCTTAAGTAATGGAATAGATAAAGTTACTTTGTAAACTTTTAACCTTAGCTCAGAAATTTCATATTTTTAATTCATACATTTAGAAGAGCACAGGATTCTTAATGATACAAGCAGTAATTACTGAACTTTCCCATTGCGAAAAAAAATGAGAAGATGGTATACTATAGTGCAAAAATAAGAATATCTGGAAAATTATAATAATTCAATTCTGCATCTATAAACTCTTAGGTTGAAAACAGTCCAGGGAATATGAGCATAATAATCTTTTATAAAGCTTAAAGAAAAAAATAGAATAAATTTCTATTGTTGCCTAGGAAAGGCAGCAATAAGAAAATCAATAGTCTCTTCTGATTAGGGTGTATTTGTGTATGTGGTATACACGTGTGTACGTGTGTGTGTATATCTATATTAGAGTGTGTGCTACTTGTATATCACCAGAAATATAAAGTAGGAATTCTGAAAAATATTATTTAACATTTTCTTTGCCTATTACAAGAAAAATCTATTTCTTCACAATTTTTGTTCAAAAATAAAGCACAGCTTTCAATTTAATTTACAAAAACGTTTTACATTACATATAAGGTGGCTAAGATAGCAGAACTTTAAAAATTAAATGTAATTGCCTGGAAATACATGGAAATTGAAAGATAAATTAAATTGACACTGAAATAATCCTTCTAAATTTCATATCTTTTAGGAACCTATATAGTACAATTCATATCATGAAGATTTAATCTTCTGAAACACTAGCAGATAAAGTCTTTAGATAGCAAATAATGTCAGAGAACATTGTGAGTTCTCAACTATTTAAATCTCTGAGATTCCAGCAAAATTTAGCAAAGGTGATTATCATTCTGAAGAGATTCTTGGAAAATACATGACCTTTCCTAGAACTAAAGAAATCCCTCATTTCAGGTACTTTTTGCCAATAAGTCTGTAATATGCTCCATGCTGTCCTTGACAGACAAAAACAGCAGCAATAATTTTACAACCATTTTGAATTACTCAACTTATTGCTTTGAGTCTGCATAAAGTTCTACCACCAACATTGAGTTCTTGCAAAGAGATATTTGGTAATTCTACAGCATCCCTATCAACCTTATGAGCTTCTGATTTAGATTATTACATATAAATCACGGACTTTTGCTTTGGGTATGAGTAGTAAAGACAATTCCAAACAGTCTAAACATCAGGTTATCTTATTTTGTGGTGCTTTTCTTTATTACTCTTTGCAAATTTTACTCTTTTTAGTTTACAAATTGATAGTGTGTGGCGATTCTGCATTGAGCAAATCTTCAGGCGTCATATTGCCAATAGTATTGATCACTTTGTGTTTACATGGCACATTTTGGTAATTCTCTCAACATTTCAAACTTTTAAATTTGTATTTTATCTGTTATAATAATAATAGTGTTATTTAGTGTTACTGCTGTAACTATTTAGGGGTGCCCGTATAAGACAGTAAATGTAATAGATAAGTGTTGTGCATGTTCTGACTGTCCCGCTGACCAAACCATTTCCTGTCTCTCTGCCTCTCCTCATGCTTTCCCGCTCCCTGAGACACAACAGTATTGAAATCAGGCCAAATAATAACTGTACATGAAGCTTGAAGTAATCAAATAAAAGGAAGTTTCACATTTTAAATCAAAAGCTGGAAATGATAAAACTTAAAGGTACATCCAAAGCCAAGGTAGACCTCTAGTACCAAACAGTTAGCAAGTTGTGAATCAAAGAAAACACTCTCGAAGGAAATTAAAGCTGATATTCCAGTGAACACATAAATAACGAGAAAGTGAAATGACCTTATTGCTGATATGGAGACATTTCCAGCAGTGTGGATGGAAGATCAAATCAGCCTACAATCTTCTCTTAGGCCAAAGCCTAATCCGGAACAAGGTCCTTTCTCTGGTTTTATGAAGGGTCAGAGAGGTGAAGAAGCAGCAGAAGAAAGGTGGGAAGCCGACAGAGTTTGGTTCTCATGAGGTTTATTCCCACAACATAAAAGCACAAAGGGACATAGAAAGAGCTGATACAGAAGCTGCAGCAAGTTATCCAGAAGAGTTAGATAAAATCATTGATAAAGGTAACTAAATTAAAAAATGCATTTTAATAAAGAGGAAATAGCCTCATAGTGAAAGATGTCATCTAAGGCTCTCAAAGCTATAGAGGAGAATTTGATGCCTGGCTCCAAAGCTTCAAAGAACACCATGACTCTGTCACCCAGGATTACACAGGGATGACTGGAAGTTCAAGTTAATGCTCATTGGCCATTCTGAAAATCCAAGGACCCTTAAGAATTATGCTAAATCTGCTTTGCCTGTGCTGTCTAAATGGGAAAACGAAAAAGCTTAGATGGGAGCACATCTGTTTATAATGTGGTTTACTTAACAACTCCGCTGTTAAGACCTGCTGCTCAGAAAAAAAGACATTCCTTCCAAAACATTACTGCTCACTTAACAATGCAGCTAGCCGGCCAAGAGCGCTGATGGTGAGGTACAACAAGTGAATGCTGTTTTCGTGACTGCTAACACGACATCCATTCTGTAGCCCATCGATCAGGGAGTGAATTTTGCTTCTAAATCTTATTATTTAAGAAATACATTTAAGAAGGCTATTGCTGCCATAGATAGGGATCCTGCTTATGGATCTGAATAAATGGAAAACATTCTGGAGGAATTTACCAACCTAGATGTCATTAAAAATATTTATGATTCATGGAGGAGGTTAAAAATACCATCATCAACAGGAGTCTGGAAGAAGCAGATTCCAACATTCGTGGATAACTTTGGTTCAAGCCTTCTTGAAGTAGCTGCAGATGTTATGGAAATAGCAAGGCAATTGGAATCAGATGTGGACCTTGAAAATATGACTGAATTGCTGCAATCTCATAATCAAAATGTAATATGTAAGTAGTTACTTCTTATGGATAATCAACTCCGTAAGAGAACGAAGGTACTTCTGGTGAAGATGTTATGAATTATGACCAACAAAGGATTTAGAATATTTCATAAACTTAGCTGATGAAGCAGCAACAGTGTCTGATAGGAATGACTGATTTTGAAAGAAGCTCTTCTGTGGGTAATGTGCTATCAACAGTATCACATGCTCTAGAGAAGTCTTTTGTGAAATGAAAATCTAGTACATGTGGCAAACTTCATTGTTATTTTACTTTAGAAATTGCTACAACCATTCCATCCCTCAGGAACCATCAGTCTGATCAGTCGCCAGCCCTCGTCATTGAGACCAGACCCTCAATAAGCACCAGGACTTTCCAAAATCTCAAATGACTGTTAGCAATTTTTAGAAAATAAGTATTTTTACTTAAGATATATAGATATTTTTAGACATAGTGTTATTAAACACTCAACAGGATTGAGTACAATAAAAACATCTTCAATATGCAAAGAGAGAGAAAAAAATTCATCTGACGTGCTTTATTGAGGTATTCATTTTATTACGGTGGTGGCACTGAACCCACAATATTTCTGAGGTATATATATGTGTGTGTGTGTATATATATATGTATATCATATATTCTGTATAGAAAGTAATATTTTCACAATTAAAATTTCATTGTATATTATACACTCTGCACACTTCAAGTGCTCAATAGCCCAGGTGGTTCGTGGCTACATGGATGTAAAGTATTTCCTTCATTGCCAAAAGTTCAATTTAGCAGTGCTGAACTAGTCAAGACAAGAGGGGAAGAATAATCACTTTTTTTCCAAACTAGAGAATCACGAAACAGTATACTTTTTGCAGAGAATTAAAAACATTAATAAAACATAAATCGTAATGTCAAGAGTAAAGGGAGATGTAATTGAATTTTTAGCCATAGGCGAGATTATGGCCTTTATGTCATGCTAAGTAACTTAGAATTTATACTCTAGGCCAGCGCATATTTCCACAATAATGTTCCTGTAAGCAGGAATCCATGAGATATAAATTGGTACTGAAAGGGGAGAAAAGGGGGAAGAAGAAAAGATTTTACTGACATAACAGATCTTTCTTCAAATCCAACATTTTGCTGTCTCATCATTCGCACGAGGTAATTAAATATGCTAACATCCTATCTAAAAATGTATCATTTAAGTTTATTCCAAAACTCAAGTAGAAATGAAACATTTGCCTGGATAAAATGTCCCATCTGCTCTTTACTCTATTAGTGGTAAGCCCAGTCCCAGAACTTTGTGTGTAGTCCTAAAATTATTCTATCCATTTATCCATGTCTCTATCTATCTATCTTTATTTAACTATATTTTCAGTAGAATATATATATATATATATATATATATATATTGGCTTTCTTCCAATTATTAAAAAATTGATTGTTTCCCTTTTTTCCTCTTTATTTAATGTTTCTGATATATATTTTTTACATGTTAGAGTTGGTACTTTTCCCCCTTTCTGACTCTACATCTTAAATATTAAACTTACTTAGTTACCAGAGACATTTCCAGGCCAATTCTGACATGTCACTTTATCATGCAGTTAAAATATCGGGTCTCCCACTATCAACTGGACCCTTAGTTGACAGCTGTTCCAAAACTTGCAGAACTAATCAACTACCATCATTCTGTTTGATGCTGGAGCCCACGGATTTAATGACTACAATTAAGTTTGTTTCCTTAGGAGAATAGAATTATGGATACTTGTTTTTTTCCCTTATGATCCAACTGATTATGCTTCCTCAAGCTAGAGCTTGTTTGGATATTTTAGGAGTTTCCTCAGCTGGTGTTTCTTTTTTCCCCCTAAATTAGTAATTATATACACTGTTGCAAATCCTGGCAACCAACGAATATTAGAACACTTGATTCATCTGCAGCTATGATCTGCCCATTTATGTTTTCTGGTATTTAAAGTCATTTATTTTACTAACGAGGTTTTAAATTTCCTTTTCAATACCAGTTTACTGGATGTGACTTGCCTTTTTACATTTGCGTGTCAATTGGGTGGCAATTGAATGTATACAAATATGCTTTTATAAAGTCTGCATTTCTTTATGCTCATAAAGTAGCCCATTAAAATTTATATGAAGACAAGATAACCGATTCTTGACCTTTCTTTTTGCATTTTAAAATAAACTGTTTTTGTTTCACTTTTTTTTTTTCCCCCTAACAGGATGTTCTTTTGTGGCACAGGCTGGAATATGGTGGCATCACCAGAGTTCACTATAACCTCAAATTCCTGGACTCAAACAATTCTCCTGCCTCAGCCTCACAAGTGGTTGGGACAATAGGAACAAACCAGGCACCTGGCTAATACTTTTTGAAAATTCACGGAGAGTGGAGGGACTCTTGTTATGTTACAAACTGGTCTGGAACTTCTGGATTCCTGCAATCCTCCCACCTAGCCCTTCCAAAGTGAACTACCATGCCCAGCCCTGTTTCACTTTTTCAGTATTAAGTATGATGATGCAGAAATGTCTTGAAACAATTTAGCTTCTCTCCCATTTATACTTTCTATGTACGTAAAATGCTTAATCTGAGGCTTAAGAGATACACTACTTCTGAGAATACTTTATAAAATCTTAAAGCATACATACCTAACATGTATATGAATATGTGTGAATCTGTGCATATGTGTGTATGTAAAGTCACAGCCTGTGGAAGACAAAAGAAAGTGTTGTTTCAATTTACAACATTGGTTCGTGGTGGCTCATGCCTGTAATCCTAGCTATCTGGGAAGCCGAGGCAGGAGGATCAATTTGGTTCAGGAGTTCAAGATCAGCCTGAGCAAGAGAGAGACCCCATTTCTACTAAAAATAGAAAAATTAGTTAGGTGTTGTGATGGACACTTGTAGTCCCAGCTACTTGGGAGACTGAGGCAGGAGGATTCCTTGAACACAGGAGTTTGAGGTTGCTGTGAGCCAGCTGATGCTATAGCACTCTAGTGTGGGGCAAGAGAGTGACCCTGCCTCAAAAAAAGAAAATTACTATATTGGACTGCTCATATTAAAATCAACCAAAAGTGAGATTCTGTTACAGATTTATTCCTATCAGAGTAAACCTACGAGGGAAAAAATTCCATTCTTTCTAACTGAAAATTATAAATTGTCAACTCTACTAAAAAGGTTTTCCTAATCTGAAGGGAAAAATTGTTCTTTTGTTCCCCTAGTTCTCTTTGTATGCCTTTTACAATTTTATAATGGGCTTCCACCTTATTTATCTCCCATCTAAATTTATAGTTACAAGAAGGTATAGATTGTACTTCAATTACAGTATGAGAAATTCTAGGCTCACATCCTTGCCATTACATAAATGTTTATTGAAACATTTTTGTTTGAAATATTTAAACATTCCATAACAGATTAGAAAAGATATTGAAGATTCAATCAAATTTATGCAGTCATTTTGGTGACTGATAAAATTTGATGATGGAATAATAAATTATTTGATATGGAGGTATATTGAAAACTGGCCTGTCAACCTAATTCACCATCGTGTACCACTTGTGTTGAATGTCTCAAGCAATGCATTGTATGTTTTACCTAAACAAGCCAACACAAGGGTTTATTTCTTTTGTAACTATGGGATAGTGGTAAATAGCTAGCTTATTTCCACAAGTCCAGCTTATATCCTGAAACTAATAGGGAAGCTCTTTACTTTGGCTGGTTAATCATTTCGTATTTTCACATTTTAAAATCAACTACTTTGGGACTCAGGTTTGTACTAGACATACCTAAACTTTCACTTTTGTGGAAAACTTTTGCAGAAATCAACGGAAGTTGTTATCGCTTCCATTCCATTCATTCCTGTGGTGGTCGATAGTGGAAGGAAATGAGAAAAACATGAAGTTTTTTTTCTTCCTCAAGATCTATTCAAGTCATCTTATCTACCACAGCAAGCGAGCACATCTACAACGTGAAAGAACAGAAACGAGGCCAAAAACTTATCTTACAACTCATCTTCATTTTATATAAACTGGACCTCTCTGCTTTCTGCGTTTTCCAGACCACAGTCTTACTTCTTACTTTGGCTCCTATTCTCTGTTTATCCCTTTGGGTTAGTGATTCTTTTGTGGATTCTATACCAGTGTTGAACCTCATTCCTCTTCTTGTTCTTCTCTGAATAATATTTGGAGCCATCTGTTGAATATTCTGTGCTGTTTGATCTCAGATTCTCCCTACTCCCGGCCCACCTATCCCTACACTCATTGTTCACGACTCCACCTAATGATGGAGGTATAAAGAGGTATTTGGTTAATACTTACTTATTACTAGCAACAACATAATAACTTTTGATTTTCAAAACTAATTTTTATTCCTAATCTAATTTAGTATTCGTGTGAATTTTGGATTATTTTACTTCTCTATGCTATAGTTAGCTACTATTACTAGCTTAAAATATCTTTTAGAGGAAAAGTGAGTATACATTGAGGATAAACATATGTATCATTAATTTTATTTATTCCAGCAATCTTTATTCATCATCACCTATTTCTAAACTATAGTACTGGATGCTTTAAAAAATGCTGAGATGAATAAACCATACATTAAAAATCATAGTACCAGTTATGGTGATAAAAAAACAATATAAAGTGTAACAATTTATATTGAGGTAGAAAATACATTAAGACAGCCAATTCCTGGGTGAAGGATACAATTACAACTTGTACTTTACCTTCCAAATGAAAATAATATAATCTAATTGTAGGCATCCTCATATGAATATGAGGCTTATGCAAGAAATAGATACTTGAGTTGTGCTAGAAATGAAATAATAGTAGTTACAATTTTAATTGATCTATTGAGGGGGATACATTTCTTGTAGCAGCATGTGAGAGTACACAACAGTTCTAAAAGGGGAGGGAAAGTAATAAACAGATTTGATCTAAGAAAATCTTGCATATGACCATTCTGGCAGCAACGAAGTCATGCTGAGACAAACAGAGGCAGCAGCCAATAATTAGAGGCTAAACCTATGAGGAATGTGCAAAAGCATCACCACAACTTACCTGCAAATAAGAACAGAAAATGAACTAGTTAAATATAGTGAGTAAATTACAACAAACAAAGGGTGAATACTTCCCCCCATGTTACTAGTTCAGGTTACCCTCTTAATGCTCCCATAATAGCAGTCATTTTTCTTAGAATGAATATTTTTGTTCACTACAAGTATTTGTTTACTTTTTGTGGCAAGATATGTGTGTGTGTGGGGAGGGGTGTGTCCTAACTATGTACAGATCCCAATCCTTAAAAGCTGAATATGTTACTTTTTATGGTGCTATGATCTGAATGTTTGTCCCCTCCCAAATTCATGTTATAATTTAATTGCCATTGTAACATTATTGAGAGGTGGAATCTTTAAGGGGATTGGGCCGTCACTGATCTGTGTTCATGGAAAGGGTGTGATCGGCACCCTCTTATTGTCTTGCCCTCTCAACTTTGAACCAGGTGGTGATGAAACAAGAAAACTCTTTTGTATATCACCTTCATTTTCCAAGGCTCCAGGAGAGTGAGCCAATAAATCTTTGTTTATTATAAACTACCCAGTCTGCAAGGTACTGTTATAGCAGCTCAAAACAAACTAAGACATATGGCAGAAGAGACTTCGATGGCGTGATTAATGTAAGATCCTTGCAAAGGAAAGATGATCCAAGATTATCCATGTGGCCCTGATATAATCACAATAACCCTTGTAAGGGAAACAGAGGAAGACTTAGACTCAGCAAAGATGAAGATAGGAAGCAACAATTAAAATAATGCATTTTGAAGATGGGAGAAGAAGCTACAAGTCAAGAAAAACAGGGAGCGGCTACTAGCCAAAAAGGCAAGGAAATTGATGCTCCTTTCGGAGCCTCCACCAGGAAACAGCCTTTCTAATACCATTAACCCAGTAAAGTTGATTTTTGGACCTTTGACTTCCTTAGGAGAATAAATGTATGCTATCATAAGCCACCAAGTTTGTGGTAATTTTTTATGGCAGCAACAGGAAATTAATGCATCTCTTTAATTTTCCACATTTTCTCCTGTACTTTTACCACTCCATTGTGAAAAGTAGAATAGGGACAAATTTCTCTCTTATCTCTGTTTTTTTATTTTTTAAAGCACGATACTTGTAGAATCTGGCAAAGTGCTCTGGTATGTATTCACTGCTCGATGTGTGTTTCATTAATTAAATGTTCAAATTTATTAAGAATAAAGAAGACATAGTTAAGAGTCCAGAACACTGGATTCGGTAATGAGCTTCATTCTGATGTAACTCAGACAATAGATACTAGACCTACTGTAACCAGAATTGGAAAAATATTAATAAATGAATAACAGTAGTTATAGAACAATGAAATATTTTTGTTTCAATAGAAAAAATAAAAATTGCACTACAGCAATTTTATAAATAGACTGATCGATAAGTGGAAATTCCTTTAGTTCCGAAAATATGAACTATTGCAGCATCTTATACAAGTTATACAGTGATTAAAATCTCTGCTTAATAGAGAAGATAAAAAACATGTGAAACTCAGTATTCTAGCTATGGTAAATTTGGAAATGTCTAAGATATCCTCAGACAATTTGGATGATTAATTCATAGTCATAAGGCAAATTAGACACGGACAATTTTCCCCTCTACAACGAGGTTGTTCTAGGAGGTTAATAAATAGTGCGGCCAAGATCCCCTGATGTCACCTTCAGAAGAAGCAGATGAAGATGGATTGGACACTGTCTATTTCTTAGGTTCCTTTTCCACATTCAGATAAAGGCCTACACGGGGCAGAATAGAATCCATACACAGCAGTGCATAATGTGATTTGCAAAACTTTCTTCAGATAACAGTGAAAGGGCCCAGCATAAGGATAATTAGAAGCAGGATCATCTAAAGAATTTACAGAGACAGGAAGCCTGCAACTGAGAATGAATAGGTCCATCAATAACACAAATAGCACCATGGGAGAGATGATGTACAAATTACAAGGCAGAATGAACTTATTTAACAGCACCTGGGAACTTATCCAGGAATATTTTATGTTTTCTCTGAAAGAACATTTAATGTGCATGGAAAATAGGGCAATTTTCATGACAAAGTCCTAAATAGAGCGAACATTCAAATGTCATCAAATTATGCCTTGCCTAAAGCTAAAATATAAAATACCCTTCCAATTTTTTGACTAAGTTTATGTGATCTGTTTCTTGTTCTTTGATTGATTCTTATAATAAAGGCTCCTGTTTTAATGCATTATCAGAAATTATGGCAATTGTATTATAGCAGGAGGAATATTGTATTTACTCAATTATAATATGCAATTACCAAACTTGTTCAATATTAAAGTGAATGCCACAAACATTAAAAGTTAAAAAATTGCTTTTCATTCTGTAGTTGATTACCAATACGTGAATCAAATTAAAACATATTCTTGTGTTAAAGTTAGTAACAAGCATGTCTATTTCTTTCAGCATAATTAAAGTATATTTGCTTTTACATGCATTAAGTTTGGTAACTTTTTATTATTAAGTGTGAATACTTTCAGAAAATGTGTCTATTTTCTTTGAGACTTTTATACATGCTGATCTTTTTAAAAGCGTTTTTCAAATGTCTTTTTATGTAGGCTTTGAGAAGGTAGTGAAACTGCATGCAGTCCAGGATGCTTCACAAAAAGTTGGGAAAAAATATTACCCAGATGAAAGAATGAGTTTCCTAGATTCTATTCAGATATTAGGCCTAGACCCGCAACAATGTCTATAAACTGTGTGTGTATATAGAGAGTACGGGTGAATTGTAATACCTTTTAAAAATGTTTGCATTAATACAAAGGTACATAAGGTTAGGTTACGCTGTTTACATTTGCAAGATTGGAGTTGAAGGACATTCTCCTTAGTAAAGCATCTCAAGAATGAAAAAACAAGCATCCCATGTACTCAACACTACTTCGAAACTAGTAGATGTAATACTTTCTGATACAGTAACCACTCTAGACCATGTCAAAATAGGGCTTAGAAGTGGAAGATGAAAAATAAAAAAAATCAGAGAGATTAGAACTATAAGAGTTTTGCAAAAAATGAGTTAAAAGAGGCAAATAACTGGGCTCATAGTGCTCTATGTACATATTAAAGATTTTTCCTCTGCCCTCTGCCATACCATGGAATTCTGCCACAGACAGATGTCTAATATGTCAGCTTGTTGACATTTGCCATTTAGAAATTTACATGTATGTTATAATAAAGGAGAATTGGTTGTATTAACAAGAACATTGAAATGCCAGTTTTTACTCTGCCATCAGTTTTCACTTCACAAATTTAAAACTTTCTCCATGTACTTACTTTTTGTTTCTTCATAGTTCCTGCTGAGATCCTGTTTTTGAGTCTAAATTTGAATTTCCATACCCAGACTGATAATCTGCATGTCATAAAGTGTAGAAATAATTTTATTCTTAGAATTTGCTTTTTTTCTTCCATTTCCTCTATCATTAAATGGTACAACCCCCAAGGAATTATAATAGACTGTTGCATTTCTTCTTTTCTGCCATATCCAATGAGTCACTAACGTTGTCATAAATTGTCTCTCCAGGTCTCCTTCTTCTGCTCTCCATCGGGTGATCACAGTCTAAGCTCACAGCCATCCTGCTTCCCACTTGATATAACATTGAGCAGGGCCTCCAATTCCATTGGATCCTGATCCAGCAACATCTTCCGATCTATGCCAGCGACGATTGAACCTGCCGTTCTGATCACACCATTCCCTGCTTAATATCCTTCCAGGATTTTCTACCATTTTCAAAATAAGGTTTCTACAAGAAGATGTTAAATCAAAACATTTTTATTTCGAGTAATTCCTACTTGTGTCTGACTTGAAACTTCTTTATTCAGAAAATAAAAAATATTCCGTGTTTCCCAGGGAAGGCAGAATTGGGCCAATAATGTGGAGATTATTGCTTTGCTATAAATGTCAAAATAATATCGGGGTTGGGCGGTACCTGTGGCTCAAGGAGTAGGGCGCTGGCTGCATATACCAGAAGTGGCAGGTTCAAACCCAGCCCCGGCCAAAAAAAAAGTGAAAAATAATACTGGGGTTGAGTCCCTAAAGTCCAGGTGAGGAAATAAGTGATAATAAATGATGTTCTACATATTTTAGGCTTCTTTGGAAAAGAGAGAAAAAAGAGTTCTCAAAATTCTCAGATTTCTTTAATATATATTAAGATACAAGCCTGATGAACTCAGGTCATGGAGAAGTTTGTTGTTTTTGTTGTTGTTGTTTGGTTTGCTTGCTACTTTCGTTTATAAAGCAGATAGAAACATGTGGCATGTCAAAGAGTGTTGTGCTGAAAATAAAAAGTCAATGTATATCTACTTTTTTTAACCAAAAGATGATGGAAGAAAGAGAGGAAAAAAAAGACAAAAGTTTAGATATTAATCTTGTCTTTATTCCTGTTTCTACCACAGGGTTCCCTTGCAAGGGCAATTTGTTACACAACTAAGAGGCTGATGTCTCTTCTAATCCCTGCAATGCTGAAAGTCTGTACCCTTTTCAGAGAATCTTGTTTCACTGATAATTACTTTAATATAATGCTTGAGTGTAGAAATATTAATTTTAAGGAAAGCACTTATATAGACAGACCTGAGAAATAGTCTTCTTGTTCTCTACTGATAATATACAACATATGATAGATGACCACGTCTCTGTCCCCCTAGGATGTAGAGGAATGGAGGATGCTGGATGGAAGAACAATGGCATAAGAGGAACTTCTCATGAGAAGGGTTTCGATGAGTAGACCCACGGACAGAGAAGGGTCAACTGTGGAAGTGCAGCAGTGCTCATGGCGGCCACATTGAGTCACCACAGGAGAACCCGGAGGTGCTGGTTGTCATGAGCAGACAGGTTTCCTGTTATAGGAGCTGAACCCTTAACTGTGGCATAGAAAGGTCCTGAGAGACGGCAGGAGACAGCTTAGCTCCTTCCCAATATTATGAGGAAACCCAAAGGCCTCCATGCCACTGAGGGAAGGAGGACCAAAAAGAAGAAACTCTGAAGGGTAAGACATCATGAAACATCAAGTAATTTGCAAACCGAACTATTTTGAACTAGATTTCACTAAGAAACATTCCACTGGCAAAATCAAAAGTATTCAATGATTACTGATAAAAAGATGTTTAATATAAAAAATAACATTTTTTTTCATTTGCAACAGATAGTACAAATATGCTAACCTCACTCCATGATCAAACTACTTATAAGTGATTTCAGTAATTAAAAAATAATAATTTTTAGCATTCTGTGTTGGGTGCAGGGAATTACCAGTAAGCAAAACAGCACTAACTTTCTGATCTTCTTCCACAGGAAGGTTAAAGATCAGAGAACACAGAAAAATACACATTTGAATAAAATAAAGTCTGAGAACCCAATGCAGTGGTCAAAATATGGAGCAAATTATGCCAAACTTGTTTTTGTTGTTTTTCTGCATGCATTTAATGTTCTAGCTACATTTCTTTTTTGTTTGTCCTTTTTGATTTTTAGAGATAGAGCCTCTCTCTATTTCCCAGGGTGGAATGCAGTGGCCTGACTATAGCTCACACAACCTCCAACTCCCGGGCTCAAATGATCTGGGATTAGAAGCATGCCACCACATCCAGCTAATTTTTAAAATTTTTTTGTAGAGACGAGGTCTGGCTATGTTGCCCAGGGTGATTATATTTCTTAACACTTTCCAATATCGCCAAAGCCTCCAACTTTCACGTGATTGCACATGTTGCCCTCTGTATTACTTTTCTATTGCTGCGGCAACAAACTGCCACAAGCTTTGTAGCTTATAACAACACATATATATTATGTTCCTATTCTGGGGGTCAAAAGTCCTAAACTTATGGTATCGACAGGCTATGTTCTTCTGGAAGCTCTATGAGGGAATTTATTCCCTTGCCTTTATTAGATGCTACAGGTGTTTTGAGCCTTTCTCCTAGGATCTCTATCTGTCCACCTGCCTATTTATCCCCAACTTGACCTTCTTGCCCTCTTGGGACTACATTAGAACCAAGAGTAGTTAATACTACACCTATTTTAAAAGTGAGATTTCAAATGATCTCTATAGCATGGATTCATATACGTGTACCAGGTTATTAACATTAATATGTTTTGATACCACCAAGAAAAGTCCAGATCACATTCTAAGTAATTTGAAATGAATTTTAAATTATTCAAAAGTAGGGCGGTACCTGTGGCTCAAGGAATAGGGTGCCAGCCCCATATGCTGGGGGTGGCGGGTCCAAACCTGGCCCTGGCCAGAAACTGCAAAAAAAAAAAAAATTCAAAAGTAGTCATATGCTAGCTTTAACAACATGTCTAAAGCATACTTCTACTTTTCTGGCACAAAAACTGTGCTGTTACCACATGCATTTCTGAAAATGAGACATGTCGGAAGTACCATACACCATTCTTAGTTCCGTAGTATTCTCCATCAATTTGTCCTACTAAGTTGGAATTATTGAACCTCAGGATGTGGAATTAGAGCTACAATTTTAACATTTTACAAAGCCTGGCATAATATGTAAAACACATAAGCTAATATAAAAGAAATACTCTGTTAAACTAAAATACATTGGGTATGTATAAGATCCTGTCCAAAGCATGACTCTTGTTAAACATAAAACTGTGTGAATTTATATATTTTATTAATACAAAAGGTATGGACTTCCTCTAGCATTAAATAGCGAAATAATAGGTTCTTATGATATATACTATTTGTTCAATCCATCTTTCTTTTAAAAAATTCATGTCATGTAGCCACTCTGCCTGTTCTTATAAGTGCACCGTTTCCCCCTAACATATGTTTTTTATTGAACAAGTTGCATCCTGTTGCTATGAAACAGTCTGTGATAAATGTATGTTTCTTTTATTACCTCATGGAAAAAGTAGCTCTTCATTTATTTCATTATGGAAGACAAGTCCACCAGATCGTCTTAAGGTGATTCATGTTAGAAATATCTGTGCACTCTTTGCTGTGTAGCAAACCTTCCACATGGATTAATTTGTCCTAATGTTCTTCTCTTCAAAGTCACAGCTAGACTTTCAATTAATTCTAAAGCAATATTTGCTGAGAGAGAACTACATTTTACTTTATTGACATATATTTTTCTAGAAGGCTCTGCTTTCCTCCAAGGGAGGAGGAGCAAATGCTTCTCCAGTGAGATGTGATGCTTGGTCTTATGCTGTTACACAAAGTGATAAACATGGGGCATGATTTTTTTTATTGCATTGCTGGGGAGAAAACCAAGTAACCTCTATGGGTGCAAAGGCTTCCCGGGTCATTTCTCGACTCTTTCCAAAGCACAAAGCATTTTCAATATTTTCTTTTCTTTTCGTCTTTCTTTTTCTTTTCTTTTTTGGTAAATTTTTAAAGATACAATCAGCCACATCAATAGTGTCAGCCTCCCAAGTGCTGCTCCACCCTTCAGTGGCATCACACTTAAGAAGATTTAATCTAAAATCCTTTCATTACAGGACACAAGGCTTAAAATAATCTGCCTCTCCACTGCTCATAACCTATCCTCTTATCACTCTGTGTCAGGCATTTTAGAAAACTTGTTTCCAAACAGTCTTGCTCTAATCTCAAAGCCTTTGCATCCTTTCCCTACCTTCAAGTATGAGCAAAGCTCATTCATTTTCCTCCTGGCACTGTTACCAAACCCAACTACATGTTTGGATATTTCAAGCCCCCTTACAATCTTTTCCCTTCTTTCATGTTGCCTATGTAATTTGTTTTATGTACTGCAAATACGTTTTCTCTAGAATGCAAGTAACTTGAGAACAGGGATCGCTTTTATCTTCACTTGCATTCATTCATACTTCTGGAGTACACGCAAATCCTACAACAATGCTTACCACACAGTCAGTCAATAAGCATGTGTTGAATAAACTTCTACGGCTTTAAAATGAGGCAGTGCTATGATTTGAATGTATGCATCTCTCCAAAATCGATGCGCTAGAACCAAATACCCAATGTGATAGCATTAAGAGGAGAAGCCTTTTGAGAAATGACTATGTGATAAGGGCTCTGCCTTCATGGACGGATTAGGGCTGCCACGACAGGAGCTGAAGAGAGTGACCCTGAGCTTTTTGTCCTTCTAGCTCTTCTCCCATGTGAGGACACAGCAACAGGTGTCATCATAAAGACACAGAGTAGCCCTCACAGACACTTAAGTCTCTGGAATCTTAAGCTTGAACTCCACAAACTCCAGATTTGTAAGTAACAAATTTCTGTTCTTTATTAATTATCAGGCTCAAGCATTTTGTTATATCAGCACAAACAAACAATGATAGAAAGTTTTTTGGGGTGTCTTGTCTCATCACAATTATCTTCCATCTGGTCTTCATACTTTCACGATTATTCTGTTCCAATAATCCTCAGTACAAATGGAATGTTTACATCAACTCTGGCTCAGGGATCTTTGCAAATGGAGATGAGAAGATGCTCAGAATGTTGAAGGCTCAGGAGAAACAGGACGTTCTTGGAAAATGGCTATTTAAAAAATGATATTGTCACAAAATGCACTCCATAGAATACAGTGCTGGCCTAATTGAAGTTCAGTTCCCAATTAACCAATGTGAAGATAGATAATGTATTTCATAAGTTCTTTTTACAAATTTATTTTGCTTGCACACGCATAAACTTACAAAGGAAACTGATAAGATGGTAGGAGATTTTAACTGCTAACCCATCCCTGCCTCTGAAAAAGCCATTAAGATATGTTAGGAAGAAATTCAGTTATATTATCTCCTTAGATTAAAATTGGATTATTACATGTTATGCAAATATTATTTATAACAATTTCTGACAAGTGGCTAGTGCCAAGGCATTAACCTAACTAATTTTTAAAGAATCAATAGTATAGACCATCAGAATAGCTAAATGGATGGAGTGCTTGTATTTTAATTATAAACCTCTAGGTGGGTAGCATTAAGGTTGAAAATACCCTAAGGTAACAGAAACAAAAGTTTCCGGTTTTACACAGTTGTTTTCGGCAGTGAGGTATTTTCAAAATATTGAAGAGTTATAAAAGTGTGACTTAAGAAAAAGTTTAAGTAAGGCTGAAGTAAAGATTGTTTACAATATTGAATGATGATAATGAATTCAGTATCATCAGAGAACAAAATTCTTCTCCATGGGCATGGCGGTTTTGTGTCAATTAGAAACAAAATGCACACACATATAAATAAATAAAATACAAGCAGGTGTTTCCTACGTAGCAAGTCTAAGAGCTAATAGTTCAAAGATGAAAATGTCAGACACGTAACACTAAATTCTATCACATACATAAACTGGGAATCTCAGTAAGGGTTATAGGACTTGATTATCTACTAAATATTATTTATGTAAACGTGTATAGAAAACACTTATATCTGTGTATATTTTTTGTGTACCTCTATCTAACCAATTTTTAAGTAACATTTACCATAATAAGTTGCATACTATTTGTCTCTATTGAGGACTATGATGTTTTTGAGCCCAGAAACCGTGTTTTAGTTGTTGCTGTCGTCTAAGGTCATGCATAAAATAAAACCTCCACAAAGATTTGTTTACTTGAATTAATAATTGAACATTATCTTAATATTGTATCAGGGTAAATACAGTAAAATTTCTTTGTAATTGTATACATAGCAGTTAAAAAAATAGTTAATATATGACTTTGTTCCCAATTAAATAGAGGTATGTAAATCTCGGATAAATTACAACTATCATAAATTCCCAGTGTGCGTCCATTGTGGATAGGTATGGGAATCTGATGTTGCATTTTTATCTCTGTTCCTACATGAAAAAATCATTATGGAAGCAATAAAATGTCATTAATTTGGCACTTGCACACATTGAATTTATGTCTCAGCTCAGCCATTTATAAATTCACTGGCTTTCTAGAATTCTCTTGACTTTTGTGAACCTCAATTTCCTCATCTGTAGTGAGTTGCAAAAGATTGTTATGAACAATAAATGTAACACGTGTCCATACCCCATGCATAATGCGCTTGCAGTAAGTTGTAGTTGAATTTATTTTAATCTCTAGTTAAATATATGTATGACTTATATAGAACATTATTTAACTCAATATTACATTTTGACATTCTCACACAGGGTTCTTCATAAAACATGAATGTACAATTTGAAATTTACTTTGGTTAAACACATGTTCAAGTCCCAGGTTTCTGCCAGACACTCTTTAGCTAGAAAATGTGTTATTCATACATTTATCTATTAACTAGAAAATGTGTTATTTATACATTTATCTAACAACTTACATTTCTTAAGTACCTACTACATGCCAGAAATTAAATTATACATGAGATAATACAATCAGTGATATGCTTATTTTTAGAATTAATTACAGTTAATAGGCATCTAACATGTAAATAAGTAAATGTTCATAGGAATTAGCAGAGTACCAGAGGGAAATATGCAGAACAAATGGACACAGCTTGAACGTTTATAGTGAAAAGAAAATGTGTGTGTATCTCATTTTATATGGAAATAATGCTTGTGTTTCTTTACAAAAAAGTGATTGAAATATTGCTTAATAACTTTTAAAGCATGTCAATTATGCTGGTTAAGATATTATCACAACTTCCTATCTCTACACCAAAAAGCTCCCCACTAGAGCACTGACTGAATGCTGTATATTCCTTCCACTGAAAACTGCACGGGGACTAATGTTTCAGATTGTGTCTGGGAAGAGTTTTAAGTATTGTAAACATAATTTAGAGAGTGTTCAAGACTGCACTCATGATGATACCCTAAATAAGGTAGTACAACAAATTGTAGCTTCCATAAAATAAAATGTCAGACATTTCTGCAGGTTGTCAATGTCTTTTCCTGTACCAATAATCTTTTATTGCTCAGAAATGATACCAGCTTAATACGTGATATTTTCATTTATAATAACTCCAGTTTCATTCTCATTTTTTGCAACACAGTTCCTAATACTAATGAGATGACTCCTGGGGGCAGCTCCTGGACAGCCTTATGGTAGGGCTGGTTGCCAGGGGAAACAACTATGTGATTAGAGGGGTGGAAATTTCAGCCTTTTTCTCCATCATCTCTGGAAAGAGGACAGGGACTAAAGGTTGAGTTAACGGCTAATGGCCAATGATTTAATAAATCATGCCTGTCTAATGAAGCATCCACAAGAACTTAGAAGGGCAGGCTTTGGAGAACGTCCTGGTTACTGACTGTATGTAGGTGCTTGGAGGTCGGTGTGCTGCGGTGGAGGGGGAGGCATGGGCACTCCAAGCCCTTTCCTATACACCCTGTCCTGTGTAATGTCTTCATCTGGCTATTCCTCTGTATTCTTCATAATATCCTTTATAATAAACTAAACACATAAGTAAGCATTTCACTGAGGTCTGTCAGCTCTCCTAACAGATTATTGAACCTAAGATAGGGGTCTTAGATAGCTCTGATTTATAGCCAAGTTAGAAGCTGTAGGTAACCTCAAAGCTGACTGCTTGTAATTGGTGCCCAAAGCGGGTCAGTCTTGTGGCACTGAGCTCTTAACCCAAAGGGTCTCCCTGACTCTGGCTACTATAAAAATTAAATTGAACCGTTGGACACCCAGCTGGTGTGGTACAATTGTGTGTGAGAAACCCTATTCATCTGATGTCAGAATTCACGTACTGAGACTGAGGGTGCACTGAGCGAGGATAGAGAGTATAAAGTAGTTTATTTTTCCTACAGGCAGATAGCTCTTTCTCTCTTCACCCCTCACACTTTACTTCCAACCAAGAGTGCATTAATTTTTGTTCCCATATTACCTGTTATTTCTTAACCTCACTCCTTAAATTCAAAGTGGGTGAATTTCTGTTTAGCCCACATGAAGGGAATGCCTAAAGAGTGCTTGAAATTCTTGTTATCCCAAAGCTGTAGATAGAGTTTAGGCACAGTGGTTCTCAACCTTCCTAATGCCGCGATGTATTTTTATTGTTACAAAGGTGTCGCGACCCACAGGTTGAGAACCGGTGGTTTGGGGACTTGGCTGGATGTGGGTCCTGGGAAATTTACAAGAGACTCTTTGCCCTCTTTACTTCAGACTTGAGTGATAAAAATATGGTCAATCAACAGAAGAGAAAAAATTGCTTTTAAGGTTTTCATGACACTGTATTTAAATTGAAACTGTTAAAACCCTAAGGAGAAACCCTCTCCACCTTTTTCAAATTTTTACTTAGAGCAATGAATCCTAACTGTACATCATAAATGCTCCAGGCACAGAAGGTAGCACAGTCTGGGCAGTAGGACCTGGGCAGACATGCTGATTAGAAAGCTCTGGTGTCGGGTGGCACCTGTGGCTCAGGGCCCTGTCCCCATATACTGGGGGTGGCGGGTTCAAACCCAGCTCTGGCCAAACTGCAACAAAATAGCCGGGCGTAGTGCAGAGTGCCTGTAGTTCCAGCTACTGGGAAGGCTGACGCAAGAGAATCACCTAAGCCCAGGAGTTAGAGGTTACTGTGAGCTGTGTGAAACCAGAACAGTCTACCAACTGCTATGAACATTAATACCATCATGGGTACAATGTGCTGGGTTTATATACAATTTGAAATATTTCCATCAAACTGGTTAACATAGCCTTCCTGGCATTTTCTTAGTTACTGTATTAAGACATTTATATTCTACATTTAGTAAGTTTCACATGTACCCTTGTAAGATGCACCCTGGGTGTGGTCGAACGGATTACCCTCCCTCCACCCATCCTCCCCGCTCCTCTTCCCTCGCTATCCCCTTTCCCGATATAAACCTTTGGCTAACCTAACCAGGAAGAAAAGAGTAAAATCTCTAATTTCATCAATCAGAAATGGTAAAGACAAAAATAACAACAGACTTCTCAGAAATTCAACAGTTTTTGTGCTTCTACAACTTGGTCAGAACTCTAGGTGGCCCTGGACACAGCAGCCTATTATCTTATAGGCACCTCATCTACTTTCCAATAAAGTACACATTTTGTTCAAAGCATCTGACCTTTCCTAAGGTTATTTCCAGCAGAATTTGGATTCTGCTGCCAAATACAAGTGATATCACTAAATTCTGCTGATCCATGAACTTCCAGAGTCTTGATCTCCCAAGTTTTTCACCAGAAAAATGCCTCCTGGGACAACTCTGTGCTTATGTTCCACTTTGGATTCTGCATCTTTCCTTTCGATCAGCCCTCATTTTACTTTGCTTCTATCATTTCCTTTAGCATGCACCAACCATTTGAATCTGCCCTGGACACACTACCGGCCTCCTAACTGTTTACTCAGCATGCTCACAGGTATATCCTACCTCAGGACCTTTGCACTTGCCTCCCTTACCAAGAATCCACTTTGCTAGCACCTGCATAGGAACTGACCCCTGTCCTTCTCCAGGGCCTCCTTCAGGTGCCAAGGCAGCAATGTAAGCTCTCAGAGGCATTAAACTTAATTGTTATAGTTGTTATAGTTCCTTGGAGTGTTGGTTAGATTCTCCAGGAGAGGAAATAGTGGGAGAATATCAACTCACTGCGTTCTTCTCCCTCTTTTTAGAGTCTCAGGATAATCCTGGAGTAAGGCAGATAAAGAGATTAATCACATAACAAAGAAGTCAGAGGGAAAAATGGAAATATATGAGAGGCGCATTTCAGATGGTTACCTAAGAAACACAAGAACTGTGAGTTTAGTGTGGAGTTTTCATCCCTTATGGATTATCTTAAACAATGCCTGGAAAAATAAAATCTATAATAAGATTGAATTCCAAGGATGAAAATGTATGATTCCAGGTGGAGATAGAAGCTTGATGAGCTTAGAATTTTCTGACATAGCAAGCAGGTTCCAAAAATTTTCATAAATCCTAAATGCAACCTTGGTAACTATCTGTTCTGTAGTCTTTTCCTGCTGACATATGTAGTGTGAGGAATAGGATTTCTCCCTGCAAACCCTTCCCCTCCACCAGTCATCCGAGATAGTTTCAATCAGCATCTATTAGATCACTAAATTGTCTGTGGCCTCCATCTTTACAGCATCGTGTTCTTAATACTCTTGTTGAGTAAGAATCACCTGCGCAACTTCCAGAATACGTTCATGAATAGGCCCAGCCACCAAACTACAGAATCAGAGCTGCTGTTGTTCCACTAAGACACATTGCCTCGCTTTTGAAAGTGTGAAAAGCCCATTTATCCCATTTAACAGATTCATTTGTAATTCCAAAGTTACCTAAGTATTTACTTAATAGTTCCTTTCAAATACGTAAAAAAAAAAAAAGTAAAGGTTTAATTTAAAAATTTGACTTTCTAAATATTTTGTTAAAAACTGAAAGTTTAGAAATAGGACTTTTATGTCTTTTCTTTAAACTTTTATTCCTTAAACTAATGAGCAAAGTTATTCAAGAAATTACTTTTTTTCCCCAATACTTTAAACATTTTTAGTGGTCCTCACAGTTTTTTTCTCATGGATTATCCTAAAATGGAATAGAAAGATTCTAATCCTGGGGATTAGAGGACCTGGCTCTGTTAGTATCAATGGCCCTTAAATGCCTCATTTATAAAGTCTGAGCACTGGAACCTGAGGTAATTTTTGCAGGTTTTTGTGAATAGTATTCCATGTCCACCCCAAGACTTCAACAAGTGCTGAAGTAACTTGATTTTTAACGGACATCTGCCTCTAAATTAAATCGACAGATATGCTGACGTGCAGACGTCTTTTATACGTAAAATATCTTACGCAATGTTCATCACCTTTCTGATGAAACTAGTTCCTCATTATGATTCCTTTATTTCTGTCAAGGATCTTTTCCCTTGAACATTTTCATTGTTAACTGTGAAATCATCTCTGACTCTAGCCATTATTTTCTCTATGTGTTGTTTAGCTCTGCTAATTTTATTTGCTAGCATTTATCAACCATTTCTTGGTTTTTATTTCCTTCATCCCCACCACTATGATCAGTCTTAACTAATGTTAGAAAACAATAGTGAGTAATTTAAAATAGCTTACTTATGTAACTTAGAGTAACTGTCACAATTTATAAACTAAAGGGTGTCTTGAATTTTTTTTATTTTTCTCAGATATGAGAAAAACAGTAACTAAAAAGCTACATGATATGCTCAAATTTACCAATTTGTCATGGAAAGAGCAATTCTAATTGAGAAATGCACTCATATATCCTAATATTATACCTCACGATTTTCCCAATTTTAAATGCAATTTGAAATTATTTTAAACATCTGTACACAAGACAATATTTTCTTTTATTTCCATTTAATCACAAAATGGGATGGTTTTAAATACCTGTAACGATAGAGTTCAGAATAAAATGAATTAAATACATTGCTGAAGAGTTTCAGAGCAACACTTTAACTGGATATTACATCAATAAAATTTTGTTATAATGTGATTAAAGAGTTTTAAAGATTTGAATTAAAATTAAAACCATTACATGTACAACTTAATGAGCTTTGTTAGTCCCTCTCATTTAATAACACTAGGAAAAGACTGTTTCGTATACAATCATGCACCACATAATGACATTTTGGTCTATTCAGTATCAAACCACATATGCCGGTGTGGTCCCATTAGATTTTAATACCTTATTTTTACCGTACTCTTTCTATATTTGGATAGACAAATATTTACTCTTGTGTTACCCTTGCCTACGGAATTTAGGACATTAGCATATTGTGCAGGTTTGTAGCCTCAGAGCAATAGGCTATACCACGTAGCCTGGTTATGTAGTAGAAAGTAGGTTATATGTAGGTCATTATGAAAATTTTGAGACACACAAAAATCAAGGAATGTAAAACCTGTTCATTCAGAAACAAATGAGGCCCTCCTGGCAATATTGATAAGCCAAATGCATGGAAACTTGCAGGGGAATCAGAAAGGATGCTGTTGACTGTGTTTCTTGGACATGAAATAATGAAACATAACACAGTCTGTCTCAAAACTTTCATAGTCAGCTGCGTATCTTTACCTTCTAGGTTTGTTTAAGTACATCCTATGATGGTCACATAAGTATAAAATTGCCTAAATTTTAACACAAACTTCCCAGAATGTGACCCCTGTCTGTACTGCTTTTCTAAATCCGATTTTACTTTTTTCAATGTTGAAAACATAAATAAAAACTACTAGAGAGTTTTATGAAAATGGACTCATTTAGACATCTGACTTCTTTCTTATTCCAAGTAATAAACTTCACATTTATATTTGTCCTATGTTTTTAAATGTTATAATTTTATCATTTATTCTATTTTGTACAATCCACTCTCTATATTCTATTTTCTCATTTTATTTCATCTTACCATATAAATTCTCAAAGAAGCTGTAAAATGAGTCATAAGGTAGAAGATAATCTCTTAAATTATAGGTGTACAGCAGAACTTCCATAGTTGGCCACCCCCTTACTTTGGCCACCTTAAGTTTACCTAATTTTCATTGACTGGACATGCCCCACATGTTTCTACTTACAGTAGATCTAATTTCTTATGTTGACCACCTCTGTATGCTGACCAGTTTGGTACAGTCCTTGTGGTGGTCATCTTGCAGAGATTCTACTATATTTCAAACTTCTTTTTTTTTATTTAGTCTTTTGTCCATAGATCATAAATACATTTATGCCATTTTCAATGTGTTGATTCTTTGTACAAATTGGAGTGTTTACATCATACTAATTAACCGAGCTTTCACCTCATTTACCCAATTATAGCATTAGGACATTTGTGTTCTACACATGAGAGATCCAACTTGTACTTGCAATGTGCTCCATAGGTGTGGTCCCCCTACTATCTCCTACTATTCCTCCTCTTCCCTCCTTCATCCTAGGCTAAAGTTGTGTTTCATTTTTCATACGCAAGTGTGAGAGATTATAAATTGGTTTCACAGTAGTACTTAGTACATTGGATACTTTTTTCCATTCCTGAGATACTTTACTAAGAAGAATATTTTCCAGCTCCATCCATGTAAACATAAAAGAGGTAAAGTCTCCATTTTTTTACTGCTGCATAGTATTCCATGGGATACATATACCACAATTTATTAATCCATTCATGGATTGATGGGCACTTGAGCTTATTCCATGAATTGGCAATTATGAATTGAGCTGCAATGAACAGTCTGATGCAAATATCTTTATTGCCAAATGATTATTGGTCCTTTGGATATACACCTAGAAGAAGAATTGCAGGATCAAATGGCAGGTCTACATTTAGATCCCTGAGTGTTCTCCAAATCTCCTTCCAGAAGGAACATACTAGCTTGCATTCCCACCAGCAGTGCAGAAGTGTTCCCTTTTCTCCACATCCATGCCAACATCTGTTGTTTTGGGATTTTGTGATGTGGGCTACTTTTACTGGAGTTAGATGGTATCTCAGAGTAGTTTTGATTTGCATTTCTCTGATGGTTAAAGATGATGAGCATTTTTTCATGTGTCTGTAGGCCATGCACCTGTCTTCTTCAGAGAAGCTTCTGTTCATGTCTCTTGCCCACATGAAATGGGATCACTTGTTTTTTGCTAGTAATAAGTTTGAGTTCTCTGTGGATTCTGGTTATAAGACCTTCATCAGTAGTATAACTTGCAAAAATCCTCTCCCATTCTGAGGGCTATCTATTTGCTTTACTTAGTGTGTTCTTGGCAGTGCCAAAGCTTTTTAATTTGATCAGATCCCAGTAATGTATTTTTGATGTTGCTTCAATTACCCAGGGTGTCTTCCTCATGAAGTATTCTCGCAGGCCAATTTTCTCAAGCATTTCCCCTGAACTCTCTCTAAGAATATTTATAGTTTCGTGTCTTAAGTTTAAGTCCTTTAACCAGTGAGAGTCAATTTTTGTTAAAGGAGAAAGGTGTGGATAGTTTCAATCTTCTATAAGTTGCCAGCCAATTCATCTAGCACCATTTATTGAATAAAGAATCTTTTGCCCAATTTATACTTTTAACAGGCTTATCAAAAATCAAATGATGGTAAGTGTCTGGGTTCACCTCTTGGTCTTCAATTCTGTTCCATACATCTGCCTCTCTATTTCTGTGCCAGTACCATGCTGTTTTGATCACTATAGATTTATAGTATAGTCTGAAGTCTGGAAGCGTGATTCCTCCTGATTTGTTTTTATTTCTGAGTAATGTCTTGGCTATTTGAGGTTTTTTCTGTTTCCATATAAACGAAGTAGTACTTTTTCTAGGTCTTTAAAATATGACAGAGGTGCTTTAACAGGGATCACATTAAATCTGTAGATTGCTTTATTAGTATAGACATTTTAATAATGTTGATTCTTCCCAGCCATGAGCATGGTATATTTTTCCATTTGTTAACATCTTCAGTGATTCTTTTCTCAGAATTTCATCAAATTTCTAAGTTCATAATTTTAGGAAAATATGATTTTCCTAATATGCGATTGAGTATATTTAATTTTTCTAAACTTATGCTCTTTTTCAAAGTGAATTTCTTAAAAAATCTTTAGCTTGGGACACCCGAATTAAAAAATTCATGGTGAAATTTCATAGTGAAAGTGTGGCTGAGCTTGAAGGCAAACAGATCATGGGCTGAGTTGCTGAGAGACTATTTTTTTAATGACTCTAGAAGAAAGTAGGTAAAGTAAAAAGAAGAGTACAGTATGCCTTTTAATTTAAAGATATTCAAAAAATTATTGGAATTTGATGAATTACCATCAAAAGAGTTTGATGTCATAAGTGGCTGATGAAGACTTCTTTTGGAAGCTTATTATGAAGTAATTTTTCAAAGAATATGCTTATGTCCTTTTTGATTAAATTATATCTTCATGGTTTAGATACTTCTCTGATTATTTTCATCTTTCTAAATACAAGTATCCCATCTCAGGTGCTGAGTCACAGAGAATGCAGATGATTAACAACTTTTAACCTAAAAAGTGATTTTATGTAGTTAGACCAGCAGTAATAAACTAAAACATATTTTCACAGCTACTAATCCTCATTCACCCTGTTTAGTTTCTTATTCCCTAGTACTAGAACATCACTTTCTTATAACGAACAGCTGAACAGTCATTATGATGATATTTCAACTGAAAACTAATGATTACTTTTTGGAAGAAACAGAAACAGAGAAAGCAATTTTGTTAACATATTTTAGTAGTAAACAAACAAAAAGCTGATTGAATCAGATTAGGTTTGTTCTGAAATGGATTAAATGAGACTATCAAAGTGTTTCTATCTCAACCTTGTGTGTGTGTGTGTGTGTGTGTTTAATCAGTATATCAACAACAATATCTATCAGAGATGCTTTGGAAACTTTATTTAACATTCACATTCAACTGCCTTCTATATTATATTTTATTATTGTATATATGCCATTTCTGAAGTTTTTTTAAAGCTCATTTTACAGGTTTCTATTCCTCTCCCTCTTAAATAATTTTTAGGTTTTTCATTTCTCTTTTCCTTTGCTCCCAGTGGAATTTTTTTCATTAAAAGTACTAGATTGACATTGTCAGTAAGTTACACTTCTATATTTTCCTCTCTGTGGCCAACAGTCTGAGTCTATTCAATTGTGATAACGACATTTGCACCAAAAGAAATGCATTTGGGCCTAATTAACTCTGTTCATTAAAAATGACCTTGTTGCAGTGAAACAGGCATTAATATAGTCCCAGCTTTCCTAGAGATACATTTAAAAACAGCAACAAAGGAAGGGCTCTTTTGCATAGTTCTGAGTCTTAAAGTCAGGTGACTCAGACAGAATTAAATTCTGATGGTGTTATTAACATTATCATGTTTAATAAAATGATTCATTTGTCCAATGATAGAAATTACTGCTTTTTCAGTAGTGAACACTTTAATGCAGTAGAGATCTTCTTTGTCCTATACTGTCAAAATTCATACTCCCTTTTATGAGAAATATGTATATTAATGAGTATGCAGAAATCACAGACTTTCATAATAAGATCGACTGAATTGTAATACATTATTTTTTGGAAAGAGAAATATATTTTGAAAAAAATAGTTAATTGTGGTTGTTTGTATTCAATTCTCTTTTCACTTTCTCCGCAAGTCAAAAATATGAGTTATTTTCAGTTTTATGCTTTACTTATAACTCTAACAAGGGAAGCGTGAAGCATAATGAGGATTGGTAAACATACTCAGACTGTGTTAGTACATCGTCAGTTACAGCTCTGTCAATCTAGAAGAGATTAGTTTACAAAGAAAATAATCTTCATTCTTACAACGAAAATTCCCTTTTAATATTCACATAGATTTCTTTTCTATACGAAGTCCTATAAATTAATTTCATTCAAACTCAGGTAGTTCTGTGACTTGATTCTTGTAAACTACTGTATAGCTTCACCCTTTTCTTCACATCTCTTCTATTCTCATTTCCATACTACTCATCATATATTAAAAATAAATGTGAAATGTAACAGACGTGCTTATGAACTCATTATTATGTGGGATCACAATACAATCAATAGGAAGACTCAAACCCTGATTTCTATCCAGTGGAAAAGGGAATACATATTACATCATAAAAGTCTAATATATTTAGGTGTAAAACAATTTTACGTTTTAATATTCTCATATAATATTAAATTTAATTTAATATAAAATTTAAAGAATCTAGGTAAACATAAAAGAAGAAAGCATATGTTTAGCAGTAGTAGGAGTTTCAATTAGAACTTTAAGCTGATCTTTACAAAAATAAATGAATGGAGTCATACATAAGATGTTGATCAAAAGGCAGCTTTTCCTCCTGTATTAGAAGCAATATTGCAGGGGGGAACCAATTCTTACAAACAATTATACTGACTTTTTGGTGACCTTGGGCAAATAATCTTACTTTTCTGAGCCTCAGTTTCATCCTTCAGAAATTAAAGGGGTTTGTCAAACCTGGATGCATTTTAAAATTGATTTGAAAGCTTTGTGAAAAAATATACATGGTGGGATTACACCAGCAGTGTATCTTACAAGGGTATATATAAAACTTGGTAAATGTGGAATGTAAGTGTCTTGGCACAGTATCTGAGAGAATGCCAGGAAGGCTATGTTAACTAGTGTGATGAAAGTGTGTCAAACGATCTGTGAAGCTAGTGAATGATGCCCCATGATCATATCAATGTACACAGCTATGATTTAATAATATATATATATTTTATATATTTATCTATATAATATATATATACATGGTCAGGATTTGTCTAAAGTGAGCCTAAGCACTAGTATATTTGAAAAGTTCCCAGCTAATTTAATAGCCAAAGTAGTTGTTAAAAGTGGATTAGATAATTATTAATATTTTTTGTTCAAAGATAACTAAAAGGAGAGTATAAACTAGATATTGATAAGATTTAACATTTAGATTGTTGGGAACCTAAAATCTGCCTTTCCAGAAAACTTGAAATGCATACGGTAGTAAAAAGATAATTTCTATTCTTTTCTTAGTGTTATGCATCACTGCCTGTGAGCATCAGCATGTGTTCCTAGAACTAGATTCTGCCTGGAGTTTTTAATGACTGAAGCGTCCACATTCACCATTCTTCAGAAGCACACACCCTGTGGGTAACCACAGTACAGTAGGCCTTTTTCATCAGAAGTCATAGCAATTGGCTAAAGCATTCAGTGAGTGCTTTGGACATAAGCTTATTGTTCTAATTCCTCTTCAATTCTCAGAAGGGAAGAAAGAATATAAAATATGGCCCTAGTTTAAATTTCAAAGACATTTCTTTGCCAAACATACATATGTGACTTAAAAGATGAAAGCATGGGGTGGCGCCTGTGGCTCAAAGGAATAAGGCACTGGCCCCATATGTTGTAGGTGGTGGGTTCAAACCCAGCCCCAGCCAAAAACTACAAAATAAATAAATAAATAAAAAATTATTTGGAAAAAAAAAAAAAGATGAAAGCACGAATTTCAAGGAGTCTACAAAATTTAACTTTTTCCATGCATAAATTTCGTGACAATAAATAAAGCAACACTGATTTTAATATGACTATAACTTGAAGAAAGTATGCAATTAAAATAAGGAAAACAATCTTCTTAACAAGTGTAAGAAATTCAAGCCATTTTACTTTTTGTAAGTGTGAAAGAAATATTTCGAATAAGCATTAGAGTACTCTTCTCCAATAGCAAGAAGTAATTTAAATATATCATAGTTAATAATATAAATTATATCATATGCAACATCTGAATAATCTAATAATATAAATTCTATCATGTAATATCTAATGGTCTAATATCTTTTTTATATCTAAATATATACCTAATATATTTAGATATATTTACTTATCTAAATAGTATATATCATATAATTTTATTTTACATGTAAATTATCATATATAAATTAAGCAATTATACCTATCTATAAATACATGCACATTAAAATAGGATAAAGTAGTACTTTTGTCTAATTTCAATGCATAGTTTTATTTTATACTGTTATTTATAATCCAATATATTTGTATATTAGAGATATATCAGTGAGTTATTACTGCAAACAACCTAAAGACTAAGCAGCTTATTAACTGCATTGATTTCTCATGCCCCTGCACGTGGGTCAGCTCCAGATTTATAGAGCGCATCTCAGCTGGTTTGACACTGAGCCACTGGCTTCAAATCTGTTCCACACGTGCCCACACTGTGGGGCTATGACTGCCAGGGATATATTTCCTCATGGAAGATGCAGGGACACAGAAGATTAAGCTGCGTCACGCTATTTCCTTAGGCCTCGTCTTAGAGCTGGTGTAGTGTCATAGCCACTCACAGTGCCTTAGTTATAGCCATTCTCATGACAAAGAGTGAACCAACCATTTGCAAGTATTATTATTTTGTACACTATTAGTCAACACACTGTTTCATTCAATTGTTTTATTTAATCATTTATTTTTAATTATTTAAAAATCTAGAAACCAAGAGATGATTATATGGTCATTAGTATGCAAAGTACAAGAGATACAATAGTGAGAAAAATAAAAATGATGTGGTTTTTCATGCAGTCCAGAGTTCAATGGGGGAAGTGAGTGATACTAATCAAACAATTGCACAAATGTATATATAAATAAATAATTGCATAAGTACAATGAAAGGGAGCCACTTGGAATTATAAAGTATAGAATAATATTGAGGTTCAGGAAATTTTCACAAAGCAAATGGCAAATGAGCTAAATACATAGAGTCAGCCCTCTGTATCCTATCACCTAGCCATGCCTATCACCATGGATTTAATTAATGTAGATCAAACATAATTGAAACAAAAGCAATTTAAAAAGACAATAAAATAACAAAAATACAAATAAAAATGCACATATAGTACAGCAATTATTAACATAGTATTGACAGTGTGTTAGGTATTATAAGTAATCCAGAGATGATTTAAACTGGGTGGATGTGCATAGGTTACATGAAAATATCGCACCAGGACATTTTTTATAAGAGACGTGAGCATTCATGATTTATATATTTGATGCAGGTCCTGAAACCTATCCCAATCAGATACTGAGAGACAACTGTTCTCTAGCCCAAAATGTCCAGAAAGAGGAAAGTGTATATGAAGTAAATGAAAGAATATGTCCAAATGTTTTGGGGTGACAAAGATCATGTATTTTTGTGAAAAAAAAAAAAGGGTTTAAAAAAGGAATAAGAGGTATGAGAGAGAATGAACAGGCTGTAATTGTGAAGTCTGGCAGGGTCAGATTATTCCAGGTCTCCTCGAGCATGGGAAAAATTTTGAATTTTACCTAAGAAGACTGTGAAGACTCTGAGTCCTTTTAAGCAAAAAGCATGTTGTGAAATATTTATATATCCATTTAAAAATAGAACTCCAGACTCAGTAAAGCTAACTGGAGAGAAACAAGAGTGAATTTAAAGTTTTTTCACTCAGGACACATTTTAGTCTTCTCTAATGTCATGGTTTAGGGACAGATGCACTGGAGACAGACTTTGATGATAAAACTCAAAAGTACTTAGAGAAAAGTTGTAGAGGGTGAGCAGAATGAGATTCCAGGCTCACTCCTACGATTTACACTTACCTAACTTGGTATAAAGTACATTTTTAGATAGTGTACTGTAAGTGTCTCTCGAGTGAACTTTCTTCTTTCTCTGCTCCAATTATTTTAGGTTGAGCTGTCAAATGTTGAAGAAACCACACATTCCATTTTTCACAGTAGAGATTTCTAAACAACACATTTCCCATAAAGCTTTTGGCTCCAGTTCAGTTTTCTCCATATTTTTATAGAGTTAACAACTTCAAAGCCAGTGGCTTAGGATAGAGGAAGAGGAAGAGACCAAGTTAGATAATTGTCCCGTTGGAAAGGTGGCATATAGTTTTTTCTTGGGTCTGCTTCTGTTTGACCCCAGTGGCTACTGTGGATAAGGTAATCAGTGTATTAGCAGTGACGATTTTCTTGGGAAACATTTAAGCATAATCTTGGTTTCTTGAATTTCTTAGGGACTCCACATTTCCACATAGGGAATCATGTTTTGTTTTGTTTTGTTTTGTTTTACGTATTTTAAAGCAAAGAAAACACTTGTTATATTATAAAATAATTGTAGTTTCAACATAAGAAGTGTTATTCATTTCTTAGTTTTCAAAGGAGGCAGCTAGGATGATGAAATGAGAGACCAGGCAATTTCTAATATCATTTTTGGAAAAAAAAATAAAACTCACTCCATAAAATCTTGCTTGTATTTTCTACATATCTGTGCAATAGATAAAGCTATTTCTAAAAGAATTTTTGAAATATTTCTATTAAGTTATGCTATTATGAGGAATTTTCTTCTCTAAATATTAGAAATAAACTGGACTGCTATTTAAACACAGCCTTTCTTTTTAGTATTTCTTTCAAAATATTACATATAATATTTTAAAAAATGCCAAAATAAAAGCCCTCTTTTCTATAAACCAAAAATTATAGCTAATATTCCTACAGTATTTATAAATTTAATACATTAAAATGACTACAAATGATAAAAAGAGTCAGTCTTTATGAATCATTTTGTGTTCTTTAAAATATAGAATTGCCATCAGATCAGATCTTTGTTTTCTTAGGAAACATAGAGAAAAACAAAAGCAGCCATTACTCCTTAATATTGGCTCAAAACGTTAGTTGCAATGCAGTAACTTTTTGTGAACTTAATCGTAATCACTTTTTGAGCACACAATTACACATCTATTTCCACACATACATCATTTTCCCTGATATATGACCATCCAAGTATCTGAAAAAATGCTTCTTATTAATTTGGATAGTTATCCGTATCACCCAGTGTCTTGTAAATCTTTCATCAATTTTTAGAGCTAAAATACTTTATCTGAGACTAATTTAAATTTAATAGTAGAATCACATTAAATAGAAGCTAGTCAGTAAATTATAACTATCATAATGATTTTGCTAATGTCCATCATCAATCTGATAGTGTAGCAATATACAGAAATCATTAGGGTACCAAAATTAATGTATTATCCAGAGGCCATACTTATTTTGCAATATTTATTGAGTTTTAATATATGTCATGACCTGTGTTGGTGTGAGTGATACATTAGATTCTATCCCCAAAGACTTTAAAATTAAACATTCATTAAAGTATCAATATTTTTCATGTGGATAGCTTGGCTCACATTCCTTTAACTCCAAAAGTTTGGGCTACAAATATTGATTATTTCTACCATGCATTATGGAGATGTATTATGTTCGGTTGATTATAATTCTTTAATTTATGACTTAATTTTGAAATAATGATTATAATTTAATTATTAATTATAATTTGAGAAGAAGAAATTAAGAAAATTAATGTGGAATTCTTGGAGCTAAGCAATATAAAATAAAAGCTTTGGAAGTAAATTCAAAACCTAAAAGATGACTTTCAAATCCATCTTGATTGTGGTATGAGTTTTGTGACTAAATAAATATTCTCATTTCCCTAACATTAATTTTTGTTTAAAATAATAATTATGCCAATGTTATATTTTGAGTGCTATTATATATCTTAGGTCTTGACCTAAGATCATTAAATTAATGTCTAATACTGAAAATCTCACCTCACAGTAAATACTATTGTTATCCATCATTTTACAGAAGAGAAAACTCTCTGTAGTAAATGACCTTTAAGTATCTTACTCAAATTCCTAAATTTATTAGAGAGCAGACCTAGGAATAGAAGTTATAGTAAATTCAGAGCCCATGATCTAAATGGTATAATAAGATACTAGTATAAAATGCTAACCTCAAGGAACTTTTTTGAACTCCCAGAAGAGATTGAATGAAAAGGCTGATAGGTTTCAATTGGGAGTCAAAACACTCTTCCTCCTACTAGAAATAATAGGACAAAATTTCCAATACTAGATGGAAGAACAAGCATAATTTTCACCCATTAATGTTCTCAAACAACATGTTCTCAAACTTTTTTCCTGGACACCAAATGTAACAGAGGTGATTTCACAGGCAAACCCTACTCCCATGTGTTATTGTCAAACCATAGGGAGCGCTAAATGGAACAAGATACGTTGGTGTGGGCATGGCTCCTAAAACTATATCCATAAAGACTAAAGCTTTTTTTCCCTACTGATCCCTACTAATTCTTGACACAACACTATGTTAGCCCACATACATGGAAACCAGTGAACCCCAGGCCAGCATACACTTTGCTGATCACAGCTGCTGTGCCTCAATTTTCTGTTCTTATGCTTGCTTAAATGTCTGGAACACATCATGGAACATTATGTAGCCTTAAAGAAAGATAGAGACTCTACCTCTTTCATGTTTACATGGATGGAGCCGGAACATATTCTTCCTAGTAAAGTATCACAAGAATGGAAGAAAAAATATCCAATGTACTCAGCCCTACTATGAAACTAATTTATAGCTTTCATATGAAAGCTATAACGCAGTTATAACCTAAGAATATGGGGAAGGGGGAGAGAGAGGGGAGGGAAGGGGAGAGGATGGGAGGAGGGAGGGTGATTGGTGGGATTACACCTACGGTGCATCTTACAAGGGTACATGCGAAACTTAGTGAATGTAGAATATTAATGTCTTAACACAATAACTAAGAAAATGCCAGGAAGGCTATGTTAACCAGTTTGATGAAAATATGTCAAATGGTATATAAAACCAGTGTATGGTGTCCCCATGATTGCATTAATATACACAATTATGATTTTATAATAATAATAAAAAAAGACACAAACTTTTGAATAAATGTATGGATAATTCTAATGACAACATCAATTTATAATTGACAGTCTACTGGAAGTAAGTGAATAAATAATCAAGCCAGGCCTGGTATCATGGAACTGTGGTTTCACCTACTCAGGAGACTGGGGTTAGCCCAACCTGAGGAATACAGCAAAAGCTTAATTTCTTAATCTAATAATAATCTATGTCTCTTTATAAAAGCTATGTCTTATGTATGTGATAAATGCATTGAGGATAGAGATAAATGCAAAGACTATATTCATATCTACTCATTTATAAACATGTAGAATAGGTGAATAATATTTCTTGTTATTAAATATGAAACTATCCAGAGACTTTTGATTTACCTATATAAAAAAAGATAATATAAATTTGCTGTACAATGCCTCATTATAAAAGGCACACAAAAATCCAAAATCTAGGCCAGGAATCCAAAACTAAGTCCTCTGCTCTGTATCACTAATATATTTGCACTGTTTAATTTCTCACAACTTCCCTGTAGGAAACCAAATAGCTTTGGTAAAACATGATACACTTCATTTGTTCAGAATCCCTTTCTTTTACTGTAGTTTTGCTGCTGTCTTAGCTCAGCTCGGACATCACTTTTTACATGAACCTATTTTTTTCAGGACACAAGTTGAAATAGCGTTCCCTATCTCTAGATTCTTTGAGAATATTTTAACATAACCACATGTACTTTATTAGAATTATTAACCTGTATGTCTTATCATCATTGGATTGTGATTTAAGGCCATCCATAATGGTTACTAAAATGGTTACTTAATGCTTATTAAAATGAGAAAATGTTGAAAGGAGAATAAAAAATAGAAATTTATAGATGAGGCTACAGGAGAGAAGGTCATTCCTATGTGACCTGAGTTTTGAAGTTCTCATGAGTAAACATGGCTTTCCTCGTCCCCGTGAATCCTTAGTTTATTTGAAGACGTCTGGTGGCTTGTGGTTATGAGATTCAGGTTCATTGTTCTAAAATTTAATTGTTGTGTAATTTTGAATGGGATGTTTATTTTTCAGAATATCCATTTCCTGTTCTCAAAATAATAATTTTTGTTGAAAATAATAATTTTTGTTGGTGTATAAGATTAGATGAGATAACCTATAAAGTCGTCATTATCTGACATTTCCTGGCAGATTTTACTTCCACATCAAAACTGCATCTTTAAGAATCTATTATTAAACAAATCATAATGTTGATAACATTGCACTTGGGTCATTCATTACTGTCATTCATTCATATCTAATATGGTCTATGAAAATAAACTTAAGAAAGAACAGCAGGAAATAACTTGTGACCCATTGGTCATTCTGGTCATTAGTGGATGCCTAGTGGGGAAGGGAGGGAAAGGTCATTGTGAATTAGCAACATCTACCATTGTCACAAGGTGGGGACATGGTAGCACATATGCCTGGAATTTGCTATGTCTGTAAAAAAATGCTGCCTACACATGTTTCTTGCTATAACAGCAGTAATAATAACAACAGTATTATTATGACAGTAACATCAGCTGATGCAAAACATTTTCTGTGTTGGGAAGCACCACGCATAGTATGGATTAATTTAATGCATGTACTGTCTACCACATCTACTTTTCACTATTAGTTGGGCATTTTTAGCCTAAGATATATGAAGTTTCAAGAGGTTAGATATTTAGATCAAAGTAAAAAAATCTGGCAAGATTCAACCTGGGTTTGTTTTTTATCATGCACCATGTCACCAGCCAGATAATGGCATCCAAACACATAAATGGTGTTTTTAGGTTTTTAAAATGCATTCCTAGAGCTCACCACATTTACCATTTCAGAGTTTGGTTTGTGGTTGACGGGACAGATGATGCTACTCATCTGACTTGTCACAAGGATATCAAAGGCTTTCCTTCAATTGCTGTTCTCATCCTGAGCTAGAAGCAACCTGACGTATTGGTGTCAGGAGTCAGACACGTTATTAACTCACTTGTTCATTCATCTTCAGTGCAGATATGCATAGAACGCCTTCCCCATCACAGGCACTGAGCTGTAATTTTTATTTTGTTTCTTTTCTCTGCAGGACATTGGGCAGTTAACTGTGTTATGATTTTATAAGAGTAAAAGACACCTATTCAAACAGATCCAAATTCAAATATTAATTTAGATTCACCCATGAGAAAAGTAATCTATAATTGCCATTGGGGTATTTGTTATAAATTATTTTCTAGGTCAATGTCTAGAAGAGTTTTTCCTTTATTTTCTAAGACCCAATGGCAATTAAAACAACAACAAAAATATATAGGTGGGACTTTATTAACTTAAAAAGCTTCTGCACAGCTAAGGAAATAATAAATAGAGCAAACAGATGACCTACAGAATAGGAGAAAATATCCACAAACTACACATCCACTGAAGATTTCACATCCAGAACCCGTAATACAATGAACTCCAGCAAACCAGCAAGAAAAAACAAACAACTCTAGTAGAAAGTGAGCAAAAGCATTTAACAGAGCGTTTAAAAGAAGATAGGCAAATGGCCAGAAAATAAATGGAAAAATGTTCAACATCACTAATCATCATGGAAATACAAGTTAAAACCACAATGAGATGTCACCCTCTCCCTGTTAGAATGGCTTTAATTAAAAAGTTCAAAACAGTAGGTGCTGGTGTAGATGGAGAGAGATGGTTCACATACATGGAACTATCTCACTCTTGGTGGGACTGCAAAATAGTAGGACTTCTGTAGAAAACAGTATGGAGATTCTCAAAGAACTAAAAGTAGATGTACCATTCAATCCAGCAACGCCACTGCTGGGTTTCTCCACAAAGGAAAACAAGTTATTTTATCAAAAAGGCACCTTCATGCGAGTGTTTATTGCAGCACAATTTATAATTCCAAACATGTAGAATCAGTGCAGGTGCTCATCAATTCATGAGTGGATTCACAAAATGTGGTCTATGTAGACAATGGAGTATTGCTCAGCCATGAAAAAAGATGAGTTAATGCCCTATGCAATAACTTCTTGAAAATGGAGACCATTCTCATAAGTGAAGTACATAAAAACTGGAAAAACAAACACCACACATACTAACTGTTCAACTAGAACTAACTGAAGAGCACACATGTGCACAAAGAGAAGTAAAACTCTGTGGAAATCAAGCAGAGGAGAGAGGAAGGGCAAAAATACAAAAACCGCCATAATGGATAACATGGGCACTATTTTAGTGATGTAGACACTCACAGGCATGGCTCAGGTATTACAAAACCAATCCATGTAATTAAAATCATTTTTACTACCATAATATTTTGAAATAACTAAAGAAAATAATCTATTCACTCATTTTCATGACCCTTATAATCGCCTATTAAATTTAAAATTGTAGATTAAAACAAACAAATCTGTTTAGCGTACATGATTTCCAAAAGAATAATTGAAGCCTTATAAATAAGAACATGCATTTAATGTTATATACTACTTTACTACTGCTTGTCCAAAGTTTGTTTCCTTTAGACATAAACCATCAGCTGTCTACTGAGAAGTTGAGGATTATAACGTAATTCCAGGAGGTCCCCTAATAACTATAATGTCAGTACCATCGTTATCATGTCTATTTCTTTTCTTTATACAACTGAAACACAGAGAACTAAAGAGATTTGACCAGGATTTCACACGTTGGAAGAAGCAGAGTTGCAGTTCTAACCCAAAGACTCTGTTTGTTTCCAGAGTATGCGCTTACCACAATTTGTGTTGTATTGTATTGTTGCTCTGAGGGTCAAGTTAAACTGATCCCAATTTTTAAAGATAACGTCATTTTTATAACGTAATATCTCTTCAATAAAATTCCATTATTTCTTTTGATGCTCAACAAAATAAATTTTTGTTTTTAATGATGGAAGAGAAAAAGCATATGTTGGACTTAATAAGCAAACTTAACATCTAAATGTGACACTTGATATATATTTTCCAGGTCAGGTTTTTATGCACTTCAGGGACAAATAACATTAGTGGAAAATCCTAGTGAGACCAGTTAGAAAGGATAAGGTACTATCAGGTTTCTTAGGTTGAGTTCATCACCAAAAGTAGAAACTGAGACAATGGTTTGAGTACAAATACTTTATTTGGGAGGAATCCAGGATGTAATAGAGGAGATAGGTTAGGAAAAAAGCAAATAGATGAACAATAGGAAAATGGGATAGGTTAGGGAAAAAAAGAATAGACAATAATGTGCATTATTACAATTATTTTTTGAGATAGAGTCTTACTATGTCTCCCTGTGTAGAGTGCTGTGGCGTCACAGCTCACAGCAGCCTCAAACTCTTGTGTTTAAGCAATTCTCTTGCCTCAGCCTTCCAAGTAGCTGGGACTACAGGTGCCCGCCACAATTAATGTGCATTATTTTACTGGATATTGCTTTTGGCAAAAGAAGGTTGGTCCTGCCAGCAAGCTCAGGATGATACAGCACATACCCAAGAGTTTCGGACAAGAAAACTAGGTCCCTATCTGCTGGTAATTGATGGCTCTCAAATGGCTCTGGGCCATTACTTCTACACTATCCCAAGCACAACTAGAGTGGGTATTCAAGAGACATGCTCACATGTCCCTAGAGCACTCAGAGAGCCACAGGTGTCTATAGAAAGTGATTTTATGTCTCATAGACTTGAATTTGGTGGGAAGACAACCTCAATAGTGCTGGTTACCCTTGATTAAGAGGATATGGAACAAATTAGTGAAAAGCCCTTTTACTCCTTCTACTCCTGAAAATAGAATAATATCTATTTTCAACCTGAAAAAAAAATAAAATAAAAAGTAAGAACAATTTCTTTCTTCTCAAATATGTCAGGTTTCCTTGAGAATGGAATTGAGGATTGTAATCTGGAATGCATGAAGTGACAGCACCAGTGCATGCAGTGACGAAAAGATAAGGGGGGGCTTTTATTAGTTAGCACAAAGCAGATTTACAGAAGCTGCTTCAGAAGAGTTCATTGGTTGCCGAGGTTCTAAGCCAGAGTTGGGGATGCCGTTACTCAATAGTGTTCTTCCAAAAATGTCTTTTATGAATCACTGCAGACCTAAAGGGTATCTACTAATAGAATGTATCAAAGCAAGAGACAAGTTGAAGATGCCGAAGGGTGTTTAGAAAGTCCTCGGAAACAGTTCTTATCTCAGACATGAGCATTCCAAGGCCTATTTTCTCTGTCTGACAAAAGTGTTTTCATCCTGATGCAACTTTCATGCTATCATGGAGACTTGCAAATTGTTTTTTCAGCTTTTTACAGTTTGCTCATCTAAATTTGGAAGTTCTTAGTCCTTCTCGCATGGGTGATGAGGCTCTTTGGGAATCTTTGTGGATTATGCATTTGAACACAGGGGACTCAGTAAAGATGAGAAGAGATACTTTATATACTTTGTAGAGATGCCCACCGAGGCTACTGTATTTATTGTTCTTGTGCTGTTGGTGGCTTGGGTTTTACATCTGGGAAGTATTGTTTACCTACTGTTGGCTAGAGCTGGACTGAAGGCATTGAGCCAGGATGCATTTAACCACATGGGCAATAAACATAAAATTTCTACTTGAACTTGTTTGTGGCTTAACCATGTTTCTCTTTCACTGAAAATAAAAATAAAGTAGCTCTTACAAACCAAGAGTATTCACTTCTCAGTTACTTCTCAAAGTTAACTTCAGGGAGTTTGACATGGAATGAAGAAAGGGTTGTTACATTGTTTGTTACAAATTTTAGTCAGGTCATCTCAACTTTTTCCTAAATTCAGCCTTCACTGAGGCTTTACTTAACATTTAGGGATAGGCATTTTATTAACAGTGTGTTCTAGGGCACAAATAGTTCAGTTAGGTAGTTGATAGCAAGTTTATTTTGAATTCTGTGTCTTGTACCATAAAACAACATGTTCTTTTAAATAGGATAAACCATGCAATTTTGTCAAGAACTTAAAAATGAAAGTTATTATACTTAAAAATATGGATTCTTCAATAAAATACTCTAATTCTAGTAATAAGATGTACTCCACTGAATAGATTCATTCAAATATATAAATAAATATTTTTGATATTTGAATATTTGAATATAGTTAATTCAAATACAATAAGTTAAAAGGTAAGTGAAAATTTGCTATTTTGTTGATGATAAAAATGGTGTAGATATAGATATAAAGGAATCTATAAAATGGTAAGCATATATATTTTAATATTTCTTCTAAATCAATGTGATTGTTGCAATGGGATTTGGTCATTGAAATTTTTGAAATATGTATTTTTATCATTCTATTTAAAATTATTTCTGAACGTTGGACTACAAAGATTTCTGGGGTGAGTTTAGTTCACATTGCCCAGTTTAGAAACAAGATGCTTAAAGGGATTAATTATATAAGCACAAGGTTTGAAAAATAAAATGTCTTTTATTGATATTACCAAGACCTTATGAGACCCAGGGAACTACTGTTTAATGGATTATAGAGCATGACTGTTGTGTGCCTAAAATTAGATCATTATTTCTTTTTTCTTTTTTTTGTAGAGACAGAGTCTCGCTTTATGGCCTTCGGTAGAGTGCCGTGGCCTCACACAGCTCACAGCAACCTCCAACTCCTGGGCTTAAGCGATTCTCTTGCCTCAGCCTCCTGAGTAGCTGGGACTACAGGCGCCCGCCACAACGCCCGGCTATTTTTTGGTTGCAGTTCAGCCGGGGCTGGGTTTGAACCCGCCACCCTCGGTATATGGGGCCGTAAGTCAGTCAATGTGCTACAATTTAGCCTGGAGCATTTATTCTACATAATAAAAACTTTGGAGAGCATTGTTCCCATCCTTACATATGTGAGAGAATTTAAAGCAAGCAGTAACTTGCCTACCTCGCTTCACTCTTCACCTGCACAAGGATGAGATACAATATTTAAAAAAATAAAAAAATGAGCAATTACTTTTGTATATGATAATATGAATATAAAGAGGGTGCCTATATATATATATATATATATATATATATATATATATACATACACATTTTAAGACAGGAAAAAACTGTATTAAAATTGTATTACTCAATATATGCTGATAACAGAAGATGAACACAAGTCATGTTGAGCACTTCTTATCATTGAAGAAGTCAAATGCGACTTGAGTATTGCAAATTTAATACAGGTATTAAAAGGTAGATACATTTTATTACTATTTTGTGTGTGTGTGTGTGTGTGTGTCTGAGATGTTTAACTTTAATATTTTTTTCTCACATCCCCTTCTGGTTTAACTTTTATCCTTTTTTATTCCTGCACCCATATTCTTTAACATAAGCTTTAATTCTCACTTCAATTATACGGAGAGCTTATCATTGGCAAATACCCATGATCACTGTTTACTGATTTTTGATGGTTTTCCATAGCTGTTGTCAAAAATTCCAGTAAATTTATTGATTTAAAATAACACAAATTTATTATGTTATTTAATCATTTATTATTTCCAATTCTGTAATTCTAATGCAGATCTCATCCAACTAAAATCAAAATATTGGCAGGGCTATGACCCTTTCTGAAGGTTCTAGGAGAGAATCCATTTCCTTGCATTTTCTATTTTCTAGAGATCCTTAGTATTCCTTTGCTTGTAGCCTCTTTCTTCCTTTTATACCAGAAAAGTCCCATCTGTTTGGCTATTCTTTCATTTTCACATTCGTCTCTCCCTGACCACAGCTGGGAAACATTGTCTACTCTTAAGTATTCATTCAATTAGTTTGAGAAATCTATGATACTCTCCCTATCTAAGATCTGTACCCTTAATCAATCTGTAGAATCCCTCTTATCATGCGAGGTTAATAGCTACAGGATCCAGAGATTAAGATTTAGGCATTTGGTGAAGCATTAATTTATCTACCACAACTTGCAGAATGCACAGTGTTCTTGTCCCCTGTATTTTCCTCTCCCAGCCCTCAGTCATGCTTTGCCAGACTATTCAGACTCCTAACTGCCAAATCAACTGTTTGTGTCTGAACTTTTGATACTCCACTATCTGCACTTTGTTAAGACTTCTTTCATTGACCTCAGAGACATTATTGTCCATGTTTCTTTTCCTGTCCTTCTCGACTTTCTTTTCTAAAACATTTAAGGTACATCTCCTCTATCCGGTACTAAGATAGTTTCTTTGATTCCTTTGAACAAATTTATAATGGCGTTTTTTTGTTTTTATTTCAAAACACTAAGGGAATAAAAATGTTTTTTAAATGGATACACTATATAATGTCAGGGTTTTTAATGTTCACTAGAATTGTGTTCATTGTATGTGATAGGTAAATTTTTATCCATTGTCCCTCTCCTATCCTACAATTTTTGTTAATTCAATGCCCTTTACATTACTTTGTGCTTGTGTGTACCCATCACTTCACTCTTACTTATTAGTGAGATTATGCAAAGTATCTCCTTTCCTGAAATATTTCACTTAGGTTAACTGTGTGTAGTTCTATCCCAGTTTCTGCAAATATATATATATACACACACACATATATTTCATATCTTTTTATGGCTGAAATGTACTTCCTGGTATACATATATCTAATTTTCTTTATTCACACATCAATTGATAGGCATTAAGTTGATTCCACGTCTTTTGAGCTGTGAATTCTGCTGTGATAACCATTCAAGTACAGAGGTCTTTTTGTTTAAAGGACTTCTTTTCCTTTGGGTATATATTTAGTAGTGGAATTGCTGTATTAAATGGTAGCTCTACTGTTATTTCTTTGAGTAATCTCCATACTGTTTTCCACAGATGTTGTACTAATTTTTATCCCACCAAAAGTGTATAAGCATTCCTTTGTCTCTGCCAACCCCCACTGTAGTATAAGATTTCAAATTCAATACTCTATCCTCAATATTTAATAGAAAAATTAGGAGGAAATTAAGTAAAGACAGAGGAATTAAACAAAACTAATAACCAATTTTATTTAACTGACCTTTATAGAACACTTCAGAAAACAATTTAGTACACTTTATTTCTGTATATATATATATATGTATATATATGTATATATGTATATATATATATATATATGGTAATATCACAAAGTTCAATGAATGTTAAAGGACTCGGATTATTTGATTACTACCTTTTACCACAATGGAATTATGTTCAAAATCAATAAATATCTAAAAATTCCTAGATGTATGAAATAAAATATTACAATTCCAAATAAACCATGGGTCACATAAAAAACTATAAGATACATTATAAAGTATTTTGAACTTAATAAAAATGAACATATTGAAATTTGTTGGATGCAACGATGCAATTTTAGATGTTTTTTACCAGTATGATTCTATGGTAGAAAGAAGAAAATTCTTTAAGTTTTAACCATAAAAACAAAAAAGGGAAAAGCAAGTGACATCCAAAGTAAACAGGAAAAAAAAATGAAGTAATAAAAATCAGAGGAGACATAAAACAAATAAAAAACAGAAAGGCAATAGAAATATCATAAGCTGATTGTCAGGGAGGTAAAAAATTGATAAATCTCTAGGTAGAATTAAGAAAAGAGAGAAAAGACACATATTACCAATAAGTTAAGAATGAGAGAGATTGTGTCACTATATATTTTACCCATATTAGAAGGTTAGCAAGTAAATAACACTGGGAACTTAGTCCCCCCCAATTTATAATTATGTGAAATGGACAATGAAAAAATAAAAGAAGGCCACTCAAAAATCACTAAATACTATAAATACTTCTTTGCCTGTTAAATACATTGAATTTGTTTTTCAAAAACCTTCCTATGAAGAAACTCCAGGTCCAAAAGAAATGATGCGCTCTTAAAAGTAAACAGAAACAAAAGAATATTCTCAAGTTGATCTTCATAGTCACATGACTACAGACAAACCCAGGAACAGATAAATACTCATCAGATCCATAAATACTCATTGCACCTAGCAATGCAAAGGAATGACGTACATAGCATGCAACCATACGCAGAAATCTCAGAAGCACAGTGTTTAACAAAAGAAGTTCAATGAATGTTCAATAAGTTCAATAGGTTCAGAAGTTCAATAAGTTCAAGTTTTATCTGATTCCTTGAGTATGAGATACAAAAGCAGGCACAACTACTTTTGAAGGTTAAAAGTCAAAATAATGGTCATCCACGGTCAATTTACTAGTGACAGAAGGGGATATTGAAGTGCTGACAATGTGAATATTTTTCTCAAAAGCACATTACACAGGTATGTTCAGTTCAATAATTGAATTGAACAGTATACTTAAAATATGTACATGTACATCCTCCTATATACATATTCCTGTTGAATAAAAACTTTACAAAATAGAATAAAATTCCCTGTCTCATTAAAAGACTGTTCCAATAAATCACCTGCCCTTCCAATGTATTTCTAAATATATCTATGTAGTTATATTTATCTGTACCACTTGATAGGTAGGACAAGAAACAAATAGAAATTGTCTAAGAAAATTTAAGATTGAATTTTTTTCTAAAACATAAACACATTCTTATTATTAGGTATGGGCTTGAAAATGAGCTAAGACATTATTAAGTTTCATTTTTCCCACCACATGAATCACTTTCATATTCAAGCCACAATTGAATAGAGGGTGCTCCTAAGTTCCAAAAGGGTTTACTTCATAAATGTCCCATTAGCTAATGGAGAAACTGGCAATTTTTACTATTAGGGGGGAAAAGAGTTAAGATAAGCTAAAAAACAGGCAATGCAGGTTGCAATAACTAAATTAATTGCATATAAATTACTGATAGTTTTATGCGATTCAGTTTATTATTGCTGTGATTGAAGGAAAAAAATGAGTTTTCTTAGGGAACTCTTCATGATATCAAAAACATATAAAATATATTTGATGTGTTGACCTCAAAGTTTCTATTCCCTTGGTGGAAAAATGAGCTGAAGGTGATTAAAGAATAGTGTTATTTTTCTTTCTTATTTTGAGGGGAAAGTTGTACTATTATAGATGCATTTACTCAACATTTCATTTATTTTTCTCTTGTAACTTCACAATTTGTAATTCTGTGTTAACAATTCACTCGAAATTAAGTTTGGAAGCAGAAGAGGCACAAATAATAAATGAATGGATGTTACTTGATAAAATACTAGTATATTGAACAAAAATACTGAATGATTAACTGTACAGTTCAAATTTCAACAAGTGATAAATTTATAGGATGACAAAAAATGATATACAGTAACATACTATAAAATATTTTTGTTCAATCAAAACCTGAACTGGAGAAAGTGAAGTTAATTATCCCCACCTTGGTGGAAATAAACAGTGGAAACATGTACTACTGGAAAACAGTAGAAGTCCTTATATCATTAGTGAATATGGAAAATTGTGCAAAGAGAACACTTCCATTTGAATGAACTACTATTCTCAAAGGCAAAATCTCTTTTATCCAGATATTAAATTATGAATTTAGGACTTCTTTCCTTTATGGATATTTCGGTCCAGGGTAGAAAACTTATGGATTAGGTTACCACTTGGCTGTCATTTATAATAGTATCAACTAGAGATAAACGCTTTGGGAGAGTTTCAAATCCCATCTTTAATGATATCAGAACTAAGCGTGCCTAGGAATTTCACTACACTCAACCTCAAAGATTTATGATCTTCCAACCCAAATATGGTATTGTACTTGGAGTATCACAGGGGATGAATCAGACAGCCATATTTATTTGCACTGGCATTAGCATTAATCCACAGCTGAATAATATGGAACCCTAAGGTGAAGACTTAGTAAGAAACAGACAATTTAAGTTTTAAAATACGACTATTAGCCTAACAAAAGGGGAGAAAAGTAAGTTTAAAATTAAACAGATTTTCACCTTTTGCAATAGACAAATATGTTTGTGGCCTCCTACTGTGTGTATAAATTCTATAAATTCATTTATTTCATCCAAATAGCAATGTCCATGTTACACTCACCACCTTTTGTTTCATGTGATCATATCTGCTTGGCTCTAATGAAGTTCTAATTACCTAAAAGCAAGTCGACCACAATGAATAAAAATACTGATGAATAAACATAGTAAGGAGGAGGTTTCACCCAGATACTGATATTTCCCTGGACTCAAATTAAAATGAAAACATGTTAAATATAAAACTAAGTAATGATCCAAATATATCAGATATTATCAATCAAATTAAAAATACACTATAATAACACTAAGAGCTAGTATTTACTTTTCTCTTTCTTTCTAGGATTAGATTTCTTTAAATGTCTCATGAGCTGGAGGAAGCAAATATTCTGGTATTGAAAATATGCCATTTGTAAATGCATGTAAAGCATTACAATAAAATTTGAAAATATAATTACAAATTAATGTGATTAAAAAACAATTGAAGACAATTGATAAAAGTATAGACATTAATTCAAAAAAGACATAATAGTAGCATGCAAGTTCTTAGCCTACCAGCACTTTAGAGTAATTTGAGATCTATAGTTTTAAGTGAAACATGGTAAGTTCTGACCATATAAACACAAGAATGTGCCTCTCTACTTATACATGTTTGAGTCTAAAAATTATTACACTAATAAATAAAATTGAATCATGTTAGGCACCAAATATTGTGGGGAATTATTCCTAATCAGAAGATATGAATCTATTTCATTTTACAAGAGGGGTAAAATGTCCTTAGTCATCAGAGAAATGCAGTCTACATTTTTAATAATGTGCTATTTACAAGTTAATAGCTTATTAATTAAGTCATCTGGCTGTAAACTTGTCATGAGGTCAATTTAGCTTTACATAAATCTGCAGGAATTAAAATTCTTTCTTGAGGTGTGGAATTGAGGAATCATGTACTTAAGTGAATATAGATGGATTTCCCAGTAAATTCACAAGCAGGCAGATTAAGGTACAAACAAAGCGAGGGAGCACACACCCAGGGACACATACCATAAAGAGTATTTGATGGAGATCATTTGAAAAAGGAGACAAGGTAATTAACATACGAGATGTCAGACTCTCGAGAGATTCTTTTGTAAGTATTTATGGTTAAGCCTTTTTTTTTTTTTTTTTTTACTTTTTTTCCCACTCTGTATATGCAGATAGAAGATTTCAGATAGTGGGTATCAAAGTTCGTCCAGTGAAATTTTTACTTCATGACTAAAACAGACTTAAATACTGACATGTGTGACAGAGGCAGAAAGATAGAAGACCCCACATAGATTTTGACACTGTGATATAAAAATCATCCTTTAATTTTAAGAAACTGAGAAGCAAAAGGTAAAAATCAGAATTTCATTTACAATCAAAGATGCCTTAGTAGGTGTTTTAGGTCGAGTCAAGGCCCACTTATGTCAGTTAACCCAGAAGCTATAATTTTAGATGTGGAATGAGTCTGCAAAAAATTCCTGTCTGGCCTTTGGGGAATTGTCAATAAATATTCATTTAAATCAGGACAAGATGGTACATATGATTCATCTGTATGTGAATGCCCTCTGAGCCTTGTCTTCAGCATGGCTCCACTCCCCCATGCATTTCCATGCACTTGCAATTACAGAGAAGAAAATAAGAGTCCCAAATGACTAAACTGCATAAATCTTCTGATGGAATTAAGACATTAATGCAAGTCCAGCCAAGTTTCATTGTTCTGTGGTTAGGAGAAATAGTGGCAGCTGTGGACAATGATCTGGAGGGTGATTTACCTACAGTGTTTAGGATTATAGGCAGTTGGGGAATCGGAGTGATTCTGTCAGGTTGCGGGATCAGGAAGGCCATATTTCAGTAATCAGTACACTACTGTGCGAGGAAGCATTTCCTAATCAGAAAGAATGACCTACATGACCATGTGTCAGAAGCTCTCGTTGCTGATTAATGTAGACAATGTTTCGCTCTGAAATGTCTGGCTATGGTTCACATTCTAAAAGTTAGTCACTTAGATTATTACATTACCAACACATTATGCAAAAAACTGAGATTTATTTAAAATATTTCTCTCTTTTTACAATCATCCAATATATCATTTCTGATGCTGATTCATAGACCAATGATTAAATTTCATTAATAATGGATAAGCTCAATTTCTCTGTAAATTTCATATGTAGAGAAACACAAAGAATTGCTTGCTTGTAAAGTCCACTGTATTTGTAATTTCACTTGCATTTAGGCAAATTGCCTTAACAGATAAGTTCTATAAAACAGAAACAAACTAACAAAAACGTTCTCTCCAGTCCGTTTACTTTTCACTCTAAATGTTATAATACAGGAATAATGGAGTGAATAAATACAATTTATTTGATCAAATATGTCAACTCCTCGGCAATTTATGTTGAATTTCAAAATAAAATGTGTGTCCAAGAAAGCAACAACTAGAAGAAAGACTACAGGTGTATAATTATATAAAATCCTAAAGCTAGACCTAAAAAGTCATTGAATTCACATTATTTTGTTTGAGAAATTTGAGACATGGACAGCTAAACTTGTCATAATATTAATTTTTAAGTAAGTGAGCAATAGAACTAATATGGCCAGAAACTTTATAAACTTTCATAGTAAAAAAATTATAGCTCCCGCTCATCAAATGCATTTACCTTCTAAGATTGTAAATGAAGAAATGAAAGGGAAAACTCGATTAAAAATTATTCTGATGTTTTTATCCAAATAGCTCAAAAACTCAATTTCTACTTTATGCAAAATTGTCTCATTATTCTTTGTTTATAGGTAGAATTGTTTCTATCGAGATTTCTAAGAGGGTCATCTATATTCTGAAGATATAACAGCTGCCTGAGCATAGCATAATTTACCAGATGAATAAATTGTGCCAATATTCTAACAATATGTATAATTATTACAATGCCTTTCACTGCCTGCTTGCCAAGAAAAATTCATAACATGCTATGAAATCAATTTACATTGCAATCAAAATGGCAAATAGTTTGTCCCAATTGGGTATAAAACTTAATAAATAATACAAAGGACTGGTCAATAATATTTCATCTTGAAAATGGGAATTCAGTAATAACATTTTGTGTCTTGAACTCGTTGGATTTTTCTCCAGTTAATACTGAAAAATCTATTTTGGATTTGTTTTTGCCAGTTCTGGGCCTAGATTTAAAGTGATTGGCAGTTTCCATCTTGGAATCTTTGAGTCATGTACAAAGTTTGAGTACTCTGCAGGAGAGATGATGAGAGTGCCTGTTCATAGAAGAAACTGGAGCTGCAGCCAGTAGAATATACCCAGAACCCCTAGCCCACCCACGTGGAGCTGAACAGTCACCTATGCAAAGTATTGACCCACAAGACCTTCAAATGCATCAAAATGGTATCATTTGAAGCAACCAATTTTTTGGATAGGTTTTTAATAGTAATAAACAACAGGAGCACTATTTCACTCTCTTATAACATAAATAGACTTTTCTACTCAGGGTTTTATTCAATTACATGTCAAAATACATTACATGACAAATGTTAAATTATATAAATATGCAGATTTGTGAAAAGGAGGAAAAACAAAAACGAAACACACCCACAGAAAGGTAAATTTTTCATTCAATATTGATTCCCATAAATGCACATGTCCAGTTGCAGAGTACTTTTGTGGTCAAGAGAAGGAAAATCCTTATTCTCACAACAAACACTTCTTTAAACTTTACCCAAAAGAATGTTCTAAAAGCCCAGCTGAATGAATTATAAAGCACTTGCTTCAAAAATATTTTTCCTCATTTGTTGAAGGAAACTATTTGGCACAAGTTCGGCTAACAATCAAATAGTCTTCTTGGACAAACAGTAGGCAAGATACAACTTCTCTTTTCCTCAGAGACAAGAGTGAATATGCAAAAATCAGAATACATAGTATTATGTCTGACATATTAGAACTCCAAATTTCCTGTTATGTCTATATAAAATATATCTCATTGATTCACTTCAGAGCCTTCATCATCAATTAGTAAAAGAAGTTTCCCCTAGGATTGGAATTAGTAAATCTTTTCTTATGGGTGTATAACCAGTGTGGAAGGGTCATTTTTGTTTTGATGATAAATTGTTTCCTGGACATAAGCAACATATATTGTAGCTTCATTTAAAAATATGAATGGAATCATCTTGCTGCATCTCAGTCTATGTAGAGGAGCATATTAACATAGTGATTCTAGTGACATTTAGAGCTGACTTACCTGAGTTAGGGTCGCAGACAAGATTCTTAGCTTGGAAAGAGTATTTAAATTTTCTCCTCTGTAAAGTACTTATCTCACTCTGTATGTATATATGAGAGAGAGAGAAAGAATTTATAATTTAATGCATGCTAAATTTAGAAAATGTTTGACACAGTATCAGTACTAAGCAAATCTTAGCTATCATCCTCATCATTATTATGTTTAAGGTTTTCTTCCATTTATAAAATATCCATTTAAATTTAAAAGCATGCAAAATTATGGTAGAACCTGAATTTTAAGGGTTGAATATTCCATCATGAATATATCCAATTGTTAGATACGTAAAGGATTTTTTCCCCATTTTTACATGTATGTCCTTTCTCACTTTTCCAAATACATTTTATCATATAAAGTTTTATAATTTGAATGTCAGTCTCAAATGGCATGTGAAGTTTTAAGGTCTTGAAACCTGTAGAAAATATACTGTCTACAACATGTGTTTTATGTTTCTGACAGTTTATGAAAGTATGAATTATCCAAAATACTTTCTAGAACTGGATAGGTTGCTCTTCATTTTTAATAGGAGCTATTAAAAACAGATACATTTTTGAATTTACAAACAGAAATTATAGTAAGAGTGAAGTATGCTTATTGGAAACATGAACTTGTTAACTTTTGAACTTAAATGGCATGCATAGATTTTCACCATTTTTTTCTATTTGAGTGTTAGTGAATTTCCATTTTTTTTTTTTGAGCCAATCTATTGAGTTAGGATTGACATATAAAATGTTGTTCACATTTACTGTATACATCATGGTGTCTTTGAAGATAAGTATATATCATGAAACCCTCACCATAGTCTATGTGCTAAACATATCCATTACCTATTCCTTTATGCATGCATTTTAGTAGGATGTGCCTTTCAAAGCATTTGTTAATTAAGCTGAAAAGCTTCTGCACAGCTAAGGACACAGCAAGTCATGCAAAAAGGCAACCTTCAGATTGGAAAAGATATTGCAGGGTATGAATCTGACAAAGGATTGATAACTAGAATCTACAGAGAGCTCAAATTAATCAACAAAAAAGGAGCAAATAATCCCATCTCCCAATGGGTAAGAGTCATGAATAGAACCTGCTCTGATGAAGACAGACAAATGACAAACAAACATTTGGAAAAAATGCTCAATGTCCCTGATTGTCAGAGAAATGCAAATCAAACCTCCCTGAAATATCACCTCATCCCAGTGAGAATAGCTCACATCACACAGTGCCAAAGCTACAGATGCCAGCGTGGATGTGGAGAGAAGAAAACAATTTCTCACTTTTGGTGGGACTGCAAAATAATACAATCTTTATAGAAAGAAGTATAGGAAGCTCCTTTTCAGGTAGACAATCCCTGGCATCTTCTTTTTCATTATTTTCATTTGTTGGTTTTATTATGATACGTATAGATATGCTTTTTGAATTTGTTTTTTAACTTTTGTTTGGGGCCTTCTTGCCTTTTCTTCATGAATGGCCGTCTGCTGTCTATGGCAAACTGACCTTGCTCTATAAACCTATATCTTGATATCAATCTTTAAATCTATCTTTCTCCTTCTCAGTAAACTTTGTTTCATGCTTGTCTTCCTTTGGGGTTATTTTTTGAGAAAGAGCTCTTCAATAACTGAGGGACCAGACAGCTGCTTGAAACCCCAACATTTTTGGAGACAGGCAGCTACTTTGAAGCCTAATATTTTAAGCATCCACGAAGCAGTTGGTAACCCCCCAAAGTTTGTATGGTTAATAAACCTTCCCTTTCTGGTTTAAAAAAAAAAAAGGAAAACAACAACAACAAACCTTTTGTTTTGTATTTATTTTACTGTTTATGAGTTTCCTTGTCTGCCGAATGTCTTTAATTTTGGAATTTTTTTACCCATTATAATGTCATCTATTTCTCCTTATCCACTCTTTCTTGACTCTTCAGTGTTTTATTACATATATGTTAGATCTTTTGAAATTATTCCACTCTTAAATTTTACATTCTACATTTTAAATTCTTTGGTCTTTCTATTTTAATTTTAGAAGTGCCAATCAGCCTTCAAACTTACAGTAAATAGCTGGTATGTTAGTATTTGTTGAAATTGATCAGCAACATTACTTTCATAAGCTCAACGTAATACATCTAATTCCACACAGAATTTAATATATAGATTAAACTGCTCTAGGCCAAGAATTTTGTTTGGTTTGTCCTTTTCTTCCTGGCATCTAAAAATAAATTGGCATGTAAGAACTGAGAAATAAGTATTCATTGAGTGACTGACTTAAAGTGTTTACACATGTTTTGATTGAAAAGTAAAAAAAAAAAGATATTAAACTCAAAAAACAGATTTGACTTCTGTGCAATTCTCACAAGGACAATGTTGGCATAATGAGATTTGTGAGAAATTTTTGGAACAAAGTGAACTTTGATGATCTTCCCAATCAGCATAAAATCGTTAATTCCCTCATTCCCTCCACTTTTCAGAACACACATCTTAAAGCTTTTCTCATTTTGCAGTATTGTAGTAAAAGTTTGAAGCAATAGGTTTCTGGATGTGTGTGTTTCTCCTTTTATACACCACCACAGAAATAACAAAAGCTCCCTGGCATTATCCTCTCTGCCCCCAAAGGAGAGGCTGGATGTTCCTGAGGAAGGACATTGTTAATACCATGCAAGTATAAGCCCAGGTATTTTCCCATTCTTTCTCCAAAAAGTTCACAACTATTTTCTCAAATAATAATACTCTAGAACAGTGGTTCTCAACCTTCCTAATGCTTCTTAATGCTGCGACCCTTTAATACAGTTCCTCATGTTGTGGTGACCCCAACCATAAAATTATTTTCATTGCTACTTCATAACTGTAATTTTGCTACTGTTATGAATCATAATGTAAATATCTGATATGCAGGATGCATTTTCATTGATACAAAGGGGTCGTGACCCACAGGTTGAGAACTGCTGCTCTAGGGAAAGATAAACATGCCAAGCTCAGAGGAGTCACTCACTTCAGTTTGGGCTCCAACCCAGTGGCCCAAATCACCACTGGAATCTCCCTCTTACTGTTGTGGCATTTGACAGTCAGATAATTCATAAAGTCCTGATTCTGGGCCCTCTCATATTACTTCACTGAACCAGGAACCAAGGCAGCGTTTATTTTACCTGACAGAAAATAAAGTCAAAAAGGGAAGTTTGGTAATTCATGTATAACTCAGCTTGATTCCTTGATCTTTGGAGTAAGAGTGACTAGCACAGAAAAGGCCAAATCACAGTATTGGAAACTTCCACACCACAGGGCTACTACCCCGGGAACACAGAGTCAATGTAAATGACATTGCCTCCCACAGGAAAAGCAGATGTTACTGCCACTATCAAGGATTTTAAGGACCCAGATGTATGGATTCTGTCACAGGCACATGCACCACGTCCACTCTTTTGATTTTGTATAGTCCTAACACTGAGGACCAGCACCCAGCTAAGGGGTGCTGCCCCCAGCAGGTCGGTGAGTGCGTCCAGGATCCGCCACCATCTCCACCTGCAGAATTTGTGCTTCACATAGCAGCGGAGAGCACATCAGGGACTTCTTGAAACTTAAAGCAACAGATGTCAAGTGTTTCCTTTCAGCTCTTTATGTCATTGTCTAGATGGAAATCACAAAACAGCAGGGACCCTTGGTCCTGGCCATCAAGGTCAGGTAAGAGGACTGTTCTAGAAGATGAACAGAGGAGGGCGTGTTCGGGTCTCCGTGATGCACTCATTGTTTCTTGGTCGCCTCCCACTCAGTTCTTACTCTCAATGTTCAAGTAGAGAAATCACCAGCTAATAATGTCATCATGTCCAGGGTCTCAGATGCTCTATGGGTATTCACCAAATACAGATGGAGAGTATTCTTTTTTTTTTTTTTTGTAGAGACAGAGTTTCACTTTATGGCCCTCGGTAGAGTGCCGTGGCCTCACACAGCTCACAGCAACCTCCAACTCCTGGGCTTAAGTGATTCTCTTGCCTCAGCTTCACGAGTAGCTGGGACTACAGGCTCCCGCCACAATGCCCAGCTATTTTTGGTTGCAGTTCAGCCGGGGCCAGGTTTGAACCCGCCACCCTGGGTATATGGGTCCGGCGCCTTACCGACTTAGCCACAGGCACCAACCCGATTGAGAGTATTCTTACTCTCAATGTTCAAGTAGAGAAATCACTAGCTAATAATGTCATCATGTCTAGGGTCTCAGATGCTCTATAGGTATTCACCAAATACAGATTAAGAGTATTCTTTTTTTTTTTTTTTTTGTAGAGACAGGTTCTCACTTTATGGCCCTCGGTAGAGTGCCGTGGCCTCACACAGCTCACAGCAACCTCCAACTCCTGGGCTTAAGTGATTCTCTTGCCTCAGCTTCACGAGTAGCTGGGACTACAGGCTCCCGCCACAACGCCCGGCTATTTTTTGGTTGCAGTTCAGCCGGGGCCAGGTTTGAACCCGCCACCCTCGGTATATGGGTCCGGCGCCTTACCGACTGAGCCACAGGTACCAACCCGATTGAGAGTATTCTTACTCTCAATGTTCAAGTAGAGAAATCACCAGCTAATAATGTCATTATGTCCAAGGTCTCAGATGCTCTATGGGTATTCAACAAATACACCACCTAGATCAAAGAAGTGCTAGCAAAGAGCAGCATCCTTTAAAACGGTGATAGAAAAGGGGAATGCTGAGTACCACTCTAGGCCTCAGGACCAAACGCAGCAGTGGATGCTAGAACTCATTCCCTTGCAACTCTCCGTAAGAATTGTGATACCTAGAGGAGCTGTGCATGGCTGCAGCAAACATAAACTCAGAAGAAGCTGAATCTCAGGGAGGCGAGAGGGGAGCTATAACAGATGCCTGATGGTGCTCCATCCATCCATTCCACAGCCCCTTTTCCTGATGGCTGCCAATGTCTCACGGCTGTCCCCTTCATCAGGGCCACAGTCCTCAGGCTACCAAAGAGCTTTTGTTCACAGGAGAACCTTCTGTTTTCAACATTGAAGTATATAAGAATTCAAAAGTCTGGCTACAGTGCCTCAAAATAGAGTCAAATTTTTGGTAAGATCTATGTTCCAGATTTCTATGTAGTCCAGGCCAAGGCTAATTCCTCTGAGACCATAGTCCCTTTCAGTATGTACCACTTGCTGTAACTATCTTCCTTTCTTCAGTCTTGTAAATATTTCTCCTGAAAGGGGTCCTCTCAAAAAAGTACAGGAAACCACATCTCTGCCAGGAGCCACTACCTAAGACATATTAAAATATAAATTCACATGTATAAAAAATAACTCTAGTGTTATGTTAAATATGAAAAACATGTAACAAACCTATATATAAAAATAAGCATATATGCAAAGTAATAATACACAATATATTGTGATGCTGTGCAGCTTTTAACATAAGGCAGAAAATGATTGGGCAAATCTAATAGGGAAATCCTTAGAAGCTCATTTGTGTCTGAGGTAATTAACAATTCTTATTACTAATTCTTAAACCAGCACTGTTTTATTGTTTTGTTTCTCCTCATTATCCAAGTTATATTCCACAAATATTTATATCTATATGTACATGTTTAAAATTTTAATAAATGAAAAGGAGTTTCATACATGTTACATGTTTTATAACAAGAATGTCTTTCCACTGTATGGCAACAGTACACATGAGGGAAGTCTTTCACTTGTTATTATGGAAAAAATCATTAAATTAATATGTGATCATGTAATTATACATTCTCAAGATTTTTAAAAAATGCAATATAAAATTAGTATTAATACTATAAGAAAATATCTTTCCTTCAATTTGAGAGCTAAGCGAAATATTTATTTTACTAACCATAGATTCTGTTTTCCTTATTTCACAATAAATGAATAGAGTTTTACAATCAAGTGAATCATTTTAATTAAATTTGAATTATTTCTTTAAAAAATGATCACATTTCTATTTTCACATTTTTCCTACTATAAGAGCAAATTTATCTGACTACTTTTCAGATATTGTATGTATTTGTGCTTGTGTATGTTTTTAGTTGAGAATCTTTATCGCAGAAAAACTTCTCCTGGTATGGTTTTGAATGGCATTGTGTTCAAATACTATTACTTTTAAATGGGAAGGTGTATCTCTTCCAGTGTTTATAAATATGAATAAATATTTGAGAGGTAGACACTAGATAAAATAATAAATGATATGGAGCGAGAGAAAGAACACTACAATCCAGATCACAAGTATTTCTGAAACGAATTCTGACTTTCACCAAATGTTTTTAAAGGCTCTTGATCTAAAGATTGATTCTGTAGAAAAACAAAATATCCAGTGTACTCAATACTAATATGAAACTAATGTATAAACAATTGCACACCAACACAAAAGATAAAATACAAATATAGTTTAGCAGGGAGGAGGGAAAGGACGGTGAGGGGAGGACGAGGATGATTGCTGGGATCTCACTTAATGTGCACAATGTGAGGGGGCTTGGCAAGCCCCCTGGGTGAAGGGCTCAACCACAATTTGAACTTTACCTTAGAATTGAAAACAATATGACCTAAACATTTGTACCCTCATATTAATTTGAAATGGAACAAAAGAAGATTGACCCTGGTCTTCCTCCTCCTCCCTCCCTCTATTCCTCCTGCCCTCCGTTTTCCCTTGCCTCCCTAAATTTTAATCCTGTTTATCACCCCCGTCTTGGCTGTATCCTCCTCCCATAATATCATATGCAAAGCTCTTCTAATTTTTATTATCCAAGCACTATTAGTACAATACGGGTTTTTCTGAACACATTTTACTTAACATTTAGGGATAGATAAGGGGATTCATGTCTAGGCTGAGAAATGATCGAATGAGTTGCGATTTGTTGCTGTAATTCACAGAAATAAAATTGATTTACTTCAAAACACAAACTAAACAAGAATAATTTGTTCAGAGACTCCATTTTCTGCTTTCAATAATTATATTAATTCCATGGGTTTTTATTTGTTTATAACATAAGCAAATTAATAGTCTTCAATAATACACAAGTCCTACTCCTTGGGCCCTGTCTTGAATTATTTGGCCGGGCCCAATATGACAAATGCTTTAAAAGATGGGAGAGAGATTCAGGAGAATCAGAGTCAGAAAGGAAATGTGATAATCACAGCAAAGGGAAGAGTGTGGAGTTTGCTGTTTTGAAGATGTAAAGAACTATAAGCCAAAAAATACAGGTAGCTTCAAAGAAGCTGGGAAAGAAAGGAAATATATTATCCCCTACCACCTCCAAAACGAAGAAAGTCCTGGAAAAAATCTTGATTTCAACCCATAAGACTCTTTGTATTTTTTTATTTATGACCTTCAGAACTATAAGATAATACATTTTAATTGTTTTGAGCCATAAATATTGCAATGATTTGTGACAGTGGTAAGTAAAAACTGTACTAGTATGGCATCCTTCTTGTAATTTTTCCTGTCAGAAAATCATTATATGTCTTTATGTATAATCCATCTACTGAAATATAAGTATATATATATATATACATATATTTCAAATATATATAACATATATAAATAATTAACTGTTGACATTGTGATGTATTTTCATGTTCTTCAAATTTTTCTGAATATTCAATAGAACTTACAATGAGCAAATATAAAATATATATAATTGATAATGATTTTGATATAGATTATCTCAAAACAAGAGATTATAGTAGAAAAAGTTGGGAAATCTTTTAGGTAAATGCGAACAGTAAGAAATAGTAAAAAGATAGAGAGAGAGAGAGAAATATAGAACAAATCATATGCCTAAACAAGAATTGTGTCACTAACAGGAAGAATCAAAGAGCTATTCACGGTTTATGGAGAAAAAATAAAGTTTAGTCTTAATTATACAACATTATTAAGTAGACTATTTAATGAAAGTTCATAAAAGCTGATAATAACAAAATCAAAAGCCTTCATTTCTATTTACTAAATTTTATATTCAAAATGTATTAACTATTTTAACGGCAGAACATATTTTCCACTATAATAATCATATTTACTTTTATATATACAACGAAAAAAACATGAATAAGAAATTATAAATAAGAAAGTTATAAAGAAGTGAAGTATATTTTAGAATTTAATAATTATCTACTGAAGAGGTGATCTAAATGAAGACACATTTTGCTTAAAGCATGGAAAATAAAAATAAAATTTTATTTTGGTGCCCGATAAACTTCACATTTTATAGCTGCTTTAAAGATAGTTTTTACTCCCTGAGGTTCCTGAAATGGGAAATATAAACTAGAGTACAAAACAATTTGCTCCCTCTGACCTCTTTAATCCTATAATTTGGTTTCTAACTATTAAAATTTCTCAATGGCCCTGAACACTGTTATTAGGGTAGTATTGTGCTATTTCCTTTCTGTCTTTTACTGTCAGAAAATCATTACAAATTGATAAAGTGATGATAGTTTCATGATTATATAGGAAAAAGAAGTAAGTGCTCAGCTCTTAGTGTCTGTCTTGAGAAACAAATATACGATAGCTTTAAAGCAGTCATTTTAGTCAATTATTGCCTATTTTAGTAACTCTACTGAATTTGCTTTTAGGAATGACAGTTTTTTTGGATTTGTTTTTGTTTTTGTTTTAAAATTCTAGACCTGGAAAATTTTCAAAAGATTTTTGGAATTAATCCACGAAAATATACAAATATGTTCATCTTATTCAGTCACATAGTAGGTATATTCATGGTGTATTTATAATGCCTCTATGATAGATACCATAATTTAAAGATTAGATGTATAAAAATCTTTCACAATAGGAACAGATTTTAATACCTTGAATGATGGACAGGCTTCTCAGATACATGTTCTCTTAACACATGTAATATACTAATTAAGAAATAGAAAAACAAATTTATTTACTCTTTTGAGTATTATGCTCATTTTTTGACCCATGAGATCAGCATTGGAGATATCAGAGTTAATTTTTTTTTTTTTTTTGCAGTTTTTGGCCGGGATTGGTTTGAACCTGCCACCTCTGGCATATGGGGCCAGTGCCCTATTCAGTTAAGCCACAGGCACGGCCCCAGAGTTAACTTTTGATATGTACTTTCAACATACTTCACATTCACAAGTAGGTACAAATGGTGTCATTCAATAGCATTTCTGTTCTGTTATTATGTCATCCCTACTGCTTAACAAGTGGGCCCCAGTCTTGCGCATAACATCCCTAAGTGATTTCTGGGAATCTGCAGAGGATTTTTCAGATGCACTCAAAGACAAGTTCCTTTGTGCTTATTGCTCTGATCTTGATCTCTGGCATACAGCTTCAAGTATACAAGAGATCAAGTATATCAGTAACATCTATTTCTCAAAAAAAAAAAAAAAATAGGAACAATGTTCAGATTTTCCCATTCTAGATCCTAGTTTTCTACCTGGGAATCAAGAGCGTAGTTTGTCAACTATAGAATGGGAGAAAATATCTATAAACCATATATCTGATAAGGGGTTGATATCCAAAATAGATAAGAAACTAAACTCCACTCAAGAGTAAAACCAAATCAAAACAGGAAACTCCAAATAGCCCAGATAAAAAATGAGCAAAAGACTCTCATGGAGGTGGGCAGATTGCTTGACCTCAAGAGTTCAAGACCAGCCTGAGCAAGAGCAAGAACCCACTTCTAAAAAAAAAAAAAAAAAAATACCCAAGCACGGTGTTAGGGACTTGTAGACCCAGCTACTCAGGAGGCTGAAACCTCAGAATAATTTGAGCCCGAGTCTGAGATTGCAGTGAGCTATAACGCCATGGCACTGAACCCCAGGGAGACTTAGTGAGACACTGTCTCCAAAAACAAAACAAAACAAAAATAAAAAAGACTTGCATAGAGATTTCTCTAAAGAAGACACAAAATGGCCAATAGTAAATGAGGTGAAAGCTATGTTGATTAGTTTGATGTAAGCACTCCAAATTGTGTACAAAAAATCAACACATTGAACCCCCAAAATGCATAAATGTATTCATGATCTATGTGTATATGACTTAATACAAAAATAAATGGTCAGTAGATACATTCAAAAATTCCCAACATTATTAATCATCAGTGAAATACATGTCAAAACCACAATGAAGTGTTACCTCATGCATGTTAGTCTATTATCAAAGAAATAAGAGATAACAAGTGTTGATGAGGGTATATAAAAAAGGAATCCTTGTGCGCTATTGACGGGAATGTAAATTTACAACCATTACAAAAAAAAAGTATGGAAGACACTCAAAAAATTAGCAGTAGAACTACCATATAATCCAGCAATCCTAATTCTAGATTTATAAGCGAAGGAAATAAAATTAATGTCTCAGAGAGAGAGAGAGAGAGCTCTACCAGCACATTCACTGCAGTGCCATTCACAATAAACAAGGTATGGAAAGGATCTTGGTGTCTTTGGCAAGATGAACGGATAAATAATATATCATTCCCACCAGCAGCTTCTCAGGGTTTCAACTAATTCATCTGCTCTTCAACATTTGCTATTGTCTGCCTTTTTTTTTTTTTTATTGTTGGGGATTCATTGAGGGTACAATAAGCCAGGTTACACTGATTGCAATTGTTAGGTAAAGCCCCTCTTGCAATCATGTCTTGCCCCCATAAAGTGTGACACACACTAAGGCCCCACCCCCTCCCTCCATCCCTCTTTCTGCTTCCCCCCACAATAACCTTAATTGTCATTAATTGTCCTCATATCAAAATTGAGTGCATAGGATTCATGCTTCTCCATTCTTGTGATGCTTTACTAAGAATAATGTCTTCCACTTCCATCCATGTTAATACGAAGGATGTAAAGTCTCCATTTTTTTAATGGCTGCATAGTATTCCATGGTATACATATACCACAGCTTGTTAATCCATTCCTGGTTGGTGGGCATTCCACATTTTGGCGATTGTAAATTGAGCTGCAATAAACAGTCTAGTACAAGTGTCCTTATAATAAAAGGATTTCTTTCCTTCTGGGTAGATGCCCAGTAATGGGATTGCAGGATCAAATGGGAGGTCTAGCTTGAGTGCTTTGAGGTTTCTCCATACTTCCTTCCAGAAAGGTTGTACTAGTTTGCAGTCCCACCAGCAGTGTAAAAGTGTTCCCTTCTCTCCACATCCACGCCGGCATCTGCAGTTTTGAGATTTTGTGATGTGGGCCCTTCTCACTGGGGTTAGATGATATCTCAGGGTTGTTTTGATTTGCATTTCTCTAATATATAGAGATGATGAACATTTTTTCATGTGTTTGTTAGCCATTCGTCTGTCATCTTTAGAGAAAGTTCTATTCATGTCTCTTGCCCATTGATATATGGGATTGTTGGCTTTTTTCATGTGAATTAATTTGAGTTCTCTATAGATCCTAGTTATCAAGCTTTTGTCTGATTGAAAATATGCAAATATCCTTTCCCATTGTGTAGGTTGTCTCTTTGCTTTGGTTATTATCTCCTTAGCTGTACAGAAGTTTTTCAGTTTAATGAAGTCCCATTTGTTTATTTTTGTTGTTGTTGCAATTGCCATGGCAGTCTTCTTCATAAAGTCTTTCCCCAGGCCAATATCTTCCAGTGTTTTTCCTATGCTTTCTTTGAGGGTTTTTATTGTTTCATGCCTTAAATTTAAGTCCTTTATCCATCTTGAATCAATTTTTGTGAGTGGGGAAAGGTGCGGGTCCAGTTTCAGTCTTTTACATGTAGACATCCAGTTCTCCCAACACCATTTATTGAATAGGGAATCTTTCCCCCAAGGTATGTCCTTGTTTGGTTTATCGAAGATTAGGTGGTTGTAAGATGTTAGTTTCATTTCTTGGTTTTCAATTCAATTCCAAGTGTCTATGTCTCTGTTTTTGTGCCAGTACCATGCTGTCTGCCTTTTTTAATACAGCCTTGTTAGGGTATGTGAAGTGAGATCTCCATGTAATTTTTATTTGCATTTTCTAATAACTAATGATATATCTATATCTATAACTAATGTAGCTGTATTTTTTCACTTAGTGGTAGTCCTGAGAATTACCACTATAATCTAAATGTGTGCCAGTCTAATTTGTAGTAATGCTAATTTATTTTAAATAGTGTACAGAAAATGTGCTGCATTCCCTCCTTCCATGTTGTGCTGTTATTAGGATACAAATTACTTCTTCATAGCTTATATACTTACCAACACTGATGTGTAATTATTTATTTAGGTAGTTGTATTTTAAATCAGAGGGAATAAAAGTGATTCAAACCAAAAATACATTGTCTTTTATATTTACCTGTGCAGTTACTTCTTCCAGTGCTCTTTATTTCCTCATGTAGATTTGAGGTAATCTCTAGTCTACTTTCTATTCCACATAAAGGATGACCTTAAGTAATTTTATAGGGCAGGTCTGCTAGTGGCACATCCTTCTGATTTGTGTCTATTAGACAGTATTAAATGCTTCATTTCTGAAGGTTAGCTTTGCTAAAGACCCTGGCGACCTTTGTTTTGAGTGCCTTTTGAACGCTGGTCCCACAGGACTCAGTTTTCTCAAGCTCTGTCTGTTCAAAGATGGCTGCAGTTAAAGTCAAGTCCTGCCTGCCCTGGTTGGACACTTGACCCTGGGGTGGGGGGGAACAGAGTGTTGACACTCTTTCACCTTTTAGAACTTTAAATATGTTATCTACCTCGTACTTGGAGTTTTTTTATAAGGAATTTCCTAGTAACCTTCTGAAGAGTTTGTGTATGTAATGAGTTACTTCTTTCCATCTTGTTTTAGATTCTCTCTTTGTTTTACAGTAGTTTTATTATGATGTGTCTGTGTATGGGTTTCTTTGAGTTTGTTCTATTTAGAGTGTTGGTCTTCTTAAATATATAGGTTGCTATTTAAAATCAAATTTAGTATGTTCTTTACCATTATATATTCAAATACTTTTCTGCCCATTTCTTTTGATACTTCTCTCTGAAACTCTTGTGTATAAATAGTTAGAAGGCTTGGTCAAATCACACAGGTCTTCAAGTCTTGATTCATCTTTTTATCTTTCTCGCTCAGACCACATAACTTTAGGGGACCTAGGTTCAAGTTGTATTCTTTCTTATGTCTCCAGTACTTGGTTGAGCTGTTCCACTGAATTTTTCACAATTTTGTAATTTTTAAATACAGAATTTCTATCTTATTATTTATGTGTTTTATTGATATTATCTATTTGATGAAACATTTTTCTTACACTTTCCTTTAGTTCTTTATATGTGTTTTTCTTTAGTTTTATTAACATATTTAAATAGCTGGTATTAAAGTGTTTTTGTAGTTAGTCAAATGTATGAACTTCCTTAATAGTTTCTATTAAGTATTCTCCAACCACTATGTATGGGCCGTTCCTTCCCTTTTTTATTTTTTTTAATGTGTCTTATTTTTTTGTTAGAAATTCAGATCTTTTAAACTAATATGTGTATAATGTGGTAACTCTGGAAGACAGTTGCACCCCATTTTTTTTTCCTGTTTGTTGATGGTGTTTGTTTATTGACTTTTCTAAAATAATTCTACAAAGTATATTTTTTATTCTGTCTGATCACTGAAGTCATTTCTTGTTTGGCTTCCTGGACAAAGTTCTTGGATAGAACTTTTCATAAACTCTGGAAACCAAAATAAGTCTCTCAATCTTTTGCTGAGTGGTTCTCTGCACATGTTGGTGCATGCCTGTCACATCTCATTCCTGACACCACTTGTCAGGGCCCAGGACTGGCCATGTCTCAGCCCAGCTTAACTAGGTTCCGGACGTGGACCGCTAAGTTACCTTGCTCAGGTCTGTTAGGTGCCTGAGGGCTATCTACTTTAGCTGGACAGAGAGAGAGAGAGTGTGTGTCTTAAAGCAGTTTTCTTAGAAAGGTAGATCTTAGTCTTTAGCAGAGCTTGGGAATCTTCAGCAGAGAGACGCCGTGCTGGCGTTCTGCAGACAGGAGAGGAGACAGAGTCAGAGTGAGTCCGTGATAGAATGCGCATGCTCCTGGCGGCCTTCTCTAGCTTAATATAAGGCTGATCTGGTGCCTCTCCACACCGCAGGTGTAGAGCCTGTCAATTCACTACTGCTCTCATCTCGTGAGCTCTCGTGCTTGCTAAATCCCTCTCCATGCCTTTTCTACCAAGGTGTTCCATTATTGAGCTAGACACGTATTTCTTATAACTCTCACTCCTCCTACCCATAGGCTATATGGGCTGCTACACATGCCTTCAGTACTCTGGCAGTAGTTTAAAACTCCATCTTAGCCTTAGCTTTCTGCTTGAACAGAGCTTTAAAATTAACCAGAGGTAAGGGCTTGTGGTCTTCTCAACTCTTACCTATTCATGCTCACAAATCCTGGAATGGGCAAAGTCTGAAATATGCTTATAGCATTTTATAATAGATTTCCAAAATAAGTCAGAGCATTCACAAAGTCTTTATGGTCATGTAATTCACAGCTTTTTATTTTAAGTGTTTTTGTCAGGATATTTTTGTCTCCGGCCATCATTTATTTCCTCAGGCCATCATAATGTTAAACTATTGCCTTGGATTGTCCTCGAAATTGTTCCTCTGGAAAAAACTTTTCTCTTTAGTTAAGATTCAAATCAAACGTAATAAAAACCACTTTGTACGTGGGGTCTGGGGACCCTCCACACTGGTGGAGCAAGGCTAACTCTCTGAGAATAAGCACTAGCATGATCCCCAAACTTATTACCCCCCTCCTATGACTACCACATTGTTATTTGCTGACTATTGTTTTTCAAAGGTACTGTGATGAGGGAAAAGGGAGATGAAAATAGAGCTGCTTAAAATATCGCAAGGCTTGTTGTTTCTTGTAGTATCTATCCATTTTTCTTGATGAAGGGTTCCTTGAATTCATGCAAAGATGTAGTTAATTTCTAGAGTCTGGAAAAAGTTGATTCTAACATGTTTTTCTTAGTTGTCATTGTTTTTATGAAGAAAACTTTTGAAGAGCCTCACTATGTCATTTCCCCTTAAATAGTCTGTCCTGTATTATTTTTAAAGCTATGTGATCTTGGTACTGGTGAAGCCTATTGATATGTGTGTGTTCTATCTGAACACTCAAGTATAAATCTGAACCCAGTGCAACAAGACTGCTTGAGAAGCATGAGTCCTGCACTCACAGAATCTATAAAATCCCTCTTCTCTCCCTACTCACCAGCAAACTTTTTTTTTTTTTTTTGAAACAGATGCTCACTTGGTCACCCTTGTTAGAGTGCCATGGTGTCTTAGCTCACAGCAACCTAAATAAACTCTTGGGTTAAAGTGATCCTTTTGCCTCAGCTTCCCAAGCAACTGGAGAGGCACCCACAGGCACCCACCACAATACCCAGCTATTTTCTAGAGACGGGGTCTTGCTGTGGCTCAGGCTGGTGTCAAACCTGTGATCTCAGGCAATGGACCCACCCTCCTTGGCCTTCCAAGTGTTGGGATTGCAGGCGTGAGCCATCGTGCCTGGCTCTTTTTTATTTTTTCTCTCTCTCTTTTATCCCACCCATTCCATACCCTCTTTATGTTCTGCTACTGTTTTTTTCATCTTCATTTTCTGAAGAACTAAAACTTGGAGGTACTCTATTTTTTGGATTGCTACAATTTTCTATAGACCTGGACTACTGGCAAGAGAGAGGGAAATACTATTTCCTTAAATGTCCTTATTTCCAGAAATAGCTTTTCTTGTCCCCATTTTATAATGGCAACTTAATTTCCTAAAAAATATTCAGAACCAATTACCTTTCTCCTATTCCCCTAGAACCTTATGTTGCCAGTTAAATAATCTTGTTCTTTCCAAACCCTGTTCAACTACTATGCTACCAATCACTGTCTATTTGTCAAGACCCTAGCCTGACACCCCATACCCCTCTGTGCAGTGTGGATAACTTAAATTACTGCCCAAAAGGCAGATGACCTTTGGATACATTTTACTTTATCCCTGCCTTTAGGCTCACCTCTGTGCTAGACTGTGAGAAAGTAGGTACAAGATGCTGGGCAAACCCACCCATAACTCAGGCCTATGTACGTTCTTCTTCATGAGTTGATTATGCAGACATCGTATGGGCATCAGGGAGATGAACACAATTCATCTTTTATATGTCCTTTCTATTTAACAATGGGCACTTCTCCAAACTTAGTATGTCACAAAGTCACTTGGAGTTGAAGAATTAGACACCAGTTTCCATGAAGTCTGAGCTTCGACCCATGAACTACTTTTCAAAATGGGTTGGTGTGATGTAGCCCAATGTTGTATATGTTGTCTCTAAAATTCCCTAAGGGTGGCACCCTCTTATTTTGGGGATGGCAGTGTAAGTAACAGCAACTTATCCTTCAGTTTGGAGAAAAAAATTCAATGCGCCTATTCCAATAATTTACTATTGAAAAGCTACCTCCAATTTAAGGACAAAATAACAAATAATTTACTTTTCTCATGATTAGGCAGTATAGACAAATCTCGGGTGTTGGAAGAAGTGGGTTATCTCTGACCCATATGGTGTGAGATTGAAGGAACCAATGATGCAGAAGGATCCACTTTAAAGATGTTTAACTCACATAACTAACAAGTTGATGATGGTTCTGACTCAAAGCTCTGTAATAGTCTGCAATGGAACTAGTTGGTGTTCCTCAAAGAATGGGTCTGCACGCCAGACCTAAAATTTCTGTACTCTATATATCATCTTAGTGAGTGACTAATCTAGTTTCAACATGTATTACCCTGTGATTAGGTAGAAATATTCATAAATCTTTGCATGGTAAATGTTTTTATTACAGGCCTGTTTCTGCAGCTTATTACCATAATTGCACCTGCATATTTTTGATGTCTGATTACTATCCCTTGGCCTCTACAACTTCTGAATCCTGTTATTTCCTTTGAAATTAGGAAAAATCAATGTAATTGCAGCATCCATCACAAAGTTTTGATGGATCTCTATCAATGTCTTCATTAAGAAATAGACTCTAGATCCTCCAGGGTGGTATGGATAAGAAATGACTGAAAAAAATCACAAAATACATCCATTGCTATAAGATTATTTTCAGAGATTTGAAACACCACAATTTGTCTGCCAAGAGATTTCTGGCTTTTCTGTTTCATTAATAGAAAGTCAATTTTGGGTCCAGAGTTTGTATAGCCAACCCAACAGGCTATAAACAACACTTCCATTATTTTAGGCCATCGGATGACACTTCAAATCCAGAGTTAGGGTAACTATCATAGTATTTGGCCCAATCAGACATTACAAGGTTAGACAATTAAGTTCACAAACTCTTCCTAGAAAAAATGCTATATACCTCAGGGTTGAATATCACTATAGTCACCTACAAAGTACTCCCCCCTGGCCACCTGGTGACCAGGTGAATAACATTCAGCCACGAGGTATATAGCACTTCTTCTAGTATGAGTTTGCAAACTTAATTTTCAGGTCCAATGGCCATTCCAGAAAAAGAGTTCCAAAATTTCTTTGAAGGGTGGTTGAGGCACAAACATTGGTGCACAGCTTCCCAAGGGTGACTGGGAAGGCGACGGTTGTGATGTCCAGCAATGTGTTCTGAGGCACTTCGTATATTCATCCTCCCTGGTCTAACACCCTTGGAATCCTTTCCTCTACATTCTCCTCAGACTTGTGCCAATAAAAATTAAGGAAAACCTAAAACACTTTCAGAGCATAATCCATATGCGCACATGAAAACTCTTATACAGAACTTCTCTTTCTATCAGAGCTTGGTATGTCTAGTTTTTATTATAGACTCAAGACAACAGGAACATGGGGACTTGCACTGAGAAAAATTGTAAGATAAGCTGGCTCTAGATCAGTAACCAAAAGCATTTTTTGGTTGTCGTCGTTTCTGTCCCTCTTTCCTTGCTCCCTCCCTCCATCTCTCCTTTCCTTTCTTCCTCTCTTTCTGTCTGTCCCTCTGTCTGACCTTCATCATATGAAGTCTGATTCCCTTAAAAGAAGTTATTAATCTCTCTCTAAAGTCGGAGAATATCAAGAGAATTTGATTATTCAAATTAGTCAACTTTTTTGCATATGTCTAAATATTTTATTTTATTTTTTATTTATTTTTATTTTTAATTTCAGCTTGCTTGTTCATTCTGCTTCATTTGAAGTACTCTTTTTTTTTGGTTCATTTTCTTCTTCCTCTGGTGATGCTCTTTCCCATTGCCTCTCCAGGAGCTGGGATTACAGACGCCCACCACAACGTCCAGCTGTTTTTGATGTTGCTAGTAGAGACGGGGTCTTACTCTGGCTCACTGCTGCTCATAGTGGTCTCAAATCTCTGAGCTCATACAGTCCACCCATCTCGGACTCCCACAGCCTTGGAACTACAGGTGTGAGCCACCACGCCCGGCCAAAGAAGTTACTGATCTCTCTCTAAAGTCAGAGAATATCAAGAGAATTTGATTATTCAAATTAGTCAACTTTTTTGCATATGTCTAAATATTTTAATTCTATATATCAGGGTTTCACTCTTCTCCTTTCTGTATGGTAGTTTTATAAAATTTATAGAATGTTTGCTGTTCCTGAAGAAGAATGAATGCTTGCTCAAATGAAAGCTTTAATTAGGTTTCATTTTTTTTCTTTAAGGAAAGAGCAACTTTGTTGAAATATCATTTAGATACAGCAAATTGCACCCTTTAAAATGTACAATATAATGAATTTTAATATCAGTGCGTGCTCATGACTTCAACACAACAGCTGAAGATAAGGAATATTTCTACCACCCTGAAATGTTTACTTACATTTCTTTGTAGTCCATCCCACCCTCTATTCTTGTCCCAGGCAAACTTTGATCTGCTTTATTCACTACGGATGAGTTTTCATTTTCTAGTATTTTATATGAATGGAATCATATATATTTCATTTTTTTTGATTCTTAGACTCGGCAAAATGATTCTGAGATTTATCTCTGTTGTCACAAAGATGCAGTAGTTCATTGTTTTTATTGCTTTGTAATACTCCTATGTGTGTTTATATAACCTTGCTTATCCGTTCACTTGATGATAGAGATTTGTCTTCTTTCCAGTTTGAGGATATTTTAAAAGAAGCTGCTATGAACATCAATGTGCAGACTTGTGTGTGCACCTGATATTAAAATAACTGGTAATTTGGTGTGTATATGTGAATTTATGAAAAGCTTGCAAACAGTTTTCTCAATGTGTGTATCACTTCACCGTACCACCTGGAATGATTGAGTTTGATACTTTCTCCATAACCCTGACAACACTACCACTTTTTAATTTTAGACATTCTGAAGAATGTATACTATAGCATATTGTGGCATTGATTTAAATGTTTTTATTATAAAAGATACTTAGTATTCTTCTACTTGCTTATTAGCAATATATGAAATTTCATGTTAACTTTTAACTATATTATATTTATTAAATTTTTGAGATGTAATCATCATGTACATATTTGGACAGAAACAAATTGCCAAAAATCTTAGCTGAAAATATTTCCTCCCATTTCTGACTTGTCTTCTTGTTTTAAAAGATGTCTCTCTAAGGGTAGATGTTTTTAATTTTTTAAATATCAGTTTTAGCTTTTCCATTTTTATTTATTTTTGGTGTGTTCTTCTATACTAAGAAATTTGTCTTACTCCAAGAACACACATGCTTTTTCCTATGTATCACCACCATAAATTTTATAGGATGACACTTTACATTTGTTGTATTGATCTACAAGGCATGTCATTAAATGTTAGTATATGTTGTGAAATAAAGCTTAACATTCATTTTTCCCCAAAATGACTAGCATAATTTCCAAAAATATTACTTAAAAGACTATCTTTCCCCTTCTTTATTTTGGTAATGTGCTTAAAAAATGGATGATCTTTGTGTCTTTCTATGAATGATTCTGTGTTCCACCGATCTGTGTGTATGTCCCTATGGTAATTCTATGCTGTCTTGATTAAACTAGCTTTACATAATAGTACACCACGATCTTAAGAGGTATAAGTCCCCTTGCTATGTTCTTCATTTGTAAAACTTTTAGTATTTTCTAGGTCATTTGCATTTTCATAAACATTTCAGAATCAAATTGTGTCTATACAAATCCTGATAAAATTTTACAAAATTTGGTAGTCAAGTTAGATTTCTAGTGCTGCTATAATGAATGACCACAAATTGGGTGGCTTGAAAGAAAAGAAATTGCTTCTGTCTAATAGAGGCTATAAGTGTAAAATAAAAGTATCAGCAGGGACATAATCTTTCTGAAGATACCTTTCTTTTTCTCCTCCTAATATCTTGTGGTCACTGGCAGTCTTTGGAATGCATTGGCTTGGAAATAATACCTCATTTACTTCAATTGTGGCCTCCATTTTTACATGGCATGATCCTTGTGTATTTATATCTCGTTGTAAAACTTATCCCATTCTTATTTGGCCATGTAAGAATAGACTCTAGCCTGCTAAAATATCACAGAAATCTGGGGGAATCTTCCTCGCCCACTGTATTTTTTTTTTAATACTTTCCTATATAAAGTATAATAAAAACATCCCCAACCACCCTCTGTGCAGCCACCCTCTTTGACCAACCTGGTCTCTGTCCCCTTTCATTAAACTTGGCCTGAACTTAAAAAAAAACAAAAAACAAAAAGCAAGGTATAGATGCTCCCCATAATACAAGGGTATATGCCACACCTCCCAGGTGCACAACATGACTACAATAGGGACTTTACCTAACAAATGTAATAAATGCAAACATTGGAACCTAATTTTTTGGAGCCTCATATTAATCTGAAATTAAAAAAAAAAAAAGAAAAGAAATCGTTGCTCACCCTTGGTGTTTGGGGGCCGGAGTCCTCAACTCCTCCAGAAGTCAAGCTGATAACCAAGGGGATCCACTGTTAATCACATTGTTATCACAGGCGCTCTGATGCACCATGTTCATCCAGCTCAACAAGAATACTTTTATCTGGTAAGATATTCCAAGGGCTAAGAAGTTACTTTCCAGGAACCAGGGCAAAGAACACATTTCTCTTGGGGCAAAAATAATCTTTTACCAGGCAAATTTGGATTAGTATTAGTTGATTTTTTTATTAATTTTGAAATAATTGATATTTAAATAATATTTGTATATATAGTTGGTAATACTGTATACTTAACTTTTACTAAAAGAGTAGATCTTAAGTCTTCTGGTTACAAAAAGAAAAGAGGAAGATAACAATGGCAACTATTTGAGATATTAAGATATACTCAATATCTTAAGTATATTGATTAAAGGGAGCATTTCACAAACTGTAAGTATAGCCAAAAATCAAGTTGTATCCCTAGTCTTATGTGTATGTGTGTACATTCATTTTTAACAAAATGTTCATAAAGTAAAAAAGGAAAAGTATAAATTAAAATCAGAGGCTTACTGAATCACAATATAATAAAACTATTCTTTACAGCCAATACTAATCAAACCAATACTAATAAAAATTTGCCTGATAAAAGATCATTTTTGCCCAAGGAGAGATGTGTTCTTTTCCCTGGCTCCTGGAAATTAACCTCTTAGCCCTTGGAATGTCTTACCAGCATAGCATTTCGTTTATTACAAAGGAGTCAAAAGTTAAAAAAATTCAAAAGATTACACAATGAAAACATTATAACAAACTACGTTTAATTTACTATTAAAAAATAGAAAAATTTAATAGATTTATTGTAGCCTAAGTATACAGGGTTTAGAAAGTCTACAATTGTGGAGATTAAGCTACACTAGTCCTTCACATTCACTCATCCCTTGCTGAGTCACCCAGAGCGACTTCCAGCCCTGCAAACTACATGTGTGGTAAGTGCACTACACAAGGGTACCATTTTTTATGTTTCACACTGTATTTTACTATGCTTTTGGTATGCTTAGATATGTTTATGTACACAAATGTTTGCCGTTGTGTTATAATTATCTATAGTAGTCAGTGCAGTAACATGCTGTACAGGTTTGCAGCTGAGGCACAATGAGCCAAACACCCTACACTATTTAGATATCAATTATACCCTACCACCTGTTTGCATAGGGACACTCTATGATGTTCACACAATGACAAAATGGCCTAAGGACACATTCCTCAGGCTGTTATCTACTTCATTTTTTTGTTTTTTCTATTTTAAGCAACAGGATAGAGTTTATCAACAGGGAGAAAGATTGATAAGCATAATAAGCAAAAGAGGGCCAACAGAAGAGGGGAACGGAACCTTTGGTAGCAGAGGGGGAGATCGAGAAGGAAGCCCCTGACTTTACTCCATTAAGCCAAGCGTTATTCAGTCCTGGAGATGACATAGAACCAATTTGCATAAGCCTAGGTTATATCTCAACACTAAACGTGAGAATAGAATCTCAAAATTTTTGCCATTCATATGTTAATAAAATTTTCAGGATCACATTCATAAAATATTTTCTTAGACATATACAAACTGTTTTCTAAAATCTCAATTAGCATTTCTCAATACATAATAATTGTCTTGCCCTGGGTTCTAAACATCAAATTAATCTTCTCAGTTATTAAACAGCCATATTTATGGAATACACCTCAAACCTACAAAGCGAAATTGTGGTTGGAGGTTATAGAAAAATAATCTTCACTTTTAAACTGTCAAGTGAATCTAACTTACACTTAAAATTTAGAGCTATTGGTAAAGATGTTCTAAATCTTATCATTAAATCATGCTGACAACACAGCAGCACAAGTAGCTTCCTCCTCCACAGAACTGCTTTGCACAAATACACTCTGCAGTTGCTCAATTGAATTACTTGAAGAATATGATAAAATGTATATGGAAAACATTATCGTATATGTTGCAAGAATGTTGCATAGGCCATATAAAATCACCGAGAATTTCCTTTATTAAGGGAGAATTCAAGATTAATTTTCTCAGAAGACAACAAAATATAATATTTTTACTTTTTTTAAAGGTAGGAAGGAAAGAATTGAAACATTTAATTTAGTTAAATGTGCAACAAAAATGAGTCATATATATAAGGGAAACGAAATCCGCATAGACTGTTCAACAAACAAAGAGAAAGGAAGATTTATAAATGAAAGTAAACAGAGTCGATAGAAAAGCAAAACATGTAAGAATTTGTTTTGTTTTATTTTCCTCTCCCTAGGCAAACTGATTTGCTTGAAAACTATCAAGAAGAGCAGTTTGCCCGGGAGCAAACTGACTCAGTTATAAGGAAAAGTAATTTCAGTTATTTATGGGCTTCCAGAGAAAGCTTGTGAATTCAATCCTGTCTTGTTTATCTCTGGGCAATGGTCTTGTTTTTCCTTCTGCTGGCTTCTCCACCTTACTTAAGCCGAATTGCACCATTTCCCTCTTTATGATTCCTCAGTGTATTGGTATATTAATTTTTTGAACAAGTTATGAATTTTGAAACTTGTTCATAAAACTAACATACCAGTTATAAAATTTGAAAGTTTTAACTGAGCATAATTGTCTCTGTGCTTTGGCTGCCAGAAAGCTATGAGATTTAGAAACAGTGCTGAATTTCATGTACACGTTTCTATGTTTAATAATATCCTGTTGTTTCTATCTTGATGATTCCTGTGGTGTATGTATTTCTGTAATTCTCCACAAATCCTTTGGGAAATAGGCGATACATTTTTAGGTGTTTCATTTAATAACTCAAAATTCATCATTTTGTTAATATTTTCTCTCTTTTATGACTTTCCTCAACTATGGCCAATATCTCTTGGCCTTATTTGCCTGGAATTCCGAAAATTATAAATTCACCTCTCTTTTTTTCTTTTCTTTTCTTTTCTTTTTTTTTTTTTTTGCAGTTTTTGGCTGGGGCTGGGTTTGAACCCACCACCTCCAGCATATGGGGCTGGCGCCCTACTCCTTTGAGCCACAGGCGCCACCCAATTCTCCTCTCTTTTAAAATAATAAATATATCACTTAAATAGGAAAGCATAGGAACTATTAAAATGTGTATCATTCTCATAGACCAAACATTTCAAAATTAAGCAGAAAATAATACAGCCTCATAGCAATAATTTTTAAACTTTCATAGTAATTTCTTGCTGCTATCCACTTAGTCCAATCCCAATCTCAAGCAAAAGCACTGGTTAAAATTTCTCTGTGTAACTTTAAAATCAAATATGTAATTAAAAAATTCATCCCCAAGGCCCACAATTTTCCTTGGAGACTTAGAAGAGCATGGCAAAACATTTTTAATACTCTTCTCATGCACTAGTTATGGATACCTCAATTCGAAGAATATCATATCTATTCTTTCAGTATTTGGTACTGAAATATTTCCTTACATATTTCAGCAATTATTTTGTTAGTTTTTCTCTTTCACAGTACACAAAGCAAGAAAGTATGTAGCAAGCATCCTTTTGCTAACAGAATATTACCAAAAAAGATATGATTGTATGTTACAGTGAGGAGTTAGTAGACTTCTCTTTAAAGCCCCTTATTACCAGAAGATACCTAGGTAAGTACTGTAAGTGTTATATTCCTCATTTTCCATAATTTTAAAATGAAATATATTCTCTTTCCTTTTCCACACACACAAAATTTAATACCAGCTTAGGTGATCTAAACTCCACCTTAAAACTTTGCTTGAATAGACATGTTAAATGTATATTAACATATTAAATATTATATGTATGTGTGTGTGTGTATATATATGTGTTTTATCCATTCTTTTCACCTTTATTTGTCATAAAAAAATCTCTGTTGATTTTAGCCATGCTATAGGATTTTGCAAGAAAATATTTTTTAAAAAGGATGACCAATTGGCCATATTTAACCACAAACTCTATATTTTCTTACTAAATCTTCAGAGCAAATATGAGCAGCAATTAATATTAATTGTTAAGTCTGGAGGATGTTCAACAGGACATATATTCAGAAGAAGAAAGAAGAAAAATAAATCCAAATCACCCTGAATAACGTCTAAGAGAATAAAGGGTATAGATAGCAGTTACAGAGTAAAAATAAATATTTACTGTGTGCTAGAAAATGGAAAAATTTTGAAGTCTGTGAACTCAAAAGTTGTATTTTTATGAGAAAACTTTCTCCCTAGAAGGTACACGTTTATTCTTTGAATCCAGTGAAAATACTTTTCAACTTGAGTATATGAGCCAAAGGAGAGGGAGGATACAGGCTGAAAATTGAAAAGAATGTTAAATAATATTCTGTAGGCTAAATTGTGGGATCTTTGACTTTCCCAAATTTCTCCAGTTTTCTGACAACCAACCAAGGTCTTCCCATGTAGAAAATCAGTATAATTTTCTCTAGAAATCCTAAATAGCTCAATAAAACAATTCCAGGCATTTGTGTCTAAACGTTTAAATCACTATCTTGTTACTATAGTTCAATAGTAATTGAATCACTGTAGAATTCAATCACTATAGGATGAAACACAACATTTATGACATACATATTGAGACAAATACATGTGTATGCATGCAAGGGTGTGTACATGCAGCTTCTTTTCAGACTTTCAGTGCTTCCAGCTTGAAAATGATTTGACAGCTATGGCCTAACAGAAGATTGAATAAACAATTCTACTTAATAAAAAAGGAAGGAGGTAGTTTAAAAAGCAGTAGCAAAATAACAGCAATGAAGAAATTTAAAATAATAATAAACCTTCACAAAACAAAATATATACTAAAAGAAATGTGTGACACAAAAAATACAGTATCAGAGAGATGAAATGTTCTCTTTGAAATTAAAAAGTAATGGCTAAGCCAAAACTTTAATTAAAAGGTAATGAACAATCAGGAAAATCTCTCATAGAAAAAACTAGAAATATGAAAACTGAGAAATACATGAAGAACCGATTAAGACTGCCTTCCAACCAACGAGAATTCCAGGAATATCAGAGAAACATAGTTAAGAATACTACATAGAATGTAAGATGCAAAAATACCCCATAATTGAAGGATACGAGATCCCTGGATCAAACAAGCCTATGAAGAGCCAGGAAATGCATACTATCATCACCACCATCACGGCATCATCATCATTATTACTATCATCATTGGTCCACACCAAGACACACAAGATTATACCATTGTCACATTTCAGAACAACAAAAAAAAGAATTTTCTTAAAGCTCTGGAAAGGAAAATGTCACACAAAAACAATAGAAGTAAAGTGGAAGTTAGACTTTTCTTTTTTTTATGTATATATATATTTAATTTTTTATTGTTAAATCATAGCTGTGTACATTTATGCAATCAAGGGGTACAATGTGCTGGTTTCATATACAATCTGAAATATTCTCATCGAAGTGTTCAACGTAGCCTTCATGGCATTTTCTTAATTATTGTATGTAGAGAAGGCTATAACCCAACTATAGCACAAGAATATGGGGAAGGGTCAAGGGAGGGGGGAAGTTAGGGTGAAGGGAGAGTAATGGGTGGGGCCACACCTACGGTACATCTTAGAATGGGTACAGGAGAAACCTACTAAATGCAGAATACAAATGTCTACATACAATAACTAAGGAAGTTAGACTTTTCAATAGAAAAACTTGTTACAAGACCACAGAGCAAGGCTTTCAACATTTTGAGTAGAAATTACTTTCGACTAGAATTCTGTATAATTTTATACCCACACAATTTTACAATAAAGATGTTGATTAAAGACAAGAGTCAGATAATGTTAGTTTCTGTTCTTAGAAAGTGTCCAAAATCTCTAAGAAATCTTCAATAATTTCTGGAATAAATTAATTTATATAAAAGAATCAGATCTCAGACATAGGAAATTAGAAACAAACAACGGTGAGAGAAGAAATAGGGATAGTAATTGTGCATTAGGCTTATAGAGCTATAACTTCAGATGCTACTAGTGGGAACCGAGAAGATTCGCTTTAGAAAATAAAATGGATTTGGTAATTTTTGTATTATTTGAACATTGGGAAATTAACAATTGCTAACATTGGACAGGCTTGATGGACTATTGTGAAGCTAAAAGCTAAGTTTAGTTAATAATCACAGTGAAAGAAAGGAGAGACATTGTGAACTCCAGAAAAAAAAAAATCTAGGTTTCAGTATGATAGCACAAAATTAATTTATGCCTAATTCTAAATTATTGACATAGAAAATATTTATGTCAGAATTATTTATATATATGTGGAACTTTTTCAAATGAAATCACTTTCCCAAGACCACTAACATAATGGTTGATTAGTTTATACTACCCGGACTTACCCTTGTTGTTCTGGCCAATCTCACTACAAATTTTTTTCCAGTACAAAATTTATGATTGCTCCCAAAGAGGGTGAGTTTCTGAGTCATATTCATTAATTTATGCATTAATTTTTCCCCATGCTGAAAATATTTGATTTGATCAGTTCTTCCTTATTAACCAATATTTCTGCTTGGCAAAAGGAAGATAAACAGATTGTGTTGCTTTTAAGGCAATGAGATCTAAAATCATAATCCATTTTTTATCTGCAAATTGTAGAGCCATATGGATACCTTAAGGTATAGTTCTTTTATACTATCATGGATAGAATGTCTTTTCACTTCAATAAAATGTCTTATAGCTTCTCTTTGATAAACCCTCTTAGTAAAGTCACTACTTGATGAAGTTACCCATGTTAAATTAAAGTAAATTTGGCCTGGGATTGTCCCCACACTTTGAGTTCATAGATAGCAAACTCCAACCCAACTTACCCTGTTTCCCTGAAAATAAGACAGTGTCTTATTTAAAGGTGTACTCCCAAAGATGTGCTAGGTCTTATTTTCAGGGGACATCTTATCTTTCCTGTAAGTAGGTCTTATTTTAGGAGGATGTCTTATTTTTGGGGAAACAGGGTAGTATGTAGACAAAAAGCACGTTCTAATAACGAGCTGAGTCTTAGCCAGTCACAGGCTGGCAACTAATCAGAACAAGTGTATATAAGACAAATTTAAGCCATAAACAAGCAAATCAATTCTACAGGTTACTTCCTTTTCTCTGTCAATAAATGCCTGCCCACATTGCTTAGGGGAGCTCTCTGAAGCTCTACTGGTTCTGAGTGCTGCCTGATTCATGAATCAATCCTTCTTTGCTCAAATATAATACACTCCTAAATTTAACTTAAGCTTTTCTGTTAATACCCGAACTCCTCTGGTTTAAAAATCAATTGTGCATTTCTATTATTTACATATCACAAAAAATCCTAACAACAGCAAGGCAGAATTATTCTTTACATTTTATTTACTATGGATTTACCAAAATAGACATCAAATGGAGTTAGCCATTGTTGGGGTTCCTGTGGAACCCGACCTGCAACGATGGTCAGCTAGGAAGACGACCCTGGAAAAATCAAGAGACTTTACACCAAACATGTACCATAAAGCCTGGAAACTCTAAAGGGCGTACACTGTCTCATGTGCCAAGGGTCAGCCTGAAAACAATGCAGCCCCAGTCTTGCTTCTCAAGAGTCTTTTATTAGGTACAGCAACAGAGTAAACGTGCAAGAGTGCACAACGGTCAAGGTTAAAAAATGAGAGAAGGGAGATTACAGCTCCCAGGAAGGTTGGATAGGTAAAGGGTAATGGTAGGATAAACAGGGATTTCAGGTATTAGAACATCTGGAGCTGCCAGGTAATACATACAGGGAGAAAACAAGTTTCGTCTCTTTGACCTAACTTAACTTCCCTAATTTAAAACTACTGATCAAGAATAGAAAGGCTTGGCTCATCACCTGTAGCTCAAGTGGCTAAAGTGCCAGCCACATACACCAGAGCTGGAGGGTTCAAATCTGGCCTGTGCAGGTCAAACAACAATGACAACTACAACCAAAAAATAGCCAGGAGTTGTGGCGGGCACCTGTGGTCCTAGCTACTTGGGAAGCTGAGGCAAGAGAATAGCTTAAGCCCAGGAGTTGGAGGTTGCTGTGAGCTGCGATGTCATAGCACTCTACCCAGGGTGACAGCTTGAGTCTCTGTCTACAAAAAAAAAAAAAGAAGAAGGTTAAGGATTTAGCTCACCTGCACAGATGAATCCCCATCCCCATCCCCATGCGGGGATAGTGACTTTGACACTCTCTCTAGGACATTTACCCTACCTGAGTTGGAAGGTCCATGATGAATTCAGTCTTCTGGCCTCCTACAAGCCATATTATTTCATTTGGATTTACCTGTGGGATTTGAATATCTACTTCATTCGTGTTAAGGATATATTAAATCTATTAATTGCATTTATTCCTCAGAAAACAATTAGCGTTACATAATGTATTTATTTTATGTTTTGTATGGTGCCATCTTATGCTACATTAACATCATGTAATTTTAATCATATCTCATGTTTTTAATGAATTTTGAAAACAAGCTCCTCAATTTTGATTGTAGGTTTTCATTGAATTCCTAAAGAAATTACTGAAAAGCATCTAATTTTTATTAACCATTGAAAGACAAGAAATATTTTCATAACAATGAAAGCTTTATGGCAAATAAATGATATCTTTCCTCTAAAATTATTTCCTGGAAAAGTAATATTTTTATTAATATCTCATAGAATTGAGTCAAATTTCTATTTATTTGTTTCAACATTACTTATTAAACATAAGCAAATTTATGTATGCAAATATTCATATACATATCAGAGCTAAATTATTCAATCAAGAGAATTGAATTAATTGTAAACAAATTTAAGTACAGTTTTTCAAGATTACATAATTTTTCTATTTAATGAATGTGTTGCCTGTTAGAATACCATATCTTCCAAAGTAAGCTAAATTATTTGGAGCTACCTGAAAGTGCTATATTTTATTAAAATAAATCCATTTTGCCAGCTATTTGAGCTATAGAGCAGTTATTCCTTATGTCAATTAAACTATGAAGTCCTTCTCACATTATCTATGCCTAAATCACAGTCAAATTTTAAAATGCTAATCTATTATCTGATAAAGCATGCATTTCATTATGAAACTATACTCAGAGGTCAAATTTAATACACATATAATTCTTCATGTACTTATTATTTGTAATATCATATAAAATACTTTTAAGAATATAGTAAATAATATATTACTATGTAAATTCATAAATTAACATAACTGTATGCATAATTTTGTAACTTATATATATTAATTTGAAAAATCAGTATTTCTGACAGAAGAGAAGAACTACAGTGTTAAGGACTAGTTCCATTGTGAGAGGGCAAAAGGCCTATATATTTTTTTTTTTTTTGTAGAGACAGAGTCTCACTTTATGGCCCTCGGTAGAGTGCCGTGTCCTCACACGGCTCACAGCAACCTCCAACTCCTGGGCTCAAGCGATTCTCTTGCCTCAGCCTCCCGAGTAGCTGGGACTACAGGCGCCCGCCACAACGCCCGGCTAAAAAGGCCTATATTTTATATTGCACACAGACTTTATGGACATCCTGCATTAATCATATTAGTTTCCAAACTGGCTAGTTTAAACACAGAAATTCATGTTCTCACAATTCTAGACACCAGCATTGCAAAATCAGCTTGTTGGCAGGGCTGTTTTCTCTGAGTTCTCCCACCTTGTCTTGTGTCTGGCTTCCTTTTTCCTTTGCGTGATCTTTCTTACATCCCTGTCTATGTCCTAACTTCTTCCTGTGTCATCATACCAGTAACACTGTGTTAGACTACACTGATGACGTTATTTTAACTTCATTACCTAGTTAAACACCCTATCTCCAAGTATTGGGAGTTAGGAATTCAACACACAAATTTTTAGAGAACACAGTTCAGCCTATAACATTAACATTGAGACTCTTATATTAATCCAAGAAGAAATCTTGCCCTCTTCAAGTCTCAGGCAGTCATGTTGAATTGGTGCTCCACGTCTAATCAATTCAGGTCAACATGGACATTCTTATGTTTTTAATGTTGACCCAATTTTAAGCTCTATTTCTTTCCTGAAGTTATGGTGTTCCAAGACACAGCTAAAGGTAGATTAATATAAGGTAGACTTACACAAAGGCTTAATTTTTAAGCATGTTTCAATATAACTTACAAGCACTGATTTTGCTGAACTGACCTTTGTTCCTATCTTCTTAGAAGACAAAGGAATTTCAGTCTCTTATTTGATGAAAGTTGTGGTTCCAAGATGAGCTATCTGGAATAGTCAGTAGGCGAATCAAAGTAAATCATCTATTAGCTGAAAAGTTATAGTTCACCAGCTCCACACATTTTAGGGTAAATTTTTAAAATTAAATTCTTAAATTCCTGTTATTATATATTTTTAGAGACAGAATCATAATTCCTCTTTCTACTTGTTAAAACACTTTAAAGTAGAAGAAATAAATGTATATTTCTAAAATGAGCTGTTACATACTTTAGAACATATTACAGAAAAATATTACACAATACACTTTTTATTCTTCGAAATATATAGCATATAGCCTTGCAAAGAGTTGATATTTCATAAATACCTATTACATGACTACATATTACATGTAAAATCACTGAACTGAAAAAGCATGATGAATGATGTGCGGATTCTGTAGTGAGGAGACACGAGGTCTGTTCAGTATTTATTTCAGTTAAATAAGTAGGTTATCTTGATTTATAAAAGGCAAAAATCAGGGAGCATACTTTCAGCTACACACAATCTTCAGATATTAAGCAGGCATGTATTTTCCTGGAAGTTACTCTTTTTTGCCCTTACAGGAATGTCAAATCCATATTTGATTAAATCAACTTGTTTCTAACGACACTGTAAAAGGGAAAGATCATAGGCTAAAACCCTAAAGTTTTGTCACATTTTCTAACAATTACTAACAATGAGGAAAGTTATAACCTTAGACCAAAAAGTTGCAGATTTTATAAGAGCAACTTCAATTACTTTTTTCTTAAGTTTTCTGTATCTCATTAGCATTGCGTGTAAATCACTCCAACACTCATTCAACAGTGTGTTCTGAGGTTCCATCTTATGAATGTGTGTAAAATACCACATTTATTAATTTTCAGGGTCACATTATGTACTCAATGAAGCTAACTTTTATCTCGTGTAAGTTTCCTGCATAAAAGGAATGTGTAAGCCAATTCTAAAATAATTGAGCCAAGTATAAACACGGCATGCATGTACAAATAACAAACCCGGAAGAGGAGTAATTATTCAGTGTGTGGAAAGAGGAGGCACAAAAGGAATACTCCACTTTTCCTCAAATGTACAATTTTTTTTTTGTTTGTTTTTTTTTGAGACACAGTCTCAGAGTCGCCCTCAGTAGAGTACTGTGCCGTCACAGCTCACAGCAACCTCAAACTCCTAGGCTCAAGCAATTCTCTTGCCTCAGCCTCCCAAGTAGCTGAGATCACAGGCTCCCACCACAACGCCCGGCAATTTTTTGTTGCAGCCGTCATTGTTGTTTAGCTGGCCCAGGTTTGAACCCACCATCTTCGGCGCACATGGCTGGTGCTGTAACCACTGTGCTACAAGCGCCGAGCCCAAATGTGTAATTTGAACAGAAAAACTAATGGCATCAAATATCACCTTTATTCTAACCTAATCAATACTGAATGTTCTTTGAAGACCCTCAGATAAACATCTTTGTTGTCATAAAGTTTGAACTTCCCAAACTCATGAACATTCCCATAATAAACCTTACTAAGGAATCAAATTAAGCAGACAAGCAACAAATACAGAAGAAACCTCTCTCTGGAGGATCCAAAACGGTCTGATTCAACTTCTTCTTTAGAATGCCTCTTTAACCTTCACTGAAACAGGTTGTCATTTTATATTAATAGAAGAGATTGTTGAGCCATTAGCCACAGGAAAAAAACTGATTTCAAAATCCCCTTGCACACTCTGTTAATGGCATAGGACTTCTTTTACATTATTATCCACCATTCTGTAGTCAGCCACTCCTTATAAACACATATCTTCTTGGTTTATATTAATCAATTTATATACACTAGAATTTCCCACTAAAAATAGCTAACTTACCATTACCATTTTACAAGAAAGTCTAGTTAGAATTATTCATTTTCTTCTTCATTTCTTCCAGCAAAGTAGTAAATACCAAAGAGATACAGACCTGTTAAACTTTCTTTTCATCAACATTCCAATTGTATTGAAGTCAACAAGTGTTTATAGAGTCAGTTCAATGTGTCAGGAATCTTAGGCTTTCTCTCTCTGTATTCTAGAATGTTATGAAGTTGCAAAAGTATGTAAATGAAAATTAATTATTCTAGAAATTCATCTTCTTAAACTTCAACTAATCTCTTATTTCTTGAGTGATCCTATGCTGACAGCTGATTTTATGTTTAAAGAACAACAGCGACTTTCTAATCTACAAATAAAGTAGCTTTCCTGTTATTATGCTTTTCAACCTTGTTGCTGAAAATATTGCTTCCTAGTTTACTGCATCTTAATGTACCCGTATGTGTCCTGGGACTAACGCCAAATGTGTCTTAATGCCAAAGGTACAGTTTCATCATCTTCCCGTTCTGTGTTTGGGAGGTCTACTCTCACCTATATGCCCTATATAACCTCCCATCTCCATGGAACCACCCTAGGAACACACTAGAAACGAGATTACAAGCTATGGTCACAACAATATTCCTCTTTCTATATCACTTTCTCATTGTTTTTCCAGTGAAAATATTTGAAACTCAAAAATATTTCCTCTCTTGACATTTTCTAAAGCAGGTCCTTTCTTTGACTTGGATATTTCAAATCACATAAACATTGGCTCTTTTCCAATTTATTCCACATTGCCTTGAAATGCAGTGTAATGTAGGGAAGACAGGTTCTGAAGTTGAATTTTTCTCAGTTAATATTCTAGACCTTTCTCTCTGTGACCTTAAGCCCTCAGAAAATAAGGAACTCAGTAACTGTTGTTTCTGGAAAAACTGACCTAATCACTACCCTGTTCTTTAGAACTCACTATATCCCCATTAAGGAATTCAGTATTCCTTTATCAGCCATTCATTACAGGCCTGTAACATTCTTCTACCCTCAAATTCACTCACTTCTTTACATATACTATAAACGGCAATCACTTATTTTTATTCACCATTACTGAAGCAATCCTCATTACAACCATTCAGCTCTGTTTCTATTTGCTCATGTTCACAAAACAAGTATATTAAACTTTCCAAAAAATGACTTTGCTATTATTTCAGTTATTTCCACTAAGCAAACCATTTACAATGTAATAAACACAGCACTGTGCCTATGATAAATAGGTAAACAAGGCAAATTTTAATGAAAAAACTTAGTAATAAATTAATGCATTTAAAATAGGCTGAATAGATTGAAGTAAACATTTAATTTAAAACAAAGGTGATGAATTTAATATTGTTTTATCTATTGACATTGACATTGGTATTTTTCAGAACAAAGACAATCTATTCCATCTTTCTCAAATGTTTTCTAATGCTTCTAATAAACCGCCCTAATACAGGAATGTCCACTGAGAGAGACACACACTGACATTGTACCATTCTACCCACGTTTGTTGCTTTTAAATAACTATTCAAGCTTTGTGAAAAGCAATGTAGGTTTTTTAATGCTTAATCTGATTATAAAGGCTGAAACTTTAATAATTTAATGCAGTTGGCTCGGCACCCATAATACAGTGGTTAATGGCGCCAGCCACACACACTGAGGGTGGCGGGTTCAAACCCGGCCCTAGGCAGCAAAACAGCCATGAAAATTGCAACAAAAAATAGTCAGACATTGTGGCAGGTGCCTAATAGTCCCAGCTACTTGAGAGGCTGAGGCAAGAGAATTGCTTAAGCCCAAGAGTTGGAGGTTCTGTGAGCTGTGACACCACAGCACTCTACCAAGGGTGACATAGTGAGACCCTGTCTCAAGGAAAAAAAAATAATAATTTGATGCTGTTAATAGTAATGATAAAAATACCATTCAATTATCTACTTTCTCAATTTTAAGCTTTTAAACAATAGCTTGTGAAATTAGAGAAAATTTCCTTCTTTGTTCAATTCTACTAACATTTGTGACTATTCCCTTCATTGCTTATTAAATAGAACAAGTACATTTTTTTACAGCAAAAACAAAAAAAAAACCTACATTCATAGTTTGTGAATAAACTTTAAACTGAATGGAATTTACATGTGAAATATACACAGAATGACTCTGGATACTTTTTGTGTTAATAGATTACAGTAAAAAAAATTGTGGGTTATGTTGGGTTTTCTCATTGCTCTTTATTTGGTATCCTTACCTACAATAAATTTTAACAATAGTTTAAAATTAGCTCTAAACAGAAAGCTATGTTTTTTCATTAATAAATGGAAGATTTTTAAATCCAGTCAAAATGATGTTCATGTTGAGATTATTACCATTACTTCTCAATACAATGGATCATCTAACACATAAAACAAATGGTTACCTTCTAATTCAAATTCTGGAAAATGATGCCATGTAAACAAATTTTAACATAAGTAATATATAAGTGTACAGTAAGTCGAATAAAAGTACATATTATTGAGAATTATATAGACATATTACATAAATACTATATAGATATTGTTATGTTATATAACTTCATCTATATATCATTTGTAAGAATAATATATCTTTATATATCTTTATTTTATATGTATTTACATAAATATATAAGTTTAAGTTATAAAGATCAGTGTATTCCATATACTGTATTATTTAGTTATTATTACACATACTATCTTATTTATTCCTTATGCTATAAAACAGACACTAACTTAACCACTATTTTACAAATGAGGAAAAATGAGAAAAAATAAGTTTAATATTTGACCAGTTTTTCACATCAACAACAAAAAAGTTAATCCCCATTTTAAACCCAGGCAGCCTGCTTTCCAAACATGTTATATGTATATGGAAATATATAGATAATATATATAATATTCCTAATAATATATAGGAACATTGTAGACAAAAAGTACTATAATCATATGTAATCTAGTCTAAACTTTTCCTTTTATAAATGAAATGCTGATGGGAAGAATAACAAGTTACTCAGCTGATTACATATTTTGGGCTGGATGATTGAAAAAATAAAACCAAGTTACTCAGCAGTTGGTTAAAAGTAGTGACAGAATTAGAAACCACTTTTCCTTATTACTAGAACAGGGACAGACTTTTTAAAAGATGATTATTACTTTACTATCACTTTTGGAGTAAGTTTCAATTTAAGAAAAGGAACTCTAAGTTTAGTCTATGGGAATATTGATGAGTTCTCTGAGTAGTCCCAATATGCAGAGAAGATTGAGTGACCTCACTTTGGGTTTGTCACTTAAAAAAAATTAACAGTGCTACTACATATATATATATATATATATAATTATTATTTTTTTGAAACAGTCTCACTCCGTTGCTCAGGCTAGAGTGTCATGGCATCAGCCTAGCTCACAGAAACCTCAAACTCCTGGGTTCAACTGACCCTCCTCCTGCCTCAATTTCCCCCGTAACTGGGGCTACAGGCACCTACCACAACACCCTGATATTTGTTTTCTATATTTAGTGGAGACTGGGTCTCTCTCTTATTCAGGGTGCTCTTGAACTCCTGAGGTCAAGGAATTCCCCCACCTCGTCCTCCTAGAGTGCTAGAAATACAGGCGTGAGGCACTGTGCCCAACCCAAGTTCTTCATTTTTATTGTCCTCTTTAAGTTTCTCATTTTCTCTTATTCAAAAACAAAAGAAATACTATCTATAACATTGGGTTTCCATGTACTTTGTCTCACAGAAACTTAAGTTACACTTAAGTGACCTTTTTAATGACTTAAGTTACATTTTTAATGACTTTTTACCCTTTGCCAGAGGTTGACTAAGGTCAATATGCATTCTTTGAAGATCAACAACTTCCATTCAGAATGTGGTTTCTTTGGGAACACACCATATGACTGGAAAGTTCCTGTGAGCTTGGTTTTGACTTCCTGAACTGGTACGTACTGTATCCAGACCCGTGGTCATCACCCTCTTTCTTTTACTGTACAAAGGCAAAATATTTGATAACTGAAAACCCTCAGAGGCCAAATCACCTCTAGTCCAATGATCCCTCTGTACTGACCCTTCGGCCTCTCTCCATCTCCTTCATCTCCACTCCTCTCCTCTTGCTCCTGGTATTGGTCTGGGAAGAATCATCAAAATCCTCAGCGTGTTCCACTGCCTTTGCACATCCCAGGGTGCCTCCCTTCCTTGCCTTGCCTCCCTTCCTCTTTGTCTTTGACACGTGCTCTATCTTTTGACCTCCATAATCTACTGCAGCCACTTCATTGTCATCCGCCACCACAACACGAGGTCCCAGTAACATGGGGTCCCCCATTCCTTTGATGGCTGTGGAAACACTTTCACTTTCCAGAGACCACCTGACCTGCATTCCTTGTCCTGAGGTCCCATCTTCAAGGCTATGAGTGTGGATCAAATCCCTTGTGTATTTTTTTTTCTAATTAGATCATAACTGTGTACATTATTGCATTTATGGGGTACCATGTGCTGATTTTATATACAATTTGAAATGTTTACATCAAACTAGTTAACATTCACCTCACTTATTTAATTGTTTGTGTTTAGACATTTATACTCTACTATTAATATATTTAACATGTATACTTGCAATATGCACAGTAGGTGAGGTCCCGCCTATTACCCTATCTCCACTTGCCTCCCCCTTCTCTCCTTTCTGGGATATAATTGTGTTTTATCTCATTTTCACAAGAATGTTTATTGCATCTAATTCATAATTGCCAAGTCATGGAAGCAGCCCAAGTGCCCACTGACCCGTGAATGGATTAACAAATTGTGGTTTACCATAATACCACAGAATATTAGGCAGCTATAGAAAGATGGAGACTTTATCTCTTTTACGTTTACATGGATGGAGCTGGAACATATTCTTCTTAGTAAAATATTTCAAGAATGGTTGAAAAAGTATCCAATACACTCAGTACTATTATGAAAGCAATATATAATCACCCACACTTTCATTTGAAAGATAAAACACAACTATAGCCGAGGATGAAGGAGCGAAGAGGAGGGGGAGGGGAGGGGAGGGGTGAGGCTTGGTGGAGGTAGGGTAATGGGTGGGACCTCACCTACTGTGCATGTTGCAAGAGTACATTTCAAATCTATTAAGGGTAGAGTATAAATGTTTTAACACAATAATTAAGTAAGTGAGGTTACTTACTTAAGGCTATGTTAACTACTTTGATGTTAGCATTCCAAACTGTATATAAAATCAGCACATTGTCCCTCATAAATGCATTAATGTACAAAGTTATGATTTAATAAAAAATTGTTAGGAGTGAAAAAAAAAGAAAAGAAAAAGAAACTAACCTCGTACAGCCACACACTCTTGACTACCAAAAATGTTTACTATTTGGTAAACTATTAAATTAAAATTTCAACCCTTAAAAATACTTTGGCAAACTAAATATTAATATTTCCTTTAAGAGACGAGAAAATTGAGACTGATTGAAGGATTTTTTTTGTCTGGTAGATAATTCCATCTAGCTGACTCTGAATAATCCCAGCTATGTCCGATTGTACAATTCGTAGCTTCCAGCCAAATCAAAGCATAGATATTGGCAAATACGTAAGTATTTGAGAGAATGTAAAATTGAAATTTTTCACTACTCTGCATAGGACATCTATGTTAATACTTTTTCTTGTAATAGAAGCATGTAAAAACTCAAGAGCCTAAGAACATTTTTTTACTTAGACCTTTCCACTGTCTGCAGGTTTTGTATCCTGACACCTCTTGCTAAAACGCTTAATCCTTGTTTCCAAATCTTTTACTTTCTCTCTTAATTGTGGTTCCTCTCCATGGGTTTTGTCTCATACAGGACTAGTTTCAATTTACTGCTTTGTGGCATTTTCACATTTCAAGCACCCAGTCCGTTTAGAAGGATTAGAAATTTAAGCTTCTTAATGTGTTTCTTGCAAAAAGCTTTTCTTGGTGGGAGACGGGGAAACCTAACACAAACTGTATTTTAAGTAAATGACCTTTAGATTCTTCTAATGTATATGAATGGAGTTGATTTCCTTTTCCAAATTTTTAATACATGTCCTTTAAACTAATTTGTAAATGCTTTCAACACAGCAAAATGATCACTTAAAATATTTTGATAATTGATTGTCCCTTCTTATGTATACTACATTTTAGTTAACAAATTCATAAAAATACATGAATCCATAGAGGGAAAGATAAAGGGAGAAAAAATTACTAGCCCTAATTATATGTCTGTAAATTTAGTGTTTAATAGATCATGGTGACTAATGTGGCCAATGTTTTCTATTGCCTTTTAGGTTATGGATTGTTCTTTTTTTATAAGTTGTGAATATCTTGCTATGTCTTTTAGTTAACATGTTGCTTTATTGAAGTATGAAAATCATACATGCCATGAAATTCATCATTGTAACTGCAATTCTGTTATTCAGTGAATTTGTACTGTTGTACAACTATTATCACAATCCAGTTTTACAATATTTTCACCACTTTAACATACTCTGAAGTTTCAGTGTGCAGTCAACCCTGGCTTTCATATTTAGTGCCAGGCAATTATTAAATATATATATTATACAGGCATATGTATACATACTTTCTTTGTTTTTTTTCTAGACATTTTATTTAAGTGAAATAATTCAATATATAATCTTTTCAGATGTGGTTTTTCACTTAGCAAAATGATTTTAATATTCATCTATGCCCTTAGATACATTAGTAGTGTCTTTTAATTGCCAAATAGCATGCGTTGTATTGATACACTATATTTTGCTTATCTGTTCACCAGTTGATGACTATTTATATATCTCTAGTTTATGGCGATTACGAATAATGTTTCTATGTACATTTGCTACAAATCTTTGTTTAGAAATAGGCTATATGGACTCTACTCCTATATCTAGGAGTAGAGTGCTCTATTATGTCCAGGTAGATATTTAAGTGTGTGAGAAATTTTACACTGTTTTCCAGTGAAACGATACAACTTTTTATTGCACCAGCAATAGAGGAGGGTTTTAGTTTAAACCTTGTCACCAATACTTAGTATTGAGAAGGAGTAATACCATTTTCTGTGGCTTAATTTGTATTTTACTAATTACTAACGATGAAAATCTTCCCATGTGCTTACTAGACATTTGTCTATTTTCTTAGGTGAAATGTGTATAGAAATCTGTATCCATTTTTACTTCTTATAATCCAGGTGGGACCCATATAATCATAAGGGTGACAAGATAGAGAGTTATCTGACTTCTTCATATCTGATGTCAGCCCACATTTTAAAACATATAGAATAGGATCATCACTGGTAGGATTAACGGTTTTCTGCCTGGATTGCTCCCTTTTCACCTGTAATCTACCCTGATTTGGGCTAATCGACATGAATTTCTGATACGTTAGAGCAGGGGTGTTCAACCTTTTGCCTTCTCTTGGCCACAGTGGAAAAAGAGGGGTTGTATTGAGTCTCACATTAATTACACAAACAGTAACTAAAGCTGATGAGCAAAATAGGAAAGTCCACGCATAATTTTTGTGCTATTTGCCATCACTGATAAGCAAGAGTCCTCCCATAATAATACTAAGTGTAAAGCAACCTGCTCAGAGAGTCTTTTAAAATCATCAAGCAGGTCCCAAGTTTCTGATCACTAATATAGAAAAAATATATATATCTACATAAGAACGTGTCTTGGTTTGGGGATATTTTTATATAAAAGTGAAGAAAAGTAGACAACACAAAACTAGTGGGAAATTTGACAATGTATTTGCAAAACTAATACATCAATATCTGGTTTAATGGAAGCAGTGGTAATTCTCAATGCGTTTTCAAGGTGCCCATCAGATATTTTGGTTCTAATTTTATTCTTAATGTGCTTCATTCTTGAAAATGCTCACAAATGCAGGTGATGACCAAAAGATTACATTAATAAAGGGTGATTGTGAAGTGGGAAGATTTGTCTCTGTGAGGATAAAACGTATGAAAGTCCAATTAGAAACATGATCAAATTTTTTGCTAAATTTTTCACTAATTGTCAGATTGATGCTCTATGCATTTTATTTGAAAATTGGCAGGTAAAGCATTTATGTCGACTAAAAATGGAGTCCAAATGCACAAAAATATTGACTATTCAAGTTCAAATCTTGAACTCTTGAACTCTTCAAATCATTGTATCAAATAGAGAGGTAGGACAGCACGTTTTTCACTGTTCACAGGACTATGCTTAGTAGATATATTGAAATGCCTGAAATTATTTGCATTAGTGTAAGCTTGTCATAATTTCAGTTTCATTTGGAATGCTTGTATGGTTTGAAACGTTGTATTAATAAGTTAGTTTTCATCTTGAAAATGTATGTTTACCTCATTTATATTAGACGTTAAACCCACTAAAATGCTACATCTGTAAGTCATCTTCAAGTTGTTGCACAAATTTGGTTTTGGATACCATAAAGACTTAACAACATATTATAAATCATAAACGTATTTCAAATATTTAGCCAGCTTACTTCAAGAAGTAAACGATGTTTCTATAGTCAGCACCGATGCTTTAAGGAATTCCTGGAATTGGCAGTGAATTCAGTCTTGATGACAATCTGCCTGATGTTACCCATTTTTAATTCTTTTGCATATAAGTTTTATTTTGCAAGAGATAAAACTTTTATGCAATATACTTTTGATGTATACTGCAAAGATACTTCATCAAACATGAATTTGGGGCAGCAATCGGTTTGTTTTCGATGCCTTTTTTAAGTCCTTATCTTTTATATCTTTTACATCACCAGGGCGCCATCAGTTACTTACTATACCAGATATATACCAGATAGTCTTACTGTACCAGACAAAGAAAACCACTTTTTCCTATTTTTTACTGCTGTATATAAATCTCTTGATTTAGTTGTGTCTATTAAGTCACGAAAACAACCATTCCTTCATATTCCTCATCTGTACTTTAAGAAAAATGGCCAGGTGAACGGCATGTGTAGTATCAGTGCCGCCATCTGCTGAGGATCTACGACTTCAGTTCTCCAAACCCGCTTACTTGTTTCGGTTACTTGGCTGAGCTAGAAAGCTCAACTGAGGCTTGGTAGTAACCCAGAGCGAAAGTGAGTGGAACCTGACAATTAAACTGGAGCGGCCGGGCAGCGTGGGTAGAAAGCACAGTAACTTGCACAAGTTTCAGGATAACAGAGAATTTTACTTAAGAAGAAAAAAAGAGAACGTTTAGAGCACTTTGAAAGAGAGTTGGAAGTGGCTCTTTCTCGTGGAGAAGGAAAGACGAGAGAGACTAGAGACTGAAAGGCTGGGGCTGTGGGGTCTAGGTATAAACACCCTCTCCCCTTGAAATTGGTTGCAGCTCTTTCAGTGGCCTCTCTGCACCTCCAGGCGCTATTGCCCTTTTCGATTGGTCCTTGTCTCTTTGTACTGGTCATCGGTTACCTAGGTTACTTGATATCCACATTCTTTTTTTTTTTTTTTGATATCCACATTCTTATGGGCCCTTCAGATTTTCCGGTTTAGCAGGCCAGGTTTCCTCCCATCACCCCACCTGGGACCCCCTTTTTTAGTGTCCCTTCTTGTCATCCATTGCCAAACCACAAGTTAGCAGCTTTATTCTCTAATCTTCTTTGGATAGATTTCTGAATTTCTTCAATTCACCTGGCTATCTTCTGGTAAGATAAACTGATTGTAGAAATGTCCCTTTTTTATCAGGGCCAATTATATCAGCCGTGCTTTCCATATAGTGCTTTAAAAAATCCACCATCAGGCAATGGTTTTGAATACTTGGCATATTAAATGTGCTACCACATAACTCGCTTTTATGGTAGAATCTGTCTGAGTTGCAATTTTTTTAAAACAATTTCTGTTGAGAAGACAGACTTTTTTTCAGTTTCTCTGTTTTGTCCTTGGGACACAATATGCAACGAATTTGGCAGCACGTTTTTGCATATAATGCCTTTTCAAATATAGTCTTTGAAAACTTGCACATATTCCCTATAAATGAAGCAGACTGCTTTGCTGTTTGCATCAACAAAAAGTGTAATCATCTGCTCACTTTTCCTTGAACAATCTTCCTTCATCCATAATTGTTCTTTTGGCGGGTTCTGTTTTCTTTTGAGATGTATAACCATGTTGGGATTAAAAAATAATGATAGATAAGGGAGTGCATTTACTTTCCTCATGAAAAATAATTGACAGAAAAATAGAAAACAAGGTTTGGGTCTTTCTACATCTCAGCTGCTAATGTAGGATGAGGCAGAGGGCTGATTGTCCAAGCGGCTGGGGATGTGTGAGGGGCTGCCAAAGTGTGGGGGTACCCTTAATAATCAATTACGAATGCTCAGCTGACTTCTAAATAACATTAAATGACTAACAACATGATGATAAGTTGAAATATTATCGAAAATCGCTGCCTTGTCAAATCATCACGAGCACATGTAACATCTCACAGTGTCAATTTGATTGTGTGCACTTGGAAGTTAACACACTGAAAGCCACACAACCATCATAAAACTGAAGCTGGACATGGGTACAAATAGCGAGAATGCACATATATTTATTTTGTGTGATACAACATTGTCGTCTGCAAGTTCACACTTGAGATCTGCACAATCAAGTGCCACAAAAAAACAAAACAAAAAAACCCTCATATTGTAAGTTTATGATTTTGTGTTAGGTCACATTCATAGCCATTCTGGGGTGCGTGCTGCTCATGGGCCACGGGGGGAAACTCTTGTCTTGGAACAAGGTTCTAAAACTGTGATTTCTGTATCCAAATTATGTCCATGACTTAAAAGTTTTTTAAATTCCCTAGTCCCATCCACACTTGCAAAATCAGAAACTCTGGGATGGGACCCAGAAGCTCAAGTTGGCACAGTCCTCTAAGTGATTTTTATGGTTTGCTCTAGTTTGAAAATCACTTGTATGTAGAAAATTTTTCATGAACAAACCACAAAGAAATAACTTAAATTATTGGATCTTAATTTTTTAAGTACAATTACCAACTATGGACATTTTACTTAAAAAGTTACCTACCCGTTACTTCAGAAAAGAGAATTCTTTCCCATTTTGGCTATCTAGTTTAATTTCACTCCCTCTTTCTCATCAAAAACATAGACTTTTGAGCATTTTGAGAGAAAAAGAACAATTTGAACAACCTTTCTCTTATGCTAGCTACTTCCTACTAGTTAGTTTGTGGCCACTCAGCCACAAGAGCCATCCAGGTACTTTTTTCTTTTTTTTTTTTTTCTCTCATATTTTTTTTTTTTCTTTTTTTGTTGGGGATTCATTGAGGGTACAATAAGCCAGGTTACACTGATTGCAATTGTTAGGTAAAGTCCCACTTGCAATCATGTCTTGCCCCCATAAAGTGTGACACACACCAAGGCCCCACCCCCCTCCCTCCTTCCCTCTTTCTGTTTCCCCCCCATAACCTTAATTGTCATTAATTGTCCTCATATCAAAATTGAGTACATAGGATTCATGCTTCTCCATTCTTGTGATGCTTTACTAAGAATAATGTCTTCCACTTCCATCCAGGTTAATACGAAGGATGTAAAGTCTCCATTTTCTTTAATGGCTGAATAGTATTCCATGGTATACATATACCACAGCTTGTTAATCCATTCCTGGGTTGGTGGGCATTTAGGCTGTTTCCACATTTTGGTGATTGTAAATTGAGCTGCAATGAACAGTCTAGTACAAGTGTCCTTATGATTAAAGGATTTTTTTCCTTCTGGGTAGATGCCCAGAAATGGGATTGCAGGATCAAATGGGAGGTCTAGCTTGAGTGCTTTGAGGTTTCTCCATACTTCCCTCCAGAAAGGTTGTACTAGTTTGCAGTCCCACCAGCAGTGTAAAAGTGTTCCCTTCTCTCCACATCCACGCCAGCATCTGTAGTTTTGAGATTTTGTGATGTGGGCCATTCTCAATGGGGTTAGATGGTATCTCAGGGTTGTTTTGATTTGCATTTCTCTAATATATAGAGATGATGAACATTTTTTCATGTGTTTGTTAGCCATTCGTCTGTCATCTTTAGAGAAAGTTCTATTCATGTCTCTTGCCCATTGATATATGGGATTGTTGGCTTTTTTCATGTGGATTAATTTGAGTTCTCTATAGATCCTAGTTATCAAGCTTTTGTCTGATTCAAAATATGCAAATATCCTTTCCCATTGTGTAGGTTGTCTCTTTGCTTTGGTTATTGTCTCCTTAGCTGTACAGAAGCTTTTCAGTTTAATGAAGTCCCATTTGTTTATTTTTGTTGTTGTTGCAGTTGCCATGGCAGTCTTCTTCATGAAGTCTTTCCCCAGGCCAATATCTTTCAGTGTTTTTCCTATGCTTTCTTGGAGGATTTTTATTGTTTCATGCCTTAAATTTAAGTCCTTTATCCATCTTGAATCAATTTTTGTGAGTGGGGAAAGGTGTGGGTCCAGTTTCAGTCTTTTACATGTAGACATCCAGTTCTCCCAACACCATTTATTAAATAGGGAGTCTTTCCCCCAAGGTATGTTCTTGTTTGGTTTATCGAAGATGAGGTGGTTGTAAGATGTTGGTTTCATTTCTTGGTTTTCAATTCGATTCCAAGTGTCTATGTCTCTGTTTTTGTGCCAGTACCATGCTGTCTTAAGCACTATGGCTTTGTAGTACAGACTAAAATCTGGTATGCTGATGCCCCCAGCTTTATTTTTGTTACAGAGTACTGCCTTAGCTATACGGGGTTTTTTCTGGTTCCATACAAACGCAGAATCATTTTTTCCAAATCTTGAAAGTACGATGTTGGTATTTTGATAGGAATGGCATTGAATAGGTAGATTGCTTTGGGAAGTATAGACATTTTAAAAGTGTTGATTCTTTAGCTGGGCGTTGTGGTGGGCGCCTGTAGTCCCAGCTGCTCGGGAGGCTGAGGCAGGAGAATCACGGAAGCCTAAGAGCTGGAGGTTGCTGTGAGTCCTGTGACGTCATGGCACTCTACCGAAGGCGGTAAAGTGAGAGTCTGTCTCTATAAAAAAAAAAATGTTGATTCTTCCCATCCATGAGCATGGTATGTTCTTCCATTTGTTAATATCCTCTGCTATTTCCTTTCTGAGGATTTCATAGTTTTCTTTATAGAGGTCCTTCACCTCCTTCGTTAGGTATATTCCTAGGTATTTCATTTTCTTTGAAACTATGGTGAAGGGAGTTGTGTCCTTAATTAGCTTCTCATCTTGACTGTTATTGGTGTACACAAAGGCTACTGACTTGTGGACATTGATTTTATATCCTGAAACATTACTGTATTTTTTGATGACTTCTAGGAGTCTTGTGGTTGAGTCTTTGGGGTTCTCTAAGTATAAGATCATGTCATCAGCAAAGAGGGAGAGTTTGACCTCCTCTGCTCCCATTTGGAGTCCCTTTATTTCCTTGTCTTGCCTGATTGTATTGGCTAGAACTTCCAGCACTACGTTGAATAGTAAAGGTGACAGAGGACAACCTTGTCTGGTTCCAGTTCTAAGAGGAAAAGCTTTCAGTTTTACTCCATTCAGTAAAATATTGGCTGTGTGTTTGTCATAGATAGCTTCAATCAGTTTTAGAAATGTGCCACCTATGGCTATACTCTTCAGTGTTCTAATTAGAAAAGGATGCTGGATTTTATCAAATGCTTTTTCTGCATCTATTGAGAGGATCATGTGATCTTTATTTTTGCCTCTGTTAATATGGTGGATAACGTTTATAGACTTGCGTATGTTAAACCAGCCTTGCATCCCTGGGATGAAGCCTACTTGATCATGATGAATGACTTTTTTGATGATAAGCTGTAATCTATTGGCTAGGATTTTGTTTAGAATTTTTGTGTCTATGTTCATGAGTGAGATTGGTCTGAAATTCTCCTTTTTGTTTGGGTCTTTTCCTGGTTTTGGTATCAGGGTGATGTTTGCTTCATAGAATGTGTTGGGGAAGATTCTTTCTTCCTCGATTTTTTGGAATAATTTCTGCAGTACAGGAATAAGCTCTTCCTTGAAGGTTTGATAGAATTCTGGAGTGAAGCCATCTGGAGCAGGGCATTTTTTGGTTGGAAGATATATTTAATTGTTTCTTTGATCTCAGTGCTTGAAATTGGTCTGTTCAGGAGCTCTATTTCTTCCTGGCTGAGTCTAGGGAGAGAGTGTAATTCCAAATATTGATCCATTTCTTTCACATTGTCAAATTTCTGGGCATAGAGTTTCTGGTAGTATTCAGAGATGATCTCTTGTATCTCTGTGGGATCAGTTGTTATTTCCCCTTTATCATTTCTGATTGAGGTTACTAGAGATTTTACTTTTCTTTTCCTCGTTAGTCTGGGCAATGGTTTATCTATTTTATTTATTTTTTCAAAAAACCAACTCCTTGTTTCATTAATTTTCTGAATGATTCTTTTGTTTTCAATTTCATTGATCTCTGATTTGATTTTGGATATTTCTTTTCTTCTATTGAGTTTAGGCTTAGATTGTTCTTCTTTTTCCAATTCCATAAGATCTCTTGTGAGATTGTTGATGTGCTCTCTTTCTGTTTTTCGAATGTAGGCATCTAAAGCGATGAATTTTCCTCTCAAAACTGCTTTTGCAGTATCCCACAAGTTTTGGTAGCTTGTGTCTTCATTGTTGTTATGTTCAAGGAAGTTAATGATTGCCTGTTTTATTTCTTCCTGCACCCATCTGTTATTCAACAGAAGATTGTTTAATTTCGATGCCTTTGTGTGGGGTTGAGCATTTTTGTTAGAGTTGAGTTCCACCTTTAGTGCCTTACGGTCTGAGAAGATACAAGGTAAAATTTCAATTCTTTTGATTATGTTGATATTTGTTTTGTGTCCCAGGATATGATCAATTTTGGAGAATGTTCCATGGGGTGATGAGAAGAATGTATATTCTTTATCTTTGGGATGGAGTGTTCTATATGCGTCTATCAAGCACAGTTGATCTAGGGTCTCATTTAAATCTCTTATATCCTTGTTTAATTTCTGTTTAGAGGATCTGTCCAGCTCTGTAAGAGGAGTGTTAAGGTCCCCTGTTATTATGGTATTATCAGATATCATATTGCTCAGACTGAGTAAGGTCTGTTTCAAGAATCTGGGAGCATTTAAATTGGGTGCATAGATATTTAGAATTGAAATGTCTTCTTGTTGTATTTTTCCCTTGACCAATATAAAGTGACCATCTTTGTCTTTTTTGACTTTAGTTGCTTTAAATCTACATGTATCTGAAAATAAGATTGCAACTCCTCTTTTCTTCTGAATTCCATTTGCCTGAAAAATTGTCTTCCAACCCTTGACTCAGAGCTTTAATTTGTCTTTTGAAGCCAGGTGTGTTTCTTGCAGACAGCAAATGGATGGCTTGTGTTTTTTAATCCAGTCAACCAATCTATGTCTCTTCAGTGGGGAATTCAAGCTATTAACATTTATTGAGATGATTGATAAGTGTGGTAGTATTCTATTTATCTTATTTTGTGAGAGTCCATTGCTTAGTTTTATCTTTTGCGTCAGTGTGGAAGTTAGGTTCTGTCCTTTAATTTCTGATTTCTTACTTTGCTGGTGATTCATTTTGGTGGTCTGTATGCAGAACAGGTTGAAGTATTTCCTGTAGAGCTGGTCTTGTTGTGGCGAATTTCCTCAATGTTTGTATATCCGTAAATGATTTGATTTCTCCGTCAATTTTGAAGCTTAGCTTAGCAGGGTACAGAATTCTGGGCTGGAAATTGTTCTGTTTAAGTAGATTAAAGGTAGATGACCATTGTCTTCTTGCTTGGAAAGTTTCATTAGAGAAGTCTGCGGTCACTCTGATGGATTTGCCCCTGTAGGTCAACTGGCGCTTACTCCTGGCAGCTTGCAGAATCTTTTCTTTTGTCTTGACTTTGGACAGGTTCATCACAATGTGTCTTGGAGAAGCTCGGTTAGAGTTGAGGCGACCTGGGGTCCGATAGCCCTCTGAAAGCAGTGTGTCAGAATCTTTGGCGATATTTGGGAAATTTTCTTTTATAATATTCTCTAGTATGGCTTCCATTCCTCTGGGGCATTCTTCTTCCCCTTCTGGAATTCCTATAACTCGTATGTTGGAACGCTTTAAAAAGTCCCATAATTCTGACAGTGAATATTCTGCTTTCTCTCTCTTCTTTTCTTCCTCTTTTACTATCTGAGTTATCTCAAAAACTTTGTCTTCTACCTCTGAAATTCTTTCTTCTGCATGGTCTAACCTGTTGCTGATACTTTCCATTGCATCTTTAAGTTCCCTAATTGACTGTTTCAGTTCCTTCAGCTCTGCTATATCCTTTTTATATTCTTCATATCGTTCATCTCTTATTTGATTCTATTTTTGAATTTCCTTTTGGTTATTTTCCACTTTATTAAGCAGTTTCCTTCATTGTTTCCATCATTTCTTTCATTGTTTTCAACATGTGTATTCTAAATTCTCTTTCCGTCATTCCTAACATTTCTTTATAGGTGGAATCCTCTGCAGTAGCTATGTCATGGTCCCTTGGCGGGGTTGTTCTGGACTGGTTCTTCATGTTGCCTGGAGTTTTCTGCTGATTCTTCCTCATGAGTGATTTCTTTTATCTGTTTCCTTGCCCTAATTTTCCTTTCACTTCCTCTTGCTCTTTAAGTTCTCGTGCCTGTGGACTAAGGGTTATATGACCAGAAGGGTGAGAAGGTTGAAGAGTAAAAAAGGGATGAAAGAAAGGAGGTCCGAGCGATAAGAAAAAAAAAGAAAAATAGAGAAAGGTGAGGGGGTGGGTAAAAGGAATATTGACAAAAAGAAGAGAGGCACAGAAAGAGGGAGACAGAGCAATATAGGTGTACAGTAGGGTACTTTGATACAACCTTAAAAAAAAAACACCTTCTGGGGGTGCCCAGTTTGGTGGTTCCCTTGAGGTCAGCAGCTCTTTGCTAACCTAATCAGACACAGTACCCCACCTCCACCAAGTAGAAAGGAAAGACAAAAATGCTATAAATCAAATCAAAACAAGCAAACAGAAAACTTTACAGGATAAAATTGGGTGGAAAACCAAATATAGCAGTAGAAACACTAATAAAAATGAAGTTCTAATTATTGAAATAGGCAGCAATGGGAAATTATAATTAAACTAGAAAAATTGAGAAAGAAAAAGGATCTGTATGGAAAAGGTTGAACTTAAAAAACAAAACAACAATCAACAACATCAAAATAAACAAAAAAAAACAACCAAACCGAAAAAAAAAACACAACCAAAAACAAAGCAGTATGTATATGTTATTGATTATTGTCTGGGCTACATGTGGTCTTCTGGGGTATGAAATGTTAATCACAGTTCTGATACGACTGGAGGTTGCTAGTTTCTCAAAACCCAGCAGGTAGACACCCTAAATCTCTCTTCAGCCCACTTAAAAGGCACTTTGAACTTGTTCACTTGCTGAGCAGAAGCTTTCCCAGGGAAGTGCTTGTTGCTGGAATCACTGCTGAAGTGGCTATCCACTTACCCTGTGTGCCAAAACTGGTCTCCCTCTGCCCCCGAGGGTTAGGGCTGCAAGGTGGCTCAGACTCCGCCCTTAGGCTACTTGGTTGCTGGGTTACCAGCTCCCACCCAATTCTAGCTCTGAGACCCTGAGGGCAGAGCTTGCCGGGGCAGATGCTCACAATGGCTGCCTGTGACCCAGAGCCAAACACTATTAGGTCCGTCTGGCTCAGCGACTCAGACTGGGGCCCTAGACAAAGGCCAAATTTCTCCGCACTCCTGCTCAGGCTCTCCCCAAGGCAGTTCAGCTGAGTGCCAAGTCCAAAGACACCAAAACAGTTCATAGGTAAGGCCTTTCTGGTTTGTAGTCTCGCTGCTACTGAACTTACAGTTGCAGGCGGGTTTAGATGGATTGAACACACGCGACCACTTGCCGGTTTTCCACTGTTTTAGTCCTCCTCTTGGGGTCCAGAAGTCTCTCGCTGACTCCCTGTATCCTCTCAGGTGTGATGATAGGCAGCTCCCACCAGCCAGAGATGCCTGGAGTCCTATCTCCCCAGACTCACGGTTCCCAGATGCAAGGAAGCTGTTACTCGGCTGCCATCTTGCTCCGCCTCCCAGGTACTTTTTTTTAAGACACTGAAAATAAATTTTTGAATCCAAAATCTCGGTGAACAGAATAGTCAAAAATGTGAAAGGATAAGTATATAGGCTCTTACTTACCTTGATCAGAGATTAAGAGTCCCTAAGTAAGGAAAAAAAAAATGACAGAATAGGTAGTCTATGTTAATGTCCATTGAAAACTATGCTTCTTAAAATTCATTTACATATGTTATAAACAGACAAGGCATAATGTTATACGATGCTGCCATTAAGATTATGTTTACCTGTGAGTGACAATCAAAATGACCACATTTTAAACAAGATAGACGTTTTTCTGTCACAGAGCAATCTGGAAGTAGAAGAACTAGGGAAGTGGAATCTTGTTTTAAAGCCTCAATTCTATATATAGCTTCCACTTAGAGTTCAAGGGTAGTTTTTGAGCTTCAACCATTAAATCCATGTTTCAGTTAGCAGAGAAAGAAAGTCTCAGACTAAATGGTTTCTCTTCCTTTGAGGACAAGTTTTATTCATTGCGTTGAATAAGATTTCCTTGACTAGAATGTAAGAACATGGCCATATCTAACTAGAAAAGAGTTTGATAAATCTGGGCTCTCCCTTCCTAGTAGGCAGCCATTTTTAAACAAAACAAATCAAGGATTCTATAATGAAGAAATGGACATCACTGCATAAGACTATACAACACCCGTGGTCTTAGAAATCTTTGTAATTTTATATTTTCTCCTTTATTGTCATGTGATTTATTTTTTTTTAATCTGGTGAGTTTTCAATACATAAAAACATCAAAATATTGGGTATGCCCTTTTATCTTTGCCTTATTTTTATTTAACTTTTAATTTAGGACAGCATTTCTATCTTACTTTTGATTTGTAATATAGATGTAGTCATTAAACTTCAACAAGTGGAAATTGGCTTGTACTTCAAACTACATTGCTCAGTCAGATAAAGTGTTTTTAAAATACCAATTATGTCCTGAATGAAGTACTTACTTCTCAGTGCTTCTAGTAAGTTATCTTCATAAAAATCAAGAAGGTTTGCATTCTTTGAATTAGAATTACTCTTTCAGCAGGTGTGCTCAAGGACTCCTAAGGCAATCATCTTCAAAGTCTTTTCTCTGCTGGGTGGTTGTCTGCACAGCATTTCATAGAGCCTGTGCTCATTCATTCCACAGGGACCTACACAGTTTTTTCTGCAATTACCAGACTAGCCTGAAGTCAGGCAGTGACTTTCTATTTTAAACCTATTGGAATGTAAATTTTCATTGAACAACACATCACATAGCTGCAACTTAATTTGAAACCAACTATAGTATAACCAAAAGAAGGAAAATAAATCACCTTCCGAAGTAATTGGCAGAACAGAGCTAATCTTTATAATACAAGAGAAATAATGATCTTAATATAACACTAAATAAGACAATCACAATAAAATTTAAATTTCTCTTGTTTTTCTAGGCCTCTGTTGGAAGAATTTCTAACCTTTGACCAATTTTGTTTACAAAGCCATCTGCAGTATTTCACTTTTAATATAGTGATTTTAATAAAGTGCTGTTTGTATAATGTTCTTAATACAAAACCATAAATGTAAAATACAAATATTATTTTTAAAATAAATAATAAAATTTTTGTACAACAAAGAATGTCCTTGACTTAAAAATATTTACCAAGTTGAAAGTATACTAGTGTAAAAAAAAAAAAAAAAAAATGGTTGCTGAGGGCAGTGCCTGTGGCTCAAGGAGGAGGGCGCCGGCCCCATATACCAGAGGTGGCAGGTTCAAATTCAGCCCCAGCCAAAACTGCAAAAAAAAAAAAAAAAAGTTGCTGAACAAAAAGCAAATTAATGAATAGAATATTCAAATTCATAAGTTTAAGGCTTTTTCTAAAGGGAAACATGCATATGAATTTTAGTCTATATATACTATCATTTGGCCTCTATAAATATTATTTAATGTTAATTGACTATAATTATGTTAAATACTAACTTTGCTTACTTTCTATAATTTGTTTATCACAAAAAAATATGGACTCATTGGGCATTCACAGACTTCTATTTTGTTTTTATTTTGTTTTACCTAATTTATTTTATAGTTCGGAGAAAGGGTCTCACTCAGCAGCCAGGGCTTCAATACAGTGGCATCAACATAGCTCACTGTAACCTCAAACACCTGGGCTCCAGTGATAACCCTGCTTCATCTGCCAAAGTAGCTGGGACTATAGGTGTTTGTTACCATGACAATTTTTCTATTTTTTGTAGAAGTGGCCCAGACAGTTTTAATAATACAAATATGTCTAAATTGTTTTCGTATCCACCTCAATTTTAGAAAATACCGTAAAAAATGAATATGTGACTGAAAAACATTTTGCCCTTTTAATCTTGCTTCTCAGCCTTCTAGAACACCAACAATATTGAATAATTAGTTGGAGACTTGGAATATGGCCAATATAAAGAAGACAGAGTTTTTATCTTCAAATGGGTCATTTTTATCTGGAAAATCTGAAGGAAATAGAGCTTCTTTAGGGACCCACATTATAGGAATTCCAACTTCCCTGTCCAGGATAGAGCTTGCGTATAGGGCAGTCAGTAAGAAGACAGAAGAGGAGGTGTTAAGTTAGGCAATTAGTTAGACATTGCAGTTAGGCAGATGCGGTTAGGCTGTTTTGGACTGGCTTGAGTCAGACTGAGCTAGATTATTGTGGGAGTAGGTCTAATCAGCCATCAAGGCCTGACAGGTGTAATACCTTATGGATGAGTTGTTTTGGGGAACTGCTTGTTTTGGGAGAACAATTAACTTCCCTGGAGCTTTCCAGTGTGGACAGATAGATATAAGTTATTATGGGAACAGAGTTGATCAAGACCATGGGAAATTTCCAGGAGCACTGACACCCCTCAAAAGTTGTGTATACAATGCAAGCACTGCACTCTTCATGATGCCTATAGTGGCTAGGGCCAGGCCAGCTTCCGGTCTAATCATTAAAATAAACTTTTCCCCTTTTGCTAACACTTTACTTGTTCTTGCTCTCTTTAATTATATCGGCAACTACCTTGAGCCATCACCATGCTAGCCTACCCAAGGGTTGGGGGGTGGAGGACCAAAAACCACAAAAGGAGCTCTGAAGATTGAGGTGGGAAAGAGCTGGCAACAGCAACACCAACAAAGAAGATGAGGCTGCCAGGAAGCCATTGAGGAGAAATCTGCATGGCATAATGGAAAAGAACAACTCTGGTGCTCTTCTGGACACTTCTTATGGTCAATGTCATATCATGGTACAAGTTCTGGCATTGCCAATGTCTAAATATCCTCTTAAATGTTACAGCATATTTAACACTTTTGGGAAAACTGCCTTGATGTATGAGAATACTGATCTGTGAAACTATATCCAATTGCACAAAAATTAAAGCCTCGGGGTTTCTCTAAGTCAGCTAACTCTGGAAAAAAATGCTGCTAAGGATATTAATTGGAGCCTTTGTATCTGTGGTGCTGAGATCAGTACTTTCTCCGAGGAAGGGTATGTTGCAGACAGTTACAAATACTGCCCTGCACCCATAGGAGAAACGTAAATATCAGGAATCAATGATCCAGCTAGAAAGTTGAGAATGGGCTTTTCTGTGTAATTGTATCATGCTGATGCCTACAAGATATTTCTTGTAAAATATATTTTAGGAAGGGACCCATATAGGGTAGTTTCTATGCCCGAATTGTTCAATGCTGGATCCATGAACAGGTCACAGAGTGGTCCTGGGAAGGAGCAGTCCCTTACTTTCTCCAGGTTCCTCTAAGCACTGAAGATACTCAAAGTGGAGGGCCTGAACCCAGAAAATACAAAGGAGGTAACCCTGGATTAAACAGCTTCAGGAATTGTACAATGAAGACTTCTGTGATGGAAATGAGCACATACGTGTGGACTAAAAGTCTTACTGGAATGTGGAGGAGTAAGGGTAAAATCAAATAGCTCTCCCGGAATCTGGGATGGAAGCCCATAGAAAAGAGCCTTCGCTAGGGAGAAGGGGACGGCTGGTATAACTAATGCAGAAGCTGCACATGCAGGAAATGTGGGGTGTTGGCTCTGCTTTAGAGATGAGCGGAGTCTGAACCACCCTTCACACTTGCCCTCCTCCCTCCTCCCTTGCCCCTGGTTGTCTGCTGAGTCTAAGGGCAGCAAGGCGTCCAGCCCCTGCCCTAGAACATCCATATGAACTCCTGGGCCCCATAGTGACTGGGAACGGTGGCTTGCCTCAGGCTCTGTGAGCTTGAGTACTTCCACTCCTGGCCCTGAACTCCAGATTGAGGTTTCTTCATCCCGCCCAGCCAGGTTCTCAGAAACAGATCTTACCTTGGCTCTGGCTGGGCACATCTCCTGCCATGGGTTCCCCATCTTCCCCCAGACATATCTCTGTGTCCCAAGAGAGGGTGGGTTCTCTGTTCCCTCTCTACCCAGATGACTCAGTGAATGAATGAAGGAAGGAAGGAATGAATAAAAACACACACATCCTCTGGGAGGGGCCAAAGGTGCCACTGGGTGAGAGTCTTGCTTACCCTCTTAGGTTCATGGAGCCAACTGTAGGAGAACCACTCTTCACACAAGGTTTTAATCAAAGTTAATGTAGTCTCTCTTGTACTGCTGGTGGGAAGGTAAAATGGTGCAGCCACGATTTGGAGAACCCTCAAAAAAATTCAACAGGTCATCTACTCCCTTCATATTAGAACTGGGTACATGGGATTCTTGCTTCGCCATTATTGTGCTGCTTTACTGAGAATAATGTGTTCCACTTCCATCTAGGTTAATACAAAAGATGTAAAGTCTCCATCTTTTTAAATGGCTGAATAGTATTCCATGGTATCCATATACCACAGCTTGTTAATAGGGAAATGAGGGATCAGGGAGAGGGAAGGAGGAGGGATATAGATAGGGGTTCACGGTGTGTGGCACATCTTTTATGGGTAGGACCAATTACAAGAGAGATTTTACCTAGCAACTGCAATCAGTGTAACCTAATTCTCTGGACCCTCAGTAAATCCCAAACAGTAATAAAAAAAAAAAAAAATTGAACAGAATGCCTATGTGATCCAGCCACCCCACTTCTGAGTTGAAAGCAGAGTCTCAGGGAACGTCTGCTTTTGTAGGTTCTCTTCAGCACCATTCATAACGTCCAAGCTGTGGGAGCAGCCCGGGGCCATTGAGGCAGGCATGGATAAACAAAACGTGGTCTGTGCACACGAGGGAATGTCACCCTGGAAAAGGAGGAGATTCTGGAACCTGCTGCAACATGGAGGGACCTTGAGGACATAATGGTAAATAGAACAGTCATAAGGACAAATACGGTGTGACTCCACTCATAGGAAGTCCTAGAATTGTCATAACCACAGGGATAAGAAATACTACTAGGATAGTGGGGGCTAGCAGTGGGACTGTAGGGATTTACCTAATGAGGACAGACATCAGATTTGCCATAGGAAAAGAGTTCTGGAGATGGATGGTGCTGATGGTTGCACAACCTACAGAACGTACTTAATGCCACTGACCTGCACAGTAACAAAGGGTGAAACGGTAACTTTGATGTTACATATGTCTACCACAGTAATAAAAGAGAAAGAAGTAGACATTGTGCTGCCCCCAAAATTCATTACTAAAGAATGTTACAAAATCTTTTTCTAGGAAACCAAGGAAAACAAGTATATTATGGAAAGACTTGTGGTGTTTGCTGAAAAAGAAAATTCTAAAAGAGAAGGACAGTGGAGTGAAAGAAACCAGGTACAAGTCAAACTATGTACATATTAGCATAATTAGGAGAGATAATGAAATCTCCTTAATAAACATGTAATTAACAAAAATGTAGTGTAGAGAAAGACTGATTAAAGGAGAAAAAGCAATAGCAATCTGGAACATTGAAGTCTGCTGGTGTGGTCGACGCACACTATATTTAGCAATTCCAGGATTATGATAATTTTTCATAATCTTTTCAAAATCCTGGAGGTAACAAGAAAGACTATGCTTTGGAAAGTGATAAATATTTTTGCAATAGAGTGTTAAGAGATTGATGGACAGATAGATAAGTAATCTATTCATAGCAAATTTCAGCCTCTGCCAGACCTTTGCCCATTATTGTCTAGACTAGACTGAGGATGAAACAGAGTCAAGTTCTCCATGGATACTCTATGCTGATAAATAACAGAAGAATCCAGACATACTAATTAGTACCTTTCATCTGCGCCAGGAGAAATAGGTACCTTTTCTCCTCATTTTACTTTCATACAATTGTCCCTATCTTTTCCCAACCTTTTCTCATTCTCCCCTCTACCTCAGCTACTCACTTACGCTGTTTAGAATTAAAGGTTCCATGGTCTCAGTTTAAAATATCTCTTTAGCTTCCTTCATGTCCTTCTGTGGAAAGTCACCTAATGTGTACTGGTCGAAAGTAGAAAGCATAGCAAATCTTTTCCTATGAATGAACAGTTCAAGAAGCTCTGACAGCCTAACTCAAGTAAAAGCATTCATGGATCATGCAATGTCCTCATCAATAATCTAACTTCATATTTGGTCACAAGATTCACATGGAAGTTTCTAATCAAATCAACTCATTAGTTACCAACATAAGCTAAAATATACTGTCACCTACTGGTCCTATCTAATTTAAAGTATCTAGTGATTAGAACATAAAAATTTCTCCAGCAATTTTTTTTCTTTCTATTTGAATTTATAGTTAATTTCATGATGAGTCTACACTGGTGATTAGTTTCTAACCAACAGTTTTAGTATTGAAACACCATCCAATGTAACTCTACAGAATATTCTAAAGTAAACTAATGAGGCCCACTTATTTCTTCTGTTTTATTGAGATGTATTTTGCATACCACAAATATTTTATTGTTTTTAGTCAACAATTCAAAAGTTTCATTAACAATTCATTAAACTTTTTGAGAATGTCTGACACGCATGATTAGAACATGAAGAGTAGATCAAAAACTGAAGATGGAAAATTCTCTTTCTTGTTTTTGAAATAAATATGACAACCATTCTGAAGTATTTTACAACTTAACATAATATACTTATTACTTAAGGGAAGCTAAGGAGAATTCCAAATTGTCTTCTCTGTTAGTTAGATACCCAATAGTTTATGATTTTACCCTCTGGTTAGGGCCCTGCTATGGTGTTATTGTGTATTGTTTGTGGAGTGGAGATCTATCTCTTTTAAATACCAGAAAAACAGATGGCATGGATAAAATTTTATTATGAGAATGAAAAGGCTGTAAAAGGACTCTTTATTGGATGAAAATTAACTGCTGCAGAACAATGACAGGGCAGAGTTAAGGAAAGCTTGTGATCAGGCTACTCACTAAGTGTTTATAAAAATAACAATTTCAGAATGAAATGTAGAGTACGTATTTGTAAAGCAGGTTCACAGTTCATTGGTTTGAGGCTGGTTAGGCAGAATACACTGAAACTGAAGTTACATGAAATGGATTTAATGTATAGGTAGGCAGCAAGGGACAACAGGAGCCCATATGTGTATTGTGTTGAGTCCCGGTGACCCAGATGCCTCCCAGGGCAGGTAGAGTCTCAATTGTGTGTAATCCACTTTCATCAGAGATGAGGAACACTGAGAGACGGCCTGCCTCTGATGATACATCTCAGGGTCACACGAGTAAGTGGGCTATAGGTCCCTGACCTTCCGGGTACTAGGGACCCGTTTTGTGCAATACAGATTTTCCATGGACTAGGAGTGGAAGAGATTGTCCCGGGATGATTCAAGCTCATTATATTTATTATATATTGCATTGTAATGTATAATGAAAAATTATATAACTCAGCATAACATGGAATTAGTGGGAGCCCGGAGCTTGCTTCACTGCAAGTAGAGGATCCCAGCACTAGCATCACCCCCTCCACTCCACCTCAGATAGTCAGGTATTAGATTCCCATGAGAATGAGAAGTACAATAAAGGGCAACAAAATAAGGCCTGCTGGTGTGGTTCACTGCACTGTAGGATCAGAGTTCTCTGAGTGGCCCTGGACCAATCTAATACCTGCCTGTAATTCTCAAGAATAAGTTTAGACTGTGCTGGGAAGGAAATAACTGGACATAAGGGGAGCTGGCCAAAATAGCCTAGAGTTTTTCATTTCCCTGAGAAATAATACATCCATCAATGCTTTAGCCCTGTGGTCCTCAAACCCAGGCCCAAGGACTTGGAAATGAGGCCTGTTAGAAAGTGGGCTGCATAGCAAATACAGCTTTATTTTAAAATTGAAAATTTACTGCAACCTTGCATCAAATGAGTTTAATGCCATCATTTTTCCAAAAGCATGCGCTAGTTTTGTGTCTCTACGTCACATTTTAGTATTATCATATCTCTTATGATGACCTGTGCCCAGAGATCTTTGATTTTACTATTGTAATAGTTTAGGGGCACCATTAACTGTGCCCATATGAGACCATGAGCATAATGCATTCTGTGTGTGTGTGCGTGTGTGTGTGCATGTGTGTCTGTGTGTGTCTGTGTGTGTGCACGTGTGTGTGTCTCTGTGTGTGCACATGTGTGTGTCTGTGTGTGTGTCTCTGTGTGTGCATGTGTGTGTGTCTGTGTGTGTGCACGTGTGTGTCTCTGTGTGTGCATGCGTGTGTGTGCGTGTGTGTGTGTGTGCACATGTGCATGTTCTGACTTCTCCACTTACTGGCCATCCTTCCTTCTCTCTGTCTTCCCTCACATCTCTTGATTCAATAAGACATGATATTGTAATTATCCCTATTAATAAGTCTACAATGACCTCTAAACGTTCAATAAGAGTCACTTGTCTTTTGCTTTGTATCAAAAGCTAGAAATAATTAAGCTTAGAGAGGAAAACATGCTAAAAGATAAGATAGGCCAAAAGCTAGGGCTCTTGTGTCAAGCAGTTAGCTAAGTTGTAAATACAAAGGAAAAATTATGAAGGAAATTAAAAGTTCTATTCTGTTGAATACAAGAATGATGAGAAAGGGAAAGAGATTCATTACTAACATGAAGAAAGGTTTAGTGGTCTAAATAGAAGATCAAACCAGCCACAACATTCCTATAGGACAAATCCTATTCCAGAGCAAGGCCCTCGCTTTATTTAATTCGGTGAAGGCTGGGAAGGTAGGAAAGCTTCAGAAGGAATCTTGAAAGCCAGCAGAGGTTGCTTCATGAGGTTTTCGGGAAAAAAAAAATCTCCATAACATAAAAGGATAAGTTAAAGCAGCGAGTGGTGATGCAGAAGCTATACCAGGTTAAGATCCAGCTAAGTTCACTGATGAAAGTGGCTACATTAAACAAGAAACTTTTAATGTAGACATAACACTCTACTTGAAAAAAGATGCTATCTAGAACTTTCATAGTACAAAGAAGTCAGTGCCTACCTTCAGAGCTTCGAAGGACAGGCTGACTCTCTTATTAGGGCTAATAAAGCTGCTGACTTGAAGTTGAAGCTGATGCTCCTTTACCAATTGCAAAAATCCTAGGGCCCTTAAGAATTAGGCTAAATCTACTCTGTGCTCTATAAATGGAAAAACAATGTTTGGGTGACAGCATATCTGCTTATGGAATGGTTTATTCAATATTTAATTCCATCATTGGAATTATTGCTTAGAAAATTTTCTTTCAAAATATTACTGCTCATTGACAATTCATGTAGTTGCTCAAGAGCTAACACAACATTCATTCTGCCTCTGATGGATCAAGGTGTAATTTCAATGTTCCAGTCCTATTATTTAAGAAGTACATTTCATAAGGTTGTAGCTGTCATCCTCTGATGGAGCTGGGCAAAGTAAATTGAAAACCTTCTGGAAAAGATTCACCATTCCAGATGCATTAAGAACATTTCATTCATGGTAAGTTAACCTCCTACCATGAATATTAACAGAAGTTTGGAAAAATTAGCTCCCAACCTTCATGAACTTGAGGGTTTCAAACCTTTATTCAGGAGGAAATAGCTGCAAATGTGGTGAAAATAGTAAGAGAACGAGAATTAGAAGTAGAGCCCAGAGATGTGACTGAATTACTGCAATCTCATGGTAAAATTTGAATGGACGAAAAGTTGCTTCTTAAGGATAAGCAAGGAAAATAGTATCTGGACATGGAATTATACTCCTGGTCAATAAGAGTAAACATATTTGAAATACCAACAAATAAACAAACAAACAAACAAAACAATTTAGGTGAGAAGGAAGCAATAGATTATTAGAGAACTGACCTGTATTTTGAAAGAAATTCTACCTGTGGGTAAAGTCCTACCAAATATCATCTCATGCTATAGAGAAATATTTCAGGAAATTAGAAGTCAGTCAATGTGGTAAACTTTATTATTGTCTTATTTTGAATATTTGCTATAGCCACCCCAACCTTTAGCAACCAACACCATGATGAGTCAGCAGCTGTCAACAGTGAGAAAAGACCTTCCACCAGCAAAAGACTATGACCCGTTGAAGGATCACATGATGGTTAGCATTTTTTACCAATACAGTAGTTTTACACTATGGTATGTACTGTTTTTAGATTTAATGATATTGAAAATATAATAGAACACAGCATAGTGTAAATGTAATTTTATATACAAGGGGAAAACAAAAAAAATTGTATGACACACTTTGTTGCAATATAGGCTTTATTTAGTGCTCTGGAATTGAACTCACAGTATCTCAGGTATTTAAACGTGTTTTTGTGAATATGTCTGGGCATGTTTGTCTTCTAATAAATGAAGAATAAATGAATTATTCTGGCATCAATGCTAATTGAGGATGTACAGGGGTAATATTTGATATATTCACTTAGATGGAAATTTTAAAACAGATATGCACGTTTCTAATATTACATATCCAAAATTAATATGAAGGTTAATATTTCTCTTTAGAATTCTGGAACTTATTCAAGTTCCAACTACATCCAGGCTGAAGGCAATTTTGCTTGGAATTTAATATTGTTGTTTTCTAAGTCCCAGAAAAGTAAAAAAAAAAAAAAAAAAAAAAAAGTCCCAGAAAAGTGTGACTTAATAAAAATAACAGTGAGAAAAGAACCAAAAATCCAGAATTGTCTATACCTTATAAAGTTTCAAACTGTATAATAATGGGCCATTTATCTTTTCTTTTCCTTACTCTTCTGTTTTTTTGGAGGGGGGCATTTTTTCTAGGAATAGTATCACTGACATTAATGAGATTATGAAGAAACTATTTTAAATGATTTATAGGTTTATTTAGAATTTTTATACTAATAATTTTACTTCATTGCTTTGGTATTCTCATGAGTAGACATGAGTAAAATAAATGTTATTATAAACTTTGCTCTAGTGGAATATATTCATTCTACCAAGAAGTATTTATTTTTTATATTAAAAAGTCTTTAATTTGATTTTTTTACCCTGACTCATAATACTTACCTTTAAACTAAACGTAATACTTATGTTTAAACAAAGTATACTATGTAAACTAGTATACTTTGTGTACTATATAAAATAAGAACTCATAATGACCATGAACATGTATTTACATATACATCCCTCTGTTCTCTGTTATTACTCTTCGAGGAGGGATAGCAAAGACTGAGTTTTGTATGTCTTCTATTCTTTTTTCATTTAATTAAAGTCTCCTCATCAACCTTAAAAACTAACTCTACAATTAAAAAATAACTAAAAGTAGTCATCTAAAATTCGTTTTGTTAATAATTCTAGAAATATCTTCCAAAGTACCATGAATTGTATGAAATATTAATTTCTAAAATGTATGTTAAGATTTAAAGTGTTACATATTGCCTTGGTGATTCCAAGACGATATAGCAGTATGATGGTTTGCTGGAAACACTAACTTGACTTAACATAAAATTATACTCATAGGCAGTATTTATTACAGCAGAGTTAATAGCACAGGATCATCCAGAAAACTATATGCATAGGCAAAAACTAAACAGTCACAATCAGAATTTCTTCTCTCCACTATGCGAGTAATGGATGAAAATATCCTCCCCGCTACCTTCACAATGCAGGGACAAGTATGAGAGGACACGGTCCAGAAGCATAACTGCTGAAGTATTGGAATCCAAAGCTTTTAAGTTGCATTCAGAATTATTTAAATATCACATAAATTATAAGGACTTGTATTACTCTCAGGAAGCAAGTAGAGACATTTCAGAGAATGTACACAAATATGTTTTATGATAGTCAGCAAAAGAATGAGCATTTATTTTGCAAAAATGAAAAACAAGCTTCTCCAAACAAAGTGAGTAATCATCTTAGGCTTTGATTTTAACTCAGAGGTTAGACGGAAATACTTACATGTGTTCTGTTTTATATCTTTGTTTCCCTGGGGTGATGCTGTCTATTGAAAATCAAATTCAAGATTTTTTTTATGTAATACAAACATAAAAGATAATAAAAAATATATCCTACTAGAGCAACATTTATGAAAAACTTTGTCTATAACATCATCTATAATAAGAAAAAAATTAATTTCTTACAGTATTACCCACAGTGAAGTAAAATCATTAGTATAAAAATTCTAAATTACCTTGTAAATTATTATTTTCACTGTACTTTTTAGGTACCTTTTAAAATCCAATTTTGTTTTTTTTAAGGTTTAAAGTATTGCTGTCCTAATACCGCAGATTTCAATAACAGAAATTGTCTCCTAGACAGACATGGCTGCTGAGGACTTGAAATGCAATTGGTGTGATAAATGAAAATTGAATTTTTTATTTTATTTATTTTTCCTCGTGAATTTCAATTAAAATAGCCTCACGCAGCTAGCAGCTACCATACGGACATCACAGGTCTAAAGTAACAAGTATAGATGTTCCCTTAAAAGCCGCTTTAACTTGGAATCTGTGGCAGACGCTAGCAGTGCCCAGCCATATACCCTTGGCACTGTATTATTCCTGTGCTTTCTGAATGATCTTGGCCCACACAAAGGCTGTAAGTTCAGGGAAGTTAATTTCCCAGAGGAGCAGCTGTCAATAAAGACAGAAGAGGACTGATGAAAAAAAGACTCCGTCATCCTCTCCTCTTAGTGGAAAAATTCTGAGGCCAATTCTATACCTGGTCCCCAAAGTCTGCAATGGGATTGAGCACCAGCTGTCCACTCTGATAACTTAGTCACACATCCCGTGGACTTTCTTCCTTTCCTTAACCCAACTCTTCTCTACTTTACCAGTTGTTCCTGGTATCGCTGCCTAATGAATCCTTGTCTCTGGGCATCTTCCTAATTCACTAAAGTCTAGGTTACCTGATCCGCCTCCGTGTTACTCATGATATTCCTTCCTTTTCCCTCACTAACGTATTTGTGAGCAGCATCAGTTTTGTCTCTGCCATTGCATCCTCACAGCTTGGTACACTGCCTGACAAATTATATCAACCTATAAATATTTGATGAATGATTGCATGAGTAAACGGATAAATATATGCATGAATGATCCATAAAAAATAAGGCATGCACAGTCAGTCCCAGAAAACATGATGGTGTTTATTCAAGTTCCAACTACATCTAGACTGAAGGCAATTTTGTTGTTATCTATTGGTTCCATTTTTATCTTCTTTTCATACCATTGGTCTTTATGTGTGTATTTTGTTTTCCAGTATTTACTCTTCCTCAAGGGCCTGTGGTCACATCTGCCTTGCGACTCACATTGTCCTACTTAGTTTTGTTAGGATACTTTCCTACAATTTTATCCTCAGAAACTACTCTCTGTGTATGGCCTTCTGATTGTTTCTTTACCGAAGACATAATGGTCTTCTGGATATTGGGATTCTAAAGGCACCGTGTATTTAATTACTTTGCTCTACATTGCACATCTTTATTAGTGAAAAATGCGTAACAAGTATTAAACTGGGAGTAGTGTTTCCCCCATTTGTAATTCAGGACTTCCTGTAAAATAATACTATAATTGTGGAAAAAATATCAGATACCTTAAATATATTCAAGTCCAAATAGGAGCAGATAGCACATTCTAAAGTGAATAGCATGTGAAAGGTGTTTCCGACTTATGAAATGGGTTGACTACAGAAGAGTGTCAAGACTTAGTACCAAAATCCTGATGTAGCACCTGTGGCTTCCAGAATCCATAAACTTATAAAATTAATAACTGGGAGAGATTAGAGATCCTAAAGAGAGAGTCCAGTAGAGTCGCCTTCACTAAAGGAACAAAGATATGCCATTAAAGGCATATGATTTTCCTGGAGTCACTTCACGGAGAATGCACTGGGAAAATGAATACCTTTCTCTTCTTTCTTTTATTTTCTGCTGAAGTTGCTCACTGGCCAATCTCACCAAGAGCCAGAGGATTCAAGACCTATTAATCTGGTCTCCATAGATCACTCTCCCAGGTAAAGTGTAGGTCAAGCAGGACTGCTGGGTAATCTGGAGTGGCAGATGGAAGAGGCTTCATATACCCATAGATAGAAAAGATCATCTGCCAATAGTTTCTAGTTCTACAAATTGCTAAGTTCTCTATACTTCCAGTTTCCCAGCTAATAAATGGAAGTATTTTTATGTATGAGTTAAATATTTAGATAGTTAATACAATGTAAAAGTACTCTACAAATACTTTTCGGTTCTAATCTGATCACATATAGGATATTATGGGGAAACTCACAGAAGGAATCACTAACGTATTAATAGCATGCTAGCAGTTTGAAAAAATACTGCTGTTCTGCATATTTTAAAAAGTTCATAGGTAAAACTATATTAATAACTCTGGTAAAGTCAATCCTGAAAAAAGTTTGTTAAATTATGAAGTATATCGAAACCTAAATTCGTCTAGAAAACTTTAAAAGCAATTGCCATCATAAACTTTAAAAACAACTGACAATTAAAAACAAAATAAAGTGCATAATCACAATCTTATTCTAAATAATCACTAGCAGGTTGTACATAAAATGGTTCAATATTTTCCCAATTATAACTTCACCTTTGCATCATTTTTGTAATATTTAATGAAAATACTTTTCACATTTTCGTTTTTATGACAGAAACTCGTGTGTGTGTGTGTTACAACTGCAAACAATCAGGAAGAAAAAAATAGAATGTGTATGTTTGAAGGATAATTGATGATAACTAAAGTAATCACCATTTGAATTCACCACCAACTCTTAGAATAACCTGTAGCAGAAGACCCGTATTTCTATTTTCATACACAGCTGAGGATATAAAGCTAAGCCATAGTAAATCAGTAATTCACACAGCTTAATCTGCTGGTCATCTCCAATTCTGCTATGATCCTACAAAGCCAATTATAGTTGCTAAGTTCTTGGAAACATGCAAAATTTGGCCAATTTCACTTAAAATAAATCCTCTTGATAAGTGTGCCAAAAAAAAAAAAAAAAAAAACTGTTTAGAAAGAATCTCAGTAAATTTCCTTTGCAGGATTTGAAATCTCGGTTACCTGCTTCAAGAGGAAGTCATTAGCACACAGACTGCTATACTAGAAAAAAAGATTTTTTTCTTTGAGGCCATGTGTTTTATTATGGAAATAAAATAGAAACTTCAAAGATAAATTTAATGAATTTTTTTATTTTTTAGTATTTTCTGTGCATGATTTGTAAGCAACTCATGTGGAGCTGGAATCCATTCTTACACTGTATACCACGTGAGTTAAATATCACTCAGGATATGCTTATTGAATTTGTTTCTGAGAATGGGTCTTTGGTCATCCCAGAAGTATTTAGTAGTGTCTGGAATTGACCTAGAAATAGACTTAGGAATCATACCCCCTAAGTATGTATAAAAATGTGAGTCAAAGTGTGCTATGGATGGCATCAATTTCATCCAAATAGCATGGGTGCCGGTGATAGGAGGATTATGCCGATTAACTGAGGAAATAATGAGCAGAGATTTTACAGCCCGGCATGAGGCTGTGGACCTACTTACCTATCTACCAGTTCTATCTGCTTTAGGAGGCCCTGGTCTCAAAAGTAGTTTGACTTAAATATAACTCACATGGCACTTAATGTGTTAAATATATAGTATGGGACGTGGATTTATAACATGCATTTTTTTTTTTTTTTTGGAAATTTCGCCATTACATTATGGAGTTTGTTATGGAAATCTGGATAAATTAATTTTGAAAGTTTCATGTACTCACTTTTTTTTTTTGTCTGAGACTTCTACAGTGGGGTTTCTATAAACTGAGTTTACATTTTCTTGTTTGCAGGAATTCATTCTCTGTACTAATCTAATTCTGATAAAAATTTAGCTACCATTCAGGATAAGAATGAACATTTGGATGCAGTAATAGATGTATTATTTTTTCTAGAAACTGTGCTCTCAATTCTGTAAAGAAAGTCAGTCACTAATTTGCCTCCAGTTGAATTAAAAATAAATAAAAATTCCGTTGACAACTAAAAGAAGGTAAATGTAGAAGTCTAGATCTACTTAGGTTAAATTCAATCTCTTGCATTTAACTTTTATCTTTTGCCTTACAAATGCCAAATAGATTCATTGCCTATAATTTTGTGCCTATTAATTTGTGCCAGCCCATTTGGTCATAATATAATTAAAATGATTTAGAAAAATATGCAGTCCTCAAGTATTATTGCTTCGCGATTATAGACTATTCTATCTAGATATTTTATTAGTCTATCTATTATCATGACATAAAGATCACAACACCAAGACTTCATTCCCAGAAGAAAATTCTAAATGTTTAATTTATAAAATTAACATTAGATTATTAATTAAGAAAATTGAGTTTTATGAGCAACAAGTTTAGTGGAGTTTGTGTGCTGTGCAACAAAGAGATGAAGAAACAATATTTTCAATACTTTGAAAGTTGTATTTAATATAATAAATACAAATATTATTTTCCTAACTTGAAGAACACTCAGAATTCCTTGGGCAGAAGAAATAAATTGTGATTAAAAAGGAAAGCCACACACACAATCTCATAAAACAAAATAATTAAATTATTTTGTGTTTTTTATTCTTTTTCTTAAGTTACTTCGCCTATTAGTATAAAACTCAGGATGAACTGGTCCCCAAGAGTGTGAAGTCTGTGTTTTCATTGTTTTGTTTTGTTTTTGGATTGTATGTTTTGTTTGGCTATTGGAAAATTCATATTTCACTTTTTAAAAAAGGTTTTAAATGTTCATGGTCTTCAAATACTATAGTTATTTCTCTGGTTCTTCCATTCTCTACCAACTCATTTTACTCTTTTACTATACAATTTTGGAAATGCACTTCCTCTAGAGGGAATAAATAAAAGAGTTAATTTCTACATTAAGACACAGTAGAAGTTAGAATAGGATATTATTGTATGTTTTCCTAGGTAATACAGACATTTGATATCACGGTGTAATCATGCCTTAGAAATTGTTAGAATAAGATCTGATAGTTAAACCACACCCCAAATGAAATTTGCCAATTCAAAGCCATTGCTTGTTTAAACTTTAGTGATTTGATTTTTTATGCTATAACCTTATAAATTAATTTCTATAGTAATTTTAAATATTTTAGGACTGTTAACATTTCTTGAATTTAAAAAAATAGTAGCTATGTTCTCTTCAATAATATTTTTATAAATATTATTTAAAATTTATTTTCTATAAGGTAGTTTAAGAAAATTATAATTTACTAATGCTTAACAAATAAAACAAATAAGAGCATTATGTCCTCAGCTTAAAAAAATACAGAAAAAAATACTTCTAAGAGATATTAAACATAAGTTAAACATACTAAGAGCTAAGAATATAGACATTAATTCAAAAAATCATGTTTTGGTCCACATGGAGTAACAAAGACAAATAATAAACTTCCAGAAAATCACACATTGTGTAATAACCACTTTGCAGGGAAGGCCCCAGGTAATCTGATTTCCTTATATGATGCAGGTTCATGCAGTGTCCAGACCTCCATCGTTCTTCCTCCTCGTCATATCACAGGCATCACAGCCCTCCTCATACTGATGGAAGGGCATCATATTTGCCTCGGAAACTTTGTCCTGTCTTCCATTCTAGTCTTCTCTCTATCGTTCAGTATTTTCACTTAAAGGCATGTTGATAGAGTATGAGCTAAGTAGCAATGTTGACAGTGATGGCAAAAAGAAATATATAAATTTTCTCCTTGGGAAGAAAAAACATAAATCAAAAATGTGGGGTGGCGCCTGTGGCTCAGTGAGGAGGGCGCCAGCCCTATATACCGAGGGCGGTGTGTTCGAACCCAGCCTTGGCCAAACTGTAACAAAAAAATAGCCGGGCATTGTGGCAGGTGCCTGTAGTCCCAGCTATTCGGGAGGCTGAGGAAAGAGAATCACCTAAGCCCAGGAGTTGGAGGTTGCTGTGAGCTGTATTACCACAGCATTCTAGTAAGGGGGGCAAAGTAAGACTCTGTCTCTAAAAATAAATAAATAAATAAATAAAAAATGTGAGTATTCCTTCGAAGGAAGCATTAGCTCAAATTAAAAAAATAAACTATTACTTTGTATAATACATCATTAATTATGATTATTTATCATTAATATTAGCATATCATACAGTATGTGTATATTAATTGTATATTATACTATATATTAATGACAATATAGTACAATCTATTAAATATACTATGCATCAATATAGTACAACATGTTATTTGTATGATAGTACAATCAATACATTATACTATATTGCTATATAGTATATTGACATAAATAAGTAGTATGTTTCTTAGAATTTTATTCTGGTCCTGGATTATGTCTTTTGTGTGTGCTGATAAGAAAACTAAAATGTAAACACTTTTGGACTAAACAAAGATTATTTAATGAGACTTACCCCAAACCGCCATCCTTTGGTATGTATGATAAACACGTAACTATAAAATTTTTGTTAATTTTCTTTTAATGTGAAGGGGTAAGAGGGGCCTTGAAATATAAATGGTTTTATTAGAAGATCTTGACTTGCCCCAACTTAAATGCAATATTTCCTTTCATTAAATATGTTTGGTCATTACAGAAATGATAGGCGATAGTATAGTTTCTAAATTGTTCTCAATTAGATAAAGAATAATCTTCCATTAACTTTAGAAATGTCTACAGTTGTCTCTTATTCATAATAAAATTAAAAGATTCAAACTTTTAAACTAAATACAACACAGAACTTTGCTCGTTCTTATTGGTGCCATCCTGTCCTATGCTGTACTTAAGTATAACAATGGGAAATGGCCAAAAACAATGAGAATTTTTCATCTCATTCCAATTTAATCTTGTTGCATATGTTCTTACTACAGGAATGGTGATGAATTAAATGTTTTACCGATTTGTTTGTGAGAAGAATCTAAGACATGTATTTTTCTAAGTGCACTGCATATTGAACCATGCTTTGGCCATCAGAAGTGTTTAATAAATGTTCTACCTATGTTTTGTAGAGCAAGAACTTAATTATATGATGATAATAACAGAGAGGTCTTTGGGAAAGTTGAAACAATCCAAGGTAGTCTGTAATGAATGAGTCTCTCAATTATTTTATTCTCACACATGCTACCATAAAGAAAAACAAAATCCTTGATTTTTTTTTCTTTAATTCTGGTTGACTTCAACAAATAAGGCGTATTTTTTATTTTCAAAATTTTCCATATTCCAAGAGTTATTTCAGAAGTTTCCATTATTATTGATTTGTCATATAAGTAGATTCATTATTCTTACATAAAAATTTATTTCTATTCTGGTGGTCTTCTCAGGAATCATGTTATTAGAAGTATTATTTTTAGAATGTTAGACATATAATCAGCCTATGATGCTTATTTTGAGGGCAGTTTTTTCCTGGCTATCTGGCTTCTTGGAGGTAGTTCTTTCCCTCAGTTTACAGTGGCTGGGATTTGCATAACCAGGTAAGTGTGCTCGGGATTGCGCCAGTATAGCACTGTAACTAACAGAGATTTAAATAAATTACTCTTGAAGTATTAGTCAAATTTCTCAGATTATGACGTATGAGGATGAGGGCTAAAGATCATAACCTCATTCAAAGCCCCTGTTGAGGGAAAAGGACGAGGAGGTCAACCTCAGGATTTATGTCTTTGGAGGCTCTTGCCTGTGTCTACTTCCTCATCTCAGCCTTCTCTATCCTTCCAGTATCTCCTAGTCCGCTTATGAAAACTGTACATTAAACCACTCCTCTTTTTTCAAATTTACCTATTTTCTTTCTCAATTCATACTTTTCCTTTAGAGAATCAATCCTCAGTTCCTCCTTTTTTTTCTTTCAAATTCTGGTTTATTTTAGTCACTACACTAATAAAAGCTTTCCTCAAGCCAGGAAGACTTCAAAATTAAAAAAGTGCATCTTCCCAGAACTTAGTCACTCTGCCTTTCATTCCTCATGACCTGATCTTTGATGTAACTTACAAACAATCAAAGAACAACTCTGCTTCTTGATCATGAAATCAATAATAGATGATGCCCGGCTTTCAAGCACATTAATATTTCACAAGTCCATAGAGTTGCCTATCACCAAATCAGCAACAGCCTCAATTCAACTTCCTTGCACAATTAATTCCACAAGATTCCGCTAAATTACCTATCTTGCAAATTCCATATCCCCTGATATTTAAATTTTGTGCCATATTATAATTTGTAGTATTATAAGATTGTTTCACAATTTTCAATACTTAACAAAATGTTTTGCATTTTTTGTGGTATAAAGACAACACCTCATTTTGTATGATACCTTGTTTTCTGAAATGGAAACCAATGATGATATTCAAAACAAAATAAATATTAAGTTATGATTAAAGACAGAACAAGAGGCATTTTATAAAGATTAAAACTGAAATATGTAACATTTATTCTATTTCCTCCTCATAATGTATCATAACTCATGAATGAATCAATTAAAAAGATTAACATGCTGTTTTGGCACTTTATATTTTAAAATTCTACCTCAAATCAGAGATGTAAAAATGTCAGAGATTCAGAGTTCTGATTGGAATAAAAAGAAATGATCATACCCTGAATCATTATTTTTCTTGTCACTGTCTTACAGCATATTTATTCAGGTAAAATATCTGGAAAGGCAATGTGTCTCTTCAGTATAATAAAAGAGTTATAGTCAATAAAATGTTTGAAAATTGCTTTAAAAAAGTTTAAATTCTTCCATGCGACTGTGCAAAATACCAAAGTGAAATCGGTGAAATAAAATTTTATATCTCTGTGTAAGAATTGTGGTGTGCATACTATTGAATATATATTTGTATATATTTTGTGTATTAAATTTATATGAATGTAAGAAATTCTGAGAATGTTCAGGACACTATTTTATCCATAGACTGAAAAAACTTGATAGGATTTACCCCTAGGAATGCAAAGGTGTTTTATTTTCTAAAATTAATGAATGCAACATACATATTAAAAGAAGAAAAGACAGAATAATACTTAATCATTCATAATACAGCATCTCAAAAGAGACTTTTGAAATCACAAAGAAAGTATTGTGTCATTACATTTTACAAGGAAATATATTTCAGTATATTAATTAAAGAAAACTATATGAAAAGATTTGCTATTTTCATCAAATTTTTAATTTACAGTTTCTTCAAATACAGGCTCAGACAAAATAGTTGGCCTTCACTAAAAAGTAGAGATACCTAATTAAAGACTAATATTAAAAAAGATAGTGCATATATGCTAAAAGAAGTTGATGTCAAGGTACAATGAAATATGTTCAGTTTGACATGTGATTTCCATTTTCTACAAAGTGAGACATGTACTATTATTGCAGCAATATTCAAAATAGACAGGGAGGGTGGTGCTGACATGATTTTCTTTGCTAATCAATTAAGGTAAGCAAGCAATTTTCTTTTGAAAAAGAATTATGGAAAGAAATTAATAGCTAAACATACATAATAAAGAAGAAGGATGAAGCAGGCATCTTAGGATAAAACACTCCCACAAAAAGCAAAGATTTAAAGAAGTGGGGAGAGAGAAAAATACAAACTGTGAATGATAAACCAAGCCTACACCTCATCCAGAAAAATGTTCATCTGCTCGAGCCAGTTCTTACTACTTCCCGCCCGGCCTTCAGTTCCTTATCTCCTAATTACTCCAAGCATCCACAGCCTCAGTGGGGAGAGAGGAAATGAGCCAGCAAAAATGCAACGTGGACATGGCGCACGGAGCTCTGGCAAACTCAACTTGTGTGATTATTTTGTCTAAATTTCAATACCATTTTGAAGAACAGCATTCTGCATGTGTTTTACAATAGAATTTACCAATGATAAATTATTCAGCGTGATGTTCAGTTGTGAACCACAGACAGAAAACTTTAAATGAAATCAGACCTCATAGCTCATTGTTTTACTGACCTTTGGAGTCCTATGTGCTGGTGGTAGTAGGTCAGACTGCGGAGAGCTAATTCAGCACTGCCTGCCAAAGATAAAGGCAGGTTATTTCTACTATCAAAATAACACCAGTTTATTCATAATTATTTTTTATTTAAACGTTTGTTCCTGGGTGTGACTTAAGCAAATACCAAATGTGCTTCATGCAATGCTTTATGAAACAACTGAAATCAGTAAACAAATGTTTCTTTGTTTTTTTTTAACACAAGCCATGCCAGAATACATACAACATAAAGCTGTCATATTTCACACCTATTGCAGTAAATATGAATCTGTAATTGACTTCCATTTGACTAGATTATGTCTGATTATAAATTACATACAGCTAATAAGATATTCTGTTTGCAAACTGACAGTGATATAATGTAGATCCAGTTAACTTTTGAACATGTGAAATTTCAATCAAAGAACTTTTAACACAAATGAAACAAAGTGAACAAAGATATAATAGTATTAATTTATTAAATGACTAATATTAAAATACTAATTGTTTTGACACAAATGAAATGAAGTGAACAAAGATATCATGATATTAATTAATTAAAAGCGTTTGTTTTCTTTCCTGAATTCCAGAATATTACAGAGGTACAAGTGTTTTGGTTATGTGACCTACTTTTTTAGGGCTTGAGTCACTGATAAACATATTTCCTTCTTCCAGATAAGCAGATGTTATGTTATGTTATTATGTAGGGTTTTATTCATCTATTTCCCCCAACCTACCCGCTCATTTTTGTTGAAAACATTTGTTCTCTATTGTAAATAAAAGACAGCTTTAATGGAGCAGAATACTCACTGTATTAATAGGAGTGAGCATGAAGCTCATTTATATCCTTTAGACTATCCAGGCTACAATCTACAAGTCCAAGGTTATTTTTCTACTTGGATTTGTAGAATTAGAACACAGGTTATTTATCCACATTTTTCTGAGATTTTTGCTTAAAAAAAAAAAATCTCACAGCCCTAATATAACATTTAATAGTAAAAAGGAGAATAATATTTATTTCTATCCAACCTTTAACTGTTTTTGAAGTAATTATGAGGTTTAATGAATAAAAATGTCATCCTTATGCCACAAACATGCTCTAGACTTTAAATCGCACAGAACCACTGTTTTTCTTATAACACACAGGCCTTTTCCGGCTGGATTCTGACTTCTTCTGTGCCTTTCACATTGTCTTAGGCTCTTCAGGCTGCCATAATTAAACCCCATACATTTGATCGTTTATAAAAGCAGAAATTCATTTCTCACAGTCTGATACTGGGAAGTCTTAATTCAAAGCCCATTTCTTGGTTTGTAGGTTGTAACTTCCAGCTGTGCCCTCGCATGACAGAAGGGGAGAACTCCTGTCCGTTAGTCACGTATCACGGCAGTAATCCTTTCCACGATGGGTCCACCCTCATGACTAAATCTCCTCTCCAAGCCCAAGCAACACCATCACAATGATGAGTAGATTTCAACAGAATGAGTTTTGAAAGGGCACAAACATTCCAACCACAGCATTCATGGTAAGTTCTGTAAATTCTTGAGAGATGACCTATGAATATAACAAAAACATTAGATTTTCTATTTACATGTATTTTAATTTTAAGGCAAAAAGTGATTAATTTCTACTGACGTTTTATGATCAAATTACCTATAATTCAAGTTTCTATTTTATTTTATTTTTTATTTATTTATTTATTTATTTTAGAGACAGAGTCTCACTTTATCATCCTCAGTAGAGTGCCATGATGTCACAGCTCACAGCAACCTCCAACTCCTGGGCTTACACTATTCTCTTGCCTCAGCCTCCCAGGTAGCTGGGACTACAGGTGCCCGCCACAACGCCCGGCTATCTTTTGTTGCAGTTTGGCCAGGACCGGGTTCGAATCCACTACCATCAGTATGTGGGACCGACGTCCTACCCACTGAGCCACAGGCATCACCCAACTTTCTATTTTAAAATGGTTGTCTACTCTTTATTTTAAAAATGAACATACTAACAAATGAAATTTTACCCTGTAATTTATAATTTTACATCTTTGAAAAACACCGTTTTGTTATATAAGACACATTGAGAATGAGTTATATTCATCTTTGAATCAGGAATGTCTAGCCAAGTGTTTTATTTTTTTATTTATTTATTTATTTATTTTATTTTATTTTTTTAATTTTTTTATTAAATCATAACTGTATACAATGATATGATTATGGGGCATCATACACGCACTTCATAAACCATTTGACACATTTTTATCACAGTGGTTAACATAGCCTTTCCGGCGTTATCTCAGTTACTGTGCCAAAACATTTACATTCTACATTTACCAAGTTTCGCAAATACCCCTATAATATGCTCCACAGGTGTGATCCCACTGATAGCCAAGTGTTTTACAATGAAACTCTATTGAATGAATTAGATTTCTTGTGCTGTCTTTAAAAAATATAAAGATATTTATTCTCAAATCAAATTGTTTAATTTACTATTTTATTTTAATCACACAAGAAATATACAGAACATTGGAGTTTGAAAACAGGAAACAATTATACAAATTGAGCAAAGCATTTGATTTCCATGTTTTCCAACAGTTTCAGCATAAATCCTTTAAACACAGTTGTAAACAGTTGTATGTATAATTTATGTTTTCTTAATCTTTATTTTCTATTTCACAGCAGGTCATGTCTTTACTGTTTCCCTACCGTTTACATCAATATAATTTAAGGCCACACTCTCCCCTGCACATTTTCTGCCCACTCCAGTTATTGTCAAATATGTGTAATTTTCTAAAATGTGAACAGCTTTGCGTCAGTGCCATCCACCCTACACATAATTAGCCCCAGCAGCTACACTGTATACTGGTAAACACACAGCTCAGGGTGATTTTGAAAGTTAATGAAACCCTGGTACTTTGACTCAGGATATAATTCTACAACTACCTGGCTAACTTTGCCTTTATAAAGAATACCATCTATAGTTATCAATATATTACAGGGTCACAGCTCCAAATATCCTCAGGGGCTGAGCAGTAAAGTGATAAAATATTCAGGCTGGAAAAGACCATTCACACCCTATTCATAAGTAGTAGGTAAAAGAATACATGAATTTTTGAAACTGTGACTCTCAATTCTGGCTTCTTTTTTTAATTTCAGATTAAAAGGTGGGCACAAATGATTAGGTTACATTGTTTGTGAGATAGTGTCCAAGTTGTAGTTGCACCCTTCACCCAAAGGGGGTGTGCTGTGTCTACTATTTTGTTCCAGTTAATTTCTCCCACATGGTCTTGGTGGTCCAGTGCAACTGTGACAGAGAATGGCTTGGGTGAAAATGTTTGTCTCTTCAAAACTGTCTTCCTTCCTCCCTCCCCCTTTCTCTCTCTCTCTCTCTTTTTCTTTTTCTTTCTTTTCTTTCCTTTACCTAAGCTGGGACTCCTGTCTCAAAGAAACCAGTGCCCTCCTTTTTTTTTTTTTTTTTAAATTAACTCATAGCTGTGTACATTAATGAGATCATGGGGCACCATACATTGGTTTCATAGACCGTTTGACACATTTTCATCACACTGGTTAACATAGCCTTCCTGGCATTGTTTTTAGTTACTGTGTTAAGACATTTACATTCTACATTTACTAAGTTTCACATATACCCTTATAAGAAGCACCGCAGGTGTAATCCCACCAATCACCCTCCCTCTGCCCCCCTCCCTTCCCCTTTCCCCCTATTCTTCGGTTATAACTGGGTTGTAGCTTTCATGTGAAAGCCATTAATTAGTTTCATAGTAGGGCTGAGCCTTTTGAACAAAAGGAGCTAATTTTTTTTTTCTATTTTCAATAGAGACGGGTCTCACTTTTGGTCTGGTTGGTCTCCAACACCTCAGCTCCAGAAAAACCTGCCTTGGCCTTAGCCTCCTAGAGTGTTAGGATTACAGGCTTGAGCTCTGGGCCAGACTTTTTTTTTTTTTGATAACTAAAACCCGCATCCCTGTCTCAGGCTAGTGGGCAGGAGGAGAAGGGGAATGTCTTTTGTTCTCTGTGCCACAGGAGACAGTTCAAGAGAACAGTATGGGAAAAGGTAACAAGATTGATCATCTTAGTTGAAGATGGAATTAGTCTGGGTGGGGTCCACATCCTCATTTTAGCAGAAGCTGAGATTAATTCAAGTGGATGTCTGAAGATTATTTTAGCTAAAGATGAGAGAACTCCTCACAGAGGCCTTGAGTTTGTTTAGCCCAAGATTGTGGTATTAATCAGAACTTTTAAAAGCTCTGTGCTTTTGTTCAGAAGGAGGACACTGGTATCTTTGAGACAGGGGTCTTCCAGCCTCCTTATTTGCTGGCAAATTAATAAATTTCTCTTTTCTTCTCCTCAAAGTGCTTGTTCCCCATTTTTCTGATGTAGCTTCAGGGGGCAAAGGCCAACCTATCAGTAACACAACCACATATTCTGTATTTTTAAATTTTAAATATTTTTCTTTAGGAGATGCAAAATTTTAAATTATTTGTTGCTTTTCCAAAGGTTAGTAATGATTTAGTAAAAGCCATTAATCATAGACCAAATAAAATATCTGCTTTGGGAGGGCTCTGATATAGAGTAATAGTTTATTATTGTAATGGAGCATAAATCTTTAATAACATGCTCATTCATTTTAATACTAAAACTGGAAAAATATGTTTAATAACACACTCAGTTTCATACTAAAATTGGCAACGTACATTATTCAAAGTATATTATTGGCAATCTGGTCAGTATTCTTTATTTTACATGTAAACATGGACATCCAAAAATTTAGGTTATTTGTCTTGAAGTCAAATTACTGAATAACGACCCCTGTCATTGAAAGGGAGCAGGGCCCCCAGCTGAGCGTTTGCTTACCACCTCCCAACCACAGGCATGGAAATAATGGAAAAATCTCAATGCCCTTTAAGGGAAATTTACTAGTATATTGTTACATAAGAAGCCCTCTAGGATGTAATGCCTGATTAGAGCATTGCATTTGTGTGTCTCAGTGTGGCTTAAGTTCAGCTGGCTGGTTCAGCTGCTGCGCTCCTAGAGTTATGAGGCTCCAATAAACTCAACTTAGCTGGATTGTCATGATGGTCTTACTTATGGTACTTGTGATTTTGCTTCTGGCCACCTTTTTTTTTTTTGCAGTTTTTGGCCAGGGCAGGGTTTGAACCCCCCACCTCTGGCATATGGGGCCGGCGCCCTACTCTGTTGAACCAAAGGCACTGCCCAGGCCACATATTTTCAAGGGGTAGACTGAGATATCTTCATATGGTAGGTAGGTCCAAAAGAAGTAACATATTCAAGCACGACCTGATAGGCAAACACTTTTCTAGCTTTTTATTGAATTACATGTGTCAGCTTCCAGTTACCCAAATCATATCAACCTAGGTCCACTGGCAATGTTCAGGACAGGGATATAGGAAAGCATTCATTATTGGGTGTCAATATTATAACATTCTCCAATTGTCTTCCTTTTAAAATATTGTTCTCAGTGTCAGTAAAAGTGCCTTTTATTCTGTAACTAAGATTGAGGGCAATTCTTTCTTGCTATTACAGAAAATATTTTCTACCCTTAAAAACACCCAGTGTACTAACATCTAGAACTCCACACCGGAAACATCATTACATTTTCTCAAGCTAAACAAAGGCATCCATCCACCTTTTAAAATTCAAAAGGTCATTGAAAAAAATTTTTTTTTTCTTGAACAATGCTATTACCTCAATAAAAGAGTTCTCAGAAAAAAATTTGGACCCAGAAGGAAAGATAAACTGGCAAAGGTGGATGCGCAGTAAAGGTGAATGAGGCTATAGAATTTGGATGCTATTAGATACCACACTGTCTTCATAGGCAGGCCTGGAAGTTTCTTGTCAAATATTTTTGTCAAGTATATCTCTTGTCTGAATATTCTTGTCAAAATCCACTGCTTGCTTTACTACTTCTCAAGATACTGTGCTGTAATCTAAGCTCAAAGATATTCCTTATTTTTCTAAAACTTGTCTTCTTATTTTATTAATGGATAAAGCTGATGATGAGATGATCCACGTCATACTGTAAGTGGAAGGACCAAACACTACACATAAGCTAAACAAGTAACACAGGGCTAAAAATGTAACCAAACCTGTCGCTCCATTAATGGTGCAACTGCATAATTCCTGTATAATCCTTGCCTTGCATGAGGCTTTCAAATTACTTTTCATGAATTCCAAGGAGGTACACTAAGCATGGGGGCGGGGCGGAATTTAAACATCCCTACTGAAGGCTTGAAACTTAGAAGCGTCTCTTTCTCACACATCTAACCATTTTAGGAAATTGACTTATCCCAGAGGGTGGAAAATATGAATGTTTTTGTAAATTTTATTCCCTTTTGTGTAGCATGATGTCTAGCTGAAGTAGGTTGCATCAACAAATGCATTTAGAATGATGACAAAAATAAAGATGTCAGCCTATTTAATAAAATATTGGAAACGTGTAAAAATACACTAAAACAAAAAAACAAAACAAAAAAAGGGGTGGCACCTGTGGCTCAAGGAGTAGGGCGCCAGTCCCATATGCCAGAGGTGGCGGGTTCAAACCCAGCCCTGGCCAAAAACCACAAAAAAAAACAAAACAAACAAAAAAAAATACACTAAAACTGAAATATCATTATTGTAATAATGTGGGTTAGTTTTTAAAAAAATAAACTCAGTATTTATTCGAATAAGTGAGCTCAAGTTTTATGCAAACCCCAAGAAAATAGTCGATTTTCTGATCCGGAGTAAAACATTTCACATGAATCCCAGCAAAAAATAAATCTTACACGCTCCACTACTAATGAACAGTGCCTGATAACTTGGAAACAAAAGGGTTTACGTGAAAGTATGCTTGAGGCTTCATTTCTTCCATTGTTACAATTTGAAGAATAAGCAATCAAATATTTATTAACTATGGTTGGCATATTGAGGTTGAGTACTTCTGAAAATTACAGTCAAAATCATGATAATTTATCTACTCCTGTCCATATGCCCAGGAAGCACAAATAAAAAGATACTAGGGTGTAAACGTCTCCAGTGTAGCTTTTTTACTGACCATTACAAACTGGTTCACCAATTCACAGTATTTCCTCAAAGAAAAAGTGAAAGGAAATTAAGACACCCAACAGAATACAAACATTGTCTTTTATTACTAGAGTGACTTCAAAATCTTGATAACTTAATAATCTGTGAAAGAAAATAAAAGGTACAGAAATCAGTTTATAGAAAGAAAAAACATTATAAAAATATAGTGACCTGAGATTTATATTGTCTGGAACTCCATCCTTTAAAAATCACTTCCAGATTTCAAATATTATTAAATATTATTAGATATTATTGCCATACTGCAAGGTATTAACACTCCTGAAAATCATGCAAATGAGCTCTCTGAGACAAGGACAGAAGGATGGGAAATGCTGGGGAGCAAAGAGAATAGTTCTGTAAAGTTGGAAGCTTGATTTTCCGAGTCGATATGAAGTGGGAGGAGTTGTGTGTGGCAGTGATTGGAAATGAATCTAGCAGATAATTTTAAAACAACTTCTCTACAGAATGGAAAATGAAATAGGCTGGAGATAAGTACAAGATTATCCAGCTCAGGCATGTCAAGAAGAGACAGAGAAATGGTATAGAAAGAGCTTAGCCACTGAAATCAGCCCAACCAATGTCCATATCAGGGTTCTAAAAATTATTAGCTCTGAGACCGTGGGAAATGACCCACCTTCTTGGTCTCTCAATCTCACATTTGAAAAAAAATAAAGGTTCAAATGTTATAACTAAGGAACTGATGAAATGCATCTTTTTTTTCCTTTTGCATGCACACGGTAGGGTAAAACATACCATGTATTGTAATAAGGAAGGGTTTTACTTCTCTAATGTGCTGATTTTCTTTAAGATTAGAGTTCTTTTGACAGAATGGTCTACTTCACAGGTCAGGCATCTTTGAGACTGAAATGAACTGACTTCAGAGTGCATAAATGTCTTTGCTTTCATGCAGAAACAGTTATTTCTAAGCTATCCCACTGGCAAGTCTTGAGGCTATCATTGTTTTGGTTTGTTTGTTTTTCACTTGGTTTTACTTTTCTCCTCAGTACTGTCAGTTAACAGCGATGAGCTGGTAGGTAGGTTATTTCCTACCAGCTGAGACTTGGGATCTGTACTATAAAATGATGACTATTAATTGTATGGGGTTTTTGTATGAATGAAATGGAAGAGGAAAGCACGTAGCTGTCTTTAAATGAAGCATGTGATGTTATTACTAAATGTTCATTGAAATTTTTTTCCATTACTAAAATAATGACAGGGGTATATTACTTAAAGTAAGAACTGGGCTAAACTTCTAAGGTTTTTAGAATTTATGGATGGTATTATTGGTTTTTATATAAGGTTTCCCTAAGATTTGTATACTAATCATACTTGAATATTTTACAAGGTAACATTCTTCAGAGAACAAATGCTCTCAGCCAGAACTTAACATCCTCATGAAAACAAAAGATGCAGGCATTGCTGGGACACGCTTTGGGAATCTGACTGTATCTTACTTAGTCAGTTCTCACTGCCAACATAGACCTGGATTTTAAGGATAATTATTTCTGATTCCCTCCATTTTTGTGTCCACTGCTGGGAAACATCCCTGTGATGAGCACCTGATGTATTTTTATCATTTTTATTTTGCATATGACCTTTTCAGTGTTTTAACAATCTAAAGAATTTTATAAGAAATGCTCTTCATAAACCATAATGAGGACAGGCTGTGGTTTTCCTGTGTTCATTCATTGTATCTATAAGCTTAATGATTTGTTAAACAACAAAAAAAAATGGTTTCTCGCATATTGCCTTTCTAAACAGCAACTTGATACACTATATTGTTATAATCAAACAAATATTTATATAGCACTTACAAAACACTAAACCCTACTGTCCATTAATAATGGTGTGTTAAAGTAACAATGAGTCTATAGCAATGATATATGAAAGAATATATTCGCATAGAATGGAATTTTTATGCAACAAATTAAAAAAAAAGTTAGAAGAGCATCGAGGAGAATAGGGATGGGATGATTTAACTAAAAAAAACTCTATATAGCACGAGATAAATACTTTTGAAAGTCACAGACTTCAGAGAATTGGATTAAGGATGGTGCAAAGGTAATCACAGTTTTGGAGCATAAATTCATTTTGAATTACTATAACAGGGCTCAGACACATCTTTATTAATCAAAATAGGACCCATTCCAATCAACACATTGTTGCTGACGAGAAATAAGTTTGTTTTTTCCTACAGTGTAAAAATCTGTGCTTCAGAATTCAGCAAACTTGTGGAAAGCATTTTCTGCATCCTGCTAGTTGTGAAAGCATTTTCCCTGCAAAGAAATTGAAGGAGTGGAGTAGGTTGGTGAGAGGTCAGGTGAATATGGCAGATGAGGCAAAACTTCATAGTTCAATTCATTCAACATTTGAAGCGCTGGTTGTGCAACAACGTCCGTCTTGTTGTTGTGCAGAAGAATTGGCCTTTCTTGTTGACCAATGCCGGCTGTAGGCATTGCAGTTGTGGGTGCATCTCATCAGCTTACTGTGCAGACTTCTCATAGGTAACGGTTTTCTTGGGATTCAGAAACTTGTAGTGGATCAGACCAGCAGGAAATAACCAAAGAGCAATCGTGACTTTTTTGGGTGCAAGTTTGGCTTTGAGAAGTGCTTTCAAGGCTCCTCTTGGTCCAACTATTGAGATCATTATTATTGGTTGTTGTATGGAATCCCCTTTGCCTCATGCGTTATAATCTGATCAATAAATGGTTCGTTGTTATTGCATAGAGTAGAAGACAATGCTCAAAAATGATGATTACTCTGATTTTTGGTCAGTTCTTGAGCCACACACTTACCAAGCTTTTTCACCTTTCCAATTTGCTTCAAATGCCAAATGACCATAGAAAGGTTGACCCTGAGTTCTTCAGCAACTTCTTGTGCAGCTGTCAGAGGATCAGCTTTGCTCTCGTTGTTTGTGTCAACGTCCGATGGCGGCCACTATGCTCCTCATCCTCCAGACTCTCATCTCCTTTGCAAAACTTCTTGAACCACCACTGCACTGTCCATTTGTTAGCAGTTCTTGAACCAAACGTGTTTTTCATATTCTAAGTTGTCTCTGCTGCTTTCTGCCCATTATGAACTTGAATAAGTAAATCACTCTAATTTGCTGTTTGGTAACATCACTTCCATAGTTGAAAATAAACATAAAATAAAGAGGAAATAATAAGTCATTAGCAAAAAAATAAAATAAAATAAAATAAAGTGAGAAATGCACATTAAAATGAGACATAACATAACCACATTTATTTAAGAATGTATCCAGCATCAGACAGCAAATTTAAACAATGCAAAAGCTGCAATTATTTTGCACCAACCACAATAGTAAAATATTAAGATTTAATCAGAAGATTATGGAACTCACCTCTCACACAGCTTCCCAAGACAGAAAGAGCTCTAGTATAATGTTCTAAATATGCCAATCTAAAGTTAAAAATTATTATCAAATGTATATATATTTTTTTGAGACAGAGTCTCACTTTGTTTTCCACTGTAGAGTGCTATAGCATCACAACTCAAAGCAACCTCCAACTCTTGGGCTTAGGCAATTCTCTTGCCTCAGCCTCCCAAGTAGCTGGAACTATAGGCCCCCGCCACAATGCCCGGCTACTTTTGTGGCAGTTGTCACTGCACTTTTAGCTGGCCTGAGCTGGGTTGGGACCCACCACCCTTGGTATATGGGGCCAGTGCCCTACTCACTGAGCCACAGGTGCCACCCCATCAAATGTATTTTTTTTTAAATACAGTGATATTTCTATGTGTGGAAACTGCTTAAAATATAGAGTAGCTATATGAATTGTAAGCAAAGGCAACTTCAAAACAAACATGATTATAAGGATAAAAAGCATTTATCAGACATGAAAGATCCAACTCTCTAAGAAGACCTACAATTTTTTTTATTATTATGTCTGCTTAATATGAGGGCACATATGATTATGTTACAATGTTTGCATTTGTTAGGTGAGGTCCCTGTTGTAGCTGTGTTCCACACCAAGGTGGTGTGCCATAACCCTTACACTGTACCCAGTAGATGGAAACCCACCATTCCCCCTCCTTTCTCCTCTGTCCTCCCCCTCTCCCCAACTTAAAATAAATTGAGTTTTTCTCTTGTGTGAGCATGTATTATTTTGTCTATTGGTTTCATACTAGTATTGAGTACATTGGATACTTGCTTTTCCATTCTCGTGATACTTTACTGAGGAGAATGTTCTTCAACTCCAACTAATGCAAAAGATGTAAAGATACCATCTTTTTGGTGGCTGAATGGTATTCCATGGTGTACGTTACCACATTTTATTGATCCGTTCATGGGTTGATGAGCACTTGGGTTCTTAAGACCTATAATCTTAAATATGTTCAAAATCCCAAACTGATAAAAATTAAAAGAGAAACGTCAAAATTCCACTGTTTTTATAGGTGACTTCAACATCTCTTTGTCAGTAAATGAAACATCAAGCAGGCAGAACTTCAATAACGATAAAGATGATGTGAACAGCACTATCAATCTTATCTAATCACAATCTAACATCGCTCATGAATATAGATGAAAAATACTCAACAAATGTTAGCATAGTAATTCCAATTATATACATATATACGAAAAATTTTATATACGTGTATACAAAAATGAACAAATGTGATTAATTCCAGAATGAAGGTTGTTTCATTAAATATTCAATTATTCAATAATTAATTAATGCACTGTTAGCCCTCCATATCTGCTGGTTCCACATCTGCAGATTCAATTAACTGCAGATTGAAAATAGTAGGAAAAAATAAAAATAGCAACACTACAAGTAAAAATAATACAAGTAAAAATACAGTGTAACAATTATTTACATAACATGTACATAGTAATAGGTGTTATAAATAATCTGGGATGACTTAAAGCACATGAGAGGATGGACACAGATTATATGCAGATATTATATCATTTTATATTTGTTATTTGGACATCTGCTGATTTTGATGTCCTACAATAATATGTAGGTCAGTTTAGGGCAGAACAGGGTTGACTATACCATCTCAACTGCTATTTGACATCATAGTGAAATTATTAGTTAGTATTAATAAATAAGTAAAAGGAATATATGAAGTGAAAAGGAAGAAATAAAAATTTATTTATATGAACATGCTATTAATGTCTATGTATAATATTTACATTCTCTTCAAAAGATTTCCTGAAATAATAATAATTTTTGATGTCCTAGAATAAATGTCCCATGGATACCAAGTGATTGCAACCTACCAGACTAATAGGTTAACATACATAAAAAAAAAAAATCATACATTTACAGAGAAACAAAGTTGGCAAAATTCAACAGCCAGTCATGACTTTAAAATTTCAACAAACTAGAAATAAAAGGGACTATTCATGACTTCATTTTTAAAAAATCTAAAAAGGTAGCATTGTATAGCTAACATTACAGGTAATAATAAGGGACTCTACACCATCTGTAAGTTTAGGGCAGAACAGGGTTGACTACCATCTCGACTGCTATTTAACATCATAATGAAATTATTAGTTAATATTAATAAAAAGGTAAAAGGAATATATGAATTGAAAAGGAAGAAATAAAAATTTATTTATATGATCATGCTATTAATGTCTATGTATAATATTTACATTCTCTTCAAAAGATTTCCTGAAATAATAAGCAAATATAACAATATTATAGAATTCAGGTCATTTAAAACAAAAGTAGCTTGCTTTCCTATATATTAGCAATGACAATTAGAGTTAATTTTTTTTTTGCAGTTTTTGGCCAGGGCCGGGTTTGAACCCGCCACCCGTGGTATATAGGGCTGGTACCCTACTCTTTTGAGCCACAGGCACCGCCTCCTGAGTTAATTTTTTAATTGCATTTAAAAAAATACCAGAAAAGAAATATTAGACTATGAATTATAAATTTATATGTAAAAACCTTGGGCATAAAACTGTAAAAATCTTAAAAAATCAAAGAACATTTAAATAAATGAAAATATATGGATTAGAAGACTCATATTATTAAGATGTTAATTCTTTCTGACTTGATCTATAGATTCAATGCAATTCCCATCATAATCTCTGTAGGCTACCTTATTGGTATGAACAAATTGGCTCTAAAGTTCATACAGAAAAACAACAATCTAGAATAGGCAACAAAATATTGAAGAACAAAATTAAAGCTCCAACATACTCTGATTTCAAGATGTATATAAAGTGACAGTATCACACAATATGTTTTAAAAAACAACATACACAGAGATCAAGGAAACTGAGTGGAGAGTCCAGAAATCTACACAAATAATATAAATTAATTTTTAAAAGAGAGCAAAGAAATATTAAATGGGAAGTAGAGAATTTGTTAGACAAAACAAGTTGGAAGAATTAAATGGCTATCTGTAGTAAAAAAATGTAGCTAGCATATAAAAAATAATTAAAAATAGATCTTTGATGGGGAATTAAAATGCAAAATTATGAAATTGAAGAAAACATAGAAGGCCTTTGGCTTGGTGATGGCTTTGAGATAACAAATATAATAACATAATCCATGAAAAAGAAACTGCTAAATTCAATTTTATTAAAATTAGAAGCACCTGCTTTGTAAAAGATAGTTTAAGAGAATTAAAGGACAAACCATGGAGAAATATTTGCAAAATGTATTTCTGATAAAGGATTTGTTTCCAAAACACTTTTAAAGGCCCAGAATAAGAAAAGAAAATCATCCAATTAAAAAAACTGGAACAGAAGAGCTGAACAGACACTTCAACAAAGAAGATGTACAAATTGCATGGAATATAAGCATGTAAATTGTTAATAAATGTCATTTGTAATTAGTAAATTCAAATTAAAAGAAAGGACATGCCACTACGTGCCTATCAGAGTGTCTGAAATCCACAAACTGACACTACAAACACAGGAGGGAGGAATAGCAAGCGAGCTTTCATTCATTACCCTGAAAAGGAGCCGTGGGAGATGCACTTTGGAAGGCTCTTTGCAGTTTCTTTGAAAGTTAAACATAGCTTACTACATCTGATCCAACAACTGGGCTTCTAGGTATTTTTTAAAGTGACCTGACATGTACATGTACATAAAAACCTGTGTATGAATATTTGCAGAGGCTTGATTCATAATCACCAAAAATTTCAAATTAATGAAGATATTAATTTGATTAATGAAGATATCTTTTATCTTTTATCATTGTGCCCACACAATGGAATACAATCTTGCAATCAGACCACATAAAGATATGGGTGAATCTTAAATTCATGTTGCTAATGAAAAGCCATCCTGAAAAGGCTATTTGCTGTATTATCCCATTTATATGAGAGTCTGACGGTCTAAGACCATACTGACAGTAATCAGCTCAGTGGTTTCCAGGAGTTCCAAGAGAGCATTGTAGAGTCTGTGAAACACTGGGTATTGTTGGTTAAAGAAGTGAAAATATAAAATTATTATAATGTTGGATGAACATCACTCTGTATTTGTTCAGTAGAGTTATTTTGCTTTCGGTCTTTCAGACTCGACTTATTTCCTATGGCCTACTCTGGCTATAGGCTTTTTGCCTCACACCTGTCAGTGTAGGAGTTCCACCGGTTTCCTCACCACAGTGAGATTTGCCACAGTATTCATTTTTAAGTTTGCAATCATTAAGTTGTTTCACATGAGAGTATGAGTGAGCAATTTTGAAATACTACACATAGACAGCTGACCTTTGAGCAATACAGGTTCGATCTGTACAGACCCACTTATAATGTGGATTGTACTCGGCCTCTGCCACCTCTGAGACAGCAAGGCCTTCTTTGTACCATAACAACCTAAGTAGTTATTAAAGGAAACGCAGTGTGGGGTGCATAGTGCTTTCTGTATTGTCTAGTAATTTTAAATGTTTATTTTTACCCTAGCATTTTAATAGTAGAATAGCAAAGCAGTAAGAGAATGGACGACAGTGGTTGGAATGAATATCCTGGCAGCCATAGAATTGATATAATAGGGCAGCAGTGAGGGCAGGAGAAGGGAAGGTCTGGGAAGACTAGGAAAGAGGGGAGGAGGAAAGAAAGTACAGGAGGATAGTTCAGAGCCCAAGGTATGACAGAAATACCAGTCTCAGAAAAAGGCAGATGTATACTTGGCTCTAAGGAATTTGAAGCCATTGGAATGGGTTGACCAGATGGTTTTCAGAAGGTGTGCGATGTAACTAACACACTTTCATTTTGTTGAGAGGGAAAATGCAATAATAGAAACGTAAGGATTCTTCAAATATAGTTTATACGGAGACAAAAACTGCTATTATAACAAGAGATTTCCAAATGACAATAATGTAAAAAAGAAATGAGAATAAATAAGAGGAATGACATTATTATATAGGCCATGAGAGAGGTATACGAAGGCTTAAACGTGGCAAGGAAAAAAAATGAATGTACTGAGAATTGGAAGCCAAAATTTGAAGACAAGTTATGAAAATGTGCTTAACTGAATGGAAATATCAGGAAGATGAAAGAAGGGGTCACTGGGGATTTCCAGTTATGAAATAACTAGTAAACTTCAAAAGAGACAGATTTTTCAGTTTATTAAATGGTTACTTACAAGGAAATGAGGGGGGAGGGGGAAGTCTATTGTTTTCCACGGGTAAAGGGCTAGAGTGTGCATGTGATAATTCTGTCCGCATCCTGACTCTGCTGCTTGTCACTTGTGTCTAAATGGACACATTGCTTCACGTGTCTGAGCCAAATTTATTCAAGTACAAAGTAAAGGTAATAATAATAGGTGTCTCATTAAATTACTATCAGCCATTTATAGTAATTACACTATTATGTTTAATTACATTTAAACATAGTTTGCCATAATAGAATGGATGGGGAGAGACATGATAAGTAAATTGAATTTGAAAATTCAAAAGGGGTTTTTTCTCTTTATGAGTTTATTGTTGCTTGATTTTCACAAGTTATTTGGATAATCTTACTTTTTATCTCTAAGTGGTGCAATTAAAACCCCTTGCGGTTAAATGTCTAATGAAGTTTAAGAAATTTTAGAAATTTCAGTCGGACATATTCTTGTGAAAATCTATAACCGTAAGAAATGGAAAGAACTTGAATAAAGGAATTGTCAGTCCACAATGCAAATTAGACAAAAATATTTAAATGCATGTGTGTATGTGCACACATACGCACTAGAATAAATTTCATTTTTTCATAACAGTGGATATGAAATAAAATTTATCAGGTTTCTTTTCCAGCGTTTGTGTCACTATATCTGATTACAAATATATCTGTGTTTCCTTTCCATTCTGATAAAAAGTTACAATGTAACTAGCCGGGCGTTGTGGCGGGCTCCTGTAGTCCCAGCTGCTTGGGAGGCTGAGCCAAGAGAATCGCGTAAGCCCAAGAGTTAGAGGTTGCTATGAGCCGTGTGATGCCACGGCACTCTACCCGAGGGTGGTACAGTGAGACTCTGTCTCTACCAAAAAAAAAAGTTACAATGTAACTTAAAAGAAAGAAAATACACATTTATGAAATATTTCTGTGATATCTTCTATTTGTACATTCTGTGATCATCTACATAACACACGTGTGAACATATATATATATATCTAAGTCTGTGTGGATCCCCATTACAATAGCGAATGGCAAATGTTCATTAGTAGATGAATATTTTGGGCAAATGGTTGGAAGGTTAATGGAACAGTGATGAATGAAACCAGGCAGAAAATTGGCTGATGAGGGAGAATCAGTATTTCAGCTCCGTAGAGAACTTGTCTTCTTACCATAGTCCGGGAAAGTGCCAGGATCTGGACATGTCCAAGATGGCAAAAAATGTAAATGAGCTATAAGGATGAAATAGGATAAATTAAAATCAAAGCAAGTAACTCCCTTTCCCTATAATATTTGAAGCACATAACTCAGGGGGAAAAGTAAAAAAATTAAAAAATGATCATTAGAATTAGTATGGTCAAAGAGAGTCAAGAAAAGGCTCGTCTCAATATAAGAGCAGAAAAACAGAAAAGAGAACAATGAAATCATCCTGAAATTTCACAGAAAGAAAAACAGAAAGAAGATCAATAGAATTGAAGAAAAAGATGTGAGAAAATCTTTATGAAAGGAGAGTGAAATATAAGATAGGAAATAGTAATTAAAAGATGACACAATTAGCTCTTAAATCTAGAAAATCCAAAAAAGAATCATTAAAAATCATGTAAATAGAGAACAAATAAAACACAAATTAGAACACGAAGAAAATGAATACAAGGAAATCTCCCAGAACTGAAGTTTCTGAGACTCCATGTTGAAAGTGGCCCCAAATGTCTAGTCCTGGGTGATGAAAGACACATCTTAATTCATTACTGTGAAATCTCATGACATCCAGGTTAAGACAAAATCTGAATATCATGATGAAGAAAACATTGCACATAAAGAAAAGAGTGACACAGTCGTCCTTCTGTCTTACCACTTGGTTGGAAGTCAGAAATTAGCATATGATAGTAAAACACCTTCAAAATATGGAAAAATAATTTCCATATATAACTGTATACTTAACCAAGTTATGTATTAGAGTGAGAAGGAAGAAAAAAATACAAAGGATTTATATCTTATTCCTCCCCCCCACCCCTCCACATACATGCCATTTCTTAGGAAGCAAACTGAGGCTATTTTCTGACTTCTCAACCACCTCTTTCCTCAGCTTTCATCATAGTTTATAAACCACCTCAAATAACACCTGCATATTGACATTTGCTTTTAGGAATTTCTATTTTAATACAAAAGTTATTGAAACTTTCCCAAGAATTTAATATAGACATTAGAACATTCCTCCTAATAGTTTCTTTCTACCTTTTACTTTTTTCTATTTGGCCCAAGGCCTGGGCTCCAGTTATTTTGATTATTATTTTTTTTGTCTTTCTTTCTGTACAAACCTATATTATTTGATCTTGCTGATAAATTTAACATCGGTACTTAAGAAATGGTCACCTGACTCTAAGGATGTGGTAGAAGTGATATGAATATGTATACATGTACTTAATACAATCCATTCTTAAAATACTTCTATGATCTATATTATGTTTTTAAGATCGCTATGATTCTCTAAATTATATTTAATCAATATACAAAATCACTTATAATCATGGGGTTGCAAATAGAATTTAAGAATTATGAAATTTTGGAGGATACATATCCAGCACTGAATGCAATGAATTAACTTTGCCAAAGCATATAGAATACTGGAAGGCTAAGGAGCTTGCTCTGTGTTTCTAGTCAGAGATAAAATTTGATACAAAAGCAACTTTAATACTTTACTAGGAAGAATGTTCTTCATCTCCATCAAGGTAAATACAAAAGATGTAAAGTTTTCATCTTTTTTCATGGCTGAATAGTATTCCATGACCTACATCTGCCATAGTTTATTAATACAATATACACAATACTAATATGAAACCAGATAAACAACTACACCCCCACATGAGAGAAAAACACAATTAAATTCTAGCTGGAGCTTGGAAGGAGGAGAAAAGGGGAGAGGGGAGGAGGGAGGTGGGTTGGTGTGCTCTCACGTAGTGAGCAGAATATCAGGTATACCGCACACCTTCTGGGTGAAGGGCTCAACTATAACTTGAACTTTACCTAACAAATGGAAGCAATGTAACCTAATCTTTTGTACCTTCATATTAATCTAAAATTTAAAAAAAATCGAAATAAAATTTAAAACAAAACAAAAACCAACAGCAAGTTTAAGTTATCTGTAGTATATTACACTGTCTCCCTTATATGTTGATCTAATATTTCATTCAATGCAAGTAAGTACATCTTTATAAAGATAGAACTCACATACATGTTACATATAACATAGAACATATATATAATGCTCTAACAAAAAACGTGCAAGTCAATAAAAAATTTTGGTTTAACGATTGCTAATAGCCAAAATTCCCCATAAAAATTCTGAACATTTTTATATTGCTTAATGCTTGAATGAAGGCCAGCGATTGTGTTCTTATAAATTAAAAACAATCCTGAGATATTACAAGTACTGAAATATTAGGCATCACCCTTGTCATAGCCTATAATATATCGCATCCATCATACCTTAAATTTATGAGCACCAAAGGACCTCTTTTCACTATGACATCACTTCTCTTGTTTCCCACTGTACCTAAAATTATTTCCATTTCAGTTTTATTTTATTTGTTCATTTGTTTGTCACACATCAAAGTATTTTCTGAAAATATTAATTCCGTTAACATTTGTGTGGTTGTTATGGGTTAAACTGCATCTCTTTAAAATTCATATGTTGAACTTCTAACACTCAGTGCCTTAAATTTGACAGTATTGGGGGATGGAGTCTTTAAAGAAGTAATTCCATAAAAACAGACCACCTGGGCAGCCCCTAATTCATTATAAATGATGTCCCTTTAAGGAGAGAAATTAAGACACAAACAGGCACAGAGGGAACCATGCAAAGATGGGGTGAATAGGGCTACTATCCCAGGAGGAAGGCCCGCATACACTTTTACGCTCTGGAACAGTGAAGAAATACATTTCTGTTTAAGTCACTTGATGGCGTTTTGGTATGACAGCCCTAACAAACTAATGCAATGATGTTGCAAAAATAAAAGTTTGATGTACTGAAAAATACATTACTTTTGGTGAAAATAAGGACAAGTTCATATTTTTGCTTATCCTCTCTGCCATGTCATTTGAAATGACCCGTCCCTCCCACGTTTTCTTCATGCTGCCATTTTTTCTGCTATCTGACCTCGTGCAGAGGCAGTTAGATTCGGTAACAAAGTGAAAAATGTAAAATGCAGCAATGCCCGACATCATTTTGTCGATCTGATGGAATCTTACATATTAACCTCTTTCTGAGGCCATGCATCATTCCATAGCAATTATGCTGCTAATGCAAACCCAAAAGTTGCCCTAATTTTTCTGTTCAGTATGGTTCTGATATCATCAGGTTTTTAAAGGTAATTACATAAATATCTCCCTAAACATATTATACTGCAAACTCTTATGCTACACGAATATTGAAATGCAGGTCAAAGAGAAAGGAGGAAGGTAAAGTTGGTAAGAAGAAAACAAGCTCAGTAGTTGTTCCTGATAGAAAGAAAGGGAGAGGCCCGGCACGGGGGCTCCAGCCTGTAATCCTAACATTCTGGGAGGCCAAGGTGGGTGGATAGCCTGAGCCCATGAGACCCACCTGAGCCAGAGCAAGACCTTGTCTCTAAAAATAGCCGGGTGTTGTGGTGGGCGCCTATAGTCCCAGCTACTTGGGAGGCTGATGCAAGAGGATCACTTAAGCCCAAGAGTGTGAGGTTGCTGTGAGCTGTGACATCACAGCACTCGAGCAAAGTGAGACTCTGTCTCAGAAAGGAAGGAGGGAAGGAAGGAAAGAAGGGAGGGAGGGAGGAATGAATGAATGGAGATTATGCAAGTGGAAGACACCCCAAAAAGCATGGGAAATGCAGATTCTAATGGTCCCATTGCCATAGCATATTTGGTAGTCAAATAATTTTAAAGTAGGCACTTACAAATGAATAGTTATGAATATAATTTTTTTGTATTAGCCACATTTCTACCTGTTTCTTCCCATGTTGAATTTTTTGGGTTTTTTTTGCTTCATGACCTTGCATATACTAGTTATATTCATACGTATTTTATAAATACAGCTAGATATTGACATCTTCAGGATGGATCGCTAAGTAACCGATTTTTTCCTACATGTAGTGTCAATATTTCAGTAGTCACTTTTATGTCATAATATTGAGAAATCATACTACCTTATAATTCATTTGTGTCTGTTTTATGTGTAGTTACAGAGAGTGGACAAACTACTGAAAATTAATGTATGTGAGGATAGTTTACTAATATGCTTATAAAATCTGATTTTTCTGAGAAATTGGCATCAGATTAAAATGTTCTTTACATGGAAGTGGTAAAGGACCATGCGTATTAGAATTGTGGAAGGTGAGAGAGCAAAGGGATAACTCTGAGCTCCAATATAATAATGGCATCACAAAGTTAAAATCCACGTTAGTAAACCTAATCAGTCTGCTACCTGAAGTAAAATTTGTGTCCGTTTTATGATTTAGTCATTGGCTTGAGCTTTACAAAGTCCCTAATTTTTATTTGTTCAGTAATGTATAATAAATGTTTTAGATATGTTATAAATCCACCCTGTATCATTTTGATATACACTGTTTATTATTTTCATTGCTCATTTAAAAATCACTAGAATACAAAAAACTCTGAGAAACTGTGTAATGAATTTCTCTTCCCATGTTTAAATTAATGAGACTTTATTTCCCCCTGAAATTTCCATCAAATCACAATCTGAAAATTTTATCTAGGACTAAAGAAACTCACATGATCTGGAGTTTTCAAAACCAATTTTCCACACACCAAAACAATATTAAATAAAACAAAGATTTATTTTAATATGGAATTTGAGTCCTGAGGCCTCTCTTAATAAAGAGAGAGATTTTTTCTGTATCATTTTATTTTTTGGAAAAAAGGTAACATGTTAATGAACATCTTTAATATGAACTAACATTAAGATCAACCCTTCCTTTTAAAATCCAAGACGTACAGATTGAATTTGATATTGCCATTTTTATTTCAATTTTCTGTAAGGGCAGGAAAAAACAAATGTTTCGGCATACAGTTTCAAAAGAAAAAGAAAAACCTTTGATTACAAGAAGATGGAGTTCAGAAACTGTTCTTCTTTATTTTCTCGAAAAGAATGAGGAGAGTCAGCATGTAGCTATTGCTCCTTGACATAAAAACAGTGTCTTTGTTTTATGTCTTCCTTATCTCTGACTCCTGCCATGCCATCACAGCAGAGTGCACTGTACACCACTTTAAATGATGAGAGTTTCAATAGGCACTTTAGTGGAATTAAGAAAAATCTAACACTCTTCCACCGTGATGCCACAGAGCTATCTTCATTCTAGGTTGTCATGTCAGTAAATTGTATTTAATAGGCCTGAGCTTGTCTCAGTGTGATTCTAAAAACAAAACAAAACATAACAAAGCAAGTACATATTACAGGATTTATCTTGTGTTGACAGAATAAACCAAAACTGACAATATGATAAATATAGCAACTTGCTAGAAACCAGGTAATCAAAGAAATCTTGTCCCTATAAAGCGTGGATCTGTGTGTGTGTGTGTCTCTGTGTGTGCATGTGTGATTATATTTGTGTGTCTTTTTCTTTCTTTTTTCTCCAGATTCTTCCTCTTGGTTGTGTTCCAGCTTTCACGCCTCCCCTAAGTGACATGATCAGGGTTGTAACTCTCTTCTTCACCAAACATGTCTGCCAAGACTTTAAAGCGGGGTCCCCAGTCTGTCAGATAGTCGTAGTCCTGGTCAGCTTCTGTGGTGACAGAGTCGATAGAGCTGAGGGACTCTGCCATGGATCCGGTTCCTTCGTAAGCATATGTAGCCAATGAGTCATACGGTGGGGCAGTGGGGTCCACGTCATTCTCCTGTAGCCTTTGATGAATGAAATCTCTTATGTCTGTGTTATCTTCCACGGGGGGTCTCTGGCGAGGTAAACAAAGAGAGTCTGGTTTTATATCCCTGCGAATTTTGTTCTCTTCAATGACTTTTGGGTTTCTCAGAGCCCCGATGTCGAAAGCCTGGGTGTCCTCCTCCCCGCCTCCTTCGTCATCGTAGTGGATGACGTTGTCTCGGATGTCTTCCTTGGAGGTCATCAGACTGTCTTTCTTCTTTTGCCTTCTCAGTGCCACATACAGCACAACTATGGCTGGAACAAGACAGAAGTTTCAGTTTCAGAATAGAAAGCACGTACTTGGCTTTTATCTCTTAATAAAAAGTAAAATCAATCAGGGCTGGCTGAGTTTCACTCATAGTCTTCTTATATTTTTAAAGGATACATATGGTCAATAGGCTTCTACATAAGTTGACATTTTGTCATTGTCTAAAGCCAACTTCATTTTGAAATTATAACTAACAAGAAACTACAGCAAAGTTACTCACAAAGTCAAACATTTGTGTTCGTATAGCATGTATTTAATTTTTTTTAGAGTCAGGTTAAACAGTCTTCTGCCAAATACTTTTAAAAGGAAATAATAGGTGTTCTCACCATAGAGAGAGCTGTAAGGGTTGATACAGCTAAACTCTTATCATTCAAACTTATAGACTATTACCATCTATAAGTAATGCACAGATATCATTCATAGTTAATTTCCCAATTGTTAACATTTCAAGGATAGGTTAAAAATTATGTTTCTAATAAAATAAACACAATTCTTCACTATTCAAATCATTTTCAAAAGCGATAAATAAGAAGTAGATATAGGAAGGAAGAAAGGAGGAAAGGAAAATATAAAACCTAAGGGCCGTAGTGTTATGAATTTTACAGGCTAAAACCTCTAATTACTTTAACCTGTGTCCTGCCATATTGAGATATTTTCCAAATCGAATGTGTAATGCTCAGGTTACCTTCATGAAACAAGATAACATTTGAAATAGTTGATCGAGGCACTTTTGTTTTGAAATCTGTTTCCGGTTGATTTAAAGCATCAGTGGTGTTTATTTCTTCTATGGGTGAAGGGGCTCAGATACAAACAAGTCAGCGCTCAGCTTTGCTCCTCATTATACCCCTCTCCTCCCAGCAGCGGTGCTAAGGTCACCACCCCAATGGAGAAGATTTACCCCAGCAGACTGTAGAAGACCCATGTCATAGAATTGGAAAATACAGAAGAACGCATGATGGTGAAAATCACTTATTCCCTCTCACTCCAAAATTAGAGTTGGACTAGTTGGAAGCAGGTCAAGGACCTGTGTGACAGGTGGGGATGCCACGACGCTAAGGAACACAGCAGGAGGGAGGAAACCTCAATAAAGCTTCCGCACAGCGGGCCTCTTGGGAATCTCAGAACTGAAGAGACACAGGGATCACTGGAGAGGCTGAGGCTTCACGGAGAAGGGCTGTATATAAATTGTCTTTAGAGTTGTCATGGCTGAGAAAGTCACAACTGAAATGCATCTAAGTGTCACCTAACAGCCCAGAGTCACAAATCTCCTGTGCTTTCCTTCTCCTCAGAAAAGGTATGAGAATGCCTGAGAAGCAGCTGGAGGAGTCACAGGAATTTGAGATAGGTCACAGAGGTGAAAGGACAGATAGATAGATTTTTAAGAGAACCCAGTGGCAGTACAAAGCACATCATTGTCCACTGCTGTACAGTAGCAAATTCACGATGTGGAGAACAGTGTGGGGACACAGTGGATGCTCAGGAGTTCCTGGATTAATGAGTGGCAGGTGGCAGGGGGACCTGAGCAGGTTATCTATGTTGCATGAGGCTAACAAGGCCAAAGGAGAAGGCCCAGAACTTAGGAAGGCATGCTAGCTTGATACTGTCAACCTACATAAACAGAAAGCCTTTCTAAAAGAAAAGAGATTTGTCTGGAAATAGAGCATTGCACCGCAAGCATGAAGGCCATATACACTATGTGCATTTTCAGGGAGGTGGAGAAAGACAAAGGTTTATAAATGAAAAATGTGAGGACGATTACATAATTATTTTGAAATAATTGCTGTTGGCTACAAAGATCAGTAAGAAAAGGGATGCAAGTCTGAGGGTGGACAGGCAGTTGCTGGGCACATGTCTTTGAGAGTTACTCTCTATAAGGTGGTGATGGCCTTTGTACAAGGTTTGGGCCTGGTCTTTTCTGTTGTCAGAAATGTAAGAGGAAAAACTCTTTCCATGACCTATCTCTGGCTCTAAGTGTCAAAGGTTTCCTGACATTCATGACTCTATTTTAGTTGTGCTAACTTTCACAACATAGAAATACCCTGAAACTCAGATATTTACAAGAGGAGGGGATGGGAAACACTTGATTAGATGTTAAAGGCCTAATTGATCATGCTTAATTTTACAAGTGAAAATATTATTTTTGAACATGCCCTTTTAAGGTTTATATCATCAGCATAAGTAAGGACAATTTATTATTAATTGCAAAGGATCATATATTGTAATTTTAAGGATATTAAAAATACTTTATTCTGTATGCCAAAGTTACTCACGTGAACTTAACACCTATGCCATGCAAATTGGACTTGAACTTCACTCTCCAAGCCAGTGTGAACATTTGACTCAAGGAAGGTTCCCCACAAAGTGTTATACGCATGTGTAATATAATGCCTTACTCCAGACTCTACATGCTAATAATTTAAAATATGTATTATTTTATATCCTAGAGATAAAGTCAGGTATCCATATTTGTCAGTTTATCTTTGCTTCAGTAATAAATATGCATATATAAACTGATTCCACACTGTACGGTTGCACATCTGTTGTAATTTAAACTTGAAGGAATGGCTGACAAAGTCAAGTTTCTCTCTACTTTTGTGAATCCATTGAGTGAAATGGAGAAGCAGAACGGGGTTGATGGCAGAGGAAAACCCCTGAAGTAGGTTTATATTCACTCCCACAGAGACACTGCAGAATACATCTGCTACAGTCTTTTTATTCTGCAGTGCTTCCAGATATTTCTGTCTATTCTGTTCTAGTGGGAATGGTTAGAATTTTGATGTGAGGAGTTGCAAGAAAAGTAGGAGAGGAATTACTTCTGGCTGGCAGCTTGCAGAGGAAAGAAACACGAACGTGGAGATTCCTTTATACTCTAGTTCTTTCTGTCCTTTCTCTACTAAACTAGAACTTGAGAAATATGATTCATCTAGCATTTTTTTAAGATTACATTATCTCTCATTAGACAGCTGTTACTAGGGTGTAAGAGGAATTGAGAAGCCATTGTTGTAAACGGATATTTATTACAGAGAATTTCACTGTCACAAGGGTCACAAACTGTTAGTAGTTTAACGTCCCCTAGGTCTTGAATATATTTTACATTTTTGGTGATGTTATTCATCGTATTTATTCCCCATATTATATATCTAGGAGGCATGAAATATAAATATAATTTTAAAAAATATTAATTTAAGACAGATCTATTATTTTCTGTCCGGATGTGACATGTTAATGCAATGAATTGAATACAGAGATAAATGGGAAGGAGAGAGAAGAGGGGGGGTGATGATTAAGGTGGAAACCAACCTAAGAGGATAACAACGCACAGTAGGATTGCAATTAAAGCCCCGGTGCTGAGTCCTACAGGTAGAAAAATTGCTTCCACGTTACAAGACAGGATGGTACCATCAGAGTCACATCTACAAACTCGAATAGTCATGGTGTTTGTGCTGCTCTGGACGGGGTAACTGCTGTCTTCTGTTACAACAGGGAACAAATACAACTCCTGCTGCCTGCGGCTGTATCCATTTCTTCTGGTTTCAATTCCAGCTGTGTTGTCTACAAAACATGACATTCATGATACCATGGTTACTATGAGCTTCACTTCAAATCCTAATGCTGACATCTGCTAAATGGTAGAAGGCACTTTTCTTTAATCAGAAAAGTGCATTCTTATTTTAATTCTTTCTTTTATCATCATGAAAGCTGCCAAAACGTAATCAAAATAATCATTGGAAAAAAGATGAAGAATCTTGTCTGGTGAAAAAATTAAATTTTCTATTCAGGAAGATTATAGAATGATTTATAATACTGTGTATATTATATTGAATTATTTTTTCTGACATCAAAATATCATTGCAAAAATTCTTTTATGGAAGTATTCATACACAAAGAAAGAGCAAAGACTGTGAAGTATCTTACAGAAGAACCTGTTCTTTTTTTTTTATTATTATTGTTGGGGATTCATTGAGGGTACAATAAGCCAGGTTACACTGATTGCAATTGTTAGGTAAAGTCCCTCTTGCAATCATGTCTTGCCCCCATAAAGTGTGACACACACCAAGGCCCCACCCCCCTCCCTCCATCCCTCTTTCTTCTTCCCCCCATAACCTTAATTGTCATTAATTGTCCTCATATCAAAATTGAGTACATAGGATTCATGCTTCTCCATTCTTGTGATGATTTACTAAGAATAATGTCTTCCACTTCCATCCAAGTTAATATGAAGGATGTAAAGTCTCCATATTTTTTTTAATGGCTGAATAGTATTCCATGGTATACATATACCACAGCTTGTTAATCCATTCCTGGGTTGGTGGGCATTTAGGCTGTTTCCACATTTTGGCGATTAGAACCTGTTCTTAAATAGATTAAAAGTCATCGACTATTTTAGTTTTTTTTTTTTTTTTTTTTTTCAGTTTTTGGCCGTGGCTGGCTTTGAACCCACCACTTCTGGTATATGGGACTGGTGTCCTACTCCTTTGAGCCACAGATATTTCAGATTAAAACAGTTTTTGGTTGATATACTGTGTATGTTTATATGTTCACATATGTTATATAGATATTTGTATGAATATAAATACTTTAAATGTTGCACATCTAGAGTAAGAACTATGGAAAGGAAAATAAACTATGTTAAAAACATCAAGATTCTAACAAATTGAAAACACCATGAATTATAGCCATCACTGCTTTAATGTAATTATAAATTAATTCATTGTGATTCTGATTAAATCAATGATAATAATATTTACTTGCAATAATCCAAAACAATGCAAATTTCTGTTTTTGTTTTATTTTTCTTGAGACAGAATCTTGATCTGTCACCCAGGCTGGAGTATGGTGGCAGCATCACAGCTCACTGAAACCTCCAACTCCTGGGTTCAAGCAATCCTCCTGTCTCAGCTTCCAGAGCAGTTGGGACAAATTTATATATATTGAGATGGGGTCTTTCTATGATGGGGTCTTTCTATATGCTTAAGCTGCTCTCAAACTTCTGGCCTCAAGCAATCCTTTCACCTTGGCTTCCCAAAGTATTGGGATTACAGGTATGAGCAACTGCATCTGGCCTAAGACTGTTCTTTTGCATGTATTTGCTTTTCATTTAGTTTATTTTTATACAAAGAAGCAGAAATTTGCTTTTATTCACTATTTTGTTACTATTTGATAACAACATTTCTCTTTTTTTGTCTCAGTGAAAGTAATTCCTGGAAACACTATCATATTTTTAGAAATATACTATTTAATTATGATAGACATGCATGATACTCACCTGAGAATCAGGTAAAATAATTTTATAAAAGTACATTATTTATGTTCATTCGTTCTTTACAAGTTTTTTGTCTCTAATCCTTATCTTAAACATAGTTATTGTTATTAAATTTTAAGTCTTTTTAATTTTGTGAAGGCAATAAAAAAGGAACCTAATTAACACATGTATATGTAAAAATTAAAATTAAAAAAGTACATTATTTATTTCAATCAGGTCTTTCACAATCATGTTACTCTTTCAATCATATTTAACTGTTCTATTTGTAGACTTGAAATTCAACAACTGAAATTTAGACGGCTTCTCTACACTTATTGAAATAGGAAACACCAAGATAAAAAAAACTTTATGTGCTATAATTAGAAATGAAAAAATGTGGACTCGTTGAAGCAACCTTGAAATCGTCAATAATTGGTAGCCGAATACTTGAGACTTGTAAAAAGAAACAGTCAAGAAATAAAGTTTATAAATAACTTTGGAAAAAGTGATTAATAGAAGTAAAAAGTCTGATGTGTCTGCACTTGGAGGAGGCAAACAGGTATTGGGTACACTGGAACTCAATTTATGTCAAAAAAGCATAAAATATTTATTTGCAATTTATTACTTATTGAGAACTGACCATGTCAAATTGACTGTGCCGTTCATAGTGGGAAGAATAAAAGGACATTAAACTTTATTTTCACTCTTAAAATTCTAGCCACAAAGATTAAAAAAAAAAGAAAACCTTATACATGTAAACATAACAAGATAAAACAAGCAGCACAGGAACGACATGTGGAATTTTGTGGCAAGTATACGTCTCAGCTGCACGATAACACCCTGCTAGGAGGCAAGATCAACTGATTCACATTATCATGATTAATGATCCTTCAACAAAGACACCATGATGGAAAGAGTCCACACTGAACATTGAGTGAATGATGTGGCCATCTACCTAATAGCTGAAGGCCGGGATCTGATTTGTCTTCTTCTCCTTTATATTCACATATCACATCTGAGTGATCTATCCTTAAGTCCTATCAATTCTATCTCCATCCACTTCCCTCGGCCCTCGCAGCCATTACTTTAAGATTCCCACCAGTTACTGCAAGGACATCAGAATGAGATTTTTTTTTTTTAATCTTCCTTAATGTCTTTTCCATAGGCAACCAAACCGATCTCCCTAAAATGCAAATCTGCATATATTATACACTTTCTTAAATCTTTCAAAAACTACTAAAGCCATTGGATTAAAGCCATTAGGTTTTTAAATGGCTTAGAGGTAAGGGGACCCTGGGGTCCACTTCATCTAGGACTGGTCTCTTTATGTGTGTTGCTCTAATTTAGAATTATTAATATTCTCACTTCCACTCTCCCATTGTCAAATGTGTTCCAGTGTTTATGATAATATATGTAGTCATCCTACTCGCAAAGTACCTCAAGTTTGGATCACTATTTCACTGATGGCCACTTATCACATTATATCATTATATCTGGAAAAATGTCTGCAACTTCCTTCAGTGATATAATTGTGGAAACTGATTTATATTCTTAATTATTTGCAACAAACTTGTTTTCTCAAAACATCCCTTGACTTCTATCAGTCGTTATCATTGTTATAATTTCATCACAGGATTTTCACTTGTTTTATATGTATTGATTTTATTAAAAATACAGCTTTTTAAAACTCAATTACCATATATTTAGGGTTTCTGATCCTTATCTATAGACTGAGGAAACTTACAGGAGATAAAATACCCCAGTTCGCAGAACTAATCTAGTCATAAAAATTGGCTGGTACTCAATATTTCTAGTTTAGTATCCTTTATATTTTTATAGTACTTATTATAATAAAGCAGATCAAATATTACTAGCAGTAGTATTAATGTTAGCAGTAGAGATATGATATTAATATTATTAGTAATTGTGTAAATATGACATAATTGGGTAAATATGACTATTACCTTGACAGTAACTTATTTTAGGCATTATGCTAAAGCTTATGAATACATAATTTTATTTAATATTAATACTATGAATATGACATTATTTAGCATAATTTTATACATTAAGAGTCTGTTATTTCAGTGGGAATTCAAACCTGTATTGTTCTAATGTACAATGCTCGCATTTTTAACCTGTGCTGTTTAGTAAGATAGTTACTAAAGACTTTCCTATTTGCAAAGTGTAAGTGATGTGCTCTTCTGACAAATAATGTATTTAAAACAGGGAAAACATTCAATTTTCCAGATTTTATTTGCTTGACTCATTGAGGCACTGTCAGCATATATATTTCAAGGAAACTGCCTTAGTAAATGCTCTATGTAGATTAAGTATTTAATTTTCTGGTAGCTATAGAATTTTGCATTTCTTATTTAAGGACTTTCATGTTCTATGTAACTGTTTCTAAGAAAAGCATGGATTCCTCCCCCTGTGTCTGTTTGTCAAGGTACATGATTAGAGGTACATCTTTCCATGGTTCTACTTACTTCTAAAGTCACGAACTGTAAAATTTGGTTTGATGGCAGCCTCAGGTGATACTCTAAAGGAGAATTGCTGCCCAGCAGGTGAAAGGTCTCGGTCTGCAGCACTGACTGTCTGAATTATCTGCAACAAAGTTGAGATTCAGTCATTAGTTTCAAAGGAATTTTACACACAGGCTAATAAGTTTATTTAATGAAGCATGCAAGTAAACAGAAATGACATTTTTTGAATCAATATCAGTGGGCCAATTATTTACACATAGTATTTATAAACAAATCTCTAACATTTACAGGCAATAATGACAGATACAGTTACAGGACATGGGCTGATTCCAAATCAATATACGTATAACCAAAAAGCATACCAGCATTGGAAATTTTCGCTTATAAGCAAAATAAAATTAAAATGTACTTGCTTGCATTTTAAATTAGATGAAATAAATGCTTTCTAGCCCAAATATGAGAGTGTTACTAGAAACAAAATGTCTGATTATGTAAAAGCCCTTGCAGTAGCAACATTTTAGTGCTGTTATGTTTTGTAACAATGGGTTTTATTTTCATAAATAAGTAAAATAATGAGAAAAAGATCTATAAAAGATGGATTTCTATTTTTGTCTCTGTGTTTGTTTACCTCATTGTGTAGGAACACAAATTCTGTTTTCATAGGGTTTTTAAAAGATAAGCACTATTATCCTTGTTTCAAAATGTTTTCTAACTTTCTCCCATAGGTTGCATATTTTGTAGCTGAATACCAGGTATTTTAAAGATGGCCTTAAAAATTTGAAATAAAAATTACTTGTGAGTGTCAAACCACAATTTTTAATTTATGACAAAGAGATATTTATTTATTACCATATGTAATGATGAGCATCAGACAGTATTTCCAGAAGTGTGCGTGAGAGAGGGTAGGGCAGGTAATCATACTTTTATATTAAATTTGAAATTTCCAGAGAAAAACATTAGATTTCAAATACTGTATCTTGGTCCCAGTATGTAAAGCATGTATCATGTGATCTAACATTGATGATATTCAAATACAGTTCAGTTAAAAATCTAATGACTATGATCTGCTTTCTCATGTAAGTGCACACGCATACATAGATACATGGATAGAGAGACAGATTATCACTGGGACTCTGAATATCTGACGCAGTACTAATAACTGTAGTTTAACTAATAACTGGCCTTTTAGTGTGAATTAATTGCACAGGATCTATTAATCCGTTAAAATTGTCATAGGTGAGACTTTCCATTATTCAGCAATGAATGCTAGATCATGGAAGGTGGTAATGTAGTTAAAGAATTAACACCTATACTCTTCAACTTTCCTTCATGTAGACCACATGTCCTCAGCTCATTCTAGTTCCTCCCTAAGACTTCCATGTATCAGTTAGGTAACAATATTTAGTTGTTGAACTTTGTTTTGCTTTGATTCTAACTACTGTAAACTGTAAATGAATACCATTTTTAAATTAAAGGCATTTAACATCAAAACATATCAAAAAGATGACCTTAAACTAAGCTTCTTTAGAACAGCTACATACAACTTTTTTAGACTTTGTTATAGACGAACACCTATCTGGTAGTGTCAGTTGGGAGTCACTGCTCCAGGGAAAACAACTTTTATATATCTTCACTGATTCACATAGTATCATCTTTCTTCCTTTTCTATTTTTTTCAGATAGATAATAAATGGTAGGAAGGTAGGTAGGTAGGTAGATAGATAATTTGAGCAAAATTCAGAAGAGAGAGTTCCTAGGCATAGTATGTAATGTCAGGGACAAAATGGCTGAGGTCAAAAGCAGAAAATGCTCACCTATCACAATCCCTAAAAATTTTAGGGACCTATTAGGATTACGCTTTGTGCTCAAGGGGATGCAAAAAGTCCAACAGATACTATTTTAAATAAAAGCCTCAAAGGACTCGACAGGTTTTTCACAACTTTGTATAGACCTAAGAAAATCAGTTTGATCTTAAGTACTTCCTATTTTCAACCATTCAGATTCTTTCATTGTTTAGATCTTTTATTAGATATTAGAAATTTAATAATATACAGAACTATTATTACCTAAATGATAAACAGCACTAAAGGGAACTCTGATTCTAAAGGTTTTCATTTGGAGCATGCTAAGATTCTGATTGATGTGAAACCATTAATGTCTCAAATAAAATAAAAGATAAAAAGAATTGGATTATAAATATTGACATAGTAGAAAATATTTAACTTGTGAAATTTTGGCAAATCTCTTTTTGCTTCCCAAAATACCAGATCAGGCTACTTATCTGAGCTCAGGTATTTATGCATTGTACAATTTTCAAAATTGAAGTAAGTGTTCATCATATGTAAATTGTGGATGCATTTGAGGTGATAACATTTGAGCGCATTCCTGTCCATATTCAAAATTAAGGATGCAAAATTATTGTTAATTTTGGTAATATCATGACACTTCCTTAGAAGTGGTTTTGAAATATATCCAAATCTAATTCCTCTTACCTGGTATTTGGCCTGGTCTTATTAACTTGTTTTTAGTGAATAGGAGATGGTGGAAGTTATACTTTATGACTTATGAGACTCTGTCATCAAAAGAGATGCAGCATCCATCTGTTTTGTTGTGGTTGTTGTTGTTGTTCTTTGTTTGTTTTTGAGGGATGGTTACACTTGGAACCTAGCAACCATGCTATAAGGAAGCCCAGCCACAGAGAGGCTGCTTGAGGTGTTCTAGCTAGCAGTCTCAAAAGATATTCCAACTATTAGCTACAATCAACTCCACATTGAGTGAAGACAATGAGATAACTCTACCTCCAGCCATCACTTGACTATGGTCACATTAGAGACCCTCGGTGAGAACCATCTTCCTGAGCTGAGTCAATTCCATAAATGTTACGTATAATAAAAAATAAATGATTGTTCTACAAATAAATTAAGGATGCATATTTCTTACTTAAGAAAATATCACTCAATATTTTATGATGTACGGATATTGATGATTCCCCAAATTGTCAAATGAAAGATGAGAGCAGTACAGTTGATAAGATGTTTCTATTCTTAGGAAAATATTCCACATCTGTCCTTAGTAAAATGGTATCCATTCGTCACCTATGGTTATTGGCCACTTGGAATACAGCTATTGTGAATGAGATTTTTTTATGAAATTTTATTTAATGTTTATTTTAATTTAATAGCTAAACAGCTGGTAGACATCCATGGTTTAGAGCTATGACACGAAGGTTCCACTAAGCAGCATAAAAGTGTGAGCACTGAAAAAGATATTTATAACTTAAAACACACATATTATGTATAGTGCATGTTTACACACTTTTGATAAATAATATTGTTATGATACCTGTCCTGGCTTGGCATTTTCACACACAGTTGTCTCATATGGCACAGATATTTCTGGAGGAAATTCATTGACATCTAGGACATTAATTAATATATTGACTTTGCTGGTTAACAAAGGATTACCTGTTGAAAACATTAAGAACACAGAGATAATTACAAAATCGGGTCAGTCATTGCTTCTATAAAAACCAGTATTTAAATATTTTTAAAATTTGTTTTTATATAGAACACTTCCTATTTTGGAAAATTCTGAAGTTTCCAACTATTTTTTAATAAAAGGATAAACAAGTAAGATATTAATATTGGCTGTCAGAGATCTAGAAATATATTTTGCCGGGGTTTGTCCCTGAAATTCACAAGCAAAGCAAGGCCAATTATTTAATCCATATTTTATAATGAGTGTAGCAAAATTACTTAGTCACCATATGCGGTTTATTTAACAGAACCAGTCTTCATCAATAGTAATATTTTTTCATCAATTAAGAAAATGTAGTTTTCCTTACCGTGCTCCTATAATGAAAATTGTATTGGTTGAATTATCTGCATATTTAAATGATTCTCTCAAAATGATCCTTTCTAGAACCTTTCTCCTGATAATGAAAAAACTAGGAGAACAATGGAGAAAGAGCTTTTTATACATGAAAATTAGAAAAATAGATTTTAAAAAGTAGAGCTAAGAGATGGACTATGGTAAGCTAGGGTACAACCTTAAAATTATGTGCATTTGATAACAAAGGAATGAGTAAACAAGGGTTTGTTAAATAATAACTTTTGTCTACAGTATCAAAAACAAGGTTGGTTTGAAGAAGGCATCTCGGTCAAAATCCCATCACAAATTTTTGCTCCAGCCTATTCATTATCATCCATATTTCTGTCTTTTGTTGAAGACAGTAGAAATAATAAAGTAAAAAATAAAGCATAAATTTTTTAAAGCTTTAACTTATTTGATATAAAATTTTATCTTAAAAAGTGTTGCAGATAGATAAACTCTAAAATTGCTAAAGCACCTTGCCCAGAAGAATGTGGAGTTAAGGTATAAATCCAGGATTATGAAAATCCAAAGGCCATGCTTATTCCATTATACTTTCTCTATTGATAGATTTACATGTTAAATTTACCTGCTGTGTTAATGAATATTCAAATTATTTATTTATTTATTTATTTATTTATTTATTTATTATTGTTGGGGATTCATTGAGGGTACAATAAGCCAGGTTACACTGATTACATTTTTTAGGTAAAGTCCCTCTTGCAACCGTGTCTTGCTCCCAGAAGGTGTGGCACACACCAAGGCCCCTCCTCCTCCCTCCTTCCCTCTCTCTGCTCTTCTTTTCCCCACTTCTCCCTCCTTCTTTCTCCAAATTTTTATAGCCTTCTCGGAATGCTTTGATGAATGTATACAAAGTCTTACCACATGACTAATTCTAATGTGCGAAATAACTTCCTGAGCTAAAACTCATTAAAAAATAAACCAAAATCATTATAAATGACTTTATATTTTTAAGTAACATAGAAGCTATAACATCCCAGTTTGAGAACTACTCCATTGTAATTGTAACAAGTTAATGTTTTTTTTATTATTATTGGGATTCATTGAGGGTACAAAGAACCAGGTCACACTTATTGCATTTGTTAGGTAAACTCCCTCTTATAATTGTGTCCCACCCCCATCACAAGTGAATATTATTTATAAGTATATAAGAATGTAGCATTCTTTCATTTTTATATATTATTCACTAAATTATGTTGAAAAAGGATGAACTATTTTTTTCTGATTTATCTATTGTTTATTTGAGACAATAATGATGAATGCATTCAACCTTGATTCAGTGTGTAAGTATTATTATAGAATTATTTAGTAATAATACCATGTCATGTTAGTTACCACTGAATTCTTAAATATAAGAATATATATATTTGATAACAAGTTGCTTAGTAATTTGAGGCTCAAATAATTCTGTATGTGCTTCATGCCTTCAAAATGCTTTTCTTCTCCTCAATTAGATCCCACAGTTTCAGAGTCAAGTTGGGTTAGAACTACCTAATTAATATTTTAAGAATATCTTAAATGAAGAAGAAACAAAAAAATGGTATAAAATCAGAATAAAGAATGAAGGAAGAAACATTACTTCTTATTATAAGTTAAATTTAAAAATTATAAAGAAATATTTTTAAGTGTTTTCCACTAAAAAAAAATTGTCAACATAGATGAAATGGACAAATTCTTATAAAAATGCAAATTACCCAAACTGACTAAAGAATAAATAGAAATCTTAACATGCTTAAAACAATTAGGATAATGAAGTTTTTAAAGAAAAAATATTCCCACAAAGAAACACTCAAATCCAGGTGGTTTCACTGGAGAGTCTATTAAATATTTAAAAAACAATATTTTTTAATAAACTTTTTTAGAAATTAAAGGAGGAAGCACTTACAGCCTCATTCCATGTGTCTTGATACCACAGCCAATTAACAATATTTCAGGAAAACAAAAGCATAGACTATCATCTGCCCTAAACAAAAATTCTTTAACAATGTATCAGCAAATCAAAATAAGCATTAAGATACAAGATGCAATACACAATGACCAAATAGTATTTTTGCTATGGATGCAGGGTTGGTTTAACATTCCCCCCAAAGTCACCATATAAATAGAAGAATGAAGAAAAAAATCATATATTTATCCCAATAAACTAAAGGTTAGCATTTGACAAACTCCTACCACAATTTGTGATAAAAACTCCCAACAAACAATGAATAGAGGTAATTTCTTGAATCTAATAAGTATATCTATAAGAAACTGAGAAAAACTATTTAGTGAAAAACCAAATAGTTACTTTTTCTTTCTTCTTTTCTTCATATTTTTTAAAAACATTCTTACTTTGTCTCCAAAGTAGATTGCTGTGGCCATGATAGCTCATAGCAACCTCAAACTCTAAGGCTCAAGCAATCCTCTTGCCTCAGCCTCCCCAGTAGCTGGCACTACAGGCATCCGCCACAATGTCTCACTCCTTTTTCTTTTTTTTTGAAGAGATGGTGTCTCACTCTTGCTCAAGCTGGTCTCAAACTCCTGAGCTCAAGCGATCTACCCACCTTGGCCTCTCAGAGTGCTAGGGTTATAGACATGAGCCACAGGACTTGGTAAAACTAAATATTTTCTTTGCAACACTGGACCAGGGCAAGCATGGCTTTTCTTTACACTCACATGCACTTTCAACATTGTACTTGAGAGTTTATCCAGTACAACAGACCACAATGATTTTTAAAGGATCTAATTGTAAATAAAGAAATAAAATTATTTTTTCTTGAAGATGTCATGATCCTATAGAAAGATCATTCTAAAGAAGCCACAAAGGAAGTTATAGACACAGTAAGGGACTACATCGAGGTCATGGATTAAGAGATATTAAAAATAGAAACTGTATACTTAATACACTAGCAAATAACAAATATGTTAGCATATTAAGCTCCTTTCCAATATCAAGGCAAGAAAAAATAAACCTCACTGTATTGTTACTTTATTTATTTTTATTCTGGGGAATCCTTGAAGGTACAAAGAACCAAGTTACAATGTTTGCACTTGTTAAGTAAAGTCCCTCTTATAATTGTGTCCTACCCCCAGGAGGTGTGTCACATACCGTAACTCCGCCCCCCGTTGCCCTCCCTCTGAAGGTGCACAGTTTTCTGCACCCCAGAATGGTGTCTTAGACTTATATGTGCTCCTTGAGGTACGAGGCCCTGAGAAGGGAAAATTCCATTCTCGGCTAGAAGTGAGACTTGGGGGTTAATTCCACCCTGCTTGCTAAAACAGCAGAGACCCAGGGTTAATTCCTCCCCACTTGTTAAAAAAGCCTTGAGAAAGGAATTTCTCAGGTTCCCACCAAGTTGTAGCTGGAGATTTAGCACCTGTCTGGAGCTGAACTGTTGCTCTATTCCTTAACTTCTAGTTACACAAAAGTTTCATTTAACCTGTTAGGGAGGTGGGCGAACAGAACAGACAGCCTGCTGTCCTTGTAGTTCATCTTTAAGTTAAATGCTCTAGACTTAAAAATGATGTGTATGTGCTTTGTAACATTTATGCTGAGGAGAAATTTCTTATGGCAGTCTCAACTAGTGCTTTTGTTCTTTATTCTTGTTTATTCTTATCTGACAAGTTTGAATATATAATACAGGGAATAAAGATGGGCAATCGGTGTGGGCCTGAGTCCCAGTCTTCCCTTAATAAATAAATCATTCTGTCTGCAGTGCTACCTCTGTGTCATTGACTGGCCTAGCATACAGCAACATCCTCCTTCTCTCTTTCCAATCCCCCATATCCCCCTTCCTCACCCTGTACTAGCATCAATTATCCCCATATCAGAATTGAGTACATTGGATTCTTGCTTCTCCATTCTTGTGATGCTTTACTAAGAAGAATGCTTTCTGCTTCCATCAGGTTAATACCAAAGATGTAAAGTCTCCATCTTTGTTAGTGGCTGAGTAGTATTCCATGATATACATATACCACAGCTTGTTAATCCATTCCTGGGTTAGTGGGCATTTAGGTTATTTCCACGATTTAGCAATTGTAAATTGAGCTGCAATGAACATTCTAGTGTAAAAAAATCTTACTTTTTGATGGAAATACAGTTAGCCTTATCATTAGAAGAGCACATGCTTGTGTTAGAATTTGGACTGAGAAATCTTTTCTAGAAGTGGACTTGCTATAACTACCACCATAACCTTTGATAAATGCTAGAAAATTTCAATTTCAAATATAAAGAGAAATTGTAATTTATATAAGCTTATAGTTTTCATGTTAATTGTTTATTGTTAATTGTTTAACATTAATTTTCATGTTAATTGTTTACTGTTAATTGTTTCCACAGAGAGAAAATGGAAGGATTTTACTTTATCCACAGTTCACTTTTTGTCATATGTTTGGATTCCATGTAAGAGTTCATTTGACAAAGTATTGTGCTGATATATAAAATTTGAAAATTAAAGATTCATTGTTATGCATTTATAGATGAGAAACAATCTTTTCTTTGAATTCTCGTAAAGCCAATTGGAAATGTTTTGAAAACTAGAGTAGGATTCTTTTGTTGTTGTTACAATTGGTCAAGGAACAGCTGGACAAAGAGTAAGACAGAACTTTCTCGCAGGAGAAATCTCATCACTCAGCTTGTGAGCAATGTGAGTAACAGGAATTCAAGAAACAGGGGAAGACCATCATCTTCTGACACTGAGGAAAGGCTAAATGGGAAGATATTTATAATGCAAATGAAAATAAAAAGCAAAGGATTGCATGGTTTGCAGCAGAAGAAATGAGAAAGGTAGAAGGAGAGAAACCATTTTCTACCGTGAGGCATGCAAGAGGAAGCCTGGACTTCATGCTGGAGATGGCTTCAAGAACTACACTCAAGAGAATCATAAACAGAAGTACTTAGATTATTTTATGTAACATAGAATAGATAATAAAAAGTATTAAGTAAGTTCCTATTGATGTTTTTCTTTTTTAAAACTGTAGGATAATTCCAAATATTCTACCAACCTCTTTGTTGCCCAAAATAAATAAGAGCTGGGGAGTTTGTGGGTGGCAGAAAAAATTGGATTGGAGTAACAAACACACAGTTCTTGTTATATTAAAAAACACTGGAGCTATTTTGTTTCTTCATTTAAAAACGACATCTACTTTTGAAAAACTACAGAAGTCAAAATTCAATTTTGTGACTCTATATGAAGTTACAACCACAATAACTTCAAGAATGGAATCTTTAGCCTGCTTTGCCCCCCAAACTGAATTACAATAGTGCAAACCATGTTAGATGTAATGAATGAATAAAATAGGTTAAAAGAGGTTTTCTTTGCCTTTCTCTTTAAATCAGTTCACTTTTAAATGACAATTAACCATGTCTAACAATAGCTGTTTTAGTGACAGTAGTGTGATCTAGACTGAGCAACACATACAGAGGATTTAAATTATTCAAATATACCTATTATATTATTCAAATATGCCTGTATTAAAGTTAGGTGTTAACTTCTGTGCCGTTGTTGACAAAACTGATCTCCAAGGAAAAAGAAGTTTTTCAAAATACCTCTAACCAGTATGTTCTAATGAAAATGGTAGGGAGAACGTATCATTGATTTTAAATATTTACAACAGCATACAATTTTAGACACTCTGATTTCCTTGACACCTAGAACTGTGTCATACTTATCTTTAAACCTCTGGAGTTTAACAGTGTCTAGTACATACTAGAACATTAAATAATTAACAAATAGATGTATTTTTTAAAAATTACTGAACTGGGGTGGTGCCTGTGGCTCAAGGAGTAGGGTGCTGGTCCCATATGCCAGAGGTGGCGGGTTCAAACCCATCCCCGGCCCCCAAAAAAAAAACACACACAAAAAAAAAAAAAAAAAAGAAAAAAAATTACTGAACTGAGAAACTGTGATGGGTTAGATACAGCTACTATAACAAGAAACCTCTGTGGACTATGACCCAATGATACTATGATAGTTGATGTACTTTCCTTGAATTCACCCACGGTCAGCAAGACCTAACTGTAGATGTCAGTTCATTTTGTGATAAACTAGTTATAATTGTAGAATTTCTTCTCAAATGACTTTCTTTAATATAATTACAACAACATAAAATAATCATTATGAAGTCATGTGAAACCTACTAATATCAATTTGGTAAAGAGGTGTTTAAAACCCAAATAGTCAATAGGTGTCGGTCAGTAATCAAATTTCTGAAATGCCTACCTACAATAATATAATAAATTATTTATAGTTTAAGATTTTGTATTATTATTCTGTATTATTCTGAATTTATTATTCTTTATTATCTTAAAAAAATAATAAAAAGAAGTTAACTGATGACTCCGTACAGAATCTCAGAGTCACTCATTCTATAATAGACATACTCTAATTTGACAATGTGAATGTTACTTTCTTTGCATTATTATTATATTATTATTGCTTAATATTTCGATGTAGCAATTGTATTATTTTCTATTCACTATAATCAAGTAAGTCACAGAAACAATGAGATACAACTCACAAAAGACAAAGCTGTGTTTTATCTTCTCTTTTTCCTTACTTAATCATCAAATTAATTTACCAACATGTTGCTTATTACAGTATCTCCTAAATATCTTCTGCTCACTTCTAAGCATCAGCATCTGGTTTATTATTCTATCTACTCCTCTTTTCATCTGCCTCTTACACAGCCTAGGTTTGGACAGTTGGACTACTTCAGTTCTCTGCATTCATACTCACATACTCTTTATAATCTGTAAGTTAGTGTATCCCAAATCTATTTATTAAAACTAAATAACTTCATGGACATGTAACCAGGATACTCTACTGCTTGCATGACTTTTTGTCTGAGAAGGAAGCATATGAAACTCAACTTCTTCAAAACTGATCTCAAAACCTTTCAAATGCCACTGCTTTAGGTATTTTCCCTGAGTTGACATGACCACCAGCCTCCCTGCTGTCCACGTGAAAAACAGACCACCAACCCTTATGCTCATTCACTACTTTTGCGCATTCCATCAGTTGCAAATCTCATTTTCACCTCTTGACTTTCCTGTGAATTTTCCCATGCTGTTAGTCCTTCCTGACATTACTTTATAAGTCATCATAGTTTCTTAGGTAAGTAAAAAATCTTTCTACTATTTTTCTACCATTATCCAACCCCTCTTTCCTCCAATCTTTCATTATTCTGCAACTAGCATAAATATTTTAAAACACCAGTCAGATCAAATGCTATCTTTGATTGCATTTCCTCAATGTTTACCTCTTTACTTCAGGACAAAGTCAAAACATTATAAAAGAAAAAGCCTTGCTCTGTATGTCTCATGCAGATTTTCTTTATTACTAGGAGGCAAAAGCGATTGGGAGCGAGAGAGACACAGAAAGAGGAGGTTCACATTACACTGCACTTACCCTCAATTTCTTTCTTTTTCTTTCCCTTAACTGAATTCCTTTGTATTTTTCTGAGTATCTTCTGCATTCTTCTATTTCTAGAATTTGACATACACCATTTCTGCCTTCTACAATACCCTTTTACTCTCGTTTTACTATTTTCTCCTGACATTTTAGTATTCAGTTAGGACGCTGTCTTATTGGGCAGGTTTCTCAGGCATTGTTCTGTGTGCTCCCATAACACCTTCCCTCCAAGCTTCTTTTCTGCATCAGCATCTTAATGTGGCTTTTTTCTTATTGCCAGTTGACCATGTCCACTGTTCCTAAGACTGAAAGCCAATCTGAGGAAGAGATATTTTTTTATTGTACTTCTTGGATCCTAAATAGTTAAGAATGGTATTCTAAGTTATACCAACAAAGAAATAAATAAATGAGCCATAACATGTTGCTGTTATATGTATATTCATGATAAATATGCTGGTGAAAAATTGCTATAAAAATGTTATAATTTTATAATGTTTTCTTAAAACCTAAGGGACACAACTATAGGAGGGAGTTTTTCTAATAAATGCAAGCATTGTAACCTAATTGTACCCTCACCTTAATCTGAAATGTAAGAAAAACATGTAACGTATACTTTGAACAAGTATAAAGCTATTCATAATTTATGGATTAACTGTGCGCACATTCATATACTCCAGAAAATGGGATAGACAATGGATTTAAAGATGTATAAGATAGAGTTTTTGATACTAAGAGGTTCATACCTAAATAAAAGAATCATTACACAAATAGATAAATTATGATATAGCTTATGATGTCAATAAAATAACATTTCCATATAAAAAGATCTTCTATTTTTAAAGTATATTTCGTATGTGATGTTAAAGAAATTTATATCTAAATATATTTTAATCCAAATTTTAACCTTAAGGTAAAAAGTTCATCATGCTGCTTTAATTTCCTGAGAAAATCAGATACTAATCAGGAAAAAATAAATGTGGCACTTGTGTTGTATATGTGAGTTTGATGGAGCAATCTGATTGATTTACGTCCTCCTAAACAGTTTAATTATGATAGTGTACCCACGAGCAGTTGAAAGTTTAAGATAAAATATAATTTATGACAACATAAATTTGAATTCCATTATATTTACGTGGCTTATGATAATGGGAAAAATGGTATTATTATAAAAATAAAGTGCTGATTATGGTGGTATTAATGACTTGTATTTCCATGTATATGATACATTGCAGTGCTTTAAGAAAATTGTTATTTACAAGTACTATCGAAATGTTCACAACTTTAGCACAAATAATACTTACCTATCTTTGAGATTATAAAATAGTTTTATGTAATTACTTAGGAAAATGAAAAGAATTTAGAAAATGGTAGAAAAATTACTTATGTAAAGGAAGGCTTCCATCAAAAGTAAGAGAAAGGCAACTGTTAAAGCAACTAAAACAAAAAAATAATAAACTCAATTATGAATTAGAACCTATGGTTCAATTTAGTTCCCAAAAGTCAACTACACTTTGAAAGTAAGTACTTCTATTCATGGTAACTGATTCCATTTTGCTGTTGTTGTTGTTGTTTACTCAAATTTGTGTTCATCTGTAAAGCACTAGAGAATTTGGCACAGTGGTTCCAAAAATCTGTGTCCATTAGAATGACCAGGAAGATTGTTTAAAATGGAGATTTCTTCTCAATACAAAAATTCTGAATCTGCATGTCTTAAATGAGGTACAAAAATCTGCTCTTTATAAAATGCTCAGGGGAACTGTGATGCAGGTGACCATAAGTAATATTGAGGAACACTTCTAGAGAAGGAACGGTTAATGCCAGTATGCCTATAATCAAAGGATTATTCATTATCTTCTTTATTTCAAATTAATATGAGGATACAAATGATTAGGTTTACATTTCTCAGGTAAAGTTCAAGTTGTAGCTGAGCTGGCCGCCCAGGGGGTGTGACGTGTACCCTTACATTGTGCACCTTAGCTGAGAGATAAAGGAGGTGGGTGTTGCTGCTCAGATGCTACGGAGATCTGCACTCCTCTTTATCACTTGGTCTCCTGTGAGGCCAACCACAGCCACCCCGGGAATCCCTTTTAAGTCAGTCAGTGGCGGCTTATAAGAATGCAAACCCAGGCACACAATAACCTTCCAAACTCACCAGATGGGAAACGTTGAAAAAGAGAAATACTGTTTTGGACATATGTTGAGGGCACACAAGTAAATGAGATACAAGAAAAATAAGGATAGATTCATAATCCCACCTAAAAAACTGCAAATTCTCAGTGAAGCTCTTAAGACTCTGTTGGATAAGGACTCAGATTACTTTCTGGATATATACAACCTTGACACCAACTATATCACACTACTTGCAGTATTTGAGCTTGCCGTGAACTTGGATACCTCTGTGGCTTTGCCTAACATGTTTCCTCAACCTAGAACGCCTTCTCCCTACAATGACAGTATCTATTTTACCTTTTAAACACTCAGCTCATGCGAAACTTTCTATGTAACTTACCATGTTTACGCCTCTGAAAATAATATATATATTTTTCTCTCTGAGAGTATTTTGCATTTTGATTGTGAACTTAATGGATTTAGGCAGACTATTTCATTTCACACAGTGTTTTCATTTGCTAAAAGCAAGCAAGGCAATATAGTTCCAAAATTCTTTTGTCAAGTAACTTGTCTAGTTGCCAAGAGCCACACATGGTACACAACCTCTAAAACGGCGCCCAGTCATCGCCTACCTTTTGCTATCTACACCTGCATGCTCTCTTCCCTCAGTGTGACCTGGATCTAGGGGCTTGCTTTCTACTGAATAGAATGTGGCAAAAGAGAGATAGCATTTCTGAGACTGTGTTATGAGAGACTGCCTTTTCAGTGGCTGGCACTTTCTCTCTCTAGCTTGGTCATTTTGATCTTCTCACCGCCATGGTATGAACAGCCTCATGGAAAGGCTTATGTGGCAAGAATCTGAAGGTAGTTTGGGGTAAATAAGGAGTGAGATTCTTAGGCCCCTGGTCCAACAGCCCACAAGAAACTGAATCTTGCCATCAACCAAGAATTTGTGCATTTAATTGCAGCCTTAAAGGGCCAAGCTTCGCCATGAATGGATTACTAAAATTCAGGAACTGTGAGATATAAAACACTTTTTTAACTACCAAATGTTGGTGTGATTAGTAATACAACATAAATAATGCTGCATCCGTAAGGTATAGGTCTCTCTTCTAAATTCTTGCAGCCTTCTTCCCCAAGAACTGGAGTTCTGTTAATGAATAGCAGTATAGTACCTATTTTTGAGATAATTGCCATTTCTGTCCTATTTGTGTGCCATTCCCCACCCCAACCATCATTCAGATGGTCTTAATCAAGGGCACCATGTTGAGGGTACCATATGCTCCCTGTGTCAGTGTACGTACTTGCCAGACAGTTCTGTCCTTTCTCACACCCTGCCCCTGACTTTGAAGGTCTAACATTAGGCATTGGTTCAAACACCTTGCATGGCTTAATTTATTCTCATCATTGAATCACCCTAAGAAAAGACCATCATGGACTGGCAAGGTGAAAAACACAGAGAATGGGTACCAACTATGTTTTTGTCTATCAGTTCCCACCTGCAGTGTTGAAAGGTGTGCTTAATTATTGTACCTTTTAATATTTCAATAAATCTTACATGTTATATATTTATATTTAGTTATAAAATTTAATTTAATTATATCAACTGAGTGTGATACTATGTTGATCAATAGTTGATTTAAATATCTTTAAATATAAATATATTTAATAAATATTACTTAATGAGACGGTGATGTCAAGTAGAGAAAATATTTCAATACATAGAGAAATGAGTAAAAATATCCTTTACAATTAAATCATTAGGAACTTTTAATTCTTTTTTCTTTTTTTAGAGACAGAGTCTCACTTTGATGCCCTCAGGAGAGGGCTGTGGCATCATAGCTCACAGCAACCTCCAACTCCTTGGCTCAGGTGATTCTCTTGCCTCAGCCTCTCAAGTAGCTGGGACCACAAGCACCCGCCACAACGCCTGGCTATTTTTTGCTGCATTTTGGTCAGGGCAGGGCTCGAACCCGCCACCCTCAGTATATGGGGCCGGCACCCTACACACTGAGACACAGGCACCACCCATCATTAGAAACTTTTAATGTAGCCTCAAATTGATCCTGTAATATGTATTTTTTTGGTCATAGATAGCAACTACCTAACTATTCCACTGTCATGCACATAATACTATATGTACATTTTCCTCTTCCTACGTTTTGAGTTTTTGTCATTTCTAAAATGCAAATTTACTGTAGAATTCTAATAAGTAAGCAGTATAGTAACCTTAAATATAAATAGATAATAGAAGTCAACAATTAACAAAATTTTAATTTAATTATATGTACATTGAAAATAAAAATAGTAATTTCTACAGTATATTATGCGTTATCTATCTATTAAATAAAAATCATCTAGATAATTGTTACTATTAAATTATTTTCAATTTAATTTTAAACTGACAGATAAAGTTGTTTATACTTGCCATGTATAATATATTGTTTTGAAGTCGATAGACATTATGGAGTGAGTAGCTCTAGCCAGTTGTCATACGTATAAGTCACAGAGTTATCATTTCTGTGCTGAGAACTTCATATCCACTCTCTTAGCATTTTTCAGGAATACAATGTGTTATTAACTGTAGTAAAAATAGATCTCTTGGACTTAGTCCTTCTAAGTGAAACTTTGTGTTCGATGGCCAAGATTTCTCCAACTTGCTTGCTACTAACTTATTTCACATAAATGAATGAAGCCTAGGCAGGTAAATATGTTTCTGGAGGAACTGTTGGCACCGAATCCACAGGATATTTTTTGAAAGGAGAGAATCCAGGGATTCAATTCTGGCCTGGTCATCATTAGCTGGGTAATGCTGAGCTACAGACATAATGTCTCTAAGAGTCCTTGTCCTCACTCTCGCAAGGTGCACAGTCACAGCCACTTTGTAGGATTAGTCAGAGGATCATGTCACTTAATGTATATAAAACTATTAGAACAGTTTAGTAGCATGTTCTATTATCACGCAATGTATTCCAGAAAATTAGGTACTTGTTTTTCATTTGGGCTCACAGCATCATTATTTGGCTATTTGTCATATAGCAAAAAAAAAAAAAAAAAAAAAAGAAAAAATCTCCAGAAAATGCAGCCACAAAATCTATTTTTTGTTTGTATATCTTTTATCATTTCATGACTACACTGTGCAGTCACAGCATTTGCAACATTCCCCCGGAGTTCATAGGACTGTTCACTTAAATCAAAATTTTCTGAAACACAGAATAATTTGCATAGTTATTACTTATTAAAATATACTAATCTGGTAAATTTATAACTATCCCCACATTGTAATATCCTTGAAAATAGACATCAGTCTTTTTTTTTTTTTTTTTTTTTTTTGTAGAGACAGAGTCTCACTTTATGGCCCTCCGTAGAGTGCCGTGGCGTCACACAGCTCACAGCAACCTCCAACTCCTGGGCTTAGGAGATTCTCCTGCCTCAGCCTCATGAGTAGCTGGGACTACAGGCACCCGCCACAACACCCAGCTATTTTTTTGTTGCAGTTTGGCTAGGGCTGGGCTTGAACCCACCACCCTCGGTATATGGGGCTGGCGCCCTGCTCGTCTTAATCAGTTTTCTTATAACCCACAACGAATAGTGCATCACTCATAAATGGCACTCATTGTCTACACAACTGATACAAATGAATGTTTGAATTTATGTTGAGCCTGTATTATAGATAGTCAATTCTGGAGTTTAGTTTTCTTATACATTTAAAGATATAACTCTCCGTGAAATTTAAAAAGTTACAACATAATATAGCTCTTTATAGACGATAACCTTATTAATTAATTAAATAAGAATTTATTATGGCATAAAGAAACATTTGTATATATTAGTAATTTTTTTAAATACAGTATTTAGTAAAGCAATTTACTGATATTTTATTTATTCCATGATAAACAGAAACAATTCATTTCCATTTGGATAATTAAGATGACCAAAGAAAAGAATTGTCTCTAATATCATCTATTTATTTTATAATTATATAAAACATAGTCTAGACATTTAGATAATCTTTAGTTATCTTTATCTAATAACATTAGTTGTGGTAACATTGAAAACTTAGAAACATTTGCCTGCTGAAACTTTCTGATAATTTGAATGAAGTAAAATTTGGAGCATCCATCTCTTTAAAAATTCTCAAGGTTAATATCATAAAAACAGCAAAGCAGTAAGGCATAAAAGAATTATTAAGAGTCTAATAAAAATATTTGGACCTTAACTATAGCAACACTGATTAATGTCTGCTTTTTAATTAATTGGAAGTTGTTCAATCACTGTGCCATTTCATTTCACCTGAGAGATTTTATGAAAGGGTCAGGGCCAAAACATATGCTAGTTCAATCTGCAATAAAGTCTATTTACACATTTTTGTTCTTCTTGGTGGGGCAAGTGCGGCCAATTTATTTTTCATCCATTCACTATGATGATATCCCTACTTAGCTGGCTAGTTTGATCAATTAAGATAATCTTAGGCATTAGAATGTGAGTTAAACTTACTTTTAGACTGTGCATTCAAACAACACACACACACACACACAAAAAAAAAAAACACAATTAGCTATTCTTCTTATTACAAATGACATATATATAAAATATAAATAATCTTTAATTACTACATGACATGTGTTAAGCATCTTAATTTTCCAAATAAATATATAGTCTTTGTCCCATCAGACTTCCTTTTTGGAGCTATAAAATCCACACAATGGGCTTTGAATAGATATTGGCATGGACTAGAGGTCCATTGGCTTGACATGACTCTTAGATAGTGTGGATTATGTGTGAAGTTCCGGTTCCACCATCGTCCCAGTGAAAGCCAGCACAACTTAGGGTCTGTATGCTAAATTGCAACTAATTGTAACTAAAGTTAAAAAAAAAAAATTATAAACAGGTGGCCAATATATACAGAATATTTTGTAAGTAAAGGTACATTTATCTACAATTTCCCATTTTCGCAATGTATGCTAACTCTGGGGGCACCCTATGTACCCAGCAGCTTGGAGCCAGCATGTGCACTAATCATGTTGGTAACTAAATCAGGGCTCCCTAAGTTTATGATATGTATGCTTTCAAGGATCAATGATGCTTATTTCCACTGTGAGTTTCAGACTTCCTTCCATTTTCTAAATGGTCAAAACCCAAGTCTCTGAAAGCAGGCAGCAGATCTGGTTCATATGAGCGACTTCATTCCATAATGTTGATTCTGATAGCCCAGGAAGCCACTGGGGAGAAAAGGACCTCCCACAGCTACAGTACAAGCAGGCAATGAACTATCTGCTTAATTCATCAGGAGTTAGGGTGTGGGGCTCTACTCTACCTCCTTCAACCATAAAGGAGTTTTGTGTTGGATTAATGGGAAGGTTTAGGTTAGGTTAGATAGTTTTCTACTGAATAACCTCTTATCATGGATGATATGTCTATGATAGGAAGTTATTGAAGGGACCCCCTGTGTTCAGTTGTCACTTATTACGTCCAGGCCATTGGAGTAAATGTAACATGGTTCACAAAGATCTTATATTCCATAACTTAGACATCTTATTTTCACCATATTTGTTGAAGATCTTAGAAAACTAGTTTTTTTTCTAAATTATAATATTTATAAAAGGTAAATAGGTAAGCTGTCCCCTAAATTCTGTGTGAATGAAATTGAGTGACAGCATGAAAGGAGCGAGGAATAACCCATGTCACTATAATAGGATACAGCACGGGAAGGGAGACAGATGCCAGGTGAGAGGGGAGACTTCAGGAAAATGACTTAAAAAGAATGAGGGTGCAGATTTCTCCAGGAATGAAAGGCTGGCATTCTGTTCTCCTTGCAACATGTCTGCTTGGGCAGCTAACTTAATCATCTTATCTACAAGCCTAACTGAGTAAGAAGAGAGGATTTTCAAGGAGATGGCAAGGTAGAAAGCGCTCAATAGAGAAGCAGCGAGTTATGCACCTGTTTAAGTTGGCAAGGATGTGTGAATTTCCTCAGGGTCAAGTAGACACAGAATAAAGGAGCTGAAATTGAGAAATCATACTATTAACTGCACCCAAAGGCTATTGTTCAGCAAGGGTCCCCTGGAACTAGAAAGCTGCATGGTCTACCACTTTGTTCCGTACTGGATTCTTATGGAGATGGGATGACCAGAGCCCTGACAGCAAAGAACTCAGAAAATCATATGAGAGGAGAGTTAGCGTTTGGACAACCGCCTTTACTGCTAGTTCATTTTAGCCCTAAAAGCAGTGGCAACCAATGATCGCTACACACGTGCGCGCCTGTATGAAGAGAGATATGTGCATTTTTACTTCCCTCTTTTTTCTTACTTCATCTGACTTAAGATTCCACACCTCCATTCTGATGGAATCAAAGTTACAATCCATGCTGTCTTTAAAGTTTCCAGATATCTATGGCCATGTAACAACAAACAACTCTAAAATGCCGTTGCTTGCAATAATCCTATTTTCGTATCCCTCTACAATTTTTGTAAGAATCTCAGCAGGTTAGGCTAGGTTAAAATTCCATTTCACAGGGCACTGATGGAGTTTACATGTTGCTATTCAGCTAGCAAGTGTCCTGGACTAGAGGTACCAAGATGATGTCACTCACACAACCACAGCAGGTAGTTTTGAAGGCAGAGCTGACCAGGTATCATGACCCCAACCATCACCACGTGGCCTGTCCAGTTGAGCAGCCTCAGAGACTCAGACTTCTTACAAAACAGGTCGTAACACGAAGAGTTTCAACAAACAGGTAGAAGGTGCATGTAATTTAATGTTAGATTTACTACTCATAATCAGAATAGCCCAAGAGTAATAAATAAGATCAGCTACAGACGTCACTAAGGAGTGGGAAATGGTGCCTGACTGCCCACGTTTGGAAGAAGCTGTTGAAGGTAAACAAAGTTGTTTGATACTTACACCCCCTACTGAGTTGAGACCAATCAAAGTCCTTCAACAGAAATCTTCACAGCTCTTTCTTGCATAGAAAGGTGAAATTATCTGTCAAAGCGTTATAAATGTGCACCAGATGCACAAAATGAAATAAAAGGAAACAAATGCAAGAGACTCAGATGGGATTTTCCCAAACATGTTGAGACAACGTAAGCAGAAGGACTGGGAAGATGCACCTTATTAAAAACAGCTATGTCAAGAGCCAAATGTCACCACTCCCACTGTCATCTATTACACTTAAGGAAATGGTGAGAATATCCCTGATCGTTCAGTTATAAATGAATAAAACCTGAAGTTACTCTTATTATAGGGAGGCGTCTCTGAACCAAGCAGAACAAGTAATAATTTCTGACGATATTATAGATTTTAAATAACTCTTTGAACAATTGAAATAAAAAACTCCCGTACATACCACAGTGACATTCATTTAAAAAAAAAAAAATTATACTGAAAAGGGACAAAAGGGGGCGGCACCTGTGGCTCAAGGAGTAGGGCGCCTGTCCCATATGCCGGAGGTGGCAGGGTCAAACCTCGCCCTGGCCAAAAACAAAAACAAAAACAAAAAAAAAAGGAAAAGGGACAAAAGGAAGAGCAGGATGGTTTTTAAAATGCTTTTTAATTTCTGAAAATACATCAGTACAGGTGATTTTTTTTATGATAATTATTTCCTCTTGCCTGGCTCTGTGCAACTCCCAGTGATGTCTACAAGAATCCTGCGTAGAAGAGAAGTTGAAACTGGTGGGTTTCTGGAGGTAAAGCTCAGCAAAGGATGAGGTCACACAGTGAAATGCGCTGCTAGATATTCATGCAATCCTGCAAACAGTGCGCAGTGGCAGCTGTCACCATTTCTCTGGACTTATGCTATGAGGAAAAGGAACAGGTTTCTGAGTTTCCCTGGGAGACCACTCAGCTGTCAGTCCAGAAATGAAAAACACCTCAGCAGGGACTCATTTAAGAGTCTTAAATCTGAAGAACTGCAGCATAACATTGATTCTGTCCATGCCATACTTACTAACTTTACTCGCAATTATGGAGAAATTATACTGCGCAGCGCTTTCTCTGTCTAGTAATTCATTAGTGGCGATGGTTCCTTCAGTTCCATCTATTGTAAAGTAGCTGTCCCCATCACTCTTCCAATCTATGAAGTACCTGGATATGAAAAGAGTAGATGCAAATGTGTGATGATTACACATTAATCATAATGGCAGTTAGGCTAACTTGACACAGTTCCTTATTTTTCTCCCTGTGGCTATTACCCACCTTGCAATAAAGAAGAGTGTAAATGACAGCTTCTTTATTGCAAAGTCAGTATGCTCAAGGGGAAACTGGAAATAATGAAAGATTTAGTACTCCTGCTGTTCATATTATTTTAGGGTCTTGACACCTTGAAAGCTCAGCAGAGACTAAAATTCTAAAGCTGACCATGAGTTCCCTTAACCTGCTGAATATTAAAACTTTTTCAGGCAGTAAAAAAATCCCTTAACGATGACTGAAACTGTAGGGATGGCTAGGGATGCAGGAGGCATCTGGAAACAACTGCAAAAGAACCCAGGTCATAACAGAGATAGAATCTTTTTCTTTCTGTCAGTAGAAAAATAACATTATGGAAAAATAAGGAGAGATTTGTTTTCATTGACAATTGGGTAATTGTGTAAAAATATTTCTCCTCAGACACATATAAGAGGGTAGTTGTTGTTTTATGATAATATATATCAGGCAACTTTTTTAAAAAAAAACAGTGACCTTGAACAATGTTGTCTTTTTATCTTTTTCAATATCTGACACATTTGATAATAATGGATGTTGCCATTCTTATTATGCTTATGTGAAGCAACTGGACTAAAAAACCTAGAAAATGAATAACATTGCATCTTTAAGTAATGGTAGCATATGAAGAGATATTATGTAAAATTGATTTTTAAATATATAATTTATTCATAGTAACAATAGGTAATGTTTTTAAATGCGATTATGTGATAGACATTACTCTCAATAGTTACATGTATTAATTCAGGAAATCTCCATAAAATCTTTACAAAATGAGTATTATTAATCTTTAATTGTTAGTCAGCCCACTGAAATCACCAAGCCAAACAATGTCATCTTATTCATCATGAGAAGTCAGGTAAGGGATGTGTATCTCAGAACCACAAGTTATTGTTTTATAAGCTAGTTACTTGAAATTGTAGAAGTTGCCTGTCATTTCAGTACCAGGTCAAATCTAACTTGCCTTCATGGATGAGATGTGTGGATTTTTTTACTAGGCAGTATTTGTTAGTACAAGCACTCATTGTTTTATTGTGTTTCCCTGCATTGTACTTCCACCCACACTGTGATTTTCACAAATTGAAAATGTGTGGACCCTGTGTCAAGCAAGTCTATGGAAGTCATTTCCCCTCCATAGTGTGTGCTCACTTGGTGTCTCTGTGTCGCACGTGGTATTTCATAATCCTGACAGTATTTCAAACATTCTCATTTTTGTCCGTAAGTTGATCTCTCTGAACAGTCATTTGCAGCATTACTATTTTAACTGAGGCACAAGATATTTCAGCCATATAAAACAGTGAATTTAATCAATAAATACCATCTGTGTGCTGATGGCTCCACTGACTGGCCCTTCCACTCTTCTCCTGCTCCTCAGCTTCCCTATTCCCTGAGACACAGCAATATTATAATTAGGCCAGTCAATAATTTTCCAATGGCCTCTAAGTGTTCATGTGAAAGGAAAAGTCATGCCTCTCTAACATGCAATTAAAAACTAGGAAGGATTGAGTTTAGTGAGGAAAGCATATCAAAAGCTGAGATAGGCCCAAAACTATGGCTCTTGCACTAAATAGTGAGGTAAGTTTTAAATGCAAAGAAAAAGTTCTTGAAGGTAATTAAATACAGTACTCCAATGAACATATGGATGATAAAAAAAGTAGAAGCAAATCAGCCTTATTGTTGATACTGAGAAAGTTTAGTGTTTTGCATAAAATATTAAACCAGCCACAACAGACCCTTAAAGCCAAGGTTGAATACTGAGCTAGGCCCCATTTTCAAGTTCATAAAGGGTAAGAGAAGTGAGGAAGCCACACTATTTGAAGTTAGCAAAGGTGGGTTTGTGAGGTTGAATGAAAGAAGCCATCTCTAAAACATTAAAGGGGAAGGCAAAGCAGCAGGTGATGCAGAAGCTGCAGCAAGTTATCTGGAAGATCTAACTGGGAACACTGATCAAGGGTGCTGCACATGACAGACTTTCTACATAGATCAAACAGTGTTCTGTTGGAAGAAGATGCCATGGAGAACTTCCATAGCTAGAGATGGGAAGTCAAGGCCTGGCTTCAAAGCTTTAAGAGACAGCACGAGCCTCTGGTGAGGGACTCAATCTGCTGGTAACTTAAAGTCGAAAACAATATTCATTTACTGTTTTAAAAACTTTGTGACCCTTATGAATTATGCTTAATCTATCCTACCTATAATCTAGAAATGGAACCCCAAAGCCTGGAGGATAGCACATCTGTTCACACATTGTTTTACTAAATATTTAAAAATCCACTGTTGAGATCTACTCCTCAGAACAGATTTTCTTTCAGAAAATTACTGTTCTTTGACAATATTTCTGATCACCTAACAACTGTGAAGGAGATACATAAGGAGACAAATGCTGCTTTCCTACCTGCTAACACAATCAGCGTCTGGCGCCCACAGATCAAGAAGTGATTTTGAGATACCATCTAACTCCAGTAAGATTAGCCCATATCACAAAATCCCAAGACCAGAGATGTTGGCGTGGATGTGGAGAAAAGGGAACACTTCTACACTGCTGGTCGGAATGCAAATTAATACATTCCTTTTGGAAAGATGTTTGGAGAACACTTAGAGATCTAAAAATAGATCTGCCATTCAATCCTATAATTCCTGTACTAGTTACATACCCAGAAGACCAAAAATCACATTACAACAAAGATATTTGCAGCAGAATGTTTATTGCAGCACAATTCATAATTGCTAAGTCATGGAAAAGGCCGAAGTGCCCATCAATCCACGAATGGACTAATAAATTGTGGTATATGTACATCATGGAATATTATGCAGCCTTAAAGAAAGATGGAGACCTTACTTCTTTCATGTTTACATGGATGGAGCTGGAACATATTCTTCTTAGTAAAGTATCTCAAGAATGGAAGAAAAAGTATCCAATGTAACTCAGCCCTACTATGAAACTAATTTTTGGCTTTCATATGAAAGCTATAACCCAGTTATAACCTAAGAATTTGGGGAATGGGGAGAGGGAGGGGAGGGAGGGGTGAGGATGGGCGGAGGGAGGGTGATAGGCGGGATTACACCTGCAGTGCATCTTACAAAGGTACGTGTGAAACTTAGTAAATATAAAATATAACTATCTTAACACAATAACTAAGAAAATGCCAGGAAGGCTATATTAACCAGTGTGATGAAAATGTGTAAAACTGTTTATAAAACCAATGTATGGTGCCCCATGATCGCATTAATGTACACAGCTATGAGTTAAAATCAATTAAAAAAAAGTGATTTCAACTTTCAAGTCATGTTATGTATGCAGTACATTTTATAGGCTTATAACTGTCATAATAGTGATTCCTCACATCAAGCTGGGTTAAATAATTGAAAACTTTCTCAAAATGATTCATTATTAGATGCATTAAGAGCATTTATAAATATATGCATGAGATGAGGTCAAAATATCAACATCTACCAGGAGTTTGAAAGTTGATTACAATGCTCAAGGATGACTATTGAGGGGTTAAAGATTTCAATGGAAGGAGTCAGTAATGATGTGGTGTAAATAGCAAGAATTAGGAGTAGAGCTTGACCATGTAACTGAATTGCTATAATTTCATGACCAAATTTGAACTGATGAGTAGTTACTTCTTATGGACAAGCAAAGAAAGTGGTTTCTTGAGATAGAATCTGCTCCTGGTGAAGATGCTGGGAACCTCATCAAAATGACAATAAGGGATTTAGAATATTACCTGAACTTAGGTACTAAAGTGGAGCAGGTTTGTGAGGGTTAATGCCAATTTTTAAAAAAGTTCTACCGAACAGCATCATGGGCATGCTACCCAGAAATCTCTTGTGAAATGAAGTGTCAACCAATATGGCACAATTTATTGTTCTCTTCTTTTAGAAATTTCTATAGCTGTGTTGACCTTTAGCAACCAGCACCCTAATCAGGCACTAGCCATTAATATCAACACAATATTTTTAATTAAGTTATATACTTTTTAAGTATAATGCTGTAATACGCTTAGCATGATATAAACATAACTTTTTATTTATGGGAAACCAGAAAATTGATTTGACTCATTTTATTGTGATAGTTGCTTTATGTGGTGGTTTGGAATAAAACCCACATACATCTGAGTGATGCCTGTAACTAATTTCTGAAACAGAAGATGCTGATTATTATCAGAAAGGGCATGAACCGCGCTGCTAATCTGATATTGTCGTTTATTTGAGGTGGTGAGAATGCATTTCAATGTAGTACATTTCAATGTACTACATTTCTGATTTCAATGTAGTATCCTATCTCATGTGAATGATCTCAGAAATTATAGATAAAATTAAGGAACATTTAAAATCAGGGAACGCAGGGATATGATGAGCCCAAATTTCTCTTCTGCATATTCTTTTCTGAACAAGAAGCTTTTCTCAAACACTCATTTTCAGTACCTCTGGTTAGCTTGCCACATACCTAATTTAAGAAGAAAAGTATCATGGAAACACCTCATGAACTAGAAATTCTGGAATAATTGTTGATGTAGACAAACTGTATTCAATTGCACAATTCATTATTTGCTGAGCATCAGCTTTACATGTACAGCTATACACATATAAAACGTGTAAAGCACGATGCCCATGAATGAAAAATATAGTTGGTTAGACAAGTCTTCACAATTTCAGTGCCTGAAGGAGAAGACCTCACAGGATTGCCAAGAAAGGTACTAATGATTTAAATAAACCTTCCTATACATGGCTGTGAACTGATATTAGAAAGTTATGTAGAAATGATTCAGGAGAAGGTGAAGGCAGAAGGTTATGTGGAAATGATTCAGGAGAAGGTACAGAAATAAAAAGAAGGAACTTCAGAAAGCTGCAACAGTAGTAGCAAAACCATGCAGGTTGTATGACAACCTATGAGATGTTAGGAATTACTATCTACAATTAACTATGAGGAACAACAACATGAAAATAAAAAAGCTATTTAGATCAAATGAGGCCTTATATTAAGAAGGTCGATTTTGAAGAACACAATTAAAGGGGGTTCTTGGGGCATGAGTTAAAGGTCAGTTGCTTTGAAGGGGTGTGGTGGAGGTATTAGAAGGCATCAAATCTGTAAATAATTTTTTATGGCAGAATTTTGCCAAGAGACCAAGAGATTTAACCAGGGCTGTAAAGAGATGTCATTCAATGAAATATGACAAAGAGAAGGCCCAAGAGCATGCAGGTGTCAGATTTGCCTGTTATGCTTCAGCGGAATGGAAATAGGACAGAGAATAGAATCTGTGAAAACATCAATTTCAAATAGATGTAACAAGAACCTTTTTTTTAAATATTAAGTTCAGGTTAATGTGAGGGTAAAACTAACCAAATCATAATATTTGAATTTTTTGGTACAATCCCTCTTGTAGCTCTTTCCTGCCCCCAAAAGGTGCTCCATATACCCCAACATTGTGCACACTTAGTGGGAGCACCCCAACACTCACCCCATTCCTCGTCCCCCAAATTTGAATTTGAAATAAATTTTTCTCCCATGGTGGTGTGAATTAGATAATCTACTGACTTCATATTAGTATTGAGTACATTGGATATTTGCTTTTCCATTCTTGTGATACTTTTATGTCAGATATGTAAAATGTCAGAATAGGCTTCCGCAAGAACAGTAAACACAAGCTTTATCAAATATTGGCTGTTCAGCTACTTGGGGCAGATTTGGCTGAAGAACACTTGGATTCTATTACTACTTTTTATACTATTACTGCTTTTACAACACTTGGATTCTATTACTACTTTTTATACAAAATGAAGTGCATTTCTCTTCCTTAGCATGGAACACAATGCTTTCCAATCGTTTTTGCTCTGACCTTAACAAAAATACTCCATAGCCCACTTCAATGACTTTTCACTTTTCAAATCAGTGCTTTATTTTCACATAAGCTTTATTAAGAGATAATTCACATGCTGTTCAGTTCACCCACTTAAATGATACAATTAAATCATGTTAAGTGTAGTCACAGTGTTATGCAAGAATGTGATCCATTTTAGGAAATATTTTAGCTTCATTAACTCTAAATTTTTATATTTCTTGGCATAACCTCATTTTTCTGATAATTTGAATTATATAGGAAATGTGAAAATGTCAAGGGAATAAGGTGGTATTGAACGTGAGGGGCTTGAAATAGAAGAAATAAGAAACACTGTCTAGTACTAGATTTAAATATATATAGTTTCTTTAGAAATTGTCCTTGATGCAATAGAATTCTCTCAGACATAACTCATAATAGTCACCAGGTTTTAACATTTTCTTTAAATGTTTCAAATTTACAATAAAGTTGCAAGAGTAGCACAATAAAAGTGCATATATCCTTCACTTTTAAATATTTACCATGCTAATTTTTTCATGTTTGCTTTATTATTTTCTTTGTATACATATATACTGATATGGCAGACCTATTTAAGAGTATTTAATAGTGTCTGTGTCCTTGAGCTCCAAATACATAATCATGTTTCTCCAAGAAAAAAGACAATTAATTTGTCCCAATATTGGTCACCTTGACAATTAGCCACTTGGGAAGAAGATAAATAATCATGTTTTAAAAATAAATATTTCCAGACTTCCTTTCATAGTAAAGCCAAAATAGGCAGAGGGGACGTCCCGGTACTTTAAGGTGATTCTGGTGATCATTCTGCTTAGAAACTACAGATGTGAAAGCGTGTTTGTTAGATGTCACTACCTTCTATGGATATCCTGAGCTAGGAGACATAAGGCCTCCCCTTCTCTAGGAAAATGCAGTCTAAATGCTTTTTCTTGGGGTGAATTACATTAATCTTAGTTTCAAAAATGACTTTTTGTTTCTCATTTCTTTCCCATCTGCATACTAGTCTTCCTCTCAGACTGGCAGAAATTGTCAAGTCAATCTTCAACGCTGCTCCTATTCCTGTGTTCTTTGCCTATGAGCATAATGGAAATCCTGTATTAGACTCCCTGTGGGGTGAGCAGGGTGTAATGTGAAATGATGTGAAAGTGTATTAATTGTACATAGAAAAGAGAGAGAAGTCCTAAGTAGCCTAGTGTAGTCTTGTGCTGCAAATGTTGAAAAAGCACATGAGTTTTTGTGGAGTCAAGGTCCTCAAGTTGTCTGACTTTGGTACTGTTAAGCTACAGGCATGGAGTTCATCAGTTTTTATCCAGTTTGATAGTCATTGCATTTTAATTAGGTTGTTTAATCCATTCACATTTAATAGCTGCTACTAATGTCATTTTACTTGTATTGTCATCAGTTTTTATCCAATTTGATAGTCATTGCATTTTAATTAGGTTGTTTAATCCATTCACATTTAATAGCTGCTACTAATGTCATTTTACTTGTATTGGACATTTTGTTGGAGTTCGTTTGTTTTCTATATGTCTCATGCTATTTTTGTTCCCTTTCCTTCTTTACTTTTACTTTCCTTTTCTTTTATGTTACATGAATATTATCTAGAGTGATGAACATGATTTTCATGTTCATCAGTTTTTATCCAGTTTGATAGTCATTGCATTTTGATTAGGTTTTTTAATCCATTCACATTTAGTAGCTGCTACTAATGTCATTTTACTTGTATTGGACATTTTGTTGGGGTTCATTGGTTTTCTATATGTCTCATGCTATTTTTATCCCCTTTCCTCCTTTACTTTTACTTTACTTTTCTTTTATGTTACATGAATATTATCTAGAGTGCTATTAATTCCCTTGATGATTTTTCATGTCTGCTGAGTTGTTTCCTTAGTGTTTGCTCTAGGTTTTACCATATGCATCTTAACTTATCAAATTCAAGTTCATACTAACTATATTATAATAAAATATAGAAGTATTACCTCTGTGGAGGCATATGCTATTTTTACATACAATATATTTACATACAAATGTTTATGTGTGTTGTTATATATGTTATAAATGTCCATAAGACATTGCGAGAATTATTACATTTTATAATTCTATGTGCTTTTGGTATCCTGCCCCAACCAATAACCTTTGATTGGATGCTAAGAGGAGAGGCCATATCTTCTCAACCACACCTTCCAGATGGGCATTTCTATCAAACTTAGCTGGTTCATAGGAATAGGAAGGAAAGAGCTTAGCCTTTTAAATGACTTGAAAGTAGAGACTAGTTTTGCTCATCTGTCTGTTTCCAAGGACCTGGGATGTTATTTTGCACCTAGAATATACAACTAAAATACAGTATTGAATTAAATGCACATACCATATTCTATCTACATAGAATAGTTACATATATCTACTTCAAATTAACATATTTAGAACTTAAAGGATGTATTATTTCTCTTTCTGGTTTGCTGAGACATTCCCAGTTATTACACTGAAAATGCTGAAGCCCAGAGAACTCTTCAGTGCCAGACAAAATGGGAAAAATGGTAACGTAGCTTATACTTACTACTTGTAGCATACATTATAATTTATAAAATTAATTCAAACAGAAGTTCGTGTCATGAATTACACACAAAACATGTTTAATTGTATTTTTTAAGTTGCTCCAACATGTTTAAAATTCAAGAAATTTTATTATATATATGTGTGTGCGTCTGTGTGTATATGTGTTTATCTCTTTGTTTTGTTTCTATTATATATATATATATCAACAAGGACAAAATATGTAGCTAGTTTGATAAACAAATTTTTATTTAGTCAGTTTTGTCTAAAGCTGACACAGAGTTTGCAATATGTGAACTGACACTGTGATGCAATGAAATATAGCAAGAAACAATTAACTTTTTTTGGACAGAGATAAATTAGGTGGTATACAAATTATTTTACAATCCACTTCCAATCTAAGGATTAAAAAACTTAATTGCAATATAGCATAACAGTGTGAAATGAACTTCCTAATTTGGCCTAACTTACCAGTTTCACAGTTTCAAAGAGCAAAAGTCTTACATGCCAAACATGTTGAGTCATTACAAAATTATTTGGTGAGTAGGTTAGAATTAAATGAAAACATCGATGTTTATGATCTATATATAATGAAACCAATCTAGGATTCATGAAAGTATGCAAAAATCAGTGTTGATAAAGAAAAACAAAACAGTTTTGACAATTGAATAAAAGTCAAAAATGAAAATATTAACCTGATCTGTGCAGGCTATTTGATAGAGTATAATTTTATTGCTTTTCTGTAAATGAGTTTTCAGAAATGCCTTAAAAAGTTTTATTCTCTTCATTAAATAAGCATTCCCCCTTAAAATTGTTTCTTTTAATTTGCCTAATAACTTTTTCACAGTTAATGGAAAAGCTAACTTTGACCCTGTCTTAACTCTCAAAAACATTTTGTAAAAGGTATTGAATGGTACACAGTTAATCCAAAATATCACATCTCATTCTCTGAACAATAAAAATGCAAAAACGATGATTCAGGTCAAGGTAGGAAATAATCCTTTTTTACAGACAATAATAATAGATCAAAATCCTTTACTCTTTTCTCAGTTGCTAATATTTGTCTTATTTTTTCCCTCGTGGCAGACAATTGAATGTAAATTCAGCTGAACTTACTTTAACAACATTTTACTGAGTATTTAAGCTACCTACAATGATGTTTAGATTGTAATTGTGTCATAGGCAATCACAGTTAAATTTTTTCTTACGAATGCTGATATAGTCTTCTCAAAGTTTCTTAACTACCAATTGCTGATTTCCTAATAATTCCTTTTTAAAGATTTATTTCTCTTTATTTTTATTTTCTCCTTCCTAGACTTAAAATTTGTTTCTTACATAGCTAAGATAGCTCTATTGCTTGTTTTAAATGCCTGATAAGAAAATAACACTTAAAAATTTATAATTATTTATTAAAGACCTAAGTCATCTGTTCTTAAATTTCGCATCTAGAGAAATGTGATAGGGTTAAAATAGATCTCTAAAGGAGGATAAATACATCACAATCTATACAGGGCGTCAAAAATGTATACTTCAAAAAAATTTTTTGTATATATATTTTAAGAAAAAACTGTGTTAAATTTGCAATATTCAAGTCATGTTTGACTGTTAACAGTTATAAGAGATGCTTAGTGTTACTTGTATTCATCTGTTGTGATTGGAATAAATTTAGTATTATGATTTTAACAGAGTTTTTTCCTTTCTTAAAATGTGTATACATTTTTGTATGTGTTATTGAAATTATAAGCCTTATATGTTTATTTCCCTCCACTTGCTTTAGCTTTCCTTATTTTTGTAAACAGACCTACATGGTCTTCTGTGTATCCTCTTATGGATCAGGACATTAAATTACAAACTCCCCCTTACTTTCCATTGTCCTGGCTTATGTACCCCATGCACAAGTTGTCTCCAAAACCACCCCTAAAGTTACCAAATATAGGGAAAATGGGAAATTGTAGCTAAATTTACTTTTATTTACAAAGTATTTGTTGCAAAATTTTACAAACAATTGGCCAACATGTAGGGAATATATTGTAAATATTTTGTAAATACTTTGTCAATTTTTGTAATGAATATTTTGTAAATGAAAGTACATTCAGCTACAATTTCCCATTTTACCAATGTGTGGTGACTTTTGGGGACACTCTATAGTTTTTTCTTTGAAAAGAAGTTTATCTGCTTCCAAAGCTTTATATTTACTCTTTCTTATATTCTGCAGAGAACTTGAAGTAGCTTGCTTTAATGCAAAGAAAATGAAGTTAAAACAAGTACTGGTTAGGTTTGGACTTGGTACTTTTTTTTGTGTGTGTGTGTGTGTTTGTGTGTGTGTGTGTGTGTGTGTGTGTGTGTGTGTGTGTGTAGAGACAGAGTCTCACTGTACCACCCTCGGGTAGAGTGCCGTGGCGTCACACAGCTCACAGCAACCTCTAACTCTTGGGCTTACGCGATTCTCTTGCCTCAGCCTCCCGAGCAGCTGGGACTACAGGCGCCCGCCACAACGCCCCGCTATTTTTTTGTTGCAGTTTGGCCGGGGCTGGGTTTGAACCCGCCACCCTCGGCATATGGGGCTGGCGCCCTACTCACTGAGCGCCGCCCTGGACTTTGTACTTAATAGCTTTTTTTTGTAGAGACAGAGTCTCACTTTATGGCCCTCGGTAGAGTGCTGTGGCATCACACAGCTCACAGCAACCTCCAACTCCTGGGCTTAAGCAATTCTCTTGCCTCAGCCTCCCAAGTAGCTGGGACTACAGGAGCCCACCACAACGCACAGCTATTTTTTGGTTGCAGTTTGGCAGGGGCTGGGTTTGAACCCGCCACCCTTGGTATATAACTCTTACCGACTGAGCCACAGTTGCCACCTGGTACTTAATAGCTTTAATATTCAACATGCAGGGTCTCAGTTCTCTCATGTATCCAAAAATGCCGACTGTAATACGTGATTAAATAAGAATGTGCTCAATAAATGTTGATGACCCCTTCCAAGAGGTATCTTGGCGACCCCTTCCAAGAGGTATCTTGGAATCTAGACCCTCAGACGTCCTTTATTTTGGATCTCACTGTCAGTTTATTTCAGGTATTTTCTTCCCTGCATGTCGCAGAATGCCCCTAATTTCCTCAAGCATGATGGGAGCCTTTTGCCTTTGCCCGTGTTCTCCACTTTTTTCTAATAAAATGTCTTCTTATTTCTTTTACCTATGTATTATAGATTTTAATTTATGCCATAAGTGTCTCTCAAATAAGAACAGTAAAACAACTGTATTTTGTTTTGTTGGCTATACAGAAGTTTCTTTCATGTAGGAAAGATTCATCACTGAATTCATTGTTCTTGTCTTAATATATTGCACTTGCATGTGTGAATTTAATTTCTGTTCCCATTAACAATCTCATGATCACATTTCAAGCATAGATTTAATATGTACTTTGAGGTTTTAAACATGTTTATTCTAAAATCTTTTTCAGTGACTTCATCATAACTGTTCAGTTGGACCAAGTCGAATGCCTATTGTTCCAGGACACCACTGATTTATTACTCTCTCTAGCAGCAGTGGCCAAATGACTCTGAATTAAGATATAATTTTAACTTGAGTTATTTACCAATTGAGACCCAAATATAGACACTAGTTTTGAAAAAAGAAGACGTTCATTTTCCTTATTTCTTGTAATTCTGCTTGCATTTTCTCCTTGTGATTTCTCTGCTTTCTATCTAATCTGAAAATTATTCATACTCTCTTAATTCTTTGAATAGTATGGGATATCTTATAAAGTGAATTTATTTCACTAGTATTCTACTCATCATTGTTTATTACTATATTTTGCAAGGAGAGAGTTTAATATCTATTCATTATATACTAAAGGTTACTAATCTTTAAAAACTAAAAATAATATTAAAAGTTTCAGATAATTGTGAGAAAGGAGCTACTCTCCAAAAGCAATTCAATAAATGATAAAGAGAAGGAAAAGCATTATGATATTTGTGCTTACACTAGGAATAATCTCAGTGCTTAGAGCCAAAGCGAAGAACCTAAACCTCTAGTAGGCAAAAGATCAACCCAACCAAAATCATCCAGGTTGCTAATATAACTATGGAGATAAGGATATTCTTTCATTTGGAGGATTTACTTTAAGCATAACAGGACAGCTTCAAAAATAATCTACCATCCTTACTAATACCTGGGCACTTAGTAATAGAGATTCTATTTAGTTTATTACTAGAATAATGTAAAACTTGAAAATATAAGCAAATTCATCATTGGCTATCTAACTCCGGTTCTTAAAAATTAGAGCTACAGATCTGTGTTAGTAATACTTTGAGTTTGGACAACTCTGAATGCTCAGTTATTTCTAAATATTTCAAAACTTATGGTTCTCTAGAAAAATAAAAAGAAATTAAGCACCAAGTTTTAATGAGGTGATTTTTCACATGTTAAAAATCCAATAGCACACTAATAAAACAACTGCATAATTTGACTTTAACATATCCAGCCTGATCAATGTCAAGACTGTCACACTCCAATTTAACATTTTCCAGTTTAGCTAGGTTATTATAAAGTGTAAATATTTTAAGCATGGAAAAGGTTTTGAATGCTTTCAGGAATATACCAGGAGCCACCATCACATTTTTACTACAGTGTGTTGCCATTCTAGCCACTTTGTTTAATAAGCTGCAGAAAACTCTCAAATTATAATTTTATTCTCCAACATCTTAGAAATACAAAGCAACTAAAAAATTTAGATTAGTATTTCAATTAAATTTAAGTAGCAGCACTGTTAGTAGTATGACCTCTGAAATTGGGATTTATTTGTTTAAATCATTTTCCCATCCTTCCCGAAGACATAATTTGATCTTCCTGGGCCTCAGTTTCTCCCTCTGTAAACTAATATTAGCTGTGATGTTTAAAAAAATCTGACCAAAGTTATCAGCCCAGAACTCAACCCAAAATAGCTATTACAATATTGTTGTATGTTAATTGTCAATTGTCACTGATGTAAATAAAGTAAACTTGTTCACCTTGGTACACGTTCTTTTTTTTTTTTTTTTTTTTTGGTTTTTGGCCGGGGCTGGGTTTGAACCCACCACCTCCAGCATATGGGACCAGCGCCCTACTCCTTGAGCCACAGGCGCCGAAGGTACACGTTCTTTTAATAGTTTCTTTTACGTTGACTCCTAGTGAGTTGACGATTTGCTGGAGAGAAACAAAATTTTATTCACAAAGAATGCATCATTTTCTATAATATTTTAAATTCTTCATCAACAAATTTATAATTATGTATTCTTAATCATTCACCTGTTGTAAATTTGGGAAGAATGCTGTTTTACTCCAGTGCAAACAAAATAAGACAGTATGCTAGTAAAAATGCTGTCTTTCTTTAATATTTTCAGATAGACTTCCACTATAAAAGATTCATATTTACTAACAACTTGATAAAAGCATGTCTGAAGTTTTATATACTCAATTGTCTCATTGGGTGTAGCTTCTGCTGAGTTTGTACCTGAAGACATTAAGGAGAGATTAAATACATGCATAATAACCTACTGATAAACTTTAAAGCTCAGAATTAGTATGACGAAATCTGAGAATGTGACATACTAAAACACACCTTTTCTCCAGTTTATTCCCTCCAACTAAAATACTGTAGTTTCTCATCCTCTAGTTCATGTCCTTCATTCTAGACTTTTGCCATTTTCGATATTAATCTTTTTAAGATAATCAGATATATTGCTTATTCTAACTCATTTCTCTTCTTCTGCCCTCTAAATATCTTCTTGTTTGTGTCTTTCACATGCATTAAAACCACCATCCTGAATCCTGTCATAGTATTTATCATTTTGGTTTGTTATATAAATACATATACACATTTTAAACCACCTCCCTCAAAGTGAACAAAATGAAAAGATATTTGAGAATTGAGACTATGATGAACAAGCTCTCATATACCAGCTTAAAAAGTACTTTAATTTTAATAATTTTCTTGGTATAAAATGTGCATCACAATTTTAATGAAATATAATATTTACATGTGTGTACATGTGCTTTTCTCCAAATCTATCATAAACTGATCTATTTTTAGATATATGAATAAGACTTTTTAAAGGGCTAGTACACATGGGTATTTATCATCTTTATGGGTCTTAAGTTCTGTTTCCTTAGAAAATTTTATAAAATCAATTTCTTATCAAAAATATGTACTTTTTTTACTCTTTCTTTCTTTCTTTCTTTCTTTCTTTCTTTCTTTCTTTCTTTCTTTCTTTCTTTCTTTCTTTCTTTCTTTCTTGTTGGTAAAATAATTTCTCACTTTCTTAGTGTCTATAAATGAAGTTATTGGAGGCCAAGTGCCATCAGCACATTTGCAAGTAGACTTCTTGTAAAATCTAACTTTAGAAAAATATTCTGTTGTGCCTCCTAAACACTAAGTGTAGAAGAGTTGTGAAAAAAGATGAATAGAAAAAATTCCCTGGAGAGTAACACATTCAGCTACTACTATAGTTTCTAAAGTTCACCTTCCCTTTTATTGCTTTGTTTTCCCATGGGTTTCTTTGAGGTATTCCTTTCTCTTCATGTCTACCAATGTGTACACAATTCTTCTATCTTTTTCATTTAACATCTTTTAGATTGTTTCTGCATGTTTGTTTTCTGCATGCTTACAAATCATATAAGAATTTATAATATTTGCTAGCAGTACTTTGTCATAGCTAGTGGTTACCTCCACTTATAATTAATAAAGTAATCCATGAAGAATAGTTTCTGATAAAGAAAGTAACACATTTTTTTCTTAATGTGTGCTTTAAAAACTCTTCCTTTGCAGAATCCAATTTCTTGTTCTGTGTAAGTTTATTTAGTTTTTCACATTTAATTTCATTATTTAGCAGATAGAAAATTACTTTTATTTTTATAAACTAATTTCTTATAAAACACTTTCATATAGCTATTGGAAGGGAAAATTGTATCCAGAGGGCTATATAAAATATTCATTAAGATAAAATAATTAATCCTTTTTGAGTGCTTCTTACCTTCTCTTTTTCCTTTAGCATTTGAAATGTGAATTTAATAAAATGTATATATTTTTAAGCTCATCAAGGAGGCACATAAGCAACAAATATTTGATGATGTGCAAAGCTACAGGATCATAATCCATACAAAAATAAATATTTTTATAGTACTTCCTATCAGTTAATTAATAGAGATAATTCTCAGAAAATATTTTGAAATAAGCCTAAGGATTGAAACATTAAAATTTTCATAGTTTTTAGGATATTTTTCTAGATTTATCAACAAAGTACTTTAAAAAGTTGATTTTTCTTAATGCCGAACATAGTTACAAATGAGTACTATGCCATTTTAATATTTAGTTGAAATTAGTGCTAGAGCGAGTAAGTCATTCATTTAACAAATATTTATTGACTACTCTGTAACCTGAATCATTAAAACTCAAAGTCAAAAGCATCTTTCAATAGAATTGAGTAATCAACTATTTTAAATTTCATTTCTAAACTCAAAGGCTCATTATTGTAAAAATCCCCCATGTTACTGGTGGGGGGGTTGCTCTCTCCACTCTCATTAGTCTCACTACAAATCATTTCCATGACCTATATTATAACAAGATCTACTGCTATACAACACTAAGGCAGGAAATCAGTGCATCAAATGGCAAATGCTGAAAGAGTAAAGAAAATAATAACTAGAAATTAAAGTAGGGCCAGGCAAAGGGGGAGGAACCAAATATGGTATATTTGCCACACAGGAAAACATAAGGAAGCTTTCCTCTAAGCTGACTCAGTTCTTGGTGTCAGTGCTTTCTGACTTTTTGCTGAGCTCAGTGATGATGACGATGATGATGATGATGATAAAATACCCAGTGGTAGGTAATGACATAATCCTAAATTAATACCTTGCACATTGACCATGTGATAAAATGATTGAGCAAAGAAAAACAAAATAAAGCATATATAAACATGACAAGTAATTTTACATTTTGTTGTTTAGTTTTCACAAAATTTTTTCACTATCATGCTTAAATGAGTAAATGGGTTTTCAGACCAAAGACGGATAACTCTGGTTCTACGTATACCCTAGCAAACATAATTCAAGTTTGTTATTTACTCCCAGGGCTTTGAACAAACAAGTTTCATGTTGATTCATCAACAGTTTTATCTTTTGACAGCCCCTCATGGGTATCAATTGGAGCCAGGTGTGTCTACAAGTTTAGCAAAACAGCCCACTGTAGAAAAGAAGTAAGACCATACATACTACTTTATTTCACATAAAACAGCACTTGTCAGATGCTAGCACCTGTGAATTAAAAAATTTTTAAAAATTAAAAAAAAAAAGAAAAACACATTTAGAGCAAGAGACTTCCTTTGATATGGATCTTTCTTTGTTCCTTACACCAAAGTCTTGACTCTCATAATTTTCTTGGATTTAAAAAGATGTACTTTTATCTGATGATATTTTCTGTTTATGGAATGTTTATTTCTGTTTATTTGGGGGAGGAGATTTTTAGTATCACATTAAAATTATATTTTTGATAATATTTTGGCCTCATCATTCATTTGTCAGTCATCAAAATTAAGCATAAATATATAGTAAATTAAACAACTTAGTGTATTCTCAAGACATGGAGCTTTGCTATATACTTAAATTCTCATTTGTTGAGCTGTAGAGTCTCAATTAGAATTCATTATTTTTGTTACAACCTTCAACATTTCTTCAAAAACTGTTAACATTCTTGAAAAATTTTTATTCATAAGGCTTTTTCCACTTTCATAATTATCAACACTACATGCAAGTGCTTCAGAAACAAGACTGATGAGTGATGACAAGTCAGTATGTGACAACCATTACTAGAGCAGATTATCAATAATGTTGCAATACTAAAAAGGACTTAAATGAGACCCTAGAGCAAATGGGATTAATGGACATATAATGGACACCCATATAATGGACACCACCCCAAAGCTAAGGAATATACATTTTTCTTGTCAGCCCATTCTACATACTCCAAAATCGACCATATCATAGGATACAAATCAAACTTCAACAAAATTAAAAGAATAGAAATTATGCCTCATATCTTCTCAGATCACAAAGCAATAACGTAGAACTCAACTTCAACAAAAATGTTCATCTTCACACAAAGGCTTGGAAATTAAACAACCCTATGCTGAATGATAGTTGAGTTTAGGAAAAGATAAAAGAGGATATTGTTAGATTCCTCAAACATAATAACAATGAAGACACAAGTTACCAAAACATGTGGGACACAGCAAAAGCAGTCTTCAGAGGGAAATTTATCACATTAGAGACCTACATTTGAAATACAGAAACAGAGCACAAGAAGAAACTCATGAACCATCTTATGGAATTGAAAAAAGAAGAACAATCTAATCCAAATGCAGCAGAAGAAAAGAAATAAACAAAATTAAATAATAGATTAATGAAACTGAAAACAAAAGAATCCTCCAGAAAACTAACAAAACAAAGTGCTAGTTTTTAGAAGAAAGAAATATAATTGATAAAATTTGGCCAGATTAACTAGAAACAAAAAGTAAAATCTTTAATAACCTCAATCAGAAATGATAAAGGGGAAATAACAAAAGATGCCACAGAGATTAAAGAGATCATCTCTGAGTACTACAAGAAAATATATTCTCAGAAATTTGACAAAATGGAAGAAATGGATCAATAACTGGAATCACATCCTCTCTCTACACTTAATCAAGAAGAAATAGATCTCTTGAACAGACAGATTTCAAGAATTGAGATCGAAGAAACAATAAAAAATCTGACCCCACCCCCCAAAAAAGCCCAGATAGCTTCACACCACAATTCTACCAAAACTTCAAAGAACAGCTTATACCCATCCTGCAGAAATTATTTCAAAAAATTTAGAAAGAAGGAATCTTTCCTAACACATTTCCTAGCACATGACCCTAATACCAAAACCAGGAAAAGACCCAACTAAAAAAGATAATTTAAGACCAATTTCACTAGTGAATATAGATGCAAAATTCTCAATAGAATCTAAGTCAATAGATCGCCTTCACTTATTAAAAAAAAAAAAAATCATTCATCACAATGAAGTAGGTTTCATCCCAGGGATACAAGGCTGTTTTAACATACACAAGTCCATAAACATAATTCCTAATATTGACAGAAGCAAAAACAAAAACCATATGACCCTCTCAATAGATACAGAAAAAGCAGTCAATAAAATTCAGCATCCTTTTTTAATTAGAACACTTAAGAATTTAGGCAGAGGTGGCACATTTCTTAATGTGATCCAAGCCATTTAAGACAAACCCAAGGCTAATGTTGCACTGAATAGAGTAAAACTGAAAACTTTTCCAGTTAAAACTGGAACTAGACAAGGTTGTCTTCTATCACCATTACTATTCAACAGAGTGCTGGAAGTTCTAGACAACACAATCAAGAAGCAGAAGGATATGAAAGGTATCTAAATGTGTATAGAGGAAGTCGAACTCTCCCTCTTTGCTGACAATCTGATGTCACACATAGAGAACCCAAAAACTCAACCAGAGGACTCCTAGAAGTGTTCAAAAAATACAGGAATATCTCAGGATATAAAATCAATGTTCACAAATCAGTAGCTTTTATATATGCCAATAACAGCCAAGATGAGAAGCTAATCATGGACAAAATTCTCTTCACATAGCTTCCAACAAAATGAATTACCTAGGAATATACATAACAAAAGAAGTGAAAAATTATAAAACCCTAAGGAAAGAAATAGCAGAAGTTATTAACACGGGGAAGAACATACCATGTTCTTGGCTGAGAAGAATCAACATTGTGAAAATGTCTATACTACTCAAAGTAATCTACAGATTCAATGCAATCGCCATTAAAATACCAACATAAAAATTTGAAGATTTGGAAAAAATAATTTTTCGTTCTGTATGGAACCAGAAAAACTCCATATAACTCAGGCAATTCTTAATAATAAAAGCAAAGTCATGGATTATCACCCTACCAGACTTTCACCTATACTACAAGGCCACTGTAATCAAAACAGCATGGTAATAACACAGAAATCAACATTTGGAACCTAATAGAAAACCATGAGATGAAACTGTTGGAGACTGTATCTCTTTTATGTTTACATGGATGGAGGTGGAACATATTCTTATTAGTAAAATATCTCAAGAATGGTTAAAAAGTATCCAATGTACTCAGTACTATTAATGAAACCAATATATAATCACACATACTTTCATATGAAAGATAAAATACAACTATAGCCTAGGATGAAGGAAGGAAGCGGATGGTGAAAGGAGATGAGGGTTGAGGCCCGGTGGAGGGAGGGTAATGGGTAGGACCTCACCTGTGCTACATATTGCAAGGGTACATAACAAATCTAAGAAGAGTAGATTATAAATGTCTTAACACAATAATTAAGTAAGTGAGGTGAAGGCTATGTTAACAAGTTTGATGTAAGCATTCCAAATTGTATATGAAATCAGCACATTGTACCCCATAAATGCATTAATGTATACAGTTATAATTTAATAAAAAATTGTTAGGAGTAAAAAAAAGAAAAAAAAGGGCAGTGCCTGTGGCTCAAAGTAGTAGGGCACAGGCCCCATATGCCGGAGGTGGTGGGTTCAAGCCCAGCCCCGGCCGAAAACTGCAATTAAAAAAAAAAAGAAGAAGAAGAAGAAGAAAGAAAGAAAAAGAAAGTAACTTCTTACAGCCACAATGTGGTTGATCTTTGATAAACCAAACAAGAAAATACACTAGGGAAAAGAATAATTATTCAATAAATGGTGTTGGGACAACTGGATAACCACATGTAAAAGATTCAAACTGCACCCACACACCTCACCACTTTTAAAAATTGATTCAAGATGGATAAAAGATTTAAATCTAAGGCGTGAAATAATGAAAATCCTCAAAGAAAGTGAGGGGAAAACACGTGAAGATATCGGTCTGGGTAAAGATTTTATGAAGACTTCTGTGGCAACTGCAACAACAAAAATAAACAAATGGGACTTAAGCTGGAAAGCTTCTACACAGCTAAGGAGACAACAACCAAAGCAAACAGACAATCTTCAGAATAGGAAAAGATGTTTGCATATTATAAATCGGACAAAGACAAATGTTTGCATATTATGAATTGGATAACTAGGATCTGTAGAGAACTCAAATTAATCAACAAAACAGATCCAACAATCTGTTGAGTCTTATCACTGGATAAGACTCATGAATAGAACCTTCTCTAAAGAAGACTGATAAATGGCTAGCAATCATGGGAAAAAAAATGCTCATCATCTCTAAACATCAGATAAATGCAAATCAAAACTACCCTAAGATATCACCTAACTCCAGAGGCAACAGGCCACATCACCAAGTCTCAAAGCTGCAGATGTTGGTGTGGATGTGGAGATTTTTACGCTGTTGGTGAAACTGCAAACTAGTACAACCTTTTTGGAAGGAAGTATGGAGTGTCCTCAAAGAACTCAAATCAGGCATCCCATTTGATCCTGCACTCTCCTTCCTAGGCATCTACCCAGAAGGAAAAAAAAAAAATTCTTTTATTAGAAGGACAATTTGCACTAGACTGCTTATCGCAGCTCAATTTACAATTGTCAAAAGGTGGTAAAGGCCTACATGCCCACTAACCCAGGAATGGATTATCAAGCTGTGGTATATGTATACCATGGAATCCCATTCAGCCATTAACAAAGATGGAGACTTTACATCTTTAGTATTAACCTGGCTGGAGGTACGATGAATTCTTCTTAGTAAAGCATCACATGAATGGAGAAGCAAGAATCCAATGTACTCAATTCTAATATGAAGGCAGTGGATGAGCTAATACAAGGGGTGGGGAAAGGGAATGAGCAAGTGGGGAGAGGAAAGGGGGGAGGGTCATGATGTATAGAGCACCACTTGGGGGTGGGACACAATTATAAGAGGGACTTTATCTGACAAATACAATCAGTGTAACCTAATTCTTTGTACCCTCAATGAATCCCAAACAATAAAAAATAAATAAATTAAATAAATAAATTTTTTTGGGGGGGGCAGTTTTTGGCCGGGGCTGGGTTTGAACTCGCCACCTCCAGCATATGGGGCCAGTGACCTACTTCTTTGAGCCACAGGCGCCACCCAAATAAATCAATGTTTTAACTAATTAATTCAAATAATGTCTCAACACATACTGGAGATGTGTGTGTGTGTGTGTGTGTGTGTGTGTGTGTAGAGAGAGAGAGAGAGAGAAAGGAGAGAAAGATGGAGAAGGAGAGAGAGAGGATCAGAAAGGTAAGAAATGTAGAGCCCTCTTGAGTAGAATTAGTGCCTTTACAAAAGGGAACTTGAGAGCTCTCTTTTTCTTTCTGCTACGTGTTTCAAGAAAACAACCTTCTTCTAAATAGGAAACAAGCTGTCACCGGTCACTGGACCTTACCTTGACTGTGGACTTCCCAGCCTCAGACCTGAAATACGTAATTGTTTGTTGCTTAATCACCAGGTCTACATGGTACTTTGTCAGGGCAGCCTGACCTGAGTGACAGAAACAGGTAGCCCTCCATAGGGATGAAACCATCACAAATACCTAAAATAGCAGAAGAGATGTCAGACCTGCGTAATAAGGCTAGAAGAGTTTTGAAGTTCTATAAAAATGAACATTCAGGGTTCTAGTGGTGAGGACTCAGAAAGAAGAGAACTATACAAAATGTTCTGTTTTCTTAGCATTTCTAAATTATCACTAACAGTATATTGGTGGGAACATGTCAGTGAAAGTCATTTTCATGAAATCTCTGAGAGAAAGGAGAGCGTGTTATTGGAAACTGGAGGAAAAGCAGTTTTTGCTACAAAGTGGCAAAGAACTTGGGTGAATAGTGTTTATATTCTAGTAGATAGTGGAAGGTAAAACTTTGGAGGGATGAAACTAGATATTTAAGTGAGGATATTTTGAAGCAAAGAGTGAAAGTAGTAGCTTGTTTCCTCTGACTATAATAAAACATGAAACAAGAGAAATTGAAGATGGAGTTTTTACACAAAAAAGGAATCAGAAATCTGGACTTGGATATATCTCAGCCTGCCCACTTCACAAAAAACAAGAGAGTGCGTTTAATAGAACACACTAAGAGTTGGCCAACAGATTATCTGATCACAAGATTAACATGGGTGTGAATTACAGACTTCATCCTCTGTGGCTGTGTCAACAACAGCCAGGAATAGAGATGAGATTGGAAAAGCTGAAACACGGCCAGCTGGTACTAAAGAAAACAGAGAAATTGGTAAAAATGCAGAAAGACTGTCCAATGTCTCAAGCACTATAGAATCTGATTATAGAGCTCTTCAGCTGTGCACATGTGCCATCCTTCAAGCTAAGGGGAAAAAAGAACAACCCTAAGGTGAGTCAGCATCATCAGGCCCACATACGTGGCTGCTTTCATAATTATTTCTAAGTGTAGGATCAATGCTAGGACATCCATGAGGCAGGGCTCAGGCCCAGTTTAGCCCTGTCGCTGAGACCCCTGCATGTGGGTGAGTCCACCACAGAGTTCCACGCGCTGAGCAGTGCTTCTCTGAGTGAGGGCGATTATGTGTAGAAGTTGGACTTCCACCCCAGTTAGCCTTAAAGGCGGAGAATCTATTGAGCCAGCGAAAGGTTATTCCTGAGACTTAAAGTTGAATGAGTTCACCGTGTAAGTATCTGGACTGATGTGAGATCTGTCACCACTTCTCCTCTTTCTTCTTACTCCCTTTTGGAATAGGAATGCCCCATCATTGCATTTTGGAAGCGTACGGCTTGTTTGGCTTCACAGGTTCACAGCGAGACAGGACCTTGAGTCTTACCTTCTTTTGGTTTAGATGATATTTTGATGAGACTTTAGACTTCAGAGTTCATTTTAGACTAAGAAAATACGTTGGGGGCTCTTAGGATTGATGTGTTTTGCATGCAAGAAGGACATAAGTTTGAGGGGCTAGAAGTAGAATGTTATGCAATGAATTTCTGTGTTCCCCTAAAATTCTCATCTTGAAATCTTATCCTTCAGTATAAGGGTGTTAGAAGTGGTGCCTTTGGTGGGCAGCGCCTGTGGCTCAGCGGGTAGGGCGCCGGCCCCATATGCCGAGGGTGGCGGGTTCAAACCCAGCCCCGGCCAAACTGCAACAAAAAAAATAGCCGGGCGTTGTGGCGGGCGCCTGTAGTCCCAGCTGCTCGGGAGGCTGAGGCAGGAGAATCGCGTAAGCCCAAGAGTTAGAGGTTGCTGTGAGCTGTGTGACGCCACGGCACTCTACCCGAGGGCGGTACAGTGAGACTCTGTCTCTACAAAAAAAAAAAAAAAAAAGAAGTGGTGCCTTTGGGAAGTAATTAGGTCATCAGGGTGTAGCTTTCCTAAGAGAACTAGTGCCCTTCTGAGAGAGACCCTGGAGAGCCCTCCTTCTCTTTCTGCAGGGTGTGCGTACAAAGAGAAGGTGACCATCTGCTAAATAGCAAGAAGGTCCTCACCAGACACCAGATCTGCTGGCACCTTGATTTTGGATGTTTTAGTCTCCAGAATTGTGAGAAAGAAATGTTAATGTTGAAATCATTCAGAAGATGGTACTCGTTTATAGCAACCACAATGGACTGAACCCAGTATTCATGTAACCTTAAGGGAAGGATTCAGACAAATACAGACAGCAAGTTATACGTGCATTCCTGACAGTTCCTGAGATTTGACTATGTGATCTCTTGTATTGATCTAGCCTGTTTCCCCGAAAATAAGACATACTCCGAAAATAAGACCTACTTACAGGAAAGATAACACGTCTCCTGAAAATAAGAGCTAGTGCATCTTTGGGAGCACACCTTAAAATAAGACACTGTCGGGGAAACAGGGTATCTTATCATTACTTACCATATGGAATAAAACTTTAGAAGATATTTGCCTATTTCTATGTCAATAGAGTGTTTCTGCTTTATGAATGTTTTCTTTAATTTGTTTTCTTTAGTTTGGTTCTTACATACTAATCATTCAACACTTTAGGGATGTGGTATTCAGAATAAATCGTATCTTTGTCTGGTTTGTGGAGGTTTTTTGTTTTTTTGTTCCTTCCCAATAGTTGTAGGTATGTGGCAGGAAATTCAAATGGCAATAAGGAAAAGGAAAATCTTACCATGCCTTGGTGGTGCTATTGGAATTTACGGATGGGGCGTGGGAGAGAGATGAGCAAGACGAAGCTCCTTGCAAAGTCTGGGCTTTGAGCAATTCCATAATTATTTCACTCTAGGACTGACTAGAAATGCGCTTCCACTCACTCCACCTAAAATGTAGCTCAAGCACTGATTTTAGGTAAGAGGACATCAATTTTGGAATAATTAGAAAATTTATTAATATCTTTTTTTTTTTTGAGACAGTCTCATTCTGTCAACCCTAGGGTTGTGGTATCATCATAGCTCACTACAGCCTCACACTCCTGGGCTCAAGCAATCCCCCTACCCGAGTATCCCCAGTAGCTGGGACTACAGGCATAAGACAAGATACCTGTCTCCTTTTTTTTCTATTTTTAGTAGAGGCAGGGTCTCACTCCATGCACGCTGGTCTGAGCACAAGCAACCTGCCTCAGCCTTCCGGAGTGCTAGGCTTACAGCTGTGAGCCACCACACTCAGTTTGTGAATATCTACTATAACACACTGTTAATGCATCTTAGTATCATTAATCATGACGATCACTATTGAGGTTGTATATTAAATCCCTTTATACGTAAAACCTTGAGATTTGCTAGCTTGAGTGACACGTGTAATATCACACCACCAGTAAAACACCGGTGCACTGATTGGTAGTGGCTGTTTTTGTTCAATTCCTGTGGCATTTCCTCTGTTCCTAGGTAAAGTCATTATATTTTCCAGTACCATATTCTGTTATTAAATCATGCAGTTTTGGTCAGGGATTTTTTTTTAACTTGTTTTTGCTTTGTTTTTACTGACACGTAGGAAACAGTATGTTTCTTTATCTCACCTAACGGCACTACTGCCCACATCCAGGTCTTGGGCGGTGACAGCCCCAATGATTGTCCCAACTGGAGTGTCTTCGTAAACTTCCATGGTGTAGAGCGGCTTGCTGAAAACCGGCGGCTCGTCCACGTCCAGCACACTGATCTTCACCGTGGCTGTGTCCTTAAAAGGACCGGCAGAGTGAAAGCGGTGGTCAAGGTGAAGGTTAGAGGCCTCTACTTTAAAAGTATATGCCTTCTTTGTTTCAAAATCTAATGGCTGTAATGGGAACAAATCAAAAATGAAGGGGCGCGTTTATATAGAATGTGACAAAAATGATGAACATTACTTCAGAGCAATTTGCAAGTATAACCAATTGTACTAGTTTCAAATTTTCATTTTCCTTTATAATTAGTGGATAAGGGAATTACGTATAAGGCAAATAGTTTAAGAAAAGAGCCACACACGTGTAGAAGCTAAGTAATTTGCAAAGACAGTCAGTTGCATACATTGAAATCTACATAATACACCTGCGGACACTTTGGGAGACAGGTTTATTCATTTCTTTTTTTTTATTTCAATTCTGAATTGTTTATCGTAAGTTTAATTAAATGCAATGTTCATAATTTCTAGAAAAATAATATCAATTTTTTTTAATTTTAAAATAAAACTGTTAGACCACTCCTGTATACATATTCCATGGGATTTGGTACTCAGTAATGCTAATAGAAATTCTTCCACTTTAACTTTGCTGGAAGACCTTGAGTTGATTGTGGTGTTTCAACACAACCACTTCCAATTCACCGAAACAACCGTAACATTTGAGCCTCCCACCACCAAAGCTCATAATTAAGCCCTTCAGTGGACCCAGGTACAGACCACACCAACCTAACTGAAAGCTCTATTCTGATCAATAAAATAGTGGCATTCATTTTAACCAACTATCTACTGACTTATAAACTATTTCTGTTTTAACTCAAGTTCAGGCTTTAATCTTTAATTAGCAAATAAGCACTATGGCCCAACCCACTAGTACATAAAAGTCATTAGCTTTTTCTCCCATGACAAATTTTTCAGACCAGTGTTCCACTGATATGTGTACCCTTGTCTGCCAATGTGAATCCTCAGAAATTAGGCTGGCTTGGTAATATGCCTTTTCCTTAGTTTCATCACAGTGTGAAAATCTTGGCATAATATTCTTTTAAGATTTTAAAAACTAGGATTTGTTTGCTAATAGAAATTTTTTTTTTTTTTTTTGTAGAGACCGAGTCTCACTTTATGGCCCTCGGTAGAGTGCCGTGGCCTCACACAGCTCACAGCAACCTCCAACTCCTGGGCTTAAGCGATTCTCTTGCCTCAGCCTCCCGAGTAGCTGGGACTACAGGCGCCCGCCACAACGCCCGGCTATTTTTTTTTTGGTTGCAGTTTGGCCGGGGCCGGGTTTGAACCCACCACCCTCGGTATATGGGGCTGGCGCCCTATGGACTGAGCCACAGGCGCCGCCCACTAATAGAATTTTTTTTTTTTTTTTTTATTGTTGGGGATTCATTGAGGGTACAATAAGCCAGGTTATACTGATTGCAATTGTTAGGTAAAGTCCCTCTTGCAATCACGTACTTTATGGAGGCTTATTCATTTCATATGAGCAAAGCTAAACACCAGGCAAGCAAATGTAAAACACATCTCTGCTCTTATTCAATACTGACCTCTAGTGGCGTTAAGTAATAATTTAAAAAGGCTGAACAAAAAAAATTGGATAATTGAAAATACTCTTTAGATTCCAGCTGCAAATTTGGAATAACAAAATATAGGATTTTTATGGGACCACTTTTCTTATTTTAAGAATGATGTCATTTTTCTATTAAATATTTTTGAATGTTGTGGTCTATTCACTGAAAAAAGGATCTATATCAAGATTTAAATGCATACATAGTGGCAATAATGAAACGTGTTTGGTTCTCTCTGTTTGCCAAACTGAATCTATATATTTATCAGCATTTTAGCTCATCCTCAGCATATGTTACCAAGATTTATGGCTTTCAAATATGATCCAATTAAAGATGGTATGAGACATAGGAAGTCATTTTCCACAAAGTCACAGTTCACTTTTAGCTAACCACGGTTTACATTCACCCTCACTGTGAAATTAGGTTTATGTTCCAATTAACTGAAAATTATTCCCCAAATAGGGTGACACTGTGGTGCACTGTTGAAGTGTTAAGTTTAAAGTCAATGGCTCTGACTTCTTATTGCCTATGAAAATATAACACAATATGAGTTTAAAATTAATGATTTTCTGAGACCTTTAAAAATTTGTTTTGTAAAGTAATTCCCTCCAGTTTTACTCCACTGGCTAGTTAATTGATATGTTAACATCTGTTCCTATAGTCAATACACTTGGCGAAAATAAACGAGGTAGAAGTTTTACCTTTTTAAGATATGATTGTTGTTTTATGCATTTCCTCTTTTGAGGAGGGGAAAAGAAAAGGAAAAAAATACTGTGAAATCCTTAAAAACCTCTCATAATTCCATAGAATTTATATTATAGGAAAACAATAGTCCTGCCTGGATAAGACATCGAGGCCCTTTCTCTGTATTTATTTTCCTTCAGGAGGACCTATATTTATTTTCCCTGTAATTACTTCCTTTTTAAAATCTAAATCATCACATTTTTATTCAAGTTGTGTCTGTTTTTCATTCATTGCTTTCTTTAACTTTCTGTATGTCATTTACTCTCCTTATGACTATTATCATCTAATATTGATTTCCTTTCATTTCTATCTTTTTGGTTGCACAAATAATAAAGGCAATATAAGTAAAGAGTAGTGTGCCTGCTATGCAATGATTGATAATATGCTCATTGGTTACAGGAATGTAAATGTAATCTTTAGAAAAAGAGAGGGATAGTCCAATGAGGCTTTTGTTTTGATCAGCCTAATGCTTGGCTAATGTGTTTTGTTACAGGAATCAGATTTAAGAAAAGACAAACAATTGTCAGAATAGGATGGAAAATCTTTATTCAAGCCATAAATAAGAAACCACTACAATGACTGAGAATGTCTGGCTTGGAATGAAGAAGATCAAGGCAAAAAAAGAACACATGTTTTAATATCTGAATGGCTGTCATGTTCAATATTAATTAAACTTATTCTATAAATCAGTTAGTGTGAATTAACAATAAGTCATTAAAAAGTGTAAATTTAGAGAAAGAGAATTAATTTTATTTGCTTATATATTTGTTTTTGTTTTTGTTTTTTTCAGTTTTTGGCCGGGGCCAGGTTTGAACCTACCACCTCTGGTATATGGGGCTGTGCCACCCTGCTTATATATTTGTCGATGGTTTATATGTTGGCCAAACCTGGGATATATCCTAGAAGGACATAAAGATGCAAAGATGCAAACACTTTTCTTTCTTGATTTATTCAACATGTTAAAGAATAGTAGCATCTTGTTTAATAAATGAGTTTGAAGAAGTATCAAGTTCTTCATAACTGGATGTGCTTAATAGAAATCAAATATTTTCAGAGATGTCTGAGAGAGAATAATTATAGGATAGAAAAAAACCATTAGCTAATTCATATTAAAGAACACTTTAAAACATTTTAATATTTCTGTTTTTGAAAACACAAAATACTCTAAAAGTGTTAAAAAATATTTTTCTATGATAATTATCCCAAACTTCTAGTATAAGACTATTCAAATTTTATCATCTTACTGATCCTTTTGCCTTTCCTAAGCAAACAAGGCTGACCTAGCTCATACTAACTTTCTTGTTTGGCCTAAAATTAACTTCTATCTTAGAATATAAGAGTTAGTATTCATTTCTGTATTTGCTCCTAGATGTTGAAAAGCCTCTGGTTATCTACATGATTAGGCCAATTCTTTTCTAGGTGAGATCTTAATTTTATTTCCCTACTGGTTCACACACTGCAAATATCTGGATGAAATTGACTCCCAACTGGTAAGTCCATTTTAAGCCAGAGATGAAAGGAGAATCCTGAAAACCTTTCCCATTTTTCTAAGGAGATCAGACAGTCTATGCCTTTTAAGAACTCCTGACCTATCACAGCAGGCAAATATTTGGTGTCAGGGAGAGACCGCTTGAGATGAAAGAAGCTTCCTCTACATACAGACTTTTTGCAACTGAAATGTATATCCTGCAGTGATCAAAGAACTGGAGAAAAGGCCACAATGATATCCTAGGTGGACTTACTTCTCCAGGACCCTGACCCTTAGGCAATCCCACTTTACAAAACAGTATAAATCTGTGAAGGAGCAAAGGAAATCTCTCTCTACTTGACTTTAACCACCAATCTGACTACTCTCCACTATTTGGAGCAGTAAACTCTTACATAACAATCAATACAAATACTACCATTTGAAATAGGTATAGAACAAATAGGATTTTTTTTAATCATTAGAAAATTAATCATATTTTATAGTTGAAATATATTAGTATGAAGTTGGACTATTTAGCTCTTACACAATAAACAGAAAATTCTGTGGCCTTGATTGGGGTCCGTGCAATTTTATGAACCTTTCTAGAAGGATTAAGACAATGATTAATAAAAGAGAATTTAGTTGAGCGCTCCTTGCTGTGTAAGATGTATCTATAAAGGATGACTAAGGAGAGCAGGATTTTCACAGAACAACTTGCACTGTGAAAAGTTGTGCAATGAGAAACCACAAGTATGTAGAAATGGAATATGGCATATTTAATTTTTTTCTGGTGTGTAAAAGGAAAATTCAAGATACTACGTTTTTTCTCCTTTTTTTTTTTTTCTATTTTCTCTGTTCTTAATTTGCTGAAGTCCAGGTCATGGAAATGTACATAAAATGCTAAATGCCATATGATTTTCTCATTTTAACACAGCATAAGCAATTTGGGGGCACAGATATAAATGAATAGCTCCTTAGCTCTTCCAGGCCTCATCATGCTTCAGACAATGTTGGAGAAAGTGGATAGCTACAGTCAAATGTAATTTGAGGAATGTGACGCCCAGCAGCTGTGACACGCAGAATTCTACGAAGCCCTCCATGATTCGTGCATCCAGGGATCCTAGCCTTGCATGAAGGACTCTGCCCTTGAGCATGTGAGAGGCCAATGAATTGAAAGGCATTTTACTCCTGAGAACTTGTTAAGTTTTTATAGAAAACCGAATGCTGCGGATATAATTAAGGTCCTTAAACACTTGACATTGAATCAATTAAGAGAGATTTTAATACTTCAGAGGTCTGACCTAATCAGAACAGTCTTTATAAGAAAGAGCTGACGCAGATGATTTCCTGACAACCTTAAGAAAATAAACTTGCGAGCATAGGAGGGTGTGTGGCAAGAGCCTGGAGGGTGCCTCAGTCCAGATCCCAACCAAGAAGTAATAAAAGAGTCATAAAAGCCACAAGAAAACAGTAATTACCACGAGAGACCAGCCATGATGAACTCATCTGCCAGCAACCTTGAACTTGAGAAAAGACTCTAAGCCTCTCTAAACCTTGGGGATCAGATTTCAGTCCCAATTTAAGCCTTGATTTCAGCCAGAAAGATCCTGAGCAAAGGACCAGTTAGACCATTGAAGCGGTGTTTGCTCTGCTTTACCTTTTACTGTTCTCTAGGACCTCATTTTCTTTTTTTTTTTTTTCATTTTCACATTGAGCGAGTGTTATTTTTATGGACACAGTAAAGCCATCAATCTTTTTTTTTTTTGGCCGGGGCTGGGTTTGAACCCGCCACCTCCGGCATATGGGACTGGCGCCCTACTCCTTGAGCCACAGGCGCCGCCCAAAGCCATCAATCTTAAAAAAAAAAAAGAGAAAACAACTCATATTCTTTAGTAAAATAATAAGACACTGCTTTCTCAATTATCTAGCAGATCTTAAGAGTCAATGACAAGGAAAACTGTCAATGAACCCAAGTGATCAAGGCTTGTATGTTTATCTGAAACAGACTAGATCCTTTCAAAGACAGCAAAAAGAAAAGAGATTTATACTGAGATGAACCCGGATGAAACTGCTACTAGAAACAAGTTCTTATAAAGTAATTTTATTATACCAGACTGAACAATGAAGACAAGATATTTGGAACAGTCATCATTCTAACAAAAACATCAAGGTTCCCCAAACTTAGTTTTCTGATACATATAGCAGCAAATTCTTTCTGGGAGGCATGGGGGAGTTTGTGTGTATCTCATCATCATTGAGGAAATGATTCAATGCTGTATGTTACTAGAAATATTCAATTATTTGATGGCATAAAAATTGTCCCTATATGAACAGAGAGTGTTCCCTTAACTCTCTGAAAAAAATGAAATATGGTCTTCTTTAAAGACTACATTTTAGTTTGGACAAAATTTCAGTAGTATTTGTTATAAAACTTTTAGAAATATATGAGCATGGAATTATCCATCAAAATATTTTTAAATTAAAATTTAAACAAAAAACATATACAGTGTATTTCAAAAAATTTCAGCAAGAATATTAAAAATGAACTTAATTTTTTCTGTGGGCAAGTTACTACTATATTTGTTATAGCACTACAAAATTTTGCTAGTTTTAACAAATTAGCTTGTGAATCATGGAAATTGGCTCGGCACCTGTACTCGTTGGTTAGGGCACTGGCCACATACTTGGGAGGCTGAGGCAAGAGAATCGCTTAAACCCAAGAGTTTGAGGTTGCTATGAGCTGTGACGCCACAGCACTCTACCAAGGGTGACACAGTGAGATACTGTCTCAAAAAAAAAAAAAAAAGAAAGAAAGAAATGAACATTATCTTAACACCTGTATTTTACTGACAGCAATGTTTGGAACAAATTCAGTAACCAAGACAAACAAACAAACGAACAAAGAGCAAAAACAGAATTGCAAAACTTGTAATGGTTTTAGTTACTGGTTTTCAGTGATACTTTTCCTAAAAGCTAACAAAATTTCATGAACTATTGTAAATGTTCAAGTAACATACTTGTCATATACACCCATGGTATAAATCATGACCATCGGAGAGGCCAATTATCTTTTTTAACACACTTGTTCTTCACCATAGTTGAAAATAAATGCTTTCTAAATGTAATTCACAGCAAGTTGTGTGATTTTGCGAACATCTGTTTTCTTCTCTGAGCTTCAGATTTCCCGTTTGTAAAATCAGTAAAACATTATTTTTCCAAATACTTTGCCAAATATATCATCAAACTTTACTTAGTATATGAGTAAAAAGAAAAACAGCACATTGAAATAAAAACAGCAAAGCAAGAGAAGATATTTTTTCTTTTAGTCAACAAAAACTATAAACACCCTTTATATTTCAGACGTTCCCTTTAATGATGAAGACACAAACATGATAAAGTACCTCTCGGAGCCTATAGTAGGACGTTTTGGTTGTGTTTTAGATTTAAGTGCCACGTAATTATCGTAGCTGCTTTGAATGAAATGTCAACATTTTGATAAGAAAATTATTTTTGCCTGTGGGACTGGAAGCCTTTGGTCAGAGACAAGGAAGATAAATGTTAAAGCACAGGAAAGAATGATGAAGATACTCATACGGGGCGGGGCTTTTTATAAGTTAGAAGGACAAACACGGGCAGCGCCTGTGGCTCAGTGGGTAGGGCGCCGGCCCCATATACCGAGGGTGGCAGGTTCAAACCCTGCCCCGGCCAAACTGCAACCAAAAAATAGCCGGGCGTTGTGGCGGGTGCCTGTAGTCCCAGCTACTCGGGAGGCTGAGGCAAGAGAATCGCTCATTCCCAGGAATTGGAGGTTGCTGTGAGCTGTGTGAGGCCACGGCACTCTACCGAGGGCCATAAAGTGAAACTCTGTCTCTACAAAAAAAAAAAAAAAAAAAAAGAAGGACAAACACACCTTTAGTGGACATTGTATTCAGTTTGGTGTCAATGGGGAATGCAGCCTGTGTGGTAGTGTGTGTGTGTGTGTGTGTGTACACGTGTGCATGTGTGCGTGTGTATGTTCGGAAGATGGCAGTGAGGGCTGCACTTTGTCATACTAGCAACAAGGACCAGAAAAGGATTTAAGGAAACTAGATGAATATATTTATATTTCTACTATTCACTTATGAAGGAAGGTGGAGGAAGATAAAGTGTGAGACTAGAAGAATAGCCACTGTAGTTGTGAGAGAGAGTAACCAAGAGGATTGTAAGACAGTTCAGGAGAATAGGAAATCCTAAAGCAAGTTCCGTTCCTGGAGATGTCAGTGGCCAGAAAGGGGAGGACAAGAGGACCGGAAGTAGCGGGGGAGGACTTTTGGATTTCTAGTTCCTCAATGAACTGGAAGGGAGAAAATCTGAGCAGATCTACTTTTTCGGAGAGCAGAGAAGAATTCAATTTTAGAGACTTTGAGTTTGAAAAGATTATGGAATGTTCAGTTAAAAATGTCTACAAAGCAGTAGAAAAGTCTGCACTAGTTATAGAGATTTGGGCTAATTTAAAATCGGACAGACTGTTCACTGGACTTAGGTTAAAAAAATAAGAGGAAGACAAATATTTAGAAAAATAGGAACATAGTATTTATAAAAATAAATAAAGAACACTCATTTGTGTATGAAATTAAGCATGTCAAGGTGGTTGAAAGCTTAATAAAATTAAGATCATATTTTACACTTAATAAATGGGGGTATATGTTTGGTAAATATTCCAAACTTTATTTTCATTTTGTTGCTAAGAGTCATTTAAAAATTAGCCACATGATGGTGCTATGCCCCAAATCTTATAAAGTGGAACCACTTCCTAGCCCTTTGTTAAGAATGAAAAAAGAAAAAAGAATTTTACCTATTAACATGTAAATATAAATGCCCAGTGGAGAAGGCTGAGGAAGACCTTAACCAATTTGTTAAAGAGTCCTTGTGAAGTGTAAATACTGTTTGCCTCAGTATGCTTAAAAGGAAAAAGAAAATTCTATGGATCAATGTGATAATATGGCTATGTTAACTGGAAATGAACTAATAGTGTCAAGTAACATCAAAATGATTCTTTTTTTAATTTGAAAAAACTTTCACTTTAAAAAATAGGAAGAACTTTATAATTCTTCACTTTAAGCAGTTCCTATTAGATATTTTTATAGAAATTGTATAAAATTGTTTGATAAACTATGCAGGATATTAAAACTGTCCTTTGATATAACTTACATATACTCTACTCCTTCCTTCCTTCCTTCCTTCTGTCTTCCTTCCTATTTTTATTAGAGACAGGGATCTTGCTCTTGCTCAGGCTGGTCTCAAACTCCTGAACACAAGCAATCCACATACCTCAGTCTCCTGGAGTGCTAGGGTTAGAGGCATGAGCTACCGCATACCCCGGCAATTACCAAAATTTCTTAATGAGTAACAAGAAAACTATGTACTTCTATAAACATATTTTTATTTTCCATTCATGAAAGCTTTTAACTCGTGGAATTTTATATATAAGTGTACATTTATTCTTATTTATCTAGTAGGACAAAAAACACTGCTAATTGAAAACGTTTCATTTAATTTTCACTAAGACAAAAACAATTTAATTTAAAACATTTTATTCTCTCATTGTAATTATAACTCATCTGATTTTTAGAAGAGATGAAAATTTTAGTTTTATTCTAATTTTGTTACTTATTTATTGTTATATGTAGTAATACTCGACAACATACAGTAGTTTTTTTTATACTTTGCTCCATGAGGTAGGATGAAAGGGTAAAGTAAGGGCAGTTTTATCTTGTTTTGTTTGGGTTTTTACTAATATCTTGTGCCTTAGATACATTTATGAAGTTTCATAATGTTCCTCTGAATTCAAACTGTCATAGTAAAATAGCATTCTGTCACAGTGCTGATAAAGTAGATCAAAGTTGACGTTTTTTAAAAATGGAGAAAAATGCCTTTCTTCATTCTTCTCGGTTTATATAAGTCTTACATCATTTTTATCCACACAGACCCTCCCTCCACATAGAAAGTAAGAGCAGAAAATAGTAAAAAGGAAGCAAATGACAAAACAATAATGGCAATGCTGCTTTAGAGCATCAATGTATGTTTGCATTTAACATATTTTAAGTGAGTTAATGAAAGAAAACTCTGAAAACAAACAAAATCATGCACCATTTTTCAACTACAACTTAAAATCTGTTGGTCTCAAAATTAAAATAACTGATGTTTTCTAAAAGGTTACATATTCAAATGTAGAATACATTTTTTTTGGACTTTCTAAATGCACTGAGTATACTTAAAAGTGTAATTCCTGCATGAATTTGGTTTTGCATTGCAATTTTCTGCTGAAATATCAAAGAGAGAACTTTCAAAAAAAATTTTAAGATCATATGAAACTGGAACACTACCAGTGTTTGTATACACATTTTAAAAATACTCTTAATTCTTCAAGGACTCCTAATAGTAAGTAAAAAATAAAATTTTGCCTGAGCTAAATGAATATAGACTTGAATATACTATCATCATCTTCATCCAAAAAGGTCCCATACTTAAAGAACACATTTTTAAAATTTATTTAGAATTGTTATTTGTTTTATTCAGCTGAGTATTATCTTACTATTTTATTTTTTATGAAATAATACTGTCCAGCTTAATCAAATAATTTGTCTAGGTGTATGTATGTTTATACAAACATATTCACACAATAAAGTATGTATGATAGATAGATAGATTTTAAATTTTGTTACAAAAATGTCCTGAATTTTTAAAAGATTTTATAGGTGTAGTCTGCAGGTTGCGATTTTCTTTTCCAGTAGAACAATAGTTTAGTAGGTAGGGATTCTCTATGGTGGGTTCTTGCTTAGAGATAAATCACATTGCCACACTGAGAGCTAATCCGTGTATTTTATTAAGTTCTCTAACTACTCAAGTGCTTGGTGTAATTTAAAAAATGGATCAGAATATTTATAAAATGTGTTTTGGCTGTTGCTTCAATATTTAGGCAGAATCTCCCCCATTTCACACAATCTCCTTCCCCATATCATCATGTTCCACATCTCCATCAGCTTTCTGGATTATTTCTATGAGCTTCTAATTGGGCTACTTCTGTCCTTACTTCTTTTGATTTTCTTCAAAGTAGCTAGAGTAACCTGGCTCTTTAGTAAAGGAGATTTTGATCTAAAATTCACCATTGGCTACTATATCTGATCTAGGTCAAATTCCTGGCCTGGCCTACAAGGTAGGCCTTCTTCTGTGTCTTTGGCCCCATCACCAGCCCAGACCCCTTCATCCCCTGCAATCTCAGCCCACCAGCCTCCTTGTCGGGACACTCCCAGTGCAGAGGTTTTGCAACTGCTGCCCAGTCTCATATTACCCAGATACCAGGTGGCTCATTTCTCACAACCTTCAGGTCTCAGCTTAAATTTCACTGTAATACACAAGCTTTTCCTATCGACTCACTAAGAGATGCCGTCTATACTTGTTTTCAGCCTTTTGGCTAAGATAAAGTATAGAAATACAAAAAAATCAGATAATTAAGTAAGATAAATACAAAAATTATATCTTTTTTTTTACCCTTTGTGAATCATTCGTCAGCAAAAAAGCAGATGTGTTCTTATTGCTTTAGTGATAAGTGAATTTATATACCTAAGACATTACTTTCAAAGATGAATCTGTTTTGACATAATAAGATAAAGGACTATTGTTAACAACAATCCTTTCACACCAATAGCTATCCTGCCCAAATTAATTTACCAATTTAATGCAATTCCCATTAAAATACCAATGCAATTTTTGGCAGATTTAGAAAAAAATAGTTCTATGGCTTGTACGGCACCAAAAATGTTCCAGAATAGCCAAAGTTACCCTATGTAGTAAGAACAAAGTGGGAGAATTCCCAGACTTCAAGCTATATTATAAGGCTATGGTAACCAAAACACCATGGTACTAGCATAAAACAGAGACATAGACCTATGGATCAGAACAGAAAATCCAGATATGAAACTGTCCACATATTCTCATTTAATTTTGGACAGAACAGACAAAAACATACATTGAGAAAAGAATCCCTGTTCAATAAATGATGCTGGGGAAACTGGATAGCCCCTGTAAAAGATTGAACCAGGTTCCACACCTTTCACTACTCATGAAAATTAACTAATGATATATAAAACATTTACATCTAAAACATGAAACTGTAAGAATCCTAGAAGAAACTGTTGGAAAACATTCTTATAGATTCAGGCCTAAGAAATGAATTCATGAAGACCCAAAAGCAATCACAACAACAATAAAAATAAGTAAATGGGACCTGATCAAATTACAAAAGCTTCTTGACACTGCAACTGTAATCATAATTTTTCTTTCTCACATTTACAGTCTTTTGTGCCACTACCCACCAAACAACAAAAGTACATACTCTACATGCAATTATTTCTTTCTAATACTTCAGTTAACATGGCTCTTCCTCTCTTCAGTTCTCTCCCGCTGGGCACTAATTCATTTATCATTACTAAAGAGCATCCTATCACTGTCCATCATTCTCCCCTCCAAGAAATTATTGTTTACTTTCCTTATTACAGCTCCCTTACGCCCATTACTGCTCTTTCTCATTACTTCCATTCCTTGGGTGATGATTAGAACTTACCCACACTGGATTCCTCCACTATGATATCCACTCTCATCAACAATATGATGAATGAGGTATTATATTCTCAGAAAAGTGATTCATCTAAAATGGTCAAGGCTGATGTGGTAAGCATTTACTTCTGGATTTCATGTTTAAATGCATTTTTTGTCTACATTTATAGCAATAAGAATTAAATGGTAATTATACTTTGGTAAGAGTTTTTAACAATTTAATAAAATTAATAAGCTTGATTATTCAACAAAATAAATGTACACCTGTTGAATCGTAGAATAACAGTGTCTATGAAAGTAAATACTGAAGTGAGTAGGTCTTTTTTTTAATTTAAAATACCATTCATTGACCTTGAACAAGGGTTTGAAACTATGTAGGTTCACGTATACATGAATTTTCTTCAGCCTCTGCCACTTCTGAAGCAGCAAATCAACATCTCCACATCCTGCTCTTTAGTCCTACTCACTTGGAAGATGAGAAGGACGAAGAACTCAGTGAAGATCCACTTCCACTTAATGAATAGGAAATATTTTTTCTCTTTCTTATTACTTTGCAATCAACATCATCTGTTCTCTAGCTTATTTTGTTATAAGAATACAGTGCATAATATGTAGAAAATGCAAATTATGTGTTAATAGACTGTATGTTGTGGTAAGGCCTCCTGTTAACAGCTGGCTATTTGAAGTCAAGTCTTCAGGGACTCAAACATTACATGCAAGTTTTTGACTGTATAGCAGTTGGTGCCCCATTCCCTAAGTCTTTCAATTGTCAGCCATATTGCTAATTGAAGAAAAATTAAAATTACTTCTCATTTTTGAGTTTCATTTTTTTCTATTATTTAATTATTATTACTAGTCAAGGCCTAAAATTTCGTCTATGTACCTTTTTCAATTTGATGACTCCTTCTTGTGTGTCCTCATCTGTGACGATGTCAAACAAATTTCCCCCATCTCCTGGAACAATATTGTATTCGATTTCTGCATTTTGTCCAAAATCAGGATCCACAGCTCTTATTCTTCCAATAGCTGAACCAATGGGAGAAGACTCAGGGACTTTCAGGTGGAAGATGCCTGACAAGATAAATATAATTTGCATTGACAGTGGAGTTAGTAACCTATATAGTAAGATTATCAGGCTTGAAAAATATAGTCTATAGGAAGTAAATCAAGTTTAACACATTATAATGCCAAATGGAAAGGCAATTTTATGTTTGGGATTTTGATTAATAGCAATAACTTCACTTTTTACTTTATTAGAATCTGCATTATAAATAGCAGAATGTGCCAAATTAAAATTACTATGAGAAAACATCTTACATTTTAATAGCACCAAAGTGTACCAAATATCAAATGGGAGGGTTAGACTATTTATGAAATTAAATGATGCCAGTACAACAGAATCCAGAATGAAAGGCATAGATAAAAAGATATAGATGCATAGGGCAGTGCCTATGGTGCAAAGGAGTAGGGCGCCAGCCCCGTATGCCGGAGGTGGTGGGTTCAAACCCAGCCCTGGCAAAAAACTGCAAAAAAAAAGAAGATATAGATGAATAAATATTTAGATTTATAAAAAATTATAGAAAATTTATGGAAAAAGTTTCTAAAAACTAATACTTAATGAGTATAAATTATTAATCTAAAAATGACTTGTAAAATGATCATCAGTAAAGTTGATCCAAATTATAATACATGAAGGATTTAAATATAGTATACAGCAGATCAATATGAGTTATGCTTGTAAATTTTAACTTGGAAACTTGCTAGATACTTTCACTCATATTTAAAATCCAAACATAAAGTTAGTTCTATCTCACGAAGTTTTTTAGCATTAAAAACATAAAAAAGTAAAATGCTTATTTCTGTCACCAGGAGGAGCACTTATATTACTCTAAAGTTGATATTGACTCAGCAAAATCTAAAAAAATCCTCATCTATATAAAATAGCCAAGAATCATGAAAAATTGTAGCATCCTACACAAATAAAAATGTAGACATAGTTTAAAAGTTTTATAGATTTTTTTGAAAGTGTGACATACAGGCAAAGATACAGTGACATCTCATCAAAGGAAATATTGAGTTAAACAATAGTCTATTCAATTTAAAATGAGGAAAGGAAGGGAATCTGGGGAACTAAAAATACAGAAGCAAAACTAACTAACTAACTAAAAATCTGAAGTTTGCATTTGATATTAGAGTTTCAGTTTCAATTACTATTCATAAATTTTTAATAACGATTTCCCAGGGGGAAGGTTACCATGATGATTAATTTGTTTGGGAATTCAGTTTCATTTGTCAAAATTAAATTAAGGAGGTATTCAAATTGTTGCCTGCCTGGTAATGTTCGTTCAACAAATCACTACAGCATTAAAGTCAGTTGCTTCAAGAAGTTATGAGAAAAAAGAAAATCGAACTTTGTGAGTGTTTACCAGACGTTGTCTTTTTTTATTATGAATTATTTTTTGAAGTTCTGTAGTTCTTTTACACTTTCAAAATTTATTAACTTCATTAACCCCAATAACAAATAAATCTTATATCTGCACTGTAAAAGATACCTACCACTTGCTTTTATGAAATTGTTCAAATCAATTCATAAAAATGTTTACATCCAGTGGACATTACCTCAATGGAAAATAAATTTGATTTGGTCTCAAAAGAACTACATTTTCAACTAAAATTTGTTTGTTTTATATATAAAATAAAATGACTCCTTTTTGTGGTCCAAAATAATTATTTAAATACTTTAATTAATAATTTATCTATCTTCAAAAGGGATATGAGGTAGCTTTCTAAAATAAGATATTTAAACATTTAAATACATATGCAAATTAGTGAACCAATAAACATTATAGACAAGGAAAAAGAAAAGAAAACACCTCAAAACCCTCAGGTGGCAATAGCGGAGTGTTACATAGACATTATGAAGAAATCCTGCTTAAGAAAGTCATATTAATTGATCGAAGCAACAACTTGTCATAGGTTATTATTTTATGTTTCATTAAGTCTTATTCCCTAAACACTAAATATAGTGGCTATCATACAGGGATGTTAAATATTTACTGAATTTAGAGCTAGGTCTGAACTTGGAGCATCCCAATCAAAGAAGGGAGACAAAATAAGTTACTCTGTATTTCCATTGTTTACAAGACAAATAAAGATAGATATTCAAGAAGAATATGATTTCAGATGGAAATTACATAAACAGAACCTACTGCGGCTTTTGCAACCTACTGTCATTAGTGAGTATGTGTTTTGTGATAGATATATTAAATTTGGATCCTAGTGAGGCACTCCTAAAATATTAGCAAATATGAGAACGCCTGAGTTTCTGTTTAATGTGGCAAGACAGCTTGTAACACAGGTGTTAAAAGTTGTGCCAAACCTCTCAGAGACAAATCCCACAGAAAAAAGAAGAGGCACAGAACGTTTGAGTGAGTTTTCATTTTCTTTTTTTTTTTTCTTTTTAAATACCTATTAAATGGAAATGTGATTCATCAGAAACTGTGTCTATATTCTTTGCTTCTTATTGTGTGATTGTGATGGAGAACTTGAACAAAAAGCATGAGTGGTCCCACTCCAATTTCATGGTCAATCAGTAAATGCTAGAAAAAGTTCTGAATTTTTCCTGACAAAGTGGAGTGGACGTCTTATGGTTACATGTCTTACCATAAATTCTCCTCTATTAGGATATTTTATTAGAAATCTTATGACTAAAATAATCAATAAAATAGCTGAAGAGATTTGAGATAATGAGAAAAGGTGGGGGGCTATAAAGTGTAGTGGATTTCCAATTTCAAATCCTGCCAGCGTATTTGGTAGCAAAGGTGATTAGTGGGAATGAAGGGAGCGGTTGCAGAGGGCTTTCAGGAAAATATGGCATTCTAACACAAAAGGCTCTGGATAATTCTAGTTTATGAGTTATCTTTCATTTGTATGGTGAAATACAAAAATAAATATATTACACAGCAAAGGAAATAATACAGTCTGAAGTCATCTCTAAGGGATTACGATTAGCAAAGATGAAGAGTTTAGCCAGGATTGAGATCCTCCAATGTGAGAAAAAAAGAGAAAGAAAAAAGGCATGTTAGAAATCTGAGAAGTAATCGTAGGACACCATAAAATGCAGATTATTGATAACAGAGAATTTTCTTCAAGACAATATGCTGAGCTATGGAATTTATGTTTTATAAAAGAATATTTTATGTGTTCAATAAGTACAAAGACAGATATTCTTCATATTCTTCCATCAATATAAGTTAAATAGTGGTTTTTATCTTTAATGTCAGCATAGAGTATATCTATAAATTCCATTATCTAATATGATTAAAAAACTTGTGATAAAGTGAAATAATAGTGTTGCCCAAAAATGATTGAGCAAATTGCATTCCTCTAACGTGCACCCCTAAAAAATGAGATAAAATAGAAGGGCAGCAGTGATCCACTACTTCATCGTCTGTACATGACCTTCCCATACATGGAAAACACTAATACAGAGAGCAGGGGGGTTTCTATTCTACCCATAGTTGACAGACATTTCAGTAGGGTGGAAAACATGTTCATTAAGAGAAGCATTCCTCAATAAAATCTTACAGCAGGTAATAAAGTGTACAGAGTATGGAACAAGTCGGAGGAACGTGCATTAGTCATGTCAAATTGTTTAGGTTCTGTCATTTTTTTTCCAATGACTTGACATTTCATCACTCCAAGAATCTCAACAGCAATAAAGCTGAGGTCATTCAGATTAATTCAAAACTGTGAAGTAATCTTCAGCTGTGCCAAATCTGCATCACTCGTGATGTACTGTGTAATTACACTGCCATAATCTTCTAGCCACCCTGCTTTTGATGCATGTGAAACATCTTAATGGCACTACCTGTACAACATAGATTGAGAAATAAAACAGGTGACAAGAAATTGTCCACAGAGTCAATAAAAATATGTTTACATATTCATCAAGTATACGTGCTATGCTTAACAAATATCTCTTTTCCCATGGAAAAGGAGGAAGTTGCATGCAGTGTTTAATTTAGTGATCACACTGCATAACTTCTTAGACATAATATTCCCTATTAATTCCAAAAGTGAAAAGATATCTTTTCATTATAAGCTAAGTAAGCATCTCCTTAGTAACTACGTCATTTGAAAAATTACAAAAAATTACGTAACTACACTTTGATTTTACTAGACTTACACTGTGTCTGGGGTGGAAACATTCATTGTTATCTAAGAACAAAGGATGCAAAATATATTTTCCTCTTTTTTATTCAGAAAATTTCCAAGTATTGATGAAAATACCCAAAGAGATGTATTTACATAAAATACACATTATTATATTTACTCAAAAGTAAACATTATAGGATGTAAGTGAATAAATATAGTGAATGAATAAACTATAAAATGCCATAAGAACATTCAGCAATGCAAATAGCAAGAAAAAAAGAAAATGTAACAACCCATTGTAAATTCACTTTTGAAATATATTTTATTTTATGTTTATAGTAATTAGAAGTCTAAAATAACTAAAAATATATAAGAAGTCAAAGTTCAGCTGCTCATCTAACCTATGTATATATAAGTAGCTAATATGAACATAATTGTTATTTTAAAATATTGAAATACTAGAACTACCGGAAGGCTAAAGAGCAATTTTTTTAAATTTATAAGAATGTCAAATGCTAAAGTTCTCAAAAACATATTTTTGAGATGTTTTGAATTGTTCAAATAGTGATAATCAGACAAAGGCATAATAACTAGGATCCATAGAGAAGTTAAATTAATCCACATGAAAAAAGCCAACAACCCCATACATCAACAGGGAAGAGAGATGAACAGAACCCTCTCTAAAGAAGATAGACAAATGACTAGAAAACATATGAAAAAAATGCTCATCATCCCTAATTATTAGAGAAATTATAAATTAAAACTATCCTGAGATACCATCTAACCCCAGCAAGAATGGCCCATATCACAAAATCTCAAAACCGCAGATGCTGGCGCAGATGTGGAGAGAAATGAACACTTTTACACTGGTGGTGGGACTGCAAACTAATACAACCTTTTTGGATGAAAGTATGGAGAAACCTCAAAGAACTCCTAGACCTCCCATTTGATCCTGCAATCCCATTACTGGGCATCTATCCAGAAGGGAAAAAAAAAAAAAAAAAAAAAAACTTTTATAATAAAGACACTTGTACACTGTTTATCGCAGCTCAATTTACAATTGCCAAAATGTGGAAACAGCTTAAATGCACCTCAGCCCAGGAATGGATTGGCAAGCTGTGGTATATGTATACCATGGAATACTATTCAGCCATTAAAAAAATGGAGGTTTTGAAGCATTTGTATTAACCTGGATGGAGGTGGAACACGTTATTCTTAGTGAAGTATCACAGGAATGGAGAAGCATGAATCCTATGTATTCAACTTTGATATGAGGACAATTAATGACACGGGGTGGGGGGGTGGGGGAAGGGAAGAACAGACAAAGAGAGAAGGAGGGAGGGGGTGGGGGAAAGGAAATAAAAAAAGAAAGAAAATAAAATAGCAGCTAATTCTCACTTGAGTTGGATTTAATTGTGACCAAAGTACATTATTTGAACAATAACTTTTAATTCAACTTGTTAACATGTTGTTTAGGATATTGCATCCTCATTTGTAAGTGAAATATGGTTGTAATTTCCCTTTAAAATAATATATTTTTTCCAGTTTTAATATCAAGTATATCCAGATGAAGTAGAGTGAATGTGAAGTATTTCTTCTTTTTCTATTATCTATAAGATTGGCATGGTATGTTTTTTGAAATTATCTTCTATTTTTATTTATAAATATTAGTTGACTATTTTTTTGAAACTTTGGAAAAATAAAAATAAATAAATAAATAAAAAAGAAAAAGAAATAAAAACAAACAATATAGCCATGTGAATAAAAAAGAACTGTAGAGATTATGTATCTGTAGCTCTATAACCTTGAGCAAGGTATGTAATCTTTCTTCTCTGGGTCTAAATAATAGGAATATCTAAATTACAGATTTTTTGGTAAATTCACGTATACAGTAATGCATTAAACTCAGTATTATCTGTTATTACTAGTTAATTTTTAAATAATGATTTTACAGTTAATGTCTTTATATATATTATGATTTTTCAAATCAAAATGGCAATAGGAAATTGCCTATAGCAGTGTTGAGATGAAAGAAAGGGAGATGTTAAGAGAGTTCTGAAAAGTCATTTTAATTTTAACTGTAATTTTTTTTTGTGTGTGTGTGTATCTTGAAAATTGGAGAAGTCAGGAAGTAAAAACACTTTGGTAGGTGAAGAACATTTTATGCCCTCTATTTCCTCAAAAGCCTAAAGCTGTATTTTCAATAAGCCCAAATTAAAGGAATAGAAATATTGCCTACAAGGAAGAACCATCTGATCGCAAAGTTGGATTGAAGCTGTATTTTCATCAAGCATACTAAATACACGGTGAATGGAATATCTCAGTAATAAAAAAGAAATCTACTCCTGCTCATTCTTAGAATGATACCAGGATGAACGCATTTCTGGAATTGTCAGATATTTGGCACAAGAGCTTTATTGTATTGGCAAATTACTCTACCTTTAAAATGTCACCACTGCCCATTCCAGCTTTTAACTATGTACCTGAGTGTGAATTGCCATGACAAATAGCCAGCATGTTAATGGCTTAAGTTTTGTAACTTCTATATTGCAAAATTTTTATCTGAGAACAGAGAAAAATGTATTCACTTAAACTTCCTAGTTCTAGCAGTTAAACACAACACAGAATTTAGTGCTATCTTTGGGTAGTAGATTAATGACTAAACCTTCCAGTAATTAATAGCAGTGATATTTACTTCAACTGCAATTTACAGTAACCCTCTTCATGAAATGATAAGGAAAAGAAAAACACACATGAAAAAAGACTGCATTCATCTTGGTAACATTCATAGTCCAGTGGGAGAGGAAGATGTTAATTAAACAATCACACGATGTATAACAGCAAAGAAACCACTGCTCTGAAGGGAAGTTATACAATTCTATTCAATGTTTATGATATTTAAGCTGAAAATCTGAGCTGTACCAACCTGATGTTGGGTCTGTGCAGTCAGCTAATAGAAAACATTTCAAACAGAAGTAACTGTATGACAAAGTTGATACGATCATAATTTCCTGCCTTACCAGTTTGTTTGTTCAATTACTCCCTCGGTGACCTATCAACTCTAATATCACAAGTAGCCCCAGGATATTACTGTCTCCATATCCAGCAACCCATTATCTTGTCTCTTTCTCCTTCCCTCATCTAACTAAAACACATGGTTTATCATTTCAACATCATATTAACCCATGGCCTATGTATCTGGCCCGTGTCCTTTTGTTGCAGCAATCTTGCAAACCTAGCCGTTAATAATGATGTTCATCTTCCCTCCCAAGGAGGAGGTGGGGTTGACTGAGGAAAACCAAAGGAAGGCAGGTAGATATTACTATAAATTAGGATCACTAACCTCAAGTGCGCTTTTAACACTGTAGGCAAAGCAATGAAATTTGCAAAGGTAACTGACTACTATTCTCTGTAACTTCTAATTTAAACCTGTCTGCTCTGCCTTTACTCACTTCACTATATCCTTTCTCAGCTGGTGACCATGTCTATTGTTTGGGGAAAAAGTAAAATACCACATGGGAGTCCACTCAGCTTCCCAAACCTGCAAAAGATCCCAACATGCACGCTATAATAAAAACAGATATCTATTTTTCTGTCTCCCATTGCTCATCTAGACTTTCTTCTGTGAGTGTGGCTTTGTCTTTGGATGACACTTTAGCTCCTGTCTTTATCCTGTCTTCTTGGACAATATATTGGACTTTACCATTGATCTTATTGACCAGAAAGCTCCACTCATCAAACTTGAGAGAAGCAGGGGACACACCTATTAATTGCTTTTACTAGATAGAAACACCACATCGCTTTCTCTAAGGAAATGCTCCGCACAAAATTTTCCCTTCCTTTCACATGAACAGTATTTAAAAGGACTAAAAAAAAAAAAAAGGAAGGAAGAAAAAGAAAAAACCTTTCTGTGACCAAGTTGTAAATGCATTCTGATACTTCTATTGAAAATTTTGAATTTTGATCTGGGCCCACACTTTGCTATGTGGTATCCATTGTATGTCAGCTTCATGGTGCAAACTTCAATATTAACCTCTGGTTACATCTAGAAGCTTTTCTTCTCTTCTTCTATTTCTGATGAAATATCATTCATCTTCACTTCCTCTTATTAAATCCCAGCAATTGATAAATATTGCAATTTTTGTTAAGAGGCTCAACGGAGTGGGGCGCTGGCCCCATATGCTGGAGGTGGTGGGTTCAAACCCAGCCCTGGCCAAAAACTGCAAAAAAAAAAGAGTTTCTTTCTCTGCCTTGCATACTTCCTTGTCAATTGAGATACTCATAAGGAGATACAAACTGTTCATATTTGAACATTTTACAAAAAAATTTCTCCTGTCCCAAATCTGATCCCAGCTACTCCTTTCATTTTCTTTTTCCTTTCTGGCAGAACTTATCAAAGGTAGTTGCTATTACCCATTCCTGGATAATAATTACTGTGCTAGCAGCCTTAACCTGGTTATGGAACCCACCCCTCTAGGAAAGCTTCCCGTGAGATTGCCTGTGACTTTCATGTCACTACATCCAGTGGCAACTTGTCAGCAGCATTCAACACTCCTGGCCATTCCCTTATGTCTGAAGTACATTTCTCCTTAACACATCTCCACTCTTCAGGGTCATAGCTTTCTTTGTTGGTTTTCTCAGAATATATCTAGATAAGTGATTCTTAAACTTGGCTACACAATGGCCTCATATGAAAAGTTAAAAAAAAAAATGCTAAAACCCAGGGACCACCTGAAACTCCTCAAATTTAATTTTTCTCAGTTAGGCATGAATGACAGGGTTCACTATACTCCCTCCTGTTTATGACACAATCATCACCAAGAACCGTTGTCTCAGGCTATCTTTATCCAGGCTTCCTATTTCCCCAGTAACTTAATTTCTCCTGCTGACTTCATTTACTGCCTTTATGTTCATTTTTTTTTTTTGTATTTTAACTGCAGCCTATGTATAACTTCTGAGATTCATACTATATGTGGTTAAAATATGTTATTCAAAAACTGTACTTGGATATCTCCAAAGCATATAGGTTTTAACATATTCGATACCGAGCTCACAGACTCGTGATGCCTCTATCTGGTCTCTCTGACTGGTTACCATCTTAGTTGGTAGTATTACTATCTCTCCAGTTCCAAACATGACAATCCACACCTCTCCCCTTCATGGCAATCCACTTACTATTGTTGTTTTTACCTCCTAAAGTCACGCAAATCCATCCACATATTGCCATTTTCACAAGTGCCATGGCCACCAGCATCATAGATTAAGTGACTTACACTTTTTGTCTATCTTACAGCAGAAGTCTGCTAAGCAGGGCTCCACTTGACTCTCCTCTCCCCTGCACCTGAGGTGTCATTTCCATCTGCACTGCAAAGGTAAAAGGCATCATTTCTACCTCTCCCAGTAAAAATTCCCTTTCTTCCACCCATGGCCATACTCAAAATCTATGAGTATCAATATGAAAGGAAGACATTTTAAAATAGAGATTACTCTTGCAATGAAATGGGATAACAGCAATCACTTGTCTATATTCTGGGCACTTTCTATTTTTATTTTTCATGGGTACATAATAGTTGTATATATTTATAGGATACTCAAAAATGATAAATGCATGAGGTGAGATATACCTCAATGACCCTGATTTGAGTAATCCATATCAGATGCCTGCATCAAAACATCACATGGACTCTAGTTTCTGAACACTTTTTAAAGTTCTTTCCCAAATTAACAAATTTTATCCTCATATTAAGTATGTGGACTATCAACTATAATTTATAGTCATTTATGTTCTAGTAAACCTTTAACAACCATATTGGGGTAGGAAAGGAGAATATATATAAGCCCAGTTTCGGTGTTATAAGAATGTCCGCCACAACTTTTTTCAACCTAACAATGTGATGTTATTGAACAAAGAGTTGGGAAGAAATGAAGTTTGCACAACTGGCTCTGCTGATCTAGTAGAGCCAGATACCAGTCTGCAAAGGAGGGATTTAGGGGCGATAGGCCACGAGACGAAATAATTAAGTATGCTTGTAATCCTAGCACTCTGAGAGGCCAAGCTGGGTGGATTGCCTGAGCTCAGGAATTCAAGACCAGCCTGAGCAAGAGCGAGGCTCTGTCTCTAAAAGTAGCTGGGTATTGTGGCCGGAGCCTATAGTCACAGATACTCATGAGGCTGAGATAAGAGAATCACTTGAGCCCTAGAGTTTGAGGTTGCTGTGAGTTACAATACCCTGGAACACTACCTAGGGTGACAAACTGAAACTCTTATCTTAAATAAATAAATAAAATACAGTCCCTCATCTGGTCTGCCCACGTCACTTCATTTGGCTTTACTGCCTGAACGTCAATCCAAGGACAAAATGCCAATAACTCAAATGTCTTAATTTCTGCTTACTGGAGGATTCAAATTGTCAATAAGTGTGAATTGAGTGGGTGAGGCCCACCTGGGGGAAAATTCTCTTTTTCAGAGCTTGTAGAACAAAGTATAAAAACATTGAGAAGAGAGCACTAGAAGATGTGAGCGGGTTCTAGACGGTGGTGGGGCTCTAAAGATAAAACGATTCTGCTTCTGCACCCAAGAAAGGAAGGAAAACTTAGCAATTTCTTTCTGTTCTTCCAAATATTCCTGATTACTCAGCTCCCACCACTGAAGTATAAATTATGAAGCTTAATGCTATAGTTCCACTGATTTTTCAATTCAATAAACACATACCTACATGGTCCTGGAAAACTTATTGGGCTTTACAGTGTTATGTTTTCAATAAATTGCATTGTAAATCCCAACCAACTCCATTCCAAATGAGCTATGGAATACAACCTACTTATATTGATAACTTACTGATTGCCAGAATGAAATCTCAGTATAATAAATAATAACTTAGGGTATACTTGAAAATAACTAAAAGAATAGAATTGGAATGTTCCTAACATAAAGAAATGTTAAATGCCCAAGGTGATGGCTACCCTAATTTGATTAATTCACATTGTATAGCTATGTCAAAACATCACACGTATCCTACAAAAATATACAACTATTATATACCCAAAATAATTAAAAATAAAAAGTGTTTCTGGTTCTACAAATTATGTATTTTTAATATATGTGATTTATGCACCCACTGTTACTGTTAGATAATAGTAAACACACACAGGATGAAGATCTTGGCAAGAGTCTGAACATTTAAAAGTGCATAAATTACTTTCTGTTGTTCATTCCTTTTACAGAGTATATTTAATATTCTCTTAACAACCTTCATTAAATATGTAAACCTTTCTTATAGATGCCTTTAACTATGTAATTTCTTATTAATCTAACAAAACGTAGTTAGTGGATAATTCTCAGTGATATTGCCAAATAATGTTACAAAAATATTTCACAAATAATAGTAGAAATATTCTAATAAATTATAAAAAAATTAACACCTTATAATCTAAGCTCCTGAAACAATAAATGCACCTGGGAATATTTACTTATTCACTGATTTGACTTCTAACATTTTTTTCTTTTGAGATTTTATGAAGGTGATCTGTGTAAAATAAAATTTGGTAATAATCTCCTCTCACATGGTGGTCCTGGTTTCCTTTGGCCAAAACTAATTCTTTCAATAATAACCCATTTACTATCTATAAATTTTATTGAATAGTCCTCATATATTCAGGTATCACATGTGTATATAATATTTTAAATTTTCTTCCACTGATTGTATTTTACTTTTTGAACATACCCTGTGTCTTCCCTGTTTTGATGTGTATACCTAAATTGTTCCACTTGCTAATTATTCCACATCTATGTGTAAAATCTATCCATCATTTTTCAGGGACAACTTAAAGCCACTTTTGATGATATTTTTCCTTTGGTTTTTATAATTCTATTTTTTTGCAATTCTATGAATACCATACTTTAAATCACATATCGTGTTTTGCAGTGATATAAATATTTTGGTATATGTCCACCTTCCCATTGGCTAACTGTGATTTCAAGTGTCTGAAATGGATATATTATTCTATCCAGGATCTTCTCATATCTGCCCTATTATGGCTTGGGAGCCCTTCTTATACATTTACGAGGCCTGACAATTAAGTTCATGAACTTGTCCCCATGTGCTTACGTTGGCAGCATTCTACAAATAATTTAGTAAGGTCGCAGAGCATTGGAGTTTCACAGCTGTGTTCAGGTTAATGTGTAGAGGGATCTTTCTCAGTGGTGTTCATTATTGTTGTTGACTGTTTTTGGGTACCATTGTGAGAATATCAGAGCATTAATGAACATTAATTTTCTTGTTACACTTGGCAAGAGTAAGTGGAATCAGGGATATGTTAGTCCAATGTGGGGGAATAATACCATAAAGAATATGGCATTATACAAATGGATTAAGCATTTTTCTGAAGGGAGAGAAAGCGTCACTGATGACGAGAGGTCAGGCCAGCCAGTAATGAGTAGAACTGATGAAAACATTGCAAAAATTCATAAACTTGTATGTCAAAATTGTCAGCTGTGAGAAGCACAGCAGATCAAGTAAATATGAATAGAGAAACAGGAAAATCCTAATGGAAAATCTTGGCATGAGCAAGATGTATGCAAAAATTGTCCAAGAGATGCTCTCTGATGAACAAGTCAAAATCTTCCAAGACCTTTTGGAGAGGCAAGACGATGCTTTTAGTCCTGTTGTCACTAGTGCTGAAACATGGGTGTACTGATCCTACCCTGAAACAAAGCGTCAAAGTGCACAATGGAAGTCAGTCAATTCTCCACAACCAAAAAATTTCCATCAGTCCAAATCAAGAGTCTAAATGATCTTGCTAACCTTTTTTGATATCAGAGAGAGTGATCATTATGAACTTGTACCAGTGGAACAAACAGGTAACAAAGTTTACTATTTGGAAGTGCTGAAAAGGCTGTGTGGAAAAGAGGAAAATGACTTGAACTTTTCACCAACTCATGGCCCTTATATCATCACAGTGCATGAACTCACGTGACCCTCCCTCTCTGAGCGAGTTTATAGCTAGGAAACAAATAATCATATTGGAATACTTCCCTTCTAACCTGATATGAGTCCAATGACTTCTTTGTTTACCCAAGAATAAAGGACATATTGAAAGAAAGATGTTTTGATGACATTCAGGACATCAAAGGTAATGACAGCTTTGATGGCCATTCCAGGAAAAAAGTTCCAAAATTTCTTTGAAGGGTAGAGTAGGCCCTGGCATTGGTGCATAGTTTCCCAAGGGGAGAGCTTCAAAGGTGACCATAGTGATATTAAACAAAGGGATGTAGCACTTTTTCTAGGATGAGTTTTTTGTTTTTTTTTTTTTTTTTTGGTAGGATGGGTTTGCATACTTAACAGACCTTGTATAGACACAGATAATTTTTTGCCCAAGATTATAATATTTTTTCTCCAGATAGTATAATTATTAATTTATTTCATAATATCTCTTCTATACATTAGCTGCTTGAGGGAAGAGATTAAAATTTTTCTCTACTTTATGCAGTACAAAATTTTAAAAATACACTAATCTTTTGCACTTACAACTCAATAAAACACACAATCAATGAAACATCATTCAATGGATGATATATTTATTATTTCTGGTATTTGTTAATGAAATAGATTTATTATATACCAAGCCTTTTGTTTTCATGGTTTTTGCTTATTGCTTATTGGTTATTTTTCATAAAGAACTACTATAGAAGTCTAATTTGCTAATATATGTATTATAATGTCTAAGATCAATAAGAAGGCAAATAAAAAAATAAATAAATATAATCTATGTGAAATAAATGGTGGTTTTAGGGTAGTTTTCCATGTACAATTAAAGATTACCACCACAATTAGAAAATGTGTGTATTAAAGGTTGAGGTGGTTCTGCTCAAAATTGTCTACATGCCATTCTTCATTCTCCTTTCTGGATTTGCTTATACCCCAAACTTAAATATGTCTCCTTTAATCTGATTAAGTTTATCTGTACTCTGCACATCACTGATCACTCAATGTTTTCGTTTCACAAATGCCTCTTTGACTATGACTCCTTCTTGAGAATTCTATATTTTTAACTACTTCTTGTTTGTATCTATTCAAGCAGGTTGAAAAGAAAAGGAAATTATGAAAGGACAAGAAAGTAAAAGTACTAAAATAAACATCTGTGCTTTTAGATACTTCAACTGTATTATTTTACTTGATCCCCCCAGAAGCACGGTATATTATTATTAAGAAGGTATGTAATTTACAACCCAAAAAGAGCCAGTTCTGAAAGTAAAAGAAATGATTTGGGGCTACAGTGTCAAGTGGAATTATCTCAGGCAAAATAGAATAGATGGTCACCCTTTTTATTATCTTAATTTAATAATGTAAAATCGCTAGTCAGTGAGAATTTATTTCATTTACTCAGGCCCCCATGACCAAATAGAGGAGTTGAACTTTCTCCATCACTATCTTTCCCACAGCTTGGGCTCTCTCTACTCTGCAAATCACTTTACAAACATAAAACTTCTCACAGTGACTATACAACCATGTTCTTTTAGCTTTGATTAGTGAAGCAGTGGATTGAAAGCCAAGTATTCAAGTTCGTGGCTCCTTCTCTTAACTACTAGCTCAATTCTGATCTTGGAAGCTGTTATTTATATTTCATAAAAACATACCACAGCTTTATTATGCTATCCAATTATGTTGTATTGCATCACACACATAACTACAAAGTTATAAAAAATGTTTAAATAAACACAGCATACTTCTAAGGATTAAGGAAGTTAATATGCAAGTTTGTTGGTGAGCTTAAATAGTACTTGTATAATATGTGTGAGCTGCTGACCTTATTATTATCATTACCGTATTCAGTAAAGATAAGTGGCAAATGTACTACCTAGGGAAAATCTTGGCACTGGCTACTGCAATTTCAACAGGCAAATGCAGAAAATTAGGCTGAGGATTGTGAACTCGAGCACATTATAAGTAAGAGGGATGAGTAGATCCTATCCAGAGTGTTGGAAGTTTTTCTACTACTGAGTTGGCTAAGTTCTGTTGCTGGAATCCATGAAATAGCACTGACTGATAGGAGACTGTCACCAGGGACATCTTTTCTCTTATTTTTGCAGGACGACTGAAGGGTAGAGATGGGAAAGCTTTTCAATTCAGATTTTCTTATGTGTTAATTTGTTTGCCTGTTTTATTCTATCATGAAATAGGCAAATTTTCATGTTTGAGTTGAGAATTACGTAATGCCAAGCATTCCAGCCACCTCTCCAATATTTTAATTAAAAAAAATGCCACTTAAAGTGATCTGGAAAGTACAGAGATTAATATTATCAAACATTTTAAATAGTGTTTAAACATTATTATTATTGTTAATAACATTGGTTAATATTATGGACAATATCTTTAATATTACATCAATGTTAAACTGTCATATAATTCAAGAAAAAAATTAAAACTAAAGGTCATGCTTTTCAAAGATCCATAAATGTGATAGTTCATATATTTGTTTCTTCTGAGAATATGCACTATAAAACACACGTTCTCAGGACCAAGTCAGTCATCAAATATTTTCAGCACCACTTGAAAAAGATTCCAAACTGTCATTAGCAAAGAACAATGTGATATTAATTAAGTCATGATAACAGTAAGGAGAACCTAACTTAAAAATCTGTCAAGTCTATTTTTCTTTCCTTTCCTTACATTAACCTATATAGAATTTACTGAAAACTCACTATCCCTTACTATTGGAGAATCTGTCTGGAGGACAGAGTTTTTCCCTGAGCTTGTGTTCAAATTGTATTTGGTTCAGTTTAGCCTCAAAGTATCTGCATGTGACATCCATAAATTCTTTGAGAGACTTTTAAATAAGATGTATGACTATATGTGAGTATTTGTTTTATAAAAGCCTTTATGAAATACTTGGCAAAAATGAATAGATTTCAATATTTAGTCTCTGTAAATATATCTATAGCACCAGGAGTTTAAGTGAATAAAAATTCTCATGAAATACAAAATAATTTACTTATTTCCCCTATTTTAATGAATAAAGGAAATGTTTTCTCAGGGAATCAGCACTTGGTGTTACATCCCAGTAAACAGGTGATTTTGAAATTTGTTCTGCAGATTACCTATAGCAGAATCAACCAGATGCTTAACTAAAATGCAGATATCCAGGTCCAATGAAACAGACTTTGCAATGCTGGGACATGAGGTCTTGAGAAATTTTTAGGGCAAATGTAATTTGAGAACCATCGTGAGATCTACTGGTGAATAAGACTCAAGCTATCATGTTCACACTTTATCTTCCGCACACAGCCATTTTTTGTTGCCTTTTATTGAAATAGACAAAAAAATTATTTGGGAATTTAGAGGTGTTTATTTCCACATAATAAAAAGCTAGTTTTATTTAAAAAAAAAAAAAAAAAAAGCTAGTTTTGGCTCCGTGCCTGTAGCTCAGTGGCTAGGGCACCAGCCAATACACCTGAGCTGATGGGTTCAAACCCACCCTGAGCTTGCCAAACAACAATGACAATTACAACCAAAAAATAGCTGGGCATGGTGGTGTGCGCCTGTAGTCCCAGCTACTTGGGAGGCTGGGGCAAGAGAATCACTTAAGCCCAGGAGTTTGAGGTTGCTCTGAGCTGTGACGCTATGGCACTCTACCCAGGGCCACAGCTTGAGGCTCTGTCTCAAAGAAATAAGAAAAAGCTAGTTTTATAATGTGTCTTGGCTTATTTTTTAAATAACAGGAGAAGCATCATCTACATTAGACTAGCATTATATACATTAACTACCACGTTGATAACTCTATTTTTATCAAGACCCAGGTAGCATCTGAATATTAGCTGTTTGTTTAATATTTCAAACTCTTAAATTTATAGTTTTTTAAAATGATTTTAAATCTCTATATCCCCAAGTAAAGGAACACACCACACACACACACACACACACACACTTAATAAAATGCATGCAATATGTCTCTCATATATAGGCATGTACATATATATACAACATCAAAAGTCTGTCTATCAATTTTTGTCTTATTTATGTTTTTAGGAGGTGCTGACTGAAAGGTGATACATTCATGTATAGATCTACAAAATCTGGACTAAATATAAATAACACAAAAAAATACTTCTGAAAATTATGTTTTCTCCCTACACTGAAGATATAAATAGTTATAAAAAGAAGCATTCTCCAAAAACACTGGTTTAATTAAACATGTCATCAAAGAAAGAAACATGCTATCAATTTGAAATTACTTCAATATTAGTATAAATAGAATTGTTAGATTAAATCATTTATTAAAATTGATGCTAAATTTGGGAAACATCACACATTATTATATTATTAACTTCTTTGTATTACTATTAATAACCTCTACCTGGTCCTAATGAAGGAAACTTTAACTTACATTTTATAGTCAAAACTACTGTACTAAATTTATGTTAAGTAATTATACATTAATTTTTTTTAGATTTCATTGGCTCACGGCTATCCCCAGCCTCACATATGTGAATGATGGTGAAGTACTTATTCTTCTTTAAATAGAATTGTATTTCACCTGAGCCCCATCACTTTAGCCACACCTCCTTGGCATTTGTTTCAGAACAATTGCTTCCATCTTTTCCTTCCCATCCTTTCACTCATGTTGGAGATAGTGACTAGAGCAGCAAAGGACCTTTGTTTTCCTCAGGAGCATCATTTGGGTATGTGCTCAAAGAGTTTTCACTGGTTTCCACTTCATGAGCTGGTAGGCAGCAGGCTCTTGACCAGTCTCCAGCAAGATGGGAGTTAAAGAGTTCTAAATAATATGCCCCCTGAGGTAATAAAGGGAGATTGTGAAGGGAAGTGAGTGATCCTTACCATGTCTATACACATCGTGGGTAGCAGAGTGCTTTTTCTGGATTAAAAATGTATATACACATGAATTTAAAAGTGAACATTTATATATAGTTGTGAACTCTCAGAATGTATATGTGTAGTGTGTGTGTATGTATGTGTGTATGGGGATGTGTAAACTTAAATCATAGAACGTGGGTCTTTCACAGTTAATCTCAGTCATCCTCAAAACTATAAAAAAGGTCTACTGGCAGGAGTGGCTGTCTGGTGCTACCTGGCACTGCGTTCCCAGTTGCTCGCAAGGGGGCAGAGACAAGATGGCTGACTGAAGCCAGCTTTCCACAGAGGCTCCCATCCAGAAGGAGGGTTAAAGGACAGAAATTTAGCAAGTAACCTGGTGGATTAGAGCTGCACCAAGAGAGAAGGTTGAAGAATGCACATCAACCCCATTGAGGCGAGCCGCAACCCCAAGGATACGAACAAAAGGTACAAAATCCATCACCAGGCCAACGGGAGTCCACTTCCCCATGAGAATGACTCGGAGTGCCCCACAAACAAATGAGTAGAGTTCAAAGGTCTGCCTACTCCACTCCATGGAAGACACCCTCTAAACACTGGACCTAGCTCCCCTACTAGGGTGCCACGGCATTCTCCTGCCAGGCATAAAACTGTATATATTCTCTACCTACAATTCTGAGCTCCCAGAACTCCCCTCCACTCTCCCTCTGAGGTCTGGAGGCCTGTCCCCCAGGAGTCCAGATTCTTGGGTGATTTCGCGAGGGGTGTGGACAGGGTCTGGACAGCAGCTGGTCTAGTGTTGATTCTGTAGCATGGGAGTGAGGAGAGGATGGTTGGCTGAGAGGGAACCATGCCGGAGTGGCAGTGCCCCGAAGTGCAGAGCAGCAGCCATTTTTGGAAACAATAGGGCTCACCCTGGATATTCCAAAGCCTCCTGTCTCTCTGGGTAACCAGAGGAGGCCAGGAATCTTCTCAGGTGGCAACCCCCATGGAACAGATCTAGGACAGATGGGACAGAAACGCAGGCCCCATGATTAAAGGGTTTGCCTGAGGCGGTACCAGCCTATGTGGAGCACGGGGACTAGAAAACACATGTGCAGTGCAGGCTTACTCCCAGGGTGGGGCTGACTCAAAGGACTGCTTTACTTAGCCTAAGACACACCTGGCCCTCAGGGGATTGTCAGCCTATAGACAAAGGAGTGTAGAGGAGGCTAGAACAGACAGCTAACCAAGCTGCGAATACAAACCTTTGCAGCAGAAAAGACAGGGCCTGAGGGCAGGTTCTGTGAACTCAAAACAGCTTCTCTTTGCAGGGGAATTTAGCAGGGACAGAAACTAATTCCTGCAAAGTTGTTCTGTTTGGTCAGTATCATCAATCGGGGCGGGGCAGGAACTGAGTGAACACCCCCCCAGATTCCATCAAGCGCCCAAGGTTGTCAGGCCTTACCTCCCTTGCTGGATAGAGGCAGAGAACAGAAACCTGGCTGAGCAGTTATAGATTTCCTTGTGATTCAGGCAGGTGCCAACCCCTGGAGTATCTGCTGGGTTACTAGAGGCAACTGGGTCACAGCCATGCGGGGCCTATCAGTGACTGGGTGTGACAGAGGTGCAAAGTGGGGAAGGAGGCATTAACCTTCTCAGACTAATCTATTTGCTGGGTGGGTCCTCCTGACTTCAGGGAGCACCTGAGCAAGTCATACTTGAATTGTCAGCAGATCCCTGCGATCTAGTTGCCAGAGTCCTTTAGAACTTTCCCACCTGAGACATGTGCTGACTGAGACAAATGATTTGGACCTTTTGAACTGAGCCAATCACCCAAGGACTATTCAAGTGGTGTGCTGGGTGTGTGGTTGTAAGATGGTTTGATTTTCCTTTCCCAATTGTTACCTGTGGGAGGTGGGGTGACTTAATTGCTGGTATTTTTCCACAGCTGAGACTTCAACCCAGAGTAACTATTTCACTAGGGTCGGACAGAGACCAGCTTAGCCCCACCACCTCAAACAGGTCTCCAGTTTCTCAGGCCATAGCACTGTACGGGTCCTAGACAAAGCTCCAGGGGAAAAGTCAAAGGGTGTAAAATAATCATGGGGCAGAATCAGCAGAAAAACTCTGGTAGCATGAATAACCAGAATAGATCAACCCCCCCATAGGAAAGATATGGCAGATGTAACTGAAGATCCCATTCATAAACAGCTGGCTGAGATGTCAGAAATCGAATTGAGAATTTGGATTGCAAACAAGATTAATAGAATGAAGGAAAAATTTGGAATTAGAAATTCTAGGAACAATTCAAAAGTTGGAATTAGAAATTCGAGGAGAAATTCAAAAGTTGTTTTAAGAATTTAATGAATTTCGGCGGCGCCTGTGGCTCAGTGAGTAGGGCGCCGGCCCCATATCCTGAGGATGGTGGGTTTGGACCCAGCCCCGGCCAAACTGCCCCAGAAAAATAGCCGGGAGTTATGGCGGGCGCCTGTAGTCCCAGCTGCTCAGGAGGCTGAGGCAAGAGAATCACGTAAGCCCAAGAGTTAGAGGTTGCTGTGAGCCGTGTGACGCCATGGCACTCTACCCGAGGGTGGTACGGTGAGACTCTGTCTCTACAAAAAATAAATAAATAAATAAATAAAAAGAATTTAATGAATTTAAAGACAAAACCACCAAAGATTTTGATGTGCTGAAGGAAGAATTTGCAGCCCTCAAAGATCTGAAAAATACAGTAGAATCCCTCAGTAACAGAGTGGAGCAAGCAGAAGAAAGGATTTCTGACATTGAAGACAAAGCTTTTGAATGCTCCTAAACTCTCACAGAGAAAGAGAAATGGAGAGCAAAAACAGATCATTCTCTCAGGGAGCTCTGGGATAATATGAAGAAGGCTATTATCCATCTGATTGGAATCCCTGAAAGTGATGAAGTGGAATCGCAAGGCACAGAGGCCCTTCTCCATGAAATTATGAAAGAGAATTTTCCAGACATGCCAAGAGATTCTGAAATTCAGATAGCATACAGTTTCAGAACGGCAGCACAACTCAGTCTGAATAAGACATCTCCCAGGCATATCATAATTAACTTCACTAAAGTTAATATGAAGGAGAAAATTCTGAAAGCAGCCAGACGTAAGAAATTCATTACCTACAAAGGGAATAATATTAGAATAACTTCAGATATCTCTGCTGAAACCTTTCAAGCCAGAAGAGGGGGGTCATCGACTTTTAATCTCCTAAAGCAAAATAACTTTCTACCCGGATCCTGAATCCAGCTTAACTGAATTTCATTTATAATGGAGAAATTAAATACTTTAATAACATTCATATGTTGAAGAAATTTGCCATAACCAAACTAGCTCTTCAGGATATTCTCAGGCCTATCCTCTAAAATGACCAGCTCAATCCTCTACCATAAAAGTAAACTCACTCAGAATAAAACTCCAACCTCTACAGAGGCAAAAGGATTAAAAATGTCCACTGGACTTTCGAAAAACTCGATACCCAAAATTTTACCAGACTTATCAATATTCTCCATTAATGTGAAAGGCTTAAACTGTCCTCTAAAGAGGCACAGGATAGCTGACTGGATACAAAAACTCAGACCAGATATTTGCTGCATACAAGAGTCACATCTTACCTTAAAAGATAAATATAGACTCAGGGTGATAGGATGGTCCTCCATATTTCAGACAAATGGTAATCAGAAAAAATCAGGTGTTAGAATTCTATTTGCAGATACAATAGGCCTTCAACCAATGAAAGTAAGGAAGGATAAGAATGGTAACTTCATATTTGTTAAGGGTAATACTCAATATGATGAGATTTCAATTATGAATATTTATGCACCCAACCAGAATGTGCCTCAATTTATAAGAGAAACTCTGACAGACATAAGCAACTTGATTTCCTCTAGCTCTATAATAGTCAGAGATTTCAACACTCCTTTGGCAGTGTTGGATAGATCCTCCAATAAGAAGCTGAGCAAAGAAATTTTAGATTTAAACCCAACCATCCAACATTTGGATTTAGCAGACATCTACAGAATATTTCATCCCAACAAAACTGAATACACATACTTGTCATCAGCCCATGGAACATACTCCAAAATCGATCACATCTTAGGTCACAAGTCTAACCTCAGTAAATTTAAAGGAATAGAAATCATTCCTGGCATCTTCTTGGACCACCATGAATTCAGTAACAACGGGAATCTGCATACTCATAAAAAAACATGGAAGTTAAATAACTTTATGTTGAATGATAGCTGGGTCATAGATGAGATTAAGAAGGAAATTGCCAAATTTTTGGAACAAAATGACAATGAAGACATGAATTATCAGAACCTCTGCGATACCGCAAAGGCAGTCCTAAGAGGGAAATTTATAGCACTGCAATCCTTCATCTAAAGAATAGAAAGAGAGGAAGTTAACAACTTAATGGGACATCTCAAGTAACTGGATAAGGAACCCAAACTGAGTAGAAGGTAAGAAATAAACAAAATTAGAGCAGAATTAAATGAAATTGAAAACAAAAGAATTATACAACAGATCAATAAATCAAAAAGTTGGTTGTTTGAAAAGATCAATAAAATAGATAAACCTTTGGCTAACCTAACCAGGAAAAAAAGAGTAAAATCTCTAATCTCATCAATCAGAAACAACAAAGACGAAATAACAACAGACTCTTCAGAAATTCAAAAAATCCTTACTGAATATTATAAGAAACTTTATTCTCACAAATATGAAAATCTGAATGAAATTGACCAATACTTGGAAGTACATCACCTTCCAAGACTTAGCCAGAATCAAGTGGAAATTTTGAACAGGTCAATATCCAGTTCTGAAATAACATCAACCATACAAAATCTGCCTAAAAAGAAAAGCCCAGGACCAGATGGCTTCACATCATAATTCTACCATACCTTTAAAGAGGAATTAGTACCTATATTACTCAACCTGTTCCCAAATATAGAAAAAGAAGGAAGACTATCCAACACGTTCTATGAAAGAAACATCACCCTGATACTCAAACCAAGGAAAGATCCAACAAGAAAAGAAAATTATAGACCAATATCACTTATGAATATGGATGTAAAAAATTTAAGATCCTAACAAACAAAATCCAGCAACACATCAAACAAATTATACATCCTGACCAATCTGTTTTATCCCAGGGTCTCAAGGCTGATTCAATATACTTAAATCTAAAAGTATAATTCAGCGCATAAACAAATTAATAAACAAAGACCATATGATTCTCTCAATTAATGCAGAAAAAGCTTCTGATAATATCTAGCATCCTTTCATGATCAGAACACTTATGAAAATTGGTATAGAAGGGATATACCATCTACAGCAAACCCATAGCCAATACCGTTTTGAATGGAGTTAAATTGAAATCATTTCCATTCAGATCAGGAACCAGACAAGGCTGCCCATTGTCTCCACTGCTCTTTAACATTGTAATGGAAGTTTTAGCCATCGCAATTAGGGAAGAAAAGGCGATCAAAGGTATCCATGTAGGATCAGAAGAGATCAAATTTCGCTCTTCACAGATGATATGATTGTATATCTGGAAAACACCAGGGATTCTACTACTAAACTCTTAGATGTGATCAAGGAATACAGCAGCATCTCAGGTTACAAAATCAACATTCATAAATCGGTAGCCTTTATATATATCAACAATAGTCAAGCTGAAAAAACAGTTAAGGACTCAATTCCATTCACAGTAGTGCCAAAGAAGATGAAATATTTGGGAGTTTATCCAACAAAGGACGTGAAAGATCTCTATAAAGAGAACTATGAAACTCTAAGAAAAGAAATAGCTGAAAATGTTAACAAATGGAAAAACATACCATGCTCATGGCTGGGAAGAATCAACATTGTTAAAATGTCCATACTACCCAAAACAATATACAATTTTAATGCAATCCCTATTAAAGCTCCACTGTCATACTTTAAAGATTTTGAAAAAATAATACTTCATTTTATATATAATCAGAAAAAACCTCGAATAGCCAAGACATTACTCAGAAATAAAAACAAAGCAGGAGGAACCATGCTATCAGACCTCAAGACTGTAGTATAAATCAATAGGGATCAAAACAGCATGGTACTGGCACAAAAACAGAGAGGTAGATGTCTAGAACAGAATAGATAACCAAGAGACTAACCCAGCTACTTACCGTTATTTGATCTTTGACAAGCCAATTAAAAACATTCAGTCGGGAAAAGATTCTCTCTTTAATAAATGCTGCTGGGTGAACTGGCTGGCAACCTGTAGAAGACTGAAAGTGGACCCACACCTTTCACCATTAACTAAGATAGACTCTCATTGGATTAAAGATTTAACTTAAGACGTGAAACTATAAAAATAGTAGAAGAGAGTGCAAGGAAAACCCTTGAAGAAATCTGTCTGGGCAAGTATTTTATGCGGAGGACCCTCCAGGCACTTGAAGCAGCTTGAAAAATACACTACTGAGACCTGATCAAACTAAAAAGCTTCTGCACGGCCAAGACACAGTAAGTAAAGCAAACAGACAGGCCTCAGAATGGGAGAAGATATTTGCAGGTCATGTCTCCGACAAAGGTTTAATAACCAGAATCCACAGAGAACTCAAACGTATAAGCAAGAAAAGAACAAGTGATCCCATCACAGGCTAGGCAAGGGACTTGAAGAGAAACTTCTCTGAAGAAGACAGGCGCACAGCCTACAGACATATGAAAAAATGCTCAGCATCCTTAATCATCAGACAAATGCAAATCAAAACTACTTTGAGATATCATCTAACTCCAGTAAGATTAGCCCATATCACAAAATCCCAAGACCAGAGATGTTGGCGTGGATGTGGAGAAAAGGGAACACTTCTACACTGCTGGTGGGAATGCAAATTAATACCTTCCTTTTGGAAAGATGTTTAGAGAACACGTAGAGATCTAAAAATAGATCTGCCATTCAAACCTATAATTCCTTTACTAGGCATATACCCAGAAGACCAAAAATCACATCATAACAAAGATATTTGTACCAGAATGTTTATTGCAGCCCAATTCATAATTGCTAAGTCATGGAAAAAGCCCAAGTGCCCATAGATCCATGAATGGATTAATAAATTGTGGTATGTGTACACCATGTAATATCATGCAGCCCTAAAGAAAGACGGAGACTTTACCACTTTCATGTTTACATGGATGGAGCTGGAACATATTCTTCTTTGTAACGTATCTCAAGAATGGAAGAAAAAGTATCCAATGTACTCAGCCCGCCTATGAAACTAATTTATGGCTTTCATATGAAAGCTATAACCCAGTTATAACCTAAGAATATGGGAAGGGGCAGAGGGAGGGTGATTGGTGGGATTACACCTGCAGTGCATCTTACAAGGGTACATGTGAAACTTAATAAACGTAGAATATAAATGTCTTAACACAATAACTAAGAAAATGCCAGGAAGGCTATGTTTACCAGTGTAATGAAAATGTGTCAAACGGTCTACAAAACCAGTGTATGGTGCCCCATGATCGCATTAATGTACACAGCCATGATTTAGTAAAAAAAAAAAAAAAAAGAAAAAAACTATCAAACATCTGGAACCGATCAGAAACGGTGAAATATTATTTTTGGTTGAGCCAAAGTAACTTTCAAAATTCAATTAGCATTTTTTTTAGCTGTTCCTTTGGAGTGACTCATTGTATTTTTCTATCAAGAAAATTTAATTTCAGAATTTAACCATTTTTAAAGTATAAAGATACCAAAGGTAAACATACAAGAATGGGTCTTGTGGTCCCATCTAAGTGCACTGTGTTCTTGTTAATTCTAAAAAAAAAAAATTATACATACGTATTATAATGAATATTTCTTTGAAAAAACAACATATGATAGATTTCACGAAGAAAAAATGGACTAGTCTAAACCTGGATGTTGAGAAATGATGAGAGGATGAAAAGAGAAAATATTTTATTTAAACACATCAATACTTTTTACTGAATAAATTTATAGTAGTCAAGTTTTTTCATTAATAATTAAATCATTAATCTGCTCATCCTGTAGTCTTCATTAATAATTCAATTATTAACCTGGTCATCCTATAGTCTTCATATATTATGAAAATTAAATAGAAGTAAAAACATATAGGTGCACATATATAGATACTGTTTTTTATCTGACAGTTCATGTAAACAGGATCAAATTCTGCCCATTGTTCCATAGGCATTTTCATTGATGCTTTTAATCCTTTAATTTTGTTGAGTTTGTTAAGGTTAATTTCAAGACAATAACAATTTCTTAACTTCAAGTGTCAACAAGTTAACAAACTAATATATAACAACTATGTTTTATGCTGTAATTATTGTGTATATTATTGACTTGTAACTGAATCATAATGTCTAGCTAAAAACAGCCATAAATATTTTGGTAGATATTTGATCTAACCAGATAATTATTTTGAAGTGTTGTTGAAAGTAATTTGAAGTAAGAAATTTTCTTCAAACAATGATTGGTGTCCTATTTTCTACATTTAAATCTATTTACCGTACAAACAGTCCTCATATCTCACAATATATTGAACTAGAAAAAAGAACAAGCACACCTTTCCACTTTGTATACATGAAAAATCTCTTTTTAGCCTATGTTGTGTATGTCTTATGTTCATTTGTACTCATATTCTTTACAAAATTGTTGTATTATTATCTAATCATCCATATCCTTATATTAATTGGACAAAAAGAAACAAAATTGTTATGCAGAAGAAATTGCCAAAGTGGCAAAAGTGTAAATGTTTTTGCCAAATGTGAATTAACCACATCACTTAATTGATTTGATCTTGTAATGTATAATATAGATCATCTTGTTAGGTGGTTTTGTCATTTAAAATTCACGTAATGGAAACCATCAGCATTTTCCTGTAGCTTATTTTAACAGATGGAGATCATTTTCAGACATACCCTTTATTGTAGTGGGTGAAAGCTATATAACTCTATGGAAAACATTTTACAAAGAAAATAGTTTGCCTTTATATGATTTAATTTAGACGTATCTTATTCTTACCATTTCAGAAGCAGTATTACTAATTTCATTGGTGGATAGTTTCCTGGATCATCTGTTGTGAACAGTTTTCTTGGTTATTTGTGATGACAGAGGCATCAAAGGTAAAGTATTAAGAGTAAGAGTGACAAAAATTTACCAAAACTTGGACAAGTTACTTAATCTTTCTTCATAATATGGACTTGTTCCTCAAATTCTAAAATTTTAAAAATATTATTCCACCGTTAAAAGATTTAAAGGAGAATGCAAATGCAAATCACTTTGCATAGTCATGACACATGGTAATTTGTTAGTCAATGTCATGGTCACCATCATCATATCAAATTGGAGGGGAGTTCAATATTTCAGAAACTATTTTACAATGACAAGATAACAAACTATTTATACATGAATAATGGAAATGCATGGGCTACTCAACTTTTTTCCATCTCAAATTTATATAAGGTTATAGATGGAAGTGGGTCTTAACAATGTCAAAGCCAAACACACAATTAGTAAATTTTTAGAAATCATTTTCTGTTGTTTACGCTAAGGAAAATAAATCTCATGGAGTTCATCTGATGAAAATTTCTTTAGCATAATTGCTTAATAAGCATGAACAAATACTGCCAGTTGTGAAGAATTTTCTTCTAAGTTATTTATATAGAAAACTCATGTTTTCTTGACTTCTGTATTCAAAAGGAATCCTTTCAGCTTGTAATTTTATATCACATTTGCTGTTTAATTGCTCTCTAGGGGAAATAGTCTGGGAAAGAGAACATTGGCTTCTAAAGAGATGGCTTTTCTGTTTATAAATGTGTTCTGTCTTTTCCTCTAAAAGATAAAATTCAAAATGACAGGATAGCAAAAAGATCTTGACTCCATGGCAGGCAAAACTTCAAGGGGATTAATTTTTTGTTGATTTAAAAGGTGAAAAACTCTTTTTTCTTATGATTTAAAAATATCTCCTATGTAGAATAATTTTATATGATAGTCTAAATCTGGCGTCCTCAAACTTTTTAAACAAGGGGCCAATTCACTGTCCCTCAGACCATTGGAGAGCCAGACTATAGTTAAAAAAAACAAACAACAACAAAAAAAAACTATGAACAAATTCCTATGCACACTGCACATGTCTTATTTTGAAGTAAAAAAACAAAATGGGAACAAATACAATCACACTGCCTCATGTGGCCCGCGGGCTGCAGTTGAGGACCCCTGGTAAATGTTCAAGCAACACAATCAGAAAATAATTTGATCACAATGATCTGCTTGACCATTTCTTCTGCTCTCTCATTTTTCTGTTTATGGGTGGTGACAATTTAATATAAACTGTGATTTTTTTTTTTTGCAGGTACATTTTAAGGTTTTAGTTTGTCAGTTAAAGGAATATCATAACTTTTTATTTTAATGTGATGATAAATTAGACGGAATTTGAACTTGAGAATTAAAAAAAGTCAATATTATTGATCTTGGATAAGTTATTTTATTTTATTCTCCATAAGCCTCAATTATCTTAATGGTAAAATGTGGAAAATAATGATCTCAGAGTGTTGTTGTGTGAAGGAATGTTTTAAAAGACCCAATGCCTGGGCGGTGTATGTGGCTCAGAAGAGTAAGGTGCTGGCCCCATATGCCAGAGGTGACAGGTTCAAGCACTGCCCAGCCCAAAAACTGCAAAAAAAAAAAAAAAATCCAATGCCTTTTTTTTTTTTTTTAGAGACAGAGTCTCACTTTATTACCCATGGTAGAGTGCCATGGTCTCACAGCTCACAGCAACCTCCAGCTCTTGGGCTAGGCAATTCTCTTGCCTCAGCCTCCCAAGTATCCAGGACTACAGGTGCCCACGATAATACCTGGCTATTTTTTGTTGCAGTTTGGCCAAGGCCAGGTTTGAACCCGCCACCCTCGGTATATGATGTCAGCGCCTTACTCACAGAGCCACAGGTGCTGCCCAAGATCCAATGACTTTTATCCACTGCAAATGAATCTCACCCAGTCATCTTTGGAACACTGGAGATTCAACCTTGAGTAAACACCAAAGAAGCCTACTAACTTACCCAGGTTCTCTTTATTTTTCAATATGACCTAAGCAAACCATCTTGGTTTCCTATGAACACACTAACCCTTTCCATCATTAAGACCCTGTCACACCCTTGTGCTCCAGCCTATTTGTTGGGGTCACTACCTTAATTTTCATAAACGAGCTTTCACTCATACCCCCGAGGATATATTCTTCTACTGTCTATATTTATGTACCCCGATCTGAAAGTTCTCACTGCCATGCTTGTGAATCAGGATATTAACATTACCTAAGAATATATTTGTTATCTCCCATAGTCTAGATTGAAAGTAATTTATATGCACAAAACCCAAAGCAGGACCCAAGTTTATAATGCCACTTTTTATACACGAGCAAAGTAATCTCCCAATCTGTCCTTTTCCATTGACTATTAAAGTTTACCACACATATGCAGTTTTAAAAACTTAAAATTTAGTGCTTTGAAAGTTAGCAACATATTCTTTAACAATACGGTATACTAGAGAAACAAATATTTATTTATGTTCTTTGTGTTTCCCTCAATAGCAAATTAAGGAAAAGTACTGCTCTACAACTCTCTATATGATACGATCATATTTATAACTACATATTCATGCCCATTACATAAAAACCATATATCACACACATTCATATGCTAAAATACTATTTCTTTTCTCTTTAATTATTTGAATTTACAGACAGAAATTGTATATCTTTATCATGTACAACATTATTGTACCCTCAATGAATCCCCAACAATAAAAAAAAAAATTGAAAAAAAAAAGAAATGTATATACTTAGTGTAATGGCTCAATTGAGCTAGTTAACATAAAGCTAAGGTATGATGATTTCTAATAATCACCTCTACAACATTGGACCACTAGGTATTCAGATCACTAAGTAAAATATTTAGAAAGAAAATATAGGTTGATAGCTTTAAGAAAAACAAAATGGGTAAAGTAGTATAATATGAAAAAAAAAGGCATTTAAAGTAAGGAATCCGATGCCCATTTATTTAAATATTCTCAGTGTTATATATTTTGCTAGATAAATTCAGATACTCCCCTTCTGGTGTGGGAAGAATAAAATTGATTCGTTTTGTTTTTTTAAACTATTCACGTAAATTAGTAACCAATAATTTGATTAAGATCCTTACAAAATCTGTAATAAAAACATTTAGCTTCTGCACTGGAAGCTGTAGGGACACTGAAGTAATCCTGGAAAGTGCACTAGGAATCAAACAGGTATTGATTGGTGTTAAATGTTATGCTGTAAAAGAAAACCAGGTGCAACATGAGCAAGAAGAACTTATTTTCAATAAGAAACACATTTACAGAGAAGATACAGGTGTGAATCATTCTATTATCACAGGAACTATAGCAATTTTCACCTATTACGAAACTAAAATGAAATAGCTGGTTGGAAGTACAGTCATGCAAATATGATCAATATCATCTGATACTTAGATGAAAATATGTGAAAATGTTTCAACACATGTAATTGCCAAAGAAAAAGCAGAGAGTTCTAATGGTAATTATATAATTTGTAATTTCCTAGCATACGTGTAATAAATATGAGGTCTTAAGTTACATCAGAATTTTGCATGCTTATGTTACTTTTTCACTTAATAAGGAATTAGGGTAAGGTATCAACCTATTGTGAATATTTTGCTTCACCACAATTGATAGCATAAGACACATTGTTCAGCTATTGACTCATTATTTTCTGTTCAAGTAGCACTGGACATGATTCTCATCAAAAATTGAAATTCTGAATACATGCGATCTTTAAATTATTAGCGTTTGCTTCCTAAAGACCAAAAGTTTCTGGAAAATTAATTCAACTCTGATAGTCTTGAATGACATTATAAAGAATAAATGAAAGATGACACTAATGTAGATTTAACAGAAAAGAAGACATACTTTTGGGGAATCTGGGGGGATTGTCGTTGACGTCAGTGAGGGTGATATTGACTGTTGTCGTTCCAGCTAACCCTCCCAGCTGTCCTCCCATGTCCTTGGCCTGGATGAGCACTTGGTATTGCTCCTTGACTTCTCTGTCCATGTTTGGCAAAGCTGTTCTAATGACACCTAAAGGGGAAAAATAATAATATAAAATAAATATTAAACATAGCATTTTCCAAAATTAAATAGCATGCAAATAGAACAACATGATTCCAGGTACATTTACTAGCGAAGACATGCTAGCTACAATTATGTGTCTTTTAAAAGGTGAAACACCCAAGTGTTTGATGATTAGGACATAATTTAGTACATCATGGTAATAGTCACATTGTAAAATGTTATGCAACAGTGAAGATTATGGTTAAAAAACAATGTATCAGCTTTGACGGATGTTCATCTTCTTTAAGTCAGCCAATTAAAGAGGATTTATACATTTGATTCTATCTTTAGAAAATTGTTTTGAAATAACTGATACACACACACACACATATACACCAGAAAATTTACGTGTATGCGATAAACTGAGTGTGCAATTTTCAATGATTACTATTTTCTAAGTTCCTCTTATCTTTATTTTCTGGGATACTATATCACTTTATTTTCTCAAAATGCATAAAACACCTTCCTTGCATATTTTGCCTTTCAGAATTCCTCTTAATTATTTGAGCACCAGAATTTCACCATGTTTCTCCAGCACCAAGGACAGCGCCTGATATTTAAAAGAAACGCCGTGAGTATATGTTTACCAGTTAACTAAATGAACGACCAATAGAATCATTGAATGAACCTATAAATAATTAAACTTTCAATCTTGAACGTTACAGTATGTATGCATATTTATACATAATACTCATTTTTTATCCTTTTTGCCAAGTGTAGAACTAATTTACATTTATATTTATTCATAGTGAAATAACTATATCCTTTGGATTCTTTCAAGTAAAATCATAAATAAATTTTATACCAAATTTGACTCTATAGCCAACAGTTTTAGAGACAGCTTTACCTTAAATCCATGTGGCTTTGGTAGTATGGTTTCTTACATAAGGTAGTGCATATGAATAACAAAGATAATATCTACTGTGAATAAAAACATAAAACATCCAAATCATAAACCCGATGTATATCCGTCTTTTTATCTGTACTTTCTACTGTTTACTTACCAAACTGTTTTCTTGTTGCTAATTCAGACTTAACTACATCCAAGATTTCTTCTGATTCTGGGCAGGAGACTGTTGCAGAAAAGATAATCTTTATTTTTCCTGCTGCTGCTTTATTGATGAATTGATATTGACACCTTTGTGGTTCAATCTGTTTGTTCTCTCTTTCGCTTTACCGTTCCAAGGCTCTTAACTAAGAAGCTTTATCTTTACATCTCAGTATTCTGGTCCTACACACCTTAAGCTGTGTGTCTTCCTGACTTAAAATGCTTACATTCTCTTCTTTTTCATGAAGAGAGAGGAGATAGATATTGAGATTCTTTCTGGTTATCTGCTAAATTGTATAAAGAGTTATCTTCTAGAAGCCAGTTGGATTAAAACATTAATGTACAATTGAGAAAGAAAATAAATATTATTAAAGTTCTGTAAGAGGAGTTTTGTCTGATGATTCGTTAACATTGTCAAGACACTAGCCCCTCCATTGCTCTGCTTGCGCTGCTGCTCCATCCTGTGTCTGATGGGTAACTTGCCTAACTGGAGAGTAGTGTATTGGAATTTAGAGAGTAAAGGCTGTTGTAGATGTAGCTGGAAAGGCAGTGTCTCGCAATGACTATGCTACAGCTCTCCCTCCCTGACACCTCTTCCATTTAAAAACCACTATTCCAGAGAAATAAAATATAATATTTATATATTTTTATGAACCCAATTTGATTCATTTGCACTGTATGCATGTATCCAAACATCACATGCACTCTATAAAGACGTACTAGTTTTAGGTACCCATATTAATTAGGAAATAAACCCACAGGACAAGAGAATTTTTAATATTGTAATATATTGCAAAAACCTGGGAAGAAAATCTCCTTTGTAGGAAGTTACTCTTTTTGTGGTTACTCATTGTTTATTAGCTCCCCGTTAACATTTAACAATAAAAAGTGGATTGCATGGTCTTGAGATAAGAGGAACTTTGAAAAGACTAGGCTAATGTACTTCTACAGAAGAAGGTAACCAGCAAAAAAAAAAAAAAAAAAAAAAAAAATGCCAGTGTTTGTATGACCATGTCTCAGCTAAATTCCCTTAGAAACATAATACCCACTTTGGTTCTGGGGCCTTGGGGAAGTGATTAAGTCATGAATGGTCAACCTTTTGAATTGATTAATGCCTTATAAAAGGGATGGAGGGAAACAGTCTTGGCTTTTATGCCCTTCTGCCTTCTACCCTGTGAAGATACCACTTTATGGAGTTGTCTTGGATGGAACATGACCTCAGCAGACAAGGATCCTGCCAATCAATGTCTTTATCTTGGACTTCTCAGCCTCCAGAACTGCAAAAAAGCCCATTTCTATGGTTTATAAATTAGCCAGTCTAATTTTGTGATGGATGCACAGACAGACTGAAACAGAAACACTGTGTTTTATTATTTCAGGTCTTAGGTTTAGGTTTAAGGATCCATCTTTACTTATCCCTCAATATTTGTATATAAAGATCTCCTGATGGCCTTGTGGAATACTAGCCAAAGCCTACAAAGAAAAAAAGAATGAACCCATGAATTTTATAGAACATCATAAACATTTTACAGTAGTGATGCCACCAATTTTAATTGATTCCATGTAATTCTGAAATAAATCCTAACTATTGAATAAATGGTAGAAATATTGAATCCTTATGTGACTCTTGAATCATGTACCTAATTCACTTTTTGACATATATAATCATTACAATTACAGTAAAAGCAAACATGAGAAAAATATTCAGCCAGCTATTTTTTTCTGCCAATACGAATAGACAAATATGGTTGAGACAGTTATAAATTTAAAATAATGTATCAAAGGATACTCAGGGATATAATGTCCCTCTGCAATTACTTTCATATTTTCTGCAAGTCCCTAAGTCTTGATGAGTGGCAGTTTATTTTGCAAAAGTAAGTGAAATACTTTGAAGACAGTATTTTGAGATGAAAATCATGAAATCCTATCAATATTATATAGGAAAAATCTTAAAAGATTATATATGCTAATCCAGGGCATGGTTTTACACAAGATATTTTTTTAAATGAGGAATAATTGCAAAACTGTGACAAGGGACAACAGACTCAGTAAGTATTTCTATCAAAAGATGTGTTCTAGCCAGGTACTATGACTAGGATTGAGCATATTTTCTTCTATTTGAACCTCCAGATTCACTTTACACACTTTTCTGGGCTTTGTTCTTCAGCTTCTGGTTAGCTTAGCCCCAGTGATGAGAGACTGGTAGGTATAAAGAGATTGAGCTTCAGTTTTTGTTGTCAGGATCCTTCTCCAGACAGACTGCGAGTCCCCCAGACCCCCTCATTCATTCAGTCCTAGTGTGGCAACTGCACTCACAAGTTAGTTCTTCTCCAAATACTTACCTGTTCCTTACAGGTCCCATAGAGTTTGTTTATACCTTAGGAAGCAGTCCTTTTATTAAACTAATCTCATATTGCCCCACAAGTTCCATCTGTTTCCACCTGGGATGAATCGATACACTCCCTCTGCAAGTTTCTCTATGTTTAATGGGTGTGTGTTCATGGGAGTGAGGAGTAGATCATAGAGAAGTATCCAAATAATTAAGCTAATTTCTGGAGATGAGGAGGACTGTTAGGAGGAAAATGAAATCAAATGCCTCTGAAGTGTTGTCAGAGAAACCTCTGAGGAAAAGCTTTCCAGCTAAGCTCCCAGGGAAGAAGATAAGCCAGATCTGGACAGAGCCCAGGGAAGGAAGCAGAGCATCACTTCCCCAGACCACGCAGGAAGGGTGGTGGTCAGTGTGTCTGCGGCCAGTGGGTGAGGGAAGGACGGTAGGAAATGAGACCACAGAGGGCAGGAGCCAAGGTGAGGTAGTGGTTTTCAAAGATACATAAGCCCTAGCAGTGGTTCTCAACCTTCCTAATGCCGCAATGTAATTTCATTGTTAAAAAGGGGTCGCAGCCCAGAGGTTTAGAACCACTGCTAGGGGAAGCATCTTAAAAATTATGGAATTCTTTTGGCTACTACAAAAACTGAAGTCTTCTCTTGCCTTGTATTTAGTAACAGGAAAGAAACTACAACTTTGGAAACTGTCCTGTGTAATACTAAACCCTTTTCAAATTCCTGCCAGATCTTCAAATAGGTTAATAATAATAATAATTATTATTATTATTATCTGAGACTGTTCAGAGAGGGAAAGAGAAAGACTGTTTTGTTGTGTTGTGTTTCACTTTCAGGAACGTAACTCCTTCATGGATCATGGGGAGACTTGCTTATCTAAGGTGAGATAAGTGATACTGGTCAGGATTAATAAATTGACTACTAGTCTAGAATCCATCATACTATTTTTTCTTTTTTTTTATCTATGGATTCCCAGTTTAATCAGTTCTGTTTAGAATCTGTTTTTTGATGCCATATGTATAATAATTTACAGCCCTTAGGGTTAGAACCTATGGTCTTTAATGTACAACAAAACACTTGCTGGCGAGTAGACAGAACAATCAGGTAACTGGCCATATAAAAGAAATCCTCTTGGCATTTAATATGAAGCTCAATTTAAGTACTTCCAAATTATGTGTTTTACAAGCAGATACCCCAAATTCCATTTAGTTATATAGTTTGCTTTACTCATGAACTTAAGAAAAATAAACACTGAGTTTTCAGAGTAGACCTCTTTTAACAGGTTGTTTGTTTGTTTGTTTGTTTTTTAATTGTTTGGGATTCATTGAAGGTACAAAGAGTTAGGTTACACTGATTTCGTTTGTTAGGTAAAGTCTCTCTTGTAATTACGTCCCACCCCCACGAGAAGTGCCATACACAGTGACTGCCCATCCCCCTTTCTCTTCCCGACCACATTCTTCATTTCCCCCTTACTCCCCCACCTTGTATTAAATTAGCTCCTGCGTCCATATTAGAATTGAGTACATTGGATTTTTGCTTCTCCATTCTTATGATGCTTTACAAAGAAGAATGTGTAGAACCCATCATGCTGTTAAAAAAAAAATACCATAGACTCATGAAGGAAGAAAAAGAGAAGACTTTATTTTCAGAGGGAAGAACAATGGACAGACTGGGAACGTACTTTCTGTGAAATGAAGTTGGTATATACATCTTAGGGAGTCAGCTTCATATGTGTAATGAGCGGAGTTGAGGACATCTATGAATATTCATGAGGGAACTCAGGTTCATGCTCAGTAGATAAACATTTTTAAGACATATTCCATATTTACTATTGGGTCAAGTTTTAGCATTAAAATGAGATGGAATTTGGTTCATTACATCAAAAGACAAACTATAGGGTAAAAAGTTTGAGTGCAGTCTCCACAAACTGGCTGAAACTAGTATAAGGTCTGTAGGTATTTATTAGTAAAACATGTTTATAAGAGTGGTTCTCTGTCCAATCCCAGTCGTAGTGGCACTGCAAAGTGGGGAACGGGGATGTCACCTGGCATGCTGTGGTCTTTCAGAGTTGGTTCTGAGATTTTTCCAGCTGTAATTGTTTCAGCAATGCATTGCAAGAGGTGATCTCTGCTGAAGTACAGGAAAGAATCCTTATAGCAGTTAATAACCCAAGAATACATGACTATTATGTCATCCTGTTAGCCATGAGATTCTGGTTGTTTTGTTCTGTTGGTTGGTTGTTTTTGGTGTTTCTAATTTTAACCATAAGGAGTACAATTTATCTGTCTTTGGGATATTTTAGCAGTACAGTCTCACATCAATAAATATATTTAACAGTAAGCAGAGCAAGCAGACAGCCCTCAGAATGGGAGAAAATATTTGCAGGGTATAACTCTGACAAAGGTTTAATAACCAGAATCCACAGAGAACTCAAACGCATCAGCAAGAAAAAAACAAGGGATCCCATCGCAGGCTGGGCAAGGGATTTGAAGAGAAACTTCTCTGAAGAAGACAGGCGCACGGCCTTCAGACATATGAAAAAATGCTCATCATCTTTAATCATCAGAGAAATGCAAATCAAAACTACTTTGAGATATCATCTAACTCCAATGAGACTAGCCTATATCACAAAATCTCAAGACCAGAGATGTTGGCGTGGATGCGGAGAAAAGGGAACACTTCTGCACTGCTGGTGGGAATGCAAATTAATACATTCCTTTTGGAGGGATATATGGAGAACACTCAGAGATCTAAAAATAGATCTGCCATTCAATCCTGTAATTCCTCTGCTGGGCATATACCCAGAAGACCAAAAATCACAACATAACAAAGATATTTGTACCAGAATGTTTATTGCAGCCCAATTCATAATTGCTAAGTCATGGAAAAAGCCGAAGTGCCCATCGATCCACGAATGGATTAATAAATTGTGGTATATGTATACCATGGAATACTATGCAGCCTTAAAGAAAGATGGAGACTTTACCTCTTTCATGTTTACATGGATGGAGCTGGAACATATTCTTCTTAGTAAAGTATCCCAAGAATGGAAGAAAAAATATCCAATGTACACAGCCCTACTATGAAACTAATTTGGGACTCTCACATGAAAGCTATAACCCAACTACAACTTAACAATAGGGGGAAGTGGGAAAGGGGGGGGTGGGTAGAGGGAGGGGAATCGGTGGGATCACACCTGTGGTGCATATTACAGGGGTATTTGCGAAACTTGGTAAATGTAGAATATAAATGTTTTGGCACAGTAACTGAGATAACGCCGGAAAGGCTATGTTAACCACTGGGATAAAAATGTGTCAAATGGTTTATGAAGTGAGTGTATGATGCCCCATAATCATATCATTGTATACACTTATGATTTAATAAAAAAATTAAAAAAAAAAAAAAATAAATAAATAAATATATTTAAAGACTGTGTATGGGATCATTGACAACTCACAAAAGTATGTTATTTAGTCCCTACAAACAGAATAAGAATTTAGAAAACTCCAATAAGAAATGCCTTCATTACAATCATCCACCCCTACCAGTAACAGGTTTTGAGAAGGTGCCACTGGACAGTCACATCTTGAACCACGTAGACTGCAGCTATCAGCCACTCCAGATTAACTGAGCCCCGTTGCTTCTCCAAACTTCTCATCCTTGCTCTCTGTACCTCTGTGAATGCCTGGCAGTGCCCACTTAGTGAATGTCTTTCCAATTTCCATTTCAGTCCTTTTTCCTTCTGTGAAGCCATTGCTGACACACCACAAAGCTCCAGGAAGAAACAACTGTGTACCTGACATAGGATTCAACACAGCACGTAGAACATTTCGTTGTACTTCTTTACCTGCTCGCCTACCTACTTTCCTTACCCCGCTACTAGAGGACAGAGAGAAATTTTCTTTTCTCTTTTTAATTTTTGTTTTGTATTGTTCCTGGCACCTAGTCAATGTCTAGCCCAGAGTATGCCTGTACTTCTGTTTTGTTTTTTTAACGTAAGTGTACATTATTTCTTCAACTACATGTAGCAGAATTAAGGGATTTTTTTTTTTTTTTTTTTTTTTTTTGGCCGGGGCTGGGTTTGAACCCGCCACCTCCGGCATATGGGACCGGCGCCCTACCCGCTGAGCCACAGGCGCCACCCTGAATTAAGGGATTTTTATTCTTTAATTTGGAGAGCTTTTTTTTTTATTTTTTTAGTTCATATGATGGTCATGATTTTAAGATATCTTTCATTTTTCTTTCTCTGCCTGGAAACCATCAAAAAATAGAATAATTTTTCCTTTTATTTTTCGTTTTAAGAGAGAACATATACTTTTCTCCCCTCTTCTGCCCATGCCCTGAAGAATCCATTTCCTTCATTTCCTTCCCATAATCGCTATTTATTTCGTAGTAGACAGATTTTGTTTCCTTAAAAAAAGTGTTATCCATCTGCAACTCCTCACCCTCTTATTTTAAAGCTAAGTGCCTAAGTACTGGGAGGCAAGTCAAGTCTTTATTTGATCAGTCTGAATAGTGTCATGAAAAAAGAAAATATTTTTTTTGTCAGTAGTATCAACATAAATCATTTGTCCCTCTCAGATTCCTAATGATTTAGACCAGTTCTGTACCTCCTTAGGGGGCAGGGAATGAACCATGGGTGCATGGCTTTGTTCTTCTCTCATTGAGGACTATAACCCAGTCTGTTCTCAGAAGATGAGCTATCGTGGTGGGGTCAAAACATAAGCCTCTTTTCTGAAATCCCTCAGAGACTGAGTGTGTCCCTCAGAGTAAAGCTCTCACATAATCTTCACCTTCCCACTGAGTGCTCTGATCTTCTCTCCTGCAACTCCCTCCTTCACTCACTGCAGTTGTATCTTCTCTCCATTAGAAATGGTCTTCCTAAGGCTTGCTCATGAATAGTTCCTCCACTTACGATCTCATCTCAAAGTCATCTTCATAGGGCTTTCTTGGCCCTTCTAGTTTGATGTAACCATTCCAAATTGTATTAAAAAAAAATCAACACACTGTATACCCCACAAAAGCATAAATGTGTTCATGATCTATGTGCATATGACTTAATAAAAGGAAAAAAATAAATAAATGTCATGCTAACTTAGTTTTTTACTGCTTCTGTAATAATTAAAACAAACCCAATGCCAATGGCTTAAAACAGCACAAATTTAACATCTTACAGTTGTGGAGATCAGAAGTCCAACATGGGCCTTACAGGGCTACAGCCAAGGTGTGAGCAGGGTTGTGCCTCTTTTCTAAGTGCTTTCCAAACTCTAAAGGATGCTGAATGCCCTGGGTCCTGGTCTCCTCCCTCCATCTTCTAAAGGCAACAGCAGTATAGCATCTTCTGATCTTTTTCTGACTCTGATTCTTCTGCCTCCTTCTCCTACTTATAAGGAACCTTGTGATAATCCAGAATAATCTCCCTATTTCGACAACAGATTATTAGCAATAGTAAATCTATTTGCAACTTGAGTTTTCCTTTGCTGTGCAGCATAACATAATCACAGATCCTGGGAATTAGGACATGGACATTATTATTTGGGGGTGGCAGCATTGTTCTATATAGCATACATACCTCTCTCCAACATTTAATATCCTTTTCTATACTTTATCACTCACTCCTCAACCCTTATGCTATTCATAACACTATATGTTTTCCTTATTTACACTGTTCTGTGTTTCCCCTTTGCTGCTCAAGGTAGGGGTGTGGTCGTTGGTCTTTATTTTTTCTTCTCTGCATAATGCCTACCTAAAGGAATATCAGGCATATGGCAGGCATGTGATAAATATTAATAAAACAAATACATTAACACAATAATAACTAAGGAAATAATGGGAAAATATGCATGTATCATTTAAGAGAGATTATGATTTAACATATTGCTAGTAATCTCTGTCCTTATTGATCAAAATACTTGTGTAATTTTGAATAAGATAGAGTTGTTGATAATAGACTTTAGTGTATCATAGCTATTGTCTGATGAAAAAAATATTGATTAGACATTATTTTTAGACCTGAAAAAGATCTCTCTCAGTAGGTCATGGGCTCCAGTGTTTACAAAGCCGTGATTAACCTTTTCAAATAAAGATTTGGAGGAAGCATCACAAAATATATTTTAATTCACATGTCTATAGGGATAACTAGTAGATCGCAGGGTAGAAACAGTAATAATACTGAAAGATTGAAAACTTTGGCAGTGATAATACAAGTTTCTATTTTCAATTCTACAGTTCAGTTATATTAAAGTATTGAGAGGCTTGATATTACAGCAATTAATATGAAAAGTTACTGAGTTTCATTCTGTTTTAGTTTTACATTAGCCTAAAATGTACAATGTATTTTTTTCAATGCTAGTGCATTTTTGTCAATAAAAATGCTGTGCCCATCCCTGCACACATGAAGTATGTTTTGTTTTTTTTTTTTATCACTTCTTCTTATGTATTTAGAAGACAAGAATAGTTATAGTCAGATTACTTTCAGTAAGAAATGGAGTTTAGGTACCAGAGACCATATGAATGCAACTTCCCAACTATAGTGTGCCTTCACTGTTCCTCAGAACATGAGTCGCTTGTCCCACAGAGTTTTTACTCAGGAGCTTTTCATCCCTTTGCCCAGATTACGTCTGGTATCTCATGGTAGCACTACAAAACTGTAATCTAATTGTATCCTATAAAACTATAATCTAATCTTCTGAGGACCCGATGAGTTCCCTCTGATAAAGGGAATCCACTTGAGGATCTACTTGATTCATCTCAGTACCCCAATAGCAAAGCACCTTTTAGACCACATGTTCAAAATGAATGTGTATCAGATGAATTAATAATCAAATCCAGCACAATTAGCTCATTACTCATTATCTGCTTTAACATGTTCAGTAACATGAAGCACATAGTTGTCTGAGGTGCTCCTTTTATTTACAAAAAAAGTTAAAAAATAAAAATAAATGTTATCTTTTGTAACATGAAGCCAAAATTCTTTCTTTCTATAACTCATACTACCCATTGTTATTCCTTTTCCTCTTAAGTGGCGCAGAATACAGATAGTTCCTCTTCTACATGACAGCTCTACAATCTCCTAAAGGCATGTATCACATCTCATTGAAGTATTTTCCATTCAAAGCCATACATTCTTAGTTCTTTCTGCTGATGTGTGCATCACATTATTTCTAAAATAAGGCAACTAGACTCAGACAGAATCTTCTTGAAATTTAACAATGCAGAAAAAAATGAAGTAATTGCCTACAGTGCATTTCTGGTCATAATTTTACTGCACATATGTAAAAATATTACGGAATATGTACCATTATGTGTTGTTTCATCATGATAACTGTTTCTTTCCCTGACACACTCTTCCTTCTTCTACATTTATTAGCATCTATTATTTTCCTTGCCCTTTCCATGTCCATAATCAATCCTTGTCTTATGGCTTCCTGGAAATTCATTGATTGTAGCAAAAAAGTATTAAAGGAATGACTTCTTTGTATAGGAAAATTCTTTTGTTTTGCTCATAAAGGAAGAATAAGTTCAATGTTTCTGTAACTAGCACCATCTGAGGTATCTGAGCTCTATATTTATTCTGCATTGGCATCAAAAGAATGTCCAATATCAATTTGACCCAGTATTTCCTCTTTTGATGTATACACAAAAGAAAGGAAATCAACACCATAAAGATATCTGCACTCCCATGTTTATTTGACTTATGACTACACCTAGGAACAGAGGCAATTACAGGTAGTAGTTAAATGTACCTGTTCCAACTCACGCACAAATTCAACTTAAGGGCAAACCTACAGAATCTCTGTCTATTGTAATCCAGGGACTGCCTGCATTTTGCAGCATTATTCACAATAGCCAAAAGATGGAAACAGCATAGTTGTCCACCAATGGGTAAATAGATTTAAAAAATATAGTGTCCATAAAGTTCATGTGCAATTAAAAGTGGTTATGTATTTTCAATTGCACACAAACTCTATGGACACCCTGTGTGTGTGTCTACATATATGCATATGAGTGTGTGTGTGTTTGTGTATACATATGAAATAAATATTCAGCCTTTTCAAAGGAAGATGCCCTGCCTTTTGCCACAGCATAAATGCATCTAGGAGACATTGTGCTAAGTGAAGTAAACTAGACATAGAAAAAAAAGTATTACACGACAAGCCACACACAGAAAAAATTACATTATTTCCATTTATATGCAGAATCTGGAAGATAACGTCAAATATAGAGAGGTAAAGAATAAATCAGTGATTATCGAGGTTGGAGAAGGGGGATGAAATAGGGAGATGTAGGTCAAAAGTTAGAAAGTAAAAATATGTAGGATGACAAGTCCAAAGAGCCAATGTGCAATAGGAAAACCTTGTGGTGGCTTTAATATTTTTGCTAAATAAGTAGATTTTATCTTTTTTGGGGTGGGGAGGGGAATGGGTAACTACATGAGATAATGGGTATTAATTCATTGCATTGTAGTACCATTCCAATATATATTCGTATCTTACAACATCATGCTGCATACCTGAAATATACACAGTAAAATTTATTAACTCTTTCAACCCATAAAACATTGTAACTATGTGTGCAGCATTATGAAGTATTATTAGTTCAAAATACAATGCATAGCACATGCTCTAATTTTAATATGGGACTTTAAAACACCAGCATACTTTAAAGAATAGAAGAATAAATTGGGTGGCACCTGTGGCTCAGTGAGTAGGGCACCGGCCCCATATGCCGAGGGTGGTGGGTTCAAACCCAGCCCCGGCCAAACTGCAACAAAAAAATAGCCGGGTGTTGTGGCGGGCGCCTGTAGTCCCAGCTGCTCGGGAGGGTGAGGCAAGAGAATCACATAAGCCCAAGAGCTGGAAGTTGCTGTGAGCCGTGTGACGCTACAGCACTTCACCAAGGGCAGTAAAGTGAAACTGTGTCTCTACAAAAAAAAAAAAAAAAAGAATAGAAGAATAAATTGCACTTAGAATAAAGAGAAGTCTTTATTAGCACAAAGACTTGAAGATTATTATCTCTGAATGAAAAGTGGTAGTTGGAGTCAAGAGCTGAAATCTTGAACATGTGTCAATGATATGGAAAACTTTGATCAAATTTTCCTAAACAGTATTTAGGACAGGATTACGCGGCATGAAGCGACTAAAGACTAAATTTTTTTTACAGTAGCTCATGCAACTTTGTTCTCACTCAACTGCTTTCATATGAACTCTACAAATTCATGTAGTAATATGTAAAATACATGTTTATAAGGGAAATATTTTTGACATTCACATAAAAGATGTTGAGGAAAATGTTTTGGAGATAAATGGTGGTAATGGTTATAAACAATGTAATTATAATTGATACCCCTGAGTTGTATGTTTAAAATGGTTAAAATAGTACATGTTACACTGTGTATATTTTACCACAAGAGAGAAAAACAAAGCTTAAATATTAACAAGCATATGTTGACATAAAATAATATCATAATGAATTCACAAGCACAGCTCATGTCATTTAGAAAAGTATAACATAAGATCACCACATGGTGCACAACACAGCAATGTCTAGTTACCTAAAGAAGACTAGTTATTTGGAATTCTTTAGGAAAATTTTTTTAAACATAAATTAAGACATAAAAGGTAATCATTCATAGTAATGATTAGAACCTTCATGGTTGACTGAATCCCTACAGTGACCACCACCTTAATTTGATGTGATTTTCATAAACCAGACGTGTACCACATGTATGCATCAGTACAGTAGGCCTAACTCCGTATGTTGACCACCTGTGTATGTTAACTAACTTATTATGGACCTTTTGGGTGGTCAACTGACAGAGGGTCTATTTATTTATTTTCTTAAATTGAATAACTAAGCTATGAAGATATTTAGCATCCTGACTATGTACTAGATAAAATATTATAATATTCTTGCTCTTGTTTGATGTTTAATACATTATGACATTTCTTACTATTTTATAAACATTAAGGTAATAATTTATATAGTAAAAGATTCAGTAAATTTATATAATAAACAAGCTAATGTTTTTAACAATTAGAATAATGAGCATTATTGTTTATTATTTTATAGTTGTATTTATGTTTGGGTTTTTTAAACATTATTTAATAATAATTTGAGGCACACATATGAATGTATCTAGATTTCAATTCAGAGTAAATTGTTTCATAGTTATCTCAAGTAATTGTTAAATAAGGCAAACTATTACTTCTTGGTTTATTTAAATTGTTTAGAAATAAACTTTCAATATCCACTTGGATAGAGATGCTGGAATTGTTTGTTGAACCAGCAATATCGATATAGAAATCTTTTATAATTCTCTCATTTCAAATGTATAATAAATGGATATATTTATCTCTTCATTAATATTTAGGTACCAGAAGTTTTGACAAGGCTCTTCCTTTAAGAATTGTTTTAAACTTTTTTCTCCACTTAAATGTGGAAAATTTCAGAAGATATTAGTTTTCATGCATTTTATTTAATAACAGCAAAAAGAATCATAAAGGGAAGCTATATGGCTGGAACGAATGGAGTCTATTTCTGAGAAATCGCAATTATCCTTGATTTTTGATTTACTCTTATGTACCACAAGGTGATAAATTTGACAAAAGGTCTTCTTAATGGCCTCTGCGCATGAAGAACTAGTTTTCATTCTATTAATGAAGTGCCTCTCATCCAGCCTTTTCCTGTCTAGTGGTCTGAGGCATTGTTAGTATCGAGACTTCTGTCTCCAGTGAAAATCAATGCTTCAAAAATCTATTGCATGGTTTATGGCAGAATTGTTTCATAGTTAGTTCTCACTAATCAACATTGTATAAAAATATAACTATAAAATTATAAAAGCCATATTATGTGCACACATGCTCTGTGGCAAAATATCGGTCTCTAAAGGCATTAGATTCATCTAAAATTGATAGTGACCAAGTAAAGTCAAGGTGAGCTCACATGTTTTGACTCAGAATATTTTTGTTGGTCTCGTATTAATTTGATTCTACCAATTATTTTCTAAACCGTGCTTTATGATTAAATTCATCTCTGATTTTATCTTGCTTTTCTGTTAGTATCTATATTTTTTTATCAATATTAAAACATTAATATTTGTTCTGTCACTCTTATTCTGACTATATCAACTCACCAGCATTGTGAAGTTCATTACAACAACCCAATAAGTGTCTCTAATACTGACTCTCTTCCTCAGTCTCTATAGACACTTTTTTTTGTTTTCTTCCATTTTTTAGGTCTCTAAGGAGTGTTCTTCAGATGCAGCAGGGATCTAAGGGATATGGAGCATCCATTTTTCAATTTCTGGTCAGATTACCAATGATGGAAAATTTGGAAACCTCAAGTATTTTTATAATAAAAATAACCTATAGTAATCTCACCTGATAAAATATTGTAAATAATTTTCTCATTATTTTTCTGTATATTCAGCCTAATATCCATGCCTCTTAATTCTTCTGCAGTTTTATACCACCTTAAAGTTCACTGAAGAACTTCCTCAACTTCTTTCCCCTCTAATTATTTTCTTTTCTCTACAAATATATTTGATTCCCCCCATTGTTAAACAACAACCACGAAACTTTGTTAATAATGATATTGCCAAACATCGTCTTATTTCTACTCTCATATTTCTTAAAAATAACTCCTATTAAAGAAGTAATTTTTCCATTGTGAATGCACTTTTAACATGTGGCAGACTGGTATCTGGTCTCCAGAGGAGCTTTTCTGACCTGCCTGCTCTGAATTCAATTCAGCACCAATGTTCCCTTGACTGATGCCATCCTTAACACACTCTATTCTATTTTTAGGTTTACATAAGGGAGAAACTCCCAACCTTACTCTTTCAACTTTTGGATGACCCTGTCCCTCTATTGGCTTGATGAATAGGGTGAGATGTGAAGAGAGAATGGCAGGGTCAGCTGGAGGAAGGTTTTGTAAATTCTGCACTTTCATTTTAGTTGAAAAACATCAATAGACTTTATGTTTCTAGGAGACATTAATGCATGATTATTAATTAACATGTATCTAATTGCTATACTAGATTTTAGCACACACTTAGGAAATAGAAAGTTTTCAATTTTTAACCCATGTGAATGAATAGTGTCTGTAATAAATGCTTTCCAAATTTATATTGGTCTTTATAGGTTAATATACAATTTTTAAAAGTTATTAATCCAAGGTGTTAATTATTTCCCATTACTTTAATCTCACATCATAAACAGTATTAAATTCAATTTGAAATATATTATAATGTACTATGTGACTTGATAAAATAGCTGTCATTATAGAGTTTCTGCTTTAACTGTGACAAGGAGGGCCTACTTTGATCACTGGACAAAGGCTAAATCTCCTTAACAAAATATCCATCATTCAAAAGCAGAGTGTCTGGAAACAGAGAGATCTCGCTTTGCTCAAAGGAGAAGACAAACTCTTCCATCTGTGTATCCCTCTGCTATTCTTATGCTACTCATATTTTAATGTATTTGTCATTGAAAACTGCAATTTAACTTTTTCTTTTCTATTTAGAAATGGAACTGACTTCAAAGCTACAACAGAATCCATGATCTTGGGTGTTTCAAGTTTGTTGAGTCTCCACTCCCTTCTGCTATCAGCGTAAGTCTATAATTAAATGTATATATGGAAATGTTAAATGAAACAAAGAGAAACTTCTTAAAAATTAAATTCTGACTTTATAAATATTTCTGAAAAGATTTATATATACACAATGTTCAATTAAAGTAAAATAGTTCTGTAGCAGCAAGGTAAGGTACTATCTTCTCTGTTTATTGACTGGTGCACTGAGTCTTCACTGCTAGGTTAGAATATGCAATCTCCCATGCCAAGATTTAATTAAAGTTTAAATATTTGACGAGGTGGTGATAATGTTGCCTCCAATACAAAATTTACCTGTCTTGGGATCAATGGAGAAATAAGGTTGTCCCTGAAGGATGCTGTAAACGACTCTGGCACTGTTTCCGTAGGTCGGGTCGTCTGCGTCTGTGGCCTTCACCTGGAGCACGTACGCACCTGGAAAATACAACAACATGACTTTAACATTTTTGTTTTCCATAGTCCAAGGTCATGTTGTTGTTATTTATACAATTCCATTTTCCTTTAGAATTTGGCATTTCTGAAAATAATTTAACCTTTACAATGAAAATACGGGGCAAGAATATATCTATTAGTGCAAAAGATACATATTATATATGTCTATTCTAAAAGCTGTGTCTATTTCTAGTAGCTACATCATTGAACTGAAAGCCATTATGATAGCTTTATTGATTTGTACACCAAAGAAAAACTGGATACTGCCTACATCAACTCATCTTCTTACTATCAAGGCTTCAATTTCATTATTATGCTACCAATTAAGAAGCTAAAAGGTTTAGAGCTTACTGAACTTTAGAGGTTAAGAAATTTGTAATTGCAATTAAAAATCAACAACTACCCACGAATATTAAGAAGGCTTTAATTAGAAAAAGAATATTTGAGAAATTGTGAAATGGAATTATAAATAATTGCAAAAAAACCTACAGGCATCTTTTTGTCTCGTGATGGAATTAACCTAAGATTCAGTGATATAAGAAAACTATACAGGGTGTCCATAAAGTTCGTGTGCAATTTAAAATAGACAACTGTATGGACAACCTATATAGACAAGCCAAATTATCTATAACTTTTTTTGACACTTGAGTGTATTTCTACATGTCAAGAAAAGTTGAAGGACACTTTTCCCCTGAATTTTTCCTTTCTATTCATTAGCTTATTTAAATCTGCTTCCAAGAACCTTTTGAGACATATTCTTTCATAATATGCTGTTCAACCTTACTGTTTTGAGTTTAGAACGTGATATCAGAAACATCAAAAATCGAGACAAATAAAATGGATATCTAGCTGATAGATGAAAATCTCCACTGAGCGTAAAGTGAGCAACACATTTCCGTCCAGAGTTACAACACATAGCAGAACTCTCACATCTGTCTTGAAGACATTCCGAGAACTACTCTGCTTAAAAGCATGATTGACCCTGGAAATTCAGGTACTTAGTCAACCTCTACTCCAAAGGCTACAAATTTGGAACACAGAGTATTCACAGTTCACTATAGAAGCTAAGAGAATGAATCATCCCTTTACCTCTAATTTTGTTTTTTAAAATTTCAGACTATTACAGAGGTTTATATAGTTTGATTACATAGGTTTTTTTTGTGTGTCTCTTTCATAACCACTTATGCCTTTTTAATAAAACTATAGTATTTTGATAAAAATAATAAATAACTTCCTGAGTCAGATGTGATAGCTCACGTTTGTAATCCTAGTACTCTGGGTGGCCAGGGAGGGAGGATTGCTCAAGGACAGGAGTTTGAAACCAACCTGAACACAAGCAAGACTCCATTTGTACAAAAATTAAAATAAAAAAAAAACTTAAGAAATTAGACAAGTACGGTAGTCTCAGCACCAGCTCAGGAGACTAAGGCAGGAGGATGACTTTAGCCCAGTAGTTTGAGGATGCAGTGAGCTATGATGATACCACTGCACTCCAGCCAGGGCAGTAGAGTGAGACTTTGGCTGGCAAATGTTTTCAGTTTAAGATTGTTTGGTGAATTATAGCTATATCGACAGGAAAAATAGTCATTATATATGAAATGTCCGATTTTGAATCAAAAGTTTAGTTTAATCAAAGTGCATGCCTGCACTACCTACACAGTTTTCCCGTTTCAACAGTAGGTAGTTTGTCTATGCCAGCAGTGAAGAAGCTTGGAGAGTGAGAGGCAATGAAATTGCCAAAATTTGAATTAAATGATCACTAAAAGAGAAATCATCTTGAAGCTTGCCTTTCTCTGCTATAATGACATACAGGTGAACCATTTCTACACTGCATTATTACCTGTGATGAAAAATGAATTCCACAGCTTGTTAACTGAACATTTCTCTCTGCAAGAAGCAGTCCAAAGCCTGGAAGCAGGGGTAATCAGGTGGTGCAAGGTCTACTGATGTGGATGACAGAGCGTTTCAAAGTCCATTCTCTGTAGTTTGAGCAGCATTGTTTGTGTGACATGTACTGAGCCTCGTCTTGCCAGAGGGCTGGCCAGTCACTACTGACCAATCTTGGCTGCTTAATCACAATCATCCATATCATTTCACTCAGTCGGTTGCAGCAGACATTTGGTGTCATCAAATGACCAATTTTCATGAAGATGCAGAGGGTAATACCAGCACTAGACAACCAAACAGACACCATCAGCTTTTATGGATGAATATTCTGTTTTGGACTGTGTATTGGCAAGTCATTTTTATTCAACTGTTTTGCCAAACACTGATGACAGTCAAAAAGAATTCATTTTTCATCACAGGTAATAATGCAGTGTAGAAATGGTTCACCTTTATGTCATTATAGCAGAGAAAGGCAAGCTTCAAGATGATTTCTCTTTTAGTGATCATTTAAAGTAAAGGAGCTTGCTAATTTGTATCAAGTGCTCCAATATTGTTGGACAAGTAACATCAAACCTTGCTGATAATTCACACATAGGTTGAGGTGTATTTGCTTCATGACAGCTTTCAGGTCCTCATTATCCACACTGGTCTCACTTCACTCTTGTGGCTCTTTTTCAAGATTAAGGTCACAGAACAGAACTTCTCAGACCATTGATGTGCAGTGCATTCATTAGTCACATCCTTCCCAAACGTTTTATTGATATTTCCAGCTGTTCTGTATTGTTTCCACAGTGGAACTCTTATTCAAAAATAACACAAATTTTTGACTTATCCGTAGTTTCACAAAAATAGCTGTAATAAAAACTAAAATGTAATCACAAGCCAAAATATGCATTTGAAGGAATGAGGATGCACCCTCAGAATAAAAATAAATCAAGAAGTGCCAACATCAAATGCCGGAAATTGTGACTGTGAAACTTAGTATTTAAGGAAATTGGACATTACATACTTAATAACTTAATATGCTGCAACTGTCTTTCCCAGGAAAGGAAACTTCTAGGAGGAAAGTAGGCAATTATTAATAAGAAGTCAGGAGGGAAAGCTAATATGTTCCATCATAATCACCATGATTCATATTTACGTAATAATTTGACAAATGTTTATTTCTATAAAATATTGTGCACATATTTTAAGAATTCATCAGAACTACCAACTACCAATATACCAATATAGTAAACAGTTTATCAGGGGTAAATTCCCGTCTTTCCAGCAGTGATCTTTATTTCAGAGTCTTTATCTTGAAATTTGCTGTCTCTTCAATAAATGTATAGGCTGAGTCTACAGATACCAAATACTGCCCCGATTTTACATGTACATACTGCAGTTGAACAGCTATGAGTTGTTCTACACTTTGGATACATTTGAAGAAAAAGAAGTATTATATTTAGAAACAAGTAGGAAATTTAAAATGTTAGAAAAGTAAACATTTAGTAACAAACATAATAAACTTTTGCTAAACCTACACCATATGCAATTTACTATGGGGAATACAAAGATGGACACATATTGTCTTCACTTTACCACTTACACAAGATACCAAACTTCATTAAATATTAAATACGCCCAGCAATTTTCTCCCCAAGTACCCAGTAGTATTCAATTATTTCCATTAATTCTTTTTAAAAACTCCAATATTTAAAGGAATGAATTGAGAAATGCTTTATTAATGCATAGAAATAGCAAATAGTTGTTATACAATCCCATTTTGTGCAAAGCAAAAAGATAACTGGATAGCAAAAATAATTGCATTTGTAGCATATTTCTTCAATTCTATTCATAGTATTAAAAGTAATTGTCTGCTCAATTACAGGAACACAATTAAATACCATTATATCAGCTTGTTTTGTTGGTTGCCCCATGACTTTCACCAAACTAGTGCAAAAGACAGAGATTTCATACTCCCTTCATTATGAAGCCTTGGTTAATTGACTCGTGTATGTAAATCTCCAGGGACCACCTTTCTCAGAGTGTAGATGGCACACCAGCTGTTACTGACGCTATTAAACACTAAATGCCCAGGAGATATGAGCAGGAGGTTGAGGTTGGTGGCATGTTTAATGTGCAAAAAGGAAATAATATAGTTAATGACTCGCACAGAAACCAAAATAGTCTTGTATGCAGCAATCAGCCTATAATTTGTTCTCTTTATCACTCAAATCCAGGGATGGAAATACTATCATTCTGAATGGTGAAATGCAGATAGTATGTAGCCATCACAGAAAACATTCTTTTATAATTAGCTAGAGGTAGAGTCCACAATGTGGAGAGGAAAGAATTAAGTTACTTTACCTTCTCCGTGACACTGATCCTAGCAGCAACTCATTAATTGGTGTATTTTTAATATCAGTTAAAGCAAACTCTAAGTTATATTACAGTATTAGCTAAATTCTAAGCTTTAAACAGTTGCCTAAAATAGAATAAATATTTATAAAATTTTAATTAAACAAGGGTCAGAGTAATTGACCATTGAGAAGACCATTGGATACAACCTGCAACTAAATAAGTGACCACTAACACGATCACTGCCTACGAGTTAGAGTTCATATAAAATCCAATCTGCACAGTGTATTAACTCAGGCTGGAGTAACAAAATACCACAGATTGAGTGGTTTAAACAAAAGAAGTCTATGTTCTCATAGTCCCAGAGGCAAGCAGTCAATATCAAAGCAGGAAATTTTGGTTCTGGTGACATCGTTCTTCTTTTTGGTTCTGGTGACATCGTTCTTCTTGCCTTCTCACTGTGTCTTCAAAAGGTTCTTCTGCAATCAGGCGGGAGGTAACTCTCTGCAGTTTCTTCCCCCTCTTACAGGAACACTAGTTCTATTCTATTAGGGCCTCCCTATTATACCCTTGTTTAACCTAATCACCTCCCTAAAGGTCTGTCTCTACAACTGTCACAGTAGTGGTGAAGGCTTCAACATGTGAATTTGAAGAGGATGCAGTTCAGCTCATTACAGATACAATTCTCATTATATATACATATATGTAATAATATTATAGAATATTGTCCCATTTGTTTATTTTCTCTATTACAAACAAATCTCCAATTGATACCATAGCTAGGTCAAAAAGCATATGAATTTGACACATTGATATATAGTGTCAAGTTGATTACCATATACATATGTCCCATATAATATGTATTACATTGTATATGGGACAATATATTGGAATTTAACAATTTAGTAAAGAATTATTTATATCCACATTGCAAAATATAACCATAACATACGATGATCTCAATATTGTGCAACGTTTCATTCACATCATAATAAAATTCTGAAAAAGACTTGTGAAAGAGACAAATGTTCGCTAGATGAATTAATTCAAATTATAGTCAATATTATTTTGTCCAATTTATGTGTAAAACACTAATAAAAAGCATGATATTTTACTTTTTAGTACCAATGTTGAGAATTCTCATACACAGTATCTTACATGGTAAGGCAATCCAAAGATACAACAAAATGGCTTAATGATTTCTAATGACTTCTCCCAGAGTACTGTTCATTTATTTATCCATTCAATCATTCATTTTCAGATATTTGTTGACTCCCTAGGAAATGTCAGGTACACTATTCAGGGTGCCAGGGAAGCACCTTGAGGAAAACTGAGAGGCCAAGTTCTCAAGAATAATATCCTATCTAGAGGGAAATGGGAGGAAAAACAGTTTCAACATGGACTTTTTGTATGGTGATCAGAAAAAGCAACTTTTGAGAAATATTATTTATTTTGTTTTTCCCCTAATTTACTCATTTTTCAATTGCCAAATAACATTGTATGTATCTATTGTATACAAAATATTTAAAGTATGTACACATTGTGGAATGGCCAAATGGAGCATTTTAACATAAGCGTTACCTTTCATCCTTATCACGTGCATAGAGAGAACCTTTAAAAACTTCTCTTTTAGCAATTTTCAAAACTGCAGTACATTGTTCTTAACTATAGTCACCATGTTGTACATTAGATCTCCAGAATGCATTACTCCTATCTCACTGAACTTTTATATACTTCGACCAACATCTCCTTACCCGCCCCTTCTGTTTTACCAACTTACCAGCCCCTGAAAACCCCTGTTCTACTCTGTCTTTTTGTAAGTTTTTTACTCCAGGCAGAGGCAACTCTAGGGAAAAAAAGATCCAGAGGCGGGGGCATGTCGGGAGAGTTGAGGGAAACCTCAGGAAAATCAAAGCTTCCTTCCCTACATGCGGAAAATGAGGTGGAAGAGACAGTGAAGGAAATGTTGGAGCCTAGCCTTCTAAGCCACTGGTAGGAAGACTCTAGGGTTTAGTTACCCCTCCCGTGTCGATTTATATTTATCTCATTAAAATTACCGATTGAACTACTCACCCAGAAACTTGTATTTCAATTTTTATCCACATGAAAAGGAGGTAAATATTCACACATTCTTTTTCCCCAGTACAAAACAAAATTTTAATGTACTCGCACACAATTTCTATTAAACTGAGTATAAGATGCAACAACGTTAAATTAACATTACATGAAAGCTTCACTAAAATAAAAATATACTGAGCAATAATGAAACAATATGTGTAGTAGTCTTTAATTTGTAATGACTACATGATTTACATACTCTTTTTATCTCTGATTGCATCTTGTTACTTTCCAATATAATTTCTTGTACCTTACTTTATCATTAAATAATGTTGCACAGATAAGTTACCTTAATAAAAGCATGCAAACATTTGTCTCACTATTTGTAACCAATTTCCTTTTATTTGGCACCGACTTTAGAGGATTTTGTTTATTTTCTCTATTACAAACAAATCTCCCATTGATACCATAGCTAGGTCAAAAAGCATATGAATTTGACACGTTGATATATATTGTCAAGTTGATTGCCAAAAATCATATTTGTTTATATTCCTAGCATTTTTACCAGCCTTTATTATGCTTATTGGAACTCTTTTATACTATGTGCAAAGTTTAGCAAACTTTTTAGTCATTTGTATTTTTATCTTTATATGTGCAACCTGTACGCACAGTCTTACCCCATTTTTAATGTATTGTATATCTGTGTCTATCTATTGAATAGAGTATTTACTAGCTTATTTTTATGTAGTTAGATTTTTATGTGGTCACTTTAAATGACTCCTCTTTGTATGTATATGCATACATGTGGTGTACATACTATAAAAAATATTATCCTCTCGTGTCTTTGGTAAGCTTAGGTGGTCTTTATTATCTCTTGTTCCTAATTTCTATGCAATCAATATGTAGGTTCACGAGTCCACAGCAGGCAAGCCAGCTATAATTCTGTAATGTAACCACATGGGACTTGCTTATGCCTGTATTATGTGTCATGTTTTAATCACACTTTATTTGACTTCATTAAGATTAATATCAAAAAGACTTGGAATAAATTTTACAAATCATCTGGTGCAAGGCTTATATTTTACAAGTTAAGAATTGAAGATCAGTGATTATTCTTATTTTTTAATACTTTCTGTTTTAAAATACCAGGGGGTGCAAGTATTCTTATTACATGGATAAATTGTTTAATGCTGAAGTTAGGGGTTTTAGTGTGCATCACCAGAATAGTGGGCACTGTACCAGACAGGCAAGAATTTACAGCTTATCCCCCATGCTCCTTCCCCCTTCTTAGTTTTCATTGTTCTTATGACTCTTTAGGATGATGTGTACCCCTTGTTTAGCTCCCAAATACTAGTGACAACATGTGGTATTTGTTTTACCATTCTTTAAATAGTTAAATTAGAATACTTTCCTCCACTTTCTGCAGTTGCTGCAAAGGATATTATTTCATTCCTTTTTATGGCTGACTAGTATTCGTGTGTGTGTGTGTGTGTGTGTGTGTGTAACATTTTCCTTACATTAGTAGGGACTTAGGAGGATTCCATCAATGCGCATGTGTGAACACTGAGATAATAAACATTCAGGTACAGGTGCCTTTTAGTGATTTGTTTTGGGCGGATATCCAGTAGTGAGATTATGTCCTCAATTTGACTTTCAGCATGATCTGGCAAGGCCTTTCAGTGTTCTGTTGAACAGAAGTGACGACAATCACCATCTTTTTATTGTTTCCGTTCTTAGAATGGTTTCAACCTTTCCCCATTCAATCTGAGATCGGCTGTAGGTTTGTCATATATAGCCGTGATAATGTCAAGATACTTTCCTTCTATGCTGGGGTTTCATTAAATGCTTTTTTGACACCTATTAGGATGATCATAATGTAATGTGTTTATTTTTACTTCCATTTACATGGTGAAGCATGTTTATTTACTTGAGTATATTGAATGACCATTGCATACCTGGGATAAATCCCCTGAATCATAGTGCACTTTTTTTTTTTTTTTTGATGTGCTATTGAATTCAGTTTACTAGTATTTTATTGAGGATTTTTGCATCTATGTTCATAAGCGATATTAGTCTACAGTTTTAGGTTTGTCTGTTTACTGTATCCTTTCCTGGCTTTGGTATCAAGGTGAAATGTCTTCTTAGAATGAGTTTGAGAGAGTTCCTCTTGCTGGATGTTATAGAACAGAGGTTACATAGAGTTGGTACAAATTCTTCCATGTAAGTGTGATAGCATTAGGCTGTGAATATGTCTGGGCCAGGGTTTTCTATGTCTGGGAGATTTATTATCACTGTTTCAATCGTGCTGCTCATTATGGTCTTTTTTGATTTCTATTTCTTCTATATATTCCTAATTCAGGCTTAGGAGGTTGCATGTTTCCATGGATTTATCCACTTGCTCTAGGTTTTATAGTTTGTGGGCATGGATATTTTCATAACAGATGACAATGGATCGTAATTTATATTTCTGTGATATCAGTTGTAATGTCTTCTTTTTCATTTCTGATTGATTTTATATGAGCCCTTTCTCTTCTAATTCTGGTTAATCTAGCCACTGGTCCATAATTTTGTATATCTTTTCAAAAAAAGGCAAGTTTTTCTTCATGATCCTTTCTATTATGTTTTTGGTTTCACTTTCATTTAGGTCTGCTCTGAGTTTTGTTATTTCTTTTCTTCTACTAGCTTTGGGTTTGTTTTTTTCTTCTATTTCTAGTTCCTTGATATGTGACATTAGGTTGTTAAATTCTGATCTTTCTGTCTTTTTGATGTAAGCATTTAAGGCTCTGTAGTTTCTGATATGAAAACAGCTGCTCATGCTGACTTTTGGTTTTCATTTGCAAGAAATATTTTTTCCACCCCTTTCCCTTGAGTTATGAGAATATTTTGTGAATTAAGTGGGTTTCTTGAAGATAGCAGGTATTTGGGTTATATATTTTTTAAGCCATCAGTCAACTTACATCTTTTCAGGGAATATGAAGACCACTCACTTTCTGTGTTAGTATTTGTAATACTGTTCTGGTTATCATTTTGATGGCTACCTAATTGCCTTTTTCTCTTCTTTGTGTTGACTTGTTGTAAGAGATGTGAGTTTTGTCCTTTGGTTATTTTTACACTGATGGCTATTGATTATTTTATTCCATGCATAGATTTTTAGCATTTTGTATGGACAGGTCTAGTGATGGCACATTTCCTTAGCCTTTGCTCATCTTGGAAAGACTTTATTTTTTATTTATTTGTAAAATTTAGTTTTGAAGGGTACAAAATTATTGGATGGCATTTGTTCAAAAAGTGTAAAGGTAGGACCCCATTTGTTAATGGCTTATAAGATTCCTGTTGAAATGTCTACAGTTATTCTGATGGATTTTCCTTTGTAAATGACTTTTGTTTTCTACATGGCTCAAAGTAGTTCCACTTTTATATTGACTTTAGCCAATATAATGATTTTATACCTTGGTGATGATATTTTACAATGAATCTTCCAAGTGTTCAATGAACTTCTTGCATCAGGATGTCTAAACCTCTAGCAAGACCAGGGAAGTTTTCTACATTTTTACTTCAAATAAGTTTTCTAGGCCTTTTGCTTTTTCTCATACTTCTCATACACTTTAATCTTTCCTTTTGATTCTGTGTTCTTTATTTTTGACTGCCTGGGCTAGAGCTAAAGCCTTGTCAAGCTCTGAAATGCATTATTCTGCTTGCACTAGTCTAGTGTTAAAACTTTCCATCCTGCTTTGTATTTCCCTGAAGAATATTTCATTTCCAGAAGCTCTACTTTTTTTTTACTAATTTATTTATCCTTTCAGTAAATTTCATGTTCATTTCCTGATTTTTTTCTAGTTTCTTTGAGTTAGTTTCTATTTTTTCTTACGTATACTTTATCCTTGGATTTCTTATCTGTCATTTCAGTATTTTCATTCAGATTGGGATACATTGATAGAGAGATGATATGTTTCACTGGTGTGCAGTGACAATAAAATTGTAGTCTGAGGCTCCCTGGGCAGGATGAAGGTTCACAATGAGTGGAAAAGTGGCATGGTGCCCACCACCTCAGCTTGGGTTTGTGGTGATTGGAAGCAGCCCTGGGGGTGCTGGTAGCTCATTGCTCTGTTCTCAAGAAGCTCCCAACACCCTGGTGGTAGCATCTTCTAGGCTCATGATAATAAAGAAGCTCCCCAATAGTTCAGAAACCTACAGTATGCCAGAGGTATGAGGGAAGGAAAACAAACTTTACCAACTACCCTTTTCACGGAGCTCCAAATTCCTCAGGGATGATCTCTTCCAAAATCTTGTTTCTTCACGTTCTCTGAAACTTTTTCCCAAGAAATCTCCAATAAGTTCTGGCACTTTAACCTTAGAATTACACCCGGGCTATGTTTTTGTTTTGTTTTGTTTTGTTTTCTTTTTTTCATCTAAAACATTTTCTTCTTTCTGAGACAATCTGGCAATCAATGTCTCTAGTCAGCCATCTTAACTCCCTAAGTATATTTTCGAAATTATTCTTGTTAATACTAAAAGACATTATCACACAAAATGGTAGCAAGGTAGAAGTAGAAATGAGCCCTATTAATTGACAAATTTAGCTAAATAGTAGTCACTAATTTGTTGATTCACTCATGGCTTCCTTCAATCATCCAATATCAAGTAGTATCCACTATGCACAAGCTACTATTCAACATACAATAAAAATCAATATGTTATATAATTATTTAATCTGTCACATGTCACTTCAATCATGACTGTTTTATATGTATTATTTGTATTGGGTGCATTAAACTTGCTAGAAATACATAAAAAATAAGTACATTACATTTAATGTGCCACTTCTATCTGTTTTTAGGAATACACTATACATTGAATATACTATTGCTATTTATCACCCTCTACTGTCTCAACATGTTTGGGTGCTCACCTCACAATTACAATGCTGAAAAACATCCTATGTACTTTTTGCTCTATTTCCTTTTACACAGGAGCATCAACATGATTGATGCAACACAAGACAGATTATATTACTCTCCTTGTTGGGGGTCCTGCCTCGGGGCCAGGGTCTTTTGAGACCTGTGGAACTGGTGGCTATCAACCGAAGAAAAATAGTTGAAAGTGGTGACAGATAAAGAGACAGGACATGCAGAACAGAGTTTTAAAAGGTAGGTACACATGGGAATACCATTAGCTTGTGGGGGTCCAGCGAGTGGCCCTAAGTGTTTGTTCCACCCAGCTTTTATTGAAGGCTATTTTCTCATTTAGCTGAGAAGATAAGTTAAGGAAGGGAATAAAAATGTCAACAGTTTCTCTGAGTAAGCATGTTAGTTCTTATTCTATCTATGATCATTAACTATAAGTGTCAGAATAGCCTTGAGAAATCTGAAACGTGAGCCTTGTGTAAGAGCAGCCTCCTGTCTGTGGTCACACACACAGATTCTTTGGGGGACGTTAGACCCCTCTAGTTCTCTGTGGGGCAAATGCCATGACATCAGGCTCCTCTAAAGAATCAGCGGAAGAGAAGAATTTTCTGCTTATGGCCATTCAAAGGCGTCTCCCTCCTTGATTAGGGTACAAACCCTCCTGACCATATTTCAGGGCTGGAGCTGACCCCTTCATCTCTGCCCTGGCCATAATACAAATCCCCACAACTGGGTATTTGCTTTGAATGTTCAGTGGGCCTGGGAGGCCTGGTTAATGTTCCTTCCCAGGCCATTGTCCTTCCAAGTATTTACAGATCCCAGCAGGGGTGGTTGCAAGCTGTACCCCTTACACACCAGGCTTCTAGTAAAAGCAGGTACTGTTGAGACAAGTAATTTAACTGCTAGTTTAAAAGTAAGCTAGCTAAACTGTTTTTATTCCACCTTGCTCACCTTATTTCTCTGTTTCACTCCTTTTCTGGTGGTGTTTTCCCTTGTACTCTTTGACTAAAAACATTAAAAAGTTACAATTAAAAAAACAAAAACAGAAACTATTAAACCTCTAATGATTTATCCTTCTTTTAAAAAGTCTTCTAAATTCACTGGAATGTCATGAATAGTATGACATGAGTGAGTTTCAAATGTTCCTTCCAGATTAAATTCCAACTGTGCTGCCAGAGACCCCATGCTATGACGATTCATACTTATTTACTGTTTATAATGAGGTGCTGTCATGCCTCTATGCTCTTGCCCAGGTGATCCTGCTATCTGGAAGACATTCCTTCCCCACGGTGTCCTAGCTTTATACATTTCATACACTTCAATATGTCACCTTGCTTTTCTGCTTCTAAGCATTGCTAATTTCTTCACTCCCATCAGACTTATTATACTTTGAATTTGTAAAACTCAATGCACCATGTTTATTTCTTACCGTATTACAACACTTTTATATCAATAGCCAGACCATATTCATCTTTACACATTTATCACCTAACATAGGTCTGTCATGAAGTAAGTCTCAAATAAATGTTTATTGATTGGATATTTATAGTACTCATATATACCTATATGCATAAAAGATAAACAAATATACACAATCCTGTAAATGTGTGACCTTAAAGATAGTTATGGGTTTTAGAGCCATCTTTCATCTAAATTGGGGGTGTGGGTGGTCTTGAACTTCTAATAAACTTTAGAAAATAGAACCAAGAATAAGTGGCATTACATTTAAAAATTCACATAGGCAAGAGGATTTAGTCAACTTGTGGAATGCAAACCAGAGGAGAGTTAATACAATTTCTTTGATGAATAATGTAAAGTTTTCTCAGGACTGATGCATGTGACAGGAAAAAGAGAGAAATTTCATGTTGTACATCTGTTCATTTTTAATTTCGCTTCTGTACATAGTGTATTATGATGTATAGATAAGGCAGAGTTAGGAAGCTATAGAATGATAAATACACCAAAGTTTCTTTTCAAATGAAAGCCCGAAAGAAAATTGAAATTTCTTTTTAAATAAAATTATAATGTTGTATGTTTTATTATGTGAAAAAGACATTAGGTAGCAGAGAAATGTAAAAGAGAAAGGTTTTCATTATCAAGTCAGGTACAGACAGTGGATGTGTGTCTGTGTATACACATGTAAGAAGGTACTCTATTTTGAGACCTTGAAACAGGGTTAACTTAGATGATCATTAATTTTAGTTGTCACCTTGGCTGAATTAACATTTAGAGCACTGATAAATCATTATTTCTGGATGCATCCGTGAGAGTGTTTTCAGAGGAAAATTAACATGTGTGTCAGTGGACTGAATGAGAAAGATACACCCCTCAGTGTGACCAGGCACCATCCAATCAGTTTGGGGCCTGGATAGAACAATAAAAGCAGAAAAAAACTATTTCCTCCCTGGCATGCACATGCTCTCTTGCCTTTCCGCCTTCTAGCATGGAGCATGCACAAGAAAACTTTGCTAAAAATGATCCCTTAGGGCTAGACTTTCCACCCTCCAGAACTATGAGCCAAATAAATTTCTGTTTATTATAAATGTCCCAGTCCAAAGTTTTCTGTTATGTACCACAAAGCAGACTAATTCAGAAGATTATTAGGCAGAGTAGAGTTATTTCTATAATAAGTACCTGAAAAAGTTGAAGTGACTTTGAAAGTGGGTAGTGAGTAAAGGAAGAATTTGGGGAAATGGGCTAGAAAAAGCCACGATACCATGAACATAGTTTTATGGGTGATTCTGGTGGGAGCTCAGAGGAAAAGCAGGGAAAGTCTGGAACTCCTTAGAGAGTGCTTGAATGATCATAATCAGAGTATGGGTAGAATGATGGAGAGTAACAGCCATTCTGATGAGTTCTCAAATGAAAATGAAGAGCAAGGTATTGAAAATGGGAGTAACAGTTATTTTTGTTATATAATTGCAAAGAACTTGAAAAGTTTATCTCTATGTTCTAGGACTTTGCAGAAAGTAGGACTTAAAAGCAATCTAGGATATCTAGCAAAATAAATGCCTAAGAAACAAAGTATTCACAGAGCTGCATTTCTTCTTTAGGCTGCTTATATTATACTAAAATGAGAGAAGAGAGAAAAGATTTCAAGGCAGAATTTATAATTAAAAGGGAAGCATAAAGTAAATTTGTGACTATTTTTAATCTGGTCATGTAAAGAATGAGATCTAACTAAGGCTGTGGACAAGCCTCTCTCTGCTGAGGAAAGAACTATGGATAGAAAGGAGTCATGTGCGGGCGGCGCCTGTGGCTCAGTGAGTAGGGCGCCAGCTCCATATGCCGAGGGTGGCGGGTTCAAACCCAGCCCCTGCCAAACTGCAACAACAACAAAAAAATAGCCGGGCGTTGTGGCGGGCGCCTGTAGTCCCAGCTGCTCGGGAGGCTGAGGCAAGAGAATCATGTAAGCCCAAGAGTTGGGGGTTGCTGTGAGCCCTGTGACGCCACGGCACCCTACCCGAGGGCGGTACAGTGAGACTCTGTCTCTACAAAAAAAAAAAAAAAAAAAAGAAAGGAGTCATGTGCTATCATCAGAATAGCAGAAAGATCCTGAAAGCATTTCTGAGATTCTCAAGGCTGCTGCTCCCCTTGTAACACTTGGGCTCTAGCAGAGCAGAATAGCTTGCGGGATGGGCTCACCCTCCACAGGCTTTCTGCTCATTATTGTCTTGGGACCTTGTTCTCCACATTACAGCAGTTTTCCTCAGCAACCCCAGCCAAAGCTCAATTGGGGCCAAGTGCAGATTTTCTCAATTCTCAGGAGGGTACAAGCTGTAACCTTGGTGGCATCCACATGGTGTTGACTCTGCTGTTGTGTAGAGTGCATGAGTTGTGGGGCCATGATGACCTCCACTTAAGATTGCACAGTTCTTAGGAGAACTCAGGCAGACACTTGACACAGGGGTTGACACACCACAGAGAGCACTAGGGTAATTGTTCTGCACAGCCACAGGAGAAAGGCCAGGACAGAATGTCCCCAGGAGGGGAATGCTTAGTGGATTTTGGAGACCTGGAACTATAGGGCCACTAGAAAGTGACTCCAACTTGGGAAACTGCAGGTACAAGACCATAACCCATAAGAGGTTCTGGTTGTACTGAGCCTAGCAAAGCCATGGTTGTTGGGCTCAGTGGAGATTTTAGGACCCAACTCACCCCTTCACGTGCCTAGAATTTGTGACAGTTAATCAAAGGAGATAATTCTCCAGCTTTAAGACTTCATGGCATTTTCTCTTCAGGATTTTGGACTTACTTGGGAGTAGTTATCCCTTTTGTCATTCCTATTTCTCCATTTTGGAATGAGTACGTCTACTTTCTCTATACATGCCAAACCACTGTATATTTGAAGCAAGTAGCTTTTTAATTTCACAGGCTCACACCTCAAGGTGAATTTGCCTCAGAATGAACTGTGTTTTGACTCTCACTCTTATGTGATTTACATAAAACTTTAGATTTTGGACTTTTGAGTTGATTTGGGCACAAGTGAAGTTTTTTGGACTGTTGGGATGGAATGAGTATATAAAATTCACGTGTTGGTAACTTTATCCCCAGTGCAACAGTGATGACAGGTGCAATTTTGAATTAATGCCATCAGCATGGGAGTGGGTTCGTTTTCTGGAGTGTTGGTTCCTGATAAAAGGATGAGTTGGGCCTATACCTCTCTTGTGTGCATTCATGCTTCCCTTCTCATCTACCTTCTACCTTTCACTTTGGGATGATTGAGCAAAAAGGCCCCTGCCTTGGACTTCACAGTCTCCACAACTGTAAGAAATATTTTTTTCATATGATTTACCAAGTTTGTAATATTTTGTTTTATGCTCTGAAATGACAACCTATGTGTGATTCTGATTTTCCTATTGCCAGAATTCACAGGTCTAGAAATCAAGGAGTGGAGATTAGAGTGTCATCACTCACCATTGTCCCTAGTGACACACTAGTAAACTCTTTTCTTCATCTTTTGATAACTTTATGCTCTGCTGGCATGGAGGTTTTAGTTCCATAGGGAAGAATGTTGCCACTGGAATTCATCAAAGTCAAAGTTTAGATTGCCACATGGCCACTTTGAGTCCTTATATCTCTGAGTCAACAAATGTGAGTTGTATTGGTGGCTAGGGTGATTTATCCAGACTGCTGAGGGGAAATTGAACTCTTGCTTCACAAGAGAGAGGTAAAAAAGAATATTTCTACAACACAGAAGATCCCTTTAGTTCTTTCTTACTATTGCTATGCCCTGTGATTAAGCTCAATGGGAAATTATAATAATCCAATCTAGCCAGCCCTGTGCTGAGCTATCAGCCCTGTGCATTAAGGAGTGAAAGTTTGGGTTACCCCACCAAGTGACAAACCACAACAGCTGAGGTGATTTTTGAAGGCAAAGGAAATATGGAAAGACAGTAGAAAGATCATTACAATTACAAAATATGACCACGTACCCAGTTACAGACATGAGGACTATAATTATTATGAACATTTCTTCCTTATTTAAGAATACGTTTGTGTGTGCATATACTAGGCATTGTCTGTGTTTTTATTTCTCTCTTATTTTTGGATAATCTAAGATATATTGACTTCATATCAGTAGTTAAGTGTTGCTAGTTTTGTCCCATAGCATATAAGTTGCAGGATATCAGGAGTGTGTACTCTACTCCTGATAAGCTCACACAAGAGCTTTATCTCTTTATCTCTTTTACTCAAGATAAGCTCACACAAGAGCTTTATCTCTTCTTCTAAGGGAAAAGATTGATGTGTTTTCAGTTGTATGCAGGATAGTTATATCATGTTAGGGGGAACTATTCGCTTGCTGTTGTCTTTATTTGGAGATTAAGTATAGTTTAAGAAAATGCATACTGGTACCAAGTTGACAAGAGGTGGAATTCTGATGATTAATTTTAGGTGTCAACTTGATTGAACTAAGGAATATATATCTAGAGAATTGGTAAAACACTACTTCACAGTGTGTTTGAGAGGGTATTTCCAGATGAGATTGATATGTGCGTCAGTGGACTAAGGGGGAAAAATCCACCCTCAGTGTGGGCAAGGACCATCCAATTTGCTGGGGGCCTGAGTAGAAAATCTCTCATGCACATGCACTCCCTTGCCCTTTTGTCTTCCTCCAAGGAATAATATAGCAAGAAGGCCCTTAACAGATGGAGCTTCTCAGTCTTGGACTTCACAGCCTTTAAAACCATAATCGAGTAGATCTCTGAATCTTTATAAATTAGTCTCAGACATTTAGTTATACCAACAAAACACAAAGAAAGACAATGAAGGGTGCTAAAGCAGAATTAGGCAAAGGTGCACAGCGAGTTCAGTCTTCAAAGTAACTGGATCTCTAAACTTTCTGCATTAGTTTCACTGCACTGATCAAAACATTTAGTTCTTTCATTCTTCTGTTCTTCCACACCACACATAGATGACAACTCCCAAAAATGTAGCATGATTCCAGGTGGCTCCTGTGGTTCAAGGGAGTAGGGCGCCGGCCCCATATGCCAGAAGTGGCGGGTTCAAACCCAGCCCTGGTCAAAAACTGCAAAAAAAAAATGTAACATGATTCCTATCCTCATATCCACCTCTGAATATTTAAATATTGACCTGGAATTTATGTCCTTAGTGTTAGAAAAAGGGGATTTTGAGATGTCTATGTAAAATATATTAAAGTGAAAACAAGTAAATGGTGAAGATAGCGGACCACTTTGTCAGAGATCACAGCGACACGAACTTGTACACTTGTCAAGCCTGCATGAAGCAATCAGAACTTTTAGACTGAACTAGAAAAGATATATAAAAATCTCCAAGAGTAGAGGTTATACCCTCTTGAACTGGACTTCTAGGATCAGAGCTGACAATTTGTTTTTTTCTCTGCCTGCCTCCCTGACCCTGATGAGCCTGGCCCCAGAGCAGTCCCAGCATCCTCAATGCTGTGACAGCAACTTATGATTTGGTATTCAGTCCAAGGAAGCAAAAGCACTCTAAGGTTATAAAACTTCTTCCTAGATATGTCCTAAATATTTTAGACTATACATATTTACACCTTGTGATTCAACTTACTTTGATGGATAAGTGAATCCATTTTTATGAGCACTTTATCTCTCAGTTGTGTGCCAAGAATCCTATAGTACAGCACCACGGATATCAATACAAATGCTATGGCCTGCAGCGAGAGACGCACACAGAACCTCCACTTACAGTGATGCACAAAGTTGCCTCCTTTATGCCTAATGTCATTTGGAAATTATTTCCACAGATGCTGTTGGGAAATTCCATAGAAATCATGATGAAATGTCTGAGTTTGGAAGATATTCCCTCAGTGGCTTTCAGCTATAATTAAGTAAGCTTTACATATTTTTTTCTCTGTAGCTAATATTCTTAACATGTAAAAAAAAATCACTTTTGATTCAAATATACTTCGTGTGTTAAGGACTAGTTAATGAGACTAATTGGAGTTTATTTAATACATATCCTGCACATATCTTATTGTTTTTATTTGATCAGATGGTTCTGCCATTTTAAGGGTAAGGCCTACATATCTATGAACTATGTCTCTCTCATCTATATTCCTATCCATTTATCTGTTTATCTATATTGTTTTAGTAAAAAGAAAAAAATGTATTATGTGTGCATTACACACACACACACACATATATATATGTCTGTGTGTCTGTGTGCATATAAACCAAAACTCAAAAGTACTAAATCCTAGAATAAACTGTAATTAAATAGGTACATGATCATCTATAAGTTATTTCAATTTTGTAATGAGAATGCAATTTTCATGGAAAGCATGGTAACACTCTAATTAATCCCATATAAATCTTACAAAGTGTTCACATATATACATATATTTATAAGTGTATGTATATATGTGAATATATATTATATATCACCATCTACATCAGACCTCCATGTAGGTCAGAAGTTGAAACCCATGGAGACGTTTGGCTCAATTCTAAGCTATCAGATGCAGGCACACTCTCCCTTTGTATCTGGTTAATAATGTTTTTCCAAGAAGTATAAATGCAATCCATTTCCAGCTAATAAAAACAGAGATGAGTACTAGGAACTTCTAGGAAATTTTTTCTCCTTCTCCCTTCTGGAGTTTGTAAGCAGATGTGTAGAACTGCTATTTCAACTTAGTGGAAACATAACTGGAGACTATCACACGGTAATGGCCACAAACAGAATCACAAGAAAAAAAAGTGAAGAATCTGATTAAAGTTTCCCAAGGTTTAACCTCCAAACATTTTGATGTTTTGAGACACAAATCCCTTTTACGTGCTATTTTATGCTTTGAGTTGGGTTAGGATTTTCCATTACGTCCAAATTAACAAGGTTTTGATAAGTCACGTGAACAGTCTAAGCTTCTGTTACTTCAAATCTAAAATGGGTTTATAAATAGTTGGGTCCTCATGGAGCTCACTTACACATCAATTATGAGAAAGTGCATATAAATTTCTAAGCATAATAACTGGCACTTTGTAAGCTCTCATCAAAATATTTGTTAAAATTCTTCAACTTTATAGTGAAAGAGCTGGGTATCCTTCTATGTACAGTAGTGTGCTGTACAATTTGAACCAGGATCATATCTAAATTCTTTACAAAATAACTTCCCCATTACTACAAATTAATCTTTTGATTACAGAGTTCTGACATACCACCTGTCTGTCCAATACCTTCAAGGAGGTACCATGATAGCTATTAATATATGTTGTCTGAACATCAACATCATTCAAAATATACCCTTTTGTTTTATCATTCTAAAATTAAACTATTTAACTTCTCAAAATCTCCTCTCCAAGGAAATTGTTTTCCCGACTGTTTCACAAAAATTAGAACTCTGTCCCCTAATTTTTGGTTGCCAACACTGAGCCTCTTATCTGAGAATTGGAAACATAACTGAATTTCATCTCTTGTCACAATCTTTGTCTGTTTTATGCCGCTTCAATACAAGGTAATTCTCTAAAATACAGGGCTATTTGCTTCACATTCTGCTCTCTCTCCATGCTGTGGAAGATATGAAAAATGTCCTCTTCTACCCAGGTGAACTTCAGCCCATTTTAAAGACCAGCCTCAAGAGCTCTTCTTCTAGAAAACCATTTCCCTGTGTTCACGTGTCTTCTTTCCTTTCTCCTATTTATCAGTGTCTCCTCTACTAGGTTGCAACTAGAGAGTAATCCTGCTTTACCTGTTTATTTACTTACTTACTTTTTGGAGCTTTGTGTGTAGTAGCTACTTAATACAAGAGTCTGGCTAAGAGAATATTTTCAATCAGCTAAAGGTTTTCATGAAGACTTTAGATCTCTTGATTCAGCCAAAACGCTCAACATTCATTCAGTCATTAGGTATGACATTGATGCTGCTGCTTTTCTCTGTTACTAAAATCAAAGGAATAGCCTCAATTCAAAAGTTTTGTTAGAACTCTTGAGAGAGTGGCGAAAGAATATCAAAAATCAATTGCCAGTATATTAACCATCATGACACCTCAAGCCCTGCTAAAGTCTGTGGAAGAGTAGACAATTCTATTTTTAGTTTTGAGAAAACTAAGGAACTTTCATAAGAGCAGAGGCTTCATTGATATCACACATGTAGAAAGTTCATTAAAATAAAGACTCGAACTTGTTACAGAAGTTCACATTTCCTAGAACCAAGTGACCTTGATTATTGATTATTTCACAAATTCAAAGCCATGATGTTGCTGCGTGACCTTGCAGTACTTGCAAAAGCTCTCATGAATCTGCATGAAAAATGACAGAAAGTGTTTTGAGCACACTCTATTGTTTAAATAGTCTTGGGCAATAAATGTAGGTGTGTTATTTGTGTAAAAGAACTATAACTTAACATTAAGGTTCTGCTCCTTTTATGTTGTTATTAAATGCCGCAGTGATATAGGCTGAGGTTTGGTTTGGTAAACATTACAAAAATAAAAAGATTCAGAAACTCTTACGTTTTGTTAGATGTTTTAGAATGCAGTTAAGACACAAGTGTGCTTCCCTAAACAAAATGTAAACTTTACTATATTTCATATGACTTTGATCAAAATTCTCCCAATCTACTAATCTGATAATCAGTTTTTCATCTATAAAATAGGAGGTGTGAAAAAACTTTTATATTCCTCAATGCAGATACATGTTGTATTCTAACCCCCCAAATTAAAGATATTGATAGTTGCTGAAAATAAATTCTGCTTGATTTATCCATCTTCATTTCACGTGCTATCAAATTGTTACTTCACATAAATTTCTTTCTTAAGAATGGATTTTAATATGCAAATTTGAAGAAGTTACAATGTAGGTATCAATATAGTTATAGAGTATCATTATATTTTCATACTATAAAAAAACTTCAGAAGTTGGGAATCAGTTTCAATACTCAGCAAAACTGAACACATTTTTTTAAAAAGTATATGTTGTAACTATCTTACAGGATAATGGTTTATTTATTAACCATTTTAAACTTTTCAGAGTAGCACATAAAAATAAAGAATCATTACATCATTAAACTATAATTTTGATGCATACTACATGGAACATTAGACCTAATGGAAGCATTCTTGTTACTCACTGCATTAAAATATATTCTGATCCTACTTTCAAGTATGTATTTGATGAAAAGTAGAATTATCTATGACATTATTTTTAAATGAAGACTATGGCTCTTAATTAATCTATGATTCCATTATTTATCATGAAGCACCCCCCATTATATTAAAATATTTTCCCATATTTTAGTGATTATACCACTATATGAAACAGTATATACTGTACAAAATATTTTTAAAGCTTTCAAATTCTAAGCCACTGATAAAACATACAGTTCAGATTAAAAGATAAAAAGGGATTAAAGTCTTAGAGATTGTTAGTTATAGCTAGATGGAGTTACCCATGAATTTATTTTAGGATTCAGACAATGGGACAGAAAAAAAAGACCAATGAAAAGCTGGGTGGCTTGGAGAAAATATGCCTTTGAGGGATAAGTCCTCAGTAAGATGTGATTCAGGGAGTGGATGAAACTGGTGTTCAAATTTCAAAGTCTGCCTGAATCCTCCACAAGAGGATTCAGAATTTTAAGTCACGAATTCCATTCAGATTTGATTTAAAACTTCAAGGGGAAATTGATGAAGGGCAATTTTGTCTGGTACATCACAAATTCTGGGTAACTGGTCTTTAAAAAGAAGCTATAGGTAGATGCCTTTCTGGAAAAGTTCTGATGACCTTGCTCATACTAATTTAGCAGCTGGCCAGAAGTTTAGCAAACAATCCTGAGTCCTTAGTGCTTGCTGAGGCTGAAGTTCAATTCTAAGTTCTCTTCCTGGAGGAGGAAGCTTCATGAGTCAGGGCTTTCACTTTTTGTTGTAAAAGGTAAAATTTGGCCCCGAAGTGCAAATTGGAGTCTTCCATCATTTCCAGAGTACAAAGCCCCAGACAGCCCCAGTTGCTTTTCTAGTGGCTGGCTCTAAAAATGCACCCTTACTACTAGGCCAAATGTTTAGGTACTCTCTAGAAAGAAAAGAAATTTTAGTTTTTTTCTTTTATAAGACGTCTATTAAGTGATCACTAATGTAGTGGCTAGCACTGAGGATATAAGATATAAAAAGAAGCAAAAAGAAAATGAGAAGAAAAACAAAAACAAAAAAAACCTCGGTTTGAACATAGTATTCAAAAAATATTACTTTGTTCAGTTTCTTTTGGGAAACTAAAAAAAAACTTCTAATCTCTGTAGCCCCCACATCTTTCTGAATATATAATAAAAAACTTGAAATTAATTGAGTATTAGGAAAATACACAAGTAGTTTTCAAAGTAGCTATCTACACCTAAGCAATGTGTATTGAAGCCTGGATCTTTTTCCTTTTATCATTTAAAAATCTAATATTATTGTAGCCAATATGTTGACTCTCAGCAAAAATGAATATTTACCTTTCATTTAGACCCTGCTTTTAGATGCCTTTCTATACTTCATGATTTGTTGATTGGAAATTCAAGATAAGGAATAGGTCTACTTAAAACAAAAAGTAGATTATAGAGCAACATTTGTAAAGTTACATCAAACAACTTTGCTATTATTTAATTAAGATGCAATGTTCAGGTTTCAGTATTACATTTTTAGTACCAATTAATGTCAATGGTGTTCGCTTTGTTCATGCTGTAATAAATTAACCACTATCAAACTGATTATCCCATCACTGGAAATCATTATTCTGTCAGAGTTTGTTCTCATGTCAAGATGTTTGTGATAGTGGCAGAGGGTGCCAAAGAAGGTATATACATTTCAAGAAAGGAAAAATTTGTATTAAAATTCTAATACTAAATATATACCAATATCGGGTGGCGCTCATAGCTCAGTGGATAGGAGCTGGCGGGTTCAAGCCCGGCCCAGGCCTGCTAAAACAACAATGACAACTGCAACAACAAAAAATAGCCGGGCATTGTGGTGGGCACCTGTAGTCCCAGCTATGTGGGAGGCTGAGGCAAGAGAATCGCTTAAGCCCAAGAGTTTGAGGTTGCTGTGAGCTGTGATGCCACAGCACTCTACCCAGGGTAACAGCTTGAGACTCTGTATCAAATAGATAAATAAATAAATACGGATATCATTTGTTATCTTATATATATTCTATCTTTTATCTCTCATAATTCCAAAAGTAAAAAGTGACATGAGTTTTACAATTTTAATATAGTTTTTTTCCTTTCTTAAAATGTGTATACGTTTTTGTACACACCCGTAGCCATACACAGGAGATGATGTGAAGTAATTGTGGAAATCATCAAAAACATATATCATGATTACTATATCAGTACTTCAAATTGGATTTTTAACCAGAAATAAACGTGTTATTTGAACCAGACATAAGTAGGCCGTACAATTTTCACCATTTGGCAGGTATCAGCATCTTCTTTTACAGCACGCATTAATTTGCTAACTTTTAAGAAGTGCTGTATTTAGCAATATTCTAAGTTTTCCTATTTAAAATACATTCATTTAATTTTTACAACTACTCTGTAAGGTAATACATTTTTAAACTAGGCTCTGTTCTAAACACTTCCTTTTTTAGCAAATTTAATTCTCACAACAACAGTATCATTCACATTTTACAGGTGGGGAAATCAAGGCAATGAAGCTTTATTTGCTCAAGGTTGTACAACTATCCAATTGGTTTGTGATTCAGTTAGTCTGTTCTCAATCAGTAAGCAATACACCCCTTAGTTTACATAAAAATGATACGTGCCTGGTGAATTGGATAGCTTATGGCATCACCGTCAGCTTCAAAATAGTTCAGTCTTTCGAGGAAAGACTTATGCAAGCTTTCCATATGTGGACAAAATTTGTAGACAGCACATTTATACCCATAACCATCATGTTGACTTTATATTTTACTATCCTGAATTTGAGTGGCAAATTGACATAAGTCTTGTCTATTGATTTGTTTTTACCAAGTAACTTAAAGCAATGATCTCCAGCGCATTCACTACATTCACTTTTTATAGTTCATTAAGTAGAGTTTTAATATATTTTTCTCATGTGCCCTATTTGCATTTACCGTATTGTTAGTGCTTTTCAAAGCACTCAGTATCAGTTTTCATATTATGAAATCGCGTTTTTTTTGTTTGTTTGTTTTTTATTTTTAGTGGAGACAGAGTCTCACTTTATCACCCTGGGTAGAGTGCCGTGGCCTCACACAGCTCACAGCAACCTCCAACTCCTGGGCTTAGGTGATTCTCTTGCCTGGGCCTCCTGAGTAGCTGGGACTACAGGCGCCCGCCACAACGCCCGGCTATATTTTTTTGTTGCAGTTTGGCCGGGGCTGGGTTTGAACCCGCCACCCTTGGTATATGGGGCTGGCGCCCTACTCACTGAGCCACAGGCGCTGTCCTGAAATCCCGTTTTTTAAAGTAGTTCTCCCATGACCCTCCACCTTGTTTCCTTCTCTGCTTTACTACCTGGACTTCTCGCTCTCTCCACGTCACGTCAACTCTGGGTTGGTTTGGTTTTTAGTTTTGAAGGAGGAAACCCTAGGATAACTTTGAACTTTATATTTGGGAGGTATATTGTACATGTACTTCCTTGAATTTTTCCTTGGAGGATAGTGATCCTTTAGATGAAAATACAATTTTGATTAACCGTCATCTTTCCTGGAAACATAAAAATCACTGCTGCACTGACTCCATCAACGTCTGGTAACGTTGCGTCCATGTTGCTCTGAGTCTAAAGTCATTTTCTGTCTCCATTTAAAGGGACTCATTTTGTGTGTTAATCTTTTCTATTTTAGTTTTATGAATGTTTTTTTCCCCTGTGAAATTTTGGAAAACACTTTTCATCCTTGGTATTCTCATAGCTAAAATGAAGTATGGTTCTTTTTTAAATCATTCTTGGGCATATTCACTGGGTGAAAATTTCAATCTGTAGCTCATCTACTCAGACGTGTGAAATTATAAATTTTATTTTACTGTCCACTTTTTCTGGCATTCTCTTTCTCAGGCTCTCTGGGTTTATGGTTTCTCTTATTCTTTATCTCACATTAAAATAAACCTCATTGACACTTTGGTCAATTTCTTTGGAAGATGCCTCTTTCTTAACATCATGTCTTCAAATAGTACACACATAGTATAAACACTCTCTAAATGTTTCATGTTCCTGATATCCATTTATTTTAGATGTAATTGTAATTTCAATTTGGTTGTTTTCCTTAAATATATGGAAATTTCAGGGTTTTGGCTCTTCTTTTTGGATTAAATAATAAAATCATTGAGAAAGTCTTTCGTATATAGTCACAGCTTATTTATTTAGGGCAGAGCTTTCTAACCAGTGTGCTGTAGACAATGGCATGCTCTGAAGGTGTTTGGTAAGAGTTTGTTTCTGCCCATGAAGTAATTGGCTAGCACTTGAGGCCACCAGAGCCTTGGAGCCTGTAATGTCTGGTTAGTTTCTTCCAGTATGCTATGCAAATTTTATTATCACTACATGTTAGGATATGATAGAATGAGTACTTTGTTAACATCTATATTTAATGATGTGATAAGATGTGATGTAAAAAAAAAGGGAGAACTTTTTTACAGTTCTGATATAAATTCATTAAATTTATTCCTTATTACTTCTGAGCTTGACAACATCTGAGAAGACCTTCCTTTTACATTTCAATTTTATCTTTACATCCCCACATTAGAATACCTCTCTTACAAAAATTCTTTAGGAAAGTCCTTTATTTCCTCACTCTTTCACTCCTTACTGATTTTGTTTTCTGAAACAATCTCGTATGGTTGATAAAAAATTTAAACAAGATGTTTATGATTTAGTTGAGATATATGGAAAATAATTAAAGATGAATAACTATAACATTAAATCTTTAATAAATTTAATTTTATTAGATAGTGGCTGAATTCTATCTCTGCATAAACATCAATAGTGACTTACAACAATTCTAGTGGTTAGAAAGACCTTCCTCTCACAGTTAAATCTGGCCTCCTGTCATGCTTCTCATCCAGGAGTCCCCATTCTGCTCTCTAGAGACGCTGTGGACGGAGAGCTCACACGATGACCCTCAAAAATGCCAGAAATCAACTATCGTGTTGCTACTTCACCTTCTTCAACTTTTCCTCATATAATGAATTTCCCACATTTCATTTCATTCCTTTTTAGCCAGCTTTCCTTTCCTTTGTCCTTTCCTAAGTGTCCCTTCCAGCATCTAGACATACAATTTTGAGCTGTAGAGGAATCACGACGGGGTCGTATGACACTGTACTTTAGTTTGAACTTAAAGCCTATATTAGATCTTTTAGGTAATTCATTATACTGTGGAGGCACAATAGCTAGGAATAAAAATACTTGTGATCACTACAGGAGTCTATGGTATAAGCAAGGACTGTCCTGTATTCTGATTTTGTTTGTTTGTTTGTTTCTCTTAGCTTCCGTTCTTCTTTGAGCTTTTCTTCATCAGCACTAACTAATGAGGCTACTCAGGAGCACTTGATCGAAACAAAAATTCTGAAAGTAAAAGATAAAAACTAGGTACAATAAAAACAGTCTGAAAAGAATGCCACATTAGTCAGGACTGAGGAAATACGTTGTAGGCAAAAGATTTTGCAGCAATATGCTGCATCCAGAGGTTAAGTTCTATAGTAACGTCCACCATCCTTTGTATCAAATTTAAGGATGTGAGAGCATAGCCTTTCCTTTCCATCTTTACCCACAATTTTGTTTACTATAAGTCCAGATTATTAAAATATCAATTCCTCCATATGAAAGTTAGAAATGTCTTCAGGCTCACGTCTACAACACATCACCGACAACACTGGAGGATAGACAGCACCTGCTTTTACAGTTTCCTCATTGAGAAAACAACATGCAACGTTTTCTCTAATTATAGACGTAACACAGAAAGTTACTTCCACTCATATTCCCAACATCTAGTCACTATAGGTAGCAATACTTTTAAATATTTGTCATTTCTATATAGATTTAAGTAAATTAATATCACTCTATTCACAATATATTGTAACATGCTATTCAAAATTTAACAATAACTGTTCTAAATATTTTTTGTTGATGTGTTTTAATAAATATATGACATTTTATGAAATAAGTGATCACACTAGTTTTTAAAGCCAGTCCTCTATGAATAATCCTCTAGTGGATTTCACGCTTTCCCCATTATAAATACAGGCACAACATATATCCCTCAGGTACATAATGGAGAATATATTTATAAACAGATACTAAGTATTTTAAAAAAACAGCATATCTGATTATGTATTTTTTCTATTGTTGGGATTCATTGAGGGTACAAAGAACCAGGTTACAATGGTTGCATTTGTTAGATTAAGTCCCTCTTATAATTGTGTCCTGCCCCCAAAATGTGTGTTACACACCCTGACCCCAACCCCCCTCCCTCCTTGTCTCTCTCTCCTCTGCCCTTCCCCTACCTTCCCCCCCTTCACTCTCTCTGCTTTTCCCTTCCCCACCCCCCACTGTGCACTAGATCATTAATTGTCCTCATATCAGAATTGAATACATGGGATTCTTGCTTCTCTATTCTTGTGATGCTTTACTAAGAATAATGTGCTTCGCTTCCATGATTATGTATTTTTGAGAGGAAAATTAATACATTTGAGATGAAATTCATGTTTTACTTAAGAAAATATAAGATCAACATGCTTCATTGTACATAAAGTATTTCTCTTTTATCTCTAAAACATATTTTCAATAAAGGAATGAGAAACACAATGACATTTTCTAAAAGACAGAATTTGAACATTGAAAGTATGTAGTGTCTTAGTTGCTAAACCAAGATGACAGGTAGGGCCATTTTTTTCTTTAAATATTGTCATAATTTAGAAAAACAAAGTGGGTAGAAGAGAGTTGTGACTTCTGGCTCATAGCAGGGGAACATCACAGTTCTGAACAGCAGGCCCCCTAGGTCTCCAGACACAATCCCTGACCTGTCACCCTCGGTCCTACCAAAGCTGTAGTTGCTTGAACTTGTAAAGAAAGAAGCAGATGTTGCCTGTGTGGGGCTTGCTTTTGATAGAAAAAATATTAGCAATCAAATGTTCTGAAGCTGGACCCTTGAGACTGCTGTTACAGATAAAGTGTGAAACAAAGTATTTTCCCTGAAGAAGCCTGTCTCCAGTTTGTGTATATACATATGTGGGTGGCTTTGTTAACACGTGGGTGGCTTTGCTAACACGTGCTTCCTGCAAAATCAGTATCTTTAATTCTGTACAAAGTCAAGGCAGCAAATTCTCCAGCTCTTTTGCATTCTAGACATCTCAAAATCATATGCCTTCCCCATATTCCCTTTCTCTCCCTGCTGTAAAAAAGTAACGGTATCCACAAACACCACACTTCTGTTTCTTACTATAGATCATGAGGAATAGCTACCTTTACCTAAAACTCCCCTCGTGTTAGTATCAGACACCAGACCTGCTTTTCTCACTCTGTTAGTTCTCCCACATTGGTAATGCTTGACTTTTAGTATTCTCTGCATCAGCTATTGTCTAAGATACTTCCTCTTAAGCTATATTTGACCAACAAAACATAAACCTCAAAGCTCATCCTATTTTTCAGGAACTATGGAAAGCAAGTTTAAATTATTGGTACTTAAATCAACTACAGAAAAGGTATCTATATTTCTCTTCTCGGTAAAATTATCCATATTTCCTCTCTCTTCCATAGTAAACACTGTGCATATGTGGGTGCTTATATGTCCCACCTATATTTCTTCTTTTGGGGGATCTAAACATCGACTATACTTTAATTGTTAAAATGTATTTCTCTCTATCTCTCCATCCTCAGCACCCAGCACAACGTCTACCCAAACATTTAACCAATGGCTGCTTAAGTGACTGAATATTTTGTGAATGAAAATCTTGAATCTCTCATCTACATGATAAATGTGTAAAATTAAATATTTGGTATAACAGTGCATGGGAAATAAGAAGAACAGAAAGATAGGGAGTCTTACTTTCAGCTAATTATTCAGTTAAGAAAGAATTTCAGAGTTGCTAGATTTTTCATATTTCACTATTCTATTTCAAACTCAATGTAAATGGATAAGATTATTTATGTGTTTTACATGTGTTATTAACAATTGTATGTCATTAAGTATGAACATGTTCTACAGCCAATAGAACACAAGTTTAGAGAGTGACTCTCCATATGTAGGCTTTGCAGCAGAGATTTGCATAAAATACAAAAATATTTATCATTTCCTACGTATTTGAAAAGTAGAATAATTTGATAAAGTTCATTTAAATGTACACTAAAAATATCAGGATACTGTCAAATTTAGATCCTGACAGTAAATGTAATTAGTGCTATTTAGTAAAAAAGAAACAATAAAAATAGAAGAGTTAAACATGACAAAACCAAGTTAAAAGGAAGAGACATCAGATGTTTCACAGTTGGCATATCTGTTATTAATGTAATCCAAATTCTATGAACAATATTAGGTCTTCATAGAACACCAGTAAGATTGTCAGAACTCCAATAAACGATAACTAATCCCAAACTCGGACCTAACCAGCTTGTCAAATTAATGTTCCACCAGCCGTATCCCAAGCTAAGCAAACATATTTTGTAATTGCAATTTATATTTTTATATTAAACATAAAATTTCATTTATTGTAGAGTCAATGTAACATGTGAAATAAAAGAAAATTAGAAAAGGATTAAGAGTTCAGGGAGAATACATCCTTATGTCACGCCCAGGAGTCTCTCAAAGACCACACTGCCAGACAAGTAGAATTTAAAGAGGAGTCCTTTGATTGAAGAGCCAGCCTGCGACTACCTCAGTGAACCAATATGGGGTTTCTGAGAACAGCCCCAAGTTGTCTGTGGCTCTGGTTTTTATAGGGCAAAACGTTTCCAGGGGAGGAGGGGCAAGCAAGTGTTATTATAGAAGCAAAAACTGCAATTAAAGGGGTAGGGGGACTCACGAGGGTAGGGCAGTCAGTCATTTTACACAATGCTATGATCACGAGAGTGATTAGTGATTTTTCTTCCTTATAAAATAGGTACGAACCACAATGTCCTACAGGGGAAATTCAGGGAGGAGAACTTACAGGTAAGAGTCATAAAGGGCATGATTATAAGAAGGTATAATAACTAGGCCACAATCACAAGAAAATGCACTTACATTACACAATGGGAGGGCAAATGAGGAACTAGTTTTGAAGGTAAAAGGGAGTAAACAGTAAAATGGAATAAAGTTTGTTCTTTTAACATTTCAATATCATATATGGATGGTTTGAAGACCACCTTAACATAATCATGAAGGTTGTTGTCACAATGGTAGTTAGTGACTTTCTACACAATAGTAATAATTCTAACAGTTTTAACCAGGTACACTTAAAATACCATGCAATGGGCGGGGAGTCAAGTGAATTCTGTTTTTGTTAAAGCAATAAAATATAATAAAACAACATAATGGAGTCAGGCCTGCTTTTCTTTCACCCTAACACTTAAATCTGATACTACACTCCATTCCCCGCTTTTACATATGACAAACTCTGTTCACAAATGCAGAACTTTCAAATCTAGCCCTATTTGGGGAAAATTTAACAAAGAGTTACTAGTATTACATCCTTCATCGGCTCAGAGTTTCTGAGCTAGAAGGTATGTAAGATAAAATATTTTTACTCTCCACTTGAGAGATGATGAAAACAGACAGAGAATGTTTTGAAAATGTTTTAACATGCTCTATACGATCACAGTTGGGAGGAGAAATGAAATCCTTTTGTGCTCAGTCCAATACTTTTTCCTCTGACCAACGTGAAAGAAAATCTTTTCTCCATCAACCTTTCTTAATGTAGAAATCATGGGGCTGTTGAAATGGATAATGAGGCAAATTCAATTACAATGAATAGATTGTTGCCTCTTTTTCTGTCTGCTTTTTGTTTTGTTTTGATTTTTAGTAATAAATAATACTCTGCAGACTGTCAGCAGACTGAACAACGATTAGAGTCAGTCTTTAGATTAAGTCATCTGTTAGTGGATGTGTGCAAAGTACCTGAATTTATCTCCAAGTGAAACAGGATAAGCTTTCTACAAGCAGATCAATATTCCATGGTTATGGTTGCTAATTGTATTTAATTCCCCTTGCTAAATGTACCTTATTAATTATTTCAAAATAAGGGCTGGTATGTGGCTAGATCAAATCAAAACTGTAAAAGATGGAAGGAAGAAAGGAAGGAAGGAAGAAAAGGCAGTAAGTAAAACAGGAAAGAAGAGAGAAAGTTAAGATGGACAAGAAAAGAGAAAACTAGGAAAGACTCCAAACCTATGCTTAATTGACGGCTGCTAATGTGACTTCTCTCGGACTTGTTCCAATACTGTGCTGAGAAATTTAGTGGAACATGACTGTTACGCCAACCTGAATATAACACATTCAGTTTTAAAGCAAGTAGTCTCTTGGATGTCAGGTTAATAAAATCATATTTAAATTCTAAGCAATTTAAAAAAAAAATAAGAATGGCTACAGTACTGAACTCTATTTGAAGAAAAAATGAATAACATTTTAAATGACACCTGTGATAATGTCAGTAATAGCATTTAGTTTTTGCTTATTAATAGCAAACCAATGATTGATAAATAGTTTCTGGTTTAGTTATCTACATAGCTGGCAAAAATCAGGGATTTTGTCATCAGTCCCAGTGATGAGCTCTCCTGTCGGTTTACATGCAACAAACCCCTTCCCTTAGAGAATCTTGCACTGGCAGAGTGGATGGTAGTTTCGGGATGGCAGTGGGGAAATTAAAATGGCATATTTATTATTGTCATGTTTCTGAGTTTTCCCAATTACATGCAGTCAGTTACTTGTTTCAGAGATTAATTGGATTATAAACCAATCTTTTCTTTTCCAGTCTGTTTTTATTCACTAGGGCATCAAAACATACAAATTATTCTTACGGCAGAAGCTCACCATTATTTAAGTCTTCTTGTTTATTTAAATATATGAACATAAATATTTATAAAAATATTTGCTTCAAAATGAATTTACCCACAGGGATAATTCTTTTGCAGGTTAATGGGGTATGGTTGGCAGGGGTCTGGCTTTTGGCCACTCTGATGTTTAAAATGCCAGAAGGCCTCCTGATTTGGCTATATAAAGCAAAAGCAGGATATTTATCTTGGTTTTCCTCCCCACAAAACCTACTTGATCCAGGTATTGGATCAATAGATCTACTAAAATAATACCTAAATTTAGGAAGTATAACCTATGATTTAATAAAACAGTATAATGGTCAGAAACAGCAACCTCATAATCTGTAATGCTTCCCCACCGAACTGACCTTGCTCCTGATACATAGGTTAAGAAGATACATTTGCCCTTGACCTCCTTCATCCTCATTTCCTATCATTTGCCTTTTACAGGAAAAACATTCTCTTACATCTTATTCTTGTTCTTATCTTTTTATTTTTCTAAGAAGTATTTTAATAGACTTTATGAGTACAAGTGGCTTTTTGGTACATGGAGTAATTTCATAATGATGGAGTTAGGGCTGGTATAGTATCCATCAACAGAAGTGTGTACATTGTACCTGATAGGTAATATTTTTATTTTTTTAATCCTTTACCAGCTTTCCAACTTGCCTATTATTTATTTCCAGTGTGCATTATACCACTTTATGGCCATATATACCCATTGTTCAGCTCCCAATTACACCAAGTGACAACAGGGTACTTGCTTTTCCATATCTGGGATACTTCGCATTAAGATAAAGGTCTCCAGTTCCATGTTGTTGCAAAAGACTGTTTCATTCTTTGTTATGAAGTAGAACTCCATGGTATGTATGCATGTATGTATGTGTGTGTGTGTGTGCGCACGCACCACTTTTTCTCAGTCATCGGTTGATGTGAACTTAGGTTGATCTTGTATCTTTGTGATTGTGAATTATGCTGCAATTAACCATTCAGGTGCAGGTGTCCTTTTGATGAAATTAATTCTTTTCCTTTGGGGTAGATACCCAGTTGTAGGTCTTTTTCTGTTTGTTTTGTTTTGCTGCGACAGAATCTTACTCTGTTTCCCCAGGTTAGAATGCTACACCTGGGTCTATAGGTGCCTGCCATGATCCCTGCCCAAGCTGGTCTCCATCCATCTGTTGAGCTCCAGGAATCCTCCTGCCGTGGCCTCGCAGAGTGCTAGGATTACAAGCTGAGCCACTCTACCTGGCTTCCAGGAGTAGTTTAGCTGGATGGAATGGTAGGTCATCTTTTAGTTCTTGGAGGAATCTCTGTACTATTCTCCATAGAAGTTTGTACTAATTAACATTTCTACCAATGGTGTATAAGCATTCACTTTTCATGACATCTGCACCAACATCTGTTATGTTTTGACTTATTAATAGTACCGCTCTGTCAGGGGTAAGGTAATCTCTATTGTGGTCTAATGTGCATTTTTATAATGATTAATAATATTAACCATTTTTTCATATGTATCAGGACATTTGTATATCTACTTTTGAATTAACTCTGTTCATGTTTTTGTCCACTTTTTGATAGTGTTATTTGGGTTTGTTTTTTCATGCTGATTTGTTTGAGTCTTCATTTAGTTTTTTCTCAGATGTATGGTTTGCTAACATTTTCTGACATTCTGTAGATTGTCTATTTAGTCTGTTGATTATTTCCTTTGCTGTGCAGTAACATTTTAGTTGAATTATGTTCTATTTATTTATGTGTTTATTTGTTCATTTATTTTTGTTACTATATGTGCTTTTGAGTTCGTAGTCATAAATTCTTTGACTAGAGTGAGGCCAATATCCAGAAGAGTTTTTCTACAACTTCTTTTAGAATTTCTGTAGTTTCAGGTCTTACATTTAAATCTTTAATCCATTCTGAGTTGATTTTTGTATTTGGTAAGAGATAAAGATCCAGTTTCCCAGCACAATTTGCTGAACAAGGCGTCCTTTCTCCAGAGTATATTTTTATATGCTTTGTCAAAGATCAGTTGGTTGTAGCTTTGTGGTCCACTTGCTCTACTTGCCTGGGAACTCTCCTGCTCAGTATAGAGAGTACAGGGAGGGACAGGTTCACCGCCTTTTGATTTGTGCAGGTAGATGCCCACTATGCTGTTGCTGGAAATTTGGGGCAGATGAATTTCAGATTTGAATGCCAGTGTGATAGATTTTGTTAGGCCCCTGGGAGGCTTGCTTGAGTCTTGGGGTGACCAAAGAGAACAAATCAGCATACCTGCCCTCAAACCAATCTGAGTTCAGGCACTTGCTGTGGTGGTGAGGGTGGCTGACCACCTTTTGCACAACAGCGCTCAGGCAGAAGAACAGGGGATACACTATGAGCCTGCAATAGGCGGGTTGACTTTCCCTTGATGAAATAAAGAGCACCAGGCAGCTGTAGACGCAGGAACCTAGATGATCTGTTCAACAGTGCAGGCAACATGCTGGGTGAAGCACTTTTGGCTCCCATCTCCGTCTCACTGCAGCATGTGGCAGAGCAGTGGGAATTGTCCTAAGAATAAGGTGGTGAACTTGAGCTCCTGGGTCCATCTTCAGCTGCGTGGAGCTCAGCTCAGTCCAAGAGTCCACTACCCAGCTTTGGACTCTCAAACTAACACTGTGTGTCTGTGACCAGAGAGGGAAGTCTCCTTCTGGAAAATGGCAATGACGTAAGGGGAGAACCCCCACACACAGCTTAGTTCCACAACAGCCCCAGGGCAGGGTGACGGGAATTTCTGTGGATACATGTGTGAGAACACTGGCTCTTCATGTCACTTTAGCTTGCTGAAGCTGCATCAGCCAGAACCCAGCCCTAGGGTGGGGTGTTACTCATCCTCACATACCCCAGATAGCACCTGGGCCTGTATTGAGAGTGGGGCCTTTCCCAAGCAGCTGTGCTGGCAGGAAACTGGTGGTGGTGGTGGGGGTGGGGAGCGAACAGTGGCTGGGGTCTCAGTCTTATCACAGCAGAGCACAGGGTGTTAGGGCGGGCACTGGTCCAGATGGAGCTGGAAAGCCTGATTTCTCTGCCCCTCCCCAGCCAGTCCGGGGCTACAGCCATGTCCAGACCCAAACCCAGCCTAAGCATTGGGCCAGTGTCAAACTCTCAAAATGGCTTCTTAGACCTACAACAGAAAAGCAGGAGCCCCTCCTGGACAGGCAGCACAACTTAAAAGGTGTGGGGATTGCTGATATCCCTGTCTCAGTCTCAAAAGTAGCCACAGCAGGGTGGTGGAGACCTTCCCAGGGGTCAGGGGAGCACCGTGCTCCTCTGTTCCTCCTCAGAACTGTGCAGTGGCAGCAGACTCGCCCAGCGTCCCCCCCCCCCACAGGCTTTCAGAATTGTGCCTGGCTCAAGCTGCTCTAGGCTTAGATAGCTGTTGAGTTCTGCATAAATTCTCTTTCTGCAAAATGTCTTTTGCAACCTACAAACAGCTCCTTGTGTTACACCTAAGATCTGTATGAGTTGGGAGTCTTCCTCCCTTCCTTCCTTCCTGTCTCACTTTGTCACCCTGGGTAGAGTGTCCTGGCATCATAGCTCACAGCAACCTCAAACTGTTGGGCTCAAGCCATTATCTTGCCTCAGCCTCCCAAATAACCTGGACCACAGGCACCCACCACAATGCCTGGCTATGGGAGGCACTTTTATAACCAAGAACATAAAAGTTCATCACAGGCAGTGGAGCCCTGGGGGATTCTTTCCATCCAGGACTCTTCTAGCGGTTTGCTGCCCCCTCCCCAGCTAACCCAGTTGTCCTGAACCCTTTCTTGACTTACTTTTAGAGTTTCCCATTGCTGCTGTGGTGAATCCTAGCATTCTGTCCTAGATGATCTGTTCAAAATGTGAACATATGCTTCCCATTCTGTTCCTCTTACTGAACGAAGCACATACTACTGGCGTCCAGTCAGCGTTTTGATCTAATCCTCTTCTAATCATTTTAACATCAACACCTGCCAGCACATCCCTCATTTGCACTGCGCTGTAAATTACTTAGACCAATTTGATCATTACATTTCAAGTTAATTGTAAAATTTTAAGCATGGAAGGATCATTCTAAAGAGTGTAGGAAGTATTTAGTCTGAGCTGTAGTTGAGGGTAGAAAATAGGATGGAGGAATTATGCTACTACAAGTTGGAAAGGAAATTCAAAAGAGTGAGAGGGAAGAATAAATTTTGGTCCAGAAATGCATAATGAATTTGTAAGTAGGCCCCGCAGAGGAGAGAATGTTCCAGACACATCCTCCCGTTAGTAGGTAGACACCTAGAGAAACATTGTGTGCACTTTCTTGCCAAATACATATTTGTCACCAGCTGTATCTAACAGAGTTTTTAGGGCTTTTTGTTTGTTTGTTTAGTGTAGTTATATAAAGTGAGTTTTTTGAGATTTTCAAGTTTTCAAAAATAGGAATTCCAAATATCCTCATAATTTTGATGTTTACTGAAAATTGTCCAAGTGCAGAGTCAGCCCGTTATGAGGGTTTTTGATGGGTGCTGCATATATTCTTGTCTATAATATTTAAAGTTAATTATATCATCCCCCACCCCCTGGTTTTCAGTCCCACTAGAGTTATAAAGCCAAGAATTGGTAAGAGAAGTAACTGAAATGCTGCCTTAAGCAAATAGTAGCACTGAAGACTTTTCTCTGTATTTGTCATTAACTTTAATCAAAGAATAAAGTTCTTTACAGCCCTTTGCATCATAGAAGAGTGATTCATGAGTTCTCACTTTAATTAATTTACTCAAAAAACCGTTTTCAAAATTTATTGCCTGTAATAGGTGCTGTGTTGAGTGCTAGTCCATGCAGATGAAATAAATCTTAAGCAATTAAAAGATAATATTTGCTTAATAAATGTCAGAACACACATCACACGCATGCGTGCACACACATATGGCCCAATAGGCATGCGGTTTAAAAGGAAAAGAATCTTATTTTTATACTGCCCAATTTATTTATAGTTTTATTAAAGCCATAGAAGGAGCATTGTTGCTTTGTTGAATTTAGCTGCATTCAAGGCCTCCTGAAAGTGTATCTGACCAACATTTAAAATCAAGGAGTTGATTCTTTTTTCATCTCTACACCCTCAGCAACATAGAAAGAAATAAACATTATCTTTTAGTTTTTCCTAAATCTCCTTCTCTGTATGAATTGTGGCTATTCATCCCTGTAAAAGTTCTCCTATTGATGAGAATGACCATACAGACGCAAGGTGGCTGATAATATTTGCTCAAGTGAATCAAATGTGAAAGAAAATGAATCTACCTGGGAAATAAACTGAATAAAACCAGTTTTCAAATAACTAGTACTTTTTACCCTGCTATTCTGTTCCTAATTAGTTGGCTCTTAAGGCTGCTGAGCTGTGCTTGCTGTAAAAGGGATGCTGGCAACACAGGGCAGAGCACAGAGCTGGAGACAGGAGATAAGCACACGTTCCTGAAGCTTCCAGAGCCTTCTGAGACCAGTAGAGTGTGTGTCACCCCTCGGTCATCTACCCTCCCTCACCTTGTCTCTGACACACCCAAATCTTTAGTTATTATTTGAGATTAATGCATGTGGTCCAAACAAACAAACAAAATTGTGGCAAGAATGGGCATTAAAATTCCATGTGGGCAAATAAAAACAAAAATGAGTTATGCATTCATATATCTTATTAATGCAGGGAGGCTTCTTAACTAAGCATATTACAAAGGGCTCATCTTTCTCTTAAAAAAAACTACAGCTCCAGAAGGAGGCTTCCATCTATTTATTAGTATAGGAGGGAATTTTTCCAGAGTTCCATACATACAAATTCAGGAAACTGTATCATTGTTAGCCACGCTGCTACTTTTGCTTTTCCTTAGGATTCGGCTCAGCTGTTGACATTTTACCACCTCTTGTCACAAGAAGTGTGTCAAAGCCCAAAGAAACTTTTGCTCTCCACCCAGCGAGGAAATGTCAATAAACTCTACCAACCCACAGAAACTTCAGCCCTACCCAAGTGGCCAGGGATGAGCCTTCCTGGCTGAACGTGCAGTGAAGAGGCTTCCTTCAGGTAATCATGCACCATGACACAAATGGGGAGATGCCCCGTGCCTGGAAGCACAGTGGGGGAGACTCTCCGGCCCTGGGCAGGATCCTCAAACACCACCTCTTTTCAGCAATGTATGGCTCTTGGCTGCAACCTGAGTTCTAGGCTGAACAACTTCCTTCCCTTGGGAATTAGCAGATGTTTAGCCATGTCCTCTATAATCTTAAATTGGGTTGGTGCTCCAGGGGAAGGTTCAATGGCTTTACATCTCCTCCCGACATAAGGTCTGAAAGCTGAACTCTGGACATAAAGACCCAAAATACCTGTTCTTCCAGCCGGAATCATTGTTAGTCTAATCCTATGTAATTAATTCCCCCTAAAAAAATATTGAAAATCATTGATGCAGGATGAGAAAAATGATACATACACATAGAACCTTAAAGGTTTATAGTACTTCAAATTGTCTTATAAACAGCTCTTTCCAAACATTGATTATTTTCTTCACAGCTTGGACAATTCAAAAGTAGTAGAAAAGAATGTTCCCTACTCAAAAATCTAAGAGATTTTTGCAGATGTAGACTTTTCAGTGGATGCAGACTATTTCACAAGCCACAGCATGAATAAAGGGCTGCACAGGTTATAAGAATTCTTACCAGATTTGGGGATCTTTACCATTTTATCTTATCTTCCTTCTCCCATAACAATCTTTAAGCCTGAGCTTTATAAAGAGATCAAGCGAAGTGTTCAATGGCTAATTCAAAGAAATCCACGACCCAACTGATGTAAATATAGTTTAACTATCATTATAATAGAAAAAAAATCAACTATTTGGAATTGACAAATGACTAAAAACGACGGAAACAAAGGTAACTGTTTTTTAAGCCGGGGATGCTTGGCAGATGGTTAAACTTGTTGACACTCTTCACTCCCTGGATACTCTAGAAAAATGACTGTGTAGATTGATGAAGTGGAAAAGGAGTGGTAGTTTACCACTTTTGACGTCTACTTATTCATTTTTTAATATTTTTCTATGAGCATCAATAAAAGGTCTCAATTCTATATGTTGATACAGAAAAATCCAAAGTAGAACTTGTTTCTGCTCTTTACTTATACTATAATAATTGTAAACACAAGACACTTCCTCCAAAATTAAATACTACTCAAGACTAAATCAGAAAAAAAAAAATCAGTCTAAAAAGATCAACATAGAATTTGTCATTTTAGTGGAATTTGCCAGCAACTGTAATCAACTGAAAAGTTGCTCAAAAAGAAGACAAGGAAAAAAAAAGTAGTTTCTGAACTAGAACCACAGCCAGGCATTTTCATATGCAATGACCTTGTGATCAACTTTAAGGTTTTTTTTTCCCCAAAAAAAACGTGGTTGAGAAAAATTTTGGCATTATGCCAAGAATGGAAATGTTTTGGTCAAAACTAATAGATTGCTTAAGAATGTGAACATTTAGAAGCTTCTCTATTCTCAGAGATGATGATATTGATCTTTTAAATGTTTTGCTTACAAAAATATTTCAAGTAAAACCTTGACATTTTATAAAAAAAAAAAAAAGATATTGCTGAACAGAGAAAAGCCTGTGATGTTGAATGAAAATGTACTGACAATAGTAGCATAAATATTTTGGAGACAATATCATCAGCCTGTTTCATGTGCCTCAGAGATTCTGAATTACACAAAAATGAATGGACAGAGAGGAATGTAGATTACCATGGCAAATTTTGTCTGTATTTAAGCCAACTCTGAAAGAATCCTAGAAACATGAATATATTACATATTATACAAACACATATTTATAATACAACTTGTAAGTTTTCAGACATAGTTCTGCTATAATTAATAACATAAAAACTGAGAATTATAAGACAACTTATTTATCAGAGCTATTTTAAAAACAAAGGCTAAAAAATGAAATGAAACCAAAATTTTATCTTTTGCATTGTCTGAGAATGCATCTTCATGTTTTTGGACACCAACCAAATATCTTTAGCAGATTAAAATTGTAAATGCTCATATACCTTAATTAAATGACAGAAAACAATGTGATTAAAATGTAAAGAATGTTGAATAGGTTATATGCCACTTAATAGTGCTGATGTTTTTATCAAAGTCATTATAAAATTGACATGTTCCTTCTTAATGGCAGGTATGACCTTATGCAGTAAAAGTACTTTTTTGAATATTCAACAACTACTTAAATCATCAGAATAAATCAGAGTGTTGGCTGACTTTAGGAATAAATTAAAGATGAATCTATGCTTGGAGACTTAAAACATAAATTAAAAATTCTTAAACAATCTGAGAAGAGACAATGGCAATTTTACAATTTTCCGTAGAGGCAGATACTCAAGCTGAGGGAAGCAATCAGGAGGAATGGGGAGGAATACTGGTGGACGCACAACTTGAGTTTCATCATTTGAACTCGCAAATTTGATCTAAGAGATGCAAAGGAATTTGTAAGGAAAAGGCCGATCTCCATGGTCTGAATCCCCCTTTTCTGTCTCTCCCCCGTGATTTTGTCTTGTCTTTCAGGAAAACTTAACTTCTCAGTTCTCCATTATGGTCTCTCTACCTCTATGATTTAATTCTTGCTCTTCTCCTACCTGGGGTTCCTTCTCTCCCACCCTTTCTGTACTTGCTATAAAACTTAAATTTAACCACCAAAACCACCATGAATTTATCTGAAATTAATTTTCTTTTCTGTCCTTCCATGCCACTTTGATCTTATATTAAGGTAACTATTGCAGGCTACCTTGCATCCTGTATCTGTATGTACTCAGCTTCATTCCTGGGTTGTAGGTCTCCTGAAGGCAAGGGAAGTCTTACTTACATTCCATCCTTCCTGATGCTCGGAGGAACATAGATAAGCGATACAATTTAATAAAAGCATGTTATAGACAAGATAAATCAAGAACCCAATTAAAGAGCTTGCTAGTGACTGGGTTGAATTTCAAGCTTTGAAGTTCATTGTATTTGGAACCCTCAAGGATATGTAGGCTTTAGGACACAGGGAGCAGTCTCAAAACTAAAACATATTTAAAATTTAAAACATCTCCTATATTTAAATTCTTCTAATGAAAAAGTAAACAGTTTTCAGAGACATCTGTGGCATGACATTCCAAAAATCTAGGAAGACATTTTTAATAAATGTATATAAGATTAATCTATAATAAATGAAAAATCATTTTAAAAATTAGTTAAAAAGAATACACTTAATAGCAATAATAACAATGATGCAGTGATGATATATTTTAATAGTTTTGAATATTGGCTATGAAATAGGAACCATACAAAGTAGTATGTGTTTTTTATATAGTCTTAATACTTATGATTTTATCCATTTTTGTTGTCACTATAACCACTAGCATAATTTCTATTAAATGAAAACCAAGATGAGGAAATTTGTCTGAAATGTTATAATACTCAAATTAGCACTTAATACTTTTATATAACTATGTGGATGACATATATAGAGAGAAGAATAGTTATAGGTACTTAGAAATTATTTTTAAATACTTAACAAAAGTTAATTTGCAATGCAATTTCATAATTTAGGTCTCCAATATATGCTGTTTATAATTGCCACTTTATTTGATGGCAATTCTCTGAAATATATATTGATGAATCCAAGTATATATCGATGAAATTCAATAAAGGAGGGAGGTAATAAAGAAAGGAAGAAAATGAACATTAAAAAAAACACTATTAAAGGGCTATTCAAGTAATCTTGCTATGTTAGATGTGATTTCTGATAGTAATTAACTAGTTAAGAGCAAATAATAATACAAGTTATGTATGAGAAGTATTTTGTCTAATATTCTAAATAATTAACATAAGGAGGTCTAAGATCACACTATTTTTTATCCTATTATCTGTATCTACAGGATTGTTATTACAGTCACTATTGATTACAATAGAATTGCACTAAAAGCTGATAGTGACCTGGGAGCTACCACCAAATGTTCACTTTGAAAGTCATAGTATTTATGTTTTTTAACTTTGGGTGATGTTTTTCCAATTTGGCCTTTGAACAGAAAATAAATATTTACAAAAATTGTTTAAAATTACTCCCACCCTCACCCCAGCCAATGCTCACCACAATTACAATACAAATCAAGAAATTGCTGAAGATGTTGCAGAGTCAGTACAGTGAGGAAAGCAGCTCTGCTCCTGAACACTCATTTAGACAGGCAAAAGGCTGGAGAATTGTATAACCATGTTTAAAGTGATGCCTAAACAAAGATAAATCCTTGAGAAAAATAAGTGAGCATCATAGCCCACGTAGCACATGGCATAGCAAACCCAATTCCAGGTTCTCGTTTCTCACCGTTGTTTCTTCCGCACAGTGTCTCGGGCACAGAGCAGTTAGAGTGGCTATTGTGGGATGATATACATTGATTTAAGAGCTTATTCTAGGCTTAGGTGGAGAAGAGATTGTTCACGCTTCTTCAAGGTTTTCTCCTAACCCTTACTGAAGTGTTACATATTATACATTTTAAATTTTTCATTGTGAAAGGGAGGTTTGTTCATTTTCAAGAAAAATTTTGTTGTTATTTTAAGTCAATATATAAAGTCCGATATTGAAAGATAAATATTGCTGGATCTAAAATGCTTGGAACTAAGTAATAGTACTTATTAGAGATTCCAATTCTGAAAGTGGATGGAAATAAGTAAAGTGCACATTTATCCTTGTACCTAATAGGCTTATTTCTAACTGATATAGATCCACGTTGCACATGATTACAGCCTCTATAAATCTCCAGCCATTGAAATCCAGATAGTTTCAGATGCATGATGTTCAAATACGCTTTATTTATCAAAAACTTCCTAGAACTGTTCTAACTCTATCATATACTTTCCCAAGTGATTTTAAAAGTGATATTTCAATTCTCTTTGATTTATATCTCTGAAACTACTGCCTCAATGCTTTCTTATTTCATATCTCCATAATAAAGTTCCTGCTTTTCTAAAATCAAATTTTGGCAAAAAAGAAAAAAAATATGACCTCCCTGTCTCTCTGGATACTGACTTTGTCAAGTCTCCTGCTTTATTTCCACCCACCTCTGCATATGATTTCCCAGCACTCTGAGGTCCCTCGGTCTGGTGTGCTTGCACCTAATCCAATCTCGGCAAATAACAATAAGACTGTGAAGTGAAGCAGTGGTTAATATCCACATGAGGTTTCCCAAACTTCAATCATTCAATAATCAACAAATTAACAATTTGTTCTACTGTGCATTGTTTGCTCTGCTGTCACCGTGACTGTATGTTCAAGTGCACAATAATATTTGCCATGTAATGAGCGCTCAAAAAATATATGTTGAGGAAGCCAGTGAACATGAAGGTATGACTAGATGGGATCTACCAGAATTATGTGTAAAATAAAGAAATATCAATAAATTCTATATCTATCCTACTGCCTTCTATAGGATCTGCCCTAGAGGTCTGCTACCTCCTGGTTATGAAGAAAGATTTAAGTAATGTGCAAAGGGAGAGCTTTTTTACTAAACCAAATTAAGGCACCTTTCTCTCTCTCCCACTCTCTCTCAGACCTTTGCTAATCTAAGTACAATTCCAAGACCAACAGATCAAGCACCGTGTAAGGAGTTTAGAAATGCAGACTATCATGCTCCATCTCAGATTTATTAGATTTATTAATGCATAACCTATGGTTTAACAAGGTTCACTTTTTTTTTTTTTTTTTTTTTGAGACAGAGTCTCACATTGTTGCCCTTGGTAGAGTGCTATGGAGTCATGGCTCACAGCAACTTCAATCTCTTGGGCTCAGGTGATCCTCTTGCCTCAGCCCCCCAAGTAGCTGATGCTACAGGCATCTGCCACAATGCCTGGTAATTTTTAGAAACAAAGTCTCACTCTGGTTCAGGCTGGTATCGCTGGTATCAAACCTGTGAGCTCAGGCAATCCACCCTCCTCAGCCTTCCAGAGTGCTAGGATTATAGGCATGAGCCACTGCCCTGGGCCCTAGTTTAATAAGATTCCTAAGGGATTCATATGCACATTTAATTCTGGGAGGTTCTATTCTACATTGAATCAGAAAAAGTTAAAGAGAATTGAAAATATATAGGTATTTCTCACTTAATTCTAAAAGATTGCTGACTAAAAAAACTTTATTGCACTGGCAGAAATGTTCATTTCTGCTGACCAATGCTCTAAGCCATAAGTCATGAGAATCTATTTGTCACTTTAAAGGAAGCTAGTATAAGTAACAAACAGATATGTTCCAAACTGTCTGTGGCCATAAATAAATAAATACAGTAGAACCTCTGTAAGTTGACTGGTCAGGAGGCTGTAACAGTTTGTCAACATTCAGAGGTATTCAACGTAAGGCACTTCCATTGAGTACATGTGCAGGCCCAGTCCATGAAAAACAGATCATCCGAAGGAGGTGGTCAATGTGGAGAGGTGGTCAGCTCTGAAGGTTTCACGGGATATAAATAAGAAGCTAAATTTTAATTTTGTTTTATTCTAATTAGTTTAAATTTACTTTTAATTTGTCAATGTAGCTAGCAGCTACTGTGTTAGAGATTATGAGCCTATAAAATCAATGTAACAAGAGATATACTTTGTGGGTACAGATAAACTTACTTGCTGATCTATAGAAGTTTCAACAATAGAATAATTCCGTGATAAGAATAAGAGTTAGATCCATGAAAATCCCAGGAAAAAGAAACTGTGCTTTTAAAATATTATGTCATAAATTTTACAAATGAGGTACAATGCTAATAATAATACTTCAAAATAATAAATGGTAGAGGCTGCCAGTTAGAGTTAAGAAAATGAAAACAACCATTAGGGTCTGCTGTCTCTTTCAGATCTCATTAAAATTATGATAAAAATGAAATCACTTAAGTAAATAAATATAAATATGATATTTGAAAGAGACATGAACAAAAGCATTTTAGGAGCTAGAAAGCAGAAAAATGTGTGGAAACTGACAGAGTGCACCCCTGAATGTTGGGCTCTCTGCAGTCACAGTGGGACAGTCAAGAGTTTATGCAATTTGTGCTGCAGAAACCCTACAAAAACCAAGATAGGCAATACCCAGCCATCTTTGGAAATAGAGATAAAGGATAGGTTGCAAGCAGAAAGTTTGAAAATAGTCAAAAGAAGCATGCAGAAACCAACTTCTCTTCCCTCATTCTACTCAGCTAAGGGACTGTCTCCAGCTTCCCTTCTGCTCCTACCGATGAGTGCCTATTACCAGGCCTTGGGAAAAGGATGAAGATTTATTCTTTTGAAAGTAGAAAAGAGAATCTTGACACTAGCCGTGGCTGAGTGCAGGGGCACATTGATGATGGAAGAATTAAGAGAAAAGTTACTTCTTAGATGTTGGTCTACTCCAGTTAACCCTACTCAGATCCCAGAACCTCAACAAATTAGATTACCTAAGATAGTGCCAGAACAAAAGAGCCATTCTGGGTAGTGGGATCAGCAAAAATAAAGCAAAAACAAAAATGAACCGTAAAAGTCAAAAGATAATAGTTGATGAAATCCTTAAGACGATACAGCAGACAAACAGACAGAAAGTAGGAACCAAAAGATGAGAAAACTCAAAGAAAAGTATCTGAATAAAAGGAGTTCCAGAAAGGGAAGAGAAAATGGGAGCAAGGCAAGCCATCAACGGTATAATTTCAGCTCATTTTAAGGACATAGAAGCAAGGACATAGAACTCCAAATTAAAATATCTCACTAAGAGTTGTGTACATTGGATAAAATTAGGCCCACACCAAGACTCAAGATTGCGAATTTTCAAAACATCAGGGATCCTCCAAGAATCCTTCCTATAGTCAAACGTTAATCACTTCATCTGTTAGACGCCTATATCTACAGCTGCCTTCACTGATTTTCTGTCCTGAATTCTATTAATAGACCTCATTGTAGATTTGACTTAGTGTAAAAGTGTGTCTCTACTAGTGTTTGGCCTCTTTTCTCTTGCATGATATGGGATCTCAAAAATTTTACCCACCGTGCAGGAAGCCATTAGGAAGTTAGAAGAAGCAAATGAAAGCAGATTAGATTCTAGGTAAAAGGGGGAATGAACACAGAAGAGAAGTGTAAAAAATGAAAATGGGATGATTAGAAAACAACGGCACTGGGTGTTGAAATTCTAGAGTATTCAAACCAGACTGAAGTAGGTCAGAAAAGACCAAGGAAGACTTCAATCCTGTAAAATTGAGAAAATTTTGACGAAATAGTTCACACATTAAAATGTGATTTACTCCACTGGGGGTTAAATTGGGGATACATTAACAATAAGTACATAGGAGACTCCCCCTAAATAAATATAAAGTTCTTAACTGTATTAAATTGAGGGAAACCAAGGAAATGTGCAGAAAATGGAAGTGTATTGTTTGGCTCATCTCTAAAAGTATTTGCATACCTATAATAATGTACAGCTTGGATTTCATCCATTACCTGTCCTTTAGAAACAGACGGGAGGCTGGGTGCCCATAGCTCAGAGGTTAGGGCTGTGGCCACATACACCAGGGCTGGTGGGTTCGAACGACGCCACACCTGCTAAACAACAATGACAACTACAACAAAAAAAAAAGAGCTGAGTGTTGTGGCAGGCAGCTGTAGTCCCAGCTACTTGGGAGGCTGAGGCAAGAGAATTGCTTGAGCCCAAGAGTTTGAGGTTGCTGTGAGCTATAATGTCACAACACTCTACCGAGGGTGACAAAAAAGAAAAAAGAAAACTCAAACTAAAAACACACAAATGACAATGAAACAACAACTAAATTTAAAAAAAAAATAAAAAGAGATGGAAAAATAATTTTATATCAATTTTATGGATACCCTAGTTTGATTAGGGACTCTTGAGGCATGCTTAGTCTCCTAGGCACCAGAAATATAGCAGCAAATGAAATAGTCTTCTGCTTTGCAGTTTGCCTTTTCTTCACCAATAGGTTGGAAAATGTCAAACTAAATCTGCCCTATAATTTTCTAACCCCATGTTTTGGAAATTTCTCAACAAACTACAATTACCAGGCTCAGGCAATGTCTCTGATCCCTTATCCTATGCACTCCCTCAGATTTCTTCCAACCCCAGTCAAGTGTTGCCCATTACAGCCTTTGCATTTTCTGTTTTCCTTGGCTAGAAAGTTCTTCCACAGATATCCAGATTGGCTGTTCATTCCATTTGTAGGTTGAATGCCATCTCCTCAGAGAGACCATCTCTTTGTCGTTCCTCTTTCACTGCTTTATTTTGCCTTAGAACACTCATGCCCACCTGATGCTATGTGCATTTATTTATACATATGTGCCTTTATTTGTACATTGCCTTTGTTTCCCTGATAGAATCTAAGACATATGAGAACAGGAACTTCCTTCTCCTTATTTCTAAATTCCTGGTGTCTATGAAGTAGTGTGTGGTAAGCAGCAGATGCTCAATACTTATATTTGTAAGAAAAGAAGGAAGAAATTAATGGAGAAAGTAGGACAAGAGATGGAAACAATAGATTAAAATAAATGCACAATATGTTGCTCTATGTACATATTTACATTTATAAAGTTACTTTACCTTCTACTCCTTAATATCTACATTATTATTGAAGACTGTTGTTTCAGACAGCTTTAGAGAGAATAATTAGTGCTCGAAAATGGATTAATTTCTTGAAGTGAATTGCGTAGATTATTTACCGAATGTGAATACAATGACGTAGGGCAAGAAAAACCAAGATAGGCTAGAGTTTTTCATGACTTCAGTCATTCCTTTTAGGGTTCTTGACATATTTGTTCCTGGACAGACTTTGTTTTTACACATTCGGTAAAGATGACGTTTGCAATTCTCTATGTCCCACACTCTGCAGTTTGGACACATCCTTTAAAATATGGCAACACCTTATTAACTACAGTGTAATGAATAAGAACTGAAAGGAAAGATGAAGACAATTCTGAAAGTCGTCTTACCACCTTACTCTTACGGGAAGGATGAGGTGTTAAGAAGTACTGAATAATATTCACAGGATAAGTTACTTTCTGACACTGTTGTTTTGTATGATTTATTGAGTGTAACCCTTCAGGTGGCTTTTGCATTTTTTTAACTCCCAGAAGGAGATACTAATTTTTTATTGTGGTTTCTATCTTTTAAACATCAGAGTTCAGGCAACTTTGTCAGAACTTTGGGGCCTGACACTATTTGGGAGTCTATAGCAAAGTCCAGAATTGTCCTTCCACACTGATCTGCAGCCACCTTTCCTCCCACACCCCACCCTCTCCAGCTATCTTCTGCCATCACTTGTAACTGTGGAATAAGAAATCATAGTTTGGGCTGGATAGAGCCTCGCTCTTGTGAAAATCAGCAGCGACTGTAATAAACTTGCTATTACAAAAGATTGCTTCAGTCTTCACAGAAATTCAAGCTACTCTAACACTATTATTGATTGGGAAGGTTGACCATATAGATTTGCACTGCATCCCAACATGCCCTGGATCACCTGCCGTGCTGCACACCTGCAGTGTAGCTGCCAGTTAGAAGATAGAAACAGGGAAGGGGAGTTAAAAAACAAAATAGGCTTCTATAGGAAAGAGTTAAACTGAAAGCCTTTTCCCCAAAGACCTCTTGTTGTGTATAGGGGGTGGAGTGGGTGACAGCACAAAGCCACTGACCCAGTTAGGAGAGGAAAAGAGAACAGGGGAATAATTTTCTCACTAATCTTAAAAGCACAGGGTGGGATTTAAGTGGGGACTATCTGTGAAACTGCAAAGCAAGCACATAAAACGTAATTTGCTCCTATGTTGGCAAAGGGAGGGGACTGCAGGTGGGCACGGGGATAATCTGTATCATGCAATGTAAGCCTGATGGAAATAGTTTCAGACAAGCATATGATTGCGGCAACCAATTTGAAGTTGAAAGTAAAATATGATTACTCTGTATCTGGGAGTTCCTGCCCCAGCTCTATGGCAGGTGCTAATCAAAGAATACCCACTTAAGAGCTCCTTACCCAAATCCTAGAACCACCCAAGCCCTCTAGAGCAGGATATTGTTAGAAACAGGATACAGGGTAAAACACCTGTTGTTTTACCTGGCTAGGGATTTCATTTTCACATGTCTGTAGCAGATTCCACTGTCTCTCCCTTCCAGAAAGTAAAGGATTTAACTGCCCCAACCTATTTTACCCAAATTCCTTGAATACCCAGAAGGTTGACAAGTATTACTTCCTCACTAAACCTATATTGTTCATTATAAAATGGTTATGATAAGAAGAGCATACTGAGGTTCACATGAGTCTTGTATTAAGCTTGAAAAAATGTCCAGTACATTGGAACTGATCAGTTAAGTGAAGACTGTCCCTGACCTCGACTTGTTGAGAAAGTGAACTATTTTATTGCGTTGTTCTAATGGTTGCCCTTGGAGTATGTGGGTCGAAGAAATCAACCAAATACTGCAAATCAATCTAATTTGTAAATCTAAAAGAGTTTTCATATATTTACATAACAAAGAAGTAACTGTATAAAAGAGAAGGCAGATTAGTGCAGCTGCCAGAGCAATTGGGAATCTGGAGACAGAATTGAAAAGGTATACTTAGGAAGTTCTGTGATAGCAGTTGTAACTGGCATTGTTATGATGGTGCTGAGTAACAAATACCCTGAAATTCATTTGAAAATCACTATAAGTAATCTCACACTCATGGCTCTGTAGACTGAAGCTGGATTGTTCTGAGAAGCTGTGGTTTAATCTGTGAATCCTGCTGTTTTTAGCTGCCTTCCTTGGGTTAGGCTAAGTTCTCATCTATCTGTCTTCATTATGAGGCTGAAGTCCATAATAAATACCTTCATTATCTGGTGGAAGTTCTCTTAAAGGCATTTTCAGATGCCTACAAATAAAAGCCCAACTGAACACCTACATTTAAGTCTCCATTTGTGCCCTGTCTCTTAGTACCTCTTGGCCAAAGGAAGTCACATCAGTAAGCCCAAAATCAAGAAGCAGAGAAGCACCTTAGGGGTATTGTAGGAGGACTGGCAGAATCACAGCAAAGCCATGTACACAGGCAAGGGCTAATTATCAGTACAGTGATATGCTGTCTTCTTCCTCTGTGATTGGCTGGTCCTCCAGAAAGGCTACTTTTCTTCTTCATTGCTTTTTCAATCACATTTTGGTGTTGGCTAGTTCTTTGCCTCCTTAATGTGATTGCTTATGAGATTTTCCACAAGTTAAGACCAGTATATATTATAAAAAGGGTTATTCATTTGGGGTTTTCCAGGATTTGTATGATATAACAGTTTTCTGGAACTCACTATTTCAGGATTATTTTTCCTTTTTTGCTTGCACCTGTTTTTTTATGTTCTCCTTTAATAATCAGAAGACCAAATAAGAACAATTAAAAAAACACTTCCCTTCCAGTGTTTAATAATTTAGATGGCAACTGTCTGAACATCATCACAGCCCAAGTTTCCAAAGAAGCTTGTGCACCATCACTCCAAAGTCTTTCATTCCTGCGTCTGTTTATTGAACCTGGGGTTGGTAGTATCTCTCTAGTAGCAATTATTCACAACACTGAAGCTCCCATTCATACCTTTGGGACTGTATCATGCTTTTTAAAAATGTTCACTTATTTGTTTAATGCCCCATAAGACAGGCAACTTGCTGGGGTCTATCTCAAAACCCTGTAAGTAGCCAGTGGTGCAAAGCATGCAGGTAAATTAGAACTACCTTCAAAAAAAAAACAGAAAAAGAGAATTTTGTGAATTTTATATTTAGGTCGCAATTTCTTAATAGTGAGAAATAGACAGTTCTCTCCTATTACAATTAGATTCACAAAGTAAATAATAAGGTACAATTACGTGCTGGTTCCCATAACTATGTTTTTCTCAAACTTTTCGTTATATACATTCTAATAATGAGAACAAAGATACTAATAAAAATTTGGTGTCAGTAATATGGTTGTCAGGATTTATTTTCATCAATAAGGACATCTGTCACATCTAAGTAAACATTACAAACATTTTCTATAATTGTATGTTCATTTCCTTAGAGCAAGTTTTTTCCAACATTTTTTATCTCATGGCACCCTCAAACCTACAGTTAAACTTTTGTGGCACACTTAAGCCATGTTGATGGAAAAAGAAATAAAAAATATATACTTACTATGCTTAAACGTCTTTTGAAAATAATTAATGATCTTTAAATATTTTCACAGGGCACCTAAGATCCTCTCCGGGCCCACCAGTGTGCGGTGGCACACGGGTTAAAAATTACTGCCTTTGGAGACATGTGTAGAAACAAAAATTATCAACAGAAAAACTTAGAATAAAGGACAATTTAGCTATAAAGGGAAAAAAGTATAGCTTGGTCCTGATATTTTTACATTTTGTCATTCACTGATGATGAAGTTATTAGAGATGGGGACCTTAAAATCAATACAATAAATATACTTATCTTTGACCCCTCTATTTCCAGAGACACTTAGCTGGTATGGAATTCCAAATGTCATGGAGGTCAACAGGCAATCTCCTTAACAGAAGGAAAATGCATGTAGCTGTCATTTGACACAGAACTAAATTGGTCCAGTGGAGAACTCAAATTGGTCCAGTTGAGAAACACCTTGCTTCTCAGCTCTTTTACTATCTAAAGAAGCATACTTAGCAGTTGTTGCTCATTTAACCCCCAGGCTACCACTTATCTAAATGAGTTTCCCTGTGTATAATGTGTATGTTCTGCAGATAGAGCATCTTACATGTATTATTCAGAACACTTCCGGATACAAGAAATAGAAAATCAATTCGAATTATCTAAAAGGGGGAAATGGACTTAATTATTGACTCACATAACCAGAAAGTTCAGAACAATCTGACTTCAACCATATCCAATCCCGAGTTTCCAAGAATGGCCTCAGGAGTCCTGCTTTCTATCTCGGGCTCCATTTCCATCTGTGCTGCCTCATTTCTTAAACAGTGACAACACACCTGTCAGCAGCTCCAGGTTCGGGTGTTTTCTCTCAGCTACTTTAGGAGAAAGAAAATGTCCTTTCTTGGCATGAAAAGATAAAAATCTTAGAAGACAGTATGGGAAAAACTCTTGATGATGTTGGTCTGGGAAAAGATTTTATGACAAAGACTTCAGTGGCAATAACAACAGCAGCAACAATAAACAAATGGGACTTCATTAAGCTAAAAAGCTTCTGCACAGTTGAGCCACACAAGTAAAGCAAAAAGACAACCTGCAGAATGGGAAAAGATGTTTGCATGGTATGAATCTGACAAAAGTTTAATACCTAGAATCTATAGAGAACTCAAATTCATCAACAAAAAGATCATCAGAGAAATGCAAATCAAAACCACCCTGAGATATTACCTAACCCCAGTAAAAATAGCCCACATCACGAAGTTTCAAAGCTGCAGGTGCTGGCATGGATGTGGAGAGAAGGGAACACTGTTCATGGGACTGCAAACTGATACAACTTCTTTGGAAGGAAGGATGGAGAAACTTCAAGGAACTCAAATTAGACCTCCCATTTGATCCCACAAACACAGTACTAGGCATCTACCCGGAAGAAAAACAGTCATTTAAGCCTAAGGACATTTACATGAGATTGTTTATCACAGCTCAATTTGCAATCACCAAAATGTGGAAACAACCTAATTGCTCTCCAACCCAGGAATGGATTAACAAACTGTGATATCTGCATACCATGGAATACTATTCAGCCATTAAGGAAGATGGAAACTTGGCATCTTTCATATTAACCTGGATGGAATATATTTTTCTTAGTAAAGTATCACAAGAATGGAGAGGCAAGAAGCCAGTGTATTCAATACTAATATGAAACCAGTAGACGATTTAATGCACACTCACATTAGAGAAAAACTCAAATCAGTTCAAGGTCGGGGCAGGGGAAAAAAGGGAGGGGGGGGAGAAGAGAGAGGGACAGGTGTGCTCCTTCTTAACAGGCACAATGTTAGGGTGGATGGCACACCTCTTGGAGGTGGGACACAATTATAAGAGGAAATCTACCTAACAAATGCAAACACTGTCACCTAATTCTTCGTGCCTTCAAATTAACCTGAAACATTAATAAAACATAAATAAATAAATAATTTTTGAAAGAGGTTTACAAAAAAAAAAAAAGAAAGAAAGAAAATCTCCTTTCTTCAGAGATAGCTCCCGCAGAAAACCTAGAATTGAAACTCATGGGCAAGGATTAGTTTAACATGTATCACATAGTGTATATAAATTTGCAGTAAATTGGCCAAATTCATTTTACCTTAGGTGCTGATGAAAAGTGGGGAGGGGGAGAAAAGAAGGACAGGTAGTTCAAGAGAGAAAAGAACTGCCTTTTCTATTTTATTTATTTATTTATTTAGTCAAAAGAAGAAGGAGAGGTTGCTTACAAGATGAGAAGGCAAAAACAAGGGGTCTACCATGCCAAGAAACGTTCTTACAGAAGCCCATCAATAAGGTTCATCTACAACAAAAGCCATCGCCCCCCTGCACTAGGAAGAGGTGATTGATAGTCCCTACATGTTTGCCCTTCCAGAGGCTTCAATAACTCACATCCCAAAGGGTAAGGGAGCTGGAGGACTCAACAATACAAATCCAATTAGCAACTTCTGTCTCTGGAACCAAAATGCTCTCTGGGGATAATTTTTGAAGGCTTTTAGCCTTGTTAAGTGAAACTGCCTAATCATAAGCCTTGCAGTGTTTTACAGAAATTATTTTGCAAAGTTAATTTATAAGAAAAATAACATATGTGCTGTCTTCTCCCATGGAAATATTAAATTTACTTTCATAAAAAGGCCCCAGACACAGGGACTGTTTCTTTTTATTGATTGCCATTATGTTGTTTATCTTAGCTTAAATAGTTGTTAGAGAAATTGCGAGCTTTTCATTAAATTCCGAACCTAAATTGTACTATGTAGAATAAGTAGCAAATCCCAGCACATTCTATAAATCTATAAAATCATTTTCAGACTATAAAATAGAGGTCATACTCATTGCATGTTTTGAGGTATTTATTGGAATTCTTATCATGATTAGTCACTGGTAGACTTTTGCATAAGGTTTAATGAGATTGCTAAAAGATGAGAAATTACTATTTGAAATAATCCTACAATACTCTTGCTAACAGCTTCCATACATTATTTTGAAGAAGCTCTTATAGGGTAAATATAAGTGAGAAGTTACAGAAGAATGATTAAACATAGTTAAATGCTTCTTCAGAGCTTACACTCATGAAGAATTTCCTTATGAAAAATCTATAAAATGATTGAAAAACATGAACTAGGGATGACCAACATTTTAACCTTGACATAATTTATTATAACTACATCAAAAGCATTCAGGTAATGCTTGTATTTCTTGAGGTGAAAAATGTGTTATGTGTTTGCTCTTTTCATTATAGTCATTCCACAGCTTCAAAAAAAAAGTCAAATTATTTTAAATAAAATGCTACATATTTTTTACCAAATATTAATCTTCATGTGTCATCCACTCATGTTTTATGATCAAGCTTACTTCACCCTCAAAATTCCTTTTCTTTTGATTTTGTCACGGAAAAGTTTATCACTTTTGTGATAGTAAATTTCTTAGAATATGATATGATGGTTATATTTCATGAGTTGAACTATTTTAAATATCCTAGTTGCAAAATCACAACAAACCACTGCCTAGGGAAACTCAGAGTCTCATAAAAAGAAATTAGTTTGGTACGTTGGTAAGTTTTTGTGCAATTTTCATCATAAAAGAAAGATGGAAGCAAGGAAGACATACTATTTCAAATATGTAAATTTTTTTGGTAGTTATTTTAAAAGAAAATTAAGAATTAAACTGTGTGATTTTGAGATGGACAATGGTGATACTTTTTGATCCTAAGTACACAATGGGTAAGGTGAATATGATATTTAAAAGCAGGGACATGAAGTGCTTTTTTGAAGGAAAACGAGATGAAATACAGTAAGGAAATGGATTGGAAAATTAAGCAACCTCCTTGTCTTTTCCAAGGGACTTACATAACTCAATGCTATTTGTCAACTCCACATCCAGTCAGCTCACATCAATAGACCCTTACACAACAGCAACTTCCTCTCTCTCAGTATTTAGACTGAAGTCTCAAAGCTGAAAGTAAAAGGTGTCAAACTCCTGACATGTATAAATATTTTCAACCACCTATGGGTGGCTTGCCCAGAGGGTGACTGTAAACTCTGCCACACGTGGCCCACCAGCCACCCCCAGATTATCTAAGAACAAATTATTTTTGGAGATGCCAGAGGAAATAGTGGCTTTAAAGCAGCAGATGTTGACTATATTCTACAAGTATTAGAAACACGCAGGCCAGTGGCGCCTGTAGGTCAAGCGGCTAAGGCACCAGCCACATACACCAGAGCCGGTGGGTTTGAATCTGGCCCGGGCCTGCCAAACAACAATGACAATTACAACCAAAAAATAGCCAGGAGTTGTGGCAAGCGCCTGTAATCCCAGCTACTAGGGAGGCAGAGGCAAGAGAATTGCTTGAGCCCAAGAGTTTGAGATTGCTGTGAGCTGTGATGCCACAACACTCTACCCAGGGCAATAACTTGAGGCTCTGTCTAAAAGAAAAAAAAACGCGCAGACCATACTTGACACATGACATCCCAACCTCTGGGTATGGAGCACAGGTGTGGGGAATTTGCTCCCAAGTGATACCTGCCTGCCACCAGATCAGAGACCATTGGTGCCACCTGCCAGCTCCTACCTTTCTCTTCCCCTGACCTCACAGCAAACAGCGGGCTTTGGAATGCTAGGGGAAGATGCCTAGTGTGCCTCGGAGCTGGGAGTTTACAGAGGGCTGTATTTGAACCACATCTGAAGGATTTGAAAGGAAGAAAAGACAAAAGAGGAGGCCTCGTGTAAGAGTGAGAAGGGAGAGAAGCACAATAGGAGGCACCACCATTTCCACCAATTGCAGGGTAAAGGCACTGACTGCTTCCTGGAGCCACTTGTGGGTGTCCTTAGAAGGAGGTGCTCCTGGTACCATTTAAGAGTCCTGTTCACTTACACATACAATGCGTACTCCTTTAAATTTTCCTTGGCCAGAAAAGGCACATGTATCATTACTCTGAAATTCTCTAACTTTCCAAAGAGATCATAAGCAAAGAAAAGACATTTGGTCAGTGTTTGTTTATAAAGGGATAAAGTTGTGATGATTATAATGATTTAAACACATGCATTTCTTTTCATTTTTATACAATTCTAGATGTTCTACAAATGTCATATTTTCATTTCCTTCTTAACGCGCACTTCTTTCCTTAGTTATCATGTAAGGATTAGAATCTAATAAGGTATGAACATCAGGTATGCTGAGATAATATCCTAAGATTGCTCTTAATATCAAATTTCTGATTTTTTTAAAAAATACTCTTAGACTTTCGGAAAGAAGGCTCATTATAATGTGATTAGAAACTATCAAAAGTAGTTTTTTATGCGTTGCTGAAGAATGAAAATTCAACGATTCTGATTTTTAATTGTCTCTTTTGTAAATAGTAATGTATACATGCAGAACTCATTTGTCCCACTTAAAGTAATACTAAATATACATGGCAATAAACTCCTGGATATTTTTCACTTATTAATCTGTCTTTTGTAACACGGATCCATTCCTAAGATCCTATATGCATTTTTATTTTTTCTCTACATATTAAACAAACATCTACCGAAGCCGTGCTATACTCAATAGGAATTTAAACTCTCTGGAAAGAAACTTTTTTTCTTTTTTTTTTTTGTAGAGACAGAGTTTCACTTTATGGCCCTCAGGTAGAGTGCCGTGGCATCACACAGCTCACAGCAACCTCCAACTCCTGGGCTTAAGCGATTCTCTTGCCTCAGCCTCCCAAGTAGCTGGGACTACAGGCGCCCGCCACAACGCCCGGCTATTTTTTTGTTGCAGTTTGGCCGGGGCTGGGTTTGAACCCGCCACCCTCGGTAAATGGTGCTGGCGCCCTGCTCACTGAGCCACAGGCGCCGCCCGAAACTTTTTTTTTTTTTTTTAATTTTTAAGCCAGGCATGGTGGCTCACGCCTGTAATCGTAGCACTCTGGTATGCCAAGGCAGGGCAGATTGCTTAAGCTCAGGAGTTTGAGAACAGACTGAGGACAAGTAAGATTTGGTCTCTACTAAAAATAGGAAAAACTAGCCAGGTTATGGTGGTGCATGCCTGTAGTCCCAGGTACTCAGGCAGCTGAGGTAAGAGGAGCACTTGAGCCCAAGAGTTTGAAGTTGCTGTGAGCTATTCTGATACCATGTAGTGAGACTCTGTCTCATAAAGCATAATAATTATAATTATTTTCATTTTTTGGCATCTACTATTTAAAATCAGTATGTCCATGTGTCAATTAGCCTGAAGATATTATGTCATCTAAGGAACTATTGTGAAAACATTACTTTATCCATATTTTGCATATGAAGACATTGATTGTGGGTGAGTTTACATAATTTGTTCAAAGTCACAGAACTAGTAAAAGCAAAAAAAAAAAAGACCAAAATGCAGATTTGTGTAATTACAAAATCTATACGAACTTCCTTTGAACAATTCCAAGCTGCCTGCCCTCAAAGAAATTTCATGTGTGTCACAGAGACAATATAATACCGAGTGAAAAGTGATGTTATAAGAGAGACAATTTGAACATTACTGTAATTTAGTATTGAGCTCATTTCTATCTGAGAAGGCCAAGATCCTGGCTCAGCTATATTAAAATACTTTATAGAAAATACATCTTCTTATCATAAAACCTAAATTGTCTGCTCAGAACATCTATCCCTGCCCAAAGTGGGGGGAGGGGGGAAAACCAAGCATAAACCACAATCTGTGATAATTCTCCAGCATATGACATGCCAGGTCTTGATGTGGCTCCAATATTTTTGATCTCTTATTAACTGAAGTTAAACCAAGAAAATAATGAATAACATTTTCCAAAGCTATTATTAATGTGGACCTTCTTTTTCAATTGCAATGAAACAATGAAAGGGCTTCTTACTGCTCTACGTTGTTTGTGTCCAGAGATTAGCTTGAAAAGGAAAGAGGCGATCCTATTTCATAGGTTGGTATTTAACCAGGAAGACCTTATACAAGTATTTTTATTCGGTTTTTAATTGTACTGTGCACTCTGCTACAGATGCTCCTTGGTCATAGCATTTTTATTATTTTTACTAGAATCAAAACAATGATCTTCACATTAGAAAAGTAGAGGATTGTTTTCTTTTTTCATTATTAAAGCTGAGAAATAAACAATAAAAACCACTTGATCAGGGTGGCACCTGTGGCTCAGCAAGTAGGGCACCAGTCCCATTTACCGAGGGTGGTGGGTTCAAACCCAGCCTTGGCCAAAACTATAATGACAAAACAAAAACAAAACAAAACAAAAAGAAACACTTGACCAAAGTTTTATTTGCAAGCTACTGCAGCTCTGACGTAGCCATTATGTAAAAATAATGACTTAGAAGTAATTGATCTTTTTTTGACAATTTGAAGATGTTCCTGTTATATTCTTATATATTTATAGAGCTCTCAGGTATGGTTACTTTTATATCTCTAAGTTAGTTACAGTGGTGGACACTGAGGAAAGACAATCTTGGCTAGTATATCTTACTTCCTTCTGTGATGAAACTAAAAGGTGAGAAAAAAATTAGACTTTGGAATAGGCAAAATAGATTGTTAAATGCCCTTTTAATGAAATGCTGAAATCTTCACTACCTTATGAGATGTGAAATTATTTAGCCATGCTATTTTTTAAGAGGCTACAAAAGCTATTTTACAGAAAATGAATAGTAATGCAAATATTTCTTGTCTGTAGAAATACAAATTTGTTACGCCTGACAGAATGTAATTGATCACTTCCCCGAGGAAAGATCTGATTTTCAATTTCATTTTCACATTCCTTTGCTGCATATAAATTTGGTTTTTTGCTTTCTTTTTTATACCAGTTCTAACATCTTACTGGTTCCCTCTTCAACAATGAGACAAATGAAATCTTTAGCATAAGTTCCTTTTATCTGTACATGAAAGTCATGATTTTACCTTTGTATTAAAAATGTTCCTTTAATATCTTTAAGATGCATTTTCATATGTATATGAAAATATACGAATTATTTATATTGTACTGTAGTGTATTATTCATATGTACATGAAAATATAATAAGTAAACTGATGATTCCATACTGAACCTCAGAGTCAAAGCATTCTATAATAGACATACTCTTACTTGACAACGTGAATGGTACTTTCTTTGCATCATTATTATCATTATTATTGTTATTGCTTAATATTTCGATGTAGCAATTGTCTGATTCCTTTTCTGATTGTATTTATGTTCGTTCATTCTTTACGAGGTTTTTGTTTCTAGTCCTTATCTGAAACATTGTTATTGTTATTAAATTTTAAGCCTTTTTAATTTTGTGAAGGCAAAAAAGATGGAAACCTAATAAATACCTATATATGTAAAAATAAAATGAAAATACAATAATTATATACAACATCATTTTAAACATTTTTCAAATGTTTCACTGTCCTTTAAAATATACTTATAAAATTGCCATTTAAAAATATTATTTTACTCCATAGTTTTAATCACAATCACCACACATTAGAAAATCTGGTTCTATTTTAGTCTAGTTCCTTGCATGCATTTAAGTTAGTATTGGATTAAAGTAATTTCAGTTTCTTAGTAAGACAACTTATGTCCAGATGTTACTATTAGGTTATTTGAAGCCATGCTGTGTCAAAAACAAAGTATTTAAAACCATTTCTAGTGGGCCTCACACCTGTAATCCTAGCAATCTGAGAGGCAAAGATTGGGGGATTGCTTGAGCACAGGAGGTTGAGACCAACCTGAACAGGAGCAACACTCCATCTCTAAAAATAGCTGGGGCAGTGCAAGGACCCCAGCTACTTAGGGTTTGAGGCAACAGGATCAACTACTTGGAGTTTGAGGTTGCTGTGAGCTATGATGCCATGGAATTCTACAGAGGGTGACAAAGTGAGACCCTATCTCAAAATAAAAAAGAAAATTCTGGTATAAATTATGCTATCATGCTATCATTTATTATAATTCAGATAAGAAGTATAATTATCCAAATTAATGTTTTTGTAAATTCAATTCTTATTTCCTCATTAATTATCGATATATCTAATATATATTCTATATACTTCTCAGTTTTACAAAGTTATATTGGCAGAGCTTTGAAAAAGTAAAAATTTTCACTTATTCCCTGCTAACAATGCAAATTTTACCTGATTTATCCTTCTAAGTTTCAAATGCAACTAAAATACTGTAAAAACCCCTATATGATAATGGCTATGTCCAAAAATGGATTAATAACAACTTCAGTGAGTGTATTAAAATCATTTATAATTAGAAAATTTAGAAATCTAAAAGTATTTAAAACTAAAAAAAAAAAAATCTTGTTGCTTGCTTAAAGCTCATTTATTTTCAGAGGTAAAGATGGTTTTATTTTCAATGGTTTTCATCTGCCAGATAACAATGTTTTACACAGCTACATTATTTTCCTCATTTGCCTTTCTCTTTTGCTATTGCTTATGCTGAGATGTTTGATCACATTTACATACCTCTACATAAGACTTACCGAAACACAAAGACCTGAATAACAATTTAGTTGTAAACGTACTCTGTATTTTTCTTGCCTGTTTGATAATGTGTACTTTATTTCATACCAAAAGAAACGTGTTGTTGACACTTTGTTCTACTCAAGAAATGCCATTATTGCATAAGCTGCCTATTTATCCCCCTTTTTCATGCAAATTTCTCTGTGTTTCTCTTACCAAACTTGTTTAGTTTATGCACTGTGCCTTCAAATTTCCACAGGTCCCCATTCCTTAGTCCTTGCAGTATTCATCCATACCACTAGGTGTCACCACTCTCTTTGCCTAGCTCATTAACAGAGAGACTGATAAATATAGATTTATTAAATCTAAAAGTCAACACTATCTGTGGACAATGATTTAGATGCGATAAAAAAATTAATTAATATTATATTTCTATTTCAAGATCAATTAGAAGCCTGCCACATGAGGATCAAGCGTTGACAAACTTTCTCATTGTCACTTGGTCATAGAGTTTTATTAAAGTTAGGATTTCTTAATAATTTTCCTTCAAATATTTCAGGTAAGAAAAAAATTGATAGCTTCCAGTGTGTTGATGCTCCAAGTGACGATATTAAGATAAATACCTTCATAAATATTTTGTAAGAAGTAAATGAGAATATATTGAATGTAGGTCATTCATTTGATTTTCTTTCTAATTTCCCTTTTAATTATATATTAAAGTACATTATTTTAAAGTTACAATCATGGATAGATATATCATACTTTGACTTCAAAAACTTTCAAAGCATTATAAATCATCCATTAATCCTCCTATTTATCTATTCCTCTAACAGATACTTTTTAAGGACAACAATGTCCAACTACTGTTTTAGACAATTGAGACACATCAATGACTAAAGCAGAAGCAGACAAATGCTCCAGCCTTGGTGAACCATCAGTCTATAGGACATATAAAGCATTTTACCAATTATATTAAATAAAAAGAATTTGACAGATAAGAGTGGCTTGCTTCAAAGCCTGCTATCTTGGCTCCATCAGAAGCTTTAGAGGAATTTGGACTACTTTTAATAACTCTGAAATTTCCTGCCAATAATCCCCAACATCAATAAAGCCATTTTGTAACTTGGCATCAGAAGCCATTCAGGGAACCCAAGTATCGTCTTAGGGTGTTATTGTCACAACTTTGAATTGGTGCAGCGCCTTTACGCCTACAATTTCATCTCATTTCTCTGGGCCTCCAAAAAATCCAAAACCATATGGGAAAGTAAACTGGACAAAACAATAATGAGGCAAAGAAAAAAGAATCACGAATGTTTAGGGACCAAATTTGCTTCAGTAAAAGAAATCCTCCTCTGCAGCAGATGCCTGCAAACTACACATTTCTCCTCATTCTACAGCTGCTGCTCACATTTTAGAAACCTTAATGTACAGAAAACACCGTTTCCTCTAAAGCATTAACATTGCCATCTCTCTATTGTGTCTGTGGGGCCATAGCGTTGATCAATGAGTTTGTTGAGGACTTTGTGCTTAGGAAATGTGAGGAATAAAGAAAAGAAATGAAACAACTGCAAGTCAAGATGCCTTACATTTTAGAACAGAATTATATGGCTTATTTAATCCTTAGAAATCATGCATTTTACAGCTATATATGCATGTCTGCTTAGTATTTTCTGTATATTTGACATAGTCAGAAGACAGGTCAAAATTCAGCAAGGATGGCCCTGTAGCTCCTCCCTCCTCCATTTGGTCCTGAAACTAATCCGTTTACATTATTTCTCCTGTATGAAAATGAATTTTCTCTTTTTCTTGAATTTACCTTAGTTCCTTCTTACAGAAATTTTCCCTATCTTCCATTATTTGCTACGTATAAACTCTCCATTTTTTTTTTTCCAACTCAAACTGCATTAGACCAGAATCAAGTGTTGGAGACAATTACTATCCCATCCATGTATTCAGTCCTTTATGAATGAGTTAAGGGCACCTCTGTGAGTCACGGCAAAGTTTACTGGGGTCATTCCAATCACTAGATGAAAAACAAAGACAATCCCTGTCTGTTCCATTTTCTCTTTACATGTAGATTTGATGGAAAATAACCTGCCACTATGAATTTTCCTCTGCACAGTAAGAACTGAAGTTGTATTTGTACTTTCTATTGACTTCCAAATAAACGGAATCCATCTCTGAAACCTCAGAACCGTCCAGGAGAGACGTGGAAGACCATTCAGACTTTTGCTTGTGTAAAACCTTTCCCTCCTTTGTCCTCTGCTAATCCTAACAACCTTACTTCTCTGTATTGCCCCAGAGTAACTCACTCACTGGCAAAGATTCAAATTGTTTCAGAATAGAAAGGGAAGTTCACAGATCTTTGCATATAATGGCTGGCTGGCTATAGTAACTCGTACCCCAGCTGTAACTTGTTCAAATTACATGGTGGACAACTTGGTGGAATAAGACAGAAAAACCTCAGTGATTTCTGCTCCCTAAGTATCCACTGGTTTGCTACATGTGATATTATTTGCCCATGGTACTGAAATAGTTTATACCAATCTGGAACACATATTATTAGCAAACTAATAACTTTTTAGAAGTGTTTCTCTATATATTTCACTCTTTATTCACAAGAAAATTTTCATAGAAGATTAGCATAGAACTTCAGAGGCATCTAAGAACCAGCAAATGAATTTAAGCAGCAGAATGACTTTTAAGAGAAATAAGAATTCTCATTTAGAGGAAGTTCAGGTGAACCTTAGTTCTCATTTTAAAATTTATTTCTCTTTTAGAAATGCTGAATTATTTGTTATGAAAAGTATATGTGCTTATCAGAATGTATATTGAAGATGCAGATTTCTAAACCTTATAATACAGAGTCAAGAGTTTTTGGGTTAATACTCTCTCGCAAGAAACTTTTCAGGTAAAAGTAGATGATAAGAAGTTATTAGGCAACATAATTCAAATTGAATCAAATAACCTTCAAGGCTCATACAAACATGGATATATGGACAGACAGAAATATTGGGTTCCCAGAGAAAAGTGAAAATGCTTTGTCTATATTTTTCTTCATCTGTTGAGAATTGTCTGAAATCTATTCTATCCCCTTGTTTTGCTTTTCAAAGAACCATTTATATGCTTCCAGAGAACATAAAGGAATGTAAAATATTAAATTCTTCTTTCCAAATAGTATTATCTTTTTCTCTATCAATAAACGCCAATTAATTATTCCTTCAATATTTTATCTACATCAAATATTTATCTTTAACTTAAACCAGGCTTATAATAAACACAAGAATAAAAAAGTAAACGTGTGTAGAATATACGTATGTGTGTGTATATGTACCATGAACACATATGAGAGAAAAGACTATATTTTGCAATATCAGCACTAACACTTTCCAATTTTTCTTATTGTTTTTAATGCAATATACTTTTTTTTTTTTTTTTTGGCCAGGGCTGGGTTTGAACCCACCACCTCCGGCATATGGGACCGGCGCCCTACTCCTTGAGCCACAGGCACCGCCCTAATGCAATATACTTTTAACTTCGAATCCATGCCATACAGATGATTAATTTTGAGGCCCAATTTTGAAACACCTAGAATACAAGTTTGATCACACTGGAGTTCTAAAAACTTGATGATAGTAGTGAATATTATATAGAGATTGAAAGGGACGCTCCAAATAGTCTAAATCAAATTTCCACCCATGTCAGAATTCTGAGATTTTTAGGAAGCATTGTCCAGCATTTGTATGAACACAGGAACAAGTTAATGTCTCTCTTTCTATCTCTCATTCACATATCTGTACACAAATATAATCACAAGTATATAATTAACTTTTATTGACCTTTTCTCAGTGTTATTAATTATACCAAACAGATCTTTCCATGATTTAAAACCCCATTCCCAAACACTCTCAGCTAGTAGACCTAGATTTATCCCCCAAAACAAAATAGTATAATCTTCCTTTCAACCTTTTAAAAGCCCTAAAAAAGTTGTTATATTTCCATGTGCTTACTATATCTTCTATCATCAAGATTGTTTTGAGTGTCTGTATGATTCCACACAGAAAACACAGCAGTCCTTCTGGCATCTCCACACCTATAAATCCTGTATTTGTTAACAATTGATAATTCTATTAATTTTATAAGCTTTGGATATGCTTGACAAGGATATAGATTTGTAAGGCATATAGATTTAGGTATAATTTTTAGGTATTATAACATTTTTTTGTTTTCTTTAGAAGCACTTTTCACAGTCCTGGGTAAAATTTTAGACCTTTTTTTTGAAAATCATCATCAAAAGGTGCGAAATGAAATTTCCCTTCTGCAGAACGAAGACACATGACTGATTTTTTGAACATGCAGATATAGTACTAGTAATTACAACACATTTGATGTATACGTCTTCATAGCTGAGAATTAAAAGCTGCAGATTGCCAGAAAAGAATTAGTGGCCTGTCTGCTTCCTCTCGGTACTAATTTACTTTTCCTACTTAAACCAATCAATGCCCAAACTGTAATAACTCTACTAATGTTACTGCTGATTCAAACATTGGAATAGGAAAATTGAAAGTTATAATTACAGCCGCCATGTACTTTCCTTCCATGAATTGTGTGAGAATCAGAAAGGCAGCAAGAATGAATGAAGTGGAGGATGATTTAATTGTTCCGTTGCTCACTGTTCATTTGCCCTTCCAGTCTCATTTTCTGGTAAGCTTCAAAATTTCCACTAGTAGCAACAGCCTTGTTCCAGTCATTTTAGTACTGTTCTTAACCTCTATCCTACTTCAGAAAGCTGGAAGACAGCTTCTTGTATGTCATTTTACTGATGGACAATGTAAGGATGAAATAACGTTTTCTTATGTGGCTGAAGTTTGACGCCAATCTGAAAATTTTGCTTTGAACACTTATTATCCAGAATTATTCAAATGTAGCCACTTTTTACATAGACATTACAGAAACTATCTGCTCTAAGAACTTTTTACTAATAGTAGAAATAACTATATTATTTGGAATTTCATAGTCACTATGTCATGTTTAGCCAGAGGGAGGGGGAAAACATAGTTTAATGCTTTTTTTCTGGCTGAGAAAATCTATTAGACCAATCCCAAGTGGTAGCATATGACAAAATATATTTTTCTAAGGAATACAACGTAATAAATTTGGGAAAGAATTCTGTTATCTTCTTCTCTAAATGGCAAAATGGAAAACAAAGCAGAAAGAGAGAGAGGAAAAATCTAAACAAAGGGGGGAAATGCAGGTTATAGCATTATCACAGCAGCGAAGTTTGGAAGATCAAATTCTAAAAACCCTGGAGGCCAGGTCCACATTCCTTTAGTATTTGAACAGTCATACTACAAATCACAATGCATTTTACAGCTTTCTCCATTGTGAAAAAAAGACAATTTAAAAAAAAAAATTCATGAATATATGCAACAGTAGCTCTGAAGGAAACTGCTTTTCAACTTCTCTCTAAATCATTGTATTTCTGAAATATTTGATGAAATAGACCTTTCATCACTTAAGTGAAAGAATAGAAAGTTAGATAAGCTTCTAATTATAGTTAATAATAACACAGTGGTGTGATGTGACTTGTGTCTATCCTGTTGACTCAGGGACTCTGTATTTAGGCTATGAGTATTTTTTTATCAAAGCTTATGAAATTTTTTGGATAATGTTCTGCGTAGGGTCAAAACTAAAAGATGTTTCATTTCAATTAAAGCTACTGCCCTCATATAAAGTAACATGATCTGTTACAAGAAGTATTTCCACGTATTTATCAAAACTAATTTGGTTCTTTTTTATTTAGCCCTTTCTGTGCATAATTTTTATAGTCCTTCAACAAAGGTTAGGCATAAGACTGCCTTTATAAGTTCTGTTACATATATGCAATATAAATCCTTTTAAGTCACAGGTTATCATTCCAAAATATTTAATATTTCATTAATAAGAATGAGTCTATGTAGGCAATATGCCCCACAACAGTGGCAAAAGCAGGCCTGGCGGTGGGCACAGGCCAGTTGAAAGCACAGGCATGCTCTTATATTCTACTTTCTATTTCATTTTCTTGGATATGAATTAGGACTCCAATAATATGGTTTTGGTAAAAAAAAAAAAAAAAAGATTTCTAGCATCTTGTGGGGGTGGATTTGAAGAGATTTTAAATTATATTTTGTCATGAAAATACACATCTTGTCATCTTTCTTTAGATGTTAGAATCTTTCATCTCACTTGAAAGTTCAGATTGATCTGTAACCTTTATCTGAAAAAAAAATCATATGTCAGACACTTTGATGTGTTGTGCATATTTTTGCTCAGGAAGCTATAGGTTTTCTGCAGAATGTAACCGAGAAATGCAATTGAATTTTATAAGCTATGCACTGACCTTGGGATAGAGTTAGAATGCCCTGGGGTTCAGACTGCCCTACTTTGGGTTGCCCTGAGCCATTCAATGACATAATTATTGACTTGGCTTAAATTCTGCAGTTGAGGTTTACACTAACAAGATGACCTTCCTCATTTCCTAGACATTGGCGGACATTGTGAGGAGTGGCCTTGACTTATTGACTAGAACCAAGAAATGTTGATTAGTAGTTCCCTAAAATGCCCTTCCCTTCCCTTCCTTTCCCTTCTCCTCTCCTCTCTTCTGTCTTACTCTTCCCCTTCCCTTATATTTAAATCTCTTCCAGGCAATGCCTTTTCAATCACTAATTTCACTTGCACTTAAGAATGTGCCACACTTCGGGTGGCACCTGTGGCTCAGTGAGTAGGGCGCGGCCCCATATGCCGAGGGTGGCGGGTTCAGACCCAGCCCCGGCCAAACTGCAACAAAAAAATAGCCGGGCGTTGTGGCGGGCGCCTGTAGTCCCAGCTGCTCGGGAGGCTGAGGCAAGAGAATGGCGTAAGCCCAAGAGTTAGAGGTTGCTGTGAGCCGTGTGACGCCACGGCACTCTACCTGAGGGCGGTACAGTGAGACTCTGTCTCTACAAAAAAAAAAAAAAAAAAAGAAAGAGGGCGGCACCTGTGGCTCAGTCGGTAAGGCACCGGCCCCATATACCGAGGGTGGCGGGTTCAAGCCCAGCCCCTGCTGAACTGCAACCAAAAAATAGCCGGGCATTGTGGCGGGCGCCTGTAGTCCCAGCTACTTGGGAGGCTGAGGCAAGAGAATCGCTTCAGCCCAGGAGTTGGAGTTGCTGTGAGCTGTGTGAGGCCACGGCACTGTACCGAGGGCCGTAAAGTGAGACTCTGTCTCTACAAAAAAAAAAAAAGAATGTGCCACACTTATGGCTTGACAAATAGGTCAGCTGAACACTTGAGGAAAAGACTATAAACAGAAAGCATTTTATCAACCCCCTAAGTCATGTATCCCCTTAAAAAAAGCAGAATTTGGTATCTCTAGTTCCATGGGAGAGGACGGAGAGAAGAGAAACCTTGTATGAATGATGTGCTCAAACCAGAAAACACAAATAGAAAATAATATACGAGCATAGAGGTTTGCTTTCCCCTGCAGCAGCAGCAGTAAAGCCAGAGCATGTGTCTACAGATGTGGGTAAAGTTACAGAAGTGACTGTATGCTATTCTAATCCATTGCTTTTACCTTTTACTATAAAAATAAAGTAAGACATCAGTTTATGGAAATAACATGGGATAACTTGTTAGAGGTTTGAGGAAATAGCATAATATATCGGAAGATTCTCTAGGCTACTAGCTGACTGACTGACGGGGTGAAGGAGGTCTCAGGTGAGAGCCCAGGAGCCTATGGGAACACTTGCGGTTGGTGGTCATGGCAAACAATTCAGCATGACCGTCTGTTTCCTCCAGGTACGTCACACTGTCATGACAGTATTGTGGAGTAAGCAGAAAAATGAATTTAACCAGAGTTGGATCACTCATCAAGTGAGTAAGGGGAAAAGAATTTTTAGTTGTAAAGAAGGGAATGCCAACAATTAGGTATAAAGTTAAAGATGGGTAATAAAGGATATAAAGCAATGAACAGGGAATATCACAAGTGAAAAATACTATAATAAATCAATAATAGTACCCAGTGTGTGTATGTGGGGAGGGGTAAATTAATAGAATAGGGGTACTGAAGGGAAAGAACTGAAAAGATTTTGGATACTGAAAACTGAAATTAAGGAGTCCATAGTAATTGGTAACAAGAATGATGATGATGAAAACACTTGGCTGAACTATGATCATATGTAAACTTTATGGATATCAAAATCACAAAGAATTATGAGACTGGTAGTACTGGAGAGAGACCAGTAATGGGCTTCAGGATAGTGTTTCAAATATTTTGAGGAGTTTTGGTGAGGACAGAAGAAAAATGATCCAAAATTGCCAATGAGGAGAGTGAAACACCCCCATTTGCACCAATGGGATTTCTAGGGCACAGAGTATAGGAGAAAAATTAGCCAGCATCTGACAAGAATTTCGGGCAAAGAAATGGTTCCAGTGAAGACTCCAATATTAGACAGAACAAGAAGATGAAGAAAATAAGGAGCAGAGATTGAGGAAATTCAGGGTTTTGCTTACGTTGGATGGCATGTTCCAAAGAGCACTCTGAGCAAGGTCAGGAGCAGAAGCAGAAAGGAGGCAGTGCTGGGTGAGGCTGACAGTTGATCGGCCATCTGTGGCACTCTTGTCTTTTTTAATTCTATCAAGAGTTTAAAAAAATATTTTATATCTTAGTTATTAATTGAGCCTTGCATGTGGATACCTGGCTTAGTTTATTTCCTCAGTAATAACTTATGAATACTATTAGAAATTTTATCTTTTCAATGTAATTTTACTAGTCTTTTCACTCATTGAGAAAAAATGGCAAAATCTATATTTTACATTTTTAGATTATTTGTAACATTTATTCCATAAATTACTTTCAATTTTAGAATTCCTTCTCTAAAAGCAGAAAACATATTCTAGGTTCTTTAATTATTCTTGGTTTTCCTCCTTCATTCTTTCCTCGTCCACAAGTGATAGCATGGATCACATTCGATCAGCCATAACTCATCCTCCTTGCACAGTTTTCAAATTAGAAAGGAGAAAAAAGATATGTAGTAGTAAGAACCTTCCTTGGAGAATAAAGGGGAAGTTGGAAGCCAAGGATGTGCTTAACATTGGGCTGTAAGGAGGGATTACTTATTTTCATTTCCAAGTCAACATCAGACACATAAAGTCAAGCAGGTGTCATTGTGGTCGTGGAAATGGAAGCAGGTTCCCTCAGTTTGAAAAGCTACAAAACTAAGTGTAGTTTTAATTTTTGAAAACCATCTCTCTCCCCTTTCCCTTTCCTTGTTATCAGAGATTTTTCAGAGGCAAGGAGATAAAATATTGCCCTTTCCAACATATAGTGATAGCATTGTAATTATATGCAAATCTATGACTGGGAAGATGTGGGACTTAGTGATAGGTGTCTTTGCACGGCATTCATCATCTTACTCTCCAACTAGCCAAGGAGGACATGGAATGCTACTGAGAACTTTGAAGGGGGTGGGAGAAACAGAGAGATGAGAGTTCACTAATGACTCAAACCATCATACTTTCTCTTTTTCTCATTTCCCCCCTCTTATTCCTGTTTTTAATTGATTCAGACTTTCCTTCACTTCCTCCTTTCTTCCACTTTTCTTTCCCTGGGCTTATCTGGGACAGTAAATGAGTTAAATTCATTCTTTTAGTGGTGGTAGGTAGGGAGTATTGCAATACAAGCATGTCTTACTCTTATGGTTGAATTTTTAAACTGATAAGGGGTGTTTGAAAGAAAAGAAAATTGAACAAATTTAGATCATTAAGATTTGCTATCTATTGGGGCAGTGCCTGTGGCTCAAAGGGGTAGGGCGCTGGCCCCATATGCCAGAGGTGGCGGGTTCCAACCCAGCCCTGGCCAAAAACTGCAAAATAAATAAACAGATAATAATTAAAAGATTTGCTAGCTAGATATAGGCATATGTCACTACCAGCAAAGTCGACTGCTAATACCGCCCTTATTATAAAGTTATGATATGCCACAGCACAAAATGGTTCCTGAAATCCTACCCTGGAGCATTTATTTTGAATACCAGATTTTTTTTAGGGTCAATACAATTCCCTTTAAATATGTAAATATGTAGATGTTTTGGTGTTAGGAAATGTGATCAGAAACTCCGTTTTACCAGATAGTTGTAACATAATAAGTACGGATAATATTTACAATTTGGTAGAAACAAGGTCTCAGATCACTAATTTAATAAGTGAAGGGTGGAGGAGGAGGGCTGACTTCCGTGAGCTGGGAAGGCACTGAGGGCTCCTGCTGGGAACAAGAAAAGGGACCTTGAAAAAGAGTCCAGAGGAAAACAAGTTGCCATGCTCAAATGCTAGACCTCTGTCAGAGCAGCAGCACCACTGCTCATTAGTCATGTTTGCTGAGAAATGTTTTCTTAATTTTTATGAAATTCAAATTTAAAATGTAGAGGGCATATGTATCTGGATGTTTTTATGCAAAATGGAAGCATAGTGATGCAAAGACCAGGTTTGTTGAGGACAATCTTGGTTTACAAGCGTTTCCCATGATCCCTTCCAATTAATACTTGTCCTAGGTCAAAATATCCTGGTTTGCAGGATACACAATAGAGATTACCTGAATATAACTTATTTTACATACTTTCTGACTCTTTATAAATATGCAACAAATGTTGGTCATTCTTATTAAGATAATAACTTCCAACTCTACTATATTCCTTGTTGGAACATTGTATGATGTCTCTGAAGCTTAGTGCCCTGGTCTGTAGAATAAAAATACAGAAAAAATATATGAATAAGTACATTAAAAGGAGTCTATGTGCAGTTGTTAGGATCAATGAAATAATGTGTGCATCAACAACTTTGTACACTGAGAAGAACATGCAAAGTTCTTGATCATTATGGTTTCTATAGTTTATATTATCATTTTTAATAAAATTGCTTCAAATTAGCTCCATATTAGTAAGATAGACCCAGATTAGTGGAGTATTGACTCATATCTCATAGCCATTGGCCCAAAAGGAATTTTATTTTTTTAAAGAAATTATTATTTTTGTTTATTGAAAATGGGTGAACAACTATATAATTAAAAGATTTTTTTGATAAAAGAAGACAAGCTTTCAATAGGAAATAAATAGCAACAAGGTTATCTAAATTGTTCAGTTCTTTCCTGTAGAGCTGTTCTTTTTATTTTTTTCATGTATACATTAATACATTTATGGGGTAAAATGTGCTGATACCATACAGATTTAGGAACGTTTTACATCACACTGGTTAAAAAGGAATTTTAGAAGGATTTGGGAACATCATAGAGAGCTAAGAGAAAAATGGGTATGTGCCAAAAGATTTTGAGCCTAAGAGAATATAGTGCTCTTGGAGTTAATGATAATACATGGGCAGATTTTTTTACAAAATAGCTTTTGCTGGGTTATTAAGAAATCCAAATGCCTACTACATCCATAGACCCTGCATCTTTACTGCTAGAATAAGATATCTTATTAGTATTCCAGAGCATATGATCCAATGTTTTACAGTATTCAAAAGCCTGTGAAATAGTGCGAATATTGAAAGTTGTTATAGAGCAAAAAAAGCTAAGAAAGGGAGAAAAAAGTTGAGCATTTCCTTCACACTTGTTCCCAGCTGGGATTACAGCTGCTTGATTCATACCATCTGGGGGTGTCTAATTAGAAACTACCTAGAATAGGCTTTTAAAGAAGCAATTTGGGGATAAACTTAACATCCGCTGCAGTTCTGATCCCAGAGGGCTGGAAGTTAAGGTTGCATGAACTAATGGATCAATGAACAAAAGAAATATTCACTAATCATGGGTGCTTGAACAAAGTTATTCCAGAAAGAAGCAGAATGCCACTTGTTTCTTCAATGCATAATCAATCTGCCAGGGACTGACGGACCTTCAGGTTAGCAAATAAAATAAGAAGCAAAACAAACTATGCATATGAGATTGAGCATAAGCTCACTCCTATAATGTGATTTAAATTGTTTTCAAATTTAGATTCAATTTTCAAAATACAACAATGCATTAGTTCTTAAACAAACTATACTTTCACCTACCAATTTGGCGGATTATGATCAGATTTCTCACCCTAAACTTCTTCTTGGTTTTGTGTGCTAAGAATAGTCTTAAGAGGAAATGAAATGTTTTTTTTCATGCTGTTGATAACATAAAGGATCAACACTTGCAAATTAGAACCTGGGGTTGATGACCAAAAAAAAAAAAAAAAAAATGTGTTTTTTTTTTTAAACCTTTCCATTTTCATTGAATTCTGAGTATTTGTCATGATAGCCATTCAACCTTTCGTTGAATTTTGACTAATATCCATTTTGATTTTTATAAACCAACACTAAGATAATGCACAAAAATGAAAAAAAAAAGTTTTGCTTTTAATCATAAGCTAGTAACTTTAAAGTATTAAAGTTAGTAATACCTTATATTCTTAAATATAACCTACCTAGCAATTAGGAACTCATTCTGTGGCATTCTGTGCCATACAGAGTCTACTATTCATTTCTCTATTAATTAGCCCAATTAGTTAAGAGGCATGTTTCACCACCTCTGTTTTTTTCTCTAAAAAATGAAATAATTTTTTTTTTTTTCTGGATAGAGAAACATCCTTGAGAGTGAGGTAAGTATATAAGTATAAAACAATTATGATTAAAATAAAACTTACTCAATGAAAAAATTAGTACATTTTTGCTAGAAAGACTCTGAGATGATGAAGCTTAAAACACTTAGAACTGAGTCAGTTCTAGCCATTTGCTTTTGCTGCTCTGTTATCAAAATATAATTGTATATTTTTCTAAGAAAAAAAAGGTAAAGACAGACTATTAAATTTTGCAATGCTGGACAAAGTCACACACACGTTTTTACCAAACATGAACATCGTTTCATTTCATTCTGTTGGCTGTTTCTTTTCTAACTTCAGAAAAATACCCATACAAGGAATCTTTTAATTTCCTTATATCTAATGGATATCATAGAACTATGTCCAATTTAAAAACAATAAAAACAAAATGTGAAAGTATATATTCAATAATAACAGACCATCAAGAATATTCATTAGGTAAAGAAAGTAATTAATAAACAAGTGGAAAATGTTTTCTTAATACACATGAGAGTTTAGTATTTAGATAATCACCCATGACAATTTGAAAGTGAAGTAGATAACATTTTATGGTAGAGAATCAGTGGGATTTTTTAATAATAGCATTCAAAATACTATTAATTTAGGCATATCAAGAATCATTGCAAAGTGGGAGGAAGGTCTGTTTAAAAACTGCTTGTGGTGGAATAGGCGCCGTATATTCTACAGTGTATAATACTACTGGGGTGATCCTCTTTTGGCTGAAGATTTATATTAACAAAACACAGGTAGAGGAGGAAATCTGTCAACTGATAAATGGAAGGTTGCTCTAGACATAAATTAAATGGTAGAGAATACTGACACAAGAATAGGAGATGGTAATGGGCTCGAACACAGACATGGAGGGGAGAAGTTTATAAACAGCAAATGTTGAAAAGAGGAGCTGGAGGAGAAGTGGTAAGGCAGGGAGAATTCATTACACGTTTATTCTTTGAACTCAAACCTAACAGTGTACTGCCATGTGAAACTTTTGTAATCAGATAGGAGATAAAACTAACAGACAGCACGAAGCACTCACTAAATCTTTTCACTATCTACAGATTCTAGGCACAGCCACAAGATTTAGTTGACAAAAGGATTGCTTGAAAACAGCAAATTCTGTCACTGGGTGTTTTTCTTTAGAAAATATATCACTTCGACTTTCTCAAGTTCAGTTTTTACAAACTTACGACTCCCTACTAGAGGAATACCCCTATGCACACTTTTTCCAATATGGTGTGCATGTTAATTGCACAATTTCATAACAGTGACTGCATTGTGTTATCCACCAAGTGCTATTTTTTTCCGAAGTATTTTAATAATATTAAAAGTATACTCCTGTCTTATCAGGATTATATATTTGGAGGAGGGACAAATGGGAGGAAAATATCCGTAATTCAGCATTCACTCTGGGGGCTAAGAAACATTTGCCAGGGCATACAAGATTGTAGTCATTATTAGTCAAGCTAATAATAAAAATACACAGTGCTATCATAACACAGGAAACTACTGCAACAGAAATATAGAGTGGTTGATGGCCTGAATATAGATTCCTTCTGAAATTGTGCCTCATATTTAAGTAAATGATATTTAAGATGTGCTCTGTATTACGACAGAATTTAAACATTTAGTTAATACATATGAAAATGTTATTGTCAAATATCATCCAATAACAAGTTTCTTTGACCTGGCAGCTGAAATACATCTAACATACATGATTAAATTCACAAATTCCCAGTTAGAATAGCGAGAATGATCATCAAAGTTTCCAGAGATACAAACTGTTTCCCCGTCTTTACTACTGGCTATCTTTGAACGTGAAGTAAATTGCTAAAATTTACTGAGTCTCTTCTGTAAATCGGACGCATTCAACTACTTATTCGTTTGATGGAAAACCTTCCAAGCATCTTTTCTGTGAAAGATTACACGTGTCCTAAAACATAACAGACTAATCTGAAGACCAAATAAGATCATGAATAGGACAGTTAGCTTAAATTACAAAGTTCCAAGTAAGTGCGATCTTTTGTTCTAAATTGAAATTAACTTTCAAATTTTAATTAGTATGTATAAGAACATAGGTGGCCATCAATAGAGGATTGTTTTTTTTGTTTTTTTTCTTTTGGCCGGGGCTGGGTTTGAACCTATGGGACTGGCACCCTACTCCTTGAGCCACAGGCGCTGCCCAATAGAGGATTGTTAAAGCAAATTATGGTAGAGACTTCCAAAGGAATAGCCAGATTTCAAGAAAAAAATAATGGAAAAAGTGTGTACTGATAAGGAAAGCTGAGATACCATTAATAGTAACATATAAAAAAGGTTAAAATGAAGCCTTCTGTTAAAAATATGAAAAGTTCTTGCAAGTTGGAGAGAAAAAGAAACAAGAAAAACACACATGCACACAGACACATACAAAGATACACGGTGCTTTGTATGTGCGTATGTGTGTATGCATGGTGTGTACTTGTGTGTGTGTTGTAAGATTATTCTTAGAAAGCACTAGGAACGCTGCAATGGTTTCTGTGCAAAGAAGGGGAGGAGGTCGCTGGAAGAGGAAAGGAAGCTTTGTTGTCCTCTGGGCCGCCCCTGCCCCCCTTTCACCTCCTTTCCTCCACCTTCTCCTCGTCTCCTTCCTCTTCTTCCTCTTCCTCCTCCTCTGTCTTACCCAATCATGTTTGGAGGGCCTTCCATCTACTGCGTGAAGTTGTGAAAATTATAGGAGTTTTCCAGTAATGAGTTCATGGGCTAATTTTCTGTATTTGTTTTCATCTTCTTTCATTTTCTATATTAAAAATCTAATATGTGATATTAGGAATTCTATTCATTTCAGTACTGGTTATGCAAACATTGGCAAAATTTTCCACCATTCAGTTCTATCCATTCAGAAGGGTAGGCCAGTGAAAAACGATTCTGTGTAAAACAAAAGAATTTTTGGTAAATTAAAATGTAACCCCAGCTGCTCGGGAGGCTGAGGCAAGAGAATCGCGCGTAAGCCCAAGAGTTGGAGGTTGCTGTGAGCCGTGTGACGCCACGGCACTCTACCCGAGGGCGGTACAGTGAGACTCTGTCTCTACAAAAAAAAAACAAAAAATGTAACATTTCCTTCCTGACTTTGTTTCACACACATTTCTGAATTAATTAAGGAAAATTGTGGAAACAATCAATCATCAAAAAGTTCCTGTAAAACTTCCTAAGTCAGTCTTTTTATCCACTTGTCCTTTTTCTAATTTTTTTTACTTATTTATTTAGTAGACAGGTAGTAAGTATATGCCTTATCTCAGACAATCTGAAAGGTGATAGGCATACAAACGAATATAGCATAAAGTTTATGCCCCTTAAGAAGCATAAAGGATGAAGTCGTTTCAACAAATAATATCTACAAATTTTGATAAGCGCTGTGATAAAAGTATGATTATTATAGTATGAGATAGGAGAAAGTAAAATATGTAAAATGTGCTTCATGTTGAGAAAATTTTAGCAATACACTTCAATAGAGTACTTGCAGGGCAATCAAATAGTGTATGAATGGAAAGAATCATTTCAGCAAAGGAAATTAAAAGCATAACCCTGTGGCATTAGCACAGCCCAGAGAGTTATGAGGATTGTAAGTGATGAAACAGGTGCATAACAGGACAGTGCAATAGAATAATAAAAGAAATCCTGGAGGTGAGATCAAAAGTAGCTTATATGATATGAAAAGGGAGTTTTAATCTAGGCATAGGGAAATGTGTTAAGCGAGATAATAATGTGATTACATTTGCTTTTGTCTTGCATGGAAATGCCTGTAAACCAATGACAGAATAGTCAAAGAAAAGAGAAGGAACTTATGACAATTTGGGAATTTATGATGATGTTACAATAGTCCAGGATAAAACATGATTTGGACCCTAAAGTATGGAGGAAGCCCATGTTAACCAGTTCGGTGAAAATATTTCAGACTGTATATGAAACCAGCACATTGTACCTCATGATTGCGTTATTGTACACAGCTATGATTTAATGAAAAGAAAAAAAATGAAAACATGACAATACATGTAGACATCCAGTTCTCGCAACACCATTTATTGAATAGGGAGTCTTGCCCCCAAGGTATGTTCTTGTTTGGTTTATCGAAGATTAGGTGGTTGTAAGATGTTAGTTTCATTTCTTGGTTTTCAATTCGATTCCAAGTGTCTATGTCTCTGTTTTTGTGCCAGTACCATGCTGTCTTGACCACTATGGCTTTGTAGTACAGACTAAAATCTGGTATGCTGATGCCCCCAGCTTTATTTTTATTACTAAGAACTGCCTTAGCTGTACGGGTTTTTTTCCGGTTCCATACAAAATGCAGAATTATTTTTTCCAAATCTTGAAAATACGATGTTGGTATTTTGATAGGAATGGCATTGAATAGGTAGATTGCTTTGGGAAGTATAGACATTTTAACAATGTTGATTCTTCCCGGCCATGAGCATGGTATGTTCTTCCATTTGTTAATCTCCTCTGCTATTTCCTTTCTGAGGATTTCATAGTTTTCTTTATAGAGGTCCTTCACCTCCTTCATTAGGTATATTCCTCGGTATTTCATTTTCTTTGAAACTATGGTGAAGGGAGTTGTGTCCTTAATTAGCTTCTCATCTTGACTATTATTGGTGTATACAAAGGCTACTGACTTGTGGACATTGATTTTATATCCTGAAACATTACTGTATTTTTTGATAACTTCTAGGAGTCTTGTGGTTGAGTCTTTGGGGTTCTCTAAGTATAAGATCATGTCGTCAGCAAAGAGGGAGAGTTTGACCTCCTCTGCTCCCATTTGGATTACCTTTATTTCCTTGTCTTGCCTAATTGTATTGGCTAGAACTTCCAGCACTATGTTGAATAGTAAAGGTGACACAGGACAACCTTGTCTGGTTCCAGTTCTAAGAGGAAAAGCTTTCAGTTTTACTCCATTCAGTAAAATATTGGCTGTGGGTTTGTCATACATAGCTTCAATCAGTTTTAGAAATGTGCCACCTATGCCTATACTCTTCAGTGTTCTAATTAGAAAAGGATGCTGGATTTTATCAAATGCTTTTTCTGCATCTATTGAGAGGATCATGTGATCTTTATTTTTGCCTCTGTTAATATGGTGGATAACATTTATAGACTTGCTTATGTTAAACCAGCCTTGCATCCCTGTGATGAAGCCTACTTAATCATGATGAATGACTTTTTTGATGATAAGCTGTAATCTATTGGCTAGGATTTTGTTGAGAATTTTTGCATCTATATTCATGAGTGAGATTGGTCTGAAATTCTCCTTTTTGTTTGGGTCTTTTCCTGGTTTTGGTATCAGGTTGATGTTTGCTTCATAGAATGTGTTGGGGAAGATTCCTTCTTCCTCAATTTTTTGGAATAATTTCTGCAGTACAGGAATAAGCTCTTCCTTGAAGGTTTGATAGAATTCTGGAGTGAAGCCATCTGGACCAGGGCATTTTTTGGTTGGAAGATTTTTATTGTTTCTTTGATCTCAGTGCTTGAAATTGGTCTGTTCAGGAGCTCTATTTCTTCCTGGCTGAGTCTAGGAAGAGGGTGTGATTCCAAATATTTATCCATTTCCTTCACATTGTCAAATTTCTGGGCATAGAGTTTCTGGTAGTATTCAGAGATGATCTCTTGTATCTCTGTGGGATCTGTTGTTATTTCCCCTCTATCATTTCTGATTGAGGTTACTAGAGATTTTACTTTTCTATTCCTCATAACTGGATGTCTACATGTAAAAGACTGAAACTGGACCCACACCTTTCCCCACTCACAAAAATTGATTCAAGATGGATAATGGACTTAAATTTAAGGCATGAAACAATAAAAATCCTCCAAGAAAGCATAGGAAAAACACTGGAAGATATTGGCCTGGGGAAAGACTTCATGAAGAAGACTGCCATGGCAATTGCAACAATAAAAATAAACAAATGAGACTTCATTAAACTGAAAAGCTTCTGTACAGCTAAGGAGACAATAACCAAAGGAAACAGACAACCTACACAATGGGAAAGGATATTTGCATATTTTCAATCAGACAAAAGGTTGATAACTAGGATCTATAGAGAACTCAAATTAATCCACATGAAAAAAGCCAACAATCCCATATATCAATGGGCAAGAGACATGAATAGAACTTTCTCTAAAGATGACAGACGAATGGCTAACAAACACATGAAAAAATGTTCATCATCTCTATATATTAGAGAAATGCAAATCAAAACAACCCTGAGATATCATCTAACCCCAGTGAGAAGGGCCCACATCACAAAATCTGAAAACTGCAGATGCTGGCGTGGATGTGGAGAGAAGGGAACACTTTTACACTGCTGGTGGGACTGCAAACTAGTACAACCTTTCTGGAAGGAAGTATGGAGAAACCTCAAAGCACTCAAGCTAGACCTCCCATTTGATCCTGCAATCCCATTTACTGGGCATCTACCCAGAAGGAAAAAAATCATTTTATCATAAGGACACTTGTACTAGACTGTTTATTACAGCTCAATTTACAATCGCCAAAATGTGGAAACAGCCTAAATGCTCACCAACCCAGGAATGGATTAACAAGCTGTGGTATATGTATACCATGGAATACTATTCAGCCATTAAAAAAAATGGAGACTTACATCCTTCATATTAACCTGGATGGAAGTGGAAGACATTATTCTTAGTAAAGCATCACAAGAATGGAGAAGCATGAATCCTATGTACTCAATTTTGATATGAGGACAATTAATGACAATTAAGGTTATGAGGGGGGGAAGCAGAAAGAGGGATGGAGGGAGGGGGGTGGGGCCTTAGTGTGTGTCACACTTTATGGGGGCAAGAGGGACTTTACCTAACAATTGCAATCAGTGTAACCTGGCTTATTGTACCCTCAATGAATCCCCAACAATAAAAAAAAAAACCTAGGTGGCGCCTGTGGCTCAGTGAGTAGGGCGCCAGCCCCATATGCCGAGGGTGGCGGGTTCAAATCCAGCCCCGGCCAAACTGCAACAAAAAAATAGCTGGGCGTTGTGGCGGGCGCCTGTGGTCCCAGCTGCTTGGGAGGCTGAGGCAAGAGAATCGCGTAAGCCCAAGAGTTAGAGGTTGCTGTGAGCCGTGTGACGCCATGGCACTCTACCGAGGGCCGTACAGTGAGACTCTGTCTCTACCAAAAAAAAAAAAAAAACCTAAATAAATAAAAAAAATAAAGAGAACCATTGTTTGGCACAGAAAAAAAAAAAGAAAACACGATAATAAAAGAACTAAAATTTGATTGGATGAAGTTTTTTAGGGAAAGGAGGACACAAAAGAAAAAGTATCTAAAATGATTTCTGAGTTTTTTGAGCATATTATTAGGGGTCATTAATACAGCTCCAAACTGAATTCTATTTGTGGTTTTTCAGGCCCACTCATAGACAATTAGAAGGGCTTGACCTGGCAGGCCCCACGTAGAGAGCTTCTCTCCCAAGGGGACTGCATGGCCATGTGAAGAGCAGATCTGCATTCCTGAGCACTTAGAAGCTTCTTCATTGGGGACCTTGGGCAAAGACATCCTTGCTAGGAAAGACCTTAAAAAGAGGTTCTTCACTCTAGGGCAGTTGGGTGATTTTCCTTTACCAGCCCTTCTTCTTGCCGTAAAACTGTAGATTTGTTTGGGTTCCTTTGACAGCAAGACAACCCCACTTCTGTACGGATCCACCTGACCTTGCAGGGAAAGAGCTGTTTCCAGGAGAAAAAAGGGCACAAGGAACAATGAGCACTTTTTCCAGTTTTCCCTCAGAGGTTGACTGTTACTGGCATTTCAGCGTGATGTCTTCCTCACCTACCCCTATTACTGGCGTTCTTTCTTCCGCTTAGTTGATTGAACTCCTGATAGTTAAGGATAAATTTTATGAATCCTGCTTTGGGTAAATTGAAGCAAATCTAATTAACTCACCTGTAGGGTAAATTTTGACTTTTATCAACCACACTCCATCTGAAATACAGAGGTCATGAAGATAAGTATGGCTTCTGTCTTCAAGGAAATCATGATCTGGTGAAGATAATAGCTGTTTGTGCCACAGTGAAACTACAGCTGTGTTCAGGTAATTATTTCCGTTATGCAGTTTTCTGTACAGTGTAATATGAAATACAAAAAGAGCACTCAACTGATTGGAGTGCCAGGAGAAGCTACCTGGGGGAAATTTCTTACACAAAGAAAGAGATAAGAATCTGGGCCTCCACTGAAGGAGGTGGAAATAGATCCTAGGCAGAAAGACTAAATTGCTCAAGGGAGTAGATGAGAAAGGGTGTCTCATTTTTGAAAATGCTGACACTGGGTACCCTGTGGTCACGTCACGCAGTGTCTTTTCAAAACTCCTCTCTCCCTCGACTTCCAGATCCTCAGCTCTGCTGGCTGCTCCTGCTCACAATGCTGGCTTCATACTCCTTAGTATGCACAGATTCCTGACATGTTTGTATTTCCCCAAATTTGTCTTTTGGCTCTTACAGTCAATACCCATGAGTTCGTGTACCACTTTTTCTGGTAACAGTATGAGATATTTGTGTGTTCATTTTTAAAGTGTCATTATTTTTATTTTGAGCAACTTTCTTACTGCCCAGTTCTCCTGTCGCAAGAAAGACTGAGTTCATGCCCCCCGCACTCCCAGTAGTGCATGGGCCCTAAATTAATGAAAGATATTCAGTTCACAAAGTTTTCTTAAAATAAATCTCCAAAGCATAACCTACAAGGTACAAATGTACAGATTAAATCACATTAAATTAAGACTATTTCTCTATCAAATAATACTGAGGATGGTTTGTAAGAAGGAATTTGTAATGATTAAAATTGAGAGAGCACTAAAATCTACGGTACCTATTTTATACTCACACACACCAAGAGTGCCAAAAAATGTGTGCATATTTTAATAAAGGAAAATAATTAAAAAACCATAATATTTAATATATTTACTATATACCAATAACAAAGGATGAAAACAAGTCACATTTGAGCACCTCTTGTGATTGCAGAAGTCAAACATGACTTGGGTATGACAGTTTTCATTCAGTGTTTTCCTTTCTTAAATGTGTATATATTTTTTGGCACCCTTTGTTTATGTGTTCCTGAAATTCAGCAAGTAAATCAAGCGCAAAATGGCAAATGAAAGAAGCAGGCCATACCAATCCTTAAGGCTCAACCTATTAGTAATGAGAGAGATGCAAATTGAAATGCAGATTGAAACAAAAGTATGGTATGACTTTGTACCCTTTGCTCTTCCATGAGATTAGTGCATCGGTTCTTTTTCAGTGGGGAGGATCAGTGATCTGGCAGAGCCTGAGAGTGTGAGTCCACCGAGCTCCAGCAAGCACAATCAACAGCAGATACTTCAATCAGATTTCCCACCTCAACATTTTTCAGCAATATGTCTAATACCTTGGGCGACATGCATGTATGGATTCCCCTCCACCTCTTTTAATTGGTTCTGGATTTACACAGAGAGGAGGAAGTATTTTTTATTAGGGTCCTTATAATTATTATAATAAAAAATAGAGTAATAATCATGATTCCTTTAGGATCTGTTAAGGATTAACTTGCACAGACAAGCACAGAGCCCGGAACCTAGTGTGAAGTCAAATGTTCACTGCCACGAATTATATTACCCCGTTTTCCCGAAAATAAGACCTACTTACAGGAAAGATAAGACATCCCCTGAAAATAAGACCTAGCGCATCTTTGGGAGCACACCTTAAAATAAGACATGGTCTGGGCGGTACCTGTGGCTCAGTGAGAAGGGTGCCGGCCCCATATGCCGAGGGTGGCGGGTTCAAACCCAGCCCCGGCCAAACAGCAACCAAAAAATAGCCGGGCACTGTGGCGGGCGCCTGTAGTCCCAGCTTCTTGGGAGGCTGAGGCAAAAGAATCGCCTAAGCCCAAGAGCTAGAGGTTGCTGTGAGTCCTGTGATGTCATGGTACTCTACCAAGGGCGGTAAAGTGAAACTCTGTCTCTACAAAAAATAAAAAAAAATAAAAAAAATAAGACACAGTCTTATTTTCAGGGAAACAGGGTAGCAAATGCCAAAGAAATTCAGTTCCTCCGTACATAACCTATCAAACTGGCAAAGATTGATAATGTCCAAGGTGTCTGAATTGTTTGTTTTCATATTTTGAGTTATCCCTAACCACTTTTTGAATTAGAACTACCTGACTTGGTCATATACCAAATAACATAAGATTTTGATATTGGCAAAAACAGTCTATATCTGAATGGGTCTAACTGCACATTTATTTAGTATGTGAGGAAGAAAATGTTTAAAATTTGACATGGCTATAACTGTAGTAAAACATTTCCTCTAATCAAACTTTTTCCCTTGAACCCTCTTTCTTTTTTTTTTTTTTATTATTAAATCATAGCTGTGAACACTAATGCAGTCAAGGGGTACAATGTGCTGGTTTCATATACAATCTGAAATATTTTCATCAAACTGTTCAACGTAGCCTTAATGCCCTTTTCTTAGTTATTGTATGTAGACATTCGTATTCTGCCTTTACTAAGTTTCACCTGTACCCATTCTAAGATGCACCGTAGGTGTGGCCCCACCAGTTACACTCTCTCCACCCCAGCCTTCCCCCACCTCTCCCCTCCCTTGGCCCTTTCCCCATATTCTTGTGCTATAGTTGGGTTATAGCCTTCATATGAAAGCTATAAATTAGCTTTATAGCAGGGCTGAGTACATTGGATACTTTCTCTTCCATTCTTGAGATACTTTGCTAAGAAGAACATGTTCCAGCTCCATCCATGTAAACATGAAAGAGGTAAAGTCTCCATCTTTCTTTAAGGCTGCATAGTATTCCTGGTATACATGTACCTCTTTCTATGTTTTTCTTTTTCTCACAAGTTCCTTTTCAAGATCCTTGAAAGTAGTTCCTTTCATTCTTTTTGTTTTTCCTTCTTCAACTTTCTTTTCTATTTCTACCAGGTTTAAAACAGGAGCTTTCCAGTGAGTTAGAGTTTGTTGGAAAATGCAGGGCTATTTTGAAATAGCAACCTAATTGAAAATGCAATAAAAACTACATTTGTTACACTTTCACATGCCTACAGAGATACTTGGGGTTTTGTTTTGCAATTTTTGGCCGGGGCCAGGTTTGAACCCACTACCTCTGGCATATGGGGTTGGTGCCCTACTCCTTTGAGCCACAGGTGCCACATGAGATACTTGTTTTTTATATGGACACAAATAGATGCAGGAGGGCTGTTCATTAAAACATTATTAATAATTATGAAACCTTAATTGAATTATTCATTAATAGGGATATGGATAAAGTATATTGTAGCCCTCTAAAAAAAGTGTAGCCCTCTAAAAATTGTGTTAACTGCATGTATACTTATAAGAACAAAATTGTATAAATTAAATGTACACATTAATAAAAGTTATGCTAAATGATAATGACATCTAGTTGACACATCTTTTGTATTCATGTAAAACAGAAAAAAGGCTGAATATATAATACACAAAAAGTAGTAAAAACCAGTTGCCCTGAGTTTCATATATTCTAAATGTTTGCATCTTCCCAATCATATATGATAATCATAATTTCAAAATGCCACAAGGTAATGAATACAAACATTAAAAGCTTACTATAAACTTTGCCAAAATATATTTTAATCGTTTTGTTATATAGTAGGGTTATAAGCAAATTTATATTTGATCTTAGCCAAAAGGCCAAGAAACAAATACAATTAAATTTAACATGTTACATTTCTCAATTTGTTTAATACAAATACTTATACTTACTTTCTTCTTACTTTTTCCTATAAAAAGGAAAACACTTTGCATTCATCATAAAAGAAAACTGGTTTCAGGGCGGCACCTGTGGCTCAGTGAGTAGGGTGCCGGCCCCATATACCAAGGGTGGCAGGTTCAAACCTGGCCCTGGCCAAACTGCAACAAAAAATAGCCGGGCATTGTGGTGCGTGAATATAGTCCCAGCTACTTGGGAGGCTGAGCCAAAAGAATAGCCTAAGCCCAAGAGCTGCAGGTTGCTGTGAGCTGTGACACTACAGCACTCTACCCTCTACCGATGGCTAGAAAATGAGACTCTGTCTCTAAAAAAATAAAAAAAGAAAAGAAAAGAAATCTGGTTTCATATTACCAGTAACTATTTAAGATAAAAAACAAAACAAAAAAAAAAGCTTCTTAATAATGAAATACACAAGAAAAGGAGTTGTATGAAATGTCCAGTAATCATTGTACAGAAATAGCCACATTTAATGCAAAACAAAAATAAACTAAAATATATATTTAAGCTTTTGTCTTTGAAAACCCAAAAATCTATTGAACTGTTAACGCTAAATATTTATGAAAATTTATTTCTTCTTTGGAAATTCTTCAGTAGTTTTTCATAATATATCCACATTTTTCCATGTCTCTAATGTTTAAAAATATTTTGAGAAACTAATTTTGAAAAATGTTTTATTGTGTACTTATGATAAACAAAACTATAAGAGGTGTACTAAGAAATACAATTTCTTAAAATCAGGTCTCAAATTTCTAAAACAGGTCAAACTTCCTTCAGACTTTGGATATCATCCTGGAGAGAGTGAAAGCTCACTTTTTCTGAAGATGTGTTAATTTTATTTTCATTTATTTTTGAGCAAAAATAAAAACTTTATAATTTATATTTATTTGACATAAAATGTGGAAATAGGACTAAATTGTTTTTATAAGAAAAAAATTCCTATGAGGTTTATTTCACCTAACTTGTAAAGTTCACACTATTTCCAAAAATACTTAAGCTTATTACAAAACTTACCCTCATCCCACCAAACAACACACACCCTTGAGAACAATTAGGTTTTGAGAACCAGTTTAATCAATTAAATCTACTTTTCTTCAGAAAGTGATTTATGTAAATCTGATTATGTACAGTTACTTCTTATAGTATAAACACTTTACTAGAGAATCCAAATGTAATGGTCACAGAAAAATCCCCGCATTAGACTTATTTTGAAAAATAATCATTGACTTGAAATTTTAACATAAAACATAAAATCCAGAATTTTTCTGCAAATTATCTTTAAACTTATTTTTCTGTTTGAAATATATTATGCTATGAGACTGTCACAGACGTTCACAGAAGTAAAAATCTCTTCACTTCAAAAGGAACTGAAAATCTAAATGAACTTTAGTACACCTATTATAATATTCATTGCTGCCTGCAAGCTGGCTGCAGGTTATTCTAGTAACCAGGAGCAGCACCAATTTGTAATATCTTTCTATCACTATCTGTAGGTAAAAAATTGGAAGCAGCAGACTCCAGCCAAAGGCAAGCTTTAAGACAGCAACATAACCCCTAAAAGAAATATGAGAAATAACCCAACTATCTAAATATCAAAAGAAAATGCACTTTGGTTGACAATTTTCTGAGATTTGTCAAAATTTATGAAAAGGTAAAATTTATGAAAAGATGAGTCATTTAATAGCATACATACCTAAATCAATGAAATCATTTCTCAGTCTATGGAAATTGCTTTTAAATTTTTGAGCCCAGATGTTTCAGATGATGAATAATTTGTCAACTTGTGCATAAAACCACATTTGAAAGATGTAGCTGGTCATTCCTATTAAGAAACTCAACTCAAAATCCATTCCACTGAATCAAACGTAAATCAGTATTTGTGCACTTAGACTTAGTTGAACATCTTGGACCAAAACTTTTAGATGACATTTTTAGCAAACTGGTTGGTGTTCTTCACCTTCCGAGTAGGAGAAACATATTAAGGGACAAAGTAAAAGAGAGTTATGGAAAGAGAGTTATGTGGAAAGTATCTCCACGTGTAATAAGAATGGAGATGTAGCTATTCTTAAATTTCAACAGTGACCACTTTTATTTCCTAATTGAGCTTTTTGTTTGGAAGAGTATTTTATTTTCAAATATGGAAATTGAAGAATGCCTATTTAAAGTCACTGATAGACAGAATATGGTTTACCAAAGTGTCCACATCTTGATTACTAGAACTTGCGAATATGTCACCTAAGCCAGCAAAAAGGACAGGACATTGCAGAAGTCATTCTTTAAGGAGCTTGAGATGGAAGAATTAAGCTGAGTTAAATGGTGGGCACTGTGCAATTGCAAAAGGGGTTCTTATAAGATGAAGAAGAACATCAGAATTTAAAAAAATACGTTATGATATAGAAGCTAAAATATGAGTGAGATTTCAAGATGGAGAAAGGAGTCATGGAAAGGAATGCAGGTGGTCTCAAGATGGCAGAAGATAGTAAATTCATGTTATTTTAATCTACTAAGTTTAAGATGCTGTGTGCCAGCCACTAAAAGAGACTAATCCAGTTACAGAAACACAACACACACACACACACACACACACACCATATATATGATATATTAACGATATATCATAAATAGTTAAAAAGGTAGTAGATTCACACATAAGCTTCTGCCTCTTATCTGGGTTCTTATTTTTTAATTATATATATCTAGTGTTGTATAGTTTTTGTTATGTTTTAAAGTACACTTTTTTCTTATATTTTAATTTTTCTATTAAGGGATTTTGGGGAATATATGTACGAACATATGTATATATTCATGCATATTACATATTTTTTGTACATATATTGTACAAATATATATGTATGTATGTATACAACACATATACATTCAAAATTTCAAAATATTTTGCATGGCAACATTAGCAATATATTGCTAATTCTCATTTCTATTTATTGAATCATGTTTTTTCTTTGGAGTTTTAAGTATGACCCATTTATGAATTGCTACATGAACCTGAAAAAATTAAGATTGTTGTGACAATATGCAATCCATACAAAATGTGAAATCCACTGATAACTTTTAGTGAGTTGTCACTGACAAGTTTGAGAAATACAGAGCACAGAGTCTACACATTTCTGTATTCAGTATATATTTTTTTCTACTTAGTCTTAGCTTTAAAAAGTTTACCGTAAAAATACAAGTGGTTATAGTAATATAATATTTAATATAAAATAATCATAAAATTTTAATGCAACCAATTACTGTCATGTTTTTTTTATCCAAAATTCCTGACTACTAGTTTATTTATTTCTTCTGACTACTAGTTTAGTGCTCCATTGTTGACAAAAGAACTCCCTGGTGTATATCATTTAAAAAATTGAACTTCCTATCTCTGCTAAAATTCCTTGCTGGAAGGACTATTTGAATAGGTTGGTGTACACTATCTTCAGCAGAAAAAACAATGCTGATGAAATGGAGATGAAAATTTTAGAGACTGAGTTGATGATTTTTTTTTTTTTTTTTTTTGAGACAGAGTTTTACTGTGTCATCCTCAGTAGAGTATCATAGAGTCACAGCTCATAGCAACCTCAAACTCTTGGGCTTAAGTGATTCTCTTGCCTCAGCCTCCCAAATAGCTGGGACTTAAAGCACCTGCCACAATGCCTAGCTATTTTTTTGTTGCAGTTGTCATTGTTCTTTAGCAGACCGGGACCAAGTTAGAACCCACCAACCCGCTTGTATGTGGCCGGCCCGTAACCACTGTGCTAAGTTGAGTTGAGCCTGAGTTGATGATTTTTATATAATTTTTAAACTAACTGTAAGTCAGCCAATTATATAATTTATTGTCTAAACTGAACCAGGACATTTTTAAGAACTAACAAGGGCTGATAATTATGTTGAGAAACCAGTATAAACACGGCTTGAGCAAAACTGGGTATCTGTCCCCCTCACACAACTGATGCTAACATCTAAGGAAATATAACAACTTGCCAAGCACTGTTTTAAAAGCTTTGCACGTATGAACTTCTTGATTTCTTACTACTTCACTGTGAGCTTTCAGCACTCTCAGTCTAAAAACAAGAATATTAAGACACAGATGGGTAGTTTTGCATCTACAGAGTTTGTGCAAGTATGAATATTTTAATATGGGATTCAGGCCCTGTGCCAGAGTTTATATGTCTCATATAGTCCATGGTGATGGGTTCACATGGAGTATTTCAGTCATGACAATAAGTATTTAATTTTTTTTTTTTTTTTTTTTTTTTGTGGTTTTTGGCCGGGGCTGGGCATGAACCGGCCACCTCCGGCATATGGGACCGGCGCCCTACTCCTTGAGCCACAGGGGCCACCCATGACAATAAGTATTATAAAAGCAATGACCTATACTTAGGCTCTCCAATTATTAGCCTAGGTATTTACACAGTTTCTCTCTACTACTTCTCCCTGGAAACAACAAAGTGGTGTGAATCAGCTCTCACTTTCCCCTTTTGGTGTTGGTGGAAGAACTGAGGTTATAGCCTCACTTAGAAGCAACAAACATACGTGAGTCATTGCCCCACTTTTACCCTAAAGTTGCCAGTGGGTTGAGAGAGAGGCTTAACTTCCACCTCATCAATCTGCAATGAGGAAGTGTGAGTAAGTCACAAACCCTCTCTTGACAAGGTGGTGTTAGTAAGTCCCAGCAAGAAAGAAAATATATACCCACTCCCCTCGCTCTCATGCTATTCATCAAAAAGAAATGGCATGTGCTTAAAAAAAAAAAAAAGAAAGAAAGAAAGAAAAGAAAAGAAAGAAATTAAGGAGACTATATATAAAAATCAAGTCAGTCTCTAAAATTTTCATCTCCACTTCATCCACATTCTTTATTCTGCTGGACAGCATACAGCAACCTATTCAAATATTTCTTCCAGCAGTGAATTTTAGCAGAGATAGGAAGTTCAATTTTTTAATGATATACACCAGGCAGGTCTTTTGCCAACATAGGAGTACTAAACTAGTAGTCAAAAGAAATAAATAATATTGTATCTGAAATAGTCAGAAAAAAATAAAAATACACAAAGAACTATGAAAATCATAACCTGAATGAGAAAGATAATCAACAGACATCAACACAGTGATGAAATAGGGATTGGAATTACCTGACAAGAATTTTAAAGGTATCATCACATATAAATGTGTAAGTATAATATATTCTCTTGAAATAAAGTACTATAATCCTAGCACTTTGAGGTAGGAGGATTTGCTTGAGGCCAGGAACCAGAGACCAGCCTAGGCCACATAGTGAGACCCTGTCTATACAAAAGAAATTAAAAAATGTACTGGGCATGGTGGTGCATACCTGTAGGCCTAGCTACTCTGGTGACCAAAGTGAAAAGATTCCTTGAGCTTAGGATTTTGAGGTTGCGGTGAGCTATTACCATGTTGCTGCTCTCTAGCTTGGGCAACATAAACAAAAATAAATAAATAATAAAATAGACAGTGGTTATTTACAAAAGTAGAGTGGAGAGAGAAGAAGGTAGAATCAGTGAACTTGAAGATATATGAATAAAATTTACTCAGAACAAGGAAAAATTTATATTAACAAAATAAAAAAGAATAGAATCTTAGGAACCTACAAGAGGCTCCCTGAGAATATCAAAAGAACTAGGATTCGTCATCATCAGTGTTAGAGCAAAAGAAGGAAGAGCATGTGGGACTAAAAAAGGATTCAAAACATAATGATGGGAGCCTATCCAAAATCAGTGGAAGACAGAAACCTAAACATTTAAAGAGAGAGTAAACCCTATATTGAATGAACCCACAGAAACACATGTAAGACCCACTACAGTTTTAATTCTGAAAATGAAAAACAAAACTCTTGAAGGCAGACAGTGAAAAATGATAGATTTCTTATAGAAGAACAATAAGGTTAATGACAACGATTTGTCATCTGAGACTAGAAAAGTCAGAAAGACACTATAAACTGTGAATGCTATATCTTTCAATAATATTCTTTAGAAATTAAAAAGAAATAGGGATGATGGCAAGTAAAGGAAAACTGAAGGAGCGTTTTGCTAGCAAACTTACCTTTATGGAATGAATAATGAAAGTTCCCTTAATAGGGATGAAATGATAGAAGAAAGACTTGAACTTAAAAAGAATTCCATCCAGATGGGTAAAATGCAACATAAATATAATGTAGATCAAACTTCTCATAAATTTATTAAATTATTTCTAATAGTTTAAGCAAAAATTATTGCCCTATTTGATTATATCAATAAAAATGGTGGCGATGATTATTAAGATAATTGTATTTAAAGAGAATCAAATGGAAGTTTTCTTCACTTCATTCAAAGTAGAGAAACGACGACAGTAGATTGTGATGTTACATATGTATTATTTTAATGAGAGCAACTAATAAACGAACAAAATTATATAGAGTCACGTGGTGTGTAAGGAGGTTTCAGTCCGTAAAAGACTGTGTATGTGACAGTTATATTATAATGGAGCTGAATATTGCCTAGTGACTATCAGAACACCATAGAACAATGCCTGAAACCCATGCTTGTGGGAAGGCTGGTATAAACAAACCTACTTCACTGCCAGTCACATTAAAATATAGCAAATACAAATACATGTATGTAGAATGCATAATACTTAATAATGATAATAAACAACTATGTTACTATTTCATGCATTTACTATACCAAACTCTGCATTGTTATCTTATAGTGTACTTCTTAAACTTAGTTAAAAAAAATACAGTGACTGTAAAACAATCTTAGACTGGTCCTTCAGGAAGTATTCCAGAAGACATTGTTACCGGAGGAGATGACAGATCCATGCATTTGATCGTCCCGGAAGACATTCCAGGGGAAGAAGACACGGAAGTGGAAAAAGGTAAAATTGATGATCTTGACCCTGTGTGGGCCTACGCTAAAGTACATATTTATATCCTAGTTTTTAACAAAGTTAAATACTAAAATAGTAAACATAAATAAATATCATAAATTTAAAAACAGAAAAAGCTTATGGAATAAGAATATAAAGAAATACTTTCGTATAGCTATAAATGTGTGTTTTTTTAAGCTAAGTATATTACAAAAGAGTCAAAACATTTCAAATACTAAAATGTGTATAGGGTAGTGCCTGTGGCTCAAAGGAGTAGGGAGCTGGCCCCATATGCTGGAGGTGGTAGGTTCAAACCTAGCCCCAGCCAGAAACTACAAAAAAATAAAAAAATAAAATGTGTATAAATTTTAAAAGTTACATAAAGTCATAAAGTGAGATTATTACTGAAGAAAAAAATTGTTTAAATACAAATTTGTTGTAGCCTAAATGTGTGTATAGTATTTATAAAGCCTACTGTAGGGTTCAGTAATGTTGTAGGGCTGGGCCTCCACATTCACTCACCACTCACTGACTGACTTACCCAGAACAATTTCTGGTCTTGAAAACTTCACTCATTGATAGTTCTCTATTCTGATGACCATCAAAAAACAAAACAAAACAAAATCTTTTGTTGTGTATATTTACCTTTTCTATTTTTAGACACACAAATACTTACCATTGTGTTTCAATTGTCTATGATGGCATTCAGGGTAGTAACATGCGGCCCAACTTTGTAGCTTTGGAGCAACAGGCTACTGTACCCAGCTCCACGAACCCCTAAATGTTTCTATAATCCTCTTTCTTAACTACCTACTTGGCCCTTTGAGTAATTTCCAGAAATGATGGACTTGAACACCTCACCTCAAGTGATTCTCCTGCCTTGGCCTCCAAAAGTGCTGGGATTATGGGCATGAGATTTCAGCTTAAAATGATGGATTTTCTACAAGGCCAAGTTGTTGACATTCTGAAGGCACAGGGGAAGACTTTCTGATGCAAAAAGTCAGTATCTTCCACAACCCTTCCCCAGTGCATGTAGCCCCTTGTGAGGTACAGAGACCTGTCCCCAAACCACATGGTCCCTCCTTTAAAAGCTCATAAGATTCCTTAGTAGGGGAGCTAGATTTGAGACAGTGTCTGTGGTTTCCCCACAAGATGTGTGTCACAATAAAAATCTTTCTTCCTTGATAATCCTCACTATCTCAAAAACTGGATTTTTGCACAAGGAGCAACTTGTGCAAAAGGGAAGACCTGTTGTGATTCCAAACACATTGTATCATATAGTCTTGATATATGGTGAGCGACACCATCTAGGTGGTATAGCCTATGATGTCTGCACAAAGATGAAATCATCTAAGTCTGTATTTCTCAGAATGCAGCCCCATAATTAAGTGACAGATAACTGTACTACCAATCACATACCAACAGGGTAGGGAGGTCAAGGATGGTTTTTTCGAATGTCTAGTAGGGTTCAGTAATGTCCTAGGGTTAGGCCTTCACATTCACTCACCACCAACTTACCCAGAACAACTTCTGCTCCCACCTCCACATTGGTCTGTGATTTAAAAGCATTATAAATAAATTAAGATCAAAGGAATCTTTATGTAACAGGAAGCAAAAAAAAACAGAGAGAGAGAGAGAAGGAGAAAGAGAGAAACAGATAAATGAGAAACTTAGTAAACAAATAGAAAGAAATAATATATTCAAATGGCAGGCCTAAACCATAGCATAGCATATTTAAAAACTTAAATGTAAAAGGCCAATTTTAGGAAAAAAACAGGGGTTGGCAAGGTCATTAAAAAAACAAAGAGCATGGTCATGGTCAAACATATTCTATTTACATAAAACTCACTTCAAATACAACATAAATATGTAAAGGTAATCATTAATTTAAAAATGCAGGTGAGGTTAAATTAATATCATATCAGTAATACAAATTTAAAAAGTAAAAATGTCAAATTTTACTTCTAAATATTTTAGATTGCATTGCCATTCACAAAAATGTGATTAAAGAAGTATCACTAGACATAAAATTAGTCACAATTATTTCTTTCCAAAGAAGGTTAATATTTCTAAACTCAGTCCTCCTCCATTTTCTCTGAAGAAATTTCCCTTTTCTAATTTCCCTTTTCTAATTCAGTTCTACCTGTTGAAACTGAATTAAATCCATTTCTATGTAAAAGGAAAATAAATAAAAACACAGACCAGGATTTTACCTCAGCAGATTTCCTTGATAATGAAAGAAAAAGCACTTCACTGCATGGCCTTGGTTATGCAAATCGCAGTGCTTCTCAGCTAATTGTCTCTCAGATACAGGGAGTAGATAAATTTGCTTAAGGAATGTGGAGATGTCAGTGAGGGAAAGTTCCTCTGCACAGACCCTAAAGCCACCCTAATTAAAGTTTGAAAAGCCTTTCCAGTGCATCTGTTTTGTCCTGTTGGAGCTGCAGGAAAAAACAATGGAGCAGCCTCAGGGAAGAATGGTGTGCTCAGGGGCAGAACGCCTGCATCTGTTCTCAACTCTCTGCTGCTGTGTATCCTTAGTCAGGTTATCTGAACCCTTTGCCATTCATGTTAGTGGAAGGTGGAAATAACAATGGTTCTTACATAAATGCCCCTACTATTGGTGATCAAGTGTTTATTCTTACAGTTGTTCAGAAAGTGGTAAGGGGTTGAATTTCCTGTTTAGGCTTCACTCTGGATCCTCAAGCACAGAGGAGGAGAATTTGGAGTTGGAATATAACATTATCTAACCCCGGGGACCTGAAAGAGATGGGGCGCAAAGCTCCTTTGGCATCTATAAAGAAAACTAGCATCTCTTCAGATCACCCCATGGCATTCTTTTTGTTTGTTTTTTTTTTGTAGAGACAGAGTCTCACTGTACCGCCCTCGGGTAGAGTGCCGTGGCCTCACACGGCTCACAGCAACCTCTAACTCTTGGGCTTACGCGATTCTCCTGCCTCAGCCTCCCGAGCAGCTGGGACTACAGGCGCCCGCCACAACTCCCAGCTATTTTTTAGTTGCAGTTTGGCCGGGGCTGGGTTTGAACCCGGCACCCTCGGCATATGGGGCTGGCGCCCTACTCACTGAGCCACAGGCGCCGCCCGACCCCATGGCATTCTTATGCAAACCAGGGGGTGAGGATATGAGATTGAGATAGAAGTGCTAAGATTTTGGCAAGTACAGGGGCAAGTGCACCAGCCCAGTGCTGAGCTAGTCCTCAATGGGGAAACGAACGGAAGCCACAGATCCAGTTTGCCATCTGGTCTTATTTCTCTGCGACTCATTGTTGAGACTATGCACATCCACCCCTTTTGAACTCTTTTAGAATGACGTTCCCAGAGTTCCTGTTCAATCAGAAAATACTAGAAGACCACATGCTGTGAGATGGGATGAAAGCCTTGAGGAAAGATACTTAAGTTCCTCTTATGGGAAGATTCACTACTTTGAGCAAACACTTGAATAATGAAAAATATTTGAGTGTATTTGTACGTCTGAGAAGTGAAGCAGGTCAGGCTGTTTAACAATCATGGACAGAAAGGACTGATGTTAATGATACAGGGTTTCCCTGCTGAGGGCTGGACAGGATCCCCATTTACTGGGCCCAAGCAGGCCCACAGACCAGCTTGAACACAGACCAAATCCCCTGGGCCCAATACAGGCTCTTGAAAAGTAGTCTGACTAGCGTTCCACCTACGCCACCATGCTCAGAGCAGCGAACATACCCTAAACAAGGCCAGGCTTCTACACAAGGCCAATTTTAAAATTAACGTCTGCCCTCAAGCCCCTGGCACCAAGCAGATATGACATTCTATCTCCCAGAAAACCCCCTCCCCACAGTTAGGGAAGCCATATATAAGCCCCTAGAAGGAAGGCCTAGGGCTCCCCACTTGGGTTTCCCCCTCTGCCACCCCAGAGGTCTCATCTTCCTTCTTACCTGTAGGTAAAATCTATCCTGTGCTTACTCACAATGGTCAGTAGAGTCCTTCTGTGAATCTCTGAGACCAAGGTCTTGGCAGAGAAAGAGATTTTGGCTACAGTAAGATGAGAATGAAGGGAAGAGGAGAGGCAAGGAGAAAAGAGAATTCTCTTCTTCCCATTTCCAGTTTTATTTACTTAAGGAAAAGATTTTGTAGATAGGTAGCTCCTAGAGGAGTAGTTGAAAACTTACCGCAGTTCACAGCGATTATACCACCAATAATTTTTTTATTGTTTAGAATTCACACATCTAGAATATACATGAATAGATATCTGTTATGTTGATTAAATTTAAGGTTAAAAGTTAGGCATAACAGAAACTTGGTTTCTTAGAGTCACAATATGAGGTCTGTGATTATACCTATGGAAAAAATTAGAACCAAATAGACAACAATTATAAATGAATGAATGACATTGAAATTTTAATAACTTTCATTCTCTAAGTTGACATTAATGGAAAAGAATTATAAAATATGAAATAAATTGTACTTCTATTCTGCTTTTAGCTGTATATCATTTAACCAGCCTATAATTGGTAATACTGTTGAGCACATAAATATAATTTATTTCACTCGATGATGATAATGATACTGGTTTCACTGGTGTAATTTTGATTTAGGCATATTGATTGCAAACAAAATATCTATTTCACTACACCAGGTTAGCTAATCCCAAATCCAAAACCTTTAGGAGATATAGATATAATCTATACATGCATATATATGTGTGTGTGTATATATATATATATATTTGATTCGGGGGACTCCCCCTGTTGTCACTAAGGTTAGTATTAGATATTACAGACTCCTTCTCTGCTTTTGGAAAATTGCGTTTTATTTCCCTATCTCCCATCCCCTCAGAGTAATGAGTGTGTGCGTATATGTATGTGTGTTAGAGCTTACAAGATTTAAACAAATGTCATATCATTATTCAGAAATAAAGATCAGTATGCCATCCTGTCTTACCATGTTAGGGTAAAAATATGTGGCTTCCTTCAGGTTAGTGCAACTTACTTTGTAAATTAGGTCATATTTTCAAAACATATTCCCACAAGTTAAAATTCAAAAGTGAGACTTCATTTTGATACTCTGTGTGTTCCTTTTAGCTATCAGAGCATCTGTCTGCTTTTTTATTATAAAACAAGAGAGATTTGACTCCTTTAGGAACAATTGATGTATCTCTGAAAGGGAAAGATCAGGTATTAATTGGATTGAGAGTTGTCTGGTCCCAATAACTTTTATTCTCTAAGTGCTATTTGATTATGATTGTGAGCAAAGAATTTATCCTCTATTAAATGTAAAATCAACAGGAGAATAGTAGAAATTTATGAGAGACAGAAGAAATATGCATGAGTGACATGGTTTGATTTGTTTGGGAGAAGTACTTCCTCAAAAGATACACAATGCAATTCATGTTATTGAGTAGAGTGCTAACACTGTGTGTTCCCTTGTGAAGTTTATATCCAAGAAATTCAGTGGGAAACAGGAAGGCTAAGAGAGCTAATTAGTGACTCCTCTTAGTTTTTAGGTAATGTGTTAGATTTTTTAGCATTATTTTCTTTAATGCACATACAGCACAGTTACTTATTTCCATTTTACAAGTGAAAAAAATAAGTGTTTGCAAATGTTAAATCACTTTCTTGTGGTTATTCAAGTAGAGATTTGTGATATTAAAATGGTCCTAATCAAGTGTCAAGCTCTTTTCCTATAAAATGGAGGTTTAAAAATGAGTTCTAAAATAAAATTAATTGGAAAAAGACAAATCATCTGACATAAAATGTTTATGTAATGGACAAAGACTTATACTCCATTAATAGTGGGATAGTAGCATAAGTTATTGGAACTATACTTCCCACTGGAAAAAAAAAAACCTTTAAAATCATAGTTATTATATATTTCAAAACATCTGTTTAAAAGCATCGAGAGCTTATAAAATTCTAATTTGTGATCAAGCCAACTCTGAAGGCAAAGAAGAACATAGAGAATGACGATACTTTACCAGCTGAAAATTGCTGATATTAATATTTCTTTTGACACTTCAGAATGATTGGGAAATAAACCAAAACCCAAGACTGGTATATGTTAAGCAGTATCCTTAAAAAGCCCTCCCCCAAAAGATTGATATCACTAAATCCTATATTCTTAGAGTAAGATAAACCAGATGTAATACGGTTCCAGCCTGGACTTAACATTGGCTTTGTGTGTCTGGATGACCCAGGTAATCTCAAGACTTGAATTTTATTTAAGGCAGTTCTAGTCAGGGAGAAGGAAATTGAAATCCTTTGTATTTCACCATTATTGTGATGCTTTAAATAAGAATCCTGTATTCTCAATTCTGATATGAGGACAATGAAGGTCCTAGTACACAGTGGGGGCCTGGGGGATGAGGAGAGCTGAGAAAGGGAAGGAGGTAGGGATGGGGGGTCAGGGATATGGTACAACTTTTGGGGACAGGACACAATTATAAGAGGGTCCTTATCTACAGAAGCAATCAATGTAACCTGGTTCTGTGTACCCTCAACGAATCCCCAACAATTAAAAAAAATAAAAAAAAAAAGAGAGAGAGAGAGAAAGAAATCCCTTGTAAAGATGTCTTCAATCTAAACCTTCAGCTATTCTTAGAGAACTCAATAAAACAAGACAAATAAGCTAAAATCAATAGAAACAACATAAAATATAACTAAACCCACAAATACTTCAGTGGAAAGTATCAGATACAAAGATTACATAGAAAAAGAATGGAAATATTAGATTGTAGAGGAAATAAGTAGAACTTTTAAAAATGCGAAGGTGCTTACTCAAATTTATAAAAAAAGATAATTTACTCACAAATTAGGTATAATTAAAGGAAAAAGAATATATTGAAATAAAATTCAGGATAAATTACTTACAATTCACCATGAGAGATAGAAAATAACAGCAAGAAATAAGGATAAAAAAGAAATGAGTGATTTTTATCAGAAATACACTAAAATAGTAAACTGCAAATGTTGGCATCTTTAAAAGAATAAACCTTGTCATCCAAGAAGGTATATCTATTAAGTAGTTGCTCTTAGGTTCAATAATGTAATTATTATTGTACCTCAGAGAGTTCAGATTCAGGGGTTAATCTTTTGATATAATCTGTGCTTTTTTTTTTTTTTTTACTTTTTTTCATCTTTGCTTTTTATATTATTTAGCATATTAACTACATTTTTATTTTATCAATGATGTTTTTAATTTCTGACATTTTGGCATATTGCTTCTTAACAAGCAGGTTCTTAAGTTTTTATTTCATGGTTAGGTTAGTGATTCACATTGTTCTTAGAGCACTAAAGCAATTTATATTGTATTTAGCATTTTTTGTTAATTTTTTTTCTTGCTATATATTTAATTTTCTTTGATAAGTTACCCTGTACTTTATTATAATTTTACGAATACTAGATAATTTTTGTTTTTCTCTTCCATCTATTGTCAAGGGTCTTTATAAAGCATTACTGGTAAATAAGATTTTTTCCTGTATTCACATGGGGATATTTATTTTGCTTAAGTAATTGGAGGTTCTAATTATTAAGACTTTGGCCATACTGACATGTAGTATGCCACATGTGTTTGAGCTTTCTTCTCAGTGGTAAATACTCAAGTCTATAGAAGGTGGGGCTTCTTTACCCCTCATATTTTACATAAGGAATTCAGCTCTTTCTGAATTTTAAAGCTTGGGAGTACTATCTCTGCAGCTAAATTAAAGGCCTAAATTGAGTACTTTTTTTTTAAGAGCAAAGATATAAAACAAACATTGAGTAAATTTCCTGGCTAACTCTCATAGTATGTCCCAAATTCCATTCCTTTCTACCTTGATTTTGGGATTTTTTATTAAAATATAAAATATCACTCTCTAGAAAGTGATCATTGTTGCCAGTATGAGGCTACAGACTATTCTCCATAATGGGATTCACTTCCATTATACTCACACATGATTTATGTATATATGCATATATATTAGTAGATTTATTTATGTATCTGTCTGTCTCTTTATTCAGATTTAGATATAGTAAAATTTATGGAACTTAGATGTTCAATTTAAAGAGTTTTCACAAGTGTACATAACCAATTAACCAGTATCCCAATCAATGCAAAGACCAGTGCTTCACCTCTGAAGGGAAATTTCAATATTTTACAATTATTGGAATATTCCATGGCCTAAGATATACAGCTCTTCATAAATATTCCATGCACATTTGATAAAAATATTGTCATGAATTTTTTGTGTAGAGTTCTATAATTGAAATTATGCTATATTTGATGATAGTGTCAGTAAAATCTTTCAAATCCTTCCTAGTTTTTATTTATCCATTAATTACTTTGACCTGTTAAAATAGTCAACTATGAGTGAATCTTTTTCTATTTCTCTATTTAGATCTGTCTACTTTGACTTGGTGCATTTTGACACTCTTATTCTCAAGTATATAAACACTGAGGATTATGGTGCATTACTGATGAATTTACCCTTTTATCATTTTATCTCCAGTAATTCACTTTGTTGTGAATGTTACCTTTTCTATTATTAACAAGCTTTACTGACTTTCTTACTGTTTCCATGGTATATCTTTTTTCACTTCCTTATATTTTATCCTATTTGTATCTACATATTTAAAATACATTTATAGTAGAGAGCATATAGTTTTGTCCTTTTTCTTCCAGTCTGAATACTGTTTCCTTCCAGTTTGATTGTGGTATGGATTGAATTTTATTCCTCCAAAAATAGTTGTGTTTGAGTCCTAACCTTCGGTGCAGGGATTCAGAGGTTAACCCTGCTCTTGCATAGAGTAGCTTTGGTGAAACCTGGTACTAAACCTTCCTCTGACTTCTGCAGGGCCACCTTGAGCCTCACCTTCCTTTCCTGTACAAATTCCAGCTATTTCAGCAATGCTCAAATTCCAGTCACATTAGCAGCTTTATGCTTTAATCTCTGCCTCTCGATTCACTATTTACAGAGTCCATCTCTTGTGTCAAGGGAGAAAAGTGTCCTTAATAAGATAGTCTGGCTAAATGGGAACCTAATTTCATATCTTTTGCTTTTCTGAAGAATAAAAAATTAGTATGACTTGTTGTATACATAGAAACTGATGTGTTTCATATATGTTTTTCAGTTTCATAGTAGTTTATGGTAAAAAAGGTAAGTCCAGTACCAAAAATTCTATTATACCTCCAAACAAAATTCCCTCTGATACGATTTATGTCCTTCAGAAATTCCTCTCTCTTTGGTCTGCTGGTAGAATTTTTCTCAGTTTTTTCAGGGTTATTTTCAAAGTATAAAATTCTATCATTTCAATACTTTTGAACAAAGTAGAGAAAATATGTTTGTTTAGTTCATTTTTATAAATTTAATCTGGAAGTCATTACTTTTCACATCCATTAGACATATTTTTATTTGGTAATTTATTTATGTCTGTGATATTCCTTTCCTATTTTTAAAATTTCAATTCAATTATTTTATACAAGTGATACCTCTTGAAACAATGTGAGTTCATGGAAGGATATGCTTCTAGAAGTGTCCTTTTTAGGAGATTTATTAAAAACAACTGTAAGAATGAAGATAGGTAAGTTATTGAAGATATTTACTTCACATCTAAAACCCACAGAAGAAAAATGACTAGTATTTATCTAAACACTTCCAGGGTTTAATTTTTTTCTCCAATTGGTATATCCTTTGATTATTATAACAATATTTTTAGTGACAAATCGCACTTACCAGCTAAGCTTTTCAAAAAGAAACACTTTACCAAGCTTTCTCCATTCTTCATCAAGGTTTGAATAGTTTGAATACAGACCTTTTGGATTATTTTGTTTTTCCTGCAATATTTTGCCTTTCTAGGTTAGCACAAGTAATGTTCATCAGAAACAAATATATGTGCCTATAAAATATTTTTTAAAGGTCCCCCTTCTCTGATTATTTACCAAATAATAATCTTCTTATTGTAGAAAAGAACACTAAAAACTCTTTTATTCTGATAACTCTCCCACTAAGCTAACCTGCTTGTTATATTAGAAGTTAACATATGAAGGCAATGTGCTTTGCGAGTGGATATAAGGATGTTTTATTGTTCAGGTCATAAATAAACCAGATGAAAAATATAGAAAATAGAATTTCTATACATCATATTTAAGCAACCAGATGTGCAGAGCTGAAATGTATTAGAAAGTGAATTCTTCACAGCAACATTTATATTTCCAACATTAAGAGTTATTTATTAGCTTAGGTATATACCAGCTTATTTTTCTAAACAAACAGGGATTAGAAATATAGGTCATAAAAATTACATTGTAATTTGAAAAATTCTAAAATATTCATTCTAAATAACAGGCAGCAATGAGAACAATAAATAAAAGAGAGACCTTGGTTTAAACACTAAGTGAAGACATTTAACAGAAGAAATATCAACATAGTCATATGAGTGCGTTGCTTCTAATTCCAGCCTTTAGCTAAATAGGTAGTTAATGTTAGGGAAAGTATTATTTATATGAAGATGATGAGTTACTTCAAATTGTATTATATTTTCAAAGAGTTTGGTGAAAATGGAAGTGTGTTTCCTAATTTTATAGTGAGGTTTCTATTAAATTCTTACCATCAATGTTTTCAGTGTAAATCCTTTTACTGTCAAATAAGACATATGTTACTTGATTAAATACAGGTTAAAGAAAAGAAAAAAGATTTGAAATAAAAACCTGTGCTTATTTAGGCTATCACTATTTCTTCTTTCCTTTGAATCCTGCAGTAGCTAATCACATTTTGGCAACTTCTTGCCATCAAAAACATTTCATGAAATTATCCCATTACCATGTTTTTCTCAGAGGCAAAATTAAATGGTTGAGAGTTTAACTGACAGTTATTTTTATTCTAGTGCCTTTGCCAATTAAACAAATTGCACCATATTTTTATGTTTATTTTTGTTGATTATTTTTACCATCGTAGCCTCTGATTTTGTTTTTTAATTTTCACATGTCAGTTTTGTGGTCAGAAATAAAAAAATACTGCCAACTTTGATACCTTCACCTTCATCTTACTTTTTATAACACTAATTTGGAGGAAACATTCATATTTAGCTTTTTTTCTCCCAATTTATATCTGAATGAGATAACCAACTATGCGAGAGGCAAATGGTAAAGGAAATATAGAATTTTCCCTCTTTCAACCATTTTGTTTTTAGTTTTAATTTAAGAAAGTATGTAATTATGAGAAGAATCATTTTCACAGGGAAATTTTTTAAAAATTAAAAGAAAAAAACCTTTATCATGAATGCTTACTACTTAAAAATAGTGCTTAAGTGATTATAATAAAGCCAAATCAAAACTTTCAGCAGGGAGTATATGGGAACATCTGATTTTACGCTGCAAAATATTAGTGTGGTATTTGCTTTTGCTTGGTTTTACCTTTGGTTCTGCATTTTTTTTTTTATCATTTATTTATTTTCTTAGGAAGAAAAACTCATTTTCCTTATAGGTCTATATTAAGTATTGGCCTTAATTTCCTCTCTCATAATCAATTCATTATCTAAAGAGTCAACATACTTATGTGTAAAGGTCGAGATAATAAATATTTTAGTTTTGAGGGTCATATTGCATCTGCTTTGAACTTTGTCATTCTAATGCAAAAGCAGCCATATATAACATAAAAATAAAAGAGTGTAACTGTTCCAATAGAAACAGAAGATTTGTTGAATTTAGCCCATTGAATGTAGTTTGCCAGGAGACCTTGGGAATGAAAGCTTGAGAGGAGGAACTTTTTTTTTTTTTTTGCAGTTTTTTTTTTTTTTTTTTTTGGCCATGGCTGGGTTTGAACCCACCACTTCCAGCATATGGGGCTGGTGCCCTACTCCTTTGAGCCACAGGCACCGCACTGGAACGTTTTTTTTTTTGAGACAGTCTCAAGCTGTCACCCTGGGTAGAGTGCCCTGGTGTCATAGCTCACAGCAACCTCCAACTCGGGCTCAAGTGATCCTATTGCCTAAGTTTTTCTATTTTCTATTTTCTATAGATAGCATCTCACTTTTGCTCAGGCCAGTCTCGAACACGTGAGCTCCAGCACTCCACCCGCCTTGGCCTCCCAGAGTGCCAGGATTATCTCTTTTGCTCACTGTGCTATACCAGTACCTGAAACAGTAGCTGTCACCTAGATTTAATTCTATTGAACACCTACAGTCAAACATTTGGCAAGATACAGTAATACACAATGGGGAAAGCAGTTGGACTGTGTAGAAATCAAACTTACTGAGTAATAAATTATTTGGCTTGATGATAAATTACTGTGCCAGGACAAATAGAGCTAATTCAGTTTACAATTGACTCAGGTGATACATTTGATTTCTATTGTGAATTGGTTAAAATACAGAGATCTCCTAGGCCAAATCCTGGACAGTCCTTCATCCAGCGACATATTCTGCCTTGTCTTTGATTACATGCAGTTGCCACACAGATTTCAAGTCCTTACATAAACATGGGCTCAAGAATGTACTCACTTACTAGTCCTGCCATTTAATTTTTCATGGAGTCCTTCATGGAATATTTTTATGTAGATTAATGGGTAGAATCTATTAGCATCTGATTACTTGAAGTTCTTACCTCTTAATGCTGATATTAACACTGTGTTTATACCTCAAGATATTACACAATAAAAAAAAATCAAAATTTACTTTGCTGTCATTCATGTGGAATACTCAGTGCCGGCAACGGAAGCTCAGTAAGCTCCTGTGACCAGCGGGGTTTTATAGAGATGCAACTGTTCTCCCAAGATCGGTTATCGTAAAGCAAGAGACAATTGGGCTGAGGTAGCCTCTTGCCTGTTTTTGTGTACAAAATGTAAACAGAAAAGAGCAAATAAGGAAAAACAGCCCCACAGCTGGAAGGCAACTTTAAAGAAAATGATGTTCATAGTTATCCTGCCAGTAGCTGGCAAAGCACTTTTTATAAAACATATTTAATGTTTACAACCACTTGGAGGCTGGGGAAGGAGTAATACTTTGAAAATATGTTTAATGTTTTGAATCGCTCTGTGGCCGAGAAGCCACTCCTGCTAACATATATTTAATGCTTAGAGTCATTTGGCGGTTCAGAAAAAAAGGAAGTTCTTGTTAATTTTTAACATTTATGGCTGATCAGTGGCTGCTAAAGCAACTATCAATACAGCATGGTTTATGTTTAGGGACACTCTGGGCTGCCTCTAAAACAATTCATGTTCTCCTCTCAAGGCCACACAAAAACTTTCAACAGCATTCCTTTGCAATTGCACCACTAATAAAAACACAGGAATCAAACAGATGAATAAAATGCTCCCTGAACACACAGTCATAACATCCTACGGCCCTGAAAATAGTTCTATCATGCTGTGCGCTGTGGACACTTCACAGCTGACGCAGGAGGGATACTAGGCAGTGCTCGATTTCGCCAAATGTATTAAAGCATCTCATCAGATTGTGAAGAAGCAGAATCTGATAATTGGTGTTTTTTACAAATCAACAACTTATCTCCGCACATTAAGGTGGAAGAGTGCCTGACACCAAAGAAAATGTAAATTGGGATACAACATCTATTTGATTTTTTAAGTAAACTGGGTTAAATTTGTGGAAAGGGCAATGAAAAATATTGAACTCATGCGTCAGAGGGAGGAACTCAGTGACAAAAGGGAAGAAACTGGGGCAGGAACGTCAGGCCTTCAGGCTTTGTCTTGCTCATTTGTTTCCTGAGCATAATCTTCAGGCGATTACCAGGACCCTTCCCTGTTGATTGACTGCACTTCTCCAGAGATTATGGCTAATGATAAACATGCATTTCTTTTTCTTGCTATTTGCAATGATCCTGAGAATAAAGTAGTATTTTTCCTCACTTACAGATAAGGCAATCACAGCACATGTAGGGCAAAAAACTTATACAAATACACACCACTGGGAAATGGGGTTAGACTCTTTAATAAAGAGGTTTGAATTCTTCACAAGTTTAACACCCAGATACTATTTCAAGTACAAGAGATATTTCATAAAAAAGGAAGAGTAGCTCAAAGAACCAATGGTCTCCAGGGTGGAATTGAAAGTTGTGGACAATGATTCACAGGCACTGAATCTAATCAAATGACTTCACATGTACCACCCGGATTTTAGAATCGTGTTGGGCCACTAACTCCTTTAAGCTGGACATTTACCCACTTTTTTCAATGGAAATGCATGCAGAAGTTATTTCATGCCAATTTCACTATTATATTTTCAGTGTGAATGTGATAAGTAACTGGCCTCTTTAGTGTTAAGGGTCTATAGACTTAAGACAAAGGAAAAAGAGAAGAAGTCCCTCTGTACTTGGACTTGATTTAGATGATGAGTTCAGGACTTTGAGCTGATGATGATTTAGGGAATTTTGGAAAGGGTTAAGATGACTATACTGCCTGGGAGAGCAACATGAATCACTGGAAAGCAGAGAGTAGACTGTGGTGAGCGGACTGTGAGAAGGCCTCCGTGATCTGTTTCCTTGTGACCATGCTCTCGTGCAATCCTAGCCCCTGGAAATTAGAACATGACAGAAGGGATGAGTGTCACTTTTTAAAATTAGCTTATAAATAGACTGTGGCTTTGGTCTGTTCTATGTCTCCTTTCTAGCTTTTCCTTCTAGAGCTCATCCTTGGGGAAACCAGCCACCATGTTATGATGTTACAATATAAGCCTGAGAGATGCGTGGAGCAAGGAACTGGGGCCTCCTAATAATCATACATGGAAGTAGACTTTTCCCTGCCTTAATTACAGTAACCAATATCTTGGTTGAAATCTCTTGAGAAACTGTGAGCCATGGGTACCCAGTAGAAGCACTTCTGACATCCGTGCCCCTGTGAGAACATTGGTACTTGCTGTTTTGTACCTCTAAGGCTTCAGCTATGTGTTATGCAGCCATGGCTAAGTCAAACACGATATTCCTCAAGTAATAAAAATGAACATTATCTGGAACCAAACAAACCAAACCCAAGCTCCACCCACTGGGATATAATAAGGACAATAAAGAGTTGTTTTTGTCATGTTCCAGACAAAGATGTGTACCCTTAACTCATACATAAGGAAACATCTTACAAACTCCCAATGAGAGGAACATTCTAAAAAAATAACCTACCGCAAATATTTAAAAATGTTAGGACTATGGAAGCCAAGAAGAGGTATGGTACCTCTCTCTTTTATTTATTTTATTTTATTTTATTTAGTTAGTTATTGTTGGGGATTCATTGAGGGTACAATAAGCCAGGTTACACTGATTGCGTTTTTTAGGTAAAGTTCCTCTTGCAGTCGTGTCTTGCCCCCTCTCTTTTTAAGAAAATAGAAGAGAATATCTTAATACAAAATGTGATTTTCAGCTTGAACATTTTATTATATAAGACATTGAAGCAAGTGATTAAGCTAGAATGATGTCTAGGGGTAAAATTGTAATAATTCATTCATGCTAATTATTTTTGAAAGGATGTATTTTGGTAGTACAAGAAGATGCCTTTATGCATAGAAAATAGTCCGTACTCTATCCCCGACCTCTTGACAAAAGTTCTGCATGTGTGGTATAGATTGAAACTTAGGATAGTTCACCTGTTTCTACTATGCTAGTAAGCTGCTCTCTGTTCCTGGCTGGCTTATGATAAGAGAATATATCTACTTTATTACTTCTTGGTTTGTCTATGAAATTCTGTGAAAATAAGGAAGTTTGAAGATATATGTATGTTTCTAAATTTTAATAATAATTTAATAAATTAATGTAAAGCATAGTCATGGTCTTGACCCTTTGTTTCCTGAAGATACACTATTTAAATATGGCTGTGTAGAAAATATTCTCTTATTAATAAATTTTTTAAAAACTCCACCAAAAATTTTATCATAGCATTTCTTACCAAATTTCATGTAAAACAAAATAGAATTTTTTAAAAAATGACTAAGGGAACATCTGTTAACTGTGTTTCCTATGCCCGTGGTTTATTTCCTTTGCGTGTGCCCTGTTTTATTTACACTTTCTCTTACCCACTTTTTTTTTTTTATCATAGTAGATCAGAGAAACCTATTCCTCAGATTTTTTTTAAGCAGGGATCTGCATACTTAAATTATGTAATACAATATATGAATGTGATACAAGTATTCCAAATTCTTAACCAAGTCATCTGTGATTTAAAGTTAAATGTAAGTTTTCGAAAGATGTTTTAGCAACTACCAGATCAAGAAAAACAGTAAAATTGTTTGTGATAAACTCAGTTCAAAAGAGCCTGGAAGTCATTACTACTTTCTTATATATAGGAGTTAAGTTTTTACACAAAAAAATCCAATAGAACGCAGTACTGTTCAAGGTTATAGAACGGTTATATAGCGGTTAAACAAAAGAAGAAATGCAAATCTCTAGTTACATCACTGGGGTCCTGACTATTGCTTAGGAAATGGTTAAGTGTTACTACATAAATCATGATTCACCACTGACATCTACTATAAGATAGTCTAATCAGCTATCTCAAAATAGCTTAGCTCAGGCAGAGGAAGATAATTCAAATGTGAATATGGCTTTAAGCACTCTAAACCTATCAGCACTCTAACTCAAGAAACTTAAACTGCATATTCTACTGATGAATAGTCATTAGATATTAAAAGGGTATATTACTGTATTTCACTGTTACTCTAGTGATTTTAAAGAATTAAGACCACATTCATATAGTCAAAATTTGTCTTCAAGGAGTAGTATTGAGTTGGGGAATATCTGGATCATTAAATAATTTCTGCAGGTCAGAGAAAAAGCATTTTATCTCTGAATATTACTTTCATGGCATATTGGGTATAGCAGACGTTAGAAAGAGATTGAGCTTTCTCTGAAACAATTCATAGAATCATTAGAATTTTCTTCAATTTTAGGGAATTATATATATTCCATAGTGCAATAAGTCTTAAGTATTGATCTTCCTTTGAGATCTTGACCCTTATCCCATCTGTCCCTTGGTGTACTTATGTTCTGTGTAATTTTCACTTTAATTGTTGTTGTGGTTCATAGGTTCTTCACAGTTCCACAGATAACTGTTGTTGTAAATTGACATTTGAGTAATATGCATTATTTCCTTTTTGCAAGATATTTTCATCTTCTGTTTTGTGTCATATATTAAGTTATTTCACTACATGTGTTTTCAAAGGGGCAATTCTTTTCTTTTATTGAAATTGAAATAGCAATGTTTTCACTTCTTGGGAAAGAAAAGTTATTTCCTAGAAAATACCTCAAATGTGGATATCTATAATCAACAGTTGGTATTGTTGCAACAATTGCTGTACTGTCAATACACCAAAGTTCCATATGGTTTTCACTATAAATTATTTTAATATTAAAAATATATATACAGAGGCAGGATTACCTAGATTTCATGAAAAAAGGAAATAGAAAAAGAATAATCTTTTAGATTAAAGCACTGAACCATTTCCATCTGGTAGGAAGAGTGTACTTGATAATGGAGTTCAAGCAGTCTAGGAACAAAAATATAAATTCTGGATGCCAGTAATTCCTTGGGTTTAGGTAGGTTGGCCACGTAAAAGCAGAAATATCAGATACCACAAGTCTAACTGGATCATTTGTATTTTGTATTGGTTTATGTGCATAGGTGGGGTTGTGGGGAATGATAAAATTAATGCATGTGGACGTTTAATTTTTAATGTTTAATTCATAAGTGGTTTTTTTAATTCTTTGTATTTATTTGCAAATTACAAATTATGTAAATGCTGTCTAAGAATATCTGAACTCATACTGTGTGGTATAGTTTCACATTCAAAAGAAATATCATTCCATTATTAAAAATAAAAGAAGACAAAGTGGTGTATTGAAAAGCAATTTAATTATTTAATTTCAGTGTTTTGTGTATGGAAAACCATTTTAAAGAATTTATTTTTTCTCATTTCTCCCTATATCTATGACAGCATAGTAAATTATAGCCACCTCCATACCCCAAACTGGAACTACTTTGTTTTCTCACGTACTTATGCTTCAGATTTCCCAAACGTATGTCACTCTTCAGACACTAGTTGCAAACCTCTTTACAAGGGCTTTAACCTTATAGCCTTTTTTTTTTTTTTCAATCAGCACAACCAAAGACCTAATCGTTCGGCTAATTCCTTAGAAAGATATGTGTATTTGCTTTAAGAATGCTATTTTGGTAATAATGAATGACTGACCTCATAAATTTATGTCAACAGTTCTAATTTACATGAAGCAGACACTGAGTTAAACTAGATATCTACTAAATATCATGTCTTCTTCTTAAAAGCCTTAGTTTTTTCAGATTGCTATCTTTATTTTTTCCCCCTGTGATGTCAAGGCACAATTAAAATATAGTCATCCCCATGTTCGGAGACTCCTTTCTAATAAGATACACTTCCCGAATGTACTTCTAAAGCTGTAGAGATTTAGAGGAAATTCACAAATTGTAGCAAAAACTTAATAACGGGTCTGCCCTCCTGGTATGCACATTCAAACTTGAAATCTAAGTGAACTACTTTGAGCTATTTCTCAGTTCAAGGAGAGAATATGGTCTTTAAATGCCTTTAAGATCACATACACAATTTCAAGTACATGTGTAGTAAATCTATGTAGTAAATCTAACCTCCTTCTGCCCTCTGGGTACCCTGCACAGGGCTCGCTGTGAGTCCTCATGGTGGTAGGTGCAGTGGGAGCCATCTGAGACGTGTCCGACTTAGGAAATGTTAGCAATGCCTCTCATGAGAGAGATTTAAGTCAAACCCAAAGGAAATGGGTAGATTTATCTTTCAAATGTGATAAAAACCAGAAGTCACTTAGAAATAAATTAAGGGATTAGTGTTGGGGACTGAGGAATAAAAAATGTAATTTGAAATGTGTTATTAATGATGGAATCCTTAACTTATTGACCTAATAAAGTACATATCACAGAACTTCATAAATTTAGGCTGATATTGAAATGCAGATTCTTATTAAATTTAAATTTTACAAATGATGATGCTACTATAGTCTAATTGCGAATTTATTCTAATAATAGATTTCCAATGTCATTTCATCTTTCGTTTGTTGGCATGACAACTATGGGTTACTTATACCCACAAAGGAAACAATATCACCCCTGCCATGCACTCCTTTCTGGGCCACTTCTAGGTCAGATGCGATGCAGGCTTTAGATAATTTGCTTTGAGCTAAAAATTACTATCTGGTATTTGGTCGTGTGTGGTAGTTATTTGCAGCACTGTAGGTATCTAGAACTGTTGCAAAAATAAATTTTGTACTTAAAGTACAGACTCTATGAGTTCAGGTCAATCCACAGGCTAGAAAATAGTAAAGAATACTATGTATTCCCAGGATTAATTTCATAATGGAATAAAAAAATAGGAAAAAAAAGAATATCTAAAAATAATTATTTCCTCTACCACAGAAGAATAAACTGTTGTGTTATAAGTAAGATGTTATGCCAACCTGAAAAAGTAAATGTTGAAGAGGTATTGTAGCATGGGACAGTTTTGTTTTGCCTACTCACCCACAGGAGACATTTCCGGGACACTAGCAACATAAGGTCCATCCAAAAACTTTGGCTCGTTGTCATTAATATCCTGCACTTTGATGATGAATTCGGATTCAGGCTCCAGGGGCTTTCTCGTTTCTATGTCCACAGCCTGAGCACGAAGAGTGTAGAAAGGTTTTTCTTCTCTGTCCAGGCTCCTTATGGCATGAATGTCCCCTGTGGTTTCATCAATGGTGAACACAGTGCCGGCGCCATCTCCCGAGAGGGTGTATTTCACGGTGCCCTCGCCCTTGTCTAAGTCAGAATGGAGCTTTGGTGGGGCAGAGACAGAGAAAGAGAAGGAGGGAACCATTAAAGGGATGTTACTGCATTAAAAAGGCCTATTTTGCAACATAATTTATTTAATCAAAAGTGTTAAATGAAACCTTCAGTTCTTTTCTCTTGTTTTTTGTTATTTTCTCCAACTCTCTGATTATGAAATCTTAACACCTAGAAAGTTGAAAAAATGCACAGGGAATACTTGCATCTCAGACATCCCACCAGTTACCTACTAATCTACTCTCTTTATCACATAGATCGCATCTCCATTCTCTCATCCATCTCTCTCTTTTCATCCTGTTTTGATGCATTATGGAGATCAGCACAAAAGTCCTGCCCCAAATACATCAACAGGATTGTAAATTTGAACATTTATGTCTAGTTCCTTTGTATCCCTTTGGAAATAAAATTTTCATGAAGCAAAATGCACAAATCTCAAGTGTACTTTTTGCTTCATTTTAAATGATTATCACAAGAGAAATAACTTAACTCATAAATATATATTTTTAAAAGGCCCTCTAAATGTCTTGAAAACAGAAATCAGTGACCTGATTCCAGTGGAAAACAAGGTAAAGTAACTCAGAAAACAGTCTTTTTTCATTTGAAAAGAAAAGAGAGATGTGGGATACTAACAAGTTCTCATTTATAAACTCTAGAGCATCTCAATTTAACAGACTGTGAATGAGTTAGCCAATATTAGCCAGATAATTATTAGAAATTCTGATTATCCTTTCATATTCACAAATGGTTATAATTAATTCCATATGCACAATATTTCTTATTATATAGAAAAATAAAATTAAGCTAATTTTTTGAAATTCAGCATATATATGATTCATTGTTTTATAGAATAAAATAAGGTGCACATTAATAGCAATAAAGAGCAGAGACAAAGAGAAAGAAAGTATCATTGTGACGTTCTATCAAATTAGAGTCACTCAAATTGTGGTCCAAGAATACATAGAAAAGGAACATAGTCTTACAGGTTTACAAATTGTTTTTAACCTAAGATGTTATAGAGGCTTTTCAAAGAGTATTAATTCTTATAAATATATATTATTCTAAGTAACAAAAGTGTATTTATAAATATTAACATAGTAATATGTATTCTTTTAACTAATGTGATATACATTACTTTTTTTTCAGATTCTATTCACGATGTTTTAAATTATTCCCACTCATTTTGGTACAGCCATCTGATTTCAGCATCTTTGTTTTTATATTTAAAATCTCATTCCAGTTAATGGATAACGCCAGAGAAAATGTTAAACTTCACAGTGCCTGTAACTATTTGGGCTATGACTTAAAATTTGACTATAAGTGCTGCTCTCTTGTAAACAATTCAGCTATGAATGAATTCTGTTTCTCTTAATTATATTAACAGAAAAGAAGCTTTGAAAATATTTTAAATTACATAAATATCCTTTTGCAAATAAGATTTTTGTGCATTTGTATTAGTAATTAATATTAAAGCACAAATACAGCAACATTAAATAGAACCTCAACCGTCTATCTATGGTTCCATCTTTGCTCTTTGGCACGACACTCCTGTAAACTAACATCATCATTAAATTAATTAAGGTATTTAAAATAAATGTATTCATTTTGTGAATTTGTATTTACTTCAAAATTTACCCTGTCTATTTGTATAAGACTATAAGCATAAGGATTTATACTTGGTTAAGTGGAATATTGAAAAAATATGTTAGTAATAAGAAGGTACAACATTGGATTTTCTTTTAAAAGTTTCTGTTCATTTACCTAAGTATAAGGAAAATTGCTTAGAATGATAGGAAGAAATATTTTCGTCCTCCAATTTTTTTTTTGTTTACAAAGTGCTGGGAAGCTTAGGGAGTTTCAAGTGTAAAATCAAGAAGCAGATAAATGTTCTTTGAACTTAGGAATTTCAAATTATAAATTTTAACCATACTATTAAAGATATTCAACACACTGGGTATTGCTTTTGCTTTCAAATTTATCTAAATATATGAGTTAGGGAAAAGCTCAGTGCAAAAGGAATGACTTTATGAACTGGATCCATTTTGCCAACAGCTCAAAAGAATATATGGTAATTTTGTGAAAATTCCAAGAAAATTTCTTCTGTGTGATCCAAGTAGATTATAAAACAAACCAACCAAACAAATAAAAAGCCCCCTCAAATCCTGTATTTAGATAAAATTAAAATGTTTTCTTTGCATGTTGACATAAAAATAAATTAAATTCAGTTGTTGCTACTTTTCATTTTCCAATTTTTTTTTCTAATTTAAATATGAGTTTTGGAGAGATTAATGATTCAGAGGAAACATGAAAATATGTTAAACTTTTGAACTAAAAATGAATTTGATGAATGTAAAGTGCTTAAGAGGATTATATTTTTTAGGGGAATTTATCATGTTATAATAGCTTACAGGAGATCACATCCAATATTTTGTAAATTAACTAATGGGAAATATTTAAAATTAGTTATTCAGTGCCACTTGATTCGGGCAAATTCAGGTAATGAGAATAAAGTACACATCCTTTTTAAGTATCAATTTGATATTGAAGAAATGATAATTACCATAATGTTGGATATTATAATTATTTAATTCAAAATGAAAATAATATGAATTGAGAATAAGATGAAATAAAATGAAAATCCTCATCATCTTTTTACTTAGAGATAACTTATTTTATTATTTTTATGTATTTCATTTACATAAATATATAAATGCATGTAACTATAAAGGCAAACATATACATACGGATTATTCATATACGATTATATATAATTCTGTGATTTTATATCTGTATATACCCAAATATGCATGATGTAAGAAACTGAGCTCATACTTTTCAATAATACCATATTCATTTTAAAGTATCATTTGAAATTCTTCAAAATTATTTTTTTTAAATATCTGCATCATATATATTCAATGAAGTTGATTAATCCATTGGGTAATGTCAATCCTTTTATAAACAATGTACAATGAACATGTACACTTGTGTGCATGCATGCATATGTATATTTTTGTAGATTTTTTTTCCCCATTTATTTCCCTAAAATAAAAAGGTAACTATCAGCTGGGTGCCCGTAGCTCAGTGGTTAGGGTGCCGGCCATATGAACTAGGGCTGGTGGGTTTGAACCTGGCCTGGGCTTGCTTAAAAAAAGAAAAAATAGCCTGGTGTGTGGTGGGCCCCTGTTGTCCCAGCTACTAGAGAGGTTGAGGCAAGAGAATCACTTGTGCCCAAGAGTTTGAGGCTGTTGTGAGCTATGACACCATAGCAATCTACAGAGGGCAAAAAAGTGAGATGCTGTCTCAATAATAATAATAAAAAAAGGTAACTATCAAGATAAAAATACAATAATTTTTATGAATATTGAAGAATGTCAAATCTTGAATGATTACAAAATATTATCTCTATAGATAGACTTGTACTCTTAAATCTTCAAGCAATAGAATTCAGGCTGAGCTGACACTTGTATAGCAGCTCTTAGTTTCATTTGCATAAAGGAAGAAAGGCTTCAGAAGAATTCACATGCTTCCTCTCATGTTTGGGTTGTGTTAACTAGAAAAAAAATCACATGATGCCATTTTATACAATCATTTTAAGCTACACATACAGCAAGCTAATAATTCCGCAAAAAATAAATTTTGTTATAAAAATTTACAAATAACAGCCAGAATATTCCTTATTCCATTTACTAAATATAAGCTATTTCTAAGTAGGTACTGATTACATTTACTGGTTGACACTGCCAAATCCAATAACACCATCTTTTAGTATTGACACTTAAATTAAAATTACTCCTGGAAATGAGTTCTATAAGTGATGGATGTAGAAACAGACAGTGTCCAGGCAGTTGTTTTATGGAAATGGTGTTGTTATGTTCTGGCATTTTCTAAATCATCTCAGATAGTGCATGAAAATGAGATGCTGAAAGAGGCTTAAAAAGACTCAGAGGACCAGCTTCAGAGAGTAAGTCAATCTTGAATTCCAGCACTTAAAAGTTTTGAGAAAGCTAATTGAAAATTAAATGTTTACTAGAATCTCTCTGATTATATTTTAAAAACTGCTACACACAAAAGAAGGAATTTATTTTTATTTTCTCTGGGTTGAAAAGTGCATGTAAAATGAAAAAAAAGCACTTTTCATATCACTTTGATTTTATATTCATTTGCCATTTGCCAAGATAGGGGGTGTTTGCCAGGAATGAGACAGCATGGGGTGTGTTGAGAGAAAAAACTGCTGATTTTGAAGTGTGAACACCAAAAATTATGTTCAATAATTACTAATCCATATCTGAGTAAGTGTGTTTTTATGTGAGTCTGATATATACATGTACTATACAAATGTCATCAATTTATCAGCTTACTGCTAAATGTAAACACTTAACATAAAAACTACCTCTTTATGTAGTCCCTAATTCTTAGAATTAGACATATTTCCTAGAGAGAGATGGAGAATAACAACCTTGGACAATTACCACGTATGGTTTTATGAGGTAATTAGGACGGTGGTTATGAGAAGGTTAAAAAATAAAAAGGTATTTCAAATCATTTTTCAAGGAATTTTAAAAAAATACGATTTTAATATATTTTTTGCTTATAAAATGATATTTAAGACCCTAGTTTCTTTATCCTTTATCCTTCTATCCTCTATCCTTAAAAAAGATATTTCCCTCTTTTTCTATTGACTTATCCTCTGGGGGTTATAATATGTTTACTCATTTTTTTTTTTTTTTTTAAGCAGGGGAGTTGTCTTTTGTTTTCTGAGAAGAAAGTTTATGAGATTAAGCAAAAATCAGAAAATAGGAAAATTCATAAATCACAAACACATTACCAGTGAAATTTCTTATTTGGTGGCCAACCCTGCAAATTACTAATCATGAACTCATAAGTGCTATATATACTGTTCTACAACCTATTTTTTAGATTCTATTGTAAATATTTTTCCCTATCAATAAATATGAATTTATAGCATATTTAAATTGATCACGAATACTTTAGTCACATTTATATGTGAAAGTGTTAAATAAAAGAGTATACTTTATTATAATTCTGAATGATATTTGTTGACTTGCAAACTCCACACAGCTTTCCTTGTCCCAATAGAATTGTAGTGCCATTGCTTCTACACGATCAGTGAAACATTAGTCCAAGTGGTATGTATCTTTGGTTTTGAATTTAGTTCAATCATAGGTTGTAGTTCCTGATCTCCATTTTCTAAAATCATAGCACTAAGACATCACATGCTCTTTCTTCCCCACAGTTTTCATGGTCTATATTTTAAAGAATCTGTCCTAAAGGAATTTGTGAATTCAGTCTCTTTTTATATGTCAGCCTTATGGTTAATATTATGTGTTAACTTGACTGGGCCATGAGTTTCCCGGAGACTTGACCAAGGATTATTCTGGTTGTGTCTGTGATGGAGTTTCTGAATCAGAGTAATACTTGAAGCAATAGACTGAGTAAAATGGATGACCCTCCCTATTGTGGGTGGAACACCTCTACTCTGCTCAGGGTAGGAATAGAACACAGAGGCAAACTCTTCTGTGAGCAGGGCGAACTTCTCCTGCCTGACTGCCTTTGAGCTTGAACATTCATTTGAAAATCATTTTTTTTTTTTTTAATTTCCCTTTTGCCTTTGGACTTGTAAAACCTAACTTCTTCCTGGGACTTAAAACTGCTAGTCTTTGGGCTGGATCTATTCTCTTGTGTCTCCAGCTTGCTGAGTGCATCTCTTGCAACTAATCAGCCTCCATAATCATGTGAGCCAATTCCTCAACAAAATTCTTTATACGTCTCTGTCAGTGCCTACGTTTTGTCTGTGTCTATATCTGCGTCTGTCTCTATATCTATGTCTGTATCTGTCTCTATGTCTGTGTCTATATCTGTCTCTATGTCTATGTCTGTATCTGTCTCTATGTCTATGCTTATGTCTGTGTCTGTCTCTGTGTCTATATCTGTGTCTATGTCTGTGTCTGTGTCTGTCTCTGTGTCTATATCTGTGTCTATGTCTGTGTCTATGTCTGTGTCTGTCTCTGTGCTATATCTGTGTCTGTGTCTATGTCTATATCTATCAACATTCTATTGGTTCTGTTTCTCTGGAGAATCTTTACCAATTTAAAAGACCTCCAAGATTTTAGCTTAGTTGATGCTAAAACATTAAAAAAAATAAAAATACTTACACTGTTTTTATAATATTTATAAGAATGTAAATACTTTTGTTCCATTGTAAAATAGTACCAAATACTTGTGTGATTACTATTTTTTTTTTTTTTTAGTTTTTTAGTTTTATTTTGCAGATGGACCTGGGTGAGATGAATGGAAAGAGTGAAAAGGAAGAAATGTGCTGGACTATTTGTTTTCATGTTAACTCTGTCACAAGACTATAAGCTCTTTCAAGCAGTGGACATGTTTCCTGTTTGATTTGTCCTTTCTACAGCCTCCAAGATGTAGATGGTGATTATGAAATTCTGATTTACAATTTGTTGTAGTGAATAGAAAATCTAGTTCCTCTATCCTTCTGTTCCTCTGGGCTCTCTTTTTCTTTGTTTATTACTATGTATTTATATCCTGGTCAGAGACTCAGAGGAAGGAATAGAAGAATCATCCTTTATACCTCACTGTTCTGGGCTATTTACTGTCCTCTTTCAACTTAGCAGTAGCTAAGTTGAAATACCATTTTCTTCTCATATGCTTAAACTCACTCCACTCCTCACGCCCAGCATCTACTCTTCACACTACTTACCTCCTTCTGGGAGGCCTCTTTCTTCCTAATCCAAACAACAGTAGCTCAACAATTGTCAACCTGGAACTTTTCTCTATTCATCTACTTGTTTGGAAACAATATTTCTTGGATATATTTTCTTCTATTTTAGTTTGCTATTTTGTTTGCTGACCCCAATCTCATATGAGATAACTGGTATAACTGCTTAGGAATGGATCTATGACAGAGCCATTCTTGAGACAAAATCTCAAGAGAATGCCTTTATTTTATCCTTATGTATTATTGTCTAGTTATGTTATTTTTAACTTGGAAATAATTTCTCTTCATATTTTTCAAGGCATTAAACATTTTCTTCTAAATCAATTTATTCGTTGTCTTCTACAAACCAAAGATCAGCTTGATGTCTGATTATATTTTCTTTGTAGGTATAGACCCTCTTTTGTTTCCTTTTTATTTTCCTTTTCTTGTTTTTATCTAGGTATTCTAATTATTTAGAACACTATCTCCAAGTAATTGTTTATTTGTATTTGCGTATTTAATATCATCTCCATTTGTGAGTTTACATATGTTGATGTTTCTTTTTGGGGGTTAGACATTCAGGAATTTTTTTCAATTCAGAAACTATTTTCCTTCAGCACTCAGGAATTTTCATGTATGTTTATTTTCATGATTATTTCCTATCCTGTTTTCTATGCTTTTTATCTAGAATTCGCACTTGAAAGTTTAGACCATGTGTGCCTTCCCTATATCATATGTACTTTGCCAAATTATTTATTTCCATTTTTATTAGTCTATTTTTTGAATAATAAGTTAATATTACAATTATTTATTGATATGCTTTTCACTTTCAAAGGTAATATACACGAACATGCTTGTGTGCACATATTCATACTCTAGAAACATTAATTTCTAGGATTTCTTAAAGTGTTTTGTTAAAAATAATCACATTCATATTTTGTAAAAAGGGTTTTCTTAGGGTAGTGCCTGTGGCTCAGTGAGTAGGGTGCTGGTCCCATATACTGAGGGTGGTGAGTTCAAACCCAACCCTGGCCAAACTGTAACAATAAAAAAAATTAAAAAAAAAAAAAAAAAGGGTTTTCTTGAATTTTTTTGAGGACTCTAGTTTGTGTGTGTGTGTTTTCTTTAAATTCTCTGTTCCTTCAGGATTATGGTTTTGTTTTGGAATTTGACTTTCAGAAATTCACGTGATGGGCTTTCCTCCAATAACTAATGACTCTAACTTGTTCCTTCATATTTAAGGAGAGTAATCTTACATGAAGTTTTGAGTTTTTGAGATGGGTTTATTTACTCAAATTTTGTCCTAGGATGAATGGAAGGTGAATCAATCATTTCTTTTATTTTCAGATATTTTATTGGAGTGTTCTAATCAGATTGTTGTTCCCAAACTTCTCTAATTAGAGATTATCTACAGATTTTCTGTTAAAAATTATTTCTCTATTATTTACAATCTTGTCCTTTTTACCTTTTTTTTCCACGCATTGTCACGAATACTACAGAAATTCTGTATATAGACAATTAATTTCTGTTTTTGCCTGGCGTGTCTTATTCTTTTTCTTGGTAATCACTGCCAATTCTGTGCCACTTTGAGAGTTGTAAGCCCTGCATTTGGATTTATGTCTTCACTTTTCTTAGCTACAGGAGTATACACAGTTAGACAGTAACTAATTGACTTGTCATAATCTTTTTCAGGGAATGAGATCTCTATTCTGAAATTGACTGGAACAAGAAACTTCCTGAAATGTCTTCTATGTCTTTATTGCTCTGTCTTTTTATTTATTTATTTATTTTATTAAATCATAGCTGTGTACATTAATGTGATCATGGGGCACCATACACTAGTTTCATAGACCGTTTGACACATTTCCATCACACTGGTTAACACAGCCTTCCTGGCATTTTCCTAGTTATTGTGTTAAGACATTTACATCCTCTTTTGTTCAAACATGCCTGGGCAAATTGGTCGCACACAAGTCCGCCCTGCTTAATACAGAGATCCTTATAGCAGGAGCTACAGAATCTTCTGAAAGCCAGTTCTAGGCGCACTTCACATGAGAGGGGAATGTTCTTTTACAGGGCATTCTCAGTATATTTTGGTGTGATAATATACTGAGGTGTGGGCCTTTTTGAAATAGATTTCTATTCTTTTAAATAGAAGGTGAAATATTTCCAGATGATAAATAGCTCTGGGTCTGTTACCTAGGCAGGGGACCTCTCAACTCACATTGGGCTGTTAAAGGGAATTCCTAACCTTGTAAATGCAAAATTCATTGTCAGTTTTAAAATCTATGATAATAAAGCATGTAGAATGGTTCAGTAATGTAGTTCAGCTGTTATCACTCCAAATCTGAAGTAATATTGTGACTTTATTTTTATGCAGGATTCACTTAGATGACCTGGGTGAAATGAATATAAGAAATTTTTATGTGAATTCCTATGGTTGAAATAATTTCATTATATACAAAACAAACTACTTTTGCTAGATTCTTCTTGGTGAACATAAAAAATACTTAGTGCTTTCTTTTTTGTAGTTGGTCAGTTTCTACTTAATTCTGCTCTCGAGGGCATCACAGTGGTCATTATATTTTTAAATACAAAACCATTAGATTATCTTTAAGTTATTGGTTATAGACAGAAGACCACCAGACCCAAACATGACACTGAGTAATGTTATAATGCAAATTTGTCTCCTTCTGAAGCCACTGAATGCCCAAGAATATTTGACATTCTATCCCGCTCCACTCTCCTGAGGGGACTCATTTGTTCCCAGCTTAATTGTTGCCATGTGAGCAAGAAGAGGAACACTGCTTTGCAAGGTTAGGAATTCCCTTTAACAGCCCAATGTGAGTTGAGAGGTCCCCTGCCTAGGTAACAGACCCAGAGCTATTTATCATCTGGAATTATTTCACCTTCTATTTAAGAGAATAGAAATCTATTTCAAAAAGGCTCACACCTCCCTGGAGGTTTGCAAAGGAAGAACAGAGAAGAACAAAGACTATTTGCAATGCTATGGAGCAAAAAAGCTACGTGCTAGGATATATTATACATCCGATTAAAGAAAAAAATGGACTATTCCCCTCTTGTTGCCTTTCCTCTTTCTTTTTCTCCTTGAAAATGGCATATATGGTTGCATATAAGAGGCATCTTAACTACTTTCTCAGATTGTCGTATTTACAACATTAGGTTATCCAGATGATATACTAACATTTGAGAATGTCATAATATATTAATAGGATCTTCTGTAATGGTCGAAGAGGTTATTGGCTTGGGGCCAGAATTTGGAAGAAAAAAATATGGATAAAGAAGATTAAAATAATGCCTTTCCTATGTTTCCAAAACTATAAAATATTCTTCACAAACATGGGTTTTAAGTAACCAACATTCTTGTACAATGAACTATTTTTATCCTGTTTCCAGTAATGGAAACTTCAGTTTTGGATAAAAGTGATTTTTTTTTTCCTCAGATAATGTAGTTATTTTTTAAGAATGTTATAGAAATGTATATGATTTAGTTTAGATTTCAAGTATATGCAATAATGGTCAGTATAATAAGACCACATTATTATAGTTAGATATCATTTTTTAATTTGTTATTGCTACTTATTTTTCATTTTATTAATTTTAATATTAGCCCTTACCGAATATTATATACTGTGTTACACAAGTTGTAGACTTTAACTTCAGACTAACCAGTGATACGCTAGCATGAGAAACATGACAATAAAATCATTTTAATTCTAATAGTCCAAAGAGAAAAATATAATTTCCAAAAGCTATATGTCCTGTACTAATTCATTTATATATTCATTTAATAATTAAGCACATGAACCAAAATCTTAACTCTAAAGTAAAACAAAGTCTACTCTAACTCCTTTCTTCTAGTCCTTACAATGATACTTCTTTGTATTCACATTTTATTTCTCTCTTCATGTCATAATTTTTATTTTTATTTTTTAAATACCACTTTATTTGATAACATATTCCCTTGCTACATAAAACTCAAAAATTAATAAGGTAAATATAATGTGTATATAAAAACTAAATTTACATTAAAATTCTGCATCCTTTTGGTACATCTAATACATACATAACTTATGGATAAGTAAATATACATATCTTGGGGATATAGCAATTTTTAATATATTTCATATACCCATATTTTCTAACTGCAATGCAGACCAACTGACTCTTCAAATAAGCAATTCAGTGCATCAGCTCTATCAGGTGCCAAATATCTCTTAGTAATACATCTCAAAAACACCTTTTGTTCCAGGGAAGAACGAGAGAGACATTCAAGGTTCTAGAGGTATTATCAACAGTTGTAAGCATCTGGGTTTCTGTCCAAAACAGACTTTCATTAACCTTTCCTTCAGCCCCAGGACTTTTTTATCAGATTAGAAAACTTGAGTCTTAGTTTTCCCGTATTATTTTCTTCCTAATAATGAAAAAGGAAATGAATATCTGATAGCTATGATTAAGCCTTTTAGTTGTTCTTAATAGGCCTATTTTATATCAATGAGTGCACAGTTACCTAAATGTTTGTGTACTTAGGGGAAAGCATTTGTGAAGAGTTTATGAACTCTTTGGGTAGTTAATATCCCTTTGCATGTTCATTCAAGGAGAGGTATCAGAGTTTAATAACCACTGCAGCGTGTTCGCCATCTCTTTTCCAAGTGACCTAGTAATCAACAGAAAGTCAAAACAATTTCCTGAGCAAATCCTTTGCCACAAACTTGTATAAATAATCATCTAAAGACAGCTAGACAAAAATCAACCACACAGCAAATTAAATCCAGAAATTGCTATCTGCCTCACCTATTTCATCTATTACTTGTGCCTGGAAAGGTAAATAAACAGCAGAGAGTAGAATATCTCAAAGAGAGAGAGTGATTCCCCCCCTTATATAATGCCACAACAAGTTATTTTGATTATGAGGATATGAACTTGGCTCTTTCATACCAGAAAAATACTTGGAGTAGGTTATTAATGAGGAAAAAATGATGTTTTCCTAACTTGAGAAGCCTATGAAGAAATGTGGGATATCAATGAACATTCTAAGAAATATCACATTTTTCCCCAAACAGAAAACCAGAAGTAGATAAAAGTAAGCCAGGAGGAAAAACTCCTAAGATACCGATGTAAGCACTGCAAAGAGGTCTGCAGGCACAGAGGTGGAAGAGCTCACTTTTAAGAAGGAGACAAAAATTAAACTTTCAATTTTCTGAATGACTGAAGTTTGATGAAACACCCTCCACTTCCAAGAGTTTCATCGACACTTCAAAAACTTGTGGATTTAAAAAATATACGTATTAAGGTTTGAGTTTCATATTTGGATTTACGTAAGGTGAACAGAAGGAGACAACTGCAGAAGAAGAAACAAGAGATTTGTTCTATGAGTAGAAAGTGGAAGAAATGTAAGAATCTCCGTGACCCAGCAGGAGGAAGGAGAGATAACCTGAGAAGAAATGGTGGGAAATTAAAAAGAAAGACATGGAAGAGACACAAAACACACGAGAGACAAAGATAGCATGAAAATTATGTTCTGCCTGCCTGGAAGAACTTAGATTCTCCCAGTCTGGTGAAGTGTTGAGAACACTTTTACAGGCCAGGCTTGGTGGCTCATACCTGTAATCCTAGCACTCTGGGAGGCTGAGGAGGATGAGCTCAGGAGTTTGAGACCAGCCTGAGCAAAAGCGAGACCCCATCTCTACTAAAAGTAGAAAGACTTTGCCGGGTGTGGTGGGGTACTCCTATAGTCCCAACTACTCAGGAGGCTGAGGCAGGAGAATTGCTTGGGTCCAGGAGTTTGAAGTTGCCACGAGCTATGATGCCACATACTCTACCCTGGGTGACAGAGTGAGACTCTGTCTCAAAAAATAAAAAAAATTAAAAAGACTGGACATGGTGGTTCATGCCTGTAATCCTAGCACTCTGGGAGGCTGAGGTGGGTGGATTGGGAGGCTGACGTCCTGGCAGCCAGCCAGCACTGAACCATGGAAGCAGCTTTATTTGTAAAGTATCTTTAACAAGGTAAATCTTAACACCTGGGGGTAAGGATTAATATTAAAGAGGAAAATCTGGGTACATGCTGATAATAAGTATGTAGGGGCTCGTGACCTTTGGCAGGTGAAAACAATGTTGTTAAAGGAAGAGAAATAGTTGGGTGGGGGTGTTCCCTGAACACTTCCCCAGCTGTGAGGGGCCCTGCCACCTCACAGACCATACCCCACAAGAATCCTAATAATGTCTATATATTTGAGGAAGGGCCAGAGTTTACTAAAGATTGTATGTTGTAGCCATTTGAAGGTGCTTTGCTTGTGAGAAGATGACTAAAGAAGGCTTAAGAATTTTGATCAAGAAGGAAAGAGATAAGGAAGAGATAGGAAAGAAGAGAAAGAAAAAAGAAAATGGGGGATGGAGTGAGGGGGGGAAAGAAAAAAATTAGTAGAAGAAAAAACAAGATATCAAAAAAACGATTATTTAAGAAAATAAATTATTTTTCTTCAATACATAAAACTAATGAGTACACACAGTATGCCTAAATTGAGAAATAAAATAAATATATATTTTCTAATGGTAATTTTTTAATTCATTAGTAAAACCTTACAAAACAGTTTATATTATTATCATAAAAGTGAGTGAGATGTGTAGTATCAAAGGACCTTTTCCTTTTAAATCAGTTAATTGATTCCATTGGGTGGATTCAATATATTTTCCATTGAATGGATTCAATGGTGTGTTTTAATCAGACTTTCCCCTGTGCTTTCAGATGAGCTTCTTTATCAGCAGGTAGAATGACTCTATCTCTTGACTAAAACGAGGTGGTATCTTTTCCCAAACACAAATCCACAGGTTGTTATAGACACTGCCTTCTTTTATCCCCCCTTCCTCTGTTGCCTTTGCATTACTTACCCAGATAATAATAACTATGTTAAAACTGAGAATATATTTAAGACGTAAATTATTACATTGTTTTCATAGAACTTGCACCAAGATGGTATTGTCCTAGGAATGGAGAGGAAAATACATTTTTTTCCCCCAATGAAACTTGTCCTAGATACCACCCACCCTATCAGGGACCTTTGTCATACCCTTAAATGGGAGCTTATTTAGTTGAAAGATGTGTTCAATTAAGAATATTTGACAATAGATATCTATTGCTATCAAATCCCTTTGTTTAATCGTATTCTTCCTCTGGCTAATGCACGCTTCCTCTCCTGTGCTACTCAATTACTTATTATTTATATCATTTGTTTCAGATTTATAGCTGTGTTAATCTAACTACAGAGTTGAAAGATTCCAACCTCCCCCTCAGGGATTAGGGATTAGATTCATTTGATCATAGTGATTTATGTGTTTCCAGCAGATTAAATGCAGGATACATTATTCCTGCTCAGTAAATGGATTACTGGATCAATGAATGAATACACCAATGACTGCTGACTGCATTCACGCACATATACCAAGTCATTATTGAAGAAGTTTTTATATATATATATATATATTTTTAACATATAGGAAGTACATGATATGAAATGAGCTAAAATACATGAACATGAGCACAAAATATTTGTGGGTTAGAATCTCAAGCTCATCACTTCTTGTGTGTTATTGTGTACTTTACTAAACTTCTCTGGACCTCAGAATTTTCATGGGTAAAATATGGATTATAATATTTATATCACAAATTTGAGGGATACTATACAGACTCTGGCTTTATAGTATTTGTCTCCCTTCATTTCTCTCCCTTTATATCCAAACAAGCACAGTATAGCCATATTTGTCTATATGTCAATTTATATAAATGTGTTTAAGAAAATGAACTGGATTTTTAATTATGACAGAAAATCCTATCTAGCGTCTATTTTTTGCTTGGCATTTTTCTAATAATTTTACATATCTAAAATCACTTTATTACCCAGAAAAACCCTCTGAGGACATCCCCAATATTAATATCTTATTTTTTTGATACAGAAATTGAGGTGAAAGCAGGCTAACTTGGCTCAAAATGCAAATAGAAAGATAGAGAGCTGAGATTCAAACCAGGAAATCTAACTCCATGTGTCTTTGTGACCAGCAGTTAAACCAAATCATCTCACTTTAATTTGATAATAAAATACCTCTCTCTCTCTTTTTTTTTTTTTTTCTTAACTATTGAAACTACCTTGAGAGAGAGAGAAAGAGAAAAAAAGAAAAAACGACTAATGGAATCTTTGGTTAGAGAATTGGATCAGCATCAGATATAAATTATCCAAGATTTCATTTTGTGACATTAATTTATTTGAGCAAAAGTGGATTTGCTTTATGATGAATGCATTAATAAAAATAATTTCATTCAAAAATACATTGGCGGCACCTGTGGCTCAGTCGGTAGGGCGCCAGCCCCATATACGGAGGTGGTGGGTTCAAACCCGGCCCCGGCCAAACTGCAACAAAAAAATAGCCGGGTGTTGTGGTGGGTGCCTGTAGTCCCAGCTAGTCGGGAGGCTGAGGCATGAGAATCGCTTAAACCCAGGAGTTGGAGGTTGCTGTGTGATGCCACAGTACTCTACCGAGGGCCATAAAGTGAGACTCTGTCTCTACAAAAAAAAAAAAAAAAAATACATTGGCCCACACATTAGTAATTGCACTAGGCCCTAGGACGGAGAACACTACCTTGCACTTGCTCCCAAGGAGACAGGAATACGATTTTTTCAATGAAGACATTTCCCACCCACTAAGGTTGTGCACGTTTTTATGCCATAGTTTGTTTTGAAAGATATAAAATCCATTACATTAAAAGCATAATGGAGTAACTCCATTTAATTAGAGAAAGTCATTAAAATGTCTACTTTGTTTTTACAATGAACTAAAAGCCACATAAATAGATACATGCATGTGTATGAGGATGTTTATATACGTTTTATGAGAGAAAAAAAGGGGAGGAGATACTATTTGTATTTTCTTGTGCTCACACAAGCACATTTTTGCAAAATGAATTCAAAGCCATGTAGGTATACATAATATAAAACAATGTTCTTAACAACGCAATCAGAAATTACAGCGTCTGCTTATTTTTAAGGGTGGTTTGAAGGTGACCTACTTTTGTCCCATCATTATTGTGAAGATTGCTTGGTGTATTAAGCATGAAGCCACCTCACAAAGTCTTTTGTTTCCTTTCTTCATTCTATAGTAACCATTCTCAGTGGATTTTTAAAGTATAATATCATAAATGCAAATAAAAAATGAATATAAGGTAATAAGCAGCTGACTTTGTTTGGATACGATTCCAGTTGTTTTTTGTCAAATTTACTACTAAGTATTCATATCTCTCAGTCTTTTATCCTATTTCATAAATGTTGTCTGCATGATAATTTATAAGTTATAAATTTATATATTAAATCATAAATGTTATCTGCATAATTTATATATTATGTATTCATTTTCTGCCCAAAAGTATGAAAATAAGCATACTCTTAATGCTAAATATCAATGTGTTAATGAGAAAGATTAATAGTGACTTTTCTGTATAAGAAATGTAGGAAGTTACACCTTCTTTCTAAATACAGGTTACCTAGAGTTTTTTTTTTTTTTTTTTTTAACTCTCATTATAAACAAATTAAGTAAAGAATCATTCTCAGAGTTCACTTATTTCCTGCTAGGACTAATGGATTCTCAAGAAACCTCCAAGGGGACAATAGTTCCCCTTTGTCTTTAAAAGAAAAGAAAAATTAAAGGCTGTCACTGATGCTAAACCTTAAACTTTACTGCTTTTAGCAAGTATACACTATTCGATGTCTGACTGAAATAAATTGATTTCAGGAAGTTACATTTTTAAAAGTCAGATTGTTTTTCTTAAACATGAGCTTCAGGATTATGAAAGCAGGTGTGTAATTTGACATTGGTTGAGAGCTTCAGTAATAAACCTTCTCAACTTGGGTTGATTTTCAGAAGAAACTGAATTTATTTATTATTAATGTTCTCTTAATAAGTCATGGAATTATGGGCACATATGTGTTTGTAACACGTTTTTCTAAAACATATGCATGGATGTTATTGATTGTAAAATTGCACTGTTTGCAAGAATAAAAAAAGAATGTGCTTAGTAATCTCCCATTGCTTTTTACAATGACTCTTTGTGTATCATTGATTGCTGATTGAGATAAATTATAGACAGAATTTCTGAGACTAATTTCTGAGTTCAATTATGCGTCAATGCATTATTTTTAGATCATAACCTTGAGCAAATACCCATGTTGTAAAGTCCTAATACAGAGGCGCAGCTTCTGTATGCAATGATTTTCAAATGGTGGGCCATCAGGGGATCTTAAGTGTACTGTGACAATTTTTAAAGATCATTAATTAAGTTATTTTTGAAAGAAGTTCAAAGCATATTCTTTTTTTTTTTTTTGATCAACATAATTTAAGTGTGTTGTAAAAGTTTAACTACAGGTTGAAGTTTGCCATGAGATGAAAAAGGTTGAAAAACACTTATCTAGAAGTTAAGGACATACCCCAGATCACATCTTACAGTAAAAAAAAAAAAAAAAAGGAACTTCTAAAAGAGCAAGGAAAATCCCCTGATATTAACAATCTGAATGATCATGGAAACTGCTTCTTTCTTAGGAGACTGGAGAAAACCACAACCCTGGTAACATCTTGGTTTTAGTCTCTGAGAGCCTGAGCAAAGAGTTGCTGTGTTGACCTTTCACTTGCAAACTGTGAGTTAATAAATGAGAATTGCTTTTAGCTGCTGAGTTGGTGGGACTTTGTAATGAAGCAGTTGAAGAGTAGTATATGTGGGTAAATGCAGAAATCCTATATTAACATTATTTTATTTTCTAAAAAGATACGTCATGTCTTTAAGATTTAAGAGACAATTTTGTTTTCCTGCATATGTGCAGGAAAGTTTTTGATGCATTAATTTTCTTGCTTAATTTTCTCTGCTAGCATCCGTTCTCCACTATTTCTGGTGGAAATTTCTGCCCTTTTGTTTCAGTGTTCTAGTTCCAGTTCATCCTGTGAACCTAGCGATATTGCTAATTATTGTATTTTGTCCCTTCTGCCAAAGGACGAGCAGGAGTGTTAGGTCTAACTGATGCTAAAGCCCACATCGTTATGTACTCTGGGCAACATAATGCAAGTGTCTGTGAAATCAGAGAAAATGGATTCTATACCCAAAGGGAAACTGAAATGAGAGAAATACAGTAAACAGAGAAGTGGTTCTGATGGCATCATGTCTGTTTCAGAATATAGTCTTGAATTTTCCACATATAAATCTACTCAGAATTTGGTTTTGTTAGTCTAAAGAACAAACATTCTATCTAAGTATCTCCAAACAACAAAAAAATCCCACCTAAGCACCTCCAAAACACAATTCCCCACTTTACTTTTTATGTAACTAACAATTATTGAATACTCATTGTATTCAAGTTTCACAGATACGGGGAAAGGCCCATCAGCCCATCCCCAGAGATCAATGTCAGTAGAGAATCTGTTGTTCTACATCAAAGTCAGTACAACTGATTCTAGTATTTCTGCCACTTCACATTTTTGTAAATTTGAAACCACTCTATTTCTTCCATTAGGCAAAGTAAAATGTCTGTAATCTTAACTTTTTAAAGGGGTAAACCTGGGCCATTGATCGTGTATGAGGTGGGCTCAATATCGAGGGCAGAGGTTTCATTTTGTAAAGAGTTGTGCAGGGGAACAGGGAATGTGTTGTCTCTGGTAGGGATACATAGTAGTAGAGGTCTCTTTTATGAGATTAATATAATGACAGTTAATTAAAACGTAATCAAAGCATAAATTCATTAATGTTATTGTGCTCCACACCAGTCTTCTTCAAATCAGCCATTTTAAGAATTTTTTTAAAAGATGGAATTTATGAAAATGAAAGCTTAGCAGCCACCTTATTATGCAAAATGTATGTTGGACGGCACAGCGTTATAGTTCATGGTTTCTTCCCACTTCCCTTCCCCAGCTGAGAATCAAAGGCACACACTGGAAAACTCATTATCATTCCCAGAATACTTTAAATCTCCTGCTTGAGACTTCACGATAGGACAAGCTGGCGGGTGCCCACGTCAACCTCTCCCCGCCATTTTTTTGAGGGAAATACTTTATGCTGAACATAATTTTTCCTTAATTCTAAGTTTTGATTCTTCTCAAAACACAACTTGTTCTATATGTTAGTTTAAAAAGTTAGTTCATTCATTGTCTTACACATTTTTGAGTGCATTGGCTTCTGTGATTCACCTATGCCTGTAGGTGTAATAACCAAGTCGCCACTCATTTTTATATCCTGACTCCTTCTCTGAGTAGCTGCTATGTCGTTTATTGGCTCTGAGTACAGAATGGCTGCTATTGAACTTACCAGTTCCCATATAATTTTTTTTCAGGTGCCTGCTTGACATGTAGACTGTGCCATTCCCTACAACTATTCAATCACTTTTGAGCAGGCCACTCTAGACCATTGCACCACTCTCTGACCAGACAGAAAGGCCATGACAGCTGACTCCCAACTATATTGATCATAGGCAGCCATTAAATCCATTAAAAGTACACTTGGGACCAGAGATTGTAAAAATATTGTGAGAGTAATTTTAATTGACAAGGTAGAAGTACACAGTCTTTGAAACAAACAAACAAAAAGAAGTCTTCATTGTACAGCTCTGTCATGGCATTAAATGAGGCCATTGGAGCTAGAAAAATCCTTAGAGAGCATTGATTCAATTACTTCATTTCACAAATGAGGAAATTGAGAATGAGAAAGGCTAAGTGATTTCCCTAAGATCATAGTGCTAGTTAATTACAGAAATCAGAATGAAAACTGGGTTATCCAACTCTCTGCCAGGGTTCTTTCCATTTCACCAAGTAAAATTACCTGCTGCTATGTAGGCTGGGTTGCTTATTATAGTAGCCTTTAAATACTTCATAAATTAAAAAAATTATGCTCCTAAAAATTTTAAAATATTTCAAAGTAAAGAACTTCGGTTTTCTGATAGTTTTAGATAAAATAAATTACATTAAATGGATTTTGTGGTGATTTCCTATGTAAATATATTGTAGCATTTATATGAGGAAAAAGGCCATCAGGGGGCTGAGAATAGATGGCTTCCAGAATTAGAAAGGATGACACCTATTCCAAGCACTATGACCAACCCCAGAGAAAGAACATGGAGAAAAAATAGTAGATACAAGCTTTATTATCACAGTTGCATATATGTGAAGAGAAAAATGTAAATCAAAAGAAATGGGATCATTCATTTATTAATAGTTATACTAATATTTCCCACTTGAGTAATTTGTACAAACATATGAATACTTCAGAAATGTAATCTTCTTAGACGCCATGAACAGTCTTTTCCTCCTTAGCAGTGAAGACGAGGAGGCTGAAGTTTGGGACATTAAAATACTTGTCCAATGGACTGCAGCGTGCAAATTCAGAGCTGGGAACAAAACCCAGGCATCCTGATTCATTCAAAATAATGCACTTATTCTTTGATTTTATTTCAAATTTTACTGCTGGGAACAAAACCCAGGCGTCCTGATTCATTCAAAATAATGCTCTTACTCTTTTATTTTATTTCAAATTTCACTGTAATCTATTTCGGAAGTTTTTCAACAATAACATAAAAAAAAAAAAAATCTCTTCTCTAACATTTCTCCCTGTTTAAAAGGCCCAAGACTTCTGGCCATGAAGAGTCAGGAGATGATGAATATTTTCAGCACTTCACCTCTTTTATCACATGTTATATATTGTGAGGCATAAAATTTTATGAAATTATAGTTACATGCCTGAAATGGATTTTAAATCTCTTCATTTTCTATGTCACAAGTAAGAGTCATAAACCTGAAAAATTAAAGCTGCAGTGTAATGTATCTTAGCCGTAAATAGTTTATTATACATTATACAGTTTGAAGTAAACAGTAATAGACCAAGACCTAAAAAATGATATTTCTCCATGGAAAACTATGTGATAAGTATTAGAGATGCCATAAATATAACCGGAATGATATCACTTGGATATAGAAGGAAGACGCTCCACTCTCCACCATCACCATCTCTCTCTTACACTTAATGGATATGAAAATGTCAAATAATATGTTTATGTTTCATAGTCGTTTCTGTTTGAACTACCAATAGGTAAACCAAATGTATCTACCAACTAGCAAGATAATAGATGATTATATCGTAAGTAATTCACCTGATTATTTAGGATGGCTGATAAAATCTACAATGACTTTACACCTCACAGTACTGTTTTCAGTTTCGGGGGGAGCTTTAAAAGTTATTACCCAATGTAAATGATTTGAGGGATGAAGTCATATTTATTTCCTTAGCAAGAAAACTTGGTAGAAAGTAGTTTATCTAAAAAGACTGTTCATGTTTTGAACTCTCTAAGTAAGGTGGATGGAGATTATAGCAAAATTCTAAGCCCTAAACGTGAAGGAGGCATTAATGCTTGGGGCATAAATTGTCATTTATCCTTACTCACCTATATACCTGTTAATGTATAAGTATTACGTATAAGCACAGCAAATGAAAAAGAGTAATATTAATCACATTTAGCCATATGCAGCAGAAAAAATAGTTAATAAAGGAAAGGGGGAAACAAAATTAGACCATTACTTCTCTGTTAAGATGGAGGAAAGTCTAAGCTTCCAAAATTTAACAAATGTCTATCCACTTTGTAGGGCCAAAGTTGTCGGGGCCTTCTTACCATGGCCTTGGGGTAGGAGGGACACAGCTGTCTGGGCTTCCTTACCCTTGGGAACAGTCGTTTAGGTTTTCTCATCATGGGGAAGAGTCATGTGTTCCTATAGCCGTAACTGAGTACAGTGAAATTTTCCCCCTTGGGTATAAAGGTATACAGGAATTTCTGTTTGTGCGGACTGTGGATTGTGAATTGTGCACCTTCTTTCTAGCTAAGTTTCCCGAGCTGGATAAGGGCGGATATCTCATGTAGCTCACCAGCCCATGAGCTGAATAAAAACATGGTACACCTGCCTCCAGTGCCTGAGATATTCTCTGGTCTGTCTGAATTAGAACACTTGTATTATATACTTACACCCCGTGATAGCATAATTCCAGCCCCTCTTCCATAAATCATGTACGGTGTAATTATAATAGCACTAACATTCATTTTCTCTTGCATCTCATATTCCAAATTGATTTTATGTAGCACAGAGGACACACGTAGTTTCCTGCTTACAATTTGACCTAATACTTTTGTGTCATTAATAATTATAATATCAAGTTACATACTGAAATTGTTTAGCTGTGCTTTTGAAGTATCAGGAAAATCGTCCTATGTTCTTATAATTAGCTGTGCTAAAGTTTCATTGATGTTAGACCTTTATGAAATATTTTCATGGTTTTCATTTTAAAAGGAATATTTTTAATACATAAACAAACTGAAAACGTATAAGGATAATCTAATCATTTTGTATCAGTTGAATTAATAAACCACCCAACAATCTCTTTCATCCTTGATTTCAGCACATTTTCCTTGTCCTTTTCCTTCTCATGGGAAATTGAAAGATTTCTTCCTCCAAAAACAAGCCATAGATAAGGAAGAAATAATCTTCTATTCACTATACTTTACGCATGTTTAATTGTTTTGAAATATCACAAATGGAAAATTAAATACTTAAAAAAGGTACATATTTAATCTTAAATGTGCCTTAACGGAGTTCCATTTACAGTGCTTAAATTTCACATTTGTCAAAGCAATTGTAGCCGTTACTTCGTCCTTCCCTCCTGGCTTCTCTCTCTCTCTCTCTCTCTCACACACACACAAAACTGTCTTATTTACTGCCCTTTCTTAGTTGAGACTCTTCAGTTCTTCAAGTACCAAAATGTAGACATACTATTTTTTATGGAAAAATTATTGTTCAGTAATCTCTGGATGCTTTTTGCTATGTACTTTTATCCTGCTCTTAAAAATGAAGCATCAGCACTTAAAAGGCAAATATTAGGCCATCTTTTCTAATATTCCCCTTGCATCTAGTATTATCAGATTCAAAGCATGGATCTTAGAGCAAATACAAATTGACTTTTTTTTGTTTCTGAATCCAAAGCCATTGAACTGTCCCTTCAGTTTTGACGCTCCATCAGTTAACACTACACTATGTCATAAGAAAAATGATTGGATCTGAGAAGAGCCGCAGCAGCCTGAAACATATATTCCCAGAGCATGTTTCTAAGAGCACTCTAGCCATTAAATGTCTTCCATAATGTCTGTGATAAATCTTAGTATTAGTGAACAATAGCAGACTCTTTGGAACTCCAAGTCTAAGTCTACAGCTGCTCACCTGCTATGGAATTTTCCAGTCATAAATGTAGATAGGTCAATCTATCAAGGTTTTTCTCAGAGAAGTAAAATCAGCAGTAGTTTAAGGTGTATTCATTAAAATTTATTTGGTCTCTCTTGGTAACTATAATGCAGACTATCATTTGAAAGCACAAATTTTAGAAACAAACTGGGTTTAGCCCTGTGACCTTGGACAAAATAGTTAATTTTTAATGGGAATAATTAAAATGGGAATAATTATGGCAGTGGTGCGGTTAAATAAGATAATAAAGGTTAAGAGTTCAGTATAGTGCAAATTGTAAGTATTACTAAGTATTACCTATTATTTCCTTGCAATCACTTCTGTCTACTTTTTCTTCCCCATTGCTGTTGGAGCCAGTCTGTTCATTTGCTGTTATTACTGAGGTCATAAAAACAGTCAATGAGCAATTCATTATATAATATTCTCCAGCTATGAGAAGGTATTTACACTTCATTAAATATCTACTCAGCTTAAAACAAAGACTACCATGGCTCGTAAAATTGACAGACGTTTTAACTTTTATTTGCTGCTTACGTACATTATTAGAAAAGGAAGTAATGAAGAAAATTTCACCAATACTCAGTTTTCCTTTTCAGACTATTTTAGTCAGTCATTGTAAATATTATTGACTTACACTAATTTTGAGAAAAATGATACTCATCATTAATTATTGGCTATTTGCGTTATGCAAAGTAATGTTATCACTAAAATTTCTCGCGTTTTATAAATTAGAAAATATATGTCAAGAGATGTCAAATAACTTTCTCAATCCTACATAGCTGAAAGATAGGGAGTAAACACAGATGTAAGTGATCACACATTCTAAAATTTCTACTGTTAATTATTGCAGCTGTCAGTGAATGATTACTCCAGAACATTAAATTGTGGAAGATAGTAACATGTGCCATCTTTGACTTCACTGAAGTTAGTGGACCTCTGTTTTGAGTAACCTTTTTTTTTTTTTTTTTTTGTAGAGACAGAGTCTCACTCTATGGCCCTCGGTAGAGTGCTGTGGCCTCACACAGCTCACAGCAACCTCCAACTCCTGGGCTTACGCAATTCTCTTGCCTCAGCCTCCCGAGCAGCTGGGACTACAGGCGCCCGCCACAACGCCCGGCTATTTTTTGGTTGCAGTTTGGCCGGGGCTGGGTCCGAACCCGCCACCCTCGGCATATGGGGCTGGCGCCCTACTCACTGAGCCACAGGCGCCGCCCTTGAGTAACCTTTTTAACAATCTCTTAGTCTTTGGGGATCTGATTGCCCAGTTGATACTGAATGTGACAATCACTGCTAGTGCTCTGCCCAATATCTGTTCCTCTCCTTCTCCTTATTAATAGAATCCTTCCATGTTAATAGCATGTATGGTTAACAGCTGTGTTCTGGGTAGCACTACACCTAATTTAAATCCTCCCACCAAAGGTAAATATGTGACTGCATTTTGCCTAATGAGGTGAAAATAGAAAAAAATCTTTGGATGCTTTTTAAGAAAACTTTTTTTAATAAATAGACTCCTTTTACATGTACACTTTTTGCTGCTTTTCTTTCAAATTTCTCATTTTTTTCCCTTCCTCCTTTTTTGTTTCTTGCTGATCTAATAACTAGAGATGCAAAAGCTGGCTTATGGGCACAGTGAAGAAAGCCATATGCTTAAGATAACGAGTTGGTAAACTAAAAGGCCCCTTTTTAATATTATCATGGAGTTGCTATTCCAGACCCAGGATGCCTATAGCAGGAATTCTTTTTCCATGAGAAAAATGAATCCCTCTTTCCTAATGATTCCCTCTTTCCTAAAGAGATTATACTGGGATTTCTGTCCCAAGCAGCTAAATACAATTCTGACTTACATAATTAGTAATTTTTTTATGCAGCAGTATTTATACTTGTAAAAATTATTTATGGCTTTATAGGAGAATCATATCTATGTAAATTATATGTAGACTAATGTTAAACTCATCTAATTTGCTCTAACACACTCAATCGGTAAATACAAGACAAAAATTATCCTAAATATCATTTATCGATTGAGTCATTTTATTTTGTATTTTTTGTCTAAAGGTCAAATAAGTACCTTATGCAATGAAAAACGATGAATTCACAAATAACAAAACAACCATTTTGTAAAGCACTTTAAAAGATAAGAACATTGAAAATGAAATGATCTGTATCGACAATACAAAACTACTGCCTTTGCAAGGAATCAGAGAATTCTACTATATACTGATTTGCATAAAACTGCAATAAAGCTCCTGTCTCAATAATGCTGTTTTCATTGTTTAACTATATTTTCTAACAAACTATGTGATAAGATAATGTATTTCTTAAATGATAATCATTCCTTCATTGGATTTCTTCTACATACCTTCTCTACAATGTAATTAAAATTCAATTAAACTACTTACAAATTGTCTGGCTTTAAATGATCTCTTTGAGCAACTGTAAGTAATGTGGTTGAGCAAAATTTATTTTGGTATAAAAGTAAATATATGAGGATTTTGGGGGGGGACATGTGGTGATTCTTGTAATATGGACTATAAAATAAAATTTAGCCATAACATGTCAGGTATTGGCATTAGCCTAGAGACACACGATGAAATAAAGTTTTTTCTTAGCCTACTGAGACAAAACTCAGCATGCACAGAATCTGTAAAAAAAAAAAAAAAAATCAATATAATGTACATTTTCCAATGCTCAGATTTCATGCTCAGAATATGATTCTCTGAAGACTGATTCAAAACGGATACAAATACAAGTATGTTTTTACTGACTCCTCTAAGAAAAAGTTTGGAACACATTCAATTTTGAACACTATAAATTGTACTTCAAAAATGATATAATACAGCTGAAGAAAAATATTTAAACAAAAACAGCCCTTTGATTTAGTGTCTATGTGCCTAAAAGGTACATATTTTTCATTTTAATAATACCTGTGTGGAAATATATGAGTGCTAAGGGATCTTACTGCCAGCCAGAGAATGGGATTTGCTTCTATAAATTTATGAATAATCCTTGCCTTAGGTAACATATACAAAATGTTCAATACAATTCATGTATATTAAATATGTATATAAAATACTATAATCTCCATATTTTCCTTAAGCATTTATATGAGAATCATGTGAGTTGGGCTGAGAATCATGGGCTCATTTAATTGGAATGAATTAATACAGTCACACCCCACTGTTAATTTCTTGCATTGCTGTTTCATTATTGAAACAACCAAATCTATCTTAAAAGCCAACCATTACACTCGTTAATACTCAATGTAATATTATACTTATAGGTCCAGTAATCTAGAATCTAACAGTTTCATTTAATCATAGGTCTATTATGTGAGGAAAGCCCAGGAGTGAATGCCAGAGTGAACTTTGTTAATGGGAATTAACCGTTGAAAGGCTCTCAATTACATTGGCAGTGGGTTGCCCTTCTCAATACCATGGGAAAGAATGACTTCATAGAATAGCCCCAGTGATGCATTTGCAGGGCTCACAAAGTGGGAAATTTACATGTACTTGTACAAGGAAAAATACTAATCATATAAAATCAGTGGAGCAGAAGCTCACTGGATTGTGAGCTTCTTACAGGGACTATTTCTCTAAAACTCCTCTTAATTTTAGTTACATAGTTGGTAAATAAATGTTCATTTGTTTTGGTTTATCAATGAATGAGGGAATAAATGGACAGTGGACAAAAAAATTAGATTTAGGCCAAATTCCAGAAATATAATTTTAATAAGTTTCTTTTGAATTTAAAACTTCGTGCTGTGTTAAAAGTGTTAAGACATTTTGGGTTCAAAATTATCTTTTTTACTTTTTGTCATTGTTTCAGCATGTTGAAGTAATAATTTAGTTTTATAAATTGGAATGATTTGACTAAAGAGAACAGGAGGGGCTATTACTTAAGAAACTTCAAATTCTGGGCCTAGACTCAATGTAATTAACTCTTTGTCAGTGAATGAGAGTACAAACGTCCTCATCAAACCTCCCGTCCATTTACCTCTTCTTTCTTTCAATGCAGCTACCTGTTCTTCTTGTCCCTCTGCTCATTTTTAAGCTGAAAACATAATGGTGTTGCGTTTTCTTTTTTCTTTTTTTTTTTGTAGAGACAGGGTCTCACTTTATGGCCGTCGGTAGAGTGCCGTGGCCTCACACAGCTCACAGCAACCTCCAACTCCTGGGATTAAGCGATTCTCCTGCCTCAGCCTCCCAAGTAGCTGGGACCACAGGTGCCCGCCACAACGCCCGGCTATTTTTTGGTTGCAGTTTGGCCGGGGCCGGGTTTGAACCCGTCACCCTCGGCATATGGGGCCGGCGCCCTACCAACTGAGCCACAGGCGCCGCCCCATGGTGTTGCGTTTTCATAAGATGCCTATCAAAAGTCAATTCTTTCCCAATACTATCTTTTTTATACTAACTGTCAAACTAGTTAGGAAATCAACTCTCGGTGCTTATAATCCACAAACTAAATAGCACTACAGAAATCAGAGAAGTAGTGCACATTCAGCAGTATGAACGGCTGCTATTCCACTCAGCGAAGGCTCCATCTTTGCAATACTGGTCAAGTTTCTACACTTTCTGGTCCATATTCACACTCCCACTGGTTTGTTAACCTAATGTCCAATTATGGCTACATCTCACATCCTTTGGAGTGTACACTGGAGTATATCACTCACAAAATTAAGAGCAGCTGTCAAAACCATTTTAAATTGCAACCTCCTTTCACCTTTAACACTTCTGATCTTTCCATAATCTACTTATTTTAAAGTAACACTTTCCATAATCTATTTATTTTTAAAATAATCACTTTCTAACATATCCTGTAACTTTATTTTACCTGCTGTTTATCACTTTTTCGAGACCATCATTTCCATGAGAACAGGTTATATTGTGTAGTTTATACCCCAAATATACTCAAACCTGATGCAAGGGGCTGAGTTGACCAATAGACCCTGCCCTTGTCCTCTGAATCCACTGAGACCATGATCTTCCAAGCAGGTTGGAGCTAAGACAGACTAAGCAAGAGACAACAGCCCTACAACATGTGGATCTTCCTACATATCAGACCTGAACTGCAATCGAAAGATGCTCTTGATCTTCTTTTACACCTTTCCATTGATCTTTCACAGGCAACCCCCAACATCTCTCGCACATGTAGTTATATCTTGATGATTAGAACTGACAAGCAGCAGACATTACTGTAGGGCCAGCAGCCTTCTCCAGAGCAACAGTGCTTTTGATTCTGCCCTCAAAGGTAATTTACCTTACATTCACATCAACCCAGCAGCTGTGCAGTTAAAAAACAAATGAATAATTAAAAAATTATTTTTAAGGTAGGTATTAGAGAAAGGCGGCTGTAGTTTACCATCTTGCAAAAAAATGTAATTCAACATTGTGTTTTTCTTATCAATTTAAAACAATCAAATGGCTAAAAACAGAGAATGTTTGGCAGAAATTTATACACTGAGTTCGTTTTTTATCTTGAATATACCTTTTGACATTTGTTACACTATGATTTTGTCAACACATTAGAGGGTGTGTTAGTAACCATCTAACACTTTCCAGAATTTTGTTGATGCAGACTAGGACTGTATCTTAAGCTAATGAAATTAATTAATGTTTGTATCAAGTTCACTTTTCCTTCTCTTTTTTCCATGCTGGTTTTCACATAAATATTAATTAAAGATTATTAAAATCTTCATTTTTTCTTTTTCCTTCGACCACAAGAAAGCTGGACTGGATATTCACGATCATTAATCACATATGCGTTAATCCTCCACCTACATTACATGGGTCTCAAATTTAACCAAGATTGACTTACTTGGCAAGGCTTTTTTCTGGGTGAGTTCCCTGTTTCACCCAAATCACAAAAGCTCTTTGCTTCATAGAACTCTATTGCTTTCGTTACCAGAACCAATTGTACTTAGCTAATCTCTTGCCCTTTTAATTCTCCATGATATTTTTCTGAAGAAAATGTGCAAAAATGCACCAGGAGCACATTATTATTCCCACTCTCTGGTTTATCCATTCATGGATAAGGATACAAAATTGTCTGGCTCCAGTTTATTAGAAATTCATTGCTTTTAATTATGCCTAATAACAAAATTTCCCTTGTCCTGGGTCAGCAATATTCTCAATAATCTCGATTATTTAACTATGTATCTGTCCTAATATGCTTTCTAAAATTGTATGCTTGCTTTTATCTGTACGTACCCATACCAAACCCCTATCCATCTCTCCAAAGGCTTTACGTTTTGTGATTCTCTGCTTTAAAATGTTGGGTCTTCCTCCTTCTATTCATGTCCGAACAGTGTCTGAAAGGATGTTTGCCCTCCAGTACTCCTTGAAGCTTCCCTCTGAGCCAAGGCACAGAAGCCTTTGATTCACTCACATGTCCTCATTTAGCTGGCTTTTGAGTTTGTGATTTGCAACTACATTTCTGGGCTAGCTAGGAATAAGCTGACATAATATTAGAGACTCTTAATGCTATTTTTTTAGTACTTCATAAATCATGACCATTGCACAGATGTTCAGGGGGATTTATCCACAATCATTGCTTGTTTGCTTGCCTATTCATTTATTTACTTATTTATTTATAGTTTTTACATTTATGGAGATATGTGCATGATCTTCTGGACTTAATGTGAATTCTTACAGTAAGCATTTAGAACTTTCACTCTGTACTTTGACTTCCCCATGTAGTTTGGTGAAATTACCATCACTCTTGTTGCTTAGTATACATCATAATGTGATTTCCCTGGGTATTTATCTTTACAGGTAATGAATACCTCATATTTGCATTCAGAGGTAGAATTTACAATTTTCATTTAGAAGCAAATTTCACTTTGCAATTACTTTAAAAATAAAACCAAGTTCTAACTATATTTTCACATATATTAGTCCATTTTAGTTTCATAATAAATTATATAAAAGAAGGGGAGATAATTGTTATTTTTTGTCTAAGAAGAGGAAACACAGTTTAAGCAAAATAAAAATCACTTGTCTGATGTTACATGTGCGGTAAGTCATGGAGGCTAAACTGAAATCAACATTTTCATGCTCCAAATTTTCTATTTTTGAATGTTATGAAACCCAACCAAGTAAATACATTAAAGGGAAAGGAATGTCTTTCAAACTTTTATACTAATGAAGTCCATTACAATTCTCTACAGAGTAACACATGGACATTTTAGCAGTTGTGTAAATCATTAGGATAAAGGCTTTCTGTCTATAACTTGCTACTAACTGAAAGACAAACAAATCTGACCTCCTTAAAAATAGAAGAAATATAATCTGCGAGTTTCAATAGCAATGATACACTCTTTCGTTTCTTAAAGAACTCAACTGGAATTAACAGTAAAGTAATTCATCATTTTTCTCTTTCATATCACAAGTAACTTCTGCCAAATTACATAATTGTAAAGCAAATTTTTAAAAGTCTAAAAATATTTGACAATATTATATTAGAGTTAAATGTTAGTAACTTTTCTTTCTTTTTTGTTTTGATGTTATAAACAATGAAAAAGGGAACCTGTGTGGTGTTGTGCATTATACATTCAAAGTGGCATTTGCTGGCTAATCAAAAACTTGCAGCAACTCAAATTTCTGGGCTCACACATGATCTTCCTACTTCCACTTCTCTAGAAGCTAAGACTACCAATGAATGTCACCATGCTTGGCTAATTTTTTAATTTATTAATTTTTTAATAGAGATAGGGTCTCACTATTTCCCAGGCCAATCTCTTCCTATTATTAAAATAAATCATTAAAAAAAAAACTGGTTTATAAGAGTCAATGAAACAAGCCCTAAAATTATGTGATTTATTTTGATTGTATTAAAATAGTGTTTTCTCTTATACTTAAGATGCTTCTTGTAAATCTTATTTTCTTTAAGTGTCTTTTATGTTAATATTCCTCTTTTCACTGTTTGTCTTCTAGACAGAGTAATGAAGGAGGAAAAGAGAAGAAATTCTGAACCTTGAGAAAGGAACCAGCTTATGAAAATGAGCAAATAAAATAAGGAAATAGATCTGGTCTCATCATTGCTTGGGATATCCCGTGATACTACATTGTTTACCATGAAAGTTCATTGAGTGCATGTTTACTTGTATATGTGGGTCTTCAGGAAAATATACAATACCACCAATATATAAATATATACCACCCATGTGTGTATACACACACACACACATATATAAATATATATTCACACATGCGTAGCTCAGATATGTCCAAAGGCTTTATACATCTAGGTGACTATGTATACTTATTCTATGTAATATGCATAGAAGGTAGATAGACATAACCTCTTTATAGCATAGGTTAAAATGACGAGTCATTTAGCGAGGGCAGATTATTTTCATGCCAAATGTGGACCAATGTATTTTAAATGCAACAGAATCATCCTGTTATGTAAACAGGAGCATAGGTAGCAAAGCATTCACAATGTGAAAAACATTTAGATCATATATAACATCATTCATCTGCTCCTCAATTTATCTGGTGTATCTGCAACTACTTCCCCTGAAAAACTACAGTTAGTACCTTATAACTGCTCATTATTACATTACTATATGGGCTCATTTTATGGCTCCAAAAGCATGTACTTATTTCATAACATAGAATTTCAGCAGAGAAAACATAATATGTTTAAGAGACATGCAATTTAAAATATATTTATGTAGAATATTTAAAATTGTAAATATGCATACATAAGATTAAGTTGATGCAGCCAAAGTATAAATTCCATAAATAAAACTTCAGTTAGTAATATCCTGATAGCCTTCCCTGTAAATCTAAGGCAGCAAAATAATGGAAAATTTCTCAGAGACTTAAAGCAGGAGATAAAACAAGAGGAGCATTTGCTCAACCATAATTATGAATCAATCTCTTTAATTTTCTCACAGTTGACTTTGTTTAATTGGAGATAACGTTATCTAACTTCCCAGTTCTATATCATTGCAAAGAGAGAAGATGATGTCTTCAACATATTGTGTCTTTACTACTAAAGAAATATTTATTTAGGGAGTGGTTAGTACACATTTCTATGTTTACTTATTTTTCCCCTGAAAGTGATACTTTTAAATTTCAGAATACAATAGATTATTACAAAATAGAGATATACATATTGTACCAATTCCTTTTAAAATTGGTGCTAACATAGCATGAGGGAAATTTGATTCAACAGGAAAAATTAAAATTTAGGTTTTATCTCTGAAACTGAACACTGATTCTCCAAAGTCATTTTCATCAATAAAATCTGTCAAAATGTGTGGAATATATGCAGCGTTTAGACAAATGTCACCATTATTTCTTGGCCAGACATGGTTTGAGGCTTGGGTTCATCATGTCCTTATTATATCATCTGGGCATATTAAGACTACAAATGACTTCCAACTATTTAAATGCATAATCTTGATATAATGTCCATGGCTTTAGAGAGTCCTGGCATAATTTTGCATATATTCTTCTTTTCAACTTACTCTTTTCTTTTACAGTGAAATACTGTAACCAAGAGTTATCCAGAGATCTCTGAAGCAAATAATGAGTATGTGGTCATCTAATTTATAATATTATATAAAATGTTCATAGAAAGTGAAATAAAAAAGAAAGCAGACAAGCATAGTTTAAAAGGGCACTTTATACCCTATCATGAGCATTGCATTCCTGTAATTAGTAATTATTTTTTAAATTATTTTTTAAAAGGCAAGTGGCCTAAGAAATTTGCAGCGTATCTCCCTATTTGGTAGAAATCTGTTATTATCTCATTATGTAGGACACTGTCATAGCTATATTATATTTTCTTTAAAATTATAGAAGGGTGATTTGTCTATTAGGAAGTGGCCACTAGTAATAAATAGACTAAATGGATAGATCATAAATGTCTTTGTTTTGAAATCTCTATTCACTGACATTTTAGGATCACTGAATATATTGGAAAATGGAGGATGTCACGAGAGTTTCCTCAGATTTTACCAAGTGATCCTTCCAGTTTAATAAAAGGGAATAAGCTAAATACTAGAATGTTAGAAGAGTAAGTAAATTTTTTTTTGTGATACCAAACTTAAGGGATTGCATTGAGGTATGTGTAAGCTTGTACAGTTTCCTATTTAAGACTTTATTCAGTGAAACGCTCCCTTACACAGCACCATTTGCATTTAGTCAGCTCCACATTAATAATTTTTACTCTTTATCGAAGTTAATCTTTGCACTTGTAGCTAATTCTAATGGCTGAAATGTCATTGTACTAGACAAAGAAGTCAGCATTTTCCTTAACAATTGGAGATATTGAAACTACATTATTTAACTTCTGCACTAGCCCTCCGTCGGTAACAGCCTATTTCTATTCCTATGAAAAATAACTCTGCCCTATCCATAGGAAGACTCTAGCATCACTGTCTGTTTCCACTCTATGACTCATCATTACAAATTAAGTTGATTCGCTCTAGGGTGCATTCCTGAGTCAATGTTGGTCTCAATATCAGCCCAGACTCTACGTTACCTTGCTTTGACCTTTGACTTACTGTTTTTCTATCTTTCATCTCTTTTCCTGTCCTCTTGCTTTTTTGTTTCTACTCTTTTCTCCCTTAGAATTCAACTAAAAACAATCCTGAAGGCCTACACAAATAGCCCCTTCCAGAAAAAAATAAATAAATAAAAATAACCTTTTCTGATCGTTGTTGGCAAAGGATTACACTAGTGATCCTGAATATAGAACATCCAAAACTGTACAAGTATAACTGTTTAAACCATGAGCTTAGTAGCAGTTCCAGATGAAGATATCTGCAACTTGGGTTAGACTTAGACCTAAGGCCACACGGTCTTCAGTACATCCTATGCAAACTCCAGTCCAGTTGCTGAGGGAATTAACTGGTGTTCAGATGCTCCGTAAGGTGCGTCCATTGCATAAAGTTTTGAATCTCTCTCTGAGTAGCATTAGCATTTCTTTAACCCTCAAAATAATTCAGTTTTATATGAATTTTGGACAAAATCACAGATAGACTAATCTCAGGAAATGCCCTTCTATTGAATGGAGAAGATGTAAACATAGGGGCTGAGAATTCCTTGCACTTAAAGAATCAGAGATGGGGGGGAGGGGAGAGAAAGATTGAGAGTGAGTAGAGTAGATGCAAAAACACCAGGCTGGCTAGATTTTTGTGGTCCAGGTTATCTGCTTTCTTGAATATTGGGAAACAATAGCATTATTCTAATAAATGTGTTTGCTTTGCTTGGTTTGAAGTGCTAATTCAAACTAGTTTGAAGTACTTCAATTTTTAAAACCAAAATAGCTCAACAGAAAGACTTATGAAAAGCTAATTTGTCCTCATCTTCTTTATGATAAATGTTTATGAGTGCTTACCCTAAGAAAGGCTTATGGGGGCAAGGAAGAACAGAGAGAGGGAAGGAGGGAGTGGGGTGGGGTCTAGATGTGTGACACACCTTTTGGGGGCAAGACAATTGTAAGAGGGACTTTACCTTACAAATGCAATCAGTGTAACCTGGTTTCTTATACCCTCAATGAATCCACAACAACAACAAAAAGGCTTATGGGAACTTACCACAGAAATGAAAAACATATACATGTTTTGTAATTTGTAACTTCAAACCCTTACTGTTATCAAACCTTAACAAAATCTGTAAGAAAGCTTCTGTGATATTTTGTGTATTGAGGAGGATAACTGGAAAAATATAAGTTAAAAACCTGAGTACCATGATGACAGTGATAGTCCCTATTTCATTCCCTGGATGTTGTACCCTCAATGTTATTTGTTGAATGAATGAATGAATGAATGAATGAACAAATGCACAAGAACATGAGCAAATGTTCTTGGAATTGGAACTAGTTTCCTTTGAAATGAGACTATAGTTCCAATTAAACCATGGATAAAGGAGACAAAGAACTTTGCTTATGGTTGTTACATGAAAGCCACTGAAATGCTGTTTTACAATGTGTTTCACTGAACCAGCACCTTCAAGTGTTAGAATATTAGTGAATTTGTAACAATTACCACAATGTGATCTACAGAAGATTAGGGCTCTTGGCAGTTAATAGATGTTAGTTATAGAAATGTTTCAGTGTTCCCCATTAAATCGTTTGTGGTATGTATGTGTGTATCTATCTATTGATCTATCTATCTTGCCATGTCACATGTTTTGTTCTGTATGTTGGAGGAAAAACAGCAAACAGTATAACATTTTTGCCTTTATGTACCATATATTTTGGTGGGAAATTTAAAAAATGAACAATTATATATTGTATATTCTAAAGAATTTCTATGCAGACTTTCTTTTTCTAACATACTTTAGAAAATTAGAAAACAAAGGTTATTGTCACAAACATCATTTGATTTGAATATTTGTACCCCTCCCTCACAATGCATCTGTTACAATTCTAACCTCCAATGAGGTTATGATATTAGGAGGTTTGGCATTGGGATATAATTAGGTTTAGACGAATATATGAAGGTGGAGGCCCAATAATAGAATAGTGTCCTTATAAAAAGAGGAGAGAATAGAGCGCTCTTGTTCTGTCACGTGATGACACAGCAAGAGCAATCCAGGTGGAGGCCCCTCACCAGAAACCCAACACTGCTGGGACCTTGAGCTTGACACATCCAGCCTCTACAACTGGGAGGAGACATTTTCTGTTGTTCAAGCTGCCCAGGCTGTGATAATTTGTTATGATAGTCCAGGATGACTATGATAGACATCTTTCACATAATAGGCTTGATGTTACTTGCTTGGGATAAAACTGTTGATGATGAATGATGCCGCAAGGAGCTCACAAATGAGGGGAATTTTCTACACTGATCGATTTTACTTCAGTGTGTTCTGTTCCATAAACACATACAATATAAACTGGAGTGCAGAAGAGTGGTAACCTAGCTGTCGATATGTGAGAAATCAAGCAAACTTCTTTTTTGAAAAATGCTTCTATTGAGTCTTAAAGTGCACATCCTTGGTTAATGGTTTTGGTCCATTAGCACTGCCCAACATATGGAGCAGAGAAAAATGATGTATTTGGAAATTGAGACAAAAAAACGATGTCTCTGGAAATTGAGATTAAAAAACTAAAAAGGATGTACATAGCCATACAATCTAGAAATATTAAAAGAATCGTCCAAGAGTGCTAATAGTTTGATGTGATTTGCTTTTCAGACACATTTCTAGGTATGAGATTAATGATGCTGATTCTAATAACACTATGGAATAACTAATATATAACAGGGTATTTCAAAGTACTTTGGCTGCCCATAACAAAATACCAAGGGCTGAGTGGCTTGGACAACAGAAATTTATTTCTCATAGATCTGGAGGTTGAGAATTCCAAGATCAAGTTTCAGGCCAGCTAATTCTTGATGGAGGCTCTCTTTCATGGCCCTTTATACTGTCATATTAATTTTAACTACCTCTTAAAGTTTTTATTTCCAAATACAGTTAGAGTGGGGGTTAGAGATTCAGTATGTTAGTACTTTGGGGGACACAATTCAGTCTGTAGCAATGGGACCCTTGTAAGCTCCTTATATGAAATCTTCCTTTAAACATTCTTAGAATTTCTAAATGGTGGGTACTACTATTATCCTCATTTAAAAGTGTTATTATACCAAATCAAGGAGATGATGCAGGTTATCCAAAATGCCTGGGACTGGAAATATTATAGACTTTGATAAATTTCCATACTTGGGATACTTGCATACACATAATGAGATAATCTTGGGGATAGGATTCAAGTTTAAGCACAAACTTTATGTTTTTTATACACTTTATACACATAATCTGAAAGTAATTATCTAAAATGTTCTTAATATTTTTGTGCCTGGGCTTGGCACCCATAGCACAGTGGTTCCGGCACCAGCCACATACACTGAGGCTGGTGGGTTCAAACCCAGCCCAGGCCAGCTAAACAACAATGACAATTGCAACAAAAAAATAGCCAGGCATTGTGGTGGGTACATGTAGCTCCAGCTACTTGGGAGATTGAGGCAAGAAAATCGCTTAAGCCCAAGAGTTTGAGGACTACCTATATACAAGTATAGAGGAAGTGAGAGAAAATGTTTTACTAAAAGATGGCCACTTTGTTCTCATGACCCCAGAAGCATGTTTGCAGCAAAAGCTAATATGTAAAGCTGCTGTGTGAATGCTCCAGAGAGCTGTGATCAAGGGGTCTTCAGTGATCCTTCTCAGAACTTCATTTTATCATGTGAGCAAATCACTCTATGCCAAGGGGCTGGTAGACTGGGGATGAAAGACTCCATTCTTGGCAAGGGAAAGCACCCCCAGAAAAAATAAAAAAGTAAGCTGAGTGAGTCAGAACAAAGAAAAGTCAGTTCATTTGCCTTTAAACCAGTCGTTGCTATATCTCTTATCTGAGTGAGTTTCCTGCTTCTCCTAGAGCTCTTGTCTAGGAAAAGCTAGGGGATACAGATTACAACCACCCCTGCTGGGTCTGTGAACACTCTGAGGAATAATGGCCATAGAATATGCTATGGCAAGGCTGGAAAGATGCATTAACTAAGCTGTTTCCTGTCCAGTAAACAGACAAAGCATATACCCCTTGTGGAGATTTTCATTTAGCTGGGGCAGAGATCAAGGGAACAGCATGAAGCCCTGAAATATGGGCAAAAGAGCTTATATCCCTTATGGCAGAGAAAGACCCTCCATGGTGGTGATGAGAGAAAAATTCCTCTCTCCCACCAATTCTTTAGAGGAGATTGATGCCAGGGGCATTTTACTCCACTGGGAACTACCCAAGTTTAACCCCTCCCTAAGAATCTGTGTGTGTGATCTCAGACAGGAGGCTGCCCCCACACAAGGCTCAGGTTCCAGATTTCTCAAGGCTGCTCAGACCCTTAAAGTTAATGATGATAAAAACAATAGGAGCTTACATGATCTCTTAGAGAAATTGCTGGTATCTTTGTTCCCTCCCTCAGCTTATCCTCTGGGCAAATAGCCTTCAATAAAAGCTGAGTGGAATAGACACTTAGAGCCCATCCCCAGAATCCCACAAATGGGCAGTGGTCCCCTAAGTTCCCACCTTTGAAAATTCTGTGTTTCTTGTTTCTTTCTTTCTCCTCATTTCTAACTTTATGTTTCTTTAGTCAGTTGCTTCCAGTTCCACAGGTCTTAGTGGAACCTGTTGGGCAGGACCCCGACACAAGGAAAAAATGTAAGTAAAAAGAACGAAACACTGGAAAGGAAAAAAACAACCAAACAAAAACTAGAATTGTCACTCAAATAAAATCAGGCAAATTTATGGTCATAAGTAAATAAATACAAACACACACATACACAGTGGAGGTCCAATAATTAAGTTCTCAAACTCTTCCTGGAAAAAGTGCTACATACCTCACTGATGATCACTACATTCATCTTTGAAATAGTCCCCTTGGGAGGCTATGCACTGATGTCAGCACATACCCCACCTTTCAAAGCAATGTTGCAACTCTTTTTCTGAAATGACTATCAGAACTGTCATCATATGGTATACAAAAACACACAACAACAACAATCAAAAGCACTCAGCAAGACACCACTACACTGTCAACACAAATCCAGCTGTGAACACATATATACCAAGGTTATGAAACCTCACTGAGTTGTTTATACAATGCTGCCAAGTTCATGAACTTAATTGTCAGCCCTTCCTGTGATGACAGCTCTAATAGCCATTTCAGAAAGAGTTGCAAAATTGCTTTGAAGTGTACCAGGTGTTGGTGTGAGTGCATAGCTTCCCAAGGGGAATACTTCAAAGATGACTCTGGTGATACTCAGAAATGAGGTAAGTAGTATATTTTCATGTAATTAATTGTCACATGTCATATATAGTATTAGCTTGATCAATTCTAAATGCAGCTAGAAAACTTGATTCTGTCATTAGAGCAAGAACTTAGAATTACATATGGCTATTTACTTTAGACATATTATAAATACTGTAACAACTTATTACATCATTAATGAAACATTAGAGCACAGTATTGGATTTAGTTATTTAACAGTTTTAAATAATAATACCAATAGCCAAGTATTTAATATTAAGGCTTATAGATTTAAGGTAATTTAAATATTAAATATTAAAAGCTCTGATTTCTATTCTATAGTTTTCTTCACCCTCCACGATTTTGATTTAAAGTAAAAACCCATTTAGAAGCCATTTAGATTTTTCTCTTTTTCTGATATCCCAAATGTAATCTACCTGTATATAAAATCCATGTTATTTGCTTTGCCCAAATAATATATGGATATTATATGTTTGTTTTAGTTCCATTCCTAGCATAAATAGACTTTTTAAAAAAATCTCAGGTCTATGTAAATAGCCCAACTGGGTCGTTTCTTTTCATCCTAATCAATTTTCAACAACAATTTTATACAGCAATTATAGGAACTTTAAATAATATCAGGGAGGTGCTATCCCCTAAACTGCATTGTCCCTTCAATAACTTTCACTTATATTTACCACAGTATCCAAATTATTATGTCTGCAAGGACATGTACTCCACTGTTGAATTCCATAACTTGCGCCCTTTGTAGTCGCTTTTTCTCTTTGTAGCATTTCTCTCTCCTTCATTCTAATGAACTTTCTAAATGATGCATATCACCTATCCTATCTAAATCAATAGATATAGATGTTATCTATATCAATACACTGTTATTTCTTTTATTAATTGTACCGATTACATTTTGCTTAATAACTGGCATACAGAAGTACTCAAAAGTCAGGTAAATGAATGAATAGACAAATATTTTGTTTTAGATATGTATTCCAATGATCAGAATACAATCTCTGACCTCATGAATCTGGCATTCTCTGTGTAGGTATAAGTAACTTTCCATAACAGCATTAGAACAAACTAAACATTACAAAAAAAAGTAGACATCTGTTGAAATAGAGATAAAATATACTTTGGGGGACATTAAAATGAGCTTGGTAACCTGTGCTAATGTGTTTACTCATAAAGATCAGAGGTTTAATACAACAAAGGCTTAACTCACACTAACTTGATTGTGTGTTTGGCACTTTCTAGGACAACATTTTTGCACGGCATCAACTCAAGATCCTGCCTCAGTTGGCTCTACCCTCTCAACATACATTTCAGGTCACTGATGCAGGAAAGGAGGTTGCAGAGGATTAAATGACAGCTCTTGAATGCATCACTTCCACACACAGCCAGTTGTCCAGAAGTGGTCACGTGGTCCCCCTAACTGTAAAGGGTCTGGGCGTCCAGTAAAAACTTATGGACCATCCATGATCTGTGGATGTCCTGGGGAGGTGATTTTAGAGGATGGTAGGTTTGTCAACCAAATAGGAGGTAATAAATGACTGAGAATTTTGTGAATTGAAAATATAATGTCATTGTATTCAAAACTACATTTTGCAGTAGCTATGAGTATTAGAGATAATTACATGTTGTAATAATATTAAATAATATAATGTTGTCTCCATTTTTCCTCCAGAATATTTCACCTAATTTTAATTACAATAACCCCGTAGAGCTGTAATGTAAAACTGCTCATGCCTCTTTGAGCCCGCTCTAGATAAAAAATAACAGACAATACTCTTTAGTTTAAGAAATCATTTGCATTTCTCACTTGAAGAGACATTGAATGTTTCTCAAAAAACCAGTGAAAATAACACTACTCATTTTCAACAATATATATGACTCAAAACACCATCTATAAAAGAATATTTAAGTTAGCACATAAAAAATCCATACTCGGGTGGTGCCTGTGGCTCAAGGAGTAGGGTGCCGGTCCCATATGCCAGAGGTGGTGGGTTCAAACCTAGCCCTGGCCAAAAACCAAAAAAAAAGAAAATCCATACTCATGGATTTCTTTTAGCTATAGTATAATAATTTATATTTTTAAACCTCTTCAACTTCTTAAACTTTATTAAAACACAAGTAAAAATGAAAAAAAAAAAACACATGTATATTGAGTAAATACTTTTCGACAATTTTTCAGTCAAGCAAGTTTATTCTTGACCTAAAATCAAAAGCACCAATTTTGCTATATAAAGATAGAACAAAACAAAAACAAATCACTAACATTTGGCTTAGAATGTAAAAGACTCCTAATATAAAAATACATTCAGAATTAGAATCTGAAGCAGAATTCTTAAAATCTAGAATTTACAAAATAACAGCAAAAGTGTGTTTTCAGCTAAGAAAAAATATGAATTTCTGCACGTAAGGAGTATTCTTTCTTGATTTTTCATATTTATTAATACATAGACAGATGAATACATAGATGAGGATTATATATGTATGCATATATATTTATATGTTAATATGTGTGGATATATTTATATTTATATGTAATAAATATATATATAAATAAATATATATTTAGAAATTATGTGTGTGTTTGTGTGTGTGTATGTATGTATAGGCAAACTTCATAGATATCAAAGTGGGGTGGCTGTGTAAATTTCTTAAAATAAGAAAATGATAAAATTTGCTGCATCGATGGACTCTTCCTTTCATAATACAGTTCTCTGTAGCATGTATTGATATTTGATAGTATTTTACAACAGCAGAATATTTTTCAAATTTAGAGTAAATCTTCTCAAAACCTGCGACTGCTCTATGAACTAAGTTTATGTATTATTCTAAACACTTTGTTGTCATTTCATCAATGTTCACAGCCTCTTAACCAGGAGTAGTTTCCATTGCAAGAAACTACTTCTTTACTTATTCATAAGATATAACCATTTATATTTTAACAAGAAGCTACAGCAATTCAGTCATATTTGCAGACTCTACCTCTAATGGTAGTTCTCATCTCAAATACATATATATTTAGTAGAGATGAGATCTCTTTCTTGGTGGTCTCAAACTTCTGAGTTCAATTCAGCAGCTGCCTCAGCTTCCCACAGTGCCAAGGTTACAGGCATGAGCCACCACACCCAGCCTTGTACTATTTTCTTATCATTCATGTGTTCACTGGAGTAGCACTTTTATTTCCTTTAAGAATTTTTCCTTTGAATTTACAACTTGGCTGTTTGACAAACGAGGCCTAGCTTTTAGTCTATCTTAGCTTTTGACATGCTTTCTTCCCTAAGCTTCATTATTTCTAGCTTTTGATTTAAAGTGGCAGATGTGAGACTCTTTCTTTCATGTGGACACTTAGAAGCCATTATAAGATTGTCAATTAGCCTAATTTCAATATTATGGTTTCCCAGGGAATAAAAAATCCCAAGATGAGGAAGTGAAATGGGGAAATGGCCCTTCAGTGGAGTAGTCAGAACACACAGAAAAGAAGCTTTTACTTCTTAAGTTCACAGTCCTACAAGTTCATGGTGGTCCCAAATAATTGCAGTAGTGACATCAAAGGTCACTGATCACAGAGAACCATAACTGATACAATAATAATGAAAAACTATGAAGTATTAGGAGAATTACCAAAAGTTGATGTAGAGACATAAGTGAACGCGTGCTATTGGAAGAATGGTACTGATAGATTTGTCCAATTCAGGGTTTCCACAAATCTTCAATATTTAAAAATTGAATATCTACAAAGCACAATAAATCAAAGCACTGTGAAAATGAGACGTGCCTACGTTAGAGATAGGTCTATTATGTAGTAGTTATATATCAACCATGTATAAAAATTTTATACTCTGATTATAAACATTATACATATGACATATATTGAAAATGTATATAATATTCATATTTATTTAAAAAGAACATTCCGAGAAACATTGGTATGAAGCTTAGAAGACATTTCTATAGCCTAAGAAAATAAAAGCGTGGTATTACTACAACAAACACATCTTGACTTTCTATTATTTAAGTATCAGGGATTTTTTTTTTTTTTTTCAAAAAGTTGGTCTTGTCTTATTTCTCACTTATTGGGAGTTCGAATTTTAAGGGAATAATAATAATACAAGATCTGACAATTAAGTTTGCTAAGTTGCCACTGTGGGCTTATGTTGGTGGCACTATACAAACAACTCAGTAAGGTTTCATAACCTTGGTGTATCTGTGTTTGTGTTGATGTGTGGTGGTGTCTTGCTGAATGGCATTCTTTATTGTTGCGTGTTTTTGTGTGCCATTGCAAGAATGTAGGGGCTTCAGTGAGAGCAAAGGACAAACATCCATAAATTTTCTGTTAAACTTGGCAACAGAGGAAGTGAAATTAGAGACAGGTTAGGCCAAGTTCACAGGGAAAATGCCATGAAGAAAATGGCAGTGTACAAATGAATTAAACATTTCTCTGATGGGAAAAGAAAATATCACTGATGAAGAGAGGTCAGGGTAGCTAGTAAGTAACAAGAAGAATGATGAAAACATTGTAAAAGTTTTCAAATTGTGCATTGAAATCATCAGCTGACTGAGAAGCATAGTAAAGCAAGTAAACATCCATGAGAAACAGTTGGCAAAATCACAACCGAGATCTTGGCCAACAACTCATGGCTCTTGATCATGATAGTTCACCAACTCACACCACACTGTGAGGTAGGTTTTAGCCAGGAAAAAAATAACTGTGTTGGGACACCCTCCCTGCTCACTTGACTTGGCACCCAGTGAATTTTTTCTTTCCCCACGATGGGCCAGAGGTCAAACAAAAGGACTTTTCTTCTCAAAGCCTTTCTGTTGCTAAATTATTCTCCCCACAGCCAAGAAATAATATAAACATCTTGCCTCAAAAAATAGAACCAGCTTACTCTATTATTTTACATTTTTTAAGAACAAAAGGGCTATAATTTTACAATGTGTATTAATGTGGAAATTTTAAAAATGTATTTTCTTGCCAAGTACCCTGGGATTCCTAAATTCTGTTACTGAAAATGCAGCTGTAATTTATTCACTTCAGGAATTTTTCTCATTTCATTGTGTGGTCTCAGCATTGTAAGAAAAACTGAGCATGACTGGAAATCACATCTATTATCTAATACTTGGTTTCTCCACAATTATTCAGACACATGTATAAATTCTTTCACAGTAATTACCTAGCCCAGGGTTTTCTATTATCTCAATTTTGCCAGATTAACAAGGATTTAAAATCGTCTCCCAAAATGTTGCAGGAGTGTTATTCATTAAGAAAAAGACCCTAGGTTTTCAGATGAGCCAATTACATGAAATCTCATATTTCTGTGCCAGTTTTTGAGGAGATATTATTGTTTCTCTATAAATTCTAGCTTGGATCCACACTGGATGGAAATATTGAATGTGACTTTTGTGGTTATTTAAAAAGGAGAATAATGAAAAATTATGGCGCTCTTTAGTCAAGAGTAACAAGGATGGATACTAAAGCCACAGATGAAAGAAGGATGAATCCACAAGGAAAATGCTTGGATTCAGGTAACATAGTCTTTACCTGTTGTTAACAAAGTGGCAAGAAAAATTGTAAATTCACCCATTTATTTAGCCCAGTCATGCCCGTGCTATTTTTTTCTTATAGAGCCCTGGACTTTCTTTTTGTAGCACTTACCACTTTTGTTATTATAAACACATGTGAGAATTGTATTACTAACACCCCCCTCCATAACAAGAACCTAAACTCTATGAATATAAGGAATGTGGATATTTTTTTCTTTCTTGCTGGCAAATTGTAAGCCTTCAATATATATGTAAAGAAAGTTACTGAATGAAAATTAGAAAATTATTTCATAAGTAATAGAATTGTGATTACTTATCTACAGTGGATTGGTCTTATTTCTTGTTTTCTATATTTATAGAAAGGAAAAATCATATAATTCTTGGTGTGCTTCTAATTTTCTGTGAAATAAAAATATCATATTTGGAACTGTGGAGACACTAGGCTTACATGGAACATTCCTTCTTTCTCTCTGGTTTTATGCTTCACTAGCAATGATAGTTAACAAAGGATCATTTTCTAATACCCCCTTGAACATGGAATAGGACATTATTCACAGACTCGCAAACATAAAGTGAGTCTTATAAAAACTAAGGTTTCATGAGTTTAAAAACAATTTTGCTGCAATTTTTAAGACTTCCAGGACAATTTATTTTCAATAAAAATTCAGCTGTCAATATTTAAATAACTAAGAGAAATACATTTAGATGTATAAAATTAAAATTATATGAGGGTTTAGAATATAGCTCCAATATAGGTAACTTCAATAAAATAAAGCTTTCCAGTGTTCTGAATACAGTAAGTCACATGAAATACTTATTGTCATCAATAGCTTCTTGGAAACTATCATTTTAGGTAAAATGACACAAAATAAAATCAATTTTTTATTTTTTCTCATCAATGTTAAAATGAAATTAAAAATAATATTCAAAAATAATATTATTTGAGGCCTTGGTGTGCATTGTTTCACGTAAAGTCAGTTTTCAAGAACTTATCAATGAATTTAAATAAGGACAATAAAGTCCATTGAAAATTCTTGTATTTAGTCATGTATGTGAGTCACTAGGAAAGTTTTGAGACAGACTGTGTTACAGTCTGTTATCTGACTTCCAAGAAACACAGTCAATAGTGCCCTTTCTGATTCATTCTCGCAAGTTTCAGCTTGATCAGCTGATTGATGTTGTTGGGAGGATTTCATTTGTTTCCTTCCCTGAAGCTTTTATGTTTTCTTGATTTTTGTGTATCTCAAAATTTTTGTGATGACCCATGTATACCTATTTGCTGTTATATTTCAGTCCCTGGTTAGACTCCATTCTAAGTGCTAAAATGGTCGGGCTTCATTCTCTATGAATGTTTTCGGTTTTATGGAAAATTAGAATGATTTGGAGTTGCAGTGTGTTCCTCTTTGGCACACAAAGACCTAATAAGGTAGCAAGATAAAGGAGAAAGACCACAATATTAGTCATAAGCATATCAAGAGGAAAAATTTAATTTGCATAAATTATTAGGTGCATTGACCTTGGGTTGGTAAGTTAATTCTTCTGGCCTTAATAGATACGTCATAAAATTAAATGCACTACCAACATCCACTCTTACTACCAACATCCACTGCTTAGAGAGCAGTGAAGAACACAAAGTCTACAAACATGATGTGAAAACACTGAAGGACCACTTAAAGTTATTGTTTTATTATTAATATAATAAAAGCAGAAAATGTAAGAGGGCTAGAACATATCTAAAAACTTAATTACCAACAGAAAATTTCTCAAAGTTAGAGAATCAATCATCAGATATTTTAGAATTGGACTAAACTTCAAATTGAATATTAATGAAGAAAAAGTTTTAATTTACAGAGGTTTACTTCCATTTTTTTAAGCATCTAAGGCCCCCTACATCTAAGGAGCGCGCACACACACACACACACACACACACACACACACACATGCATGCATGCGTGTGCACAGACACCCCAGAAGAAGTTTTCCAAAATCTAGTTTAATATTATGAGAAACTATACCTTCAGAAACCCCAAAAGGAAACTCGACCACTGTTTCAACTCTTCACTGTGTTTATGACAACTGTTAAGTGCTACAAATGCTAGCTGCCAGCACTCATTAGGATTATGTGAGAATTCCCTTTTGAACCTGCTGAGATTCATTGATTGATTCTGACTCTCTAGCATCCCTATCATTTAAGGTTAAACTAGAAACATCTTCTCACTCTTGGGTGGATGCAATTGGCAATGACATATAAGGGCCATTAACTGGCTTCTATTATCATTTGTGAAAAAAAAAAAAGTACCTTAGCTAGTATGATTGGTACATTGAACTAATAATGAAAATGCTTTTTCCCCTGGCTTACACTTTATCAATTGATGCATGTGCTCTTACAGGAGGAAAATATCAATTTTTTGAGCCTTGGCAGATTCCTCCACACTGTAACTATTGCTTATGGTGATTGAATGCTAAGGATCATGTGAAATGCCAAAGAGGAAAGTATCTTATAGAAGAAATGCGGATTACTAATTCCTATCAAGGGATTAGAGGAGAGTTACCGAACAATAACCAGAGCTAATTTCCAATATGGTATGATAATGACAACATGATGAACAAATCTAAGAAAGAATATTGTCAAAACTTAGCAATGGAGACCCTTTGAGAAAACCACCACTTGGAGAACAATTTTTCTAATGGCTAAGCATTCACGAAAGGCAGAGATGGAAACCTGTTATTACTGGGCTCAGTCAGGAGGGCTACTTCTTTCTTTTCTTTTCCATTTTTCTAGGCTATTTTAGCATAATTATTCCATGCAGATTTTTAGAGCTGTGACATTCTTAATGAGCCTTATGTATATAGAGCATCTTTCTTTGTCATCTGGGAATAAAAAAACATTACTAGCCTTTAGGGGCTATAAAATTTAATCAAGGTTTTCATTGATGCTTTTAAGACACTATAAAATTTCCCTTAGTCCAGATTTCATATGAAAATATTTTTAATAACAGATTTATCTACACTAGCATCTCCCAGCCAAAGACAGCAAAAGAGAGCTTTTAGATAACTCATTACTGTCATTTGATAACATTATTTTTCCAAATCTAATTTTTATTTGGTTATCTAGGAAGTGAATTTTGATTTTAGGGAATATGAAAGGAAAGTTAACCTTTATTTTCGATTTTCATTTGTGTTTTTTGTTAAACAACTCTGAAATTTAGAATGGAGAAAACTTGGAGTACAAAGAGAAATAAATGAAATAAAAACAGTGGGAAAAACATAAGTAAATCATTTATACTGATATGCACATACAATTCCGGGAAACCATAAGCTTGAAAAACAAAACCTGGTGTAGTTTGTGAATAAAGTCTTCTCCACCCCTCCCCCTTTAAATGTTCAAATTCTAATAAGCCCTGTGAATATGCTACTTCACATGGCAAAGGGGATTTTGCAGATATGATTAAAATTAAGGATTTTGGAATAAATATGTTATGCTGGTTTATTAATGAAATTAGAAGTATCCTTAAAAGAATTAAAAAAAGAGATTTGACTATGAAAACAGACAAAGAACGATATAGCCTGGGAAAAACTCTGTGGGCCACTGATGCTTTTAAAGGTGGATGAATTCCTCTGTAAACCAAGGAATTCAGCCAGTCCCTAAAAACCGGAAAAACAGGAAAAAAAATGTCCCTGTAGAGATTCCAGATGTACTGCAGTAGTGACAAAACCTAGCTTTTAACCCATTGAGACTCATGTCTTCTGACCTACAAAACTGAAAGATACTAAAGTTGCACTGTTTTGAATGACCACATTGGTGGCAATTGGTTGCAGAAGCGATAGGAAATTAATAATACCCCCAGCAAATTCACAGATAGTAGAAAGTAGCCTTGCCAGAGAGTGACATCAGCAAGATGGCCGGCTAGAAGAACTTAGCACACTCATTTCACCCCAAAGATAGTCAAAAAGACAAATAAACAATTACATGTCAATAAAACACAACTGAAAGGAATTGCCAGAGTATATAAAAGGAGTCACAAAAACCCTGGTGAGTGCAGAAACTAAGGCTAGCCAGAGAGAGAAAGGAATGGAACACCTGACCTCCACCCTCCCATTCCCTAGCCAAGAGCAGCTTAGAACCAGGAGAAACATTCTCTTCTTGGGAAAAAATAAGCAAGAGAATTTTATCGTCTGCTGTCAACACCTTGGGCACCTACGGTCCTCCCAGGCAGGGAATACTTCAGTCTTCCTGGCACGGAGCCCAGCTGCAGGAGCTTCCCGTAGTCCATATAGTTGTGCTTCCCCCAGGGAAGGAGCCAACCATGTGTCCTATCCGCTGAGGCACGGTGTGGCTACCAGGCGACTGCACTGCACCATGTGGGAACCAGAGCTGCTATCAGACTGTGTCCTGCTCTCGGGGCAAGAGGCCATGGTACCTTCCTTTCCTGAGCCGCCCGCAAGCTGCTGTTGCACCCTACAAGCCCCAGAGCCTTTTCACCTATCCCTATCAGTCGCAGCTGTGCCCTGCCCCCAGGAATTTGAGCTGAAGCTGTTCACTGCTTTCTGGGGAAATGGTGGCTTAGTGGAGCTACTATATTCACCTCTCCCAATTGCTGCTGCATCCTGCACTGCAGGACTCCAAGCAAATGCTGTGTAATCTCACCTAACGACTGATGCCTAGCAGAGAACCACACCATCTACCCTTCACAGTCCCTTCTGTGCCCTGTCCCAGAGGCTTGTCTAAGGCTGCACACCACCTTGAGGAAATGGTGTTTTGCCAGAAGTGTTCCATATACTTCTGTTAGACACTGTTGCTCTTTGGCCCCAGTGCTAGAGTGAAATTAGCATCCAGCATCCTGCAGAGGTGGTGCCTTATTCACTCAGAGTAGTCATGCCCCACCCCCACCTCCGCCAGCCCCTGCACCTAAGCTGAAGAGGACCATTGCCTCCTAGGAAAACAGCTTCTCAGGATCTCAGAGCAGCCATTGCTCCCAGAATGCCAACGTTGAACCGTGTTCCGCCTCCCACATAGAGCCATTATGTACAGCTATATCAAAGCTAAAATAGCACTCTGGATACAGGGAAATGGTGCCTTGGCTACCCAGAGCAGTCATGACCCCTTGTATGGAAGGCAGGCAGGCTGAATTCTTCACAGACCTTGCAACACTCAGGGTAAAGTGCCCAGTCAGGAGAATGTCTATGTGACTATCTCTGCATGGAGATTCAGATGTACAGGTGGACTAAGACATTTAGATTCTTGATCAGTAGTTTAGAGAAGTTAAGATAGCTCAAAAGGACAAAACTTGTTTCCCCCCTTCTCTTCTCCCTGTATACATTCTCTGGCCATTTCATATGCCCCATTACCTTACTGTAGGAGACTGAGCACCATGCTTATAGGAACAGTCATCCATTCTTGAGGGAGGCTCTGGGAACAGGACAATCTCCTGGCCGGCAGGGAGACGGGAGACGTTTTTGCAGCCTGGAGACAACTTTCAAGCAACTGAGTGCTCTAACAAGATAAGATCAGCTGTTCATTAGCAAGTAGGTGTTAGACTTTGAACATTGGTGGTAGATGAGGGTGGGAGTAGAACCTAGAGTGAAAGAGCAGGTAGTGATCATTAAGCATGTGGTCCTTGTACCTAGGGCTCCAAACACCTGTTGTATATTGTTTCAATAAAAGGCCACAGCGGAAGTTACTTGGGGTTCCCTGCACGTTTGGGGAGTCTCATCTCTTGCAAGCCTGTACTTTTCAATCCGTGTACAGGCTGTTTCCTGCGTGCGGCCCCGACTACAGTGTCACCGACACCTTATATTCCTATTTACCCAACTGCTGCCCTTTATCCAACCTTCCTGGGGGCCTTGAGCTCCCCTTCCTTTTATCTTTAACTGCTGTGCATTCTTGCACATTTACTCTGTTGCTGTACTCAATAAAAAACCCTGGGAAAGTAGAAGGGAGCTGCACTGTTCTGAGCTGGTAGCAGGCATGAAAGACTGTGTATGTCTCCTCAGGCTTTCAGGCTTTTATGCACTAAGTTTGCACGAAAGCCTTATGTTTTCCCAGCACAGTCTTTCTTGTCAACTATTGTCCCAGGTTGGGACCCCAAAGGAACTCTGACACCCTTGAGCTGAAGTGGCACATCACCTTGCAGAGACTTGGTGCCTTGGCTGAGCTAAGCAGGCACACATCTATGGCAAAGCTGATGTGATATCTCATATCTTAGGGAAACAGCAGTTTCCTATAGGCCAAACTATTAGTACCCAGATTCTTAATAGCTGGAGTTGGATTATCCTCCTAGAGATTGAGATGCTGGGACATCCTCCTCCCAAAGGGCAGGGAATCATAACTATGTTGCTCCCTGCCCTCTAGGGCCCAAGTGAGAGATGTGCTCACCATTCCAGTGACCTTGTTGCTATTGCACCTGACTTCACAAAGTCTGGAATGCTGCTGAATACCACCTTCCCAGGGTCCAGAGTTACTAATACATGATCCCCTGGGACCTGAGTTAACACTGAGCTCTGTGGCTACTATTCCTAAATTGAAGCCATTCCCAGTTCCCTGGGTGTAAATGTCCAGAGCACATCTGCATCACTGGAGCTGGGCCAGTGTTGTGCCCTGACTTCCAGGGTCAGAATCATAACTACAGTCTGTACCCCTGCCTGTTTGCAATCTTCCAGCAGGTTCCCCTGAGTCACAGATTCTAGATCTTGGGAATCTACATCTAAATTTTTTCTAAGACAGTTAACTTGTACCCCAAGACCCAAGAGTTACGATAGGTTTGCAAGATCCTGTATCTAAGACCTAAGCACCACAGACACTCAGAGCAGCTACATCCTAGAACACGATACTGTTGAAATTGCTTGTGGACTGTGTCAGACCTAGCCCTAAGAGAAATCTCCTTACTAAATCTCCTCATTGGAGAGAAAATGAGAATAGGGGGACCCAAAAGTCATTACCACTGAGGATCTCAATAATCTATACCACCATCATGCCTCTGCCATCAACTTCTACAGCCTAGGCTACTAAATTAATCACAGTTATGAGTGATCTTGGTCACAACTAAAGGAGCTGCATGGAGGCTATACCAGAGCATCTACTTGAAACCACGGTTATAATACCCTTCTAAACCAGTATAGTAAGAATGATCTGCATGTGAAAATATTTCTCTGTAAAATACACTCTGTAATATTTGGAAGATGTTATTGTTTCAACAGATACACAGATATCAAGGCAAAGGCACAAAAAGCATAACAAAGCCAGGAAATACGGCATCACTGAAAGAACACATAAACCCTCCAGTGAATGACCACAAAGAAACGGAAATCTATAAGTTGCAGGAAAGAAATTCAAGATAATGATTTTTAAGGAAACTCAACAAGATGTAAGAGAACTCAAACAAACAATTCTAAAAAATCAGAAAAATGATTCATAATTTTAAATGAGAAATTTAATAAATAGATATTATAATAAATAAATAAGTAGAAAATCTTGGAGTTGAGTAATTCGAAAAACAAAATAAATAAACATAGCAAGACCCTTCAATAGCAGACTAGGTTAAGCAGAAGAAAGAACCTCTGAAGTTGAATATGAGTTTTTTGAAATGACCCTGTCAGAAGGAAAAATAAATGAATAAAAATAAAGAGTGAAGGCAGCCTACAGGATATAGAACAAAATCAAGTGAATAACATTTGCATTATGAGAATTCAAGAAGGAGAAAAGAAAAAAAATGAAATAGGGACAGAAAGGTTGCCTAATGAAACAATTGCTAAAAACTTTCCAAGATCTGGAAGAGATATGCACATCCAGATACATGAAGCTCAAAACACACTCAATCCAAAAAAGTCCTCAACAAGACATATTATATATAAAATATCAAAAATCAAAGATAAAGAGAGAACTTCAAAAGCAGCAGGAGAAAAGTGTCATGTCACATATAAGTTAACTACTTTTAGAATATCAGCAGATTATTCAGTGAAAACCCCAGAGAATGAGATTACATATTTAAAATGTGGAAAGAAAAAAAAAAAATACCTGCTAGCCAAGAATGTATAACTAGCAAACTTGTCCTTCAAATATACAGGAGAAATTTCTCAGATACCCAAAAGTGGAGGGAATTTATCACTCAAGAAATGTTGAATGATAAACATTTCACTTCAAGAAATGTTTATGGGGGTTCTTACGGTAGAAAAAAAAAAGAATGCTAATCAGTAATATGAAAATATATAAAAGTAAAAATTTCACTGGAAAAGTCAATAGATAATAAAATTCCAAATACACCAATACTATTATGGTGATCAATACATCAAATTTCTCTAGTATGAAGGTCAAAAGTCAAAACAATAAAAAATAACAATAGTGCAATAAGTCTTATGCACAATATGAAAATACATAAATTGTGACATCAAAAATACAAATTTCAGGGGGGAGTGTCTAAGTCTAAAGTTTTTGTATATGACTGAAGCTGTTATTAGTGAGAAATGATCTATTATAATTTTCAACAATGTGCTGCCAAAAAGAGACACACTTTAGACTAAAGGATACAAATCAGCTGAAAGTAAAGTGAAGAAAGAAGATATTCCATGCAAATCATAATTTAAAAAAAATGAGCTGGGCGGCACCTGTGGCTCAGTCAGTAAGGCGCCGGCCCCATATATCGAGGGTGGTGGGTTCAAACCTGGCCTCGGCCAAACCGCAACCAAAAAATAGCCGGGCATTGTGGCGGGCGCCTGTAGTCCCAGCTACTCGGGAGGCTGAGGCAAGAGAATCGCTTAAGCCCAGGAGTTGGAGGTTGCTGTGAGCTGTGTGAGGCCACGGCACTCTACGGAGGGCCATAAAGTGAGACTCTGTCTCTACAAAAAAATAAAAATAAAAATAAAAAAAAAAACAGAGCTGATTATTAAAATAAAAAAATAGATTTCAAGTCAAAAATGGTCACAAGGGACACAGAAGGACTTTAATAATAAATATATGAAGGAGATATAACAATTTCAAATATATATGCATCACTATCAGAGCATATAAATATCATACATAAAACAAATATTAATGGACACGAGGGGAGAAATAGACAGCAATACCACAATACAATGAACTTCGGTACTCCACTTTCAACAATGAACGCAACAGCTAGACAAAATTACTAAGTATATACTGAAATTGAGTATACTTGAGACAAAATAAATCTGACCCACAAACATTTTCTATTCAACAGCAGCAGAATAACATTCTTCCCAAAGAGAATATATAACATTTTTCAGGACAGTCTGGGCCAAAACAAGTTTTAATATTGTATAAAAAATAAAATTATAGAAAATATTTCTGACCACGATATGATAAAACCAGCTTTCCATAACAGGAAAAATTTTGGAAACTATACAAATACACTGAAATTAAACAACATACACCTCAGAAACCAATGGTCAATGAAAAACTTAAAACTCAAATCAAAAAGTTTCTAGAAACAAATGAAAAAAGAAAAGAAAAAACACATGAAAATCTATGGCCTATAGCAAAATCAGCAATCACAAAGATGATTATGGCCATAAATGCCTATATAAAAATCTAGAAAGATCTCAAAGAAATAAGCAAATAGTGTACCTTATAGAAATAAAATAAAATGAGAATAAATTAAAACAAAAATAGTAGAAGAAAATAAAGATCAAAGGAAAAATAAATATAATAAAGACTTAACAAAACAGATTTTTTTTTTAAATAAGAAACAAAATTAGGAAACCTTCAGCCAGACTAAGAAATTAAGGAAAAGACCCAAACAAAACTCAAAGATTAAAAAGTAAACAATATAGCTGATAACTACATAAAAACAAAGGATCATTAGAGACTATTATGAAGACTATATGCCACCAAATGAAAAAGCCTACAATAAATTCCTGGATGCATATAACATATTAAGATTTAATCATGAGGGAATAAAAATTTTAAATAGAACTATAATGAATAACAAGACTGAAACAAAAATAAAATGTCTCCTTTCAGAAAAAAACAAACAAAAAAAAAAAAGCCTAGGATAGAAAGGCTTCACAGCTGAATTCTATCTAACATTTGATGAAAACTACCCATCCTTTTCAAACTTGTTCAGAAAATAGAAGAGACAGGAAGTCTTTCCAAACTCATTCTTTGAGGCCAGAATTACCAAAACAAGGCAAGGACATAGCAAAAAAAAAAAAGAGAGAGAGAGAGAAAACTACAGGCTGATATTCCTGATGAACACTGTTGAAAAAATATTTAACAAAATCCTAGCAAACTAATAGGGCATCACATTAAAAAGATCATTCACCATTATTAAATAGATCCACATTCTATAGCCAACTGATTTTTTGACAAAGGGGCCAAAAACACACACTTGGGAAAAGATGGTCCTTTCAGTAAACAGTACTTGGAAATATTGGATATCATCATGGAGAAAAACTAAAATAGACACATGTCATTTACTATATCTTATGCAAAAACCAACTCAAAATATACTTAAGATTTTAAAAACTGTGAAACTACTAGAAGAAAACATTAGCAAAAAACTACATGTCATTGGTCTGGACAAGGAATTTTTGGATAAGATCTCAAAAGCAACAAAAACAAAGATACATAAGTGGGATTACATCAAATTAAGAAGTTTCTGCACAGTAAACAAAGCAAGCAACAGAATGGAGATACAACTTATAAAACGCTTGCAAACTAAACATCTAAAAGGGGTTAATATCCTGAAGATATAAGAAACAATAAATAATTCAAAGGCAAAACCCCCAAAATAATAAAAAATACTAATTTTGGGTTTAATTTATTCTTGTTTCTTTAGTTCTATAAACCAATTTAAAAATAAGCAGAAGATATGAATAGAGTCACTCCAAAGAAGACACGCAAATGTTCAACAGGTATACATGTACAAAACATTATTCTATGGCTCATACCCTAAGAGTTTTCTAGTTCGTACCTTTTCAGTATTCTTCAAATGCTTTCCTGATCACTCTAGAGTCCCTTCCTTAAACTTTTATTTTTCTTTTTTACTGTTATCTATTTATTTATTTTGAGACAGAGTCTCACTATGTTGCCCTAGGTACAGGGCTTGAATTATCTAGAGTAATTTTTGCATGTAAGTTTTATTCCAACTTCTGGATTCAATCAATGCAACTCGTTCTTGGGTTGGGTCAGCAAAGTCATGAATTAAAGATCCCTGGAAAGTGTTGATACGAGCATACGCTGATGTTGATGTATACAGATTATTGGAATAAGTGACCCTTATCTATTACTAACAAAATCCTGATGCCCCCAATAAAGCAACTCTTATGAAATAAGAGAGATTAATATTTGTAAAAATATTTCTATTGAGTTTTATAGTGTTGCATCCAGTGATCCAGGGAAGTCTCTCTCTCTCTCTCTTTTTTTTTTTTTTTTTTTGGTCCAAATTCATCAGATTTTTTTTTTTTTTTTTATAAGACATTGTCTCACTCTGTTTTCCTGAAGTTGAGTGCAGTAGTATCATCATAGCTCACAGCAACCTCAAACTCCTGGGCTCAAGTAATCCTCTTGCCTCAGTCTCCTGAGTAGCCAGGACTACTCAGGAACAAAATAAAACAGAGATCATGTGATCATCTCAATAAATTCAGAAAAAGAATTTGACAAAATTCAGTATGCTTCCACGATAAAAACCCTCAAAAACTAGGCATAGAAGAAACATATTTCAAAATTATAAAAGTCATATATGAAAACCCACAGCCAATATCATACTGAATGAGGACAATTTGAAAGCATTCCTTGTTAGAAGTGGAATAAGATAAGGATGCCCACTGTCACTATGTCTATTCAACATAGTGCTGGAAGTCCTAGCCAGAGAAATTAGGCAAGAAAAAAAAAAAAAAGATATTCTAGTTGGGAAAGAGGAGGTCAAACTATTACTTTTCACTGATATTATTATCTAATATCTAGAAAACCCCAAAGACTTCACCAACAGATGCCTGAAATTGATAAATAAATTTAGAAAAGTCTAAGATAACAAAATCAACATATGTGAAACAGCATTTCTCCCCCCCCCCCCAACTGAGACAGAGCCTTAACCTGTTACCCTCGGTAGAGTGCTGTGGCATCACAGCTCACAGCAACCTCCAACTCCTAAGCTTAAGCGATGCTCTTGTCTCAGCCTCCTAAGTAGCTGGGATCACAGGTGCCCTCTACAATGCCTGGCCATTTTTTGCAAACTAAACATCTAAAAGGGGTTAATATCCTGAAGATATAAGAAACAATAAATAATTCAAAGGCAAAACCCCCAAAATAATAAAAAATACTAATTTTGGGTTTAATTTATTCTTGTTTCTTTAGTTCTATAAACCAATTTAAAAATAAGCAGAAGATATGAATAGAGTCACTCCAAAGAAGACACGCAAATGTTCAACAGGTATACATGTACAAAACATTATTCTATGGCTCATACCCTAAGAGTTTTCTAGTTCGTACCTTTTCAGTATTCTTCAAATGCTTTCCTGATCACTCTAGAGTCCCTTCCTTAAACTTTTATTTTTCTTTTTTACTGTTATCTATTTATTTATTTTGAGACAGAGTCTCACTATGTTGCCCTAGGTACAGGGCTTGAATTATCTAGAGTAATTTTTGCATGTAAGTTTTATTCCAACTTCTGGATTCAATCAATGCAACTCGTTCTTGGGTTGGGTCAGCAAAGTCATGAATTAAAGATCCCTGGAAAGTGTTGATACGAGCATACGCTGATGTTGATGTATACAGATTATTGGAATAAGTGACCCTTATCTATTACTAACAAAATCCTGATGCCCCCAATAAAGCAACTCTTATGAAATAAGAGAGATTAATATTTGTAAAAATATTTCTATTGAGTTTTATAGTGTTGCATCCAGTGATCCAGGGAAGTCTCTCTCTCTCTCTCTTTTTTTTTTTTTTTTTTTTTGGTCCAAATTCATCAGATTTTTTTTTTTTTTTTATAAGACATTGTCTCACTCTGTTTTCCTGAAGTTGAGTGCAGTAGTATCATCATAGCTCACAGCAACCTCAAACTCCTGGGCTCAAGTAATCCTCTTGCCTCAGTCTCCTGAGTAGCCAGGACTACTCAGGAACAAAATAAAACAGAGATCATGTGATCATCTCAATAAATTCAGAAAAAGAATTTGACAAAATTCAGTATGCTTCCACGATAAAAACCCTCAAAAACTAGGCATAGAAGAAACATATTTCAAAATTATAAAAGTCATATATGAAAACCCACAGCCAATATCATACTGAATGAGGACAATTTGAAAGCATTCCTTGTTAGAAGTGGAATAAGATAAGGATGCCCACTGTCACTATGTCTATTCAACATAGTGCTGGAAGTCCTAGCCAGAGAAATTAGGCAAGAAAAAAAAAAAAAAGATATTCTAGTTGGGAAAGAGGAGGTCAAACTATTACTTTTCACTGATATTATTATCTAATATCTAGAAAACCCCAAAGACTTCACCAACAGATGCCTGAAATTGATAAATAAATTTAGAAAAGTCTAAGATAACAAAATCAACATATGTGAAACAGCATTTCTCCCCCCCCCCCAACTGAGACAGAGCCTTAACCTGTTACCCTCGGTAGAGTGCTGTGGCATCACAGCTCACAGCAACCTCCAACTCCTAAGCTTAAGCGATGCTCTTGTCTCAGCCTCCTAAGTAGCTGGGATCACAGGTGCCCTCTACAATGCCTGGCCATTTTTTGCAAACTAAACATCTAAAAGGGGTTAATATCCTGAAGATATAAGAAACAATAAATAATTCAAAGGCAAAACCCCCAAAATAATAAAAAATACTAATTTTGGGTTTAATTTATTCTTGTTTCTTTAGTTCTATAAACCAATTTAAAAATAGGCAGAAGATATGAATAGAGTCACTCCAAAGAAGACACACAAATGTTCAACAGGTATACATGTACAAAACATTATTCTATGGCTCATACTCTAAGAGTTTTCTAGTTCATACCTTTTCAGTATTCTTCAAATGCTTTCCTGATCACTCAGTTGCAGTTGTCACTGCTGTTAGGCAGGCCCGGGCTGGGCTTGAACCCGCCAGCTCTAGTGTATGTGGCTTGTGCCTTAGCCGCTTGAGCTACAGGCACCAAGTCAAAACATAGCATTTCTATGCACCAATAACAGTAACGTGAGAGTCAAATCAAAGACTCCCTACCTTTCACAATAGATACAAAGAAAATAAAAATCTTAGGAATATAATTAGCCAAGGAGGTGAAAGATCTCTACAATAAAACTATGAAACACTGACCAAAGAAATCACCTGACATAAAAAAAATGGAAGAAAACATACCATGCTCATGGATGAATAAAAGTAACATTGTTAAGTGTCCATATTGCCCAAATGATTCACATATTCAATGCAATCTCCATCAAAATACCCACATCGTATTTCATACATCAGAAAAAATCATTTAAGCTTCATTTGGAACCAGCAAAAAAGCCCAAATAGCCAAAGCAATCTTAAGCAAAAAGAACAAATCTGGAGGCATCATATTACCAGTGTTCAAACTATACTACAAGGCCAGGGTAACCAAAACAGCATAGTACTGACACAAAATTAGAGACATAGTCCTATAGGACAGAACAGAGAACCAAGATATAAAATCATATTTATATATATACAGACAATTGATCTCAGTTTGTTACCCTGAGTAGAATACCATGGCGTCATAGCTCACAGAAACCTCTAACTCTTGGGCTCAAGTGATCTTCCTGCGTCATCCTCTTGAGTAGCTGGGACTACAGGTCCCCATCACAATGGCTTGTTCTTCTATTTTTAATAGAGACAGGGGTCTCAGGCTGGTCTTGAACTCCTAAATTCAAGCTACCCACTGGCCTCGAATTCCCAGAGTGCTAGGATTACAGGCGTTAGCTACCACACCTGGCTCAAATTCACCAGATTTTAATTAGAAATTACATCTCTGGTTTCTGCTTTTCTCTCCATGCTCACTGCTACTGTTTTTGTTCAAGGCCTGATATTTGTGCCAATGTTTTCATAGAATCCCTTCCTCAAAGTCATGCAAATTCAATGTACTTCCATTTAGCCATCAAAGAGCTCAAATTGTGCTATTTATCCTTTGCCTCAAACTCTGTATAAAGTGCACTCCATTTTCAACAGAACACAGACCAAGCTCCTGTCTATGCACAGAATTTTGCTATTGAGGAGGCACATTCAGAACACTTTTACATTTCCTCCCTGTCCCAAATCGTGTAATTGTGTTTCCTTGATGCTCTGACATCATAGAATATCCCCAAAGGTCCACATTGATTTGCGCACCTATGCTTTGAAGATGCAGCATCCTTTGACACATGTCCACTTTCTTCCTTTCCATCACAAGTGCTGAGTTCTTACCATCAAAAATTTATTGCCTCCCACATAAAGCCTCCCTGGGCTTTGCCAGACTCTCCTTCCTCGCTTACCTTCCCAGCTTCCTAGACTGCTCAGTGCTCTTTTGGAATCATACATTCATTTCTGTAGCACATCTGTACCCTAGGTTTATTAAGAACATTCAACATTTTATATTGTGTTAATATAATTTCAAAGATGTTTGCTCATGAGCTGCTTATTGTGTTTCCAATGTATAAAATACAACCTGACACACAGCAAGGATTCACAAAATTTGCCTAATTTAATTTAAAAAAATACATTAATCTAGGGCTAATAGTTTTGCAATTCTCTAGCAGGAAGATCCACTTAAATTTGGTTGCTATACCTCTTAGCAGCTGAACACTTTTAAACAGCCATTGATGCGTTTTCTGGTTAATATGTCAGTTCATTCGTCATCCAATTGTAAACTTGTTAAGCTGTACAAACCTTGAATTAATTTAATTTTGGATTAATGTGACAATTTCAAACTCTTTTCAGAGGTACATTACAGACAATTGAGGAAGTTATAGTCTGTTCTCAATATTTGTCATTTTGTGGAAAGTTTCCAAAAAAGTTAGCAATTGGGATCCTGGGAGCCCCTGGTTAGACTTCAACCATGAAGTGAGCAAATATTGTAAAAATGTATATGCTTCGTGTGCAGCGCTCTTTAATATGGAAAATACAGTATTTCCACCCGTGTTCTTAGTGAGCTCTGAGGCCGTTTCTCAAAGCGTGATCATTGAATCATCTAAATATAATTCATAAGAGTGTCTCATTAAAAATCTGAATCCCCACATCCTACACAAGGCCTCCTCGTGTATATTAGAAAGGAATCTGAGAGTGTGCTTTACCTTTTTAAAAAGTAACAATTTTTCCAAGGAATTGTGATGAACACTTAACTAGTCCTGCGTTAGGGAAAGTACAGTAAATACTAAAATCTGACAGCTGTAGAGACATCGATGGCTGCTTCTGAACTTTTGTCCAACGAGAGCTGGACCCCACACCTGTCCCACTCTTGAAATTATTTAAAATCTCTGATTCTAAGACTGTCCCATAGGAGTCACTTACCAATTAAAAGTTATAGTTGTTACTTTTTTATTATAGCAAAGTCAATTTTAGAAGAAACTCACCTAAATGACTGATAACATTTTTTTCTTATATTGAATGACTGTTTTAAAAAATATATGACCTTTATTACGTAAATAATTTTTCAATATTATTCCATACAGTATGCTTTAAAGAGTACAGTTGGCCCTTGAAGAACACAGTTTTAACTGTGTGGGTCAACATATATGAAAATTTTCTTCTGCTTGTGCTATCCCTAGAAGAATAAGGTCACTGGGATGGTCCACTTCCACCTAACGAGTAGTCAATGTATTTTTTCTTCCTTATGACTTTCTTAATAGCATTTCTTTTCCCCAGCTTACTTTACACCAGAATATTTGTTAATAGACTGTTTATGCCAATGGTAAGGGTCCTTCTCAACAGTAGACTGTCAGTAATTAAGTTCCGGGAGACTCAAATTTTCAGATTTTTTATTGCACGAGGGTCAGTGACCCTAAATCCTATTTTGTTCAAGGGGCAGTTGTGTATGTGTACTAATTGATAAATATGGATGATTCTATGTTAGAAGATGATTCTATGGCAGAAGGTATAACACTGGTTACTTAAAAAGCAAAGTGAGTGACCTTGGCTACCACGATGTTGTTTTATCTCTGAAGTAATATTCATATGAGAAGATATAAAAGTAAAAGACATTCTAGTCTTTTCTTTTTTGTTACCCTCTAAAACTAATTCTACCTCAAATCACTTTAATCATTTCTCCTCCCTTGATCTTTAAGTTTCAACATAAGTAGAAGGACATTTATTGGGTATTTGTGAAAACTGTTAAATCAAACCGAAAGGAAACGATAATATGATAGATGAGAACGAGAACTGGAAAACACCTTTCAGATACAGGGAACGGTGTAGTTTGAAAAGAGATGTTTTGGGAATTGCACATGGATGACATGAGAGATAAAATAATAAGATTTCCAAGTACCATCACATGGGGGTTAGCCTTCATTGTTTCCAAGAATTGAAAGTAAACAATTTAATGACTTTGTAATTTTTCTTGTTACATGGAATATTTTCTTTTAACTTCATTGGTCTCTGGGATTTTAACACGTGGGTCACAGTTTCATACATTTTACAACCCCTTGGTCAAAATTTGGTGAGGACTAAAGGAAGTGAGGTGTGAAAAGCTTTCAGCACTTTGCCCTGTACAGGCAAAGCACAAGTCAAAACCCACAATACTATTCATTAAATTTTATTTCCCTTTGCTATTTTTTCTTCTTTCATAATCTTGCTTCAAGCATATTTCTGCTACATTTTCCCCACATTTTCTCACAACAATAAAGGAATAGGAGTTTGGTTGCTGTGTTATTTTGTAATTTATTGGTTTCACTCAGATGACCGTAACTGGCAACCTAAAACTCTGTGTGATTATCTTCTTCTTTCAGCCAGTGTTTGTGAATATTTTCTGCGGAACTGCTCACCCACGACATCTTACCCTGCCTCCCTCTAAACTCCCTTCTATTCACGATGCTGCTTAGCCGGTTATGTGGAGGCAAAGACCTGAAATTTAATTTTGACGTGTTCTTTGTTGTACACACACGCTCAAGTGCTGTTTTCCTAGTCTATTTCACTTCTTTGCTTGCTAATGAGACAAGAATATGGCATTTTGTTTTGACTTGATTTTTATTTTAATTTAACAATCAATGAATTGTACTCAAACCTTGTTTTGGAAAATAGTTTATGCATTTGTTGTTTTCCACCTTACTTTTGTTGTCAAGTGTTATGAATTCTCTTCCTCAGGTAAAATAAACATTTATTGCATTTGTTCAATTTATCTTTCAGTTTGTTGGCACATAGTGATTAGCTTTTAAACTCTTTATCATGAAAGTAAACAGAAAATAAACTAACAGCATCTGTTTCAACTAACAGGCTTTTCAAATCCTCTTGAGAATATATTATTGTATGTTTTGGCATCTAATATTTATGTGGCATGGATGTTTTTGGTACATGCCACATTATAAAATAGATGCTTAGAGAAATTTTCTTATCTTAAATACACTTCTTTATCGAATGCTTGTGTGTGTGTGTGTTTGCATTTAAGAATGCTGGGAGTTTCTCTTTTTATAAAAACATATCAACCCAGATAGGTGACAAAGAATTTCTGAATGTCTATGTTTCTGATTTGTTAAAAATATTTGGAGTAGTGCCTTATAAGCCTTGCTGTTTCTAACCTCTTTATTTTCACTGAAACATAAACTCCCTCAGCTGTTCTTTATCTGATAATTGAGTAATCGTGATGTCCTTCTTTAGGGACCGAATTAACATATGTCTCACATTATAACCCATTCAACATCTTCTTTGCAGCTCCTTGGAAGTGACATCAGGAGAATGGATAATGTGTGTGATGCTAGCTGCCTCCCAGAGCTTTCACCAACAGGCAGGCCTCATTTGGGAGCTTGCTGTACTTTCTGTTAACACGCTTTACGTGCCAGGAAGCATATTAGATACCCTGAAAACGTTATCCTAGCTATTCAGGTACAGATCAAGTATCTCAATGGCTGCTAACCTAGCCATGTAGCCAGGGAAACATAGTTTGGGGCCCAGCTCTCTGAACTCATGAGTGTCTCTGAGAGTGACTGATCTTCCCTATGCTTCCACTTTTTAAAATTCTTAACATGAAGAAAATAATAGCACTTCTCTTGGATCTTGCTGGGAGAACGAATAACACTTGAATATGCTCCCCATAGAAATCAGAAAATACTGAATAATAGGTGTCATCTTCACTAATATTAGAGTTCACCTCTTATATTTACTCTATCACCCCACTTTCTACAGGTATTTTCAAATGTATCTCATTCTTATCATTCCTAAGCCTTGTACCTAAGCCATGGTTTTTATGGCTAACTCCTTATGGCTTTAACACCAAAGGAAATGTTTCGTAGTCTGCAAGGATAATCTTCAGTTGTTGTTAAAAATCATCTTATATCGTTTCTCAATAGCTGAAGTTTCCAAGAGCATCAGGAAAAACAAATGAGGCTCGAACTTAAGAACCAGGCTCATTTAATTCTCCTCTTTACTTGGGTGTGCTCCCCTCTCCTATCATAACAGAGTTGTTGCTCTTCACTCTGGTCAAGGACCCCTTTTAGCACCGTACTTCTTTGTACTTAACCTCTAAGCTATAATAGCTAAAGCTAAGTTACCTTTGAACTTAAGAAACATTAGAAATCCTTCTCTTTCAAGAAACTTGTAAAAACACAATCTCTACTTCTTCATCTCCTCTTTCAACTTCTTTATCTACTCAAATTTCAAAAAATTAGTAAATAATTTCTAGATCTGGAGGAATAGTAAGGTAATTGCTAAATTATTTCCTACCTTAATATTCATGGGTGTCTAGTGGAGATTGGTTTTTGTATTTTTGAAGCTAGAAAGATTCTAACTAGAAATTTCTTTTTAGTTTGCACTTTCTAAGAAGAATGGGATTTGTCACTGTACCAGACTTTTTCTTAGTTCTGGAAAGAACAAATAGAATGGCTTACTGGAGTTATACATCTGTATGGTAAAGAGCCTCACCACTTATGGGAGAGCAAAAATGTTATTCCTGGACATTTTGGCAGATGTCTGCTTGTACCCTACACTTTACTGTGTGTTGAAATTGTTGTTCAATTTACTTCTAAGTATCTGTTTCATCCAAAGTCTATAAACAAGCATAACATTATGTTTTTGGCAGTAATGTGGAGACTGTTGAAGTGATTATATATGACCAATGTGTGTAGATCCTTGATGGAGTTAAGAGAGTCACAGGATAAGAGGGCCCACATGAAAAAAGTCACAAAAAAGATAGGAAAGAAATCTTGTGTTAAAACCTAGACTAAGCCATAAGAGAGTGATATTGTTCTAAGCCTAGAAAGCAGTTAATTCCAGACCTCAATGAGCATGCCCTGGAGAAAACACCTGCATGCCCATGTTGAATTAATAGAGTTATAAAAATACATTCGTAGCCTTTGGGTTCCAGGAATTTTCCTAAATGATGTATAGACTAAGGTGGCAGTATAATTTGTCATTTAATGGAATTCTTTGAAGGTAAAAATAGTTGCTCTTAATATTTTCACCCTGATTATCAGGTGTGTAACTTTATCCCCAACTGGATTATTACAGAGAAGGAAGCACCTCTACCCTTGCAGCATAAAGAACAACTCTAGACATGCCCGCAAGGCCAGCTAGACCTTGGACAATGAAGACAGGGTTGCTGCAGTCAACATTTCCCTCCCTGCAGAGGCAGCTCAAGGAAAAGTAATTTATGACAGATGCAATCCACCTGGGAAAGGACCACACATTCTATTCAATTGATAGACAGAGACTAGTTTTCTAATAATGTGAAAATAGCAAGTAGAAGTGACCTGATTTTGTAGATCTGTTATTGAAGCCTAGGAATTAATAATGGGAGGATACTAAAACCTATATTTTCATTCCTGCCAGCATTCAATTCTTCTCTCCTTTTTTAAGCTCTTATTTTACTGTTATCTTAAAAAATTCTCTGAGTTTCAACTCTCTTCCATTTATCTAAATTTATCTGTTCTTCTGAATTCCCACAGGAAGCTCAGTATATTGAGAGTACATAATATTTTCTGTAAGTAATTATTTTACTTAATTGAATTGGATTATTTCCCTAGCCAATTATCTAATTATTAAGTTGATAGTTGCTCTTGGTCCTTTCTTGATTCAGAAATTCCACTTCCTAACACCTAATCATTAAAATGCATTAATATATCCATTAATAAATAAAAATTCATAATAAAGAAAGGTATAACCTTTAATATATGATATTACTATACTTCAAAATTTATGAAGTAATAAACTTTAAATAAAAAAATACCTTAATTACATTTAATGCCCCTTATAATAGCTAAAGTTTGGTATTTAATCAAAATTTTCATGTTATAAAAAGATCTAATAAGTGAAGAAAATAGCAGAAAAAATACTTGGCAAATTATAATTGCATATTTGCAAATATTGGTAAAAATATATAACTAATATTTCTAAACTTTGAATTTAAGTACTAGTATTCTAAACTATAAAATCACATTTTCATTTCTTCCATAAAATGTAAAATTTTTAAAATTTATATACAATTTTAATATTCATTTGCAGATTTATTATAATACATATAGTGAAGCAGATGTTATTAAAAACAAATGTTTAAAGCAACCAAAGAAAAGCAAATAGAGCCTTTTAAGTAAGTTCTTATCTCTTCTCTCCTATGCATATCATCATTTATTTAATATTATTGTTCTACAAGACTCTCTGGTCCTGATATTATTTGTTCACACGAATCCCTTGAATATATTTAATCTTGACCTGATTTTTCCAAAATATGGTTAACTCTGAATAAATGTATTTCATCTGTGCTGTATAACAAGAATCATTGTAATCTCAAAAAAATGAGATTAATGAATTCTAATAATTTCCCTCCTTACTGTGACTATGTGTTCAAAATTATATTACACTGTTGTTACAAAGTTACATTTAAGGGAAAAACACCTTGGAACATGGGCACACTTCTGATGCTAGGAGGTTCTTGAGGAACGAAGAAATATTAGTGGAAATTAAAGTCTATGCTTTCCCTTATAAAACATGACATATTTTTCCTTTATGATGCTTTTGTTCAAAGAAGTGGAAAGTACATTGTGATGAATCTAGACATCTAGACATCTTTCTGTGAAGCACAAATCCCCACATACCATCTGAAAATATTGCAATTTCTACATAGATTTAAAATTGTTAAGTGAGAGCACTATTGTAACATTAATGACTCTTGGCTGAGAATTACACACATTATCCCTTCTGTGGATCAGTAATCTCTAATAACCCTACAATTTTATTTTTATATGATTCCTGCTCTACAGATGAAGATACCGCTATGTAAGATTATTCAGGACCATAAAAGAGCCCACAATTTTTCCTTTATACCTGTTGTTTTGTTTTTTTTTTTTCCCCCTAGAAGACTCATTTCTTCAATCAGCCACTGCCCTGGAGAACCCGAAATCTTCAAGACAGAGACAGGACTGAATGAGCAGTTTTGAATGTCCTCAAATGGACAGACTTGGAAGCCTCAAGTCTGTATAGTGGAAGGGGTAATCATCTTAATAAAGATTAGCACACTTTTTTTTTGTTGTTGTTGTTAAAGAGCAATGTAGTAAATACTTTAGGTCTTATGAACAATCTGGTTTACTTCATAACTACTCAACTTCACCATTGTAATGAGAAAATAGCCATAGACAATATGGAAACAGATGCATGTCTGTGTTCCAAAAAATTTTATTCACAAAAACAGTCAGGGGGCTGGATTTAGACTGAAGGCCATAGTTTACCAACCCATGATCTCTATTTGTATTTGAAAGGCACCTGGTAATATTTAAGTTTTCCTTTATAAACCAACACATTTACTTGTAAATCCTTGACCTTGAAACAAAGAATGGCATGAGCAGGGGCAGCTATGAGAAGCACTTTAGAAGGTGGTCAGGAACTTGTCGTTTGTAGGAAAAAAAAAAAAATTGTGACTGAGACTCCTAAGTAAACTCAGTGTCAGAACCCCTCTTCCTTTCCAGGAAAAGAGAAATGATAAAACCAGCAAAGAAGGTGAACTCTGAGGAGCTGGTCTATTCAGACCCAGGGTAACTGGGGGAAAAGATGTCTTCAGAAATACCTGGGCAGAAGAAAGGTGTTCTTCCCTTCTAATACTCTTCTAATACTTCTCTTCTAATACTTTTTCCTCTTCTAATACTCCCCCCTTACAAACCATGAGAACAGGCTTCCTGTTTTAATGTCCACAAAATCCAGATACTTATCATTGTTCAGTTAAGAGGGAACACAGAGCATCTGCACACGTCTTCATGAGCCTGGAAAGCGCTATTTGCTTAGCAGCTGTGTAGCGGCTGACCATGGCCCTGGCATCTCCGTGTCCTCTAAGGATGCACGGGGTGTGCAAAGATTCACAATGAATGACTGTCCCTCGCAGGAATTCCTCATGTTTAAAAATATTTTTAGAAATTTAATGATGCTGCCTAGAATGAAATCCAGTGTATTTTTATTACATATTCACTGTTTTTTAACTTCTTTGAATAGCCTCTATTTGCTTTCCCTAAATTTGCCCTTCTTTTAGTCTCTTAAGCAGGTTTTTAATCTACAAAGAAGGAAAAAGAGGAGGGGAGAGAGGAAGGAAGGAAGGGAGGGAGGGAGAGAGAAAAAAAAGAAGGAAGGAAGAGAAGCCTTTCACCTAATGTATCATCTTGAATCTCAATGTTAATTTCAGGGTTTAAATGGGTTCAGAAACTCTTATTCTTTACAAAAAAAAAAAAAAAAAAAAGAAATCCCTCTCCCATCATTTGAGAGAAATTAAACTATTATTAGTTTCCATGTGCTTCTTCCTTAGCGCTGCATGAGTGGAGCTGTAGGCATAAGGAACATACTCAGTGTCCACAGACTGCTATGAAGCAAGTTGGATTTTTAAGGAATTCTCTGATTACGATCATGTAATGGATGAGAAAGACATGTTTGCTATGCTCCTAGTCGGTAGTCAAAATGTTTTATTTGAAGGGAGAAATTACTGAGAGAGTTTTGTTTTCAACCATTTCTTATTCCTTGGTTTATTTTTAAAATATACTTTATCATGTGATTGATGGATTGATTGACTCATTTGTTAAAGCTGTAACACTAATTCTTCAAGAATAGTTTCAAATCTGAAACATATTTTTGCAAAAGTAGCTGATAGAGTCACAGAACACTATATACAGTTCCATGCAGCTCCAGTGGTATCGATTCATGTCTCAGTTTGCAAGTCTATGCAACAGAGAGTTGTTTTTATGCCTTTTAACATATCATGGGAAAATATCATTGCACTATTTTAATGCTTATAACTTTGAAAACAGCACTTTGAATTACAATCCCTTATTCTTTTTGGTAGATGGCTGATAATCATAAAATCATGTAAATCTTTCCAAACTGTCTCATGTCAAAATTCAATAGCACTGAATACTTAGAAAAATAAGAAAAAAAATTAAAATAAATTTTCTACAAGTAAAATAAAATTTCTACTTTTTATTAAAACAAATTACTGTTTATGATAGAAAAAGCAATTCTTAAATATTAATCAAAGAATGAGATTATCAGTATAATTATGGAGAGGCTTTTTCCAAACAATTGTTCATATATGTGCTAAAAGATAACTTCTATTATTTAGATAAGGCAACCATGTATGTATACTATGAAGGTTGTACTTATTGAAAATATAATTTGTAGAGATCAACATCACTGAAGGATAGAAATAGACTTTAGAAATTTATTCGTATATTCAGATTCATCACTTCTTTATAATTCTACCTCCAAAATTCATAATGATAAAAGACTATGAGCTCTAGAAGGATACAACAGTTTTTTGTTACTTAAAAATAAAAACAACAAGAGATAAAAAGAAAAGGGGCCCTCATTTAAGCACTGGCTAAGCAATTTATTTAGCTGACAGACGAAGGTATTTAAATTTCTTCTAGGTTTCCTAAGTCATTATAACCTTCAGTGTTGCTTTGGTAAATAAACATAGTATATTATTCTGGAAAATAATTCACCTTAGTTATCTTATTGCCACTGCAAGTTTTGTATAGAAAGCCTAACATGTTCTTTTTTCAAGGCTACAAATTTCCAATAATGTTTATGCAGCACACAATCTTGAAAAGTTATGATTGTGTCTTCCTTCAAAGGAAAGGACAGACATGGTTGCTCTCCAGTAAAAGATGGATAGTGTTTCTTTCCAAAATGAAGGGCAGCAATGATTAGGGTTCCTCTCCTGGAATGCAACCCTCTGCATTAATGCCTCCAGCTGGGTGTACATGCTTTGCCCCGATGCTACTTGAGGGAAATGGGAACTGACAGATTACGTGGTGATTGTGCTGCTTGCTGTGTGGTATTCATGTAAAAAGAGTTCCTTTTCTCTGAGCCAAGCATTTCATGTCTTTTTCTAGCATGCGTGCAGCCTATGAAAGACAGTTCTTGACAGATGACATAAAACAGCAAAAAGCAACGGCACTCTTTACTACACTCATGAGCATGTACTAAAGTTCCTTCTAAGGTGATTGCACTGATATACATAATATAGAAAATGTCCTTGTGTAATCTTTATGGTGAATTTCAGGAGAAGAAAAGTATGCTTTCAAATTAGTAATCTCGTCTATTAGTTATACAACATATTAATTAAATGTCAGTAGCAATAACTTAAGTTGTGCCTCGTGAACAATGAACATACGTAGATGGTACCATCTATGCAGCGGTTTCATTTTTTTTTTAAGTCTGAAAAGGATAATGTTTCTCACTTATATGTGCTATGTTTAAATTTAATCAATGTCATTCATATTTCTGGGACAGGATGGAGTGATATATGTATATTCATGGCACATGTTCATGAATTCAATGTCGTTAGATTATGAGAACACTAAATTTGAAATCATTATTATTTAGCTCGTTTTTCTTACTCCCTATTTTTCTCAGTTTTCTTTTCTTACAGGTGGAATGTCCTGGGATTCTCCCCAACTCATTCCACTGGGGCTTACCTCTTATCAACTGGTACAAAAACCAAGTTATAGAATTTCCACAATATTAGCCCCCAGAGAGCACTGCCTTCCAAAGAATCTACTTAATACTTAGGATAAAAGATTCGTGACACATGAACATATATGTGTATAAGAAACACACATATATTAATTGTACTGTGTGGTTACTGACAAATGCACTTAAAATGTTTCAGGTGCCAATATAACCTATGTATCTGACACTGCACTATGTTAGTCATATGGATGAACATACATGTGCTGATGTGTTACCATGTGGCTAATTATCACACAACCCAGAATTAGAATTAAAGCGTATCTATCCTAAGTAATTATAGTGAGGCGGACGTCCATAAATAATACAAACGTGTTCAAAATAAGAGGAAACATTGAAGATTAATTCCACATAGGATTAAAGAAGATCAGGAAGAGGAGAAGAAAGGAGAAAAAAAAGAGAGGGAGAAGAAAAAAAACATAGTGCTCAAATCTTAAATATTTTTCATGTTATCTATGAAATTCTGGTTTTGCTGATTTGTACATTGATTTAAGGATAGTTGAATTTTATTCAAGGTCTTGGAAATTCACTTAAAAGAAACACTTTGAACCTTTATGATATAGCTATTATGAAATAACTAGGATGTTATGAAACAAATTTAAGCAAGAAATAAATTGTAAAGGAGAGAATTAGCATACGATGTTATCAACTATTACACAGGAACTTAAATATATTGTCATTTCCTTGTTCAGATTCCATTTCAAACAATTTTCCTCTTAAATGTATTGCTATCCAGTCATATTCAATGATGATGATTTCAAAGATAGCCTCATGTCTTGAGAGAGACTATAAAATTCAGTGATATGTCTAAGAATCAAGGTGTGCCGTTAAGTATCAGGCTTACATAAAAAGGCTGTTAAAAATAAGTTAAAATGGCTCCGTTCAGCCTTTTTTAAAGAAAAACTGGATTTCTAAGGATACTCTGATGAGGGACAGGAGGTTAGCCTATTTGGCATAGGAATTATTTTGAAACAAAGCTTTGATTTAGGGCACTTGAATATACTGCAAAAGTTCTCAGATTTGTCAGTGAGCCAGGAGTCAAGAAAATGCATGAGGCTTGAAATAACCGAGCAATGTCAAGGTTTCCTAGTCTCTGAGTTTTTAAAATAAGATGTGAGTTTTCCCATTTCTATCAACTTAGAAAGAGACTATTATATCTGAGTGGCATTAGTGAAACACATCAGACAGAGCTTGAGACATACTTCTATGAAGATTGAGTTGGTATTACGCGCCTTGAATCTCAAATGAACAGGAACCACTCTGATATTAAAAGCTTACACTTAAAAGCAAATTGTACAATGAAATTTACATTATGGGCTTCTCAAAAACTGCATAACTCAAGAACCAAGCAAGTAAATAAATAAGTATTGCATCATGAGAAATGAAATGTATTTTAACTATGTAAGTATAATTTTTGTGATAAAATAATTTTTCTGTTTTGTTTTGTTATTTCCTGAGACCAAGTCTCACCCTGCTGACTAGACAGGAGTGAAGTGATAGAATCATAGTTCACTGTAACCTCAAACTCTGGGGTTCAAGTAATCCTCCTTCCTCAGCTTCCTAAACTACAACTACAGGTGCGAGCCCCCAAGGCTAACTAATTTTTCTTCCTTTTTAGAGACAGCATATCTCTAAGTTGCTGCATTTGTGATGTGACAGCTTCTATGTTTGCACTGGAAGAGACCCTTCTCTTCTGTAGTCACGGGACTGAGATTTGTAGAAAACAATCCCAGACTCCCATCTTGGGGGAAACTGAAGTAGCTGAATTACAAGGTAAGTTAAATTCCTAGCCCACGTGTTTGCTGTTAAAGTGAGGCTGACTGTGAAGGAATGGGAAACTGCAGTGGGAATGCGGACGTGGAAGAAGACCTTGATGAAGCTGGGGACTTTGAGTCCCTAAATTCTGAGGAGTCTTCCCATCTGAGGAGATGAACTCTACACTGCCTATATTAGCCTTGCATTTTACCTCTAACAAAGCTATCACCTACCCTAAGTCCTACCCTGATTTGGTTGCCTTGCAAGACTGCCGCTTGTCCTCAGGACCCACTCTGGCCACACTTTTTGCATCCAGCCTTCTATCTACTGTGGAGTTTCTGTAAGTCCATGAAGCCTAGGAGAAGAATGTGACCCATGAAGAGATGCACTAAACTCTAAAATAATTACTTGCTGTTTTTAATTTATACAGACAGAAATCCAGGGAATACAATCGGCAATAGCTATTAAGGGCATGGGCTATTGCTTGAGGAAGCATAAAGTTAGATTGGGCTGAATTTATTTAAAGGGGTCAATAAGCAGAGATCTGTCATTTAATGTTGCAGTGTGGCAAGTTAGAAACATTGCTTACTTGGAGCCAAAGGTTGCTCACAGTAAACAAATCTGAAATGTCATACCTGCCTTGGTTTCTGGAGAAGGAAGGGTGCAAAGGCTTAAGGAGTTTGGGATGTTGGAACAGATCTCTTATTTAAGACCTACTTACCCATTCTAGGGGGTTCAGATGACACATCTTCTACATCCAGTGTGAGAAATAAGTTTGTGGGGGGATCCCAAGCATCTGCCCATATCTCCCAGCTTTGTAGGCCAGAATTTACAGAAGGAACTGTTGCTAGTGTTCACTAACAAAGCGGCATGACATGGGAATGGCTGGACCCTGGCTGACAGGACCAAGTACGATGTTGGTGTGGTCACCATCATGGGTAATAGTCAAAAGAGCCACCAGAATACTATGACTGATGGAGATGTTTGGCATTGGCTAGGTGATCATTTTGTCCCTAGAAATGAAATACACAGGAAACCTATCAGATTATTATTTGATCTGTGTAAACAGAAAATTTTTAAGTCAAGTGAACAAAAGTCTAACCTGAATCAAAAACAGAGAGTCACTGACACTATTAGTTAATAGACCCAGAATCATCGAAATGAAGGGAAGTGAGGCCTCCTAAAGAAGGAAGGAAACCTTTACCCTTCTCACGACTTAAACTGTCAATCGTTCTCCCCAGCATTCCCCAAAGGGACTTTTTTTTTTTTTTTTTTTTTGGTCAGGGTTACTGTACATTGGGGAAAAGGACACAATTAGACCTTTTGGAGACTACTGGAGGTTAGCTCTGAACTGACATTAATTCCAGGAGACCCAATGGTCAATAGACAGATAGACCCAATTGTCTACCAGATAGTGCAAGAATTTATAGAGGCCAGAAAATCAATGGTGTTTAGCTCAGATCGCTCCAACGGTGGGGCCAATGTCTCTGCAACCCCTTCCATTCCGTAGATATCGCTTCAGTTCCAGAACATGTAAGTGTACGTGCTCTGCAGCGGGCAGTATCCCCTTACTTGTTCTCTCATCTGTGGCGTGAGGGCTGCTATGGTGGGAAAGGCGAAGTGGAAGCTATCAGAACTCCCTTTAGATAGAATACTAATAACTCAACACTGCGTTCCTGGAGAGACCAAAGAGATTGGTGCCACCAGCAAGGATGGCAGATTAGGAGCAGCTCGCCCCCCCCCCCTTTAACTTTCATATTTGGCCTGAAAGGAAGACCCATGGATCTCAGAGAATGACAATGGGTTATCGACAAGCTGGTGACTCCAGTTGTAGGTGTTGTAGACGTGGTTTCATTCCTTTAGCAAATTATGAAATCCCCTGGTACATGGTATGTAACTATTGATATAGAAAATAAATTTCTCCATCTCTGTTGGAAAAGACCATTATTAGCAATTTGCTTCTGGCTGGCAAGGTCAGAAGTACAACTTCATTGCTGCATTAACTCTCCAATTCCATGTCGTAACTACATTCCCAGAGATTTTAATCACCTTTTCCTTCACAAGATATTACACAGGTCCATTATATTGGTAATATTTTGCTAACTGGATCTAGTGAGCAAAAAGTAGCAACTACTCTAAACTTCTCAATAAAATATTTATGTAGCAAAGGGAAGGGAAATAAATCTGACAAAAATTGAGCATTTTCTACCTTAGTAAAGTTTTGATGGGTCCAATAATGTGGGACATGTGGAGATATCCTTGCTATGGTAGAGATAAGTTGCCGCATGTGGGCCCCCCTGCAGCTCTCAGAAGGCACAGTACCTTATAGATATATTTTGGATTTTGGAGGCAACATATTCCTCATTTGGGTATGTTACTCTGGTCTGTTTACCAAAAGACTGAAAATGCTGCTAAGTTTGAATAGGGCCCACACAAAATAAGGCTCTCTAGTAAGTCCAAGCTGCTGTACCAGCTGTTCTGCCACAAAGGCCCCATGATCCAGAAAACCCAACGGGGCAAAGTGTCAGTCGTGGATAGAGGAGGTGTTTGGAGTCCTTGGTTAATTCTGTCCTGACAACTGCAGAACCGGCCGTTTGGACTGGGAGAAACACCGCGTCATCCTCTGTAGACGCCTCCTGTCTTTTTCAGAAACAACTTATGCCCGGCTCCTGAGCCTTCATCGAAACTAACAGTTAACCACGGTGCACAAACTTGTCCCGTGACCTGGGCTGGCCATCAGGAACTGGGTGCTGTCTGACCCAGCAAGCCCAGAGCTGAGGATGCACAGCACAGCTCCGTCACCAGAGAGGTGGCACACAGAGTCAGGCCTGAGCAGGCTCGTGAAGAAGTAGCCACATTTCCAGGGATCCCAGCTTCTGTGACACTATCTTCTCTCTCTCTGCCTGTACCTGTGGAATCATGATGTGTTCCCTGCATCAGTTAAGAGAGGAACAGAGGAGCTGGACCTGGTTTACAGATGGTCCTTCATGGCATTCTGGTAGCCTCTTAAACTGGTCAGCTGCAGTATAACAGCCTTTCTGGGGCATCCCCGAAAGACTGTTGTGAAGGGAAATTTTCCCAGGGGGTGGAAATTTGAGCAGCATACCTGTTTTGACATTTTGCTTAGAAAGAGACTTGGCCAGAGATGAAGTTATATATTAATTCAAGGGTTATAGGCAATGATCCAGCTTGACGCTCAGGGTTTAGAAAGGACACAGTTGGGAAATTAATGACAGCAAAGTGAAGGGAACAGGTACAAGGATAGACCCCTTTGAATGTGACTGTGAAGATATATGAATGTTTACAAAAAAGATATTGAGCACAGGGGGATTTTAATAATCAGGGGGATAGGGTGGCCCATTCTGTGGATACCAGTGAGCTTCTTTCACCTGCTATCCCTGCCGTCACTCCACGGACTCATGAACAAAGGCATGTGGTTCGGCACAGGCTCAGCAACAGGGACCTTCACTCACTGACACCGACCTGGCGTGGACACTGCTGAGACACTGATCTGACAGCAGCAGAGACTCAATTTGACTTCCAGAGTTTAACATCTTTACTCATTCCTCTTCTTAAAACTTTTCCTGGTTTGTCTTCCATAACATTTTCTACAGTATGTCTTTTGCTTCTTACTAATTGGATCCATCTAATTCTTCATCTGTTTTGCAATAAAACATCAGCATTCTTTTGTCTTCTTTATCATTGTGTAGAGTGTATTACCCACTTATACGATTTTAACTGCCATCTGTGTACTAATTACTTTCTTCTTAACACTAATGTATCTAAATATCTATGAATTACATCACCTGAGTACTTCTAAGTAACTAAGGAAATATAATGCCTCGCATTGATCACCTCAGTTCTTAGTCAAGCCCCAAATCTATAAAGGATATTGATAAAACCGAAGTCAGAAATGTGTGTCATTTTAACATCTCTCTCCCTTTTACTCTTCATACGCAGTAATCTACTAATTTCTGCACATATTCCTCCATATTTTTTCTGTAATCTGCCTCATACTTTATATTCCTAAATTGTTATCTCTCTGCTTTTCAAATATTCAACTCTAATATTGCATTTCCTTGTATTATATTCTGTTCAAGCCTCTGATAACCACCTCCTGCAAATGTTGCCTATCTCTAGACCTGTTTGACTGTCAAGGCATCTTTTATTTGGTTAAAATAATTCTGAGTAATAATTCCAGAAATGCAATTTCATTGATTTCAACCCCAAACAAGACATTATGTGTGTCTTAACATCCTAAAGGACAAATAATTCCCATTTTGCTATTAGGATTGAGATTTTTCCACACTTTTTATTTTTACCTGCTCTAAAAGGTTGGCTTTGAACTCTCTGAAATACTGAAATATGGTTACTGAGGCTCACCTTGGCCTTTCAAGCCCCAGTGCTTATAAAAACTTTTTCTTCAGGCTACCTCTGTGGAAAAACCAAATTGTTCTTCAAGACTTATCTCAGATGCTTCATCTTCTGTGAAGCCTTCTTGTATTTCTGCATCTTCTGGACACAGTCATAGACCTTCGGGTGTTGTCATAGCCTCTAATAATATCTCTGTTATAGTACTTTTGATAGAATATTGAAATTATTGTTAGTACTTAAGAGCCTTAAATGATTATAGACTGTGATATTTTCTGGTGCAGGGCAGCTAAACTGCCAGTGTTAACATGTTATGTCAGCATTCACTGCATATTGGGACAAGGGAAGTTAATATCCTGTGCCTCCATTTTCTGATATGTAAAATAGGGCTACAGTAAAATCCCTTATGTTGCTGTTTTAAAGATTGTGCAGATTTATGCCTGTAAGACATAAATTAAGAAATTAAAACAGTGCCCAAAGAAAGCACTTGATAAAGCTTACCTTTAATAATTGCAATCTAGGGACTTCCATACTTACATTCATCCCCACAAGGGGATGAAGAAAGCCTCATAACTTGAGATAGATATTGAATAAATGGATGCCTGTGAAACCAGGGTTTATATATCATCTTTCGATTTTTAATCTTTTTGCTCTTTTAACAATTTAGACTTAAGAATTGCTGCTAACTATGATTCATCTGAAATGACAACCCAATTTCCCAAATTACTATTTGAGGATGAAGCAGGTAGCATCATCTTGATACATAGCTCCGGGGCTAAGACAAAACATCCTACTATGGACACACAGGCATGTAGTTACACATCAGTGTAAGCATCCGGCTTACTCTTTGTGTACATATACACACTTACACACGTGTGTGCCAGTGTCTATGATAATGGAGGGTTTTTTGCTTTTGGTTACTTTGAGCCAATTTGCAACATCTGAATTAAACATCTTCACACATCAACTGCCTTTCTTTCGTACTTTCAGTGTGGAAACCTTAGACTCATCCAGCCAATACAGCAAATCCAAAATGACATTCAAGGACAGTATTAGCTTTATCTCCAGATATCCCAGTGATTTCTTTGTATAGAAGGTAATAATTATTATAAGCAATTTCACAATTTGTTCTCTTTTCAAAAAGCTGTCAACATTAAAACCTGTTCTCTTAAATATAATGACAATTGAGGCTCATGTCCAGGAAGTAACTCAAGGTCCCCTCTATAAACTTCTATGAGGTCATTCTTTTAGATTTGAATAAAGAACATTCCAGTTTTCTCTAAAATAGTGAAGTTTTCAATGATGAGAAGTATGTGAATTAATACCTTTCATATATGCTGTTTCTGTAAAAAGACAGTCAAATTTGGTCAGGGTAGTACAGCTGACCCTTCCACAAGACAGTTTGGACTGTGTGGACCCTCTTATACACAGAGGTTTTGTGTTTTTTTTTTTTTTAACCTGTTTCCCTCTCTTTCTCCTCCTCCTCAGCCTACATGGTGTGAAGATGACAAAAGTGAAGGAGTTTATGATGATTCACTTTCATTTCATAGTGAATACATTGTATTATCTTCATGACTTTCACAATAACATTTATTTTCTCTGTTTACTGTAGTAATACAGTATACAATATGTAACATATAAAATACATGCTCATTTATAATTTATATTATCTGTAAGCCTTTTGGTTAATAGTAAGCTATTAGTAGTTAAGATTTTTTGGGAGGGGTCAAAAGTTGTACTTGGATTTTCATCTGTGTGAGTTTTCAAATTTAGTCATTTGATTATTTTCCTTGACCCTTGTGCATTTATCTTTTCCCTTAGTCCCGAGTTTCACGTTATTTATAATACTTTACTTTTCTAGGAGAGGTCTCAAAGCCTTTCTAGAAAGAATAGAAATATCAAAATTCTTATATATGCTTTTGGACACTCATAAAATTGGTTTGAATTGGTTCCCACATTATCATATTTCTAGTCTCAAATCTAGAAGCATTTAGATAGTTAATTAAATTTTAATTAGTTTCCTTGCAGAAAAGAAATATTGGCAACTGTTGTTTCATTTGCATTAGAAATGTACATTTCTTAAGAACCATGGGTCTTATTACCCATTACCAATGTGCAGCCATGAGCCAGCAAAAATAATACTGTTTAAACGTAATAATAGGTAAAATGTTACACTTCCTCCTTTAAAAATAATTACTGATTATCATAAGTATGCAGTAGTTGTGTATATTTATAGAGTTTATGTGATGTTTAGATACAGACATAAATTGTGTATTAATCAAATCACAGTAATTGAAGTATCCATCACTTTTTAATCATATTTTTAAATACTAATTCATCTTTTAAATGAACTGGATGAATTCTATACTGTCACAGCAATTACAAGAACTTGCATAATCAATCCCATTGATTCCTTTTGCTTATGTCCACTGGAAGGTGAAGTACTACCCTCTCTAAGATCACATAAAAGTAAGTTTCATTAACTTTTCAATATAATATCAATGTTATCACCTCCAATTCTGGAAAATAAAGCCTGTGGATTTGCATTAATCAAAAATAGAGATTAGCCTGGGCTTCGTAGCTTATGCCTATAACTCCAGTATTTTGGCGGGCCGAGGCAGGAGGATTGCTTGAGCCCAGGACTTTGAGACCATCCTGGACAGTGTCATCCCTGGCTCTACAAAAAATATAAAACAAATTAGCTCAGTTTGTTAGTGCAGGCCTGGTAGTTCTAAGGATCTTATGCCCAGAGGATCTTCTGGGCATAAGAGTTTAAAGGGTGCAGTGAGCTATGATGATGCCACTTAACTTTAGCCAGGTCAGCAGAGGGAGACACTATCTCAAACAATCAAATAAACAAACAATCTTCTTTTCAGGCATTTTCCAGGAACCTCAATATGATGTATAGCTTCGATCATAAACAGATTTGAAACAATTGGTATCTATGAAGCAGAATTTAGGAGCTGTGTTAGCTTTCCCCTTGTCTTGGATTTTAAAATTCTATCCTTAAATTAAATCAAGAGAAACAAGTGTACCAGAACCACATGAAATTTTCCTATCTAGAATTTTTTTAGTGATTATTATAGTCCATAATCACAAGGAGGAATTATATAAGCAGAAAATTAGGGCAGTAACTTCGGGGGACTTTCATACTTGGAGTGTCTTCCTCAAAATTTCCTGAGACCCTTCCCAGGCCTTTGGTGAGGTGTGGGCAACCCGAGAAAGGAACCCTAAGCAAAGTTCCCCAGTCACATGTTTCCCATTTTGGGCTCATTTTGACACACCTATGAATTCATAGGTACCCTGGGCCACATGACCAGGCCCTGATTCCTAGTAGGTACTTTATCAAAGAGATAGGAGATAGATCCTATTTGAGGACACTGTATTTTTTTTTTCCAGTAAGATCTTTGGTTATTGGATGCCAGAATGGTACTCACAGACTGATTTAGGATGACTTGATTTATATATGTAGATAATTGCTCTGCCTCCCCGAAAATATATGGAGAGAGAGAGAGACAGACAGACATATATTTGCCTGGGGCCCTGTACACCTTACTGGCAACCCAGGCTACATGTTTGTTTTCAGTGAAGTTTCTAATGAAAGACCTTCTTCACCAAATTATTCAACATCTTTCAAACACATTTCCATAAGGCAAACTTCAAAAAAATGTGTTATAAAGAATTTTGATCTTGAATGAATATGTTTCCTGTGACTTAACATTGGAATCCTAAGACCCATCATGTTTCTCTTTAGTATGTTTTCAGAACACTCAGGGCCATAATGATCAAGAGTCAGGATCGTCTACATTCATTTCCCAGTATCCTTCCTGCTATGATTTTCATATCTGCCTTTGGATTTATTTTAAACCAGCAGTTCTCAATCTGTAAGTTGCGACCCACAGGAACTGTATTAAAGGGTCATGGCATTAGGAAGGTTGAAAACCACTGTTTTAAACTATTTGCACTCATATACCTTTTCAGTGAAAACAACAAAATCTTTTGAAAAGTTTAGAAAATAATTTCCAAAATCAAAACAAATTAAAAATTTTGAGGGGAAAAATAATTTTTTGAAGTGATGGATAAGTTCTGACTATTTGAGACAAGGTGAACATTATTATAGAAGAAAAATAAGCAGCAAAACATAAAAGTGCTGAAACAGTTGTCATCAATAATTGTGTAAAAAATTTCTTTACACTTGCAATGAGATTTTAAAAATTAGGTGTGCTATGTTGATGTTTGTGTATATTTTTGGGTTCTAACATTGATTACTTTAGCCATAAAAAGTTTTATAAGTATCTTGTGAGACATATAAGGAAATAGTTGATAAACTCATAAGGAAGACAAATCAAGCACTTATGAACCATAATACAAATGGAGTATCATGTTTTAAAGGGAAGAGGAGCGAGTACATGCTGATCATTTAAGAATGCCAGTATCAGTTTATAATATTTATGCCTTATAATTTTTCTCTGTGTTTTTTGTTGGTAAACAATTCCAGTCTAGCTGCTAGACATTATAAAACATTATACATTATACACTTAATGTAGTATAATGTATATTACATTAGTAGTTACATTACTAGTTAATGTATACTAACTATACATTAAACTACACTTAAAATTGTATTTATGACATTTTGCTTATTTAACTTCACATCTTCAGCAAAGAATGTCAAAGATGCAAACAAAAAAAAATTGTTTTCATTAAAATAATCAGGGAGAATTGAAGCAAAGAGGGTTAAATGATATTCCAAAGCTTACCCAGGCCATTGAGTCAGGAAGATAAATCAGGTCTCTTGGATTTCAATTCCAGTGTTTTAGTCACTGGTTTGTTCAGCTCCTGTGCAAAACATCCATACAAAATATACAATGCATATTCCCCCTTCCTATCAAGTGGTTGCCAAAAGAAACACGCCATTACCTTTCCCACATATTGAGGCTCGGAGCCCATGTATTCTTCCAGCACAAAAAACTGATTCCATACCCAGCCACGTTTAACTCGTTGGAAATGTGACTGTCGCCCTGGAAGGTGGATAACATTTTCTCTTGGCTCTGTGGCTAAAGTCTGTTGTGGCTGTGGTTGAAGTGGTGTTAGGAGACCTCCATCAAACAGGACCCAGAGAAGCAGTGATAAACAGTTCCTTGTAAGCATTGGCAAAGGCTTTCCTGCAGCAGAGGGATAAAAACTTGAACACTTAATGCAGAATTGTGGAATCCAGGTTTGACGTGTTCTGTGGCCTCCACCACTTAGCTTCTTGTTTTATTGCAGAAATGATAACACAGGAATTAATCTTTTTGATGAAAAGTCTTCTGCTGTATGATATTCCATCTAAAGGGACCTATAAAATAGAATTTAAAAGATACATTGAATTAATAAAATGACATGATGACACTCATGAAAATTTTCATTGTACCTGCTAACAGTTAAAGAAACAGAGAGGCCAGGTATGGTGGCTTACTCCCGTAATCCTAGCACTCTGGGAAAGCATGGCAGGTAAATTATTTGAGCTTAGTTATTCAAGACCAGCCTGCACAAGAGTGAGGCCCTGTCTCTACTAAAAATAGACAAAGTAGCTGGCCATCGTGGTGGGTGCTTGTAGTCCCAGTTCCTGGGGGTAGTTGGGACAAGAGATTGCCTGAACCCAAGAAACTGAAGTTGCTATGAGCAATAATGGCTTGACATTCTACCTAGGGGACAGAGTAAGACTCTGTCAAGAAAAAGATAAAGAAATAAAAAAAGAAAGAAAAACAGAGAGCAAACATTTTAAAAGAATCATATTACTAATTGGTCATTGCTATTCATCTTTTTGAGTACATTTTTATAAAAACTTGAAAAAATGTTTGTTATAGTGAAGCAAAAGGTGTATCATACACAAAAGCAAATTTTATTAAATTTAAGAACAGTTTAAGGAGAGAACAAATCATCATTTTAAAGTAAACTATTAAGTTAGAATAGGATTTTACATTAGCACCATAGACATCTAGGATTTCTGGGGAACTATTTTGTGCATTTTAAAAATTTTAGGAGCACCTTTTTTTTTACCTAATAGATAACAGTAGTATCCTCTTCCATACCTAGTATGACAACAAAAAATACCTCCAGACATTGCCAAATATCCCTTGGGAGGAGAATAATAGACTAGGATTAAGAACTATAAATTTAGAGAATAAAGAAAAAAAATTAAAGAGCATAGAAGTCCCTGAAGTTAAGAATAGAAAGATTCAGAACATCTAAGAAAGAACAAAATTGCTAAATATAAAAGGACATGATCTTACTAAAATGTAAAGGGTTGGCAAAATGTCAGATATTATAAGGCTTTTATGCTTAAATTTTTAAAAAATGCTTTTCTAGCCTTGTTCAACTAGAAACACGCGACACGTGGGGATGGCTTTGAGGACGGTGCGCAGCTCAGAGAAATCTCGGATCCCTACAAGATGGACAACTGTACTCTGCACTTGGGGGAAATAATCTTCAACCTTTCCTTATAATAAGCATTTTTAAAATTTACTTATCTACTGTCATTCTCTGTTATGTACTAGGTCCTTAATTATACAGTAGATGACAAAGCAGGTGTGCTATTTGTTTCCCTAAACACAGAAACAGGAAACAGTCAAGTAAATAAATAAGGGCATATTATGTCCATGTAAGAAAAGAAAAAAGCAAACAGGAATATCCTAATGGTAAAATTTAAGTTAGAACAACCCCACTGTGATTGACAATTATGCCAAGAACTAAAGGAATAGTAGCATCCCTACAATTTGCAAGCAGGTTTAGGGGAAATGTTGCTGGAGCCAGGGTGTTTACGCATTTGGCATTAGGGCACAGTGTTCAGAGCCCATGAGATTTCCTAAGATGTTGGGAGCCAAAATATATATATAATGCCTCCATAACAATATAAAAAACAACATCAATATGTTTAACTAAATGTCTATAAAACATGACACTTTTGTCAACCAGTCAGCTCCTATCCAGTTCAATGCTTATTCAGTTACGTTTAACATAATAAAGAGTATAACAGTCTTCACAACTATTCCAATTTAAACATTTAACTTGGAGCAATTCAGCATACTTGAGATAAGGAGATGGGGTGTATCCAAAACATATACTCTGAAAGTATTCTATAAGAGCAGTTCGAAAAACATAAATAAATAACATAAGGTATATTTTTTCTACTGTTTGAAGGAGTGAAAGTTTTTGATTAAACACTAATCAAAAAATAAATAATATCTACTTTATTTCATCTTTCCATTCTGGTGAAATAATGGTCATGTAAGTTAACTTCAACCTTCATTGTTCTATATGGAAACCACTAGTTATAAGAAACTACTTAAAATACAGCAATTTGTAATTGTGATATGCTCTACTCTTAAATTATATGCTGAATATCAAAGACTTAGTACAGACAAAAAAAGAATATACAATACCTTAATTTTATGTTTGTTACTTGTTGACACGATACATTAGGCCAAATAAATATACAATATTAAGATTAATATCACTTGCTTATTTTTACCTTTTAATGTGCTTAATAAAAAATTGAAATTCCATATGAAGCTCACATTTATAGCTTATGCTTTTCTTTTCTTTTTTTGTATTAAATCATAAACACATAGATTATGTATACATTATGCATTTATGGGGTACAATGTGCTGACTTCATATAGATTTAGGAACACCTACATCACACTGGTTAATATATACCTCATATTGTTTACTTAATTATTGTGTTAAGACATTTATACTCTATACTAATAGATCTGACCCGTACCCTGGCATTATGCACTATAGGTGAGATCCCAACTATGCTTTTCTTTTAGATAACAGTGATTTAGAAGATATGGGTTAAATCATAAGACTGTGACTTCTACTCAAGAAGTTTATTTTTAATATTTAAAGTCAAATATCTAGTATGAATTCTTTTTTTTTTTTGAGACATAGTCTCACTCTGTCACCCTCGGTAGAGTGTTGTGGCGTCACAGCTCACAGCAACCTCAAACTCCTGGGCTCAAGAGATTCTCTTGCCTCAGCCTCCTGAGTAGCTGGGACTACAGGCGCCCGCCACAATGCCCAGCTATTTTTTGTTGCAGTTGCATCTACTGTTTTATCTGGCTGGGGCCAGGTTCGAACCCACCACCCTCAGTATATGGGGCTGGTGCCCTACTCCCTGGGTCACAGGCGCCACCCACTAGTATGAATTCTATCATGCCTGTGGTAACAATATATCAGGATCAATATACGCATCTGCTTTTAATAAGCCTGTGTGAGCATGACAGTCCTATTTCCCTCCTCTGTTTCCAAGTTTAAGCTTTAACAGCTTAAACTGTTACCTTCCAAAGTGTTTAAATTTCTTGAACTTTCCATTTCTTTCTAAGATTCTTCTCACACTCCTATCAGTCTTAGTCAAGGCTAATACAGTTCAGATGGGGAGATAAACATGAGGTTAAAAGATGAGTGGCAGGTACTGTGACTCCTCAAAGCGATTCTAGAATGTATTACTTATTTTTATTTCTGCCTTCCTAGTCTATGGAATTTTTTTCTTTTCTATTTGGAGATGTGATGTATCAAAACTTAGATTTTCAAGTGCATTGCCATCTAAGATATCTAGAGTATCTTAGATATTCTGGAGACAAGTATCTTTTCTTTTACATTAGAGTTTTTTGTGTTAGATACCTAGCTATATTCATCACTGCCATCATGCAGGTTCAAGCCCCCCTTTCCCCTTAGAAGCCCAAAGTGCCTAAAATCTGAGCTTTATCCTTGCCAACTCAATCATCTAGAAATTCTCATCTAGCTATGTCGTTTCCCTCTGTCTGTGATGTTAGAATGTGGGTATGTAATGTGAGGAGATTAGCTCCAAAATGACTGGTAAGTAGAGGAGGCTGTGAATAAAACACAGAAAGCACAGCAGTCCTCCTGATCCACAGGGGACACGCTCTAGCACCCCCAGAGGAGGCCTGAAACTACAGAACTGAATCTGAGCACCCGTAATCAGAGTGTGTTTCTGTTCATGTTTCCCCCCTCTCCCATCCCTCTGACAAACACACACACACTTGACTTTTCCATCTTAACTGAGCACTAGCACATCCTGTGGCTGTAAATTTTGCAGGGTGAGACATAAAAAGTAGCAGAAATTTCTTGTCATTCTTCACTATTTGACAGGTAGAAGATTCATATTTACCATAGCAACTTCAGAATCTGATTTTTTTCCCCTTTCATTCTTGATTCAGAGGAGAACTTTCACCTTTTCACTCAAAGGGAGCACTTATGGTTTCTCTTTGACATATCCAAGATGGTAGCATCACTGCTCTTGGGCTTTGGGGCCATTAAGTAACATATGGGTTACTTAAACACAGCACTGTGATACCCCAAGAGTTGATCACCAGGACACATATACGTAGTGCCTACAGGCTAGACAAAGGGGTGATTCACATTGTCGGGGGACAGAGGGGGATTGTATCACGCTACTCAGAACAGCACACAATTCACAATATATCAATAGTTTATTTCTGGATTTTTCATTTACGATTTTTGGGCTACACTTGATTGTGAGTTACTGAAATCTAAAGAGCAAAACTGCATATGAAGGGGGGCACTGTATCATAAGCCAATTACTCAATACATAAATAATTGCACCAAATAATAGCAACTAAACACAAAATATGACAATAAGGCTGAAGTTACCGGGAGCCACACAGGAATGCAATACAGAATACAACACCCCTTTCCTTCAGGCTCACATTTGGGTCTTCTTATCCTTCTTTCTTCTTAGAGTAGAATCTTGTATTTATAGAGTTATTTATTACTTAGTAGTTTATTTTGCAAATATTTTCATTAAAAATGGATGCTTGGCATTTTTTTTGGTTGGAAGATTTTTATTGTTTCTTTGATCTCAGTGCTTGAAATTGGTCTGTTCAGGAGCTCTATTTCTTCCTGGCTGAGTCTAGGGAGAGGGTGTGATTCCAAATATTGATCCATTTCTTTCACATTGTCAAATTTCTGGGCATAGAGTTTCTGTTAGTATTCAGAGATGATCTCTTGTATCTCTGTGGGATCAGTTGTTATTTCCCCTTTATCATTTCTGATTGAGGTTACTAGAGACTACTTTTCTATTCCTCGTTAGTCTGGCCAATGGTTTATCTATTTTATTTATTTTTTCAAAAAACCAACTCCGTATTTCATTAATTTTCTGAATGATTCTTTTGTTTTCAATTTCATTGATCTCTGATTTGATTTTGGATATTTCTTTTCTTCTCCTGAGTTTAGGCTTAGATTGTTCTTCTTTTTCCAATTCCATAAGATCTCTTGTGAGATTGTTGATGCACTCTCTTTCTGTTTTTCGAATGTAGGCATCTAAAGTGATGAATTTTCCTCTCAAAACTGCTTTTGCAGTATCCCACACGTTTTGGTAGCTTGTGTCTTCTTGTTGTTATGCTCAAGGAAGTTAATGATTTCCTGTTTTATTTCTTCCTGCACCCATCTGTTATTCAACAGAAGATTATTTAATTTCCATGCCTTTGGGTGGGGTCGAGCATTTTTGTTAGAGTTGAGTTCCACCTTTAGTGCCTTATGGTCTGAGAAGATACAAGGTAAAATTTCAATTCTTTTGATTCTGTTGATATTTGTTTTGTGTCCCAGGATATGATCAATTTTGGAGAATGTTCCATGGGGTGATGAGAAGAATGTATATTCTTTATCTTTGGGATGGAGTGTTCTATATGCGTCTATCAAGCACAGTTGTTCTAGGGTCTCATTTAAATCTCTTATATCTTTGTTTAATTTCTGTTTAGAGGATCTGTCCAGCTCTGTAAGAGGAGTGTTAAAGTCCCCTGTTATGATGGTATTATCAGATATCATATTGCTCAGACTGAGTAAGGTCTGTTTCAAGAATCTGGGAGCATTTAAATTGGGTGCATAAATATTTAGAATTGAAATGTCTTCTTGTTGTATTTTTCCCTTGACCAATATAAAGTGACAAACTTTGCCTTTTTTGACTTTAGTTGCTTTAAATCCACATGTATCTGAAAATAAGATTGCACTCCTCTTTTCTTCTGAATTCCATTTGCCTGAAAAATTGTCTTCCAACCCTTGACTCGGAGCTTTAATTTGTCTTTTGAAGCCAGGTGTGTTTCTTGCAGACAGCAAATGAATGGCTTGTGTTTTTTAATCCAGTCAACCAATCTATGTCTCTTCAGTGGGGAGTTCAGGCCATTAACATTTATTGAGATAATTGATAAGTGTGGTAGTATTCTATTTATCTTATTTTGTGAGAGTCCATTGCTTAGTTTTATCTTTTGCATCAGTGTGGAGGTTAGGTTCTGTCCTTTAATTTCTGAGTTCTTAGTTTGCTGCTGATCCATTGTGGTGGTCAGTGTGCAGAACAGGTTGAAGTATTTCCTGTGGAGCTGGTCTTGTTGTGGCGAATTTCCTCAATGTTTGTATATCCATAAATGATTTGATTTCTCCATCAATTTTGAAGCTTAGCTTAGCAGGGTACAGAATTCTGGGCTGGAAATTGTTCTGTTTAAGTAGATTAAAGGTAGATGACCATTGTCTTCTTGCTTGGAAAGATTCATTAGAGAAGTCTGCAGTCACTCTGATGGATTTGCCCCTGTAGGTCAACTGGCACTTACTCCTGGCAGCTTGCAGAATCTTTTCTTTTGTCTTGACTTTGGACAAGTTCATCACAATGTGTCTTGGAGAAGCTCGGTTAGAGTTGAATTCTATCAAACCTTCAAGGAAGAGCTTATTCCTGTACTGCAGAAACTATTCCAAAAAATTGAGGAAGAAGGAATCTTCCCCCAACACATTCTATGAAGCAAACATCACCCTGATACCAAAACCAGGAAAAGACCCAAACAAAAAGGAGAATTTCAGACCAATCTCACTCATGAATATAGATGCAAAAATTCTCAACAAAATCCTAGCGAACAGATTACAACTTATCATCAAAAAAGTCATTAATCATGATCAAGTAGGCTTCATCCCAGAGATGCAAGGCTGGGTTAACATACGCAAATCCATAAACGTTATCCACCATATAAACAGAGGCAAAAATAAAGATCCCATGATCCTCTCAATAGATGCAGAAAAAGCATTTGATAAAATCCAGCATCCTTTTCTAATTAGAACACTGAAGAGTATAGCCATAGGTGGCACATTTCTAAAACTGATTGAAGCTATCTATGACAAACACACAGCCAATATTTTACTGAATGGAGTAAAACTGAAAGCTTTTCCTCTTAGAACTGGAACCAGACAAGGTTGTCCTGTGTCACCTTTACTATTCAACGTAGTGCTGGAAGTTCTAGCCAATACAATTAGGCAAGACAAGGAAATAAAGGGAATCCAAATGGGAGCAGAGGAGGGCAAACTCTCCCTCTTTGCTGATGACACGATCTTATACTTACAGAACCCCAAAGACTCAACCACAAGACTCCTAGAAGTCATCAAAAAATACAGTAATGTTTCAGGATATAAAATCAATGTCCACAAGTCAGTAGCCTTTGTATACACCAATAATAGTCAAGATGAGAAGCTAATTAAGGACACAACTCCCTTCACCATAGTTTCAAAGAAAATGAAATACCTAGGAATATACCTAACAAAGGAGGTGAAGGACCTCTATAAAGAAAACTGTGAACTCCTCAGAAAGGAAATAGCAGAGGATATTAACAAATGGAAGAACATACCATGCTCATGGACGGGAAGAATCAACATTGTTAAAATGTCTATATTTCCCAAAGCAATCTACCTATTCAATGCCATTCCTATCAATATACCAACATCGTACTTTCAAGATTTGGAAAAAATGATTCTGCATTTTGTATGGAACCGGAAAAAAACCCGTATAGCTAAGGCAGTTCTTTGTAACAAAAATAAAGCTGGAGGCATCAGCATACCAGATTTTAGTCTGTACTACAAAGCCATAGTGCTCAAGACAGCATGATACTGGCACAAAAACAGAGACATAGACACTTGGAATCGAATTGAAAACCAAGAAATGAAACTAACATTTTACAACCACCTAATCTTTGACAAACCAAACAAGAACATACCTTGGGGGAAAGACTCCCAAGGTATTGAGGGAAAGACCTATTCAATAAATGGTGTTGGGAGAACTGGATGTCTACATGTAAAAGACTGAAACTGGACCCACACCTTTCCCCACTCACAAAAATTGATTCAAGATGGATAAAGGACTTAAACTTAAGGCATGAAACAATAAAAATCCTCCAAGAAAGCATAGGAAAAACACTGGGAGATATTGGCCTGGGGAAAGACTTCATGAAGAAGACTGCCATGGCAATTGCAACAACAACAAAAATAAACAAATGGGACTTCATTAAACTGAAAAGCTTCTGTACAACTAAGGAGACAATAACCAAAGCAAAGAGACAACCTACACAATGGGAAAGGATATTTGCATATTTTCAATCAGACAAAAGCTTGATAACTAGGATCTATAGAGAACTCAAATTAATCCACATGAAAAAAGCCAACAATCCCATATATCAATGGGAAAGAGTCATGAATAGAACTTTCTCTAAAGATGACAGATGAATGGCTAACAAACACATGAAAAAATGTTCATCATCTCTATATATTGGAGAAATGCAAATCAGAACAACCCTGAGATATCATCTAACCCCAGTGAGAATGGCCCACATCACAAAATCTCAAAACTGCAGATGCTGGCGTGGATGTGGAGAGAAGGGAACACTTTTACACTGATTATGGGACTGCAAACTAGTACAACCTTTCTGGAAGGAAGTATGGAGAAACCTCAAAGCACTCAAGCTAGACCTCCCATTTGATCCTGCAATCCCATTACTGGGCATCTACCCAGAAGGAAAAAAATCCTTTTATCATAAGGACACTTGTACTAGACTGTTTATTGCAGCTCAATTTACAATCCCCAAAATGTGGAAACAGCCTAAATGCCCACCAACCCAGGAATGGATTAACAAGCTGTGGTATATGTATACCATGGAATACTATTCAGCCATTAAAAAAAATGGAGACTTTACATCCCTTGTATTAACCTGGATGGACGTGGAAGACATTATTCTTAGTAAAGCATCACAAGAATGGAGAAGCATGAATCCTATGTACTCAATTTTGATATGAGGACAATTAATGACAATTAAGGTTATGGGGGGGAAGCAGAAAGAGGGAAGGAGGGAGGGGGTGGGGCCTTGGTGTGTGTCACACTTTATGGGGGCAAGACATGATTGCAAGAGGGACTTTACCTAACAATTGCAATCAGTGTAACTTGGCTTATTGTACCCTCAATGAATCCCCCCCCCCAAAAAAAAAATGGATGCCTGTGCTTTAGTTGGGTTATAGATTTCATATGAAAGCTATAAATTAGTTTCATAGTAGGACTGAGTATACTGGATACTTTTTCTTCCATTCTTGAGATACTTTGCTATGGGGAAAGGGAGGGGAGGGGAGGGGGAAGGATGGGTGGAGGGAAGGTTATTGGCGGGACCACAGCTATGTTGCATCTTACAACGGTACATGAGAAACTTACTAAATGTAGAGTATAAATGTCTTAACACAATAACTAAGAAATTGCCATGAAGGCTATGTTAACAAGTTTGATGAAAATATTTCAAATTGTATATAAAACGAGCACATTGTACCCCGTGACTGCATTAATGTACACAGCTATGATTTAATAAACAAAAATAAAAGATTAAAAAAATAAAATAAAACACAGTAAAAAAAATGGATGCCTGATAGTTTTGACCCTTTTGGATAGATTTGGGGGATCTGCACATATTTTTCCCCTGAGTCCTGTTTTTCAATAGGAATGCTGCTGAATTCAACAATTTTTAGGAACTCACAAATCCCATTGTGGTAGCAACACTTGTAGTTAAAATATAAGAGCTTCTCCTTGCACACATTAAAATCCAGAATTTTAATGACATTCATGAATTCACTGGGCCTGCGTAATAGAAATTTGCATGCTCGACCCTTGTCATTCCCCTTATTTCCTTTAATTTTAATTAAAACTCATCACAGCCATTTTCCGTAGACATGGATTCATGTGATGACTCGTTGATTCTTTTCTGAGTGGAGTGGTGCAAGAAGAGGGGATAGAGACTGCAACGATGTCCTTTTCATCAGCCATTCTGTCCCTGGGATCTACAATACCATTTGGCATATGGTAGGCAGCAAATACATAATTGTTAAGTTTGAATAAATTATTAACTGATGATAGCCAACTTTTATTGAAAATTTATAATGTTACACCTTATGTTGTATTTTCTGTGCTGTGCAATAGATCTGTGAAAGAGATGGTGTTATTGTATCTGTTTGACAGAAAAATGGAGGGACAGAGTAGTTGAATGACTTGGCCATCATCCAAAAATTAGTTCATAGCAAGCAGGCTTGAATCTGGGTAGTCTAAATCCAGAACTCATACTCTTAATTGTGATACTACAGTATTTCCCCTCTGTTAATACACACATAAATTAAAAAAAAAAATACCCCAAGGTTTTAAATTCTAGCAAAACAAGGAACATGAGCTTGGAGATGTGAGTTCTAAACTCTTTTTCAAAAACTAAGTAGGTATTTCAATATTGGGAAGCCTAAATTTTCTTTGAATTCATTTAAGTCTTCTATAAAATTAGGAGATTGAAGTTGTTAGATCAAAATAGTTTCTTTGAAGTCACAAGATCCAGGACTTCCAGCTTCCACCCTTCTGCCACCTCCCACTAGGTTGTCAAAATAACATATAATTCTAAGCAGAGGCAGGAAAAATATGCAATAATAAACAGAGCCAGGGTGCTAATAAGTTGGATGGTGGCTGAAAATTCATAAAGTGCTCTAACAACCCAGCTAATCCCCATATGGCAATTCATTAAACATAAGGTGACTTGATATAGCTGTTATAAGTAGAAGCCGGCATGGTAGTGTTCAGTTCATAGTGAACTTGAACTGTACATGCACTGCTGGGGTCATTTAAATGAGTTGGCACCCTGTTTGACCCACTTGACAAACTCTGAATTTGAGGATTACTTCCAACTTTGGTATTATTAAAATAAATCAACTAATTAACAGATCAATAAAAAGATTGACTTTGGAATGAGACAGATCTGAAGTGTCATTTCAAATGAAGTCATAGCATAGATTTATTTTTTTTTTTTTTAAGCAACGGTCCATTAAGTAGCATTTGAACTATGGGACACAGTTAACAATGTTCTCGATCAACAGAATTCTCTATACATGACAAAATAAACATTTTTTAATTTCATCACTCAATTAGAATGTGTGTACAAATGTATTTCTTAACTCCTGTCATGGTTTTATGATCTTAAAATTCATTCCAAGTGTCCATGACACTGTAATCCTTTAGTGAACAGATGAGACAATGTTATTTTCAGCATATCATGCTGCTCCCAGCAGGTCCCAGCCTCTGGCCACAGCTGTCAGCCAGTGAGTGTTTAAAGTGCTCTATCACAACAAAAATAATGCAAGGAGACTGAAGGATTCCAGTTCTTAAGTGAAAGGGAAACAACTCCCTTAAGCACAAAACAGGCTAAATTACAAGGAAACACTCTACCCAGCCAGACCCCTGGTACACGTGGCCCCTGTTGTTATAAAAGAAAGAAGAACAGATGGATTCTGAGGTGTCAGTACCCTATGGAAACAACCTTAAAGTGGACATATTTTTTACAGAGAACATGATCAGTGTTTTATCCCATATAGCAGATTTTAGTGATAGTGGTTAAAAATTTATATTTGTCCATTCTTCCTAATCTTTTGTAGAACCAAAGTAGCTTCACAACGAATTCTCAACCCTGATGATGAGTCTCTGGAGCCAAATATTCTCTTTAGCAGAAGGCATTTTTTTTTTTTTTTAAATGGTCATCTATAAAAGCAGGAGTTACTTGGTTGTGAAATAGCCACTGCAAATGACACTTTTCCTGTAAGTGAAAGTATCTTCAAAGCTAAAAGATATGCAAAGACTGTGGTTTTGGTAGTTATTTATTTAATTTGGGGTGTGTTTGCTTTTAAGAATAACTCCTGAAAAGGGGCCTATATGTTCAATACAAGTTACGTTTAAAGGATTTTCTTTTTCTTTCTTTCTTTCTTTTTTTTTTTTTTGCAGTTTGGCTGGGGCCGGGTTTGAACCTGCCAGCCTTGGTATATGGGGCCAGCGCCCCACTCACTGGGCCACAGGCACCACCCTACCTAAAGGGTTTTCCTTGTCAAGGGACAACTTATTGATAGTTACATTAAAAAGTGTTTTCTATAATGGTCTATTAAAAAGTGTTCTCTATAATGGTCAGTAATCTAAGACTCCCTACATATTGGATAACTCTTCAAGGGCAATTATGCCACTGGTCTATTTTAAACTAATATTCTATGGTGTAAATTTTCAAGGGAACTTCTTAAAGTTTATTTTTTTAAAGACGGATACAGTTTTCCTACTTCCTCTTGTGAATAAATAGTCTTTTAATTTGAAATAGTACCCAAAGTGATCCCTATTCCAATTACATAAATTAAGGTCTTATTTCCCTATTTTCAAAAAAAAAAAAAAATCAAAGGCAACATAATTTATAAAATTAAAATTATTAAAATGTCAACAATTAACTATATGCTGTTTTTACTATGAAAATATAACTGTGTGATTAACTTTACAAATTAAATTTTCTGCTTTCTATATTGAACTAAATGTGTTATAATCAATAACCATTTAAAGGTTCATGGCAAATACAAAAAATTATTTGAAGGTTTTAACTGACATTATTACGCACAATTTTGATTTTTGTTGTGAAATGATTATAGTTCTTGGAATGCCTGGAAGAAGAGCCAACATCCCTCCCAGAATATTTTTGGTGCTAGTTAAACCCACAGACCAAAAGGAAGCTTTGTGCTCTGTGGAGCAAAACCCTAATGTGTAATCTTCTATTAGCCACTGTGAAGTAAAAACAGTAAACCAATCTCCATTGCTTCTTATGAATGAAGCAGAGGTAACTTGTTGGTGGTGATAGTTCAATAATCTTAATTTACAGAGTTCTTTGACCCTTGCTCTCTGACTTATCTAGGTTCTATTCTCTACTTCACAAACTTTTAGGATGCCAAACTGCACCAACTATTTGAATGTTGTTGTTGTTGTTTTGATACAGAGTGTTACTCTATTGCCCTGGGGAGAGTGCTATGGTGTTATACCTCACAGCAACCTCAATCTCTTGGTTGATCAATCCTCTTGCCTCAGCCTCCTTAGTAGCTAGGACTAAAGGCACCTGCCATACCCCATCTACTCACTCATTTCATTTGTTTGTTTGTTTTTTCTATTATTTTTTCTTTTGCAGACTTCCAAAACTTTCTTACTATCAGGATCTCATTAGACAACTTAGAATGCTACATCGACTATCTAATTTTTCCAGAACATAGGAAGTGTATTGATTCTATCCTGTGGACCATAGCCAGGATTACCTTAGGATTTAAGTCTCTCTAGAAGTATTTTTCATTTTAACAAGTATTATTAAAGAAGATTGTAAAAAGCAAAAATACTTTTCATAAAAACAAAGAAAACATCAAAAATTGAGGCCTATGAAAAAACACATACATAAGAGCCACTTGTGTCTTTTGTTAATTTTATAAATCAAAGCAAGTGGTAAAATATTATTTCCAAGAAATTATATACAATTGTGTAATTCTATAAACTGCAGATGAGGAAATTGTGATCTAGATATAAGACAGATTTCCTTAATCTTATAATTCTTGGATTGGCAAACTTTCTATAAAAACACAAATAGTATGCATTTTATTTAGCCTTTGTAGGGTAAAGATCTCTGTCTAAATTACTCAACTCTGCTGTTGTACCCCAAAAGAAGTTAGTAACAACAAGTAGCCAAATGGGTATGTGGCCAACAGCACTATATTTACAAAATCAGGCAGTTAGCTGGATATATCTAGGAATTATCAACTGCTGACCCTGAAGATCCTCTGAATTGTAATTTCAAAGAGGTGCATGGAAATGTATCTTTACAAAGTCACTAATAATTACAAGTCAGCCTCTGACATTCATCATGTTTTTTTTTTTTTTGTAGAGACAGGGTCTCACTTTATGGCCCTCGGTAGAGTGCCGTGGCCTCACACAGCTCACAGCAGCCTCCAACTCCTGGGCTTAAGCGATTCTCTTGCCTCAGCCTCCCGAGTAGCTGGGACTACAGGCATCCGCCACAATGCCCGGCTATTTTTTGGTTGCAGTTTGGCCGGGGCCGGGTTTGAACCCGCCACCCTCGGTATATGGGGCCGGCGCCTTACCGACTGAGCCACAGGCGCCACCCTGACATTCATCATGTTTAAGACCATTATATTTGTTTAATATTCTTTATTTTTCAAATACATAAGGTGTTCGAAATGAACTTGGGAACCTACTGTTGCAGTAAGACATTATGATGCACAGAGAGCGCTCTCCATCTTTAACTGGCATTTATTCTTTGTAATTGAGATCTGAGCATTAAAATCATGGCCTTGATTGCTCTGAAGAGATTGTACTATGAATATGCCTTGAATATGCCTCTCAAAAACATGTGTTGAAAACTGAATCCTGGCTGGGCACCATGTCTCACTCCTCCAATCCTAGCACTCTGGGAGGCCGAGGTGGGAGGGTCCCTTGAGCTCTGGAGACCAGAGACCAGTGTGAGCTAAAAGTGAGACCCTGGCTCTACTACAAATAGAAAAAATTAGTCAAGCATTTGTGGTAGGTGACTGTAGTTACAGCTACTTGGGAGGTTGACACAGAAGGATAGCTTGGACTTGGAGTTTGATGTTGCTGAAGTTAGGCTGATACCATGGCTGGGAAGGAAGGAAGGGAGGGAGGGATGAAAGAGAAAAAGAAAACTGAATCCTCAATGTAACATATTGGGAATTGGGACTTAACCAAAGGCGATTAGGTCAGGATGGCTCCATCTTTACGAATGGATTAATGGTATTATCTGTAGAGTGGGTTAGTTATCAAAGGGGTAGACTCAGCTACCTCTCTGGGCCTCCCTCTTCTTCCTTCCATCTTTAGCCGTGGAATATGATGCCTAAAGGAGGCCCTCCCAAGGTTCCAGAAAATAGACTAAGACAGCTTCAACATACAGTAGGAAACACAGCATATCTCAGGGAGGAGCAGACACTAATGTGCATTGCCTGCATCATGAGAGGCTTGGAAGTACCCAGTGTGATTTGCGTGCGTCCCCTGTTTTCATGATTAATAAATACAGTACTTCGGCAGATGCCTTTTCTGACTTTCAACACTTAGAAACAGCAGGTGGGTGACACAGACAGAAAAACTAAAGCCTTACTTACATGATAGTTTCTAATCTTATATTTTGATGTACGTAGTCTCATGAAAGCAAAACTAATAACCTTTTTATCTTTAAAAAAACGAAAGTTCTTATTCTATTCTTCTTTCACTCTTGACTCTTTCTCTCTTAGGAGTTGCAATCCTCTTAAAATAGCTGAAAATTACCTTAGCATTGAACTCTAAGACATGATGCAGGCAGCTTTTATTCTTATAATGAATAATCCAAAAGACAGATGGGGGAAAAAGGATCTTGACACCTGGGTAGCTGCATTTCAACACAGATTTTATCAAATGATGAACAAATTGCCCTCTATTTGCTGGTGTGAACACGTAGACAAATATTGACTTGGACAGATGCTGAACTTTTCTTTAATTTCATAAATTGGATTGTGTTCCTTCTGTACTTCAAGCAGAGTCCTTATTGCTTCTTAGGAAGCTAACCATTTACCACTTATTCAACAGCTAATAAAATCCAGAAACTAGTTTGCTTTACACATGATTGCATCGCATCAAGAAATTTATTTATTTCTAGGGTTTCAAACTCACTCCTTCTCAGTTAAAGGTTACATACAAAAGACTAAAAATAACATATACTTCCATTTCTCCTTTAATCTTAGAAAGTTTTGCATTTGCCATTTAATTCATATAACATGATTTTGTGGTCAATATTTATCCAATGTAATATCAGCGACATAGAAATATAGAAAATAATGGCATTATTTAAATGAAGTAAGTTACACTTGCTTATCAAGTTGGTTTTTTGACAATAAATACCAATCCGTGAAGGTACTACATTGCACTTCGCATTATGGTTTAGAAGAAAAAAAAATCAGTAGCACACAGGTAAGGGTTGTGCTCATTGTAACCAAAGAAATTGTCTCTGGTGAGGCCACTTTAGGTGAAGTCACATGGAATGTTATGAGAAAAGTGTAATGGCAAACCTAAAGCTTTATAAATTGAGAAGGTAATCAAATAGTTATAGAGACCTTGCAAGTAAATAAATATTGTGCCAACATGACACTGGTTATACCATGCAAAATAAATATTTTTATGTAATATTTGTAATATATACTAAAAATGGACTATTGCATAACTATCACGAGTTTCTTTGTGTGACATGTGAATAAAACCATATAAAAATACGTACCATATTAAATGGTTTTAGATACATGTTTGGTGTATATGTCCACCTTTGACTGTTACCCTGTCTCTGTGAAGTTTGGATTTGGAAAGGGATGTTGCTTCATCTTGAATCAGATAAAACAAGAAAGGAATGAAGAAAAGGATAAAGAAATGAAGTGAGAGAATGAGGAAGAGAAATAAAAGTTAGTTTTATTATTACCAAGGCTGACCTGGAAGAAGATACCTCTCCTAACAGGGTTGGGAATGTGCACGTTCAAAACCCTGGCTGATGTTGCCAAATTCCTCTCCGCAGTGAACGCGATGAATGATACTCCCACCAGAAGTATTGGAGAGCCGACAGTCCTTTATCTTCTAGCATTCTCTTTACTTCCAGGGGTTTTAATCTTTGCTAACCTAGTAATAGTTTTATCACGTAAATTTGCCAATTGCTCTAATATCTTTTATTAACTAATACATGTAATAATAATTATATAATTATATAACATCATACAAACAGATTTTTTAATTGACCTATATTCTAAAATATAGGCACTCTTGCAAAAACCTTATGTTATTAATCATTCAATAATAAAAAAAGTCCCCACATTGTTTTTACCATCTGCATCTTACTGAAGATGAGAAAACTGAGAAAGAGCGAAGTTCTGTCTGCCCGTCTCATGGGTTCCAGCCTGCATGGACCCTAGTTGACTAAATGTCTATGAGCTCCTTATGCTTCAAAAAAGAATGCATCTCTAAAGTTTGCACTAAAAACGTCACATATCATAATAGGTAATAGCTTTTAAGTACTCCTATGTCTCTTTTTGTAACCCCTTCCATTTTTACACAGAGGCACCAGTTGTACATGGCATTAAGAGGCATCACTATCAATATTATATGCATCTCAATAGAAATGATATTCTGAAATTAGAAGACAAAATATCTAACAGGTGAGTCTTCCAGCATCGCTGAGGTGATAAAAGAAATAAGGAAGGAAGTTTTGTTGTTCATTTCCCTGACTTGCTCTGAGTTCTTCCCTTTCTCCAAGCTACCAAACCTGCTGCAGATCAAGTTCAAGTGCACTGAAGGATGTCAAAACTAGCCTCTAGGACATGTTATAATGCACATTTCCACTCGTTCTGATATATATCTACTTGAGAGTAAATTGGTAGGCATTGTGTTATCTTTATCATAAAGTGCCTCAATCCCATGTGATAAAATAGAAAAATAAATTATTTTCATGAATATATGAAATAATTATTAGATTAAAAGTCATATTAAGTTTTATTTTATTTTATTTTATTTTTTTTAAGACTGAGTCTCAAACTGTTGCCCTAGGCAGAGTGCTGTGGCATCATAGCTCACAGGAGCCTCCAACTCTTGGACTCAAGTGATCCTTTTGCCTCAGTTTTTCTATTTTTAGTAGAGATGGTTTCTTGCTTTTGCTCAGGCTATTCTCAAATTATGAGCTCAGGCAGTCCACCAGCCTCAGCCTCCTAGAGTGCTGGCATTACAGGCATGAGCCACTGCACCCAGCCAATATATTAAATTTTATAAAAAAAATTGTATTCTATATATGAATAATAATCAAAAAATACATTCATAGTAATAAGCAAGATAAATAGAGACAAAGGGAGCAGGTAATAATGTAAAGCTTTCTGGCCTTACAGAAGTGATGTGTGTACACCATGAACAGCTTTTTCTATGAGTGAATAAGGGAATACACAGGAAGATTTGTATCACTTTGCTGTTTGTTGTAGCAAATAGAAGTAGTCACACAGCTGTGCATCTCTACAGCAGTGGAGATAGAAACCGTGTTACAGGCACCGGGTAAAACACTAAAGCAATCACAAGTAATGGACTAGATTTACATGCAGCAGCATGGGTAAATCTGAAAACTGTAGTGTTGAGTAAAAGCACGAAACAGAATTATTTTTAACAAAGATAATTTCTGCATTTAAGGATCATGCATAATCAAGATGATATGTTTTTAATGATACTTATTTAAGGACAGATATTAAAAGTGGATTGGAAGGACAGGTATGCTTTTGGATGACTGTTTCTAGACAGGCAAAGGCATGAAGAAGAGGGGTGAAGAGACAATTATGTAAAGGACAGAAGTATGACATTTTGCAATGATGACAGCCAACCACGAGCTGAGGTACATGATCAACTCATATACCTGGGGTGTAACAGAGAATGAAGTGTCTGGAAACTCATCAGGTGGGCAACGTAAAGCCTAAATTTCAACACTTAGACATGCAGTGATTTTATTTCTGTAGAAATGCCATCCTGAGTGAAAACAGATGACAAATAATGGTAGGCTGTAGAAGGCTTCTCTGTAATAATAAGTCTTATGTCAAATTAGGCTTTTAATGATCTTGGAAAGGATCTGGCGCGTTGATCAATGTTTTCTCAGCAACTCCCATGAGAAAAGAAAAGTTTTGTGTCCTAGTACTATATTAATTTTGAAAGTATAAAGTCATTACTATTTTGAGATCATTATTTTAAGGTTTTAGAATGCATAATTTAAGCAACATTTATAAATTTTCCATGCAATTATCAGAATATTTTGAATCAAATACTGGATAAAAATTAACATCATTAAAAAGTGTGGAAAAATACCACCTACTTTGTTTGCAAGGGACTGATCATCGCAACTCATCCCACTTTTTATGATATTTGAAATTAGAGGGAGACAATTGTCTGGGCATCTCAGTATTTCTGTACAGATTACAAATGAGACACCGACTGCCCTTTGATTTTAGACCGTCTTTTCAGGGATGGAAGATGGAGATGAAGATTTGCACCAAAGCAGAGGACGGTTTCCTTACTGCCTTGGGAGATGGAGATAATGTCCCTCTCCAAACCAAAGTCAAGCATGCTTACTGCCCATTATAAATGACTCAGATCGTCTAAGTTCAAAGTTCCTTTCTGTAATGTAGCTCACTGCATGCACAGGTGTCACTCAGTGCTTTTCCCATCACCTCATGGGCTTTGAGGATCAGGGAGCCGGCACTGAAAAATGCTGATATACTGCCAGCCGCTGTCACTGTGAGTAATGGAGCACGCTGTCCCTGACCCCCAGTCTCAGGCCTTCCCCCAGCATTCATGCAACTGATGGTTTCATAAGTTGTTAACTGCCAGGAGGGTTAAAATCTTAAACAGTTTATAGTCCTTAATAATAATCAAGAGGAACTGGATTGAAAACACTTGAAAGTCTCTTTTATTTTTGCATCTGTGTGTACATCACAAACAAATGTATTTCATTGATTGAAAACATTAGGAAAGATTCCTCAGGTTATCAGAAGTGTTGTATGGGAAGCAAAGCTCCATTTCCATCCTCTTGGAGTCTTAGCTTTGCAGAGAAGTAAATCGACATAAGATGGTCTAACAGGAATAAAGTTCACAAATGTATTTAATACAAGTTTTATGTGGCACAGAAATCCACAAAAAGACATGAATTCTCAAAGAAGCAGAGTCACTCACATATTGAATTGGACAGAGTAGTAAATTATAAAATAGGAGAAGGCAAAGGGGCTTGGGCTGGGCTACTTAATGGGGTAGAAAAGTGGATTGGGAAATAAGGATTTGTTTAAGAAGGTTGCCTTGTACAGATTTCCCTTGGCTTTAATTTCTCATCCTTAATACGATAAGAATATTTATTTCTGCTGTAGAAAGGACATCTTTCATAAGGAAATTTTATCTACTGCTTTCAAGCAACAGAATGAAGACCATCATTATCTGCTGTGTGTGTGTGAGTTTTTTTTTTTAAGTACTTGTAATTCAAAGTACTCAGAATGGTAGAGCAACATATTTTAGGCTGGCCTATTCTTAACTCCTTCAGCATTCAACCATAAACTCTACAAATATAACTGAAATAACTACTCAATTATATGACATGATTTGAGACTTCTTAATGTTCCCTAAGTCATTATATTCCTTTTATTTTCTTGAATGGGTGGATGGTGGTGGTTATTCATGGCCTTTTCTTGTGATCCCCTTTCAAGTGACACCACTGTGGAGGTAACGTTCATGTTACAGCTAAATGTATATTCAATTGTCAAATTATTTTGCGAGATGACAGTGGTGATCCGACAAAGTAAGAAATCTGATAAAATGGGCTTAAAGAAAAGAGAGATATGCCTTTAAAAGTTGCCTTTTATTCTACAAAAAATGAAATGTAAAAAGGGTAGGTAAGAGGATTGTGGATCTGATGCAGCTGCTTTCCCACGTTTCCTGACACCAACCCCTAGGCTCTGATCATAAATCTAGGGACATTCTCTACAGTTTGTTGAATAATTCAATTTGAGTTTCATTATGTATTTGGCGCTCCTGGTTACAAGTGAATTTTTCATTTACATAATCACATTCTGCCCACTTGAACATTCCCTACGCAGTTGCACTTTTATATAATATACTTGTTCACCATCTGTCCTCAATTTTGGTCAAGAGATACTTCATATTTTCCAACACTTTGCATGGCAATTTTGCTACCCCAAAAGTCATTTTTGTTAATAGACATCTTGCTTTGTGTAAGACACTTTAGTCTCTTACTGGCTGAAAGATGGCTGGCTTTGAAAGCTTTATATTCACCTCTCTTAACAAAAAGAAAGTTCTCATGTACCCACCAAATATATTTGAAATTTGAAATGCACATATAGACACATGCATGTACTATAATTGTTATAAATAAACTGCTTGAAATATATGACTGTGGACATGTAAGCATACACAATGGTCTAGATTACAGATGTTTGCATTCTGGAATTCAACCTAGTTATAGTAATATATAAAAATAATTTAATAGTACTCATTATTTAAAAATATTTTTAGATCTTCTAAAATAGTCTTATAAAAATATTAATGTATTTAGAAATCAACTAGAAATTACTCAAGAGTATCAGGTAGATTAAGCCTTTCTTCTATTTCTTTTTTCTAGCAATGTGAAAGGATGAATAAGTGTATGTGTTAAAATAATATATTTTGTTCCTAAAAAAGAAAAAACCTTCAATTCAACTTAATACTTTGCTGGCTTTTCCTAAAAGACACTCTGATGTGAAAATATTTGATATGCCTGGGAGGCTTTTTCCCCAGGACAAGGCTTTAGTTTTCTATTTCAAAAAGAAAAAAAAAATCTTTGTTGCTTATTCTTTTTGATGCATTCATATGTGTATACACACTTTTTTTATTAAATGTGGAAGTTTTAGCTACTCTTACAATTCATAAGCTACAGCTTCAGTTATATTTTTCAGTTGGCTTCATGATCCACTAACCCAAACAGAAACTAACTTAAACTACAAGGTCAACAGAGTTACCTAACTTTCTCCCACTCATCCTGTAGTTTTGTAATGCAGATTACTAGCACAGTCCCTTATGGTCCTCTTTTCCCCCTCAATTATTAATTACATTTAAAAACTCTAAGATGGAATATCTATAAATCCCCAAACTCAGCCAAACTGAATCAAAATACATATCAACCTAATTAGCCACGTTTTCTACCAGTAGTGTCAGAAGGTCATCATGGTTCATTGGCCAAGGAAAAGTTTTGAAGTAAAAATTTGGATGTAATTATTCTGTTCCTTCCTGGCTGTATGAATTTGTGCAAGCTCTTTATTATTTCACAGCTAAATCTCTCTAAGCATCCATTTCAGTTCAAGGGATGATTGACAAGAACACTTCATCTCCTGGTGTTGTGAGAGAGGGCAGGTACAGAGATTAGCACAGCCCTGGCACCAGGTGAACTTTCAGTAAAGGATAGCAGTGGTTATTTTCCTCTTAAAATTAAATCATGACCAAAAATCAGTTATTCAACTAGACATCAGAACTGAATAATTTCTTATTCTCTCTGCTTTTTTTTTTTTCTTTACATTATTATAATTTCCCCTGAGATGGTATAGAGGTCATTCCTATTTTAATAATCTTCCACTACTCTCTTCTTTACTATGGGGTTTTGGCCTGAGGGGAGGAGAAGGTTCTGGTTTAAAAGAGCAAATATCAGCCAACGTACTGCATTGCTATTCTATTTTCAGCACTAGACTTCAGTAATCTCTCTTCTTTGTCCAATATTTATTATACACAGCATTACATATTGACTTTTAAGAGCTTTTCAACAAAACTAAGAATATATTCCTAAAGATGTAAATATCAGACTCTAACATAATTATTATTTTGGTTTTTTTTTTCTATTTTTCTATTAAATGATTCAGGTTCATGTTTAGAAACTTAGCAAAAAGAACACATAGATTTGCTAATCACCACTACCCAGAGTAAACCAATGCTAACATTATGTACTATGCAACATATCTAGATGTTTTGATATTGTCATTTTTATTAAATGTAATTTCCTATGTATTTTAGTGGTTTAACTTAGGTATAATTTCTCAGGAAAAAGTATTTTTGAACAAGGCAGACATTTATAAAATCAAATAATCATAGATGTTTGTGGATTTTAAAAATTAAGGAGAGAGTTCTTTTTCATGATAATATCCTATTTTATAGTTGAGATAAATGAGTCACCAAGGGATTAAGAGACATCAAATCTACACACATAGAACATGTTACAAAAAAAAAAAAAAAAAAAAAAGAACTAGAATCTCTGAATCTTGATTTTTGTTTTCTATCTACTATATTAAATCCTAAGGAGGGGAAGAAAGGGAGAGAGAGAGAGAATATTGTAATCAGAACCAGAATAAATAAAGCCTATACTATAAAGTCAAACAATGTTCTGGACGTAGGTTATTGGCAGTGTGGTAGAAGGATCCACAGAAAAATCCATTAGATACGGATTTGGGGAACTTAAGACTGCTTGCTTTTAGATACATTCCTATTCTCTATCTTGCTCTGTTCTGTTTCTCTGGGAGCCACTATGGGCTGATTTTCAAGGTCCTTATTAGTTGGATTGCCTCCCTGGCTTCAGTCAGTCAGAGGCACTGAAGGAAATCTTGATAGCAGGAGGGAGAACCCTGGGTATATCGTCCTTTCCAACACATGTCCGGAGGCATCTCTAAAAGAGAAGTCGGCAGAAGACAACTACTCAGCTGCAGCTCCCACTGGGAATGTAGCCCCGGGGCTTTAGAAACAGCACCTCCTCCTTTGTCCATCCCAGCAACAGCAGCAGCCGCCCTTTGTTGTCTGCCTTACTATGCCCAGTTGGCTTCTCAGCCGTTCTTCCTCTGTACTGAATTCTGTATTTCGGATGCCCAGATTTGGTTTTGTTTTCTTGGTTAAAGTGGGATTAATTCCGTGTGTGATTTAAACCCTCCCCTACATGTTGCTCCTACATGATATAAAAACCTCACGTTTTCTATACGCTGATTTTTGAAGGATGTAAAATTATGTCTTTAGTCTTTAATCAGGGCGCATAACTATCTTGCCTTTGATTGGTCCTTTAGAACTCTGGATAATTGATTATACCTGCAAAATGTGACTAAGGACCAAAAACAGGAACAAGGACTAACTCCCTAAAGGAAAGTACTGTAAAGTACTTTTCAATTATTGCATAGTTACGTTATTTCATTGAAAATTAAGAAAAGACACCACGTAACAACTGTTATCACCAGAATTCTTGCACATTTGATATTTCTGTTTTTAAAAATAAAAGATTAAAGAGTTCTTTTTTCCTTACGCACTGCTCAATTTTTAACAAGTGTAGCGCTGTGGTTTCCACATATGGAACTAGTGTGTACATAAGCATTCTACTTGACGGCACATTATGTCAACTAGTTTTTTCCTTTACATTGATGCAAGAGAAAATCTTACATGAGAAAAAATTGCATGTGGTGTCTCTCTCTCTGGAAGTGAGAGATCAAGTAAAATTGCACAAATGGCTCCTCATTTCAGAATAAGAAATAAAGTAGATTCCCAGACAAAACAACCCAGTGGGTTTGAAAACAAAGAAGCTAACATATGAAAGCATTACATGTTTGCTGCAATAACTGAAAATCCCAGGAGAACAATCTTGAGGCTAACAATCCAGGAACAAAGAGGCTTAAAGTTTACATCTTGGTTTCAGTCAATAAATCCCATGGTAATCTATATTCTCTTTTAACTGCCCAGATAAACACTCTTTTATTTACATAGATGCTATTTGATAGCATTCAAACACCATCAAATTTTAATACTCTTAATAATATTGACAACATGACTTTCAGTTATCTCCTAGACTAGTTTTGTACTCAGACTTTGGAGCCCTATGCATTTTAAACGCAAGATCACATTGTCTATTTCCGTAGCAGTTATGTTTATGGCATACAGCTTCATTCTTTGGATGGTTTAATTTCATTTTAGAAATTGTAATTTATTCTTAATGTTTTGGGAACATTCGTATTGTTACAATAGATGGAAACCCATCTCTTTCCACTCAGCTTCAAAAATGGATATGATAATAAGATCAGAACCTACATTATAAGATCAGTAGCTAAAAAGACATTATACATTGTCATCATATGCTTCATGGCACTGATTTTTTTAATTGATTGCATTTCTGTTTGAATCTACCATTCATAAAATAACCTTTTCAATTTATATACATTGGTTATAATATTATGTGATACATATTTGCCTTTGGTTGTTAGGCCAATTGAGAAGGCAGCAAATGGGATATCAAGGCTGATGTCATTTGCTTTTCATCAATATTGTAACCTTGGGGTGTAACAGGATAAGAAGAATTTTGTCCCTCATGATTTTTATACCCTGGTGGCATGCTCATAAATACGTTACAATATATGGCAAAACCATGATTTTGCAGGTATAACTAAAGTTACTAATCAACTAAGTTTAATAAAGAAATATTAACTTGTTTTATATGGGTTGAGTCCAATTTAATTCTTAAAAGCAGTTCTCGCCACTAGGTAGAAAGGTAGTGAGAGAGATTTGGAAGTGGGGGCAGAGACTCAAACCATAAAGGTATTACATGCCGTTGCTGGGTTAAGATGAAAGGGGACCACTTGTCAAGGAAACAAAGATTTCAATCTTCCAATAGCAATGGCATGAATTCTGACAACAACCAAAATGAGTTTAGGAAGCTCGACAAAAATGGCAGCCTTGGCTAATATGTCGATTTTAGCCCAGTGATACCTTTAGCATGGAATCAGTCATGCCATGGCAGACTTGTGTCCTGCAGAACTGTGAGACAATGAACAGAGTTTGTCATCTCCTGCATTTGTGGTTATGTGCCATGTAAGCAATAGGTAACTGACATAGCAGCTGATGTCACCTGCAGGCAACTGTGCCGGAGCTTCCTGAAATGTCTGACACTAGTTCTACTTCGCCTTGCTTTGTGAACTCCCTCAGGTCAGGTAGACCTGTCTGGGCCACTCCATCATCTCCAGTGGACAATGAAAGTCACTCTAATTTCCATGCCAGTGTTAAGGTGCTGTGATGCTATGAAACACTTACTGAGCTTCTTGTATATACTAAATTAGTTGCTAATATCTTTAAAGAATAAGAAAGAAACTGAAGTCACTCTAAATAGTTTGCTTACACTGGGTATAGTGGCTCTTGCCTGTAATGCAGCATTTTGGGAGACTGAGGTGGGATAATTGCTTGAGGCCAGCAATTCAGGATGAGCCTGAACAACACAGATAGACCTCATCTCAACAACAGTTACAAAAATTATCTGGGTTTGGTGGTGTACTTCCAGACATTTGGGATGCTGAGGTAGCAGATGGCCTGAGCTCAGGACTTTGAGGTTGCAGGGAACTAGGATGATGCCACTACATGCTAGTCCAGGCAACAGAGGAAGACTTCATGTCAAAAAAAAAAATAAATAAAAGAAATAAAATGAAATAAAATAAAAATAAAATAAAAATAGATCAATAGGTCAATAGATTTCTTATTTATTTGAAGTGAGTTGAATAAACAAAGAAATGCTTTATAAAAGGAATAAAAGCATAAAATCAAGTTCTGGAACGTGTGCTTCAGAAACCAAGAACTATTCTATTTCATAATACATATACATAAATTACTGTCAAAGGATATTGGTCCTTGATTTAAATAGCTAAATGTAACCACATAATAAAATTATGAGTGGAAATGTAATTCATTTTAAATCTGCAAATGTTAACGAGTCCTTAGTTTCTGGGTACCACAGAACAACAAAGATAAATGAGACAAAATTCCTGATTTGATGGGATTACATTGTTGGAGGAAGACACACATGCACACTAACAATAATATTAATGTTTACAGTAGCAATAGCTTTTCTTGATTGAGTCATTTTTCCTTTATTTGGAAATATATTTTTCATATCTACATAGATAGCATAATTTAATTCTCTCAATAAGTTGTATTACTATCATTACTCCTGTTTTACATATATGCAAACAGTGGCACCAGAAATTGAAATTCATACAAAGTCTTCTACATAGAAAATGATGGGTAAGTGATTCATACCAACAGACCCCCAACTCCAGAGCCATGTAGAATCAAGTTACTGTTCTATAGCTTCTTTTCTTCTTTCCTAAGAAATATGTCAAGTACATCTACCTATTATTCAACACCTTACCTGAGATACAGAACACAACAAACACATTTTTTCCAGAAAAAATGCACGATTTGTTATTCAAACTTAGTCCTCTTTTAATGATTCCTATTCATGTGGATGGCACATCTATCTCAGCAGGTGCACAAACCAGAAGTCACCTAAATTAATCTTAAGTGAATCACTTTCTGTTCCCTCTCTCATAAAATTGTATGTTGTTTCAGCTTTCAATATATCTCAGATTCATCCATTATCTTGACCTCTACACCACCATCTCACTACATGCCACAAGTATCTCTTGAAACTCTGGCCTAGACTACTATTTACCTCTTCTTGATCAAAGCATTACAGTGGTTCCTGATTCAAATGCATTTAAAACCCCAATATTCAACATTGATTAAAGCCTTAAATTGGATACTTACTCTCTTTATTTATATACTTTTCATGAAAAAGTATACAAGGTTTTTTTGTTGTTGTTGTTGTTTGTTTGTTTGTTTTGAGACAGAGTCTCACTCTGTCACCCTGCGTAGAGTTCTATGGCATCATTATAGCTCACAGCAACTTCAAACTCTTTGGCTCAAAAAGTGATTCTCTTGATTCAGCCTCTTGAGTAGCTGAGATAACAAGTGCCTTCCACAATGCCTGGCAGTTTTGTTTTTGTTTTCAATTTTTAGTGGAGATGAGTTCTCACTCTTGCTCAAGCTGATCTCAAACCTCTGGGCTCAAGCAATCCACCTGCCTCAGCCTCCTAGGGTGAGATGTGAACCACTGCACCTGGCCCAAAATTTTCATTAAAATTTCTTCCTTTTCCTATTCTCTAGTCTTCTAAAACACTGAGGACTTGTTACTATTATCCTTTCAAACAATATCAACTCCCCCCTTGGCTCTCTATTATCCATAGACTTCAATCTGCTCTATTTTTAGCTCCTTCCTTTTCTCTTTACCACCCTCTCCCACATCATACCTGTGAACGCATCTTCCGCAGCTTGCTTAGGAATGTAGAGTTCTTATCACTGTAATTGCATTTCTCACTTGGATAAAAACAAAGCAGATAATATTGATGTGGAGGAAAATTGAAAGTGAAGTACTGAAGCAGGCCACTTAGAAATTTTCTGTTCTGGAGAGTTATAAATAGAGTCAAGAATTGGAGTATTGACAGTGAAATTGGTGAGTAGAGGACAATGTCTTGATTGCGAAGAGAGTAATAGGTTCACCTTTTTAATATTTCCTATGTGCATCTCTAAGGATCTAATCAAGACAGGAAGCATGGAGAAAGTAAAAAATCATGTGTGTTAGACACAGATTTAGTTTTTAGGTGGAAGGTAAACACTAAACCCTGCTCAATATAAATTTTCCCTCTTGTTAATACAAAGTTGTGAGCACTGAAATTCTTTCAGGCGTCAATGTATTAGATATCAACAAAGCACAGTGTAATACTGAACACTACTAAATCTTCTATTTCTTAAGATGCATCGAAAAGAAGAGGTGACATTTCAATACATCAATCAGAGGTTCTTGTCAGAATACTTTATGTCTTCACAGCCAAAAGGACCTACCAATCTCTACTACATGTCTATGCTTTGATTATCCTTTTTTATTCACTCTCACAAGGTAAAGCCATTAAAAATGAGAAAAAAATGGGAAATGTGATATATATCTAATTTTAAAATGGCTATAACTTCAAGTTCATAGCAGAGTTCTTTGGTTGCTTGTAGATTACTGATTTTTCATGGTTAAACACTGGTATTTTTCTCAAAATAAAAAGATACTGATACAAATTCCATTAAAGAGGAGACAATTTGCATTTGAACAAGAAAATTTCATTCCACAAAGATGAAGCTTGCTTCTCTGAAAGCAAAGCAAAATGTTAAAAACTTGCCTTGCTGCCTTTTATTGATTATTTTTGCACCCCTAGGAAATCAAGGGGGAAAAAAATCTCAGATACTTTATTTCCTTCAGTCCTGTAGAGAACTGAATCATCACTTTCTTTTCTGGTAGCAAAAACTCCCAGTGCTACTGTTTTCTTATGGATCATAATTCTCAGAGGTTAAATATCTTTTCATTGAGTATTATCATAGTTATGTTGTGCAATGTAAACACAAAGTTAATTTTTGCCTTGACAACAGGGTTGAAAAGTAGATGGAATACTAGGAATATAACAAAAATTCAAATACACTTATCCAGTGGAATTTAAATTAACTCTACATCCTCCAATACAGATTTGCATACCCAAACACCTCAAGAATAGAGGCCACACATTATATATCACTGGATGAGGTATTAGGCACATGAAAAAAATTGCACTTTTGGTTATGAAAGTAATTGGTTAATTCCACAGGCAAAAATAAAGGAAAGAAAAATAAGCCATATAATAAAATGGTATGTTGAAATATTTTTATGTAAGATATAAAAGGATACTCACCTATTTTTATATAATTGTTTTTAATGTTATAATGCGTAAATTATATATAATGTCACATATGAATAACATAATATACTTGTTATTTAATATTTAGAAATATGAATATATTAGTGCAAAATGAACAATGGATATGAAATCAGAAATACTGTAATTTGTAGAAAAAATTATGAAAGGTAATCTGAAGCAATCATGGTATTATGTACTATCCTTTCTTTTCTTTCATTGGGCTGAGTCTAATGATGAAAAGTTCAACTCTTTAAAATGATCCAAAGTCCATCCATTTTACTGATGATGTGATCTTATACTTAGGAAACCCCAGAGACTCAACCACAAGAATTCTAGAAGTGATCAAGAAATACAGTAAAATCTCCATGTTTAAAATCAATGTTCATAAATCACTAGCCTTTGTCTACTAAGGCTGCAATCCTTTAATACAGTTTTTTTTGTTGTAGTGATCCACAACAATAAAATTATTTTTTGTTACAATTTTGTTGCAGGTTACCACAACACGAGGAACTGTATTAATAGGTCACGGCATTAGGAAGGTCGAGAACCACTGGTCTATGCCAATAATAGCCAAGTTGAGAAGCAAATCAAGGACACAATACCTTTCACAGTATCTTAAAGAAAATGAAATACTTAGGAATTTATCTATCAAAGAAGGTGAAGGATCTCTACAAAAAGAATTATGAAACCCTAAAAAAGAAATAATAAAAGACATTAACAAATGAAAGAACATACCATGCTCTTGGCTGGAAAAAAAAAAAATTGTTAAAATGTTCATACTACCCAAGCAATCTACAGATTTAATGCAATTCTCATTAAAATACGAACATCATACTTTGAAGAACAGAAAAAAAATATAGTTCCTTCTTTTGTATGGAACTAGAAAAACAAAAATACCCTATAGTTAAGGCAATTATCTATAATAAAAACAAAGCTGGAGGCATCACTCCACAAGACTTTAGGTTATATTAAAGTTCACAGTGATCAAAACAGCATGGTATTGGCACAAAAACAGAGACATAGACATATGGAAAAAAAATAGAAACCAAGTGATGAAACCAGTCTCTACTTGCCATCTGATCTTTGATAAATCAAAGGGATACACTGGGGGAAAGAATCCCTATTCAATAAATGTTGCTGGGCAAACTTGATAACCGCATGTAAAGGACTGAAACTGGAGCCACACTTGCACCACATACAAAAATTTGACTCAAGATGGATAAAACATTTAAATCTAAGACATGAAACGATAAAAATATTAGAAGAAAGTGTGGGAAAAACTCTTAACGATGTCAGCCTGGGGAAAGATTTTATGAATAAGACTTCAGTGGCAATTGCAACAACAAAACTTAAATGAACTTAATTAAGCTGAAAAGTTTCTGCACAACTAAGGACACAACACTTAAAGCAAATAGATAACCGTCAGAATGGGGAAAAAATATTTGCATGTTACAAATCTGACAAAGGGTAACTAGAATCTATAGATAACTCAAAGTAATCAACAAAAACAGAGCAAACAGTCCCATCTATCATTGGGCAAGAGACATGAACAGAACCTTTTGTGAGGAAAACAAACGGCTAACAAACTTATGAAAAAATTCTCATTGTCTCTAATCATCAGAGAAATGCAAATCAAAATCACTCTGAGATATTGCCTAACCCCAGTGAAAATAGCCCACATTACAAGGTCCCAAAACTCCTGATTGTGGAATGGATGCGGAAAGAGGGGGAACACCTACACACTGTTAGTGGGACTGCAAACTACCATAGTCTTTTTGGAAATAAATATAGAGAATCCTTCCAAGAACTTAAATTAGACCTTTCATTTGATTATGGAATCCCATTAGTAGGTATCTACCCAGAAAGAAAAAAAAATCATTTTATCATAAGGACATTTGCACTAGATGGTTTATCACAATTACTTTATAATTACCTAATACCTACTTTATAAACAACCTAAATGCCCATCAACCCAGAAATGGATTAACAAACTGTAGTATATTTGTAGAATTGAGTATCTTCCATTCTTGTTTCTCCATTTTTATAATGCTCGTTAAGAATAATGTGTTCCAACTCCATCCAGGTTAATACAAAAGATGTAAAGTCTCCATCTTTTTTAATGGCTGCATAGTATTCTGTGGTATATTTATACCAAAGTTAAGATATTTTCTTAAGTAAATTTTTAGCAAAATTATATGCAATGACTTTTTTTGAGGTGGGACTTCGCATGACATTAGAGGACTATGAAAGCAAAACACTAGATTTATATACCACTTAATTCCAAAGTTAAAATTGATATTTTAGATTGATATTTAAAATTGATATTTAAGATTTATATTATCTATATTATGGGCCAGAAAAGCCATTCTCTACTTATGATTGCTTACAGATAATTCTTTTTGTGTCTGTAGTATTTTGATGCATCTTTGGAAGAGGCAATGATGACTTTTGTTTGACTCTTATTTCAGGAATATTTATATAGCCAATGGTATTGGAATATAGTGATAATGTTTCCTCCTCCTTAACAAAGTTTGGGCAGATTTGCAAGCAGCCCACTTATGAGATCGTTGGTACCTAAGTTCAGGGTTCCTCACCTGGGCACAAAGCCACCATGCATCCAGCAACCACCTGGGCTGCTTCTCATCACAGTTTTGGCATTTGGAGGATGTGAGGAACTCTTAACAATATAAACATGAAATTCATGGTACCTGTTAAGTCATAACTGATAGTTTCCTGTATGATCTAGGAGTCTCATGTTTTCACTAGCATCTATGAAACTTGTTAACTTATAACATAAAAGGCAAAATCTGGGATACTTCACAATTCTCGATACTATGTTTTTGTCTGTAACATCTTTCATTATTGAAAATAAAATCTAAATTGCATATGAAGTCACATACATGTTTTCTCAGAAGTACTTTTATGTATTTTTTTATATATGAAGGATCATTAACTCTTCTACATTCATAAAATTCCTCATGTCCTCAGTGTACAGCTAGATGCATTTCAGAAAATTGACACACCAATGCACATAGTGCTGAGATCAAGAGATAGAACATTACTAGTTCTCTGGAAAACACCTTGTACTCACTTCAAGTTACAAATACCCCACCAGGATAATGACTGTCTAAACTTGTAATAGCATGTGATTACAAGATTAATGGGCACAACTGTGTCCATCTTTTTTTACTACATTGCATACAGGTACAATGACTCAACAGGTCATCTTCAAAGTGAAGTAACCACTGTGATCACTACAGCTACCACATGCCTTCACCAGTCCCAGAATTGAATTCTCATGGCTGTATATAAAAGTGCATATTAGTCACAGTAGTTCCCTGCTCAGAATCTCTCAGTGGTTTTGTTATCATTTTCTGATGTTTATTATAACTAATTCTCTTGGACTAATAGCCTCACTGGATCATCTAGAGCACTCATCTGCTATGTCTTCTCTTCCTTACACAGTCAGCTTTAAAACATTATTGTGTTGGTTTTTCTCATAGTACTTAGCATTCTCTGACATTTCTTTACAGACTTTTACTAGGTTATAGTGCATCTATTTCACTAGAATGTAAGCACCATGAAGGCTTATTCTAGATGTTCCTGAGAGGGTATTTTTGCATGAGATAAACATTTGAGTCAGTAGCTGCAGAAGGCAGATTGCCCTCCCTGATGTGGGTGACCATCCATTTGATCAGCTGAAGACCCAAATAGACCAAAAATACCTAGTAAAAAGATTATTTCTCTCTGACTACCTGTCTTTGACCTAGGATGTTGAATATATTTTTCTGACTTTGGATTCTAACTAACGCATTGACCAGCCTTTCCTAGGTGTAGGGCTTAACAGGCCTTGTACTGGAACTACACCATCAGCCTTCCTGGTTCTCAAATCTTTGGATTTAGACAGGAGGTAAACCATGAACTCTCTTGGGCCTCCAGCTTGCCAATCCATCCTGCAAATCATGTCCTTTCTCAGACTCGATAATCATGTGAGCCAATGTGTTCCTCTAAAACTTCATATATTGATATCCTAACCCCCTATTTGATGATATCACAATGTGGAATCTTCAGTAGATGATTAGGTCATGAGGGCTGAGCCCTCATGAATGAGATTAGTGCCCTTATAAAAGAGACCCTAGAAAGGTCCCTCACCCCTCCTGCCATGTGAGCACCCAGTAAGAGGACAATCTTCATGAACAAGGAAGGAAGACTTCATAAGACACCAAATCTTCCAGTACCTTGATCTTAGACTTTCCATTTTCCCAAACTATAAGAAATAATTTTTGTTTTTCTAAGCTACCCAGGTAGTCTGTTACAGCAGCCCCCAAAGACTAAGGTTATATACACATGCTATGTATCCTATTGATTTTGTTTCTATGGAGGGTGAAAATGACACCTCTAAGATTAATATTACAAACTGGATGAGTAGTGGTTCAATATTTTGAGATCTACAAAGAAAGCCATAAAGGAAGGAATTAAAAGACATTTGAGATATCTATTACAAATGACTGATTTTTTCTTCCTTATTCTATTTTAACTCTTTAAAGATAAAATGTGTTGTCTTTGTTTTCCCTTCACTTCACTTATTGCAAGTGATTTTCATGCAATAATAAAATTAATATTCAGCGCAACCAGACAAATGAGGTTTTATTTTCTTAATTTTAAAGATGAGAACATATATATTTAGAGTGTTTTGGTAACCTAGAAAGTCAATTACATAAAAAATGGCAGAATTAGAATCTCAACCAATAAAACCAATCTGGCATTATTTTATGCCAAAATTTAATATATAAACAAACTACCTTATTCCTTTTCTTTCATTTCTTCAATGTTTTTAAGTTTCGCAATATTTCATTTTAATTTTTTTTTCATTATCAACTTATCTCCTCAGGTGTGGGCATGTCCTTGCCATTCATTTCACTTTTTCTCACCTTTGACTTATTTTTTCATGGATTCCACATTTTATTGAATGTCACTGGGAATAAACATGGACATAATTTAATTTTCTCTTGCTTCCTGGTTGGTTTTCTTCAGAAATACGTTACTCAGCTTCTTTTCACAGTCTATTTCCTTTTCCTTTTTCTTCCATTTATTTATTGATTTGTTTTGAGTTCGTGTATGGAAGCCAATAATCGTTTCAAACTCACCTTCCACTGGTCTGAGCTTCACACAGGTGTAGTTTTACCTAGGCCTGCTATTTAAATTCCCAGAGGCATTCTTTCTGATTTTCTTCCTTTTCACTCTAGGCCAGTGATTTTCAACTGGTGTGCTATGAAAAATTTTAAGAGTCATTAATTAAATTATTTTTGAATGAAGTTCAAAGCACTTGAACTTCATGAATATATTCTTTTTTTATACTTTTTTTTAATCAACATAATTCAAGTGTGCTGAGGAAGTTTAACTATAGGTTCAAGTGTGTCGTGAAGTGAAAAAGCTTGCAAATGCTGCTTTAGTTCCTGAGTGATTATTTTTTTGGTAAATGTGCTTGAGATATTTATATTGCCTTTCAGCTATGAAGGTTACTCAGATATGGCCTTGTTATGCCATCAGTTATAATTGTATTACTGCATTCTTTCTTTCTGAATTAAAAAACAATAGAAAAAGTATACTGAAAAGAAAAAGAAATTAAAAAGGTCATTTAAGGGGATACCTAGTCCTATGTAAGTTTCTATCTGTTCTCAGTTGAAGGTAAGCAGGTTCCTTTTGGGGGGAGAGGTTTCTATAATTTCAAGATCTGTGCTTTGATACGGCCCTATTTTTAGTTTAGTTTAGTTTCTTCAATGGCTTAGCCATCTCTGCTGGTTTTACTTACTCCCGGCTGAATCATTGGCTCATCTCAGACTTGACTTCATTTCCTTTGCAAGGAAATATTCTGGCCTGCTCCTGGGTCTACCATGTGTTCGCATTGGGGAGTGAGCTCCAAGTGCACCTTCCCTAGTACTCCTCCATGCAGCCTGCATATCATCTCCATTCCTAGCTTAAGAGCATCAGTGAGGGTTCTGAGATGTTCTCCTTGCTTTCTGCCAAAGTAAAACCCCTGATGGAAGGAGAAAACCCACCCTAAATCCTGACTGTTTCTTTACTTTATTCGCAAATTATGCTCTGTCTGGATGACACTCCTTAAAGTTTAAGGTGAGAAGATAGACCCTTTCCTCATCTCAGCTGTTATTGCAATTTTTGTGTGGTTTCTTTTTTTTTTTTAATTTCAGACTCTTACAGGGTACTCATATTTTGGTTACATAAATTGCTTTTGTACAATTAGAGTAAAAGTTATAAACGCACTCATCACTCAGATAGCATGCCTTGTGCCTGCCATAAGGTATACATTTACCCATCCCCTCTTCACCTTCCTGCTTACTTGATTTCTGAGGAATCTTATTTCCATATGTGCACATAAGTGTCGCTTGATTAGTTCAGGTTTAATGGGGAGTACATGTGATGTTTGTTTTTCATTCTTCTCATACACTTAGAAGAATGGTCTCTAGTTCCATATAGGTTAATATAAGAAGTATTGCTTCACCATATTTTTCAAATGGCTGAGCAGGACTTCACAGTACACATATACCACATTTTATTAATTCATTTATGTATTGATGGGCACTTGGGTTGTTTCCATTGAAACAGGATCCATACCTCTTACTACTTATAGAAATTCATGTACGTAACACATTTAACCTAAGGCATAAAACCATACAATTTCTAAAAGAAAATGTTAGGAATACCCATATAGACATTATCCTAGGCAAGGAATTTTTGAATAAGACCCCAAAAGCAATCACAAGAACAACAAAAATATATAAATGTGATCTGAACAAATTAAAAAACTCCACAGCCAAGAAAACAATCAATGGAGCAAATGGCCTACAGTATAGGAGAAATTATTTTCATGATATACATCCAATAAAGAGCTGATAACCAGAATCTACAAAGAACTCAAGCAAATAAGCAAGAAAAAAATTATTGTAGGGTGGCACCTGTGGCTCAGTGGATAGGGTGCCAGCCCCATATACCGAGGGTGGAGGGTTCAAACCCAGCCCTAGAAAAACTGCAACAAAAAAATAGCTGGGCATGTGGCGGGCACCTGTAGTCCCAGCTACACAGGAGGCTAAGGCAAGAGAATCACCTAAGCCCAGGAGTTGGAGGATGCTGTGAGCTGTGTGACGCCACAACACTCTGCCAAGGGTGATAAAATGAGACTGTCTCTACAAAAAAAAAAAAAAAAGAAAGAAAGAAAGAAAAAATTATTGCATTTTATTCTTTTTATTATTATTAAGTCAAATACACATAAAAATTATTGTATTTTCAAAAAAAAATTTTTTCATTTCATTCTTTTGCGGGGAAAAACCCTACAAACAGCTTTAGTATTATCAATTATTTTCCAACATTCACACCATTTTTTATATAAAAATACTGGTGATTTGATAAAGTTTATATATATATATGCAGGTCTATACAACATATAGACCTGAGTATATAAAAGTAGCCATTTAGTAGTCTGCATTAAAAGGATGGGCTTATGCTGCTAAGACTACACACTGCTCTTTGGTGCTAAGAGAAGCACTTAGGGAAATGCATTCAGTCACTGCGGTTGTTAGAACTCTAGATTATACTAAAGCCAACCTGGAGGCAGCCACTGGCTCTCTAGGTGACCTTTCCCTCCTGCAGAGATATAAAAACTCATGTGTTTGCTTTGAGACTTACTTCCTACTAGGTATTATGGAGCACTAAGAAAAAGCTATTGGCTGCATAATATCTTGTTTGGCTTAAGACAAAAAGAGTGGAGGAAATGCTCCACATCCCATGAAGGGCACTAATGGATACTTCCTGTTGAAATCATTAGTTCAACTTGCATGTAAAACAGCTAGTATACTCTCTGAGTAAAATAGAGAAAGCAATAAACAAGAAAATATCGTTGTTATTCCAATTTCATGTTCTTTGCTACTGAGTATTCATTGGATATATTTGATATAGTTCCAGAATGTATACTATTTATGAAACAGGCAATTAGTCTAAGAGCGAACGCAGTCACAGAGTCTCTCATTTCTTCAGCCTCATCTGTACTTCTACCCCGGCCACCTTCAGCAGTAGCAAGCATATCAAAAAGACTGATTACAGGTTTTTCAATCTCCAGATTGCTAATCATCAAGATCTTAAGAAGCTGACCATTTCCCTTTATTATCCCCAATGCCATAAAAATGGCTGTTAAACATGTAGTCTAATGTTTCCTAAACATTGACTCATTTCAGTCCTAAAAGACATGTCACGGGAAAAACAAAATTCGCTGAAAAATGAATAAGGAAATGTGTTCTTGTTCTCAAAACAGAAGGATAAAAATTCTCAAAACGTGTGTGTGTTCAAGAGGTACAGAGGTCTAACTTATTCATAGCATACCATAGAAACGATTTTAATTCTATCAAAACCAGCAATATTGTGGGCTTTCTTTTTTTCTTTTCTTTTTTTTTGTTTTTTTTTTTTGAGACAGAGCCTCAAGCTGTCACCCTGGGTAGAGTGCCATGGCATCACAGCTCACAGCAACCTCCAACTCCTGGGCTCAAGCGATTCTCCTGCCTCTGCCTCCCAAGTAGCTGGGACTATAGGCACCCACCACAAAGCCCGACTATTTTTTGGTTGCAGCCGTCATTGTTGTTTGGTGGGCCTGGGCTGGATTCAAACCCGCCAGCTCAGGTGTATGTGGCTGGTGCCTTAGCCACTTGAGCCACAGGCACCGAGCTGGGCTTTTTTTTTTTTTTTTTTTCAAATAAGCACATGCAAAGGAGAAGCTATAAGAAGGGTTAAAGACATTAAAAATAAGCAAAAGAAAAAAATAGATGAAAAGAAATAATAGAAAAAGAGGATGTCAGGAGACATAGTCTCTAATACAAAACTCCAAAAGATGACTTTACTGTATTTTGAACCAAAGAACATTAACTACAATCTTATTTTCATTCCCTTAAGGCCTTGAAATTGAGTAATGTCTGTGTCCATTGCACTGCATTCTAAAGCTTCAAATCATTTCACACACTTTCAGAATATATCATTGTGCAAGAGAATCTCAGAACTATTAAAATTTAGGTTATTTGAGGTTTATGCTGTGTGTTTTATAGGGTCTTCCATCATGTTCTGGCAGTTCAGAAGCCTGAGCGTTGTATGCCTCCATGGAAGAGCTTTAAATGAGATACCATGAAGGTAATAGAAGATACGAGAAGTCATCATACGTCTGAGTATTGGTTTACTAGTCAAGCTAGATGTTCAGGGACATTTTCTTACTCAGGAAAAAGTCTGAGTAAGAATGACCTGACATTACCATTTTGGATGCAAAATATGCCATCCCAACTGGGATATTTTATGAAAGCTATAGGTTGTGATCTCCTGTTCATTACATTTAGTTTCTGAGGTGCCAAAGATTGATGTGAGAGCCAGAGTGCATTATTGTTCTTCACTGGACCTTTGCATTTATTAGTCTGGTGCTAATGGGATTCACTCTTTTGTTGGATTGATGTTCAAGGTTAGATGGGCAGATGAGTTCCTGATTGTGACCAGAAATGATGTGCCCGCTGCCAATTAGAAGAAGGAAAGGGCAAGGAGGAGGTGAACTTGGAGTTAATAGTAATAACAGATGCTGAGAGTGCACGATGAAACTCAATAAGATAATGCACTCTATTCTTAGAGTGACAAATTTACATAGTAAGGAGATGTTTTATCATTATCGTCCAAATGAAATGAAAAACTATGAGAAAAACTCTAGCTAGTTCCTTTCTTTTCTCCCTCCCTCCCTCTCTCTTCTCTTTCTTTCTCTCTTTCTTTCCCTCTTTTCTTTTCTTTCATTCCTATAGGACATAAATTTATCTTTGTTAGCTATAGGTATTATTTTATACACTTAACAGTTATACTTCATACAAATAAACTAAAAATAGTATTCAATTATTTTGACACACGTCTTTCAGGGTATATGCTCTCCTATAAGTACATCCAATATAATTTAATATTATGGTAAAAGAGAAATAACAGAAATGGGAAAAAAGCAGTGTTTTTTTTTTAAGCTATATTTGTTCCACAAAACAATTCTCACACTAAGAAATTTTTCCTACTTTTCTCTGTCACTGTGAAGCACAACCATAAAAATTTATTAGCTATATTGGGCGGCACCTGTGGCTCAGTCGGTAAGGCGCCGGCCCCATATACCGAGGGTGGTGGGTTCAAACCCGGCCCTGGCCAAACTGCAACCAAAAAATAGCCAGGCGCCTGTAGTCCCAGCTACTCGGGAGGCTGAGGCAAGAGAATCGCTTAAGCCCAGGAGTTGGAGGTTGCTGTGAGCTGTGTGAGGCCACGGCACTCTACCGAGGGCCATAAAGTGAGACTCTGTCTCTACAAAAAAAAAAAAAAAAAAAAAAATTATTAGCTATATTAGTATTTACCAATGACAAACATTTCAAACAAGGGTAATCTGATGCTATTTTTCACTTTTTTTCAAGTAAATTTTCTAAATTGTGTACTAGCAATCTAGAAGTATGCACATTTGCACACCGTTTATCTTTCAAATGTGTGCTGAGCATCTTCTCTTTGTAAAGGAATGGATTTAAGTTATATAATGCATAAATTTTTGTCTTCAAATCATTACTGTCTGGTAGAGATACCAATTTGTACACAAGTAGTATATAAGTTGCTAATTGACAGATGGTTACATAGTTTACCTTTTTCAAAACCTTCTTTTGGAGAATATAAGGAAAAAATATTCCCAATTGGGAGCAGCAAAGATTTTCATGAACAAAGTTGTATGAAGGATGAATCAGATCTACCTATGGCAAAGCTGCAAAGATCTACATATAGCATAAGGCAATGTAATAAAGGGGAAAGCTAAGGGTTTCTTAGGTCACACTGGCCTGATTTTGTTACTTATAGAATCAGAGATGGCAACACCTGTGAGTTTCCGTATCTTCATCTATTAAATGGACATAATAAAATCCAATCGAATAGCAGTGTTGTAAAGGTGAAATGCACTCACATGTGCAAATTGCTGAGCAGAATGTTGGATCTGCTATTAAGTACACTGTATAAATTACACTTACAATTTTATGCTTATGCTTAATAGTGTCATCATTCCAGGAAGTGAGAAAAATCTCAGCAGAGGTATAAAATGGGCAAGCTCTGGGCAAAATTATCTCAGAGGGCTTATTTCAAAAGGTGCTTGAAAGTGATCTGTGGGAAATAAAATTGACAAAAAGTACAGGTTGAAATGGAAATTAGCAGTTTTTTGAATGTTAAGACAGGGCTACTGGGAATGCTCTTTTATCTGTTGATGTCTGGCCCTTAGAATATGCCTCATGCTTTTCTGTTTTTTTTTAAGAAATATTTATGTAATTATTTCTGTTTGATTCAAATTAAATTTTCTGATAGATATTGAAACCTGTAAAACACACAAAAGAGATCATTTGAGCTGTGATTTAGTGGTATTATTTCTTACAGAGGAGTATAGGATGAATTAGAGAAAAAAAATGTTTGACACAATTATAATTATTCAAGCTAATTGTCGGTATAAGTCATTTGCCAGAATAACTGCCAAGATACAGTGATATGGTGATCATGAAAAATACATTTTCAAAAATAGTAAGATCTCACTAAAATAAGTTATAAAATAGATCCAAGAGTGAAGGATTTGAAAAACACCCCGAAGTTTAAATTTGAGCTTTGAGGTGTCTTGTGTTGAAAATATGAGAAGTTACTTTGAGACGTTATGAGTTGGAGGTAGATAACCACATCTTCCCACTTGGAGTAGATCACAGAAAAGACTAGAGGTAAACATGTATTAAAAGAAAGCATTAGTGGCTCAGTGAGTAGGGCGCGGCCCCATATGCCGAGGGTGGCGGGTTCAAACCCAGCCCGGGCCAAACTGCAACAACAACAAAAAAAATAGCCGGGCGTTGTGGCGGGCGCCTGTAGTCCCAGCTGCTTGGGAGGCTGAGGCAAGAGAATCGCTTAAGCCCAAGAGTTGGAGGTTGCTGTGAGCCGTGTGACTCCACAGCACTCTACCCGAGGGCGGTACAGTGAGACTCTGTCTCTACAAAAAAAAAAAAAAAAAAAGAAAGCATTGGTCTATTAAGAAAAGAATAAAATTGTGATGGATGTGTTAATCAGTTTAATGTAAGCATTTCGCATTGTATATCAAATCAGTACACTGAACCCCATAAATGCGTCAATGTACACAGTTATTATTTAATAAAAATGAATATAAAGAAAGCATTAGTCTAGAATTAATTGACAAGAACACAAGAAAGAAGGAATAAATCTTTGGTAGCATTTTGGATTCAGGGAGGATTTTAAAGAGCCAAACAAAAAAAATCCCAGAAAGGCCATGGGAGATTTGGAAGAAATCAGACATTGTAAGTATGGTTTATGCTCGAAGAAACACACATGCACACAACACACACAGGCAATTATTTAAAAAGTTGAGAATTATGGGAACTACTGGATTATAGTGAATTTTTTTCTTTAGATTGCAGTAAGAGGGGTGATGTACAGTAGAATGTGAAAGATGTTGAACTATGAAAATATTAATAAAAACAATAAATGTAATCTATTATTTTAATAAATTTGCACAGAAAATATAGAGTAAAAGCTTAAAAATAAAGTTTTATTTTCATATTTTGATAAGAGAGGAAGTGTGGGCATGTTAAAAAATCTGAATAAAAACTAGGAATGAGAGGAGAAATGGAAAGAGACTGGAGTTCAAATCCCAGATCCCACAGGACACTTCTGAGGATTAGGAGTAGTTTCATCTATAAAAGTACAATAAGTATTAAATTAAGTATAAAAATTTTAGGTTAGTGTACATAATTTTATAAAAATCAGTTTTTGAGATATAACTCCTACACAATAAAATTTGGGTTTAATTCTACTGTTTGATGAATTTTGGCAATTCTATATCCTCTGCTAACCATCTTTAAAATTAGATACAGAAGTTTTTTTTTTTTTTGCAGTTTTTTCCCAGGGCTGGGTTTGAACCCACCACCTCTGCTATATGGGTGTGGTGCCCTACTCCTTTGAGCCACAGGTGCTGCCCTATACGGAAGATTTTCACCTCCTAAAAAAGTTCTTTCATTCTTTCATGACCTCATCACCCGAACCTTACTTACAGGCAACTACTGACCTAGGTTCTATCACCATGGACAGTTACATCTTCTCTAAACTTTATATAAATGTTAACATCAGTGTGTATTATGGTTTTTATCCTTATGATGGAGTATATCAGTGGTTGGTTCCTTTTTGTGCAATGTATTTCAATTTAGTATTCATATTCATTGAATTTATTGATTTGAATCCAATGTATCCATTCAACTTTTGACGGACATTGAGGGTGTTTCCAATTTTTGGCTAATATTAACAAATCTGCTATGAACATTTATGTAAAAGATAATATATAGATATGTTTAATTGAGCATCTATTGAAAATATCTAAAAATTAAAATTTCTTAGAAATCTGAAGAAGTAGACATCTGGAATTCAGTATTAGCTACTGTGTATAGATGGGGTATTTTTTTTTTAATGTATTAGACACCACTACCATAGGTTAAAAAAAGTTTCTTTTTTTAAAGAATATGAGCATTATTTTATTATTTAATATTTTTTGATCGCATAAAATATAAGGCCAAGAGTTAAATATCCATGTTTATCTGAAAATCTAGTTGTGTACTTAGATAATTATTTATATTTATTTTTGAAACTAAGTATTTGATCTTCGTGATTTTATTCCTTGAGAACTTGGGCAGTTGCAGAATTGAAAAATAAATGGGATGGGACTAGTAAAAATTCATTTTTATAAACAAGGCAAGAAAGGCTTGAAATTACACATGGGACTTTTAATTTGGAAGCGACCACTAGCACGCCCCAAAGAGTTATAGGATCAGGTGAGAACCTGACAAGTCCCAATTGGCTGGAGGCAGCTGCAGTCTGGTAGGTGATTGGCTATACGTGTAGCGTGAGCTGGTTGCATCATCAAGCCCCCAGCGTGTGGTAGTAGTCCTTGGGGGACCACCACGCCAGTCTGTGCAGCTTCCTGAGGAGACCAAACGCCACCTCCATTTCCTCAGCTATCCTTAAGATGAGTAAGAGGGGGCCTGAAAGCTGTGGGAGCGTCTCTGCTGAGTGTGGGGCTAGTGACAGCAGTGACCACACATCTGAGGGAAGTGCAGGTCCAGCAAGGAAGAGTCGCAGACCCAAGCTCGAAGTGAAGAAAGTTGTACCTTGTTGTGTAAACCAGCTGCTCACCGCCACTCTGGTTGATAATGTGTTCAAGGTTAGAGAAGTTGTAGTTTCCCAGGTCGTCGTCATTGTGGGAATAATCAGACAAGCAGAGAGGGCTCGAAATTGCATTCTTTACAAAATTGATGATACGACCTCGAAGCCAATCGACGCCCGGCATTGGCTTGGCAGAGACGAAGCCAAGCAGACGACTCTGCTACCGGTCGGAGTATACGCTAAAGTGTTCGGCGTCCTTCAAGGTTCCGCCGAGGCGAGGAGTTTCGAGATATTAATGATCCGTGTCGTGAAGAACATGAATGCGATAACTATAAATATTCTAGACACATGATTCTGGAGAAAGCCACTAAAAATACCACTGAGGAAAGTGGGGAAGACGCCCGGAAATACAGCGAACGTCGCTCCAAGTTCCTCAACTTCATCCGGGAGACTGTAAGGGAAAAGCATCTGCCAGCTCCAGAGTCAGCGCAGTGGCCTGAGCATTAAAGCCATCAAGGAAGGGCCACATCTACTGATTGAGGAAGCGAAAGCACCATTTTCTGAAGACCCTCATCTCCAGCTGTGAGTTATTTTGATCTGTTGACTTTTAGGAAGTAGAATGTTTCAACAAAAAAAATCTGGACTGGCATCCTTAGGCAATTTGCTGCTTTTCCAACTGCTTTGAACTTTTTTGTTTTGCTAACCAAATTTAAAGTTCCCACAGAGATGACAATGGACAAATTGGACTCTGTAGAATTTACCAGCAAGATAATGGAAACATTCTAGGATGGATGATTTTGCCCGGAGTTGGGTGGGGAGGCTACAAAAAAGTTGAAATTTATTATTTGACTTCCTTTTAAAGACGAAGCGCAGGGCTTTTTTTTTTTTTTTATAACTATATATTAGGAGTAACTAGTTTAGTCGGAGGGCCAGCTAAGAGACAAAAACAAAAATAAATGTTACTTGTTTTTACATTAGACTTACTGTTCGTGTTTGGATTTAGCTTATTATAGTCATATTGTTATCTTTTGTTAAATGTGATAATTGATTAATTCAAATGTGCTAAAAATAGTAATTTATGAACTTAGAAAATCAATTCAAGCACTTATTGTGTGATTTGGTTTTACTTCTAATGGCTGTTGATGTTGAATGTCTTTCAAATCACTTAAATATTCTTTTTTATTTTTTTTGACCCTGCAAAAATGCAGTATTTGTTTAAACACAGTATGATCTTAATGTTGTGAAAACATAAGCCTATGATAATAAAAGCAAATCACACAAGAAAGATAGGACTATAAATCAAATAATAAGCCATGAATTTCAAATTATCTGATTCCCACCCCCCCCACCAATCCCCAAATCATGTCTATCTCTGGGTATCTGAGTATATAGGGGTTTTTTTAAATATATAAGAATTTAGTTTCAACATTTCCCTTTATATAAATTATCCTTTCCCTGAAACGAAATGATGTTTCCAATATATCAAGACTTTCTTTGTGTGTGATCTTAAAAAAAAATCTATACTAATGCTATGTTAGATTTTAAAGATTGTATTTTTCCACCCAGAACCCAAAGTCAACCTGTGACAAAGAAAATGGGTGCCGTTTCTTTAGATGTCCTTGGCCAAGTTCTCTGTTTTTTTTCCTCAGAGAAAGAAACTCAGAACATGTAAATCTAATAAGAACCCAGGATACGAAAGGCCCTGGATGGTAAAATCTCCAAAGAACAAAGACTTAAGATACAGTGTAAGGCAGTTCTCTTAAAGGGCATGGTGGCCTGACTCTGTTATCCACCTGATGATCAACTTAGCCATTGGTTTACTGACATCCAAACTCTAAAATTCTTCTTCTTCTTCTTCTTTTTTTTTTTTAGACAGACTCAAGCTGTTGTCCTGCTGGGCAGAGTCTCTTGGCGTCATAGCTCACAGCAACCTCCAATTCCTGGGCTCAAGGGATCCTCTTGCCTCAGTTTTCTAGTTTTAGTAGTGACGGGGTCTTACTCTTGCTCAGGCTGGTCTCAAATTTGTGAGCTCAAGCAATCCACCCGCCTCAGCCTCCCACAGTGCTAGGATTACAGGCATGAGCCACTATGCTTGGCCCAAACACTAAAATTCTTAATAAAAGGGTTCATTTTTCTGAAATGCTAATAATTATTCAACTTTAACCAAGTACATGCTACTTCTCCTATATCATAGATACGTATATAAATTCATCTAATGCAAAAATGTAAGTCTTAAAAATGTTTATAGCTTTGACCAGTACTCTTTTTTAAAGAATCTATTCTAAACACAAATCTTCACACACTTGACACATTATATGAAAAAAAAATCATAGCATTATCAATGCATAGTTTATAAAATCAATTTAGAGAAACTATATGCCTAATAATAAATAATGGGTTAAATAAGCCATAGTACTTTCCTAAGATGGAATAGTTCACCAAGCATTTAAAATTAGTCTTATTAAAACTTTTTAGTGGCAAGGAAAAATGCCCACGTTAGTTTAAAAAACAGGATTCAGACATCATTTAATTAATATATAAAAGGGAAAAAGGCTGGAAGGAAAAGGAAACTTTTCACAATTATTTTCTGTGGACTTTTCTGTACTTTCTACAATGAACATCTATTCATCTTACACATTAGAGAAGAACAGAAGTTATAAATGGACTGGCATATATGCACCATCAGTTTTTTTTTTTTTTTTTTGAGACAGAGTTTCACTATGTCACCCTCAGTAGTGTGCTATAGCATCATAGCTCACAGCAACCTCAAACTGTTGGGCTTAATGGATTCTCTAACCTCAGCTTCCCAAGTAGGCGGGACTACGGGTGCCTGCTGCGACGCCTGGCTATTTTTTTGTTGTTGCAGTTGTTGTTTAACTGGCCCTGGACAGGGTTTGAACCCGCCAGCCTCAGTGTATGTGGCTGGCGCCCTAACCATTGCCCTACTGGTGCCAAGCCTACACCATCAGATATTAAGACCAACCCTCAAACTAAACTAAACTAAACTAAAATGGTCAGAATAGGCAGGGAAATATTTCTTGGAGTTGAATACAAATTGATTTGGTGGGTGCAGCAGGCATTACAGTGTGGAGGAGGAAGACTGCCTTGGGAAGCTCTAAGTTGGTTGAAGGATGGGGCAAACACATAAAAGAACTACTGGGTGCCTAAATCTGAGAACACTAGATATACAGAATCGAGACAGAATCCCTGCAGTACAAGGGAGAGCAAAAGGTTATCAAATAATTGCTGTGTGGCATGAGAAGTGTTATAAAACAATAATTTTGAAAAAGTAGGCATCTTCAAATTCAAGCTGGGGGGAGGTATTTCTGGGGTTACTAAATCCACATAATTCTCATTTCTCCATTTCAATAGTGCTTATTTCTACTATGGATATTTTAAAACACAAACAGTCAAGAAAATTATCTACCAATCTTAACACATTTGAACCTTTTTTTTAGTTGAGACAGAGTTTCACTATGTTGCTGGTAGAGTGCTGTAGCGTAGCTCACAGCAACCTCAAACTGTTGGGCTTAAGCGATTCTCTTGCCTCAGCCTCCCAAGTAGCTGGGACCACAGATGCCCACCACAACGCCTAGCTATTTTTTTTTTTCTTGTTGTTAAGTTCTCATTGTTTAGCAGGCCTGGCCGGGTTTGAACCCGCCAGCTTCGATGTATGTGGTAGGCTCCCTACCACTGAGCTGAGGGTGCTGAGCCTGAAACTTTCAATATATGAAGGTGTATAACCAAGGTGACTTGCTTTTCCTGCAGTCCACACGCAAACTAACAAAACCCTGAAATTGCGACTGCTTATCACAACCCAGAATTCTCTCAAAGAATCTAAAACTAGTAGAGAAATGAGTCACTTTCTGCAGTTGACCTTAACTACCACCCATAATCACCACTTTTAAGTTGAATTTATAAAGTCAACTTAATCAATATATTATGACTTTTTTGGCAGGAGAAATGGGTGTTGATTATTTGGAAATCATTTATTAAAATTTTGAAAGTAATGGTCAAGATACAGTGAAGGCAGAAGGGGGAAATCCACAAAGAAGAGATAGTGAATAAAAGCTCTCATTTCACATTTGTAAAAAATGTTTCTTCACCAATTAGTATATAGTTAGGCTGGGCAGACAAGTAACAGTCTCCTACTATAGTCTCAAGCCACTCGACTCAACATCTGCTGGAATAGGATAGACTGATGTTAGATATTAGCATCTATATTCTACTTCTCGAATGCCTGTCTATAAATGATTATAGTTTAGAACTGGAATGGAAACATTTCTCTCCTGAAGGATCAAAGGGCTCCACTCCTATTATTCTTGTTCACTTGCTTCCTTGGTAAGAGAGAGAGTGGCTCTTTTCTTTCACCCTTGTACATCCTCTCAGTAGGCAAATCTCATTTGCCAGAAATTCTTCTCTGACAGAAGATGGAAGTATGTTTTCCCCTGCTACATGAAGGTGAAGGGAGCCTCCTCAGATTTTCCAAATCTAAGAAAAGATGTATTAGTTTATAGTCATTTTACAAAAAGGTGTGGTGGGTGGGAAGAACTGACTCCAAATCTGACTTGGCCCCAAATAAAGAAATACTGTAATCTCAGATCCCCTGACAATTCTCTGCTATCCAAGGAAGCTGGGGTTATTGTCAAAGGTCTTGCAATCTATTTCTTTTTCTTAACCAGCAATGAGCATGATTGGGAGATAAAAAACAATGGAAAGAAGAACATAAACTATTCTTTACAAAAATATAAAATGTGAACCAGTTGTGTTGGCTTACACCTATAATCCCAGCATTATAGCAGGCCAAGGTGAGAGGACCACTAGAGATCAGGAGTTCGAGACTAGCCTGGGCAACATAGCAAGACTTTGTCTCTACAAAATAATAAAAATTTAGCTGGACATGGTGGCAAGTACCTGTAGTCCTTGCTACTCAGAGGGCTGAGGTAGGATTGCTTGAGCCTAGGAGTTCAAAGCTGCAGTAAGCTATGATTATACTGCTATACTCTAACCAGGGTGACAGAGTGAGACTCTGCATCTTAAAAAAAAAAAAAAAAAAAGTAAAATATGTATGTTGATAGAGGGCCTGAAAAACTTTTATAGGATATATTGCCTTCAGGAACTCCTTTTCTTATCTTACCGTTTCAATCTTTCCACTTCTCTCTCTGTCTTTCTTTCTCTCTCTCTCTCTCTCATTATATATAGGTGTAGTGCTTTGAAGGGCGGACTGGGCACTGGTATCAGTGCAGAGCTTCCCAAGGGGACTACTTCTAAGGTGACTGTGGTGATACTCAGCAATGAGGTATGTAGTGCTTTTTCTAGGATGAGTGCGAGAACTTAATTCTCCAGTGTAACTATAGATGTACATATATGTTGATGGCTATGATTAGAAGTGCTATAATCCCCTTGTGCTGTTGAACTGAAGCCCCTGCATGTGGGATGTACCAGTCTGGCTGGGAAGAGGGAATGACCAGGGAAGGTCTTCTGGAGAGGTGGGAGATGAAAGTAGATGACAAGGACAAAGAGAATCCGGGGCACCGACGTGCAAATAGGGATTTGCCACGAGGTGAATATGCTGTTGCATTTACATAATTTCACTTTTTCCATTAGGCAGTTGGGATAGTTATATTAAGTATACACACAATTTTAAGTTGTTGCTGTTTCAAGATCCTTAGTTTTATTTCCCCTGTAGAACACAGCAACCTTGTGCAAAAGATATCCTGCATAATTGAGGAAGTATCAAATAACAAATTCTTTTAGGACAGCAAGTAGGAGATAATAAGCAGTAGTTGTTCAGACAAAACACAGCTATGATTTAATAATAATAAATAAATAAATAAAAATAGTTAAGTTCCAGCCTATTTCCAGGTCAAGAAAGGTGAGGTTGATGTCCATAGTAAGATACAGCTTAAACAAAAAAGGCAAGGCCGCAGTCAGGCAAATTTCTTTTTCATCGAAGACATGCTTTCAAAGAAGGAGGCCACTGAAGGAGAGGGAGAGTGACAAGGATTAGGTTACACACAGTTCCCTGCATTTCGGCTGCCCTCACTTTCTTTCACGTAGTAATTCAATCAAATTCCAAGAAGTCACTGCCTCTCACATCACCATGTTCCAGGTTTTGGTTCAGAGATTTTTGGTTTGATCAAGCATGTTTTGTTTTGGACAATTGCACATTTCATTCTAAAACCCAATAGTACCTAGAGAAAATATTTTATGTCATTTTACAAATTGATAAAACTCTGAAACGATTTTATTCACTTGAATACAGTAATGATTGTCTCAAACACATGAGCTGAAATTTAGCATAAAGAGTTAGAGATAGATAATACCCCCAAATAAGACTTTTGCAGATTTATTGAAATGTTTTCAGTTTTCCTTCTTTAAGAAATGGATTGCATTATTTAATAATAATAATGATGCAAATAATATTTTTGGAGGGGTTCCTTTATTTTAACTAGTATCTCATAACCAGAGCTATCTGTGTCTTCAAAGGACTCACTGGGTACCTTTGATCATTTAACTTGGCAAGTTTGTCTTTGAGAATATATTTTAATCAGAAAGATGAGAGTGATGATTAGTGAATTTATATTCATCCACCCATTTCAACTTGTACTTTGCCCTAAATCCAGTTCAGAAATCTGTGGGAAATTGTAGTACTTCTGACATTTTAGAGACTAGTTAAAAGGAACTGAATCCTATGAGGCAGTAGATAGAAAACTTAGCCTCTTATAATTCAGTACAAGTTAAGGATTTTTAGTTACAAATAATCTAGTTTTTTAAATACTCCATAGAATTTTTACATGTAGGTTCCAAATAAAATAATAATGGAAAAGTATAGTTTTCACAAGGACATATACATTATGAATTTTCTTAAAAGTCATGCTGTACCTGAATGAAGCAATTTTATTTGGATAAATAAAAGAGTTAAGTGTATATTATATAAATTTATAGATAACTGTCTACCCATATACTTAATTAAACTTACATCCTTGTTAATGTTAAAGCAAACAATTAAAATAAAGTATATTAGTGTTCACAAAACCAATTGGGTCATTTTAATCAGCATAAAATATTGTTAACCGTAATTTAGAGAATAAATTACATTTTTGACTATTCTTATCTTCAGGTAATGTTTTAAGAGAGATTTGAAATGGGAAAGTGGTTGAAGATAAGAAATGGTAATTTATTGAACAACGTGGCAGTTTGAATAAGGAAAACCAAGAAAGAATAAATAAGCAAATAGATGAATAGCTATAGAGAGTTAATATAATCCAAGAGCTTCTACTTCAGATAATCCTTTGTCTCATTGTGAGAGCCTACATTTATTTTCTACCATTCACAAAGCTGGCATGACTACCCTAATCTTGCACCACCTGCAGATTCCATAAGTGAAATGATGTAGGATTCTATGCATCACTCCTAGTAGGTAGAGAACGCAAATTTCCAGACATACTTCCTTGGAAGAAGAACAAGGCTAACCATGGCGAGAGATCTGCTTGAGCTGTGGGCTGTTACCTTACTGTAAACATGAGTAGTAGTCACTGGCATGGACTTCCCTGGGTAGAGCTCATTCAGAGATTCCCACAACTCTTCCTTTCTGTAATAAAATAATTCTAGGATGGAGGATGGAGGTGTAGTTGAGGGATCCATCAGCAGAGCTGAGAGGAGGGGTGTGATAGGAACTTTTGTCACTGTTAGAAAGTGCGTGGGTGGTGACACTGAAATAGATTCACTAAAGGAGACAAAGTCAGAGGTATCTCTTTGATCTTTTTATAAGCAGCTGGGTAGAAAGAAATTAAGCAGCAGGAAAAGAAGGACAAGATACACAAAAGCATCTTTTCTTCCCCCTTCATTGATGTCCCGATTCTTCAGCCCAGAGCTTTAAATAGTTTTGTAACTACTTTCTTGGGGAACTGTCATCTTACAGCAATTTTGTATGTATTGAGCTCCTAAAGCTATGGATGCTTTATAAAACGACAATGTAAATTTATTTCTTTTTATAATCCCTGTCACTTTCCCTGTCTCCACATAAAAAGCAAGAGATGTAACATTTCATTATTAATTACAGCAATAGCAAGCTGGCTGTCGGAGTCAAACCCAACACAGTTCTCCCATCAAGCTGCTGAGCTATCAGCCATTTACTCATTAAGCTTATGATGATGATGGAGTTTTTAAAACATGCTGTTTGCAATGGACAGGAGACCTTAAAAATCTGTCATAAATCACTCAATAGAGGAAATCAAATGGCAAAGAAAGTAAACTAGCCTAAGAGCAAACAAATTGCATCATAAAACAAAGCTGTGTCTTTGAATGAGCTTTTATTTTTACAAAGAACATGAGGGCAACTCTGAGACTCTAAGAGGATGCTGTGAGATTAACTGAGGGCAGGTTACTTGACATTAAAAGGGAAGAACATGTAGGGGAAAAATAAAAACAAAACAAAACAAAGGAACAAAATTACCCTAGATTTTTTTTTGGTTTTGTTTTATTTAAGTAATATGCTACTGGTGAGTAAAAGTGACTAAGTCCATTTTGAAAGTATATATTTCTTTTCTTAACATTTTAAAGCCAGGCTACAAAAGATGAAAGCATTTTGCAAGGTGAATACAAATCAAGTTCAGGATCTAAGCTAATGAAGGATTTTTCCTCTCACATCTAGTAAAAGATTTTTGAAAAGTACATTGACTCTGGTATTTTTTACTCATTTCTTCAAGAAATATTAGTGAATACTGTCAAAATAAAAATAAAAACAGAAGGCGAATCTTTGTAGTAACATTTGTTTAGGAAGTAAAAAGTGCAATTCAAAGAATAAACTCATACTGGATGGTCTTCAGTACGTCCAAAGAACAGAGAACATTGGGGATTTAAAAAAAAGAGATAGATGCTTCTCTTTAAGAAAGTTCATGGGCACTAGTAAGATTCTGGAGATCCGGCTAGTTTTGATTGGTGCATGACAGCAAAGAACAAAATTAGAGTTGCTGCAGAGCATTTCAGCAACTTTTAAATAAAACTGGTTTTAGGTTACAGCAGATAGTTTCGGCAGCCAGGCTAGGGAAGAATTACGTTTTTGGAGCAATGTTAAATATCCTGAGTGCTTTTCTCCTCCTGCCCTGCCCTCTCAACTCTGTTTTACTCCAGTGTAACAAAATGATCCTATTTGTGTGATCAATTTTCACGGTACCTACTGTGGATTAGCTTTTTTTCAAAAACCCCTGGAAGGCAGGAATGAACTAAACAGAAAACCCTCCCCTGAAGGAGGAGGTAGAGAATAAGCAATGGGGCTAGTAAACCATATGTGAGAGAGATGAGTGACGAAGAAATGAGAAAAGATGGAGAAAAAGGGACAAGGAGGCAGATGTGGGGGGAGAAGAGGAAGAAGCAGGCTTAATCGGCGGCTGAGAGGAGAGAGGATTGGCAGCAGGACAACATGGCCACACAGAGGAAGAAGAGCTTCCCAGGGGAGTCAAGGTCATGATACAGAATCGAAGTTGCAGAGGAAAGCACAAATCCTATTTTCACTCCGTATTAGTTCTTACACATGAGGAGAGTGGAGGAGTGGTTATTTGTTTTTTGTGCCCATTTGAAACAGTTCATTCTAACACAGGTCAGGGTGCATCAGTGACAAATCGTGCCTCCCCACAGGAATTACATCCACTGAGCACTATTTTAAGTCCTATATTTAGTGCTGAAGGAAGCACTGTGTGCCTACTTGGGCTCATGCTTCTGTCAGTCTTCGATTACATACAGTAGAACCTCCCTAGCTGACCACCCCCCGACACTGACCACTTAAATTGACCTAATTTTCATAGACCAGACATGCACCAAATGTACATATCAGTACAGTAGACCTCGTTCCTTATGTTGACCACCTCCATAGGTTGACCTGGTCAATTTACAAAGATGTTCTACTGTGTGTGTGTATATGTACGTGTGCATATTTATAATAATAAACCATATATAAAGGCCAATATGCCCATTTATTAAGTGACTTCTGTTTTACTCATATTAATAGAAGCATTTTTCCTACTATCGTGGTGTCATATTAATCAATCATCTATAATTTTAAATCTCAGGGATCTACTCTATCTAGGTAATATAGCTACAAAATTGGAGAAGAAAAAATTACTGATGGCATCCATGAAAATTCATAAACAAAAATGAGACAGAATGTGCTCTTAGGATGTAGGCTGTATCACTTAAGACTGAAATCTTATACAAGCAAAAATAAATGATTCTGGAATTGTGTGTGAGGAGCGTGAAATGAACAATAGTAAATCATCAAACATGCACAGATATCTTGAAAGAAAAAAAGCAAATTTATGAATTATTCTAAAATCTAAGCTTTTGTTAGTCTTAAATATAATTGTTGCTATATAAAACTCCCTTTCATCTGACCTTCCAGTATGATTGGCAAAGCACAGTTTTTATATTTTAAGAGCCTTGGAACTTACTTTACACTTTTCTTCGGAGTAGTCTTGACTGCAAACACATATCTTTTGAATTTTAGGCTTTGGTTTCATAATTTAGACATTAATTGCCGTTCAAATTTTAAGAATAAATTGTACGTGGCTACATGTGTGACTCCACGTACAAGTTATTACTATATTGGAACTAGTTTTACCAGTATTCTCTTACAGTTATAATATGTAAAATTTTGACACCATTCTGAATCTTTACATAGGTTTGTTTTGAGCATCTTGGGATGATATATTCTCTCTCTCTCTTGTTCAATCACTCCCCTCCCCCTGTGCTGTTTAGAATATTTACTAAATATACTACCATGTCTTTCTAAGTGATCAGTGATGACTAGATTAAGGGTCTGTTCTTCTTTAGTTTGCCGTTTAACATTTCTGATTTTGATTGTGGAAAATAACCTTGTACGTTCATGGATGTGTGTTCCTCTCAATTCATGTCATCAATTTCCCAAGAAATTGGAATAATTTAAATCTACACCTAACTATGCCTCTTCAATTATAATTGGTGGCACCTATTTTTAAAACAGTCTATTCTGGTACTGTTCTGTTATTTTGGTAATTCATTGAGAATACATTGCAAAAAACAGGCACATGGGTGCTATAAATAAAGCAGTCTGATAACTGCTTAAACAAAATTGGGCCCAATGGACCAGCAATGAACTCTCATTAAGGCTAGGCTAGAGGAGGAACTGCAATTTGTCTGGATAAACTCTCTTATTTCTCTATATACACTACTGTTAATTCCATAAAATTATAATTTTGAAAGACACCAGCAATTTATTTAAGCAAAGAATAAAAGAAACATGGTCTTTGAGGTACAATTCAAGTTACACATTTAAACTAAAAAAAAAAAAAGAAACAAATATGTATTCATGGAAAAAATATTCATAGGGAAACAAGACTTTTACTGTAGAGCTAAAGGTATTTCACACTGTAAAAGCTTTATCCCTTTGTGGTAACTTGTATTTGCCATTTAAATACAATTTAACCTTCCCTGTCCTCTAAAACTAAAAATAGTGCTCACAGTCTTTTATTATTTTCATGTACAATTCAAATAATATAATTTAGTGTTTTAGCTTGGCTCAGGAGTTGTGGAGATCTAGGTTCTAAAGGTTACTTACTTATAAAATGGCCTATGGAACTCATCTACAATGCGAAAGTTTTAAAAATGTGAAGAAAAGTATGAAAGCCTGATTATACTTGATTTTATAACATAAAATACAGATGATTAAAAAATATACTGACAAACCAATTCTGACCAAATATTAGACACCAACTACATGCTCATTTTTTTTAATGTTAGTGAAATTTTTAGTTGCTCTTTTTAATTAAAATTTGTTTCCACAGTGGCTACAATACTGATACTTTATAAAACTGGAAAAATAGAAACAAAATGAAAATAAAAGTGTTCCTTTTTTATATGGCAAAAAGTTATTTAAATTCATTGGAAATAATTTTAATTAAGTTTAATTTTAACTCATCAAATGCATGTTTGAATATGAATAAGATCAGACAGATTTTGAACAGCATCTTCAAGATCTCAACTTATCAATAAATAGACAAAAACTTTAATGTTTTATTTCACTGTGCATTTATTTCTCTCTCTCTGCTATTTGACATGACAAATCTTATTTTTATTAATTTTTAATTATCATTCACCAATATGTAGGATTTTTTTTGTGCATGGAGAGGCGAGTTATGAGTGGAAGTCCTATCAATTGGCAGGTATTGATCATCCTTAATATTAATCACAAACTGAAATCTTATAGTCAAAACAGGGAACCAGATATTCTCTTACAACCTTTCTTCTAATTATTTGAAGTTCTGGTAAAATTTGGTGTCATATACTTTTTTCCCCAAACATCATTTCCCTTCATTAAGAAATAATAGTAATAATTCTGGAGAATAAATAACACTGTTATTTATTAATTTAGTCCATATTATTTAATATAGTTATCAACGTATTTTACATATTAAAATTATTCTAGTTAATACTGCTAGCTGTATTGACGATATATATTTACAGTTATCTATATTCCTTTGTAAGTGATTATTTACAGCAGATAGCCACTAATCACTCCATGAGCAAATTAGCAGCATTAGTTAAAAGAGCCCAAGGTTTTAAATTGTAGGAGGTTCCCAGGAAGCGTGTGTGTTGGCAGAACTGTGTGATAAGGCTTCTGCAATAACCATCTACATTATGCTTCCATTTAGCTGGTGTCATCACTCTGTCACTTCCATCTATTCGATCACTTGCACACAAAGAAAGTACACTACAACAACTCTTTAAACCCTGGAAATGTATGGCAAACCGTCAAGTAATCTTCCATTAAGTTGTTTACCTGAGGGTTTTCCTTGGCATATAATTTCTCAATAGAAACACCCCTCCTTCCCAAACAGGAAGGAAATCCCACTCATCCATAGGGGTTGCAGTGGTTTTCAACATCACAAAGGAGACAGCATAATTCCTTAGATTAGTATTTGGCTTAAACTTGCTATTTTTTTTTTGAAAAATTACTATTAATACATTTAAAAGTATCCAACTTCACTGTCTTCCTCCTATGAGCTCCAAATATAAGCCAGGGCCATGTGGCTGCATCTTAATCACGTCTGAGCTGGAGAGCCCTCCATTGAAAGCCTGTCTCAGTTCATAGATATGACAGATTGTAATATTTTAACATTTCCTACTTCCAAGTTGCTAAGCAATAAAACTATCTTGGCACTTCCCTGCCAGTTCATCATGCAGAACTACTTTAGTTTTGCTCAGTCTCTTGATGAAACAAATGCAAGGCAGCTGCACCAAACGGCCTTTCAGAAACGTGTTGCCAAACAAATCCCTGGAACTTTCACCCCTCTGCACAGCTAATTGAGATGGCTTAAAACAGAGAAGTCTTGTGTGTGTGTCAGCATAGAAAATCAAGTCTTAACTATTAGTCCTTAAACGACACAAATAACAGCTCATTACAATCTTAGCATCACCGTTTTTGTTTTTGTTTTTCTTCATATTCCCTTTCTCCAAGGTATACTGTGAGAATGATGATTTCTCAGCTAAAGGCACATTTTTCACAGTAAAGTCAAACTGAGAACAAAATTTCATCAAACTATATGCTACTTACATATATATTTCTAGTTAATATTAAATCATCTTTTGAAAGTTTTGATTATGCAAGTAATGCCAAAATGAATGTCAGATGGATAATTGCAAACAATAAAGAAATTAATAAAGTAAAAACTGTATACAATAAAAATAGAATGGTATGAAGTTCCCCTTTCACATACACCCAATTTTATAATTGCGTAAGTGTTTTTTCAGAGCTTGCTCTGCACTGGTGTGAGTATCTGCGGATGCGTGAGTGTGTGCATATGCAGAAACTAAGAATTCTAGTCTACATACTTACAGAAAAAATCAATACTTCATTTATTACTGTTCATGTTCTTGTTAAAATTGAAGCAGATCTTGAGTTTCTAACTTGACTTCATGTGAACTAAATTCTTCCCATTTCCGAGGAGACAGAATGTCCCACAAGTCTTGATAAGAACAGAACATTTTGGGAAATCCCCACTGATCTTAAAACACGTGTTTACCAAACACATGTTTGCCTTGTGTGAGAACGACCGTCATCACACAAACCGGCCAGCTGCATCTTTGTCCCACATAGATGATACCTCTTCCTGCTCCTGGAGGTTTGTAAGTGATGGTCCCTCAGCCTGCGCGTCCCACATCTCAGGCTCCTTCACACAGCCAACTCCTACTCACCTTTATTATCAGCCTGAAAAACAAAACTTCCTTAGGGGGACTGCCTCTCATAAATCAGATGCAGCAAGAGCCTGTCCCCTTAGTGTGAAAGATGACCTTTTTGTATGTCTTCCTCATAATACTTCTCACAATTGTTTTTGCTGACTCTCTCTTTCCTTAGTAAAACCATGGTCACCACAAGAGCAGGACACAGCCCTGGACATTTATTTCATAATTGGATAGATACTTATGTATTGGACATCTGTTATGATGAATTAATGCATTGGATGCTGAGGATAAAGTGATAAATTTTAATGACATGATTCTTTCTTTCACTGTCCCTACCTTTGAGACAGAAGTGAACAAAAAGCTACACAGATGATGACTTGATTAGAATGGTAATAATGTCTATGAAGAGAAGGTTAGTACCCATGTGAGTAGATGGAGCAAGCTAATCTGATGAGAGAGGTGGGTGTTTGGCCAGTTCCCTTGAAAAATCCATATTTAAGTTGGGGCCTGACAAATGAACAGGAAGAGAGAGTCCTTAGCTCCTGAGTGGAACTGGAAGCCGTATGAAGTAAGAAGTTATATAATTGGCGGACACGTATCTTAGAGACAGAAGCAATCTAAAGCCAGGCTGGCCAGCAGGGATTTTATATTATTAAATAGTTCATCTTTTCCTAAGAATACTGGGGAAAAACATAAAAGCGGTATTAAGGAAGGCAGTGACATGAGTAGATTTGCAATTAGAAAATGATGGCAGATTTTACCAAGGTGGTGAAAACAAAGACAATATAAAGAAAAAAATATTTGGGATTTGGAAATGGGAGAATTTAGTGATTTACAGAATGCATAGGATCTCAGTGAAGGATGATAAAGATAAAAACAAGTAAAAACAATATATAGCAATCATCTAACACTTGCTAGGTACTAGCAAGTCATCATTTGACTTTCTCACTACTATAAGTTTATTCAATCTACATAATAAGTATATGAAGTAGGTACTATCACTACTCCAATATTATAGATAAGAAAAATAAAGCATGAAAATATTAAATAATCCAAAGTTCCACAATCATGTGGGAGGGCTGGTGTTCAAAATCTTGGAGGTTTTGCTCCAGAATTTAGCACTGAAATATTACCCTTAGGCTTTTGAAGAGAGAAACCAAGAGGATGGTGTTGCCATAAACTGAAGCAGAGAACACTGGAGAAACAGTGAATCCACTGTAAAGCCTAAAATTGATTTTTAAACATGTTCCACTTAAGCCGTCTCTGAGATGCACAACTGGAGAGGATAGGCCAGGCATTCTCGACTAGAAGGCACCATTTCAAGACTCATCAAAGTGTAGCTGATAATGGAAGCCGTGGGATGAATGAGGTCACCCAGGGTTCCCATATAGAATAGGAGAAAAGAAAGCCTATGATGGGAAGAGGAAAGGGTACTCGTATAGAATTCCAGGGGGGATTTTCTTAATAGTAGACAAAAAACAACGTCACTAAAACCAAATAAAGGCCTTAGTCAATGACAGCACCGTCAATAGGTACACTGCACATTCTCAGAATGTTTATTGACTTACTCATTCGCTCTAACAGCTCTGTATTCTTACCAGTGTTCTCAGACCATGTCTCCCTTGAAGAGATCTGTAAGTATGACCCGAGAAAGCCAATGTTTTTATCCACCTAGTAATACATTTTGGAAAATAACAAATTATTTTTCGAGAACATTAAATATTATTTCTTTATTTATCTACTAACTAGTTCCAAAATATAATTTCTAAGATGTGAAAAGTAGTGAAAGTCTGAAAATTATATCCATTGGTTAAAGTTCAATATTTTTTCAGGAAATAAGTGATTTGAGTTAATGTTAATTTTATCCAACTAATACTTGAAAAGGATCATTGATTTACATTACTGCCAGCTTAAGCTATTTAAATTAATGTACTATTAATCATAACTGCAGTAGTTACAATACAATGAAGACATACAGATATAATTTCTTCATTGTTTTTATTTTTATGGTTTTAGTTCTGGTGAAAATTCTTTATAAAAATTTTGATCATAGAGCATTGACCATAAAACTGGTATTGAAATGGGCAGTATATTTTATTTTTTATGAAGAAGTATATTTCCTACATCCAATTTTAACCAATTACGGTCATCTCCCTGTTTAGATTAACTAATAAAAATCACATCAATATCTCTTGCCACCTTTGTTAACTGCATAGTAGTATCAATAGCCTGATATTAGTTACGTATATCAGTGCCAAAAATAGCTCATTACAGAGCCAAAACAAATTTTGCAGGATTAAATACACAGATTCAGAAGCAGGTGTCAAGTAAATTTTGTGCATGTAGCACCGGTAGATAAATGCCTTGTGAGGTTTTTAATGTTGAATTATATTTAGGGAACAACAGGGACATACAAATTCTCTTATATAGGTAACTCATAAGATTATACATTTCTCTGCCAAATATTTTCCATCTTATTTTCTTTTTTTTTTTTTTAATTTTTTTTATTAAATCATAACTGTATACAATGATATGATTATGGGGCATCATACACTCACTTCACAAACCATTTGACACATTTTTATCACAGTGGTTAACATAGCCTTTCCGGCGTTATCTCAGTTACTGTGCCAAAACATTTACATTCCACATTATTTTCTTAACATTCCACACAGCACCTAGAACTTACCTTGAGTGACACTGAGGTGCTTCTCAGCTAATGTTCACTCAGTCTGAATACATACATGCATCAGTGAATGATTAATTTGTGATATAAACTGAAAAGTTTGGGAAAAATTTCATCAAAATATTTTATTTGATTATTAAAATATTTTTGAAATTAGCTTAAGTAAATATAGAACTAAAAAATTTATCTAGACTCATAGAATACTTACAAATTTAGATGAAAAAATTCAAGATATTAATAACATTATTTTTCAAATGATAGACAATTGATAAATGATAAAGGATTATATAGGTGTTTTTTTTTTACTTCAAATATTAAGATGTATCTAAGGACATGCAGATAGTTATGGCAGAAGCTAGGTTTCTATCACATCCCATTTTTTTATGAGATCATGGGTCTTTTCTATTATATTTGTCAACTTGTTCATGAAAAAATATTCTGAATTATTTATTAAAATCTTACAGAAGTGATGATGAGCCAAGTTGCCTCCTTGATCCCGATAGGAATTTTATAAATTCATATTGGCTGCCAACAAGTAAAACAATGAAGTAGACTTTCCCCACTGTAATGCTCTTGTCTATGATGTGATATAGATTTAATCTCTAACTCCTCCAATGAGTAAACACACAATCTATCCATTTCTTAATCTACCTAGAGAAAATGGATACAAAGAAAGGAAGAAGGGGAGTATACCTGTGGGCCATGGAAAAATGAACAGTCAAGCATTTTATTATAAACTATGGCAGAAAGCTCTTTCTTGAATCCAAAATACAGTCGTGGGCAAAGAGGTACAAAATAAAGTATTGGCATAGGAATAAATTCTCATCCTTATAGATGAGTAGACAAAGAGATACAAGTGTTGAAATGAGAATATAGACATTTCGTAAGCCCCACACAGTTCAGAAGTGCAATCTGAATATATTCCAATTCTGGGCTTTCAATAGATACTCAATGATTGCCTGACTTTTTCAATTATACAAAAAAAGAAAAATCATGCCCTTCATTTTGTTTCAAGAATGAAAATGTCCCTGAGTTATGCAGGATATACTTTATCTAAATATGACTCTAGTAGCTGCAAGCACTTAATTTTAATGACCTACATAACAAGCAATATTTTTAACACTAGAATTCCAATCGATATTTGTTAATGAAGTGTGTGACACCCATAATACCTGTTAAATACTCTAACTGGCCATAATGATACAAATTCTCTCATCTATAGCATACTTAAATTTTAAGAAATTGCAGTGACATAAATGGAATATATCTGCAGCACCTTATTGTAAGCATTTAAGTGAAAGTCCCCAAAGCATGTCCTTAGCAGTGTTAATCTTCCATTAAAAAAACTCATAAAAACATTTGTGTTAATGCCATTTTTATATTTTTCCATACATCAATCAGGATTATATTTTCAACCCTTCATACAGTTTAAGTGTTGAGTAAATAAGACTTAAAATTATTTAATATAAAATGAATAAATACTTTGTATAATTTAAAAATAGAAGACACAGAAACAATAATTTGTTAACAAAAAAAATTTAAAAGACCCTATGTCTTCCATCAATTATGTTTTGCTATTTTCTCATAATTATAGACCTTTCACTATCAGATTGAAGGAAGGGGAATATTACACCAGTAACTAGAAAACAGATCATCAATAGGCCTTATTTTTGTCTTTTATAAGGAGGTCAGATTTTCAGAAATTCATCTATTGACAGTTAAGTAACCTCTCATTCCCCTGTGCTTTTTCGCTTGTTATTGCCACTCTGTAACTTATTTTGCTTCTTCAAAAGAACTTTCAGGCAAATTAATTTTCAGGACCATTTTCTTAGGGAATGAATGCCATTTGACGAACAGTTGCTGTTTCCTTATTTTATATCAAGGAGCAGGATGGGCATTTATCTCTGACTTTTTCTGTTTTTAATATTCTGATTTCCTTTCAATGATATTTATTCTTCTCTATTGCCCCCAAGAGTAAAATCTAAGGTAAACTATTAATGAAGTGGAGTTTTGGAAATCTCATTTGCCTTATAAAGAACAAAAGGAAATTGTAATCACCAGCCCTATCAAGAAGAAGGAAAATAGTAATTACCAAGAAGAGTTATTGGTGATTAATAACAAGTGCCTAGTCTTTTTGAAAAGTATAATACATACAATCCGTGTGGAGGTGGTCAGGATATCCAGGGTGTGATCTCAGGGACAGGTAATTTGGGGTTTTCTGCTGTCAGTGTCACCCCAGTGATTTTTGTCCTCCAAGACACAAACCATGTTATTTTTCTTTGCTCTTTGATCTCCTAAGTGCTGCCTGAATGGTGCTCCTTTTGTTCACTACCACCTAAAAATCTACTAAGTACTCAAAGACTTGTTCCTGGGACTGGGATTCTGAGGCTTGTTTGCTTTTCTTATGCCAGCTGCCACCCTTCTTGGTCTCATCCATCTGTCACTTCTGCTCCCTCTCTAGATAAAACCCACCATTTATTAAGCATTTGTTGTCTTTAAGAAAATTGTCTCACTTAATCGTCACAGTCCTCTGAGTTGTGGATTATATGCAGCCACTGTCCACAGAGATTTTAGTTCATTTTTATGAAATGGTCATTACATTAAGTGGTCAATGAAGATTTTGAGAAACAATGAATATCACCTTGCAGAAGCGGGACTGGATTCAGGGGGATCTGTGTTAGTTTCCTAGGGCTGCCATAGTAAATCATCACAAATTTGGCATGCAAAAATAATAATAACAATAATAATAATAAATTCTCACAGTTCAGAAGGCCAGAAGTATGACATCGAGGTGTCAGCAAATTGGTGCCTTCTGGATGCTTTTAGGGAAAGTTTGTCCCATGCCTCTTTCTCAGCTTCCGTGCTTGGCCTTCTTTGATTGACAGCTGCACCACACCAGTCTCTTAACTGTCATCAGATGGCCTCTGTCTTGTACGTCTCCTCTGTGTCTCTGTATCCAATTGTCCCTCTCCTCTGTCTTTTGAAGATACTAATCTTTAGATTAGGGCCCTAATTCTGTACAACCTCATCTTTATTATATTTGCAAAGACCTTAATTTCTAAATAGGTCACATTTAATAGGTACCAGCGATTAGGATGTGAACATATCATTTTGGGAGAGAAACAATTAATGACACTACCATGTCTGATTTCAAATTTCATGCTTAATGACATAATATCTTGTTCCAAACTACGGGTGTCCCCAAAGTTGCCCCTAAAGTCACCTCACATAAGGAAATGGGGAAATGATAGTTAAATGTACCTTTCTTTACAAAATATTTATTATAAGATTTTACAAATAAGTGGCCAACATCTAGAGACTATTTTGTAAATAGGTTGGGTTTTTTGGTAAAATTTTGCAATAAATATTTTGTAGATAAAGATACATTTAGCTACAATTTCCCATTTTCCCTATGTATGGAGAGTTCGGGGGCTACTTTTAGGAAACTGTCCGTGTCATACTGCTTTACGGGTGACTTCCTTTCAAAGAACGGCCACGATTTCTACCACAATGCTTCACTTAAACTACTAATATTCATCTTCATTATTCTATATGTTTTTCTAAACCTGATCTCAAGCCATCATTAGCAAGAATCTGAAGAAGAAAATCTACCATATTATATGATTATTTAGTCAACCCGAAATAAACAATGCCTTCCTGACTCCCATTCTGCTTTTTTCTGCTTTCTTTTTATTTTTATTTATTTATTTATTTATTTATTTTTTTTAATTTTTTTATTAAATCATAACTGTATACAATGATATGATTATGGGGCATCATACACTCACTTCATAAACCATTTGACACATTTTTATCACAGTGGTTAACATAGCCTTTCCGGCGTTATCTCAGTTACTGTGCCAAAACATTTACATTCTACATTTACCAAGTTTTCTGCTTTCTGAACTTCTAAAAAACTGTCCCTTGAGTTTTAGTAATGTCTCCATCCATCCTCTAGGTATCATCTGATGATATTCAAACTCAATAGACTTCAAGGCAGTAACAAGTAAACAGAAAAACTTTGACTTGTATTTAAAATATTTCACTGGGTGGTGCCTGTGGCTCAGTGAGTAGGGTGCTGGTCCCATATACCGAGGGTGGTGGTTTCAAACTGCAATAAAAAAATAGCTGGGCGTTGTGGCGGGCGCCTGAAGTCCTAGCTACTCAGGAGGCTGAGGCAAGAGAATCGCCTAAGCCCAGGAGTTGGAGGTTGCTGTGAGCTGTGTGATGCCACGGCACTCTACCCAGGGTGACACTACAAAAATATAATAATAAAAATAATAAGATAAAATATTTCACTTATAAATCCACTTATTCAATATTTTATTCAAATCCACACCCACACCCACACACACCTTTAAATTACATGGCTCTGATGATGGTTGACTTTAAACTTTGATGACATGTTTAACTATCTCCAGAATATACCAGTAATATAATCTATATTACTCATATTTGAATTTTTTTTTTTTTTTTGCAGTTTTTGGCTTGGGCCGGGCTTGACCCCGCCGCCCCTGGTGTATGGGGCCAGCGCCCTACTCCTTGAGCCACAGGCGCCGCCCTCATATTTAAATCTTACCTGTAGCATTTTTAATTTTGTACTCTCCATTCTTTGGTTTGTTCTTGGTTTCCTTGTCTACCATCACTTTTTAACCTGACAATTATCATCAATTATTCCCAAATGAGTTAATATTTACTACATACCAAATACCTTGTTTTACTATTTTATGAGTACCAGTCCTGGCTTCTGAAAAGAATGGAAGCCCCTCCAGCTACATAACACAGTGTCTTTGTGGTTATTCAGCCTGTTATCCATTCAGTAACCGGAGGCGGGCATAGAAAACACACACACACACACACACACACACACACACACTAAATGAATAAATAAATAAGTAAATCATATACATATAATAATTTATGCATAGCTTATATTCAGCATTTAGTTATCAGAGAAAATGAGAAAACTATAGCTTTATAAAAACATAAAAAAAGAAAAAAATCTCACAATTAAAAAAAAAAAAGAAAAAAGATCTCTCCTTGATCTGACTGGTAAAGAGAAACTGAATTACATTTTTTGTTAATAAATAATAGAATAAAAGCTTATCAGGCATAAGCACTGGGACAGAAAGAACTATGCCTTGTGGTCTAAGGGTGTATCTTTACTAGTGCCTTGGTTTAAAAAAAAGGTAGAAAAATCACAAAAACAGACCAGCTTTTATCAGGCTTGAGCCTAGGCACTTGTGGCCTGGTGTTGGCAGCAGAGATGGAATTTTAGGCTCTAAGCACCACCACCCCCCAAACACACACACAAGGTACAATTGTATAGTGCACATACCACACAACCATACAGAGAAACCCTGGCTCAAATAACAAGACTTTACTGATAGCATGATGCTTTAAGAGTTTATATAAATCCTTACGATACCAAAGCACTTTTTAGTTGTCAGTGCCTTACTTGAATTAATCCATTTAATATTCACAGGGGCAATGTGAGTCTATATGCACCTATTTTACTCACAGAGAGGTTAAATAACTTGCCCAAGGCCACACAGACTTCATGTAATAGATGTAGAATTCAAATATATGCAGCTTGACATCCACATTTTACTCATGAACAATATGCCTGCTGCTAAACTGATAAAGGAAATTAGAATAAATGTAAAATCCTGAAACTATTAAAAAAGGATAATAAGCAGTAAGTAGGAAGCATTATTAAGTCAAGGAATTCGCTTTGGGAAATACAGGCTTAGAACACCATAAGGTTATAATAGGATTTAGAAAATAAAAAAAAGCGTGAAGTTAAGAAAACATTCTATGAGTTGTAGATAAAGATCTTATCGGTTTTTGTACCAGGCTAAAATCCGTTCTCTAGAGATTAAGTCACAAAAGGAATTGGCCCTTTGTTTTGCATGCAATTTTTCCACTGGCAATAATTTGGTAAGTAGTGAAACAAGTAATTCCCAAATTAAGAGTATAGTAGGCCCGTAGGTCCTCATTTTCCTCATTGCAGAGAAAATTATTTTAAAAGTAATTTCCCCCTTAGAAGCAATTTCAAGAGTGAAGATTAAATATGAAGAGAAGCTATGGTTTAGGGTTTTTTTTTTTTTAAGGAAAAGTACCTTTTTAAAGGAATATAACCAAAAAACAGTTAAAATCAATACGTTTAATTATTAGAATTGTATTATATATTTTAGCTAGCTAAAGTGATTTTAAAAATAATGTTTCCAGTTCACACAGTAGCTCATCTGATAGGTTCCACTTCTGAGAACAAACAGCTATGACACAAGCAGTTTTGGAGATGCCAAGACACTGTTCTTAACATGTTGAGGGATAGCAGCCAATTCCACCTTGGAAACCACCATATTCCTCTCACCTTTTTTTTTTTTTTTTTTTTAATTTGGCCGGGGCTGGGTTTGAACCTGCCACCTCCGGCATATGGGACCGGCGCCCTACCCGCTGAGCCACAGGCGCCGCCCTCCTCTCACCTTTATGAGATCAATGTTTACAGATTTCACATGAGTGACTCTTGTGGTATTTATTTTTCTTTCTGCACCCTGTTCATAATGCACACTAGGTTCATCCATTTTATTGAAAATGGCAGCATCTCCTTTTTTAAAGGCATATATTATTCCTCTGTGTCTATCTGCCACTATTTCTCCATCCATTTCTCAGCAGAGGGACACATCGGTTCTGTCCATATCTTAGCTATTGTGGATAATGTTGCCATGAACCTGGGGGTGCAGATATTGTTACAAGGTGGTGATTTCTTTTCCTTTAGCTATTTACCCAGAAGAGAGAATGCTGGTCATGTGGTAGCTCTATTTTTAATTTTTTTAGAAACCCCCATAGTGTTTTCCACAGTGGCTGCATCGGTCCATATTACCAAACCTTAAAGTGCAGATGAATAACCTAAAATTCTTTTTGTTTAAAAAATATTAAAGGTTTATGATGTGATCTGGATTTTTTTTTTTTTTAGAGGGGAGGACAGTAATCAGGCTGAAATGCAATGGTATTAATCATAGCTCATGGTAACTTTGAACTCCTGGCCTCCCACCTCATCCTCCTGGGGTTATAGGCCTAAGTCACCAGCCTGTTGATCTTACAAGTTTCTAAAAGTGATTTTATATATATATATATATATAATTTTTTTTGATATGTAGTAAATGGTCACCATAAATATGATAGAGAATAGAAATTAAAGCTTCCAGGCTTCTTTTTCCAACACCAAGAACATGCACGCTCCTGAAATTCGTGCTGATGGACAATCTGAACCAGATCCCATTCCCATTGCCCTGAATAATGTCCCCACTCAGTCAGGAGACTGAATTCAAATTTCAGAAACCCAAACAGTAAGTTCCACCATAATTACTTATTTGTTTAGGTCTTAATATTAGAAGAAGCCCAGTAGGTATGGACATAGATCGCTGGGGCCAGGAAGTGATCCTGTCACACAGCCTACAATTCTTGATACATTTCAAATGCTCATTTAGAAAATCTGCTGATTTTGATGTGGTTCTAAGCCCTCTTGTCCCAGTGATGTTCTTATTTCCTTCACAGGCTTCCCTTGGAGATAAGGTCTTCACCACATTGCTTGTTTTTCTATCAGAGTGTATCACCACATCTCCTGAGCTCTGGGCTTATTTGAAACTCTGAATGGAGAGGAGACTATATGGACTCTATAATCAAACTGAAACAGGAGATAGATGTTTTGCAGGCAGTTAGGGCAGAGGTCAGAAGGAGAAGGCTACCAGAATGTGACTGTGCTTAGCTTAGACAAATGAGTCTGCAGAGGCCCTTTTGTTATTCTGTTTTGACTATAACATATTTACCTGAAGCAGATGGGAATTCCTTTCCCAGTTGTAGGAACTTCCCGGCTCCTTTCCCCCCAAATCATGAATATTCCATCCCATGATTAGCATATTATTAGGAATTTGCATAAAAGGACAGACCTCCAAACCTGCAGTGTCATAGCTCCTTATTGGAACAGTCCACTCTCTTGCTTTTTCTTTAAGATTAGACTGTGCTTTCAGTAAATTGATCTGCTTCGGTTTATACTCCGAGTTTGAATTCCTTTCTCTCACTGTGACACCGTTCTTGAATTCCTTCCTTTGCAGAGGTCAAGAACCTTCTCTGCCAGAGTAGCCCAGTGCCTAGTATCTAAACTGCTTGATTTTATATTTTAGATTTGAAACTTAGTAACCATTTTCACCTTAAGGAAATTTCTTAAACTCTCTAAGCCTTGGTTTCCCTATCTGTTAAGTGGGAGTTACAGTAACATTATCTCCTACCATCTTTGTAAGGACCAAATGAGAAAATTCATGTGAACAGGAACACAGTGCTTGGCACACAGTAAATATTCAATATATATTAATGGATATATATGATTGAAAAAAAATTGCAGTGTTTTGCAATTGCAGCTGATCTCATTGCAAGAAATGGGATCAACTGAAGTGTCCATCAATGGATAAAAGGATAAAGAAAAGACAGCGTAGACATAGATATAGATGCTATATACACACACACATAATGGCCTTAAAAAAGAACGAGATCCTCTCTGTGACAACCTGGAGACATTAGGCTAAGTGAAATAAATGAGGTGAAGAAAGACAAATACCCCATGATCTCCCTTTCATGGTCATCTATGGAAGTGAAATTCATGGAGGCAGCGAGCAGAATGGAGGTACCAGGGACTGGGGACAGGTGGGGGTGGAACAGAGGGACATTGGACAAATGGTAGGAAATTTCAGTTATTCAATGTAAGCGATTTCTAGAGTTCTAATATAGAGAATGGTTGCTATCGTTAATAAGACTGTCTTGTATACTTGAGATTTTATATAAAATGTTCTTAACCAAGAAAAGAGAAAGATAAGCATGTGAGGTAAAGGATACGTTAATTTGTTTGATGGTGGTAATCATTTCAGAATGTGTGCATATATTAAAATGGCACATTGCATATCATAACTACATATAGTTTTTTTTTTATCAATTATACCTCAAAGAAGCCAGAGAGAAAAACATTACCAATAAAAATCTTTTCACGAAAATAAAAATAAGTACAATGTGGCTTAGAATTTTAAAAATCGGAGTCCTCCATAGAATCTACCTGGCATCAGAGTTTTGGTCTATTTCTGCATAAAGCACCATTACTCATTTAAGCACTTAAAAAAATGCAGATTTATTATTGTACCATTTCTATTATTCACAAGTCTGCCACAATTTAGCTGAGTCCTCTCCTCAGGGTCTCATAAGGCTAAAATCAAAGTGTTGGCCAAATGTGTCATCGGAGACCTGACCACTGAAATGCCTGCTTCCAAATGCCCTCAAATTGCTCGCAGCCTTTTGTTTCTTAGTGGTTGTAAGACTGAGGTTTCTGTTGCTTTGCTAGTCATAGTCAGCTCCCCCAGGCTGCTCTAAGATTATGCCACACGTTCCCTCTAGCTCTGCAATAAAGCACCTACCTTACCGTGAATTACTGTCATTCCTCTGCTCTGTCTGGTTGCCCCTCTGCTGCCAAAACTCTCTACTTTTTTAAAGGTCTCATGTGATTCAATTGTGTCCTATTTTAAGGCCAACTGTGCCATATAATATGATCAAACCATGAAAGTAAAATCTGCCCTAGTGATAGTCCCCAGAATTATTCACTGTGGGTAACACAGCTGTAGGAAAATCTTGGGGGCCAACTTAAATTATCAACTACCATATGTGTAAGGAAGGCCAGTGTATAATTAGAGAGCTGAAAATTGTCAACATCTCCAATAATTTTAATTTGATTGAAAATATTAGCAAACATGCAGTTAAAAAGTTAGTGTTACAAGCAGATATAAAGATCTTTTCATCATCAAATCATGGTAATTTTATAAAGAAAAATGAGGCATTCTATATTTTAGAGAAACAGCCATTTCCATGAAATGTTATATTTTATGCAGGCTTTGGAGTTTGCAATAGATCATTGAACATAATATGTTTGAACGTACTTAAAAAATCTCTTAAAATAAAGTTAAACTTTTTGCAGAAGGGAAGAAATGGATATTGAATGAGAACTATTGCATTAGCATTATTAATGTGTTTATGGAAATACTCCTGAACAATAGAAGGAAATGAAGGCAACGCTGATTCTAAAAAAGATTTATAGACACGAGCTACATGCACTTGCTTCACAGACAAGAACAATTCTGCGCTTTCTACAAGGAGAATATGCAAAGACTCATTCTGCCTTAGGGGCATTTCAGAGCTTTTAATCTAATAAAACCTATATGTCAGCTGGTCGCATGTCAGAGTCTCATTACTCTGCTTCCTTAGTGCTTGATGTGGAAGGTTAAGTTCCTGCACAAATGTCCCCCTTGGGGTTCCCCGAGGTGGAGCTGTGCAGGTTTGCATCTTTACTTACTGACATAAAAAAAATATATACCATTAAATATTCTATTCCTGTTTTCACTTGAGCATTCCCTAGGAATGATGAAAGTGGAAACTCGGTGGCGTGGATTTAGCATGGTGCACAAGTATGCTCTTTACCTTGCATGTCTCATCACAAGTGGGTTTCTAACCACAAACAGTGTCCAAGCTCGTCACCCAAGCTCCCTCAGAGATTGCAGATTGACAAGCACAGCTTAAATGGCCCAACTAAGGGGACACAAGTGCAGTTAAATTGCACCTCAGTGAGAGAAAACAATATGTATGACAAAAAGAATTAACAGACCCTTTTCAAATACAGCTTAGTAAGCGTGGCATTTGTTATTTATCAATATTTGACTATGGAGTCTTACTCAACTTGGTGAAAAAAAATGCTAGGATAAATGTTAGAGAGTCTTTTTTTTTAAAAAAAGAAAATCAGGTTAATGTGAAGGCATATACAATTAGGTTACATGAATTGGTTTTATAAGGCTAAAGTCCACACTATAGCTGCGTCCTTCACTCTGGAAATGTACCACATATATGTACAAGGTACTCGTTGGGTGGGAACTTACCATCCCCTCTACTGTGTTTTAATTTAATTTAGTTTTTCTCTCATGTATACATATATTTGTTAATCTTCTAGTTTCAAATTGGAACTGAGTACAACTGATCAATATTTTTCAACTCTTGTGATACTTTGCTGAGACTCCTTGTTTCAACATCTTATTTTATGAAGTTGCATTTAAGTATGGTTAAGGAAGAAAAATAAATAATAGTGTATATGCTGTTGTTAAATTGTTGGGGAAAAAAGTTCAAAAGATCATATATATCATTTAGCCTAACTTAAAAATGAAGGTGATGGAAAAATACAGTTTTTCATATACAATACTATGTATCTTATATAAAAACTACTTGTACTTATGTTTCAAAATTTGAAATCATTACAAAAAAAGAACACTCCTATGAGGACTAGAGAACTGAGAAGTTTTAAAATAAAATTATAACTGCACTTAATCTCACATCGTCTCCTTACCCATTTTGACATTTTAATTGCTGTACTATTTTTCACTGTGATGCAAGCACTTTTTTTACATAGGCATAATGTAGTCTGTGTTAATGTGTATTGATTAACATATAGATAGTGATGCCAGGATGTTGGAATTTTCCCCGCCATGACCTTATTGAATGTCTCTTTCTCTCTTCCCCTCTTAATTCATTTTTTTCTTTTTAAACAGAGGAATGAAGCCATGCATTTTCTAATATGTCCCTATGTTATATGAACTCTACTATTATTAACAAATGGAAAAAGATGTTGTTTAACATAAGCACAACCAGAAGGCATTTACATGAGAAACTTGTAAGTCTTTCATTTCTGCATTGGAGACACGTTAGGAAAATCAATAACTTCCTTGGAGTCTAGTGATCTAGCTGCTTATAAGAAATTTACATCGCCCTGACAGGCAGTTTGTAAGGTCTGGTTCATCTGGGTCACAGGACTCCACATAATTTGCATCTTGAGCAATTTCTCTCTTTCCTTTTACCTGTTCCATGAGGAAGGAATATTGAACCTTGTCATAAAGAGAAGCTCATTATGTCTCAGCTGAGAAGAATAATTTTGTAGGTGTTCCAAGAGTGCAAGGGTATCACATAACGATAATATTTTCCATAGCTCTTCAGACCTCTGCACACACTGGGAAATGAAAGTAATAGACACAGAGGTGCAGCTGAAGCTTTTGAGCTGCTATTCACCAAATGAAATTGAGGTTTCCCATCAATGTCATTGGTGAAATATGATCTCAAGATGGCTATAGAGATCATTTATCAACAAATACACAAGAGGTAAATATATTTAGTTTATATGTCATAAAACCCAAAAAATTATTCCATTGTATTTAATTCTGCCCTTCAAAGTTTACAAGGTTTGAATATCAAATAATGTTTAATATTATAGTAGGCTAATAAGGACTGGCATGTATTTTTCTAGTTAGTGCAGTAAGCTCAGTTAAAAAGTAAAAACCAAGGAGACAATGTGAAAATACTTTTTAATCCAAAATAAAATACAATAGCATTAATTATAATCACATTTTTAGCAGGGTTACTTGTGAAATTCAACATGTGTCTACAGTTTTTATAGTTTTATATCTTAGATTTAAATCCTTTATCCATCATGAGTTAATTTCGTTAAGTGGTAAGAGTTGAGGCTTTAGTTTCAAACTTTTACATGTGGCTAACCAGTTTTCCCATCACTATTTATTAAACATGGATTCTTTTCCCCAGTGTATGCTTTTGTTTGCTTTAAGAAGCTCAAATAGTTTCATCTCTAGATTCTCTGTTCTGTTCTATAGATCTACTTTTATGCAAATGCCATGTTATTTTCATCACTATAGCCCTGTAGTATAACCTGAACTCTGGTAAGATGATGCTTCCAGATTTGTTCTGTTTTTTTGTTTTTTTGTTTGTTTGTTTGTTTTGTTAGTTTGTTTTTTTTTATTTGGGGGCAGTTCAATATGAAATGGAGAACCATTTTTATCAAGTTCTATAAAGCATGACAATGGTATTTTCTTGGAGATTGCATTAAATCTGTAGATTGGTTTGGGTAATACATATGTCACTGCAAAAGGTTTGAGACAGACTGTCTTATGGTCCATTATTTCTCTTCCAAGAAACACAGTTGACAACGTCTTTTCTGATTCACCCTTGAAAGTTTCAACTTGTTTGGCTTACTGGTGTTGTAGAGAGGGCTTCATTTATTTCCATCCGTCTGGATGTTTCTTGATGTTTGTGTATCTCAAAATTTTTATAATGACCGATTCATAGACATTTTAACAATGTTGATTCTTCCCAGCCATGAGCAAGGTATGTTCTTCCATTTGTTAACATACTCGGCGGCTATTTCTTTTCTCAGGGATTCATAATTGTCTCTGTATAGATCCTTCACATCCTTTGTTAAGTAAATTCCAAGGTATTTCATTTTCTTTGGTACTATTGTGAAGGGTATTGTATCTTTTATATTATTCTCAGTTTGTTTGTTGGTGGATATGTAGGCTACTGATCTGTGAACATAGATTTTATATCTGGAAACACTGCTGTATTTCTTGATCACTTTGGGGAGACTCAAGTGATTTTCTAAGTCTTTGAGATTTTTTAAGAATAATACCACATTGTCAGCGAAGAGTGATAATTTGACCTCCTCTGACCCAGTTTGGATACCTTTGATATCCTTTTCTTGGCGGAGTGCATTGGCTGGGACTTCCAGCACTCTGCTGAATAACAGTGGCAATAGTGGACATTTGATATGTCTAGTTCATGTTCTACAAGGAAATCCTTTCAGTTTTTCTCCATTCAATCTGATACTGGCTGTGAGTTTATCATAGACAGCTTCTATCAGTTTATGGAATGTTCTACTTGTCCCTATTTTCTTAAGTGTTCTTTTAAAAAAAAAGATGCTATATTTCATCAAATATTTTTTTCTCCATCTATTGAGAGGATCATATGATCTTTATTTTTACTTCTGTTTACATAGCAAATTATGTTTATGGATTTTCATATATTGAACCAGACTTGCATCCCTGGGATGAAGCTCACTTGGTTGTGATGTATAATTTTTTTTTTGATGTGTAGCTGAATTCTATTTGCTAGGATTTTATTGAGTATTTTTGCATCAGTATTCATTCATGATATTAGTCTGTAGCTTTCTTTTTTCTGTTGAGTCTTTTCCCCATTAAAATAAAAAAGAAGCTTATGTATATAATTCAAAAAATAAAATTGAAGTAGCGGGCGGCATCTGTGTCTTAATGGAGTAGGGCACCGGCCCCATATGCCGGAGGTGGTGGGTTCAAACCCAGCCCTAGCCAAAAACTGCAAATAAATAAATAAAATAATAATAATAAAATAAAAATAAATAAAAAATAAATAAAATTGAAGTAAACTTTACAAAACAATTCAAATGTCTGGGAATAAATCTAATGAAAGATATGTAAGAACTCTTTACAGAAAGCCATAACACATTATTGAGAGAAAATTTAAAAGATCTAAATAAATATATTATTTGAAGACTTAGTATTCTAAAAAAAAAAAGCAACCTGTCTACTTAGAAATCCATATACATAAATATTTGGCATACATTCTACTTTATTCCATTGCTTTCACTCCAGGATAAAGATCATAATGAGATTAATATGTATTTATCCTGCATTCATAAAAACATTGTCTGGGAGTAAATGAAATGCATTATTACAACTCACTAAGTTGTACACAAACCCAGTTTGGAGGGCCTGGTCTATAAAAGAGAGGAAGCATACAATTTAAAATGGGTTTATATGTCAATTATATATTTTTTCTCTTTGCAATTTGGGATGAATCTCCTTAAAAAATATCATAAGTGCATTAGCATTAACTTGGAAAAGTCTCCTTAGTAGTATTGAACTTGAATACTCATAACCCTGGCAATAAGTTGTAATTTCTAGAAGAAGTCCATCATATCTTGTAAAATATTCCGAAATATTACTGGTCATGGGCACCATTTAGAAAAGAAAAATGACTTTATCTATTTTTTTTGCATGGATACTTCTCTCATTATTTTTGCAGATAGTGCAAGACATAGCATTTACTGAGTACTTCTCCAAGTCAGATGCCTTGTTAAGTGATGAACAAGAATTTTCTGTTAGTCCCCAGAAAACCATTCTGAGGTTGGTACATTTTATTGAAGGATCCATTCATGAAGGCCTTGTACTCATATAAAGAAAGATTAATTTCCCAATGGAGCAAATAAAAAGCTAAGCGAATGTTTTCTTTAAAAATACCATGAAGATAATTCAGCTTTATTTAGAGTGAATTTCTAAATTTAGTGTCTGCTGAACTATATTTAGTGGCTTGTTTTCCAATATTAGCCCTGTATATCTTATTTTAATATCATCATGATATAATGCACTTTAAGTTTGTATGATCATAATGCATGTTCAAATAAAAGTTCCCAAATTAGCACAATCACTCACAGATACTGACATACCTTAACAATTGTCTGATTCAATATTTGTTGACAAACTATACTGAGGGCTTATTTTTATTATCAAATATACTACTGATACATCAGAACAAAAATAAGATTACTAATGGTGTCTCTTCAGTTTTGAAATTTTTTCGCTATACTAACATTACTTGTGTTATTTTAAAGTTTGCCTATAAGATAAAGTTTTATGGTTTAAAAATTGGAATGCCATTATATTGCTTGCTTTGCTTCCCCTAGGCTTTTGAATACACACATTTCTTAAAAAGTCCACAGTTTTATCAGAGTATATTTTATAACAGTGGTGAATTTGAGTGGGGAAATAGAAGAGGAAGGTCATGGACAAGCCATTTCAGACCTGGTAACAAATCAGCTAAATGAGAAAGAAACTACCAATGCACCTCTCAACAGCAAGGACGAGAGAGAAACAGGACAAGATGAGATATGTTGACAATGGTATAAAAAGAAGGAAATAATGCTCTTCAATCCTCATTTCATATGGTGACTTCTTATTAAACGGTCTGATGTTGAAAATGACTAGTTTTCTTCCATCAAACTTCTTGAGATAATGAGGATAAGCCTACCAATATCAATATCATTTGGGCTAAGAAAACATGGTTATTTTATCAGAAAATGATTCAAGAGTGAAATTTTCTTGGAAATAATTTTTTTAAATGCAGCAGCATTTTTTCCTCCAGATATATGAATCAAAACCATATTACCTTTTTTCTGATTTGTATTAATGGCTTACTTAGTACAGAGAAATGTATGGTCTGAGAGCTCTCTCTTTAACTTAATCACTGCTAATAAAAACTATTGTTCATTTTTTACCCACCAAATTAAAATTTTCATCTTAATACATTTTGTCTGCATTGTATATACTTAAATACTGAGTAACTACCACAGTAAAAACTCACCTAGTTTTTAATCTTGTAGACAAATGATTTATCTGTGTAGCTCAAACACTTAACCTTCATTACAGCATATCTCCTCAGTGGGCAACAATTTAATGAAATGGTGTTTACCATGAAATAATTAAATAGTTTAATTATTACTCCTTTCTGAAAAAGAGAGCTCAATATACCTGGCCAAGGTCAGAAGACAGTAGTAAATTGTATGTATGTGTATGTGCATGTGTGATGTGATTCTTTAAGATAATGTTACAGATGACAAACAGTAGTGGGTTGTATAAGAATAATTTACAAAATAATTTAATTTTGACCAAAGTACATTATTTAAACATTAATTTTTAATTCAACTTGTTAATATGTTGTCTAGGATATTGCATCTTCATTTATAAGTGATATATATTTGTAATTTCTCCTTTATAATAATATATTTTCTTCAATTTTAATATCAGCTATACCCAGATCAAGTAGAATGATTTTTAAGTATTTCTTCTTTTTCTATTGTCTATAAGATTTAGCATGATCTGTTTTTTAAAATTATATATTACTTTTATTTATAAATATTAGTTATGTATTTTTTGAGACTTAAAAAAAAATAAGAAGTTAACTGATGACTCCATACTGAACCTCAGAGTCAAAGCATTCTATAATAGACATACTCTTATTTGACAATGTGAATGTTACTTTCTTTGCATTATTATTATTATTATTATTATTGCTGAATATTTCGATGTAGCAATTGTCTGATTCCTTTTCTGAATGATTTATGTTTGTTCGTTCTTTACGAGCTTTTTGTTTCTAGTTCTTATTTTAAACATGGTTATTGTTATTAAAATTTAAGCCTTTTTAATTTTGTGAAGGCAAAAAAATGGAAACCTAATAAACATATGTATATGTAAAAAAAAGAAAATAAAGTATAGATACACAAAGAAATATTATTCACAGCAAAAAAATTATATATATATATATATATATTTATACACACACACACCAGGCTTGTGAAAATTAGAAAATCATCTTTTATCTGTTTATAATGTATTTTACCCTTCTGTTCTAGCTCAGTTAAACAGGGATATGTTCCAGAAAGTTCTTCTACTCCTCAAAGATTCTTCATTTCAATAGGGTATCCATCATTTGGCACAGATAGTTGACACTGAAAGTCGGTTCAGTGTGAAACAAAATCTCCACAGGGAACTTTTTTTGTAACAGAAAAACAACAAAATGAAATAAATTATTAATGTTCTACTCTGGATATGTTAGATGTGTTTCCCAAGAGGCACTGTGGTAGACTCAGGGCTAGATATTTTCAGAAAGTCTCAGTTTATGTTCTTCTTTACTGACCTTGGTTTCCCTAGGCTTTTGAACCTTGAATAGTCACATAAATGCTGCTTGCTGTTTAGTGAGAGAAGGTAAACCAAGCATAATAAATCTTTCTTTCAGATAAGGGAATACTCAGAGAATTTGCATGACCAAACACAAACAAACCATAGTGAATAGTAATATTTGTCTTGGTCTGTTCATGCTGCTGTGAAAAAATTCCACAAACTTGGTAGCTTATTAGCAGCAGAAATTTATTTCTAACTGTTTCTAATAGTTGCAGAGACTGGGATGTCCAAGATCATGGTACTGGCAGATTCTATGTTTAGTAGATCCATTTTCTAGCTCATAGATGGTAATTTTGACTGAGTCTTGTGTCCTTATAGGGTGGCAGAGACGAAGGAGCTCAAATTCCCTTGTGTCTATTTTATAAGGGCACTAATCTCTTTCCTAAGGGCTTCACCCTCATGACCTAATTACCATGTAAAAGTCCCTAGTTCCTAATATTATCCTTGTGGCACTAGGTTTGATGTGAATTTTGAGGGAAAAGAAATATTCAGATTATGGCAATTTATATGCCATTGGCAGAAAAAGATTAATGGTAGAGTCTTTGATGATTGTATTTGCAAAACTTGTTCTGGAAACTGCATTTAGAGTCTGCCTCACTCTCCTTTAACACATGCCCCCTGCAGGGCACATGCTCTGTGACTTTGCCCAAATCTTCATGGTTTCATTCCACAGAGCAAGGTTACAGAGCATATGTACTGCAGGGAGAAGATACAAAGGCACACAAAACTGAGCTGTGATAGGAATTTCACTACACACACACACTTTCTTTTCTCATTTCTTAATTCTCTAATATGAACTTTATCCCAATGAATTCTATATTAACACTGTATTTTAGAGTTCCCTTAAACCTCTTTATGTTTAGTTTATCTCTTCTGTTCTGAAAATTAAGGGGAAAATTTTTACATAATTTAAGAATGCTTGTAAAAAACGAGTCAACGTTGGAAGTTAAAAATCCTAAAACACTTAAAAGAGAATCTGAATGTTCTAAGAATAATCAAACCTACCTCCCCCCAAAAAATACAAGTGCCGCAAATATATGAATTAACTATAGTTGGGAATTAAATTTACATTTGAGCTTTCCAAAAGCTGAGATAGTATAGAAATATATAATTAAAAAAAAACTTCATGAATTGCACTTTAATAATTTTGACTATTTAAAGAAAACGCACATGTTATCATAGTTTGGAGGGTTCACCTACTAAACTGCTCTTTTTATCAGTAAATTCTCAGCCACATTTGTGCAGTTCTTTCTTATAATTTTATGTTTTATGTTTTTTATAAATTTGTTTATATTTTGAATACAAATTGAACTTTCTCATACCAGAACAGGGCTCAGTCACCCTTGACTTTGTTTTCAGTTCTAGATCATACGTCAATGGCAATCAGAAGGTCAGATATAAAAACTTAGAGGCATCTCTCCTGCCTAGCATCCTAGTTCCCCACTTTTCTGTCGCTTCCTTTGGAGGGACCATTTGGGCATTTTCCCTGAACTTATGATGCTCCATGCTCTAATCTTTTACATACATGTATATTACTAGTTACCACATGATTTTCCCTCTCCCTCTCCCTCTCTCTCTCCTCTTCATCATTCTGCCTTGAATGACCGGGGGACAAAGGACTTCAACCCCAACTCATTACAAGCTCTTTACCCAGAATCCTTATTGTGCTGGTGTATTAAATTTGTATTTTCCATCTGAAAAACCAGGACCTTTCCTGGGCTGGATTTTCCCTGGGGCCCTGGGGAGAACACAAGATCAAGCTCCAAGTGCCAGAGTCACAGTCCAGAAGGCAGAAGACAGACATGGTTCAGACAAGAGCCAGGAGGGCATCTGCCAGTGTAAATGAATTTCTGTGGGCATGAAAGGCACACAGTGAGCTCCCATGTCCAGCTCCCATCATTTCTCATCAGGGCAGGGATGCTAGCTGCTCGGTGCTGCAACACCAGTGTGTCTTGGGAGCAGTGGGGGTTCTCATAGCAATCTGACATCATGGACTATTTCCTTTTCCCTTACGTGGATTTCAATAGTCTCTTCACCCCATCACTTGGGTATTCCTTGATAGTATCCTTTGTTGGTTCCTTCTCTTTACTTTGACCTTTTCATGGCACATCTCAGGCCTCAGCCCTTGGCTCTCTTATTTATTCTGTTTATACATAGTTGGTTAGATTTTGCATCCCATGTCAGGACTTTAAATATCCTCCATATGATGATAACTTTAAATATATACCTCCATCCTAGATCCCCCTTCTTTTCGGTATGAGAATGCATTGTATAATGTAGAGACTCATATATCACCTGCCTACTAAACATTCGCCATTTAGATACATACTGTGTGTCTCAGACTTGACAGGTATGAAGCTGAATTCTACACGTCCACTCTCTCTGCACACATGCACACACACACACACCCCTATGTGCAGCCTTACCCACTTCAATTGATGTCCATGCCATTCAGACCCATTAAGTTATTCTTAAATTGTCTCTTTATTTTACACCCATTCCATTGGTAGAATACTATCCGAAGTGTTCATAATTGAAAAGTTCCATCTACTTTGTTGCTATTATCCTGATAAGAGCCACCATTGTCTCTTGCCTGTATTAGTGCCCTCTGCCACAGTATCCAGGATTAGACTGTCAAAAGAAATTCTCAAAAATAAGAGATTCATTCCAGGACTGAACGTTAAGTTCAAGGATACGAATAAGCAGATAATACAGGTGAAGCAGGCAGAGTTGAAAGACACCCAGGTTGATTCCCCAGGCCATTTTTTTCATCTCATCAGATGTGTCTGTACCAAGTAATAGATGAGATTTCTAATGAAGTATGTAATCACCTCACTTTAAAAGAAGCCATTTAGGTTATAGAATAGTGCCATTTCACACTCATATAACCGTATAATTCACATTACACTATCCAAGGAGCTATATCCCATAAATCCATAGATTTCTGGTTTATTTACCAAAAGCAATATGCGAGAAGTAAATACATCCTGCCAAAAAGTTTTCATAGTAAAGACAGTTTTCCTAGCACAAACTATTTAGTGTAATTGCCAGGAGGTCTGTCATTGTCACGTTTGGTAGATTGGACTTCTCACTGGATGTGTTCTTTTCCCAGGGGCATTCCCTGGGTAAAGGGAATTAATTCATCAATTTATCACAGACCTGTTGTGTAAACATTTTCATCTCACCTCAGAACAGTGTCTCTGCTTTCAATCTTGGCTCCTATATTCTATTCTCAACACAGTAGCCAAAAGGACTGGTTTAAATGTCATTCTTTGCTCATAATTGTGCCAGGACTCCCTAATTAATTCAGAATAAGAGTCTTCTCCCTGATAATGGCCTCCATGACACCACATAACCAGTTCCCGTAATTTTTTAACTCATCTTTTATTAATTTCTCCTTCTCTTTTTCCATAACAGCCACCCTAGTCACCCGGATGTCCCCCAGATTTGTTACGTATCAATTCCTTTACTCTTCACTGGACTCTCATTTTCTCAGTGAGTGAATGCTTGATGACCTTCTTAAAATTGCAGTCATTTTATTTATTTATTTATTTATTTATTTATTTATTTATTTATTTTTATTGTTAGGGATTCATTGAGGGTACAAAGAACCTGGTTACACTGATTGTATTTGTTAGGTAAAGTCCCTCTTATAAAAAAAATTACAATGACCTGTCCCCTTTCACACATGCACACACACGCACATACACATACACACACTCTCCGAAAACTTGTGGTCTCCACCCTCACTGTGTTTTACTTTTTTTTTCCTTATCAATTATCACTTTATTTCTGTAAGCATAATTGCTAGTTTCTATCTTACATTGCTAGCATGCGGGTTTTGGAAAATCAATCACATTGATCTGCATTATTCACAGACATATTCTAAACATCTAGAAGAAGATCTAGTATATAGTAGATTCTAAATAGTTTTGAATCAATACATGACTGCACCAGGGTAATTTGTATTGAACATCCGGTCATCCCTTGAAAAAAAGTCTAATTTTTTTTCTCATGTCTGTATCATATTCCCTGATTGTTGATCATGAGGATAATTTTGCTTAGAATACATTACTAGCTGCATATATTAAGACGTTTAAAGTATTTTGCTAAAATTATTTTCAAAAAGGTCAATCAGTATAAATCCAAAGAATAACCTTTTCTATAATCATGCATTGCCAATTCCTTATATGGCACAATTTTGCAAAATTATACAAAAATATGTAGTCATGCTTTTGAAATATTTTGACAGATAGAAAACTACATAGCAAAACACTACTGTAAAATGATTACAAAGAAAAGTGCCATTTATTAGAAATGCTGCCACTCTTTCATTAAATTTGAGATACATTTTTATACACGAAAAGTTTCTTACATTTAGAAATGATTGTTACTTGGAGAGAAAAGATAAATTTTTAAAAATTTCAAAATGAATAAACAATGACTGCAAAAATCTGTTTGAATCAGACCTTGGAAAACATTTAACTGTTAAGTAATATTATAGTAATATCAAAGAAATATCAGCTTTAATTCTACTTTGATACTTATCGACATTAAAAATTTATAGGGCTATAAATCTATATCTTTAGTTTCGAAGAAACTTGACTTGTTGACCATCAATTCTTATTTATATGAATTTTATATGGAAACATTTTGGAAAAATTAATAATTTTCAGCTGAGCATGATAGAGGAGTCTAAAAATGATTATTCACCCGGTTTAGTAATATACCTTTAGTGGGCATGGAACATACGTATGGATGAGAACGTGGAGACTTCATTTCATTCAGACTGAACACATTTCAGTCTACAAAAGGAAATGTTTATAGAGACAACTGTGGTCTGTGAAGCAATGTGGTAGAATCTCTCTATTTATATTCTGAGGGCTCCTAGTCACATGAATGATTTTAAGCAGCAGAATATATAAATGCCAATCAAGTCAATCACTCATGAGGAGCCAAAGCCTTGTGGAGAGAAAGATACCCCAAGGAATTGGAATGACCTTACACTGCCAAACCAGAGCGGACTGGAAAGTTTAATGCCATGGATGGATTTTGACAGAGGTAATGGTGTTGGTGTCCTTGGTTTGTTCCTACTCTGGGGAATTATAACTTTAAGAGCTTTAATTTTTGTTTATCATGACAAGTTCTCCATATATATAGCCCTTTGGCATTAAGGGCTCTGCCATGCCCCATTTCTCTTCTGTAAGTCTAGAATGGACCGTAAAAGTAGAAAGCATGGCAATGTATACATATTTGTAAAGGACATAATTTAAAGCTTTAATTCTACTTTGATACTTATAGACATTATAAATTTATAGGGCTATAAATAGGTAATAATACATGATGAATATTAAATTTTCTCATTTTATGTAGGTGTGGCCATTTCTTTTATGATGTATTCTGTCTATGACCCCTCTGGGTCTGGTTTCACTAATGACATTAAAGTTAAGCTTTAAAAATCCATATTCCATATATTTTATTTCTAATAGCTTTCCTCTGGCACATGAATACACCTGATCTACAGGGTGACATCATCCTTTACTTTCCCAACCATCTTTTCCTCAACCTCTGTTCACACCACCACCATTAGAATGAATACATTTTCTTTTTCTTCAATATGGTTCTTTTTATTCCTAATAACATAAACTAGCACAAATAGCAGCCTAAGGATAAAAGCATTTTTATGGTACCCAAAGTGAAAAGCTGGGGACTGTCAGAGAAGGGTAGATGTTTGTGTTTTTAAGAATGCATTGTGGATTCCGCACCAATATTATTTTTGTTCTGGTTACGTAGGACTGTCACCTTTGTGGAATGATGTGCTGTATGTTCACATGCATGAAGATAATTGGTATGTTTGTAGATATGCATTTACTTTAATGAATCAGAAATTAAAACCATGTGATTCTTTCTCCACGTTCCTTCTTCCACTATTATACTATTGGTCCTCTCTAACCCACTGACCTTGTCCATTTTTCTGAATTCTATTCCACAGCTAGAGCTGAGTTCTCTGCCTAATATAGTATCTTCTATTTATACAGTGATTGCTCATGTACTTTTCTGTCATAAGAAATCTTTAATGAGCTTTGCTGTCTTAAGATTATTGAATGAAGGAGCCATTTAATTTTAGAATAGTTTATTTAGCATGCATTAGAGTCGAACAAAGGCAGAAGGATACACATTTCTGGTAATATTAACACTTCTATTTCTCTCCTGTTTCCTTTTCACTGCATTCAAATTAAAGCAAATAAGCAAAATGTGGCTTTTGTTCGTGTGGTTTTTACTTCTCAGTTTCTTTCCAGCCTGATTCTCCTGGCAGCTTTCACATATGGACACATATTATTGGTGTTGTACATGATCCAAGTACTGCTTTGAGTTATGTGGTACAATGTCTGATAGATGTCATATACAAAAATAAAGGGTCTAATACATTCCTTCAAAGAATAATCAAGGTAAGTAATGTGCACATGGGGCACACACTGCTCAAATAAATATCACAAAGAGATAGCTGTCTTTGCTGTGAGGCACACGTCTTCCCTGGTGACCTACCCCTGACAATACCTACACTCCATTAAGGAGAATAAGGAGCTTTGTTCTGTCAGATGAGAAAAAAGCACAACTGCCTCAGATGCATTTAACTTCTCTTTCTCCATCCGTCCTTCCACCTCTGTGTTCATCTAGTCTCTACTGCTCTGGTCTTACTCACCTGCGCAGACGTTGTCCTTTCCCTCTCCTGATAATTGAGTCTGTCTGTCTGTCTCCCTCTCTCTCTGCCTTTCTGCCACATCTATCTTTGGCTCTCACTTTCTCTTTACTTCTCTGTTTCTCTCTCTGTCTCTCTCTCTCTTTGTGACACACATACACAAACACATCACTTTTCCTCCTTTTTACTTTAGCCTTTTCTGTGCATATTTATACATTACATATATATATGGAGGGAGAGAGAGTTAGATATATAATTTATACTTTACAGGTTGAACTCATTCTTTTTTTTTTTTTTTTTTGTAGAGACAGAGTCTCACTGTACCGCCCTCGGGTAGAGTGCCGTGGCGACACACAGCTCACAGCAACCTCTAACTCTTGGGCTTACGCAATTCTCTTGCCTCAGCCTCCCGAGCAACTGGGACTACAGGTGCCCGCCACAACGCCAGGCTATTTTTTTGTTGCAGTTTGGCCGGGGCTGGGCTTGAACCTGCAACCCTCAGCATATGGGGCCGGCGCCTTACCAACTGAGCCACAGGCACCGCCCTGAACTCATTCTTGTTCTGCTGTCTTGCATAGTAAAATATCAATCACACTAACCTGCTTACTGAGCCAACGTGCTTCCTTGGGAAATCTCCTATGATCCTAAAAGCGAACAGTCTTACCTAGAAGCAAAATAGCATGCATTTGATTTGCATAGTGCCTTTTTAGTCAAACTAGTCTGCAGCCCAGTTAGACCTCTGACTTCAAGAATACATAAGAATGCACACAGAATTATTTAACACCCTGACCTTGTCCAGCCTCAGAGTGAAGTCTCATTCTGAGAAAATAACACTTGAATGAAAAAATAATTTACACCTGGCATTCTGAAGTTTAATTATACCCATAATAAGCCTGCTTCTCAGGGCTGAAGCTAAGGACTTCATTACATGGGACAAGGAACAGAGGGAGAATTATATGCTTGCTGAATGCATATTATTGACTTCAGTATAAAGCGAATTGCTTTATATGTCATATCTCATTTTATTCTCTGTATCATATTTATCCCTCTGACTTATCTTTATTTTATACATGAGGAAACTGAAGTCCTACAAAAGTAAAGTAACTTGCTTAATGTCATAAATTTGGGAAGGGATATGCTTGTGATTCAATGCCAGAGGCATGGGGTATTGAAAATATGCCTTTCTCTCCTTATTAATACAGTTTTTCTATTAGCCTGCCCCAATGCTTCCAAATTCCTCTGAGGATTCTATTCCTTTGTTGGATAACTTTATTGCTTATTTAAAATCTGCTTAAGTGAGATAATCCACTAAATTTTTATTTGACATTACATTCTTGGTATTATTACTTTTTTTCAAAAGCTGCACCTAGTAAATACTGAAAGGATGAGATACAGCTGAAAAATAAGGGCAGAAATCTGGGTGTCATAAAATTAGTATAAATGATTGGGATGGGTAGAGCAATGGTAATAATTCAGGACTTGCCTGAATGTGTTTTATTGAACATGTTAATATTCAAAGATGAGTAGTGATAATTAACATTTTTAAATTATTTTAATTTTCTAGGCATATAAGTTTTGGAGAATTAGATATATTGAATAATTCAATTGACATCTCACATTTCATCTACTAACAATTGCCAAGTATCTAAAGGCTGGATTCTGTTAGGAAATTTTACATCCTTGACATTTTTTAAGCCTAATGACAACCATATATTACAGATATAATTGACCATAGTTAAATAAATGATTAATTGAAGCTAGGAGGGTTTTGTTATATGTTCAAACAGAGAGGTTTTAATTACAAAGATGAATCATCCTATATGAATCTACCTATTTCTCTCTATATGTACATATATATTTATTTAAAATTTGTGATTCAGTATTTTCCAATATTTATCATTCTTTCCAGTCTACATCTGAACTCATGTGTCGATGCTGAAGCAACATATCTAGGTTAATCCTGGGCAATCCACCTTCTGGCAGGAGAACCACTAAGTCATTGAATTTGAGAGTTGGTGCCACATTCATTGTGATGGTAATCATCTTAATAGTAGAACTTTCTTTCCTAATCTTCAATTAGATTGGATTTAAAATTAACATTTATCTTATTTTACTTGTCTGTAGCCACTGTTAATTAAAATTTTAATTAAGCAGCAGTTGTTAGCAGTTAGTTCTAAGTTGTTAAAATTCATGATAATCTAAAACCAAAATGTTAGTAGATCTATGTTTAAAACGGGTACTGTCAGAGATATCTGAAGACTTGTTTTTTGCCAGTTTTAACAGTTAAATTAGATATGCCTGTCATTTGGAAAGAAACATTGTGAGGTGATCTAATCTAAGAACTAGCGTGGTCCCCTAATGGCAATCCTTGACAGGGAATAAGACCTTTGCTTCTACTCCTGGCTACAGACTGAAAAAGTCATTCATACTTAGCAAGCAGCTCATTGGTTTTGTATATCATTATTTTTATTCGTAACATGGAGATAATAACTCTGACCTACCACACAGAGATCTGTAATGATTAATTGGATAATGTCCATTAAGTGCTTCCAGCTACTTAGAATAAATGTACTATATGGCTATTAAGCATTGTTATTATAAGATGTTGCTTCAATGTAATATCAGTGGTCCATGATTATGAGGAAAATTACTTCCTCTGATCATATGAGTGCAATATACATTAATTTAAATATATATTCTTTGGAATACATTTAGATTTTCTGAATGAGCTAAGCAAAGGGCAGCATTCTATATAGTTTTTTTAGTTGCATATTTAATAGTACACACTTAATCTGCCAGGCACTTTTATGCACTTCATCCTTATAGTAATGGAGAATGTAGATGCCATTTCCTCCCTTTTTATATGAGGCACCGAGGGCATTAAAATGTAAATGACTTGCCCAAAGGCACACAGCCTGGATGTGGTAGAGCCAGAATGTAACTCTTGAAAAACTGGCTTCAGACCAGGATTGCCTAACCAGTCTCTTTGACTCCATGTCTTTTATATTTACATGTATATTTTACTCTTTCCTCAAGAAAAGTGGAAGGGTTTGGTTGTATTATATATCACCAGAAAAATATACAGATCTATCTTTTTAAAGACAAACTGTGCAAGTTTAGCCCAGGAAGATCTCCCATAGAAAATCGGGTAAGGAAGGACTGAGATATAAAGAAGGCGTGTGTGTGTGTGTGTGTGTGTGTGTAATGTAATCCAAGCCTCTTTGTCCAGGTACTGGTACCATCACTCCCTATTATTTGGAGAGGATATTTTAAGTTCAGTGTAATCTTAGATTTAATGCAGAAAACAAATTTAAGAAATATTGTATGAGGTTATAGCATCTGGGGAAAGAACGGATATTTTTTCTCTAATGTTTTTATCAAATAGGAAGACGTGGGCTGTAAACAAAATAAAAACAGTATAATAAATCCAAATTGTAAAATAAATTATCATCTCTCAAAGGAAGAGCTTCATAGATAAACGGATTTAATTTAATTTTAAATTCCACACCTGCACATTCTTCAACAAGGACTCAGACTTTTCCCATTTCTCCCCAATCCCCCTCAGCATGTTCCACGCGCTCCCTGAAGATGGCTACAATAGCTCCCTCTACCCCTTACACACATCACTATCTTAAAGAAGAACAAAACTGCAATCTTCCTTGTTTCCCCCTTAATTATGTGCCAGATCATTTCCTTGTGCCTTATTGGATATAACTTGTTTTCACACTTGACCCTAAAACAAATAGATAGAGGAATAAAATACTCAAGGTTATTTCAGTTTATCAAGATTCACTCCTTTAGTCATAGACTGTGGCTGTCCTTCCTTGAATCCCACAACTTCATGAATCAATGTAGTTTCCCAACCTAATTAACATTCTCTTAACAAGGAAGAAGGAAGGTAACTATTGAGTAGATGATGTTTACAGTCTGCTATTACCTGTATTTTTTATTGAATGTGCTTTCTTTTTTTTCCTGCCTTTTCATTTCCAAGTGAGAATGAATGACTTTAATTGATATTAATTTTAAACATTAATGCCAATGCTATTGATCAAAATGATAAAAATTTAGATTATTAGATTGTAATTATATTGAACTGAATTCTTGCCTAATTGTACCATTCTGAGGATGAGCCACAACCCATCTTTCATCAAACTCAAATGTAGGTCTTACCCAAAATTCATTAATCAGACCCAAACATTTATGTCTGATGTAGATTTTCTTCTAGATATCAAATCAACATGTAGAGTTTAACACATCCATAAAACAATGCACCTAACTAGTTTATCCATTTCCAGGCTCTGTTCTCTCTAATGCATTATTTGCTTTACTGGTTTTTATTTATTTATTTGTGCAGTTTTTTTTTTTGGCCAGGGCCGGGTTTGAACCTGCCACCTCCGCTATGTGAAGCCGGCACCCTACTCCTTGAGCCACAGGTGCCACCATTTTACTGGTTTTTATTTATCACTATTTTACTGCATATTACATATGCATATATATGTACTGAATTATAAAAATACACACATACACTGAAATGGAGTATAGGGAACTCTAAGATAAACCTTCCATATGTTACATCAATTATTTTGAAACATTACTTGATTTTCAAACAAATGGTTAACTCTTCCTTTCTATGAGGTGGCAAAATGTCACCTGCACTGCTTTCATCACACTATGACTCTACTGGGTACTTTATTCACATAATTAAATTGTTACTCCTCCCATGCTATAATAATAAAGGCATAACTAAAATTTACATCATATATAATTTCCTCAGAATTTTCCCTGTTTAAGTAATTTTTGTAGTACAAATGGGTATTTTATGACAAAAGATTTCATTTAAATAAATCTAGAGAAAGTGTAAAAAGAAACTTGCTGAGCCTGCAAAAGCTAATATGCTACCTGCCACTCTGCGTGGAATGGGGAGGATAAGCTGCATTTCCCTAATGGGTTTGACCAGCAACGCTTTGCGTTGAACTCAAAGCAGAGCTAGTGTTCTGTGACAATCATTAGGAACATAATAGTATTATGATGTGGAATTCACCAAATATTTTCAAAACATATTTCATTTTGAAGTAAATAAAAAAAAGTATTATCCTCAATCTATAAATGAGGAAGCTGATGCTATAAAAACATGACAGATCACTTTCATTTCAAGTTCAAAATAAGGCCTCACGTGTTGACTAAATCTTGTGCTCTCTTCTTTACACTAATCACTATAATTGCTCATTATATCTCTATTTTTCTTGTATTTCTTTCAGTACCTGGGACAGTGCCTTATACCTTTTTAAGTGCTTAAAAGAAAAACTTGCTTCAAATATTTAATTTGCTGCATTAAAATATAATGCAATAAGTATGACAATGTTCATAATATTTTGTGAACACAAAATATATTTTGAACACAATTATTTCTATTTAATCAGTTCACGATCCTATTGGTGTTTATAAAAGCTTATCAAAAGTGTAATTAAGGGCGGCATGTGTGGCTCAAGGAGTGGGTGGTGGGTTCAAGCCTGGCCCCAGCCGGAGCTGCAAAAGTATAATTAAGCTCCATCTTCTTTTCTATCAAAGCTACAAGTCTAGAGTTTAGTGAGAAATCAGGTGTAAATCATGAATTGGAAAATCTATTCTGACATACCTTTAGGTAAAAAATAGGATGATTAATCCAGACAATAATGAATATAAATGGAGTTCTACCTGTTCTATTAAGTGAACCACAGAAATTAGTCAATACTGTTTGTCTTGAGGACAAGTAAAGATTGAGCCAAAATACACTAAAAAGAGAGTATATTTATGTGGATTTGTAATTAACCAGCATCCCCTATGCTCTAGTCATTAATGATGAAAAAATATGCTTTATATATGCATAATCACATACACATCTGGTGTCAACACACTTTGTAAATCTATAACTTTTAATCAACTATTTTTCAAGTACAAAAGGTGGAATTAAATTTTGTTATTTCAAGAACTTAAGACACTGGGAACCACCTCAGTGCCCTGTTGACTTCAGAGTCTTTATTAGTCTTCTGCATAAATATCATTATTATGAATGTTCTATACCTACTCACCTAGAGTTAAAGATTTCAAATAATTTTTAATTAATTTAAATGCCTAATCATTTAGTACATACAGTACTTATTCTTTGTTAATTATATTTTAATTTTAAATGTCTTTACTTTGTGAATCATCTAGAAAACAAACAAACTTACTTATTTTTTAGGCTCACCAGACACTCTGGCCATACTTGGTTAAACAGATTATCAATATTTGTTACCCATCACATGTAACAGCATTGATTTGAAAAATTAAAGGTACAGAAAAAGTTTTCCTTCTTCAAAATCACAAACAATGTATACACTTTAAGGTGTAGGAGAACATGTATATGTGTAAAGGAATGTGGGTTAGTTTCTCCTATGTCTATCTGGTTATTCTGTTCAATGCCAGAGACACACAGAAGTTCAGGATCGAAGGGAAAGTTGTTATAAAACTACTTGGAAAACGTGACATTGAAAAAAAATGAGGGTATTTCCTTGTCTATTTCTTTTTTTTTTTTTGGTTTTTGGCCGGGGCTGGGTTTGAACCCACCACCTCCGGCATATGGGACCGGCGCCCTACTCCTTGAGCCACAGGCACCACCCTCCTTGTCTATTTCTTAGGATTGAGTTTTCTAAGTACCAGAAGAAAAAGTAATTTTTTTATGACTAAAATTTAAAACAGAATATGGCATTAGTTTTAAAAACATTATAGAAAAAAAATGCAGCTGTAGATTTAATGGGACACTGCTAAAAAGGGGATTTGTAGAGGTGGCATCTATGTACGTCAGCTTGCAAAGAAAAGTGAAAATGCCAAGGGCAGAATGAAATCTAATCAGGCTAAGGAGAGAAAAATCTAGATGCTCTGCCTGACTACCACCTTACTTTGTCTTTCTGTTTCCACACTCCCTCCATTCAAGCCAGATCTCTTCCACAGGGGAATGAAGAGATGGTTTAATGAAAGCATACACTCCTCTCTGGCCAGGAGATACATCTAAACAAAGGGCCCGTGCAGGGTCTGGGCATTTTCTACCTCTTTTGCTTTCCCCCTCTACCATCCTATGCTTCCCCCACATTTCCCCAGCCGTATTTCCCTGCAATGACCTTTCTCTAGATATTTTCATGCTTGGAGCCTTTACTTTTGCTCATGTCTCAACTAAGATGCCATCTAATCAAACAAGCCTCCCATACCCCTGACTGTCTCAGAGGCAGACATTCGTAATCACTGCTCCCCAACCCCCGCTTTCTGTTCTTATTCTGTAGAGGTTAGGACCACCTGATAGAACACAGATGCATTTGTTCATTGCTTCGCTGACTATCAGTGCTATGAAACAGGAAATCTGCCTTTCTGATTTGTTACTGTACCCTCATACCGAGTGTACTAAAGGCTCTGAAGAAATAGTGGACAGCTTGATAAAAATCACACAGTTATAATAAGGCAGAATTAACAAATTGTCAGCCTATATTTTTTCATACAGAAATGAATTTGCTTTTCTTTTTCTTGTTAATTGTATTTATCTTTTTTTGAATGACATAAAGATATGTGGGAGAAACAAGAGGAAATTTCCTCTAATTTGGGAGTGGGAATCACCTGGAGAACTTGGTGCCTGAAAAGCTTGCTTCCAGGAAGAGGACATTATGAATTGTACGCTTACTTTACACAGCACAAGTAAACACAATATCAGCCTACAAAATTCTATAAATTCCTTAAAAAACCAACGGGGCAGCGCCTGTGGCTCAATGGGTAGGGCACCGGTCCCATCTACTGAGGTGGTGAGTTCAAACCCTGCCCCAGCCAAACTGCAACAAAAAAATAACCAGGCATTGTGGCAGGCACCTGAAGTCCCAACTACTTGGGAGGCTAAGGCAAGAGAATCATCTAAACCCAGGAGCTGGAGGTTGCTGTGAGCTGTGACGCCACAGGACTCTACTGAGGGTGACAGAGTGAGACTCTGTCTCTATTCAAAATAAAATAAATAAATAAATAAATAAATGACCAACTATTTGAAGAAAATCCATATTCAAGCAGACTTTAATTTGGAGTTCCTCTTCCATTGGATCTGTATATAGCTTTGAAACTGATTAAAGCCAGCTTTGACTTCTGCATTTACAAATTATTCACACGCACCTGGATCACAGCCACTGGGGTTGCTACGCCCTAGAGCAAACCTGTTCTATGAGACTATAAAAAAAATAAATAAATAAGGAAAATCTGCTCCCACCCCCAACACACTCACACCACCAAACACATAGACACACAATGGAGAATGGGGTCAATTTCACACGTTCTTTTCTCTAAACGCATTTTATAATTTTTATTTTATTTTTATTTTTGGAGATAGAGTCTCACTATATTGCCCTCGGTATAGTGGTAGAGTGCTGTGCGTGTCACAGCTCACAGCAACCTCCAACTCTTGGGCTTAAGCGATTCTCTTGCCTCAGCTTCCCAAGTAGCCGAGACTACAGGTGACTGCCACAATGCCTGGTTACTTTTTGGTTGTAGGTGTCATTGTCGTTTGGCAAGCCAGGGCTGGATTTCAACCCGCCAGCTCCGGTGTATGTGGCTGATGCCCTAGCCGCTAAGCTACAGGTGCCGAGCTGGCATCTTCTAATTTTTTTTCTCATGGTTTTCACAACTCTGTGATAGCTTTCAAGTATGACAAAGAAATTATTTTAACAGATAAAAAGTATCTAGCTTAATATACACAGTTCTGTTAATGCTTAATTCAGTGATAACATAACATTTTACTACCTTCAAATTATGAGAAACAATAATAAAATGTGGTTCTCATGGCTGGTGGTGAAGAAAGTGATGCCATTTTTGTGCTCTTCTCTGACCGTCCTTCTGCACCCACTTGTTTCTACAGGGGGCCTTAGGGACGCTAGTTCTTGGATAATCAATGCTGTCATTCATCCTTCTAGGGTAAAATTTTCCATGGCTCTGTGCTAGCAGAATGTTAACACCCTGTTACTGGCTACTTTCTATTTAGATTTAAGATTATAGTTCAAAGTTAAATTTCAGATGGCTACCTTCTCCCACTAGTTAAATAAGGGGATGTCCTTATTAGAATGGAGTCACCTCTAATACCACAGATATCATTAATGTCATTGACTTCATTATTTTTGCACTCCTTGAAATCTTTGGTAGGTTATAGGAATACACGATTATTATAGAGAACATTAATTATTCTCCTAAGTAGCTGTGGCAAAAATAGTAACAAATAGTAATATTTTTATAGGAAATTTGTCAATATTTATATGTCTAATTTTTAAAACCATTTTTCTGTTATAAGCAACAGATACCTGTTTTTGCAACAGACATCTCATTCATCTATTTTCATATGTTTTCTTGATTGTTTCCATTAATTAAATTCTTAGCAGCTGAAATTGCTGGTTAAAAGTGTTAACATTTAACACAAACTGTCAAGTTGCCATTCTGAAAGTTGTACTAATTCACACTCTTACCAATAGTCCACAGGGTATAATTTTCTCTGCGCATTGCAAAGTCTGCATATTATCAATGTCTTCAACTTTGAAAATCCGAGAGACAAATAATCTATATAGCTCTGTGGTTCACTTACCCAAAAGAAGATAAGAAAAACAGGCAAAAAAATCTTAAGATCATTGTGAGTTTGGGATGAAAAAGACTTTCTCTTTCTATTCTTTACATACCTATCTTCAAGTTTGATTAAATGAATATACTGTACTCTGATAACAAATACACTAAAATTATTTTCATTGAAAATCTCTTTAACACTTTAACTCTGAAAAGGCAGTCTCAAATAGTAGTTAAGACTGTAAGTTGAGAACTCATTTGGACCTGAGTTCAAGTTCAAGCCTAAACACTTAAAACACCGTTTTATCATCTGAAATATGAGAGTGATAATACCTGCCCTCCTAGGGTTAAAATGATCTTACAAATGTTGATGACTTACTGAAGTGTCAGTACATAATAAGCAGTTAATAAATAGTAGCATGGTGAGATGCATGAAAAATATAGCATTTCAGACTTAAGCATTTTCCAAAACAAAATTCTCCCGTCTATGGACATAGACTTCTATTGCTCGTGATGTCTTCTTCCACAGATAATGAATGTAAGAAAGCAAAATTAATTTGTGTATGACAATTTGTTTTGTTATCAGATATGAGTTCATGACATAGAGTATTCCTTGGAGTCAGGTTAATTGCATTTGTGTAATGGAAGAGATTTAGCACTATAAATAGAAAATAATGTTTTTTGGAATTTGTTTTAAAAGTAACTGGAATTAGACTATGTAAGCTATGCTATTTTGATCATTATCTTAAAGCTGAATAATAAATGTTTCGGAAGTTAATTATTTTAAAACAAATCTAAAATTCAAATCGTTATGCTTCCAAATGTAAAAAGGTATCTTATAGGATAGTTACTCTCTTAAAAGTTTATTTTAAAAAATACGTTATAGTTTGTCCTGTGGTATAGAATAGTTTTAAAAAGATGCTTCTCAATTTGACCAAGTTATTATTCTCAGTGATGAAAATTTATAGCACCACAGAATTAAACAACAGTTTCAGAAACAAATTCAAAATAAACTCATCCAAATTAAGTAGTCCACAATTTTGTCCTTTCATCTATTAATTCAGTACCTATAAAGTCCTAAAATTTGGAGATAAGGAAGGCATTAAAAGTGAGAAAGTTTTGAGAACCACATCTTAAAAAGAGGAGAAGCTTTAGTTCACCAACCAAATAGAAGGCACAGGTATTTTCAAACACAGGAAGTAACGGACATATTCAAACACAAGGGTCTAAATTTATGGAGCTGTCTGAAGACCTGTGGTTGTTGGGAAGACTGATATAAAAGGATCACAAATCCTTGTCAGAAAGCTAATTAAGGATGGATTATGTTAAGGAGGTTGAATCTTGTTTACTTTCCTCATTTATAAAAGAATTAAGAAATTCTAAAAATTTTTCCCTGACCCATAACATCTAGTCCAGGGGAAGGTAACATTACAAATGATATAGGAAATCACCTCACTAATCAATTACCTGACTTTTGCTTCATTTTATATATAAACCACCTTCTAGTCACTCACTTTCCCCAGTATTTCCAACTTTCTGCTCCGGTTTTAGGAGAGGCCTTTGCTATTTGCGTAGTGTAGAAAACGGAATTAATTCATGAGGATCTAGCTCACGTTTTCCACTTAAAGCATACAAACTCATTAAATATATACGTGCCCTATTTCCTTTTTTATTTTTCATTTTATGTTGAATGAATAATCTATTCACTTATGTAAAACCATCTTTCTACCAAAGTTTTCAATACTCCATAGAAAATCCCAATTTTTGAATGGGAATGCCCTTATGGCACACATCGCAGTTATCCACAGAATATGTAACTGCTCATTGCTTTCTAGCTAGCTGTCTTGCCTAAATAGAGTCATATTATTTGTTAGACACCTAAAGGCCTATAATTTTGGGTACCTTGAATTATATTTTCTCATTTGTATGTATTTGGCATTGATTTTGTTATTAAATCCTTCCTCTGGGTATATAAATCCATTCCATTTTTCAATTAGAAAAAATAAACAAATAGACTTTTTGTTGAGTGATACAACATGAACTCTTCTGAGTCACAATCAAAATTCAAGAATCATTAAAAGCCTGTAGTTGCTCATCTACTAGTTTCAAATTAGTCTTGAGCACCTGGGGTGCTTGAAATACATTCTTGAAATACTTCACTGAGCTGTTAGCTAACAAATGATGTAACCTAACCATGTATACTGTTAAATTAAAAAAAAAAAAAATTATCTTAACATCGATTCTCACTATTTCCCTCCCACTAACATTCTTAACTTACTCTAATTTCACTTCAGATTTCTGTTACTTACAAAAGTTGTTGACAAGGGCACCCAGAGGGTTCCATGGGAACAATTCTAATAAACATCAGCAGGCTTATTTCTACTCACAGCCATTGATATATTTGATTGTTCCCTTCATCTTGAAACTTTCCTTCGCTCATTTATCACATGGAAGTCTCCTGTTTATCTCCTAGCATTCTTCCCTCCCCCTTGGCCGTCTGCTTAGACTTACCTTATTCTACAGAGACATTAACAGGGGGACTCTTGATGCCTGGTCTTTGGCTTTCCTCCCGACATCTGCATTCTTCCCTGTATAATCACATTCATGACTGCAGCTCTGTTTATCATTTGTGTGCTGAACATCCCCAATATTTATATTTCAATCTCAACTTTATTTACCTTTTTTATTTAAAGGCTCTTCACCTTTGATTTTATTCCCCAATACTTGGCACCCCTCATGTATTCTTTGGCACCATCAGGTTTTATGCCACATGGCATGCTGAATGCAGCGCACACAAAAGCAGATTATCATTGTCTGACCCTGGGTTTTCTCCCTTCAAATTTTCTTATTTCTTAATGCCTTATTCAGCAAAAATTATATTTGTCCATTTCTGCAAACTAGACATCTAGGAGTCATGTCTGATGTCTCCCTCTCCTTGATTCCTCTCTTCTCTCCTTTAATCAATTAATGAATATCTTAAACTTTTTATGAGCAAATTAAGAATCTAATCCTAAATCATCCCTGAAGTCTTGTTACTTCTCTCCACCAGTGCTACAATCCTCACACCCAAGCTGTTCATTTCTTTCCAGCTATCCCTCTGTCTTCCACATATACCCTGACTGTTTTCTAAACATCTCAGGCTCCCCTCCCTCCATAAGCCCTATTACTAGTTTCCTTTGAATTTAGAATAAAGAGCAGTCTTATGGTGTTTAAAGCCCCGGAAAATTAGTTACAATCTCTGATTGGTTGTCTGTGTTCCAATATACTGACTTTTTGTTTCCTAAATTTTCTGAGGCCCTTAAGGGATTTTGTGTATTTTTTCTTTCCTTTGCTTGGAATTTTCTTTTTCTAACCTGGCTTCCATCACTCTTTAGTTTTCAAATTAAAGCCTTCCTGTCTGACTTCCCAGTACATGCTCTCAAGTCGTTTCAGCACATGCTGTCAGTGCATGTTAGGTTTATAATTTCCTATTTGTTTGCTAAGCGACTGGATTATGGTCCTCTCAGCCCCTGTAAGAGGGTGACTTCAGTCCTTGTCTCTTCAGAACCTAGCCTGGTAGATGATCGGATCTCCATTAAGTGCACACCTGGAAGAATATTTAATCTATTGGGATGAAATTTGTATCAGAGATAATCATGCAAGGTAGGAACATGATTAATTTTTGTTTGTATAAATTTCACACTGCGTGAACACAAAAAAGAGGGGTAATAGGAGAATGACTGGGAATATTCTAGAAGTAGAGAAATTAACCAGGTGGCTATTTTAATAGTTCACAACTGTGGCTGGGCTAGAGAGGTTAACTATACCAGTAGCAGTTAGGTTGAAGAGGAGAAGGTTAAACTGAGACTTATTTACATTAAACCAGGACTTTCTAGAAAAAATGATCAGCATTATAAATTGTAATCAGTCACAGAGGAGAGGAAGCAGTTTTGCAGTGAATTCTTACTTACGTGCCTCAAAGGCTAAATTATTGTTATTTTATGTGGAGGCATCTAGAAAGGGAGGGAGATAAATCTGTGGCTTGATCAGACAAAGGTGGGAGTCGTTGGTGTGAGCAGCAGATGCAGTTGTGGATGTGGCTGAGAACACATAGGGAGTTCTTGTGTTCGAACTTTGGGAACATCACACTTTATTTATTTTATTATTTTTTTAATTAAATCATAGCTGTGTACATTAATGCAATCATGGGGCAACATACACTGCTTTTATAGACTGTTTGACACATTTTCATCACACTGGTTAACATAGCCTTCCTGGCATTTTCTTAGTTATTGTGTTAAGACATTTACATTCTACATTTACTAAGTTTCACATATACCCTTGTAAGATGCACCGCAGGTGTAATCTCACTAATCACCCTCCCTCCGCCCACCTCCCCCATCCCTCCCCTCCCTTTTCCCCTTCCCCCTATTCTTGGATTATAACTGGGTTATAGCTTTCATGTGAAAGCCATAAATTAGAACATCACACTTTAGAGAGAGAAAGGAGGGATTTGAGCCCAACGAAATGAATAGGATATGGCTCCATGAAAGAAAAGAAGAAAAGAATTGAGAACAAAAAATAAGGGAAATGTGAGCCATTCAAGAGGAAAGTGGTGAATCAAGAGGCCTAAATAAGACATTGTTCATAACATCTGATGATTATAATTTCTGTCCACAATGATCAGGTGTGTCTATTTGGGGTTAGACTGGTAGATATGAAATCAATTGAGTTGAAAGACAGTGGGACAGAAAGCGTCAGAAGTTATAGTGCAAACTACTTAAATATTTGCTTGTCCTTGTAAAGGAGAAAAGAGCAACCTGGTGGCAGTTAGATGGGAAAGCAAAGGAGGTGGGCGTTTTCTTCTTGTGAAAGTTAACTAAACCAAAATGTTTTACTCTTATATGGCATTTACTACATTCCACACTAGTCACCAAGGACTGTTCCAGGCCCTGCTGTGAAAGGGGAGGGGTTGCTGTTGTAGGTACTGTTGAGAATCAGTGAGGAGATGAAGGCCACACACCCACACGGCAGGCTGAATCAGTTGAGCTAAACAGAGTTGACTGAACATCAAGTGGAAAGTTAAACATCCAGAAAGCTATACAGGATTCTGCAATGTCATTAAACTGAAAGGACAAAGAAAGCAGTTACACTGTGAGAATGTCTTCCCCATCCCCAAAGTAAGGACTCCAAAGTGAAGAACACTACCTGTGTGGCCATAACTGGAGTAGAAAGAGCTTTGAGTGGCTTATGTTTGTGTTCTGAGCTGATATGTGAAGAATGGCTAGTTTGGAAAGAAAATATGAATACTCTAGTAGTAATAAAAAAAATCACACAGGGTATGATTTGAAAGAAGGCATAAGTGTCTCTTAGCTCAGTTTTTTTTTTTTTAATTAAATGGGCAACAATGGTTTCTCTTAAGATTGCAGAAAGGACTAAATAAGACAATAAATCTAAAACACGTAGCATGTCATACATGTCTAACACTAATGAAATCGTTCTTGTTCTTGATAGAGTCCTAAATTGGAAGGATGATAGTGAGGTGGGATCATAAATTTACCCTCTTTTGGAAACCAAAATGTTTTTTTCATTTTACATATTTATATATATTGCTTAATTATCATTAATAAAATTTACAATGACTCTTTTCCACTGAGCTGAAGTTCAAGGCAAAATATAACTTCAGAGCCATAATCATCCCCTTGTCACGGGCTCCTTCTTTATCCTTTTCTCAATAACTATAGCAAGACATTTCTTCTTGGTCTAAAACTTCCATTCCTAGTAATTGTGCAACTAGTAGCCCAAAGCAAATGAAGAGTGACTGCTTTTGATCAATATTTGATATATGTATATGTGTATATATATATATCCATTCATCCAAGAATGAATTGGATGAAATCAAAGTGTCAGCTGGGAAAATAAAAAGTAAAAATAACAGAAAGAATGAATTGGAAATGAAAAAATTAAATTCCTCATGAAACTCTACATTCTTCTTAGTTAGAATTTCTGTACTGGCTTTTCACATGAAGAGCTGGATCACAGTGATGTGTTAGCCATGTCCTCACTCCACTGTAAATGTAACTCCCCTGACCAATAACCACCCCCCATGGCTCATTATTCTATGTGGAAAATGTGGCTAATTTATGTAATACCTGGTTTTCAGTTAACACCCAACATTTTTGTTGTTATTGTTTTTTTATTTTTATTTTTACCATGACTCAGTTTACCTACTGCTGAGTATTAACAAATCTCCCTCCTCCCTTCTATTTCTGGCAAATAAAATACTCGACTTGCTCACCTATAGGAAAAAGCAGTGTCCTTCTTATCTTTGATGCACATATCAAGGCATATTATAAAAATTGCTTCTGCAGAAATGGCACACATGAGCTCTTGGCATGCAGCCTGAATCCTAAATTGTTTGGAAGAAACAGAAATTATGTGCTATGGAATCAAAGAGGTTTTTACCTTGGCATTCACAGTGTGCCTGTTTGCATGAACATCAATGACATTATTTACTATTCGTCATCTCAGCCATATTTAGGTACAATCAGTGAGAGATCCTCCGTGCTTATTTCTCATCTGGTAAGTGACAGTGGCTTCAGAGGAAAAGGAAATCTGACAAAGCAGCAAGACTTTTGATTTTAATTTTGCATTGTAACAGGAATTTTGCTGTTAATCTTTCACTGAAATATGAAATAAAGCAGGTGTTTGGGGATCAGTTACATTTGCATCTATTCCACAAAAGCAATTTGTATGTATGTGCAACTGTTTGTATTTTCTAAGGCTCATGAAAGGAAGAATACTCTGTGATTTCTATAATGAATAGTACAGAAGAAAGTTGAGGCACTTTGCTGTAACATGACGGAGACACTAGTCAAATTAAACCCATATGTTATTCCCAGGACATTCTGAAGAGACATACTTGAGTCATCCACTGGGTTCTAAATACACCTGACAGAAATGCATCTGGGCATCTTCTCAGGGGAATCCTTCCCTCGTAAGTGCCTGGAAGATCTCTCGGCGGAGTTAAGTAGTGACATTGTTAGAAATCTTAGTTTTGAACTTCCTTCTCACGCGTGCAGCATAAAACTCAGGTGACAAAGGAAACAGTGACTCTTTCCATGTCCATTTAGAACACGTAGTATACATGTGAGACTTTAAAAAGTTGGTAGCTGCTGCCGTTCAGTAAAATGCACAAATGAAGTGTAATAATGCCCAGTCCTTCGCCCACTTCATTTTGATTTGAATCAAATGAAAGTTGAATCAAATGGAAGAGTTTTGAAATCAATCGCTAAACAGACAAACTGTGCTGAATGTAGATACACTCATGAAAACATCCTTACATGTATCTGCTCAGTAGTGAGAGAGATACAACAGCCATGCTGGGGACAAAAGCCATAGCATTATATATACCCACATGTGACACTTTGAAATAACAAATACATTTTTAATGATGTAGTTGATAGGCATTTGAATGTTCGCTCTTCCAATGGAGTGAGATAAAAATAAACACGTGTTAGGAAAGATATTTACTAATACAAGAAGTATTAATGAAAAATATCTAACTGCATTCAATTTTTTTGTTGTTGTTGTTTTGTATTTTTTTGCAGGGACAGAGTCTCACTTTACCGCCCCTGTAGAGTGTCATGACGTCACAGGATTCACAGCAACCTCCAGCTCTTGGGCTTACGCGATTCTCCTGCCTCAGCCTCCGGAGTAGCTGGGACTACAGGCGCCCGCCACAACACCCGGCTATTTTTCGGTTGCAGTTCCGCTGGGGCTGGGTCCAAACCCACCACCATCGGTATATGGGGCCGGTGCCCTACTCACTGAGCCACAGGTGCTCAAAATAAACAGTTTTAACTACAGTTTTGGGGATTAAACCTAAACCCAAGTATAAATGTTCCATAATACTTTAAAATATAAGTGTATAAAACAAAATAGATGTCCATTTGGGGAATTTTATAATAACAAAAACTTGAATATGAATCAATCTTTTTTTTTAAGTTTGTCTCTTAAATTTTTATGGGTATATTATACGTATGCAAATTAATCATTAAAACATTATCTTAGTTTCCCATTGACAAGTTATTGCTTTGTCTTTTCAGATGTCATTTTTATAAGTTGCTGGTGTTGGTGGTCAGTGCCTATAGCTTGCCATTGATTCCTCTCATGCAAACACTCGCGTGGATACCTGTGAAGTCCCACAGGAGCACTAGACTCGCCCCTGGCACCTTGGCAGATGGTGCTTCTGTTGCTGGCAGGTGAAGAAGCTGGGGAAAGGCACTTGTCATCTCAAATTCTAGAGACCAACACTTTCAACTTACTTAGAAATGAAAATATGCCGCTCATAAACCCCTGAAGTGGAAGAGACTGCAACTGGAAAACACTCTAAGCCACGCCTTGGTGCTGCATCCCCGTCCAGGTCCAGAGGCAATGGAGAGATCGCCTTTGTTTAATAAGCAACTGAACCTTTCTTCTCATGCCTCTCATAGTTCTTGACATTCACCGTAACAGTAGACCTTTAATCAACATTTCCTTTCAAACTGAGGAATGTTAGCTGAGTATCTCAAGAGGGCTGATTTCCTTCCCTTTCAAGTTCATTTTGACCCCAAATGCATTAACTTGGGCTGCCCACATTTCTTCCTGTGTTGTCACATAAGATATACTCCACATAAAATAAGGAACATCGACCTTGAAAGAGGAAAAAAAAACTGGAGAAAAAACCACATTTAGCAACCCAGACTAGAATCTAGGTTCTGTCAAAGTGATTTCTTATTCCATTTTACTGAAGCAGTGCCAAGCTTTATCACGGCTGAGCCCATGTCTTCCCACTGAGGCGACCCACTGGAATTGGTAAGTTGCTTAGTTAAAGTATACATGTGCTGTTCATGTTGTCACTGTGATTTAAAGTACGAGGGGTGTTCTGTAGGTGAAATATAGCTGACGCAGAGAGAAGGGGGCACTAGAACCACCAGGCTGTGCATAACTAATGGTCCTGCTTCTTGCTAGTCCCCCCAAACTCTTTTTCATGGGTGGCATGCAGATGACCTCCCGCTGGAAGGGCAGTGCTTGGTTTGGATACACGTTGTTTGTCCGCACCAAAGCTCAGGCTGAGATTTGATTTCCGGTATGGGAGGTGAGGAGGTTCAGTGGGAGTTATTGGGGTTGTGGGGATAGAGCCTTGGTCCTAGGATTCACATATACCCTTGTAAGATGCACCGCAGGTGTAATCCCATTAGTCCCCCTCCTCCTCCCTCCCTCCCCTCTCTTTCCCCTTTCTCCCTATTCTTAGGTTATAACTGGGACCAAGTGTATGGTGCCCCACGATCATTCTAATGTACATAGCTATGGTTTAATTAAAAAAAAAAAAAAAAAAAAAAGAACCTTGGTCCTATGCTCCTACGTAGAGAGGGAATTCCCACTCTCACAAGACTGGACTGATTCTCATGGGAACTGATCAGCTCCCAGGACAGCCGGGTGTTGGAAAGCATCTATGTTCCTCCGGCACCCCTCTCCACATGGGCCACTTTCCCTTTGACCTCCACTGTGAAGTGATATAGCACAATACAAGGTCCTGGCCTTGAACTTCTCAGCCTGAATACCTGTGAGATAAAGAAATCTCCTTTCTTTTTACATTACCCAGTGTTAGGTATTCTTTTAAAGTAACACAAAATAGGCTAAAGAAGGAGGGCACTTAGTGTTGAAGGTCCTGACTTTGTATCATCCTGTATTCATCCAAGCCAGCATCAGAAATGAAATGAAAACAGATTTGATCATTGCAGCTAAATGAGACAAACTGTCACCTACCTACCATTACTATGCCACGTAATCTCTAAAACTTCCATAAAAGTCTTCCGCCTATTAGCATTTTAAAGGGGCTGTGGCCATCATACTCTGATTTTAGAGCTGGGGATATTTCATTACCCTCAATTAAAACTCTCTCAGAAGCAAGACTGGCAAGCATTTATTTATATATTTTCCTTAGAGGCGGCATGGGAGGCATGGATTCTGTAAAGTAGGCAGGGTGCTGTTCTGTGCTTCTTGGAGAGGCGATACTGTTTTGGAATAATTCTCCTAATGTGAAGCCAGCCCCATTAAAACATAAACCATAATTGTGGAAAGCAATTTGCTCAGTAGCAGAGAACTAACAGGGTTTCTTATTGTGATTCCATAACGAGGGAGCACAGAGCTGCAGTGCCAAAAGAGCTCCCCGAACTCTTTTAATTTTGTTGAAAAGTAATTTTCTTCCATGAAACCAATGTGAAAAGTTGAAATCATTTCTATTACACTGTGAAGCAAGATGTATATACATTTCCTGTAAATTAACATTTTCTAACTTCAGTGAATTGAAACACTCTTTCATGTGTACATTTCAAAATGTGAATTAATAAAAACTTGGAACTATGACACTGCTGATAGTGAAAGAAAATTCACAGCCAGATCAAAAGTTGATGTACTTAAAGTTCTAATCCGTTTTGTCATACTTTATGGAGCTGCGCCCCTCTCACTAACAATTGATTGTGGTTTGATAAAGATTACATACCAGCATGAAAGGTTAATAAATATTAATAATAAATATTTTTAAGATATCAATAACATTATTAATAGACTCCTTACAATATACTGTGGTTGAAATCAATAGTAGTTTATAAATATATCAGATGATGAGATACTCAATATTATACGTATCTAAAGTATGCTACTAAAGTCAAAATCAATAGGAACAATCAGGAGATCTATTATTTTATTACTTATACCTATAAAAGTAGATGTTCCATTGGCACAATTATATTTCTTTTATTAGACATAATGTTTACCAAGTAAATGATAGAAGCTATAAATGATTCTAATAGATTTATAAAAACATTTATTTTTAAAAATTTTGTAGCTAGCTCATTTCTTTGTATAACATTATCTACTCGGGAAAGAAAAAGAATGGAAAAGGAATAGAGTTGTCTTTTCTGTTTGGAAGTGCCAAGTTGTGAAATAAGCAATGACTTGTGATCTGCACTGCACCCCAGGAATAGCCAATTCCTCCAGAGCAGAGGTGTACAACCTCCCCTACCTGCCTGCGTCTGCGTGCTGCGTCTCAGCACCGGCTCCAGGCTGCTTTTCTAAGGCTTGCTGACTAACTTCACAGCTGGTGAGTGGACATTTTCCATCATTTCACCTCTTGGCAACAGATGCCTCTCACTTAGGCACAGATGCTGAGTATCCAGCCATCTCTAACATTAGCCTTGTGTTCTGGACTAATTGGGCCAACAGAGTTGCAAGTAAGAGTTGAATAATTAGATAACAGACATGATTACTTTTGTAATTAATCCTCACAGTGAGTCATCATGATCTGTCTGGGGTGATGACCACTGGACATATTTAATTCAGAGAGATTGAGAATTAAAAGCAAAACATTTACCCAAAATTATCATTCACTTCTTTCCAAGAGTGACTATATATATTTAAACATGGCACTATGTAGGAAATATAATCTTCATTTCTCAAGTAGAATTTGTAGTTATCTGTTAAGTGGAGATACATGCTCATTTCAATTCATTCATTCACAGATGTAATTCCACTTTGGCTGCTGCATTATTTTGGAAATGTGACCTACATTTAAAAAACAGTGCTTGCTTTATTTTTTTATTTTATTTGTTTTTGTAGAGACAGAGTCTCACTTGATGGCCCTCGGTAGAGTGCCGTGGCCTCACACAGCTCACAGCAACCTCCAACTCCTGGGCTCAAGCGATTCTCCTGCTCAGCCTCCCGAGTAGCTGGGACTACAGGCACCCACCACAACACCTGGCTATTTTTTGGTTGCAGTTTGGCCGGGGCCAGGTTTGAACCCGCCACCCTTGGTATATGGGGTCCGTGCCTTACTGACTGAACCACAGGCACCGCCCTCCTTTATTTTTTTTAACAAAGTTACTACATAATAAAAATACATGCTTGAAAACAAATTGAAGGTGACCTCTTTTCTCTCTCTTGTCTGCAAAATTTACACATGTTAGAATTTCTTATGATTTGGCTGTGAGTTTCATCTCTTTTCTCCACTCCCTCCACCATACTGTCCACACCTGTGACTCTGACAGTGCCACCTGACAGAACTCAGGTGCCAAAATTCACCTAAAACCTACAATTCACAGCGCGGACCTTTCCTCTCAGTGGGACCCTCACAGAAGCCCATCCACGTTGATTGGTCTCCTCCTCAGTGAAAGGCTCTACCTGCTCCGTAAATCACTGCTCACACCCAGCAAGCTGCACCCCATCACCGTGCAACTGTGATATCTTCCACAAGTCATGCAGCTGTTTCCCTCCCCCACCATTGCCCCATTGCAAAACTCCTTCTTCAAAATGGCCACCGCTTTCACTCTCATGACTCCATCTCTGCCTTTTAGCCATTCTGGCTTCTCTCCATCCTTCAAGCATGCCAGCATCCCCTTGCTATATGAACTCTCCCATGACCTTGGAACATCTTCCTTCCCTCTTCAGCTAGTCAACTGCACCTCCTCCTACCTCTGCTCCCCAGCTCTCCCAGGGATGACTCTCTTGTTACTCTAAACCACAGCAGGACCTCCTTCAGACGCTCTTATAGCACCACTCACATTTCTTTCACAGAACTTTCTTCCCCGTGCACCTATATGCCTTTTTTTTGTTAATTATTTTTGCCTATAGTTACACCGGCTCTGACCTGATTCCTGACACACAGGAGGCACTGAACTGTCAAATAAATGAATGGTAAGATGGTATTATATGTAGTATTTAAAGTGGGTCAAACTGTGTAATCAGTGATAAGGATGAGGGAGGTCTCAGAAACCATTACTTCATGTTTATTTACAATTTGTCCATGGATATCGATAGTCTTTAAAGAACAGACCTTTTCGGATATACTTTCATGTATTACAAAATCAGTATCCAATGAATTCATATGTTACAGACACAGCACAGGTCACTGAGGACAAAAACATACTCAGAATGTCTTCGGGGTCTGTACAGAGTTTATTATCTTGCAGGTAACACAAATCCGTAAAGACAAATTTAAGAAACTGGCAAAAATAGTTGACAAGTAAATTAGCCTGCTACCTGAAGATCAGGGGAGCTTCCTGTTGAAAGTGATACAATTTTGAGTTTCGAAGAGAGAGTAAGAATTAGCCAGAAAAGTTATGTAGGAGTGGAAGGAGAAGGAAGAGACGGGCAACACATTTCCGGGCCCATGGATAGCATGGAGGAAAATCACACAGGAGCCCAGAAACCGTTAGGGATGTGTGTGAGCATGTATGTGTGTGACTCAGGCTTATGCATGAGGCTACGAATTAGTTACAGTGACTAGAGAGAAAGAAATGATGAGAGATAGGGGACTGGAAGAAGCTGGGGGTGTCAGAGCAGGCCTCGTATCTCACAATAGACTGGAGCTCATTTTATAGAGAAGGCTAAGTCTAGGCAAGAACTTAACTTTTCTCGCATAGGCGAGCGTGAGGGCCTGCAGTTATAAGAGAAAAACAGCCGGTATGCAGATGAAGTTACATAGTGAAGAAAGTAGGAGGCAAAACTGAGAATTACAGAGTGTTGGAAAAAAATAGACTAGTTCAGTAAGATTCAGGTTTCCAACATGCCTGCTGGGGGACATTGCAGATTTAACACATGTATTTTACCTTCTCTGACTCAAGAATTCCTGCCCTACATCTAAGTCTTTTTGTTTATTTTTGTTTGCTTGTTTTTAAATGCTAAAAACTCTTACCAATTTGTATGAATATAAAGTTTAATGTGAACTAAATATGTTATAACATCCCAAATTCAGACTAAGGTTTCTAGAAGAAAACGTGTTTGCATTTTTAACCAAGAGCAATAAGAAATGTAATAGGGTCACTTGGTGAAAACTAGATCCCAAGGCAGTGTCCTTTGAGGCTGTAAATGTCAGATGATGGGAAGACTCCCATTTCCTTTCTGCTTTCAACAACACATATTTATTATTCCTTCTTTTTGATGCTCAGTGTCCTAGGCACTGAGGGTGACAGGTGGATTCACAAGTTACATTTGGGATAGATTTTTCACTTTGTGCTGAATGTCAGTCTGTTTTTTGTTTGTTTGTTTGTTTTTTTAATGTATAAGAATAAGAAACTAATTGTTGTGTTAGATTTTTTATTTTTCAGGCTGTTCTCTTCTTTAAATTTTTTTCTTTGTATGTATACAAATGTGCAGCCAGATTTGTTCGGCACATTCTTGGGAAGATCCACCTTTGTACAATGGTTCCTGCAGTTGTTTGTTTCAGAAACATAGACCCTTGAGGATTACTAAGGAGGTCATAGGACCTCCCTGTGCCCTTTAGCTGCAGACAAGAATGAACTAAGAACTTTGTTTGGCTCAATACAACTTACTGGATGAAACTAATGAGAATTTACACAAGATGTTAAGACTTTCTAATACAAATTGAATTTATGTAGGATCATTGTCCTTGAATTTTTCTCTTAGGTATAGCTTACAGGGTAGAAAAGAGGAAGAAATTTTATAATTGAAACAAGTGGAGATTCTCAAAGTCAGTATCTACAATAGTTAGAACCTGAAAATGAATTGTGATTTCCATAATCAAAGCCTATGATAGTTTTGGGCTTTTGTCTCTAACACTGGAGAAGCATCCTGACCTCTATGCCAGAAGACCTACTTAAATGCAGTCCAGTGAGAAAAAAACACTGGCCCCTTTATCAAAGGTAATTGGGGGTTCCCATAGATGAAGCATTCTTCAAGCATTCTAAGCCTGTGAGCTTGAGAGATGTCACGTTGCCTAGCACCAGATGGTGCCTTCTGTGTCCCACATGCTTACTATTATTTCTTTATTTATTAAGAAAAAAAATCTGTTTGGTCTTCTGAGCTGTATGGCCTTCATGAAAAGGTCAGGCTCAAGCTGTAAGTAAAAGCAATAAAAAAAAAGACAGTATCATTTCTCTGTAGCTTTAATTGTGTGACAGCTTTGCCCAGAGGAGTTGAGATCTCCCAAGAGCCATCAGCAGCCGGGGTCTTGCCTGGCAGGTGGCAGGAGGTCAGAGAGGGAAACCCAAGAATCTTGTTTCCAGTAGCTCATAAGTGAGCACCTTGGGAGCTTCACAAACCTCCAGGGGAGATGGCAGTGACTCCAGGGCAGCAATCAAGACAGGGGTCTTGAGCCATCATAAAGGTGGTATTTGATGAATAATAAGTTCCAATTTCATGATCTCGGGCCTAGACATTTGGGCTGCCCTTAGTAAATGTTGGTTTTCTGTCTTCTGTGTAGACAGGGGCTTTCTTATCTTGAAATTATTAGAGACCTTTAAGGAGAAGACTGTAGCTGGAATCAGGCACAAGGAGAAAGCCAGTGAAATATGGGGACCAGAGCTATCCAGCTGATAAAATAATGATAACACGCATAACCATCATATGCCTGCTGTAAGCTGGACGCTTTGTTAAGCACATTTATTATAGTATCTCATTATATGGCAACCTGTAAGTTTATTGTCTGTATTATACTATACGGGAAAAGAAAACCCAGCTATTAAAATAGCAAGTTGCCTACAGCTACACAGGTAGTAAGTGGTAGAGTCATATAGAAATTTCCTAGTAAAGCATCACAAGAATGGAGAAGGATGAATCCTATGTACTCAATTTTGATATGAGGACAATTAATGACAATTAAGGTTATGGGGGGGGAGCAGAAAGAGGGACGGAGGGAGTGGGGTGGGGCCTTGGTGTGTGTCACACTTTATGGGGGCAAGACATGATTGCAAGAGGGACTTTACCTAACAATTGCAATCAGTGTAACCTGGCTTATTGTACCCTCAATGAATCCCCAACAATAAAAAAAAAAAAAAGAAATTTCCATGTGTTGAGCTGCAAAAGCCATTTTTTTTAACCATTAAATCATTCTGCTTTTCACATTTTACTTTATAGTTTTGAACATGCTACCTGGTGACCCTATTAAGGTTGGGAAAAGCAACAGAAAAACAAAACAATTATCATTTTTTCTTTGAGAAATTGTTACTCAGCAGGCTTTATGATGGATGTTTCTCATGCTTTATTTTCTTTAATTTGCAAAGTAGCCCAACGAGGATATATATAAAAATGTATATTTTAAACCTTTTAAACACAAAGAACTCTCTGACTCTCCTCAATTTATTTCGTATGACTATTTCTCTTCTTCTATAATCCTCTGCAAAATAGAGCCTGTCTTACCAGTACCTTTCCCTGATTTAGTTGAGTTTAGCTCAACATGAGGGAACAAAGCCGGGGGTAAAATGCTCATTCTTTTTTTCCTGTTTGATATCTCAAACACACACACAGACACACAATCACATTTTCTCAGTTTTAACCTATTAATGATAATAAAAAGGACATATACAGGCATGTTAATCACAGAATTTAACCCTAGATGTTTAGGCAGATTTAAATAATAAAAGTAAGAACAATCTACATTTTATAGTAGTACTAGTGGACAGAGTATACGTCTGGATGGATTATAGTTTTTTCTCTGTGTGTGTGTGTGTGTGTGTGTGTGCGCCTGTATACTTTGCTCATTTTTGATAGATAAGTAGAATTTTCCCTCCTACCATTTGGTACACTCCATTCCTGGTAACATCTTATATGTAACCTGCATACGTAGAAACCACCTACACTGGATTGACCTCAGATTGGTGGAAGATTTTACATAGCTTTCAAAATTCCCTCACTTGCTCTTATAAAAAAAAGAGGATATCTGCAAGGGGACTAGAGAAATTTACTCAATGTGCAAATCAGGCTTCAAACACTTCTGGTGTCCTCAGGCACCTGGCGGGCTCTTCTGACCCCTTCCTTCCGCTGCCTCTGCTCTCTCACCTGCAGTTTCAAGTTTGGGACACAAGCTGGTTCCTGCTTGGGTCTCTTCCCTCTTTAATTATGTTATGCCGTAGACCTGGCTCCTTTTCCCTACTGAGGGGGTCAGTCCAAATTGTTCAGTCCCCAGCAAATCAGGTAAAAGCAGATCATGATAAAATGTTGATTAGTAAGAAAGTACCCGTTGCATATTTCTAACACAAGGCCTTCAACACTCCAATTTAAAGCGTGAAAATAATATTAAGATTTTGTCAGAGAGCATCAGGGAGATGCTTTTGAAAAGAAGCAGCTTTCAGCAGCATTACTTCTGTTTAGGCAATTCTTCTGTTTTATTGTAAGTTAGATTGTATTGCTTTTTATGATGATCATGAGAAGTGTGTACTGATAGAGCCCTTATCACATTTTCATCCACTAAATCTATGATGCGATTATCACTTAAAAAAAAAAATCTGTACAGTAAAATGTTTGGTGCAAATTTTTTAACTTCTGGCTCAGTCTACCCCAAGATGATATCTTCATATGTGAAAGCATTACTTTTAAAAATTATAAAGTTTCTCTAGAAGTATGAATTTTTTATTTATATATTTTATACTTCTTGCAGAAAATTCTTACATGCTTCTTAATTTATCTTCTTATCTATCTGCTTGGGCTCAAGTGATCCTCTTGCTTCAGCTTCTCCAGGAGCTGGGACCGTAGGCACCCACGACCATGCCCAGCTAGTTTTTCTATTTCTAGTGGAGATGGAGTCTCACCCTTGCTCAGGCTGGTCTTCAACTCCTGAGTCAGGGGATCCTCCTGCCTCAGCCTCCCAGAGTGCTGAGATTACAGGCATAAACCACCTGCACAGCAGGTCTTGTCAGATTTAAATGAGTAACTCCAGGACCTATGGAAATTCTACTTTCTATTTCTAAATCACTTCAACAATTCTGCTCTATTCAGTAAGTGATTTATTCACAAAACTCAAGGCTGATTTTTGAAGACATCTTTATATTCATTGGTATTGGCTTTAGGTGAAAAACATTGCAGTTAATTATGAAATTTCCACTTAGAATGCAAATCTATGAAGCATTTCTACAAGTGTGACACTAGCGGAGTCACTCTCCTTACCAATTCGTGAGATCAAAGTTTTTTTTTACCAACCCTGGCAAGCTTTAACGGTTTGTAAAGCAAGCAGATAGGAAAATAGGCCCTACTTTTTGTCTTCAGTATAGGCTCATGGAAAGAAAATAAATGGTCTTTCAGTAAACATGAACAGCAAATTGTAAACATGGGACATTGGAGAGGTCCACACACTGAGATTCTGACTGCAGAAAGGCACCAGGGCACCTGGCTCCCTACCTGGGAGAGAGGGTTCTGCTCTGCTTAAAAGGAAGAAAAACTGATGCTGATTTCTCCATACATGACTCCCTACATGACGTGAATTCCCTTTGGGAATCAAAATATGTTAACTATCCTGCTTCTGTTCAGACCCAAATAGCCAAACTTCTTTTTCTTTTCTTTTTTTTTCAGTTTTTGGCTGGGGCCGGGTTTGAACCCACCACCTCTGGTATATGGTGCTAGCGCCCTACTCTGCCACTCTTTGTTGTTGTTTTTTTTTGCAGTTTTTGGCCAGGGCTGGGTTTGAACCCACCACCTCCAGCATATGGGGCCGGCGCCCTACTCCTTTGAGCCACAGGTGCCGCACGCCATACTTCTTAAGTAGGAAACTACTACAGAGACCCAGAGACAAAAACCAAGAAACTAAAGAGGCTCTGTGTGGACAGACACATGGCTACTTAGTCATGAGGGCTGGATAAAAAAAAGCGTCTGTATAAACTGGACTAAAAAAGATCCAGAAGAGAATGAAGGTGGGAGACTGCCTGCAGCTTCATCAGTTGACATGTTGTTCAAGACCAAGGGCAGTAAAACCACCCTCACACTAACAAGCTTTACTTTGTTGAAGGAATCAGTGTGATGCTTTCATTCCTTCCTCTAAGAGTTTTTGTGTTAACTGTTCACACGCTGCTGCTTCACTCCGGGCTGTGGTCCCCTTTCCATGCCTGCCTGTCAGAGAATGAAAGACCTGCTCTTTTTCTCCAAAATATTTTAAACAGCAAAATGGTTTGGCATCCAGTAGAGAAAAAAAGATCCTGAGGTTCAATTACACATCTAAATAGATACAGAGTTGTAGGATATTAAACCTGTTTACTCTTCTTTTTTTTTTTTTCTCACAAGAGATATCTATTATTTTTATATTATATTCCCCCTTAGACACCAGTCACAATATTTTTCTTTGTATTATTTTTCTCTCCACCTTTCAGATGTTTGCCTTTGGGGACACCGATGAAAGCATTATGCTTAGTAGATCCACTTTAGAAATCACTTTTTTTCCTGACGACCTGTTTAAAATTTCATTTGTGCCTTGTGAAGGCTATTAGAAAAATCCGAAGACCTGGACCCAGATGACCCAAACTGTGTTTCTGCAAGAACTGTAACTTCCTTGGGAGGATTATGGTTCCAGGGAAGATTGCTTCTAAATATCTGTGAGGGAAATACTTTCCAGAATTAATGCTCTGTATTGATTTTTTAGAGCACTTCTGCTCGCTCCATATAAAGGACAAATAATAAAATATACTTTAATGATGGCAATATTAAATAGATCAGTGTAATCATTTCTTCAGCATGTGAGATTAAAGTGTATCTATTCCAGGCGTACTTTTTGACTACTGATTCTCAACTACAATGTCATCAATTTCTGCCTTTTGTTCTACCAATTACGCTTCTCTGAAGATCAAAAAGCCTGAGAAAAAGAATTAGTGTATTTTTTCTGTACTAAATATCACCTAGTTATAAAATAAGAGGCTATGAGTGCTACTTTTGGAAAGAATGAACTTGTGAGTTAAAATACGCATGTTTATTGATCACAATCGGATGAGAAATGTCACCCAGTTATCACCCAGAAAGAAGCTGGCTGAAAATAGGTGACCTTTTTACCAAACGTGTGTAAAAAATTTCCACTGCTCATTAAAGGGCAACATATCTATAGTCCATAAGGCAGATATGCTTGAAATACATTAAAGAGATTTCAGTGTTTATAGCCGTGGCAAATGTTTTAAATAATTTAATTATTACTATTTTTGTGTGTGTACGTGTGTTGGCATTTTGTGAAGGTGACAAGAAGAAGTGAAATTCTTTACAGAATGGCCGGAATTTAACTGCCCAAGTGGAAGGAAGCAGCACTGGCTTCTGCATAAATGACTGGCCTTTAATTCAGAGAAGAACATTAACTATTCTTTTTACAAAGGATTTGTGTATGTACGTGCCTGTCACTGGGAATATCGCAGAGAGAAATGCAGGCGTAGAGCCTGCCATCAAAGATTCTGGAGTTTGACATTATTCAATGATGTAATGAGTTGTGTAATCGGAGTGTCAGGAGCATAGAATGTGTGGTGGAAACTGATGAGAGAGACGTTGGAACTGAACTGGTAAGAGCCAAAAATTACTTGGCAGAGATGACATCTTGATTGCTGAAGGTCAAGACATCTAGACAGGCAAAAAAGTCAACTTAATATAACAGACAGAAAACATGAAGTCTCAGGGATAATGAACCAAGTGGCAGTGACTGCAGTTTGGCCTCAGATGGCTGGAGCTAAGTCACAAGTGGGGATGACACAGTACCCAAATCCCACGTAGAAATCACACCACATACAGGTTTAATCATGTCCTCAAGGAGATGAAAACTGTAAGAGAGGACTTTCACGTGGCAGCAATATGACAAGTTTGTATGTAGAGAGATCAATTTGCTCATGGTAGGCTGCATTATTTTTGTGGAGAAAGGAGAATGGTGAGGTGGCCATAAGGCAGGTGACAGACGACGCTGATGTGCACTGTGGGAGGCAAGGATGAAAACCTATGTGAGATAAAGTTAGAAGGCAGGATGAAAAAGACCAGATGTTGGTTGGCTGCGTAGGATGTGAGAAGTGGTGAAGATAATAGTTGAAGTCCTACTTTACGCTGTCGGGCAGATTATAGTGTCGCTCACTGAGACGAGAGAGAAGAGGTAGAAAAGGTTTAAGGTCAGAGACTGCATTGACCCTTCCTTTCTGCCCTCTGTCTCTTTCTCCCTTCCTACCTTACTTCCTTCTGTCTTTCTTTCCTTCCTTTAACAAATAGGTACTACCTATGCAGGAGCAGACACTGATCTTGGTAACGAGGCTAAAACAGGGAGGGTTTTTCTTCATGATGCCTGTAATCCCATTAAAAAATCTATCAGGGGGCAATAAAGGGTGAGTGTAAGATGGAGAAAGAGAAGGAGGGTGTCACATTTTAGGTAGAATGGTAAGAGAAAGCCTCAGTGAAGAACTGACATCACCTATTTGATTTTAGCCAAAATTAGCAATAATCTGTACAGGAGGGACAAAGTTTTTGAGGAAAAAAATAGTAGTTAACATCTCACATTTTACCTCTGAAATGAAAGGCTCTAATATTTTACCTCTGAAATGAAAGGCTCACAGTATTACCCACCTAAGAATGTCAATGTCATTATTTTAAATAGTTATCTTTGAATTGGATTCTCTTGAAAGAGTAGAAGCCAAAAGTGGGCTTTCCTGTTGGGTCACAAATGAGAAACAGGAGAACGTGAACACTTCTCTGTGTATTTCTGGCGACTCCGCCCTTTTCCTAAACCTGAAACTGAAATAAATTCACACATCTAATTAAGCAATACAAAACCCCTGAGAGCCTGGGGTTGGATACACACAGGATACCCACTTGCCCACATTCACACTCATTCAACTTTATTCGGTTCGAAGGTCTTTATCTGAGTTTCTGAATATTTTCAGCATGACGTTTTAAGTGTCTTCCTCTTTCTTTCCCTTCAGTTTCAACAAAAACTTACTGGCTCTTCTGGCATGTATTTTTTGCCTGTCTTTAATTTTCATGTGTCCTTTTTTAAAAATTTATTTTAGAGACACGTTGCAATTATACGTAATTCTGGGGTAGAGTATGATGTTTCCATACACGTTTACAATGCAGAGGAATCAAATGAGGTTAATTAGCAAATCCATCCCCTCAGAAATGTATCATTCTCTCTGTGCTCAGAAAATCCTTTCTTCCGCCTCTTTCCCAGTATACATTAGGAGTAACCATCGCCCCTTACTGTGCACGGGAACATCACAATACATTTTGCCCTATCTGATTGTAATTTTGTACCCACTGGGCAACCTCACCCTTTTCCTTCTTCCTCCTGTCTTCCCCAGCCTCTCCTAACCACTGTGCTAATTTCCACTTACTCCACATATGAGTAACATTATGCCGTGTTTGCCTCTCTGTGCCTTAGCTCATTTCATGTGACATAATGTCTTCCTGCCTCATCTATGTGGTTGCAAATGACATATTCCTTTTATGGAAAAATGATATTCCATTCTGTAAATATACCACATTTTTAAATCCATTTATCACTCATAGAAACTAAGGTTCATTCTCTATCTTGGCTATTGTGAGTAGTTCTGCAACAAATCTGAGCATGCCAATATGTTTTTGACATACAGATTTTATTGCTTGGGGTAAATACCCAAGAGTGAGATTGTTTGGTCCTACGGTAGCTCTACTTTTAATGTTTTGAAAGAGCTTCGTACTGTTGTCTATAATGACAGGACTGGTTTACATTGTTATCAGGAGTGTCTAAGAGGTCTCTTTCTCCACGTCCTTGCCAGCATTTGCTCTTTCTGTGTGTTTTTGATAATAGCTACTCTAACTCAGGGGAGGTGCTATCTCACTGTGGTTCAGATTTGCTTTTTCTGATGATTAGTGATGTTGAGCATTGTTTCACATACCTGTTGACCATTTGTATGTCTCCTTTTGAGAAAGTTCTATTTGGATCTTTGGATGTCACCTCAAAAGCACAAGTAACAAAAACAAAAATAAACAAACGATGGATGTTATAACAAACTAAAAACCTTCTGCACATCAAAGGAAACCAAGGTGGTGCTGGAAGGTGTCAGAAGTTCTCACATCATCTCTCTGTGCTTTTCTACATAGTGTACCCTCTTATGGTCCCGCTCCCATCTGTCTAAATTCAAGCTATCTTTCAGTTTATAGCTCAGGAATCTTCTCTTCTTGGAAACATCCCTTGATCCCTCTGAATTAAGTTAGGAGTTACTGCCTCTGCATTCACAGCATTCTGAGCACATCTCCTGTGAGTGCACACCCCAGGTACAGTAACTGCATTTCTCCTGTCTGGGGCTCCTCATCATCGGACTAAGTATTTTATGCAGAAGAACTAGGTCTTATCAACATGCCTAGGACTAAAACAGTGCCTGACTCTTAAGAGGTACATAATAATTATAAATTTTTGGATGCATTTAATAATTAAATTATTAAATTGAATGGAGCAAATTCATGGATGAATGTAAATCTGAAACATGCTTAAATCTTTCACAGTCACATTGGATCATTTTTTAATGAAGAGAAATCTACCATTATCTAGTACTTGCCTCAATACTAGCACACAGACCATACAAATTAGATGACCATTCATCTTTTGGTCAACACATTCTCGGAGGGTCAATTCCATGACAGGCATTACTTACTGGGTTACAGCTTTGAATACAAGAAAAAAAAAACTCTGCCAACATGGAGCTTATGGTCTTAAATCTCATAAGAAATGAGGAGACAAATAATAATCAAATAAATTAGAAACCATATAGTTAATAAAAGGTGAAATGCTCTAGAAGAAAATAATAGAGAAAGGGTAATGGAAGATTCTGTGAGCAGGTTTGTAATTAAAAATCACGGCAATGAAACTAGCCAATGTTTGTGTCTATATTAATGAAATACATTACACTCTGTGGTTTGTAGATTTTAGCAACAATCAAGAAATGTGGCAGTTGAAATTAGAAAGAGGAAAAAAGTTAAATAGAGAAGAGAGCTAAAATCAATATCCTTGCAATTCAGTTTTAGGAAAGAAGAAAGCTGGACTGACAAATAACGCAGATTTAGGACTGCACTTATAGAAAGGAGCAAACTGAGATGCCACCTAAAAGTCAGCAATTTCTGACAAGTTCTGAATTTGGGTGTGGAGTTATCTTGAGTGGTGCTAAAGCCAAAACTCTCTACGTTTGAGGAAGTTGGACTGGAGTAATGATAAACGATCTGTCCCCTCCTAATTGCAAAGAATCAAACAGGTTAACAATGCTTATCTAAATACTTTCTAAAATAACCAATTATTCTATGTCCAGAGGAATTAAGTAGGAATCATCAAAAATTATATACAGAATGGTGTATTTATGTTATATATATATATATATGTGTGTGTGTGTATATTATATATATATGTAATTGTGTGCATATATGTGTATATAAAAGGTTTGACAATTAAGTTCATAACCTCATCCTAGAAAAAGTGATGTATACCTCATTGCTGAATATCACTAGAGTCAACTTAGAAGTACTGCCCTTGGGAAGCTAGGCATCAATGCCAGTACCTACTTCACCCTTCAAAGCAATTTTTATAACTCTTTCTCTGTAATGTCCATCAAATATATGGTATTATTAATCTGGAAGTCCTGCATGTTATCAAAATGTCTACCTTTCAGTATTTCCTTTATCTGTCAGTAAATTAAAAAGTCATTGTTGGCAAGATCAGGTGAGTAGGGAGGTGTTCCAATGCAATTATTTGTTTCCTGGCTAAAACTCCCTCAGAGACAGTGCGATATGAGCTGATGCATTATTGTGATGCAAGAGCTATGAGGTGTTGGTGAAAAATTCAGGTTATTTTTCTTTAGCTTTTCACACAGGCTTTTTAGCACATGCAAATAAAAGACTCGGTTAATTGTCCAGGTGGTACAAATTCACAATGAATAATCATTTTGATATTAAAGAAGTTCAGCAACATTGTTTTGACTCTTGATTTGGACTGACAGAACATTTTTGGTCATAGGGAACTGGATGACTTCCCTTGTGCACTTTGATGCTTTGTTTCAGGGTTATATTAGTACACAAGGTTTTATCACCAGTGATAACATGGCCCAAGACATTGCCCCTCCAAAACGTCTTGGCAGACTTTGACTGTCTTATGTTTTGCTCATGAGTGAGCACTTTCAGGACCATTTTTGCACACACCTTTCTCATGCCAAGATTTTTCTAACCATTTTTCTATTGATGTTTACTGGGTCTGTTATGCTTCTCACAGACTGTCAACAATTTTGCTGCATAATTTGAGGAATCTTTGCAATGCTTTCATTAGTTATGCTCATGCCCTGCCTCTCTTCATCAGTAACACCTTCTCTGCCCTCAGATAAATGTTCAGTTCATTTGTATACTGCTGTTTCTTGAAGGCATTATCCCCATGAACTTGTACTAACATGTCCCTGATTTCACTCCCACTCTTCCCAAGTTTAACAATAAATTTAATGTTCGTTCATTGTTCTAATTCAAGCTCTGACACACTCCCAATGGCACGCACATACATAGCAAAAATGATGAATGCCACTCAGCATGATACTGACCCGCATCAATACAAACACAGCTGTAAGATACTGATATGCCACGGTTAGGAAACCTTACAGTTTGTACAGTGCTGCCAATGTAAGGCCATGGTGACAAGTTTGCAAACTTAATTTGCAGACCGTGTGTGTGTATTTGTATTTTTTTTTTCTCAATTTTGACCTGGCTTAGAATTTCTTCTTGCCCTTCAGAGACAGGAAGAACTTCTTGGAAAGACTGATCCATCTTTAGCCAAGGTCAGCTGGGCAGGAGGTCACAATCCTGTGGTAGGTCTTTCAGTGGAAATTTGTCTATGTGCAGCAACCATGGGGCAGAGGAGCAGTGGTGGAGTGAGAGCAGCGCTTTTCATCACCAGCAAATCAACATCCCCAGGAGGTTCCTGGAAGGGTAGACTCTTGGGGCACCCTCTAAAGGCACTATAAAAGATCTCCAGATAATTTGCATGCTCTTTTTAAGTCTCATCCCTGCTGGACTATACAGCAGCAGTCTTCAACTTTGCTGCCTAATAGAATTACCTGGGAAATGTTAAAACTTCTGGTGATTAAGCTGCATCTTCATATATTTTGATTTTACCAGAATTATCTGCAAATGTCTCAAAACTGTGATTCCTGAGTTTTTCCCTAAACCTACTAAATCAGTACTTCAGGAATGAGACCCAGGAATCTGTGCTTAAAGTCACATAGTACTTGATTTCTACACAACTATTTTAAATAGCACACCAACTTTATGGACACCCTGTATATACCAAAATCTAAGAATGTGTGGCTTAAAGAATAAAAAAAAACATTCCATTGTAAGAAAATATATTTTACTGTTTATTACCTCAATCAATATACAAATTATGAAAGGGGATACTTTAATGTGTATGTTTGTGTGTATGTATGCATCTGTATATACTGGTAATTAGTACTTTTTCAAAATTTATAATTAGGGGATTTAAATAGCATAGTAGAATATGGATGAGTTGATAAGAAGAAATAACTCTGAATCTATCTGGATGTGCATCTTTAGTTATCTTCAAGACATTTAAAAATATTCTTTTTAAAAATGATTAATTTAAAATTTTCAGAGATACTGGTAGAGATCCTTTGGTTAATTACATGCTTTTGTACAGTTTGAGTCCAAGTTATAAGAGTGCTCATCATCCAAGCTGTATGCATCGTACCCATGAGGTGGGAATTTACCCATCTCTTTCTCCCTCCTCCCACCTGCTTTATTTCCAATAACAGTCATTTCCTTATCTGCACATAAGTGTTGAATGCTTAATTTCAACTTTTGAATTGTTTTTTCATTCTTGTGATACTTCACTTAGAAGAATGGTCTCCAGTTCTATCCAGCTTAATATAAGAGGCATTAGTTCACCATTTTCTTTTTTATGACAAAGTAGTGTTCTATGATATTTTTAATCCATTTATATGTTGATGGGCACTTGGGTTGTTTGCACATCTACAATTGTGAATTGTACTGCTATAAATGTATGCGTGTAGGCACAAGGCATTTAAAGATATTCTTCCAAATATTTATTCTGCTAATGATTAAAAAAGAAAAACAAACTCAAGATGAATGTTTCTTTTCTAAAGTATCCAGATAAATCTTTCTAAGAAGTTCTTCCTGTCTCTGAAGGGCAAGAAGAAATTCTAAGCCAGGTCAAAAGACAAAAGAGGGCTGGGCATGATGGCTCATGCCTGCAAGCCTAGCACTTGGAAGGCTGAGGCAGATAGATTGCCTGAGTTCACAGATTCGAGACCAGCCTGAGCCAGAGTGAGACCTCATCTCTAAAAACAGCTGGGCATTGTGGAAGGCACTGTTGTCTCAGCTACTTGGGAAACTTAGGCAAGAGAATCACATAAGCCCAGGAGTTTGAGGTTGCTGTGAGCTATGACGCCATGGCACTCTACCAAGGATGACAAAATGTGACTCTGTCTCAAAATAAATAAATAAATAAATAAATAAATAAATGGCAAAAGAAAAAAATATTTTTAGCTTTCCAGGTTCTACTGTCTCTTTGTGCTCAACTATTCAAAAATGGCTTTTTTTTTTTTTTTTTTTTTCCTGAGACAGAGTCTTACTCTGGTGCCTTGACTAGAGTGCCATGGCATTATAGCTCACAGCAACCTGAAGGTCCTGTACTCAAGCAATCCTCTTGCCTCAGTTTTTCTATTATTAGTAGAAACAGAGTCTCACTATTGCTCAGGCTGGTCTCAAACTCCTTAGCTCAGGTGATCCACCTGCCTTGACCTTCCAGAGTGCTAGGATTACAGGTATGAGCCACCATGATGGCTGGCCACTCAAAAAGGCTTTGTAATGTGCAAGCATTCATTGACTATATAAAAATGAGTAGCTCTTCAAGTACAAAACAGTGGAAAGTTTTAACAACAGAACAGACCAAGTACAAGAAAGAATTTCCGTACTTGAAGACATGGCTTTTGAATTAAACCAGTCAGTTAAAAATGAAGAAAAGATAATCAAGAAGAATCAATAAAGTCTTGGAGAATTGTGGGATTATGTAAAATTATTGAATATAACAATTACAGGAATTCCAGAGGGAGAAGAAAAAGCAAGAAGCATGGAAAAACTATTTTAGGGAATGATAAAGTACATATTCTTTGGTCTTGGTGAGCAGACATCCAGGTATAAGAAGGTCATTTGACTCCTGGAAGAGTCATTGTAAACAGTACATCTCTAAGGCACATAATCATTAGACTGGCCAAAGTCAAAGTGAAGGAAAAACTCCTCCGAGCTGTGAGACAAAACTTACAAAGGAATACTCACCAGGCTAAAAGCAGATTTCTCAGAGGAAACCTTACAAGCCATAAGGGAATGGGGTCCAGAAGGAAATGGGGTCCTATATTTAACTTTCTTAAACAAAACTTTCTTAAACAGAATTTTCTATTCTGAAAAACTTAGCTTCATAAATGAAGGAGAAATAAAGTCTTTCCCATGAAGGCGACTGTCACCACTAGTACTGCCCAAAAGAAATCCTTAAAAGTACTGTTTCAGTAAAACTCCATTTACAAAAACAGATCATTGGCTATTTTTCTCACCCCAGTAAAGGCAAATTAGATTGTTGCCTCTTTTGGCAAATGTAACACATTTTTAAAGACTTAAAAAATTCCTTTCTATATTTTCAAGAAAGAATCAAAATAAAAGATTCAATTGGTACTTTATTCTTTCATCAAAAATAGGAAGGTTACTCTAAACTGACTCCTAAATTACATTCTTTCAAGAAACATTCACTTGTCTATATAAATTTAATAAAACCACAAGAAAGGTATGTTCCTAAAATCCAAATGTACTAATATAAACACAGTGGCAGGAAATGATTCCAGGAGCTTCTGATAATATCCAAGCATTCCCTCTTGCACGTATGGAGAATCCCTATAAATTTTTCTATTTGACAAGTAAGGTGAGGGTCTAATAACAAAGTGTCCTGTTTGTAATAACAGCTACCATTTTCTTAGCATTTGAACAGTTTAAAGTATGCTATATCAATTATCTCTATTTCCTGATATCTCTATCCCCTATGGAATAGTACTATGATTAGTTTCATTATAAAGAACATATAAACAAAGTTTAGACACCTTAATGAACTTGTCCAAGGCTGCAAAGCTGTCAAGTAGCCTCAGTTGCATTTGAATCAAAGTAGGTGAACTCCAAACGTACTTACAGTCACTATACCTTGCTGCCTCTTCCATCGCCTATGAATTCATACGGTGTTGAATCAATTACAGTCTTTTCATTTGTCAGAAAAATAGTCATGCCCAATTTGAATTGGTTAATGGGACTAAAACCACAGGAAAAAAATGTGGAAAAGAGAAAAGTCTCACCACCATATGGTGTGTAGGCAATTCCACTCAGGATGATAGGACCCTGCTGACCTTCCACGAGGGAGTGCATACGTCTTGTGCTTAGCCATGAGGACAAGTCAGAAAATTTGTCTCTTCTCATTACTTTAAGGCAATTAACCTCTTTTCTTTCCATTCTACCAACCTTATAACTGCAGTTTATCCATGATATCCACAGACCACCATCTCTTTGCTTGTCAACTTCTGCTTCTCCCCACCAGCTCCTGATGATCTACATGGTATTTCCTATTTAAGTCACCAAGTCAGGTACTTCTATGCCACACAGAGCATTCTGTATTGGCGTGCTTTTTCTTGTAACTCCATATGGTGGGCATTGGCCAATCTGGGTACGGCGGTCTTACATCAAGCCACATTCATCTTTAGTTAAATCTATAGTGGCCAGTGTTGTCAAGACCAATGATCATATTTTCTTGATAGCACCAGCTATGCACTGTGGACTAGCAACATGGTAAACTCCTCTGCAGTATTGCTCTTTACAGACTACATTCATCCCTTTGGAATAATAAGAAGGGCGTAACAGGTATTTATACTTTGTGTGTGCATGTGTGTGTGTATTCTTATACATACTTAGGCTATGCCAACAGCTTGCTAAAATACCTATAAATCAGAAAGTATGCTGATTTATGGTTGGGAATTATGCAGACCTATTTATTCACAGTTTTTCTTATCATAGTACTATAGAAATTGTTATTCACAGTATCTTGTACAATATTATTGTTTGTTTTCCCAGATTTGTGAAGATGTAAGAGCACAGTAAATAATCATATTTTATAACCATGAAAACTAACCTCCAGTTACCATTATAGTACATCTTTGAATATGATAGATAATCATATTAAATTTTCCAGGTCAATTTTGTCTTTAAAAATTTTAGTTGTAAAACAGTGTCACATTATCAACATAATTAGTTATAGCAAATCTCTGTGTACCTATGGAAAAGTTTATGTAAACTTAGTGGGCAATAATAGATTCCTGTACATTAAATCAATTGTATTAAGATCACTTGCAATATTCAATTCCAACTGTTAGTTTCTATATCTTCTCTCATATTGCATAGGCCTTTTGCCATTAACTTGGTTTCCCTTAATTTCCTTTGTAATCTTGTTTCAATACAAGTGACACTGAATTTATACCTCAACATTTTATTTTATTTCATCCTGAGAGTGTGTCATCTTCCCTTGGAAAGGTGTACATATTACAAATATTAAATTTCAGTATTGCTTATGTTTATAGTAGAGTGCTTTCTCTGTCATTAGCAATCAGAACCAACTGGAAGCAAAAACTTCAGCACTAACCTGTATCAGAACCTATAAAAACAAAATGCATCCTGGTTTCAAATATTGGTGACTACAGATTTACAAAATTATTCATTCTGTGTAAGCCAATTATTTATTTTGTGTAATTATATTATCCTCAAAATAGGGTAATAGGATACCATCACCCTATTGCATCATTACATTATCCTCAGGATAGGGTAATATGGTATTCTATTATGCTATTCTGAGCATAATATAATTACTATGTACTACTTTAAAAATAGTCTTAAAATATTCATGAATATCATGTCAAACATCACAATAGTCACTACCTATGAGGAAAAAAAAAAGAAGTATGGTATAAAGCAATGATTTTCAACCAGTACGCCGTGGCATACTCATGTGCTGCGAGAGGAGTGTTGAAAATTTTTAAAGATCATTACATTATTTTCAAAAGAAGTTCAAAAGCACAGTAAGCATATTCTTTTTTTTTCTTTTTTTTTAATCAATATAATTTAAATATGTGACAGAAAGTTTAGGTTCAAATGTGCCATGAGATTAAAAAGGTTGAAAAACACTGGTATGAAGTATATGATCTTTAAACAAAGGTATATCTGAACTTGAATCATAGGTTCACTAGCTATGGTATGTCCTTGATATATATCCTCTCCCAGTCTCCATATCACTCTCAGGAAAGTGGGGGTAAATAAGACTTATGTAATTCTTTTGACTTGATGTTATATAATCATGCATGCATTGTTTATAACCTGGCTCTCTGGAATTAAAAAGCATGCTAGGTGTATTAAATATTGCCTCTATCCATTGTCTTGTATTGGAAATACCATATATTGAAGAGCAGATTATATGTTTTGAAGAAAATTTTAACAAATTTTAACAAATTTTTGTCTTTAAAATTTGAAATGTTTTACTCTAAGTGAGGTTATGAGGTTATCATAAAGATGTCTTATGATTTTACTGAAGTAATAAATTACCATCCAATGAATAATAATAGGATTTAATACAGAAACTAGATGTCTCATGGCACCTGAAGATAATTTAATAAGTGACAAAAAATAGAGAGTCATATTAAGATGGCAAGTTCCACCTAAAATAAACACTACTAATTCTCAATTGGATGCAAAACATTCTTCATTCTCTTATCAATCTATAGAATGCCAATTAAGAGAACTATAACTACAGTAATAATTAAACTCTTTGAACAACTTTAGAAATTCCCTTTTGAATAAGAACAGCAACTGACTTCATTTTTAAACATAAATATTTCATTCCATACTCAACACATCCTTTAATGGTCAAACACTGGCTATACACTTCAATGGTAAATACATTCCATAAAAGTTCATCGGAGCTGATGCCACCATTCATTTTGAAGTTGGCATAAGGCATAGTCTATCATATAGGAATGTTTTCAGCAACGTACAAGTTTTTAGTGGCAAATATGTCCCCATTTGTTCCCTGTTGTTTCTTCCTGTTTATCAAGTTTGCCTAACAGAGAAAAGAAATCAAAGACCCTATGACAGTGACAGCAGTTAACACACTCTCTGTCTCCCGGTTATCTTTCAATCAGTTGAGAAACCATCTCTCCAGAAAAAAGAGAGAAATCTCAGTGCAGCAGAGGTAGATAAATGTCTTGAGGCTTTGACTAAAAACATTTCAACAACCAATAAGTACAGTGTGAGTGTCAGTAAGTGTCACTGTCTACACGAATCTAGAAAAGATTTTATTCCTGTAGGAATACTAACATCCATATCAGCCTAAGAAGCTCTCGAGAGAATTCAGAAGGATAGCCAATTCATAAAATCAGTGTTCTGACAACTTTATAGAATGTCCCGTCTTAGACACCCATGGAAGGAAGATGGAGTCAGTATTTCAGGAAATATGAGTGCTCACTCTAAAAAGCACAGTAGGATACCATTATAAATCTTTATGTAAAAGCAGCTAGATATTTACATTGTGCTTTAATACGGCAGAATAATTACTGAAATTTAATTTACATAAACATTATAGAAATGTATGTATTTTTAAGTAAAGTTTCATTATTTGAAAAGCATTTTATAGTATAAGTTCTACACAATAACAAGTAATTGCTACTGTGGAAGTATTTAGAATGCTAATTAATAGATCACATATAATTGTAGTGACATAATTACTTTATTCTTCTTCATCACATAGAAATTTACCATAACGTGAGAGGCCATCAGAGTATATTTACATGTGCAAAGCAAAGTAGAAAGAAAAGTTCAGATAATTAAATCTAACTTGGTAAAAAAATGCTTCCATTATCATTCTTGATATATTTAATGAATGTTAGAGCAAAATGGGTATAAAAAAAGTAATATGAATTGGTTCACATAAATTTCCTAGATAATTGCCCTAAAGTATATGTGTAAAATATAAGCTTACCTTCAGTTCATTAGACATTGATAGTAACAACAATAACAACAACAACAAAAACCCTTAAAACATAAAAATTTAAGATTTTAAACAAACACATAACCTTAATTTGTTATAAAAGAAAGATCCTTTCAAATACAAGTACTTTATAAAGCAGTTAATTTTTCTTTTCTTTCTTTTTCATTAATCTATCTCATACAAGAAATTCATCTCTCTTGAATAAGAAGATGAATGTATAAGAATATCCATGGTATATTAAATCTTCTGAGTTCATTTTTCTTATTATTTGCATTAGAAACTATAAGTTTTAAATGGACATTATTAAGTTATTCAGGGATTTAGTCCTAAATCCTTCAACTAAAAGGGAGCTCAGGAACATTGCTAATGAGAAAGCTGCACAAAATCTCAACTCTGATTTGCAAGGCTTTTCTTTCCATCTAATTTAACTTTGAAGCCTTTAGTCTCAGAGATTTTACCATTTGACAACAAATCACTTCAATCAAAATCAATTTACCTTGGCACTGCACAGTCCTCTAAATAGATTATTAGAAAGGTAAATTGAGAAATTACCTCTCTTTTCATCCTCCCTTTTATTTTCTCCTGATGCAAGGCAGAATGATTAGATTGCAAAAGAAATTGCCCTGAAATGTCGTTATCCTCAAAATGCTTTCTCGACTCTAGGACACTTGCTTATAAACTGAGCTTTCCCTGACATAAACAGTCACTTGCTGCAGTGCAGAGTGTCAGTTTAGTCAGTCAGAACTTTCAATGCAGAAATTCCGTGTGACGCAGTCACCCAGAGAAAGCAGCACTTACCTTAATTGAAAGATTTTTCTGTGAACGAGGTGAGAAATCAGTCCAGTCAGTCGTGCAGGGGTGGGGAGATGGAAGTTTTCAATCAACACCCTGCAAGGAGCTGCATCCTGTGCTCGGGTCCCCGTTTACAGTGCGCTCCTCGCTGTCTAAGGAGAGAAAGAGATCAGCTGAAATCCTCAGAGGTTCCCAGTGAGTAAAGGAGGAACGGAGCGATGTTTCTGAATGGGAGATTCTCCGCGAGCGAGCGTGCTCCGTTCAGAGGCTTCCTAACTGTGATAGACGCCTGTCAGGTCCCCGGAGCCAGGCGAGGACCATTGACCTGATTAGCAGGAACGCTCCGGTGCGCAGCCAGCTCATGCCGAGGGCTGGAGGGTCTCCTGGAAATTGGAAACAGGCACCGGAGCCTCTTGAAAATCTTGTCGTTCCCAGCCTAATAAATGAACTACAACTATGACGATAATTTGAAAGGAAATTAGCTGCCGCGTTAGCCATCTCAGGACTTAACTAAATGTGCTTTAACCTGCTGGTTTTCAAGGTACATTCACGTTAGATATCGGGTGCTATGAAGCAATTAAAAAACTGATAGAACTGCTGTGCAAGACAAGCTTAAAGCTGAAAAATGTTTAAAACAATGTGATCAAAGAGATAACTGCACTTATCTGTGCCCCAGCCTGCTACGGGCTTCAACCTTTGTCAAAGGGAAATGAATTTAAGGGTTTATTACAGCCCTCCAGAGTGCAACTCTCTGCATTTATAAAAAGGAAGTATTCATACTAAATAAGCGTATTTGGCAGTTTTCTACAGACACATGCACTCAAACTAAGACATGAAGAACAGAGTATTGCTTGTGTAGCTTTTCAAGTAGCATTTTACATTACCATCACGCCTGCAAAATATATTTGCATTGTACTATTAACCTCAGTTAACATAGGAGAGCACAACATTACATCCACCTGAATCATCTCTTGTGCTATCTGTTGAAATACTGTTTTACTAAAACAAAAACACGAAAGGGTATGAGAAAATCCAAAATGTCAAACACCTTTGTAAATGCAGTCATGTACCATGGACATCCTCCTGGTCCCCATCCGTCATCGGCTCTTTCGGCCACTGACCACCTTCTCAGAACTTTCACGTTTCTTACATCCAAAGGGATTACTTCCCTGAAGAGTTCTAAGTCTCTGGAAAAGGTCACATAATTGAATGCCAGAGCCCCAAATGGTTAATTTTTGACAGCTCTCACTTTTGCAGGAGAAAATTATGCAAATAACGTAAAAAGAACAGATGAAAAAAGTCATTTGCATGTCTTGAGGGTGAGAAAATTCTCATTGCCAGAGAGAAAAACTAAGACTGTCCTCTCACAATGATTCTGTGATATGTTCAGCACTTCTGTTTTTACAAGTAGGTCTCACTTGGGACATATGGTATTATTCCCTTGGGGTGTGTGTGTGTGTGTGTGTGTGTGTGTGTGTGAAAGAGAGAGAGAGAGGCTATATCTGCATTGTGATGCGTGTGTACTACATATATAATCTTAGAAACCCCCCAGATTTCAATAAGGGAATGCACCAAACATATATAACAGAGAATCCGTTTGCCTTATGCATTCCCAAGTAATGTTTTTTAAGTAACTCATTAAAATACAAGCTCTTTGATGAAACTTCTCACAAAAATAAAACTTCAGGGTAACTGAGTTGCTGTAAATAGAACAGATACTCGTACTAGAGCTGAAACCCCAGATGCCCCTTGAGAAGTGCCTGGAGGAGAGGGGGCAGGGCAGCCTCTGTGCAGAAGTCTCTTGCTCCCTCAGCTGGTGGAGGATCAGACCCGACAGTGAGGAAACCCAGTCAATCCACTGCAGGAGCAGGAGAACAACTTTAGCTGCTGTTGAACGGGATGTTGATTATCCAATTATAGATGACCATGAGAGTGTTCTAGCATAAAAGAGGATGCTTACGTCAAAATGGATGAGCCCTGAGTATGCATTGTAAATAAAAAATATAGCTATTAATTTCTCTGGGAGGATACTGGCTAGTCTTTAACACAGTACTGACAAATAACAATGGGATGGCCTCTTCTGAGGTGTCATCGGCCATGCAATTAAAGCACTCTGTTGCATATTGATCTAAGCCCTGTTCTAAAGATCTTAACTTAAATAATGACCTTTAAGCCTTTCTAAACTTTAAGACAGGGCTTAGGTTCCTGAACTCTGCTACGCAGCAATTATTGTTACCAAAGAAAACAGGTGCACACGAAACTAACTTTGTGCTGCAGAGCACAGTTTCTACTTGGAAACCCTGACTGCGTGCTAGTGCACTGATGATGCTTCTACGGAAGCGTTTCATTCTCATAAAATCCAAGGGGTTTTCACACTCTGCACGGTTTCTGCAGAGAGCCTGAATGACTCTTCAATAGATTTTTAAACTTATCTTGGACCACTAATTGATTTTATGAGGAAGAATGCATAGGAGTAACAAACCAAGATAAAACTGTTTTATGGGGAGAGTGAGGGGTGACAGCAGTCATGTGATGATAATAATAGGCAGTGTCTATTTTAAGCTCGTTGTGTGCTGGGTGTTTGGGATATACTTCAATGCTACTTATTATCCATGAAAGCTACCAGGAGTGTCCAATTTACAGCCCACAGGCCCACAGCCTCCGATTTTGTGAAGACTTTTTTTGCCTATCTGTGGGGTCAGTATGCACGGATGCTTTCTTTTTTGCTAATCACCTCACTTGTGTATTTAACGTGTAGCCCAAGACAACTCTTTTCTTTCCAATGTACGAAAAAGATAAAAAAGTGATTGGCTAGCTCTGCTTTACACCAATCCTGGTAAGCAGGCATTATTATAATTTTTTAAATTTTTACTGATTAAGTTAAGGCTCTGATAATTTAAGTAAATTTTTCTGTACAGAGGAAACCCAGAATTAGAACTCACCACTATAACTGTAAAATCATAATTAATATTTAGAAATTCCCAAATGTTAAAATCAACAAACATACCTACTTCTAATACAAGAGGAAAATTGTCTTTTATGACTTTCAGAAATCATTTTTGCATCTTTAAAAGCTTTTATAACTGATAAAATATTGCATCACAATAGGTCTGTAAAATTTATTATGTATATTTTAGCAGAAAATGGAATTCAACAAAAATTAACTTTTGCCTAAAAAATAAAGTCCATGTAAAATTTCCAAATGATGTAATTTCATTAGCACAAATTGAGCAATTAAAACATTCTCTTCTGAAATTCATTTACTTTCCCCCTCAAATGTGGTTAATTATTGCTTCTTTAAATATATGGCTATCTAAAGAACAATTGCTAACAACACATTAGGCCAAAATTATGAAGATTTTTGTTATTCCAGTTCTTCAAAGGGCATAATGTAATAGCAAAGCTCAAACACAATGTGGAGACTTGAAGTTCATTTCCAGCTTGTTCAAGCTTAATCTACAAGTTTTTTTTTTGTTTTTTTGCCAGGGCTGGGTTTGAACTTGCCACCTCCAGTATATGGGGCCAGCGCCCTATTCCTTTGAGGCACAGGCACTGCCCAATTTATAAGTTTCTTAAACTTCATTTGTACTGTCCAATTTCATATGGTTCTTTAAAAATCCCAGACACATCTATAACCTTACAGAGAAGTGTTGTGGCCACACTTTTTCAAGGTGTCCAAAACAAATTCTATCTAACAAGAAATGATGATAATGCAAATTAACATAGCCTTTAAATTTTGCCAGTAATATTACCACCTGTTATCTCATTTGATTCTTATGGGAATCTTATAAAATAGCTTACCATAATATTTTTCTCCTATTTTAATGATGAAGAAATGAGAAATAAAAAGAGCAAGTGATTGCCCTTCATTTTTGGATACTAACTGGAAAATCTGATGTCCTTCTTTTCAGACATTATTGCTTGAAAATATATTCATCTGAGTTATTTTGGAGTCAAACAGGAACCTAACAGTATACATGTTACAAATGGAAGCCACTCTTTCTTTATTGACTTACTCAGGTTTATTCTAAACAGTATAAACCATAATGGTAATTTATTGAAGAAAAAATGCTACTCTGAGCTGACAGAAAAATTGTGATTTATATGTACAGGAATAATTTCCCTTTTATTTTTCATGGACTTTTCTGATCTTGGCTATTATTATTTAAATATAGGATGTATTAGGAAAATAGTCCAAATATTGGTCTCATGATTCTCACACAAAACTAATTTTGCTTCTCTATACAACTTCAGATTCAAATATGACCTCTCCACAACTCATTGTGTTACAAGACTGTGTGATTCAAAGAAAAAAGGAAGAAATCTCAAAACAGTGCTAATTGTTTTAAATTTATGTATATATAAAACAAGCTGCCTAACTCATAAAATAAGTGATCTTTTTAGCAGCAGTATCAAGAAAGTATTATTACACATATTTTCACTGAATGCTAATATTCTCATGTACATATTTCTGCTTACATCTAAGTCAGAAATGCTGAATGGCTAAATTTACCATAATTTAAGAAAAATATCACATCTTTGTTGCCAAAGCCACCCATGCACTCCTGAGTTTGAGATGTGAAATTCTGGAAAAATAAAAAACTAAACTAGATATCTGAAAGCTTAAATTCTGGGGCTAACTAGCTCTATAATCTTGAGGCATTATAAAACTTCTAGCCAATAATAATGTTATTGGAAAATGTGATGAGATTAAACTATATTATTTCTAAGATTTCCGTCAGGTATAAAACTACATGATCTATTTTGAGTAATGATGTGTGATAACTCCTTTGCCTAATTCAGAAATAAGTAAGGGAGAAGGAAAGAGTATATGCAGACACATTGTCTCCCTCTCCCCATGACACTAACAATTTCATTATTTTAGACTATAAATAACATTATAGCATGAATAATATTATTTCATAAGTCAAGTAATTTAAGAATTAGCCTGAAATTCTTGATTTGTGCATGGGGTAGGTGAGAAAATTGCTAAGGTCAGGAACATTCTTCCCAAGTGTAACGGTTTAAACTCACATAGTTTTATTGTACCTACTCTGGGAGCTTAGTCTTTTTCTTCATTGTCCTGGTCAGGAAAAAAAAAAAAAGGAAAGGTAATTTAATTAAAATGATTGAGAACTAACTTAAAACCAGGGAGCATACTTGAAGAATGGACATATAATATTAATATATTTTGTGCCTTTAAAACCACATTTCCAATTTAGTAGGCAATTATTTAAAATAACAAAACAGCATAGTGAATAATTAAAAGAAAAGAAAAGGGTTTCAGTAGATGTAATTGCTTGGCACTTTAGACCTTTCTTGTTAGCTCTGATTTATTCTATTTTATATCTTTCAGATGTGACTATCAAGTGCAAGAAAAATGAATTAAACAATATTTAAAAGATTAAGAACATTAAATTCAATGTATCTGAAATTCACTTAAAGCAATTAAAAGTCAGTGTTGACTAGAATTATACATACAAAATCCAAACTATACACATTTTTAGCAACAATTAAAAAATAGTCAATAAATGCACATGTAAAATATTAATGACTAATGTTTCTTAATAGAAAAAAGAGGGACATGTTTATTTTCTCTTTGAGCAGGTATATTTATTCTTTACAGAGATTCAGAAAGGCTGGGGTAGAGTAGAATGCATAAAGATCTGGAACCACTAATGTAAGAAATACTATCCAATGAATATGCTATTCGCTAAAAATACCTATGATTACAAAAATCTGATTTAGACATTACCATTAATTTGAAACTATAAAATTGTACATTTAATTAATTCCTATCACTATACAACTATTAGAAGAGTTAAAATAAAAATGAAAAACCCTCATAACACCAAGTGTTGGCAATTATATGAAACAACTATAACTTTCATATAATGGACACAGGAATATAAAATGGTGAAACCACTATAAAAAATTGTGGTAGTTTTTTAAGGGACAAATATAAGCCTTTGGGCGAGGTAGGCATCTCACTCTGGGGTATTAACTTCAGAGGAAAGTAAGTCTATTTCCAGCTAAAAACATGCACACCAATGATTGACTTTATTTATAATAGCTCCACAGTGGGAAAAAGTCAATTGTTCATCAACAGGTGAGCTGAAGATAAACTGTAATACGTTCATACAATGGAATATTTCTTGTCGATTAAAAGAAATAAACTATTAGTACAGTCAATAAAGAAATCACAAGATGATTATGTGAACCTAAAAAGCCAAAAAAAAAATAGATGACTAGTATATAACACCATTTACATCAAGTTCAAAACTATGAAAATTAATTTGTAATGATAAAAAATAGATAAATGTTTGGCAATAGATGGTTCTGGAATGGGGAATGGCAGAGATATATAAAATAAAGAATTCTTTGAAATGATGGCAAAGTTCAGTACTTCATTATGTTGGTTTTTAACAGGTATGTATACACCTCTTCAAAACTCATCTAAATTGCACTTTAAATATGTACAGCTTAATGTACGTAAATTACATCTCAATCAAATTTCAACCCCCCACATACTCCACATTTTTTCTTTAATAGAACATTACCATAATTAAACTGTCAATGGTGTATTATATACACAATAACAATCTACATGCCTTTAACTCTATTTTCTAAAGACAGCAAGCATATTGAAGATGGTATAAAACCACCTACTTTATATTTCTAACAGTTTCTAAAATTGTATAGAGCCTTCCCCATTCAATCACATTTTAAGACAACTTTAAACTTAATGTCCTAATACCTATCCAGATAATAGTTCAGTAAAATTTTATATAGGGAAATAAAGCACCATTCCATTTTAAATAATGACTGCTGTGAAATGCTTAATTACTTTTTGACACACATATATCATTGTCCATTTGTTCCTAGGTTCTCTGTAATGTGCATTGAAATCTTACTGTAGCCTATCTTCAGCATCTAGGCCACAGCACAGGACACCACACTACAGAAAAATCACTGGGCTTTCTCCAGTTCTAATGGTATTCCACAGGCATTCGGATGGAAATACTTTAGATAGAATCATAAAGTTGATATTGTTACACAGTGGCTCTAAAAGGAGCTTCCCCTTTTTCTCATTTATTTATTAAATCAAACTTTTTCTTTCGGTTTCCTGGCGACTCTATTAACTTCTGGACATGATGTTTCATTCTTCTCTCAGCTACACTGACCGTAATACCCAGTTTCATGTCAACTTGCTCTTCTCGCTCAGCAAAAGTCATTAATTTCATACCACAACATAAAGAATAGATGACTTGTATTTGTCTTGCTGACTCTGTTGGCCTTACTAAAACAATTTAATTTCTCCGTGGTAACACAGGCTTTTAAACATATCTCAGACTGTTGGTGAACAGTCTGACCTAACCCTTTTACTGCCTGCTGTACATCAAATATTTGGATTTAAGTTTTTGTAATAATGATAAAATAAAAAAAATCACAAAGATTTTGGTAGTTCACTGCCTGGTGTTGAAACAAATGGCAATTGAGAATATGTGAGCTATTTTCTAAAAGCATGTTCACCTCAGTTTCCTCAGATAAAAAGGGTGATAAAATAGTATGAAATGAGTTAATGTACATAGATGGAGAAGATTGATTGAGTTAATAGACACACAGCCCTAAAAACAGCTATGATTTAATAAAAAATAAAAAAATAAAATAAAATAAAATATATATATATAATTTCAAAAAAAAAAACAAGTGAGAGCTCTATAAATATCACCTATAATTATTAGTGAAGACAGGTAATTTTATGTATACTATGTATACCCCCAAATAAATCTTTGTTAATTTTAATTATTATGTTCCATAGATATAAGCCAAATACATGTCACACTACTGTTTATATCCAGGGGAAATTTTTTCCATTAAAAAAGTAAAAAATTGTGCTGTCCATTTTTAGCAAGAATATTAAAACATAGTAGCAAAATTCTGATGGGCATAAAAACCACTATTACTTTAGGGAAATAGCTTTGAAATTTGTAATAAAATGGTCCGTGTGTGTATGGTGTATGGATGTAGATTAACCGGGCAATTCTACAGATGTTCTTGAGAAAATATTGTGTAATGAATCATTCTTTGGAATAGAGTGAAACTGAAACCACCAATATAATATTATTGATTATACACATGTAGGAAAGTTTCATAAGTGAATGCATCCATTAAAATGTTTTAGAAACATGTCTTGATATGAAAAAGTGTTCATGTCACATCACCTTTAAGGACAAGAGGAGATTATGATACAACATAAGACTTGAACAGTACTTTCTTTTAATTCAAGTTCAATTCTGTAAATATATTAAGAACGTAGTTTCTATAAGCCTCTATCCAAGGTTCTGAAATTCGACATTCAATAAATATTAATTGAGCATTGTTCATATACCAAACAGGTAACTCCATGGACACTACAGATTTGATGGCAGGTGAAATAGACGCAGTTCACATCCTGCTGTGCAGGGATCAGCTAACTTTGGCCTCTGGGTTAAATTCTGCCTTCCTCTTGTTTATTGCTTTTGTCTACTTTTTTTGGTTTGTTTTTCTTCTCCAATTAGTTTTTCTTCCTTTCTTCTTTCTTTTTATTTTACAATTTTAATTAAGGGGGTATAAGTGTTTTTGTTACATAAGTACCTTTTATCCTGCTTAAGTCAGGACTCTTGGTAATGTATAATATATATTATATTAAAATAATATAACATATATTTAATTTATAAATATAAATAAATATATAAATATAATATATATTATACCATATATGTGTGTATATATTACATATTTATATTCAAAAACATGCATCATGAGAAATTAATTTTTTTTTCCTCATTGGCATTGGATTTTAAGACATTAATTTATCATTTCTTGTATATAAGAAATATATACTTGAGAAAATGAAGAGAATAAATAATCCTTATTTTATTTCTTCCTTTTCCAGGGCTTTTCTGCTTTTTGTATATGTCTATATACACCAAGAAAGGGAAGGCTTCAGTTAGATAATTACATAACATTCAAGCTAAGTATTTCAAATTAAAGAGATAAAGCTATCTGGCTGTTTTCTGAGTGTATATAGATTTTTTCATAGATAAGTTTCAAATGTCACTGGGCAGTGGTATCAGCTGAAATAATTGGGCATTAATGCCTTCTGGTTGACAAAGGGGAGCAGCTGTATTCTCTTTCTTACTGGATTCCTTTTCCTCAAAGACAGGTAAAAAGAAAACTGGTTCTAATCCCACAGAAAACCAGGTCACCTTCTTACAGGAGTATGGCTTCTGAGAAGAGGCGTAGCTAAAAACACTGCACATCTTCCACTCTGGGGCAAAAATCTCTCCCATGCTTTTATGCAACCTGCTTTTCATTGTCGGTCACCTTCTAGAAGGTCTTTGTATTTGAGAAATAGAATCTGATATTCATATTAGGATTGGAAATAGAAATAGAAAAAATAGACTCTCTTATTTCATTTTAAATCTTTCTTTTCCATTTGTTTATTATAAAATTTCAAACATGCACAAAAAGTAGAGAAAACTTTAATAAATAAACATCTGTGTTCTTAGCACTCATCTTCATCATTCAGCTATTCTTGGCTTATATTTTTTTCCACTATATTTTCTTATTTTGTCTACTTATCTTCTCCTGAACACTTTTGAATCAAACCCCAGACATAATATTATTTTATCTGTAAATTTTTCAGCATTGTGTAAAAAGATAATGATAAGGACAAATTTCTCTTTCTTTCTTGTTTTGAAACAGTTTCATTTTGTCACCCTCTGTAGAGTGCTATGGCATCATAGCTCACAGCAACCTCAAATTCTCGGGCTTAAGTGATTCTCTTGCCTCAGCCTCCCAAGTAGCTGGGACTACAGGCACTTGTCACAACGCCCGGCTATTTTTAGAGATAGGGGGTATCGCTCTGGCTCAGGCTGGCCTCTGATTCTGTAACCCTTGGTATTGTTATGGATTTTTCAAAGAGATTCTATATATGTCATTTCCTTTGAAAATGGAGATAATGTCCCAGGTGAGCAAAATTGTATTATGTTTATTTTACAGGTGAAGAAATTGAGGTTAACAAAGTATGCTATGAGCCAACATAAATTAAGAGTACCCTGCCGGGGGTTACTGCAGTAACAATTTTTAAAACAATAAACCCAAAGTCAATTCTTCTAACACCCCATTGTTCCATGTTCTTTCGACAAATAGGTTAGCAATCTTTTTCTTATTGGAGTGGATAAACCTTTTAGAATTTGAGGCAAAAAGGACAAATTGTAATTATCTTTAAGTACTTACGTTATCACTGAAAATGGAACCATTTAAAAATATAATATCTTTCTTTTTTTTTGCGGGCCATACATAAATAGGCAGAAAAGTCAACTTTGACCCACAAGCCACAGTTCAGCAACACTAGACTATTCCAACACTGACTTGAATCTATTATTTGCAATGTCAAATTGATAGTAGCGAGCTGAATATTGCATCTATTTTATTCAGTTAAATTGTGTTCTATGTAGAAGAGACTTATAAGATTTGTGCATTAGACATTAACAAATTATGAAGTAACAAACTTATAAAACAGCATTTCCAAAGTTACATTTATATATTTTATATACAGCAATATTTTGATTTCAGTTAAAAACCTGTCAGAAGTAATTATTTTCCAAAGAACATCACCATGACTCATGGTAAAAATGATTTATATTTAAATATTTCCTCCGTCATTAAGTAGAGGAAGATTGGATTAAAATAATGTCATAATATATCTCATGGCAATTTCAAATATAGACCAAGAGCTTTCTGCTATCTGAAACCTTCACTATAATATCACGGTTACACACTTTTTCTGTGATGTTACCAAATAACATCAAGTGACTTTATGACAATTTTAGTTATCATAATTGCTTAGAATGATGGAGAAAGAAATCTAAGACTGTAAACCAAAGTGTAGCTCTTTAACATGTTTCTTTTCATCAGAAAGAATTTAACTTTAGCATGTAATCTTTAGAAAAATATTTTTCTAACGTTTCTTTTCATCAGAAAGAATTTAACTTTAGTATGTAATCTTTAGAAAAATATTTTTTGCTCAAATATATGTGGTCACCCTATCTTCCCAGTTTTCCATGGAAAAACTTTAGATTCTCCATGAATGAATAAATGAAGACAGTAATGAAAATTATTGGTAACATAACAGACATGACATTAAAATCACTAAAAAAAATTATAACATGCCATAAGTTATATTTTTATTTTAATTTGAAAGTTTTAAGATAATGCCAGTCTTTTAGAGATGAGTTTATCAATGAAACGTTTTTGCAGAGAAATGGATAACCTTTTATATCTCCTCATATTTATTTTTTTAGAAATTACCTAGGGACAAGAAAGAGGCAATTTGTATTGATATGGTCAAATATAATAATTGCAGTAACCTAAGGGAAATCTTGCAATCAGGGCTTACATAAACAAACAGCAGATTCATTTCAGAATCAGGCCACCCACAAAACAAGTTAATAAACAGTGCCTTTCTACATCATAGCACACTCAAGGTCTTTCTTTTGAATATAGGCAAACAGCACTGAGTACAAGGAATAGGCAAAAAAATGACATTGTGTTTGACCTGAAACCATTTTACTTTTGTGAATATCAACGGACAGCTCTAGATGACTTTTGAATTGACTTTGAACTTACCACAATGTTAAAACCACATTATAAAATGCATAGAGATAGTATTACGTGTGCTATCGATATCATTCTTAAAATATCTTAATGGTTGGGACATCTGCAAGGCCACCAAGAACTTACACTCTTTCTGGATATATCTCACAGCTTAATGGTTTAATCAATTATTAAAAGAAGGGAAGAGCTGGTTTTGATAGAGCGAACATCCTTTTGTTTGTTTAAAAAAAAAACAAAACTACTCATGGAGGAGTATACGTATCAACTTGGCCAGGGAATAGTCTTCAGCTGTGTAATCAAACATTAATAGATGTGAAAGTATTCTGTAGAAGGGAGGAAAGTTTATAATGAGTTAATTATAAGTAACAGAGTTGCTCCTAGATACCTTGGGTGGGTTTGATTCAAAGAATTGAAAGCTCATAAGAACAGAGTTTAGGCTTCTTGGAAGAAAAATAAATTCTTCCTGTGCATAGCAGATTTGGCCTGTGCTTCAGAGTTATAGGCTGCTGTTTCTGATGGTCGGCCTTACAAATGTTGGACTTGCTTAGCTAGCCTTTATATTTTACCCAATGGGTCTTTTTCATTGGTGTAATCCTGGCTAAGACACCTAGATCCTCAATTAAAAATTTATAAAACATTCACCAAGATTCCCAAAGGGAAAGCAAATCATTTATAAAGTTAACTCCAAATACCTAGAGTTGCCAATAACAACGAAAACACCACCACCAGCAACAGCAACAAATCTAAACACCTGGAGATGGAGTAATACTGTCAGACGTGGGATATTAATCAGCCTCAGTGCAGAAAAGAGAATTTTGGCACTCCTGTTAGCTACTTTCCACCATCTTTCCTTTCCTTTTTTTTCTTTCTTTCTTTTTTTTTTTAAATCATTTCTTTTTAAGTTCAGGTGTTTACCTTGCTGAGTAGTGCAGCATCAAATGCCAGTGTAAAGATACATTCTGCCAAGGCTGGTCTCTCTATTGTCTATGTTCTGCCTGTGTCTGTGTAGACAGAGGCTACAATGATCTCAATGACCCCCAGCTTTGCAGAATCACAAAGGAATTTCTACAGATATAATTAAAGTTGGTTATGAATAGGGGGATTATCCTAGTAAGTTTAATTCAATACACATTAAAAAGCAGAATTTCTTCTCCAGTTCGGGATGGGGGAAGAAGTGAAAATTTTGAAACAAGATGGAGCTGTAGCTGGTTGAAAGAGGAGGGGAAGGACCAGAGTAGTCTCTGACGTGGAACAAGAAAATAGCGGCCTCTTTGTTGTTTTTTTTTTGTTGTTGTTAAACATAGGTGTGAATATTAATGCAATCATGGGGTACAAGGTGCTGGTTTTATATACAATTTGAAATATTTTTATCTAAATGGTTAACATAACCTTCGTGGCATTTTCTTGGTTATTGTGTGAAGACATTTATATTCTACACCTAGTAAATTTCACATGTACCCTTATAAGATGCACCGTAGTTGTGGTCCCACCAATTACCCTCCCTCTACCCATGCTCCACTGTCCCCTCCCCTCCCTATCCCCTTTCCCCATATTCTTGGGCTATAATTGGGTTATAACTTTCATATAAAAGCTATAACTTGGTTTCATAGTAGGGCTGAACGTTGAATACTTTTTCTTCCATTCTTGAGATACTTTGCTAAGAAGAATATATTCTAGCTCCATTCATGTAAACATGAAAGAGGTAAAGTCTCCATCTTTTTTTAAGGCTCCAAAATTGCGGCCTCTTTGAACCACAGGAACTTAATTGTGCTAACAACCTGAAACTGAGTCTTCTCTAGAGCTCTCAGAAAGATGATGGGCTTGACTGAAATCTTGAGTTCAACCTTTGATAACCCTGATGAAAGGGCCCAGTCAATCCTACTGAGATCACTCATGCAGAAATATAACGTAAAAAATGGGTGCCCCTTTATGCCACAGAGTTTGCAGTTATTTTTTCTACAATGTAAGAAAACTAACACAGGATCCACTATAAAACATCTGAGCCTCTACAGTACAAACAAAACATACTATTTTTTGTTGTATCACGAGAGTTCTGCACAGTACCTAACAGATAGTGTATGTTAAATATGTAATTATGTGAATGAAGGGAGAGCCAAAGAAAACCTCATTCTCTGACCTGTAATGAATTAGAATGGCCTCTTTCCCCACATTTTGGTGTATGTTGCCTCAGTGTAACACAAATAGACCAAATAATAACACAGGATTCTTCAAATTGGGGTGTTTTGTTTGTCTGTTTTTGAGGCACAGTCTGGTTCTGTTGCCTGGGCTAGAGTGCAGAAGTCATCATCACTTACTGCAACTTTTGGGCTCAAGTGATCCTCCTCCCTCAGCTTCCCCAGTACTTAAGACTAAGTGCATGCACCACCATAATTGGCTAATTTTTATGTTTTTTGTGGAGACAGAATCCCACCTGTTCCTTGGGCTGGTCTGGAATCCTGGCTTCAAGTCCCCCTCTTACCTTGTCCTCCCATAGTGCCAGCGTTCCAAGTGTGAGCCACCAAACCCAGTCTAGTTTTTAATATTCATAGATGATGATGTTTCAGTCATACCATACATATTATTATTTTATTTTAATTTTTGAAGTGTGACATTTTGTACAATTTAACATTTCTGGATTCGCCATGACTTAAGAAAATTATGATAATATAGAAAGGCCTACCAATTGTTTTACAATAAATTATAAGAACTAGACAGATAAGGGGAGAGTTTTTCTAAAAGTCTGGGCCTTCTTGAATTTATATTAATTCCAGTCTAGTAAGTATGCTACTCTATTAGAGGGGGCAAAGCATATATAACTTGGAAAAAAGCTGGGAAGTCACTGGATGCTCAGAGAGCCCAGAGGTTAAAGAATCAGATGAATCGTGTTATATTAGATGAACAAGGTCATATATAATTTCTTTTTTACCTTTTTACTTCTTTTCTTTCTTTTTTATTATTAATATTATTTCATAGCTGTTACATTAATGTGATCATGGGGCACCATACACTGGTTTTATAGACCGTTTGACACATTTTCATCACACTGGTTAGCATAGCCTTCCTGGCATTTTCTTAGTTATTGTGTTAAGACATTTATATTCCACATTTACTAAGTTTCACATGTACCCTTATAAGATGCACGCAGGTGTAATCCCACCAATCACCCTCCCTCCACCTATCCTCTCCCCACCCTCCCCTCCCTCTCCCCCTGTCCCCTATTCTTAGGTTGTAACTGGGTTATAGCTTTCATATGAAAGCCATAAATTAGTTTCATAGTAGGGCTGAGCACATTGGATACTTTTTCTTCCATTCTTGAGATACTTTACTAAGAAGAATATGTTCTAGCTCCATCCATGTAAACATGAAAGAGGTAAAGTCTCCATCTTTCCTTAAGGCTGCATAATATTCCATGGTGTACATATACCAAAATTTATTAATCCATTCGTGGATCAATGGGCACTTGGGCTTTTTCCATGACTTAGCAATTATGAATTAGGCTGCAATAAACATTCTGGTACAAATATCTTTGTTATGATGTGATTTTTGGTCTTCTGGGTATATACCTAGTAGAGGAATTATAGGATTGAATGGCAGATCTATTTTTAGATCTCTAAGTGTTCTCCAAACATCTTTCCAAAAGGAATGTATTAATTTGCATTCCCAAAAGCAGTGTAGAAGTGTTCCCTTTTCTCCACATCCACGCCAACATCTCTGGTCTTGGGATTTTGTGATATAGGCTAATCTTACTGGAGTTAGATGATATCTCAAAGTAGTTTTGATTTGCATTTCTCTGATGATTGAAGATGATGAGCAATTTTTCATGTCTGTAGGCCATGCGCCTGTCTTCTTCAGAGAAGTTTCTCTTCAAGTACCTTGCCCAGCCTGCGATGGGATCACTTGTTCTTTTCTTGCTTATACATTTGAGTTCTCTGTGGATTCTGGTTATTAAACCTTTGTTGGAGACATAACCTGCAAATATCTTCTCCCATTCTGAGGGCTGTTTGCTTGCTTTACGTACTGTGACCTGATCAAACTAAAAAACTTCTGCACAGCCAAGGTCACATACAAATTGTCTTTTAAAGGTAGAAATGATCGAACCTTGGACATTTGACAAATAATTTGGCTAAGAAATTATTTTGTTTGCTTCAGTATTGCTAAGGTTGATTAATTTGCAAATTATTCTTAGCGTCTGCTTTGAAGAATGGCAATACTTGAAATCCCAATTGGTATTAATACAATTTAGATGTTTTGAGACTATTCTCTTGAATGAGAAAACAGGGAATCTCAGTGGGACAGACCTTTTATACAATTATTTATAATATATTCTCTTTCATATGTTCAAAACACTGAGAAACTTCAAAGATATTAAAACAAAACCTGTGGAAAGTTTGTAGTTCTCTAGTTCCCGGGTTGACTGCATGTACTTCCCAACCTTAACTCTTAAGTGGCCATAATGTCCCCATTAGGCTGCATATGAAGGAAGAACTCTGTTGTCATTTGGCAGTAATTTCTTTGCAGTCGCTTGCCACCCTTGGTTACTTTTTCATAAGAAAGGTGAACCCTTCAGGATCATCGTAGGTCAAGTTGGAATTCAAGTTTATCAAACTCCACAGCCATCCCTCTTTTTGTCAGCAGCATAGATTTGGACAGTGCTAGAATTTGTTCAACACTCTGCTGGTCTATTGAAAACCCGCAGACTTGAGACAAGCAATTTAACATCTCAAAACCTCAGTTTTAAAATTTGTAAAATAGGGTTATAACAGTACCTAGGTTTAGGATATTTTTAAAGATGATATGAGCTAATTTCACTAAGACATTCACAAAAGCATTATTAACATTTATATCTTAAGAATGGTACCTGTTATTTACTATTATTAGTAATACAATTCATAATTCAATTGTAATTGTAATTCAAATTAGTAATTCATAATTTGAAATACCTTTATAAAAAATAGATACAAATGTAAAAGTAACTGAAAAAGACATTGGTGAAACACAACTCTGAAGTCTCACATGATATGTTCATATCCCATCATCCCCCATGAAGGGACCATGATGGTGGGTATGAGTGTTACTTCTTCCCTGATATTTAATGAGAATACAGAATTGTGTGGAATTTTAATGTTATTATGTTAATATTTCATACTAGGTAATCTGAAGATTACCTCTCTGTGGGTAAATGTTTTTCTTTTCATTTGTAGCATAAAGAAATAAACAAATATATAAATAACTCATTTTTCAGAACAGAAGACTATAATCATTTACTTGCCTAATCTCTGATAGTCAAAAAAGAAACTTAACCTGGTATTGTGTAGAATATATTTTTATCATAAGACTGTGGAATTCTCTTCTGCTCCCATTAATGAAAACATAAGCATGCTTCTAATTAGCCTAAATGTGCCCTGGAAATGCATAAATCTCTTAAAACAGATAGGAGAGAGGAAGGCTGGTCATCTGAATTCCAAATCTATTATATTCTGGAAAAAAAATAAAATTCTTTCTTCTAATTAAAATTATAGCCTCCATAATGAGCACTCTGTAATTAAAGATAAAAATGAATTAATCAAAGAAAAATATTTTGCTTCACTATATTAAATACCTATTTTAATAGTTATATTAATAAAACGGTTCTTAAATCTTCTTGGAAGGTATTAAGTTGTTCTTAATTACAGGGACTATAATTATGCAATGGAGTAGATATTCTCTCCTCGAGTGAGTAGATCTCCAAACAAATACACTAACATTTTTTAATAATTTCACACTATTAAATTCATAGCAACAATTATCTCAACAGCCACTGCGAACATCTTTGCAAATCTTTTCTCTTCATTTAGCACATTCTGCTGTCACTATGAGGAACTTTCTCTCTTTTAGTAATGGGATTCCACCTTGCCTAGACCATTTTTATTTTAATTTTCATTCTGTAGAGATGGACACTCTTGTCCATTCTTCTATTTAATCATCTTGCTCTCACTTTGAAGATCAAGTACACATGCAAGTTACTTTTACTATCTTTTCCCTGCTTTTGCCAAAAAAGTAAAAAATGAGCATGCATGATGTCTAACATAAAATTTTGGGTGTGTGGCTGTGATGTTGAAAGGTTACAAAAGTCAATTAGAGTCATGGAAATTACATGAATGCCTCAAGTGAAATGCCAATTACTCAGTTATTTGGTAAAATATGTTTTTTAATAATGTTCATGATAATAAGAAAGTAACTCCTCCTTATAAGCTTTTAGGTATTTTTTCCCCAAAATAGTTCTGAGCCATCATTATTTGACCTTTTTAGAAAGCTATGCTTAATTTACCTTATATTCCTGGCCCACATCTAAAACGTGTCTCCTTGTAGTGATTTTCCCTTCTCCAGTTTATCTTGCACTCCAGATATTCTTTTATTTAATCTGTCAGTGGAGTCAACAATGCCAGATACTGAATGTCAGGTTAGCTGACCTCTTCTGACTCCCACCCAAATAGGTTTCACCCTTATACATTACTTTAAATAATAAAGTATGGATTTGCAAATTTTTAATCTTCCCAGACAAAACGTTAAAGATTAATAAGAAATCAGTGAAAAAGTAATTTTTCTTGATACACGAATGAGGATGTGACTGCTTTGCTATAAAGACACACCAATTTTAAAAAAACTGCTTTGAGATAATTGTTTGAAAATTCAAAAGCATAAAATACATGGCTTAGCAACACATGGATGTTTTAGATAAAAACTTCGATTTGTTAATAAGTATATGCAGACAACACTGTCCCACACACAAACACCACAAAAAGAAAATTGAGAAGAAATAAATTACTGCTAATTTTTATTCTGTATGTTTCAAGGACAAAGGGCAATGGGCTGAATGGCTGGTAAAGGAAGTTATGTATGAATGTGACTGCTTTTTTCTTACCTTATGATACATAATGATGTTATTCTTTTTCTAATGTCCTCAATATTATATAAGAATTGGGCAAATTGTCTTGTTCACGTTCACACTACTGCCATTCATGAGAAAATCACTTCACACAAAACTAGTCTCCGTTTTGTTTACAAACTATTGTCACAAAAATGCTGTAATGTGGGAGGATTCAGGGAAGACCAAACAAAGCATTTGTAATCTCCTTTCCTTCCTTTCCCCTGTTGTAAGACACGGGTATAATTCTAATTTACCATTTTTATTAGATTTATGAATGATTAAGTAATAACACAGAACAGGTTAGATTAGGGTGTTATTTTATTGTTTTCAAATAACAGTGCTGTCCATTTGTGACTTAATTTGCAATTCCGTAGAATATGGGAAACTATGACTGTACTTTCATGATAATGATTCTGATGACGCTGGGAGATTACACCTATGAATGGAAACTATTTTATGACAATAATGAAATTTTGATCTTTAGTTCCTATTGACTTTCCATGTTAATGTATAATTTGTGTTGTATCAGTATGCAATAGTGTTATCTAAAAATTACCAAAAAGAGGAAAGTCCCACTTCAGAAGAGTGAACACAGCTTATAAATTAGACCAAGAATTTTGAATAAAAGCACATTTACTGGCTCAGATTTGTTCCAATCTCTGTAGGGGTAAGTTATTATTAAACACAGAATATGGAGAATTTATAAAGAGTAACTATGGCTTTCTTAATTATTTTAATGATTTTTTCCTTCCTATTCATTTAACGGGTATTCAACAAACTGTTCATTAGGGGATTTTATGTTTAATACTACTAATAAAATTAAATGAATAAGATATATGGTATCATTAAAGTAGCAAGTAAGAAAAATTCTGGTGCTGAAATAACTCTTTATTTGGGAAGTACCTAGAGATACATATGAATGTCATATTTCATGAGGTAAGTCTTCTACTAAAAACGATTACACCGTGAGGCCTACTTATCCCTTCCTCCCTGTAGAGGTATAAACACAAAGCATGTTTTTTTAAATTATAAAGTATACACTTTATGGGATATTAAAGTGGCTCCTAAATAAACAAAACAGAAAAATTACACAATTTGTAAAGCTTTGTCATTTATGAAAATGCTAACAAAATGTTGGTCTTATCTGCTCAAATTGCAATGATAAAGTCAACTACCATATGAACTGCCTATATAACATCTAAAATAATTATTAAAATAAATAAAATCAAGAGAGTGAGAATTTACATTAAACATAAAGAAACAGGCACCTCTCTTTAGGGAAGAGAGAGCATAAACAAGAATATCACTATTTCAGAAGCTATATTATAGATTTTCTAACCTCTTAATAAGGAACTTTTTAAATAGTAATAGCCCAGTAATCTTGAAATGGCTGATAATCTATAAGGGTTAGTCATTTATATTTTCAAAGATTATAAAAATCTTTTTTATTTTATTGCATTTCATATAAGATTCCAGAAAATAATAAAAGGAATAATCACTATTTAATGTATTTATTTTCTAATGGCTATTCATGTTTAATTTATATTTTATTTTAATAACTTTCTTGCATTTTAAAACAATGAAAATCCATTCTATTAATTTTAAATATTTTCTTAAGAGGTGTACAATGATATTTTTTAAAAAAGCTATTTGAAGTATTTCTTGTATCACCTTGAAAGCAATTTTGATCAATAAAAATCATAAGACTGCATTATATCTCCTAAACATAATGACAAAATAAGAATTTAAAGATCTATAAGTCAATCCACTAGTGAATTAATAGTCACTTGGATTGATTCCATGTCTTTGTGATTGTGAATTGTGCCGCAATAAATGTTCAGGTATAGACATAATGATTTTTTTTTTCCCTTTGGTTAAATACCCAGTAGTGGGATTGTTGGATTGAAGGGTAGGTCTACTTTTAGTTGTTTGGAGAATCCCCATACTGTTTTCCATAGAGGTTGATGAAAGTATTCAGTATACTTAAGTGTTCGTGTTTCTTACTAATACCTGCATAATTAACACAGAACAATTACAGCTAGCAGCTGTCTTTGGTAGGAGATTGATTATGCCAAAACAATGGGTATTAAGAAAAAATTACAAAATTTAATGTTCAGTGATTCTAAGAGTTCAACAATAAAATGTCTTTGTATTGAAATATTGTTCTAGAAATAGCTATTTTAGCTTATAGAAGACTCTAATATATTGTAAGAAAGGAAATATTGAATCTTCATAGTTGAGAAGAAATCTCTCTCTTTCTGTCTTTCCCCCCCTCAAACTCCTAGCAAATCTTCCGTCATCAATTCAATACATATTTATTAAGTTTATACTACAGGAAATATCTAGCTCATTTCAAATGTGGCTATTTTAAATGAGTTGTAGGGACCATGGAGTATGGCTAAGAGGAAATCTTTCTCATGTACAGGGCATTGAATATTTCAAACAAATTCTGACTTTTTAACTTGCTGCTATGTCCATCATCTCAAGCCCATAGTTTACTAATAAAAATGTCATCAGTAAGTCAGTGTTACTGCTTTTTTACTGTTTGATATAAAAATAAAACAATATTAATGTGAGTGATCAAACACCAAATGTCATATTTTTCAGAATCAGGATGGTATTTTATAGAGAGACTCTTTTAAGGTAGAGTATTTTTTGAACAACAGGAATAGCAATATTTTATCCATGTCACAGCTATATTTTTGATAGTGAATGATGTAAAGTTGGACAAGGGAAACTAGATAAGGCCTATAAATTCTAAGACAACAAACAAAAATGTGACTCATATTTTACAGAAGTTTAGTTGGAGCTAAATTAGTCGACATTCTTCTTTCCTACAATAATAGTAAGCACACTTTGACATATAACCCAGGTGATGAAATTTCTCCAGTTGCAATAGCCGTCAAACTATAGTCCCAATAGAACTACCCTGTTTCCCCGAAAATAAGACATCTTCCGAAAATAAGACCTACTTACAGGAAAGGTAAGACATCCCCTGAAAATAAGACCTAGTGCATCTTTGGGAGCACACCTTAAAATAGGACACTGTCTTATTTTCAGGGAAACAGGGTATTACTGTTACATTTATACTATCAGTTTGAATTATTTTATACAAAACAAAGGGATCATATCTACATTGTTAAAATTTGGCATGGAAAATTAAAGATGATAGATGTAAAAATATTATGACAGTTATCAATTTTCCTCATTAAAAAAATAAATATTTCAGGTTTTCAAGCTCACTTATCTGCAAAAATTGTTTTATGTATAGAATATTTAATTTACTTAATGCTTACTATATTGTAAATATAAAAATGAAACAAAAATAGAGGAAACATTATATATACTCAGGGAGCTATCTCTATATTTCTTGGAGCTCTATTTATCTATACATTTGTGTACCTTTATATATGAATGTGCGTGTGCGTTTAGATAACTATAATTATTTAAATAACTATAATTCATCTATATTTTGCTTTTCTCAGAAATGCACAAAACTCAGATGCCATAAATGCATAGAAAAATGTGCCAATATAAAAACAAAAATAATAATTAAAAATCTAAGTGACAAAATACAATGTTTTCATTTTTGAAGGACAAAGTGTTTTGTTTCTATACAAATTTTCATACAAACTAACCGAATTCCACAATCAAATAAAAAACCTGATGAAAGACTTGCACATATTTTGAATGGTCTAGAGAAGAAGGTACATTAAAAATGGCTTATAAGCATAAAAAATGTTGTTTAACCATCCTAAAACATTAATTTCTTACTAGTTATACAGACATGATTTGAGACTATATAGCATAGGGCTAAATAATTTGAATTAATATGTCCGATAAACCTTTACTTCACAAACTATAGGAGAAATATAAATGTATGCATATATACTAAGTCGGGGTACATCAGTACAATATGGTATACAATGTGATAATTGGTATAATCAGGAATCAGAAAAAGAATGATAACTATCAGTTAAAAAACTGATTATCTTACATAACATTCCTTCCAATCATCTCCTCTCTAAAAGAATAATTTTGGTATTATCTTTCTAATTTTAGACTCTCATCTTAGAATGAATTATATTGGATCTAAAGAATTGATGGAATTAGTATAAAGTAAAAGAACAATAGAAAAAAATGGTTTATAGTCATGCCTCAGTGAACATGAGGATATGCTCTGAGAAATGCATATTTCGGCGATTACTTTATTGTGGGAGCATCATGGAGTGTACTTATGCAAACCAGAAGGTGGGGTAGCCAACTCACACCTGGGCTATATTGTATAGCCAGTTGGTATTCACTTATGTAGCATATTGCTGTACTGTACACCACAGGCAACTGTGATACAACAGTATTTGTGTATTCAAACATATATAAGCATAGAAAAGTTGCAGTAAAAATACAATGTAAAAGATCAAACATGGTGCCCCTGCATAGGACACTCTCTATGAATGGATCTCGCAGAACTGCAAGTCTCACCGAGAGAGTTGTGAGTGACAAGGCGGGCCCAGCACATTCCTGCACACTGCCGTAGACCTTGTGAACACTAGAAACTTAGGACACATTCAATTTAAAATATTATTTTTTCTTTAATAATTAACTCTCTTACTGTAACATTTTTACTTTATCAACTTTTAAATATTTTGACTCTTGTAATAACACTTGCTTTCCTCTACTTTTGATTTTTTAAAACTTTTTGAAAATTTTGTTAAAAACTAAGACCGAAACACGCACATCAGCTTATACCTAAATAAGGTTAAGTTCATCAATATCCCTGACTTTCATCTCCATATTTCATCCCACTGGAAGATTTTCAGGGCAACACCACATGCGGAGCAATCGTTGCCTATGATAACACCGCCTTCTCCGAGATACCTCTTGAAAGACCTGCTTGAGGTTATTTTGCAGATGAATTTTTGTTTAATAGGTATAAAAAGAACACTCTAAAATAACAATAAAAAGGTTAATATAATAAACATATAAGCCACAGACTATTTATACACAGTAATTTATTATCCATACATAATTATATGACTGGAAGTACAGGAGGTTTGATCACAACAGCCGCAACATAAGCACGTGAGTATTGCCTGTTCTCAATGCAAGAGGGTTTCAGCTCCGTTAAACTGTTGTGGGACTACTGCTGTATATGAGGTCCATCACAGACTGAAGTGCTGGTATGTGGTATGTGAATGTATCATCTTTGAAGTATCAAAAAAGAAATGCCAGTGATCTGATTGTTCATGTGATCTGCTCACATCTGAAAGTATTTCCTATTCTTTTTCTTTTTTCTTTTGAGACAGATTCTCAGTCACTCTGGGGTTGAGTGCCATGGTCTTATAGCTCACAGGAGCCTCAAACTCTTGGGTTCAAGGGATCCTCTTGCCTCAGACTGGGACTACAGGTGCTGGCCACAATACCTGGCAGGGTCTTGAGCTTTGTGGTCTAAATGTTTGTATTCCCTCAAATTACATATGTTAAAATCTTACCCCGAAGCATGGTAGCATTTGGAGGCAGGGGTTTTGGGAGGTGATTAGGTCAGAGGGAAAGCCGTCAGGAAAAGGATAAGTATGATAAGGCTTCAGAGAACTACTGTGCCATTTCCTCTTATGAGGACTCAGAAGGAAAGGGCCCCTATGAGAAATGGGCCTTTACCAGACATCAAATTGGCTGAACCCAGCCTCCAGAATGTGAAAAATAATCACTTGTTTATGAGTTAATACAGTTTATGATGTTTTCCTTGTTATCATCTTGAACTGGCTGATGGTTTATCTTGTGAAAATTCAAAAGGGAAACAATTATATAATATTGATGAGGTGCCTATAAATTTAGATAGAAGGTGCACTGAAACAGAAATGACCAAGGCAGTATGCTGAGGATGTCACTTTAAAACACCCTGAAGGGAGCCCATAAAAGTATATGACTATTAGGACGGCACCTGTGGCTCAGTCGGTAAGGCGCTGGCCCCATATACCGAGGGTGGCGGGTTCAAACCTGGCCCCGGCTAAACTACAACCAAAAAATAGCTGGGTGTTGTGGCGGGCACCTGTAGTCCCAGCTACTCAGGAGGCTGAGGCAAGAGAATCGCTTAAGCCCAGGAGTTGGAGGTTGCTGTGAGCTGTGTGAGGCCACGGCACTCTACCAAGGGCCATAAAGTGAGACTCTGTCTATACAAAAAAAAAAAAGTATATGACTATTACATACCCATCATAATTAAAAAAAAAAACACCATGAAGTCCTTGTTACTGTACATGAATTTCTGACTGCATGCCAAGCTGCTTTTCCATATATGATGGCAAATAGCCTACCGCATTTCTCTTCTTAATTCTTGGATTTTGTGTACGGAGGCTAGATACAGCAAAAATCGTCTACAAGATACAGCCGATATAACTTCCAAGTGATTGACCTTTTCTTCTCTCTGGCAGGTTTTGTATATTTGAATTTAATTGAACTAAACATAATGGAAAATTCAGGCATGGAGCCAGCACCCTGCTTGATTGACCCTGTTCTGAATGCCAACTCCTGAAGGAGCTTCAAGAACAGACCATCCTCTCCAGGTGGAGTTTAAAATGGAGTTTGTTCCTGAGCAAAACCACACCTTACGCACCTGCCACAACTGGGCAGAGCTCCTCCAAGACTTTACCTGTGAACACATTGAGTTCTCTTGGTGGAAGCAGTTGGAGTATTAGTCAAACCATCCATCTTTTATCGGGGTTTGATAATCATAAGAACTCAAATGGATAATGAACAATCTTCCATGTTTCCTATGCTGTTTCAACAATTCTTTATACAAACAAGGTCTACATTGTATCTGAGCCTTGAAAGGAAGACTGAAATTTAAAGGTCATGAAATTGTAGAAAATCTTACCATGAGAGCATCTCTGCAGATGGGGCAGATATGGGAAGGAAATAAAAGTCATTTGTAAGATTTTCCCTTGTCTGTACTAACATCAGGCAGGTAATCAAAACCTGTTTCATTTAAAAGTTGTTAAAGATTTTTACAAAGTTTAAAGTCAATATGGCTATAACAAGACCAATTTTGCCAAAAGGAATATATGCATTTTAAATTGAATCCAAAATTTATGGAATATAATAATTAGAGGCCTATTGCATATATTTTCATTTAACTACATATTTCTGGTTCTTTGTTCATTTTGAGGCAGGTAGAAAGGTTTCTGGGTGTATTTCAAATGTTCCGTAGACTTAGGCATCAAATAATGTCAAATGTTTTAGATGGTAGAGAAAGTCCTGACGATATTTATTCTCGTAACTACTACACAGTAAATCTAGTTGTTGGGGAAAAAAACACATTTTTTCCTCTGAGCTCTATTTTGGAAATATGATTCAGTGAAATGATAAAGAAAATACACAAATGTCAAACAATAAAATGGTGTTGTATCAACTATACTTGTAATAAGGAAACTGCATGTTAATTGCAAAAATTTATATAAATATCAACTCTTCCTTGGGCTGATTACTATGTAGTTCTGAGATGTATGTGTACCCACAGAAAGAAGAAGAATGACTTACTCCTGATAGATTTTATTCTTTGCCTTAGGTGCACTGATATTTCCTTGAAACACTCCCAGTGAATTTCCTTTAATTCTTTAAAAATTACTTTCCCTCATTCTGTATATAGCCATACACACATTTCAAGATAATTTATTTTCTCATAAAACTTCAAACATCAATCTAGGATCTCTTAACATCAAGTTCAGCACTATATTGTGTTTTCAATATTTAGACTCATAATAATGCTAAAACTTGTGTATATTGTTTGTAAATTGAGATACTGATACCCTACATTCTTCTGTTTCGATGACTGAATTGTGACTGTTTGCCATCAATGTTGCTTTCATATCACACAATGAACACCAGAAAAAGAATCAAGTGTAATTAATCCCAATCCATTATGTTTTAATATAAGAACACAAATGATATACTAAAAATAACAAGGCTTTTGAGAAAGGAGAACATTCTATGCCTTGAAAGGCAAGCAAACACACAAAATTCTTCCTTCAAATCACTAAGGAATTTAAACAGTGTTTGAATCATTATTGGCAAGAAAATGGCCCAAGCACAATTCTAAAGTAATTATTTGTAATATATTCCAAAAATAATTATTTTTCATACTATTGGTTACAATTAACATAGAAGAAGAAAAAGCAAAAGAAGGTGAAAGAAAAGAAGTCTCTGAGGAGGAGGAAAGAGAAGAAGACAAAATTCTGGAGAATGGGAAGATAATGCAATTAAGAAACAGCTATTTCAGAAACATTTTGATCTTTTAAGGGTACATATTGTATGAAGTTTTTTTTTTTTTTTTAATATACACAAAATAAAATGTACTTCACTATTCTTTCTTATTTTTCTTTTCTTTGAGAGAGGGGTCTGCTCCATCATCACCCAGGCTGATGTACAATGGTATGGTCATAGTTCACTACACCCTCAAACAGCTGGGCTCAAATGATCTTCTCCCTCTCAGTCTCCTGAGTCACTGGTATTAAAGGCATGTGCCACCATGTTCTAATGTTTTTTTTGTGTGTGTGATTTTTTGGCCGGGGCCAAAATATACTAAAAATATACTATTTTTAGTATATCATTTGTGTTCTTATATTAAAACATAATGGATTGGGATTGGAAGTGAACCCACCACTTCCGGCATATGGGACTGGCGCCCTACTCCTTGAGCCACAGGCACCGCCCGTTCTAATGTTTTTTATTTTGATATTTTTTTGTAGACGGGGGTGGGGGGTCTCCCTATGTTTTTCAGACTGGACTCCATCTAGCTCCTGGCCTCAAGTGATCCTCCATTCTTGGCCTCCGAATGTGCTGGGATCACAGGAGTGAGTCATTATACCCAGCCAGAATCTACAGAATCTAATTCTTGTTGTGAGTTTCAATCAGAATATTTAGAAATAATCTGTTCTCAAAAGTCAACAAAATATATTTTATTAGAAATACTATTTATATTTTAAATATTAAAGACATATAAAAACAATTTTTGAATCAAACAAAGGTAATTGAGTTATCTCTCACTTCAAGCATTTATTTCTTTGTGTTAGGAGCATTCCAATTACACTTTTTTTTAATTTATAAACATACCATAATTTATTGTTGACTAAAATCACTTTGTTGTACCATCAAGTATTGTTCATTCTAACTGTATTTATGCCTTATCAAAATATGACCGCTGCCTTAAAAAATATATGGAACTATTATGTAAATATAATAATTAAAAATAAAAATGTTTTTAAAAATTGAGTTTTTGACAGAAGCCATAATGCAGTTTTAAAACTAAAATCTCATTTAATATTTAAAAAATTCCATCTCATTAAAATTTATAATTCAGATTTAAATATACTTTAAGTTAAATTTCTGTCAATATTGCTCACATGTTGAAATAAATGGCTAAAGTAAAACTTATGATCAAAAAGTTCTATAAAATTGTTGGACACAAGTTTAAATTTTTGCTTCATTCTTGAATTATACAAGTATTTCCCAGATATTTTTGTATCATATAGTCTGATGATTACTCTTAACAAAAGAAAAAAACAATATTTTTGAAGTATATTATATGAAATTGTTATACAGTATTTTTCTACTATTTCAGAGTTGTTCTACAACTAAATCTTTTTTTTTTTAATTTCTAATTAATGTGACCAAATCACAATATTTGAATTTGTTAGGTAGAGTCCATCTTGTATTTATGTCCTATACTTAAAAGGTGTGCCATACACCACTACATTGTGCCCATTCAGGGGGAGAACACCAAAACTCTCTCTCCTGTCTCCCCTCCCCTGTTCCCTTTCTCCCCAACTTGAATTGAAAAGAGTTTCTCCTAGGTGGATGTGAATTAGATTTTCTACTGGATTGATATTAGCATTGAGTGAAATGGCATTTGCTTCTCCATTCTTGCGATACTTTACTGGGAAGAATGTGCTTCAACTCCATTCAGGTTAATACAAAAGATGTAAAGTCTCCATCTTTTTATGGCTCCACCATACGCAAACACCACAGTTTATTAATCCATTCATCAGTTGATGGGCATTTAGATTGTTTCCACATTTTGGAGATTATAAATTGAGCTGTGATAAACAATCTAAGGCATACGTCCTTATGATAAAATGGTTTTCTTTTTCTTCTGTGTAGATGCCTAGTAGTGGGATTGACTGGTCAAATGGGAGGTCTAATTTGAGTTCTTTAAAGATTATCCATGCTTTTTCTCCAAAGAGGCTGCCTTAGTTTGCAGTCTAACCAACAGTGTATAGGTGGTCTCCTCTCTCATCTATTCCAGCATCTACAACTTTGGGATTTTGTGATGTAGCCTAATCTTACAAGGGTGAGGTGAAACGTCAGGGTGGTTTTTATTTTCATTTCTCTGATGATTAGGGACAATGAGCATGTTTTCAAATGTTTGTTAACCATTCATCTGTATTTCACTAATGAATATAAATGCAAAAATACTCAAAATAATCTTAGCCAATAGATTACAGCTACACATTAAAAAAATTATGCATCACAATCCAGTAGGCTTCATCCTCAAACTGCAAGGGTGATTCAACATACGGAAATCCATAAATGTTATATACCATATCAAAAGATGCAAAAATAAACACCATATGATCCTATCAATAGATAAAGAAAAAGCATTTGAAAAAATTCAGCATCCTTTACTAATAAGAACACAAGAATATAGGCATAGGTGGCACATTTCTAAAACTGATTGAATCCATCTAGGACACCTACAGCTAATATCATACCGAATGGAGTAAAACTGAAAGCTTTTCCACTTAGAACTGCAACCAGACAAGGATGTCCTCCATTGCCACTACTATTCAACATAGTTCTGGAAGTTCTAGCCGATGCAATCAAGCAAGAGAAGGATGTAAAGGGCATCCAAATGGGGGCAGAGAAAGTCAAACTCTTGCTCTTTACTGATGATATGTTGTTATACTTAGAGAAACCCAGACCCAATCACAGGACTCCTGGAAGTGATCAAGAAATACAGTAATGTCTCAGGGTATAAAATCAATATCCACAAATCACTAGCCTTTATATATGCCAATAACAGCCAAGTTGAGAAACTAATCAGATACATATTTCCTTTTACAATAGCTTTAAAAAAAATGAAATACCTAGGTAAATACCTAACAAAAGAGGTGAATGACCTCTACAATGAGAATTATGAAACCTTAAGAAAAGGGGTACAGAAGCCATAATAAGTGGAAGGACACACCCTATTTCTGCAGGGAGGAGTCAACATTGTTAAAATGTCTATACTTTCCAAAGCAATCTATAGATTCAATGCCCTCCACATTAAAATACCAAATTATACTTTAAAAATTTGGAAAATAGTTCTTCATTTCAGATGGAACCAGAAAAGCCACATACAGCCAAGACAATTCTTAGTAATAAAAATAAAGCCAGAGACATCACTCTACCAGACTTCAGGCTATATTACAAGTCTGCAATGATCAAAACAACATGGTTTTGGCACAAAAATAGAGACATAGACATTTGGAACTGAACAGAAAACCAAGATATGAAACTAATCTCATATAGCCATCTGATCTTTAACAAACCCAACAAAACCATACACTGGGGAAAAGAATCTATTTAATAAATGGTGCTGGGAGAACTGGCCAACCAATGTAAGAGATTGAAAATTGACCTACACCTTTCGCCACTTACAAAAATTGATTCAAGATGAATAAAACATTAAATCTAAGGCAGGAAATTCTACAAATCCTGGAAGAAAGTAAGGGGAAATTCTAGAAGACGTTATCCTGGGGAAAGATAATATGAAGAAAACATTCATGGCAATTGCAACAAAAATTAACAAATGGGACTTAATTAACTTGAAAATTTTCTCCACAGGTAAGGACACAACAATCAAAGCAAAAAGAAACAAAGGTAAACTCTTAGAAGTAATCAAGGAATACAGCAGTGTCTCGGGTTACAAAATCAGCATTCATAAATCGGTAGCCTTTATATATACCAACAATAGTCAAGTTGAAAAAACAGTTAAGGACTCTATCCCATTCACAGTTGTGCCAAAGAAGATGAAATATTTGGGAATTTATCTAACAAAGGACGTGAAAGATCTCTATAAAGAGAACTATGAAACTCTAAGAAAAGAAATAGCTGAAAATGTTAACAAATGGAAAAACATACCATGCTCATGGCTGGGAAGAATCAACATTGTTAAAATGTCCATACTACCCAAAGTAATATATAATTTCAATGCAATCCCTATTAAAGCTCCACTGTTATACTTTAAAGATCTTGAAAAAACAACACTTCGTTTTATATGGAATCAGAAAAAACCTCGAATAGCCAAGACATTACTTAGAAATAAAAACAAAGCAGGAGGAATTACGCTACCAGACCTCAGACTATACTACAAATCGATAGTGATCAAAACAGCATGGTATTGGCACAAAAACAGAGAAGTAGATGTCTGGAACAGAATAGAGAACCAAGAGATGAACCCAGCTACTTACCGTTATTTAATCTTTGACAAGCCAATTAAAAACATTCAGTGGGGAAAAGATTCCCTATTTAACAAATGGTGCTGGGTGAGTTGGCTGGCCACCTGTGGAAGACTGAAACTGGACCCACATCTTTCACCATTAACTAAGATAGACTCTCACTGGATCAAAGATTTAAACTTAAGACATAAAACTATAAAGATACTAGAGGAGAGCAGGGAAAACCTTTGAAGAAATCAGTTTGGGCGAGTATTTTATGAGGAGGACCCCAGGGCAATTGAAGCAGCTTCAAAAATACACTACTGAGACTTGATCAAACTAAAAAGCTTCTGCACAGTCAAGAACACAGTAAGTAAAGCAAGCAAACAGCCCTCAGAATGGGAGAAGATATTTGCAGGTAATGTCTCCGACAAAGGTTTAATAACCAGAATCCACAGAGAACTCAAACGCATTAGCAAGAATAGAACAAGGGATCCCATTGCAGGCTGGGCAAGGGATTTGAAGAGAAACTTCTCTGAAGAAGACAGGCGCACAGCCTTCAGGCCTTCAGACATATGAAAAAATGCTCATCATCTTTAATCATCAGAGAAATGCAAATCAAAACTACTTTGAGATACCATCTAACTCCAGTGAGACTAGCCTATATCACAAAATCCCAAGACCAGAGATGTTGGCGCGGATGTGGAGAAAAGGGAACACTTTTGTACTGCTGGTGGGAATGCAAATTAATACATTCCTTTTGGAAAGAGATATGGAGAACACTTAGAGATCTAAAAATAGATGGTCCATTCAATCCTGTAATCCCTCTACTGGGCATATACCCAGAAGGCCAAAAATCACATCATAACAAAGGTATTTGTATCAGAATATTTATTGCAGCCCTATTCATAATTGCTAAGTCATGGAAAAAGCCCAAGTGCCCATCGATCCACGAATGGATTAATAAATTGTGGTATATGTATACCATGGAATATTATGCAGCCTTAAAGAAAGATGGAGACTTTACCTCTTTCATGTTTACATGGATGGAGCTGGAACATATTCTTCTTAGTACAGTGTCTCAAGAATGGAAGAAAAAGTACCCAATGTACTCAGCCCTACTATGAAACTAATTTATGGCTTTCACATGAAAGCTATAACCCAGTTACAATCTAAGAATAGGGGGAAGGGGGAAAGGGAGGGGAGGGAGGGGGGAGGTAGGTAGAGGGAAGGGGATTGATGGGATTACACCCGCGGTGCATCTTACAAGGGTATATGTGAAACTTGGTAAACGGTCTGTGAAGCTAGTGAATGATGCCCCATGATTATATCAATGTACACAGCTATGATTTAATAATAATAAAAAAAAAGAAACAAAGGCATACAGGGAGAGGGAAAGCAAATATGTAACAGGAAAGGAAACAAACAAAAGTAAAGTGAGCTTGGCACTATCACATGCACTTGTAGTTTCAGCTACTCAGGAGGGTGAGGTGAGAGTTAAGACCAGCCTAGGGAATATAGCGATATCTCATCTAAACATTTCAATAAAAATGTTTAAAAGTGTGTACAAACTTGAGTACTGAATTATTTTAAGGAATCAAATGTAATTTGATAGTGGAGATAGAATCACCTACAAATAACAGTTTAGATGCTTTGGAAACTGTTCATTTCATATTTAGTATCAGAATTAACATTTTCTCAGGAATTGAATCCAGACTCCGTATGTAACCTTAGGAAAATTATTGAATATCTCTGAGTCACACTATGTAAATCTGCACATTGGAGAATCGTCATTCTCAGCTTTCAAATTTAAATTTGTATGGCAATGAACACATATTTTTATTAAGGGTTTATCATGTAGTAACAACAAAATCTATTATTATAATTCCCAAATCACTTCCGTATTTTGTTACTTAAAAGAGTCATCTGCCAGTGATTTAGACATTAACAAAGAGTTATTGAGCTTCTTCTCAGTACTTCTTACTTTCCAAGGTCCTAGAAATACAGTAGAAATTAAAAAAAAAAATCCTAATCTCATGGGCCAAATAATTTAGTGGGGGAGATAATTAATGAATATATAAAATATCTGATGGTGCTAACAAATAATAGAAAACAATATAAAGTAGGGAAAGAGAGACATAAAAAGAAAATGAGAGGTTGTGTACTAATGTATTTAGGATGTTCAGACAATGTCCTTGTAAGATAATATTAAAGATCCAGCAAAAGTGAGGAACAATCCACGTAGGTATCTATAGAAAAGCATTCCAGGCAGAAGGAATTGTAAGTGCACCCCCCCGCCCCCCCAGGCCTATGCCTGTTGATGGGTAGGAGAACAGCAAGGAGGGCACAGTGGTTAGAGTATAGCATGTGAGGGAATGTGCCAGAAGGTTTTGGGAAGGTAGCAGGAGTGAATATTTAGGGTCTTAATCATTATAGTTTGGATCTATGATTTTATTCTTGGGAACAAAGTCATTAGAGTTTGGGAAGAAGAGAGATGTGTTGTGATTTAACATTTGGCTACTGTAAAATGATGAGAATCTAGGATCTAGAATGAAGGCTGAGTGACATTTGCAGAATACCTTTTTTCAAATAAGTGATGTAGATGCCTTTTAATACTGTCAATCTGTAGATGGTATAAAAAATATTTGGATTCTAGGTTTACTTTTGAGGATGTCTATAGAACTTAGTGATGGATTCAATGATGAACAGTAGAGACTTCAACACTTTAAAATAAAACAAGCATAGGGGCAGTGCCTGTGGCTCAGTGAGTAATGCACCGGCCCATATACCTAGCTAGGGTAGTGGGTTTGAACCCAGCCCCGCCAAACTGCAACAACAAAAAAAATAGCCGGGCGTTGTGGTGGGTGCTTGTGGTCCCAGCTACTCGGTAGGCTGAGGCAAGAGAATCACCTAAGCCCAAGAGCTGGAGGTTGCTGTGAGCTATGATGCCATAGCACTCTACTGAGGGTGACGAAGTGAGACTGTGTCTCTAAAAAAAATAAATAAGTAAATAACAAATAAAACAAACATAATTATAACATTTACAAATGCAATGTTCGTGTTGATTCCATAGTAAGTAATGGATGCAAAATACAGAAAAAATAAAGTATAACCAAAGACACAAGGAAGGGCTTTTTCTTTTAAGGCACAATTTTCACAGGAATCAGAGTTAATTACTTTGAGCTCTAAAACTACAGATTTAAAAGAAAAATATGTGCTGAAACATTTACATTCTACATTTACCAAGTTTCGCAAAGATTTAATAAAAAAATAAATAAATAAATAAAAGAAAAATATGCCTGAAGATGTAAGGAATCTTTCATTCTGAGGAATATCAGTAGGATCTATTCCAAGCCTCAGTTACATACGTACATTAGCAAGTGTTAGATCTACCACTATACCGGGGACATTGCTCAGCTTTACAAACCTCTTGTTAAGATCATCTAAATCCATTCTTTTTTAATGAGAACAGTAGGCAGATGTATGACCTAAGATGCTTAGGATAAATGTACATTTTGGCTAAATACAGACTTCCGTAGTAAGTGATTACTAACAGTGCTTCATAGAATAATTTTACTATATGTTTTTCCCAACCAGTTATGATGACAGATTTTTTTTTTTTTTTTTTTTTTTTTGGTTTTTGGCCGGGTCTGGGTTTGAACCCGCCACCTCCGGCATATGGGACCGGCACCCTACCCCTTGAGCCACAGGCGCCACCCAAGGAATTGCTTTTTTTTTTTTTTTGTAGAGACAGAGTCTCACTTTATGGCCCCCGAGGGCCGTGGCATCACACAGCTCACAGCAACCTCCAACTCCTGGGCTTAAGCGATTCTCTTGCCTCAGCCTCCCGAGTAGCTGGGACTACAGGCGCCCGCCACAACGCCCGGCTATTTTTTGGTTGCAGTTTGGCCAGGGCTGGGTTTGAACCCGCCACCCTCGGTATATGGGGCCGGCGCCTTACTGACTGAGCCACAGGTGCCGCCCCATGATGACAGATTTTCAAATGAAGTTAGCTTTATTTGTCAGAAAGATTTTTTTTTTTATTTATAAAACCTTATTTGGGTCAATTTATTTAATTAAATATTTTGACCTAGCTTTTTAAAACATAAACAAGCTTGTGCTTTTTCTTGGATATTTTGGCATTTAAAAAAAAAACAAGTTGAGCCCGGCATGGTGGCTCACGCCTGTAATCCCAGCACTGTGAGAGGCTACAGAGGCAGAATTGCTTGAGCTCAGATAGATTTGAAAGAAAAGTATGTCTGAAGGTGTAAGGACTCTTTCATTCTGGAAAATACCCAGTAGCATCAAGCCTCAGACGAACCTTAGGGGGAGTGAGACCCACACTCATTAAAAAAAAAAAAAAAAAAAAAAAACAGCTGGTGCCTGGCTGGCACCTGTAATCCCAGCAGCTTCCGGAGTCTTTGGGATGCCCACACCCTGAGTCTGAGGTTGCAGTGAGCGATGACGCCATTGCACTCTGCTCAGGGCATAGGGCGAGACTCTGTCTCAACAACAACAACAACAACAACAAAGAGTCATTTTTTTCATTTAAAAAAATTAGCTTTGAAGTGAAGAAATAAAAGGATAACTTTCTATAATCTAAAACCTTTAATAGATTGATTAAGCTGTATGATTTCTTCATATAAATAATCTCACATAAGTAACAATTGTGGACTAAAATTCTGTATGTCTAATGTTATCCACACTTAGGTCCAGAGATGGATACATTATAAACCTAAAAGGACCTTTACCATTACTTCAGAACATCCTGGGGGAGCGGAGTTAGTACACCCAGGGCATCTGTATGACATATTTAAGAACATTTACTGTTTAGCATCAGAAAATTCAATGCATTTAATAGATTCATCAAATCTCCAGTAAACATACAAAGCCTTCTCTTCTCTTGGAACCATTAGTTCAAGTTGGGCCCCAATGAAAAAAACTTCACAATGCTTCACATCAGAGTCCTTGAGCTACCATCCTATTCACATGGGCCTAAAGAAAAGGATTTTCTTTGAGCTATAGCATTCTCCATATTCATAAATACTGCCACATAAAATAATTCTATAAATCATTTAGTACCTTAGTGAACTTCCTTATTATAGAAATGAATAGTTATGAGGAGCAGAATTACACATAAACTTATCCAGTTCCTAGTGAATGCACCAAGGTGTGCAGGCAGATACATGCTGAAAACTTAAATGGGCAAATCTTCTAAATGCTCATGAAAAATTCAGTATCTTTACATTTAGCACACCACCTTTTTTAAAAGTAGGCCATTTTAATATTAAGAATGTCTTGTTTTCCCACTTTGGAATATTTTTAATTATTAATATTTCAAATCCTAAATACCAGGAGATCCTCAAGAGTATTTTCAGAATTCCTGAACAATTTCAGGGGCTATTTCAAAACAAAGAGAGAATGATGTGTCTGTAACCTCTGCAGCCCCTTCTTGTCTTACATAAAGGGCATCTGTGCATAAATAAATACACACTGCACGGTCTATTTCTACTTGATTGAGTGGACATGAGCACTCCAGATACCACACTCCGGCTAACCTCAATGAATGAAATAGAAAATGAAAATGAAAAGAGAAATAGATAATACCTATTTTTGGAATCATACCTGTGTTATATTTTTTAGAAATTGATCCAATAGTATTTCCAATAGGTCATTTGATATTCTTCAGTTTTGATAGCTTATGTAAACTGTGGCAAAACTTAAAATTATAGTACATACAAGATTTGGAATTAAGCTCTTTTGCTTATTAGGAGAACAATTCAACATTAACCAAAAAAATATATATTTTATTTAATAATTTACATCTCAAATAAATTTAAGAATGCTTTCAATGAAAATGTCATGTTATACTGAAATTGAACCTCTCATTTTACTCAACAATTTGCTTTTCCTTTTTTTCTTAAATTTGACACTCTGAAAATGCAGGATGGAATTTAAAACTTTGGAATTATATATCATGGAGGAATTTGTAAGCTCTTTGCAAGTTTTCTGTAAATACCAAAAGAAAAAAATATACTGCCATACAAATGTGATTACATGCCAGTATCTCTTTTTCTGGGGGAAAATGATAAACATATCATGGAACTATAGTGTCAATTAATTTTCATTTCATAGAACAGCTGTGAATGTTAGAGACGTAGGGCTCTTCCCTGACCCCTGTGAATTATCTGTCATGGTTAAAGGAAGCAGAATAATTTCCTACAGGTACACCCAGAGGGCATGAACCCATAAGGGAGGGAAAAAGGAAAGTAGAATGGTTATGAAAGAGCATGACTGGAGACAGCTGCCCGGGAGAGGTGATAAGGTAGCGGGAGAAGAGGACTGGAGGAGAGATGATGAGAGCAATGACTGAAGAGACAGCTGTGCGGAGCAAGATCTATATCCCTACCTCAAATCTGCAAGAACATTTATACATATCAAAGAGCCTCAAGGAGACAGTTTACATTGAAAAAAATTTGAAAGTTAGACTAAAGGCCAGAGCAGTGCTGTAGCTACTTTGTAGGTGTATGAAATGATATGATTGCAATTCATGAATGGAATCGTCAACCAACTATATTTCTCCAAAGGATAAGAAACAAACACACAGAAAACAACGCTTCAGTGTTATTGTTATCTCATTTTGTGTTAGCCCAGTATACGTGATGTTTGGTGTTAAGGTCAAAGAGAGAATGGAATTGTATTGTAAAGTGGGGTCCATGGGAACCACTTAGAAGAGGTGCCATGGGTCCAGCCTTAAGCAGTATTCTTCCTCCAAAATACATGGCTCTGTTGGGAAATGTCCCAGGAAGTACCGAACAGAATTTGCAAAAGTCTTGGGACTTGAAAAAATTATTTGAGCTAAATAAGCCCTGGAAAGTGTCAGACTAGGCTAAAGATTAAAAAGAAAAAAAAAATTGGTTTATCTATTGCTGTGTCAGCAAAACAAGCACAAACAGAAAATTTAGTTGCTTAATATGAGAGGAATTATATCTCAAGAATCTATAATTCTGACAAGGCTTTTCAGATACAACTCATCTCTGTTCCATTCAACATCACTACTCCAACCTTCTGAAGAGTCCAAAAGTCAGTCCTGTGTTGGGCAGTTGATGCTGGCTGTCAGCTGCAACCTCAGCGGGTGCTGGGATCAGAATCCCAACAGGTAAATGCTTCATCCTAATGGTTCATATTGCCTTTTGTAGCCCTGTCTTAGAAGTCATGCAGTGCTGATTTTGACACATGCTTGTTAAAAGTGCATCAGTAAATCCAATCCACATTCCTGGAAGGGAAACTAGACCTCATTTCTCAATGTATAAATACCAATAACACATTAAAAAAAAAAAAAAAGATATGTTGAAAGAGAAACTATCTCTATGAAAAATACAATCTTATACAATTGCTTTGTTCTAAACTAAAAATGGTAAAATGTATCCTGATGGCTTTCAAACAGCCAGGACAGATTATCAGACATGCATCTAAAAGAACTTTCTCTAGCAGCTTTGGAGAGAACTGAAAAGAGAGGGCCTGCCTTTAATGGAAGGGAAACTAGTTAAAAAGCCATTGCAGAAAGCACCAAGGACACCAGATTACAGCAGCGAATGTGGAAAAAAGGTCCGGGGGCAACATATTTTCAGGAAAGCCATGACCTACAACAGTAAATCCTATAGAGGTCATGTAAAATAAGGAGAGAAGTCTTGATGGAATTTGGAAATCATTTAAAGTAAGTTTAAATTTCAGTTTAAATACTGAAGAGGGAGCCAGACTGAAATAATTTTGTGACTCAAGGGGTGGTAAAGACTGGATGACACAAAAACTGAAAGAGGCCAAAGAAAAGTTAATACTTTTTTATATTTATTTTTGTCTTTTTTCTATATTTTAAAATGGGTTAGATTGAGATTTCATTGAATGAAGCTAACATCTCACTGGGAGGGCAAAGCAGTGAGGCATGCGGAGGGAGGCTCAGCTGCTTCTACGGACACTGATGGAAAAGGTGCTCGTGCTGTTTGCACAGGTTCAGATACAGTAAGTTGAGAGAGGGCACAATTTATGGAAATCTGCTTGAGAATATTGTGCAAAGTACCAAGTTTGGAAAAATATCAGTGTACGTCGGAACTAATGTATACCTTGAGAAATCAGGCCTGTGCACAGGAAACTGCCCTTATCTCTTGCAGTCGCTGCTGCTAATGACTGCAGGAAAATGACTTCACTCCTTAGATTCCCTGTGTCTCAGACCCTGGTCTGTAAAACAGGAATGATAAAATAAGGATGCTGTGTATTAAGTGACTTAATTCATGGAAAACACTGAATTTCATGCCTGACATACAATACGCCTGTGTAATTGTTAGTCAATTTTAATAAACTGAAGAAAATAACTGTAAACCACAACAGCTATGATCATAGAAAAAGACAGTAGTGGCTATTGGATCTCCTCTGCCTTAAAATAATTAGAGCTTTGTTAACCCTTCCCTTTGGGGAAATGTTACTTATGAAAATGTTTTTCTTTTAAGAAGCTGAACATTATTCAATTAACTGAAAAATACAGATCCATTTTCTTGGGATTAAAATATTTTATGACGTATTCCCAAATATAACTTCCATAATAATGAACATATGCGAAGTTTTTCTAAATATACTAATAACTTAAAATAGCACAGTATCCATACATTATAGACATATTACTGTTAAATGTTATTCTTCAAAACAGTATATAGAAAATGAGAGCTGGTAATTTCTATGGTCAGCCCCTCTTCATTCAAATTAGTTGGTGGGCAAAATAATTTTATTTGTTCTCAAGTACCATGTTTTCTAAGATACATCACCAATTTTATTCACTGTATTAAGGGTAGCTTTTCAAGAACAACAAGAACAAAACAGAAGAAGAGAAAAAATATTGCACAAAAAATTACAACCATAGTAATATTGATCGTTGAGTGTTAGAGGTAACACAACTTCAAAAGTGTTAGAATGAAAAGAAATACAATGCTGGCAACAGGATTATTCTAACAACATACAATCAGTGTAATTCTCTGTAGTGTTTGTGGCATCCTTCTGGATATTACTCATGATTCCAAATATTAAAAAAATAAAAACAGATCAATATGAAATTAGAGGTTGGAGTACAACACTTGTACTGTTGAATAAAAATATATATTTATATTCTTAGTTTTTATTTGCCTCATTGGTTTGTTGTTCAACGTCTCTGTCACTGAATGGAATAGTCGCCAACCCAAATAGTGAAACAGAAGTCAATCATCTCTGTTTGACTTTTCCTCTCACTGACTATATCCAAATCATGACAAGCCCTAAAACCATTTATTTACTAAATGTCCTCGAAAGCCCACCAGTTTTCCTTATCTTCCACTACGGGACACTTCCCAGATTACTGCCATAGACTCCGGCTGCCAGGTTGGGAAACACTGTACCCTTTCCACTGATTTCCAAAGAATTGACTCTAACTTTATTTCTTTTCCAACATTCTCTTTTAATCTAGTTCCCATTTCTGGTGGTCTCAACGCTCTCATTTCTTCTCCATCGCTTCCTCCTTCCTCTCTTCCCCTCGTCCCCTCTCTGCATCCTCATCCCTTTTTATGTCTTGTCCCCCTCTTCTCCTGTCTATCTAATTCTTATACTCTGCTTTCTTGGTGGAGGTAAATAAAAGAGGTGCTTAGTAAATAATAAGGCTTATCAATGAGAACAGAAGCTATTTAAATACAATTCAAAGATAATTGAATAGGAGAAGTATCCCTCAACATGCATATTATACATTTATAAGTATTCTGGTATCTTTCACAAATATCTTTAAATTAGAATTGTAGGCAAAAATCAGATGTTAGAGAGGATCATCTTTGAAAGAAAGGTGAGCAGGAAAATGAACTGGAGAAGTGACTTGGCTTGTCTGTGCAATGGAGCTAAGTTGGTGTTTTCGTCCTACTCAAGCATTTTATCTCTTGTTCTTGAAACTACCCTCATGATGCCAATTTTTTTTAAATATACTATGCTTGAATAAGTAAGTTTAGATCAGTGGTTCTCAACCTTCCTAATGCCACAGAAGTCCCTGTGGGTCGTAACCCACAGGTTGAGAACCACTGGTTTAGATAAACCTAAAAGAAATTTATCATAATTCTAGGGATTGGATTAAATGAAGGCATGGGATGAAAAATTTCTTTGAATTCTTCTGAATTGGTAACTCATTAAGGAGGGGGAGGAAATAGTAAGGACATTGACAAAGGGTATCTTTCAAATGATATCACTATCTGGGGCACTAGTAAGCATACTTACATTTTGTCATGAATTTTGAATTACTTAGAACAAAATCATCAGCCCATAACAAAGAAGAGTATTAACAGTCTTGACAAACTTGAAGTTGTCACATACTTTTGTTCATTTAAAACATACTTTAAAATTAAATACATAAGCAATGCATGATGCAGATAGTATACTATCAACATTTTCATTTTTTTAATTATTATGGTTACATAATAGTTGTAAACTAGGTACATGTTATATTTGATACAAGCATACAATATTAATTAATCAAATCAGAGTAACTAGAATATCCATAACCTCAAGCATTTATCATTTCTTACTGCTAGAAACATTTGTATTCCATTCCTCAGTTATTTTAAACTGCGTCATAACTTACGGTTATGATGTAGTCATGCTATAGTCACGCTATCAAATATTGTTCATTCTACCTAACTATATTTTCGTACCCATTACAAAGTATTTTTGGTCTTTTTATGTTAAGATGCATATAAGGAAAACATAAGTAAGCATAAACAAAAGCAAATAAGAAAAGGATGATTGTGCTAACATAATTGGGAGTCCAAATTGCCTCTGTTTATGAAAGGTAAATAATGGGCAACTAAACTGTTTATCATATTTCATTAAAAGGAATGCATTTAACCTTTATTCCACTTTACAATGTGCCAAGAGCTATGTAAAGAGCTATAAATGCCTTATGACATTTATTCTTTAGACAATTTTTGACATATATCACTATTGTATTTTTGTATCAATACCCACCTGTGGAAACTGAGGTGTATATAGTTGCTAAATAGTTTGCCAAAGTGTCATATTAAGATAGGAAAGCAATAATTCTATTGGTGTAAAATATATCTTCCATTAAACACAACTTTTTTGTTTGGTAGAACTGGATTTCACTTTAACTATTGTGAAGCATATGATATTACTATAGCACAGTCATGTGCCACGGAACAACGTGTCTGGCGATGAAGGTTTACATGCACTATGATGAGCCCATAAGATTACACCAAAGATGCGAGGTTCCCATAACCTAGAGATGCCAGAGTCATTTTGGCATCCTGGCACAGTGCATTACCCGTTTGTCTGCAGGGATGCTGTTGTAAACAAACCTACTGCATTGTCTGTCCTATGAGTAGAGCACATACAATGATGTCCAGTAAATAATGTTCAATGAGGATAATGCAGCACTGTGTACTGGTTTAGACTTTTACTAAGGCCAATAAGACTACGATTTTCATGAGCCAAAACTAAGAATAATGAAATTATAAGTGCATTTTTTCATATATATACCTAAAATAAATGCTTACTTTATTTTTCTGATTTTCTTTCATATTATCCATTGACCTGCAGGTCATGCAAAGGACTCTCTCTCTCTTTTTTAACTAGCATTGATGCATTTTTAAAGGTATTTGCTTTGGAGAACAAAGTATTCAAGTATAATTATACCTCTGCTGAAGTAAATTTTGAAGTTGACCAAATCGAGGTCAACTCAGATCAAAGTTTTGGCAAATTAATAATAAAGTATACCAAGAGATTAGTACTAAAAACTAGAAGACCCTAAAGGTGAGCAGTATTCTTCAAGAGACTGAAAAAATAGGGCAGTGGAGTCTTTAAAAATATGTAGTTAGAATTTTTGTTCTTACAAAAGTTAACACTGTCTGTAAAAAAGAATTATAGCATTTGTATTCATTAAATTCCAGAAATGAAATAAACACTATCTCTAGTGATGTAAGAAAAATGTAAAAAAAAAAAAAAATGGATTATCCTTTACAATAGGTTATCTAGATTTTTGTCTTTTAAATAATCAAATCACAGTATTTTATAATTTAGTGTTGACTTTTCATTTGCTCACAATATGAGGATTTTTAACAAACAGCATCTACTCTGTATTTTAAATGCTAGTGTGTGCATATGTATGTGGTCTTTAATATTAAGTATGTGTTTTGAGCAAATCCATTTCTTGTTTGAATGGATACTTTTGAGTAATGTGGCTCTACCACTTTCTCTTACTGGTATGTATTCTATAGATTTAATTAATGGGTTAATGTAAATGAACTTGATAACAGCAAACTGTTCAGGCTAGGATAAATTTTTTATATCCATACATATTTATTGTTCCCACATTTTAAATGATTGGTCTGGATGTTTAATTCTAGGAAGAAATACCCGAAAAAATAAACAACAGCAACAATAATCAGGGTATTTATATTATCCTGTTCCCTTTAGCAGTGTTGGTGAAACTACTTCAAAAATGTAATTCTTACCAGTACAAAGTTACTTTTAAATTTTTGGAGACTGAATTCAAATAAGGCAGGTATCAGTTGTCATTCAAAGGAGGCATTCTCCCATAGTAATACAAAAAATGATCAAATGGATGAATATATTAATCTTCAGAAAGAATTTAGTGTTTGCTTTTTAATCATCTTTTTAAAAAAATTTATGTCAAATACGATTGCATTTCTGTATTTAAAAGAACGCCAGTGCTCCTAATTTAGATACACTATGGGCATAAAATTACAATTGTATCCTTGATCTTATTTTCAGATATTTACACATTAAACACCTATGCTCAATTACAATATATTTAAAAATTTAATACCTGTTTCATTGTTCCTAAACGCTTTCAGTTTTCTCAACCATGTGTGTTCAATCAATCGCTTACACATTTTTTATTCAAATATTTAATGAATTTTTGTGGATTTAAACAAGAGATTTATGGCATAAAAATTAATATTTGTTAGATATTAATTAAGACTCAGGTAATGCCAAGTTACAGTTGTGTATTTTATGTGTATTATACAGCTGCTCTGAATGTCAGTTTCTTATTTGCAAATCCATAGTTATTCTGAGACTTAAATAAGATGACATTTAAACAGGTGCCAAGTAAATAGTAGCTGTGACTAATTTAAAGAACATATTTTTCAACTTTAAGAATAATTAAAAATACATTTTGGGGTGTGTAAATTCAAGTGGTTATAGTCCTGTAAACGCTGAAGTATATGCCAAGGCCTAGTATTTACTCAGATCCAATAAACTCTGCTGTCCATAGCAATTAATAAGTATAATATGCCACGGTGATGGAACTGAGGGATTGTCAGTTGTAATAATTAAATAACTGAAGATTAAAAGGTACTTTTTCTAAAAATATTCAAATGCTAGAAAGTCATGGGAGTAAAGAAAAAAACAACAAATTATAGTTATTTAACTAGAGTCTAGAGATACAAAAGTATAATGAAAAGTATGTTAAATTGAACATTTTGAAATGCCCTTAACATTTTGACATATTCTCTACCATTTGGTAAAAATAAAGTTGTATTTTATAAAGTGAGAATGATTTCTTGAAAGGGATAGCAACTGTGACCCCTAATATTTGATTCTAAAGTAGATAGCTAGCTTACCTCTGCTCTGGTCACAACAGCACAGTGAAAAGAAAATGCCCATCTCAGGCACATCACCACAAGTGTGGGCCTGAACAATTAAATTTACATACTGGGAGAAATGTGTGTATATATATATATATATATATATATATATATATATATATATACTGCCTAACAAAATCAACATACGGGAGGCAATATAAAGAATAATTTATTATGCTAATATTGAAGGCTCAGCACTTCAATGTGACTTTGAAACAATCATGTGTCCTATACTACAAAAAAATTTTATCACAAACTACAAAATAACTATTTTATAATAGACCCCATACAGAATATTGTACATAACTCCTTTAGAATATGGTTCATTGATATGATTTGCCTTAAAAATAAATATTAAAAAGATTGGTTATTTATCTTGTGAGGTATGCCATCTTCCTTATTCATTGATTTATTTCCCGTCACCTTTTCTCTTTTTTCAGGTTTTTCCACCTTCCTTGTCATTGAACATTGAAGAAGTGCAGCTTGTTAATAGCTGGGATACTGGTACCTGTTCTTACACAAAATCACAACCAGATCATGCATATGGCTACAGTTGAAGTAGTGTCAGCATTTTCATAATAAAAACTGCTCTTCAGAGGTTTATAATTCCACTGTAAGAAGCTCACACTGGGCTCATTTTGACGTATAAGGTCATAGCCTGAAGCAAATTTGTTTTACCAATTTTCAAGCAAATTAATTTAGCTGCTGTTTAAATGGTGTAAATATAAATCAAAGACTGGAGAAACTTCTCCTCCTAAAGTAATAATCATCATTTGGCTGATACTCATTTTATAGTTATTTAGTTCCTGCTAAATTTGCATGTTCTCCACACAGGTGTTGTAAGAATAGTTCTAGGAGAGAGTCAACGTGGGGGGGAAATATGCTGATTTTTCTCCAAGCAACTAACGCTAACATATGTGGCTATAAAATAAATAGCCTTCATGGCAGGTGACTTACCCGCAAACAACAAACCCAATCTCTCAGTATTTTCCATGGACAACTATGAGAAATATGGTAAGGTTGATTTAGAGAAAGTCATATCAGCAACTTTCTAAACCCATTTGAAAAACACTATAAGAAATTACCAAAGACTAGCAATTTACATAACACTATTGCATGATTTTATGTTAGTGACAATGGAATATTCATTCATTTTCTGTAGCTGTGCCTCCAAATCTAGAGACACAATCAAATAGAAACGAATTTATGTCACCACCAGTTCCGTAATTGAGACTTTGGAAAAGAAAAAGGTCAAGCATTCCATCTCAAGACACTTCCTGCTAAGATCATTCAGAGTCTGTACGCAACTGTTTTGGGAACACACAAATGTTTAGGTAAAGTAATAAAAACAGCAACAACAAAATAAAAATAAAGAAATGAAAGGAAGGAAAAGAGTAGAAAACGGACAGCAAATGGATGTCATTGCAACAGTGTGACTGTCATCTGAAGAATACAGGAAAGCCGTTCCTATAGAAAAGCTGTATTTAAGATCACAAGTTTATTAGTATATAAAACTCAGACACAAAATTGTACAGTAACAGTCAAATAAAATCTCATCGCCCTAATTACTTCCTGGCCTTTTTGCAATTCCACTGAATTTTTTGGGGGAGGGGCATATGCATCCATATTTTTATTAGCAATGTAATGATACAATTTTTATTTTGATCCTATTACATTCTTATTTTAAAAACTCTATCGTGTTTACATAGCCACAATAATGATAAAAGTCATAGTCATAATAATGACTAAAACTTACAGAGCACTTACTGTGTGCTTAAAGTATCTTTATTTCATCCTCACAACTTTCAAGTAAGTGTTATTATTAGCTCCACTTTATACACAAGAGGAATCTTTCTGAGTTGGAAACTGGCACAAGTTCTGATGATTATGCAGTAAACCTAGGAATCTTCACCACTACATTAGGTATTTATCACTTCAATTTGTCGTTTGCTATTTTTACCCTATCTCTCTACTGTTAGAAGAGTTGTTTATTACTATTTCTTTTAACAAATGACATTGCTTTGAACATCTTCACATGTATGTTTACTGGTTTTTATATTATTTCCTTGGGATTGATGGTAAGAAGTGATATTACTGAGACAGAAAGGCATAAACTAATCAAACACCCACATTTCTAATGTAAAATTTGTCTTCATTCAATTTTTTTGTAATTTGTGGAGGTAAAAATAGAAACAGCATAGAGGTATAGAAGTATAAAGTATAAAAATGTTCAGTATATACAAATTAAAGTCAGATATTTATGTGGCCGGACTTTTATGAACTAAGATATGGGAGTCATTGTCAGAAGCTGCAGTTAGTAGATACAAGATTGGGAATTATCATGACAATTGGATCATGGAAGTTTTCATCGTGCCCCACCAGTTTTAAAGCTTTGAGTAGCCTGATGAGGAATTATATCTTACTGACCCTCTAGAGACACTATTACAGCTAACATCGTAAATGGTGGATCTGCCTGCATATGGGAAGAGAACTGGTTCTATATGAGATTCTAAATGGGAAGAACTTATCCCCCACATCATGGGTCCATGATTACATTTGAGGTTTCAGGAACTTGATTGTAAAATAAGTTCAAAATATATAAGAACAAAATATATCTTTGTTCTCATGAATGTCTAATCAAAATATAGTATTTCCTTTCATTTAGTATTGAGGCAGTAAGCTACAACACTTGTGACTTTATTACTAATGAGATCTTAGTGCTATTTTTTTTTGTTTAAAATTGTGGCAAATGTTTCAAAATACTGTTTGTATTCCCTGTAGCAATTGTTAGGCTCACTTCTAGGTCTTGATTTTCTAAATATATTAATATATACAAACATACACATATTACCCCACTACATTTTTGATACTAATAGATTCCAGATAAATTATAAGCATTTCATTTGGTGAATTAAAATAAATATTTTGAGCAGGGGTCAGAGCACCTGAAAGTAAAGAGCCCTCAGAGCTCTTGAAGATTAAGAGCCCTTGGGGAAGCACATAATTTAGAAGAAGACAGTGAGGGACCCACCAGGATGGAGGACTCCAGCTGGCGCAGAGAACACGCACTGTAGCCTGGCACAGGAGCTGAGGATCTCCCTCTGTTCATCCCGTCAGCTCAGTGGGGTGACTATAAGCATTTGGCATTGATTCATTTCAAAAGACTAGGTTCTATCCAATTTCCTATCTAGGAGTGTGTTATCCAGCAATTTATACAAATAAAATGACCACTTAAGATATTACAGAGAGCAGAGAATGCCCTTTGAGATACATGATGGTTGATGTTGACCTAACATTTGATCACGGTTTGATATCATGTTTCACTTTTTTGGTTGCACCACTTGATATCAGGTATTGCTTGTGTGAGGCAGGAAGTGTGAGCTGACACAGGCCTGCTGAGAACCCAATTTGTATGTGCAGTGTGTAACAGGCCTGTCACCCTGAGTCGTTTATGGAGAGACAGTCTCTGACTTACAGACATTTATCAAGGTCATGCTGCTATAAATGACCCTCAGTTCTGAACTGAGAACAATCTTTTCACAATAGCTTCTCTCTGAATAAGTTTCTTTAGTCGGAAATTTTCTTAGCTATGGGAGAAACTTGCCACCAAAGTACAAGGACAACAAATTAAATCAGACATGAGCTCCAGCCAGAGAATAGCTCAGATATGAGGATCAGTCTTTGATAAAATGCTGTGTTGAAAATATAAGTGGGGTATATATTATATACCACATCAATCAGCAGAAGGTTAGAATGCTTACCAGAAATATTTGAGGAAAAGGAAATTGGAAATAGGAGAAAAAAGCACCACTACTTTTAAGCCGAAATTATAATGACTGATTACAACACAAACACTTTCTTGTCAATTAGTGTAGAAATTAGGATGTGTGGGAGAATCCAGAACAATGGTTAAATTGCAACTTTGCTATATTCTAACAATTAAGTTGTAATTTCCTCAACTTTAGGAATACTGTACTAGACTTATTATTCTAATTTAGCTTTCTGTTGAAAGAGCAAAGTTCTTCTCTCACACATTTACTTTTTTAATATAGGGACAGAATTCATAGAATATTTTTATCTTTTATGAACTATAATATTTTTATAATAATATGTGAAAGGTAATTCATTGGTACCTATTCATTTTAATGGTTACTAATTGTCTATTGAGGGCATGAGTTCTGTTTCCTAGGAACAGAACTTGTATTTTGTAATACAAATTAGAAAAATAAAATGTACTGAAATAGAGGTTAACTCAGTAGTACCACTCTGGACATTATCCTCCACTCAAAGGAAGTGTTCTCTGTTCTCAGGGAGTTCAAGGAGTTCTACAATAGGGTAAGGTATAAACATCTTTAAAAAATACAAGCAAGTATAAAGCAAAATAAAATACATCCAACCAAACAATGATTACAGTTAACAATTGGAGAGACCTAAAACACAGCTACTCAAAATTCCTCTTAGTCATTGAAATGACTTAATTTTGGAGACAAGTCAGTGATACACTCAATATTAATAAATTATTACATCTCATATTAAATACAACATTTGACAGCTGCCATCATATTATGCTTTATTAACTTTTATTAAATCTTAAAATCTCAAATTTCCAGTTTAATTTTTTTCTAAGATTTATTTATTTATTTATTTTAATCAGGATATCCCTTTTGTCATATAGGCTAAAGTGCTGTGGTAAGGATCACAGGTTACTGTAATCTTGAACTCCAGAGCTCAAATGTTCCTCCCACTCCAGCCTCCTGAGTGGCTGGGACTGTAGATCTATACCATCCTGACTGGCTAATTTTTTAATTTTTGGTAGAAATTGTGTTTTTCCCTATTTTTTCCCAGGCTGGTCTTCAGCTCCTGGCCTCAACTATCCTCCCGCCTTGGCCTTCCACGGAAATGAAAATATTTTGTGTGCCCTTTGCAAAGCTAGTGGGCCCTGTGTCCTCAGTGCTTGGTGAATGTCCATGCTGCTGAGAACAAGGAAGGCTGGCTGGCATGGTCATGTGGTGGCCTTAAAGCCAGACTCTGAGATTTTCGTGTTTCTGTATGGTTGCCAGTAGGTGCAAGGATATTCGAGGGCAGGAAACCGCGATGAACAAAGCCTCACTGTATTAGTACAAGCCTGAGTAGTTTTTGTTTTGTGTTTGAGACTGGAACTCAATGCTTCAATAAATGTGGAAAATTCATATTCCCCAAATATAATCCAATCTTACTTTTATTACAAATTAAAACTCATTTTTGGCTTTAAAACCACTGAACAAAATATCTGAATTGGGTTGTTTCTTTCCTATGTACTCAGTTTTGATATGAGGACAACTAATGACAATTAAGGTTATGGGGGGGAAGGAAAAGCAGAGACAGGGAAGGAGGGGGGGCAGGGCCTGGGTGTGGGCCACACCTTCTGGGGCCAAGACATGATTGCAAGAGGGACTTTACCTACCAAATGCAATCAGTGTAACCTGGCTTATTGTACCCTCAATGAATCCCCAACAACAAAAAAAATAAATAAATAAAAATAAAAAAAAATAAAGTTTTTTTTTCCCCATTTAATAAGTCACTTGATGATGATGTTAGTTCCTAAAACTAGTCATTCTTTATTGCATTAGTCCTGTTCTTTTTCCTTCCCAATTTCCAACCTTCCACATTTATTTCACTGGAATAACATAGATGTCCAATATCATGATATGGGTGCTATGGAAAGAAAAATCAATACGAAACAGTCTGCACTGCTAAGGAGCTCATCTTCTAGTAGTGGAATTAGGTGAAATAATTAAATACGGTGTTTCAGAAACTGTTCCATATGAAAACATAAAGTAGTTATGGATGATTTATATAGTCTGTTAATTCTATCTGGGAGAGAGCATTACTGAGAATATTTCACAGATTTCAACTACGTATGACAGGATGTAGGACTGAGTGTCATTTTACCATATAATTACATTCATTTCAATATGCACAAGTCTAATATTTTTTCTTTCTTGTCACTACTATATACACTGATTTCTAAGGTGGGGAATATATAAAAGTCCTGATGATTCTACTTTGTCCTGGATGGTTAAGGCGCACCTCTGTTTTATTTTAGAAATTAATAAACATTTGAACTATAGAGTATAGGTTAATCTGAATTTAGAGAGTTATATTCTGTGTCATATTCTACTGATTAAAAGATATTCTACATAGCATAGTAAAACATGTAGATGCAACTTAGAAAAAAGTAAGTGCTTCTTTTACGTACTAAATTGTTTCGGTTCACTACATTTCCATTTACTTTTGGAGAAAACAAGAAAGTCTTTTATCTGAAAGAACCACTTCACTTTCTTTTGTCAGGCATAATTTGGGCTTCCCTGAATAATCCTTTAGATCCAAGTGGAGTAAACTCTCTCTTTCATTGTCATGTATTTTCTTTTCTTTCCAAGCTACACAATTAAAATACTTGGTAATTATGTGCAATTTCGCAGTTTCTCAACAAATTATCACCCACTTGTAGTTAGGAAATTTTAGTCAATTTAACTCCCTTTCCACCATCGCCCCTGTGTATGCAGAGCTTCTTTGCTTAACAGTGTATCTTATGGCTATTGCTGCATAATTATTAGTATGTGTGTTGGTAGAGAAGGGAGGAAAGAGACTGAAAAAGCAATAGAAGGGGGGAAAAATCATTATTCTTGGAGAAACTACTTTAATAATTACATTCTAGGGCGGCACCTGTGACTGACTCAAAGGAGTAGGGCACCGGCCCCATATACAGGAGGTTTCAGCTTGAAACCCAGCCCCAGCGAAAAAAAATGAAAAAAAATATATATATTCTATTAACTTACTGGTTATAAGTCTTTGTTTAAGTTTTTCATATCCCAAAGCCTATATTGAACATCCATAGACCATGGCTTCTAAAATCCAATGTGACCAGATGAAATGGTAGAATTACAGTTTAATTCCTCTATTTTTTGTTTCTCTTTTTCTATGAAGAGCATCTTAATGGGAACAAGAATGATAAATGTTACAAGATTGAAAAAATGCTGCATAAAACAAAATATAATTTAAAAGTAAGGTTAAAAAATGAATTTTTCTCATGCAAAAGATCATAGGTGAGTGTACCTCCTGGCTTTATTTTCTAGTTTTTTTATCTTTTATTCTCCTTCCTATTTTGATACTATCTTTAAAGTGTAGCAGCAGTATTCAGAGAAGGCAAGGGATACTCTTGCTGACTCCTTCTCAAAAAGAAGAAAACCATACACAAAAAAGATCCAGGAATCTGTCAGGTTCACTGGCTATAAAGACCACTAAGACTGGTCAAGATTAATCAGAATTTTCCTCTGGAGCAAGATATTGACGCGTTCTACTCTGGCTCAATTTGTGAACTTTCCTGAAGTACATACCTGTATATAGAGTTGAGGTCCCTTAGCAATTAAAAAAAAAAAGGCTATTTGATAGTTAGCATATAAAATGTCTGCAAATATATTTTATTTAACCTTATTAATAGCTTTTAAATAAGGCTATCTACATTAGTATAGAACAAAGTAGTACAATTTTACAATTGTGTAATTCTACAATTCCAAGATAGAATAGGTGTTAACCCTTTTAATATTTTCTTCTAATCCTGTTCTTTTCTTTCTTTTTTTAAACTATTATGAGTACGTGATAGCTGCATATGTTTATAGGGTATATTTGATATTTTGTAGAGATATACACTGTGAATTAATCACATCTGGGCAAAATTGTGGTATATATGACCACAGGCATTCATCATTTCTTTGGGTTAGGAAAATTCCAATTCTACTTTTTTTTTTATTATAAAGTATATCCTAAGATTATTGATTACACTTTATTGTGATATACAATATTGTTCATTCTATTAACTATATTTTTGCACCCATTAACTATCATCACCTTATCCCCACCTCCCCACTGCCCTTCTCATCCTCTGGTAACCATCATTCTACTCTTTCCCTAAGGGATTAATTCTTTTTAATATTTAGCTTCCACATACGAATAAAAACATGTGAGATTTGTCTTTCTGTCCTTGGCATATTTTACTTAAAATAAAGATCTCCAGTTCTATCTTTATCATTGAAATGGCAGAATTTCATTCTTTTAATCGCTAGATAGTAAATCTATTTTGTATATGTACCACAATTTCTTTATCCATTCATCTGCTGATGGATGAATCAACAGTCATTGATTCTTGGCTACTGTGAATAGTGACATAATAAGCATGAATGTGCAGATACCATTTGCATACATACCTAGCAAGGGGATTGCTGGGTCATATGGTAGTTCTATTTTCAGTATTTCAGAGGAAACTCCCTCCCGTTCTCCATCCTGTTTGCACTAATTTATATTCCTATCAACAATGTATGAGGGTTCCTCTCGCCCCATTTGTTATCCTGTATTTTTTGATAAAAGCCATTTTAACTTGGATAAGTGGATGTTTTCATTGTAGATTTTGTTTGTTTTTTGAGGTAGAGTCTCACTTTTGCCACCCTCTGTAGAGTGCAAGGGCATCATAGCTCACTGTTTCATAGCTGAAACTCTTCTGCTCAAGTGATCTTCTTGCCTCAGCCTCCTAAGTTGACACTACGGTGCCTGCCACAATGCCTGGCTTTTATTTATTTATTTTTTTTCTCTTAGGATCAAGGTGTCGCTCTTGCTCAGGCTGGTTTCCAGCTCCTGAGCTCAAGCAATCTACCTACCTTAACCTCCCCAGAGTGCTAGGATTACAGGTGTGAGCCACCATGCCCAGCCTCTCCTTGTGGTTTTGAATTACATTTCTCTATTAACTAATGATGTTGAGTATTTTTGCATATACTCGGCCATTTGTATGTCTTTTTCTGAGAAAAGTCTGTTCAGATCCTTTGAGCGCTTTTTAACCAGATTATTAGACTTTTCCTACTGAGTTGTTGGAGCAACTTTTAAATTCAAGCTATTATTCCCTTGTCAGATGGGTAGTTTGCAAATACTCTCTTTCTGATTCTGTGGGTTGCTTTTTCTTTCGTTGTTTTCTTTGCCATGCAGAACCATTTTGAGCTTGCTTTGGTTGCTCATGCTATTGTGTACACTAATCAAGAAATCCCTGCCCACTGCAGTATCCTGAAGCATTTCCCCAGTGTTTTGTGTCTGTTCTTAGATTTAAGTCTTAAATCCATTTTGATTTGATTCTTAAACATGGTGAGAGATACAGGTGTATTTTTAAAACTCTTTTGCATATAAATATCCAGTTTTCCAAGCACCATTTACTGAAGAGATTGTAATTTCTCAACTGTTTGATCTTGGTAAATTTGTCAAAGATAAGTTCATTATAGCTGTGTGGATTTATTTGTGAGTTCTCTGTTCTTTGGTCTATGGGTCTGTTTTTATGCCAGTACCAGGCTGTTTTGGTTATTACAGCCCAGTAGTATAATTTAAAGCCAGGTTATGTGATTCCACCAGCTTTGTCCTTTTTGCTCAGGGTGGCTCTGGGTATTCTCTGCTTCTATGTAAATTATGGAATTATTTTTGCTATTTTGGTGAAGAATATCATTGATGTTTTGATGGGGATTCCATTGACTCTGTGGATTGCTTTGGGTAGTACAGACAGTTTAACAGTATTGATTCTTTCAATCTATGAGCATAGAATATCTCTCCCTTTTTTAATGTCCTCTTCAATGTTAAGGTTTTAGCATTTTAACTGTAGAGATCTTTCACTTACTGGGTTAAGTTTTTTCCTAGGTATTTTATTTTATTTGTAATTATTGTAAATGAGATTACTTTCTTTTTTCTTTTCCAGACTGTTTCCTTTTAGCATATGTAAATGCTACTGATTTTTATATTTTGATTTTTTAACCTGAAACTTTACTAAATTTATCAGTTCTAATAGCTTTTTGTAGAATCTTTAAGTTTTTCTAAATTTAAAATCATATCATCTGCAATAAGATAAATTGACTTCTCCCTTTCCAATTTGGATACCAGTTATGTATTTCTCTTATTTGATTGATCTAACAAGAAATTCTAGTAATACATTGATTAATTGTGGTAAAATTGGCCATATTTGATTTATTCCAGGTCTTAGAGAAAAAGCGTTCAGTTTTTCCCCATTATGATGATACCCATGAGTCTGTCATATATGCATTTTATCATGTTGAGGTAAGTTTCTTCTATACCCAGGCTTTTGAGAGTTTGTTCCCAAGATTACACCCCTCTACCTAAACCTTCTGCTTACCTGAGATCAATTCAGTCACTCCGTGGAAATAATTGAAGTACATGTTGTAAATAGGGAATGAGGAGTATGTATATGGTATCAGGGAGACATAAAGAGTGTTAAAATAATAAATAAATGCATATTTCTTTTCTCCATTAATGGGTCATTCAGAATGAAGCTACCCTGTTTCCCCGAGAATAAGACAGTGCCTTATTTTAAGGTGTGCTCCCAAAGATGCACTAGGTCTTATTTTCAGGGGACGTCTTATCTTTCCTGTAAGTAGGTGTTATTTTCGGAGGATGTCTTATTTTCAGGGAAACAGGGTAGTTATAACTCTGAACACAGGCTTCTCTCTTCCTCCTTCTCTAATCCTCTCTCTCCCTCTCATTTACCCTGTTTATATATGTGAGCATCTGCTTTCATATATATGCCTATATGTAGTTATGAATTTATGTATACCTTCTTGGACAAATAGACTATATTACATTTTAGAGAATAAACATATCCTTCTGTGAAACAGTAGGGATATTGTACCCTAGAAATGCATGAAATAGCAATTTTAACACTGACTAATAAACATAAACCAAAGAAAAAAGGAGAATGCATGACTCTATGTTAAAGAGTCTCTCCCCCACTTTTTAATGGGGATGTGTGATTTTTTTCTCTGTTGATTGGCTTGAGTTATTTACAGATTGTTGTTATCAGCCCTTTGTTATATGGGAAGCATGCAAATTCTTCTCTCATTCTATAGATTGTCTTCTTACTTTTTTGGCTCTGTTTTTGTCCCATTCAGTTAAATCTGAATTTTAAGAAAAATTTTATAAAGTCAATCAAAAGTATAAAGTGACATATTGTGTCTAAATTGATGAAGGTTGACATACTTCGTATTTTATTTATTTATTTATTTATTTTTCATTCAAAGGGGAAGAAGGTATCTTTTTCTATTATTTTTTTAATTCAGATTTATGTGGGGGAACAAACAAATTCCATAGTTTCCATTTGTAAAGTCAAAGTCCTATTTGTAGGTGTGTACCACACTGAGAGAGTGTTCCATATACCATGCAATGCACCTAAAAAATTTACCCAATCGCTTCCCCCTCCCTGCTACACCTTCTTGAATTTCACTGAGTTTTTCTCTTATGTGAGCATGTAGGTGTTAATCAACTAGTTACAATTTAGTATTCAGTACATGTAATGTTTGTTTTCCATTCTTGTGATACTTCACTTAAGAGATTCATCTCCAATTCCATCCACGTTGTTGCCAAAGATACATAATCTCCAACTATTTATGGCTAATATATACCATGATATACATATACCACATTTAGTTATTCCATTACTGTACTGAAGGGCATTTGGGTTGTTTTCACATCTTTGTGATGGTGAAATGAGCTACTATAAATATTCAACTGCAAGTCTCTTTATAGTACAATGCCTTTCCCCCACCCACCTTGGGTAAATACTTAGTGGAGAGATTGCAGAATCACATGATAGGTCTACTTTAAGTCTTTGAGGAATCTCTACACTGTCTGCTATAGAGGCTGCATCAATTCTCAGTCCCACCAACAGTGTATAAGTGTTCCTTTCTGTCTGCACCCACACCAGCATCTATTATTTCAGGATTTTATGATGTAAGCCATTCTTCTGGGGTCAGATGATATCTCAATGTGGTTTTGATTTGCATTTCCATGATAATTAGACATGATGAGAATTTTTTAACCTGTTTTTTCGCCATTAGTCTATCTTCATAAGAAAAGTGCCTGTGGGCAGTGCCTGTGGCTCAAAGGAGTAGGGCGCCGGCCCCATATGCCGGAGGTGGCGGGTTCAAACCCAGCCCGGTCAAAAACTATAAAAAAAAAAAGGAAAAGAAAGAAAAGTGCCTGTTATGTCTCTCTCCCACTTTTTAATGGGGATGTGTGATTTTTTCTCTGTTAATTGGCTTGAGTTATTTACAGATTGTTGTTATCAGCCCTTTGTTATATGGGAAGCATGCAAATTCTTCTCTCATTCTATAGCTTGTCTTCTTACTTTGTTGGCTCCGTTTTTGCTGTGTAGAAACTCTTTAATCTGACCATGTCCCATTTATTTATTTTTGTTGTTGCTGTGATTGCTAGTAGGGTGTTCTTTGTAAATTATTTCTTTAGGCAATAATATCAAGAGTTTTTCCTACATGTTATTCTATGGTTTTTAAAGTTTCATGTCTTAGATTTAAATCTTTTATCCATCATGAGTTAATTTTTGTAAGTGGTGAGAGATGCGGGTCTAGTTTTAGTGTTTAACATGTGGCTAACAACTTCTCCCAGCACCATTTCTTGAATAGGGAATCTTTCCCTCAGTATATGCTTTTGTTTGCTTTGTTAAAGACCATAAGGCAATATGAGGCTGGTTTCTTCTCTAGATTTACCATTCTGTTCTATAAGCCAACGTCTATTTTCATGTCAATGCCATGATGCTTTGATCTCTATAGACTTTTAGCATAATCTGAAGTCTGGTAAAGTGATGCCTCCAGATTTGTTTATTTCCTTGAGTATTCTCCAGACTTCTTTCCAAAAGGGCTGTATTAGCTTGCATTCACACCAGCAGTATAGAAGCGTTCCCTTCTCTCCACATACACACCAACATCTGTAGTTTGGGGATTTTGTGATGTGGGCTGATCTTACTGGAGTTAGATGATATCTCAAACAGGTTCTGATTTGCATTTCTCTGATGATTAAACATGATGAGCATTTTTTCATGTGTTTGTAGACCTGTCTTTTTCAGAGAAGTTTCTGTCTCTTGCCCACATAGAAATGCAGTTATTTGCTCTTCTCTTATTGATTAGTTTGCATTCTCTGTGGATTCTAGTTATCAGACCTTTGTCAGAAGAATTACCTGCAAAAATCTTCTCCCATTCTGAAAGTTGTCTGTTTGCTTTACTTACTGTGCTCTTGGCTGTGCAGAACTTTGTTCAAGTGATGCCTCCAGATTTGTTCTTATTTTATTGCATTGGCTATTCAAGGTTTTTTCCATTGTTTATTTGAGTTTTTTCCCAATCCATACAAATCTCAAAAATATTTTATTTTATTATTTTCTTTTTATTTTAGACAGAGTCTCACTCTCTCTCCCTGGCTATAATGCAAGCAGTGTCCTCACAGCTCACTATGACCTAAACTCATGGGCTCAAGCAATCCTAATGCCTCAGACTTCTGTGGAGTGGGTGATATGGCTGTACTTTTCCACCCCTGGATAACTTTTCCAATTTTTTATAGCTATGGGGTCTCATTTTGCTCAGGCTGATTTCAAACTCCTGGCCTCAGGAAATCCCCCTGCCTTGGCTTCCCAGAGTGTTAGGATTACAGGTGTGAGCTACGGCATTGTTCTGATTTTATGTTTTAAAAAAAATAAATACTATTCATTATTAGGTGTTAAGGTATAGACAATATCCACGTCAAAGTAATTTTAATTATTCAACCTGTACATTGTGTGTTACTTTTATTTTATAATCACTTAACTTTTATTATCTGGAGAACATGTTAGGTTATTTGACAAGAAGAAACATCTGTCTTATAAAATCAACTGGTTTTTTTCTCAGAAAATAATAGCTTTTAATGATGGAGTCCTTCCTATGTCATATCCAAAGTGTTTTTAATTACTGAGCAAATCATTGCACCATCCTTAACATTAAGAGTGATCTACTCATGGACATTTTGTGAGGAATGAGTACACACACACACACAAATGCTGGAACGTTTGGTTGACATAGTCGTTGAGAAGATCATCAGCTCCAAAGTGTCCTGACTGGACTCAATCCTGGCTCTCCCATTAGATGCATTATGACCTCAGCACATTCCTGAATCTCCCTTTATTTGAGCATCCTCATCTATAAAATAGGTGTAGTCATAGTATCTCCCATGCAGACTTGCAAGGTGTAAGGAAGAATTAATACATGTGTTTAGAGATATCTTGACAAACAATAAATAGTTCTTTAATTTTACCTTATGTTTTAATTGGTACGGTTATTATCTAAAAATAAAAGTTTTTGTGAAAATAACAAGTTCTTATAAATGTTCTGTTTATATAATTCAGTTTCCTCTACTCTTCAAATGTCTACTCCATAATACCTTGGAGTATCGGTAGCTATATAATTTTTTAACCATTTCCCCACTCTTTATGCTATTTACCTTCGTATTAAAGCATTTCACTTTTTGTTATTTAATCCACTTTACCTGATTGTTTATGACATCAATAGCGTTTCTCTGTAAACACATAGAATTTATGATAGATAAGCATGTCAACATTAATTTCTCCTCCCTATATCATATTAACCACATCAGAGCAATTTATGCCATGCTCAAACTAATAACTAGTGAGGAAGAATGGATGGAATCATTAAATGAATGTCTTGGTCTTAGACTAGAGCAAGGCAGCCAGTTAGCTAATGATATAAGAAACTCTAGATAATAGTCCCCATCTTTCACCTGAAATGACATTCTGCTTACATTATATTATGAGGTCAATTATACATCTCTGTATGGCATGAATAATTTATATTTTTGTTAAGTCAAAAGTAAAAAAATACCAATATGTCCCATGGCAATAGTTTAAAAACACAGAAATTGATGCCACGGAAATATCTTTACATGCTTCAGGGCAATTTTAATTTTCATTTGAAAAACAAATCACCATCATCATAACACAGGTATTTCCTGGAAGGATACTTGAAATTATAAAATTGTGATTGGTTCTACTTATTTCTGTATATATAATTGCATACATATTCATATATTTTAAAGTAGCACTTTTATTTTATGTCACCTGACTCACTTTTTTAAAAAGCATCTTCTAAATTAAAGTCATTTTTGGAAATAGCTGATAATATGGAATGATGCTTATTTTTTGAATGTCTTCTTTTTTTCTTTCTCTGTATCTTATTTTACTCATTAAAAACCTGACATTCTCAAAAAATGAAATTATTGCATCAGTAATCTTGTTTCCATTGTATTAACATCTTTCCAATTCTGTGACTAGAAGAAATTCTATGGATTGCCTTTAAGTCCATTTCATGTCCTGATATCACAGATTATGGAGATATTTTATTTAATTTATGGATTTTGCTTTACAAACAGCGTATTTATTATGTTTAAAACATTTTTCATAATATTTTTATTTAATAAGTAATATTTACCTTGGGTTTTCTATGTTTTGTATGATGGCACTTAAACCACAGTAGAACTTTGTTAAAACTAGAATCATCCTCTCAATCCCCACAGCAGCATTGTCAACAAACTTTATGTCATAATCTAAATCCTTTGCTTTCATTTCAACAATACCAACATTTTTACCAAGAGTAGATCATATCACTAAAAAACCCCACTTTCTTTGTTCATCCATAAGAAGCAACTCTTCATTCACAAATGTTTTGTCAACAAATTGCAGCAATTCAGTCATGTGTTCAGGCTTCACTTTGAATTCTTGTTTTCTTGCTGTTTTCATCACATCTGCACTTATTTCTTCCCCTGAGGTCTTGAACTCCTCAAAGTCATTGCTGGGTGTTGGATTCAACTTGCTCCATTTCCCTCTTAATGTTGACATTTTGACCTCTTCCCATGAATTGCAAATATTCTCAATAGTAATTACAATGGCAAATCCTTTTTTTTTTTTTTGCAGTTTTTGGCCAGGGCTGAGTTTGAACCCGCCACCTCTGGCATATGCGGCCGGCGCCCTACCCTTTGAGCCACAGGCGCCGCCCGGTAAATCCTTTATGGAGGTTCTCAATGTACTTTGCTAAGATCCATCAGAGGAATCACTATCTATGACAATTTTTAGCCTTATAAAATGTATTTCTTAAATAGTAAGATTTGAAACTTGAAATTACTTCTTGGTCTACAGGCTGTAGAATAAATGATAGGTTAGCAGGTGTGAAAACAACATTGATTTCCTTATCCATCTTCATCAGAACTCCTGGGTGACCAAGTGGATTGTCGATGAGCAGAAATATTTTGAACAAATTTTTTTCTTCTAAGAAATAGGTCTCAACAGGAGGCTTAAAATGTTCAGTGAGCCATGCTGTTAAATAGATATGCTGTCATCAAGGGTTTGCTATTCTATTTGTGGAGCACAGGTAGAGAAGATTTAATGTTATCTTTAAGAGCCTTAGGATTTTTAAAAATGGTAGTAAGTGCTGGTTTCAACTTGAACTCAACAGCTGCATGGGTCCATAAAAAGAAAATCAGTCTGCCCTTTGAAACTTGAATCCCAGGTATTGATTTCAACTCCCTAGCTATACAAACTCTAGATGGCATATTCTTCCACCAGAATTTGGCTTCATCTACCTTGAAACTCTCTTGTCCATTGTAGCACCAGTGATCTTAGCCAGAACCTCTAGACAACTTGGAGCCCCTTCTGCATCATCACTGCTTCGCCCTGCATTTTTACGTTAGGGAGGTGCCTTCTTTCTTTAAAACTTCTGAGTCACCCTCCGTCAGCTTTTGACTTTTCTTCCGTAGCTTGCTCACCTCTCTAAGCCTTCAAAAAATTAAAAACAGGGCCTTGTTATGGATGAGGCTTTGACTTAAGGGAGTATTGTTGCTGCTGCTTTAATCTTTTATCCAGACCGCTAAGTCCATTTTCGTATCTCATTTCTGTGCACACTGCAGTCACACTTTTAATTTCCTTCAAGAACTTTTCCTTTGCATTCATCACTTGGTTAACAGGAGCAAGAGGCTCGGCTGTCAGCACGAGACCTAGCTTACAGCCTATCTCAGCTTCCAAAATTCATTCCTTATTAAGCATAATTATTTCTAGCTTTTGATTCTAAAGTAATGAATCTTTTGATTCTAAAAGTATGAGTCACTCTTCCATTCACTTGAACACTTATGGGCCATTGTGGGGTTATATTAATTAATCTAATTTCAATACTATTGTGTTTCAGGAAATAAAGAAGCCTTTGGAAAAAGAAATGTCTAGTTGAAAAACACACAATAATTATCTAAAAAGTTTACCATTTTATACATAATGTTGGTACAGTTTGTGGTACCCCAAAATAATTACAATGGGAACATCAATGGTCATTGATCCCAAATCACTTTACAGACATTATAGTAATGAAAAAATTCCAAATATGACATAGAAACAAGAAGTAAGTGCATGTGGAAAAATGGCTTTCATGAGTTTGTTCCATGCAGAACTGTCACAAACCCTCAATTTGTAAATAACACAGTATTTGTGAAGCACAATTAAACAAAGTACCCCTGCAGTACCACTGAGCACTCTTGGTGTTCTATGTACAATCTCAACTAATTCCCATCCTGTGATATAGTTTGCATATGTCCATTTGATTCATGGGTACCCTTGGTACCTTTTCTTTTGAAGAAGAAGAAAATGCATTGATAGAACTTATATTTTACTTCTCCTTCTCAGGTTATACCAGTAAAATTTCCAAAATCTGTTGCTTTGCTTTATTTTTTCTGAGCAAGGTGGGAAGACTGCTTAGCTTCCTTTCTCTGCCTGACCGTTCCTGCTTATACTTCTGCCTTCCATTCAAGAGCAGAACTTCAAATGTGAGAAAATAAAAATGTATGGAAGAAAAGCATTCTATCTTTCTTCATTTAAGTTGCTGTTAAGGTTGTTACTTTCAGTAACTCATGCATACACACACCTTATTATCTACATATTTGTGTTTTATCCTCTTACATACCTAAATACCATGTACATTCAACATGCACACACATATCTATGAGAATCTCTATAAAGAGATTTATGGATCACCCTAGGAAGAGCCTGTTAATCTAGAGACAAAATAATGTTAGATTTCATTAGTTTACCAGTCAAAAACTCGGAAGTAATTCTTAAAAAGTTACATGCTATGCATCCACGATTTTCATTTCTTGAGCTAAATTTCAGGACCTTTTTGACCAAAAAATTTAATAAAAACAAATTACCAAGCATAGATTTTACAATGCATTGTATGAGATTAGATTATAAAGGAATTCCTTAGGAATATTTTTTTTTAAACTAAGTAAATGAATGAAATATGCACTGACTAATGCATTCTGATATCCAACCACGGCTTAGAGTACAATCTATTCTTGAATAACACCTACATGTTAACACAATGAACCTAAGAATGAACTCATATTATTTGTTAGTAAGCTCAATCACATTATGGAAATATAAAGAATTCATTCCTGAAGTGTAAACAGTAAGTCTGTATTTTCAATTAGCTATAAACAGAATAGGAATATTTAAAGTTAGTTTTAAATGTGGTTGAATGTTGGGGTCTACATTAGAAGATTCATAATCAGAGTTATAATATTTGGAATCCGGCTCTGAAAAACATTACTAATAGGGCGGCGCCTGTGGCTCAGTGAGTAGGGCGCCAGCCCCGTATGCCGAGGGTGGTGGGTTCAAGCCCAGCCCCGGCCAAACTGCAACAAAAAAATAGCCGGGCGTTGTGGCGGGCACCTGTAGTCCCAGCTGCTCGGGAGGCTGAGGCAAGAGAATCGCGTAAGCCCAAGAGTTAGAGGTTGCTGTGAGCCGTGTGACGCCACGGCACTCTACCCGAGGGCGGTACAGTGAGACTCTGTCTCTACAAAAAAAAAAAAAAAAACATTACTAATAGAAACATTTTAAATCATTTATTTTTTCCCCTCCCTCTCATAATTAAGAAGTTAGCCCAAATTTATTCGTTACGTTAGGAAACGTAAAATCATAACTAGAGTTGGTTTTATTGTGTGGCTTCCATCAAAGTTGTAGAAAGAACTATACAGATCAGATTCCCAGGCACTATGCAAAAGGTGAGAGTGTAAATAGAAGCTGTTTGAATTCTCTGAAAGGACAATTTGGGTGAAGAAAAAAATCTATAACTAGATTTTGCCCATTACACTATGCCACTGTGACAGAGTTGTGTCCTACATTGGAAATGTATTCAACACTTAACATTAAAATGTCATGATGAAATATGGAGAACTATTAAAAGGTTATATTTTTTCAGATCTTTAAAATGACAATTATTGTAGAACTTGCATAAAGAATTTGGATCTGATCTATGCCTTTTATTCATTATTTTAGTAATTTAGGTTGAGTTTGGAATGTATAATTCAATTATCTAGTTAATTGAGGCCATGGAGACATGGATTAACCAAGCTTTAAGTGTCCTGAAATAGAATTATTTCAAAAAGTATTTATTGCACTTTCTGACTGGAATTCAAATTATTACCTTCATCCTATAAAATATAAGCAGTATCATTGGACAGCATGGCATTAAAGAAAAAAATTCTGGGGATAGTTGATAACAGAAATCTCACAATCTTTCTTAAACCTGCATATGCATAAAAGCTTGAAGTATGGAAAAACAAAGACAATAAGTCAAAAAATAGCCATAAAATGTTTTTCAAGTTCACTAAGTCATGGATAAATATTACATATTTAATGGGGTATGTGAGTTGCCATAAATTAACACTGGTGTCATAAGAAGCAAGAACACATCTCTTTATTAAAACCCATGTCTGTGATGGAAGATTTATAATTTAAAATGTACCTTATATATGTGTACCCTGAAAGAATCATTCACTCACATGGAGCAGAAACAATCATACACTTTGCAAATGAACATTAATACTAGAAGGAATGCTGTATTTCAGTAAAGAATATTTATATTTACCTAGTAGTTATGATGTACCAGGTACTTTACTTCAATAATTCATTTAAATCTTACAATAATCCTGTGGGGTAGATTACAAAAAATGGAGACAAACAGATTAAATCACTTGCTCAAGTGACTAAGTCACTAGGCTAAGTTAAAGACTTAGTGAAGCTATATAGTCAAAATTTCAACTCAAGAAGTCAGTGATTATAATCTTACTCAGGACTCTTGTTTCCTCAGATTAACATCTGTTCTCCCTACTCCTCAGATTAACATCTGTTCTCCCTGCTGAAGTAGCAGACTAGCCTTAATAACTACAAATTTGAAAATAAACTTTAAATCTGCTTCTCAACCATAGCCATTACACCTTGCCAGACAGCTCTGCCAAAGCTGGTTCTGCCTCCCTGTAACAAGAACTAGTATTCTTTTTTCAAGGATACTCTCAATGGTAGACATACTACTACTCAATTTGAGCTAGTATCTCTCCTGCCACTAATGACACAGGAGGGAGATCCAAGAATCTTCATCAACCTCTTTTCCTGGAGTGGATTTGGGCCCTGAAGACCCTGGGTTATTTCGTAGAAATCTTGCATCATGAAACATATCCTTAGGACAGGTTATTCTGTCCAGAAATCTCTCTTCTGAGCCTCTTGATGCTACCCTGCCTTGGCCAGGGCTTTATCACAGACATTAGTTCTAACAGAATAATCGCAGTTGCTGCAATTTGGAAATCCCTTACTTATCCTGGACACAAGTGAGCAGCACATCAATATCTCTGTAAATTAGAACTTACAGGAATGTCATTGCAAAAATGAAGACTGAACTTTCTTGTAATGGTTGGCATGTGGGCAACTGAACAGCATATTCTGGAGAGAGGGAGATTGTGCTTACACATAGATGAGAAGAAAGGCTATTTATTGACTTAAATGCTAAATAGAAAATTAACCAACAGTGAAAAATTATTTACTAAAAGGAGGTATTTTATATGTGGAAGCTAAAAACAAAATAGATTATCATAGAAATCGGTAACTTGATTTGGCAAAAGTCAAGTTTAATTGGATAAAGCAATGTAATAAGGCCAATGAAAATGCTGCTGTGACATTTAAGAATTGAGCTTTGTTGATTTTGCCAACATTTTACACTCTTTTGAAGATTTGTTGGCCGTACCACCTGGCCTAACTACTGAACCTGTGTCAGCCAAAAGGATAAGAAAGTGAATCAAATAAATGAGACAACATAGACAGTGTTCAAATGAGTATCTAACTCTTCCTCCTGGTGAAATGCTGAGTTACACAAATGACAATACACAAATCACCTGAATCTGCTGAAAGAGGAACAGGAGAGTGTAAGGTATTATAGAATCTTCCCAGACAGAACTATTTTTTAGTCAGATTTTGGCACCTGAAGGATAAACTCATGTTATCTGAATATTAACTTTTATACACTATACTATGTATAGGTGCTTTTTTTTTTTTTTTCACAGTTTCTGTCTGGGGCTGGGTTTGAACCCGCCACCTCCAGCATATGGGGTGGTGCCCTACTCCTTTGAAGCCACAGGCGCCACCCATGTCTAGGTGCTTTTTAAACCATTATATTTCTGTTAATATTACTAATTATCCCTGAAGTCTTTGTAGCTTTGATCTCAATATACACAACGCTATATGGATTACATATTATATAGTCCACACTCTACATGTATAATTCCTGTACTACTTCTGAAGAATAAAGAATTTTGCTTCCTACTGAGCGGAGGGGAAGATTTCTGTAAAGATTATTATTTGAAGATGCCAGAAAAAACTAACATGGCTATAAAATAAATCCTCAATTTTTATTCAAATTTTTCTGGATGAGTTAAAATATATTTGAGTGTATCCCCCAGGATATCCAACAGCACCAGTTATTAGAAATGATTTCCACTTCCATGATCACATATCCTTGTTATTTAAAATAGCTGGCAAATATACATATAAGGGTACGAAATATATGATATTTATAATGATAGATAAATATTTACAACATGTAAAATTATCTGTACTTAAACATTAATATGTTTTCACCACACATAGATATTTTGGTATCCCAACTAAAGCCTAGAAACACTTGAAAAGTAACATAAATTGAACAAGAAACTTAAGTAGAATGGAATATTTTAGAATCCTTGGCATTATCATTAGTTTCATATATTACCATTAGTAGACTTTACATACAAAGTTATCAAAAATTATGCCTTGATAAAATTATGTGTGGTAAATTTCTGATGTTGTAAAGATTTAGTTAGAAAATTATTGTTTTCTAATATTTCTGGATCCCCTGTTTTGTTCTTTTGGTCTATGTGTTTGTTTTTAGTGCAAATATCATGCTGGTTTGCTTACTACTGCTTTATAGCATAATTTGAAGTAAGGTAATATGATTAAAATTTGTTCTATTTACTGAGGATGGCTTTGGCTATTCTGAGTCCTCTGTGGTTCCATATACATTTTAGAATTATGTTTTCTGTTTCTATAAAGATGTCACTTGTATATTGACGGGGACTGCATTGAATCTGTAGATCAGTTTGGATCATATGGACATTTTAATGACATTGATTATTCCCATCCATGAGTATGAAATATCTTTCCATTTGTTGTGTGTTCTCTTCAATTTCTTTCACAATATGTTATAGTTTTCACTGTAGAAATGCTTTTGCTTCTTTGGTTAAGTTTTTATCTAAGTATTTTATTTTATTGGTTGCTATTGAAAATAGGATTACTATATTGCTTTCTTTTTTTTTATAGAGACAGTCTCACTTTACGGCCCTCGGTAGAGTGTCATGGCATCACACAGCTCACAGCAACCTCCAGCTTCTGGGCTTAAGTGATTCTCTTGCCTCAGCTTCCCGAGTAGCTGGGACTACAGGCGCCGGCCACAACGCCCGGCTATTTTTTTTTTTTTTTTTTGGTTGCAGTTCAGCCGGGGCCGGGTTTGAACCTGCCACCCTCAGTATATGGGGCTGCTGCCTTACTGACTGAGCCACAGGCACCGCCCACTATATTGCTTTCTTTTTCAGATTGTATGCTATTAGCAAATGTAAATACTAACTTTTGTTTTTTTTGTAAATACTGATTTTTGTATTTTGATTTTGCGCTCTGTAACTTTACTGAATTTATTTGCTAGTTCTAACTGTTCTTTTGTGGAGTCTTAAAATTTCTCTAGATATAAGATCATGCCATCTGCAAACAAGGATAATTTGACTTCTTCCTTTTTAATTTGAATGCAAGAAATTACAGTGGGTAAGTAACAGTTTATTCAATAAACAATGTCCTGAAAATTGGATATTCATTTGCAGGAAATTAAACTAGAACCTTATCTCTCACCCTACATGAAAATCAAATCAAAATAGATTTAAGACTTAAATCTAAGACATGAAACTATAAAACTATTAAAAATATATTGTGAACATTCTTCTGAACATTGGTCTGGGGAAGGATTTCTTGACTATTACCCCCTAAAGCACAAGCAATCAAAGCAAAATTGGACAAATGGGATCACATCAAGCTACGAAGCTTCTTCACAGTAAAAGAAACAAACAACAAAGGGAAAAGACAGCCCAGAGAATGAGAAAATATTTGCAAAATACCCATATGACAAGGATTATACATATATGTAGAATATATAAAGAGCTCCAACAACTCAAAAGGGAAAATATCAAAATCTGATTTAAAAATAGGCACTGTTTTTTTGTAATATTTACCAAGTGTCTATAATTTCACTAATAGTCACCTACATTCTTTTGAAGGATGAATGTCTAACAATCTTTTGTGTTTATGTTAAGTAAACTACATTTATTTTTTAACAATTTCATTTTTTTTCTAACTTTTTTATTTTTCAGTTTTTTGGCTGGGGCTGGGTTTGAACCTGCCACCCCTGACATATGGGGCTGGCACCCTACTCCTTTGAGCCACAGGCGCCACCCAGTAAACTACATTTATTAAGAAAAAAATGGGCAATGGATCTGACTAGGTATTACTCAAAAGAACGCATGCAAACAGCCAACAGATATGGTGCAAAAATGCTCAACACCATAGGTTATCGGAGAAATGCAAATCATATGACACAGAAATCAGACTGCTTGATATATATCCAAAGGAGGGGAAATCAATCTATCACAACAATTTCTGTATTCCCATGTTTGTCGTAGTACTATTCTCAATAGCCTACTTTTGGAATCAACCTAAACGTTCACTGATGGGTGAATAGACACAAAAGTTGTGGTATACATATATATGCCACAACTGGTATATATAAAATACAATTAAATGTTATATAGCTGTAAGACAGAATAAAATCCTACCATTTGCAAAACATAAATGGTATTGGAGAACATTATGTTAAGTGACATAAGCCAAGCAGAGAAAGACAAATCTTGAGTAGTCTCTCTAACAGGTGAGAGCTAAATATTAAAAAAAAAAAAAAAGAAAAATGATCTCATAATGACAGAGAGTAGAAGGATGATTACCAGAGCCTGAGGAGGGTAGAGAGAGGGGACGATAAAGTAAGGATTGTTAGTGATTGCAAAATGTCTTTAGATAGTTAGAAGGAAAGAACTATACTTGATAGCACAACAAAGTGATTATAATCAATAAGTTAGGGGATACTTTAAAAGAACTAAAAAAGTGGAATTGGAAAGTTCATAACACAGAGAGATATTAAATGCCTGAATTTATGGATACCTCAATTATCCTTATCTGATTAATTCACATTGTATGCTTCTATCAAAGCACCACATGTACTCAATAAATATATACAAATACTGTATACCCATAATAATTAAAAATAAAGCAAACTAAAAATATTTTTATAGTTTTATTTCTAAGAATTTTCTGTAAATTAAAGAAGAGTCAAGTTAATTTGGATGATAAATTACTATATATATATGACATTAAATTGAGGTGAGGAACTTTCTTCTACATATATTTTAGATTTAGTATATGAGATCTACTCTAAATCTAAAAGAAAAAGAAAAAACTAAGTTGATTACTTTTCATTAATTCTTAAAAGACATAATTTTGATAATAAATTTCAACATGAAGCTGTAAAGTAATGTATTACAAACTGTCGTACATGAATATATGATTATTGCAAATGCAAAATCTGTGAAAAGTGATGAAAACAATATCATAGAAAGGCAAGATCAGTTTAAAAAAATGCAAAGCAATGGACTTTCATCAACTAAGGACTTTTTGAATTGCTTGAGAAACAATACCATGTTAAAAAAAACTGGGTCCAGGACCTAGTGAACCTAAATTCAATTCTTGGCTCTACCACGAATTACCTGACTGGTTTGTATCTTTTCAAAGATTCTTTATTGCGAGGTAGATATAAGAAGACTGGCTTTACATGTATCAGAATCTAGCTCTTGTGTGACTAGGGAAATCTCTGTATGTGCCTGTCCCAGTGTCCTCTCTGGCTTCACATGTTTATAACAGGTTTTAAAATAAAGATTGTTATTAATAGTTGCAATCAAATAGGATAGAATGGGATTATGGAATGAATGTGCGCTCTCCCCGCACACAAATCCTATGTTAAAATACCACCCTGTTTCCCCGAAAATAAGATAGTGTCTTATTTTAAGGTGTGCTCCCAAAGATGCGCTAGGTCTTACTTTCAGGGGCCATCTTATCTTTCCTGTAAGTAGGTCTTATTTTCGGAGGATGTCTTATTTTCGGGGAAACAGGGTAACCGTGAATGTGACTGTATTGCTTTTGGATGGTAAGTAGAGTTAAATGAGGTCACTAGGGTGGAGCCCCATGACAGGATTAGTGTTCTTATAAAAGAGAAAGAGACTAGAGCTAGCAGTCCCTCCACGCTGTGAGGAAGCAGCAAGAAGGCATTCAACCATGAACTCCCTTGGCTGGCACACATATTGTGGGACTGCCCACCCTCCAGAACTGTGAGAAATAAATTTCCGTTATTTAGTCCCCTCAATCTATGGCATTTTGTTACAGCATCCTGAGCTGACTGAGACACGTTCATTGTATGAGCAGGTTCTGCAGAGGCTCATCTGGTGGTCAATGAAGCAGCACAGGTAACAAGAGCAATTCTCGCCTTCACACACAGCTAAATGCTTTAAAGACACCATGAAGAACACACTCTCATGAAGCAAAGTACACTTGGATAGGGACTTGCTGTGGTCTCTGACAATGGTGGGCAGGTATTGATGCTCCTGTGGACAATTATCCTGAAACCCATGCAGCAAATAAATACGCACATCAAGTAGGGAGGCTGCCTGTAGAAGTGATCAGTGGGAAAGGGTAAAATTACAGATGAATCAGAATAGCTGAAGGAAATAGAGGCTGACATTCAAAGTGGAGACACCTGAAAAGCAATCTAATTTAAATGGGAAGGCAGAGAAGGTTCCTATGGATGTGTTCTTTCTATATAGTTTTGTCATTGATTGTATGATCTAAATCTTTACTCGTTTTTATTTTTTGGTTACATTTTTAAGACACTACAATAATTTATTGTCATTGACAAGATAAACATACGTATGTAATATCAAATTATGTGCTACACATTTATGTATTAGGACAGTTAGTGAGGAATATAAACTTGCACGTGTTTGTCCATATTCTGCCATGAGTTTAATAATAAGGTGGTATGGGGATCGGAGAACAAAAATTCCTGGAGGAGATGTTGACATTTACATTAATGATATCAATGGCTTTTAAGAGTATGTCTAAAAAATACATTTATTGTGTGTAGCCACAAAAGATATATTCCTATATGACTTTGTGAAGTAAGACTTTAAATAAATACTTTTTCTAAATTAAGTTCATCTTTTTAAACTCTCACGACTTCTGATACATGCACACAAGGAGAAGCGAACGCAATTAATTACTGACTCCACACCCAGAAAAAGATCTTACAGGTTAAATGGGAAAATACAGAGTTGGCATTTGCACAGCAGCATGAATATCTTCTTAGATGTTGTGTCCTGATAATCCCACGTGCTTCACCCCAGCCCAGTCTGGTTGTTATATGCTTCAAATATAAAATTTAATTCTAATAAGAGTTCAGCATTTTACAAATGTAGTCAATCATATCAAAAAAATTCAGAAACTGAATACATCTTGTCTAAAATATGTACTGTACAAATCAGGTTATGGGTTCAACACTAAAGATAAAATTATTTATTTCTTTAAGAATAATATGATGAAAATATTTCAAATTGTATATAAACCCAGCCATGGTACCCCATGATTGCATTAATGTACACAGCTATGATTTAATTTAAAAAATTAAAAAAGAATAATATGAATGCAAATTTTCATAGACTAAAATAGTGAGCAAAAGCAACATTTTGACTGAATTAAAAATGTAACTGGATATATACACAGAAGTGAGATTGCTCCCTCACCAGGTACTGCTATAAACACTTTTTGAGTAAACTTCTAGAAAGTCTAAACATGCATGTTTCCATCTTGTACCTGCATCTTTTTTAAATAAATAACTGATTTATTAAGCATTTCTTTGGAAGATATTCTGAGCCTCACTCCCTTACATAAAAGTGTGAAAAGTCAATAATTATTTCACTGTATTCTCTGCATTAAAATAAACTTGGTTGGCACTTTCCTTGTCAATGACAAATAAAGATGGAGGGTCTACAAAATAGCTGTTGACTGTATAAATTCCTGTTATTTGGCACCAAATAAACCAGATATCAAAATGAATAAAAGGGAAAAATTTGATTTTTTAAGAAGATTTGGCTTTATTTTTTTTAATTTTTTTCCACATTATTTTATTTTATTATTTTATTTTTTATAGAGACAGAGTCTCACTTAGTCACCCCTGGCAGAATGCTGTGGCCTCACAGCTCACAGCAACCTCCTACTTGGGAGGCTGAGGCAGGAAAAATTTGATTTTTAAAATTTTAATCTGCCTGTCTAAATGAACTTTTCCTTTCTGAAGAATGTCATGTTGCGTTCATTTGTCGCCTTTTCCTTGATTTTACTCTGAAACGTTAGGAAAGTTATTAAAATATTGTCATGACCTTCATTCCTTCAAGTCTTCACCAAGAGCCCCTGGTTGTCAGGCACTCCTTTCAGCTTTGAGGATGAAGCAGAGAAGGTAAAACTCCCGCCTCGTGGAGGTGGCGTTCCTGTGCTTGTGGGGGCAGGAACAGCACCAGTGCCTATACACTCCACTTGGACCATCTTTGTTCATTTATTTTTATGTTGTCATTATCTTTATAAATTATTCTACAGATGTCATAAGTGAACTTACACCATGGTGACAATTTATACATGTTTATTCTTACTTTGAGTTACATTGTAATAGTTACTTATTCACTGTTGCCTCAGATTGCTCAGTTTATTTTACCTCATGTATTATGTCCTGGTTTCTGCAGAAACAAAATGCCTTACATAAGATGTAGCACTCTAGCCAAAATAAGGCACATAGAAATTGAATAAAAAAAAAATAATTCTCACAAAGGCATGTCACAAACAGAGCAAGAATAAATGACAGGCTAGCAATTCTTGCAATAATTTTCTCTGTTCAATTAATCAGACATGCAATTGGCTTGGAAAAATATCTATCATCTAAGACAAGCCATCCATTGTGGCTGGCACCTACAGTAGATGGGCCATCCTTTACCTTCTAGCACTTCAACTACATAAGCCTAAGAGACAAAATGAAATTCTAGACACACAAGGTTAAAGGGCAGCAGAATCAGGCTTCATCTACCGCAATAATGTTCAATGGTCAAGGGGAAAAACAGAAGTAATATCCATATTTTGTGAAATACGAGACAAATAGCACCAGAATGTCAAAATGATGAATATAACAAACAACCTCTCATATAGAAAGAGGTTTACCTGTACCGCAACAGCATTTTCAACAAATGAATCACACTTTTTTTTTTTTTTTTTTACTCAAATGCTTTTTAATGGCCAAATGCTTGAATGAATACGTAAATGAAAAAGCAGAAATCATTGTAATTTGAGAACCTCAAGTGCCTGAAGAGAGTCACCGGTAACATTGCTATGAGAACTCAATCCTTAAACAAGGATTCTTCTAGCAAAGGAATCAGAAAAAGGAGGTGACATGTGAGCTGGATCCTTAAGATTCACCAGGGATTGGAAAAAATAGAAAGAGAGCACAGTCCTCCAAGCAAAATGAGGGCAAGAAGTGGGAAAGTATGAAGTAAAGGAAAAGAAATATAAGCGATGCCTAGAAAGTGGGGCGCACAAGTGGATAGACACACAGAGTAGGGGCCAATGGAAACCAGATCAGAGGAGGCCTGGAGGCTGTACTGACTTGCAGGGTGACATCAAAGCAGCCGCTGCAGTGCTGTCCTCCAAGAATCACGGCAACTGAAGCTCTTGGCATGGTGAGATGCCATCTAGGGCTCTGCAGCTGCACTACCCACTGATTTGGTAGCCCCACGTGAGGCAGAAGGGAACTTCTCTCCACAGTCATGGGCAGGTTGAAGTGGGGCCTGAAAAGAGTCGTCAGCAGCAGAGTGACAAAGCAAAGTGGAAGAAAGTCGGTTTGGGGTATTTTACTAATCTGCCAGCCACCATGAAGCTGGTAGACATGAGAAATAAAGCAGAAGTCAGACGGCAGAATGTAGGAGAAACAAAGAGTGTGATTTGCTTCTGTTACTTTGTAGTAATATCTGCCTTTTGCCATTTAACTTTGGTTCTTTTTGTTTCTTTTACCTATAGCCAAAATAACGCTAAATAATATTAACTGTTAACAATATTAACAATTATTAAATTCCACTAGGTTATTCATTATTATTTTTGTTAAGGTAACTCAGAAAGTGGTTTATATTTGATTATAGAAATACCATATGGGGGCAGCGCCTGTGGCTCAAGGAGTAGGGTGCTGGCCCCATATACCTGAGGTGGCGGGTTCAAGCCCGGCCCCTGCCAAAAACTGCAAAAAAAAAAAAAGAAATACCATATTGTAGTACTAAATATAAATCTTATAATATCAATTAAAATAACAAAATTAATTGCATTAAATATATAACATAGAATAGTATTTTCTATAATGTATAAAATAAAAGGTAAAATATAATAATATACAATGTACATTTGGGTTTGAGATTCCTCTTTTAATGGAATATTCAGAAAAAGACTGTTATAAGAATTATGATTTTCAATGGGTTTCTAGAAATGCATACCCAGTTCCATTTGTAAGATATATCTGATCCCTATGTGTAAGCTCTGTAGTTTAGTGTATGTTAGAATGTTTATTGAACACTTTGTCTAATCAAACAAATCCTGAAGGACAGGATTATGTGTTAGTTCTATTTAATTGTGTCCCACTGGTACCCTTGAATATAATATCACATTTTAAAGTTTACAATGAGACCACCTCCTTGGATTCCATGATTAAAATGTATGATTATTAGGTCAAAGTCAGACCCATTCCCTGCCTCATTCAGAACACATGCAAATACATCTCCTATCAGAACCTATTTATCTTGACTTAAAGATGGAGAGCTTTAACAAAAATCTATTCTTATTATAGAAGCATAAAATATTTGGGGTAAATATAATCAACTTATTTAAATTATATATGAATATAATGTTAAAATTAACGGGGTTATATATTATATACATATTATATATAATAGGTATCTATATATGGAGAAAATAATGTTTACATATGTCTTTATTTGTCTATCCTTTCTATTCTATGTACATTATTAAAATGAAGAATGACAGTTCTATTTTTTTTTTAAAGAGAAGTAGAATGAAAGAGTTACAGATATAAGGAAGCTGCCTGCTTGTGCAGAATTTGTAGCTTTGAGTAAGTTCCTGAGATTTATAGGCAAAGAGATATTAGTGAAACCCAAGGCAGTGTGCTATTTTCTGTCATGCTTTGGCTGTAGATTCTCTTGGTTAAACTAATTATCTATTATAACCCTGAGTACTGGAAATGCTCCTGTATTGTTATGCTAAGTAGCTTAAAAACTATTGCATACCCAGTTATAGCACTAACAGAAATCAATGTTTCAAAAATTTGATCACTGTCTTTACTTCACTTTGAAACATTATTTTCCCCAAAGTATGGTGGTGATACTGTTTTCGAGAGGCATCTGGAAAACTATATATATATGTGTATATATATGTGTATGTGTGCATATATATATAGTTTTATCTTACACATATATATGCATATGTATATGTAGTTACTTAATATATATACGATATATAATAATCTCACGTATATAATATATATAATCCCTTCACTTCCAAACATTAGTCGCAATAGATCTTTTCAAATCCACTTTGAAATTTCTTTTTCAAACCCAAGAAATAGTTCCAGTGTTAAAATAATAAGGTAGATACTAAAAAGCAAAGGAATGAGGTAGGGTTTTGTTTTCTCTGTTTTATTCTATTGGTGGGAAAGAATAGAGCCGTGTATGTGCATGTGAGATGGCACGGGATCCTCTGTGGAAGCATTTGTTATCCCCAGGACCAGACAAAGACTTACACCAAAAACAGAGTGCTACGTTTTCTTTTCTTTTCTTTCTTTTTTATTTTATTTTATTTTATTTTATTTTATTTTATTTTTTGCCGGTTTTGGCTGGGGCTGGGTTTGAACCCACCACCTCCAGTATATGGGGACAGCACCCTACTCCTTTGAGCCACAGAAGCCACCCAGAGTGCTATATTTTCTTAGAAGCATAAAAAGGGATATCAGGCTTTCTGAGGCTCGTTGGCTTCTGAGGCTATGTGAGTTAGTTCACCACGTCTGACATGGCTCTCACTTAGGCCTGGGACTCTGGCACGCCTACCTCCTCCTGTTGACTCTGTACACCTGGCTGGGAAATGTACTGTAAATTGTCTACATTGCTTGTACTTACAAGGCGGCTGCCATTTTTCCCTGAGAGAAGTGGACCAGGTTTGTAAATATGATGTTTAGTATTAATAAAACGCGTAATCAAATTTTCTGTGGTCAAAAGAAAATATAAAATAATCACAATGAAAATCTGAATTAGGGGTTTGCAGAACCAATGAGGAAAGAATAGCTCATAATACTGAATAAATATAAAAAGGAATAAAGAAGAAATAGGGAAAGCCAAGATACCTGTTACATAAAGCAAATGAAACTGGATAAAGAGTTCCCGAAAGAGAAAGGAATGAAGGGAAGGAAAAACAAACTAAAGAAACATTTTCCCTGAGCCTTGATATTTAAAATACCTACTAATTCCCTGACAGGATTAACAAAAAACAAAACATAATTCATTTATAATACCATGATACAAATATTCAACTCAAAACACAGAGAAAATCTTATAATATTCAGTGTAGGAAAATAAAATTCACAAAAAAGGGGAGAAAATATGCCATCCTTGGGCGGTCTCATCTACAAACTGCATGGCCTCAGTGTGTACACCACTCAGGTTTGTGTAACACACTCTATGATGTTAGCACAGAAACAAAATCACCGAAGGACACATTTCTTAGAACTTATTCTCATGATTAAGCAATGCATGACTATAGCTACTTGTCCTTCAGATTTCCCCTTCAATGAATTGCCTGTTTTTTCTGTGTAACTACATTTCTCCAGGATTTTTACTTTGTTTTCCTATTTAAAAGGTTTTATTTAAATGTGCTGACTACATCTTCCCTATGGGTTGCAGATATTATGTTGTCCTCTAGTATGTCAACTCTCTATAGTTTCTTTCATTGCATAAAAATTTCTGAAGTGTATGTTATAAAATATTATTCTTTTATAAAGTAAAAAAAGGGAACTTTATAATTAAAAAAAAGGATAGAAAGTATTGGTGAGGATGTGGAAAAAAGGCAACCCTCACAAACTATTGGGAGAAATTTAAATCAATACAGCCATTATGGAAAACAGTATGCAGGTTCCTCAAACAATTAAAATTGGACTGCCATATGGTCCAGCAATCCTCTACGGGGTATATATCCAAAGGAAATGAACTGAATATGTTGAAGAGAGGTCTTCATTCTCATGGTTACTGCGGTATTATTTATAGTACCCAAGAAAAGTAATCAACCCAGTGTCCATCATGGATGAGTGAATACATACAATATGGTGTCCGTACACAATGGAATAAAATTCAGCCTTAAAAAAACCTTGCCATTTGTGACTACATAATACATTAGATGACATTATGTTAGTTGAAATAAGTCAGGCACACAAAAACAAATATGGCGTGCTCTCACTGCTGTGTAGACGCTAAATCGACTATGTAGGAGTGAGAGCATGGTTGGAAGCAGAGAGTTAAATGGTGATTATCAGAGGCTTAGGGAAATGTTGGTCCAAGTGTTAGGTTAGAATTCTGACTCCCCTAGGGAAAGAGAAAAAAAGGGTGCTCTGAATTGGGGCTGCCTCACAATTGCCCCACCTAGAAAGAAGGACAAGGACAGGCCTTTGTTAGAACTGCCCCACCTTATTCCTGACCTGAGCAGCTTCCACACCTGGGGCAGGAGGAGGCCCAGCTAATCTGTGAAAACTTGCAGGGAATCGCCAGGCAGTCAGGCACAATGGGATTTGGGAAGTAACCCACAGTAACTTAAGGCTAATTATCATGCTGTCAACTGTCCATGAAAGTGGTTCCATGGTTACTTCTCAACCAGGAAGAATACCAGACAGACAGTATGAAACAGGACCACGGACCATAACCAAAGCCTTTTGTGTTGCAACAACGGACCCCATTCATTGTCTATGGTGGATGTATCCTGCTTCGTAAGCCTATTGTCTTGCTCTATCTTTTTCTTCCTCAATACACTTTGTTTCATGCTTGCCTTGCTTTCGTTGGTCTGGTCATTTTTTGGTCAGTCCTTGGTGCCTCAGAGCACACCAAGGACTGAGAATGCAGACAACTGCCTGAACCGTGACAAAGGGAACCAAACTTTAATTAGATAGAAGAAATAAGCACAAAAGATCTATTTGTACAACACGGTGACTATAGTATCCAATATATTGTATTCTTTTTTATTTTTTAAGTTGGATTCAGAGAGACTTTAATGAGTTGGAAGTGGGTCAAAAAACATTTACTATTCATTTTGAAGAATGCTTCTGATTTTTCTTGAGCAATGCTGAGAAAGCAGATGTAAAGTGTTCTCACCACAAAAGTAATAACTATACGAGGTAATACACATGCTAATTTGCTATAATTATTCATTCTGCAGTGTATTTATTCTTTAAAACAATATGTTGTGCATGATGTGTACATATAATTTTGTCAGTTAAAAACATAAAACACTAAAATAAAATAAATTTCAAAATAAATTCATCAGATTTGAGATAGCTAGAAATAGACATAAAGACAGAAGACAGAAATCAGCAAACACTCAATTAAGCAAGGATTAAAGTGTACTAATGTCTCATCTCGGTGATTGTTGAGGGGAGAGGATTAAGCGAGTATAATTGTCATCACATGAAAAAAGCCACAGGCTCGCATTCGATTACGTTTTTATAGCAACAAAGATGGTCTTACGTTTCTCCTCCGCTTGATTCAGCTTTACACAGGTTTTTCCTAACTATGGATCCATATCCTCCCTTTTCTTAGAACACTGTCTTTAAAAAATTTGCTATTGTAAGTTCTTCTCTGGCCCTTTAATACATAAATCTTCTCTCAGGCTCTTGACAGATTTAAAACCCGGGAACGTCTTTCCCTAGGACTGAGAGGAGCCCACTGAAGTGTAATCCTCAGGAAAGGTAGGGCCCGTGCCTCCCAGTCCATTAGGGTGGGGAAGAGCCTTCCTTCCAGAAACATCAGTCAGCAAATACTGATGGCCGGTCACTTGATCAGACTTCCCTCCATTAGCTCATCTGATTCTTTACAAACTCTCCCACCGTCTCTTTCAGCCAAGTTGAATTCACTTTCTTATCCCTACTTCAACAGCTTTGAATAAAGTCTCCCTTATCCATTTACTCCACCTGGAACATTTTTTCTTTTTATTTCTATTTTAAATAATACATTTCAAAGTAAGGAACTTAAATCACGAAAACGTGATAAGGGAGTTTATCTACTTTCTAATCAAGAAGATTCAAGTGAAAACTGCGATTTCCTTATTTCCAACATCAGATTTGCTAGATTTCAGTTTGCTATTGAACAAAATACTGCCGGGAAATGGACGTAGATTTGATTCAAGTCTAAATCCTTAAAACATTTTTTGGGAAATCAATCTGCCAAATATATTAAAATCACATATTCACACTGTTTGATCCAGAAGTGCCATATTTAATAATCTGAATCATAGAAATGAAAGTACCCAATGCTTTTGGGCATATGTGCAAACATATTCAATACAGTGTTATTTTAATGGAAAGAATATGTAAATTAATTACTCCGTTTAACGGCAAGAGTCTGAACAAATGTGTGTTCCATCTACATCATAGATACTCTGAAGCCACTAAAAAGAAATTTAATATTTGCTATACTGACACTAACTAAATATAAGAAATAGTCTGGAAGGATGAACAAAATATAAAGAAAAATAAGTTACTGAGTATTACAAGCTATATAAAATTTACAAAAGTCATATTACAAGTATCTATTTGTAGGGTTTTATAGAGGTTTCAGAGTAGGTACACCAGCAATAGTGTTCTTTTGTTTGTTTGTTTTAGGTATTAGGAAATAAGAGAACACTGTAAGAGTTAAGTAATAATTATTTCTTCTTAATAAAAATTTGCATCATTTCTATAGTCATAACAAACCCATAAACTTTGTTATTTTAAAATATCATGAGACATTTTTAATGCAAAGTCAGTTTCTCTCGGATTGACCAATTCTGTAGGAAAACATTTATGAATACTAAGTTTTTGATACCTATAGAAGAAAAAGAGTGCATAAAGGAAAAGAAAAGAGTATACCTTTATAAATTTGTGCTTAGAAAATTATATGTTTGTTGTTCAGTAACACAAGCCAACTAACAAATGAATTGTTGATTATCACACTAGTAAATGTCAAACCATAACTTATAAGACTACAAGGCATGTAAACTTATTTGCTAATCTATCTTAGAGGCTCTTTCACAGAAGAAATATAGAAACTAGAAATATAACTAGAATATATTTCCAGAAATCTATTACTTAAATGCTTAATGTATGTCTCCAGTCACTAAAGAAGGAAGTGAGGGTATCACCTGGAATAGTCATGAATATTAAATATTTAAAAATGTAATGATTTGTGATGGATACTTACCATCTGGTCCATCTTGAATCAATTATTGGAAGTGGTGAGAAGTGTGGGTTATTCAGTTTTGCCAGCACGATTTATTGAATAGGGAATCTTTTCCACAGTGTATGGATTTGGTTGCTTTATCAAAGATCAGATGGTTATAAGAGACTGGTTTCATCTCTTGGTTCCCAATGTCTATGTCAGTTCCCTATGTCAATGTCTCTATTTTTGTGCCAATACCACCCCATTATGATTGCTGTGGACTGGTAATGCAGCCTAAAGTCTAGAAGAGTGATGCCTCTGGCTCTGTTTTGATTACTAAAACTTGCCCTGAAATACGCATTTTTTTCTGGTTCCATATGAAATGAAAAACTATTTTTTTCCAGTTCTTCAAAGTATGATGTTGGTATTTTAATGGGGATTGCATTGAATTTCAAATTGCTTTGCACAGCATAATCTTTTTAACTATGTTGATTCTTCACAGCCAAGAACACTCTTCTATTTGTTAATAATGACTTTTGCTATTTCTTTGCTTAGGGTTTTATAATTCACTTTGTAGAAGTAAAGGACCTTTTGTTAGGTGTATTCCTAGGTGTTTCATTTATATTACAAGGTTTCATTCAGGTTTCTCTGATAGATCAATGCATAATCTTTGGCATATGACACTCCCTGTTAAACCTATATAATTTGACTTTTATTTATTGGTAATATAATTTAATAACTTATTACTTGTTCATCTATGAATTCAGCAACAGCAGATGTGATTGTCTACTATGATCGAGACACTGTTTGTGGAGATGAGGATAAAGCAGGGAATGAAAGATAAGCTTCTGGAGGGGTCAGAAAAAGATTCATTTAAAATGTGAGATTTAACTTCTATCTTACAGAACTGTGAAATAAAACCATTCTGTTGTTTAAACCATACTGCCTGTGGTATTATGTTATGCAAGAGCTAGTAAATAATGAAACTCATTGAGTTTGGAAGTAAAACAAACAAACAAAAAAGTATGAGATCTAAACAAAGACCCAAAGGAAGTGAGGTATTGAACCATAACTATATCTGAGAGAAGGGCATCTAGGAAAATAAAGAGGAAGTGCAAACCCCAGGAGAAGGAATATGACTGGGATGATTGTGGTAAAATGAGGAAGCCAATGTAGTTAAAGTGCTAAGGAGAGAAGAAAAGAGAGTCATGATTAGAGAGAGAACAGAGGTTGATGAAGGGCCTGTGGTCTACTACAAAGACCTTGGCTTCATCTCTAAAAAAGACGGGAGCCACTGAATGTTTGGTTGCAAAGCAGAGTTAAGATCTATTCCCTCCCCCAAAATTGCTTTAGTGCTTGGGTTATTTGTGGAGAAAATTACAAAAATTACAAAATTCTACTGCAAAATGATTAAAACATTATTATATAGATCATTATGTAAGTAGTATCATGGTATAATATAAAGAACTTCTTTGAAAAAGCTTAAAAATATGAGATTTTTGCCATGTCACTAACTTTGTGTGTGAGAGTAAGTCAAAAAATGTCTTTCACCTCAACTTTCTATTGGCCAAAAGAGATGAATTGCAAGGTGTGATTTCAATGTTTCCTCCAGGTCTAAATTACTATGACTTTGTGCTCTGGGTCAACTCTTTATGCTTTGTTCAAATAGTTGGTTGGATAAATTAGTAGAGGTATTTTACTCACTTAATCAATCATCTTTTGTTGTTTAGGAGAAAGGTATTTTTCTTTCTTTCATCCTTCCTTTTTTGGTCATTGGATTAAAAATTGTGGTTTAGTGATGTGATATGATAGTCATGTTTTAAAAGTTCCTCTTATTTCTTTTGCCTCTTCTTTTGCAGTCACACACTTTTTAGAAAATTAAACCTGAAGCAAATTAACTGAAGTTTACAGCAGACTTTCACCAATGGTAATAGAGTGAGAGATTATAATTCCACATTTTAAAATACCTGTATATTTATTTCAATAAATATGTTAATGTAGATGCAATTCTTTCTTTTATAAGCTATTAACAGTAGTAGAGTGAATAAAGCACAGGAAGAAATGACATTTTGATGAAGATGAAGTTTCTCTATACAAAAATAGCATTGTCTGAAAGGCACATCTATTTGCATTAAAGATGTGGACAGCCAAAAGCCACAAAGTAAAAGTGTGGGTGCCAGTGGGACTGTAGTATGCACTTGGGCTGTCTAAAAGCTGCAGCTCAGACAACAACATTTATTAAGAACCCACAATACATATGCACTGGGTCCTTTCACCTTGGTAAAAGTTACAACTGGTTCCTCTTTATTTTTTAAGTGATTGTCTAATATCTTGGTAACTTGGTAAAAGTTACAACTAGTTTTTCTTTATTGTTTAAATGATTGTCTAATATTACCCCAGGAAAGTAGATGTTTCTTCCATCCATGGTGCCAAATTATGTTTCCCTTAAGTCCATAACTTCCAAAAGTCAAAATTATAAAATACTTTGAGAATGTCTTACCAGGTCAGTGCAGCTGTCACTTCCAACGAACTAATTACCAGCCCAACCTTATTCCAGTTACCAGTGAAAAACATGAATAACAATAATTTTGAAGATATACATTTTTAACTTTTTGTACCAAAGCTCAATTCTCAGTATCATATAATTCATTATAATGATATGAAGTGTTATGAAACATTTTTCAAATGCAGGAAGGCAGCCATTAGGAAATTGATTATTAGATTTAGCATGTCAAATGTTGTTTCCGTACAGAATCCATAACAGTCATGAACAAAATCCATTCATCTCTTCTAAATTTGGTTGTCTTCATTTAAAATAGAAAACCAATAATGTTCTTGAGTTTATGAATGTTCTCACAAAAGTGAGGATTGCTTGAACGCAAAAGTTAGAGGTTGCTGTGAACTACGATATCCAGGCGCCCTACCCAGGATGACAGAGTAAGACTGTCTCCAGAAAAAAACCTGTTTTTTTTTTTTTTCCAGCATATTTCATTTGGATTAGAATGTGAATACTTTCAATTAAACAATATTTACATAGTGCCTTTTACATGCACCAAGCATAAAAATAGATTAATATTTTGCATAGGAATAAAGGAACTTTGGATATTCTTTTAATAATAAAATGGTGCATTTCATTTCATCTACATTTCAATTAGAAAAAGCTTTTTTAAATTATTTGATTTTTACAAAACTTTTTTTTATTTCAGAGACTATGTTTTCTTTTTTCCTTTTTTATTTTTATTAAATCATAGCTGTGTACATTAATATGATCATGGGGCACCATACACTTGGTTCATAGATCATTTGACACATTTTCATCACACTAGTTAACATAGCTTTCATAGCTTTTTCTTAGTTATTTTGCTGAGACCTTTACATTCCACATTTACCAGGATTCACATATACCCTTGTAAGATGCACCACAGGTGTAATCCCATTAATCCCCCTCCCTCAACCTCTCTCTCCCCTCCCTCCCCTCCCTTTCCCCCTTCTCCCTATTCTTAGGTTGTAACTGGGTTATAGCTTTCATGTGAAGGTCCTACATTAGTTTCATAATAAGGGTGAGTACATTGGGTACTTTTTCTTCCATTCTTGAGATACTTTACTAAGAAGAATATGTTCCAGCTCCATCCATGTAAACATGAAAGAGGTAAAGTCTCTATCTTTTTTAAGGCTGCATAATATTCCATGGTGTACATATACCAGAATTTATTAATCCATTCGTGGATCGATGGGTACCTGGGCTTTTTCCATGACTTAGCAATTATGAATTGGGCTGCAATAAACATTCTGGTACAAATATCTTTGTTGTGGTGTGATTTTTGGTCTTCTGGGTACATGCCCAGTAGAGGGATTACAGGATTGAATGGCAGATCTATTTTTAGATCTCTAAGTGCAGAGACTATGTTAAGCAATGTATTTGTATCGAAAAAAAAAATTTTCTATCAAGGAATATTTAAATTCTACCCAAGCTCAATGAAGTCTTGTTAGAAAGATGATAGAATAGGGTAACTATTGTGATGTAAAATCTTTTCCTTGTCTTCAAGTCATTTTCTATAAAAAGAAAAAAAAAAAGCCTTCATTCACCAAATAGTTTTCAAGGGCACATTGTGTGCCTGACACAGTAATGCTGTGTCCAAAACTGCATAGTTCTCAGAAATGACAAGGATACTAAAAAGCATTTACTGTCATCAAGTACATAATGTGAATTTATAAAAAAAAAAAAGACTAAGCATCCTATTCCACAAAATAGCCTGATAAATTTCAGTCAACACTAAAATACTCTGCAAAATTCCAGTGAAACATAAAGATTTTTGGGTTGCAGCATCAATTTCACAATAATGGTATTTAATGACTGAAAGCAAACATGCTCCTTTGCTGTTAAAATTGTGTAGGTGAAAAATAATTAATCTATTCTCAAATATTTAATTACCTAAAAGTTTTTTAAAAAGACTTTTTCAGTGTTAGATGTTACATCTAGAAGGAAATAACATTTAGGAAATTACCCAAGAAAATAAAAATGAATTGACAGGGTGGAGACAAGATGGCTGACTGAAGCCAGCTTTCCACAGAGGCTCCCATCCAGAAGGAGAGTTAAAGGACAGAAATTTAGCAAGTAACCTGGTGGATTAGAGCTGCACCAAGAGAGAAGGTTGAAGAATGCACATCAACCCCACTGAGGCAAGCTGTGACCCCAAGGATACAAACAAAAGGTACAAAATCCATCACCGAGTGGATGGGAGTCCCCCCCGCCCATGAGAATGGCTCAGAGTGCCCCACAAACAAATGAGCAGAGTTCAAAGGTCCTCCCACTACACTCCAAGGGAGAGACCTCCTAAAAACTGGACTTACCTCCCCTATGAGGGTGCCATGGCGTACTCCTGCCAAGCATAAAACTGTAGAAAACTGTATATATTCTCTACCTGTAATACTGAGTGCCCAGCATATCCCTCCACCCTCACTCTAAGGTCTGGAGGCCTGTCCCCGAGGAGTCCAGAATCTTGGGTGATTTCTCGAGGGGTGTGGACAGGGCCTAGACTGCAGCTGGTCAGTGCTGATTCTGCCACACAGGAGTGAGGAGAACTGTCGGACAGCTGAGAGGGAACCACAACGGAACGGCAGTGCCCCGAGGTGCAGAGCAGCAGCCATTTTTGGCAACAATAGGGCTCACTCCCGGATATTCTGAAGCCACACCCCCTTTCTCCCTGGGCAACCAGAGGAGACTGGGCAGCTTCCCAGGTGGCAAACACCATGGAAAAGATCTGGGATGGAAACCCAGGTGCCATGAGTAAAGAGTTTGCCTGAAGCAGTACGGGCCTGGGTGGAGTGCGGGTACTAGAAAACACACACGCAGAGCCAGGAAATTCCCAGGGCTCGGCTGACCCAGAGGACTGATTTACTGAGCCTAAGATGCACCCGGCCCCTGAGGAGATAGTCAGCCTATAGACAAAGGAAGGCAGGAGGCTAGAATTGACAGCTAACTGAATACAAACCTGCAGGAGCCAAGACAGGGCCTGAGGAGCAGGCTCTGGGAACTCAAAACAGCTTCTTTTCTGCAGTGGAATTTAGCAGGAACAGAAACAAATTACCGCAAAGTTGTTCTGTTCTGTTCTGTCAGTAACATCAATCAGGGGTGGGGCTGGAACTGAATGAACACCCCCCAGCTTCCATCAAGCGCCCGAGGTTGTCAGGCCTCATCTTCCCCTGCTGGATAGAGGCAGAGAGCAGTGGTCTGGCTGAGCAGAAATAGATTTCCTTGTGATTAAGGCAGGTGCAAACCCCTGGAGTATCTGTTCACTAGAGGCAACTGGGTCACAGCATTGCAGGGCTCTCAGTGACTGGGTGTGACAGAGGTGCAAGGTGGGGAAGGAGGCATCAACCTTCCCGGACTAATCTATTTGCTGGGTGGGTTCTCTTGACTTCACTGAGCACCAGAGCAAGTCATATCTGAGTTGTCACCAGACCCCTGCGATCCAGTTGCCAGACCTTTTAATCTCTCCCACCTGAGACCAGTGCTGACTGAGACAATTGATTTGGACCTTTTGAACTGAGCCAATTGCCTGAGGACTATTCAAGTGGTACCCTGGGTGTGTGGTTGTAGGAAGGTTTGATTTTCCTTTTCCAATTGTTGCCTGTGGTGGGTGGGGTGACTTAATTGCTAGTATTTCTCCACAGCTGAGAATTCAACCCAGAGTAACTGTTTCACTAAGGTCGAACAGAAACCAGCTGAAAAAAACACAGAACCACTTAGCCCCACCACACCAAACAGGGCCCCAGTTTCTCAGACCACAGCACTGTACAGGTCCTCAACAAAGCTCCAGGAGAAAAATCAAAGGGAGTAAAACAATCATGGGGCAGAATCAGCGGAAAAACTCTGGTAACATGAATAACCGGAATAGATCAACCCCCCCACTCCCCCAAGGAAAGATATGGCAGATGTAACTGAAGATCCCATTCATAAACAGCTGGCTAAGATGTCAGAAATAGAATTCAGAATTTGGATTGCTAACAACATTAATAGAATGCAGGAAAATTTGGAATTAGAAATTCAAGGAACAATTCAAAAGTTGGAATTAGAAATTTGAGGAGAAATTCAAAAGTTGTCTCAAGAATTTAATGACTTTAAAGACAAAACCACCAAAGATTTTGACACACTGAAGCAAGAATTTGCAGCCGTCAAAGATATGAAAAATACAGTAGAAACCCTCAGTAACAGAGTGGACTAAGCAAAAGAAAGGATTTCTGAAATTGAAGACAAAACCTTTGAATGCTCCCAAACTCTCAAAGAGGAAGAGAAATGGAAAGCAAAAATGGATCATTGTTTTAGAGAGCTCTGGGATAATTCGAAGAAGGCTAATATCTGCCTCATTGGAATCCCTGAAAGCGATGAAGTGGCCTCAAAAAGCACAAAGGCCCTTCTCCATGAAATTATGAAAGAGAATTTTCCAGACATGCCAAGAGATTCTGAAATTCAGATAGCAGACAGTTTCAGAACCCCAGCACGACTCAATCCGAATAAGACATCCTCCAGCCATATCATAATTAACTTTACTAAAGTTAATATGAAGGAGAAAATTCTGAAAGCAGCCAGACGTAAGAAATCCATTACCTACAAAGGGAAGAATATTAGAATGACTGCAGATTTCTGCTGAAACTTTTCAAGCTAGAAGAGGGTGGTCATCAATTTTTAATCTCCTAAAGAAAAATAACTTTAAACCCCAGATCCTAGATCCAGCTAAACTGAGTTTCATTTATGATGGAGAAATTAAATACTTTAATGACATTCATATGTTGAAGAAATTTGCCATAACCAAACCAGCTCTTCAGGATATTCTCAGACCTATCCTTCATAATAACCAGCCAAATCCTCTACCACAAAAGGAAACTCACTCAGAAACTCTTGATCAAACTCCAAATTCCACAGTGGTGAAAGGATTAAAAATGTCCACTGGACTTTCGAAAAACTTGATACCCAAAATTTTGCCAGACTTATCAATATTCTCCATTAATGTGAATGGCTTAAACAGTCCTCTAAAGAGGCATAGGCTAGATGACTGGATACAAAAACTCAGGCCAGATATTTGCTACATATGAGAGTCACATCTTACCTTAAAAGATAAATATAGAGTGTGGGTGAAAGGATGGTTGTCCATATTTCAGGCAAATGGTAATGAGAAAAAAGAGGGTGTTGCAATACTATTTGCAGATACAATAGGCTTTCAACCAACAAAAGTAAGGAAGGATAAGAATGGTCACTTCATATTTGTTAAGGGTAATACTCAAAATGATGAGATTTCAATTATTAATATTTATGCACTCAACCAGAATGCACATCAATTTATAAAAGAAACTCTAACAGACATGAGCAACTTGATTTCCTCCAGCTCCATAATAGTTGGAGATTTTAACATTCCTTTGGCAGTGTTGGATAGATCCTCTAATAAGAAGCTGAGCAAAGAAATTTTAGATTCAAACCTAACAATCCAACATTAAGATTTAGCAGACATCTACAGAACCTTTCATTCTAACAAAACTGAATACACATACTTCTCATCAGCCCATGAAACATACTCCAAAATCGATCACATCTTAGGTCACAAGTCTAACCTCAGTAAGTTTCGAGGAATAGAAATTATTCCTTGCATCTTCCTGGACACCATGGAAGAAAAGTTGAACTCAGTAACAGCAGGAATCTGCATACTCATACGAAAACATGGAAGTTAAATTATCTTATTCAGAATGATAGCTGAGTCATAGATGAGATAAAGAAGGAAATTGCCAAATTTTTGGAACAAAACAACAATGAAGACAGGAATTATCAGAACCTCTAAGTTCTAAGTCCTAAGAGGGAAAGACAGTCCTAAGAGGGAAATTTATAGCACTGCAAGCCTTCCTCAAGAGAACAGAAAGAGAGGTAGTTAACACCTTAATGGGACATCTGAAGCAACTGGAAAAGGAAGAACATTCCAACCCCAAACCCAGTAGAAGAAAAGAAATAACCAAAATTAGAGCAGAATTAAATGAAAGTGAAAACAAAAGAAGTATACAACAGATAAATAAATCAAAAAGTTGGTTTTTTGAAAAGGTCAATAAAACAGATAAACCTTTGGCTAACCTAATCAGGAAAAAAAGAGTAAAATCTCTAATCTCAAGAATCATAAACTACAAAGACAAAATAACAACAGACTCCTTGGAAATTCAAAAAATCCTTAATAAATATTACAAGAAACTTTATTCTCAGAATTAGGAAAATATGAAGGAAATTGACCAATACTTGGAAGCATGTCACCTTCCAAGACTTAGCCAGAATCAAGTGGAAATGTTGAATAGGCCAATATCAAATTCTGAAATAGCATCAACCATACAAAATCTCCCTAAAAAGAAAACCCTGGGACCAGATGGATTCATGTCAGAATTCTACCAAACCTTTAAAGAGGAACTAGTACCTATATTACTCAACCTGTTCCAGAATGTAGAAAAAGAAGGAAGACTACCCAACACATTCTATGAAGCAAAAATCACCCTGATCTCCAAACCAGGAAAAGACCCAACAAAAAAAGAAAATTATAGACCAATATCACTAATAAATATTAGTGATAGCAAAAATATTCAACAAGATCCTAACAAACAGAATCCAGCAACACATCAAACAAATCATGACCAAGTTGGTTTTATCCAAGGGTCTTAAGGCTGGTTCAATATACGTAAATCTATAAGTATAATTCAGCACATAAACAAATTAAAAAACAAAGACCATATGATTCTCTCAATTGATGCAGAAAAAGCTTTTGATAATATCCAGCATCCCTTCATGATCAGAACACTTAAGAAAATTGGTATAGAAGGGACATTTCTTAAACTGATAGAGGCCATCTACAGCAAACCCACAGCTAATATCACATTGAATGGAGTTAAATTGAAATCATTTCCACTCAGATCAGGAATCAGACAAGGCTGCCCATTGTTTCCACTGCTCTTTAACATTGTAATGGAAGTTTTAGCCACCGCAATTAGGGAACAAAAGGCGATCAAGGGTGTCCATATAGGGTCAGAAGAGATCAAACTTTCTCTCTTCGCAGATGATATGATTGTATATCTGGAAAACACCAGGGATTCTACCGCAAAACTCTTAGAAGTGATCAAGGAATACAGCAGTGTCTCAGGTTACAAAATCAACATTCATAAATCTGTAGCCTTTATATATACCAACAATAGTCAAGTTGAAAAAACACTTAAGGACTCTATCCCATTCACAGTAGTGCCAAAGAAGATGAAATATTTGGGAGTTTATCTAACAGAGGACGTGAAAGATCTCTATAAAGAGAACTATGAAACTCTAAGAAAAGAAATAGCTGAAAAATGTTAACAAATGGAAAAACATACCATGCTCATGGCTGGAAAGAATCAACATTGTTAAAATGTCCATACTACCCAAAGCAATATACCATTTTAATGCAATCCCTAATAAAGCTACACTGTCATACCTTAAAGATCTTGAAAAATAATACTTCGTTTTATATAAAATCAGAAAAAACCTCGAATAGCCAAGACATTACTCAGAAATACAAACAAAGCCAGAGGAATCATGCTACCAGATGTCAGACTATACTATAAATCAATAGTGTTCAAAATAGCATGGTACTGGCACAAAAACAGAGAAGTAGATGTCTGGAACAGAATAGAGAACCAAGAGATGGATCCAGCTACTTACCATTATTAGATCTTTGACAAGCCAATTAAAAACATTCAGTGGGGTAAAGATTCTCTATTTAACAAATGGTGAACTGGCTGGCAACCTGTAGAAGACTGAAACTGGACTCACACCTTTCACTATAAACTAAGATAGACTTTCACTGGATTAAAGATTTAAACTTAAGACATGGAACTGTAAAAATACGAGAAGAGAGTGCAGGGAAAACCCTCGAAGAAATTAGTCTGGGCGAGTATATTACGAGGAGGACCCTCTGGGCAATTGAAGAAGCCTCAAAAATACACTACTGGGACCTGATCAAACTAAAAAGCTTCTGCACAGCCAAGAACACAGTAAGTAAAGCAAGCAAACAGCCCTCAGAATGGGAGAAGATATTTGCAGGTTATGTCTCCGACAAAGGTTTAATAACCAGAATCCACAGAGAACTCAAACGTATAATCAAGAAAAGAACAAGTGATCCCATCGCAGGCTGGGCAAGGGAGTTGAAGTGAAACTTCTCTGAAAAAGACAGGCACATGGCCTGCAGACAAATGAAAAAATGCTCATCATCTTTAATCATCAGAGAAATGCGAATCAAAACTGCTTTGAGATATCATCTAACTCTAGTAAGATTAGCCCCTATCACAAAATCCCAAGACCAGAGATGTTGGCGTGGATGTGGAGAAAAGGGAACACTTCTACACTGCTGGTGGGAATGCAAATTAATACCTTCCTTTTGTAAAGATGTTTGGAGAACACTTAGAGATCTAAAAATAGATCTGCCATTCAATCCTATAATTCCTCTACTAGGTATATACCCAGAAGATGAAAAATCACATCACAACAAAGATATTTGTACCAGAATGTTTATTGCCCAATTCATAATTGCTAAGTCATGGAAAAAGCCCAAGTGCCCTTCGATTTACGAATGGATTAATAAATTGTGGTATATGTACACCATGGAATTTTATGCAGCCTTAATGAAAGATGGAGACTTTACCTCTTTCGTGTTTACATGGATGGAGCTGGAACATATTCTTCTTAGTAAAGTATCTCAAGAATGGAAGAAAGTATCCAATGTACTCAGCCCTACTTGAAACTAATTTGTGGCTTTCACATGAAAGCTATAACCCAGTTACAACCTAACAATAAAGGGCAGGGGGAGAGGGAGGAGAGGGAGGAGGGAGGATGAGTAGAGGGAAGGTGATTGGTGGGAATACACCTGCGGTGCATCTTACAAGGGTACATGTGAAATTTAGTAAATGTAGAATATAAATGTTAACACAATAACTAAGAAAATGCCAGGAAGGCTATGTTAACCAGTGTGATGAACATGTGTCAAACGATCTATAAAACCAGTGTATAGTGCCCATGATCACATTAATGTACACAGCTATGATTTAATAATAAAAAAAAAGAAAAGAAAAAATGAATTGAGGGAAGACTAAAACAATAAGAAAATGTACCCAATACTACATAGAGTGAACTGTCCATTGTATACATACATGCATACATACGTACGCACACATAGATATGCATATGTACAAAGACATTGGTAAATTAATATAAGTATAAGGAAATTAAAAAGAAGGAAAATATTCACAACTGTGATTGTATAGATAGAATTTATATAAGTTGGTAAACAAATATATATAAAGTGTGAGAAAATGTCACCAAAGATTATTCCAGGAGTGTTACCCCTAGATTCTACGAGAACATATAGTAAAGGGAAACTCAGCAGACATTTTTCTAGGATTAAGACATAGAAATTTGTATTGGGTATGTTGAAGTTAAGTTGCTTGCAGGGACCCCAGAAAGAGTTCGGAATGCAGTTTCTAATGTTAGGAGAGTCTAAAAAGCTAGAATTACTGACATAGACAATCAAAATATTGTAAACACAATGAGTATAATTTATAACAAAGTAACAATGTTTCTCAATGACACGTATATACAGGGAAAAAGTAATTTTGTAAAGTAGAATAAAAGGAACGTTTTACTAATATATGAAACAGAAGAAATCTTTAAAAAGAAGAAATTGTCATCCATGTTAAGCACTTTAGGAATGTTAAATTGTTTAATGATCACGTAAACACATACAACGTTTCTCAGTTAAGTTACTGTCAACAGTCTTCAAAGAATCACATTAACATTACAGTGACAGCTAACCCAGATCATAAGGCTAAAATCTCTGTGTGGTTGAGGAACTGAAGACAGGAGGGGTCTCCTGGTTAGGCCAATATTTGTCTAAGGAGGAAAGAAGACCAAGGGAGAGAAGTAGGGGAAAGAATGGACTTTCATTTTTAAATATTTTAAAGGAAGATATTTTAAATTGCAAACATGAAGACAGTATATTTCATTGAAATGTCAAATTGTTACGACAGTAAGACATCTCACTTGTTAAGAAAAGAACATTTTAAATGTATGAAAAAAATATATATATATCTATATTTTTTTTTTTTGTGGTTTTTGGCCGGGGCTGGGTTTGAACCCGCCACCTCCGGCATATGGGACTGGTGCCCTACTCCTTGAGCCACAGGCACCGCTCTTCAAAGTGATTTTAAAAGGAAAAAGTATGGTTGGCTTTATCTGGACAATGAAAAATCTATGACTATAAAAACTTAATTCACCAAAAATATATCACCTTAGTTTACTGGTTATGTTTAAAGTAAATAACGACTTTTATTAATACTATTTTGATGACATCACCAAGCCACAACACCAGAACATAAGTGAGTATAAAGTCATTGTAATATTTTATTTTAAAATCCTGAAAATTATAATACACAAGCAAACTGGAAAGAGAGTACGTTTCTATGTGAGAAGTGGTGATTACAGAATTAGTGGAAGAAATGTTCTACAGAGATAAGTTTTTGATTACTGATATCACAATTTCTACTTTGTAAAGTCATCAGTTAACTAAAAAAAAGGGCCACTATTAATTCACAAAAGCAATGAAAGATTATCATCTTTAATATTCTTATTATCTAAATACTCTTAGGACCATGGGTGTCTTTTGAAAGGATTTCTGCTACTAAAGTCAGTTCATGACTGATTACCTTACAAACTTATAATACTGAAGACAGACAATATTGCATCTATGGTAATCATATTGTTTAAAATTTGAGGGAAGTCTGTGACCTTATCAAAACCTTAGAGAAAATTAGCAACTTTGCTCAGTTTCCTGAATTGTACATGAGGAATCGTTCTACTATACCAGGTTGATGACAATAAGATTCAAAAAATTATATAGGTTAGGACTGTATCGCTCCTTAAATAAATTTCATATTTTTACAAAATGAGTCATTCTGAACATTTTATAACAATTCCCCACATGTTGAAACCAGTATTTCTTACCTGTAGTAAAGATGTGAATCATATATTACAATTGTTTAATAAAAATTCTCTCCCTGGTCACATGTTACTTAGCATATTGATAATATAAATTCTTAACTAATTTAGAAGTATGCTAGGTAAAGGGGCCATGTAATTTAACATGCAAACCAGGACAGGTTGAAGAATTAGAGCCTGGAATTCTTCACATTATTTCTTCCCATCAAACATTTAACTACCTGTTCTTTTTTTTTTTTTTTCTTTTTGAGACAGAGCCTCAAGCTGTTGCCCTGGGTAAAGTGCTGTGGCATCACAGTTCACAGCAACCTCCACCCTCCTAGGCTTAAGTGATTCTCTTGCCTCATCTCCCAAGTAGCTGGGTAGCTGGGACTACAGGCACCTGCCACAATGCCTGGCTATTTTTGGTTGTAGTTGTCATTGCTGTTTGGTAGGCCCGGCCTGGATTTGAACCTGTCAACTCTGATGTATGCAGCTTGCGCCTTAGCCACTTGAGCTACAGGCGCTGAGCCCTACTTGCTGCTCTTTAGAGGAAAAATCTTTCCATAACTCCTATTTATGAGAGAAAAGATGTGTGCATGTGTGTCTGCGTGTGTTTGTGTGTGCATGTGTGTCTGTATGGGTGTGGGTATGTTTGTGTGTGTGGGTGTGTTTGTGTGTGTCTGTATGGGTGTGGGTGTGTTTGTGTCTGTATGGGTGTGGGTGTGTTTGTGTTTGTGGGTGTGTTTGTGCATGTGTGTCTGTGTGCATGTGTCTTTGTGCATTTGTGAGACTGTGGGTGTGTCTCTGTGTATGTGTGTGTCTGTATGGGTGTGGATGTGTTTGTGTGTGTACGTGTGGGTGTGTTTGTGTCTGTATGGGTGTGGGTGTACTTGTGTGTGAGTGTACTCACATTGGCTCTTTCATCCGATGATCAGGAGGAGGTATCTTTCTTGTTATGCATTCTCAAGTCCAACTTCAAAGTCATGCATGTATATATTACTTACTTGGCACGAATCCCATACTATTAACTAATGAAACGTGAAATGAAAAAAGGCACAAAAGGGCTAAATTGGAAGTAGCAAATTCTGGTGATAGCATTCAGCATTCAAATACGTCTGTAGGAGATATGAAGGTGAAGAAATAAACTTCCTTGTGTCTTTTTCCTGTGTTTATAAATGATAGGATGTGAATAATCACTAACTGCTCTCATTTAAATGTACAAGTTACCCTTGGGCATCAATTATAACATAAGTGAGGACATAAGCAACAGCTAAAAGCTGACAAATGTGTGTGTAGAAAGTCTATTAAAACATAATCACTTTCCCATCAAAGAAGGAGCAAGGGTACCACAACCAGGCAATTGGGACACCTTGTCAGTTATGCACAAATTGAGCAATAAAGAAAATAGCTTGACATAAGGGATATCACATCCTGAAAAAGCTGCTCAGGGAATGGCATCTTGACTTCAATTTGGACTTGTCTGCTATAAACATTCAACAATACTGAAAGAATCCAAGGTGCACAGAGAGTCAATATATAAATATTCAAAAAGCTAAACAGGAAAAAATCTGCTTGTTGGGTAAACTTTTTTTTTTTTTTTTTTTAGTTTTAATCAGAATCTTTAAAAAAAAAGTTTTCAAAATATAGCTACCACATAGGAAAAACATGAAAGGGATTTTGGATCTGTTATTTTTTTTAAAGTCCCCCAATATAATTTCCACTCATTGTTTTGCTCCTGAGCTACGCCTTGGGTGTCCCCCCATCTGCAGGAGGGCTTCATCTTGTTCTCCTACTGTTCCCTCCATTGTCCTATTCTAAAACTGAATGTGTTACTTTTCACCACTCTCCTTGGCACTGTTTCCTATTTTGATGAAGAATGAAGCCTCAATTTAGATACTTAGGCATTATTATTATAGATTAGGCTCTCTGAAAGCAGATGCTTAAAATGGTGGTTGAAGTGTAAAAATAATAATTATTGTCTTCTGTCAAAGGAAGGGAGGGAAGCAGGATTGGGCAGAGGGAGCAGAGGAAGTGCTTTACTGGGTGGATTAAACCTCAGACTATGCTCTGGTGCCAGAATGATCTAAACAATAGTCCACAATGGCCTTGAAATGGTTAAGCCTTTGTATCCTCTCTTTGAGCAGTCACTGGGTCCAGGCCACCCGGGGAAAGCACATAACCTTGGGAGAGGCATACACCCTGAGGAAACTCAGAGCTGCGGTCTGCTGGCCCTGCTGTCCATCTTCACCCTCAGCAGCAAGTCCTCTGGGGACGAGTCATCAGATCTACTTCATGTGACATCTCACTTCCATCTGCAAGCATTCACTCACTAGGGCCAATTAAAGGTGACACTAAATTGTGCTGTGACTGCCTTAATTTAGGTCCTCTCTTTTCCTTTCTCGAAATTTGTGCCTAATTCTTTGCTCTCTTTCAGACTTTATAGAGCAACTTGAATGGTCTTCTTTCATACACTGCTTAAATGACATAGCTACTTCCCCCTGCGTTCTACATTCCACTAACCGCTTTAAATACCTGTTCATCTACACTCTGACCAACTGAACTGACGTAACTCTTTCTGTCTGCCATGCTCTTTAAGGTCTTTATTCTTTCATTCAGTCTCTTTCTTCTGGTACAAATGTTTTTCCTTGCTCTCCTCATGTCAGCCTGGAAATGTTCACTTTCCTATAAGAATGTTTCTGCGCATCAGCTGCAGATTATAATGTCCTTTGAATCAGTACTGCAGAAAAGCAAAAACTTCAACACATGACAGTCTGTACCTTTGTTTTAGGGAATGCACAATTCCCAGTTAAATATTTGGTACATGTAGTCACTGAGAATCTGCTTTGCCTTGGTCCAAGGTAAAAAGAGAGAGAGAGAGAATGTTGAGATGGATACACAAGAATCAGCTGGTTAAAATGAGGTTAAGGGTTTTAGTCACATAGAGATTTTTAAATAATCTACTTGCTGAAAAAAAAAAAGAAATGTTTGTAACATCAAGGAAGTTACTTCACTTTCCTGAGCTTTTTTTTTTCTAAGCTAATATGTAAAATGTAGCTAACAATACATCATAGAAATTAAATAAGGATGCATGCACTACAGTTTCTAGCACATAGGTGCTCAATAAATTATAATTAGTACCACTCTGGGTTCTGGGGTCAGATGAAGGGGATCTGTCTATGGTACCTATAAGCAAAAATAAGTTACCTGTTTTTAAATTTATAAGAAAAGTTGGTGTGAAAATCAAATACCTCAATGTTGCTTAAGACAATGTGATAAACACCAGGACGGACTTTTAATGAGAAAAAATTAAATACACAATGCCTATGCACTAAAGATCTTCCAATTTTAAAATTTTAACCACTTTAAAAAAATTATATGGGGAAACCTCATTGTTCAATTGTGGAGTTTCTATGAGTGTGTGAACATGTTATTTTCATCCAAACATCTCTTTAATTACATACTAATATGAAAAGTATTTCTGTGTAAAGCCAAGTTGTTTTGTAGAGCATCTAGAATCCTCCATGACCGCTCCGTGGGTTAAAGCTGATTCAAAACAATTTTCTGAACAGAATTTAAGTTCTGAATGTGGATACTCTCACAGCTCAGCTCAGATGATTTTAATGAGATTTTTCAGCCTCTATAAAAGGATTATAACTCTACCCCACCTTGACTATTTCAAGAAGCATGCTTCGAATTCCAGTGGCTACACAGAACAGCCTTATTCCAGGCATTTCAAGGAGTAAAAACTATAACAATGTCAGTCAAAATATAGTAAAACAAATGCAATACTGATGATACTCAAGGACATGGTACATCCTTGAGCATACAATTTTTTTTTTATATGAATTGTGATGTTAGGGTATTGCTTCCAGCCTTGTATAACTCATTGTGAAGTCTCTTTAAAGAACATTAGAATAGGAGATGCAGTGTCTGGGTGTTTTGAGAGAAGTTTTTATCTGTTTCTTCTTTGATGCATCCTGAGCATCTACTATCATGTCTGACACATAGTAAGTTGAAAAATATTTGTTAGATGAATGTTTAACTTTATTATAGGGTCCTCATCAGAATACCATTTAGCATAAATAATTCTAATTATTATACCAAGAAGCACCGTGTTTTCCCTAACCAATTTATTGATTTATATATTGAAGTGATTTAAAATTATGATGAAAAAGAGTCCCCCTTCACAATAATTTTCAAAATCTTGGTGACAAATTTCTGTTTCAACTCTTGTAAGTAATATGGGCCATTTTGGCACTCAAATGCCAGTTTAATTCACAGCTGTACTTTGTAAGAACATTTTCATTTCTATTTTGTTTTGCTTCTTTTCTAATTTTTTAAAAAGTCATTTGAGATTTTATTTGGAATAGTAAATCAGAAATAATGAAGTGCTTAATTTCTATGCTAAGAGTAAACAGGGTTTACTATTATTTTAATGCGTGTTTTTGACAGAAGAATATTTCTTTAATTGCAGAGGAACTTAGATGTTTTCCTAAGTGGTCTTTAAACCATCCTTATTCCTAATGCTATCCCCCTCCAATCCTGATGAAAGGATGGATGAATTATTTTGAGTAAGTAGGAATGCTACCATATATATTAAATAACAGTTCCATTATTTATTTATTTTTTTTGGCCGGGGCTGGGTTTGAACCCACCACCTCCGGCATATGGGACCGGCATCCTACTCCTTGAGCCACAGGCGCCGCCCAGTTCCATTATTTTTATTACAAAGATATCCTTAAAGATGGGCATGGATTCTTTACATGATAATAAAATGCTTCTAAAATTAAATTAGACTGATGGTTTTACAACTCTGTAAGTAGACAAAAAAAAAAAAGAGATAATTTTACACTTAAATGTAAAATCTGTGTAAGTTATGTTTTAAACTCCAGGAGGAGTTTAAATAATGTCGGAGAAGCTCGTTTCTTTGAAATATTTAACTTGATCATATTTGTAGAGTCTCTTTTCTCATGTAAGATACATTCTCGGATTGCAGAAATTAGGACAGGCACATAAATAAAATGGGCTATCATTTAGCACACAGCAACACCCTTGAGTGCAAATGTTTTCACTCACTCACACACATACACAGACAGACATGCATGTACACAAATCATTTCCTATAGGAGAGAGAGCAGATACAGAGAAAAGTGTACTCGATCATGCAATTTAATCCAAAGAAACAAGGTCTATAGTACCTCACCAGGATTCACACATACATATGACCATCAGCTAAGCTAACATATTGCACCTAGAGTAACACAGAATTCAAAAGTCACTTCCACTTCTCTAAAGTTGTGTGAGCCCACAGGGTTAGCAAAAACCACAAGCCTATACCTGTTTCCAAAAGTCTAAAGGATTTAGTGGATTAACAGGACAATAAAAAGTTACGTGTGTTTCAGAATCACAAATTCCTAGAGATTTTAAAAAGAACAAAATAGGCAAAACAGTGGATTTAAAATTTAGGTATCTTTGAATATTAAAAATACAAATTTCAGCCAGGTGCAGTGGTGGCTCATGCCTGTAATCCCAGCACTGTGGGAGGCTGAGGCAGGAGGATTGCTTGAGTTCAGAAGTTCGAGGCTTGTCTGAGTGAGAGTGAGACCTTGACTCATGAAAAAAATTAAAAAACCCACCCGGGCGCTGCAGCAAGTGCCTGTAATCCCAGAGACTTCGGAGGCTAAGGCAGCAGGATGCCCACACCCCGAGGCTGGGGTTGCAGTGAGCTATGACACCATTGCATTCTGCTCAGGGCATAGGGTAGAACTCCATCTTGACAAAATAAATACAAATTTGAGTGATATTTTGGATTACTCATACTACAATGATAAAAAGTTATAAGTATAAAAATGTATAACCCTACTGTAATTTTTATTGCATGAAACTACAATAAAACAAAAATTACCAAAAGTTTAGAATATGATGTTTTGATATATGTACATAGGGAAGTGATTACTACATAGAAAGGGAGTTAACGTAGTCATCATCTCACATAACTCATCATTTTACATAGTTAATACATAGAGAGTGTGTGTGTACAAACACTTAAAATCTACTCTCTTAGAAAATTCCCCATACATCACACAATATGATTAACTATAATCTGTATGCTAAACTTCATATATCTAGACTTGTTCATCCTACATAACTATAACATTGAATTCATTGTGTTTTAAGGGTAGGTCATCAGAAAATTTGCATTTTATCTCAGTTTATTGAGGACCACTAAGTATTTTGATAGGTCTCTGCCAGTCAAAATTCTCCCTAAATAAACCTCTTCAATACATTTTCTCTTTTGAGGAGAAGAAACTAAATAAAAATTCTATCTTAATTCCTCTGTGAAGTCCTCTCATTAGCAAACAAGTAAACATCAAGATAACACACACACACACACACACACACACACACACGTATATATATTTAAATAACAAAATAACACATCATGATATGAGGGCTCATTTCACCAAGACCTTTATATCTAATTTTACCAATGTGAATTGGCACCCCAATTTCACATTTTGCCTTTGGGCATTCTGAAATTTTCTTTTATTTCAAATAAGTCTGATAGCATACATCTAAAAGAGAGAAAAAAATCGATCTAGTTATTTATATGACCACCTTGAGGGCACACTGCAGCTTGCTGAGCACATGGTGATACTTAACGGCGTCAATAACAAAGTCTAAATAACACAAGTCCCAACTGTAGTCATCTTTTATCATCCTGGATGCTCCCTGGGCTCTTTTTAATTAGATCATATTGAAATGTGCTGTCCTGATTTTTATGAATTAGGGCTAATCACCCTCATTCACTATCTGAAGTCTTAGATATTCCTTCCCACCCAGAAATAAAAAAGAAAATTATTTTCCTTGGCAACTCACAGAATATTCTAGTTAATTATGTGAATATAATTTTTATAATATTTGTATATTTTATAACTGAAAATCCTTCTAGTTTATTGCCAGCTCTTTTTTAACCTCCTTAAGATATATTATTATTTTATATTTATTTTATGTTAACTTTTCTCATTTTAAAAATGTATTTAATTCACCTGAAATTCTTTTTGGTATAAGGCAGGTTTTATATACATTTAAAAAAACATGTTTCTATTTCTTATTAACTTTACAGTAGTTACAAGTGGTAACTATACATCTAAAAATTATGTTCCCTCAAAACCGGCAGGACTAGATTATATGAAGTAAGCTGAGAATAATAAATACATAAATAATCAGATTAGTTATATTTTGAAATATTTCTAGGATGGCTACGAACTAGACAGGATCTAGAAGTAGATATATAATACACACCCCCAAAGGCTCATTTAGAAATAAATTACTAGCAAAAGATGCTATTTGATAGTTAACAAAAATAACATATATGTTAGGAAATCATTAATGAAAATGAATTATTTTGACTAAATATGCTGTTTGGTCGCATGCAGACATGTTGACCATGTGTTCAGTGAGATGTTACCCTTAGTAGCACTGCTAGAAAGCCTGTACAGAACCTTTGTGTTACCTCTGAGAACTCAATGCGAATCTATAATTGGCACCAAAAAAATCACGAATTAAAAAGTTAGACAATGTGAGGAAAAGAGAAATAAAAAAATGAATGCACCTTTTTTTGGTTTTCTTTGAAATATATTTTATATTTATTCATTATGCATTTTTTTCATTTATTTTCATTCTTCATTTGACTATATGGATTTATAAAGAATATTTTTTTTGAGACAGAGTTTCACTCTGTCACACTGGTGAGAGTGCCATAGCATCACAGCTCACAGCAACCTCAAACTCTTACGCTCAAGCAATCCGCTTGCCTCAGCCTCCCAAGTAGCTGCTCATACAGGCACCTGCCATATGGTTGGCTATTTTTATTTTATTTATTTATTTATTTAGTAGAATAGGGTCTGGCTCCTGTTCAGACTGGTCGTGAACTCCTGAACTCAAGCGCAATCCACCTGCCTCAGCCTTCCAGAGTGTTGGGATTATAGGCACGAGCCCTAGCGCCTGGCCAAAAGGAGTATTTTGTGATCTTATTCACTAGCATTCTTTTATTCACTGTGCTTTATTGCTATAGGTATCTCAAACTGATCATAATGATGATACATATATAGTATTTTGTTAAATTAGAGGGAAAATAATACTGCTGATAATTTCTTTACAAACGCTCTCTACAAACACTAATATATAATTTTTTACCACTCATACATTTAACCAACATTTATTAGGCATCTATTCTATAGCATTTGTTCCTCCAACCATTGAGAATTCTGATGAAAATATAGTCTTTTCCCCTTTTATTCAGGTGTATGAGTATGTGGTGGATAGGTTCCAACATAAATAAACAAAATGTTAGAAGATTATCTTTACATATGCTTAAAAGATGCATTCTGCTTTCCCTTTAAAACTTTTCCCCCTTGTATATTCCATCTATTAAGAAAATATTTATTGGCACTCTTGCTATTGTGGGCTGGAAAATTCTTACTGGGGGGAAGTTGAGCTGTACATGATATCAGCAACCTGGGGTACAACATCCTACCCATCACGAGCCAGTTACATCCACCTCTTAGGTTGTGCAAACCAAACTGTTCCCAGACACTGCCGAATACCCCCTTGAAGGTCTGGGGGTAAATTGTGGTTGCTCTCACTACTTTACAAAGTTTTGCTTTGGGTGGTCACAATGTGTATTAAATGTTTTTATCAAGACAGTAAATTCTAAAGTAGACTTTGCAGAGAAAGAAGTACAATGGATTTCTGAATATCTTGACTGAAGCCAAATAAGGAAGAAAAGACCAGATATAAACTCAGAGAGGGGGTATGGAATTTTGAAAGTGGTTCTGACTGTGACCCTGGCAAGTTGAATGTCCTCTGGAGCTTTTTTAAGCAGAAGAGTATCATTATATGAATTTAAGGTAACCAACTAGTCCTGGTTTGGCTGGGACTTTCTCAATCTTTGAGCTCATTTCCTGTGAAAACTCTTAGCCTCTGGGAAATCACAGTTACTGATCATACTGTAAGTTTTATTAGAAAACGATCACTCTGGTAGATTTAAGATGAATATATGGTAGAGTTGGTGTCCATAGCACTAGTGGACGATATTAGGGGACTATAGCAGTAATTGATTCAAGAGGTGATGGTAGCTTTTCCAGGAGCTGTTCTATTTGGGGCATACTGAGTTTGTGTTGTGTATTCTACGACAAACTTGAAACGTGAGTAGTCATTCTGTACAAACCCAGAGCTACGAAGTTGAACATACATTGGTTTTTCTTTCTTTCTTTTTTCTTTTTTTTTTTTTAATAACATGGTTTCTGAACTGAATTGCATCTCCATAAATTCATGCACTGAAGTCCCAGTCCTCCGTACCTTAGAATGTACCCATATCTGAAGAAGTAATTCAGTTAAAAAATGAAGCTTTCTGGGTGGGGACTTGATTCATTATGACTAGTGTCCTCATAAAAAGCAGAAGAGATACCAGGGAAGCGCAATGACAAAAAGTCACAGGAAGACACAGCGAAAAGAGCTCTGTCTCCTCAGAACAGCCCCCAAACTGTTGGTGTCCAGACTTTGGCCTCCCAAACTCTGAGAAAATAAAATAACTTTCTGTTGTTTAAGCCAGGCTGTGATATGTTGTTATGGAAGCCCTAAAAAATGAATACATGTGGTTTTAGAATCCCATTTAAGGAGAGTTTGTATAATGAGGCCAACTGAAGGGCGCTACAAATGTAATGTAAGGCTAAGAACAAGGGCCAAAGGTTTTCATAAGAATTGAAAAGTTGCAACTGAAGACACAGAATAAAAATCATAGAAACCACAAGAACGTAGATACCAAAAGAACTGAGAAAGATAAAAAGTACAAGAGGTCATCAACGTTATCGGGGCACTACAGTTAAAATGAGGTGTTTTGTTGTTGTTAATTTAAGAAAGATAATTTTAAACATGTTTGAATTCTCAAATGAATAAAAGCAGAAATCTCTGGACTACTTTTTTAAGATTCTTTTTATATTAACATACTTCCAGTTGAGCCATATTTTATTTAAAATTTTAAATTAATATTTTATTTTTTAGAGATGGGACCTTACTATGATGCCCAGTCTGGCTTTGAACACCTGAGTTCAAGCATTTCCCCAGCCTCGGACTCTCAAGTAAATAGGATTTCAGATTCTTGCCGTGACTCCTAGCTTGAGTGTTCTTTAATATGTAAATAAGAAAAAGTTTATTTATCCCTTTATCTCAGTAGAAAAAACAGTACATGCAGAAAGCTTTGTATTTTATTACCTACCAAGATAGCTTATACATTTTGTGTTGTGTTGGTAAGGTTGTTTCTGTATACTGGTGTCTATTTATATAATTAAATAAGAATTAAGAGGAAGGAGGTGAAAGGAACTGATGGAGATTGGAAGTGAGAAGACATGATATGACGGTCTGAGAGCAGGAAAGTAAATTTATTTTTAAAAATGTAGCAGAATGGGGAAATCTTGCTCATGCTCATGAAATATTTAATCACAAAATTCAGGGGAGACAACCAGAAAGTTGAATTTTTAGAAAGGTTGTATGTGTGAACGTGAACTGGACCTTCTATCCTGGTTAAAGAAATAATTACAACTTTGGAGTTTTAGGGCAAATTAGTGGCAATGAATTTTGGGCTTTGGGGGGACAACCTGGAGATATATTTTGGAGAGATTTTGAAATGGAAGAGGACCAGAAAAGGAAGTAATAACAGATGGCTTTTAGGTTTTGTGCTTGAAGAACTGGTGATTACATTGCTAAACAGCTTTTACAACCACATGAATGAAGTTTTGAAGAATTCCATTTCTTTAATATTCTGTTGCATACTGCTAATATTTCTCTTATTCTGAAATATTAGGGTTGAATTAGGCATAAGATTATCCATCTAAAGGTAACATTTCTTAGCCTTTCTTCTAACCAGGAGTGAAAAAGTGACAAAGTCATGACAAAAGAATGTGACACGCCATCTCCAGACCTTATACTTGAATAATTGGGTTCTTCTGATGGTTAGGTAAAGATCTATAGGTGTATCAGGCATATGAATGACATGAATTAAGGATGTCAAAACTATTAATCTATATCCAATACATACTAAACTAATAGTAAAGTTTTTAAGAAAATGCTAAGATTTTTTTTTAATTGTTGTATTATGTTATTAAGTAGCCTATAAACTCATTGGTAAAACCTTTTGGTACAATGAGCCTATATAAATACACACGTACACACACATGCACACCACAAAACATGTTCAAGACAGAAAATTTGTAAAAGGATTTCTTTACCTTTTGTATAAAAATTTTGCAATTTTTTTCTTTAATTTCATTTTTCTTACTAAAGCTGAAATAATGTATTAGTTACATTTAATGCTGATGCTAATTTATTTTCTTCCTTTAGGCCTGGATAATGCTTTATCTGAACTTTCTGGGAATTTACTTACAAACTTTTGATTACTGAATAACAACCTAATATGTGATGTGACTAATTTTTACTCGATACTTTCAAAACCACGATACTATTCCATACATCTACCTCATATTTTAGGATTCCAAAATTATAACTCTTATCTATAATAACCTAGGGTCCTAACTTTAACAATGTTTAATCTTTTAAACATAATAAAAAACAGAAGAATAAAGAAGTGATATTTACCAATGTATAGATATATAAAAGGCTTATAATTAGGTTATTTTCTACTATCAGGATATATGTTTATGTAGATTAGGAACAAGAGAAATTAGATGAATAATGGCTATCGGTGGATAGATTACATTACGTATTATCTTTCCCTATGCCCTAGTATATTTGATTTTGCTTTAGTATTGGAACATTCTGGTGTCCAGATGCTAGGAAACATATTTCTTTTCTATGAGTAGAGAAATGTGCCACTTCAAAGGCTTGTGGACTATCTTACTACATAAATCATTAAAGGGAAGCCTTAAGATGCATTATTACAAATAGTATGTGTGCCTCCTAATTCAAAGAAATGCTATGTACAGATATATATGTTTATGCATACATACTCTAATATATATTATCTAAAACATACACATACATATATACACAAACATATTGAAAGAAATCATAATACAACTACCCTGTTTCCCCAAAAATAAGACAGTGTCTTATATTAAGGTTTGCTCCCAAAGATGCGCTAGGTCTTATTTTCAGGGGACGTCTTATCTTTCCTGTAAGTAGGTCTTATTTTCGGAGGATGTCTTATTTTGGGGAAAACAGGGTTTGAATCCCAAGAAAGAGAAAGTGAGAGAATGCCATACATTTGTAGTTTTCTTTGAACCAGTTGTAATTTGGATGTGTATTCCCTATACTCTGATAGTTCTAACTTTAAAAATACTATAAAATAAAAAATTCTTTACTTATTTTGAAAAATATCTACTTTATAGCCGCAAGTAAAACTCAAAACATAATATGCATTTAAGTAATACATACTTCTTGTTAATGCTATAAATGACACTGATAATAGACTTTATAATAAAAATTAATGATGTAATAATTTGTTCAGAGGCACACAGTGGTACGCACTTAGATTTTGTTTCTATATCCAAAGCAAAGAGGATACTTAAAGCAACTGCAAAGTGGCGCCACTGTGTTTACAGGTAGCAACATTCACGTTTAATTAGTTTATTTGGGCTAGAACTGCACTTCTGTGTTCAGGTGGGTTGTCTCATAATCATCCTGGCAGTTAAGGCAAAGGATGCATTTTCTGAAAGTGTTCTTACAAATTTTTCTTTCTTCCATCTTAATTTATAAAGTCCGGTGCACTTAATAGAAAAGAACCGTTTCAGTTGCTTTGAGGAAATTAAAGGACGGAAATAGCCTTCATTTTGAAAACAATCAATGGAGAAACTTCTATGTGCCAAGTGAAGTGTCACAGAAAATCACTTTAGAAAGCATGCCACATGTGTTTGAGCCTCATTAGGCAGTGGGAACAAATGAATTTTTGTTAGTATCTGTGACTTTGCTGCTATTTGAGTCCTCAGAGACATCATAGAGAATGACAAACCTGGCCGCTTTGCCTTTTCCAGGCTTCCTCTGATAGCACCAACTCCTGACTTTTTGCCTCCTGCAAAGTTGAGCACATTGCCTTGCTGACATACTATTCAAGAACGTATGTGCACTGTTGCAATCAAACTGTCAGCTTGGAGTCAAAGTTCATTACCCTCATGTGAGATGTTTAGGCAGAGGCTCCCTTATGCTCATATGAGTGTCATTTGTCAAAATTTCATTTGCATGGTCTCCAAAGTGTTATGATTTTGTTCCCTGAAGGGTGTTCACTAAGATTTAAGGTGTCTAGATTGAGGCAATCCAAGTAGCAGGCAGCAAGCCGTACCTGAAGTCACTGCCCTCGGTCCCTCAGGCTCTCACTGGCCATTCTAGATTTGATCTTTACTATAGAGAGGTTTTTCTCTAGGGGCCATGCCATGTTAATCTTGGTTTTTGCTTTTAGAGGTAATGTTTTTTTCCATTTTCCCTGTGTCTACAAACATATATGCTTGTATATGTACCTGTGTATATATGTGGGCGTATTTCTCAAAGGTCAAGAATATCTTATGTACGATAATCCTCAAGCTGTTGCAAACTAATCATTAAAAATATATTTCTAGTAGGGAAAATGTTTTAAATGCCTTTAAACACCCTGGTGTCTATGTTTTAAGAAGGAAAAAGAACTTTAAATTTTTGAGATCCTAGAAAGAATATAGGATCATTTAGGACAATCTCATATACTATGATGTCACACAACTTCTCTTTCGAAGTGAAGTGGTAATTGTGTACCACAGCCAATCTGTGTTATTTAGCAACCGCAAAGAAAAATAGAAGCTACTTAAACTCTGAGATTTGAAGCAAATCAGGAAATACTGTCTGTTAGAGATGCTAATTCAACACTTAAAGAAAGGAAAAGTAATAGAGATGGATGCTCCAATTATATGAATTAGAACAGAAATAGAAGCATCCGTGGTGCTCTAGAAACAGGAGAAAGATCAGTACAGTATAGAAAGAAGCAAAAGTTAACTCTAAAACTCAGATATCAACCTTTTATTCCCTTTTTTAGAAAGGCAACTACAGAGCTCCCTAAGTACATCAAAAATAATATTGTGTGTGTGTGTGTGTGTGTGCGTGCTCACGCAGTAGGATAAATAAAAAGCAACAGACTTTACATAGATGTCAGCTGCACAATGCGGGAATTTAGGAGCTTTCCTATGTACAAGTTAACGTCTTAACCCATAGAATATGATTGCTTTCATGGGGGTCCATTCCTCAGCCCTGCGATCACTGACAGTGTGATGGTAAACAGGAACAATTAAACAAAATCATGAGCTTAATTATGCAAATGGAAATTAATAGAAACATTACGCTGTGATTAAGCTAAAAAAATATTTTACAAATACATGTGCAAACTATATTCATAAATCCTAGTTTGATTTCACTTTCATATTTACAACAAAGCATATATGAAATAGATGAATAAAACATCACCCTTTCCATTGGGGTCATTTTTGGATTCCATTGGAAGGAAAGTGAGGCATGGATGGGGGGCAGAGGGAAGGGAAGAGAGAGAAGAAGGGAGGAAGAAGATGATGCAGGAGAAGAGTAAGAGAAAGAAAAAGGAAGGAGGAGGAAAGAGGATAGAGAGGAAGGAGGAAGTGGAGGAGGTTAAGGAGGGGGATGAGGAGAAGGAAATTGAGACTGACTGACATAGGGAATAAGCAGGACAGGGCTCCGTGGGGGAGCACATACTCAAGTCGTCAACCTTAAATTCATAAAACTCTTCCAGAATAAATCCATTTAGCTCCTCCCTTATTATCATCGGGCATAATGATTTAAGATTTGTTCCCCATCATCAGTTTCTGAAATCTGCCCTGACAAAGTGGAAAAATGAAAAAAAAAATAGAAGTACAACAAACAGAATTGCTTGAGAATAAACCAGAAAACCTAAAATGTTAAAAAATACTGAAATTAACTATAAGTAATTTTATGTTTTCCATAGGGGAGAGTTTAAAATTAATACATGCTACTAAAATAAAGAATTTTGGTTAAGAATTATTATCATATCAAAGTCACTAATTACCTAGGGTGACAAAATTGCACTAGAGGGATCCAGTGTATGTAGATTTGTTTTGATACATATACATTCATTATTTTAAAAATTGAATGGCTTTTCTCTTTTTAAAATAACTTCAAAACTACATTCTAGGAAACATATCCCTGACGTTCTTATTTATAGACTAGAATGGTAATATATTGAATAGTTTTAAAACAGAACATACCTGTGTGGAAAACAAACAAGGAAACAAGGATATTCTTCATTAACTGGATCTGTGACATCTATTCATTTATTTAATGACTCTGCTTGTATTTAATGTTTAACTCCAAATCAGAAAGAAGACATAAGATTAAAAATTTTATATGAGATCTTCGACTTTTCTCTTAGCATTATTTGGCTTGGGCTTAATCATAAACTGATGGCTATTGACCTCAATATTCTCTGAGACTTTTAACAACCATCGTTTATTTTTTTCTTATACTACCTGTTCATAATTAGTCACTGTTGTCACAATGGCTTACAGGCCAGTGGAAAGGGAGTCCCTCTCTAAGTTTCCACTGGTCTATAATTCTTGAAGAGAGGGTCAGAACATATTTATAATAATAATAATAATACAACATATCACATTCCATTTATACATGTATCATAAGAGAACCATGCAATTACTGAAGTTTGTTATGCTGCCCCATGATAATTTGCACAAAATTAATAGTAGGTTAATATTAAAATGATCCTCGTTCTATCATGCTGTACAAGAAGTAAATTATTTTTTTCAAAACAAGAAAGTCAAAACTAAAGCTATCACTGCATTCTTTGCATTTTTACATTTCAACAGCATTTTGTTGGTCTATAAACTGTTAAAATTTTTTATTTTTATTTGTTCTGCAGTAGTTCGGTTATGAACTTTTGTTTTTACACGCTTCCAGCTACTACAGGATAGCAAGCAGACTATCATTAAAGCAACCACTTTTGAAGCCCAGAATTTTAAATGCCTTATTACTGTGATTAGAAGAGAGGAAAAGGATGAGAGCGAAACTTCAGATCAAAAGTCGTGTCTCTAATCTTGACAGAACTATCCGCCTTTGACTTTTATACAATAAACACATTCTACGTGCATTTCATAAATAGCAAATAAATGGACAACCTCAGAAAATCATTTTAATAAGTGTGACTTTCCTGACTGTAACCACACATTCAGTATTCACCGAAGCTTCCTGTGTAGGATGAGCATCAGTAAAACTTTAAAAGCACTTAAAAACCATAGCAGACAAAGGAAAAGAAAAAGGCCATTTAGGCTTGCTCAAAGACAAGCATAACAATATGCCTTCAAAGACCCTCAAAAGGTATCATCTTAGGATTCCTCTCATGGAGTTAAGACTAAGTGTTATAAAAGACAAATAATACATCAGAAGCAGCAGAAAAACCATCCTTTCAAAAAGTACTAAATGCTTCATAAATACATTTTAGTCTTTTTCTTTCCTTCTCCTTCTTTCCTTCCTTCCTTCCCTCCTCCCTCCCTCCCTTTTTTTTTCTTTTCTTTCTTTCTTTCACATGGTAATCACCTTCAATTTAATGTTATTACTGAGAGAATGAAAAAGTTCTCTAGTGAAAGTTAGGACTCCAGAAATACTTTGTATCATTATTTTCTCTACTCACTTGGCTTCCATGTCAAGTACCCAATGGGAACTCTGTAATCACAATTCGGTGATGATCACCGTGATGATGATAACTGCACACACATACTCAACTTGGAGAACCACTCACTAAGTTCATCTGCATTTTAACTTTAAATCTGTCTTTCTAAAGAACTTGAAATCAGATTTATTTTGTTTTTGTCTCTGTTCCGTTTTGATGAGAAGTGAAGAAACTGCAGACAGACTTTATATTGACAACGAGGGATTTATTTATTAGGCTTATTCACAGGGCAGGCTGGTGAGCTATCTTTTTTGATGTCACCCACTGCATTCTGGGGCAATGAGCCCTTGTAAAACTACAAACTCAATTATAGTCTGAATTAATATTTTATACATTAAATTTCATAAGTTATACTTGGTTGAACAGAGTAACGGAATTAAAATATGATTTATAATTAAATCCTTATCAATCATCCTAAGAGTGCAACCAATCTGTATATTTGGTCCTCGGTTCTCATTTAATATTGTGAAATGACTTTCCAGGTAATAAGAGTAATCAGTTTTGGGTAAGAGAAAATTGTTTGCTGTGGGACAGTCCCATTTGTAATTGATGAGCAATGAGCAATGGCATGATGATTTATCATTCATGAAAAATGTGCCACATCAGAAAGCTCAACTTTATACAGAGGAGCATCCAGACTCAAATTCAAAAACATTTCACAACTGGGACAGGTGTGTACTCCATAAAATATGTTTCACAATTCTTCTTAAAAAAGAGAAATTAAAATAGATTGATCTGTTATCATAAAATTATTAGTAGTATAATTAAGGATTATATATATTAGACAAAAACCATTTAGGTAGGTCTATTATTATTCTTATCAAAAATTTGAATAGACAATGCATTTTATATTTATTGGCACAAGTTCCTTAATATTAAGCATGGAAAATAATGATGTAAAGACTTAAAACATCTTACTATACAAAGAATCAAGAAACATATCCCCAAATTTTTTGTGGTCTATAAGTACAAGGCCCAGCGGAGGCAGAAAATGAAGGAATAACAAAATAGCATTAAAGTAAGGAACCACAGAGTTGTAACAAAATAAACATAAGACTGACTGTTGGTATACTTGGGGATTTTTGTTTGCTTTGCTTTAAATTATAGAGAGGAGAGAGAGAAAGAACATACACATTAGAGTCTATGTCTCACAGCACCACTTTAGATTTAGTTAAATTACTTGTCTGAATGAATCCTTCATTTCTTTATCTATAAATTCGAATAATCATAGTTTACTTATTCCAAATATTTGTGAAGCCAATCAAAATAATAAATATGAAAGGAAATATCTTAACCATTTAGTTTAATTAAAACATGCTATTATTGTAACTTTTTATTCAGTAGTCAGATTAAATGTTGTTTTCACCCATTGTCAAGTTTGCATAGGCATGCAATTAATTTACTTCTACAGTAGAATGCACAAAGTTCACAATGACTGGCAATTTCAATGATGACAGTGCTTCAATGACAACATTATAAAGAATAACTGATGCAGTTTAGCAGCAAAACTGTTACTAAATAGGAACCATTTCAGTTAATTCCATTGTTGTGTTTAAGATTATGGAATTTGGGCCAGGCATGGTGGCTCAAACCTGTAATCCTAACACTCTGGGAGGCCGAGGCAGGTGGATTGCCTGCGCTCACAGGTTCAAGATCACCCTGAGCATTAGCGAGACCCTGCCACTAAAAATAGCTGGGTGTAGTTGCAGTCATCTGTAGTCCCAGCTAGTCGGGAGGCTGAGGCAAGAGGAGAATTTGAGGTTGCTGTGAGCAAAGACACCATGGCACTCTACCAAGGGTGACAAAATGAGACTCTGTCTCAAAACAAACAAAAAAAGATTATGGAATTTGTATCTTATTGGGAAATTACCATATATTTGTATAACTCACAACCAGTTTTCATTCACAAGATAAAATTAATGGAGGTTTATAAGAGGGCTGACAACTAAGTATGTGAGCTGCTCCTAGAAAAAGTGTTACATATCTCATTGATAAATATCATTATCATCACCTTTGAAGTACTCCCCTTGGGAAGCTATGCACCTACACCCATGCCTAGTCAACCCTTCAAAGCAATTTTGGAGCTCTTTTTCTGGAATGACCAACAGAGCTGGTCATCCTATAAGGTATGACAAATTAAGTTTGTACAAACAATTCTGTAAGGTTTCACAACCTTAGCATGTCAGTGTTCAGCGCTCTGTTCGTGTTGATATGTGGCAGTGTCTTCCTGAGCCTCATTCATTATTGTTGCTGGTGTTTTTGTGTGTCATGTGACAGTAGATCTGATGGCCATTCCAGAAAAGAGTTCTGAAGTTGCTTTGAAGGGGGGACTAGGGGCTGGTGTCAGTGCATAGCTTCCCAAGGGGAGGACTTTGAGATTACTATAGTGATATCAATTATGAGGTACATAGCACCTTATCTAAAATGAGTTCATGAAATTAATTGTTTGACCTTGTATATATCCATATACAAGATTTAAAGCAGTCTAAGCCTCTTACATTGGAATGCATCATGTGGAATTGTACAAATCAGAGTTTGAAAAATTACTAAATTTTGAAGACCATAGATTATCTTTATGGAGTGTATTTCAACCTCTAATCTAATTAAAAAAGCATGCCTATGAGAAAAACTTCAAAGTTCTTGTTGCAATAACCAAGTAGTATTATTTTATAAAATATATTTATGTATTTTATCTGACTACTTAACTTTCAAAAGTTGAAAAACATATTTATATTTATTATTATTTCATATGTTTATATGTAAACACATTTATATATATTATCATTAATATAAATATAAACATGTATATTTATTATTATTAGTTTAATGAGGCTTCAAAACAATACAAGTTCAAAATAAAAGAAGTTACAGCCAATCATCATCATAGCAATACCTTTTTTCATTTTAATCTGATATGTTTTTAATAATACAGCACAGCAAGTCTCTTTATTGTAAATCAGAAAATGAGGTTTTCATCATCCTGATTTGTAACCAAATATAATAATAATAGGAAAATTAGAGGTCAGCTTACATTAAACAGCCTAAACCCAAGCTGGCTAACTTAATAAAGCATGGTAGGAAGACCATTATCTAAGTGGGAGGCAGACTTAATATACCCTGTACCTGTAAAATGACATTCACAAAAAATTGACTCAAGATTTATAGCTGTAGGTAATAATTCAATATCACTGAAAACCAGGGCACATGCCTCAGCAGCAGGAATTAACCTGCAAGAAAACAGTAGTGTTGCATTGCTAAGTGGGAGACTTCTCCCTGATAATGACCCAAAAGCATTTGGCAAATCCAAAAATTGCTCCAATTGCCCTTTGTTTATATATAAATGATAAAATGCAAATGATAGTGAAATAACTAGGCTTCTTTTTGATTATATTCAAATCTACATCATTTTATATTATATAGTAAATAACGATTATAATACTAAGCAACAAAACCAAAAGCTAGAAAATGATTTGAAAACTTCACTTTTAGATAGAAAGTCTAATCAGATGATACTTAGAAATATACATGATGAAGGCTGCACCATGTTGATTTCAGATTACACTATTAAGAAAAATTATGCTGTATCACTAAGGTGGTTTAAGTCTGTATTTGTGTTATATCACATTAACTACAAAAAACAAACTAAAAGATCTAAATTCAAAATATCACAAACCAGACTTCAGAAGGTAGAGCTTCACTTCCAATCTGATTGAATTATTTCATTTGTTTAACTCATTCAAAAATAATCACAATAATCAAGATAAATAAAATAATCAAAAATAATCAAGATAAATAAACTGGATTAATCAGTGAGAAATTCATCCTACACATGATCTTAAAAGAGAATGGGCATACAGAAACTTCATTGCCAGTGGTTAAAATCACACATGCCACTGTGAAATATTATATTATTCAAGACATTATACGTGGTTAAGAAATGCTTTCTTTCTGTTTCCCTCCTAATGTCACTATTTGGAAACAAAGCAAAACAGAATTCGTGCTCTTAATCAAGGATTTATCTGTTTCAGCAGGGCTCTAATTTCCCAGTTGGCTTTACATCTCAAGAAACTACAAAGAATAACCGTGTTAACATTCCAGGCAACTAACAACACATCACATCAGATATATGCTCAGAAGTGTCTTAGATAGAAGGGATTGTAGAACCAGAAATAGACGTAAGGAAGAAATGTTTCCTTTTCAGTTGTGAAAAATTATACCTGTACAATCCTGTCACATTCTGTGTCTACATTTGACATGCAAATACGCTGCGTATCAAGTCACTGTCTAGCTCCACCACTGATAACCATCATATGAACAAGGCAAAGTTTAATACTTCAAAATATCCAAGAGACACTGCAATATAGCCTGCATTTCACTTATTTCTGATATACATACTTCCATACATTATATCAAATCCTGAGTGTAAAAATGTTTTTGTTTTTTTTTTTATGGTAGGTAACAAAAGCCTTGAGGCAAATCATTTACCTATGAAATATTTCAATCTTGTTCATTCTACTTAGGGAAGAAAAAAAATAAATGTGTGAGTGTTTGGGGGCCTTTTTTATGAGGTGACCATTTCATATCATAGTGCTTATTTCTCATTTTGTTAGGAAGGACATTATTCTTTTAAAGGGCACACAAGAGTATAGAAAAACATATATTTTCTGGTTGACATGAGACATTTAATATAATAGAAATGTCTAATTGGTGTCCCACAAGGTCAGATGGTTTTGTCCCCCCTCAGGGCCTCCTGGGAAATGAAAGGTCAGTGTGTAAATGTTCCCAAACCTACCAAGGAAAAATTGCATTTTTCACAAAACACATAAAGAAGTCCTTTTTTATTATAAGAATAAACAAAACTATGTGGCATCCATTAAAATGGTAATTTTTTTATAAACTGTCAATATTTCATTGTTTTATATTAAAATGCCAGTTTACCTGGAAGGTCACTGATAAGGAGATTAAATTTATGTCTATGTATGTGTGTGTGCCTGCGCCAATGCACACATAAAGTACAAGTGGGCTTTGTAGTGAAGAATTTAATTCCATTTTACAGACAATTACATAAAATAGACTGACACCTTTTGGATAACATAAGCACCATTCATGTAAAATGTGTTACTCCTTTGGAGGCTCAGAGAGGACTGTTCTTAGCAAAACTGAAGGAATAGAAATTTCTACTTTTACCTTTTATTTCTCCATCACCTCCCAATTCAGAAAATCTGTAGCTCTCTATTCTGCCTTACTAATCTATCTCAAGTCATCTTCTCCAAAAATACCTTGAACTACTGCCCTCTCTCTGGGCTACAGGACATGCCCTGAATTTTTAAGTCTTCTCTACTTAAATCAAATGACCTTGTACTATAATCTACCCTCAAAAGGTCTTACCAATAAATTCTAATTTGATAAATAAACTCCAAAATACACTCATGTGATAAATATAGATTATAATGGTTTATTTTGTTAGCTGGCTGTATGTTAATATAGAAACTAATTATGACACAAATAACATAAAACAACTAGATTTGTCCACAATGATATAATAAGGAGAGAAATAGAAAAATTGGGGAAGACTTTGAATAGCTACATCTGGCAATGAAGGCAGGTGAAAGAACAATAAAAGAGAGGGATAGGATGTGGTGTGGGAAACAGAAGAAGGTGCAGAAGTAGATTTGGGATCTGATGTGTCAAAAGATTTCAGGAATTAGGGCTTGAGTTTTAGGAAATATGCATTTATGGAATTTCTCAAGGAAGTCGGAACAGGAAGAAGTCACACAGTCTTAAAAAGGAATCCTGACTCTACGAATAGTTAAATTCCACACCAGGATGTTGGTCACAAACAAAATAAAACAAAGAAAAAAAAACCAAGAGGGAATCCTAAAGAGTCAAATAAACCAAGAGAAGAGAAGATATAATGAAAGAAAGCATTTCACATAATACTAAGTACTTAATATATTCTAGGCTCAAAGAATTATTATTATTCAATTTAGAACACTAAGCTTGACCTCTGTTACCAGTGCTATAGGATGAGTGGTGAGATGATGTTGCAAAACTTAATGCCAGTCATTACTAAAATAGACTGTAGGTTAAAGGCAAAACATACTGAAACAAACCACACAATCGACTGAAAGCAGACATCAGACTTATACAGGATGAAAGCCCCAGAGAAGCTGGAAATGTTTCAGACTCAGAGAGCAAGCTCTCCTTCAAGCAGCTGGACTGAGAAAGAAGCAAGAAAGCACAAAGTTTTAGAGGGAAAGGGAGGTCTGTCTGGTGGGCTACATTCTAAGATGCTTCCTGGGTCACTCCCATGCCAGCTCCCCACCTTGAGTTCCTGGGCTTGTTTCTGGACAACAGAATGTGGCGGGGTATCATGGGGGTATCATGTAAGACCCAGGTCTTAGAAGACCAGAGAGGAAACTTCCACTGGCTTTGAAGAAGTAAGCTTCTGTGTCATGAGAGGTCTTGAGAGAGAACATGTGAATGGGAACTAATGGGACCTCCAGGAACTGAATGTTACTTACAGCTAAAAGTCTGCAAGAAAGCAGTAGCCCCAGTCCTCCAGCTCAAGGAACTGAAATCTTCCAACAACTATATGAGCTTAGGAAAGGACCAGGGTTACAGAAAGGAACAAAGTCCAGTGACACCTACATTGCAACACCCATTCCTAAGCAGAATAGACTGTCCAGAATCCTGACTCATGGAAAATGTGACATAATAAATGTTTGTTCTTTTAAACAACTAAGTTTGTGGAAAATGTTCAACAGCGTAGAAAAATACTGTCTGGAAAGTAATCTTGTCTGCATTTTTGCCTTGGAGACTACAGAGCCAAGTGACTAAACAGACAAATCACCCCCTGAGCCAGAATTCAAATTCTAGCTCTGACAATTTTTAGGGTTATGTTACCCAAGTTGTCTGTATCTCACGGACTTTATTGGTCAAGGGAGGTGATGTACTTATCTCATAGGGGTGCTGTGAAGATTTTAATTCAGGTTAAATGCTTGAAGCACAGTAAATGCCAATTATGCTTTTGAATGTTTAGTTTTGAGGGGGTTTTGTTTTTTTGCTTTATTTTGCTTGAAAGAAAAATAATTGAGCTAATTTGTAGACTGAGGAGAAGGGACAGATGAAGCTAATGATTCATGAGAAAGATTGTTGGAGAACAAAACTCTGAAGGAAATTGGATTCAGGGAATATTCAGAGTAAAGAATGAGGTAAATAAGTATAACCACAAAAAGCATATTCTATTAAAAGCTTTAATTCATTTAATTAATTTTAACTAGCTTTTTGAAAAGTTAAAATCTAATTCAACTGATTTTTCATAATCCCCAGCAGATCCTTAAAACATCGATGAAAGGGAACAGATGGCCAATATTGGAACGTTATTAAGCATTTACTTTTTATATAAAATGAACAGCAGAAGAGTAAGAGATAAACATTACATATATGCGTAAAATATTTTCAAATAATGTGTTTGAATTATTTAGAATTTAAATTTATGGCATAATTATGTATTGCTTATATTCTTCATATAATGAATGTATTCACACATGTATGTGTGATATATCTGTGTTTAACTATCTTATTTTAAACAAGTAGAAGGAGAAACATGAAGTTGGCTTTACTCCAGAGAATTTTTGTATTGATAAAGTCTCTTTCAAACAAATTGGAATTGTTTGGACACGTAAAAATGCTCTTTCCTTCAGCCTTTTTTAAGTTATCAAACTTATCTTTAGACTTATGGGATGGTCCCTCTAATGATATTTTATAAAATGATATTAAATATCATTTTCCAAACTATAGAGATTTTCATAAGTAGAAAATAGCCACTGAAGCACCTTTATTTGGAATTGCTCATTAATTGCCATACTAATATCTACTGAATTTCTACCATTACAAGCTCTATTGAGAAGTTAAGTAAAATGTTCTATACATAATGGCTCTATTTTTGTCTTAGCCTTGTGAAGTTTTAAAAAATATTTGTATTCTTATGGATGGTAACAGTCAATATCTCAGAGAGCTTTTCCATCTCAGTTTTCTGAAGTCTGAGTTTCTATGTTTCATTTGTTCTTCAGAATGACTTGGGATATTGACGAAAATCACCTCGCCTTTAAAAAAAAAATTCAAAATCCTCTATCATCTTAAAAGTCAAGTCTTTGATGTCCTTATGTTTGTGATATAAATGATAGATTTTATTTAATTTTAACTTTGATTTCTAGTTTTCCATGCAGTATGCCATTTCGTTTACAGAGCCGAAAGTATTCATCTATGCAAATAACTCTGGCTATAGTTTGTATACTTTTTAAGAGTCAGCTAATGTAACTGATACCATCTTAAGAACTACTTAACTTTATAATAATAAAAAATATATAGTGTCTCTCTGTCCATGAAAAGAAATAGATATTATCTCAATATGCAGAATGATGAGACTTGGATTTGAATATTTACCGAAAGGCAAGCAGGCATCTTTTAGAACCACTGAAGCAGAATATGAGGAATGCCATTTGGTCTTCTGGTGAAAAAGGTTATTCTGGACATATTCGGATGTGAAGAAAGTTAAGAAAAAAAAAACAAAAAAACATGGTTTTGATTATGAGCCCAAAATAAAAAGCCATAATCAACTTTTCTGAGAGGAGGCCCGGCTGATTATTTTAACATTTCTCACTTATGGAGCTCCCTGTGACTGTGTCAGGCTGAGCTGAGATGGAGGAGAATTTACTGAGCAGACGTGACTACGTTCCTGAGTGACTTCCAGAAGGTCCTTACAGACAGAAGTCATTTCAGTCGTGCAGACTTTCCTTTTCATTGTATAAAAAACTATTCAATCGAAGATTTTCACTGTTGGGCAATATCTCTACGCAGAACAATGAAACCCAATTCTTCATGTTATCTTAATTTTTTCACTCCCAGAACTTTTTAGTCTATTATAGAGGAAAAGACCAAAGGGCTATCGGTGAGTTTCTGACCAGGATTTTGGGAAAATGTCTTAGTGAAATACTATTGGTGGGTGCCTTAAACAGTGAACACGTATTTCTCATGTTTCTGGAGGGTGAAAGTGCAAGATCAATTCAAAACGGCTTAATTTCATGGTTCCAGTCCTGACGAGGGCCCTCTTCTTCCTCCATATGTCCCTCACATGGCCCTGTTTTGTTGCTTGCTTTAAGGGAGAGAGGTTTCATGCTTCCTCCACTTTTTATAAGTGGCATTATCCCAAACCCTTATTATCTCCCACAGATACCCCACATCCAAAACCATCACACTGGGGATGAGGGTTTCAGAATATGAATTTGAGAGCACAGCAATACTCAGTCCTTAGAACACAGGGATAAGGAGAATGTTCTCCATATTCTTTCACAAGGTTATCAGAACTGCTATATAAATCTCAAAAACCACAGAATATGTCTCAGAGATTTGAAAAATACTATGAATTTATAAATTATTTACCTTATATCTTGTAGAAACATAAACACTTGAACAAATTCCACAGCATTCAGCAAAATGTACAACCACTTACTCTTATGGAGACTTTAGTAAACAGCTTTGCTGTTTCTGAGATTCAGCATTAGTCCACATCTCCTGGTAATTTCAAGGTAAGACATAGGCTAAAAGGAGGGGTTTCCATATACTTGCAATCCTCTTTTAATCCATTTTTTAAAAATTTAAATAAAATAAAAAATAAATCTCAGAAAATGGTTTAAAAGAGCAAACAAGCACTCACAGAGAGAGGACAAACGGAAAGGCATTGAAAGGAGAAAAGAAACCTCGTCTTACATCTTGGTAGAGATTTCCACAGTCATTTGAGAAGCTAACTCCTCTAAGTTGCATATCTTTTTTAATCACATCATGGACATAGTTTTCAATAACTTCTGGTTTTTCAAAAATATTCAGCAACAGCAAAGTCTTAACACAAAAATGCAGTGTTAATTGCTTGATTTACTATGGCATATGTTGTACATTAATTTCCTTCATATTACACTGTGTTTTTATTTTATTTAAGATGTTAACAACTTGAAACTGTTCATACTGACTAAGTGTTCAAAGCAATGTTGCTTTGGGACAGGCCAATCATAAGAAATCACCTGAGAAACACCCTGAAGGGCAGAAAAAGAGATTATGGTTTTCTGCTTGGAAGAAATAAAGTTATGCTATATTATGACGGGGAAAAATATCCAGAGGAAACCATCCAAAACGAATTTGTTTGTCAGAGGTAACTATTGGGCCTCAGGTCCTTGATATCAAAGACAGCTGACTCACATTTACAGTTACCATATACATTTTCAATTTTTTTGAATCTTAAATTGTTTGTTTCTCTTTTGCATTATCATTAATCGTCGCTGTCAGACCCCACATGATTATCATATTTCAAACACTTAAGAAAAAAGATAAATAACTGATGATTATTTTTGTTTTCTAACTCAAAGTTGAACATTCGTATAGTAGGGCTTATGTGTGGAGCAATAATGAATGATAATAATATTAATGTGCTCATTAATCTGAAAATCAGTAATGAAATTATTTTTGCTACTTAACCTATAATAAAATTAAAAATTGTTTTAGTTCATTATAGGATTTTTAGTTAACACACAGGCCTCAGATGTAGTCTATGGAAGTATCCACCTACAGATGACAGTTAGGGATGGCGGCTTCCACTATCAAGGATCATTACAGAGATCATTCATTACAGATCTGCTGCTTACTAAATACATGGCACAAACAAAGTCTAACTCTAATTTCTCCATTTAAAAAACAGCACAAAAAACCAAGATACCGACTTGTATAGATATTTTCAGTGATAACCAGTTCAGGGGTTATTTTTTGCCTCATCCTTGAACAGAAAGTGTGTTTGTGTGGGGGCGTGTGTGTATGTGTCCACAAAATTTAAAGTTATTTTTGTTTTTTCCTCGCTAAGGTATTCAGAGAATACTTAGATAAGTTACCAAACCCTTTTAAAATGATCTTTCCCAACATGAGCCATTTTTCTAATTGAGATAAATTTCAAAATTGCCAGTGTCCTAACTAATTTTGATTTTGAAACTCTAATTTCAAAAGAAAACATAATGTTCTTAAATTAAATAATGCACTCAGCATCGATCTGATAAAGACACAGCAAAAAAAAAAAAAACCACGTCATTTCTATTCTGACAATTATTCTTTCATTAATGCAGCTCAAATGACTTTAGTTTGTGTGTGTGTGCGTGCCTGGGTGTGTGCACACTCCCGTGCGGGCATCATACCATGCTGATGGCTCACACTGAGATTGCAGTCAATTATAGCTGGGTACCTGCAGTACTTTTTCAGAGGAAACAATATTAAAACAGTCTTTTCCCTGTCCTGTAATTGTCAAGTTTGTCCTTTTGAAGTCTAAAAATGGAAAGTTCTTTTTTTTCCCTTTGAAATGTGCAGCTTGTTAAATTGTTTATATCATTTCAAAAGGGAGAAATTTTCTAAATCACAATTCTAAAATCCAAAGAACCAGATTTGTTTTGGCCATAGATTCTTTAACTTGTAAATGCTAACTGCTAATGTAAATGCTAAATGTATTATTTAACACTTAAAAAATGAATGTATTCTTCTTAGTAAAGTGTCTCAAGAATGGAAGAAAAAGTACCCAATGTACTCACCCTTATTATGAAACTAATGTAGGACCTTCACATGAAAGCTATATCCCAGTTATAACCTAAGAATAGGGAGAAAGGGGAAAGGGAGGGGAGGGAGGGGGAGGGAGGGGGAAGAAGGGGGATTAATGGGATTACACCTGTGGTGCATCTTACAAGGGTATATGTGAATCCTAGTAAATGTGGAATGTAAAGGTCTTAGCAAAATAACTAAGAAAATGCTACAAAAGCTATGTTAACTAATGTGATGAAAATGTGTCAAATGATATATGAACCAAGTGTATGGTGCCCCATGATCATACTAATGTACACAGCTATGGTTTAATAAAAAAATTAAAAAAAAATAAAAAAAAAAGAAAAGGAAAGAAATGTTGTGTAATATTAATTATAAGAAGTAAATATTTTCTACAATGATAAAAAAATGAATGTATTAAAGGTATTTTATTTATTAACGTCAGATAGATGTCTGCAGTTTCAATAATTAGTTTTAGAACTAGTTGTCATTCAATGCTTGCTCAACCAATTAAAATTATCTAATTGTATTGGCATAAGTTCACATTTCTCCATTTTTCAGAAGAGACTATTAAAAAAAAACTCCACAAAAGGGTTACTGAGATCAAGAGACACTACATATAACCATAGTAAAGACAATCAAGGTTGTCTACGCTACTAATTGTATCAAAAAGGAGAGTGGAATTAGTTGTAGTGATGTTCTCCTAAGACCAAGGGTGGCTTCAGTGATTGTTCCATTATGTCTTAAATTCTAATACATACTTTAAAAAGTGCCATTCTAGAAATTTTCTTTGTGTTAACATCAATTTTCACTGTCTTTAGTTCACAAAATCCCCTTTAGTCCACTTTTAAAAGAGTATCATTCACATATTTAGCATTAATTGCATAAATCATAACCCACAATTTCTTTATATAATCCTTCACATAATTCCTAGGATCATTTCTCCTCAGATTACTGTGAAGTCTATTTCCCTAACTGGTTGATTGTTTTCTAAATTTTAAACAAACAGGTCCTATCATTGGTTCCACATACAGTGGGAGAAAAATATAAACTAAATCACTGTTCAAAACATTATAAATATAGTACTTTCCACACAAAAAAAATACGAATGCACTCACTAGATTATATAATGGATTTCAGATTTTGGTAATATACAAATAATAGTTCAAAATTTATTGAAAAATATTGCATAAGAAATTTCAATCTTACAGTTGGTACACTGCATGGAAATTGAACATGAAGCATGGGACTCACTACAGAGTGAGTTGCTTGATGTTGCTTGATAGTTGAAAGTTGTTCAGAGGTTGATGGCATACGATGTGATTTTTTAAATAAATCTATTTATGTATACTACAATTTGCTAGAAAAGGTCAGTAGAAAAGTCAAAATCCTTAAAGCTGGCAAGTTTTATATCGTAATGATGCTTTGAAATGTTACTACAAAATTGAGTATATATACTTCAAATCACCTATAGGTTGCTGGAAAAGAATTAAAAAAAAAAAAAATGAAAGTACTGAAGTGGAGAGAGCTGCCCTTGAGTTTCCCAGCTCCATTTATTAGGTATCTTACTTGAATAATACAGAAAACTAGTTTCAGATGGAATTGCTTCATGTGTAAAGTGAGTTTCATATCCTTCTTGGACATATTTCTAAAAGATAGACGCAATTGTGGCTATAAAAGCCATGTTTGGTACTGCATAAGTATGTATTGCTATTACTGGTTATTTTTGCCCCACAAGTTATTTGAGGCATATGATGGTGATTATTGTTATTATTTGTAGCTTTTAGTAGTATTACCACTAGAATCACTATTTATTAGTATGAGTTGTAGTACTAGTAGTATTACTAATATTAAATCATAAAAGCTTTGAAACATCCACTGTGCTATACTCTGAATTGGAATCTGTTCGACCCATGTGGATTTCAACAGTTTTGCGGTCCCTGTTCCTGAGGTGGAGATGGGTGGACTTGGCCTCAGTTGCTGATGATATTAACAAGAGGCATCTTTTTCTTCAGGTTTTTTTTTTTTTCCCCTTATTAGGGTATTTCACTTTCTTTTTTTCTTTTCTTTTCTTTTATTTTCTTCTTCTTCTTTTTTTTTTTTAGAGATTATTACTATGACATTGTTTAATGTATTTACATAGTATTGCTATAATGTTTTACCCTCTTCAGCATTAGAGAATGTTCTAAACCCGAATACTTTCTAATTTTGGTACCAGACAAGATAGAAGATGTACTATATCTTGCATTTCTTCTTAACGAGTAAGTTTCAAGTATAGCTTACTTAATGCTCATGTAGCATTCTACAGTATGATCAAAATACAGTTATTAAAATCTGCCAAGAAAAACAAACGGCTGGCCCATGAAGCACAAGTGACGTTGGCCCTGGCTCCCCACACCTGGCCTGAGGGACAGAGGAGCCTAGTCACCTCCGCTGGCCCGGGGCTTTCTCCTGGCAGGTGTGAGGGTCTCGCTCGGCTGCCCTGCTCCGGCTCTCAGCGTCTATCCCAGTCTGGGTATTAGCTGCCTTGCTTAATGGCCAGGGAATTCACTGCCTCTCCCCCCAATTGTTCCTGAGTACTCCAAACTGGTCCAGGACAATCCAAAGGCCAGTGTTCAGGCCACCAGCATGCTGGGCCACCCCTGCCTCCAGAACAGAGCATCCTCTCTGCTCCCCGGAGCCCCGCAGACTCGACCTTGCCCACCGTGTGCACCACTGACTGGTCTCTAACGTCACATCCCACGCTCGGGGCTCTCCCTGCCTCTGCCAAAACACTGGTTACCCAACCTGGGCTCCTTGAGGTGCAGTGACCAGTGAGGCACCTCCTGCCATGACACCCTCCGAACTCCTTTCTCCTCCCGGCACAGTCATCCTCCAGGTCCTGCTTCCCGCAGAGCTGCACTCAGCACATCTCCGTCTGGCTGTTCCTAGTGTGCGGGCAGAAATTCCCTCCTCTCCCTTCCTGAAAGGCCCATGACTGACTTCAAGTAGAAACGTTAAAAGGAAACCTGAGCCCGAAGCGACTTTGTCCCGCAGAAGGTGGGCGGGGGTGAGGCTCCTTTACTATCTCTAGGACCTTCCTTGCCTGGGCCATCTTCCAGCTTCCCTCCTCTGGGATCAGCTGCAGAGCCGGCAGCTCAAGGCACTTGGTTTGGGAACGCTGGTCTCCCTGTGAGGCCTGCAGGTGTCAAGCTCTGGACGGCAACCAGGCCCGCAGTCAACAGCTCCGTCCGCCCAGGCTCAGTCGGCCTCTGGAGTCACAGAGGGCTGGGATCAGGGGGCTTGTGGGAGTAGTAGATGGTTCACTTTCTAACAACCACAGCTGAAGCTCATGCCCAGAAAACCGCACTGTGAAGGGTACAGTCTGAAAGTTGTCATGCTGGAGAAGGTTGTTTATCACATGGAGTCTAGTCTGGTACTAAGATTACAGGCTACAGAAACGACCATGGTCCTGATGGAGTAAGGCTCTGCACACTCTCACCCAGATGCCCCTAGTATGGTTCCTGACATTTGGCTGAGATAACTGTTAACCGCTTTAAGTCTGAAAGCTTCTGAAGCAGAAGGGATAAAAGGCAATGCCCACTGTGGACCTTCCATGATGGCATGGAGGTGATGGAGGGTTTCCTGAAAGTGTGACTACTAGGCTTCATTTATTTTAGATGTAGGGAGTTGCTTGGACTATTGAACCAAGGAAGTGAACACTAATTAGAGTAAAAAGAGCTTTAGTTTTCATTTAATTTCTGCTCACTATTTAAAGCTTCAACTCAGAAATGTATTTTCTTAAGAAAATTGTAATACTGAGAACAGAGAGGAAAAATTAAATAATTGCTGGTACACACACACACACACACACACACAGAGGGGCTATCTGGAAAGCACCCAGCCGGATAATATGAAAAATAGAGAGATGTATGGCAGGGATACTTTCTAGACATATTTAGTATATATACATACAAATAATTGTATGTATGTATGTATGTATATGTACATGTGTGTGTTTGTGTGTGTATGTGTGTATGGAGACATTATGTACTTGAAAAAGCAAGAATATTTGAATCACATCATTATTCTGGGACTTGCTAGCTCTATTTCCTTGAGTGATCAGCTTCAGTTTTGTCATCTGTAAACTTTTACTACTAGTAACAATTTAGAAGGTATAATGGACTGAACTATTTCATATTTAACATGCATTAATTGGATATCTATAATGCAAAGCACTCATTTGTGATAAAATTCAGGAGTAACCAGGCTATGGCCTGGCCCTTACATTCTAGTAATAGCAAAATAGGGAGAGAAGTTAGTATGACGCCTGGCACACAACAAGCACTCAATAAATGGCAGTGCTGTGGCCTGAGAGCTTGCATCCATCCAAAGTCATATGACAAAATCCTGTCCCCCTAGGTAAAGGTACTGGGTGACATTGGGAAGTGATGTGATCATGAGGGAATAATGATCATGATATAATCATGAAGCAGTAACGTACCCCTCTGCACTATCTTTTACAGGGCTCCACCCTTATGAATGAGATACATGCCCTATGAAGACAGCCCAGAGAGGTACATTATTCCTTCACTGTGTGAGGGAAGATGGAATGTGCTACATATAAGAAAGTGGGCCCCCAGCCGACACCAAAACTGCCATTGCCATGATTTGGACTTCTTAGTTTCCAGCTCTGTGAAAAACAAATGTCTGTTGTTTATAAGCAATCCTGTCCCTGGTATTCTGTTACAACAGTGTGAATGAATGAAAGGAGACAGTGTCCCTCCTCTGAACTGAACCATTGGGTAGAGGCACATCCAGATTAAAAGAATGATAATCTCTTGGTAATGATGGAAAGGTTATAATACCTGGATTTATATCAATCTGAGATTATGGTCTATTTTTATTTATTCGTATATGTCTTATTCACATTTCTAATCCTGTTTTTACAAAGATTACTCCTTTAGTTTCAAATTTTTAATTTCTGTTTTACCCAGTGCCTATGATTCTTACACACAACCTCTCCCTCCTTATTCATAATGATATCAATATAATTTCTTAGCCCAGCATTTAAGGTATTCACCAACCACCCTTCACTCTTTATCTCTCACTTTCAACCAATTTTAAGAGTGATTGTTCATCACGAAATTTGTTTCTTGCTTCCCTTCATATTTTCATTTGCAAGTGATTGTTTTGAAACTCTGCATCACCTTATATTTAATCTGGCTAATCCTTAATACTTTGTGAACTAGTAGCTAGCTAAAAGTTTAAATACATGGATAAATGAATATGCATATGGTTTGAGACTGCAAATTTATTGAGAGCATAGGTGGGCCTATTATATTTTGTATCATATGAGTATATTAATCAGATATAATTAGTTTACATAGTATAAGTGCTCAACTGAGTAGTTGAAATTCATTGAGCTACTTACATAAGTTAACTTAGTTTAAATTCATCATTTTGGTAACAGGCAAATAATGTATAGAAAACAGTAAACTCTGATTCTAGACATTTAATTAAGTAAAATGCTAACTTTTTATTCAATGAATCGTGTAAACCATAAACAATTAAAATGCTTATTAAAAATATTATTCTTAAAGATTGTAGAAGATACAAGATGTTAAGTTTGACCTTATTGTGTGTATATACATTCAGTATTTTTATTGATGACAGACTAGAACTTCATAGTCAGAATAGATGGCCAAATTAACCAGGAGGAAAACTCATGAGGAGAAAATGAAGGAAAGTAGAAAGTGTTTGCTTTTCGTTCTTTACGATTTTATTCACTGGGATATTATGAGATAGTCCCATGGTACATTTAAAAGAATATTACATAACATGATCTTATTTACTAAGAAAAGTTAGAGAAAGAATGATATTAATTTTTATCTGAAAAAATATTGCTTGGTAAAGATTACCCCACTTTGTAGATATAATCATTGACAATATTTCAGAGTTGTAATTTTAAAATGAAAATGCAGACAGATGGACAGTGGCTAGGCTTTCAGTAAAGATATTCAGACATGTTGTGGATTGATGTTAATCTAATTTAAATCTAATTTATTTTTGTTGAATAAGAAACTTTGGTTGATTTAGGTTACATTTGTAGGCAAAGACAAAAGAGACTAGGATTTCACAGAGGAGATGAAATTTGGCAGAGAGGCTGAGTTTTCACAAATATAGCATATGTTATAGAGGCTAATAATAATAGTCTTGAAACAAGCTTTAAAACCATCCTCATATTGATATCTGATCTTTGACAAAATATACACTGGGGAAAAGAATTTCTGTTCAGTAAGTGGTGCTGGGAAATTTGGATAGCCACATGTAGAAGACTGAAACAGGATCCACATCTCCTACCACTCACAAAAATTAATTCAAGATGGATAACAGACCTGAACCTGAGGCAGAAAACAATAATAATTCTAGAAGCAAGTGTTGGAAAAACTTCTCTAGATATTGGCCCAGGCAAAGAATGTATAAAGAACACCCCAAAGGCAATCATAGAAAAATAAGAATTAATAAATAAATGGGACTTGATTAGTTTTAAAAATCTTTGGCAGGGAAACTATCAACAGAGAAAATAGACCACTTACATAATGGGAGGAAATATTTGCCTGCTATATGCCTGAGCAAATACCCTAAATCTATAGGAACTCACTCAAATCAGCAAGAAATAAACAAATCCATTAATAAGTGGGCAAAAGACATGAATAGAAGCTTACTAAAAGAAAATAAACTAATGGCCAAAAAACATATGAAAAAATGTTCAACATCTCTAACCATCAGTGAAATGCAAATCAAAACCAAAAAGAGGTATCACCTAACTCCAGTGAGAGTAGCTTTTATCAAAATTTCCCCAACAATAGGTCCTAGTTGGATGTGGAGAAAAAGGAACCCTTATACACTGTTTGTGGGGTTGAAAACTAGTACAATCTCTGTGGAAATAGTATGGTGATTCCTCAAAGAACTTAAAGCAGATCTACCATGTGATCTATCAATCCCACTATTTTATATCTAATGAAAGGGAAAAAAAGTCATTTCAGCAAAAAGATACTTGGACTTGAATATTTATTGCAGCAAAATTCACAATCATAAAGAAGTAGAATCAATTCAAATGCCCATCAATTCATAAGAGGATAATAAAATATGGTATGTGTACACCATGGAGTACTACTCAGCCATGAAAAGAAAACGTTAAACTAATACCTTTTTGTAACAACCTGGGTGGACCTGGAGACCATTCTCCCAAATGAAGTTGCACAAGAAGAAAAAAATAAACACCCCAAGCACTCACTCTAAAATTGGAACTAATCAATTAATAGTCGTGTACACATATGGAAGTAAAACTCAATGGATCAATGAGGTGGGAGGGAGAAAGGAGGAGGGCACAGATAAATTTACACTTAATGAGTACACTGCACACTATCTGGGTAATGGGAACATTTGTAACTTTGCCTCAAACTATACCAAATCAATTCATGTAGCCAAAACATTTGAAATAAAGAAAACCCAGGAGAATAAACTAATAAGGCAATACAATTAATTTTTTAAAAAAAGAAAGTTTAAATGACATGTCAAACAAGTTTTGAATACAAAGCTCAAGCTCATGGGCTTCAAGCAAAGAGTCCAGTGTTACGGGGTAATATCTTTAGACTCCCGTCATGATCTACTAATACAATGACACATCAGAGCTCTAAAGCCTCAGTGGGAGGAAAACTGCACAGATATATACCAAGTATCCTGTGATACGTGCATAAGATCTTCCCCAAGTTATATTGAGATTAAATTGAGTGAAAAAAAATAATAAACATTGAAATAAGTAAAGGCAGGTTTTTAGGTAGTTTGGATTGACAGACAGTGGTAGCAAAGTAAAAGGAGCCATGTGGCTGGGCTGAAGTCACACTTTGAGCAGTGATGAACAGGGACAACTTAACCAAAGATGACGGTCCTCTCAGGACAGTGAGCTCAATGGGATCAGCCAAGCGTGCAGTGTTGACTCAAATAGCAAGCAAGAAAAAAATTAAATTGGTTTTTATTACATTGCCTTAGACCTATTGATCCTTATTTAAGGATGATGGTTGGGTCAAAAACTACAGTGTTTCAAATGACATAATTACTATTTTAAAATTAATTAATGATATAATAAGTTGCCATGATAATTTCTAAAATGCAACTAATCAAGGTTGCGTATTCATGTCTTAATAATTAACATTCATTGCAAAAGTCATAGTTGTAGCATTATGAAAATCAGTATTTTAGTACTGGCTTTTAAAATACGCATACAAATTATTATTTTTTAATATTTCCTGTTCAGAAACCCATTGTGGTCATTTACACCCCAGAAGAGTAAGAATACTTTTCTTGTTGAGATAGTGTCTGTAAATTATGAAAAGTTGTACATTATTTTGACACGGGGCCCTTTTCCTTACCACCAGCATCAATATCCTACAAATTGAAATGTCCCATGTCCAATTTCAACTTCAATTACTAATTGAAAAAAAAAATAAGTCACTGAACATCTCACTTTGGAAAATAATTTAATTCTCTGATGAAAAAGAGAAGGCATTTAATTCTCTGATGAAAAAGAATATATCTGTCACATCAAATTTAATTTTTGATGTCATTATTTTCCAACTTAATAATTAATAACATTTTAAAAGTCAAACTAATTTTAGACTTTTTTTTTCCTCTCCTTTATCTAGCTCTTCTTTATACTTTGTCTCTGTTGGCACTAAAACTGAATCCATTCTTCCACCATTCCCCCAAGGGTAGAATCCATTCTACCCTTTTTGTAGTGGTTTCTGTGAGTAGTTGCTTTTCCTCTTTTCCTTTTCTATTACTGCCCTTTTTATCTTCCCATTCCTTGTCTGGTGATAGGAGGCACAGTGATGATAAGAATTGTAAAAAAATAAATAAGTAAAAAGAAAAGTAAAAAAGAAGCCCCTACAATATAGAAGTTGTTTTCTGGTAGCAAAAGGATTGCAGAGAAAAGAAAAAGTTGAAATCTAGCAGGATTAGCCTGCTGACTTGCTGAGTTTATGAGCCCTATAAAGAATACCAATGAGAGCAAAAATAGGAGATGGAAGATGATGTTATAAATTTTACCCACAGACTTCTTCACTGAGTGTTGGGAAGTAAAATCAAGTTCTGGATACCATTTATGGTTAGTTTGTCACATAAGAGAACCAGTTTGCCATCTGCTTCTCTGTTCAAGATTAACAGAAACACTGGAGGTGAAACTCTCTGTGAAATAGTTAAGTGATCTGTGCAGAACAATGTGACACCCTCTCACATTCCAGATATTACACTGAATGCAACGGGAACTGGTATAGATACTCATTTAAAAGTTGTTCAATTAGTCTGGTGCGAGAAGAAGCAGTAACAGAATCTACTGAGGATCAGAATCAAAATATTAGACTTATATCAAGTTATACTATGATTACAGTAAGTTAACATAAGGTACATTTTCAAACTAAGTCCAGCAAGGCAAGGAAGTCATGTTAGGCATTGCCAGGGTGGAAAGCAAAACAAGTCCTCATTTATGCTAGTTGGAGAAACAGAAGGGGTGACATGACTTTTTATTACCATGACACTATTTGCAAACAAACAAAAAAACTTATTATAGTCATCAAAAGCCTTATGCCATAATGCTCTCCCAGTAAGGCTTCTAAGTTTATTATATCAATTCAGTGTCCACTCTAGAAATAGAAAGCCACATGATTTATTTTAAAAATCTTTGGAAATTAATGATCTATGGAATTCTTAGGAATAAATTAAGTTACAGGCAGACACATATATTTTTCACATAACAACAGGGAATAAATGGACCCACTGATATCTGCTCAAGACCCTACTGTATTTATGGGGCTTACCTGTATTTTTCAATGTTTTAGTATACTTAGCATTTATATGTGGTAATTATAGGGAAAAAAGATCTTATAAAATCATAATATAGTATAACTAGGCCCATATTAAAAGATTGGCTAAAACTATGACATATCCAAGTACTGAAATTCATTCCATCTTTCAAATTGACATTTTTTACTCAATAGGTTAATATTTTAAATACGCAGATCACACACATTATATGTATATATAAAATCACAATATAAGTTTCAAAACTGTGGATACTATTAGATTCAACTATTATAAAAAATACATACATGCAAAAGGGAAGTCTGAGAAAAGTATACTTCAAAGCTTTATAGTTAGTGTATGTATTTGGTTTATGTTTTTTTCTTCAGTTAAACTTTCTAATTTTTCTACATTAATTGTGCAAAAAAGTGCACTGGTCTGTAAAAATATATCACCTGCTTTAGTGATGTGAATTTAAAATACAGGTATTTCAGATAAGCAAAGTACTTCAAGTATCTCCACCTTGGGTATCTGGATTGTACACAGAATTGGAAAGAATACAGAAGTAATTTAGAATACCCACAAATATAATGAAACCTTTATCCCATGGCCAATGACCAAAACACACATGCACCCACACCCTGTCACAAAATGAACCAGTCACCAAAGTCTTCTTGGAAGTGATGAAATTAGCATCCAAGTCCTGGCAAGTACTGTCCTCTGAAATGAATCTCATCTCAGAGTGGCCCTTGTTCCTAGGTTGGAAGCTCAGCAGTTGCTATTGCAGTATCAGTTGCAAAAATGAATCACATTATCAGAATCTCCAAGAAAGCAGATGAAGAATAATGCAAATGAATTTGACAAAGAGATAAGACATATGTTTCCAGTACCTAAGTACCAGAGACCCAGGCAGCTGAAGAGTTTCAAAGGACTGGGGGAATCTTTACAGAAATGGAGCTAACTGTCCCCTAACACCACAGCAGCTCCCTCACATCAGAACAGGAGACCATTATCCTAAGCGAAGTATCTCAGGAATGGGGAAATCAACACCACATAGTCTCACTTATAAGTGGGAGCAAAATGAGATATATATATGGTCATAAAGTGGTGTGATGGACATTGGAAACTAAGAAGGGGAGAGGTTAGTAGGAGGGGTGGAAGAAAAATCTGCCTGTTGGGTACAATGTCTATGATTCTGGTGACAGGTGCAGTAAAAGCCCTGAAGTCAGCATTACACAGTTAATCCACATACCAAAAACCTTTGTACTCCCTAAATATATTGAAATAAAAATATAGACACTGGGCGGCGCCTGTGGCTCAGTGAGTAGGGCGCTGGCCCTGTATGCCGAGGGTGGCGGGTTCAAACCCAGCCCCGGCCAAACTGCAACAAAAAAATAGCTGGGCGTTGTGGTGGGCGCCTGTAGTCCCAGCTGCTTGGGAGGCTGAGGCAAGAGAATCGTGTAAGCCCAAGAGTTAGAGGTTGCTGTGAGCCGTGTGAAGTCATGGCACTCTACCCGAGGGCGGTACAGTGAGACTCTGTCTCTACAAAAAAAGAAAAAAAAAAATATATATATATATAGACACTTATTAAAGGCATTTTCTAAACTCTTTTATATTCTCATTATATGTTAAAATCGTAAGTAAAACAGGAAAGTGATTTGTGTATGAAGTATAATGGTTTATCATTTTTGAACAATTGACATTTTTATTATTTCCTTTACCCTCTATCACTAGAGTTAATAACATTACCATTTTATAAAGGGGGAGGCTTTATAAAGGGGGAAGCACCAGAAATTTAACTGAATGACTGAGGCTTTCTGAATTCCTATAGAGATAGGAATCATACCTTAGCCTTCACAGTCCAATTGACCATATTTAATCTATGTACCTGGCTGTCTTTCATGACTATAAACCCACAAAGAGACAATTTATAGTGGGACATTCATGTTTACTATGATTAATTTCATTTTATAAATTATTTTTAGAAGACTTCCTCATTCGGGGCATCATAATGACTGTCATTACTAAATAAATTTGCTGTCTGAAATAGGAATAACATGGGTGTTATCTTCCTTTCTGTGAATAATTTACTGCCAGAGGGGATTCCTCAATTATACAGTAATAATACTCTTAAATCAATGTGCTCAAGCAACACTGGAAATCAGAATACAGTTTACTTTTCATGAATTGAAATTGTCACCTAGGTATAGTGCTGATGTTCCTAAGTCTTAATAGAAGTAATTAAAGTCTAATAAACATTAGTTAAGCTGTTGGGTGTTTAAAATAAAACTTCAAATACTATTTACTGAGACTATTTATTTTAAAGGATGTGTTTTAGCCTATCTTTTAGCATATTTTAAAATAAAAAATAAAAAAATAAAAAAAAATTTCAATGTGAACCTATGTAAATGCACAATGGAATTACTTAAAAAGCTGTTGTAAAGAAGAGCAACCTGGTTCTAGGTATCATGCAGATCATTGTTGAGTGTCCAAACTTCCACTGTCTTGTAATTTTTGTCACCTCACTGAGCAACTTAGAATGATGGCTGCGGGTCTCGATGTTAACCATGCCACAAATTCTTACAAACAATACATTACATACACTGGACCCAAAAAAAATGTACAGACATTTTAAGAAAAAAAAAAAAAAAGGCTGTATTAAATTTGTAATACCCAAGTGACATTTGACTTCTGCATTACAAGAAGTTCTCAATGTGACTTGTATCCATCTTTTGTTATTGGTATGTATTAAGTATTATAATTTTAATACAATTTTTCCTTCTTAAAATATGTATAACTTTCTTTGGCACCCTCATATATACTTAGGGATTCATGTGCACAAATTTATGGCAAAGTGAGTTACATACCTTTATTATTAAACAATAGAGACTGGCAAATATCTTTTTATAAAGGCACAGGAATAATCTTTGGAGTGGTTTGTCCCACCAGTTAAATTGATGATCAATTTGTTTATGTCACAACTGGCAGTCTGATACTGCCCTAATTAAGCAAACTGCCAGTTATTCTTTTAACACTAACTTATTCAAATATAAAATAAAAGCAACTAGAATGGTCAAACTTTTTTAGTATGGTCAAATTCAAAAATGTCCCTGTGAAAAATCTAAAAAGATCCATTTTCAAAAATGCCAGGTCATAAAAATATACACTTATTTGTTATATTTATGTGAATTTGGGAGGAAAACATTTATATTTTCTAAATATGAAAACCCCACAATCTCTTTTTAAAAAAAAAAATTTTTTACATGCCATTACAAAATAGACTAGGAGAATTCATATCATGTTCAGACTAACAACAGTTTTATTATGTGGCTTATCTGAATTCAAAGTCAATCAAGTCATTTTTAAAATATGTTTATGAGTCTACAATAAGTATATAACCTGAATAAAAGCTAAATTCACATAGTTCTTGGAATTTAATTTTAAATAATTTTCTCAGTCCTGCATTCTCATGTTTGGAGTAGCTCAGGCAGGCAGGCCTCTGCAATTTGGTAATCTTCAGACTGATTAATGTTTATGGTACCTGAAGATTCTAAATTACTACAGTTAAAAATAGAATGACTGAGTCTGAAAGAATTTACATATCTTGGTGTATTGGCTCAGGTCATCTCGCTAATTAGTCCTGAACTACAATTAACTCCTAGTGTATTTTGGTACACAGTCTATATATATATGTGTGTGTGTGTATGTATGTATTTTTTTTTTTTTTGAGACAGTCTCACATAGTAAAGTGAGAGTAAAGTGAGTCTCACACAGGTCACAGCAACCTCAGAATGTTAGGCTCAAGGAATCCTCTTGCCTCAACCTTACAAGTAGCTGGAACTACAGGTGCCCACCACAATAGCGGGCTAGTTTTAGAGACAGGGTCTTATTCTTGCTCAGGCTATTCTGAAACTCCTGAGCTCAAGCAATCCACCAACCTTGGCCTTCCAGAGTGCTGGTATTACAGGCGTGAGCCAACTCGCCCAGCCAACAAGCCATATTCTTAATAGCACCAAATGATTCCCTTGTGAAATGAACAATATACACAAATATCTTTAGAAAAAAAAAAAAGAAGAAGATTGCTTGTAATAATCGGTTGCTTAAGGAAAAAGGGATTATTTTTCTATGGAGAAAAATATTAGTAACAACTAAATAACTTTTTTTTTTTTTTTTATTGTTGGGGATTCATTGAGGGTACAATAAGCCAGGTTACACTGATTGCAATTGTTAGGCAAAGTCCCTCTTGCAATCATGTCTTGCCCCCTAAATAACTTTTTATACAACAACTTCAGTGGATTTATTTTATAATCAGTTTCTGAACAACTGTAAAACGTTAGCCCTTTCTAAATATATATCTATGTGTAGATAGATAAATTAACACAGACAGACAGATAGAGATACTATTTGTACTTTTTCTGTCATTAAAAAGAAGACAACTGACATTATAAATAGTTAACATCTGACAAGACAAATGTGAGCATGTTCGAATAGCAAAAACCAGCAGCATTATAAAACTGCCTAGGCCAGGGATTCCCTGGAGAGGGGTGCGCATTAGTTATTCTTGCAGCTACTGCCAATTATTTCTGATTTTAGCTGTTTACTTCTACCCGTGTTTCTATCTAGGTAGACAGTTGACAACTATTTTAAAATTGACATACTGAAAGATATTGCATAATGTTTCAAAATTGCTCACAGAAGAGCAATAGCAAATATTAACTCAGTACTTTGAATAAAAGATAACAATTAATCCACAAAATAATAATCACTGTCATAATTTATTAAAAAAAGAATTCCAATCAGCATTTAAAATGTTTTCCATTTTACAAAGGAATGGGGAAAATGACTGTCAACGTGTAACGATATTATTCTTTTTTTTTGCACTTTATATTAAAAAACAGTGTCGTCATAATTAAAGTAGAAAGCATTGAGTTGATACCAGAAAATAACCTATTTGCTGAGGGATATATAACTCAGTATATATATTTATTATTAACAGATGAAAGTTCATTAATTTAACCCTCAGATGTGGAATAAATACAAGGGCTCACTTGCATTTCAATATGAGACACACAGAAAAAATAGCAAGACAGGATGGGCAGAAGACACCGCAGAGTCATAAAAGCAGGTTTCATGCCGACAAAGTGCCTATTTAAAAGCGCATGTTTTCTTGTCAAAAATTTCTAACCTTATAAAAATTCAGGAGTATATCTGCTTGGTGTTTTAGTATATATTGCATTAAACAGAAGTTTTGAACAGATGAGCAACATTGTTAACTGTAACTCATCATCCACTGATAAAGCACTTTGAAAACTCTAAACATTAGTTTTCCTTGCTAGAACTGTTGGAGAAACTTTCTTATGAAACACTAAAAGTGAAAAAGCAGACTCCACTTTGAATGAATTGGACAAAGCCTCGTGCTCTCAGGTCTGTTCCTAGTTTGGTACTTCACTGATGATATGGAATGAATAATTCAGCTACACAATATACACCAATGAGCCAAAATAAATATTAATGAAAATATACACTCTCCTATGTGCCCTTTCCCAAATGTGGCATTATGTGGTCCAGGGCCAATTGGTACAGAATTACCGACTTCATTAGAAATTATAGAAAACAGGATTCTTAGCCTACTCTCCCTGGCAATAGGGTTGATGGTGAGTGTTTCCTACTTTGTAAGCTTTCTTACTCTGTAAAACTCTCTTTCTCTTCCTCAACAAACCTTGTTCTATGCTTTGGAACAAGGGAAAAAAAAGTTCATTCAGAACCTAACTAAATATGTGATTTGTTTCTTTCAGGTGACAATTAGAATGGTTAAGCAAGATTCTTGAATACTCAGTAAATAAATTGATGGCAGTCCACATATACTGATTCATTAAATTCTTTTATATACATATGTAGATGGTTCACAAAATCCAAACTACATAGTAGATATTCAATTTATATCCAGAAATACATAATATATACACATAATACATTATTTAAGACAAAATGTCCATCCATGCATTTATGATTTTATTAGGAAGATATTTCAAGAATGTATTTATTATACAATGGGGATAAATAAAGATCTGTTTAATAGATGCGTTTTTTTCTTTTTTCTTTTCTTTTTTTTTGAGACAGAGTCTCATTTTATCGCCCTCGGTAGAGTGCTGTGACATCACAGCTCACAGCAACCTCCAACTCCTGGGCTTAGGTGATTCTCTTGCCTCAGCCTCCTGAGTAGGTGAGACTACAGGCACCCACCACAACACCCAGCTATTTTTTGTTGCAGTTTGGCCAGGGCTGGGTTTAAACCCGTCACACTCAGTATATGGGGCCAGCGCCCTACTCACTAAGCCACAGGAGCCTCTCAATACATTTTTTTCAAAGAGAAAATTTTAAGAGACTGGTCAGAGAAAATTAATAAAATAAAATAATTAAGATATAACATAAATAATGAGTCTACAGATAATGTTTCTATTCTTACAAGTTTTAAAAAATTTATCAATATGCAAAGTAAGCGGAGAACTGCAGATAGCCTTTATAGGCATCTTTTTCCAGGTGCCTATAAGTTTTTATGAAATATCTAGATCTCTTAATGGCAGTTTGGGAAACACTGAACTTAGGGAATGCAAACAACCATTTAATTACATTCTAATAAGGGTTGTGACATAAGCAAATAATTGTATTTATGATACCTATCATCCATCTTGAAGTACTTTTGTGTATGGCAGGAGGCAGAGGCCCTGTCTCATCTTTCTGCAGGTGATTATCCAGTTGCACCAGCAGCACTTATTCAATAGGGGTTCTTTTTCCCTTTACATTTTGTTGTCTGGTTTTATTTCTGGGTTTTCTATTTTGATCCATGAACAGTACCATGCTGTTTTGGTTACTCTAGCCTTGTATAATCTGAAGTCAGGGAATAAAATGCCTTTAGAATTTTTTTTTTCTTAAGATTACTTTGGCTATTTGGGCTCTTTTTGGGTTCCAAATGAAGCTTAGAATTGTATTTTCTAGACCCGGGAAATATCCCCTTGGTATTTTGATGGGGATTGTGTTAAAGCAGTAAACCATGCTGGGTAGTATGGGCATTTTGAAGATGTTGATTCTACAAATTATGAGCATGGGACATTTTTCCATTTATTTGTGTCATGTACTAAATCTGAATAAAAAGTGAAAATCTCACTTTGTGTAATATAAATATAAATGTTTGTTTCGCAGTTGAGTGAACTCAGTCATAGTGTAGAAAGGATATGTCAGTTCCACTGTTAGCCTATACTTCATTTTGAAATGTTGACTATTAAGTTTTTATTTAGAGGAGAAATAATTGTTTTACTATTGTTTCCTTCTGTCTTTGAAGTATATTTATATGTAGGTCAGTGTTGAAAAATTTTGAAATGATTGGGTTTTCTTAAAGACCTTATTTTTTCTAATTTTGGTGGCCACAGATATACACATACCCCATCCTTATTCTCTGAGGGGTGATCACCTGATTACAGGCCAAATTAAAAAATAATTTATTAGAAATGGCATGTTGCTAAGATAGCATTGGTACATTATTTATTTATTTATTTATTTTATTTTTTATTTTATTTTTTTTGAGAAAGAGCCTCAAGCTGTCACCCTGGGTAGAGTGCTGTGGCATCACAGCTCACAGCAACCTCCAACTCCTAGGTTCAAGTGATTCTCCTGCCTCTGCCTCCCAAGTAGCTGGAACTACAGGCACTCACCACAATGTCTGGCTATTTGGGGTTGCAGCCATCATTGTTTTTTGGTGGGCCCGGGCTGGATTCGAACCCACCAGCTCAGGTGTATGTGGCTGGCGCCTTAGCCACTTGAGCCACAGGCGCCGAGCCTGGTATATTATTTATTTATAACACTTTCTGAAACCATTCATTCATTTCTTCATTATTGTAGTGACTCTGTAAGTAGCAATCATTTAGGTACCGAGCTGCCTACATCACTTTTCTTTCTGCCCTGTGGATATGTCATAACTATGCCGAACTTTGATCCAGCTCATTCTTCTTCACTTTTTTTCTCACCTGTAACTATCTTGTATCAATGTAAACATGCTTATTTCCTGCCATGAATAATTGCCATATAGAAGAGCTGCCAGAGGCTCCTTTCAAACCTGTCATGAATTAAATAAGTTATTTCCCAGGAGATCCAAAAATTTAGATTGTATATCAGGTGTCTTTATATTAAATATGATTCACCTAGGAACCTTTCTGGTTAACATTTTAACCCCTCTAATTACACCATTTATGAAAACCTTGTTCCCATCCTCCTAGTAAGGACACAGGGACTTTACCTCTTATGGATAATATCCTTAAAACAAAACAAAACTGTATGATACAATTTCTTTAGGATTGTGAATTATCTTATCTTTTTTTTTTTTTTTACAATGTCATATACTCTTATCTTCTAAATCTGGGATATATAGAATTAGAGGCTACAAATGCTTTTTTGTTGGTACCACTCTCAACACTTGTATTAATGCCATCCACATACCCTCTGTGCCTAGTGGGATAGGAGAATAAGGAGAAAAGACACAGGAGGGCAAGGCCTTTATAAGGATGAAAGGTCATGGTCATGAGAACTTATCTACTGGGTATAACATACACTATTCAGGTAATAGTGCCCCTAAAGCCCAGACTTCACCATTAGACAGCATATTCATATAACAAAACTCTATTCATATCCCTAAATCTATTTAAATAATAAAAAAGAAAACCAGTAAATAAAAGTAGTGATCGCTAGAGGAACACAAGTAGTCTACTAAGAAATATTTGTTTCCCTTTGCTAATTTACTCTTTTTAGTTATCTAAAACCAGATGATCAGGTTTTATTTGGTTTAATGGAAGATGCAGAGACTGTCTCCATTTTCGTTCAATGCATTTTGTCTAATTGAATCTAAACTAATATCATCAGTTCCCCAAAGATACATATTTTTATTGCTTTGGATCTGTGGGGTTCTTGTTTCACTGCAGGATTAGTCAAATAACAAATGTGTATCTAACCATGTAAGTGAAATCAAGGGTATCTGCAAAATCAATGCAGATGAAGCTCCTTATTAAATCGCAGTACAGTAGAACATCCATAGCTCACCACCTCCCTACACTGAGCATCTCCTTAAATTGACCTAATTTTTATAGACCAGACATGCACCACGTGTGCATTTCAGTTGAGTAGGCCTAGTTCCTTATGTTGAACACTTCCATACATTGAAGTTTGTTACAGTCCCTCGAGTGGCCAACTTACAGAGGATCTATTGTAATTACATATTTGAAAAGACATGTTCAATGTCAGAGATCAGCTATGTAAAAGTATTTTTAGAGCAAAAGAAAGATCTTCTTTGTCCCTTTTTTTTTTTTTTTTGTAGAGACAGAGTCTCACTTTATTGCCCTCAGTAGAGTGCCATGGCATCACACAGCTCACAGCAACCTCCAGCTCCTGGGCTTCAGCGATTCTCTTGCCTCAGCCTCCCGAGTAGCTGGAACTACAGGTGCCCGCCACGAGGCCCGGCTATTTTTTGGTTGCAGTTCAGCCGGGGCCGGGTTTGAACCCACCACCCTCGGTATATGGGGCCGGTGCCTTACTGACTGAGCCACAGGCGCAGCCCTTCTTTGTCCCTTTTAATAGACATAAATCAATCTGACTCACCACATTAAAAAAAGTACAAACTAAGACCATATGTGATTATACCAATAGATAAAGAAAAAGCATTGGATAAAATCCATCATGCTTTTCATGAAAAAGAAAAAGAAACTTTAGCAAAATAGTCATAGATGGAACACACATATGCCTTAAAATTGTAAAAGGCACATAAGACAAACCCACAGCCAAGATCAAACTAAGGGAGGAAATGCTGAAAGTATTTTCTCCTGAAAACTGGAACAAGATAAGGGTGCCCATTGTCACCAGGACTCTAGTTCTGGAAGTCCTGATCTGAGAGAAAAGGGAAGGAAGGAAGGAAGGAAGGAAGGAAGGAGGGAGGGAGGGAGGGAGGGAGGGAGGGAGGGAGGGAGGGAAGGAAGGAAGGAAGGAAGGAAGGAAGGAAGGAAGGAAGGAAGGAAGGAAGGAAGGAAGGAAGGAAGGAAGGAGAAAGAAAGGAAGGAAGGAAGGAAGGAAGGAAGGAAGGAAGGAAGGAAGGAAGGAAGGAAGGAAGGAAGGAAGGAAGGAAGGAAGGAAGGAAAGAAAAGAAAGAAAGAATCCAAATCAAGAACAAATAAGTCAAACTATCCCTGTTGGCTGACAATATGACCTTGTATCTAGAAATCCTAAAAATTCCACCAAAAGACTCCTAGGATTGATAAATAAATTCAAAATCTGTTTACAGTATCAATGTACAAAAATCAGTCACATTCTTCTACCCTAGTAATGGTCAAGCTGAGCATCAAATCAAGCAATCAATACAATTCATGATAAATATGAGGAATATAAAATACCTTGCAGACTAAGAAAAGTTTGCAAACTGAGTATTTGATTCCTGTACATTGATTTAACAAATGAAACATGTTAAATATCATAGACTGCATCTGAAATTCTCCCTACCTCTATTTTCATATAGCAAACCATCTGTTAAATAAAAATTTATATAAATGTGAGCAATTAACACATTATTTTTCCCTGCAAATACATGAACTATATACATTGAGGTCAAACTTTTACCTCTCTGTGTATTATTATCAGAAGTATGAAGTTAATTATAATTATTAAGCATTTACATAGATATCATTATCGATATGTCTATCCTTGGTAATTATATGACTTCTTCAAAATTCCATTTTGATAGAAATATAATAAGGCAAATGAGTTTAGATTTGTGAAATTAATATTAAATATATATTCATTACGAATCAGCAGTTATTATTTGAGCATTGAGGCCTAAATTTTACATATATAGATTTTTAATTTCTGTCCAATTTTTATGTAATTTTCAGAGCTGAAGTTCTAAAATAGTTCCTTGATATATTTTTATTACTTTTTAAAAATACTTTTTATAAATCAATATCCCTCAATCCTGTTGTAACAAATGGGACAAAACATTGTCTTTTGTTTCACAAAAAGGTTTGAAGAAATATTGTGTTCAGCTTTCCTTAGGAAATATTACAATGTTATTTTTAAATATGTAAACAAGATTTAATTAAATTACTTTCAATACCCAAGAGAAATATTAGTCTTTTTTTTCTTTTTTTCCTTGAGACACAGTCTCACTCTGTCGTCTTGGGTACAGTTCTGAGGCATCATCACAGCTCAAGCAACCTCAAACTCTTAGGCGTAAGTGATCTTCCTGCTTCAGCCCCACATAGCTGGGACTACAGGCGCCCACCACTATTCCAAGCTATTTTATTGTGTTTTTAAAAGAGATGGGGTGTCACTCTTGCTCAGAGTGATCTCCACTTCCTGAGCTCAACCAATCCACCTGCCTTGGCCTCCTAGAGTGCTAGGATTACCGGCTGTCATTACTGTACCCAGCCCAAATTAGCCTTTCTTTAAATATATTTAAAACACATTTTCCCGTCATACCTTTTTTTTTTTCTAGGAAACAAATATAAAAGTGTAAACATGGAAAGAGCATTGTACTTAATTCCTCACATGATAAAGCCCTTAAAGCCCTTAAAAATGCACAAATGCAAAACAGTCAACTCACGCTTTTAATATTTCAGATTTTAAAGAAGCAGCTTAGTTTGCCTTCTTAATTGGACTTTAAAGTTCATGTAATCAATTATGTTGCACAAAATGAGAGCATCGGTATTTTTGAAAGATTGAGGAGATGCGACCATTTTTCTATAATCTTATAGTACTAATGGTATTTAAGATATTCAAACATACAAAATCTCAAGCAGTCAGCCTACTGGATTTGATGATCAAAATTTCAAGGGAAATAAGAAAACTTAAGCCCAACATTTTGTTTCTTTATGCTATTTTTAAAACACTGAAAATCATTCATAGTGACTGTCAGAATATGTGACATGCCTGTCTTAGAAAGTAAAATAGTGAATAATTTAACTGAAAATTTGTGATCAATCACATTTTACTATAATATGCATTGTTCTTTTAAATGTCTTCAATGCAATAACAGAAAAATTCCTTCCAAAATAATTCTGGCAATATAAATTTTTTATGTACTTAAGACATTTTCTCAAGTATATTGTGCTCAGATTGACTAATTCACTGATTTTATCATATCCTCAGAAATTTTCCTTTCTATTCTGCCAGCTTCAATGTTTTGTCTTTGGCCACCTTTTAAAACCCAAATGCTACGTCACAATCAAATGACAATGTCAAGGGCTGAAACAAGCAAGTGTCCTTATGTCATTTTTCAAGAGAAACAAATTATTTATGCATATCACTCCTTCCCTAGAAGATTTTACTAAGTTTCTTTTGTGGGAAAAACGTCTCATTGTACAATATTTCCATTCTTCAGGCAATTGCTGTCAAAAGTGAATCATCATAATTGGCTTAGACTATTTAACTTTCACTCTGGGTTGCACGGACTCCCTGATAACCGTGGACAAAGACAAGATGAGTATACTGGAATGCCAGCTACAGAATAGACCAAGAATGGAGTCTGTCAGTTAAATCTGTGATTAGGATTTCGTATAAATAATTTTTTAAAAATCATTCATGTCTTTCTTGGTCAATATTTATAACAAAAATTGTCTTTTGGAAAAGTTACTGTTTATGGAATCTGCAATCATGTTCTTTGAATTCTTTAGATAACATTTTTACTTGAGGATACATATTTTCTTAGTAAAAAAAAAAAAAATACAGTGTGTCCCAAAAGTCACCATACATAGGGGAATTTTGTAGATAAAGGTGCATCTAGTTAGTATGTCCCATTTTTTATGTATGGTGACTTTCAAGACACCTTGTACTCCACATTCATAAATAAAAACACCAATATCTTGCCATTTATTATATGCGTAGACTTGTGTTAGTCAAGATTATAGAATTAACAGAGAGATAATAAAAGGCTGAGTGTAGTAGGAAACTTTGGAATATTTGAGGATGCAGGTTAAAAACAGAAAGTAAACATAAACTGGTAGGTTATGTGTACAGGAATCACTTGACCAGGAGCTACATAACTTGACCTGCTCTGTCACTGACATCAAAGAATTCATCTGAAAAGAAAATACCTGAGCAAAGACACACCTCCTACTCTGGGAAGGAGTAGATGGAGCTATTAACAAGCACTCCCAACATTAACACAGACTCTGATGCTGGGAAGCAATTAGAGCAGGCAGACAAACACAGGTAAGCTAGACTTGTGTTTAGAGGCTGCAGTAAAGAATCTCTCCCAGAAGGAGAGGGATACAAAAAAAGTAGGATGTAATATCCCAATTATCAGACAACTGGATGTATACCTGGTTCTTTGTATACTCAATGAATCCCCAACAATAAAGAAAAAAAAAAGAAAGAAAAAAAACAGGCTTGGTGCCCGTAGCTCAGTGGCTAGGGCACCGGCCACATAAACCAGGGCTGGCAGCTCAAACCCAGCTCCAGCCAGCTAAAGGCAACAATGACAACAACAACAACAAAAAAAAAAAGCCAGGCTTTGTGACGGGCACCTGTAGTCCCAGCTACTTGGGAGGCTGAGGCAAGAGAATTGCCTAAACCCAAGAGTTTGAGGTTGCTGTGAACTGTGATGCTGTGGTACTCTAGTGAGGGTGACATAGTGAGACTCTGTCTCAAAAAAAAAACTCTACTTTTAGCAATTATAAAAATAGAAAGATGAAATTATAAGCGCAATATTCTTTTCAACAATTACAGGTTATACCAGAAGTCAATGGAGCAAATACATTTAAAATACCCGAGTAAAGCCTATGTGAACACAAGATTTATATGTAACTAGGCTGAGTTTCATGCAAGAGGGAAAGGAAAAGCTGCTACATATCAAAATGCAATAAATCGGTGAATAAGTCAAAAGAAACCTCTGATTTTGCCCAATATTGACCTCCATGGAACCCTAGCTCTCAGAGGGACACATGATTGATACTTACTTTCTCTCCTGATGTACTCTCAGGACACTGCACACCAGCTTGGCTCAACAGCTACACATCATGTGACTCTGCTTTTGCACTCCAGTGGCCACCCAAACACATTGAGTGATGCTACTGAGAATTGTCTCTAAAGTCCTGCAGAGATGACTCACCAGGGCTACCCATGGAAGGCTTTCTGACACTCATGCATGACAAATGTTCATATCTCAAAACAAAAAAGAAAAGAAAAACTAAAATAGTAGAACACAAAGGATTTTTAGAACAATGAAACTACTACAGATGACACTATAATGGTTGATACATGTCATTATAAATATTCCAAGTCTATGGAATGTACAACACCAAGAATAAACCCTAATGTAAACCATGGACTTTGAGTGATCGTGGTATGTCAATGTAAGTTCATCGGCTGTAACCAACACGTCACTCCAGTGAGGGAGGCTACGAATGAGTGAGAGCAGAAGGTACATGGGGAATCTCTGTACCTTCCACTCAACTTCGATGTGAACCTAAAACTGCTCCCAGAACATAGTCCATTGAAAAAGAAAAAACAAACAACCACAGACAAAAAGAGCTGGGAGTAAAGCATGATAATAAAGATCAGACTATAACTAATAATAAGGAAAAAACTCCTTTGCTAGTTGAAATTTTCTCTGAAGGCTTTTATTTAATTGTTGGAGAATGTAACAGGTGTAATTATTTTTTAGATGACAATTACAGAAAATAATTGAAATATTCAATAATCTGTTGAACTTAGAAGCAGTTCTGATTTACAGTAGTAAAATTTCAAATAAATGTTATACACATATGTATATGCTTGCACATATAACTATTAAAAACCAAAGCAAAATAAACATATTTTAACACAGTATTTCTATAATATGTAATTTAATACTTCATAGTTGAAATAAGCAGTGAAATCGAATTCTATTTTTGAATAAAAAATACGATGATCTCACTTCAGGATCTGCAGAGAACTACTGTTTGAAATGTCACTTTGAAACAAGAAACTGAGTTTCCACTGGGTCCACCGTGTGATCCCCTCTAATTATTATTACATTATTATTTTAGCAATGGCTCTTAAATATAGTTAACGTAAGTAAGACTTTGAACAGAGCTTTTTACCAACACATTATTTAATTTATTTCAACATTAATCTTTTTAATGAGCATCTATGTGTTCTATATGCAACTGGGCATTAAAAAAGTCATGGAAATGTATATTGTTAGAAATATGTGCATAAATCTCTTTTGTTTCCACCAAAAAAGACTCAGACTGACTCATTCATGGCAATGCTATTCACAATAGCAAAGCTATGGAATCAACCTATGTGTCCATCAGCAGGTGTTTGGATGAAGGAGATGCGCACGCTGACACACACACACACACACACATGCGAAGAAGACTATTCAGCCGGCCTTAAAAAACTATGGAAATCATGTCTTTTCAAGCAACACGGATGGAACTGGAGGCTTTTTTCTCAAGGGAAACAACTAAGACACAGAAAGGCAAATGCCACAAGTTCTCAATTATGACAAGGAGCTAAATTATAGGTACTTGTAGACACAGAGGTGTGGGAGGATGGGAACGAGGGGAAGGGTGAGAAGTTACTAATGACGTAAGGTAAGTACATTATTCCAGTGGTAGGTATACTAAAGGCCCTAACATTGTCAGTAACAACAAATTCATATAAAAGTTATTTTTATACACCATACATTTAGGAAAATAAAATTAAAAAAATTAAAACAAAAATGTCTGAACAGGATCTAGTTTGAGGCACGGAGAAAAACAAGATAAAAGCCTCCTCCCCCCCCCGCCCCCAAGCAACATGAATTCTACAAAATGTGAAGCAAGAACAAACATCAAATTTATAGTGAAGCCTGGGTGGAGGGATGGTGAAAACACTTGTGCTTTACAAAATGCTTATGGGGACAATGCCCCCCTTCCAAAAAAATCAGCAGTTTGCAAATGAGTGCCTCACTTTCAAAAGGAGATGAGATGATGTTCAAAATGAAGACCTCAGACGCGGAAAATGCACATCCATTTGAGAGGAAATAATTCACCCTGTTTATAAAAAATGGAAGAAAAGTAATGACTAACAACAAAAACATTATTCAGCAACACAGACATCTTCTTCTTCAGCTTACATGGTTCTGACTATGAATTTTAAGTCTGGCAAACTGTCCCGTGGATGGGTAGCAAAACCATTGTTCCAAAATCAGCAGAAGACAAGAACAGAGCTTTCGATGGGAAATTTTTACAAGGTCACTGAAGACACAGTTTCTCTGCATGCTGTCACGAACAGTGCCAGCTTTCCTCTAAAATGAGCTTTCCTGGTGGAATAGGACAGCTTCGAGCACAGCCATGGCCAAGTGCTTCCTCATTTACATGGGAGAGAGAGAGAGAGAGAGAGAGAGAGAGAGAGACAACCACAGCCAGCTTGTTAGGAGCATTATTCTTTTTTTTTTTTAATTTATTTTTATTAAACCATAGCTGTGTACATTAGTATGATCATGGGGCACCATACACTTGGTTCATAGATGGTTTGACACATTTTCATCACACTAATTAACATAGCTTTCCTGGCATTTTCTTAGTTATTTTGCTAAGACCTTTACATTCCACATTTACTAAGATTCACATATACCCTTGTAAGATGCACCGCAGGTGTAATCCCATTAATCCCCCTCCCTCCACCTCTCTCCCACCTCCCTGCCCTCCCTTTTCCCTCTTCTCCCTATTCTTAGGTTGTAACTGGGTTATAGCTTTCATGTGAAGGTCCTACATTTGTTTCATAATAAGGGTGAGTACACTGGGTACTTTTTCTTCCCTTCTTGAGACACTTTACTAAGAAGAATATGTTCCAGCTCCATCCATGTAAACATGAAAGAGGTAAAGTCTCCATCTTTCTTTAAGGCTGCATAATATTCCATGGTGTACATATACCACGATTTATTAATCCATTCATGGATCGATGGGCACTTGGGCTTTTTCCATGACTTAGCAATTATGAATAGGGCTGCAATAAATATTCTGATACAAATATCTTTGTTATGGTGTGATTTTTGGTCTTCTGGGTATATGCCCAGTAGGGGTATTACAGGATTGAATGGCAGATCTATTTTTAGATCTCTAAGTGTTCTCCATATCTCTTATTCGTGCCGAACTAGTTGAACCCAAGGTCCCACAACTGCTTACCAGAGAAGCGATCCCCTACATCTTGTATTCCCACCTAAGCATCTTGATTCTGAGAGTGTTTTCCCTTTAGCAACTCACTTTCGATGACAAATTTCCAATATAATCCTTTCAGTTTTGAGTAATAATTAATGAAAAAATATTTCATTTCTTATTTTAATAGTGACACGTGATACCTCTTAAAGTCAGAGGGAAGAGGGGTGAGTGGCACCCTAAACCTCTCACAATAAGAGCTCACTAAGGTTCATTTAACTTAGTGGGCATGATATCTCAAAAGCTTAGTTGTATCTGGAAATTACAATATACTATACTACATTGGTAACCTTTTAAAATTTGTTGGGAATTCTGTGAAAGTTAATTTATAAAGCTAATATTGTTTCACTCACAGAGAAAAAATAGCTTTGAGGACAGAACTTTTTTAAAGATTAAGATTCTGATGAATAATACTTGGTTTTGTCTCCTACCAATAATCATGCAAAAATATTCTTTAGTTTTACAATTTAATGTCTTTAGTTTTGGTCCTGAACTTTATCACACTAGAATGCAGTTATTGTAATATGGACAGGGAAATCCAGAAGCTACTGAAATGCAATACAAATGCATTAATTTTGGGAATGGAATAAACTGAAGGACTTTTTCCTCATTCTAAAAATCATATTTTTTCTCTGTTAAATATAGATCATATATATTACTACAGCCTGCCAGAAACCATTTTATTGCAAATATTTATGCAGTACTTTTTTGGTTTGGTTAATGATGAATGGTTTGGAATGCTACCATTAAGTGAAGAAGCAATGTTGTAACTCAACCACAGTGGACATATATAGCAAAAGTAGTTGTGATAAGTAAAATCATATACTTTATAGAGTTATATGAAGTATAAGCTTTTGAGTCAGATAGATATAAATAAAAATTAGGAATTAGGAATTAAATCATGGAAAATGACCACAAATATCAGTTCTAAAAACAAAGGGATGTTCATTTTACAAATGCTTAGTCTTAAAAGAACTTTTCCTGCATGTATTTTGCTAATGCCACTGAATTGTGTCTCCTCATATAAGCCACTAATCTTTCCTAAACTTAAGAATAAAATCAATAGCAACATAATTTTGACAGTCTTCTTACGCTTTTCAAGAATCATATAACCTTTGATACAAAATCACCTCATGCTGAGTTGCTACTTTAAGCTAAGAAAAGTTTCTTTAGATATGGTATGTGTTTTTCTAGGTCATAAACTCTAGTGGTTCATTATATATATATATATATAAATACATATATACCTACATTTATTTATATATGTGTGTGTGTATATATATACACCTACATTTACTGCTTGATGAGTAATTTTCACTTGAAGTAACTTGTAAAACTAGTCAGATAAAATGCAATGGATGTCAATTGCTTGCTTTTCATCTAATAAGTTCATTTCTTTATGGATTTGCATGTTTGCTTAGTTTTATATTGAAACCAAAACAACATGAAATTACTTATTATAAAAGTGAATTCCATACAGAGGCTGAGAAACAGAAACCATTGTCCAGATACTGATCAAAATAAGTCTTGTTGGGTTACAAAATTGTAGTAAGAAACTTAATACAGTCCTGGGAAAACAAAAGCTACTATATTGCCTTTTAAGAAAATAAAAAAAAAAAAAATCTGCCAAGATTTGGCAACGTATGTCTGATAGATATGAAGCTTTAGAATGGTTCTGGGATAAAACGAATGTGCAGAACTCTATGTATTGGAAAGGGATGATATGGTCAGTAGATAAAAGAAAACCAGATGATGGTATCCAAAATGTTCATATTTCAAATGTTAAAGTTCCTCTGAATCTTCAGGTCATATTACAAGTCCAGATCATGTATTGGACAAGGAACAAACAGGTCTTTGAAACGTTTCAATGACTTAATATCTTGGATTATTAAAAATAGTGACTCATAAAATAAGAGAAATGTTATTGAAATTAATATTAAGAGACGTGTGCTTAAAATCTTAGGTCTTCCGTTTACCTGACGAGTAGTTCTAAGTTCTTTGTTCCTGGTTTATTTTCTTAACAATGAATTGGAAATAGTAACACTGCTTTCCACAGATCATTGAGACAGTCTAGTAGCAGAATATTTTTGGTTTGTATAGTAAATTATGAAGGCACACACGAACATTAGAAATGCTCATTTTAACTTCAGTTTTAATGTTAAAGCAATGTTAGAATGTAGGGGAAGCATACAGCTGGGAAAAAGAGAATTAAGATAAACGTGTATGGGAGCTAAGGCAAAAGACCTTTCAGTTAATAGACTTAGAAAGTGGCAAAATCATTACTCCTTAAGCAATATTAAAAAAATTAATTAACCCTCTCTGGAGATTTCTTAGTATATCTCACACTAATTATTTCTTCTGAAAGACTTAACATAGGCACATTTCTTTGCCCCTTTTAAATATTTTATTCTCAACGGCTCCATTATTATATCTTTCTGAAAGTGATATCCCCCAAAATGGAGTCAGTACAAAATTCTTTTTTTAAAATATCTATTGGTAATACAATTTTATCTAAAACAGTAGTTGCAATATTTACTTGCCACAAGTAAATATTGCAACTTACTATTTACTTAGTAAATATTTTGTACTTACTATCAAGTAATAATAATATGATGTATCATAAAATAGAAACCATATTTGTTTTCACAATGAAATTAATTATTTTCAGGTAGGCATATATATTAAGAACCATATGCATTCTTCAAACTAATAGTTTATCATAATTTCTAAAGCATATATGTTTATTTTATGATATGTGAATAGTGATGTAGTTGCATAGTATTAAATTGGTAATCTCCTAACATTTTAGCAGTTCTGTAATTGCTCTGTGATTCTGAAAATGTTTAAAAGCATGCACACATAGCATAAAGCTTATTTTTATGTAAACAGAGTAATTAATTCAGAAATATCAAATTCTCTTATCTGTCAAAATCAATATGCTTCTAACTTAGAAATATCCTGACTTACTGCCTTGAACAACTTAGAAACATTAGGTAATTGACTTTCATCACAATAAATATATTCATACACCATGTAAATGAGATTCAAGAAAGTATTAAAATGCTGGAGGATAAGGTACTGAGTTGCCTTTTTTCCTCTGTGATAATAAAGACAAATTATGACAATTTTGTTTGGATAGAAAAAAGGCATTCATCTTATTATAAGAGAATAAAATTTCATGTAATTGTTCACAATGCAATCTATTCTATTATTCTCAGGGGGGGAAGTGCCATTCTTATATATGATCATCAACGTTTAATTGAACTAAAAGTATACTTTCAAAGTATACTTTATTTCCTCAGAATATTTGAAAATATTATGCACATCTCCAGATACCAAGATGTAGTCACATCAAAAATGCTTTTGATCTATATAATTTTTCCTTTCGATATTTCAAAAGTGCCAATATTACTATACTTAAAAAATATTTTTAAATACCAAAAACAGGTAGTAGCTCTTAATGAAATAAGCACAAGTGTACCTTTCATTGCATTCTAATTTCAACCTTTGGGTTGGTTACCGAATGACCTCTTTCAATATGAAAGTTCATGTTTCCTGGGAAATTTATTTGTATAATGTTTTATTCCTTGAAACATTTCTGTGTCGTTTATTTTCCATTCTGAATCTCTTCTTATTCAGATGTTAGTTGTACTGATCAACTGTTCATCCCCCAGCCCCCACCCCACCCCGCCAGGCCTGGGACAAAATCTTTCTGAAAATACTCTTCTATGGAAGCTATATTCACTATCATAGTTCTTAGTTTTGAATAGATAATGAATTTGAGGAACTCAGCTTTCGATGTGTAAATTTTGACTTTATTGTCTCTTCATTTTGAACACTAATCCTCAAATCAATCTGCAATTTCCAGAAACAAGGACACTTCTCCACAAACAGAGTTCAGTCTTCAGTCTAGATGGGTGAGGGGGATCTATATGAGGTCATAAAGCCAAAAAACTGAGGAATCCAATAGAGTATCTATAGTTATGAACTTTCGACTAATTCCCTCATTGCAAGGACACTGTCACTTTTCTAGCAGGGGCACTCAAAGAGAGCAACCACCAATGGTTATGATGTCCTACAGGGTTACACCGTAAGTGTTGTACCGTGAGTCTTTTTTGGCTTTCTTGTGCCATTTCAAGACTCAGGTCACTGGGTACATTATACTGGGCTGATCTGATTTTCACCTTCAAAATTTAAACATTTGTGTACCTTCCATAAATTCCTTGCTAGTTGGCTTATAACATTAATAAAACATTTTAGTGGTTGTTAAGAAAGCAGTGACTCCTTTATGTGTAAAATCAGAATTTAAAATTAATGCTACATTGTAGAAAAGGTGTATATATATATATATAAAACGTCTAAGTTTTGAGAATGAATAAACCCTGGGCTAAACTCAGTGTTAAAATTTCATAATTAAGTCAATATAATTGCAAACATGGTGCTGGCACTACTGGGAATGAGTAAGAGGATGCCTGTTCTCAGAGGACTAGTGTTACAAATGAGGAGATTCAATAACTACTATAAAATGACTAGTATGTTAAGGAAAAATAAGGAAAATAGCATTAAAACGAGTAAGTACAAACCCAATGGGTTATATAGAAAATGATATTCACTTATAAAAACCCAATCGTGCCTTGAGAAGTAAGTGCCAATCAAGTTGGATTTTGAGACTGTCAGTTCATTTAGTGTAATTAATAGTCAGAGATGGGGAAGGCTCTACTTGGGGATGTTGTTTTAAGAGAACATAAGCACAGGCACTGCAAAACAATGTGTGCAAAGGTCACGGAACAGGTTCATTTAGGTGAAGTAGAAAATACACTTGGAGAGTAGGAAAAATATTGCTCATAGAAATTCTAGTTCTGAGAGCGCCTTTTTAACAGGGCATTGCAGTTCTCATGAGGTTGTTACAGCCCGGTAAACCCTTCAGGTAAAAATAGTCTCTCCATCCGTGTGTGTATTTCTCTAACTGGTATAAACCACCAAGCAAAATCTGAAATTCCAGTGGCTACTTTGAAAAACTTCTCATGGGAACATGATTGATCACCTAAGATACTAATTATGACTGCTTGAGAAATTATCCATCTTCAGCGATTACTCCTCTTTTCTCTCTTCTGGCTTTCTTTTTTCCTCTTTGAGCACAGTTTAATGTATATAATCCCCTGTTTTGCTTCCTTATTTTAGGAATAATACACACAGTATTTTAATCATATCATTTGATAGAATTGTCACAGGTCTGAGTTATTGGTTAAATCAGATATAATTACCCTTTGTTGTGGGTATTCAAACATATTTTATAAATTTAAGCTTTTTCTCAATTTAGCGTATAAAGAAAATTAGACTTTTATGTGCACAGGGTAATTATTTCATCTTGTCTGACCATAGTCCTTTCTTAATTGTTTTACTTTTCTTCCTTGTTCCCTTGTTAGGAAAATATGCTTGGTTGTTATATGCACACTGTAGAGTATCTAGTCGAGAAAAATTCAGGAATTTCCAAAGGAAAGAAAAAATTGTCTCTTTTGTTATTTGATAGTTTTATTCATTACCCAAACTGTAACTCAGAAGAAAAAGTTTAACTATGCCTTTGACAATGGACTAAGTTCCTCAATAAGAACAGCCAGACTTTTGGAGTCTTTGGCATGAATTTATGAGATTTTAGCATTTGATACATGAGTATGGATATTTAATGATGATGAAAAGAGTTCATATAATAGTCCCGATCAATTACGCCACTTTTTAAATAAATTGGACTAATTAATTGTTGCCTTGAAAATGTGTTAGCATAGTGTTCTGATTATATAACACAACCTGTTTGTTAGTTTATAAATGTCTTGGGCCTGATGTCTAATGATTTCAATATATTTAATTCCTTAACATTAGTTATTTGGGGTCCATATGCTGTCATTGCTTTAACACTTGTTTTCATATATTTTTTAAGGAATCATACAAAACACAAATTATGGCAAATAAAGTTTTAATAATGTATACTTTTGTAGTAACTGAGCTGGCAAGAGGATGCCTAAAGACCCCTAACTGTCTCAGCCTGACTCTCCACATGTCTCAAACCACCCCCACCCCCCACCGCTTAATTCTGAGAACAGGTTTCAGAATAGAACAAGGAAGTTCCCTGAGTTCCCAAGAACTCCTAGCAACAGGTAACAATGGGAAAACTTACCCCAACTCCCTAGCAATGGCTAAACAATACAGAAATAAATTACCTACATGAAGTTCCCAAGGTACTGCCTCCCCCAAGTTGTCCCCATGCCAGCTGCCACGATGCAACCCCCTAACTCGCTGCAACCAGTGCCAAGCCCCCCTGAGCCAATTCTGTAACCCCACGCCTGGGCTAACTAGCTGCTACATTCTGCTTTTGTTTTTGCCTGCTTGCATGGCAACAAAAAATGTATAAAAGGCAACCTGGTTTTCTCTTCGGGCCATTAGCCTTTGGGCGGCGGCCCACCTGCGCAGGTGTAATAAATCACCATCTGATTGATACCTGAAGTTGGGTCCGAGTCTTCCAGGTGGCAAATGAGTTTTACAACACTTTTTGTTAATGGAGATCTTTTTTTAAAGAGTAAAATCTTCTGAGTACTTAAGATGCTACGAATCATAAGGACTAAATCTGTTCAATTTTTTTCCCCACATTTTCAGTCAAATTTAAAAACTTAAAATAATACTATGATTCTTTGGATACTTTGATGATTTCCAAGAAAAAAAAATTAGATACACATTAAAAACCACATGTAATTTTAAATTGTCTTTCTTTATCGTTTTATATGTAGATTGAATTTGGATAAAGATTAACATACTGTGTAGATGCATAGTTCTTTAAATTAGCATGTATATAATTCTATTCATTTTATTAAATTATTAAATTAGCATGTATATAATTTTATTTATTTTGTCTTATCCTTGAGACAGTCTGCTTTGTGAATAAAGGTCCCTGCCCTCCCTTTCATTAGAGCATTTACTTTAGAAATCTTCTAATTGTATGTTCTTTCTCTGCTCCTTTGAGAAGTATCCCTGTTCCTAGCCTCTTGCAAATTTTAAAATCCAGAAATGTCTTTCTTAAGAGCTGAGAGCCGTCCCTTGAAAAGTAATCACCAAGAGAGATAAGCCCCTTATCTCACATCTATCTGAGAAACTAGGAGCCTAACTTCCACAGCCACCAACTGCGAACACAGACCCAATCACATTAATCCCCTAACGCCTCCAGTACTTAGCTACTAGATCACTCTGGTGTTTAAAAACTCTCCCGTATTTTGTTTTAGTGCAGTCGATTTCAATATATCTACCTGTTTCCATAGTTTTAAACAAAATCTTCCTTGCCTGTCAATTTTATTTTGACACGTTTAAAAATAAAGGAATATAAAATATGTGCTCATTTAAAAAAAAGTGTAAACCATTATTGATTTCCTGCTATTTGGATTTCTTAAATGCCTGGAAAAAATGTTTATTCATTTATTTAAATGAGATAATGCACATATACCTTTAAAAAGAAATTAAAATATGCATTGAAGTTAAATATTTTGCCTGTTGTTTATTAAGATGAAAAATCAAATGATATAATATATGCATTATTTATTAGTGATAGGATAATTTTATTTTAAAGGTAAAATTAAAAGTTTTAAATATATTATTTGCATACTTAACATATTTCATGTTTTTAAACACTTAGAAATGTTTAAATTTTAAAGTTAATTTAAAATTTTATTAATAGGTAAAATAAGATAAGATAAATTTGAGGGTGTGTTATGCTTTCAAAAAGTTTAAGAAATGTGATTTATTTTATCTAATTTTATAACACAATTTTTAAAAATAAGGAATTCAATTAAGTTGTGTTGATACAGCTATGTGGATACAAACATTTGCATAGTTATATGATTAAGTCTTGATTATAAGTTATGCCTTTGATGTTTTATGGAAATTACAATTAGAATTTTGTTTTGTTTTGTTTTTAAACTGGCCAAGTTATTCTGAGACTATAGTACAGAGGTTTCTTACTTATCACCCAAATGTTTATTAACTCTGAACATTTGGCATATTCCTAAATTACTTTGGCCAAATGTGGCTTTTAAAATTTATAGTTTTAAAAATTGTGATTTGTTATTAATGTTTGTTTTAAATATCTGCCACGATGTCTTCTCTTTGGTTGTTACGGCTTGTTACCTGTGGATCCCCTTCTTACTTTTGTTGCGATTCACTCCAGCTGTCTTTGAGACAAACTATCTCTGAGTTTGTTGGAGTGGTTTTAACTGAAAACAGATCACTGGAAACAGATCGCTGGGGAGCCCTAAAGACTGGCACCAAGACTTTGGAGCAGGAAGGCCTGTTGGCTGCTATTTACAAATTGGATGGGAGTCAGTTATTTTTGTAAATGATGCCTGCCTGAGGATTGTGTGGAATAAAACAGTAACTTTACCTAACAAATGCAAACAATGTAACCTAATCATTTGTACCTTTATATTAATCTTGGGGGAAAAAAAAACTAATTTATTTTGACCCCTCTAAGGAGAGAAAAACTAGGGGGAGATCAGGAGCTATTTAGATACTTTAATTTTTAAAAGGACAACAAACAGCCTCTTTTACTTGAATTCATAAATTTGAACCACTAAAGGGAAAATTTTCACTGCCTATTCTGTTCCTCTTTTCCTCTTTTATAATAGGCATGGGGCAGTTAGCAGACTATGTCATGTTATAGTTCAGAGAATGTATAAACTAGATAGGATCCCTAGGACTATCAAGTTCATTGTCAGAGAAGTTTATGAAATGGGACAAGCAGTGTTTCAAACAGAGCTATTATACAAATAATACTGCCCACTTGATAGAGGGTATACTGCCTTAGGACAATAGCATAGTGTTTACATTCTATATATTTGCCCATTATATTGAACATTACTAAGAAACTTAGAAAACAAAAACATAAAATGAGGTAATTGGTGTAGTATTCCCAAATTGTACTTTGTGGGTTCTTTGGATTGGTGAATGGGATGTGTTATTGTACTGTAATTTAAACAATCTTAGCTTCTGCCTTGCAAGTGAACTATGCAGTCTGATTATCACCCTTTCCTGGTACACATATACTTCAAATGAGTGATTTCAAGAGAATTCAATATTTTTGTGTAATTGCTGAAGTGATCTAGTAAATAATCCTCCAGCAAAAAATGAACAGAAAACTCTGATGCAGATACTGGAATAACGACCTTCAGGACTTACCTTATGCCCACTATAAACACTACACAGCAGTCAAGGTCAGCGTCAAGGTCAGCACTGAGCATGTGTCATCACCACACTGCTGTGTCCTCAAACTAAGGCTAAAGAGTAATAAAAGGAGGGCGTGACTAATAACTGGCACCAAAACAATTCTCCGTCCCTGTGTTAAACAACCTTGAGCCCGAAAAAAAAAAAAAAAAAGAAATTGAACTGCTTTGCTTTCCTGTTCCTATAGTATATGACATGCCCAAACTACAGAATTTGCAAGACTCGGTGCATAGAGCAGTCATGCCAGGATATTTAGGTTTAACTGGTTAACGAGTGAATTTCAGAGGATCAACTAAGAGAAGTAAGCATTCGAGGATAGTCATAGTCGCAGCCTCAAGGATTTTAGGAAGTTGACAGCACTATGGGATGAAACTTACAGAACTCATAAAAGGTTCAAATTGAGTTTGACAATGAGTATTCTCTGTCCATACGTGTTTTATTCAACACCCTCTATACTATCAAAATGTACATATGTCTATACAAAATATGTATCATAGAAAAGGACGATTTTGTGTAAAAAGTGAATATAGGTAAGGGGGGCAGAAAATTGAATTCTATTATTTTATAATAATATAGTTTATTAAAGAATAAAAGCATGTTGTTTAGAAAAAGGAACCAATTCATATAAAAAATGACTTTAGGATAAAAATAACTAAAACCCAGCCATTTGAATGTAATGCCTGAAATTATAGAGGAGATGAAGAAAAAATATTTCATGTTAAGATTTAATAAGCACGTTTATCAAGATTACAAATTTCAAAATAGGAAAAAAATTAATGTCTTTAATTTTTTTTGGTAACATCTCTTTTTTTAATAGATATAATTTTGAAGCATCTCAAAAATGCAATTTTATATTATATTATGTGAGTAATCTTGCTCTTTACTAAACAGAGTTAATTTGAAAAATCCTTAAAACTATAGCAGCTTTAGCTCGACATAGTATCTCACCACCTAAATGAAAAATGTTTTGGGGGGAAGGGGCCTAAATATTATCTTAAATTCCTTAAATATAACTCTTCTGATAATTTTTAAATGCAATTTGATCAATATTTGGGATTATGAAAAGAGCACTGGATTACTATAAGAATCTAGAGCTAAAAGGCTTATGTTTAGTTTTTGTAAGGCTTCCAAGGAAAATGCAAGCAAAGTGCCGCAGCTGGAGTTTAAACAAATGACCATCCATTAAGGTTTTCAAAGCTTGTTAAGCATCTTTTCTATGGTTCTTGACAGCTGAGGGCAAACAAGGATCTTTGTCAATTTATGACTCAGCCAATACCTATAAAGCTCCTCTGAGAATACCGTAAGCCCCAAGTAACATCCATTTCCTTTATGCTACATTTGGGCATTCAAGAGTGATGTCTTCCTAGGTGGCTATCAGTCTCCCAGATTCATTTACCTGAATACATAAAATGAAAAGTGATGAGCTTTTGGGGTGGACTTAATATTTGGCACATTAAAAGCTAATTTTTATTATAGATTAAAATGACCTTAACAATGCTACCTTTTCTTCACTTCATTTTACCTTTCAAATAAGAATAAAAATACCTTATCAGATAAGGGCGAGCTGACTTAAAATAGATTACGTACTGGCAAATTTCATAGAGGTGTATTTTACTTATACATATACACACATCTAATCCTGAGGAAGCTGAAATCCATGTATGATCTGATTTCTAGATCATATAGATTATCTAAATTTGGTTTGATAAGTAAGTAGTCTTTATTATTTTACACCAGTAAAAAAATAAGCAATAGTTTTTATTCAACCAAGCATGAATTTTGCTAGAAATATCAAAGTAAGATTATAAATAAACTCTTTGGTGTGCAAATAAAATTTGTGCGAGGAGAACACAGACAATTTTTATTTCTTAATGGAAAGACAGTTTACTTTTTGAAATTCATAAAACCACATTTAAAAGATCCAATACAACTTATTTAAACTAGGTAGACAGATGATAGATAGGTAGATGGACAGGTAGAAGTATTGATGCAGACTCAGATATTCCAGCATCCTTGGAGACATACGCTACTTACACATTTTCTGAATATACATGAAAATATGCTGGCCTTGAAGATACTGAAAACTATGAAAAACTCTTAACTCTCAGAAATTTATATCATGGAAGTAGATTCAGGATTTATTTCCTAAGATCCCAGTCCTTACTACTTTTTAACTTGCAATAAACAAAATTAACCAAATTAAAGCCTGTGCTACATAACACTTTTTATTTAATAACGAGTAACTATAAAGCAATACCTATTCTCTTCACCTGAAAACCAAATTCAACAATTCTCCACAGAAGCAAACACCTTCAGAAGAACCAAAGGACGGCTTAGTGATCATATGACTTGATGTTAACACTGTGTCAATAAAAGAGATGTTGAACAAGGCAGAAGAGAAAATCTTGCATTGCCTATGGCTGTGGTCCCCACCCCTAGGTGGAGGCCAGTCCCAGTCGGTGGTCTGTTAGGACATGGTCCTCAGAGCAGGAAGTAATGGTGAGTGAGCATCTGTATTTACAGCTGCTCCCCATTTTTCAGGTCCTCCAGTCTGTAAAAAAAATTGTCTTTCAGGCTCGGCACCCTTGTAGTACAGTGGTTATGGCGCTGGCCACATGCACCAAGGCTGGCAGGTTCGAAACCAGCCGGGCCAGCTAAAACAACAATGACAACTGCAACAAAAACATAGCCGGGCATTGTGGTGGGCACCTGTAGTCCCAGATACTTGGGAAGCTGAGGCAAGAGACTCCCTTAAGCCCAAGAGTTTGAGGTTTCTGTGAGCCCTGATTCATGGCACTCTACTGAGGTTGACATAGTAAGACTCTGTCTCAAAAAAAAAAAAAAAAAAATTGTCTTTCATGACAACAGTCCCTGGTGCCAAAAAGGTTGGGGACAACTGACCTATGCCACCCCAAAGTCATCCCCTGGACGTGCCATGGCAGCATGCCCAGAGGAGAGAAATCTGTGTCTGTAGGAGGGATAGTGACATGACTATGGGACTTTGGCACAAGGCAGGGTGGAATTCTGCCAGTGCTCAGAGAGGGAGAGAGAAATCGTCTCTGAAACTGAGTTCTGCCTTGCCCTCCACCAGTGGACAAAAAGCAGCCTGGGGCCTGAACTAAATTAGTAAGCTTCTCAGGACACAAAGGCTGCAGTTCTGACACAATGCCCAGCTCACAGGCCAGGGAGTTAGGGGGCACATGGCCCAGAGAGGTATCAGCAGTGGGGTCCAAGCCTATGCCTGTGTCACTCCCTCCCACATATGCACTGTGACTCAGGGAGTCTTTTTCACTTGGGAAATGAAAAAGAAAAGTTCAGAGAACTTTGTTTGCAACTTAGATGCAAGCTCTGCCACTGCAAAATATAGTACCAAGCAAACACCTGAGGACCCTGGGTCTAGGCCCTGGTTCTCAGATGGAATTTCTGGACCAACCCTGAGCCAGAAGTAAACATGCTGCCCTGAAGGGAAGAACTGAGTGCTGGAAGGATTCACCACCTTCCGACTAAAGAGCCGTTGGTTGCGTAAACATCAGAGGTAGCCAGGCAAAAGTCACCTTGGGCTTTGGATAAGACTAGGGCCTCAGGTGTGGCCTGGTGCTGGTGGCCATGATGGAAAGTCCGTGTCATTCCTCCTCCAACTCTAGCAGCACAGGACAGATAGTAAGGGAAGAGAATGAGATTTAAGGTCAAGGTGACACCACAAGGAGTCTGCAAGAGTCATTACCAGGCATGGAGCACCCTTATATCCTGTTATAACTGCAGTGACCAAAAACACTTAATTCCCTTTGAATACTAAGAAAGTGTTCTGAAGAAGGACAGATTCAAACATGCCCAAAGTGCAAACACTAAAATAAATGTCGAATTGTTCAGGACTCAGACGTGGATGAACATATACAAGCATCAAAACTTTCAGGAAAACATGACTTCAAACAAACTAAATAAGGCACTCCAGGCTTGAAGTGGTGTAGTATGACCTTTTAGACAAAGAATTCAAAGTAGGAGTCCTGAAGTAGCTCAGTGAACCAGAAGAAAACACAGAGAAGGAATTTGGAAGCCTATCAAATATATTTACCAAAAAGATTGAAATAAGAAGAGAAAAAAAAAAGCAGAAATTCAGGAGCTTAAGAATTCATTTGGTAAACTAGGAAATGCCTTTCAAAAGCAGAATTGACCAACCAGAAGAAAATAATAGTAAACTTGAAGACAGGCTATTTGAAAATAAAAGAGAAGAAAAAAGGGAAGAAACAATTTAAAAAGAATGAAGTACACTTTACAAAATCTAGACAACTGCCTCAAAAGGGCAAATCTAAGAGTTATTGGCCTCAAAGAGGAGTTAGAAAGAGATATTGAGGTAGAAAGTTTAGTCAAAGAAAGAACAAAAGAGAACTTTCAAAATCTAAAGAAAGATACCAGTATTCAGGTATAAGAAGGTCTTAGAACACTGAACAGATTTAACCCAGATAAGATTACCTCAAGGCACTTAATAATCAGGCTCCCAAATTCACTGATTAAGAAAAGGTCCTAAGGGAAGCAAGAAAGAAGAAAAAAATTACATATAAAAGAGCTCTAATACTTCCAGCCACAGACTTACTGGGAGAGACTGGCGTGATGCCTTCAAAGTATTGAAGGGGGGGGGGGGTAAGTAATGCTAGAATCATAAAAGTAATGCTAGAATAGCATATTCTGCAAAAATATCATTCAAACACAAAGGAGAAATATGGATGTTGAGACAAACAAAAGCTGAGAGATTGCATCAAAGACTTATCCTACAAAAAATGATGAAAGGATTTCTTCAATTTGAAAGAAAAGGAAATAAATGAAAAATAAGAAATTACCTAGAAGTGTAGAACTAACGGGTGATAGTACGAACACAAATTCAGAACACTCTGCCACTTTCACTGCAGTGCATAAACCTTGTATTTCTTGAGTAGGAGCCTAAAAGTCACATTGACCAAATATAGCTACAACAATTTTTTGAAAGACAGATAGTATAAAAAGATATGCATGGAAACCACAAAATGTTAAAAAGGGGGTTATATGTTAAAATGTAGAATTTCTGTTAGATTTGTGTTCAATTATTCATTTATTTGTAAATGAACTGTCATATGATTAACATAATTGATTATATATATATTTTTTTTTTGCTAGCTGCAAGATTACTTAAAACAAAGAGCAAATCTCATTTATGAAAAGAATTACATTACAGGAGTGCAAACCCTATTTAAAAAATAAAATTTAAAAGTGCTTGGGCAGCGCCTGAGGCTCAAGGAGTAGGGCGCCGGCCCCATATACCGGGGTGGCGGGTTCAAGCCTGGCCCCAGCCAAAACTGCCAAAAAAAAAAAAAAAAAAGCTTTTCAAAAACAAAACAACAACAAAAACACCTTTTCATAAGACTGTATATATGTCATTCCACAAACTTAAATATAATTATGACCAAAGCCTACGTGAACTTAAAAATAGCAGCTTAATATCTTGGGAGTATAGCTCCAAAATTAATATGGAAAACAATCTGCTTAGTGAAATGACACAGTTGCATTAGCCTTTGTTTATTTATTTATTTATTTATTTTTGGTAGAGACAGAGTCTCACTTTATGGCCCTCTGTAGAGTGCGGTGGCCTCACACAGCTCACAGCAACCTCCAACTCCTGGGCTTAAGCGATTCTCTTGCCTCAGCCTCCCAAGCAGCTGGGACTACAGGCGCCCGCCACAACGCCCGGCTATTTTTTTTTTTTTTTTTTTTGGTTGCAGTTTGGCCAGGGCCTGGTTTGAACACGCCACCCTCGGTATATGGGGCCGGCGCCCTACAGACTGAGCCACAGGCGCCGCCCAGCCTTTGTTTAGTTAAAGGATGCTACTATCTATAATAGAGCTAACTGCAGAGGGTTGTGGCTCTAGAGTAGTGCTAGGAACAGGGCGCGATGTCTTTACGATACATGTAGAGGCACGTGCCACAGAATGTTATAGAGGAGAGGGCTGGTATTTCCACAGAGGTTTTCCAAATGAGGTGATGCTCAAGATGAGTGCTGAAGGATCGATAGGGAACTCGGGGAAAGACATTTCAACTAGTCGGAACTAACTGTTCAAAACCCCAATGCAAGGTAAAAACAAACAAAAAAAAATCTCCCAGTCACATTATGATTTGTTAGCATTTCATTCACATTTTCATTCATGAAATATGTTTAGGACACTAGCCATTTAAATGCAAATATAGCTTTTAAAAATTCATCAGCATTTGGGTTCACTAGTTTTAGTTGAATTGTGTTCAGGCTTATGTACAACGATCTTTGCTGACCCTTGTTCTTTTTCTTACCCCACATCACCCAAAGAAGGATATTTCTTTTTTTTTTGACTTATCTTTTATACCAATAAATTATTTTATAAAGTCATTCTAAAATAGTAAATATATTACATAAAATATATTAAAAGTGGAATTGGTATCCCACCTAAACAACACTTTAATTACCAATAAAACATTTTTTAAAATGTCCTGAATTTTTCCTCTACAGTTCAAGAGTGAGAATAAGAAACCAGACAAAGATTCATTTACTTCATTAGTATTACAGTTATTATAAACTGGTCAAATAAAACTAACAGTGTCAGGATACCTGAGAAAGCAGAAATGTTCATATTACATAGAGTTAAAACTGAAAATGGAATCACCATTTTATTAATCAGCAAATTATTTTTTAAACAAAAATAACACTACAGCCATTAAAAGTTTAAGGCATTAAATTAGAGAAAGTGAGAATTATGAAGGAGGCACCAACGAAAGGCATCAAAGAGATCGGGATTAAACAAGTTTGGTGACTTTGTCAGGTGAAAAGCTTATTCTTCATTTGTCATGTTCTATATGGAAGAGTGTTCATTCCAGTGACACTCAGGGCCCTTGTCCTCCTCTTTCATTTGCTGTGATCCAGGAGAAGATGAGATACTTCCTGAGTAGTGATTTGGGGAGAGACTGGGATATAAATGATTAAGTCTTACCGTCCCATCAATGACTTTTCTAATCAGTCTGCCAGACAGAGGGTGTCTTCTGGTGTGTTGAGAAGCTTGATGTTACGTGGATTAATTTAACTGTAATGGGGTTATTTTAAAAAGTGCATATTATAATTATATCCCATCCTCCAACCTTTTAGCTGTCATTAATAAAACTGACATTGGTCCCCATCTGTTTGAGCCCTGCCTACATTTATCAATTGCATTTGTACCATTACTACCTTTGTGACTTTGGACAGGACACCAAAACTCACTTTGCCTCAATTTACCCATGTGTAAATTAAGAAAATTTTTGAGGATTAAATTAATATAATTAACATTTTAAGCACTTAGCCATTTTTGGCATATAGTAAGTGCTATTGAATTTATAAACCTTCATTTGTCTTTTAAAACTCCAGCAGTGAAGTCAGAAAGGTATCCGTCGTTTATCTCATTCAGGTTTTTGTTGGACGAAGAAAGATATTTGGAATTTGTTTAGAACACAGCAAAGAGCAGAGAGTGGATTAGGAAGTAGGAAGAGTTACCATGGCAGCTGCAGCAGTCCAGGCCAGATATACCCATACGAACTAGAACAGCAATCTTAGAAGGACAGATGGAGTATGGCAGAGAAATTGCATTGGTAAACCTTTCTTATGTCATGCTATAGTTTTTAATACTTCTACACAAATTTCTCAAGCACTCCCCATAATTAAGGAGAGATTTTCACTGTGGTCAGACTACCCTCCCCATCACCTCCAGGCAGCCCCTCTATTTTCTTCACATAGTTACACATCTTACATGTAGCAGGTTGAAAGGCAGCCACCCATTGTGCTATCTCCATATACTATTCCATGGAATCTAGGACCCTTACTCCTTAGGGAAAAAGTCTTAGCCGATTCAACAAAGGTAAAAATCTTGAAATAAGGAGATCTTCCGGGACAATCAGAATAAGTCAAAAATCCAATGACATGTAATTATAAAACACAGAGACAAATTTGAGACAGATAGAAAAACAAAAAAACACACACAAAAGGAGGCGATTTTACCAAAATAGCAGTTATTAATTAGACTGATGTTGCTATAAGACATGGGAGTCAGGAATGCTGTGGCTACCAGATACTTTGACATGAAAGGTCCACAATCTTACTAGGCTATGGACATCTGGACTTAAAATTTTTGGCCTCCAAAAATGTGAGAGAATCAATTTGTCTTATTTAAGCTACTAATGTGGACGTTAGTGTACAATATCCACAGGAAACTAGTGTAGAAGTCAGGTACTGCTAATCCATACCAAAAAATATAGATGTAGCTTTAAGTAATGATTAAGGGTTAGAAGAATTTGGAGAAAAATGATAAAAAAAAAAAAAAGCCTGCATCTTTGAAGATACTGTTGGTAGAAATACGAAGGTCACAAGTCAATTCTAGTGAGAGCTTAGGTGTAATTTAAGAACATGATGGAGAAAGTGTCTAATGCCTTAGAGAATAAATATATTTTCATAAACGAAATAGTGTAAACATATCAAATGCACGGATGAAGAGGGCTCAGGAAAACATGAGGAACATTTATTTGGAAATTGAAGGAAATGCACAATTCTTGTCATATCTACAGGCTAGAAACTTGGCTGAATTGTATTTTGTTGAACAGACATGTGGAATTTGTAAGTGATGAACTTCAGCTGACAAAATTCCCAAGAAATATGTCTATGTCATGAGCATATTTTGCTGCTTATTTAAAAAGGAATAATTAATTAAGAAAATAACAGTTAAGCAAAAACCAACCAGCATTTGATGACTTGAGAGGCTTTAAGCCTGTCCAAATTACAAGATACTAAAATTAGGAAATTCAACTTTGGAAAGTGTGCTCCGAAGAGAGGGAGAAAGGTGTGGCTGGACAACTCAATGGGAAGATTTGTGAAGTCTGTATTCATTCAAAGAGCTCATTGTAAGCCAAGAATAGAAATGGGATTAATCAGAAAAGATCTGTGGAATCCTCTTATTTACGGTATGGATCACTGCCATTCACCTAGAACTACAAGGTTTTTGAGAATCTTATATCCTGCCAGCTTGGACTGAAGGAAACAGAACATGAGGATATGATAAAAAGCTGCAGGATTACCAAGTTCTCCAGGTAAGAAACAGGTAGGTAGAGCTACTCAGCTACAAAAATGTGTGCCCCTTCCAGAAAAAGATAGAATGACTCAAATCCAGAGGCTGGTGAAACAGCAGGCACAGAAGTTAGGAAGACAGATCCTCAGCTTAGAGAGGCAATCTGTGAGTCACACAAGATTACTCTGAAGCCTGGAAACCCAAAGGAATTTGACCTGCTAGATTAAAGTTGCTTGGTACTGGTGACCTTTTCATCACATAGAATTTTTGCCTTTTGGAAAATGGAAGTCCCACCATTATATTTTGGAAGTAGATAACTTGTTTTCTAGTTTTGCACATCTACAAATAGAGAACAATTTTGCTTCAGCATAATTCATGCACAGAGTCTAATTTAAATGAATTAGATAATCAGATGTTGACCTGTAAACTGCCCTCCTGGACAGTATCTGCCAACTGAAGATTTGGACCTGGCTTAACATCAACACTCAATATGCATCCTCTTCTTTAGTTGGAAATTTGGCCATTGAGAAGAAAGGGATTGTCCTCCTGCCTTCCTTGTAGGTAGATGTGTCCCTGTTACTAAGATACAGTTTATGGAATATCAGTGGAATTTTCATGTGCAGATTCCACAAACATTCTCTTAAGGAATAAGGGCAAATTCCCTGTCCTTTTCATTCTTTCCCAATGGCTAGAATGCAGATGTAATGTCAACCTTAGAAAGAGAGCCACTAATGGAGGTACCATAAGTTTAAAAAAAAAAAAAAAAGAAAAAGGATCTTTGTCTTTTAGACATACTGATCTAAGTCAGTTTATATAAGCCTTGTAACATCTACTTAAGAATATTAAACTGAGAATTATGTATCTTACTGACAGCACTTTTAATTGGGGACATCATGCTATTCACATTTGAAACTAATCTCAATCGATACAGATTTTTTTTTTTAATTTGGAACTGGCTTTCATCAAGTAACAGAACGTGTGCCATTGGCTTAATGGAAGTTATCCAGCAGCAGATGGCAAGGACTGACATTACAGATAGAAATTTTGTGACCTTATAAGGCAATAACAAAATAGGGTAAATCTTTCCTCTCTTTTCCCTCATGAGGCGGATCAGGTCCTGGGGAGGTTACATAAGTGGAAAGAAGACAGTGCTATTAGTTAACTTGTGTTTCTCCAAAATCCTATGTTGAAGTCCTAATCCTGGGACCTGAGACTATGACTGTGTTTTGATATAGGGACCTTAAAAGAGGAAACTAAGTTAAAATGAAGTCATTATGGTGAGTCCTAACCCAATACGAGTGATGTTGTTTTAAGCCAGGAGGGGAGTAGGACAGAGGGAGGACCACATGACGACACAGACGGTCGTTCACAAGCCAAGCAAAGAAAGCTCAGAAGAAATCAACCCTGCTGTGATCTTTCAAATGTACCTTCCAGAATTTTAATAAAATAAAAATATATTATATATTTACTACTCTTGCCACTATCGGGAAAGTTGTATAAGGAAGATACTAATTCAACATGTAGGTAACGACCTGCTGGGAGAGAGATGAAGAGAAGGACTGTATGTGAGGGAGGGCCTTCTACGAAGACAGCCACACTTAATCGGTCCACTAATATGGCAAAGTGCTGGGTTAAAAAGCCACCGCTCCTGTACTTCACGGGAAGCAGCTCTGAGCACTGGCTCTCAGGGTGGAAACTTTGCACGAGATAAGGCTGTGTCTAGGGTCTTTGTCAGCCTCTGCCCTTATGTGTTCTTAGTCTAACAGTGGACCCACCCTAGGTAAAATATACAATTTGAATTGCTACTTCATACCAACCTCTCCCTTTAAACTTATTTCTAATTAGAAGTATCATAATTAGGAGAGATGGGGGTATGAATGAAATTTAAACCACATTAAGTCTTCATCCTTAATGATTCCACCTAGTAAGATGATTAGTGTTACTGTAAGGCAGTGGTCCCCAGCCTTCTTGGCACCACAGATTGGTTTCATGGAAGACAGTTCTCCATGGATAGTGGTGCGGTGGGGGGAAGGGTTGAAATCTGACAGGAGTTGGAGCTCAGACTGTTATGCAGAACATGCGGATGAATCTTCCCTCACTTTCCCACTGCTTGCTTTACTTTCTGCCGTGGACCTGGTTCCTAACAGGTACAGACCAGCACCAGCCCATGGTCCAGGGTTCAGGACTACAGCTAGAAAGCAATCCCACCTAGATTTCTTTCTTTTTTTTTTTTTTTTTTTTTTGTAGAGACAGAGTCTCACTGTACCGCCCTCGGTAGAGTGCCGTGGCGTCACACGGCTCACAGCAACCTCTAACTCTTGGGCTTACGCGATTCTCTTGCCTCAGCCTCCCGAGCAGCTGGGACTACAGGCGCCCGCCACAACGCCCGGCTATTTTTTGGTTGCAATTTGGCCGGGGCTGGGTTTGAACCCGCCACCCTCGGTATATGGGGCCGGTACCCTACTCACTGAGCCACAGGCGCCGCCCCCACCTAGATTTCTTAGTGTGTTTGCCTGGTCTGGACTTTCTCAGCAAAAAATAAATAAATAATTAATGTAATTTAATAAACATTACATACTGTAATGATAGAGAATGCCTTCTTTTCTTTTTTTCCAGAACTATTCTAAGGATGGTAGACACCGAGTCTTTTGTTCTCTTTTCACCAGAGACATCGGTTTTCTGTTCAAAGGATAATTAGCCTTCCTTTTATACTCATGATCCAATGTTCATATTTCTGGTTGTAGAATTTCTTCTCTTCTCCCAAGAGCAAATCTATTTACATTCTAGAATAAAAGATAAGCTGCTTTTTAACTCTAGAGGGAGAGACATGGGAGCTCCTTTGTAAGTTTCAGGATTCATAATTTGGGCATTTCTCTGCTGTGATGTTGACCACTCTGTACGTGCAGGGTACATGAGGCTCTCACAAGGGATTGGGGCAGAGGGAAATAATAACAGCACTGGAGTGTTCTCTGAGTAAATTAAAAGGCAGTTTATTTTGTGGTTCACCAGGTCTGCTTTTCATGCTCGCGTATTTGTGCGTGTTGTGTGATCTACATCTCCACCTTTCATCCATCCACTCTGTCTATCTGTATACACCTATGTATCTCTTTTTCTCTCTATATACCTACTTATCTATTGAGGAAGGAAGGTAAAATTTCAAACTCTTCACAGTTTCAGATAATAGAGATGTTTCATTTTTACACACACGTCAAAATTGTATACACATTTTAAGAAAAGAAAAAAATTCTGTATTAAAAGCATAATACTTGAGCTGAGTACAGTGGCTCACACCTGTAATCCTAGCACTCTGGTAAGACAATATGGGTAGATTGCCTGAGCTCACAAGTTAGAGACCAGCCTGTGCCAGAGTAAGACCTCATCTCTAAAAATAGAGAGGTGTTGTGGTTGGTGCCTGTCGTCCTAGCTACTGGGGTGGCTAAGACAAGAGAATCGCTTGAGCCCAAAGGAGTTTGTGGTTACTGTGAGCTGTGACGCCAAGGCACTCTACTAAGGGTGATAAAGACTCTGTCTCAAAGAAAATTAAAAAAATAAATAAAATCATAATATTCATTTTATACCAATAGCAAAAGATACACATATGTCACATGGGGCATCTCTTGTAATTGGATAAATCAAATGTGAATTGAGTATATTATAAATTTAATAATTTTTTCCTTTCTTAAATGTGTATACTTTTTTTGGCACCCTGTGTGTGTGTATGTGTGTCTGGCAGTGATAATATTACAGAAAGAAAATAAGTAAGAATTATACTAAAGGGTTTCTTTTTGAGAATTGTATTAAAAAAAATAAAAACAGAAGAAAAAATAAACAAATAATAGTATTTCAAGCCTAGCCTTCCACTCCTCAAAAAACCCCCTAAGCCAACAAATCTACATCTATATAAATATCATTTTTAACACTTCAGCCTCTTAAAAGGACATCTGTTTCATTGCCCACTTCACATGTGGACAGAGCACATAATGGATAAAAATAAACCTTCCAGAAAGAAAGATCCAGAGGCCATGGAGGACAATGAAAAAGGTAATTCCTGCCAGAGAGAAAATCCAGCCACTAACAGATGGTGGAGCAGGAGTTAACTGCACTGTTAGTGCAAGAAGCCTGGAATTTCTTCCTGGAATAATCATAGTTTTGTGTTTCCTATTCTTTCTTCTTTTTAAATGCAGATTTTTACATGGGTTACTTTTTAGTTTCACAAAATTTTATAGTAAAAGTGTTAAAGTCATATAACTTGAATTTTAATTTATAGGAGTAACAGATTTTTTTTTTACCTAGAGTAGTATAGTACTTTTATAGAAAATGTTAAAACTGTTATTTTAATGACAACCATTATAACCAACAAATTATAGTGATCTTTGAGTGATCCTATTATGCCAGAATGCCACGGGCCTGACCAGTGAACAATGATTCCTGTTGTAATTGTTTGTATACAGACTCCTACACTCATTCCCTTCCAACCAGAGAGCTCCTTCTCAATCTTCATTGGCATAACTAAGAGCAAATCACATATGCTTTCCACCCTGTCTAGATGTAAGATGCCTCTGACGTGCCTCCTTAGCAAACCATTCATTGACCCCGCTCCCCACTGGTCCTAATTAGACCTCTGGGATGATTTTTTCCCTAAGAGTAAGTCTGAAGGTGTGTAATAGAAAAATGAATGATGTGGTGGGCATGTAAATTTCTAAGTAGACAGATTTGGGTAGAAACCTAACATATTTTCTTCTTGTTTGATATTATTGGATTATGAGCTATTTTGTTGCCAGGAAAGCGTTTTTTAGCCTCCTTTGTTAGGTGGAGCTATGCAAAAATGTTCTGACAACTGGGAAGTAAGTAGAGATATATGCAGCTGCCAGGAACATTCTGTCAATGTTAGTTGGCATGCCACTTTTATCCTTTCTTTTTTAATCTGCTTCTTTCTGATGAATGGAATGAAAATTGGATGGCTGTGCTGGATTGTCCAACTTAGAAGAGAGCTGAGCTCGGTAATGGAGGCCATGTACGGTTGGAAAAAATAAAAGTAACGAATGTCGTGCTTCGTGGATCAGAGCACCATATTGTGCTTAATTTCTACATAACTGAATAGCTTCATGGAAAAAAGAAAGTTCTATTTTGTAAAGCCATTGTTATCTGTGATCTTTGTTATTCTAGACAAACCTAATCATAGCTAATAAGTTTGCCAATGTAGACTAGTAAATAGACAACTTCTCAGACTATTTCAATCTTTTCTCATTCTTCTGAAAACCACTGAAACTAATTTTTGTTGTTGCTGTTGTTTATAAAATTTATTCAATAACACAGCCCTGATTTGAAATTTATAATCACATCTAAAATTGTCACCTGAGATCTAAAACTTGGAGCTTCCCATTTTAATCACAAGATCATTTACTATTATCTAAATCCACTGAACTTATATTTTATTACTTTAAGGATCTCTGATCCCCCAAAAAGTCATCTACCACTAGTATATTCCTCCTCTAAATTCTTTTAAAATTTAGCTTTTATACTACTCATTTCATTATTTAATAAAACAAGTGAAATGTATAGTAATTCTATAATATTTTTGTAAAATTCTTTTGACAGTTATATGAATATGATAGCACTAAATTAATCTAGCAATAAGTACCAATTATAGATACTGTTTATTGAGGTATACTGCCAAGTACTATAATATCACATTTAATTTTCAAGCTATCGTATAAATAGTTAATGCTAATGTACAGAGCACTGACCCCTCAAAATACATTTTCAAATTCTACCTTCCAGAATATGAGGGTGAGATTTGAAATAAGAGTCTTTGCAGATCTAATTAAAATAAAAATCTTTAGATGCGATTATCCTGCACTAGGGTAAGCCCAACAACCAAAAAAGAGTATCCTTATAAGATTCAGTATGTGGATGCATAAAACATGCTCATTTAGAGCTTCTTAAAGGACCTAGTCTTGTTAACACTTGATTATGTACTTCTGGCCTCCAGAACTATGAGAGAATAAATTTCTGTTCCTTTAAAACACCAATTTGGGGCAATTTGTGATAGCCACCTCAGGAATATAATACAAATTTTGTTACCAGGAAATAAGGTGAAAACATAGCTACAAACACAGAAAGTGATTTGGATTTGGTAATAGAAGCTGGTAGAATCTAGGGACATAGAAAAAGCTAGGTTAGCTCGAAGAGATGGTTGTTGGACACATAGATAGCAAAAAACACAGTGGGGAAAGCTTTTATCATTTTAAAGAACACATAATTTTATGAACCAATGTTGGTATGAACATTAAAGGTGCTTCTGATGACATTTCAGAAGAAAATGAAAAACATGTTATTGTAAATGGGAGGGATCCTTGTTATAAAGAGGAAGAAATGTTGGCTGAATTTGTAAGAAAGAACCAGCACTGGATGGTAAGGGAGATGCTTTGTCTACCTGGATTGCAAAGCCTGGGAAAATCAGGAAATGTACAGTTGGAAGAGCATGATCCAGACAGAAGGTCAAGGGTGTGGCTGAACAAACTTGTTGAACAGATTAGGTGTGTGATTCATGGATATAATTAATCGTCTTAGTAGAAGCCAGAAATAGACATGGAATTATTTAGGAAGTGCACAACCCTTTGGTTAATGCTGTGGACCTCCTCATACACAGGAGAATCACAGAGTTTTTGAGAATGTTACATCATCAGAAATAGTGCCAGTTTGGATTGAAAGAAAAAAAAAAAAAAAGATGCAATAGAAAGAAAATAGTTGACAAAATTCTGTAATCACAAAGTCAGGAAACGTACTGATAAATTAACCCAGCTAAAAATATGTGATGACCTTCAAATACAAAAGACAGGAATACAACGATGCTGAAGGCAGTAGGGGCATTGCCAAGTACAGAACACATTATCCCTTAGAGCCTCTAAAAACTAACTCTGCTGATCTGCAGATGTTAGACTTAGTAGGCACTGAAATTGTGAGAGAATGCCTTTCTGTTGCTTTAATCCATCAGGTTTGCGGCAATATGTCATGGCAAGGGGAGGAAACTAATATATAGGGCATTCACTTTGCATGTGGCCACAAGAAGCCTTTACAAGCTTCAATAGCATCATCATGGTCACACAACTATTAGGTAAATGTTTTTACACCTGAGGAGTCTGCTCTAGGGAACTAATTAATCAATGTAATCCCTCAGAGGACACTTTAGATTTTTTAAAAGTTCAATGTATAATTATAGACTAAGAAGACAATCAATAGATTCATTTATATTTTGGTCATTCCAGTGTTCCAAAATATAGCTTTTTCAGGCAACTGCAATCCCCACCAGAGCTACATGCATGTGATAAAGGCACCTACCATAAAGATGATGGCCAGAACCAAAATATCCCCAATGAAGATTGCAGGGCAACTTCAATCATAATGGCTTGACTTCAACAGAATTAACATGCATAGTCACCAGAAGACCAAGAACTAGATCACAAATCTGTTGTGACCATCCTTATTAGATTTTCATTGCTAGTATAAAATAAGAAACTAAGAAATATATAGTAGTAAGCAGTAGTAAGATATTATGATTGAGACTTTTGTATTTGCCATTGTTTTAGGATGACTTTATGTATCTTAATTACCTTACCTCAATTTTTTTTAAATGACCATGATCACACAATGAATTTATACAGTTAAATACAACCATATAAAATATTTGACTACATTAGTTGACTACATCATACTAATATCGTAATAATACTCTCTTACGTTGCTTTCGAGTCCTTCTGGTAGAAGAACACAAAGATGGACAACATTTGAGAATGAAAGAGCGATTGTGCTTCTCAAAAACAACAATCATAAAAGTAATTTTATTGGAAATATTTGTATGTAGTATGTAATGCACAATCTAGGCTAGCAAACAGGAAATTCTAAGTTAATAGGCTTAAAAATAATACTTTTTATAATTTCATGTATATGTATGTGTAGGTGTTTGTGTATATACACATATCACTTTTTGAATTGAATGGATTTTAAAGTCTAGCAATTTAAACAGTTCTTTTTGAGACAGAATCTCACCATGTCTCCCTCAGTAGAGTGCCATGGCGTTACAGCTCATAGTAACCGCTTGAGCTTAAACGATTCTTTTGCTTCAGCCTCCCAAGTAGCTGAGACTACAGGGGTCTGCCACAATGCCCAGCTTTTTTTTTTGTTGCTGTTGTCGTTGTTTAGCAGCCCCAGCCGGCTTGGAACCCGCCAGCTTCAGTGTATGTGGCTGGCGTCATAATCACTGTGCTACGGGTGCCAAGCCTAAACACTCATTTTTTGAATTGAAGAAATTCAGCACTGTTGCATACACAACCACAAGTTCACCTATCTAGATTAGGGTAGAATTTTGACTAGAATAAAAATTCCTGATTCTTTTTTTCAGCTCTTCTTTCCAATATATTCTATGATCTTTATCCATTGTATATGCTGAAACCTCCCATATTTACTTTAGTGATACAAAAACTATAAATTTGACTTTGTACTCTAAAGTAGTTGTATGAAGAAGTCTGCATTTTTTGTCTGTCTTGTTTCGTTTTAGTAGCTAAACAACATAGACACGATATCATAGGACATTAATGTGTTAAAAAGATGTTCTTACATATCTGCCTAAATTATGTATTTGATTAAAACTGCTATAACTGTTATGCCTTTCTAACCAGTAAAATGAATCTCATGCATCAAGGTAATGACTTAGACCTTTAACGTGATACATTATAAGTTACAATATCTATAGAAATGAGTAAGGAAAGAATAATTATAAAGGAAGTATGTGCATGAGAAAACATTTGCACTTAGAGACGTGTATTTAACTAATGCCATTATTTTTATGTGGCCTGTGTATTCTTAGTAACCACTGTGATGTTTTTTAACAACTATAAGACATTATAAACTGTTAAATGTGAAAATTAGGGCTTACCAATGAGAAATATTTTAAATTTCACTACTCTTAATCACTTTATATTTGTATGTCAGAAATATAACAATCAATTCACTTACAGCTAGTCACAATTTATTTTCTAAGGCCAGCTTATGGGTCTTACTAGCTTCATTGTTTTTATCTTATCAGCAAGCTGATTCTACAACACTGATTATCAATAATTTATGGGGGCAAGACATGATTGCAAGAGAGACTTTACCTAACAATTGCAATCAGTGTAACCTGGCTTATTGTACCCTCAATGAATCCCCAACAATAAAAAATAAAAAAAAAAATACTGAAAATGTGCATATGTCTATATATACACACACAGAGGGTACTAAGAATGTATAAATATTTTTATAGTGCGGCGCCTGTGGCTCAAAGAAGGGTGCTGGCCCCATATGTCACAGGTGGCGGGTTCAAACCCAGCCTTGGCCATAAACTGAAAAAATATATATATATATATATTCTTCCTATATATATAAAGGAAGAATGCTGTATTAAAATTGTAATATTCAATATACACTGACAATGTTATCTAGAATATTGTACCTTATATCTCTTGTAATAGCAGAAGTCAAATGTGATTTGAGTATTGATAGATACGTACTTTAAATGCATGAAAAATTCTTCAGAATTGTTATTCCATTAATTAAGTTTCTGAGGATATTTGGTTGATATATTTTATGTGAAACCCCAAAAGTTCTCACACATTATGGATGCAGAATCAAAGGACAATTCTCTGACCAAAATTTTATCAGCCTAAAGATGGAACTCAATGGAAAATCAGGTATAAAGTTCAAATCCTAATCAGTATAGCCTGAGATAGAGAAAAGGATAGGGGAAGTTGAAAATAAAATGGTTTTAACAATAAATTTAGTTACAATCAGTCAATGTGACTTAATGGTGACAGAATGGAGCCAAGAGCATTAAAGAGATTGATGTGGTGGATCATAAATTCTCAAACACAACAGCAAAGCCAGTACTGTAATGACATTTCTTTATACAGTTGTCCCTCAGTATACGTGGGGGATAGTCCCAGGACTTCCATAGATACTGAAATTCAAGGATTCTCAAGTTCTTGATATAAAATGATATAGGACTTTAAGAACCTATTCATATCCTCCTATACACTTTACATCGTATCTAGATCATATATGATGCCTGTTACAATATAAATGCTATGCAACTGGTTGTTATCTTATACTCTTTAGGGAGTAATGACAAAAAAAAATTGTACATACTCATCATAGACACAATATTCTTTAATTTTTTTTTCAAATACTGTGTTTTTAATCCACAGTTTATAGAGTCTACAGACACAGAAGGCAGGGATCCAGAGGGCACACAGTATTTATATTGTACTGAAGACTACAAAATGCTTTCAGAAGTATAGTCTCTTTTTATTTTACTTTTAATCTTTACAACACACTTATCATTTTGAAAAGTAAAGCGCTCCTCCCATTTAGATTAGCAAACAAACTTTCAGAGAAGTGAAGTGGCCAACCCACTTAATAGTGAAGTTACCTGAAGTGCAATGTTAAGCAAGAGTTACCACTTAATACTAGGCCCCACCCATCTTGCAATCTCTTCACAACCCTAATTTTCAGTCATGGACATGATAATGCTGATAATGATATTAAAGGTAAATTGATTTATTGAAAATTACTATGCTATGGCTTATGGGAATACATTGAAAAGTTTTATGATGTTTGTGATTTTTTTAACTGACATTCCCTCCAAAGATATTGTTTCCAACAGAGAGTAAAAAGATTGTTTCTTTCCACAGGGTAATGGATTTTTTAAAAAAGCCAATTACATGCACAACAATGATCTGAATAAACAGTATTCTGAACAAAGCCTCTAAAATTAGAGAGCCTGACAGCAGTGAAGTGTGTGTAATACAGAGAAATGTCTTATCTGTTTGTTGAGTGTGAATTATTCAACACATATTTTTTTTTTCAAAAATACACTTAAAGGAAGTCGCATACAATACAGTTGAAAGAATCTATCCCTATAATGAACTAATAACATGCAAATGAGCATAGGCCTTGAGAAAATAAACATTTACACCAAGTCAAACTAGGGAGAAATGCAGCAAATTAAAGATAAAAACACAAATCAGATTAAATGCTAATATTTTATTCACACCTGACTATGGTCATTTACTTAGTCCTAAGTAATGAGAAAATTGGAAACTCTGGCTTCGATTCTGTTTTTGTTTTAGAGACTATTAGAAAAAAAAAAAAATCCAATCTGGAGCTCTCAGTAAAACTGTATATCAATGTACATGTTATATCACATGGCCTACTGAGAATGTGCCATTGACTTCTCAAACTCAAAACTTATAATTTGAACTAATTATGTACCCTGTCTCTGCAGAGTATCTCCTCCTATGATTGCATGTTTGCTGAGAGGCACTATTATAATCCACACTGTTCCTAAACTGCGATCCTATGTGATTTATGTGATTTCTCCTTCTCTCTCTCCCTTTTTTTTTTTTTTTCTTTTGCAGTTTTTGGCTGGGGCTGGGTTTGAACCCGCCACCTCCGGCATATGGGGCTGGTGCCCTACTCCTTTGAACCACAGGTGCTGCCCTCTCCTTTTCTCTTAGCCATAGCCGAGATATCAGCAAATCCTATCTTCAATGTTCCCAGTAGTTTAGAACCCACTTACTTTTCACCATCAAACTATCATTATATCAGTCAATAGCTTCAGATCTTGTTTCAGTTATGAAAATATCTCCGCATTCTAAGCTTTCTATTCCTCTCTAATTATTTCTGCACTCTATAGCAAGAATAAATTTTATCCCAAATGTATAGCAGTGTCTAGTTAATATCCCTTTTATCGTTCCTCATTCCCCTCTGCCTGACTCTCTGACATTCTTCAAGATGTTTACTATGCTTACTCATCTGTTAACATCTCTCCCCAGTTTTTCACATCTTCCCTCCTAAACTCTCGGCACACTACACTTAAGCTGAACAAAACCCACTGCTGTGCTCTGGCCTACAAGGCCTTCATGCCATTGCTTCTTTTCTTCCATTTCTTTGACACACCAAGAAAATTATTTGTCTTTTCTTTGGCAAACCTTTCTTTTCTCTGCCCAGATTAGGCTCTGATTAGATTAGCTCTGATTAGATCACATGCTCAGATATTCACATAAGATACTCTTCATACTTCCTTTCCACTTACTGTACTAGATGGAAATTGCATAATCTCTTTTCTAACCAGACTGTAAATTTCTGGAAGTTTTAGATGACATATTATAAGTTTTTGCCCATCACCACATTCTCAAAAATCTTCCCATTTCAGTTTATTTTTAGTGTTTATGTAACCTCAATGGTTACTGACATAAATATTCATGTATACTAGGTAGAATGATCTTTTAACAGTCAAGCACAGGTAAGGAAAGCTCATAGCAAAGTGATGGAGTTTCCATCTTTATCTCTGTTTATAAAATCTGTGATTAAACAAGCTAAGTCCCTAAAGTCAAGAAACTGTAGATACATAGAGTTTCAGAGATAATTTCTTCTGGGGGTGGCAGTTATTGAAATCAATGTCTACAGAACTATAATGAGGGTTAACCCAACATATAAGGATATTAAATTTTCTTCTTACCTCTGCTTATTTTTCAAAATAGTTACTCCAGTGCAGGTCAACTACACAATGTAGTTGTATACAAATATCTACGTGTCAAATTCATTTGCAAAACATTCTTCAAATTATCTGACAATATTATGAAAGGGAGCAACAGAAGCAATTTAGAAACTTCAATTCATTGTCAAGCAGCATTGTAGGATTCAAATTGCATAATATGTATGTTTATTTTGTATGCACAAATTCTACATATCTCATATATGTATTTATAATTGTAAAATATGTATTATTACTACGTATATAAAAATATATGTATACATGATGCAGGGAGAATGGGGACCGAAGACCCCATTCTTGGCAAGGGAAAGTACTCCCAGAAAAGGAAGAAAATTAAAGAGTAAGCTGAGTGAGTTGGAACAAAGAAAAATGTAGTTTACATTTAAGCTAGCTATTGCTAGCAAGCTTCCTGCCTTTTCTGAAATTCTAGCCTGTTGGGGATATAGCTTACAAACACACCTCCTGGGTCTGTGAGCACTCTCAGGAAAAAATGGCTATAGAAGAGACCATGGCAAAGACTTAGAACAGTGGTTCTCAACCTGTGGGTCACAACCCACAGGAACTGTATTAAAGGGTTATGTCATTAGGCAGGTTGAGAAGTGCTGACCTAGAAAGAGACATTAACTGGGTTGTTTCATGCTTGTAAATAGGCAAAGCAGATACACATTGTGGAGATTTGCATTTGCCTGGGGCAGAGATCAAGGGAATAGCTAGAGCCCAGCCCTGAGATATGGACAGAAGAGCCTATATCCCTTATTGCAGAGGAAGATCCTCTGTGTGGTGATGGGAGGAAAATTCCTCCTTCCCACCTATTCCTCAAAGAAGATTAATGTGGGTGGCATTTTACTCCAAAGGGAACCAGCAGAGTTTAACACCTCCCCAGAAATCTCTGTGTGTGATCTCAAGCTGGAAGCTCTCCCAATACTAGGCTCAGATTTCAGATTTCTCAAGGCCACCCTTAAGACCACCCTTAACAACAATAGGAGCTGATATTCTCACTCAGAGAAACTTCTGGCATCTTTGTTGCCTCCCTCATCTTACCCTCTGGGCAAATAGACTTCAATAAAAGCAGCGTGGAGCAAACACTCGTTGCCATTGCCAGATTCCCACCAACCGGCAATGGACTCGTGAGCTCCCACATTTTTTTTTTTTTTTTTTTTGTAGAGACAGAGTTTCACTTTATGGCCCTCGGTAGAGTGCCATGGCATCATACAGCTCACAGCAACCTCCAACTCCTGGGCTCAAGCGATTCTCCTGCCTCAACCTCCTGAGTAGCTGGGACCACAGGCGCCTGCCACAACACCTGGCCATTTTTTGGTCACAGTTCAGCAGGGGCTGGGTTTGAACCCACCACCCTCGGTATATGGGGCCGGCGCCCTACCAACTGAGCCACAGGTGCTGCCCTGAGCTCCCACTTTCAATTCTACTCTGTCTCATGTCTCTTTCTTTACTGTCATTTCTGACTCTATGATTCTTTATTTGTTCACCACAGGTTTTCACAGATCTTAGCAGACCCTGCCCCCAGTGCAGGCCCCCAACATGCATTATCTAAATATATTATTAGTATAAAATGATGTGTGCATATGTGTAAATGTGTGTGACTATAATACATCCCATTTAATGAAAATAGACTCGAAATAAATCAAAAAATCCTAGATAAAATAGATTCTATAACATTCTGGAGAACTTCTGAAATGAAGATCAATGTCACTGGTAAAATGATTCTTGTATCTTCCCTTTTCCTCTGAAAAGGGTATAACAGATTATTTCTACTAAATAATGTAGTGAAATTTTATTAATTAATAAATGCTTTCTAAATACCTATTAGTACTAGTACTGTGTAATAAGACATACTGACTCGCATATCACCGTAAGTATTAAAGCATATGCTGTTGGCTAGCATTAATATTTATATTAGTAGCTTAATGAAACTTTTCAGAAAACTGCCTATATATACAATATCTAAAATACATCTCCAGGCATCCACTGAAAATATTTAAAGTAAATTTTATGCAAGAAAATAATTCGAGATTAGAAGTCTCTTTTGTAAACTGTTAAAGAGAGTACAGTCTTGGAACTCTCTTCTCAGTATTAAAGTTTCAGATAGCACCTAAGCCTCTTTGATACCTAGAAAATTGTTTTTTTTCTTCTCCTCTTCGAGCAACCACTTACACACAGTGTCATCTGTATTTTGAAATCTACTAATCTAAGGCGCACACTTGTAATGCAGCATAACTTCAAGGGACTGGGTAAGTATATAAGGAGTATATAAATCTAAACAAATAAATAAAAAGAGAAATATACCCATGCTTTACTTACACGCACGTTTTATTTCCCCCATCTTCAAACTGATTGAAAACTAACCTATTTTTCAAAGCTGAGGATGACATTTTTTATTTGGTTTAGAATTCTATGATATGTTGATTTGAAAAAAAATGCAGCATAGGAGTCGTGTCTCTTCTCTCTTTGTGACAAAAATCCATGTTAACAGCCAATTGTGAATTTCTGCTTTAATATTGGTTTGTATTTTTTGCTATATCATAACTGACAACTAACCTCTTGATTCTACAAAATTAACATAATCTTGGTGTGTTGAGAAGATACAAAAGGATAAAATAAAATAGTGAATTATTTTCATGTATAAACATTCATTCACAATAATTTAAAAGTGTATGTAGTGTAAAACTCTCTGTATTAGTAGGTTCGTTATAACAATTGACAACCTATAATCCAGTGACTACATATTATTTTTAGTATCACGACATCAACAAGGTAGAAATCATTGTCTGAATTTTACAGCTGATAAAGTGAGGTTTACTGAAGTCATTTGCTAAAATTATGAAATTAGTAAATGGTAAGCAAGATACTTTACACTTTAATCTTTCTGACAGCCCATGAGATCTGCTAATCCTCTTGGTAAACTTCATCATGTAACTTTAACCAGAAAATAAGCCTTCCTAAGGTTATGTTCGTCAGGATATTTTAAGCTCAAAAGATTAGTCTATGTCACTACATTTCAACATTATGCTCCCCTAGAAGACAATTTAAAACATATATATGTGTGTGTATATGTACAAATACATATATACATAAATACATATATACAAATACATATACATATATACAGATATATACAAATATACATATATACACACACAAATATATATACACACACACACACACAAAAAGCTGGGGTATTAAAACTAATGTATTGGACTAACTTATGTTATTAAAGAATGTATGTACTTTTTACCTTAAATATGTTTGTCCTAACATTTTTTTTTTTTTTTTTTTTTTTGTAGAGACAGAGTCTCACTTTATGGCCCTCAGTAGAGTGCCGTGGCCTCACACAGCTCACAGCAACCTCCAACTCCTGGGCTCAAGCGATTCTCCTGCTCAGCCTCCCAAGTAGCTGGGACTACAGGCACCCACCACAACACCTGGCTATTTTTTGGTTGCAGTTTGGCCGGGGCCAGGTTTGAACCCGCCACCCTCGGTATATGGGGCTGGCGCCTTACTGACTGAGCCACAGGTGCCGCCCTGTCCTAGCATTTTTATTTAAAAAATCTAGACAAGACAGCTTCAATTGATGTTACACTTTAATAGCCCTCCTTATATGGCTTCCTAGAAAAATAATAACTTTAGAGGATAGGTTTGTGTGAATTTTCATAAATACTTCAGGGCCAACCTCATCAGTTTATCTGTAAAAGTGATGACTGGGTTAGATCAATTGGATAATGGCTTTATCTTATTTTCACAATTGAAATGCTTTGATTTTCTTCAAAGGCATTCAAGTTAATTGATAAGTGACAACAGAATGTACAGATTAATGTGTTGTATTTTTAAACCACAATCATTTCGAATTCAAAATGTATTCTTTCAGTCTCATGGCTAGACAAACGTGAACAATGTGAAATTTTCATCATTTTCCAAGAAAATATCAGTATTCACTTGATCAGTGTTTTCTCAGGTTTACAACACGTGACAATCAGCTAGCTTTCACCATTCTAATTCCATAGGGATAAAAACACATTGCCGTGTTTTCAAATGAATATAGATTGCCATATTAAAATATTATTACTGTAAAAATATGTACATAACTCAGCCTGGGTCCATTTGATATGAGCCAATTGAATTAGAATTCAAGGTTTCATTGAAATTCAGAAAAGTATGCATGTTTTTTCTCAGTTTCTGTCATAGGACCATAGAGCGTTAACCATCAATGTTAAACATTACTTCAAGTATATAATGCCAAAACAACCTGGAATTACATTTTACAAACAAATATATGTTTAATACATTTGCCATGCATTAAATAAATGTTAACATGTCTCTTGTTATTTTATCTTCTTAGAAAGTTATTTTGAACAGGATTATACCACACAAGAATGATTCCATGAATAAAAAAGCCATCTCAAAAATATAAACGGAAAGCATTCTCTTTAGCAAAATAGAAATTTGTGACTTATATTAAATATTTCTATTATTTATAGATAGCCGGTATTTTATGTGATCTTAACAATAAAAGAAGGACTGGGTCATGTCATATACAAATTGAGGAGGAATCCGTGGTATAGTTAAATGAAGGAAAAGTCATGTTATAAAAAGATGCTTAATTGAGGGTGAGAAGTCCATGCCTACCACTGGTATATAATATAAACTTCACATAAACAATAGCCCTTGTTTTAATTCCTTTGGTCTTTGAGGAAATAATGTATGTTTTGTACCCCGTGGTAATTTCTCCACCTGTGCTTTTGGCCCCTCTTTATTTTTTCCTTTGAAGGGACTTTGCTCCATCTGTAATCATAGTCTTATTATTTTCACTGCTTTCCTTTCTCTATATGTTTCCATCAAAATATTAAAATGCTTGATACTCATCCATTATCAAAATAATCCCCTCCAAGCCTACACCCTCATGTACACCAGCTATCATTCTAGCTCTTGTCTTTCATTAATATCATCTCTTCTAGAAAGATATGTATTCCTTTAACTCTTGTTATTATTTAAAATGCTGTTTAATATTTTACTTGAATAGCTCTGTACACCATCTCCATTCATTTCCACTTTGAGAAAATTTGGGGAGTAGGGAAACAGGTTTGAGAATCATCAAAATTTAAATTGTTCTTGGAGCAAGCTGTCTGCAATATTACAGAATAATAGTAGGAATGGATTGACAATTGATGCTGTTTTATGACAGATTACAAAAATGGCCACAAATTCTTTCCCTCCTTGTGTCATATCCCCCTCTGTGAAATCTTGCTCTTAATTATGACTGTGAGTCCAATCGTGTAGCTTGCTTTGTTCAATGAGATGTCGACAAAAATGACAGTAACAAAGGCTGAATGGAGAGATTTGTCCCTTTTCTTGCTGATTTGAGATTCCTACAAATATCCTTCAATCCTGAAGCCAAGGCTGGCCTGCTAAGGAATGAAAAGACAAACAGCTCTGAGTACTTCCATTAGAAACAGGGATGCCCTGCTGGGAGGCAGCTGACCACAGACAAGTGAGGAAACCCATCTGAGATAGGCTGAGCGCAATCACAGTATCAACCCAAAGAATTAAAGAAGCACAAATGTTACATTATGCAGTGAATGATTACTTATATAGAAATTGGTCCTGCTATCACAAAAGCCTAAAACATGTGGTGCTGCCTTTAGAATTAGGCTTTGGTTGGCAATGCAAAAAGTCAAAGGAATTGTTAGTAAACACATGCAAATGTCCAAAACAAAAGAAATCAACAACAAAACAAACAAATAAAATGATTGAACTACAAAAGCAAGAAGTAAATTGCTACAGCAGAAAAATGGTGACCTAGGAAAGCATAAGGTAAAACTGTTCCTTGGGAACGGAACATGTGGTGAAGAATCCTCAGGGCACAGTTTGCTGTCACCATCATGACTCATGCTAACATCTTAGCAGTTTTATCCACCATCAGTTTTGCACCATCTGTACAAATGTGAATGCAGTAAAATAAATAAATAAATGAATAAATAAGAATAATTCCTGGGTGTCCTTAGGAAAATAGCTTTTATTCGAGACCCCTTAGTAGGTTTTACTGTATCCCAGATATCACTTTGGAAAATTTGAGAACCATTTCTAGGAATTGCAGCAAAGGAGAAACTTAGAGTCAATCTGAAGGAGGTAACGGAACTGAGGTAACGGAAAACTCACGCTCCAGAGTAGTTACTCCCGGCTATATTTGACCCGGGAGATTTCAGAGTGACTATGGACAGTGACTTCTCTGCGTTTCCCACTAACCTGCCACTTTCTGAAAGGGGGGTCGGTCCACTGCCAGAAAGCCATCTTTGTCTCTGGATTATATCCTTACTTAGTGTTTGAAATTGTGCAAGGAGAGGGGAACAAATATATTGTCTTTCCTAAGTCACTTGATCAGGAAGATGAGAATCCAAAAAGCATGTCAAAATATTGTAGAGATCATGAGATTCTGGACTTTAATCCAGATGTTGTGATTAAATAACACTTTTAGTGGTACTGAAAGCAGTGGATATATTATGCTTATGGGGTGGGTGTCCTATGGAAAGTTTGTGGCCAGAGGACCGAATGTGATAGTCTGTAAACACGGCCACACCTTCTTCCTCACCCTCTTGCCATGTATCATAAATAGAACCTTAGCCTGACTCTGGCCTTGAGCCTGTATGCCTGACTTTGGCCAAAAAGAAATTGGTAACAGGTACAATATAACATATTATTTAAAAGAGCTCGCAGAGTAAGGCTTTTCTTTCTTGTTGCTTTTAAGAACACTGTGAATAGCGTCATGAAGAAAACCTCAGGCTAACATATTTAAGGGTGAGAGTTATATGCTCCAGTCATCCTTGCTGAGCTAGATGACTCCTAATGAACAGCAGTTGACCACAGAAAAATGAGTGACACCAGCTTAGGCCAGAAGAACTACCTAACTGAGCCCAGTGAAATCACCTTGGCTCAGAATCAATAATTACATAAATAAATGTTTGTTGTTTTCAGTGACTAAATTCTGCAGAGGTCTGTTACTAGACTAAAGCTAACCAACGCATAGAGTCACACGCTATTTGTCCCATCTACGTGGAGGACCAAGTGTTCTTAACAAGTAATTACATTATATTTGCTCATGAGTTTGCTGCTTTTGGATTGTCCTGTCTTGCTCTATCTTAAATGGTCTTAACTCATTCAGTGCCCTGAAGTGTTCTTTTAGCTCTATTTTTTCTATACTACTTTATGAAAAATCTATGTCAATTGATTTGTTTATAACCATAACATAACCATAAATGATATAATCTTAAGTAAAGGAATGATTGATATAAGACATAATCAGATACAAGGCATTAAAAATGAACTATTTAAAACTCATTTCAAATACGATATATAAAATATGCCAAATAAATATATATTTATACCAAGAAAATTAAATTAAAAAGAAGAATCTCTTCCATGCACGATATATCATTAAGACGTGAAGGACTGTGGAACATCTGCAAATAGCTTTTTCTCTTGACAAGGGAGGTCGAAGAATTTTGCACATTAGCACATGTATAGCTATACTTTTTTCCTTTTAAAGAAATGCATAGGATCCCATTATATTTATCTCATAAATTATTTTTACTAACAATAGCTAGGCCATTTGTAGATTTGTTATTGTTATGATATTGTGAACATGATAACTTAGTTTCATTTATTTGGTTTGGTTTTGTCTTTACAAATTGTGTCTCAATGGGCATACTTATAAACACATTTTGCTTAACTTGTGAGACTACATTTCTGGACTTACTTTCCAGAAATGGGGTTGTGTCAATGAAGATCCCTTATTTTCTCACACAACTATTTGTTTGTTTGTTTAATTTTTACCCTGTGATAATAGTATGCATCACCAAGAGATCTGGAAATTCCTTCAAGATGGTGTCCTTATAGGAAGTAGGTGGTCCACAAATACTTGAAACTATTTCGTTTTCATAGGTAAAATATATTTATAATGTGAAATAACATACAAGTAATGACATTTTAGTGCTTCAGTTTCTTTGAACAAATATATTTGTTTTTTAATTTTTGTTTTTCTTTTTTTAAATTTTTATTAAATCATAGTTGTGTACATTAATCCAATCATTGGGTACAGTGTGCTGGTTTTATATACAATTTGAAATGTTTTAATCAAACTGGTTAACATAGCCTTCATGGCATTTTCTTAGTTATTGTGTTAAGACATTTATATTCTACACCTAGTAAATTTCACATGTGCACTTTTAAGATGAACCGTAGGTGTGGTCCCACCAATTACCCTCCCTCCACCCATTTTCCCCCTTCCCCTCCCCTCCCTTTCCCCTTCTTCTTGGGCTATAACTGGGTTATAGCTTTCATAAGAAAGCTATAAATTGGTTTCATAGTAAGATTGTACACCATGGAATATTATGAATATAAAGATTTATATTTTATGGAATATAAAGAAAGATGGAGACTTTACCTCTTACATGTTTACATGAATGGAGCTGGAACATATTCTTCTTAGCAAAGTATTTCAAGAATGGAAGAAAAAGTATCCAATGTACTCAGTCTTTATATATTTGTTTAATACATTATATGGCTAATAAGTCTAAAGTGTGCGGTATAACTAATCAAGATTGTACACTGTATTTTTTTATGTAGAGAATGATTTTTACTTTTTTAATATATATTATTTATATAGGAAATAACAATCAAAGTAACATGTCATTTTAATAAGCTTGTTCAAAGGTAAGCTTTTGCTCATTTAGCAATTACTTAAAATCAAATTACAGGGGAAACACACACAAACACACACACCCCTACGCTCCCTCAAGTATGTTGTGTAGATTCAGTCACATGTTCATGCGTTCCTGGATCATCAACACTGACTTTCTAGAAACTATCATTCCTACATATATGTCTCATTTCCATGTATTTGTGTACAGTGCCATGCAAAGCACTGTTTAAGATACACAGAAGCCCCTGTCTTCTTCACCTGTCTTACTTACTTTGGCCCAACCACTATTTAAATCTATTTTCTTTTAAACATTGAAGTTCTCAAAAAACAAAATTAATTTTGATAAACAGCACATTAATACATACAATATTGAATCATGCCAAGGCACAATTTGTAGTTCTATTTAGAATTTAACCTAACTGACTTCATAGGAGGGAAAATTAGCTGGAACAAATAAATAAGACAATATCCTCCCAAATATTCTAGTTGCCTTAAAAAATGTAAGCCCCAAATTTAACTAAATAGCTATTGAAATATTTAGTTTGTGGATAAATAACCTGGCATTATTTCACATAGCTTTCATAGGCACACAGATGGATTAATTTACTGGCAAAGCAAATGAACCTAGATTTCATTGCAGTCTCTCAACCTGTTTGAACAATTGGAAGTGGATAATATTTTTCGCAATGCAATTAGTCATATCACCACAGTCATCTTAAATTGGATTATTACACAAAATAGAGAAAACAGGATTTTTAGACAAAACCACAGAAAAGGGCAAGATGTAACTCCTGCCAGCACAAACTCAGGTGACATTTCATAGAATGAAAGTGTTTCTTTCCTTCTGCTTCAGTCTTGGCGCCCTCACCTCAACCTCTCCCACTCGCTAACCCCTTCCTTCTCCCTCTCTCAGTCCCTCTCCTCTCCCCCCGTGGTATTGCTTTTCTTTTCCTTCTTTTCCCACGCACAGACGGATGTCTGAAAAAGCATACGGAGATCCAGATTCTATCAATTATTCATAGAATGCTGAATAAAGGAAATAATTTCTGTGTGAACTAGATCATTTAGCTAGTGAACTAATCATTTAACACAAAGCTATTTGTTCTTTTTTCTTCATTCTTTGTCTTTGTATTTCTATATTAAGTACCTGCAAGAAATTCAATACAAACATTGACTTTCATTTAGTCAATTGAATTACAGGATATCAAGATACTGCTTCTTTCTAAGAAGTCTTCTAATTATTTTAGGGTTAGAAAATCAGATTTCCTGTGTCTACACCAAAAATATAAGGCCCACCTTGCAAGACTGTAATTCACCCTACATATTATAGAATGAATATGTATAATCTAATATGTAAAAGACATTCAAAAGGATGGCTGGCACATAGAAAGCAGATTTCAGGTTTATATTTAACTCTGAGAAACAGATAAAACTAAGTATACGATAAAACTTAAATTTGTCTCTCATGTAACTGTGTAGAAAGATACATGTTATCCAGGAAGATATGGTAGCTCTGCTCCAAAAAACTCTCAAAGGAAAAGCTATCTCCATTTCACAATCTGTCTTCTCTAAGGTGTTACCTTGTTTATGTGGCCTGAGGTGGCAACTGGATGTCAATCCATTGCACTCACTTCCTACAAGCTGGATGGAGGAGGGGAAGGTAGGAAGGAAAGGTTGTATCATCTCTATTTTTATTTTATTTTTTTTTTATTGTAGAGACAGAGTCTCACTTTATGGCCCTCAGGTAGAGTGCCGTGGCCTCACACAGCTCACAGCAACCTCCAACTCCTGGGCTGAAGCGATTCTCTTGCCTCAGCCTCCTGAGTAGCTGGGACTACAGGCGCCCGCCACAACGCCCGGCTGTTTTTCGGTTGCAGTTCAGCCGGGGCTGGGTTTGAACCCACCACCCTCAGTATATGGGGCCGGCGCCCTACCGACTGAGCCACAGGCGCCGCCCCGTATCATCTCTATTTTAATGAAGGCTCCAAAGCCATTTACCATATTTGTGCTTTCTTTCCACGGCCTAAAACTATGCACAGTGCCCCTCCTAGTTTCACAAAAAACTCCTGAAAATATAGTTTTTATTTTCAGAAATAACATACTGAACTGAAAGTTGAGAGTTTCTTTCTAGAGGAGAGAGCTGCCATTGAAAGACTACTGACAGGCTCTGTTAAACTGTTCACTAAATTTTACCAAATGTTATTAATCATTTTATATCATAAGAATGATTTCAGGAGTTAACTTGACAGAGCAATTTCCAAATATTATAGCTTTCTTCCAGTCCAATTCTGAAAGAAGTTATTCTATAATATTCCGTAAGGACAAATAGACAGATTTATCTATAGGGGAAACTCAATGTCCACTAAAAGTCTATAAATTCTTTTACATAGATATAAACATTACACTAGAAAGTACATGTGATAAATGATTCACTGTAGGATTTCCAAAGTTATATAGAGAAACGGACAGACAGGGAAAGACAAAGACAGAGACTTTCTGTCTTTCTGAAAAGGAATCAGAATTATGCTATGTGTATAATATCAAAATTATTTCTAGCCAACTAACTGTTGCCTATATATGAACAGATGTGATATAGATAGATTGATAAATAGTTATAGGCTTTGATTATTACTATGTGCTTGGCCTTGGGTGCAACACTCCACATGCATTATAATATGAGTGGCTAAAGAAATTAAAGCAGAAAAAAGTGGAAAACTCGAAAGTCCAGCACAGGCAGGTGTCCTGTCTAGTGCTCGGTCTGCCTTGATTTTAGAGCAGTTTGCTTCTCTCTTCTTGTATATCCATGTACCAGCTTTAATAAAATCCCTTATTAAACTGGGAGAATAATCTTCCTTTAGGAATATATTGATGATCACAATAACCTTAAACCTGAATCACTTAATTCCTTAAAACATCAAAAAATCTGACTTCAGACATTCACCATTTTTGTTTTTACTAAGTACAAATGATTTCTCACATAATGTATCTTTATAATAATCTCCCGAGCTACTCACATATCTTCTTGGTTAGTCCCAAATTTCCTGTCAATCAATATTCTACCTTCTCTTAAAATTCTGCTTTCAATTCAACCCCTTAAATTATAAAAACTAAATGTAAAAGTACAAGAAAGTGTAAGTTCATGCTGCCTAATTCTAAGGTAACTTTCATTTTCATAATAGTACAATGCCTCTAATTCATAAGGGGTTTAAACGAATTTTATGGAGGAAGACATCAGTATTATCAGTGTTCCTTTTCATCTGAGATTTTTACTCTCATATTCTTTGTACTATTAAAGCATTTCACTATATGAAAATACTGCAATGTTACTAAGAGCCATTACTATTTACATGCATCTTATCATGATCATTGTTGTATAATTTAAAAAATAAGCTATAATGCCATTTATGCCAAAATATGATTTTTAGCTGTCACTAGTTTGCACATCTTTCTATGATGCTTATTTTTTTATATCTCCTGTTAGCATCATTCTGTAGCTTCCAATACAGTGTTGTATATATATAGCATTGTTATGTCAGTCAGTGAATGCTCTATAAACTAAATACGAATTTATTAGATCACTGTAACAAAACCTTGTCCAGAGAGATCATTCTCTCTTTTTTGTTTTTCTAAGCAGAGATGTTTCATGTTAAGTTACCCACATTGAGATCTATTGAGTTTTGCGATCTTTGCAACAGCTGTAACACGTTCTCATGACAAACTTTGAAAGTACTAGATTGTTAGTATCTGTAAGACTGAAACAACTGATTGGGTAATTATTTTTATTTTTATTTTTTTTTTTTGAGACAGAGTCTCACTCTGTTGACCAGACTAGAGTGCTGTGGCATTTGCCTAACTCACAGCAACCTCAAACACCTGGGTTCAAGCAATCTTTCTGCCTCAGCTTCACAAGAAGCTAGGACTACAGATGAGCATTTGAAAAACTGGCTACTTTTCTCTATTTTTAGTAGGGCTGGCGACTCCCTCTTGCTCAGGCCGATCTTGACTCCTGGGCTCAAGAGATCCTCTTGCCTTGACCTCCCACAGTGCTAAGACTACAGGAGTGAGCCACCGCACCTGATGTAATTGTGTAAAATTTATTGGCATGTTCAAAGTCATAGAGTCTTTGATAAGATGAATAATACACTATTAATAGTGCCAATCAAAAATGAGATCTTAGAGGGCTGCACCCATGGCTCAGTGAGTAGGGTGATGGCCCCATATACCAAGGGTGGCAGGTTTGAACCCAACCCTGGCCAAACTGCAACAAAAAGATAGCCAGGCGTTGTGGCAGACGCCTGTGCTCCCACCTACTCAGGAGGCTGAGGCAAGAGAATTGCATAAGCCCAGAGTTGGAGGTTGCTGTGAGCTGTGACATCATAACACTCTATGGAGGGCGACAAAGTGAGACTGTGTCTCTACAAAAAAAGAGAGAGAGAGAGATCTTAGAGATTTAAAATATTAATATAAACTCTGGTGAAGATACCTCCAGAATTATTCCAGGATAACTTTGGTTACAATAATTGCCAATTCCTATCATCAAGACTTTTTTCACTTCCCTTTTCTGTATTCCCAAGATCCTTTTAGTACTTAAGGAAATACTGGAGATATCTGCAATCCTAATGGGGAAGTGATTTTTGGCTAAATTAATCTGTTAGAAGTAATCTCCCACTGACTTACAGTATACTCTCGCCACACTCCAAAAACTTTAGCTATTTTATGTGTTCGAATTGCTGGTACCTTCTAGAACTAACAAGGATCACTTGAAACTCATGGGATCATTTGAACCTCATGGCACACATCTGAGAGATAAAAGAATTTTCTGTGGTACATCTCCTTTGTAAAAAGAAGCAGAAAACTGTTCGCTACCTTATGTAAATGAAATAGAATAGAGAAAATAAATTATTTCTCCCCTCCACAGGGAGAGGTAGTGATGCTTTGGTATCACCTACAAACATTCGTTTTTTTTTTTTTGTTTTTGTTTTTTTTTTAATTAAATCATAGCTGTGTACATTACTGTAATCATGGGGCACCATACACTAGTTTCGTAGACCGTTTGTTTCACTTTGTCACCCTGGTAGAATTCCTTGGTGTCACAGCTCATAGCAAACTCAAACACTTAGGCTTAAGGGATCCTCTTGCCTCAGCTCCCAAGGTAGCTGGGACTACAGGCACCTGCCACAACACTCGGCTATTTCTTAGAGACGAGGTCTCACTCTGGCTCATGCTGATCTCAAACTTGTGAGCTCTGGTAATCCACCAGCCAGGGTCCCCCAGAGTGCTGGGACAACATGTGTGAGCTACCACATCCAGCCCAACATTAGGTTTTTTGAAAAATTATTAGGACAATTACTAGAATTGAAATATAAATTAGTAGATTGAAATAGAAAATTCGCAAAAAAAAGGAACTTTGACGTCCACCTTTATTAACCTAGCATTTTCTTCTCTATTCTTTTTTTCTTCCTGAGTCATGTTATTATTGAAAATCAGCTCTGAGAGTATGTGTCTGCCTCCTATCTTTCAGGGCATATGCTAAGTCTGAATAGGTACATTGCAGGAAATTGTTACTAAGCAATCAGGAATTTATACCTGAAATAAGTGACTGTCATCCAGTAGAAATATTGGCAAATGAAATTGCTTACCATCGCATATGAAGGGAGAGGGAGTGAAGCTTTGGTTTTGTGCTTCTTGCTTGCCAAGAGGCTAAACTTAGAAATGACACTTTTTTTTTTTCTTCTTACCAAATAGCCCCTTGCAAGCTTCTGCAGGGCAAACAATCTTTTGTGGTTTCTTTGTATTAAAGTGGTGACTTTATTTCAAATAAGAGTATAACTTAAAACATTTATCAGGCATATTACAATGTGACCCATTCATATGAAGAAATTAAAAGATCGAATGAAGAGAGATTCCTGTGCTTCTAAGTTTGCCATTGCATTAAAAGCCTAGTTAACATGGTATACTTCTCCATTATTCATATATTTATGCATTAAAAATTAGCTTGGGTTTTTCCTTCAATTCTGTCCTCCATTTTAAATGGGAAATACATATTGCATTACCCATTCTCAATTCAACAGGAAAGAAATGGATAGGCTTCGAGTAATCAAGCAAATTAAATGACTCAGATCAAGTACAGTCATGTACAACATAATCATGTTCCAGTCATCAATATATTGCACATGGGTTATGGTGAAGTGAAAAAATTCTTAGCTGCCATACCTTGTTAGTGTAACCCATTACTTACATGTTTGTGGTAATGTTGGTGTAAACACACCTCCTTGCCACTAATTATATAAAAGTACATATCCAATTACATATAGTACATCACTTGATGATGGTACTAAATGACTATGATACTGGTTTGTGTATTTTCTATACTTTTGGTCATTATTTAAAGTGTTCTTCTCTCCTTTTTCAAATAAGAAGTTAACTGCGAAACAGCCTCAGGCAGGTGCTTCAGAAGCGAGTGTATGATACCCCATGATCATATCAATGTATACAGTTATGATTTAATAAAAAAAAAAAGAAAGTCTTCCATTGTTGTCATAGGAGATGACAGCTCCATGCTGTTACCACCCCTAACAACCTTCCAGCAGGAAGAGATGTGGAGGGGGAAGAAAGTGATGTGGGTAATACTGACTCTCTACATGCATAGGCTAATGTGTGTGTGTGTGTGTATGCATGTGTTCGTGACATAGTTTTTACAGAAAGTTTAAAAAGTTTATATATATATATAAACTTATATAATAAGAATATAAAGAAAGAACATATTTTTGTATGGCTATACAATATGTTTCTGTTTCGAGGTAATTACTATTAGAAAAGCCATTAAAAATTAAAAAATAAAAAGCTTATAAAGCAGAAAAGTTACAGTGATCTAAGTTCAACTGAGAAAAGAACAATATATGTTTTTGTGAGACCTTCTCATTTTGTTGCCCTCAGTAGAGTATTGTGGCATCACAGCTCAGGGAAACCTCAAACTCTTAGGCTCAACGATCCTCCTGCCTCAGCCTCCTGAGTAGCTGGGACTATAGGCACCTGCCATTACGCCTGGCTAGTTTTTGTTTGTTTGTTTTTTTGTTTGTTTGTTTTTATTTTTGTTTTCTACTTTTAGTAGAAACCAAGTCTCCCTCTTGCTCAGGCTGCTCTGAACACCTGAGCTTAAGGGATCTTCCCGCCTCAGCCTTCCAGAGTGCTAGGATTACAGGCACCACACCCAGCCCATTGTTTTATAAATTTAGTGTAGCCTATATATACTTACTATGTTTATAAAATCTATAGTAGCATAAAACAATAGCCTAGGATTTCAGATTTACTCCCAATTCACTCATTGACTTATCAAGAGCAATTTCCAGGCCTGAAACCTCCATTCATAGCAAGTGCCATAGGCAAGAGTACCATTTTTTACCTTTTACACTGCATGTTTACTCTACCATTTCTATGCTTAGGTGTGTTTTTGATATATAAATACTTAACCATTGTGTTAATAAATTCCACATAATTCATTACAGTAACATGCTGTATAGTTCTGATGCCTACAAGTGCTGGGCTGTACCATAGAGCCGAAGTGTGTAGCAGACTGGACCATCCAGGTTCGTGAGTATACTCCATATCCTGTTTGCACAATGATGAAATCACTGAAAGATATTTCTCAGAATTCATCCCAATTACTAAGTAATGCATGACTGTATAAATAGTAAGATGTCTTATCATTTATGTAGAGACTTATTACTTATTACTCAATAATCACATATTTTACTTTAAAATGATGCTAAGTGGTACTTTATATAGCTGTAAAAATACACACATATACATAGCTCAATTACTAAACTGGTTGTTTGTTACTGCATCTTTTGGTTAAAGGTATAAAAAAAAAATCTGTTTGACTCTCCAACAATAAAAAGAATCAATGGCAAATTTCTTGTACCTGTCTTCATTTACACATAGAAAATTTTTAAACTAATTCTAAACTAAATTCAAAAAATCACTTCTTTTGGAAGCAGTTTTACACCCATCAGACTTGGTCAGAGACCCCTCTCACACGATTGCATCTGACTTTTTAATTTCTTTTCTTTCTCTCCTTCTCTCTCTCTCTCTCTTTTTAGAGACAGAGTCTTACTTTTTCTCCCTTGGTAGGGTGCCCTGGCATCATAGCTCACAGCAATCTCAAACTCTTTGGCTCAAGCAATTCTCTTGCTTCAGCCTCCCAAGTAACTGGGACTACAGGTGCCTACCACAATGCCTGACTATTTTTAGAGACTGAGTCTTACTCTTGCTCAGGTTGGTCTCGAACTTGTCAGCTCAGGCAATCCACCCTCCTCGGTCTCCCAGAGTGCTAGGATTACACGCGTGAGCCGCCATGGCTGGCCCAGACTTTGTACTTTCTTTTCAGAGCCTCATTGAAATTTTAAAGAACAAATTATGTCATTATAAACATAATTTTCCCTGCAGAATGGGAAAAAGTAGCCATCCTGACTTGTTAATTGTATCCACAGCACCTAGCGCAGTTTATGAGATTTGGTGGATTCTCAATAAAAAAATCATTCTTGGATTATTGATGATGTTGAAGCTCAGAGAAATGATTTGATTGTCATTAATAGAATTATTAAATAAGTGGCAAGGTTAAGCAAGAGTGCAGACCAAAATGCAGGTAACAAATCTTCTCTCCATATTTATACATTCAAATATGGTACCTATTTGCCACATGTTACTATTTATATTTGAATTTAAATTACTTAAATATAATTAAAATTTTAGGTCATAATTTATACTATCTACATTGTACATGATCAATAGCCTTATGTGGCCAATGGCTATTGCCCTAGACAGTGACAAAGAATTTTGGCACATGCACAGTCGCTCATGCCTTTTAACCCAGCACTTTGGGAAACTGAGGTGGGTAGATTGGCTGAGCATAGGAGTTCAAGATCAGCCTGAGCTAGAGCAAGACCTATGTCTAAAAATAGCTGGGCGTTGTGGCAGTTGCCCATAGTCCCAGCTACTAGGGAGGCTGAGGCAAGAGGATCAGTTATGCCCAAGAGTTTGAGAGTTTGAGGTTGTTGTGAGCTTAGACACAGGACACACTACTGAGGGTGACAAAGTGAGACTCCATCTCAAAAAAAAAAAAAAAAAAAAAGAATTTCCCACCTATGCAGCAAGTTCAATTGGACAGTGCTGTATATGTTTCGACTCTATTAACAAAGTATGGTATAGAAATAAATTAGTCCCATCTTAATACTGAAATATCAGTTATATTTACTATAGTGACTAGTTTTGAATTTTCTACTCTGAGAATTACTTTTTTAAAAATCCACAAAATCTTAAGCAATATCACTTCTTGTTGTAAACATACATGTCATAATCATAACATGTAGCTTAGAAATAATATCATGGGATAATGTGAAAATAACAATGAGTTCATAATTTATCTATGCTGATGACAGACACTAAAAAACTTGGGTTCATTTTGATAGGAAAGACTTTATTAAGACTAATAATTTGACATTGCTTGTGTCTACAAATCACAATGTAAATTGAGGATCAGATTAATTTGATCATCAGGGATAAGCCAAATAGAAAGGAAGGATGCATTATGACCTACCATATTAATTTGTGACATGTAAATTGATTCCATTATCTGATTAATCCATATAATTATTAAAATCAGTAGAGTTAAAGACAAGGCCATTGGATAGTAGCAAGTTATATAAATATAAAAACCTACTTCCCACTTTGGGAAAAATAACAGAAATAATAGCAAAACTTTGCTTTCTCCACTAAAATTCAGTCTGTTTCAAGATAATATTTTTGAAATGCCAAATTATTAAATAATATTGAAAAGTGTTATAGGGTAGAAATGATTTTAAAGGGTATAAGTAGCCTGAATTTGTTTAGAGAATAATCCAGGGTAAGAAAACAATGAATGGTAAATTTCATTAATTTCTATGTTATTAAATTCAGAAAGCTTTGCTAGAAATACAGACTTTTTAATATTTCAAAATGGAAAACTACTGGCTTCAATAAATGTAGACATTTTGTCTTTAGTATACGTACTGCTAAAGCTAGCACTGACATTTTGTCTTTCAAAATACTAAGGCTTACTTCCAAAGTTACCCTCTTCAATGTGTAGAATTCTCATAAATTGGTGAATCTCTTCATCTTATACAAACATTGAGGAAATAGGGGGTTCTCACTAATTACGTATATCAATGAAGTGTACATGAAAATGCATGTTCTCCAAATGTACTAGAAGTGATAAGCAAGATGTAATTCCCATTTAGATATCTGAAAGGAGGTTTTCTGATGAATCTGACAACCCTCCAGGTGCCCTGAATTGGGTAGTACATATCATCTGCATGTTTCAGAAGACTTGAAGCTTCTCTTTATCGATGAATACATACTAACATTCACATGCTAAGATGCTCTTGAAAGACAACTCATTTTTTGCATTCTTTCCTGTAAATGTTTATAGTTACAAACTTTCATGATTGAGAGATAATTACACATAATTATCTTTACCATGCTCAACATTATAAGTTTGATAAATAACTGTCTGCTCAGAAGCTAAATCCCATATCAGATAGAAGAGGAATTTCAGTCTACTATTTTCCTTCAAGAACATGAGACTTTTTTAAAACATGAGGTTTTTAAAAATAGACTGATATAGAGACATAGATCTGTGGAAAAGAGTAGAAAATCCATAGATAAAACTAGACTGTTATTATAATGTGATCTTTGATAAATCAAACAAAAGCATACACTGGGGAAAACAATACATATTTAATAAATGGTGTGAGAAAACTGATTAGCCACATGCAAATGACTAAAACTAGATCTGCATTTTATCAGTCACAAAAATTGACTCAATATGGATAAAAGATTTAAATCTCAGTCATGAAACCATAAAATTGTAGAAGAAAGTATTGGCAAAACTCTTGATGATATCAGCCTGGGGGAAGATTTTATGATGAAGAACATATTGACAATCACAGAAACATAGTAAAATGAATAAATGAGACCTGATCAAGCTAAAAAGCTTCTACTCAGCTAAGAAAACAACAATTAAAGCAAATAGACAACTTTCAGAAGGGGAGAAGATATTTGCATGTTATGAAACTGACAAAGGGCTAATAACCAGAATCTACAGAGAACTCAAACTAATCAGTAAGGAAAGAGTAAACAATCCCATTTGTCATTGAGCAACAGACATGACAGAACCTTCTCCCAAGAAGACAGATGAATGATCAACAAACATATGAAAAAATGTTGGCGGTGCCTGTAGCTCCAGGAGTAGGGCGCCGGTCCCATATGCCAGAGGTGGCGAGTTCAAACACAGCCTTGGCCAAAAACCACAAAAACCACAAAAAAAAAAAAAGAAAAAATGTTCATTTCTCTCATCAACAGAGAAATGAAAATCAAAACCACCTTGCTATAACACTTAACCCCAGTGAGAAGAGTCCACATTACAAAGTCCCAAGCTGCAGATGCTGGCATGGTGTGGAGAGAAGGGAACATTTATACATTGTTGGTTGGATTGCAAAGTAATATAGCCATTTTGGAAATAAGTATGAAGAATCTTCAAAGAGCTAAAAGTAAACCTTCCATCTGACCTTGCAATCCCATTACGAAGTATCTACCTAGAAAAAAAAATCGTGTACCATAGGACATTTGCACTAGAATGTTTATTGCAGCACAATTTCAATTGCCAAAATGTGGAAACAACCCAAGTGTCCATCAAGTCATGAATATATAAATATATTGTAGAATACTATAATTTACTATAATACTGTACTAATACTATAGTATACCATGGAATAGTACTCAGTCATAAAAAGACAAGGACTTTACATCTTTTGTATTTGCTGGATGGATTTGTAAAGCATCACAAGAATGGAAAAGTATTATGCACTATTGGGAGAAAAGGACAACCACAATCTAGTAGAAAGAGTGGGGGAAGGAGGGAGGAAAGAAAAGGGAGAAAACAAGGGGTTTGGTGTGCCATCACCTAACAGGCACAATTTAGGGGTATATGGCACACCTCTTGAGTAAATCGTTCAACTACAATTTGGACTTTACCCAACAAATGCAACCAATGTAAACTAATTATTTATACACTTATATCTATCTAAATTTTAAAGAAATGAAAAAATAGACTAACATATGGTGAAGTGCTAGAGGACACGTAGAATGGTAGGCCATCAAACTATGTGCAGCATACCATTTAAAATAGTTTTGTTTCTGGAGATTCTTTTACTTGGTATTAATAGGAAATCTTAACAACACAATGTGGGAACTGAATTGCTCCTTGAAGTACAGTTAATGAAAAACTCAAAAGCATGTACTGAAATATAAGATGATACATATTTAATTCAGCTTTACTAACGCTTGATAAAAAATGCTGGATCAAAAACTATCCACAATTAGTTATAATACCACAGTCCCTCTACAACTAGAAATTATTGCTCTTTGGACCTCCTCCATCATCTAAGCCAATTCTAGCCTATAGAGTTGCATTGATTTCATACTACCACTACTTAGTTCTTAAAACAACACACATTTATTATCTTACAATTCTGGAGAACAGAATTCCAGAATTAATTTCACTGGCCTAAAATCAAGATGTCAGCAGAACTCTTTCTTCATGAGGCCCTGGAGGTGAATCTATTTAGTTTCCTTTTACAGTTTCTAGAAAGACTGCCCCAGACCTTGGTTCCTATTCCTGTATCACTCCAACCTTTGATTGGAGCAGGCATTCTCACATAACCTTCTCTGACTTTTACCCTTCTGTTTTCCTCTTTTTAGGGCACTTGTAATTATATTAAGTGAATCTGGATAAATCAAGGGAATTTGCCCATCTCATTATCTTTAATCACATATGCAATGTCCCTTTTGCCACATAAGGTATAATATTCACAGGTATGGGTATCAGGACATGGACATTTTGAAGGGGTTACTAATCAGCATTTATAAAGATGCCTTTGAAAAATGTGTTTTATTTTGGTGGGTATGATTACAAGTAGACAAGTCTTGGTAAGCACAGCACAGCTTAGATTTTAGCTGGTGTTTTACCCACTTAGTCATACTTTTTTTTCGTAAGACAGAAAAATCACAATTTTATATATATGAAAGATTTGACAATATCTGTTTCTTGCTTTAAAATATACCTGTCATGCCTGTAAATATTTGTCAATATCTATCAATATATGTATATTATTTCTCTACTTTTGTTTTTATGTGATGTGTTGTGAGGTCATTGATATCACAGCCCTTACAAGAAGGATAGTTTTAAAAGATAATAAATTGGTGTAGTTACCTGAAAGTACGTTGCAGAAGGAAAGATGTAAAATCTTTTATTTGAAATTTTCTTTTGTATGCATAAGACAATAACTAGAATAAGGGGACTGTGGCAAAATATTGAATGGCATGCTATTGAAAATCTACAAAATTGCTTATAATTTTTTATTTTAATCTAAATGATCATTCTACTCCTTTAAATGCAGATTTTTATTTTATTAAGCTAAACCTGGTCAATGGCCTAAATTTGCAAGACATTTCCATTTTCAAATCATTCCAACTGAACGTACGTTAAATTAATCATTTTTATTTCCTCTATTTATTACAAGGACATACATAAGTAAGTACATAAATATAACTCTAGTATTTATCTTTCACTATTCTCATGTATTCCATCATGATAAAGAATTTGAAGTAATATAAACAAAAGAATGTCTATATATTAACATAAAACATGAATTTTTATCACCACTTTCAGCAAAACAAATGGCTTTATAAATTTTTTTGTCTGAAATATTTCAGTTAACTCCTTGATACCTGTACATGTTAATGCATATTACTATTTGTGATGATGCCTAGCACTAAAAGTTCTGAGAAGATCAATTTGTCTTGGTGAATAAAATCAGAACTTCTTTGACAAAGGATGATTTATAATAGCTGTGATTTCAATTAATAACCCATAATAAAAACAACTCTAAGAGCACAGATATATTTACTTTCAAAAAATAATTATGTGGGCGGCGCCTGTGGCTCAAGGAGTAGGGCGCCGGTCCCATATGCCGGAGGTGGCGGGTTCAAACCTAGCCCCGGCCAAAAAAAAAAAAAAAAAAAAAAAAGAAATTTAAAAAAAAAAATAATAATAATAATTATGAACGGAAACCTCATATAATTATATTTAATTAATGGTAAATTAATTGACCACTATAAAAACTGGTTCTTTAAATTTTGAAAAAATTGATTAAATCTAAAACAGTTAAGCAGTAGCATTCAAAACATGCTAGTTGAAATACAAAAATTGGCCAGACATTCTGATTCCAAAATGGTGGCACAGAAGGAAGCTGCTTTCACTGCATTCCAGAGAAAACCAATAACAAATTCAGACTGTTGAGATTATCTCCAGCAATACCTCAGAATTCAAATATAAAAATTATACATTTTCCAAGGCCACAGAAAAGTTATGAAAAATATAAGTAGGTGATATCAGAATTGCACTTACATATTTATGATTTGTACCCAAATCATACCTGTACCCAATCTGTACAGGTACCCAATCTTCTTGGCACTAAGTGCATGGGAATTTCCTCCTAAACTTCTGGTTTCTAAACTGGAAAAATTTAGAATGAGGTAGACAACCAGCTTCACCACCATCTTGGGTTTCCTGGTAAAAGACCCGTCCTTGCCTCAAACCATGAGAAGCTTTTTGAGTGCCTGAAGGAAAAAATATTCCTGGTAATGTACAGAGGACAGACCAAAGAGTAAAGACAAGATTGCCAAAATTCCCAGCCAGTACTGGAAACTTTAACTCAGCCAGAAGAGACACCAAAGCAGAGAACTGTTCAGCAGGGCCACACTGTAGGTGATAAGTTCCACAAGTCTTCTAGACGCAAATCTCTAACAAACTTTCCCACACTGCCAGAATATCCCCTTTGGAGACACTATCTAGTATGGAAAGGCATTAATTTAGCAGAAAAATAAAGAAATGAAAAAGGTAAACTACAAAGAGTCTCTAAGCAAATGTATCTCTAAGCAAATGTATCTAAATTCATTTGCTTAAAGAATCTCTAAGCAAATGTATCTAAAAAAATAATTTTCCTCTGGCTTTCTGACTATGATTTCAAATTCTAGAAATTATGTTAGAGCTTACATGTTGTAAAATATAATTTTGGTTATAAATTGTCTCCTTATTAACATTGTTGTAGCAGAATATTTTCATAGTGAGAAAAAGCAACTCAACCACCAGAAAAGGAATGATGAATTATCGCTTTCAATAATTAAATAGTACCAATATTTCATTGCATATAATTTGTGGGAATGGAATTACTATAAAAAGTCTGGTTTGAATTTTCCATGGGCCTATAATTCTGAGAATGACTATGATATTGGACATACAAATATTTTCATTTATAATTGTTGGTTAGTGTTAAAAAATCTTAATGCTTAATAAAAAATCTACATTATAAAGACAAAATATAAGAGAGCTTTTCTCCTAGGAATCTAAAAATAACAAGTCTCTATTTTTTAATATGTTAAGTGACACACTCAATGGCTGCATTTAATCTTTTTCATTGTATGTTATTCACAATTATGTCACGATAGTCATTCATTAATTCGTAAGAGGCTGTTTAATTGGAGAAAACAATTCTGGTACATGAAAAAAGTGACAAAAAAAATCTGAGATTTAGCACTCACATTGCTAACTCTTTGTTCCCCTTACAAATCTTTCCACTTGGGCTCCCATCACTTCCTTGCTATCTCCACAAATTCTCTACATCTTTTTTATCAACTGTATAGGCTTTGTTCTATATTGGAATTAATTTTTTAATATTTAAGATTAATATGAGAGTACAAATGTTTGGGTTACATTGTATTTCTAAGGTAAAGTTCAAGTTGTAGCTGAGCACTTCTACGCTATGCGTATACTTTACATTGTGTGGACTAAGTGAGAACTTGAGACTTTTTCCTCCCTCCTTCCCTTTCCCTTTTCCATCCTCCTCTTATGTTTTTACCTTTTTATTTCACATAGGTGATTTTAATTCTACAAGGCAGCAGTCCCCAACCCTTTTGGCACCAGACACTGGTGTCAGGGAAGACAACTTTTCTACAGACCCACAGGAGGGGATGATTTGACTATGAGAATGCAAGTAATTGATTTAGTATGAGCTCTGTACAGACAAACCTCTATGCTAAAGATATCTATATTTGCAGCTGCTCCCTCCAGTGCTAGCATCACCTCCTCAGCTCACCACAGATGACCACGTATGAGAGTCTCATAAGGAGCACACAATCCAGACCCCTTGCATTCACAGACTACGGGGGGTTCCTGCTCCTGTGAGAATCTAATGCTGCTGCTGATCTGACAGGAGGTGGAGCTGTTAGTGGTGTGAGGAATGGGGAGCAGCTGTAAATACTGATGAAGCTTTGCTGGTTGGACTGCGGCTCACGTCCTGCTGTGACACCCAGTTCCTAACAGGCCGTGGACTGTTAGTGGGGGACTGCAGAATAAGAAATAGAGATGCCTGAGGTCTCGGAGACCTCTATTTATGTCACATTGTGTCACTAGCTACTTTTTGTGATCTCCCTGCCTTTTATGCCTTTTATTCTGTTACTATTGCTTTACTAATGCTTATACACTATCAAGTGATTATCCCCTTGAAAAGGCAGTTGTGAAGAAGATCTACAGTAGACGTAAATTAGGAACTTTGAGAATGGATAGGGCTGAGGCAAGAGAATCGTGGAAGCCCAAGAATTAGAGGTTGCTGTGAGCCATGTGACGTCACGGCACTCTACCCGAGGGCGGTACAGTGAGACTCTGTCTCCACAAAAAAAAAAAAAAGAAGAAGAAGAAGAATGGATAAAGGGTCTGGAGTCTTATCAGACCCAGATTATTCCATGACTGACTAAAAGTGGTTAAGAGTACGTGAAAGGAATTCAATGTTCCATCCATGGTTTAAAGGTAACACCTGGTCTGAAACTTGGTACATAAAATATCACTTTCATCATTTTAATCATTTTAAGTTACTTGTGATAGAAAAATCTCATATAGTGGAGCTCCAATAGTACAATCAGTTAGTGTACAGTACTTAAATAAAATTCCCAAACATACTTTGTATACTAATGTTGTGATTTTGTATATTAATGTTGTGTATATCAATATTTTTTCCTCTATCTAGTAATAATAGCTCAGGACTCACATAGGACAACTTCATCTCATGCTTATTCAAGCAGAACATTATTTATGTGAATTCCTTTTCTCCTTTGAAGAAATGTTCCTGTTCTCAAAAATAGACTTATTGAAAAGTTCTACCACATAATACATACCTACATGAGCAACCTTCTCATTTGACATAGAAGTCTAACTTAAGATCACTGTTCTAGCAAAAAAATATTTTCTTGTGATTTATTGACTCTTCCCAGACTTTGTACTCAGGTTTACAGCAAAAACACTAAAATTTCACTAGGCCATATATTTTTAAATCATTGTGTAAAGGTTCAAGACAGCCTTTGTAAGTGATTGTTTAAGTCTGAGGAGAGAATGTCATGTGTACAATAATTCCAGAGTGACTTGTTCAATCCTAAAATTATCATGAAATTAAAAATTAGCATACCAATTAGGTAAGAGTTGATAATTAAAAAGTTTCAGGTCAATTAGGTGAGAAATTGTCAGTGTAAGAATTTTAAAGCAGCCCTGAGCTTTATGAATCCATCCAGTTTTTATACATGCCTCAGAAAATATGGATTTTGATTCCATGTTTGCATTTTATTTAAAATATATCCTCAAATTTTCAAAATCTATGATAAAACTACATTGAAATAAAGCAAGCATATTTATCTTACTTAGGTTGTATGTACATGTATACATCAATTTATAGTAATTAGAAACTATTGCCACATGACTAAAACAAATTAAGTAAACATTAATAGTAAACTGAAGGGTATGAAATAAAGTAGAATCTTTATAAATCACCACCTCCCTACATTGAACACCTACTTAATCGACCAAATTTTCATAGACCAAACATGCATTACACGTATGTATCAGCACAGCCGGCCTAGTTCCTTGTGTTAACCACCTTTAGATGTTGACCCATTTATTACAGTCTCTTGGGTGGTCAACTTACAGAGCTCTCCTGTCAATGGAAGAAAAAGTAAAGTGTGGATGACTTCATGAACATGTAAGAGAACAATAATTAGATTGAATTATTAACTATTTTCAAAGCAAATTAAGAGTCATAAGAGATTAAAATAATGTTAATGATATGTTAATGGAAAATATGGAATTAAAAGCATACTACTTGAAAGAAAACATACGGAATAAAAATTCATGAATCTTTAACTTCATCCTAAAATTTAGTTTATTTTGGAACATCACTGAACTATATATATTTCATCATTTTCTAGGTGGTTAATTTTATTAATTTTAAAAAAACTTTCAAAAATATTCTTTATTATTTAATGCTAATTTAAATAAAATAGAATAGTAGACAGTGCTTAATGTATTCTCCAGATGTGTTATTTGATCTGACTATACACACGGACACAGGTGTAAGTGCCCACAAACTCTTAGAGTCTTGCTGCATATTTTCAATCTCCCTTATATTGTCAGGGAAATAGCATTTCACGTACAATTTTCCCTCTGGTTTGTGGTTGTACAATTATGCTAGCATCATTCAGGTAAATATTTATCACATCCATCAAAATTTTATCCTCCTCAAAGGGACAGAATTATACAAAAAGAGGCAGCCTGCCACTGTTTTGTCCCGAAAGATGCACAGATCAAAGTTGCTGATGCTGTCATACCATTTTTTACAGTTTTTTTCCCAAGTAAAACTTCAGAAATGATGTTTACCTTGTTTGAGGACAGCTTTTAATCTTCCGGTTGAGAAACACGACTTGAGTGAAATGGGAATAACCTATAATTTCCAAAGTTGCATGTACTTGAGTTCCTAAAATTAGCATCATACACTGAGCCTTTCAAACAGAAATGCGTTACTGAAAAGAAATTTATTTTGAGGAATCTTTCAGATAATGGTTTAAAATAACTATACTGAATGAAACTTTTCTGAGTATTACCAACTATTTTTCCAATATAGACAGAATTTTAAGGGAAAAGAAAGACAATTTTGAAACGTGAACTGAACAAATAAAATTTATTATGTGAAGCACATAGGAAATCGGCATTTCTGTGAGAAAGTAAGAAGCAACTGTTTATTTCTTTCTTTTTTTTTTAGATTAATGATCTTTTTAATGTTTGTCTAGTTTCTAATATATCAGGAAAGGTTTTTTGCATTTATATAATAATAAAGGCAAATAACTTTTTAAAGAGAATCATATTAAAATTCTTAAGTGTTTACGTGCTGATACATATACAGTTGTTGAGAAAACTTTTTCTTTCAAAATTAATATTTAGAAGTTATATTTTCTAAAGTCATGAAATACCATTTCTTAGGCAGTTTTGTTTTGATCAGAGACCTTACTATTTCTCTAAGACTATGGATTAACACAAGTCTTTTTTTAGAGTAGAAAATGTAAATATGCTTTGGAAACAAAAAAAGTATTTCACAAACTTTTCTTAAATACTTTGTCTTAGATGTAGCACAGAATGCAACTGATGAGAGAGACTTGGATCAAATTAAAAAAAAAAAAGTCTTAAAATTCTGTGTTTAGAATATGGACTTTGTGGGGGAAATGAATAGAGGCAAACACCATCCCAAACCCGTTTCCTTAAATAAATAAATTAGACCCAAAAAGTAAGGATCAACTTTGAGGCTTAAGAAAATGAATAAGCAAGACGTGAAGGGGAGAGTCAGAACGCAGCTTCATTCTTCCCTGCTCCCCTCCCGCATTGCCTGAGTACACCACTTCTGTGGATTTTATTCCTTCATTTTCTTTGGATAAAATCTACAGTGTGTCACAAGAATTATTCTGGACACTTTTGGGTCAATAAAACCTCGGCTGATTTTGGCTAGAAGAAATTTCACCTGCATTCAGTCTCTTTTCATACATAACACATCCAATCCTATGTAAAACAAAACCAAATTTTTTGAAAACGATATTTTTAACTTTAGCCTCCCTTTTTATTCAGGTTTCCCTTCTCATTTCCAAAAATGAAAAGATGATTAAAGCTGGAGGAGAGAGATTAAGTGAATGGCAGGAAAATTTTCCTTTGACTGGTCTTTGACTTTGCCCTGGTGACTTAGCAGGTGCCCTGTGGACAGTGATGCTACTCAAATTTGTCACTTCTTTTAGATAGCACTGTGTCACCTTTTCAGAGTCCTCTCCCCTTCTCTAACATCTCATGCAGTTCCCTTTACATAGGCAAATGTGTCCTCCTAAAGACAAACCTGCTGGTTGCTTATAATTAAGTTTTAAACTTTTTGGCATCTCACGGTTCACTACTACCCTTATTTCCGATAGGTGCTCAAATGATCCCAGGTTCTTCTTTCTCAAGGTTCTTGGAAAAACACTCACCCTTTGTTTTGTGAAACACTACACAAAGAGGCAAACCCCACTCAAGCAACCTCTATTTTCTGTTTTCTCTCTCCGTAGTACAATTACCCTAATCTTTCAGCCTTTGGATTAGTGAAATTGAAGTTCTACACCTTTGCTGCATCCTTGAAATCAAAGGACATAGAAGTCAATTCTCCACGCAAACGTACCAAAGCTGCCTTTGCTAGGTTTAAAGAAGAGCCACAGTACACCAAAGCGCTCTCAGAAAAGCTCTTGCTCCATCCTTAACGACCTCAACTTCGAAAATTTCATAATGTCCAGTAGCTGTAGTGTCAAGTTTCAAAACCTATATTTAACCAACACATTTGCTAGTCTTGTTTGGGTGGCTTTATTTAAGAATATGGGCACCACTGTTTCACATTGCTTTCAACAGCAACAACAAAAGAAACGAGAGTGAAACCCTTCCAGCAGTTCAGCTTGTATGTAATAGGTTATTTGCATATAGCTTCAATGGAAGATTTATAAGTAAATAGATAAAGGACGATCTAGAAAGGTGTGTTTCTGACATAGTCAAGCTCTTCCTTGGTGCATCGGATGGTAAAATCCAAATAGAATTTAGAAAGAACCAAACAATGCACTTAGAATTTAGATAAGCAATAATAATTAGATAAGCAATAATAATAATAACTTTTGGTATTACGGAATATAGCTATAATCATCCAATTAATTTATTTCTTCAAATAATTTCTTCCCAAATTCTTTTTACTTAGATCATGACCATCCACAACATATAAATATTTTGAATCTGAAAATATCTTTCAAATTTTAATCACAGAATATGAGAAGGAATAACTCTAGAATGTAAGTTACATAATACAACAACTTAGGTCAAATTAGAGATCAATTTGTCGAGATAGGCAAGGTTTCTTTTTCACAGCTACCCTGAAATGAGAGACATGTTCTTTTCATTATAAATGTGAGTCGCCTGCATATGTGCTAAGAGCAAACTTAAATACAGACTATTCCTTCCTTTCCTTAGTATCCTGTATATACTTGTCATCATGCTCTGCCTCACAATATCCAGGAATGCTTACTTCCTTATACAGCTGAACATCATCATCATGAAAAGTGTACACATAGATTTTTGTGTAAGGGCCCGAGTAGCTACCGAGTCTATTCTGTGGTAGTATTTAGTTTTCTATGTATTCACTACTTTGTTGTTTTCAAGTGGCACCACATATCTTTTACTACATTATTCTCTGTCATTAAGTATTTTGAATATGTTTTTCTAATATAATTGGATTATTTTTATCAATAGGAACCAACTGACAGGGAGATCTAAACAATAATCATAAACAGTAACTTCTTTCACTTATCCAGTGACAACATCAAAGCTTATTCGTTACAAAAGAACAAGCCTCATGTATTGCTAATGTCATCTCATTTTAAAAATCTCAACTTAATGTAAAAAAATGATGTGTTTCATCAGTGAAGAAAGATATGCAAGAAGGATACTTTATTTCTGTATTAAAAAATAAATGTTTAGGGTGGCACCTGTGGCTCAAAGGAGTAGGGCACCAGCCCCATATACTGGAGGTGGTGGGTTCAAACCTGGCCCTGGCCAAAAGCTGCAATAATAAAATAAAATAAATAAATAAATATTTGGATGAAACCACAAGTGTATGCATCTAGTGTAAATTTATGAACTATTAACTAAATATGTGATCTTTTATTCAATGATTTTACTAATTTTGCCTTGTTAATCATTACACAGGTCTTTTAAGATAATTATTTAGAGTTACAAGCAAATGAAAACTATTGCCAGATTCTTCATTTCCCTAGTACTTTTCACCTTTTACAGACAAAATAAGACAACAAACATTAAAAAAAAAAAAAAAAGAAAGAAAAAAAAACACACACCTTTTCCCCAGGGTGGTGGCTCACACCTGTAATCCTAGCACTCTGGAAGGCAGAGGTGAGTGGAATGCCTGAGCTCAGAGGTTTGAGACCAGCCTGAGCTAGTCTGAGACCTATCTTTAAAAAAAATAGCTGGGCGTTGTGGAAGGTGCCTGTAATCCCAGCTACTCAGGAAGCTGAGGCAAAAGGATCATTTGTACCTAAGAGTTTGAAGTTTCTGTGAGGTATGATGCCATGGCACTCTATCGAGTGTGACAAAGACTCTGTCTCAAACACATACACACACACACACACAACTAGCAAAACATCAACAACATATCTAGATAACAAGTTAAGAACTGTCTATTACAACATATAAGATAAATTTATTTTATTTAAAATAACATTCAAGGATAACATCAGAACGTATCTGAAAGCTTTTTAAAGTAATAAAACTAAATTAAAAGGTACAATTGAATCATTATATTAATTCTGTTTACTTCATTAATATATCTTCATGTTTTAACATCATTCAATACATATAAATTATGCCAGTGGATAAATTCAACTTTTTCTATTCCTCCCCTTCCCCATAAAAGACCCCAACAATAAAACAAAATAAAACAAGCACATTCTGAGCCATAATAAGAGTCAAAGTTTCCTTAAAGAGCTTTCAACAGACATGAAGTTAAGTAGAAGACAGATCAAAATATAATTCTTTGATAATTAATGACGATACAGTTAATTAATTTAAATAATTCAGAGTAATAAAAAGGGGGCTTAATTATCTGTTTATCTAGATTCCTTGAATGATCACACTAACTTTAAATCTCCTTTTGACTATATGATTCCACATACGGTAGAATGAGGCAGCACTAAGTTAAGTTTATAACTAAAAGAGCAGTGATAGGAAAAAGTTCCCAAATGAAGATTTTATTTTTTTTTATGAAGGCAAAAGAAAAAAGTTTCACTGTTCATGGAAAGAGTATATATTCCCTACATTTTTTCCGGTACCAGTAATATTATGTCAGAATTTTATTGTCTTTGCAACTAGGCAGTAATAACTGAAATGAGCAGAAAGAGGGATGGAGGGAGGGGGGTGGGGCTTTGGTGTGTGTCACACTCTATGGGGGCAAGACATGACTGCAAGAGGGACTTTGCCTAACAATTGCAATCAGTGTAACCTGGCTTATTGTACCCTCAATGAATCCCCAACAATAAAAAAAAAAAAAAAAAAAGACTTTAAGGTATTTTCTCAAGAAATGTTAATGAGAAGTACAAAGGGTAGTGTCACAATAACAATTCATAGTCACCCCAAACATGTTCATATAATAAAAAAATAATAATAATAAGAAGAAGAAAAAAACAAAAAAACAAAAAGCCAAATTTAAGGGTAATTGGTGGGACCACACCTATGGTGCATCTTACAAGGGTATGTGTGAAGCTTACTAAATGTAGAATATAAATGTCTGAACACAATAACTAAGAAAATGCCAGGAAGACTGTGTTAACCAGTGTAATGAAAATATGTCAAATTGTGTATAAAACCAGCGTATGGTGCCCCATGATTGCATGAATGTACAATGATTTACATTGTAGATGTACAATGTAGATTTACATTATTTACATCATAGCTATGATTTAATAAATAAATAAATAAAAGAGCAGGCATATAAGTAAAAAATAAATAAATAAAAAGAATGAAGGGGGGGACAAAGATCTGGAATAGATCATATACATAATGCCATAAATATATTTTCATTAATTTTTTAGTTCAGGTAAGCCTTTTATTGTTACTGTTTGTTTTATACTAAAATCTAACATAAGATTTGATAAGAAATAACCAATATTGACAGAATGAACATCAGTTTCTAGTACCCCTTGAGCACAATTATGCACCACTTTCATATACAAGTTAAGGAATCTGAAACTCCTTGTTTTGAATGCATTGTGAGTATGCCTTTGTATGGACACGTGCACCATGCCATTTTTCCTTTCATTTCTCACTCCATTAACTCTCTTGACAAAAGATGCATGCAGATCTTGGGAGGATTCAGTCTTTTCTTTGAAGATTTCAGATATGCTAAGTTGCAAGAGTGGGAGTGTCACCACAATTTTACCTAGATAACAAGTCTTTTTCAAAAATAATATTTTCTTTGGTGTTCACAGACTCTGAACCTAAAATTTTATAGTGTGAGTCTGCCCAACTCTAAACTTTGAAATAAAAGATGTGTAGTCAAAAGAAAACTTTGAAAATAAAGTGATTTGTTATATACAAATAAGACAATTTCAAAAATTGATTGAAATTAACTTTGCACTCAATAGAATGTTATCAACATTAATGAAGAAAAATCTTAGACTAGCCAAACAGAAAAAGAACTTACATGGCTTGTATGAACTTGCTTCTTCTAATGTGCAATAGGCAATATTGAATATAAATTACTTATGAAAAATGAAAAATTTTAGCAGGATTATATTGGAGGGGAAGCAATATAATGTGAAGATTCTAAAACATTCTTTTCAGTTCATTGATATGGACAGCGTGGCATTTTTATTTTATTGTCAAGCTCCTTCCTTCTCTGTTAGTTCATCTATGTAATTTTTTAAATCTACAGAACTGTCTGATTATGAAACAATAATATTACATTGCTAAATAGACCGAAATCAGTATAAACTTTCTCTTTAGATGCAGAAGATGATTAGTCGATTTTCACAATTATCATTTCTATGACATCTGACATGGCTTCTCTCAAAAATTGTAACAACCTATTTCATAGCTCACTAGAATCAATGAATAATAACTTCATAAACATATCCTGCATTCTTTTTTTAACTCTTCCAAGCTAAGTGACCTTTAAAGTTAGCAGTTATAAAACATGCCGCATATTACTGCCATACATCAAATGTTTTATTTATATTTAATATCTCCACATCAGTAAACATCTAAATACTAAAAATTTGCCATGTCCAGGAAATAAATATGAATCTAACTTCCTTCTAATGTCCAATTATTTAACGTTTTGTCTATCTCAAACATGGATAACCCCTCATTATTCAGATGCTTAGACCAAAAAACGTGAGGTTTGTATTTATTCATCTTCTATTATCTTTTATATTAATTGATTTTAGCATAATTTTCAACTCCAATTTAATATAACCTCACTCTGCCCATTTTCCTCTATCTATTTGTACCAACATAATCTTGCCTGAGACAATGATAATTATTTCTTAATTTGTCATCTTGACTAAATTCATTCCCAATATTACTGAGCAGTCAAAATCATTGTTAAAATCATTAAAACATACATTATGTATTTTCACTGATTCACCTATACCAATGGCTTTCATTCTATTCAAATAAAATTTGTTCTTGCCTTGGCTGAGATGAGTTTAGAATTTCAGAATGTGAAGATCTACATACCACTTACGGATTTTATGCCCAGGCAAAATTCTTGTAAATTTTAGTAAACCAAGTAAGGTTTACTAGAATTACATGACAGGATACTTTCTCTCTTAAAACTTGTGAACTAGACATTTTATTTTTTTTATATTGGAATGCTTGTTTTCTAAGCTTATATACCTGTATCCTTATGGTCTTTTAGATCTCAGATTCTAATCATATTCTGAAAGATGTTGCTGTTTCCGTTTAAATTAATACGTGGTAACTTTCTGTTATATTGTTCTATTTTCATTCAATGAATAGCACTTACCATTCTATTATATTTTTTGCTAAACCTGCACTTGTGTTTCGTGAGAACAGGACCATTAACTATCATGTTATTTCTTCATCAACAGTATTTAAAACCCCACTTGGTATATCGTAGATGTCTAATACTTAAGTGATTAAATAAATTAATAATAAATAATTTTGTATATTTTTATTTTTCAATTTAATATAGTAACATTAAATTTAGTTTCATTGAATGAATGTCTGTATATTTATTTCAACAAATCTATTATCATATCCAAGTGAGATTCATCCTAAGGATAGTTTGACATGTTCAAATCAATAAACACGATGTATCAAAATAAGGAACCTAGGACAAAAATCATATAATCATTTCAATAGACACAAAAATCACTTAAAAATGTAAAAATTCTCAACCAATTAGGAATAGAAGCAATATACCTCAATACCATAAAGGTGAAACATGATGAACCTTAGCTGCCATCCTACTAGAGCCAGAGCAACTAGGCAAGAAAAAGAAGTAAAGGGCATACAAATTGGAAAGAAGACAGTCAAACTGTCCCTGTGACAGATGACAAGATCTAATAAGTATGAGATCCTAAAGACTCCGCCAATAGAATGCAGTGGACTCCATTAATAGAACTAATAAATGACTGATTAAAGTTGCAGAAAACAGAATCATATACCAAAATTAATAGCATTTCTACATACCAATAATTAAACTAGATTAAAAAATCAAAAAAATCTATTTATGATAGCTATAAATGCAATAAATGCATAAGAATACATTTAACCAAGTAGGTGAAAGATCTCTATAATGAAAATTATAAAACAATGATGACAGAAATTGAAGAGGATCCAAATAAATGGAAGAGAACTCCAGGATCATGAATTAAAAGATTAAATATTTTATAACATCCATATTATCTGACGTTTTTGTAAAAACCAAAGATGGAGGCTTTATCACACTACCTGACATCAAAATATGCTACAAAACTATATTGATCAAAATAACATGATAATACCATAACAAAGACACATAAATAATGGAGCAGAGAAACCAGATATAAATCCAAACATTTATGGCCAACTGATTTTTAGCAAAGGCACCAAATACATAAACTGCAAGAAACATCGTGGCAAATATCTGATGTCTACATGCAGAAGAAGTGAACTAGACCCCTATATCTCACATACATAAAAATCAGCTGAAGATGGAATAAAAAATGTGGATGTGTTAGGAGATAACATAGAGGAAATGACATTGGTCTTGGCAATGATACATTGGATGGTACTTCAAAAGCACAGACAACCAAAACTAGACATATGGGATTATATCAAATTAAAAAATTTCTGCCCAATCAATCAAGTGAGGAGACAGCCTGAAGAATGGGAAAAACATTTGCAAACTATGCTTGTGACAATGGGTTAATATTCAGAATACATAAGAAGCTCAAATAAATTAATATAAAAAATAATCTGATTAAAAAATGGGCAAAAGATCTGAATTGCTATTTTTCAAAAGAAGACAAATGGTCAATATGTATACTAAATTATTCTCGACGTCACTGATCATCAGTGAAATGCAAATCAGAATCACAATGAGTGATCATCTCATCTCAGTTAAATGGCTGTTATCAAAAGGACAAAAAAAATTAGTAACAAATACAGACAAGGACATGGAGAAAGGGGAATTTTATATATAGTTGTGGGAAACTGAGGTTGATCTTGTATCTCAGCAATTGTGAGGAATGCTGCATAAATATAGGACAGCAGAACTCACTTTGACAAATGGATTTCATTCCCTTTGGATAAATCCCCAAGAGAATGATTGTTGGATCATATGGTAGTTCTATTTTTAATTTTTTGAGGCACCGCCATACTGTTGCCTATAATGGCTGTACTGTTTTACATTCTCCCCAGCTATATATAAAATTCCTCTTTCTCCACATCCTTGTCAGTATTTGTAGGAAGAGTAGATAAGTCCCAATATTCTGGGGCACAAAAGGCAGACTATACCTAATAACAATTAGTATTTCAAAATGCATAGTTCAACAGAAGAGAGAATTCTGAATCCTGTCACTACAAGGAAATGATGAAGGAAGTGGTGGATATGCTGGTCACTCTGACCTGATCATCACACAGTGTTGCATGTATTGAAATATCACATTTTACCCCATGAGTATGTACTATGATTGTGTTAATTTAAAACAAGATACAAATCTAAAAAGAATAAAACAAACCTAGTATATTCATTCTTGAATATCTACAATAAATTAGGTACATAAGCAACAGGGAATCTACTGAGAAATCTCCGTATATGACCACTTTGAAAGAATGTACAATTAGATATTGATATTTATATGCACACTAACTATTTTTGTATATGAGAACTGATAATACAAATATATGTTCACAATATTTGTTTGCAACACATATATGTTCACCATTGCTAGTTTTTGTGGTAGAGGATAAAAAAGAGTTTAGGTAGTTCTATTATTGGCAATAAAATGCTTTGTGCCAGAAATCACCTATTTTACTTCTGCTTTCAACTTACTGTCCAGAACTTATTACAGAGCCATTGAAAAACAGGGGCCAGAATATATAACATTACTAAATTATCTATCACAAAGTCCCAATGGCAACTATCAGATTCCTGAATACATGTACAGTCATGACTACTAGACTCCATGTATTTTCCTTCTTTGCCATCCAATACATAACTCTACATACTTCACACATTAAACGTAGCTATTCTGAGAATTATATTTGTTATTTGAACAAATTGTGGATTAAATAACTTTTAATTTCTGCAAGTTTCTAGTTAAGTTTAATTTGAACAATCCTTTTAGCTTTTAGATGATAGTCTTCCTAATCTGATTTATCTACCATTGGTCTTTAAAACTTTGCACCAGTTTTTTTCTGAGTAATCTACCATTATATTTATAAATTAGTTGACATAATTGTCATTGAAGTTTTCATTAACTCATGAATATTTGGTATTTAACATTATTATATTTACTAAAACATGGAAGATATTTGGAATCAGTAAATAAGAATACGAACAATGCCACTGTTTAGAAAACCTTAAATTCATCTTCAATGTACGTAAGTGCAGTTACAAACACATCATTTATTTCCTAAATTCTATTCATTCATTAAAAGTTTCAGTCCATAGGGAAGAGCGAGGGGAATTAGTATTTGATTTTAATTTTAGTCATTAGAAATTAAGAAACTTCATTAACTTGCTAGTTCCATTTTCATTTTAAGCTGAAACATGATTTCTACACTGAATGAACAGTAAGTTTTTCATATATCATAGTAAGATACCCTTGAAATTCTATTGATGTAAGAATACTCTCTGTTTAAAACTATTCTTTAAGATCTAGCAATATTAATGAGACATTTACAAAAAGAGAGAAAAGGCAGAAAAAGGGTGGACGCACCCTTACTTCATATATTAATTTGCTATAGTAAAGTACTAAAGATTGGCTGGTATTTGGATGGAGGGTGATAAGTCCAAGGTCAAGGTGCTAGCAGATTCAATTTCTGGAGCGGGCTGTGGAAAGCCACCTGCTCACTGTGGACTACATAGTCTTTCCTCAATACAAGCAAGTGAGGAGAGGGAACAGTGGTGGTGGGGGAAGAATGCACCACTTTTCTCTTACCTCTTTCTATATCGTCACTGTTTCTATTAAGAGGATTAATCACATTCTTATGACTAATCTGAACCTAATCAGCCTTCCAGACGCCCACCTCCAAATATCATCACTTTGGGGATTAGGGATTCAACAGAGGAATCTGGAGAAAATAAAGGGAACATGAACATTTAGACCACAACAGTGGGAAAGGTGCTTGGCATGTTTAAAGATCTGGCTTGTGAGGAAATGAGGAAAAAGTAAATGGCACTTGAGTGGTAAACAAGAGTGAAGACATAAAGACCTCTGTAGATTTTATCTGCAATATAATGGACAACCTTAGAAATATTATTAATAAGTAAAATTCTGAAAAAGCAGATAAATTTTTTTTTTAAGAGACAGAATTTCACTTTGTCCCCCTCGGTTGAGTGCCATGGGGTCACAGCTCACAGCCACCTCCAGCTCTTGGGCTAGGGCGATTCTCTTGCCTGAGCCTCCCTAGTTGCTGGGACAACAGGCGCCTGCCACAACACCCAGCTATTTTTTGTTGCAGTTGCCACTGCTGTTTTAGCTGGCCGGGGACAGGTTCAAACCCACCACCTTCTGTATATGGGGCCGGCACTCTACCCACTAAGCCACAGGCGTCACCCCAGATATAGGTTTTTAAAAGCTTATGTCACCTGTGAAGTAAAGCATTGCTTGTAAGGAGAAGGTTAGAAACAGAAAATTCAAGAAAGAAATGTTAAAAGTCGGGCTAATTGAAAGCTGATGGAAGCATGCATGAATAATGGACCAGTTGAAATGGAGAAAAAAAATATATATTAACATTTACTGAGATAGATGTAAAGATAATATCTTGTTAACTAAAGAAATTAATAGGTAACTTTTGCAATGATAGGCTTTAAATATCTGTAGACAAGTGTTATGTAAAATTCAGTTGTGGAATCATCAGAATTACCTGGGAAGTGTTAGAAATGAATATTCTCAGACTTAACTCCAGAACTACTGAAGTAGATGTTCTGAAGGTTAAGTTCCAGCAATTTGATTTTTAACCCATACTCTAGGTGATTTTGACAAAAACCTAAGTTTGAGAATCGTGTTGTAAACCATATGCATGAAAATGTCAATTATAGAAAGTCATATATATGGATTTATGAATTTCAGAGCAGACGTTTATAAGAGAAACATAAATATGGATGTGAACAGCATATAAATAACACTTAAAACCATAGAAATGGTTGAAATTATCAACATAGAATGAGACAAGAGAGAAGTGTCAAAACTTCAGCCAACATTTCAAGTTTTGGTAGTCTGTAAATGAGATTTAAAAAGGAGCAGCCAGAGAGACAGGAAAAAGCTAAGTATGTAACCATGGAAGCCAAGAAAAGAAAGAGGTTTTAAAAGGAGTAAGTGATAAACAATGAAGCTAAGAAACTCAACACACCTGAAACAGTGATATGTTGTTTAATGATCAATAATTTGCTCTTTGGGGAAAAATCTGATTAATAAAGTTTGTCAATTTCTATTCTGTAAGTAAGCCTATCATGCTGATTTCAGACTAGCAATGTGGCATCATCAATAGTATGCAGATTTGGCAAGGGAAGGGCAATAACGTCCCATTATGTATAATAGTAATTCCTTCACATAGATACAACAAATAGCAAGCAACCGCAAAAGAAATATCATAAAATAATTAGAAAAAATGAACTTCGACTATGCATTAATAATGTTTATATATAAATGTACATGTGTAATCAATTTTTTTTTTTTTTTTGTAGAGACAGAGTCTCACCCTATGGCCCTCAGAGTCTCACCCTGTGGCCTCACACGGCTCACAGCAACCTCCAACTCCCGGGCTTACGCGATTCTCTTGCCTCAGCCTCCCGAGCAGCTGGGACTACAGGTGCCCACCACAACGCCCGGCTATTTTTTTGTTGCAGTTTGGCCGGGGCCGGGTTTGAACCCGCCACCCTCGGTATATGGGGCCGGCGCCCTACCAACTGAGCCACAGGCACCACCCTGTGTAGTCAAATTTTAATAATGCCTACGTTTACCAACATCCTTCAGAATTCTTAATAATTAATCCATCAACTCCCATGAATCAATATGGACTGACTTCCGGACATTATTACTTACACATCTACAATTTGAAATGAGAATTTCCATGTCCAATGAACTTCATGCATTAATACTCTTAGCATATTGAACATATATGTATTAGTTTCATACCTTCTTGTAAATTTAAGCTATCCAAGAAAGTGAACTATCATGTAATATGTGATATATAATTTAAATAGCACAGAGCTTAGGACATAACACGTACCCAGTAAAAGTACTGATTTGTTAGTCCATGACCTGCTCTTTAAACTCTAAAAGTCTTTGAATGAAAAGTGAATTTCTGTAAGGTTTTGAAACCTATGAAGGATAAATTGCATTAGAATGATATTCATAATAGAAATAAATTAGCTCATGCGACTTTCAACTCTCACATAATTTATGCAAAAGTCTGACATACTTCCTCTAGCTTAAGACACATGTCACCTAGAAGTACAGGACCTTTCTGCATGGTTGACCTTTCCTGGACTTTCAGGGTGAAAAGACAAGGATGGTGCTCATAGTAAAATAGATCAAGAGAATGTGTAACAGTATGGAGTAAGCTTAGGAGTCCAACCAATACTGGCAGAATCTGAATTTAATTATTCACAATTTAGTTTTAAAGTTCAGAGAAATTCCCCCCCCAGGAACAGAAAAATCAAGTTTAACTTATTTCCTAAAAATATCAAATTCATTCCCTGATTTGAAAGCAATCAGAGACTCCAGACACTGATCATTATGCTGAAACTTTGAGCCTGAGTAGAATTCAGACAAAGAATTTTTCTTTTTCTTTTTTTGGGCCGGGGCTGGGTTTGAACCCACCACCTCCAGCATATGGGACCGGCGCCCTACTCCTTGAGCCACAGGCGCCGCCCCAAAGAATTTTTCTTTGTCAAAGGAGTGCTCCTATGACATGGCCAGGGGATGCCTTCCAAATGTTTCATGCCTGTTTCAGCTTTTGGGGGCTGCTGTGACAAAATAGCATAAACTGGATGGCTTAGAACAACGGAGGTGTATTGTCTCATAGTTCTGGAATTTAGAAGTCTGAACTCAATGCGTCGGTGCCACTGAAATCTGCAGGAGAGAAAGAACTCTTTCCTGCCTCCTCTTGGCTTTCCTGTTCTTGGGGTTCTTTGGTTAGTAGACGCACCACTCTAATTTCTGCCTGTCTTGTCAAATGGCAATCTTCTCCCTGTCTCTCCTCCTCTTCCTATCAAGACATCACTTATATTGGTTTAGACCCCAGGCTAATAAACTCATCTTAACTGGATTCTATCAGAAAAAAAAAAAAAATCTAAATAAGACTACATTCATAACTACTGGAGGTTAGGATTTCAAAATAGCTTTTTTTTTGTAACACAATTGAACCCATAGTCCATAACCTTATTAAGTACTACACATTATTTCCTTTCCATTGGAGAAAAAATAAATACCTCCCCTGAGCATATTATAATTCTAGCTGAAAGGTCAATTATTGAGGAATTCATTACTGTTACATAATTCATAAGTCTGGGTTTTGAATAAAGTAACATACCACATGGATAACACAGTTTTCAAATTTAATATTTAATATACTTTTTAAGTCTTCTATATTGCATATTAGTTTATAATTATATTTGAATAACACTTTAAACACTCAATTAAAATGATAAATATATTAAACATGAGACTCAAAAAATATTTTTATTCAGCTGTTCCTTTTAATTTAATCCCTTATAGTTAATTGTGCTTCCTGTACATTTGGAATTTAAAATTCTCTAAATGACAGAAAAACAGCACTTTTTTTTTAGCCTACTAAAACCCTCTCTCTTTCATGCAACTTGAATAAGTATATCTGTTTAATGGCACTATAAAACTATTGGTGTGCTGTGATGAGATCATTAATTTTATTGCTGTAATCATTATACGAGGTTAAACACTACTCTCAGCAACAGAAGTGGTGTCCAACTGTTCCAGGTGTCTTTCTGAAAATTTTTTCAGTATAATATGTACTCCTTTGTAATTGAAAAACGAAATATCTACTATTCATGTTTCAGTTTCTCATATTAAAATGACACTGTGTAATAGTAATCACATTTTCTTATTTACTCAATCTTTATTTCTTCACAGTTTTGGATTTACATAATAAACTTTACATCATAAATGTTAGAATAACTATCACTAGTATAATACTTTATGTTTAACACCAAAATTAAGAACGTAGTTATGTGCTATACATTTCATATAATCAATATAAAAATGTATTTCAGCAATAAAAGTTTTGTCTGGCTTTCTTTGTTCTTTGCTTTTGTTTTCTCCCCCTTAGTTTTTTCTTATTCTGTTGTTATATTTCACTTAGAAGAACGCTCTCCAGTTCCACACAAGTAGTTGTAAAAGGTACCATTTCTTAATGGCTGAGTGGTATTATACATCTACCACCTTTTATTAATCCACTCATGGATTGACGGGCATTTTGAATTGATTCTGCATCTTTGTGATTATAAATTGGACAGGAAATAAACATTCAAATGCAAGTGTCTTTTGGATAAAATGACTTTTTTTTCTGTTAGGTAGATAATGAATACTGGATCTAATGCTAGAGCTACTTTTAGATCTCTGAGGTACCTACATACTATTTCCATGGACAATGTACTAGCTTGCAGTTCAATTTAAGTGTATAAGTGTTCCTTTCTTTCCACATCCATACCAGCAACTATTTTTTTGAAGTTATTTGATAAAAACCATTCTCATTAGAGTTAGGCCATAGCTCATAGTGGTTTTGATTTGCATTTCCTTGAAGATTAGAGACATTAAACATTTATCACTTGTCTGTTGGCCTTTAGTCCATCTTCTTTTGATGAGCTTCTGTTCATGTCTTTTTCCTATTTTTTAATAGGGTTGATTGATTTCTTTCTTGCTGATTTGCTTGAGTTCTTTATAGCTTCTTGTTATTAGCCCTGTATGGGATGGATAGCATGCAAATATTTTCTTTTATTCTGTGTGTTGTCTATCTGCTCTCTTGATCATTTCCCGGGCTGTGTAGAAGCTTTTAATTTAATCAGGCCTCATTTCTTCATTTTTGTCCTTGCTGTGATTGCCGTTGGGATCTTCTTCATAAATTCTTTGCAGAGGCAACTGTCTTTTAGAGATTTTGTCCAAAATTTATTGTAGAATTCTTATAATGTTGTGCCTTGGGTTTATTTCCGTTATCAATCATGAATCAATTTTTGTGAGTGGTGAGAGTTTTGAATTCTGTTTCAATCGTCTACATGTGGCTATGCAATTTTCCAACACCATTTATTGAACAGAGATTCTTTTCCCCAGTGTATTTTATTGTTTGTTCTGTTGAAGATCAGACAGCAATACCATGATGGTTTTATATTTGAGTTTTCTGTTCTGATCCTTTAGTTTAAGTCTCTGTTCTTGTTCCAATGCTATGCTGATTTGATTACTATATCTTTGTGGTATAGCTTGAAGTCAAAGTGATGCCTCCCAATTTGTCCTTTTTGATTAAGGTTTGATAGGCTATTAGTCTCTTACCTATTTCCATACAAAGCATAGAATTATTTTTTTAACATGTAGGGAAAATGACATTTTAATAGGGAATACATTGAATTTATAGAATACTTTGGGTAATACAGACATTTTAACAAACAAAACTGATTCTGTCAAACCATGAGCATGATATGTTTTTCCATTTGTTTACATCCTCTGTGATTTCCTTACCCAGTAATGTAAATTATCCCTTGTAAATGTATTTTACCTCCTTGGTTAAATATATTTGTAGGTATTTTATTTTCTTTGTTGCTATTGTGAAACATATTGTATATTTGATTTGATTCTTAGCTTGCCTGTTCAGGAAGGCTACTGATTATGTACATCTCTTTTTCAATCACATAAATAAAAGGTTCAATACTGTATATTCCAAACAACTCAATTTTTGTGTGAGATGTGCCTAGGTTGAAAGAAATATGAAGATCGATGAGATCTTATTGGAGTTGGTTCACATGTTTTTGAATGAGTGAATGAGAGATCCATGTGACTGTTATAATGGTAGGAACATAGAAAATTACTTGACAGTAAAATGGCAGTCTACAAAGGAAAAAATCACACTCCTACAGAGCACAATAGCAAGAGTTAAAATGTAAAATCATTTTCCAGTATATAAAATGAGCCAAACAATTGCCAATAAGTAAATGGGTGATCACCAAGGAAATAAATGGGAAATCAGTGCAGATAATATGTGAAAATAGAAACTATGAGCAATTGAAAATAGCAAATGGAAAATATCCAAATTTTAGGAAATATATTGGAAAACATAAGGATTTTTCTGGCTTTTATTCTGTTTTGTTTTCACGGATAATATAGTTTATTTGCTTTCAAGTAAACAAGACAGTTTCATTAACTATGATTCATGCTGTACGTTAGATCCCCAGACTTATTCATCTTACAAACTGAAAGTTTGTACCCTTTGATCAACAACTCTCCATTTTTCTCAACCTCCAGCCCTAGCAACAATCATTCCACTCTCTGATTTTATCAATAATTAGGCAAAGGAAAAGAAAAGCATATTTATGTGGAAAGTTCAAATATGAATAAAAAAAGCAATTGTAGTTTAGTATTATTTTAAGTTTTTATTCAAATGTTGGATGTGTCACTCAAAAATTACTCACTGTTTAATGCAAAGCAAAACTAAAATGGAACTTTACCTTTCACTTATAGGTAAGATATTTAAGAATATTAATATCCAGTATGGCCTTAATTATATTAAAATTAACATTAATAATATGAAGAATATTAATATCATAGGTATAGGAAATATGAATGCTAATAGTCTTTGGGTTATAGTTTAAATCAGTGATGCAACTTTTCTAGAGAGCAATTGACAATATGCAATAATATTTTAACAATATTTTAATATGATTCTGTTTTTGACCTAATGATATAAAAAGTAGTCAGGTAATCATTTTGCTATTCTTAGGAGATGCAAAAATATATTCAAGTGTAGTCAACCAGTTAAACGCACTATAAACACTGTAAATTATACACAGGTTAAAAAAAAAAAAAAAAAAAAAAGGCCAGTGGCCTACGTCTATAAATCCTAGTATTCTGGTAAGTCAAAATAAGAGCGTCCCTTGAGGCCAGGAGTTGGAAACAAGCTTGGGTAACAGAGATAGCCTGACTCTACAAAATATGAAATTAAAAAATAGCCATATATGGCGGTGTGCACTTTGGGAGGCTGAGGCAGGAGGACTGGTTGAGCCTAGGAGTTTGATGTTGCAATGAGCTATGATGATGCTACTTCACTCTAGCCTTGCCAAAGGAGTAAAGCCTTGTCTCAAAACTAAATGAATAAATAAATAAAATCTAAAAAAAAATGAAGAGGAAGGAAAAAAGGAAAAAACAAGCATATAAAATACTTTGCCTTCATGAAATAAATATCTGAGGGATAAATACGTATATATATATATTTCCTAGACATACTTGTGAACATAATAAGGTACAGATAAATGTGGGCAGTATAATGGTCTTTGAAAATATATATATACATATATATATTTTTTTTTCAATTCAGTACAAATGAACATATAAAGCATTGGGGCAGAGCTGGGTGGAAGGTAACATGGAGATTTCATATCTTACTTTATTTACTTTACTACCAGTTATTTATTGATTTGTTTGCTTATTATTTATTTTCTGCTTAAATTGTTGTTATCTGGGTGATAATTTTGAGTATCCTTTTATTTTTTTATTCTTATACATTTTTATTTTTATAAAAATTTATTATGAACATATGACTATCATAGAAAAGAATGAAGTAAAGGTACTCTTTCTTTCTTTCTTTCTTTTTTTTATTATTAAATCATAGCTTTGTACATTAATACAATCATAGGGCACCATACACTGGTTTTATAGACCATTTGACATATTTTCATCACACTGGTTAACATAGCCTTCTTGATATTTTCTTAGTTATTGTGTTAATACATTTACATTCTACATTTACTAAGTTTCACATATACTCGTGTAAGATGCACCACAGGTGTAATCCCACCAATCACCCTCTCCGCCCACCTCCCACCTACCTCCCCTGCCTCTCCCCCTTCCCCCTATTCTTAGATTATAACTGGGTTATAGCTTTCATGTGAAAGCCATACATTAGTTTCATAGTAGAGCTGAGTACATTGGATACATTTTCTTCCATTCTTGAGATACTTTACTAAGAAGAATATGTTCCAGCTCCATCCATGTAAACATGAAAGAGGTAAAGTCTCCATCTTTCTTTAAGGCTGCATAATATTCCATGGTGTACATATGCCACAATTTATTAATCTATTTGTGGATTGATGGGCACTTGGGCTTTTTCCATGACTTAGCAAATATGAATTGGGCTGCAATAAACATTCTGTAACAACAAATATCTTTGTTATGATGTGATTTTTGGTCTTCTGGGTATATGCCTAGTAGAGGAATTATAGGATTGAATGGCAGATCTATTTTTAGATCTCTAACTCTTTCAAAATGTATTGCTGAAATCGCTTCACAACTGGGAAATTCAATTTAAAGCCTTACCTCATTGTACAAATTACCTTCTACTGTGCATTCATTAATTCCAGAAGAAGAAAAGTGCCATTTAAAACCTGTGGGGAATGAGTGGAGAAGTAGCAGGGTTCTTCACAGCCTGGGGAAGCTTTCAGGAAACGACCCCTCCTGCAGCTACTAGGCAATTGTCAAAGAGGTTTGAAAATCATGAATAAAATCTATGATGGAACATTTGTCTTAATAAAGATACCAGAACAATATAACATTAAACGAAAAAGCAATTTTGAGGAGAAAACACCAGTAAATGAGCAGGCAGACACTATAATGTTTAATTTACGAAAAGATAAAGTACAATTAGGAATAAATCAAGTGATGAAACTGAAAATAATAAAAGAAAATTGAGCTAAAATAATAAGTAATATCTTTTCCACAAATCTAATTACCAAAATACATTAACTAATGCTGGCAGCAGTGAGTTGTAAATGAGCTCTCTTATAATAAATATGCATATATATTCAGAATATACAAGCTAATGTCGATTCACAAATGTCTTGTGAGTAATTGCTTCTCTGTTGAATACATGACCAAATAAAAGAGCAGTTAAATCAATCAAAGTAAAGGGGACAGTGTTAGGAGGAAAATACAGGAAAACTACAACATCCTCATCTATTCTAAACTATAATACTATTAACAATGCTTGGATAAAGCTCTTAAAATTTAAGCCATTGATTATAAATCATTTAACTGAATTATGTATTACTAAATGGATTTAGAAAATACAGGAAATGTTATTTATCCCTTTAGCCGCTAATTAATTTCAAAGGAGGTATTATTTTTTGATGATAATAAAAAAGGCAGGGAGTTTTTCTAAAAACTTTTTTCAGAATGCATAGCCACTAGAACAACATTCAAATTTTCTAACTCTTCCTAAATATTAGGTTTTTATTTTTATCTCTAACTTTCTTCGCTGGTTGTATACTAAAATTCTATGATATTAAAATATAAATATTTTCCTACAGTATTTTTTTTGTGATTGTTTATTCTTTCATAAGCTCGTATCCTTCCTTACCTTTACCAACAGTTGCAATTACAGAAAAACACTTCCTGTTTAAGCTTTTCTCCATTCAAATTAGTGAAGTTGGTTCTACTCAAGCTCTTTCAACAAAACAGATATTTCCTTTCATGAGACGTAATTCTTCTTCTATTAAATGTCAGAATTCTCTGTACCTTTGTCATTTCCAACTTCCCTGCTATCTCTATATTCTTTCTATCTCACAGTTCTCCCATTTCTCTGATATTTAAAAGCTTTGGTTGCATGATGTCCACACCAGGGAAATCCTTCTGACAAACAGAAGGAAAGTAAAACCACCTGCCTATCAAAAATGTAGTGGGATCAAAAAACCCAATTTGAAAAAGGTCCCTGTAGCTCTAAGAATCCCTTGCATCTGTCAATTCAAAACCGACTTCTGTCCAGGCTTTCTTTCATATAGTCATTTGACTAATGGAAGTTCATATATTATTAGTACGATTTTAAAAACCTATACCTATTATTCATCAAGTATCTATGTTGTCTCCCAAATTAATATTTTTAGCCTCATTCTGAAGTCTGGACCAAATATCCTACTAGCTGCTTTATTTTTAATTTAGATGAGTCACAGAGATCAGAAACAAACATGTCACAGCACAACAGTTGACATATTTCTCACACAACTATCCCCAACACCATTGTCATGTCTCAGCATGTGGCATGATCACAGGACCCAGTGTGTCAGGCCGCAGTCTGAAGATTGCAAAGGCATGGATTGTCCACCACCTCCACCACTGTCATCATAAATCAAACCACAATCACTTTTATCAATATTACAGTGTCCTAAAAGCTCTCTACATCTGCATTTGTAAACCGGAAGTTATTCTTTTCATGATGAAAATCAGATTAATCCTCTTCTCAAACACCAGCATATCTCAACATCTCCATCATAAGATTCAGATCCCTTACCATGGGTAACAGGAATTCACACGAGTAGCCCTCTTGCCACCTCCAAGATCACAATTTTCATGTTTATCTTAACTAAATTTACTCTAAGTAACTGGCCATCTTATGTTTTTCTCTAACCTGCTGGAGCTTTCTCATGCTTTAGGACCTGGAAGTGTTTCCATCTGCAGCCCTTGGAAAAGGTATTAATCGCTTTCTCAAAGCCTATGCTTAGAAGATCCTGCAGAGAGCAAACAGTTAAACTACAAAGCGTTTCTTCTTTTTCACATTTGAATATTATTAGTTTTCATTTATTCCATGAAATCAGGTCAATGTGCTAAACACCTTCTTTGATAGGAAGCACAAAAGTATTCACTAAGAAGAGAAAATAGAGAAAAAAATCCTTATAAATTATGATCTATGCAAGTATTCTTATTGCAATTATACAAAGAAGACAGGGATTTTATTAATTGAAAAAATTAAACTAAAAATCTGGAATTTTTTAGATGTGTAGTTAGTGTTAAAAAGCAAAGTCCTATTTAATATGGTTGCAAATATCGTGGCCCTTCCTAATTCATGTTTGTATGTGCATTTTATTTTATTCCTGCTAGAACTTCAGAGTTGGGGTAATTCCTCAAAACCCTGCAGTGTTTCTCCTGTCCCATTTGACATAAACAAGTGAGTCTGTGTGTAGGTTTTGCCCCTTCTTTTGAGGAAAAAATATAGAAACTCTTTCCTCAAAGGCAAGAGAATGAAAACTGCTGGGTTAAGCCTGGCAGAGGTGAGAAGGTCAAAGATGAGGAACTGAGCATTCTGCAGGGAGCCTTTAGTCAGGATGAATAACTAATGAGCTCTGGACGGCACAATCTGCTGCTTCAAAGCACCCAAGCCTGACACGACAAGGCATGTGAACCTCAAGTTGAATAAGGTTGAATAAGGAGTCTTGTTTTGTAAGCAAACCTTTCCAGGATTGAGTATGAGTCTGAAGTTTTGATCTTATGTAATTTGCTTAAAAGAAAGAATGGATTATGAAGGTGAGGGGAAGTCATTGTCTTATTTGGTTGCATTCCTGTTATTGATGCTTTGAAACTTTTGCTCTTCTATTTTTTTAATTGTTCATATTACAATTCTTATTTTGTCAATGTCCAAGGTTTATGAATATAAAGTTCATATAATGTAAATTGGTGTACATATAGTATAAATAGGAAATCATACTGACACTTCTCAGTGTTACTGTTTGTGTATCTCCCTCTCAAAAACATGATCTACAAAAGTCAAATTAAAATTCCATTCAAATACAGGACAAAGCCTCTAGGTTTGAAGAAAATTAAAAAAAAAATAACTTGAGATGTAGAGAATTTGAAAAACTGGCCCAAAGTTACACTTCTATTACATGATCAAACACTAGAGATGCAATCTAAAGCTCATTCCCTTACATAATAGAGAGTATTGCAGGATAGTAAGGCCATTTAGTTAAAAACTTATTAATAAAGAGCCACAGGTAGGACCTGGTATTGCAGGACATTACTTACTTTCTGTCATGATTATTTCCTGGAAGACAAAGAAGGTAGCAATGCTGAAATCCGGGAAGAGGGTGGAGGGCTGCAGTTTAGTGTGAAAGGAAAGAGCTATGAACATAAAAAGCTCCGAACAGAAAAGCCAAAAACTATTCTCAGATAACTGTGGCTCATACCCTGGGCACATGGACTGAGGGAGGAAAAGGCATGAGATTAGGAGAATGAACCAAGAAAATCATGAGAAATTAGACTGAGGTGAGTAATTCTCGTCAGAGAGGCTTGACTGAGAAGGAAGAAATACATCCCATTGAATTCTGAAGAAAATACACAGCTCGGTGGTCAAATAAATAGAGAAATAGAAAATTAACCCGAGAAATGCTGGTCGTTGCTACCATTATGGCAAACAAACAGTAGAGGAGAATGTTGAGGAAAGAATTATGGTGATAGATGATGATTATTTATATTGCAGCCGCGTAAAACAGAGGATAAACAAGCCCAGAGCGAGAGGCGCTCTCACAGAGCACACTACAACTGAGACGACACATATATTTTAGATTTGTAATGGTTATACATTATACATAGATCAGCAGGTGGACAAAGATCACTTGCAGAAAGTGATTTCCATTTTTACACTTTATCACGGAAAGATGCCCCCAGAGCAGACTCGACTCTCACATTTGCAGACCTTAAGCAAGAGTTCATGAACAACCTCGTGGAATATGTCTCATTAATCAAAGCGAATGAATCAAGCTAACAAGTGATTATATATGTTCTATTCTCCTAACTTTACAAACCTTTAAAAGAGCCCCAAAGTCCAGGTTAGATAGTTGTATTCTCACTTCTGTCACTAACCCAAGCTGGGAAGCAGGTCCTGACTAGTTGGCAAGAGTGTTTGGAGATCTAGTAGACACTTTGTCTGGAACACTCAAATTCATCCCATCTTGGCAAGACTAGGGCCGGAGAATATCCTGGGCAGTATAGGAGACCCTCATTCCTGAATCTGAAAGTCATATTTCCAAAGGGATGCCCCTGAAATACTTGTAACATTTTCACTTGGGCAATATGACCTGGAATTATTTAGGTTTCTTATTAAATACTATTTTGGATGACGTGAGTTTTCTCCAGGAAAATGTTTTAAGTCTATATCACAAATTTAAAATACACATTTTAATTTTATCACCCAATAAAGAAAAAAACACCTATTAATGGGAAATTATTTAATAGCACTGTGATATATGAAATGAAGTAAAAAAATTGAGAATATTATGAAAGTATTTAATAGGATAAGTGAAAATAAAAATACTAAGTATGTTAATATAAATATATTTCTAGCAGAGGGGATGCACCATGATACTGCATTTAATAATAAAAATCTAGTTTTTATCATTTTCATTTGATGTCAGATGCATTATGATTCTAACTAAAATGCAAATGAAGTTAAATCTATTTTATAAAAATTATAATTACAAGAGAAATCACTAGAATTATTTCCATTAAAGTCTATATTCAGCTTTCTCAAACTGCTTTGATTTCAAAACTAAGAAATTGCGTTTTATTCCGTAAAGAAATACAGTATAGTTGAAAAAAAATCCAAGGACTTTAATATTTACCAAGGAATAGATATTCTAAATGCAAATTTCAAATTGCATTTAAATACGTGAAGTTATATTAGTTGCAATTTACCTGGTTTTGCAAAATAAGATTTCATAAATCATTCACAGAATTTACTAGAGATTAATTTTCCCTCTGAGCCATCAATATACTAATAAAAAACAGTAATGAGCAAACTAGCTACTATCTAAGTATTAAATCCTTAGCCATGATATCCCATGAAAAAAAAATTAAGCATTCTGCTACATAATTGCTTTGCAAATTATGCCTTCCTTCCTATAATTATTCTACTTATCTAATTTCATAGAAATTCGAGCAAAAATAAGATTGACTTACTATGCATTTAGGAGTGCGCCTATAAGCTATTCACTTACTCTGGAAATTCTGCTTATTTTTTGATGGCATTTTCTAGACAATTCAGTACTTATATGAATGATTAGGTAATACTTGCATATCAGAATTAAAAAATAACACTTCTATTATATAAATTACCTGATTATAACATCTTTAAGATCATTTGACTTGACGAATAAAGCAAAGACGGATTAATATTATTGAATGGCACATATCATTCATATTAAATAGTACACTAAAATTTATTTTCAGAATTTATTAACCCACATTAAATATGACATTCATATTTTAAGATAATTATAGGTGTTTCACTTTGTAAAATAAACTGACTCTTCTTCCTCTTAAATTTAGTAAGTCAGTAACAATATTAATGGCACCTGTGAAATTTGTTTTTTTTTTTTTGAGACAGAGTCTCACTATGTCACCCTCCACAGAGTGCCATGGCATTACAGCTCACAGCAACCTCAGACTCTTGGGCTTAAGTGATTCTCTTGCCTCAGCCTCTGGAGTAGCTGGGACTACAGGTGCCTGCCACAACGTCCGGCTATTTTTTGTTGCAGCTGTCATTGTTGTTTAGCTGGCCCGGGCCAGGTTCGAATGTGCCAACTTCGGTGTATGTGGCTGGCACCGTAACCACTGTGCTATGGGCGCCGAGCCAGCACCTGTGAAATTTCTCTCAGTCCACTACCCTTCTGCTCTACTGCCGCTGACTGCCCTTAGTATTGCTGTAAATTGTAAATAATGAGATTAAATTAATGATAATAGTCATAGTACATGTCATCAGATGTTTAATTGTATAAAATACTACACAGAGAAAGTAATGTTTCTGATATAGTGAAGTAAATATTTTTTAAATTTAATATATAGATATATCCTACAATTTGTTTATCAAAATTGTATACAATATTTATGTAATATTCACTCTATCGAGTGCACTGTACCAGGTACTTGGGATTTTAGGATGTATTATAAAATGATAGCATCTCTGACTTCAAGTGTTTCCAAACTAAAGAGTCCTCAAACATTTAATTATCTAGTTTTATAAACAGAGAAGGTGGTAGAGTTACCACTTTGAGGTGAACTGAGATGGTCCATCAAAAATCTGTCCCAAGACCCAGAAGAAAGACTTTTTTTCTTATAGTTTGGTGATTGTAAGTTTTTATCCTCATATCTCAACTGTTTCATACCCATGCACACAAACACACACACACTCAAATACCCTGCTTTTAGTATAATTATAATACTATTGGACTAACCTTACTGCTAAAAACCAATACAACAAACCAACAATAAAAACCTCAAAAATTTCCTGCACTCTTAGGGTTTCAATTCTTTCACCTATACAGGTTACAATAAATGGTGCTGCAAAGCTTATGTAAAAGTTTCACATCTTAAGTACCATCCACAAACTCCAGGGCGAGACATCTTAGCTCTCAGCCAAGATAAAAATGTGTCAATCTTTCCATTATCACTTGTCTCTTGACATTTTCTAAATAAGATCATATCACTTTAAGGCACCTTTAATCCTACTAGTGGATCTGACTTATTTTTCATGAGAAATATACTATTTCTTTATGACATATTCCTATTGAGGGAAGAATCCATTTAAATGATTTTTTTTTTAATTGCAAAGAGATTATTGGTATTTGCAAAGTAGATAAAAATTCTTCGGAAGTGCAGTATCATTTTTTAAAAGAAAAAGTGAACCTTTTTCCAACAAGGCCTTGTTTATAGAATATTTATTTTTTGATTTATTTTTATCAATCTAGGAAGAAAACATATATATAGTCTTTATTAGTTATTCATTATTATAAAAAAATTGTTTTACCATGACTTTTCAGATAACATTACCTGGTACCTTTATGGTCATATTTGATGATTGTTTTCAGCCTAAATTCACAAATTATCAAAATTAAGATGCAAATAAAACTCACAACAAGGTATCACCTTGCACCTGTTAAGATTGCTGTTATAAGGAAATAAGAGATAACAAGTGTTGGCAAGGACAGGGGAAATGGGATCACTTGTACACCGTTGGTGGGAATGCAAAATGGTTCAGCTCCATTTTGCTGAAAATGGGATGGAGCCTTTTCAAAAAAATTAGAAACAGAATTACCATATGATACAGTTATCTCACTTCTAGGTACATATATATGAATTGAAAGCAGGATCTCAAAGAAAGATCTGCACTCTCATGTTCATTGCAGTAGTATACACGATTGCCCAGATATGAAAATGTCCATCAAAAGATGGACGGATATAGAAAACGTGGCATATTTGCATTTGAAATATTATCCTGCCTTTAAAAAGGAAGTAAATCCTGTCATTTATGAGAACATGGAGGAGCTTGGAAGACATTATGCTAAATTTAGCATAGTCAAAAATTTAGCATGTTTCACTTTAAGCATTTAAAATAGTCAAACTCAATAGAAGCAAAAGTGTAATGGTTGCTGCCAGAGGTTGGAAGAAATGAGAAATACAGAGTTGTTTACAATGGGTGTGAAGATTTAGCAAGGCAAGATGGCTGAATTCTACAGATCTGCTATCCAACATAGTGTCATTAATTAACTATACGGTGTTGTGCACTCAAAAATTTATTGAGAGGGTAAAACTCGTATTAGGTTTTCTTGCCACAAAAATAAACAAACAAACAAAAAATCCATCAGGGCTTGAGGAAAATATTAGAGTGAGGAATATGTACTCATCAAATTATGTATATTAAATATGTATATTAATTTTGTCTATAAATTGCATATCAATAAAGCAGAAAAATAATTAAATAAATATGGATCATAGCTGAGTAAAAGGAAAGAAAATCAATGAAACTGATACAAGTTTCGTAAACAATGCTTATCTATAAAGCCTCAGTTTCTACTGAGCTAGTAATGACTTTAGAAAAGAGCCCATCGCAGGTCCGATGAGACAATAGTGACTAAGGACATTAACCTTCAATGTTACTTAATAGATTTCCATAGTTTAGATAAAGAAAGCAAGTTCGGGACGAACCAGGATTGGGCCCATACACCAGTGGACCTCCACGTACACTTCACAGCTCCAATATTCTCTCTCCACAGAACTGTTTGTAAAGTACCTGGCAGCAGGCTTGATGCGTGAGCTGATCACTTGCTCCCCTGGCTTTACCTTGTCTAGACATACTGTTAAAAAAATCTCAAGTTTATCTCCAAGAGCATTATACCTTTATAGGTGCCATAGGTGGAACAAACCTAGCCCAACACACAAAACATTCCTAAAAAAAAATATTTCACACTTATCCCATATGTAATTAAACCCATATTCTGCTAACAAAATCAAATGTAATGAACAGTAATTTCCCACATTCCATAGTTTTTTTATTTTTGCCTGTACTTTAGGCAATTTTTTAGCATAATATACAATTTTAATGTTAGCAATATGAGAGAATAGTAGAATTTGCCCCTTATCAGAGCACTATACCCATTCCTCTGAATATGCCTTGTATTTTGTCTTTTTACTCCCTATCACATGTTAAGCACACACGCCATCATCAAGTTTCCACCAAGGTAATAAATATGTTATGTCAGGGATTTTTCCCACCAAATATATACCAGTACCTTGGAAGATGATGAATTGATATATATATATCCATCATAAAATGTCCAAACTAATACAGTCAATTCAACCCTATGGCCAGTGCTCGGTCAGTGATGGACACACAATGACAACCTAATGCTTCATTTGAGTAGCTGGTACTTCATTCAACTTTCTTTTTTTTTTTTTTTTTTTTTTGTAGAGACAGAGTCTCACTTTATGGCCCTCAGTAGAGTGCCATGGCCTCACACAGCTCACAGCAACCTCCAACTCCTGGGCTTAAGCGATTCTCTTGCCTCAGCCTCCCGAGTAGCTGGGACTACAGGCGCCCGCCACAACGCCCGGCTATTTTTTGGTTGCAGTTCAGCCGGGGCCGGGTTTGAACCCTCCACTCTCGGTATATGGGGCCGGCGCCTTACCAACTGAGCCACAAGCGCCGCCCTCATTCAACTTTCTTAAAAGATACTTATCTAGTAACTTTCAGAAAGTGTACAGGAGGATAGTAACACATATCCCTCATCTTCAACTACCATCTCTCTTTCCTTTGTTTCTGTGAAGATAAAACATTTTTTAAAACATTATTATAGTTAGAAAAGGCAATATGGATTTTTCAAAGAAAAGTTTTTTTGTAAAATGAAACTATTGACTGAGACTATGCCATATCAAAAATTTTGCAATGTCAAGTCAATTCTTTTAAGTTCGGTCAAGGATGAACGAAAAATTTAAGACGCTACTGCTGCCTCAAGTTTTTTTTTTTTTTTTGGTGCATAATCAGAGAAACTCAGCACAGACAAACATTGAAAATTACTGTATATACAAATCTATTCATTTATTCTCTAATAACTATTTATTGGACGTCTATCCTGTGCCAAGAGCTGTTCAAGATTTTGAGTACACAATAGTAGACATGTGTTCTTCTTTCATGAAGTTAATTTTCTAGTGGCATCAGGCAAGTGAAACAAAGCAAATAAACAAAGCCACATAGACAGTAGCTGGGCTTGCTTCTCTAAGATTATGCATTGAGGGGGACCTCTGTGGTGAGGAGATATGTGAACAGAGACCTCCATACAGAGAAGGAATGAGCTCTGTAATGGCTGCTGGACAAAAAAAAAAATAAATTTTCTGCAGAGGGAACAAACATGCATCTCCCTTAGACAGAACTGAACTTGGTCTGCTCAGGTTCGCGTGAGACACGCATACATAAAGTAAGAATATGAGAATAATAGCTGACTGTCCTGATACGTACATGTGCGTAATTGGTCTATGAATATTATGTCAACTTAAGGAGGTCAGTGTAGGGAGCTGGTCAATTACGGAGGGCCTCCAGTATCTAAGGATATTACGGGAACTAAAATTGTACCTCTTTCCTAAAATATACAAAGCGATTTCACTTTTTGTAAAGAAGGCAATGTTTGACATACTTCCCTTAGTTGGTATTTCAGTGAAAATACACAACATGAATATTGTTTAGTGGCATAATAATGAATCAGTTGTTTATAATCTCATTATAGAGTACTTTTGCATACTCTGCAAATACTTGTAAAATCTTGCTTTCTTCTTATTCTTATGCATCTTTTTATTTACCGTCATAGAGTTAAATCATCTAGATTTCTGTAGAAATTATTTTTATTGAATTACATTTATACTCCTATTTGTGCAGTTTTACCTTCCATTTTCTTTCCTAGTGACTTTAGTCTCAAGTTTACAATGCAGCTTTAAGTTAGATTTTAGCTTAACTTATAATTCAGGGACCACTGGGAACATGCAAGAATCATGTTATGATTTTCTAGGAAATAGAGGAAGACAGCTTAGCTACAAGGGAGAAACTAATCATAACAAATAATGAAGCTCATACCTAGCTTTTCATTTTCTTGATTTATTCATACATTTCTAAACTTTTTGTTAAGAAACACTTTGTAAGGGACTATGAAAACAAAACATGTACAGAGCCCATGAGTGGCAGTAGAGTTCAAGCTCTACCTGTCCAAGAGTGGTATGCTCCCAGCACTGGTCAGAGATCAGTGACAGAGTGACCTCCAGGGTAGCAGCACCAGTGCAGGTGAAAAGTCCCATCCGTACCAGCCCTGTGGATCCCAGCACTGGTCAGAGATCAGTGACAGAGTGACCTCCAGGGTAGCAGCACCAGTGCAGGTGAAAAGTCCCATCCGTACCAGCCCTGTGGCTCCCGGCACTGGTCAGAGATCAGAGACAGAGTGACCTCCAGGGTAGCAGCACCAGTGCAGGTGAAGAGTCCCATCCCTACCAGCCCCGTGGCTCCCAGCACTGGTCAGAGATCAGTGACAGAGTGACCTCCAGAGTAGCACCACCAGTGCAGGTGAAAATTTCCATCCCTACCAGCCCCGTGGCTCCCAGCACTGGTCAGAGATCAGTGACAGAGTGACCTCCAGGGTAGCAGCACCAGTGCAGGTGAAAATTTCCATCCCTACCAGCCCTGTGGCTCCCAGCACTGGTCAGAGATCAGTGACAGAGTGACCTCCAGGGTAGCAGCACCAGGGCAGGTGAAGAGTCCCATCCCTACCAGCCCTGTGGCTCCCAGCACTGGTCAGAGATCAGTGACAGAGTGACCTCCAGGGTAGCAGCATGAGTGTAGGTGAAGAGTCCCATCCCTACCAGCCCTGTGGCTCCCAGCACTGGTCAGAGATCAGTGACAGAGTGACCTCCAGGGTAGCAGCACCAGTGCAGGTGAAGAGTCCCATCCCTACCAGCCCTGTGGCTCCAGCACTGGTCAGAGATCAGTGACAGAGTGACCTCCAGGGTAGCAGCACCAGGGCAGGTGAAGAGTCCCATCCGTACCAGCCCTGTGGCTCCCAGCACTGGTCAGAGATCAGTGACAGAGTGACCTCCAGGGTAGCAGCACCAGTGCAGGTGAAGAGTCCCATCCCTACCAGCCCTGTGGCTCCCAGCACTGGTCAGAGATCAGTGACAGAGTGACCTCCAGGGTAGCAGCACCAGGGCAGGTGAAGAGTCTCATCCCTACCAGCCCTGTGGCTCCCAGCACTGGTCAGAGATCAGTGACAGAGTGACCTCCAGGGTAGCAGCACCAGTGCAGGTGAAGAGTCCCATCCCTACCAGCCCTGTGGCTCCAGCACTGGTCAGAGATCAGTGACAGAGTGACCTCCAGGGTAGCAGCACCAGTGCAGGTGAAGAGTCCCATCCCTACCAGCCCTGTGGCTCCAGCACTGGTCAGAGATCAGTGACAGAGTGACCTCCAGGGTAGCAGCACCAGTGCAGGTGAAGAGTCCCATCCCTACCAGCCCTGTGGCTCCCAGCACTGGTCAGAGATCCTTGACAGAGTGACCTCCAGGGTAGCAGCACCAGTGCAGCCGTGTGCTTCAGTTGTCCTCTCCTACCCTCAGCTTCTTTCTGCCAAACCTCTTCTTGGGGTTTCCCCAGCCAGATCTATGTTTCTATTCCTGCCCGTGATCACCCTCTCCCTACGTGCTTTATGTCAACTCTCCCCTCTCCTCTGAAACACAGTTCTAGTTCTAGTCCCAGGAATTGTCTCCTCTCCTACCCCATACTGGCTCCTTCAGGATGGTGTGGCCCTGTGTGGTCTAAAGGTCATCACCCACTAACCAATATCATCACCATATTGCCTTCCAAATTTTTAGTTTAGAGAAAAAAAAATCATATTATCACAATCTAAATCAATATAACAAGTATCTGAGAACAGCATTTACTGTGGACATGAAATCCTGGGTACTAAAATTTAGCGTTTAAAAATATTACTTGCTTAACTAATTACATAAATCCATCAAATACATTTATTATAGCAGACATTTGATAATTTAAGTGTAAATTGGTTTCAATAACTTGTTTTGATACAATATCCATCAAGGTGAAACATTAATAGTAAACGCAAAAGTCATGTAATATATTCTGGAACTGGGAGTAGCGGAACTCAGAGGAAAGTTCTTTGTGACAAAGAAAGGTACAATTGCAGTGTTCAAATTTAACAGGGGTTGACACAGCTGATACAGACAAGTACCGGAACTGACAGCCAAGTAAGGCCTCAAATGAAATCTGCTCATATTCCTCGTCTGCTTTTCCTTCACTCCTTTTAAATTATACAGCAAAAGTGACTTATTCATTTACATCATAAGTAGCCTTTTAGGATTTAAAAGGTACAAAACAAAAGAAACATTTATTTCATCTATTTCATCGGAGCCAATTTGCATCACCGTTATTTAATCGTTTTTATTTTTCCAGTATGGTGACTATACTAAAAAATAAAATGCAAAATCATAACTATTTTAAAGAAATCAAGCGAATGCATCTGTACTAACTGTGCCTTTTGTTTTTCATATTCTGATACCTTCACATTTGGTGGCTTGCTGACCTGCAGGGGTCTGTCCCGCCCCTGAGTTAGCTATTTCCTAGAAATCCCTAACAGTCCCTGTGAGTGTTCCTTCATGGACAAACCAACCAGTAGGGAGACCCCCACCTGGTTATTAGGCTCTCAATCCCGTCTGCCCTCATGACCTGAGGGCCAAGTGGCCCAGTACCCAACAAGAGCAGCCCTACGTCTCCGAGTTACTGAAATTATCCAAATAGCCAATCCCAGTCTGTTTACTCTTACTCTGCCCCCCCCCCCCGGTTCATCCTACAGAAACCACAAAGGTTTCCAGTAAGTTATTTGCCCATCTTCTTCCTTTGCTCCCTCTGCCTTCTGGCCAACCCTGTTCTTTACTACACAGTCCCATGGCCTGGCATGACTCCTGTTTCTAGGAAACTGCAAATCAAAACTCTGTCTTCCATAACAGCTGTTAACCATGTTTTCAAACCTTCCATAACTGATTGATTTAATTACAAGTATCCTTAAAACAGATTGATTCCTTTAAAATTTTATAAGTAAAGATCATATTGGTTTCCTAAGAGGGAAGACTGGGAAACACCTGAAGCTAATTCTCCTCAGAAAGAAGAACCAGAGTTACAGAGGAATAATCAGAGCTTGAGTGGAGAGTTGAGATGGGAGTCTTTGAGCTCATGGGAGAGCTCATGGGAAGAAACTAGGGCACAGGGAAAGAAGGATGCAGCAAGCTGGTAGAGATCACGCTTCGAGGCTCTTGGTATTCTGTGGGAAGGATAAGTGGTGTTTCTCGTTCCTCACCTTTGTGGCAGGCAGCTCATTACTGAATTTCGGAGAATTCCTCTGCCTTGTGACCCCCACACTGGAGTAGACAGCAGTTTGCGAGCTTGTTGAGGCCTTACACCTGGATACCAGCTTGCATGGAGTTGCTTGCTTTCCCCCTGGATCTGAGCTATTGTGGTGGCAACACCGGGGGTGGTGAATCCGCCCTGTCCAGGGACATTCATCCTTAGGTATTCACAACACTGGACCCCCTGTAGCACATGCATGGATTGTGACAACCGCACAGGGCAGTGAGACCCAGGGGAGCTGACCGTTGCTAAGGGTCTTGCCCTCAGGCACTTTCGCCTCTATGGAAAAGGAGAGTGCCCTGCACAAAGGGAACATCCTTTGTGACAAGAGATACCAGAGTGCATGCTTTTCTGTGCGTGGTTCTGGGCAGAGAGTGACTACACCTCTTTCAGCAGAGACAACGGCACTATACTGGGCTGTGTCAGGGAGGGCTATGGTTCTACCCCAGTGGTCAGGCAGCAGTGTTCATGAAGGAACATGAAGAGGGAGACTTCTCTTATACCCTCATCTACTGCTGTCAGCACAGCCACGGCTGCCTCTCTGCCTCTGCAAGAGTCTGGCAGGGGTGAACGCATGGATGGCTATCTAGGGTGTTTGTGGCAGGGAGGCTGTACACTCACGGTATATGTATCCACCAGGCTCAGGCTTACATGAGAGGCAGACAGCACCTCCTGTCTTGGAAAGGTAGCAACCCCAGAGAGGGACAGTGGTGTCTCTGTGAACTGAATATCCTCAGGATCAGGAGAGGGACGTGATGGGAAGGCAGATTGCATTCCTGTCAGACCTGCTTTGGAGCCATGGAGACCTCGGTATATTTCACTAAGAGCTCCTCCTGCAACCTCCATCCCAGCTGGTGATTTTTGCCCACCACTGAGGTTTCACAGCCCCGTCTGCTTCTGTTACAGCCAGTTCTTGCCCACAGGCATCACCGCTGGTCTGCAGGTGGAGCTACAAAACCCAGAGTCAAAAGTGGCAATGAAAGAAGTGTAGAGGGCTGGGGAACAAGACAGGCTTCCTGACAGCACCACCATCCGGCCCCACAGGAGGCAATGAACCTGCGCACATGCCCAGAACATCACCAGGACCATCAGCATCTGAGAAAGCCACCAAATCTATCTATGGCCGTGAAGCTCTTGAAGAGTCTTGAATGCCGCTGAAAGCACCCGGATGTGAAGCCAGGTGACCGTACACAACATACATTATGATTATGTCCTCAAGGGGAAATTAAAATTCTGTTCAAATGAAAGTTAATTCAAAAAGAATAAGAAGGGATAGTATATCCAAATGAGAAAGAAAGATCCAGAGAAACAGTTCTGGTAACATAAAAAAGGGGGGATTTTATAATATCTCCAATGGACATGATAGCTCTCTAGCAATAAATCCGAACAAAGTGAAATTTTTAAATACCAGATTAAGAATTTAAAATATTGACTATAAAAAAAACTTAGTGAGATCCAACAAAAAGTTGATAAACACAAAAGAAAACAATTCAAATGTGAAAAAAGACTTTACTAACAATACAGATATTAAAAAACAGACAAACAGAATATCTGGAAATAAAAAACACTCATTAAAAGGCTTACAAAATACAGCGTAAGATTGTAACAATAGACTAGAACAAGCAGAAAAAAGAATCTCAGAGCATGAAGACAGGTCTTTCAAATTAACCTAGTCAGACAAAACTAACGGAAAAAGATTTTTTTTTTTTTTTAATGAACAAGGCCACTGAGAAATATGGGATTACGTAAAGCATTCAAAACTACAAATCATAGGTTTTCATGAAGAAGAAGAGGAAGAAAAACAAGAGCTTGAAAAATCTAGTTAAGGGAATACTGGAGGAAAATGTCCCCGGTTTTGCTGGAGATTTAAACACTCAGACACAAGAATCTCTGCAAAGTGTTTGGAGATAAAGAGCAAGATGAAGTTCCCCAAGGCATGTTATCATTAGATTCTACAATGTCAATGTTAATTTAAAAATCCTAAAAGCATAAGGAAAAGACAAAATAAAATTATCTCTGCTGATGGCACACATGATCTTATATGCCTAAGCAAACCCTAATGACTCCTCCAAAATATCCCTAGATTTGATAAATGACATCAGTGAAGTTTCAAGATAAAAAATAAAAAAAAATCGGTAGCATTTCTATATACCAATAATGACTGAGCTGAGAAAGAAATCAGTAACTCAATCTTATGTACAATGGCTGTGAAAAAATTAAATACCTAGGAATGCATTTAACCATGGAAACAAATGAGGTCCTACTAGGAGAGAGAGAGAGAAAAAAAAAATTACCCATTAGTTACAATGTACACTATTCAGGTGTTTATAGCTGCACAATTCACAATTGCACAGTTGTAGAAACAACCCAAGTGCCCATTAATATATGAGTGGATTAATTCATTGAGTTATCTGTATACCATGGAATATTAAAAACCCATAAAAGGATGATAATTTAGTATCTTTTGTAACAATCTGAATGAAATAGTGAAGTACAAGAAGAATGGAAAATAAACCGCACATGTACTCAATACTAAGTAATAACTACTGGACAACTCTCAAGTGCATATATGGAAGCAAAATCCAAAGGAAATTAAGGACATGTGAGGGAGGTTAAGGTCGGTTCACACTTTACTGGTGCAATGCACGTACTCTGGGTGAAGGGCAACTCAGAATCTTGACTTAAAATGTACAAAGGCAAATTATGTAACCAAAAGATATGTATCCTGTAACATTTATAAGTAAATAAAAAAGAAAAAATTAAACATCAAAATTAAAAGAGACTGTACCACTATGCAGTATAGCCATGTAAAAAATATGCCTTTGTACCTCTAAATCCATGAAAAGAAATACATATGAAAACAAATGTCATTTGAGTTATCAACTTTTAATTTTGCCATATGGTGACTTTAGAATTAAAATTACCTTTTACTATTGACATAATTTCAGTTCCAATTGGATAGTGAAGATACTGCTATCCAAATTTTGCTATCCAAAAGTAATCTCACAGAGTTTTAATTTTTATTTGGAGGTTATATTATGAAAAATACTATCTGAATAAGCTGAAATGTTATAGCTGCAAATGCAAAGATTACAGGTTGAGACTTCTTTATGTGTAATGAAAAACTTCCATAGAAATATACACCAAATACTAATTGCATATTGTTCTTTAATACTTTTTGAGTTTGCCTATTGAGAAACATAAGATATGATTTTAAATTATACTTTTATTTAATATAATTAGTACTATCTTAACAGCTGGAAAAATATTTACAACCATTCATATTCTTGTGTTGTGATGTTACGATTATCACTCACGGGGAAAAATTCTACTACTCATTTCAATTTGAAACTGGTGACAATAAAGAGAAGATGTGTATCACATATTTTTATTCTCTTACAACACTGCCTTGCACTCCCTCTCTACCAATACTAATTTTGTTGTCCCAGATTCCAAGAAATTCATTTTATCTTGATTCCATAGAGTTCTCCTTTCTTCTCATTGCACTGAGCAGTAATGGGTTAACCAAACTCAAGAAATGCCAGCGTAACCCTTCCTCCTAGGACACAGGTCAGAGAAGAGGAGGAATGAGAAAGGAGTGCACATAAGGAAGAAAGAAATTCCACAAAGGCAGATAATCCATAGAAGGAAAGAATAAAAATATGGTCTTTTGTAGATGTCTTAACTATAGAATTTTAATTGGTAATCAGTAAAAAAAAAAAAAAAAATTGTAGATGAGTAAAACTTGCCAAATTTTTCCTACTAAATAAAAATATTTTAAATTACTCCCACGCAAGCACCACATACTATTTACATTATTTGTTTGATAAATAAAGCTTTCTTTTTAGTAAAAATGCAGGAAGTACTTAGTACTAGTGTCTTTGATTGCTCAACCTGACACATTTTGCGGTGACACAATCAACGCTTTGCTGAGAACTGTTCTTGGGCACTGTAGAGTTAGAAGCACAGTTCAACCCTGATTTCTTCCTCCTGCATGTGAACAGCCTAGATCCCATTTAAGTAGACACATTCCTGTGTATATTACAAATGATCATATCAATGGTGTATCGGTTTGCTATGGTCATCATAACTTAAGAAAGGATGGTTTGAACTAAAGAAGGTTAATGTCTCATAATTCCGGAGACTACAGTTACAACAATATCAGAGTGTTGGTGGCACTGGCTTCTCTGAAGGCCACGAGAAAAGGTGACGTCCCAGGTGTCTCTCCTTGGCTTGTAGATGACACATTCTCCCTGTGTCTTCACATCGTTTTCTCTCTGTATCTATGTTCAAATGTCCTCTTCTTAGAGGACACATTTTTATAAGGTCTTATTGGCTGAGGGGCCACTGTAATGCTGACCTCATTTTAGTTTATTTGCTTCCTTAAAGACCTTAACTCCAATCACATGCTGAGGTGATAAGGGTTAGAACTTTAGCATATGTATTATGAGGAGGACACAATTCAACAGGTGACATCCCTGATTGTCAGAAGCCATGACAAAGAGACCGCCGCCTGTCAGAAGCACAGACAGCAGCCCCAGGGAGAATATTTCCCTCCCAGAAATTTAAAACTTCAGAATTTAATACATAAGATTTGAGAGAGAGCAGCGGACATGGACTGCACAGAAGAGAAGGTACAGAACACAACAGGATACCCATGTCACTTAGCAGACTTCCCTCTGGACAAGTACCACACGCCAAGCCCACAATTCACCTGTTCCAAATGATTTTCCATTTTCCTAAAACTTCCTACAGTGCCTCCATCCCCTACCACTATGTGGTTCTTGCCTTGACTTTATTTGCCAAATATTACACACTCTTTAGAATCCATTTCAATGCCTAGCTCCTCCCAGACGTCGTTCTCACACACCATCCTGTAAGTTTTCCTCCCCTGCTCCGTTTTCTCCTCATGCCATTTTCTTTCTATCCACTCTGAAGACCACTTATGAAACACAGAAGACCCAAACTGCTCACCTTCACCAGTAAGATTTCCGATACCAGGTTCCAAACAGTCTCTTGGACTTTATCCTCCCAGGCACTCTCTCTTTGCTCACCCACTCCAGCCATTTGGCGTCCTCTTACACTTTTCGATTATGCCAAGCTTACTTCTCCTGCGTCCTTTCCAGTAGGCCTTACTTTCCTCACATGATCTCATCACAGATTCCTCTTGGTTTAAAGGACTTCTTCTCAGGTGTAGTTTCTTTGACCACTAAACTAAATTGAACTCTCCTTAACACATCATCTTGCTCAATTGGCTTCATTGTATTTTATTAATCTTCAATCAATTCTTTTTTTTTTTTTTTTCTTTTTTGAGACAGAGTCTATGTCCCCCTTGGTAGAGAGCTATGGCATTGGAGCTAATAGCAACCTCAAACTCTTGGGCTTAAGTGATTCTCTTGCCTCAGCCTCCCAAGGAGCTGGGACTACAGGTGTCCACTACAACGCCTGGCTATTTTTTGGTTGTAGTTGTCCTGGTTGTTTCTAGCAGGCCTGCTAGAGGGTTTTCACCCTCCAGCCCAGGTGAATGGGGCTGGTGTCCTAGCCACTCAGGTATGGGCGCCAAGCTAATCTTTAATCAATTCTTATAAATTAATAATTCATTAGTTGATTTTCTGTCATTCTCAACTACAATGTAAACATCAGGAGAGCATAAATATATCAAATTTGTTCCAGTCTATACCAAAGCACTAAAATCAGTTCTTGAAATATATTGAGGAATGTTTTTGAATAAATGAAATGAATCGATGGGCAAATGAAAATAAAATATTGCCTTTGTATGTGCACAGATGTATGTTAGACCTATACTTAGCACTGAGGATAGTTATAGAGCACAGGGAAAACGCATGATTTCAAAGATGCAATTATTATTGAAAGCTGAATTGAAATTTTAAGTTAGGTGAAGACGATTATATTTTTCACTCCATCAAATTATTTTTCCATAAATTTAATTTGGAAAAATATACACACATTTATATGTGTTGCCTCTAACATTTTCTCTCATAAGGAAAATGTCTAGCTAGCCATAGAATGAAAAACAAGAAATATAAACATCCAATAGTTATGTCAAGATCGGAACCAAGTTGTCATCTCTGCATTCTCCAAGCTGGGAACTTATCTTTTTAAGTGTCCATTTCCTTGTCTAAAATTGTGATCTGTACAACAGTCACTATATATATGCATGTGGCCACTGAGCACTTGAAACGTGGCTAGTGTGACTGAGGGACTGAATTTTTTTTGTTTGTTTGTTTTTATATTTTTGTGGGTTTTTTGGCCGGGGTTGGGTTTGAACCCGCCACCTCCGGCATATGGGACCGACGCCCTACTCCTTGAGCCACAGGTGCCACCCAAGGGACTGAATTTTTAATTTCATTTAAGGTTAGTTCAATTTAAATGTAAACTAGGAACACTGTAAAATGCTTTGTATAAGAAAAATGCGGAAATAACCTTGCTGATAGTGATAAATTCACTTTTATTAAAATATATATCATTCCACTGTTTTCATACATGTCACATATAAATATACCACACATGGTATATTTATATAATATGGTATTGGAGCCAGAGGTCCCCTGTTTCCCATCTCCTTACTGTACCCAAGGGAAAAAAATCCTTTGGCCTGTTAATGCTGATGTTCTAAGTCTTATTCTAATAGGTCCAAAGAGTACCTGCTTTTCTCACTCTATCAAATATATTTTAAGCAAGTACATCTGTGTAAAAAAAGCTTTCTGCTTATCACAGTGACTTTTGTGATCTCTGACGGAACCCTGGACTTATATTAGTGTGTTAAAGTGAAATAACAAGGTACAAGCATATTATATTGTTATGCTCTTATGTTGAGTGAGAAGATGAAGTCCAAGAGGTTGAGGGTTTGGATGTTCTGTATGAGATCCATGGTCACAGAGTGTTATACCTTATGGCTACTGAACGATAACACAGTTTTGGATGTAATGAGACTTGCAGTTAGTTGTATCTTCTGTCATTTCATTGCCTTGCAGTGATACAATGACTGATTTTAAACAATTGAATTGTTCAGATTTCATTTAAATTATGATAGCATGTTTAATATAATTTTGAATTATATTTAATCCTTCTGGATTGCTAATACACTGATGATAATAACTCTAAACCTGAATTACAAGTTGAGCACATTATGAAACTTAACCACTCCCTATGATTTGAGCTCATTTTGCCTAACTAATTTGAAAGATAGTAATAGTTTTCCTTTGTTCATATTTACTTTTTCCTTGAAGAATTATCCATTGATCTAAACTTTAGGTAAAATTTTTCAAGGTATTTATGAATGAAAGGGGGTAATGCCATTTCATTAAATTTGCAAAAGGACAAGGAAAGAAACGCTGGGCAACTGAAAGAAGGCCAGAGTGACAGGTCTGCACGGAGCTGAGAAGGAGCTATCGGGTGTTGGGCTACAACACGAGATGAAGCCAGGGCTCCTTGGCACCAACCTGCAATGTGACGTCAGCTACAGATACCTAAACAACCAATGAAGCAATGTGATGAGATGATCAAAACAAAAGGAATTCGGGGCAAGTTCTAGGGTGGAGGAGAGTGAAGGGTGGCGCCTACACTGTTAGCAGTAGGATGGCCAAGGGTGACGGGAAGCAGCATGCCTGTGGGTGGGCAGAAGGCAGAGGTCGTTCTGGGCAGACATGGAGCACGTGAAACCCCCACAAAGAAGGAGAGATGTGACTGAGAAACCAAAAGTTTGGGGGTGTAGGTTGTTTAGCCTGCTGTACAGCAGGTCTTTGAAAAACATCATTTTGTTCAATGTTGTTTGAAAAACTACTTGGAGTTGGCACATTCTCCCCACGCCTACCACAGGTGACCTCGAAGTCTTCCTGTTTCCTCCCACATTCTAAAGCTGCACCCCACTCATTGGGTTGGTCAGTGCATCTACATTGTGGGTGTGTGTGAATTCACCTTGCAATGGGACGGTGTCTTATCCAGGGCTCGTTCCCACATGGTTCCCTGAGCTGCCAGGACAGGCTCTGGCCACCCACCGGCCTGAACTGGAGTAAGCGGGTAAGTACATTTTCATCACTAGTCCTTCTAAAATGTATGTATGTATCATATTTATTTCCAAGACGAATGTGAGAAGTGTTTTTATGTTTATTTAGAATTTTGATGATGTCTTTGTGACCAAAAATCTGCCATAGGAAATTAACTTTTGTTTATTTCCATTAGTTTAGGTTAAAATTGATTTCATTACATGTCATTTTGAAAAAAAGGTGCAGGATTCAAGAACCTACTGCTGATGCTGGGGATATACCATATGAGGTCAGGGAGTAGCTGGGAAAACAAAGACCAGACCAGGAAAAACTTTGTAAAACATGTAAGATCAGTGCAAATTTGTCACTAGAATTACCTACTGCTGCTGGACAAATACAAGAAGTAGTCTGAGATAAGGTTGGAGAATTTGATTCAAGGCATAATTATACTCCAGACACATCCATGCCAGGTTTCAATATCCCCTATCTTTAAGAAGACTCATACTGTATTGAAAGAAAATGTGATAATTAAACTATCAGAAGGCTAGAGCACAGCATTTTGCAATTTTCTAATACCTGTTGCAAAAAAGAAAACTGCCTTTGGCACAATTGAAGACACACTTATCCTGTATTTCACCCCTTCTGTCAGACCCCAGGGGAATGTAGGACATATGCTTTCTGTCTGGTTTCAACTGTGTGTGGAGATGGCGGGCATCCCTCGGGTCAAGAGGAAAAAAGATTTCAAACAACATGGACAAAATGGAATAAATATCATGCTTAAACAGATGAATTTCTCCATCTGTCTCATCATAGCCAGCAAAAACTTTACAGATCCTACCATTCTTTACAGATACATTCCTTTAAAATGTTCATTGAGAATTTTTGAACCTCAATTACATTAGTAGCCTGTTCATGGTTGGAAAAATAATTATCAAAAACAAGACAAGGATATATTTTTGTGGATATCAATTCGATTACAAGGTGACAGTGCTAAATGTGTTCTGTACAACATGAACAAGAGAACCTGCACTGCGATCCCAATGTTCTGCTCTCAGCCCTCATCTTGTTGATTTATCAGCAGCGCTTGACCCAGTTAACAGGCTCCATTTGCTTCATTTCAGGAAGCTGCTGTCCTTGGTGTTCCTCCTGGGCTAACCACCTTTTTCACTCTCTTTTGTTCTTCTTCATTTCTCTGATATGTTTTCACTAAAGAGCTACAGAACCTAGTTCTTGAATCTCTCTTCTTCCCTGAACTTGTTCCATTCATGACTGAACCCTGTATCATATTGTACAAAATCATTTCAGTGTGCCTGAGTCTGAATCCCACTTCTGCCTCTGATCAGACTGTTCTAAGGTCCTAGAAAATGTTATTTTACCCTCTTAGCCTCGTTTTCCACATCTGAAAAACATGGATAATATTAATGATAGCTTTCTCATATAGATTTTATGAGGATTAACTAATTGAGCTAATGCACGCAAAAACCTTAACACCTAACACAGAGCATCTCATGCATTTGTTTAAAAAAATAAATTGAGGTCAATATCATATAATGTATATACTGGGATCAACCTACTCCTGAATTTCATATGACTGTATTCGACTGCCTGGTCAATATTTTTTCTTAGATTTCTAAAGGCAGCTAAGGTTCCATATGTTTAGTTAATGGCAAAAACATCCTCCCATTGCTCAGGCAGGATAACATAGATTTGCCCTGGACCCATCTCATTTTCTCACACTAGATTGTAATGCTTCACCAATCATCATTTCCAATTGTCCTATTTCTCATCATTTGAACTGAATATATCTTCTCATAGTTGGCATCATTGTTCACAAAGGTTGTTGAAATTTCCTGAAAAGGGGGTTTCCTTAATTTTACCATTGGACTCCTGGAGTCCAGTATCAACACATCAGCAAGAGAGGTCTTCTGATAAGATGAAATGCATCCAGGCGCTGTTCTTCTTAGGTTTATAAACTGCCTACCACTCGCACCCAGAGAAGAGGCAAAGATGTGGTACTTCCCGCTACCCCTCTGTCTGTACCCCTGTTCTCTGACAGTCTCTCTCCACTCACTCCCAGCTTCACCTGCACAACTCTTCTTGCTGACTTCGTGTACAGCAAATAGCTCCCACCGTGATGACATGAAATGTGTGCTTTACTTTGGAATACTTTTCTTCAGACAATTTCATGGCTCATTCTCACATTGCTTTCGAGTGTTTTCAAATATTATTTTATCAGGAAAACATTCTCTAACATGTTTTCAAAATTTTCAGGCTACCATTTCTCCTTCTCTGTATAACACAGAAACTTCCTGGAAGTCTTCCCAGCTAATTTTCTGCAAAGCACTTATCATTTTCTATAAACTATTTATATATAATTGAAATCGTATATAATGTAATCATACAATATTTGTCTTCTCCTCATTAGAATCTAAGTACAAATATGGTAACTTTTAATGGTACTTTTCATAAATGTATCCACAATCCAGAGAAGAGTCCTTTGCACAATAATCTATAGACTAATTTCAATAACTTTTTTTAGTAAAGTAATACATAAACCCATAATCTATCACCTCATCCCTAACCACATGGGCACTTTATGTAGACTAGGGAGAATATTGTTAAACATTAGCACAAAATATGTTCTAATGCCAAATATGTACTTACATACACACACGTATAATTACCTGCCACTCTGAATTAGTCAAACTACAGCTATACTTAACTGAAATAGATAGTTAAGTACTTCCTATCTAAAAAAGAATCATGTTCAAGGGATATTTGATATCAAACTACAGAATTAGGAATTGGAATATATTTGTGTCACCGAAATAGGATTAGAAATGTCCTTGAATAACTGATTTTGTTATTTTCTATACTGTGTTGGTGTTCTTATAAAATTGGCAAGTTTGGTTGCATCATGAACCTGGTTTTTAAAACTGCTAGGAAAGCGAACAGTCTAGTATTTCTCAAAAGCTTTAAAATTTGATTACAATTTCTATCTTTGACTTAAAATGAAATGTGCCTCACTGTGTGAGATTTATTCATTTGTATCCAAAGACCTTTGATTAGGATAATTTTTCAAACATCAACAATTAGTAACAGACCTTTTATTTACTGAAGGTTATGGAAGACAGCCAGCTGTCTGTACCTCCTTGACTATTCTAAAGCTAGAATTTTCTTGTGACATTTCACCATTGCAAAATGTTCACGTAAACATGACAGCCTCGAACACTTTTTTTTTTTTTTTTTTGTAAAGGTTTTTCCATAAACTGTCCTGGAAGAAACATTGGCTCCATCTAAGAAAATGATCAGTATTTCCATATGATTTGATTCCACTTTTACTTTTGCCCAGAAACCTCTCTTATCACTTCATTTAATGTGATAGGGAAAGGGCCTCCTTTTAATTAACTTTAAGATGATGTTCTTCTGACTTACACATGAGAGGTCAATGCTAATTGGGAGAAGCCTTGAAATCGCTGGCCCCTCTAATCCCTGCACAGAGATTCCATGCTCTTGTACATTCTATACTTGATTTTCCCATATTGCCTCATGAGGTTAAGAAGATGAATGCTCATTGCTTTCTTTTTATGCTCATTGCCTTTAATCTTTACCATGATTTACAAGCCTCTTGGTATCCTTTCCCCAGAGCAGCTACAACTGTGTGGTTGTTCTGCCTGCTGCTTCAATTACACAGACATCTGCAGAGTAAAGTATGGATTGTTGTCCCATAGACCATGGCTGAGAATTCTCTTCATCGCCCCTGCCGTATTGTTTGATTAGAACAAGGAGTATCTATATCCCCTTGCTTTTATATTAAGAATATTTTAACCTGAATAATAGCACAGTGACCTGGAGAGTCATCAAAGCAGCATGACATACAAACTAGGAAAAAAAATTAAACATTTCTCTCATTGTTGATATATTTTATCTTTCTTTAAGGGATAGCATATTTAGGTTCATAGCAGGAAGGCGACTTTAAAATTAACGGAAAATATGTGCTGTGGAATGAAACGCATATAAATTACCTTCATGTCTCTGAGCCCTGAAGATTTTTAAGAGCTTCTTGTTGTCTATGACTCTTTCAGTTAAACAGTGAGCAAAGAAATGAAAAAAAAAAAAATACTTAAAGGAAAACTCATAGAATCATAGAATGTTGGGGTAGTTTTATTTTAGAGAATTCCCCTATAGACACATACCGATTCCATCTGTAGGAAACACGTTTTAACAATACTGGAGGTTTGCAGCAATCATGAGTAATTAGAACAACTCTTTCTTCTGAATTAAAAGCCTGGCAGAGTCTAAGCTGAAATAGTCAATTGCTTCCATATTTTTCTGTCCTTTCTGTCCTTGCATTCTGTGTAGATGAATCATAATTTTCAATGACGAGTGCATTGTGATCTCCTAACGGGCAAGTCTTATGTTATTAACCTTCAACAATACTCAAATTAGAAATATTCCTGCATTTATTTTCTTCAGATGTGCTAATTGCAAACCAAACAATAACCCTTCAGGGGGAAAAAAACACTGACAAAATTTACAAAATGATTTCTAGTTATTCTTTACAAACAACATTATTTTAAAAAACAGATGGCTCTGCAATTCATTTTTTGAACCTGGCTTTCAACTCAGCAGGATACAGTGAACACGCAAACCAAAAATGCTCAAATGCACTCCTGGCTGAGCGGATCTGTTGATCCCGCTATGGTTCCATCAGCTTCTGTTTCACCTCATCACTGCTGAGACGCACTGCTTTCTCAGTCAGAACCTGATAGTCATGCTAATGCCTTAAAGACTTGTCTTTTTCAAAGACTGATTCTAGATCTGTTTTTTTTTGTTGTAAGTCAGCAAGTTCACTTCCAAAACTTTCCTTTGCCAACACCTTTTGCCTCCTCATCTTCACAAAATTAAGTATTGATGGAAAAATTAAGTATTAAAAATTAAGTATTAATCTAACTCTAGATTATTTAAATGTATCTCTAAATAGCTACATTATTTCTAAATACCAACTTAATATAAGTAACTTTCTAAGAATTCATCTACAACAGACAGAAATGTAACTAAATTGGTGCTTCCAAAAGATCAGACATAAATAATCTCCTAATACATTGTCATCAATCACACACACACACCACCTCATAATTATATTCCTCTACATTCAAAACAAATAAGAAGACGTGGCTCCAGATCACATAAAACGTTATAAAGCCAAAATCCCAGACTTGCTTTTAGATTTCATTTAAGGTTCTTAATCATCTAGGCCTACTTTTCTGGATTTATCAGCCAACTATTTTCATATTTGATGTACATGTCATTCTCTAACTGTCTAAATGGCTTAAAATTTGCTTAATCCACAATGATATTACATATCTTCATTCTGTCTCTATATTTATACCTTCTGCTTTACAAATTTTTATCCATTTCTCTTTGTAGTCCCGCCCAAATGCCCTTTATCAGTGACTTCTCTGCGCTTCCCAACTACAACAGGCAGAAGAAATGGCAGCATCAACCGTATTATCAGATTGGGACAAATACCTCTTCTATAAGTGAACGAACGAGGAAACTGACTTTGCATAACTTATAACAAATGAACCTAACATAACTTATAACAAATGAACCTACTTTTTAGGCGATAATGAATACAAGCAAGAAATGAGTGGGAAGAGCAATATTTTGTAAAATGTTGGAGAAATAAATTGCCTTTTATTTGATTGTTCAACAAAGAATTTATAAAGGGGGTGAGGGGCTTAAACATAGGCCATACAGCATTACTTCATTTAAAAGTAAATTAGTGGCTCAGTACCTGTAGCTCAGTGGCTAGAGCACCGACCACACACACACCCGAGCTGGCGGGTTTGAACCAGGCCTGCCAAACGACAATGACAACTACAACAACAATAATAACAGAAAAATAGCTGTGTTATGGCGGGTGCCTGTAGTCCCAACTACTTGGGAGGTTGAGACAAGAGAATCACTTAAGCTCTAGAGTTTGAGGTTTCTGTGAACTGTGACACCACTGCCCTGTCACCCAGGGTGACATAGTGAGACTCTGTCTCAAATTAAAAAAATAAAAAAAACCTAAATTAATGATAATAAACAAATGCAAATAATATGTTAGTCTGACTTAACACCTATATAATCAAAGTTTTTGGATATTTCCATCTAAGATATTACATCTTTCTACTGAGAATTATCCTTAGGTATATTTTCATATGTTAAGTTTCTGAAAACACCTTAAAAGGAAAATAATTTCAAGCCATCCTCTTCAAATGATATGACCTCTATTCTAATTAAATACAGAAAATGATCCTAATTTCTTTAAATATATTCTTTTCCATATATTATTTTTAAATTACTCATGCAAAAATAAATAGTGAAATTTTTATATTACTTTTTATCTTTGGTTTTAGCATAGAGTTAACCAAAGGATTTAGAGAAGAAAGTGCTTCTCTTTTCTTTGATTGGAACCTTGTTTTAATGCTTCATTAAGCTTTAAATATAAAGATACAGAGCCCTACACTGATCATTCCAACGGCTGGGTATTCATTTTTTTATTCATATTTGTATCACAGATAATATTTAGATTGATATAATCATGGGTTTTGTAATAAGAATGAGTTTCAATTATAGGAATTAAATTTGAAGTGTTCACCTCTCCTCTTACTCTATGAATATGTATATAAGATCTGGACTGAAATCCCTACTCCAAAATCATCCAATGGCAATTCAATGAGATTTTCTACAACAAAAAAAAATGTAAAGCTATTATTAAGTTATTTTCCACAAAGAAATTCTAAATATTGATGAAAACAAGTTAATAAATAAATGGATGTCACTGAGAATAGGAATCATTAATACCTGAGATATAAAATGGTTAATTTTATTTCAAAATTTTAATCTTAAAATTATTGTTGAGAAGAATCCAATGAACTCAATACCAATATGAAGCCCACAGACAATCTAACACACGCTCACATAAGAGAAAATCTCAAATCAATGCAAGGTGTGGGTGGGGGGATGAGGGAAAAGTAAAAAGAGGAGAAGGAAGGGGGTGGGTGTGCTCCCACTTAGTGGGCACAGTGTTAGGGTGTGGGGCACACCTCTTGGGGGCAAGATACAATGACAAAAGCGACTCTATCTAACAAATGTTGTAACCTACTTCTTTGCTCTCCAGTCAACCTGAAACAATAATAAAAAACAATAAATAAATAATAAGAAATTCTTCTCTAAAAGTTGTATGCTGATATTTCAGTACGCTGATACTTCAGGTTAAAGCTTAGTATTTTTGAATAAGTTAATCTCATAAAATGAAACTAAAAAGGAAAAATAAAGGTTCATTATTCTCCTTATAAAATACAAGTATGCACAGAGAGATTGAGCCAATATCACAGCAAGAAACATAAAACCACATTAGTTTGATCACATGTCTACCTTATAGCTGCAACCTTGTTTTTTTGAGCTGTTATATCAATGGTTAATCTTAATTGACCACTGGTTGGAAACTGAGAATATTGAGCTTTTTTTGACTCAGAATAGACTCTATCATCACTAAATGGGGAGTGACCGAGGAACACTTCCATTGTTGTGTCTATGAAGGTTAGCTGCAAGGGTCTAAATCTCTGCAAAGGAAAAGCAGTTTATAATTGCCAGCAAAAGAAACAACTGCATTAGACTGCGCCATATTGCTATTCATAAAGGAAAGAAAATTTGTGACTTTGTCTATTCCCTGTGTGAGCACTTCATCAGAGGTTTGTTGAAATGAAACATATCCAATGTAACAAATGTCATATCCACTAATTATGAGGGCACAGGCCAAATGATATAAAATTAAAATATAAAAGGAAAAAAAATCAATTTCTGTTCTGCAGGAGGCTCATAGCCACTAGGTCTTTTCAAACATGCATGCAAATTGTAATAATGAGAGAAAAAAATCCAGTAAAATAGCTAAAAAATATGGCTAAAAATATATTCTTGCTAATAAAAACTGGTTACATTTCTTAATTTGGTTGTGTTGATGTCAACTATAAATATGTGAATAATTGAATAGTCTGATTTCTAATGAAGTAAATATTTTACAAAGTAAAAAAGAATAAATAGAACTTGAATTTCAAAGTACTTATTAAGGCATTAAAAACATATATCTTAATAACATTTCATTTTTACTTACTTTTAAAAACACAGGCATGCTTTAAAACTCCAAACTGCTTTTGGGTTTCAACTTGATTATATTCCCCAATAGAGCCAGCCAGTTAGGTAACAGAGCTGGAAAGGCAAACATACAAAGAGCCTGGATGTAATTATTTTTTTGTAACACATATTTATTTTAGAATATTTATATTTTCTTAAAAGATACAAAAACAGTACAGAGACTCTCTATACTCCCCACCCCCAATTTCCCCTACTGTTAATATCTTACATTACACTGGTACTTTTGTCAATATTCTTTTCACTTTTTTTTCTATTTTTAATTGTTATTCCAGAATGCTAGGGGTGCATATGTCTTGTTTATATACTTTGTTTTCATACAGATTGAGTCAAAGTTGTAAGTGTGCCCTCCACTCAGATAGTGTACATGGTACACAATAGGTGTGAATTTGCACACATCCTTTCCCCCTCCCCTCAGCTTGATTTTCATTAAGATTTATTTCCATGTACCACATAAGTATTGATCAATCAGTACCGATTTAATATTGAGTACATGTGTTTTTTTCCCCCCATTCTTGTGATGTTTCACTTAAAAAAAGAGTTTCTAGTTCTTTTCAGGGTGTCACAAAAGATGCTAGGTTGCCATTTTTATGGCTCAGAGGCACTCCCCACGATGCACATACCACATTTTATTAATGCATTTATGTATTTGTGGGGACTTAGTTTCTACATCTCTGTAATTGTAAATTGTGCTGCTATAAACACTTAAGTACAGGCATCTTTTTTTATAAAATGACCTTTTTTCCTTTGGGTATATACCCAGCAATGAGATTGTTGGATCAAAGGTAGGTCTACTTTAAATTCTTTGAGGAAGCTTCACACAGTTTTCCATAGATGTTGTATTGGTTTGCATTCCCACCAGCAGTGTATGAGGTCCTTTCTCTCCACATCCATACCAGCAAGTGTTGTTTGGGAACTTTTTGATATGAGCTATTCTTGTTTTCTTTCTTTCTTTCATTTCTTATTGTTAGGGATTCATTGAGGATACAAAGAACGAGGTTACATTGATTACATTTGTTAGGTCAAGTCCCTCTTATAATTGTATCCTGCCCCCATTCTCATTGGAGTTAAGTGAGATCTCAAAATTTTTGTCACAATGTGATAGATGGATCAAAATTAATCATTATTGGTACATTGAGCTCATTTTACTAGTGTTTCCCCTAATACCCACTTTCTGTTAGAATATCACATTGTCTTCAGGGCTTATGTCCCCTCCACTCCCTCCAGATAGTAACAGTTTCCTAAACTTCCCTTGTTTTTGATGAACTTAAGGGTATTGAAAAGTATCAGTCAGACATTCATAGATTGTCCCTCAATTGGAATGTCCTTGCTGTATTTCTCATGTTTAGACTGGGGTTATGGGGTTTCAGGATGAAGACCACAGTGGGATCATTCTTGTCACTACATATCAAGGGTGTGTGTCATCAGCACGATTTTTCCTGTTGACACTAATTCTGATTGACTGACAGGGCACTGTTTGCCACAGTGCTGTGCTGAAGTTTCTTTTGTTCCTCATTTCTGTACAATAGTCTTAGGAAGTAAATCAGTAAAAGCAACCCATAAACAGGGAATGTGGAATTAAGCTTCACCTTTATGAGGGGTAAAAATATGTATGAATTATTTGGAATTCTGTAAGATTTACTTATTCTCCCCATTTGTTTGTTTCCTTGTTTGTATATCCTTTCATCAATTTCTCCAACAACTTATGTGTAAACTATGGATGATCCGTGTGCTGTGTTATGATACAACACTGCACTGTTTATTTTCTTGGTCAAATTTTTCCATCTTTGGCCTTTATAAGTTCTTTAAATTGGCTTTTATGGCTTTATGGTCTGCCATATTGGTTTATTTATTACTTCCTCATGTCTTGGTACTATTAGATAAGCCATGTTAATCTTCTATTGTATAAGACAAAGCTTATAATCTTCTTGCCTCAGTATTAGAATCAGATATTTCTCCAAGGATTCCTGTTTCCTCTCCTTGGAGAATGGTATTAGAAACCACGATGTGGCCACTAGTTATGTCCCCTGCGACTGGTGTGTTATTGCTTCTAAGCTCTCTCATTGGTATGAGCTAGAAAACAAATGTATTTACATTAACATGTGTACACACAAGTATCTATAATTGTTTCTATACCCATCAATCTATTGGTGTAATCAGCTAAACATTATTTCATAGAGATAACTCTAATAGAGAACTAATAGATAATAGAGATAAGTCTAATAGATAACTCTAATCCCTTAATATATTTTTTAAAAAAAAGTATGTTGGGTTTAATAGCTATGTCATTGAAAACACATCTTAATTTTTGTGGGAAATGCTCCCATCTGAGTTGTACATCAAAAGTGACTGAAAAGAGAGAGCCACGCAGGTGAGAACACATGTTCATGGTGACTGATTCTGAAGACTCTTTCAGAATATCCATGGACATTTATTCTCATTTATTCCTGCTAAAGTTCATCATGCTTGAATAAAGGAAAATAGACTTTAATAATGTGTGCACACAACCCCAGCTGCCTGACTTTTTTCCAAGTGTCATACACTGCAACAATAAAAGATGAGTAGTTATATTTTACTTAATAAAATGAATGTATTTTCTCCTGTTGATGCATTTTATTATTGTAGCCACATTTCATGTTTTTTTTTCCTTTGAGATGTAATACTGAGTTATAACAGAAATTCAATTTTTAATGGAATTATAGGATAATTAATATGTACAGATTAATCATTATAACTAATCATTATAAATTGTTATTATAGTTTGATCACAAAAATTGGATGAAAAATATCAATAGTTATAGGATAGACTGATAATCAATACTGGACAAGTATTATTTTCTGAAAGTAAAAACAGTGACTCAGTTTATCATTCTTTTACTCTGGTAACAAATAAAGGTTTACATGTCAATCAAGATTTTAATTCTAAAAAGTAAAATCAAGTGATCAATAAATTCGCAAGGAACTCTAAGCCATTTCATGCCTTTAAATTATATTTGAAATTTTGGTTAAAATGTACTAAATCTGTATTTGTTTCTCTGGCTCTGGCAAATAATTATCACAAACACAGTGGTGTAAAGCAACAGAAATTTGTTTTCTCGTAGGTCTGAGGTTAGAAGTCTGGAATAAGTATGACTGAGACAAAATCAAAGTGTTGCAGGGCTATCCTCCCTTCAGAGGGTCTGGAGAGAATCCATTTCCTTCCTCTTCCAGCTTTTAGTGGGTGTCAGCAGCCTTGTCCCGGGGCCACACCATTCCAGCATTCCTGGTGAGCATCTTCACATTTCTCTCTCCTCTTCACTTTGCCTTCTCTGTGTGTGTCAAATCTCCCGCAGCCTCTCCTTTATAAGGACATGTGTGACAGCATTTGTGATAATTTTCTCACGTCAAGATCATTTGATTAATCACATTTGCAAAGACTTTCTTACATATAAGTTAACATTCACAGATTCCATGAATTAGGACATAGATGTCTTTGGATGGTCATTTTTCAGTCTATCATAGGCGACCTTATGATCTCCTTCCTGTCTCCCTTCTTAGGAGAGAAAAAAATTACCCCACTGAAACAACTTCCTCATGAGTCTATCTCACGATAAGATGGTGCGTATGGCTAAGGTAGCATTAAACATAAAAACACGCATTATGAAACATGTTTTAAAATACAGTCTAAGACAACATAGGACAGGAATATTAATAACTTTCTGAGAAAGAGAGAGAGAGAACCTAGTAATTAAACTCAAATAATAATTTCTCTTCTTGGTAGACAAGGACTACAGATAACCCAATTAAGTTGTGGCAATCTGAGCAAATGCCCACAAGTAAAGTGTCATACTACAGCTACATCATCTTTGGGAAGATCTCAATTAAGCAAATGCAAAAAATTTAAAGGAATTTTTTAAAAGTCCAAAGCATGCTACATTTATAAAGTATTATTACTGGTATAACCTGTCTTTCTGTTGGGTCAACTTTCAAGGGACCTTGACACTAAGAAAGATAAATCCCAAGAAACTAGCAAAAATTTCAGAGGAGAGGGAGCTGATGATTTTGGAAATTAGCAGATACAGAGAAAGCATAAATGTCCCTAGTGGGGTTTAAAGTCCCAATGTTGTTAAGGAAATGTGGGCCTCTTGGGTCACATGAAGGAAAGGGATTGATAATGATCTACTTGCATGCAATCCATAAGTAGAAAAAGTATCCCCAACTATGGAATTGGAATTAGGAAAAAAAAAAAAGAAGGAAAGAAAAAATTTCTGCCAAGAAGAAGCTGCACAGATATCAGCCACTCACCAGGGCCCAGAGATAGAAAAGAGGACATTTCTGAGAAAGCAGATGGCAAGCTTGGTCTTGATATGTATAAGAAATCCATATTCACACAAACACATAATAGGGTGACTTCAACAATAGTGACACAGAATTTGGTGTAGCCCTGATGGATCACTAGAACCTCAGCAGAGCAAACACCAAATACAAAAATGTCTTGAGATTTTTTTTTTTTTTTGCAACTTAAGACAAAGAGAATAGAAAACATCATCAACAAAAGTCAACACAATGATAAAAAAGAGTTGCTTCTTAAAAGCTAGAAATAATAAAATAATCTCTAATAGACAAATTATACACATTTAGAGTCTTCAGAGTTGAAGACTCTGAGTTGAAGACTTTTTTAAAGAAAACCATAAAGTTTTTCTTTAAAAAATAAATTGAACCAAAAAGTTATATGTATTATATACATATATATGTATTTTTATATATTATAATACATGCATTTTTATCTATTATGTATGTGTATGTGTAATAAATCCCCAGAGAGAGCCTTTTGGGACATTCATAGCTAATCCTAATATTCCTCTGAATGAAAAAAAGCCATGAAGTTCACAGACTATGTTAAAAAGTTAAACAAACCCTATGATATATAAAAAAAGTGATTAAAATTATAGAAAAATATTTTATATTTTTGGCACAGTATGAACCTAAATGATATATAGAATGTAAGAGAAATCTAAGAAACAAACCTGCCGTTGGAAACTTGATATGATTTTACAGCAGAGGTGCCATTGGGACCAGTGAGTAAAGGACAGACTATTAAATAAGAGCAGTTGGAACAATTTGCTAGGCAGATACACAAGATCGAAGTCTGGTCACCCCTTGGTATCAGTGGGAGTTGTTTCCAGAACCCCCCAGATACGAAAATCTTCAGGTGCTCATGTCTCTTATACAGAATGTTGTGTATAACCTACGCATATCCTGTGCATCTTAAATCACCTGAGATTACCTCTGATATCTAATATAATATACATGCTATGTAAAGAGTTGTCACGCTACATTTAATTTTGTGTTTTATCCCTCACTGTTGTATTATTTTGCTTTTTCTTTTACTCAGTATTTTTAATCTGTTACTGGTTGAATCATGTTGCAGGACCTGTGAACACAGAGGACCAAGAGTAGATTTTGTTTATCTTATTGCACAAAAAAATAACTTTTAGATATGTGAAGAAAAAAAGGTTTAAAAGTCAAAGTGAAAATATTTATTTGTATTACATAACAATAAAGAAGCTTTCTTTAAACAGAATGAATCTAGAAAGCCCAAAATTTGAATTAAAATTAAAATCATATATTCGAAATTGGACTAAAAAAATTAGAACATTGAGAAAATATTTGCCATTGAAAATCTATGCCATTGAGAAAATATTTCCAGTTTGTGGAACAAAATTTTAATTGATTAAAAATGTCAACAATCAATAAAAAATATTGAAAAATATAAACTACACATTTATACAAAGAAAACCAGGACTTCTGTTAAGCATTGAGAAAGGGTTCCGGATCAGTCATTATCAGGAAAATACAAAATAAAAACAATAATGACATATTGTTTCTCACTAAATAAAAACAATAATGACATATTGTTTCTCACTAAATTCACTTGATCAAAAAAATTAAAAAGATAATGTCTGGGGCGGCGCCTGTGGCTCAAGGAGTAGGGCGCGGGTCCCATATGCCGGAGGTGGCGGGTTCAAACCCAGCCCCAGCCAAAAACAACAACAACAACAACAACAAAAAAAAAGATAATGTCTGAAATTATCAATAATTGGCAAGCATGTAGAATGATGAAAACTCTCCTATATTGTTGAAAGTGAACATTTGATATAACTATTTTGAAGAACCGTTTGGCAATATGTAAATGGTAAAGGTGAAGATGCAGGCCATCTACGCTCCAGTAGTTCCACTATTGTATGTTGTCTACACAAAGTCTCACACAAGCCACAAAACATATGCACAAAGCGGGCGCAGTGGCTGGTGCCTGTAATCCTAGCACTCTGGGAGCATAAGGCGGGTGGCTTGCTGGAGCTCACGGGTTCAAAACCGGCTTGATCAAGGGCAAGACTCCATCTCTAAAAATAGCCGAGTGTGCTGCTGGGTGCTTGTAGTCCCAGTTTCTCAGGAGGCTGAGGCAAGAGAATCACTTGAGCCCAAGAGTTTGAGGTTGCTGTGAGCTATGACGCTACAGTACTCTACCAAGGGTGACAGAGTGAGACTCTGTCTCAAAAAAAAAAAAAAGTATATATATGGATATATATACTCATAAGGATATTTAATTCCAGCTTTGTTTAAATCCTTTAAAAAGGGGATATTTTTGCAAAGAAGTTGATCTATGACAAATGAAATACAATTGCTTACATGTCTATTTTAACTGTTGAATTCATGACAATAGTTTTATTCAAAATTTAGTGAAAAATACTTTAACTATTTTTGATGTATGTAAATGTGTACATAAAATTACATATATATGGTTTTGTGTGTGTGTGTGTGTGTGTTGAGCAAGTATAATGATAGGGAAGGTGGTTTATGTTCGGCTTTGTTATATCATAACCACAATCTAAAATATCACACCTAACTTAGTCAAGAGGAGTAATCATTAAATCAAATCACATTACTAAGATGAATTATAAACATATAAATATGTGAAAATTCACTGAGCTAACACTCCGAACTATAATGAAGAGAATAATGGCAGCCTTAGGAGAGAAACCACACCAAATTAAGGTTCTTAGCTTACAAAGTGATAAGCGCTGACGCTCATTTTATCAGTGAAGGATAGTTTTGTGTTCTTCCACCTGGGTCTGTCATAAAGATAAATCCCCCTGTAATTAGCTAACCTACTTCACTGTGGGATGGTGGTAAAAAAGTACAGCCATAAAAATAATTGGCACTAGAAAAATTCAAGATGAGGAAAACGTCAAAAAAATCAGGTAGTAGTTGTTATTCAACAAGACCCAGGACACTAGTTCAGAGTAAGTACAGGCTGTAAGAGCACGATTCATGAGGCTATTTCAGCAAAACTAAAAAAATAAAAAAAAAAGGACTAAAACCAGCTTCGGACAAGCAGTTGCCAAGAGTGGCATAAGGAAAACTCTGTGTTAAAAAAAAAAAAATACATATATATATATTTAAAATACATGTTTAAATATATTAAATTTAAATAAAAAATATTTAAATATATACATTTATATATATATATTTGTATGTGTTGTTTTATATATATATAAAATGTAGGCCCTGGTCATATTTTTTGTTTCCAATGCTCCTAGCATAATGAAAATAATTTGAAGAAAATGTAACCCCATACTAATACTGTAGTAAGTGGAAATAGATATCTTGTTTATTGAATCAGATTAAAGGATATAGCATCATTTCATCTATCATTTCAAAGATTCCAGGCAAAATACATACAAATTTTTCGCATGGAATCTGTAAAGGTGATACTGAATGACATTCAAGAACAGGCGTCCTCAAACTGCGGCCCGGGGCCACATGAAGCGGTGTGAATTGTATTTGTTCCCATTTTGTTTTTTACTTCGAAATAAGATATGTGCAGTGTGCATAGGAATTTGTTCACAGTTGTTTTTTTTTTAAACTATAGTCCGGCCCTCCAACGATCTGAGGGACAGTGAATTGGCCCCCTGTTTAAAAAGTTTGAGGATGCCTGTTCAAGAACAAAAGGTTAAAATAGCTGAGACATTCATATATAAATAAAAGGGAGATGTATTTGTCCTGCCTAAAATTAAGACATAAAATATACTAATTAAAACAGGTAGACATTAATTATGGGAAAGAAATATTGATCAATGAAATAGAAAAGAGAGACTTGAAATACACACATATGTATTTGTATTCACACATATGAAAACCTGTGATATAGCAGAGCTGAAGCGGCAAATTAATAGTGAACCACAGACTATTCCTTAAATAGTACTAAGAAACTTTATTTTCTCTAATTAAAAATCAACATTAACCCTACCTCACGCTATATGCAAAAATCAATTCTAGTAGATTAAGCAATTAAATGTAAAAGATTATAGTAAAACATTTTTGATAAACAATGGAGTATGATATATTTCTTGACTTGAAGTAGGAAACATAAGAAAAGTTACCAAAATATCCATCTAAAAAGAAGATAGGCTTATAAACTTCTGTTAACACAATTAAAAACTTCTGTTTATATGACAAATAATCATTATTCAGATCTATGTATATGTGTGTATGTGTGTGTTATACATACACATAGTATCCTACATATGTCTACACAATATATCACATCGGTTCTGTTTCTTTGGAGAACTTTAATTAATACAACTACTCAAAGTGTCCATATCTGCTGCAAAAAAATTACAGAGGACACCAGACTTTTTCTACTTAAGTTTATTATTTTCTGATCCAACCACAGCAGCACATTACAGCCCTTAATTATTCTCTTGTCTCCACGCTCTGCTTCCCTGTCTTTTGATTCTCTAATTACTTTCCACTGGCTTCTAAGCAAATGTGATTATTTCTTGTTTCAATGACCACGCATCTGGGTTCTGTGAGAGAAAATATCTTACAATTTAATAGATTACAGGATTACAAATTCCTGACCCCCATCCTTAATTGGGCCCTCCATGCTTCTTAGAAAGCTTTTCATGTTACTTCTTTCAACTTTCCGAATCATTTCCTATAGCAAGTCTTTACAGGAGTAAGATGTATGTTGTTTGGGAAGTCTCTATCTACATAAATGAATTGATTAAAAGATTCAATACGAAATCCATAAGCTCATCTGAGTTGTAGTCATTCATTAACAAAAGTCAAGAATAAATAGAAAAGAAGAATGAATGTATTTGTTTAGTACCTAAACAATACCTATAGAGACCTTTCCTGGTGTTCAAGTACCATATTTTCATCATGTACTGTCAAATGCAATATTCCTAGATGATTTTACATGTTCCCCCACAAGAAAAAGGTAACAGCAATATTACTCGCAAGGCTCTTTGGAGCCTGTTGTATTGAACAGTATAGATCTACTCACCACTGCAGTTCCCTAATGCCACTTATGTAAGGTACTTTATATCATTACTCATACATTGTGGTTTCCATGAATATTGGCTTTTGGTGACTCTCCCAAAGCTTATGTTCATGCTTTAATAATTATAACCACACATGCAATTCTTTCTCATATTCCATAGAAAAATGCAAAACATTATTCTCTTATTCTAGACAGGTTAGATTTACCATTTGAAAAATTATAGCATCAATATTAAGAAGTGCATCTTCCAACCATGCCTTTCTTGGACTAATTAGACCATAATTCTTGAATTCCTAGCATTTGATCCTTTAAATTTGGACCTTGTCTTCCACAACCTGCCACCAACTGAAAGGATGGTCAAGAAGAGAAGTTCATTGATGCAAGGAATGCATTTTCCCTTGCTAAATAAAAGTTAAAACTAACCTGGGGCAGAATACATCCCCACACCGACTGGAAACAAGAGAGAAAGTGTAGTAATGGGTAACACGCATTGGCATTAATGAACACTGGTTTTCAGAAACCCTTGATGTGTTAGGCTTACTCATCCCAGGACATCTGGCTGATATGAGACCTGGACGTTGCCTAGTGTGGGGTGACCTCATGGTACCAATGTCCAGAGGCACATCACTGTTAAAGTGGCATAACCAGCATCAGCTAGCCTGTGCCCCTGGAGATAGACAGAAGATTTTGAGGAGAAACTCTTGGTAACTGGAAATCACGTATGACCAGATTCTGGGAGTCCTGTCCTGATGTACTGTCAGTTTTTCTGGCTTGTCCTAGAACCCGGATGGGATCCCAAGAGACAAATGGCTAAGAACAAAATCCCCTGACACTTTGACCAGTTGTAAGGACAGTACTACTCAATTACATCTATTTTTGATTTTAAAAATATTTATTTATTTATTTATTTTTGTAGAGACAGAATCTCACTTTATGGCCCTCGGTAGAGTGCCGAGGCCTCACACAGCTCACAGCAACCTCCAACTCCTGGGCTTAAGCGATTCTCTTGCCTCAGCCTCCTGAGTAGCTGGGACTACAGGCGCCCGACACAACGCCCGGCTATTTTTTGGTTGCAGTTTGGCCGGGGCCGGGTTTGAACCCACCACCCTCGGTATATGGGGCCGGCACCCTACCGACTGAGCCACAGGCGCCATATCACCATCATTGTTCTCTGTAGATTACATCAATTTCTACTTTTGTGTGAACATGAAGTAACAAAGCATAGCTCTCTCAGCACGTTCAATTTAAGAATGTTCAGTCCCGGGCGGTGCCTGTGGCTCAAGGAGTAGGGTGCAGGTCCCATATGCCGGAGGTGGCAGGTTCAAACCTAGCCTGGGCCAAAAATCATAAAAGAAAAAGAAAAAAAAAAGAATGTTCAGTCCCAACTTATGGGCTTCCCTGTATCCATACTCATTTTTAATTCACTGTATCAAATCATAATAGTTGTTAACTTTGGAATCAGTATAATGGAGTGCTTCAAAGCATGGTGTCCAAGGTCACATAAACTTGCTGTCTAGGTGGAGATCAACAGTACTTTATACTGCATAGCTCAAACATTTTTTATATACAAAATGCGTGTATTACATACTTCGTGGAGTTAGTGATAAGGTGGATATATAACATAATGATGTTAATCACAGGTCTAGAATATAGAATATCCTCTATATTACAGAGGTAATGTATTTGTTCTCATATATAATTGACATATTTTTCTCCAGTTTAAGAAATAATAGTAATATTCCTCTGTCAAATGTGTAACTTGTGAAAAAGAGCTATAACTAAATGAATGTAAACAACACTTTCACTATGAGATTTGGAGTAGAAACATGAGTCTGTAAGAAATCAAAGAAAAAAACACTAAAGCAAGTTTCTGAATGAGGAGGAAATCTCACTCTCCCAGCCAGCACCAGCTCAAAAAAAAAAAAAATTGCAGTATGTGAACAGAGGTTATATTACTTGTTATTCACTTCATCAAATAGTAATTTATTTTTATTTACCTAGACAAAATTTGCATTCGTATGATGGAAGCTTGACATTATATAAGGCAGGGATTGGTACAGTAACAGAATATAATTCCATAGATGAACAAGTATAACAAAATTTGTATGAAACAGTTATCAGTAAAATAAATTTTGCTCATAGGTAAAGACATCCTTTATAAGAAAACTATGAAATCAGTTATATTCAACTAATCCAAAGTATAATTATAAAGGTACCATTGAAATAATTTACATAGAGTCCAGGAAAACTTGTATGAGGCATCCAGTTTTGTAGTCACCCTGATCCAACCTGGGTTGAAGCAGAGAAAGAAATACGGAGTCATATTTATTGGAGAACAATAGGAAGTGTGTGGAGAGGTGTGTGTAGGAGGAAATCACAATTCTGTAATGATCCTATAATAAGCCCACAGGAGTTACTGGTTGATGTTTTTGAAAGATAATGTAGTTATTTGTACATGACTACACACGTGACTAAGATGTGATATAATGACACATCGGGCAAATAGACATGAACCACTTGTTTTAATTTAGGCACACACAAGTATATTGCATGTGGCCTGGGAACTTATTGTACCATTCTGACGTCTGCTATCTCTTACCCACGTTTGACTCCTTTGCATTAACTGTGTGAGAAGCAGTCAAGCTGCTTTTAAAATTTCTCTTTATTTCTCACCAGAGAATATTGTCTTTAACCGATAGTCCTTTGTCAGGAGGGGAGAGGATAAGAAGGGATGGTATATTTCATGGCTCTCACATGTTTCTAGTAAGGTAGAGTGAATTAAAAAGAAAAATCTCTAGAGAAGAAGAGAATTATAGGAAGTGTTTTGTATCTACATTTTTCAATTAGAATTTTGAACTTTATCTGTGTTTTCAACTGAATAGGCAATTAAGCAGGATTAGCAGAACCCTTCATAAAAATTAATATTTTATTTCATTAATATTCTATGACATTTTACCTTATAGTAATATATATTAATTGTATTCATCCTTTTGTTATTCTCATAGTAGTCTATGTATGATAAGTAGAAACTAAATAGGAATAATATTAAAATCTTCAAACTCATATATAAGGTTATGTCTTTAATAAAAAGTATAGAAAGGACGTGTAATAGTTATCCTCAGCCAACCACCAGACAAATAAAAAAAACCTAATCCAGGTATTATATACCACACTACAAAGTGATAGAGATTTGTTATTAATTGATAATATTTACTATTGGAATGGTGACCTGTGACATCCAGGTACTATTTTAATAGGAAAGTTAGCTTCTTATAATAGCAAGCAGAGATTGGTCAACTTTTCTATAAAGAGGAAAAATATTAAATATTTTAGGGTTTTCAAGCTACATGATCTTTATCGCAAACACCCCACTCTGTCATTATTTTATAAAAGCAGCCGTATTTGCTCATATTTTAATGAATGAATGTGGCTGCTCTCTAGGTTTGAGCAGCAGGCCATAGATTGCTGATTCTTAAGTTGAAGGGAACATGTTACTTTCAGATCTGGTTTCTGCTGAATATAAGATTCATTTTATTAATCAACATCTAATTCTATAGTTCCCAATAAAACTGGCAAGAAGTTTTGAGAAGGACTTAATATCTATGGTCCAAGTTTGTCTATCAGTCACAATTAGCAATAATGAATGTGGTATAGCATAAGTGAACTTGAGGTGTAGTGAACAAGGAAAATGTCATATTCCACAAAATCAACTCTCTCACACACTAATACGTTCACCGAGATTCATTGCTATGAATGAATCAGGTGCAGTCAACATTTGAACATTAGATCAGCTAAAATTAGAATAAGTAAACTATGGTTGATGTGTCCATTATGCACATTACCTGGGTGGTAATAAGACAACCCACAGGGCGGTGGTGCTATCCCCAGGTAACAGGTCTGGAAGCAGAAGCTGAGCACCAACATGCAAGCTTACCAAGTGTTCACTTATAGTGAATTAAATTGAAGCATCAAATATTGATTTGAAATAAGTCTGACTCCAAAGCCTATAACCTGTTTTTGTTTATTTGTTTGTTTGTTTTGCAGTTTTTGGCTGGGGCTGGGTTTGAACCCGCCACCTCCGGCGTATGGGGCTGGCACCCTACCCCTTTGAGCCACAGGCGCTGCCCTGTTTTAGTTTAGTTTTGTTTTGTTTTTGAACATACAATTCAGCAGTGTACATTGTCTAATAATGCTCTGGTACATGGAAGCTTCACTTGAGAAAATTACTTGTTATTTGCAGCGAAAGAAAATTCCACTGAGACCTCAGAGCTGGTCAGGATTCTCTATATTTAATTTCCATTGACCTCTAAGCTCAGATTTTTTTTCATGACCTCTCATGAAACTCAGCAGAAAAGCTTCTGTCTATTCACTGAACAAGAAGAAAATCTTACATGAACTCCTATAACTTCACTACTTCGTACTCCAAATAGCTTTGACATCGCTTCATTCCTTACCTTCTTTTAATTTTCCCTGAGATATGAAGTCGTCTCTCCACTACTTGGCTAAACAGGCCAGTGCAAACTTTTTGATTCTCCCCTCCCGCAGGACCTCCTGAATCACACTTCAACTATGACTTTGTTCCTGTTGCTCTGCTGCTTTCTAACCCTCACACTCCAGACATGCACGAGCCACTTTTAGTCTGACCTTAAGCTTCCATCCTTCAAATCACTTGCAACTGCTCCCCATTTCTTTCACTGCAACACTTCTTAGGACAGTGTATGTCCTTGAACAACTTTGTCACCCACTCACACACCATACCCCATGCACACCAATGATGTACCATCATTAGTCTGCTGAAATTGAGCTCTCAAGTGTTTCTGCACTTCTAGAGCAAATCCTTCCTGATTGGCCTTAGCAGTAGGTATCTGAATCTGCAGGTGGCCATTCCTGTTGGTAATCCCCCTCCTGACCTCGAAACTCTTAACTTTCCTTTGTCCTTTCCCTGAACTCCTTCAATGACTGCCTCCTTTCAGTTTCTGCTTTCTTTAAAGGAAATGCTGGGGCCGGTTTTAGACTATATCTGTACTTTCTTAATACTCTGCTCCATGGGAATCTCATTTACTTTCATATATTCAAATATTATTCCATGCAGATTCTACATCTATATAAGCGCCATAGGCTCTAGATTCTCTTCCTTCCATTTTCAACAGACTGTTTGACATCTTTCCCTGAATATACCCCTAACCATTCAAATAGAAGGTGGCCTAAAACAAACTTATCATGTGCACCCCCATCAAGGAAAGCAGTTATTAATAGTCGTCTTCAGCTGAGTTGTCAGGAGCTATTTCAGAGTTGTCCTGAACTATCCATTTTTTTGCCTGGTTCTCTCCTATCTCTTTCTCAGCTTAGTTTTCCTGAATCTTGTGGGTTCTACCTGCACGTTATTATTCACATTCCGTGTCCTGCAGTGTCCTCTTTCCTACTGTATTGTTGTTCCAGGCAAGTCTTGATGTCTCCCCATTTCATTATTCACTTTATAAAGATCTTCACTTCTCTCACTGCTTTTAAAATTAAAGCCAGATAACATTTTTTAGGTGTAGGTCACATCGTCAAATTCGCTTTTTAAAAAAAAATGTTCATGTCATTCCAGTCACTTAATTAAATATTATTTTCCCATTCTGACATCTATGGTTCTTTGCCTAAATCATCATAGATGTCATAAACGTATTTGCCCAAATATGTGCTATGGATCATAGAACATATCTAATGTGAAGACTCTGCATGCGCTGGCGTCAGACGGCATCCCTGATTCTGTTGCTGGGGTGAACCTCACTGCCCCACTTCTAAACTGTGTTCTCACTATTTCCATCACCTGAAATGTTCTATGTTTCATTTATAATTTATAGCATTTGAAAGTTTTACCTAATCTGTAAGACTCATTTCATACGATAGGTCCTCCTAGACTACTTTATTTAATTCCCTCATTGGATATGAACCTTTCCCTATAGAAGACACCAGTTTGTACACCATTTATGGCAATCATCCCTGTCGTCTAATATCCCATATTATCTTCAAAAATTACCAAACATCAAAACCGTTTCATTTACCATATAATGTGTAAACATGGGACATCATATATTACATGTAAATAATTCTTTTCTTTAGGTGACAAAAGAGACAATTTACTTGGCTTTCTATTGAATGAAAGGTGTTGAGTCACATAGAACATCTGGAAAATGTGTGTGTCTCAGTGTCAGTCAGAACGGGCTGCATATTTTGTAGCAATATGTGCAGTTCTTTGAAGTCAGTCATGGCACAAGTCATGTCTCTTGCTCCTATGGCATGTCCACCAGGGACACATTATATCTCATATTGTGTTGGCTAAGACGTATAAGAAGAACATGACCAAGTTAAAGTAGGTAGAGAGAGGCAGAGAATACTGGTGAACAGTTAAGCCAGCTACATCAAGAAGCAACAACATGGCCCTGAGAAACTGGTTCCTAATCAAATGGCCTGATGTATGGTTTCTGGAAACAATATATTATATGTAGATTCTAGAGTACATGAAAGATGTCCTTGTATGGCTGAAAAGATTCTATCACACATGCCAGTAATTAGCATAAATCCACACACCCCACTTCCTGTCTCCCTCTTCATCTCCCTCAACACTTATTTGCCCTCCTCCCTCCCCCTCTCCCTCCCCTGGTCTCCCTTCTCTTCGTTCTTTTTTTCCTCTCTTTTCGTGTCCATCTTCTCTTGCTATATATGGGCTTCTCCTCAAGGAAGCAACTTTGGTTTCTACTTGTGTGTGCTGGGCAGGAGGAAGAAGACATTGCTTGTCACCTATCCCAAAGCCACCTGTCCCAAACCTGGTGGTATCAGCATCACACAGGAGTCATGAGTATAATCACCGGGTCAAGAAGAGATTCCCTCCTCACTGTGGGCATGCTGAGGATTAGAGAGTCATGACTGAAATGAGAACCGGGCAGATCAGGAGATAGACTAATCCCTTTATCCTCCTTGTAAAATTTTTGGCAGAGTTTTCCTTATAGTCTAGGTTTCATCCCAGAGTGTATTTGTAAAATACACCTGTACTTCCTATGTGATAGGAATTAGGCCCACATAGGTCTCCATTCCTCAAAGTCAAAAGAGCCTTTGCTCATTCCTTCACTAATTTAAAATGTGTTTATTGAGTGTCTATTTTGTTTTGGTTTACTGGCATTCTGTATTTTATACATGAAGTAGAGGTGTAACTGTTGTGCAAAATAAAGACATTCTTCATGAAAGAAAATACAAAAGTCACTTCAGGACTTTAAAACATCCATCCAGAAAATGAAAGTTGTCCTACATCATTCAATTGTTAAGTACAGCTGATGTGATGTGCCCAGTGGAATAGAGCAGTTTGACATGTTGCTGAAGAGAAAGATGGTCAAGATTCCTGCCAGTGAAATTCTGATATAGAGCTGGAGCATTGCTATACCTCTGATATAGGACGATGAAGGAATATTATTGCATTGCCAACTAAAAGTGTACTACTTTTGGTGGTCCTCTTAATAGGTATAAAGGGAAAAAAAATGCTAGCTCAATAGTTGTGTATTAGGAAGGACAGGTATTAATTTTCTGAAGCAATGTAAACACACCTGGTACAACAGCTCCAACTGAAGTCACCATGTGGTTAAGCTTATGGTGTCCTATTGTCATTTTTCAAGATCCATCTGTCTTCTGCCCAGGCCAATGAAGATCTGATAGGCATTACCACCTCGGTACCTTTCAAGTCCTTGATGGGGCAGAAAACTCTGTAATTCCTCCAGAGATATAATATTGCTTTTGGTTTATTGTCTTCCTAGGTACATCAGGTTTTAGTGGCTTTAAATTTGCCTTGCATAGCATAATTAGTCCTCACATTACAGATCAGGGAACCGAGGTGAGGATTCATGCCTATCCCAATTACACATTCTGTAAGGGGAGAAATATTCACAGGATGTGTTCAGGGACCGGCAATTCCCACTGTGAGGTGTATCTGAGCTGATCATTTAACCTCTATAAGCTCCCACCCTGAGTGCTGGGCTACAGCGATGTTTTAAGTCTCCTGGGACAGTGTTAGTTCAAAACCAGTTTCCTTGAGTCCCTGAAAGTTTCTTGTATTTCCCTTTCCACAGTGCCCCTGATAAATTTCTTCAGTCCCTTTGGGGAAGGATTAGTAAAAGACTAACTAACAGTATACATTTTTGGCAGTGTTCTGGAGTCTTTCCTCAAGGGAACACAGCCTCCCCTCCATTCAAAGTGTTCTGGGTGTATAAACTGCCTATATTCTGGTGGTTGATTGAGGGGCAGTGACTCTCCATTTTTTTATGACTCATGTCAGTCTTGTATTCATTTAACTCAGAACTTGTTTTGCTTTAAAGTTCTGGGTTACAACTAGATCAATTAAGAATCTAATAGGCTTCTTATTTTACTTCTAAGGATAGCAATGATGAACTCCGGATACCATAGGTGTGCCTGACTCAGACTAGTCTTGCTTTGGCTGTGCTACACATGATGGTGACCACAGTCACACTACATTTGGTGATTGAGAGCCACCAGGTGGTCCCTCCCCCTTTTGAATACAGGTACAATTCTTACATTTCAGTTTCCCATTCAGTGATTCAATTCCCATGTGATGGCTCACTTACAAAGAAGAGTGAGCATAGAGCCCCTCAAGGATTTCAGGGCTCATGTATGTTTCAATGATATGAGAGCTATGTCTTCTAGACCCAACCAGAGCAGGGGAGTGTGTCTTAAATGACAGATCCACTCTTATGTCACAATCTCCTAAACTTTTGAATCCCTTCCTCTACATTAAGCTAAGGAAGTTCAGGCATTGTCAATTTGTTCATTGTGGGAAAAATTGGGGTTCATGTTTCAGCCAACCAACCTCACAATTAGAGCACTCCCTGAACTGCAACAGTAAATGCAAAATTCTGCTATGTGAGTTCATATCAATACATTTTGCCCAATTGAAATGTATGTTCCTGTGACTGCTACTCCTTACGTTTAACACCCATTCCTACATATGCTTCCTGAATTTCTGTCTGTTGAAACTGGGAAGCTCAAAGAGTTTTATGGACTATAGCACATCTCCTCATGAGTCACACTGTTTTTCCTTCTCTGTGGGACCTTACTTGGATTTGAGTCAAGTAACAGGACTAGAAGTGAAGAAGGATAGTGGTGGATCCAAAGTAGAATCAGTACATTCCGTGGCCACTGTTTCAAAGGGGCATTGTGATTTCCCAGCCAATAAAGAAGTAAGCCCCTCTGATGTGGCTAAGAGGCCACTTCCACTGGGAGTAGAAGGGGCTTTGACTGACGATGGAGGGGCCTCTCCCACTGGCAAAGAAGACTCATAAGAATTCAGGAGCTCAATGTTCTCTATTTCATCAAGACTTACCATATGTCCTCATTCCAACTTTCCCATTCTTCACCATTCAGTGCCCTCATAAGCCATCAAATATGAAATGTCCTATTTCAAATGAAATGTTTAGTTTATTATGTCTCAAACAAGAAGCAAAACAATTAATTAAACTATGCACTTAAACTATCAACACAGTTTTTCCATCTTAACGGTAGCTTATTTATACCAGCAGCAAAAAACCTAGAGAACAAGTGCAATGAAACTGCAAAAGGAATTTTCTACAGCTTGTTGAGAATTGATTATTTTTCCTTGCAAGAAGCGGTCAAAAGGGGGAAGAAGTTGTACTGAGTTATAACAAGATCTGGTGAATACAGTGGAAGATAGAAAGTTTCCAGTTATAGTTTCTATAGTTTGAGTGGAATTGTTTGTGTGATGTGAAATTGAGCATTGTCTTGTAGGAAGATTGGCCTATCATTATTGACCAACCTCAGCTACTTAATCACAAGCATGCTCATCCTCTTGTCTAGCTGATGGTAGGAGACATCCGCTATAATCAGTTGAGAGGGTTTCATGAAGCTGAATTGGCTAATACCAATTTGGGACTGTGTTTTAGCAGTTCATCTTTATCCAATCATTGTGACTAATGCTCGTAATTGTCAAAAAGAATCCATTTTTCATCACATATAATGATAATGGTATAAAAATGGTTCACCTTTCTGTTATGATAGCAAAGAAACGCAAGCTTTCAAACCATTTTCTTCTGCCACTTGTTTAGTTCATGCACAACCCATCTATCCAGCTTCTTTACTTTGCTGATTTGTTTCAAATGGTCCAATATTGTTGGAATAGTAATGTCCAATCAGGCTGCTAATCCACGCGTAAATCAAGAAGGGTTTGCTTCCACGATAGCTTTCATCTTATCATTACCCACCTTGGTCTCAGGTTGCCCAGATGGCTCATTTTCGAGATTAAAGTCACCAGAATGGAAATTCTCAAACTATCAGTGTACTACGCTATGCATTCATTAGTCACACCCTTCCTAAACTTTGGGCTGCTATTTCAAGCTGTGTGCACTGCATGGGTTCCACGATGGAATTCGTATTTGAAAATAACATAAATGTTTTACTAATCCATAGTTTCACAAAAATTGCCCTAAAAACTTTTTGACAGATAATCACTAACCAAAATATGTGTTTGAAAGAATGAGGATGTACCTTCACAGTAAAAATAAAAGAAGTGTCAAAGTGAAATGTCAAAGATACCGACTGTCACCTTTGTATTTAAGCAAATTAGACTTTTCATACTTAATAACCTAATGTTAGACACCCTGAAAAACTGGGAGTTCAACTTGTATTATAATTCAGGATAAGATTCTATATTCATGTTAGTATAAGAAACATATTCACATGATTATGGAGGATGACAAGTCACACACTCTGCAGTTGGTAAGCTGGAGACTCAGAAGAGTCAGTGGTGGAGTTTCAGTCTGAGTCTTAAATTCTGAGAAGCAGGAGAGATAATGGTATTGTTTCTTTTGGAAGGTTGACAGGATTAAGAGCAAAGAGGAGCTGATTTTTCAGTTTGAGTTCAAAAGCAGGAAAACTATGATGTACCAGAACAAGGCAGTAGTGTGGGAGGAATTTCGTCCCATAATACTTATCAAGTCAGCCTTTTTCTTCTATTCAGCCCCACTTCAGTTGATAGGATGGAGGGCAATCTGCTTTGCTCAGTGTACTGATTATAATGTTAACTTAACCCACCCACACCCTTGCAGACATACCCAGAATAATGTTTAACCAGCTGTCTATGCAGCCAATCAAGTTATACATAAAATTAACCACAACAATTCACTATAGACCAGGGCAAGACGTTAGAGCCATTGGCCATTTAGCTCAGTGCCAGGTACCGGCAATGGGGGAGAAAATTTTTACTTTCTACTTTATTGCAAAACATTATTGAATTCCAAGATCATATGGCAATCAGGACCCACATCAAAGACTATCTAAAGAATCACAGTCAGCTAACTGTCAAATCATCGCCTGTAAAAATTTTACCTGAACAACATCGTACTGAGACACTTTACAGAAGAAAAAAACAAAACACAATACTACAAAAAGAAAAAAAAAAAGATATTCAGCTTAGGATTCCAGTTTTTCATCTGCTGTAAAACTGTCAATTTTATTTTATAATTTTGTCATTTCTGCCTCAAAAGCAATTGTTAAATAATATTAAATTAAAGATGCATGTTAAAATAGTTTTAAATAAAAGTCAAACCACCCAACAGTAAGGAAGTCTCTTCTGAAGGATGTGTCTTTCAGGAATAAGAGAATTAAAGAAATCTCACTTTGAAAATAACTTATGCAGCCTTAAAGAAAGATGGAGACTTTACCTCTTTCATGTTTACATGGATGGAGCAGGAACATATTCTTCTTAGTAAAGTATCTCAAGAATGGAAGAAAAAGTATCCAATGTACTCAGCCCCACTATGAAACTAATTTATGGCTTTCACATGAAGGCTATAATCCAGTTATAACCTAAGAATAGGGGGAAGGGGAGAGGGAGGAGAGGGAGGGGGGAGGATGGGTGGAGGGAGGATGATTGGTGGGATTACACCTGCGGTGCATCCTACAAGGGTACATGTGAAACTTAGTAAATGTAGAATATAAATGTCTTAACACAATAACTAAGAAAATGCCAGGAAAGCTATGTTAACCAGTGTGACGAAAATGTATCAAACGGTCAATAAAACCAGTGTATGGTGCCCCATGATCGCATTAATGTACACAGCTATGATTTAATAATAAAAAATAAAAAAAGGAAAATAACTCATCTTTATTCTATGAAGAAGAATTGTAAGAAGAAGTAATATTAGGAGAATAATTATAACAGCATGTATGCTTTTTATTTGATCTAATTGTGCTTTTCCATACATTCAACATTCACATTAACCTAGGTGAATTTTATATAGACACATTTGAAAGAAAAGACAAGAAATTATCTTAAAGCACATTCAAATATATTGACATCAGATGTTTTTAGAAGAGAAAAGTTTAAAGATATCTATGTAATGTTTTGCTAAAAGCAGAGAATTATTCTTTCTTTGAAGGAAGTTGGATTATTAGAAATACATACCTTACTAAAATGCTTGGTTTGCTAATTTGAATTTTAAAGTGTAATTTCTTTTCTAGTGAAAAATAATAGATACATGTAATAGTTTAAACTAAACTTTTCTAGAAATAGATAAGTGACTTTCTTAAGTAATCTAAAAACTAATACTGATGATGAATATAAAGCACTTTAAAATTCAAAGTTTCATCACCAGTAACAAAAGCACATAGGATAATTATACTCTTATTACTTGCTGTTGTATGAATGAATGTTAAATAATGGTGTTCAAATTTTTACATTACTTTCTGTGTGTCAATCATATACTCATATTGTCATATCTATAGTCATATTTACTATGACTACTTACTATAGTCATGTTTGCATATAATCATAGGGTCCTCTCTATAATCATATTTACTTTCTATGAAAGAAATTAACATATTTTTCTCATTGCTGAATATGGTTCATCAATCTCAGCTAAAATGTTTCTTGAAAATTATATTCCTCATTGTAGAACTTAAATTTTATTTCTCCTGAAGTCTTCTTCACATTGACTCACTTGTACATCTCTGAAAGCTTTTGTCTGTGTTCTGTTAGGGGGGAACAATAAAGAATTTGCAAATTCTTAAATACTTTGTTCTCTCTTGCCGCTTTCTCATGCTTACTTCCCATCCTTCGAAAGTGACTGATCATACTATGTTAAAGACAAATAGTTAAAACACAATTTCATTTGTTTATCTAATCATCATATGCTCTATACAAACATTTTGAGGAAGGCAGTCATTTCTGGAGGGGAGAGGAGGTAAGAGGTACCATGTACGCTATGATGCCATCTTAGTTTTTACCTCTTCATTAACTTTTGTCAGTGTTTTCCATATCACATTCCTATAACTGAACGGTACACCAGAAATCACCTAGAAACTATGAAAGGAGATCAAAAAACCACACTGTTAATTTTTAAATCCAAATGCCTATTGTAGCCCCCACATTAATAAATACAGTAGAATCTCTGTAACAAAGGGGTATAGTCCCTTGTACCACCCAAGGGTCTATAACAAATTGGTCAATGTGTACAGGTTATCAATATAAGGAACTAGGCCTACTGTACTGATAAAGTACATGTGATGCATGTCTGGTCTATGAAAATTAAGTCACCTTGAGGAGGTGGTCAATGTAGGGAGGTGCTCAGCTATGGAGGTTCTACACTATGCTAATGGAATATTTGCACTTTAGTTCTCAGTACATTTGTCTGAAAACCATGGAATGTACCCGGTGTGGCAGCAAATATTATCCCAAATTGACATTATGCATATATTCTAATATATAGTTTATTATGCAAATAATGTGCAAAATGCTATTTTAATTACAATAATATTTTTATTTAAAATTATATATATATCCTGAGTTTGTAATATTAAAAGTATGAACTATTAGCACTATTAATTATCTGTACTGCTAACAGATATTGATCAAAGTACCTACCAGCTGCTCTAAGTTAACATAGAAAATACCACATCCAACAGTTAATATAATAAATTATAGTCTCTTTATTGTTTGCATATTACTTCACTTTCTAACATAATAATGCTCTAAGCATATACTAGAAGTATAAATAGCTAACAAAGTTGCATGTCATAATAACTTGAACAAACTTTTAAATCATCTTCCAAATTTTGACTCTAAAGAAATACTCAGAAAGGCCAGTTGTGGTGGCATGAACATATGTTTATCTCTACTCCTTCTTGAAAAGCCAGTAAGATATTTATTATATGAAAGAAAAACAGAACACCCACAAGATCATGAAGAACAGAAGAGAAAACAGTGACGATATTTGTCATATTGGAAGGCAGATGGGACAGTACTAAAAAGTACTTATCATAACAGAGAAATAATCGTAAGGCTGCAGGTACAGATGCCAAAAAAAGAAGTCCAATTCACAGAAAACAATCCAGGAAAAAACTCAGAAATACAGGCTACTGGCACCTTCTGAAGGAAGAAAACACAACAGGTATAAAAGCTACTTAGAAAGACTGGCTAAAAGTCTGTATGACTAGATCCCAAGTTCCCTGTGATCTCCGGAACAGCCAGAGAACAGCTCCTCCCCACGCCCTGACTGGCAGCTTCAAGTTACAACTGGACACCCTGCAGGGCGCGTCTCTGGATTCTGGGCCACAGGGCAGGGCTGACGTCTAGGATGGCAACCGAGAATCAGGGTTGTTAATCTCTCAAGTACTACTTATAGGTCAGTATCTCAGGGTTTTGAGGAGTTGTTTAAGAATAAGAAACAGGAAATAAGAGAAAGTAGGAAAAGGGGGGAGAGCAAATAGTAACAGTGCGTATACATGAAACAACCCTCCTTGCTCTGGACTACCACGCTGGCACCGTTCTGTGCTGCTCTTTTGGGACTGGTCAGCACTCTTTTTACTTTCTCAAGGCCGTTTCTGTCCATACTAAGGGCATTTTACCTGGAAGAGTGTGGCGTGTGCAGTAGGGGATAGTTCTGGCTGTTAAATGATCTGGGTTACTGTTTTATTCTTTTCCAATAGTTTCGAGTTCCCTAGAAGGAAAAATATGTGTTCCACTAGATTTATAGCTAGGATCTGTGAGCTGTTTTTTATTTTAAGTGGGCTTTCCAGAGCTCAAAAATTACTTATTTAAGATCTAATTCAGCTAATTTAAATTTCTGCTGAATTAAAACTTGGTTTAATGTTACCATTGGGAAGGACAGACCTAGCTCTGACTTTAAATCTATAGTATGCAGAGTCCTTCTTACACTTAACTTTTTTGATGACTTCTGGTTTACCGAGTCCCAGATGTGAATTGATATTAACATGGCACAGCCCAAACCTGGAACTCATCCCCCAGAATGGTGGAATTGATGGATATTATAATCGTTGAAAGTCCTTGTGGCATGTCTATACAAATCATGATCTATTTACACAAATGTATAACCAACATTTAAGCATATTTAATAATAGGCATACTTTAGGCATTCTGTAATGCCATTATTTCACTTAGTGATGAAAACACAGAAGATGAAAGATATTATATAAAAATATTATCATCATAGTCCAAAAACATACAGGGCAAATCACTAGGCTATTTGAGACTCTAAAAACAATTTCCTGAAATTCCCATTGCTGTTTAAAATATCAATAAACAAACAAAAGAGGGATATTCTTGGGTATTGCACCTATATTTATTGTCTTTTTCTTCATCTATTGACTGTTTTACAAATACCTTCTAAAACAGTGCTTCTCAACGGGGAGAGATTTTGTCACACAGCAGACATTTAACGATATCCAGGGAAATTTTTAGCTGTGAAGACTTGGGGGTAAGGACATTCCACATGAGGAATCCTGTTAAATATTCTACACCATATAAGAGAGCCCTCTACATTAAATTGTTACCTGAACAAAAATATCTATGTCCCCACTGTTGAGGAACCCCATTCTACACCTTATGTTTCTTACAAGTCTGCTTTCCCGATGTATTGCAACTACTGTTACAACATACCAGTTATGACAAAGAAAACCCTATAGTTTAGATGAGAAAAAATTCAGAATCAAGAGACTTATTTTTTGTAGATTTGTTATTAGATTAACTACTAAACCTTGAATAAATAATTGAATCTATCTGAGATTGCTTTTCTTGAAGTACAAATTGTGTGATTATCAATGCTTTTTAGGGAAACAAATAATTCGTTAAAGAATTTCAATAAAGAAAACAGCATTGACACAACCCTTTCAGTGTTAAAATGGAGGCTTAGTATAGAAGTGAAGTCTGCAAGGCCATATAATAACTCCAGAGAATGCTCACGGATTCTATTGAATGTGGTTGAAATCACTGGGCTATCCAGGTTATTCAATAATCTGAGAAAGATAATAAAAATTAAATAAAAGATTCAATTTTATTAATTTTGAATCTAGAGTTATAATCTACAATTATAAATCTAGTTAAATCTAGAGGAATTTTTAGGTATTTAACTTGTGTGTTTATATATATATTTCAAAATTTCAAAAATAAATACATATATAGTATTTCTATTTCTCATATTTGACATTTTAGAAGTTCCAGTCCTTGATTTGTGAAAAGCTTTTCTAGAATAATTAATATCATATAAAACATGTGATAAAGCTATCTGACTTGTCTGATTCTCCTTGTACTTGAAACATATCCAAGGCTCTTACTCTTTTTTATTCTTAGTCCAAAATTACTATAAATCTTTGAAGCACTGACAAGCTCTCACACCAGGGAGAAGAATCTAGCTCTCTTTCACTCACTAACCGACAGACTGCGACACAGGTGATGCTCTGAGAGCTCTGAACAGAATCTCTTAACTTGTTGGAGACTGGTCATTCTGCTGTGAGGATATCTAAGCTAGATGAGGAAATGAGGAAAAACCACACTGTTTGAGGAGAAAGGAGGAAGGCGAGGAGAGAGAGAGAAAGGGAAAGAGGCAAGGGGAAAGATCACGTGGAGGAATATAGGGTTTTCAGAACTCCATGGAATAGGAAACACACACAGTATTTCCCTGTGCATGAAAAATAATAAACCATTTATTGTTCCAAGCTGCAAAAGTTTTCAGATAGTTTTTTAGAGAGTAATAGGTAATTAAAACACAAAAATTACCAGTTAAATAGCCATGGGCTAGTAAAAAAGTTACTGTTAAAATTACAATTATGAGGCGGTGCCTGTGGCTCAAAGGAGTAGGGCGCCGGCCCCATATGCCGGAGGTGGGGTGTTCAGACCCAGCCCCAGCCAAAAAATGAAAAAAAAAAAAAAAAATACTATTATGGACTATCATTATCTTTAATAGTTTTTTATATAATATATACTTCGTGTTTCTTTTACACTAGACTACTTTTTCACTCTTATTGTATATTTTACCTGTCATGCACTGGATTCTTTTTTTGTGGCTTTTTTTTTTTTTTGGCTGGGGCTGGGTTTGAACCCGCCACCTCCGGCATATGGGTCTGGCGCCCCACTCACTGAGCCACAGGCGCCGCCCCGCACTGGATTCTTTTAGACTAACATATTTATTATATTTCAAAGTGTTATTGAAAGAGTCAAAACATGAATTCTTGATATCAATGTTGGATATGTGAGATAAAATGGTTTTAAAAACTTGAAAAGTTTTATTTTAGTATGCTACTATGAAATTAAGGGACTTTTACATTATAAATGAAAAAGGCAAGACAGAGTATGCTAGTGTGCTATGACCTTTCCAAGAGCAAATATAAAATGGAATGTTCCCCAAATTTATTTGACCACAGATCCCAATACTACTGTATCATCAGCAGGCTACAGGGCACTGGCAATCACTATGGTGTGTATTATAAAAATACTATTGGTCTTCCTTAGCCAGGGGTTCCACATCTGTGGGTTCAACCAAATGGGGGGTATGAAAAATACTCCACATAGTTTAATCCATACTAAACCAGTACTATCTTTTTTTCTTGTCATTATTCCCTAAACAATAGAGTATCACAACTATTACATTGTATTATGCATTATAAGTAATCTAGAGATGATTTAAGGTATACAGGAGGGTATGCAAAGCTAAATGCAAATACTACACCATCTTACAGCAGCAACTTGAGCTTCTGTGGATTTTGGTATCCTTGAGAAGACTTGGACCCAAACCCCACGGATTCTGGAGGATGATGACTGTGTACATCCTTTGTTCCCAAGTGGTAATTTTGTTTTGTGGGCCTGTGGAACTTTACCCTATTACAATCTATATACTAATCTTGGGTAAGCAATCTCATCATTCTGTGCCCAAATTACTTTGTCTACCAAAAAATGATGATCAGAATATCTAGCTTGTATTGCTGTGGTGAAGATTTTAAATATAGCAAATTTAAAGAAGTTTAAAATAGTGTTTAAGATATAACTTATGTTCCATAAATGTTAGAGAAGTGGCTACTGCTGGTAGTGGCTGCTGTTGCTTCACTGAAAGTTTTCTACTTTCCAGATATTAAAATGGTGTGTGTGTGTGTGTGTTTTAATTATTTGGGATTCATTGAGGGTACAAAGAATTATGTTACACTAATTGCATTTGTTAGGTAAAATCCCTCTTTTTAAATTTTTTTTTTATTTTTTTAGAGACAGAGTCTCACTTTATCACCCTCGGTAGAGTGCTGTGGTGTCACAGCTCACAGTAACCTCCAACTCCTGGGCTTAGGCGATTCTCCTGCCTCAACTACTGAGTAGCTGGGACTATAGGCACCTACCACAATGCCTGGCTACTTTTTTGTTTCTGCAGTTTGGCTGGGGGGCCAGGTTTGAACTCACCACCCTTGGTATAAGGGGCTGGCACCCTACCCACTGAGACACAGGAGCCGCCCAGGTAAAGTCCCTCTTATAATTGTGCCTCACCCCCAAAGGGTGTGCCATACACTGTGACCCCATCCTCCCCTCCTTCCCTATCCCCACTCTTTCATTATCCTACCCCCACCCCTTGTATTAGCTCATCCACTGCCTTCATATTAGAATTGAGTACATTGGATTCTTGCTTCTCCATTCTTGTGATGCTTTACTAAGAGGAATGTGTTCCACCTCAATCCAGGTTGATACAAAAGATGTAGTTTTCCTAATGTAGTTATTCAGTTATTGAGAACTGGGCTAATGTGTATTAATATATTGTTACCTTCCAAATCACAAATGGCTTTGCGAGGTGTCATCATTTTGATTGCCTTCCCTATAACCCTCCACGTTTCCTAGAAATCCTGTAGTGCGTCTAACGTAAGATTTGAATTTAGAAAACAAGCATAGCAAACACTGGAGAGCTACAACCGCTAGACTCATGATCAAAAATTCAATTTGTTCAGAATCATGAACTGTGGGTTTTTTTATTTTCATTATAGGTTAATTGCATGGACTTGAAGCAACGCATTTCAACACTCAGTTCAGCTATGACTCCACTTGACTGCTCAAAGACCTCTCCTTCGCTTTCTTTTCTTTTATGACTTTTCTGATGTAAGTGGCCTCCTATGTGACCTAAAGAAATAACACTGCATTTTAAAAAGAATATTCAAAAATTCATTAAAAAGATCAAAGACCTAACCCTTGGGCTTTGACCTCATCTGAGCTGACAAACTAAGGGCCTTTACTTCTGAATCCTGAAGACCAAATGAGCACCTTTTATTATGACCTTGAGATACAGACATTTTCTTCCTGTGCCATTAATAGCAAATGAGCATTACAGCAGGCTGAAACTTTTAGCAATATTCACATCAAGGAAGACTATAAAGGAAATAAGATTATATACTGTTAATGAAAGGTTCTTTATATCAGACTATCAACTGGGTCAAAATGTTGCTGCTAAATTGTGAGGCTTGCAAAGCACCCATTGAAGACACCGTGAGGAGGAAGAGAGACTCAAACCCACTGCAATTGATACAGGAGAAAGACCAGCTCTAAATTAAAGTGATATGGCTATGAAATCCCAAAGGAATTTAATATAGTGGTATCTCTTTTTAAAGATTTTACAAAAAGGTTGTGAATTAAGTGCTGTGTTTAATGGTCTGCAGTGACTTAGACCAGAATTTTCCATCCTAGGCAATGCTGGCATTTTGGGCTGCCTTACAGTTAGATATTTAGCAGCATGAAGATGTAAAATGTGGCTGATTTTCCCTCCCTCAAGTTGCTCTCGGCAGCATGTTCTACCTATTAGGGATGAGCACGTTGGGAGGCATGCAGCTAAGTTATCTTTCTTCACCCCACTGCAATCCACAAAATTCATATCCATTTTTTTCTTTCTCTACTTCACTGCCTTCTCTATCCTAGGTTATAACTTGTCATGTATTTAACTTTGAATTGTTGTAGCCCTCTTTGTCAGCCAAGTTCTTTGTCATGTATTTAACTTTGAATTGTTGTAACACTCTTTGTCCCTAGATTCATCTTGTATCATTTCCCTAACAAGTTTCATGACTTTTTTCTGAAGTAAATTCTTCAATAACCTTTATCAAAGCCGGTTTAGTCTGCACCATCAACCCCCAAAGTCTTGATTAGCTCAAAGGTGGGATTTCTGAACATTAGCACTCCGGCATCTTAGTCGGATGTATAATTCTTTATTGCTGGTCACTACTCCGTGCATTGTGGGGTATTTAACAACAGTCCTGGCCTCTACCAACCAGATACCAGTGACACCATCAACCCAGTGTGACAGTCAAAATTGTCCAGACATTGTCAAATGTTCCCTGGGGAAGGAAGGAAGCCGAATCACAACCATGTGAGAAGAACTGGCCCCGTTCAATATTTCTCCAACTATCTTTGGAGAAATACCAGTTGTTTCTAAATGAAACAAAATTTATTTCAGACTGATAACATTTGTAAAATCATTTACACAACACTGATGCTTGATTTATGCATTTATCAGTTTGTATTCAGATACCAAAGTGTTTGGGAGTAACCTTGGTTCATGTACTACACTAAAATAAGATAGCCTAGATCTAGTCAATAGTTGTATTTACACATTATATATGAGATATTGCAAGTTTAATAAAATTACAACTCAGAAATCTGAACTCAGACATAGCAGAGTTTACATACTCAATATGTCAGAGAGCCCTTCCAAAAGCAAATTATGCATGTGTGTATTGATATTCTGTGTAAGAACCAATAAAGTGTCTGTCAATAATACCTGCACATGTATTTCTTGAATGAAAGGGACACTTAGAAATATTCTTCCTTGACTCAGCACCTGTAGCACAGTGGTGATGACGCCAGCCACATACACTGAGATTGGCGTGTTCGAACCTGGCCCGGGCCAGCTGACCAACAATGACAACTGCAACAAAAAATAGTTGGGCATTGTGGTAGGTGCCTGTAGTCCTAGCTACTTGGGAGGCTGAAGCAAGAGAATTGCTTAAGCCCAAGAGTTTGAGGTTGCTGTGAGCTGTGAGGCCACAGCACTCTACCAATGATGACAGCTTGTTACTCTGTCTCAAGAAAAAAAAAAAAAAATTTCTTCCTTTCTGATACATAAAATCTGTAATTCAAAGAGAGACTCTCATCACCAAGCAATGTGACAAACAGCTAGTAATTATCCCAATAAGTGTGTAATAAATAGTTGAGTAAACTATCCATTTTAGTTTTTACCGTGTTGGCACTTAATAAATGAATGGGTGAATGAATAAAGGATTGATGGAGTAGGAGATTTTCCTGAGAAGGAAAATGGAAATTCTTCCTGTGTAAGAAACATAGCCAACCATCTCTTTCTTTGACTTTCCCACAAGGTTTGCAAAGTCAGGATGATGTATAGTATGAAAATGTGTGTCAGAGCTTGGTGCAAATATGTGATATTTATAAACCAAGATACAGATAAGTGGCCAAATAAATGAGGTGGTGCTGAAATTCAATTCCAGTAAAAAGTTTGTTCATTTGTCCTTGAGAGTGCATATAAAAATACGTGTGTGTGAGTGGCTGTATGGACACGATCTATACTGATGTCCTATTTTCTTTCCAAAGTTTCAGAGTTCCACCTTTTGATAAAAGCAGGAAGGTTGTAAAATTGTATCTTTGAAACAGAACCTGATCCTGGTTCCAAATGATTTTATGATGTCAATTCAACAATGTGATCATATTGCTTGCTTTGTAAAATGTTAAGACAGCTATCAGACTGTTTTTAATCTACTCCCTTGGCATGGATCCACTCCAGCTCCTGCAATTCCGTCAGCACTATTTTCCTATTGAATGTCAATGAGATGTTCTACTGTGATTTCTTGTTTTTAAGCCAATATTCCAAGTGAACTACAAAACATGTTGAATGTTGATTGATACAGAAAAAATGTTTATTTCCATAGCGGAAAGCAATTTTATATTCTGAGTTACCAGAATATCACACAATATACCCTAAGAATGAGTGTTCCTAATATTCACATACATACAGAGGGTACTAAAAATATATACACATGGTAAGAAGACAAAAAATAAACTATATTAAAACTGTAATGCTTTATATATACCAATAACAACTGTTATCTTGTATATTGTATCTTGTACCTCTAGTAATTACAGAAATCAAATGTGATTTTTTTTTTTTTTTTTGGCAGTTTTTAGCCAGGGCTGGGCTTGAATCCGCCACCTCCTGTATATGGGGCCGGTGCCCTACTGCTTGAGCCACAGGCGCTGCTCTAGGATTACAATTTGAATAGTTTTTTTCTTTCTTTCTTTTTTTTTTTTTTTTTGGTTTTTGGCCGCGGCTGGGTTTGAACCCACCACCTCTGGCATATGGAACCGGCACCCTACTCCTTGAGCCACAGGCGCTGCCAGTTTTTTTCTTTCTTAAACTGTGTATATATTTACTTGACATTTTTTGTAGATTACAAAATTTTATGAAATGATTATAATATTCTCTACATATTAGCCACCTTTATTATAAATTTTATAATGAATGTTTTGTAAATAAAGGTACGTTTAATTACAATTTCCCATTTTCCCTACATATGGCCATTTTTCAGGACAACTTTTAGGATACTCTATATATATATTAAAGAAAGAGTTGATTCCATGTCATTTCATTAATATTTCAGGAGAAATCTATACAAAATGATGGAAATGATTATTATGCTAATTCCAAATAAGCTGTCATAAGCCATTTAAGGAGTTTTTGGCTATTTTTCATAAATATTATTAAATTTTTAAAATTGGAGCCAGAAGAAGGATGTTTTTATCACATTTTGAGAGCAGTTGTCTTCACTTTAGTATTTGTACGGCATACAGAACTCTGTCTGAAGTTATTTTGTAATACACAAAATACACTGTGTATTTTTTTAAATCCATTGGTAAAATTCCAAGACTACATACTTTAGAAGTGATTGTATATATTAAGAACAAAATGATTCACACAGGATTTCTTTTAGTGCCTTGTTACTCTGGTGAAATTAAAATGCGCTTCTATTTAGACTCGAATTTTAAAAATACATTTGCCGTATAAAACTAGGGTCATGTGCACAGCAGTTGCATGTGTTTGCCAAGAGTTTTAAAAAAGGTCACTTAATAAAAAGACCAAAATATGAAAAAGAGGATTATTAATTCTGTTCAGCAAATGCACGCTTTGTCGATTTACATAACAGAGAGGTATGGGTGCATGCATATGCATTTATGGTAATTACTTACAGTGCCTCAGTTAATGATATGCACCTGTGTCTTACGTTTTGCAGTTTCCATATTTTAAATTATCCTCAGGTTAAATTTAAAAGTGATCCCACTCTTATGGGTAGGGTTAGGTTGGCAAGGGAAAAGAAATATTCTGTCTCTTGGCCTCCAAGGAAAGTCATTAGGTTTTGGTGGTTAGGTTTGCATTTTTAGAAGTGACTAATAAATTCCATAGAAGAGCCATTTCTACTGGGAGGATTAATTATAGCTATCATGCCCGCCAAGCCATCAAAGATCCCACCTCCCGCCACGAGAAGACAATTGAGTCAGACACTTGAGTGACACTTCCCCTGTCAAAGTCCCATAAAATCCCACCTGGACACGCAGCTGCTGCTGGGCTTTGGCAGTTTTCCAGAATGCTTTTGCCTTTTAACTTGCACATGCAGTGTGAGATTAAGTGCTCAATGTTCATTGAAATGATGCATCTAAAATAGACAAAGTTTTACAATTTTCAGGCTGTGGAGTATGAGACACTGGGTTTTATCTAAAATGCCGATATCTCAATTGTCCTAAAGGCAAACAAATTTGTTCCACATTTGGCAAAAACTCACTTTGTGCCAAACCTGATCATACATTAGGCAATGACAGAGAGTAGAGAGAGCTGCTTCGTTATGATATTGACGGTCCCCTGAAGAAATAATAATGTGTTTAATGACAGTCCCCCAGCCCAGTGGAGATGTGGGGTCACAGGCTTTGTGTCCTGTAATCATTTTGGAATCTGAAAAAGTGATTCCAAAATCTATTCAAATGAGAGGCTTAGGACCGACACCCTAGAAGTACAAGACTGGCCTGCAAGTGACCAGTAAAGCTAGCACTTGAGGGTTGAGACTTTTCAAAAAACACATATGTGCCAAATTTAGGACTAGAATTAGGATTTTTCTGACTGTTCCAAAACTTGTACCCAGGGTTGATGAATTTCTTTTAAATTGAGAAGAATTGATTCATGACAAATTTGCTCAGTTAGCTACTAAAAGCTACAAAGCTCTAAGGACAAAGTTGATTACTCCTAGATTGCTTTTACTGATGACATCCCTGAGTTTTATTTATTTATTTATTTTTTTTTTGTAGAGACAGAGTTTCACTTTATTGCCCTCGGTAGAGTGCCGTGGCCTCACACAGCTCACAGCAACCTCCAACTCCTGGGCTTAAGCGATTCTCCTGCCTCAGCCTCCCGAGCAGCTGGGACTACAGGCGCCCACCACAACGCCCAGCTATTTTTTGATTGCAGTCTAGCCGGGGCCGGGTTTGAACCCGCCACCCTTGGTATATGGGGCTGGCGCCCTACTCACTGAGCCACAGGCGCCGCCGGACATCCCTGAGTTTTAAAAGAGGTGCAGGTCATAAAAGAATGGCAGGGGTAGGGCGCTGGCCCCATATGCCAGAGGTGGTGGGTTCAAAACCAGCCCTGGCCAAAACTGCAAAAAAAAAAAAAAAAAAAGAATGACTATAGCATTGCTTTTTAAAAATGGCACTTTTCTGGTCATGGTTTTAATTTATAATATTTAACCAATGTTAACAGCTGTAAAATGATTTTTATTTACAACTTTAAATAAGTTAATAATACAAGATTATTACCTTTCTTATTAATTCAGTATGACATGCTAACCAACACACAACTTCCTGTTGTACAAACTTTACCTTTTTTCAAAAGTATTTTTTAGAGTTAGTCCATATTTATACATGACCTTGAAATCCAATAGAAAACATCTTGTACAATAATTGGTAGGAAATAAACATGTTAAGAAGAGAAAATGACTCAGATTGCCAAGTGGCTATTCATGCATGACTTCTATTAAGTTACTTTAAAGAATGTTAGTGCAGTCATAAACCAATTTTACTGATTTATAATCACTAAGACAGTCCCCAGAAGTGGCCCTGAAATTAATGATCATTCTGCATTTAAAGTAACCACCTTCAGAGATGGCTTTCTCTAAGTGGAACTTCCTTAAGAGTCGCACTTTGACTTAATTACAGTGACAGTTCATGTTTATCACCCTTTGGCTGCAGTGGGGAATCTTAAAAAGAATTAACATAAAATGCAATTCTCTTTTCTCATGAGGTCCAAGAGCAATGGAGCAATGGAAGGCATGGGGAAAAATTCTAAAAATAGTAGCACTTGTCAACAGAAACTAGGGCATTGAACTTAATTGCTTAAGTTAATAATGCCTGTGATACAGATTCCAGCTCTCTGAAAAACTGTGTGTGGAATTTGCAGACACTTGGCGTCGATTTTCTGTTCTCTGGCATTGACAATTTCTGACATTGGCATCTAGACTGGCGAACGGTAACAAATGTGGTTTGTTTACAAGGTGTTTTCCTGAGTGTGTCTTCTCAAATAAAAGGATGATTTTGCTATGAATTTATTTTAAAACATCAGGGGAAACTTTGGTTTTAAGTTCTTGTAGTGCCTCAAATTAGAGAAAAGAGTAATAAAATGGGAGTCACGGGAATTATGTTCATGATTCCTCTCTATGTCCAGTTTACTAAGAGACTTTAGGAAAATAATTTTTCCTTTGGTCATTGTTCCTTAAGTGCCAAATGGGGCTACAAATACCTACTCCGTGCATGATACAAGGTGCATATAAGAAGTACGGGAAATAGTAAACATAGACTGTACAAATCACAAATGAATTATTAATATTACTCAACTTAAAAAATTAAAAAAATACATTTGATCTAACAAATCCTGGGTGGGCTGGGTTCCAAAACTAGCGCTTGCATGCTTCTGTTTACATGCACATACACTGTAATCAGTTTTTATTACATTTTATTTTATTGAATGTTGTAATATGTTTCCTTTCCTATTTATTATTATAAAAAGCCAAGCATAAAATATGATAAATTGAGTTTTACCAGATTTTAATACGCTATTTTAAAATAACATTATACTAATAATAAAATGATTAAAAATTTAACTAAAATCTCCTAGATTAATATCCATTGAATGTGAATTATAATATTAAACTACCAAAGAAAAATAAAAGCTAATATTAAAACTATACCCAAGAAGTAAATGGTATAACCTTATTCATTTCTGGGAACCTATATTCTAGAAAGAAAATTAATAAAAGAGGTATAGTCAATGCAGGCTCTATTCACACTTCTGCTAAATAAATAAATAATTAAATAAATAAAATAAAAACTCTGTCTCGACAACTACAGACCCACAGAAGAGCAAAATACAATTCAATTCAAAAAGGTGGAATGGAGTTCGGTAGGTTCCCACCTAATGGGTACAATGTGGGGGTGTACGGTACACTTCCTGGGTGAAGGACTCAACTGCAACTCAGTCTTTATCTTAAAAATTCAAACAATGTACCTAATTGTATGTACCCTCATATTAATCTGAAATAAAAATAAAAAATTTTAAAAAGAATAATAATATATAAAAGAAAATTAGCTCCATCATGCTAAGCAAGTCTACCCATCTGGCCCACACTCATCCTAAGTCTAAAATCAAGCGGGTGGTGAAGTGAACAATTTTCAAGGTCAGCTATGGAAGTACTGTAGCAAAAATCTTTGTCCTAAGATACTTTCCCCTATGTCTCAATGCCCAGACGTATATTTAAAGCTACATTCCAGTTTTATAAAAAATAAAATGCATCAAATACATTTTAAGTTGTAATTTTTATAAGTAGTAGTCTCTATGAAACTTCAGTACTTTTCTGCTCTATTAAATCCTCCCTTCCCTCTTCTTAGTCAAATATCAAAGGATTAAAAAGAAAAGATATATTTATATAGTTAAAAAAAAAAAAACCAGCAACAATGAGGCAAAAATGGGTCACCATTCCCTTCATTCATCTCCACAGCATTTAAACCCGCCAGGAGGCTGCTCAATTCACTTTCTTTTTCTTTCATTGCCTGTCTGGCTTTTCTATCCTCTTGGTTGTCTGCAAATAATCACTGTTTCCTTCCAATGATGAACACCAGTATGAAATTAGACAACGTTCACTCACGGTGATTCTTGTTGTTTATAATCTGATGAAAAATGAAACAGCCAAAAGAATGACAGCAAGATAATTGATGAGGATGGATTAGTTCCATAGATAACACAATTCTTTGACAACTAACTCCATAGAACAGTTCTAGACTCTCTTACTCTATAGCAAGACCAGGTCTTTCCTGATACATACAAGAACTATCACGTTCTCTATAAAGATGAAAATGGTATGCATAACACTAGACTCTCACAACAAGCATCTTAAAGTGAAGAGCATGTCCATTAAAAATCCCCTATAGTATAACACATAATAAAATATCTTCTCTTCCTTCCCATGTGGTGATCATAGGTACCCCTTTAGTGATGGGGTGAGATATCACCTTCCTTTTTAAAACAGAGAAAGGCAAGTATAAACTGTATTCTAGTGGGATGTAGCAAGAACTACTATACCAATACACACAGACACACATAAACACACACACAGTTCATTAGTCGCTCACCTGTCTCTGTAACACATGATTGAGTGATGAGTTTTTACAAAGTGCTGCCACCCATATTTTAGGTGGACACATATACAAGCAAGTAACTTGTAATGTATTAGATTATTGCGCTGAGACACGTAAAGCTGTGTAGTTCAAAGAACTTAAAAAAAAAAAAAAAAGCAAACATCTCTGGTACCGGCTCAATAACCATCAATTATGACATACTCTGTCTATAAAGAAGGGACATCCTCTGTCTATAAAGAAGGTCATCTGAGTATTAGCCAGGAGGGCCTCTTCAGCACCACCAGCATTCAAATCAGCTAAAACTAGCTTTAGCTTCAGCAATGGCAGGTCATGCTTTTGCCTCTTTGAGCATGAAATTGTTTAAAATTGTGTTACAAGGAATAGTATCCCAACAGACATGTAGGGTGAGGTTCAGATAGATAAAATATCTTTAACAGAGGTCCCTAGATGATTCAAGATCCACCAGCGAAACAAGAGGAGTGAAGTCCAAACAAGCTCTGTATGGAGCATCTCTATGTTGTGATCACAGACCATAAATTTTAAATCACTTGATAAATGTGTAATAAAAGTAAAGATATGACCTAGAGATGGTATATGCTTAATACTTAATTAGGTTTTAATCCATAAAATATCCCTCTTTGCATATTTTAAATGATGTATAAATACCCAAAATATAAATATACTTATTTTTTCTCATTAATTTGACATCTTTGAACTCATATACGTACATATAGCTACTCAAGTACAAAGAAAAAATTACCAAAGCAAAATTAGCTGAGAAAAATAAAAAATGCATTTTTAAAAAAATATTGTCTTATACTATTGAATTTCCTAAACTAGACCATTTTCCTGATTAAATAGTATTGGTAAATAATACTTCTTTCTATTTATAATGTATTACTAAAATGAGATAAAATTAAAAAATATAGAACCATACTCCAGGGCTGATAATATTACCCATTTGGAGATAAAAATAAATAATTGTATTGTTATAAATCATGTATCAATTAATACATCAAATTTGGTTCAATATATTTTGATAGTGGGTTAATTAGCATCAATTATAGTTTACTTAGAGTTTAAATAGTTACTGGTCTGAATGCATTAGGGAATTTATAGAAACAAAGATCTGATGAATAAAACACACAGAGTAGGGGGATTGCAATGACAAATGATGTGGTAATTCAAATTCAGTCTCTTGGGCATAATTTTTCCCCTGGAAACCTCTTTAGCTCTATTATTTATCTTTTATGGGGTAGGTTTTAAAGGTGAAAACTTATAATGGATCCAAGTATTGAAAATTGTTAATTTTGATCATTCAATTAATTAATTGGCGTAATAAATTTTGTCTGAGATTTCTACTCCCTTTAGCTTGTTTAAACATTATAGGCACTGCCCAGATCTATAACAAACTTCAAAAAATTACTTTATGGGTCTATTTTTATCAGCCTTTCTATCTTTTTTTTTTAAACAGATACACTAAAATACTTTTTATCAATTAGTTTTTGTATATCTTTTAAGTTTGTTGTGGAAATATAGTAAAATACAAATACATAGTATTTATCTTTATTATGTAAAAGGTAGCATACTATAAACATTATTCTAAGCCTGATACATTTTATCTTCCAGGTCCCTCAAGCTTGTTTAAATAGTTTCAATCTTTGTGTCACTCTGTGTCAGAGTATTCTGGAAAATTTCCTTAAATTTCAGTGCCTGTATTTTTTTTTTTATTATCATTAATTCATAGCTGTGTACATTAATGCGATCATGGGGCACCATACACTGGTTTTATACACCATTTGACACATGTTCATCACACTGGTTAGCATAGCCTTCCTGGCATTTTCTTAGTTATTGTCTTAAGACATTTATATTCTACATTTACTAAGTTTCACATGTACCCTTGTAAGATGCACCGCAGGTGTAATCCCACCAATTATCCTCCCCCCACCCCCCTCCCTCTCCTCCATCTCCCCATTCCCCATATTCTTAGGTTATAACCGGATTATAGCTTTCATGTGAAAGCCATAAATTAGTTTCATAGTAGGGCTGAGTACATTGGGTACTTTTTCTTCCATTCTTGAGATACTTTACTAAGAAGAATATGTTCCAGCTCCATCCATGTAAACATGAAAGAGGTAAAGTCTCCATCTTTCTTTAAGGCTGCATAATATTCCATGGTGTGCATATACCACAATTTATTAATCCATTCGTGGATCGATGGGCACTTGGGCCTTTTCCATGACTTAGCAATTATGAATTGGGCTGCAATAAACATTCTGGTACAAATATCTTTGTTATAATGTGATTTTTGGTCTTCTGGGTACATACCTAGTACAGGAATTATAGGATTGAATGGCAGATCTATTTTCAGATCTCTAAGTGTTATACTTGCATAATAACTTTAAAAACTTCAAGTATATACAAAATGTATCAATTAACAACAATTAACCTGTGATGCTGGCCTGGATGGTCTTGTTACTATAAGCTGTTGTCCCCAACCCTGGCTGTTTTGTAGAATCTAAATCTTCACAGTGTATTTTTGTGTACTAAATATATGATAAAACAGAACGTCTAGTGCTTGTCCATATTTAAAACCTCTAGAGAATCAGAGAAAATATTTTTATTTTCATTTAAAACCTACCAAAGAAGATGAAATGTCACAAGAAGAGGCTGATGAGCTAGCCTGCTGAGGCCAACCTGTTGGTGCTTTTCTATACATTCATTCCCTTAACCTTTTCTTGGGCACATGACATCATCCTCCTCCCCACCCCCTCAGAAAATAAAAAGCTGACCCTTCTTATATGTATTGCTGTATCATATATTATGCATCTGTGGGAAAGAACAAACATTGACAGGTAAGAAAAGATAAATAAATATCTTAGCCTCCTCCTCTCTCAGAGGGAAATTTATCAGTTAGGTTCTATTACAAATCTTAGAAGGTCTCCAGTGAGATTAAACATGGTCTCCCACAGTGTAACTCATGGGTGTGTGCAGTATCGCCATTCCCACTTTCCCATCTCCCTTTACCCCTTTCTTCTGGAGCTTCTTGAATAAAGCCCCTAAGATTATTTGACTCCCAGTCCATTTCCAAAATTTCTGTGTATATGGTCTCAAATCCAAATTCATGGCAGCATCATAGCAAAGACACTTAATATTTTTGTGTCAGGTTTTTTTTTATTTTTTGAGAAAGTTATTTTGCTTCGGAGTTAATGATGTTGTTCTGTATATAGCCTGTCTCTCAGCACAGACAGCAGTACTGATGCTGTACAATAGTTCCATTCCACCCAGCAGTTATATGTAGTTATAACAATTGCAACTTTCTGATACAGTGAACATAATTGGTACTATTCTTACTGGTGTTGTGGTTAATAGTCAAACCTGAAATCCATTGTGAAATAACTTAATGTTGATTCTTTCAATAATACCAAGTAATGATCAAAAAATCTGCAGATTTTACAGACAAACAAACATGACTTACCTGAAAATGAAACATTTTCAAAGTAGCTTCAACTGTGATTCTCATGTGGGCTCCTTACTCAACAATACTCTCCATAATTCTAACCGTATTTTCTGCTTCTACTTTGTGGTCTCACTCAGTTCCTGCGCAAACTAAATTTAAACTCAACCACTCCACTGCGACAACCTTCAAAGCAATTTGCCCACAACGTCATCTTACCAAGTGCAGTGGTCATTGCTTGACCTTACTTTCATTCAACTTTCTCAGCAACATTCTACACACTTAGCCATGGCTGCTTGAAATGTTTCTGTCTTTTGGAATCCTTGACTCCCTCTGTCTTTGTTTTATTTGTATCTTAGTGGAAACCCATTTCCTTTCCTGATGTCTCCTCCCTCCTCATAGCAACACTGCACAGTGAAATATTCTAGGAGTTGGTTCTCAGCCCTCTTTCCTATTCTTCCTTCAGTGCCTGAAAGCTTCCACCTAGTGCCATGATTTTAAGTATCACTTGTATATTGAACTCTGATCTCACATAGAAATCCTGGGTAACATTGCCAATTTGACACATCTGATTGTCTAATAAGCAGCTTAAGCTTCCTCTGTCTGACTCAGAAATGCTATTTTCCCACAGAAACCTATCCCTCATCTCAAGATTTTTCATCTCAGTAAATGCCACTTGACTTACCTAGTAGCTCAGGATAAACCCAGGCTGTTGTTCTTAATTGTGCTCTTTCTTACATGTAAAGGTTTGATATGCTGAGTTGATTCTAACACCAAAGAATCTCTAGAATTGACTACTTGTACCCCATCAATGCATGAATGTACATAGTTATGATTTAATAAGAACAATCATTGGTCAAAGAACAGATAACAAAAAAAATGAAAATGAAAAATAAAAAAGATATTTATTGAATCCACACGACAATTTGTTTTTTCCAACACAGTGCACCTTCACAGTTTCTCTGATATTATTCCTAAACAATCATTCAGCTGTTTAAATCTGATTATACATCTAAGATTCCTGTAGTTAAAAATATTTACTGGCAATTTTTTAAAATTAAAATAGCATCCAACAACTCAGTGCCTGTAGCTCAGCAGCTAGGGTGCCAGCCACATACAGCAGAGATGGCGGGTTCGAACCCTGCCTAGGCCTGCCAAAGACAAAAACAACTACAACCAAAAAATAGCCAGGTGTTGTGGTGGGCACCTGCAGTCCCAGTTACTTGAGAGGCTGAGGTAAGAGAATTGCTTAAGTTCAAGAGTTTGTGGTTGCTGTGGTCTATGATGCCACAGCACTCTACCAAGGGTGACATAGTGAGACCCTATCTCAAAAATAAATAAATAAATAAGTAGAATTAAAATAGCATCCAATTTCTTCATAATGGCACATGAGTTCTTACTTCCTCTCCACTTTTGCCCCCTCCATTCTGCCTTCTCTAAGACTTTTTCCTCTGTCCTCAACATCCAGAAAAAAAATACAGTGTGCATCCAATGGGATTACACCTGCGGTGCATCTTACAAGGGTATATGTGAATCCTAGTAAATATGGAATATAAAGGTCCTAGCAAAATAACTAAGAAAATGCTACAAAAGCTATGTTAACTAATGTGATGAAAATGTGTCAAACGATCTATGAACCAAGTGTATGGTGCCCCACGATCATACTAATGTACACAGCTATGGTTTAATAAAAATAAATAAAAAAAAAAAAAGAAAAAAAAAGAAATGGGAGAACTTGAATAATCCCCATTTCCACTTAAATTTTTTAATGAAACATACTATTGCTTAAAGTCTTGAAATAATAGTTTTAAATTTTATAAATTAAGAGTAATTTTCACTATTTTAAGTAGCAACCTTGCCAATTTTTCTGAGTATGTAAATATCTGTACTATGGTAGGCATTTGGTAGATGGCTGCATTCTTTTGTAGAATAAATGAGCCAAAAATACTGGCCCTGTAATCCCTATGTTAGAAATCAACACGTCAGGTAATAAGGACACAATAAATCTAAGTGTATCTCTTAAAGACATGTTCGCAAAGTTGAGGTATACAGTAGAACCTCCGTAGTTGACCACCTCTCTACATTGATCACCTCCTTAACCTGACCTAACTTTCACAGACCAGACAGGAACCACATGTGCCTGTCAGTACAGTAAGCCTAGTGCCTTATGCTGACCACTTTTGTATGTTGACTAGTTTGTTACCATCCCTTGGGTGTCAACTAAAGAGTCACGATACAGTGCTCATCCCACAGGAAACATTATCTTTAACTCTGGTGACAATGGTCCTGACAACTGGTAATGTACATGATTCATTTTTGCATCACTATTACATGGTATACATAAAAATTGTGAAACAACCTTGCAGTAGTCCCAGGGGATCTATCTTCCCAAGTTAAACCAAATATTCTGTTCTCCAAGACTAAGTCACACCTGGCGTCAGTTGTATAACAAAGCTTGACTGCGTCAGATTCTGTTACGGACTGAACTGGGTCCTCTTACTCTCCTAGATGCACATGTTGAAGGACTAAATCTCCATTTGACCTTATATGGAGACAGGACCTTTAAGAAAGTAATTCTGTTTAAATGAGGTCATAAGCATGGGACCCTAATCTAATAGGATGGATGTTATAAGAAAAGGAAGAAACAGCAGAGATTTCTGGTTCTGCAGTATGCATGGAGGAAAGGCCATGTGAGGACACAGCAAGGTCACCATATGAAAGTCAAGGAAAGGATTCTCAGAAGAAACCAATCTTGCTGCTCCCTTGACCTTGAACTTCCAGCCTCTAGAACTGTAGGAATATAAATATCTGTTTATTTATTTTTTTGTTTGTTTGTTTTTTATGCTCTGGAATCTACTATTTTATTTTATTTTTTATTTTTTTTATTAGTATTAGATCATAGCTGTGTACATCAATGCGATCATGGGGCACCATGCACTGGTTTTATAAACAGTTCGACACATTTTCATCACACTGGCATTCCTGGCATTTTCTTAGTTATTGTGTTAAGACAATCATATTCTGCATTCACTAAGTTTCACATGTATCCTTGTAAGATGCACCACAAGTGTAATATCTGTTGTTTACACCACTCAGTCTGTTTTATTCTGCTGCAACAGCACGAACAGACTAAGGCAGACACTGTGCATCACAGCTCAGAAAAAAAGGAGACAAGTTTATACCAGGCAGGTGGTTGCTGGCCTACCACGAGACCCGCATGGCACATAGGAAGCAAAATCTCTTAAAAAGCAACTCAAGGGCAGATCTTTTAGTCCCTCTATAAAAACAATGCCAGGTATTAGAATTACTACACTGAAGAAAGCTTAAGGTATGACAAGCCCTTTAGTCCAGATGCACTGTTTTTATCAGCGGTCATATTTGTCATGAGCAAAAACATGTTATATTTTTGTCAGGGACAGAGATCACGAACCAAAAGTCAAATGCTTATGAAACCAAAAAAAAAAAAAAAAAAGCTGTTAGCATATTATTATAAAACTGAAAATAATTATTGTTTACATAAAATAACAACAGTGTGGGATCAATAGATGAGGTCATTTGAGGTCAAAAATATATTTTTCTTAAACCAAAAATGTAGAATATATTTAGCAACATTGTAGATGTGATGGTTTTATTTTCTTTCATTTTGCTTTATATCACAATTTTACATTATACATTTTAAACACTCTCACTACTGAACATTTTTAGAGTTTATTCTTGTCATTCTTTGGCAAACTTCCTTAGAGTGTGAGTAATACACCTATAGATAACACCTGGGCTGTAACAGGTAATTTTCTAGAGGATCTATTGTCTTGTCATCTGAGATGTTTTTCAATAGGTAAGAAAAAATACTATACTGCCACATTATTTTATTATATTAGGGTTTTGAATATACAAAGTGCAGAGATGCTTATACAATCTTCCACAATATTTTAGAATTTGTTCCCCAGGCTTAAGTTCTTCCATCTAAGATTTTTTTTTTTTAACATGATATTGCTCTGTCCTCTAAATTTCCATGTTCTTATGACTTAATTTTCCTTCTTTTGCCATCTAGAACATCTTTCTCCTGGGAACAGAGAAAATACTCCCTAACACTTCCATTTTCTATTAATGTCTTATATAAACATTATGAACTGTCATTTATCATATTGCATTGGGACTTGTAGTCTATAAATTTCTTATCCCCATGGACAGTGGTATACCTGAGGGTAGATATCATTTATATGGCAGGAGGATAGAAAGGGGGAGAGGGAGAGGGGAGGGGGAGAGAGAAAGAGAGAGAGAGATTGAGAGATTTTGAAATTACAGCTTGGACAAGAGCAGCTGCTAACTCAAAAATGAAAAGTAAATGAATTTATATTTTCATAGTATTTCTTGTAATTTTTTAAAATGTAACTTTTTTCGTTCTTCATACTGGCTAACTTTTATTTTTTCAATCATTGGGCATTTGTAATTGTTTCTAATGAAGTGTTTATAATACCTCGAACGATACTTAACATTTTGCCTTAAGAAACACATGAGATAAAGAAGAGAAGGATTTATAAAAAGTTATACTTGCATATCTTAAGAAAACGTAATCTTCCCAATTTATTAATGGATCATTAACTTTTAATTTTTACCCTGTTTACCAAAATGATGCTTTAAAAGTTAGAAAACTCATATCCTAGACAAATATTGTTATACAAGTAGGAATCAATTCAGAGAGTCAATGATATTTAAGTTGATCTTCAGTTGTATAATAATCTGTAAATTAAATTTCTTTCTCTTTTGGAGTCAGGCATTTTGATGGCAACCGCTGTTTCACATTGGTGTAGAACCCTGAACTTAGGGTTATCCTGAGCTCCAGTGCTCTGTCCAACATGGCCATAAAAAGTTAAGTTGGGAATTTAAAATTAACTAGGCAATGCCATTTATATTAGTATCTTTAATAGAAAAATACGTATAAATCTAACGAATATGTACAAAATCTATATACTAAAAAAAAAAAGTATTCTCCAAACATCTTTCCATACTATAAACTAAAAAAAAAAGAAAGAAAAAATAACTGATTAAAGAAATGAAGGAAGAACTAAATGAATGACAACTGTTCATATTAATGTACAGTAAGAATAAGTACCATGAAAATATCAGTGCTTCCCAAATTGATCTATAGTGGTAGATAGTGTGAAATACTAACAAAATTTTCTCCAAGTTATTATTGTATATTGGCAAAATGTTTCTAAAGTTCATATAGAGAGACAAAAAACCCAGAATAGCCAAGACAATATTGGATGGGAAGAACCAAGTTAGAGGTTTGACACTACAGGACTTTAAAACTTAATGTAAACCCACAGTAATAAAGACAATGTGGCTGGAGAAAGAGCAGACAAATAGATCAATGGAACAGAATAAAGAACCCAGAAATAGAACCACATAAATACAGTTGACTGATCTTTGACAAAGGAACAAAGGAAATATAATGGAGACAAAATTATTTCCAACAAATGATGCTGGAACAAGGAAACATCCTCATGTTCAAGAAAAAATAAATAAATGGAGACACAAACCTCACACCCTTCATAAAAATTAATTCAAAATGCATCACACACCTGAAATAGTCAAACACAGAACTGTAAAGTTCCTGCAAGATAACAGAGGATAAAATCGAAATGACCTTGGGTATGGCCATGACTCTTAGATACAACAGCCAAGGAATGACACACGGGAAGAAGTGATAAGCTGGACTATATTAAAATCAAACACTTCTGATCCACAAAAGACTTTGTTACTGGGACCTGATGAAACTAACAAGTTTCTGCACAGCCAAGAACATAGTAAGTAGAGCAAGCAGACAGCCCTCAGAATGGGAGAAGATATTCTCAGGTTATTTCTCCGACAAAGGTTTAATAACCAGAATCCACAGTGAACTCAAACATATTAGCAAGAAAAGAACAAGTGATCCCATCGCAGGCTGGGCAAGGGACTTGAAGAGAAACTTCTCTGAAGAAGACAGGTGCATGGCCTACAGACACATGAAAAAATGCTCATCATCCTTAAACATCAGAGAAATGCAAATCAAAACTACTTTGAGATATCACTAACTCCAGTAAGATTAGCCCACATCACGAAATCCCAAAACCAGAGATGTTGGCGTAGATGTGGAGAAAAGAGAACACACTTCTGCACTGCTGGTGGGAATGCAAATTAATACAGTCCTTTTGGAAAGATGTTTGGAGAATACTTAGAGATCTAAAAATAAATCTGCCATTCGATCCTATAATTCCTCTATTGGGTATATATCCAGAAGACCAAAAATTGCACTATAACAAAGATATTTGTACCAGAATGTTTATTGCAGCACAATTCATAATTGCTAAGTCATGGAAAAAATCCAAGTGCCCATCAACTCATGAATGGATTAATAAATTGTGGTATTTGTACATGATGGAATATTATGCAGCCTTAAAGAAAGATGGAGACTTTACGTCCTTCATGTTAACATGGATGGAGCTGGAAAATAATCTTCCTAGCAAGATATCCAAAGAATAGAAGAAAAAGTACCCAATGTACTCAGCTCTGGTATGAAACTAATTTATAGCTTTCATACGAAGGCTATAACCCAATTTCAGTACAAGAATATGGGGAAGGAGGCAAGGGAGGGGAAGGGAGGGAGAGGTACGGTGTAGGGAGGGTGATTGATGGGTCCACACCTAAGGTGCATCTTGGAACGGTGCAGGTGAAGTTTACTAAGTGTAGAGTATAAGGGTTTGAACACAATAATTAAGAAAATGCCATGAAGGTTATGTGAACCAGTTCGCTGAAAATATTTCAGCCTGTATATGGAACCAGCACATTGTACCTCATGATTGCATTATTGTACACAGCTATGACTTAATAAAAAAAAAAGAAAGAAAAGGAAAAAAAAAGAGAATGAAAAGATAAGCCATGCAATGGGAAAAAATATTTACAAAAGACATATTTGATAAAGGATTGTTGTCTAACTCTTAAAACTAAATATTAAGAAAATAAACCTTGTTAGAAAATGGGCCAAAAACCTACACAGGCACCTCATCGGATTAGATACGGTAGTCCTCCATTATCTTCAGTTATGCTTTCTGTGGGTTCAGTGACCCATGGCAAGCTATGATCTAAAAATGGTAAATGGAAAATTCCAGAAATAATTAATTCTTTTTTTTTTTTTTTTTTTTTTGGCCGGGGCTAGGTTTGAACCCGCCACCTCTGGCATATGGGACCGGCGCCCTACTCCTTGAGCCACAGGCGCCGCCCGAAATAATTAATTCTTAAAGTTTTCAATTGCACAGCATTCTGAATAGTGTAATGGAATCCTGAACCCTGGGTGTGAATCCTGCTCTTAGACAGGAGACTAAGAGGCAGGGCTGAGATTGAACGCTTGGGCTTTAAGATCAGGTGTAGGTGACACGGTAAATATCCCTTCAGCAGGAACTAACTGGGGAGACTGATAATCACAGACTAGAACCAGCTTCGACCAGCTAGCTGGTCAGCTATCTCTGCCACCTTACATGAATTTTGGCTAATTAAAATATCATATGCCTTGTGGTTTTAAAATTTCTTCACCCTCAATTTTGCCATGACAGTTCTGAAACCACCATCCCAACTATAAAAATGGGAGGGAACCCAATTCTAGGAGTTACTACTCAAATTCTTAGTAAAAGTACCCTCAATGAATCCCCAACAATAAAAATAATAATAATAATAAAATAAATTAAAAAAAAAAAAAGCAAATCCTTGGCATTCAATACCCCTGGCTTCAATTGATAGGAATACAAAAGACTGAAAATCACCTGTGCCTGGTTCAGCTGCTCTTTCCTGGCTGCCCACACTCCCTCCTGAGAGGGAATTCTTGCTTGTAACGAAAGCTGTTGCTTGCCTTGTTTATGTGGTATGTCCTAAAATTCTTTTCCTCAAGAACACCAAGAATTTAGAAAATCTTACACATGGAAATCATAACATCTTGTGGTAAGCCAGCCGGGAGACTTTACATGAGCTTGACCGTCATATCATACATTGAGGTAAGCACATTATTATGTCCCACTGCTTTTAGAGTTTCTCAGTGAGTCACAGGTGCATAACCTCACCCCATCTGGCTGACCGTGGCTCCCCCTGACTGTGGTGGCAGAGGGTTGCTTTTCAGGCACTGCAGATTCAAGCAGTCACCAGAAACCCCAGCCTAGAGAGCTGAAAAAAGGACTTCCCTGCCCTGCTCAGGATCTCAAACACTCACACTGTAAGCTGTGGCAATTCTGTACCTAACCTCTATTGCTAGACTTCTTATTTATCTGCATTGTTTCCCCAAATTTGGGGGAGACACTTGCAATTTAATATGTCATTTTTTAAGGTGGGGGATGCCCTTACGCTGTTGGCCATTATTGTACTAGCCAATTCCACCCAATTGCTGGGTTTGTACTGGGTTTTTGTGAAAGGATTGTAGGGATGGACAGGGTGATGCAAGGGAGATGTAAGTTGGACTGTGCTCTTGCTTGGTCACATACCTGATTGAATTCCACAAAGTTTTGTTGGTGTATGAGGATCCCTCAGATCAGCACCACAGTTATAGGAGGAAAACTTGAGGACACCAAATGTGACATAGAAAATAGGAGAGGAGACTTCCAGACTAAAACTGGATGTTCCTAGGTACTGTGCCTTCTTTTGACTTTGGTTCAGAAAACTCTGAAGCCCCCTTGGGGCTTCTCACATAGGGATCAGGACTCCTTAAGAAAACTGCAGCCTCTGCTTCTAAATCCCCACCATACCAACCACAATGTCCTCAAATATTCAGCCTTCACCTTGCCCTGGATTCCTGTGTCCTTGTAGGAGGCAGTGCCGGCCAAGGGAGAACCGCTGGAGTATGGTGTTTTGTCTGCTAGAGCTTAAACAGCCCCAGAAAAGCTACGGCCAGTTTCTGAGGACTGGGGGAAGTTTACTGAGAAACTTCAAGGTCTAACTTTTTCCTTTGATCTTATGTAAAGAAATCATGTAATTAATTCTCTTTCACTGTTGCACCTCAGAGGAGAAAATGCATCTTTGGGTCCAGGCCCAAACATTTGCAGATGCCTTAAATGCTGCCCAACCTCTCCAAGACCCCATGGAAATGACAGCTGTTCCCCCTCAGATCCCAAATGGAACTACCAGTGGGGACAGACGGGAGTGAGACTCAGAGACCACATGGGCATGTGTCTCACAGAGGAATGGAGAGGTGCATCCTTAAGCCTAAATGATGTTAAGGTGAGAGAAGGGGACCCAGAGTTCTGGCAAAAATCTGGCCCTTTTGGGAGCCAGACTGCTTAATGCCATCTTCAAATATATTAATATAAACCTGGCATCCCTGAAGAAAGTGTATTTGGGGGGCCCATTCCATTAGACAGTCAGCTCTAGATGTAAGAAAAAGATGCAGCTTTTGGACCCCTGACCTCCCGCAACACTCTCTTAAATGCTGCTTTTGTATTTTCAACAACTAAGACAAGAGAGCAGGCGAGGCAGGGACAGTCGTGATCAGGGGAAAGACTGGAGGAAAGCCACTCTTTGGTAGGGTAGATGCAAGCTCCAGCCACTTCAGGGCCAGTGTAACCAGCCTAGAAGAGCATATTCTGATGAAGGATGCTCCAGCTGCAGTAAGAAGGGCCCCTGCATCTCAGTCAGCTTCCTATCTGACCATGTCTCCTGTGTAACATTAAAGGGCATTAGAAGAAGGATTGTCCCTTGGCCCTATGGGAACAAAGGCTGTCACCTACCTCACTGATGACTATGGTTGATTGCTGGGTTCCACCAAAACTCAGTGGCTCCCAACAAAACCATTACCATCAGAGAGGAACTATGTGTAAACTTTCATGTGACAGATGAGCCTATAACTTTTTAAATAGACAAAAGAGCTACTGAATCTGTTTTAACTTCTCCTTCTGGGCCTAACTCTCCCAGAAAAATACTCAGCTGTTAGGGTGGATGGAGTTCCCTAACATAGGGCCTTTATGCCTCCCCTCTATTACCAACAGAGAGACCAGTGAGTTACCCACAATTTCTTTATTATATCTGAACACCCTACTTCATGATTGGACAGAGACTTGCTCTTAGGTTTGAGGGATGCCCTGAGCCTCCCAGAGGCCTAAGGGCTTTTCTTGGACTCTTTAAGCAACACCACACTTGAATCTCATTCCAGTATCTCCCAGGAGCTTCTAGACTGAATAAATACCCAAGTCTGGGATAAAGGGATTTCAGGCAAAACTCATAGGCCAACTCTGGTAAGAAATATCCCTCCTTTGAAATATCCCTCCTTCTATTCTCAGAAAACAAACAAACAAAAAAAAAAACAGTATCTTCTAAAGAAAGTGGAATAAAGGGGATTTAAGTGCTTGACAGAAAGATTTCCAACCCATGGATGGTGAGTGTCCTGCCAGGCCCCCTGCAGTATTCCAATCTTACCTATCTTAAAACCTCATGGAGCTTACCAACTAGTTCAACAGTAGATTACGTACTGGCCACTGAAAGACAGCTTTGCACTGCATCAAACACTTCTTGTTGCACTGGAGCTAATGCGACTGGTGAAGTACCCAGATTTACAGGAAGTTTATAAGGGTGCTGAGTGGCTGCACAATCACAGTATAAAGGGATGTCAGACAGCTTCTGACAGACAAGGCTTTTGACACATGGAACAAACTATCCTTCTGCCCTGCTTTTAGACAAATGCTGTGGTGCTGGCTACAACCATTTATAGTCCCTATTACTAACACTATTCTTGTTCTCTTTTTCTCTCCTTGTATTATTCGACTGATAAAACATCTCATCTCTCAGTTGTCCAGACACCACACAATGTGTCGTGGCACTCCGAGCATTCCACCTTGTCCTTCATCCGAGAGATGAAGAAAGGGGCTGTGAGAATTCCCTTAACTGGTGGTTCATTCCTTCTACTGAAAGCCACTGGACTCCCCTGAGAGTCCCAAAGGTCTCACCCACCATAGTAAGGTACCTTAAGTCTCATGCCCTGACAATCATCCCATTAGTAGAGAAGAAACAAATAGTAAGAGATTTTCACGCCCACAGCCAGAGTTAACACCTCTTCCTATCAAGAAGCAGCTTTAAAAGATAGATCTTCTTCCCTCAGGCTCCTGTGGAATATTCCAAGGCATAATGGGGAAATGACAGAGTAGGATACCAGGACACAGGGCTGACACTGAAGACAGTGGCTTGAAGATCAACTGTTAATAAACAACTCTTAAACAGAAGCTAACTAGAGGGGCTGATAACTGCAGGAAAGAACAAGCTTTTACCAACTTGACAGCTATCTGCCACCTTGCATGAACTTTAGCTAATTATAATATCATTTGCATTGTGGTTTTAAAATTTCTCCACCTTTGAAATCACCATGACAGTTCTGAGACAACTATGTCAAGTGTGGAAATGAGAGAGAGCCCAGTTCTAGAAATTACTACGCAAATTCTTGGTAAAACCCAACCCCTCGGTCTTGAATATTCTTCCCCTCAATTAGTAAGACTGTCCTCTCAGTGCCACTGCCCTTTCCAGCCTGCCAGCTCTGCTCCCTTGGGGTGAAGTTTTGTTTTCAATAAAAGCTATTGCTTGATTGGCTTATGAGGTGCATCTTGAAATTCTTTTCACAACAAACCGAGAACTTGGAAAACCCTACACTCAGAGGCCAGTCACAATGGTGATAACCCCCTTGCTCAACATATCCACACTGTAGAATCCACTGGTCCATTAGTCACTTCGTAGCCCTCTTGCTTGTCAGATTGACAGACCACAGAATGAAGAAGAGTGAGCCTGTACCAAAAGGTATTTTTTTGAGAAAGCAAAAGAGAAATGAAAAGAAAGAGGCCACGATCACACAAATTTTATTATGATATATTGTTTCCAGTGCTCTATTTTATCATTAAATATGGTGGTTAATTTCTTCCTGTGCCTAATCTATAGATCAACTGTACACGTCTAGGAAAAAACAACACAGTAGAGTGCTTGGAAAGTGTTTGTTACTGTCTGAAGTTTCAGGCATCCATTAAGCATCTTGGAATCTATTGGTCATGGATAAAGAGAATCTACTGTTTGCAAATAGCAAACGAGTATATGAAAAGATGGTCTATGTCCTAGGGAAATGAAGATCAAAACAACAATGAAGCACCCCTATGTACTTATTAGAATGACCCAAAACCAGAACAGTGACAATACAAAATTCTGGGGAGATCGTGGAGCAACAGCAACACTCATTCAATGCTGGTGGGAATGTAAAATGTTACAGCCACTATGGAAGGCGGTTTCCTACAAACTGAACCAGGTTCTTCCCATGTGATCCCGCAGTTATACACGTTGGCGTTTACCCAAAGAAGCTGAAACATAGCCATACAATAACATGCACATGATGTTTATAGCAGCTTTATTCATAACTGCCAAAACTTCGAGGCAAGGTGATATTTAAGTAGGTTAGTGGATAAACTGTGGTACATCTAGACAATGGACTATTATTCTGTCCTAAAAATAGAGATTTGTTAAGCCATGAAAAGACATCATGGAAGCTTAAATGCATATTTCTAAGCCATAAGAAGACATTGAGGAAACTTAAATGCATATTTCTAAGTGAAAGAAGCCAATCTGAAAAGGCTACATACCGTATGACTCTATGTGACATGTCCAAAAAACCAAATGTTGAAGATAATAAAAAGAACAGGTGTTGTTAAGAGTGTGAAGAACACATACCGACACATGGAGAGCAAAGGATATTGATAGCAATGGAACTGTTCCGGATGGTACTATAATGATGGATGCAAACGAGAGAGTTGATAAAACCCATAGACTGTATGGCCCCAAGAGTGAACAGTAATAGATACTGTGGACTTTGGGTGACAATGATTTCTCAATTTAGGTTCACTGATTGTGACAAATGTACCACTGGGCTGGAAGGGATTGACAACATGGGAGGTGATGAATTTGTGGGGGCAGAGAGCATAGGGGAAATTTCTGTACCTTCTGCTCCATTTTACTACAAACTTAATACTCCTCTAAAATACATAGTTTATTTCGAAATCACCAAAAAGTGAACATCAGGAATATTTCATTAATTAATTATCGTTGACATGAAGGAGGACATGGAATAAAGGTTATGTCAATGTCCTAAACTCCAGAAACGTGGTATCTCATTAGATCAGCGGTTATTACTCAGTGTATCTTTGTCAGTGTGATGAATGCTTACAACAACAGGCTATTAGACATGCAATGATGTCCTTAGCATACAGTGAGCTACTATCACTCCTGACTCCAAGTCATACAGGTATCACTTTATTTACTTGTCTGTTCTGTGACATGAGTCATTTACCATAGTGAGGAAATCAAACAATAAATCAAATGAGGGCTTTTAAAATCTACTTAAGTAAACTTTTATGATCTACCTATTATCCCCTCAAAGAATGTTTAGTCATGTGATAGGGCAAAATTAGGATGAGAAGCTGCTTAGACAAACAATAGGAGTAAAATATTTTATCTCCTTGGAAAATATATCATATGGGTGATATAGGCCATAATCTGGCACAGAATACTGTTAGATTACACGGATCAAACAAAAATTCTCCCATTGGCTGTTTGTCCTTCATTTTCCTTGTCAACCACCTACAATTTAGTATTTCTGAGTGTTTTGTTATTGTTGTTGAGGCAGAGTCTAGCTCTATTGCATCAGCTAGAGTGCAGTGGTATCATCATAGCTCATAGAATCCTCAAACTCCTAAGCTAAAGCTTTTCTCCTGCCTCGGCCTCCAAGGCAGCTGGAACTCCAAGCGTGCATCACCACACCCAGCTAATTTTTCTATTTGGGGGATAGGAATATTGCTCTTGCTCAGGCTGCTCTCAAACTCTTGGCCTCAAACAATCCTACCTTGGCCTCTTAGCATGCTAGGATTACATATGTGAGCTGCCATGCTGGGCCTCCCAGATTAATCTTAAATTTATCTTCTTGTCTCCTCTCTTTCTTTACACTAAGAAGGGGGCTAATCTATGATTTTAAATTGAAATAAATAAAAATTACATATATTGTTCATGAATTAAAAATGCAACTAGAAATCAAGTTAAGACCATGAATTTGCTCACAAAGATAAACTTAATATTTTCAGATTAAATCTTTCCTTGCATGCTTCATTTACATCATGCCTTCACAATCAAACCAACCACACAATAAAAGTGGCTTTGTGTCTATGGAAGATAAATTGCCATCCTTTTAAAAATATCCTCAAAATGAGAGTGTAGGAAGAATATGCAACCTTTTGTTCTCCCAGAAGGACAAATGCTGCAAAATATGGAAACTCAAGAAAAAGTGTCTTCTTTAAAAATTTTTTTTTTTTTTGTAGAGACAGAGTCTCACTGTACCGCACTCCAGTAGAGTGTCGTGGCGTCACACGGCTCACAGCAACCTCTAACTCTTGGGCTTACGCGATTCTGTTGCCTCAGCCTCCCGAGCAGCTGGGACTACAGGCGCCCGCCACAACGCCTGGCTGTTTTTTGGTTGCAGTTTGGCCGGGGCTGGGTTTGAACCCGCCACCCTCGGCATATGGGGCCGGCACCCTACTCACTGAGCCACAGGCGCCGCCCTAAAATTTTTTTTTTAATCAATGTTTTTCAACATAAAATTAGTAAGCAAGAAAGCCTGATTTATTTAAAATAGTTTAAAATTCATTCTCACCTTATGGATTTTTATAAATATTACAGTAGATTTATAGTAGTTGTAAATTGTAGACTCATTTTTAATTTAGGTTTTTTAATTACTTATTTATTTAGTGAAGTGTTTACTTTTGAAGCATTTATATATTTAAGTTTATTTATACTTATATCCCACTTTACATTATAAAGATGTTGAGGCAGCTTATTAAAAACATGCATAATAGCATAATACAATAATAAAATATAAGCATCAAGACCAAAACCAAGATTCATTACAACAAAAATTGAGAGATTCCCCACCCCCCATAAGAAAGGTACATGACACAGATATACTAGCTATGCAATCCTATAGGTCAAATAGTATTTTTGGTAAGCTTTTTGCATTATCAAAGCACAATAAAGAAACACAATCGGCTACATTCTTCTCTTCATCAGCTAGAAAACGTATTTTAGTTTTTCAAGGGAAGAAATATTTTTCTACAGTAAGCCCAAAAATAATTTTTAGCATGTGGTTTAAAATAGCACAAACACAATGAGACCTGAAATAGAGGCTTAAGTAAAATTACAACAAAGGAAAAGTATTGGTATCTACTCCTAATCTCAGAGAGGACCAAGAGAAGCCAGGAGGGGAGAGAGATTTCAGGAAAAGATGGACTGAAATCACAGCAGAACCCAGGACCTAAAGCAGAAAATATCCATGAAGTGCACGACAGAGAGGTGCTTAAATCAGAGAGAGCAGCTCCCAGGAAAGACAGAATGGTGTTCTCAGGGGAGGAATCAAGGGAGAGTGAGTGAATAGAACCGCCTGGTCTGTCTTACCTCAGACCTCAGGAACCTGATGTTCTCTTCGAATCAATGAAAGGTCGTTGGGTAGTTGAGCAGGGGAGACTCACAAAATATGTTAAAAGTGTTAAAAATAAGATAGATATTGTAGGTAAAGCTATTTTCTTCTAGCATTTGGGAAGATTCCAACAACATGGCTGGCGCCTCATTTGCCAAATGCAACGTGAAGCCCAGAGAGGACAGCCCTTCCCACTCAGAGTTAGCCTCTGTGCGGCCTCATTCCTAAGTAGAAGAGTCAGTGTAATGCAAAAACAAACGAGGTAATTTCAACGTGAAAAAAATAAAGAATATATAAATAAACAAAGAGTGGAAAATATTGTAATATTCAAGGAGATAATGATACAGAGGAAAAACAAGAGAGATTTAAAGTCTCTAATTAATATACATAGAAGAGTCTTTAAAACAAGGCCGGACAATTTAGGCATCAAAGACTTAAAAAGAGAACCCAGTAAGCTAAGGGGTACTCATCGCCTCATTTTACACAATAGTGATGAGGAACAATTTGTTAGGAAAGAGAAAAGAAGAGACAGAAGATAAACCTTCCTCCGTATAACAGGAAATTCATAGTATAAAATGATTTTAAAGATAAGAAATAGCATTTACTAAATATAGAAGCAAAAAGGTCATTATTTGTGGGTTCATCAGTTGGTTTGTTGGTGCTTAAGTGTCTTTCACAGCCCTCCTCCTTTCCTTCTTCCACATTGGCTCCTATTTCCACAGTCCTAAAGTCCTGATGCTCTGAGGGCTGGAACACTAGCTACACATTTCCTATGCAAAATAAAAACAAAACAAAAACAAAAATAAAAACAACAGCAAAAACAAAACAAAACAACAAATAGTTTATTCTTCTACTTCTGATAGTAAAGCTGAGCAGATAAGTAACTTTACCCTGCAACACAGCATTATGGCCTGAGGGACCACGGTCTAGAGGGTACAGGCATCCCCCCAAAAGTAGAACAGAATAACACAAGAAAGAAACAAAGTAAGATTCCTGACTTCCTTGTATTTTACTTCATGAACATATATTTCATCAATATTTCAAACGACATTTTTTATTTCTTTGTTTTTTAATTCTTTATTAAATCATAACTGTGTACAGCAATGCATTTATAGGATACAATGTGCTGATTCTTTTCACAATGTGGAATGCTTACATCTAACTGATTCACATAACCATTTCCTTGCTTACTTATTTGTTGTGGCAAAAACATTCATATTCTATTCTTAATAGTATAGAAATGTACCATTGCATTATGCACGTTAGGTTGGATCCCCTAAATACCTTCCTTCCTCCCAGCCTCCCCCTCCCTTTCCCTCTTGCTCTTCCCTCCTTCTCTCTGGACTATAGTTATGTTTTACCATTCCTATGAATGTGTAGGTGATTATATACTGATTTCATAGTAGTATTGAATACATTGAATTTTTTTTTTTTCCATTCTGGAGATACTTTACTAAGAAGAATATCTTCCAGCTCTCTCCAGATAAATAAAAGATGTGAATTCTCCATCTTTTTATGGCTGCCTAGTATTCCATGGTGTACATATGCCACCATTTGTTAGTCCATTCATGGGTTGATGATGGGCAGTTGGATTGCTTCCATGACTTGGCAATTATGAACAAGGCTGCAATAAACATTCTGGTGCAAATGTCTTTTTTGTAAAATGATTTTTGATCATATGGGTAAATACTTAGTAGGGGGACTGCAGGACAAAATGGTAGGTCCACTTTTAGTTTCTTGAGTATTCTCCAAACTTCTCTCCAAAAAGTCCGTATTAACTTGCATTCCTGCCAGCATTGTAGAAGTGTTCCCTTCTCTCCACATCCACACCAACATCTGTAGTTTTGGGATTTTGTGATGCGGGCTAATCTTACTGGAGTTAGATGATATCTCAAAGTGGTTTTGATTTGCATTTCTCTGACGATTACAGATGGTGAGCATTTTTTCATGTGTTTGTAAGCCATGTACCTGTCTTCTTCACAGAAGTTTTTCTCACATAGAAATGGGGTTATTTGTTTTTTTCTTGTTGATTAGTTTGAGTTCTCTGTGGATTTTAGTTATCAGACATTTGTCAGAAGCATAACCTTCAAATATCCTTTCCCATTCAGAAGGCTGTCTGTTTGCCTTATTTACAGTGGTCTTGGCTGTGCAGAAGCGTTTTAGTTTGATCAGATCCCAGTAATATAATTTTGGTGTTGCTTCATTTGCCCGGGGGTGGGGGGAGCTCCTCATATTCTCCCAGGCAATTTGTTCAAGCATTTTCCCTGTACTATCTTGTAATATTTTTATAGTTTAATGTCTTAAGTTTAGGTCTTTGATCCAGTGAGAATCAATCTTTGTTAATGGTGAGAGATGGGGTCCAGTCTCATACTTCTACAGGTTGCCAGCTAGTTCACACAGCACCATAAAAATTCCCATTTTTAAATAGGAAATTGGAGTAAAATTGAAAACATTTCCACTCAGATATGGAAATAGGCAAGGAGGTCCATTGTCTCCGCTGCTATTCAATATAGTACTGGAAGTTCTAGCCATTGCAATCAGGTAAGACAAGGGGATCAAATGGGGTCAGGGGAGATCAAACTCTTACTCTTTGCGGATGATATGATCTTATACCTGGAAAACCCCAGGGACTCAACTACAAAACTCTTAGAAGTGATCGAGGGACTACAGCAGCGTCTCAGGATACAAGATCAATACTTACAAATCAGTAGCTATTGTATATGCCAACAATAGTCAAGCTGAAAATATAGTCAAGGACTCTATTCCTTTTACAGTAGTGGCAAAGAAGATGAAATATCCGGGAATTTAACTAACAAAGGATGTGAAAGATCTCTACAAAGAGACCTATGAAAGTCTGAGGAAATAAATAGCTGAAGATTTTAACAAATGGAAAAACATACCATGCTCATGGTTGGGAAGAATCAACATTATTAAAATGTCAATACTACCCAAAGCAATCTACAAATTTAATGCAATCTCTATTAAGACACTATCATCATACATTAAAGATCTGGAAAAAACAGTGTTTCATTTTATATGGAATCAGAAAAAACTCAAAAAGCAAATATACTACTCAGAAATAAAAACAGATCAGGAGGTATCACATTATCAGACTTCAGGCTATACTATAAATCCATACTGATCAAAACAGCCGGGTACTGGCACAAAAATAGAGAGGTAGATGTATGGAAGAGAATAGAAAACCAAGAGATGAACCCAGACACTTATAGTCATTTCATATTTGACAAACATATCAAACTATGTAATTTTGAACACAAAATTATATAAACCATTTTAGAATAGAGCTACAGATCCTTTTTATTCCAAAAAATAAAATAAGAGCCAATACACTTAACAGAAAGGCACTTTGCAGGTACTATTCTTTACCTCTTTTTAATTGTTCATAATACACAAAAAGGATAAATTTCTATGTTTTCTTCTTACAATTTTTACAAATTTTAGCAGTATAAATGCTAAGATGGCTGTGTGTATAGTCATAAAGAGAAAATTTAAAGATAAGTCAGGCTAGCACTGGATCCTGGTATCTCATTATACTGTTTGGTAATGCATTTCTCATCGTTACTGACCTTAAATTATGAAATATCTCTAGGTTATGAATGAAAGTGGCTTTGATACTTTATATATTATGTCCTACATGATGAAATCCATAAAATTCTCTTAAGCTCCAATCAAATAACAATTTTGTTTTATTTTCAGAAGACATACCCTTGAGCCCTTTAGCTTAAATAGACCCTGTGAGATCTAATTCAGAAAGATGAGCTTGCATTTTTGGTCCGCTTATGTATCTATTTGTTACTCTCCATAGTGATTGCCCGTAAAAACCTGTACTGATGGTGATAATACACTGCATATGTGTGGATGAAGTTACCTTGAATCTGATGAATGTGTCTTTAAAATTATAGTAGTCTCCCTTCATTTGTGCTTTCCCTTTCCAAGGTTTAAGTTACCATAGTCAAACACAGACCTAAAATACTGAATGGAAAATTTCAGAATTAAATAATTTACAAGTTTCAAACTGTGCACTTTCTGAGTAGGGTGATGAAATCTTGAGGTGACCCTGCCGGCATACCTGAGACATGAACCTGCCTTTGTCTAGAGGATCCACAATATGTTAGTCACTTAGTAGCTGTCCTGAAAATCACAACGAAATCACAGTATAGATAGAATTTGATCCAAGGCCTGGTTTCAGGCATCCACTGGGGTTCTTGGAACATATCTCTTTCAGATAAAGATGGACTACTGTATCTCAGTTTTCTTTATTTATAAAGATTTCATTGACATATTTTTCCTCCCTACCTACCCCGATTAATGAAATGCTAAAAATGAATATATATATATATATATATATATATATATATTGTTATTTGATTGGAGCAATATATATATATATTGTTGGGGATTAATTGAGGGTACAAGAAACCAGGTTACACTAATTGCATTTGTTAGGTAAAGTCCCTCTTAGAATCGTGTCTTGTCCCCAAAAGGTGGGGCACACACCAAGACACCACCCCCCTCCCTTCTTCCCTTCTCTTAACAGCAAAAAAAATTAAATTGCAAATTAAAAATTCTTTGAGAGGCACATTAAAAAAAATAAAATCAATTTCACCAGGAGCCATCTTTAAAAGATGGAGAAAACTATGAGATGCGTTGCTGAGATCATCAAGTCTTCAGCTATCTTCTTTACAAAGATATTTAATTCCTTTCACATTAGAGTGCCTTAGGAAGCTGTTTATTGCTACACCTTATGCAACACTGTGAAATTTCTAAGAGTCAGAACATTGCTTTCTTTAGTCCTATAGCAGCAAGGTGAATTGTAAGCTTACTAGAGCAGAATGCTATTTTGTGCATTAATAATAGTCTTCAACCTGGCACACAGAAAGTGAGACTGTTTGATATTCTATTGTGGTAAAAGATGTAAAAGATAGTAACACTATGTTTTACTCTACATTCCATCTCAAATCATTCTTTTGTATTTAAAAATGAAGATAACATCAAATTGAGGAAAGCTTATTTGCTTTTAATTCCTAGGCAGTTTTGGTTGAAATATAAAGGTTTTGACCAATAACATTTTGCTAATATTTTTTAATAATTATTCTGAGTTTCAAAAGCTTTGTAAAAGCTGTCATATTTAAAGACATTCAACATTCAAATTGCATGAAAAAGTGTTATCATAAAGATAAGCTTTCTGAAAGTACACACATCTTAGACAAAGGCCATTTAGCTAAGAAAACATTTTCTCTATGCCTGTGTGATACAGACACCATGCCTAGCATTCCAGAATTCTTTTTCTCCTTTATCAGATAAGTAGTAAACATTCTAACCTAACAATTGATTATAATCTATTATAATTTGATTTGAAATCATCATAATTATATACAATAAAAACAAATTAATTCTGATTAAAAGCAGAGCTAGATCTCAAAAAAGACCATCAAATCTGTGATTGGTTGATTGATTTTTCACCTATGGGAGTCGAAACCATTTCTTCATCCTATCTTTTGGCCTAATGGGGATTTCACATTATACCAGGGATTACTATTCAGTCATTAAAAAAAATGGAGACTTTACATCCTTCATATTAACCTGGATGGAAGTGGAAGACATTATTCTTAGTAAAGCATCACAAGAATGGAGAAGCATGAATCCTATGTACTCAATTTTGATATGAGGACAATTAATGACAATTAAGGTTATTGGGGGGGAAGCAGAAAGAGGGACGGAGGGAGGGGCGTGGGGCCTTGGTGTGTGTCACACTTTATGGGGGCAAGACATGATTGCAAGAGGGACTTTACCTAACAATTGCAATCAGTGTAACCTGGCTTATTGTACCCTCAATGAATCCCCAACAATAAAAAAAAAAAAAAAAAAATGAGGTTTCCTAGAACATGAAGGCTATCTCATACATTCAGGCAAAAATTCACTTTCAAATTTGAGTTAAGTGAGTTATTCAGAAAGATGAGGATAGCGGGTTTTGCCAGAAGAAGCTGAAGTTAAGAAGGAGCTACGCAGAATCTGAGATGCAGGGTTTCAAGACTGCTGCCTCGGGAGTACAAAGTTTCAAGGTAGCGGCCTGTCACTTATAACAATGACATCTGTTGAACTCTGGTAAAAATTGGACCTTTTAATGCTAGCATATACTTTCAAAAATGGTAAGTATTATGTAAAAAATGAAAACTTCTCTGCAAAAAACAAAAAAAAACTTCATTGCATAAATGAATAGATTAATCTTCTTACTGAAGAGAATTAAGGGAAAGGGAATAATGTTCTAAAATTCAAACCATAAGGCAGAATGTACAGTGCTGAAAGGTGTTTTTATGAATGTAGTTTATATGTCCGCAAATAATTATAATGCAGAAACAAATTTTGGGAATAAGAAACTCAATCTATTGAAGCAACTATGACAAAATGGAAAAATAATTAAATTGACAAGGTGAATCTCAACTCTATGTCTAAAAGCAACAGTCTTTGCCTTTTTCTCTCCTAATAAACGATAAAGTAAATATTTATATTTTTCTTAAAAAGAAAATTCCCGTATCACCAAAGAAAGTGGGAGGTTGTCAATTTTCTTAAAATTGGAAAGTGGGAAGGATTGATTTATTTTTCTAATGACAATAATAGGCACAGGAAAAATACCATAGATTATGGAGATCAAAAAGAAAAACTTTTCTACTTTCTCAACAGAGGGAAGATGAGCCAGTTCTGAACTTCTTTTGCCTTACTGTCAATGGATAACCAAGGATCCCTAGAAAAATAAAATAAAAAGATATACAAACAAAAGTTGGCCTCAGAAGAGAGAGAGATAATACAAGGTACAGAAAAGATGAATATTTAATCTTTTATGTTGAGGAATACTTGAGATAAGATCTTATCAACGGTGTCTTAAATGTTAAATATAATTATTTAAAACATATGAAAGAAAATTAAAATCCCAGGACCTCCCCTCCCCACCAACACACTGTTTATGCAATAGGTAAGGTAAAAAGCTCAGTGCCTGTGAAGGACGGGCCCACAGATGATCATTAAAGAAGCTCCTTGATGGCCTCCTATAAGCAAGGACATGCAAATTGTGAAGTTAGTTCTGCAGGCTAAGTCTAGCTCTGAAAGCTAAATTCCAGCAGGTTGTACACTAATAACGCATTATAAGTTTATCTTCCCAGAACCAAAAAAGAGAAAAGAGAGGATCAAACATTCTTTCCCCTAGTCAGGGTTATCTACATAACTGACACCACTTTCACTGGTTACTTTCTCAGTTAACATTAGCCTTACTTTACCTAAAATGTAGATTTCCTTGGGTCCTGCAAGAAAGTAATTACCTAGTCTCTCACCTTCCTTCCTGCCACTGGTTGTTTTCCTTTCTAGAAGTCTTATCCTTTTTCAAATACCAAAGCTCCCAAATTCCCCTTTGGAAAAACAGCAATAGATGTGTCTATGGTTTGTGTTTCTCCAGGGCACATCCTCAATTCTGGCTTAATAAAACTTCATGGATTGAGTTTTTAACCTTAGTCTTATCTTGGGTTTGAAACAATAGAAAGATAAACTTAATTAAAATCAAATAATCTCTTCATGGATTGAGATTTTAGCCTCAGTTTTATCTTGGGTTTGAAACAATAGAAAGATAAACTTAATTAAAATTAAATGATCTCTTCATGGATTGAGATTTTAGCCTCAGTCTTATCTTGGGTTTGAAACAATAGAAAGATAAACTTAATTAAAATTAAATGATCTCTTCATGGATTGAGATTTTAGCCTCAGTCTTATTTTGGGTTTGAAACAATAGAAAGATAAACTTAATTAAATTTAAATGATCTAATAGGTAATGTTAAAGAACAAAGGCCTGTTGGTGCCAGGATTGTGCAATTAGATCACTATAAACAATAAGTTTATAAAAATAAGTTTATTATAAAAAATTTATTTTTTATAATAAACATAAGTTTATTTTTCATTAAAAATAAGTTTGTATTTTCATTATAAAAAATAAGTTTATTTTTAACTTATTTTTTATAATAAAATTTGCACCAAACTGAACATTTGAGATAAGCAGAATAAATTAGCCCATTGAAGCCACCTTTTACACATTAACAAAGGGATACAAGGCAAGAAATGGCGTAAGGGACCCAATACTCAGTAAAGGAACAGGTCCAGCTAAAATTAATAATAATTAGTTACTGTCAGTGTGGTTACTCTGGAGTCACATAGCAGGTAGTCATAAAGATTCTTACCTCTCTCCGTAGGTATATGTTATCATCTTATTGAAACCTAAACATAGTTTCTGATGTATTTGGCAGTGGACTGGCTGACCCACCTAGACTGGTGGCCCAAGAAACTGACTCAGCTGGAATTGTGACCCTCAACACCATCCTTTACCCACCAAACTTTCCTTAAAAATCTTGTCTCCCAAATTCTTGAGGAGGTAGATTTGAGAAATTTGCTCTGCAAAACTAAATCCCTTTTCTGTAGTAACACCAGCTGTCTCTGTGTCGGCCTCCTCTTAAGTAGCAGGCTATGAACCTGTTCGTCAGTAACACCATGTAAACTGGTTTTCCTTACCCAGAGTACTGTTAGATTGGATGCTTAAGGTTGTTGCCAAGATTTTAAAAGTTAGTCACATTAATATGGTTAAGAAAACGTATAATTAGAAGAAATTTAAAGTGGAAAAAGTTCAGGGTCTTAATGCCTTCATCTTACTGCATGGAAGCTTAAGAAATCAACAAACCTTCACAAACAACAACAAAAACAATGTCCACATGCATAGTGTTAGAATTACAGAAATTATCATTAGAAGGATGGGACTAATATAAATAATAAGCCATGTGTGGAATGGAATAAGAAATTGATGGAAGAAATGACACAAATCTTTTTCTTTTTTTTTTTTTTTTTTTTTTTGTAGAGACAGAGTCTCACTTTATGGCCCTTGGTAGAGTGCCGTGGCATCACACAGCTCACAGCAACCTCCAGCTCCTGGGCTGAAGCGATTCTCTTGCCTCAGCCTCCCGAGTAGCTGGGACTACAGGTGCCCGCCACAGCACCCGGCTATTTTTTTGTTGCAGTTTGGCTGGGGCTGGGTTTGAACCCGCCACCCTCGGCATATGGGGCCGGCGCCCTACTCACTGAGCCACAGGCGCCGCCCCCTATTTCTAATGGGGAAGGGTTGATCGATATTGTTGGATGTTTGTAAAACAGGAAATGCAGGTATAGGTATAGTTTCAAAAGTTAGGAGAGTCCTCCTCAGTAGAAGTTTTTAAAAAGAATTGCTAAATTGACTAATTTTCTATAATGATAAATTATAAATCTAGGCAGTATAGAAAAACATAGCTCAGGAATTAACCATTCTAAAAATTTAAGTAAGATGCAATCATTTATTGCCCCCAAATATTTCTTTGCTTTGGAAAAAAAAAAAAAGGCAGGGAAAAAAGTCATATTTAAAGAGCCTTTCCTGTGTGCAAAACCCTCTTGGAGGTCTGTGCACATGGTATATCAGTTAACGGTGCTGACATCTTGATTTAGTAAACTAGAGATGACAACAGCATCCTAAAGTCATATGATAACAGAGAGGGGATTATTCCACAGAGTTGTGGGTGATCTACAGTCTCCTATATTTCTGTATCCTACTTCAATAGCTTTGGTAATTCCAAAACCAGTGTTCTTCCTTATTGTATATATGTATTCTAGATTAAATTTCATTTCTCATCAGGATGTAAAAACAATAATGTGTGTGTGTGTGTGTATGAACAATAAGTAGGGGTGGAGGTTCAAAATACAAAATACACCAGGAAAAGATAAAATCTTGAATCTGAGCCACCAAGGAAGACTATTTCTAAAGTTTTGCCATTTTTTAAAAAAGTCAATACCCTGGATAGTTTCACTTTCTCTATTTTTATCTTCTCTGATACCCTGAAGTATGTTCTACTTTTCATTCAAATAGAATAATAGATGAATGACTCAGTAATTGAAATAGAAAACACAAGAGAATAGATAATATGGGGTGGATCACTAAGTCTACATATTAAAGAAAATGCCTGTCTTTTACTTAGTTATTTTGTAGCACAGATTTGGCTGTCCTTGATATTAACAAAGAAGAAAACTACCCAGATTCTATTTTTTTATTTAGTTTGTTTGTTTGTTTTGTTTTTGTTGTCCTTGGTCTATAGAGAAGCAAAGTGAGCAGTTTAGTTTCCCGAATCTGAGCCCTTACTTAGTAAACTGTGAGGTACTTACATGTCACATTACTTAGCAAAAGTACTAAACATTATAGATCAGGAATGCACAACCATGGCAGGCCAGCAGCAGGCCAGCAGCATGCAGCCCTGGATGGCTCTGAATGCAGCCCAACATGGAATTGTCAACTTACTTAAAACATAATGAGATCCTTTGGTACTCCTTTTGTGGAACTTGATTGCACAATTCCTGAGAGTGAACTTTGCAGATAACGACATCATTTTGCAACATCCCAAATAATAAATATACATACACTCTCACAATATATATATATACAAGCATATCCAGCTCTTAATTAGATAAAGGGTTATCTTCTAAGGGCAAATTGACACCATCAGATTTTATATGTGCTTATGGTGACTTGGAAAAGCATCGATTATCAATAATATTCCCATCTCCCATTGCAACATTAGGACTTTAATGTCATTTAAAAATCAGGTAAGAATTCTTATTTGATAATTAAGGGTACTGCCCCACCCGGGCGATGCTTCACACATTTCTCACCGGGCTTTATAGTAGGCCCTCTGCCCCATCTGCATTAGTAGCCAGGATGTGGAAGGGCCCAAATCTTGCTTTCTATTTTCCTGTTGATTAATTTTTGTAATAAAATACAATATCTTATCTGTTATGTATTTTTCAATTCTAAGCATGGCTTCTACAACATCTTAAAAGAAAACAGACCCCCAGAAGACAGAAAATTCTGATGAAGGAAGGTTGTTTAATGGAAAGTAGACAGATGTCTACTTTTTTGTTAAGACAATAGTAAGGCACCCTGCTTAATTTATAGGAAATTTTTGCATGTTTTCAATGACTATCACTCGAAAAGGCATTACATGTGACAACATGCTGCCAGTTGATGTGCACGAAGGATTATGTCATGAGGACAAAATAATGGAACTAAATATAGTCTGTCTGCTCAACAAAAATGTCTTTAAAAATGTCAACTCCATCGGATTCCACTATAAAAGCTGAGTTGTATGGTAGCATATTAAATAGACAAAAAATCAAAACCATTTACTGATTGTGTTTATTGAGAAATGTATGGAAAGCATGGGGGATATAAATTCCCTTGATAAAAGGGAGATAAGTCTAAAATCAGTCTCTTCAGACTATAGCCAGGCAAATGGAAGAAATTAGAAAATCTATTTAAAGAAGTTTGGAGAGTAAAGCTGCTAATTTTATGCTTTGGCAATGGAAGATAGCAACTTGCCATTTTTCTTAGAGGTATGGATGATGAATATAATTCACTGAAGAAGAAATCCTTTTATCATAAGGACACTTGTACTAGACTGTTTATTGCAGCTCAATTTACAATCGCCAAAATGTGGAAACAGCCTAAATGCCCACCAACCCAGGAATGGATTAACAAGCTGTGGTATATGTATACCATGGAATACTATTCAGCCATTAAAAAAAATGGAGACTTTACATCCTTCGTATTAACCTGGATGGACGTGGAAGACATTATTCTTAGTAAAGCATCACAAGAATGGAGAAGCATGAATCCTATGTACTCAATCTTGATATGAGGACAATTAATGACAATTAAGGATATTGGGGGGGGAGCAGAAAGAGGGATGGAGGGAGGGGGGTGGGGCCTTAGTGTGTGTCACACTTTATGGGGGCAAGACATGATTGCAAGAGGGACTTTACCTAACAAGTGTAATCAGTGTAACTGGCTTATTGTACCCTCAATGAATCCCCAACAATAAAAAAAATAATAATAATAAAAAAAAAAAGAAGTGGCTTCTTCAATGCCATTAAAAGACACCAATAAATCAAGATATTTATGCAAAGCAGTAAAAAATTGATTTTCCTCATCCCTTGTTAACATATCTGGTATAGTTACTGAAGATGCCCTGGGGTGGTAAGTAAAAGGGAGGGATTACTAAAATTAATAGAAGGTGATGCAATTGCTGCCTCAAACTCACATTTAATGAAGAATCATTGTATAGTACATCAAGAAAATTTATAAGCAAAATCTTTAGAAATGGATGTCATGCAAATTGTTGTCAAGATTATGAATTTCATAAGGGGTAAGGGCCAATTCCAGGAATTCCTTAAAATTACTGATGCTGACTATGGCAACATCATTTTCTTTTTAGAAGCAAGATAACTAAATCAGGGCCAAATGTTGAAAAGATTTTATGATTTGCATCATCCTATCAAGTCATTTATGGTATTTTTTGTGTCAGACTTAAAGATAAAAACTGGCTTACCGATTTTGCATTCTTAGCAGATTTAACTGCTCATTTACATAGTTACACATACTTCTTCAAGGTGAGAACTGACTTATCATATAATATTTCAAACCATGACAGCATTCCAATTGAAACTAAAGTTATGGCAAGCTCAATTAAGGCAAACAATTTTATTCATTTTGACACATTGGTTAAACGTAGTCCTATTAATAGTAAAAACTATGCAGCCTTGTTTTCAATTCGATACAATAATTTGAACACAGATTTGAAAATTTCTGGGAAATAATAAATATTTTGGTGCATGTATGACTCCATTCTTATTGACATAAATATGTTACTTCCCAACTTTTAAATGTAATGCATTCTTTCTTTCCCAGAATTTTATAGGTCAGATCTTCCTGGAGACAAATGTCCTTAACTTCACAATGACACCTTGTTCATGTTGTCACTTTTCAGCAGTATCTACGTTTATGAGCAAGTATTTTCAAGAACGAGCACATAAGAGTAAAATTAGAACCAACATATCTGATTAGCATCTTGAGAACTCATCGAGAATTGCAGCTACTTCAACTGAAACAGATATTGATGCATTAGTTTCACAAATACAATTTCATTATCCCACTAGTTTTATGTTGCCCACTTTTCTTTTACTTTTTTTTTATTATTAAATCATAGCTGTGTACATTAATGTGAACATGGGGCACCATACGCTGGTTTTATATACAGTTTGACACGTTTTCATCACGCTGGTTGACAAAGCCTTCCTGGCATTTTCTTAGTTATTGTGTTAAGATAATTATATTCTATATTTACTAAGTTTCACATGTACCCTTGTAAGATGCACCGCAGATGTAATCCCACCAATCACCCTCCCTCTGCCCATCCTTCCCCCTCCCTCCCCCCTTTCCCATATTCTTAGGTTATAACTGGGTTATAGCATCTTTTACTTTTATAATAAAAATGATCAAAAAAGATGCTTTATACTTAGGTAGGTACATCTTTTTAATATTACTGATCACAAATTTTGCACCTGCTGAACAAGTTGCAAAGACTCTCTGCGTGTCAAAGTGGGCTGCTACATAATCAGGATTATTATGTGAAGACTGCTTTGCTTATCTGTGGTGGTGGATATCCCAAATATTATGCACGGATTTTGTTTTTATGTTTTGCTCATCAGCTTTTGTTAGTGTTTGAGTATTTAATGTGTGGCCTAAGATGAAAATTCTTCTAATGTGGCCCAGAGAAGCCAAAAGTTTGGATATCCCTGCTTTAGATGGAAGGCTATGAAAAAACAAAGCATGACAGAGTTGGAGTTAACAGTGATGCTGTGAAGCTCTGTTTTGTTGTAACTATTTTTTAACAACATATTTCACAGCTGACATTCAAGTGCATAATATCCCACTATCCACTCTATTTTGTACAGGGTTGTTTTGTAAGTAAGAGAGGCTTCCAAGAATATCTACATTAACATAGCCCAGTTGGTATTCAGATAAACAAATAAGCTATGTCACAAGAAATGAGACAGACTAAGGCACCAGTTGAGGCCATAGTAAATGAAGCACCCCATTTACAAAGTATGGCCTCCAAGACTCTAAATATGTTCATAATATAACTTGTAGAATTTTTAAATGTACTTACTATACTATTGAAGAATAGTTATTTTAGAGTTAATTTTAGCAGCTATGTATAAAAATAACTTTCCTCAAATGTCACATTTGGCACCATTACACCAGGGTTTTGAATAAGTTACATTGTATTAGATCTAATTTCAACAATTGTTCATAAAATGTGCTAGAGAGAAACCAATGAATGAAAGTCACATTAACCTGGAAATCCACTTTAACAATCTTAAAACTAGATATACCATTCAAAAAGGTTTTCAGAGCAATATTACCTGCTTTAAGGAAGCTGGATGGGCAGGGGCATCTCTTGTGATCATCAGGCTCTTTTCCTGACATCTGAGCACAAGGCAACCTACTCCACCAAGTCAATACCTTCCAGACTTCTCATGTCTTTTAAGAACCACATGTGGTTTACAGCAATTTCTAAATATATGTCTATTATTTTTCAATGCCCAGAAAAGTATTTTACCAAGGAATACTTTGTGGAGAGGTGATAATAATTCTATGTTTGCACTTGAACTTTGTTTCGTTTAGGCTTCAACAACAGTTGCTTCAAATACTTGCAAGAAATGAGGACAATATATTCTATTCTGATATGGCATTAAATTTTATGTGTTATATAATAAATGCCTCTATACCCAAATTCAATAATTTAAGTGATAAGGGCAACTGAAATACATGTATATATACATATACACACATATATATATAATATGCATTTTTAAGATATAAATATATCTTTATATACTATAAAGATACATACATTTTTAAATGATTTTAATATTATTAGATGGTAGAAGTACTCTGGATCCTAGTAATGAAAATTGACTAAATAATAAATATTTGGAGATATTATGGTTTGCAGACCATAAAAATCAAAGGAATATTTCAAATAAAGAGTCACAAAAAATTGTTGTTTTCCTTGTATCTATGTGGGTCATATTTATACTGCACTATAGTCTATTAAGTGTCTAAATAGCATATGCCTAAGAAATGTGCATACCTTAATTTAAAATACTCTACTGACAAAGAAATATTAATATTCACTTTAGCCTTCAGTGAGTGATAATCTTTTCTAGAGGAGAGTTTTGCCTCATTGTTGATGGCTTCTGACTGATCAGGGTGGTAGTTGTTGCTGAAGGTAGGGGTGGCTGTGGTAATTTCTCAAAATTAGAAAACAGTAAATTTTGCCATATCTGTTGCTTCTTCCTTTCACAAAAGATTTCTCTGTAGCATGCATGCAATACTGCATGAAGACCCTGGCCCCGAGTAGAATGGCTCTCAAAATTGGAGTCGATCCTCTCAAACACTGCCAGTACTTTAGCCACTAAGTTTATATGCTATAATATTACATCTTCACCAGGAATATATTCTATCTCAACAAACAATTTTATTTCCTCATTCATTAAGCCACTCCTCCTTCAATAATGTTCGATCATAAAATCACAGCAATTCAGTTCTACCTTCAGGTTCCACTTTTAATTCCAGTTCCCTTGCTATTTTCCTCAAGTCTGCAGGGACTTCCTCCACTGAAGTCTTGCATCCCTCACAGTCATCCATGTGGGTTGAAATTAACTTCCTTCAAACTGTTGTTAATGTTGATATTTTGACTTCCTACATGAATCACAACTGTTCAGAATTGTATGCAGAATGGCAAATCTTAACCCTAAGGGTTTCAGTTTTCTTTACCCAGATCCATAAGAGGGATCTTTAATCTATGGCAGCTCCAGCAACAAAATAGAATTCTTAAATGGCCTGATTTGAAAGTCAAAAGTACTCCTTGATTTATGGGCTGCAGAGTGAATGCAGACATAAAAACACTGATCTCTTGATACCTTTCCTTCAGAGCTCTTGGGTGACCAGGAACATTGGCAATGAACAGTAACATTTTAAAACAACTCTGTTTTTTGGAGTGGTAGGTCTCCACAGTGGATTTAAAATATTTAGTATACCATGCTGTAAACAGATGTGCTGTCATCCAGGCTTTCTTCCATTTAAAGAGCACAAGCAGAGTAGACTTGGCATCGTTCTTAAGAACGCCTTAGGATTTTCAGAATGGTAAATGAGCATTGGCTTCAAGTTGAAGTCGCCAGCTGCATTAGCTCCTAATAAAATAGCTTGTTCTCTGAAGCTTTGAAGCCAGGCATTGACTTCTCTCTAACTGTGAAAGTTCTTGATGGCATCTTATTCCAATATAAGTTTATTTCATCAAAGTTGAAAGCCTGTTGTTTAGTGTAGCTGCCTTCATCACTGATCTTGGGTTATTCTTCTAAATAACCAGTTCCAGATTCTATAAGAGCACTTGCTGCTTTATCTTGCCCATTTATGTTATGAAGATAGATTCTGTTCTTAAACGTCATGAACTAACTTCTGTAAGTTTCAAACTTTGCTTCTGCAGCTTGTCACCTCTTTCTAGGCCATCAAAGAATTGGAGACAGTTGAGGCATTATTCTGGATTAGTCTTTGGCCTTAAAGAATCCTGTGGTTGGTTTGATATTCTGTCCAGATCACTAAAACTTTCTGCCTGTAAGAATTAAGGTTGTTCTGGGTTTTTAAAATCATTTTGTTTTTTCACTCCAGATGCATATTTAATTTCCTTTAAGAGGTTTTCCTTTGCATTCATGATTTAGCTAACATGTGGAAGAGGACTAGCTTTCAGCGATTACTGAACATGGATTACTATAATAGGTACGGTGACAAAGCAGTTTGACATATTGCAAGAATTATCAAAATGTGTGAGAGAGGCAAGGAGTAAACATACGCTACTGGAAAAGTTTGCACTGATAAACTTGTTCGAAACAGGTTGTCATAAATCTTCAATTTGTAAAAACCACAATATCTGAAATATGCAATAAAGCAAAATGGAATAAAATGAGGTATGCCTATACTTGAATCTCCTGATTTAAATATGACTCATCTCAGAGGAACTATTCAAGGAAAAGTTGTATGATATCTCGCCATGCCATAAGATTTCAAGTAACTGAACAAAATCAAGGGCTAGTGGGTCAATATTTTTTTATCTTTGAATATTCCTTTGACAGAACTATATCAGCATTAGCCAATTATATCAAAGGCTACGTTTCTTCATTACCTAAAAGCAAAATAAATAAATAAATAAATAAATACTCATGTTAACAAAGGCAGTTATCCTGGGTCCACAGAGGTCTCAGGCTAACATCGATTCCATTTATTTATTACACACATTAACTGCCACCCAAGTTATGAACTATTTTTTTCAAATTTTCACATGACTTTTTATATTACTAATTTTCAAGTTTTTATTCATGTATGTTTTAAGATAGTTTTGTTTTGAAGTTTTTATTCTATTTCCATAATAAAACAGTGTGATCCCCCCAAGAACCAACTGACCTTCCTTCCAGCCTTCCTTCCTTCCTTCCTTCCTTCCTTCCTTCCTTCCTTCCTTCCTTCCTTCCTTCCTTCCTTTATTCTTTCCTTCCTTCTTTTCTTCCTTCCTTCTTCTTGTGTGAGTAATGTGTTAATGTATAAAGAGAAACGATATTTCTTGGTTGACTGCCACATTGACTACCACTAAAACTCATAATTTCCTTCTTTTCTTCTGATTTCTAAATATTTTTTTGCCTCATTTACTTTTAAAAAAAGTAGAAATCATTCTACGCTTTATTGGATGCTCTATTAAATCAACCTTTAGACATATACAGAAATAGATCTAAAGGTTGCCCTGATTCATCTCTCAGAGGCAGAGCAGGTGAAACCACTTTTTTACATCCTCAAGACTGTCAGGCAGCATTAATCTCTTTCATGCCTCTCTCAAGTGATTCAACATGGTTTTGGGAACTGAAATGCTCTGTATGTTCTTTAATTGCATAAGAAAAATAGAAACTACCTGACTGTTATGTTCATTTTGCCTCAATGTAAAACATCCTTCTTTCAGATTCAATAAAGTCCCCATTTTTCTGCCGTATGACTTCTTTAATTTGTGGCAGTACTTGTGAAATTTTAGCTAACAAGCAGGTATACACTTCTGTGTGAGTCACTGAAAGTTGTTTTATTGTTCCTCGAGAAGGAACCTGAATTTGTGCTCAGAACATTTTAAAAATTAGCACAATTATCTTTTTATTAAGGACTACATTTATATACAAAGTAAATATATACGTGTGTTTGTGTGTCCCCCTCACTCTACATATGTATTTATTTTTATTTTTATTTTTTTAATTTATTTTTATTTATTTATTTATTTTATTTTTATTTTTAGATTTTTCAATCTAACCTAATAGGTCTCAAAAAATTTCTGGGACCTTTAACAGAAAACTTAAATGTTTTGAGAGGATTTCCTCAAACTGAACAAATGAAATGCATTAATGTTTATTAAGCAATATTTATCTGCAAAATTTCATTGAGATCCAAAAACTGGGAAAGAAATGATTAAAAGAAATAAACACAACACAGAATAGCAATAAAATTATTTTGGACTTCTTTGTATCAACTCTAATTGTCTTTCTGAGTCAAAAAGGTTGTTTTTAAATTTATAATTTTTAGATTCAGCCAAATTTAGGTCTACTTTAGTGGTAAAATTCTGTGATTCTATTAAAACATACTAGGGAGCACTACATATGCTGTATAGACTATGACACATTTTTCCTAAAATTATAATGTTTATTCCTTCACATATTCAATGAACGGAGTATTAGATAAGTTCCCTGAATCTGGAGATCTGGAGATTATTTCTCCACAACATGAACTTGATGTGCTGGGCTGTACAGGATCAATACATGCTATAAGACACCCAGGATGCCCACGCTAAGCTGCTGAAATAGAATTTCCCTTTTCAAGGAACTAGTTTTCCAGTGAAGTATCATATTGAATGAACAAAGAGCCACACTGACTCTCCTTGAAGTGACAACAACAGAGTTTCCAGGAGTTCTTGTGTGGTATTTGATAAATCCTCATAAGCTCTATCTTAATTCTGTTTCCTGATTACCTTTTTTTCCCAAAAAATTGAAAACAGAAGAAAGCTTGGAAACTATGCTCTTGACCAATCCCCTCTCAAAGGAAGACAAGTTCAAGGACAGGAATCACATGAAAACTTCCTTAATTTTTTCTACTTAATCTCATATAAAGCCTTGTAAGTAATAGGAATTATTAGTTTTCGATAAATACAAAATATGTCAAGAACTCAAAAATGTCAATTAAAAAATCAATTACTTTGTGCATCAGTTTCATTTTTCCCAAAGAAAACCTTTTGTAATATGAATTCTCATTGACACCTTAGACACGAGGCATTGTCCTACACTTGACTTCAAACTGCTTCTAGCTAGTCTGGAGAGCTCACTTTTTATGGGTTTGATTGTGTTTCAAGTAATAATGCATTTATTTAAATTAGTATTATCATTACTATTATTAGTAGTATTATCATTAGTATTATATGGGCTCTTATATAAGAACACAGTGGTTAAACATATTTAGAGAATCTTATTTGTTATTTTTTTAATTTAATTTTGAGGAGGGTATTTGCTATGCATTTAGTTTTTGAATGTACTATATAATAATTTAGACAATATCTAAAATGCTTCATCACTATGACCCATATTTTTTTGCCATGGTAAAAACTGAAAAGCGCTTAACTAAAGGATTGACTAATATGTAACTGAATATAATCCTGTTTATAATTTTCTATGACAGGAAAAATTAAAATTATTTCTAATCTACTTCTGCAGAGATGACCACAGCTGAAACTCTTCTGGGTATTATCTTACTACACCAGGCCTCCTACCACTAAATTCCATAAACCAGATGTTATATAAACAATGGACATTTATTTGTCACAGTTCTGGAGGCTGGAAAGTCCAGGAAGGGAGCACGGCAGACGTGGTGCCTGGGGAGGGCTTGCTCCCCACTTGGCAGGCAGTGGCTTCCTGCTCTGCCCTCACATGGCAGAAAGGAGGAGGGGTCTCTCCTGGGCCTCCCTTTATAAGGGCATTAATCACCTCACCAAGACCCTGGCTCCTCGTACCATCACTTTAGGAGTTAAGATTTCAACGTATAAATTTTGGGGGCATAAACATTCAAAACAAAGGGGTATTTGGATGATTTTACATCACATGCACTAACACACACGGTGTGCTTGTTCAACATAAAGCCAACCTGTTACACGTGGAATGCAATCGATGTCAATGCCTCATGGCGGCCTTTACAAGAGAGGCAATGCGATTTACTTTCTCACCTCTTTCCCATTCCCCTGGCCCTCTCCCTTCTTCAGCAAACTGGACCTGCAGCAGCTGTTCAGGAATAGACCCAATCCACTTGCTCCTAATGGGACATGCACTCACTCACTCTTGTCCTCTCCTGGTCCTATGCCCCCTGACTTTTCTCCACCAGCTTCACTGTACCCTTTGGTCTCGTCTCCATTGTCCTCTCTACTGAGACCATTCCTTTAACATTGTATCTAAAATGTATCACCCTCTCCATCCCATCTTTCATTCTTCTATTCCCTTATTTGTTCCCGTAACACACCTTCCCATAACTTATCCTACCCATACTGTGTCATTTGTTTAGCTCCATGCTAATAATGTCTTTTCCTCTACACTTCATGAAAGCAGCAACTCTTCAATACTACTGTTTATACCTTCCACATGTAGCAGTGTGGGACATTATTTAGTATGCAATCAAGACAGCAGCAGCTCTCTTGACTATTTAATAAATTAATAACTTAATACTCGTAAATTTTATCTTCCACAAATTCTCTGTGATGTATTTCTTTTATTTTATGCGTTCCAAAGATTACTTTTTCCTTGAAAAACTTGTATCTTTACTAACTAATTTTGCCTCCCTGAGATTCCCTGGAATGATCCTTTCTCTTCTGACTAACTCGAATGCTATCGGATAAACTCAGGGAATGCTAATGTGGGTTTTGCAGCCTCAGTATAGGAATACCGTTCTCGGAATCAGTGCACTTTGTGGTAATTTTTATAGTCTCTGAGATTACAGTCTTAACACCCAAGGATTCTTCACACTCCCAATATGTGAAAATATGTTTGCAACCACAGAGATAAGCACTCAAAACAGACTTTATTTTATACATTCTGCTTCCAGGTAAAATTTGACTTAAATTTTATCTCCCGTGGCTATAAAATTCTGAAGAAATTTTTATTTTCATTCACAGTTGGTGAAATATTGGCCAACTCTATCTGGGACAGAAGGTAGAAAGGAAATAGGATTTTATAACATAGACAATAAGCAAGGTTTTCCTTTAACACAGGTTGCCAAAATCGGGAGACCTGTCCCAGTTTACAGTGTGCTTGTGTGCACTGCAGGCTCAAGCATTTGATGCAGCCATGTTGTATCTTTTTATTTCTTGGAATTTGATAAACTCTTTCTCTCACCCACATTGCCCCTTCCTCCCTCACTGTGCTCCTCTTTCTCCTCCTCCCATACCTGGGAGCAGATTGCTTGTGTGCACTCTGGACGGAGGATATAAGCAAAGCTGGTGCTCACGTTCTGCATACTGATGCGGCTTTGAAACACTTACTTACATTTTGGAACACTACTATCTGAAGCTTCTGGCCTCCACTTTCTGTCCCCTGGCAACTTCCCATAATACATAAACTTCAAAGTTAAAAAGCTAACACCTGTTACACTGGGGGTATCTTGTACCCTGCATCAATGTAGAAGTCAGGAGTCTTTCTGGTTTCATGAAAGTTATGGCTAGCCATCGTTGAAAAGGTCTTCACCAGCTGCCCTGTGAGATCTACAACTTGCTTCTTTCTCATACCCAAGGGAAACAACTCTACACATATTTCCCAAACCCCACCTTGTCCTGAGAGGTCTATACTGTGGAAGGAAGTAGGGAAGAAGAGGCAACCTTCATGTTGGTATTAGGACCCCAAATGACTGTTCTAACATAGTTAGATATTTTGCATAGCACTCTACTAATGAGGATAAATAAGACCATCTAGAGCCCTCACGTGAGTAGAGAAATAGAGGAGTTAAAAGACAAATGCTATACAATTATGCTTGTAAAGTTGTGGGCACTAAGCAAATTTTCAACTCAATATTGGTGGTTAAACAACTAGCATCAGAGGAAATGGTCCTCAAAGGAAGTCCTGGCTCAGCCAGGACAGTTGGGTGTGTTGTGGTGGGAGAGGGGCCGAAGAAATGGCATAGTCCTTGCATCTTGGGAAAACAGAAAAACAGAAAGCAGTTCAGTGGGAAGATAAATTATGAGAGAGATCGATCGATTATGGATATGAGAATCGGGGGTAGAGACAGTAAAGGTCATTTGTGTCAATGGAAAGATCTTTACTCATCTTTTTTCTTCATACCCTGAAACGTTTATTTTCTGAAATTGAGATCTAATCAAGTTCCTTACTTCTTAAAAACTGTTCCAGTCATTCCTCATTTCCCAAAGGAACAAACTGCAGTCATTATCTGTATTTCCCTAGAGTCACATTTCCAAACTAGAATTGGTTATTACTTTTCATTGTTGGAAAGGAGAGCTGGGTACAGTAGCTTATGCCTATGGTCCCAGTACTTCGGAAGGCTGAGGAAGCTGAAAAACTTGAGGTCAGAAGTTCAAATCCAGCCTAAGCAACACAGTTAAGAGTAAGTTTCTACAAAAAATAAATGAATACAAAATGAGCCAGGTATAGTAATGCATTCCTGTTGTGTTAACTACTCAGGAGGCTGAGGCATGAGGATCATTTGAGCCCAGGAGTGTGAAGCTGTGGTGAGCTATGATAGAGCTCACTGTATTCCAGCCTGGGTGACAGAAAAAGACTCAATTTGAAGAAAAAAATAGATATGGAGGAGATTAATATAGAGAGAAATAACATTACAACATGGAGGTACTGCCTGTCTGTGCTGAGATCCAGAAGGTCATGTGTAACAGTGGCTGACGGCATTGACCCTGGAGGGAGCAGCTTGAGGAGGACTCAGGGCTGCATCCCTGATTAGTTCTGTGACATTGTAAAAGTTACTCAACCACTCAGCCCTCATCTGCACAACAGGGATGATTGTAGAACATGCAAATCAAATTGTGTGGGAGACTGCCTAATCCAGGAACCCTCACTACATGTTAGCTACTATGGATTTTACTTAAATTATAGAACTGATATCATGAAAATGGTGGGGCTATAGGGAAAAAAAAAAAAGGTATAACTTTCTCTCTTTTTTTTCCTGAATAACCGTATCACAAAGTATTATTTTGTCCCAGGTATTATATAACGTGGACAGCCTGGAAGGCAGGACATTGTAAGGGCTTCATTTAAAGTCATCTCAGTCAAGTCAATTAACATGTTGTAATGATTTCCCACATCATAGTTAATAAGCCTGAAGCAGTTCCAGAATGTGTAGGCTGAGGTGAGGAGGAAGCCCCAGAGGAAACCGGATAAAGTGTAAACAAATTCAGAGATTATAGGCAGTTAATGGAATGGTGAGAATAAGAATAAGATTGTATCTTCAATTTAAGGGGACACCGTGAGATAATTGAAGCAAACTACACAGTTAACAACTATGTGCAGATATTAGAAAACATACGGAAGTGCTGATATCACCCTAGGTCTGTTTTTCTATCTTTCATAATCACTCATACAATAGTCATCAAAAAAAGGAGCAGCATGTGTAATAAATTTGCAGGAAGTTCTAAAATTTTCTTTACTGCAGAGAAAATCTGATTGCCTTACTATCTAAAAGAAATCACTATCTAAAAAGAACAACAAACCTAAATTACAGCTAGGAATCTACTTCATTAATGTCCCAAATTAACCTCTGTAAACACTTTAGTATGCTCAGGTACCGCAAGGGACATAACTCCAAACGCATGAAAGTCTATCAGCACAACTCAGCTGTTGGATGAAAGTGTTTATTCTCTAGCCAGGAATTAAGAAAGCTGCAAACTCTCAAATTTTCTTATTATCCTTACATACTTTTCTTTTAATGAAAATGTTATATCCAGTATCTCTTTATATAATAAAGAACAATCAAGAAAAAAATTAAAAAAATAAATAATGATTTTTATAGCCATGGCCATAAGTATCGATGTTTCCATTTAAATGGGTTTTTATGCATTATCATCTTAAAATTGCTCACATTTGAGATGGAATATCAAAATTACACCTAAGTCTGTATTACCTTTTTCTGAAACCTTAGTATAAACTATTACTATTTTTCTTTAGGTGGGGGCATGTTCTCACTAGATTAGCGCAGCCCAGTCCCTGGGCTCATGTCATGCTTTTTTGTTGTAACAACTTGGGTTGTGGGTAAGCGTTAATAAAACAAGTATCACACTTTTTACAGAGTAGAGCTTCAGACTACAAACATGCCCAAAGGCTTAGCAAATGTTTTCTGACTTTAAACTTAGAAGAAATAATAAATATACCTAATAAGCAAACATATCAGTTTCCATTGCTTTTCTAGACAATCAGAATCTCTCCTTTTTTAAAATCTTAATTTGTATTTATTTATTTTTTATTTCAAGTTAGCATGAAGGTGCAAATAACTAGGTTACAATGTTTGAATTTGTTAGGTAGAGTCTCTCTTGCAGTAGTTGTGTTCAGCACCCAAGAAGTGTGCCGTCAACCCTTACGTAGTCCCCTTAGGTGGGAGCACGCCCATCCGCCTTCCTCCTCCCCTCTCTCCAGCCCCTTCCTGCTCCTCCCCACAACTTGAATTGAATTAAGTTTTTCTCTTACGTTGGCATGTATTAGATCAATTCAATAGGCAGTATAATTTTCCTTCTGAAGAAATGTGTAGTCAGAAAATATTTCTAGTGGGGAAAAGAGGGGGAAACAAGATATAGAAGAGGAAGTAGAGAGGGGGCACCGCTAATGCCCCGGGGCTGCTTCTGAACACACGAACCAAGAACATTACTAGGAGAGTTGCTTCCAGCGGGTTCTCACCTCTCTTTTCCTCTTTTTATCTCCCCTCGCCCCAGTAGAAATATTTCCTGAATACACATTTCACCAGAAGGGAAATTAAACAGATTATTTAATTTGATCTGATTATTTCTGTCTGGAATTGTTCCTTTTCTCGTGTTGCTGTATTGTAAGTTCAGTGTTCAATCATTGAAATTATAGTTTGTTTTCCCATGGTAATTGCCTTTTAAATAAGATGATTTAACCAAGAAACTGCTTGGTGAGTGATTATGTTTATCTCAGCATGCTTTCCCTTCCTCTGTGGTTTGGCCAATTACGGACGTGACAAAGGCCGAGCGTTTCTCTCGCCCTTACAAGCTATACTGTTTAACATCACCATGAAACCCCAAACCCAACTTCTCATCTGCAAACTTGGAATCTCTAAAGTTTTGTGATCTCTGTATATTAAAGTTATGATATCCACCTAATTCAAAGCAGGGAGCTTATAAATGTTAGTTCCTTTATACTGGTGTACAATCCTCCATGGGTGACACTGTCTCTAGTTTAATGACAAAGAAAAAAAAATGATGAAAGTAAATATATCCACACAGTTCAGATATTATACGGTCCATAGCTGATTTTTCCTGGAAAGAATTTTGTTTTGTTCTGATTTAATGCCCATTTGCCTTTTTAGTTCTAAAATAATAAAATTAAATAATGGTAATAATAATGAGTCTTTCATTCATATGTACTGTGTTAGATAAGCAACATAAAAATATTTTAAAATATTTAACTTACTTCTTATTGACATAGAGATAAAATCCCATCCTTTATTTATTTTGCTCTCCTAAGAAAACTCATGATGCTTAGAGTTGAATAAGTAATACATACTTATAGGTTAAAGAAAGAAAAAAAATGAATATGTGAATGTGTGTCAACATTCCGGCCTCAAATCAAATACCCCTATACGTCAGACTTCAGACCTCAGAATTCTCAGGATACTATTATCCTGTTGTTGCCAAATATGCTTGTATTTTCACCATCACTGTCTTAATTTTTGTGCTCTATGTTATTTTAGGTATATTCCTAAATTCATTATCAACAGCTGTATGTATACACTTTATTAAAAATAGCACCGTATCTTATCTATTCCTCTGTGACTTCCTTCTCATCACCTGCATATTTAATTATTGAAATGTATCCACGTTGACATATACAGCTATCATTCATTTATGAATATGTTAAAATTAATTCATCTTTTCTACTAAGGTTATTTCTACTTTTTTTTCCCCACTAAAAATAATGTCATGAACTTTCTTACACATGTCTTCTGGTTAATGTATTAGTATTTAAATTATTGCATAGCATGGAACCTATATCTTCCATTTCTCCACATAATCCCAGAATATCCTCAAAGGATTGTCTGAGAGTCGCCATTACCTCACATGTTTATTAATATTTATTATAATCAAACTACTAAATTGTATCCCTTAGTTGGAAATAGTATTGTCAAACCATGTTGTGGTTTTATTTTGCATGTTTTTAACTATCATTTGCACTTTCTTTTAAATATAATACTATACACATGTTATCCAAAAGAAATACTGAACATACTTATGCATCCTATGTTCAAAAAGCCACTGAGATTTTAGCGCATTATCATGAAAGGCAGTATGGAAAAAAAATGTCATCTGAATTTGTCAAATTAGAGGCAAGGAAGGTGGGAATTTTTACTCTTGAATCCAGTCATTGGCTGTGGGAGAGCACAGTAGGGGGAGTGACATAAACCCTCAGATGTTCCAGCTCTCTGCTCATCAATGGGGCTCCTGCAGCTGGAGGGTCAGCTCCCATAGAAGGGTAACAACTGGGCCACAGAGAGAAAGGCTGACACTGACAGGAACAGGAGCAGGGTTCTGGTGCAAACCAGAGCTCCAAGGCATCCTATAAAGGACATTCTGGGTAGACTGGTCAGTGTACAGGGGATCTAGCCAATGTTCTTAACTTAGAAGAATTTATATATAGCTTGTTTAAGGACTGTTCCAAATGCAGGTATCAGCAACATTTTTACCAGTAACATCAGTGAAGATAGAGAAGCTACAAATGTTAAATATGAAAATAATGTCAAACGAGAAAAAAATAACAAAAACAGTTCCAAAATGTTCTCAATAGATATGATCAGCAGAAATCAAGAAGAAAAATTTAAAAATCTTTTATTGATATGTAACAACTCCTATACTGTGTGGGCATATGTATATTACATGTGCGTGCCTGTGTGTGTGTGTGTGTGTGTGTGTGTGTGTAGAAAAAACTGACTTACGAGAAATTAATGGGCTTTAGTTTACCATGTCTTTTTTATTTTTAGTTAGGATATTCTTGTCTTCAGTAAAAATGGAATACGTTCTGTTTTTTATTTTTTTATTTTTTTAATAACTATCATTTTTGAAAACTTTTTGCCATGTACAGACTTCTGCATTAGGGATATTTTTATTCACTACCCTGACTATTTAATTCCAGTAACTTGTATCTTCCATTGTTGCTGTGGGACATAAAGGATCATTCTAACTTCCACATCCTTGAAAGTACTCTTTGTATTCTTTTTCTTGCTACTTGTAAGATTTTCTTTCTGCCTTTGATTTTCTGCAGTTTCACAATGATTTTTTTACGATGAGACTCTTATCTATAACCGTGCACGATTTGGGGTCTTTATAAATCTATTGATCTGTGTCTTCAAACAGGTCTGAACAATCCTTAGCAATAATCTCTTAAATACTGCCTGTGCCTCAGTTTTCTGTCTCCCTTTCTTCTGGGAATGCCCTTCTCTGAAACAAGCAAACACACAAAAACTAGGAGAGATGTTCTCATTGAATTTTGAGGGTCTCTTCACTTTTATGAGCATCCAATGCCTTTACCTCTGTGTGCCACATTAAGGCACTTTCCTCCAACACTTTAGTTTACGGACTATTTTCAGCTGGGGATAATCTGCTCTTAAACCTGTTCAGCGATATTTTTTGAATAATATTTTTCAAAGCTGGATTTTATTATGTTTTAGATCTCGCTTGTCACTTTTGTATAGCTTTCTGGTCTCTATAGATCTTTCTTTCAAAATTGTTTTGAACAGTCTTGATTTTAAAGCTTACGTAAAATATATAAGTATATATGTATTGCATATAGTGAAATTATATATATATGTATATATATGTGTGTATGTGTGTGTCAACCAATGAAAGTTCTCTGTTTATTATAACAGGAGATGTTTTGATAAATAACTATTGAATATTGATTGAGAGCAAAATAACAGGCTATTCTAGGTCCACATTAATCTCGGTTTCAAAAAAAAAAAGACAGCAAAGAAAAATGGGTAATTGAGGAAGTTTAACAAAGGGAAAGTGTTACAAATGTATGGTAAAAGTCAAGTCAATGAAAACATCCTGGTGTGTTGTCTCAGGACTAGCAAGAAGAATGTAGCCACCACTGTGTCCCAGAGAACTAGAGTGTCACCCTTCATAAGAGCGACAACTAACTTATGGTGAAACGAAGTGAAGGATCCTCTAATATTCTATCCTCATGCTGATTTGTTCTCTGCCTAGTCCATTTTGTGCTGCTATAACAGAACATCTTACACTGTGTAATTTATAAAGAACAGAGATTTAGTTCTCATAGTTATAGGGGCTGGGATGTTCAAGGTTGAGGGCTCACATCGTACACATGAAGCATGTGTGTATACAAGATTTTACTCAGGGACTTTCATTCAATAAGGTTAATTTATAACTATGAAAATTGTATAAATTCCGAACTAATAATATATATAAAGGGATTAGATAGGAAATTAAAATGCATTGGATGATACAATGTTAAAAATCAACAAATTGGGATCACATACTATCATCTAAAAGAATTGGAGGAATAATACAAATCTGAGCTTTTAGGCCATATAGATTGGTAAATTCAAAGCAATATTATAAGGAATATGAATAGAAGAGATAATATGGTAGTCTCAGAAAGCACCATACTGAGGGAAAACAGGAAATTGTAGCTAAGTGTACTTCTATTTTAAAAAATATTTAAAAAAATTTACAAAATTTTACAAAGTATTTATAATTTTTTTAATCAGGTGGCCAACATGTAGACAATATTATTTATTTATTTATTTATTTATTTTGAGACAGAGTCTCACTAAGTTCCCCTCAGTAGAGTGCCGTGGCGTCAGAGCTCACAGCAACCTCCAACTCTTGGGTTTAAGTGATTCTCTTGCCTCAGCCACCCAAGTGGCCAGGACTATAGGCACACACCACAATGCCCAGCTAGTTGTACCAGGGGTCCTCAAACTATGGACCGCAGGCCACATGAGGTGGTATGATTGCATTTGTTCCCGTTTTGTTTTTTTTACTTCAAAATAAGATATGTGCTGTGCATAGGAATTTGTTCATATATATATATATATATATATTTTTTTTTTTAACTATAGTTCAGCCCTCCAATGGTCTGAGGGACAGTGAACTGGCCCCCCCTTTAAAAAGTTTGAGAACCTCTGTTAGACAATATCTTGTAAAATTTTGTAATAAATATTTTGTAAAGAAAGGTAGACTTGGCTACAATTTCCTGTTTTCCCTGTGTATAGTGCCTTTTGGGACACACAGTAGAAATATTTCTATTTAATCTTTGCTGTTTGAGGGGTACCAGCTTTGCCGGTAAAGCTGCTTAGCAGTGTGACCTGCAAGGCAAGAGCATACATGCGGCAGCTCCAGGCCTGAGGTACAGATTTGGGTTTAACTTGCATAGATTAACAGTGGAAGTTGTGGCATAAGTTCTATCAGAACAATAAAGTGGTAAGAGAAAGGCCACCAAGACAGTTTTGGGGAAAAGCATTATTTAGGGGCAGGGCAAACAAGAGCCAGACAACATATGGACAAAAGGAGGCTTACAGGATTCAGTTACGCAGGACATCTCATCCGCTCGCCACCAAATCTGCTAAGCTACGCGTAGCTCACGCGTGTTCTCAGCTTTCACTCCTGTTACAGGGTGGGAACTTTTCCCGTTCTCACTCAAACTCAGCCCTTTGTGTACTGGACCCTATTACTTCTGACTTCACTTAAATCCTGCTCCTGCAGGTGTCCGCTTTTGTGTTGTGTCATAAGAATGTAAGCAGGTCCTCCCAGTACCATTTTAATCACTGTGTCTACTTGATACAATAGCCCTCTGGTAGATCAGACTATATTTTCCATATGACTTTTTAGTATCTTTCTCTAGATTTAGTGGTATGTATTCCCAGCCCTGTTCATATTAGGATCGGATCGCCTGTTTTGCCGGATGGAATCCCAGGGGATGTGACATGCACAGAGGCTTGCTGATTTCTTCCATCATTTTGTTCTTCTCTTGAAGAACACAGTGGTCCTGGGAAGAATGTGAGATAAGAAACTGCTGGCCCTTCAGCCTGTGCCCCAGAATGAAGACGTAAGGAACCAGACTGTACTGAACTGGAAGCCTGGAGTCTCACCCAGTGTGGGTCAAACAGTCAATCTTCAGACAAGGGAGATGAAACTCCCTTGAAACTAAAGTCATGGTGTTGTAACCCTTCAAGGGTTTGAGGCTCGCTGCTGTTCAAGATAAATCTGTCACTTTGTTCTCTAATCTTGCCACCTCTTCCCTTTCATTTTTTGTTCTGGTTTATATCCATATCATTCCCAAAACTGCTCATGTTGAGGTAAGGAAAAACCATCAGTCTGATAAATCTTCACAAATATGATGGTCAATCATAAACCTTCTTTTAGAGCATTTAATGGGGTTGTTCACTTTCTCTTTCAAACACTTTTTACGAGTCTATTAGAATATTCCATTCTCCTTATTTTTCTGTTTTACCACCACTGATTTTCATTTTTCCTTTTCCTCTTTCTGGATTCTCAATGGGGAACACCTCGACACTTGGTTCTCAGTCCTTTTTTCCTCCCCATATATACTCACATTTTTCTCTTCCCTAAATAACTCACATCCCAGATGATTTTATCTTACCTCTTGATATTACCTATCATCTTTTTAGCAATGAATACCAAATTCATACATCTAACCTAAGCCTTCTTTGAGTTCTAACTCGCTATTTGACAACTTCTCTTGAAATTTTAATGGGAACCTCAAATTTACCAAATTTGCTATCATTCATTCATTAAGACAAAAGCTTAATATTAACATAAGATGTTAATATATAGATTGAGTTTGGTGGATACGGAAACTGCACTATCTTTACTATAAATCTAAGACTATTGTAATATAAAAGCTAATTTTTTAAAAAGACACTCATGAATCTAATATTTGATAAGGTGTTTAAATGATATTTGATTTAACACTGGTGAGGAAAGTTGTTAATTAGTCTTAAGGGAATAGAAGAGACCATCTCAATAAATATGTAGACTTTTTTTCTTTTGAAAGAATATGAAGATAGTAAGCTTCAAAAATTAAAGCAAAAGAATAAAAAGAAAAAGGAAATGAAAAGAATAAAAGGAATGCAAAATCTCATACCTCTAATATAGCTAATTCAGGATCAGTTATGTAATGGTATATGAAATTACCATTTGATACACCCTGTGATTTTATTTTATTATTTATTTATTTATTTGCAGTTTTTGGCCAGGGCTGGGTTTGAACCTGCCACCTCCAGCATATGGGGCCGGTGCCCTAATCCTTTGAGCCACAGGTGCTGCCCAACCCTGTGTATAAAAAAAAAAAAAAAGTGTAAATTTGGGCGGCGCCTGTGGCTCAAAGGAGTAGGGTGCCGGCCCCATATGCCAGTGGTGGCGGCTTCAAACCCAGCCCCGGCAAAAAACTGCAAAAAAAGAAAAAAATATGTAAATTGTAGATCTTTTAAAGATTTTAATTCTCTTTCCACAAATATGCAGATATTTAATAGGAAACTGATTACAAAATTGAAATTGCCAAACATTGCTTTACAGAGAATGTTTTTCCTCACCAAATACTTCTTGACCATTTCTTAACAAACGCAACATAAGTACAGGCAAATCTTTATCTCTAAAATTTATTCCACTTCATTGGAGTGGGAAGAGAGGGGAGGGGGGAGCTTTGATAGAGGGAAGGTAAAAGCGGAACCACACCTATGGAGCATATTGAGAGGGTACAGGTCAAATACAGCAAGTATAGAACATGAATGTCTTAACACAATAATCAAGTAAATGAGGCAAAAGCTATGTTGATTGGTTTGCTGTAAACACATCAGATTGTATAAAAAATCAACACATTTGAGGGCAGCACCTGTGGCTCAAGGAGTAGGGCGCTGGCCCCCGATACTGGAGGTGGTGGGTTCAAACCTGACCCCAGCCAAAAACAAAAACCTGCCAAAAAAAAAAAAAAATCAACACTTTGTATATCACATATGCATAAATGTATTCATGATCTATGTGTATATGACTTAACAAAAAATAAATAAAAGCTACTACAAAAAAATAAAATAAATAAATAAAATTTATTCCAGATAGTAACAATTCCAAAGAGACAATATGTTTCTGCGACAAGAATGCTATTAGATTTCTACAGTTTTACTATAGAAATAATATTTTTAGGTTATTTAAAGAGCAATTAAATAATTCTAATTTGAGTACAGTATCTACCTGTGTTCGGAATCCTCCTCCCCCTGGGAGCCCATTTGCAGCTCTGTTCTGTTGCATATTCCCTGTGACTCCTCGTCTTTCATTCTCTTTTTCAGCTGAGACTCCCTCTGGCCTCCTCCATTTCTCCCGGCACTAAAGCTGTGTATTTTATTCTATCGGTGTCTAGTCCCGAGGATAATTGTAAAATCTGTCTTTTTCCAATTATGAGAGGTGTTCTATAAATTCTCTGGGGTATATTCATTCTGAGACGTGTGCCCATAACTCCCATTAATGTGGCCCATTTAAACTTGATCTATTCCCTTCCTTTTCTCTCCAAGTGACTCCAGCTTCCCACTAATGTACTTTTGTTTATAATCTCCAAACTCCCCCTTACCTACACGCCGTCTCTCACAAATGCTTTGCATGTAGGTCATTTATTAAATTTTAAACCAAACAAACATAAAACCAACTACTTTTCTTGGAAAGGTAGAATATTATTATTTTTCAGATGCCATACCACCACTGTATAGAATACGGTATTCGAGATTGGTCAACTGAGAAAGTGTAACATAAATAAACCTAGCTATAAAAAAAAAAGTGCTTGGATTGATTGAGAAACAAGGACCTGTAAAAATTAATATCACAGAATTGATGCCCCAGACAGTATTTTAAAAGAGATGTTCCTCATTTTATAGTCGAGAATATACTTCTAGTCTGTAAATATGTTTATTACTATAAATACATGGTAAAATTATTTTAAATACATGTTCTCCTGAATATAGCTAATCTTCGAAATGTTCCTCTTTTTTATTTCATTTCATTTTCTTTGATTTTTATTTTCCAACTTCCAAAATGCCTCATAATACCCAGTTGTTGATTCACTCCCTTGTTTCTAGAACACTGACCCCTCACCCCATTCATCTGGCCCCAGTCACGCCAAATAATTGCAGCTCTGTTCTACTTGAGTTTTTTAATAATATATTTAGCATTACGAATATTATATAGTGTTATCTATAAATAGATATATCCTCAACGTAAACTCAGAATATGCAGGTTTTAAAACCCGGACTTTACCATTGCACTTTCTTTGCTTCCCTATGACAACTTCTAGCTAACCTTGCTCTTTGCCCGTCCTATTCCCCTAGTTTATCGCCTCCTTCAGATTTCCTTGCACGAATTCTTCAGCTTGATTCTTGTGCCCCTCCCACCACCCACTGGGCCACACCTTTCACTGTCAGTCTTCCAGTCCTTAGTACTCTAACTTTCAGACACCCCCAAACATTTTATTTTGCAAATTCCGCATCAGCTCCCTCACACAGCAAGCTCCATGCAGGGTAGGTTTTTAGCTGTCTTGGGAAACTTTATTACATTTATGGACTAAAAAAAAAACCCCAAAACTCCCTGATGGACTCATTTGGTTATTTTCTGTTTTCACAGTCACTGTTTTGAACCTTAATTTTTCAGCTCCCACTCCTGGGGCCCTTCTTCTTAACATGTCACCCCGCCTCCTCCTTCACAGAAGCAAGAAGACTCACGTCTTATTTTTTCCTTTCTTCTATCTCAAAACTAAATTTACATCTTCACTTTGTCTAGGCTCAAGTGAAAGTGTCTCCCACCCATTCCCATGGTTATAATCTACTTCTTCTTCTAGAACCACATAAAAGCTCCTGGGCCTTTTTAAAATCCCTCTTGTCCTCTGTTTCCTCCTCTTTCTCCTTCCATAAATTCATAAGAATCTTCCGAGTGTTTTAAAAATGTATTAGACCTTTTCCCGGCATGCCTTTCTTTGGGTGTCACCCCCTATCTTCCTTCCCTTGCCAGGTTTATTGCTTCGTTTTTACACCTGTCTTCTTTCCCAAATCCTCTTCAACATGGTGATTATGCTCACTATTTTACTATTCTCAGAAGTAATTCTGATGCCAATTAACATGCAAGATCCAGCCTTCTTTTCCTCCTTTTCACCTTGCTTAAAATCTACTACTGATTTTCCAAATCCCTTTCCTACCTCTTTCTATGGAAGACCTTCCACCCTTAATTTCTGAGATATGAGTATTTTTGATTCACCTCCAAGTACTTTCTCAACTATGTTAGTCCTAAAGCTGCATATTTTCACCTAAACTTTCTCTAGAGTTAAATACCTATTTTTTGAATGTTTGCTAAAATCCGTGTCCGAAAACAAAAGCATCACCAATTAGGTACCCAGAAACCATCTCATCTTTCTCCTGTTATACCTGTTTTACATACTCTTTGTAATACTGAGTTATGTTTCTGTTTTCAGTACTGTTTGGATTTAATTATGTTTTTCCAATTTTATATATAAATTCTCTGTTCTTATTTATTCTCCTAATTCAGGTCCTCTCATCTCATTTTTTAATTGTTTTCCTGGAGTTAAAAACAGTTACAGCTATTTCAGTTAAAAGAAAAAAAAATCAACTGTGTTTTTTAAAGGTACTAAACATTCTGAAGATATTCTCACCTTAGGCCTGTCTGCATTCACACGTGGAAACGAGACACACAGGGTTTTTTTTTTTTTGCAGTTTTTGGCTGGGGCTGGGTTTGAACCCACCACCTCTGGCATATGGGACAGGTGCCCTACCACTTTGAGCCACAGGTGCCGCCCAACATGCAGGGGTTTCTATCTCCTTGCTTCCTTTTCGCTTGTTACATCTCAGGTTCTTTCTGTTTGCTCTCACGGTGGTGCATTTGGCACCACGTGTATTCTGTTCATTTAGTCATGGCATCAATATAAAATGCTTATGCCCTAAAAGTCCTCAATACTTGATTACTTTTTATACTTGACTGAAGCTTTATATGCCTTATTAAATGGACCAAAAGAAGAGTGCTTAAATTGGCCACGTCTAAGACAAAGGCCCATTCAACAATGGGGGGTATGTTCAAATCCATTCATTCCAAAAGGACTGAGAAGAGAGAGGGCCTGATATCCTAAAAGGAAAATGCTTACCAAGCCATATGACTAACATCTATTATATTTTTATGATTCACAAACTGGATACTTGTTAAATACAGTCCAAACTTCAGAGAGTATGGCATTTAGGCCCTCCACATACTATCCAGCTTCCTACCACCCGACAGCTCAATCCCAGCCACACTGGGACTCCAAGCTCCTCACGGCAACATGACTTTGATAGGTACAGGTCACGTGATTCTCTGGAAAAACTCTTCTTTTTTACAGTGTCTTTTTAAATTTTTTTTTTATAAGGTGCGACTCATATATTACTTTTTCTGATTTCCTCCAAGGGATTTGCTCATCTCCACCCAGGTGAGAACTAGTCCCTACTATTAACACTATACCAAACAGCTTATACCAGCCTCCCATCTTTCCTTCATCTTCTTGAAGTAGACGCCATATTTTATTTGCCTTTCAATCTCCAGAATTAGGCCTAATGCTGAGAAGAGCTACCTGGAGGAATTTCGGACATAGAATATTATCTCAGTAAATATTTGTTAAGTCAAGTCTCTTTGAGCAGCTGAACTTCATATAGGAATTAGCTAAAATGAGCATTTTCATTTGCTTATGCCAATTTTATGAGGTTTTTTGGGGGAGGGGCAACCATGTATTTATATTAACTTGAACTTTATAAGGGCAAAATTTTATGTATTTGATCTTGCTGTTTGAAGTTCATTTCAGGAATACATTGCTGCTCAGGGAGAAATGAGCCCAAACTAGGACTAGCTGTTCTCTGTTCTCCAAATGCTTCCGCAATTTAGTGCAAAATGTGTATTTGGATCAGCCTTCCCTCAATGATGATTTGTAGCTACCTTGCTACAAATTTATTTCTCAGAGTAAGACTTTGGCACAGTTCTCAGTTATTCAGAACACAAAAATTTTGCCAAACATTAAATAATTCTCTCCATTTGAATGTTTACAGATGCCTGTGTTTTTCCCAATTTTTACTGTGACCTATGGGCAAAACAGGTCATTATATTTTTAATGAAAGTCTATACAAAAATATAGTTATAAAAACTGTTGCAAACCCATAATAATCTACTTTATAAATATAGTTAAATGCAATTATTTTTCCTTCATAAGCTTATATTTATGTGATATTGGTTCTCTCTGATATTGAGAATTCACTTGATTAGTGGAGGGTGTAAAAGTGAATGTAATAATTGACTTATGATCCTAGAAAACACTAAGAGCACATCTGACATGTGTGAGCAACTATTCACAGGTCATATCCAAGTCACATGCAGATATAAAGATATTTTGACAGATAATATCAAGAAAAAAATGCCTAGAACTGCAATAGCTATTCTTTTTAAAAGTTCAAATGCCAGGTCATGTCATGCTAAAGAACAATTTAATTATCAGATTCTTTTTGCCTTTATATATTTACTCATTTGAAAACATGTAGATAAACAGGAAGGTTAAATGGATGCTAAGTAAAGATGGTTATTTCACACTCACAGTAAACTTGTACTAGGAAATGAGCTAGTTAAGAGAATGAGCCATTTCCCCTTTACTAATCTCCCACACATAACCAAACCCCTAATACATGCAAGAGGCTAGCAGGGGTCCTCAAACTTTTTAAACAGGGGGCCAGTTCAACTGTCCCTCAGACCGGCAGAGGGCCGGACTATAGTTTAAAAACAAACAAACAACAACAACAACAAAAAACTATGAACAAATTCCTATGCACACTGCACATATCTTATTTTGAAGTAAAAAGAAAAAAAAAAAGGAAACAAATACAATCACACCGCCTCATGTGGCCCATGGGCTGCAGTTTGAGGACCCCTGCGAGTCGGAGAAGGTTGTATTTCTTTTAGCAGAAATCTCCGTCTTTAATACCTACAACTACATTTTCCCTGTGAATTCTGTGTCCTGCAAGTTCAGTAATTGCTAATAAGGAAAATGTTTTACAGAAAATGTGTCTCAGTAGAGAAAAGATTAAAACCTGCAAGTTATAATACAGATGAGCAAAATTACTGGACATAGGAAAAAGACAATCCGACTTCATCAAATGACTCAGAATTAACTAATTATTTTCTCAGAACCCATAACTAGTATTTACAAGTCCAGGAAAGTCTGACTCATTTCCTCAATGAGTTTTCTCATCTGATATCTTAACCCATGATCTTAGTAAACCTGAAATTAAGTGTTAACAGCAGGTGGAATTTACTATTAACAGATTTTCAACACCTACTCTAATCTTAATTCATCTTTCATTAGTCTCTGTGCTTCTCAAACTGTAAATCAAATGCGTTGTTTCCAAGTTATATTTTCTCCAATAACTCTTGCTATGACTTTAACTGACAATAGAGTCATTGGAGACTGCCAACAGTCAGTACAATTAAAATCACACTGCAACGGATAAACAATCCAGGGGTCAACTTGCTTATTAAGGATAAAATCTGGGCTTCTGATTTTACTAATTCCCCAGTATCTGCAACACAATGCTGTATAAGTGTTTGCTCTTAGAGTTCACGCTGGGGTTGCACCTACCTGTCTATTAATAATCAACGCTTTCCCTTTGCCCTGAACAGTAACTACTATATATATATTTTGTTTTTTAATTTTGCCTTTATTTTTTACACTTTTAGCACACGTGTACGTCTCCAGTTTTTAGAAAGTATATGCATGTTTATTTATTTATTTCTACATTTGGGCTTTTAAAATATTGAGTGTATCGTATATAAAAATTGTTCTTTTTTGTGCTGTAATAATGTTTGTACAACATTTTTTTACCACTGAATACTGTGTTTCTAACATTAGCCATATATATCTCCATGTGTCACTATAATAGAAACTAATTTTATTTTTACTTATAAATACACATTTGGTATTATTGTTTTTAAATGTTATTCCTAACAATGTCAGCTGTCATTTGGTAATGTTTAATCTGGTATACCTTTTTTCACCTCTCTATTACCATGCTTTAAATAATTGCATATTCAATTAGACTAAGCTGTAGGCCCATTCTTGATTGAAAGATTTGTATAACACACACATTATTCATTATTCACATTACTTTAACTATTTGTACTTTCAAATATTTTAATTCTAGTTAACTTAGTATTGTGAGAATTATATGTGTAATAGGTCCATATAGTCTCCCCTTTAATAAAATGAAATACGTGGAATTGACTATATACATACACACACACACATAACGACATAGCTATTTATATTTAATATTTTTAAATGAAGCTATTAGTGCAGTAGATGCAGCCATAGCAAAGTCTTTATTGTATATTGCATTGAGACAGATAAGGGCAGCTATGTTAGATACTATATTCCTATTGGTATAGTGAACACATTTAAATCAACACTAAGGGGAAAAAAAGACATTTCAGGCAAAGAGGATGAACTCTGTTAGGGAATCTAAAATGAGAGTGTATAGAACCAATAAAAATAATAAATAAGTAATAATAAAGTACAAATGTTATAAAATATGAAATATTAAAAAATCAGATAGAAATAATACTTCCTGGCCTGCCAATGGATTGAGTTAATAGCACATTATACATCTTCACTAACCAAAAATTTTAAATCAGTTTTGAGTAGCTGTTTTCCCATCTGAAAGGAAAATGGTTACCTTCTGCCAGCCAGTTATTTGTAAGTCATTTACTAAGTTCTTCCTTAGATACGTAATCACATTTAAGCCTTATATTTCCCAAATGTGGTGTTATTTCATTTTACATGTGTGAAATAACAAATGAGGCCAGGCTCCAGATTTACCTATCAAAGGGATAGTTTTAAAGAGGCAAGGCTGGAGGTGCAAATATTGATTGAGTTCACTGAAAAGTAGTGTGTTTCAATCTTCGAAAGAAGGAAACTGGCTATACAGTGCAGTGCTCTGGATACACAGCAGTGCTCTTTCTTTCTTTTTTTTTTTTTTTTGTAGAGACAGAGTCTCACTGTATCGCCCTCGGGTAGAGTGCCGTGGCATCACACAGCTCACAGCAACCTCCAACTCCTGGGCTTAAGCGATTCTCTTGCCTCAGCCTCCCGAGCAGCTGGGACTACAGGCACCCGCCACAACGCCCGGCTATTTTTTGGTTGCAGTTTTGGCCGGGGCCGGGGCTATTTTTTGGTTGCAGTTTGGCTGGGGCCGGGCTTGAACCCGCCACCCTTGGTATATGGGGCCGGTGCCCTACTGACTGAGCCACAGGCGCCGCCCAGCAGTGCTCTTTCTACAGCTAGTTTTCTCAAAAAAAAAAAAAATAATAATAATAATATATATATAGAAAGAGGTAACAATTGTACACCAATTAGACAGCCAGTATACAAGCATCTAAGACACATTCAAAGGAAAATAATTCTATGTGCAAATCAACCATCAAGTAAAGATTTAAAGTACTCATATTTCTTTTAATATTAGCAATTAAATGAGATGATCCTGTAACAATAATTCCTAATATTTCTAGATATCAAACAATTTACAATTTACTGACATATATCAAAATAATTAGTTGTCAGAAGAAAAAAACCTTGTGTTATTCTGTAAAAGAGCAAGACTTCTCATACCTATGACTTGATTTCATTATGTTGATTCAATAAATGCCAGACAGTTCTATTCATGCAAGAATTTATGTCTCTCATTACTACCGAGATGACAAACTCAGTGTTCAGCTAAGTCTTGATATTCTATTGAGATTAACCATGTGAAATAAAGCAAGCCCAGTATGTCAGAATAATTCAACAATTAAGGAAAAGTATCATTAGCTTATAAATAATTAAATAATTAAAACAAGTACCAAACAAAAGGAAAGCAAGTAACCACAGAGTGAATCTTTCTTCTTTTATCACTTGCTCCAGATTCAAGGTCAACTTGCCTGCTTTTCATTGTTTTCCTAATGGAATAATCAAGTCTTACATGGAATGAAACCATAAAATCTTGCAGAAGATTCAAGAAAAGAAATGAGTGAGAGAATATTATGAATAAAATAATAAATTAGAAATTAACCAGAATAGTATTTCTTTCATTGTTTTCCTAATGGAATAATCAAGCCTTACATGGAATGAAACCATAAAAATCTTGCAGAAGATTCAAGAAAAGAAATGAGTGAGAGAATATTATGAATAAAATAATAAATTAGAAATTAACCAGAATAGTATTTCTTCCTCCAAATATATTGCTCTTTATGAGGTGACAGGTCATACATTCTTATGTCAATAACTATGCATTACAGCATTGCTAACCCAAATCACTTGTCACTTATAATACACTACATTATATCAGCATTTTGGGATGCCAGTTCCTTTGGGATTAAAAAAAAAAATAATGCCCTCATTAACAGAGTGATCAGTATTTGAAAGCTGTGCCAACATTTAACTCATATCAGCCAATTAAGAAGGGAAAATGTACTTCATTGATCAGAGAAATGATCTTGTTTGAAGATAATTGACTTTGAGTCTTTCATTGACATAATACCACACCCAGATGAAACACCCGCTCAGCTTAGAAAACAAAGGTTAGATGTAAGATGTGATCACTTTCCCCTTACTACAGCATAGTTACTATTGACTGGAGTGAATATTCTGTCTCCCTGAAAATCAAAGGATTATAGATCATCTACTCCATTCTAGAAGTTGAAAAATATCTTCAAACAAGAAGCTTACACAGAAGCAGCATGCAAGGAATTTAAAAATCCAGACAACTCTCACAGAGCAAGCTACAGCTGGGGTGCCATGGCAAAAAAAACTATTTACCAAATAAATGAATTAATTTTTTTTAAATAAGCTATTTTGCCATAATAATATTATATCTTCTAAAATATTGATGAATAATGAGATGTTCAATTTTGGAAATAAACAGCTAAGAAAATTTCCAAATAAAAATTTCCAGAAGCAGTAGATTAAAAGAATCTGTTATTGAGTGTTGAGGTAGACAGTAGATATATATGTACTTGTGCTGTGTGTTTGTGTGTGTGTATGTAGTTGTTTATATATAAATATACACACACATAGTGTGTGTATGTAGTTGTTTATATATAAATATACACACACATACACACATTTAGCTGGAGAAGAGAAGCAGTTCAATGATGGACCACAAGGGCTACATGTATGAATGTCAGGGGAAATCAGATATGCCAACAGTGAAACTTAAGAAATAATGGCAAGTGAGGTAAAATCCAGGCAAGGGGGTGACCCAGGACCCTAGAGAAGAAATGCTCCAAGGAGGAGGGAGAAAGCTGCTGAATAAATGTCCCTGGAGGTCAAATAATGCAATCTCACTATTGACTTGATGATTTCACAATGTGGCTTAAAGAAAAATAGGTTTGATGAAGTCATAGGTATGAAAGTGTAATTTTACAGGGTTCCAAAAAGAATGAGATGACTCATTACAGATATTAGTTTCAGTCAACCTTTCAAGGAGTTTTCCTGTAAAATGGGCCAAAAATCAATGGTCCATCAAAAGGGAACTGGCTTCCTAAGGAGGATATTATGCTAGTGGGAATGGTCCATAAGACAGGTCATACTGGTGATCCAGGAAAGAGATGGAGGATGCTAAAGTGAGATCCTAGAATCTAGTTCACAGGTGGAGGGGCTATCCTCATTTAGGAACACAGGCAAGTCTTCATAGCAATGAGATGGAAGGAAGAATATGTCGGCCATGTTCTAGAACACAGGAGATACAGAGTGTCCAGATTGGGCGTAGGGAAAATTCAGCCAGGCTACTATGACAAATGGCAGATAATGAGTACGAAGTTAATGAGAGGTGGTAAGTTTTTACAAGTGGTAAATTTCAGCTTTATCCATTTATTTATTTGTTTGTTTTTAGACGCATATGTTATTTATTGGGTTCTCCTGTCCCTGGAACTTGATATGAGGACTGGAATTACCAGAGCTGCATCTGTCATCAGAAACTTGTTATTTTAAGCCCACATACTCCTTATCCTAGAGCTAACAAGAAGAAAATGATCCCCAGCCACACTTGCAACTGCAGAGCCTAACAACCCTCAGAAGTGACTGGGGCTCATCTTTCCTAGAGGAGCAGGCAGCCTACTTTAACAGCATATACTGATCTATCAGTACACGTTAAAAAGGAAAGATATTACCTCCTCTCTTAAAGTCATAAAGTCTTCAGAAAGAAATCAGTATCACTGAAACCAAAGTGTTGAATATGCTTAAAATAAACAAGTAAAAATACTAGATCCTAACAACCCTCAGAAGTGACTGGGGCTCATCTTTCCTAGAGGAGCAGGTGGCCTACTTTAACAGCATAAAAACCTTTAGGCCAGGTGTAAGTCTCATACTGTAATCTTAGCAGTCTGGGAGGCTGAGGTGGGAGGATCCGTTGAGGTCTGGAGTTTGAGACCAGCCTGAGTAAGAGCAATACTATGTTTCTACTAAAAACAGAAAAAGTAGGCAGGAGTTGTAGTACGCTCCTGTAGTCCCAGCAACTTATGAGGCTGAGGCAGGAGGATATCTTGAACCCAGGCGTTTGAGGTTACTGTGAGCTATGATGATGCCACTGTACTCTAGGCTACGCAACAGAGTGAGACTCTGCCTCAAAACAATAGTAATAATAAACAACTTAAAAACCTTTAAAATATTAAAAACATAAATATGCTCTTATGTTTTGAGTCAAGACATGTCCTGGCCTGGCCTGTAGTTCACTGGGGACCCATGTAGCAGAGGCATGGGGAATCAAAGTACCCACCTACCTCACTGCACATTGCAAATGTAACCAAACACATGACATGATCCCCAGGTCCCTCACTTGCTCCAAAGATAAATAGTACCACGCCGTTCAGGATGACCATTTACCCTGGCCGTCTCCGCTCTACGATTAGCTCTGCTCAGGAACACTTATGAGAGTGGATGAAAGTCAGGACACCCTCTCTCTCTTCTGGGTTCTTGATCACCACCAGGTGATGCTTAATTTTATGTATCAATTTAGAGGGTATTTTTGGACAAGATTTTCATTTAAATAGGTGAGATTTGAGTAAAAAGATTGCCCTCAATAACATGGATGGGCATAATTCAGTTACCGAAGCCCTGACTGGAACCTAAAGTTCAGCCACCTTGAGCAAGAAAGAAATCTCCATCAGAATGCATTTGGACTTCAGGTATACCATAGAATTTCCTAGGTCCAAAGCTTTCCCACCAGCAGATTTGGACCATCCATTCTCAATAATTACATGAGCCAATGCCTTATAATAAATATCTCTCTCTCTCCCTCTCTCTCTCTTTCTCACACACACATACACACACAAAAAATATGTACACATCCTATCGACTCTGTTTTTTCTGGACCACTCTACTAATATACACAGCCAGGCTGTTGCCTTCCACATAAGAAACCTGAGGGAGTAATGGAGAAGTAAAAGCCAGGAGGAGGGCAGCATGACCATATTCCTTGCTCTCTTTTACCCTGGAGACAAAGCTGAAGGAGCTCCCACAGAATTCAGTCTCCCTGTCCCCCACCTACCACCCCTCAGGGACAGATCAGTCCTAAGAACAAAGTGGGAAGCATGATGGCGGAGTGGAAGCCTGGCTGGGGTTTGCTGGTTTCAGGTGCATCTCACCCCTCAATGGGACTGAGTTCACCCCAGAGGCATCAGATGCTCCACTCCTGCTTCCCACAGGGCTGACCTGTGTAAGGTGAATTCAGAGATCATTGCTTCACTGGCTCTTAGGCCTGCTGCCTGTGGTTACCCTTGGCCTTTTTCATGTACACCTAGTTTTACCTTGGTGTGATCATTATGCACTTTGTCCTGGGCACAGGGTGACCAAGGGGCCAGCCCATGAGGTCCATGCATATTGAGTGAGTTGTGTTTGGGCATGAACTTGGAGAGGCTCAGCTGGCTCTGACACCTGTGAAGACAAGCATCAGCAATGAATGGTCTGTGCCTCCATTGCTTCCTGCCCTTGACCGGCAGACTGACCAGGGAGTGCTAGAGCTGTGAGGAGGCTGCAGTGGGCAAGGGCTGCTGGACCATGCACGATTCATCTAGCTGAGCACGCCCAGCTCACACACCAGCTGGATATCTTCCTCTACAACTGTCCAGAAGTGAAAGAAGAGTATCTCAGTGACTTCAAAGCTCAGGAAAGAATGCCTCAGCCTGCCCCATAGGATCTTGCAGGAATAGCTAAAAATGTCATTTTTGGTCTAACTTCCCAAGAGTGTGAGCTTTTTGGAATTCAGGGACAGAGCCTGGCCACCCTGAATAGCTTAAAGGATCTAGGTGATTATGAGCTATGAAGCACTGCAAGATGGCTGGGAGTTTCATATGCTGGAGGACCAGTACATCTGTGTGATCAGGGTAGCTTTCTAGGCCATGGCCACACACTCACCAAGGCAAGGAACAGTAAGTGAGCCTGGGAGGACCCTGCTGCAGGATCAACGTGGATGACTGGCAGTCCAGATCCTGGAAGACCATTGCAGATCTCTTAAACTTCCTAAATATTATAAATGTGTGATGACTCAATGACTACAAATTTATTTCTTGATCATCTAAACTCCAACATGGATAGAGGCTGTCTCCCATGATATGATGCAAGAACCTAGTCCCCTTTCCATTTGTAGCTTTATGGTCTCTGGGGGAAAGGGGAAGTGGGGACAAGAAGGGGTCCCTCATCTTGAAGATGCATCCATCCAGCCCTACTCTGTACAAAGTATCAAAATCAGCTTTTTTTTAATTTTTTTTTTTTTTTTTTTTTTTTTTACTATGGCCTTTAGTATCTTATCTCAGCCAAGTAACCCAGTGTAATCCGGGCCCTCTACACTGCTTGTCCATACTTATGTACAAAGAGTATTTAATACTTTATCCATGTTGCTGCTCAAGCTGGGCCAGATTTTTCTCCTTGGGATCCTAGGGAATTCCTACTAATATATGAGTTTTCTCTTTGCATTCTTACAGCACTCATAACACTCTTCTACTGGAACATTCATAATACAAATTGAAGTTTCTGGCCTAAGTGTTTGCTTTCCCTGGTAGACTTTAAGAATAGCTATTATGTCTTATGTATCTTTATATTCTCCCATTCTTAGCTCAGCGCTCAGAATATAAATGTTCAGAAATGCCTGCAAAATTGTACATGTGCAAAAAAAAAATATATATGCAGCCACACACGTACAGTGGAAATGAATGCTAAATTCTAAGCAACTGATATCAGAATTCCGTTCAAGAAGAGAACTGTATTCGTTTAAGAAAATGCTTCCATAAGCTGTTTTAAGATGTGAGGTGTGATGTTGAGGGTGCGAAGGAAAAAAAAAGGGAAAAAATATATATACCTAAGTATTTCTACTTAAAAATATGCAGGAAACTTCTGAAGTCCTCAGGAAAGTTTCCATCTACTTAAATCTGTGTTAGTGTTTTTGTCTGATCTGTTTGTTCTATACACTTTTTGTGGAAGTCAAATAAAATTCTTAAATGTTACGTCATCAGAGTGTAAGTAGTTTATAAACTGAACTACTATATTAGTAAAAAATATTTGGAAACAGGGTGGATGAAAGAGCCTCTGAGCTCACCATCCCACCTGTGGGAGATATGGCTTCCCTATTCACTAATTCCGTTTGTTCTTCTGCATGGGCAAACTGCTAAACTACATTCTAAACACTTGTTATAAGTTTGTTCATGTAATTATGTTCTGTGCAAAACAATGCAAATTTCTAAGCCTGTTTTGTTCAATATAAACTTCTCGTGGTGACTCTATTTGCTCCTTCCTTTGGCTGATGACTTGATGAAGACAAGTACAAAAAATGAACAAAATCTGTAAATAGATCACAGAGCTACAAGATGGAAAGGAGAACGGAGACTGGGTTCTTGCATCACGTCTTAGAAGACAGCCTCTATCCATATTAGGTTTGAGGTGAGACAGAAATCAATTATTACTCTCGGTCATCACACATTTATAATGTTTAGGAAGTATAACAGATCTGCAAGTTTTCAGCACTAATGCATATAATAAACACAGTCAAAAACAAAAAAACAAAAATGAAGCCAATCTGGTAAAAAATGTACCAGTTACCAGGGATGTAGGAGGACACAGTTTTTATGCTTACTTTACAATTCAGTTATGTCAACAATTCTCAAGTGAGTTAATTTTATACTTTGTTGAATTTCAAAAGCTCTGATCCATGTGGATTTAAGTAAAGAAAATAAAGCCTTCTATTTACTGTTATTAATGTAGAAATTTAAATCTTTCTCATCTTCATAATTACAATCAGTTCAATCATGAAACAGTACATTTTTAATCTTTAATTTTAATGTCTTATTTAATCTTCGTTGTAGTTTTCACATTTATTTTGCAAAGCTAATATAGTGGATGTTATTCTGTTAAATTTTGATAAATATAAGGCCTAATTTTTCTTCAATATGAGAAGAAGAAGAATAGTTTTGATTATTTTCTGTATATTTCAGGCACTGTGGAAGGTAACTCTATATAAATATTATCATATTATACATTATAATGGTGAATGTTAAACTACTTGATATATAAGATTATATAGGAAACTTAAATGACTAATTTTACCCAATATGACATAAAATTCAAACATGACTTTATGCCCCGTCCCTAAGCTCTTTAATCTGTAATATTTAGCGGCATCTTCAACTACAGTATTCCCACATTGTTTAGGGAAATTTTCATTGCTTTAATATAATCTAATGATGTGAAAACTGACATTTAATATATCTTAACAGTTTCATGTTTGTTTCAGACATATATTTCTGTGTCCTAGATATTGGCATATAGAGACTCATGTGGCACCATAGGCTTATCCCAACAGCGAACTCGTATTACACACACTTAAACTTCCCTTAACCTTCAGTCAGTTGCAAAAACATTCATCTTCACAATTAAGTCACACAGGCTGGACGCAGTTGTTCACACCTATAATCCCAGAACTTGTGAGGCTGAGGCAGGTAGATTGCATGAGTTCACAGTTTTGAGACCAGCCTGAGCCAGAGCAAGACCCATTTCTAAAAATAGATGGGCGTTCTAGCAGGCGTCTGTAGTCCCAGCTACTTAGGAGGCTGAGACAAGAGAAACACTTAAGCCCAGGAGTTTGAGGTTGCTGTGAGCTGTGACACCACAGCACTCTACCAAGGATGACAAAGTGAGACTCTGTATCAAAAAGAAAAAAGAATAATCACAAAGTTAACAATTACCCTCAACTCATCCATTGCATTCCCCATATTCAATAAGCAGGAAGGTTTTTCAAGTCTGGCCCTCAGCATCACTTTCTCTTCTCAATCTTTGTCTGGATGCGGCTGCCAGCAGGAAACATTTTACTCACTGTCTACATTTGAGAAAGTTAAACAAAGGACAAAGTTTAGGGAAAACTGCAGGGACAATGCAGTACCCCTGGACTGGATTATCATCTTATTTACTATTTTCTTATTTACCCTTTTCTGTGCTAGCTCTAATTTGGCATTTTGGTTTCAACAATCATTTTCCTTCCAAGGGGAGAATTTGATCTTTCTTCTCTAGGCTATGGAATTCAGAACGCAATCCAAGTATCATTAGTGATAACCACAAAATATTAGGTACTGTCTAAGGATACTTCAAACTTGGGCCCCTACTTACTTGTTACACCATTCACTCTATGGTCTAAAAACACGCTATTTTACTTTATGTTTTTATTTTTATTTATTTATTTTTTTTGTGAAGACAGAGTCTCACTTTATGGCCCTCGGTAGAGTGCCGTAGCCTCACCCAGCTCACAGCAACCTCCAACTCCTGGGCTTAGGCGATTCTCTTGCCTCAGCCTCCCAAGTAGCTGGGACTACAGGCGCCTGCCACAACGCCCGGCTATTTTTTGGTTGCAGTTCAGCCGGGGCCGGGTTTGAACCCACCACCCTCAGTATATGGGGCCGGCACCTTACCAACTGAGCCACAGGCGCCACCCATGTTTTTATTTTTAATTAGATCATAACTGTGTACATTACTGCATTTATTGGGATATCTGTATTTTTATAAACTTCCTTTCAGCACCCTATTTCTAGTGAGCCCCCTTTCTTCCTTCAAACCCTTGCTTAAAACTTATTCCTTGAAGGAACCTTCATTGCTTTCCAGGGGAAAAAAGAAGATGATAATCATTCCCAATTTTTAAATCTTTATATTAGTTAATGCTTGCCTTACTTTAGTGTAAATAGGTATACGCATCTCTTTGGAACTTATACATTTTATTCCTTGGGTTTGTAAACACCGTTCATCTTTGTACTAGACTATATGTTCAGAAATATGATGGTGGGTAAAAGGAAGGAAGAAGATTTTGTGGCAATTTTTAGTGATTTTTTTATCTTTCTAAATGTATTATTATGATTTTTTATAAATGATGCTTAATTTCATTATTTTCTTTTTATCATGGAATAATGTTATTTTAGAAGTAGATGCAGATAGAAATCCTACCTGGTTAAGGGTGCTGTGTATGCAAGTTGTGTGTTCAACGTGACGCCTTACTGAGCGTTTGAATCAAGATTATACTCTGTATTTTTTATATCTCGTGTGTTCTCTGCTATATCTTTTTATCTAACCAGATCTCTCTCCTTTTTGTCCTTCTCTCCTGCTTGTGGGTGAGATTCTCCAGTGCAACTCAATAACATCCAGAGACTTTTCCGGACTCAGTCAGTGCATACAATTTATTCCTCAAACCTGATATATCCCCTAAAGATTTTATTAAAAGATTTAGGTGACCACAATATTGGCCAGTTTAAAGGAGAAAGATGACTTGGAAGAAGTGCAATTTGAAAGATTTGCAGACAATGAAGACAGAGCACAGCAGGAGCCAAGTGTTTCCTTTTCCACTTTATCTGCTGCTCCTTCGTATCACTCATGGTCTGGAATATGAACTGGAGGGAGGTAAAGAAGGGGCAGTGAGTGGTAAGGATCTGAACGTATTGACATTCATACAAATTCACATGTCACGTTGCCTCTGAGAGTAGATGTCCCATTTGAATTATGAACCTTTGCAAATGGAAAGCAAAAATGGAAAACCAAATCATTCTTGGCCCTGGCAGATTGAAATGTGACGTCGTCAAATAAAAGTTAAGTTTTGCTTAAGTTCCAAACAGAACCATCAGAGAAAAAAAAAGGAGGATAATCATATTTTTAAATATAGTGAAGGCCAATATTGATATTGGCTTTTATGCATTCTTATTTAATCTTATGATATGTACAGAAATACATGTAAATATTGTTTTTAGATCATTGCAATCCTTCCGAAGCACACAGCAGGCCTTCTCAGCAAGCTTTTGTAGCTGCATTGAAAGTCAAACTGCTCCAATCTTCTGACAAGGTTGTGATGATTTATGAGACACAAGTCTCATTTAGTACATAGTAAATGAACCAGTGCTTTAACCTATATATTTGAAAATATTCAGTATAGATTTTCAATTGCCAGAATGTCTTTACATGTTGTTTCCAAAGTGTGATATATGTATTTATGCGCATCTCGACTTGTTCCAGGAAGGATTAAATGTGACCAAAATACGTACATGACAAAATAAACTACAAGTTGGCAAGGATACGTGTGAATGCAATGCTGAGTGATGAAGAGAAGCAATTGCTTTGATTAACAGTGAAGAAAGATCTTGGCTACAATTTTTTTGTTAATTCAGTAGAAGTCACATGTATCACATGTATGAAAATGAATAGATTCCCAGAATGCTAGAGTATAGCTAAGAAACTATTCAGTTCAACATCTTCTATCAGATTTATTTACCTTTTACATTTTAATTACAAAAATAATATATTTCTTTTTAAAAAAAATATCTAAAGCAGGCATGTGTGAAGTTCAGAGGCAGACTCCTCTCCTGTCTCCCTCTTTACATATTTTGCTGTATGCAGGTGTTGCATTTTATGAACATAAAACGTACTTATAAAATATGTGTGTTCATTTATAAAGTATAAAATACACATAATCATTTCATAAAGCATAAGATACAGAGCCGGAGTCAACATTGAAGCTCTGGGTTAAGAGGGAAGATCAGATTTTACTGACAAATCCAGTACACATTTATTATGTATCTATGATACACCAGGCTCTTTTTTGGGCTTCTCGCAAAACAAGGATAGAGAAAAATCAACACTTTCTGTCCTCTGAGAACTTACAGCTAAGTGGAAAAGGCAGACATGCATTATTCAAACACACAAAAACTATGTAATTGCACACTCTGGGTAAATGTCTTCCAGCAGAATTGTAGGCTATTCATGAAGCTAGGGAACCCTACGTACTCTAGGTATCAGGAAAGACTTCCCTTTCTGGAGTGAGTTACCATGAGCTGAGCTGTTAGGTATGAGCAGGACAACTGAGTAAAAAAGATTGGGAAAGAGGGACTGTGGGAACATCTGAAAGGGGAAAAAGAGTTTCAGGGTCACAAAGGTTGCAAAGACACTTAAGTTAGAAAGAGATAAGTTAATGTATAGAGATGTAATTAGAAAGAGACTAGTTAATTTAGGGAAATGTCGTGTGTTTTAAGTGTGAAGGACAGTGCATGGAAGGGGGCAGAGCACGGTACAGGAGCATCATGGGGCAGGAAGTAGAGTCGCGGGCACTTTTCTTACCACTCACATCTCCTGTTCTGACGGATCCATTGCAATAGTCCTCCTTTGTCAATGGCAGGTTATATCCTAAGACCCTCAGTGAATCCTTACAACCTCACATAGGATTGAACACTATACATGTACGCTATGCACAAATGACTGTTGTCTTCTTCACACTTTTACAGATAGATTTTTTTCTTACCACATCTTATTATTAACAATGTCAGAGTCTATTTCTATGTCTCTCTCCCTCTCTCTTTTTTTTTTCCTATCCTTACTAAGTCAGGAATGCCCACCTTTTCACAAAGGGAAGCCCTCAATGGCCTGTCTTTGGAAAATCTAAAGTGCCAGCATCACTATTCTTATGCTTTGGGCCCACTATTGAGTAAAATAAGGGTTACTTGAACACAAGCACTGCTAGACTGTGATAGCGAATCTGATCACCAAGATGGTGACTTAGTGATTCACAGGTAAATAGTATATACAGTTTGAATACATCTTGGAGGAGATAGCCTGGGAAGGTGTGAGATTCCATCATGTTAATTAGAATACTTTAAACTTATGAGTTGCTTATCTCTGAAATTTCCCATTTAATATCTTAAGAGCACAGTTGAATGCAGGTATTAAACCACAGAAAGCAAAACTACAGATAAAGGGGGACTTCTGTATAGAAGTTTACTTAGGCGAAATGGGAAACTGAGTGTCTCAACATGTGTAATAGTAAGAATTCTGTTGACTGTCCATTGCCTTTCTTTTATTTGATCAGTTCCTTATTAAAGTCCAGGAAGCATCTCAAATGAACTAATCGAGGTTATTGTTTTTCGAATCATAATTAGTCACTGATGATAATGGATATTTTTTCTTCGCTTCTTGTATTAGGCTCAGATGAAATACTGCTGTGTGCTTTTAAATTGTTTCTACAGTGACCTAAAGAAAACCTATAATCATGTCTAAGAATTATCAAAAACTTGTCCCACTTTTTTATTTGGAAATATTGGAGAAAGAACATTTTATAGCTCTTGGGAAATTTTAGGTATTAAAAGGGAGTTCATGAATAGGTCCTTAAGCTACTCTTTGAGAATCCTGTCCAAAAAAAAAAGCTTATATCTATCTAAGAATCAGAGGAGCAAACTTATGAGCAAAATATATCCAGTGGCTGACAGCACGATCAATCTACGCTCAGTTTCTTCTATGAGGACGGCGCTTCTTTACTTGCCCCTTTCTATAAAGTCTCTGAGTATGAACCGAGGAGCATCTTTTCTGCTTCTGTTGTCCACTTATATACCCTTGTGATTATATTGGGTTACTCCAGAAAATAAAGACATGCCAAGCTAAAGGTCTGTAATTTAATCATACCTGTGAAGTTCATTTTGAAATGTAAGATAACATATTCACAGGTCACAGGAATAAGGATATGGACATATAATGCATACTGCTGTTCTGTCTCCAACAAGACGCATTAAAAGGAATCTGAGAATTATAAATGCCTTATATTAGAAAATAAGAATGGCTAAAAAATAGTAAACTGAGATTTCAGCCTAAAAAATATTAGAAAAGAACCTCATAGTAAAACCAAATTATAAGGCATAAATTAGTTAAAAATTATAAGAAACAAATGTAATAGAGAAGGACAACAATCACAGTCCAACAAAGATACACTTTTCTTTGAACACACTCATAAAATGGACAATTCTCTGGCAAGATTAATCAAGGAAATAGAGAAGGTATGCATATACAACATTAGACATAAAAAATTAGGATTATACTATAATTGCTGGAGTTTATGCCAATGAAACTTTATAACATTAAATTTGAAAATGTAAATGCAATATATATATTCCTTAAAAGTACCCCGTACCCAAATTGTGTGAGTATTAGTCATAAAATGTGACTGTTCCTGTTGCTGGTAAATAAGCAGAATTAATTATCGCTTTCCCTCAACTCACAGATTTTTTTCTGATACAATCATTTTTAATAAAATTTTTACCAAAGATTCATTCTTTACATAATTTCAGTCTTTTATAATCCCTCTACAGAAAAAAATAATGGTGTTCTAGTCATTGGCTATGTTAGGCTTAGAAAAAGTAGACAATGTTTTTTTAAGAAAGGAAAGATGTAGGCCAATCTCAAACATTTTTAAAAATTTTCACAGTTATCATTAAATCAATCTGGAAATATAGAAAATATAATAACCTTAGCAGAAAAATGAATATGATGAAATAATGGACTTATTAGACAATTTTTTTATCTTTTATTCAGTAAAGACTTTCTCAGCATAAAATAAAATAAGATAAAACAAAATGAAAATTCCCTGAAGAGTTCCAAAAGTAGTTTGGAGCTGGCAGAAGAAAGAATCCACGAACAGGAAAACAGGGCAATTGAGACAATCCAGAATAATGCGCACAAAGAAAAAATAGCCTAGAAGGTAAAAAGAATCTCAGAGATATGGAATACCCTGACGTATACTAAGACATGCATAATGTAAGTCTCAGTTTGAGAGAAGAGAAATAACCAGAAAAATTATGTCAAAAAGTAATGGCTGAAAAGATCCTAACTTTGATGAAAAACATCAATCTACATAACCAAGAGGGTTGATGAGCTCAAATAGAATATACTTAAAGAGATCCACACTTAGGTATAGACACATCATAGTTAAGCTACTGAAAGCCAAAACTAAAAGAAGAATCTCAAAAGCAGAAAAAAAAAAAAAATGAAACAAGACAAACAAAAAATCCTAGACTCATCACATACATGAGATACTCCGTCAAGCTAACAGTTGACATCCCATCAGCAACAAGAAATGCCCACCATGCACTGGGAATACAACATACTCAAGGCAATGCAAAAGGGCCGTCAACCAAGAATTTTGTATCTAGTCAGTCTAACCTTTAAAAATGAAGAAGAAATTGAGAAACGCCAAGATAAACAAAAAGGGAGATTCATTGCTAGTAGTCTTTCCTTACAAAAGCTATCTAAAGGAAATCATTTATGTTTAAATGGAAGATTACAGGACAGTAACTTGAATACAGAAAAGGTCATAAAGAATTCAGGCAAAGGCAACCACATAGGTAGATTAAAAGTTAGTGTAATGTAGTCTTCTTGGGAAAAACTTTCTTTTCCTATATTATGTTTAAAGTATTACATAATACAATGGTTATAAACTTATTTTATTTGAATGGTGTGATGGCAAATTTTATATAGAACCATGAGATTCTCAAATAGCTCCTTAAACATTATACCTGAATGTGTCTGTGAAGGTGTTTCTGGAAGTTATCAGCATATGAAATGGTGGAATAGCTAAAGCAGATACCTTCCCTCTAAGGGTGGGCCTTATGCAAACCCTGAGGGTCTGAATCAAAGAAAATAAAAATGGGTAGCTTTGAGGGGGGAAGATTGACAAAAATATTCTGAACTTAGTTTGTGGTAATGGTTGCATAACTCTGTGTGTGTACTAAAAAATATTGAAATAAAGTATTCCATAGTTGACCACCTCCTTACATTGATCACCTTTTTTTTAATTGACCTAATTTTCATAGACTAGCCATGCACCACATGTAGGTATCAGTGCAGTAGGCCTTTATCCTTATGTTGACCACCTCCAAATGTTGACTTGTTTGTTACAGTCCCTTGGGTGGTTAACTGACAGAGGTTCTACTGTAAGTATTATAGTTACAGCCATTTTATGCTTGTGAATTATCTCACAATAAAAATGTTTTAAAAAGTAAACAAATAAATATGCTTGTACTTTGTGGAGCACTGGTTATACATAGGAGTTGGATAGATATTTCAGTAAAATATATCAGTTTTGTTGAGGATAGTGATGCTAAGAAAAGAAAAGATTAAATGTCAATGCTACATAACTTGACTAATTAGCTATGAAGGTAAAGGTCACTAAGGTAATCCAAAAAGCTCTGATGTTTCTTTTTGTGCTACTCTGACAGGCAGCAATTATACATTTATGAGTAAACATGTCGTTAAGCCTTTTTAAGGTATTATACTCATACATAAAATTTCAGCTAATGAACACAAAAATAGGGCATTCTTTGGCTGTCCAGCAATACTTAAACTAGGACATTATGTTTCTATTTTCCTTATAAAATGTGGACATAGCACATTTTCTTGAATCTCAAAAATTATAATTCTATTATCTCAAAAAAGATACTGAGAGACATATTAGCCATAACTGGAGCAAAACAATGCAAGGTTAAAATTCTTCAAAAAGTTCTTTTATAAATCGTTGCTTCTATTGGCAATGAGTCAACTTTTCTGTTAGCTGATGCTCTATGGAAAATATGCTAAGAAAACTCTTTTTGCAAATCTCATTTCCAGGCAATATTAACTCTCCACCTCCCTTTTAGTAGCTACACAGTAACCCTGAAAAATCCATTGTTATAACAGTGATGATCCCGTTAGAGAACAGAGAAAAGGGAACAGAAACTATTCGCTCTGACAAGCACCAGATGCTACAAAGTGCTGCATAAGCACAGGACGAAAGTATTCTGTCTTACAGGCAGGGAATTAAGTACAGTAAATTGCCCAGTTAGAACATCAAAATGGTGCAGATTGTCCTTCCTCTCAGAACTAGCAGATGATTAAGGATCATGGTCTCATTAAAGCCTCTTGCAACAAATCGCCAAATTGGTATGTTTTCTTTCATTTTGGTTGACCTAAAAGTTGTTTATCTTTCTAGTTGCAATTGGTTAAAAGTCTCTGTCATCAAAGCATATTGAGTATAATAAAAATGTATAGCTTTCTGGTCAATTACTATTACACATCCAGGGAGGAAAAAAAAAATAACTATATCTACTTTCTTCTTCAAGTTGCTACTGTTATTGCTGCAATTCTTTAGCCCAAAAATGAAAGTGGCAGAAAATTTTACATTTCAGGCAGAAGAACTAAGGAAAAGAGCAAAAGGTAGATCTCAGATTAGTGTACATACAGATACACACCTCCACACATTCTTTAATAATAATAAATAATTGAGTATTTTCCCTATTATGTGCCAGGCTGAGAACAGCTAATACAATAATCATATAGAAAGTGGGAGTCTAGTGAGGAAGTTCGATCCATATACATGTACCTGGATGACAGAGGTATGTTCTGGAAGTTTCAGGAAGATACCTAAAGACAGACTGTGAATACCTGGGCTGTCAGGTGTGATGGTTGTCAGGGAAGGACACCTGGAGGGGACATCTTGGCTATACTGCCAATAAATAAGCAGTAGTTAGCTATAGAGGTGACTAGTGGAGGGAATTTCAGCAACTGAGGATGGCACGGACCACAGTACAAGGCTGTGAGGCAGTGTAAGAGTGTGCAGAGGAATTACGAGCAACCCAGTATCCCGGCGTGCAGCAGAGAATACTGCAGGCAGGAAAAGCTGGGCTAATCTGTACTCCAACCGTTAAATGCAGTTACATAAACTCAGTTTAATCCCCAAACTGACATCAATTACAAATGTGGCGAGACAAGATTGTTAATCTTGGGATAATATCTAGGTTTTCTTTCCAACTTCCATTGATTGAGATGCACATCACCCTCTGAAAGCGGCACACAGCTTCAAGAAGCAAGTTTCAGACTCCTCAGAATGGCTGGAAAACCAAAAGACCCAGATTATCATCGGCTATCATGAGTTCTGAGCATGCAAATTTACGAAAATCAGAAATCATGTTTTTGCTTGTTAAAGTCCTTGTGAGAAAACAGATCGTTTCACCTTTACTTGTTAAATACAATTTCTTTTTTTTTTTCATATTTTAAGATTTGTTTATTTTTCTTTCTTTTTTTTTTATTGTTGGGGATTCATTGAGGGTACGATAAGCCAGGTTACACTGATTGCATTTGTTAGGTAAAGTCCCTCTTGCAATCATGTCTTGCCCCCAGTAGGTGTGGCCCACACCAAGGCTCTACCCCTCTCCCTCCTTCTACGTACTTTCCCCAGGTCTCTGGTGTCCAGGATGATGTGCCTCAATAGCAGACCACAAAACATCCTAAATATGATCTACATGAGTACAGCTGAGTAAGAAATGTGAAGGTAGCTCCCCAAAATACATTGGTTCAGGCTCTCCAGTGACTCATACCCAGTCAACACATTCACCTGGAAGGCTTAACTGAAAACTGTCTTTCAGATAATTTCTGTATATGTGACCAATTTTTCCCTTTTTCTTCATTTTTATTTCAGACAAATATATTAAACACACATATGTAACAAGTATATTGAGTACCAGCCACAAATCAAGGGGAGGAACAAACAGAAAATAAACTGCAAAGTAATAGCAAAATATCCAGATCATGCTCCTTTGTAGCTGTCCATCACGCTATGAAACCGCATCCGCATCTCATCCCTCTGATCCAGAGCCTTTCAATCAAATTTTGTCCCCCCAAAATGTATATAGTCTCAGCAGCCTCTGTGACAGTTTCTCTTTTCTGGCCTCCGTTAGGAAAGATGACACCATTTTTTTTCTATTCTTGTTCATGGTGTAATTCAATGTGATCACGGAAGCAGGTAAACACTTCACACACAGACTTGAAATGGTTTTTCTGTTTTCTCAGCAACAATCACCACAAATGACTTCTGTGACCCATGTGTGGGTATTACTCACCACAAATAAACAATAAATTCTGCATCAGACACCAGTAAGGTGGCCTCTAATTCTGCTCTATTCCGACACTTTCTACATGGAGACAGCATGAGATCCCACAGACTGAGGGCTCAATCCCTGAGATTGCCACCCCTCTAGAGGCCAATCACAAGTCGTTTTATCTGGGCTTGTGACCAACGGCTATAAATCAAGGATCCCACACCCCCTCATCAGTTTTGATTAATTGGATAGAATGGACCACAAAACTCAAGGAAAAACATACACTTTCTTGTTCATTATAAAGGATAATACAAAGAATACAGATAAAAAGATGCATAAGGCAAGGCATTTGGAAATGTGCAAAAAAGTTCTAAATTCCTCCAGGAAGCCCAACACCTTCCAGGAACATCCCTGTGTTTAGCTGTTCAGAAGCTCTCTGAACCTGTCTTTTGGGAGGTTTTTAGAGGATTTATTATGCAGGCATGGCTGAATAAACTATTGGCCATTGATGATCTACCTAATCTTTAGTCCGTAGCCTCTTCCCAAAGGTTGGAATAGGCTGAACTTGCTAATCTTCTTAACCTGCCTTGGTCTTACTGGTGACAGCCCCAATCCTGAAGCTACCTAGGAACTCCCAGTCATCAGTCAACTATTCTTTGCCGGGTCCTCCGGCAGTCGCAGTTGAGGGAAGATCGGGGCCAGTCCGACCTCATCCCAGGGGCTGAGCGGGATGGCGAGTGTCAGCAGCTGGAAGAAAACCACACTGAGCAGGGAGGCTGTCGAAGCAGGATCTCAACTTTATTGCATCAAGCAGCTGCTTATATAGAGCGTGGGTGGGGAAGGGGCGGGGAAAGGAAGCGGGGGATGAGGTACGTGAAATGGTGTGATGGGTGGTATAACAGGGTTGGGCCAATGGCATGGTACCACGTTGGCTGTATCTAGGTAGAGGCAGTTTCAGGCCGGGCCTTGCTGAGTCATTGCTATGCGGAAGTAGCTGGATGGATCTACTTCTAGTCAAGCTCGGGAAGTTGCACTAGGCCTCAGGCACATGGCAGGGCCCAACACTTCCGCAGCATAGAAAAATACACTACATGAATATTTCTAAGAATTTTGGGAGTTGTATGTCTGGAAATAGGGAGAAAAACCAAACATATATTTCACAATATCACTGAGAGTATATATTATAAAAAGATTTTGAAAATTAGAAATAATTACAGAAAATCTAAGAGTATTTTTTAAATGTATTACCTTAATAACATTAAATATATGTCACTTATATTACTGTTTCCTACAGGATATGTCTCAATATAGTCATAATCTTGTTTTGATTCTACTGTCCCATTTTCTTCTACTTCTTTTCTCTAATTTTTCGGGAGCCCCCAGATTATCTGAGCATGTGTCTACATCCTTGGCTCCTTCCTGTAGGCATGATTTGATTTATATACCATTTTTTGATGCCCTTGAATTTTCAATAGTCCAATTGCCATGTTCTCTGAGAAAAGTATTTATTTGCCTAGCATACATTAATTGATCCAGCTTTATTAAGCACCAATATTTAAAAATACATGATTATTTTAAACTTTCCCTTGGCCTTAGGTACCACCATCTTCTCAATGAGCAAAACCTACAAAACCCATCGATTTCTAAAGTTTCCCATTATCCAAACACTCTTATACCTTGCTTGGATAACTGCAAGAGTTCCCCTAGTTCACTTGCCTACTTTCTCAACCGGCCCTCAGAATCAGCATCATGAAATGTAAACCAATTATTTTACTTCCTGTTTTAAAAGCCTCTATTGGGAGTTGAGTTAAAATTCCTCAGTCTTTCTGATGTGCCCCCTGCCAATCTCTTTCACTTTATTTCACCATCATCTGGTGAGTTAGAGTACTCCAGAGAGTCGAAACCAATATTAGATACGTGACAGAGATGATAGAACCATAGATAGTTAGGTGATAGACAGATGATGGGTAGATGGGCAGAGATTTATTGAGGGAATTGGCTCACTGGATTATGGAGGCTGAGACGTCCCACAATGGCCATCTGCTACAAATATTATAAAAATGCAAGACCTGGAGTCCAAAGGCCAGAGAGCCTAAGATGCTGGTGTTCAACAGCAGAAGAAAAACAGTGTTCTAGCTCCGAGGGGGTGGGAAAAGCGGGAGGGAATCACCTTTCCTCTACCTTTTTTGTTCTACCCAGGTCCCCAACAGATTGGATGGTACCTGCCACACAATGAAGGTGGATCTTCCCCACTCAGTCCACTGCCTCACAAACCAGTCTCCTTATGAAACATCTTCTCAGATACTCCTGGAAGTAATGTTGCACCAGTTTTCTAAGCACTTCTTCATCTGGTCAAGTTTACACCTGAAATTAACCATCACACCTGCTCTGCGCATGGCACACAGAATGCCTCCCTCAAACTTCCTGGTTTTATTCTTGCGTTAGGTCCCTTGTATTAATGAGGCTTCTGAAAGGGAGCCTGATAGTTAGATACATCCCCCTGATGGTTATCTTGGCCAACTTTTTCCTGTCATTCAGTTATCAGTCAATGTATTGCCTGTACTAAAAGGATACCTAAAAATTTATTCCTGCTCTTTGCTTACGTTTCTTCACATTTAAAAATAATACCTGGAGGTAGGGCCTTTCTCTGTCTTGTACTTTGCTGTTATTTCCAGAATCTCGAATGATGCCTTATGTGCAAGGAACTCAATACATATTGTTGGTGAATGAATGGATATTGGTTCTTTTTTTATATAGCAACTTCTCCTGATAAGCCAGGAATAAATGTCTCCTCCATCTCTGTAACCCAAGCTCACTGTACAAGGGGTAGGATACAACGAGATCTCAAATACTTGTCAGATAAATATCCAAGTCAATTTACAGTTACAAGAGGAAAAGACAATTTATTATTTACTCATAATACATTAATAACGGGGCAGAATAATGCCAGTAATTTCAAATAATTTTGTAGAGAAATAATCACTATTAGTTTATCTTTCCCTCCTTTATAAAAAAAAAGCATATGAAAAATATATAATTTATTATTCTGGCTTGCTCTTGAGCTAAGTTATAGGTAAATATTTGATCTCTTTAAGTTGTAAGAGTAATGCAATTTTTCTCATTGGCATGGAGATAAAGCATTTGAGGCAGCTTTTATGAAAGTCATCATTTCTACATCTTTCCACTTCATTTGATCTGATCTGCAGTGGTTTTAAATATTAGTTTCCCTCTGACCTTGAGATGGCATTCATTTGATAAAGAGTTAGGTGGGTTTAGGAATAAAGTTCATGACCTTGGATTTAAAGAAATGTAGCTGGCTCATAAAAATAGTACCAGGTTAATCTCATGGGTGTGCATGACAGTTTGAAATGTGAGAATGGCAGAAATGAAAGTTATAATAATAAGGGAGCCAGTGAAAATGCCTGGTCAAAAATGTGATAATTTTTTAAAAATGATTTTTAGAATAAATGTATATTACTAAGAATTACACCATCAAGATAATGCTTTTTAGGAGCAACTATAAAATGTGGATTTACGAAACTTTCCCAAGTTAAACAAATATACAAAAATACCATAGATACAAATCTACAGATAAAAATTCTGCATTGCAAGTAGTAATTTTATGGATGCATGCAATCCAATTTCATCCGTACTTCACTATTCCGGTTGCATCTATGGAATTGACTTTTCTTTTTGTTACTTGTTACTTTGTGCAAGTGAATGGGGCTTTCATCGGAATTTATGTCCAGGATGCCCCATAATTCCCGGAAGTAACAATGAAAAAATAAATTGCTTTACTTCACAATGTGCCTATGAAGCTTTTGTATTGATGCTTAAATCAAATTAAAGTAAGGTCACAGAGATACCTGACTTTCCTACCATTATACAAAAAAAAAAAAAGTGCAAGGTATATTGAAAGAGACTGCACATATTCAATAACATTAAGACTTCATGAAATAGATCTAGCATTTAATGGCAACTCCCAGTCGTTTTCAGCCCATAAGTCTGTATTGTAATAACGTCAATTGTTCGCTTTGAGTAGCCAGCTGGTTTCACATTAATGTCTACTTACTATTGTGATTTACCTTTCATAGGTCTCAATTGAGCTTCTGAAATTTGTGTGATCTGCCTAGCATTGATTCGAAAGAAAGTTTGCTGTGGATGCCAACACCATATATTAATGAATCAGTAAAATAGTTTATAAGTAGAGAAAATAAAATTGTTTTTGATCTATCCTAATGTTTTATGGAAACACTTTTTTTGATGCTAATATGTGAATATACAAGAATTCTAGGTTCTCTTTGGCAAGAAATCATCGGCAATAGCACACCTACAAGTTACTTAGAACATTCTTGGTGACATTGTAAACAAACACGTTAAAGCTAGTTTGTGCCAAAAGAATTTAAAGTTGAGCACATTAAGCATTCTAAGAACTGAGACACATTCCATAAACTTGTAAAAAAAAATATAGGCGTAGCTCATTTTATTATACTCTACTTTCCTACATTTCACAACTATTGCTATTTTTAAAAACGGAAGGTTGGCAGCAACTCTGTATCCAGAAAGTCAAAAAATACCATTTATCCAGCATCATGAGCTCCCTCTGGGTCACAGATTGGTAATTCCCACAATATTTTGAACTTTTTCATTATCATTGTATCTGTTATGATCCATGGTCAGTAACTGCTGAGCTTACTATTGTAATTGTTTTGGATGAACTGTAGTCATGTACGACTTGAACTTAATCAATAAATGTTGTGTTTCAACTGCTCCACTTACCAGGTCTTCCCCTGTCTCTCTTCCTCTCTATTACATCTGTATTCCTTAAGAAAAAACTATATTGAAATTAGGCCTATTAATATCCCCACAATGACCTCTAAGTGTTCAAGTGAAAGGAAGAGACTTATATCTCTCACCTTAAGTCAAAAGTTAAAAAGGACCAAGATTAATGTGGAAGACATGTTGAAAGCTGAAAGAGGTTTAAATCTGAGTTTCTTGCATCAAACATTTAGCTAAGTTGTGAATGCAAATAAAAAGTTCTTGAAGGGCATTAGAAGTGCTATTCCAGTGAATACATGAATAATAAGAAATCAAAACAGGCTTAGTGCTGGTATGGAGAAAATTTTAAGTGGTCTGCATAGAAGATCAAATCAGTCACAACATTCACTTAAGCCAAAGCCTAATCCCAAGTAAAGTCTTAACTCTATCCAAGTCTATAAGTATTAAGAGAGATGATAAAGCTCTAGAAGAGAAGTTTGAAGCAGATGTTGTTTCTTGAGGTTTAAGGAAAGAAGCCATGTTCATAATGGAAAGTACAAGGTGAGGCAGCCAGGGCTTATGGAGAAGCTGCAGCCATTATTCTGATCTGACTTGATGAAGTTGGCTAAACTAGGCAATAGGTTTTCAGTGCTGATAAAATAAAAACCTAATATCAGAATAAGATGCCGTCAGGAACTTCCACAGCCAAAGAGAAGTGGTGAACGCCTGGCTTCACAGCTTTGGAAGACAGGTTGACTCTTGCTAGAGGCTATTGTAGGTGGTGACTTTAATTGGTAGTCACTTGCTCATTTACTGTTCCAAAAGTTCCAGGGTTCTTAAGCATTATGCTAATTCTATTCTGCCTGTGCTCTTTAGATGGAAAAACAAAGCATGGATGACAGCACGTCTGTTGACTGTATGGTTTACTGAATATTTTAAGCCCACTGTGGGGATTCGATACCCAGGAAAAAAAAATTCTTTCAAAGTATTACTGCTCTTTGTCAATACACCTAGTTATCCAAAAGCTCTGATGGAGATGCACAGAGAGATTAATATTGTTTTTCTTCTGCAAGTTCAGCACCATTCTGCAGCCCATGGTTGAAGGAGGCATTCTGACTTTCTATAAGGATATAGCTGTCTTTGATAGTGATTCCTCTGATGGATCTGGGCATATATATATGCCTGGGTTAGATATTCTTCTGAATTATGATGATGTTCTGATCATGTAACTAAGTGAACCCAATTCTCAATTGGACCTCTCTTCCCTCCATCCCAAAGGAGAAGATTAACTACTTTCTTACACAATTATCCTCCAACAAAAGAATATTATGTATTATTAAGGAATTGCCTTTCTTCTTTGATTCCCAATTCATTAATAATAAAGTGCAACATTATAGATAAAAAACTTCAACAACAAAACCCAGCTAGGTCTCAAATCACAAGATCAATTAGTAAGAAGAATTTAGGACAATACTCAACTCCTAATTTCTATTTAGATTATTTTATGCCACCCTCAACTGTAAGAAATAGAATTTCTCTACCAGTTGTATTAAGGGAACACTACTTATGACATTACCACGGCATACATAACCTAAGTTAGTTTGTGTTCTTAATCAAAAATATAAATTTTAAAAATTAGTCACACATTTAATCTAGCATTGCAAGTCATTGATCATTTAGGATAAGTGGTGAGATCCATTTACTTATGTGGCTCATAAACTTCTCTAAAGATTTGGGCTTTATAATTACCCCAAGAGATTATTCAAAAAATATTTCCAGTAAAGGAAGCATTACCAGGGGAAACTGCATAACACGAATAATGTAAATACACTCATTCACTTCCAAACACAGTAAAATGGCCAGAAGTATAGATTTCTGAGCTAAACTGTCTAACACACAACCTTGGCTCTCCCACCTCTGACGATGTGCAGCTGAGGGTGGGCACACTCATTTCTTTTCTATATCTCAGTTTCCCCATCATTAAAATGAGGAATAAAATGGTGTTACCTCAACTAGGTAGGTACCAGCTTTAGGTTAAAATTCAATATAGAACATAGTATTAATATTTAAATTCTGTAACATTTTCTAATATGAAAATATTTTTTATGTTAGCCTTTCTATATTATGATTTAGTTCTATATTACTAAGCATAAGAAGCCATAACAAAATACCGTAAGCATGAGTGGTTTAAACAATAGAAGTTTATTTTTCATGGTTCTGGAGGCTGGGAAGTCTAGAATCTAACTGCCAATATGGTCTGTTTCTGGAGAGGACTGTCTTCTTGGATTGTAGAGGGCTTCCTCTCCCTGTGTTCTCCCACATCAGAGAGAAAGGACATCACTTACATATAATTAGGGCTGCATGCAAAAACTACATTTAATCTTAATTGCCTCTTAAAGGGCCAGTTTTCATTATGGTGACAGTGGAAATTAGGGCATCAACATAAATATTTTAGGATATATAATCATAGCAATTTCATACTAAGTTTCTTATTGCAGATATTATTATTTTCTATTACATTATAGTATTTATTTTTAATTATATGTAAACTAATATTTCATCCAAATTTATTTCTAGGCAATTTCTGACCTCATACATCTATAGAAGATATCACTATATCATCCTACAAATATTTTCTTATTTCTAAGTTGAAAGTGAGCCCCTATAAATGTATGCATATTTTAAAAAACATAGACTTTGATTTAAATACATCATAATATGTGATTAATCAACTTTTTGAAAGCTAGTTATTAACTCTCAATTCTTAACTAAATATTTATGAACTGCCAGTTATGCACTTTATTATGATTTAGGGTGGTTCTTAAGAAGCTTATTTTACGTGCCACCCTAATGTAGAAACAGGAGACAAACTTTGATCAATGTTGATGCAAGTTGATTTTCTGGTCCTCCAAAACACCCCCCTACCCACGTGTCCCAGAGCATTCCCTGGTCAGACCTATCTAAATCTTTTCAATACAATTCCTTAGGTCGTAATCTCCTCAGCTAATTTTTCATCATCACATCCTCTCCTGTATTTCACAGAGTAGAGCTTTAACATCCTCAGGCCCTTAGAAATAGTGTCTACAACAGCCGTTTACAGATAGAATTCCTGGTTATTTGTGATTCTTTAACCTAAACAGGCAGTAACTTCACTGTATCCCCAAAGACTATGATTTGACATTCTCTTGCAATCATGTGTTGGGATTAGGGAAATTTGGTTGTTTGATCTTCTAGAAGATTCTTCAGTCCCCTATCAATGTCCCCTTCATAACCCTCCCCTCCTGTTTTTCACACACGTTCCAATTTAACTAAGATTTTGTATTTAGAGTTAATTCATACAGACACACATGAAAATATATGGTTTACACCAAACACAATATACAGGGTGGTGCCTATAGCTAAGTGGGTAGGGTGCTGGCCACATACATGGAGGCTGGAGGGTTTGAACCTGGTCTTGCACCAGCTAAAAAACAATGACAACTGCAACAAAAAACAATAGCTAGGGCGGCGTCTGTGGCTCAGTGAGCAGGGCGCCGGCCCCATATGCCCAGGGTGATGGGTTCAAACCCAGCCCCGGCCAAACTGCAACAAAAAAATAGCCGGGCGTTGTGGCGGGCGCCTGTAGTCCCAGCTGCTCGGGAGGCTGAGGCAAGAGAATCGCGTAAGCCCAAGAGTTAGAGGTTGCTGTGAGCCGTGTGACGCCACGGCACTCTACCCGAGGGCGGTACAGTGAGACTCTGTCTCTACAAAAAAAAAACAAAAAAAAAAACAATAGCTGGGCATTGTGACAGGCACCGGTATTCCAGCTACTTGGGAGGCTGAGGCAAGAGAATCACTTAAGCCCAGTGGTTTCAGGTTGCTGTGAGCTATGATGCCACGGCACTTTACCCAGGGTGACGGCTTGAGACTCTGTCTCTAAATAAATAAATAAATAAATAAAATATATACAATATTAATAGGTAGTTTATAATTTGTGGTTGTTTCTTGAGGGGCTCATTTTATCTACCATTTAACAGGATGCCCGTTATTTACACAATAAAGTGAATCCTACAAAGATAGCAATCTTTTATCTCCTTCCCCAAAAGACATAACATAACCATGATATTTCTCTCATTTTAAAATTGGAATTTTTTTCCCTGCCAATTACTTCAAGCGTAACAAATATGTGTTATAAGTCAGGAAAAGATGGATAGAAGTAAAAGTCCCGGGATTTAGGTTGCAAGACCTCACTTCAAAGAAATGCTAATTATGAAAATATGAAAACCCTTAAAATGGAAATTTTATGACATCACAAAGCTATTTGTAGATAGGATAAAATCAAACCAGTCAATGAAGAAGGATGTGGAGGAACAAAATTGCCAAAAAGGTTAGGAGGATAAAATGAAGCCTTAAAAGAATCTAAGGTCTTAGATATGAAGTCTTTTTAATAGAAATATTAAGTAACTTTTATTAACTGCCTAAAATATAAAAGGAACTCTGCTGGGCATATGGATACAGAATTATTATTGTTAACAACAACCATTATTGCTAATAGGTTTTACTACATTCCTGGTCATGAGCTGTCTGAGTTAATGAAAGGTAGGTAACTTGCCCAAGACTCGGCAGCAATCCGACTCAAATGATGTTTCACGTGCAACGTCACTTTTCTTGCTGGGTACCGTGGTCCCTATCTATGAGAGTGGAACGACAAGAAACTCCTATTTCTTCAAGTAATTCAAGTGGGACAGGAAAGAGGGGATGAGGAACAGCAGGAAAAGAAGAGTTGAGTTTATTGAACTTTCTGTTTTTATTTTTTTAGTACTATGATAATGTAAAATTTCAAAGATAAGAATTTGATATTTGATGGCATAATGTGATAAAAGCTTGGTTTTATTCTTCTCCATTCCCTCCCTCCCTTCATTCCTTTCTTCCTCTTTTTCATCTTTTTCTGTTTTATTACCTAGTCTAGTCTTGACTGACCTGATAGACTCAAGAAATTCTCCCACATCAGCCACCCAAGAAGCTGACCCTGCAGACATGTACCATTGGGCCCATCAGCTTTCTTAAAAAAAAAACAACAAAATCACCCAGATTTACTTGAAAATTGTATGACAATGCTAAAAATTAAAGAATGACTTATATTTGATACAGTCCTTATGGTACAAGTTTGCTGCCATCGCTTTGGAAAACATTTAAAAATTTTTGCATGCCCTTGTAAAGCTGAAGAAGAATCATGATAAAATCAAGACATACATTGATAGAGAATCTCAACTCTGCACCAAGGACATGTACACACTGTGTGTAACAGCACTGCTGCATAAAGAAAAGTTACATGTGCATAGATAATTAAGTAACGAAAAGCACAAATTATACATTTATTTAGTGTATTTTATTGCTTCTATATATAACAGGGTGGCCATAAAGTTTAAAATTTAAAGTTTTAAATTTAAAATTGCATACAAACATTACAGCCACCCCATATATATGTATATGCATGTGTGGGTAAGTGTGTGCCTATATACCGTAGATAAAAATACAATAAAACGGTAGTATTCACAAAATTCAACCATAAAAGGGTATATTTCATATAATTTTAATTATATAAAGGTTAAACCCAGAAAGAAGGAACTAATGTTTTGCTTAATAACATGACCACATGCTAAAACTATAAAGAAAGGGTATAAAATGATTGATAAAAATTTCAGAATTAGTGAAGATGCACACAGGAACCTTTAAAGAGTAATGATGTGTGTGTGTGTGTGTGTGTGTATCTGTTCTTTTTTATCTACACAAAACATAACTAGTCTTTAAACGTATAGTTTGTCATCAGTGTAACCTGGCTTATTGTACCCTCAATGAATCCCAACAATAAAAAAATAAAATAAATAAAAATAAAAATAACAAAATAAAAAAATGTATAGTTTGTCACAGCATTGTATAAATAAATAGTAAAGCAGTACTTGGAAATATTGGTGATTTAAATTACTTACAGAGAGGGTAGCTGTATCCTCTTTTCAGGGGTAAGTGCCTAACAATTCTTTACTCCTTTAGCAATGTTCTTTGCACACCAAATCATATGTACATATTTGCAAAAGAATAATTAGTAGAGAACATATTGCTATAGGCATCTAAGAGTTAAAAAGAAAAGATTCTCTGCTCCTTATGCATTGCCCTCTATCATCCCGGGAGGTTGGAGCCTGTTAACCCCTTTCATCATGTGCACGCCATCCCCAGAGAGAGATAACAAGTGTAAGATGATCTGGGGTAATGAAGCGTCACTCCCTGCATGCTCCCCATCACAGAGACACGTGTACCGCATTGATGTCGGGCGCTGCTGAGAAGAAAGCGGCAGGTCCCTCTCAGCTACTGCAAGTGGGTTTACAAGCAGAATTTAATGTTGCCACATTAGCCTATTTGAGTGAGAATCTTTATACTGTGTGGTGAGAGTCTTTCCTGGGAAGAGATGAAAAGAGATGACTGTTAAAATCCACAGTGCATGATTTTATTGCTGCTTTTGCCATTAATATTAGTGTTTAGTGGATTTCCGTGTATAATATCAGAAAAGTTTCTCAAGAGCAGAAAATTGCAATTATAAGAAACCTTATTCAAACTAAAGGGAAAGGGACTTAGCCTTCTGATTTCACTAAAAGCCCCCCATAGTCACAATATGAAAAGAATTGTTTTTTATCTCGCTCTAAGAAAAAGTCACAACTGTTAGCTCACATTTTACAGATCTTGACCTTCTCGGCTATCCCTAACGACATTTTTTATATTTGTATCTTCTCTCTTTCCTAAACCCACACTTCTCCACCCTTCCTTTGCTCTATTTTTCTATTTAAAATGCTAGATGGCTAAGGGGTATAGGATTCCTTTGTGGAGTAATAAAACTGTTCTAAAATTGATCATGATTGCAGATGCACAGATCTTTGAATATGTAAAAAGACAATGAATTGTACACTTATAATGAGTGAATTTTATCTTAATAAATCTAATTTAAAACAAATTATGAAGGAGCAAATCTTTTCAAGTTCTAAGTTTCAAGTTCTGAAGATCACAGAATAACTTATTTTCTTTCTTTCTTTCTTTTTTTTTTTTTTTGTAGAGACAGAGTTTCACTTTATGGCCCTCGGTAGAGTGCTGTGGCGTCACACAGCTCACAGCAACCTCCAACTCCTGGGCTTAGGCGATTTTCCTGCCTCAGCCTCCCGAGTAGCTGGGACACAGGTGCCCGCCACAACGCCCAGCTATTTAGAGTAACTTATTTTCTAACATTGAAGCCTGAGAATTCTAAAAATGAATAGCAAGTATGACTTCAACATTGGAAGGAAGGCATTGTCCAGTCCAAACATGGTAGATGTTTAAAACACAGATGAGTATTAAATACTTCTAGGAGGAATGTATGTATGTGTGTGTGTATACATATATATATACACACACACATACATATATACACATATAAATATACATATATACATATGTACACACACATATATACATGCATATGTATACACACATATGACTACAGGGTTACTATGTATATACACACATAGTAACACTGTAACCATGAAATGGGAAAAGATTAAAATGTGAAGTATGTATGGCCAGTGTAATGAAGGCAGGATATAGCATTCAGAGGGTAACGATGTAACAATATAAGAACTTAGAGTAGATGAATGAATTCATTATATAAATGATCTCCTGTGCTTCCCTTAGGAGATAATAACATACAACTAAAAAGAAGAGTGGTAATCAACACCAAGCTTTTACAGAGTTAAAATTACATACAATGTATCAAAAATGGAGCCTCCATCTTGACATCCTGTAGCCCATTGTTACCAAAGACTAAGTTGTGATCAAACTGGGTTATATACACTAGAAACAAGTCTGGGACACTATTTTGAAAATTTTCATATAATTCCACAAAATTTCTCAGCATTTCACTTCTTTCCTGCTCACCATATCTATATTCATTTTGATTTTCAACCTTACATATATTAAAGAATAAAGTTGAAATGAAATTTTATTAAATTTTTAAAGCATATGTTCTAGATGAATATTGAATACTTCTAGAATGCAATATATATGTGTATGTGTGTGTGTGTATAAACTACGATACCAAATATAAAATCTCACAAGTACAAGTTAAAAGGAAAATAATCTTATATTTAGTTGAAATATGTGTTTGAAATATACAAGTATTTCTCAGAAATGTATGTGTTTGCAATGAGTAGTTAGATAAGTCACTTCAGATGGGGAAAGAGATTCTGAAAGATGATCATCTGTAAAAAAACACAGGCAAATTTGAATCTCCCTGGAAGGTCCTGTACGTGAGAGCATTGAGACTGGTTATTCATGGTGGAAGAGGTTAGGTGGGGAGAACAAGCAGCTGTATGCCCAAAGAAAGGGAACAGTAGAACCAAATGTTAGATTGGGACCTTATGGGGAAACTCTAATCACATTACAACATTGTCACTTTCTCCAAAGCCCATAAACACTCAAGAAATGGAGCTTAACCAAAGGATTGAGGTCTAGAAAGAGTGGTGTATCTAAGTTGTGTAAATAGCCTTGTCATAATCACCATCCCTCTCTTCAACAGAGCTTCACATAGCTACACTCCTCTCTATACACATTCATGACCTGGTTTGCTCTGCACAGACCCGTGACGTCCAATAATGTCTTAATGTCTCTGGCCATGAGCTTTTCATTAAGTTCAAGATACATACAGTTAACTATCTTTAACATCTTTAGGTAGGAGAAAAATGGGAATTTAACTCCACATCCACATAGCACCTCTCTTCTGAAATCCAATGGAACCAACATTTATCTAGTAGTTCATATCAAATAAATAAATAAAAAGACAAAACAAAAAACATTATCAAATTTTCTTTTTTAAAAATGCCACAACACTTCTATCAGAGAGTTCTATAAACTCTACATTTATAGTACATTCTGAATTTCACATGCTATGTCATCCTTCCCCTGGGATGTAGCAATACTCTACTAACACGGTGCCCATTAGTAATACAACCCACTGCCATCTTCCTTCCACCAGCAGCTGGAGGCAGAGTCACTGTTTAAAAATGCAAGTTAGGGCTTTCAGAAGACTACTTGTAATTTTCCAATGACTTCCCATAATACTGTTTAGATAAATCCAAAATTTGTACCAGGGTCCCAGCAATCAAACTGCATTCTGTCTATTAAAGTTGTTAACTCACTTTACACACTGTACTTACCTCAGATACTGCTTTTCTTTAAGCATGGCTAAGTTTATTTTTACCCTATTGTCACTATCAACTAAATGCATGCATACATAAATACTTACATAAAGTCTCTTTGAGACAATTGCATTCATTCTCATGGTCTGAAATATCATCAATATTTATTATTTCTTTCTTTCTTTTTTGTTTTGAGACAGAGTCTCACTATATCACCCTCAGTAGAATGCTGTGGTGTCACAGCTCACAGCAACCTCCAACTCTGGTGCTTAAGCGATTCTCTTGCCTCAGCCTCCCAAGTAGCTGGGACTACAGGCGCCCGCCACAATGCTCGGCTGTTTTTTTCTTGTTGTTGTTGCAGTTGTCATCGTTATTTAGCGGGCTTGAACCTGCCAGCCTTGCTGTATGTGGCTGGTGCCCTAACCACTGAGGTATGGGTGCCAAACCAATATATAATATTTCTAAGCTGTCATTTCCATCTAATAGCCTCTCAAGCTCCCAACCACAGTATTACATTTTGTCTCAGTTTTTAAATCTTTTTTCTCTTCCCCTTTATTTTGTAGTTTATTCAGAAGATAAACGGCAATGTTTTGTTATTTCTATTAATGGCATATGAAAATATTGTTAAGAAAAGAAAACCACATTTTACTTTAGCATTAGTGTACTATTAATGGTAAGGCTAATTTTAATAAAATTTTACAAATGAATCCATCTAATTTTAATTAATTTGATCATAAAGTAATATTTTCATTGCTTTTTGTAAATTATTATTAGTAAGAAATTGTTCTTGATAGCTTCAAAAATCTGACTCATCCCCTTTCACTTTCCCTTTTCTTGAAAAAAAATTATTTGTCCTCATTTACAAGTACCACCATGAACCAAGCTACACAAATCTTTTGGTCTTATCCAAACAATCATGAAGTTTGGTGAATTTTAACTCAAATACATCTCAACTCAATCTAATTCTTTCCATCCTAACTGGCAATGGACTGGACTAATTCCATATTCTTTCTTGCTTACATGTTAGCAACAGCGTTCATACTGGTATCCCTACCTAACACCTCTCGTTATCCAAATGACACCCATGTAATCATTCCAAAACAAGAGTACAAAGCAGAGGCTGATATTTCCTTGCATAAAAGCTCTTAATAACATCTTTTATACTTCCCACTTAAAAAAATTAAATACACTTACCATAGCATTCAAAATATTCATTATCTAACTTGATTATTTCACTTAAGACCCCCGCATTCCACTAATACGTGCAGTACTGAATTGCCTACATTCTGCAAGCAGATAAAGTCCATTTTGCATTTGTCTATATTACTTAATCTTTCAAGAAGGACCCTATATTTGAAATCATTTTTGTGTTTTGACCCAGACATTATTTTGAAAATTCTTGTTATAGTTTGTTTGATCTCCAGGATCTATCATTTGCCTTAATTTCTCCACAATCTCATCTCTCACCACAATCCCCTTCCTTCAGCTATGTGGCTATTCTTCAACATAATCTTCATATGGGAATGAGAATCTTAGGTAAGTCTGACCATAAGTGTATAGTTTCCAAATGACTTCATTAAGCTTCACTACAGGGCATTATAGTGATGATGAATATACTACTCACAGAAACATCGTTTTGGTAATTTCTGAAGTGTTATGTTGGAAATTAAGTGAGACAAATGCTGAAGTGGGATCCTTCTCAGGCTTTACCCAGAGAAAACATGTTTATTTTTGTTGTATATGTTGAAGTTAGTGCAAAGCCTCTGCTGATGTATTTTGCATGTGATTTATTTTTCTCAAAATCCTTAGTATTTCTACATTTTGCTCTTTTTTGTTTATTAAAGTAGTCATATGTTAAGAGTTTTCTTTTTTTATTATAATCCAATTAATTTTTTTTTATATCTACTATACATAATTTTGACCTACAATTGTTATTCTATTATCTTTTGCAATTTGGGGGCAAGAAAGCTGATTTCAGATTGGATATTTATTTTTAGAAAGATGTTCAACATAGGCCACCTACTTTAGAAAATCTACAAAAGACATCAATAGGCATTTCACAAAAGACTATTTCCAAAGGGCCAATAACTGTATCTGTATGCACCCAGAGTCTCTGAAATGTCAAGAAAACAAGGAAATACCACTGCATGACCACAGAAGAGCTGATATAATTTTTAAAATAATTATTATTATTAAATATTAGAAAATATAAGAGAAAACAGAACCTTCACACACTGCTTAGGAGAGTATAAAATGATAAAAAAAAATTTCCAGGCAGCACCTGTGGCTCAAGGTATAGGGCGCCGGCCCCATATACCAGCAGTGGCGGGTTCAACCCCAGCCCTGGCCAAAACTGCAAAATAAATAAATAAAATTTCCTTGTGACTATGTTTATCCTTATCTACTGCCGCACCCTCGGCACCAAGCCGCAGCGAGGTGGCGCTGTCCGCGTTGTAAAACGACGGAAAGGAGGTCTGTGCTCCCCGGAGCGAAGCCCCCAGCACCCCCAGTGTGCACAGCAACAGAAATGTTGCCTAGCATGCTGTTTTTGTCCAAAAACTCAAGGGGTATGGCTTCTTGTGAAAGAATACTTACTTGTTATGCTGAATGTCTGTTTGTCCTGATAAGTAAGCAATAAGTCTTGTCAGAATGAACACAATAATAGCTGATTCAAAAACAGCACAAGAAGTATGACTGTGCCAGACTCAGTGGCTCCAAGTAAGCCTGCACAACAGCATGTTCCCACCATGAATGTCAGTGAGCTAAGACAATGCAGGCACAGCAAACAAGACGTTTAAACAAGATGTTCCAACACAACATACACTATCACCACCTGCAGTAAAACTTTACTTAGAAAAACATCTTGCTTCACTAATTTTCATATGTAATACAAATCAATAGAGTAGTTTGATGTTTAACAAACAATTAATTATGAATCAAAGTATAGTTACTAATAACAGTAAAAATATATAGAAAATATATATAAAAGTAGTCAAGCATTATACATAAAAGAATATGTCCAGCTGTTTTAAAAATAAGATCATAAGAAACTGAAAAGAGTTACAGAACTGAGAGAAGTTGCAAACCTTGACATTCCTAAGAAAAGAGGGAGTAAGCAGGTGTTACTGATAAACCACCTCCCTCCGGAGAGCAAAACCTTGAAAACATGTAATGCATGATAAACCGCATATACAGACACAAAGATAATTTACAAGCATAAGCAGAATGAAGATTGCATTGTTTGAACCTTAGAAACAAAATGTATAAATACCAACCTCTAAACTCAGTAAAGTACAGCTGCATACTTCACCAAGTGCTGTGTGCCAGACTGTCATTCCTGCGTCGACCTTTCAACCAACCTGACTCCGTTTCCCTGCTTTCCCTCGGACTGAAGCCCACCGACAGGGCGGTCCGTGGCAATCTACAAAAGTTAATGACTATACCCTATGAGTCAGCAATTTGACTCTGAGTATAAATTCAGGAGAACTCAGTGCAAATGTGTCCCCAATATTAAAAAAAGTACACACACACACACACACACACACACATTTATAATATATGTCTTTTATACAGAGAGTGCCAAATAAGTGAATACACATTTTAGAAAAGGAAAAAAAAAACTATACTAAAATTGTAATACTCAATATATACTGATAATAAAGATTAATGCAAGACATGTTGACTACCTCTTTATAATTGTAGAAGTCAAACGTGACTTGAGTATTACCAATATATATACACACAAATACATACGTTAGATACATGCATATATCCCAAACCAGAAACAACCAAACATCTCCATTAACAGTAAACTAAACAAATACATTTTATATATTTATAGTCTTAAACAATGGATTACTACATAGGGATGCAATACTCATATTTCTTTTTTGGCGGGGCACCTTATCTGCTTTATTTAAGAATGTTTAGATGCTTTAGGAAAGGTTAATTTTTTATTTTTATTTTTACATATACATGCGTTTATTAGGTTTCCATTTTTTGCCTTCACAAAATTAAAGAGGCTTAAAATTTAATAACAATAACAATGTTGGGTGGCTCCTGTGGCTCAAAGGAGGAGGGCGCCAGCCCCATATGCTGGAAGTGGTGGGTTCAAACCAGCCCTGGCCAAAAACTGCAAAAAAAAAAAAAATAATAATAATAATAAAAATAACAATGTTGGGTGGCGCCTGTGGCTCCGTGAGTAGGGCTCCGGCCCCATATGCCGAGGGTGGCGGGATCAAACCCAGCCCCGGCCAAACTGTAACAAAAAAAAAAAGCCGGGCATTGTGGCGGGTGCCTGTAGTCCCAGCTGCTCGGGAGATTGAGGCAAGAGAATCATGTAAGCCCAAGAGTCAGAGGTTGCTGTGAGCTGTGTGATGCCACCGCACTCTACCCGAGGGTGGTACAGTGAGACCATGTCTCTACAAAAAAAAAAAACAATGTTTAAGGTAAGGACTAGAAACAAAAACCTCATAAAGAATGGACAAACATAAATACCGTCAGAAAAGAAATCAGAGAATTGCTGCATCGAAATATTAAGCAATAATAATGCAAAGAAAGTAACATGCATGTTGTCAAATAAGAGTATGTCTATTATAGAATGCGTTGACTCTGAGATTCAGTATGGGTAATCATATTTCTTTTTTTTTGTGTGTTTTTTTTTGGCCGGGGCTGGGTTTGAACCCGCCACCTCCGGCATATGGGACCGGCGCCCTACTCCTTGAGCCACAGGCGCCGCCCGGGTAATCATATTTCTATGTAAAACCATATACGTTAAAATTATTAAGTGAAAGGGGGTAGAGAGACAAAATCATTCGATCAGCATTCTAGTCTATGAAATTTGAAAGCATGACAACCAAGAAAATCAGAATAGTAGTTATATTGGGAGGAAGGACAGGTGCTGTACCGAGTGAACATGGGTATGAGCAATGCTCCAGGGATGTGGTAGCTCCTATTATATTCTGGAGGCTGACTCTATACACTTATGCACCAATCTTTGAGAGTTCGTTTAGTACTTATGTACTATAATTGTACATGAATGACGGCCTTGATAATATTACACACCAAAAAAACAAAGCTCTTTCAAGGCACAGGAATCACTGCTTCTTCTTACGACATGACACGCAATTTTACCTAACTTACAACTGAAGCTTCCCATGGCTTCCAGTTAATTACCACAGGTACATGAATTTTTATTACTCCATTATTCATAGTATTATGATTTAGCTAGTCCGCATTTTTTAAGCTAATTTGATAGGGAAATATTTCTATGGTGACATTTATCACCAGCAAATGAATTATAATTCTAAATTTATTCCTAATGCTTCATAACAAAATTTCCCAAAGAATAAACTCAATTTCATTCAAAGTAGAGCAAATTAAAAATGAAGAAGAAAGAAAATAATAATTTGAACATGGAGAGTCATGATAATTGGAGAAAAAGAAAGTAGGAAACTTTATGTCCAAATTTTCTCATAACTTCTCCATTAAGGGCAATTACTTTTGGATTAAAAAGAGATAAGGACATAGACGAAACATAATTCAGAAGAGTTTGTATGGCTTAGAAATTAGAAAAGTAAACAATGTAGCTCAAGCTGGCTAATGAATTAAAAGAGAATCCAGGTTCTGGGTTGTGCTTGTGGCTCAGTGGGTAAGGTTCCAGCCCCATATATCAAATGTGATGGGTTCAAACCCTGCCCCAGCCAAATTGCAACAAAAAAATAGCCGGGCGTTGTGGCGGGCGCCTGTAGTCCCAGCTACTCTGGAGGCTGAGGCAAGAGAATCGCTTAAGCCCAGGAGTTTGGAGGTTGCTGTGAGCTGTGTGACGTCTTGGCACTCTACTGAGAGCCATAAAGTGAGACTCTGTCTCTAAAAAAAGAAAAAGAAAAAGAGAAAAAAAAAAAAGAGAGAGTGAGAGAGAATCCAGGTTCTTTAAATAATTTTGAATCTCCTGGTCTTTAAATGACAAACAACAACAACAAAAACCTAGTAATTCAGTGGAATGATTTGAAAATGAATCCTTTGAACTATCTTTGAGTCAAGTGGCAATTTGTGGGTTAGGTTTTTGTTTTATGCTTACACTAGTTTTCTCTGGATATCACAATAAATTACCATAAATTTAGTAACTTAAATAATGCAAAGTTAGCATCTTAGCGTTCTAGAGGGGAGAAAACTAAAATAGATTTTACTGAGGGAAAGTCAAGGTGTTAGCAGGCCTGTTGTCTTTTGCGGTGGGGGGAATCTGAGCCTTTTCAAGCATCTAGAGGCCACTGTTCTTTGTCTTACACATCCTTTCTCCACCTTCATATCCAGAGATGTTGCATATTTCTGATTATTCTTCAATAGTTATAACTCCATAAGGCAAGGAGAGGCTTTCTACTTTTAAGGACCCAAATGATTATTTAGGGCCCACCTAAATAATTCAGAATAATGTTCTCATCAAATTCCTCAAATTAATCACAAGTGTAATTGTTTTTTTTTTTTTGTTTGTTTGTTTTTGCTATATAAGGCAACATACTCACTGGTTCTAAGGCTTAAAACATAAATATTTCAGAAGCCATTATCCATCCGGTATGCGCTCACAGTAACTTTAGCATGTTTGTCCTGCATCTAAGTGATGCTGTATGTCAGCCATTTATACATGAAGGGAAAGTTCAGGGTAAAACTGTTGACTATTGCTAGTATAGACCTTTGAAGGGCCCAGGGAAGATGTTACTTAAAGTCTGAAGCCTGAATGAAGGAGACCATGCACAAAGGAAGTATAGACGGAAATCAGGAGGAGGAGGGCTGAGATCCGGGGCCCTGTCACACAGCACATCACAGAGAGCAGAGCAGGGTGGTTTGGCAGAGCACAAGACATCAGAGAGCTTACAATGTGACTTGAAGAGATATGAAGAGGTGTGGTGACCTGGTGGCTAAGTGAAAAACGTGTGTCAGGATGAGAAGTGGTTTCATAAGCCAGGAGAAATGAATCTTATGAACTAATTGATCATTCGATTGAGTGAGGAATCATGATATCCTTACAGGAGCAGAGTTAGGGGGATGAAAGCTGATTAGAAGTGATTTAAGAGAAAAATGAGAGGAGAGAAATTGCAGTCAATGAATATAAACGATTCTTTTCAAGACTTTCTCTATCAAGCTGGATGAAATATAGTAGCAGATGATATAGAAAGAATGATTTATTTTATTTCAGTTTATCTTTATAAATACATGAATAATGACATGTAGATATGCCAATGGAATCATCAGGCAGAACAAGATAACTCAGGAGGAAGGGAGTTGTGGGAACAGCGTCCTTGACCCTGTAAGAGCTGGGCTTGGAATACACGTGAAGAGATTGGCTCCAGATGTTGGCTCAGGAAAGTCACCTCTAGTACTGAGAATGAAAATAGAGTGGTCAGATACAGAAGCTTATATGTGAGTAGCTGAGTGTGGATTTATCCCATTGCTTTAACTTCTCCAATAAAGTGGTCAGCAAGATAAATAGCTAAGAATAAAAATGGAGAGTGAGGAATTGATTTTAGAAGAATAAAGACGACGACGATGTCGTGGTGGGGAGTCTGCATAAGAGTGGTGGATAATTACTGGGCAGCATCAGGTGCCCAGCCATAATTCAATTCATTGCATAAGATATATAAAGAGACAGAGCTATGTGCAATCAAGTATTGAAACATACATACCCTGTGTGTTCCCAAAGATGCGCTAGGTCTTATTTTCAGGGGACATCTTATCTTTACTGCAAGTAGGTCTTATTTTCAGAGGATGTCTTATTTTTGGGGAAACTGGGTAGATATTTAATTTCGCAGTAGAGTTAATATATGCATGAAAGGTGATGTGGCTTCCAAAAGAGCTGACTTATCTCTGGGTGCCATCATCAGGAATACAATTACTCAGAATAGGAGTGACAACACACTTCATTCTTTTCAGCATCATACTCTAAAAGAATAAGAGTTTAGAAGAGGGACATCCATAGCAACATGCCCCAGGTTTTGTCAAAGAGTAGGTGCCACACATATGGAAGTATTGGAGAAAATATTTTAGATTCAAAAATAAAAGTATTAGATTTTTTTTAATTTTAATTTTAGTTTTTTCTTTTCCTGTATGTCAGATCTTGATAAAATATCATAGAATAAGAGAGCCTGAGTTTAAAACACACTGAGATCACTTTGTGAAATGTTCCACTCCGAACAGCTATGGCAGTGGAAGAAAGAACACCACCTAGTACGGATACTCCGACTTTAATGCTGGTCTGTGACTTACACATTGAGGAGAGGAACTATCTCTTATTTTTCTCTATCATCTAATCCTGGTGTTGAATCATATGTTTTCAAATGAATGAATACATGAAATATCCTGAATCAGCAGATAAGATCTCTGAACCTCAGTTTTTTCTCATTTAAAAATGAGATAAACCAAATTGCTTTATCTACTTGTGGATATTCATGGTAGATGATAAACATTTGCATAAATGTTTCCAAAGATAATACCGATATCACATTCATTCCATAGTGTGGTATTTTACTAGTTCAAGATTTAAGCTCTATCCTTTAAGGTATTGATTCTATTTTGAGGTCATGTGAGCAGAACCTTTTAGCATCAGAGATTATTGGATAAAATTTTACAACAACCACTGAGAACGTTAAAAAAAAAAGAAAACGAGAAACTTCAGCATCTCAGTTCAGAATAAAGAATGCTCACTATTTGCTTTCCATGAGTGTTTTCTTTACATCTTAAATATGACTTTCTTTTTGCTTTTCTTAAAAAAAAAAATCCATACTGAATTTCAAGGTCTGGTAACTCAAGTTTATTTACTTCAGTTTCTTTACGATAAAGGCCTAAATCTAAAAAGGTTGGATATAAACCTGTAGGCATTGCAGACATAGCGATGGTGATGTTCTAGAAATTCCTCCAGTGTGAGGGACACCCTTTTTACATCTTTATTTTCTGCTTGTCTGGGTTTTAATAATGAAGAGCAAGGAAACTCTTACTAAATATTTTAGTTTATTAACTCTGCCCTTAGATTTTGTTGTGAATCAAATATTTGAACCACTGATATAGAGCAAAAACAGCTTATACGATATATTCATTCTGCGTATGTAATTTTTGTTTATAATTTTCATGTAATAATGTACATATTGTCTTCTATAGTATTCGCATAGAGAGTTGATCTATTGCAGATATCTATTTAAATGTAATGAAATGTATGAATCTGAGGAAAAGGGAGCATGACAGGAAATCAGCAATAGTAAAACAACAATCTTTATTCTAGAACAATTAAAAGAATCTTCACCAGTTTTCATTTTAGCTTATGCTTGTTTTGGAAGTAATACAAAGGCAGCGATTAGGATAATTCCAGCAGGTTACAAATTCAAAGAAGGAAGACATCCTCCTAGGTAAGAAAAAAATCATGTTAAAGAGTTTCAGAGATTCTTTACTGCCCAACTTTTTAATACAAATTTTTCCTTGCTTTGTCAAGTTCTGCTGAGTGAGTCAGAGTGAGGGATAAACTAAAATATCTTGCAATGTAGCGAAAGTGAGAACTACTTTCCTCCTTAAATTAGATACATTTCTCTAGAGGAAATCTGTCCTCCTATTACTTTCTTCAAAGCTAAGTCTTCAAGGCTTGATGTATTTTATATTTTTCATTTAAACTTTTCAAATTTATCTCTATTAATAAAATTATCGATGGAGTAACAGATGAATTTATCTAACTTCTTTAGTACCCAACAGGAAAATTTGCACATTAAGGCCATTGTCTTAAAACAGTCGTAGAAATTAATATGGGATGATAGTTTTAAACAAAGATCCAAATCTGTTTAATTTTCTCTGTGCCCATTATAAAATAGGTTTTCCCTATACGTTGTATAGAACAAATCTCAGTCACATTTAATTGTATTGTTTGAAGTAGAAGTTCGACAGATTTTATACATGAAAAAAGAAAATAAAACACATCTAGGAATCAGATTTTATACCAAATTTGTTCCTTCTGTTTATTACTTTGGAGAAATCACTTACATCTCAAAGCTGGGATTACTGCATGTGACTATGAGATATAATTATCTGACTTACAGTGATGTTTAAAGAACACTTAGCAGATTAGATAGTCGTGTGATTGTATGGATTTTATCTGGTATCAATGAAAAAAAGGTTTATACTTCAGAAAAACTGAAATTAGATTATGTAGCTCTTTGCATAAATTGATTTCTTAGCTAGCATTGAAATTATATAAGCTGTAACTTTTCATAATTTTTGATAACAAAAACATTGTTTGAATAGAATAAAAAACACCTCTGCATGCTTTAATACTGTGTTGATTTTCATCAAATGCTTACACTGTGTGCAGTTGGCTTTATCAGTCTGTCATTCATATGTGCACGCTCACACCCACATATATGTATACATACACATATACTATCTCCAACATACACACATAGCTTTTTAGCGTTATGAAAATTTAAGCTGTAGCTGTCATTCACTGCATCATTTTTTTTCACAAAATTTCTAAATACTTCAGTAAGATTTCTAAAACGTATAAATATTTTATATAAACACAATGCATTAATGAAAATCAAGACTTTAATATTGTATAATAGTGCTATACATTATAGTCAATAGTGAAATTTTATTATACATCTCAATAATATTCTTTATAACAAATAATGCAGTGTAAATGCGAAGAAAAAAATGTATTGGAGGTAAATGAGTTCAGACTTTATTTCTTTCATCTTTTCAAGGCAGAGATGATAGAAGTATTAAACTGATTTCTATAAAGCATTAAAAACATGGAGACTTCTGGAATTATTTTGCAATAACTGATAACAAGTGATTAATATTGGTCAAAGTAAGTGCATATTTACGTGGAAATCCGTTATGCTACAATCAAAAGCTGTGGAAAGTTCCTTTATTTCAGGGTTAGTTTAACTACAAGGCTTGGCTTCAAACTCATCAGTAATTACTATGCATTGGCAGTCAAATTATAGAGCAGTAGGTATAACAGATCCACAATTCATACTAATCACTACATTAAAACTTCAACCAGGTTGAAGATTGATACCTGAATGTCAGTAATTATTACTTTTAATTTTTTCTTATCAATCTGTGTTAGAAATTTTAAGATTAGCTACAATACCAATTGACCAATTTTGTCCTGGCACCATCTGTCATGATACTAGAAGTTCTAAGATAATATTTGCATCAGGAAAATCATGTTAAATACCAGAAAATAAATCCAACAATGATGTAGCCGATCTATTTTGCTAACCTAAAAATGTTGAGAGAGAATTTTTCTGCTTCAGTGTTTAGTACTTCTTTACAGACTAATTCACTGTTTTATTAGTTGCTGTAATTTTTAACTATGCTTTGCACTTCATTTATTCAAGGATTTAAATGTAATGTTTCCATTCAGATATTTTTTAAATGAGAGTTTTTAAGTAGTTTTAAATGATTTGCAATTATTTTAACCCTTAAGAATGAAATATGATATTGATGTAGTAATAACTATGTAAAGTCCATTGATTAAATACACATTGCTTTTTCAGGGGGAAAAACAAACATACAAACAAAAAACAACTAGCCACACTTTCATTGAGGAATTGAATAATCAATATTGGGAAACTTTCTAGATTCTCTGCAATTGCATCTTTGTAGATCTTGCATCAGAATTTGGATTTGTGCTTCCAAGCAGAGCCTGGTACTTCTAATGCAATTAGATGAAGCAAGGAAACCATGTTTATACAAATAGAAAGCTAAGGAGATGGTACAATCAATGAAAATACTCGATCATTTCAGAGAAACAAGCACAGAGTCCTCCACCACTTAATCTAATTCCTAACGAAGAATTAGCTGCAGCAAGTGAATATCCTGTATGAAGTTAGCTTCTCTACTGTGTGTCTTTTCTCTAAGTTAAAAGTAAGAACCTACCCTTCTTTTGAAATCATCCACTTTGTTATCATTAAAGGTTTTAGCAAGGATCTATTCTACTGAGTGCTACTAAGCACTAAGTACTAAGCACTAACCAAATCATCAATTTGATTTTTTGGCTCTAAATGTAGAATATTCTAAAATGTAGAAATTTTAGAATATTCCCACAGACGTATATTCTTCTTGTGTTCAAATACACTTAGGAAATATATTTCATAGTACAAGTTTTACCTCAAAAAAAAGGTAAAGGTTTTTTACCTTAAAATTATTTCAGGCAGAATGTGCTTTTAACTATGCCCTAGCGATAGGTTTAATATCAGGACAGATTTATTTCCACAACAACATCCCGGCTCCCTTAACATCTTTACCTAAACATGATTATTCATGTAAGAAATGGCTTCAATTTATACAAGTCAAAAATGAACATTTAAGGAAAAAGATATTTAATATGGCTAATTATTCATAATTTTAACCTTAATTCACAGTTAAAAAGAAAATACACTGTAATGTATTATTTCTTTAGTTCAATCCTGAACATGGATTGTGGAAAAAGGTGAAAAGCCATGTGGAATTGGATGTGCCCAGACCAATAAGTGATCACACAAGGGGAGGACTCCCAACAATTGTACTACCCAGTCACACCGAGAAGTTCCATCATTGCTCATATCCCTCACTCCTCTGGCTAATTAAATGAGAGATCATCTTTTAAATATTAAAGCTTAGCTTTAACGGATGCTAATACATCACCACCTAGAAGGAAATGGCCATTTGAGCTCAGGGAAATCCAGCACCCAAGTGGGTGAAGGCACAAGAAGCCAACGTTTAATTGAGGAAAAGATAAGTTCAGGATAAGGAAGTGGAGTAGAGGATGAGTGGACAGTTTCATGTGAAATAAACAGCACAGAAAAAGGAAATTGGCGAATGTGTTTTTGTAGCAATGGCAGATGTAACCATGGGGATATGAAATAAAAAGCTAGGCAGACATTAGCACCTTTACAACAATTCCTGCCAAAAAAAAGCAACGGCAGATTTTGGCCAACACTTTGTTAAAAAAATAAATCAAACTTCCAGATAGTGAAAAAAACAAATCACTTGATCTACACTAACTTGTCATTTGTATGGCAATGGCATAAAGCCAGGATATAAACAGGTTCCTTGAATACTGTCAATTAGTAGTAAGCCTTAATTAAAAAAAAAAAAAGATGAGTTTTGTTTTTTTTTTGCCAGCTATTCTATTCCCTAAAGATGCGGTTTTGACACAGGATTTTATATCTTTTCACTGGAAAGTATTTGTTAATACACTGCAAATGGCTTGCTGGGCAGAGAAAGGAAAACAACCCTGATCGCTGCCAATATTTATGTAATTATAAACAGTCAGTCATTCTTCCCCAACAGTGAGAATATTGATCCCGAAACTCTTCACAAGGCAGGGAAAATAACAACAAAAATCAATTTGATATTTTGGCTCTAAATTTTACCGATAATAGATCTCTCTTTCATTAATAAATGATATGAGATTTATAATTTTATTATCAATTCTAAAATATTTGTATGCTTGGGTTCAAGTTTTTACTCTGTGACTCTAGCCAGAGAAATTCTAAATAAATATATGATTCATGCAAATTTTTGCTCATTTAAATCTTATAATAATGAAAAGCTGGGGATAACATGAACAAAAAATTACAGTGTGTTTAAACTATGAGACACAGTTAAAAAGCACAAGATAAGAACTAAAGGAAAACTAATATTTCTTAGAGGGTCATACATTTTCCAGATACCATTCATCCAATCATTTCATCTTCTACACCAAGGTCTTACATAATGTTCCCAATAACTACCTGAGTAGGAGTCTTTCCATTTTACAAATGAGGCAGCTAATTCTCACAGCAATAAAAAAATAAGGTCATTCAACCAGTAGTGATGGAAAACCATTTATATCCTAAAAATATGTATATCACTATATTTATAGTTTACTATTTCAGATTGCTGAATATTGTTTATCATAAATTTAAACAGCTTCCATATTGCCATTGGCTATAATGAAAGATAGAAAAGAATCCACATTTTTTAAAGTAAACTATACTTTAGAAAATAAGTACTTATCTTGAAAATGAATTCAGTACCGCAAAGCCCATTTTTAATAGCGCTTCATTTCATTTTAATAACCATTGCTGATTTAAAATCTTCAGCAGAATGACACTATCACCTATTTTAATGTAATACAAATCTATGCATCTTTCTTTTAACTGTAGTGTATAGTTCTGTTGAAGTCTTAATTCATCGAAGTAGTTTTTTAATCATACATAATGAGTCATGCTATGTTACAAGAATCCTTGCTCTTCTAACTCAGTAAAGAATATAATGCTAAAACATTAAACAGATTACAATCAGATACACACCAAGATACTGTAGGAGAATGACTTAGGGTGTGCAGAGAAGGGGAGAGAGAGGAGCTAAATGCAACATCAACAGTGTTGATAGGAAAATTAGAGACAATCCAACCCATCTTAAGAGCACACAGTGCAGTGAAGCAGGCACATATTTTATTAAAGTAGTACTATTATTTGTTCTTCTAATTAGGAGAGCTTAACATTTAAGAATCATTTTTTTATAGCAAATTTCCAGAATACAAAACTTAAATCTGTCAGATGTTTTTATATATGGGTTTTAACTATTTGAAATTTTCCAAATAACATAATTACTTGTAAAATCCCACATTAATTGAGAAAACACTCATTTTGATCAAATTTTTTTATTAAATCATAACTGTATACATTGATATGATCATGGGGCATCATACACTCGCTTCATAGACCATTTGACACATTTTCATCACAATGGTTAACATAGCCTTCCTGGCATTATCTCAGTTATTGTGCCAAAACATTTACAAATTTCAACGGTTTTTCCTACATTTCCTTAACATAAGGCAATTTTTCTTTTGTTATGGTTTTATAAACTTCTGTAAGTCACGTAAATTGCCTGACCTTAAATGTCTTCATTTTTGAAGTAAGGAGGTATAGAACTCTGAAGTCCTTTTTACTATGCTGATTATCATATACTATGTATTAACACCATAAAAGACAAAGACATCATTTAAATACTTAATGTATTTTCAAACATTAACTCTAAATTTTTAACTTTGAATCCAGCTAATAAGTCTCTAACATAACACAGTATGATCACAGCCTTCTCTCTCTGCTACTAACAAGTGCTTTTTGCTTATGGATTCACTATACTTCTCATAACAATTGTAGTAATAACAGTAATTGCATGTTCACTATGTTCTTCAGAAAAATTATTACGCTAACCAAATTGTTATCCCCAGTCTATGTATGAGAAATCAAGTGACAAACATGGTAAGTAACTTATCCAACGTTACATAATCCGGTTTGAAATCCCCATGTTTCTAATCAGTAATCTGGACGTTCCACTAGGAATTTAGCCACATCTTAGATATCATTTGAATGCATTTAAATCATTTGAATGAATTTATTTTCAGTGCAGCTAAATGTCTGCTACACGCTATGTCACTGTAACCTAAAGGATTTTTTTTTTTTTTTTTTTGGAACTCACAATCTTTTAATGAAAAATGGACAATCACACAGGGTCACTAAAAGTAAACCATGGTTTGCTTCACATCATCATCATCATCCATCCATCTATAGCTCTTGGTTTCACAAAGATTATGCGTCTCCTTCTCGATATATTGGCTGCATCTTAGTGAAACCCTCCTTATATACTTACATCCTTACTGCCTATCCTTTCTCAGATATACCTCTTCCTCCTTCTCACCTCCCTAAGTGAAAATATCACTGAGTACGTGGTTGTGCTAATGGTGAGTTTTCTCAGTAGCACTCTTTCATTTTAAAATGGCTTCTCTACCCTAAGGCAACCCGTTAACTCAGATTCCTAAAGTTCATGTTTTATTATTTTTTCTTTCTCCTCATGCATTCTCCATTCCCTTTTAGTAGCTGTTGACCACCTGAATTATCTCCTCCCCGCAAACTATTTTTGTTTCTTACCTCTCTGAAATCCCTCTTAGAGAAGAGAATGGTTGATTAAGCAGTTAGAGAATCTCTAATCACCCATTCTCTTCTCTAAGCAGTTATTTAATGCACAGCTGAATATTTAAGCTATTTCTTTATTGTCATATACAGTCTCCTTAAGGGATCACATCTTCCTGACTCAATTTTAAACTTCCAGGCTAGGTATCTTCTGACTCACGCATCCAATTGCATACTCCAGAACTCTACTGAGATGTTTTACAGGTACCTCAAAGCCAACATTTGAAGAATAATTTCATACCAATTCTGCCAAGCATGGTATTCTTTTACAATTTCTTATTCTCAGTAAATGGAACCAGTGCAGTTGAACAGGTCTCACACTTGAGACTACTTCTGAAAACCTCCTTTCTTAGTCACCATCCATGTTTAAACAGTTCCCACAGTCTGACAGTTTTATGTTTTGGACAACACTATGGGCTATGTATATATTTCTGTCTTACCATTCTCATGTTTGGCTAACCTCAACCATCTCTTAATAAGGCTAGAACAAGCATCTCCTGATTAGTCCTTTATTAATGGATTCTTACTCACTTTGTTTTTTTTTTTAAGACAGTGTCTTACTTTGTCCCTCTCAGTAAAGTGCTGTGGCATATAGCTCATAGCTCACAGCAAACTCTTGGGCTCAAGTGGTTCTCTTGCCTCAGCCTCCCAAGTAGCGGAGACTATAGGTGCCCGCCACAATGCCTAGCTATTTTTTAGAGATGTGGTCTTGCTCTTGCTCAGGCTGGTCTAAATGCATCAACTCAGGCAATGCACCCACCTTGGCCTTCCAGAGTGCTAGGATTACAGGCATAGCCACAGCACTCAGCCCTTATTCACTTTATATGTCCAAAACATATCACCAAGGGTGACATTTGTATAACAAAATTTCTGCCATATTAACTATCTAAAATACTTTCATTGTAAATAAATAAAAATATTAATATGTACATTATAGTTATACATGTCTGAACACAGATTAAATACATGTTTTATTATATCTACAAAAAAAAGAAAAAAACAGTATATTTCTCTAGCCTTTAAAGAAAGGTGGAAGAATGTCTAACATGACCTCTAAGACATTGCATATTCCTTAGTTCAAAATATTAAGGCAGTACAAATGTTTTTGTTACATGGATAATGTTTTTTTATTATCATTTCAGAGAAAGAATTATAAGAAGAACTTTACCTAACAAATTGATAACATTTATAATGCTTGAGTCTGGGACCTAAGTGTGGCCATTACTCATAAAGTGTTCATTGTACCCATCAGGTAGGTTTTTGCCCCTCCCCTCTTATTGATTTCCAATGACCCCAACTTTTCTCTGTGCCCATGAATGCCAACTAGTTATCTCCAACAATCTGTAACTCCAAATTGGTACAAAAGAATAAATTCATTTCTTTTTATGGATGAGTTGTATCCCATGGTATACATATACCATTTTTTGTTTGTCTACTCATGAATTGATAGGCATTTGGGTTGATACTGTATCTTTGCAATTGTGGAGTTTGCTGCAATAATTATTCATGCACAGGTATATTTTCTAAAAAAATGACTTATTTGCCTCTGGAAAGATACCCAGCAGTAGGATTACTGGATCAAATTGTATGTCCATACATACATACTAAATCTCCACACTGTTTTCCATAGAAGTAGTACTAACTTGCAGTACCCCCGACAGTATATTAGCTTTCCTCTCTCTCTGCAGGAAGAGTCTATGATTTTTGGACATATTAGTAATAGCCATTCAGACAGTAGTGAAGTGATATCTCATTATGACTTTAAATAAAATTTCCCTGTTTATTAGTGACATTGAGAATTTCTTAATATTTTTGGCCTTTTGTCTATCTTCTTTTGTAAAGCTTCTGTTTATGTTTCTTGCCCACTTCTTTTGCTACATTATTTGGTTGTTTTTTGTATGTTCTATGTATTAGTCCTTCATTGGATTTATAGCTGGCAAATATTTTCTCCCAGTCTATAGGTTGTATATTTGCACTTTTTATCATTTTCTTTACTATAGAGAAGGTTTCTAATTTAATCAAGCCTCATTTATTTATTTATTTCTGTTGTTGGTGTAAATGTCTTTGGAGTTTGAGTTATAATATCTTTGCCTAGGCCAATATCTAAAAGGCTTTTCCCTATATTTTCTTCCAGAATCTTTATGGCTTCATGATTTCCATCTTGAGTTTATTTTTGTAACTGTTAAGAGATGGGGATCCTGTTACATTTTTCTGCATTGTGGTTATCATATTTTCCCAGAACTACTTATTAAATAAGACTTATTTTACCCAGTATACATTCTTGTCTGCATTGTTAAAGATTAGTTAATTTTTAGTACATGGTTTTATATGAGTTCCTTGTTCTTTTCTATTGGTCTATGTCTCTATTTTGTAACAATCCCATGCTGTTTTCGTTATTTTGATTCCAAAAATCCTTCTCAACAAAACACTACCAAACTGAATTCAATAGTACATCAGAAAAAAGCCCAGGAACTAATGATCTTCATACTAGGGATGTAAGGATGAGTAAGCATAAGTAAATTAATAAACAGAAGCAAAAAAAAAAAAAAAGACCCTATCATCATCTCAATAGATGTAGAAAAAGCATTTATTGACAAAAACATTTATCATTAAATCAATAAAACATTTAATGATGAAAATAACATTTAATGATAAAAACCCTCAACAAGTATGGAATACAAGGAAAATATATTAAGATCATAAAATACATATGTAATAAGCCTACAGTCAACATCATATGGAATGGGAAAACATTGAAAGCATTTCCCCTTAAGAACTGGAACAAGACAATGGTGCCAAACATCCGTTAGGCACTGGGCTCCAGTACTTGTATTCAACATGGTATTAGAAGTCCTAGCTAGAGCAATCAGACAAGAAAAACAAATAAATAATATACAAATTGGGAGATAGGAGGTCAAACTATCACTTTTTTGTTGATTATGTGATCTATAAAATCTCCACCAAGAGACTCCTAGAATTGATAAATAAATGTAGCAAAGTCTCAGGTTATAATATCAATGCACACAAATCAGTAGCATTTCTATACGCCTATAACAGTCAAGTTGAGAGTCAAATCAAAGACCAAATACCATTCACAATACTACAAAGAAGATAAAATACTTAGGAATATACTTAACCAAGAAGGTGAAAGATCTGAATAAAAGGAACTATGAAATACTGAGAAAAGAGATTTCAGATGACACAAAGAAATGACAAAACACATCATGTCATGGATCAGTACAATCAACACTGTTGAAGTATCCATGCTGCCCACAGGGATTTACAGATTCAATGCAATCCCCATCAAAATGCCAATGTTATACTTCACAGATCCAGAAAAAATAATTCTGTGCTTCATTTGAAACCAAAAGGGAGCCCAAATTGCCAAAGTAATCTCAAGTTAAAAGAATCAATCTGGTAGTACCACATTACCAGACTGCAGTACAAGGCTGCAGTAATTAAAAGACCTTGAATATTCTGTTCTCTGACTCTAACCACTTTTCCCTTTCTTTTCTTTTCTTTTTTTTTTCCCTTGGCTGGGTTTGAACCCACCACCTCTGGTATATGGGGCCAAAGCCCTACTCCTTTGAGCCACAGGCACTGCTCAACTCCAACGCCGTTTGACTTCCCACATCAATCTGCTCTTCAGCCAATTATTCATTCTGTGCAGTGGCCACCCCATTCCTTCTCCTCTTACTCCTACATCAGGATCCTTGCACACATTGATATTCTATACAGAATTTCCAACAGATACTTAGTAATTAAATAATAATTAATTAACCCACTTTCTGGGTTAAAATAGATTTTTATACTTGTAAATTCTGAATGAATTATTGCCCCCGATTTCCTTCTTTTCTCCTTTATTGTCTGCATTCTTTCTTGGTGCATGTGAGAAAGCTGAACATAAATACTGATAAAAAAATTATTGGAATTTCTTCTAAGCTAGTTAGTGTCTTTGGACAGGGAAATTAAGGTGAGACTCTTCCTAGCAACAACTTTTTCACCATCAACAGCCTGGCAGGATGCAGTACAGCTCTGTTAGGTACTGGGCTCCTTTACTCTACTTTCTGCGACTTCAAGCATTGTTATGTTCAGAATTATATATTCTGATTCACACTGCAATGTGTTCCTCTTTGAAGGTCTAATTTTATAATTATAAATAGTTACCTTCTTAGTTAGATGAATAACAAGGTGTCCAGAATGAATTGATTTTTTTATGAAGGTCTCCATTGCAATTGTTAAAAGCTTCATGGAATTTTAAGAACCTGCTCACTTTTTTGCTCTGAAGATTTAAAGTATCCTCTAAGGACAGTATGTCTTACTCTTGATTTACATATTAGCAATAATCACCACCAGTTATCCACTTCCTTGCTTTTGCTTCTTTTTTCATTCAAATGTTGTATCAAAAAATTTGGAAGAAATGCATTTAATAGCAAAGTGATTACTTCATTTGTGCATTATCAGAAGAGACAGAACATTTAGATCATATTAGTAAAGAAAAGAAAAACCATGATAATACCTCAAATCCTCCATGATTTAATAAAACCCATAATGGCTCAGCAAATATGAAAACACTGCTTTGTCCTCAATAAAAAGTGAATATCTCCCCATTTATTCCTCATTTAAATTGTGCTATTTAATTGTTCTAATTTATTTTATTAGTGGCTTACACTATTTTATTATAGAAAAATGTAAATGTTTTCATCTTATCTTTCTAACTTTAATTCTAGAATAAGATGGGTTATTTTTAATCCCCATGGAAGAATTTCTTTCTCTTAATCTTCTCTTTTATCTTAATTTTGATGCTGTCTTAATTCCTTTCCTATGCTTATAACAGAATGCCTAGAAATCAGTGATTTATAAAGAAAATAAATTTATTTCTTAATGTTAGAGACTGAGCAGTCACAGGTTGAAGGGTCACATCTGATTAGGGCCTCTGGTAACTGGAAGCACCCTGAAAAGTCCTGAGTTGGTATTGTTGATCAAAGGTGAGGGGCGGAGCATTCCCACAAGCTAGTTCAAGTCTCTCTTCCTTTTCCTATCCAGCCACCAGCCGCCTTCCCTGATAAGGGAAAAATCCCTCAATCTATGACTAGATTAATCCATTCATGTGGGCAAAGTCTTTATGAACCAACTACCCCTTAAAGACCCCACCTCTTCTACTACCACATTAGGGATTAAGTTTCATCATGAATTTAGAAGGGGACATGCAAACCATAGCAATGTCTACACTGAATTTTTTCTGTCCCTGTTATCTTGGCTTTATCTTTATTCTTTCCTCTTCTCTCTCCTCTTCTCTTCTCCTCTCTTTTCACCTCCTCTCTCTCACTCCTCAGTTTTATTTTATATTGAGATATTTAAGGCACCTCCTCATTTTGTAATACTGCAAGCTTCTGGTTTCATATGAGGCACCAAGATTCATGACTGGTATAGGTCTTCAAATGTGTTTTTGTAACACTTGCTCTTTTCCTCTGGCTGATGAAAGTAAAATTACATTTTTTCCTTTAGCCATTTTTCATCAAGAATCTATTCTCCCATACAGCATACTAACCTGTAACTCCTTCCAGAGATCTGTGGATGGGTCAAAATACAATTAATTTGTTAGCTTGTGAGATGAAGTTGCAACCTAAGCTTTGGTGCTAGATTAATTGGTTTTTCTCATTTTCAAAGCTGGAAAACACTAATCATTTTAAATGATTAAATATGTATCCAAATTTAAAGTTTGACATACTGAAATGGTTGAGCTGGATGGAGAGATAACAGCTGAGAAAAGAGAAAGAATATGTTTTTGTAGCAGCAGAGAATAGTTGTCCCTCAATACATATTATCGCCTCCTTCCTTGCTAAGGAAGGTGAGGTGTTGCAATACATACAACCAAAAAGTTACATTTTCTTGTCTTTATAGCAACTGAAGGTGGCCATGTGACTCAGGTCCGACTAATGAAAAGTAAATGGAAGTCACTGGGTCTTGTTGCCAGCAAAGTTTTTCTAAATGACACAAACTCAGTCTGCATGAACCTTTTGCTTTTAGGCCCTCGTCTGTCACCTACAAGTAGATTGTGATAAAGATTCGATACTGTGGGATGAACCATAAGGATAAAAACATGATGTGTATTGCTGGACTTCCATTTCCGTGTGCAGCCCAGCACCCAAACTGGATGCCTCATACTTCCAAATTCCTTCTTATGTGAGCAAAAGACATTACTGTTGTTTGAGCAAGTGCGGTTTGAGTCTAAAGTTGTGAGCCGTGGAGCCTATTCTTAACCTATAGTAATTACATTATGGCACAGAAAGATAGAAAGATAACTGTGAAGTAGTATAGGAAAATGTGCCTCACATATTTAATTATATTACCTCCCTACATCGTTCTCACACTGATTTTCACCGTAAGCTATTGTTTTTAGTCTTTTAACATGACCACCAACCAAAACATAGGTGATAGGAATTAACAAAAGGTAAAATGCAAGAAAACATTAATGCAAAGTAGAAGTTGGTGAGTAGCCCTAAAGGAAAAGTCCTACCGCACTTTTTGAGGTCTCATATTTTAGGCAGGATGTAGACCCAGCAGCTTTTAATGGCCTGTTTTTCTAGAATAAGATTTTAGGGTTATAAACGTGATTTTTTTACAACATTTAGAGTATAGTGGTAAGAGTAAAAAAAAAAAGCCACTTGGACCACCAAGAAATAACCGCTGTTTTCTTGTGAGGTTATAAATCTCTTAGAGCTTCCTTGTATATATTTCTACATAACATGATATGCCATTTTAAAATACCAATGATATTTAATAGTGGGAAATCTTTCATCATGTTGATATACACTACAGAGGGCTGTTAGGCTACTTTATTTTTGAAACTGTGGTGCTTTTACAGGCTTTACTGAAAATAAATATTATTAAGATAGAGTGCAGAAATATTTCCTCGATATAAATTCCAAGTGGACTTTGCATCCTTTTAAGGTTTTGATATATTTTTAAAATAATCTCTACTTTTCCTTTTTACTTGCACTTTCCTCAGTTGCATGGGTGTTTGTTTCCTCTTATTTCATGTTTTAAGTCAAAATATTGTACAAACTGACAACTGTCGATCTTATAAATAAAATAGGATTTTTATTTTGCATTGTAGTAAGTATTAAATTTCTTTTATTTAAAAATCTCTACTTCTGGCTACCCCTTGGAGGAATTATCTTATGATACTCATATGCCTATCAGTCATGTATTTATTTATTTCTCCATTAATCAAGTTAGGGCTATTACTGTAGTATTTTTATACATATTGTGATAAATATATGAACATGTCCTTTATTCTCACAAATGTTTTTCTTACAGCTTTATGAAGGTACAATTGATATACAAATAACTGGATACATTTAACGTAAGCAGTTTCGTTAGTTTGAGCTTATGTTTTCACTTGTATTGCCGTGACCAGAAGCAGGCTGATGAACATTCCCATCACCTCCCCCTCAAATTTTCTTCTGTCCCTTCACTTTGTGTATCTGCAAGTGGGGCGTAGGAGAACTTACTTTAAAATATACCCTTTTATATTTTTAAGTGTACAATACCGTATTGTACTCTGTTGTACAGCAAAGCTCCAGAACTAGTTTGTTCTAAACAGCAGATATACAACTGACAACGGGAAAACAGAATAGAGTAGGATTTTCAACCTCTTTATTACTGGCCTTGGATGAACTATTCTTTGATGCGAGGACTGCCCTGCTTCTTGTAGGGCATTTAGCTGCATCTCTGACTTGCATGCCCTGGATGCAAGTAGTTTACTCCAGTGTGACTATTTAAAATATTTTAGCTATTCCCAAATGTCCCCCAGGGAGAACAATCTCCTGCAGTTGCAAACCCTGGAATAAAAGATGTCTATGAGCCAGTCTTGGAAGCAATGCTTATCATTTTCTTAGATTCCACTGGCTCAAACTCAGCCATTCAGCCACATCAATGGAAAGGGAAGCTGGAAAAGGGAAGCGACTGTGAGTGAAGGAAAGATAAGAGGTAACAGCAGCCGTCTCTGTGACTATTACACGATCTCTTTACTTTTCCATTTTTTTTTTCCCTCTTTTGGATACATGTTAACATTTTTTAGAAAGTGAAACTTCTTCCACTTTTTTTCCATTTTGGTATAACCACTGCTTCTGCCTAATTCACAGGGTCCACTGAGTATGTTTACCCTGTATTACGCCACCAGCATTGAAACACTTTTATATATGTAGGCAGAAGGTACAATTCTTTCTCTCCCAGGAAATGAAGTTTCCTAATTGTTTACCACTGATTTTTCAGGCCATGAAACATTGGCCATTTATCTGCATATTATCATAACCAAAGACTGTCTTTAGTCAATAAAGATAATTCTACATACAGCTTGATGTGACCCTAAAGTTCACGTGCTGTCCAATTAATTGTCATTGTAGCACTATGGCTCTTCCCTCTTAAAGGAATGAATGCCCTTATCTGGAGTGGATTAATTATCTTGGCAGGGGGTTTCTGATCAAAAGTGTAAGCTGGGCCTGATTTCCCCTGTCTCCTATCTTACCTCCACTTTCTACCCTCCTACCATGAATGGCCCTCAGTAGATGGTAAGACTAAACTCTCAGACTTCTAGCCTTTAGAACTGTGAGCCAAAGACATTTTCCTTTATAAATCACCCCATCTGATATTCTGTTAGAGCAGGAGAAAATGAGATAAGATAGGTAGGTAATCTTGTCAAATGTGTGTTGGAAAACAGGCACATTGACTGGGAACGATCAGATCAATGTCTAATTTAAATAGGTGAAGCTCCTGAATTTTCCCATATTTTTTATTGTTTTATTAAAAGACAATCACATTTTCTACTCTTAGGCATATGGATAAAATCTAGATTTCTTTCTCTAAGTTCACCAATTTGCATAATTTTTATTTTATTTTATTTTTTTTGGCCAGGGCTGGGTTTGAACTCGCCATCTCCAGTTTATGGGGCTGGTCCCCCACTCCTTTCAGCCACAGGCACCGCCCTGCGTAATATTCTATACCTAATTTCATTGCTGAGCATTGCTTGGATCTTTCATGTTTAATATACTTCACTACCAGTAGTCCATTATCTATACTCCAGCTCTGATTGTCATCCTTCCAGTCCACCTGAAATCATAAGCATATTTAGAATACATGTTGGGCAACATATAATTTGACCTGCTGGTTTTCCTTTTCTTTTTCTTTTTTTTTTTTTTTTCTTTAGAAAAAGGGGTCTGTCCATGTTGACCAGGCTGGCCGTAAACAACAGAACTCAAATGATCCTCTTGCCTCGATTAACTGTGCAGACATGTTCCAAAATGCCTGAAAAATAATTTGATTTTATACTGCCTGTTGGATAATTATGTTTTAAGAATATTTCATAGAGTTTGCATTCCAACACACTTAATTATTTTTTCAAACAAACACCATCATATTGTTCCCAAATGCCTAGTATAATTTTAAGTAGAGTAACAGCTTTTGGCAAAACAAAAGTCTTCCTGGAACACTTAATGAATATAAATAAATTATTGGCACATAGTTGTTTTCTTGTTGGTCTGTAAAAGATTGTGGTCTTAAAAAGCCTGCCTTTGGCTAAGATATTTCCTGTACTTCTGCCCACATGGTTGATACTAACTTTGCATCATTTTTTTAATTTGTTCTTTTGTAATGGTACATTTAGTATATAAGAACAATCTTAACATAGATTTCATAATACTGTACTTTTAATGAAATTGATTTTTCTACAAATAAAAGGCCTTGCAGAGTTTTTGCTTATTTCTAACTATAAGGAAATTCACATAGGTCTACTAGATCTCCCCAAGTCATAATTCATGAATTTTATGGAAAACAAGGAAATATAATCTATACCATTGTGTCTTCAGTTAGCTAGAATTACTAGATAATTTTGTTTAATCTTGAACAAATTTTCATTGATATACCTGGTTGAGAAAAATCCTCAACAAACCAACATTATTGTATAAATACATGAAAATTGCTTCCCCGATGCTGAACTCTTAGTGTGCACAGAAGCAAATTCTATGCACAGAAGTTTCCTTTGGAGAGCTTGTAGCAATGAACTATTACTAAACAACTTAATGAAGCAGTTACCACTGGTGTCAAAAACCACAGAAATAATAAATTAGTGGTATTAAAAATTAATAAAAAAATAGTGTTTGCTTTTACAAGAGTAAAGGTATTTGTTTTTAAGATTAAAAAAATTCATCTTGTTTACTCCATAATTCTATACATCATAGGAATCAAGGATTCATAATTAATTGATGATACTTGATATATAATGATATATTAGTTCAATTCTATGAAAGCTTTCAAAACATACCTATTCTCAGGGGTTCTGAAAGGAAGAATTAAAATTAATCCAGGTAACATAATTTATACTCATCTTAAAAATCTTTCTCTTTATACTTAGTAGTAACAGTCAAAAATATAAAAGTGAAAGCCCAAAGTGATTTTTTATAATTTCTAATACAATATTTAAACTTAATTTTCTTATTTTCAAAGGGAGAAGAAAAGAATAAGAAAAAAAATGCTAAGAACGTACTTGCATATTTTCAGTATTTTGGATTTCCAAAGGGTAAAAGCTAATTCTTTTAGTTTTACAACATCAGCTAGAAAAGTTCTCTCTTTACCTCCTTCAATTGTTAACCACTTTAATTACACGTAAGGAATGAGTTTTAGAGATCTGTATCCTTAAATGTAACTGCATTAAATGAATACATTATTTTATATTACACAGTCATTTTCCATTAAATTAAGAAATCAATACATCTCTTTTAAACTTCCAAGTTCATTGAGTATATGTGAGGTTATCCATGGGACCATAAGACAAGGAATATTCACATTAATCACCAACTGTCTGTCACAATTAAAATCCATACTCCAGAGCCTTAAACCACATGCTCTAGGCACATTAAAAGCACTGGCTAGAATTCATTTCCTAAATGAATATAATGATGTCACCATACTTATTATCGCTAATCTATCAGGTATAATTTTAGGAATTTATAAGAAAATAGGTTTATTGGTGAAGAAAATTGGTGAATCATAGTTATTATGTATCTTGATTCCTACTATGATAAAATCTTATCTAGTAAAAAGGCTTAGAAATTTCACAGACAGCAAAATAATCTTCTTTTCCTTGTTTCTCTAAAAAATGATATATTTTAAAAAATTTAATATTCTTTTGCTATAGAGGTGTGATAAAATGAATGTTTTCACCCTCGGATGATTTGTCTTTTCCAAAATTCTCAATTATAAAGGATAAGATAAAGGCTTGTGATCAGGGTTCAGTCTTTTTGTATATTATCTACCACACTGCATTTCTAATAACACATTAATTTAATCTTATTCCTAGCAAGTCTATTGCCTTGGACATAGGGCAGATGTACTGGGCATATTATTTGGATAGTAAAAATATCTAAATGTATTGGCTGTTTTTCATAAAATATATCAATTAATTAAAAATTTCATTTAATTGATAAGTATAACAATTTAAAATAATGGAGATGTATAAAGAATATTTACTTGTCCCTCTATTCCTTCATTATTCCAACTATTCCAACTATTCCAATTATTATAAATTATGTGAATGCCACTCTCTGGAAAATACTGTACAAAGATATAAATACAGGCAAAACTGTGAAAATTCATCCACGTAACCTATAAGAATTAAGATAAGGACACCATTGCTATTAAAATGTTTACACTTAAAATAAAATCATATTTTTCGGCATTTAATATGTTGAAAACCAATACAACACCAGACCACATGTCTGTATAGATTTGGAACATTCATTCCCATGTTTGTTTCATATGATATTAATTTAACACGGACGTAAAAGGTAAGTTCTTGGAGGAACAAATAGTAAACAGGTAACAACAAAATCTTATAATAAGGTCTATCTGCAAAGTATTTAAACAATTCTAGGGTAGACACCCAACATGGGGAGGGGGGTTGCACAGGGATAGATGGCAGGCAACACACCGTTTCCACTGCTTGGATTCTGGAGTTGGACAGATCCGAATGTGCCTGTCTCATACACTATCTACATGATCTTGGTAAGTAACTTGCTCTTTCTCCATTTTCTTCACTAAAAAAAATGACAATAATATTAAATATCTAAGACAGTCGTGCAAAAAAAGTGATGATGGAATACATGGACAGCACTTCACATACTGACTCCGTGAGTGTAAAAGAAACCCTGTTGCTAATATTATTGCTGCTGTAATTATTTTGTTCAGTATCTCTGGTATTATTATTATTTATACATTGTATCTTCTCTTTTAACTTGTATGAAATTAATAGGTAGCTCCACCTCAAATTACTATTCCATGAAAGAGGTGAAGAAATGAGCTCAGACCATGTTGATGCCTTGCCTGAAGATACAAGCTGGAAAATGCCGGTTTAGAATTAATCACATTGCTTGACTCTGGGGCAGTGCCCAAAGCTCACTGGGTAGGGTGCCAGCCACATGAACCAAAGCTGGTGGGTTCGAAACCAGCCCCAGCCTACTAAAAACAAAAAAAATAGCTGGGCACTGTGGCAGGTGCCTATAGTCCCAGCTATTTGGGAGGCTGAGGCAGGAGAATCGCTTAAGCCCAAGAGTTTTGAGGTTGCTGTGAGCTGTGATGCCACTGAACTCTACTGAGGGAAACGAAGTGAGACTGTCTGAATAAAATAATAATAATAATGAAGTTGCTTGACTTTGTCCCTGCTTTTTCAATAACTATAACTAAACTATGTTATAGAATGAATCCTACAGTCATATTTTACAATCTATGGATTACCTTGGTGGTTGCTTCAGAAATTTCTAAAAAATACTTAGAGCCCTTGGAGTGAAATAATAATATGTACAACTTGCTCCTCATCTTCATTCTTATTCACAATTTCTTTCCTTTCCATTGAGTCTGGAATGGTGCCTTCACTAATACCCATCTTCTGTTGCCCTGAAAAGTTTCGTCTTCGGATCCCATCATTATCCATACCAAACGTCTTACTCTACTGATTCACAAGTATTTTAATACTCTGATATTTAGGAAGCCTGAACACCTAACAGTTATTAAATATTGTAAATATACTTTAAAAATCCTAAGGTGGATATTTTGTTACCCAAGTGCAAATAAACACTCATGGGCTGTGCAGTCAAATAGAAGGTCTCTGAGAAAATTGACTAGTTTTAATTAATTACCTCTTGATTAAAGCCTTTTAATTATTTCCAATGGACAATATCTAAAATTATAATTTCAAAGAAAGGATACCATGAAATTATACATTTTTTTGTAATATGCTTAGATGTAACAGCAATGATGGGTCAAATAGAGCAATTAAGCCCCGGGTTCTATGTTTTAATAGAGCATGTTTCATCTTCTAACCTCAGAAAGAACAATCTGATAGTATAAAAAGTGTTTTTGGTAAGTTGCATGCCTGACTCATATTTTTTCCAAGTCATCAGAAGAGATCATTGTACTGCACGCTAGTTGAAATAGAGACTGCAAGATTGCGATCTGTTACAATGCTTTCGTTCTAATGAATTTATGAAACAATTTTTAAGGGATGCTAAATATTTAGCAATAAAAAAGGACAATGTGTGAATGTTATAGAGCAAATACTGACTTCAGCTTTTAAAATTATCTGATTATATACATTATTCTCTTCCAAAGATCTTTAAATAAAAGCATGTATTTTCCAAAAGAATTTCTAAATGTAAGTCTTGAAACATGATGATTGATGATTGTTTCAAATTTTGAGAAATCTGATAATTGTTTATACTAGGTCTTATATCTGATTTATTAGATAGAATTAGGAAGTTTCTGCTTGTTAAATTTGTGAAAGGTTAAACTTAGGACATATTCCACTGTAGAACAAAGGCAGCAGTTACTTGTAATAGTTTTCTTTCATTCTGGTGGTTTTTGCATCTGACATTATGACATGAAATCCATCAGACAGTGAAACAGAAAGGAAAAAAAATCTCTAAGCATATACACTCATGGGCACATAAATCAAATACAAAGTCTACAGAGTTAAAAAAATATGAATCTCTTTACCCAGTAATGGAATCTCCTTGAATTCCTTAAATCAATAGTTCGCTGAACTTGAAGAACAATTTTTAAGCACCGGCACATCCATAATCTGGTTTATGCAGTGTGCTAGAACTTATTAAGTAGGAAAACGTAGTCTGCTAGTAAAAAGGCCTTTACGATATACAGTGATTAACGATAAGACACTTACGAACATCAAAATTTCAGAATATCCCTGTCATCACATAAATATTTGTGAACATAGCCTAGATAATTCATAATTTAGGAAGAAAATAAATAGTTTTGGTAAAACTTCAAAAAGCATAAATATATTTTTATGGCATTTCAAAATTAGACAACTCTTATTAATATGTATGCTTGCTTTACACTTAATACAAAAAGTAGACAGAATTGCCACATACCCAATAATGGTCCCTAACATGGTAAGGTGTACTCCGTAGTAGTTATTAAGAACTTTGCTGCCTTTCTAGATTCAGACTATTTAACCATTTGCCTAAAGTGGAATTAGCTTCATAGGAAGACTTTCTGTAAAATTCTAAAATTTTTGTATTTTTAATGTTTTTACTATAATATTAATTTTGAAGCAAAAAAATAGATTATTCTGAATAGTTAGGCAAAGAATGACTTCCCCCCCTAGTTTTGGTACCCTCATTAGTATCTTTCACCCCTCAGGAAAAAAAAAAAAACCTATTACTAACTTGTCATTGTTATTAACTAGTAAATTAAGAATTTTGCTCTCAACCAATTAAGAAGAATAATTCACGGCTATACTTAATACCATCCAGTGAGATAATCTAGAAACACAAAGTTTTTCCATAAAAAAGCAACTGAGGAAACACATCGGCTTCTACTTTTTTCTACAGTTTTCAAACTGTAATGAATTTTTTATTATCTTTCATTTAATTCCATGTAGGTTTATTCTTGCTGATAACATGATCTATTGTTCTCTGAGCCATGCTGAGATTGCCATTTCTTAAGCAGACAGCACTTATTGGAAATTAAACCTCTACTAATGTATTATAATTATTACTGGAGGGTAATTTGCTGCTCCAGCAGGGAGTCACAGCCAATGTGATGGTAACGTTTCTTCCAGGGAGCTGTTAATATTTCTTCTACGCTGAAATCCCACATAATGGATCTTGCCTAAGGCTGATTAATGATTTCAGAGCTGGAACAGTGATTTGTAGCTAAATCAGTCCTCACTGGAGGAGATTCGGGGTTATTTCAGTCAATACTGTTAAATAAGTATAAACAGCAACTTCAGTTAACACACATGTAATCTAGTAGGTAAAGAAAGAGTAGCAATAAAAGGAAGTAAATAATGGTAATACTGCAATTTCTGCATTTAATTTACACTTAGAACAGATACAGGGAAGAAACACTGCAGTGTCATCAAACCCATGGAATTACTTCACTGCAACATATTTTTCTGCATTGAAAAAGCAATTTCCCAAACAAGTAAAAGCAAATTGAGCTAAAGTGCCTAAAATAAATCACCATCTTTTCCTCCTTTCTTTCCTTTATATCACCTTCCTCGCTAAAGAAAATATTGGACAAAAACTTGCAATGAAACTTGTGCAAGAAGTATTTCTGGTAGGGAATAGGTTTTGTGTAGGGTAATACCCTCCAAGCTTACAGAGACCGAATATTGCACACGCTGTCCAAGCTCTAGGGATTTTGTCTTCCCCTGAAATGATGCCGGGCATAGATGTTGCAAGAAATAACCTTGAGATCTCTTTGCTCTGAGGCATAAGGAATACATAAAATCAGGACTCTGTGGTCACTAAATTAAGTTTTCTTCACTACCATACAGTTGATATCAAAACAAAGGTAGTGATACAGCTGCAGTTAAAGACACTGTTTGAAGACTTTAATGTGCGCCTTCAAAGTTATACTTTACCAACGGTCTTCCACTGTGCCAGTGATTTTAAACATTCTGATTTGCATTTTTGTTTGCAATCACTGATGTCTGGGTAACAAAATTAATTAATAATCAGTTTATTAATGATCATGTAAGAGAAAGAAGAAATGCTTGGGGAGGTGTTAAAAGCTGGAGGGCTAGACATATGCTCAGTGTGAGCACAGCTATTAGACTGATTGATGAACTCAAAGTGAGAACCGCTAAATAATATAATTTTTTTAATTAAATCATTTATTTTAGGACTAACCTGGTTAAAAAATTGAAATAAGATAAAATTACATCAACGCTCTTATTCCCACCTCTGTCCCTCTCCCTCCCCTTCCCCCTGACTTATTCTCTACTGATTCACACTTTTTTTTTAATTTTTTTTTTAATTAAATCATAGCTGTGTACATTAATGTGATCATGGGGCACCATACACTGGTTTCATGGACCGTTTGACACATTTTCATCACACTGGTTAACATAGCCTTCCTGGCATTTTCTTAGTTATTGTGCTAAGACATTTACATTCCACATTTACTAAGTTTCACATGTACCCTTGTAAGATGCACCGCAGGTGTAATCCCACCAATCTCTTGGTAAAATATAAAAGATGGGCTGACACTTATTCTTAGGTTTTCAAATGCCTACCAAACTCTGGAGTTACAGAAATCTCTCAAAGAAATATCAATGTATTTTGCAACATGAAAAATGAGCTTTAACAATTGGTAGTATGCTTCTATAAATAATATCTGAGTTTCTACATTCAAGTCTTTGTACACTACACATCCTTTTTGCTCACACATGATTTTAAGTGCATGTACACCCACATGCGTTACTTGTGGATTTTAATCTTCACTAATCACATCAAAACAAAACAGTTTTTTATTTAATAGGCCTAGATATGACACTTGAGCTTTTTCTCCAATAAGCTTAAGAAATGACAGGCAAAGAGGAAAGTTTCTCCCTTAGATAATTAATTTTGTTGTCTGATACTAGATCATCAATAAAGATCTCTCACCATATTTTATTGTGGTAATTTGAAGCCAAACTTCTTGGAATCATAGACCATCAGGTTATTTTTTTAAAGAACTTATTAAAATATAGTTCACATAATACAGTATTTGCCTATTAACATGTACAGTGATTTGGTTTTTGTATTAATATATTCACAGTTATGAAAGTATCGCCATAATCCTTTTTTAGAATATTTTATCACTGAACCTATATCCATACTCCTAATCCAAACCCCACTTACTCAGAACTAAACAGCCATTGAGCAACCTTATGTCTTTATAACTCTGCCCATCCTGAACAACGCAATACAAATGGCCTCATATAGAATGTGGGTTTTCTGAGGATTATTTCACTTGCAGTGTTTTCCATTGTTATAACACATAGCAGTATTTCATTGTTTATATTGCAAATGATATCGCATTGTACGGGCATAACGCACCTTGTTTATCCACCTGTCCGTGGATGGCCATCCGGGCTGCGGCCACACTTTCACTATTCTGAGTATTACTGGCGAACACGCGGGTGCAGCAGTCGTGTGCATGTGGGTTTTTATTCAATCTCTTGTGTACACGCTTAAGGGTAGAATTACTGGGTCATCTAATAACCCTGATCTGACATTTTGAACAACCCCAAACCTTTTTCAAAAGCAGAAATGTTCTCCTGAGCCATGTATGAAGATATCCTTTTTTCTAACATTTAATTCCATATTTGTCCTGGTCTTTGGTTTGATTATAGTGATCCTTGTGCATGTGAAGTATACTATGCTGCGGCTTTGATTTTCATTTCCATAATGACTAAAGAGATGGAATATCTCTTTTTCTGCTTAGTGGGCATTTCTATGCCTTTTTTTTTTTTTTTTTTTTTTTGAGACAAAGTCTCACTTTGTTGCCTTTGGTAGAGTGCTGTAGTGTCTTAGCTCATAGCAACCTCAAACCCTTGGGCTCAAGAATTCTCTTGCCTCAAACGCCTAAGTAGCTAGAACTACAGGCACTCAACATAACGCCCGGCTATTATTAGAGATGAGGTCTAGCTTTGGCTTAGGTTGTTCTGGAACCTGTGAGCTCAGGCAATCTGCCCACCTTGCTCCCAGAGTGCTAGGATTATAGGCACGAGCCATCACGCCCCGCTATGTCTTCTTTGGAGAAACATATATTCATATTCTTTGCCTATTTTTATTTTTTCCTTTTTTGATTTAGGTTTCTTTTATATTCCAGATACACATCCCTTATTACGTACTTGATTTAAAAATATTTTCTCCCATATTGTGGGTTGTCTGTTCACTTTATTGACGGTGTTCTTTGATGCATAAATACTTTTGATTCAGATAAAGTTTAATTTATCTTTTTTTTCTGTCATTTCTTCAATTTAGTATCATGTCCAAAAATCCTGGCTGATTCAAGATCATCAGATGTACTCCTACACTGTCATCTAATAATTTTGTATTTTTAATCTGTGATTGATTTTGAATTATTAATTTTTAAATATTGTGAGGAGTCCAAGTTTATATTTTACATTTAGGTAACCTGTTGTTCCACTCCCATTTGTTGAAGATTCTGGATAATTAGTCTATAGTAATGAACAATATACTTGCCACTTTTCAACTTCAGTTTCTTCATTAGGAAGTGAGAATAATAAAAAATAGTTATTCACTGAGTTGTTTTCAGGATTGAATCCAATAATTAATAGAAAATATGTAAGATTGAATTGAACACATAGTACTTTCACCTGCATTTCAGCCTCTACCAGATCTCCATCAGTTATCTTTACCAATTTCTGTCACATACAAATCCTTTCACTATATCACTTGATGTCACATAAAGTATTCTATTGTTAAAAATACCCTTTTTTTTTTTTTGGCTTGGAACCCATAGCACAGTGGTTGTGGCAACAGCCACATACACCAAGGGTGGCGGTTCAAACACAGCCCAGGCCAACTAAACAACCGCAACAAAAAACAGTTAGGCGTTGTGGCGAGTGCCTGTAGTCCCAGCTACTTGGGAGGTTGAGGCAAGACAATATCTTAAACCTAAGAGTTTGAGGTTTCTGTGAGTTGTTATGCCACAGCACTCTACCAAGGGTGACAATGTGAGACTCTGTCTCAAATAAATAAATTAATTAAAAAAATACTCTTTTTACTTACTGTCCCCCCCAAAATCTTATCTTTATGTCACTTTCTCTCTTAGCTATTACTGAGATAACTGAGGTCATTCATGCTTAAAAATTAAGAATTATAAAACAATTTTATTCTTTAACAGAACTATATTGCCTTTATATGGAAATAAATAATATTGTATCCTAAAATCTCTCCCCACGTATTTTAACGTCTTGGAATAATCCTGTATTAACATGTACTCATGTATATATTAAAGGCTCTTAAAAGATAAGTGTCCTCTATTAATACAAAAAGACTGTCTGAATAAAAAAAATGTTAACTTATTTTCAATGATGGCATCAAGAAGAAAAGCAAATATAAAAGAAGGTAGGAAAAACAAAGGTTTCATTTGTGAAAAGAAACAGGTTTCATTTGTGAAAAGTTTTATGCCTCTTTGAAAGATGCCTCAAGACGGCAGTTCTCTGAACCAGGAGAAATCCATAAGTTAGTCTTGTGTATTACCATGACCGTCTCTTCCCACATACATGCATTAGAGTAATGTGTAAGTAGCATTTGGGAGATTCACAAGCATTAAATGAGATAGTGTATGCAGAAAGATGAAAAATATTAGATAAAATACTTTACAAAGTTGCAAGTTAATTCCAACTTGAGAGGAAAATAGGAATAATTTAGAGTTAAATTGTTATTTGAAAATATAAGCAAGATTATTTTTGACATATTTAAAACATTTTAAATTTTGACATATTTAAAACATTTTAAGTCATATGGGTATAACAATAAAAAAGTAATTACAAAATTATATGAATATTCAAATTTTTCTCACATCTTTTAAATTAAAAAAAAGGGTAAATTAAGAATGAAACATTCCAAATTTATCTAGTGCAGATTTTTAAAATCCCTTGGCCAACTAATCTTGGCTCCTGCAGTGATGGAACACTTCTATTTTATTACTTTCTCCATTACCAATAATACCATCTGGCAACCTGAGTGCTTTTCTCATCATTACAAGTCAGAGGAGTGTGTAATTATCTCACTGAAAGGAAACCCTCAAGAAGAGAAAATATAAAAAAAAAAATTGTTGTTGCATTAGATGAAAAAAGTGTCAAAATAAGTGGGATGCTGTATAATTTTATACAAATCTATAACACGTAAACAGAAACATTGCCAATGGAAGTATTTTTTTTATTTTTGTGAGACAGAGTCTCACTTTGTCACCCTCGGTAGAGTGCCATGGCATCATAGTTCACAGAAACCTCAAACTCTTGGGCACAAATGATCCTCTTGCCTTAGCCTCCAGAGTAGCTGGGACTACAGGCACCTGCCACAATGCCCAGCTACTTCTTAGAGATAGGGTTTCACACTTGCCTCCCCGAGTGCTAGGATTACAGGCACAAGCCACCGTACCCAGCTAATGGAAGTATAATAATCTATATTATGAATTATGAAAATATTATGTATAGGAACTTTTTGAAACTTTGATTAGAATTATATGGTCTCTACAAATCCTACTCTTGAATTAATTAGGAAAAGGGTGTTTTGAATGATAACAAAACTGCTAATTAATGTTTGTTTACTATTTAACAGGGTTGAATGATTGGTTTACAGTGCAATTATATAGCCTTCTTACTAAGTAAAGCTGTGAGAAATATTCATAGCATGAACTGAAAGGACAAGTATTAAGGGAGGGAGTTGTCCAAATACCAATTTTGCTCATATATAAATTGTAGGAAATTCAACAAGGTCATGAAATATTTTAAAGCCATAATCATGGAAAAATCAGAGACTCTGGAATTGGACCATGGGTCTGCAATTTATTACTTGTGTAATATTAATTTATTTGAGTCCTGGTTTACCAGTGTTAAATACTGTCATCATACCTATTATTTTGAGTATAGAACAACGACTTCCATTCCACAGAATATAATAGAGCCTCACAAATTTGTTCTCAAAGAAATCTTGCCCTTTAGGCCTTGAACCTTTGTAAACCCCATCCCTTATGCCTAGAATGCCCACAGCAGAAACCATTTGCCATGTTTTGTTAACTTTTTCCTTAAAGGCAAAGTTAAAGCTTCATTTTCTCCATTGTGTCCCTTGGACATTCATGTCCCTGGCAATGACTTTCACCCTTTCCTTAAAACCTAGCAAAGGCCCCAACACATTGTAAATTTTATTAAATATTAGTAAAAAATGTTAGTAAAAAACTACAAATGGAAGGACAAAATATAGGGAAAGACAAATATTAAAAAAAAAAAAGGAGCAAAAAGAAAGGAAAGAAGAATGGAATGAAGAAAAAAAATGTTTTTCCTCCTATCTCTTCACTTTCTCTCACAAACAGATGTCATTAATTACACGACATTTCAGCTGATTGCTTCCATGGCTTCCTCAGGTCATAGAAGGCAGGACTTTTGTTTAATCCGTCCCTACCATGGTGAAAGGGCATATAAGGTACAAGGTATTATAACAGTTTGGCAAAAAAGGAGGTACACATCAAAAATGGCAAATAGATTTTATTTTACATGCCAGCTCATAAAAAGAAAATACATTGACTGTCTGGATGCAACTGCAAATGGATTTTAAAGTTCAATCACTTGATTTCTACTAGGGGCCCCCACTGGGACTGGGATAGCGAAATTTAAGCTATCAGTTGTCACTGCACGCTACAGAATGATTAGAGTGTTTTTTTTTTTATGTCACAGTCTAATAATACTATAATAAACAAGCAATGAATGTATTAGCGAGAACCCTTGTGTAATTTCAGTAATGCTTTATTTTTCCTTTCCTTGTGTGAGCATAATGTGTTTGTAGATCTTGTATTACACATCAGGGTTAAATTTACCAGTTTTTCCTAGAATAAATCACTGCCTGCTGTTTCTCTTATTTCCTGCTTTTACTAACATTCTTTTCTTGAGTCTCAAGATTAGTAACAGATATTTCACAAGACTTGGGCTTGAATTTGTGTTTGGGCTTGGACAATCAAGGGTGTCCAAGCTTTTCTTTTCTGCCACATGTTGAAAAAATAAGAGTGGTCTTAGGCTACATGTTAAATATTCAAACGGTAAGAAAAGCTGATGAGCAAAAGAAAAGTTCCTGGGCACTCTTTTTGCAATATCTGACACCACAGATAAGCAAACCAGTCCTTAAATAATGTGCATGCTGCCCATGGGTCCCAGGGTGGACACTCCTGATGTAAACTCGTGTAAACATGAAACACTAAATATCGTTCCTAACTTTTGGTTTGCTCCCCTTTATTTCCTGTTTCCAGTATCTTTGAGAAATGTCTTAGGATGATTTAAGTGGCACAAGAGATGTCACTTGGCTTTCATTCATTCATTCTTTTATAAGAATGGTGTATGGCACATTGCTGCAAGCCACGTGCAGTGCTAAGAGTGAGAGAGACAGCGCTGAGCAAACCCAGCAGCATCACAAGTCTGTGAGCCTGTGTGGGAGTGAGGGGGGGTCTGGCCGCCGGGAGCCTCTCACCAAGCCAGGATGGGCATGGGAACCAATGAAGGAGGAAATAAAAGGTGAGGAAACTTAGATTGGGGTTTTATACTATTTCTTTCAAGTAAATAAACAACTTATTTTTGGGTACTTGTTCTTTTAGTTAAAAAAAGATCTTCACAAATTTGGAAAACATTTATTTCAAAATAATAAAATAAATGTCATTTATAAACCATCCACTCACAAACCCAATATTAAGTGTGATTGATTCACACATTGTTATATAAAATATATGTTTATGTATATACATTCACAACATAAAGAATGTCTTTTATGTAGAACTAATCTTATGCATTATTCTCTATAATTTATGAATGGAAGTATGTTTATCAAAGTTATACATCTTACATGTATTCATATACAATTCTTGGGTATTTGCTTTTTTATAACACATTTCTAGACTATTAATTTGTTGGTTACATAAGTGTACCCTGTTTCATAAATTATGTATCCATTCCATTATTTTAAAAGATTTAGTTCTTTCATCAGAATGAAATAATGATATGAGGGCTTTTAACCTTAGGACAAATGGTAAAATTAGAATTATTGTAGAAATGAGAAGGAACATTGTCAAAGCTTTGACTTAAAATGACGAATTACTTTGAGAATCTTTCTTACAACATCCATCCATAATTTTCTCCTTATAAAATCCTTCTATATCCCCAAACCTAAGAAAAGAAAACGTTACGTATGTTTGATTATGCTGTTGATATGATCTCAACTCCTTACCAACACACATTTAAATCTTCTTATAATTTTGACATAATTAAAATGGTTAAAATTTCTCTTAAACTGCTCCAAAATAATTAATTGCTTAAAACAAGTGCTAAATACTCCGCTGTTCTCCTAATTTTTTAGACGCCACATTTATCATGTGGTCATTTAATCTGTATTCTGGATCTGGCCTATTAATCTTTCCCCCCACTGGAGTATTTCTTTTCCTGTACTTTTCCTTAATTTAGGTTACTGAAGAGTGATAATACATTTTATATCTTCCTTTGGAAGAATGTTATATTTACAAAGATAGTATAGTTTCCTTCACCCCCGTTCACCTCACCTAATTGCCCTACTGCTAACATCTCCCATTACCACATTACATTTTAAATTATTTGTAATATGGTCTTCAGTCTTTGTTATTTCATGTTTTCTAGTTTTATCTTAATAATCACTATTTATTATTTTTAATGAAACATGGCCATAATTCAGATTACAATTAAAATTGCTTTGTATTTGATGAAATCTTGAGATGTAGATAATACATTTTAATGATATTGCAAAACTTAGTTTCCACATATTTAAATTTTTTTTATTGATCTTCTGGAAGATTTCATATATCTTTCTGTGTGATATATACATTTGTTGGTAAGGTCTTATTTTCTACTTTTTATTCAAGTCCTACATTATGAATTACATTTGTCTATTCCCCACACTAATTGGTAATTCTGTTAAGAATGCTAATTGCTATGTTAAACAGTTTGATGAAAATATTTCAAACTGTATATAAAACCAGCACATTGTACCCCATGATTGCATCAATGTACATAGCTATTATTTAATATAAATATATATATATATAGCCAACAGCCTTAATCAATACTATATCTTTTACATTCTATAATCTATAAATAATATTTATTTCTAAACCGTACCAAAAATGATTTCAATGTTAGCCCTTACAAAACATTATTCTTTCCCTTTTATTTAACTCTTGATTTTGCATCGAGGCATGTTAACATTAATGTAAAAGCAGCAATGTTCTCTTCCCCGTCAGGAATGGGTATGGGGTTCTGTCAAATAGCTTTAACACCTATTGGTAATAATACATTTAAATCAGTCCTTTTTTATAGACTAATACATATGTATTTTTAACATCTTTATTTTTCAAATTAATCCTAATTTGGTTAGTATGTGTATTATTATTAGTATGTAGTAGTATTATTGGTTAGTATGTGTTTACTACTTATATATACATGTAACCTAACCTCAATTTAAGTAAAATGCTTCTTTTGAAGGTATAGCCTTCTAACAGCTAGAATAACTTCCAAAGATGTTCCTTCATTGACACAATACATTTTTCAGTACACATTTCAAGAATATCTGTATGTCATCCTGGTGTTTTTAAAATAATAATGCAATGCAATGTTTTGTTGAATATTCTACATAGTACTGAAAAATTAGGATGCTAAGAATTTTCTTTCTTTTTTATTTATTTATTTTATTTTTATTTTACATTATTATTATTTTTTGCAACAGAGTCAAATTCTGTAGCCCTGGGTAGACTGCCATGGTGTTATAACTCACAGCAACCTTAAACTCTTGGGCTCAAGTAGTAATCCTCCGATCCTCTTGTCTTGGCCTCCCAAGTAGCTGAGACTATAGGTGCCAGCCACAACAAATCCCTGCTTAGTTTTTTTATCTTTAGTAGAGATGGGTTCTGACTCTTGCTCAGGCTGGTCTCCAACTCTTGAGTTCAGGTGATACACCTGCTTTAGCCTGCCATAGTGCTAGAATTATAGGCATGAGCCATCATGCCTGGCCTAGGAATTCTACTTCTACTGAAATAGTTAAGCTAACAGTAAAGCCTATTCCAGGATCTTGTTCTTCTGGCACTAAAACCAAGTGTGTAACTTTCAAGAAAAAGAAAAAAAAAAAAAAAAACATGTAAAACTCCTACCTTCCAGTGGGATTGTAATGATTTATGAAAAGATCTCTCCATTACCTTGGGCCATGGAATCCACGTTCAGGGTTAGATTCACACAGCTGTGAACCTGGAGAGTTCCTTGGAGTACTATGTTGAATGCTGTCATTTGATGACACATCATGCTACTGTAGTCTTTTATTCCCCACATGAACAATAAAGCAAATGATATTAGATTATAGAGAAGATATGATTTCCGGTGACAGGGTAAAGGGCTTGATGCAAAAATGCAATCAAGGTTAATGCAGGTTAAGATCAGAGCAAAACACTGCTGTATATAAAAAGAAACCTAACTATATTCTGAGGAGTTCATACTCTTAACAATTCAACTACACACACTTAAGTATTTCCTAATTTCTCTGGAAAATCATGGTGTTAATAAATTGTACCCTCTGAAATTTAATTTATTAAACCCCTAAACACCTTGTGACATTATCTCGAAATGGCTCCATTAAAGAGATAATTAGTTCATAAGGGTGGGGCCTTCATCCCACCCTTCTGTAGCCCTGGGTAGAATGCCATGGTGTTATAACTCACAGCAACCTTAAACTCTTGGGCTCAAGTGGTAATCCTCTGATTGTCTTGGCCTCCCAAGTAGCTGAGACTATAGGTGCCGGCCACAACAAATCCCTGCTTAGTTTTTCTATTTTTAGTAGAGATGGGTTCTGACTCTTGCTCAGGCTGGTCTCCAACTCTTGAGTTCAGGTGATACACCTGCTTTGGCCTGCTATAGGCATGAGCCATCATGCCTGGCCTAGGAATTCTACTTCTACTGAAATAGTTAAGCTAACAGTAGTTAGTTTTTCTATAGAACTAGTGTCCCTATGAGGAAAGGAAGAGATGCCCAAGATCTCTTTCTCTGCATATGCACAGAGAAAAGGCCAAGTGAGGACACAGGGAGAAGGTAGCAGTCTACAAGCCAGGTAGGCAGGCATCACCAGTAATCATCCTTGATCATGAACCTCGAACCTTTAGAACTGGGAGAAAACACAATAAATATCTGTTCCTAAAGTCATCCAGGCTGTGGTATTGCCTGAACTGACTCATTTCCATTTTAGAAAATGTAATGTAGGTCACATTCTTTGAATGTCCATATAAACATGGGGAATTTGCTAGGAAAAGGAAGCTCTACTGATTCATATAATTCCAAACTCAACTGGGTGAAGAAAATTCACTACAGGCTGAAAACCCTTTGGAAAGTTTATATTAAAGATCACAACATGCCATTTTCATGAATGACTGACAGGATGATTCCCCTAAGCAAGGTAATCTTAAAAATTTTAATCAATGTCATTCTCACCTACAATGTGTATTATTGTAAAGCATTATATCTAGCTATACACAGTCCCTAGATGTATGAATGTTGTGTGTGTGTGTGTGTGTGTGCAAGAAAGAGAAAGAGAGATTTAGATAATTATTAGATATCTGTAAGTTTGGTGGGTAAAGGGAGATGGGCTTTATTCTTTAACAGTGAAATGTAGTTTCATTTCAGGAATATAAAAAGCATACATTAAAGTATTAAGAGAAAAAAAGAATGACGACCTATGTTTACATATAAATCTAGTCTTCATATCTATTTGTGTGTGTGTTTTATCCACATTTCTTATCAGTACAAAAAAGTTGTGATTCTGTGAACAAAATGCATGCGAGTGTATTAATCTGAAAAATAATTTGGTAATATTAGTAATCTGAAAAATAGTTCTCTAAAGCAGTGATGTAAAACAAAGAATAAAAAAAAGGCTATGAGCACTAACATATTTCTTAACATGTGCATCAAATGGTATAAAAGCAACAAAAGGAGATGGTTCAGATTGACTTATATATCAGGTATGCTTTTTTCTGTAACACAAGGGTTCTAACTTTGCCCTCCCCCTTGATTTCTTTTCTAGAACATACCACTTATTAGTGATTTAGTAACTGTAAATATATCCTTAAAGTTGTGGTTAAACTTAAACTATAGGGTCACACAGGGCAACATTTATAATAATTCTTTACAAATTATACTAATACGTGTGTGTTAACCCAATTCAAGACAAAGTAAAATTTAGTGTTTATGGATTTCCCAATGGTCTTAAAATTTAATGATGTCTTCCAGCACCAAAAGGTCTTGCCATGAAAAATTGATAAATTATATGTTAACAGACAATAGAACCCCCTTTAGTAGACCTATTGTATCCTAAGAAGGCCTTATGGAAGCAATGCAAGACTCAGCGACTTTGCAGGATCTGGTCCCAAATGACCCCCACAAACCTTTGCCTAGATACACAACCATGATCATTCAAATGTGAATTAATATATATCAAACTCACAAGTGTAAATTTAAATATAAGGCAGTAGACATTATACGAGATATTGATAATTTTGTTTGAGACAGAATGTCTTCATCCTATAAGTAAATTCAAATGAAAAGCCATGTTATAATCAGATAATTTCCTAAAAAGATTAAATTCAATTCAGAGTAGTGGGAGTTAGATGAATCATAGTGATATTTATTACCAATAAGTTATGCCAATCTCATGCATCTACATGAAGTTGAGGAACATACTTCTTAATGTGTGCTTTTTTCATGTAAGAACTGCTAACATGTTGACAAATTTAAATTCTTCAAGAGATGCCCACCATACTTTTACCTTCTCAACATATCTCTTTATTCTTTCCCATTTTAAACATTCAGTGGACAAATGATTTGTATTAAGTGCTGGAGGTTGCGAATTGAATAATCTTTCTCTCTTTCTTATTTCCTGTCAGAACTCTGATTGTGTTTAGAAATTCTTCTCAACACTACACAGGTGTATGTCTTGAGGTAGGTGGCTCATTGGAGTCCTTGTTCAAATAGGTCTTTTAGTGGAGTATTTACTTATTTCCAATGATCAGTTTAAGCATAGTTATGTTATTTAACTATGACCTATAAAATGCATGTTGAGTAATTTTTGGTAACGGTTCCTTCTAAGGAGAGACCACATGATGAAAAGGGTTTCTTCTCCTGGTAAATATTGCTGGATTTGTATCTCCCAGGTAGAGATGCTCAATACACTGCTATACTAAGCCATTTTATTACTATCCTAAACATAGAGCATAGATTGGTGCCACTGGAGAAATGAAAATAACATAGATTGATAACATCATTTAGTTAGTGAATCCATTATTTCTAAGTCCTCTCTGCAACTGAATGCCCAGGTAAATGAGTCATAATCTGGCCTTGAACTATGAATTAGTTCTCAGTGTTGTTTATATTATAGCTACAAGACTTTTTAACAGAGAATTGTAAGATATTGTTAGGAAATTTCTATTCACATTTTTCTTGCCTTTTTTACTTAAGAAGAAGAAATATACCTGGGATTTCTTACTTTTCCTATGACTACCTTTTCTTCTCTTTTACCAGTTTATCTTCCTGGCTCAGTCATCAACACATGTTTCCTTTCCTGTCTACACACCTCTATGGCAAATCTGATCTGATTCAATGCCTTTGAGTGTATCCATATATCCAACACATGCAAATTTATTTCCCTAACTAGATCACTGTAGATGTTCCTGACTTTCTTAGCCCGCTACCTATGTGACATATCTATTTGTATGTTTGATAGTCATCTCCAATGATGACACACAATGTATCTACCTTTATTCTCCACGTTCTCCAAAAGTTTTCATATCAGCAAATGACACCTCTTTGATTTATAATCAATGAATAGCTCTATCTGTGAACATAACCTCAATCACCTTAATGCTTTCCATCTGCACAATCTTGAAAAGAGTCATTCATTATACCAGCATTGACTCTCAGTTCTATAGCAATAGGTTTTGAAAATAAAATCAGATTGTCACTCCCCAAATTAAAATGTTCAAAGAGTTCCAATTATCATGAAAATAAAATTAACCTTCTTCTAATCTCAAGGAAATTCTGCATAAGCTGGCTTTGCTCATCTCTGTAATTTCAGTTAAGACTGTATTAATCCTTACCTAAGCCTCTGGATTTCCTCTAGATTCCTAACATCTTTCATTCCCTAAAGTTTTGCAATTTATAACTAGTTTTAAAGCAATCTTAGAAGAACATTTTTCTCTAAGATCTTACCTATTAGGCTTATTCATGCCATTCCAATCTCAGTTCAATCATTACCTGTAAAAACTTTTCCCTGACTACTTAATTTAAACCATTTTTCTTTCTAATGCTGTCTAACAGGAGTGTCCAACCTGTGGCCCATAGGCCGAATGCATCCCAGAATGCCCATGAATGTGGTCCAACACAAAATTACAAATCTCACAAACCTACGTGAGATTTTTGTGACTTTTTTTGGTGGAACTCAATTGCATGGTTCTTGAGCTTGAATTTTGTAGGTGACAACATCGTGTCTCAGGTCTCAATGTCACTTAAAATAAACATACTTATGCTCTCACTATCTGTAGGCACATGGAGTCTTTTGGGGGTTTGGATGCAGCTTCTATTGTCTCATCTTTTAAGTTCAGACATTCCAACTGATACCATCAGACATTGCATGTGTGTTTTGTTGTTGGGAACCAGACCCAACAATGCTATGGGTTCTCATCCAGTGGCTTGGTGGGGTGAGAGGACATAGAAGAATGAAAAATAATAGTTAAGAGACACAAAGAGAAAGTTTAAGAGTAGATGGTGTTGGGGAAGCTGCAGCCCTTCTTCATTAGGCTTCCAGCATGTAGCTCTGAATTCCAAGCTAGCTGTTATTAGTTCATATACCAGTATTTCAATTATAAATCTTATGACGGCAAGGCAAACAATCCCATCATGATTCTTGCTGCACTTGCAATTTTCTAACTAAACTATCTCCTTAACTAACTACTTAATTGTATGTATTTACTTACAACTTTTATTGCTTTAAGATATTTATGATCTTAACACAGATTATGAATCAGCAACACAGTCCAGGAGCAGGCTGTCAGAGAAGACCCCAATTAGGCCATATACATAAATCACAAAAGTGACCCTTAATGCTCAGAAAGCTGACAGACTCTCTGGCCATTCCAAGGTGACAGAAGAAAAGAGATATTTTATCTCCTTATCTGATGTGGAGCAATCATTGCTGTGTTCAAGAAAGTTTAAACAGACTACATTCTCAATTCCCCAAAATCAGTCTCCCAGAGCCAGCAGCCCCACCAAGCAGAAAACCTCTGCAGCACCGTGGGGACTGGGGAAGTTCTAGCAAGACAGCTTTCAGAGCTTTGAAGGGGCAGGCCTCCAAACAGTGCATTGCACTGAAATGAGGGCTTTCCTGAATCACTTTTCTCCTAATTCTGTTTTTCTTTGCCCATTCTCTATAATCATATTCTTAATTCAATTCCTAATCTACTTATAACTAATAATTACATATTGGTTTCAAGCTTATAAAATCATTATTACTAATAATGCAAGCACATCAAGATATGACTCTTCCCTTAAGTCTTCCTACACACATCTGCATTTTTCGTGACTGGGCAAGCAACAATTATCAATAATATTTCAACTTACAATTGCAATATAAGTGGTTTAGTGTTATTTAGAAGTCAATTTACTATTGCAGTATAAGGGGTTTAGTGTTATTTAGAAGTCAAGTAAGAAGTTCTTATTTGATGATTAGGGTACTTCTACACATTGGTGGTGCCTCTCGCATCACCTGCTGTACTTTACAATCAGCTTTCTGCCTCAGCCTGTATTGGTAGCTGAGATGCAGAAGAACCGAAATCTTGCTTTTTATTTTTCTGTCAATTAATTTTCATAATAAAGGTAAACATAGTTCTTTATCTACGACTATTTCTTAATCTCAGTATGCCTTCTACAACATCTCAAAAGAAAACACCCCCCGCCAAAAGAAAAATTATCGACGAAGGGAAATTGTTCAATAAAACATAAATGGATGACTAGGAGGTAAATAGTAAGGTACTCTGCTTAATTTATAGGAATCTCTGCCAGTTTTTAAAGACTATAATTTGAAAATGCATGTATGCAAAAACATGCTGCAAAATTTGATGTGTGTGAGGATTATATCACAAGACAAAATAGTGGAACTGAGAAAAAGTCTGTCTTTCACCAAAAATATTTTTAATGTTACAACCCAGAGAGTTTCCATTGTAAAAGCTAGTTATGTGATAGCATATTAAATAGCAAAAAAATCAAGACCATTTACTGATGGTGAGTTTACTAAGCAATGATGAAAAACATGGCAGATATAATCTGTCTGAAAATGTGAAACATTTCTCAAATCAATTTGTATCACCAGACTATAGCTAGGCAAATTGAAGAAATTTGAAAATCTATCAAATGATTTTGGATAATGAAGCTGCTAATTTTAAGTGTTAGGCTTTGTCAATGGATGGTACCACCAATGCTACAATTATGGCTCAATTTGCCATTTTTATTAGAGGTATTGATGGTGAATATAATGTCACCAAATCAATGGCTTCTTTACTGCCATTAAAAGACACAGCTAAAACAAAAGATTTATACAAAGCAGTAAAAATATGTTAAAGTGATTTTTCTTGTCCCTTGTCAAGATATACTATATCTGGTATGGTTACTAATGGTGCCCTGGTGGTAATAGGTAACTGAGAGGGACTTGTAAAATTAATAGAAGAACATGCATATGTTGTATAAGAATCACGTGATGAAATGTCATTGCATGGTAGATTAAAGAAAATGTATTTACGAAAGCTTTAAAGATGGATAATATTATATAAATCATCCTCCAAACTGTGAATTTCATAAGAGCCAAGAGATTGAATCATCGCCAACTCCAGAAATGTCTCAATAGTATTGATACTGACTGTGGCCACGACATTTACTTTTCAGAAGTATGAAGGCTAAATAAAGGCCAAATGTTGAAAGATTTTATGATTTGAGACATGTTTTTGTTTGTGGTATCAAAAACCAAATTTATGCCAGAAGGTGTTGATGAAAACTGGCTTACAGATTTAGCATTTATAGTGGATTTAACCACTCATTTAAATGAGTTAAACATGCATCTTCAAGGTGAAAACCAACTTATCAATATAATGTTTCAAACCATGACAGAATTCCAAATGAAAGTGAAATTATGGCAAGTTCACATTAAGGCAAACAATTTTAGGCATTTTGACACATTTGCTAAATACAGTCGTGTGAACAGCAAAAAATATGCATCCTTGGTTTGGATTTGTTACAAGCATTTGAAAACAAATTTCAATGTTTCCAGAAAATAATCAATAGTTTGATTAATTTGGGACTACATTCTCAGTTGACGTAAATATCTTACCTGTCTAACAATTTTCAAATGGAATGCATAATGCTTCAATCTGGCATTCACCTTAAAAAAAAATTTGATTTTGTCTCTTACTAGAATTTCACAGGCCCTGTCTTCCTGGAGACAAATATCCCTCACTTCACAATCACGTCTCACTCGTATCATTGCTTTTTTGGCAGCAGCTACGTTTGTGAGCAACTATTTCAAGAACGAATTTAAGAGTTAAATTAGAACCCAAATATCTGATGACTTGAGAACTCCCTGAGAACTGCAGCTACTTCTATCAAACCAGATAGTGATGCATTCGTCTCTCAAACACAATGAAAATACTTGTCAAATTTTATGTTACCTACCTTTCTTTTAGCTTTATTTCTGATACAAAAAAATCGAAAACAAAGAGGCTTTATTACTTAGGCATGTACATTTTCTATATTAGTGCTCACAAACTTGGGACGTGCTCAGTGATATTAAAAGACTCTCCGAATGGGCCATTACATAATTAGGATTATTCTGTGAGGACTCTTTTCTTATATGTAGTGGCGGATATCACACAAATTATGCCCTTTGTTGTTGTTTATCCGCTTTTGTTTGTGTTTTTGTATTTAATGTGTGGCGCAAGACAACCCTGCTTCTTCCAGTGTGGTCCAGAGAGGCCAAAAGTTTGAACACCCCTGCTCTGTAACACCGTGCACGCCATCTTGTACATGGTTTCAAATGTTGGGTGGTTGTTTGTGTGTTTGTTTTTTGAGACAGCGTCTCACTCTGTTCCCCTAGGTAGAGTGGCATGGCATTATGGCTCACAGCAACCTCAAACTTTCAGGCTCCAGCGATCCTCTTGCTTCGTTCTCTCACGGAGCTGGGCCTATAGGCTCCCGCCACGGAGCTGGGCCTATAGGCTTCCGCCACAAGGCTAGGATAGCTTTTCTGTTTTTAGTAGAGACAGGGTGAGACTCCCTCTTGTTCAGACTGGTCTCAAATTCCTGAGCTTAAGCAATTCCCCACCTCCCTTCCTGAACTGGCCTCCCAGAGTGCTAGGATTACACCCAGGAGCCACAGAGCCTGGCTACTTTCAAATCTTATGGGGTTATAAGGAAAATGCTTTTATTAGAGACCTGATGGAGAATGTTGTTCCAACCCACTCCCAGTGTGTCCCCATCATTCCTAAAATCTCCCTGCCTTTTTTCTTCTGCATTTAAATTACTGACATCTGATATAATGAATAAGTCTTATTCATTGTGGATCTTCTATTATGAGACTTCAATCCACCTGATGGCTGGAATTTGTGTTGTATTCACTGTTGTATTACCACTATGGAGAAGGTATATAGAGCAATGATGAATGACAATAATTTATTTATCGTAAGAGTTCTATACAGACTGAATGAGTTAACATTAGACCAGTGTTTTCCATATGCTAATTGCTCAGTGTACAATGAATGTTATTCTGGGGCAGCGCCTGTGGCTCAGTCAGTAAGGCGCTGGCCCCATATACCGAGGGTGGCGAGTTCAAACCCGGCCCTGGCCAAAACTGCAACCAAAAAATAGCCGGGTGTTGTGGCAGGCGCCTGTAGTCCCACCTACTCGGGAGGCTGAGGCAAGAGAATCGCTTAAGCCCAGGAGTTGGAGGTTGCTGTGAGCTGTGTGAGGCCACGGCACTCTACCGAGGGCCATAAAGTGAGACTCTGTCTCTACAAAAAAAAAAAAAAGAATGTTATTCTGTTAGTCATTGATTTCACCTGTCTATGTGGAAAGACTTCAAGATTTCTTAGTCCTGGGGAGACCTGGACCCACTGGCAATGGTAAGAGGGACATTTATGAAGCTCAGCTTCCCCCATCCATTTAATTGATACAAACCACTGAAGGAAGGCAAATTCTGACAATCTCCAAAAAATTAGATTGTAATTCTTGCCTTTGTTATAGTCAAGTGCTTCTATTCCTCAGATACCTCCTATCTCATTTTCTGGCCTTTCTCATTTTTTTATATCCATGCTATACATCAATGATCGCTACAGTGCCCTCAGAAATTTCCCCTTACTCTCAGGATAAATTTCTCTCTCTTCCTTTCTTTCTTCCCAGTCCCACCCTTCTATTTGTATTGATTGATTTTTTAGGTAGTTACCGAGAATATGATACCTTTTCATATTTGAGAATGGGCTAAGGAGGAAAAATAAAAGAAGTTTCTTTTCCTTCTGGCTCAGTCTTGTCTACCAATCTAGTCTATTTATGCTTTTTATCCTGCATAACAAATCAAAAACTTGACAGCAAATAATAGGAGCCTTCATTTTCCTTTGCTGTTTTTTCTACTGTGTATTTATTTATTTATTTTAGTAGAAATATTTGGAAAAGTTTGAATGTTATCTGTTTTGGGACAGAGACCCCTGGTCTTCTGACACGATATAATTATCTTTTATCATCACCTTTTTCACAAAAACTTACCACCTGTTTTTACAATAGTAATAATACTTTGTTAAATGAATAAACTACTTTTTCAATAAACGATCTTTTTCTTTTCATTTTCCCTTCTCCGATTCAACCGAGCTGGCCAAGGCACAAAGATGTCTCACTCCTCTATGTTTCAATCCCTTCCTCAGAAGTCTTCAGTTACTTTCTAATTCCTGTGGCATAACTTCCTGTGTCTTTGACATTTATTACCATGTATCCATGCACACCCTAATCATTACTAACATTTCCAACCTTTTATCCTCAGTTTGTGTAAAAGCACTTCTGTTCCAATCCTAGCTATCTTTCAGCTATCAACCTATAGATCTGGTGCTATCTTTTTGAGTGATTTTAGAGATCTTTTCCCCACCCAGATACCACATAATCCTTGTCTAGCTAACCTCCAGCTGAAATGCTATTTCCCTCTTTATGAACAATATATCCTTATGTCATTTCTCTTTTCTGTGAATTTGATTTGTCCTAACATGCTATACCAGCAGAATGACATTTTTCCATAACTGTTTTTTATCTGAGGTTTTTTTTGTTGTTGTTTGACACTTTGCTAATAGAAACTATTCTAAAATGACATTTTACAATACTTAGCACATATTTTTCCCCAAAAAGGTAGGTCTCAAAATTAATTATTGATAGAAATTTTAATCAGCCCCTGTGTTTATAAAACAAGATATCGACATTTGACATCAAGGTGGGTGCAGGGATTGCTTATTGAAAAAAATGCTTAATCCTTTTTTTTATTTATTTTTATTATTAAATCATAGCTGTGTACATTATTGCAATCAAGGGGTACAATGTGCTGGTTTCATATACAATCTGAAATATTCTCATCAAACTGTTCAACGTAGCCTTCATGGCATTTTCTTAGTTACTGTATGTAGACATTTGTATTCTGCATTTAGTAAGTTTCACCTGTACCCATTCTAAGATGCACCGTAGATGTGGCCCAACCCATTACTCTCCCTCCACCCTAACCTCCCCCCTCCCTTCCCTTTCCTTGGCCCTTTCCCCATAGTCTTGTGCTATAGTTGGGTTATAGCCTTCATGTGAAAGCTATAATTTAGCTTCATAGTAGAGCTGAGTACATTGGCTCCTTTTTCTTCCATTCCTGAGATACTTTACTAAGAAGAATATGCTCCAGCTCCATCCATGTAAGCATGAAAGAGGTAAAGTCTCCATCTTTCTTCAAGGCTGCATAATATTCCATTGTATACATGTACCACAATTTGCTAGTCCATTTGTGGGTTGATGGGCACTTGGGTTTCTTCCATGACTTAAAAAAATGCTTAATCTTAAAATGATGGTTTAGTACTAAGGAAAATGTGGCAAAAAATTTTTAAGTGTATTCAGTAATGCTTTTTCATTGAACTTTATCTTTCTATGTCCAAGATAATTTAATTTGGTATTCTTTTCCTTTTTTTTTTTTTTTTTTTTTGGTTTTTGGCTAAGGCTGGGTTTGAACCTGCCACCTCCGGCATATGGGACCGGCACCCTACTCCTTGAGCCACAGGCGCCACCCTGGTATTCTTATTATATATCCATTAGTCAAAATAACTATTTTGAGAGAGAAACTATAAGACCAAAAATTATAGAAAAAAATAATAAAACTTTAAATGAAATCTAACTTTTATAAAAATTTTAGGGCTGTGTTTTCATCCCAAATGCCCCACTGCCTTTCCATTGGGTCTCCACAAAGAAAATAAATTCAGTGACTATTATAAATATGACATATATATCTGAATAAACATCAATATAACATATGTAAATACATACACACATACATGCAGCACACAAGGTTGGACAACTGAGTTTTCAATCTCATCCTAGAAAAAGTGCTACATACTTCATTGCTAAATATCCCTACAGCCACATTCAAAATACTCTCCCTGGGAAGATAGGCACTATTGACAGTGCCGAGTTGACTTTTCAAAGCACTTTTTCTAGGACGAGTTTATGAACTTAATTGTCAGAACTCATATGATGACCGTGTTGATGACCATTCCAGAAAATGAGCTCCAAAATTTCTTTGAAGGGTGAACTAGGCACTGATATTGGCAAAGGATGTTCTTTAAAGGTGACCATAGAGATATTCAGCAATGAGGTATGTAGCACTTTTTCTAGGATGAGTTTGAGAACTTAATTGCCTGACATTGTGTGTGTGTGTGTGTATGTATATGCAAACTCATATATATATATATATATACACATATACATATATATATGCTTTTTTTATTAAAATTTTTGGACAAATAGACTTAATATAACAGATGTATTTTGGGGTGGCTTCCCAGTGTAAAGCGACCTTCTTTATCGTGAGCTGTCTTCTCACCAAGGATAGCATACAGAAGTGGTCTTCAATCAAATACCTTTGCATATATGTGTGTGAGGCATGAGCTCTTCACATTCATGACTTGGGTTTGAATTTATAATATTTAGATTTTCTCCACAAGAAATTTTGAATTATCCTTCAAAAGCAATTAGATTGCATAGTTGTTGCAGCTGAAGATTGCTAAACTCGGAAACTTTGGGGGATTATTTTCTTCCATGTGTATGGAGAGCCAGTGAAAGTAGAAGAGAGAGGCTGTGGAGAGCCAACGCCAAGGTGTGTGCAGGGAGAGGAGGCGGCAGCGCCTGGCTGAAGGTGCCACTGTCTGGAGACCAAACTAGCCCTGTATGCTGGTGGGAATATCCACTTGCTTACTCCAGTTCAAGTCACTTTCTGATTTCTGTCATCAAATGTGTTTTCAGCCAAACCCACATTAGTTTGATACACTACTAAGGGAAATAACATAAAATATCAGGGACATGGCACTAGCATTCCAAAGAGCTGGCAGGAAACCTACAAGCAAGAAACTGTGAAAGTGTAAACCTTACTGTAAAGCTTCATTTGATCCAACTGGGTATTAGAACATACGACAGTTTTTGAAAAACCTGTTGCAACGATTGTAACAATAGTAATCATTAGAAAATCCAGAACTACCTCAACTTACAGGGAGAAATTATATGCGGTACTTTGGGAGAAAGTTAAAATAATAGTTTACCATTATTGTTAAGATACACCCATTAAGTTCTTTGGAGAACCATGAACTCAAATTTTTATTTATTTATTTATTTTTGCAGTTTTTGACCGGGGCCAGGTTTGAACCCATGACACTCGGTCTATGGGGCCACCGCCACACTCTTTGAGCCACAGGAGCTGCCCTGAACTCAAGTTTTATTTTTAGGTAGATATCCAACTTGTATTATCATGTGAGTGCTTTTTATGCTGGGCCTTTCACTTCTTTGGAGAGATAATTTTTTTACACGACCATATAATTAGTTTTCTTTTGCCTCGTCTATTATGGTTTGACTTAATCAAACTCCACCTCCCTTTCACCCTGTTAGAAGTCAGCCAGGCACAATGGCCCACGCCTGTAATCCCAGCACTCTGGGAGGCTGAGGCAGGAGAATCACTTGAGCTCAGGGGTTCCAGACCAGCCTGAGCAAGAGCAACACCCCATCTCTATTAAAAATAGAAAAAATAACCTGGTGTTGTGCTTGCCTGTAGTCCCAGTTACTCATCTACTTGAGAGGCTGAGGGAAGAAAATCACTTGAAGTCAGGAGTTTGAGGTTGTGGTGAGTTAGGCTGATGCCATGGCACACTAGCTTGGGCAACAGAGTAAGACTGCGTCTCAAAAAAAAAAAAAAAAAAACTAAAGAAAAAAGAAAGGAATGAATATGAACTGTTCTCATTGATCTATTAAAAAGTCTAACTGAATGAACTAGAAATCCCTGTCATGTTTTATAAAACTAGATAGATATAGAAGGTCTATATCTACACTGCTTGAATTGTTCCTTTAATTTAGTACCTTATAGTTCCCCAAAACACAGAAGAAGGAATGGAGGTGCAGGGAGATTAAATATACTTGCTCGGGACTACAAAGCTAATAAATGGTTGACCAACAAGGATATTAACAAGGTCAGTAATATATACTTACTGTTTTTCTACCAGAAATCCAAAATCATGTAATCTCGTCCTCAGCTCAATATTCTCTGGGACATTGGTGGCAAAATAAACTCTCTGGCTACCAACACTAACAAAGTACCCTTTTTGCAGAAATAATGGGTTGTGTTCAGAAAATAGATACACAAAGATAAACACACACACAAATATACCATTCACAGACATGCATTTTTCCAAAGGAGGAAACCTAAAATGAGAATTTATTAAAACACTTTCTAATGTTACTGTGTATTCAGGAGGAAAAAATAGAGAACATGCTTCATGTTCAATAAATGGTGCAATTGAAAAAATAAGGCTATGCATACCACCAAGGGAGAAGATAATTACTTTTTTCTTTTTAATATGCACAGAGGGATAAGGAGATATAAGAAAATGAAAAAAGAAGACATTACCACATGGTTTGGTATTTAATCATTCCTTTTATGTGTTTATTAATACGACTAAAAATGATGATTTCTTTAGCATTTTTTTTCTTATTCTAATGGCATACTTAATCAAAATGCTATAATAAGTTGAATGGAAAGGTATTTCTATTACATTCAGTTATATGGTTATATGTATTTTCCTTGAATAATAGTCACAAAATATGATATGACATATGTTATTTACATCATTTAATTTTGGAATGGTTTCAGATAGCTCACAAAAGTACTTTACAGAAATGGTACCTCAAAGTGTTAAATGAGTTTTGGGGAAAAAAAAAACCACTTGAGATAAATTGTGGTTCGCTCTGATTACTTAGTTCTAAGAGCTTTAACTAAATTAGCAGGTTTTCACTGGCAAGTATCAATACCCAACCCATTTAATATTTACCATATTTTGCATGTATTTGAATATATACATATACTATAGATTTACATGATTCTAATAATGATAAAATTACTTCAACTTATAGTTATTAGCTTGGTTACCTTTAAAGAAGATTGGATATTAATATTTTCCAATTTAGTATTTATAAATATATCATACTAAAGTGTATATGGGATCATTTTTAAACATACAAATAACTAAGAATGCAAAGAAAGGAAGAATATCATATATAACAAACTATACTTTGGTATATAATTATTTATTATATTTTATTCATTACTGGGATTTGTCTTACTTGGTCTTATACCCTAATTCAATTTCAAATTTCGGCTTTTCCCTTGACATGAGTTCTGTGAATTTGAAAAATGTTATATATCTCAGTTAGAACGTATATAATATTTAATTATTTTAATGTATCATAGTTTAATTACCATGAAGAAATACTTGTTTTGAATATACTGCTACTATAAATATGGCTACAATCAATACATTTAATATACATTTTTATTACATTAAATTTTCCTATTTGAATCATTGAGCCAAAAGTTTTGGCATTTTCAATGCTGCTTACAGGTATTAAAGACAGGGAAACCATGGTTTTAATTACTTTGTAATATGTGGTTCCATACTATTCTTCTTTTTTTTTTTTTTTTTTGCAGAGACAGAGTCTCACTGTACCGCCCTCGGGTAGAGTGCCGTGGCATCACACGGCTCACAGCAACCTCTAACTCTTGGGCTGGCGCGATTCTTTTGCCTCAGCCTCCCGAGCAGCTGGGACTACAGGCGCCCGCCACAACGCCCGGCTATTTTTTGGTTGCAGTTTGGCCGGGGCTGGGTTTGAACCTGCCACCCTCGGCATATGGGGCCGGCACCCTGCTCACTGAGCCACAGGTGCCGCCCCATACTATTCTTTTTATCACTATACTTATACTGGGGCAAATCTCAGTTTCATAACTTATTACACTCTGCCTAAGAAAATAAATTTAAACAGAAATAAGACAGGCTCATTTCAAGAACATATTTCACATCCAAGGATCTAAATACAAAGTGTCTTTGCTGCTATAACATTTTTCTTCAGCAGGGTCCCCCTGGAACTTACCGTGCATCTGGACTCTCATTTTGGATGCACCACTGTGAATTGGCCTTATTACAACCTAATCACACCCCACCCACATTACACAGCAGAATGATTCAAGAAGACACAACATTAAGCCTACTAAATATGCATAAATCCCTTCAATTAAAACTCTGCAGGATTGTTTTCATGTTGAACACAGACTAATTGCTAATGTCCCTTAACTGTGCTAATGTAATCATTTGTGCCAATTAAATTCTTCTTTGTAAATTTTTCTCTGAAATTTTCACTGTGAAATAATAGGAAGGAAATGCCTTCTATATTACAATAATCAAATGTTAACTATGATTCACCCTCACTTCAATATTTACGCTGTTATTTAGTGTCTTTATTTTAGTCATTTGTGTATACCGTCTTCTGTCTATAGACATTCAGTTCACTTAGGAAATAATGGTATTTTAACTGTTCGAACTACCATCAGTGTCATTTGTGATAACAGAAACAATTAAAAAATCTCAAAAACAAAACAATTACATTGGTGGAGTCCTTAAAAATTTATGGACTTAATGAGAAAAATCAACATTTTTCAAAAATTTATTAAAACTACAGGTTTTTCACTTATGACATGGGCTACTTTATTTTTTAACTCCAGTCTCAAATCTGACATCAAATGCCCTCATTAATTTAAAAATAAAAAATCAAAATGTGTGAATCCCCCATTCTCTGTTGCCACATATTTGATGGTAAAGTATGGTTTCTTATAAGTAAAAATTAGTAATAAATATATTCTGGGAAATATTTTTTATCATATAGGTATGGAAGGCATAAAACAATTAGTTTCAAAAAATATATACTAGCTTGGGGAAAGTATAGTTCTTTGGAAAGGAATGTAGTCTTATTTTCAGTTTTTAATTGGCTCTGTAACATTGATAAAATAAAGCCAAATCTATACTCAATAAAATGACTTGTCCTAAGTCACCATATTTTGACTATTCCCTATAATATGGTGGGGTGAAAGTGAGTCTCTATATATGTTAACAAATAGTCTCTTCCAAATAAACTCATCCTTATCTCAGAAGACACCGTGTTTTGAAATGGAAATTATTGCCAAGATCTATTCCCTCACTTTGTCATTCAAGTAAATTATTCATTCAATATTTCATTTATGACACTGATACATATTTACAGTTCACTCTATGCTGGGCACTGTGGTGAGTAGTGGAGACATAAATTTAGGTCTAACACAAGAGGTTCACACCGTTATGGCACAACTAATCAACACAAACATCTACAGAGAGGTACGCACTCTCCCAAACTCACATAAATGTAAAATAACAACTCATCTAAAAATCTCTGCAGTTGTGCTAAGAAATTCTAGGAGGAATTTCATATAGAACATAAAATCAGAAAAATGTGTCTTAAGGAAGTTTTGACCACACTGAGGCTGGAGGGATGTGAGAAAGAGAACAAAGGGGCAAAAGGGAAAGCAGGGTTATGGTGTTTGTGAAAAGACACTGGGGTGAAAGGATGAATGGCGACCTTCAGGCCAGTGCCGACGAGGGAGAGAGGATAGCCCACCCTGCGTGGAGTGAGAACACCCCTAATATGCAATCGGAGGCCATGCATGTGGGGTTGGAGTTAGTTTGGATGGATTTGATGCCATAATATACTACAATCTATACTAAACTTATTATTATAACTTATTATATATAAAGATAAGAGATATTTAGGGTGAAATAAAGGGAAATATTTATAATAAATGTAGAATTAGGTTATGTTTAGTTCTCTATTAAATCATAACTGTGTACATCTGCACATTTATGAGGTACAATGTGCTGATTTGATATAAAATGAGAAATGCTTACATCTAACTGATTAACATAACCGTCTCCTTGTTTAATTATATTTTGTGATAAAAACATTCATACTCTATTCTTAATCGTTTAGAAATGTATCATTGCATTATGCACATTAGGTTGGGTCCCCCCCAAACCCTCCCTCCTGCCTGCCTCTCCCTAGTCCCCTTCCCTCTCCCCTCCTTCTTTCTGGACTATAGTTTTGTTTTACCATTCCTATGAATGCGTAGGTGATTATATACTGATTTCATAGTAGTATTGAATACAATGGATACTTTTTTTTTTTTCATTCTTGAGACACTTTACTAAGAAGAATATGTTCTAGCTCCATCCAGGTAAACATTTTGCTGTTATAGAGAAGCAAAAGTGTTAACTGAGCTGGGCAGATTTCCAAGTACGACATTAAAAAGGACCAGATAACCTAAAAACGTCCTGGATACTGGAAAGGAAAAGCATCTAAAAATGCTTAGATGAGATGGAGGTGGCCAAGTGGGTAAGACCATGGACTGCTAAAAATGCTTAGATGCACATGTTCATGTAATTGAGTTCTTAAGAAATTCAGGAAAGTTCTCAAGAAGCAAGGGGCTGCTGGAACTGCTGCCGCCCTGTGGTCATTGTCACAGGCAAAACCTAAACACAAAGAGGGATGCTCAAATATAAAAACATGAGGGTGGCTGGGGTAGATTTCCTACTAACAGTGAAGAAAACAGGACAGCTAGTCTGTCTCCTACAGGTCTTATATGATAATGGGAAGAGGGAGAGTTCCCACAAACTGAGAATTCTTCAATGCAGGCCAGTGCTATGAGATTTGAGAAAGAAAAATAATGGGAAATAATAATTCAAACAAATGATGATCACAAGACAAACTGTTTCAATAAAGAAGGCATATTTGTCACAAAAGAGTAGATAAAACTAGGCAGAAATATGCAGAAAATTAAAATGTGTATGCACCTGAAAAATAACCTGGAAATATGAAGAATAAAAAAATGGTAAAATTGTAGCAGCGGTTGAGCCATCCTTGATTTTTTTTTGCAGTTTTTGGCCTGAGCTGTGCTTAAACCCACCACCTCCAGTATATGGGGCTGGCACCCTCCTCCTTTGAGCCACAGGCACTCAAAATGTATATTATTTTATATCTCTATTTCATATGCAAGTCTTTTTTTCCCCATAAGCAAAGAACTCAAATTGATTTCAAAAATACAAAGTGACTAATAGATACATCAAGCTCCTGGTTTTGAATTTGAAAACTTAAAGTTATGTTTATAATTAGTTTTTCTTCAAAATCTAGTCTAAGACTAGAATAATAAAATATATTTAGGTTTCTTTAAAGTAAGGGTTGACAGGCAGCACCTTGGCTCAAGGAGTAGGGCGCCGGCCCCATATACCAGAGGTGGTGGGTTCAAACCCGGCCCTGGCCAAAAACTGCAAAAAAAAAAAAAGTAAAGGTTGACTTTCAAAACCTATTTTCATTCATTAGCATTTGGAATAATCCCAACACATAACTAATATTCAGATTATGACACAGGGGAAAGGACACTGTCACCAGAGTAGCTAAGACAGTAATGGCTGTTGACAATTCAGGTACATGATGATTTTCAGAATAAGGTTTCTATAAAAGTACCATTCAGTTGGTTTTGTGAAAATGCTTCATAATGTTCTTTATCTCAGCTTTTGGGGATAACAGTTTTTTTGCATAATGTACACAATATAACTACGATGTCTTCCAGCTTCAGATGCAATCGAATATGAGGAACTTGCCATGGAGAGACAAAACAAGAACTGCCTCAAACAACTGCTCATACCCTCCTGTCACAAAATCAGAATTTTGGAAGTCTCCTTCACAATCAACTGGTCTTTTGCTTATTCTAGTTAATAGTGTCAGTGGAGAGGGCGTGATATTCCTGGCCAGGAGTCTATCTGGATTCTGCCACTTGAAATTATCTGCCCATGACCTAATACAAAAATAGCCTCACAAGATGGTTGAGAAGGTTAAAAATATAATACATGGTAAAGTTATTGGCTTAATTATTTGCATCTATTATTTGCTTAATTTCTCTTTCGTCTCTGTATATCATGCATGAATATCTTTTGCCAGCCGATTAGACTGTTAATGTGATTTGCCAAATAAATATTCTTAGGGGATTTTTTGTTTGATTTTCTCAAATAATTTGTCAACTTAATTCTTTTGGGAAAAATAGAAAAAATTGCTTGTGAAATAACAAAAGAGAAATCAAGAGTTAGGTAAACTGGTTTTGAAAATAACGCTTGAACTACTTGTGTTGAAGGTGAAGAAGTAATCAATTGGTGCCCTCTGCAAGAAATTCTTGAGGGCATTCATCACAAAATGAAATCCATACAGTATCTAAGGCTTCAGGTAACTTGCAATTGTTGACTATAAAGCTACTGTTTTAAGTCCATATGGTCTAATATTTACTTCATTAGTACACAGGGAACTTATTGAGTCCAGATTAAATTTCACTTCATAAATCTTGATTCACATGTGTCTTTGTCTACAGTAGGATCATACCTACATCACTTAAAACAGTGCCACATAGGCAATGCTCAGTAAGTGGTATTATGTACTGTCCTTACTTTGAAAGCAGAGCTTCCTTCTTTTCTATGAAATCTGGTAAATAGAAAGTTGAAAATGGAAAACATAATCAGTTTTTAAAAATGCTCATGCCCCCAAATCAGTATATTCATTTGTACTAATGAAAATGTATTTGATTATTAGTGTTGCACATCTTAATCATTTCTTTTTAATTTTGTTAAAAATATAAAATGCATTTTACAAGTTTCTCAGCACCAAATCTTTGTATTTTTCATATATATATATTAATTTATATATATATAAAACAAAAGGCCTTTGTCAACCAGAATAGGTGCTTCTGGCCTGTTTCATAGGATAATCTAATGGAAGTCTCCATGATTCAATTCTCAGATCTCCTTTCTACATGCCTCCCACGTTATAATCACAATGATATAAAAATAAGTAATGTTTTTAATTGCTATCTCTGTAGCAGACTTGTTATGTAGGTTTAACTTATATTTATTTTCTTAAGCCTTACAATAACCCTATGAAGTACACATTAACATCTTTCCTTTATAGATGAGAACATTTTATTATCATAAAGTTTATATCATTTGCTCAGCATCACCATATGAATAAGAGGTGAAGCCAGGATTTGTACAAAGAACATCTGGCTTTCTAGAAATTTTCTCAACAAATAAAAAATATACTATCTCTCTGATATCACACAGATCTTTGGGAAGAATGAATGTTGTACAGTATATTTAATAGCTATAGTGTATGCCTTATACAAGCTCCTTTCAAATTTTCTACTACATTAGAGTAGATAATTTATAGTCTACTTTGTAACAACCTCTATGATAAACCTACACACATCTATGCTGGAATACCCGTGCTAGGCTCACTTGGTACAAATAAGAGGAGAATAATTAAGTTTTCCAATTTTGGAGACTGACAGGATTAAAATCTCTGCTCTATTTGCCTATTCTCTACTTGCCTATTGAAATTAGGCTAGTTCTTTAATCTCCTTGCCTCAGTTTCCTTATTTATAAAAAAGTAACAATAACATCCATGTCTCAGAGGCTTGTTATAAGGATTAAGTGAGCTAATATATGAAAACTCTTGGAAAAAACTTCAGCATGTAACATGTACTCCCTACGTGTTTTCAATCAATTACATTTTAGGTACATCCATAACCAGATTATGGCATAACAAATATGCAACCTAAGAGAGAGGTAGATAAATAAAGATAGATGCACAGAAATACATGTAGGTAATAGATGGATGTGCGGCTATGATACCAAACACATTATTTCATTTTATCACTTACTCTTAACAAAATTCTCCTCCTATGGTGAATGTCACCCAGAATTTAGCTTAGTTATCTGGATTTTTAAAGCTCAAATTTCACACTTCCCCTAACTTCTGGCACAGTTAATGATAGCATGTTCAAGTTTGGAAGTATACAATATTACCACCTCATCCATGACTATAAATCCATTTTCTTATATGTTAATTCAACATTGCCACCAACATTGCTCAATTTCACATTAAATCATTCTATATACAAAATTAACTCCCAATCCCTCATTTCAACTTCTCCCTCACCTCACTAACAATGTACAATTTTGTGTTACATGATTCTATTTCTCTGGTTCTAGAATGTTCTGACCCATTCCATCAACTTGAGATCCAGCAATCAAACAAAATAGGTTCTCCTCTTGATTGCCTTCCTTTTCCCAAGACTTTTTCATTTTTAATGCAAAGCAGCTCAGGCACCTGCTTTTACCCAGGCCATCGATTAACTCATGACTTTTGATCTTAACCTTTCTCTCCAAAGGGTTTATCAAGGAGCTTCTAGACAGAAGTCCCTGCCTGATGGGACAGTTTCTCAATGGCTGGCATAATTGGGTGCATCTTATGAATGGGAAATTCACCCCGTGGTGTAAGAATAGCTGTTCTCATTTCATATACAACCCCTTCCACAAATTACTGGCTCATAATTATGGTACTGACACATCTTAAAATACCAATATAAATATATTCTGCCATCTGACGGCAGGCCATGCTCATTTAAGAAACAGTTACACATTTTGCTAGATAGGAACGGAGGAAATAAACTAAGGAACAGAGGGGGAAAGGTTAATTCTATCTTCAAATTGGGGTAATTCATAAATATGTAAATGATCTTGCCATGGCAAAATACTTATTGTCACCATACTAGACATTTTAGATAACCTAATATTTTAATAATATTTAAAATTAAATGTTCTTAAGTAATCACACTAAGATCCATTTAGTTCAGGAAATTCTTTCCAAAATGTTCTCTTCCATATTATTTGAACTTGAAAAGTGGGGTTTAACCTGCTAAATTTTTTTGAATTCCTGATAGATTCAAAACTCCTTTCTAAATGGAATGCTGACCATATCCACCAGCTCTTTGGAAGTTTATCCATGCATAAGAGAACTGTATTGCTGCTTGGGCAAATTAACTAGTTATGTTAGTTCACATAACATCCACTGTGCTATGCTGCACATCTATTATCCGGAGCAGGTGAATTCCTTTCTAATCAGCAGTGCAGGCCTCAACACTTGTCAAAATCAAACCTTAAATCATAGTGTTGTTTGACACGTCTGATATTCATCAGTAAATCTTGAATCTTATTGCTCATCCATCCCTTTAGTTTCTTTGACAAATACAGTTTGACTAATTACCTCCGCTGCCAAACCACATTTTAATGAATTAAACTTTTATATATGTATTCAGCTTATTGAAAAACAATATAAATAAGTTCATCTGAAGAATGCATCCCTAACCTTGATAAAAACCTATTTGAAACCATTAATTCTTCCACTTCCTCACTGATTCTTCAATAATGACTCTGTACTAAGATTGATGTCGGACTAGATGGAAAGGTGTACGAGGGTAGGACTATCTCAGAATTCAAAGCAGAGCACAGCAACTGAGAAATGGACATCAGCAGGTAACACTGATCACAAAAGCCTGGAAATAAAACCAAAATGCTGTCAGAGACAGTGGGAAGAGATGAACTGAGCCTTTGCTGGAGGAGTGGGGAGGGGTGGGTTAAGAACAGAGTTGTGTCCTGTTGAATGTATATACAAAGGTATAAGTCCCCAATGTTTATAATGGAGCTGAAAAATTCCTGTCACCTAGTAACATTGTACCCATGGTAACACAGTACGATTCCTCACATGTTTGTGCTGATGCCAGTGCAAACAATCCCACTGCACTGCCAGGCACATAAGAGCACAGAACACGTAACTCTGTACAGTGCCTAATCCTGGATGATGTTAATTATTGATGATAATAAGCAACACTTTCTTACATAAGTGTACGTGTTTTCTACACTTGTTATCATTCTTTTAGATTCTTCTACTTGTAATAAAAGTTAACTACACAGCCTTGAGAAGGCCCTTTAGCAGGTGTCCAGAAGGCGGCATTGTTATCTCCACGTATGTTATGGCCCTGAAAACCTTTCAGTGGGACAAGATAAGGAAGTGGAAGACAGTGCTATGGAGGATCCTGACCCGGTGTAGGCTTAGTGTGTGTTCGTTTTTTCTTTTAACAAAAAGCTTTTTTAAAACATTTAGAAATAGGGAAAAAGCTAATAAAGATATAAATAAAGAAAATATTTTTGTCCAGAAATATGTGTTCACTTTCCTTTTAAGTAAAAATTATTATTATATTAAGGAGTCTAGAATTAAAAACTTAAAAATATATATAATGTAAAAGCTATGTTAAGCTAAGGCTGGTTTATTGTTGAAGAAAGAAAAATATTTCTAAATAAATTTAGTGCAGCCCAAGCGTCCAGTGTTTATAAAGTCTGTCGTAGTGTGTAGACTGTCAGAGATCTTCGCGTGCACCTGCCGCTCTTTCACCGACTCACTCAGGGCAACTTCCAGTCCTGCAAGATTTACTCATTTATTCAAGGGAAGTGACTTATACACATGTATCTTTTTTTTTTTTTTTCGTAGAGACAGAGTCTCACTTTATGGCCCTAGGTATAGTGCCGTGGCATCACACAGCTCACAGCAACCTCCAACTCCTGGGCTTCAGCGATTCTCTTGCCTCAGCCTCCCAAGTAGCTGGGACTACAGGTGCCCACCACAACGCCCAGCTATTTTTTGGTTGCAGTTTGGCCGGTGCCGGGTTTGAACCCGTCACCCTTGGTATATGGGGCCGGCGCCCTACCGACTGAGCCACAGGCGTCGCCCCAGATGTATCATTTTTTATTCTTCATATTTCTACTGTAGCTTTTCTATATTTAGATATGTTTAGATACATAAATACTTACTATCATATTACAAATGCCTACAACATTCGTTTGGTGCAATAATGCCCTGCACACCATGACGTGCACACAATGACAAAATTGCCTCATGCGCACTTCTTCAGGACACACTCATGTCATGAAGTGGCACATAACTGTAGAGATAACTGGAGTATCCTTCCCAAAGCAGAAAGGACATGAAAATGTGATGAGAAATGCTTCCAAGCTTAGTAGATACAGAATAAGGGTAAACTCATACACCGAAGAGTTGCTGTTTTAGAAGTGAATACTTGGATTATCTACCAGGTTGCATGTGTCTGGATGTGGGGAGAGGTGGACTTCCACTGATTCTGAGGATTATCTACCAGGTTGCATGTGTCTGGATGTGGGGAGAGGTGGACTTCCACTGATTCTGAGGATTGTCTACTAGATTGCGTGTGTCTGTACGTGGGGAGAAGTGGACTTCCACTGATTCTGAGGATTGTCTACTAGATTGTGTGTGTCTGGACGTGGGGAGAGGTGGACTTCCACTGATTCTGAGGATTGTCTACTAGGTTGCGTGTGTCTGGACGTGGGGAGAGGTGGATCCACTGATTCTGAGGATTGTCTACTAGATTGCGTGTGTCTGGACGTGGGGAGAGGTGGGACTTCCACTGATTCTGAGGATTGTCTACTAGGTTGCGTGTGTCTGGACGTGGGGAGAGGTGGATCCACTGATTCTGAGGATTGTCTACTAGATTGCGTGTGTCTGGACGTGGGGAGAGGTGGACTTCCACTGATTCTGAGGATTGTCTACTAGCTTGCGTGTGTCTGGACGTGGGGAGAGGTGGACTTCCACTGATTCTGAGGATTGTCTACTAGATTGTGTGTGTCTGGACGTGGGGAGAGGTGGACTTCCACTGATTCTGAGGATTGTCTACTAGGTTGCGTGTGTCTGGACGTGGGGAGAGGTGGATCCACTGATTCTGAGGATTGTCTACTAGATTGCGTGTGTCTGGACGTGGGGAGAGGTGGACTTCCACTGATTCTGAGGATTGTCTACTAGGTTACGTGTGTCTGGACGTGGGGAGAGGTGGATCCACTGATTCTGAGGATTGTCTACTAGCTTGCGTGTGTCTGGACGTGGGGAGAGGTGGACTTCCACTGATTCTGAGGATTGTCTACTAGATTGTGTGTGTCTGGACGTGGGGAGAGGTGGACTTCCACTGATTCTGAGGATTGTCTACTAGGTTGTGTGTGTCTGGACGTGGGGAGAGGTGGATCCACTGATTCTGAGGATTGTCTACTAGGTTACGTGTGTCTGGACGTGGGGAGAGGTGGATCCACTGATTCTGAGGATTGTCTACTAGATTGCGTGTGTCTGGACGTGGGGAGAGGTGGACTTCCACTGATTCTGAGGATTGTCTACTAGATTGCGTGTGTCTGGACATGGGGAGAGGTGGGACTTCCACTGATTCTGAGGATTGTCTACTAGCTTGCATGTGTCTGGACGTGGGGAGAGGTGGATCCACTGATTCTGAGGATTGTCTACTAGATTGCGTGTGTCTGGATGTGGGGAGAGGTGGACTTCCACTGATTCTGAGGATTGTCTACTAGGTTGCATGTGTCTGGACGTGGGGAGAGGTGGACTTCCACTGATTCTGAGGATTGTCTACTAGATTGTGTGTGTCTGGACGTGGGGAGAGGTGGACTTCCACTGATTATGAGAATGCACCTTCTCTACGGTGCTGTATGTTATTTCCTGAGCTTTGCAAACTGAGGACCACTTTCTGCACAGACCCCTCCCCAGAGTGTTCAAGTGTTTTCTTATTTCAGATCTTCTTGTCTAAAGGTTAATATTTCTACTGATCTTACCTAAAAACTAACATCTACATCCGTGAGGTAAAATAAGCATATCCCATAGCTAGAATTCTGTTTTAATTGAGTTTTCTATCTTTCTGGCCTGTGTGTTTAATTCATAAGTGGAGCCCTAGAGTCAGCTAATACTTTCATATTGACTGTTTCTTGCATTTCAGAATGTCTACTCTAGCTAATACGTGCTTATTAAGTAGACATTCATTGTGAAAATTACCCAAATCCATCAAATATTCAATTACTATTTCCTGGAAATTGAACCTCAGGTCAGGTCTTTAGAAATAGTATAAATACACAGTTACGCAATTTAGATCACGGGGAGCTATATTGCGTGGCTCTGCCTGAAGAAAATGCAATAGTGGAAATTAGTTTTAAAAATTATATGACTCTTTCCATCCATCCATACTCCCAGGCTTCCCAGCAAAGTGAGAGCTGGAGTATTTTATGAATGGCAAGTACTTTCATGAAATAGGAAATTAACTGCCTGACATTTTCTAGCATTGTATGTATTGAAGATGGAAGAGAAAGCTTTCATTTTCATTGTTTACAGATGGAAAAGAAAGCTTTTTCTCTTTTTCATTTTTTTTAGAGACAGTCTCACTTTATTACCCTCGGTAGAGTGCTGTGGTGTCACAGCTCACAGCAACCTCCAGCTCCTGGACTTAGGTGATTCTTTTGCCTTAGCCTCCCAAATAGCTGAGACTACAGGCACCCACCACAACTCCCGGCTATTTTTTTGTTGCAGTTTGGCCGGGGCTGGGTTTGAACCTGCCACCCTCGGTATATGGGACTGGTGCTTGACTCACTGAGCCACAGGCGCTTCATGGAAGAGAAAGCTTTTATTACCGTTGTTTACACGTCACTGGGTTTTAAGTTCAAGGAATTCAAGTAGCTGAAGACAACCAAGTAAGGGTATTAGAAATATTGTCAGTTTCTTAAGTTAAATTTGTGGGTTACAGTGTTGGACACTTACTGAAATAGAGGTCTGGCCTTTTGGGGAAGGTGATGTGTAAAACATGGAGTGTTCTGCCTGCTAGGAGAATCATTGTCCACTCAGGGCTTTGGTCACTACACAGGGCAACACTGTGATGTGTGCCAGGCACTTTGTGACATTATTGTTAACATGGGTGATAGAAACTACATGATTGGTTGTACTTATCTGTTTTTGTGCACTCCTAGAAAACACTAACATCTTATACACCCTTGGAGCCTCAGCCATAATTGCATTGCCTGGTGTGCAGTTAGCATGTTTCTGTCGGTTCCAAGTAAGAGGTTGAAACAGAGAGAGATTATGTCGTGTTCTGCTCATCGTCAAGCTCGTTACAACACAGTCCCTGGTGGAGTCATATAATGGAGCCATGTTGTGTCACTCTTTAAAAACCACTATATGGAGTGGGTTCTTTAACAATAAGAGATCTGTCATTAAATGTATGCAGCTAAAATTCACAAGGACGCTTCCCTATATGTTGACTGGTAACTATGATAAACAAACACTAGGATAAAAAGTACATGATGACATCAATTTCATCCCATCAGGGCAGTATCAAGAGCTACAACTGCTTTAAATACTCACAAATTTGAGTGAAACACATGAATTTTGCAAAGTTATATTAGGTAAAATAAATCCACCCAGATGTCTTGCCAAATATGAGTACACATAGTTGCAGCCTTTAGCTACTTCACACATATGTCCCCTCAAAACAGATGTATATCCATATTCACTGAGAAGCTGTGTGTGCTTGCATACCGAGCATCAAAGGAGAACCAGGGCACAGATGAAAATAACTCCTCTCCAAGGGAGAACTGGGAAACTCAGGCTAAATTTGTGCCTGGCCATATGTGTTTATGCACCTTGGGTTGTATATGAGCAAAGTGTGCGATTCTGGTGTTTCTATTCCCGCGGCATCACTCAGGCTCAAAATTATTGTAAAATATCAACCTAAATGAAGCTGCATTTCACTGGGGGCATCCCTTTTAATATAACTTGTAAACACTGAAAAGCACTTTGGGGTTTAGGAACAATATAATTCCACATGTCTCCACAGGAAATCAGAAAATAAAATGCTACCAAAAAGAAGGCAATTGCTAATTATTTTCACTAAAAGGGTTATGAGGCTTTCATTTCACAGTCTTTTTTTTTCCTTATTATAAATGCAAGGGGTATTCCTTGTAGAAAAATTTACAAATTCACAGAGGAACGAACGGTGGAAAGGAGATAGAAATAAAAGACTCACCATTTCCCACACTTCTCAAACACACATCAGCATCAGTTTTATATAAAACCCATTGTAAGGGATGCTTTTTATGAAAAGGACAGTTATAAAGTAGCTTTTGATGGACCCCAGGATTTTTGCATCCCCCAAACCCATCCAAGGTAATAGCAGACAGAGGATTAGTTAAAAGAGTTAATAGTAAGTTTCAGCCTAACAGTGAATAGAAGAAAATGTGTATCAATAGCAGATATAAACTAACAAATTAGTCAGGAGCTAGTCACTGAGATAGGTGTAAAGATATCATGGGGTTGGCACCTGTGGCTCAGCGGGTAGGGCGCCGGTCCCACATACCAAGGGTGGCGGGTTCAAACCCAGACCTGGACAAACTGCAACAAAAAATAGCCGGGTATTGTGGCAGGTGCCTGTAGTCCCAGCTACTCAGGAGGAGAGGCGAGAGAATCGCGTAAGCCCAGGAGCTGGAGGTTGCTGTGAGCTGTGATGCCACAGCATTCTACCCAAGGTGACAAAGTGAGACTCTGTCTCTAAAAAAAAAAAAAAAAAAAGACATCATGGACGGTAACACACACACCTTTACAACAAGCAAAGATGTAAGGCTTTGAGACCTGGCACAGTCATCATTCTAGAAACTTCTACAACCTTGAAAACCTTCATCATCTTCACTGTGGATTCAAAACATTGAAGAAATAACTAAGAAAAGTTGGTTTCTTTTTCCTCCTGATTTTCTCCAATTTATTTGGACACTTACAAGTAGAAAATGGAAAGGTGGCAAAGTAATCTTTAACTGTTTGGCACTATTGAGTGATTGTACGAATAATTTCCTATGATTTCTGTAAGTTTCATTCTGGAAGTGAAATCTGATGAGATAGAATATAATAACCCAGCACTCCGTTTATAGAATGATAAGAATAGCAGGCCAACATCTCACACTCCTCCAAGTGTTTTATGTGTATTACTTCCTCAACGCTCTCAACAACTCGTTTCATATTTTACAATGGAGTAAACTGAGGCACAGGCTGGTTATGTAAATTTCCTGGCATCAAATAACTAACAACTGCTAAATACAGACGGTGGATTCAGGCACTCCAAAATGGATTTGCATTTATAATCACCAAAGCAGAGAGTTTAGAGTTATTCATTGTTAACACATTACTTCACATTATTTTCTCTAAACTTGCATTTTAATGCTACCAACAATTCTTCAAGATACCATTTTAAATTGCTGCATAAAATTTCATCTTTCAGAGGCATTATGGTTGTCCTTAAAATTTCTGTTTTAACATTGCTTCTATTCTCCCATTATCATTACAGATGAGATAATGCTAGAATAAAGATATCATCATTAAATTCATGATGTTGAATTAAAAAATAAAAACTCCTATCCATACTCACAAATTGTTTTCCAAAGTATTTTCCAACTGCGTTTCCACCGGAAGTTACAACAGTGTTCAGCACTCCAAATTTTTAGTAGGATAAAATATTACCAACTTTAACGTGATGAGGTTTTATGATCTTTAATGCAATTTTTAGGGACTTCATAATGAATTCTTATGATCATTTCCATGAAGTGGAATAGTGAAACAGCAAAGAAAAGTCAGGTTTAAATCTAATTCTGACATTGTTTTAGCTCGATGACATCACACAAAACTACTCTCTGAGCTTCAGTTCTCTTGTCTACTTAGACTCTCTAATTTAATAGTTTGTAGTTTTTGAAAAATAGAAAAAAATTAAAAAAATAAGAAGAAACAGAATAAAATATTATGTGAATGAGCTTTGTCAAGTATAACCCAAATTTATGGTATTGTCTGTTAGTAACACAAAGAATGGACAAGTTATATACATATAACTTGTGGAAGAGGGAGCTTTGAGAACTTTGATACTATTTAAGTTATTACTGAAATGAATGTGGCTCCATCCCTTTTATTCTCACTCTCTCTGATATATTCATTGACTGTTCATTTCATAAAATAATAAGTCAAATCTATAATATGCTACCAATACATATTAGTCTGTTTGGGGTGCTAACACATCACTAAGTAGCTTATAAACAACAGCAATTTATTTTAGGGGAAGAGAAGAGGCACTTTTCTGGGGACCCTTTTGTAAAGACACTAATCCCCACTCATGAGAGCTGAGCCCTCGTGATCCACCCACAGCCTAAAGGCCCCACCTCCTAATAATACCACATCGAGAATTAGGTTTTAACATTTGAATTTTGCAGGTGACACAAACATTGATACCATAGCAAGCACATTTCCAAAGAAGAGGGCATTTATGGGTGTCTATTTTTCAAGGTCATGAGGCAGACAGCAGGATATCTTCAAGTATATTTTACTTTTTATTTTTAAGTAGACCTTCATTTTTTAAGCAGTTTTAGGTTCATAGTGAAAATTAGGGGAAAGAATAGAGAGTTCCCTTATGTCTTCTTCTCCCATGATTATAACAACATTTTTGCACCACAGTGGAAGAAACATTTTTGCAACTAACTGATAAACCTGAACATGCATTAACACATCGTCACCAGTCTATGGTTTACATTAAAGCTCACTCTTAGAGTACGTTCTGTGTGCTATGATGACACTCACCATGACAGTAACATGCAGAGTATTTCCACTGCCCTAAGATTCCCATGTGATTTGCCTATTCATTCTTCCCTCCCCACCTCTCCTGGAAACCATGAATTCTGTCATTGTCTCTGTAGATCTGTCTTTTCCAGAAGGTCATATAGTTGGAATTATTCTGAAAAGCATGTGGCCTTTCAGATTGACCTTTTTCTGTAGAAATGTGCCTTTCTGGTTCCTCCAGGTCTTCTGTGGCTTGATAACATGTTTCTTTTCCGTGCTCAGTGGTTTCCCTCACCAGCCTGTGTTGCAGCTTATTTATCCAATCACTACCAAAGGGCGTGTTGTTCCCTTCAATGTTTTGACAATTATGAATAAAGCTGCTGTAAATATTTATGTGAGGCTTTTTGTTAACATAATTTTTTTAATTCATTTCGGTAAATGGTAAGAGTATGTTATAGTATTCTGAAACTACTAAACTCTGTTCCAAAGTGGCTGAACGATTTTGCATTCCCACAATCAATTAATAAAAGTTCCTGTCACTTCACACTCCAGGAAGCATTTTGTGTTATGTTTTATATTTTGTTCATTTCAATAATACCACTTAACTAATTCTTGGAGAAATGATTCACTTTTCTGCAACAACAACAAAATATCAGACCTTCATTATTGAAGTAATACAAGCAGGCCCTGTAGTGATCACTAAAGCAGTAGATTATGTATTCAAATAAAAACGGAATGAATATTTATAAGCACTCTTTTTTCTTAAAAACATATAGCATAACACTAATACTTTCACATCTGTCCTATAGTGTCTTGAAAGCTTTTTTCAGATACTATTATATAATTATTACTATTACATGAATTAATCGGTTACGTCTCATCTGCATATAAGAAAATAGAGGTGTAATGCATGTATTAGATGAAATATGAATGTAAACTTTTCCTTTTGATGTTTATTGGGTAAACAACTAAGATTTAAAAGGGAGCTCAAAATAGAGAAAAATCAATAGACCAGAATTTAAATAGTTTTATTCTATATGTTTCCATTCAATACTAAGCATAAGCAAATTAAACATTAAGTAAGATATTAATGGTTTATAGATTTGACTGTTGATCAGTCTTTTATATTTTTTACTTAAATATTTTGAAAAGACAATTGAGAGAACTCAACTTTTGACCTACGTCTTCTTTATTATTAACTTTCCTAAAGGCACAATTTTGTTTATTTTGTACTATAAATCATCTTGCCAGAAAAGACAAGAAAATTATAACTTTCTTTACCACATCCATGATCTACATGCTTTTTTCCTATATATTTTATTTAGATATGAGATTGTTGTTTATCCAGTCAGTAGTCATTTAGTTTTACATATTTGCCATTTTATTCATTTTCATTGTTCCTGTTATCTTTATAATATTCACTAATATACCTTTACAAGAATAATCTAATTCTTCTTTATGCCTCCTGATAATAAATTCCTTTTTGTTTTGTATGAAAATCTGCTTAGTTCCCTTATTTTGAGAGGATATTTTAGCTTGGTAGAGAATTCCAGGAGGGCAACATTTTGTTATTACTATTTCTTTCTTTGCATGGAACTTATTACAGTCTGCGGCTTCCATTTTTTATTTTCAAAATTTTATGTTTACATGGATGGAGCTGGAACATATTCTTCTTAGTGAAGTAGCTCAAGAATGGAAGAAAAAGTATCCAATGCACTCAGTACTATTATGAGACCAATATATAATCACCCACACTTTCACATGAAAGATAAAACACAACTATAGCCTGGGGAATAGAAGGGGGAGGGGAGAAAGGGGGGAAGTTGGGTGGAGGGAGGGTAATCGGCGGGACCTCTTTTATGGTGCATATTGTAAGGGTACACGTCAAATTTATTAAGAGTAGAGTATAAATGTCTTAACACAATAATTTAAGTGAGGTGAAGACAATGTTAACCAGTTTGATGTAAGAATTTCAAATTGTATATAAAAGCAGCACATTGTACCTTATAAATGCATTAATGTACAGTTATGATTTAATAAAAAATTGAGAGAAAAAATAAAATTTTCATTTGTTTTTCTGAACAATCATTTATCTTAGACGATTTAACTTTTGCTATCTGCTTTCTCATATGTCTGTATTTAGTTGTGAATGAATTTTTTTAAATTTATTCCACTAAAAATTTGAGTTGCTTGAATCTGTAAATTACTGTTTCACTTATTTTTAATAAATTTGAGTCACAATCTTATAACTAGTATCCTGTTCGTTGTTTCATCATCTGTGAGATGCCATATTTTAGTTCTTTTAACTGGACTCTCAATGTGTATTTCATCCTTTGTTCATTTTTTATAACTTTTTGTCTCTCCACGTCATTAATTCTTTTTATCTTTTCTAATCTACATTTAAAAACTACTGATTGCATTCTTAATTTCAGTTATTACACCTTTTTGTCAGTTCTAGTAGATCTATTTGGTATCTTTTAAAACCTTCTATGAAAATGTTAATACTTGCTGCTTGTCCACAACTTTTAAAATTTTGTCATTTATTTTCTCTTGAATAGATGATGTAGTTATCTTAAAGTCTGTGATGATTCTATTTATCAGGATGTTTTGGGGGACTGTTTCTATCATTTCATTTTTATTGTCTTTCTTGTTATTTTATCGCTCAACTTCATTAACTTCTATTTAATGCTGGATATTTAATTCATAATACTTGATATAGTAATACGTTGAAGACAAGAATAATTACTATAATATTCCAGAAAAAAAAAAAAGTTTGTTTCTCCTTGGCATCACAGCAGCAGCTGTCTGGTATCTCCTTAATACATGGCTTATGAACTGCAGAGTTATTGCCATTTGGGGAGAGGTAACTAATGCGGGCAGTCCAAGACAGGTGCTGGCAAATCCAAAGTCTGGAGGAGCATGCTCTGTGGTGTGACTGGCAGGCATTGGCTGTCTTCTCCCACGTCCTCACCCAGTAGAGAGCAGAGACAAAATCAGTAAACATGCTTACGTCTGTCTCATTTTATCAGGGTGCTAATTGTAGCATGAGGGCTTCATCTTTGTGACCTAAAAACCTTCCAAAGTCACACCTCCTAATATTATCCAATTGAGGTTAAGGGTTTGAACACATCAATTTATAGGACTAAGAAAAATAAACAAAAACAAAAAACGCCTTCAGTTCCTACAGTCACCTATGTTTTTCTTCCGGACCAGCAAATGCCTTAAATGTAAAAGCATTTCCAAATGTCACATTATTTCTCAAAATTTCAGACCAGTGGTGCTTTGTTATTAATTTGGGTCTCTGAATGAATACATATCCTATTGCTGTCGCAGCAATTTATCACAAACTTAACAGTTCAACATACCAATTTATTTTTTCACAGTTTCTATGGTTCAGAAGCCTAGGAACACCACGGCAGGGTTTTTTTTTTTTTTTCCTCACGGTCTCATAAAGACAAAATTAAGGTGATGGCAGGACCGAAGTTCTCGTCTGAGTTCCCGGCTCCTTTCCAACTTGCTGTTTGGTGACAGAAGTTGTTTCCTCCTCACTTTGTTCAATGGCTCCCTGTGACTTCAAGTCATCAAAGGCATCAAGTTGTGCTTCAAATCTCTTTCTCTTGGACTTTTGCTCTTAAAGGCTCATGTTAGTGCACTGCACCACCTGTATAATCCAGGATAATCTCTCTATTTTTAAGACCAACTGTTTCCTCATCTTAATTACATCTGCAAAATCCCCATGACTGTCACAAATGCATTGGTGTGATATCTCATCCTACTTGCTGGTCTCAGTAAGGGCGTAGAGTCACCTTGGGAGCTGTACATCTACCACATTCATCAGGGGTTGGACGAAGGATGTTTTTTTTCTTTTTATTATTTTCCTAGTTTTTTTGGTTGTCTACAGCTGAAGTTAGATGGAACAGATACTTATTCTGTCATTACTGGAAGCAGAAATCTCCTTAGTTAAGTTCTAGTTCAGTGCTTAAAAAGTTTCTCCCAGAATAGCCGATATGAAAGCCAACTTGTGTGATTGCCTATTAAGGTTCAAATCCCAGGTGTTTTTGTTTTTGTTTTTGTTTTTTTGCAGTTTTTGGCTGGGGCTGGGTTTGAACCCACCACCTCCAGCACATGGGGTCGGCGCCCTACTCCTTTGAGACACAGGTGCCACCTGAAATCCCAGGTTGTAACTTACTTGTATATAGCTCTCTGTAGCATTCTTCATATTGCTATAATTCCTGCCCTTATCTATAAATTTGCAATCATATTACCTACCATATTGAATTATTGTGAGGATTAAATGAACACATATACATATAAAATCACTTAGAACACTAAAACTTGTATAGTGAATGTTAGTTTTCTGAACATTACTTTTTTAATCTTCAAACTATAGTAGAATGTTTTTATATTTTAAAAACACAATTAGATTAGGAAGTAGCCTAATTATCTGTTTTTTAAAACACTAAGAAAAATATGTCTTTGAAAATAAATGGGCCTCAATCCTGACAATAAATTACAGATATTTATTTAAATGTAAATATATAAAAAAGGAAACAGCAGCAACAACAAAATTAAACCATTTTATCATTCGGCAATTTTACCTAAAATTGTAAAGTAGATATTAGAACATTATTTATGGAGATACAAGCCAGTTAGGAACAAGACAAGTGGTTTTGCCCTGAGGTCACTCTTTAATCAACTATACTTGGTTTGGCCAGTCCATAACAATAGCTCTTATAAAAATGTTTCTACAGAGCACAGTATACGTCAGAAACCGTAATCTGCATCTTAGAGCTGTGTGTACAAAGGATATGATTAGACCTTTACCTGAAACTTCGTTGAACACGTTTGAGAATTTTGGTTGAAATGTAACATTTCAGTACTTCATGCCTACTCCCAAAGAAGAACATTATCACGCAGAATTATAAAGAACTTGGGGAAAAGCACAAAAGGCCATCTGTGAGAGTTAAACAGGTACAGGGATTCAAAATACTTTGTTCCTATTACAGCTGGGAATTTGAAGTTGTTTACATAATTGGTGTTTAGATATAGGGAAAACAACAATAAAAAATCAAGTTTAAAAATGACAATTTATACCATTTTGTTCATTTAAGTTCTTTCGTACATAAAAATGATTCCCCATGGAAAAAACAAAATTATATAGACACAATAAAATACATAGACACTGAAGAAGATGCAGCCATTATTATGTCTTGAATCAAATTTAGCAATTTTTTTTAGCCATAACACCTTGGAATGTTAAGACATTGTTGCTAAGAATTAGAAGTTGTCTCCTACATCCAATATAGGCAATTATCTTCTTCCCCAAGATTTAATCTTCTTTATTTTCTACAAAAGCATCCTTCAATACTGCTTTGCCATATTTCAGAATCCTTGGGAGACATATAAAATCTTTTGCCTGGCTTCAACACAAATTAATTAATCAGTATTCTTAGGGATAAGACTCAATCATCAACTATTTTATTAACTTTGCCAGTGATTCTCACGTCCAACTAAGTTTAAGAAGCAGTTTCTTAAGACCCATTGAAGACTAGGTATAGAGGTATTTGAAAGTAGGTTTATTTGAAATAATGAAGTAAAACAAAATAGTCTATGAATGTTATAGATTATGAAATTAGAAATTAGTGAATGTCCTATTGTCATTAATAGCATTTTTATAAAAGTTGTAGAAAATATGGTTTAAAGTTAATTGCAGAATTCAATAATTTAATAAAAAATGAAATGTGGAAATTACCATATCATTTTTATTACCTTTAACACAAAAGACTAACATCTTTGAGATGGAGAATGCATGGAAGCAATCTAATTTAACTTTCTACAAAAATGTCTATTGTAGTCATTTGGACCTTCATATTTATCTGAAATAAATAAAATCTCTACTGCATTCTTAAACATCCTTTGTTATTGAAAATTTGATTTCTATACATTTCAAGTTTACTTCTGGATGTAATAGGCAATATTGTTGCAAATGTTTTATTCTTGGGAAGTTTTCTCTTATATTGAATTTGTAAGTACTTCTAAATTTTCATTATTTGTTCTAACTTTACTTTGTGTATCAGATTGCAACAAGAGAATGTCCTCTAATTTAAACATCTTTCAATTCTTTATGGATAATTATGATATGGCTCAGCTAAACGATAAATTCCTTTTAAACAATTTAAATATCATAGGTAGATTGCTTTAAATACAAAATTAGTATTAACCATAACTAAAGCCAAAACAGTTGCCCAAATATGTAACAATATTGATGGAAAACAAAGAGGAAACCTGGGAAAACCTCATGTTATGAGTTGAACTGTTTAGTCAAAAAATTCATCTATTGTAGTCTTTATTAGTTTTCTAGGGCTGTAGTAACAAATTAACACAGAGTGGCTTCTGAAATAATATTTATTTTTCATATTTATGGAGACTAGAAGTATAAGATCATGGTATTTGTCTTAAGTCTTTAGAGTCCTTTTGAGGCCTCTCTCCTACGTTCAGAGATGCCTGCATCTTCACCACATCTTCCCTTTGTACAAGTCTATGTCCTAATCTTCTTAAAGTCCATGCTATTAATATAATTTTATCTTAATCACATTAAAGACTCTGTGTCCAACTACAGTCACAATCTGATGTTCTGAGTATTTCAACTTTAACAGACGATTCTGGGGACGCACAATTCAGCCCATTGCAGTGGGTACAACACTACAACAAAATATAACTTTATTTGAAAATAGAGTGAAGTTTCTGAAGATATCATGGTTAAGATCATATTGGAATAAGATAGGTTACTCTATTTCAATGTGAAAAGTGTCCTCTTAAAATAGGTTAATTAGCATACAGGTAAACATGAGGAGAACATCAGGGGAAGATAAATGTAGAGGTTATGATACGTCATCAACAATCCAAAAAATGCCAAGTGTTGCCAGCAGACTACCGTAAGCTAGTAGAGAAGCATGGGGCATATTCTCCCTCTCAACTCTCAAAAGAAAGCATCCCTGCTGAAGCCTTGATCACAGAAATTCAGCCTACACAGCTGTGAAACAGAAGCCTCTGTTGTTCAAAGTCAATCAGTTTGTGGTAGTTTCCTACAGCTGCCCCAATATTAGAAACCAATATTTATACTTTTGAAAAAGCCTTTCCACACTGATACAATTAAAACAGAATAAAGCATGTTTTACTTTTATAAAATGAATTTTGAACACATGGTGAACAGATATCTGAAATAATTTGTGAGATTAGGAGCATTGTGGTAAGACAAGAGTCACTGAGAAATAAGTGAAGTTATCTCCACGAAGAACTCATGGTAGATAATTAGCACAGTTTTAAAAACAAGTTGGCCTCAATTGAACTTGTAAGTTAAGGTTAAATTTACTTTATTCATCTTTGAGTTACTCACAGAATTCTCCTGAATAGGCAAAAAAATCATTTGTCACCAGGATTTACTTAATTAGTTTTATAATGAAGTTAATTAAATATTTTAAAAATAAAATGCAATATCTTTTTCTTAATATTTAGCTTTTCTACCTTTATAGTCTTGAGCATAGTTGGAATAAAAAAAAGTAAGGTTTAAAAATACACTTATATGAATTGTGGCCTTTAATTGAAATTAAACTACCATTTTTTTTTTGTGAATCATTTTTTTTTTCTTTTTAGTGCAGCACATTCATCTGTGTGTCATGCTGTGATTCATTTCTCCCACCAGTTTTTCCTCTTTTAAATTCTGTGATCACTGTGTTGGTTCTTTTATATGTACCCTGATCAAATTTCAAAGCTTCCACATAGCCAAGGACAAATCAAAAGGGCAAATAGCCAACTCACAGAAAGGGAGAAAATATTCCCATGGTGTACATCTGAAAAAGGACTGGTTACCAGAATCTACAAAGAACTCAAGCAAATCAGCAAGAAACAACCAAATAATCCCATTAAAAAGTAGGCAAAAGACTGAAACATAAACTTTTCAGAATAAATACTAACAGCAAACTCATGAAAAAATGCTCAATGTCTCTAATCATTAGGGAGATGCAAATCAAAATTACAGTGAGATATCACTTAACTCCAGTCAGATTGGTTTATATTAAAAAGCCCCCAAACAAAGATTCTCGTGTGGATGCAGAAAGTAGATACACTGTTGTTGGATTTGCAAACTAGTACTCCTTTATAAAAAAATTTATGGAGATACCTTAAATAACTTAAAAGTAGCCCTACCATTTAATCCAGCAATCCCACTGCTGGCTGTAAATACCCAGAAAAAAAATAATGTCATTTTATTTAAAAAGACACCTGCACTTGAATGTTTATAGCAGCACAATTCATATTTAAGAAGATTTGGAAATAACCTACATGCCCACCAATACATGAATAAATTAATACAATGTGGTCTAGGCATGCTCAGCCAGATCTCAGCCATAACAAAAAAGGCAATCTAGTATCTTTTGTGACAACCTGGATGGAACTAGAAACCATTCTTCTAAAAGAAACATCACAAGAGGGTGGCACCTGTGGCTCAGTGAGTAGGGCACCGGCCCCATATGCTGAGGGTGGCGGGTTCAAACCCAGCCCCGGCCAAACTGCAACAAAAAAAAAATAGCCGGGCGTTGTGGCGGGCGCCTGTAGTCCCAGCTGCTCGGGAGGCTGAGGCAAGAGAATCGCGTAAGCCCAGGAGTTGGAGGTTGCTGTGAGCTGTGTGAGGCCACGGCACTCTACCGAGGGCCATAAAGTGAGACTCTGTCTCTACAAAAAAAAAAAGAAAAAGAAACGTCACAAGAATAGAGAAACAAACACATATGCTCAAACCCAAATTAGAACTAATCAATCAACACTTTAGTGTACATATTGAAGTAAATCTCCATAAAAATCAATGTAGCGCAGGAGAAAGAAGGCAGGAGAGTCAATTCATCCCTATGGTGTATAGTTCACAGTATCTGCAGGGAGGGCACACAGGTAACTGACTCAAGCCGCACAAGAATACAGGATGTAAACAAAAACATAAACCACGAAAAGAGGGTGATAAACTAAATCTCATTATATAAAAGTATACACAAAAATTGAAGCATATATTGTTCCTTCATGCCTGAATGCAGCCTTTTATTAAAGTTTTAGTTTCTAGAGTAGCCTTTGTATAGCTATGTGTGTACAAATACATACTCTATGAAAAAGAACAACTCTTCTGCTACAGTACATACCAGAAAACTCACTTCCTTTGAACGTCTAAAGCAATCGGAACTGAATTATATCTTCCTATGAAAAGATGGACTAAATGTCAGAGAATTTAAAGTATCAATAAAATAAATATTATTTATAATGTTTATAATGAAGATTTTCTCACCTGTGGGAAAGATTTTCTCACCTGTGTATATATATACACATGTGAGCAGATATATTAACGTTTTATTTTCTTTTTATCAAGAAGTTATTACACATTAACCTGAAGAAATGTCTATACCAAAATCTTTAAAATCTGCTAAGATCAATGACTCTAACTCAAAGAGTATTTTTTTTTTTAATTTTCTCTATACATGTACATGTGTTTATTCGGTTTCCACTTTTTGCCTTCACAAAATTAAAGAGGTTTACAATTTAAGAAGAATAACAGTGTTTAAAATAAGGACTAGAAACAAAAACCTCATAAAGAAGGAATGAGGATAAATACATTTGGAATAGAAGTCAGATGATTGCTGCAACAAAATATTGAGCAATAATAATCATAATAATAATGCAAAAATAGTAACTCACATTGTCAGCTAAAAGTATGTCTGTCATAGAATGCTTTGACTCTGAGGTTCAGTACGGACTTTTCAGTTAACTTCTTTTATTTTTGTTTTTCCAAAGTCTCAAAAAATAGACAACTAATATTTATAAATAAAAGTAAAAGATGATTTCAAAAAACAGATCATATCAAATCTTACAAACAATAGAAAAAGAAGAAATATTTCAAAATTATTCTACTACATCTGGACATACCTGATGTTAAAATTGACAAAAAACGTATTATTATAAAGGGAAATTGCAAACATATTTCACTTATAAATGAGGGTGCAATATCCTAAACAACATATTAACAAGTTGAAGTAAAAATTATTGTTCAAATAATGTACTTTGGTCAAAATTATATCCTATTTATGTGAGACTTAGTCACTATTTTCTTTTCTTTTTTTTTCTATTCCTTTCCCTCACCACCTCCCTCCTTCTCTCTCTGTCTGATCTCTCCTTCCCCCACCACCACCATGTCATTAATTGTCATTAATTGTCCTCATATCAAAGTTGATTCATGCTTCTTAAATCCTGAGATGCTTCACTAAGAATAATGTGTTCCATCTCCATCCAGGTTAATACAAATGCTGTGAAATCTCCATCTTTTTAATGGCTGAATAGTATTCCATGGTGTACATCTACCACAGCTTGCCAATCCATTTCTGGGTTGAGGGGCATTTAGGCTGTTTCCCCATTTTAGTGATTGTAAATTGAGCTGCAATAAACAGTCTAGTACAACTGTCTTAATAAAAGTTTTTTTGTTTGTTTTTTTTTTCCTTCTGGATAGTTGCCCAGTACTGGGATTGCAGGATAAAATGGGAGGTCGAGGTTGAGTGCTTTGAGGTTTCTCCAAACTTCCTTCCAAAAAGGTTGTATTAGTTTGCAGTCCCACCAGCAGTGTAAAAGTGTTCCTTTCTCTCCACATCTGTGCCAGCATCTTCAGTTTTGAGATTTTTGTGATATGGGACATTCTTGCTGGGATTAGATGATGTCTGAGGGTGGTTTTAATTTGCATTTCTCTAATAATTAGGGATGACGAGCATTTTTTCATAAGTTTGCTAGTCATTCATCTGCCTTCTTTAGAGAAGGTTCTGTTCCTTTCTCTTCCCCACGGATGTATGGGATTATTGGATTTTTTCACGTGGATTAATTTAAGTTTTCTAGAGATCCTAGTTATTAAGCTTTGGTATAATTCAAAATATGCAAATATCCTTTCCTATTGTATAGGTTGTCTATTTGCTTTGGTTGTTGTCTCCTTAGCTGTACAGAGGTTTTCAGTTTAATTAAATCTCATTTGTTTATTTTTGTTGCTGTTGGAATTGCCATGGCAGTCTTCTTCATAGTCTTCCCCAGGCCAATATCTTTCAGTGTTTTCCCTATGCTTTCTTTGAGGATTTTTATTATTTCATGCCTCAAATTTAAGTCCTTTATCCATCTTGCATCAATTTTTGTGAGTGAGAAAGTTGCGGGTCCAGTTTTAGTCTTTTACATAGGCATATCCAGTTCTCCCAGTACCATTTATTGAATAAGGAGTCCTTCTCCCAGTGGACATTCTTGTTTGGTTTATTGAAGATTAGGTGGTTTTAAGTTGTTGGTTTCATTTCCTGGTTTTCTATTCGATTCTAAATGTCAATGTCTCTATTTTTGCGTCAGTACCATTCTGTCTTGACCACTATGGCCTTGTAGTACAGCCTAAAGTCTGGTATGGTGATGACCACAGCTTTGTTTTTATTGGTAAGAACTGCCTTAGCTATATGGGATTTTTTTCTGGTTCCATATAAAACACAGAATCATTTTTTCCAAGTCTTGAAAATAGGATGTTAGTATTTTAATAGGGATGGCGTTGAATCAGTAAATTGCTCTGGGAAGTATAGACATTTTTACAATGTTGATTCTTCCGAGCCATAAGCCTGGTATGTTCTTTCCTCAGTTAAAGTCCTCTGCTATTTCCTTTCTTCAGGTTTCATAATTTTTTTTATAGAGGTCCTTCACCTTTTTTGTTAGGTATATACAAACATTGAGGAAATTTGTCACAACAAGACCAGCTTTACAGGAAATACTTCAACCTGTTCTACACACTGACCATCACAATGAATCTTCAGCAAGGTAAACACCCAGAAATTAAAGGACAGAACCTAGCTTCCACAATGATGCAAAAGACAAAACTAAGCAATGGACTTTCACAAAATAAGATAAATAGAATGCTACCACATTTACGAATTATCTCAATAAATGTCTGTGACTTGAATTCCTCACTGAAGAGGCATAGATTGACTGACTGGATTAAAAAACACAAGCCTGCTATTTGCTGTCTGCAGGAAAAACACCTCACATCAAAAGACAAATTAAAACTCAGAGTTAAGGGGTAGAAGGCAATTTTTCAGGCAAAAGGAATTCGAAAGAAAAGAGGGGTTAAATCTTATTTTCAGATACACGTAGATTCAAAGCAATTAAAGTCAAAAAAGACACATCATATTGGTCAAGGGAAAAATACAACAAGAAGACATTTCAATTCTAAATATTTATGCACCCAATTTAAATGCTCCCAGATTCTTGAAACAGACCTTACTTAGTGTGAGCAATATGATATCCTTTAACACCATGGTAACAGGGGACTTTAACAGCCCCCTCTCAGAGCTAGACAGATCCTCTAAACATAAATTAAACAGAGATATAAGAGATTTAAATCAAACCCTAGAACAACTATGCTTGATAGACGTATATAGAACGTTCCATCCCAAAGATAAAGAATATACATTCTTCTCATCCTCCCATGGAACATTCTCCAAAATTGATCATATCCTAGTATACAAAACAAACTTCAACAGAATCAAAAGAATTGAAATTCTACCTTGCAACTTCTCAGACCACAAGGCACTAAAAGAGGAACTCAACTTCAACAAAAACGTTCAACCTCACACAAAGGCATAGAAATTAAACAACCTTGTGCTGAATGACAGTTGGATGCACGGTGAAATAGAAAAAGAAATCATTAACTTCCCTGAGTATAACAACAATGAAGACACAAGCTACCAAAACCTGTGGGATACAGCAAAAGTATTCCTGAGAGAAAACTTTATTGTTTTAGAAGCCTGCATTTGAAAAACAGAAAGAGAGCACATCAACAAACTCACAAGCCATCTTATGGAATTGGAAAAAGAAGAACAATCTAAGTCTAAACCCAGCAGAAGAAAAGAAATATCCAAAATTAAATCAGACATTAATTAAATTGAAAAGAAAAGAATCATTCAGAAAATTAATGAAACAAGGAGTTGGTTTTTTATTTATTTATTTATTTTTTTTATTTTTTTTGTAGAGACAGAGTCTCACTTTATGGCCCTCGGTAGAGTGCCGTGGCCTCACACAGCTCACAGCAACCTCCAACTCCTGGGCTTAAGCGATTCTCTTGCCTCAGCCTCCCAAGCAGCTGGGACTACAGGCGCCCGCCACAACGCCCGGCTATTTTTTGGTTGCAGTTCAGCCGGGGCCGGCTTTGAACCCGCCACCCTCAGTATATGGGGCCGGCGCCTTACCGACTGAGCCATCGGTTTTTGAAAAAATTAATAAACCTTTGGCCAGACTAACCATAAATGAAAAAGTAAAATCTCCAGTAATCTCAATCAGAAATGATAAAGGGGAAATAACAACTGATGCCACAGCACAGAGATACAAGAGATTATCTCTGAATACTACCAGAAACTCTATTTCTAGAAATATGAAAATGTCAAGGAAATGGATCAGTATTTAGAATAACAACCTCTCCCTAGACTTAGCCCAGATGAAATAGATCTCCTGAACAGACTAATTTCAAGCACTGAGATCAAAGAAACAATAAAAAAACTCCAAAAAAAAAAAAAAATTAAAAAACGCCCTAGTCCAGATGGCTTCACACCAAAATTCTATCTAACCTTCAAAGAAGAGCTTATTCCCATATTGCAGAAATTATTCCAAAAAATTGAGGAGGAAGGAATCTTCCCAAACACGTTCTATGAAGCAAACATCATGCTGATACCAAAATGAGGAAAAGACCCAACTAAAAAGATAACTTCAGACCAATTTTACTAATGAATATAGATGCAAAAATTCTCAACAAAATCCTAGCCAATAGATTACAGCTTATCATCAAAAAACTCATACATCATGGTCAAGTAGGTTTCATCCCAAGGATGCAAGGCTGGTTTAATATACGTAAATCCATAAACATTGCTCCCCATATCAACAGAAGCAAAAACAAAGCCCATCTGATCCTCTCAAGAGACGGAGAAAAAGCGTTTGATAAAATCCAGCGTCCTTTTCTAATAAGAACACTGAAGAGTTAGGCATAAGTGGCACATTTCTTAAACTGATTGAAGCTATCTATGACAAACCCACAGCTAATTTTTTACTGAATGGAGTTACACTGAAAGCTTTTCCACTTAGAACTGGAACCAGACAAGGTTGTCCTCTGTCGCCATTACTATTCAACACAGTGCTGAAAGTTCTAGCCAATACAATTAGGCAAGACAAGAAAATAAAGGGCATCCAAAAGGGAGCAGAGGAAGTCAAACTCTCCCTCTTTGCTTATGATATGATCTCAAAGAGTATTTTAAAGTAATTATGAATTCACATTCTGATCTTTCATTGGCTAACAATTATTTAACTATGTCATTTAGATTACCTATAAGACTCTCGAGCCTGGAACACCCTTCTAAAATAATAAAACAAATAGTTTTATTTTAAACCATGGTTATAGAAATTAAATTTGGCATTTGCATAAAAGAATAAAAACATTTTTGTTTCTATTTCCCCTATTTTAATCTACATTAACAAATGTAAAACTATTAATCAAATAATTTATACTTCAAAATTGAGATAAACATAACTTCCGTGGATATTGTAATATAATAATGTGACTTGTAAATCTAAATGAATATACATATATATGGATACTATTTTTCAGTGAGATGAAATAATTCATTTCTTGAACATAACCAAGTCCTCTTGTGTTATTTTGTAAAATACATTTTTCTGGAGATATTATTATACTTAATTTTTCTGTTGCCTTCAGTTTTTTTTAAGATTCAGATTTTTAATAAGAGTATCTTCTTAAGAACATTCCTTATATGGATACACCTCTATGATATGATTGTAAATAACATATTTCTTCTGTTGGAGTCATCATTTTTTTTTTTTTTTTACTTTAAAGTTTCTTTTTATTGAGGGGTAATATTTCCCAAAAAATGCTATGAATACTTTTCCTTGTTACACTTTAGTCAGCATTTTCACGTATGTATCAGATGGATGAAGAAAAAAAATGGTAATACAACCTGGAGGCTGAAAGTTTAATGCAAGAAAACATAGAAATAGAGAAGTCAGTTGTCATAGCAACATAATATGGCTATATTCACATTACCCTTTTCTCACTAGAGGTATTTTCAAAGCTCCATAAAGTTGTTCCAAGTACCTTGGGAAGGTAGTCTATGTGTGTTTAATATAGAGTTTTAAGGTACTGTTAGCATAGGCCATAGTCACTAGAAGAAATTATTTGTTTTAAATTTAATTCTGAAAGTACAATCATTTAGGAGGATTCCTAGCAACATAGTGTTTATGGAATAATGTATAGTTAAAACTAAGCTTTTGCTTCTTTCCAGGAGATATAAAGACAAAAGTATCCTATAGTAGTATTCTAAAATTGTCCCAAGGTTTTACTAAATTTGTTTTCTTTATTTCCCAGTAGCTTTTCAATGATTTTTATAATAAAGAAGGAGGTGTCATATAACTTCTTTTACCAATAAATAATATATATTTTATGCTACATCTTTAAATCGACGTGGTTCTAACCTTTTGACACTCCTATGTTTACTTCAATATAATATTAGGATATTAAGAATGTCATTATCGGGCGGCGCCTGTGGCTCACTGAGTAGGGTGCCAGCCCCATATACCGAGGTTGGCAGGTTCAAACCTGGCCCCTGCCAAACAGCAAAAACAACAACAACAACAAAATACCCGGGCATAGTGGCGGGCGCTTGTAGTCCCAGCTACTAGGGAGGTTGAGGCAAAAGAATCGCCTAAACCCAGGAGTTGGAGGTTGCTGTGAGCAGATTGACACCACGGCACTCTACCAAGGGTGATAAAGTGAGACTCTGCCTCTAAATGTCATTGTCAAACCAATTCCATAATCTTATCCCAACCTGATCTTTTGCTAGAAAATAAATAAAACAATAACAAACAAAAACATTTACATTACAGAACATAAATAATTATGAAACTCAAATGACACTATTTAATTTTATTTCAAAACTACTTGTTTTTTAACTTTCTTTACCTACTGATTTAACCAATTAAAATTATTAGTATAAGTAATTGCCAAATCAGCACAGATTTGTGGAATAAGCTATTCTATTGTGAAAAAAGAAGTAATAAGACATAGCTGAAAAAAAGAATTATAAATTTCTATTTTTTCAGCTGTTTTATTTAATTGTTAGCTATATTATGAACTAATTTTCTATTTTTATAAAATAGTCTTTTTTAAAAATACTCTACTTTTTAAAATACTATTCCTATTTTTATAAATTTTATAAATTTCTATCTTTTTAGATATGTCTTATTAAATTCTTTGTTCTATTATTTCTTATTAAATTTATAGTTCTATTTTTTCAGCTATGTTTTATTAAATTGTTAACTGAAAACATAGTATAAGGAAGAGTTGGCTTGAGTGAACTAAGAAAAAAAATCTTAAAAATTTATAATGATATCTTTGCCCAGGTATTTTAAAAATATGTTACTACGTGGTAAAATCGTAACTGATTAAAAATGTAATCTTTCCTGGAATTTTGAGTGGGATACAAACATACTTTATTTTATATTTATAACTAACATTAATGATCAAATAATACATGGATTTCTATAGCCCCATTATAATTATGCAAATACAAGCAACAAGGTAATTTAGCAGATTTTAGTATTTTTGATATTAATTTTCTCCCTCCGTACTTAGCTTAAAGTTCTTAGAAAGCATTTGTCCACCTTTAGATATAATAAAACACTCTTAATAGAGATGTAATTGATAAAAAGGGCATTAATTGTTATCAACTGACAAGAAATGACATGGTTCCCAAAATTCTGAAAATGTACTGAAGGCCATAATGCATTGAGCCAGGTGAAAGCCCAGTCAGAGGTGAGAATGTAAAACAGGGAACTGTTCAGAGCTGAGATTACTCTTCAGGCACCACAGCAGAGCCCTAAGGCAATGTTTTTAGCAGATCCCTAGGCTGTGGCTCTCAGGACTCTTCAAGGTGTAGACCTTATATTATAGGAAGTCCACAGCAATGGTCTCCTTTGCATAATATTTGTTTTGCGCCAGTTTTGATTTATTGTTGTTTCCTGTGGTAGAGACACAGACCTCAGGAAATTTCAGGGAAACATATTTTCTTTTTCTTTTTTTTTTTTTTTTTTATTGTTGGGGATTCATTGAGGGTACAATAAGCCAGGTTAGCGCAGTCAGTTGACAATGCCTGGTTTACCCAGGAGCAAAATGACTTTCTCGGATTTGACTCTGCCACTCTGCTATTGTTACAAAACATATGAACACTGATGGTGATGAAGGGCAAGCTAAACGAGACATAGGAATTTCACCACTGTCAGAGAGTATTTCCTGTGTGTTGAAGTTTGCAGAGGTTTTGGAGCATGGTAATCTCTTTAAATAAGACAAATATGAATAAATTCTCCATTTCAAGGGGATGTGTTATTTAAATATGGCACCAATTTATACAGAAAACAATGTATTTGTTTCATCATAAATATACTTGCATATTTAAAAATATAATTCTAATGGAGTAAAACCATAAAATTCTATAACTATGAAGACTTAACATACTAATATGTAATTTACTAGGAGGACACATAGGAAAGCATTGTTACTAATTAACATTATACTGTTTGTCAGACTTTTATGTTTTTGGTTTTAATACAGCAACAGCCTGATTCTTTTTTCCTGATACCGTTTTATTTTCTCACACCTACAAGATGAATAATAAAGCCTTCATATAGTCAACAGGCAAAGATAATGTTATGGGGTTATTGAAAAGTTCTCCACCAATTCATACACCAATTCTAGTATATTCTTTTTACCTTAAATATTTAAAGGTATATAATAGTTTTAATTATTCAACATATGTATTTTAAGATTAAAAAAATTACAATTAAATAAATGTCATTAAAGACAGAAAATACAAGATATCTAATCACATTGCTTTGCTTTAAATGAGAATTTTCACCTGTAATTGTTTTTTAAAATCACTTTCATAAAAAAACAGAATTGCACATTTAATGTCTCAAACAGAAAACATAGAAATTAATTTATTGAGTTTTGTAGATGTTTGATTCCAAGGAAACAATCACAGATATACATTTTAATTTAAAATTAAAAAAGAATATTTTCTTTTACTTACATTAAGGAAAAGATTTTTGAGTCCCAAATACATATTGATGACCATTTTCTACTATTTTTCTCTCTCTTTAAAGTCAATATTTAATAACTTATTTTATCATTTATAAAGGAATATTTTGAAAGAACACTATCCTGAGCATTCCCTGCTCAATAAGGAGCCATATGAACCAAACTAAGCCAAAACAGGAGACTGCAGAAATTGGCCAAAACTAGGTAGAATCCAGATGGCCATGAAAAATGACCTCAGGTTACCCTCACTTCTCATTATGCCCTGCTTACAACGTAACAGCAGAATAACAGAAACTCCTATCAATGCCAGGAAAGTTTACAAACGTTATAGCAGCTCCCAGCAGTTACCCTTTATAATTTAGAAAGGGGAAGAGCCCTGAGTTCTGGGAACTCCTGACCCATTTCCTAACTCAATTATCTTATGAATAATCCTCCTAGTGTTGAAAATAAAATTATAAAGTATAAAATAAGACCCTGGATTCTCACAAAGGGCTACTCTGTGTTTCTCTTAGAGATAGTAGCTGCTATGTTTGTGGGGCAACTTCTGTTTTTATTTTCTTATTTCAATAAACTAGCTTTTGTCTTCCTTCACTGGATCACTCTTAAATTGTTTTGTGTAAGAAGGTAAGAACCTACTTGGCCTTCAGGCCAAACCCAGTTTTGGAGGCTACTGTCCTGTATCAAGAATACTCAAATGATAAAAATCAAGAATAAAAAAGGTGACATAACTACTTACATTATGGGAAAAAATGAATATAAGAGAATATATGACTTGTATACTTAAGAGACAAGGAAAGGTGATACCAAGCTGGAGACACACAAGAAGCAGATGGACACATTAAGAGAAGGCACAGAATTAAGTGGTGTATCTACTAGTTAAGAAAGACCAAAAGTTGACAGCAAAAACTCAAAGCCAGAAAATCAAAAAGGATTCTTCCCTATGGATTTCAAAAGAAACATGGCCCTGGGTGTTACCTTCATTTTGGACTTCTAACCTACAGAGTTGTAAAAGAATAAATTTTGGGGGTGGCGCCTGTGGCTCAGTCGGTAAGGCGCCGGCCCCATATACCGAGGGTGGCGGGTTCAAACCCGGCCCCGGCCAAACTGCAACCAAAAAATAGCCGGGCGTTGTGGCAGGCGCCTGTAGTCCCAGCTACTCGGGAGGCTGAGGCAAGAGAATCGCTTAAGCCCAGGAGCTGGAGGTTGCTGTGAGCTGTGTGAGGCCACGGCACTCTACCGAGGGCCATAAAGTGAGACTCTGTCTCTACAAAAAAAAAAAAAAAAAAAAGAATAAATTTTTGCTGTTTTGAGCTCAAATCAAGAAAAAGAACTATATGCCAACAAGGTAGATAACTTTAATCAAACCAAAAAAAAATTAGAGAAAACAAAAGGTTACCAAAATAATATAAGAAGAAATATAAAATAGGAATAGCGATATAATAAATTACAATTGTAATTTAAAAACTAATAAATTAAGCTCAAGCCCTGGGAATGGATAATTCAATCAAAAATTTAAAGAAAATTAACACTAATTTTTCATAGAATCATCTAGAAAATAAGAAAAAAAAGCATAAAAATTTAGAGGAAATGAAGTGCCTACAAAAATACGGGATTATGTAAAATGCCCAAATGTAAGAGTCATAGGAATTCTTGATGATGAAGAAGAAAACATGCATGGGCTGGAAAACGCGAGGGAATAATTCAGGGAAACGTCCCTGCTCTTCCCAGAGGTTTAGATATCCACATACAGGAAGCCCAATGCGCATGTCATAGATACACTGAGAAGCAGCAATCACCAAAACACATAGTCATTAGACTGGCCAATTCAATATGAAGAAGGAACTCCTGCCAGCCATAAGATGAAAATGTGAAGTCAGCTACAAAGTAAAGGCCACCAGGCTAACTGCAGACTTCTCCATTGAGACCTTATAAGACAGAAGGGACTAGGGCCCCATCTTCTGTCTTCTTAAACGGGAACAACTGCCAACCTAGAATTTTGTACCATGTAAAACTACATTTCATATATGAAAGAGAAATAGTTTTCCAGACAAGCAAACACCGAGGAAATTTTTTCAAGACCAGGACTGCACTGCAGGAAATACTCAGACCTGCATTATACACAGATCAGCACTATTGACACCCACCAGTGTAAAACTGCCCCAAAGCTCAACATAAGAGCTTCATTTCATAAGTGAAAACATATTATTGACTAGAACTCAATTTTTTTTTTTTTTTAAGACTGAGTCTCACCTGGTAAACCTTGGTAGAGTGCTGTGGGGTCTCAGCTCACAGTAACCTCAACTCTTGGGCTCAAGCGATTAACTTGCCTAAGCCTCCCAAGTAGCTAGGACTACAGGCACCCACCACAACACCCAACTATTTTTTTTTTTTTTCTTAGAGACAGGGTCTCTCTCTCTCTCTCACTCAGGCATGTCTTGAACACCTGAGCTCAAGCAATCCACCTGACCCCCCTCCCAAAGTGCCAGGATTATAGGCATGAACCACCACACCCAGCATTGATTTTTTTTTCTTTTTGCATTATAAAATGCATCTTTCCATTTAGTCTTTCCTTGGTGTCAGAACATAACGGTCTTCTATCCTTTTTGAATTTCTGTTCTTCACATCACTCACAAGCTAAGTGATAGGATTTCTCCTTCAAGAAAGTTGTATCTGTACTTTGTCGCCACCTCTTTCTTATCTGTGGAGTGAAGGAGGTAGCTGTTCACAACCGAAACTTCCATCAGCCAGAAGAATGTTTTCCACCATTTATTTGTAGTACATCCTTGTAAATCCACAATATCCACAGAACAGATTAGCTCTGTTCACTCTTCCCATAACTTTTTGTGTTCAAAAAATAGCTGTCAAATTTCAAACTGAACAGGCTGTTTCTTCCCTTGACCAGTGATCAGCAGGGTTTGAGGGCCAAAGAATGTGCTCAGCATCGTCACTAACCACTTGTCATTGACTGAGAGGCACGTCATTTTTCATATCACATCGATAGGCACATAATTAATATTCCTCCAGTTTCTTCTTTTTCAGATCACTTGGAAAATCATTCCTAGAATCCATAACTGTTTGTGTTATATGTACTTTCATTTTATGCAATTCCTAAGAATGTTGAGGCCTTTGTAGAACCTATCAGTGTAGACATAACAGCATAAACCACGTGTATGTGCTTGCAAAACTTGTAGCAAACAAATCACTATTTAACATGTAAATGCTAAATCAGTACAAATAAGACTTTCTGCTGTTGTCTTACCATAATAGGGAATAGGAGAAACCCCAGAACCATTTTCTGAAACACATAGGTGAATACTTTATAGGCCCAACTTTGTAAGCTTCTTCAGATTGTAGCTCTCGAATTGAAACTTTCCTTTGAAACCTACTGTGTTCTCATCTACAGCCACATTGTGTCCTGGTATAGAAAGTTCTTTGCATTTATTGTCAATATACTCGCTAACGTTCTTCACCTTGCTTCCCTGAGTACACACACTCCTTTGAGCCATGACAAGAGAAACTAAATGCAGCATCCAAAATATTTGGGGAAAAAAAAAAAACAGAGATGAAGGGAAACATATTTGAAAAATTGGGTTTGGTCTGGCCAATCTTTGGTAAAATAATCATCTAATTGCTCCTTCAAATTGAAAGCATGTTCAGGATTACAACAGAGATGGCTTCACCAAAAGTACTTCTAATGGGAAAATTCATAGCCCCAAAGGCATACATCAAAAAGGCAGAAAGATGACAAATTAACAGAGTAATACCATCTCTCAAGGAAACAGAAAAGGAAGAGCAATCCAAATACGAAGCCAGCAGAACAAAATAAATAACTATAGGTCAGAAGTAAATGAAATGGGGGAAAAAACATCCAAGGATAAGATGAAAGTTTGGTTCTTTAGAAAGATAAATGATATTGAAAGGCCTCTTTTGTAACTAATTTTTATTAGTGCATATAAAAAGGTGGACATTTTTAATGTGTACATGTTGATAAGTTAGGAGATAAGCAATATACTCATGAAAGCATCACTCGTAAACATATCAATAACTTCCCAATGTCTCTTCCCTCTCCTCTAATATCATTTATGCTATTGTTGCTGTTTTGTCAGAATGCAACTTAAGTTCTAATCTCAGCAAATGTTAAGTGTACTATACAATAAAAATAGCTGTAAGCATTATGTTGTGCAATAAATCTTCAGAACTTAATTATCTTGTGTAACTGAAACTTGGTACATTTTCACCATCATATCCCCATTTCTCTCTTCTCTAGCCCCTGGCAGCCACCTTCCTACTCTCAGCCTATTTTTAGTTTCATGTTACAATATATTTAGCATTAGTGGGAACAGGAAAATAGAATCATGTACACTTAGATTCCAGACCTGAGTCTGGTGCTCACTTTCTCCATGACCTTAAGCAATTTTCTCAGACCGTTAGTTTTTCACATATGGGAAATAGCATATTTTATGTCCATAGACCTTGCTTGATGTAGAGATGCATGAAAAACATGAAATTGGGCACCTTTATCAAGGAGTAATATATATTTCATGATGTCAAATGCAAATGGGAACTTGTCATTTACCAATTAGCATATTAAATAATTTGCATTTTGGCAAACATAAATAGGATCTTAGAAATTACATTTAATATTCTTTCCAATTTCTTAGACTAGATATTTATTCGTATGCAAATTATTTACATTACAGTGTGGTCTTATATATCTATACATTGAAAACCGCATTTTATACAGGAAAAGAAAATCCCATTTCCTTTATTTTACGCAACTTACACGTTATATACTCTGAGTCCCATTCTGCTGTGCTTACAAGGGTTATTCTTTGAATTACTTCACCAATTTTCTCTCTTGTTACCTTCTTTTGCTACACAATCAGAAAGTTTGGTATTGATAAATGATCACATATTTACCCTGAATTTACCTGCTCTACTTCCATATTCAATAGGTACAAAAAACATTAACTCCAATTATGTATTTGAGTGAGTTATTTAAGAAGTTACTTCTTATGGTTCTCATTGTATTTATGGTGGTGATTATTAAAAATCTGTTAATTTTTATTTGATGTTTACTATGTGTGTTTCAAAGAAATATATCACCATGCACATTGTAAAGATCAAATAAATGAAATATTTATAATCGATATATTTACAACCTATTCAAAACAGGGAAAAGATAATGACAAAAAGAATGATATACATTCTGAAATCTGTTATTGATTCCTTCTGGAGATATTTTAAAGCTTGGTCTCCTTGTACTTTCACAGGGGAAGAGTTTAGCTGAACAGTTTTGTGATTCAAAAAATTATGTTATTGTTCCAAGGACTGAGACTGTGTTATTTATGGAAATTTGATCACTAAATGATATATTTGAGAGCTCCTATAAGGAAAAGAATATGTCTTGAAATATAATGCATTAAATAAACATTGCCATAATGTTAAACATTTCTATAAAAAACAAAATATAACTATAATATGCTTTAGGAACAAAAAGGGACTTCAAGTACCTTCCCTGTTCTAATTTGAAAATTCCCCATGATATGACCTCTAAGTCACACAGAAGAAGAGATGTTATAAACATGTTTGAAAGTGATGTCCACTGCATCTCAGGAGACATGTGAGGTCAGACATATCCGTCCTTTTGCATTTTTAATTGTATCATCCTGTCCAAAGTACAGTCCACTTGAAGGAAAATTTCTAGGTGACTTTCAACAAAAAGCAGGAGGTTTTTATGAAATATGTCCATGAAATTAGGTTCAGGGATTGTCTTTGAGAAAATCCACACTTGGCAACCTTGTGATGATTACATTTCTTGCTTTTATGTTTAGTAATCTTAACATGCATGTTTCTAGAGATTTGAGACTTTTTTTTTTATTAGACAGGTGGTTTATTTTCCATATTATATATTTTTATATTAACATCATATTTTTAAGGATAGTTATATTTTATTTATTTTTTATTCATCAGGGGAGAGCATGAACACCATCCCCCACTACCACAAATTATGCAGAAGAATCTCCCACATTTGGGGACTCACAGGGGTCAGCACATCCAGAGTGAAATGGTTAAACCAAACCCTGGGAAAACCACCTTCATGATCGTGGTATCTCTCCTTCCAGGTAAGTATGCTAGGATACTTTTAGTAGGAAATATCAGAATATTTCAAATAAAACTGGCTTAAACAGAGAATTTTTAATTCTTATGCATGATATCTAGTTTTTGGTGAAACAGATAAATAATTCTGTAGGTGACTTTCAGCCTTCATTGTCTCATGCACAACATTGAAAAGGCTTTCCTCGTGAGCTATCAGTGTTGCGAGTCTAGTAGATGGGAGAGTAACACTCAGATACGGTGACATTCGCAGGATGCAGGGAGCAACATTTTGCATGTGTTTTCTTGTTAGTGGCAGGAACCATTTCCCCAAAGCTCTCTCATTACTCTTGTTCCACACTGCACTCAGCATGGGCTTAAATACTCAGTGATATGCTTCTTTTCAGCAAGTGCCTCAGTATACTGAGATTTGAGTTGGAATACATATTGTATAGTTAATCATAAATATCCCCATACAAAGATTTCCTTATTATAAAAACAAATTAGAAAACATAACAACACCACCATCTACAAGGACAAGGAGTTTATCTTCAGGGAAATCAAAATCCTGAGGACTCGGGGAGTCTGAGAGTGGGGTCTTCTGTCTTACAAAACAAGAAAACCAAGGAAGAAAGCTAATAAGGCAAGAAAGCCAAATAAAACCGATAGGGCATAACCTTTAGAAAGACTGGAATGTCTTTGAGGAAACAGTAGATGACAAATGGATTGCTCTGCTATTTCCTTGTACAAACAGCCAAAGCAAATAACCTGCAACATTTTCTCCACTACCCTGTTTCCCCCAAAATAAGACATCCTCTGAAAATAAGACCTACTTACAGGAAAGATAAGATGTCCCCTGAAAATAAGACCTAGCGCATCTTTGGGAGGACACCTTAAAATAAGACACTGTCTTATTTTGGGGGAAACAGGGTAGGAATTCTCTATTCTCTATCCTTTGATAGATGAAGGAATTATTAAATGAACATAGTATACTTCCCAAATTCATCAACAAAAATGTATCAATGGCTATATTGAGGCTCTACTTTCTATTTAAAAAAGAGATTTAGATATTTTATACACTTTCATACAGTATATTATTTACTATGCTATGTGTTTAGTGTGTGTGTGTATGTGTACGTGTGTGTGTGTGTGTCTGTGAACTTGTCTGGGCCACAGGGTGCCCAGATATTTGGTCAAACAATATTCTAAGGGTCAAAGTCAAGGGATTTTGGTGAGATTTGCACTTGAATTGGTAAATAAAGCAGATTGCCAAGCTGAAATGCTTGAGCCTTATTCAATCAGTTGAAGGTCTGAATAGAACAAAAAGGCTCTTGCCTCCCCTTGTGCAAGAGAGGCTTCCTTCTGCCTGAGTGCTTTTAATCCTAAACATCAGCTCTTCTAGGGTCTTGAGCCATACAGTCTCCAAACTGGAACTTACCCTGTCAGTTGTGGTTTGGAGGCCTTCAGACAGACTGAAACTCTATGTATGGTCAAGTTTCCTGATCTTAAGGGTGCTGACTCGCAAGGCAGATGTTAGGTTCTCTCTCTCCTCTCAATATTTACATACTTATATGTATTGTGTATGCATGATTTATTTCTCTAGAAAACCCTCAACATGCAAATAAGCAGACATCTTAGAAAAGATTTTTGGGTGGTGGAAGTAGTGACATAATAAATTTAAACAGAAATGATGACACAGAAATAATCAGATGAGTTTGTCTTTATAAGTCCTAAGACATAAACTACTTACTTAAGGTTATAATATACAAAATGTTATGCTGACCATTTTACTTATAGTTAAACAATTAACTCATACTTTATATATTAAATTACAATATAATATATAAAAAAACATTTTAAAAGTCTTTTACTGGCATGGGGATTTTTATCTCTGACTCACTGGAAAAAAAAATCTGTGTTTAAATAGTTAAACTTATTGTTAACTGACATTATTTAACAGGGTCCATATTTAAGTTTTTATTTATTAGTCACAAATTGCCTGAAGTATTTTTTATATGGTATGTGATCTTCAGTAGCATATTAAACATAACCATAACCAACTATATGTTCTGTTAGTATTTAAATCTTAATCACCTGTCTCTGTATATGTCACCAATTAAGCATTTAAATTTTGTTTTTCCAAATTATAAGGCTATCAATTAATGTGGCTATTAATCCTCGTTAATTGTGGTAGTTTTTCACCATGGAATTGAAGTGTCACTGTTATCATGATGTAGTGTTCCACCCTTACCAATTGTGTGACTCTGAAAGAGCTCAGAGACAGTATGTCTTGGCATCTTCATCTATTAATGGGGCTAAAAATACTACAATAGTACGTACAATAATAGGTATGAGAATGAATTAATGTGTATTACATATATAAGTAAAAAAATTGAAAATATCCTGATGTATAGTTAAAGTAATTATTGACTAGCTAAATAAATCACTATATATTTCTAAATATTAGGTCTTCTTCTGGAATAACAGGACATTTCATTGAACTGCCTATGTTTATATTGAACAAAACATTATGTTTGCTTTATGATATGTTCCCTAATAATAAGGAGAGGAAAGGCATCACATTCTTCTTCAAATATCAATTCTTTTTCCATAAGTACATATTAGTACCATTGTACTAAGTTCTCAAATGAAGAGCGAGGCACATAATCTAAAAAATAAACACCTCATTCAGATTTTTCACATTGTAGTTACATTAAAGACTAATTGGGAAAGATTTGCCATGCTTTTTTAATTTAAAATTTCCTCCCATCTAGGAATTTCAAAGTTACATAAATTAAAATACAGTATTTAATTTGACATTCTAGCAACAAAGCTATATTCTTGTAATGACAGAGCAATTTAAAAGGTCAAAAAATTTATGCTGTGTGAACTATTATTTCAATAATTGGTCCATATGTGAAATATAATAATTTTCTCATCTTTCAATTGAAAGAAAATATTTTAGCATTTAGCAATTAATTTCCCCAATGTATAATTATTATGAGGATAACATGAGCATAATTCATCTTTCGGGAAGTTGTATGTCTGCTGAGTACCACCTAAAGGAGGAATTTAATTGAAACAAACACTAGCAAATTCTATGGCTTCCTTTTGTTAATTGGTGTTTGGAGGCTGTTTGGAGGTTTCCAATTATCGATCCCCAAACCCCACAATAACACCAATTAAAAAATAAGGTCACCTTCCCTTTCCACTAAGGAGTATTACTAAGAAGTAACAGAAAGAACCGCACGTATCATAGTTTTGTTATGTTTATATCTGGTTTAATGAAGATCTTTCAAAAAGATTTAAATATGGACCTGGTTTAAATGTTGCCAAAGTTGGGATTATGCTATGATTGTTTGCATGGGGAAAATGTTCAACAGTACAGGTGTGCATTCCTTAATTACTTTATTCACTTATTTATTTCTGAAAACTTAGTTTGAAGAAGTGGAATATATTTAAAACCATATGTAAATTACTATGAAACTTAATAAGCATAAGTATGTTTAGCAACTCATTTTATTTTCAATATACACTAGAGTAATGTAGTAAGTTGTTATTTATTGTTTATTTGTAAAGCCAGCAACTAACATATTGAATCAGCATGCTCTCTGGTTCTATGAAAAATATATTTGTAAAATTTTACAGTAAGCTTAATGAAGAAAATTTACCTAGAGATGTTTATGTCAGAATTTTTACCTATCCCAAACTAAGAATGAAGACCAAACTAAGAATGAAGAGAGATAAAAGACACAGAAAGGAGGCTGGGCATGGTGGCTCACACCTGTAATCCTAACATTCTGGGAAGCCAAGGTGGGTGGATTGCTTGAACTTATGAGTTAGAGACCAGCTTGAGCAAGAGTAAGACCCTGTCTCTAAAATAATAGAGCAGTGTTGTGGTGGGCGCATATAATCCCAGCTACTCAGAAGGCGGAGGGAAGAGGATCATGTGAGCCCCAGTATGACATCATGGCACTCTACTGAGGGTGACAAAGTAGTGAGACTCTTTCTCCAAAAAAAAAAAAAAAAAAAAGACACAGGAAGAAATAGTCTCCTATATGCAGCTGTTCACAGAATTATTGTTAGAAACAAAATTGAAGGTAGAAACTTTAAAAACTAAGAACAGAATAAATATGGTAAGGCATTAAACAACTCAAGTTATTCTTTTTCTTAATATTTATCTTCATTCTGATGCCCTACTACCTTCCCTCAATGCTTCCAAATCTTAAAAGCAGTATATACTTAAAAAATTGAATGTGGGAGAAAATTAGCTAAAACTCAAATACCAGATCATGTCAATCCGTACGTATAAAAATGGTTAAATATTTACGTTTAATCTACAGTTAATCACTTACGATTTTTAGAACTACAGTGATATTCTAACAATCAAAAAATGTCCACATTTATATTATATGCAGTTGGATATTTTTCTCCATTTATAATCAGGGAAAATATAACCATATTATACATCAGATCTCAAATCTTGAAATTTCTTCAGTAAACACATCACTAAATGTGACTCTTAATTAATGAGTTATAATCCCTAATTATTAAACTTTGCCTGATGTTAAAATAAACCAGTAACTTCTTATTAATTGAGGTTTTCAAAAATTTATTCAGTAATAAATGAGTAGATAGCTGTGGGGACAGGGGAATTTAATGTTTTTCAAAACTTGGATTTGGTAATTAAATAAATGCTATTTGTCTATATCTAAACAAGTTAGAGTAGAGGGAAATTGGTTCTCATAAAGATCAGATGTGTGCTATCATTACAGAGAGAAAAAATTATAAAATACCAAAATGAAGATTCCTGCCATTGTGAAATATCCTGCCATTTCCTAAATTTAAGGAAATAAAATATTTGGAAAATGTCTTTAAATAAAATGTATGCAGATTCAAATAAAACACAAAATTTTTTTTAAAGATGGACAAATGTTCTGATGAGTATAAATTCTATTTTTGGTGTATAGCTGAATAAATTGATTTCTAGTATCCTATTACTTTAATTGATACACAGAAGTTAGTGCTCAAAAACATTAATACTGGAGGTTATTCTTTATAAACAAAGATGATGAAATACAAAAGAGGTAAATGGGTAAATTGAAAGTAGAAGAATGCTCCCAAAATACACATAATATTGGAATGACAAGATATCAGAAACTAAGCAAAATATTTCTGAGACCTGAATAGATGTTTTGAAAAATAAAAAATTAAATAAAAATTCTACAGATAAAAAAGCAGGATCTCAAAACCTTGACCTGCTCAGTATAGAATATTGTGTGAATATTAACAATAAAGATATATTTTGTTTTCTTTTGGACACTGCTTCCAGAAGCTTAATAAAGACTTCAGCATTTTTTTCTTTTAATAATTCAATGGGAGAAAAGCACACTTTTAAGACCTAAAAGCAACTTTTGTGTATAGAGTACACCAAAGACTCAATGCAATCAATGTAACCTGCTTCTATGTACACTCAATGAATCCCCAACAATTAAACAAATAAATAAATAAATAAATAGAAAGGACATCTTAGAGGTATAATACTTGAAACTGTTGAAATTGCAATGATGTGATAAAATTTCAATATTAGATTTATTGTTGTAAATGCCCCTCATCAAATCTCTTCTTTATAAATGCTATGTCTTTACATTTTAATGAGAAAACAAACAAAAGGAAAACCACTTTCCCTCAAAATTTTGGGGTCTAGGGGCTCATTGGCTTTGGTTTATCAGTTACTGTCTGCCTTGATACCAGGCTCTTTATATTTTTATGAAGGACAATACCTGTCCTTGAAATTGACTGTTTAGGAAAACAAATATCGAGGCTGTAATAGAAAAGGGCTATGACGCATATATGATTTGGGAAGGCACGGTGAGGCTCTGGGGTTTAAACACAATGCACCCAATTCTTTAAGAAAGCGTTAAGGAGTAGTTAATTTGATCACCATTTTGCTCTGGTGGGTGCAGTGGAGCAGACAGCTGAGACATTGGCATTTGAGCTTTAAATTGCCAACTAAAGTTGGAAGTATGAGCAGAATCCAAGTGTGAGCATAGAGCATGAGAAACTGGCACGTTCAAGGAAGATGTTCAAAGAGAGACATGTTTGAAGATCAAGTGAAAAATGAATCTGGAATGAGACCTACGGTCCAATTGTGGGAAAATTTCCTATTGACTTGAACTTCTGTGAGTCACAGAAAGCTTACTGAATGCTTTACCAAGGTGGAACACATAACATATACTAATGGAGTGTAAAATAATATAATTGAAATGCATGTTTCCAAAGTTCTGTTTAAGAAAGTGAATGCTTTTCATAGATTTGCAGATCTGAATGCTAAATGAGAGACTGGATTATAAAACGAATGAGGAATTGTTGTTGGTTTACTACACAGAGAAAAAGAATTATATATATATATACGTAAATTAATATTTATATTTCTATTCAAATTTATATTTCTAGTCAAGTAGAATACATATTCAATTCCAGTAAATTCAATTCAGGAAGATAAAGGTTTTAAAAAATCCACTATATATGTCACTATCTATTTTTTTCTCCAAACTCCTAGGGTGCCTAAATTATGAAACAGAAGGCAAAATTGAATTCTCCTAGAATGTGTAAACGGACTCTGGGAAAGAGCCACCCCCGAACGTGTAGGTGTTTAGAAATGCACACTCCACTGGCAGGGTCTCTCTTAATGTGCACGTGAGGGTGCTCAGCACACCATGGGTAAACGGCTCAACTACAATGGGAACTTTGCCACTGAAGTAAAAACAATATAACCTAAACCTTTGTGCCCTCATATCGATCTGGAAAACAAAAAAAAAAAAATAGAAAAGAAAAACCAAAAGAAGAAATGCACACTCCCACCACATACATATATCCCACTATAAATAAGTAGTTCTTTTTCATTCATTATGTTATTTACTTCTTTTTCATTATGTTTTGGTACCATTGTTTTTGAATTACACAAACACACACATAGTCATTTATACAATATTCCAATTTGTAATAATCATCAACTTCTTGCTCCTTTATTTATCACATACATTTTTTTTTTGCAGTTTTGGCTGGGCTGGATTTGAACCTGCCACCTCCGGCATATGGGGCTGGTGCCCTACTTCTTTGAGCCACAGGCGCCGCCCTTCATTGCATACTTCTTTTTATTTTATTTTATTACTAAATCATAGCATCATTATACATTAATTTTATTAATTTTATTATTAAATCATAGCATCATTGTACATTAATGCAATCATGGGGCACCTTACACTGGTTTTATAGACCATTTGACATATCTTCATCACACTGGTCAACATAGCCTTCCTGGCATTTTCTTAGTTATTGTGTTAAGACATTTATGTTCTACATTCACTAAGTTACACATGTACCCTTGTAAGATGCACCGTAGGTGTAATCTCACCAGTCACCCTCTCTTCACCCATCCTCCCGTCTCCCTCCCCTCCTTCTCCCCCTTCCCCATATTCTTAGGTTATAACTTTCATATGAAAGCCACAGATTAGTTTCATAGTAAGGCTGAGTACATTGGATACTTTTTCTTCCATTCTTGAGATACTTTACTAAGAAGAATATGTTCCAGCTCTATCGCATACTTCTTAACTAATCTTGTACATACGGCTCTGGTAAGACATCATTCCTAACCTAGTGCACAGAATGTTCCTGTGGAGGAGATGTATATTGTATTATAATTATATATGTGAATTGTTCAGTAGATACATTTAATTTATGCTGTAAAAATAAAATAGATAGACATGGAATTTTTTTTTATAGAGATATAAGGGAGATGTTAATTCTGTAATTTGAACAAGGAGAGCCATAGGAGAAAGCGCTGAAAAGGAAAACTGGGTTTAAATGATGGAAGGCACTGAGCACCTCATTAAGAAAATTGGAAATTAGCCGGGCGTTGTGGCGGGCGCCTGTAGTCCCAGCTACTCGGGAGGCTGAGGCCAGAGGATCGCTTAAGCCCAGGAGTTGGAGGCTGCTGTGAGCTGTGTGAGGCCACGGCACTCTACCGAGGGCCATAAAGTGAGACTCTGTCTCTACAAAAAAAAAATAATAATAATAATAAAAAAAATAAAAAATAAAAGAAAATTGGAATTTATGCTATAGGTGATGACAAGCCACTTGGACTTGCTCCACTATATAACTTGATATATTTGTATCACAAAAGTAACCAGATTGGCTAGGTTAAGCACGATAGTCTGAGAATCTGATTAGAAATCCACCCTGGTTGTCAAGTATAAGGAAATGCTACAGGAACTAAGTAACAGCAACGGGAATAAAAACAAAGTTTCAAAATCCACAAGCTATGAGACAGGGTACTGGTGACATTCTGAAGGGCCAATATCCAAAGATATATTCTCTCTCAGAATGAGAAAGAATTAACGAGCAATCCACTTCAGGGTAGTTTGAAGGACGTACTGGAGTGTCTGGGATAATGCTGACACGGTTAAATTGAGAATTCATTTTTGGAAGTAGATGGGGAAAGTAAAGAGAAAAAGATTAGATATGTTTTCATCAAAATAATAAGGAAGTGACTGCCAAATATCAAGGCGAAACAATATGACACCCCATAGGTGGTTCTGCCGCCCGTTAGTAAGGATCCCAATTTATACATATTTGTGGCAGTTATTATTGGGTTGGTATCTAATATTAGGAAAACACACTCAGAAACAGGCAAGGAAAGAAAAAAGGAAGACAGGTTTACAACTCTGGAATAAGTACTAAGAATTGAAAATAAATCTTCAAATATGAGAATGTTGGTGGGAAAATAAAATGACTGTTGGGGTGCTGAGAACCGTCATTAAGTAGATGTCACAGCACATGACAAAACATATTGAAAAAGGAAGAAGAGCAGAGGAGGGAGAGAAACAGAAATATCTGAATTTGTAGGGAAGGCAGCATTTGGGTCATAGCTCAAGGAGGAGAAAAGACAGGAGGACATATAATTCCTTGGAGATGGGATTATCTCTTACCAAAGAGAACCCTGTGGTCCCTTTTAGAGCATATTGGAAAAACAATTCTCAAGGATAAAATTATCACATCAAGATGAAGATTTATATCTTCAAAATATGTGATATCGTCTTCCCTTGAATATAGTCTCAGTTAAAGTCTTTGGTTCTGCCAACATACTTCTAAGTGTATCCTAAATCCATGATATTTTTTAAAATATTAAGTCAATTAATGTTAGTTCTTTAGAGATTACATTAAAATTGTCAAATTATCCTTAAGGTTAGCTATTAGCTGCTGGAAGAATTTATCATCATTCTTAGAAAACAGCAGTAATAACGGACATTAATATTTCCTATATCCACTTGGAAGGTGTTTGCAAGAAGTGTTAGTTGATAATTCAAACATGGCCTGGCCTGCTGCCAAACCAATGCCGTGTGTTCATCGCTATTTCTAAAGTCATTGGCTTGGGTGTATTTCCAGATACTAAAACATAGCTAATAATCTTATGACTTCCTAGTAATTTTTTCACATTTTATTCTAAACCTTTAGACTAAAATTCTGGCATACACTTTTTTATTTATGGACTAGTAAAGTATCATTAAATGTATAGCAATATGACAGAACCACTGTTAAATATCTAGTGGTATACACACATCTATTTGGGTAGTATTCTATATACAATTAGCCAGCAGATGCTAGAGAGCATTTTTTTTTTTAAGAGTGATTGGTTAAGAGACTAAACAAAGTTAGTTTATAGATGTTGAATAGTTTAAGTTAACTGCTACATTTCAATGAAGAGATGTTTGGGGGATTGGGGGGAAAATCAAATGTAGTACTAACTATTAAAAACAATATTGTACAGTAACAGCTATTTATTTTGTTTTTGCTTCATATCAGGTACAATTCATATTATTTTAGGCATAGATTCATAGAATTTTCTCCATGGGTGTTCCCATAAAATACAATGTTTGCATTTAACTAGCCACTGAGATTATTTTAATCTATGTCAATATAGAGAATTACAAGAAAATAAAAAACTTAATATACCATGTACTATATTAACAGTAGAGTGACTTCAATAATTAGGCTCGCAAGGAGGCCAGAAGGTATGAGAGCTGCATTAACAATGAATGTCATGAAGCGTTATGTCTTTCCTTGGGATCTTATTTCTTGAATCCAGTGGTACTCTATACATAAAACTGTCCACGCCACATGTATTCATTTATCAAACAATGTCTCTAGTCTTTGTTTTAGGTTCTGGGGATGCAGTGATGAAAAAGAAAAAAAAAAAAAAACTCAGATAAGACACTTTCTTTCTGGAGCTGATATTCCTCCAAAGAACAGGCAAGAAAAATAATAAACACACAAACACCTAAATCCTAAATACACCAGGACTTTGAAAAGTATTAAATAGTGCAGAGAAAATGCATGAAGAAGCCAAGAGGGATATAGCGCAGGTAGCTTTATCTGGGATGTACCTAAAATAGCTGAAAACGTCGAACCTGGGCCAAGACCAGACTGATGACATAGAGGTAGATATGTTAAGATCTGTGGGTAAACATTCAGGCAGAACAAACATGAACTGTACAGGATGTCAGGTATGAACGACCTTGATACACTCAAGAAACAGAACAAAGTTCAAAGCATTGAATATATCGAATGACGCAGAAGATGAAGTAGTAACACAGTAATAGGGCAGATGACATAATACCTTAGGCCTTGGTGAGGAGTTTGAATTTTAATGTAAATATAAAACAAAGCCTCCTTTGGGATGAACAAATATGCTTTGAATGAAAAATAAATACCTTTGACATTATGTGTCACACAAATGGAAGGGGAGAAAGTGTAGATAGAAGGTAAGCTTTCGCTGAAAAGCATATTGCAGTAAATTAAAGCTGAACCACAACACAAAGAGGAAGAAATATTTGGAGTGTACGTGTTGGAATAGCGTGTGAGCTAATTTGCCCAACTATTAATACAAACTTTATACTATATATATTATAGTTTGTATTAGTAGTTGAGCTGAACATATATCCCCCAGCTTGATTCTCTTTAGCTACTCTAAATTTCAACATTGTGAAATATTCTCTTAGTTCTTATAAATATTCCATAACAATTTGCTTTGTTAACAAAAGATCTTGAGAAATAATAATCCCTAACTATTATCTGACTCGAATCCCTGGTGTTGTAATTATTATGCTTATTTCCTCATTTTTCCCCTCCTAATGAAAAGGGGAACAGCTGCTTACCATTATCCATATTCTTTTTATAAACTTCAAGTCTATTATTAAGCAGTCCATAAATTTGTGATGCCTAATTCCCATGTCATCATCCAGATTGACTATTTAAAGTCAAAAGCACTGAACATGATTCAGTCATCTAGATGACCAAAATAACCTGGCAATCGTCCATTATCAAACCACAATAATGAACGCGCTATTATGGAAGCAATAGAATCAGTAAAAAAATACCAGCAAACAGTTTGAATGTTTTTAAAAATTTGACCAATAAAGCCATTATGTTGTGCACTAGCTGATGAGAGAGGGCAATTGATGTTTATGTGTTTGCTGAAGGAATATTTATAGTAGCCCGCTCTAGAAAATTGGGTGACAACTTTAGAGAATGACTTTGGCCTCAAAGAGATTACAGGCCAGATGTGTATGTAGAGAAGATAATAGGTAGATACAAAAGAGAATGGTGAATATTCCAGATGGTGGAAGAACAGGCTTTTATGGAATCCTCTACAGAGAAAGGACATAATTTGTGTGATGGAGGTCTAAGGTGAAGGAATAGAAATATCAGGGAAAAGAGGATGCTGCAGAGGATATGGAGGAGTGAAAAACAGACAAAGAAACAGCACCTGTACAAGCCTCTCCGGAGGGAAGGGCCAACTCTACAGCTGAAGTGAAAGCAGATAGCAAGCTGAGAAAGGCAAAAGAATGACATCACGAGACCAGCCAGATACAGAGCAACCTGATCACAAATGAGTCTGATCGATAGTAAGATTTTAGATGTTGACCCTTATTTAATCTTTATACAGGGGTCACTATGAAAGTTTTGAGACAGACTGTTAAAGTTCATGATTTCATTTCCACCCACCAAGCACAGTCCACAGCCTTCTTTCTGAACATCTGTGCATCTTTCAACTTGCTTGGCCTACTGGTATTGCTGAAAGGGCTTCATTTGTTTTATCCGCATGAATTTTATGTTCCTTGATTTTTGTGAATCTCAAAACTATCATAATGATCCCTGTATGAACTTAATTCTGCAAGCATTATTAAAGTCAGCCTAGAGGAGAAAAGGCTAAAGTCAAATGGGTTAGGAGTTTATAACAATGTTATTAATATACTTCTGCGACTATATATTTCTGTGAGTTATTGTTTACCTTGATTGTCTGTTAGACGGGGAACAAAAGAGAGAGGACCAAGCCATGGACCTCTCCCTGCAGTGTAAAAATTTAAAATTGCAAACTAATTTCTTAGTCTCCAATCCACCTTTATTTCTATGTAAGATATAAAGAATAATTTGTACATTTGGTTTGAAATGTACAATAAACAAATCTGAATGTAAGGTACTAATATTTTAGGTCCGGTATCTACTATCATTTTCTAATATTTTTGGTATTACATTTTTTTGAAATTGGTTATATCCATTCTATTTTTATGATTACTAGTTTTATCTACAAAATATTAAATGTGTGACAAATCTAAAATCAAAATATCCTAGTATAATTTCATAATATCACTTTTCATTGCAGATACCTCATCATCATGTTGTTATAGCTACTAGCTTTGCTTCTAAATATTATATTTTTGTTAAGTTGCATTTTGTGTTTTCATACCATGTCGGTTCTCTGTAACTGACAGGTCACAAAATATTTGTCAGTTAAAATGGTTCCCCTGCATGAAACTAACACAAGACAATTGTAATAAAACCTGGGATTCTCCATCAAGGTGCAATAACCTGTGTACCAGGATGATATTTTACATAGTCTTTTAACTCCTTTAAAGTCAAGGGCAAAGTACTGTACATTTATGGTGAGATGTCTTTGAAATTGGAAAAATGTATAAGGAAAACTAAAGCCACTATACATTAATTAATAGGAGAAAATAACTTGTTAGAAACTTTTTTTTTTTTCAATTTCAGGACAATGTTAACACCATTCTCTACTGTTACTCAGAAGATACTCTCAAAGTTGGTACTTTTAAACATCACTTACCTAAACATAAAAAAGAAAATCTGGAAAGATTATATTTCTAAAGTTTTAAGACTTTTCTTACTCTCGTTTTTCAGTATATACTTATACATATATAAGCTGCAAATACTATCAAGAAAGATAAGATATAGTTGTTTTAATTTTTTTTAAACTGTTAGGCTGTACTTTTGGATCAGCAAGTTAGAATTGTGAAAAAGAAGCTCATTATATTCATAATGTAGTATTATATCCTTTGTTTTTATTATACTTTTAGTTGTCGACCTGAGTAATTTTAATAAAACTTCCTTCAATACATTCATACTCCAAATATCCTCTGAAAATTTTTTTCTTCATAAATGGCAGATACTATTAGTAGCTAAAAGTAATGGATCTTTATTTCAAAGACCAAATAAATAAAATTTATTATTATTATTATTTTATTATTTTATTTTTTTTGAGAAAGAGTCTCATTATGCCACCCTCAGTAGAGTGCCCTGGCATCACAACTCACAGTAACCTCAAACTCTTGGGCTTAGGCAATTCTCTCACCTCAGCTATTTTATCTTGCAGTTTCTCTCAAAGTCCATACTGGTGTATTTACAGTTATTGGGTGGTCCATATATATTTTTTGAAAGAATAAACATATATTTAGATAGAAAATAGTGATTAAAATACTATTATGTAATTGAAATGATAGCCTTAGGTATTATATTTGTAACTTTCAAAGAGGTATAAACTCTCTTTAGAAACTTTCATTTGGTTACAAGGAATGACATGTTTCAGTCAATTTTAAAAGATAAAACATTTTGCGAGAGATAATACTTATTAAATTAATTCTCTATTAATCCTAATCCTTAATTACTTCACATTTATATCTAAATTGTTATTTTCTTAAAATCAGTGAAATGTGTAGAATAAGGAAGATATTTCATGTGACTTATCTGCTAGCCAAATTATGATTTATCTTCAAAATAGAAAGGATTATAAACACATAAAATACAAAACTTTAAAATACCTAAGACAAATTCAGACCATTGTTAAATATTTCAACTTGATGGTTTTCTTTCTTTAATTTGTTTTCATTCCTTACTCAAGCTAGTGGTTCTTCTCTATGTGCTCCACAGTAACAGAGATTTTGTTGGGTAGCAGCACTTGACTAGTGATTGATCGATCACATATGAACACAGTAATATTTAGAAGTTCAAGGTCCTATTTAAAAAGCAAGGTGATAAGTCTTCATTTCTTCCATTCCTGATATTAATATCCTCCAGGTATTTTTTTCTTTCTTGTAGATATAAATTAAAAACTATAACACACAACCAATCCTGTGAACACTATCCTCCAAAGAGCATATTTATGGGGTATAAATAGTTGGGTTGGTTACACAAAAGACAATGTTCACTTCACTGAAAAATTTGGTGATTCTTTGTTTCAGCAGCTTAGAATTGGCATCAATTAACACATTTCTTGGGTTTAAAAAAAAGCCAGGACTAGGTAATTATTGTTTTGATTAATGGTAATAATGCTTCCCTTTTTTACAGAAATTGGTAATAGTTAATTACACATAGATAAAAGACTTTATGTGATTATCAAGGTATTTTATTCTTATTTGCTCATCCCCAGAAATGCATTCTATATTCATATGCCTTCATTAAAAGAAAAAGGAGAAATTATTAACACATGGGTACTTATTAATAGTTTTATCTTTATTTCCAGTACTTCTCGTGTCTTTTCAAAATGTACAATGTTTAGCAATTAACTCTTAAAATGGGTAATTCATTTGCAAGTTTTCTGATAATCCTTAGTGACCTTGGATTTTCAGCCTTGTCCTCCTCTCAATAAAACTTACAAAAGTTAGAAGAAAGAATTGGTCCCTCAAGAAATCCCTTAAGTGAAACAAATTTTAAAATCTTTTCATGCATTACACTGCCAATCACTATGGATAATCCCATTCAGGCGCTGTAATTAGTATTTGAAGGTAGGGATTCCCACCTGTGCCGTGTAGTACAACATCAGGAAGTGGGAAGGTGCGTAGAAAGGAGAGGTTCCCAGCAGGCCTCTACGAGGCAGAAGGCGGAAATCAATTTTAATTAATTCTACCTCTTTAAATCTGTCTGCTCTTTAGGAAAGATTGCTATCTGTCTCAGACACTATGGTGAGCTAATTAATAGAGCCACTGCTGGAGACTGATAGCACAGGCTGCTGATACCCGTGGCAGGACCTTCCTGCCATCCAAGTGTCATAGAATTATTTATAAATGGTCTGCAGAGCAATGCAACATTAATTTTACTAAATAAACACATTATTTATGGCAGACATTATAGAGCTTTGTTTTTAGCTAGCATAGGACAGAAATAAAGGAGATTGTTTCTAAGCCACCTGAAACTGTCTGGAAACTACCTTAGACCATTTTGGCAAAATATCTCTAACTAAGGCTGCTCACAGCCATTATCAGCAGCAGTCACAGTGAGCATGTTGCCCGGCCTGCCCCCCTCCACACATACACACAAGAAAGCAATAATTATTCCTAGATGAAAAGTACAAAGTTGTAAACTATAAAAATCCAGATTAGACCTTGTGTGTTCTTTAACATCCACATAGGTGGGCATTTTTTTATCCTTTTTTTGCCAGAATTTGGTCTCTTCCATTTTCGTAGCAAAAATATAAGGATTCTTCTGTTTGACAATTTCCTCTAGTATTATTTGCTTTGACAATAATAAAATTTGTCATCGTCTTTCCTTGTTGTAAGTACCTCCCCACCCATTTGTTGATAAATCTTCATAGTTACAAAAGTACAATCCCTTGATTTCTGATGGCCAAAGGAAGGGCTACAAAATTGTATAGTAAGCTACTATAAGAATAGCAGTATGGTTTAAATAAACATTTTCATACTCAACATGTTTAAAATAGATACTAATTATTGAGCAATCTATCACTCTTTCAAATACTTAGGAAAAACTCATTTTTCCCCCAAATATTTATTTCTATCATCATTCCATCAGACATTCTGTGAAGAGGCGTATATTTGTGGATGAGAGCATGTATTCTTTATTTTATTAATTATAAGTAAACTAAGAAAGTTCAGAAGCTCACTAAGCCTCCATACAAAAGGCGAGCATCTCGGACTGAAGAAGTCCACAGGCATAAAGGGAGAAGTGGGTCATCACTGTCAGCTGAGACTTCTGACTGGAGGGTCAGGGTGCGCTTCACTCATTGCACTGCTTTGCAAGTCTCCGGAAAACAAAACAAAACAAGACACTCAAATTGATTTAAAAGTGACCACCACAACTAGATTCATTCTCCCAAAGCCTTATTTTACTTTTCCTATATTATTTTTCTTTAACCTCTGGTAAATATATACATATACAGCTTAGAACTGAAATGACATATGCTTCTTGTCCTTGTGCAAACTAATTCTAGGAAGTGTTTTTAAAATGGTCTGTTTGAGGCTAAAAGTACTAGAATTAGGCAATATACTTTAGGTGCCTATAATGTAATCTCGAGGACTGAGCCGACTGAAACAGCTTACTTATTAGGAATTACAGGTTACTCATCAGGACTTGCCTCAATACCCTCTCAATACCCGGTCTTCTTCTTCTCTTCTTTTTTTTTTTTTTTTTGGCCAGGGCTGGGTTTGAACCCGCCACCTCCAGTATATTAGCATATGGGGCCGAGGCCCTACCCCTTTGAGCCACAGGCGGCCTCCCAATACCCTGTCTTCTATATGACCACCAACTCTACCCCATCTGAACTAGCTCCTTGAATTGCAAGTCTTAATTTAAAATTTCCAAGATTTATTGAAAATTACTTTTAATAAAACTCTAGAATATCAATCTCTCCCTTCTCAGATGCTCTTAAGATTCTCACAAGATTGTTATCCCTTGAACTACGGACAGATGGTCAATGAACTAGAATCTCCAGGATGTGGATTTCTACCTAGAGAAAGATTGTTTTAAGGAATTGGTTCATGTAACTGTGGGGACTAGCAAGACCAAAATCTGCAAAGCAAGCCTGTCAGATGGAAACTCAGAGAAGAGCTGAAGTTGCGTGTCAGGTCCAAAGGCAATTTACTGGTTGAATTCCCTTTACCAAAGGAGAGGTTAGCATTTTTTTATAAGGCTTTCGACTGATTAGATGAGGCCCACCCACTTTTATAAGGCTTTCAACTGATTAGATGTGGCCAGGTTATAGAAAGTAATCTGCTTTATTCAAAGTTTGTTTATCTGAATGTTAATTACATCTAAAAATATTTTCACAACACCCAGATATATTTGACTAAATATCTAACAAATGCTGTAGCCTATCCAAAGAAGTATGTAAAATTAACCATTTCATATTTTATAGCAATAAATAAAATAACCTTCATTCCATTTGAACAATAACCTTTCTGGTGGTCTACCCGAGAAATTGATAGCTGATGTATTTTCAATGACTGTGTTTATATAAAAAGGTCAAAGACAATCCAGTTTGTTGGTTAACTATGAAACCTACATAGGAGATAATTAATATTCGTAAGGGACCGGCATTACTTCTGTTTTGTTAATTGTATTCTTAGTGCTTAAAACAATGCCTAAAAAATAGCAGGTCCTCGATAAATCCCCAAAAGAAAGGATGAATTCAAAAATAAATAAATTAGATATGCTGTATAGTCTCTTCAGAGAAAAAGATTATATTTTCCAAATGAGCTCATCATCTAAACATGTACACTTTGCATTAGTAACTGAAATTCAATATATACAAAACATGTAATTTTTATATAATTTTAAGTGAATATCCAGACACACACACACTACACAAAAAGCTTTCCACACTTCTTTATCTTTTGACTGATAATTTTGCTCCATACAGAAAATAAAATATTAAAGACATTTATTATTTCATTATTTATGCAAATATAAGCTACTTGAGCAATATTTTTTGCATTCTTATGTTTTTTAACAGAGCTTTCTATTTTGTTATCTATGAGTTATAATTGCTTTTTGTCAGACTTAATATTTCCTCTCATTGCTTAAGGAACGACACTTTAAAGATGCTTGAATTATCACTTCTATTCCTTCATAAGTATCCATCTTGCAAAGTTCCAGGCTATGAACCTGAGTATCAAATTGACACTAAGCTTTTCATGAAATTGAAGAAGTATTCTGCTTCTTGGTTTATACCTGGGGTTTTATACTCAGAGCACTTCATATTTAAAAGATATTTCACATGTCTTCTTTTAAATCTTTATAAAAAGTGTGGAAAACTATTCTTCGTTCTTATTTCAGTTAATAACTGCATATGGCTGGAGAAATACCCTCACAAAGTTTTGTGAAGGAACATTCCCAGGAAGGGAATTTCATAATTACAAGAAAATGATTACCTAAAATATTAAGTGCTAGAGGCCTAAGGTATGGATGTGAACAACAACATATGCTTTGCATTTTATATGCCAAATATCCTGTGAAGTTACCAGTCAGAACAGACTTCATGATCCATTCCCAATTGTACATAAAGGTGCAAATTAATGAACATTTTACTGTTTCCTTTAGGAAATTCCTATAAACAAATTTATTAATCCCAAGGATTTGCTTTTCTGGGAAGCGATTCTTCTATCAGGTCATTGACATCTTAAAGGGTGATTTTAAATGTCTGGAAATTATTTCTCTTGTTTAATTTAAAATTAACTCCAAAACAATCATTATAATTCACAAAAGTAAAAATAGTGTTTGTTAATAAAGCTACAAAATTACTAACAAAAACTTGTGCCTCACTTAGAATGTGTTCGTGACGTGGCACCTTAATCTTCTATGGGATTTCAGAGTTTACAGGTTTTCAAACATATGTACACACACACATAAAACATGCGCACACACACAGGCACACTCTACCCTTATACTAAAGTCAAGGGAAAAACAAACAAATAAACAAAACTTAAAAGATTATGGACTTTGGTGTCACAATTTGCCAGAAAGAAAAAAAATGGCATGATCATAGAAGTAATATTTTCAGTTCAAACAGCTAGTCAGTAATCAAATTGGAAGTCAAAGTCAATTATATTTTCCTCTAAAACTTAACGTATGCATCATGGAATTACTAAATTACTGACCATGTAAGAGCCCCCATCTATCTATGTCTGTATTTGATGTAAATTATTTTCATAAATGTACAGAAAAGAAATCAGGAATTTTTAAGGTCATGATTCCTGTGGGGAGGAATTAATAATAATTTTAGGAATAATCTTTTAACAATAGATCTTTCCCTTGGTGTTACATAGGACGTTCAATTTTATCATAGAGATTTCTTGGTTTTTAAGTTTGCTTCTTAGACAGTGGCTCTTTAGAACAGTATTAAAATACTATGTTTTGAGTTTTTCTACAAATAAATAGAACGGCCCTATTAATTAAAATATAACACAAGGGAATAATTCATTTTATGTTAATGATTTACATTCCCATATGATTTCTTGAGGGGGGCATAAATTGATACCATTAACTTTTGTAACAAGAAAATCATATATGACCTTGAAATGTTAACAGAACAATTGAATCTACATAGTTACATGATGAAGATGGAGAACTGAGATCAATTGTGTCAAATTGACTTAATCATTTCTTGCAGCACATCCTTCCCAAGAAGATAAGGGTGTAAACTAATAATTTACTGTTTGCTTCTGGAAATTGTCATACATAAATTTATCTTGATAAAAAGCTATTTCATCTAGGCAAACATGTTTTTTAATAGGACAATAACTTACCTGGGCAAACAATTTACTTTTCAAACAACATTTTAGTTTTCAACAAAAGTTAGGAACTTCAATCTGTTCTAGAGAGATCCAGGCATGCATCTGTCTTCCTTTGGGAAATTTGAGGCTAGATTCCTGACCATTAAAAACATAAAACACAGGCAGCGCCTGTGGCTCAAGGAGTAGGGCGCCGGTCCCATATGCTGGAGGTGGCGGGTTCAAACCCAGCCCCAGAAAAAAAAAAAAACGCAAAACACTAAACATCTTTATTTATACATATACTTCTAATAAGAATCTTTCATGCTGAGGTTATGACTTATTGTCACATGGCTAATACACTTAGCTTTACCTTTTTTTAAATTGATGGTGGTCTTCTAGAGTGTTGAGAGTTGACACCCTATGGACTTTCCATCTATAAGCTAATAAACTAAAAATGAGTTTTAAAATTTTAGAATAATGAAACATCATGTTAACTCAAGTGTGTCTCCAAATACGAATATAAGGCTGAGAACCATGTCTGTAGATCAAATCTTTCTTCATCTATAAAATAATAAAAATTAATGAAGAACCACTTTATTCTTTTTTCCTATAATTAAACAATGGGCAGCATTACATTTCATGTAACATATTGGGACATAATATTTTATGTGATATAGTATTTTTGGTTCAAGTAGCACAATTGATCAGAAGCTATCAATATCAAAATAGAAAGGCAAGTACTACTCACATGGGTATTTTTCAATTTGGATCACAATATTGATGTGTAAAATAATGTGAAAGAAAATAGTTATCATATACTTAAGGTTTGAGGTTCAAGCTATCCTCCTACTTTAGCCTCCGAAATAGCTAGGACTAAAAACACCTACCACAATTCCTGGGTAATTTTTCTATTTTTAGTAGAGACAGGGTCTTGCTGGGGGAATGACAATCTACTACAGTTAAACAAAATATTATGTTTGCATTATATCAAAACTTTATATAAAATAATAATATATATATACTTGGTGGTTCTAGAATTTTGCCATTTTTAAAGGCAGTACTCCTCTTTAACTCTGTATTTGGATATAGAACATGAGTATTTCCAGGGGTCCTCAAACTGCAACCAACGGGCCACAGGAGGCGGTGTGATTATATTTGTTCCCGTTTTGTTTTTTTATTTCAAAATAAGATATGTGCAGTGTTCATAGGAATTTGTTCATAGTTTGTTTTTTTTTTTAAACTATACTCCAGCCTTCCAACAGTCTGAGGGACAGTGAATTGGCCCCTTGTTTAAAAAGTTTGAGAACGCCTGATATGATTAAATAGAGGATAGCATTTTTAATAGTATGATCATACAAAATTCAGTGTAATCCTCAAGTACTGAAGTTGTAAATTCAGTGAAAAAACTCAAGTAAAATTTTATCATGGAATTGAGAATAATTATCTAATTGTCTTTACTATTTCTAGTATACAGTACAGAAAGATTGAACTCAAGACAATTTTCTACTTATAACTATTTAATCTCAGGTTGCACTTCTCACAAACTATAAGGTTAATGTAATCTATCATCCTCAATACATCTTAGTGAAGATAATAGTACAGAAGGAAAAAGTCTTAATTTGTTTCTAAGAAAAATATACAGTCATCATAGGGAACTAAGTATTAAAATATATTTCAAAATAAATATAACTGACTTTGAACTAAAACACTCCACTCAAAACCATTTAGTTATGGAGGGTTTATTATATTCCAGGAACTCAGCCAAGATACCCAAGTATACAGTTTTTAAAAAATATAGAAACAGTCTTAAAACATTTATAATCTAGACATGTTTAAGGTATAGAGTGTGATTTTTTCCATAAAACAGTGATTTTATTAGTAGTATAATTGTAGAGTAAGTAAAGTTTTGTTTTATAAGAAATTAGAGACAATTAGACTTTTAAGTCTAATTATCACTGTTTCAGTAATACAAAACTAAGTAATACAAGGTTAAGAGAAGATATATTCCATTCTTTAACATAACCTATAAAGAAATGATTTCTAAATTGAATGTCAAAGCATTTGGGTTCTACCCTGGGCTCTGCCACTGACTTTTTTTCCCATTTATCTAGATATAACCGAAAGGAAATAGACCAGATTATCTGCCGCCACCCTATAATTATGAGAAAGTGGAATTCTAGAAATAAAAAAATAAATCAAGTTAACCCAGCTAGTTAGCAATTCCCCTTCCAATATCATTTTATTGTAGCAAGATTTAAAAAAATGGTAGGAAAAATAAAACTAAATAGTTGAAATACAGCTTGTTAAAAAACTATATCGTAGGGTGGTGCCTGTGGCTCAAGGAGTAGGGCGCCGGCCCCATTTCCCGGAGGTGGTGGCTTCAAACCTGGCCCCGGCCAAAAAAAAATGATACCTTAGATTGTTCTGATACTAGCACTCACACAGTATGATTTCTTGCAGAAACACACACATAATACAGGCACAAATTAAAACTTTTTCTTAAACTTTGCTCATTAGTTCTGATTAATTCTTATAGGTAGAAAGTTGTTCATTTTAAAATTCTTTTAAAGGATAAAAATGAAGGGCTAAATGGGCAAGATTATGAGCAAATTTCTAAGATGCATCATCAAAGTAATAGATGGTGGGATAGAGATGGTGCAGACATAACCAAAACAATCTGCAGGATTTTCTCACAATATTTCATCAAATCTAAGCTAGGACTCTTGACAATTTGCGAAGTGGAAGAAATACCCAGTACTTTATGCAGGTGAGAGAGAAGGAGCAAGAGAGGAAGAAGGTGATGCCAGCTTCCTTGAAATAACCAACTGTCATTTGAAGTGATAAAGCGAGAGAACTCAGGCCTTACCACCCGGAGGGCATCACGCCATTCATTCATGAGGGATCCGGTCCCATAATCCAACCACCTCCCACCAGGGCTCACATCCAAACTGGGGATCATATTCCAACATGAGATTTGGAAGGGCCAAACATCCAAAAATTATGAGAAGGAAATAAATTTGAAGATAAAGTTAGCATAGGTCACTACTAATAATGTATTCCATTAAGCAAATGTGGTTGTTACCATAGTGCATGATCAGGGGTGAATGAGAACTCAGCTGTAATTCCACAGCACTGAGGAAAGGAGCTAGTCTTGGAAACTCTAATGTTTACCCCTTTCTAAAAGAGCACCCAAAATCACAGTATAACTACTGAAATGGACTGCCAGTAGCCAAGGGAAAATGTGGGGAGTTTATTTTACAATGACCATAGTAAAATGTAAGCAGTGCACAGAAAAGCTGTGGGCTCTTTAGTGATTTCACTTAGGAGTAAAATGATGAACCCTCAGGATGGGTACAAGTCCTACTGAAAAGGAATATTAACGTAGATTCTTCCAAGCATCTCCTAAGTTCTAAGTCTTTGAATGAACAAGTTGCAAATAACTCAGTGATCACCTGAACTGAAACTAAGCTGATAGTCTGGTATGGATACTATGCAAGGGAAAAGTCAGCTGTGCAAAGTGCCCGGATTCCTGACAGATGCCTGGGAACCACAGCCAGCATTTCTGTGCAAAGGTTTTCTCAAAATACTCTACAGTTCAATCTTAAAGTCGGCACTAAGGATGGTGTTTGATGGCAACTATGGAAATACTAACACCAGGAAAGAACCCTAATGACATTTAAAGATCCAGGTTTTTTTCTTTTTTATTGTTGGGGATTCATTGAGGGTACAATAAGCCAGGTTACACTGATTGCAATTGTTAGGTAAAGTCCCTCTTGCAATCATGTCTTGCCCCCATAAAGTGTGACACACACTAAGGCCCCACCCTCCTCCCTCCATCCCTCTTTCTGCTTCCCCCCCATAACTTTAATTGTCATTAATTGTCCTCATATCAAAATTGAGTACATAAAGATCCAGGTTTTTAATAATGTTCTAGATTCAAAAGGGAAATTCAAGCACAAAAATCTGGATGTAAATAAAAATATTAAAAAGTAATTAAAATTAATTGCATTATTCTTTAAATATGTTTTCAAACTGTATGTGTATAAATAATATAATGCAGGGATGTGTGAGTATATGTATGTGCACAAATGTATCTATAGTTGTTAACAATTATTTCTTCTATCAGTTTAATTGAAAAGCCACAGTTTTTCCAGCACAGTAAGTGAAAACCTCAACTGGCTGTGCTTGGATGGATGAGTCTTGACAGCAAGAGGTATGTTATAACCTTAAAATGTATCATTGTTACATAGAAGTTACAGGTTAAAAGGTGCCACAATCAAAACTAGATTTATGTCATTTCTGAAATCAATAGATCACTGACATAAAATCAGAGTCCATAACATTACCTTGGGGTTATAGTGTTTCACAGTGATATACTTGAAAGATCTCATTTCAGAAATAGAGAAAAGGCCTGAGTCTGTCATGCCACTGAGTCAATCTGAAAACTGTCCCTTACCCAGTCTAATAATATGTCTCCATTTTGATTTAATTCAAAGAATTAAAATACAGTAGAACTTTCATATTGACCCCCTCCTTAAACGGACCTGATTTTCTTAGAGCAGACATGCATGTTCCACAGGTATGTATCAGGACATACGCCTAGGTCCTTATGTTGATCACCTCTTACATGTTAATCAGTTCGTTAGAGTCCCATGGGCGTCAACTTACAGAGAGGTTCTATTGTATTAAAGTAGTTAGATGAGTAATTTTACATTAAAATCATTATAATTGGGCCACAAGAAACTGAATATAATATTAACATTAGGGTATATACGATCATTTTCTTTCTTTTTTGTGAGATTAGTACACAGTTTAAACTGGCTTCATGTGAGCTTTGCAGATTGTTTGAAAGGAAAAGAATGTGAACTTGAAATGCAAGTAGGATATTTTACTTGTGCTATAAAGCACATATCTACAGTAGAACCTCTGTAATCTGACCACTCAAAAGACTGTAACTAACAAACTAGTCAACCTATAGAAGTGGTCAACATAAGGAGTTGGGACAATTATACTGATATTTATATGTGGTGCATGTCCCGTCTATGAAATCAGGTCAACTTAAGAAGGTGGTTAATATAGGGAGGTGGTCAACTCTGGAGTTATCCTAACATCCTTTTTTTATTATAGGGTCCCACTATTTTTAATACATGGCAAGTTCACAGACACCAAGTACAGAGAAGAGCTAGGGTATGTATCCAGATCTCCACTAGTTAAAAAAACACTATTTATCCAGCAAACAAATACACCCGTCACAAAAAAATAAATATAATAAAAATTTTAAAACTCCAGGTACTCTGTCACCTAACATGATTACATCTTTTGACCTTTTTAATTATATCCTAATTAATTCAATACAAGTGATGTTTAGCATCTACTGCTTAAGAAAATGCTAGGAATAGTGGCATAGGAACAAATATATAACCTTTTCCTATCCCCAGTGGGGCTCAGAGGCTTTGTACAAGTGTACATTTGTGTACATGTGCGTGGGATTGAGGAAAACTGGGATGGGGCAATTCTAACACCCTGCGAAAGCCTGTGACAATTGCATGCAGAATTCCATAGGCACAGAAGGAAATCTATCCCACCGTACTCTGAGATGAGGAAGGATTTTAGAGAGAAGCGTATTCTAAACTTAGAGGAACAGGATTTTTTCTAGGGAAAAAAATAGAAATGATATGGGGGTTGTGAGAAATTTGAAACCTGTGAAAAAGACAAGTATATTTAAAATCAGACAAGTAATTTGTGATTGGTATATTAAATTGGCATACATATTAACACTTAGTTCACTGTTCAGTTTACGACTTCATGCCAGAAAGGTGTTTTTTTTTTTTTTTTTTTTTTTGGCCAGAGCTAGGTTTGAATCTGCCACCTCCAGTACATGGGGCCAGCACCCTACTCCTTTGAGCCATGGGTGCTGCCTGAAAGGGTTTTTCTTTTCCTTTTTTTTTTTTTTTTAATTAAATCATAGCTGTGTACATTAATGCAATCATGGGGTACAATGTGCTGGTTTTATATACAATTTGAAATATTGTTGCTTATCAACATTTTCATCCCCCAAATGCACTAAACTGACAGGCTATTAAAAGTAATGTATTGACTTTATGGTTTCAGTAAGATGCAACCACTAAAATAACAATCTCTAGTTAAAAATATAACATAGAACACACTGAAATTATGCATCATCCTGTTCAAATAACCCTAAACAGGTACACACCAAGGGAAAAGGTAGAACTGTTGGTATTTTCTTCGACACCTTATGTTTGTTGGATAAATACAGGATTTCCATGATTCTCGGCATTCTAGTCTTTCATATTTATGTAGTCCTGAAGGTTTTCGGTGTAATAACTTGTTTAAGGGATGTTTACATGCTGACGGCCATGATTTAGCCCACTTCTCCCAAAAATAGAAAAAAAATGTGAAAAAGTAGTGCAGAAAGAGGACAAATCTTGCAAAGAATGATTCCCATCCACACTTTTCCTCTCCTTATTGCCCCGTCGCTTTTTCTGTTCCTCCTTCGGTTAGTGATACAAACCCTCATTGCATTACACTAATGTATTATCTGCATTTATTAATTTGGAAAGCATTGTTCAATTAATATAATTTTTGGTGAAACTTTAGTTGTTTTGAATTAAGAGAGACAATTTTTTTAAAGAATAACTGAAATTGTTTTTATTTAATTGCTTCTCATTTAGAATCAGGACTTTGTAGGATATATTATGATTGTTAAGGAATAGACATGTACACTAGTTTAGCACAACTACTTAAATTATGCAAATCATTGCATGAAATATCCAATAGTTATGAGTGAACATCTTTCATTTGTTAATTTGTTTTATTTGTATGTATGCTTGTGTTTTCTGTGAAATCGCTATTTATATTTTTTACCCTTTTTCTAGAGGCAGAGGTTTAAGGAAGAAAGCATTCTTTGTTCTCAATTTTGAAAAAAAAAATTATGTAAGAAAATCATTATTTCTGCATGAGTTGCAAATGTATTTTCTCAATGTTATTTCCCTTAGTTTATGTTCATTTTGCCATAAAGATATTAATATTTTTCTCAATATGCTTAGAAAAAAATTCACAACTCTCAAATTTCAAAAGCATTTATACTTATTTTATTCAGTCTGTTGCTGTTTAATGTTGATGTTTAATGTAGATTAGGTGTTTCAGCCTTTTCAGCTTGCTATTATCTGAACATACGTATTATCAAACAATGAAAATCACCAACAGTGTTCACAAAAGGAAGACCTTTCCCAGAGAGACCTGCCCTTCATAGCAGGGGTGGAAGAAAGTTTAAGTTCTCTACAAACAGATAGAATCCCTCAAAGAAAATGAGGAAAGAGCTGAGAAAATTGTTTATCTTCCTTCAACTGTTTGAGTCATTCTATTTCACTCTTGAATTATTCCAACTTCATGAAGAAGAAAGTCAGCATTCTTTCCCCCAACAAATTAATAAATAATGAGATCAAATAAAATTAGAAGTGGATTGAATTAATGTAAACACAGTGGGTTTGGCATCAGTAAAAGGATATAGCTAATTGACAATATTTATCACCTTTGAATTTCTCTAATTTCTATTTTTATTCCAGAAAATAGGATACTTTTGGTTATCACATAAGATCAATGTCTCTTGTTAATAAGGTTTTAATAATTCTTTAGCGAGTTTGCATTTCAATATATATTACTGAACTAAAATAATTTGGTTGTAATGTCATTTTTCTAAGGAGAATGAAAATCCAAAAACTAAGGTACTTAAGAGTATATCACTAGTTTTAGTTTTTGTTCCCTATTTTCTTACGTAATTGATAATAAATCTTTCAACTATTAAGTGTGGCCATTAAACTGTAATTTTATGCTTAGGAAAGAAAAACAATATTTTAGAAACTGTTTCCAAAAACCGCTTTTTACCTGTGAAAGACAGAGACCGAGTCCAGAATTTCCCTACACTAAAATAAAATACAAAGTGTCTATATTGATGGTTTATAAAAGAACACCTACTGTGAAATTTTAAGTTCGTCTTCTCTTTCTGATTTTTAATGACTTTTATTTGTTCCAATTTGAAGGAAGTTGTACCACTAAATTACCCTCTACCTTAGAATGTAAATCAGTGATTTTTAATGAGTGTGCTGTAACACCCTGGTGTTCCATGAGAAGATATCAGGGGGGCCACAGAAAATTTTAAAGATCATTAATTATACTATGTTTGAAAGAAGTTCAAAGTACAGTAACTATATTCTCTTTTTAACTTTTTTCTTTTGATGAACATAATTTAAGTATGCCGTGAAAGTTTAACTATAGATTCTGATGTGCCATGAGATAAAAAAGGTTGATAAACAATCATCTGAATGTTGCCACTCTGTTAGCAATACAGAACTTACATATTTATCAAAGTCTTCTTCATAAATTGAGAAACACTGAACAAAAATGTCAAAGTGGCTGTGTCTTAACTGTTTATATTCAAATATGCTTCAGACATAAGGGAGAAAATATTTTCAGTATAAACAATTATGTTTCACACAGGACATTTCCTGTGTTTGACAAGGATTTAAATGAAGATATCAGTCATGTTTACCTAGTTAAATAAACTTACAAAAATATATTTAATTTTCATTTTTAAATTCCAAGTCATCCAATTCTCAGTTGATCTGGCAACTTCACCAAAACATAAAATATTTATTAAAACTTAACACAATATTTAAGTTTGAATAAATTGTCATTGAAAGTAAAAGTTAGTCTTTTTTTCTTTATATTTGCAGTGCCTCATGTACAATTTGGTTCTCAGTATATTACACAGAGTTAGTACGTTTTAAATAAATTATTATATACAAATGCTATACTCAAAGTCCATCTGCTTCATAACAAACTAAAAACTGATCAAAGAAAATCACTGGCTATTGGCTCCTAAAATAAGAAAATTGCTCATTATTTTAAAATGTGATCACTGGACAAACGTGTTTATAATGTGTACAAATTATACAACAGGGTTTTATATACATTTTTAGTAGATATATTTGGTTTGTTTGTAAGGAGTAATTTTAGGAATAACAGGTACAGCTCACTGCTCAGCTTACACACAATCACTACTGAAAGAACCATCAAGGAAAAGCAAACACCCTCTAACCTTATCCATTCCCATATACCCTCTCTCTCCACTATAAATGTGACATACTGATGAAAATAATGAATATTTGGATGAATTGTACATGATCAGGACCAGCTGATTATTTCCAATCCTCGAGTTGTTACATTTTCTATTTATTTATTTATTTATTTATTTATTTATTTATTTATTGTAGAGACAGAGTCTCACTTTACGGCCCTCAGTAGAGTGCCGTGGCCTCACACAGCTCACAGCAACCTCCAACTCCTGGGCTTAAGCGATTCTCTTGCCTCAGTCTCCTGAGTAGCTGGGACTACAGGCGCCCACCACAACACCCGGCTATTTTTTGGTTGCAGTTCAGCCGGGGCCGGGTTTGAACCCGCCACCCTCAGTGTATGGGGCTGGCGCCTTACCCACTGAGCCACAGGTGCCACCCTACATTTTCAAATATATTTTGAGTTCTCTACAAAGTGTGCATTCTTATTTTATGTGACATTAAGAGTCCTGCACTCAAAAAAATAAAGGGGAAAAAATGAATCTTGATTTTTCTAAGCAAAGCTTTGCAGCTCAAACCACGGTAAGATGCTTGGTCAAAGTCAATCTCATTAATCATGCCAAAGATTACATTTTTTTGCATGGCTTGGAATTGATACAAATTTTTGGATTTAGCAAGAGGAATTGAAAATGGAAAAGTACTTGCAGCACAGGGTACATATCATTTATCAGAGGACGCTTTTGCCAGGGCACTTTTTGTTCCTTTTTCTGGCATATTTCTCTTCTTTGGCTCTACAGTTACTAACCCAACACTCCTCAAATCTCCACACACACACCCCGCCCCTTTACAAGACTCTCCATGTCTTATTTCTTCCCTTGTTCTGACCTATTTTCCTCCATTTTAGCTCCAACCTAGAATTGAAAAGCTTTGTTAGCTGTTATTCTCAGCAGTAATGGGCAGCTTTCCTGTAGAAGTAAGTAATTGCTCAATTGCTCCCTAATAGACTCTGCACTCTTTAGTCCAGAGTAATTGAAACTATTAATATCTCCTGCTTCTTGGGCAAGAGTGCACTTTCAGAGGATAAATAGATATCCAGGATAGTAAGATTTCCAACCTTCTAGGAATACTCTTTAATGGCACTAGGGTTTAGAGGAAGGGGTGAAGATGAGCTTTGGAAAGATCACGTTCAAAAAGAATGTTTTTCTGAATCTTGAGATTCTTATCTATGATCAAGGTTACTTCTTCATTGACATAAAATTCGAAAGTGTCATTTGAAGGAGAATGATGATATTTTCCTATGAAAGAAAAATTGTGGGATTTCCATTTGTTTGCTTACTTCCCACCTGCTCTTAATTCCGTATCTCAGGAGGAAGTCATGTGCAGAATTTGATGGAGCAACACATATGGGTCATGCATTGGAGACTACACATTAAATCCTCACAATGAGACAGGTCAATCACGAGGTACTGATTTGCATAAACTGAATACAAAGTTTTAGTTATTTCTTCAATATACCTTATTCCAATAACATTCACTTACATTAATAAAGTATATCATTGGATCTTCTCATTTGTTTATAAAGAATGCTACTTGGTTAATTAATAATGTAATGCAAAAATTAAACTTTTGGCTATTTCAATAACATAAGAACATGACCAGGTATTCCTTTTAGAACCTGTGTTCGAAGTTCAAAGTTTAAATATTGTAACATATTCATAAATATGCAAATGCACCTTTAAATGATATTTTATGACTATTCTGCTTATAAATATGAAAGACATTATACCAGCGAATTTTATCTTGAAGTAAAGGCAAAGCTGTGGGTAGCTAGAGATTAATGAAAAGGAGTTCAGTTCACTTCCTTCCAACCTTTTCTGAGTGCCACGACTCACACTGGCTTTATTAACACAGTACAGAAAACGCTTCTTGAAAATCAGATGACTCACAGAAAATGGGTTCTCTCAGGTAGGTGAATTAAAAATCATAATATTGTAAGAATTTTCTAAGGTTATAAAACTTCCAACTCACAACTCTAGGGAGGGAATGAAGATGATTTCATTACAGAAATTACTTTAAAAATATGAAATGTAATTTAATAGCACCATTTTTGTTTATATTGTTAATAATATTATAACAGTTGAATATCATACATTTACAAAAATGTTCCCAATTTGAAAAATGAACAAATCTAACTCTGACAAAGCACTAGGTTAGGAGGGCATGTAAAAATGGGCAGCTGTAATTATAACAGGCCTAAGAATCTAATACATTCCCTTAGCAAAGTGTTGACAGTATGGTGTAGAAGTCTGGAAGAAGAAATTAAGAAAAAGTTTAGTAATGACATATGAATTGGTCCTGAAAAAGGACTAAGGATCTTTTCAGCCTTGATATGAAGAGAAAAATGTGTCATTTTTGAATGTGAAAATGTATACTCACTTATGTGAAGAAAGAGTTAACACAGCTGGCCTGAAATTCCTATTTTCTTTTCTTTTTTTTTGCAGTTTCTGGCCAGGGCTGGGTTTAAACCTGCCACCTCCGGCATATGGGGCTGGTGCCCTACTCCTTTGAGCCACAGGCACCGCCCTGAAATTCCTATTTTCAAAAAAGCCGATTTGTGGATTTGACCCTTGGCTGGAAGCCTGGAATATATTTTTCCCCAACATGAACTACTGAACACAAATACCTGCTTTCCTTCTTGAAATCTGAAATTTGAATGGTGAGGCTAATTGTTGCACCTACACAAATGGCCCCCGATTAAAAACCTTGGACTAGAAACCTGCAACATGTATTGTTCTATTTTACTGTTGGAGAAAGAAATGGATACATCTTCTGTGATGTCTGTGTTTGCGTAACAGGAGAGGTGTTGAGGAGAACACAGGAAATCAGTGCCTAGATTTCCCCAGATTTAGCCTGAAATGTATGTTCCATTCCATTAATAAATTATCTGTGACCACAGATGTCTCTGAGTAAGGAGGTCCTTCCAGCAAATCCGTGAGTCTGTGCGTGTTCCGAGGACCTCAGACACACACACAAACACACACAGTCAACACTCATCTTAATCACTTGCAAAACAAGTAGATACTTTCAATTCTGTTCTCTCCTATTCTATTTCTTCCCTTCCGTTAGTTTATTCTATAATATTCTATTCAAATTAATTCAATTTTAATTTAGTCCACATTTACACTAAAACCATTTGTAACCCACTATGTAATTTCTTGGTCTGATAAGGAGACACTGTTTCATATGAACTACCCAGCTTTCTCCCAGGTTATATTTGTTCACTTTATCTGCAAAAAAATTTGCAGATAAAGTGAACAGAGAAATTTTCTGTTTTAAAAATTTTTGCAGATAAAGTGAACAGAGAAATTTTCTGTTTTAAAAATTTTCATACTGACCAATGCGAGGAAAGACATTTATTAATAACCTATTAGTTAGTTATCCCTTGCTACATAAGAAATTACTCCAAAACTTACTGGCTTAAAAAAAAAACAAAAATTTATGTCACAGCTTCAATGGCAGGCTTTGGCATAGGGTCTCTTACGAGGTTGCATTCACGTTGTTAGCCACTGCTACAAACGTTTTAAGGTTCAACTGGGGAACTTGCTTACAAATTCACATACATGGCCATTAGCAGATCCTCACTGGCTGGGTTCCAGAGTCATCAATCTTTGTCATTGGGCATCATTACGGCAGTTCAAAATATGGAAGCTGGCTTCCCTTAGTTGGCAAAACAGCACAAGAAGGCAAGCAAGACTTGAGTCTTTTCTGTAACCTAAGTTGCAGATGACAAACCCACATTTTTGCTATGTTGCATTTATTGGAGATGAGTCAGTAAGTTCAGCCACGCTCAAGGGATGAGTATTATTCAAGGGCATGAGGATGCAAGGTTCTTAGAAGACCAACTGCCTCCTATGATTAGCAAGAAATAAAACAAACCTGGTAAAGCTAAATATTTATAAAATGTTGAGTAGACACACGTTCATTTCTACAGTGTATTTTTTTCTTTGTAAAAAGATTTTTTGCAAGTCTTGTCTTCAATAATCATTGAGAGTCTCACTCTTTATTCTTGAAGACAGTTGTTTTAAAAGCCATTTTAATAGGCCATAATTTGTGAATACTTCCTTGTACCACTGGGCAAATTTATATGTGGCAATTTATCTGTGTGCTTAGATGGAGGTAAGGATATGGTTAAGAAGGGGAAGAGGAGAGAAAAGAGGTAAAGTCAAAGAAAAGAGGAAATGATCATTGTATTTAAAGTGCATTGAATGTTTATTATATGCCATACATCATTCTAAGTACCACTTGCATATATACAAATATATATAAACATATCATAATAGATATTATATAATCCTTAGTAAAATAAATACATTAACAGATATAAATACATATGTATTTATAAATATTATGATAAATTAATTTTCATTATATAAGATAATATAGTTTAATATAATTTGTATAAATTTTTATCTAAAAATAGATAATGTATGTTTTATTTGTTTTTGTTCTTCTTTAGAGGAGGTACATGGACACTACAAATTTGGGATAGACTGTACTATAGTCCATTATTTCACTTTCACGAATCACAGTTGATAGGGGCTTTTCTGATTCACCCATGAAAGATTCCACCTGCTGGGCTTATCAGTGTTGCTGGGAGGAGATTTGTTTATGTCCCCACAGATTTTAAGTTTCTTGATTTCTGTGCATCTCAAACTTTTGTAATGACCCATATTTTATTATTTTCATGCTACACATAAGAAACTTGAAGATAAACTGGCTTAGGTTCATACTACGGGAACTAGAGTTTTATCCCAGAAGGAGTCTGCATTTCTGACTTCATAATGTCTTGTGACACAGATTTAAGTATGGAATATGTATGCATAACCATACATTAAAACTCAGATAAAGCACATTTCTAAGAAAATACAAATGAAAATACTATATCTTTAATCTGTATGTCAGGTAATCAATAATTATCAAATAAACGAATGTCATAATTTATTTGAATTCTCTTGACACTGCCTTAATTTAAAGTACAAAGGACAAAAATTAAATATTTGTTTTGCATATGGTAGTAAGACAAAGGGAGAGAGTAAATAATATTTATAACATATAACAAGAATAAAAAATGAAAGAATGAAGAGAAAGGATAAAAGAAAGAAAAAAGGGGAATTTTAGTTATAATTGATATCACAGTTTGAGGAGTCAGGATGGATTTTACACTAATGGTATACCACATACCATAAACAGAGCATAGCATAGGGAAATACTTTGAAGTTTTAGAATTAAATTTATAAGATAAAGAACAAAAAGTTTGTAACATAACATATAGTGCAATTGTACATACCCCAGGAAAACAAGATTTGTAAAAATGAATTAATCTTGTTTAGAGTTTTAAAATGTAGCACTGATGTGTAATAAAACTTATTATCAGCATACAAATGTTAATATGAATGTATCCATTTAGTTAAAAAAGACAAATTTATAGTTATTTCACTAAAGTCTGCAGGGTTCTGGAACAAAGGAACTTATTGAATTTAATATATTTCTCATAAAAATGTCTCAGAAGTATTAATTTCATGCTTGATACAACTCTTCATAGCTTTTGAGGTTTTATATCTCTGGTTTATAGCAGGCTAGTTTTGTTGGATGATAAACTCTCAAATTATGGAAATTTTAAAACTGAAAGGAGATTTCTTTCTTAAATATAACTAAAAAGTTTGATTGGTTTAATGTGAAATATGAACCTTGAAGTGAGTTCATTTAATAATGATTATGTAACTATAATAGCAATAGTTATATATTTGTTAGAAAAATATAAATTGAATGTTAAATAGTTTTTCTTAGTTCACTTTTCCTTTCTTCGTTGGTTTTATTTGAAATAGTACAAAATTTCAGACAGCAAAACGATCAAGAATTTAGAAATATTTACTCTTTCCCCTCAGAAATAGAAGCAAAAATAATTTAAATATTTGGTGGTTAGAACAATAGCGTTTCTAAACTTTTCACTTGTATTATACAGCATTAGCATATTTTTAAGTCAAGTGATGGTGTGGCTCATGAGAAAGATTTGTCTTCCAAAATCATTCATATTAAAAATGATGCTAAAACTGTGGTCAACTGCTTGTCACCTTATTGCAAAGAATGCGCAAAACATGTTCTTTTGAAAAAGTGGCATCTAGAAAAATGATAGGGTTATCACAAAAAAATAGCAGAAAAAATATAGTTAAAGTGACCATCTGGGAAGTAAGCTAAAACAAAACAACAGTTTTTAACAATTTACTAAGAGTCTTCTGTTTGTAATAGAATAGTGCAGAGGCTCTACTCATAAAAAAAAAAAAAAAAAAAAAAAACACCAGTTCTTACAAATCAGAACTATAAAACGACCTGTGTAACTTCCTTCTGATCCAGTAGTTACAAATTACCCCTTGGAGATACACGGAATTAAAAAAAAAAAAAATGAATCCTTCTGCCTGGCAATCTTTCAAATATTTAAAGAAAGCTATTATTAGAGAATGCTATATAGATGTTAATTTATGATTTCTCTGCGCTATATCTATGACTTGCTTTACCCACATCCCGTTTCATTAATATTAGCCAGATTTTTGTGATCAGAGAAGTTTTTAGGATCAAAGATGCATCCGTTTTTGCTGTGCTGATCAAATCCAGTTTTTGACCTAGTGTGCATCATGAATCAGACGTTGAATCGTTAGTGTAACTGCATCAGTGTCCTCTTGGGTGGCAATCACTCTCTTGCGCAATGTCATCCACTGATATTTCATCATCATTACCTATCAGATTTATTTTACTTATTTATTTATCTATTCATTCATTTATTTATAAAAGGTAATAACTCAGGTAAGATGTTATGAAGTCCTAGGTACTTGCTAGGTCTATGCCACCAATGAAAGTTATTTTCACTTACTTCTTGAGCTGTCATTCTCTGAATTTATTTTAATTTCCTCATGTCTCCCAATTTTTGGTACCCAAAAGTGACAAGACTCCTGGGAACCTGGCTATCATGTCTTTAGTCTAGTTAACTGTATTTCTGATCATGAAATATAAATTCCGATTAGCTCTGTGGGAGCTACATTGCACCATCACACTATTGATTCAGATCAATCTCACTGTTGAGTAAAAACCACAGCTCTTCCACATGCTATTGCTAAGTGATACTACCCTTCCTACAACCGGCTTTTTGGATTTGAGGTCAAGACCTTACATTTGTGACTTTAACATGTACGTTATTAGTTTTGGTCCGTCCCCCTTTGTTGTCTAAATGTTGCAGATACTTTTTCGGCTATACAAAGTATATACCATGCTTCCTCATTTTTGGTATATACAAATATGGTTTGTTACAACCACCTTATAGTTTCCAAGCTAAACAGGAATTGATTATAACTACTGAAATGGAAAGAACAGAGTTCGGAGCCAGAAGGAACGTGGTAGCACTCTTTCTCCAGCAACAGCTTTGCAGACTGTTCTTAACCTTGTTATGAATCCAAACTTTTCATCATGAAGTCAACCGTAATGCATTTTAGTCACAAGCATCTTAATCAATAATGCTTTGATGAAAAGCAGCCTGCATCATTTCTTTAATTTGTCTCATCCTCTTATTTAAAAATAGTTAAAACTGCAATGACATAGTCTTAACAATGCTTGTATAAGTTTAAGGAACAGAATAAAGCCTGTTCTCAGAATGGACCCTGACCCTTTAAGTATTTTTGTACATTTCAATCTTCATACTACCTATGACTGCCAGAAAAGCAAAGCATGTAAAATGTTAGAGAAATTCTTCCCTGATGCAAAGGCACTATATCCTGGTGATACTTCTTACCAACTTGTTACGCTTCTGGAGAACTTCTTCCTTATTACTACTAATGCCTGGATACCAAACGCTGCATGTAACAAGCATCCTAAGTGTTTGGTCATGATGCCTCCTACATCACATCATTTAAATACTGACTCCAGAGTGTCACTGGCATGTCGCTGGTACGTTAAAATCCCAGTCTCTCTCCCCCAGATTCTGTCTACCTCTTTAACTCCCTGTGTCTACCTTGCCCTGATCACCTATATTCTGATGTCACAATGGTACTGAACAGCTCCCATGTCCCAGAAAGCATCATACTGCTCTTGTGTTCTTGTTTTCCTGAATTACATTCCTTCTGCCTGACATATTTTTTTTCCATCTAATCAGTCTTCAGCTCATTTAGAAGTAACTGGACAGCAGACAAAGAGGTGAGTGTCAGTTTTGTTGTCAATGAATAGATATATGAGTATTTGAAAAGCCCACCAGACTTTGGATGCCTTTCCTATCCACAGCTCCCTCAGAATAAAAGAGTCGACAGAATTACACATTTAGGTCAATGAGTTTTGTGTCATTTAAACTGCCAACTTTGACCATAACTTTACTGGACCAGGGGTTGGGTCCTGAGACAAATATGTCATTTATAAGATGACCTCCTACCTACAATGTGGCCTGGTGTGAGAAATCTGCTCAGTAAGGAACTGACAGGGCCACTCAGATGATCTATCCCTGGAGACTGTGAATATGGTACCTTATACTTTGAAGAAGTGACTGAGTTAAAGTACTTAAAATGAGAAGGTTTTTTTAGGATTTTCCAGGTGAGCTCCATGGAGTTACAGAGGTCTTGGAACAAAGAGTCAGCAGAGTCAAAGCAAGAGAAGAGATGTGAGGATGGAAGCCGAGGTGGGAGTGGTGTCCTCTGAGGATGGGGAAGGGGCCGCACACCAAGAAATGCAGCTGAGGATGGAAGCTGAGGGGGGAGTGGTGTCCTCTGTGGATGGGGAAGGGGCCGTACACCAAGAAAGGCAGCTGATGCTCTCCAGGAAGCTGCAGAAGGTAAATAAAAATGGATTCTCCCCTAAAACCTATGAAGGACAGAACCTTGATATATGACTCTGACCTGTCAGGAACCTGTATTTTGATTTTAGGATTCCTGACATCTAAACTACTAGGTAAACAATTTATATTGTTTGAAGACGCTACATTTATGGTAATTTTTATGAGAGCAGTAGAAAATATAAAAGGTTATATTTAAAATACATGTCAAGAGATAACTTCATATTCGCCAACAACTCTGATGCCAGCTTACTCTTAAAATTCAGTAGGCATAAAAATCTGGTCTTTTTGCATAGGAACACCCAGCTGGCTACCAACTTTGCGTGGAGAGAGAAGGCAGTGAGGAGTTACTAGTAGGTAGACAGAGCAAAGCCTAAAAACAAGAGAAAATAAAAAGCTAAGAGATAAAAGAGCATTATAGCATCTCATTTTAAGGATATTTCCCCACGCACACTGCAATAGGTTTATGCAATCGTTGAATTCTCTGCCAATGTGAACTTCACGTTTAACGCTAAGAAAACACCTTTGCCTGCTTCAGATTCTCATCTCATTTTTACAGATTCCTATGACAGATACTTGCAGTCCCTGTGTTACAAATATCCAGCTTACATAGAACTCGTCCCTACAAATGGACGCTATTTACACAGGTAATAGGCAAATGTACCTGTTGCAACATAAAGCAAATTCATCTTAAGACCAAGCCTGCAGACCTGTCTCTTGTAACCTGAGAACTGCCTATCTTCATGGCGTTGCCTAGATTTCAATGGATATATTTCTTACTTTTTATCTTCTGAATTCTTATTTGTAATTAGATTGTTCTCTGTAAAGACTTTTTTTGGTAAGTAACACATAGTTAAACATGCAAACATATTGTGTAAAGATCAAGTCAGGGTATTAGCATGTTCATCGACTCAAACACTTGTCATTTCTTTGTGGGAAGAACATTCAAAATTCTTTCTTCTAGCTATTTTCAAATATGCATTATTGTTAACCATAGATGCCCAACTGTGCAATAAAGACTCAGGATCTCCTCCTCATTGCACTGTAACTTTGTACCCACTGCCCAATCTTATTCATCACCCCTGCCACATGTTTGCCACAGCCCCGGGAATCACTGTTTTACTCTCTACTTTTATGACATCAACTTCCCACATATAAGTGAGGTATTTTTTGTTCTATGCATTGCTTATTTCACTTAACATAATGTCTTCCAAGTTCATCCATGTCATCACCAATAACAGGATTTTATTCTTTCTAATGGCTAAATCGTATTTAATTCTGTGTATGTTTCATGTTTCTTTATCCAGTCATCCACTGTTAGATATTTAGGTTGATTCCACAACTTAGATACTGTGAAAGGTGTTGCAGTAAACATGGGGTGCTAATATCTCTTTGACATACTGATCTCATTTACTTTGGATAATAATACCTAGTAAGACACCACCTAGCTATTGTATGGTGGTTTTGTGCTTACGTTTTTGAGGAACTTCCATATTGTTGTCCATAATGGTTATAGTAATTCTCAACCCTCCAACAGTGTACATGGCTTCCATTTCTCTACATACTTTCCAGCCTTTTGTTATTCATTCTAACTAGGGTGAGGTGATACTTTATTATGTTTATTATTTCCATTTTCCTGATGATTAGTGACGAGTACATTTTCATATGTCTGAAGGCCATTTGTATGTCTTCTTTTAAAAAATGTCTATTCAAATCCTTTGTTCTTAAATCCCTAGTTCTTCTCCATGCCAACTTAATCTTATATAAAATACTCAGTAAGGAGTCATATCTTGGAAAAATAAGTAAGCTTTGTAAGATAATACTACTTATTTTAAATGACCTTGTAGCTTATCGTACAACACATTGCAAAGAGAGATTAAAGACGAATCTTACCTACATGAGATATACAAAGCAAGGGAGGCCTAGTGAAGAAACAGAGACTGTTTTTATTAGACAAAATGTTTGCATCTCAACCTCACAAATTTGTATGGTGAAATCCTAACCTGCTATGTGATAGTATTGGGAGCTAGGGTATTTGGTAGGTGACTAGCTCATGACCGTGGAGCCCCCAGGATTGGGATTAGTGCCTTTCTAAAAGACGTCCTGAGGAGTCCACTTGCACTCTCTGTCATGTGGGAACAAGTGAAAGAAAAGTGATCTACGAACCAGGAAACAGGTCATTGCCAGACACCAATTTGAACTTCTCAGCTTTTACAACTATGAGAAACTAATTACTCTTGTTTATAAGCCATCCAGTCTATGGTATTCTGTTACAACTGCCTGAACAGACTTGGACACTTTGAATAGGTGGCATCTCGGTGGTCAGGTGGACTTCTCCGCAGGCAAGAAGCCCTTGCTCTATATTAATTGGCTTCTAATTACTGAAGATTGTATGAATAAAATTAAGAAATGAGATATTTTACCCTTGGACTATATATTAAAAAGCGAAACAAGATATGAGGACCAAAAAAAAAAAAAAAAAAAGATTCTTTTAAGTCACTGGAGAAAATTTTCAGAAGGAATGACATAGAAATAAAGGATTCTTAATAATAATTTCAGAAAAGTTCCATTTGCTTTGTCTATAATAGGGTTTTATTATTTAACTTCATTTAAGTTGTAAGTTTCAATCTTTTATTGAAATACAATTTCTAATTTGAAATAAAATGTCTGGTTTATGATTTTGAATTCCTTATTATTTGTGTGGTTATTAGAGAATATTGGTCTTTATCATCTCATATATAAAATGAGGATAAAAACAGTCCTGGCTCATAGGGTTGCTTTTGAGGAGCAAATAAAATAATTCATTTTCTCAGTACAATAGCACACACATTGTTATTTCAGTGCTATTTCTTGTTAAACAATGAATATTTTCTCGCCCACTTTGTTTGATTCAGAAAGCCTTAGGCAAACCTATGACAAAAGAAAACACTTTTTTTCACCCTATTTTGGTTCTAACTTAACACTTACATATTATTCTTATTCCCTCCCTCAAATAAATCCCACAAGTTGCCTTCAGTAACATTTTGTAATGTTTAATCTAGTCCTGTCCTTTTCAGATAATTCCCTTCTGTTAAACTCCCCACTGTTCATGTTTAATGTCAATATGGCTTCCCCAATTTCTTGTGTTCCCCCGGTTGAAGATCTAATAACTGATTTGAAGAAAGTATCCCTGGAAAATATGTGCTCCTTAACAAAATTATTACAGTTAAAATGCGTAAATTTTTGATAGAGTACTCAAAATCCACATTTATATATAAACATCTTATCCATGTTACATTATTCACATACATTGTCACACTTTGGATTTTATTGTTATGAAATGTGTTTCTGAAACATAATAGTGATATCAAATCTGATTCTTGCTGCAATCTAATATAATAAGCTTAAAACATTTACATATAGTCCTATAAAACATGCATTTATAATTCGTAAGCTTACAAGTCAATAGTTCATATTTCACATGAATACTTTTATTTAATAATGAAAACCCTTTGCCAAATAATTATACGTCCAAATGTTTTCTAAATATTTTGTTTTTGGTAAAAATTTCTTGAAGGTTATTAAAATAAACTGTCCTCATAGATTGAGTTCATTGAATCAGTAGCTAAAGTGTTTTTCCTCTTTGCGTAAGAATAAATTTGTAAAGAGAACAGGTGTTAGCAATTAATAAAGAATTTATAACATTTAGAAAAATATATGCATAAAATAAAAAAACATGAGTATTATAGGATCATTAAACATCAAAAAGTATGATATATATTCTTCCTTAAGACAAATAGGCTAGTTCAGAGGTTGCTAATACAAGTGCATTCTAAATAATTTGTAATTTCTATCTTCATAATACATAGCACTCTCAATAGATTTTTTTAAATATATAAATACATTTTTATTAACTTGTTAGAGTTAATGGATTGGAAACTAATACACTGAACTGGCAGAGAGGAATAGCTGTTCAACTTCTATTTTCAGCCATTGGTGATAGCATAGTGAGAGAACTTTTATATGAAACACCTTCTTTAAAATACCTCTTTAATTGACTTATTGTAATTCCTGGTAAGTATCTTATTGAAATCTTCAATAGCTAATTGTATTCACTTATCCTAAAGTATTCCCCCATATTTGTTTAATGAGTATTTATTGAACACTTTAAACACTCATTTTATGCTAGGAAGTAGGTATAAATTCAAGCACATACACACATTTTTCAAGTACTGAAATACACATTTACAAAATACAAAACAACACACGGATACAAATATATATTAATAAGCACAATTTTCACTCTCAAAGTTTTATTCTTGCCAATATGATGAAAATTTTATGAAGTAGATTACCTCATAATTAATAAATATTTGTTGTTAGGAAATTTGAATATAAATTAAGTTTTGAGTCATAAAATATGTAGAAGGATTTTATTGTCAGATAAAGCACATACACAGATAATTACATAAATACATAAGTCTTAGGAAAGGGGTCTGGGAAAAAATGGCTTGAGGCAATCACTGTAGAGTTAGTAGCTAATTCAACAAGGAATAATCAGGATTAGCCAATATTGGACAAGCTATATATATGCCTGTGAACTGTCTCTTATAAATGCAATTTAAATTTTGACTTATATAAGTTTTGTTGCCACTCATGTAAGGAAATTATAGTAGTATCCACAACTACAACCATATTAACAGCAAACATAATGTTGCTCAAACTAGTTTCTTGATTAAAGCAATTTTTTTATTATTTATAATTAGAGCCAGTAATAGTTAGATCTCTCCTATTTGTGATCTGTGATCTCCATTGACTTTTTAAATAATAGACATCGTTTTTTATAATAGTTCTAGGTTCACAGCAAAATCAGAGACTTACTTTTATACCTTCTACCTCCACACATGTGTAGCCTTCCCCGTTGTCAACATATGCCACCAGAGTGCTAAATTGTTAGAAATTATGAACCTACATCGACACATCACTATAATCTAAAATGTATAGTTTACATTAATATTTTCTCTTAGTACTATGAGTTTTGATAATTGTATAACATGTATCCACCATCATGATATCATATGGAGTATTTTCACTGCCCTAAATATCCTCTGTACTCAAGCTTTTTATTGTTTTTTCCCCCATAATTTCTGGAAACCATTAACTTTTTTTACTGTTCCCATGATTTTTCCCTTTTCTGGAATGTCTTATAGTTGAATCCATATAGCCAATCTTTTTAGATTGGCTTTTTTTACGTAATACGTTATATTTAAAGTTCCTCCAAGTCTTTCCATGGCTTCATAGAAGCATTTATGGCTTATGTAAACATTTTAATGTTTAATAATATTTTATTGTGGGTGTACCATGGATTTTCCATTCATCTGCTAAAGGACACACTAGTGGATTCCCAGTTTTTGCAAAAATAAAGAAAAACTTCTATAGCCATCCATATGCAGATTTTAGTTTGAACTAAAATCTTTAGCCCCTTTGAGTAAATACCAAAAAATCACAACTGCTGGATCATATGGTAAGGGCATGTTTAGTTTTGTAAGAAATTGCCAAATTGTCTGCCAATGTGTCTATACCATTTTGCATTTTCACCAGCAATGAATAAGTGTTCCTGTCACTTCATACCCTAGCCAATATTTGGTGGTGTCAGTGTTCTGGATTTTCAGCATTTTCACAGGTGGTTTCATAGACTTAAATGCCTGAATACAACAGATAGCTAGGCCCCAGAGCTCTTTGGGACAAGGTGCTAACTAGCAATGCAGCTTTCATCAACTAAGCAATAGGATGGGTTTGAGAAAATTTAAAGATATTTTGTATGAGCTATTGAACAGTAGCAACTTTTAAAAAGAGATTCTTTAGCAATGATTATTTTATCTCTGTCTTAGACTGCCTGCCAATTCTCTTGATACACTCACTATCTTTTAACATCCTAAAGTGTTGTTGATAGCATACTTCTACTTTTAATCTTAATGAACTTAATATTTCCCTTTAAGTTAATATTTAGAATTACTTTCCTCACATTGACTATATGTATCTTATTAACTGCATTGAATAGAAAGAAGACCTATGATTTTGAATTTTATACTTGCCTTCAAATAAATGAGTGTTTCAAATATGAATAACGTATGGCATACACATACGTATGTTTCTAACTGCATATATATATACGCACACACACATACACACATAAATGTATATTTACATGAAGATATGTTGAAGGAGGGTGGTACTATTGTTATTTTGTTGTCTAGGTAATTGTGAAAAATACAGAACGGTGGTTAATATATTAACTACCTATTTTATTGGTTTAAATATTCATCCTTTGTTTGGAGTTACTTGTATATTTATTAACTAAATTTTTTGCTCACCAAAACATCTTAAGTCCTTCCTCTCCTCTTCAGAAATCATATTTTGTAATTCCAAAGCACACTCTTTCTTTTTTCCTGAAGGTAAATTGTAAGTTTTCACAGAATTTGTGATTAAAAACTTTTTTATTCTTTTTTACATCACTATTTTAATACAATAAAAGAAAACATAACAGATATATATTGACAGAATAGATAAATTTTTGTAATGAAATACCGTATGAGAAGAAATTAAATGTCCTATGCCTCTTGTTTTGATATGGCTGACACTCACAGCTTATTGTAGAATGATCCCATTTATATCAAAATGTATTCCAAATTCCATGTAGCTTAAGTATGGAATTAAAAAATACCACAGGGGATTATTTTTAAGAAGCACCATAGTAATTTTATCTAAACAAGCTGATTAGAATACAATTTAGAAGTAGCCTGCAAAAAGTGTAAAAAGCACTGTTGATTATTTATCTTTAACCTAGTTTTATTTGCTTACCTTTCAAACATTATTTATATATATTCAATCATTATTATATATGTTATATATCATTACATCATTTTGATATAGTTAATAGGTTTCATAATAAAATTATTAAAAATTTCTAAAGTTTACTAAAATATTTTTCAAAATATATAAGATGCTAAAGTAAGTTGTGAATGAAAAAACTGAACAGAAAAATGTATATTGCAATGGAATTTCATTTGTGTTAGATATTTGTACAAGCATATGCATAGGGGAATAGCATTATAGTCTTTATATCACTTTTGATTGATTATCTTGAGATTATAAGATGACAACATTCATTTTATCATCTGATGCTTTGAATTTCAGAATCTCTCTCAATCCGTATGTTCACATATTGCTATTCATATATTTGTAGACTATTAAGCCATGTATAATAGCTAATTTAATATATATCATATATAAGAACTAATAATGGAAGGAGCTTCTTCCTTGAATGAAAGATTTAAACTATAGTATACTAAAAAGTACTGCTGCCAGATGCAGTCATGGCCCACTTTATGATGAGACTATGTTCTGAGAAATGTGTCCTTAGGTGATTTTGTCATTGTGTACGTACGCAAACGTTGATGACATTGCCTACAACCCACATAGAGTACAGTCCATTGCTCCTAAGCTGAAAACCTATACAGTGTTTTACTATACTGCATACTGTAAACCATTTTGATATTTGTCTATCTAAAGAGAAAAGATGCAATAAAAAAATATATATAAAAATAAAAAGTTGTATATCTGTATAAGGAGCTTACTTTGAAGGTAGCTTGTAAGAATAGAAGTTGCTGTAGGTGAGTCGGTGAATTAGTGATACATGAATGTAAAAGCCCCGGGCATTACTGCACTCGTCTATAGATTCTATAAACACTGTACATTTGGTCTATACTAAATTTATTAAAAACATAAATAATTGTGCTACAATCTCAGTATATGATAGGAGTATTTCAGCTCCATAATAATCATTATAATCGTATGGGACTCCTGTCCTGTAAGTCATCTGTGGTTGAAATGTCATTATACAGCACATGACTGTATTTACATAATACAGTTTCAAAAGTACTGAATTAGAAGTGCAGCCTTTTGAATGTATTTAAGAAATTTCAGTTATATTTTATTCATTGAGGTATATAAAGTGTCAGTTGTTATTTTGAGAAGGTTATCACAACTTTATCTTTTCTATCACGTCAGGCAAAAGTATATTGACTCATGAATATAGAATAACTCTATGCTTATTCTCTGTCAAGCCTCACAGTGTAATCCAATGCAAAAATGTAAAACAAGAAGATTTTATAAAGGACATATTCTAGAAACAAATGTATGTGAAGGCTGCATGCCATTGTTTAGCATGACCCACATTGTCTACATGAAGAATTAACTTGAACATTATTATAATTAATCACGCTCATACTAACTATTCCTATGGTATCCCTATTCAATATAAATAGTCTTATAATTAAAACTAGATCATTTAAAGCATAAGTAAACAACACATTAGAGATCAAACTGTCAGCTTTATAAACTACCTTATTACGCACTATAACAAATTCAAATCACACTGTATGAACAAGAAGGTGATTGATACCCTTACAGTTTTTTTCCAGAGCTATAAAGAGGTTCATTTTGTTGTACATTTAAAAATAGAGTTATGTGAGATATTTAAAACAACTTACTGTAAAAACAAGTGGCCTGTTTTAGAATAGTTTTTATTGAATACGATGAACTAGGAGTTAAGATAAAAACTTTCCATTAGCTATTTTGTCCCAAACATTATAAACTTACATAGATAGGCTAACAGACATATTTTTAGAAAATATTCAGCTCCAAGTTGAAGTACATATATAATGTATTAATTTGGCTGATTCATTTAAAGTAAGTAGTTGCACTGAGAGAGTTCATAAAAGACCAGAAATGCCTAAACATTGTAGGTTAAATCATTCAAAGTCAACTGATGGCAACAAAACAGTAACCAAATAATTCTTAGGATCCTATTGAAAAATCACTTGATTTTTCAGACAGAAGTAACTTTAAAGTACAGCCTTTTAATGTATTTAAAAATTTTTAGCTATATTTTTATTAATTAAGGTATATAAAAAGTGCTACCTATTTAATTTCTGAATATCACTATGGTCTCCATTGAAGTACTCCCCTTGGGAAGCTATTCACTGACACTACACCTAGTCCACCACCTATCAAAACAATGTTGTAACTCTTTTTCTGGAATGCCCAGCAGAGCTACCACCATATAAGTTAGGACAATTAATTTCTCAAACTCATCATAGGTGCTAGATGACTGTAAGATACTCAGCAATGAGATGTGCATCACTTTTTGTATGATGAGTTAGCAAACTTAATTGTCCAACCCTGTATATGATAACAGACAAAAGAATATTTTGACTTGATGATTATAGAATAATTATATGATTTTTTCTGTTAGGAATAATGATATAATCAAATGTAAAAATGTAAAAGAAAGGCATTTTTTCCACCTCAGAGACAGGGTGTTGCTTTGCTGTTCAGGCTAGAATACAGTAGTCTGATCACAGCTCATTATAACCTCAAATTCCTAGACTCAAGTCCTCTTCCCTCAGCCTCCTAAGTGGCTGAGATTAAAGACACATGGCACTTCATCTAGGTGCCAATTAAAAAAAAAAATAGAGATGGGATCTTGCTATGTTGCCCATGCTGGTCTAAAACTCCTGGGCTCAATCATGTCTCCTGTGTCAGGCTCACATAATGCTGGGACTATCAGTATGAGCCACTGCACCCAGCTAAAATAAAGGGATCTTATAAAAGACATGTTCCAGATAGAAATATATGTAAATAAATAAAGTTCACATTCCTTTAATAAAACATCTTAAAATATATGCCTCATGTATTTTATAAATATACACATTTATATACTTTGGGCTCAACCAAAAATACTAAACAAGGTTAGATATAAGAGGATTTATCTGGATTGGAGTATTATCTGGATTTGAGTATCTGGTATTAAAAAAGGAAAATAAACTAAAAAAAAAAAAATCATGTAGCAGACCAAAATGAATAACCTATGGCTTCCAATGTGCTCAAAAGAAAAAGTCAGAAGGAAGCAGTAGCTTAAGAACTTCCCAAGATAGATCGTTTACTTTGAGGATTGATTCTAATGTTCGAAAAAAACAAAATCTGAGTTATTTTTTAAAGCTAGAAATACATGCTTCTCAAATATTTTTTATTATTTTGTCTATTTTAAGTTTAATTGAAGAAATATTTTTATAAAATTATGAAATATCTGCTAGTTCAAATGGTATAAAAATGTCCTAGAAAAGTGAAATGAACGTGGTCATAGAACATGCAGAATGAGTCTTCCCTTAAACTTCACACTCTGATTTATCGCACTGGCATAAAGCTCTCATATGAATTGATAGACTAAATTAACACTAGTGTTGTTTATTCTTGGTATTTTAAAACACTATAGATTATGTGTTTGTATGTTTAATTAACATAAACATTGCAAACAAAATGAGATTTACATTTCCCAAATCATTAGGTTATATTTGTTCAATGACAGCAGGAGGCAAAGAAAATGTTGAAGCTTAAAGAAAAGTAATTGCCCTTGGGATAAGCTCCAGATTTTACTGGCGAGAAATTTCTGATAATCTTTTTAGTATCTTTTACTCAACAAACATTTACTAAGCGTAATCAAAGATCCACACACTGTACTAATTCTGAGTATACGTAAGTGAACAAGACATGGTTCTAAACATGAAGCCATTTAAAAGGCAAATGGTGAAGATAAAATGTAGACATTCATTGAATTTGCATTGCCAGCCATTATTGATTGTTCACTGTGTATTTCTCTCATCTATATTTTCTTTTTTACTCTTTTAGTCCAAGGGACACTTTTATTTTCCCAGTTCACACTAAAGCAGAAACAAATATTCAATGAATACTTCAACCTGAGAGATGGAGTTATTCTTACTTAGCATTTTATCTTCTAAAAACCATAGAAAGCTTTCTAAAATCTACACAAAGGGAGAGAGAAGCGTGGCATGATAGCTCACCACTGTAATCCTTGAACTTGGGAGGCTGAAGCAGGTGGATTGCCTGAGCTCACAGGTTCGAGACCAGCCTGAGCCAGAGCAAGACCCAGAGTCTAAAATATAGCTGGGCCTTCTGGTGGGTGCCTGTAGTCTCAGCTACTTGGGAAGCTGAGGCAAGAGTTTGAAGGTAGGTGCTGTGAGCTAAGACACCCCGGCAGTCTACCAAAGGTGACCAAGTGAGACTCTGTCTCAAAAAAACAAAAAAGGGGGGATGGGAGGGGGCGGGAGAGTAGATGGCAGTAATCAGAAATAAAAATGGCAAGTTTATGTAGAGAACTATAAAATATAAAATTGCGAGAGGAGAAAAGCTCATTTGGATATAGAGAACAGGAGAGCTGATGTAAATGGTCTCAGGATTTCACAGTAGTCGATCTGCCAATCACCATTGATAGTAACTTGCAAATGCCCACATAAACCATGGTACTGGTGACGATCACCCTATAGGAGAGGGTGATCTGCGTTCCTAGGGTATATTGCAGTAGTTTACTTAGTGATAAAACGGAGGCTTGTTTGAGGTACTCTAGAGTAACAAAAGTGATTATCTTTCCTGATAAGGATGGAAGATGGCAAGGAAGACTTAAAGAAAAGGAGATTTTTTTAAATGAATAGTTGTAGAATGTTTATCACACAAGGAACTACAGTAAATCTCCATAGTCGACCACCTCCCTACATGGACCACCTCCTTACGTTGACCTGATTTTCAAAGACCAGACATGCACCACGTGTACAGTAGGCCTAGTCCCTCATATTGACCACCTCTGTGTGTTGACCAGTTAGTTACAGTGACTTGAGTGGTCAACTCAGAGATATTCTATTATATCTTAGTAAGGTGTGATCATTGAATAATCAATCACATCCAATCATACAGGATCCTGGAGCTCGCAGAAGCAAGACTGTCATAAGCTGAAAGGAATGAGAGGAAAGAGAAGTTAATGTAACTCAGAAGAGAGAAATTACATAGTGGCTATTGGCTAAGACCCATGCTTTCTACAGAGGAAATCACAGCAATAAAAATGTTCATCTGTTGTCAGAGCTCTCCCTGGCCATACGCAGTGAGCAGACGTAGGACAAAGAGAACAGCAGGGCATCTATAGCTCTGTAGGGGTCAGTCTACTGAACTCTAAAAGCCATGTAGCCTACAATTAGAATCTTCCCTAATTTAGCGTCCGATGAGACTGAAACCCAGCTGACAATCTTCCTGAAGCTTGCTACTTGGATCAGAAAACCCAGAAAACTTGTCCCTGAATTCTGACCCACAGAAACTTTGAGACAGTACCTGTGTATTGTTTTAAGTTTCTAACTTGGTAAGGAACAATAGACAATCTCAGAATCCCATTTTTCTACATTATATATGCCTTAGAAAATTCCATATTTCCACTTCGGACTGTTTACATAGATATAAAGAAGCTTTAATTATTTGTTGATTTTGTCATTAAAAATAAACTATGTCGCAGTGCCTGTGGCTCAGTGAGTAGGGCGCCGGCCCCATATGCCGAGGGTGGTGGGTTCAAGCCCAGCCCCGGCCAAACTGCAACAACAAAAAAAATAGCCGGGCGTTGTGGCGGGCGCCTGTAGTCCCAGCTGCTCGGGAGGCTGAGGCAAGAGAATCGCGGAAGCCCAAGAGTTGGAGGTTGCTGTGAGCTGTGTGACGCCACGGCACTCTACCCGAGGGCAGTACAGTGAGACTCTGTCTCTACAAAAAAAATAAAATAAAATAAAAAAAGAAATAAATAAATAAACTATGTCTACGAATGAAGACATTTCCTTTCTATATATAATCTAAATGTTTGGCCCACAGAGAGCACCAGATGGGGATCAACCCAGAGATTGCCCCATCATCAACTCGGAATGCCAAAAATAAACATGTGTTTGAGTCACACATTAAAAATGCCTTGCCTGCTTCACTAAGATAACTTAAATCTAAAATAATTTTTTATAACTACTACATATTAAACAGACAAAAAAGAGCACTTGCTACTTTAGTCATAGGAATGTGGATAAAAAGTATACAAAGATACAGTGGTTGGAAGAATCCTTTGCTTTGAATGGTTGTCTCTGATTTGACATTTATAGGGCAAATTCACGAATACCTTGCATGGTGCTTAATTTATTTCATATTTCATTATATGAAATTATTATTTCATATTTCATATTTCATTATATGAAATTATTTTAAATAGATATGAAATAATCAAATTATTTTTAACTAATAACTTAAGGTAGATTCAGTACACAAAAAATGAAAAAAAGTCAGAAGTTAATTTTTAGTGTTATTTGTAGCTAACCATAATTACATTCAACAATTTGGGGGTTTAAAATTGTGCCTATTAGTGTGTTTTCCAAGCACAGCTCTTGACTATTCTTAAGTATTTTTTTTCACTTGATATAATGACATACAAATAGTGCTAATTGATATGTCTACTTTTAAAACCTATTACCCAACATGATTAATAGATCATTGAAATATGAGTAAAATAAAGGATATATATATATATGAGCAATATTAGTAAAAAGGATATCTTCTTTTCCTAATGTTAAAAACTCCTACAAACTATACATGATTTTCTGCCAAAAAATAAAAGGATAAAGAAATAAAATATTAGAAGTGTCAAGCTCGTCCAAAAATATTAACTGTATACCCAAGGCTTCTGGTTCAGAGGAAAGAACCCAACTTTTGCTTTTTTGCTTAAGAAAGAGAAAATATCGGGAGGCTGAGGCAAGAGAATCGCTTAAGCCCAGGAGTTGGAGGTTGCTGTGAGCTGTGTGATGCCACGGCACTCTACCGAGGGCCATAAAGTGAGACTCTGTCTCTACAAAAAAAAAAAAAAAAGAAAGAGAAAATAGGGCGACGCCTGTGGCTCAAGGAGTAGGGTGCCGGTCCCATATGCAGGAGGTGGCGGGTTCAAACCTAGCCCCGGCCAAAAACCACAAAAAAAAAAAAAAAGAAAGAGAAAATAAAAACCACGTAAAAGGGTGGACATTACATCTTGGAATAAGTAGGTGAAGATTACATAAAACTCCTGCTCTAGGCAGTGGCCAAAATCACAAGTGAGGCAGGTTGCACAAAGAAAAATTTTTTCATACAATGGTGCAGCTTGAGCAGAATTTGTACTGAAGGAGTCAAGTGAATTATTTTTCCATTTCCTACTCTTGTATGTGTATATCTATTACCCGAGAGGTTTCAACATAAAAACTAGAGATATACAATGAACATGACTTACGGAGTCTCTCTCTTTATGTAATTATAGTACAAGGAGGAGACACAAATTTCAACAAGTAATTATAGTTAAGAATAATGAAGATTTTGAGAGGAGTAATATAGGGGTCTGTAAAAACAGGATGCATGGAGATATCCTATTAGAGCAAGAAGCTCTAAGGGGTAAAACGTAAGTAAGATGCTACCTAAAAGAAAAACAAGAAATCACGTGGGTTATAGCGTTGAACAAGCAAGGAATTACATTTTAGGTTTGGAAAAAAAGAATGTGGAAATTGTCAAGGTATTAAAAGACTTGAAAGAAGTCCTGGTCCTGTGTGGCCTGAGCAAGAAGGGCAATGACAATATAATAAGTATGATTCGTGTTTTAAACTGGATCTTACCAGAAGTCATTTATATAGCATAAGATAAACTTCAACTTCAGGGCTAGATTTCGGCAAGTATCATTTTTTCTATTACCAATATTAATTTGAAAGCTACTTTCTTACTTGAAATTTGCTTAAAGTTGAGAAACTTGAAAGAAATTGATTTGTGTTTCATTGTGACAAACAGTTCTGTTATTATCCTCAATTAAAAGAAGAAGAAATTGAGGCATGGGAAATGAATCAACTTTCCAGAGAACCCTGACAGGCTTCAAACCAACGGTTTGCCCATTAAGCTGATAGGTTTATTTCTTCCTAGACTGCTGAATATCTTTTTGCATTGTTGTAATAGCTCTAGCTAGATTTCTTAGATGCAGAGAGCTTGCCTAATCAGTGAGACTGAAAAGGCAAATGGGAATATTTTAGCAGCAGTCCAGGAAAGATCAATTTGTCAGCGTTGACATGAACCATAGAGGAAAGGATCTCCTTTTCTTGGGTGATTAAGCCAATATAGCTATTAATGAGTAAAACCATTTACTTGCTGCCATGCAAAAAGATAAATTAGCATGCTAACTCTCCCACCATTGTTATCATTGATTAGATACGGTCCAAGAAAACAAACTGAGGAAACTGTAGCTAAAACAGTTATGGAAGAGTCTTTCAACCGAGTCCCTGAATGAACTCATTTGCTTCCACCCTAACCCAAGGTTAAGTCAACGGAAGTAAACTTCTGCATGCCAATCCATTCTATTTGGTAGAGGATTTACTAAACCAGGAAATGAACATAAAAGTCAAGTACATCTCTAAGTGTCTGCAACATTAATACTAAAGAAACAGATATGATTAATGATCCCTCTGAAGAGAACCTTGCATACCAAATTCAATGATTTATTTTCTTCTGCCTTCTCTAAATTCTTACTTATTTCACTTCTCATATGAAACTCATCTGACTCTCATCTAAATTGATCTCCTCTATCCCTGGAGTGATCTCTGGCAAAGAAAATGCTGCTACTGGTCATAATATTTTGTTAGGTTTCCAGATACATTTCATATTGGAAACATACTACATAATAAGTCGGTCAATCAGGTGTGTCTTACTGTGTGTATTCAGACTGAACAACCAAAAACATTTACACTAGTCCAGGTTATCCTCATTATTTTTCTGAATTTTTTGCAAAGCTCTACATTTTGCCACCTGTAATCTTCAACACAGCTGCGGGAGTGATCTCTCCAATGGGACAGTTGGGACTTATCACTATACCAGTCAGCTCAAAACTCTCCAGGGATGTCAGAACTCATTTGGATGATGTGCCAGTTTTTTTTTTTTTGTTGTTGTTTGTTTGTTTTTTAATTTATTGTTGGGGATTCATTGAGGGTACAATAAGCCAGGTTACACTGATTCCATTTGATAGGTAAAGTCCCTCTTGCAATCGTGTCTTGCCCCCAAAAGGTGTGGCACACACCAAGGCGACCTGCTAGTTTTCTAAAGAGGACTTGCAGTGATTCAGAACACTACAGGATTTATCTCCTCCTGCTTTCCTCTCTTCCCTAATTCCTTCTAATTTTGCCATTATCATTCATTCATGCCTTCATTCATTCACTTTCATACATATCTGATTGTTCCTTAAACAAATCAGACAAATTTCCAATTCAGAGCTTTTGTACTTTTTCTTATTCACTCTTCTAGGAACATGTACTTATTAGATATTTGCTTGCTTAGCAGACCAAAGTTAATAAAATGAGACATGAAAAAGGAGATTTTCCAACTTAGAAATCGAAAGGATCCAAAGGAGCACTAGAGACTACCATAGCAACTGTCTGCAAACAAACAGGAAAACCTACAAGAATGGTTAAATTCCTAGACATTTACAATCTACCAAGATTGAACCAGGAAGATATCTAAAACAGAAGCAGTAAGAAGATGTCTTCCATCAAAGAAAAGCCCAGGACTGAATGCTTTCATTGTTGAATTCTACCAAGCATTTGATGAAGAAATGATACTAATCCTACTTAATGTCCCTCCAAATTAAGAAGAGGATACTCCCGAACTCATTTTATGGGGACAGTATCACCTTAATGCCAAACACAGACGAAGTTGTAACAAGAAAGAAAACCATAAGCCAATATCTGCAATGAACATAGATGTAAAAATCCTAAACTAAATACAGGGTGGACATAAAGTTCATGTGCATTTAAAAATACTGTAGAATTTAAAATTGCACACGAAAGTTATGGCACCCTGTATTAGCAAACAAAATTCAACAACACATTAAAAAGATTGTTCACCGTGATGAAGTGATGTTTGTCTCAAGGATGCAAATATGGTTCAATACATGCAAATCAATCTCTCTACCAAAACATGATTCATTGTTAGCCCTCAATCGTTAGGCTAATTTTCAGTTCACTATAATTTAAAAGGTGGCATGCCTATCACTCTATTTTAGGCAGGACCACTTTGCCACCTTCCTCTTAGTCCTAAGACCATGAAAACAATATCTAAGTCATATGCTTTGCAATACTAGCAACATAAATGCTTGATACAATTCTCTGTTTGTGTATATGCAGATGTTGGCCTCTGGTTGTTTTTTTTTGTTTGTTTGTTTGTTTTCCAAACACACTGACACATCTGTTAAATATTTTTAATCAAAAACTGTAACTTTATTTTTTTATTAAATGAGCTAATCAGGATTTCTACCAAACTGCTAGAAACTCTATTTTTTAGGCATATTTCTGAAACAACTTCAAGGTAGTTTAAAACTTCCTATTGCCTATTAAGTCTCTGATGGCAGAAGGAAATTGTTCTTACTTGGTCAGATTTGTTTAATCTCTCCCCATAAATTAAAATCATTGAAATGCTTAATTTTTGTCAGCTAAAGGATAACATATTTAATAAGAATCACTGCCATAATAATAAAATCTTTGAGCATTTTTTATTTCAAGGGATATAATCACTTGCCCCTCTTCATGCCAAAATCCTGAGCAATAAGCCAATTATAACATTCAAAATGCAGACACACAAATGGGTTTATATAAAATGTAGTAAAATTTAGCACACTTTTAATAACTAAAATTTATTAAACAAGAGTGAAAAGGATGGAGGAAGGTGAGAATGAATGAGTGGGAGAGACATCAGGAGGAGGGAAAGCTTTGATAAGTAATAGACGATGTGATATGAATGGAACCATTTGGTGGTTGATAAGGTCCCATTTCATTGTGGGCAAGGGACTTGAACAGAAGCTTCTCTGAGGAAGATAGGTGCATGGCCTATAGACACATGTAAGCATGTAAATTCTGGGAAGAGACAAACCTGTCATCGCCCTTTTTATTGGTCATTGTACTGAATGTCCTATGCAACTCAGAAGACAAGTGAAATTAGTGAGAATCAGAAACAAAAATGACTCTAACTTTTCACAGATGATACAATTCATTTTAAAGAAATATTACAATTCTAGATGTATTATGGACACAAGAGAATTTAAAGTTTTCTGGATAAAAAACTAATATTTAATAATTGTGTTTCTATACCACAGTGATAGTTAGAAAATATACTTGAAACTAAGATACCATTGAGAATACAACAAAAATAGAAAATGCCTAAGAGCAGATTTAACAAAATATGTACAGGAAAATATTATGAAATTTATAGTACTAAATTAAGAAAAAATTTTTTGTGTGTAAAATAAATGTATTTCAGATTAATATAAGGGTAGACACAATTAGGATACATTGTTTGCATTTATTAGGTAAAGTTCAAGTGGTAGTTGAGCCCTTCGCCTGAGAGGTATGCCATATTGACCTAGAAGAAAAATTAAGGGGATGCTAAATAAATTAAGAATGATTTTTGATTGAAACTCAAGTAAAAAAACAATGTTGCCCATTTCCATCTAAAAATAAACAAACCTGAATCTTTTTGTTTTGTTTTATGTTTGGTTATTAAGTCTGAAACTTGACATGTCACCAAAATTAACAAGAAAGAGTGGATCAAGAAGAGCTTTAGACTTTTAAAGAAAGCACAAAGTTGGGGACTGACTTATCACATATCAAAAATCATGTTATCATCCATTTTATTGCTACCTGTATCAACACGATTAAACTCACAGACATAGAATTAATCTCAATAAAGAAATGACTAGAGGTCACTATCACAGTTTTTCCCATGTGCTGGCTATCATTCTATTCCAAGGAAATAGTATAACTTATTCAGTCCTCTCCACTTTGTGAGGAGGGTTCACTAATTTTTTCATATTTTGTAAATTAGGACATTAAAGCACAGAAATGTTATGTGATTTGACACTGTGTATAGGAGCTAGGTGTCAAATGTAGGCAGTCTGGGCACCGAATATGCTCTTTATCTTTACAATGTCTTGTCCTTTCTGAATTGTTCCTAGTGAGCCTCCAAAGAATACACAGCATCAATCATGGGTGAAAATACATAGAATTTTACAACTAACATAACATAATGTTTAAGGCACTAGAAATTTGGTAATACTATAAAGAAAATAAGAAAATGATAAATTAAGAATTCAGAATAGTAATTGCTTTTAAAAAGTGAATAAAGAGAAACTCCAAAAAGTACCCATGTTTCCACAATGTTATCTTTACACTGGTTGTTTTGGGCTCCTTATTCATTGGACTTAACATACCATTAACAAATATTCATTTTTGTCTACTAATGTTCAATTAAAATTACTTTAAAGGTAAAATTTCATGGATATATTATGCCAGCAGAAAAATCTTAAATTTTGAGGGAGTCTACTGCTCAGAATTGGATTGGATTGTTCATCGTGGGAGTCAGATGCCAAAAGAATGTGTAGCATTTGAAAACAGCATAGAATTTGATTAGAAAATATTAAAAAATTTCATGGTGGCAAGAATAAATAAGTATAAACCTTTACCTTGAATGTATTATAAGGCTTATGCCTCAAGGGATCTAAAAGGAAAGAATTGTCTACAAATGTTATCTCCGTAGGTTATAGGTTATAAGTCAGTGGAAAAAATTGAATGATATTGAGGAAGGATAAGTATAGTTTCTAAATTAGATAATTATAGGCTGAAAAATATCCTAAATATCCTTACCAAAATGATGCTTACTTTGGTTAAAGAAAAATCCCATAGGTGATTTTTTAGAACTGTCACTGGATCTACCATCAACCTTATTCTATTTAAATGCTAATCTATATATCTGTGTTAAAGGTTATCCACATACTCTGCTTGACATGAAGTAGGTAGGGATAGTTAATATGCTTAAATAAAATGAAAAGCTGATCTCAATGGCTGAATCCCATTATAGTGTGGTAAAATAGACCAAGGATTATAGAAATGTCCAGGAGTAAGCTGAAAGAATAAATATTTATAGATACCATATAAACTAATATGACCCTAGGGCAAGTTATTTGGCTTACAATATCTTGAATGGATAGAAATTATGACTCTCACTATATTCTTTACTAGAAAAGCAAGGGTCGAGGCAAGGCTAACCTTGACCTACCAAATCACAGCCAATCAAGGTACAGGTAAGCATAAACATTTGACGTGGATGGTCTATCACCCAGCAACATTATGATAAGTAGTTGACTCATATAGATGAATCTGAAAAAGATTTACCAGTAGGTACTTTTCCTTTGTGTTTATACAAGCATAGAATATATGTGTCAAGTGTTAGGAAATATGATAAAGTCATTATATCATATACCACTACTAATGGCTGAATGATTTTTTCTAAAAGGTTGAAGCAAAGCCTAGTTTTTCTGCGAAATTAAGGTATTTGTCTTTCATTCTCATCAATACTTTTCAGAAATAGGCGTTATTTATTTCATCTGTTATTGTTTGGCAAGGAAAACAAAAGAGAAATTACTGTCATATGAATCACAAAACAAATATTTCATCTATTCTAAATATTATATTAGACAAAATTTTAAATAAAAGTTTCATTTAATGTACAGGGTGGCCATAAAGTATGGGTGCAATTTAATTATCACTGACCTGTATTTATTATACAGATGTGAAAAATTAACATAATTAAAATTTACATACTTCTAAAAATTCTAAAACTAGAAATTTCTGCATGCATGTGTACATATGCACCAATATAACAGTTACCAACTAGTATATGAATATTACTTTATGTTATGAATGGACCCTAATCAGAACGTTACCTTGAGTTATCTACTTAATATGTTTTAAAAAATGATGTTTACTCTCCCTAATTCTTTCTTATAACTCAAAAAACTACTTCATTAGAAAGACTTCATAAGGTGGTAGTTCTTGCTTTTGAAGTTTCGTCATTTTCAAGTCTAATATTCAGTTTATTTTCTTCCTTTTCATACACTTTTGTTCCTATTATATATACATACATATATAAATACACCTTAATATATTCCCTCTTCCTAATTATTTTCTGATTCCTAGAAACATAGATAAAAATTTTTTCCAAATTGTTTTTAGAACTGAATTTAATGTGAAACTTAATTAAATTTGATTTTAAAAATAAAGTTAAATTACTTCATTATCTTAATTTAGTTTTGATATATTCTATTAGAGAGAAACAGAGAAAGAGTATGAGTGAACTTTTAAAGCCCTTAAAGATTATTCATTCTTTTCTCAAATGTGTGTGAATCATAACTTATTGAATCACTATTACCTAATACATATTATTAAACATTGATAACCAAAATAAATTATCTAAAACCTAATTGAAAACCGCATAAGGTACCTTTCACTAATCATATCACTATAATTTTTACTTGATCTGTTTGATATAATTTATGTATTTATATACATATTTTACTTCAGTTCAGGCATAATTGAATGCCTGTTACGTGCCATATTCTGATTCAAATATTCAAAGATGAGAGATTGAAAAATAAATTATTGGGCGGCACCTGTGGCTCAAGGAGTAGGGCGCCGGTCCCATATGCCAGAGGTGGCGGGTTCAAACCCAGCCCCGGCCGAAAAAAAAAAAAAAAAGAAAAATAAATTATTCCCTATTGATCTCCTCAAATATTCATAGTCTAAATTGAAAGATGGAGAGATAAATCAATAAGTTGAATATTATGTGGTAAGGAAAAGGAGTGAAATATTGTGAATGTCTATGAAGAAAGAGAAAGCACTCCTTTTTTTGAGGGTGAGGAAAACTCAAGGAAGGTTTTTCTACAAAAATGATTGAGTTGAGTATTAAATATAAGTGTGAATCAGCAGAAGAGAAGAGCATTTATTCTGAGAAATGCAATATAGTATAAGAGGCAAAAAAAAAAAAAAAAGTAAGAATTTCCAAGTGTGTGTGTGTGTGTTTCAAATGAGCCTGAAAATTTGGGGGATAGAACATACTGAATCCCGAAGTGTCATGCTTAAGTGTTCAAACTTTACAATTGTTAGGATGTAATTTGAGTAGCTTAAGTGAAGGGCAATGATGAAGTTCTCTCAGATGCAGATATTATCTGTATCTCAAAAAATGAATTATGAAACAGAAAACAAGAAGATGAATTAAGGTACTATTTAATTTTGTAAGAACAATAATTAGGGGGCGGCGCCTGTGGCTCAGTCGGTAAGGCACCAGCCCCATATACCGAGGGTTGCGGGTTCAAACCCGGCCCGGGCTGAACTGCAACCAAAAAAAAAAATAAAATAGCTGGGCGTTGTGGCGGGCGCCTGTAGTCCCAGTTACTCGGGAGGCTGAGGCAAGAGAATCGCTTGAGCCCAGGAGTTGGAGGTTGCTGTGAGCTGTGTGAGGCCATGGCACTCTACCGAGGGCCATAAAGTGAGACTCTGTCTTTACAAAAAAAAAGAAGAACAATAATTAGAACCATGTAAAATAAGAGTAAATAGAAATAGTTTGGGAGGAAATTTAAAATTTAACTTAGTCTTGATCAGGCAGGTAGCAGAGAAAAAGAAAGGGTCAAGAAGAGTACCAGGTTACAGATTTCATGAGTAAATGAGGGATGTTATTACTGACCTGGGTGGAAAATAAAGGAGTTGTAAACCATAGCTGATAGAATAAGCCTTGAAATTAGACACAATCGCCTTCCAACTCATCTATTCCATTCAGTAGTTTTGTGACCTTGACACTAAATTATCTCTCAGAGACTTAGTGTCTTCACATGTAGAATGGAAAAGATAATAGCTCTGATGAGTATTGGAGCATTCACTGTGATAATGTGTGTAAAGGACTTGGTATCTTACATTAAGTAAAGATTTAAATATATTAGCCAACATTTATGGGAGTAAATAGAGGAGTAAAGTCATTACAAATTCATTTTTAGATCTCAGTAAAATCTGAAGTTCAGGGTTTAGCTCTGAAATTAGTTAGAACTTTTGCTGGGAATAATGTACTTTGAATACATACGTTTATTAAAATTATTAGAGTGCAGATTTTGCTCAAGAAAATGTATGATGTGAGAAAGACAGAGAATCCCAGAAATCGAAGATATTATCAAAGTCTCACGAAGAGCCACTTCTGAAGAAATCCAGAAAGGAGTATGTACGTAAGAGTCAATAATTATTTTTAAATAGTGTAAAGTGTAATTATAAAAAAATCTAAATATTTTTCTTGTATGGAGAGAATTCAAAATAACATTACTATTTCTTTCCATTAAACTATAATTTATTTCAATCTTTGGAAAGTAAATTATTTTGTAGGACACCAGGAAAAAAAAAATGTAGATGTGAAAAGGAGCAAATATCCTAAGTACTGAAAAAATATTTCTAATACAAATACTATTTTTTCTGTGACACTTCAGGGGCCAACGATGTCCTTATTAAATTTATGACAATTATCCTGTCATAAACAATACCTTTCAGGTGTTTTTATTTTAATTTGCAAAAAAATGTTTGTTTTTTTATCAGCAAACGTTTTATATTCAAATTCAAAGTATGAAGAATATAGAGGTTTTCAAAAAATGTATACACATTTTAGGAAAGGAAGAGTGTATTACAAGGGTAATTCTCAATATATACCAATAACAAAAGATGAATACAAGTCATGTTTGACTTCTGCAGTTACAAGAGATGCTCAAAGCAGTTACCGTCAGCGTCCATACACTTCTGATTAAGATGAACTGCTGTTTGAGCAAAGTTGACCAAAGTGTGCACTTGCGTCACTGCGCATGCTGTTTCAATACTGCCACTAAGCTGGTTTACTGCGGTACACCACGTCCTTTCAAGTCCCCCATACTTCGCGCCTCCATTGTCCTTGTACCTTCACAATGTTCCTGAATTTATTTCGAATACCACTACAGAATGGTCCTGTGCTCCTGGAACAACAACAGTGCTTCCACCAGATATTTCCTGGTATATATTGATATGCAATATGGCCTGCTTATGACATGTTGACACTAGCATTCATTTGATTAATGTCATCTTTTGAGTTAACATCATAGTATACATTGCTACCATAATTCAACTTCAAAAAGTAATACATAGATAACATCTCTTCAAATGTGTATAAGTTTTTTGGGGAGCACCCCACTACATTTCCCATGTAATCTCTCTAAATTCAGTAATTATTTCTGGGTTTTTGTGTCTAATTCTTTTTTTTTTTTCCATTTAGTCTCGAGGACTATTTTTTTAGTAGTTTCCCAACTATATATTTGGTGGTAAATACTGCATTTTGAACTTTAGTTGGAATCTGGAATTAATGCCTCAAAAAAACAAGAAATGCAGCCAATAGAATCAAAGTAACAAGATCTCAAATATTGTCTATGTTCCTGACAATGTCACAATCTGCTATGCTGCTAAGACACTTGCTGGGGAATACTGCAAATAAAGCATAAATAAAACTGCATTCATCGTAACCGCTCCATACCAGAGGACAGGGCTTGCCACATAAAGTTGAGATTCAAGGAAAGTTCTCTGTATACCACGTATTTGGTGAAATCACAGAAGTTTAAATTACAAACCATGCAAAATTAATGTGAAAGCCATATTATAATTAACAATGACAATCCCTCTTATTGTTAAAGAATTGATACAAATATTGAGTACCATATTACAAATTACATAGCAATTATTTTCGCTTACTTATAAAGAACCTGCAAAGTTAGAGTTGATATATATTTGAAATAGTATCATTTTAGTAAACAAAGAAATAGTCCATTATAGTCTCTCTGTTGTATGTATTCAATGTTTTTAAATATTTGAAATGCTCCCTGTGAGAATAATTCTTTCCTTCAAGGACAAATAATTGCCAAGGGTATTTTGGTAATAATCATAATGTAAAATATCTCTATGGTTATTTGATCAAATCACGACGTATTGCTATATACCAAAATCCCATCATCACTATTGCAAAATCACTTTTTCATTGACCAATAGCCAACACTATAGTTTTTGTTCCCCTATAAATCCCCTAAAGCTATGAGACAATAAACTTCTCCTAAAAATAACTATTCTATATAAGACATGCAACAGTCCTGTTCAGCTTTATTTTGAACCAAAGAACAAGGCACTCCATTAACTCTGCCCTCCTTGTTTTCCCAAGAGATATGTTGAACAGCATGACTATCAGATGTTTTAGTTAATAATCCTTGACCTTCTATGACTGAACACAAAGTGCTTGTGTTGAGTCAATTGTACTTTCTAATTGCAAAATTCTTCACTCATTAGTTAAAGCTCCTTTTATTTTGGAATAGGTGAGTGTTTAGCATGAGTACAATTTCCGCTGTGCTAGTTAGGGAAGAGAGAAACAGGATTCAATGCATTTTATCAAGCTTTCTGTTTGAAAGGCGAAGTGCTGATTTTCAGAGAGCACAATGGGAAAATAAAATAACTGAGTAATTTATACTAATTATGGAGAAGACCAGAAAGAATGACAGAATATTTGCTGAGATAATTCAAGTACTTAATTAATTTGACCTCAACACCAACAAAAAAACAAGTGGAGTTCTCCTAGGTATATAGGAATTAAGTGTGTTAATTTTAATGAGCCCATTTATTATAAAATGATGTTCTCTTTCACTATGCGTTTAAAACAGGTGCAGTTTAAAAGCTCCCTTTTACAATCTTATTCCCTTTCAGTATAAAGTAAAGAAAATGTTCAACATGGCCCTGCATAAACGAGGTTATACTCACTTTGTAGAAAACACGTGCTTGAGATTTCAAATGCCCTGGAAGCCAATTAATTTATTACTCCTATTTGGGGAAATATAGCTATATTTTTACCATTAAAAATCAATTGTTTGCATAGCCTTTTCTTAGTTATTGTGTTAAGACATTTATAGTCTACATTTAGTAAGTTTCACATGTAGCCTTGTAAGATGCACCATTAACCAGTGTGATGAAAATATGTCAAATGGTCTATAAAACCAGTGTATGATGCCCCATGATTGCTTTAATATACACAGCTATGATTTAATAATAAAGACATAAATTAATTAATTAAAAAACAAGTGTTTTCTACTATATCTCATATTGGATTTAGTCAGCAAATGTACGTTATTCTAAGTGATAAGATTTTTATACAATACTTTTACCAAGAATAAGCTAGTCAACATATACCTCCAAGAAAGGGAAGGAGAAGAAAAGGAAAGGGAAGGAAAAAGAAGAGAGGGGGATAGGGGTAGAAAGGAGGTGACAGAGAGGGAAACAAGTTGGGAGAAAGAGAAAAGTCAGTCTCTATGGAATATAAGCTTAGCATTTCAGCAAATGAAAAGGCATAAAATGTGCTCATAAAATAAAAAGCCACATAATCTGGTAATAAATTTGCATTTCTATTTAGCAAAATACTGCAATGAGAGGGATTCTGAGGATTTCTTCTACAAGAGTTTGTTAGCCCTTTATTAAAATGCACAACTCCTTCAGAATACTAGACACGAATCTAATTGTCCTGTTATTGCTGTATCTGTATTTCTGTCTGCTCTACATTCACACATCACACATTTAATTTTTGCTTTTGCAGGACCAACTTGCTTAGGCATTTTATATCTTCTAGTTCTTGATTTAGGAAAATATTCTGGATATGAAAAACAATCAAATGAATAACAGATGTATAAAACAAGGAAAACTATGGTGTTCTAAAGGAGATATGACAGATGAGAAGGAGCATTATAAAGTACATTGCATTAATATTTCAAACATACTCTACCATTGTCTTGGGGAATTTTTATAGTATTTGAATATGGTGGTGTTAGGAGTAAAAATATAACTAAACATTCATATTTATTCTTTAAATGAGGGCTCAAAGAGAATAACCTTACTAATAATGCAATGGTTGTATTTAGTGATTATTCATAGTCACCGTTCTCTCTCTGTGAAGCTAATAGTTTTTCTATAGCATTATTTCACCAGTATAACTATAATTATAATTCTGGCAGGGGAATTACATCTGTACTCAGTATAGAATCCTCTGCTAACAAACCATTAATCTCACCTTCCTTTATATTTATTTATTTCTCACTCTTACTAAGTCAACTGTGGATCTGGGCAAATTTCCAGAAAGCTGTCCTCAATGTGATGGCTCATCAGTTCCAAAATCAGCTCATGTTTCTGCAATTGCTGGTTGACATGGTCCTGGAAGGAGGATTGGAAAATAAAGACCCAGCAATTAACTTATTCGAGGAAGTGATTGTCCCATCATGTCACATTTCACTTAGTAAACTAGTAAAAGGCCAGCTAACTTCAATCTTGCTGGAAGCTACAATCTTCCTTTCTTCCCAGAAAGAGAGGGTGAGCTATCATCCAGCTGTAGCAATGTCTACATTGGAAAAGCATGGTATTATTTTTTTCTTCATAGGTATTTATACGAAGGGTGGCTTGCAGGGCAGAAATTTACAAATGTAACAAGAAGAAATGGACCAGGAATAGATGCCCAAACTAGAAGGAAACCATTAGATGAGACCAGGCACAGAAAATCCTAGGGGCTTTATTTTTGATTTCCATTTCCTCCCATAAACATGGAGGCCATTTTATTCAATTGGATATCCTTCGCTGGGTGGTAGAAAGCTATGTGAACTATTGTAAGGGTGTTCTTTGAAGTCAGGTGATTATTCAAGGAAACTGCAAACAAAAGGCTAGGTTCTCTGCTATAAAATTGCCATAATTCTCCTATAAGAAGTTCAGGAAACTAAAGGTAAACACATAACTGATTAAGCCACAGTAAATACTGTCACTATTTCCATCATGTCCATGGAAATTTCTAAACAATAGCGAATGCAAAACTTCTGCTCTAGTTAATTTTCTTAAATGCCTTATCTTAACTTCATTTAATGGGATATAGGAATTGGGGCTAAAGAAGAATATTATAGAGTCTTATGTAGACACGAAGTTTATTATTTTCAATGTTATACATATAGTGCTTAAAGCAAGATTTGGCATACATTAGATCATGAAATATTTAGTAAATTAAAGAATGAATGGAAAGATAACATGGTGTTAGGACGTCAATACAAACTAATCCCAAATGTAAGGATGAAATTTTCCGCTTTAAATGATATCATTAGGCTTTCCAAACTGCTGCCATATGTCAGATAAATAATCTGTATTCCCCATAAACATAAGCAAAAACACTATTACATCACTGACATTTTGTGTAAAATAGCTTATTTTGAAAAGAGAATAAAGATCATATCATATTTTTCTATATGCATTCTGAAGGGACTGTCCGTTTAAACATTGTATTGTGCACTGCTTTTTATTATTGCTTGATATGTATTAGATAAAAGAGTAAAAGCAAGTTGATTAAATATAGCAAGCCCTAAAAAATTAAATACAACTTACATGGAAACTACACTTAGATGTTTAACCATAGGATGACAATGGCAGTTTGAAGACCAATTCTGCTATTTCTTTTATGTGGAAGCTAAACTGTTTAAAGAGATGTTTGGATGTCAGTGAAATAAAGAATGGACCCATTGCTTTGTGCTGTGTCAGCTCGGTGAAACGAGAGACATGTTGCACGGATTACTCTTCCAGATGGTAAATGATGAAAATTGACCAGAAGTACAATGTGAGCACAATTCGAAGGAAGAAATGAAGAAGCAACCGTTGATGTCAACGGCCACCGTGGACAGATATCTCTTGGACAGTCCCAGAGGGGACAAGCAGACCCAGCTTTATTCAGCTCTTATTTCTGATGACCAGAGCATTTTTGGGCACTTCCGTCCCTACTTTCTTGGCTGCAGACTCACAGAAGCAGTTACTCAATGAAGGCAACAGCTCTCACAGATTTCTGCATGAGCCTGTGTCATGCTCCTGCCACCTCAGTTTAGATTAGTTTAGGATTCCCAGAGTACCTGCCAGCTTTGACTGGTTCACTTGTGCCAGGGCTTCAGGCAGCAGAGTGAATGGCTTCTATCTGATCTTCAGTCTCCATTTTCCAGAGTGTTACTTCCTTAGCTTGTGTGATTTGTGTGAAATGGATTTTTTTGTTCTCATAAGAACTAGAGGGGGCTACTCATTGGTTAACCTCATCACTATTGAAACAAAAGCAACAACATTCCTTTAAAGACAAGTAGGGAAATATTTATCTAAGAGTAATATACATTTCTTAAAATGCATATTTTAAGCCTTTGTGCCTGTTAGCCATTTAAGCTAAAAGCTTTTGTAGGTGGTGGAGGTGTTAATGTAAATATGTTTACTCAACAGATTTGGAAGTTTCTGCACCATTTCTCACTTTTTTTGGTGTATCACAGATTCTTTACATGACAAAATCTAGAAAACAGAGGGATTAAACATCATACTACATTAAAAATATGTTAAATGTGATATGTGGAAAATGAAAAAAATCACAATTTACAGAAATAAGTGTAATTTGTATACTTCATAAACATTGTTTAAATATTTATTCTCCCTGTCTCTAATTGCCATCCCCTCTGTTTCTCTGGATGTGAGAGTGTGTGTGTGCAAGTGCGAGAGCATACATCCCTACTTACACTTGAAATGATGTATACCCCTGGAAACATATATTGTAATTTGTTAATAACAAACACATAGACATTCATTTGCATCTGTGCTTGTATACGTGCAGATCTACACTTTCACTTTACTTTGTAAATACCCTGTTTCCCCGAAAATAAGGCATCCTCTGAAAATAAGACCTACTTACAGGAAAGATAAGACGTCCCCTGAAAATAAGACCTAGCACATCTTTGGGAGCACACCTTAAAATAAGACACTGTCTTATTTTCGGGGAAACAGGGTAGTAGAAATATTTAAAAGTGGGAAATGTAAAGTAGGTAAGTATCAGATGAAAATAATGGCAGGTGGAGGTATATTTTACTGTAAGTTTATCTTTTACCATCACTGAGATATCTTCAGAAATGTGAGGTAAAAAGTCTAACTTCAATCATCAAGTACAATTGAAACAAAAAATTATAGTCACACAAAAACGAATTAGAATAAATTAAGTACTGCAGATACTTTGTGTTGTAGTTCAAAAATTCAACCACATTTCTCTTGTTAACAACAAATAGACACAGATTCTTTTTTCTTTTATTGAAAATGGAAAACAAATGTGTGTACTCATACTAATGAATGTTCAGGCATGCATCTCTCGCACATAAGAAATCTGGCATATTTTGGTCAGGTATGTATAGCATTTATTTACAAATAGCATGCAATTTAAAATTGCACACAAACTTTATGACCACCGTGTAATTAGCAAATTCTAACTATGTGCTATTCTGTCGGACACTGTTCTTGTTTCCTCAGACATATAAGCATATAAGGTAGAACCAGGTTCTCCAAGTGTTTATAATGCAGAAAGGAGACATGGAAATAGTAATAAACATAATATAGAGAAAGGAAAATATAGATCAGACTAAGGGGATTGTACTGAGAGTTTGTATGGTTTGTAATTTTAAATAGGGTAGTGAGGACAGATCTCATAGAGAAAGGGGATTTGAACAAAGACTTCAAGGCAGCCAGCCAAGTAATCAGTGATCTGGTAATTATCATTCCGGTCAGAAGGAATGGCTAGCACAGGTGGGAGTAAGTCTTCTAATATCCAGGAAAAGAAGGAAGGGTTGTATAATGCTACAAAAGAACAAAAGGGAGAACAGAGGAAGAACAAATCAGAAATAAAATAGGGATTACAGATGATATAGACTGTTGGTATTTCCTTTGACATAATAGTCATTGGTTGGTTTTGAACAGAGAGGTGACATGCCCTTCCATATTTTAAAAGGATAATATTTGCTCTGAAGACTAATCTTTGGATGGCTAGATGCAGGAATCAGTTAAGTGATTGCTACCAGGAAAATTGTGGAGACAACAGAGAAACTGATGCATCGGTAGGCTTCTCCATATACTCTGAATGTAGAGCCACAGGATCTCCTGGAAAACTATGTATTCATTGTGAGAGAGAAATAAAGAATATAAAAAAGTTTGATCAAGAGATTTTAGCTTGAATAACTGGAAAGATGGCATCAGTATCAATAGACATGGTGAAATCTGAGCATAGACTACATTTGTTAGTGAAGACCAAGAATTCATTCTGGACATGTGAATTTGAGACACCTATTAGTTAGCCAAATGATTAAGCCAAAAAAGCAGTTGGGAGCAGGAGATTAGAATTTGGGAGATCTGAGCTTGAAAATATATACTTGGGAGTTTTCAGCATATGGTGTTTAAAACTATGACTTGGATGAGCTCACGATGAGTGGTGGGTGTAGATTGTAGAGAAACAGTATAAAAAAGCTGCTCCAGTACCCAGGGAGAGAAGAGAAGAGACCAACAATTGAACCTGAGAAAGTAAAGCTACTAAGGTAAAGATAAAACCGAAGCCACGTGTATCTATCTGAAAGTCCAAGTAATGATTTCATTGAAGAGGTGAAGGCAGGTAATTGAGTTAAATAATCATTAAGTAAATTGAAGACAGAACAATTTACCATATTGTTATGCATTTATAAGTTGGCAGAAAGATTTTAGAAGAATGCCCAGGATACTAGTGGTTTGAGCAGTTATCCCTGGTAAATGAGATGGTGAGTGACTAGAAAGGGCAATATTTCAGTTTAACACTACAGCATGCATTACATTTGTAATAAAATATTAAAACACACTTAAGAAAAATAGCAATAATTATCTAGGAGGAAAAAACACATCAAGTGATGACACATATATACATCAAACACATTATATTTAAAAAGGGAATTTAAAAAACCTAAGTAGCTTCATAATAGCATCCATGCAACTGGAACCGTAGTGGAAGCCCAAATCAAACTTGCTATTTCCAGATGGCTTACTTAAAAATACAAACATGCTACCTGAAATGGGAAATATTAAATAAGTAACTCAAAAGTAGTTTCTGTGGAAGATATCTAAAATTCTTATATGTGTATAGACAGTAATTTTGGCACAGTAACTGAGATAACGCCGGAAAGGCTATGTTAACCACTGTGATAAAAATGTGTCAAATGGTTTATGAAGCGAGTGTATGATGCCCCATGATCATATCAATGTATACAGTTATGATTTAATAAGAAAAAAAAATAAAATAAAATGCTCTACCCCAGGCTCCCTTTAAAAAAAAAAAAAAAAAAGAAGAAAACTTCATGCAACATAAGGATGAAATTTAAGTTGTGGGACTCTCTGGATGAATATATGGCTGCCTATGAACAAGATGGTACATGAGAATTTTTTGCAAGAAATTTCTGAAATATCATTGATTAGAGGCAAAAATTAGTCATGACTAGTGAGCAATCAAGGAAATAACATAAAATGAAGTATTAATCAAAGATCTATTGATGTTACAAGGCAAAAGTGAATGGTAAATCAGAAGAAAGGCAAGACATTTCTAGTGTCGTAAGTTACACAACATATAATTACCCTAGAACTAAAGATGAAATCCCATCATAAAATGGGAAATGTTGAACTACTTGGATATTTTAGTATGGGATCAGAGATGAAAATATGTATGGAAATAAAAAATAGAAATAGAAGCTGTGAGAGGTTTTATTATTTTTATAATTAGTTATCAAAAGCATTTGGATACCTACCACAGAGTACTCCTCAGCTATAAAAAAACGGCTGATCTGGTATTTTGAGTGACAACCTAGAGGCGACTAGAAGTCACTGATCAGAGGGAAATATCATAAGAGTAGAGAATTGACGTGGTCTGCATGCCAGTAGAGACCAATTGATTAACACTTACGTGAACATACGGAAGTAAATTCACACCTGTTGGGTACAATGCACTCTATTTTGATGAAAGGTATACTTATAACTTTGACTCAATATTTGCAAAAGCAAAGTATATTTTAAAAAATCACATGTACCCCCTAATATTCTGAAATAAAAAAAATTCACACCAATTTCTCTCATGGTAAATTACCCAGATTTTCTAAATTTGTCTTACACAATGAGCAGTAAATCAAAGGAAAAATAAGAAAAATACCTTCAGACATTTTGTAACTATGTTTACCTTCCCTTAATTTCTATCAGGGAAAGACAGTCACTTTTTGTTTTTTACTTTTTTTTTGGTTTGTCTTTGTAAAGAGAATTTTAGCTTTATCATTTCAAGTTACAATTGCCTTCCTATTTTCGTGGAGTTTGAAACTTTTCTTGGAATTAAAGAGTGGAAGGAAAAATGCAGTTACAAAATTCCGTTGAGTAACCATTAATGAAAAAATCTCGGCCCTGTGTTAAAGTGATTAATCATGGTTTTGTGACTAGGAAGCAAAATATAATAATTTTTCAGGGTAGGTCACTGTGAATCTTCAATACAGGAGAATTTTTTCCCAATTCTATCTGTTAAAACACTCATAACTTACTCGTTCTTTATGGTGACATGAACTAATGGACCATCTTTAAATAAATTCACTTAGAGATCCAGAATATAGCACGATGTTCTCTTTCTCCATAGTGCTATGAAATTAGCATCAAACACAGAAGAATTCTCTATTCTTCATTTTCCCCTTGCTTGTCATCTCCACGCTGTAAATCACAGAGCAAGAATAAAGGAAGTTCTTTTCCTCCTGTCATTCATGTTTCATAGCTTTCTCTATAGTGTGAAAGTATTTCATTTTTAGGAAGGATTAATGCCAAAAGGACTTACTGCCTTCTATCAGAAACACTTAGCTAGCTCCAGTGATCTTACTGAAGATGTTGCTCGTAACATTTGTGTGTATGTGAGCGTGCACACACATTAGGAATGAACATGAAATGTGACAACATTGCACAAAAAAGTTAATATATTTTCCAGTGTATTTTCTTTAATTTCAAGACTTCATGGCACAGATACTTGCTTTTAGAGACTCCACAAAATTAAAGTGAAAACAGACATGTAAAGAAAGCACTCATCACATTGGCTCTATAAAGAAGAGTTTTGGCTGCTTCGTATGACATAAGTGATGTGGTATTTAAAAAATATTGCGAGTTCACTGTTCGCCAGCCAAGTCTACATCTGTGCAGGGCCATCCACGTATAAATGTGTGTGTGTGAACACATGAGGGGACACAGGTAACCGGGAAGGAGTAGTACACTTGCAGGATGCTTAATTATACACAAAATGTCCATGGGTTATCTTTTATCCAGAAGAAACACAAAAAACAGAGAGTGAAAGAAAAAATGTCTTTTTGTTCAGGAAGAAGTCTGCATGAACTATTAATAAGCAGCTGTTACTTTCAAAAGCAAATAAACCCTTAGCTGAAATTCATCTGTAGTTCTCAGGCATAAAGTTTCATGGATTTGCACGCTACGGTTTCCTATAATAATCTGGAAATCTATAGGAACAAGGGAAGGGGCTTGGCTCATTATTTGGATGTGATAGCATGACCCACAGGAATGTTAGGGATAATGGACAACTTAGCTCACTGCAAATCAAACAGCTCCATGATCCATCATTAACCTAAGTGAGCTTTCACTTTATTGAAGCAGCCCTCTAAATGAACAGGTCACTGCCTATTTAAAAGCTCAGAGATTTGTTAATGTTCCAAGGACTTAGAGTCTATTAGGATCAGACGGCCTGAGCATGTACAAAATTTCAGGCACATTAAATAGCTAACATGTTTTGGTGTATATATAAATATTCTACAGACTCTCCTTTGATACTTGGTTTAAACAGGGAACACTGAATTTGTGACATTATCCTGCATGTGTGTCAAGTGGAAAGGTAAAGAAGGGACTGGGTGGAGCGATTCTCCACAAGAGGAAATAACTTTCCACTCTAAACTGACTTTCATAATGCAATTAACTCCATTAGAGAGAGTGGAATTTCAAATACTGTTCAAATTAAGGCAGTGTAGTTAGAAGCAGCAGCAATTCAGGAAGAATTAGCAATGCCCTTCTGAAGAGAGTTACCACATTAAACCTTGGAGGGTTTAGGATTAAGCCATTTAAATGCTACTCTAGGAGCTCCCCACACTGCATAGACCAGAGTCCAGGTGTTAATCGTAATTTTCCTCTGTTCTATTTAGATAACAAAACTGAATCTCAGAGCCAATTAAAGAAAACTTTATAAACCTTTATCCCTTTTTTAGGTTATCCTGGGAGTTTTAATTGTGGACACCACGGTAATTTGAGGGCATTACACATCGTGAGATAGTATCGGTTCTTGAGTAGAAAAGATAATAAGTACTCAAGGAAATTATTTTGCCTTCAATTGTGAAACCTAGTTTGTGGGGGGTGCAGGTGTGTGTGAGTGTGTGTGTGGAGGCTGACACTTAAAGTGTGTCTATTCCATTACCCTCCTCATTTTAACAGGAACACTTTTACAAAATGCTAACAAAAAATGACACAACCAGGTAATGATTAGTATAATTATAGACCAAGTTTTATGCATGAATACATAACAATAAAACGCCTCCTAAGTATGTCTCACTGTCCTCCCTCACGATAACCACTCTTAACATATCAAGGTATCAATGGCTCAAACCCGATTTGTATGCATGAGTGTTTTTCAGGTAATTCAATGATCTCACGTCTGTTCCTTCATTTACCAAATAAATACATACTGAAGGCGCCCATGTTCAAGGCACTATTATGGGGCTTACCTCGTGGGGTTTGTATTTTACTTGGGAGGAAAAATAATATGTAATATTATATAAACTGAAGTAGGTCCTACTTAAACTAAAAAAAATAGCTAAAGGTAAAGATGATTCTTTGAGGAAGAAAATGCTATTTACAGATAGTAGAGAATGATAAACTGAGATTTGCATGAGATAAAGGGGAGCTGGATAACTCCTGTATCAGGGATGAACTTGGCCTAATGAGAAAGGAAGTGAAGAGTCTGACTAGATATTAACTTTAAGCCCAAGAAAGTACTTTAACAGTGATACTGAAGGTTTTAGCACTGGTGGGGAAAGGAGGAGGAAATTTAAAAGTAGAAGCAGAAGGATCAGTTTAAAGATTATTGAGATGACAGTTGTTGGGACAAACGTGACTGTAGCAGAGGAAGTGAGAAGTTGCTGGATTAAAGATATATTTAGACAATGAAGGCAGAAAGCAACAGACTCCAGATTGTACTGTGTAGGGGTCGAAGAAAAGAAAGGTCTCAGGGGCCACCCTAAGATCTTGAGAGGTTAGATGGACAATTACGCCATTTACCAAGATGGAAAAAATTAAAATCAATATATATATAGAAGTCTGCTTTTGAACAAAGTGTGTTTCAAATGACTCAGTGATGTCCAAGTGTAAACACTAAGTAGGAATTCTGAGACTACAGCCTGACGCTCAGCACATGGCTTAGAGATAAAGATGCAGGTTTTGAAAACGGGATCCAGATGACATTTTACTTGGTGGGATTACCTCTTCAGTCAGTCTCCAGATAGAGAGGTGAGGAGGCCTGTATCTCAGCCCTGGAATCCTCTGATGATTGCTATTTACAGATCTAAAGACAAGGAGAACTCAGCAACAGAGAATGAGAAGTAGCACTCACTGAGTAAAAACTACAACAAAGAAAGAACGAAAACCACATGAAAACATTTCTGTGAAAAAATAATCCAAACATTAGAATTACTGGACTTTGAATTTTGAAAAATACTACCAAATTTCCCTCCCAAAGATTCCACAATGGACAACCCGACCAAAACTCTGTAAGTTAGCCTTGTACTTTTGCAGTTTTCTTATTTATTTATTTTTTTTAAACATGTCTGGTCTTAATTTTTGTTTTAAAAAGTAATACGTGTGTGAGAATCTCCCTCTCTGGAGGTGTGTGTAATCTTTTGGGCCAGGGCATATCTCATACCACACATTTTCATTTACACGCAAGTCTCCCATATCATTCATGTTATCTAATATCTAATATATCTAATATAATATCTAATATAACAAGTAATAAAAATTACTTGTTAAAAGACAGTGTGAAATATTGAGATTTGAGTTTATTAAAGAATGGCTATATTTTGTTTCAATATATTTAGGGGGTACAAGTGCAATTTTCTTTCATGAATACACTGTACAGCAGTAAGTCTGGGCTTCTAGTGCACCCATCTGAATAATATATCTTGTACAAAGTAGATAAGTCTCCTTCCTCAACCACTTGTACCCTCCAATTCTCCATCATTATTCCACTCTATATGATCATGTGTACCCATAGGTTAGCTCCCACTTTTAGGTGAAAACATGCAATATTTGGTTTTTCATTCCTGAATAAATTCACTTAGGATAAAGTCTCCAGTTACTACAAAGGACATTATTTCATTCATTTTTATGATTGTGTAGTATTCCTTAATATGTTTGTATGTGTGTGCATGTTTGCATGTATGTATATAAAGCCCACATTTTCTTTATGCATTCATGAGTCATACTTGCATTGATCCCGTATCTTTGTTATTGTGAATTGTGCTGTGATGAACATATGAGTGCAGGTATCTTTTTGATACAATGACGAAAACAATTATCTTTTTAATGCTACTGTTCAAATTGATATTGTTAGTATTTAATATAAATAAAAATTGGCTCTATGTGCTGGATTACTTGACACAATTCCAGTCTCATCAACTGTAATTCCAATACCTTCCAGCTGTTAGAATCTTGCAGCGATAACATTCTTCTAGTAGTCAGCTATGTAAAAATACTGGATACGGATTAAGATAACCAGATTTCTCACTATGAGATGCTCTATTTCAGAAAATTATTCTTGGCTTCCCATTCTCGTCTTAGTAACATATAGCGTAAAGCCTCGTCAAGTGTTTACTTTACACTTTTTAGTCACTATCGTATTGCTGGCAATTAGAAAGGAGTGGAGTTTCAGTAAAATCTTGCTCTAAAATCCGCCTGTAATCACATTCTTTAAAATAATAGCAACTCTTCATGGAAATACTGACTCACAAAGTTATAGGAGGACACTTCATTTCAGAACATATTGTCATCTACTGTTATTTCAATCATTATTCTTAGATTCCCTCCTCAAACAGTTTAAATGTACCACCCCATTTCATGTTAATGGTGGCACCACAAAATATTTTTTCATTGGCAGAATGAAGTTTATTAATGTTAATTTACTCTGGCTTTCAACATTTACTAAGCATTTGCATCTCTTTCAATTAACATTTAAAAGTATTGATTTCAAATTTGCATCTTTTCAATTAACATTTAAAAGTATTGATTTAAGAATAATTAGCATCATTAAGTCATTTTGATTATTTTCCAAAAATCTTTTGCATTCAAGACATTATTTTAATAAACACTGAAATTCAAAAGTTACCTGATATTTAATTTTTAAGTATTATATCATTGGCATTATTAAAATTAATGATATCTTCTAGTTGTATCTTTCCCTGATCTCTATGTTATAAATTTTCATCTTCACAAAAATATTAATTTATCACTTAATTCCCTTTTCTCTATGGTCTTTCTAATAATTTCTATCTCCTTTTTTCACATGCTCAAGTCTTTATGAAAAATAATACTACAAAATTCCCATGACTGCATTCTCTCTATACTGACCTCATGTTTTCCCTTTATCTTGAAGTCTATACCTTTTGAACTGTAACGGCAAAAGTTTCATTACAATGTAAATGACTGAGTTTTCAACTGCCAGAAGTACCCATGCCTGTACATTGAAAGCATTACTGACAAAATAAGGAACTTTTGTCAAGTCAAGGCCTGAAGACCACTTCCTCTTCAACATGACAAGTAAAGCTCAGCCTCTGACATGTCTTAGCCAGGACACACTTTCATGTAATGCAGGGAACCAGCTTTGGATACAGTTATTCTTTACAAATTTAGCTTTCTACAGCTGAGCAAATTTAAAGAGAAAGACTTGACCTTGAGTGTTATCTGTGGAGTAGTGTTATACGAAATCAAGAAAAGAAACCAAAAAATCAAAAAGTTAAGTAAGTTGCCCCAAGGTGCCCATGGAATATTTCTCAAAATATTGATTGAAACCTTTCTCTGGACTGGGCGCAGTGGCTCATGCATGTAATACTAGGACTCTGGGAGGCTGAGGCAGGTGGATTGTCTGAGTTTATAGGTTCAAGATCAGCTTCAGCCAGAGCAAGAACTCGTCTCTAAAAAATAAATAAATAAATAGCTGGGTGTTGTGGTGGGCGCCAGTAGTCCCAGCTACTTTGGAGGCTGTGGCAAGAGAATCACTTGAGCCCAAGAGTTTGAGGTTGCTGTGAGCTGTGACACCACAACACTCTACCAAGGTTGACAAAGTAAAACTCTGTCTTCAAAAAAAAAAAGTAAAAGACAGAAAGAAAGAAAGGAAAAGAAAAGAAAAAGAAGAACCCATTGTCGGATTGTCAGACTCCTTTTGATCTTTCCACATCAGCATGCATACATCCGGACTCTCATCTTGGCATGTGGGGAATTTTTTTATGTAATAATAATTTTTCAGCAAATTGGAGTTATAGAATGCATTGATTGCATGGCCCACGTGAGCTGTACTCAAGCATACTTGTATGCAGCATTATCCTTTGCAGATAAGTCTAAATTCACAACCTGTACCCTAATGTTTGGCTACTTACACAGACTTGGAACTAGGGAAGCATCATCCAGCTGATGAACACAAATGTAGAAATTAATACTATATTAAATCCTGTATTTCCCTAATGGTATCTGTATACAGATTGGAGCCTCATCTTTCCTTACTAGAATCTTCACACATATATGCATGAGATGTATATATTTTTAAGAAGAATTTTACATTGTTCAATTAACACACCCTTATATTCATGTAATATAAATCCATTTATAGAGCAATGACTCAGATAATCACAGAGCAAGGGTTATTAAAGGAAACCAACGAGAAAAAAATAAATGAAACATACTGAAGATTTCACTTATGCCTTAATATTATGAGCTAGAATATGAAACAGTGACACAAATGTGAATAAATCTAAATTTATAAGACTGGTAAACACCTGCCTTATTTTCAAAGCTATAACAGTTGCTATTTAAAGAAATTATAATTAATAATTAGATAAATGAATAATTCTTAGAACATTATCCATTTCTCACAAAAAGTAGAATAATAGTACATGAAGTTCATACGTTATTCAAAGTTTCCATAGTCTTAACTTTCACTTGGACTGTTATAAAATATTTATTCCATATTGTTAATCATCTTTTAATTAGATGCATAAAAATAACTTTAAGTATATGCTATCAATATTCTACAGAGGCACCATTATATACATTCACACACACATAGAAATACATTTTCATTTTTAAGTGTGGGTATATCACTTTTTCAGCACAATAATTAAGAAAAGAAACTTGATTGCCTTAAAGCCAAGCCAAATATTAAAATGCTTATAAAAGCTATAAAAATGTAAATTGTTCAATTATAATGTGTTGGTAAAGTGAAAAGAAAGTTTCCACTAAAAATCACAAATTTTCACTTAATCATAAATTTCCAGTTATTTAATGATTAAATTTTCTATATTAGTTGACCCTATTCATAAACATAAAACTCAGTATTTGTTAATAGAGAGGGTAAAATATTTTCCATTTGAAATATAAATGGGATTATGAATTGGAACTACACTATAAGCACAGTTAACTTATTGATGTGATAATGATCGCTCAATTGCTTTTAAAACAGCAGTATTTTATTAGAAGATGAACAAAATAGAAATTCATTTTAAATAAGGCATTTGTAATCACACTTCTCCTTTGGAAACATGAAGACATTTACAACAGAGTCTGTAAGTAGGTCCCTTTATTATACAAGTCCTTAGAGTTAGTGTTTTATGAAAATATGCCTCACTTCTAAAGAGAGCCAGCACTTCATGCCTCCTCCTGTCACAGTTGTTAGATAGTTAATGATACGTCTAAATGGCATAGGTGTGAAAACCCAGTAATATTTCATATTTCACGTATGAACAATTTAAGCCAAATATTTGCAGTTCTATTCAATCAACAACACTGATTTGATGTTCATCACAATGTGCTTTAAGAGGAAAGAATGACATATATTCTTACCAACCACAAAATAAAAGACTTATTGATTCCTACCTATACCACAGACTTTTACAGGAAATAGGCTCTGCCAAAATACAAGCTACAAAAGAGTTTCAGTTTAAGATCAGTTCTGTACTCCGTCCTTAACATATGAAGTCATAAATTTCACTGTAAGTATGTCATATAAAGCATTAACAGTGGTTTTTTACCTATAAACTAAGCCCTATTTTTTCAGTAATAAGAAGATAATACATATCATCCCACATGTGTAACAAATGGCACCCCCCCAACACACACACACACACACACACACACAGAGTAATTCACTTTTTTTTTTTTTTTTCAGGTGGAGGGTGGGTTATCTAAAATGGTCACATCATTAAGTAGATCCGTCAAGGCAGTGAGTCTGAGTAGGAAGAAAAGCATTCTTTGCTTGAAAACTTCCCCCTACTGCTGGGAATGGTACACAGCAGTAGAAGTTAAGAACACAGCAACTGGAGATTTGCTGAACACAACAAAAAAAAATTTATAAAATTACGTGGGATTTTTAAAAAATGGAATAGTAGCCTAACAATGGCAGTGTTAACCTTAGAATTTAGTCTTTGAGGTAAAACCTGCTAATTTAGGGGAAACTATGATATATTCTGTCATTTAATTTTCAAGTTTATAAGTGTATATACATTTTTGTTATTCAATAGTTTATACAGCAGGTGGAGAAGCAGTCCCTAAACCCAGTGGCTGAATAACCTGATGTACCAGCTAGTTAGATTAGTTTAATGGAAGATTTTAATTTGTGGACTGCATTTGAACCCTCCAAACAATTCCTCCATCAATTGCTTATGGCTTAGGAAGAGTAACCATCTGCCTTCAATTCTCAAGAGACATTCTGGTAGAATAATGGAAATATTTATAATAAAAACCTATTCAGTTAAATTCCTTTCTAGAAAAAAATAATGAAAATATATACATTCAAATGATATTTAAATTGCTTAGGGTAATTTAATGGCTTAGTGATGCCACTGAAGGATGAGGTTAAATATTCCTGGACAGTCGTGAGTCTGTATTTTATTTCACAAATTTGCAACCTATCAAGTATGCAGTGAAGGTCAAGCAAACTTACACCTGCTTGACATGGTTGGAATTTTCCTGTTTTGTTCATGTGTAGTGTAATTTAAGACTGTAAACACATTTTCAGAATCTAGTGTATTTAAATTTTCCACCTTAGTATGTGAGGTAATTTTCTAGTTGAGCAGTTTATGAATGGGCTTCAAAATACCTGATGAGAAATAGAAAATCATGAAGTGGTCACAGAATCAGCCAAAAGTATGTCAGTGCCCTCCCCAGAGAGTACAGAGGAATGTCTTTAAGAGGAGGCATCGCACACCCGGAGTTCTAAAGCCACTGTGGTTTCAATGTAAGAAAAACAAATGATGCTAAAAATGAGAAAATATGTATAAGATGCCGAAGTCTCTTTGAAAAACAATTCACCATCATGTCCTCTATATCAAATATATTTCTTACTTTTTAAATATATCACCAAGTGATTAATAACCTGAAGATGATTTTGAAATACACATTATATAACTCACAGCAGATCTGGTCATCTGTATCTTTTCCATTTGTCCCAAATTAGTTTTGTGGCAGGAAACTCAGGTGGCTGTATTCTGAGACACAGCCTGTTAAAACATTTAAATGGTTTCACTTTTTTTTTTTAATGGAGAACGAAGTTTAAAATGTTCAATGTCAGTGGAGAAGGCAAGGTGGGGGAGCAGATTTGCAGAAGCCGTTTAAAAATAAAATATTTTGTCGTGACATCAGATATCTATCAAGCCATTTATAAAATAACCAGTTGAACATCTAACATACCCACTTATTTTCACTTGAAAAAATAGCCCTGCTAAGAAGCGTCTGTGACTGAAACCTTTCCTTCCCTCCTCTTTTAATGTAACCTCTCACGCTCAGAGGACTGCAGACTTGTTTAGAACTTAACCGAAGTTTCGCAAAGCAAAACCACGCACAAGCTCCTCATTCAGGTGCCAGATCTGTGTGCAGCCTCCTTCGGCTTCTGACTACGCTAGGCATCACTTTATTAATCATGTATGAATTTCTGTGCTTGCACCCTGAAGCGATCACACGCACGATGAAATCCCCATCACAAAAAGGGAAGCCTTACCTGATGGCACAAACAGCAGCCGCAGGACCAGCAGCAGGAACCAGGACCGGCAGCAGCAGCAGCAGGACGCCACGACCCAGCCTTGCGCGGAAGGTGAGACCCTCCTCTCTCCTTTCTCTCTCTCTCTCCCCCTTTCTAAATCACTGTCGCAGCCCACTGCCTTTGCATTTTGTCCTCTTTGATTCACAGAACGTGCTCCAGGCCGAGCAGTCCGTAGCCACCACTTTCTTCCTGGAAGCGGCTGCCTCTCTTCGCAGACAAGCCTGGACCGCGCTCTGTGGCTCCCTCCACGTTCACCCTCCGGATCAATAAAGCTCGCGGAGCCGCTGGAGCTCAACTGCAGCGGCGAGCGGCGAGCCAATGGGGGCCCAGGATTCCCTCCCAGTCATCTCCCCGCCCTCAAAACAAAACACAGCGTGCCTTTGACACGTCGTCGAGTTGTGAAAAGTAATTGAATCCCGTATTTGAAATGTATCTTGTTTGTTCTGTTTCCCCCCTAGCGTTCATTGTAGGGCGCTTTCAATGAACCGGAGGACTCCCTGGCTCTCGGAAGACTCGTTTACAGAGCTCAGCAGAGGGTGAAGGCCAGGCGCTGAGAAGCCCAGGGCACCTGGGTTAGCACCTGGAGCTCTGCTTTGTAAATGTTTGAGTCTGTTGTCTATCAGACAACTGTCAGCTGGCCGGCAAACGGCTTGGGCAGTCGTCTTCCCTGGGTTAAGTAGCTTGATACTTTTGGTTTGTGGACCAAGACAATGAAGTCCGTTTATCTGGACTTTATCTAATTTTTTTGAACATTTTCTCAAGGAGACTCAGAGGCTAATTGGCTATAAACAGCACCATCTTAGCACTTTGGTCTAATTCGTTTTTCTATTTCTAGGCTGATTTAACTTGGCAGAGTCTATTGAGAACTAAAAATTGTTCAGATTATACAAATTAGTCTCTGTAAATTTTGTCACGTTTACATATTGTAAAAATTTTAAATGAGCATTATTTTTAATAAGGGCATTTATTAGTGGTTACTCAAAATATTAAAAATATTGCAGTGACAATAAAATAGTACAATGAAAAGTATCACTGTGGAAGGCAATCTTACTAATTTCTCTAAAAAACACAAAACCACCATGAGTATGCTAACCATGATGATTTTTCATTTCACTAGTAAAGTGGTAAATATTGAACAAATGTGGCTCAAATGAGTTCACCAGGGGTCATGGATTTTTCTCTCCCATGATCTAAGTCATTGTATCATTTATATGTCAAGCGTTGCACAGTATGGAAGAAAATAATTTAAGTATGTCAAAATATCAAAAATGCAGTCTCAATATAATTTTAAAACTATGTAAAAGTACAGTAGCATTGGTAACCCAAACTACACGACAATGTCTTTTCAATGTCAACATTAAATAAGAATAAAATTAATGTGTCTTTCTGAAATCATTTTGTTTCACTGAAGTAATACAGACGGGTTGATGCATTTGGTGCAGCCAAGTTTTGTGTATTGTGACAAATTGAAATAGCTCGGGGAGACTTGACAAACAAAACAATTTTGTTACCTGTCCGTCATGTGAAGGCAAGCATGAAAAAGTGTAATATTTACAGCATTGTATGTTGTGTCACTATGAAAAGGTGAATGCTAACTTTGTGGTAACTCATTTATGTAGCCTCGCCAATATAATTTTATTCAGGGCAGTCTCTGGCTCTGGGTAGTCACCTGCATGTTGTGGGTAAAAAAAAATATACTGATGAAATATGAATCATAAACATTGTTTTCCTTTCTAGTTAGTAGCAAAATTTATTCATTAATTTATTCATTTATTAAATAAATATTTAAATTTGTTTGTTGATCACGAATCACGAATAACGGGGCATCAAAGAGAATAACTTGTCTCTGTTCTATAGGTCAGTAGTTCTCAATATGTGGCCCCTGGCCCAGTAAGGACAGCATCACCTGGGAACTCATGGAGAAAGCAAACTCTCAAGCTCTTCCGCATTCTATGGAATCAATAAGTTTAAGAGCAGTACCCTGTGACTCCTGTTTTATTCCTCCAGGTGATTCCCATGCACTCTCAAGTTTGCGTCAGTGCTCCATGAAAGGAGTCTGAAAACTACTGCAGGAGACCAGCCACCCCCTGACTGAAGCCCTATTCACACTATTTCCCTTGTGTATTGTCCAGGATTATGTTACCAGTACAATGGCTTGCTTGAGTGATTGACTCTGGGACCTACAGTCTGAGGCCTGAAACGTTTACTATCCATCCCTTAAGAAAACCTTGTTGATCCTGCCAAGGGTATTATGAGCTGTGCAATACAATTAGTACAAATGGCAAGTGCTGAGAAAGAAAAAGTTTTTGAAGATTCATGAGATTAATGTAATCAGTGGTATTTTACATAGATTGAAAATGATGTGGTATATTTTATGGGTGTGTGTGTTTTATAGATTTTGCTGCTCCCCTCCCATGAAGAAACATTGTCATTTCCAAACAGAAGACTGAAAATAAATTTAAGTTTTTAAATACTTCTATCAGCCTGGGTTGTTTAAAGAAGAGAACACTGGCCCCTTACCTGTCCCTTGATGGGCATGTGCCAAGGGAAGACAAAATAGCTTTTCTTTATAAACCACCAAGCATTGGAGATTCGCTTGTTATTGCACTGGTAGTATTGAGTCTATTGTAACAACAACAAAACTAGAATTAAAGTAAGTAGAGATAGGAAAACCAGTGCTAGGATGTGATGACTGGGTCAAGCTATTTGCATGGAAAATCAAAAATTGATTTTGGGGGCAAAAAAAAAAAAACAAAACAACAAATCAATTGAATTTCTTTAAGGAAGAAAAGACCTGAGGTAGAAAGAAGACAGATAATGAAGCTAAAATATCAAACTTCATTCTTCAGCAATGGGGAGCCATGGAAGGCTATTTGAAAAATGAATGGCATCATAAGCATTACCCTATGAGAAGGTTACACTGTTAGCAAGGAAGAGATAGAAGTGTGATTAACAAAGAAAAATGTATCACAAGGCAGTGAAAATTAAAACATGATATACAGACCAGAACTCCAGTATTGTCACCCGATAGTTACATCCAATGAGTCAACAACTGCCTTTCTAAACACCACTTAAAGGCGTCATTTTATCATTTATTCTGTCCACCACCATCATTATTTTGATCTGGCTTTTGTATTTCCTCCATGGACATTTGTAGTAGTCTCTTAAAGGTTATCTCTGTCTCCTCCACTTGTTTATTATCGGTCAACTGTATACAGTTATATTACACTATACGCAAACATGTATTAAAGCTTTGTTTCATAATTCGGTTTACTCTGAGACCTGAATAGGCTGATGGGGCATTGCCATTCTCATACAAGAATGAGGGAAAGGAGACACAGAGACAAGGAAATTTTCAGACTACAAAAACAATAACTTTTGCTCAGAAGTGACTAACATCCATTCGGTGTACATTTTCTTGGCCAAAGAAAGTAACAGACATTGGTAAGCCAGATATAGATGTGAAGGAGACACAAAACCTTCCTCGAGGGATAGAAATACCCGCAGGGCCAATGATAATTTTGAATTATGCTATCTACTCTCCTCTCCTCTGATCCTAAAGCAGCAAAAAGATGAGGTTGCCTACCAGGAGGTCTGCTTGTGGAGGGAAAAGAATCATATCCTCTTTATATTTGTTTTGCAATTTCACATGTGTACTTGTTAAATTGAAATGATTTGAATCAGTGAAAAAACTGAACAAGAAATTGCTTAAAAATCATTGAGACGATTTATAATATTCAGATATATAGATATATATACATACATTATATATGTAGTAAAGATAAGGAAGTGTTCGGTATTTTTGAATCTTAAAAATTATTCATCTTTCTTATATTCTCATTAATGCAGATAGTGAATCCAAGGCCAATGTGCATATAGTTGATGCGTCAGATGAGCTCCAGAATCAGAATGAAGGGGCTGCATCGAGATGACTACTGTGAGTAGCATGCTTGATTCCACTGGGATTTCTGGTGAAGTGTACAGAACACCTTCCAGAATCCTCCCAGCAAAAGGCAGAAAGCTACCTTCCTTTCTGGGCCTCAGGTTCTGCTCAGGGATTGAAGTACACCGTGTTTTGAGATTTTGAGACACACACACACACACACACACAAACACACGGACACACAGGGATGCTGTTCAACATCATCCTCTTAAGTGGAGAAACCATCTGTACTACAGGCAGACAAACCATGCTCCCTTGCAGAATTCCCCATCAGCAAGATAGTGAGTCACAGCCACGTGGATCTGTCCTCTGAGCTGCAATTAAAGTCAAAGAGGCCAAAAGAATGCAAGCTGCCATTTTATATCCTAGGATAATATTTACAATAATAACAAGTGACAGAAGGAGAGGATACAGTCACAGAACTGTGATGTTAACTGTTTTGATATTTATATTGAGACAGAATATCCAGTAGAATATGGTGAACGGATGATTCATAACACTGGACAGAACCTGCTGCCAAAATGCATAGCAGAAAATAGAGATTTGGCTCATCACCCGGCGATAATTATTATAAACCACTATGATGTCTATTACTCATAAGTTACTATTTACCGAGTGCTTATTAGGTGGCAGGCACAGTGTTAAATATTCCATTTATATTGTCACAGCACAAGTGAAGGTGCTACTATTACTTTCTCTCTTTTACAAGCGAGAAAGTAAAATTGTAGAGAAGTCAAATGTCATTTAGTGGTCACAAACATAGTGAACAATGGAGGAATAATTTGAATCATAGCAGCTGAAGTCCAGAGCTCATTTTTGTCGCCGTTAACCTCTTGTGCTTATCTTTAATATTTCTTTATTGTCTTGTGAATGGAAACTATTTGAATATAGACGAGTGTAGTTCTTGACTTTAATGGTGCAAAAACAATCTTGATTACTACAAAATAGCATTTTTCCCTCACTGAATTGACTGATACTTTAAGGATCCATTCAGTAAATAATTGTTGGATTCTAAAATATATATTGCTTTGTTTTTGTTGAATAGTGAATGCAAAGCAGTGAGGTCTATACTCTGCAGAAACTGAAGAAAAAGGCTTTGCCTTTCAGTAGTTTACAGCCACTGCATATATCATCACCAATGATGCACAGATCAAATATTCTTTTTTTTTTTAATTAATTAATTTATTTTTTTTTGTAGAGACAGAGTCTCACATACCACCCTCAGGTAGAGTGCCGTGGCATCACACAGCTCACAGCAACCTCTAACTCTTGGGCTTACGCGATTCTCTTGCCTCAGCCTCCCCAGCAGCTGGGACTACAGGCGCCCGCCACAACGCTCGGCTATTTTTTTGTTGCAATTTGGCCGGGGCTGGGTTTGAACCCGCCACCCTCGGCATATGGGGCCGGCGCCCTACTCACTGAGCCACAGGTGCCGCCCAGATCAAATATTCTTACAATGAAAATCTTCTTGTTCCAAAACCATAAAGGCATCTTCCATAGAAATATTGAAAAGGAAATGATGCAAGTAGCAAAACTTTGGCAAAAACAAAACACAATAGTGATCTTCAAACTCAACAGGGTTGCAAACAGGTGAGATTATATCTACTTCACTAATGTCTTCACTGTATTGTACAAGGGCTCAGATTTATATGAAAGAAACTGATTTTTGTCATAAATATAATTGTATTTAAAAGTCACAACATAGCCGGGCGTTGTGGCGGGCGCCGGTAGTCCCAGCTACTCGGGAGGCTGAGGCAAGAGAATCGCTTAGGCCCAGGAGTTGGAGGTTGCTGTGAGCTGTGAGTTCCCAGCACTCTACCGAGGGCCATAAAGTGAAACTCTGTCTCTACAAAAAAAAAAAAATAGCTGGGCGTTGTGGCGAGCGCCTGTAGTCCCAGCTACTCTGGAGGCTGAGGCAAGAGAATCACGTAAGCCCAAGAGCTGGAGGTTGCTGTGAGCTGTGTGAGGCCACGGCACTCTACCGAGGGCAGTAAAGTGAGACTCTGTGTCTACCAAAAAAAAAATAAATAAATAAAAGTCACAACAATAACATAAGAAAATATTTTATTTCCATTTTATAGATGGTGTAAGTGAGGCTCAAAGGAGAAATATACTTTGCTCAAGGTCATACCACCAGTGCCGGTCAGGATTCAGGATTATGATGTAAAGTCTGTGGATCTCATTCTAATGACTTCTTCATCTTTCTTGAAGTTGTGCCTGACAAATTGAATTATCTCATGTAGCACTGATCAAACTTTCTACTTAGCCTATAAACTGTCATCAATCAGTAAAGTCCCAATTCTCAGTTTACTACCATCCCATGGTTTCAAAAACAACACAAACTATGATTTTAGAGATAATTTGAGAGATAGCTAGGATTATTACTAAACATGTGAAAATGATAAATGCTATACATATGAGCAATGCTAAGATGGCTATAGAACACCACAAAATATAACAGTTTAACCTTGATCCTAAAGATGAGTATGATATAAAGAGTTGGAAAAATCCACATATTCAGGCCTGACGCTACTGAAAGGCAGCCCGGTTAGGATTAAGACCTATGAATGGATTAATAAATTGTGGTATATGTATACCATGGAATATTATGCAGCCTTAAAAGATGGAGACTTTACCTCTTTGATGTTTGATGGAGCTGGCACATATTCTTCTTAGTAAAGTATCTTAAGAATGGAAGAAAAAGTATCCAATGTACTCAGTACTATTATGAAACCAATTTATAATCACCAACACTTTCATATGAAAGATAAAACACAACTATAGCCCCGGATCAAAGAGGAAAGAGGAGAGGATGGGAGGGAAGGGGAAAGGGGGAGGTTGGATGGAGGGAAGGTAAATGGTAGGACCACACGTATGGTGTGTATTGCAAGGGTACATGTCTAATCTATTAAGTGTAGAATATAATAAATGTCTTAACACAATAATTAAGTGAGGTGAAAGCTATGTTAACCAGTTTGATGTAAGCATTCCAAATAGTATATAAGATCAGCACATTATACCCCATAAATGCATTAATGTATACATGATTTAGGTATATATGACTGAATATAAAAATAAAATTAAGAGATGTTATTTGGTTTTTAATCTCCTGGGAATCAGGGAAGGAACAGCACTATGAAACAAATGTAATCATTCAGGTATGTCTAGGGCATGAATCAAGAAAAAAGAGGAATGAATAAAAGTGCAACACTCGCAAACATTGTTGACATAGAAATGACTTCTTGGACTTAGATGGTAATGTACAGAGTGATGGATAGGCTTGACATCTGACTTTTCAAGTTTAAATAACTGAAGAAATATTGATAACACTGACTGATGTTGGGAAGTCTGTATTAGTCATAAAGGGAAAATGAATTTTGGTTTAACATTTATTTATTTGTACAAAAAAAAATTGCATATTTTTTCTCAACCATGATATAGCTGTATGTCCAGAAATCAATTTCATATTAAGAATAGTGACATTAACAACAACAAATTAATAGTTATTAAACACCATAAAAAAGGTTGTGAAATCCATAAATTTCACTGATATCATAGAGCATTCTTTCACAAATTTGAATCATATGTTAATGTCTTAGGAATATATCATAATTGAAAAATTTGATCCTTGCAGATATTATATTTATTTTTGATAACTATTATTTTAAAACAAAATCTACTTACTTTCTGATTAATAGCAGTTATCTCATTGATATCATATCCTCCAGAAATATAGAAATTATCATAATTAGATGTACTAAAAAGTCATACTTAATATATAATACTAAAATGTATTTATGTAAATATCCTGTTTTCCATTTTAATAGTTTTAATCTCCTATTTTCCATACATATTTGCAAAGCCCATTTATTTGTTAATTGGGTTAGCAAGATTATTATTTGTGTTTAATATTCCCCTGTTTAAAAATATAGCTAAGTAAAAATATATATTTGGTGCCTGCTGTAATGTTAGGTTTTATGGTCAAATATCTGATACTGAAATGGAGCAAACTACAAGGGGGAAATTAGAGGAGCTCAGGAAATTTCACCCCACAATGCAACTCCTTGGGACAAAGAGTATTTTGAATTAAAGGCCTTAGAGAAAAACAGGCATTGAAAGGGGCTTTCCCTCTTTCTTCATAACATATCTGACCTATCAGATAGAACAATTGACTTCACTACTCCTTCCTGTTGCCTTAAAATATTACAAGAAAGAAGATCAATAATTTAACCAGACCTGCCCCCAAATAATTTTAAATATACTACCCATCACTTGGGTTAATCTAAGTTCCAAAGAGAATCATTTACAATTCTTTTTTTTTATTAAATCATAACTGTGTCTATTACTGCATTTATGGGGTACAAGGTGCTGATTTTATACACAATTTGGAATGCTTACATCAAACTGGTTAACATAGCCTTCACCTTGCTTACTTAATTGTTGTGTTAAGACGTTTATACTCTTAATAGATTTGACATGTACCCTTGCAATATGCACCATAGGTGAGGTCCCACAGATTACCCTTCCTCCCCCTGTTCTCCCTCCCCTCCTCCCCTCCCCCTCCTCTTTGCTCCTTCATTGTGGGCTATAGTTGTGTTTTATCATTCCTATGAAAGTGTGGGTGATTATATATTGTTTTCATAATAGTACCGAGTACACTGGATACTTTTTCTTCCATTCTTAAGATACTTTACTAAGAAGAATATTTGTATATTTCAATCTATGTCTTCCCATCCATTCATTCTCCCAAATATCTGTTCATCCTCCCTAGTCACCATTTACTGCCCCTAACAGAATTATCTACATGCCTTATCTCCCCCTCCTCTACAATGAAGGTCTGTAAATTTCTGCACCCTAGTGAGATATTAGGTAATCATTCTGTGATTCTCCCTATGGAAACAGTAAATAATTATCTTTCTCTTATTTATCTGCCTTACTAAATGTTGATCTTTCAGTGAACCTTCATGGGAAGAGGGAAATTTCCCCTCACCCACAATATAAATGGGTAGAAAAAAAAAAAAAGATATGAAAAGAAGTTGTGACATTTGCAAAACTTGCATGTGTTTTTCCCAAGTTTTTTCTTCCTAACTTGGTGTGCAAAATTAATCATATATCCTTTAGGGACCAGAAGTCTTCAGAAACTTGCATCAATTTGGTTTTTGGTTATGCATGTAACTTATTTTCTTCCATACTTCAGATTGATGTTAAATAATAGAATTAATTTGAAAATGATCTCAGTCTAAAGAAGGCCACGAACAGCTGATCATAGAAAGATTAAGTTTAAAAATTATATACACGTACGTGTGTATGTGTGTGTATAAAAGCAGTGGGCAATGTCTCTTTTTTATGATATTATACTCTCAGCATTATGTCAGCTGGTTTAAGCCAAATTCCAAGACCACTCTTGAAAATAATAAAATCTTGAAGTACAGAGAGATGGGTAAATGTGCCTCATCATCATATAATGCAAAATAAAGACATGAAAAATAAGCCAACAGACTACAAACAAAATACAAAGGTGTCTGTTGTAGCAACCTTCTATTCAGTCCTAGAGTGAACATATTGGATATTTATTTGAACATGACAAGACACAGACTCACTCTCCATTGAGATGTCTGAAGGCTCTACATGATAAATAGCCCATTCAAAGTCAGCATATTTATCAAGGGCACCCAAGGACAGGCATAGTTTCTGATAAATTGCCAAATTTCATTCCATTTGCAATAAAAAAGATGATTATAGCAAACTTTTAAGGGATACTAGAAATCACTACATTACACATTGACAGCTTCTAGAATGCCAAATTTTCTTTCTGTTGCTTAACTCAAATCTTCAAGTCCTGGGTGATGAAGACTTGTCTAAATAGAATCTGGTGTGAGGATAATCAGGAGAATTTTACTTCACTGTAAGCTCTACATCATTAAAGTAATATGCGATCACAAATAAAGCAAAGACAATCTAAAGTGGAACACAGGGAAATATAGTCCAGAAATAAAATAAATAATACTCATTCAGAAATGTCTAAAATTATAAGGAAGAAAACTTGGAGAAAAGACAACTCAGTTGAGAGGACAAAACATATTAAGTGTTTTCTAGCAGAATAAGTATCCAACTAGCTTTGGTTGGTTTCGAAGAGCAATTTCACACACAATGAGCAGAAATTACAGATTAAAGTCAACCTTCCAACACTAACTGGAAAAAATCATTTCCCTGAAGATACAATAATGTCTGCTAATACTAGAAATATATATATGCACACACAAACACACATATGTCTATGTAAATGTGTATATACACAATGAATTTTGTGCATTCTCTCTCTCTCTCACACACACATATATATAGTATATATTTATATGTGTATATCCACATAGTATATCTGAAACTGAACAATTTCATACCTACAAAATGGTGGAATGACAAGAAAGTTGAAATATTCCTGCCAACATCGACATTATAAAAGTGGGGAAATGCCTCTCATGTCCTCTGATTACTCTGTAATACATGGCATCACAAACCAAAGTTGATTTTAGAGGAGAAGAGAATCGTTTCTCTAATGATATCAGACTGATAACATAATATATCCACACCGGTTCTCATTTGTATGGCAACTCCATTTTGAAAAAAAAATCCTTACAATGCCTAATATCCTTTTATTGAACTATTACATCCAGACCATAAAATCCACTCACTCTAAACGTACGATTCAATGACTACTTTTAAAAAGTTCACACGTGCCTATGGCTCAAGTGGCTAAGGCGCCAGCCACATACACCTGAGCTGGTGGTTTCGAATCCAGCCCTGGCTGCCAAACAACAATGATGGCTGCAACCAAAAAAAAAAAAGCCAGGCGTTGTGGTGGACGCCTGTAGTACCAGCTACTTGGGAGGCGGAGGCAGGAGACTCACTTGAGCCCAGGAGTTGGAGGTTGCTGTGCCACGGCACTCTACCCAGGGTGACAGCTTGAGGCTCTGTCTCAAAAAAAAAATTCACACAGTTGTCCCACTATCACCACAATCCAGTTTTAAAAACATTTTGTCAGCCTTGTAGGATCACTGGTGCTAATTTATCCTAAGTCAATCCTCTATCCCACCCCTTGCCCAGGCAAACACTCATGTATCTTTTTAAGTTTCCTTTACTAGACATTTAATGTAAATGGAATAAAATGTGGACTTTTGTACAAATTCTTTAATTTAGCATGATATTTTGAGCCTCAGCCATGTTGACACATCAGTAATGCCTTTCATTTGCATTGCTGGATAGCATTCCAGCGTTTGAGGATATAATGTTTTCTTCATTCATTTTCCAGTTGATAAACACGTGGGCTGTTTCCAGTTTTTGAACGATTATGAATAATGCTGTTTTGTTCTATCTACTTTTTTGTGTGAGCATATGTTTTAACTTTCTGGGGAAGATTTCTAAGAATGAAATCACTGGGTTGTATAGTAAGCTTTTAAATGACTTTTTAAAGAAACTGGTATATTGTTTTTAAAAGTGTCTGCACTAGTTTATGTTCTCATCAGCAATCTAAGAGGATCCCAGCTTCCTACAGCCTTGAGAACAATTTGTATCTGTTCTTTTTATTACAGACTGTTGTTTTTATTACAAACACGGAGCTAAGTGGAGCCAAGTAGTATCTTATCACACCTTTAATTTGAGTTTCTCTAGTGATTATAAAGTTGAACAGTTTTTCATTTGATTGTGTGGTTCATTATGAAAGTTTTGAGGTAAACTTTTATGGTCTATTATTTTCCTACCAAAAAGCACAATTGACCGTGTCCTTTCTACTTCACCGCTGCAAGTTTCAACGTGCTGGGCTTATCAGTATTGCTAGAAGGGCATCATTTGTTTCCATCCTCATGGACTTAACGTTCCTTGATTTTTGTGTATCCCAAACTTTCATGTTGACCCCAAATTATTAGCCATTTATATACCACCTGGGGTGAAATTTTTGAATTTTTCCTCATTTTTAATTGAGATTTATCTTTTCATCATGTAAAATTTCTCCATATATGTAGATAATTAACAGAAATGTTATTTGGTAACATTTCCCCCCACTATTTTAATTTCCTTAATGTATCTTTGGAAGTGCAAAAGTTTTATCTGTTTGTGTGTTTGCTTGCTTTGTTTAATTTTGTTTACTTGCTTTATTTATTTTTTATTATTTTTATTTATTTATTTATTTATTTTTGAGACAGAGTCTCACTTATTAACCCTCGGTAGAGTGCAGTGGTGTCACAACTCACAACAACCTCCAAATCCTTGGGCTTAGGCGATTCTCTTGCCTCAACCTCCCAAGTAGCTGGGACTACAGGCGCCCGCCACAACGCCTGGCAATTCTTTTGTTGCAGTTTGACCGGGGCTGGGTTTGAACCCGCCACCCTCAGTATATGGCACTGGCGCCCTACTCATTGAGCCACAGGCGCCGCTCAGCTTGCTTTATTTAATATCATTTGAGCTTTTCTTACCATATCCTAGAACTTTTTGCCCAACTTGAGGTCACAAAAACTTTCTATATATTTTTTTCTAAATGTCTTATTGTTTTAGATAGTACATTTAGATGTATAATCTATATTGTACCACATTATGTATGATAGGAAGAAAGTGTTAAATTCATATTTTTGCGTCAGGATATCCAATTTTCCCAGTACTAGTTGTTGGAAAAATCTGTCCTTTCCCCAATGCATTGCTTTGGCACCTTTATGGAAACTCAACTGAAGTAGAAGATAACAAATTTTACACACTGTGCATATTCTGGCATCATTTATTTTTCTAAAAATAAGTGATATCTTTCAGGGAAAAATTGAAGAAAATTAATGAGGCAGGAATATTATCACTCTCATATCTATAACTACTCCAATGGCACAGTAACCTGGGATTCATATAAAACTCTGCCTACTAGAAAATCAGTGTTTATTTGACTGTTTAGTGATGAGAACAGGAAAATTATTTGACAAAGAATTTTTTCAAAAAATCTTGATCTTTTTCAATATCTCTCCTGAAAATAAAACTTAGTTTAAGCTTATCTTATTTCTTTTTTGCTATTGTAGTGTTAGAAATATGGTATATTTTCATTAAAATGAGTTCTTACTATATTTCACTAGATTGCCTTCCTGCACTTACCGCTTAGCAGGTTAATTGTGTGTTGACACAGTTAGTGATAAGAGCTATTGTCCATATTGTAACAGGAGGACAGGATATATTGAACAGTGCTTTTTAAAATATTTTTCCTAAGAGCGGCTACTTATAGTTGCCGAGTGAGAGAAATAGTACTCAACTTAAGATATTCCTCAGGGAATAGAGGGTGATCTTTAATATTATAGGCAAGAAAGCTGACTCTGAACTACTTTTATAGCAGCTTAATGGTTCCCAGTGGGAGATAGTTACAGGATTTATTTTTTACATGCTGATGGGGAAAAGTCACGCTTGCACCCATGTGCCATGTATAAAGAACTTCTTCAGAATAAGCCATTTACCAATAGAGAGTAAATCGAATATTATACATAAAGTAAACTAGAGAATGAAGTAAAAAGTAAGTTTCATTGGCTGAAATCTTAGCCTTCTTCTATAAGGCAAATGAAAATGTACATCAGAAATCAAATGCAAGAAGTAAATTAGTAAAGATACCAAATATTGCTATAAGAAAACCAGAAAATATAAAACAGGGAAAAAAAAAAAGAAGGAAGGAGGGGAAAAAGTAAAAAGAAATGAAAGAAGGGCAGCTACGATGTCTGTCAATGATATGAATTTGGCATCTGTGGTAGATTGCCGTAGTTATGGTTCACATTTTTTTGAACGGTTTTTCTGTATCTGCTCCCTCCATCAGTCTCCATCCACTCTGGTTCTTGTTTTGGACGTGCAACAATAAGATCCAACAGATAATAGCAAATATAACTCAAGTAATGAAAAGTACTTGGACACTGGGACTTGCTCAACTTGCTACCCTTGGGGCTCTGCCAGCAATTCCAGCAAACATCCGGATGGAGCAGAGAGAGATCTGCAGACGGAGATGGAGATGGAAGTGCTATGCCATCCCAGCTGAGGCACCTCGTGGATCACCCTTCCACAGCTGGTTCAGCAGAAGACCACAGACTTATGAATAAATCTGGCCATGGTCATTTAGGCCTGGTTCAGACCATGGAAACCATTAGCCCCTTACCTCACTCCAGAACATATTTCTGTCTTACAGAATCATGAATGGCTGTTGCTTTAAGGTACTGTAATTTGAGGCGATTTGGCATGTAGCAAATACTAACATGAGTTTCTTATTTCAAGTAAACATGACAGTATACTGTAGGTACATTTAAAGCAGACATTCAGCCACTTATACATCGATTTTGAGAAATCATCATTTCTTTAAACATATGGTTTATAGTTGATAACTTGATTGATGATTTTAATATTTACTGAGTAGTGGCAATGTGCTCAGAACAAAATGTAGCACTTTATTTTGTAACATTTTCAGCTCCTGTCACATAGAACCAACACATATTTCACAGTAATAACTAACGGATCAAGAGATTTCATGCATAAGCAAAATAGGCTTGCAGGAAAATTTTCATTGGCAGGCTTTAAATACATGACCAAACAATGCTGATGGTACCTCATGCCACAGAGTTCCTGTCTGTAATTTTCAAATAATAACTTAATCATGTTTATCCTGAAAAATATACTATTATAATTTGTGTTTAATCATATCTGAATGTTGATACTGGAGTAGGAAATTATTACTTTAATTATTTCATCCATTTGGAAGAATTACATAGATTCAGGAAAACCATGAATTTGTAAAGTTAGAGGGAATAGTAAAAAATGACAATGTTTGTTGGGTATACCAGTTATTTTAGATGTGTAGAATGACATCAAAACAAATCATCTCTTTGTGAATTATGAAATAGTGGCTGCATTTTTCTCAAGTCTGATCACGTTCAGCTTAGATTTGTACAACGGCAATAAATCACCTTCCTTAGAATGTAACTTTTTCTATCATTTTCCCACACTGTCTACATTCTCTCAGAAATGCCTCCTCGAAAATCACTTCCAACTTCTTGAATTTTAGGATAGACGGCAATGATCAGCTATTAGACATCTGAAAATACTTGTGGAATAGAATAACTTTAGGCAAATTTAATAAAAAGGAAATGGAGAACGACAGAAAGAATGGAGTCTGAAAATAAAGAAGCCATTTGTTTTTGTAACATTTAATAAAAATATAAGTGATGACTAAAGAAACATCCATTTTTTTATATGAAAACAATAAAGGTAAAATGAGCAGAAAGATGGAAATGTGAGGAAAAACTACAGTTCCTGAAATTATGTAACTTATCATAGTAGTCTACTTGTTTTTGTTTGTACGTATGTTCTGATAATATGAGACGTATTAGTGCTCTATGAGGTATTCACCAAATGGTATAGAGAAAGGAAATTTTCCTCCAACTCTCTCTCTCGATGTGTGGGTTCACTCCCAAAAGGCAACCAGTGTCATTCTCTTTGATTTTATTTTTTGTAGATATGTCTGAGTTCTTACAGTTCATATTTTCCCTTTATCTGTCCAGAGGATACTTTTCTGTGCCAAAGAAGCCAAAGTTTTGTTTTGTTTTTTTTTTCAGTAGTATTTGATGGAATAAATTTCATGGGAATTCTATGTTTTTGATCTAATAGAAGAAGAGAAAAAATTCTCTTCTCTAACACCCTTGCTGTTTATAAAATCCATATAGTAAATGTTCCAGAGCCCTACAAGGAATTTGTATCTCTCTGGTCAGTCAATTTTTATCCTCTAGGATAAAAGATATCTGGAAGCTTTCAAAACAGTCTCTCCCATGAAATCAATTACACAATTTTCTGCTTTGGGAGTAATTACCTTAAATAGTTCCTCTTTGTTTTAAAGAACACACTTTGAAAACAAAATATTTCACATATCATATGTAATAGCGAAGCCCTTTTTAATTGGCTTTTAGAAAGATTCATGAAATTCTACTTTTTAAAATTTGTAGGATTGTTTGAAGTCTTTAGCTCCCCAGCCGGCAGGTGATTATGTGTCCTTGCTCTTTTCCAGCTGACACCTGAACTCCCTTTGGGAGGAATCGACATTGTCATGCCATTGACTTGGCCCTGTGACTTTTTGGCAATGGAATATGAGTGGAACTTACATGAGCCACATTCAAATTGACAAGTTAAGATGGATCCTGTGCATTTTTCCTTGTTCTTCCCCCTCCTCATAAGAATCACAAGGTCAAATACAAAGGCTGTTGATTCAGTCAGGTTTTGGGTTTATAAACCCAGAACAGACTTGTAGTCAACTCAGGGGCAATAAAACCAACATATAAACCACTGAAATGCTAGGTCTTCTCATTAGCACCACACAATGTGGCTAAAATTTACTGATGAACAGTACTTAAAAATACGTGATTTCTAGAAAATTGCTCTTGCATATTATAAATGCTATCATTTTTATGGGTCCAGATGTATCAGTTAGGTTTTTTTGTAAATATAACACTTTGATATAAATGAATCAAAAGTGTCAAATCTGCTTTACCTTATTAAATCTTATTAAACCAGTTGTGCAAAGTATGTGTGCATGTGCGCATACATCTGTTGTTGCATAGCGATTGCTAACTTGTAATACATATATAATAAATTAGAAAATTCCCTTAAAACTGGTATCAATAATAACAGTAAAGGCAATCTGGAAAGTGTGCGTATTACCAATCATGTCCTAAATAGGAAAAAACATTGCTCAGTATATGTACTTACAAATCTACTTTTTAAAAATTATTCTAATTTTGGAGTAGAAATGAGAATATTAATAGTGATAGTTGACTATAAACCTAGTCTGATACACAGTGTTTGGTTTGGGATATTATGGCTTATACTTAAAATATACATGCGTCTATATTACCATACGAAATATTCAAGTTATACAGTGACAACTAGAAAAATTCAAAAATAGTAGAATAAATAACCACTAAGAAATAAAATAATGGTAATATCCAGGAGTAAATAGGGTTCATTAACATCAACATAGCCAAGTGATCTCACTTATTAAGTTTCTGTCCATTTGAAGGAAATACAAAACTCATGTATGCTGATTATATTAAGGAATTTGAGCAAAGTCTTAATTGCATCACTTTAAATTTTACTGGAATATGTAAAAGCATATGCTATTGCATTTAACTCTATTTATACAATAGCTGACTAATCGTGTCCAAATAGAATTTATTAAGTAATAAGTTTAATCTGAGTAGACATCAATGATGAAATAAGATAAACATCTTCTTCAACCTTGTGTTATTTAACAAATCATCAATAAATATTTATTTATTCCTGTTTGTGTGTTTGAACAGCTTTTTCACTAATGATGCTAATTTATATCTGGTTGACACTAAACCAGATGTTTATGCCTGAGGTATGAGAGTGACAGGTGATGAAATGTTGGAACATGTACCACAGAGACCACAACATTGTCAGTTTGCTATACTTCCTGCGATGCTATAGACAAGTGACTAAGTTTGACACTAACATCTAAAAAGTTGTTTTGGAGTTGACTTCCACTGTTATGTAGGATAGACAATTAGTAGTGGGGCAGAAATGGAGATAGGAACAGAGGACGTGAAATATTTGGGGAGAAAAGAGATTCTGAGTGTGTGGCTTTTACTGTTAGATGCCAAGGAATGAATCACAGACAAATTTAGTTGCGTGTTTATCCCCAAATTCCTACCAAGTCCAACATACTGCCAATGGCCAATGACCTGTGAGACATCCTTTTTGCCCACACTCAGAACCCTGTTTGGAGAGGAGACTACAAGGTCTTCAAATAAAGAAATAAATGCACCGCAGGTGTAATTCCACCAATCACCCTCCCTCCGCCCACGTACCTCCTCCCACCCCTCCCTTTCCCCCTTTTCCCTATTCTTGGGTTATAACTGGGTTATAACTTTCATGTGAAAGCCATAAATTAGTTTTATAGTGGGGCTGAGTACATTGGACACTTTTTCTTCCATTCTTGAGATACTTTACTAAGAAGAATATGTTCCAGCTCCATCCATGTAAACATGAAAGAGGTAAAGTCTCCATCTTTCTTATCTTAACACAATAACTAAGAAAATGCCGGGAAGGCTATGTTAACCAGGGTGATGAAAATGTGTCAAACGGTCTATAAAACCAGTGTATGGTGCCCCATGATCACATTAATGTATACAGCTATAATTTAATAAAAAAAGAAAGAAATGATTAAGATACAACATTCAAACATGTATTAGTGGGGTTCAAATTCTGTTTTTAAATTGATATGTATTTATGTGCACAAGATTAAATCACACTATTCCCCTCTTCCTTCAGCAATATCAGTTCACTCCCAAGAAGAAAAGTGGGTTCTTGTGCCAGTCAAATTTACCTCACAAAATAAATATATATTTATAGATATATGAATTTTTACTATAAAATATTAATCTTGTGCACAAGAAATAGTTTGTCCTACTCTGTGTGAGCAATTATTGTATAAGTGAACACAGTTCCTTCACATAAAATAGCTGATTTTTTTTTACTCAGTAAATACTTACTGAATGACTCATATATAATTCTGGGATATTAGTTGACATATTATAGACACAGTCTCAAAGGACAGACTCAAGCTCATAGCCAATGTTCCCTTGGACTAGAGCTCGCCATTGGGAAATAGTCCAAATAGCCTATTAATGCAGCATGTATGTAAGAGTTTATATTTATTCTAGTCTTTCTGAATTAAATTAAATAGTACAGCTACTTATAAGTAGTATAGAATCTAGTTGGCAGGAAAACATAAGTAAGTGGGTCATGGTTCAGGTTCCCCATATACATAGTTCTTAGCAATGTCAGTGATCCTCTCTGTAGTCAATCCAGTAGGACATTACTGGGATACTAATGCCTGGAATACAACCTCAGTAGAAGTAATTTTCCTACTCAATGGACAGCCCACATCCTGTGACTAGCTGATAAAAATATATAAAAGTCTGATTTATTTGCCTTAATTGGTTTATTTGTGAAAAATAAGTCCAGCTCCAGAGCTCCTCATATGTACTTAAACTTTTGGTGAAACCGCAATTCCACTTCTCTCTCTTCCCAATCCTGCCTTATTTATTCACTCACAGAGATTGAACTGGAGACCACTTTCCAGTAAACTTCTTACATGCAAGTATCTGCATCAGTGTTTGCTTCATAGGAAGACAAGGTTGTCTCTCTCCCTCTTTCTCTCTTTCTCTTTCCCTCTCCCTCATGGGATATCTTCAGGTGGGAAAGTTTATTTTTGAGGTGAAGGGATGTGCAGTTGCAATTCTCAGACAGATTTTAGCAACCAGAACATATTGACCTATGGTTTCCCTCTGATTTTTATGTAATACCATTCCTAATCTCTTTCAGTTAGTACAGCCCTGTAGCATTCAGACAATGATTCACAAAAGATTGTCCAGTCAGGCCCACAACACAATTATATAGGTCTCTTATCAATGACCCATGGTAACTAGGTTTTAGGTAGTGGGGAGTTATACCTTAACCATGATGTTTTATGAATATAGTGGTTTACGTCAACCTTGAATTATTTAAGGTAAAATAAAATGCTGTGAAATAGAAATGGAAATATATAGTGCTTCATGCACAATAAAAGGTTACCCCCTTTTGTGAAATCTTTATCTCGTGCCTTCCAATGTCCCCACAGGCATCATCATATCAACCAGTGAGATGGATGAAAGAATATGTTAGATAAGGCAGAGCTGGTCATCACCAGGCCTGCCATCAGATGACACACCTCTACTTGAAAAGCACTGTGTACAACTTATTAACATGAACTTGTCTAATTCTCAGGAAGGCTTAGAATATGTTCAGGAGTTAGGGAGAAACACTATTTCTGCCACACAAATACATCTGATGACACTGACTTGTGTTAGTTAAGAGTTCATTAATCTTGAAAACAATGAAAAATGGACAAAAAGAAGGTGTCAAATTGGAGCAGGTAAAAATGGTAATAACCAATGGATTTCCAAAGTCTGTTATCATAAACCAGAAATACTATTTATTATATATTTCAAAGATTTCTGGCAAAATTAACACTTAATTTCAAGTCTGCTCTTCATAAATGGAGTTAGGGCCTGGATGTATTCTTCCTTATCTTCTTTTAATTTACCACTAAAACAACTCTGTAATCTTAAGTTCCAGACACTTTAGAATTATAATTACTTTTTTTGTTGTTGAATATTGAATACAGAGAGGCCTGAGATAGTTGGCAACTACTTTCCTGTGGGCATTCTTAAAAATATGTACAAAAAGGGTATATACTTTGATGTGTCACTTTGTGATGACTGAGGGCTACAGTAGATTTGCTATGAAGTAGGAAAAAGAGACACTATCTTATAGCAAGACTAAAAAAGAAGGAGACCATTTCAAACAATGCTTTCAAGTGTTTAGGGAAGTCAAATATACTTTTTCTTTATTTAGATAAAAACATGTAACATAAAATGAACCCATCTTAACCATTTATAAGTATTCACGTCAATAGTGTTGAATATGTTCACATTGCTCTGCATCTGGTCTCCAGAACATTTTTTTTATCTTGCAAAACTAAAACTATATTCATTAAACAACACCTCCTCATTTCCTTGCCTTTCGGAAGATGTGGATACTATGCTCACTATAGGGAATCTCTGACTGTGTCTCTGACTTGAATCACTAACTGTCACGTTTAAGTGGGTACCTGTTACTCTGTGTGTATATGTCCAGGTGTTTCCAAAGGGCTTGTGACATCCCTGAATCCACTTTCAGGTTGTTGATTTGTATCAGCAGACTTATCCGACCCAAGACTCTTGCTCTTGTTGTAGTATTTGGCACACCCAATGGAAGGAAAAATCTGTGGGAAGCTCTCTTTGGCTTAAAAGCAATTGCATTTTATCCTGTTTGTGAGATGCTTCCTAAATTCCAATGTCCATTCATATCTATACCCTCAGCATTGAAGGCAGAATGGGGACCAAAGACCCCATTCTTGGCAGGGGAGGACACCCACAGAAAAAAGGGAAAATTAAAAGTAAGCTGGAGGAGTCGGAAGAAAGAAAAGTCAGCTAATGTACCTTTAAGCCAGCCATTGCTAATTGTTTATCTGAACAAGTTTTCGGACTTTCCTGAAACACTGGCCTATTGGGGATACAGCTTACACAAATACCCTGCTGAGTCTGTGAACACTCTGAGGAAGATAATGGCTATAGAAGAGATAGTGTCAAGACCTAGACTAAATACATATTCTAGGTCTGTTTTCCTACCCATTAAACAGACAAAGCATGTACCCATTGTGGAGATTTGCATTCTACTGGGGAAGAGACCAAGAGAACAGCTCAAGGCAGAAAGGCTTATATCCCTTATCGCAGAGGAAAATCCTCTGTGGTGGTAAGGAGAAGGCAATGCCTCTCTCCCACAAACTCCTCAGAGAAGATTAATGCCAGTGCCATTTTACTCCACAGTGAACTAGTGGAGTTTAACATCTCCCTAGGAAGGTGTGTGTGACTCCAGACAGGAGGCTTCCTCTACACAAGACTCAAGTTTCAGATTCCTTAAAACTGCTCAAATCCTTAAAGTTAATAATAATAACAATAGGAGCTGATATGCTCACTCAGAGAAACTACTGGTGTCTTTGTTCCCTCCCTCAGTTTACCACCTGGCCAGATAGATTTCAATAAAAGCTGAGTAGAACAGAGACTCAAAGCCACTCACCGGGACCCATGAAAAGGTGGTGGTCCCCTGAGTTTCCACCCTTGAAAATTCTATTCTGTGTCTTGTGTCTTCTTCTTTATCATCATTCCTAACTTTATATTTCTTCAGTCCGTCACGCCTGGGGGGGGACCCTGACAAGAATTACCATTAAATCCTTATCTTAGTCCATTTGTGCTCATTTGACAAAATACCTGAGTTTAGATAACTTATAATGAACAGATTCCTCAAAACTGCTCAAATCCTTTTAATTTATTAACTCGCAGTTGCAGAGGCCAGAAAGTCCAAGATGAAGGTGCAAGTATCTGGTGAAAGCCTTCTTGCAGGATCAGCACATAGGGGAAGAAGGAAGGGTAAAAAGACACACTCTCGAAAGCCCTTTATAAGGAAGGCATTGAATTCACATACCAGGGTGAAGTTCTCATGGCCTGATCACCTCTGGAATGTCCCATACCTCAGTATTGTTATGTTAGTGATTAAATTTCAAAATGATTTTTTGGAAGGGGCAAACATTCAAACCACAACAGTCCCCAAACTCATGATCAATAAATTTGCATGAGGTATCCCAACTCTGAGGTTTGTTGAAAACAGTTTGTGATGGGGAGGCCTTTGTGTGTGTGTGTGTGTCTTTTACATTAAAGTTATTGTTCAGTATGTATGGATTTTAGAAATATCTAAAAATCTGCTAGGCTGTAATAAACAATGGTATGCCAAAATCAGCAGAGCAGGAAAGCATATGTATGGAATAAAAAGCTAGTGAATGGAACATTTGTCTCATCATTAGTCATACAAATTAGTCATCATTAGTCATACATCAAGACATTACAATGGGTTTTTTTTAGTTCTCATAACATCCTGGTGACCATGGACACTCTCTTCTATCAGAAGCATGTTAAATAAAGCCCCAAGATCTTATAGTTAATATGTAAAAAGGTAAATGACAATATTTTCCCCAATTTTGACAAAAATCTTAAGTTAAACCATAAACTAACAGAAAAAAATATTTTTATAGATCATTATATCCAACATTCTTGTATGAAGAGAAGATCAGAAATTACATTAAAAATATATATATATGAAAAAAGTCTTTACATAGAGGGGTGGGAAAGGCTAATGACTCATTATTTTATAATTTTTCTTTATTTTTTGACTTCTAATAATTTGTCAATTTTTTCTCATTTTGCATAAATATCCACTTATCTTGCTTAATTTCTTGTTCAAAATTTGATGTTCTTTTTCTTATACGAGTATTTCCAATTGTTCAGATATGTTTTCCCGTAACATCTGAATTTTTGTTTATCTATGGATATATTGTTTCTTGTTTTTATTTCCCTTTGCTGTCAAGTTAAAGCATCTGATATGGCAGGCACTGAAATAAAAACCAAAAATTAAATGAGGTATTTGGCTTAGAGCAAAGGGAACTGCTTAAGAAGTGAAGTTGAAAAGGGAGTTTTTCTATCATGCATGCTAAGTAAAAGTTAATACCAGTAAGAAAACTCCCAGACAGGAGAGGAAGACATGGAAGAATGGAATTCTGTGAGAAAGAAGAGGAAGAGAATAGAAAAGTTTAGTACCAGGAAAAGGTTTTTTTCAAATATGAACATTACACTATCCCCCCAGCAAAAAGCCCTAGCCTGATGTTTCTGAGAACAGAGAGCAGGGGATTATATCCAGCAACAGTGTGGATAATGTCTTTGAAATATTCATTCTCCTCTATCTCCCATCATATATGGTGTTGACTTCCACAGTCCACAGATAGCTTGACCCTGTAACTGACTCTGTCCCATTGGATGTTAGCAAATTTGACTCAAGGGAAAGGCTTGCAATACACTTGTGCAAGGGAGCTTGCCATCTTGCATCTCTACCATGGACTTGAGGAAAACATGCTTTGGGTACTAGCAAAGTCCATGTCTTGAGCCCTGACAAGGACTCTTTCCTTAACCAAACTTTTATCAAGCTCTTCTGACACCTCATTTTGTGTGGTCCTTGTCTTTGGCTCCATCCTTGACTGAATGAAACCCACTTTAGCAAAGAATACTTCAAGGACAGTTGATGAACCCACCCTTATCCAATTAAGCTCCTGTTTCTCCACCCTTGATTTTGGATCATGTCTCTCTCCTCTATCACCCTTGATATTTAAACAAGTTTTTCTTGGTAATTTTACCTCTCCTGATCCCTTACCTGCCTGTTGCCTACAAATTCTCACCAGAGTCTGTTGTATTAGGAACCAAGTTCAATTTTTCTCCATTACTGTAACAGTCTTGAAGAATGTATTTCTTGCTTGTTTAACTGGTCAGGTGTGACTTTTCTTTAGCAGTTGCTCACTGGTCATTGGTAACACATATTGCAGAAACCTCTCATCCAAGTCTCAGGACTACAGCTTGAAACTGAAAAAGAAATGCTGGTCACACACAGCTATGTTTTAGGGAGTTTACTGACCAACAGTTGCTTCCTAATAAGTGTTTTATATTAATAGTATGTTTACTAATGACAATGTTAAGGAAAATATTACCCTCCCAACCAAAGAGGAATTGAAAAAAAAATGTCTAATTGAGGATTTCCTTATGAGATGGTATTACATGGATGCTCATTACCATTACATTAAAATGTAGAAGGATGTCAAGAATAAATAATGTTTCTGAGTAATACTTATTTAATAAGGATTTAACATACCTATTCCTAGGGGATTTTGCCTTGAATCTTCAATTCTATAAAATCTGGAGCCTTTCAATAGACATTTGAAGATATTAAAATCTTTTGAACCATCATAGTTTTCAGTATTTAGACAGATATTCAAAGAGAAGTAGTTATTTGGAAGTATTTTGGCAAGCTCTGGAGTGAAAAGTATAATTTACTTGAATTCATTTTGTTAAAAGTATAATCAATCAGACAACAAACTGAATAACCTTGGGTAAATTCCTTCAACTTACTTGGTCTCAGCCTTTTCATTGGGATATGAGGGAAGTTGGACAGTACTCAACCATAGTCCATTCTAGGTCAAGAAATTCACAATTCTAAATATTTATTCTGAACACTTACCTAGCATAGAATCATAGGTTCTACATGGCTGCAAATAAATACAATCTCTGACCCCCAAAAATTAAAGTCTTGCTAAGGAAAATCACCATTCCCATATACAAGTTAAATTATATGAAACAGACTACATATATTCTGTGTTTCCTGAGACGGAAAGATCCCATTGAGATAGAATAAAGGAGTAAATCACAATGACAAAAATTTTCTACATTCATTTTAGGAGATTGAATAAGAATGGCTAATGATGGAACAATGCCCTTGGCTTACAGGAAGGTTTCTCTACATTCACTTTGGGTTGGTATCAAAAATGGAATTTTAATTCATCACAATGAAACTGCACTATTCATGTCTCTGCTTAATGAAGTCACCTTCAGTGAAAATTCTGCCTCTTGTAGTCTCATATCACTACAAAAGTAAATTCAGTTCCTATGTTTGGATGGGTTGTGATATTATCTTTCAAAGTTATTAGGGTAGCACACCGAGTAATAGGTCTAAAATAACGAGTTTCTCATTTTGTCTATTGAGTGTTACACGTGTATCATTATTGCGAACTCTTTCCACATTGCTGCTCTTACAATGTAATAAAGGGATATTGGGAAGACTAAAAAGCCATTGATTGATGCTAATATTCTGAATATGTAATTACTTGCATACAATGGAAATGATGTTTCAATGTTTTCTGCCAAGATTTAGCATAACATCTATACTGAGGGACTAATTTACAATACTGATAAAATTCAACCAAAAGAAGACAGGAGGATGTTAATTTGTCATGTTTTCTTCATATTAATTTAATGGCTAAAATTTCCTTAAATAGTTTTGGCTTTTACTTCTGTCCCTTTTTGCCACATAATCTAAAGGATTTTTTTTCCCTTATGTCAGAAGTTTAGAGCTAACCTTAGCATTATCTTACGTTTATCTCAGGTGTAAGAGGGAAGCCTGGCAACTAGTTATAGTGTGAGGCACAGGATACAAACGATAAATAAGAGAAATTTTAAATATGGCGTAGATACCAACAATCATAGATCTGAAATTTTTCATCTACAGGTTAATTAGGTGATGCCAATTAGGGACTGGAGATATCATACAAATTAAATTTTCTCTCTGTATATTTTGTGAGATGCTCCCAACCAGACATTTGACAATTGAAGATTCTTTTTTGGATCTCTTGCTTCAAAGTAGTTTACATCCTATTAATAATTTTTCTTCCCTGTATGCAGAAAGCCCTTTTCCAATGCTATTCTTTTGAACTAATTTTTCTTTATTTCAATTAGCTTTCATAATTAACCTAAAATATACCAGCATCCCAATTCGTAGGAGTTCTATATTTTTTCTTATTTTTTCTCTTTGTTATAAATATTCTTATTCCTTTTAATTATATAAATAAAACATGAATCCAATCTATTTTGTTGAATATCAACCCCTCTTTACTCCATTTCATCCAAACTATCAATTTGCTAATCATTTTATTGCCAGTCTTTTTTTATGTGGTCTTATAAAAAATATAATTTTGACCTCATTAGTTTTTCATAAATGGTGTTTGTTATATACATAGTTTTTCTGCAAGTCATGTTCTCAATTGCAATATATTTTGGAGTCCTAACCTGGCAGCACGGTCAGAATATCTGTATAAGTATTTCTCTGGAGTATAAACGAGAAATTGGTCTTTTGATCAAGTGCATTTTATATATAAGTAAATGCAGTCAAGTTGCCCTCCAATGTGTCTTATGAACATAAACATTTCCACTAATTTTCTTTGAGCATCTCCACTTTCCCACTATATTGTTAATATTTAACATTATAAAACATTATTTTTTCTGATATTCAAACAATGTTGTGTTTTTTAAATATGCATTTTGCTGTTTGCTTTGTGTCTAGAAACACTTTTGTTTATGTTTTATTTTATTGCTACCATGATTTACTTGTTCACTTTTGTCTTTTCTCAAAATATCTGTGAAAAGTGATGCTGTAGAACAAAGCATTTCCTTTTTCAATTTCATATGGTGAAGCTCTAATAACTAATGTGACTGTTATTTGGTCTACAAAGAGGCAATTCATATGAAATGAGGCTATACAGGTGAGGCCTTAATTCAGTATGATTAATGCCTTTATAAGAAGAGACAGTAGAGAGCTGTCTTTCTCTCTCTGCAAGCAAACACTGAGAAAAGGCTGTGAAAACAAAGTTAGGAAGGTGGCCATCTGCAAGTTAGGATGAGAGTCCTCCCCCGAAACTGAGCACATCGGCACACTGATCTCAGAACTCCAGGCTTCAGTACTGTGAGAAAATAAATACCTGTCATTTAATCCACCTAGACTGTGCTATAATGTTAATGGTAGCCCATAATGATTTACACAGATTTGCTATTGAGAAGTAGGGTGCTACTGAAACAAATACCTGAAATTATAGAAGAGGCTTCAGAACTGGCTAATAGGTAGAAGTTGGCAGAGTGGTGAGTGCATGCTAGAGAAAGCTGGGATTGCTCTGAAGGGACTGTTGCTAAAAATATAGATGTTACAGGAAATTTGGGTGAGTGCTCAAAATATAAAAAGTAGAGCTGGATAGGAAGCCTTTATCTCTTTAGGAAAACATGAATAATTATGAACAGCACATTGGGAAAAATATAGACATTAAGGTCTGTTCTGATGAGGTCTCAGAAATAAGGACAAGGTCATTGCAAAAATTCTTGTTAAAAAGTGGCAGAGAAAAAAAATAAAAATAAATTTTAAAAAAAGGTGGCAGCGAGACTTGGCTAAACTATGTTCTAATGGAAGATAGAACTTATGAACCATGAAATAACATATTTAGCTGAGGAGCTTTCTAAACAAAATGTTGGTGATGAGGCCTGAGAGTTCCTTATTGATTATAGCAAAGTGTGAGAGGATAGGAATGAATTAAATAAAAAAATATTGGTAAGGAAAAATAAACATAATTTACAGATTAGAAAAAGTTCTTAAATCTATTTATATTGTAAAATGTGAGAAAGTTTGATTTGAGAGAGCATCAACCTTGTGGCTGACAACCGTTTGATAAGATTAGTATGGATGTAAACCAGTAATGTAAATGGCCACCTCAGCAGAAACCAGGGATAAAGATGGAATTACATTTGGAGAAACACTGTCTCATGTGCAAAAGCAGCAGTTTAGACTGTAAGAAACAGGATGGGACAGAATTATACAGCTGCAAAAATATTTTAGGAAGGGGAAGAATGACTCCATAGGGGATTCGGAAATCATCGGGGTTATGACCCCCACCATAAGCACAAGGGGCAAGGCTGCCCCCTCCCCTATTTCAGAAAGCCAGCTGACCTCAGAGAGAGATTACTGGGCAGAATGCCCTACCTAGCAATAGGAGGGAAGCAGCCGCCTCATTGATATTAAATGGCTGAGGATTGAATCAAAGCAAACTATTATCAAGCCTTAAGATCTAATGAAATTTGCTTTGCTTAGGTTTGGGAAAGAAAAAATACTGCATAATTTTATTCATATGTGGAATCTGAAACAATCAAGTTGAAAGGCAGAAAGGGTGATATATCTACTTATATCAATTTCTCTCTTTTGGAATGGGAATGTCTATCCCATGACTTCCCATTTTGGATTTTGGAATCATATAACTTGTCTGTTTTCACAGGTTCGCAGCTGGAGAGGAGTTTTGCCTCAGGATGAATTTGTATCTTGAGTCTCATCCATATCTGATTTAGATGATGTTTAGATGAGACTTTGGACTTTAGAGTTCATGATGGGACAATTTGAGACTTAGGAGCTGTTGGGATGGAATGAATATATTTTAAACGAAAGCAGTACATTAATTTGAGAAGCAAGGTTGAAATGCTTCAGACTGAATCATGTCCCCCAAAGATGTGTATATTACAGCCCTAATTCCTGATGTGACTGCATTTGAAGAAATGGCCTATAAGGAAGTAATATGGTTAAGTAAGGTTACAATGGCAGTGGCCCTGATCCAACAGGGTATGTGTCCTTTTCCGAAGTGACACTCTAATGCTTTCTTTCTATATCTCTCTCGCTCATGTATGGGCCAAGGAAAATCCATGTGAAGACATAGGAAGAAGGTGACCACCCACAAACCAAGAAAAGATCCGTCACCAGAAACTGAGGACGTTGACATGATATCCTGATCTCAGAATCCTAGGCTCAAGTATCAAGAAAATAAGTTTCTGCTGTTTAAGCAACCATCTAAGGTCTTGTGGTATGGCAGTGTGAGTTGGCTGATACAGATTTGGGACAAGAAATGGGGTGAGTCTGACAAATATCTGGAAGTAAGGAAGAGGCTTCAGAATGGGGTAATGAACAATGGCAGCCAACCTGACTAGTACAGGTAGGAATTATTCTTCAAATTATAAAGAATTTTCCCACAATGTTGGTGACTACGATCTTTTGGGGAGCTATGACATTCACTTCTTCTTCAATTTTTCAATTTTCAAATATTATTCTCCTTCCTCGGTTTTAAAATATATAATCAAAGTGTAAATAACACCAAATTTTGATAGGTACCGTGGCTCACTCCTGTAATCCCAGCACTCTGGGAAGCTGAGGCAGGTGGAAAGACTGAGCTGGAGTTCAAGACCAGCATGAGCAAGAGCAAGACCCCAGTCTCTAAAAATAGTCAGGCATTGTGGCGGATGCCTGTAGTCCCAGCTACTTGGGAGGCTGAGGCAACAGAATCACTTGAGTGAAAGAGTGTGAGATTGCTGTGAGATATCAAGCCAAGGCACTCTACCGAGGGTGACAGAATAACAAAGGGTGACATTCTGTCTCAAAAATAAAATAAAATAAAATAAACCAAAACCCACCAAATTTTGTTATTTTTAAAACATCCTCAACATCATTCTTTCCCTCAAAATGTTTCTTATACTCTCTGCTAATATTCTTAATTTGTTTGTTTTTGCCCTTTCTCAGCCCTTTATCATGCTTTCTAAATCTTTTGTCACTTATTAATGTTTTCAGATTACACTAATCAATAATTGTTGTATTCTTGGCTCAGTGCCCATAGCACAGTGATACAGTGCCGGCCACGTACACCAAGGCTGACAGGTTCCAACCCAGCCTGGGTCTGCTAAAAAAAACAATGACAACTGAAACAAAAAAATAGCCAGGTGTTGTGGCAGGCGCCTGTATCCCAGCTACTCAGGAGGCTGAAGCAAGACAATCACTTAAACCCAAGAGTTTGAGTTGCTGTGAGCTGTGACGCCATGGCACTCTACCCAGGGTGAGACTACGAATCTCTGTCTCAAAAAAAAAAAAAAAAAAAAAAAATTGTCATATTCTTTTCTTTCTTTTTTCATATTGCATTGATTTATTTTTTATTATTAATTCACTACTGTCTACTATTGATTTTAATTGATTTTTAATCTCTTTCTACTGACATCAAAAGCTTAATTTAATATAGCCTCAGCGATTTTTTAAATTGACATTTATGGAAGTATGCTTTCTTTTTGTGTACAAACTTGACTTATTCCCATTTATTTTGTGATAGATAAAAACTCATTATGTTTTCATCCCAAACAGATTCTACTTTTATTTATTTTTTAAGATAAGAATTTTTTAGTTGACTTTTCCTAATACATAGATGTTTTTAAAAATCACTCTTTTTTTGCTATCTTTTACTCTTTGATCAGCTGATGCAAACTATCTGGAAATACTGGTTAATATTTTAAGATTTATCGTTCATGATCAGATGACATGAATATTATTGGTGTGTCTGTAAGTTACTACTTAATTCTTTGTTTGGTGTTGAAATACTCATATGCTAGTATAAGCTTAGTAAATCTATTTTTCAAATACTCTTTATTCCTAATTATTTTCTCCATTACTTTTAGAAAAAAATAATTTAAGGATTCTATAAAAATTACAGTTGGAGCACATCAGAACACTAATACTCGCTGCTCCCTTTTGGTCCTCTGCTGGCCGTGACTCCTTGGAAATGCCAGCCTCTGGACTGGAGTCTATTTTAGACAGCTGGTGAGCTGATACATTTTGTAAGTACGGAAGTTTGACAATTGTCCTTAAAGTGAATCATTGCTATATAAGATCATAGCTGAGCAAATGAATTATAACACACATTTTATTCATGGGAGGAAAAACGATAGTGATTTGCAGAAAAAAAAAATCCTATGGTGAGAGACAGGAGCCAATAGTGAGGGCTACGTGACACGATTCAAAGGGAGACACAACTCAGTCAAGAACCAATGAAGTAAAATGTTAGGACCTAAATGATGAAGCCAGCTCAAGGCATAAATGTTCCAAAAGAAACAAGAAATGTTTTGAAACTAGGAATAGAGGTAACGACGAGGGAATGGGTAGGAGATTCAGTACAGGTTGGGTAAAAGATGAGCACACACAGGTGGCATGAAGAAATCCGTTCTTTGATTTTTGGCATTAGAGTTCACATTTATAGGAATTTGCTTCATAGGTACTTTCTCTTTACTTCATAGGTACTTTCTCACATTTTAATTTGCATATGAATCACCTGACAATCAGGGAAACAATGCAGATTGTGGTTTCGTCACTATGGGACAGGGCCTTAAATGCTCCTTCCTAAAACATTCCCAGGAGACGCCTGCACTTCTCGATTATGAGAACCGTCTGAATAAGTAAAATGCCAGAACATTTAATTCACTCACATAACTAAGTATTTTACAGAGATGTAGACAATCAGGCAGTGGAGATAAGATGGAGCAAGATGTACCCTCAGGGCCATCTGGGGACGGAAAGATTAATTTGCGGATTCTAGACTGTGACTTTTTGGACCTTGGGGAAGAAAATATGGTGTGACACACTCTGGCAGGACAGGGATTTCTTGGAGAAATGCAGTTTCTCATGTTCAGGAGGAAATGTGGAATCCGAGGCAACTCTTCATTCCACCCACAGAACATGTGTTCCTCTGAATGAGAGAGAGACTAGAGCTGTGTGTTCCTTAGTTCTAGTGCTAAAAGCCGCATGGTCTAAAATATCTTGAAATAAATTACTGGAATATACTTCAATTGACAGAAAGAACAAGAGAACGTGCCCACCTGTGAACTGAGGGATGCCAGCCACTGATTTAATAAGTGACCTAGATAACCAAAGCTTTTACTAAAATAACAAACAGTCATTTTAATATTGCCTTTTCTCCACAGAATCCTTCCTATGCAATCAGAATCAGTGCCTGCCTATCTGATTTCAGTTTGCTCATGTTTTATGAAAAAAAAAAAAAAGATTTCTATACTGAGATTATTCAGACAATATTCTGATGATCTAGCCTTTGAAATGGAGATAACTTTAAAACAGTTTAAAGAAATAAGATGACTGGAATTTTTATGTGAACCACAAATTATACAGCTACAACACATTTTATAAACAGGACTTTTTAACAATCAGGACTTTTTTACTGGTAATAAAAGAGCATTTGTTTTTGTATTGAGACCCTTAAAAGAGCACGGCATTGAGTTCAATGTTTATTAACAGACAACGTTGGCGGTGCCTGTGGCTCAGTCGGTAAGGTGCCGGCCCCATATACGGAGGGTGGCGGGTTCAAACCCGGCCCCAGCCAAACTGCAACCAAAAAATAGCTGGGCATTGTGGCCGGCACCTGTAGTCCCAGCTACTAGGGAGGCTGAGGCAGGAGAATCACCTAAGCCCAGGAGTTGGAGATTGCTGTGAGCTGTGTGAGGCCACGGCCCTCTACCGAGGGCCATAAAGTGAGACTCTGTCTCTACAAAAAAAAGAAAAAAAAAACAGACCATGTTTAATAACAGAAAATTCTAAGGACCTGTTTATAAATTAAAAATGATATAATATAAAACCCTAATTTATCTAATCGGAAACACTTCCTAAAGGTACTGTCTTTTAAAAGCCTCAGAAATTGTGGTCTAAGGAGCTCTAGTATCTATGCAGCCACTTTAGGACAGCACAGGGAAACGCCAGATTGAGCACTTCAGCACGTGAGGCCGGCTTCCAGAAAGATGCATCCTGAAGTCTATTCTTTCTACATGAGGGTGAAACTGGCAAAGAATTACCATGCTTCAGTATCTGGACTCGAGTTTCCCAAACTGGGCGATTATTAAATAATGCCAGCATGCCACCCCCCCTAAATTGTCATGGGATCTATGTAATTAACAATTTCTTCTCTTCTATTCCAGATATCATTAAAAGTTCCTGCCCAATATGTTTAATCCCATATGTCAGAGAGAAAAGTGGTGAAAGTAAGAGAAGCCCTCTTTGATGAGCCATTGTGGTTTATATCACAAAATAACTCAAGTTTACCTGGGGAAAAAAACAGGTAAACTGAAACAATTTTCTTTTTCATACTATCAGGCTTTTCTCAAAATGGTCACTTTAAGTCAATCATTTACAACATAAGTATTGTGTGCATTTTTATTATATTCAACAATCTTCTACTAAAAGCAAAGCAGCTCTTCTATATTGATTTTTACCTGGTTCTAGGCAAATGCTGTTTTATTCTGTAATTTTAGTGTCGTAGTCAGTGAAAATGGGAATTGGATCTCAATTATTTTATTTACTAGTAATATAATATTAAAAGCAAGCTATTTAATCATTCTTTATCTTAGTTCCCTTACTTGTATAATAGGAATAAGAAAATTTTCTTCATAGGGTTTTTGTTAAGGCAAAATGTAGTAGAAAGATTTTAGTATAGATTAGATGCCTTATCAATACTAGGTCTCCTATCTGTCTTTTATCTTTTGTTTTTCTGAAGTAGCAGAACAGATTCTGCATGTGGACAGTCAGAGAACCTGCGCTGGGTGAACTCTCCAAAGTTAGTTACCTAGGGACTCAATAGGTAACATCAAGTACAAATATGTGTTTAATAAGACTACGGCATTGGACGAATCCAGTGTATGAATGACTCTGTATCTGACCTTCCCCCAAAAAAAACAATCCATCTGGCACATAATTCTCCAAAGCACTTAGATCTGAACCATTGCCAAAGAATAAGGTTTCCAAATTATAAGATTTTGTAAAGACAATGGTGATTTCAACACTTCTCATATTAACGTATGTATATAAAGAAGAGATGTATTTCCAGGATATTTCATATAGAAATGGATGAATAGGATTAATAGGATGAATAAATGCATGGAAAATGACCAGTGGCAAGCGGGTTGTTTTCTGAATACTAACTTTCTGTCATCTTCATTCAGTTAAAAAATTGAAATTATTTTCCTGCTAAAGTGAAATTCAATTCCTCAATTTTAATTTGTATAAAAAGCAAAATCTTTGTATTATGTAAATACTGGTTTTAAAAATTCTGTGGCGATGAGTTAATATATGAAGGAAATCAAGACATAAATTTAAAATGTATATTTATGTGAAATATGCTGAAAATGATCACAAGAGGGTGCTCTTAATTAGAACTTAATTAAGGGCATCTTAGCAATAAGATTTTACTACTCCAGTAGGAATGACATAAGGACCATTTACCAAACTGTCACATAAAACAAAAAAAATCTATAATTAGTATCTCCCCATTAATATTCTCATTGGTAAAATAAAATTTGAATTTCTTCTTTGTCAAGGCACTCCTTAAGAGGGTCTCCAAGAAAATCCCTCAAACTTTGTTATTTTGTTCCCTGACTCATATCATTAGCCTTGAATATTCAGCCTCATCACTTCCAATATTTTCCCACATCCAAATTTCATACAGAGGAAGCCACAGTTTTTATAGAAGCATTGCTCCATTTTCTAAAGCTTTTTCAAAAGTTAAAAAATCTTTTACATCAAAAAGCTTTGTACCCAAGAACTTCACCATCCTTACTTCAAGTGAGGTGGCTTAGTATGAAGAATTTGAAGAGTAGTGATTAACCTATACTAACATAAACTCATAGTGCCATATCACATACCTTAAAGAATTTGTACTGAGATACACATAGAGAAAGTCAGGATTACAGGGATAAACAGGGCACACAAAACATGGCAATGATTCACTGTCTTAAGGAAGTAGTAATAAATAAGTAAACAATAAATCATGAAGTCATGTGAAACAGATTAGAAGGGGGCCCATTAATACACTGAAAGGTAGATCAGAGTGCAGCCATGATGAAGAAACACTTACATTTAGAAACAACCAATGAGGATGCTTGGAATACCATGGAATACTATTCAGCCATTAAAAAAAATGGAGACTTTACATCCTTCGTATTGACCTGGATGGAAGTGGAAGACATTATTCTTAGTAAAGCATCACAAGAATGGAGAAGCATGAATCCTATGTACTCAATTTTGATATGAGGGCAATTAATGACAATTAAGGTTATGGGGGGGGAACAGAAAGAGGGACGGAGGGAGGGGGTGGGGCCTTGGTGTGTGTCACACTTTATGGGGGCAAGACATGATTGCAAGAGGGACTTTACCTAACAATTGCAATCAGTGTAACCTGGCTTATTGTACCCTCAATGAATCCCCAACAATAAAAAAAAAAAAAAGAAATTTATGTTTTTTCCTGAATAAAGTCTTCTTCTTGACATGGAATTATGTTTTGACTATTGAAATTATTTACTATTTTTCTAATTTTTATGTGTATATTAAAATAAACCTCTATGAATTATGATTATAAGGGCTTGTCTTAGGTCCTAAACATTTTAAAAAAAGACTTCAACATGCTGCCTTCCTCAGAGAGGTTTCTGATGGCCTCAAACATCATTCGTGCATGAGTCCTTGTTACTGTTCCCTGCAGGATTCTGTCACTCCATCATGTTCTAAATATTCTTCCTACTTTATTGGACATTTGTTCTTCGTTTGCCTGATATCCTACCATATCCAGTATATCGAGTTTGCCTGTATCTTTCTACTCTGTCAAACTGTAAAAAGTAAAGTTTTCTGAGCTTGAACTAGATTGTGGCTCAAGCTAAACTCCATTCATTCCCTAGAGATTCCATTCACCCTGTGAAGTGTCATGATGTCATGATGAAGACCATTTTCTTCTCTGGGGTAGCTCTTTCCTCTGAGCAAGAGTCATGCACATCCAACTGCTTCCTTGTATCTACACTTGAAAGTACCAAATTAATATCCAAATTAATATGTTGCAAAACTAATTTTGATTCTTAAGTTAATCTCTTCTCTTTCCTGTCCCAAACTCAGAATCCTTCTTCTCAGGCTCAGCTCAGAAGTGTGCATTTACGTCCTGCTATCCCCTATATCTCCCGTAGTCAACTCATCTCAAAATCCGTGAATTACATCACAAACTTCCCTCAAATTAGTCCACTTTTCTTCATCTGTCTTGCAGTCACCTTGAGCTAATCTCCTAATCTATAAAAATAGTCACTTGATTCCTATACACCAATTTATCAATGTGTAGAAGTTGGAGTCATATTTAGTGAGTAAATCTCATTATGTTGCTTTAGAAAGCATTGCAGTTGTTTCCTTTTGCATCGAATATAAAACTGAAATCTCATGCACAGCCTATATGTTTCTGTATGAACTTTCCAAACACGCTATTCAAATCTCATTTTGTTTTACTTCTTTGGTCACTTTAGCCCCATTGGGGTTAGTTTAGTTTATTGAATATTTAAAACCTATGTTCCCGTACACTTTATACACAGCAGGACATTTGCACAAGGTCTTCCTCAGCCTGTAAATCTTTGTTCTCAAATTTAGAATTGCTGGCTTCTTTCCCGTCCTTTACAGCCCAGTTTAAAGAATAGTTTTTCAAAGATGCATTCTATTTAACCTGTCTACTCTATCCAGAGATCCTTTAATTAACCATAAACAGAACATCCTATTTTTTCTTCAAAACAGTAACCACAATTTAAACTTAGCTATATGTTGGTTTGTTTGCCTCTTTTCTACCTATATCAGACTCCATTAGACTTTAATCTGGAGGAAGCTCTTGCCATCCTTATCACTAGGTAAGCAATACTTCATAGATGACTGAGAAAATAGCATCTAAAATATAGTTCTAGAAAATACTATTAGACTCTAGTAGATGATCAATTGGTTTCTATGGTTATGGATTTTGAAATCCAGAAAATATTTTTTGAATTATACACTTTAACACTCTGGAATATCTTTCCTTGAAATTATCTCTGATGTAAATTTTTTTGAAAGTGTTTACTAAAAACAACAACAAAATGAGCGATATGATATCATGGACAGGTTTGTTCTGCAATGACTCTTTTAGTTTGTAACATTGAACTAAAATACCATCTATCTGATTCTCTTGGTAGGATAAGAAAACGAAATCATTTGTTTTAAAAGTCCAGAAAAAGTAGGAAATACACACATTAAAAATTTAATAGGGCGATGCCTGTGACTCAATGGAGTAGGGCGCCAGCCCTATATGTCAGAGGTGGTGGGTTCAAACCCAGCCCCAGCCAAAAACTGCAAATAAAAAAAAGAGAGAATTTTATAAACATTCGTCATGTTGATGATGACTGTTGTATTGTTAATGTAACAAGTCTTAATGAATTTCCTCGGAGTATGGCATCAACACCAAAGTCAACTTCATGAATGTACTACTCATTAGTGAAAGAGAGACCCACACCTAGTTTAAAGACATTTTGCTATTGTTGTTAAAACAAAAAGTCACTCTATTGTGTAGGCTAGAGTGTCATGGTATCAGCCTAACTCTCAGCCTAGATTCAAGTGATCCTCCTGCCTCAACCTCTCAAGTAGCTAGGACTATAGGCACCCACCACAACATCTGGCTAATGTTTCTGTTTTTAAATAAAGATGAGGTGTTGCTCTTGCTGAGGATGGTGTTGAATTCCTGAGCTCAAGCAATCCTCCTGCCTCAGCCTCCTAGAGTGCTAGGATTATTGACCTGAGCCTCTGCACCCAGCCTAGAAAGGCATTTCTTAGTGTAATGCTTTCCTGCCAGCATCTTGAAGTTCTTAATCATTTTGAGCAACAGACACTGCATTTTCATTTTGCATCATGCTCTACAAACTATGTAGCCAGCCATTGTCATAACATCAAATTTCACTTCAGTAACAGTCTTTCTAATTGCTAAAGCAAAATGGGACAGGCATTTCACAATGAAGACAATGTTATTCATATAAATAAACATTGCTTTTATTTTCTTTGGTAGCTATAAAGCTTATATCCAAATCTATCTTTTAGTTTGTACAATTTTTCTGGAGGCTTTATATACATTTATATGTGCTAACTTCATAAAAATGTTCTTACTCTTCCACTAATATCATCACATTAAGTTGATTTTTCCCCATTTCTATGTCATTAGAAAAGCTTTCTTTAAAGTCTCTTACAATTGATAAAAATAAACTTTAATATACCTTTTATAATTCTTAGTTTTTCCCTTTAAGGTGATAGTGTTTATATATGCATATATACAGGCATACAGTATTTCAGACTTCCCTAGAGATTCAGTGCTTTAATGCTGACAAACTCCAAAAAATAGTGTATAGTTTGAATGAAAGAAAATAAGGAATGCATCTTCTTTTAATAAGATCACCCATTTGTCAACAATAAATAAATGTGGTAAAGGACATCAGTGTTTTTTGTTTGGTTGTTTCTTTGATTGTTTTCCACAGCTTAGTACTATTTTCACCTTGGTGACTAAATATGCACAGGGAGCAGCTTTCTTTACAATTCCCATGAGGATCATCCAGATCACCAGAGGAGCCTGAGACTCTTAAACTATTCTCAAATAGTCACCTTATCGTATAACTGATCACCATTTGAGTGACCATTTTTTAAAAATGATATCATTAAATCTGGTACTTACTAAAGCAGGGTCAGGAGATTATTTCTGTAGGGAGATGGTAACTGTAGACAGACTGTTTAGCTTCTCAATTCTGCTGTAATAACATAAAAGCAGCCATAAGCAAAATGTAAACAAACAAATGAAAGAATGACTGTGTTACAATAAAACTTTATTTGCAAACACAGATGTCTGAACAACTGTATAGTGAGTCATGGTTTGAGAGAGAGATGAATTATATCAAATAATCTATTTAATACACATCACTACAAAAGAGAAGGATATGAAAATAATAAAGATTTTAAAGGCAGCCAATACATAGAAATCATTGATATTCTTGACATTAGTCATCTGGGTCGGATACAATATATGTGCATATTCTCTCAATATCTATAGCTCAGACTGAATTTGACACGCCTAATCTAAAACTGAAAATAGGATCAATTTGTGAACCACTCCTGAGAATTTATTTCCCTACCTTATTGTAATGTTACATTTGGGGCAGAAAACACTATCATCCTGCTTAATGGCATATCTCATTACACAATTGGCTAGAATGAATTTGTCCAATTTCAAAAATCAACTCTCCCATGAAAGAATAAAGGCTGATTGCTATTAAATCTCCAAAGAGAGGTTTTGGTTTAAAATCAATTTGATGTAATTTAGAGCCACATCTTGTTTATTCCTCATTTGTATATATTCACTTAGAAACAAAAACAACACAATAATAATACCCATAATTTTTGTGACAAAGGTGTAGAAAAGTGATGCCTGTATTGATAACGTAGGGTTAACGTGCGGCAAGCCTGTAAGAGTTACTGAAATGGTTTAGAACTTGAGAGGTAAAGGCAAGAAGTTCAAAATATGGGCAACTTTACTTGTGCTTGGTTCTAAAGGAGATTTGGGCAGTTGAGATAGGTCTTCTTGTCTGAACTCACAAATGAAAATAATTGAAAAGGTTCTCAAGTTATTTCAAAAGACAGAAAAAAACACAGGACTATGTGTGGAGATTAAAAAGAATGACTGGCAACGAAACATGCACAGAGTTGTTGGACTATGTCAAAGTTGAGTGTTAGTAAATGTCTTCATTTCACAAGAAAGAATCTTGTTCAGGATTTCTCTGTTTCCTGAAATTATTTCTGGAATTATTTGTGTTTCATTTACTTGGAGGCTTGACCCATTATTTCCTGACAAGTTTGGCTTAACAATTAAGTGGTTTTCTTTGGGTCTTCCAGGTTTGTATGATATTTGAGATTATGGTCTTTACTCAAGAAGTATTTATGAACTAACTCAGAAACAGAAAGTCAGATGCCAAATATTCTTAATTACTTATAAGTGCAATCTAAATAATGTATACACATGAACATAGTAGAATAATAGACATTGGAGACTCAGAACGGTGTGAGGATGGGAACAGAATATGAGATGAGAAATTGCCTAATGGGTAGAATATACATTAATTGAGTTAGAGTTACACAAAAATCCCAGACTTCACCACAACGTAATATATACATGTAACAAACCTACACATGCACCCCATAAATCTACAGAAAAATTTAAAAAGAAGTATTTCAATGCATAGTATTGCTTCCAATAGAGGTGTGGGAGAGTGTGATTGCACATGTGTGTTGGGATAATAGCAGATATATAAATAAAAATCTAAATATAATGCATAAAACAAATTATATGTTAGATACTAACAGTTATCCTAGGGATTATATTTGTCACTTCAACTTTGTTTTATAGATATTGTACCAGTGGCATCAAGATTGACACAGTCTCTTCTACAGAACCTGAAGCTCATATCGTACTTCATAAATGATTTGCTCAATACTCCATATCAAGAATTATCCAAATGGAATTATCATGTTAAAAAGAAAAAAATATATATACTTGTAATGTTGAAAAACATCACTAATTTCTGACTGAGATATCTAATATAAAATAAACATTTTAAAAAATATATTTTTATTGACTCTAAAAGATAGTTAATTTCTTTGATAGAAAAATTAATACTGAAAGAAAAGCTCCAAACACTTTTTTTATGCAGACGACCCTAAAATAAGTATCAATTTTTTTCTGACCTATGGGTGGACCTGTGGGTACTTAAAAGAAGAGTCATAACTTGATGTGCTTGCATTGCTCTAAATAATAATTTAATAAACTTAAAATGAATTTTCAATTGTTTACTATAAGTAAGTTATACATTGAATGAAGAAAATAATTGCAGATGACAGAAAAAAGGAAACAGACAGGAGAGGAGTGGATCAGAGCAAAGTGGATACACATTCAGACTGCAGGAGCAATACCAGGAGCCCCAGCTCTGTTCAATGTGTGACAACCCAACTGGCTTTTTCAAACAGAAAAACTGTCTTGCGGATCTTCACCACTCCCCCAGTGTGACTGACTTAGAGGTCGCTAAGCGCTGAGAGACAAGGCTCACTGCCCTCTCAGGGAGAGTGAGTTCATTTGGGGAGTTAGAAAAATAGCTAGGAGGAAGTGCTGACTGTGCTGCAGCAGGACAGGCACCCAACCCTCCTTAAGAGGGAAAAAGTCTCTCAGGAAGATAAGGAGGAAAATATCTCCTTTCTTCTGTCTTCTGGGTATTGGGAGCAGCACCAGATTGTCAGCCCATAAACCTTCCTTGGGCTTTAATCGCCACTCTTGAGATTTGTGTGCATGGTCTGATTGGGGTCAGCTTTGACATCCTGCTCCTGGACTGTGTTCCTTGCCCCATGCTCTGTTTGTGTTAAGATCATAAATAAGAGTAATAAAAGTAAGAGGTAAATCAGCCTAATTAAGGTAGCTAGTTCAAGAAATAGTTTGGTTAGAAAATGCAAGCCCAGCAAGAACCATGACATAAGGGTTTAGCTTTCCCCCATTGGATTGATGATTAGAACAGTGAAATGTGTAATAAAAATGGAGCCACCCAGAGCTAGGGGCTTTTCTCTGGTCCTCACCCTTGGAGGTGGAAAGCCCCCTGGCCCAGCTTCTTAAAAAACTTTCTTCTTGTGTCTTGACAATTCCTTTTCACCTCATCCTCATGTCTCTGCCAGTTACTGGAAAAGAACTCATGGGGCAGTTTGGGTCTGGTCCCCAACACTCACTTGTGCTCCATTTCCACTGAGTTTTACTCTGAAAATTTCTTCATTGTTTTTTAAACTTCTCTCCCAGTCTTATTCTCCCTTAAAGAGATCTCTAGTCAATGACACTTTATTCCCAGAGTATGAATTGATATTCTGATTCCAAAGACTTTTTTTCCAACATGGCTGAAACACAAGGTTCCTGAGTACCCCAGGATCACAATCCCATGTCTCTGACTAAATGATTAGGTATTAAACTCAGCAGACTCTAGCTCAAAGGCTGTTTTACTCATGAATGTAGACCCTTTACTATGATATCATTCCTCTATAATGTGTTCAAATTGTCCCTGCGTATTTTGAGAGTTTTGCTTGATTATAATCTCTTCCATAAAACATGTGGATAAAAGGAAAACAATTATACAAATATTTCCTGTCTTTGAAAAGTTATGGTGACAAGGAAGCACTTTGCATTATTTTATTAAGTAGAATATCTACTTCTCCATGTTTGAGACAGGGATGAGTCAAACATATTGATTTTTGTCTCAACTGATAACTTTGTCCATTGTATTTGTTCCTGACAACACTTACTATCTAAGATCAGCAGTTAAGTTTTGCTTACTAAATATTAAAATTTAAAAGAAATGAAATTGTGTATCTGTCAGGGTGTATGTTTGTTTGCTCCTAAATTTGCACAAAGTGATTTAGTAGAATAACCGGTAACTTATTTCCTGATGAGGCAAGCACTAATGTTTGTCATGTAAATTTGGCCTGCCCTATTTGTGATTGAGGGCTTAAAAATTTTTTGCAAGATAAGGCAGTAATATCTTTTTACCACGTTAAAGACACCTATTAGTCATGTCCCAAGCAAATTGGGATTTATGACTCACACATAATTCTTCCAAATATGCCTGCTGTTCATAAAAAGGCAGAGATATATGACTCAAAAATAACACCGAGTCAGAAATAATTTTGCACTTCACATTGCCACATTGACTTTCCTTGGGAATGGATTGCAAAATCTCCACGTTTTATGAATAGGCTTTTGTCAATACTACAGATGCATGATTCCAACTTCTAAATCAAGCAAATCCCTGAGTCAAATAAAACAAATGATCTGCTCCAGCAGAGGCAAGGGGAGATGTATATATAAGAACTATGCATTAAAGATTGATGTGGAGCTGTGCACACTTAAATACCCCACTGCTGATGTTGAGAGTGCCTTAAAGAGAAGGTTAAGATTGTCACATATCACTCGAAATGATTAAGTTGTTCTTTTCATCTGGCAGCATATGACGAATTGTGAAGAAGCAACATACAATCTTTGAGTGGGAGGCAAAGAATAAATGGGAAGATAAAATATGTATTTTCCCCCAAATCAGTGTAAATACTGCTAAGAGTGTGGCAAAGCCCTATGCTTTGTGTACATTGATTGCTCAAGGTAACATAAGTACAAATAGAAATTTCACGAAGGATGACAATAATAGTATTCTCTATGTCCTATCAAGTCTTTCAGCTTAAATATTTTAGGATTTTATTAGGCATCAAAGACATAAATGATATATTGCCTCCAAGATGCATCCTTGTCCTTGAAGGATGATCTAAGTCCTACGTATGTTTATAAATCAAAATCAAATGCATTTTCCAAAACTTCAGTGGCAGTAATTCTATCTTCTTCCTGTCATGTCTTTTTAATTTATCTAGAAGAATCAGAGACACCATTTTTTTCCCAATGAAACATAAGCATTATGTTAGTTGAATATTAAAACGTGATTCTAAAATGCACAGGATGTAGTCTAACAAAATGGGCACATTGTAAATGGCACATCTCCTGTGTGTGGGACAAAGCTACCACAGGGACTCTACCTAACAAATGCAAACATTGCAATCTAATTGTTTGTACCCTTATGTTAATCTGAAATAAAAGTAACAAATGTAAGTGATTTGTTCAATACCCCATGCCAAGAATTGTACAAAGTTAATTATCATGCTAAAAAGAAAAATCGAGTGCACTTATCATGTTGTTGAAAAACATCAACAATTTATAATTGGAAGTATTGAAACTACATTCTTACATCATTTTAGAATGAAAGCTATCCTCTCTTATTCCAAGAGCCATAGGGAAAAAATCACTGTTAAAAGAAAAAGAAGAGTGACATTTATTTTTTGAACACTCCTCTCTCCCTATTAAGTTGCATGGTTTCATTTATTATTAATTTCCTTGATAAGCTTTTTGAGAAAATTAAAAAATTGTATCACATGAACAATCTGGCAGAGGAGGGGAAGTTTTGCCTCTGTGAGATAATCATAGCCAAAATACTGATTCAGTCTCATGTTTACTAGTTGTACAATAGCCACTCTGCCAGTGTGAGTTGGAATTTAATTTGATTTAATATTGAGTATTTCATATAAGATGTGTGTTTGAAAACTGATGCTTATTCTCCTACCATTCTTGCTTAGAGATTCTTGTTTTACCTGGGCTGACCATGTACTCAAGCCAGCTATGGTGAATATAATGTCATAATTTCTCTAAATCAATAACTACAGTCTCATTACATGTCATTCATTTTCCAAACTCTTTTGTGACTTGCTGTGAAGGGTGACCCAAAACGAGAATGCGATATCAGAAAGATTCTACTCTGTGGATCTTAGGGAAAAAAAAATTTTTTTCTAGTAAAAATGGACAGATGGTAATTGATATTTCTTCCCCCCTTTTTTCTGTTTTGAATCTGAACTTGGAGCTTCAGGGTCCCTGTTTTGACCATGGGGTCACAGGCATTATATTAAAATGCACTATGGGAGAGTGGGCAGCCAGAAAGTAGTATTTGTATCCTGATGACACTGTCAGCAGCTACCCTGTTAACAATAACCATGATCTCTCAATTTGTTTTAAAATAATCCCCTACTTATTTAACCCTATTAGATGTATTTTCAACTATTTTCTGTCATAAGCAATTTCTAACTCTATAGTCCTGCGTGAAAAACTAAAACACAATGAGATTTATACACCCATAATTATCTGAGAATTATAAACAATGGTGAGTTTAATTATGGATGTGACTTACTTTCATCTATAGAGAGTAATTAATGTTTAGCTAGTAGATGCCTCTGTCAAGATAGTCAATCATGATATGCAAAATCATAACTCCTGTTTGAGAAACAAAAAAGTAGTTGATAAGTTAGTGCATCAATAATAAACTTGCTTAGGACATAAAAATGAGATAGGACTGTATATGCACAGGAAACAAATTTGTTATTTAAATAAAGTTGTTAATTTTGCGTTCACTGTAACTTTTTGTTTTTACTGAGAAAATTATTTCACTTAAATACAGAATGATCTGAATTTTATTTTCATGAATCATTCACTATTGAACAAAAACATACCTACAGTCTATATGCAGCAGAACCTCATAGCCGACCACTTCCTTAAGTTTCTCTGATTTTCATAGATAGGACATGTACCGTATGTTGTATCACTTTGGTGGGCCTTATGTTGACCAGCCTGTTGCAGACCCTTGGATGGTCAATTTATATTCATCAAGGAATCAAGGAAGATTCCAGGACACTATTCATATACACATCCAAAAGCACACACGTATATATATTTATTTGTTTTATTTATTTTTATTTTTTTATAACCACCTTATTTTATTTGTTTGAAAATAAATTCAGCCCTAATTAGAACAGATTGTGATGATCCATGACACATCCTAATTTTACTGGTAGTGTATTTATTTGTTTTAGATACAAGGGTCTCCCTACATCACCCAGGATGGTCTTGAACTCAAGCAATCCTCTAACTTCAGCCTTTCTAATAACTGAGATTGCAGGCATGAACCACCCCAGCTTTCAACGTTGTTGTTTTAGTCCATTGTAGAGAAGAATGTAGGGTGTGTTGCCTTGTTACCTTTGCCCTGATTATTGTGATTCTGTGTCTGTATTAGATAACTCCTGACTAGATTATTAATGAATTGGAGACAGGTGGTACATTCAAGCTTTATGCTGAAATACCATTTTTACATCCCAAGAAAACATCGATTTCTAAATCACTCTTACCTTCCAGGTGTAGCGTTCTTCTGTTTAAGAAATAAGCCCCGAGGACACAGAAATGAATTGAGAATAGAAGGTGGTTAAGAACATATAACTAATATTAAAGTTTAATCATATAATTTCTAAGAGACTCAAGATATTGATGAGCCAAATGTTAACTATAGTTTCTTGGCTACCTAGGAGAACACAGGGTAGAAAAGAAGAGATACCCAGAAGACTTCCTCCCAGGGAGTCTAGCGGGCAGAGGCACTGTCCACGCTTAATTTGTATTTTAACTCTTAGCCCTCGTTACATTTTCCAGTGCTTATTCACAGAGCATTTCCTAGCAATAAAGAGAAATCGTTCTGGGAGACAAAAATACCCACATGCTATTTTTTGAACTTATTATCACTAACAGGCAATCTTGATAATGTTTCCTGGCTGAATTTTCACCCATACCTTCTGCTATGAAAAATAGCATCTGTTAACTCGGCTTGTGTCTGGCTGAGCAGTTTTCTTTTTGACCATACTGAGTGGGGAGATACAGAAACACTGTGGCACTTGGTTTATCTTGCCCTGAGATGAGAGAGAGGAGAGAAGTCACTGATCGTATTTCCTTGTTTCCAAGGTTTAATAATAAACCAGAAGCTTTTTAAGATCTTCTTCTATGCAAGAGCAAAGGAGGAGAAAAGAGGAAAAAAACATGAAGGCCATAATATTATGCTGTATTATCTCATATTACAAGACAACTCTACTACTGTGTTTCTCTATTTTTCAAGGTTTTTTTCTTTTTCTTTCTTTTTTTTTTTTTTTTGGTGGGGGAGTGAATACAATTCAGTTTTTTTTTTTTTTTTTTTTTCCCCTCGAGGGAACCTCTTCTGAGTCTATAATATGTCATGTAGGCTCAGTTCAGTAATTACAAGTTCTGAATACGCTGCTTCTCTCTTTGAAACAATGTAAGGTTAAACAAATAGTTAAATAAACATCAGATCAGTAAACGTTGGTATATAGCTACTACTTGTACTAGTAAATAAATTCTACATATTATTTGTAGTGTAAGACAATATAAGAATTGTGCATCAGCAAATGTCGATAACTCAGAAAGTATTTCTGATAAAAATAACTTATAGAATTTTATATAGTGCATTTACACAATAAAGATATCATTAAAAAATTGTTACAAATTAAGGTAACAAATACAATAAATTTAAATTAATTCCTACAGAGGTATTATAATTGCTATGCAGTTTCATCAAAGGATCAAAGGGTAACCACCACCACTTTGAGACTTAAAAGGGTAACCACCACCACTTCTGAGACTTAAAAACTCATTAAGTCTCTCAGAACCCAGCATATAGTTGTACCCATGGCTGTGACTTACTGTAATCAAATTCTTCAAAACAAAACAAGCAAAGAGAAAAAGTACATAGGGTGAAGTCCAGAAGATGTAAGTCACAGATTCTCAAACATTTTCTCCCAGTGGAGTCATACAGGACAAACTTGAGTTTCCCAGCAAGATGTAGTGATAACAGGTGTAAAATACGTTCCAAGGAAACTCACTGAGTTTCAGTCCAGAATTTTTGTGAGTGCTAATCACAGAGCTGCTTTCTATCTTCCATGTGCCAATATTCCAGACTCCCATGGGGACAGCCAGTGGTCAGCATAATTCAGACTAGTTGCACAAACAGCTTAGTCACAGTGAGTAACTCTTATCTTTGCTGGGAATAATGGGACTTACAGAAACTCAGGTATCCAAAAGCCAGTCAAAGGCAACCATAAAGCAAACTCCCCCAAAAGGGAAGGAGCCAAGACTGCTGGTTATGTTAACTCTTTTCTGCACCATACTCAGATATATATTTCTGAAAAGCTTTTTCATAATGTAATATTCCTGAATAAATTTCAATGTCACACACATGGATGTAATAATCATTTTCTGAATATTAGGAAACTGGGCTTCAAAAAATTGATTGACTTCAGTATTACCACATACTCTACTATATTTCCATCAAAAATAAAATGTGAAAAAAATACATCATGAAAATTTTATTCTTCACCATCAATACCAAAAGGTCATCAGCTTCAAAACCACCTGAGTAACTATCCACAAAAACTAGAACTCACAATGGCTCACCTGCTACACTTCTGACAATTCTATTATTTGCTTTCACTAGTTTAAAAACTGAATTATTAAAAGACTCATCATTCTTTGGTTACTCTACTTGACATGCTCATATCCTAGTGTTTGAACAGTGCATTTCAATAGGAGTCAATTAAAATGATAAATATTTATTATTTGATAAAACAGATTTACCTTTCTCCTATTTTTAAAACACTTTATTGCAGTATAATTTACATGTATTAATTTGATCCATTTACTGTGCATAATTCAATGTTTTTGTGTTTAGAGCATTGTGCAGCCAGCCATCATAGTCATCAATTTTAGAATGTTTTAATCAGCCCGAAGATCCTTATACCAATTAGCGGTCTTTACTCATTTCCCCTGGTGTTTCCAAGGCCTGAGCAACTGGCAATTGCTGATCTGCTTCTGTGCTCGTGGATTTTCCTACTCTAGGAATTTCATATAAATTTAATCCTGCAACATGCTGTCTTCTGTAACTGTTTAATTTTTTCACTTGCAATCCTTTTGTCAGGTTCTGCCATGTTGTACATACATGGCACTTACACATGCAAGTACTTGCAGTATGCGCCACTGTCTTACTCCCATGTATATCTGAATGCAAGTAGATGCTGCATCTGATGTACCCTTAGTTACTTATTTTTGATAGAAATTTCCATTGTTTCCAATTTGGGATTAGTATGAGGATGCCGCTATGAACTTAAGTGTTTACATTTTTGTAGTGACATATATTTTCCTCTCTTTTGGATATATACCTGGGAGTGGAATTGCTGGCATATGGGAATCTTATTTGAACATTTTGGGGAACTGCCAAAATGTGCTAATATAAGAGGGTGCACTATTTCTCATCCCCACCACCAACTAGTATGAAGGTTGAGATTGCTGCCCATTGCTGCCCTTTGGATTATTGCTCTGTGGACCTTAAGGAGTAACTCCGTGTAGTTTAGTTTGCATTTTCCTGGTGGCTAAAGATGTTCAACAGCTTTTCATGTGCTTAATTGGCCATGTGTACATATACTTTAGAAAAATGTTCTTTCTCATTCTACAAATATGTAAAAAGTTCGAAACATTAAAGTATTAATAAATAATCACAGTGATATTAAAATTCTATATGTAAAGTGAAATTGTTATAAATGGGAGCAGTCACAAGTTCAATTTAAAGAAGCAGAATGATAGGCTAAAAATTAGTCAATACAGAATTTGTGGCAAAGAACAATTTCTAGATCACAGGAAACTGATCCCCTAATAAAGGGATTAGATTAAACTGATCCCCTAATAAAGAGATTAGATTAAACTGATCCCCTAATAAAGGGATTAGATTAAATTACAGGAAACTGATCACAGGAAACTGATCATAGGAAACTGATCCCAGGAAACTGATCCCCTAATAAAGGGGTTAGATTAAACAGATCCCCTAATAAAGGGATTAGATTAAATTAGATTACTTGTCCAAGGGGATAGAGAAAGTGCAGGCAGCAAGTCTTTGTTCTCCTGAGTGGCACTTGGTGTTGAGCTCTTTCATAAGACTGATATGTAAAGTTTCTTAACTAATCAAAAAAAAAAAAAAAAAAGTAATCTGGGCAGCGCCTGTGGCTCAAAGGAGTAGGGCACCGGCCTCATATACCGGAGGTGGTGGGTTCAAACCCAACCCAAGCCCCGCCAAAAACTGCAAAAAAAAAAAAAAGTAATCCTCTTAAATAGAAAATATGAAATTTTGAAGAGTTGAATGTAATTTCATACAAATTATCTCAATTTTCATACAAAAATATGCTCTCTTTGAGCATTATCATTATGTGCTTGATTGAAACTCTCCTTTCTGTGGGTCACTAGAAGGTCTGTTGTGCTTTGAGCAGAGTCTCTGCTTCTAAGATGTTCACCATAAATCTATAGTTAGTGGTATGTATTCCTGACGTTTGTATGTTATGTCTAGCATGGACAAACTAGAGTATATTCAGATGGGGAATTATTGCAAAAATAAAGAAAGAAAGACATATGAAATATCTAACCTGAATTACAAGCTTAAAATATGCAGATGATAGCTTTAATTACGAAAGGGGAAAAAAATAGAAGAAAGAATTACTTCCTAAGGCAGAACTGGGAAGGTAGAAATGAAGAGGAGGCAGTTTTCAGCTCAATTAAAAAGGTTCTTTCCCATATTAGAGTTATACGTTAATTTAATGATCTGCCTCATAAAGTGAAGAGTTCCTAGTGTGGGAGGTTCTCAAACATTGGCAAGATGACAATTTCCTAGGGATACTTAGAAAAGACTCATAGGGGATTGGAGTTTAAGTTAATGGTGTCCAGATTCAATTCTGTTTATTCTGAGTACTTACAGTGACTCAAAGAAGGCTAACATGTTACATGAAAATGGCCACAGGGAAGTAATTACGGTAAAACTTCATTGAACACTATCGGTTAAAAGATAGAAGGTATAGATTGTAGGACATAAAGGATTGTATTCATTCTTTGTAAAACAGGTTACATGTAAAGGAATATATATAACTAAGCTGAAGCTTCAGAATAGTAATTCATGTTTATATATTTTAAAATTCACCAGTTCAAATTGATTTACAGAAGATTTATAATTGTCTAAAGAAATATATACAAAGCAAAGGTAAAACTCAATGCAGACATTTTCCAAAATTTCTTAAATTCTGATGAATTGGTCCCTAGATTAATATATTTTAATTATCTCCTTTACCTGGGGATTCTTAAATGTAAGGGCGTATTTTTTTTATTTATTTTTGTGTTTTTAGCACCTAGTGAAATGTTCAGTTTTTAATTAGAGATCAATAAATGCATTTGAATTGAACTAAACTGTTATACGATCTATGTTGTCTCTTTTACCAGTATAATTTCTTCTCACCTTTCATCTATGTTATTAACAAAAATAATAAAATAAAACAATACACGAAAGCATTGCACACTTGAACAGCAAAAATACTGTGTGCCATAAAACTTGTAAAATTTAGCCTGACCTATGCCAGCACCTTATTAATTCTTCAGGTACTGAAAATAGCTGTAGGCTATAGAAATTAATTTACTCTGAAAAATAATGGTGGATTTAAAAAAATCAGGAAAGGCATTATTTTATCACAAAACAAGCAAATGATGGTTCCTGAGAATTAAAAATAAATCTGCAAGCGGAATTGCATTAGTTACTTATTCTCTGTTAATTTATATTTGGCTAAATAATGTTTCTTATAATTTGTGTGTGGTGGGGGGAGGGTGTGCACTAAAATCCACTAGCTTGGGACATACTAATCTTTCTTTCCTTCGCAAACTGTCAAATAATTTAGCTGTCTTTCCTACAGAGCTGCTGCTGAATAAAAGACTTTTCCCCTGCTTTCAGTTACGGTCACAATAGCATTTTGAGCTTGGACATTTCTGAATCGTCAAGACGACTAGGAGCACTTATTTGGCTAGAACATCAAGGTGCATTTTTCGCAAAATAAAACATTTGTGTAATTGTGATAGTCTCCTCTTTTTTTTTCATTGTTTCAATTTCTGAAGGTAAATACAGAAATGAAAACCACTTATGTGCTGTGGGAGGCCGAGGCAGGTGGATTGCCTGAGCTCAGAGGTTCGAGACCAGTATGAGCAGCAGTGAGCCAGAGTAAGACCCCGTCTCTACTAACATCAAAAACATCTGGACGTTGTGGTGGGCGTCTGTAATCTCAGCTACTGGGGAGGCAACTGGACAGAGCATGGCCAGAGGAAGCATTGAAAAAAAGAAGAGAGGAAATGAGCAATAACAACAAAAAAGAGTACTTCAAATGAAGAAGAATGATGAACAAGCAAGCTGAAATTAAAAATAAAAGAAAAATTAAAAAAAACTGGGGCAAGACATGATTGCAAGAGGTACTTTACCTAACAATTGCAGTCGGTGTAACCTGGCTAATTGTACCCTCAATGAATCCCCAACAATAAAAAAAACAAAAAACAAAAAACTTATGATGGAATTAAGAGGTTATATTAAGAGACAGAAGAATAAATATTTCAGGAAATGTAGCTTAAAGTAAATATATGATCACGACTCAAAATTGTAAATGAACTCCTTATGAGATGATAGAACTATACTCACGATCATTTCAAAAATACATATAAAACTTCTATACAAGAATCAAGATAAAGGTACATTGAGTAAGCTAATTCTGGTTTTGAAAACATCTGTTTCTTCTGCAAAAGTGGTACAAATATGTTGGCCTCTCTCTAGTTGCCCTGAAAGCATGATCTCCTTTGAAGATAAGTGAATCTCTAGTAGCCCCGCAGCTCTGTGAGTGGCCAGAGCGCCCTGTACGTGTTCATGCGCAGGCCCTTAAGAGCATCTAAGTAGGTAGATTTCCCATCGGTGAGTATATTATATGTGTATTAATAGTTTGCTTGGGCGAGCACAACAAAATACCACATATTGAGGGGCTAAACAGCACAAATCTATTTTATTGAAATTCTGGAGGTTACAAGTCCAAGAGTAAGGTATAGGAAGATTTGGTTCTCCTAAGATTTGTCTCCTGGGCTTCCAGATGGCCACCTTACTATGGCCTCACTGTGACCTCCCTTTGTTCATGAGCACCCTTGATGTCGTCTTTGTGCGTCCAAATTTCCTCGCTTTATAAGAGAGGAATGTTTCTCTCTTATAACCCTTAGATTGGATTACAGCCCACCTTAAAAGCAGCCTTTTAACCTAATCACCTCTTTAAAGGCCCTATCTACAAATATAGATACCTTCTGATGGACTGGGGGTTAGGGCTTCATCCTATAAATGTGAGTTGGGTCATAATTTAGTCCATAACATTGAACTACCATATTTATGAGGGAAAAATATGATCATATGATCAGTCATTATGTTTCACACCTTTATGTAAGCATAAAATCATACTTTTTAGCCATGAGCCGGAGACAGTCTCAAGGATTATGAAAACCCAAAAGAACTAGAATGACACTTGGGAGAATGCTCAATAAGGGTCAGTTAGGAATCCAAAAAAAGACTATCCTAATCATCTTCCATGTCATGAGTCAGGCAAAATATATTCAAAAGAATAGGACTTTTGTGTCACATGACATTTTTAGAACTTTTATGCTATCTACTTCACTTAATTTTGTTACGTTTTCTATTGTTAAAACTTTTTTCTATGTAATAGTATAATTAAATATAAAGCAAAAGAGAATGCCCAATATCTCCAACACACCCAGTCTTAAATATTGACAATGCCTATAAAGCTTTGAGAAACTGAAGCTGATTACTTAGAACATGTGGGAATGGTGTACTTACAGGGCACCAAGCTTCCTGTGCACTCATCAGGCACTCTAGTCAGATGAGAATGTCTCCAACGTGTGTTATGTGAAGGTAAGGCCAAGAAAGTGGGAAGGGAAGTACAAAGCTTTTTACATTTGAGAATCTAATATACTCGATTCCAACTGTTAGGTGCTTTGTTCTCTGGATTTCACAGGAGTTCACCAGCGCGGGGAATAGGCCATTCATCTCATTTGGGGCCCACACTAGGAATAGATGAACAGAATGTCAAAAGCGATGAGAAGGGAAATTGCACAACATGTCTCTAATGAATATCTATAAAAATGCCCAATGTGTAGTAGCACATTCTAAGTGAAATATAATGAGTAGGAACAGACAATGCTGTGCAATCGCAGGACCATTTGGGATGGTAGAATGGATTTCTCAGCTAAAAGAAGTGTTAACTTGACCCTGTGTCCCTCAACCCACAGTTCTTTTTCTTCCCTACTATTTTTGGTAGAGAAGCAGAAATTTATAGTCTCAAACATGTAGAATACACTTTCTATCTCTTTCAAAAACAAAAATCAAGAGACACGCAAACCCTCATTTTGCCATTTTCTAGTACTTAAAAGGCTACTAAACTTTTGCAAATTTTTAAAAATGTATTTATTTATTAGCTCACCCATTCACTTCACATTATTGTCTCTTTTTTCTTTCTATCAATTCTGGAATGTTCTCTTTACTCTTTGTTAACTTTGTACTGAGTACTTAATTTTATCAATTATAATTTAATTTATGTTTTTTCTATGATTTTTTTCTTAGTACGTATTTTATTATGAAAGCAATATAAAATCTTTGAAAATGATCATTTATTTTCTATTTATTAGAGGGTCGATTTTTTCACTCCATATTATTGGTTCTATTTGTGTACTTTGACATTTTGCTTTGTGTTATATGTGTATGAAAAATATATATTTATATTGATTACGATAAACTATTAAGTGATATTTCAGGGTGGTTTTGATTTGCATCTCTCTGATGATCAAGGATCATGAGCATTTTTTCAAACGCTTCTTAGCGTTTCTGTCTTCATCAGAGAATCTGATCTGTTCATATCTCCTGCCCAGTGGTACATGGAATTCTTTGCTCTTTTTTTTTTTTTTTTTTTGGTAAATTAATTTGAGCTGTCTGTAGGTTCTAGTTATCAACCCTGTTTTCCAATTCATACCCTGAAAATATCTTCTCCCACATAAGTGAAAAACTCAAATCAATTCATGGGGTGCGGGGTGGGCAGGGGAAGTGAAGGGAGAGGGGAGGAGGGAGAAGGATGTGGGGTCACCGTGTATAGCACACTTCTTAGGGGTGGGACACAACTATAAGAGGGACTTTACCAGCAAATGTAAACAGTATAACCTAATTCTTTGTGCCCTCAATGAACCTGAAACAATAAAAAAAAAAAGGAAAAGGAAAAGAAGACGGTTAATGCAGATTCTCTCTAACTTTACCAATGCTTAGTTTCTGGCCAGAACGTTCCAAAGAGACTTCACATTGGATGTCTGAATGGATAACATGTATGAATAATGTAAGTGAGGTGGCTGACCATTCTTTTCATTGTCAAAATAGTAATAATTCTACTCAGTTGATGAGAGTTCCTGTTGAGATGTAATTCTCAGTTTTGCAGGGGCACGGAATTGGAAAAGGCAGACATACTTGTGTTTTGGAATACAGCAGACACTTTACTATACACAAAAGGGTGGGGAAATCGGGCAGAGTTGGCCATTCTATTTAAATATTACAGTGCTAATCCTTTAATCTGTGATTCTGGTTACTACACTCTCGTCACACTTGTTTTTGCTGTGTGACTGACTAGGTCATTATGAAAAAAAGTGGGATTGAAGGAGTATATAACATGAAAAAAAGGTTTCACTTAAAAAAAAAGAAATGAACAGCTCCCATATCCACTGCAAGCTTTCTAAGCTCTGAGCTGCTTAGATATCCACTGTTTTTTTCTGTAAGCTCTGAGCTGTTGTATCTGTCGTTATGATCACATCTGCCATTCATCATTCAGTAATCCATCTAAATCTTTTTTCTGCTGATATCCAACATCGTTCCTCTAGCCAGTGCCTTCTGTAAGTTTATATTTCAATGTCTATGGAAATGTAGGGGGGAAAACGCAAATGTTCACTCTGCCAATTTTTTTTTTTTTTTGTAGAATATTCATTATTTAACCCTTGTCACCTAGACTCCATCCACAACCTCACTTTACACTTTATAGTCCATCCATAGGTCTCATTCTTTTTGACTTCTCACCAAAGTAATAAATAAAAAAACAATTCTTCCTTTTCAAAACATTTGCTTCTACAATCTCCATCACTCTGGACTGTGCTCATGCAGGATAATCTGATTAACTTTTGAGTTCTCCTTCATTTACTAGCAAATCTACTGCTCTTCAGGTTGGCCTTACTCAATGTATATCCTCTTCAATTAAAGGAGGAAATCTACTTATAGTGAGTCAAGAATCTTTATCCCTTTGCGGAAACCTCCAAAAAATGTCTGTTCTCATTGTTCTGCTACTTCTCTAAAGTGGACAACCAACACATGGTGGGACACAGGGAAATTTAGTGGAAAGCACACATACTGGTGACTACCTCTGAACTCACCTCCAATACACACACAGAACAGTTGGAAAATTTAGCACCTGGCTGTACAAAAAGATTCTGATGGTTGACTTCAAAGAAAATTGAAATACATTCAGTGAGAGCCTGAAACAACTAATGTACAATTACCTGAAAGGGACTTTCACATATAAAGGCATGATGGACAGATTATTTAATTGTCTTCCTAAAGAAACACCTGAGAGTTGACAAAATACGATGATTTGTGTAGAACTCATAATTAGCTTTCTTCTCAACTCCTTCTTAAAAACACTTATAAGAATCACCTATTTGAGAAATTCCAAAATATAAATTAAATAATCCAAGATAACCAAAGGATAAAATAATCTATAGAAAAGGATATATTAAAACACAAATAACAACAAACAAAAATATCTAAAATTATTGGTAACATCTTTAGAGAGAAATTTCAAAGTTCACATCTGTAAGTCAGAATATGATGTCATGAATAAGCAACAATCATATGTTAAAAAAAATTCTGAATGAAAAAAAAGTAATCAGAAAGAATAGAATAGCTCCCCAAATTTCTTAAGTTTCAGCCCCTTCCCCAGCAGAAAAAAAGGCAAAAGAGAGTAGTCTGTGTGTGTTTGTGTGTATTTTAAAGCAGAAAAATGGCATAAATGAATAATCCAAGAGATAGGATCTATATGTAATAGAGTTCCAAAGAGATAAATGTGAAAACAACAGCAGAGAAAATTACATGTTAGTAGGAGAAATATTTCCCAAGCTGAAGAAAAATTTGAGACTTCAAATGAAAATGTCCTGCTATGGGTCTGATGAAATAAAGAAGAACATTGCAAAGCAAGTCACGAGTAAAATTTCATAAAATAAGATAAATTAAGAATCTTAAAATTGTCTAGAAAATAAACAGTTTGACTACAAATCAACAAGAAACAGACCAACACCAGAATCATTAAAATGCTTGGTAGGGAAAAATAAGAGGAAGAAACATCTTCAAAAATAAGAAGGAATATAATTTGTATTATACTCAGTCAAAATGCCAGTTAAGTATGGAAAAGAAAAATGTTCTTTACCCCTAGAGAAGCTTGGAAAACTTATTTCCACTCAAATTTCTTGGAAAAGTACAAGGGGATACATTAGAAAAATCAGAAAGTAAGCCAGGAAGATGACATATCGTCCATAAACAGTGTAAACAACCAAGTAAACCAGTCAAAGAAAGCCCCAAATAACAACTCACCTGAGACCTTCAACAAGAGGACATATATTTCACTCAGAAAGTTGCTAAGAATAAAGGGAGTATTAAAATAGTGTTACTGAGAGTTTGGCTCATTTAAAGATATGGAATAATATGCACAGAAGACTGGAACAATAAGTTGGTTATTGAAAAATTCTAAGACACAAAAGATATGATCCAAATAAAAAAAAAATGGCTCAAATTAGGACACAAAACATACAAAGAAATATAATAACCTTGATGTTAGTCAACACATAGGACAAACAAGAAGCTAGAAGACATTCAAATTGGAACAAATTAGGTATGTATTTTCTCCCAAGATTGAGATAAAAATAAGCAAAAAGCTACATATGATTATATAAGCTGTGTTTTCAATATGACTATTTACATTTATATAATTAAAACTTAAATGCAATTTAAAGTTTAGCTCTTTGGTCTTACTAACCACATTTTGTTTTTTTTAATTTTTACCTTGACTTTTTTTTTTTTTATTTGTTGAATCATATCTGTGTACATTAGTGCAATCAAGGGGTACAATGTGCTGGTTTCATATACAATCTGAAATATTCTCATCAAACTGTTCAACGTAGCCTTCATGGCATTTTCTTAGTTATTGTATGTAGAGATTTGTATTCTGCCTTTAGTAAGTTTCGCCTGTACCATTCTAAGATGCACCGTAGGTGTGACCCCACCCATTACCCTCCCTCCACCTTAACCTCCCCCTCCCTTCTTTGAAGTATTCCATAGCTGTGTTACTAGGGGCTACTGTACTGAACAGTTAAAATACAGAATATTGTCAAAATCACAAAAATGCCTATTGAATAGTGCTGATGCAGAGTGTTATACCAATTAAGTGCAATTTAATATATGTTAATTAATATTTTATGTAGTAGGCATGTTTGTTAGTCAGGTTGGGTTTATGTAACAAAATTCCATCAACTGGATATCTTACACCACAGTTTATTTCTCACATTTCACGGATTAGGCAAGGCGCTCACAGATGCAGGGTCTGGTGAGGGGCCTCCTTCTGGTTTGCATACAAATTAGGAAGACCTCATCCAAACATTCCAAAGATCCCATCTTTAAATACAACTACATTAGAGATTAATGCTTCAGTATATGAACTTTGTAAGGGCACAAACATTCAGTTCATAGCTGTAGATGTAAAGCTATGAAGTATAAGGAAATAAATGGACATTATAGTCACAGATTCAATTTTTTTTTTTTTTTTTTTGTAGAGACAGAGTCTCACTTTGTCACCCTTGGTGTTGGCATCACACGGCTCACACCAACCTCCAACTCCTGGGCTCAGGCAATTCTCTTGCCTCAGCCTCCTTAGTAGCTGGGACCACAGGTGCCCGCCACAACACCCGGCTATTTTTTTGTTGCAGTTTGGCCGGGGCCGGGTTTGAACCCACATGCCCCTTATATGGGGCCGGCGGCCTACCGACGGCTGAGCCACAGGCACAGGGTGGTATCACACAGATATTTCTTTAGTTCCACAGTAACATCTTTCGGTTCAACTGAGCTTTTCTAATAAGATGAGCTTTACTAATAAGATGATTTACCTTATCTCTGAGTTTCATTAAGCTAAAGCAAAATCTATAATCTTCCTTTCCTAAAATGTTCTAAATTCTGACTTTTTAAATGCTTATCTTATAACCATTTCTTACTTCGAGTTCTGCGGTTTAAAATGGAGTCTTTTTTGCAAGGGCCTTTACTCCCTTTTCTATTTTACTTTGTTCATTTCCCTTATTCATGCCTTTCATCCTCTCCAGGCTTCTAACCAGAAGGTGGCTGGGATCCTGACAGTCTGGGAGGAAGAATTTTCAGCATTACCGATTACAAACCAATTTGCGACAACTCATGCCTTTCACCAAGATTGAAGCAGTTACCCTAAGTCCCTATTAAGTAAGCTCTGTTTTCAATCTCTCCAACATTCGTCAGCTTTGCACCTTCCTCAAGAAAGCTTTTCTGTAAAAATGAACTGGTTAAGATTATTTTCAAGATAAAAATGTTTGTACATGCATCACTGCTTTGTTAAAGTCTACAAACAGCATTTTTCAATCCATTCCTAATCAAGCTTGCCATGATCTTTGTTTTAGATTATGTTCCTTCAACCTGATGCTTGATTTGTCCTCTATTTAAATAATCATTTTTCTCTCGACAATGGATTCCAACATTTTTCTCCAAAACCATACACAAAATATAAAATTAATTTATCCTTCCCCAGTAAAACCTTATAAATATAGCTCATTAGAATATAGAACATATTATAACAATTTTCACTTGTTTCCCAAACTAGAATGTACATTTTTCATACCAACATTGTCTACCTACAGCATCTAGCAAAATGCTGGAAAATACTATATGGTTTTAGTAAGTGTTTATTGATAGAGAAAATGCATTCTTATGACAACAGCCAGAAAGCAAAATTTTATAATTTTATCTACTGGGTTCTCATTCTGTGTTTGTTGTGTAAAAATTGTGGCACATGTTGGGAATATCTCCCTATTAGGCTTATAGCACATTGAGTGAAAGAGCTAAATCTTAGTGTATATACATATATATGTGTGTTTATATATATATGTATTAATTGTAATTGGCATGATAGAAAAAATATGATGGCTATAAAAGAAAATATAGTTAAAAATAAGGGAAAATGGAAATAAGATAAATGTAGAAAACTTTCAGACTCAACTATCCCATAAATTATTTTCCAGGCAATTTTATCTTTCCACTCATTTTTTATTACACATGAATATGGTAGAAAATTTTTTCATTAATTTTTAGAAGACAATGCTTAGGCCAATCATGTTATTTGATGGCAATGGAATGCTACTGAACTCTATGGAATATTTATTAAAATACTTATATACTCCAAAATGTAAAGGAATGAAACTAATAATCAGTGGATGACTATCACACAATTCACATACACTGAAAGTAAATTAAAATACACTGAACTCTCAGTATCGGCAAGTCACTCTTCCTGTCCTGGTGGAACAACATGAGAAAATAGCCTCTTGTTTCCTGTGCTCTATTTCCAGCTCACCCTAAGAAATTCTCTTCACTACATTTGCTGAAGCTATTCACGCCATCTCTGAAAATGAAGATCAAATAAATGTTCTCTGCCCAGTTATTCCGTCTTGATGAAGGTCTAGCATAAAAATCAAACATTAGAAGGTAAGCTTCTGTGTGCATCTGTCTGTCTGACTGTCATAGGCATCTTCTTACTTTTTCCATGCATCTGTTAAAATTTAGCTCAATTTTTAAATTTAAAAAGGATCAATAGTACCTTGTTTGATAAATTCAGCTGCTTCCTTAATTAAAAATCCTGTGATTTCTTATACAATTTGTCTACAGGACTGTCTTGGCATAAAAGTTGAGTCTTGATTTAATCATATAAATAAGTTTAGGTGTTAATCTGAATAAGGAAATAATGATAGAGAAAAATGGATAAATAATCAATTTATTAAATAAATAGAGCTAACTTAATGCTGCATGTTGTAAACCTATAGGAAGCAGGAAAGAAATAGGAATATGCAAATTTAGAATTTATCTAGAAATAGAAGCAGCAACAGATATCCCCTTTCTTCCTTCCTCCATCTCAATTTAGCAATCCTGACACAAGGAGAATAAAAACTAAAAACACAGAGCTTTTGGAGTTGAATGAGCTATTCATTCTGATTTCTGTTTTTTTTCTTTCTTATGATGTTCAAAGGTGCATCTATTTATTATTTTTCATGCTGGTCCCACCAATTTTCATCTTTAGTCTGGAGGATGTGTTGAGAAATGAAAAAAAAAAAAAAATTAATCCTTAAAGTCACTTTGTTGCCTACAGAGCAAGAAAAGGGTCCAAATGCTAGGAAATTATCGGGGAATTTGTTCACACTGGCTCCAACTCAAAATACAAAATCAGAATTTTATGCTTCTTTCTATGTTAACCATCCCAATGCAGAGTTTTAATAAATCAGCTGAATTATAGTAAATATTTTTAAATATATACTATTTTACTATTAGGAGATAATTCTGATCTGACTTTATTTTATTTATTTTTTTTGTGTGTGTTTTTTTTGGCTGGGGATGGGTTTGAACCCACCACCTCCGGCATATGGGACCGGCGCCCTTCTCCTTGAGCCACAGGCGCCACCTGATCTGACTTTAATGTTTATAGTGATTTGTACTTTTATTGAAACTATATTTTATAGAAATCAGCTTTACATAAATATAACATCTAATATAAGGAGGAGTACGAAATTCAGCATTTAATAATGGTGCAGTCTCAGGGCGAATGAATGTGAAAAAAGTTTAGTCAATTTACACAAGACATACTTAACCTATAAATGCTTCATAAGCCCACATACTAGAGATCTGAATTACAGTGGAGAAATTAGATTATACTGCTATGTAAAGTCTGTCTTGTCAGTTATCTCAATGTGGCTTGTGGTTTAGTTCAGGACATCAAATAAATTCACATCAGGTAGCCTTACTGGAGGAAATAATGATCATCAGACTTAATTTCTACATTTACAGGAAATATTGGAAGCCAGAAAATATACAGAAACCTCTAAGACGTGCGTCCCATTTGAAGAGATCAATCACCTGATCTTGAGATTAGAAATCAGTGTCATCTTGATTCCACTGTTGCTTTTGTAATCGTTCTTGCCCTAAGAAGACGTCAGATCAAAATAAAATAAGAAACACAGTATATTACTGTAGCCAGGGAAACTGCCCTTATGTATTTAGAGAACAGGTTGAATCCTGGCCCTGCTGTTTTCTAGCTCTGTAACCCATTTCTTTTTTCCTCCATTTTTAAAATTATGATAAATATTACACAGAATTTATTGCCTTAACCATTTTTAAATGTACAATTCAGAGGTACAAGAATTAAGTTGAAGCCTTTCTAACACCGTATACAAGTACAAAAATTCACTCAAAAGACCTAAATGTAAGAGCTAAAGCTATAAACTCTTAGAAGAAAACGTAGGGCAAAAGCTTCATGACATTGGGTTTGGCAGTGATGTCTTGAATGTGACACCAAAGGCAACAACAACAAAAAATGAATAAACTGGACTTCATAAGAATTTTTAAATAAAATGAATTATCTTTAATTGCTCTAGACATGCTTTTCAATCTACCAAAAATGAAGCTGGCTGCTTTCACAAATCATCATGGATCTGTCCTTTGTTCACACTCTCACCACACTTGTTGCAGTGACCACCATATCTTCTAGGTCGGTCTAAGAGCTTCTGAACAAGCCTCCCGTTTTTCACTCTTAGTTCCCCCAGTCCGTTCTTCATTCTAGAATCAATTTTGATCTTGTTCAGTATGCTCAAGCCACACTGTTTCTCTGGCTATTCCTTGGGCTTCTGATATTCTCATGACACTTTATCACGAGTGAAGTTTCCACTTAAGAATTATCGGCTAAGGAAGGCCTCAATTTATCACTCTAAAATGTTCTGCCATTTATATTTATACTGTCATTCTCTATTTTCCTATATATCCACTATTTATCTTCATCATGCTATTAAAATTAGCTGAAAATGTTTTTCTATACTTATTTGCCTCCCCAAAATTATAAACCGTAAACCTAGTATTTAAACCACCTTGACAGAAAAAATAATGTCGATGTTATTTCACTATCTCTAGCAGCATAGAATGACAACATTATTTGTAGAATTTAAATATATATACATATTTCTTGAAGATAACCATGTTGTTATTCTGGAAGACCTGGGGGCTGGGCTTCCAAGAAATAAACAGTTTCCATGGGTTTTGGCCAAATTTCCTAGCTCATAAAAAGTATTAGATAAATATTTGTTGAAGAAATGGATGATCTATGCTAAAGAAAAAAGAGATCCCCCGATAACTGGTCTTCTGCAGCAACTATATGGTGTGGTAAAATCCAAGATATCCCCAAGTGTTCTGAGAGAGCAAATATAGATGAAAGCTGAGTTATTGGGTATCACCACATGGCTTTGAAAGTGTCAAAGTTATCCTATAATAGAAGACATAAAATAAGCAACAAGAGCTATGGATTTGAGCAAAACCAGGGATAACCAGGAGGAAGCCAGGAATAACTTCAAGGACAGAGCAAGGACTTGTACTCTATAATTTTAGAATTATTTACCACTCTCTATGAAGAAACACAAGCTTTATCTTAATTGTGCATTTTAGATAGATAGGGATGAGCCCTTGCCATAATGAAAAGAAGCTTAGAATTCGGTATGTGCCGGTAAATAGCTGTGTGAATTTCTGGGTAAAAATTTCTTAATGGAATACTGAAATAATGATGTTATCATGGTAGTGATGATGATGGTGGTCTCATTGAGGTGTTACACAAAATAAATGTTTTATCTTTTTATAAAATGCGAAAAAGCTTCTTTTGTCTTTCTTTCCAAGTAGATGTTTTATTTTTTACAAAATGACAGCAAAATTCAGTCTACTGTTTTTGTATTTAACAAATATTCAAGATATTCCACAGATTTTTGTCAGAAAAAAGTATATGGTACACTTTTCCTGTCAAAAGTCACCCAGGGCATATACCACAGCAATAACTCTGTCTTGGCTTCAATTAGAAATAAAACCAGTCATTAAGCATTAAAGCCATTCACTTGGCTTAATTGCTGTACTTACATGATATCTCATTATGTTTGACTGTCTAGAGACAGTTGCTGATGGAGAAGGATTTCCTCTTTAAGTCTCTTCATCACCTGCTCGGAAACTAATTTGGATTCATGGAAAAAAAATGGCAGTTTTTATAGCCTGATTCCCACCCAGCATAGTTCAAAGTTTGTAAAAAACCTTATTCCCAACAAACTTTCATAATTGAACATTCATGTATTTATAGACTAGTCCAAAGAATAGAGGGCGAGATTTTAATTTACTTACCAAAAGCTGTTGTCATAAAACTAGTTCAGATTTCCTTGGGGGGGCTCCAGCTTGAAACTGTGATTATTGATCGCATTTCTAGTTTGAAAATATTTGTGTTATTTTATAATTTGATAATATTTTAAAATTTTATTTACACATTCATGCCCTACAAATTGAGATTTTTTCTAATTCAAATTCCCATGCAATAAATTAAGTATATGTGAATCTCTCATTTTTGTTTCCTATTGCACATATATTTCTTTTTGTATCTTGTATATCTCTGAGAAATTAGTGTATATTCCTTTTTGGCTAGAGAGCATTCAGATTTAAACTATCATAATAAATAGTACTTTAAAAATCCAAAATTTCTTTTGTGGAATATAAATTATATACCATACATCCAAGAGAGAGCTAACATTTGGATCAGTAGACAATTTAGTGAGTCTACCTGAACCTTGAGATTAATATCAAACTTTTTTTTGGGGGGGGGCAATATTGGAAAAGAAATCCCTAAGAGAAAATAAACCACAATTTATTTTTTTCAAGGACCAGAAATGTTGCAGTACGATGATTGTTAAATGAGACAGTGATTGTTAAAGTGATGATGAAAATTTATGGTAGCTATTTTCTATAACATAAAACAAGTTGCTGGAGGGTTTACTATATTTGATATTTTTTAGACCATTATTCCATCTCATATTCTATATGAAATGTATCTGTTCATGTTAATATAATCTTTTTGTTTTTCTAGAAACCTTGATAATTTTGTTCCTTTTATATTCAACTTTCTTATGTCAACTTGCCTCTGCTAATCACCTGATAAATGAATTACAATTATTGATCCAGTTGGTGAGGGTGAGAATAGCAAAGAATATAATTTAACAACTGGACAATATGTAATTATTTTAATTAGCAGGAATGGAGTATTATCAGTTAGAGGAGAATAAGGAGAATTATGATAAGATTAAAAAAACACTATTGAACTCTAAATTCATGATGCTATGGTTCTATGACACTGAAAACTTGTTATTTAATCCTTGAAGTAATCATAAGTAAGCATATTAGGCAATTTACATCATTACTTAATTTGACATAAATTTGCACAAGTAGATATTTTGTGGAGCTAAGATTTTACTGCAGATTTATCTGACTCCAATTGTCATTCTTTTTCTAAGAGAATACAATACCATCACCAATAGCATTTATATAAGTTCAGGAAATAAGTCAAATATCTGTTCTAAAATAACACTTATCTGGCAGACGGAAAGGAAACAGATCAGCTATGCAAGACAGGGACGGCGCCTGTGGCTCAAAGGTTTAGGGCGCCGGCCCCATATGCTGGAGGTGGTGAGTTCAAACACAGCCCCAGACAAAAACTGCAAATAATAATAATAATAATAATAATAATAATAAGAGATGGCTGAGCTGGGGGCAGTGGTTCATTCCTGTAATCCTAGCACTTGACCTCAACGTGGAAAGATAATTTGAGCACAGGAGTTCAAGGCCAGACAGAGCAAGAGTGAGATTTTGTCTCTACTAAAAATAGGGGAAAAAATAATAGGAGACTTCTGGAATCAGAGAATATTTAACAATACATTTTGTTTAAGTGGATTAAACTGTTGTTGGTTATATTTAATTAGGAAATATTTTCCATACACACATGAGATATCTATTAATTTTAGATAGTTATTCACATGTTTTTGTGAATCTTTAAGAAAAACTCAAATTTTATAGATTTTTTTTGTTCTTCTTATGCCTCATAGGAAATGATAAGTAGAATTATTACAAACGTGTTACAAATCTAAACCACAACATCTGATAGAAAGTTTTATTTAAAGTGAGTTGAAACTACAGAGTAAATTTACACAGCAAATGCTATGGAATCAAAGGAACGATCTGAAAAGTTTTTACAGATCTATCCACATCTGTGTAATTGTGAAAAACAATCACAATTGTCTTAAACCCTGTGTAACCAAAACTGACTACTGAACACAGTTACAATGTAGCAAGTTTGACCTAAACATGTATCAAGTCCAATGTGACTAAAATAACTGTGCAGAATGAGATGTTAGCAAACAGTTATCAAAAGAATTCTTGCCTGACTAGCCTGGGGTCACATTTCAATGATGTAGGTAAACTGGGTCATAAAGTTAAAAAGTCACAAACTCAGCAATTTTACAAGTACCTGAAGAGTAGCTTATTTTTAGTTGTCATTTTTTCCATGTGAAATATTTTGGATAATTCTGTGAAATTGAATGCATCTATATACATAAGACATTTAAATTTTATCACACAATGTATAAGACTATTTATAGGTATGCCTTTTACATTTTAAAGCAAATGTTATAATACTTCTTTATGAAAAAATATAGCACTTACTACATAATAAAAATAAATAAGTAAATATGTAAATGAGTATAGCATACCAGTGAATAACATTTCTCAAAGGCTACTCAACTGGAGTTATCCATTTAACATCAATGTTTCATAGAATATTTTAGACAATTTCTCAAAAAAAACACAATAAAATCACTTCGTTATGTGAATTTTATCTTAGAAAAGTCATTTTGAAGGAAATTTAATCAACAACAAAAAAGAAATGGCATTTAAATGAGAATGCTTCATGGAGTGTAACAAATTTAAAATATAAATAATGTCTTCAGTTTTGGAACACATTCTCTATAAACACTAACAGTAGAAATATGTGAAAAACAATCTTGAACAATTAAATATGCGGTTGATGAAATACAGTTAATAAGTGCAAATATAAAGAAGATGAGTTGTGACTAGGAGAGAAACACAGGTGAGTGAAGTTCGAGCACCCTTGAAATTTGCTAATGTATTAAGATTGAGTGGGTTCTCAGAAAAGAATCAAGAAAAATGACTGTAACCATTATGAGATTGCTGATACTATGATCAGCTATATTGATAGTTAAGGGAAATATTTTTTATCTTTTGTATTATGATCAGACTCTCTGTCATTTGATGTTCACAATCATAGCCTCTCAGCATTACACAAATAATTAAAACCTAGGTGATGAAACAAATGAGTTTTTAAAAGCCAAGGATTTGGAATTTTTTTCTTCCCATGTCCTCCTGCCCCACAGTCTTTTGAGGTTGTGTTAACAGGTTAAAAAAAAAAAAGCTGAATTTTTAGACAAATAATTAAATGTTGTATAGTGATCTTCATTCATTTTCTCTACACATGTTTTATATACTTTTTTTTTTTTTTTTGTATTTTAGAACCTGCCACCTCCCGCATATGGGGCCAGTGCCCTACTCTTTCTTTGAGCCACAGGCACTGCCCAATATATATATTTTATAATTTTTTTTAAAAAAGTGATTTATGGGTGCTTTCTAGCAAATTAGTTTATTGGATTTGGTTAGGGTGAATGGTGGGAGAGGAGAAAGTGTTGCTATACAACTTATTTGAAAAAACCATTTTATTTAAAGCAGCATGTGATGGTGAAAGAAAGAAAAGATTTTGAAGTTGAAAAGACTTCAAAGTTGAAGAGACCAGCGTTGGGTCCTGGCTCTGCCTCTTTCAAAGAATGAGCAAACTAATCATCTTAAGTCATTTTGCTTACTGAAAAGTTGGAATAATAATAGCGAACTCATTGTTTTTATAACCCTGAAAAAAATAATAATGCGGGTCTCCTCATTTTATAATGTTAAAATATATTCAATGTGGCCAAAATCTGCCTCTCTTCATAGTGAATTGCAACCGAACTTAAGAATATTGTGTGAGGAGTAGCTGAGTCTCAACCAATTACAAATTGGTGCAAAATGCAAATGCTGAGCTGTGTCACTTCCTCTTTCTGTTTATAAATACTGCTTGCTCATGGTGCAGGATGTAGCTCTCTGAACCTCTCCTGGTTCTTAGGGCTGCCAAATTCATGAATCATCCTTTCTTCAAATAAATTCTGCTAAATTTAATTTGCCTACAGTTTTTTTTTTTTTTTTTAATAGTTTGTCATCAAAGAGATTTGAAGCAGAACTCTGATAATCCCCAGGCACATCAAGGAACCAAACGAAGGCACTTATAAGACCCATTGTTCTCCTCCAGCAACTAGGATTATGGGTGAGTTCTTTTGTTTATTGACCTCCACAAACTTATGTTTTGAGCAATCTGCGTTTATTTGAGCATTTCTTATTCAACTGGACTTAGAAGTAGCCAGAGCAACAGAACTGGATCCTGTAGGGAGTCTCAGGTGTCCTATTGGATGGACATGAACTAGACTATGTTCAGAAGGTAGGCCAGGTTACTAGTAAACAGAGAATCTGGATACTTCTCCTATCTAGAACACTAACCATTTTCACGCATAAGAACTGTAGATCCAGAATGTCTTCCTAAGTGCTTTTCTAGAGAAATACATGAACTTCACCCAAGGTAAGCTAAAATGACAGTGGGCACAGTGGGAAATTCCTTACCAAAGGCAAGCAGACATGTGCCTTTATAGTCAAAACAGCTGCAGGGACCAAGAGAATTTCTTTGCCTATATTTTTGATCAAAACCAACAAGTTTCAAACTAAAGAACCTGTGCCACGTGTTGTCTTCCATTATTGTAGAGTCTAGCCCCTGGGAAATAAATTGTTCACTTTCCCACCAGCCATGTGATGGGCAGACTCCCTTTGGCCTGGACAGTATTTCCATGAGAGGAAGTCCCTACAGGCTTCACTCCTGGAATCATATTCAATCTCTCTGAAAGAAAAAAATAATATTATTTAGTGGGGCATTTATATAGTATTTGAAAAGTCCCCCTTTTAAAAACCATTTTAGAAAAATTTTCTCAGAATTAGTCTTTTCTGGTTTTTGTTTATTTGTTTGTTTTAAATTCTGTCTTGCTTCTCCGTGGGAGTTTCTCAATCACACTAAACTCTCTTCTCAGACTTCTGCTGGTTACATGCTCTGCCAACTCTGTCCACCTCTTTCTTGTTGTCATAATCTTTGAAATGGCCCCAAAGTCTATTTTGGAAAATAAAAGACAACTGACCGGTCTGTCATTTTAGTCTTGAAAACAAACAAAAGATCTTGTAAGAAGTTTCCAGTGAAAGAGGTATGGGTTTTACTGAACAAACTATAAAATAATTAATAGGGTATTACAAACGCAATGGCATTAGTCAAAGCTCACTGGATCTATTGAATTGCCTTGGTTAAAGGTAATAAGAATTGATGCAGTCACCAAACTTCCATTTTTTTAAATATAGATTTACCTCTTGTTAAATGGCTAATAGTTACTGGTTTATGCCCAGATACAAACAAAATTTGGTAGATCCCACTCTTATAAACTCTGGCATGACTTATTATTACAAGAATTTAATGTATCCCATCAAAGGATATTTTCATCAGGTGAAAGAAGCCCTTCGTTACTCAGGAAGTAATAACAGTGAGGGTTCACAACCTACAATCTGGAAATACGGACTTTGGCAAAGAGAAGGACTGATATTAATTTCCACTGAAAGGGATTATAGTTCTCCACTGTCACAAAATTTCAGGGCCTCAAATCTCAAGTTCGTATCTTTCAACTTCAGAGGGCCCTTCATGACTACTGGGGTGTATATGCATGGGACAACTCAAGGTAAAATTGACAGAGAGGTTTTTCCTCTGATGCAGATGGTGTCTGAGTTGTTGCTCAAGGATTCTCTCTTGTATCACCGTAGAACTTTTGCCCCCTTTCCTTTCTTTTCCTGTGTTTCCTTTCTGTGAATACATGGCAAGATAGAGCACCAGTAAGATCTTCTAATTGATAGCTTCTGCAGGAAACTTAAGTGTTCGTTATCTCATATTAAACCAAAATCCTTATATGATCTTAGAGATTCTTTGGTTCACCCTATAACAAATTTCATTGATATATTCAAATTGCATATCTGGTCCTTTCTCTGGGGCTAGTTTTTGCATTCATGTATTGAGATTCCTTATTTAATTCTAAGATTAGGCAAAACCTATATTGTAAGGGTTTTGAGGTTAAATGATGTCTAGAATTGAAAAAGAGAATTCCCCAAAAAATAATAATAATAATAATTTGACAGTTTGTAGGCAACTTTATTAAGATAATCTTTTAGTCACTGGTATCAGTCAATCATGCAATAATTAAATAATGGATCTTTAGACAAATATTACCAGTGCTTCCTTACTGGTGACCCCAATGCATAAAGCATCCCAGAAGCATCTGTCTTTTGTGCTCAGCTAGTTTATATTTTTTATCTGTATGGTATTGAACTACCAACTATTTTTTGTGGGCAACCGCATGTCTCAATAAGTGGAAAATAAGAAGCTAATCTGGATTATAGATACTAATGTACCATTATCGTTCCATAAATATTTGGCAGCTAACCCTTGGTCCACACCTCTGAATTTTCACTGATGAATAAAGAGGACTTTCAGAATGTACAAGTCCCTCTAAATGGGCATCTTTTAGTGGCACGCTTCTTCTCTGGTTAGGCATAAGTGTAAATGAGGTTATGATTACTACTCTTTCTCAAACATTATATATTATAGCTGACTCTACTTCAAAGGCTATAATTGCCCAGCAAATGTCTTTAAATTTTCTTGATAATTTTTTTGATAACATAATTACTCTTGACTCTATGTTGGATGAGTAGAGAGAAGCATGCCTGACCACTAATACTTCCTGTTGCACTTTGATAAATATATCTTGTCTGGTAGATTCTCATTTGCATAAAATCAACATACAAGGTACTTGGTGAAAAGAAGTAGATTCCTTTTCTGGCTCACTTTTTATAGATTTTATTTTTTATCAGTCCGATTCATGGGAGCTCCTGTTAAGAAGTACACTTCAGTCTCTTAGCATTATCCTCTTGACAGCCATCGTACTAGTCTCTCTTGTGAGTCATGCTCTCTCAAGGGTCTACAATGATCATATGCAGACATACATTATATGTCAAATGCATTTGCTGTGATTAGAATAATGAAAATACAGCAAAAATATAAAGAAACCTTCAACTGCCTTGACACTGTGAATTATGAATTCCACACAGAGATCCAACAAGTCAGTTAGGATGGTGAAATAGAGTGGTGTCAATGTCCAAAGTTCTGATCAATCTCTCAGAATTGAGAGGCTGAACAAAAGGAAGGACTTGTTAAGGTAAATTAAATTGGTGTAACCTGGCTTATTGTACCCTCAATGAATCCCCAACAACAACAAAAAAAGGTAAATTAAACTTGTCCTAAACCTGCCTCTGTACATAGTGAACGAGAACCTAATTTAGTATGTCAGCAAAATGCAACCTCACTTAATGTATATTCTTATCACATGTGTCACTTTCAGCCAGTCACAACAGAGAGTCTTCAGCCAATCACAGGCTGCCAATGATGAGTCCATGTAAGACAAAACGTTCAGATGAAACATATCAAGTTGTGTCTGTACGGCTCTTCCTTTTTCCTTCTTTTAATACTGCCTGCTCACGTTGCTGCTTGAAGCTATCTGAAGCTCTCCTAGTTCTAAGGGCAGCCCAATGTATGATTCATTCTTTACTCAAAGAACCTCTGCTAAATTTAATTATTTATTTATTTTTTTTGTAGAGACAGAGTCTCACTGTACTGCCCTCGGGTAGAGTGCCGTGGCCTCACACAGCTCACAGCAACCTCCAACTCCTGGGCTTAAGCGATTCTCTTGCCTCAGCGTCCCGAGCAGCTGGGACTACAGGCGCCCGCCACAACGCCCGGCTATTTTTTTGGTGCAGTTTGGCCGGGGCTGGGTTTGAACCCTCCACCCTCGGCATATGGGGCCGGCGCCCTACTCACTGAGCCACAGGCGCCGCTCCATAATTTTTATAAAGCTTTTATTTTAAATGAAAGTCTGTAAATAACAGGAAATGGGAAAAATCTGAATATCTCAGTGTTTGGTGCTTGCTATTCATAGACTGACTTGTGTGTCAATTAGTAGCATAATGACCACAGGAAGTGTGGAATCATTTTCATTTGAGTAGTGGACATTTTCTCACTCATGTAATATTTGTTAAATATATTTAATGAACACTTTTCTAGGTTCTAGGAATAAAGTAGTAAACAAATATATAAGATTCTTATTTACATTTAGCAGAAGTCCGAAAGTAAACAAAATGAACAGTAAATTAGAACAAAATGAGTCTTATGGGGGGGGGTGAACAATAAAAACAAAATAAGGTATTTCAGGGTGAGGTTCAATTTTACATATTTGGGGGAGGAAAGTCCTCATCCATATGATGAGATTCGAACAAAACCATGAAGATAGTAACAATGGAAGCTATGTAAAAAAACGGGAGAAAAATTCCAGCCAGAAGAAACAAAATCTTGGGATCAGAAGTGTCCTTCATGCTTTCGGCTCATCAAGGAGATGGGGAGCTGGAGCAGAGAAATGAGGAGGAGAAATGAACAAGGCAGAGTCTCTGAGTGCTACAGGGAGGCCCATTCCTTTTGAGCAATGAAAGGAATAAGATATGATGTACTTTTAACAGAAGTGATTTGATCTAACAGTTTTTGAACACCATCATCACATAATTATGGACATTGTATTGACAACCCAATTATCAAGCAGCAGGGGTGGATAAGGACCCGTTTATAAAGACATCGTCCTAATTCAGATGGGAGATATTAGAAGATTTGATAAAGTGTAGTAGTTGAGATGGAGGTGAGACAAAGTAGGATTCTGGGTATTTAAAGGTAGAAGAAAAGGGTTCTTGGTAAAATAGATGTGAGCAGAAGTGTTTCTGTAAGTAGAATTTGAAGGATAGAGTAATATTTTCTTACAGGGAGAACAATTAGAGGTGAAACAAGTTTGGGTGTAACCAGATCAGAGCATAAGTGTGAGGGCTGTGTCCTGATGCATTTTATTTAGAGGTATCATCACAATTAGAACCACAATAGACCTAAAACTGATATTTGTGTTCAATATTTGGTAAAGGTCAAAGTAATATATGTATATGTTTTAAAAAAATATGAACATCTGGGTGGCACCTGTGGCTCAAAGGAGTAGGGCACCGGCCCCATATGCCAGAGGTGGCAGGTTCAAACCCGGCCCTGGCCAGAAACTACAAAAAAAAAAGAACATCCAAGCAGCACATCAACATTTATTTGAATCTACCAATGTCACTGCAAAGTCATTTTTGTCATAACTTAGGTGACTAATATGTTTCTGGATTTTCATACTGGCCTCGTAACTATATCATTCCTTCTTTTATTTTTTTTTGTGGTTTTTGGCCGGGGCTGGGTTTGAACCCACCACCTCCGGCATACGGGACCGGTGCCCTACTCACTGAGCCACAGGCACCGCCCATCATTCCTTCTTAATTGCTGAGGGTTTAACTAAGATTGAAATGTAGTTTCCAGTTTTATTCTCATTTTACCTAATTATTTTAACTATTGTTGACCATGTTTCTCTATGATTTTTAGAATTTGTCAATATTTACAATAAAATATGCTTGGAATTCTTTTAGAATGCTAATAAATATAGAAATCAATTTTAAAATAATTGACAAATTTAATTATTGAATCTTATAATTTATAATAAAGTTATATGTGTCCATTTGTCTGTGTGTATATATATAATATATGTGTGTATAAATATAATGTATATATATGTGTGTGTATGTATATATATAAAAGAATATCTGTTAGGGAAATATATATAATATTGTATAGATAACAAATATATATAATGTTGTTTAGAGAACATGGACAGTTTTATTAAGATATTTTTCTTGATGCTAGCTGTAAGTCAACTCTATCATAAGTTTTAAAATCTGTAAAATTTTATTTTATATTGGCTTGTACCTGGAATACAGGCAAAAAATTATATATTCCCTGTAATCAGCAACCTTGCTATATCAATTAATTTATTCTAATAGTTTATAGTTTCTACTGGATTTTTCTATATATGCAATATTTATATTCACTTTTAATTCCATATTTCTTTATTTTGCCTTGTGTTAAAAGACAATAGCATAAGGCAATAATGAGGGAAAATGGCAACAATAGGCATCATTATCTTACTTCCAAACTCAAGGGAGGAATTTTCCAATACTTCAACACAGAATATTGTATTTTATGTAGATATTTAAATATGTATTCATCATCAACCTAAGAATATTCCTTCTTTTCATAGTTTGGTATGTTTTTTGTCATTTGAGCTAAAAATTTGTTCTTAACTATATTTTATGTATCCATGGAGATCAGCATATATGTTCCTTTACTTCTTAATGTGGTAAATTACTCACTTCATTTTAATTAGTTACATCATTAAGACTTTTTTTTAGACTTCAGCAGAAATGGAGGAGTAGAAAATTCCAAAAGATCGACTCTTCACAGAAGCATATATAAAAATAAAAATAAATCTGGTTAAAACTGCCAGAATCAATTTTATTGGAATACTGGAAAAAAGTTCAAAGTTATAGAACAGAGACAGTTGTTTATTTAAGAAAAAGATAACAGAAACACAATGGGGAGACTTCGTAGTCTGTTGAATGGTCCTTGCCCCACTCTCATCTGTCCTGTTCAGTGCCTGGAGTACTGTGGGCATGTTGGAAGAGTCAGTCCTGGGTCCAGAGGTAGCAAAGGAGACTTTAGAGGTGTTTTTCTGTCTGGACTCACTTTGGATCCCTGAATACAATAGGCACAACTTTTCCCCCTTTGTTCTAACTCAACACTCCCACAGGGTGTAGAAGAGGCAGGTAGAAGATACTCCTCAAAAACACAGAAGTCAAATGAATTAGTTACTTAGAAATGGCACAAAGACCATCTGTTAGGACAAACAATATAACTGTGGAAATGCAAGAATGGGACATCTAGAAAGTGAGTAACATTGAGCATTAAGGGTTTTATAAAGCTGTCCATATTTGGAGGAAGACAAAAGGCTGAGCATATGCTCCACGTTAGGCCAATTCTTAGGAACTGCAGTGCCTTGATCTTAGACTTGTGGCCTCCAGACCTGTGAGAAATAACTGTGTTCCATAAATTACCCAGTCTCTGATATTTTGTTACAGCAGCACAGCTGAACATTCTTTTTGGTTGCTGTTTTAAAACTCTTCACTGTGCCCTGAAATTCTGATAGGACAGAGCTTTTCTTTTTACTCCCAGGGCCCATTCACACCGAAAACCTTTTGCTATCTGACAGATTAATAAAAGTGAAGGATTACTGGTATTTCAGAAGTCTGGCTTCTGCCAATGGAATTGAAAGAAATTTATCTCCATTTTCATTGATTGATTTTTTTCGTTAATATTTTGTTCAAACAATGTACAAAAGTTGTAAATTTAGTAACATATTCAATGACGACTGACTGCCACAGGGATCTGTCTGCTAAGTATCTGTGACACATCCTCCTTACCATCACTTTTAGCCTAAATATACTACCCATAGAGCTGAATTTAGTCATAATTACCTATAAACTAAACAGAAAAAAAAGAAAAAGAAATAGACTGGCTGGCGAACATGGACATTTTATATTTTAGAAGGACAGTAATTTATTTCCATATATTATATATTCATATATGATAATATTTATGAAAATTGCTAGACATATTACATTCAACATTTTAAGAAAGGCCCAAGGAATATTTTGTTTTAATTTTTTTAATATTAATCTTTTAATTGTGATACAAAATAAAGTTTTTGCTGCACAAAATTTGCTAACAGAGAACACCCATCTTTACATGGGTGGTGGTACCTGTCACTCTAACTACAGTGGCTACTCAATAAATGACCATATAAATAAAGACATTTGTAAACATGAGAACCTTACTACTCTGTCACCTCAGTTTGAGTATAGCAGTTGCATTGATATGGGAAGACATATCTTACCAATAAAACAGCATTTTAAATCCTGCCTTTTTGCAAGTACGAAGAAAGTAGAACTGCACCCCCAGAGTTCAAATTTTATAATAAAAATCATCGCTTTGTAGTAAGTAAATATTTTCATGCAAACCTCATGATAGCATGAAAGAACTATTACTTCAGGCCACTGACTATAAATACCTAATTAGAAATTATGGTATAAAAATGTATGGCTAACAAACATTTGAAAAAATACTCATGTCCCTGGTCATCAGACAAATGCAAATCAAAACCACGCTGAGATGTCACCTAACCCCAGTGAGAACAGACCACATCACAAAGTCTCAAAGCTACAGATGCTGATGCGGATGTGGAGAGAAGGGAACACTTTTACACTGCTGGTGAGACTGCAAACTAGTACAACCTTTTTGGAAAGAAGTATGGAGAATCCTCAAAAAACTCAAATGAGACCTCTCATTTTATCCTGCAATCCCATTGACGGGATTTTCATGGATGGTGCCTTGCTGTCTCCTCCAGGTGGGTTTCTGACTGGTGGATTTCCGGTCAGTTTCCAAGGCCTGAGAGTTCACTGGACAGCTGGCTGTAACTGACAAGACTCACACCCCAGCAGAACAACCCCCTTGCAGCTATATACACCCCTGAGTAGAGAGCTCAAAACATAGACCTTGAGGAAGGAGCAGGAGAGTTTGTTCCCCTCCTGTTCTCTCTCTGCGAGGAGGTTTGGTTTTGTCTTGTAGTAATTTTTGGTTTCTGTAAATAAATCCTCACTTACCACAGATAACTGTGGTCCTTCGATTTGTTCTTCAAATCATGGAGACCAAGAACCTGAAATTCTGGTATCGCCATTACTGGGCAGAAGAAAAAAAATCATTTTTTCATAAGGATATATGCATTTGACTGTTTATCGCTTCTCAATTTATAATCACCAAAATGTGGAAACAGCCTAAATGCCCACCAACCCAGGAATGGATTAACAAGCTGTGGTATATGTATACCATGGAATACTATTCAGCTATTAAAAAAGATGGAGACTTTACATCTTTTGTATTAACCTGGATAGAGGTAGAACACATTCTTCTCAATAAAGACTCACAAGAACAGAGAAGCAAGAATCCAATGTACTCAATTCTAATATGAGGGCAATAGATGATCTAATGCAAGGGGTGGGTAGGGGAATGAGGGATCAGGGACAGAGGAGGTGGGGGGGATAGGGATTAAAATGTATAGTACACCTCTTGGGGGTAGTACATAATTACTTTACTAATAATAGAGGTAAACTTTCATATGTGAAAATAAATAAATAAAATCAAATGTATGTTTAAAGCAAGAAAAAGGAAGGTGTAATTAATACAGGGCGGGTGGTTCCCCAGCCTTGAGCTGAGGGGAGGACATGCCATCTTTGCCCAGGGGGTGTTGGAGCAGCAGCAGGAGGCAGAGGAGCCAGCTGGCTTGGAGGGTAGGCAGGAGGGGCCGCAGGAGGCTCCAGTAGCTGGAGGGGCCAGACAACTGCTTTGGAGAGACCTCTAAGTTGACAGCCCAGAGAGTTCCCTGGTATTTCCACCACCCCTCTGTCTCCCTCCCCTTGCACTTGTGGTTCAGTGGGAATCCCCTCCCATCCCCGCTGCATTTTCTGGGCCTGGTCATTTTCATGTAAGTTTCCTAGGCCTGGGAATGGAAGGGATTGTCTAGGGATATATATATCAGGAGGGAAGGAGGGAAGATTGTTTTTCTGACTTAGGTTTTTCCCTCTGCTGGAAACTCTGGTGCTCTCTCTCTATTCTTTTCTGTAAAATAAGTCTTGTCTTACTACTGATCTGTGGTCTGTGGATTCATTATTAGAATCCCTTAGACCAAAGGTCTACTGAAGAAGAAATTCCAGTGACATAATGAAGTTCTTCCTGTTGAAAGACTTCCTGTATTAGAATGCCACATTTTGTTGTTTTCTTAGAAATATATATTTTACTCAGTATTTATTTACATTTATCTTCTGATTTGCCTAATAGTTGTGAAATATCATTCTCTGTCAAATTTCTTCCCCTTCTCATTATGAGAAAAATATAGAATTTTCTCTTCCTTTTTGTATGTGCAGTAAAAGCTAAAGCTGATTAGAAAAAATGATCCAGTCCCTCTAATCCTTGGTGAAAATAAAACCCAAATATTTTGAAATTAGTCTGTTGAAATATGATATAGGTTTTGAGTGTTGATCTAAATTATTTTCTCTCTGATTGATCATATCCTTTGTCTATAATGTAACATGTTGTTATGATGTTATACAGAGATATTTTTGTCTGTCCATTTTATGATATTGTGATATTTTTAAGTATACGTCTTTTCACATCTCAGGCAAATGTCTCACTTGCCAATGTTGAATAAATCTTAGATGGAAATGTATGAAGGAAAACAGGGAAGTAAAAGAAAAATAGAAAGAGGAAAAAGAAAGGAGAATTTTTTAGCTGTGAAATCTTTGATTAGGCAATAGTCTACAAATATCATAGCAATATGGATATGAAAGAGTCTGGCCATTCTTTCTGCAATAGAAGAAAATGGAATCAATGATGCTGGTAATTTTCCATTGGTCTTGTGTTAGTTTCCTTTTGCTGTTAGAGCAAAACTGCTGTAATCTTAGAACTTTAAAACTACACAGATTTCTTATCTAACAGTTCTTAATGTCAGTAGCCCATTACGGGTCTTAATTGACTAAAATCAAGGAATTGACAGTGTTATGTTTCTGTTTTTATAGCCTCTGCCTGATGGCTTCCTTCAACTGATTTTATTTTATTTTCCAATTTTTAGTTTTCCTGGAGTTCGAAACAAATATTTACAACTAACTTAAGCCAAATTTCAAATAAGAATACACCATTGCATAGGTCATGCATGTAATTTATAACAGAGTGTTACCATTCCATAAAATGTGATTTATTTCATTAATCTATAATCATAAGTACATTTGTATGCTATTATTTTTTAACAAATTGTTATCGTTAATAAATAAAACAAAAATACATATTTTGTTCCCATCATTTATTTATTCTCTTTTAAATGTTTTTCTTTATGTAGATACAAGTTTCTGACCTATATTATTATTTTTTTTGTCTCTGAAGGAATTCTTTAAACACTTTTTTTTTTTTTTTTTGGCAAGGCAAATGTATTGGTAACCTATTCTCTCGATTGTAGTCTGTCTGAAAAAGTCTGTATTTTCCCCTAATTTTGAACAATAATTTCACTGAATGAATACAGCAACCTAAGTTGGTGCTTTCTTTTTTATTTTTATTTTTTAACATTTTATATTTTGTATAGTTTCTCTCTGAAAAAATGTACAGTTGAATTCTTTTCCTTTTCTCCTGAAGGTCATCTTCACTTCTATTATTTATTCATCTATTTTTTATTTCTATTCTCTATCCCTCTGCATCTATTACCCATCAGTCCCTGCATGTAGTCCACCTTTCCATTAGCATATTAATCATAATTATTTAAAATTTTTGGTCTAATCATTCTAAAATCTCTGCTATATCTCAGTCTGAGGTCTGATACTTATTTTATCTTTTCAAACTGTGTATTTCCTTTTCCTTTTCTTGCCCTTATTTTTCCTTTTAGCATATTTGTTTTGTAATATTTTGTTGAAAGCAGACATGATGTATCTGGTCAAAAGTACAGACAAGTAAATAGGTCTTCAGAGTGAAATTTTGTTATTTACTGTTTGTGTTACAGGCTAACATTTCCTCTATTCTTTTTTGTGAGTTTCCCCGTTGTCTTTAAATTTGAGTGTGAGGCCTGCAGTTCTTTTATCAGGTGTCCACTGGTGTACAGGAGTCTGATCCATATGGTGGTAATGTGTGGGAGAGGGGGGTGCCTTCTGTGAGCCTGGAATCGGGAGGCAGTTTGTGAGTGACTTTGTGCTCCTGGACTGTGACTTTCGCAAGTGCGCCTCAGCTTCTTTTGGCCTCTCAGCTCAGACAGGAAGGATAAAGGAGGGTGAAAGGGAGTATTTCCTTTGTTGAAGGTGGTGAGGTTCTGGTAAAATATATTTTTTTAATGATAGTTTTTGTTAAGAACAGAATGCTCTGTGTGTGTACCAAAATGTTTCCTTTCTCCCTGTCCCTGCCAGAAACAGAAGGGATCTCTCTCTGACCTTCGTCATGACAATCCGGCAGGGCTTACAGAAGCCACAGCCATGAACTGTGCCTACCTACTCTCCCGCAAATAACAAAGCAAACAGAAAAGCGAGCGGGGCCTCCAGAGGTTTAACTCACAAGTTGGTTGGAACTGAGCCTCCATCAGTTGGTGAATTACATTTTACGTGTTCTGTCAGTGCTGGCTCTAATGTTGAAATTTTGCTCTTAGATGTGGTAGGAACCATAGGTAGATATGTTAGCTACCCCTTTCCCCAGTTTTCAGGGCAGTGGTTTGTCTTTGATCCCCCAATTTTTATTACATCAGTGGAGACATGTTGATATTCAGTTTCTTCAGATTTTTGCTTACTATAAGTAAGGAGTGACAACTACGTGTCATATCAGAAAGTGAAAGTTCAATTCTTAAAATGAGCAATCACTGGTTGGCTATTTCTTTGGGGGTTCACAAACTAAGAACATCTTCCGGGAGGCCATTATTCTGCTCCATCTTCATAGGTTAAAGAAGTTGAATTATGACATAGTTTCCCTTCAGCTGAGATATTTTCTTCAAATACTTTTAAAACTTATTTAAACATTTTTCTCCATCTCTCTCTGTCTCGGTCTCTCTTTCTGTGTTTACCAGTATCATTTCCATATATAGATTAAAGAGGACTTTGAAAATGGCTTAAATTATTTTGTATGTCTTTGAAGTCAAATAGGTAATGGACGGAGAATTACCTGCCAGGATTTAGCTTAATCTTTCTCTACTCGTCTCACCCTCTAGTTCATCGTCTGGAGTGCTGAGGTTTAATTGTGGCAAAAATGACCAGAGACTTCTCCAATAGCCAGCAGAGATACGATATGCTTAAATTCTCATCCCTTCCTGAAAAAGTCCTGTGTGAATTTTAACATTGTCAGTCTGTCTTTCTCTGTGTCTCCTCCAAGTGATCTTCATTTCTTAGATCCTTCCACATAGATGTAAGACCTCATTCCTATAACCTCCACAACTTTGGTAATACTTATCATGGCTCTTTAATGCTGACTTAATTCTAATAATTGCTGATACTACAAGGACCAATAATCCTATTTGACAAGTCTCATTAAACGTAATTAGGCAAAATTTTGCAACTACCTTTGCTTACACACTACCTTCTCCTGAGTCGCATTTTGTAACTAAGTTAAACCTGTTAAGATTTGTGTCTGATGATAGGTATAGAAGTTCAGTATATTTCTGTAATAAAAATTTGCTCATAATGTTTTTCAAATGTTTGTCTTTCTCCAAATTCTCTAGAAAATTGTCAAAACCATCATCTATGGACATATAGAATGCTTTATTTAGTTTCATGGCATTGCATAAAGCCCTGCTACAGATTAGGGAATTTACAATAAAGAAAGGATATAGATGGGCTTAGGGTCATGGATTATCCCAGTCTTTAAAGTCTTATCTTAAGCTTCTGATTACACTTGTATCATTACACTCACTATCATTGGCCTGCAAAAACCATAGAAAATGCTAATGATTACTGTGGGCTTGAGGTAATGCACACCAGGTTGTAGCTTCATCAATAATGATCAGTATATAATGCTCTTTCTGCCATAGACTACATTCTTGCACAGGAGAGTAAAAGGGTGAGGGAGGATAAGAGTAAATACTCTTATTATTATGCCTAGCATTTTCTCAATAAAATGTTTGCTTCACTACTTACAATGTTGACTCTGCTGTTTTAGAGATACCATTTTCCAATGAAGAAAAGATGCTTTCCAAAAGACACCAAAATGTCAATGAAAACAAAGTTCCTACTGCACTAGTAGTTGAAAATGCCACCTAGCCACATCCTGATCCTTGTGTCAGTTAACCATCATTAAAAGAAGGAGGTTGTCACACTGGTCAAAGAGGTTTATCCTGACTCTCCAGAGGAATTTAGGTTCCAAACTTTACAGTAAAGTATGCAGACTGTCTAGAATTCAGTATAGCCTCTAGAGACCCTCTTAGAATTTTTTTTCTTCTAAATTAACACTAAAGATACCCTTTAAAAGCTCAGTACTGGAATGTGTACTAATTCCTTGGATGCTAGAGAAATGAGTATTTAAGCCATTCTATTAGCAAAGAACCATGATTAGCTAAGACGGTTTCTGAGATCAAAGAGAATACGGAATTGGAAATAGAACACAGTTCTAAATATCACTGATAACCATATGAGCAGTCGATTTAGGAATGTTACTGATTAGGGGTATTTGTTTATTACTTTAAAATGAGTATACTCGTAGGTTCACTAACCAATTATTTTTCTTTATCACTCTCCTTCTCTTAGCAACTTATGATATGATAATCATAGTCAACCTTATATCTCAGTATTTAATTTATAGCATATCAAAAAGGTAGTGATAGCTAGAAAAAAAGGATAAACTTTACCAAATTACGGATTTATGCATCTTCTTTTAGAATGAAGGTTAGTGAATTTTCAGTTGTGTGAGTCACGGTTGCCTCATGGTGTGTGGAAGCAGATGATTGCTATTTTCTGAATTTGAAAATGAAGGTAGTTGCAATAGACATCATGGATGCTGAAATGTGCTGTTGTCATCTTGGTTAAACTTGGTATTATGTTACTCACAATTGATTCCCTATACGGTTGAAGATAATATCTTCCAATAAAGAACTTGTTATTTCCACTACACGGACTGGATACCCCTCATTTTTCAGATTTTCCCATAAGCCGCAACCTCTCCCTCTCCCCCATGGCTTAAGAGAATTAGTTAGTTTTGCCTATTTTTAACCTTCTAGTCATCCTTCCAAAAACCTTCATTTCAACAGCTTTTCCAAAATGGTAGAAGCTGTAACTCCTCTAAAAATTATTTTCCTATGTGGCAGACAGGCCATAAGTTACCTCCAATAATACACTTCCTCATTTTAATGTCTTTGCTTAATTCCCTCTTTTTGAGTGTGGGTGGAATCTGTGAGCTGCATTTAGCCAGTAGAATATGACAAAATTGATGGGATATGACGCCCTTGATTATGTTACATATATATAAAACTCTCTTACAAGACTGTAAAGAGGTCTGATCTGCTTCTGCTAGTCTTGAAGAAAGAAAAAAATATACCATGAAATGCCCATGGAGAGGACAACTTTGAAACAAATTGTGTGTAGCCTCTGGGAGCTGCGGTTTCATTCTTACAGCTGCAAGGGAGTGAATTCTGCCAACAGCCACATGAGCTTGGAAGAGAAAACAAGTTTCATAAGGAAACATATTCTGCCTAACACCTTGACTGCAGCTTTGAGAGACTCTGAATAGAGAAAGAAGCTAAGCCAATATCTAGGCTGTGGTCTCACAGAAACTAAATAATAAATCTTCTGTCATAAGCTTATAATCCTTCAGTAATTTGTTATACGGCAATAGAAAATGAATACAACCCATAATACTCACAGTGGTTCTGCTCTCCTGACTGAAGCCCGATTGATTCAGTCATAGTAGTTATTGCAACCAGGATTTTATACTTGTTTCCTTACTGTTTTTCTCCACTAAACTAAAAACTCCTCTGTCTCCAGTTTAGGACTTTAAGAAAAAAATTAACTAAATACTTTATAAAGACAGTTCTTATTTATATCTCTTGTATCTGTATATACAAGTATGTAAGGAACCTAATGTGTAGTTTTTGAATGGCAATAACTCATAAATCAATAAATGTATGAGGAAGCTATGATTCCATGTCAGATTTTATTTGATAAATGAGAATGAATCATGATAGTTAAAAATGTCTTCAATCTGCATCAGCACAGTAAGTTGCTAAAATTCTAAATTACCCTCATAAAGATGCTGAATATAAGTTTTAAAAATTCATTTTAATTCTCTTATCATAAGAGTCTTTATGTGCAATGTTTAACATCAGAATTACTTGAAGTTCTCGTTAAAAACTCAGATTGGTAGACCTCCACTCAAATATAATGGTTTGGAATTTTTTACTGTAGAACCTTAAAATATGTTTATTAAACAAAATCCACAAGAAATTTTTACTGGCACAAATATTCTGGAAAATAATGACTTTCCCTTACCAAAAGAAAATGTGTTTTCACATAGGTAGGCATTTCACTATATAATTTGGAAAATCAAAATCATATATACCCACCTTTACATAATAAGAATTAGTTTGTATGTTAATGTTTAAAGTAAGAAAATGATTTAATTGAAGAAATGAAAGCATCTGAATAAAAGAGATCAGCTGACAGTTGAAAGAATCTTATAAAAATCATCTGGAGTATTTGGAGATGCAATTTTATAATTTTATTTTGTATATAATGATTTAAAAATAATACTCTTAATTCATTTGCTTTTTCGAATGCTAAAAAGCACAAAACAGGGCGGCATCTGTGGCTCAAAGGAGTAGGGCGCCGGCCCCATATGCCGGAGGTGGCAGGTTCAAATCCAGCCCTGACCAAAAACTGCAAAAGAAAAAGAAAAAAAGCACAAAACAATCTTCTGGAGAGTTTATAATCTAGGGGTGAACATAGTGTCAGATTGCTAGTATTTAAAAGAAATATTTCAAAAGTCTCATAATTTAAAAAGAAATCTTGATTTTATTTCTATTAATTAGATCACACATTTATTAATAAAAAGTAATATTCCTCTCTTGGTGCTATTGAAAGGGTGCTCTTCTGCTACCATTTCATTAGTATAAAGGCATGTCAAAAGATCACTAAAATCTATTCATCAAAAAATCATAAAAGCAATTTATGGAAAAATCAACAATGAAGAAATCCTTTAGAATGCCTTGGTATATCACAATCAATAATCTATTATTACAGAAAATATCCCGATGAGCTTTTAATGAAAAATATATTTACATTATACTTACTAGTCAAACATAGTTAAAAAGTTTAAGCCATAAACCATATCTTTATATTCTTTTATTTTTTGATAATTTGAACTTATATAAAGTTTTACTTTGAAAATAATTCCCTTTCAAAATTCAAAATAGTTTTCCATTTTCTTTCACTCCCAAGTTTTTCATGAGAAGTCTAATGTTACTATTATTTTTTGTTTGTCTTTTTCCTATGTAAATAAATTGATTTTCTCTCTTAAAGACCTTAGACCCTTTTCTTAAACTTAGAGGTTTTAAATATTACCAAGATACTTCAAATACAGTTTTTTTCTTATCCTTTTAAAAATTTGTTAATTCATTAGTTAAACACTTACTTTTATACTCTTGATATTTTTCTTTAAAAAAAAGTCGTGTTTTTATGCAATTCACCCTCTTTATACAGTATTACACTTTTTCACTTTTTTCTCTATTGTCAATTTTTAAAATATATTTGACTTTTAATTCTATGTGCAGAACAATATCCCTAATGTTTTCCTTCCAACTTCTGTATTTTTAATTTTTAAGAGCTGTACTCATGTGTAGATTTTCAAATTGTTCATTTCATAGCATGCATTGTTGGTAAAACATTATTTATTTTGCAGACACTATATCAATGTTTGCAGACATTGTTTGTGAAATAGTTCTTTAAATGGATCTTTAAATAGATCTTTCTTGAATTTTACATTACATTATCTATTTACTTCTCCAATAATTTTACCCTTGATTGCCCACTAATGTTTAGAATGTGGAACTTGTTTAAATTTTCCTAAATAGTCACCTAGTTTCCTTTGCTGTTTTATATGTGTGTCTATTTTTCCACTGGTTAATAATCTCAATGTAGGGAAATAAAATGATTGGAAACTCTGTCTATTGTTGGTGTCGATGCTGCCAATGAGCACACGACATTACAGAGTTCGTGAAAGGGAGAGAGGGTTGGGCGGCACCTGTGGGTCAGTGAGTAGGGCGCCGGCCCCATATGCCGAGGGTGGTGGGTTCAAACCCAGCCCCGGCCAACCTGCAACCAAAAAATAGCCGGGCGTTGTGGCGGGCGCCTGTAGTCCCAGCTGCTGGGGAGGCTGAGGCAAGAGAATCGCTTAAGCCCAAGAGTTAGAGGTTGCTGTGAGCCGTGTGACGCCACGGCACTCTACCCGAGGGCAGTACAGTGAGACTCTGTCTCTACAAAAAAAAAAAATAAAAAAAGAAAGGGAGAGAGGGTTTATGTAGGAATACCATGATTCATGTTTCAGTCTTGTGAAAATAATGGTCAGATATTTTGTACATTATAAAATCGAGCTGTACATAGGTGTTTGGGGGTCGAGTCGCTGTTGTTGCACAAACAGCCATTTAGCTACTGCCTTATTTCCAGCTTCCCTTTTACTTCTCACCCTCACTACTTACTCAAATTACGCTCACAGTTTTCCTGGGCTGCAGTATAGCAAATGAGTATCTTCATCCCGATTCAGTGATTCTGGCTTCTGAATCCGTTCATTCAGCTTCAGGGGTCTGCATAGTCCCACCCTCAACTTTTCATCCAGAAGTGAAATCTCATCTTTGCCTATTATGTTGTTTTCATTCTTGTAGTATTACACCTCTGAATTATTTTTCTTTTGCTTAAATCAAGTCTTAGAAGGAAAATAAAATAAAATAAAATAATATGAATGTTGGCTGTACCCTGGAAGTCGGTGTGATATCTCAGTTTCTGATGAATTATGGAGCCTGCTATTGCTGAAGGCTTTAATTGTTTAGCAAGACAGCCACAGTGGCCTTGCCATCAAATTCACAGGAAGTCACTTCCTCGCTTAACCCGTCAGTGATTCCGAGCCTAATTAGATACAAAGAATGAAAAAGGAGGGTGTTGATTTTTTCCCTTCCATAGGCATTTATGAAAGTCTGTTTCTAGGACAGTTTTAGATCTTTTGATACACATAAATAATAGATACAGTTTGTCCATTATTTATTTACTTTCTACACATGCATGAGGTAAAGCAGTTTATAAGAAGCACTTTACTTAATCCTCACAGCATCCCTTTGAGGTAGATATTGTTATCTTTACTCTTTACCTAAGGTGACTGTCAGGTAATTGGCAAGGCAGGTTACAAACTATTCCTTTCCTTTCGCCTAACATTGTGTTGGTCAACTCTAAAATGTTCAAACGTTGCTCTCAAATAGTATGCAGGCTACTGAAGGAAACAGAAACGTAAACCATCATTTAACATGAATGACGTTCATTCTTCTGCTTTCCCTAATTTCTGCCATTTTATTCCTAGCTTCTTATGGAAAGAGAGAATGACCTTTGGACTCCCCAAAGCCAAGCATATCCATGTTTATTATTTTACTGAAACAGCTCAGTTAGGGGAGCTAGAGTCAGAGGGAAAGTGATCTGAATCATTTTCTTAAAGATAAGTTTCTACATGTGCTTACTCCCAGGAATTGGAAACTTTTTCCAAAAGAGGAAAACATTTATTCATATTGTGATCTTAATAAATTTTGAAGGACTTATGAAGTTTAAAACTCTAAAAATAGAATTGTATAGGGCAGATAGTGCATAACTTCACCCTTCCAAATTTCCTATGTCTACTTCTAATCATTTTCAGACAAGGTTATTTTGATTCATTGTGGGAAGATAAAGAGCTGAGGGGCATCATGTCAAAGAAGCCTCGGCCCAGAACCTTCGTATGTAATGTTTATGAGAAGTACAAGAGGAAAAATTTGAACTGAATTAGCTAGCCTTTTCTCTATGCCCCTGTGGCGTAAATAAAAATTGCCAATCAACACACCACACTGCCAAACACAGAAACAGTTGTTGAAAATCCAAGGCTGGGCAAAGAACTTTTGCAAAAATACGTCAACCTAGTGGCTGTGAAATTCCACAGTCCCTGTATGAAATATTTTACATTTTACCTCACAAATGTGAACAGACAGGCAAAAATTACCAGACAAATACAGGGAATAAAAGTCCAAGTCAATAAAAGAAAAAGAAAAGGCAACCCAAACGAATAATGCAATATAATTTTCATACTGCATTGCCATATAGAGAATAGAAGAGATTTTAAAGGAATTCTAATTAGTAGCTTCAGAGAGAGTCAATAAGATATTAGATACATAAAATGGGAATATGCTGTTATAAAAAGGAGAAATGGGAGACTGTGAAAGAGTTCTTAGATACTGAAAGTATGATTGCTTAAATAAAATATTTAATAGAAAGTCTAGAAGAAAAAAATAGAGACTCTTCCACATGCTGGGAAAAAATACAGATGAGTAATAAGAAGGAAACATTGAAATACATGAATCATTAATTTAGGAGGTTAACATTAATCTAAAAGGAATTGCAGAAAAGGAGTACAGAGGAGATGGGAAGGAGAAATTTATCAACAACATAATAAAAGCAAATTTCCCAGATAGGTGAGACATGCCTTGAAATCACAAGTACTTAAGTAGTGCCTAGCAGGATACACTCCAAAGAGATATAAAAAAGGAATACCAAATACAGCACTTGGAAGATACTAGGAAAATTAAAGATTACAAAAAATACTCTAAACTTTCTATTTATTTTATTCATTTGTTTATTCATCATATATGAGTGGCATACTCTGGAGAATAAAAGAGTTAAAGTCACTGCACTCCTACAATTTATACTCAAGTTTAATAGCAGTAAAATGGTTGTAAACAAAAATGTAATATAATTATACTGGTCATAATATTAAATCCAGGTGGCATAAACCAGAGAAATTTATTTTCTTGTATTTCTGAGGGCTGGAAATCCCAGAGCAAGGTACTGTGGTGTTGGTTTCCGCTGAAGCCCTCTTCCTGGCTGGCGGTGGCTGCCACCTGTTTGTGTCTCTCCACGTGCATCCAGGCATCTCTTCCTAACCTGTTAAGGACATCAGTCATATTAAATTAGGGCTCCACTGTTCCGACCTCATTTAATCTGTTTCCTTCTTAACGCCCCTGTCTCTAGATACTGTCACGTTGGAACTTACGTATTTAATATACAAATTTAGAGGAGATGCAGTTCCGTCCAGAACGATCATTTTAGGTTTAATGAAGCAAAAGAGAGCACAGAACGCAGCAGGGGGAAAATGTGGCAGTAAGCGTGTTATGTAGCATTGTAATTGAAGCTACCTGAGATGGTTCATTTTATGTTTAAACTTGATGGAGCCTTGAGGTACCCATATATTTGACCGAGCATTATTCTAGGTGTTTCTGTGAGGGTGTTTTCCAGTGAGTTTAACATTTAAGTTGGTAGACTAAGTAAAGCAGATTACCCTCTCCATCGTGAGGGGGTCTCATCTAATAAGATGAAGACAGATTACAGCAACAGGAGTGGGGAGAGGGGCCCTGCGTATGAGAGAATCCTCCTGCCTGTCTGCCTGCCTTTGGACTCAGACACTGGCTTTTTTCCTGCCTTAGATACAAACTGAAACATCGACTGTTCCTGGGTTTTGATCCCTGCCAGTCTCTGAACTAGAATGACCTCGACTGCTCTTCTGGGTCTCCAGTTAACTGACTCACGCTGCAGATCTTGGGGCTCTCCAGCCTCCAGAATCACAGAATCACATAAGCCAATTTCTGATAATAATCTTTCTCTCTGTCTCCTATCTGGCTGTAAGATTTTATGGATATACATATACATACACTACAAAATGCTATTGTTTCTGCTCCTCTGTGCTCCTCTGGAGGACCTTGACTAGCACATGCTCTATAATGAGAGAATATTTCAGAGGCAGTTCATATACATTGAGATGGAAGAACAGAGCATCCCACGGGAAGAAGCTGTGAGTGCAAAGGTCGGGGCAACCATGAGCTTAGTTGTTGGAAGAACAAGAACGGAGTCAGTGGTTTTGAAACAGAGTGACAGAAAATGATAGAGATGCCTTTGAGATGGTGGTCAGGAGAGTAAGACCATGAGAGATTTGCACACCAAGATCAAGGGTCTGGATTTTATTTGAAGTCCAATAACAGCAGGGCTCAGACTAGAAAGTGACATCACCTGCATTGTAGTCTTTCAGGGTTCACATTACCTTCTCTGCAAATGGGAATCTGTACAGATGGTGGGAATGGGGATCTGTACGGAAATAAAAAAATATTTTTAATGATTTATACGAGAAAACAAGTGATATGATGCAAATCCAGAAACACTGTGAGGCCATTCTGGTCATATACCCAGGCTGTGTAAGGGAAGTTTAACTATTACATTTATTTTACCGTAATCTGTTCTTTAATTAATAATTCTTGAGCATTCTGCCTATTCATTTTAGTAAGTTTCAGTGTACTCCTAAGTATTAAATAGCATTTTGTAAAACCCTATATTTTACAGAGGGAGATTTCAGGTACAGGGAGGTGTGTTACAAGTATACATTAGATACTTAAAATGGTATATGAATTGATCATTACAACAGTTTGTTTTATAATGTTAAAGTTTCCCAGACATTTTTATTTTTAAGAATAAGATCCTAAGTGATTCTTAACATTGAGGATCAGCATATTAAGATCAGAAGACTGTAGAAAGGAAGACTCAAGTTCTTAAGAGAGCTTGAAATTTATTTGGAAAAACCCACATAAACATTAGCATTGTTAATAGAAAAAAATTTCTGTTTTTTCGATAAAACTCCACCATTTTCTACCATGATACAAAATATTTCCTCTCTCTCTTTCTCTCTCTTTCTCTAAAACAAAAGCATTTTTCCACACATACACAAACAATTATTTTCAGAGTAATTAAATTGAAGTCTTCCCTCCATGAGCATACTCGGGGTAGAAAATTTTTTTTAAAAAATTCTCCTCTCTTGGGATACTTTTCTACTTGATTTAAGAAGAGAATGATCTGAGTAGCTCTGAAGTTCTAAGTATTATACACACTCCTCACTCTGCTGATTACCATTGACATTATTAACATTATTAGTAGTACTATAAGGATATCTGATGCTAATGAGAACTAATATACTAGATTTCTTAAATTATACTTGAGGTCAGTCTTCTCATGTTATTTGCAACCACATAAAATATTCCAGAGTTCTTTGGATTAATGCCTTGCAATTTGTTTATAATTACAAAATATTTTTGTCTGATCATGTCAATTTAGACAATTACATTTGCCTTTGAAATTGTACCTTAGATCAGACCAACTTTGTACCTCTGTATTTTAGTCTTTTGATGTTCCTTCCAATGTATCTTGGGGTCATGTGAAAGATCTTTCAATGTGAAAGATTCCAGGTCAAAAGAAAGAGGATAGTTCTTGACTTGCCATGAGGTTTGGATGTAAATAATGTTTGACAAATAGCTCAGAATGATACACTTAGTATGTAATGAAAAATAATAAGATGTAATTCATAGATTAAGAAAGCAGGGATGACTATTTTGTCTAATCTGAGGATGAGGTTACATTTAATAAATGAGAATTAGAAATTTAAAGAAAAAACTTAGAGAGGTAGCAGATTTGGGGTTGGGGAAGCATCACATAGTCAGTTTCAACACCAAAAACTGGAAACAAAATGGCAATAAGCGAAAAAAGAATTTCCTTGAAATTCAAAAAGTTTTTAACTGTGGCAAGATAGTTGTAGGAAATGAACATGTCACCTCTCTATTTTCTCAAATATTTTTATCAAAATATTAAGTTTATATTAAGAAGTGTACATAATAGTGCCACCATATTTTACAAGATGTTTTTTACCAATACTCACTTTTATCAGGAGTAGATAAGAATTAAAGTTTCTCCATACCTTGATAATACTTTTTAATTTCTGTCAGTGTGGTGTTTGTGAAGTGACATTTTGAATTTTAATTTGATGCCTAATAGTTTTGAATATCTTTTATGTTCTCATTGGCCTTTGTGATAAAGTCTTTTGCAATGGGTGTATTCATTTCTTTAATTTATTTCTAACCATCTCATCTTTGTTTCTTATAGATTTGCATAAGGTCCTTTATACAATGGATATTAGTTTGGTATTATCAATTCCAAATTTTTTTCTCACAGTCAGCAATTTCCAATTTTACTCCCCTGTGTTTTCTCATAAATAGAAGGTCTCATTGTGAGGGAAGTCTAATTTATTGATTCTTCTAAATACATATTTACAATACTTTTAAAATAAGTATTTACCCCCTCACCAAGAGCTGATATTATATTCTATAAGCTTTATTATTTTAGCTTTCTTTTACTTTTTATGTCCAAAATCAATATGATTTATTTTTAAAGTTTAAATGTAGGTCCAAATTTATTTATTCTTTATTTATCTATTTATTTGTTTTCTAATGACAATAACCAATCAAACGTGTATCATTTGTCTTAAATCTATGTAGTTTGTCTACCAACATTTCTTCTCTTTGCTGCAACTGGATCCTATTTTGCTTCCCCAGCCCTGTGGAACTGCAATCTATTATCTCAGCTTGATTTTCCTGCTGGGCCTTTGGACTACTTTCATCTGACCTAGTGAAAGAAAGTGTGAAATACAGAAAATAAAAGACTGGTAGAGCCATATCCTGAAAGAGGAGCGAGCAAATAGGTTTTAGATCATGTGGAAAATTTTGGTGAAAATGGTCATCCCTTACTCAGAAACTTGGAGGTAACAGATGGGAACTGGCACAGAGAGACTTCACTGGGAATGAGAAGAAATCACTGGAGTCAACCTTTTGTGTTTAGGACAAGGTCAGATTAGCTGAGAATCAAAGAGTGATGCGAACATAGAAAATTTTTTTTTTTTTTTTGTAGAGGCAGAGTCTGCTGTATCGCTCTCGGGTAGAGTGCCGTGGCCTCACACGGCTCACAGCAACCTCCAGTTCTTGGGCTTACGCGATTCTCTTGCCTCCCGGGTAGCTGGGACTACAGGCGCCCGCCATAACGCCCGGCTATTTTTTGGTTGCAGTTCAGCCGGGGCTGGGTTTGAACCCGCCACCTTCGGCATATGGGGCCGGCGCCCTACTCACTGAGCCACAGGCACCGCCCAACGAACATAGAAAATTTTTCTAGCAGAAGAATGAAGATGTGAAGGTGATTTAATTAAGTAGGAGAAATTAAATCATTGTCTGCCATGTTTGAGAAATATAAGATTTTACCATCACTCATCATATACAAAAAACATTCTACATCTTCATAAACAATAACGATTTGGGGCATAATCTTTCAATGCCTTGGTTATAATTTGAAGTTAAACAGATGTAATATTCCTTGGAACCTCAGCATGGGCACCAATAATACAAATAATATAATGTTAATAGGATATACTAATATAAATACTTTGTCTCAAATACTTTATTATTTAAAACTCATAAGTGAGCTAGTAATTTAAATAAATACATAGGATATACATCTCTGCATGTGTGTTCATTGCAGGTTTTGCAATTTTTGTATTTGCAGTATCAAGGAAGAATGAAATGTTAAATATAATCTGGCAATGAGGATGTTGAGGATGATGGTTTTCCCTGTATTATTGATTCTGTGACGTAAAAAAGGCTACAAAAGAGCTATATATTTTTAATTTTCCCTTAGATTCATTCTTTAAATTTTCTATCTTGTCTGCTTTCCAGAATTAATACTTGTTGGACCTCATTGAAGTGAAATCCTCCCTCTCTTGCTGTTCTTGGGCTTATCTAACAGCACAGAGGAAACGTGTGTGTGTGGGTGTGAGCCATTTATTTCCCCCTTGCTAGTTTGTTGAAAGTGTTGAAAATGACTGAATGGCTGTGTTCACCATCTAGGGTCTTAGCTTTTGTCAGTAACCTTTTTTTTCAGATGTCAGATGTCTTTTCTCATAGCTTTAGATCTTACTAGTTTCAATAACTGCTCTCTCCTCTCGTGGCTTTTAACCTAGTTTTAATATTTTCACTGGTGTAAAGTTCCAGGTGTTCATTATTGCAAGTCCCTGGCATTTGTTGGTTGCTCATACTTTACAAATACTACTTCAACCATTTTTATTGCGTGCACTTTGACTAGTACAAGGAATAAAATAAGTTTTCCAAATTCATTTTTGCAAAAGAAGATGTATTTTATTATAGAAGAAAGCAGACACCTTCAGTATGACTATTTATGTTAAGTTATCCTATAAGAGAATAACAATAAGACTCAGTGTTTTAAAGAATGAAGTTTAAACTGTAAATTAATTGTATTGTAAATTAATTTTACAATGTAACTCATCTTTTTATTAGTTTCTATTTTTCTAGTCTATTCTGTGAATTTAGTTTAAATAATAATTTCAATATTGCTTCTGACATCTCATTTTCAAGCAGAACTGAATGAATTTTCTATTCAGTTAGTCTTTCAAAACAATTTAAAATTCTTTAATGTACTAAATAATTAGGATAAAAGTGAAACATTTTTTGGGCGGTGCCTGTGGCTCAAGGAGTAGGGCACCGGTCCCATATGCCGGAGGTGGCGGGTTCAAACACAGCCCCGGCCAAAAACCACAAAAAAAAAAAAAAGTGAAACATTTTTTGAATTAGAGAAAAATCACACAAATATTGAGATTTGTTGATACATTTATGTAATTATATTTCTGACGTATTGAATTAGAGAAAAATCACACAAATATTGAGATTTGTTGATACATTTATGTAATTATATTTCTGACGTATTGAATTAGAGAAAAATCACACAAATATTGAGATTTGTTGATACATTTATGTAATTATATTTCTGACGTACAATTTGAAGATATATATATCAGTATCTTATCATACAGATTAGGTTTCTTTTTACTAACAATAAGATAAAACCATTTTTTTATAAAGGAGTTATTAAAATTTGATCATAGATCAATTTTGTCATGAATTCATGGGTATCTGAGATGATCATTGTCTCTAAACAGAAATGCTACAGAGATCAGTGTTTCTTCACAGTTGAAAATAAGACTTGCATGTTTTGATAAATTGATACCTCCTTTGTTTTAATTAAGCTCAACTACAAAGAAGAGTCAGACATAGAAACTAAATTCTCTTGACATATAATTATAAAAAAATGGAAATATATTTTATTAGTAGTATGATGATCACAAACAGATGAGATTGCCTGTACATATGGCTTTCTTGCTTGTTATTTTTTGAATAAATTTTTGCATGTGATATTGAAGTTGTTTCTTACATTTAAAATGTAGAGGTCTTAGCAAAATAACTAAGAAAATGTCACGAAAGCTATGTTAACTAGTGTGATGAAAATGTGTCAAACGGTCTATGAACCAAGTGTATGGTGCTCCATGATCATACTAATGTACACAGCTATGATTTAATAAATAAATAAATAAAAATAAAATAAAATAAAAGCAAGATACCCCTTTAGAGGGACCTCAGGTGACAAAAATATTATAGAATCTGTCCAATATTTTATAGAATTACTGTATTTTAACCTTGCTGAAAATGAACTAATAATGCAATATATTGAAGGAATGTTGTCAAGTAAAATAAAAAAAAAATTGACAGTGTAAATAACTGAAGTATTGAGGTCATCATCATTTGTTCTTTTTCTCCCAAGATCTGTTGAAATTCCATGCTTTCATTTTACCTTGAGATGGGATAGATAAGTCTTAAAATGTGATTGCTTTAAATGAATTTTAGCCTACTTCTGTATCAGAGCTTTATGTAGATTCTTGTCATTATGAATTTCAAAATTATTTTGATCTGCATGTACTCACTTGACCCTCAATCAGTTTTATTACACCTCTTTCATGACTTTGTCATTTTATTTTCTACTATTTCCAGTATGTCTTTCTAGGATTCCCTTGATGCTCACGGGTATACATATAAACTACTGCTCCTGAAGAAATGAGTTATATCCTGACAGGAACAGACCCCGCCAGGCCTACCCTTATCGTGCCAACTCTATCCAATAGGCAGAAAATGAGAACCCTGGTGTGTCCTTTTTGCAATATCATACAGCATCATTAATGCCAATTTTCAAAGAAGGGTTGTCACCATCTAATTGCATTTACTCACTTGTATCTAACTTTAAAGGGGATTATACACATGCCTCCTTATTTCAGAGTCTCATTTTTATTTAGTATTTTTATTAATACTATTTTAATTGACAAAGTAAAATTATGTATCTATAGAATAGGATGAGATGTTTTAACATAGGTAAAATAATGTGGATTGAATAGATTGAGCTAATTAAAATATCAATCCCCTCTCTTATTTATCATTTTTTGTGAGATGTTTGAAATTTACTCCTTAGTTACTTTGAAATCTGTAATACATTCATGTTGACACTGATCTCACCTTTGTGCAATAGATCTCAAAACTGATTCCTTTTGTCTTTCTAGAATGTAAACTAATGTTGGTGAGGATGGAGAGAAATTAGAACTCATCTTGATTGTTGGTGGTGATAACAATTAGTATAGCCATTGTGGAAAAGGGCATAGAGGTTCCTCAAAAAACTAAAAGCAGGACTACCATATGATCCAGAAATCCTCCTTCATACAGGTGAATTGAAATCAATGTGTCAAAGGGATATCTGCTTTCCATGTTCATAGTAGCATAATTCATAACAGGCAAGGTATAAAATAAACCTAAATGTCCATCCCTAGATGGGTGGGTAAGAAAATGTGGTATCTTATGCATGGTAGAATACTCTTCAGCCTTCAAAATGAACAGAATTCTATTATTTGAGACAACATAAATGAATCTGGAATATGATATTCTAAGGAAAATAAGTGAGGCACAGAAAGACAAATACTAAATGATCTCACTCAAATATATAATGTAAAAATGTTGAATTCATATAAGTAGATGATTCCAAGAGCTGTGTAGATAGAACATGAGGTTTGTGATCATTTTGGTTCTATTTACATGTATTGTTTTGAAACATTAGAGACAAAAGTCATGAAACGATAAACCACTAAGTGGCTAAATGATTTTTAACACTTGATACTCATAGCTGACCCGATAAAATGATTTGGAGTTCTCATAGGAATTTGTGTAGACCATCAGAACTACACAGTTTGCCTCAAAATTTGTTTTTCTTGTTATGTATCTTGATTTACATTTGTCTTTCTTGGTTTCAACTTCAGCCCTACTCTCTTTTTTCTTTAACTATCTTTTTATTCTCTCTGGATTCCATGAATATTTTGCATTTTAACTCCAGTATTTTTAAAACTTTTTAAATAGTGTTTAATATCTTGATCACATAATCTAAAAGCCAAGTTTACCTCTATAATAGAAAAACACTAAAACATGTTATTTTCTTCTATAAGTATATTTATTATATTTATTTGACCTTTTATAATACTTAACTTCTTATATAGTTAGAGTTTATAAAGAAATGATTCATTACTTTATAGAAATAAAATAAAGGGCAATTACTGAAAACTTTCTGTATACTAACAATAAAGTAGCTTTTGACTCTAAATAAATTAAGAAAAAAAGATAGTATAAAAGTTGTCTTAGTATATAAAATTGTCTTATGGGACAATGAACAAGAACTCAGTTACTCTTGCTCCAGACTTCTGATGAAGAAAACTGTGAGGTGGTAGTTTGGTATAATACATATACTTAAAATAATGAATATATATTTCTTTCTACTAAGCAGCATTTATATCTATGAGTGCACACACACACACATATACATACAGAGAGAGAGATAGTTTTGAGAAAAAATGTATAGAGTGATATATGTAACCATGCTCATTCATAGAGAAAATCACAAAAGAAATATAAGACAGATTTGAAATGGTGTGGTGATCAGAATAATAAGATGGCCCACAAGACAGATTCCTTGGACCTTGTCTACAAACTATGTTAAGGAGACATGGAAATATGATGGGCTATCACTCCTATAATTAGGGTACTAGGCAGTTAACTTTCATTTAATCTACAGAAGTGTGGCCCTGACCTATTCAAGTGAGTCCTTAAAATGATGAAAACCCACTTCAATTAAGATTCAAAGTCCATGAGGATGAGAGAGACTATGGAGGAAGCAAAGTAGCAAAGTCATAAACATGACTTTCAGTAGCTCAGACAATGTCATGCATAGCAGGTACCAGAAATTTATATCTCAGTTGCTGAAATTTCTCAACCAACCTCTCAATTTCAGTCCTGTGGGACAATGAACAGAGAACTCAGTCACCCATGTCTCAGATTTTTGATCTATAAAACGGTGAGATAATAAATAGATGGTGTCTGTTATAATATAATATTTTAAATAGAAGGAAGTATTTCTTATTTTTAAATTACAGAAATTTCACCTACCATATGAGAATTTAACTTAAAGATCTACCTTTTAGCATATTTTTAAGTGCAGAATACGATCTGGTTAATCAAAGGTAGTATGTTGTACAGCAGATCACTAAAATTTTATTCATTTTTTATAACTGAAACTTTATATAAACTTAAAATAATTCATCATTTTCCTTATCCCCCAGCCCCTGGAAGTATCAATTTTGTCCTTGCTTCTGTGACTTTAACTACTTTGGATGCCTCACAGAATTGGAAGCATGCACTTAAAACTGGCTTATTTGACTTACCATAATATCCTCAAAGTCATCCACGTCTCCACATATGGTAGGATTTCATACTTACTTAAGGTGGATGATATTCCACAGTGTGTATATACCCCAGGTTCTTTATCCCTTCATCCATCAATGGACATTTTCGTTGTCTCCACATCTTGTCTATAGAGTGCTGCAGTGAAAAAGGAGTACCACCATCTTTTTGAGATGTTAATTTAAATTCTTTTGGGTAAATACCCACTAGTAAGATTGCCGAATTATATGTGAGTCCTATTTTTAATTTCTTTGGAGAACCTTCATACTGTTTTCCACAATGGTTGCACCATTTTGGATTTACACCAACAGTGCACATGGGTTCCCAATTCCTCACATTCTAACCAACACTTGCCTTTTGTTTTTATAATGATAACCATTCTAACAGGTATGTTAGCTTACTTATTCATACAATGACTAGTAGTGAATATCTGCTGTGAAACAGGTAGTATTGTCAGTGGCAAGATATAGCAGTGAATAACATATTAATTCATGACCCTTTGGAGATAGCACACAATTGGATTTTCTTTTATTTATTTATTTTTTTGAGATGGAGTCTCACTCTCACACTTGGTAGAGTGCCATGGCTTTATTGTTCCCAGCAACCTCAAACCCTTGGGCTTGAGTAATCCTCTTGCCTCAGCCTCCCAAGTACTGGGACTACAGTCATGTACCACTACAATGACTAGTTTTTCTATTTTTAGTAGAGATGGGGTTTCACTCTTGCTTATGCTGGTCATGAAATCCTGAGCTCAAGTAATCCACCCTTCTTGGCTTCTGTGAGGGCCAGGACTACATTTGTAGGACTCAGTGAGCTCCTGAGCCAGGCCTTATTCAATTGGATTTTGATAATACTTTCTTTATATTTTGTTAGCCAATCAGACATAATTTTTTAGTGTTCTTGTTTAGATATGTTTATTTGATCAGAAAATCTGTATAAGCATGATATTAATTTATTGTACTTTATATATATTTGATTAAATATTTAAAGTAAAAATATGGAGAAAGTTATAAATGATCAGCATTCTGCATAAATCCTTTACTTTGTTATAAAGCTTTAAATTATCTTTTTTATACTGATTCTCTAATATATTTCTATAATTTATATTAAAGTAAGGAAATGTACATTCCAAGTGTAACCAAATTTAAAACAAATGGATGAGGCACCATCTAATCTGTTGGGAGCTAGGCTAGAACAAAAATGCAGAGGAAAAGCTAATTCATTTTCTCTTCTGGAGCCGAGATACCCTCTTCTCCTGCCTTTGCCATTAACATTCAGCTTCTCTGAACTTTGGACACTGGAACTTGCACCAACTGGGTTCCCAGGTTTCCAGGCCTTCGACCTCACATTGAGTTACACCTTGGACTCCTTTGGTTCTCTGGCCTACAGTCTTGGCCTGAGCCTTGAAATCGGCTTCTCTCAATCTCCCTCTTGCAAAAACCTTGTGACTTAGTTCAAGCTGTGTATGAGCCAATTCTCATAATGAATCCTTGCTTATATATTTATCAATCTGTATCTACCCATATCTGTTTCTTTATCTTTATGTACATCTATCTTTTGAGTTATGTTTCTCTGGAGAACTCTAATATGTATGCATATTTTGACACTTATATCAATGATTTTCTGTACCTAAAAATATTTTAGTAAACACTTACATTAGTCATATTTTCTACAAATACTAGCTTAGTGGAATTCCTCTTTAACTATATAGTGAATTCCAAGAAGACCTACAATCTGAGATGCAAATGTATTATAATCCACAATTCACTAAAATATTCAAACAATATTTTTAATCTGATGGACTAAAAAAAGTGTTTGATATATTTTGTTTTACTACTGAATTGTAAAAAATGTAATAGGAATCTGTAGTACCCTATAGCTAAATCTTTATACACTTTAGGTAATGTAAGTAAAGAGGTAGAGATCAAGAAATACCAAAAGACCTTTTGAAGTTGTTTTCTTTATTCATTATCACATACAGAGCTAGAGTTGTAAAGAGAAGAAATACTTAGCATGCTTTTCACCTACCATAATAAAAGTAACACACAGTCATGCATTGCTTATCAATAAGTATATGTTCTGAGTGATGTATCATTGGGTGATTTCTTTGTTGTGTGAACATTATACAGTGTATTTATACGAACAGATGGCATAGCCTAGTACACACATATTTGTACTCAGCAATGGCTAAATGCTCCAAGGGTCTAACCTATTGGCACTAGGATACACACTTGTACTGCTATAGTTACTGTAGTAAATCCTGTAGGCAATTGTAACATTAATGTATGTTATATTTTGCATATCTAAACAAATCTAAACACAGAACTGCTACAGTAAAAAATATGTTATAAAAAATAAAAAATGATATACCCGTGTGGGCACTTACCATGAGAATGGAGCTTATAGCACTGGCCGTTGATCTGGCTGAGTCAGTGACAGAGTGGTGAGTGAATCTGGAGGCCTCAGACATTACTATATACCTAGGCTACACTAAATTCATACAAAAATAATTTTCTGTCTTCAATAATACATTAATCTCTCTTTAATAGTTCCAGCTATTTTTTCAAAGGCTAAGGTGCTGGCTTGACACCTGTAGCACAGTGGTTACAGTGCTGGCCACAAGCTCTGAGGCTGGCAGGTTCGAACCTAGCCCGGGCCTGCTAAACAGTAATGACAACCGCAAAAACAACAACAAAATAGCCGGGCGTGGTGACAGGCGCCTGTAGTCCCAGCTACTTGGGAGGTTGAGGTCAAAGAATCTCTTAAGCCCAAGAGTTTGAGGTTGCTGTGAGCTGTGATGCCACAGCACTCTACGAAGGGTAACATAGTGAAACTCATCTCAAAAAAAAAAAAAAAATGCTAAGGTGCCATATTTTGGGATAATGGTTCCTGAACACCATCACTGGTATCTGACAAGGTAAGTTGGATTGTAGGGTGAAATCATGTAATGCATATTTTGTCCTATGCTGAAATAATGACTGTGCCACTTAATAATGAACAAACTCTGTATTGAGTAACTGAGATCTGTGGTTGTAGGACAGTTATGGAGGGACACTAACAGGAAGCTTTACGAGCCTCCTTGAACTGCTGTTGACGACAAATGCTCCAGTGGAAACCAGTTCACCATTTGGGTTCTTGGCACAAAGCTGCGACAAGACTAGGCACTTCATTGTGTGTTCTCATGACAAGCCCAGGATCACAAAGCATTTTGTTATTTTCCTAAGAAATTCAGTAATTTCTCTTCAGTCATTATATTAAATGGATGTAGAATTTTCTTAACTCTCATCATACCCTTTTGTTTAAAATAGTATTTTTGTTTGTTTGTTTTAGGTAAAGCAATAGTTCTCAGCAATAGCCATTACCAAAGCACAACTTGAACGTTCATCAGAAGTTCTAGGATAGTTGATATCCAGAAAAATAATATATTTAACATAAAGCTTCATTTATTTGTACTTTTCCCTAAACCATTATTGAATCAAAAATTTCCAAATTAAACATAAAAAGTCTAGGAATATGTCATTCATTATAAATTTAATTCTGATAATTAGGCAGTTTTTGTAATTTCACAGAAGCAGTAAGTAAAACAAAAATTATGAGTAGAATATTAAAAAGTTACTTTTGTTCTACTAATCAAGTTTTCTCTGTCACTTCAGGGCAACATACACATCAGTGGTTCTCAGTTTTCATAGAACAAAAGAATTATAGTCCATACTTAAAATGCAGTAAATTCTACCATCACTCTAAAAAAATTGATTCAATATGTCTGACAAGGGACAGAGGTGAAAAAGTAGAACATGTTTTAAGATATATCCCAGGGAATTCTGATAGTGTTACTTTTGAACTCCCAATTTGAATGATGTAAGAAATCTTTGGTTGGTGAGGAAGAAAAACCAGATAAGAAAAAGTAGCAATGAGTCGGTAAATATTAAGGTTATTTCCAGAAATTTGAATCAAAATGTCTTATATTCAAATTTCACTAATTGGTTAAGAAGTATATTTCAAATGCAAGAGAGCACACCAAAAAGCACATGAACATTTTAAATAGCAATAAATTTTTTAATCTTTAATATATTATTTCCCCTACTAATGTCCTTGTTCAGCGCAAATTCTTAGAAAACACAAGCTGTATATGTTCATTAAAATAATTTCTACTTTTTCAAATAAAAGGAGCAAATTATAAATAAAAATATGCTTTAGACTCTGGTGCATCTAAAATTGTTATTTCCATTGCTTAAAATCATAAATTTTGTTAGACATTTGCATGAGTGGTTATAGCTTGCAGCTGATTAAAATTCTAACCTTAAATAGTTGTACCTCTTCACCATTATGGATTAATCACATCCTAGAATGTTTTATCAAATATGTAGTTTCTGCCTCATATGAGAATTCCCGATAGCAGGAGCTTCTAATTTACCTTTAAATCCATTACATTATCTTGCATAGAATTTTGTAAAAATAGTATAGAATAATATAGTATACAATAATATAATATCATTAATAATAAATAAAATAAATATTTCTACATATAATAATCAAAGAAATCTTTAATATTTGAAAAAAAAAAGTTTAACCTAATAAAAATTTAAATTTTCTTTGATTTTTTTTTTTTAAGACAGAGTCTCACTTTGTTACCCTCTATAGGGTGCTGTGGTGTCACAGCTCACAGAATTGCTTGGGCTCAAGCAATTCTCTATCCTCACAGCCTCCCGAGTAGCTGGGACTATAGGCACCCACCACAACACCTGGCTATTTTTAGAGATGAGGTCTTGCTCTGGCTTAGGCTGGTCTCAAACCCATAAGCTTAGGCAATCTACCTGTCTCGGATGACAGGATTACCCAATCTAAATTTTCTTTGATTTTAAATAAGTAGAGAAAAAAATTTCCAGGGGATCTAATGATATTGGAGGTACTTTTTACTTTTTTAGAAGTATACATTATTGTGTATAGGTGAAATTTACAATATTTTATTAAGGGACATACATAGATAATAAAATGTTTTTCAATGGTTAATATACATCCATCATCTCATATAATTGCTTTTTGTCTTAAGATATAGCTAAAATTTACTTATTTCACAAAATCCCTAACGTAATACAATTGTATTAATTATAGTCATGATGTTGTAGATCACTGGATCTCTAGGCTTATACCTGATGTATATAAAATAGCAAACTCAATGCTATCATCAGTTAGTCTTAGTCTTGTGTTTGCAGATACCTCTAACTTTATACTTACAAGGAAGCATAATGAGGCCAGGTGTGGTAGCTTGCCCCTGTAATCCCAGCACTTTGGGAGCCAAGGTGGGTGGATTGCCTGAGCTCACAAGTTCGAGACCAGCCTGAGCCAGAGTGAGACTGCATCTCTACAAATAGGTGGGCATTGTGCTGGGTGCCTGTGGCCCCCGCTACTGGGAGGCTGAGGCAAGAGAATTGCTTGAGGCCAAGAATTTGAGCTGTGAGCTATGACACCATGGCACTCTACCAAGGGCAACAAAGTGACATCTGTCTCCAAAAACAAAGAAGCAAAACATTAAGCATAAGGACAGGATTAAAGAGCGAGAATATTTTTGTTTTATGTCATTTACTGTGATTTATTTACCTGGCCATATTAATGGCAGATATTGACAATTTCAAATCTCTAAAATTCAGAGATGTTCAGACAAGCCATGATGAAATATGCCCATCAATTTTCACCAATCATGAACTGATATGATAAGTATAATCCAACTTCAGAAAGGAAAGCAGATAATGTCTCCACCACTAGACAGACATCATAAACTGGGGCTTACACAGCAGAAGTCTCAGGCTCACCTCGAGAAAGACCAGAAGTACTATATCCCAACACCATCATTTTTAGAGCACCTGAAGAAAATCAGACTGATATTACTTGAGAACTAATTTGTATGTCTGCCACCCTATATGAGTTAAACAGGCATGTCTGTATGACACTAGTGTCCAGATTGAAAAATGAGAAAATCCATGTGACAATTAACTTGCAGGAAGTAGAAATCCAACACACTTGTGTTATCAGCGACGTGGCCGTCTTTCTTGATATTGTGTAGACAATTGATCCTGACAGAACATTTTGAGCTACTCTTCGTGAGGCTGCACAAGCATTTTTCAAAGAACCAAAGACCTGGAATCTTTTGGCATATTTCTGGAATATATCATGTTCCCGAGTGGTTAAAGAAATGACAAAGATTCTCTAAGCAAATTTTAGTCAGGCCATTTTTAAGGCCATTTTTAACTACGCCTTGTTCTTGTCCTCAGGCCTGAACAGTTCAGTTTTAGCAAGAATCCTGATAAGTCAGTGACATGAAAATCTGCCACACTCAATGTCTGATCTCCCACAATATCTAAATAATTTCCTCATCTCCACCATCCCCAGGAGATTTCTAATCACCCTGGCCTGTCTTCAGTTAGAATCCTGTTAAGTCAGTTTGGCAAAAATTCTTTCTACACTGGGTGTCTTCTCTTACATCAAGTTATAGTAGCTCTGCTTTATCTGCTGAAGACAATTTCAAAGACCCCCAGTGGCTGCCTGAGACTGCAGATAGTGACACGCCCAGTCTGTACTACCTGTACGTACACCCCTAGCACATGTGTGGCCGGATCTTTGCAGTTTGAGGTGCAACATGTCTCAAGGGATAGCAAGTGGTTTTCTTTCATAGACACCTGTATAAGGCTAACTTTCAGCTAGTAGAGTGCCCATCATCAGAATCGTGTTAATTATTTTACCCCCAAAGGTAATTTTTATCCTTGATCCCTTTCCACCTTCCCCTCTCCTTGTTTTTGGATGTCTCTTTCTTGTCACTGTGCCCATCATTTAGTTCCCAATTATCAGATGGTACATGTGACTGGTTTTCCACCCCTGAGATACTTTATTTAGGAAAACTGTATCCAGTTCCATCCTACTTACTACAAAAGACATGATGTTGTTCCTTTAATGACTGAGCAATACTTCATTTGTGAATTGATAGGCATGTAAGTTGATTCCACATCTTTGCAACTATGAGTTATGCTTCAGTGAACATTCGAGTTCGGGCGTATTTTTGGTAAAATGATTTTTTTTCTTTGGGTAGAGACCCAGACAGGGATTGCTAGATGTAATGGGAAGTCTCCATTTGTTTCTTTGAGGAACCTGCATATTGTTTTCTGTAGAAGTTGTTTACTAATTTCCAGTCTCACCAACAGTGCATAAACATTCCTTTCTCTCTGAAATCCGTGCCAACATCCACTATTTTTTTTTTTTTTTTTGTAGAGACAGGGTCTCACTGTACTGCCCTCCGGTAGAGTGCCGTGGCGTCACATGGCTCACAGCAACCTCTAACTCTTGGGCTTACGCGATTCTTTTGCCTCAGCCTCTTGAGCAGCTGGGACTACAGGCGCCGCCACAACGCCCGGCTATTTTTTTGTTGCAGTTTGGCCGGGGCTGGGTCCGAACCCGCCACCCTCGGCATATGGGGCCGGCGCCCTACTCACTGAGCCACAGGCACCGCCCAACATCCACTATTTTCTAACTTTTCAGTAATGACCATTCTGACTGAGGTAAGCTGGTAGCTCACTGTGGTTTTTATTTGCATTTACTGGATGAATAATGACATTTAGCACTTTTTCCTATGGTTCTTGGCCATTTGTCTCACTTCTTTTGAAAAATCTCTGTTCATGGCTTTTGTCCATTTTTAATGGAGCTGTTTGCGTGTGTTCATGTTGACTTGAGTTTTTTGTAGATTTTGGATATTAGCCCTTTATCAGATGTGTAGTTTGCAGATCTTTTATCTCATTCCGTAAGTTGTCCACTACCTCTATTGATTATTTTCTTTGCTGTTCAGCAGACTCTTGATTTCTGTTTCCTTCTTCACACTTTCACTGATAGAAGATCTTACAGTAGATCTCAACAACCTCAGTCTATGACATTTTCCCCTTCAAAATTAAATAGAGAACTTTACCTTTTCACTTAGGCAGTTTACAGCTTCACTTTGGCATATCTAAATCATCGGCATCAGCATTCTTGTACTTGGGGGCCATTATCAAGTAAAATAAGGATTACGTGGAAACAAGCACTGTGACATTGTGACAGTTGATCTGATAATGGAGAAAGCTATTGAGTGACAAACAGTGAGGGATCAGAGACAACACGGATATGCTGGCCAAACAGGATTCTCAACCCCGACGGTATGGATGAGATGGCGTGGGATTACAGATAACTATAACTGTGGAAAGTACAATGGAGGCTGGAAGTGTGTTTAATATTTCATTCACTGACAAATCTTTCCTCCTCCACCTTCCCAACCTGTTCCTTAGCTAGAAATCCCCACTCATCATTGCTGTATTTGGAATTAAGGCCAACTCTATGTTGCGGTCTCCCCACACTTTTACAGTAAGTACTAATTTTAACCTGTTTTTTATGATTTCAACTACTATCTAGGTCTATATTTTTCTTAACAGAGGAAGAGAAAATTTTATTAAAGCCTATTGCCACATTGGAGAGAAATCAAATACAAATCCACATGAAATAAAAGGTGGGAGACTTTTTAAAGCGCTGGGTAATGTGTAGTGAATGATGTTGTGGGGTTGGTCAATGTGATGAGATTGCCTGTTTTTGCTGATGGGCACTTATGCAAATCATGCTCTGATCCTCCCACAGACTGTGAGATGGGTGCTTTCTCTTTATGGATGACTATAGTTCGAAGAGATGGCTCCTAGGTCCTTTCTTAAAATTATTTTCATTCTTTTTTTAAAATTTCATATTAATATGAGGGTACAAATGTTTAGGTTACATTGTTTGCATTCGTTAGGTAAAGTCTATTTGTAGTTGAGCCCTTCACCCCGGAGTTACATTGGACCCATTAGGTGAGCACACACCAATTGCCTGCTCTTGTCCCCTGTCTCCACCACTTGAGTTTGGGTTTTTCTTTCATATGGGCATGTAGTTGTTCATCTACTAGCTTTATATTAGCATTGAGTACAGGAGGTGGAGGGGAAGGGGGTTGAGGTCCTCTAACTGAATGAGCATGGGATGGGCGTGTTTGGCTCAACTTTTTTGTGTGGGATATAATTATGAGAGGGACTCTACCTAACAAAATCAAATAGTTTGACCTGGTTGTTTGTACCCTAACATACTCAAAATAAATTTACTTTTCAAAATAAAGAAAGAAAGGAAGAAAGAGGAAGGAAGGAAGGAAGGAAGGAAGGAAGGAAGGAAGGAAGGAAGGAAGGAAGGAAGACAGAAAGGAAGAAAGACTCCCCAATTCCACACTAATAATGCTGACTGAGAGTTTATCTTCCCAGGGTTAGAAAAGAAACAAGACAAGATGGTTCATTTACCTACCCAAGGACAATTACATAATTGATTCTTTTTTTAGTCCAATTTTCTCTTAATTTACCTTTTCTTTTGTGAAATATAGATTTCCTGGTCCTTACAGCAATGTAATTATCTGTCTCACTACTCCATCTGGCTCCTCCTTAACCATCCTATATGTCTTCTTCACTACAAATACTGAGTTCCAAAATCCTACTTAGGAAAAAACAGATGCTTCTGTGGCTTGTGTTTTTCCTAGGCACATCCTACAACTTTAGCTTAATAAAATCCCTTTGATTGAAAAGCGTTAGATTTTTGCTTCAATCACTTATCTTGGGTTGTCACATACTACAACATTACATAAACATAATTAAGCATTCTTTACAAATGTTGAAAGAAATAACATTTCAATGAAGAATAAAACAGAAAAATAGTATACAATGGTAATTAAAAACGTAAGGGTGAGATACAGTTTTTTGTACTGCAAAACTGTCCTTGATTTACCACTTGTATCACCTACAGAAAGTTCCTCAAGTTTTCTGGAACTTATTTCTCATCTTTCTATTTTTAACAAAATTCATATTTTATTTTGGAAGAGGTACTTGGAAAAGAGGGCATCAATAGCTTGGCTTCTTTCAGAAGCACCTATATGTTCAAACAAATCCTATTTAGTATTGAAGGGCCCGGCGGTGAATCCTAACCCTGTGGTGGGGCAGAGGAGAAAGCGGCTACAGTTTTAAAAGACCATTTTTTTTCTCTCTAGTTCTAAATGAGTAATTGACCTTGGGTCTTCTGTGGAATGCCAGCACCTTATCTCAAAACTACTTGTAACACAGCAACCACAGTTATTTTTTTCAGCCAGAAAAAAATATTTTTTAACAAACTTTGTAGTAACTCTTTAATTGCTGGAAAGAGAGGGTTTTGACTGCAACACTACAGTGTTAACTAACACCCACCCAGACATGTTAAGGGCAATGGGAGATATAGGGGATGTAAGAGAGAGAGAAGATAAAAAGGCTAGTTAGCAGGGTGGGGGGGGGGCAGAGATCTTTCACCAGGGGCTGAGAGATTCTCAGCGGCAGCTCCCTGGGTGAAAGTTGGCCCTGGTGCCCCAGCTACAACCAGTGAGGGCCTGCCCTCCCGAGTCTCATAGCCTCTAGGCGGGATCAGTTCCAGATAGAGCCAGCCAATCCAACATGCACTCCTTTGTTCTCACAGCCTCAAAGTAGGGCCAGTCCGGGATAGAGCCAGCCAATCCTAAATCTCCTAAGTTACCTCAGTCCCTGTGCAGACCAACCCCTCAACTTGGTCCTGGTTTCCCGCTGGGAAATTTCCCCTGCATTTTGTTGCAACCCCAAATGCATCATGCCAAAGAGTATAAAACCTTCCATCATTTCTACCTGGGGGTCGTCCCCTCTGAGCAGAGTTCTGCTGGAGGTACAGCCCGAGCATGCTTGAATAAAGTCACTCCTTTGTTTTTTGAGTGTGTGTCTGGTGATCTCCTAGAGGCAGAATTTGGTCTTAACAGTATCGCTTATGCAATTTGAATAATTCCACTGAAGAAATACTCTTTCTTGTAATAACATGCAAAATATATAGGATCTAAAACTTATTTTTAAGTGATATCATTCATTCACAATACTTTGTTTTAAATCAAACATTGAAAGAACTTCATGACGATTGTCATATAAATTCTATTTGTCAGAATCCTTAAAATTCCTATTAGCATATTTTCTTCTCCAACAAAATTATCATATTGCTTTTTGTCAAGAGTATTTCAATTGTGAATCGCTTTAAAGTAAATAATTAGCCTGATGCCTTTTGCTGAGATGCCCTTGATAGGAACAGGCTCTTTCTTTCTGTCTTTCTCAATGCTGCTACACAGGTGAGATGAATTTAGTCCTCAAATCTGCATGAAATCTAAATTTGTAGTGTAAATACTTAAGGAATCGTTTCCCCCTTTCTATCCAGATTGTGGCTGAAGCAAGTCTTTTTTCTTGCTGTCTCTGTTTCCTCAGAGTTACCCCCCTCACCTTTTCTGATTCATGCTTTTATAGCCCTGTGGTGATATAGAAAAGTGTGAGACTTTCAGTCTGTTTTCCCCTCTTCTGTAGGCAGTAGATGTTTCCTGCTAACCCCATAAAGTTATTCAAAGGGATTCTCTAAATTAGCAGAGGTATTCCTATTTCCTGGGGGAATTTCTGATTTATATAATAGCTTTTATGTATGGAGATATACTTCATTTCAGTATCAGAGACTGATCTGCCTTCGTTAATTATAGGCTCAAAAATGCCCTTAAATGATTTTTTTCTATATTTTACTAAGCATTTTCATAAATTTCAAAAAAAAACAGATTTGGATATATGTCTGTTTTATTATTAGAATTGAAATTCTCGAGATTTATTTTATTTTATTTTATTTATCTATACAAATCTGTAAGAGTGGACCAGTATGGTGCTCTAAGTCAATAGAAATTTACTCTAGAATATCTATAGTTCTATAGCTTCATCTCAAGAAATTACTGTTTACCTTGTAAAATTAATGAGCTGAGAAAGCTGTCTCAAATTCCTTTAAATAGGAAAACTTAATTATTTTGCAAAGAAACCCCTAATTGCTTTGTTTTGTGATTTTCTCCCTTATTTGATAGGTGTTCTTAGCACCAATAAAAGTTAAGATGTTTAAGCACACATTAGTATCATTCGTTTTCTTAATGCCATAGTTGGAATGTTTGCCCCCTCCAAAACTCATGTTGAAATTTAGCTGCCTTTGCAGCAGTACTAAGGGAGGGGACCTTTAATAACTGAATAGACTATGAGGGGCTATGACCTCAAGGTGGTATTGCCTTTAACCAAGGTCTTTAGGGCGTGAGTCCTCACTCTTGGGTTTTCTGGTGTTCTGTTGGGTGAGGAACAGTGTTGTTCTCATCTGGAGGACAGAGTGTTCAAGGTGCCATTATGGAAGGATGAATTGGCCCTTACTAGACATCAATCTCAATAAGACCTTGATATTGGAAATGTCCCATCCTCCAGAATTGTGGGCCCATGAAATTGTTTTTATTATGAATATTTCTGCGATATTCCATTACAGCCATACAGACTATGTGTGTATGTATGTGTGTGTGTGTGTGTATGCTTGTGTTTATCCATGTTATTTAATACTTGCTACATTCAAAACAATTTGTCATATTGGGTAAATATATAATTGATCTCTGCGTTTCCAACTTATAGTATGTTATATATGTTGACTTGAGGTTTTAGTTTATAGAAAAGTCTTATAATTTGTAAGCAATATTTCATTGTGTTGTTAAATTTAGTGCTCATAATCTAGAGTGCTCAAAATTACTGAATTAATATGTTAATCAATACTAAATAAGATTTGATTTGTATTAAACACTTGAATCACAGAAAGTAAAGCTAAATGTATCAAAGAAAATTCGTTGTTGTTCACAAAGTTAAGATCTTAAAAATGAGTGAAAACTGAAGAAATGATAGTGAAGATGTGTAGAATTTCCAGTTGATTTCAAATGCTGACAAATATGTGAGCTTCTTCTCCCTGGATCTGTGGCCAGTGCTCATGGGTTTTGTAACTACACACAACATATGAATGAAATCTCTATGATGATTTTCAGGAGATGGAGAGGAAAACAAATAGATGTATTTGGATTCATCTTAGCCATGTATACATTAAAGACTAAAAATCAGAAGAAGATTTACTGCAGATTCCATCACTACTGGCTTAACTACTCTTGAATTGCCATGTTTTAAATTTAATCCAACATCTTAAACTCTACTCTCTGTACCGTAGCATATAATTGAATTATTATTTGATTTTTAAGATTTATTTATTTGAAATGTTTTTGGTAAAAATTTAACAGTAAAGATATATAAATCATGTTGTGTGTTTTATTGACCTTAAACCCTAAATTGGATTCTGTTCTAGAAATAAAAGGTAATTCATCTTCCATTTCAAGCTAGTCCAAAAGATTGAATTGTGTTAAATGATGTGCTGCACTTTCTCTGATGTTCATTATTGCCTGATATAAATTTTGCTGAGATGAACAAACTCACTTACAGAAACTCTGTATGTTATTTTCACTTATTGGGCCAAAACTTGAAGTTATCTATGAAGTGTGGGATACAAAGTCTTAAAAACTGAAAAATATTTGGTATACAGAGATCTAAATGCTCTAGACCATGGCTGTCAATTATTTGCTAATTTTATTTATGGAAACAACTTGTAGGCTGAAATTTTTTATTTTAATGGGCACCAGGGAACCTGATACCACATTTATTTGCAATTTTTTATTTGACAAATTAGATTTATAAAAATTTCTGAAGTATTTACTTAACTTTCTTCATAAACCAAAATATGCCTACTATCTACTCTAGAAAATTTTTACAGAAACAAAATGAAAAAGAAACATACACAGACGTTCATACAAACACATACATATATACATGTGTGTAATAGTGTGCCATTAATTGCAATTATATTTTTCCTTCACTACTCAAAACTGACATTAATTTAGACCAGAATAATTGTAATATTTAAAAATGCTTTACCTACATGTCTAAGTGTTAAGTTAGATTATATCATTAGAATACAAATAGTGCATATATTTATTAAAAATAAATTACACAGCATTTTTATTAATAATTGTTGGAAATTATGTTTGAGGTAGTGTTTTTTTTTTTTTTGAGGTGCTGTGGAGAGTTATTTATTAAATGCCCCCAAATTTATAACTGCACAATATGTGGTCCAAGAAGGAATATCTAAAATGTTAATGTTGACATGTTAATTATACTTCTGAAATATAAGCAGAAAAAACTAAATCTCTAAGCAATGCTCCACGTTGAAAAATGCCCTCTGTTTTTCCAAAGTAAAGAAAATTCATAAAGAGACTTTTGACTGCTGCAAGCTGCTACAGACTGTCATTAACTTCATATTTTTCTTTGTTGAATATCCTTTTTTACTGTTGTTTCGGTCACTATAGGGTTAGTATATGGATTTTAAGTATCAAGTAATTTATTATCTAACTTTTCTTAGTAAATTTAATTGCTTGATTTAAAAACAAAATGTGCTCAATATTAATGGCTGAATTAACAGCAGAGATTCAGTGGAGTAGATGGGAATAAGGATTTGGGGGTAATAAATCTGTCCTATGCTGATCTAAATCAAAAGAACACATAAGTACAAGGTATTTTTAAAAAGTGAAACACTACAGCAAAGCCATTGCATATTCCCCGTTTTTATCCCATCTAGCCAGATAAATAAGAATGTTCCCACTGTTTTGAGTCTTTTCATTTAAGATGTTCATTTAATAGAATTAAAACATCTCATTTTTAAGAAAGTACAATGTAGTGGAATGCCACTTGTAATAACTTAAAACTTACAGCAGTAAAGCTCTTTGTGCTCACATAGTTTAAAAATCACACAATAAAAACAAAGCTGAGTCCAATAACTAATTTTATACCTGGGCTACAGCCATATACTTAAATAACATTTCCATCTGTTCCAGCCTCTAAAAGTTGTTCGAGTTAAGCAATGACAATTCAGCTCATTAACACATACTTAAAACCTTCCTTCTAATAGGTCCCCAACCTGGCAATGTCCCTCTTATTACCACCATAGATTGATATTTGAACTGTATGTTGTTTCCATTGAAATGTCACTATTTTTATGAAACTTATTCCATCTATAAGAACTTTCAATTTAGAATACCATGTGAGGATCTAAATAATGTAATAATGGAAATACTAATAAACAGAAAATATACAAAAATAAAGTCAAATATACAAAATAAAGTCAAAAATAAAGATCCCGTTGAAATGTTACAGAATACAATTAAATAATTCATTACAGATGAACACTGATTTCCTTGAATGTATAAGATGTTATTTGTGTGTGTGTGTGTGTGTGTGTGTGTGTGTGTGTGTGTGTGTGTGTCCAGGGGTCAAAGTTTGCCACTTTTTGCCTCCTTCTCCATTTGTACACTGCCTGGAGCAGGGAAGGAACAGGAGGTGATGTTACTCTGGCACAGGAGAAGACAGGCCACAAAGTTTTTAATGTCCTGTCAGGCCTACTGTCTCCTGTGTAATAAATTTGTAAGTGGACTAATTAGATCATAAACTGGTGTGGCAAAGTTGTCTTTTTCTGTACAAAGGAGCAAGATCTTATTGTTGGCCTCCACTGAAAGACTGTGAATAAGAAATAAGCAATATCTACCAATTATTGTGTATGTATTAATGGTAATTTAAATTACTACTTGTAATTTTGGAAGAATTTATGTAAGTCAAGTTCACAAATTCAGCTGTACATGTGGTGAGGGTAATTGCCTTTTTTTTCCAGGTTTCTGCTGACAATCTTAGATAATAAATGATTGTAGGGGAAAGACCTACAGCATGAAAAAATTGAAACCACATACATTTGGCAATTGTGAAGAAAAGAGTCATTAAATAAAAACTGGTGTTAAAATTATTCCATATATTGCTGATATTATCTAAAACTGAAATTGTGAGCCAACAATATTAAATATAATAGAGTCATTTATTTACATTAATATTTTAGTGACAGGATATATATAACCTTCTTTGTCATTTCCAAACGACTGCTTAAGTTGTTCAGATAGTTTAGAAGTAAAATAATTACAACTTGTAGTTGAGTTGTTATTTTTTTACTTACAAATTACACTGTATTTTTTAAGTATAATGTTTATTCAAATAAACAAATGTAAGCATGTTCAAAGACACAAGGAAAGAAGTTTAGATAAATATAAAATGGGTAAAAAGTTCATGAAAAATTACTGGACTTTATTATAGGTAAAGATTTCAAATGGTAGAGTTTGACATGCATAGAAACCTTTTTTTCTTTTTTTTTAAAGATGATCGAAATGGCCATCAACCCATGAATGGATTAACAAACTGTGGCATATTGTATAACACAGGGTACTATTCAGACATAAGAAAAGATGGAGACTTTACATCTTTCCCTGGATGGGATTGAAACACATTCTTCTTAGTAAAGTATCAAAGTATTTCAAGAATGGAAAAAAAATCCACTGTACTCAATTCTAATATGAAACCAATATATGAAACCAGTAACAACTGCAAGTCCACACTAAAGATAAAACACAAATACAGTCTAGCGAGGGGGAAGGGAGAGATGGGAGAAGGGAGGACGGAAGAGACAGGGCAATTGGAAAGGGAGGGAAGGCACTTGGGAGGAATCTCACCAATGTGCACGATGTGAGGGTGTTCAGCACGCCTCCTGGGCAAAGGGCTGAACTACAACTAGAACTTTACCTTAGAACTGAAAACAACGTAATCTAAAAATTTGTGTGTACCCTCATAGTAGTAATTTGAAATAAAAAAGAAAACAAACAATAATTTCATTATTGTATGATTTTATTCACATATTTGTTTTAGCTCACAAAATTTATATGACTTTGATTTATTCTAAAATACATACTTATTTCAATGGTCCTAGCATATTGATACTGTTAAACAAAATTAATGAGAAGCTATTGTTTTGGACTGAGCTCCTACACCAGACCCCAACAGACAAAATCAAAATGGAGTCACTCATGCCAACTGCCATGTAATCCAACTGAAGCTTTAAGAAGCAGATAAAGCTCCAGACAGAACAATTTTTCCTGAAAAGAGGAGATTCAAAGCCACCAATTGAAAGAAACCCAGCGAAGCTGAACCATTGTAATAAGAAATTTCCATCTGCTTTAACTTTTAGTTAGATATCATCTTTAAGTAATCTGATCTTAACTAATCTATTTGAATTGATTATACTATTTCTTCACCCCCAGCTTACAACAACCGTTCTGCCACGCCCAGAGGAACACTGGTTCTGTTTTGTAGAATGATATGCTGTCCGGTTTTAGAATTTGTATAAAAACCATTCAGATTTTTAAATGTGTCAAAATTTTATTCACAATACATCGCAAAGGTTATCAACTATAACGTCTGCAAATATACTGTATTTGAAACCATAGATCAAGCGAATGATTTGATTACGTTGTTCATTTCCTAACTTGAAGTCTACATATCTTTTCTTCTTCTTCTCCTCCTTAAATCTGCTTTCCCTCCTAGTTCTCCTTCTGACTTATTTGCTATCAATACAAGTCACGACACTTAGTTTTCAGAATTATTTAAGAATCTTCAGGCTAACATAACCCTGTTTCAATGAAAATGTTAAATAACTATGTAAAATTTAAATAAGAGTAGTTGAAATAAATAAACCCTTGTAGATGAACTTAGCCATATGTTTATGTATCCCAAACTACATTTCAGAATATTTTAATCTTATTTGTGTTGACTCATTTTCTGTAGGAATAGAACCACCAGGCCCTTCTTTGAGAAAGAAGAAAGGATAAAAAGTGAACTCGTCCTGTCGCGAGAGATGCTGGCGGTGATGAGCCTGGTTTTCTCGAAGGGAGTCTGCTTTGATTCCACAGTTATTTGTTCTTTTCCTATCATTGCTCATGTCTAACTCTTTTTGATTGTTTGATAATACATATTAATTAATCTGAACAAGTTAAGATGCCGTTGTGAAAACCACATGGAAAGGAAAGCCAGGCAAGCAAATGAATCGTTCATAGCCTGCCTTGGAGAGGGAACAGATGCTTTAATTAAAATTGACTGCGAGATAAATTAGCCTATGGTATAATTTAATAAATAGACATTGATAGAAAAATTATAATAAAAATAGTTACTTGACCAGTATTGCTTTTCTTGTTTATTGCAACAAAGACTGCATTAACATCAAGGTCGTTCTTTATAATCTTTTGGTTAAAAAAAAAAAAAAAAAAAGTAGAGTTAATTTTTCTTCCTCACCATGTGCTTCCCTGTTTATCAGCTTCGCAGAAACTCTGTCAGATTTATCCTCCACTTATTTGTACAGTCAGTAAATGTTCAGTTATCTTTCTGACGTGAGAGGATAAACAAAAGAAACCACTAATGCTAATAATGTCTGTGAAAAGATGACAGAAAAAGTAGTTTTCCCTAACTGTTCATTTTCATTTACATTTTATTTCATTGAAAGTAGAAATCATGCTATCATTTATAGGAACTTTGTGCTTTTCTCAGACAGCAGAGGAGAGAGAATGAAGCTACAGAGAGAAAGAGAGAGAGAGGAAGTAGAATCTGTTCTTTTTAAGGAAACACTTATCAAGAGATGTTTCATTTGGGTGGCAAAAAATGGAAAAATATATCATGGTGGAATAAATGTTTATATGTAAATAACAAGTGAATTAAAATTTTATTTGAATTTTGGAATTAGTGTTACTATGAAAACTTTACCAGGAGGTCTTTAGAATATTATCCAGAATAGATGTTTACCTATTAAGTCAGCTGCGCCTGTGGCTCAATGAGTAGGGCGCCTGCCCCATATGCCGAGGGTGGCGGGTTCAGACCCAGCCCCGGCCAAACTGCAACAGAAAAATAGCCGGGCGTTGTGGAGGGCAACTGTAGTCCCAGCTGCTCGGGAGGCTGAGGCAGGAGAATCGCGTAAGCCCAAGAGTTAGAGGTTGCTGTGAGCTGTGATGCCACGGCACTCTACCTGAGGGCGGTACAGAGAGACTCTGTCTCTACAAAAAAAAAAAAAAAAAAAAAAAAGGATGATTTATATTAGAAGGGAATTTTGGTTATTTTGGAAGGAAGTTTAGAAGGTCTATAACTGTTTCTATAATACTTTACATATTTTATATCTAATCTCCCCTCTTTAGAATTGGCCAACTCAATACCCTTTCTATGTCAACGTTCAGGTGGTTTTTCACGTCTACTTTTATTTACCTTTTCCCCTAACACCCACCTCTTTTGCGCGTGTCAATTTTTATATGTAGCTTTACCATTATTAATAAAATATGTTTTTAAAGTTTTTAGAAAGTGCTTTACTTTTTTGCATTCAAAAGAAACCCCAGAGCACTCCAAAGATGGCTTTTAGGATTTAGAGAATTCTTGATAATTTTTACACAATATTTAGTACTTTGAACAAGATTTACTACATTAAACTAAACTGTTTCTGGCCCAAAACAGTAGCAACATTAAAGCCACCTTTATTTTTTTTATTTTTAACATTTCACATTACATTTGTCAAAAGTCTCTTGCATTTATTTTTCCTCTATATTATAAAATTCACTTTCAAAATACAATATTACATCTTGTGAGTTATGATCTCTTAATTATTACAACTAAATATAATTTTAAGGACATTAAAATAATCAAATATTTATGTCCAGTAGTTACTTTGTTACAGGTTCAAAAAAGTTAACATTGAGTACTTACCGTGCTTAATTGAAAAGATGAAAGCACAGCAGATGCTTGTTAAACGTATGATTCCCTTTACTATCAATAGCATATTCCTAAACCCTAAGTAGTCCCAGACACTGAGACTAGGGGGAGATTTTCATGGAGATATTTAGTTCATGATACTGTCGGGGTCAACATCCGGAGGTGGTATAAAGAAGGAAATTTGGGGCAAAAGATAAATTACACAATTATACAGTTGCAATGAAAGTCTTAGTTCATTCTACAGGATCACTGAAGCTGGAGTGCAACTTAAATGTTCCTTCAACCAGTGCTGAGAGAGGGAGGTTTTATACCACATCGTGTCAGTGTCAACCAGTTGTTGGATCTTAGCTACACTGGGAAGTTGGTCTTGGAGAATGTATTTCACTTCAAATGAGGGCAAGTCCAGGATGGAGACTCAGCTGAGATTGCTAGGAAGTTGCGGAAGTGAGTGCCTCAGTTATTGGGATGGGGCGGACCTGGGTGGTAACACTGCATCTATTACACTGCAAATGACTGAATTATTATTCATTAGTACACCACATCTTTTTTTTTTTTTTTTTTTTAACTTCCTACTCTATGAATAGTGGCTTGGGCTTCTGTTCTTTCATGCTCAGGATAGCCACACTACTTCAACACATTGTTTCAGCAAGGACACAGAAAGTGGAGGTAGGCAAATGTCATAGACATGCATGTTCACATTTTTTGAAGAAAAGAATTTCTTGGCATTATTTCCTCCACCTCTAAATAAATTTGAAAAAGTAATTACTAATAAGTAGGCCCATAGCCAATGCAAATACCTGCATACTGGACAATTTTTTTTTTTTTTTAAGAAAAGTGAAGAAAAGAGTATTGTCTAAGCAGTGAGGGTGATTTCATTCTTCCTATCAATATTTCAGATGTTTATTTTACAAAAAATAATGATATTCATAAATAACTGAAATTAATAAAATGATAATTTTATCATTTTTATGTAATCAAATGCATATATCATATCATTTTTCATAAAACGTATACTTTTAACATAAATATATACTAATAAAACCACATGACTCTCCTATGCATTTATCTACCATTCCCACTAGACTCTTGTAAAAGTTGAATGTCTTCAATGTCTTTGATACCCTCACAGCACGCTATTTTTATAAATTGGGCCAGGTAATTAAGAAGGTTGGGAAATTTCCAAGGAAGCTGGCTTGAACATACAAGAGCTCACACAGTTCCTTGAAATGATCAAGTATTTGAAATTGTTTCTCAGCCAAGATGCAAGCAAATGGTAGCAATTCATGGCCAATTTTTCATAAAACATTTTATGGAACATACTTTGGGACAGAAATGGGGGACCTGTATCTGTGCCTTCATGATTAACTGTATTTTTACCTTTTATAACTAATTTGTAATTCATAATATGTCTAAAACTTGTATCTTAATTTTCATAGCCCTTTCTACTATTTCTGTACTACTGTTTTGATAAACAATCTGGTTAACTATATTTCCCATTTTTGTGAAGAATCCCACCAAACCAATTTCATTGGTAGATTTTGGTAATTATGCACAAAATCTATTAAGAGTTAGGGGCTTTGGGAGTAGGTAATTTATGTATCATAGCTTTAAATATTTATGATGATTATTTTTAGGACTATGCAAACTACTTTGTAACTTTATGATTAAATCATATAACACACCCTTTTTAGTAATTCATTAATGATACATAACAGCCTGGTACTACCTTGATAACCATGTCTATTAAATTTAAAGTAAAAAAATGTGTATTAAAATAACCATACATGTTTTCTCATAATACACAAGTTTCAGTAGTAAAGGCTGAATTCTAGGCATATTTCTTGCCTAGCTGCAATTAAAACTTTGTTAAATTTTAAACAAATAACATTTTCTCTCATTGAAAATTATAAATATGTATCCCTGGAGAAATATGCCGTAATTGTACTATGGCCAAGTTATATTCCCAGAAAAAATATAATGTTTTGCATGCTATTCATAGTTTTACATTTAATTTTTCTGATATAGTTACATAGAGTGAAACTATAGGAGAATTTCAAATTCATGAGTCTACAAATATTTTTAGTGAGTCAGAATAAAAATAGAAAGAAACATATTAATCAAAATGTAAGACTTTCATAGACACATTATTTAAAATTAAGTAAAACTTTGATGGAAAATAGCTACTTAGTAAGTCTGAAAGTTTGCAAATAATTCTCTGAAATTGAGTAATTTTGGTTTAGGGTGCAGGATTTCCCATAGTTTTCAGTATAAATTATCACTGCCTACGGCAACTGGCCTATTATATTAACCACCAGAGAGGTTAATGAGTCTAACCGTTACCACCAAAAATATATTAATTAGTTTAAACATGTATTGATAGCCTAGTGTTAGGAATTCTGTAATAAAATTTTGCTCATAGTTTTAATGTTTGTGGTATTTAATAATTTTCTTTTATTATGGAGGCTAATCCTGTTTCTTTCAGCAGGCTCTAAAACTTGTTAGATCAAACTGTCATATCATTAAGACCAACTTACCCATATGCTCTAGATGCAGTTTAGTGAACAAGTGGAAAGACAATCAAGAGATAGGATGTTTTAGTCACATTTTTAGTGTGAATGTCAGAAAATTAGCTCTAAATTTAAAGATTGCTTATGGATATTTATTTAAGGAGAGAATATATAAATTCCACTTGAAGAGGAAATCCTCTGATGTTAAATACTATATCCATATTGGTTTAGTTTGATCTTAACATTTGATTTTTTGTGTGTAGAATTGGTTTTAAGCATGCATTGTGCAGAACATGTTGAGACTCTGATGCATTAGCCTAAGTGTGCCATATCTGAAGAAACAAAAAATGTCTAGGTTAAAAGACAGAATAAGGTTCTTAAATTCTGAGAAAACTATTTTTCCCTCTCTACTTCAAGAAATAAAGAAAAATGTGTTTACTAATGGAATACCATCAGTACCTTTCAAGTGTTTATGATCTGACGGTATTATCTTTCGATCATGGCTTAGTTATGTAATCTGTCTCACAGAGAGAACCTTTTTTGTTTCTATTTCCAAAGAAACACATCTTTGTTAAGTTTTCTAAATGCCCAAAGGCTTTTTTAAATTTTTATTACTATGAAAACAGAATGTTTCTGTGGTTGATATATTTTGATCTTTCTTTGTTTGGTTATAAAAAACTAAAATCTAATTTGAAATTATCCTGAGTGCTTGAAATCAGACTTCACTTTTCTACATTTGGAGATAGATGAATAGATGGATAGTTATTAAAATAGATCTTCAATTGTACAACATGCAAATTTCTGTGATGTCAGACCATAAAGGCCAGATTCTGCTACTTACACTTTTGAGTCTTTCCTCTTCCCCCATCTCAGTCTCATGGTAAAGCGCCTGGGACATCATGGACAATAATTATATGTTGGATTGTGTGATAACATCTTTAAATTGGACTATGCTCTCCTTTTGGAAAGAGCCATTATGTCAGTCAGGAGAAGCTGACGTAAAAATAAGTAAGGCACAGGACTGAACTGGTGACCATCGTCTTCAATGAAGTGTGTAAAGAAAGGAAAACAAACGCCTCCTTTACTGGCTATTAAATTGGAACTCTCTGTGGGAGGCAGGCAGGCTGAATTCCTCACCCGCCTTCCGGCTCAGGGGAAAGTGCCTAGTCAGGGGAACGTCTGCGTGACCATCCCTGCCCGGGGAAATCTGCAGTACAGGCAGGCTAAGTTAGGAAAGTGAAGATAGCTCAAAGAGATGACCCTTGTTCGCCCTCTTTCTCTTCTCCTTGTATACATTACCTGGCCATTTCAGAGGTTCCAGGACCCTATGTCCCTGTTAGCCTTTACCCTAATGTTCCTGGGAGCTGTAATCTCCCCTCTCTTAACCCTGAGAGCCGCCAACTGACTGGTATGCATCCTGGCACATGTACTCTGTTAGTGTTCTCAATAGAAAGACTCCTGAGACGCAGACAGCTTGCTACTTTGTTTTCATGTGCCAGCAGGCCGGCATTTAAAACAGTGTGTGCCCTTACTGGATTCTAGGCTTTCTGCTGTAAGATTGGTGTGAATCTCTTGGTTTCTCCAGCATTGCCTCCCTGCTGACCACTGTCCCAGGCTGGGCTCCGTGGGAACCTCAACAACTAACCGCTGAGGGACGTGTGCTCAGAAGGGAGTAAATCTCAGTGAGAATCAACCAGGGGAGGGAGAGGAAGAGGTGGTCAAAACCTACCAGGCTAATGAACATCATCTGTGTGGTGGGCACACTTACAACCCCGAGCCAAGCATCACACGAGGGATCTATGTAACCATAAATATTAGTATCCTAGAGTATTTGTAAATAATAAATGAAATTAGTTTTAAAATTCATTTTGTCCAGATAGGGTGGCTTTTTCCTCACATCTGTAATCCTGGCCCTTTGGGAGGCCAACATATGAAGACTGAGGCCAGGAGTTTGAAACTGGCCTACGCAACATAGTGAGACCTTGTCTCTACAAAATTACTAAAAAATTAAAAAAAAAAAATGTTACCTGTTAGCATGTGACTCCTATAGTCCCAGCCACTCCACAGGCTGAGGCTGGAGGATCACTTGAGCCCAGGAATTTGAGGCTACAGTGATCTGTGATCATGACACTGCACTCTAGCTTGGGGAATAGAACAAAATTCTGTTTCTAACAAATAAACAAATAAATAATTCCATATTTATTGTACCTAATAGGTGAATTTGTAGAGATTATAGCTATGTTAATGTGCACTTTGGCCATTTAGTCATAATGACAGTAGCAATCTGTCTCTTACACGAAGTATCGAAGAGGAAAGAAGGAGAGCTTTCAAAGCTTGGAATTTGTTTAACATCTTGCTTGTTCTGATTAATAAGTGAGTTGAGTCAAACCTTTGACAGGTGTTCATTTTTTATAATATATTAAGGCTATTTTACCTTTTATTTTAGGATCTCTTTGCCAAATTATACATTACTAAGTCTTGAATATAAGTTTGGGAATGCTGAAAGAACAATGTACAAGGTTAATAGAGAAACAAACAACATTGGGGTAACATCAGATTTATGAAATGGAGGAAAAGCAGTAACCCCCAACAGTAGAAAGCAGAGAACCCGCTGTTAATACAGACAGGCACGGCATGGTTACAAACTAGAATGTCTAACAGTTAATGAAAAGTACAGTGGGAATATTGGACATTTCTGAGTTAGAAAGACACATTTCAAATTGAATTCCATAAAAGTTATTTAGTTAAGGCATTTAGTCTGTAATGGAGAGACTAGAGATAAAATCCTGTGAATACTTGTAGTAATGTTTCTATTCACTTTCAGTTATTACAGTTACACAAGAGTATAAGTACATTTTGACAAATTCCTTGTTACATTGAAATACTTCTCTCTGATGGCAACTTTACATAAAACATACCTTATCCCTGAACCCTTTTTTTTTTTTTTTTTTGTAGAGACAGAGTCGCACTTTATGGCCCTCTGTAGAGTGCTGTGGCCTCACACAGCTCATAGCAACCTCAAACTCCTGGGCTTAAGCGATTCTCTTGCCTCAGCCTCCCGAGCAGCTGGGACTACAGGCGCCTGCCACAACACCCGGCTATTTTTTGGTTGCAGTTTGGCCGGGGCCGGGTTTGAACCCATCACTCTTGGTATATGGGGCCGGCGCCTTACTGACTGAGCCACAGGCGCCGCCCCATTCCTGAGCACTTTTTAGCACATGATTACACTTGATCAAAAAAAACTTTTTTTATATTACAGGTTTCAATAAGTGTATTAGTGAAAGAATATAATGTATGTTGAAGAAAAATCTAATTCAGTAACCTAAGGGAATGAGAAAGAAAAGAGGAACATCTTTGTCTCCACTTCCACCAAAAGTTCATTCACTGTTGCATGACCAGTGAAGGAGAGGAGTCCCCAATTCCCCATTTAATCAGAGGCCCTAGAAAACAGACCTTAAAAAAACAAAACCCAATATCATAGGATTCTGATTCACTTTGGGTTGCAAAAAAAAAGAAAAAGTACATTTGGGATTGTCCAGTGGAGCTTCGATCTGTGTTTATTTACAATATGCCAGTCTGCATTTTCAATTTACATAAAAGCAATGAAACCTGAATAAAACCAACATTTTTTCTTTTTTACTTACTAGATGCAGGGTGCAAGTTATGAGCAATTAATGAGGGAAGAGAAAAAAGTCAACTCTGCATTTTATCTGTATGCCATGGGAATTCAGAAACATTATAACAAAAGGTGAGTTTGACCCGGATTTGCTTTATGAACAGCCCCCCAGGTTATGCACGTAGTGTAAGTCGGAAGTAAGTAATATATTCTTTGTATCAGTTGGGCAATTAAGGCATAAAAATGATAAATTATTTCCCATAGCTCACTTGATACAGATGAGAATCTATAAGTCTCCTCTATAACAAAAAAATTCATTATTTTTTTTGGTATTTTACCCTCTCTTAATAAATATAATCCTATTTTAAAAATAAAATTATTTGGCTCATTCAAAATTAAATGCCTAATAATTCCCCAACTTAAAATGGTTTACTGACATTTTTTCTTAATTTTACGTTGGTACAAAAATGATACATATTCAATAGGAACCACAGTTCAGTAAAATATTCAATAAATTCCATAAGGTACTCAATGTTTTATTGTAAAACAGTCTCTGTGTTCAATTACTTTGCCCAGTTATCTGCTAATGGAAGTGTTCTGAGCTCGTGTAAGGTAGGTTAGGCTAAGTTACAATGTTTGGCAGTTAGGTATATTTAGCATTTTTGACTTAAGATAGTTTCAGTTTGCAGTAGATTTATCACGAAATAACCCATTTTAAGTCAAGGAGCCTCTGTATAAACTGAGGACTCATTTATTCAGATTCACTTTGCTGCTGTTGTTTTTTTCTTCTTTTTGAAGATTGGAGGCTGAGACATGAGAAAATATTCCATCTACGCAGCCTGAAAATTACCGTCCACCCTCCAGTTCTATGCAAATTGCTTTTCCATTAAAAAAAAATACATACATATCATGAAAGTTAGCTCTTAAATATTGGAATGTGGAGCTGTTATTTCTTTGACAGAAAACTTTGGCTGGCAATTGTATTAGACACCTCTCAGCAAGCTCTTCTGTTCGAAATTTTAGCTTTGCCTGTCTTCATAACCCTCAGCTCCTCCACTCCACTACAGCTGAAGCCTACTGACTCTATGCGGATCCCAGAGATTCTTCTGCTGCCTGAGACGGAACAGCATCAAAAGGGGTCTCCATGCGCCAGCCACTCCCAGACTCAGTGAAAGGACAGGTAGCAAGGCTTGGGATTTGGGTTCTAGTCTGCCGCCAAAGGCCCAGCGGATTAAATCCCAGAATTGTAGGAAATTAACTCATTCATGGAGATCATTTTCAAGAGTGTGGCATTAAAGATAAGAAGGAACTAGAAAATGAACAATCTTTCCTCACTTTCCTCTAGGCAGGTTTCCCAATATTGTTGGTCTTGATGATTCCCAGTGGCTGACCAAGCAGTAAGGTCAAGCAGTAGAAGGGCCAAGCCTGAATCTGTTCAAGCCTCAACTTGAAAGAGCAGTTAATAAAATGAAGCGTCATCTTTCATTCTCTTTCAAATTTAGCCTGTCTCATGTTTCTTTCCCTGCCTTCTACTTTGCTGGGATTACACCTCACTGATTTGGCATTGCTGGTGATTTCCCATGTCAGGATCTATTTTCTAGGGAATCTGGGGAAAATAGCATGTAGTCTCTGGGTCTGAAAAATATGAAAGCTCATTCATTTAAAATACTCTAATATCGGGCAGCGCCTGTGGCTCAGTTGGTAGGGCGCCGGCCCCATATACCGAGGGTGGCGGGTTCAAACCCGGCCCCGGCTGAACTGCAACCAAAAAATAGCCGGGCGTTGTGGCGGGCGCCTGTAGTCCCAGCTACTCGGGAGGCTGAGGCAGGAGAATCACTTAAGCCCAGGAGTTGGAGGTTGCTGTGAGCTGTGTGATGCCACGGCACTCTACCAAGGGCCATAAAGTGAGACTCTGTCTCTACAAAAAAAAAAAAGATAAAAAAAAAAATACTCTAATATCCCTCATTACCTTATTTGGAGTTTCATTTCATTCATGATTTATGGGTGTAGCACATTTGGATTAGATTGTGCAAGGCATACGTCTCCCTTCATGAAAACTTTGATTTTTCATTCTTCTACTTCTCATCACTGAGTTTGACTAATGAAATCAGGAGTCATATACTTATGAAGCCCCGGCATGTTCCAGTCACTGTGCTAGATGTCGCGACATAAAAATGCATAAGATATGGTGTCAACACTCAAATGGAATGCCTAAACCGTATATATATATAATTGTTTTCCTATATAAGAATAAATAATAGCACCAATTTTTTTACCTAAATTTCATTTTGTATTTAATGAAATCAAGTCTATATTTTAATAACTGAATGTATTGTATGAAATGCATATTTTGTAGACATTACCTTTAATTTGCTCAAGAACATACAAAGTAGGTTTGATTTTTTTATTTTTAGAATTTGAAGAACTTAGGACTCTGAAAAGTTATTACTTATCACAGATCACACAGATGAAAGGAAGAAAAAGTAAAGATCTTGTCTAACCACAAATCCAACCTTTCTCTTCAGTAGCTTTCCCTTCCCCTTTCTTTGACCTAATTATGATGTGCATACTTAGAATTTCTGCTAAACTATCAAAACTTAGAATGTTACAGTCTTCTGTTTCAGAGATGTATGAATATAGTTCACTGTTCAAAAATGAAGCAGGGTGGAGTAGTAATTCAGACCATACTCATCTTGGAAATTAGACATATCTAAGATAAAGTCTTGGACTTTTATAATTTTAGTCCAGTCCAAAACTATGATACTTAATAATATTTTAAAATTTATTTTCCTAATATTAATTGATTCCCTCACATGCTTCAGTGTGGTCCCTGACACTGGGAACACAGAATTAACAAAGCATATAAAGTTTCTGATGTCCTGAAGCTTATATCATAAGAGGTAGAAAAAAAGATAACATAGTCTGCCACTGTGCTGGGCACCTATTGTCCCAACTACTCAGGAGAGTGAGGCAGGAGGATCAGTTGAACCCAGAAGTTTGAGGTTGCTGTGAGCTGGGCTGATGCCACAGCACTCTACCCAGGGCAACAGAGTGAGATTCTGGAAAGAGAGGGAGAAACAGTAAACCAGTCAAATTTAATGCAATTTTATTAATTTTATAGATTAAAAAAAATAAAGAACAAGAAAAGAAACTGCACAGATTGGTAAGGTTGTGCATATTTTATCCCAGGGAGTCAGGAACGGGAAGAAAAGGACCATTTTAGGCAAAGGAGACAAATACCAGGTTGAGGCAAGAGCTGCCTGGCACAGAAGTCTTTATGGCTGAAGCCCAGAAAAGGAAAAGGAACTGATGCTTAACAAGTAGCCAAAGACGTAATCACTTGGGCCTTAAAGTATCTGGGGATTTTTAAACATTGTTGAAGGAAGGAAGCTCCCCTACAGTGTTACACAGAGGAATGTTACATTCTGATATACTTCTAAAGGGTTGGTCTGGCTGCTCTGAGGAGCTAGTACTCCGATAGAGCTGAAGAGGAAACACGGTCAGGAAGGTATGATAGTTGCAGAGGTGAGAAGTCCCGGATACTCCGTAGGATAAGGGACCGTAAACACCCACAGCACTGTAGCTGCTGTGTGCGGCTGCTAAGGCCCAGGGTCTAACACTGCTTCATAGGTGCTCCGTCTGTATGTGTCTGCTCATTTGTATACTCATTTTTGCTCTTCGCTTTTTCCACCTGCTTTTTCTCTCTTTTCTTTGCCCTCTGTCTGTACTGTTTTTCATTACTGTGATTTTTTGTGTGTCAGTCCATTGTTATGGACCATTTATTGCCCCAGAGAAATTTCATTATGATTTCGAAGGAAAACAGAGTCTTTGTTTACAGTGCTGCAGGGGATATGTTTATCTATACATAAATCCTTCCAGACTGTTCTAATTTCACAAAGAGAATAATAGGAAGTAGTAGAGTTTTTCTACTTTTTCTTTTTCCTACATTAAAAAGTACTAAGGACTTTTGTTGTTGTTGCCAGCTGATGAATACATCAAGAGAATCACAATCAGCACTAAGACTGTGTATTTTGAAGGTTGCATTTACAAATGAGATACATACTGCTTTCTTATCTGCTTATCCTCTGACTTCTGCATTTGTTTTAAAAATATATACAGTGGTAACAAAAAAGCTGATTCAATCAATATTACATGCTTTTATTTTCTTTTTACATTGTGTATTCCATATAATTGACAATGTTATTCAGGTATTAGAAATCTTTACCTTTATTTGAAAGTGTTAGAGCTTTGTGATGAAACATTATGGACAGAATAAAATATATGGTGGTTAACTACTAAATGGTAGTCATTTATGTAAGAAACTCAGTCCATGGGAAAGACAGCATACATACACATAGGCCTAAGGGCTTCAGATGACATTTCAGATGAAGATACCTGAGCGGCTTTCAAGAGGAAATGGATGAGAAGACAGAAGGGAAACCTGAGGAGGAGAAAATGTGTTAAGGAACAATTGACATGTTCTTTTTGGAAGGTCTATTCCAAAGGAAAAAGAAGGAATTATCTAAGATAAAAATGAAGAATAAATGGTCAGCGATGATAAACTTTTATGCCATAAAACATTAAAATAGGATTTTTGTTGTGAATGGTGGGTATACTTTTGGTAGACGCAAATGCAGTTATCTGTTGCAGGCTGAGGAAGAGTTTGAAAATCCACAAAACTGTATTGAGCAAATAACTGTGGACATCCGGTACACCTTCAGAGGACTTGACAACGTAAGGTTGGTTTTTGACCAAGGTTGCCACAATCCGCTCTGGACTTGCAGTTGAGACAGCACCTCCCCTGAGTCCTTTTGAAACAGTGGGACTTTGAGGTGATTTCTGTGGTTTTTGTGGACAAAGTCACAGGCACGGCTGTGACATGAGGAGACAAGTATTCACTTGCAGTGGAGAAGAATATTAACTGTCATCCTCAGAGGAAGAAATCATTTCCCCAACTTTAGCATTAGGAATCAGAGGAAAAGCTGTATCAATGTTATTAATGAAGTGAAAATATAAGACACAACTTATTTGATGCCAAAGATATACAAGAAGTGGAATCAAAAATGGTTTCTAAAATTTAGATTGTAATGACTAAGTGTACAGTGTTGCCTTTCGTGAAGGCAGACAATCCAGGAAAAAACATTTTAAGAGGGGAAACTGCTACTTTCTATTTTGGACACAGTAGAGAAGATGTATATTTCTCTCATCCCTTCCACTGAGCGCTTCTCTCCCCTGCTGTCTTTGCTGAGACCTCACCTATTCTAGGAGTCACTTCCTTGATTTGTAATGTGTTATTTACATATGAATCCTCTATTTCCCCTTTTACAGAATTCCCAAATTTTAGTGTCATTGTACTATTAGTATTTTCATTTTCTAGTAAACTGACGTTCTGTTGGAGGCTGGAGGGACAATTACTCACTTCTATCTTATTTATAAACTTATAACTGTGGCACTATAACAGTTAACTTATAACACTTAATAGAAATTCTAAAATATTCAAAAATGTCTTTGTGAAGTTGCCCAGTAGACTTTTTATAGTCAAGTCATGATCATCACAAGTGACTGAGTCGATTTGTGTAGAGGCCTTTGGTTCAGTTACATTTAGAGTAACTCTTGGCCAGATGCAGTGGCTCAAACATGTAGTCCTAGTACTTTCGGAGGCCAAGGTGAGTGGATTTCTTGAGTTCAGGAGTTGGAGACAGACCAGGCTCAGCAAGAGTGAGACTCTGTCTCTACTAAAAATAGAAAAACTAGCCAGGCATGGTGGTGCATGCCTGTAGTCCCAGCTACTCGGGAGGCTAAGGCAAGAGGCTTGCTCAAGCCCAAGAATTTCAGGCTGCTGTGAGCAATGATGATGCCAAGGAATTCTACTCTGGGTGACAGAGTAAGACTCTGTCTTACAAAAAATAATAAAGTAACTCTTCTCTTGATCACTCAGCTCTGATCTCTAATACACTTCTTGTGAAAACCACTCCTAGGAGTTACATGATCTATAACAACCACTTGTTCTTGCACAAGAGTGACAGAATAAGCTAAACCGTAATACCTGCCTCATCCTTCTATCTGCAACATACAGGGTACCTCAGATTTTCCTGGTCCTTTATGAACAAATCAGCTCCTACCCCTAAGTGATTCATATAAAACACCATCTCATCAGCAGCTGCGGGTTCAGTCATTCCTTTCATGGGCTCAAATGTCAAATCATAAGCTGAGGCCAAAGAACTTGCATTTTCTAGCTGTGAATATACAACTGTTTTATAATTGTGCACAGTGTTAATGTCAAACTGAGGATGGCAGAATTCTAGAGATCCAGGCATCTAATTTAGAGTTTATAACTATTCAATGTGAGTTTCACATGTATATATTTTCATCTTAATAATTATCCGAAAATAGCACAAACTCATTCTGGAGCAAAAAAGAATACTAATACAAAATTCACAATTTGTGATTGCATTTTACATTTGCAATCACTTTGTCGCCAGTAAGTGTATGGTAGTTACACAAAGTGACAGGGAAACAAAAGAAAAAGGTGGCAGACATTATATGTACTTAATGGCAATTAAAAACTATTGAAGAAAGAGATCGCCAATCAGAATCTGAGAAAAAAAACTAAAATTATTTTTATTGAACACAGAATTTGTGTTTGTAGGCCATTCTCTTTGAACAAAGGAAATCCTGACAGAGTTTTTAGGAACATGGAGGGCAGAAGTAGGCAGTCCTCCAGAAACAAGTTTTAGAATTGGTTGACCTTAGCAAAAGAAAAAAAAAAAATATTGTCATATACTTCTTAACAATGTTTTGGTCAACAATGGGCCACACATACATTGCTAGTCCCATAAGATTAAAATATCATACTTTTACTGTACTTTTTTTTTTTTTCTGGTTTTTGGCCAGGGCTAGGTTTGAACCTGCTACCTCTGATATATGGGGCCTGCGCCCTATTCCCTGAGCCACAGGCGCTGTCCTTCTGTACCTTTTTAATGTTTAGACACGCTTAGACAAACAATGAAAGTTGTGTTACAATTGCCTACAATAACACACTGTTCAGGTGTTCGGTGGGCCAGTTCACTGTACCACGGAGTTTAGGTGTGTAGTAGGGTATGCCGTCACGGTGTGTGTAAGAACATTCTATGATGTTTGCACATCCTCTACTGAAGCATTGCTTGGAAGGCATCCCCATCCTAAATGATGGACATTCATTTGAGTACGGCTCTTGCTGCTTCTTAGCTAATTTCCATGAATATGTGTCCATCACTCATTAACCAGATTTCATGGTGTGTGTGTGTGTGTGTGTGGAAAGCTATCACTGACTGGTCAGAATTCCTTTATTACGAGGTCTAATGGTTAGTTGGTACTATGAGTATTGCATAATCAGTCATTCCTACTCTTGAAATGAAGTGTAGAAACATTTTTTTCCCATGAAAGGGCACCGTTTGATGGGAGTATAATGCATAGCCTTGTGTTAGCTCTGTAATGAGATTCTTTTTTTTATTTTGGCCAGGGCTAGGTTTGAACCCGCCACCTCCGGCATATGGGACCGGCGCCCTACTCCTTGAGCCACAGGTGCCGCCCTGTAATGAGATTCTTAATGGAATATAGGAGAGGGAGCAGACAGGGAGGGAGAAGTAAGCCCACTTTACAAACATTACTCTGTGTTATTAGTTACGATCGTTCTGTCAAAAGATGAGACCTGATATAGGATTCATTATTGGTAAATGTTAGTTAAGTGCCAAAAATATACATTTCACCTCCACAAATTACAGTGGTTTATAAGATGTGGCAAAGATAAAATTCTATCCTTTTCTTCTTTCCCTCCTTAAAATAAAAACAAAATATTCCTAACATAATATTTTTTTCTCCTTAGCCCCTGTTTCACCTCCTAGCATCAGGAATACATTTTCTTGCCCTTTAAGTTGATGTTTCATTTAAGGGTATCTGGTTTTCAGTTTGGTGATTGATAAGCACAGATTCTTTCTATTGCTTTTAATTAGCTGTTGATTATTCTGTCAGGACGGTGCCAGGTGCCAGCAGCTTTTAAAAGGATTCTGCACAGCAGAAATTCAATACCTGTGTGAAGCCATTCATACCACCATGATTCTAGGTCTTACTAACAAGGGACTGAATAATACTTGGGAATACTGCTTCAAGAATTCTCAGGCTAAACAATGAAGAGAAATCTCAGTGTCTACCTGAAACCGTTTTAGGAAGCCCAGTTACCTTCAGTTTTAGGCCTGATATGAATTTATTGTTTGATCCTTTTGTGATAGTAATGCAGGTATCACATAAAGTTTAGCAATATTATTATACAATTGCTTAAGCTAAAGAATTTAAATCTGTTGTCTCCCTGGAAAATTGGATATAGTAATTATTCTCTCAAGCAAAGAGAGAGAAAGAATAATTTTTGAAGAACACTCAAATTTTCCAAATTCTATATATGAGATAATTTTTCTCAGGATTTTGTTCCATCATTTATTATGTATACCTACAAGAAGTACTTGGATCTTTCAGATTATTTGTAAAGGAGATTAAGATTCTATATAAGTGAACTATTCACTCCATAGGATAACTTGTCATGGCCTGGGGTTGGCGTCAATCAGGCTGTTTTTCACTCAAGAGAAAGCAGCCCAAGAGCTGCAGAAAGTAAATAGACCAGTCATCACATGCATTCTGGTGCTGTTGTAGTACATAGTCATTAATTATTACATACACATATAGTGGTAGATTTCTCTATTAGAGTAAGGTCATGATTGGGGTTTGAGCGTGTCTTTCCTAAAAATTAAGTGATGTCACTGCACCAATGTTGAGAGGTGGAGCCTTTGCGAGGTGATTGGGTCACAAGGGCTCCTCCCCTTATGAATGGAGTTAGAACACTTACGAAAGAGGTGTCATGGGACGTTTGACAGACAGCTTGCCTGTCCAGCTCTGCCATGTGGAACACAGTGTTCCATCCTCTGTGGAGGAGGAAGTGCTTACAACTGAATCTGATGGTGTTTTGAACTTTAACATTCCAGCCTCCAGAACCGTGAGAAAATAAATCTCTATGATTTACTCAGTCTGTGTTATTCTTTTATAGCAAAGTGGACAAAGAAAGAAATTGCTACCAGAAGTGGGACGTTTAATAAATACCTAAAAATGTGGAAGTGGCTTTCAAACTGGGTATTGGGTAGAGGATAGAATAGTTTTGAAGTGAATAATGGAAAAATCTTGTATTGCCAAGCATGGACCATAATGGGCAATTCAGGTGGGAGACAAGAAGAGTGATAGGGTTACCTTACCTTAGTCTTCGCAGCCATTCCCCACCCTGTCAAAAGCAGAATGCTGGTGGAAATCCGAACAGTGAGATGATTGTGAGTCTTAGAAATGAAGAGTATGTTACTGGAAACTATCGGAAAGACCGTCCTTATTACAAAGTGGTAGAGAAATTGGTTTAGTTGTATCCACAACCTGGGACTTTTGGGACAGCAGAATTTAAGAATTATAAACTCGCTGGGCGGCCCCTGTGGCTCAAGGAGTAGGGCACCGGTCCCATATGCCAGAGGTGGCGGGTTCAAACCTAGCCCCGGCCAAAAAAAAATCCAAAAAAAAAAGAATTATAAACTCGGATATTTGTGTGAGAAATCTCAAAGAAGCAAATATTGAAGGGACTACTTGGATTCTATTAAAGGCTGCTAGCAAAATGCAACAAGAGAGAAAAGATTTAATGGTGGAATTTAGGGTGGAAAGAGAATAAAAACATAAAAATTTTAAAAATTATCAGGCTGGCCATGTAAAGAATTGAAAAAAAAAGCATGTATAGAAGAGAATAGCAGTCATGTAACCAAGTGAGAGAGACATCAGTGCGGATGAAAGGAAGCCAGGGGCAATTTATCAGGACAGTGGGGAAAAAACCAAAAGGCATTGCTGAGATCTTTGAGGCTGGCTTGCTTGCCCATGGTAAGGGGGCTCAGGGGGCCAGGGCCTTAAGGAATATAGTTTTCAGGGAGCAACCCAAAGTGTCTTTTTACCCTCTGATTTTTATACGTTTAGAACTTAAACTTGATGTGTAATCCAGATTGAGTTAATTTTGAGGCATGGTATGAAGTAAACATCAATCTTTATTTTCTTTATAGGCATATCAAATTTTTCCAGCATTATAGATTTTTCCTTTATCGTCATAGTCTCTTTATACTTTTGCCCAACATCAATGTGGGTCTATTTCTTATCTCTACTTTCTTCCATTGATCTGTGCATTCATTCTTTTATCAATAACCCAGTGGCTTGATTTCTAGATTTTCATAAATATTAATATCAAATACATAAAGGTATCCAGATTTATTGTAGGATTTTAAGATTATTTCAGTTATCTAGTCAAATGGGGGAAGGGAAAAGGAGACTCCTGAAATTTTGATTGGGATTTTTTTAAACTATAAACAGTTTGTTGAGGACTAATGCATTAGCTATATATATATATATTTTTTTTTTTTTTTTTTTTTGTAGAGACAGAGTCTCACTGTACCACCCTCGGGTAGAGTGCCATGACATCACATGGCTCACAGCAACCTCTAACTCTTGGGCTTATGCAATTCTCTTGCCTCAGCCTCCCAAGCAGCTGGAACTACAGGCGCCCGCCACAACACCGGGCTATTTTTTGGTTGCAGTTTGGCCAGGGCTGGGTTTGAACCCACCACCCTCAGCATATGGGGCCGGCGCCCTACTCACTGAGCCACAGACGCCACCCAGCAATATTTCTAATTCAACGTCATGTTATAGTTCTTTGGTTATTTAAGTAGTCCTGCATTGTGGTTATCATGGTTATATGGTTTTAAGAGATCATAAACTCTCACTTGTCATATTCATTTCTAAGAAATTTTTGTTTTTTGGAATTTTGTAAATAAAATTAAAATTTTCCTTTTTAATTTTTTTGGCAGGGTATAAAATATGTAATTAAATTTTATGCATTAACTGTCCTGTGACGTTTTCACTTAATATATTAATTGAAGTATTTAATTTGTAGTTTTCTCACAATTTTTGGTGCAAATATTTTTGTCATTTTAAAATGAAGGTTCCTTCCATCTTTCCTTCCTTCCTCCCTCCCTCCCTCTCTTCCTTCTTTCTGTCTTTCTTTCCTTCTATCCTTTCTTCCTGCCTGCCTTCCTTTTCTTCATATATGTGTGTGAGTGTGTGTATATATGTGTGTGCACATGCATGTGAATGCGCTGCATTTGTGCCAAGGGCTGTGCACTTTGTTTCTAGTGTAGCAGGAAAGGCACATTTAAGTTGAGTGCTCAAACAAACGGTCAAGTAGTGATTTAAACTGAGCAGCTGGCGGGATAGTATTGCATTATTTTATCTACAAAACTGGAAAGTTCCAAATTCTGCTAGGACTGGTACTGACTTCGGTTAATAAATAATCTTAGGTAAGAAAGTTTCCATAATCTCTCTCCTTTTCTTTATTTAGAAGACAGACTTTTGAACAGCATATTTAAAAAAACAAACAAACTGGGAACAATGAATGCCTCCGATTAATAGGAAGTGGAAGAAATAATAAAGGAAATTGATTTTGAGTACTTTTACTTGTCTTCTAAAGGTATATTGCTACATTTTGAAAATGTGGTGTGTTTCATTTTCTTTAAAAGTTGCCAACTGCAATCAGAGTAATTTACATAAAAGACAGCAGGTAACACCATTTTGCAACGTATTTCCCTTTTATAAGGAAAGAGAAAGAGAGAAGGAAAAGAAAAGAAAATCATCAAAGAGTTTATGAGGTCGTTTCTGAAACAAAGTCTAACATTAAAAAACAGCCCTTGGGTTTTGATAGAAAATAACTTAAAGTTATCCAGGTTCTATAGAATGCATTAAAGGCAATAGAGCAGATGGGATATTGAGTAACATCTTGAGTTAATTTATTTTTGAAGTACACAATGAGTTTTTATGATATAATTGAATTACAGAGTCAGAAGGAATATCTTTTCCTGTTATTTTATTGTTATCCTTGAACAAGTATCAGAATATTTGGGCAATTATTTTTATAATATGTAAGCTACACACTTAAATCGGCACGAGGCATATAATTTCTTTTCCTTCTTTCTTTCTTTCTTTCTTTTTTTTTTTAGAGGCAGAGTCTCACTTTATCACCCTCAGTAGAGTGCTGTGGCGTCACAGCTCACAGTAACCTCCAACTCCTGGCTTAGGCGATTCTCTTGCCACAGCCTCTGAGTAGCTGGGACTACAGGCACCTGTCATAACACCAAGCTATTTTTTGTTGTAGTTTGGCAGGGGCAGGTTTGCTGTAGGCAGCCAGCACCCTACCCACTGAACCACAGGAGCCGCCCTAGGCATATCATTTCTAACATTTTGTTTTTAGCTTAATACTGAGAAAAAGTTATAAAGACAATGTTTAAAGCTGGTAACCTGATGTTTCTGAGACAACCAGCTTGCCCAGCCATTTAACAAGGTCTTAGTTGATAATAAATTAAAATTTGAATTTCTCGTTATATGTTAAATAGTAAAGCAACTTTATTTTTTGCGAGTAAGTAAAAGCAAAACTTCCATATATTCTGTAGCCTCTGTTGTGAACTAAAGAGAACAGTAATTTGAATACCAAAATTAACTACAGCTACCAGTAGCAATTTTATTAACAAAACTAGGAGAATGTATGATAATTAGGTCCTAATGTGACAATCATTTTACTAATGATTTGTCATAATGTATTTCTTTTTAAGGTTCTGTTTCTTAAAAAAAAAAAAATGAGAAAATTGAATAACTTTAACCAAGAATGTCTTGAGGAATACTTTCCTTCAAATTTACATTAGCATTTTGGTTGCACTTAAAAATACAAAATAATATTAATATATTGACTCATAAATAATATTGAAATCCCGTAATCCAGCTGAGGATTCTTAGAAGCCAAATGGGAAACTGTGAAAGAACATACATTGTTCTTTTCTGCCAAGTATTTTTTTCCCCCTTTTAAAATATCTCCCAAAGAGAGACCTTACAGCAAAAACTCTGAATGTTCATGGCTTCTTACATGGAGTCAGATTTTCCATTAGGTTCCCAAGATATATGGTTTTCCTGTGTTCAGAAGTTATTGTGAGATGTGGCATATGCAAAACCATCTATCAACCCTCCTCGGCAGATCTGAGGATGACAGGTAACCCGGCAGTATTCACTTTCCTTCCCTTTAGCTGTAGCAGCCTGGTAGCTTCTGTAGACTCTTCACCATGCAGGGGCTTTCTTTTGGCAGTTGTGTTCAGACAATACAGCAATCCAATCAAAACATCAGCAAGGCTCCCTGACAACACATTCGCTGCTTTGGAAACATTTGCACTTAGCATATGGCAAGGGCATCTTAGGCTACAAAACAGCGATTATTTGGATTTTCAGTCTTTGAAAAGCTTGCAAGATTTATTACAGTGAAAAGGCACACATTTTTAGGCAATTGATAAGGTAGTTTCACAGGTAATTAAAAAAAAAAAATCATAAACTGGCCAGGCATGTTGGCTCACACCTGTAATCCTAGTGCTTTGAGGGGTGTGAGGATTGCTTGAGGCCAGGAGTTGGAGACCAGCCTGACCATGAGGGAAACCTGTCTCTACTAAAAATAGAAAAATTATCTGGGCCTGGTGGCAGCTGCCCATAATCCCTGCTGCTTAGGAGGCTGTGGCTAGAGGATTGCTTAAGCTTAGTAATTTGAGGTTGCAGTGAGCTATGATAATGCCTCTGCACTTCAGCCTGTTGACAGACTAAGATTTTCTCAGAAATACAAAACAAAACATAGTTTTTGTGAGTTGAGGAATCTAGGGCTACACTAAGTTGCAAATATTCTCTAAAACGTTTTAGAGAAAAGTCACGGAGGTTATAGGGAAATGTAGAAGACAGAAGAAAGGAAGAAAGAAATATATTTGGAAGGTTGAAATTGTATTTTGTTCATTTCCACTGATGAACTCCTTTCTATGTTACAGGTCAGCCATTTTCCCGAGCAACCTGAGCCTTCTATCCACCCAGACAGAGCGTCTTGCTTCCTAAGAGGTTGGCTGGAGGCTCTAGGGCATATTGCCACTTTTAGGTATTTCTCTTGGGGTTTCCATAATGACTGTCGCCCTTCCAGGCGTCTGGGCTATTTAGGTATCATACTTATTCATTTCAGTAAGTTCATAACATGACCCAATTACTGAATTTAAGGTTCATGTAATTTTGTAGTGTGGATGCTTTGTGAAGAAAGAAGACCTTGATCTTATCAGCACCTCAATTCCAAATTACATGCAAGAGTCTCACTACTTGAGAGATTTCCAGTGGACAGTTAATCGAGCTTATGTGGACTCCTGAGATCCTCAAGTTGACTAAGCCTTGCCTACTTCAGCTGCGCCTTTCCAGTGGTGGTCATCTTGCTGTCACTAACTTGCATTAGGACATAAAGATCTCACACCAGAAAAAATTTTTTTTTTCTGTTTACCAAATAAAGTACCCACAATAAGATAGATTACAAATTAACCATGCTTTTTTTCTCTCTCATTCTGTATTTTACAAGATTCTTCGCGTTGACTAGGTAAGTAATTGTCTCTTACCTTAAGATGTTTTCTACAATTAAGTCTGTGCCTAGAGAACAAAAAATAGTTTATAGTAAGAGTTTTCTACGATGTATCAGGATGTATCAAGTAAAAAAAATAATTAAACAAAGCCAGTTTCCAGTTCTGATATACTTAGGCTCTAAATCACAAAAAGCTATAAAACAGATATTTAAAGCTTTGACAGATATGTCAGACATCACTTTCCTCCTGCGGATTCCATATGAACATGCAGGAGGAAAAATTACCTTTAGGATTTAAGCTGCATTTAAGCTGCATTTTGTCCATTATGTCTGCTAATGAACTTATTATAAACTGCTCTTATGAAATGATTATATCTCCGGCAAGAATTTATTTCTTCTTTATGTGACTTCATTTTTTGTGTTATATTACTTGTCAAAAATATTGTTTAATGTAATCTTTGATTAGTTGTTGAATTAGTTTGATAAGGGACATATAAAAATGTTTTCAGAAATGATTGCTAAGGATAAAAAAATCAAGAAAAAACAACCATAAAAATAAAATTGGAGGGTCTACGTACTCAACTCACATACAGAAGGCATTTTATACACTATTTTGAGGAAAAAACTAATCACTATAGTGCACACACTGAGAGAGACACAAAAATAAGAAGTACAGCATATGCCTGGTGCAACTAGACATTTTATTCCAATAGGCTCAAGGACACATGTATTTAGTAACGTGTAAGTTCTACCATCATTATTATGAGGCATGCTAAATTATTAAAGAAGGAGAAAAACTATTCTGTTTTAGTACTTGAGTTCAGCAGCTCAGGCTAAAATCATTTGATGGAGTGAGATGGAAATTATTAGGAACCAGAAGGGATATTATGTGTCTACAACAGATTTTCAGCAACCCAAGAGTAGAAAGCAGCAGTGATCGCTTGATGATTAGTCTTTATCACATGAAGATAGGAATAATAATTTACTGTTTTCTAATACAATCTTCAAATTTCAGATGATAACTCAGTTATTAGAAGAATATGTCATAAAATTATATATGCCAAGAAAACATCTTTCCCCCAAATGTACCAAGTATCCAATTTATTGTCTTCTTAATGGTTCAAAATAATGCAATAGTATGTTTTAACTTAAGCATCTATTCATTGATCTACAAAGTAGGTAACTCTGACCCTCCAACAGCTGTGCTGCAATGCTTTCTATAGATCTAACCAAATACCTCAGGAAACACTTAGAGATTGAAACGTGTCTAGGTAAGGGATTTTACTTTGGATTGCTGAAAAGAAATAATTTGGAACTAGATGGGGTAGTGGTTGTACAACATTGCACTACATTTTGCTAAATTATGTACTTTAATATGGTTCATTTTATGTATGTTAACTTTACTTAAACGTGTCCTTTTTTGTTTCTTTGTTTTACAAATACAAAATTCCTATCTGATTCTCCTGGTGCATCTAGAACCAATTGTTGACTCAGTCCCTGTTTAGACTATGTCCCTTGACAGGTGCACTCTCATTAAGTTTAATTGTCTTTTCCATCGTTCTGCTGCAGCAGGGAAGTCTCCTTGTGTACTCCAAACACTAAGCCAAGTTTTTGCCATTAAAAAAATGTGCACAGTAAAGAATAAATAAATAAATGTTGTTTTATAAATTTACTAGTTCAAAACTATAGGTATCTGTCTTCACAAATATATGTAAGACTTCTAAATATGTATAATTTCTCACAATAAATGAAGCAAAAATGGATGACTTTTGTTTTATTAAGTTTACTGATTGTGTTTTATTTGATTCAATTTTTTTATTAGCATTCTTTTCCAGGGATAGGGCCAGAAAGTCAAAATCTTTGATTGTATAAGAAGAAATAAAAAAAAAAAGAAGTGTGTGTGTTTGTATACGTGTACATATACTTACATATATGTGTGTATATATAATGTATATTTATAGATAATTTTCCACTCAAAATTTTATTTATTACTAAAGTTAAGATAAGATTAGTGGGATTACACCTGCGGTGCATCTTACAAGGGTATATGTGAATCTTAGTAAATGTAGAATGTAAATGTCTTAACACGATAACTAAGAAAATGCCAGGAAGGCTATGCTAACCAGTGTGATGAAAATGTGTCAAACGGTCTATAAAACCAGTGTATGGTGCCCCATGATCGCATTAATGTACACAGCTATGATTTAATTAAAAAAAAATAAATAAAAAGAAAAAGAAAAAAGGAAAAAAATAAAGATAAAAATGATACCTTGCTTTAAAAAAAAACAGTATTTTAATTAAATATCTGAACTCAAGCCATTCTACAATTAAGAAAATATGTCTTGCTTTTTAAAAAATATGTTACTCTTGTTAGCTGTTCTACCATTGATATTCACTATAATGAAGAATTGAAAGTACTAGCTATGGAGCCAGATCAAGTTTAAAATGTAGATCTTCAACTTCTCAGATTAAGGACTTTGTCCAAGTTCCTAAAACTTTCTGTGCCTCCATTTCTCTATCACTAACATGTTCCATTATAACATTTGTCTCATAGGGTATTATTAAAGTAGATAAAATAAGATGCTTAAAATATTTGAGATGGCACTTAACAAAATAATTTTTTATCATAAATGTTATGGATTTAGTATAGGATCTGGGCAGGTGATTTAAGTATCTTGTTTGTGCTATTATAAATGCAGCACCTTCCAGCAGAAATCAGCATGGCTGAGATAATATTCTTCAAGGAGCATAACTTCCTTCATTTTGCCAGTTCTACTTATCAGGATTATGACTGTATTGTATTAGTTAGAGTTTATTTAATCCAGAAAATCAATCTAAACAGTTCATGAAGTGTATAGAGAATCTCTTTTACCCATTCCCTTATATAAAAAAATAAATTATTGTTTGTGCATTACCAATCCACAAATGGAGTCTTTATAATATAATCCACAGAAATGTAATAATAAATCACAAATATGCAAGGAATTAGTTCAGAAGACTTCAGCATTTTCCCAGTTATCTCTTATTAATAAGCTAGTGCATATAGACCCACATAGTTTCAATGAGAATCTCTCTTGGAGTCTGATCTAGATTTCTTCATTTCAGTGTGACTCACGCTGTTTTGTTTGATGCCAATCTGCTTAGAGTTTTCTCATTTATAGGTTCTTTTCCAGATCTTAATCTGTTTGTGAATTTATTCACAAGCCATGTTCAAAACAATGTTTATCAATTTGTTCTAAAAGTCATGTGTTCCTGGTGAAGATCCGTATTGCTTTATTTTTCTTTATCCTGGAATATTACCCATTCTTATTTTTGTTTCTCTAAGGCCCTAAAGCATTCTCCTGCAATCTGCTCATTCTTTGCTTGTTTCTTTTTTCTGCACAGCTCTCATGGTTTCAGCTCGATGGTGTTAATAGTCTTTTTCTCCCTCTACTTTTCTTTTTTTTTTTTTTTGGTGGGTGAAAATATCGTCCCAAATTAACATCTGAGCAGGAAATAAAAATGCCCCCTGATTAAACAGAAAACATGAATGTCATGATACCATTTCTGTATCATACAACTGAGCTACTTCCTTTCTACTCCCAGCCCCGTCCTCACCACTTCCTTACTTTTCCAGTTATAATACCACGTATCTAGCTATCTCTTAGAGAAGGATATTTATTTTTTCTGTATTTGGAGGTTATGTGCAGTAAACACCAGCCTCAAAAGTACCCTCAGATCTATCCTTTCACCCTAATGTTGTTTGATAATAAGGAGAAAACATTCTCTCTATTTTAAAAATATGTAAGCAGCTCACATATGTATATACATCCAAAAAGTAGCATTTATAACCTTACCCTATTTAGTTGTACATGCTGAACAGCATACGGACTCTAGTCAATGATAGTAACGATACCCTGTTACGTCCATCAGATTCGTCAAAATGGGAGCAAACTTCTACCTTGTCTTACATTATCTTTTTTTGTTCACATTATTTATTAAATCCTGGTGTACCTGCTCTGCTTGTGTTGATAATATATCTTGCATTGCATTTTTTTCTCAGTATTTTTACCATGAATGTAAAGAATATATACTATAGAACATACATAAAAAGAAAAATAGTACAGAGAAAATATTTCACAGTGCAGTTGCTTAACACATTACCCAAAGGGTGAAAAGAATATATATTTATTTTTAAAAAATGGTAGGAGAATCCCATAATAAAGAGATTCTATCCCAAGTAGTTTATTTGAAATCCACTTTCCCAGTTTACATCTTCTTGTAGGTATCTAAAATTCCCTGTTGCTAAGGGTTTTTGAGCCGTGTCTCTGATATTTTGGAAGGACCGTTTGTAATCACACAGAGAAAGGCAGCTTGTTATGATGAATCACCTGCATCATATAGCGGCTAGTTACAAATAAATAAATGGATAGATAAATAAATAAATAAATACACTGACATAAGAGTTCCAGGGATGATAAGAGCCGAGCCAGAAATATGTCAACCTTTGCTCAGAGAAGCATATTATTTCATTATATTTTAATCAATTGTGACTACAACATAGTTGATGAGAGAAAGGAGACTTGGTGATAAATAAAGCATAATGGAGTTAGAACACCATTTTGAAATGGTTAATTAATAGATTTAGATTATGTGCAGCACTGACTACTAACATTAAAGAGAGACACCTGGCTGCTATGTGTGTCCTGATGAAGGCACACAGCACTGATTTTGAAGTTTTTTTGCCAAAATTTCATAGCCAGGAAATGAACCAGTAGAGTGACTTAGCTGAAAACATATGTTATCCTTCAAGAAAAAGAACGCATGACTCTGAGGGCGGCCGAGGGTGGCAGGCAGCCACCACAGCTGCAGGCCCAGTGGGCTGGTTGCCTCCAGGGGCCCAGATGGCAGAACATGGAGCCAAAGAGGAGCATTTTCAGGCCTTGAAACCTGTGGGTTTCAGATGTGCTTTGGACCCCAAACTCCTGAATTCATTCCATTTTCTCCCTTTCAAAATGGGCATATTCTAGTCAACTCCTTTATTTGGGAAGCAGACCACTTGTTTTCCAGTTTCCAGGTAACAAATACAGAGGAATTTGCTTCTGCATGAATTATACCCAGGGTGTCACCCGACTTTGATTTAGATGATGGAACTTGGAACTTTTCCAGTTAATGATACTCAAATGAGATTTTGGATTTAGAGACATTTCTGGAATGGATAAAGACTTCTGCAGAAGTCACTCCAACTGGGACTGGGGTAATATACCTATGTTTTGCATACCCAATGGACATGCATTTGGGGGACCAAATGGTAGACTGCAGTGTGTTGAATAGTGTTTTCCCCAAATTCAAGCCTACCCCAAATTTCAGAAAGTGACTTACTTTAAAAATAGGATCTTTGCTGATGTAATTAGGAATAGATTGTAGGATGTACAGGAAAAAAATGGCGTATGGAGACAAAGGTAGAACAGTTATTTTACCTTTAGCCAGGGAATGTTGGGAGCTGCCAGAAGCCAGAGAGGCAGAGAATGATTCTTTTGATTTTTCCAGACTTGTAAGAGAATCAGTTTCTCTTGTTTTAACCACTGCATGGTGTGTTGCTATAGAATTCCTAGGAAACTAATATAACATGTAAATTAAAAAAAGTCTTTGTGATTATATACAAGGCTGTTGATAAGAATTATGAGTTTATGTGAAAGTGGATTGCGATCCGTATTTTTCTATTTGGAAATGGAGAAATAATAGCAATTCCTTTAAAAATGTATTGAAACTAATGGCAGAAATAAATATTTTATTAATATCAAATCACTTATTTTTTATAATAATTTCATTTGCAAAGTTTTACACTAACTTTATTTGCCAAGTTTTAATCACAATATATAAATTAGGAAGACATGTTTCAAAGGTAAAATCAATCCTTTAATATCAAATAACTTTTAATTGGCTGACATGGATATGAAATCTTAATCATCTGGCTGAAAACTTGTGCTCTTAACTAAAAACTCAAGCTCACAGTGAAGTGACTGTAAGTCTGGTAAGACCTTAAAAGAAGCTTGTCAACTTCACTTGAGGCTGTGTAATATTATTAACTCATGTTACTTCATAGTATATCCACTCCGAGTTTTTATTTCTGAACCCCAGAATGTATAATCTACTAGGGGTTGAGTTGTGTCCCTCAAAAAAATTTCTATATTGAAGTCCTATCCTTCAGTACCTCAGAATATAACTTGATTTGGAAATAGTACAATTATAGATAAAATGAGTTAGTCTGAGATCATTGTGGAGGCCTGAATCTATTAGGAGCAGGTTTCTTATACAAACAAGGGATTTGTTCACAGGAACAGAAATACAGAGAGGACATATGATGGGAAAAGACGTGGAGGGAGATGATCATCCATCATCCAAGATCAGAAAGCTGGAAGAGGTTCTTCCTTCCTAGTGCTCAGAGGAGTCCCACCTGCTGATACCTTGATTTCAGACCTCTTGCCTCCATAACTGTGAGATAACGCATTTTCGTGCAAACTCACCAAGTCTGTGATACTCTGTTACAGTAGCAAACTAATACCCTATCCAGCATCCCTTTTTTTGTTTGTTTAATATTTATAATATATGAAGAGTGGGAAAAAGTGATATTATTGTATTTTCTGACCAACAACCTCTACTTAGGGTAGTGACTCTTTAGGCACTGTAGTAAATTAATACTTATGGGAAAATTGCATTTTAACTCCTTTCTCATTTTGAATTTTTTTTTCAGTTAAACGCTATATCATTGTCTTAATTCTTGAAATTATGGCTTCTCATTTACACTGGATCTCTTCAGAAACATTTTTGATCGCCATTATGCTCTGTTCAATTTCCATTGTGCTTACATTTTAATGTCTCTTGGCTGAATCTAGCCCTTGGTACTATCCTCCATCGATGAAGTTTTGGAGCCATTTTCAGCCATGGTACTCATCTGTTTCCTGGTAACCAATCAAGTGGTTTGTGCATTCTGGGGACTGAATAAATGTTTGTGGTTAATGATAGTCATTTTAACTGTGCATAAAATAAGATAGACTCCTGAAGCATAATCAATAAAATATTTTATTTTTTCCTCTACTATTCAAGTAAGTTCTGAGAGTTGAATTCATATATATATTTTTTTTTTGGGGGGGGGTACAACTGGGTATAACTTTGGGCCAGGCTCATTTTAATTCTCAATGCATAAAATACCTTCCAGGTACTTTAAGAAAACAATTATTAAAATGTCATACATTTAGCAAATATTAAAGATATATTTAGTCAATATGGTTCTGGATACTTGGACACATCAATAGAGAAACAAATATCTCTTCTCAGGAAGCTTAAACATTTGTGGAGAGAATTGTGAAGGTCTTGACAAAATAAGGCTATGCTTGATTACGAGGGAGGAACGGGAGGAACAGATGATGTGTGATTTGTGCACATCCTGTGGACGGTTTTCTCTAGTATAAGAGTCATATAGTTAGAAACGGTAATAAGAATAGTGATGGTTAAATTGCTTTTTAAATTTTTTGTATTGGTTTTAAGGTTTTTTTATTTTAATAAATTTAGGGAGCACATACTGAATTATGTTACATATATACATGAATATTGTATAGCAGTGGAGTCTGGGTTTACTCACATACTGTACATTGTACCCTGTAGGTAAATTTTTTATCTCTCATCCCTCCAAACCTCCCACCTTGTGAGTTTAAAGTGTCAATTTTCCCACTCTGTGTGCTCTTGTATAGCCATGGTTTAGCGCCCACATACAAGTGAGAACATATGGCCTTTATTTTTCTGTTCCTAAAATACTTCACTTAGCATAGTGGCCTCTAATTTCATCTGAGTTGCTGCAAAAGACTTTAGTTTATTCTTTCTCATCATTGACTAGTACTCCGTGGAATGCATATGCCATATTTTCTTTATCCATCAGTCGATGAGCATTTATGTTGCTCTATAACTTTTCACTTGTTAGTCATGCTGAGATAAACATCTGAGTTCAGGTATCTTTGTGATATAATGATTTTTCTTCCTCTGGGTACATACCCAGTATTGCCTCTGATTTTAGCTACAGTGACCAGTGTGATCAGCAGCACAATTTCAGTTTGGGGAGACTTTCATATCAGCTTCATCTCACTGTCCACGGTTTTAATGGATGCTACATGTGCTTTTCGCAGATCAATGAGGACTCTTTATCACCATGAAAATATTGTTCTTTATCTAGATTAATATCTTGAGCCCCATGGAAAGGTCAATACAGATATTTGAGAAAAAAAGTCACCTGAAAAGCCAAGGTAGATCTCAATGGCTTATAGGATTGAGCTGGGTGGGTCTAGTAACTGAAGAATGCCTGGTTGAGGTCGATATTGCAGATTGATCTTATCTTGCTGTTTGAACTTCAGCTGGCAGTAGTTTTATTTATGTTTGTTATGAGACAATTTGAATTGACTTGCTCCAAGCCCCTGTCAGTTACATTAATCAGTTGTCAGTGGAGTAATATATTCACAAGAAAAATTTCCAGAAGCCAAGAAGGTATGCAAAAGAATAGTGGCTCTGTGATTTCATTGCTGATACCTTTGATTTTATTGAATCTGCCATAGTTTTTTGGCTGGGCTGCAGGTCTTGTGGCCCCTTTACCCTGATAACATCCCTGCTTCCCACCAGAGGACAATGAGCAAAAACCAAGTCACTTGTAGGTTGTCTTGTTTCAATGCTACTTCAAGCCACCCAGCCTCAAAGCATTTATTAATAGAACAGTGGGGCATTTCTATGTCTGTCCCTCGCCTACCACTTGGGTGATAATAGGTACTACCAGTATCCAGGGAGTCTTTTGATATCCCATGATATCATATTTCCTATCTTGACCCAGAAAGTCTTTATCTTTTCTCTTCCTGAGAACATCATTCTGACAATTCCATCTTCCTCCACAAAACTGTCATGAACCTATGAAGGATTTGAGATCTCATCCTACTTTGCAAGCTGAACAGTTAGCTGGCGGCAGTTGCATGGGTGCTGGGGACAACATGATCGGAGACTCTAGGGTGGTATGGATGTTGCCACTCATGGAACAGAAGGCAGCTTGCACACTCCAGGGACAATACGTAAAAACTCAGGTGGATACTGTACAAGCAGCAAGTTTGCACCACTTAAGGAACTTTGAGCTTAGAGATCCAAACCTTTTATTATATTAGTCCCTTTGTCCTAGATGGATGCATTTACTGTATTTTACTAAGTAGCAAACAAGCCTTTCTTTCTTCTGGTGGGCGACACTCTGTATTTGAAGGCTAGTTCCACACAGTTTTTGTTTGTTTGTTTGAGACGGAGTCTCACTCTGTTTCCCAGGCTATGGTGCCATGGCATCACAGCTCCCAGTAACCTCAAAGTCCTGGGCTCAAGTGGTCTCCTGCCTCAGCCTTCCCAGTCACTGGGGATACAGGCACCTGCCACAACACCTGTTAGTTTTTCTATTTTTAGTAGACAGTATCTCACTCTTGCTTAGGCTGATCTCTAATTCCTGAGCTAAAGCAATCCACCCTGCTCAGCCTCTGAGAGTACTAGGACTACAGTCATGAACCATGTGAAGCTGGCCTCCTATGTAGTGATGTAAAGCTAGTCTATAACAGAGGCTGTCTATCAGTGCCTCTGTAAGAAAGAAATGCAAAAGCATGAAAGTTCCATGGAAAAAATATCTTGCAACAGATATGCCAGCAATCACTTGATCACCGTATTTCTAGAAATTTCACTGAAAAATTATCCTCTGACTTTTCAGAACCATTATGTCTCATCTTCTCAGGTCAATGGTTTTGTTGAGTCCCCCGGTGTACCAGGGACCTTTTGTTCATTCTGTTCAATAGTGTGATGGTATTGCTGGAATAGAACAGCGTGCTGTTCTGGGAGATGTACAGGCAGTACAGATATCTTTGGGTTATGCAACAACAGATGGCAGGAGATATTACATACTTCTGAGATAAAACTGTAAATGCATATTTCTGTCCATCCCATGTGAATGTGAACTCTCTGTGATCCACTTTTCTCATGGGAAGAGAAATAATGCAAGTGTGACATCAATGGCTGCGTATTATGTGCCCAGGAATTTATGAATATGCTTTGGCAATAATCCCATGTGAAACACAGTCAATGAAAAACAGACCTACTGCTTGTTAAGTCTGCTGTCATCTAGAGTCCTTCTCTAGGATCCATTCAGTGTTTGTAGAGGCCAATCTTTTGAATTAAATGGAGATAATATTCTGGAACTTACTGTAGGCTTTTAATGGCATCAATCTTTGCCATTTCTCTGGAAGACAATATTGGATTTGATGAATTATCTTGACCAGAGTAGGGGATAATTTTCAAAGTTTGCATTTGGCCTTCTTTACTATGATAATGCTTACCTTAAGGGGCAAGGACTGGATACTTTTTTTATTTTGCAGCTGCCAAAATTCCCAATTCAGTTATGTGTTCAGGTACGACAGCAATGCTCTCTGTGCTTTTATTATCACTCAGTGGTCCCACTGTGATCTGGATTTTAGCCAGGACTCAAGGATTGCTTAACCCATGAAAACATCCTCTCTGAAAAGGGACCCATGGTGATTCTTTGGGTCTCTAGATATCAGTGTTAATTTATTTTATTTTTATTTTATTTTATTTTTTTATTAAATCATAGCTGTGTACATTGATATGATCCTGGGGCATCATTCACTAGCTTCACAGACCATATAATTTAGACACCATTTATAATGTAAAAATCATATGAGTTGGAGTTTTTAGCTCTTTATGGTGAAAGCCTGGGATAATAATGACAGCGTATATTTGTCACAATATTAGAGGAATCCATCTTAGAAATGGCTCTATAGACAGAGTGTTCTAGATTGATAAATAGGCTCAGGCCTGGGAAATCAGCCAGGAAACATAAGTCTTTATGGGAAAAACCATTGCCTCTTGTTTATTTTTGTCTTTTGGGATTATGTATATCAAACAGTACCATTGCTGGTCACATTTTTTTTTTTTTTCTTTCGTAGAGGGACATGATGCTCTGTTAACCATGACCCAACTTCATGCAGGTCAAAACTCCTCAGCTGCTTCTTCAATCCCACTTGTCATTTGTGATAATAATGAAAATGTCCTAGTAGTCTCTGGTTAAATAGGGATATCTGGCTTCTAGGACTCTGGGCTTATGATTCCCATGGATATTAATGAGCCCTACTCTGTTAATGCCTCTTTTTACTGTAAGCTCTGTTCTGCAGGGAGAACCACGCCTGGACTTCCAGAATCGGCCTCACTCTCACCAATACATAAACTGTCCTCTGGAACATTCTCCACTGATGTGTCTTCTGGCCTTATGTAATATAACTTTTCAATCTTGACCATTTTCCTTAGGTGTCTGTATCCCTTTCTTTACCATCTGCTAGAGCAAATTCAGGCATTTCCACTTTACTGAACATTGGTCATAACTCTTTCCAGGGTTCTAAGTGCTAACCTTGCAGTGAGTTAGCCTCATCCCCTGTTGTCCTGGCCAGAGTCTAATCCGTGTCCTGAGAAAATTATTTCTATGCTAATATTTTATTCCAGTAACCTGCTATATAAAACATCCTTTAAATCCAGCTTCAGAGATAATCCTCTGGCTCTTACTGGCACTGACAAGCTAATTCTTACAACTCCATCAACACATGATCTGTTTCCAAGCTTCTCCATGCCACATACATGGGCACGTGGTGTATGCACTGACCTGACCTAGAGAAGAGCAGCTGGGTCTACTCATTGCTTACGCGTGCCACAGTAGGGGAGTGAGGGGTCTCATGGCCTATCTTCCAAAAGCCATATAAATTATTTCTTCTTAGGAGAAGCTCTCTAGTAGAAATAATCACTGACCAGTTTCTGGGTCTTCTTATTTATCTAATATTCTCCCAGTGTTTCACATCTTAGCAGGAACAGGGCAGTATGGGTGTAGGGTAAGCCTGGGACAAGGAATTGTTGGTTGGGTTATGCTACTGCAGAATCGACCATGCCAAGTGGCTCACTCTAAAGTCAGGACAAATGAAACTGAGCATGTCCAAAGTGGTTCAATAGATGCTTCTATTATAGAGTTTCCTGAAAATTAAACATCGGATTGCATAAAATGATTAAGACTATTCATTGTAATTTAATGAGACTTAATTTCTCCCAGAAAGTAATTCATGTCATAACTATTATGGTAGATCTTAATCAAATATATAATATTGCTCAATTAATTTCACCTGCAAGTAATCATATCACTTGAGTTACTTAATTTAATTTTATGTATGTACATATGCATGTATGTATGTATTAATTTATTTTTAGAGATAGGGTCTCACTCTGTTGCCAGGTTGGAGTGCAGTGGTACCATCACAGCTCACACCAGCCTCAGCCTCCTGAGTAGCTGAGACTACAGTTATACACTACAATCCCTGGCTAATTTTTCTTACTTTTGTAGAGGTGGGTGTTTCACTATATTGCCCCAGCTGGTCTTGAACTGCTGGCCTCAAGATATCCTCCCAACTTGGCCTCTCAAAGTGCTTGGATTACATGCATAAGTCACCATTCCTACCCCTAACTTGGGTTATTTTTTTAATAAACAGCCTCAAATATTTGTTTAAAAATTTCAAATCCAATAGGAGCATTTTAGGTTGGACTTTTAAAATAATCCCTAGGTTTACTTGAAACATTTCTAATTCTTGCAATTTCGTTGCGAATGAGGAGTGACCTATATCACATTCTATTTTTTTTTTTTCTAGTACAAGTTAGTAGAAATAGAATAGCACATGTGGTCTGAAAATAAGCAGCCTGGTTTGTCTGAATATATTTATGGTTGGTATATTATCTTTTGCTCTTTATGCTCAAAAGACTAAGGGTCAATGTATTTAAAAGAGGAAAAGTAGAACTACCCTGGGAAGTAAAACTATTAAGAGCAATGGACTTTCACAGCATGAAAGTACAGAAAAGACAGACATAGTGAGACCTCTCAGATGTGCCTTTAACTTCTGCACGGGAGGTGGAAGGGGAACAGGAGGACGATACGGGCAGTTCGGAAAGTAGCCTGAGACCAAGGCCAACTACCAGGGATTTAATGGCAGAGCTCCTCCTAGTCTCGGACCATTTCACACTGCAGGTGAAATGAGGTTTAGGAGATGAAAGCAGTTAAGCCAAAAAGATTAGAAAAGGGAAGATAAGAAAAGCAAGCATTTCTTACATTCTGCTACACGCCATACACCTCACATGATTAAAAATAGCAGGCAAATTTGTGCACCATGGCCACACACTTGTATTTTTAGTGCTGTGCAGGTACCCGCCTCCCGCTCACTGCCCAGCCTCCTTCCCAGCAGCTCTGATCTCTGGATCTCCTGGTGTCTGTCCGTTGCTTAGTCTCCCTCGGTGCTGCAGACATCTGGGCATGCCACTGAGAACCCTCTTTTTCACAGATTTTGGCCTCTGCTTCACTATTACTCGCTCTACCATAACTTGTGCCTCACTTCTGAGTAATACTATTATCTAGATAAATCAGTTTCCACACGTGGGTTTCTCAAATCATGAAATCTCTCTCCTCCCAGCGCTGTTCCATGCTGCCCCAGCCACTTCTTCCTATATAATAGTTTTGAACTTGAAAAATTAAGATTCCCCTTATAATCTGCCTCATTCGTTCCTTCATCACAAACTGTTGAATCCCCTCAGCCTGTCTCGTCTATTGACCATATTATTGTTCGAATTTTCTCTTTCCTCCTTTCTTCAATTTTGTAATCATTCTCTAAACGTCCCCTTAACTTCTTTCTTCCTCTCTCAACTTTTTGACAGTCTGCTTTTCTTCCTAAACACAAACTATGCTTAAATCCAATTATTTATTTAATTTATTCCTGCAGCTAAAAATATGGATGACAAATACTGTTTTACTACATGCTACCAGTTTTACAATTGCCATCAGGCTCACGTGGCCCCCTCATGCTGTGTAACAGTTTACTTTTCTTACTTCCTAAAAACCATTTTATTTATTCTTTTTTCTTGCTCCTCAGACCTACAATAAATCCTGTCCAATGTCAGCTGATTATCTAGTTTTACATGTAAATCAGAAGGGAGCAACATCCAGAAGAGAGTTTCTAGACATTTCTATGATACATTTCTGTCTCCTCTGTCACATGGCAAGAATACTGAATTTTTTTCTACATACTTTTTTCTATAATTAATTGACACATGTACTTCTCTATCCTACTTCTTTCCTCTTATGGGGAAAGGGAAGAGCTACTTCATTCTTCCTTATCTCACTTAATGGCTGATCCATCTATTCAGTTGGATCACGTCAACTGTTAGAGCCATCATTTCTCTTCTTTATCTCTCATGCTGCTCTTCCTATTCATAAGAAAACTGGGACAGGCAATGCCTGTGGCTCAGTGAGTAGGGCGCCAGCCCCATATACCGAGGGTGGTGGCTTCAAACCTGGCCCTGACCAAACTGCACTAAAAATGTAGCTGGGCATTGTGACGGGAGCCTTAGTCCCAGCTACGTGGGAGGCTGAGGCAAGAGAATCGCTTAAGCCCAAGAGCTGGAGTTTGCTGTGAGGTGTGATGCGATGCCACAGCATTGTACTGAGGGTGATAAAATGAGACTCTGTCTCAAAAAAAAAAAAAAAAAATAGAAAAAAGAAAATCAAGATGGTTCCATTTTCAAACTGTAAGCAGAATCTGACCACTTCTTACTGTCTCTAGCATGAATTTTCTGGTAATGTCACTCCCATACTTTCTCTGGATAAAGGCAAAAATTCCTTCTTATCTTCCTACATCCATCTTTTAATCAGTACGAATTCTACCATCAACACAATATCTGATTACTCAATATATAAAAAAAGTTAGTTCTTACTAGCATTCTGCTGGAAAACCTTTAAAGCCAATGCTTCACTCTTAATTCTCCTCGTAATTTCAGCCCCTACTAATCTTCTACTATGCATCTACTTATTGGTCTCTGGTTATGCTGGCTTCATTGTGTTTCTACATCATCAGGCTTGCTTCCTTGCAGATGTAAGGACTAAGACGATCCACCACCTTGCATGTTCCTTGCTATGATACCTGTAATACTTCTTTCTGTCCTTCAATTTTTTGTTCAGAAGAGTGATTGACTCACAGTAAGTTCTCAGTAAATATTTATTTATAAAATGAACCTCTTTTTACACTTCAAAATATCATAGAGTGTTTGCCAAAACCAGACTTATCCAAATACAGATAACTAAAAATCATATGCCACAGGATGGGTTAAGAGCCAAATTGAGCACCATATGCTGTAGCACTATCATTTCTTACTTAGTAAAAGAAAACACATGTGAATAAAAAGGTACAAAGAGATGATCAACGTGGGAAGCAAATACACCTACCAGGGTGTCCAAACTTTTCCTTCCCTGCCACACATTGGAAGAAGAATATTTTGGGGCCACAAGTTAAATGCACAAACACTAATGAAAAAAGAAAAGATGAGAAAAAAGAAAAGAAAAGAAAAGGTGTATGCATAGTTCCAATGATAATCTAACAACACAGATAAGCATAACAGTCCTTCCATAATCTGTGAATCACAATAACAAAATATATAACTAATGAGTAAACCAAAAAAGCAAATACATGACAACATGTATGAAACAAAAAGAGTTGCTTAGTGTGTACTTTTTGGATTGAATATATGATGAAAATTAGTTAGAAATATACTTAAAAATATCAGGGTTGGGCGGTGCCTTGGCTCAGTGGGTAGGGCGCCGGCCCCACATACCGAGGGTGGCGGGTTCAAACCCGGCCCCAGCCAAACTGCAACCAAAAAATAGCCAGGCGATGTGGCGGGCGCCTGTAGTCCCAGCTACTCGGGAGGCTGAGGCAAGAGAATTGCTTAAGCCCAGGAGTTGGAGGTTGCTGTGAGCTGTGTGATGCCATGGCACTCTACCAAGGGCAATAAAGTGAGACTCTGTCTCTACAAAAAAAAAAAAAATATATCGGGGTTAACCCTGTCTTAAGAAAGTGAGGTAACAAGGTCAAAGTTGGATTGGATATAGGATTATCTGATATTGAATTGTCTACTGTCTGTGTCCCCATATGGTCCACTTTCTTATGATTGGAAATGGTCCCATGCCTCATGACAAGAAATATGTCAAATTGTGCTTTATTTGATTCCACCTGCCTATTTCAATAATGAATCTATTTAGCCTGATATTCACCAATTTATTGAATCATACCAAGCAATAAATTCAACTACTTCTTATCAAAGGATAACCAGACTATCCATATAAAACTTGTTGGGTGTTATGAAATCCCTAAAAAGGTTGTGTCTCTCCAAAATTGTTGAAATCTAATCCTCAGTGTGACAGTATTTGGTAGGGTCTTGGGGGGGGAGGGGGCGGTGATTAGGCTCATAATGGGGTTAGTGCCCTTGTGAAAGAGGCTCAGAGGGCTCACTCATGCTCTTTCCACTATGCAAGGAAACAAAGCAAAGACAGCTGTCTACAACCTCAAAGGGGGACCCCTCAGACCCTGACCGTGCTGGCTCCCAGACACAACTGTGAGAATGAATGCTTGCCTTTTAATTCACCCAGTCTATGGTAATTTGTTATAGCAAACCCAAACTGAGTGAGACACCAGACAGAATGTACGTCACTTTGTGCGCGAGAAGTGATGATGCCGGAATGTATCTGCATGTGTAATCTGAAGGAAAATGTAAAGCAGGAAGGATAAAAAATCTCTGATTAGCAGAGAACTTGTAGAGTCCAAGCCACTCCAGGTCATGGGGTTGTGTAGTTCAGAGACAACAGACACATATGCAAGTTTCAAGCACAGGTTTCCTTTATGATATATAAACTCACGTTGTTTCTGATATAGAAAATTCAATTCTTGATTTTTGTCTTTCATTGGTACCCTTAAATACTGGAAGCTACACCAACCTGTACGTCAAATGAACCAGCGCTCAAAAAAGAAAAAAAAAAAAGTCATCTAGAGTTTGATTTTTTGAAATAGAGAAAATCATGAATCTATTTCCAATACCACTATAGATCAAAGTAGGTACAAAGCCATTTTCAAAATATACAGAGCTTATAAATTTATCTGAGATCAAAAAGGCATGGCCAATTAAAGTTTAGCAAAGCAGGAAGTTGTTCCCAGCAAACACAAGCTTAAAGTTAGTAAATACAAAAGCTACTTAATTTTAATACTCAAATAAATTAAATGATTGTTGAGACTACTGAAAATAATTTCTGTGTCAGAGATAGAATGTATCCGAGTAAGACAGCACTCTGACAACCAAATGAAAAGTTGTTTGTTTGTTTTTTCTCCAAAAGTTTCGTATCAAAATTTATTTGGTAGCGAAACCTAACCCAGACTTTCATGAGACTGTTTGAAGTAGTTTTTAAGCCCACTTAAGAAGGAATATTTTTATATATTTTTCTGTAGAAATAATAGTATTGATTATGAGGTATGATCCTAGATTTACCTGGGAATGTTACATTGTATGCATTGTTTTACCTTTTTGAAGATTCAAAAAATCTGAATCCTGAAACATAATCTGGCTCTGAAGATTTTAAATCTGAGATTGTGATCCTATTGTATTAACTTCTTTAATCCACAGAGTGACACAATTGTCTAATATTTCTATCCATTTAACCCAGTAAAAATTCTTTTTCTGAAAAAAAAAAAAAAGAAATAGAGAAAATTATGTGCTTTTGAAAAACAACTTAGCTATAAAATTCATTTGGTGTGCTGCTTACAAACTGTTCTCAGCTGCTTTGTGCGGAATTAGATAACAGACAAAGAAAATGACTCTGCTCTTTTCAGTTCCCTTATAAACTGCTTATCTGATCGCTCTTTCTACAGCGTTCACTGTTCATCCTAATGTCTGTTTAGCACTGCGGTGGCAGGGCTTCAATGGCTCGACTGATAGCATTTCTAGGGACTAAAGCATTTAAAAAATATATTATTCTAAATTACTTTTCTGTAAATATAAACCTAAATTGAATGCGTGAGCTGCCACTTTCTACATTCTTAATCTCTGTAGCAGCTACCACTGCTACTGAAGAAAGCACCCCTATGCCAGCGGAGCGTTAGCTCTGAATTTATGCCTGCGTTGGAAAGCGCCCAACACTGTGTTTCAGCGGATTGTTTTCAGGAGGTGGTGTGAGGACTCAGGAATGACTGTAATGGTAATGAACAAAAATCGATTAGGAGTGGTTGCTTGAACCTCAGGAACAAAAAGGGTGCCTTGGGGACATATGAATGCTCTTGTTAGGAGTATACCTTTTTTTAGGAGTTTAGGTTCTGTTCTAACACATTTTTGGGCAAAACACAAATCTTTGTATCTTGCATATTTTTCTTTTGTAGCTCCTTTATGTCTGCCAAAATCTCAGCCAGAAATTCCTAATGTGCTAAATGAGCTAATCTCAGAGGTTTCTTCCACCTTTAAAATTCTACAGCTTGGTGGCAACTATTGCGGCAACTGTGCTCATGGTTATAGTTTGTTCCCTAAAATAAAAATGGAATCAAACAGATGAAGATCCAGGTGCCACATGAAAAGCAAAATGACTAACTGCATCAACATGAGGTACACTTTGTCCTCTTTGCTCAACTACAAGGCAAATTTTATGGACTAATTTGCTGTCTGCTTATCCTTGTATGTAGAAATCCATGTACCCCGCATGTGAAAAATTAATTCCACCCCAGAAAATTGAAAGCATAGGAGTCAAGAGAATTACATAGTCTGATTACTAAACGTATTTTATTACATTTTCTCAAGCCTTTGTCAATTAGCACTAACTCTGTTAATTGAAGATTGAAAGTCATAGTACTTGTTAAGTACATATGTACATAGTACATACTAACTAAGGTTAGTATGAGTAAACCATAGCCCTCTTTTTCTGATAATACACTTAAAAATTTGGTGTGCCTCATGGGAGTGTTTTGTATGAATAATTATATATAATTCTGGAGCTACTAACAATCATAGATATTTGGGGAAAGTGAGGAGACAGGGATTTTATAAATGAAGTTCATACATGTTAGTAGCATAATTCTTTGATTTAAACTTTCCGCTCACTGAGAGAACAAATGAATTTAATAAAGTAGTACATTGAGAAGTTGGATGTGCCTTGCAAACATGACAAGATGTTCAAGTAAATATTTAAAATGTGGGTGTAGTTGCTTTGATTTAATTATGTTGGTTTTTAATTATAAAAGGAAATACAGAAGCAAAATGTTTACGGTGGCTCTCTACACCTAAAGGAAAGGGCCTTAGTACAAATGCAGTGATGCATTAGCGGCCCACGTAGCTTAAGGATGTGACTTAGTTTATGAGAGAGATTGACTCTAAATCCTGCCGTTCTCCATTGTTTCAAGTACCTTCTCATTTCAGTCATTTAAACGTTATTTAGATCTCTCTGTATACAAATGTATCCCCTTCTGAAGGCAAGCTGCTATGAGGGGTGAGGGAAGCTGTAAGCAGAGAGAACATATAAACATCACCGCGATGCTGAGTACTGGAAACGCAGAGAACCCGTCCAGGGATGACTGAAAGCTGAGAATCAGGGACCAGATGTTAATGTGAACTTACCTGGCTGACTTTAGTTTGAGGATCTGTAAATTCCACTGTTTAAAATTCTATTATGTTCAAAAACATAAAGATTATAAGTTCTTTCCCAGAGGAAATGCAAGACGCACAGACAAAAGAACATTAAATTGTCAAGACTGTGACTTCTCTGTCAAATCTGGCAGGACCAGCAGCCAGTGAACTAATACATGTGGCTGCCCATCCAGGTGGAATCCCGGGGATACATGGAGAGGTCAGGCGTAGAGAAGCACCCACGTCTCCCGCTGTCATGACCCACATCACCACCTTACATGGGCCTCCGTATCACTGCACATGTGAACAGCAGTGTGGTGGTACGGAAGGGAAAGAAAAGGGGTAGAGGGCAAGAAACAGTGAAGGAGAGAGAGAAAACGTCACACCATTACGTACACTGCTTACAATGCTTCACCCGCACACTCTACCAATTAGATTTGAACTTGTTCAGACCATTTTCCCTAAACAGTGATACTGATTACAGAAAAATATATGCCAAGATGAAATTATTAGTTTTCCCTATAAATTGTTTGGCCAATCTGAGTAGAAATGAGATTCTATATGTGTTGGAAATCAAGAAATAAGAGCAGAAAATAGGGGATGTTAAATGTCCACACTGGATACATAATTCTAAAATAAAGAAGAGAAATATAAATATTTCTAGAAAGTACTTTTCCCCATACATAATGTAATGCATTGTATCTACACTTTGTTTTTTCGTGACACCAAAGCCAATCCTCCCGGTCTAAAGACTCTGATAACTTAACCAGAATACCCAGCAAGGCTACATATTCAGAAGAGGGGGCTTCTGAATGTGGAGAATCATGAAACTGAAAAAAGTCTCACGGATATTGTAAGTTAACCATTCCATTTTTAAAAATATACACACAGAAAAATTTTAAATACCATTAACTGCACAAAAAGAAATTGTCAAAAAGAACACAGAGGGACAATTTATCTAGAGAATACACAAAATGACAAGCAAAAAGGAATAATGGAGGGAGGTGGAAACTGCTCGTTGCTATATTCAGGCATAGTTGAATAACGTTAACTTCACTTAAAAAATAATACCATCCATTATTGAAACAGAGTCATTAAGGAAGAAGAAGAATTCTTTGAGTGTGTGTGTGTGTGTGTGTGTTAATTGAAACAATTAGCAATGAATAAAGAACTGAAGTTGAATCTGTAGGCCAAATTGGTGATCTGGACAAAAAGCAATAGAGTTTCATAGAATACAAAGCATGTAACAGAGGTTATAGAAACCACGAGGGAAAATTCAACACTCTTAAAAAATCCAAGCCAGCAAGGGTTATGTACATTAAATTTTAATTTTATAATTAAGGAATGAAGAATTTCAAGACAGGAGTCATCAAGGAATTAATAGAGTACTTCAACAAATTCAGAAAGTAATCAGGATCTTAAAAGCAACCAGCCAAGCATACAAGATAAAGTGGTAAGAGGCGGAGAAACAAGTTATGGACCAAGAATTAAGACCACAAGGCTTACACTTCTGATCTGCAGCACCGCGTCATAGGGAGGTAAAGGATGAGGAAAAAATGTGTTTCAATACTTAATTCCTGCCCATCCAATTTAACAATTAAATGACAGGGAAATGGAGAACATTTTAAATACAAAAAAATTGAATACCTTACTTCCTTGCATATTGTTAGGGTAAAAATTAAAGAAATATACAGGAAATATTTTAGTTTGCTGGGGGCACCCGAAGGAAGTACTTTAAACTGAGAAAATTAAGAAACAACATTATGTTGTCTCACAATACTGGAGGCCAAAATCAAGGTGCTATCAGGACCGTATTCCCTCTGAAGATTCTGTGGCAAGAAGAGTCTGTTCCAAACTCCTCTTCTATGGCCTTGAGTTTTGGCAGCGTAACTCCCATCTTCACACAGCATTTCCCTGTGTGTGTCTGTGTCTGTCTCCAAATTTCCCATATTTGTGAGGATATCTATCAAATTGGATTCCAGGTATACCCAACTTCAGGATGAGCACATCTTTTTTTTTTTTTTTTTTGTAGAGACAGAGTCTCATTGTACCGCCCTCGGGTAGAGTGCCGTGGGGTCACACAGCTCACAGCAACCTCCAACTCTTGGGCTTACGTGATTTTCTTGCCTCAGCCTCCCAAGCAGCTGGGACTACAGGCGCCCGCCACAACGCCCGGCTATTTTTTGTTGCAGTTTGGCCGGGGCTGGGTCCGAACCCGCCACCCTCGGCATATGGGGCCGGCGCCCTACTCACTGAGCCACAGGCGCCGCCAGGATGAGCACATCTTAAGTAACTGCATCTGCAATAATATTCTCTCCAATTAAATCACATTCTGAGTTACTACTAGGTCAGACTTCAACATTTGTATTTTGGACAGACACAATTCAACCCATAAAACAAACAAAATAAAACATACTCCAGAATTTATGAAGATACAGAAAAAATATTTTAATAGGACAGACATTTAGGATTATAAAAAGGAAATGGTATACCTATATCTATTAAAAAAAAAAGAAAAGAAAAAAAGAAAGCCTACCATATTTGTTCCAGAAATTCCACTACTGGGTATTTACCCAAAAGAAAAAAAAAAGTCATTTGATCAAAAAGATGCACGCAACATACCATTGCATCAATGCACATTAGGTGAGGTCCCCCCATTCCAAAACTATTAAGAAAAGAGTGTAATTGTGATGGATGTGTCCCTTAGTTCAATGTAAGCATTTTACATTGTATATCAAATCGGTACACTGAAAACCATAAATGCATCAATGTACACAGTTATGATTTAATAAAAACAAAAAGATGCTTGCACTCAAATGTATCTTACAGCACAGTTCACTATCACAAAGATATGCAACTGACCTCAGCACCCATCAATACATGAATAGATTAATAACATGTGGTATATGTAAAACAATGGAGCACTTACTACTCAGCCATAAAAAAAAGAAAAAAATTGTGAACTAATACCTTTTACAGCAACCTGGATGGAACTGGAGAACATTGTTCTAAGTTTTGCAAGAATAGAAAATCAAACACCTCTTGTACTCACTATTTGGAATTCATCCATCAACATTTATATGCACATTTGGTAGTAAAATTGAAGGGAAATCAAGCAGGTGGGAGGAGGCAGAAGGGGAGGGTAAATCCACATCTAACAGGTTCAATGTACACTATCCAGGTAAGGGGCCACGTATAACTTTGACTCAAATTGTGTGCAAGCAATTCAACCAACAAAAATATTTGTACTCCTGCAATATTCTGAAATAAAAAATAAAAAAAGAAACTTAAACAGTGTAATAGTAGAAAAAAGCCTAATTCAAAAATTAGATGAGCAATCTACACTTTTGTATAAGAATATCTTTAAGTAGGGTGGTGCCTGTGGCTCAAAGAGTAGGGCACCAGCCCCATATGGTGGTGGGTTCAAACCTGGCCCCAGCCAAAAAAAAAAAAAAAAAACTACAGCAAGAATATCTTCAAGAAAAAAGAGAATTTTACTTAAAACATTTACTTATAGGAAATTTAAAATATTAGTAATATATTAATGTCAAATATTTCTTTTTAGAAAAAAATTTATATTAAATAATATACAACTCAAAAGAATAACAATCGCAATTGTTTTATCTTCAAATTCTTCATGCCTTGAAGATTTTATTTTTTTACATAATGAGAAATTCACTAAATTAAAGGGGATACTTTATAACAGGAAAGTGGATGAAAGACTTTATAGTTTTATTAGCCAAGATTTGTAATTTGCAAAGATTGGATTTCTGAGAGAAAAAAAAAAAAGGCAGATGCTTTCAGCCATTAATTTTTAAAGTTGTTTCATATAGACTAGATTCATAAAAGTACACAATTTTCCAGCTTTTATTGGTCCAAGATATACAAGTTCCCCAAAGCTAAAGAGCTTGAAAAAACTCCAAAAAATGGGAAATGTGAGTAAATATTATTGTTCTCTTGGGTGAATGTGTTTTCTTGAGCATTATGCAATACTTAATTTATCATTTGAAGAATGGATATTGATCCCAGTTATTTAAAAGGATTCAATACTAACTTCTCAAAAGAGCTTCAAATTACATTAGATGGATGTTATTGGATGCATTATGTCTCCCAAAATTCGTATGTTGAATTTCTAATCCTCACTCTCTCAGAATGTGACTTTTTTGATGTCATTAGCTAGGATGACGTCATTAGAGTGGGCCCAACACCAGTAGATTGGTGTCCTCATACTGAAGGGAAATTAGGAGACAGCCATGCCCAGAGGATGGATAATGTGAAGAGACTTGAAGGAGATGGCCTCTATAAGCCAAGGAGATCAGATTAGAAAAGATCTTTCTGTTAAAACTCAGGGGAAGGCAGTCCTGCCAAAGCTTACTCTTGGACTTACAGCCTCCAGAAATGTGAGACAATAAATTCCTGTTATAACAGCCCTGGAAAACTAGTAATATGTACATAGTGTAATATACTATTAGATACAATATTATATTTTACAGTGTAAACTATATTCTAAAATGTAATAATACCTAAAATAACCATATTATGTTTTATATTTATTTTTTATCAAAAATATGCATATTCTTCCTTCAAATAAACATCAGACAAAACAGATGTTAGTCAAAAATTTGAAAAAGAAATGACACATATTTTTTTCTTTCTGATTTTTCTGATTTATTCATGACCTTTTGTAATAGCTACAACCTACAGTACAATATTAAGTAAAAGTAGTGAAAGTGGGAAAGTAATATTTTGCTATTATTCTCATTTGTAAATAATTCAGATTTAAGTATTATATTGTCTATGCATGCTTATTAAATATTTATTTTATTTATTAATTTGTATATATATTTATTTCATAGATGTATATTAAATAAAGGTAGAAAAAATCTACCATTAAAAATAGTTATTTTCATTTTTGTGAATACAATGGCATTCAGATCTTCATTGCCTCAAAGGTAATGGTAAATTGTTGGCATTAACAATAAAAATAGATTTGTTTTTAATAATTTGCAATACAATAAAATACAGTCTGTCGATTTTGTTTTTATGGTGTGTCTAATTATATTAGACATATTTTAACCAAATTAAAGGTATATATATATATATATTTATTTTTATGTTGTTTTTTTTTATTAAATCATAGCTGTGTACATTAACGTGATCATGGGGCACTATACACTAGTTTCATAGACCGTTTGACACATTTCCATCACAATGGTTAACATAGCCTTCCTGGCATTTTCCTAGTTATTGTGCTAAGACATTTACATTTCACATTTACTAAGTTTCACATATACCCTAGTAAGATGCACCGCAGGTGTAATCTCACTAATCTCCCTCCCTCTGCCCACCTCCCTCCTCCCTCCCTTCCCTTTCTCCTTCCCCCTATTCTTAGGTTGTAACTGGGTTATACCTTTCATGTGAAAGCCATAAATTAGTTTCATAGTAGGGCTGAGTACACTGGATACTTTTTCTTCCATTCTTGAGATATTTTACTTAGAAGAATATGTTCCAGCTCCATCCATGTAAACATGAAAGAGGTAAAGTCTCCATCTTTCTTTAAGGCTGCATAATATTCCATGGTGTACATATATCACAGTTTATTAATCCATTCATGGATCAATGGGCACTTGGGATTTTTCCATGATTTAGCAATTATGAATAGGGCTGCAATAAACATTCTGGTGCAAATATCTTTGTTATGATGTGATTTTTGGTCTTCTAGGTATATGCCTTGTAGAGGAATTATAGGATTGAATGGCAGCTCTATTTTTAGATCTCTAAGTGTTCTCCATATATCTTTCCAAAAGGAATGTATTAATTTGCATTCCCACCAGCAGTGCAAAAGTGTTCCCTTTTCTCCACATCCATGCCAACATCTCTGGTCTTGGGATTTTGTTATATAGGATATCTTACTGGAGTTAGATGATATCTCAAAGTAGTTTTGATTTGCATGTCTCTGATGATTAAAGATGATGAGCATTTTTTCATATGTCTGTAGGCCACGCGCCTGTCTTCTTCAGAGAAGTTTCTCTTCAAATCCCTTGCCCACCCTGCGATGGGATCACTTGTTCTTTGTATATATTTAATTAAATAAATATTTTGAAAACTTTTTCCCTTGTATTGAGATTAAAAGTCTCCTAACAGATACCTCAGTCTTGGTTGTAATTTTTTTAATACTATAAAATTATAATATTGGTACAGGATGAGCAGAAACATGATCTGTGTATTTCCATACCTTTATTATTGGCTCATCTGACTTACACATCATTCCACTGATGTATAATTATTACTGAAATGTTTTGCACTTTAAATTCTATAGAACTGTTGAAATTTAGTTTACATGAAATGTTTACTTACCTATTTATCATTGAGGTTAGGTTATACAAATAAAGAGGAGGTAAATAAATATGAACATAGAAAATATAGTAAGCTCTTTATAAGGATAAATACCAGAATATAGGTTAAATGTGTGTGTGTATGTGTGTGTATTCTTGTGATATTTTTCTTAGTCTTTGATGTACCCTATATTTTTAAAGAAATTCTCATTAAATAAATTAATTTACAATTTTTACCAGTTCTTTGAATCTGTGTTCCCCAATACATCTTTATTAGAAAGATACGATGCTGTGTACCTTCAGTCTTTACTTGGTCAAAGCAGGAACTCCATGTGCTTTTCTCTGTTCATAACCATCTATTTAGTAATTAGGAAGGGTTTGCATATATAGGTACCGCAGCAGCTAAGAAAATTGCTTCCGCTGGGTGATCTGTAAGATTCACGAAAAGTATATGAAACTATTTTCTTTTTTTAAACATCTGAATCAGAAATACTATACTTTGGTTGGAAGTTACCTTATAGCTGGAAACATGATTCATGCATGTTTGTTCTAATAAATTCAAATTTATAATTTAAAAATATGGAATACAATAAATAAAAGTTGTATAAAAGTAAAATTCTTTACTTATTTCCTAAGAACTTTTAATAATTAAATATCATCCACTGACATTTTTCTAAATAAAAATTTAAAAGAAGATGCTCATAGCATTTGACTTAATTTTTTGCGATTACTCATGGATAACATTTTTTTTAATTAATATTAAATCATAGCTGTGTACATTAATGAGATCATGGGGCACCATACACTGGTTTTATAAACAGTTTGACACATTTTCATCACACTGGTTAACATAGCCTTCCTGGCATTTTCTTAGTTATTGTATTAAGACAATTATATTCTACATTTACTAAGTTTCACATGTACCCTTGTAATTTGCACTGCATGGATAACATTTTGCATCGATGGTTATATATATTAAATTGGTAAATTAATGTAATAGACTGTAATTTACATATTATAATCTTCAGGATTATATGAAATAATGAAATGACACTGGGAATCCAAAGATGAGTTTTATATTTCTAGCTTTGTAAGAAAACCTCTTTGTACTTTGGTTTTATATTCTTTAAATTTAAATGATACTATTATCTCTGTGCCTTAAACTACCTTTGAGAATCAACCAGGTAATAAATGTAGGAAATCTCTTCACAAGATAATTTCAGAACGTGAGATATTATGTATTTTATAGATATTTAGTAAAAACCCATCAACATACAGTTCTATTTTTTTTTTTTTTTTGTAGAGACAGAGTCTCACTTTATGGCCCTCGGTAGAGTGCCATGGCCTCACACAGCTCACAGCAACCTCCAGCTCCTGGGCTTAAGCGATTCTCTTGCCTCAGCCTCCCGAGTAGCTGGGACTACAGGCGCCCGCCACAACACCCGGCTATTTTTTGGTTGCAATTTGGCCGGGGCTGGGTTTGAACCAGCCACCCTCGGTATATGGGGCCAGTGCCCTACTGACTCAGCCACAGGCACCGCCCAGTTCTACATTTTTTAATGCTGTACAAAGCAGAATATTTCCTGTCACCACAAGTGAAGACAATCGTAAGTCTAATTGTCAATAACCGCAATAGCCATCCTTCGTTATTTATTAGGTGTCAGGCAATTTGCTTTTACTTTGAAAATGTAATTTCCTTTCCCCCTCATATCAAATCCTTGATGTAAGCATAGTTTTTTACCATTTCAGTGATTTTACAAAACTCACTGATAAATTAATTTACTTTTTTCTAGTCACTGCATTTTCAATTTTCTCAGCAGGAGTTTGAACTCAGCTCACCTCTGTTTTATTTCAACACTCATTTTCCAACATACTCATGTGATAGAAAACAGAATACATGAAAGATAAATTGGCATGTAATCTAGGATAGGTCAGGTGCAAATTTACCACCTCTGCAAGAATTATGATATAATCAGCAAGATGACATTTGGGAAGCCTGAAGGATGTATGGGAAACAGGAAGTTCATTGTCACTATAATGTTGTCCAAATGACGGTTAAAAATAAAGTGATAAAATTAGGCTATTGGATCACTGGGTTTGGGGGACAACAGGGTAAGTTGATGAATTCGGTTATTAATAGAACATAAATAAATTAGGAGCTAATAGTTCCTAAAACCATATTGGAAGGGGATCCAGCTCCTGGGGTGGTGAGAGTATTTTTCCTTCTTGTTTTCCTTCCGCTCTTCTGTGTACGTGTTCAGGCTATCACAAGGCTTAGATTACCCTAGAGATAGCATCAGAGAAGCCCTGTATTACTGAAATAGTTCTCTCAATGCCTTTGGTTGTACTTTTAGCCAAATTTTTTTTTTTAAATCAGTTCTCATATTTCTTTATGTTTGATAAACATGTCACTACAAATTTCATTCATCTTGAAAATATCTCCTTAGACTCTATTTCACTCTATTATCTTTGTTCCCGTTCCTGGTTTAATATTCAGTCTCCATCTGCCTCACTACCTCCCTTTCATTTTCAATCTCTCTGATGTAGGGTGTTTTATTTTTAACCTTTTCTTTTTTCTTGGAGTTTTTACTTAGGCAGCAAGACTTCTCTAAATTTTACGTAAATGTTTGAACTCTATATCTCTAAAAAGGAACTTTTATATTTTTAAAGGTCTAAATATATGACAAACATCTCCATGTGGAGGTTCTATTGATCATTTATGTCCCGCAAGTAAAACATCTAATTTATTATTTTCTAGTTTCTTGGTTCACTTTCTGACATTTCAATTTCCCTCAAAAGCATCACCTTTTTTTAATCATACTTGCTCAAAATACCTGACTTCTGTTTTCTCTTCCCTCTCAATTTCTCAGTTTCTATGAAATGTTAACTATATATATATATATTTTTTAAGACTGAGTTTCACTTTGTTGTCCTCTGTAGAATGCCATGATACCACAGATCTACCCGGCTATTTTAGAGACAGTGTCTCGCTCTTGCTCAGACTGGTCTCAAACTCCTGAGCTCAGGTGATCTACCCATCTCGGAAATGTTCACTATTTTAATTTTGATTTTTTTCCAAATTTTCTATATCTCGGAAATGTTCACGATTTTAATTTTGATTTTTTCCCAAATTTTCTGTATCCATGTTTTCTCCGTTCCATGTCTCTCTCTAATACAAAAGTATGGTCCTTTTTTTATGACAGGCCCCTGACTCCAGACTATTCCTGCTTTATTATTCTGTACAGAATCCAGTAAATTGAAGCTCGGCATATACTGCTATATCCTTTTCCTCCTGAGATCAAAATCCATTAACGGATTGTCCATCGAGTCAAAAAATTTCTGAGTTAAAATTATTCCAGCATGTTCCAAGACCTCTTTTATATGTTACTCTGGATTTTTCATTCCTCTATCACCTTACAAACTCATTTCAATTCCGTTACACCTCAGCTTCTTTTATATGTGCCACTTGATCTTACTCAAACTGAAGTCCCTGTTGTCACTCGCAAGTCCTCTATATTTTATGTCTGAGGACTTTTTCTTATGCATCTCTCCCTGTTTGGAATATCCATTTTCTCTATCTCATCAAGACTTTCAAAATCTTGCTTACTCTTCAATAATTCCTGCTTCAGGTACATTTTCTAGCCTCACCCTTTATACCCTTCCCCCTAAAATAAGTTTGTTTGTATTTCTAACTTACTGTGATTGATATTTGACATTACCTGTGACTAAGTTAAGGTATTTTAGAACTATTATGGTATTTTCATTTCCTATTCTTATTTATTTATTTTTTATCTACTTCATCTTCCCATGAGGCAAAGTGAAAGAACTCAGATAGTCAACCTGTCCATGTGTGCACATTACATTGCTTTATTGTTGTAAAATATATGTTAAAATATATGTTAAATCATATATGTTAAACACATGTATGATCTGTGATGAACATTAGGCATATATTAAATCTACACTATGAAGCTAGAAAATGGACTTAGTATGACTCCTGGGATGTAATAAAAATGTGACTCTACTTTTGTCATTTTCTCTTTTGTTAAAGTGTGCCACTTGATAATAGCCCTGTCTTGAGTGAAACGTCAGCAGGTCCCATGAATTTTCTCCTAATTCATTAAATGGATGATTCTATTCTTGTATCTGTCATAAACTTTAGAGTAGAATGTAAAGCTATTCTGACCATTACATTAAAGGACATTTCAATCTTAAAGGAGAGACATCCGCTAACTCTGCTCCAGTCACACCACTGGCCTTTGATAAGGAGGGATTTGCCTGGGTTCTAGTAACATTCTCCCTCACCTTCCCCAACTCATCATTTGCCAGTTGGGTTCCTTAGTGTCTGGATCTTAATATGGTAGCACATTTCCCAAAATCAGACCAGAAAAGATAGGAACTCACAGTGTTGGAGTATTTTTCAGCAAAGAACTATCTCCCCCCATTATCTCTAATATCTATGTTTTATATCCTCTTTGCAGGAAAAGGTGGTTTTAAATGTTGAATTTCATTAGTAAATATTTGCTTTGAAGATATATATGTACAATATGATAGCTCAACTCATCTTCATCTCATGGGATCACTTCACGAAAAACTGCCAAGGGAACACCTGTTGTATTGACCAAAGCCATACTACTTCCTGTCTCACTGTGCAGACTCCATTGAAACTCATTGTTTCTGAGTCAATAATGCTGTACTTGGTGTGTCTGTGTGTTAACCTGAGGCCCAAAGCCTAAATGCTAAATAATCATAAAGACAGAAGTAATGATGAATCTGGCAATAGAAGTGATTATGTTATAAACATTACATATACCAATCTGGGATAAATATATCTACAACCATATTGTGAGATTATATCTTTCTATCTATACTTTTTTATTGACATCATTCAAGAATAATTGAATAATTATAGGAAGGAGAAATAATACAACAGAACAGATAGCTTGCCAGCAGTATACATGTAGATTCAGATATAAATATAGTGTTAAATATAAACTCAATTTTTTCTAGTTTGAGTATAAAACTAGAACATATCTAGTTTTCCCTTGAAGTCCAAAATTCAGTTTCTGAAGAGTAAGCATTATATTACTACAGTGGGGAAGATACTCATTACAGGGATTGTGTGGATCATTTTATTTTAAATCCTTTTTTAAATATATTTATTTTCCAGGACACAGCCTAAGGGGAAATACAGTGTACATATTAAAGATAATACACTTTGCAGCAGGGAAAGTGGGGATTATAATTTATCTTTATGACTTACATTCTTTGTATCTTCATCTTGACCAAGATACTTAACACTCTTCAAAATGTAGTATCATGGATTAATAAATTGTGGTATATGTATACCATGGAATATTACGTAGCAGTGAAAAAGTAGAGACTTTACCTCCTTTATGTTTACATGGATGGAGGTGGAAAATATTCTTCTTAGTAAAGTATCTCAGGAATGGGAAAAAAGGTATCCAATGTACTCAGTACTACTGTGAAAGCAATTTATAATAACTCACACTTGCATATGAAAAATGAAACACAATTTTAGGCTATGATTAAGGAGGGTAGGGGAGGGTGAGGGATGGGGAGGGGGTGGGAGGGATAGTAGGAATAGCAGGAGACCACAACTATGGAGCACATTGCAAGTACAAGTTGGTTCTATCATGTGTAGAACACAAATGTCCTAATGCTATAAATGAGATGAGAGCTATGCTGATTAGTATTACGTAAGCACTCCAATTGTACAAATAATCAACAAACTGAAATGAAAAGAAATGTATTTATGATTTATGTACAAAAAGACTTAATAAAAAATAAATAAAAAAATGTAGTATTCTCATTTGTAATATGAAATATTAATTTATTACCCATTTTTAGGTTTACTTTTAAATTAAATGAAATAATCCATTTAAATGGTTTATTTTTATTAATAAATATAAAATTTTTATTTATTTGTATTAATTGTAATTGCATATGCAAACTCTAAAAATAGACAGCAAGTAGTTTTATTGTGAAAATAAAAGTTAATAAGAGTTAATAGCATCATATACCTATCCTATCACAAATGACTCATACATTGTCTTAAATCAACTATCTGAATCAGTTTTTCTGCTACATGTAAGGAAATCATAAACCAAAGAAGTCAGTTGTTACATATTGAATTAGATAAGAGGGTATGCATTTGATTTAAAATTTATTTTTGTGTTCACTCACTGCATTATTACTCATATGATGTCAATTTAGCTGTTTTAATTCAAGAATAGTATTGCTGCAATCCATTCCAGCATATTAAGATAAATGCAAATTATTTTAACATAACCCTTTTCCAAATTGTTTACATATACATGTGTGTATGTGTACACGTGTAGAAAAAAAAGAGTGAAAATATACAAATCAGAGTGGACTAGACTCGGGTTAATATTACACTTGATCTTAGCCAAAAGGCCGAGAAGCGATAGACTCGGGTTAATATTAAATCATACAAAGTATTGGACGAAGATGCTGTAATAGCCCAGTAACAGATAAACAGTGGAGCCGCACACAGAAAGACACTAAACAATTACTAGTGGGTGTGGAGAGGGACAGAATAATATTAAAACTATTTTTAAAACTAGGTAGTAAAAAAAATTACATAGCATATTGCATATGGAGCCACAATTTTATCATTAAAATATATCTAAAATAAATACTCTGAAAGTAATAATCCCAAAAATATTGGTAAGGAATACCAAATTAAAATCAGGTATTATTATATTATTATTTTGGTTTTAGGCGTGTTCCCTTTGAAGTGAATACATGGTAAGCATAAAGCAAATACACATAAGTAAATGTAAGGACCGTAACAGAGCCGATAGTCTGAACTATAACTGAAAATGGTACTTACATATTTATTTTAGAACACAAAGGACGTCCAAATATGAAATTTAAATATTACATGTAATATAAAATATAAATGTTTTACCCCTTCTCTTTAAATGATTACTTACTGTGCAAACCAATGAGAATACCTAAACTCCCAGTGATGACATTTTGCTCTATTGTATGGTGGCCTCATTATGATTTCTATATGTCATGAAATTTTCCAAATTCTGTAAGTGGTACTGCAACTGTTCCTGTAGCAATAGAAGGAACAGGGTTCATATTTTTTCATAGATGCTGCATTAATCAGCTTTTGAGTTATAACAATGTGTAATAAGAAGCTTTAAATGCCAGTAGCTTACACAAATGACTTTTATTTGTTTCTGCAAATCTGAGAGCTAGCAGTGATAGTTGCACTCTAATCTGAGAGCTGGATGCACGTAAACTCCACACCTTTTATTCCAGGAACACAGTTAAATAAACTGTGGGTGTATAATATTATTATTCTCTGGGAGGAGGGGAAGGAAAGGGGTTAAGTCAAACATTGAGGCACATTCAAAGCCACTGCTCAGATGTGGGATGCGTCACATAAGCCCGTATTCCAAGAGCTGAAGCAACTCACCTAATAAAGCTCAGTATCGGTGAGGCCGGAGTAGACAGAGTAAATATTTGCTGAACAATAATGCAATTGATCATAGCAAGATAGTCAGAGCTGAAGGACTGCTTTGACAGCAAAGGCACCTGGAGCATATTGGATATTTCGCTAATGCTTGCCAAATAAGCTAAAGGCAGATAAAAGTAGTTTCACTGCCAGTTAATTGCACAAGATTATGCCTATTCTTCTCTGTCCTATGGTGATATTATCTTATTATTTTTGAAAACTCTAATTCCAATTACAGACTTATTGCTGTCCATTACTCCAATTTATGTTATAGTCACCAATTTTCTATAGCAAGCAATTTTTATAGCACATCTCATTTCTCTAACTTCCCAGGAACGTATGATAAATATTGGGAAGTTAGAGAAATGAGATGTGCTATAAAATTGTAAATAATTTTCCCTGGCTAAGAGGAAGTATTACCATAGGCAAGTTCTGCTTCTTATATATGATTTAATAATAGACCACCTGATCTTGATCTGGGTCTGGGTAAAATTACTGTGTGCAATCTTATCAAACCACAATAATGTTCTCTGAATAAATGTACTTACTTGCCTATTAAACTGTCATTGTGGCAATCCTGTCATGAATCAGGCTTCCTGATTATGTAGAATTAATATGGTTACTTAATTATTCTTTGTTATTAGATGAAATTGGAAAACCTTATGTGTATTCACATACAGAATTACAAAATTTTGAACAGCAGCTTTAAGTATTTGAGGAAAATATGACAGTATGATCTGTGATTAGCAACATGGATCGATAAATTCTTAAGAGAGATAAATGCGTTTTATCCCCAAATTGTACCTGACTGTATAATATATAGCATTTAAAAAGGGAATGTAATAGCTAAAAGATGCTTGAAAGTTTATTTAGCTAGGAGGTCTACAAAATTCTTCTGTAAAGGACCACATAGTAAATATTTAAAATTTTATAGGCTGTATGACTTTTGTTTCAGATACACAACTCTGCATTTGTAGTTTGAATACAGCATTAAATAATATGTATTGAGGGTTGTTCCAAAAAATTTGTGTATCACAAAAATAGAAAGCAGGCTAGACTGGGGCAGTGGTTTTGAGCCCTGGTTTTGTCTACTATGTTTATTTATCACATAAAGACACTGAAAAGGATTTGAAATTACTATGCCATAATTATTTATGCTACTTTCACAATTTTCTGAACATTATAAATCCAGTTGATATTAAATATGGGTTTATCATGTGTCTTGGAAATTCATACCTTGACTTTTTTAAGTGTAAATATATTATTTGAAATCATGATGCAGCAGAAATATTTATAACATCCTCTGTGGTCAGATTTTATATATATATATAAAAAAAATTTTTTTAATACAAGTATACACTCACTGAGGCACCTGCCATGGTCCCACAACATGGTTAGGCACTGGTATTAAAATTACTGTGACATACCCAGGCACCCTCCCAGGTCCTGCTGCTGGCTGCCGTCCTATAACACTCCAGTACCCACCAAGATCTTCAAACCTGCTAGGCTCTGGTCAAAGTCCCACAATATTCTCATCTGCCCTCCTCAATCCTACAACCCACCTAGGCTCCGATAGAAGTCCCACTACTCACTCATCCACTACCCCTGTTTTCCACATGCCCCAGTGGCCCCTCAAGCTGTGAGCTTGGCAGTAAGGGTCATGCATGTTGGCACACTCCATCATGCCCCGCACTGCGACACTTCCCCTGCACATTACCACAGAGTAGATTCTGGAAGCTGCTACACCATCACAGTGTGCCACCCTTGCCCCTGGAGGTGAGCAGAGGGATATCCACAGCCCTGAATCCGGAGCTATCTTCTAAATAGCCACACACAGCCCCACAGCTACCACTTCAGGAAGATCCAAACACAACAAACGTCTAGACCAGTTGACTGTTGGGAATGAAAATCACCAAGCCCCCTGTGTGAAGTTCCTACAGGGGCCCTGAGTGAACCCACCACTCTACATGAATAACCCTCAGCATGTCTCAGACAGTGATAACCATGGCAGAGTAGGACCAGGCAGGAGAATAGCTGTGCAATACAAAAGTGCTACTTAAGTACCTCTCCTTTTTCACATCAAGCAGGAGAGTTTCCAGCAAAGGAAAATAGTTGTGCTGCAAACCTGTCTTCCCTGAGCTGAGAGGAGAGCTTTCAGATGACAAGAAATCATCGAAAAAAAATTCTGGCACCATAAAATACAAAGTTAATTTGACCCCAAAGGATCCCAATAATTACAACCAAAAGGAAATTGTCAAAATGCCAGAAATGGAGTTAGAATATAGATATCAAACAAAATAAATGGGATTAAAGATAAAGTTGAAAACCAATACAAAGATGCCAAAAAACATATTTCAAGACATGAATGAAAAAATTAAAAACTCACTAAAGAGACAGACAACATAAGAAAGAATATGATAGAACTTAAAGAAATAAAAGAATCATTTAGAGAATTAAAAAATAAAACAGAAAGCTTTAACAAAAGCCTAGACCAAGCTGAAGAAAAAAGTCTTATAAGCTGCTTTAAACTACTGTAGTCAGTCAAAGATGCAGAAAATGAGAAAAAAAGAACAATGAATTATAAACTCAGAAATATGGAACTATCTAAAGTGGGCCAATATACTATTTATAGGTATCCCTGAGGGATGAAAAAAATAGGAAAAACAGGGAAACTATATTTGAGGGAATTATCGAGGAAAACTTCCTGGTAATGCCTGCAATTCAAATGTATTGGTAAAGGGAGAAAAAAAAAAAAAAACAAACAAGAAATCTAAATATGTGTGCATGTGACATAGGAGGTCCTAGATTCATAAGGCACATTCTACTAGATTTAAGCTAAGAAGTGTATAGTCTCATCTTGATGATACAAGGTGATCATCAAACACAGGTGAGATTCATAGTCAATAGGACATCTCCAAGACAGTTTTCATCCTGACCAAAGTCAAAATGAAGGAGAAAATTCTACAAGTGAAAGATGAAACCAAATCTAACCTACAAAGAATATCTCATCAAGCTAATGTTAGACTTCTCAACAGAAACCTTAATGCTAAACAGATAGAGCCCTATTATTGGTCTTCTTAAACTGAAAACCTGTCAGCCAAGAATATTATAAGCTACAAAACTAAAGACAATACAATAGATACCCACCAGGGTATAAATCCTCAAATGTTCCTCTTATAAAACAATAGCACGAGAGAAAAAACAACACAGCAACATATCATCCAGCATGACATCATTCAACATGATGAGCAGAACAACATCCCACATGTTAATACCAACACTGAACTTTAATAGTGTGAATGCTCCACTTAAAAGACAGACTGGTGGAATAGATGAAAAGCACAAGTAAGTATCTGCTGTCTTCAAGGAATATATATCTAACCCAAAAGGTCTGTTTGTACAGATTCAGGTAAGGAATGCAAAAAAAAAAAAGAGAGAGAGAGAGAGAAAGATTTGGTATAGCATTTTCATATTGTTAACTTTAAACAACAATTGTACAAAAGAAGATAAAGATACTCCTTGTAGTATAATGATAAAGAAAGTAATTCTACAAGAAGATATAGCAAACCTAAAATATATATACTTAACATAGGAGCACCTAGATTCATAAAGCAAATTCTGTTATACTAGATCTAAACACATAAATATATATTAACAACTTGAATGCTTTTGACTTCAACACCCCACTGACAGGACTAGACAGAATGGTGAAGCACTAAATAAATAAACAAATATTAGACTTAAAAGCATCTGTAGAACAAATGGACATAACAGATATTTATAGAACATTCTGCTCCCAAATGATTGAACATACATTCTTTTCTTCAGGATATGGGATATTTTTCAAAATTGATTGTATCTTAGGTCACCAAAAAAGTCTCATAAAATTAAAAAAAAAAATCAAAACCATTCCCTGTGTCTAATCAGGCTAGAATGAAATTAAACTGGAAGTTAATTCAAAGAGAAACATTCAAGTCTACACAAAGTCATGAAAATTGAACAACCACTGCTTAATGATCCTTACTACAGTGATGAGATTAAGCTGGAAGTGCGAAAAGTCCTCTGACTGAAAGATAATAGAGACACAAGAATTTCAAAATCTATAGGATACAGAAAAAGTGGTCTTAAGGGGAAAGTTCTTAGCTTCATGAGCCATCATCAAAAAGACAGAAAGATCACAATTAACAGCCTAATCTCCTATCTCAAGAAATTAGAAAAAAAAAAAAGCAAAGCAATCCCCAAAACACCAGAAGAAAAAAATTACAAAGTTCAGAGCAGTGTTACTACAAAGCCATAAAACAAAATGAAATAATGTTTTTTGAAGTAATTTGGATGGAACTGGAGATTCTAACCGAAGTTTCTTCAGAAGGAAAGACAATCTCCACAATTTCTTACAAGTACATACGATCCAAATAATGGGTACACATAGAAACAGAAAAATATTAAGGACATTGTAAACCAAGAAGAGAGAAGATTTGGGTATGTGAAGGATAAAAAATTACCTATTGGGTATAATGTTTTGTTCTGGCAACTGGCATACCAAAAACCCTGACTAAAGAAAGCATTATACAACATATCCATATAACAGAAACATTTGCACCCCTTTAATAGTGTGAAATTTTAAAAAGTAAGTGTACACTTTGACTAACTTTGAATATGGATTATTTTAACTTGACTGATTAGTGAAGTCATAAACCACCAAATTACTTCATGTACAACTACATTGGAATGGAATGACAAATTACTCTTTAGAGTTTCAGGGGAGTGCTATTCTTTCAAGACATTTGATATTTACTGAATAACTTCCCTAAAGCACATATTTTTACAACCAATTATCATGCTAAACCATATGATATATTAATTTGCGCACTTTTAATTTAATAAAATCAAACAATATTTCTAAGCAATTTTATGTCTCATAAATCTGAATTTATATTTTTGAAATTTAAAAGCATGATATATATGCATTGCTCATTTAAATAATAGAAAAATGATGATTACAGAATATATAGTGTTTTATGCTCTCCACAAAGTATTTTAGCTATTCAAACTTTTAAAAAAAATACATTTAAATCTTAAAAATCAAAGTGGCTTTGATTTTTGAAGAGTATGGCTACCAAATTAAAATTTATTTTATTTTTCTATTTGGTTCCTGTTGGAGTATTTTTAATTTTTAATGGAAATTTAGGTAAAATTTTTCTGGGAAGAGATGTTTTTCATGCTTCCCTATTGAGAGTTTTGTGGCCACCTACTATATTTCAATTTTTCCCTTTCTGTGATTATAAGCAGATACTAAATATGGATCTAGAGTTCAAGACTATAAGAACAATTCATAGCCCACAGTTACTGTTCCAGTATACCCTGAAGGCACATTTATGGAATGTAGTCAAAGTAATTGTCAGGGTGCACAGGATTTAATTGAAACCCTGTGGATTGGTTACTTTCTTAACAGTAAGGTCAATATTGTCGCAATTCAAAATAAAATAATTACAGAAAATTATATTTAATAAGCATATTTAAATAGTAAATCCAGATAAAATAAGACCAGGTTAAGTATTTTGACTGTTGCCTTATCAAAATTACAAAATGTTATAAGCTTTACTTATTTTACAGAACACTAAATGACTTCACCCTATATACACAATGATAGAAAAATATTTCTATTTGAAAATGTAATTTCATTATTTTGAGTGCATTGATTAAAAATATTAAACTATATTATGTAAAAATTTGCTATAAGCTTACTGTCTGTTAGATGTTATCCTTGACTTATATTGAGTATAATTCAAATGTTACATACATTATGTTCTTAAATTGTCTCCATATAAAATTAAATTTTTTGATTAACATAATAGTGCTATTTATTTACCTAGTGTTTTTTTTTCACTTTGTTTATTTCTGATCAAATAATCAAAATTCGAATGAAAATTAGGTTTTGACATGAGAAAAAATACAGTTCATTTTTCACATCACACATAGAAATTCATTATGGTAAATTATAATCCTTAATGTAAAAATTAAAACAGTATGATATTTAAACAGTAGCACAAGAAAATATCTTTACAACCTTAAAATAGGTTAAAAAAAAGACACAAAACAATGCATAGCAAATGTAACTATAATGATATTAAGTACACATGTTAATTAAAAGCCAAATAGAAATACTGGAAAGACAGTCTGCATGGGAAAATTTATTTGGAATCTATTTCAGATGAAATTGAATCTATCTTGAATAGAAATAAATTTTCTTGAAATTATTAAGAAAAAACATCAAAACCCAAGAAAATAGTGAAGAAAATTATTGAACAGAAGCTTCAAAGTCTTATATTGATGAACATAAAAGTGCGATGAAAAAGGCAAGCCAATGCAAGATATTAGATAATGTATCCATGTAATGCAAGGTGATACAGAGTAGAATTTTCAAAGCTGGGAGCACAGGGGCCCACCACCCATTTGCCGGGCTCCAATGGTGGCCCCAAGGGTTTGTTCCACTCAGCTTTCATTGAAAGCTATTTGCTCATTATCCCAAAGGGTAAGCTGAGGAAGGGAACAAAGATCCTACTAGTTTCTCTGACCAAGCATATCTACTTCTATTGTTTCTCTAATCATTCACTTTAAGGGTCTGAGGAGTCTTCATAAATGCAGAAGCTGAGCCTTATGTGGGAGCAGCCTCCTGTCTGTGGTCACACACACAGATTCCTAGGGGGGGTGTCAATACCTGTCAGTTCACTGCAGAGTAAAATGCCACTGGCGTCGATCTCATCTGAAGAATCAGTGGGAGAGAGGAATATTCCTCTCATCATCACCACAGAGGTGTCGTCCTCTGTGATAAGGGGTATAAGCCCTCTCACCCATGTTTCAGGACTCGAGCTGTTCCCTTGGTCTCTGCCACAGCTTTAATACAAATCTCCACAAAGGGTATTTGCTTTGGCTGTTGACTAGGCAGGAGGCGGCCTAGTTAATGTTTCCTGCTAGGCCTTGTACACAGCATCTCTGTGGCCATTATTCCTTCAGAGTGTTTACAGACCCAGCAGGGAGGATTGCAAACTGTATCCCCACAGGCCAGGCTTCTAGGAAAAGCAGGAAACTTGCTCAGCTGAGAAATTTAACAGTGGCTGTTTTAAAGGTAAACTAGCTGACTTTTCTTTCTTATATTTCATCCTAGTGATGAGATAAAAATACTGAATAACTAAGATATTTTTGTTTTAAATAGTAATAAGAGATACAGGGGGTGGATAGAATGGGATAGATATTCTCAGAAGGTTTTATGTAACATTAAATAGAGTAGAAATGCCTAAGTGAGGAAGAAAAATTTGGATCAAAGTGAATCAACACTACTCCTTATTGGGAGAAGAAGGAACCTGAGACAGTAGCTTGCTTGGCATAGTTGATGATATGAAGTGAAGCCAATGTGACTAGACTGATTATGGGTAAGAGGATAAAAGATGTGGCTTGACAGGCCATGAGGAGTGGAGAACATAGAGGGCTTTGGCTTCTACCTTGAGTGAAATAGGAAACAGTGGAATATGTTTGAATGAAAAAGTTGCAGATTGAGACATAATTTAATAGAACTATTTTGACAAGTATGCAGAAATTAGACTTCATGAACTCAGAATGTGACCAAAAAAGACTATTTTAAAGGCCGTTGAAATAACCCTTGTAGGAGATAGCAGTGCTGTGGAGCAGAGTGGAAGCAGTGATAAGTGCTCAGAGGTGGCCTGGAATTCAGCTAAGACAGTCTGGAGGTGAGAACTTGGGGTATTCATTTGAAATCATGAACCCTGGTACAGAATGAAAGCATCAAATGGATGAGTGTGGAAGGAAAATGGAAAGGTCCAAAGACTGCCTCTGGCAAATTCCGAAACTAAAATGTTGGGGAGCTGACCTGAACCATTAAAAGAAATGGAAGTTTAGCAAGAGAAAACAGGCAATCAGAAAGTGTTTTAGGACTGAGTGGATTCAACTTAGTTGGTTTTGCTGGTTGCTCAAAGGAGATAAAAACTAAGAACTTTCCTCTAGATGTAGAACCAGGGACTCACTGGTGACCTTGATAAGGGCAGTTTTGTGGAGGAGGGGAATGAAATTGGGATGGATTCAGGAACCTGGGAGTAGACCAGCTGGAGAGAGTGAGAATGAAAAATCCTTTCATAAAGCAAAGATCTAAAGTGAAGGAAAGAGAATGGAGTGGTAAAAGAAAAGAGGTGTTGTTGAGTGAGTTGCTTTGTTTTGTTTTCTCTTTTTACAGAGGAAAACCAACATGGTATGCTATGGGGAAGGAAAATTTCAAGAAGGAAGATGACGACAGTGAGGAGAGCCAGGGATTATTTCTAAACAGCAAGAAGAGACAAGCTCAAGTGTGCCTTTAATATATATATCAAGTCACAGCATTAAAACTGCTCTGTGTACAATTAACTTTGTCTGATTACCATGTTAATTCATATTTGCGGGGACTGTTTCCTTTTCTTACTTAGTAATAACCAATTCATTTTAAAAAATCAAAGGAAAGGTAGGATATATAGACACCGATGTCAGAATTCTGGTTAACAAGGTTAATATGATAAAACAAAAGTGTGTCTATGATTTTGTCTGGTTGTTTCAATTCTTTCAATGAGATGGGGATGAAGATAAAAGCTGAGAACAAGGACCATGGGGGAGTTTTGAGGACAGACAATAAAGTATAAAATATAAGTTTGTGTGAGTGGAAGAGTTCACCAGCATAAGCACCATCCTGGGATGAGAGGCAAGAGAGATAAGTCAGTGTGATGGGAAGGTCATATGATACCATATCTGTCAGCTTCTTAGAGAGTCTGATGTAATAAGGCCGAGTTGACAACAGAAAAATACAATATCATTTTTTTTTTTAAAGGTAGAAAGTTAAGAGAAAAGGGATGTGATGATTGTAAGCCAGGAAACTGAAACTTGGAATGGGAAAAGTGAAGAAGTTAAGGTACATAAAGATGTCAGAGGCACAGTGGATTGCGGTTTTCTCTGGTTTCATAGAATTAATAAACAGAATTAGAGAGAGTAGTCAATCCTTCCCCCAACTTATATTTATTTTGAGGTTTCCATTCTTTTCTCAATTTGACCTGAGAGAAAATAAATAGAATTTTAAAATACAATGAAAAGAATTTTTAGATAAAGAGAAATGTTGGAAAACAGCAAGAGATAGATTAGATAGATATACATAAAGTAGAATTAAATAAATAAATCTACAAATCCTATTATAATTTTATTGACTCTCCAAGATTGGAGAACAAAACACCCATATAATTTCTTTCAGCCCAGCCTTTCTGCCTGGGGTCTATGAAAGGCTAAATGCCTGCCAGTTGATGAGACAGGTGCCAATTTGATTCTGAAACTTCATGAACAGAACTGGATTCTGACAAAGGAATTATATTCTCATTTTCACTGAGCCACTAAGATGTCCTCTCCAATGCATATTCTGTGATAGCAATAGACAAGTAATCTATGAAAGAAGCAGCCTGATAGTGGAGAGTATCAGGATGCCGATAATGAAAGAGATTCAACAGTAATACATTTAAGCTCTACATTATTGATGGCTTTTGAAAATGAAAGTTAAAGTGCAATTGTGTAGCCATTTAAAACTCTCAGTTTCAGATGTAAGGCTGAAATGAACATGTTTGTTTAACAAGAAGATTAAACATTTTTTTTCCTCACCTAAAAAATAGAGAAATTAGATGTTTAATTTTCACAGAATACGAAAACGGAAATTTTCTTTTTTCATAAATTCAGCAGTTGAGCTTCCTTTTCCCAGTGTAAAATCCTCCTTAAAAATGATTTGACAGATCTAGGAACAAATCTGTGATCTTAAAATAAATGCGATAATACAATATATATATATATTTTTTTTATTGTTGGGGATTCATTGAGGGTACAATAAGTCAGTTACACTGATTGCAATTGTTAGGTAAAGTCCCTCTTGCAATCATGTCTTGCCCCCATAAAGTGTGACACACACTAAGGCCCCACCCTCCTCCCTCCATCCCGCTTTCTGCTTCCCCCCCCATAAACTTAATTGTCATTAATTGTCCTCATATCAAGATTGAGTACATAGGATTCATGCTTCTCCATTCTTGTGATGCTTTACTAAGAATAATGTCTTCCACTTCCATCCAGGTTAATACGAAGGATGTAAAGTCCCCATTTCTTTTAATGGCTGAATAGTATTCCATGGTATACATATACCACAGCTTGTTAATCCATTCCTGGGTTGGTGGGCATTTAGGCTGTTTCCACATTTTGGCAATGGTAAATTGAGCTGCCATAAACAGTCTAGTACAAGTGTCCTTATGATAAAAGGATTTTTTTCCTTCTGGGTAGATGCCCAGTAATGGGATTGCAGGATCGAATGGGAGGTCTAGGTTGAGTGCTTTGAGGTTTCTCCATACTTCCTTCCAGAAAGGTTGTACGAGTTTGCAGTCCCACCAGCAGTGTAAAAGTGTTCCCTTCTCTCCACATCCACGCCAGCATCTGCAGTTTTGAGATTTTGTGATGTGGGCCATTCTCACTGGGGTTAGATGATATCTGAGGGTTGTTTTGATTTGCATTTCTCTAATATATACAATATATTTTAAAAATAACTTCCAAGTCAATATTTAGGTTTCGATTTTTTTCTACAAAATCTAAATCATAAAACATGATATAATTTGCATTTTATCAATGTTGTTGAGACTTTTACATGTAACACAAGAACTGTTTGTTACCAAAGCATTACCCAATTGCCATTATTTGTGATGTAGTCAGGAAGACAATTACTGTAATAAAAATTGTCACTATGATAGAAATTTTTGTCTTGAAATAATACATCATGAGAAGATACTGTCAATTCTCAGCCTTAGGGAAAGCTGAAATCCCACCTTATAACAAAAAAATGCTTTCCAAGCTCTGCCCTTGTTATAAACTTCCTGGTTCAGAGATGAGTTAATTATTTATTTCAATAAATTGAATTTTGTCTTCTAAAACTTGCCTTACACTTTTAAAGGTGGAATTAATTTTGAACGCTCTAGAATTAGTGGGTTTGGGTTTAAATTGTATTTCACCTCACACTACCTACATCATCTCTTTCAAATGCATACGAGATGCAAATACCCCACTTTCCTTGATGGTGAAAAAGGCCATATGAGGATGAACTAGGAAGAAAAAGCCTGCCACTTCTACCGTAAACCACCTCATTGCTGACTAACTCTCTAATTGCTGTCTTAGAAATTAACAAGCATTTATAACTTCATACAAGTAGAAAACTCCATTTTATTTTTTATTACATATGGGCTATATTTGTTTGATTTCTCATTCTAAAAAAGAAATACTTAGTTTTAGATCAATAAAAATACAAAAATGAACATGGTATGTTTTAATTTTTGAGTGCAAAATATTTCAGATATTGAGCAGAATTGTGTTACAATAGACCTGTTTGTCATAAGTCTCCAAATTATATTAGAATAACTAGAAAATTATACAACATTGAAACAAGTTTAATACAAAATAAATAGATTACTTTATTTAAATTAATATAAATAATTATAATTGTTTTCTGTCTGCACATCATACCAGAAACTTAAAGAAATAAAACAAAGGCTGAGCTAAAGACATATAATAAACACACCAATATTTGCCACATTAGTAGATTTATTTTTCTGCTATTCAAAGCATCTAAAATTTCTTAAATACTCAGTATTGTTACTTATGATGTCCCGGATGTCGATACAACAGTTTGATGAGAATATTTCAGATTGTATATGAAACCAGCACATTGTACCCCTTGATTGCACTAATGTACACAGCTATGATTTAACAATAAAAAAAGAAAAAATAAATAAAATAAAAATAAAAATACAAAGAATTCTTGATCATTTCTACGTTGCTTTCTTCTCTCACTATAGCATTTTTGTATATTAACATAATTTATAATTTACATTGTATTGTATGTATTGTTTTTCTTACAAACTCCCCTGAGTGCTCTGGAATCTAACTCTGTAACCCCAGGGAATTGTGTCAGTATTTAAGTTTTCTTCAAGTAGAGTGGCTCCATCAAGTCCCGCGCTGCAAAGTAGGCCCTCAGTGCATACGCACTGATGGATCACACAGTTGTTATGAGTCTCACAGGCAAACAACATGTGGAGTGATTAAAAAAAAGAAATTCTGATTTTAGACTATTACAGATGAAAAAAAAGTCTATTGATTATTCTGGGCAGCAAACATCTGGGATTGAGATTCAGAGAGGATACCGCCTTACTAAAATTCACCTAGTCAAAACTACAGCTTCTCAGGAGGATTCTTTAGGAATGAGCATCTTTTATAGAGCACTTGTGTGATCATGAGGGCTGAGAACCTCTCAAATATCCCGTCTCAATACAACTACATTGGGGATTACATCTGGCATATGAATTTGGGGGGATAAGAACATTCAGTCCATAGCACCACCATTCCTATTTTATGCAGCAAGCACGCTCTGAGTACAAATTTTATGATTTCCATACATCTAGGGTTTAGTGTGGAAATAGTAACTACAGAACAAGTGATGGCCCGTCAGGTACTCCTCAGAATATCTCTGCTCCAAATATCAGCATTTCTTTTAGATTACTGTCCTCTTTGCCTAAATTGGGAGATCCCATGAACTTGAGGCAAAACCTTGGACTCTGTGGGGGTAGGGGGGAAAGAATCATATCTGGTGGTCATTCTTGTGTATAAAAAGCAAAAGAAAATAGCAACACATCATCATTACAGATTCCTTCTAAGGTTCTGTATTTCTGGAAGAACTGAGCCGCTCTTTTAAAAACTAAAGCCAATTATAGAAGTTAGATCCCAAACCATTAAGCCAATGGCTTGTTGCAGGAAGATGAAGACTGTTGGGAAGAAGATTTTGATCTTAAAAAGAAACTCCACTAGTAACAGCAATGCTAAGGTTAGCTTGAAACACTCAAGGAAGCCAGAGATTTGATTCGCTCAAATTTTTATTATGAGACAGACCGTAGAGGTCAGAGAATAGAATATTATTGACTTGTAGAAGGGCCTTGTGATGTTTCATTTTAAGTGAAATTAAACTTGGCCAGGCATTGGCACCCAGATGTTTGATCAAACACAAATCTATGTGTGACTGTGAAGTTATATTTTTGATAGGATTAACATTTAAATCAGTAGACTTGGTGTAAAGCAGATTACCTTGCATAATGTGAGTGAACCTCATCCAATCAGTTGAAAGATTTAAGAGAAAAAGACTGAAGTATGGTGGAGGAAGAAGAAATTCTCCCCTGTGACTGTCTTCGGACTCAGTATTGTAATATAAACTCTTCCCTGAGTCTCCAGGTTGCCAGCCTGCCCTGTAGATTTTGTATGTTACAGCTCTTATAAACACATGAGCCAATTACTCTGGGAGGTGGTACCTTCCATATATTACTAGTGGACAGGATAATCGGACAAATTGAAAAAGAACTTTGTAATTCCCCTTGGCCAGCTTGTAATGCCTTGTGGAAAAATAAATCATTATGCCCCAGGTCTGCAATTTCCTCTTTATTGTGTGGGCATGCCAAGGAAATAAAGATAACGCAGTAAAATCTTCTAGGTTCGAGGGATCGTTGTCTTCTCCTCTTTCTTCTTCTTTTTTCTATTTCTTTTTTCTTCTGCACTTTCTCCTCTTCATTATTCTCCTCCTTCTTCTTAATTGGAATCACTCAGACTATGTCCTGTCTATCTTACTCTCCTAGAGAAATAGAAGAGCAGTCATCAGTAACAAATGCTGGTAGCAGTGAAACAACATCAAAAGATGTTTCCTGCTCAGGACAGAATGCTGCACCTTCTCCTCATGGGTTTCAGTGATCTGCATGTTCACAGAAGCTTTTCTAGTAGCAAAATACAGTAATGATTCCTGAAAATACTGACTTTATAAACTCCTTCCAAAATGCTGTCTTGATCCAGTTTTGAGGTTGCTTCACCAGATGATTCTGTCCACATGACACCAATTTCTTCTGTTGGACTCTTACACTCAAGGGACACAATATTCCTGCTTAATCACCCAAGAATCAGGTACTAGACAGCTAGAGACTCCTACGTTCCAGGGCCCAAGAAGTTATTTAAGTTTGTCAATTCCTGGGAAGCCTGGTAAGCTGAGCAAACTCCAGCACACTTTCCATGATGAGCTGCCCTCAGTAGCCCCAGTTTTGTTTTACAGTTTCCTCAGGTGTAGTTCCTTGTGTGGCCCTGTCTGGATCACCGTACTGTTTTGGGGCTCTCTGCAAGACATTTTTCTGCATTTCATTCATCTTAAGATTTTTTAAATCTTATAAGATAGCATGCTAATGAAAGAGAGACTAGAAAAGAGTCTAGTGCTTATTTACAGATTAGTTTTAGCAGGAGGTGTCTGCTCTCTGTCCAGGAAAGCTTGAGATAAACAAATAAACAAACAAACAAATAAAAAGAAAAACAAAAACAATGCCTGGCTCCTTGGAAAATTCCACATGTGGTATGTAGCTATTATAAAATGGGAATGTTTCATAACTGAGATGGCCTCTTTGTAAGTGACATGGGCCTACCACATGGAGACCTCATCTGTCCATCCAGGCTGTGGATGTTGTAAGAAATGGCCTGAGGAACCACATTGATGGTCTGGTCTCTTGTGGATTCACTAGTGTCTTGAAATTATTAATAAAACTTGACACTTGGTCAGATTTCTGATTCTTGTGATTCTCATTGGGCAGTTTGATACTTTATGCTTTCTCTTTCTTGAGACCAAAAATATATTTAAAAAACAGTCTTGAACAAGAATATGTCATATGTGTTTTGTATAAGAGTTCCATTATTATAACAGAGAATAAGTTTCTATCAAACTAACTCTCTTAAAAATAACAACGAAGAACTCTGGTAAGAATGTAAGAAAGAGTTACCTGAGAGTGTAGAAAGTTAAGAAATACAGGCATATTTTTAAAGGTGTTGACATTTGCAGGAAATAATAAACATAAAGTTACATTTCTGAGGCCAGGCGTGGTGGCTCATGCCTGTAATCCTAGCACTCTGGGAGGCTAAGGCTGTTGAATTGCTTGGGCTCACGAGTTGGAGACCAGCATCAGCAAGACCAGGACCTCAAATCTAAAAAAATAGCTGGGCACTGTGGCAGGCACCTGTCGTTCCAGCTACAGGGGTGGCTGAGGCAAGAGAATTGCTTGAGCCCAAGGTTTTGAGGTTGCTGTGAGCTACAACACCACAGCACTGTAATGAGGGTGATATATAAGACTCTTTCTTAAAAAAAAAAAAAATTGTGTTTCTGTTTTTCCTTTTAGTTTTGCAGCTATGTCATGAAAGAAACCTTAGCTGTGGTGATGAAGTAAGTTTCCTAAATCTTTCATGGAAAGCCTCTATCTTTTTTGCTGAAGAAACCAAGAAAATGATTCTAAGCACTGTTGGAAAGTGAGAAAGTAAACCACAAAGGAGAGAGACAGAAGATTAAAAATTGAAATTGGGTCTAAAAACTCTGCCCATTTATTAAATCATCAGAGAAATGCAAATTAAAACTACTTTGAGATGCCATCTAACTCCAGTAAGTGTAGCCCACATAACAAAATCCCAAAGCTACAAATGTTTGCGTGGATGTGTAGAAAAGAGAACATTTCTGCACTGCTGGTGGGAATATAAACTAATACGTTCCTTTTGGAAAGAAGTTTGGAGAACACTCAGTGATCTAAAAATTGACCTGCTGTTGGATCCTGCAATTCCTCTATAAGGAGTATATCCAAAAGACAAAAAATCACTTTGCAAAAAATATATTTGCAGCAGATTATTCATTGCAGCTCAATTCGTAATAGCCAAGTCATGGAAGAAGCCCAAGTGCCCATTGACCAATAAATGGATTAATAAATTGAGCTGCACTGGGACCTGTGATCAGCACCCTCCCACTTCTGGAAGAGTTGCACCAGGACCCTCCCAGACCTCCAGAAGAGCTGCCTTGTGACCCGCAGTCAGCATACTCCCAGAACTCTGGAAGAGCTGCGCCGTGATCGGCACTCTGATAAGAGCTGCACTGGGACCCTCCCGGACCTCTGGAAGAGCTGCACCAGCCCGGACCCCAGTAAGAGCTGTGCCAGGACCTGATACCCCGCCCACTGAGCCTCCCAACACCCTGACCAGGAACGCCAGGAGCTGCATAACCCCGCGTCCTCCCTCCTGTACCCTCCCTTCCTCCCCGCCGCCTGCCCGTATGGCCAGGGACTCTGGTAGCCGCTTGCCATCTGGAGCCCTCCCTTTCTCTGTGCGGAGCCCTTCTCCTGGCCAGAGACTGCTGGAGCCTTGGGCCCTCTGTGCCAAAGTCACTGGGTGCCAGGCACTCCCAGAACTGTGTGCACCACCACCACCCTGTTGCTGGATCTGGGGGTGACACACTCCGGAGCTGCTCCCACAACCAGAACTCCCTGGCTGGGGCAGCCCAAGAATAGCTACACAGGGTCACTCCCAACAAAGATCCAGCAATAATAGACTGATCCCCCTGGGGTCTAATCTCCGAGAGACACCACCCCAACTCTGAGAACGGCCAGAGGCAACGGTGAAAAACAAACATCAGACGAAATCAAAGGAAAAACTCTGGCAATATGAATAATCAGAATAGATCAACTCCCCCCAGCTACAAAGGGGCAGACACAGCACAAGATCCCATGCACAAATAGCTGAGATGTCAGACATCGAATTCAGAATCTGGACAGCAAATAAGATTGAATTAGAATTCCAAGCAGTAACACAAAAGATGTCTCAAGAACTCAACAAGTTCAAAGACAAAATGACCAAAGATTTTGACACATTGAGACAAGAAGTTGCAGCCCTCAAAGATTTGAGAAATACAGTAGAATCCATCAGTAACAGATTGGAGCAAGCAGAAGAAAGGATTTCTGACACTGAAGACAAAGCTTTCAAACGTTCCCAAACTCTCAGAGAGGAAGAGAAATGGAGGGCAAAAACATATCACTCTCTCTGAGAGCTCTGGGATAATTCTAAGAAAACCAGTATTTGTCTTATAGGGATCCCCAAAAGCGATGAAGTGGCTTCACAAGGCACAGAGTCTTTTCTCCATGAGATTATGAAGGAGAACTTTCCAGACATGCCAAGAGATTCCGAAATTCAGATAGCAGTACAGTTTCAGAACTCCAGCACGACTCAACCCAAATAAGACATCCCCCAGACACATCATAATCAATTTCACTAAAGTTAATATGAAGGAGAAAATTCTGAAAGCAGCTAGATGAAAGAAAACCATTACCTAGAAGGGGACGAATACTAGAATAACTACACATCTCTCTGCTGAAACCTTTCAAGCTAGAAGAGGATGGTCATCAACTTTTAATCTCCTAAAACAAAATAACTTTCAACCCAGGATCCTGTACCCAGCTAAACTGAGTTTCATTTATGATGGAGAAATTAAATACTTTAATGAAATTCACATGTTGAAGAAATTTGCCACAACTAAACCAGCTCTCCAGAATATTCGCAGATCTGCCCTCCATAAAGACCAGCATAATCCTTCACCACAAAAGTAAACCCACCCAGAAAATTTTGATCAAATTCCAACTTCCACAGTCGCAAAAGGATTAAAAATGTCCACCGGACTCTCGAAAGGCTTATCAATAGTCTCAATTAATGTGAATGGTTTAAATTGTCCTCTAAAGAGGCATAGGTTGGCTGACTGGATACAAAAACTCAAGCCAGATATCTGCTGCATACAAGAATCTTATCTTACATGAAAAGACAAATATAGACTCAAAGTGAAGGGATGGTCATCTATACTCCAGGCAAATGGAAAGCAGAAAAAAATCCAAAAGCTGGTTTTTTGAAAAGGTCAATAAAATGGATAAACCTTTGGCCAACCTAACCAGGAAAAAAAAGAGTAAAATCTCTAATTTCATCAACCAGAAATGGTAAAGATAAAATAACAACAGACCCCTCAGAAATTCAAAAAATTCTTAACAAATATTACAAGAAACTTTACTCTCAGAAATATGAAAATCTGAAAGAAATAGACCAATACTTAGAAGTATGCCACCTACCAAGACTTAGCCAGAACGAAGTGGAAATTTTGAACAAGCCTATTTCAAGTTCTGAAATAGTGTCAAGTATACAAAATCTCCCTAAAAAGAAAAACCCAAGACCAGACAGCTTTATGTAAAATTCCACCAAACCTTTAAAGAAAACTAAAGAAGTACCTATATTATTAACCTCTTCCAAAATATAGAAAAGAAGGACTATATCCAACACATTCTACGAAGCAAACATCACCTTGATCCCTAAACCAGGGAAAGAAAAGACCCAACAAGAAAAGAAAATTATAGACCAATATCACTAATGAATATTGATGCAAAAATACTCAATAAGATCCTAACAAACAGAATCCAACAACACATCAAAAAAATTATACACCATGACAACTGGGATTTATCCCAGGCTCTGAAGGCTGGCTCAATATATGTAAATCTATAAATGTAATTCAGCACATAAACAAACTAAAAAATAAAGACCATACGATTCTCTCAATTGATGCAGAAAAAACTTTTGATAATATCCAGCATACCTTCATGATCAGAACACTTAAGAAAATTGGTATAGGAGGGACATTTCTTAAAATAATAGAGGCCATCAACAGCAAACCTACAGCCAATATCGTATTGAATGGAGTTAAATTGAAATCATTTCCAATTAAATTAGGAACCAGGTAAGGTTTCCCATTGTCTCCATTGCTCTTTAACATTGTAATGGAAGTTTTAGCCATTGCAATTAGGAAAAAAAAGGCGATCAAGGGTATCCACATAGGGTCAGAAGAATTCAAACTTTTGCTCTTTGCAGATGATATGATCGTATACCTAGAAAACACTAGGGATTATACTACAAGACTTTTAGAAGTGATCAAGGAATACAGCAATGTCTCAGGCTACAAAATCAACACTCTTAAATCTGTAGCCTTTATATATAGTAACAATAGCCAAGCCAAAAAAAATAGTCAAGGACTCTATTCCTTTCACAGTAGTGCCAAAGAAGATGAAATATTTGGGAGTTTACTTAACAAAAAACGCAAAAGATCTCTATAAAGAGAACTATGAAACTTTAAGAAAAGAAATAGCTGAAGATGTTAACAAATGGAAAAACATACCATGCTCATGACTGGGAAGAATCAACATTGTTAAAATGTCTATACTACCCAAAGCAATATATAATTTTAATGCAATTCCTATTAAAGCTCCATTGTTATATTTTAAAGATCTTGAAAAAATAATACTTCATTTTATATGGAATCAGAAAAAAACCTCAAATAGCCAAAACATTACTCAGCAATAAAAACAAAGCAGGAGCAATCATGCTACCAGACCTGAGACTGTACTATAAATCAATAGTGATCAAAACAGCATGGTACTGGCACAAAAACAGAGAAGTACATGTCTGGAACAGAATAGAGAACCAAGAGATGAATCCAGCTACTTACCGTCATTTGATCTTTGACAAGCCAATTAAAAATATTCAGTGGGGAAAAGATTCCCTATTTAACAAATGGTGCTGGGTGAACTGGCTGGCGATCTGCAAAAGACTGAAACTGGACCCACATCTTTCACTATTAACTAAGATAGACTCTCACTGGATAAAAGATTTAAACTTAAGACATGAAACTATAAATGTACTTGAAGAAAGTGCAGGGAAAACTCTTGAAGGAATCAGCCTGGGTGAATATTTTATGAGGAGGACTCCCCAGGCAATTGAAGCAGTATCAAAAATACACTACTGGGACCTGATCAAACTAAAAAGCTTCTGCACAGCCAAGAACATAGTGAGTTAAGCAAGCAGACAGCCCTCAGAATGGGAGAAAATATTTGCAGGTTATACCTCTGATAAAGCTTTAATAACCAGAATCCACAGAGAACTCAAAGGAATTAGTGAGAAAAGAACACGTGACCCCATCTCGGGGGGGCAAGGGTCTTGAAGAGAAACTTTTCTAATGAAGACAGACCCATGATCTACAAACACATGAAAAAGCTCATCATCCTTTTTCATCAGAGAAATGCAAATCAAAACTACTTTGAGATATCACCTAACCCCAATAAGAGTAGCCCACATAACAAAATCCCAAAACCAGAGATGTTGGTGTGGATGTAGAGAAAAGGGCACACTTCTCCACTGCTGGTGGGAATGCACAGTAATATGTTCCTTCTGGAAGGATGTTTGGAGAATACTTAGAGACCTAAAAATAGACCTGCCATTCGATCCTATAATTCCTTTACCAGGTATATACCCAGAAGACCAAAAATCACAATATAACACAGACATCTGTACCAGAATATTTATTGCAGCCCAATTCATAATTGCTAAGTCATGGAAGAAGCCCAAGTGCCCATTGACCCACAAATGGACTAGCAAATTGTGGTACACTGTGGAATATTATGCAGCCTTAAAGAAAGATGGAGACTTTACCTCTTTCATGCTTACATCGATGGAGCTGGAACATATTCTTCTTAGCAAAGTATCTCAAGAATGGAAGAAAAAGTATCCGATGTACTCAGCCCTACTATGAAGCTAATTTATAGCTTTCATATGAAGGCTATAACCCAACTATAGCACAAGAATATGGGGAAAGGGCAAAGGGAGCAGAAGGGAGGGGGGAGGTTAAGGTGGAGGGAGGGTAATGGGTGGGGCCACACCTACGGTGCATCTTAGAATGGGTGCGGGCGAAACCTACTATATGCAGAATACAAATGTCTACATACAATAACTAAGAAAATGCCATGAAGGCGGGCCACGCCTGTGGCTCAGTGAGTAGGGCGCCGGCCCCATATGCCAAGGGTGGCGGGTTCAAACCCAGCCCCGGCCAAACTGCAACAAAAAAAAAAATAGCTGGGTGTTGTGGTGGGCGCCTGTAGTCCCAGCTGCTTGGGAGGCTGAGGCAAGAGAATCATGTAAGCCCAAGAGTTGGAGGTTGCTGTGAGCTGTGTGACGCCACGGTACTCTGCCCAAAGGGCGGTACAGTGAGACTCTGTCTCTACAAAAAAAAAAAAAAAAAAGAAAATGCCATGAAGGTACGTTGAACAGTTTGATGAGAATATTTCAGATTGTATATGAAACCAGCACATTGTACCCCTTGATTGCACTAATGTATACAGCTATGATTTAAAAATAAAAAATAAATAAATATTATAACAAAGATATTTGTATCAAAATATTTATTGCAGCCCTATTTATAATGGCTAAGTCATGGAAAAAGCCCAAGTGCCCATCAATCCACGAATGGATTAATAAATTGTGGTATATGTACACCATGGAATATTATGCAGCCTTAAAGAAAGATGGAGACTTTACCTCTTTCATATTTACATGGATGGAGCTGGAACATATTCTTCTTAGTACAGTGTCTCAAGAATGGAAGAAAAAGTACCCAATGTACTCACCCTTATTATGAAACTAATGCAGGACCTTCACATGAAAGCTATAACCCAGTTACAACCTAAGAATAGGGAGAAGGGGGAAAGGGAGGGGAGGGAGGGGGGAGGTAGGTGGAGGGAGGGGATTAATGGGATTACACCTGCAGTGCATCTTACAAGGGTATATGTGAATCTTAGTAAATGTGGAATGTAAAGGTCTTAGCAAAATAACTAAGAAAATGCCAGGAAAGCTATGTTAACTAGTGTGATGAAAATGTGTCAAACGGTCTATGAACCAAGTGTATGGTGCCCCATGATCATACTAATGTACACAGCTATAATTTAATAAAAAAATAAAAATAGGGCAGCGCCTGTGGCTCAGTGAGTAGGGCGCCGGCCCCATATGCCGAGTGCGGAGGGTTCAAACCCAGCCCCGGCCAAACAGCAACAAAAAAATAGCCGGGCGTTGTGGCGGGCGCCTGTAGTCCCAGCTGCTCGGGAGGCTGAGGCAAGAGAATCGCTTAAGCCCATGAGTTGGAGGTTGCTGTGAGCTGTGTAAGGCCACGGCACTCTACCGAGGGCCATAAAGTGAGACTCTGTCTCTACAAAAAAAAAAAAAAAATAAATAATAATAAATAAATAAATAAATAAATAAAATAAAAAAAATAAAAAATAAAAAAATAAAAATAAATAAATAAATAAATTTAGAAAAGCAAAAACTACCAAAATTTTAAAAGAAAAACAAAAAAGAATGTATCTAAAACTAGCAAATTAATTTCTGATTAAAGGACCTAAAAGTTTGTATGCTTAACGTGGCGTTCACCATATTTTTTTAGTTACTGTGTTGAGACTTTTGTATTATACGCTTAGTAGATTTAACATGTACCCTTTTAAAATGCAACCAGTTTTATGAAAGTATTTCAAATTGTATGCAAAACCAGCACATTGTACTTCATAATTTTATTAATGTACACAGCCACGATTTAACAAAAAACAAACAAAAAATAAAATAAAATAAATTGTGGTATGTGTACACCATGGAATACTATACAACCTTAAAAAAGATGGAGACTTTACTTCTTTTACGTTTACATGGAGGGATCTGGAGCATATTTTCTTGAGTAAAGTGTCTCAAAAATGGAGGAAAAAGTATCCCATGTACTCACTTATATTTACTCACACTTTCTTATGAAAGATAAAACACAACCATAGCCAAAGTGGGGGGGGGGGGTTTGACAGAGGGAGGGTACAATGCAGGACCACACCTATGGAGCATATGACAAGGATACAAGTCAAATCTGTCAAGTGTAGAACATAAATGTCTTAACACAATAATCAATAAATGGGGTGAAAGCTATGTTGATTGGTTTTATCTAACCACATCAGATTGTATAAAAAAACAACACATTGTACCCCACATATATAAATGCATTCATGATCTATGTATATTTGACTTAATAAAATATATATTAAAAAAAATAAAAAATAAAAACTATGCCCAGACTGACCTGTGAACTACACAAGAAACTAAAAGTTGTTTGAACTGAGATCTAAGCTTCCGTCCATCATAGATGTGCCATAGTTTGCAATACAAACATAAGCAAGTTCACTGACTATTACTACTACTACCATTACACACACACACGTTGGAGAGAGAGAACTTAATGTTTTAAGCATAACATCAACAATGTTTAAGATACAATTTAAAATTTCACAATATGAGAATAACAAGGGCAGTGTATCCCATTGTCAGTGCAACCGATGACTATCCTAAGATGATTCAGATGTTAGAAATACGAAACAAGGAGCAAAAACAGCTATTATAACTATTCAAAATGAATTGTAAAAAACACATACTCATGATGAAAGAAAAAATAGAAACTCTTTAGAAGAGAATCAGAAAATATAAAAAAAAGAAATACGGAGCTCTAAAATTGTTGAAGAAAACACCATCTTAATAAAAAAAAAAATTACCTAATGAAATAAAAGTTCATCCACACAAAGAAATTACAAAGTATTTGAAAATATAATTCACCATAAAAGATACACAAATAGCAGATAATCACAGGGAAAGAAAGTAGGGTTTGTCACGAGGGAAATGTAAACTGAAACCATAACTAACACAGCACTACGTATCTATAAAAATAGATAAAATTATAAATCTAGAACACCAACTTTGGTGGGACATTTTGCCAAACTGGATATCTCACAACTGCTGTTGGCAATGTAAAAAAATATAACACTTACGGAAATAGTAGGTAGTAAACATACAACCAGCAAAATATGAAGCCTTTCCACTTCTACACATTCACCCAAGATAAATAAAAAAAAAAATTCCATAAAAAGACATGTTCAAGAATAGTCATAGCAGCTTTATTCATAATAGCTACAATTAGAATCAACCCTTTCATCCAGTAACAGGTGAACGGATAAACATGTGATGGAATATTACGCAGCATTAAAAACACTAATGCATAGTACTGAACGCAGCACCATGATAAGACTTAAAAATCAATAGGCCAAGTGAAAATTGTCAAAAGCAAAATACAAATTCTAGTATATTATTATATACAATTTTATAAAAAGTAAACTGAATTGAAATAACAGATGGTAGATTGTTCAATTTCTGGGTTTTAGAACAAAGAGACAGATATATTGCAAAAAGAAATATTTCAGGGGAGAACAAAGTGTCCTGCATACTGTTTGTATTATTTTCACAGCTTGTAATTTGGTGTCCTTCTTTAAAGGACGTATTTTAAATGTTTGCCACTTATTGTATATAAATCATTGCTTGATACAATTTAACATAAAAATAGAGATATAGGTAAATTGAAAAGTCAAAGGTCCAATTCTTACGTGGTCATATAACTTTAAAAAAAGATAGAAAAAACAATGATGTACCAAGCTTAAGAATTTTAGAATAGAGCCAAATAAGATTACAGGAGCAAAAAGGAAATAATGAAGAAATATAAATGTATATTAGCAATTAGAATATACAAATACTAGCATTGATAAATAAATTCAATACCTGGTTTGCTGAAAGAATCCAATTAAATAGATAAACCACTAGCTAATCTAATCAAACAAGGCAATAATCACATAAACATACTGAGGAAACTAATTATAGGACAATATTTTACTCAACTCTGTTCAAATAAATTTGAAAATTGACTTCAAATTCTCAGAAAATATAAATTACGGGGAGAGCATAAAATGTAAACAAGCCAATTACACAATTACTATAGTAGGATTTGAGAAAGCAAACAGCTCCTCTCCAAAATAAAACAAGACTCAGATTTTTCCCAAGTGATTCTATCAAACCTTCAAGATATAAATATATGTAGTGTTATTTAAATGTTTCCAAACAGAGAAAGGAAGAAAACCTCCCTCTCTCTTATTCAACTTCCCTTTGTAGGTAGTTCATATAACTTTTCTTTATTTGTTCTTGGCTGTCTTCAAATGCTTAAAGATTGAAGTGGTGAGCCAGGTGGATTACAAGTAGCTGCCGCAAAGTCCCTCTGGACATGCACGTACCTGTCTCTTTCCGATTGTTTCCTTATGTCTGTGGGAAGAGTGAATGAAGAGAAGGAACTCTTCGTTGATTTGGGGAAACACAGTCTGGTGACAGACAAACCAGGCGGACACCCCATTATTTGGTAGTAGAACAGCATTGGATCTTTGAGAAGGATTGATCCCATGATAGTTAGATACCAATTCTTACAAACCCCTTTCTTAGTATTTAAATGGTGAAGGCAATCCATGTTTATCACAGTTTGCTTGTAACTTCAGCTCATTCGTTATTTAAATTTGAATATAAGATGACCTATAATAAATCAGTGTATTTTATTCTATATAAGAGTATTTAAATAACTTATCTCTTTCATGTTTAGGATTTATCCCACTTTAAACAAATAGAAAACATACAGTAGACCAGCAGTTCTCAACATTCCTAATGCCGTGGCCCTTTAATACAGTTCCTGTGGGTCGTGAGAATCGCTGCAGTAGACCCTTTACAGTTGACCACCTTCCTACACTGACCACCTCCTTAAGTTGACCTAATTTCCATAGACCTGACATGCACCACGTGTGTGTAAAAGCTCCTTATATTGACCACCTCTGCACACTGACCAGTTTGTTATACTCCCTCGGGTGGCCAACTTACAGAGGATCCGCTATGTTTAATTCTGTGTTTCAATCCTTCCTATCTGAAAGCAGTTACAATATAATCACTGCTGAAGAAAAGCAAGTAAGTGATACAACTGAACTTCAATGAGAATGTTTGGATAGAAACAAAAGCCCTAGAATGAGTTTCCTCTTATAGGTATTAAAAATAGCACTTTTAGGAAATCGATTATTGTAAATGTTTAATTTTTGTCTCAGATATAGTTGGCATTGGAAGGTTAGCCTTTACTTGAATGTATGCTATAGATTTTTAACAAGGCAAGTTCTATATTTACTATGTTTAGTTTGATTTAAAATTGCCTCTTTCATATGTTTAAATAAAAGCAAAATTTATGTAAAAAAACGCTAGTAGCATATTTTTAGGATTTTTTGTAATCATAGGAAAATACATATAAATACTCTTCATCATTTTGATATTTTACGTGTATAAGGATGTGGCATGGATTTAGTACATTAAAATTGTGCAACCATCACCACCCTTCATCTAAATAACTTGACGGTCTTAAGAAATTTATAAATACAAAACTTAATTGATCTATTTGACATTCTGTGAGGTGTTGGAAGCAGGTAGAGAAGTGAAATATTTTAAATGTCTAAGAAGTCACTCACAGTTTAAATTTTAATAGTTTTAACAACCAACCATAGCGACTTCTATCATTATAATGACAAAATGTCTAAAAATAGATATCTTTTTATTTGCCAAATTATTTTACCATTGTCAAAGTATTGATAATACAGATATGATCATAAGTAATACAACACCTTCAATTTAGGTTTTATACCTATGAATTAATTATAGAAAATGCAATTCAAAATTTCAAACAAAAAGTATAAAATGACTCATCCCGCAGATGGTTGTTACTTTGAGAATTGCTGCCAAGAAGCATATGAAATTTTAAAATAAAATTCAGTATTTGTCATTTCAAAGTTTTCTGAATCTTTCATTGTTATTTATGAAATTAGAATTACAAATTGCCAGTTTTTATAGACTTAAATTGGTGTTTGTATGTATATGTGTGTATGCGTGTGGTGTGTATATGTGTATTTTTAGCAGATGATAATTGATACATTTGAGTGCCTGATGTCCTATCCCAGAGTTTAAAAATAAATTCTCTTGGCTCCCTTTTCTTTGGCTTTCTTTTATAGTATAAACTTTGTATTTTAAGCTGTAAAATGCAATATATATCTAATTTCACTTTGGAGACATCAATATAAATTAAAAGTAAACATATTTTTACATAACTGAACTTTGTTTTCCATTTGCCATAATTATAATGAATCATCTCATTCTTATTTTTTAGTAATCATGCACAAATTATAAATACAGAGAGTGCCAAATAATTTTTAATTGATGTTACCTACGTATTACGTTTGAAGTTGAATTGAAGATACCGTCACTGGTCAGTGGACCTTGACATGGTACACACATCCGTTTTACCTGAAATGCATATGCATTTTAGGAATAATATATTTAGCTTCCAATGAAATCTCTTAAAATGTATATAAGTTTTTGACACCCAACCCCAGTATTTTAAATTCATAGTTTAAACGCCTCCTAGAAAACCTGAAGGAAGGGAGATATCTATCAGTGCTTCTGACCAATTAATGATAAATCAGATGAGAAAAAGAATACCCTAAATGATTTGCTCCCCTTTGTAAACAATTTCCCCATCAATTTCCTCTTGAACAATGAGTTAAGGTTTAGTCAAATGATTATATTTTTGAAATCTGAGATTTTACCCAATCCCCAATTTAAAGCCTTCTACCTCCGTCATATTTGGTAAAGGCGGGAAAAAAAAATCATGGTAGGTATTTCAGGCAGGAAGAAATTGAACAAAGATGAACAGTGGCTTATGCAACCATTGGAAGTCCTGGCGTTAGTAGTGGTCGGGGAGACCTTCCCTGAACACACAGAAGTAGAAGAGGTACAGGAAAGCCGGCTTTGAAGACATCATCTGCCTGACACTTTGAAATAGATGATTTCACCGAGGATAAGTGGAAATTGTTATTAAAGTCCCAAATCTGCTGCTGATAATGTCTATGGACCTGTTCTCAGCTTCTTCTGGCAAGTAGCTCTTATGCTTCACTTCCAACTTTCAAGTATTATATCATCGTCTCTGATTAGAAAAATCTAAACTGGAACCTAGTGGTTGAGAGGTCATGGCAAATACAGAGTGGTCATAAAGTTGGTGGGCAATTTTGCATTACACACTATTTTAAATTGCACGGGAACTTTACGGCCACCCCCTATAGGCTTCTCCGTTAAGATGCAGGAATGGCCAAATCGTATGCCTTGGACATGAGAACACTGTAATCTAAAAATATGTACCCTCGTGTTAATTTGAAATTAAAAGAAAAATGCAGGGATGAATGTAGACTATCCAGAGTCCATAAAGGTCATTCAGGTCCCTTTTGAGAGAAGAAGCAGAAGAGGAATTTTTGTAGAAGTTAAGAAATAAAAACATTTTTTTGGAGCCTTCCAGAGCAATAAAACTCAATCATATTTCCCCCAACTTTTCTGAATTGCCCATGTAATTAGCATTTGGGAACTGTCTAACTTAGCACCAGTCAGACCTATTTTCAGTAATATTAGTTATATCATGAGTTCAGAGAATGACTCTTGATATATGGCAAAACATATTACAGGCTTTAGGGATACAGCAGTTTTAAGAGCTCACAGATAAGTGGGAGAGATGAGGAGGTAAAACAAATATTCTCAAAAAGCCTTATGTGCGACATGGTAAAAGTGTGTAGAGGGCTCCAGGAAAGTCTGCAAGTAGCTATAAGCAATTAATCACACAATGAGTAAGATTCAAGATACTATTCAAACAATGAGGCTGATTTGGCTGATTTCATTCCATTACATTTAACTAAATAGTGAACTGTTTAGTAATGAGGATTTGCAAACACATGCTCAATTTGTATTCAATGACAGACATTTTGAGGATGATAAAATTAGAAAGATTTAAACAGATTACTTTGATTATCCTTTTATCAAAAGCTTAAGATCTTGATTTCATTCACTGACCTTAACTGGTAAGGGAGATTACCTCTGTCTTGTTGATGCACAAATACGTTATTACTAGTGTTCCACGCAAAGTAGAAATAGTCATTTAAAATCAGGATCAGCTAACATTCACAGAGCAACTGTAACAACCTGGACTGACGGAGACTTTGCTGTGCGTATCCTTTAATTCATTTAATATAAAGGACTATCTATGGACCTTGTTGATGTATGTGCATGTGTGTTTGTATTACCAATTGACCTTGTTTCCCTCTATTTCTATTTATGACTCCTAAGTTTAAAAGAAATCATAGTTCTTCTTTAATTTCAACAATCTATTGAAGTTTTAGCTATTTCCATTTCCTATTTTAAACATGAGGTGTGTTATTCAAATTGGACCTTCCAGGTAGCTTATTTCACTAGCAAAGGCATTATTTTTTACAACATAATTCTTAAAATTATGATTTTTAAAATTCTAATCATGATTCTTAAAGTCTTGTACCTATTCATTGTTCATCATACTCTACAGGTATTTTAGAAGTTAATATCTCAAAGGACTCTTTTATTACCTAAATATCTGTGAGCCATTAGACGTCGTCACCTTTCCTTAGTGTAGCTCAGTGAGTCACTTTAGACTGTGCTGCCTGGAAAGATTCTGACGGGGGAGCTGTGTGGAGACTTGCCTTAGGAAGAGCTGTGATGAAAGGAGGATGGTACGGAGCAAGAAATTCCCCTGGGAAGCCCTCAGAGAGACATGCAACTGACAGAGCCTTTCCAAGATACTCAAAATCAACGCAGCAGCATGAAGGGCAGCTCTTTGCGTCCCTGCATGAGCAAATCATTGCCAGCAGATTTCTTACATGTGCAGAAAAGAACAATGACGGCAGGCCTGACTGATCTCTATGAATGGTGTACTTTCTAGGGAGGTCCTTGGCTGGCATCTGGGAACCTGGATTTTAGGATTGTTTTGTCTACCCTAACTTCTAAGGGTAGTTCACTATAGCTAAACTATTTCTGCAAATAAAATGGTTTATGCTGACTGCTTGTTTTTCTCTAGGAGCCTGGAATTTTGATACATTCCAAACAGAGGCATGTGGTTAGTCTCCACACTTCCAGTGTCTCCTCTTTCAAACTTGGGCTCAGTTTCCTCTAGACTTTGCCCCATTAGCTTTTTGCCTTTTGCTAATTTTGCTTGTATTATTTTTCTATCATAAATCAAAAGCATGAGTATGACTAAGCTGAGTCCTGTGAGTCTTCTTAGCAAATCTCTAATCCAGGCAGTAGTACTGAAGACTACCCCATAGAAGAGAGGATAAGCTCGCACAAGGCAATTCCCTATAGTAGAAGACAATTCCCAGTGAAAAGGCAGCTTTGAATGTTAGTAGCATCTCTTGCCTCCAGATGTGTAAAGAATAAGTTGGCCTGAAAGAGGGGATTCAAATGGAAGATCATTGCATCCAAAAATGTGGATATATGTGCCACTCAGATTCACATACCACATCTATGAAGTGGAAAGAGTGTCTCAAGAATTCTGGTTAGTTTTGTCTTCTGCAGCCCTAACGAGAGACAGGTGAGTGAAACGGAGCAGGAGCATCTACTGATGTAGCTGAACTCCAGAGCATACCAGAGCTCCATCAACTCTTCTTATTCCCTTTCTCGGGCCCCCTCTAACTCTGCCAAAAAATTTGCTTTTTTGGCAATTTTCCTGGTTGAAATCATTTAGAATTCAATGCCTGGGTTTTGCAAAGCACCCTCTCAAACCATATCTCCAAAATAGTTAGTTTATCTTTAAAACCAAACATAGGATTCACCAAGTGATTCATTGGTGGATCACCTGAGCCCTGAGTCTATTCTTCTTTCTTCCCATTATACCAGTGTTACTCTCTTCTTATGATCAGAAAAATTACCCACATCAATAAGCAACTTTTTCTTTGTCTGATGGTCTTTTGGAATGAAGAGGTATGAGTGATAGGGCAGCAGTTATAACTTAAAATTCTGTGGAACTTCTTCTGTCTAGCCTGGTTGAAGCATTCACCATTTAAGAACCAAGACCTCTTAGCTTAAAAAGCCCAAAATTACGTGGTAGAAAGTACCAACTATTCAAATAAACTACTGAAAGTTATGATAACACTCTTATTTCCATCCTCTGGTTCTCAAAATTATCTATAACACCTCTTGCAGAACCGTATGTTTGTTTTCCATTAAAATGTAAATCATATGCGGGAGTATGAACGTGAGTACCTGGTAACATCAGAGTAGCCTTTTATGTTTCATACCTCAACTATGTTTCATATCTCAACGCTGTCCTCCATTATCTCAGGTTGGCACCTTCTAAGTGGACCAATATGGTAATGCTAGTGGATCCCATTTCATAGCTAGTTGCTACTACTGGTTTAATTTTAAAGTGGATTTTGTATTCCCGGGTTGTGTTACATGGAATGTTGTGTCAATCTGTCAATGGATTGTGGTGATGCTTAAAATGGCACTGTAGGCAAGAAAGGAAACTCTATTCTGCAAATATATGTGATCTTAGTCAAGATGAATTGCTGTTCTTTCCAGAGTAGAATATGGTAAATGTAGTTAACTTGCTTCCCAATGACTGTGGGCTGACAGGTTGGAGCAATAGCTGGGTTGGACAATTAGCCATCCATTTTTTGTGCCTATTAATGGAATATATCTTTTCCTCAAAGCTTCTTCCTTCAGGTGCCCACAGTTTCAACCTGAGTCATTAATTATCAGAATACTGGCATGAATATATATATTTTTTAATTTGTCTGGGCAATTATGGATACTTCCCAGTAGCGTCAAATTTTATACAAAGTGGTTTCCATTGCTTGGCCACTTCCATACATCCATATGTATACTCTTACACAGAATTCCCACTGATCTCTCAATTTATCTTCTTTCCTATCTGTGGTCAATAACATAGGCCATTTGCCACTTCCATGAGCCAAGATGTATACTTATGCATGCACTATTCACTCTGCACCAAGTGTAAGTACAAGTGTAGCTTTTGAAGTCCTTCCATTAGGAAGACTTTTTCTTCCTGATTTCCTGAGTGCTTCCCTTACTTGAAGGGAAGTTACACTGGAGTTGAACTACAGTATAACTCCAGTCTACTTTTGGCTAATACTTATTTATTTTGACCCTCCCCATCCCAGATCCTGGATATACAACTTCTTTCTTACTTTGAATTGCTATTAAACTGGTTTATGTTATGTTTTGCTAGATCTGACAGATCCCAAATCTGGCTGAATAGTTACTTGGGTTATGATTAGAAGCCCAAACTCAATATAGTACGTCATAAACTACTTTTCTAATGTGTAGACTTTTCTGCTTTAGTTTGCATGACTTTATTCTAATATCCCAAAGTTTTACCTTGTTACATTACCTTATTGGGGATCAATATTAACTCCACATTAAATCCAGTGATATGTCTAGTACCTAGGTCTGATGGACCAAATGGTCCAATATGCAGAGCCATGGACCTCATGTGAACCACAGGACCCTTTCTTTCTTTGCACCACATGCAAAGCTGCAAGTTTCTGTGTTGCCCCATAAATCCCAAGTATGAAATATGGTGTTACGTGAACTAAAAAGGCCTATCAAGTTATTTTTAAGACTTTTTTAAAAATTAAATCATAGCTGTATACATTAATACAATCATGGGGTATAATGTGCTGGTTTTATATACAATTTGAAATATTTTCATCAAACTGGTTAACATAGCCTTCATGGCATTTTATTATTTATTGTGTTAAGACCTTTACATTCTACATATAGTAAATTTCACATGTATCCTTATAAGATGCACTGTAGGTGTGATCCCACCAATTGCCCTCCCTTACTCATTCCTCCCCTTCCCCTCCCCTCTCTCTTATTCTTGGGCTATAATTGGGTTATAGCTTTCATATGAAAGTTTCATGGTAGGGATGAGTACATTGGATACTCTCTCTTCCATTCTTGAGATACTTTGCTAAGAAAAGAATATGTTCCAGCTCCATCCATGTAAAAATGAAAGAGGTAAAGTCTCCATCTTTCTTTAAGGCTGCATAATATTCCATGGTATACATGTACCACAATTTATTACAAATCTCAGGCCCTTACCTTTTTCTAAATAGAGCCTGAGATTGGCATAGGAATGCTACATGCACCAGGCTACGAGTTTATTCTTGTCTAAATCTATGCTACTCTTATAATCAATTTTCTGTTCCCTCTATCCTGCAGGGAGCAAAATACAGATGATACATAAGGACATTTTTCTTGGTGAATAACCAAAAAGATGAGGTTGAATGATGAAAGAATCTCATTCGTAAAGGTGGTTGCAATGGAAGCCTCTGTCAAAAGAAGATCTAGGCTTGAACCATATCTTAAAAAACAGAGATGGTCCAAATTGAGTGAAAAGGTTGAACTTTTGTATTACTAGATGAATCTGTCAATAGCTTTGGGCCATTCCCCTGGAAGAAAGTGCCATTAGAGACAAAGGCAATTACCAGTGAGGACCACAGATGTGCATAAGTTGCAGCAGTTGCTCTGAGAAGTTCAAGGATGGATGTATGAACCTCAGAGAGAGATCGCCACAGAGCATGACAAGCATCTACTGTAGTCATCAAAGTGATTGGCAACTGGGGCCCAGGGGCCCGGAATCAGTGACCGAACCATCCCCAAATGTAGACATCGAATTGAGAAGAAGTAGGAGTGAAAATAAATAAATAAGTAAATGTTTCTTTTAGACTCTAAAATAAATTTTAAACATTAAGTAGTAATAAAAATAAACACATGATAAAGGTATTGGCAACTGTTTGGTAAAAGAGAAGAGAAGATGGATTAGTGACACGTTTCTGTAGGTCAGGAAGAAAGACAGATGAAAAACAACAAATTGATGAGTAATCTATATTCTAATTACATTGATAAAATTATAAATACAAAAAACAATATATTTATGGTAATAATATTGATAATCCTTCCCCTTTTAGACAGAAATATTTTTAAAGATACAATTTCAGTGTGTACCAGCTGGTATCAGAAATTATGCATCTCTTTTGTTTTGAAAATATGTTCAACACCCACTTTGATGACCTTTTTTTAAAGATTCTTCCATATGTCTTTCTCAAGCAGGTTGGTAACGGAGCAGAGAAACAAACTACAAGAAAAATTTGAATTTTTAATTTGAAGTGGTGAATTATAACTTTGGTTCCCAAGCCACGTTGTAAGGGAAAGCATACCATTCTTTCTTTCATGTAAACATAATCTCTTTAGCAGAAAATGTATATCTGTCAAGGAAAATGGCATTTCATTAATAGTACTGCTATTTATTGTTTATAATCTATATATATTCTTAATCAGGTTGATGTAAAAACAATAGGTTTCTAGTTGGATTTGTTTTGATCTTTTTCAGCTCTCCTAAAAACAAATTATGAAAGGTATCTATGAAAATATAGCTTTATAGATGCTATCCACAATGTCTTCTGTTTCCACTGTGTTTGAGAGGATACTGCTATTTCCTCAGGCTCAGCTTTTTTGATTGTTCCCGCTACTTTTCCTGTTCTGAAAACTGATCCTTCATACATATCATCCTTGCCACAATCTACTATTTCCCTCATAAAATGCGGCAAATACTATTCATTTGCACTGCAAGATTTGTTTACAAATGTGTAGTATATTTTAGTTGCTGCATGTTTTAAAATATGGTCTCTGGCAATCATGAAATCAATTGCTCTGTATGCTCAGCATAATTTAATACATTTAGATAAGTGCTTCTCAAACTATGGCAACCCCTCTTTCTCTCAACGATGGCAACCCCTCTCCCCCCCAAAACACACACACACATATACCAAGAGATATTTGACCATATCTGGAGACATTTTCAATCACAGTGACTAGATTACTTCTGGAATCTGGTGGGTAGATGCCTAGGATGTTATTAGCATTACATAGTGGACAGGACAATACTCGCCACCCCCAACAGCAATACTACTGAAGTTGAGAAATCCGTTTTTAAATATTCTCTTATATTACAATTAAAATTTAATTAAAAATTCCAACTTCAGCAGAATTAGTAAATAAACCTATGTAACATTCCTGCCATGGATGAAATAGTTCTTGAATTTTTTTAGTGTTTAAACCTATTCTTTTCACAGTATTTGGGGTTCATTCTGCTAATAATATTAAGAAATTTCATTTCTGTACCCAGTTCCAACTTAACTTGCCGATAATATACAGAATGTTTGTATGTACACATCATTGCTTTGTGAAGCTCAAATTTCTCATTAATTTAGAAATGCACTATAATAACTATTTCATGGTATCATTTAGCTTCATATTTTTCTCCTCCTACCATTTGAGAATTCAAGCTTCCTTTTCTTCTATATTGTTCCCACTCTGAAGTAGTGCTGAAATACATTATTAATGCTCAGCTAGTGTGATAAATGCTACATTCAAACTAATTTATATATAGTCAAGTAAACCAAGTATTAACATGAAAAACAAAATAAAATAAGAAATCATCGCATCTGGGCAGTAGATATAGAGGAGTGTACAAAAGTTTATTATTACCTAGAGCTCCAAAGTAAGATAAAATGTTTGTGAGGTTGTATAATACATCAAAATAGAGATTTGGGCTTATTTGAAAGTGACAAGGAAAATTGCCACAGAGCTAGGAAAATTGCTTTAATTTTAAGCTCCAGTATGCTTATATTTTAGTTTGACAAATCCCTCTTACTATTTTTAATCAGTTTCTTTTGAGATGTTTTCGCCAGCTCTATGTTTCTTTGTTTTTACAACAAAAATCTTATTTATAAATTCTATTAATGTATCCACCTTTCAGCAGTTACTATATCAAGTTCCTCTTAAAAAGAATTGTGATGAGTTATTTTCCAGCAGATAATTTTTTCTTAATAATGGAGAAATATATAAGAACCAAGTGGGCAGCGCCTGTGGCTCAAGGAGTAGGGTGCCGGGCCCATATGCCGGAGTTGGTGTGTTCAAACCCAGCCCCGGCCAAAAAAAAAAAAAAAAAGAATCAAGTATGTTGACAATTATTTTTTGAAAGAGAAAATTTAAAATCACTAAATCAAATCTAGAAAAATATACCTTTTTCCTAGATAGAGCTATATATTGATAAAAATCTAGGAATATATTATGCTCAATAAATACTCATAATAGATTCTTGTTAACATTCATATTTTTATTTGTGGTCCTTTGGCAAAAATAGATAAATAAATACCCTGTCTTTTGATTCTGCAATGGTGACCACAGTGACAATTGGTTTTGCTATGAAAGGCTATATGAGCAGAACTTTGAAAATAAGGTTCACCAATAATCTCTGACCTTGGATCTCTGTTCCTCCCATTTGACTGACAGCTGCATTTTCTTGTGAAACATTAGCCATATCCCTGAGACAACCTGGAAAAAGTAAAAGCCAAAGAAAATGGATTTGGCTGTATTGGCACCTGGTCACCAGAGATACATTTCACTTCAGTAATGTGGATATGGTCACCATCAGTGACCCCTTCCTAGACCTCAACTACATAATCGCCATGTTCTATTATGACTCTGTCCATGTACAACTGACGGTGACAATGGGAAGCTTCTCATCTAATGGGTAGCGCATATTCATCATGCCGGAGGGAGATCTCATCTAAACCAAATAGGGCAACACTAGTGCTATTTGTGTTGTGAAATACACTTCCATGTTCACTACCTTGGAGAAAGCTGAGGCTCACTCTGTGTGGAAAGGTGAAAGCATCCTTTCTCTGCTTTCTCTGGTGATGTCCCCTGTTTGTGATGAGAGTGAACTATAAGAAATACAAAAATGACCTCACTACTATATGTTGTCAGCAATACCTCCTGTACCACCAACTGCTTACGCTCCCTGGCCAAGGTCATCCATAACCACTTTGGCATTAGGAAGGGACTGATGACCTTAGCCTATGAATAGCTCTTCTCTAAAACTGTGCTATTTATAGCCACTGGTTTCCCCAGATCATCATCCTTGATTCTATTGGAATTGCTAAGATTGGACAAGCTCGTCCTTAAACTGAAAAGTGACTGGCAGGACCTTCTGGGTCCCCACAACCAATATGTCATTTGAGGATCTGAATGGCAATCTGGAAAAACCTGCCAAATATGATGACATCTAGATAGTGATGAAGCAGGCATGGGAGGGCAGGCTCAAGGGCATCCTAGGCTATATACTGATCTCTAGATTGTCTCTTACAACTATCACTGTGACACTGACAATTTTTCCTTTAATGCTGGGGCTGGCATTGCTCTCAACAACCATTTTGTGAAGCTCTTTTCATGGTGTGACACAGCGAATTTGACTACAGGAACAGGGAGGTGGATAATATGGTTCACGTGGCCTCTAAGGAGTAAACTCCTCCATGACCACTGTGCGCTAGTGAAAGAACAAGAGGAAAAGAGAGGCCCTCGGCTGTGTGGGACTTTCTGCCCTGCTCTGTTCTCCATGATTCTGAAGTCTCCCCTCCTTGACACAGTTTCCAGGCCAGAACCCCCCAAGAATAAGAGGGACCTAGGGGATCCCATCATGTTATATATAAATAAAATTATCTATATCCAGCCCTCTTCCCTACAAAAATCTCCAGTATCAAATATAAGTTCATACATATAGTAGTTGCCTGAGTGATGAGAATAAGAATTTTTTAATTTTTCTCAAGAAAGGGACTGAGAAAAAGAGCAATTATCTCTCTTCCCCATTGGTGTATGGGATTGTTGGCTTTTTTCATGTGGATTAATTTAAGTTCTCTATCGATCCTAGTTATTAAGCTTTTGTCTGATTCAAAATATGCAAATATTCTTTCCCATTGGGTAGGTTGTCTATTGCTTTGGTTGCTGTCTCCTTAGCTGTACAGAAGCTTTTCAGTTTAATGAAGTCCCATTTGTTTATTTTTGTTGTTGTTGCAATTGCCATGGCAGTCTTCTTCATGAAGTCTTTCCCCAGGCCAATATCTTCCAGTGTTTTTCCTATGATTTATTTGAGGATTTTTATCGTTTCATGACTTGAATTCAAGTCTTTTGTCCCTTTTGAATCAATTTTTGTCAGTGCAGAAATGTGTAGGTCCAGTTTCAGTCTTTTACATGTGGACATCCAGTTCTCCCAGCACCATTTATTGAATAGGGAGTCTTTCCCTCAGTGTACATTCTTGTTTGGTTTATCGAAGATTAGGTGGTTGTAAGTTGTTGGTTTCATTCTTATTTTTCTATTTGATTCCAAATGTCAACGTCTGTATTTTTGTGCCAGTATCCTGCTATCTTGACCACTATGGCCTTGTAGTAAAGCCTAAAATCTGGTATGGTGAAGCCCTCGGCTTTGTTTTTATTAGTAAGACCTGCCTTAACTATATGGGTTTTTTCTGGTTCCATACAAAATGCAGAATCATTTTTTCCAAGTACTGAAAAGCCTCTCATCTTGGCTGTTATTGGTGTATACAAAGGCAATTGACTTGTGGACATTGATTTTATATCCTGAGACATTACTGTATTTCTCGATAATTTCTAGGAGGCTTCCAGAACCCTCTCTAAAGAAGACAGATGAATGGCTAGCAAACATATGGAAAAAATGCTCATCATCCCTAATTATTAGAGAAATGCAAATTAAAACCACCCTGAGATGTCATGTAACTCCAGGGAGAATGTCCCATATCACAAAATCTCAAAACTGAAGATGCTGGTGCAGACGTGGAGAGATAGGAACACTTTTACACTGCTGGTGGGACTGCAAACTAATATAACCTTTTTTAGAAGTAAGTATGGAGAAACCTCAGAGAACTCAACCTAGACCTCCCATTTGATCCTGCAATCCCATTACTGGGCATCTATTCAGAAGGAATACTTGGTTGAAGTAACAAATCTGAAACTGCTAATAAATATATGATGGCAGACTGCAGATGGTTGTTTAAACACATGTTGACAGAGACTTTCCCGTTTCACCTTTATACCAGTTCCTGAAACAGAGATGACATGATGAGTGGTTTTGAAGGTACAAGTAATTCAGATATATTAGTAAGTGTATGTGATGTCAGTTTTGGGACATGAAAGAGTATTGATGAGTTAGATGATCCAAAGCAAATTAAGTTAAATGTAACAGAGTAAGTATAAAGTACTATATCATGCTTGGCTCTAAGGAAACAATTGCAGAAATGTGGAATGAAAAAAATAAGTCTTTACACTAGCATATAAGAAAAAAATTATGAGTTGTAGGTGACTGCAGCTTTTATATGATTCTTCTGCATGATGTGAAAATGCAAATTTGATCTTAGTAACATAAGTACAGAATATGAAGTGGGAAATTTGATGTTCCCCCTGTAACTTCTGACTCAGAGTGCATTTAGGGTAAAGAAAATCCAATTTGCATGCTAGATTTTTAAAGAAATGTCACCCAAAAGAGAATATGTTCAGAAAAAAATGGTCAGTATTAAAGAATGTTTTACTATTATAAAGAAACAAATATATGAATAAATACATAAAATTTGAAAAGAAAACTTTTATGAGTATTTAAAATGCCTTGCTTTGACGTGACACATTTAGGGTATATGCCATACAACTATAAAGGAAAGAAATAAGTGTAAAAAAAAAAAGAAAGAAAGAAAAATAAAAAGAAAATAAGAAACTAAAAACATGAACAGTTTCCATATAAACACAGAAATTTTTAAATATACAGTATTACTGTGGGAGAGTCTTTGGGTTAGTTCAGATATTTTGGAAATCAGAGGCCAATTAGTCGTCAGAATATAAGAAATTTAATAGAGGAAATGTCAGTGAAAGATAAGAAAGATTAGGTTGGTAGAGCCATCAACCCATGATGCAGATCCGATACCTGTGAAAAGAGGAATATAGAAAGAGAATTGAGAAGAAAATCACTCCATTGCAGTGAAGAGCTTAGTAAGCCTCAGCCAGGTTCATGGACATCTCAGAGAAGTCTGTTAAAAGAGCCCTTAGAAGAGTCCCCTCATGCTCCAGGATCTCTGCTTGCTCAGTCATTGCAGGGTGCATCCCTGTAGGCCATGGCTTCAAAATAAACACTGACAGACTCCAAAACATGACAGTGGGAGACTTTCTGATAAGGTACTTCTTACTTTGATAGTTTACTGCATTTGAAGAGTTGATATCTTATTCTGTGAAAGAAATCCCTATCATTCACAATATGCCCTATTTAAAATAACATTGTAGAAAACATGCTAATCCACACGTATAAATGAAGTCTTCCCAAATGTGGATACGAAGACTAAGTTAAAGTGTAAATATTTACTGCAAAGTAACACCTGTGAAAGAAAAGAATGTAGTAGGAACATTCAGGGAGAGCCAAAAAATAATGATGCATATCTGACAAAGTCTCTGCTGGCAAAATCAAGAGCACTACGGGGAAGATTGCCCACTAGAATACCACGTATAGCCTTGCTTAGTCATTATCTGGGCCCTTCTTGAGAAGTGTGACCTCATCTCAGATATGAGACAGCAGTGAAAGATTCAGTAGGCAATTTACTCTCAGTCTCTGTCAATACCCTTTACCAACTTCTAAAATAGGGCAGGAGATCGTGCATGTTGATCTCTGAGTGACAGGGAGGTCTTCAGGTTTCAGTTCACTAAGCATGGCTTTGCCCATTTACCAATCACCAAGGGCTTTAGTTTCTCTCCCATTGAGCTAGTCACAGCAGAACTGTGAAATATTCTTTTGAAAGTTTTCTGCTCTTGCATTTTTCACCCTTACAACGAGGCTCCTGTCACACATTGCCTTGAAAAAGAGTCTATACTTGTCATTGTTAAAGATGTCATCTTTAAAAACCTCTAGCAAAGTCTGGGAACTTTTTGGTAAACTCTTCCATAACTTCTACTGAAACATCATTGGATTCACCAAACAAGACATTCTGGGAAATTTGGTGGGCTAGTTTAAATTTCTGAAACCAATCACTTGATGCTCAGAAATGTGCCACCCCAAATTACTGTGCAATATTTTTAGTAATTTTTTGGATCATCAGTCTGGAGATTTGGGCATCAAGCGCCCTCATTTGTTTGAACCAGCTTAATGTGGCTTCATTAACTTCCTCAGGGCAGTTTTTCTACCTTTTTTTCTCTAGTTCTCTGTTCTCCTCACCACATCTCTCCATGTACTCTTATTTATATTTTTGGATGTTTCTAACTGTAGTCTTGCTAGTACCAAATGCTTTGCCATTTTCCTTTGAATGTTGCTTTCCAGAAAATGTGGAAGATCACCCTTTCCCTTTAATGTCAGATTTTGGAGTTCTTTTCTTTGGGCCAAGTCTTAATTAACTATAAAGTCATTATGTGTTTGTAGGATGTACCTACAATTCAGACATGAAAATAATGTTGAAAATAATCTTCATGTTGAAAATAATCTTCCATAACATGTGATAAACAATAGGATATGAGGCCTAATCAAACACACGGTAATAATTAAATGTGAAAAAATAATGTATTCTAAAGACAAATAACATAACTAAGGGGCAAAGCCCACTCTTTCTACCTCTTGATTTAGAGTGGACCCAACTGGCCAAGTTATAGCAGGTAGTCCAGTTGTCAAGATATAACTTACAGAGGTGGCCAAGACAGCGAGGTCAGTTTTCCACTGAGTGCATGTGGTGCATGTCTGATCTATAAGAATTAGGTCAACTTAAAAAAAAAAAAAAAAGAATTAGGTCAACTTAAGGAGGTGGTCAAACACGGAGGTGCTACTGTAGTTTGTTAAAGTCTCTATCTTGTTAGTACTTAAGGAACCCCATACACCTTAAGAGCCCACACCTCTTGAAGTTTGAAATTTGAGTCTGAGATGTAAACTGATAATAGCCCAGTTTAGAGCAAAAAGCATACAAATTTATTTACATACTACAAAGCATCACTAAAGGGTGTGTGCTCTAAAACCCCAGTAGGTGTAAAGTTCATATACCCTTCTTCATAGGATAGAGAGGAAAATGAGGGATGTAAGCATTTTTTTAGAGGGATACGAACTGATTTTTAGTAGGGAAAATAATGACTTGTAGAGCAATAGTCTGAAACAAAATTTCTCTAAGATCTAAGTATGATTCTTGGATTTTCAGTCCTTTCCTCTGTGATATGACTTTAATATTTTTTTCCTAATCTCAATAAAACTAAAGAAAGGTGAGAAGAAGTCTCTATGTCAGGGGTTTTATTTGAGCCTGCAGGTATTCCCTAGTGATAAATCATCTTTGAGAATCATACTCATTTTGATCAAGTAGTATATAAGTTGAAGCCATTTAGTTAATTTTATTTCTCTTTTCCTTTTATATTGGAAGGCTTAAGTGAATAGAGAAGGACTGAGTTTTATGATTGTGTACCCCATATGTTCATTGAAAAAATATTTTTCCCTTCAATATGTTTATTATCTGCCTTAAAACCGTAGAATCTGGCTTAAGCTAAATCAACTGTATTTTCCTTTCTTACAATAAACACCTTTAATAACCTTTCTCCCCCCCAAAAAAAGAAAGTAAATAAAACAACCTGTTTGTAAATATTAGGTGGAACCATATGAAATTATTGATATTTGCCTATTAACTATATTGGCTATTTGCCTGTTAATATTTTTCCAAACAAATGAAAAATTCATATGATTTAACCTTATATGTTTCAAAATTCCTTCAATTCAGATTGGACTCTCCACAGAGCCTCACATCAACTATGTTCTACTAGACTTTGTGGGGTTTGGGATCAAGACAAATGTCTATATACTGAGTCACAAGCCAAGAAGTCTAATTTTTCTTAATAAAATTTCAGTGAGAAAATTGAAGGCAACTGAGTTCTTCCTCAGCAGGTCTTTTGTTTGGGTAGACAGATAACTTTAGAGAAAAACCTCTCCCTATGCTTAGAGAGAAGCAGAGAGGTGAAAGACGGGGGTGTGGGGGGTGGAAGAAGGTCAGAGAGAAGGCTTGGTTTTGAGATTGCTCCTTTAGCTCAAGGTACTCAGTATGTCAAAGCACTGGACCCAGTGCTCTACACTCTTAGATCTTTACAGGTTGTACTAATCTCCACCTTCTTGCTGCACCATACAATATGGGCTTTGATTTACTATCTTAGTTGGTGGAAATTATAGAAACTTCTATTTTACCTTCCCTACTATCAGAGCTCTCACACCACACGCCAAGACCCCAACATGGAGACTGCCATAACTACATAATGTGCCGTTTCCAATTATATATTCTGAAAATGGTTAAAGAACCACTAGACAGGTTCTCCAATGAAGTAAACCCACTATATGCTGGACTTTGAAAAAGATTTCATGTTTTACATAAACCAGAAAAAATCCAATTTAATGAGGAAAGGAATATGATAAAACTTCATATATCTGAGAAGCAGTCTCAACTCAGACTTGTGTTCAACAGTTCTTAAACTGTCATGTGATTTTCTCTGGGTGTTGTACTGTCATGAGACAAATGGCCCCAGGAAACATGGAAAATAACTAGTACCATTACAAAAAAAATTTGCCAAAATGTTTCTGTATTCATTTTTCTATAAACCTGGAGATCTCTCCAGGCAATATATTTCAGATGTAAAAACTATGGAACTGGACAAGCAATGATGAATTTTATTGAGGCTACTCTTAGCCATTTTTTCACTCATTTTTTTCTTTGTTTAATCATATGTTATTACATTGCACAGCACCCTTAGTGGCCACCCATGCAGTTTGTTCCTGGAGATGCTATGTTCTATTATCAGTTTCCATAATACTCTTCTAAAATCAAAGTCCATATCAATTGGCTAAGTCAAAGCCCATGTCAATAACTAACAGTTTTAGTTATTGTCGATGGCCACCCCAGGAACAGATGAGACATCTGAAGGACTTAATGGCCTAAAACTGTCATAACCCCATTCATCTAAGTCCTTTCTTAAAAGGAGTGTCTAAGCCCCACATTTCCACTCTAATGCAGTTCTAGCCACATCGTATGGGATGTAGTGTAAGAATTTACACTATACTTTCTTAGGAATCTTCATTGTTTATGTGCTAATTTTCTTTTTAAAAATATAAGCAGTAAAATTGGATAGCACAGCTTATATTGTCTATGAATTAAGAGATAATGAAAATAAAGGACATTACAAAGCAACTTTTAGAGTATAATGCTAGTCATATAAAACATTATTATGTACACCAAGAAAAAAATACCATAAAATATGTTAATTATGTTCATCTGTAAAAGGTAAGATTGTGGAATATTGAAATAACATTTTAATCTATCTATTCCCATGAATATATAAAGCTTTTATAAATATCTAAATATATCTTCTCTCTGTCTCCGTTTCTCTGCCTCTGTCTCTCTCCTCGCATGTATTTATATATGTATGTACACACACACACACACACACACACGGAGAATCATGTGTTACTTAACAATGGGGATACATTTGGAGAATGTTTAAGTAATTTTTTTGTGAAAACTTACCTTAGCACATACTTACACAAACCTAGATAGTATGCTACACTGCACAAATATACTGTATCCTATAGTCTATTGTTTCTTGGGCTTTGAACCTTTACAACATGATATTATATTAAATAGTATACATAATCATAACGGAGTGGTAAGTATTTGTGTGTCTAAACATATCTAAACAGGAAAAACTCAATAAAATTGTAGCATTATAATCTTACGAGACCACAGTCATAGAAGTCATTCATTATTTACTGAAATATTATTATGCAGCACATGGCTGTTTGTGTATGTATATGTGTGTGCATGAGTTAGAGATATGTGTGTATACATATATGGGTGTATACGTTGTATGCATACACATATATGTGTATACATAGTGTATATATATATATATATATATATATACACCTCAGATACTGGTTCATAAGGCAATATACTCTCTGAAGTTAGACATTCTGTAGAATGTAGTCCAATTTTCTCTTACTAGACGTACCATCTTGGCTGAGCTACTTTGCTCTCTGCTTCAGCTTATTTATTCATAAAATGAGAGTAATAATAAAACGTACCTCAGATTTATCATACATAGCTTAAATGTGATAAGAGCTTATAGCACTGTCTGGTTCCTATTAATTATGAAATGTTAATGCTATTGTGCCAACGTTTTCAGTAGGAAGAATGAAGAAATGATAGAATTTTGGAGTCTTCAGTCTACAGTTTGATCTACTTCTTAGATTTGTGACTTGTAGAAAACCAACTACTGTCCATGAACTTTTGTTCCACATCTCCAAATTGGAAATATTAAGAAAATTATTCAGCATTATAGAAAATATTGAATAAATGAATACATGAAAATTTTCTAATAATATATTAAAATAAATGTAAATGATGATTTTTATTCAAAAAATTTGTGATGTGAAATATTCTTAGAGCAAGAAAACCTCATGGAATCATTCTTTTAAAGAGGACTGGAACTTAAATCCTCATCATCAACCATGATCATTATTGTCCTTACTGTCATCTTCAACATTATTGATATTATTACAATTTTATACTTTTAGTCAAAGGTAACCAATAAACTTAAGCAAGGGGCTTTTCTGAAACTCATAATTTAAACATTTTTTCTGAAGGAAAGAAAAACTTATCTCTGTTCCCAGTTGATCCTGTTACTAATCCTGTTTTTTTTTTTTGTTGTTGTTGTTGTTTGTTTTTTTTCCTGTTTTTGTTTCAAAAAAATGAACACTCATGTTTGGAACAATATATCCCAGCCCTCTATTACAGTTTCCTAATCATGTGCTTAATTTTCTTGCTTAAAGTTTTCCATGAGGTCAAAAGGATACAAGAGATAAAGTATAGTCAATTAACTAGAAGCCGTGCACACATGTATTTAAATGATGTAAGTAATTACAACTTTAGAATGGTTCATTATTATTTTTAGCTTTGGAAATTAGTACTTTCAATTTTCTCAAATTAAGTTTATTACATGAAAGAATCCTCTCTGTAGAATAACATTAAACAAATGACTTTTATGGTTTGCTTACTCGATAGTAGATTAACCACTTTGGAATTCATTTTAGACATCTCAGAGCTGAAAGAAAAGAAGCTTCTATTCTTAACAGAAGAAAAATCTTGTTCAGGTTCCAAAGTAATGACTTTTCTAGAACCCAAATGAGCCCAGAGGCTAAAGGATAAACAACCATGCCTTGGTGAAGGCACACAGAGGGAGACAGTGGAGTCAAACATTTTCTTACCTTGGACAGAAACTGCTGGAAGCCTATGGGAATATTAGAGGAGAAATTTGGATGATTCCTTGGAGGATGAATGTGAGTTAGTGGGATAGTGTAAAGCTCCAAATGCCACCTATTTTAATGTTTTGTTTTGTTTTTTCCTCTAGAAACACCAAGAGACTTTCATAGGGAGTATCTGGACTATCTAAAGAATGCATCCCTTACCAAGTTAGGTGGGGAGAAGAGCAGTCACTATAAAATCCATACAGTGCCCTCTGCAATATAAAACAAAGGCTTAATCAGCAGGGAAAATGCCTACAGAAACACAGAGCTACAGGATATTTGCTGCATTTGGGGGAAGGAAAATGAAACAGCAAACCATGTAATAAGTAGCTTAATTTTACTTAGTATAATTAATATAAATCTATTTTCCCTAATAATTATATATGAATGCATTTACAGATGTATATGTATGTGAAGGTTGACAATTAGGTTCATGACTCATGCTAGAAAAAGTGCTACATACGTCATAGCTCACTGCTAAATATCACTATGGGACTTTGAAGTACTCCCCTTGGGAAGCCATGCACCAACGCCAGCACCTAGTCCACCTTTCAAAGCAATTTTAGAACCGTTTTTCTGGAATCAGAGCTGACATCATATGACACACAAAATCATGTAACAGCAATAATGAATTTCACTCAGCAAGACACCACCACAAATTGCATGAACACAAATGTGAGACCATGGTGAAGGATGGCAGGAAACAGACCTTGAAAGGCCTTTAGAGATCAAATAGTCCAACCCTTTTATAGTGAAGGGGAAGTCAAGACAAGTGTGCAACTATTTCCTTCTTTGTAATCTTATCATTCTCTTTGTAATCTTATCATTCTCTTTTGAAATGACTTTTCGTCCTTTTTTGTGTGTATTTTTCTTCCTTTAATGCTTTCTTTTGCTTTTTCTTAAACATGTTGATATAAAGTCTTCCGTCAATGATTAATATCGCTGTTGTTCTACATACCTTTGCTATTTTTTTTCTCTAAAACTATGTGAGGTAATGACAAGATAAAAATGTGTTACATATTTTTTGAATAACCAAGATAAGAAGTTAATATTGTCTCCTCCCTTATTTGACACCATTTGCCTCTTATGCACATAAGGATGAAAATCCCATGGAAAATAAAAATTTGCAAAACTTTTCTATTACCTATAGAAAAGTCTAAATGGTCAATTATACTCTAAACCTCTGGACAGAGAAATGAACTTAAAGGAGAATAAACTTATCTTCAGGAGGTCAAGAACTTTTAAGCATTTTGATTTCTAAAATAAGTAACTCAGCGCTCTATCAGAAGAACAGACAAATAGCCAATTGAAGTAATTCACTCGAACTTGGAAAAAGGTATCACGTATATTTAAAATTACAGTTGTGTCTCTGTGCACATGTATATATGTGAAGATAATCATGCATATTCATTTGTGTTTTTAATTGAAGAGATGTAAAAATTTGTATTTTATATAAAATGATTACTTTTGTGTCCTCAGTAAAATTTATTATATACTCATGTTTCTTGCAATTCTATAATCTTATTTCTATAAGAAAAGTTGCATGCTCTTATACAGCTTTTGATTAATATGGCTAAAAATTAGTTGATTTTTCTTTCAGCTCTTCCCAATATATTACATTTCTGATAAATACTTAAACTACAATCTGATGTTCGGATGGTATTTTACTGTAGTAAAAGTAAGAAATACTTGAGGCTCACCTAAATATTAGCAAGAATGAGCACAATTTTTATAAACTAACGAATTCAAATAATAATCTGATCTCAATTTTATGTCAGACAAAACTTAAAAAAAAAAATAAGGGGAAACCACAATGACAAAATTAAAAAATCCCAAATATGTGGCAATTTATCCCGGAAAACTTGTTAAAAGTTACTTGTATAGTTTTATAAATATTCCATTGTGAAGGTTAACTCAAGATCTACTATTATCCCAAGGACTATTGGACATATTTTCTCTATTTTTTCTATATAAAAAGTGTCAAGTTTTTCAAACTCTATAGAGTATAAAAATAGAGATAGTTTTACCTAATTTTCAGCTTAGGGTTTCCAGATTGCCTATTTCCTCATTTCAAAAAATTCTAGTATTGAGAAACTAATTGGGTGGAGGTATTTCTCATCAACCCAGTCAGTGTAAAATGATCCCGTTGCTTAACATTGGTATAAAGCTTATTATAGTTAATGGAAAAAGGAATTACACCACTGAACCTGAAGGGATGGTGATGCCTCAAATAGAGGCAAATGGGAAGAACGGGCAAAAAAAGGTTACTCTTACCTAGGATTTCTTTGACATGACTTTTTTTGTATGTGGAGAGAGGAAGGGAGACATGGGGTAACTATTATATATTTAGAGGTTTTTCTTTCTTCCTTTATTTCTTTTTTTTTTTTTTTAGAATGCTTAAGGTTATTTATAAGCCATTTTAGTTCCTTTATATTCTTGCCTATTAAGTGCAGTTAGTGGATAGCTGTTTATGTATATTTTTTCTTCCTTCTAAGTATCAGATCCAATTCACTGTTATTTCTGACTTTCACCCTTCCTATAACGAGTGTTCAGTCATTAACAATGATATAAAAATAGATTTGTCCTTGCCACAAGGTTCAGACTATTGGTATCTAGATATAGACGGTGCTGAAGCAGCAATAGTTTCTCGTTCAGGCACCACTGTTGAGTTATTTCCTTTATATTCAGACCCACAGTACAAAACTCCAACCCTCTACGTGTTTAGGTACTGTCTTACTTTTCTCAGTCCAATTCTTTAGGTTCTTTTGAAATTAAGAATTTTTTTGTTTTGTTTTGTTTTGTTTTTACTTTTTGAGAGTAACAAATTTAAATCACCTATTTCTTGGACACCGAAGGACAATTGGCCTGTGTTTTCAGTTTGTGAGCCTCTCTTACTTGAACAAAACATCTAAGAAAAGCATATATATGGGTGTGTATTACTCATGGTTCTACAAAGGAGCAGAATCAATAGGAAATAGATAAGTTGATAGATAGATATTATAAGAAAATAGTGCAAGCGACCATGAAAAATGAAACATTTCTATGTCTGCAGGTGGCAAGGTGAAATCCTAGACAAGACAATGTTACAGTTCCAGGTTTTGAGGAACTGGAAACCAAGAGAGCTGATGGTGTAAAGTCCGGTCTAAGTCCTATTGCAAGGCAGGAGAAGAGGAATGTTCCACTTCAAAAATAGTTAGTTAGTCCCTAGTCATCAGAGTTGATACAAATCAAAACAGCCTTGAGATCTCACCAAATTTCAGTGAGAATATCCACATTCCAAAGTTCCAGAGCAGCAGACTGGTGTGGGTAAAGAAAGAAGGGAACACTTATACACTGTTGGTAGGATCGCAAACTAGTCTTGCCTTTCTGTAATGAAGAACGGAGAATCCTCAAAGAGCTAAAAGTAGACATTCCATTTGATCCTGCAATCCCATTACTTAGGTGTCTATCAAGAAGAAAATAAATCATTTTATCACAAGGACATTTGAACTCAAATGTATATAGCAGCTCAATTCACAATCACAAAGATGTGGAAACAACCCAAGTTCCCATCAACCCATGGATGGATTAATAAACTGTGGTATCTATACACCGTGGTATACTAATCAACCACAAATAACAGATGGAGGTTTTACAGTTTCATGTGTTATACCTGCATGGAATTAAGGAATATTCTCCTTAGTACAGTATCTCAAAAATGGAAAAGCAAGCACCCTAGGTTCTCAGTGCTAATTTGAAACTGGTAGATGAGCAACTACAGGTCAACACAAGAGAAAAATACAATAAAATTCAAGTAGGGGTGAAGGAGGAAAGGGAGGGAGGGAATTTAGTAAGTTTTCACTTAACAGGTATGATGTAGGAGTACATGGCACACCTCCTGGGTAAAGGACTCAATTACAACTTGGAAACTACCTAACCAATTAAGTCAATGTAACCCAATTGTATGTATTTTTATATTAATCTGAAATTAAATATAAAAGAAGTAAGATAGATAAAATTTGTCTTTACTGTCTTTTTATTCTATTTATGTTTTTAGTGTATTAAATGAGGGTCACCTACAATCTGCTTTGTTTAGTCTATCAATTCAAATGATAAACTCATCTCTCACAAATGCCATCGGGATACGGTTTAATCTATTATTTGGGTACATCAGGGCTCTGTCAAGTTAACAGAAAAGGAAGCATAAGTAATCATAACAATTGTTAACAAGTCGATTATGTCCATAATAGTAAGAGGCAATCTATCTTATGCTACATGTATTGGAATAAGAGAGTGAATTTACCAAAGATATTTTATATATGCTTGCATATACATGCAAACATATTCTTAATAGAATAAGGAGGAAATGCTCATGAAAATTACATTCCTTTTCTCTATAGTCATGTGGTCATAGCTGATATTTATAACTATCTCCTGCTCTCCACTCTGTATTCCCTTTGCCTATAGCAAGAACCTCACCTGGTCATGATTTTTAATCCGGTGAAGTGACTTAAACCCTTATTCCTTAAAAGTCTGGCCCATTAGTATTCATTCCTAGAATAGCTGGTTATAATTTTCCATTGGCCTTTAATCGCAGGGCATGCACTTTAATAAGAGACATTTTAAGATATCTCCTGTATTTCAGACATAATCCTCCTTATTTCCATTATACAATAGTAGTCTAATTTATTCCTGATAATCAGGATCAATCACCTAGCCAACATCCTGGCTCCTTTATTTGCCTATTCATTCACATACACAAGGAACCCAAAGTGGCCAGGTGACAGTCTTAACTTCTAGGACAGCAGAGCATAATGTTTGGGGACCATGAATTCAAATTCTGTTGCTGGGTCAGTACAGGTGATAATAAGTGGTATCACTCCCATTTTCACCTCCTGATGCTTTGACCTAAGAATCCTGGCTTCGAGGGTAATAACACTATCTGCTGGATACTGATACAGAGCAAATACAATCAGCCCTCCGAATCTGTGAGCTCTGCTTCACTGTATTCAACCACCTGCCAAACAAAAATATTAAAAAATAAACAAAAATAATCCACTTTTAAAAATATAGTATATAACTATTTACATAATATTATCATTATATTAGTTATTATAATTAATCTATAGATAATTTCAGTGTACAAGAGAATGTGCATAGTTTATATATACATTCTACATCATTTTATACAAGAAATTTAAGTATCTTCAATTTTGCTATCCATTAAGAATCGTGAAACCGACCTTCCAAAGATAATGAGAGATGATTGTACAACCTTCTGGAGAACTTATTCTTGTGAGTTAAAACAGCCTGCTGAATTCTACTAGGCCTTACTCACCAAAGTAGCTATCATTCTATATATCAAGGAAGCAACGTGAAGACTCTGCTAGCTGCTGAGTATACGTATTCCAGTTATGCAGTTCAGAACTAGGGAACTAACAAAATGAGAAGTTTAGGGAAATGCAGGATCCTCTCTGAGATGAAAATAACTAAAATTCTATTGCTCAGATTCCTGGAATTAAGAAATAAATTCAGCAAAGTCTGAGATTATAAAATCATTGCAGATAAATCAGGAGCATTTCTGTGTACCAATAACAATTAAGCTGAGAGTTAAATCAAAGACTCAATATCATTCACAATAGCTACAAAGAAAGTAAATATCTAGGAAAATACTTAACAAGGAATTTGAAAGATCTCTAAGAGGAGAACTGTAAAGCAATGAGGAAAGAAATGGCAAAGGAGGCAAACAAATAGAAAAATATGTCATTCTTATGTATCAGTAGAATCAACATTGTAAAAATGTCCATACTAGTCAATGTAATTTACATATTCAAAACAATTTATATAAGAACAATAATGCAATATTTAGCAGGTCTAGGAAAAATGAGTCTATGCTTCATTTGGAACCAGAAAAGATCTGGAATAGCCAATGCAATCTTAAGCAAAATAAACAAATTTGGAGGCATCACATTACCAGACTTCAAACTATATGACAAGGCTGTGGTAATCAAAATAAAATGATGTTGGTACAAAAATTGTAGTATTAAAGAATGCAACAGTATAGAAGACACAGACATAAAACATTCTATCTACAGCCAACTAGTTTTTGACAGACCAAACAACAGCATCCACCAGGGAAAACAACCCTTATTAAATAAAAGATGAAGAGAAAATTGGTTAACCACATGCTGAAGAATGAAACAGGACCTCTATCTTTCACCACTCACAAAAAAATAATTCAAAATGAGTTAAACACTTAAATGTAAGACATGGAGCTGTAAGAATTCTAGGACGAAATGTAAGAAAATTTTTTTAGACATTGATCTAGGCAAGGGAATTAGGACTAAGAACTCAATGGCAATGATATTAACAATAAAAATAAATAAATACCACTTGATTAAAGTAGCAACAGAGAAAATACACAACTTACAGATTGGGGCAACATTTAAAACTACACATCCAAGAAAGGGCTAATATCCAGAATGTGCAACAAACTCAAACAAATCAGCAAGCAAAACTTAAATAATCCTTATTAAAAGGTGGGCAGAAGGCATGAATAGAGAGGTTTTTCTTTTTTAATTTGGCTGGGGCTGGGTTTGAATCCACCACCTCTGGCATATGGGACCGGCACCCTACCCGCTGAGCCACAGGCGCCACCCAATAGAGAGGTTTTTCAAAGTAAGATAAATAGACAACAAATATGAAAAAAATGCTCAATATCATGAATTTTCAGAAAAAATGAAAATTAAAACTGCAATGAAATATTACCTTACTATTGTTAGAATGGCTTTAATAAAAATAATAGATGCTGGTGTGGATACAGAGAAAAGGAATGCTTATGCATGGTTCACTACAAAAGTTTTGAGACAGACCATGTTATAGTCCATTATTTTATTTCCAAGAAACATAGTCAGTAGTGGCTTTTCTGATTCACTCAAGCAAGTTTCAACTTGATCAGCTTATTGGTGTTACTAGGAGGGCTTCATTTATTTCTATCTGTGAAGATTTTTTCATTTTTTAATTTTTGTGTATCTGAAAGCTTTTGTAATGTCACATATATATACTGTTGTTGGAAGTGCAAATTTGTACAATCTCTATAAGAAATAACATAGAAATTCCAGAAAGAACTAAAAGTTGACTCATCATTTGATATAGTAATCTCACTACTGGGTATTTACCCAAAGAATTCATTTTATCAAAAAGATACCTGCACACAGATGTTTATTGCAGGACAATTCACAATTGCAAATGTGCCCATCAGTTCATGAGTGGATTAACAAATTTGATACATGCATACCATGGGTTATTAGTCAGCCATGAGGAAGGATGAATTAAGGCCTTTTGTGACAATTTGGATGAAACTGAGAAACATTATCCTAAGTGAAGTATCTAAAGAATGAAGAAACAAGCACCATATATACACTCAGACAAGAGGGAAAAAAAATGAAAAGCATCCAAATTAAAAAAGAGAAAGGCAAATTATCTTTTCTGCAGATAACATGACTGTATATTTAATAACAAACTAAATATGCCATAAAAAATCTTAGTTCTGTAAAAAATGCAATAAATTTATAGAATGCACATCAAAATAAAAATATTAGCAGTGTTTCTTTACATCAAAAAAGCCAATTCCATTTACAATCGCTGGGCAATATAATAAAATACCTAGGAATAAATTTAACCAAAGACATAGAAGAACTCTACAAGAAAAACTACAAAACACCCATGAAAGACATTGAATAGGGATGAACAAATGGAATTCATCTCATGCTTATGGATTGGAAGAACTAATATTATGAACACGATCATACTATCCATGGCCACGCTCACATTTAATGCAATTCTTGTCAAAAAATCAATTATATTTTTCAAATAGTAGAAAAAACCCTTCACATTTGTATGTAACCAAACAAAAAGATTATGATTATCCAAAGTAATCTTGATCAAAAAGAGCAAAGCTGAAGGCATCACACCACTTGACTTCAAAATAAACAGCATGGTATTGGCATCAAAACAGATAGACACAAGGAACAGAATAGGGAACCCAGAAATAAATCCACATAGTTACAGCCAAATGAGTTTTGATAAAGGTACCTGGAATAAACATTGGGAAAGGACACTCTCTTCAATAAATGGCACTAGGAAAACTGGACATCTATTTGCGGAATGAAAAAATATGAAACTTAACCCCCGTCTTTTACATGCTACAAAAATTAACTCAAAACGAATTGTGATAAAAGCACAAAACTATAAAACTACTAGAAGGAAATGGAATCAGTATATTATGAGGATACCTGAACTCCTGTATTATTGCAGCATTACTTACAATAGCAAACTCCATACAAATGTGTATATGGAATCCACCTAAGAAATTAACAAAAAGAATAGGTAAAGAAAAAGGTGGTATATATGCACAAATGAAACATTATGCTGACCCAAAATGAAATATTATCATTTGCAGCAACATGAATGGAAGCGTGGTCCATTATGTTAAGCAGAAAAAAAAATCAGATGCAGATAAATATCTCCTGTTCTCACTTATATGTGGGAACTATAAATGATGGCCTCATGGAGGTAGAGTAGAATGATGGTTAAAGAGGCTGGGAGAGGGTAGAAGGATGAGGTGGTTGGTTCATGGGTACAAACATATAGGTAGATGGCAGAAATAAGGTCTAATGTTTGATGGAAGAGTACGTTTACTATGGTTAACAACCATGTATTGTATATTTCAGAAAAGAGGACTTGAAATGTTTTCAACAGGCACATGATAATACTTGAGGTAATACAAATCCCAAGTACCTGGACTTAACCACTACACATGCCATGCATGTAAAAAAATCACATGTACCCTGTAAATATGTGCAAATAAATACTATGCATCTATAAAAATATTTTAAAAGTTAATGAGACAGATTACGGTAAGTAATAAACACACGTTTTGGAACATTCATCATTTTCTGCTACCATGTTTTCTAAAATCACAGGAGAATAATTTTGATGTAGAATTAGGATATGATGGTAACATGGAGTGACTTAAAGTCATAACTTATTGTGATATTTCTAATAACTTTTCTAGTTTTTCAATGAATACTGATACACTTGAACTATATTTCAAATGAAACCTCATCCTGGCTTACAAACCAATTCTGCTCTTGAAAAGCCTTGATTTACTTATACTATAGTTCCTGATGTATTTCTACTTATGTTTTCCTCCTAAAAGTCATCCTAAGGTTGGATAAAAAATACTTATGACTTAAATTTGTTCATATATACAGACGTTACGCTTCAGGAAAATGTCTCCTTGGATAGTTTTCTTTCTTACCCTACATTAAACACATGTGAGTTTAAATCAATTAAATCAAATGTGAAAGAATGATTGAACATAATGTCAGCAGAGTCTTCCTGTTGCTTCAAGAAATAAGAAAGAAGGTTTGGGCAGAGCTCAGAGTGTGTAGTAAAATTTCAGTTTAGTAAGGTCACACATCTATTTCTTTTTGATCTAATAATAAAAGACCCACTGATTCTTGGTTGATAGAAAATTTTGCATATCACTGGAAGAGGGTATTGCTCCATTTTTTTCCATAAAATGCATACAGGCAAACTTAGACTAGCTATTATAAATCATAAAATTAAGTTAGTTTTATTGAATACCAGATTTCCATTAAATCATATCCATATACAAACAGACAGTTCAAATTGTAATTGAAGTTGTCAGCTTTCATTCATCATATAGAGGATTATTCCAATTGCGCATTACTCATTGTTTTGGATTTTGAGTCAATTTATCTGAGTCTACTTGCTGTAAGAAGTTGAAAAAGATCTGAGATTTTCCCGTTAATTTTAACAAAATACTAATGATTTTTTATCACAACCAACGCTTTCTCCTCATTCAAAAATAGGTAGAGCATCATCTCATTTTATGTTTCATTTGTAAACTACAAAAAAGGTAAGAGTGACATAAGATAATGAATTAAAATGAAGACGTGTCAGCACCCCAGGAATATTCTTAAAATAAAAGATTTTTTAGTTGAGAAGTTTCTAGTAAGTCAGAATGAGAATTACTAATGTGATTGAATGCTCATTAATAATTAATAACAATCAATTTTTGTTCTGATAAAATGCAGGCTTCTTATAAAGTAAAATCTTAGAAACAGCTTAATAAAAAAATGTGAAATTTTTAAAAACTGGATCTTGAAAAGATAAAGCAATATTATTTCCTATTAGTATTGAGTACATTAGACAACTTTCTTTTCCATTCTTGTGATACTTTACAAGGAGAATGTTCTTCAATTTCATCCCGGTACATACAGAAGATATTTTATGGTTGAATAGTATTCCATAGTGTACATATACCACAGTGTATTAATCCATTTATGGTTTGATGGGCACCGGGATTGATTCCACATCTTGGTGATTGTAAATTGAGCTGCAATAAACATTCTGGTGCAAAAGATGTATGATAAAATGATAGTTTTCTATCTATCATCTGGGTAGATACCTAGTAATCGGATTGCAGAATCAAATAGAAGGTCAACTTTTAGTTCTTTGAGGAGTCTCCATACTTTTTTTCCAATGAGGCTGTATTAGTTTGCAATCTCATCAACAGTATAAAAGTGTTCCCTTCTCTCCATAAGCACACCAGTATCTGCAGCTGTGGGACTTCCTGATTTGGGCTGTTCTCGCTGGGGTTAGGTAATATCTCAAGGTTGTTTTGATCTGCATTTCTCCGAGGATTAGGAATGATGAGCATTTTTTCATGTGTTAATTGGCCATTTGTCTATCTACTTTTTTCTTTTTTTCTTCTTTTTTTTTTTTATTGTTAAATCATAGCTGTGTACATTAGTGCAATCGCCTGTACCCATTCTAAGATGCACCATCGATGTGGCCCCACCCATTACCCATCTACTTTGATCATGTCTCTCCCCCACTGATAAATGGGATTGTTTGCTCTTTTCTTGTTGTTTAGTTTGAGTTCTCCATAGATTTTAGTTTACAGCCCTCTGTAACATTCATAATGTGCCTTCTGGAGGTTGTTTGTTTAGTTTAGTTGTGGTTCCCGTAGGTATCCAGAAGCTTTTTAACTTGACCATGTCTCATTTATTTATTTTTGGTGTTGCTTCAATTGCCAATCAGATCTTCTTTATAAAATCTTTTTCCAGGCCAATAACATCAAGAGTTATTCCCATACTTTCTTTCAGAGTTTTTATCATTTCATGTCTTAAATTTAAATATTTTATCCAGCGAGAGTCAATTTTTGTATGTGGTGAGAGGTGAGGGTCCAATTTTAGTTTTCCACACTTGGCTAGCCAGTTCTCCCAGGAACATTATTATATAAGGATTATTTCCCCCAGTGTATGTTTTTATTTGGTTTATTGAAGACCAGATGGCAATAGTAGATAAACAATTAGAGGCTCAGGAAAGAACAAGTGAATGAACCACAAGTGGAAGAAGAGGGAAAGAGAATGATGAGCTCTCACCTATGGGCACAAGTGTAAGGACATATGGCACACGTCCTGGGTGAAGGGCTCAACTACAACTTGAACTTTACATAACAAATGCAAACAATTTAATTTAATTGTTTGTCCCCATAGTAATCTGAAATTTTTAAAAAAAATCTTATTTCTGAATTTTAGCAGTTTCTTAATAGTGTTATTTTTCACCTTATAGAAATTAAACTTACTGTTGTCTCTAAAAGATGTGTTGTAGTATACCATACAAAATTTTCCATATTTTGGATACATACAAGAACTTTTTAAAATTGTATCTCATTTTCCCCAATCACATAATAGTATGCAGTGCAATCGTTGATTTATAAGCTTACTGTAGAAGCCAAAGATAGTTCACGAGCAGTTCAGAAATAAAAATATCCAACTACTATTCTTTCTTTCATTTTATTTTGCAAGTCTTGGTGTTCTCGCCACTACAGTTTTGCAGGAATTCATCTATTTATTCATTTGCATTGAATCTATTCATTTCCCAAATATTTATCAAATCTGCACTGTGAGGCGGGCACTACAGTAAGCCCTGAGATTTCTTTGTTTACTACAGATAGTTGCTATCCTTGGGGTTTACCACCAGCTGTAGAGATCAACATTAGTCAAATAATCACCAAATGCTAATCTATACGGAATATAAAGAAGCATCTACTGTGAAAAAAAACTCCTATGATGGGGAGAAATCAATGAACAGTTTGACTTATTCTGATTCTCTATTCTAAAACTATTTCTAACATAATTTTAAAAAGTTAACGTATGTTATATTTTTATCCCTTGACCTGATGAATTTTCTTAAAGATTTCCATGCTGTTTTAGTTGATTCCCTTGAATTTAAGTATGTTATATGTTAATCCATATTTATGACATGCGTCTCCTCCGATAAACAGAAAGCAAGCTACGAATAGAGGTGCACCTTTCCCTTGTTCAAATACTTTTGAGACCATTTCAAAATGGTACTATAATAAGAATAATATAAAGTGTGGGAAATTTTGTGTTGTTCCTGTTTTTTTAATGACTTTTGTGGTTTATTTCTTTATTCATTTTTTATTATTGGGGAATCACTGAAGGTACAAAGGGCCAGGTTATACTGCTTGCATTTGCTAGGTGAAGTCCCTGTATCAATAGTGTCCTGCCCCCAAGAGGTGTGTAACACACTGTGGACATTTGAAGAAGAAACCATGGTTAATTTCATTCAACGAACTTTGTTGACTATTCCACATGCTAGGTACTCATGGTGCAGGGAAACTAACCAAAAATCTCTTTCTTACAGGCCTTACATGTTCTTTTCCATAAGGGTTTGTGGATGTGTATATATGTATATGTGTTTATGTATGTACATTCAGTTTTCATGTTTAATATTTTTACAGAGTTTTAATTTGGTTAGAATCATTAGGTTCCCTATAGCTAGCATGAAAGCTAAAAGAAAATTAAACTTCTTAAAAACTATAGGTCATTGCTTGATTTAAAGAAGGTATAAAAGAAAATGAACTTTTTTTGGAATTGTTTCTTTTTATTTAAAAATATTAGTAACCATAAATGGCTAGAAAATAGTTTCTCTTTGAGTGCCATTTAGTTTTTCTTCTTGGATTATCATTTTTTTTTTTTTTATTGTTGGGGATTCATTGAGGGTACAATAAGCCAGGTTACACTGATTGCAATTGTTAGGTAAAGTCCCTCTTGCAATCATGTCTTGCCCCCATAAAGATGTAGGAATGAAAGCTTTGTTTACATCGGGTTACAGGTGCAGAAAGGATTACTGGGCATTTTCTTTTCTCCTAGGAGGAGTATATGTCCTTTTCTTAATCTAAGCCAAAAAAAAAAGAATGACTCTGAGAAGTAATAAAGCCACTTACTCAACCTTTACCTAAGAAGTGTGTGTAGGTGATTGAAATGAAGGTGGCTGGAATATTTTGAAGTATTGTCATTGTTATTCAGGAATTTTCCACTATGTCCGAGACGTGTCAGATCATCCTTTTGAGGAGGGTGAATATCTGTCAAATGTACACACATGTGTCCTTTGGCATCTGGATGTATCTTCATCTTCTTTCTAAGCATTTTGCCCATCTAGGTGCGTTTCTTGAACAGAAGAAACTACCCACTGCCAAGTTTCTCTCCTAAGTATGGCCCAAATTTGATCCATGGAGAACTCTAACCCAATTTCTCACAGAAAAACAACAACAATGACAACAAAAAACTCCTAGACAAAAAGTCTCCTGCAAGAAATACAGTCACCAGTCATGGGACATCAACTCACTAGCACTGTTGGAGTTCTTGGGCATCAATCAGACACTATTCACTGTGTCTTTCAGTCTCCACGACAGACAATTTTTTTTTCTGACTGGTCTGGTTGTACGTCTTTTTCTTTAACCCTCCAAGTCATAAGCACCTTATAATTTCCCTGCTTTTGTTGTCCTTCGCCAAGTAAATTATAGGATGTAGTTAGATTGTCAGCAGGCTGTAGTCAGGTTGTCAGATAGAGATTTAAAAATCTGTATTGGTCACATATTTTGCCATCCAGTAGAGAGGCTATGTAGCTCATTTTTCATAATGGTTCAGAAACTAAATAGAAAGTTTAAATTCTAGAATAGAACCATACCTTGTCTTATGGTTTGTATTCAATTCTAAACACATTAATCTTTTGTGAACTTTATTGTCATTTTAACAACCACAGAGAGAGTCTTATTGCACCTGCTGGATGTATGTTAATTCTATTTTAAGCTCTTATTTCAAAAACAACAAGGTCATATACGCATTCTACCAGGTTTACAAGCTCCCCAGGTATTCCCCTTGATGTTCTCAGGTCTAACAGGTCATCTTCATCTGCCCTTACAGAAAACATTTATTTATACCTTGCTAACTCTTTAGCACAGCATGTATATGCTTTACTTTTTATTATCAAAATTTGATGATTTTCTTCAATTTGTGTTTATTGGTCCTTCCTCAGTTGACTGAGAAGCAACTCTCTTCTAAATGATATCTTCCAGTGTTTAGCACAAGAGTTGACACATAGCAAGCAATCTGAATAAACATATTGATGATGAATTACTAAATGTCATAATTCATCAGAAGAAAATCATACTTTAACATATATTAGTACTACCTGTATACTTACAGTTTTACATTTTTACCGTTATTAACAATACTTAGTGGATCTTTTTGAAATTATTTTTCTCCTGTATCTATGACTGAGTATTGAAATTGGTTGTTAAAATTGATTATTGATAATTTAACATATACTTTTAAGATATTTAATATGTGTTTTTCAGCCTCAATAACCTTGTATGGTGTGTGTGGGGTGATGGTGTGAGAGATTAAAAAGATAACCTGACAAAGTACTAACTTTAGTTGTTTGGTACTTAAGAGGATAAATGTGCCTTTTGTTTGTTTTCTAATGTTTATTACCATTTCCAAACTCTATGTTAGTGAACTAAGTTTTCATGTTTTGTGCCCATTTTTTTTGTATTTGATAGTTTTATTACTGATTTATAAAATCATTTTATGTAATAACATATGTGGCAAATAATTTTCTCACACTTGTGACATTTTCATGGGGTCTTTAACTTTCAAAAATTGTAATTTGTAGGCAATTAAGTTTTAATATTTTGGCTTCATGAAAAAAGTCCTTCTTGCAATTATCTTTAAACATAATTTATAATTATTATATGCATTTTTTATCTTTAAAAATTTAAGATAATTAGCATCTGCTTATTTCATCATCCTGTGTTTAAATTATTAGGTGAATGCATAATTTAAAACAGAACAAAATACAAACACACACCCGAGTGTCCTCTGGTTGTACTCTCCTTCATTAAGCCAATCTGTCGGTCAACCATTACATTTTAGTTACAGGAGGCTATTACGGTTATTCTGTGTGGTAAGCCTTGTGTATTTTTGCAGGTATTATATTGCACACTTCTACCTCTAGATACCACACTTTTTTAAAAAAGTGTATGACTAACTGAATCCCCACTGTTCCCTTAATTTTAGATCATGCCCTAAGTTAGTGTATGCTGTAATATAAGACTGAGTCTGCCTGGCTGGCTCTCTCGGTCTGTGCTGTTTGTTTAGCTGGTCCGCTTTCTCCATACCTTGCTTTTACCTCCTTTGCAGAATCAAGCATCACATGACTCATCATTTGTTGACTTGTTTCTTCCATAGTACTTTGTCAATGGGATAGTTTTTACTACTTTTCTAGCTCTGGAGAAGATATTTTGATAGTTCCATGGAGTTCTTTTCAAGAGTATCTGTGAGGATTCTTTTTCACTATAGCCCTTCTTCAAAAAATCAGTGTTGTATCCCTAGTTTGATGGATATACATTCTCCATTTTTAAAAATGGAATGGGTCCATGAGGACTAAGTAAGACTAAAACACATTATTCTTTCTGGGAACAAGTGGGTATTAATTAAGTAGGGAGCAAACATATCATATGCTGACAAATCCAGCTCCTCCAAGTAGGCTCACTCAAAAATTAAAACAGAAGGTGTGTGGTGGATACCACACCGGCTAACCTTCACCTCCTAAATCCTAGGTACGCTGTCTTTGCTCAGAGATGCTAAAGTGGTAGCAAAGTTTCACTCTGTGCTCTCTCTAGGGCCTATATCATCCTCCTAAGACCTACCAAGTTAAGGATCTCTCCTATTTTGTTTTCCTTCTCTGACCTTGGGAATTATTTCTTATCCTGGTAATTCAGTTTAAAAGTGTACTTCTTTCTCAAATTTTTACATGTGTTTCTAAAACCTTTTTCTTGATATTTGACGCTTTGGCTTGGTGATTTTGAAGCATGAAAGTTAAGATTACATTCGTACATTAAAAAAATTTCTCTCTGCAGTTTTTTTTCTATATAATATGGGAGCCAAAACAGATACAAAACCGGCCTTTGTGTGGATCACGTGCTAGCATAATTTGGGCTACCGCCGAACGTGTCCTACTTGTTCAGCCTGCACTAAATAAATGTTTATTCATTCAGCTATTAATATATGAGTGAATTTAAAGCACTTACCTTAGAAAGTTCAAAATGTATGAGGGAAAAGACAGAATTTTATTACAGGAAAACCAGATGATAATTATAAAGCAGGTACATCAACCTACAGATAGAGCAATGTTTTAAGTCTGTCAAGGAAAATGACCCCAGAAAACTTGCCCAGAATAGGTGACATTAAGCAGAACATTTAATTTTTATTTCAATAATGGTAGTTGAAGAAAACAATTTGCATGGTCCATATTAAGACACAGAGACCATTATGACATAAGGGAATGAAGTCCACACACGTCTTTCCATGTAAGTCTTCTGTTATCGCCTTTAAAATAGAATTCCACCTATACTTTGAATTTCACAAATTTGCAAAAATTTTCTCATATATCTAAAATAGACTAAAAACTTTTCTATTACATTAAAAACATTTCTCATTTTATAATTTTTAGTAACTAATACCCTCTGAAATTTGTAAACCTCAAATAAGAGAACAATTTTAAGCATTTTTCAATTATATGATTTTGGAGGATGGACTCCAAATATGTTTGTTTTCCACGTGTTTGTATTTTTTCAGTCCCAGGAAAATGTGAATTTTCATATATAAACCAGATACATTGAAAGCTATTTATGATGAAATCATTTTTCTCCAGTTGGAGAAAGTGGTGAAAGACATTTGAAGATAAAGAGGCATAGCAGAACTTTAGAGTTTGAAACTGCTTAGACATTTGAAGATGAAATTAATCTAGTGTTATCAGAATACAGGATGGGTACCAGGAGTATTTAGACATCTGGAAAGAAAAATTGAAAGCATATTGCACGGGGAAATTTGGGGCACATTCTTATCCTTATTCTATAACTACAATCAGAGTAAATTAATTTTTTAAGTACTTAGAGTCCTCTAAGGGTTACTGTCTGGAAAAATGCATTTGAAACAAAGGTCAAATAAATATTTGAGCTCTTATTTACCCAACTTCCAAGGTAACACCCCTGAAGTACATGTTATAAAAAATACAGAAATCTTTCTGATAGTGTTAGACGTAAGCATTCTTATGTAAATCTCTCAACTCTGTCCAAAGACTGGGACTGCCGTGACTGACGATAAGCTCCAATGGTTAATAGTTAAGCATTACCAACACTATAAATTCAATTTTCCCATAAAAAATTTTAGTATCCTAAAGTGAAATAATATAACCTACTTCTATGTGTGATAGTTTAAATTTAAAAATACCCTAAAATTATAGTAGTTATAAATAACAGCAGATTTAGAGATAGAGGTTGGGTTACTACAAATATGAGACAGAAGTAAATTGGAGAGTAGCTGGGAACCAATATCGACAAGTTGCACTCAGAAATTCATAGATTTGATGGGAACATTATAAAAACAATCTCACATGTTAAAAAAGACTGAATTAAGATACATCCATGAACACAATCCAATAAAACTGTATATGCACACAAAGACAAAACTAAATAATTGGATAATGGATTAAGCCAAGTAAAATTGAGAAAAAAAATTCTAGAAATAATTTTACTTGGATTTGGTTATATTTCACATTTAATAATGATTTGCAAGAAGAAAAAGTTATACATATAGTGTAATTTATGAGTTAGAGTAGAAACTGCTATATATGTGATAGGAAGAAATGTTCTAATGTATGGAAAACGAGAGAAAAATAATATTCATTTTTTAAGTTGATAATTAATTTTGGATTTTTTAGAGATCCAAAATTTCTTAGATTGATGTAACTGACAAACATTAGAAAACAGATCAATAACCGGGCATGGGTGGCTCACATCTGTAATCCTAGCACTCTGGGAGGCTGAGGCGGGTGAATTGCCTGAGCTCACTGGTTCAAGTACAGCTTGAGCAAGAGTGAAGCCCTGTCTCTAAAATAAGAAAGAAAGAAAGAAAGAAAGAAAGAAAGAAAGAGAGAGAGAGAGAGAGAGAGAGAGAGAGAGAGAGAGAGAGAGAGAGGGAGGGAGGGAGGGAGGGAGGGAGGGAGGGAGGGAAGGAAAAGAAAAAAAAACATCAATAATAGACTAAAAGCAAAATCTAGTAAATATAAGTAAAATGACCCTATGAACATTTGCTTAAATATGTAGTTGAGGATACCTGAACATTTACGTTTAAAAACTGAAAGTTGTATTCTTAATAAATTGAATATATTCAAAATAAAATAAATATGGAATAAATAAGAATACATGTAGAATTACTCTATAATTTTATTTTTTGCACAAATAAAAGGATAAAAAGGTTTATACGAAAAACTTCAGACAATAAGCATTACCATAGTGTTCATCAAGAAAGTGCCATTAGGAATAATGGGAAGAAATTTAGGGTAGTGCAATTAAGGTCAACTAAGGAAGAGCACATTTTCTTGGTGAGAATGACTAGATTAGAATCCGGATTCCACACAGAAAAAGAAGAAACTTCCTCCCATGGGGAATGAGTCAACATTACACTGAAGGGCTTATTAGAAATGGTTTTCTCTACTTGCAGGGAAATAGATTCAACGGTCCAATTCCCCCTCTTATTTCCTTTTATTCAATGAACCTAGACCCATAATGTCTAATTTCCCATGTGCTCCAAGTTTCAAAGAACTGAAAGAATTCTCAGACATCCCATATTAAAGGATGATTACTATTCCCATTTATGTCTACTCTTCAATATATCACAAAAAGCATGTAAACACTTAATTATTCTTTCAAATATGAGAGTTTTAAATACATGGTCAAAAAATGTAGCATGATGAAGTGAAAATTTGTGCAATGTAAGCCTTGATGTTTATGTATTTCGGTTGCATTGTTTGTTAAATTTTGAGTCAAAAATTCTAGAATGCTAATAATAATTATAACAAAAAATACATTCCAGAAGGAACACTTTATATTTTGCTGAAAGCTATTATGTCTAGCATGGTGGTTAGAATGAAAGCTGCCTTTATATTTTGAGGTGAACAACCCTGAGAATAGGGGAACACGTGGTATGAAAGACCAGAGAGATGAAAAGAAACAGACTTCTTTTGAAGTGAGATATTTATTTTTCCTTAGTAAATCATCTGCTTGAACATTTTCTGTTAGTTGAAACCTAAAATAATCTAACTAATATATTGTTTTTACTATTTCTATACACCAGCTATAGAAATGTAGAGTATTTAAACTTCCTTTTTACAAAATTTGAAATCACAAACTTTCTAAACATTTATGTCAAAAATCCATTCCATCATATTTTTTTTCTATATCAGAGTTAAAATGACAGCAATTTGGGAAATTGCTATAGGCACATATTAGGCTTATTTTCTTTTTCAAATTATGGTTGGTAACTCCTTAGAAAAACATTTTAAAGTTCTGAAAGTTGTCTCTTAGTATGTTGTATAAAACCAGGCACTGATGTCTTTGATAATATAAAAATAATAATTGCCTGTTTGTGAACACCAGATTACATATAATGCTAGTATAATTTCAGTAATATTGCTTGTGTTTTTGTTTTGTTTTGCCACTTTCTGTTTTAAGACAAGATTGAATCTAAGTAGTTATAGTTTAGTTGTGTAAAGCTAATTAGGATTTGGAGTAAAAAAAATTTAAAATTCCAGGCTTACAGTATCCTTGGGTAGGAATTATAGTACTTTATGAAATGAGAAATTGTGTGCAATACTCATTACATTCAGGGATGATGAGAGTAAAACCTAGTTGCAAAGATTTTAACTATATTTAGAAAAGTAAATTTAAGTAGTGGTACTGATACATTCTGAATATGCTTGATTCATACTATAATTCTGTAAATTATGACATAATTTCATTTTATCAAACAGGCCTCAAGTTAATGATAGTTCTGAACTTAAATAGAGTTTTCAGAATTCTCTAGGAAAAAATCACTAACTGTGAGTAGCTGATTACGTCCTTGGCTGTCTCAGACAACAAGACCATGATTTCTTTTATCCAATGATGCTTTTCTTTTATTCACATTAGATACACTTGAGGAATTGATAAATGAATTGAAACATAAATTGGACTCGAATTTTAAAATTGAATTAATATTTTCCAACATGGTTTAAATAAACTTTCAATAGCTTTGCAGAAATTTTAGCAATAGTAAAATATTTTTCTCTGTTTCTCATAGAGTACAATTTTTATCATCAAGAACAAAGATATCTACTTCTTATAATTTATATAAAGTTTTGTTATACCACTATTACTAAAATCTCATAATGAAATACAAAGTTAAAACTTAAAATATTTTCTTTGTTTTAAGAGACATGCATGGTCTTGCTCTGTCAGCTGCTAGGCTGGAGTGCAATGTCACACTAATTCAGTGAAGACTTCATCCCCTGGATTCAAGCCTTCCTTCTGCCTCAGCCTTTTTTTATTTTAGGATTACAAATGAACACCACCATGTCCATCCATATTTTGTAGAGAGAGGATCACACTGTATTGCCTAGGCTAGTCTTGAAGTCTTGGCCTTCAAGTGATCACTCTGCCTCTAAGTTCCAAAGTGCAAGGATGATGAAGATGTGAAATGCCACATCTGTCCCAAAATTTTAGTAATCTTAGCACAAATTTTATATATAGTTACCAATTATTAAATTACTTAGGTATTTAGGGATACCTTCCAAATATATATATAATTTAAAGGTCATTTTTTAAATGTAATTTAACAATAAAAACATAAATGATCCTAATTTTCCGCTTAAGATGAAGTTATCTAAGCCAACCTTGAAACTTGTGTGGATCTAATTTCCTTTGGCAAACCAGTCATAACACAATAGAGACAATTTTTAAAGAAATAAGCAATCCTGACATTTGCTGCAGTAAGAATGATGAAGAATTTTGAAAGCCATTTGGGGGCAGCATGCCGTGGCCCATGCCTCTAATCCTGGGTGGCTGAGATGGGCGGATCACCTGAGCTCAGGAGCTGGAGACCAGCCTGAGCTAGAACAAGATCCCTCCCACCTCTAAAAATGACCAGGCATTGTAGTGGGCACCTGTAGTCTCGGCTACTGGAGAGGGTGAGTCGAGAGAATCGCTTCAGTCCATGAGTTTGAGGCTGCTGTGAGCTATGACTTTACCCAGGATGACAAAGCGAAACTCTGTCCTAAAAAAAAAAAAAAAAAAAAAAAAAAAATTTAGATTTATCAGTTTGAAGTTCTGAGCGACCTTTACGAAGCAGGCTCAGTTTAGTGGCATGTGAAGAATCCAGTGTCATATTCATAAACAGAGATGGAGAAGAATAGGGCTGAAGCAAGCATACATGCATGTTTCAAAAATTCCACAGTACGTGAAAATGGAAGACTCTAGCTTTTTTCTTTCCTTGTATGTCTTCCACAAGACCTTTTTACTTCATTAATATTTCCAGTCTACCTCTTTTCCTTCAGCCTTTCTTGCAGGATTAGCTTTTCTCTCTAAGCAAGACGACACTCAATGTGCTGGTTTTAAATGACTCTGTCAGAAACATCCTCTCTGCATTGTTCTACAATCTAGCCCTCTGCCTCTCAGTACTTTAGCTCTGGTCAACCCAATTATCTGCCTTGTCCTTTGCATTTAAGATAGTAAGTATTAATGAAGGAAGCCGCAACATTATAAAATATATCAGGACCTGGGAATTAGAGGCTCAGAGTAACTAACTGCATCTGTTAGGAACAATTGATGTCAAACACTCTCTCCCAAGTCTGTGGACTATTCTATCAGTTGATGACTGAGCTTTCTAGTTTTTAGGCGTAATTAGGACTGTCAAGCAATCAGAGTTCTACCTTCGTGTCTTAATGTGGCAATTGAGGACCTTCTCCAGGATCTTGGCTCAGAATGTAAAGACCTTTGTTTAAAGTAAGGTAAGTACCAATAAGAGAGATAGACCAAAAGGTAATACCATGGCTCGGCACCTGTAGATCAGGGTCTAGGGTGCCAGCCACATACACTGGGGCTGGCATGTTCCAACCCAGCCCGGGCCTGCCCAACAACAATGACAAGTACAAGAAAAAAATAGCAGGGCTTTGGGGCAGGTGCCTGTAGTCCCAGCTACTTGGGAGGCTGAAGCAAGAGAATCACATAAGCCCAACGGTCGGAGGTTGCTGTGAGCTGTGACACAACAGCACTCTACCAAGGGCAACATAGTGAGACTTCTGGTCTCAAAAAAAAAAAAAAAAGTAATTCCAGTAGAGCGGTGTGTGTGTGGTGTGGTGTGTGTGTGGTGTGTGTGTATGTGTGTGTGTGTGTGTGTGTGTGTGTGTGTGTGTGTGAGATGTTGAAGATGTGCCCCAGTGTTCCATAAGCTCTTTGCTTATCTGTATTCAGGAGAACAAGACTGACTTAGATTTCAAGACAAAATTAGAGTTACTCTGAATACCAAGTTTAAAGTAAATCCAAACAGATGGTATCACCTGATAAGACGTCAAAACAGCAATGTGACAGAATAACAAGGATGATTATCATTTGCCTTTAACCACAGGCAGATGCTCTAAGAGCTGAGAGTGGTTACAAAGGCGTTACGACAAAGAGGAGAAAGTATCTAAGAAGTGATTTGTTTGTTTGTTTTAATTTAGGAGAATGAAAGAAAAGTAGAAGAATCAAATAAAGAAATAAACAATAAAACATCTCTTTGGCCGTATCTACCAAGAGACGTTGACTGATTGAGTCATAAAGTGCCTACCAGGTCAGGTGAGGGCACAGGGCGGATCACGAGGAATGAGCAGAGATGAGGGAACATAAGCGACCATCAGGGATTTCGACAAGTTTGGTTGATAAAATAGGGGTCAGATTAAGAACACCATGTAGATGAAAACTGTATGAACATATTTTTGTCTATATCTCTTCTTATAATTCCCTGTACTTCATGTGGGTCATATGGGTTACATGGAGCTCAAATGAGTGAAAATTTGTTTTTAATGGAATCCTTAGGCTCTGTTATGTATTAACATTTCTCCTATAAAATTAGTTATTAATTAGTTATTATAAGAATCATGTCTATCTGAGACTTCCAAAATTCAACTTTTCTACCATGTGAGAAAAGATTAAAAATAGAAAGAGATCACAAACACAACAAAGGCTGAGATGTGGGAATGAAGGACACATTTCTAAAAGCAGAGCTGGAGTGCCTGACAGCTTAGAGAACCAGAACATGGAACTCCCTGTAGGTTTCAGGGAGTGAGCCAAAAAAATTATGTTGTGATTCTGCTAGCTGGATTGCATTTCTGTGATAAGGAACTAAAGGTGTCCTGATAGAAATAGGTAATTACATTCCAAATCTCTCCTTCTGTTCAAAACCAAATGTTTCACTTTTGCTGAAACAACTTTTCCATTCTACCTTCTCAGTGAGTCTGATCAATCAGTCTTTCTTTTTATGTTCCCTTTTTAATTTAATTCTTATAATAGTTCTATTGAAATATAACACATAAAGGAAACACAACATAAAAGTACAACTTTTCACACTGTGAGCACCAATGTAACTTCTTTTTTCTACATAAAAGTACTCACCACACTGATTTTCTCTCTGTATGTTTTATTTTGTCTGATTTTTAAGCTTTTTAGAAATAGAAATACAAAGTGTGGTTCCTTGTGTTTAAGTATTAGTTGTTAATGACCTAGGGATTTGAGAGAATCCTCTTTCTACTTTACATGTGTTTAGGATAATTCTGGGCAGTGCGTTCTAATCAGACATCACTTCTGAGATGATCCTTTAAATGGACAACAAAAGACATACGAGGGCTCTACTTTGCCATGGGTCTGTAAGATTCATGCAGCAAGTGCAAGAAATAAACATTTGAAAAAACCCTGAAGTATGAAGTTGTTTGTATTGCAACATAATGATCTAGTGGAAACATCAGTATCTTGTAACCTGGCTATAAAACTTGTGCTGAAATAGTGTTTGCATAGTATATTTCTTTCCATAGTTTTACTTTCAAACTTAATGTATTCTAAGAACTTCCGTCTCACCTATAAAAAACTATAAATGAATTCATTTTTAAATTCTTGTCTTCTCTTTGTTTGGAAGTTAGCCTATTTCCATGTAAATAACCCAATAATATAAGCGACTTAGAACATGAATTTTACAATGTTTTCTAATTTGTTTTATTAGGATGCTTTTATATTCTATTTTTCTTTCTTTTATATTATATTATATTATTTAATTTTGTGTCTCTATTAGTTTGATAAGTAACACTTTTGAAAACTAGCCTTTATGGCTACTTCAGACTCTATAATATATGCATATGTTTCATTAGAGTTGTTTTTTTTTTTTGTTTTTTTTTTTTGTAGAGACAGAGTCTCACTTTATCGCTCTCGGTAGAGTGCTATGACGTCACACAGCTCACAGCAACCTCCAACTCCCGGGCTTATGTGATTGTCTTGCCTCAGCCTCCCAAGTAGCAGTTTGGGCAGGGCCGGGTTTGAACCCGCCACCCTCGGTACATGGGGCTGGCGCCTTACCCACTGAGCCACAGGTGCTGCCCTTCATTAGAGATTATTAAAAATTATCTTGGGTGGCGCCTGTGGCTCAGTCGGTAAGGCGCCAGCCCCATGTACCGAGGGTGGCGGGTTCAAACCTGGCCCCGGCCAAACTGCAACCAAAAAATAGCTGGGCGTTGTGGTGGGCGCCTGTAGTCCCAGCTACTTGGGAGGCTGAGGCAAGAGAATCGCTTAAGCCCAGGAGTTGGAGGTTGCTGTGAGCTGTGTGAGGCCACGGCACTCTACCGAGCGCCATAAAGTGAAACTCTATCTCTACAAAAAAAAAAATTGATGATCTTTCCATTTGAATTCATTTTCTTTTGTATTGAATACAAGCAGGTGTGAGACTGACAAAATGATTCAGCTTATTTATTTATTTATTTATTGCAAAATTTCTTCCTTTCTTATTTTTTTGCAAGGACCAGTTCAGAGAATATAGTAATACCTTCTTTTAATATTTTAAAGATGTTATTATATAGTTTCTATCTGATTTCAGTGTTCCTGTTGAGAGATCAGCTGTTGGCTAACGTGATCCATTGCTTTTTCTCTAACGGCTTTAAGTTTTTAATTTTTCATATGATATTCAGAAATTTTTCTATGAAAGTGACAGAGACAGAGAGGAAATGCAATGTATGACAGCTTGGAAGTTTGTTAAATTTTTTAAATATGTGAGTTGATTTCCTTCATCAGTCATTAAAAATTCTGAGCAATTATCTCTTTAAATACAACTTCTTCTCCATTTTCCCTTTGTTGCTTTTAAAGTGCACGCTCCTATATGTGCACCTTCTTAGCGTGTGCTCCATTTCCCTTCTGCGTGTTTCTGTGGCACGCACCCTGTACTTCTGTCACGCTTTGTATTTATTCCTGACTGGCATATGTTGCAGTTTTCTAATTTTCTCTTTGCCTGTTTCTTACTCGCTATTAAACTTAGCCATTCAATTCTTACTTCCAGATTTTTCCTCTTCCTGTACTAAGATTTCCTTGTTCCCACTTGTCATCATTTCCAGTTTCTATCCAAAATCTATATGGGACATTTTATTTAACTCAATATATGTAGCATTGTTCTTTTAAGATCCATGTTTTAAATTTTAGGTTTCACGCTTAGGTATACTTCTATTTACTATTGTCTCTCTTGATTTTTAAGGTGAAATTTATTAAAGATGTGCTTTATATGCTATCATATTTTCCAAATAAATTCCCAATAAAATATTTTGACAAATGTGTTTAATTATGTACCCATCCACCCCCCATCACCACCAGACACACACACACACACACACACACACACACACACACACACACTATTTCTACCTCACTGAAATAATACTCTTAATTTCCTTTTTGGTGAATTTTTGTTCTTCCTATAAAAATTGTGATAATGGTCATATACATTTGTATATTCATCGATTTCATATAAATGGAATTACAGAATGCCAAGTATTTGTTTCTGGGTTCTTTCACTTACTGTAATGAGTTGATATTCATTCACATTGTTTCAGGCATCTGTAATCTGTCCCTTTTTATTAGCAGTAAATACTTACATGGCCAGCCCACAAAGTGTATATTCATTCATCAGTTTATGGGTAATTGTATTATCACTAATTTGAACCTTGAGTATTGTAGGGTTTCCAAGACATGATAATACAGACTGAGTATAATATTTTAATTTAAAAATATTTTTTCAGAGTTCTAGAAGCTGAGACCCTGAGATCATGGTGCCAGCAGGGTTGATTTTTGGTGGGTCTTTCCTTAGTGTGTGGACCCCCGTCCTCTTGTGTTTTCACATGGCCTTTTATCTGTGTGCATACGTCTGGTATCTCTTTTCCTTCTTATAAGGACACTCGTCCTATTAAATTAGGGCCCCAACTTGACGACCTCACTTAACCTTAAAGACCCCTTCTTCAAATATAGTCACATTAGTTGCTTGGGCTTTAAGATATGCATTTTGGAAGAATAAAATTCAGTCCATAACAATTATGAAAAAAATTGCTGTTAACTATTTCGTGTATTTTTGGAGAACTCTTTCCATTTTTCTTAAATAAGTAGCTGGAAGCAGAATTGCTGTGTTATAAGTGAGGTTTGATTTTATAGCAGCAATCCCAGTGCTTTACAGAGTGACCATATCATTTCTAAATAGTCATGAGAATGAATACAAATTTTAGATGCCACTAAATGAAAATATTTAGTAAGGTTTTTCTAAAATAATTATTCTAGTGAGCATATAGTGTTATACTTTTACTGTATTACTTCACATTTTTCTAATGATTTATGGGCTCCTTCTATGCTTGTTTACATTCCTATATCTTCCTCAAAGTGTCCTAATTTATTACCATTTTATCAAGTTATCTTCTTTTTACTTCATTGTAATCATTCTTTTTATATTCTAACTACAATTCTAAACTATATATATATATATAGTTCAATATACTATGCAACTTCAATTGGTATATCTAAATGTAAAAAAATAAAAATAAATTATACACATGTATCCTATTGGTTTGCTTTCTAAAATATTACATAATAAATGTGTCCCCAAACATCCTTTTTTAAAAATATTATTTCATTGAGAAAATGGGAAACCAAAGTTCTTCAGTTGGGCTCATCTTTTGTTCTAAATAATTTTTTAATATATTTCTGTACTTAAATATAATATTAATTTAAAACATCCCTAATTGCCTAATCATGTATTGAAAGTATACTGGAATTTTAACAATTAAATACTTATTTTTATACATAGTAACAATTCCTACAATAACCAATTTGAATGATGTCCTCCCCATAACAAAAATTAAGAAGTGACTAAGAAAACATATTAAACATGGCTATCCAATTAGGGATACCTAAACAAATTCTCAGCAAAAGCTTTACTGTCCTAGAAATGAAGTGATGCATATTAACAATCTTTTTTTTTTTCTTTTTTTTTGGTAAATTATAGGAGGCAAGTAATGTATTGGTCTTCCAGTTGGTGTGTGATTTTTGATGATAGACTTTCCTTCCATTTGTTTTTTTAGCTTAACTGAGAGATTCTATGTGGAGCTAGATCTATTAATTCTGTAATTTTAAACAAATGTGAAAATGTAGTAAAATGAATACTCTTTTTTTCTTTTTTTTACATAAGGAAAGCATTCTCAAAGCAAATATTCTCAAGGCTGTGGGTATATTTGTTCCATTTTGGGCTCATTATGGAATTCATGACTTTTCCCTTCAGGAGGTCAAAGGTCTTCAAACACATCAAAATTAATCATATGTACATGTTTGATTAGTTCCACTGCCATAGCTGCAGGATATCCACCTTCCTGCTGCATAGCCTGAAAATGCAGGTATCATACAGTTTGTTCTTTTGCCGCACCCACGGCACCATAGCCGTAGTGAGGCGGCGCTGTCCGCGTTCTAGAACGACGGGAAGGTGGATTGTGCTCCACGGAGCTTAGCCCCCAGCGCCCCCAGTATGCACAGCATCAGAAATGTTGCCTAGCATGCTCAGTTACCCGCTTAAGTTTAAAGATTGTGGCATCTATTCATGTGTTTGTCATTCTGTACCAGAAGTCTGTTTGTTCTAATAAACTATCAATATGTACTTTCTTAAGAATGAACACAATACACTGTTGATCCAAATATAACACCACCTCATGAGCTTGCTAGACTCAGTGGCACTACTAATGAACACACAAAGAGGTTTTTCCCACCATAAATATCAGTGGGGACAGAAAAAACAGAATGAATGCATAAGCAGAACTTTTACAAGACATGACCTCCCACAATAAGGATTTGTTCAAACATCTTGCTTCACTAATTTTCATATGTAATACAAATCAATAGAGTAGTTTAATGTTTAACAAACAATCAATTATGAATCAAAGTATAGTTACTAATAAGAGTAAAAATATATAGAAAATATATATAAAAGTAGTCAAGCATTATACATAAAAGAATATGTCCAGCTGTTTTAAAAATAAGATCATAAGAAACTGAAAAGAGTTGCAGGACTGAGAGAAGTTGTAAGCCTTGACATTCCTAAAGAGGGAGTAAGCAGGTGTTACTGATAAACCACCTCCCTCCGGAGAGCAAAACCTTGAAAACATGTAATGCATGATAAACCGCATATGCAGACACAAAGATAATTTACAAGCATAAGCAGAATGAAGATTGCATTGTTTGAACCTTGGAAAGAAAATGTATAAATACCAACATATACTCTCAGTAAAATTTGCAGCTGCATACTTTAACCCGTAGTGTGCCAGACTGTCATTCCTGCGCCGACCTCTCAACTTTCCTCGTTCCTTCTCCCTGCTTTCCCTCGGACTGGAGCCCACCGACAGGGTGGTCCGTGGCATTCTTTAATTCTTTTTGTGCCATGACCTCACTTTTGATTTTGGGGCGTCTAAAATAGCAACACTTGTGTCTGAGGCCTCTGAAATAGCAATGGTTGCTTTCATAGGGAGTATGGCATTATCTTATCATAAAGCATTTTTAATGTGTAATAGCTCTGCTAACTTTTAAAGATGTCTTTTAAATGCACTAAATTGTTTTGATAAACACAAAATGGTGGAGAGAGGGAAATTTTAAAATGCCTTTTGCTGTTTTTTAAAGTATTGATCTGCTGTGACAAGCTATGATATTAATGTCTCTTATTTTCATGTATTGGGAATATTTCTCTTGTTATCAGATCATAATTATAGAGTACACACATTTGACGTACGCATTTCTATTTTCTGAGAACTGTAATTTTGCTGTTCTCTCTTTACAAGATTTTCATTCTGTTAATTTGTGTGTTCCTGTCGTTTGCTATAAACTGCTACTGGTTGGTTTGTTCCAGATGTCAGTGCTCTCATATTTTATGATTTGAAAGATAACATCTACTTCGTGTTTGAGTCTTCGTGGAATTTGTGTGCTGTTTTCAATACGGGGTGATGAATAATCTCTGGGATACCATTAAAACCTCTCCTTTTGATGTCAGTATTGCCAAAAACTATTTTTTCACTTTTTCAGATCCCAATTTTGTTTTTGTTAATCCATAACCAAATATATGCAGAAGAGTACTAAGATGTGTAACAATGACAGACGAATGGATTATTACAGTTTTTATACCAAAACACACTTTATGGAATTTTTTGAAAGAGAGGGAGATTTGGCTAATATGCAATATTTATGTTGCAACTTAAGAAGTTTTAATTATAAAAATATGTATTTACACATGGCAAGCATGAACATTTTATCTGTTTATAAGTGAATAAATGAAATAAATGAATAAATGAAAAAGAGAGAGAGATTTGGCTAATATACAATATTTATGTGGCAACTTAAGAAGTTTTCATTATAAAATATATATTTACCCATGGCAAACATAAGCATTTTACCTGTTTATAAATGAATAAATTGACCATAAAAAGTGTAACATTATTGTCTTAAATATGCACTCCAATTTACTATAGCTAATACCACAATTATGACTGCTTAGGTATAGATACGTTATTTTTTACTGTTCCTTTATGAAAGTTAAAACACATCTGTCTTTCTCTAACTTATATAATCTAACCAGGAATGCAAATTGCAGACCAATTTAAAAATTAATACCATGTCTTAAATATTGTCTCTGCAGTTTTAAGGATGTTATTTGATATTCCTCATCTTATTACCAAACATTTATTATTAGCATCAAATAATTATTACAAATGTTGCTCTACAGTAATGATTTTCTAAAGTTGAAAACAGAAAATACATTTCCCCCCAATTCTCCTGAGCTTTCATGAACAGGAACCATAGCCATCCTGTAGGAAAGTGGCACAGTTGAAACCTGAGAAGAATCAGAAATTCACCCTCCCTCCAGGAAAAAATAAGTTGTTTCACTATTTGAATGGTCAAATATTACAATCGCCATAGTCATTAGAATCTATTATAACAAGTCACAATTACACATAGAGCATAAATTTGACCTCATACAAATTCCAATTCTTAAAAAATTCAGTGGATTAACTCTAGTTGACTAGAAGTTTATGCCGCAGCTTTCTGGTCAACTTAGCATCATTTAGCAATGATCTGCTAAATATTAATATTATTGGAAAACAATTGAAAGTACAAGAAAAATATCAGCACTTTTTTTTAAGGAAATTAAAGAAAAATACTTGTGAACAAATAAAACATTTAACCAACTTATGAGAAAAAAATTTTTTAGGAGAAAATATTTTATTCTCATTATTTTGAATAAGATTATTTTGGTTGTGTAAGTCTAAAAGGGAAATAAAAACCTAAATACAAGATTTGGTTCTTCTTTCACAAAATTCATTCAAATGTTACTCATGGCCTGAAGAATGAAAAACAGTCTCCAGTGTGGGACAAAGAATTGCAATTATCTTCCACTTATTGTAGGCAAGAATATTACATATCATTCCATAAATTTAATAATATTTAGATTATAACATCATGAAAATGATAACCGTTAGCTCTTCTAATTTGAAGAAACACCATAAACTGCAATAAAAGTAGCAATTACATAAGAAAGAATATTGATGAGTCATTCTTCTTTAAAAACATACAATTAATATTATCTCCATTATTCAAATTTACTCAATGTTAAAGGAATGCAAAGGACATAGAGTATTTAATGGACGTGCAGATTATTTTACATTCATGAAAAAGTGGAAAAGTTTTAACCTTATTTATAGAGTCTGTTTCAAGATTTTTTCAGAGGCAATTCTGTTTGTGGGTATATCAAAGTGTACTGTGCTAAAAATTTGCAAAGTAAAGTTTTTAATTTTCTATCAGGTTACTGACTCTCAGGCAGTCACACCATTTTGTCATAATTGGATATTTTTCATTGTACTAGCTGAAGTACCACTTTAAACATACCTTATAGAGAAATCCTCTGTGTAATATTATGTTCTATTGTGTTAACTAAAATTGTCAAATATAACAGTGGTACTTATTAAGGAATGTTATGGAAAAGCTTGGAAAATGCATCTGTGAGAAAAACAGAGGGAATTCAATTTCTTATATGACTGAAAATATTTTATTCAAATTGAGTCTTCAATATGGTATATAATGCTTTTAAATGTGACTGTCAATATTGGTAATACAAATTTATTTAAAATGCGTTTCTAAAATCTATTACATTGTTCTTTAAAGAATGGAAAGGGTCCTACAACATTTAGCCCAATATCGGTTTATAAGAAAGTCAAAAATCTTTTTTTTTTTTTTTTTTGTAGAGACAGAGTCTCACTGTACCGCCCTCGGTAGAGTGCCGTGGCATCACACAGCTCACAGCAACCTCTAACTCTTGGGCTTAGGGGATTCTCCTGCCTCAGCCTCCCGAGTAGCTGGGACTACAGGCGCCCGCCACAACGCCCGGCTATTTTTTTGTTGCAGTTTGACCGGGGCTGGGTTTGAACCCGGCACCCTCGGTATATGGGGCCGGCGCCTTACCGACTAAGCCACAGGCGCCGCCCCAGAAAGTTAAAACTCTTAATTCACATTTATAACTCTGTCTGACACAATTAGGGCTTCTATAACAAAATACCATAAACTGAGTAGCTTATCAAAAACGTGAATTTAATTTCCACAGTTTGGGGCCTGAAAGTCCAAGATCAAGGTGCTGTCTTCTAAGTTACAGAGTGCTGAGTCCTCCCTGCAACCTCTGATGGTATATTTCCCATAATCAACTCCCCAAAGACCACATCTCTTAATTCCATTAACTTAGTGGTTAAAATTTCAACATAGTAATTTGATGAGGTCACAAACCTTCAGACCATGGCAAAATGGCAAAGACAGACAGTTAATTAGTGGTATAAAACAAAACAAACCTCTTGACTTCTAACCGAAGAAATTAAATTAGATGTTTTGGAAACTGAACATAAGAGTAAAAGACAGTGAGTAGGAGACACGGCAATGAATTAAACTCACGTAAAACATGAACTGTCTCCAAGACTGGTGGAGACTGTGGTAGGCAGAATAGTGCGTCCGCTCACTTAAAAATATTTAAGATGCTTGTGTTCGGCTTTTTGGTGTCTATTAATACATTATGTTTCATGACAAAGACTGCAGGTAAAAGTTACTCATCATTTCAGCTTAAAATAAAGTGATTATTTTGGATTTTCTGCTGGGCCCAATGTAATGAAAAGAGGCCTTAAAAGAGGAAAAGGGGGGCACAAAGAAGAGAAGCAAACAGTAGTATGAGTAGAGCCTTCCTTGCTTTGCAGGAAGGTTGCCACGTATGAGGGAATGCAGGGAATCTAGATTACCTTCTAGCACCTCCAAAAAGTCACACAGCCCTGCTGACGCCCGGCTCTAGCCCAGTGAGACCCATTTTGGACTTTGGACCTCCAATCTGTAATTCAATAAATTTAAGTCCTTTTAAACCTAAATTTGCAGTAATTTATTACACTATCAAAAGAAAACAAAGGCAGAAAAATGATAGACAAGTGGAGTTAGAATTGACTAATGGCTTCCTAGCTGAAGTGACTGGCAGAAAACTGAGAGACAGAAAATGTGGACGAGGTCTTGAAACTGAAATGTCCTTCAGCATTTTCAGTTTGAGACAAAGAGGGAAAATTAAAATACAATCCTCCAATACAAAATAAGTTTAAATAGTATTACACTCAGGCACAGGCATTAGAAGTGAAATCTGGGTTAGCCCCTGTAAGTGTTAACACAGAGGTACGACTTCCCTGAAGTCTCAAAATTAGCACTTCTTTAAAAGAAGAAAAGGAGGAGAGACAGGCCATCTGAGCATAGGTCTAGAAACAGATCCACGCCCTTGTCTACATTAGCAATGTCTATCTTTCTGTCTCTCAACCTCTCTCTCTACGCTTATCTATTTTTCATCTATCTATTGACTAGATGCAATATAATGTACTATTTCTAACAATGTAATAATCTGAATAATACATTTTTTAGCAAATTAAATTTAAATTTTTAATCAAAAATATATATAACATTAAGCCTTTTTCATTCTATGAAGGCAAAAAGTGGAAACCTAATGTACACATAAAAATAAATAAATAAAAATATTTAATAACAAATTCAGTAAATTTTCCTTGTATGACCATATTCCTAAAGGGAAGCCATGATGTTAACTTGTGAGGCATCATTTAAAAAAAAATAATTTCTAATTCAGAGGTATTTTAGTACCTGTAATTAACCCATATCAAACACTTTGTTTATTCTTAGAAATGCAAGTTAAGGTCTTATCAGAGTTGTTTTGACTTTCAGCATAAATGCTACTAAGTTGAACCTCATATAAATCATCATTGTATTCTAGACTCAGTTATGGGCATTTTGCTAACACTTGTAGATGTTCCAGAATGTCCTTCACCTAAGTCCTGAGCAATCTCTCTCAGTAGTGTCCCACCTAAAGTTTTGTGAGAACTTGTCTTGCTTATCCTTGGTGTTGGATATCATGGAAAGTATGCACAGACCTTTTCTTTGCTAATTAGCTTTCATTAGTGTTTGTGTATGTAATGCATGGCCCAAGAAAATGATTATTCTTCCTATGACAGGTGAAAAAAAAATTTTTGAACACTCCTTATTGTATTGTTTAATATTGGCATGGGACATTTATGTACCTGATCAAAGAGTCTTTTAGTAATTAGGCTTTCCTAGGGTTTTTTTTTAAGAATTGAATAAAAAATTACTAATTATTTAGAGATATTAACCTATGATTTTTAGAAATTATAAGAATAAACAATTAAGATGTGCTTAAAGCAAGATAATTAAATCTTTTTGTAAACGTATTTGACTAAATTTATATTGATAAATGACAATCGAAAGAAAATCTTCAAGTCGCTATAACATTTTTGTTTAACACATTTTTTAAAATATTATCTTAGCTAATAAACAAGACCTGTACACAAACAATGAAAACCAAGACTCATTAATGGAATGATACCATGGCTGGTGCAGGGTCTCATGCCTATAATCCTAGCACTCTGGGAAGTTGAGCTGGGAGGATCCTTTGAGCTCAGGTGTTTGAGACCAGCCTGAGTAAGAGTGGAGACCCTATCTCTACTGAAAATACAAAAAATTAGCCAGGCTTGTGGTGAGCACCCATAGTACCAGCTACTTGAGAGACTAAAGCAAGAGGATTGCTTGAACCCAGGAGTTTGAGGTTGCTCTGAGATAAGTGGATGCGGTGGCACTAGGCTGATGCCATGGGCAACAGAGTAACTTTGTCCAAAAACAACAACGAAAATAGAATGATAACTCCCTTAAAAACACGAATCCATAGGGTTCTTAGGGATTATTGCACTAACATTCTTTACATATTTCATATAAGAATGGAGCCTACAGATTTTTCAGATTTAGTTCTTTTGAGAATTTAAACTTTTTTGTTGTTGTTATTGTTTGACGAGAATTTGAACTTCTTAAACTCAAAGTGGTAGCAAACAAAATGGCTTTCAAGCATAGCACAGAATGCTCTGTAATAGTACTAACTTATTGAAATATAGAAATTGGATTATATTTAAATTATTTTTCAAAGTATGAAGGTTTTAGAGTGATTGGTGTAACAATCAATTGCTTTAATATTGAACACGAAGGAATGATTATGACAAGATCTTCAGTTATGTGATAATAACTTGGAACCTATGATGGTTGGAATGATATTTAGGATTGCCATTTCCATTAGGAAAAAGAAAAGCATGACAAGATTATATTTTCTTAGTATAGTAAAATGAATAAAAGCATAGGTATGTAGGTACACTGACCAGCCTTTGAAACAAAGCAAAGGAATTTATTGGCTATACAACCTCCAAAATCCTGTTCAATTTTCCTTTTGCAATTTTTAAAATAGGGCTTATAGAATCTATACTATCCATTGTGAGAATTAAATGTAAAATAAATTTAATCAAATGATTAAGTAAGCCTGGGATAGTTTGAAACAAATAAATGCTAAATATCATTATTGTTACATTTTAAAATAACACTTTCAAAATATATTTGTATTTAATAATGATATATATACATTGAGTATATATCATGATGTTAGAATTTAATCTTAACATTGAAAATATATTTTGATTATTTATATAAGTTATTGAATAAATATAATACTATTACACAGACTTTGATAAGAATTAAAAATCGTGAGACTTTAAAGTATGTTCCTTTTATGAAGAAACTTTACTTCAATTGTCACAAATATTTTCGGAGTGCTTCTTCTAAACCTCTACCAGTATCTATTGTCTACTGGGGGTCTAGAAAAGGATATGTTTCTCCTGTCAGCTAGATAGAGAGAATCTGATTAGTATTTAGAAAAAAAAAAAAAAAACAGTTTAAGCAGGGCATTGGATGAGCAGAAAGACTTTGATACTTCACTGGCTTTACTCAAATCTTAAACTGGAAAGAGCAACTAGGGCAGCAAACATTAAGAGAGAAACTGAGATGACCAAGTTCAGCTTTGCAGAGCTCATAAATCAGTCCACGAAAGAATAGCAGAAAATAATCAGAGGCATATCAGAATGGTAATTTTTTTTTTTTTTTTTTTTTTTCCAGTTTTTGGCCAGGGCTGGGTTTGAACCTGCCACCTCCTGCATATGGGGCTGGTGCCCTACTCCTTTGAGCCACAGGCGCCGCCCCAGAACGGTGATTTTAATTGTTACTTTAAAACTTTCTTTAAGTTAACATTTAATTTACTATAGACTCCATCTTAACTATGTATTATTTTCAATAATCAATTTAATTTCATAAGGTTGCATTTAGTTTAAGGGTTTACTCTACGTTTCATAACACCGCCACCTAATGGTAATAACCTAGTACTACACCTCTGAGGCCTTTATTATCAAGACTATTTTTAGTTAAGGAAAGCACCAACGCACAGCTATAAATTAAAGCAAGATAGACAACCCTTGGTAAAATAGCGTTTGCAGTTAATAGTGTTGCGTACACACGAAAAATGCATTTTTTTCTTTTGAATTATGTTTAAATGGATATTATTGCTTTCCTACCTGAAAGTACAATTGTGTGATATATTATTGAAGATGAGCAATGAGCTATAAAAAGTTAAGGGAGAAGAGTTATTCAAAGACTAAACTAACTCACAAATCAGTCTTTTCTTGTTGTATAATGTGGACATCATTGTTTATAGTAGTTTTGCTTATTTTTAAATTAATTTTAACTATGTATGCCCAATTGTATTATAATTCTACAAAAGGAAAGGGTCTTTTTGTCTTCTCCACTCCATATAATACTTGTATATTCTGAGTATTTGAATACACCTATTGAAAAATGTGTAATATATCTCTCATGTTATTAGAGACAATTAATTAGAGAAACAAATGACCTTGAAATTGGACGTCACGATAAATCTGTGTTCTTTTCTCTCAATGAGCTTTTTAATACTTTGTGGCATACCTTATAGATTTGGTCACTTTTTCTTCCATTTTCTATTTCAAATCATGTATACTTATCAAATTTTTAACTTTGTATACAGATCTTAAACCTCCAATAATTAATCTCTTTAGCCTTACTCTTAATTGACTTCTCTGGTATGAATATACTCAACTCTCCTTTTCAAACTTTAAACTTTCTATCACCTGTTTTCCTCACTATATAAAGCTTCTTAAATCTCAGGCCAAACTTCTTGAACGTTTTCTCTATTCTATAACTACTGGATCTTTTCTATCATGCATGCTTTAATCCATAACACTTTCACTTTTTCCTCTTCAGATTACAGAATTTGGTTATGAGATCTCAAATACCCATGGTACAGATAAACCCAGTGGAGGTGTTTTAACAGTCCAGTACGTGTTGGCCCTGTTTATCTTTGTCCTTCTAACACCACAGTCTGATGGTCTCTTGCTTCTATCTTTGACTTCACATACTATTCTTGCTTTACTCTACATTTTGTAATACTTATATTTACTATGAAAGTAGTTTTATTCCAAACCTGACAAAAATCTTCCTCATAGAGTAGCCCTGAAATTATCCAATTTCATTGAAATAGAAGCAAATAGCCACAAGTTTCAGACAATGTGATGAAATGACATGCCTTTGTCGATTTTGACATAAAGAGAGAAAATAAAAACCAAAATCTTTTCTTCCATAAGGTATATGATTGATGGGTTCCACTCCAGAAATTTTAATGTTTTTACTAATATTATGAAACTTGTTCTTAAAAAGCCGCCATTAACATTTCTGCCATATCCCGTCAGCATGCATTTGGGGGCAAGTTTAGATATTTCTCAGGGTATCCAGTTGTTTGTCATCCACTGTGAGTATCCTGACAGTATCAAGGGAACATTTCATTTTTTCAGTGTTTTTTAAACACTATGAAATGTTTATAAAATGGTGACATTTCTATAAAGAAAATAAAAGACGATTGGGTAAAAATAATAAGGAAAATCTTGGTATTCTCTGCACAAATAGAACACCTTTGCTGGTAGAAGCTCCAAACATAACATTCATTCCACATCTAAGACATCATCAACAATCTCCAAAGAAACCTCATTTTGTTATGAAAGTCAACATTTATTTTAGAAAAACAACATTTTGGGGCAGCGCCTGTGGCTCAGTGAGTAGGGCGCCGGCCCCATATGCCGAGGGTGGCGGGTTCAAGCCCAGCCCCGGCCAAACTGCAACAAAAAATAGCCGGGCGTTGTGGCGGGCGCCTGTAGTCCCAGATGCTTGGGAGGCTGAGGCAAGAGAATCGTGTAAGCCCAAGAGTTAGAGGTTGCTGGGAGCTGTGTGACGCCACAGCACTCTACCCGAGGGCGGTACAGTGAGACTCTGTCTCTACAAAAAAAAAAAAAAAAAAGAAACAAAAATAACATTTTGAAAAGATTTTTAAGACAGTATATTATAATTTATATTCTACACAGCAAAATGTGATTTTTAAAGATTTCCAGTGCTTGATTAAACTTCAGGCAGAATTATTAACTACTTTTTCAGTTAAGTTTTTTTTTGTTACCAAACGGGAGAAAATTAAATCTCAAACTCAGAATAATTAGATGAACTGAACTTAGGTATTGTATGGAAGATTTGAGGGTGGATGCGTTTTGGTTAAGTGAATAAGGTAGATTTTTTTTGTTTGTTTAATTGAAGCCCCTGAACTCACTAATCTGGAATATTGTCTAAAAATAAGGGACTGCAACTAGCTACCAAACACAAGAAAAGAACAGGTTTGAAACAAGATCAGGAGGATCCTTATATGCCTGTGTTGAGAATAATAAAGCTTTGTTTGCTTTTCACAGAAATAAATCTCTCATCACCAGAAAAAAATAAATAAATAAAACTGAGAAACTCTTTTGAGAATTACTTCTTAGAAAAACTGAACAATAAAAAGCATATGCTAAATGTTGCCCATGCTGACATAAATAGCTCAAACTATAGCCCATCCTGAACAGAGCCTAAATGAATTGAGGACAGAGGCGATGCCACCTGAATATAATTAAAAATGTCTTAGGGACTCCTGATGGTCATGAATTAAAATATGGTCCATTGGATCACAGGAAAAACCTTCACATTTTTTAAAAAATGTTTTTAGTTTTCTCAAACTATTAAAAATGAATTGACTAGTTTAAAAATGACATACATATTTTCATGTCCATGACCTCTCAGAAATATTAACTTCAAAATTAAGCAAAATAACAGTAGCATTTATTATAAAATTGAATCTGAGCGCAATTAGATTTATTGTATGCATATTAGATTTATCTTTATATCTTATAAATTAATTCTTACTAGAAGTACACACACACACAGACACAGATAGACTTTATAACGTGAGAATAATAGAAATGAATTACTAATTAATATATATGTATATATCTTAGTCAGTTTGGTCTGCCATAAAAATGCCACAGATCAAGTGGCATTAGACAAGACATTTATTTCCCACAGTCCTAAATCACAGTACGAGATAGTCAAGTTCTAGTGAGGGCCCTTCTGGTTTCCCCATGTGGCAGAAAAACAAAGAAACAAAACAAATTTTACATGTTCTTACAATGGCACCGATCCCAGCATGAGCGCTCTACCCTCCTGACCCAATTACCTCCCAAAGTCCTGACCTTCTAATGTCATCCTGCTGGGGCTTAATATTTCAACATATTAATTTGTGGCAACACAAAAGATTTGGTTTGTAGCCTTATAACTACGTAAATTTTCTGGACGAGGGAGTTTTAGCTTTCTTTGTATTGTAAAGCCATCATTGATCTAGCTATGAATAAGTCCTCCTTTTCCAAAAGCTGCCTCATACCTTTTTCAAAATTCTGTCCTCATATTTCTTATGTTCTCTTTTCTTATATACTTTACATCAATCCCCTTAGCCTTCATTGAAAGTCTGATTGAAGCCAGTATTTTCCACATAGGCCTTCTAAGAACTCTCCTGATGTAGGTTCTGGGTTCTTCTAGTGTGTTGCCATTGCATCCTAACCCTTGTGCTGTTGAACACTGTCACTCCTCACTGTCACTCCTCACTGTCACTCCCTTTTTATTTGCCTAGGTTCTATACCAGACTTTCAAGGTGTGTAAAGTGAGGATCCACGTCTTTGCTGTGCACCTATTGGACATGCACCTAAGGCCACATCTGTCATATAATAGATGATCAATAAGTGCCTGCGGATGACTGATTTTCAGTTGAAGTGTCCTGGCATTTTCTATTACAACAATTTATCTCACTGAGATACAATTCTTTCTGAAAAGAACTGAGAGCTTAAACCTCCTATGACAATATGGCTAAAATATTTGCTCTAGAAAATTCTTATGCAAAAAGATAAGAATACAAACTATGAAATAACTGGTCTTTCTTACAGAAAATTTCTACACTAAACTTTCTTTGTGGGAAAATTGCTTGCTTATAAGGCAATCATTTGCCTAGGAAGTGTGGCCTCTCTATGTCTGCTGATGATAAACTATTTTGTCTTAACCTTTGCCCAGTCCCAGCTCATTCTCCTCTTTGAAAGATCCACCTCAAATAACTCAAGTCCAGACTTCAAAATTCAATAATCACCTTTTTCTAACTTCCTTCTTTTGAGAAATCATCAAAATGATATTCTCTCTAAAGGCAGTAAGTTTAATTAACTCAGCTTTGCTTTGAGCAATACCTTGTTCTAGTTGTATTTGTGAGACCTTAAACAGTGAACACTTCTACAATTAAAATTTTCTGTGAGAAGAATCCTTGTCTTATATATTGCTGTATTCCTCTCCAGGAATTATATATTTTTGAGATAACTGCGAATGATCACAGAGAAAGTAGCTAATTGTCAGAAACTGTCCAAATGCTCTAACACAAAGTAGATAAGGCGGTAATAATTAAACATTTAATACTATGTTTTAACACTTTGACAAAATTGTGCACAAAATAGGTTTCCCGCAGGAGACAGGTGTGTTCTTGAATGTAATTGTGTTCCTGAATTTTCTTGATGTATCTTAGTTTGTTCCTTTCTCTTTATAGGTAAGTACATAAACACCAGGAGTGCTGAATTTTATTCAGGGCAAGGGATGCCTCTAAATTTCATATGAAAGTAATGAGAATATATTTAGGATTTCAACCTAGTGAATTGTATTGTAACTTTTGCTTTGTTTTTGCTATAGCTGAAGACAATTCTGTATGTACTGTGTTTAGATTGGGAATTGTAGGTAACTCTAAATTTCATGGTGAAATATTTAGAGACAAACTTTTAATAACTGATCTTTATATAAAAAACATTTATGACACTTTTGCCTAGAATTTTAAAAGGTCATTAATTAGAAGATACTAGTTTCTGGCCACAAATTTTCCTTTCCTTTCATTTTTTGACAAGAAGAAAAGAGAATTTTCACTTTTGGTTGCAATTTTGGGGAGAAGGCAATAACTCATCTTCAGAGATTTATTACAGTAAAGGAACAAAGTAAAAGGAACAGGAAAATGAGTCCAAAATGAGTCCAGAAACGAACATTACAGGCTTCCAGGAGGTTCCTTGTTTGAAGCCACATAGGCGTGCTGTATTTTAAGCAAGGAACAAGAGAGACACATGCAGAATGTCACTGCCCAGGGAAACTCCAGTGAGTTTCAGATTCTAAGATTTTTTTTTTTTTTTTTTTTTTTTTTTGCCAGGCCTGGGTTTGAACCTGCAACCTCTGGCATATGGGGCTGGCGCCCCACCCTTTGAGCCACAGGCACCGCCCTCAGATTCTAAGATTTTAAAGGGAGGGGGACTCATCTTAGTTGTGATTTTGAAGTCTAATTTACATACAAAAGTGCTATTTTGTACACAAATCTCAGTCCAAAAAAAAAAGGGGCTGGGATGAATCAATAGCAAATGAAATTGTTTTATTTAAAAATAATATACATGAGCTACCCAAAACGTGCATTTAAAAATAATATAATTACTTATATCCATGACCTCTTTTCAGAGCTTTTCCCACGGTGCATCCTATGCCTGTGTTGACAAAATAACAATGAACTCCACAGTGATCGAAGCCCTTCTGGACTTTTTGAGGATTCTGGCGGCTGTAGAGAGTTACCCTCTTACAGAAGTTCTGAAAGGAAAAGAGCAAGATTTATTAAAACTACAGCACTACAAAAAGAAGGCAGAGTCAGTGCAGAAGAACGAAAGATATCACTGGGATTTGCGGGAGTACTTGACTTCATGAGAGCCGTGTGACTTGCACTTGAAGCTGACACGGGGGTGCCGGAGACAACTCTGCACACAGGGCCTCCCCCCACGCCGTGTTTCATGTCCCCCCAGAGCTACTCGTCCTGACTTGCGTGCTCCTTCCTGTCCGTCACTTTCACCACTCAGCACACTCCGTAGAGTGTGATTATCACTCCACACTAAATGCCGAACTTCCTTTTGTTTTCTTAATCCACATAGATCATGAATACATCTCTGCATATGTAGGGTGCAATGTGTTAATTTTTTTATACAATTTGACGTGCTTACATCAAACTAATTAATATAGCTTTCCATAGAGTGTGACTGTGACTCCACACGTAAATGCTAGACTTCCTTGATTTAAATTTTCAGCCCCTGTACATTATGAGTTTCACACTTGGCAAACATTTTTTTATTTATTTGGAAGGATTATTTGGAAGTTTATCATAGTAAAACAAAAATTGAAGTCACATAACATTTTTGAAAATACTTCATTTCTGATCCTGAAACTCCATAATGAAACTTAAAAATTATGAGCCATCAGGCCTTTCAATAATTTAAATTAAGCATATATTTTTACACGTTGCACAGTAGACTGCAACAATGTTTTGCTATAAGATAGCAATGAGTAATGGAACTTTCAATATAATATAGGCGTTTTTAAAAATTAAGTGGATAAATTATACTATAGAACTCAAACATACAGTAATTTAGATATGCTATTATATATATGTATGTATGTATCTATTTTTCCCTAGATTCAGAAAACTAAAGCATTAAGTTTCAAATTATCAGGTAGGAGTCAGAAACATTAAGACATATGATTATATTGCCATCATGTTTGGAAACAGGAGTCTAAAATTCAGGAAATCAAGCAATAGGAATGAAGATTCAATACAGAGAATAGCATATTATATATAATCCTGGTGACACTGACTCTGGAAACTTCTGCATGAGAGGAGTCAGGATCTGGGGAGCCTGAGGTCTCTGAAGAAGAAATGTTCTTAAAATACACCAATTTCCACTCCTTCCCTTCACCCCTGTTAGAGTCACACTAGAAGTGTTAGTTGAAAGCTGAACTAATGGGGTTCAGAACATTTGCAAAAATACATCTGTTCAACCTTATTCGGAATCAAAATTTGCTCATGTATCAAAAGTTCAAAAGTAGGGCGACGCCTGTGGCTCAGTCGGTAAGGCGCTGGCCCCATATACCGAGGGTGGCGGGTTCAAACCCAGCCCCGGCCAAACTGCAACCAAAAAATAGCCGGGCGTTGTTGCGGGCGCCTGTAGTCCCAGCTACTCGGGAGGCTGAGGCAAGAGAATCGCTTAAGCCCAGGAGTTGGAGGTTGCTGTGAGCTGTGTGAGGCCACGGCACTCTACGGAGGGCCATAAAGTGAGACTCTGTCTCTACAAAAAAAAAAAAAAAAAAAAAGTTCAAAAGTAATCTAAACCCTCAAATTAGTATAGTTTAATAAAAAAATACTTTAATAGAACAGTAAAATTGGGTAACTAGGTTTATGAGATGAAGTAAAAATAATCACTTAAATTTTATGAAGTAGCTTTAACAATGCTCCTGGTAAGAATTCTTTACTGATATTTTCTGTGTAAACAAATATCTGTCCCAGGAAGACAGAAAACAGAAGAATAGTGACAAGACATTATTCTGCTATTCTGGGAGAGACCTTTATTATTCACACAGACATTTACACTGATTTAGAAATATTTACAGAGGTGTACAGAGTTCTACTGCAATATTTTGTTTTCGTAACATTTTCATACATGTTCGTTAGTGGTATGAATAAACAAATATTTTTAGTCAAAAGTATGTATATTTATAGAAAAATATTCTTATATTTTAAACTTTCAGACATTAACGCAGAAGTATACTGGTTCAATTTAGGTTTCTGTTAGGATTCTTTCTAATTTTTTGGAAAGAATATCATATAATGATAATAGAAATAGTGAAGGTTGGAAGCGGTGGGAGAAGAAATAGGGAATGGAGAAAATGATTTTAGTGTTAGAAATTTATTGAAACTTAAAATATATATTTTGGTAGTAAACTTTTTAAATATTACTCTTCAATTGATATAAATGTTGCGATAAAATCATGAGCAGCTCCTATATGCTACCCTTCCCCCGAGTTTTTTCTGTTGTTAATGTGTTATTTTACTGTGGCACAACTGTCACAATTAATTAGCCAGTCTGGATCAGTGTCACTAATTCAAGTCAATACGGTATTAAAACTTCCTTTGTTTTTAACCTAATGTCCCATTTCTATTTCAGGATCCCATTTCAGGATACAAGAATGCATTTAGTCATCATGTCTTTATCCCTCCATAATATATTCTTGTAATTTTCAAAGGTATAATATAAGGAATGCATTGCCCACTGGGACAAAACCTGCTGGAATATTGAGACAAAACAACAATATTCTATAAGTCAAAAAATAAATTATCAAATTGCTAATACATCGGGGCACATAAATAATGTACAACCCACATATTTAAGATTATAAAAGATACTGAAAATCTTATATGTTGAACAATATTCAGACTCAATCTGAAAATGAATATATCATACCTTCAAATTTTACCAGAGAAAATAATATTCTATTTTATCTTGGACTGTGAGAAGCATGATCAAGATTTTCTACCATTTAACAGAAATGTTTCCAAGTGAAATTTGAAAATATTGTATTGCTATTAGCTTCAAGGCAGTAAAACATATGTGTTGTGTTCTATGAGCTTTAAAATAAATTTCATACTATGGTGTTATTTAAAAAAATAAATAAAACATATGAGTTGTCTTTAAATTTTCTCATCAGTGAAAAATAATCAAAAACTAAGAAAGCACATTTCCTTTATTTTAATTTTGTAGACTTTGTGTTAGGCTATTAAATCTTTTATGTCAGTTGCCACAATAGAATATAATTAGAAGCATTTCAGTATCTAGTAATGGTAATATTTATCAGGTACTTATGATATGACAAACTGTTCTAAATAGTTGGCAGGTTTTAATTTATGTATCCTTATAAAAGTTCTGTGAGAAAAATACTGTTATTAACCCCACCTTAGAGTTGAAAGAACTGCTAAACAGAGAAGACAGTAAAATAAGTAAAGTACTTTTGTGTTGGCATTTTTGTCATTAGATTCTATTAGCTCAAATACAGGAAAAACTATATAGAACCATATTAAAGACAACCATAACTTAGGTTTTGATTTCACTAGCTATGATAAACGGACAACACATATTGTTTGGGGGAAGTTCTTAGGCTCAGAAAATAACACCCCAAAGTATGGAGTTTTGTCCTGCTAAGTGCTTTGGAAAGCCTTCGAAGCAGCTTCAGAAGCAAAATCTTTCTCTGACTCTCTCCCTCCCTCCTGTCTCTCACCCCTCTGTCTCCCATGAAGTGAGTCCTAGAAACCAGAATTCCTATTCCCTGAGGCAAGTCATAGAAGCTAGAAATCTTCTCCCGGAAGCAAGCCATAAAACCTAGCAGGGTCACTATGCCCTGTGTTTTGAAGACCCTTATTTGCAAGGGGCCCTGACACATTTCTGCAAGGGGTGATTGTGACACAGAGATGCCACAAAGCATCTAAATGGACCAGCCCTACCGGTTTCCTCCTGCATCTAATAATGTTATATCACAGCCTCTGGTCCAGTCACATTTCTGCATGGCTGTCCCAGCTTTCCCTGCGTCTTTGGGTCTTCATTTCTGAAGGCCTCCGTGTCGTGGAAAACTTTGATTAAATACATTTGTTATGTTCCTTTCTTGTTAACCTGTCTTTTGTTGTGGAAGTGTCAGGCATGACCCTTCCGATGGGTGTGAGAAATTGTCACCTCCTCTCTGCCCCTATGCACTATGTCTTGTGTACCTGGGTGCACATAAACTCACACTCCGTCGTGTGCTACATAGTTCCTGATAATACAGTGCCCTCTGTGACAAATTACAGTCACAAAAAACTTCCCGTGTTTGAAGAGCATTACTTTGTTGAAAGTAAAATTTTCCATTTCAGAGGTGTCATTCATAACTGAGAATTACAAGACATTTTGTCATCTTAGAATCCTCTGTACACAACTTCTACGAGTTGCATTTTATCATTCCTTGGGTTTGAGGTAAGATAATCATATATTTGAGCGGGGGTTATGACTTGATTCCACATATTCCCCATAGTCACAACAGAATAAAAGAAGCATTACAGGGGTTTTTACAAAGTCTTTTATAGCTGACATTAAGTTTAGAAAATATAATGTTCTGGGAAATGACATTGTTTTCTCATTGTATCTTGTTATAATGCTCACAGGATGGCTGTTTTCTGAAAATGTGTTGTAAATATGTAATCAATATAAGACCCTCCTCTTTGCCAATCCCCCTATGCTAATTGCTAGTAAAGAAACCTTGCATTCAAGAAGTCCACAATCCAGTGGGAAAGATTACTACATTAGTATCATTTATATGCATTAGTAGTAAAGTGTGACAATATTAAGACTTCCTCTCAGTTACAGGGAAATGCGTTACAGTATTAACCCTCTATGATACCAGCAGTGTGGGGTAAAATCCTCATAATGAAGACAAATATTACATGTAATCATTTAAAAATATTTTATTGAAATATTTTACATGATTTCTTCATATATTAAGGCTTTAAAGACCTGCTGTCTATTTTAGACTTACTAGCATATCTTTATTCTAAATAGCCACATTTCTAGTGATTCACAGCCATATGTGACTAGTGGCTACATTGGGCAGTACGGTCCACTCCATACTCATATGGTAGATCTTAGATGGGCAGCAGTGGTATCGGCTGAGAGTTTGTGAGAAATACAGAATCTCAGCCCTGACTTCAAAGGTACTGAATTTTTAAAAAGATATTGAAGTGATCCATATGCACATTAAAGGTGAGAAGTACTTCAAAAAAAAAAGTCATATAGGGAATGCCTCAGAAATTCACATCAAGGGAAGATGTCAACTACTGCTATCGTCAAGCTGGACACACAAATTTTAAACTGGCAATTCAAGGAGATGGATTCAAAACAATGAAGCCTAAGGAAATAACTCAACCAATGTTAAAAAGTAGTTTCAAAGATGTTTATATGTATTTTTCAAACAAATATCTCTGAAAATTCCTTGAAGCTGTTGTGACCTCATTCCATAATGAGTTACTCTATGGTTATGTGTGTGTGTGTGTGTGTCTACACATGTGCATTCATAAACATTTTGTACTACCTTTTTTTTCAAAAATTTAGACTAATTTCTTTGATAATTATATGGCTTCCATTTGGAAAAGCATATTTATAAAATAGATTATTCAAGAAATAAATAACTTACTCGGCTGATTTAACTGTTATCCACATATTAGATTCAGCAAATAATTCATGACTTCAATGACAGTTCTGAGAAGAGCTGCAACTTAAGTGATCAATTATAGATGCATGTCCCCTAGGCACCTAAAGAGAATGGGAGTTTATTCCATAGTGTTAAGGATTTTTATTCCCTCAGTTACTATGCCATGTCAAATCTCATCTTTGAAATGATGACCAAATTCCCAGCATTCTGGGATGCCACATGCATGCATAATCAAGAAGTCAGACTTTTCTTTGGGTGATTCTCTTGTGGCTACTTATGCAGTTGAAATAAGTCCAAATATCTTTTAGAGAAAGAGGAACTATAAGTTCAAAGCATATAAAGTATATACTCCTGTGTCTTCTTTTCTAATACAGCATTTGTTATATGGGTGATTAAATGCAATATTGCCTAAAAACATGAGCTTTTGAATCAGACAGGTCTGTGTTCAGTTCCTGGCTCTTTAAATCTCTACCTAACCCTGAGTAGATTAAATGGTGTCTCTGAACCTCTTTTTGCTAATAGTGAACATGAAAATGATCAATTTTCCTGATTTATTTAAGAATTAGTTAAAAGTGCCCGTGTAATTAATGGCTGTTAATAGTTTCTAAAATGTATCTAATTTTATAATTTTAAATTAAAGAAAGAAATGCTCAGTTTATTATCCATTACACTTACCAAATGAGGAAGCCACAGGCTCAAAAAGATTCCCAGTATTTTTTTTTTTTTAACTTACCTCTAAGAATATGGTTCTACAGACCTTGCAACAGCAGCACCATTTTCTTCATTATCATTGTCATCACCAAGACCATCCTTGTCACACTAGCTTGCATTTAATGGGACACTCTGCTAGAAGTTTTACATAAATTGTTTTATTCATGTCTTATAATATTTCTGTGAAGTCCATACTGTTAATATCATGAAAGACAGTCTTTATAAAGTTTAAGCAATTTCTCCAATTTTCTCTGCATGCTTGCAGAAATCAAGCTTGGTCAGGCAACACCAAAGACAACCCAACATAAAAACATTAAATATTAAATTATCAATGTTGTGGGATTTTTTGTATTCTTTGAAAATTTATGTTGAAGTCCTAAAATACAATGCCTTAGAATATGATTCTATTTTGAGATAGGATATTTAAAGGAATAATTACATGTGAATGAGGTCATGAGGATGAGCCCTAATCCTTTACAATTCATGAGGATAAAAAGAGGAGATTGGGACAAAGACTCACACAGAGGAAACACAGTATGAAGGCACCGGGTAGAAGAGGGCCCTCTGCCAGTGAGGAGGGAGACTGTAAAAATAATCAAACCTGCAGACGTCTTCATCTCAGACTTCTCCTCTTGAGGACTGTGAAAAAATAAATTGCTGTTTAAGCCACCCAGTTTATGGGACTTCATTATGACAACTGTAGCTAACTGGTACAGATGCCCCTCTACTTCACAGTGGGGTTATTTCCCAATAAATACATCATAAATGGAAAATACCGTAAGTTGAAAATGCATTTAATACCCCAGTATACCCATTGTAAAACAGAAAAATCAAAAGTTAAATAAACAATCATAAGTCCTGATGGTCCTCAGTTTATGTTGGGGTTGTGCCCTGATAAGATCAAGGTAAAATTGAAAAACTATGAATACAGTTATCATAAATTCAAGTCTATACAATCATCAGCAGTTTGTTTACGAAGTTCCACTTCAAGAACATCTTCTGATTATAAACACAAATGCTAAACAATTATGACTTGAACATTATCCACCCCCAATCAATTCATTAACTTGGAAAACCTTTAAATATACTTGCGTTAGTCTTCTAAAAAACCTATAAATACCTTATTTCTATTATTGTGGTAAGAGTCTAGGACCATAGTGGTAATTGACCTTTCTCATTCAGCAGTGTGTTTTGTTTAATCTTATTTTTGCTTCAGTAATTGTTTGCCTGGTGATATTTTTGGAAATTTTGCAGTATGTAGTTTTCACCAAAATTAATGAAACTCTCTTACTGTTATAGATCAAATCCTTCCTTTTTAAAATAACAGGCCCAAATGATTCCCCTTTTGACCCTCCAGTTCAGGAGAACTCTCTGACCATGAGAGTGTAACAAAATTCACATTGGATCTGAATTTTATATTGTTTTCATCAAGATCCCAAGTGTTAAATTAATTTTGCCTCCTGAGAAATAGAATTACTTTCAGGTATCTTGTGGTCATTTGATTGGATTTGAAAATTTCTCCTTCTTGATAAAAATATGTCTTGCTCCCATGTTTTTGTTGGTTTATGTTCTAAATCTGTTAAAAGTGATACATACCAAAAAGGTAGGCAAAGAGCCAATAAGTCTGCACTGTAAGTTGAAAAGGCATAAATAGATGCCATTTGGATGCACTTTCATTGGCCTTATCTTGTATCCCGAAGAAATGCATTGCTCAGTTCTGTATGTCAGGAGTCAAGAGTTTTGTTGGAATTTTGATGAGTGACAGCTAGACTATTGACTAGTTTTTAGAAATATGAAGTTGGACAATTATTACTACTACTACCCATGTCACTGATTAGTGTAGTTCTATATACTAATGATTCTGTTCTGGCATAAATCTATATCCTATCTGTGCCAGACACATTAGTTACATTTTTACACTATAATTCTAGTTATTGAAAATATCATCTAAATGTTATATTTTATCAAGGATGATTTAGAATTACGATTGCCACCTTTTGTTATAAACAAAATTGTTCATGTGAGTGGTACTTTAGAAATACAAAAGAATTACAAACATTTAATGATGTAAATTTGGGGGGCATAGAATTAAAATAAAGCTTCCAAAAGAGATAAAGATTCAAAAATTTTCTACAAGTTAAGGTAAATAAAAGTATTTCAGACTGAAAAACTTAAAACTATCTTTATTTTAGATCCTCCAAACATTTCTTGAATACTATTCTTTGTCTTTCTTCAACATACCTTTTAATAGTCCTAACGCTGGCCTCTTTCTGGCCTACTTCCCCTTTTTATGGCTATCCAGATACTTACACAGCTAATTTACCACGTAAGGTTAAATACCTTTCAGACTAGGGCAAACACCCTAAGGTTGATATTAAGACCTGGTCCCCTTCTGTGCTGAGAACCACCATTAAAGACTTTCCAAAGCCCAAACAAAATAGGTAAAAAGATTAACAGAGGGACTTTAACTACTTTTAGCAATATTTATTACCTAAGTCTATTATACTTATGTCTATATCAATTAATTCATATATAAGTAGGAATCTCAAACCCAGAATAATTGGAAGGAAAACGAGGAATGACAATACCCCAGGGATGATGTAAGGAAACTAGAATTTAAAAGGAAACAAGTGGGTTTAGAAAACACGTAGACCTTGGACAAAATCTACTGGAGGCTATTTCCAATGTCTTTCCCATGATTGTAGACTAGACCCTAATCAAGTCCTTCAAGTAAAGAAAGATGGTGCACTGGGAGACTTCAGGATGATCCTCTTATCATCTTCAGATAGCATCCATTAGTAAATCCAAAAGCAGATATGACTTTACCTCCTTCTCCAGTTTTTGAAAATAAACTTTAGCCAGGAAGAAGGGATTTAATATGCCAGCAAAAACTTGATAAGAAAACGACCCAAGCAAATATCACAATGACAGAGCATTTCTCAAGAGCATAGACCAAACTAACGTTCTTACACATAAAATAATTAGGCTGAGAGCTTCTTGATTAAAACACCTCTTAGATTATGATAAGCAAAAAGGTATTGTAAAAGGAACTGATTTGTACTTCGTGAAAACTGAAAAAATATATAAATGGCTGATGAGCGAAGCACCATCAGAGTAATTTTGATAAGGTTTTCTCAATACTCTTAAACACAAAAGAGATATTTTGCTAAATATTTTTGCACAATCTTGACTAAAATTGGTACAGGAGGCATACCAAAATCCATAAGCCTTATCACCTTCACACAATCTCTCCCTCATGCTCAACAGTTTTCATAACATGACATCTGCTATTACAGTATGTGTGAAATAAATGGACATTCCACTTAAATGATCTTCAATGACATTTTTTCTGGGTCCTTAAAGAGCCTCTTTATCATATTAATATTATACCTATTTTGCATATTGAATTACTACTAACTTTGTTTTTAAATAGAATATCTTCAGGAAAAGTAGTATGGTTCAATGATCTCTTATAAATAAATTAGCAGCATTATCTGATCCTCTTAAAATTCTTTGCTCAAGAGTCTGGTTATTTGCAACTTTTACATCCATAAGAGTGACATCCTCTTTCACTCATCAATTCTTATAATGTAAACTTTTTTTTTATTAGCTTGTCTTTTCTCCCCTAATTTGGATCTACCCTACTTCAAACGGAGAAGGGGAACGACTGCAAAGGGACCATGTAATATATTCTGTCAACCACGAACAGGACAGGCTGCTTTCCTTTGCTGGCTCCCAGACAAACTCTATTTGAAGGCTGTGTCTTATGGGAAAAAAGAAAAAAAAAAAATAAAGACTTTAAAGGTGAAAAAAAAATGCTTTGGATCCAGTTTGATCACTAACATATAGTCGAGTTTCAGAATAGAGAGCCCTAGATTAAGGACTTTTTTTCTAGAAGACAAAAAGTTCCAACTCTTGCTCTTTAAGCAGCACATCCCTGGAAGACTTACAAGTCCCCACTCCTAGGCATACTTCAGAAACAGAGTCTCCACCAAATGTATGAGAACAAGACAGTGACAGCAAGAGCTAGATCACTGCCACCAAAATCTTGTCAAAAAGACCTAGAAGACCAGAGCCTCGAAGTGACATGCCTTAATCTGCACTGAATGTATTTTATTCTTTATATTTATCGATATTGTGTAACCTGTTTGATGCTTTGAACATTTTTAAGTTATTAATTCTTCACAGTTATGTATGAGGTCTCTGTCCTTAATATTACTTTCTGCAACCTCAGTTACTGCTTGATATGAATCCAATAACTAACTGTAATTTGTTCCGAATTTGCCTGAAGCATACAAATACATCAACTACTGGCTTTGCACAGATTTTATTTTGAGTGCCAACAACTCCTTTTAGTATTGTCCATTTATGATAATGGATTTGGTTTAATAAGTAATAGACTGACACTGACAGATCTTTTATCTGGCAGATGGAATAGGCCACTTAATCAGTCTAAAATCATGTATTATACACCACTTAGTAAAAGAAGTGTCTGATTTAACTAGAACAGCAGCCAGGGACAATTTGTGGGAGTTAGAGACTGTGTAACTTTCTAAAAGACAAATCTCAGAAAGGAAACATAAAAAATGTTCTGTTTTCAAATTCTCTCTTATATTTATCTTACTTATTATGCAGGTGAATCTTGTGATTCTCTGCTATATAGACTATTAATATATCTAATGATGTCTCTTCTTAATTTTTTTCTTATGTGACTATATCCAGTTGTATAAAAATTGTACAGCATTATTTAACAACTGCATACGCTCATTTGCTATTTGATTTTTGGTATGAAGGGTTACTCATTGCTATTAGCAAACCAGAAAAGAACTTCCTATCTTTGTAAACAGATGGTCATCTTCAACATGGTTCCGATAAAATTTTGGATCCATTCTTGTCAGTTATTTCTGTTGCCCAGAAAAAGTTGTTGCTATATAATTTGATTAAATAAGGAAGAAACTAAACCTAATTTAAGGTACAAAACTTTATTCACTTGAGGGAAATTTGTGTAAATATCTTCAGTCCTCAAATATCAGTACTTTAAAACAAGAAGGTGGAAAACAAGAAGGTGGAAAAACATTCTACATGCTATGATTCGTAACAGGATCGAAGTTAAGCTAAATATGATGATAAAATCCATCTATTCCTCATCTGAAAAATTTGAGTAGTTCAAAAAAATTAAGGGTGGCTCAAACTGGAGAAACCATAAACATAATCTTAGCCTGCAAAAAAAATGCAGAATGTTGGCAGAATTATTTATTTACATTTTTGCAGAATTTTTTAGGATATTGAATATTACTGAGGCAATCTGTGAAGCATATAATGAAAGCTTTAGATTTAGTCCCTTGATTAATACCCTCTTTCTTTACTGTGAGTGGTTCAGATAAGGAATGGGATCTATTCTCTTGAGGTACTAGTCGGTTCCTGGTTTAAATAGACTATAAACCCTAAAAATATCTGTATTTTTAGAATGTGTCATTTTGTATTTTGAAATGCTGTTGCACAGTTGTTCTCTCACCAAATGCTCCAACAAAAGATCATCCAACAAGAACAGGGAGACCCAGCGTACACAGTGGTTGGAATTACCACCAAGAAAAATATAATACAGTGAACAGTTCTTGAAAGAGCAGGATAGATCTGGAATAGTAAAATCCCCGGATAATCACTGTGTGTGCTTAGATGGTGAATAGCCTCAAACAGGAGGTGAGGATGGAGAACCCTTCTGCCAACAGTTGTTAGTTATGAAACATCAGTCAGCAAAGGGAAGACTGTACACAAATTAATAATGTCACTGATGGCTTCTGAAAAATTCTTGGAGATCATCTTATGTTAGACAATAGTCTGCTCATCTGAAGAAAAAGCCTACTTACCTAACAATCATGGATTAACATTCACTCAGGATGTTCACCTCACTGTGATCGCCAATCCTAAACATTTATAAGGAGCACTGTATGATCTAAGCCAATTTGTCACCTTGTTTGACATACCCAAGCCACTTCAGCCCAGACCTCAAAACCTTATAATTGGCTCTGTCTTATGTTTTATCCATCTGAGAGACTTATAAAATTCTGTTAAGATGGTGATCTCTGTTATGACAGTGAATTCTAACAAATGTAATTTTATCGTATTAACAAGCTGTCTGATGATATTTGAGGGAGTTCAACTGTCACAACACTTTATAATGGAAAGGACAAAAAACAGTGGAATAAAAGACCTCAGTTGGATTCATCACTCACTCCAGTCAGCTGAAACATGTAAAACAAATGCCTAATATTTTCATGCAACAAATTTATGGATGAACTTAGAATAATAATCTTTCTCCTCCTGGATCACAAGGTACTTAAGAAAATAATAGAACATAATGGTAAAATTAAAGGACATTGCCAAATATTGAGTTATTTTAAAAACATGAGATTATAGCACTATAAGGTGTGCATAAAACTAACCATATAGATTAGGACACTTTTGAGAGTGAAGGTGGCTCTATTTGTGTATGTTCTAAGACACATATTATAAAAGAGAAATATCCCAGGCAAACTCCTGGCATCATTGCTTAATTATGAGAGTAAATTCGAGTATTTCTTTTATTCAGGTACAGTATAATCAGGTTTTATTCTTAATCAACAAAACCACTACCATCATCACCAGCAACAGAAGTATCTTTTCTTTGGATAGATAGATCATCAGGGAAACTGCACCTGACTTAAGTTTAGAACCGTGAAATGGATTCAAACAAAACACCAGGAAGACTGAAATATGACTTTGATGATTTCTACCTCTTGACATCTTGTGTTAGTCCTGTTGTTTTCTTAGTATCAGGAAAATCAGTATGTCAATAAAATTTAGCTGAAATTGTCCAGCTGCATTTAATTGTGCTCTGCGTCTTCACTAAATATCATAACAGAGAAGTTAAGACATAGATTAAATGTAGTTAAATACACAAGTTAGCATGAGAAAAGTGGGCAGTGGCACAAGAGATGTGTTGCAGATGATTTACACGCTAGAGAGCAGGTCCCCACTATACAGAGTTTCTATTTTATTTTGTTTTAATTTTTTCAAGGTGCATAATTCAAAAATTGAGTTTTGTCACGTAGCAAGATACTTAATCTTCTTTAAAATGACCTTGTTGAACAGTGTCATATTTCAGGTATAAATTGAAAATAAGCAACTGCAAAATAACACACATCATGAAATTGTTAATCACAAAACAAAATAACCTACCAACTCTGGAATTTAACATTAATTCAAATAAAATAAGAACTAAAATATTTTATGACATTCTAATCCTTTTTATACCTCTATATTTTAAATACCATGAAACAACTTATATTTACCAAATTTTCATTTTATTTTAATTTTTAGCTTTTAATTTAAGCTGAATGGTAAAAATAATTATATAGATTAAAAGCCAAGTGTTTGTATGTTTTTAAGCATATTCTTTTTATTTCACAAAGTTTTTACAAAATTGATAAATTGACAGGGAAGTAAACTGAAGAACAGGAGCTTTTTTAAATAATTGTGAATACAATTTATTTAGAAAGGCAAACAAGTCGTAATTAGAAAATAAAGACCTTCTGACAAAACAGACTACAATTAATAATATTTAACAACATTGAAGTTGTTTACAATAAACCGAGATTAGGAGCATCTAAACTAAAGAGAATCACTAAGAAAACACAGTAAAAATCTTTTAAAAAGATAACAAAGAAATGTTTCTAGATTACGATCTGGGAGAGAGAGAGAGAATGAGAGAGAAGGGGAAACAGACAAAGAAAGAGAAGCATCCCAAGAGGTGAGAAGAAATAGCCAAATGGAATAAATTCTAGACTAAATAATATAATAAGAAATGACTTATTTATTATATTAATAATAAGTTCCATTTTTATTTAAATTCTTTTGAGATTGGGAAATATTACAAAGTTGATTTATATTGAAACTATTACTTGAATACGTTTTGCTGCTCAACTATCGTTTTATGAATCAAAGTGGAATTAAATATGAATTTTTGCATACTGAGTATGAATTATTGAGTATATACTCAACAGATTAATGAAAACTAATTTTATGGCTACTCTTTTTATTTCAAAGTATGAAAGGAGTACACATGTTTTTGTTTTTTAAATTTCAGAGTATTTCAGGGATTGGAGTGAAAGTTTTAAGATTGCCCCTCAGCCGGATCCTGTGCACTGTACCCATTAGGTAGGAGTTTGCTCCTGCTGGCCTCAGTTTCCCACCTGCTTGTTTTCTACTGCGTTTTACTACCAAATGTGCACGTGGGTGTTGATCAATTACTTCCAGTTTAGTTGAGTAAATGTGGTGTCTTTTTTTTTTCAATTCTTGCAGAACTTCTGTGGTCTCTAATTCCATCCAGGTTGTTACAAAAAATACTAGTTCACCAATTTTTTTCCTATGGCCGAGTAGCACTCCGTGGTACACATATACCAAATTTCATTATTCCACTCATGTATTTATGGACACTTAGGGGGCTTCCACATTATGTGATTGTGAGTTACGCTGTAATAAACATTCAAGTGCCGGTGTCTTTTTGGGAAAAAAAAAAAAAAAGTGACTTTTTTCCCCTGCATAAATACCCAATTGTTGGACTGCTGGGTCAAATGGTAGGTCTCCTTTTAGTTCTTTGAGGTTTCTTCATATGGATTTTCATGGGAGTTGTATTAGTTTGCAGTCTTACCAACAGGGTATCAGTGTTTCTTTCTTTCTGTATCTATGCCGGCATCTGTAGTTTTGGGATCTTGTGATAAAAGCCATTCTCACTATAGTTAGGTGGCTTTCATTTACCTTCCCCTGATGATTATAGAGTAGTCGAATATTTTTTGCATGTGTTCACTAGTTATTAGTCTTTTTTTTTTTTTTGTCTGTTTCATTATGGGATTGTTTGATTTTTTTTTTTGCTTATTAGCTTGAGGTGTTTATACATTCTGGTCATCAGCCCTGGACCATGTGTATAGCATGAAATATTTTCTCCCATTTTGCAGGTTGTCTATTAGGTCTGTTGATGTTTCCTTGGCTGTGCAGAACTTTGTCATTTAATCAGGCTCCATTTGTTAATTTTTGCTATTTCTGTGATTGCCTTTGGTGTTATATTCAAAAATTCTTTGCCTAGGCCGATGTCTATAAATTTTTTCCAGTATTTTCTTCGAAAATTCTTATAGTTTTGTGCCTTAGGCTTAAAGCCTGTTATCCATTATAAATTAATTTTTGTGAGCAGTGGAAGACGTGGGTACTGTTTCAATATTTTACATGTGGCTACCATTTTTTTCAGCACTATTTATTGAGTAGGGATTCTTTTCCCCAGTGTATATTATCTGCTTAATCAAAGATCAGATGGCAATATTAGGGTGGTTTTATACCTGAGTTTTTTGTTCTTATCTATTGGTCTGTATGTCTATTTTTGTGTCAATACCATGCTCTTTGTTTACTGTAGCTTTGTAGTATAGAAGTCTGGTAGGGGGATGCCTCCTGATTTGTCTTTTTTTGTTTAATGTTGTTTTTGCTTTCTAGGCTCTTCTGGTTCCATATAAAGTGTAGAATAATTTTTCTGGATATATAAAAATCAGTTTTTTGTTTTTGTTTTTGTTTTGGTTTAAATATTTGTTTGGGAAATGGGACAGCACTCTTCTACTCAATGAAGAGAAAAATTTTTATAGTAGTCTTTTAATTTTTGCATCTACAATGCCATGAATTCATAGGGAAAAAGTTCCACAGTTTAGGCTCTTTTCCAGTGTTTCCCATGCCAACAGCATGCTTGATAATATTGTAGACTCTTCCAGTTTTGCCATGGCAACATTTGTGTGGGATACCTTTTTGAACAGTACCCATTGCCTTGATGTATATAATAGCTCTTTTCTTATTGATTAGCATGTGTGTGAATTAAGAAACAACTCCTGTTTTCTAAAAGGCCTATAGAACATGTATCGCATGCCTCTCTCCTCTTCCTTTTTGTGTTTATCATTCTAGTGAATTCCTGAAAGATGGTGTTGCTGGCCAAAAGGAAGATGACATTGATATTGCAATGAAGATTGCATTGAATTTGTAGATCACTGATGGTAGTAGAGTTATTATAACAAAGTTGATTCTGCCAACCCATGAGAATAGTCGATTTTTCCATTTGTTTACCTCCTCTGAGGTTCCATACTCAGTATCTCATAGTTGTCCCCTTAAAGGTCTTTTATTGCCTTGGTTAAATAAATGTTTTTGGTTTTATACATCAGGTTTAACTCTTGAGTTAAGATTGTAAGTGTGCATGTCACTCAAATAGTGTTCTCTGTAACTATTAGGTAGATTTCACCCATACCTCATTCCGCCTCCCCACTGCTGGATTTCCACTGAGTTTTAACTTCCCTCTGTGCACATGTGTTTTCATCAGTTAGTTCCAATTTAACAGTTAGTACATGTAGTGTTTTATCATTCTTTAGATATTTCACTTAAAATAATGGTCTACTGTTCCATCTAAATTGTTACAAAGGTATTGACTCATCCTCTTTTGTGGCTAAGTAGTACTCCATTGTAGACATATACCACGTTTTATTAATCTGCTCTTGAATTAATGTGCACTTGGATAGATTCCACATCTTAACAATTGTGAATTGTGCTGCAATGAGCACTCAAGATCAGGTGTCTTTTTGATAAAAAGACTTCTTTTCCTTTTGGTAAATACTCACTAGTGAAATTGCTGGATTGAATGGTCAGTCCACTTTTAGTTCTTTGAGGTTATCCCCATACTTCATAGAAGTTGTACTAATTTATAATCCCACCAACAGTTTATGTGTTCCTTTCTTCATTTATACCAGCATCTACAGCTTTTGCATTTTTTCACAAAAGCCATTTCAACATAGGTAAAGTCATATCCCATTGTGATTTTAATTTGTATTTCCCTGACAATTAGTGATACTGAGCATTTTTTCATTTGTTTATTGGTCATTTGTCTATCTTATTCTGAAAAGCTTCTGTGCAAGTCTTTTGCCCACTTTTTAATGGTGTTTGTCTGTTTCTTTGTTGTTTGCTTGAGTTCTTGATAGATTCTGGATAGTATCCCTTAATTGAATGTACAGTTTGCAAATATTTTCTTTACCATTCCTTAGGTTGTATACTTGCTCAGTTAATTATTTCCTTAACTCTACAGAGACTTTTTAGTTGAATCAAATCCCATTTATTTATTTTTGTAATTGCTATAATTCCACTGGGGTGTTAGTCATAGGGTATTTGCCTAGGCTGATACCTAGAAGAATATTCCCTACAATTGCTTCTAGAATTCTTATGGTTTTGTGCCTTGCATTTAAGTCTCTTTTTTACCCTGAATTAATTTTCCTAAGTTGTGAGAGATAAGCATCCTGTTTCATTCTTTTGCATATGGTTAATCGATTTTCCCAGCACCATTTACTGAATACGGCTTCCCTTCTCAAGTGTATATTGTTGTCTACTTTGTCAAAGATCATTTGGCTGCAGGTAGATGGTTTTATATTGGGTTGCTATTCTTCTTTCACTGTTCAACCGAACAAAATACTAATTATTCCTGCTTTTATTTTTGTTAATTTCAAAACCTACATGAAATAATTATTTATTGTAAGTGAAAAAAGTGTTTACTTACAATTAAACAATAAGCAATGGCATTTAGAATGCTGAAACTAGTTAAAGTTTATATAATCACTGAGAGAATATTGAAATTACTCATTGCAACTATGATTTTTAGTAAAGAAGCATTTCACATCCTCTGTATTTGTTTGACTTCTATGAATCTTCTAGAGAATTGTAAACTGCATTACAATATTTTATTGTAACAAGGATGAGTACATTATTTGATATATGAAATCAGATTCAAGATGAGAAAAAACTATTTCATTTTTACAACATGATCAAATATAAGTAAAAACGTGCTATTATGAAAATATCACAAGAGAATTTAAATTTTGAAAAGAAATTCACACTAGATAATACACACTAATTTTATAGTATTAAAAATTTATACATAAAACATTGATAATAGAAGATAATATTTTGCTGTTTTCTCTCCACTTTGAATTTGAAAATCAACCTTCCTAAAGAATGCAAATAATCCTTTTTCTCTGTGTTTTTTTTTTTTTTTTTTTTTCTGCAATGACTTTATTCTAGTGGCTTTGCAAGTCTCCCAAAGGGTCTCCTTAGCCAGGGCTGGCACCCAGTCAACCATCTTCACAGTGGAGTACTAATTACTTGCTTCCGTTTTGTAGATCACAAGGGTTCTTTCCAATGATCTCTTCTTCCGTTTCCTCAAATCAGCTTACATAATCTGAAAGTATATCCATCACTCGCTAATACTTTGAGTTGGCATATTCTGGTCTCCTACTTTGCGTTTGAAGGAAACTGTTTCTTCATCTTCGCTATCATTAATCTTTTCATTATCTTCTTATTTCTCTTAGCACAGTCAGGACATAACATATTATCTTCTAGGCCTGGAGATGGGAAAATGCAGGCCGGTAACAGGAAGAGGGAAATCATCCTCCTGGGAGTGGCAGGCACCCAGGCCTGACCTGCATGAAACTGAAGGTGACCCAACCCTCTGTGTCTGCGGGGAGAAGCTCGCCATGGATCACACACCACCTAAGGCCAGATGCTGTTGTCAAAGACCTCAGCAGAAGCAGGAATGGACCGTGAATTCAGTCTTAGGCTGACCAGATTTTGTAGCAATCCTTGCCCAGGATGCCACTGCAGATTCCTGAGTTGACGTTATCACTTCCACTCTATAGAGCTCTTCTGTTTTCACACTCATCTTGGACCTTTTCTGAGGTCTTGCTCTCTTGGTCTCTGCCTTGAGTTTCCTTGAACATGAATGTAATCTGGCCTCCTTTGGTGTTTCAGGAATGTCATATTTCTGTTCAGGAAAGGCATGCTCCTGACGCCTCAGAAAAACTTCTGTTTTCTTGACGTCAGTACTCAGCTTGAGTTGCTGGCACCAGTTCCTCAATGTGTCTCGACGCACATCATTAATGGAAGGCAAAATGGTCAACAAGGGAAGATCAGGTATTTTACATCTAGCTTTTCGGATAGCTTTTAATTGTTTATTTGTTGGAGATGGATGAACTTCATTGTGTTTGTGGGGATTGTTCAGTGACATCAGAAGTTGAAGAAACAGTTGGTTCCATTTGTTCATTATTTGAATCATTAACTGGAACCAATGTCAAAATCACACTTTCCTCACATCTAAACCACATCTATTTCCTCCTCATAGAAATTCTTCTGGCTGCCACCATGATTTGAGTCAGACTTTTTTTCAGCAGAACCTAGGAGAGGTAAAGCCTGCACTGGTAAGGATAGGTGCAGTTTACTTCCTTTAATCTCTTCTCTGCTATTTTAAAATTACAAAAACACTTTGGATTTAAAATTTTAATACTTGAAAAAAAATTATTATTTCTCAAAATAAATGTTTAGAAGAATTTTAAAAAGTCCTTTTTCCCTCTTAGCTAAAATGTAAAAGGAAGGCAGCTTCCAAATAAACTGCTTTGAAGAGAATTAGCATGAAAGGGTATTTATAGGACAGTGAGTAGAGGGAGCTACTGGGGAGCAATCATAGGAAAATCAAAGAACAGAAACTTCAGCAAAGTTTCAAGAACACTGGCATATGCTTTTTCCAAAAGGGATACCTGTGTTATAAGTCAGAAAATAATATTCCTACGGTATTTTTGGGGAAAGGTATTAGTTGTTATTTGCCTGAAACTGGGGCTTAACTCAGGGTTAACTGCAACTTTCTGCCTGGGAGTTAGGGAAAATTGTTATGAGAACATGTATATTCAAGATAGTTGAATAAAATACAGCCTTTCATACTTAATTATGTAAGAATTCATGACTGTCTTTGAATAAAGTTGACAATTATCTGTCTTTGTGTAGTACAAAATCTCATACCTTGTTCAGGCATGAACAATTTTAAACTTTAATTGTGACATTCAGCATGAACTCAAAATTTTTATGTCATAATTACCTATAGTTGAGTCTAATACAGTGCAATTGCTAGTCTTATTTTCCTTACAGAAGTGAATAATTGTTCATAAGGATCTCAATAATAAATAAAATAATCCAACTTAATGATTCCATTATTAGATCGTTTATAACCATTGACATGTTCAGATACAGGTGAAAATAGTTACATTTATTTTTTCTCTCTGTGAATGCTCATAATGTGATCTGCCACTTTGATTTATTATTCTCAAAATTTTTTGAGTAGCAATACCTCACATTTTTTAAAAAATTCAATGAGCACGCTTTATGTGCTAATTCAGTATTCACCAATACTGAGAGACCAATTTTTCAGACATTTTGAGAGGACACTAAATGGTAGTGGCTTCCTGAAAAATAATATCTATTGACATTATTATTTCTACTCTAATTTAAGGGCCCTTGAATTATACCTCAAGCTCTCTCTCTAGGATCCATGGCGTTTTCTTTTATTTGGTGTTTGCTGCTGTGTATATTTGCTGCCTATTTGATAGTGAAACTACTCTTCCTCTGTGTTGAATTTATTTACATGTGAGAAAAAAATTCCCACCTATCAAAGACTGACTGCCTATCCACCTATATGTTTAATTACCAAATTATTTAAGCACATATTTCTAGTATTTATTCTATGCTCATCACTCTGCTGCAAAAATTAATACACAGACCCTGAAGTGTCTTTATAAACCCATTGAAGTCAAGGATTAATAATACCCCCAAATAATATGACTATAAAACAACTTGATTCTAATTAGTTTTGTCTGCTATGGACAAGTAGAGGAACTTCCTGGATGAGGGGACTCAGAAAGATGGTAGCCTCTGTCTTGCTAGAAGACTCACTCCCTTACTGGCTCTGACAAAGCAAATTGCAATGCTGCAGAGGTACACTAAAGAGTACCAAATATATTAACACTACCTCAAACTCTGCTACTTAGGCATAGGATTATATTGAACTGAAGGCAATTGAGAAGAAGCAGATGAAAGCAATTTTCATGACCCTCCCCCATGTTCTAAAACCAGTACATAAATTTACAAATATATTTCCCCTCTGCTTTCTACTAGGACAGACAAAGGTTGATCCTGGAACACACCATGAAACTACTATTAGCAGAGACAGCTGCAGAGAAATCCACATGGTAAACTTTATTGATCCTCCATATATTTGCCTCCCCACAGTTTGCCAAACCTAAGAAGTCTTCTTCCTCTATCTTGTTAATTTTCTGAAATATATTTTTCTTTGCTGAAGAAAAGTAAGCCTATCCTTTGATGCCATAGTTGTAAGCCTATCCTTTGATAATTATTTATTCCCTGGGTGTCTCCCATGTATATGTGAAATATACTTTATAATAAAGTGTTTTTCTCTTGTTAACCTGTGTTTTTTCATTAGGGTCTATGAGTAGAATAAACAACTTTCTTTTTGCTCTCCTAACAAAGCGATGAACATAGAAGACTTTTAAGATCAATTGCATGGGAGATTTTCCCTACATACTGAACAAGGAATTAACTTTGTAGCAAACACAAGCTGAGGGTCCTCTAATTCAATTTCAACACCATACACTTGGAGATAGCATCAGAGTCCATAGGTTGAGAACTCAGTTCCCAAGACTGACTACCTTTGGAGTACCTCTTTCCTGGGTTCCCAAACTTTTGACCAATTGGCTTCACATTGGAATTCTCACGACCTCCTCTTTGGGGTTGATTGACTTGTTAGAGAGGCTCACACAACTCAAGGAAATGCATAATTTACTTTTTTGTTATGAAAGATATAAAGGATAAAGGAAGGAGTGCAGAGCTTTCGTGATCTCTCCTGGAACCACCCTCTAGATACTTCAACACATTTAGCTCTTCCTTGTCCTTTTGACATTTTATGGAGGATGTTTTAAGTCAGTATGATTGATTAAATCATTAGCCATTAGGCATCAACTCAACCTTCATCCCCTCTTCCCTTCCCTCTAATTGTGCCTTCATACTTTCAGTGACCAGTCCCACAGTGAAGCTACCTGGATGCTTCCAGTCATCAATCAACTCATTATCACACAGAAAGAGGTCACTTTGGAGATTCTGATGATTTTAGGAATTGTATGCCAGGAAATGGAATCAAAGAACAAAAATATATTTTACAATATTATGGGTTCCTAGCTAAGAAGTCAGAAGCGTAGAGAACAAATTATTTTTTTCTCCCCTCTTACACTTAGCAAAGAATGAAGGGTAGTCTCTGGCTACTCGACAGCTAGAAAATGAGTTGCTCAGTCCAATAACCTAAAGGAATTCAATTCTTCCAACAATTACATGAACTTGAAAATTCAGTGAGAATGGCTCACATCATGAAGTCCCAAAGCAACAAATGCTGATGTGGATGCAGAGAGAAAGGAACACTCACTCATACACTGAATGGGATAACAAACTAGTTGAACTTTTATGGAAGTTAGTAAGTAGTTTGGAGATTCCTCAAAGAACTTAAAGCACATTCTAAATTGAAACTGGTTGGTCAGCATTTTTGTGCTCCTATGGAAGCAAAACTCAGTGAAATTCAAGAGGGTGGGAAGGGGGACAGGGTAAAGTCTCACCCAAGAGGTACGTTGGGCAGGTACACTGCACACTTTCTGGGTGAGGGGCAGGACTAAAAGTTTGACTTAAAATACATAGAAGATCTATGCAACCAAAAAGTGTGTACCCTTGTAATATTCTGTAACTAAAATAATAATAATAAAATAAAACAATTCAGGAGAATAGACACTAAAAAAATAACTCACTTATCTTCTGCCATCTACGCTTACTTTTTCCACTAGACCATATTCTCAGGTGATGAAATAGATAAGAGTGTGAATTAAAAGGACTATACCTGGACTTTCTTGCTTAGTGTTCATCTTAAGGGTGTTTGTTGCCATACATACCTGGCCTCTTTATCACAAGGTAAGAAAAACAGAAGGGACATTTGAATTTAAAGGCAAGGAGAATGGGCCACAGGCAGCTTGCTGGGTTTAATTATGTCATTAGCCACTTAGGCCTGATTCTTGCCAAAATAGAGGAAATTTACATGGGATTCAGCTTAGTTCAAATTAGACAAGGCTCAAAAAACATCATTACTACAGCATGCTGTTGCCTTCATTACTTTTTTGTTATAATTGTTGTTCATAAGTCTTCCCCAAGACAATTGTTTGACAGTCTGCATTCAAATACTTAATCTACTGCCTACGAGCAACGTAGCTATGAGAAATTTTCATATTTTTTACCGGAATTTCCACAACTCATAAATTATCATTTACCTATTTAACCTACTTCATAGAATTTAGATGACAAAATGCATGTCAAAGAGTCTCACTAACACAAAAAACTAAATATTAAAACCTACAAATGCAGGGTCAATGTACAATTGATTTAAACCTCGATTGCCTTAATACAATTATTGGATTCTGGCTTGGGGCCTGACAAGGAAATATACAGCTGTTAAAGTAAATTTTAGAAAATATTTTCTAAAAATCAAAAGTGATAGGTAAAGGAAACTAATAATGGGTATGTTAAATCATCCGAAATAAGTGTTAAACAAATCACAGCATATTACAATAGATGCTCGAAAAGTTAAACATAAATTGAAACACTGTCAATACTGCCTATTACTATAAAATATCCTTGGGGCATACATTCCCATGTCAAAATTATTTGTACTAAGAATATTGTCATGTTATTATGTTATACAGAAAATTTTGAGAGAATAAGACATTTTAGTGAATAAATTAACAATAAGATTGTCTTTATAAGTTTATCTATAGTTCATACATACAAGATTTATTTCTATGATGACTTTATAATCTGTGCTATAGTTTCTCCCATGTTCAAGCAGAATTAAAGAAGAGAGTCAAAGTGCTAGCAACGTGTTGGGTTTAGCATCCCTATTTTAATGATTGAACATAATAACATACATACTGCAAACTCAGAACTTAACCTGTAGAGGAATTACAGCTAATTAAGAGTGATCTCCTATATCTACTGATTATAGAAAATGACTTTTTGTTCTAGGAGCTCACTTCACTGTTCAACTATTATTCCAATGCATTCTGCCACTATTTCACCCTTTCCAGCTGTAACTGTTTCGAGAACATGTTGGGGGTTATGACCCTCTTCAAACTTTGTCACATTCACTTCAATTTTTAAGGCCTTAGTTTCTTTACTGGTAAAATTAAGATAACGATTGTATTACTTCATTGGGCTATTAATAAAATTCAATCACTTAATATGTGGAGTATATGGCATAATGCCTGGCATAAAGCAAGAAATTAAATAAGTGTAATTTTATTCAAGACACACACAGGCATCGCTCTCAATTAACTGAGGTATCCCTTCTATTTCTATAATCTAGAAATCAAACACATTTCCTCGTGTTGACCAACTTCTTATGATTAATGAATCGAATCCAGCAACTGAATGAAGTGAAGGAGGGAAACAGAGCAGTGGGCTGAGAATGAGTACTGACAAAGTATACCTCGGTTAGAATTATAAAGAAATAATAATTTTAAATAAAATGATCTCTTTCAGAAGACAACAATAATGCGTTTTCATGCTTTAGGTTTAATTTTAATTCTTCATGCGTTTACACACTGTTGGCTTTTTTTTTTTTAACTTCATGAAACACCTTCAACAAAGAATAGAAAAACATCAATCACACAGCTATGGCAGTACAAGCTACACTTTGAAGGTTGAAAGCACTCTGCATACGTAAGAATTATTTTTATTTAATCACAAAAATCTTTGAGAATATTCTGGATTTTTTTGTTTAATTTCATATCATGTTAGTGGTTTATACTGTCAGAGATATGTACATTGCATCTTTTCAGCTATAAATAAATGTACAAATATAATAAAACTCCCTAAAATCTACAGATGAGAACCAAAAGATTGGATAAGAAACACTAAATAGAGCTCCCTGTAGTTACTTTGTACTGGGTATAAAGGATAAAAATTAATAATTTTTGGGAGACTTACTCATATCCAAATTAAATGACTTGACTATGCTTAATATTTTGTTGATTCGTTGATATTACCTTTGGAAAAAATATTGATGATTATAAGCAGTTTATTAATCTTTACACACCTTTCCTTTTTTATTTTTTATTTTATTTTTTTATTTTTTATTAAATCATAACCGTGTACTATAATACAATCATGAGGTACAACGTGCTGGTGTCATATATAGTCTGAAATATTTTCACCAAACTGGTTAACATAGCCTTCATGGCATTTTCTTAACTATTGTGTTCAAAACCCTTATACTCTACACTTAGTAAACTTCACCTGAACCCTTCCAAGATACACCCTAGGTGTGGATCCACCGATCACTCTCCCTCCACCCTTTCTCCCCCTCCCTTCCCCTTCCTTACCCCCTTCCCATATTCTTGCACTGAGATTGGGTTATAGCCTTCATATGAAAGCTATAAATTAGTTTCATATTAGGGCTGAGTACATTGGGTACTTTTCTTCCATTCATAGGATACCTTGCTAAGAAGATTATTTTCCAGCTCCATTCATGTAAACATGAAAGAGGTATAGTCTCCATCTTTCTTTACAGCTGCATAATATTCCATGGTGTACAAATACCATAATTTATTAATCCATTCATGAGTCAACGGGCACTTGGGTTTTTTCCGTGACTTAGCAATTGTGAATTGGGCTGCAATAAACATTCTGATACAAATATCTTTGTTTTAATGCAATTTTTGGTCTTCTGGATATGTACACACCTTTCTTAAAACGTCTGTGCATAAATGAAATATAGGAAAGAGAAATAACGAATTTGCATGTTACTAGGGTAAAGGTATTCGCTCTCAGTGAGCAAACTAAAAATTCATAAAATCTCTGATTACACCTTGCCACTTAAACACAAACTAACACACATTGTATATATTTAAACCCATATATTATTAATAATTTATCAATTTTAGGTAAAATGACTGCCAAAAGAGATACAGGTTATCCAATTTTTTCATACTTAATGATTCACAATTTTATTTCAATTCTATGACTTGTGCAAACTATTCTTGTCTTTTGCTGTGAGTCTTTAAATTTAAAATGCATTTTTAACTTCAAGTTAGAAAGTGTAGATGGGTAGATAGATAGACATAAAAAAAATAAAGCTCAGATGTCTTTCCCAAATGCACACACGTTCTAGTAATGTTTGAGTTAAACCAAATGAAGAAGTTGGTGTCTGCCATTTCTGCTCCATCTTTCTGATACTGAAATCTACACTATGACTTCTAAAAGCGCTCCTGCTGTCAGGTTTTTATTTCATTTGCCTCTCAGAACTTCAATCCATTAATAAGATTTTTAAATCTTGACATCATGGCACAAGTTTATACTGACCTTCTAGTCTTCATTTTTCAGGACCAAGCCCTGGAAGCTCATGTTCCAGCAGCAGTAGTATTGAGACGGAATGAAGTCAACATTCTAAAGGTCTTTATAAAGAAATCTCCAGAAGAAGGGGTACTGCTATTCCCAAGTAGAGATGTCCTTTCATATGACAATGCTTGCAGCAATGGCAAATAAGGGAAAGAAGATTCTAGAACACTTGGTTCACTTTTTCCAATTAGGATATGGCAACAAGCTAAGCAGCATTTCGGCAGTAACCAGAATCATTTGTTTTTAGTCACAACCCAATTCTTTCCAATTACTCTCCTGTGTGGGTTGAACTTCCCCCCACCCCCAACTCTTCACCCAAATTTGGGCTTAACTTTAAGCTAGTTAGACTGCAGGTTATCTTACTATCACTTCAGGACTGCTGAATAGCATGCAGAGAGGCCCTCCCTGGCCTATGTTCCAGTTGGTGGAAACCCAGCTGTGTTCTGGGCTCAGCTGGTTGTGAGACAGCAGCAACGTAACCTCATTTCAACTGTTTCTTCTCTTCCTCTCAAAATAACTTGGGGACCAGCACAGGTTTTATTGCAAACAATCAACTTGATATCTTTTTTCTCTATTTTATATATATCAAAGGTAGAATTGTCTATGATTTAACCTATTTTCTCTATTATGTGTATCATATGTTTTATATTATATTAATAATTGCTATTATTTCTGTTAAATGCATGCCTATATTGAGTAGTTTGTTATGCATTTCCCTCTAAAATCATTCTTACATGCTTAATATTGGACCTATATATCCTCCCAAATTAAGAAAATAAATGCCCCACTTAAACAAAATTGCCCATAACTAAAGAAAAAAGATAGTTTCTTCTCATTGATTTTAATTACAAATAGCTTCTTCCCTATAAATCAGTTTACAATTTGAGAATGACATTAACTTTATTATGCTATATCATTATAAAAGTGATTCCTGCTGATCGTAAGTTTAATTTCAATCATAGGAATAATATTTATAGCGTCATATCTGCCTTCTTGATTTACATTTGAAAGCATCTTTCAAATGCTTTCCTGATATTTTCTTACTTTCTATTTTTAATACAATTTACATTATTTTTAATGTCACCATATTTTCTGCAAACCTCAATACTGACTTGAAAAAAATGTTAATGTCTCCATCTTTCTTTAAGGCTGCATTACCTTTTTCATGTTTACATAGACGGAGCTGGAACATATTCTTCTTAGTAAAGTATCTCAAGAATGGAAGAAAAAGTATCCAATGTACTCAGCCCTACTATGAAACTAATTTATAGCTTTCACATGAAAGCTATAACCCAGTTATAACCTAAGAATAGGGGGAAGGGAGAGAGAGAGGGGAGGGAGGGGGAGGATGGACGGAGGGAGGGTGATTGGTGGGATTACACCTGCGGTTCATCTTACAAGGGTACATGTGAAATTTAGTAAATGTAGAATATAAATGTCTTAACACAATAACTAAGAAAATTCCAGGAAGGCTATGTTAACCAGCGTGATGAAAATGTGTCAAACATTCTATAAAACCAGTGTATGGTGCCCCATGATCGCATTAATGTACACAGCTATGATTTAATAATAAAAAAAGAAAAGAAAAATGTAATTTTATGATACTTTAATAATACTTGTTTCTCACCTTTATGTACCTCTTAATTTACTAATGTTAGAAATTTTAAAATTACAGCACTCATGTAACTTTATGAAGTAAAATATTTTGGATACTTACCTCCCAAATCCTGCCTTAGGTACATCAAAATGTTGGTAAGACCTTGGATTTTTGTTTACAGCTCAAAAAGTACAAATAAAACAAGATAATAATTAAAAATTATAATTATTATTTGGGATTGCTTTATTCATCTGTTTATAATATTGCATTTGTTCTGTAATTATATTTACTATATTTATTTTTGTGGTGAATAACTTTTGTGCTGGTTTTTAAACATATTTTAACAAAACTTTACTATTTGTTGATTCTTGTCTTGATCAATTGCTCAGTTAATCAGTATAACTCAGAATTAAGTAGATTTTTGTTTTAAATGTCAGTAGTCTTTCAGGTTTGTTTAAAATATTTTAGAAGATCTTCTAAATTATCAGCACATAATTAGTTTTGGGGCTATAAGATTTTCACATCTACTTTAAAAAATGTTCAGTGATTCACTCATTTATTCAAAAAATGTGAAATTTTGTAACACATTAGGCAGTATTCCAAAAGATGGAAATATAGCAACAGTCTGGGAGGGAGGGTAAGAATGAATTAAGAAAGAGTAACTCCAAATAAGTAAAATAACCACAAAATATGTTGGGTGTTAATTAGAAAAAAAGAAAGGATAATAGAGAAAACTTAAATGATCAGGAATGCAGCATTTAAGTGATAGCTTAAAGAATGAAAAGGGAACAGCTATAGGATGAATTATGAAAATGGAGTTTCAGGCAGAGAAAGAGCCCACCCAGTGCTTTGGCACTTCCTACACTGTATCGGGAGATGAAATACTGTAATGCTGGACAGTTTAACTGTGGCTGAGCATCAAAAGAGTGATCACAGTGGATAATATGAATTTTTTCTTGTGCCTAGAGAAACTATAGGTTTTAAGCTCAGATATTATACACACACACACATATATAGTTTGTTTGAGACAGAGTCTCACTCTGTCACCCTGGGTAGAGTGTAATGGTGTCATAACTCACAGCAACAGAAAACTCTTGGGTTTGAGCAATCCTCTTGCTTCAGCTTTCCCTGTAGATGGGACTACATGCAGGCACCACTATGCCTGGCTAGTTTTTCTCTTTTTTTAGTAGAAACAAGATTTCACTCTTGCTCAGGCTGGTCTCCAACTCCTGAGCTCAAGCAATCTACACATCTTGGCCTCCCAGAGTTCTAGGATTATGGGTGTGAGCCACCATGCCCAGCCTCAAAGAGATATTGATTTATGTCATATATATATATTTTTTTTTTAATTGAGACAGACTATTGTGTGGGAGAATTCATTAGAGAAGACAAATGCTTAAATAGCAAGACCATACCAATTGCCTTTTCTCTGTCTACTGCATAGGTGATGATGTAGAAACAAAGGGAGATGGACAAAAGCTAAAGGCCCTAGCTTTTTTTTTTTTTGGTTTTTGGCCAGGGCTACGTTTGAACCCGCCACCTCCGGCATATGGGACCGGTGCCCTACTCCTTGAGCCACAGGCGCTGCCCCCAAGGCCCTAGCTTTTTTGAAAGTCTGTTTTCAAAGTAGTTTCCATAAGGCTTTCTTAGAAATGAGTCATATAGACTGAAGCAAAGGGAAAAATCAAAGTTAAAAACACAGTCTCATTTAATCAACCAGAAAATAATGACCCATTATTGAAAGATTGCAGAATGATTAGTGGATAAATCAACTTGCATTTGAAAAATTGGACTGGCTTACTTCCATTAGCATGGTCTTCAATTCATATTCGGGGGCTAGAATTCTTAAGTAGAATGATCCATTCCTAAAATGAGTAGGCCAGACCAGAAGATGCTGATGTGACATGTCTTCATATCTTCCCCTCTATCTCTACTGTTTTATAACTAGGAGGCTAATCCATGATTGTCTTTAGAGATATTTGGAGGGATATTTGGAATATACATTTTTAAAAATTTGTCTGATATTTAATTCTTTCCATTTCTGTGATTAGGTGTCGTGCATTGGGTCTAGGTAGCTTTCTTCATTTTGATGTAAAATCTATCAATGGCTATTATAAAAATAATTTAAAGTATTGGGCAGCGCCTGTGGCTCAGCGGGTAGGGCGCCGGTCCCATATGCCGGAGGTGGTGGGTTCAAACCCAGCCCCAGCCAAAAAAAAAAAAAAAAAAGAAAAAAAATAATTTAAAGCATGTGGTTGACACTGTTACCTAGTTTCAATGTTGATGAAGATATATATATATATATTTTACATATTTTTTAAATATTTCAGGAATCTTTTGGAGTGGATAGAGACTTAAAAATTAGTTCTTAGCCTGCCATCTATTTATAAGTCCTAAATATCCATTAATTGAATTTATTTGCCAAATAATACTATGTTGTTAATTTCTAGGACATGCGTAAGAATAGGGATTTAAGCAGGGATTAGGCCATGTGACTATTAACTACATTTGCCATGCCATTTATTCGAAAATGCCCAATCTGAAATATGAGTCCTAGAGTTAATTATGAGTAGCAGATCGGAAGTTACAGTAGACATTAGAAAGCTTTTCTTTAATAAACTTATTAAATTTTAGTTACAAAATATCTTTATCAGCAGGGTGCTATACAGATTGAACTCATTTTAGAATTTAATAAAATAAGTCCATGGAAAGAATTGTCTTCATTAAAATATGTTTTATAAATAGGTTTAATTAACCTAATTTCAAATAAAGGCTCAGAATTAAAATAGAATCACAAAAGAAAATTTGAGAATATTTTCAAAAATTAGATATTTAATCTTTGCCCTCACAAAATAAGACTCACATAGCTGAATAACAACAACAAAAGCTCAAGCAAACAAATAAAAATTATTTTCCCATTTCAGGGATGATTATTCATCCTGACCCACGATGGGTATTGTGACTGGCATATATGATATGAACAACAACTTTGCTTCAGGAAAAAAAAAACAGATTGAAAAATAAAAAGTTGGCTTTAGCTCAAGGTAAACTATAAAATTCAATTTTTGGAGTATTAACCTTTCTAACTAATCAGAATCATCAGAATAATCCATTTTACACAAAGGAAACTAAAATCTATTGAGTGCCAAATTCCACGCTATGGAATTTATATATATTATCTCATTTACTCTGCTTAGTAACCTATTGTTAATCTTTATTATGCAAGATGTGAATGATATACAGAAAGACTGATTAATTAATGCCATTAACATTTAATACAGTTTCAGTATGACACAGCCCATTTTGTTTCATAACATCAAATTGCCTTACCTATGACTAAAAATGCAGCACTGAATGATGATGATGTCATGCTCTCATGTGTATATTTCACAAAGTTGTTTGTCTTAATACCATTTATTCATTTATTTTTATTTTTACATACACATGTGTTTATTAGGTTTCATTTTTTTGCCTTCACAAAATTAAAAAGGCTCAAAGTTTAATAACAGTAACAATGTTTAAGATAAGGACTAGAAACAAAAATAAAGAACAAATGAACATAAAAAAGGAATCAGACAATTGCTACATCAAAATATTAAGCAATAATAATAATGGAAAGAAAATAACATTCACATTGTCAAATAAGAGTATGTCTATTATGGAATGCTTTGACTCTGAGATTCAGTATGGAGTCATCAGTTAACTTCTTATTGTTATTTCTTTAAGTCTCAAAAAATAGACAACTAATATTTATAAATAAAATATTACATACATAGCTACCATGGCAAAATGTGATCTTGAAGATAAATTATATAACAATAAATTGAAGCATAGTTACTAAATCAATTAATCCATATATTAATAAATTGATTTTCTTATTAAACTAGAAGTGGCAAAGAATACTGAGATGATTTCATGAACTTAAATTTCTTGATTTTAAGGTAACATTGACAATACTTTGCCATATTTTTGTATTTTAGAAAAGATATGCTTCTCACAAAGGTCAGTCAGCAACTAAATTCAAGTTACATTTAATTCTTTTTTAAAAAAATAGTAAGTCACAGCATTTTCAATAACTGTTTTCATGAAAAATTGCCCATGAATTTTTGTACTATATTTTTATGTCTATGTTTTAGCTTGTCTTAACCTTTATGAAATGCAGTATTTCAGTATTAACATAAATGTATTGCAATTATATAAGTTTAATTTAAGTTCCATAAAAGAAAGGCCAATTTAATTCTGAAAAGGATAATAGAAAAACAATTTAAGAGATGGGAAAAAAAGTAATGTCATTCAATACTAATGCATAAAGTGAACAAATGAGTATTTGTTCTTTAGTATGCTGTAACAATACATATTATTTTTCCTAAGAATCTGTACACCGATGTAGGTTGAAATATTGGCAAAACTAAGGACTGTGAGTTAAATCTGCCACTGATTTTTATAAATAAAGTTTTATTGGAACAGTCATGCCCGTTTGTCTAAATATTTTGTATGGCCATTTTAGCTAACTGTGGCAGAGACAAGTAGTTGTGGCAGATACCATATGGCCCAACAAGCCTGAAATATTTACTGACTGGTCCTTTAGAAAAAAAGTTTACAGACTTATTGATGCAGGTTTGTATTTTGTTTTGTTTTTACCTCAAACTTTTGCTACTTTTATCACTTAATAACAGCTTAAAATAATAACAAAATCAATTAGATGCCTCTCATGTGCCCTCATTACAAATACATGCCTAGGACAGATGTCAATTTTATATAATGAAAAATTGTTTTACCATTGAAGATACTTGAACTAGCCAAATTAGGTTTATTGTAACTGTGCTGAATTACTTAATTTACAAATATTTTTTAGAAATACTGTTATTTTCTTGAGCTTATGCAACTTTTTTAATCAAATAAGTGTTGCTATGGCAGCTAAGCTTGTACTTATTTGTTTCCATAGTTACTGGTAATACAATATTAATTTATGATTTAAATTGAAACTCTTCTCAAAGGTTTCCATCCACCTATAAGAAAATTATATATTGCATATATATGTTTAATAAACAAAATTAGTGATTCTTAATCAGATAACAACTTTTATTGCCATATAGCTATCACTGCAAAAATAATTTTAATTGTGAAATATTTCTAGAAGTAAGGATATGATATAATTGAATCATTAATAGGCACCTATATGAAATTGTGACCATTTCATCTTGGGCATAGATGAAACAGAGAAGCATCTTTCTATAAGTTCTAGTTAAAAATCAGCCTCGGAATTTTAAACTGTTAGGAAATATCCTTTAAAAAAATAGATCGGCAAATTTTAAATTATAAAATCAACTTGTAAAGATTGCAATAAAACCTCTTGCTGACACCAATTTTTAATTTTATTCCACAAACATTAATGGAATATCTAATCCGCAAAAATCATTAAGTATGCACAATAAAAGAGTCAGTTTAATTACCAATTGTTTAAAAACCAAAAGGAAGGAACGAACATATAATGGTAAAACAGAAATAATACATTGTGATGCCAATTAAGTGGCAGGCATCCAACTCATTTCCAATCTAAGACGCCCAGACTCCTCATAAATTATTTTTAACGCTGTTGATAACTTAGTATAAAACACAAATTCTATTTAACATGGTAAACAACTCAATATTGTCCCAACTCCTACATTAAAAGGCTAGAAACTTGCTTAATTTTACCTGTGATTATCCATCACCATAAAATTACAAATGGAATTCAGATTTAGTAAAGCTCTTGTTTTTCTGTCTTGCTCTGGACAGGTGTCCAAATTCCTAGCCTAGATTTTGACCCTTTCCCTGAAATTGCTCTGGCGCCCGAATGAAGCAACGTGTGGAGGACGGGGCAGGGGCGGTGTTTTCTGACCCTCACTGCCCCTTTCCGAAGCATATTCCTCTTTGTGACTGTATTTCAAGCAGGGGCCACTTTCTTTCCTCAAGAAAGAAGAAAGAAGTTCTATTTTGAAAATAGCAGCCCGCAACTCCGCTGTTTGTTGTGTTATGGCGCCATCGCTGCCACCTTCATGTGGGCAGGAGTGAAGTTCAAGGGCCCCGGTACAGTCAGCAGTGCTTCTGATCCCTGAGCCTCCAGTGTTCCGTCAGTCTGCCCTAGCCTTCTCAGCGCAGTTCTCTACGATAATGGGATTGCCTTCTCCCATCATGTATACGCTTTTCTCATGAGGACCCTGTAAGTCTTACTTTTTTACTTCTACTATTAGTAACTCTCTTGTTAAACTTGCAATTTTTTGTAACTCCTGGTATTATGGACTGAATGTGTCTCCCCCTAAATTCATATGTTGAAATCCTAATTCCCAGTGTGACAAAATTAGAAGGTGGGAGGTCAGTGGTGGTGGTTCATGCCTGTAATACTAACACTCTGGGAGGCTGAGAGGGGAGGATTGCTTTGCCGCGCCCACGGCATATAGCCGTAGTGAGGCAGTGCTGTCCGCGTTATAGAACGACGGGAAGGTGGTTTGTGCTCCCCGGAGCTTTGCCCCCAGCGCCCCCAGTATGCACAGCATCAGAAATGTTGCCTAGCATACTCAGTTACCCGCTTAAGTTTAAAGATTGTGGCGTCTACTCATGTGTTTGTCATCCTGTACCAGAAGTCTGTTTGTTCTGATAAATTGTCAATATGTACTTTCCTAAGAATGAGCACAATGCACTACTAATCCAGATAGAGCACAGCCTTGTGAGCTACTAAACTCAGTGGCACCAACAATGAACACATAAAGATGTTTTCCCACCAGTGAGCTAAGACGATAAGCCCAAGGACATGAAATACAAATTATCTACATAAGTTACAAAGTCACTGAAACACATCCACCCACCATAAAGTCCTGTTCAGAACATCTTGTTTCACCAATTGTCACGCATAATAAAAATCAATAGGAAAAATAATACTTGTCAAGGAATTTACTCTAAATCAAAATTATAATTATCAATAACAATAAGATCAAATAGTAAATGTAGAATTAGTCAAGCATTAACGTAAAGAAGATGTCAAGCTGTTCTAAAAAGATAATAAGAAACTGAGATAGGAGGAAGCGGGCAGAGTTGACTAATAACCGCCACCCTCCGGAAGCGGAACGTTAAAACATAACAATGCATGATAAATCACACTTGTAAACGCAAAGATAACCCGCACACGTAAGCAAAAAGATTGCATTATGTAAGCTCTGTAAAAATGTATAAATACCAACATGTGTACCCAATAAATTCACAGCTGCATACTCCACCCGTGGTGTGCCAGACTGTCTTTCCTGCGCCGACCTCTCAACTTTCCTCGTTCCTTCTCCCTGCACTCCCTCGGACTGAAGGCCACCGACAGGGCGGTCCGTAGCATTGCTTGAACTCAGGAGTTCAAAACCAGCCTGAGCAAGAGTGAGACCACTTCTCTCCAAAAAATAAAAAACCTGATGCAGGATGATCACTTGAGCCCAAGAGCTTGAGATTTCCATGAACTACGAAGCCATGGCCGGCTACTTCACTCTACTCGGGATGCCAGTGTAAGACTGTGTTGCAAAATAAATAAAATAAAATAAAGTAGAGCCTCCAGGAGGTGATAACTCATGAGGATGAGGACAAAGCCCTGATGAGGAGGATTAGTGCTTGGCTATGCCAGCACCCTGATCTAGGACTTCTGCCCTCCAGAAATGTGAGAAATAATTCTGATTTTTATAAGCCTTTCGGTCTATGATCCTTTGTTACAGCAGTCTGAACTGGCTGAGACACCCATCTGTCACAATTTGGCAAAAGTTCCATTTAGGGCAGAACTGAGAAATAATTCAACTGCCACATTAAAAATTAAAGAATTCAAACAAAATTCCTAGAGAAGTTAACAAAGATCAATTTTTTTCTGTTTTAAAAGGATACCTTTCTTGTATGCTTTTCTCATTTGGGGAAGTAGTACACATCTGCTGTCTTAGTCTTCATCGTGTCACATGTTGCTGTTGCTGATACTCTCAGATTATCTTATATGAATATCCTCTGCACGAGGGTTCTAAGCCTTATGTGGGCTCTATGTTTAGCATCTAATACTTTGCAATTTTTCACCCCCCACACACATACCCCATAGTGACTGGTTCAGTGGTGGAAGTTAGTGTTAAAGCTATCAGTGCAAGGTGGATGTGTTGGTCTTTAGCAGGAAGAGAAAGTGTCCTTCTGTGACACTTTTGAACCCAGAAGGCCATGAGCATTGAATTGCTTAGAGCCCCACACAAAGTGAAAGAAAGAATACATCACAGGGAACGGCACTTAGGGAACCACTGAAATTGTGTTCTGATGATACAGTTTGAATCCTGAATGTAAACTTGTTCTAAATACAGATGTTCCCACTTTTCAATCAATAATTTTTTTTCTGCTTAATCCTGTTATCACTAGATTATATTATTTTAAATTGAAAGATTTAAAGGAAGATATTAAGGAATAACTTTTATCCCTGTTTGACAGTCACTGGAATCCCCTCCAGCATTCCATTATAAGAAGTGTGTGTGTTTATGTGTGCATGTGTGTGTGTGGGGGCTATTTATGGTATAAGCTAATGTCTATAAGTAGTTAATACTCATACCATGATGAATTTTGAGCTACCCTTGGCCCGGCTGGCCTGCCTGGGGTGCTACGGCTCTGCTCCAGCAGCACCACCTGTAGCTATCAGTGACACATGTGGCCTGTCCTACCCTCTGGGACTGCCACTCTTGTGGGGAGACATGCTTCTTGGGGTCCCAGATTCTGTCTTTCCAGCTGAGGGAAGATGTGCCATTTTGTTCCCCAGGTCTTCTCCTGGATGGGTAGGGGGAAGTGGCTAGGGTCAGACAACAGAGGGGCAGAGACCAGGAACCACATTATGGCTAAGGACTGTTCCCCACTGAGAACACATATTGGGGAAACCTTAGAGACCTTAAAGGAAGCTGAGCTTTTTATTACATAATTAAAATCACAAATTGAGACCCCGCTGTGGGTTCTTTACCAAGGTTTAGGGAAGACCAGAGTATGATGAGTTTATTATGTAACTCCAACCTATCAATTACTCCAAAAGGTAAGGTGACAATCCTACAGGACAAAGTGAGTAGCATGAAAAAGATGGTGTGCTCAGATTTGGGGTCTCTTCTCATTTAGGGGGAAGTGTCCATCTCACTCTTTGAGGTATATATTTTTTGTAGTTTACTTTGTTCTTTAATAAATATCTGCATATATGCAATTGTGATGGCTTTGTATTTGTGACCACACCATCATCAGCTAGGTCCCAGTGCTTATTCTTTGGCCCTGGGAGCCAACAACCCGGAAACATCCTCCTCCAGACAGACTTAGCATCCTTGTTGCATCATTGAACTCAGACCTGATCAATGCATGATCAGGGCATGATCAATTCTCGGGAATCAACAAAGGCCATCCTAAACCCAAAACATTAATCTTCATTCCTGACTGGTTTCCTAAACTCTCATACAACTTATGCAGAGCATTTGAATTTAATGGGGAAAAATCCTAGTTTCTGGTCTAGCATGTAAGTTGCTTATTATTTGTCACTCCATCATAACAAATAAAAAGATGAATAAACTAAAAAAATCAATAGCTCTTCTTAGATTCGGCAGAGTAGTAAGGTTACAGGGTAAATAACTGACTCCAATAATGGAGAGACAGGCAAGCAGATACAGAGGAGAATTACCACTTACATGAGAAGATAACTTAGATCAGAAATTTCTGCAGGAAGCAGAGGCAGGGTAGAAAAATCAGAACTGTAATAGACAAAATGTTGGAGGCGGAGTGCCACCAACTCTGAGAGTTAAAACTCTAGGAGGCTGTGTAATCAGGAGGTCCCTATATATTTTTTTTCTTTTCCTTTCTTTTTTGTTGTTTTGTTTTAAATTTTGTCTTCGGGAGTGTGACCTAGTCTTCACAGTACATTTGACCCCTAATTATAGAACACTAGAACACTTTCTCCTGACAACTTCCCAATGTTAAAGACCTTGTTCTGCAGTTTCTTTGAACCCAAATTGATCATGTCCACCTATCAACAAAATGTTCTAGGCATACTACCAGGCTAATAACAAAGTTTGAAGAGACTGACAAGATTCAGAACCAAGGTCAGGTATAAGTAGGAATGTTTGAATTATCAGACCAAGAGTATAAAAAAAATAAATAAATATGAACATGCCCAAGAACGTTAATGAGAAAAATGGATAATATGCAAGAACAGAAGAATAATGTAAGCAGAGAGATAAAAATTCTAAATAAGAGTTAAAAATAAGGCTAGAAATCAAAGACATTCTAATAGAAGTGAATAAGGTCTTTCATGGACTCATAAATAGACTGGACATGGAAGAGGAAAGAATCTCTGAGCTTGAAGATATGAAAATAGAATCTTTCAAAACTAAATATCAACGAGGAAAAATGCTGAAACATTTGCAGAAAAATACGAGCATAAATATTCAAAAATGATGAGATAACAAAAGGTATTTCATAAACATAGAGAATATCTGAAGGAGAAAAAACAGTAAAATGTGCAGAAGAACTATTTGAAGGACTAGTAACTTCAGATTTTCCCAAATTAGTGTCCCAATTTAGATTCTAAACCACAGATTCAGGAAAATTACAGTCTAACATAAAAGAAGCTAAAAAGCAGAAAAACTACAGTTAAGCATATTTCAAATTGTAGATAATCAAAGATAAAGAAAAATAAGACTGTGAAAGAAGTTCACACTTACTGATAGGTGAGCATAGATAAGATTTATATCCCATTTTTTCTCAAGCAGCACAGAAGCAAAAAGACAGTAGAATAAAATATTTGGAGAATTGAGAGAGAATAAAAGAGAGAAGACAAAACAGCAAGTTAGAATTCTATAGCCTACAAAATTATAATTCAAAGATGAAGGAAGAATGAAGATTTCTTCAGATAAACAAAACTCAAGGGCATTTCTTGTCAGCATATATGCCTTTCAAGAAATGTTAAACATACCTTCATATTAACTCATAATAAAAAATTAATAATAAAATTCCGTTTTTTTAACAAAAAAGAAAAGGAAGAAGAAAGAAGTTGGGATGGAGAAATTCACACGTAACTCATGCAATGCCCTGGGTGAAGGGCACTTCTAACTTTGACTCAATCTGTATAAAAAGCAAATTATGTAAACGAAACGTGTATACCCCCATAATATTCTGAAATTTTAAAAATAAAAAAATGTTCAGAAAAAGGGAAAATTACGTAGGCCAGAAATGCATATCTACCTAAAAGAAAGGAGAGCATCAGTAAATAAATAAGTAAAGGTAAAATGAAATATTTCACCCTTCTTATCATTAAATGATGTAAAAGCTAAAAATTGTTTGAAATAAGAATAGAAATGATGTATTCAATTATTTATGACTATATATATTTATATCTACTTACATATGTGTAACATGTATTGCAACAATGATAAAACCAGGGAGAGGAGAGGAGAATGAGTAATATAGTGCTATGATAGGACTCATAGCACTTCTCATGGAGTGGCATTGTGTTATATGAAAGCTGGTTTCGATTAGTGGTAAATGAATATTGCAAACTCAGGAGAACCACTTACAATAGTAAAAAATGGTTGAGTTTGGTGGCTTGTGCTTATAATCCTGGCACTCTGGGAGACTGAGGTGTTGGTAGAATACTTGAGCTTAGGAGTAGCAGGAGTTCAAAAGCAGCCTGAGCAAGAGTGACACCTTATCTCTACAAAAAAAAAAAAAAAAAAACTAGCCTGAACACACCTATAATCCCAGATACTTGGGAGGTTGACCGCAGGAGTTTGAGTTTGATGTTTATTTTGATGATGCCATGGCCCCCCACCCAGGCTGACAGAGTGAGAGTTCGTTAAAAAAAAAAAAAAGGTAAAAAGTAAAGTATAATTCTGAGGAAAAAAAAACAAAATGCAAGTTTATAAAATACTCAGAACCACAAAAGGCAAAAATACACATAGAAAGCAAAATTAAGTACAAAGAAAAATAGCAACAAATATAAAATACTAACAAATATAGTAGCTGTTAATCCAACTATATCACTATTGACCTTAATTCTGACAATGTCTATTAATTGGCATAAATAGATTAATGGACAGACATTGTTGGAGATGATTAAAAACTATATGTTATCTGTAAGAAACCCACATTAAATATATACTGACACATATATATTAAAAATGAAGAGATGGAGAAAGATATACCACACTAACACTAATGAGAAGGAATTGGGAATAGCTATATTCATTTTGAACAAAGCTGACTTCAGAGCAAGAAAAGTTAAAAAAGATGTAGGAGCGTTACATAATGACAAAGAAGTCAAAACACCAAATAAGCATAAAAATTCTTACTGGGTATACACATTCAACAATAGATTGTCAAAACACCTGCAAGAGAAGTAAATGAATCCAAGTATTATAGTGAGATACTTTGACACCCTTCCATAAAAAATGTTCTGATATATAAGGTGGAAAATCAGATAGGACAAAATTTAAATCAATAGCACTAGTAATCAACAAGTGACATCTATATGCTACTTCTTCCAACAACAGATTACACTTTTTTCTTAAGTTCACAAAGAACATTTACCAAGATAGATCACAAGCATGATCCATAAAACACCCAAACAAATTTAAAAGAGTAGAAATTACTGGAAATATACAAAATACTCAGGACTAAGCAACTTATTTTTAAATAAAAATATGGCTCAAAGAAAAAATATAAGAACTTTTACAACTTATCAAAATTTGGGAGCTGCAGAGAAATCAGAGCATAGAGAAAAATGTATATCATTGATGGTATGTATTAGAAAAATGAAAGTTATTAAATAATCATCAAAGCTTCAACCTTAGTAAAGTAGAAAATTTCAGTAAATTAAATACAAAGAAATTGAAAAAAATGAAAATAAAGATTACAGCATAAATCAATGAAATTAAAAATAATAGAGAAAATCAGCAAAAACAAAAGCTAGAGCTAAAACAAGATAAATTTAAAAAGCCTCAATTACCTAATTAAGAATAAAAGAGAAGACGAGAATTCCTGATATCAGATAAAAAATGGATATCATTGTGGATCTGATAGACTTTGAAAAGATAATAAACAAATATTATAAACAAATCTATAGCCACATATCCCATAGCCTGAAGAAAATTGATAATTTTCTTGAAAGACACAATCCCAGCTCAGCACCAATTGCTCAGTGGTTAGGGCGCCAGCCACATACACCACGGCTGGGCCTGCTAAAAACAACAATGACAACTAAAACAACAACAAAATAGCTGGACGTTGTGGTAGGCGCCTATTGTCTCAGCTACTTGGGAGGCTGAGGCAAGAGAATCACTTAAGCCCAAGAATGTGAAGTTGCTGTGAGCTGTGACACCATGACACTCTACCAAGGACAGCATAGTGGGATGCTGTCTCAAAAAATAAATAAATAAATAAAAAAGAAAGACACAATCCTCCTAAATTATAACAAGAAATATATAATCACTTATAATTATTAAAGAAATTGAATCAATAATTAAGAGCTCTCCAAAAAAGAAAATAAAAAAAGAACTTTCCCAAACAGAAAACATTAGGTTAGTTGGATCCATTCTACTCTACCAAACACTTGAGAAGAAATTTCACCAATTCTATAAAATATTTTTATAAGCTAGAATCTCAGAGAACACTTCCTAACTCACTCTGTGAAGCCAGCATCATTTTAATGTCAAAGCCAGACAAAGGAATTACAAGAAAATAGAATTATATATCAGTATCACTCAAATATAAATGAAAATAGTAGCAAATTGAATCTAAACTTTTATAAAAATAATTTATACATCATTACCAAGTATAATTAATTTCAAGTATGTAAGGCTAATTCAGTATTCAATTAATGGAATCTATCACATCAACACAATAAAGAAGAAAAATCCCATGATGTTATCAATGGATACAGACAAAGTATTGTACAAGATTCAACACCCATTTCCGATCTTAAAACTCTTAGCAAACTAGGAATAGATAGGTAATTCCTCAAATTGGTAAAGAACATATACTAAAGACTTACAGCTGATACTATATTTAATTATGAAAAACACACTATGTTTTTCCACTAAAATCAGAAATAAAGCAAGAATGTCTCCTATCACCACTGCTTCATAACATCCTCAAAGTTCAGGATAATATGATAAGACAAGAAAAGTCATTATTAATAAAAAGTGCATAAAATGAAAAAGAACTAAAAAGTCTTTGTTTATAGATAAGATGATCACCTACGTAAAGAATTTTTTTGAAAATTTCAAAAAAAAAAATCCTCCTGGAAATAATATGTGATTATAGCAATGTCTGAGGATACAATTTTAATATACAAAAGTCAGGTTTTTCTTCATATACACCCACAATGAACAAATGGGATTTGGAATTAAAATCCTATTATCATTTACATTAGCACACAATGTAATTAAATGATAGGTCAAAAGAATGAAGTACTTAGATATAAATCTAATAAAATATGTAGAAAATTTACATAAAGAAAACTGTCTAGATTAGTCAAACTTACAGAGACAGAAAGAAGGATGGTAGTTGCCAGACAATGAAGAGGTGCAACGGGGAGTGCAGAGTTTTGGTTTTAGTTTAATGGGTACAGAGTTTTAGTTTTCCACTGAAGAAAATTCTGCAGATAGTGGTTAACAGTAATGCACACAATATGAATGTACTTAATGCCACTGAAGTGTACACTTATACATGATTAGAATAATATATTTTATGTTATGCATATTTTGTCACAATAAAAAAATCAGAACAAAAAAGAAAACTGTAAAATTCTGATAAAAGACAATGCATCTTAAATAAATAGAGAAATTTTCTATGTTTATGAAAAGGAAGAATCAAACCCTCAAGATACCATTTCTTCCCAACTTGAAGTTTGGATTTAATGCAACTCTAAGAAAAATTCCAGCAAATAATTGTGTGGATATTGACAACTGATACCTAATATTTGTATAGAGAAATAAATGACCCAGAAAAACAACTCAATATCAAAGAAGAAGAAAAAAGTCAGAGGACTGACATTATCCAACATCAAGACTTACTATGAAACTACAATAATCTAGACACTGTAGTGAAAGAGTAGAAAAATCAATGAAACAGAAGAGAGAGCCTAGAAATATATCTACATGAATATGGTCCTCTGATCTTTGAAAAAGTAAAAAAAGTAAATACAGAGTAGCAGAGATAATCTTTTCTTTATTTTTTTTATTTTATTTTTTTCAATAAATGGTTCTGGGACAACCTAACCAATATGGATGTTCATCTATTCCAAGACCTTACATTCTTCGCAAAAGGTAATTCAAAATTGATCATAGATCTAAATGTAAAACACAAAACTATAAAGCTAAAAGATTACAGAGGAAAACCTAGATGCCCAAGGCACAAGCCCTGGTATCTATACTGTAGATATCATTCAAATTAAAAACTTCTGTTCTGCAAAACACAATTCAAGAGAAAGAATAGTCACAGGCTGGGAGAAAATATTTGCAAAATTTACCAAAATATACAAAGAACTCTAAAATTCAACCATAATAAAATGAACAATGCTCTTTAAAAATAGACAGAAGACCTGAACAGACACTTCACCGAAGATGATGTACAGATGGTCAGTGAGCATACGAAAAGTTCCTCGACATCGTATTTCACTAAGGAATTGTGAATTTAAACAATGATGAATACCACTGCACATCTGTTAGCGTGGACGAAATAGAAAACTCTGACAACACCAACTGCTGGCAGGGATGTAGAGCAACAGTAGCAGAAATTGCTGGCTGGGATGCAGAATGGGACAGCCACTTTGGAAGACAGTTTGGCAGTTTCTTAAAAAGCTACATTTACTTTTGCTGTACAATCCAGCAATTGTGCTCCTTGGTGTTTATTCAAAGAAGTTTGAAATGTAAGCCCACACAAAAACCTGCACACAAATGTTTGTAGTAGCTTTATTCATAATTGCTAAAGCTTGGAAGCAATCAGATGCCCTTTAGCAGGTTACTGGTTAAATAAACTCTGGCACATCCAGACAATGGAATATTATTCAGTATGAAAAAAAAATGAACTATCAAGCTATAAAAAGATAGTGAAGACATTTAAAGGCATTGTTACTAATTTTTAAAGGCTACACAGTGTATGATCCCAACTATACGACATTTGACGTTGTAAGGAAAAACTATGGACACAATAAAAGAAATAAGACGGGAATTGGGGGATGGAGGGATGACCTGAGGACAGAGCTTTTTGATGGCAATGAAATTATTGTGTGTGATAATTCAATGGTAGATATATGTTATTTTGCATTTGTCAAAATTCATGAAATAGACATATTCAGTGAGAAGTCTAATATAAACTGTGGTCTTGAGATGATAGTGATACAGCAATGTACATTTATTGATGATAACAAATGAACCACTCTGGGGTGTGAATTTGATAGTTGCAACAGTTATCAGTATGTGGGGATATATGTGAACTCTATACACTTCCAATATTTCTATGTACCCAAACTTCTCAAAAATTAAAATTTATTAATTTAAAAATTTAGTAGGTAATATTTTTAAATTTATTTTTTGTCTTACTTCCTTACCAACTTCAGGTATTAAATATGGAATTATGGAAATAAGCACCTTCCCTATTGAAAATAATACCATTGTTTGATCCATACAAGACTTCTCATGTTTTATTTTCTCTCTTTACCCCAGTCACCAATGTAGAATTTCCTTATACAGCCATTACGGTGTGTTGTGTATATGTTTAAAACTATATATGTTTCATGGAAAATATGTTTCGAAGAGTACGGGTATGTGTTTGTGAAAATTCACATAAAAATTGTTTAGCTGTAGACTCTGTTCATTTTCTAGAATATTTCACTCCACAATGGTAAATATCTATTATACTACTGGATATTTGTCTAATTTATTATGGCAAAATTTATTTTATTCAAGTTACCTGTTACTCAAAAGAAAAGAAAGGAAATGGATGCAATACTTTGTTTTAAAGTTTTAATTTCATTTTGTTTTCCTTTTGTGATTTTGCCTAGAGACCCTATATAGAATGAAAACAGTACTAAGTAAAATACAAAGATTCCTTATCTTATACTAAGTAGCTATATGACATTAGTTGTCAATTATCTTCTTATAACATCAGCAATTGCAGGTACTTGTATAATGTCTGTCTTTAAAATGGATGATAATTGCAGAGGAATAATTTGTTAGATCACCACCAGGGCTCATCTTACATGTTTGACATATTGAAGACCATCATATATTAGATAAATATATATATATATTTATAGATGTATTTATTTATGTATAGATTTATATTTGTGTGTGTGTATAGGTATGTATGTAGATATGTGTGTGTGTATATGTGTGTGGTTGGCCCTTGAACGCCACCTGGGTTTGAACTGCGCAGGTCCACTCATGCACATTCTCTTCTTCCTCTGCTGTCTCTGATGCAGCAAGACTAACTTTTTCCTTCTTCCCCCTCAGTTTACTCAACATAAAGACAATGAGGAAGAACACCTTTACTATGAGATCCACTCCCACCTAATAAATAGCATATGTCTTTTTGCTTTCTTATAATTGTCTAAACAATATTTTCTATTTTCTAGATGAATTTGTTGTAAGAACACAATATGATAAACATATATCATATGTATGTTTATATATAAACATGCAAATTATGTGCTAATTGATTATGTAATTGGTAAAGCTCTGGCCGACAATAAGCTATTGGTAATTAAGTTGAGGAGGAAATTAGGAGTTATATAAAGATTTTTGACTAGCCAGGCTGATGATGCTCCAACCTCCATGACTTTTTATTGTTCAAGGATCAATTATATGTGTATGTGGATATGTATATACATATATATATGCACAATGAAGTTGGACTAGAAAACCTTTGCCCTCTGTCTCCCTCACTCTTAAGCTGCAAATGTTCAAGAGTTCTCATCTTATTACGGCTTCACTTTAGTGCCAATTAAAGGATTTAATATGTTTTCCTGTGTGTTTCTATAATTATGTTATCGTGGGTATATTATGTATAATAGCTATATTGCCATACTTACTTGAAAACATAGGCAAGTTCCTTTGATTTTAAAATACAGGAACTAAAAGAGAAAAAATTCACTAATGCTCTAGTTTTTTTTTATTAGCAAACAACAGTTCTATATTTGAGGTTTTTAATGGTGCTTTCTTGGGTTGTAATATTACTACTAACCAAAGTCACCTCCCATTGCTCTCTATTGCCAATTTAAGAAATTTGTAATTGTGGGCTTATGTTACAATTAAACTTTTTTCTTTACTCTTCTGTTTTACGATTGGATACCATATGTGAAGAAGCATATTTAATTTTGAAAAACCTGTTTGCTTACAATTCAAGCCAAATGCAATTCTTGCTAATTGCCTTAAACTATTCTACAATAACGAGGCTTTAAAATGGTGATCCCAGTATGTGTTTAATGTGAAAAGTTACAATGAAATTTTAATATAAGATATATCTATAGTTTAATCCAGCAATAATTTTCCCTCGATATTTGTGAGAACCAAATATAATTAACCCTAGAACACAGGTTTGAAGAACAGGAAAAATTTTTAAAGTTAGTATTAGAAACAGTAAATCAAAGCTAATGAAGCAACATTAGTTACTTTTATATTGTAGGTTCTAATTAGAAAGTCTGTTAATGAAATTGGGGCATTTACTTAATTGCTGTGAACAATTATTTTCAAATCAAGCTTGGCAATTAAATAGCATGATTAAGCTCAGAGTAGTGGTTTTAGGTGGAGGCATGTTCGTTATTTTGCATGCTGTATTATGTATGGCAATTTAAACTCTGAGTACGTGCTGATTAACAAATTTAAATGCCATGCAGTGTTTCTTGGTCTTGGCTATTTATGCAAAGATGTTTCCTATCGCCTTAAATACTTGCCTTGCACAAGTGCTTGTAACTACTGGAACCCAAACCAAAAACCTGTCCCACTTAACTTAAGTAGATTTTTTTTTCATTTCCATAAATGTCAAATTTCCTGAAATAAGCTTGTCCATTTATAGGCTTTATCCACTTCCTTTCCATTTAGCTCTTTAACTCTAGCTTTCATTCTTCAATGCCGTCACGAATAGTTACACATAAATGTGTGAAATTGATTCAACAGTAGTAAATCATTTGATCCTTAATTATAACTTTTTAGAAAGCAATTATTAACATTTCTATTTAGCAGGTAAAATTGAGGCTCAGAAAAATTCTTTAAAAAAAACAAAACCTTCTCAACCTCACAGGATTGCTAAATGGCAGGGTAAGATTTTGAGCATAAGTTACTTACTATAAATCCCTTCTATCTTCTGCATAATAAGGCTTCCTCTTATTTTGTCAATTAAAACATTTTTTTAATTGCAATGAGAATTTGTTTCATCCTCACTTTGCCAAATGTCTCAGTGTCTGACATTGCTGTCCATGCTCTCATTATTTTATTTATTTATTTTTTTTCAGGTTTTGGCCGGGGCTGGGTTTTAACCCGCCACCTCCAGCATATGGGGCCGGCGCCCTACCCCTTTGAGCTACAGGCACAGCCCTATGCTCTCATTTTGAAATTCTCTTGGCTTTCAAATCAAGCCAGGTTCTATTCCATCCATGTCTCAGCTACATTTCTTTTCCAAATTTTCTCTCTCATTCTACATCCTATGGTTGCCAGTGTGCCCTTCTCTAACTTATATTTTTCATTTTATCTTAGGCTTTATTAAACAAAATCATGCAAACTTGTTTTTTTCCTAACCACCACTCATCATGAATTAATTACATCAAGTTCATCAGTATTAATTGATAGGATTTCATTATCACTATTCCCTCTGTTCCAGCCTTAGGGATATCATCACTTTGTGCTTAGTCTAGTGCCTTACATTCTAAATACCTCATTTCTGCCACTCCTATAATAAAACCCCCTAACCTTAGCACTGGCTTCCCTGATGCTTTTGAGCCATCTGATGAGTTACTAATGCTCTTTCAAAGATGAAAGTGGAATGGCCTCCCATCCTTTTCTGCCTAGCAAACTTCCAAATTTCTGTCTTAGTATTTTCATACTGCTGTAACAAAATACCTCATATTTGTAATTTATAAACAATAGAAATTTTGTTTTCACAGTTTGGAGGCTGAGACGTCCATGGTCTAGTTGGTGGCAGATTTAGTGTCTGATGAGGGCATGCTTCCTGGCTCATAGATGGCATCTTCCTGCTGTGTCTTCACAGAGTGGACGGGACAAGGCTATTCTCGGAGGCCACTTTTATAAGGGCACCATAAGCATGTGGCCCTCATAACCTAATCACTTCCTAAGAGTCCACCTCTTCATACTTCCACATTGGTTAGAAGGTTCCAACATACAACTTTGGGGGAGACACCAACACTAAGACCATAGAACTGTCCTTCATTATATTTTGTATGAACATTGTACAACCATAATTTTTTGTGCGTGTAAACTTTGGTAATCAGAGTCACCAAAGTTGTTTGTAGATAGACTTTGGTATCAGAATAGTGTTTTACACAGAAGAGTTTGAAAATTTTTAATTAGTTTTGAAACAAAAAATTAATTATACAGCTTATTTTTGATGAAAAATTCAGAAAATGGATAAATACCTAGAGTTAATTTGTAAAAATTAACATTCATAACCACCTATTTATCTGAAAACATATTTAAATCTTGTGGCCAAATCTCTGAATGTGGAAGAAAAAGTGAATATACATTGTGGTAATAGGCATCTACTGCTCAAGAATTTTAGCTAATCCTGAGCTGAAATTAAGTAAAGTTGAATATCATGCCATCAATTAAAAACCTAAAAGCAGGTAAATAAATAGAATTTCATGATATTTTTTCTTAATTGTATGTTGAGTATATATTGAATATCCTTTATCAATGTACCAAGTATGGATTAAATTTATACAGGTTTTATTGTTTTATTAAATTAAACATGCTTTTATAATTACTGATACATTTCTGATTAAAATAAATGCAGAGAGGAGCAAAATGGTGGACTAGAAGCACCCCATGCACACCACTCTCAAGGACAGACTTGAAAATTGCAATTAAATGCCCATCAATGCCTTCTTGGAGATAACACTGTAAATAATTCAGAGAAGTGGTAGGGAACACTCAGAGTGAAGAAGGTGAATTAGTGAGATTAGAAGGTGCCTGTGGGAGGCATCCACATGTGCACAAGCCAGAAGGAAAGAACCCTGGTGTTTAATACCTCCCCAGAAGACACTGCTGCCAAGCTGTGAAGGGGGACCCAAGCACGACTGTAGACCTTCAGACTGTTCAGGGAGCTGCCTGAAGTCTGTGCAGTATTCCTATGCCAGAGAACAGGCAAAGACAAGGTGTCTTCCATTCCTGGGTCGCTGCAAATGACACCATTCTGAACTCTTAGGTCCAGACCACCTGGTCTTCAGGAGTTCAGATTTGTTGCAGCTACGTCAGTATCACACTGATTGGGGTGGGGAGGGAGAAGAGAGAGTAGATATTCTTATGAACCACATGACAGAGAGGCAAGCATTCTTCCCCTTAAGCAGAGATTCAATCAATATTAGCATTGATTATTAGCATTGGCACCACGGAAGAAACTCCATGCAAGCTGCCTTGGTGGGACCTGGGCAACCCAAAGAAATCTTTTACTGCTATCTGACACATCAACATGTCTCCCCTGCTATCTGCCACTTAGTAACTGCCACTGCAGTCCAATGCTCCAAAAGGGACCCACCAGCCATAAGCTGATATTGCATTTGGAAAAAGCTGGAGAGAACACCTGCAGCCCTGACACCCACAAACACTGACTAGATGGCCGCTACCAGCTGCCACTGGCACCACCACAGAAGTCTCAAACAGAGCAATCTCCCACAATGCCAGAATCCCCGGAGAGCGACTTACCCAGCCCCGAACTCAAGCTCCAACAGTGAACTGGGAATAACTTGAAGCAAAGATTATCTAGCCCCTGCTTGGACTGTGACAAATCATAGGACAAAGGACAATGCAGAAGAAGTTCATTACAACCTCTCAGTGCATTCTTTTCTGCCAGGTCAATCTTCTAGCATAGGTCATGAAAGTGCCATCTAAGGACCACTTATTTTTCTCACAAGTAGAAGAGTTCCAGGCAAAAGACATGTGTATTGCAAATCTATGTGCCCAGAGCTGAGAGATATTTTAGATGAAACAAACAAACAAACATGAAAAACACAAGCTAGTTCAGCATCTCAAATGGATCTCAGGAGATCAACAGCAAAAGACCTCAACCAAAAGGAAATTGGCAAAATGTTGGAAGCAGAATTCAAAATTTGGATGGCAAGTAAGATAAATGGGATTGAAGAAAAGTTGAAAACAAATCAAATAAGCCAAAAACATATTTCAGGACAATAATGAATAAATATGAAAGAGTCATTAAAGAGCTACACAACATAAGAAATAGCAGAACTTAAAGAAATGAACAGTTATTTGGAGAATTTCAAAATATAATAGAAAGTTTCAATAGAAAGTTAGATCAAGTAGAATCTCAGAGGGTGAATACAGGGTGTTTGAAATAATCCAGTCAGTCAAAGCTTCAGGAAAAATAATAAAGAAGAATGAACACTGAGAGGGACTATATGAAATGAGTCAAAATACGAATTATAGGTAACTCTAAGGCAAAAGTAGAAAAAATGAAAAGTGTGGAAAACCTAGGTGAGTTTTCCTATGGAGGAAAGTTTCCCTGGTCATTGCACACTGGGAAGATTCAGAGCAAATACAACATCTCCAAGACTTACAGTCATCAATCTGGCCAAATTCAAACAGCAAGATGAAGGTAAGAAATAACCGAGAAGGAAAAATCATAAGGCTAGTAACAGAAGATTTTTCAGCAGAGATGTTATATGCCAGAGAGGATTGAGATTCCATTTTAGTATTCTTAAACAGAACTACTTCCAGCTAAGAATTTTTTATCCTGCAAAACTAAGTATAAATTATGAAGAAATAAAAATTTTTCCTAACAATCAATACTATGGAATATGGCAGTACTAGATACGTCCAATGGGAAATATGCAAAAGTGCATTTACATGAAAAAAGTACAATAAACCCCAAGAGTGTAAAATCACTCAAAGGCAAAGCTCAATGCCCTTATAACACAAATAGTACAAAAGGGAACACAAAACAACAAGGTATCACCCAATATGATGAACAGAAAACTATCCCCATATCAGTAATAACAATGAGCATGAACAGTCTCAATGCCCCGCTTGAAATATATATTAATAGATTGGCTAAATGGATGAAAAAACACAACTCAAGTATATATACCATCTCCAAGAAAAACTTATTACTCACAAGGACATGCACGGAGTCAAGATAAAGGGATGGGAAAAAATATCACACTCAAATGAAAACCAAAATTCAGTCATACTCTTATATATGAATGTGAGCATATGTGCACTCTGTGCAATGCACACGTGTGCACAAACACACACACATAGAAATTCATCTAAGTAATCTTTATGTCCTTTCAATTTCAGGATAATTTCACAGCAACTTTAAATTTCAGAATAATTATGAAGTCCCCACTGATCTTTGTAACTTCACTTCTTTCAATGATCATTGCCTTTTCTCAGCTCCAATTTTAATCAGTGGGTACCAATATTGTGCCATTTTATTCTGTGGTCACGTCATTGTAACAAAACTTAATTCAACTGGCCGTCTGTTATCCTCTTGGTGACTGCAGATATCTGAGAAAGGTTCAATAGTGAGCATTTTGATACAAAAGTAAATTCTAATTCATGTAAACTGACCTGGGATATGAACAATGCCATTCCAATCTCATGTTCTCCATCAGAACTTTTGAAAATATTCTCCTCACTCCTCGGATATCTCCTTTGCCTTAACCTACTACCACATGTATAAAACATATTTAGAGAAAATATCAACTAAACAGCAATGTACGACCATCATTTCCATAAAATCTACAGCTTTGTGTAGTTTTTCTGATATGTCTTTATCCTATTATTTTATATTATCAAAATTATAGATCAAGTAGCTCACCACTGTGTTTTTATATAAAGCCAGTTTCTCATTTTTATAATAATATCTGTTTCCTGGCTCGGCGCCCATAGCACACCAGCCACATGCACTGAGGGTGGTGGGTTCGAACAGGGCCCAGGCCAGCTAAACAACTGCAACAAAAAAATAGCCAGGCATTGCGGCGGGCACCTGTATTCCCAGCTACCTGGGAGACTGAGGCAAGAGAATCACTTAAGCCCAAGAGTTTGAGGGTGCTGTGAGCTATGAATCACAGCACTCTACCGAGGGTGACATAGCGAGACTCTATCTCAAAAAAAAAAAAATCCGTTTCCCTTTTCTATCACTTCAATGTTTCCCTCTGCATCCACCCCTTCTATACGGAATTTATATATTATACAGTCTGTTTCATTCTAAAAAGTAAAATATTGTTCTTGCAGAAATTAGAGAGCAGAGTAGTGGTTACAGAGGCTGGAAGGCTAGCGAAGAGGGAGGCTGTAATTCGGAAGTAGGAGTAAGTTCTGATGTTCCGTTGCACAGAAATATGTCTAAAATTACCAGTAATATATTGTATATTTCAAAATAGCTACAAGAGAGATTTTTGAATTTTTTTAATAACAAAGAATAAGTGTATATGTAGTGGTCATAAATATTACTCTGATTTTATCATAATACATGTATCAGAACATCATGTTCTACTACATAAACATGTACAATTATTATGTGTCAGTCATAAATAAAGTAAGGGGAAAGTAGCAACCATTATAATCACCACAATAGTAACCCTCTCCACATCTTTCATTTGTATTCAATGATCTCTTCATCAAAAAAAGAAACACGTACAAGTTATTTATCAACACAAAAATCCAAGATTCTCTTTCACATCTAGACAATTGCAATGGATTTGTTATTCTACTTTTTTGCTCCTTAATGTTTAATTCTCTTACCAATTTACCACTTTTTGAGATGTTGAATTCTCTTACCAAAATTCTCACACCAAAATGGAAGTCCATCCTACATGATATTTCACCTAAAATTTTGTAATAGCCTTCCTCTCTCTACTCTTAGCTCCTAGATTCATTCTTGAATATTCAATTAGATTGTCTTATTGACAATATTAATAATATCTTGCCTTTCAGCTTAATACCTGTATTTGTTTAATCATGTTAACAGGAAAAATAATAGAATTCTTAAAAATTTCTACTGGAAACTTCAGAATATCTATCTGTCAAATATCTCTCATAGATCTAATATCCTCTCTCCCCACTGCCCCTCTCTCTCTCATCCTCTACTGGCCTATTATACTGAACTACATTCAATTCTCCATATACATATAATTTTGAATCTGTGATTTTTCCCTAACCTAGGTACTTCTAGAGGTGTTTTATTGCATACATATCTCTAAGGGTGATAATGACATCTATTTTAATGTCCTTTTTAATAATTAAATAAATGTGGTACATGGTTTCACGCTAAATTACAATGTTATAGAATTTACGAATAATTTTTAAGTGAGTTTATATAAAGGATTGTCAACTTCAGATGAACTTGGTAATGACTTATCCAACAATGTGTCTGAACTATTTTATTATTTGTGTCATATTTTGCCATATTAGTTTGTTTTATTGCTCTCTTTTTAATGTGTTTATTTCCATAATGAACCCTTGGCTAAAGAATGAAAGCATAAACAATGATGGTGTTGAATTGCAAGTTAATAATAAATCGGCAAATAAGAATCAAGGTGGCTCTCATTGCATCAATATGTTGCTTTGTATTATCAAATCATGTACATCCCATCATGATGTCTCAACTTTTAAATCAGTTCCAATTCCAAAAGAGAAAATGTCATAGTAGTTATATTTAAAATTGCCTTTTTACATTTCTTAGGAATAAAATATATGCAACTATGGAGTGTTACTTCTGCTTTTAAATCACAATCTAACACCCTCTCCACTATCTCATTATTTAGAAGGAAAACATAGACATTATTAAGACAAAACACTCATTCGTTTTAGCAAGGAAAAAAAATGTGGAAACCCAAACAACAGCTTATGAGAGTATTTTATCTATATTAGAGTGTATAAAATATAATTAATGTTTCAAACTACATTTTAGCATATACCCAGTTATTTGGATTCCCAAATTAATCCATATATAATACATTGTTATTACTTTCATATTTTTCTAAGATAATTATTTAAAGTCACCAATATATATTTTTAAATGGCTTAACTATTCAAGGATGCCTATCAAAAATATATTGTGTTCATATTGCTATTATATGCTTTATTAAAACGTATTTGTAACACAAACCTTAGTTTAAAAAAAACTAACTATGCTTATATGTCACACAAAAATAACCAGAAATCTTAAATTCCTGAGAGAATTTATATAATTACATTGTCTACTAAAGAAGTCCTCTAGCCAAAAATGAGAAATACTGAATTACTCCAAAGAACTATGTTCATTTATGCCTTAGGCCTTTCAATGATTGTGCTTCCTTGAAAACTTTCCTGTATTCTGTTTGCGGACTTCACCCACATGATTTCTACTTACTTAGTTTAATTGTGAATTATCACTCCCTTCAAGCTTTTCCGGATTCACTTGTCAGGGTTAGATCAAGGTGTACTTGCCCCTATAGCACCTTGAACTTTTCTTTTGAAAGGCACATTGAATTGTTAGTTACATGTCTGATTTTCTGAAATAATATAGGCACCAAAGGTTTAAAGAGCTTGCCTGTATTTTTTTTCCTACTATGTATACCCATCACGTAACATATTTTTTGTATGAATATATGGCTTCTTAATTTGTTTTTCTGCTTTCCAATTTTTCCTCCTCAGATTCTTTCTCTAGTGACCATTAAATTCATTTACCAAAATGCTAATCACACCGTTGATGGCTACAGCACAAGTTCTCATTTTGTTTGCTTTAAAATTGATGAAGATTTAATTATTGGACCAGATTCTTAATTCATACTCAAGAATTTCTGACTGAATGGGCGAACATGAGGCCTAATTCTGACAGCTCATTGAGAATCACTAATCTACAGAATAAATCGAAGCTTCTTTGAATGGCATTTAATACCCATTGTTTCCTCACCTGTTGCTGCTTTTTCATGGCCATTCTACTCTACTTTGGGTAGTTCTCTATAAATACCATGAACTTCCATGGTTGGTTCACTGTTCATCATTTTCCCCTTTCAAAAAATAAAATTTTTTTTTAAAATTAAGAACTAATATAATCCAAGTGACCCCACATTTTCACATTTATTTCCACAGACATAAATTCTAGTGCCAAATGCTATCTGCAAATACTGGGTGTTAATACCTCAGATATCAGACCACACCACCACTTGTTTGAGTAGCACACATACTCTCATAATCTGAGTTTCTCAATGTATTCGACTCACCAGAATGACCTACTCGATATGCTAAGGTATTTATTTTGGTAGACCTCTGCACTTAGGGCAGTCTGTAGACAATGTTCCCTTACCTGTGACTCTCCTTAAAGTAAGCAAAGTAAGTCTACCTCTAATTCAGGAACCTGTGTTTCCTTCATCTGTATATACCTAACTTTAAACACAGTGCTCAATTTATCATAAGACTCCAATAAAGTACAGTTGAACTGCGTTAAATACTGGTTACCATTTATCATTTGCTATTTGAAAGGGCTAAAATAGAAATGTTTGTATAGTATCTAATTAAATCCTCCCCCTATAATATTCCTCTTTAATAGAAGAGAAATTGGTTGTAGAGAGATTTAAATTAGCTAAAATTATTAGTGTCAGAATTTGAATTCAAAGCCAGACCTGTTTGGATCAAAGTCTAAATAGCAAGTGATAATAGAAAATCACTAACCCCTTGTCCAATGGCCCACTTAATTAACTAATGTGCCCTGTGTTGCATAAGCACTTGAAAGTGTTCTTCTATCAAATAACATAATTCTTATTAGAGATTTTCCTACTTAATGTTGCAGTATTCATATTACTAACATGATTATTTACTCTATTGTTCTCCTTTAACTGAGAGGATGGGGTCTAAGGGTTTCCTTATGCCATACTTTCTAAAACAGTGAGCAAATAGTTTAGATGTAGAGTTGAAGGAAGCAATTGTGAAATCTTGAGAAAGATTGTATTCGAGTTCTCTTGAACTTTAATTAAATGAGGTAAAATTCTCAAAAAATGGGCAATGAGAACACACTGGTTATTTTTGTTTAGATCATAGAATCATTACATTTTTTTAAATTTATCAATCCAGTAAAAGATGTGATCAAACATCAATGCCTTTATACTTTTTCCTTATAATTCTCTGGATCAAAATTATTTCAGATGCACTTATTCATAAAAATAAACTTGTAGTTGGACGGCGCCTGTGGCTCAGTCGGTGGGGTGCCGGCCCCATATACCGAGGGTGGCGGGTTCAAACCCAGCCCCGGCCAAACTGCAACCAAAAAAAAAAATAGCCAGGCGTTGTGGCGGGCTCCTGTGGTCCCAGCTACTCGGGAGGCTGAGGCAGGAGAATTGCTTAAGCCCAGGAGTTGGAGGTTGCTGTGAGCTGTGTGAGGCCATGGCACTCTACTGAGGGCCATAAAGTGAGACTCTGTCTCTACAAAATAAATAAATAAATAAATAAATAAAAAATAAATAAACTTGTAGTCATGTGGGATACTATAGATTTTCATAATAAAATAAAATTTATTATAGTCATTAAAAATGTGGATATCAGAAGAATCACACATACTCTTAGTAGCTATGATTAAGATACAAACCTATTTTCCAGAATTCTAATTAATATTAAAAAATACATATAATCTAATAAGTCCTGAAGTAGTCAATGATATTCATTATGATGCTGAATGTTATATGCAAATAAGCTTCCACTTCAAGATGTGTTTAGGAAACTGCATCAATCACATTATTCTATCTGCATAAATATTAGGATAATTATACCTTTATATTCATGGGTTTTTTATTTTAATTTTTTAGTTATAGTGATTTCAATTAGTTGTAAGGAATCAGGGAATAATTTGAAATATCCAATAGATATCTATTTTTAATAAAGGCATCATGGTGGTTTATGGGAACAAAGAGTTTTAGAATCATTAAAAACTGAGTTAAAACCATTCCGACATTTATTATTTGAGAGTGCTTGGTCATCCCATTTACATTCTCTGAATCAAAGTTTCTTCACTTGTAAAATGAAAATAAGTGATATTAAGAGTATTATTATCAACCATCAGAAAACCAGAGAAATTCACTGGTTCCGGGGTCTATTAGAAATCTACGTGATCCTCCTTGTGGCACCAGCATAGATAATAAGACTCTCAAATCAGACATCTTGGCATTAAAATTTACCAAGCTCTGATCTTAATTGCTAGACATTTTAACTTACTTTTTGCACCTTAGTTGGCTCATCTTTAAAATGGCAACTAAATATTACCATAGTGATGTGGTGAAGATAACATAAGCTGATATATAAACACATGCAAGTCAGTGCCCGCCTCACAAATAGGATATGTTAGCAATTTTCATGATTACAAACATCACTCATTGCCTTTCCATTGAAACAAAGAAAGTGATTTTAGAGAGACAAATATTGCAAAAGATTCTCCATGTGTTTTGCCTGTATATGTATCTGATGAGTAACGGCACTGACTGCCTTTATTCATGGCTGCCTTTTATTTATTTATTTATTTATTTTTTGTTATTTGGTTGCAGCCATCACTGTTGTTTGGTGGGCCCGGGCTGGATTTGAACCCGCCAGCTCAGGTGCATGTGGCTGGTGCCTTAGCCGCTTGAGCCACAAGCACCAAGCCCTTTAAAAATTTTTTAAGATGAATACTTTTACAAGGTGCAATCTCTCCCTTTAAGATAATTAAGCATTTTACTTACTGTCTATTTTAATAAGGGTCATGTTTACCCTGTACTCAGGTACTCATGGGCCATGATGAAAGATTTGGGGTTCCTCCCCTGTATTGCAAATTATTGGTTTGAAGCTTGCTAAAATTGGCACAAATATTAATACTCTGGCTACTGCCATTTCTATGTATAATAAACTATTAATAAAGATAGATAGGCTAACTTGTTTTCATTTCTGTTTGAGGTTATTAGTTAATTATCTATATATATATATAATTTCTGGTTGAGGTTGTTTCTAGTTAATATGGCAATGGTGTATCAATTTTATTTATTTTTTTGAAGAATCATCTTTTTGTTTCATCAATTTACTTAATGATTCTTTTGTTTTGGATGTCATTTATTTCTGATTCAATGATCTTATTTCTTTTTCCTTCTGCTAGGTTGGGAATTGGATTACTCTTCCTTTTTTATTTCTTTAAGATGATTCATCAAGTTCTTGATTTGTTCGTTGTCTTCTGTATGGATGTAGGCATGTAATATGATACATTTCCCTCTTAGGACTACTTTTGCAGTCGCCTATAGGTTTTGGTAGCTTGTGTTTTCATTGTTATGTTTAAGGAAGTTAATTATTTCCTCTTTCATGTCTTCCTTGGCTCAACAAATAAGGTTGTATAATTTCCATGCTTTTGTGTGAGGATGAAAATATTTATTGGACTTGAGTTTCACCTTTATTGCATTATGGTTTGAGAAGATACAAGGTTTGCTTTGCATCCAAGAATATAATCTATTTTGGAGAATGTTCCATGCACTGATGAGAAAAACATACATTCCTTAGCTTTGGGATGGTGTGTTGTTCATGTTTCTGTTAAACTCATTTTTCTAGGGTTATAGTTAAGTCCCTTGTATCTTTGTTTAGTTTTTGTTTTGAGGATCAGTTCAGTACTGTCAGAGGGATGTTGAAGTTACCAGTTATTATGGTGTTACAGGATATCATATTGCTCAGACCAAGTTAAGTCTGTTTCATAAATCTGAGAGTATTTAAGATAGGTTCATAGCTATTTAGAATTTAAAAGCCCTCTTGTTGTATTGTTCCTTTGATAACATGAAGTTGCCATGCTTAAATCCTGCAGTCAGTAGTATGGGGCCTGACTTGCTGTGCAATTCATTAATAAAATTTATTTTTATTGCTAAAATTTTATTGCTCTTTTCAATTATTTAAATGGCTATCTCAAGCCACCATGCTTATGTAACATTTGAGAGAACATAGCAGCTGACGTACCCCAAACTAAAGTGGACTCCTTATCTACTGCTTTAAACCACTGCTGTATAAGTCAAGCCATAGGCAGTCAAAAGTTTGGTTGACTCCCAGCAAATACCCTACACTTGAAATCAAAAGTAAATGTTTTGGGTAGAGAGAGGAGTCTATTCTTTCCTATACCCGCCATAATCCCTTCATCTAGCTGTAACCTGAAAATAGCTATTATGAGAATAACTGTGATTTCAGTTGGGATCAAGGATCTCTCTATCCAGAAGATGTTCTAAAATCCATAAAATCTGTCTTAGTATTTTGGGATAGTTTAGGGAGAGGAGGAATACAAACTTTTATAGCTGTGTTAGGTATACTGGCACCCATATCACCATCCTACATGGATGCTCAAATGAACAATGGGGGTTGAATAAAGTTAAAATTGGAGAAAGGAAGCTGACATTACCTATCAGTGGGGCCCTTTATGATTGATTAATGTATTGCTGTGGCTTCCACTACTGAATATATAATTGTAATGTGCATGCATTTACTGCAAATGTTGATAAGAATGAGAAAGTTATCAATGCCTGGAAGAACAGTAATGAGAAAGTTATCAATGCCTGGAAGAACAGTAACAGAAGATGTGCTAATGAAATTTTGTATATATATAACATATTATAATATAATATATAACATATTTTATAATTATATATTATAAATATATAATATATAATTATATATTACAAATATATAATATAATATATTTATGTATATTTGAAATTATATATGTGTGTGTATATATATATTTGAAATTCTCTTTGAGTACCCATCCCATGTTTTTGCCAGTGAATAGGTCAGGAATAAATGTCAGTGCCCAAAATCAGATTATCTTTGCTTGTGTAGGGGAAATTCCCAGAAGGATAACTGATTATTTGTGTGCATGCTATAGGAAGTTTTCCCTATAAGCAAATAGGAATGACTGCAGAAATGTGTTACCAACTTTAGCTCAGGTGATAAAGATACTACTTTGTCCCAGAAGGCATTTGAGTCATTCTCAATTAACTCACCAGTGTTGCTATGAATGATAAAATTGTCCTGGACTTCCTTTATGCTGGTCAAGGTGATCCTTGCCAAATCACTAGTATGTCCTGCTTTTCTTGGATTAATATACAGGAGATGAGGAAACATCAACACAAAAACATAAGGAGGAAGCAACCTGATTTGTTAAGGTAAACCCCTCATGAATTATGAAATTTGGTCACTTGGTTGAGTTTGGAGTTTGAGGTCCTACTTAGATGCAACGTATTTGAAGTAAATACTGAAGATTGGCCTCATTCTACTGTTTGCACTGTTATTGGTAGCAAATTTAATTAAAGGCTGTATGATACAAGTAGAATGGATTTGGTCCTACTCTGTCATTAACATTAATAGCAGAGGCCAATGTAATCATGGGGAAATTCACTAGAAACTCAAGATTGTAGAAACGATGGGTAAATATTGCTGAGCAATGATTCTCCATGGGTCTCTCATACTGCCACACTCTTGTCAGTAGAGGCATTGACTATGTTCAGGACTATCTTTTCTCAAATAGCTTCAAAGAAAACTGCCATGGAAAACTGAGATAGTATCCCCCTACAGAGGCAATGATAATTTTGCCTAGAAAAGAAAATAATAAAAATAATATCTCTGTCTATAGCTTAGTGCCCAGTATCAGAGATATGGTTTCCTAAATGAGGGTTTTTCCCTCCTGTAACATAATCGAATGCATGTTCAGATATAGTATGGTCTGTCTTAATGTCACCTTATGGCTCAGAGGCCCAGAAAACCAGGGTGAATGTTGATAGTCTCTGGCTGCTATTTCTGTGAGCAATAAATTGTTCTTTTTCTGACTCAAGAGTTTTGTTTCTCTTTCTAGCCTCCATGAAACTAGAGAAAGTTAACTTGTTAGCTTACATGCAGATTAAAATATCACTTCTTCACTTTTCTTGATACTAAATATAATGTCTAAAAGGCATGAGACAAAACTCCTCTTTCATTACTTGGTATAGCACAGTGGTTATCAATGTGGAATTTAGAAGTAGAGTGCCTGATTCTTTCCATTTATTTACTTTGTCTTATGGAGTGAGTTTCATCTTCCTTCTTTGTCTTAGGTTTTGTGATTGGTAGGAATCTAAGATGACACTCGAGATTTCTACCTGTTAGTATGAGGTGAGAGGGATTTGTGAACATAGTGAGATTTTATTCTCATGACTGCTTGTCTTCCAGTTAGTAAGAGACAATCATCCTGGGTATGCCTGACCTAAGCAGGTGAGCCATTTTGAACATAGTCTCAGAGTTTAGAAAAAGATGTCTGATAAATTGATTTGGAGCAGTAATAGATATTTAGATATTTTTATCTTTTCAGCTGAGAAATAAACAGCCATGTTGCAAACTGGGTATGGAGGGAGCGGACACTAGAAGCTGAGGGCTCAGTCCTACAATCACAAAGAACAGAACTGTCAACACCCGGGTGTGCTTAGAAGAGAGCCCTATCCTTCAGATGAAAACAACTGCATGGCTGGCACCTTGCTGTTCTCCAGGTAAGTCTGAGCAGTGGATGTAGTCATGTTAGCCTGGACTCTTAGTTTTAAGAACCTGTGAGACAATAAATGTGTAATTTTATTTATTGATTGATTTAATTTTAATTAAAATCATAATTGAATAACTTTATGGGGTACAATGTGATGTATTGATATACAATGTGAAATGCTTAAATCAAACTGATTTGCCTATCCATCACCTCACTTACTTATTTTTGAGGTAAGATCTTTAAACTTTATTCTTAGTTTGAAATATAGACTTGCATTGTGCACATTAGGTGAGATCCCACCAAAAGCCCTCCCTCCTCCCACCAATCACTCTCCCCGCCTCCCATTAGTTCTCTTGCCTCTCCCCTCCTCCTTGCTAGACTACATTTGTGTTTTATCATTCCAAGGAGTGTATAAGTGTTTATATATTGGTTTCATAATAATATTGAGTACATTGAATACTTTTTTATTCCATTCTTAAGATACTTTACTAAGAAGAAAGTGTTCCAACTCCATCCAGGTAAACATAAAATATGTAAAGTCTCCTTCTCTTTTATGGCTGACTAGTATTTTATGGTATACATATACCACAATCTGTTAATCCATTCATGGGTTGATTTGGGTTGATTTGGGGTATACATATACCACAATCTGGGTTGATTTTATGGTATACATATACCACAATCTGTTAATCCATTCATGGGCATTTAGGTTGCTTCCATGACTTGACAATTATGAATTGGGCTGTAATAAACATTCTAGTGTAAATGTCTTTGTGGTAAAATGAATGTGTAATTTTAAAGTTGCTAAATTTGTGGAAATTTGTTGCACAACAGAAAAAACAACTGTGGTTTTCTGATATCCTAAACTGTAGTTAAAATCAGTATTTGCCTCATAGTATCCATGGGAGGATTAAAGGAGTAAATATACATTAAAATGATTTCAGGAGCACCAGGCTCACAGTCAGAGCTAAATAGAGGCTGGGTGTTATGATTATGTAATAATTTAAACTTCCTAAATTTTGCTTTTGTATCCTAATAATTCCAATTGGGGGCACCGGGATGCACCAGTTTTTCCCTTACATAAGAAAATAATCATAACTTCACTAAATCATTTAAAATACACTGTGAAGACATTTGGCTACATGAAAAATGTTAAGTGGAAGAACTATTTTTGCTTTTTGTAAGCTTCCTGGAACTCTCCAAAGCAAGCACATGCTGAACACAGCCCAATGCAAACTGTGAAGTAGGCAAAGCTGCTCCTTTAGTTTCCAGACCTCCGCATTTGCCTCACCACCTTTTTAAGCTTTTTATATAGATATATTCCCACGCATATGCATAATTTTAAATACATGCATAAATGTAATAAAAATATAGGTGTTTCCTGGCAATTTAATTTAGCTCTTCTAGTTGTGGGTTTGGCTTTTTCCTCTTAACACCTTGCCCACCTCCCCTACGTGATTTCACTCTCCTCAATATCACGTGTTGACCTACAACCACAAAACGATTAGTACGCACCCTGCCACACACACAGACGCATGTACAGAGACACACAAACACAGAGGCAGGTTGTTCATCCATGGTTTTAAAATGTATTCAAACTATCCATATGATATTTTTTATTTAAAAAGTCCTATATAAGTATATATGTGTGTATGTATGAATATGTTGATGTATATACACAATCGTGTATTTCATGTATTTTGGTTTTCTCACTAAATAATTACCTCATGAAACACCACCATACATCTTGATATGTCTTCTCTATACTTTGTTTTCAATGTTCATCATCTTTCCATCATAAAGTCGACCCCCACTGTTCTTACGATCACCCACCATAGGGCATGTGTATTGGGGGTGTGTGTGGCATGGGTGGGTTTCACTGTCGGAGGAGGTATAGGGTATAGGGTGTGGGTAGGAGGCTCTCCCCATAGCGCTGTGGGCTGTGCTTACATCCTGATGAGGAGGTGTTGTTGTGAAACAGGTGGCACTCTTCACAAGCTCCCTAGCATGTACTTGATCTTGAAGCATATATGCTCTTGGAGTGGGGAGGCTCAAGGGCCAGGAGTTGTGGGAGAATGAGCCAGTGAGCAGGAGGTGGGCTGAGGAAGCCAAGGGGCAGGGCCAAGAAGAAAAGGGTGACAGAGTGACTCTAAGAGGACTAAGGAGCAGAACTGTGGCCAGGATGTTTGGGTGTAGGATTTGCTCACTGCTTTCTTGACCGAGGGACTGTGACTGAGGCTTCTTAATTCCTGTTCCTCCTAGTCATATTAAAAGAGTCAGCCTATGAGTTTAGCTCTTGATTCCAAACAAGCAAACACACTTGCAGGGCAAGTTTGTGGCCACCTTCATAAACTCAGATCCTGGTGACTTGTACTTAGACCATTATAGTGTGACTGTATCCTCAGTTTTCTTTCTCACAGTTGGAGCAGGTAAACCTTCCTGTTGGTTCTGCACCTGGTTGGATCTGGGGGAACCACTTGCTCCCTCTTCCGTGTGTCCATACTTTTCATTATATTTGACAATAGGCTTCACATCCCTAGAGAGTCCTTGGAGTTTGAGTTTGTTTAGAAACAGGATGAATTCCTGAACAATTAAACTGTTGTTACTAAGCACCAATCTCTTTTAAAATGAATGGAATAAATTGCTAGAGGTTCCATAGGAAAATGTGGCTCCTGTAGTAACTTTCTTATAAATGACCTAGCATGTAACAGAATCCCTTTCAGTAGATATTCAATACCTGTTTTTATGATGTTCAGCATTTAGCAATCTTTTGCTAGCAGTTTTTGAGAGCATGTTATTAGTGTTTGGCAAATAATTACTTGTGTAGCACTTTCAAATTTTCATAGTATTTTATCTGTGTTACTAACACATTAACTGCCAAATGAGTTGTATTTAACTCATGCTAATTTTGAGCCTAGAGCCTCCTGAAGCTGTGAAATCTCTGCTTATTGCTTTTGCTGTCAATTGGCATGACTCCCCACATCCTGTGCCCTGCTCCAGCTGCAGCCACATTTGCTGGAGTATGTTCTTCAGTTACCACAACTTCTGATTGCGTTTTTCACCTTGAATGCTTGCCTGATGGCTCTTTAAATAAAATCATTATTATAATACTGGCAATGTGACATTGTTCCATATAGTTACGGGGTAGGGGTATGATTCTAAGGTTATCATCTAGGACCACCCACGGTCCATCCCAGACACAAACAAATACTTGTGGAATGACAAAAGACTCATTTCTCACAAACAAATTCAATATGAGTCACTTACACCTGTGGCCATGGGGGAAATTTTTTTTTTAGAATGGCAGTCAATGTATTCAGTGTTAGCAATTGTTTTTATAGTAAGTTCTATGCCATTATCCTAGAGGTGTGTGTGTGTGTGTGTGTGTGTGTGTATAAGCTTATTTAATTATCCTGTTACCAGATGAAAAAATTAAAGCTCACTTTGACTGCTTCCCTGAGATACTCAACTAATAAGTACAAGAAACAGGGTTTCAACTTAGGTTTGTATGATTCCAATATTCTTGTTTACAACCAAACCTCACAGTAACTCTTTGAGGTAATCTAGAAAGATGTTCTCCATTTTATAGCTGGGAAAGCTGAGTCTTAGAGAAGTTAGGTGATCTCAAGGTGACACAATCATTGAGTAGCAGAGCCAGGCAAAGAACTGAGGTTTATTAACATCTGTACTAAGCATTTTTTCTGGGTTAGTGCAGGTTTAATACCCCCCTAAAATGCTTGGAGGCAGACGTATTTTGGATTTTGCAATATTTGCATTAATGTAATTACTGATTCAGCATCCTTTATCTAAAACTCCAAAATTTGAAATGCTCCAATGAGCATTTTCTTTGAACCTCATGTTGGTGTCCCCAAAGTTTTGAATTTTGGAGCATTTTGCATTTTATAGTTTTGGATTGGGATATTTAGTATGTATTTGTTACTCTATAGGACCATCAAGCTTGAAGGTGTCTGTGATTGGATATTAGTGTTTAGGTCTTAAGAACCTTATATTTCTCAGGGTGTAGCATCTGATGACCCTTCAGTTGCTTGATTTTGTGTGGGATCTGTTCTTTGCCCAAGGAGATGGTCTCATTAAAGTACATAACTTACCTTGTTATGTTAAACTACATGAATGTGCTCTAGGACTTTTTAAAATAATAGCTAAGCTTTATGATAATATGATAATAAGTTATACTGATTCAGCAATTAATTTATGTCAGGCACTATTCTAAGAGATTTACATATTTGCACTTTTATTCTCCATAACAATATTGTAAGGTAAGTACCACTGTTATATCATTTTTTGATGTAGAAGCAGATACAAGTTTAAGAAACTCATTATTACTATAGGTCACAGGTAGTACATGACAGAAAGAATTCAAACACAGACATTCTTGCTTCTTCAAAAATTCTAGCATAAAATACTTTCTTATTGCATGCCCTGATATCTTATTGTTCATAGACTTTTCTTTTCTTTCTTTTTTTTTTTTTTTGAGTACTCTACATTTGGAAAACTGCTATGAAAAAATGAAAAGTTTGGACAGAGTGTGGTATGATATACAGGAGGATTGCCCTAGGAATTTTTAAGATAACTGCCATCACTCCCCTTGTCTACATGAGTGAAACACACACACACACAATCATAACGCATAAGATTTATATAAAAATCAAACTATACCATGGGTACCACTTTTATACTCTGTCCTCATCAGAACCCCTTGTTTCTACCCTGAATATGTCTTTGCTCATTTGTCTTTGTGTGTCTGTGTCATCCTTCCCTCCCTAAAATCCAAGCTGGTCAAGCCTGACTCTCAAGGCATCCAGTACTTATATTTGACTCCTCCATCCTCTCCTGACTTATATGTGGTCCAGAAAGAAAGTGTTAAAGAAAAATGCTTCCCAGTAATTAGAAGTGCATTTAGTGTGCAAAGAGCAATGTCTTGAGTTGCGGATCTATACCCATACATGAGTAATAGCTAAAAGGTTGGCCACTTGGTCAGGAATTTGACAAATCATCACCAGCTGTCAGGGATACAGGCTTCAGATGGGCTATAAATTGCCCTTCTCTTCATTTCCGTGGCTTTGACTATGGCTGGGTGACCAGCCTACCAACAGCAGAAATCAAAGTTCATCTGCAGGTTTGAATCTAGCATATAACTGTTAGGGCAAGTGTTTATAGTACTTTTCTACAAATAGCCAGATAGTCAATATCTTATGCTTTGTGGGGCCATATTATCTCTGCTGCTGCTACTGAACTATGACTAAAAAGGCAGCCCTTGGCAGTAAGTAAATGAAGGAGTATAGCTGTAATTTAACAAAATTTAGGCACAAAAAGAGAGACAGGATTTGAATCAACAGCTATAGTTTGCCCTCTATGAAAGGATAGGTCAACAACCTGGCGACCAGTTGTTTAAATACACTGTGCCCTCCTGGTGATATTGTGTCTAGCATATGTGAAATGTGCTCCAATCCAGTGTCCAGTCGATGGTCCCACTTCCCCATGTGGAGAATAAAGACAGGGGAACAAACCTACAGGGATAGGAGTGACTACTCTTTTCCTATCACTGAATAACAGAGTTTAAGAGTTTTTGCTTACATGTGTAAGCTTCAAGGTTAATCAAGTGAACCCTAATTTTTTTATTATTATTAAAAGAGATGACTACTTCTACCAGGAACTCCATTCAGGGTTTCAGGGAATTGTAAGTACAGACCGTCCCCTAGCTGCTTTGGGTCCTTTGTGCCTGTGAACCAATAGACAGAGAAGAGCACCACTGTGTGATCTAGTGAGCTTGATCCCACCTATCCGGGGGAAATGTAGTTACTGATGTAGGCTGGGGGTAAAGAGGACAATGGGGAACAAAAGAGAGTCACTGAGGCGCTTTCAGTACTGCTATTGTACTATAACCCTGGTCAGTAGAAGTCGTAACAACTCAATAAAGACAGGACCATCAAACACCAAGTGTCTGCAGTAATGAAGATTTGCACACTCCAGGCATCTGTAACACTAACCAAATACCTAGACTGAATGGGTACTAAAGGAGTCAGCTGTGAGTGCCAACTTGTGAAGTGGAGCAGGGACTGTCGCAGACATGTTTCAACCCTTATGAGTCATACCTCTGATGCCTAACATTTTAGTTTTCTCATGTTGATAAGAAAGGTGATGGGACTGTACCCCTGCCCTACATTTAGCAATCAACATTAGTAGGAAGCATCATTCTCTCAACTTTGTAAATGTATACTAGCTAAATGGGTAAGTATATTTCTTTTTTTTTCTTTCTAAGTTAATAGTAGTTAAACTAAAATATTTTATTTATTCTAAAATAAAATAGTCTGAACTTAAAATAATTGTCAAAATATATCTAAAAATATCTTAGAACAGGAGGCGGAGCAAGATGGCAGCCGAGTAACAGCCTCCTTGCATCTGGGCACCGTGAGTCTGGGGAGATAGGACTCCAGGCATCTCTGGCTGGTGGGATCTGCCTATCATGACCTCTGCAAGGATACAGGGAGTCAGCGAGAGACTTCTGGACACCAAGAGGAGGACTAAAACAGTGGAAAACCGGCAAGTGGTCGCGTATGTTCAATCCGTCTAAACCCGCCTGCAACTTCCACAGGAACGAGAACTTAAAGAGCAAGAGGAAGTGAAAGGAAAATTAGGGCAAGGAACAGATACAAGAAATCACTCATGAGGAAGAATCAGCAGAAAAATCCAGGAAACATGAAGAACCAGTCCAGAACAACCCCGCCAAGGGACCATGAGGTAGCAGACCACCTATAAAGAAATGTTAGGAATGACAGAAAGGGAATTTAGAATACACATGTTGAAAACAATGAAAGAAATGATGGAAACAATGAAGGAAACTGCTAATAAAGTGGAAAATAACCAAAAGGAAATCCAAAAACAGAATCAAATAAGAGATGAACGATATGAAGAATATAAAAAGGATATAGCAGAGCTGAAGGAACTGAAACAGTCAATTAGGGAACTTAAAGATGCAATGGAAAGTATCAGCAAAAGGTTAGACCGTGCAGAAGAAAGAATTTCAGAGGTAGAAGACAAAGTTCATGAGATAACTCAGACAGTAAAAGAGGCAGAAAAGAAGAGAGAGAAAGCAGAACGTTCACTGTCAGAATTATGGGACTTTATGAAGCGTTCCAACATACGAGTTATAGGAATTCCAGAAGGGGAAGAAGAATGCCCCAGAGGAATGGAAGCCATACTAGAGAATATTATAAAAGAAAATTTCCCAAACATCACCAAAGATTCTGACACACTGCTTTCAGAGGGATATCGGACCCCGGGTCGCCTCAACTCTAACCGAGCTTCTCCAAGACACATTGTGATGAACCTGTCCAAAGTCGAGACAAAAGAAAAGATTCTGCAAGCTGCCAGGAGTAAGCGCCAGTTGACCTACAGGGGCAAATCCATCAGAGTTACTGCAGACTTCTCTAATGAAACTTTCCAAGCAAGAAGACAATGGTCATCTACCTTTAATCTACTTAAACAGAACAATTTTCAGCCCAGAATTCTGTACCCTGCTAAGCTAAGCTTCAAAATTGACGGAGAAATCAAATCATTTACGGATATACAAACATTGAGGAAATTTGCCACAACAAGACCAAAACAAATATCAACAGAATCAAAAGAATTGAAATTTTACCTTGTATCTTCTCAGACCATAAGGCACTAAAGGTGGAACTCAACTCTAACAAAAATGTTCGACCCCACCCAAAGGCATGGAAATTAAACAATCTTCTGTTGAATAACAGATGGGTGAAGGAAGAAATAAAACAGGAAATCATTAACTTCCTTGAGTATAACAACAATGAAGACACAAGCTACCAAAACCTGTGGGATACTGCAAAAGCAGTTTTGAGAGGAAAATTCATCGCTTTAGATGCCTACATTCGAAAAACAGAAAGAGAGCACATCAACAATCTCACAAGAGATCTTATGGAATTGGAAAAAGAAGAACAATCTAAGCCTAAACTCAGTAGAAGAAAAGAAATATCCAAAATCAAATCAGAGATCAATGAAATTGAAAACAAAAGAATCATTCAGAAAATTAATGAAACAAGGAGTTGTTTTTTTGAAAAAATAAATAAAATAGATAAACCATTGGCCAGACTAACGAGGAATAGAAATGTAAAATCTCTAGTAACCTCAATCAGAAATGATAAAGGGGAAATAACAACTGATCCCACAGAGATACAAGAGATCATCTCTGAATACTAACAGAAACTCTACGCCCAGAAATTTGACAATGTGAAGGAAATGGATCAATATTTGGAATCACACCCTATCCCTAGACTCAGCCAGGAAGAAATAGAGCTCCTGAACAGACCAATTTCAAGCACTGAGATCAAAGAAACAATAAAAAATCTTCCAACCGAAAAATGCCCTGGTCCAGATGGCTTCACTACAGAATTCTATCAAACCTTCAAGGAAGAGCTTATTCCTGTACTGCAGAAATTATTCCAAAAAATTGAGGAAGAAGGAATCTTCCCCAACACATTCTATGAAGCAAACATCACCCTGATACCAAAACCAGGAAAATACCCAAACAAAAAGGAGAATTTCAGACCAATCTCACTCATGAATATAGATGCAAAAATTCTCAACAAAATCCTAGCTAATAGATTACAGCTTATCATCAAAAAAGTCATTCATCATGATCAAGTAGGCTTCATCCCAGGGATGCAAGGCTGGTTTAACATACGCAAGTCCATAAACGTTATCCACATATTAACAGAGGCAAAAATAAAGATCACATGATCCTCTCAATAGATGCAGAAAAAGCATTTGATAAAATCCAGCATCCTTTTCTAATTAGAACACTGAAGAGTATAGGCATAGGTGGCATATTTCTAAAACTGATTGAAGCTATCTATGACAAACTCACAGCTAATATTTTACTGAATGGAGTAAAACTGAAAGGTTTTCCTCTTAGAACTAGAACCAGTCAAGGTTGTCCTCTGTCACCTTTACTTTTCAACATAGTGCTGGAAGTTCTAGCCAATACAATTAGGCAAGACAAGGAAATAAAGGGAATCCAAATGGGAGCAGAGGAGCTCAAACTCTCCCTCTTTGCTGAGAACATGATCTTATACTTAGAGAACCCCAAAGACTCAAACACAAGACTCCTAGAAGTCATCAAAAAATACAGTAATGTTTCAGGATATAAAATCAATGTCCACAAGTCAGTAGCCTTTGTGTACACCAATAACAGTCAAGATGAGAAGCTAATTAAGGACACAACTCCCTTCACCATAGTTTCAAAGAAAATGAAATACCTAGGAATATACCTAACGAAGGAGGTGAAGGACCTCTATAAAGAAAACTATGAACTCCTCAGAAAGGAAATAGCAGAGGATATTAACAAATGGAAGAACATACCATGCTCATGGATGGGAAGAATCAACATTGTTAAAATGTCTATACTTCCCAAAGCAATCTACCTATTCAATGCCATTCCTATCAAAATACCAACATCGTACTTTCAAGATTTGGAAAAAATGATTCTGCGTTTTGTTTGGAACCGGAAAAAACCCCGTATAGCTAAGGCAGTTCTCTGTAACAAAAATAAAGCTGGGGGCATCAGCAGACCAGATTTTAGTCTGTACTACAAAGCCATAGTGCTCAAGACAGCATGGTACTGGCACAAAAACAGAGACATAGACACTTGGAATCGAATTGAAAACCAAGAAATTAAACTAACATTTTACAACCACCTAATCTTTGATAAACCAAATAAGAACATACCTTGGGGGAAAGACTCCCTATTCGATAAATGGTGTTGGGAGAACTGGATGTCTACATGTAAAAGACTGAAACTGGACCCACACCTTTCCCCACTCACAAAAATTGATTCAAGATGGATAAAGGACTTAAACTTAAGGCATGAAACAGTAAAAATCCTCCAAGAAAGCATAGGAAAAACACTGGAAGATATTGGCCTGGGGAAAGACTTCATGAAGAAGACTGCCATGGCAATTGCAACAACAACAAAAATAAACAAATGGGACTTCATGAAACTGAAAAGCTTCTGTACAGCTAAGGAGACAATAACCAAAGCAAAGAGACAACCTACACAATGGGAAAGGATATTTGCATATTTTCAATCAGACAAAAGCTTGATAACTAGGATCTATAGAGAACTCAAATTAATCCACATGAAAAAAGCCAACAATCCCATATATCAATGGGCAAGAGACATGAATAGAACTTTCTCTAAAGACGACAGACGAATGGCTAACAAACACATGAAAAAATGTTCATCATCTCTATATATTAGAGAAATGCAAATCAAAACAACCCTGAGATATCATCTAACCCCAGTGAGAATGGCCCACATCACAAAATGTCAAAACTGCAGATGCTGGCGTGGATGTGGAGAGAAGGGAACACTTTTACACTGCTGGTTGGACTGCAAACTAGTACAACCTTTCTGGAAGGAAGTATGGAGAAACCTCAAAGCACTCAAGCTAGACCTCCCATTTGATCCTGCAATCCCATTACTGGGCATCTACCCAGAAGGAAAAAAAATCCTTTTATCATAAGGACACTTGTACTAGACTATTTATTGCAGCTCAATTTACAATCGCCAAAATGTGGAAAGAGCCTAAATGCCCACCAACCGAGGATTGGATTAACAAGCTGTGGTATATGTATACCATGGAATACTATTCAGCCATTAAAAAAAATGGAGACTTTACATCCTTCGTATTAACCTGGATGGAAGTGGAAGACATTATTCTTAGTAAAGCATCACAAGAATGGAGAAGCATGAATCCTATGTACTCAATTTTGATATGAGGACAATTTATGACAATTAAGGTTATGGGGGGGGAGTAGAAAGAGGGACGGAGGGAGGGGGGTGGGGCCTTGGTGTGTGTCACACTTTATGGGGGCAAGACATGATTGCAAGAGGGACTTTATCTAACAATTGCAATCAGTGTAACCTGGCTTATTATACCCTCAATGAATCCCCAACAATAAGAAAAAATAAATAAATAAATAAATAAATAAATAAGTAAATAAAATATCTTAAAACAAATATTTTCTGTTGCTGACATTTTAGTACATTCAATACATGGACTAAAAAAAATTTATTGAAGACAATAGTTTGTAATAATTTATTTCAAGTATTTTATTATACCTGTGACCTTCCCTTTATAAATAGTGCACATTTCCCATAAAACAAATCAATAGTATGAATATTAATTTCATTCTATAAAGAGACCACTCTAAAATAAATAGTAGCAAAAAGAATAAATAAGGTCTTCTTTTCCCACTAAGAGAAAAAGTACTATCTTAAGGCATTTTTATTTTATTTTATTTTATTTTATTCTGTCACCTTTACTATTCAACATAGTGCTGGAAGTTCTAGCCAATACAATTAGGCAAGATAAGGAAATAAAGGGAATCCAAATGGGAGCAGAGGAGGTCAAACTCTCCCTGTTTGCTGACGACATGATCTTAGAGAACCCCAAAGTTTCTGTACAGCTAAGGAGACAATAACCAAAGATCCTCTTAACCTCTTAACCTCTATTCTTAAGGTAGAGGAGAGGGAAATGGGGGGGTAGAGGGAAGGAAGCGGGAGAGATGGGTGAGCTCCAACCATCAGGGGCACAGTGTTAAGGGTAGGGCACACCTCTTGGGAATGGGAGATAATTATAGGAAGGGCTTTACCTACTGAATGTAAACATTGTAACTAATTCTTTGTACCCTTCATGATCTAAAAACAATAAAAAACAATGAACTTTAAGATTAATGTAAAAAACAAACCCTAAAGCCAGTTTCTGAAATCAAAGGTGCTTGAGTGGACAGGATTACCTTTAAAGTACCTGGTGCTGAACAAAGGGCAAGGAATTCCCATTCTCTGAAGAACAGAATTGTTTATTCCATGGATATTTTTTGAACAATGAAAGATAATGTCTAATAAGAATCACAAACAGAAATTGTTCTAGGTAGCCACTTATATTCTCAGAAGCATATCCCTATCCCTTCTTATCAAATAAACTTTATTCCTCTGAAGCTTTCATCTTTTCTCCAAATCCTCTGTTCTGCTGAGCTAGGAACCCATACTACCATATAAGAAATTTTGCTCGACAGAGGGCTTTGGGGGGTGAGTTCTCTCTCTTGCCCTTTTGTTTTCTGCTGTGAGATGACACAGCAAGAAGTCAGATGCTAATATCTTAATGCTGGTTTCCCAAGTTCCAGAACTGTGAGAAAATAAACTTACATTCATTATAAATTACACAGTCTCAGTTATTCTGTTAGAGCAGCACAAACAGAATAAGAAAGTGGTCTTACGAGCCCACTAATGGTAGGTTTAGAGGAGACACGATCATGCTGTATTGGGTGTTGTCAGTGTGGGAAGCACTTAGGACAATCTGAACTTGACCCACCCACCCACACTGTCTGGAGAACAGCTCAACAGCTTGAGCCACCTGCAGCAGGAGGAATAAATCCCAATCAGGGCAGAGAATCCCTTTTTCTGGCAGGGACTACTTACAACAAAAATCTTTGTCTCCATTTTGCCATCTTTTCAGCCACCTTTTAACACAGGGAGTACTAGACCCAAGGAAAGGATGAGGGATTCTTCCGCGTGCCATTAGTGTGAGGAGTAAAAAAAAGAACAATGTATTCTGCTCTCCCCTTCTGTTACCTTGATCACAAATAGTCTAAGCAGGGACTGCTTTTCATACATAGAGGTGAGGAGGCTGTGATGCATCCTGCCAGGATAATAGATGACGAAAATAAAGGGGGAAGAAGGACAGAGAAATCACACAAAACACATTTAAACTCAGTGACCACCAAGAATAAAACTAATACAAGTTCATGTGAGGTCCATATATGTTGAGATACCTCAGTAAAACAGAAAGGATTTACATGGACATACAAATAGTGTCAGACAAAAGCGTTGTTTTACTGTATTGTTTTCTACATTTTTTCATTTTAATAAATGTTAGGTTTTTCTAAGTTTCCAACTCCAGGAAAAATATTCTTATTCTAAGATTTCCTCATAAAATGGTTTGCTTCAAAATGATTTCCATGTTTCTGCACTAGAATTATATACCCACCTTCTATTTTAGTATCCTTACACATCTGTTTCTCTTTCTCGCCTATAATAAAAGAGAAATATATTTCTGTCCACCTACATGACATCTTTTAAAGATCTTGCCATTACTGCTTAACTCAACACAATCAAAATTCAAATCCTAACCTTCCCATTGCTATCACCTCCTGTCTTCTTGGAATCACTTTTCAACCTAATATCTCATTTCCAGGAGTAGTGCTAAAGCCATAAAGTCACTTTGACACTTGAACTTTTTTCAGTCTCAATAGATAATGTTTCTCCAGAATCTCTATTTTTTTCAATTTCAAATATCTACTACAGTTACACTTTGAAAAATTAACCATAGCCATAGCTACAGCAAATTTTAAAATAAAAGTTATTTTTCTCTTTATACAATTCTTTTTGGCTGACTCAACTTATAATAGCAACATTATTTCACTTTAAAAGTTTCTTACTGGCTTTCCAGGCCTTCCCTATCTGTGTTACACATGACACTCGGTTTATTCACTTTATGAGAAAGCCATTTACACCGTGGTTAACAGTGATCAGGAAGCTTTCCAATTGTTAACGCCTGTCTGATTTAGTTCCCAGCACCTATCTTCTGTTCTAATTGGTCTAGTCTTCACTTTTCCTCTCTGCCACACATACTTTTTTCATTGGTACTTCTGTTGCTGGGCCCGTGCCCTCTCCTCTCTGCCATCCAAATTTTAATCATCTTTAAAAGGCACATTTTAATGTCTTTATTAAGCCTCATTCGACTGCTTCCGTTTCTTCTGAACCCTTGAAAACAGACAGAATACCAGTTATTTGAGCAGAGAATATTTTTCTATACAGAATTATTTAACCATGTCTAGGAGGAAGAAAAAGAAAAAGAAAGAAAAGAAGGAATTGTGAATTACCACAAGAAGCAGCTGATGTTCCTAAGGCTGAAGAGGGTAGCAAAAGAAGAGTTTGGAGTGATTAAAAGCCCAGGAGGGCCAAGACAGACTTTTTTTTTGCAGTTTTTGGCCGGGGCTGGGTTTGAACCCACTACCTCCAGCATATGGGGCCAGCGCCCTACTCCTTGAGCTACAGGTGTTGCCCCACAAGACAGACTTCTCACAAGGCCCATCACCAACCCGAGGTCAGCTGGTTCCAGTATCAATGAACAAAGGATAAAGGCTGGGGATTTGGAACAAACACAGGAAAATAGACTGAACTATAAGTCGAACATCCGCCATTGCCAGGGTAAAGATAAATAGTTTGGGTAATGCTGTAAAGAACAGGGAGAAAAGATCCTTGCAGTTCCTAGTATCAGCTCCTATGGGAAGAACCTTTCCTTGAGTCAGCCCATGCAGGAGAAGTGTCAAATGGAGGATCTCAACACGTAGAATCACAACATACTGTTGAAAGTTGATTTTGGAGCTAGGAGAAAGTAGTTATATAACCAGCATACTTGTCAAGCTTTAAATATATCAAAAAATTGTACTGAATTTTATTGCATAATGTAAATATTTGAAAATTCATTCTTGCTTAGCAACTCAGCAGACAATGCCATAGATAGCATTTTGATTAAATTCTGTATTTATAGAAGCTTATAACATAAAAATAGTTATAAAAATGGTATAATATTCCATCTTTAACTATTAATTGACAAATCGACTTAATTGCATAGTATATTATGCAGGCTACACTGTGGGTGTTCAAGCGTAATCACTCCCTAAACTAACTCTTGGTGTTATGTACATTTATGTGCACTTTGTCACTGTCGCAGCAGTTTGAATGGTCATGGAGTAGTGTTACATTTACAATGGTTGCCAAGTTTTTAAAGTTCGCTACAACAGTATATATATATCACCTATTAATTCCCCACAGTTATTTGAGAATTTTGGATTTGCCATCTAAACTATTTTCAGTAAATGTTTAGATTTTACATTACTGCACGTTCAGCATTTTTAAGCCTATCAGTAGTCTATGCCCACAGGGAATATATATTTTAAGATACAGTATTAGATCATTCCAGGCAATAAAACTATATTAATGTTTTAATGAGAGCACTAAATGGCTTCATTTGGCATTCCTGCTGTCACAAGTTCCTTTAATCACCCTCCAACACACTAAAAGAATGTCATCACTTTATTCTCTCCCCTATGAATAGTCCAGAATAAACACTTTCAAATTCTGGGTTTTTCCAAAAATCTTAACAGGTAAACTGAGATAACAGTAACACATAATTTTACATGTGATTATGTATAGTAAATAAAAAGTGGAAGAAAAGTGCTAAAAATGAAAACGCTAGTACATTTCAGAGAAGAAATGCTATTGGGCAGAGTCCACAGAGCTTAAATATAAGATTGTCTCAATGTTTTTAAAGGGAGAATAAACAAGTATAGATGCTCTTCCCCACCTTGACATCATTACCCAAATACAAGACTAAAGCTTATAGATTCTATCGGTTATAGACAATCAGAATTCACACTCCACAGAGTTGTTATTGTTTGAAATATATGTTGGATTCACCTGTAACAGACAAAATAAATATGGAGATGTTGAGGCACCTTGAACACTAGGTTAATGAATTGAAGATGAAAACTCCATGAGTCTTTCCAGCCTGGTTCACAAGGTCTGTCACGTAGACTTATGCCCTAATTGCAATTCTCAAGTAAAGAGATTGAATAATTTATTTCATAAAGTTTATTTGCCAAGGAGAAGAAACTTCATAACATGATATTTGGGATTATCAACTAAAAAAAGCAATTCTCACCAGTCGATGAGTTTCAGCCAGGCTTTCCACATGCATAATTTTCGTTTTAGTGCATCATTATTAATTATGAAGGCACAACTGTGCAACATTTAGCATTTTTCCATAAACTGTTTCATTTCTTCTCTCCTTGCCATATGGCAGAGTTGTAGCTTTTAGTTGTGTTAAATTTAGTAATGGCCGCAGGACTTATTTTGGTGGCTAGAATGTGAGTAGAATTGGATTTTTTTTCATTCGTGGACAGAAACATGAAAAGCTTCTCTCTGTCACAGTCATTGGATACAGTCCAAAACTTCCACTCCATCAGCCCAGATCACAGACAAAACATGATAATGACACAGAGCAGATCCCCAACACAACTCTGAAACAGAGAGCAGGAGACAGAAATTAGATGTTGCTTTATTGATAAGATCGAGAGAGTGTTATTTTATTCCGTGTAATGTAGATGTGCTTTCTAATATTGTCATGAACATTTTGAAGACATTTGAAGAAAATCTCTAAGGAGAGACATATCAAAGCACCTTAAAGAGAAAATCAAAATTCAATTAGAAACAAAACAGTAACTTTAAAAGAAGAAATAAACCTCTTGGTAATTACAGACCAGGAGACAAGGACCTCTTACCAAAGACCCAGACGTAGCTTCAACCCCTCCTCTGAATTTTCTGATGCTCTGTAATAATCCCAGAGGTTTTATTACAACACTGTGGAAAATAAATTTAACCAAAAGTGGATACAATTAATCTTCTATTCTACCCAAAGAAATTACATTTTACAGAAAAATGAAGTACAAGTACACTATATTTCTTACCCATCTCTTTTCATGATAAAGGGTAATTTTTGATAAATGTTACTCAATTTGATCTATAATTATTAATCCAAGCATATCAGTGGTGGATACACTCAGATTTTGTATAAATTAAACTATAAATCATTGCAGTAAAATATTCTGGGTATAACTCAGACACGTTCTGGGCTATGTTAAAATTTCCCTATGTGTGTATACTTATTAAATACAACTTACCATTTGTATGCCAGAAAATGAACTAGAAAATGTATATTATTAGTATTGTATACGAAGAATTATTTTAAAAAACTACTCCTGGTTATTCTGCTTTTATCGTTACGTATGCTCCATATGATAATGCTATAATCACACTTCAGTCATGTAATTCAGTTAATGTTTCCCAGGAGCAGCCTGAATGTTGGTATATGCTATATATTCAGTTGTACTTGCCCCGTGTCCAGGAATTGCAACTTACGCAATATGTGAGTACAGATATTTAAATGTAAAAGGTTCAGAGTTTACACAGTGAATAATAGAAAATAAGTACATAGAAATGATAACAGAGAAAGAAAATATTTTTATTTCCAGACTAATAATATTTTTGACTCTAAAGACTGAGAGTTCTAGTAGCTCTTTCATATGTTATCATGTTAGTATAAGAGAATACCTACAATATTTATGAATATTGTATACATATTAAATTTTAATGTTAATAAAAATATGTAAGCATTTTAAATGCTTTCTGATTTGTCTTAATAAAACATTGTTACACAAATACCTTGAAATTGTGTTCTCATGCTCAACAGACACATTTTCAAGTGTTATGGACCATTTTGGCCAGCACTGGCAATGTCAATATTTTATACAAAAGATATACTAGTCTTTGACATCTACTTTTCTATTTCATCAATCTTCGTAAGTATATTTTTCTCTCTTCTCATTCTTTATTTCTGAAGCTCAGTACTTTTAAAGATAAATTTAAATGTTCCTGCTGTATTTTAATAGTACAGTGACTATCACCAATTCCAGCGTTGTCCACCAGGGTCCTAGAGTTCTCCATTTTAGGTATTTATAATTTTCCTGGTTAGCTACCAATTTTACAGAATTTGCATAATTTTAATATGGAGAAGAAGAGAGTTAATTTCCATGGGATTTCTAAACAAATAGTAGTTTGAAATAGCCAATAAATGGTTTGGTGAAGACTTATTTGCCTTTGACTAGGACCTACTCATGTATTGTTTTGGGAGATCACCAATTAGTAGCTAGGAATTGCCATACCATTGACACTAGCTTTAAAATATATAATAACACATATCTTTTTATTGAATTATGGAAGTATGGTATTGTGCTTCTAGAATGGGCAAACAGTTACATTCTGCTAAGAGGTTAAGAAAGATAACGGTTTGCAATTATTTATTGGATGTAGTAATATGGAAATTATTGGTCATCTTAGCCACATCTGTTTAATGAAAAGATAGATACAGAAAAAAAGTCACAAAATGCAAAGTAAAATAACAATAAATTTATTATAAGGTTGTAGATAGACTTCTAAGATGACACCAAATTTCCATGCTGTAGTGTATACACTCGCATAAAACCTTCTCTCTGCGTGTGAATGGACCCTATATATAGGATAGGACAGTTGCTTCCATAATTAAGTTAACTTATATGAAAAAAGTGATGGAATAGTCACATCTCTGATTACATTATGGCATATGAGACTATAGTTGACCTTTGAACACCACAGGTTTGAACTGCATAGTTCTGCTAATGGTTTGAATGTATCCTCCAAAGTTCATGTGTCGGAAACTTAACCCCCAATGCAACAGTGGTGAAGAAGGGAGACTTTTAAGAAGCAAATTTGTTATGAGTCCAAAGTTAGTATGAATGGGTTAACACCATTATCTTTTTAGTGGTTTAGTTATCACAGGAGGGGATTCTTATCAAAGAAGGTGTTTAGTTACATTAGATAAGGTGCTTGAGTGCGGCCTTTTGACTGAATCCAAATTTCATGGAATAAATTCTTTTCATAAAGGAATTTATCTGTCAAGTTTGAATTTGGTTGAGGGACCACACTTGGGGATCTGGAGGCCCATAGATGGCCTTGAGGCTGCAGTTTCTCTACTCTACAGGATATGAGACTGATCCATTATATCAATAATATTATCCAAATAAGATGGGATGAGGAAGAAATGGCACATGTTAGGTAGATAGTGAGGGATTCCAGATGTTGTAGGGACAAAGGACAGAGGTGGATGTGTAGCTTGGGACTGGCTAGAACACTTGCCCTACCTGGAAGTCACTCATCCAGCATGGTGTTGCCCCATCCTTGATCCCTACTTTGAAAAACTTCCACACCTGGGTGAAGGAGCAATAGCCCTAGTGTGTCCTAAGGCTAATATGATCTTGTTGTTAACTGCCCATCAAAGTGGTTCCCTGTCGACCTCTGAACCACGAGGAGGGAATATATATATACACTGTGAAACAAGACCCCACACCATACGCAGAGACTTTTATATGCTAGAAAGCCCATTTGTCATCTCTGACAAATGTTTCTTGTTCCTGCTCTATAAACCTAGCTTGCTCTCCCTCAATCAACCTAATTTCATGCTATCTTTCTTTCACTGTGGGTGTTCATTCTTGAGGCAAGAGCACACCAAGAACAGACAATTACTGACCTAACAAATGGATTGGAGGCATTCCTAGGACAATGTGCTGCAAAACTCTATGAAGTTTCAGGGCTGCCACATGAGTGAAATGTTGAGAAATAAAATGATTTGGGATATGCAGTTCAATTTAAAGAATGAATCTCTGTATCAGACACATCCACTATTTCCAAGGAAGCACAGTGCCCTGTAGGACACATGGGACTATAAAACAGTTCATTCTCCCTAGGGGAATATTGTTCTGACCCATATATAAGACATAATAAAAGCTTCCAGGTTTGAGTAAGGTTCAGAGTAGGAAAGGGCTCTCAAATGAGGTTAGGCTATAGTATAAATGGTCTCAGAGGTATTAGTAGTAGTAAAATATGCTATTTGGGACTTCTTCAAATCCAAATAGAATAAGCTAAATGTAGACCCACCCACCCCAATTCGGACGAGTAAGTCTATATTAACTGCAGAGAATTCTTTTCAAAAATCAGCTCTTACTGGACCATGGTAAACCATGTTGTCGGGTCCTATTATAGATGGAACACATGGCTATGGTCATAAAGTGACAACATGCAGCAGATTCGCCCATTTGAGCTAGACAGTTTCAGATCCAGTCAAAAGGTTGGTGTTCCCAGGAGTAATCCACCATAAGATGGGAGGGACGTATGTATACAGGACTGGGCATGAGGAAAGCCTGAGGACACACAAGTGGCCCAGTTTTCCATGCCATTCTCTGCTGATGCACCTGTATGTCTTTATTAGCTCACATCTGTGGGTGGATGTGTTTCCTGAGAAAAGAAAAATAGCTCAGTGTTCTGAGCTCTATGATGTGTACCAAATTTATCATGCCCGGGGAGACTTGAGTAAGGGACTTCAGTCATGCCTCCCTATACCCTGTCCCAGGGGAAATTTCTTAAAGGAATTTTACTTCTGGCTGGTTGCTGCACTTCTAATCTTTCCATTCCTAGAATTTTTGATACAAAGAACAATGAGTAGCCAATCAATAGCTTACATTATTTTAATGTAAGTTGTTAGTAAACAACCTAGAAACTTCCACTTTCCCCTCCCCACCGTTAAAAGTCCACTTGTAATTGCTGCTAATCACAGTGTATTTTCAAGGCAACTTGAATCTATTTACGTCTCTAAAAAAGCATTGGACTTCAATTAATTTTATATTTAATCATATTTTCTAAATCTTCTGATTTAAGGTTGACAGTATGGTAGAGGGACTCATTCCTGGTCAGCTGATAGAGGAAAAGTGACTGAGCTTGGCTGACAAGGGACTGGTCTAGTATGTTGATACTCCTGCACAGCAGTTAAGAGTGTTCCCGAAGATTATGAACTCATCGGCAGTAAACAATGGTTTGGGAAGTTGGTCAGGTGACTGGAAAGAGAAAAACTGAGTGATTGAGTTGTTAAATTATGCTCCAGCTGACAAGGAAAATAAACTCCCGATGGCTAACTGAGGTGTATAAAGTGAAATCAGAACGAGGCAACCATGGCTGGATGCAGGAGTGGTCACGTATTCTCTGTTGTGAGAAAGATGCTGTGAAGTGTCACAGGACCTCCCTTTCTGCAATTGAGCCAAATCAGTTCTTGCTATTGGTGCCAAGATAAACTGCATTCAAAACCTCCACTCCCCAAGCAGCTGTTTGAAAGAAACATCTGACAAAGGCTTCTGGTTTGGGACTTAAAAATTACCCAATCAGGGCTTGACAATTTTGACCAAACAGAACTGAATGAGTTTGAATTCCTTATTTAAATAAACAGTTCTGATTGAGAACTGGGGCAAGAGTGTTTTTTCTGTTTGAGTTAGACAGTCCCTTTGTTCTTTGGATGGCACACTTCTCTTGTAGTGAAGGATGCAGATTGTTTTGTATAGAATACAAAACTCTCTCTTTTTTCTCTGCCAATCTTGCGGTCTTTTGTTAGAAGAGTGAAGGACATGTTGAAAAGAGGCATGCCAGCGGTTGCTTGAGAGCAAGCATAAAGTAGGAAAAAGTTTTGTAAAGCAGCCTTGTGCATCGTGCTCAATGTGGTGGTGGAAGCTGTCACGTGGTTTCAGATCCCTTCTCAACATTGCAGCTGCTGGGAGTGTGGCAGCTGCCATGGCCTGGCCCTTCCATCTTCTTCTGTAAATTGCCCTGGGGTACAGAGCACCAACTTGTATCTAATAAGTAGTCAGTGGAAAGGGACACGGAGGCCCACTGCAAGGCCCATTTTGAATTATTCTGAAGGATGCCTTTGGTTCAGGTTTCCTTTAGGAGTTTGATGAGTCTTTTCTTAAGATTATATCTGAATTAGTCAGAGGAAACAGAACCAATAGACTCTATCAATTAAGAGAGGGATTATAAGAAATGGGTTCACACAATCATGGAGGCCAAGCAGTGCCGAGCTCTGTAGTCAGCAAGCTGCAAAACCAGAAAGGTCAATGTTTCAGCTGGAGTCTAAGGACTAGACAAGACCAGTATTTCCGTGCAGGACAGAAATTCCCTCTTACTCAGCCTTTATTGTTCTAGTTGACCTTCAATTGACTGAATCAGGTGCATTCACATTAGAGAGGGCAAATTGGTTTACCAGAAAACTGGCTCACAGACACAGCCAGAGTCATTTTTGAACAAATTCCTCTTCACCCTGTGGCCTAGACAAATTGACGCATAAGATGAACCATCACAATATCAGACCCCAACTTCACTTTGTGCTCGATCTAGTTTCTTTTTCTTTTTTTTTTTTTTTTGTGGGATACTGGAAAAGCAGGGTTTTTTTTGTTTGTTTGTTTTTTTATTAAATCATAGCTGTGTACATTGATATAATCATGGGGCATCATTCACTAGCTTCACGGACTGTTTACCAAGTTTCACATATACCCTTGTAAGATGCACCACTGGTGTAATCCCACCAATCCCCTTCCCTCTACCCACCTCCCCCTCCCTCCCCTTCCTTTCCCCCTTCCCCCTATTCTTAGGTTATAACTGGGTTATAGCTTTCATGTGAAAACCCTAAATTAGTTTCATAGTAGGGCTGAGTACATTGGGTAATTTTTCTTCCATTCTTGAGATAGTTTACTAAGAAGAACATGTTCCAGCTCCATCCATGTAAACATGAAAGAGGTAAAGCCTCCATCTTTCTTTAAGGCTGCATAATATTCCATGGTGTACATGTACCACAATTTATTAATCCATTCGTGGATCATGGGCACTTGGGCTTCTTCCATGACTTAGCAATTATGAATTGGGCTGCAATAAACATTCTGGTACAAATATCTTTGTTATGATGTGATTTTTGGTTTTCTGGATATATGCCCAGTAGAGGGATTACAGGATTGAATGACAGATCTATTTTTAGATCTCTAAGTGTTCTCCATATCTCTTTCCAAAAGGAATATATTAATTTGCATTCCCACCAGCAGTGCCAAAATGTTCCCTTTTCTCCACATCCACGCCAACATCTCTGGTCTTGAGATTTTGTGATATAGGCTAGTCTCACTGGAGTTAGATGGTATCTCAAAGTAGTTTTGATTTGCATTTCTCTGATGATTAAAGATGATGAGCATTTTTTCATATGTCTGAAGGCCGCATGCCTGTCTTCTTCAGAGAAGTTTCTCTTCAAGTCCCTTGCCCAGCCTGCGATGGGATCCCTTGTTCTATTCTTGCTAATATGTTTGAGTTCTCTGTGGATTCTGGTTATTAAACCTTTGTCGGAGACATAACCTGCAAATATCTTCTCCCATTCTGAGGGCTGTTTGCTTGCTTTACTTACTGTGTTCTTGGCTGTGCAGAAGCTTTTTAGTTTGATTAAGTCCCAGTAGTGTATTTTTGAAGCTGCTTCAATTGCCTGGGTGGTCCTCCTCATAAAATACTCAATCTAGTTTCTTCACCTTGGTCCTTAAGCCCTGATGCAGGGACCGCTCCTCATGCATATGTATGCCTCTTCCACGCTAATCCTTCTCCCCAAATCTGCCTGCATAGAAGCCAACGTGCAAGAACCAAGGCCAACTGGGGAAAATGTTACAAAAAGGAAGAGATTCAATTATTCTCTGAACATACGATACTCTTGGAAATATATAACGTACATAAATATATCATGTCTATATACCTTAGAAATATCATATATACAGAGTAGGACACAAAATAGAAAACTGACAAAATGGTAAATGCGAAGCAAGCCTGGATTCCCACTGTTTATCTTAGCCTGTCAGTGTCTTTATCTTTATTCCTTTCTCTCTTCTTGTCTTTCACCAAAAGATGGGGGTATGCACAATGGTAGCTGTGCAACCTCCACAGACAGAGTGATTTTAATACCAACATTACTTACTGTTGGCCTTGTACAGGTGGAAATAAAAAGCAAAGGACTAGCTCTTTATACTCTTTATTTTTTTTAATTGCTGTTCTTTATTTGTTAGCAAATAATTGCCTAAATAGTCCATGGATTAGTTATTCTCAAAGTGTGATTGGCATGAGCATTATTTAGGAATTTGGTGGAAATGCAAATTCGTGGGCACCACTCTCATCATACTGAATTGGAAAGTGTGAGGACAGGGCCCGATAGTCTGTGCTTTAATAAGACCTCTAGGTGATTCTGATGCATGCTAAAATTTTAAGATATAGACATACATAATACGCTCATTTATTCATTATTTATTGTTATTATTTTTTTTTTATTGTTGGGGATTCATTGAGGGTACAATAAGCCAGGTTACACTGATTGCAATTGTTAGGTAAAGTCCCTCTTGCAATCATGTCTTGCCCCCATTATTTTTAACTACCCTAACTTGTTTTTCTTATCAAGATAGTATAACAGTATAAGTGATTACATTCTTATTTTTCATTCATTTATGAAAATTCACAAGCCTAGGCAAATTGTTAATCGAAAATAAGGATATTAATTTATTTTCCTGAACAAAAACAATATGGGGGATATTATATTTTTATCTAATTGGAAACATTAGTTGAGTTTCCTCAAATACAAACCAAAACTTGTAAAATGCTTATTTTTTTTAACATTTTCCAATTAACTAATTCTAGCAGATAAGTTTTTTTTAATGGTTCATTAAAATAAATGTAATTCAGGCAAGGAAACATTTTCAATTACTATCAATATTACTTTGACTTACAAAAAACAATGCTAATTAGAGGAAAGTGACTTAAATTTTTAGTTTAGGAGTGCAAGTGTCTTTGACGCAAATTTCTCTATGTGGCTTATAGAGAAATTGTGGATGGAAGCAATAAAAATATGTTTCAGTTACACAATTCTGATCCTAGGTTAATACTGTATATAATCATTAACCAAGGCAGAAAAAAGCCAACTTTATTATCCACTGGGAAAAAATTCCTGCTGTGTTACATCAAGACAAGCCTCGACTACTGCATGGTAATTGGCAGCCAATAGTGGGATCCCACTGTGAGTAATCCTTGTTATTTTAGAGGCACTTTTCTGAGCCCTCAAATTATTACTTCTTTAAGAAAAAAAACTTAACATATTGTGTTAAAAGGTCTTATTGAATCATTACATTATTTGAGTTATTTTTATTTTTAAAGTTATAGGCCACATCACAATTCCTTTTATTTTTCTTTTCACGCACACAACACCCACTTAGTTGCTTTCAATTCTAATCCAAGCTACCTAAATTTTCTCAAACTTTAGGAGGGGTTAGATTTTGATACACAAATTTTATTCTTACCAATTATTACTTCATATTTCAAAATATCTTCACAATTTGTTTTGTCTTTTAACGAGACTAAAAAGTGAACTACTTTTATAGAAAGCCTGTCTTTGATTTTATTTTTCATTCCTTATGCTCTTCGTTATTAATAAAGAACATTCCTTGCATAAAAGGGAATTTGGTAAAAGGCAGATTTTTCTTCATGCTTTTCAAAAGTATTTATTTGCTAGGATATAGACATTCTTATTTGTGGGAATATAATACGATTCAAAGTTTGAAAAATTTTCTCCCAGAAACTAACAGATATAACAAAAGATAAGCAAGAATGGTGAGAAAAGCCACCATGATCATAGTTATATGAGTTTTCCAGAAAGTCGGTAGTGTAATGAAATAGTGTTTTGTGAAACTTGGGAGCAAAAATGAAATCAAATGCAGATCTTTACTTCTGAAGAATCTACAAGGAACCATTCTAAATAAAACTTTCAAGTTTTTCAATAGATTTATGAAAAAAATTGAAAAAGAAAATTTTGCTGGCACAATTATAAATACTGCATGTTATTAAGCCCCAGAGATAACTTTACACGGCTTTTTAAAAAATTTTTTGATCTCAAATTATAGCACTTAGTTGTTCCCTATACTGACTTTCTTTCATAGTAGCAACAACTGTAACCCAAGTTAAGACCACATGATAAAATTCCAAATTTGAAAAACTAGACAGGTCAGAAAAGAAATAAACATCTTAATAAGTAAAAGATATATTTCAACTTTCAGTTACTGGACCAGATGTACAGAACTTTTTCAAAAACTAAATATATTCTGATAGGAGGAGGATTTACAATTGTTTGAAGCAAACTTCAACAATTGTAAAGGAATGTAGTGGCAATAACAATGATTGTAAACTTATCATGAAATCTAAAATGCGTAAGTAATGAAAGGACTATTTCACTTTTCTTTCAATAATCAGACGGGAAGTGACCTAGAAGATTACTAGAATATGGCCCTGATGCCCTAGGGGCCTCCTAGAGACAGCACAGACATTCTTGTCAATGCATGTAGGAACAATCTGACTTAGTGCACTTTTCATCATATTTATGATTTGGATGAGCACAAACATTTACCAGCCAATTTAGAATTGGGAAGAATGTTATGGGTTGCCACTTTTCCAGGTAGGCCGGCAGTTGCCAAGTACAATATTATTTCAGGTTTCTCTGATACACTTCCTTCTCTCAGCTCAATGTCTGAAAAACTACCATGTGTATCTTCAAGTTTCCTGCTTCTTAATTACAACCACTATTGGTAGAAAAAACCTTTGTGGCCCTTTTCTGATGTTACAGTTTGGTTTATTTGGCTCGTTTCTTCTAAGCGCTTATTTTTTCCCTGTTATAGCATGTATTCTGATCAACCAGTGTCATGGTGAGCTTGGAACGTGATGTTTAATCTTGTTATGAAAGGTCTCATGAATGTGCCCACTGTCCTAAAGGTACCCACAGGGTATCATCGGCAGTTTCACACAGAACATACTAATTCCCTGAGTAGTTTCTGTGTTGACAACGGAGTCCATGCCATGGGTAATCAATCTTACAATCAGTCTTCTACACTCTTTCACTCATAGAGCGAATTATTAGCTCATCATTCTAAATCTGCATAATTCTAAAAGAAGTATACTTGCATACTCAGTTAATTATTTATTTTCTGTCACTTGGGGTTGTGGGTAACACAGGATACCCCCAAAGTCACTAAAATGATTAGAATCAAAACATGGCAAAATCCCATTACAGTGATGAACATGGTACTGAAAAATTCCAATCCACTTTCGAGAATGTTTGTCTTGAAAGCCACCTATTCTGCAGACCATCTGTAGCATAGCAGAGACATTAATAGATGGCTGCTTCAGAATCGCTGTGAAGAGGTTAAAATATGCTTATATGCTACCAGAGAAGACATATTCTGCTGTTCAAATAAAAAATATGTTTTACCAATCTAATAATCTTACTTTTTACACTGAATTGCTTCTTTCTATGTGCACCCTCATTCCATTTCACCTACATTTTAAGTAATATTATATGGCCTAATGCATTGGTTGTGGAAATGAGGTGGGATATTTTATAATTACACATAATTTTTTTACATTCATAATACTAAATGCATTTTCTATGATACCAATATTTTCTGAAATTGTTTGAGTTTTATCTTCTTATATGTACTTTATTGCAGTGAGCACATTTCCTGAAATTTCAGTAAAATGAAAACAACTCTAGCGTGAGGAACATTGTACTCTGAGAGTTTCCTATTCAGTAACAGTCATCTTTGCAACATGAGGACCCGTAATACATTGAAACTGTTTGCTTGCAGAAGAACTTAGCATGAAGTGACAGCCAAATGCTGGTAAACAAGGTTGACTGCAGTGTTGTTCCCATAAAGGAAAACAGCATTAAAACAAGAACAATAGAGAAAAATAAATAAGAACTCTTTTCTATAATAATTTGTAATTTTATTATGCAATGAGTTTTTAATAGATATACACTAGTTAAGAGCACACAAAATTTAGCAATGACCATTTGTATTCTTTTAATACAGCAAGTAATCGTAGCCAATGTAATATAATTTCAGGGCTCTATCCATTTTTGTACAGTATTGCTGATTTAATTGAAACCTCTATTTTAGCATGCTTATTATTAATTATCAACCCTATATTAATACATAGGGCAGTCCATTTGTCTCAAATATTATTCACAGTTCAGATTTTTTTTTTACTTAGATACTTAAAAGTGAATAATTTTAAAGCAAATTCTAATAGTTACATTAGCAATGCTGTGGGTTGTCATATTTTTTTTTTTGAATACAGTTATACCTGATGGAAAATTTTCTATACTTATAGAAAATACCATTATACTAGAATTAGAGAGCTATAAGTATTGCCTTCATTAAGTCTTTATTATGATGGATGACATTAACACTGAGTTAAAGACAAATTAGTTTGTCCGCTCAGAAACTATCTGTAATCATACAGAAAGAGGGGCCCAGGAGTTTTAAATAAAGTGAGCAGCAATTGTGACTGCTTTTACTTGAAAAGTCAAAAGAAGACAACCAGGGACAGAATGATAGAATCCTTACGTGTAGATCAATATTTACATTAGCATAATCATGTTGAAAGCTTTTTCAGAAATCTTCGGCCTAAGCACAGCACATTTATAACGAAGTGTTGATAGACCCAGAAATGGAAATCTCTTTGGAAAGTTCAGCGAGTGTCACGCTTGAGACAGAACTAATGGATTACAGAATGAGATGTGAGTCCAGCATTTTAAGCCTCTACTGTTGAAAATGCCTTATTAATCATTCTTGGACTTTAACAGCTTTATCCCCGTCAAAAATAAGTCATACTAAAATTAAATGTGAAGTCAGCCTCTCCACAAAGAACAGAATCCATCCAGTTCACAAATGAAGCAGAGTTGATTTTAATGCAGCCTGACGGACTAAATCTTGATAAAGAGATAAATAAACCTGCCAAATGTAGGTTCTAAAAGTTAGTAAGTAGAAAATCAACTAAGCATTGGTAAAATGCAGATCCCCAAGATCCAACCACAAAGGTTCTGTTTAGAAGGAGGGGCCAGGAAAGTGCATTGTGGCTAATGCAAGCCAGGCATTTAGGAGGCAGGGAGCCAGTGGGTCACGAATTAGGAATGCTTCATCATCTCCCTTTCCGTCAGAAGAACTGTTCCATATAATACCCTGTCCGTACAGTGATCCCTGAGATATTACCTATTCCTCTACTTGCCACTTTTCTTTGTCTGTGCCTACTTTCCTCACTAGGAATTTCTAAAAATATACTTGATTGTAAAGCTTCTTGAGAATTGGCATGGGCAGTTAAACTGATAAAACTGGATGATGCTTGAAAGGTAGGACTTTGTCTCGTATGTAGAACACAGTAGGAAAGGTCTAAAAGAGAGGTGAAAGACTAAATAAAACCTGAATCCATAATATGGAAAGAAAAAATTTCAGAAACTATTAGATGCACTGAACAAAGGTCTCAGAACTAGGTTGAGACAGAGAAATAAAAAGGCGAGAACTCTGAGTTTACCCATTGCAGTGGTTCGACCAGCATCTGATAGAAGAAATAAACTGAAAGCAAGAAGGGAGGAAATCGTAAATTGTTTTCTGCCTCTTCCATTGGCCCTCATTACCCTAAATATATTTATATATTTTCAAGAGTTTAAAAGCTAGTTATGGAGGGCGGCGCCTGTGGCTCAATGAGTAGGGTGCCGGCCCCATATGCCGAGGGTGGCGGGTTCAAACCCAGCCCCGGCCAAACTGTAACAAAAAGTAGCCAGGCATTGTGGTCCCACCTGCTCAGGAGGCTGAGGCAAGAGAATTGCGTAAGCCCAAGAGTTAGAGGTTGCTGTGAGCCGTGTGACCTCATGGCACTCTACCCGAGGGCGGTACAGTGAGACTCTGTCTCTTCCAAAAAAAAAAAACTAGTTATGGAAGGTATATAAGAAGTAGGATAAATAAACTCTGTAAACCCGGGTCTAAAAACAAAAAAAAAATGGACTTCTCTATATATTATTTGGAATTGATTGCTTTTTAAATGACCCATAACTTAATTTCAAGTTGATTAAATGCCTTAATATTATTTATTACTTTTTACTTTACAAAGCTTTTAACAAGCATGTTAAGCACAGGGACAAACATGCCCATGTACACACACGCACACACACACACACACACGCACATACGTGCTCAGATACCGTATAGACACGAGTATGTCAGGCCGCGGTTGAAGGCAGTCTTCATGAAGTGTGGAAGAAGACTTAATGTAATGTAACTAAGTAAGTAGAAGTTATATTTTAAATATTTAATAACTAGTAGTAAGTGGCTCAAGACAATACATTCCTATCAACACTTAGAATTCAAATATCAATTGGCTACACATTAGTACAAATGTGTACTGAGAATTTTCTGGAAATAAAAGGAAAAAATTACATTAAAAAACATTAAATATCAAATTGGAGTAATGGAAGAATATTAACAAAAATGTGAAATTATTGAAGGTTATTGTGTATTCTAGAAGCACTTGTTTTGGTCGATTTCTAGCATCTTGTGTGTGTGTGTCTGATAGTAAATGGTTATAAGGCAAAAACTAAGTTTTCATTGGACCTTCATATTAGTCTCAAGCGTTGGAAGAGCAAATCCTGTGTGAAGGAGAATGTTGATGGTCCATGTGCCATAATCCATGGAAAGGAAGTAAAACAAGGAGTTATGGAAGTCGTCCTTCTTACTTCTCCACCTTCCATCATTGACCTCCCAGAGGGGAAGGGACGGCTACTTGGTTACAGGAGATTGACTGAGAGCCAGACTTCTTTCTCTTAGCAAGTACTTTTCAGCTTTTTTCTTCAATCCCTACCAACTTCTGACAAGCTGTATCCTCCTCTTCTTCCAGGACATAAGCTTCTGAATTAAGGTCTGTCTAAAGATCTGCAAGTTATGATGTAGATGACTTTTTTCAAGAGAAATTCCTGGCATATCCATTTGGTTGAGTTTTTTAAATAATTTTATTCAATTAGCTGTATCATTATTATGAACCACATTTTTATCAACATATATCTCCTCTTACAGTCTTAATCAAATCCTAATTAGAGAAGTATGAAGAATCGCTGCACATTGACCCCTGGAACTTTACCAAACATTATCCCTGTTTTGATAATGAAGATATAAGGTCCCCAAGATCCTTTCATTATCCATAGGATTGGACTTGTGCCTATGTCTCCTACTTCTTGTTGGCTTGCAGAGACGAAGAGAACGTAAAGCAGTAAATATATACCAAATCACTCACTGATTAAGTCACCATAGTGTCTGAAAAATAACAAAGGAATTTAAAAAAAGAAAACAGTCACTCACTTTATGGTAGACTTTTGAATTAACAAGTGAAATCACAAATAGCTACAACAATGTGTTTAATTTTCAAACAGGGCCTAAAAAATTGGATATATATAAAGAAAATTTAGTAGAGGGACTAGTATATTTTCATAGTCTTCCCACCAAAAAATGTAAACTTCTGTTTTTAGTCTTTTCTTGTGATTACAGTGGGACTGTATTTGTGACTACAATTAACTGTGTGTGTATTTTGCTAAATTTCTAATTAAGAAAATCAATAAAATGAGTAGAATGAATGTTGCTGAAAATATATTCTTTCTGAAATTAAACTCTTTGTTTTTTTTTTTTGAGACAGAGCCTCAAGCTGTCGCCCTGAGTAGAGTGCTGTAGTATCATAGCTCACAGCAACCTCCAACTCCTGGGTTCAAGCGTTTGTCCTGTCTCCACCTTCCAAGTAGCTGGGACTACAGGCGCCTACCACGACACCCAGCTATTTTTTGGTTGTTGTTTGGCAGGCCCGGACTGGATTCAAACCCGCCAGCTCAGGTGTATGTGGCTGGCGCCTTAGCCGCTTGAGCCACAGGCGCCAAGCTGAAATTAAACTTTTATAAATATAAGTCACAATCATTTGAGAATATCTAGAAATTCAGTTAAAGAAAAAAGTACATCTATAATCCTCTCTGCCTTGAGATCCACCCTTATTAGCATCATTTCTGTTTACTATCTTCCAGCAATTTATATATAAAGTACTGGAAAATGCATCACAATACCGTACACATTAGTATGCAAAAAGACAAAATATATGTTTGTTGTATATCTATTTTCGATGTAATATTTTACAGTGAACATTTAACACGTTGTTAAATATTTCTCAAAATGTTTAAAGACTCATTATATCCTTTTCTGTAGTAGATTGAATATCTTTCCCAAAGATTATATCCTGTAAATGTGACATATATGAAGAAAGAGTCTTTGCACACGCAACTAAATTAAGCATTGCAAGATGAGATCATCCTGGATTAACTGGGTAGTCATCAAGTTCAATGACATATGTCCTATGACAAGGAAGAAAAGGCAAAGAAATGCACAGCAGAGGAGGCCTGGTGGGAACAGGCTGAGACTGGAGTCAGACACCTACATACCAAGGAAGACTGAGGGCTGTGGCTTCCACTAGAAACTAAGAAAGAGACATGGGCTAGGTCCTCCCTCAGAGTCTCGAGAAGGAACAACCCAGCCAGAGCCTTATTTTGGAGTTTTGGCCTACAGAAAGCTGAGAGAACATATGTCCGTTGTTTTGAGCTATGCAGTTTTTGGTAATTTATTACAGCGACCCTAGAAAACTAATCCCGTAGCCCTCCTTCATAAGGGCACCTCCCTCAGGTGCCTGAAACCATGGATGGCACAGTTGTGCTCCTGGGCGTAAGAATGGTGCTGTAAGAATACAGTGGAGTTGCCCTACACAGTGTATTGTTTTTTATCTTTTATGCTGTGTTTTTACTCTTTCTTTTCTATGTTTAGATGTGTTTAGATACACAAGTGCTTACCATTGTGTTAAAATTGCCTAGAGTATTCAGTACAGCAACAGGCTGTACAGATTTGTAGCCTAGGAGCCAAAGGTACACCGTATAGTCCAGGTGCGTGGGAGTCCGTACCGTCCAGGTGTGTGCGAGTACACCTCGTGATGTTCACACAATAAGAAACCACCCGAATACACATTTCTCAGAAGGTATCTTTGTATTTTAAGAGACACATGAACTTCATACTATGCATGAATTTCTTTCTCCTTTTTCAGAATTTCACATATAGAAGATTTATTCTTATCAGAGATCTGAGCAACTTCAATAAATGACTTTTTTTCTTAAAAAAAAAAAAAGAAGAAAAAAATAAAGATGCCAGCATCTCTATGATACAGGTATAAGAATTACAAACATCACTACTCTTGCACTGGGGGCCATTATTAAGTAAAAGAGTTACTTAAGTACAAAGCACTTTGACACCAAGACAGTTATGGGATACTAATCGACTCACTGGTTGATAGAATGTACATTGAGCAAGAGGATAATTCACATCCTGGGCAAGGTGAAGTGGGATGGTGCAAGATTTCAGCAACTTAATCGGGATGGCATTCAATTTAATACTTGTGAATTATTTACTTCTGGAATTTTCCATTTAATATTTCCAGACCCCAGTTAAGTGGTTTGTGAAACCTTGAGGGGGGCCACTACTGCACACATTCTATAGCTATACCAGTATTTATTGTATGTTAATTTAGGTTTAACATGCCATTTATTATGCCTACAAAATTTCTGTTCAAAAATCTTTGTGTTTCGGAGTACGCCCATAACTTGAATATCTAAAAACTGAGTTTTAATGCTAAAAATGATGGAAATTCTCACATTTCTCCTCAAAATTGAGAGAATTACATTCCCATTGGTAGTTGTCATAGAACTTAGAAGAGGACAAGGTGGTATTTCTTCAAGTACTGTATTTAATACAGCTTGGAAATATTAAAGGGGCGATTTTTGAAATGAAAATTGGCATTTTATAATTTAACATTCATAATTACCTGCTTTTGTTTTTCCTATTCCAAAAGCTTAGACTCTCAGCTGAGAGTCGATGAAAGCTTACCCATCTGCAGAGATAATTCTCACTAATATAGTTCTTCATTAGTGCAGATAATCAGAAATTAAACTGCAAAAGTATATATGTCTCGGATTAATTTCATATATGTGTAGAGATAATGGAATTTAAATGTGTTTTTTACAACCTATGGATTTTTAATAGAAAAATATTGTATGTCTAATACAAGATAATTATATTTTCATCAAACCCATTTAACTAATATACAATAAAATTATCAAAATAAAAATTTTAAAAATCAAATGATCATTCCAAGTATCAATGAGTAAGTATAAAAAGACAATTTATGAAAATTCCATTTCTAAGCAAATATTCTTTTAAATTAATTCTTAGGGGAAAAATAAAAAAAATAATGATTCTAGCTAGGTAATGACGAATTTATTTAACTTTTTAATTTTTAATTGTTAACCAAATCCAGTATGGTTTGGTTCACCCAAAAGGGAATTGAATATAATTGTTTTGTTCAATTTTGATTTTTTTATATTCTAACGATAATGCCAACTAATGAGTTCATATAAAATATTCAGTCTCCAAACTCTTTTAAGAGTATGCATATTTGAGATTTTGCTTTTTAAGGGAAGACCAACTGCTTCCTCCGTTGAATGCTAGGGTTGCAACTTCAGAAGACATTGAAGTGTTGTCTAAAGAGACAGAAAGTAACGCAACAATAATCTTGAAATCTTCCTATTGCTGTCACTTTCCTTAAGAAAGGAGGAAAATTCATAACAGCCAGTTACAAGATTATTTGGGATGAGCTTCTATTTAAGAACCCAAGTCACTTTCTTTATTGTGTTTTATGTTGTATAAAAAATAAGGGCAAGTTCAGTAAACATGTTTTTATGTAAGTGATAAAATAAATTGCAGTGTAGTTTGTGATACTTTCTCAGAAATTTGATCGGTACTGAAATAGTTTTCTCCTTACAAGAAAACTCAACAATAATGGAAAGCAATCCCTTAAAATTAAACTAACATGAAAGTCTAGACCTTATATCATACCTGCAGGATGATTAACATCAGACATCCTTAAATAATTTGTTGTTTAAATTTACATTTATGATAAGAGTTCAATGCAAATTAACACCAGATAGGGTGTCACTTAAAAAAAAGATTATATTTTCTACTCGGTAAGGATCACACACATCCATCACTCCTATAGTTCAATCAACAAGGTTTTTTTTATATTATGTATTATATATCTCATAGTTATCTCTTTTAAAATACCTTAAATGGCCTAGTTAAACTAACAAGTTGATTAACCTGGGGTATGAATTACTTGATTTCACAAAACAGGGAATAAATGAAGGTATTCATGTCCCTCCAATAAATAAGATATTTATAAATATATCTAAGGCAAATATACATGCACAGTTACCACTTGCAGGTATTACATTCTATTCACTAGGTACTGTTCAAAGCACTCTTCTTGTGTTATATTATTTAATTCTTGTTCAAGCCCCATCAAGTTTTATTATACTCATTTTATAAATGAAGAACCTGATGCAATGGGAGGTTTATTCATTTGTTCTAGGTAATAGAACTACAAAAATTTAGAGTTAGGACTTGAACTCAAGTGACTAAAGATCTTATATCCTCATTACTAGATTATACAAGTTAATTCTTCTAGTGAGAATTACTAATAAGCAGATATTTATAAATTATTGTAAGTTAAAGTGAGTATTTATTTGAGACAATCACACAGTTCCCGAGAAAAGACAGAATGCATGATATCCTCCTTTTGGAAGCTGGGAAGTTTTATTAAGTGATAGTAGATATGTATTTAATATTTTATGAATTTATATACACAAATTTTCGTTCTACTATAAAATACTTGTTCTTAGCAGACCACGCTTACAAGTACTAACTAGAAATCTGTGGAAAATAAACAAATCTCTCCATCTTTTTTACATTCTGAGGTCATGAGGACTTCAGGAAGTAAGGTTCCCCAAAAGGAGAAAAAGGAAAGACAAGTTCAACTCTAACGTTACCATTCCCACTGTTAGGTTCGTAGGATGCTCTGAGTGGCTGAGAAGACAAACAGAGCATCCAGGGACTAGGAAACCGAAAGTTAAAGTTTAGGATTCACCAAGAGTAACGTGCCTTGATAAATAATCACAAACTGAAAGAATGCAAATTAGGTAAATTAGAAATACACAAGCTCACATAAAGAACAAAAGCCAGATCCAAATTATACCAGTTTCAGATTGGATGTACTTGGTTTACTTTTAGCCTAACTTCCAGGTTTTTAATCCTTTAGCAGAATCAGAGACAAACACAAACATTTGTACAGCAACATGTCATCATCGGAATCTCAATATTGCTTCATATTTTTTCATACATACTTTCAGAATTCTATTAAAAGTGAACAAATTTTCATTACTCATATTGCTCTTGCTTTTACAAATGCTACGCATGTTCTAAGAACAATGGGGCCAGTAGAGACGGTGAGGGGATGTACGTTGGAAACTGATAGAAGCTGCTTCACAGCCCAAATCTTCCCTGTTTCAGTGGTTTCCTTCACATTATGCTTGATTCAAGGATTTAGTCAGTTCTACATTTTAATAGTCATTCTCTCATTCTTTCCCTTTCTTCTTTCCCCTTTTCTCTCTTTTTTGTAGTTTCCACCCAGATTCCACGGAAGTCAGTTAGTAAAACTCCATATTAGTTTCTCTTCCATTTTGTTAATTTATAGTACTTACTAGAAATGATCGATCCACTTAGAAATTTTAATTTTGGGCTTGGTGGCCATAGGCTCAGTCACCAGATTCCAAGACATTTATAGCTAATGTTTTTTATGAGAATGGATCTCCTTTCTAAGTTTTGTATTATCTAGGCTGTCTCTATTTCCTTCACATCATGCCTATTTCCAAACTGGTCATTTTTTAAAATAGATTTATCCTTTTTTTCTTTGTGTTTTCTTGTATAAACTGACTGAAGTTAAAAAGGGGAGTCTAACTCTGTTTACTACCCTTTACCTCCAAATTTACAAACTCTTTTTTTTTTTTTTGTAGTTTTTGGCCTGGGCTGGGTTTGAACCCACCACCTCCAGCATATGGGGCCAGCACCCTACTCCTTTGAGCCACAGACGCCGCCCAATTTACAGACTCTTTTTAGTTTAACTTTTAGACACATACGATTTGCCTTCCAATTTAGAGCAGGCAACATTATAATGAAATATTCTACCGTGGCATAAAATTAATTACCATTTTTCATTTTTCTACCTTCAAATGTTACTGTTCTTTCTGTCTGACATTTAAATTAAACATATTTTTGATGTCATATCACTGTGAATAAAAAAAGTCAAACATTACAATGAGTAATGAAATACTGTCATAATAGTACACATTGAATAAAATGAAGGTTTGGATTACAGAGAGAACAGGGGAAATGATGAGACATTGTTATGGTGGAAGTTTCTGACAGGATTTATTGACTAATTAGATCATATGGAAAAAGAGAAGTATTAACAGTGACTTCTAGATTTCTCTTGGAGCCTTACAGGATGATAGTATCAAATGCTATCATAGAAAAAATGGGAAAGGATTGAAATCTGAGGGATGGAAAATACAGCGATCTTTCAGAAGCACTCAGTTCTGGCTTCTAGGTGGATATTTGGGATAAGCAGATAAGTTCATGGTCCAAGAGAGAGAAGCCAAGAGTAGACATACAAATGTCTACGTTCTGTCAGCGTTCTAACTCAGAGAGAGCTCTTCAAAGCTATTCACCATAAAAAGACCTTGAAGAAAGTTAGATGAAAAAGAATTCAATCTCAAATTACAAACTTTCAAAATATTAAGTTCTATCAGGAAAAAAAATAAAAAAAGAGGAGCAATAATAAATGGTCTTGGCATAGGAGAAAAATACTTGTAACAAAATGTTTTGCTTTCTCAGAATACAGTGCTAAAATTCACAAACAAGGAAAAAAATGACAGTTATATTAAGTAAAATGTGGCACTTTCTATTAGATATAAAATTTCAAATTTTTTCATAGTACTCCTTAAAGTAAAATTATTAATCCTCTGAACAATTCCTATTTATTCCTTTTAAATTAAGTATTATTAGGAAATGAATATTGTAATAAATATGTAGAGGTGCATTTGATATGAGCTTCACTAGATTTGAAGACAAAATATTATCAAAGAAATTTGATCAGAAGAAATTTTATAATTGAAAATTTGTGTAATTATGTCAGTGAATTAATAAAATAATTATTCATCTTTTTAGATTTCAATATAATCTAAAACTTGCAAATACTTGAAAATTATACCTAATTTGTAAGTACTGAGAAACTTTCATGTGTTAGATATGTATCAATATTTTATATAAATGGTTGTAATATATTGAGAGAATAAATCAAATTTTATTACAATACATACAATATCATGTGAGTATTATAAGTATTTACACATATGTTTGTGTAAACACACTTGTTGCATGACTGGAGATGGGAATGAACAGCAGCTTTGCCGTGGGTGTAAACTCGCTCCTGTAATTATTAAGTCAAGAAACAAACTACACACAGTTAGATGAGATGAAATGGCGTGTAGCGAAAATCTTTATTCCAAGTTTTGGTTTTATACTTTTCCAGTCATGTACACACTTAATCTATTATCTATTAGTTTCATCATTATCTTATTTTACCTATCTGAAATTTGACTTAAAAGGAAATATTTTGTTATCATATCAATACAATCAACTTTGTAGTAAACCTCTTCTTCTAAACATTGACTAATTTCTGAGCCGGTATCTAAAGAAAGATCACAAAGAAGAAAGTAGCCACAGGGGAACAGAGTTGATAGAAGAATATCTTCAAGCATTCACTCAGTTTACTCAGTATGAAGTAACGACTGTGTCTTTCCTCAGGACAGAGCACCTATAGACCTCTGACAATATGTTGTTAACATACGTCAACCCTCTGGCCCATATCTCTGAGGAAGGGGGGCATGCCCTTGGATCTCAGGCTTCACGGGGTGTACTGCTTCAGAGAAAAGGCCTAAGGAATTTTATAACTCCAAAAAAGCCTAACTCTGTGTGTAACCCAGGGGGGGGTCAAAGTCCCTTAAGCCTCTGGAAGAAAAGCAAGTCATTTTAAACTCACACTAAATTAACTTTGTGTGCTTGATGTAGGATATGTTTATTTCTAAATATTATCCTATAACACTTAATACTAACAGGGCTTGGTTTCTCTTCACGTGGGTTCTCTTGTCACAACCCTACAACCCACATGAAAAATGCTATGTTTTACTCATCACATTTCCTCCCTTTTCCTGTTGCTAATGATCTGCATTTTTCTCCTTTCCTATTTCCTCCAGAAGCCATCTATCTAATGTGTAAATATGGATAATGGTGGTAAATCCAACCAATTATTCTCTGTTAATTCATTAGCTAGATAATGTGTTATCTCTCCAAGGAAACATAATGTCTATCTTTCCATATAGATCTCCTATAAAATGTCTACAGGGAGAAACACTAATGCTGAGAATTTAAAAAGATCCAACCGGGAGTTAATTTATTCAAGGGGGATTTACTCAGAGTCCCTCAAATCACATTAATAGAGCAGCTGCCGGCTCTAATTATGCATAAATCAATTCCAAGTTCCACAAGGAACTTTCAGAGCAATATCTTCTGAAAGGGAGAGCAAAATGCCTTTTGTCATTATTGGTGGCAGTGCTTTTCATTATCAAGGTTTTAATAAATAGAACTAGATTTTCTTTTCTTTTCTTTTTTTGAGACAGTGTCTCATTTGTTGCCCTCTGTAGAGTGCTGTGCAGCACAGCTCACAGTAACTTCAACCATTTGGGCTCAAATTATTCTCTTACCTCAGTCTCCCAAGTATCTGGGACTACAGTTGCTGGCCACAATGCCAGGCTATTTTTAAGAGACAGAGTCTCATTCTTACTCAACTTGGTCTTGAGCTCCTGAGCTCAAACAGTCCACACACCATGGCCCCCAGAGTGCTAGGATTACAGGTGCAAGCCACTGCACCCAGCCTTAAATAGAATTAGATTTAAGATTTAATTATTATAGTATATTTTAAATAGAATATCTATATAATCATACATAATGATCTGTGCATGATGTTCTATGTGGCAAATATGAAATGGAAATTAAAATAATCTTTAACAGATTTTTGATAAATACATAATGTATTACCATCCTCATGCCCCTAATATGTATTTATATTAATTATTACCTACCTACATTATTACTGTATGTATTGTCTAATTTCAGAGTTCCTTGTAATGTCAAAACTTCAATACTTATCTCGGTGACAAAGATCTTCCATATGAGCTCAGGATTGTTTTCTCTGATGTGTCTGGACAATCTACTTATACTGCTAACCAGGAATAAATATATATATATATATATATACACACACACGCACAATATGAGTAAAAATGTATGAACATTGAATTCATTAATTGAAAGAAAGCAATTTTAATAACCACAGTTTCTTACTTTTGAATTTATTGTCCTTCTTGGTCATGTCCTTAACTAGTTTCTAAGTCACAATGACATTGTGGTTTAAACATATATCATCATCTTTCCACTTTATCCCACTCTAATCACCACCATTCTCAAAGACTGAACGTATGTTAAGCCACAAAAAAGGTCTCAACAAATTTAAAATATTTAAAATCATATCAACTATCTTCTCAGACCACAATCTAGTCAAACCAGAATACAATATCAAGAGTAAATTTTGAAACTATAAAGATTGATGGACATTCAACATCATCCTGAATGATCATTGATCAATGAAGAAATTAAGATGGAAATAAAAATATTTTTGGAAACACAACATATTACAACCTGTGAGACACAAGCAAAGTGGTGCTAAGAGGGTAGTTTACAACATAGACACTTATTTAAAAAAAAAAAAAAAAACTAGAAATATTGCAGGTAAACAATTCAATGATTCACCTCAAGAAACTGGAAATGCAAGAACAAACCAAATCAAAATTCACAGGGAAAAAAATAAGACAGAGCTGGACTACAGGAAATAGAACATAAATAAAAAATGCAAAGGATCAACAAAAAGAAAAGGTGTTTCTTCAAAAAGATAAAAGTTGATAAAACACTAGCTAAAATGACCAAGAGAAGAAAATTCCCATACAGGGTGGTGCCTGTGGCTCAATGCCTGTTGCTCAACAGAGTAGGGCGCCGCCCCATATGCCGGTGGTGGCAGGTTCAAACCCAGCCCTGGCCAAAGACTGCCAAAAAAAAAAAAAAAAAAAAAGAAAGAAAATTCCCATATAAAGTTAGAAATGAAAAGGTGACATTACAACTATATCACATAAATGCAGAAGATTGTCAAAAGACTATTACGAACAATTATTTGCTAACACACTGGAAACACTAAAAGAAATGGATGAGTTCCTGGAAACATATAACCCAGCAAGACATAATAAGGAAGAAATAGAACATCTAAATAGATCAATAATGAGTAACAAAATTTAATTAGTAATAAAAAGCCTCACAACAAAGAAAAGCCCGGGACCAGAAGGATTCACTGAATTCTACCAAACATATAAAGAAGACTTCAGACCAATTTTCTTCAAACTATTCCAAAAATATTGAATGAGAAATAATTCTTCCTAACTTATTATATGAACCCAGTATTACTCTGATGCCCAAACCAGACACAGACACAATAAAAAATGAATACAGACAAATATCTCTAATGAACATAGGCACAAAAATCCTCAGTAAAATACTAGCAAATCATATCCAACAGCATATCAAAAAGATAAAGCACTAAGATCAAGTGGTATTTAAATCAGGGATGAAAGGATGATTGAACATATGAAATCATTAAACATAATACATCATATAAACTGAATGAAGAAAAACATGATTGTTTTAATTGATGCAGAAAAAATATTTGACATAATGCAACACCCTTTCATATGGTTTCTAAAGGAACCACGAATAGAAGGAACATACCTCAAAACACAAAAATCCATGAGTGAAAAACACACAGGTAACATCACATTGCATGGAGAATAGACAAGGGTAGACACTTTCATGATTCCTGACTAACAGTACTGTAAGTCTAGTGTGATGAAAATGTGTCAAACGATCTATGAACCAAGTGTATGGTGCCCCATGATCATATAAATGTACACAGCTATGATTTAATAATAATAAAAAAAAAGAAATAGAAGCCAGATCATGTCAAAAAAAAAAAAAAAAGTCCTACCTGGGGCAATCACAGAAGAAAAAGAAATAAAAGTCATCCAGTTTGGAAAATAAGAAGTCAATTTTTTCTTCTGTGCAGATTATGTCAACTTACATCTGGAAACCTAAAGCGTACCCCAGAAAACTCTTAGAACTCATAAACTAATTCAGTAAAGTTTCCAAATACAATATCGACATATAAAAATCAGTAGCATTTATATATACTAATAATGAAATAGCTGAGAAAGAAATCAAATAGGCAGTCTCATTCATAATAGCTGCAGAAAATACATATATACATACATATATACCCTAGGAATAAGTTTGACAAAAGAAGAGAAAGAACTCGACAAGACTTATCAATAAAAGAATGATGCAATTTAGTTGGCAGTGTGGAATTAACGTTTTTCACAAAGAAGACTTTGATCAGTAAAAGGAACCCAGGAATAATAAACTCACTGTACAATTTTATGTCCTTACCTGTTATACTCTAGAGAAAGGAAGCATGTGTAAGTAGGATATAAATATATCTTAAGGGCTGTGAAAGGAAAGAGTCAACATTTTTAGCTCACAAATTCAGGAAAAGCCGTACACAAAGCAGCACTACAGAACTGGTGAAAATAAGGTTCAACTCGCTGGGCTTATCAGTGTTGCTTGTTGCTAGAGGGATTCATTTTTTTCTGTCCATGTGGGATTTTACATTCATTTATTTCTTCTTATTATTACTATTATTGTTTTAACATAATTTTTATCAAATCATAACTATATCCAGTTAGGGGGTACAATGTGATTATTTGATACACAAAGTGGAATACTTACATGAAATTGATCAACATAACCATCACCTCACTTACTTATTTTTGAGGTAAGACATTTATAATATACTGTTAGTTGTTTTGAAATGTACCCTTGCATTGTGCACATTCAGTAAGATCCCACCAAATACCCTCCCTCCAATTGCCTTCCCCCCTCCCCTCCCCTCTCCCTCCACTCCCTTCCTTCTTGCAGGACTATATTTATGTTTTATCATTCATATGAATGTGTAAATGATTATATATTGGTTTCATTATAGTATTGAGTATATTGGATACTTTTTTTACATTCTTGAGATACTTTACTAAGAAGAATATGTTCCAGCTCCATCCAGATGTAAAGTCTCCATCTTTTATATGGCTGCATAGTATTCTATGGTATATAACCTAGATATCTACCTAGATGAACAAAAATCATTTTACAACAAAGACATTTGCTCCAGAATGTTTATGGCAGCCCAATCCATACTTGCCAAGTCATGGAAGCAGCCCAAATGCCTATCAACCCATGAATGGATTAACAAATTGTGGTATACGTATACCATGGATTTTACGTTTATTTTTGTGTATCTCAAAACTTTCATAATGACCCATGTATACACAATGCAATGCAATCATAAAAAAATGAGTGGAAACATGTTATTTGCAGCAACACAGATGGAATCAGAGGTCATTATGTTAAGTGAAACAAGCCAAGCACAGAAAGACAAATACTACATGTTCTCACTCATATTCAGGAGCTAAAAAACTTGACCTCCTGTGCAGAGAGAACAGACTACAGATAGAGACTGGGTAGGTGGACTGGAGGAAGGGGTAATAAAGAGACGTTAGTTGTGGATACAGACATATAATTATATAAAAGAAACACATTTTAATGTTTGATACAGGCTACGATGACTATAATTAGTAACAATATTACATGTATTTCAATGTAACTAGAAGAGTGGATTTGAAATGAGACCCACACAGAAATCGGATAAACTGATTTATCACTGAGGTGGTGGCTTGATTGTTACACATTCTATGCATTAACAAACACTTGCATATAAATATTATATGTCATATATATGTAAAATATTATATATAAATATATATGTAAAATATTATATATCAAAAAATGGAAAGTGAATAAAGATTGATTATTGATTCCAAATTTTATAGGAAAAGATGAAACAATAGAATGAGGAGGAAACTTGGGAGCACTTGTGGCTCAGTGGATAGGGCACTGGCCCCATATACAGAGACTAGGGAGTTCGAACCCAGCCCCGGCCAAACTGCAACAAAAAAATAGCCGGGCATTGTGGCTGGCGCCTGTGGTCCCAACTACTCGGGAGGCTGAGGCAAGAGAATCGCCTAAGCCCAGGAGTTGGAGGTTGCTGTGAGCTGTGTGACTCCACGGGCACTCTTCTGAGGGTGATAAAGTGAGACTCTGTGTCTACAAAAAAAAAAGAAAAAAAGAATGAAGAGGAAACTCACAAAAACAACTTGAAGAGAATATTGCAGATAATTTGAATTGAAAGTTACCTTTAAATTTCAGGTATTATTTGCATGAAATTTTATAATATTTGATTATTAGATGTAGTTGATAATTTGTATTCTTTATAATTAATATTAAAATTATACAATTTATATTATTAAATGTTTCAGATTTCACTGGTAATAAAGATTTAGTTGAATAGTATTGTATTAATGTTAATCATAAAGTGTACAGATGGGGGAAGATCTGTGGGAGAGAGTCGTGGCATAGAACATCATTTCCTTTTTAAAATGACTCTTCAACGTACGAAAATTGTTTTCACAAACACTATTTATAGATCTGTACAATTTTTTTTGAAAAATGCAATTTGTTGGTTGTGGGATGTTTTGCAGAGGAGATGTCGAGCTTATATTCGATTCCCTTGAAGAGTCGAAACAGAAATCTCAAGAATAATTTTCCATCTATGATCACCTGTATTACAAAACGAACTTGGCTTCCAATGAAGTAATTACTCAAATCTCCCTCTATATGCAGTTAGTGCATCGTGAATACATATATTTCTAGACACAAGTGAAAAGGATGAAAAAACAGGACCATGAAAACACAAGCAGCAACAATAAAAGCCTCAGCTTTTCTCTTTTAGGTAGATGGAGTCTGAGCTACATTATGTCATTTGCAAAATCTTGGGGGTGATTTGTTAGGAGCAACAGGACTTGCAACTACCAGAAAGTTTAATGTTTCAATTTCCTGTGGTTTAACACCACCTTAAAGTTGTCAGATATCAAATGGTTCACCTGATTCAATGAGTTACTGGCATTTAGAACCTTCACTGTGACTTAAAATGCTAGTCTATTACTTAAAGCTGATCCTTTTTTTTTTTTTTTTTTTCTGAGCATTGAACACTGCAGAAGCCACTATTCCTAATATTTAATAGTTAATTTATTTCTGTTTCACCAGAAATGTGGGCCTAACAATTAAGCAAGAGCTTGTATCCATCAATAACCCCATGAATTGCAAATGTCTGTTTAGTGATGGGGATGAGCATGTGAAAACACCGTAACATTGTCCAAACAGAAACAATTCGGAAAACAAAAATTTATATGTGAACTCTGTGAAAATTTATTAGAGAATCAAATTTATCTGTCTTATAGGTCTGTACTTCAGAGTCCTACTTCTGTTCAAAACTACATCATGCTCCTGTTGAAACAAAATATATGATGTAAAGATGTATTTTATGGTCTATAGTCTCATTAGAAAGAAGTTGAAAGAACTCATTCACTGAGCAGCTCCTAATATTTGGGATTTAACAAAGAGTAGAGAGAAATATTAATTTAAACATATTTAAATATCAATTTGAATACAAAATTATATAATTAATTATTTAATTAAATGTCTAGCCATACTAATTTAATATGCCCTTGCTATACGCCAAGCATGGTGGTGCTTAAAAATGTTATCTAATTTAATTTTTCCCAGAAGTATGAAGTATAAGTTTTATTATTGTTACCATTTTACGATGAGGAAAATAAGTTTGAAGGAATTATATGGTATTTCAGTGGTTATGTATCTCACGAATGTGGTTTCAGGATTCCAGTTACACATATCACCTCCAGAAGAGATTGACTGTGTTTTCAATAGTTCTCAGAAAACTAGAGATTGAAGTATACATCTATTTAATAACTACCAGAAAGATTTCTATGACACATACTTTAAAAAAAAAACATTCCATGTGACATAACTGTAAATAGTTTAACTTAAATAAGTAATTTGAATTATAAAGCAATTAACTATTATATTAAATGTTTAAAATTGCTGTAGTAATTTAATATGCTCTTACTATTTTCTTTTTTTTTTTTTTTTTTTTATTGTTGGGGATTCATTGAGGGTACAATAAGCCAGTTACACTGATTGCAATTGTTAGGTAAAGTCCCTCTTGCAATCATGTCTTGCCCCCATAAAGTGTGACACACACTAAGGCCCCACCCCCCTCCCTCCATCCCTCTTTCTGCACCCCCCCATAACCTTAATTCTCATTAATTGTCCTCATATCAAGATTGAGTACATAGGATTCATGCTTCTCCATTCTTGTGATGCTTTACTAAGAATAATGTCTTCCACTTCCATCCAGGTTAATACAAAGGATGTAAAGTCTCCATTTTTTTTAATGGCTGAATAGTATTCCATGGTATACATATACCACAGCTTGTTAATCCATTCCTGGGTTGGTGGGCATTTAGGCTGTTTCCACATTTTGGCGATTGTAAATTGAGCTGCAATAAACAGTCTAGTACAAGTGTCCTTATGATAAAAGGATTTTTTTCCTTCTGGGTAGATGCCCAGTAATGGGATTGCAGGATCGAATGGGAGGTCTAGGTTGAGTGCTTTGAGGTTTCTCCATACTTCCTTCCAGAAAGGTTGTACTAGTTTGCAGTCCCACCAGCAGTGTAAAAGTGTTCCCTTCTCTCCACATCCACGCCAGCATCTGCAGTTTTGAGATTTTGTGATGTGGGCCATTCTCTCTGGGGTTAGATGGTATCTCAGGGATGTTTTGATTTGCATTTCTCTAATATATAGAGATGATGAACATTTTTTCATGTGTTTGTTAGCCATTCGTCTGTCGTCTTTAGAGAAAGTTCTATTCATGTCTCTTGCCCATTGATATAAGGGATTGTTGGCTTTTTTCATGTGGATTAATTTGAGTTCTCTATAGATCCTGGTTATCAAGCTTTTGTCTGATTGAAAATATGCAAATGTCCTTTCCCATTGTGTGGGTTGTCTCTTTGCTTTGGTTATCGTCACCTTAGCTGTACAGAAGCTTTTCAGTTTAATGAAGTCCCATTTGTTTATTTTTGTTGTTGTTGCAATTGCCATGGCAGTCTTCTTCATGAAGTCTTCCCCCAGGCCAATATCTTCCAGTGTTTTTCCTATGCTTTCTTTGAGGATTTTTATTGTTTCGTGCCTTAAATTTAAGTCCTTTATCCATCTTGAATCAATTTTTGTGAGTGGGGAAAGGTGTGGGTCCAGTTTCAGTCTTTTACACGCAGACATCCAGTTCTCCCAACACCATTTATTGAATAGGGAGTCTTTCCCCCAAGGTAAGTTCTTGTTTGGTTTATCGAAGATTAGGTGGTTGTAAGATGTTAGTTTCATTTCTTGGTGTTCAATTCGATTCCAAGTGTCTATGTCTCTGTTTTTGTGCCAGTACCATGCTGTCTTGAGCACTATGGCTTTGTAGTACAGACTAAAATCTGGTATGCTGATGCCCCCAGCTTTATTTTTGTTACTAAGAACTGCCTTAGCTATACGGGGTTTTTTCCGGTTCCATACAAAACGCAGAATCATTTTTTCCAAATCTTGAAAGTACGATGTAGGTACTTTGATAGGAATGGCATTGAATAGGTAGATTGCTTTGGGAAGTATAGACATTTTAACAATGTTGATTCTTCCAAGCCATGAGCATGGTATGTTCTTCCATTTGTTAATATCCTCTGCTATTTCCTTTCTGAGGAGTTCATAGTTTTCTTTATAGAGGTCCTTCACCTCCTTCGTTAGGTATATTCCTAGGTATTTCATTTTCTTTGAAACTATGGTGAAGGGAGTTGTGTCCTTAATTAGCTTCTCATCTTGACTGTTATTGGTGTATACAAAGGCTACTGACTTGTGGACATTGATTTTATATCCTGAAACATTACTGTATTTTTTGATGACTTCTAGGAGTCTTGTAGTTGAGTCTTTGGGGTTCTCTAAGTATAAGATCATGTCGTCAGCAAAGAGGGAGAGTTTGACCTCCTCTGCTCCCATTTGGATTCCCTTTATTTCCTTGTCTTGCCTAATTGTATTGGCTAGAACTTCCAGCACTATGTTGAATAGTAAAGGTGACAGAGGACAACCTTGTCTGGTTCCAGTTCTAAGAGGAAAAGCTTTCAGTTTTACTCCATTCAGTAAAATATTGGCTGTGGGTTTGTCATAGATAGCTTCAATCAGTTTTAGAAATGTGCCACCTATGCCTATACTCTTCAGTGTTCTAATTAGAAAAGGATGCTGGATTTTATCAAATGCTTTTTCTGCATCTATTGAGAGGATCATGTGATCTTTATTTTTGCCTCTGTTAATATGGTGGATAACGTTTATGGACTTGCGTATGTTGAACCAGCCTTGCATCCCTGGGATGAAGCCTGCTTGATCATGATGAATGACTTTTTTGATGATAAGCTGTAATCTATTGGCTAGGATTTTGTTGAGAATTTTTCCATCTATATTCATGAGTGAGATTGGTCTGAAATTCTCCTTTTTGTTTGGGTCTTTTCCTGGTTTTGGTATCAGGGTGATGTTTGCTTCATAGAATGTGTTGGGGAAGATTCCTTCTTCCTCAATTTTTTGGAATAATTTCTGCAGTACAGGAATAAGCTCTTCCTTGAAGGTTTGATAGAATTCTGGTGTGAAGCCATCTGGACCAGGGCATTTTTTAGTTGGAAGCTTTTTTATTGTTTCTTTGATCTCAGTGCTTGAAATTGGTCTGTTCAGGAGGTCTATTTCTTCCTGGCCAAGTCTAGGGAGAGGGTGTGATACCAAATATTGATCCATTTCCTTCACATTGTCAAATTTCTGGGCATACAGTTTCTGGTAGTATTCAGAGATGATCTCTTGTATCTCTGTGGGATCAGTTGTTATTTCCCCTTTATCATTTCTGATTGAGGTTACTAGAGATTTTACTTTTCTATTTCTAGTTAGTCTGGCCAATGGTTTATCTATTTTATTTATTTTTTCAAAAAACCAACTCCTTGTTTCATTAATTTTCTGAATGATTCTTTTGTTTTCAATTTCATTGATCTCTGATTTGATTTTGGAGATTTCTTTTCTTCTACTGAGTTTAGGCTTAGATTGTTCTTCTTTTTCCAATTCCATAAGGTCTCTTGTGAGATTGTTGATGTGCTCTCTGTCTGTTTTTCGAATGTAGGCATCTAAAGCGATGAATTTTCCTCTCAAAACTGCTTTTGCAGTATCCCACAGGTTTTGGTAGCTTGTGTCTTCATTGTTGTTATGCTTAAGGAAGTTAGTGATTTCCTGTTTGATTTCTTCCTGCACCCATCTGTTATTCAACAGAAGATTGTTTAATTTCCATGCCTTTGGATGGGGTCGAGCATTTTTGTTAGAGTTGAGTTCCACCTTTAGTGCCTTATGGTCTGAAAAGATACAAGGTAAAATTTCAATTCTTTTGATTCTGTTGATATTTGTTTTGTGTCCCAGGATATGATCAATTTTGGAAAATGTTCCATGGGGTGATGAGAAGAATGTATATTCTTTATCTTTGGGGTGGAGTGTTCTATATGCGTCTATCAAGCATAATTGTTCTAGGGTCTCATTTAAATCTCTTATATCTTTGTTTAATTTCTGTTTAGAGGATCTGTCCAGCTCTGTAAGAGGTGTGTTAAAGTCCCCTGTTATGATGGTATTATCAGATATCATATTGCTCAGACTGAGTAAGGTCTGTTTCAAGAATCTGGGAGCATTTAAATTTGGTGCATAGATATTTAGAATTGAAATGTCTTCTTGTTGTAGTTTTCCCTTGACCAATATAAAGTGACCATCTTTGTCTTTTTTGACTTTAGTTGCTTTAAATCCACATGTATCTGAAAATAAGATTGCAACTCCTCTTTTCTTCTGAATTCCATTTGCCTGGAAAATTGTCTTCCAACCCTTGACTCGGAGCTTTAATTTGTCTTTTGAAGCCAGGTGTGTTTCCTGCAGACAGCAAATGGATGGCTTGTGTTTTTTAATCCAGTCAGCCAATCTATGTCTCTTCAGTGGGGAATTCAAACCATTAACATTTATGGAGATAATTGATAAGTGTGGTAGTATTCTATTCGTCTTATTTGGTGAGAGTCCATTACTTAGTTTTATCTTTTGCATCAGTGTGGAGGTTAGGTTCTGTCCTTTGATTTCTGAGTTCTTACTTTGCTGCTGATCCATTGTGGTGGTCAGTGTGCAGAACAGGTTGAAGTATTCCCTGTAGAGCTGGTCTTGTTGTGGTGAATTTCCTCAATGTTTGTATATCCGCAAATGATTTGATTTCTCCATCAATTTTGAAGCTTAGCTTAGCAGGGTACAGAATTCTGGGCTGAAAATTGTTCTGTTTAAGTAGATTAAAGGTAGATGACCATTGTCTTCTTGCTTGGAAAGTTTCATTAGAGAAGTCTGAGGTCACTCTGATGGATTTGCCCCTGTAGGTCAACTGGCGCTTACTCCTGGCAGCTTGCAGAATCTTTTCTTTTGTCTTGACTTTGGACAGGTTCATCACAATGTGTCTTGGAGAAGCTCGGTTAGAGTTGAGGCGACCTGGGGTCCGATATCCCTCTGAAAGCAGTGTGTCAGAATCTTTGGTGATGTTTGGGAAATTTTCTTTTATAATATTCTCTAGTATGGCTTCCATTCCTCTGGGGCATTCTTCTTCCCCTTCTGGAATTCCTATAACTCGTATGTTGGAACGTTTCATAAAGTCCCATAATTCTGACAGTGAACGTTCTGCTTTCTCTCTCTTCTTTTCTGCCTCTTTTACTATCTGAGTTATCTCAAAAATTTTGTCTTCTACCTCTGAAATTCTTTCTTCTGCATGGTCTAACCTGTTGCTGATACTTTCCATTGCATCTTTAAGTTCCCTGATTGACTGTTTCATTTCCTTCAGCTCTGCTATATCCTTTTTATATTCTTCATATCGTTCATCTCTGATTTGATTCTGTTTTTGGATTTCCTTTTGGTTATTTTCCACTTTATTAGCAGTTTCCTTCATTGTTTCCATCATTTCTTTCATTGTTTTCAACATGTGTATTCTAAATTCCCTTTCTGTCATTCCTAACATTTCTGTATAGGTGGAATCCTCTGCAGTAGCTACCTCATGGTCCCTTGGCGGGGTTGTTCTGGACTGGTTCTTCATGTTGCCTGGAGTTTTCTGCTGATTCTTCCTCATGAGTGATTTCTTTTATCTGTTTCCTTGCCCTAATTTTCCTTTCACTTCCTCTTGCTCTTTAAGTTCTTGTGCCTGTGGACTAAGGGTTACAGGACCAGAAAGGTGAGAAGGTTGAAGAGCAAAAAAGGGATGAAAGAAAGGAGGACCGAGTGATAAGAAAAAAAAGAAAGATAGAGCAAGGAGAGGGGGTAGGGATAAGGAATATTGACAAAAAGAAGAGAGGCACAGAAAGAGGGAGACAGGGCAATATAGGTGTACAGTAGGGTACTTTGACACAACCTTAAAAAACCCCACCTTCTGGGGGTTGGGTGCCCAGTTGGGTGGTTCCCTCGAGGTCAGCAGCTCTTTGCTAACCTGGTCAGACACAGTACCCCACCTCCACCAAGTAGAGAGGAAAAACAAAAATGCTATAACTCAAGCCAAAACAAGCAAACAGAAAACTTTATGGCGATAAAATTGGGTGAAAAACCAAGTGATAGCGGTAGAAACACTAGCAAAAATGAAGTTGTAGTTATTAAAAAAGGCAGCAATGGGAAATTATAATTAAACTAGAAAAATTGAGAAAGAAAAAGGGATCTGTATGGAAAAGATTGAAATTAAGAAACAAAAGAACATCAACAACGTCAAAATAAACAAACAAAAAAACCCAACCAAACAAAAAAAAAAAAAAAAGAAAAAAAATACACAACCAAAAACAAAGCAGTTTGTATATGTTGTTGAATATTGTCTGGGCAACACGTGGTCTTTTGGGGTATGGGATGTTAGTCACAGTTCCAATACGACTGGAGGCTGCTGATTTCTCAAACCCCAGCAGGTAGACACCCTAAATCTCTCTTCAGCCCACTTAAAAGGCACTTTGAACTTGTAAACTTGTTGAGCAGAAGCTTTCCCAGCTTTCTCGCTGGAATCGCTGCTGAAGTGGCTATCCACTTACTCAGTGTGCCAAAACCGGTCTCACTCTGCCCCTGAGGGTTAGGGCTGCAAGGCGGCTCAGACCCCACCCTTAGGCTACTTGGTTGCTGGGTTACCAGCTCCCACCCGTTTCTAGCTCTGTGACCCTGAGGGCGGAGCTTGCCGGGGCAGATCACTGACAATGGATCCGTGTGACCTACCACCAAACACTATTAGCTCCGTCTGGCTCAGCGGCTCAGACTGGGGCCCTAGACAACGGCCAAAGTTCTCCGCACTCCCACTCACGCCTTCCCCAAGGCAGTTCAACTCAGTGCCAAGTCCAAGGACATCAAAAGAGTTCACAGGTAAGGCCTTTCTGGTTTGCAGTCTCGCTGCTACTGAACTTACAGTTGTGGGCGGGTTTAGACGGGTTGAACACACGCGACCACTTGCCGGTTTTCCACTGTTTTAGTCCTCCTCTTGGGGTCCAGAAGTCTCTCGCTGACTCCCTGTATCCTCATAGGAGTGATGATAGGCAGTTCCCACCAGCCAGAGATGCCTGGAGTCCTATCTCCCCAGACTCACGGTGCCCAGATGCAAGGAAGCTGTTACTCGGCTGCCATCTTGCTCTGCCCCCCCGCTCTTACTATTTTCCAGGTACTATGCAGCTTAAAGACATTATCTCATTTAGGTATATTGTTATATTTGAATGAAACTCGGTAATGGGCTATAATACAGAAACAGCATTCGGTTTTAAACAGATAAAGCTGAGAGTCTTTGTTTGTTTTCTGATTCATGTTTCTGGAGGCTGGAAAGTTCAATGTCAGGATGCCAACATCTGATGAAAGCCTTCATTTTACATTATCCCATGTTGGAAGATGGAGGATGGAAGGGAAAATAAGCAGATACAACAGAGGAAATCTGGCAACACTCACTTTTTTAATTGGAAGCCCACGTCTATAATAATAACTCACAACTGCAATAAAGATATTAATCTATTAATCCATAAGGTCGCTGTTCTCACCAGGAGTGGCGGCTCAGGCCTGTAATCCTAGCACTCTGGGTGGCCGAGATGGGTGAATTGCCTGATCTCACAGGTTGGAGACAGCCTGAGCCACAGTGACACCCCATTTCTAAAAATAGCTGGTGTTGTGGTGGGCACCTGTAGTCCCAGCTACTCAGAACACTGAGGCAAGAGAATCCCTTGGGCCCAAGAGATTGCTGTGAGCTATGATGCCACAGCATTCTACTGAGGTTGACAAAGTAAGAATCTGTCTCAAAAAAAGAAAAAAAAAAATTCACTCTCCTCATGACCTAGTCATCTTCTAAAGGTCCTGTATCTAACAACTTCACAATGTCAATTAAAATTCAACATGATTTTTGGAACAAACATTACAACCATAGCATAGAAATAACATACCTGGATATGCATAGGAGAACCTACAGGGCATAAAGGAATGGGTCAAAACTACTCTGGTTTTGAAATGTGAAATACTCACCTGCCTATTTATACTTTCTTCCACAATTATTAGGCCTCTAACATATTGTAGGTATGTTTGTGAAGACTGTTTTATGTACTTTACTCATAAAGGTCTTAGAATAAAATTTGATATCACATATGGGATGCCAGAATCTATCCTAAGAATTTTTCATGGGGAGGCGGAGCAAGATGGCAGCCGAGTAACAGCTTCCTTGCATCTGGGCACCGTGAGTCGGGGGAGATAGGACTCCAGGCATCTCTGGCTGGTGGGAACTGCCTATCATCACTCCTATGAGGCTACAGGGAGTCAGCAAGAGACTTCTGGACCCCAAGAGGAGGACTAAAACAGTGGAAAACCGGCAAGTGGTCGCGTGTGTTCAATCCGTCTAAACCCGCCCACAACTGTAAGTTCAGTAGCAGCGAGACTGCAAACCAGAAAGGCCTTACCTGTGAACTGTTTTGATGTCCTTGGACTTGGCACTGAGTTGAACTGCCTTGGGGAAGGCCTGAGCGGGAGTGCGGAGAACTTTGGCCGTTGTCTAGGGCCCCAGTCTGAGCCACTGAGCCAGACGGAGCTAATAGTGTTTGGCGGTGGGTCACACGGCTCCATTGTCAGTGATCTGCCCCGGCAAGCTCCGCCCTCAGGGTCGCAGAGCTAGAAACGGGTGGGAGCTGGTAACCCAGCAACCAAGTAGCCTAAGGGTGGGGTCTGAGCCGCCTTGCAGCCCTAACCCTCAGGGGCAGAGTGAGACCTGTTTTGGCACCCTGGGTAAGTGGATAGCCACTTAAGCAGTGATTCCAGCGAGAAAGCTGGGAAAGCTTCTGCTCAGCAAGTTTACAAGTTCAAAGTGCCTTTTAAGTGGGCTGAAGAGAGATTTAGGGTGTCTACCTGCTGGGGTTTGAGAAATCAGCTGCCTCTAGTCGTATCAGAACTGTGACTAACATCTCATACCCCATAAGACCACGTGTTGCCCAGACAATATTCAATAACATATACAAACTGCTTTGTTTTTGGTTGTGTATTTTTTTCTTTTTCTTTTTGTTTGTTTGTTTATTTTGACGTTGTTGATGTTCTTTTGTTTTTTAATTTCAATCTTTTCCATACAGATCCCTTTTTCTTTCTCAATTTTTCTAGTTTAATTATAATTTCCCATTGCTGCCTTTTTTAATAACTACAACTTCATTTTTGCTAGTGTTTCTACCGCTATCATTTGGTTTTTCACCCCATTGTATCCCCATAAAGTTTTCTGTTTGCTTGTTTTGGTTTGATTTATAGCATTTTTGTCTTTCCTCTCTACTTGGTGGAGGTGGGGTACTGTGTCTGATCAGGTTAGCAAAGAGCTGCTGACCTCAAGGGAACCACCCAACTGGGGCACCCCCAGAAGGTGGGGTTTTTTAAAGTTGGGTCAAAGTACCCTACTGTACACCTATATTGCCCTGTCTCCCTCTTTCTGTGCCTCTCTTCTTTTTGTCAATATTCCTTATCCCCACCCCCTCTCCTTTCTCTATCTTTCTTTTTTTTTTCTTTCTTATCACTCGGTCCTCCTTTCTTTCATCCCTTTTTTGCTCTTCAATCTTCTCACCCTTCTGGTCCTGTAACCCTTAGTCCACAGGCACAAGATCTTAAAGAGCAAGAGGAAGTGAAAGGAAAATTAGGGCAAGGAAACAGATAAAAGAAATCACTCATGAGGAAGAATCAGCAGAAAACTCCAGGCAACATGAAGAACCAGTCCAGAACAACCCCGCCAAGGGACCATGAGGTAGCTACTGCAGAGGATTCCACCTATACAGAAATGTTAGGAATGACAGAAAGGGAATTTAGAATACACATGTTGAAAACAATGAAAGAAATGATGGAAACAATGAAGGAAACTGCTAATAAAGTGGAAAATAACCAAAAGGAAATCCAAAAACAGAATCAAATCAGAGATGAACGATATGAAGAATATAAAAAGAATATAGCAGAGCTGAAGGAAATGAAACAGTCAATCAGGGAACTTAAAGATGCAATGGAAAGTATCAGCAACAGGTTAGACCATGCAGAAGAAAGAATTTCAGAGGTAGAAGACAAAGTTTTTGAGATAACTCAGATAGTAAAAGAGGCAGAAAAGAAGAGAGAGAAAGCAGAACGTTCACTATCAGAATTATGGGACTTTATGAAGCGTTCCAACATACGAGTTATAGGAAGGGGAAGAAGAATGCCCCAGAGGAATGGAAGCCATACTAGAGAATATTATAAAAGAAAATTTCCCAAACATCACCAAAGATTCTGACACACTGCTTTCAGAGGGCTATCGGACCCCAGGTCGCCTCAACTCTAACCGAGCTTCTCCAAGACACATTGTGATGAACCTGTCCAAAGTCAAGACAAAAGAAAAGATTCTGCAAGCTGCCAGGAGTAAGCGCCAGTTGACCTACAGGGGCAAATCCATCAGAGTGACCGCAGACTTCTCTAATGAAACTTTCCAAGCAAGAAGACAATGGTCATCTACCTTTAATCTACTTAAACAGAACAATTTTCAGCCCAGAATTCTGTACCCTGCTAAGCTAAGCTTCAAAATTGATGGAGAAATCAAATCATTTATGGATATACAAACATTGAGGAAATTTGCCACAACAAGACCAGCTCTACAGGAAATACTTCAACCTGTTCTGCACACTGACCACCACAAGGGATCAGCAGCAAAGTAAGAACTCAGAAATCAAAGGACAGAGCCTAACCTCCACACTGATGCAAAAGATAAAACTAAGCAATGGACTCTCACCAAATAAGACGAATAGAATACTACCACACTTATCAATTATCTCCATAAATGTTAATGGCTTGAATTCCCCACTGAAGAGACATAGATTGGCTGACTGGATTAAAAAACACAAGCCATCCATTTGCTGTCTGCAAGAAACACACCTGGCTTCAAAAGACAAATTAAAGCTCCGAGTCAAGGGATGGAAGACAATTTTTCAGGCAAATGGAATTCAGAAGAAAAGAGGAGTTGCAATCTTATTTTCAGATACATGTGGATTTAAAGCAACTAAAGTCAAAAAAGACAAAGATGGTCACTTTATATTGGTCAAGGGAAAACTACAACAAGAAGACATTTCAATTCTAAATATTTATGCACCCAATTTAAATGCTCCCAGATTCTTGAAGCAGACCTTACTCAGTCTGAGCAATATGATATCTGATAATACCATCATAACAGGGGACTTTAACACACCTCTTACAGAGTTGGACAGATCCTCTAAACAGAAATTAAACAAAGATATAAGAGATTTAAATGAGACCCTAGAACAACTATGCTTGATAGACGCATATAGAACACTCCACCCTAAAGATAAAGAATATACATTCTTCTCATCACCCCATGGAACATTCTCCAAAATTGATCATATCCTGGGACACAAAACAAATATCAACAGAATCAAAAGAATTGAAATTTTACCTTGTATCTTTTCAGACCATAAGGCACTAAAGGTGGAACTCAACTCTAACAGAAATGCTCGACCCCACCCAAAGGCATGGAAATTAAACAATCTTCTGTTGAATAACAGATGGGTGAAGGAAGAAATAAAACAGGAAATCATTAACTTCCTTGAGCATAACAACAATGAAGACACAAGCTACCAAAACCTGTGGGATACTGCAAAAGCAGTTTTGAGAGGAAAATTCATCGCTTTAGATGCCTACATTCGAAAAACAGAAAGAGAGCACATCAACAGTCTCACAAGAGATCTTATGGAATTGGAAAAAGAAGAACAATCTAAGCCTAAACTCAGTAGAAGAAAAGAAATATCCAAAATCAAATCAGAGATCAATGAAATTGAAAACAAAAGAATCATTCAGAAAATTAATGAAACAAGGAGTTGGTTTTTTGAAAAAATAAATAAAATAGATAAACCATTGGCCAGACTTACTAGAAATAGAAAAGTAAAATCTCTAGTAACCTCAATCAGAAATGATAAAGGGGAAATAACAACTGATCCCACAGAGATACAAGAGATCATCTCTGAATACTACCAGAAACTCTATGCCCAGAAATTTGACAATGTGAAGGAAATGGATCAATATTTGGAATCACATCCTCTCCCTAGACTTAGCCAGGAAGAAATAGACCTCCTGAACAGACCAATTTCAAGCACTGAGATCGAAGAAACAATAAAAAAGCTTCCAACTAAAAAATGCCCTGGTCCAGATGGCTTCACTCCAGAATTCTATCAAACCTTCAAGGAAGAGCTTATTCCTGTACTGCAGAAATTATTCCAAAAAATTGAGGAAGAAGGAATCTTCCCCAACACATTCTATGAAGCAAACATCACCCTGATACCAAAACCAGGAAAAGACCCAAACAAAAAGGAGAATTTCAGACCAATCTCACTCATGAATATAGATGGAAAAATTCTCAACAAAATCCTAGCCAATAGATTACAGCTTATCATCAAAAAAGTCATTCATCATGATCAAGTAGGCTTCATCCCAGGGATGCAAGGCTGGTTTAACATACGCAAGTCTATAAACGTTATCCACCATATTAACAGAGGCAAAAATAAAGATCACATGATCCTCTCAATAGATGCAGAAAAAGCATTTGATAAAATCCAGCATCCTTTTCTAATTAGAACACTGAAGAGTATAGGCATAGGTGGCACATTTCTAAAACTGATTGAAGCTATCTATGACAAACCCACAGCCAATATTTTACTGAATGGAGTTAAACTGAAAGCTTTTCCTCTTAGAACTGGAACCAGACAAGGTTGTCCTCTGTCACCTTTACTATTCAACATAGTGCTGGAAGTTCTAGCCAATACAATTAGGCAAGACAAGGAAATAAAGGGAATCCAAATGGGAGCAGAGGAGGTCAAACTCTCCCTCTTTGCTGACGACATGATCTTATACTTAGAGAACCCTAAAGACTCAACCACAAGACTCCTAGAAGTCATCAAAAAATACAGTAATGTTTCAGGATATAAAATCAATGTCCACAAGTCAGTAGCCTTTGTATACACCAATAACAGTCAAGATGAGAAGCTAATTAAGGACACAACTCCCTTCACCATAGTTTCAAAGAAAATGAAATACCTAGGAATATACCTAACGAAGGAGGTGAAGGACCTCTATAAAGAAAACTATGAAATCCTCAGAAAGGAAATAGCAGAGGATATTAACAAATGGAAGAACATACCATGCTCATGGATGGGAAAAATCAACATTGTTAAAATGTCTATACTTCCCAAAGCAATCTACCTATTCAATGCCATTCCTATCAAAGTACCTACATCGTACTTTCAAGATTTGGAAAAAATGATTTTGCGTTTTGTATGGAACCAGAGAAAACCCCGTATAGCTAAGGCAGTTCTTTCTAACAAAAATAAAGCTGGGGGCATCAGCATACCAGATTTTAGTCTGTACTACAAAGCCATAGTGCTCAAGACAGCATGGTACTGGCACAAAAACAGAGACATAGACACTTGGAATCAAATTGAACACCAAGAAATGAAACTAACATCTTACAACCACCTAATCTTCGATAAACCAAACAAGAACTTACCTTGGGGGAAAAACTCCCTATTCAATAAATGGTGTTGGGAGAACTGGATGTCTACATGTAAAAGACTGAAACTGGACCCACACCTTTCCCCACTCACAAAAATTGATTCAAGATGGATAAAGGACTTAAATTTAAGGCATGAAACAATAAAAATCCTCAAAGAAAGCATAGGCAAAACACTGGAAGATATTGGCCTGGGGGAAGACTTCATGAAGAGGACTGCCATGGCAATTGCAACAACAACAAAAATAAACAAATGGGACTTCATTAAACTGAAAAGCTTTTGTACAGCTAAGGAGACAATAACCAAAGCAAAGAGACAACCCACACAATGGGAAAGGATATTTGCATATTTTCAATCAGACAAAAGCTTGATAACCAGGATCTATAGAGAACTCAAATTAATCCACATGAAAAAAGCCAACAATCCCTTATATCAATGGGCAAGAGACATGAATAGAACTTTCTCTAAAGACGACAGACGAATGGCTAACAAACACATGAAAAAATGTTCATCATCTCTATATATTAGAGAAATGCAAATCAAAACATCCCTGAGATATCATCTAACCCCAGTGAGAATGGCCCATATCACAAAATCTCAAAACTGCAGATGCTGGCGTGGATGTGGAGAGAAGGGAACACTTTTACACTGCTGGTGGGACTGCAAACTAGTACAACCTTTCTGGAAGGAAGTATGGAGAAACCTCAAAGCACTCAACCTAGACCTCCCATTCGATCCCGCAATCCCATTACTGGGCATCTACCCAGAAGGAAAGAAATCCTTTTATCATAAGGACACTTGTACTAGACTGTTTATTGCAGCTCAATTTACAATCGCCAAAATGTGGCAACAGCCTAAATGCCCACCAACCCAGGAATGGATTAACAAGCTGTGGTATATGTATACCATGGAATACTATTCAGCCATTAAAAAAAATGGAGACTTTACATCCTTCGTATTAACCTGGATGGAAGTGGAAGACATTATTCTTAGTAAAGCATCACATGAATGGAGAAGCATGAATCCTATGTACTCAATTTTGATATGAGGACAATTAATGACAATTAAGGTCATGGGGGGGAAGCAGAAAGAGGGATGGAGGGAGGGGGTGGGGCCTTAGTGTGTGTCACACTTTATGGGGGCAAGACATGATTGCAAGAGGGACTTTACCTAACAATTGTAATCAGTGTAACTGGCTTATTGTACCCTCAATGAATCCCCAACAATAAAAAAAAAAAAAAAAAAAAAAAAAAAAGAATTTTTCATGGATTATCAATGCAGTGCATTCATGAACTAAAAAGTAAATATCCGTTTTGGTTACAAATCAAATGCTGTGTGTGATAGTTTGTTACTTGCCCAATATTCCACAGCAATTAAGGAGAAAACACACTACTGCAAGGTATTCAAATTATAGAGCAATATTTTTAAATGCTAAGAATTCGGAGATGTTACTAGAAGGCATATTAACTCTTCTTGTATTTCTGAAAGTGATATGAGAAAATGCATGTGAGCTCAGAGAAGGAAACTAGCATATGGAATATCAGAAATTTCAGTTTTTGAGTCATTATGTGCTCAGCCTTGCTCTAACCATTTTTGTGCGTGTAGATTGATTTAATCTACTCAACATTTTTATAGAAGGATATTATTATTATTTTAATTTACTGAAATTTTAATAATCATTAAGAAACAAGGACTGAGTCATTTAATTCTGGTCAAAAAAATCACAAATTCAGCATTTGCTTCAGTCTCAGTTTGTAGCTGGAAAATGTAATTACAGTGCTTTTGTTTTGCACACTCCACCTCAGTGCATTTCTTCTGCCTGACAACCAAAAAACTATTTTCTCTTTTTTTGAGAATAGTACCTACCATTCTTTGGAGAGATTGGACCAATTTCATTCAATTTGATCCTAGAATACTACTCTAAAACAGCCCTCTGCCTCAGTAAGGAGAAAGATACATGGCTATGCACATTTGTAAATACTCTGTATGCAATAACCTATTATTGAGTTTTATTTCAATATGTATAATAACCATGTATTATTTATAGTTATATCATGTGGCTCAGCTTGGTTCAATAAAACCTTGTCTCTCTCTCCTAGGAATACTGAATTGAACTGAAGGTGAATGGGAATCATTCTGACCCCAGTACCCAGAAGAATCTGAAAAATATTTCCTATTCATACAGTTTTTACTTGTATGTCCTTGTTGAAGATAACATAATATAATTAGTTATCTTTATTCTGTAAATATTTTCCTATTCTGCATCATTCCAATATTTTATTTTTTCTCTCAGGAAAACACATTTTCTGTTACCTGAATCTGAAACATCCCAACTGGTACAACATGCTATAGGATGTGGTCAATCCTATCATTTTATGTAAGTTTTCATCAAATTCATTTAACTGACACTTGTTAAGCTCTTACTATAGATAAAGTAATTAAATAAAAACCAAGTTAAAATTAATAAATTGAGAATAAGATATGAGATTAACATGGGAGAAGTTTAACTAACAAACAATAATTATAATAAATTTCTCAATTACTAAGCCACTATTTTGTGCCAATTATATATTAACCTATAACTTTTTATTAAATAATAACTGTGTACATTTATGGGGTACAAAGTGCTGATATGATAAACAATATGAAATGCTTCCATCAAACTGATTAACAAAACCATGACCTCACTTACTTATTTGTTGTGGTCAGACATTTATACTCTATGCTTACTAGATTTGTAATGTGCCCTCACAATAGGTGAGGTCCTGCCAAAGACTTTCCCTCCTCCTGCCCTCTCCCATCCCCTCACTGTCCTCTTCCCTCCTTCTTTCTGGATTATAGTTGTGTTTTATCATTTGTATAATTGTGTAAGTCATTATATATTGGTTTCATAATGGTATTGAGTATATTGGATACTTTTTTTGTTCATTCTTGAGATACTTTACTAAGAACATGCTTCACTTCCATCCGGGTAAACATAAAAAAGATATAAAGTTTCCATCCTTTTTATGGGTGCATAGAATTCCATGGTATACACATACCACAATTTGTTAATCCATTCATCGTTTGATGGACACTTGGACAGCTTCCATGACTTGGCAATTATGAATTGGGCTGCAATAAACATTCTGGTGCAAATGTCTTTGTTGTCAAATGATTTTGTTCATCTGGGTAGATACCAAGTAGAGGAATTGCAGGATCGAATAGTAAGTCTACTTTTAGTTCCTTGAGAATTCTCCAAACTTCTTTCTAAAAAGGTCATATTAGTTTGCAATCCCATCAGCAGTACAGAAGTGTTCCCTTCTGTCCACAGCCACACCAACATCACCAAGTATAGTTTTAACCTATACTTCTATGATGGAGCAATTTATATGCAGAACCAATGTTTGGTGTTGAGATATTTTGGAAATAAGTGACTGTAATGTTAGCTTGCTCAGGTATGGATCTAATATAATTTAAGGTTAAAAAAATAAACTATTCAATGCCATTCGTTATATATTCACTGTATATTTCAGAATTTTAAGTGCAGCTTAGTTAAAACCAAAACAGGAATCCTACAGTATATTATAAACTTAAATTTATGATGAAAAGTAACATAAAAATCAAATTAACTGTAATTCTATACAATGTAAACCTCTCCAGCATATAGAATCACAAGTCTGTTGCTATATTATCTCAATGTTATAATATATATTATTACATGTTATATATAATATATATTATGACATAATATTATATAATTGTAATGTATTATATGTATACATACACTACATAAAACAAATAATATAATTTGTTATTTTTCATGTTTAAACTAAAGGGAAGTAAGTTTGACTTGAAACAATGGGACAAAACCCTAATTGGAAATAACTACAAAATAGCATGCACTTTTAGGCACACCCTATTTTGATGTTATCAGAATGCTTCAGGGGTACGGAAGCCTACAGGCCACTCTTCTAGAGATCAGGGAAGCCCAGGAATACATGGCAAACACTGCAAACCAATTTTTAATCAGGGATTTAGTGCAAGGATGATGGGGAAATCTGAGAAGCAGATTCTTAGTTGAAGCTGAGAGGCAGAAAAACTTGCAAGACTTCTGTACAGTGTGCAAGGTTGATTATAGAACATAGATTGGAATTGGAGGCCAATGACAGAGAAGGATCCTGGGTTCCATGACAGAATTTCTACTGAGACTCTGAAAGGATATGCATTAGATTAGGTGAATAGAAAATAGGCCAGCACTCAGAGTAACTGGTACCAGTTTCAAATTAATCATTTCAGTTACCTACTCACTGCTTAATTGATTCTTGAACCAAACATTTTAATAGAGAAACAAACAACAAATAAAAGATTCAAGTTTGAAATTGTCTTGCAATGTTTCAGAAAATTTCTTGGTCTTATGCAAAAATAATCATGCATACAACAAGAAAATAACTGTATGCCAAAAGAGAGGGGAAAAACACAAACAGAAATACAGTAAAACTGCCAAAAAAACAGAGAGGTAAATTATAAAGGTAGGCAGAAAATAAAAGAAGCAGAAAAAAGGCAAAGGCACATTACCTTCAAAGAAAGACTTCCCCAGAGAAACAATAGACGCAGCAGACAATGGACTGACATCTTTGAAGTGCCAACATAGAATTCAATGCCTTGTGAAAACCTCATTCATAAATAAAGACAATATAAATTTTTAGAAAAACAAACTCAGGGAGAAGTCTGTTGTGTACAGCCCTGATTAAAGAAAATGCTACAGGAAGATTTTCTGGCATTGGAAAACAATTACATATAGAACCATGGGGATAAAAGAAGCATGATGAAGGATGTCACAGGCAAATATGAGGATAGAACAAATGAATTTTACTAAGGAAATAGTCACATCTTTTGGAGCGTCCCACATAATATTTATGAGCATTAAATGCCTAAGATGTTAAAGGCTTAAGCTATGTGAGCACATTAAAGCACATATATGCAATAACATGTTTAAGAATTTGTTTTAAGAATTATAAGAACTTTGCATTTCAATCACTTTCTGACCCTTTAAGATCAAGTGAAAGATACTTGCATTTCTTTTTATTATTTATTTATTTATTTATTTTTGGTGCTGTGACTCGGATGCCAACCAGATACTTGCATTTCTGAAATATGGAAAAACATTCTAATTTAATCTTCCCTTTCATCAGTCAAAGGTATATCTTGTCAACTTAAGATGACTAATCAACTAAAAGTAAAATGGTAACTAACAAAGCGTCAAAAGGAAAATAGGTGAGTCTAACAATATACTTCCAAAAGAATGGAGGAAAGGAGTAAAATCCAGTGACACATAATAAGATGGCAGACTTGAACACAGATAGATCAGTGATTAGAGTAATTATGAAAAAGTAAGACTGAAAAGAAAAAGTTTGTCACACTGGTTTTAAAAATGTATGCCGCTAAACCATTGAAACGTCCATATAGCTAATATAAGGTGGGTGGCAAGGATGGAAAAGATATACAAGGACATTATGAAAGGCTTTGAACAGATAAATATTCGATAAATAATATTCAATAAACAGATAAGTATTCAATAAACAATAATTTTATTACACCTCATGTTATACCTTGAGATGTTATTATCTGGATTTCTTTTTTTCTTTTTCTACCCTTCACAATGTTCAATTTTTTGTATATTATGGAATTTTCTTGTTCTGGAATTATCTAACACTGGCTGTCTTGCTGATGTATCTATTACATTTCTGTGATGAGTACTTCACAACTCAAAATATCACTGTCTTACAACAACAAATATTTATTTTTCTTACATATAGAAACATGTTGGATTTAGATATGCCCCAATATGTTCTTATCTGGGAATAGCAGTGCCTGGGTTGTACTCTTTTCAAGGCAGATGTAGAAATGTAGGGCTAAGTTAAGCTTCATAAGCAAATTTTAAACAGAAACTTGTGTGATCACCCAATATTCTGTCATTGGCCACAGCAATCATTTGGTTAAGCTCTCATCACAGTGGTGTGCTGCATGATTTCCTGGAGGCACTGTAAACTCACATAAGAAATAACATGGATATATAATTTTGTTACAAGAAGGGACTGAAGAGTTGGGGCAAAGATTCAATCTGTCATACCTGAAAAATTCACATTTACATTGGTCAACAGTCACTTTCTTGATGAATTGCACTTACAATTCCACAGTTTAGGTACTAAATAGTTTTTATTTCATACATTTTGTAAGAACTTTCATAGCATTTTACATTTAGGATATAGATGTACATTGATACTTTTTATCTTGGACTTTACATTTTGCCTTTATATGATTACCCATGTTGAATTAATTTTTGTATATAACAAGGTGTATGTCTAGGGTCTTTGTTTTTTGCACATGCAAGTCCAATTGTGTTCCATCATATTGATAATTTGTTAAATAGATTATTCTTTCTTCTTTGAATTGCCTTTACTCCTTTGATATTGGTATATACAGGAGTTATATTTCCTCCTAATTGAATTAATTAGGGAGGTTGTGTATTTCCAAGAATTCATCCATTTCCTCAACATCTTCACATTTTATGTGCATAGACATTTTTACAGAATTCAGATATGATTTTTTGTGGGTTTTTTTGGTATCAGTTGTCATATCCTTTTTTTCATTTCTGATTGAGCTTATTAGGATCCTTCCTTTTCTCTTTGTGGTTGACCTAGTGAGAAGCCTGTCAATTCTGCTATATTTTCAAAGAACCAACTTTCAGTTTTATCAGTCTTCTATATAATTCCTTTAGAATCCATTTCATTTAGTTTGGCTCTGACCTTAGTTATTTCTTTTCTTCTGCTGGGTTTGGGATTGGTTTGCCCTTCCTTTTCCAATTCCTTTAGAGGATTCATTAGATCGCTGAGTTGTAATCTTTTTGTCTTTGGACATAGGCTTTAGGGTACACATTTTTCTCTTAGGACTTGCTTTGCAGTATATCACAGATTTTGGTAACATATGCGCCCTTTGTCATTTAGTTCAAAGAATCTTTTGTTTCCTATTCCAGTTTCTTTTTTGACCCAATAATCACTCATCTGTCGTGTGTCTTATTTCCGTGATTTTGTGTAGGGTTAAGTGTTTCTATTGAAATTAACTTCTAATTTTGTTTCCTTATTGTCTGAAAAGATACATGCTATAATTTCTGTGGGTTTTTTTCTTTTCTAAGACATGTTTTGTGGCTTAAAATGTGATCAATCTTAGAGATGATTCCTAGAGATGATGAGAAGACCATATATTCAATAGTTTGGGGATACAATATTTTTTAAATGTCTGTTATGCCCATTTGCTCTAGAATTCTATTTAAATCCATTGTTTCTTTGTTTATTTTCTGCTTCTGGAAGTCTATCTCATTCCATCATTGGGATCTTAAAGTCCTTGGCTATTACAATGCTGCTGTTTATCATTTTGTTTAGATCAAGGAGGAGTTGCTTTATAAATCTGGGAGCAGCTGTGTTAGGTGCACAAATATGTGTACCTCTTCCTATTGAATTTTTCCTATACCATTACATGATGACAATCTTTGTCTTTCTTTACGTTTGTTGACTTCAAGTCTGTGTTACTGATCTGAGACTGGCTACATCAGCTTTCTTTTGGTTTCCATTTGCATAGAATATGTTTTTCCATCCCTTCGTACTGAGTCTGAATGAATCCTTGTGGATTAGATGCATGTCCTATAAACAGAAGTTATTTGGCTTGTATATTTTTATTCATTCAGGCAATTTATGCCTCTTAACTAGGGAATGCAATCTATTCACAATTACCGAAAGAATTGATAAGTGGGATGGATTTCTGTTTACCATGTTGCTTAGAACTTTACTGCTTTGTTTTACCTCTTGAGCTGATGTAGTATTTGGATTCTGTTTTCTTCTCATTTGGAGCAGTTTTTCCTTGTTATTTTTTTGGATTTTCTTTGTTTAGATAATCTCATGCGCAGTTTAATCTCTGAGACAGTGAGTAGTGTTTGAGAATGAGGCTCAACTACATCCTGTATAATTGAGTCAATAACCGCTATAACTAATGTGCAAATTAACCTTCCTGTCGGTAGGCGGTGCTTGCCAAGAATAACAAGTTGCAGTGTTATTTATGGGTTCTGTGACTAGTTCTAGTCTCTCAGCAGAAGCTTTTGATTGCCCCAATTAGTGGACAGAGGCCAGAATATCAGGTGAGTCCCTATTCTCTGCTACAGCAGAGGTGTGTAGGGGTGTACAGGTAGGCAGGCTGGGTTGGGTGAGATTTCCCCCAGATTCTACAGAATGTGGGAAGGTATTTCTTTTAGCAGGATTCAAAGATATCTTCCTGGCTTCTAAGCAAAGTTACCAGGGAGGAGCATGGTGGCCTCACCAAATCACAAATCTCCCTTCCTTGACTCTGACCAATATGACTGAGACAAGGATGGTATGGTATCTTGCTTAAGGCCCCATCCCTGGGTCCTTGAGCAGTAATCTCTGATCATGCCAGGGAGAAGCCCAATAGTCCTATGTTGCTCATGGGTTCTATGTCCCTCTGACTCAGGGGATATCCACTCTGAAGTAGTCACTGGGCAAAGAGGACTATGGCAGGCCAGTAGGCAGGGAGCTTACTGAGCACCCCTCAGTCTGATGTAGGACTCCCAGGTGAAAAGCCAGAGTCTCACTCTCTGTGTGACCATCAGTGTGGTGGCTTTGTCTCTCTCAGCAACCACAGGCAGGAGAGGGAGAGGGGAGAAAAAGATTCCAGGAAGGCTCAAGCCTCACTCTCTGTGGATGCCCTGTTGTGGTGGATGCACCAAACAAAAGGAAAAGCAGTTCCTATGAACTCTGGCTCAACCATCTCTCAGTAGGCACAAGTGGAACAGGGGAAGGAGTGGAAAATGGTCTGCATGGAAGAAAGTTAACATGCTGGTCATCTCTGTCCCCCTTTCCAGGAGGAAGCCCATCCAGAATATCCAGGCTCTGGAGGTCACAGTCCCCCATGGCTTCTGCACTCTGTGCTGGAGTTAGGAAAGTTTGTGTGGAAATGTTCAAGACAAAATTTGGGATGCTACAGCCTTCTGGAGAGAACAAAGGTGCACAGTGGGTGGAGAAGCAATATGGCTCCTGCTGTCTTGACTTGGGTCTGCAGTGAGGGGACGTGACCCTGAAGACACTGACAGCCTACTGGATTGTCCTCAAGAGGCTCCCTGTTGGACTTGTGAGGATAGAAAAGCTCTCCGGCAGCTCGGGAGCCCATTAACTACTAGAAATGTAGGAAGGGTACCTCTCCACCTACCTTTCTTGCTGGACTCCAAGCCCTCGGAGATTGTTATCTGCCAACATCCTGCTCCTTCATCTTGTGTTTCATAGCTTCTTCCCATGTAATCTGCGGTAGGTTAGTTCTTATGCATTTCCTATTTCCACATGCTTCCCAACACCTGCCACACCTCCCTAGGCCACTGCCACTACCAGTGGGCCCCAGAATTCCAATACTCATATGGTGGCAACCTTCATCTTGCACCAGGAGACAGTACATGGAGTCATGAATATTTATAAAGATACTAGCTAAAGAAATTAAAAACTTGGTGGAAACTACCCACAGTGCATTCCACTTCAGCCCAAAGCCACTTACATATTTTTTTGGAACAACATGTTGTTTCTCCTTTACTAGCCTGCACTATTAAACACGTCACCCCACTTTGTACTATCTGCCAAACCAATAATCTTCAAGGGGTTCTGAATGTAAAATTACCTCTCTGGACCAATGAAAGGGGACCTACCCTCATGAAAATTGGCAGGTAGATATCACCTAAACATGCCCCTATAGAAAATTCAAGTATCTGTTAGTATTTGTTGATACTTTTGTTGGGTTGAAAGTTATCCTTGAAGGACTGAAAAGGCTGCTGAGGTTTCCCAAAGACTTCTGGAAGACATAATACTTTATTTGGTTTCCTCCAGTCTTCAAAGAGTGATAATGGTCCTGTCTTTGCTTCACAGCTAGTGCAGGGAGTCCCTAGGGCCCTGCAGATATTTTACTATCTACATTAAGTGTGGAGGCCTCACTCATCAGGCCAGGTAGAGCAAAGCAACCAGAGTCTCAAGCTTTCCCTCCACCAGATGACACAGGAAACAGGACTCTATTGGTTTCAACTTCTTCCAGGCCTTCTTTTGCATTTATGCATTGCAGATAAAGCCCATTTTCTTGTGCTCTTGAAATATTGTATTACAGACTTTTTTCTCTGATGACTTCATATTTTGATTTTTTAGGAAATGGCTGGCCACAAACATGCTCTCCAAGTAGCTCAGTGCAGACCTTACAAGAATACAAGCCGCTTCCTAGAGACCCTTCTTCCCATGGTCTTCTCTGTCAGCCTAGGACCTAGTGCTCATTATTCTTGAGTAAAACCATGGAAGGACCAAAATGAAACTCATCCAGCCCTCACAGAGGAGAAATTTAACACCAGAGACAAGAACTCATGTACTCCTCTTGAGAATTTCCAGGTACCTTCTCAAGCTCTACAGTGGCTCCTTTAGCTAAGTAGAACAAACTGCTTGCCCATGGGTGAGATACTTTTTGCCCTGGAAAACCAAATCTCACATACCCTAAGTCTTCACACAACTGGCTGATTATGCCTATCTATTCCTTTTTGTTTGTTAACAATTCAGAACAGGCTCAGGACAGCTTTGATATCATCCTAGAGTTTGCCTCTGATCTCCAGACATGAGGCAAGACCTCTCAGCCTTGTTGGATGTCTATTGTAATTTCCTGCTACTTTGCATCCTGGGATTCTTATATTAAAATGATCCTCATCAATCTTTATTCGATCCTATCTAGAAGCCAGCAAGCAAAAATTGGTCTCACATTTTCCACTAGCCTCAGTGCCTACCCTCTCCTCAAACTTACATCTTCAATAATCTATTGAAATCGTATCCTGAAGTCTCCACATCCCTGGAGAACCTGCAATAGGCTGCCCTAATAGGAGTTATCGACCTCTCTTAGCAAGAAGCAGCCACATGATTTGGCGCTTCTACCCAATGATTTGGTTCTGTAGAATAGAGAATGGGGAAAAGTTAGGTAGATAACTGGAAATCTAGCTCTCACAGGGAAAAAAGACAAGGTGGGGCCTCCAGGCCTCCATTTCACCTTGATTCTGTGAATTGCCGACTTGCTGTTGCAATGGAGTCCATTTGTTATTTATGGTGAATGTATCTCGCTTTATAAACCTTCCAACTCTGTAAATCTATCTTTCTCTTTCTCAATGAACTTTGTTTCATGCTTTTCTTGATTTGGGGTTTCTGGTCATTCTTCAGCCATGAGGACATGAAGAACCAAGGATGCAAACTGCTGCCTAAAACCCCGACAGTGGTTTGGGTTTTTTTGTTTGTTTGTTTGTTTTGTTTTTGGGGTTTTTTTTTTTGCAGTTTTTGGCCAGGGCTGGGTTTGAACCCACCACCTCCAGCTATGGGGCCAGCACCCTGCTCCTTTGAGCCACAGGCGTCGCCCACCCTGACATTTTTGTATGCAGGTAGCTGCCTCGAAACCTGATGAGATGATACAGATAATAAACGTGAACCCCACACCTAGTTTCTCCTATTTCTTACATTAGTATGGCACATTGGTTAAAACTAAGGAACAAATATTTATGCATTTTAATATTCACATGAGTCCCTACTGTATTCAGATTTCCTGTCAAGTACCCATTCACTTTCAGAATCCCATTCAGGTTACCTCAGTTCGTTTACTTGGTACATATTTTTAGGTTCCCCTTAGCAGTGACAGTTTCTTAGAGCTCTCTTGTTTTTGATGACATTGCAGTTTTGAGAAATATTGACCAGGTATTTTGTAGGATGTCCCAGTAACAAAATTTGTCTAATTTTTTTTTTCTCATGATTATATTGGTGTTACAGGTTTGGGGAAGAAATGTCAAAGACATAACGTGCAATTATCGTATCTCACGAAAAGAGCATACTTTCAACATGGTTTATAATCATGTTGATATTTACCATGATCCTATTAGGCAGTTAGCTAAATACAGGTGAATGATGAACATGGTTGAGCTGTTTTGGATTAGTTGACCTAGGCTATTATGGGAATGAGGCTGATTAAGACCTTGAAGTGTGGTTATTTTCAAAACTTTTCAGGTGGGTTGTTTTGATCACAGAGTTAATTTACGACCCTAGGAGAATTCCAAAAAGTGGCTGATCCTCTCAAAGTTGTCTATAAAATCCAAAACTGTGCCTTTCATGGAGCCTGTAGTCTCTAGGACAGGACCCAGCTTGCTGTACAAGTCATTAATAAACTTTATTTTTCTTGCTAAAACTTTATTTACTCTTTCTTTTCAGTTATCTCAGATACTACCTGAGCCACTGCTCCACTTCAACAATCTCCTAGTTGAGGTAGTATTGATTAGATTTCTTCACTATAATTTTACCCCTACATTTAAAGATATGATATCCCCCTCATTCTAGCAGAGTAGAATATATATGTAAATTGTTTGGGATTCTCCTTTTAGAGCCCACAATGTTCCATTCTTCCACATGGAACGGCACTGGGTGAGGGTGACATCAGGACCAATGGAAGGAATGTCTCATTGCTGAGGTCCATTTTATGGACCTAAGGAGCCAGATGAAGATTTATGAGTGGAAAATTCCTAATTCAACAGAGAGAAATGTGTCTCAATGCGTCCTAATAAGGAGGTCTCAGTAGAGGTTCTCAACAGTGTGTCAGTCTAGTCTCCATCTCCCATTAAGGCCACTAAGGAGGCCTCTGAATGGAGACACCCAGGCTAGGGATGAAGGTGCATCTGAAAGCATGGCCTACCTAGTTGTGAATGGTGGGGGTGAGTCCTTGACTGCAACTCTTTCCAAATATTGCAATTCATTGGCTGTGCACCAAATCTTGTGTGGAAGACACACTTTCCCCATGAGACCTGCCAGGTGAAGTCTTTGTAATAAACTATTTCCAGGCCTGAAAGATTAGCTATTCTATTTTTGCTTGTTATATTTTGAAGTTTGTGTCCTGACAGGTATTGGTCTATTTCACAGAAGTCATCACCATAGAGTAACTAGCAATATTCTTCTATAACATTTCAATGTTCATGAGACAAATAACAATGACCTCAAATATATGATAATGACAAGTGAGAAAGATGGAATCCTGTTCATAGAAGCATAATTTTAGCAACACACCCACAATAACCACAGCCAATAACACCACCATCAACATTTTCAATAATTTAATAATAAAAGCTACAGTAAATTTTAAAATGTTTTATATCTTTCAACTGTAGTATTCAGCTGTGGTGAATGATACTGAGGATATTATTCTTGTTTTATTTTTCTTACTGCTAAATGAGTAGTACTACTTCCCTGGAGATGAGTCCCTGAATGACTTTCTTCAAGTGTCCAAGTATGCTTTGCTTCCTTTTCTTCCTCTCTCTCTCTCCCTCTCTCTCTCTCCCTCTCTCTCTCTCTCTCTCTCTGCCTCTATTTCCTCTCTTCTCTGTCAATTGCATTGTAATTTCTTTATTAGGCAATTTATAATCCATGAATAAAATTTACCAACCTTTCTGCCTTATCCAAACTTTAAAGCCTTTAAAACTGAATTATTTTATTTTCTGTATTCTCTAGGACAATAGTAACTTTGTACTTCATCAATCTCTACATTTATGTATATTGCCATAAATAGCATTAACTATATCTCTGTTCATAAACAAAGGTATAATTTTTAGCATATTTTCATTTTTCCAAGTGAAATTTGTGTGAGGTTATATTAGTTTTATTTGCATTTGAGTAGTGTTAATATATAGATGGCTTCTTCAAATATATTAGATCAGTGTTTAACAAAGGTGGTCTGTGATGTTCTATTCTATAGTATTAGAGAAATATAATTTTACAACAAGGGCTCTTGAGTCTTATTTTCAAGCACTTGAATCTGAATCTCTGAATAATGCATTTGCTTTTTTTTGTTTGTTTTTTGCCACATTGTAAAGCAGCACCCCCAAAGATGTCTGTGTACACTAAAGCACATCTGAGGAAATTTTCTTAAGTCTTAAACTTTGATAGTTTTCTTTTTATTCTTTCAAAGTTATATTCACAAACTTTTCTTTCTTATTATCCTCCTTGTCATCCTGCCACATTCACTGAGGTGTTCACGTACTTGGCTATTACCAGGACTGTAAGTGCAGTTTCCTCAACTACGGTGAAGAGATAATATTTTCAAGCAGACTGCTCAATTTTCATAATATTCTTATTATACTCAGATGGCAAGAATTTCAAATATATTTTTTTAACATGGTTTCAATTACTTGTGACCTATGTGGTTTTTGAGTCAATTTCCAATAAGGTAGGCTTATTTTTTGTTTTTCTAAAAGGTATCATCAAATTTAGTGTCATTATATGTATTGCATTTTTATAAAAAATGTAGATAGGGTGGCTTTATATCTGCTGAATAGATGCAGTTCCTAAATTAGCCTATCAAAGTCATAGCAGAGAAGGTATAATATTTAGAAAATAGTTTCTCAAAATAGAATTAGATCAGGACAAATGTAGAATAATAGGGAAACATAAATTATATTGTTCCCTGTTTGTGTCTGTTTATTTATACATTTTTCTTAAATTTTGGAAGATTGTAACAAAGTATTATGACAACAATGAATAAAAATCATGCAGGAATAATGCCCTTCAAAAATGTATGACAGCATTAAAAAATACTTAATTCTGTAACATTGACTATATATATTATATATATATTAAATGCCTATGAATTTTAAAGTTATGGGTTATTGGTATTCTCTCTTTGGTCAATATAATTTTCTTCCTCCTTTTATTACCAAACATATAAATGATGCTAAATTATATTTCATATTTGGATACTTAAGGGTGCATTTAACTTGAGGTTTGTATCCTAGCAGCATGTTGCCTGGCTGGCCACTTCTCCTTGACTAGACAGGTAAGGTTAGAGTGCCCAGACCCTGGTAATAGTCCTTTGAGCTTTTTACACTACACACTGTGCTTGCCCTTATTATCACTTCTAATTAAAACATTGTCCAGAACATGTCAATTCCCTGTTAAAAATCCTTCAATGACTTCTAATTATACACAATAAAAAGTAATGATGCCTTGTCCTGATTTAAAAATTCCTACGTACAACTTAGAAAATTTTACCTCTGTAATTCACCTTTTATCACTCCCTTTCACTCATTCACGATATCATAGTCTCGCTAAAATATCTATCATTTCTTTATCAGTGGGAATTTATCTACACCTTGGGGCCTCCAAATTAGGTCTACTTCCTATTTAAAAGATGCCTCCCCCGACCCTCATGTAGCTGTCTCTTTCTTACCAGTCAGACCATAACTTAAAAAAATATATAATAATGAACCATGCTGTCTTTATCTTATTGACATTCTAGTTGAGTAATATTTCACCTAATAATCTTCATTAGCTACTAAGAACTTTTCCAGTGTAGTCATAGTATAAGGCATAAAAAATGAATTCAGTAGTATTTACTATATAGACATCCAGTGAAACCAAGAGGCCTTTTGAGTTGCCTAACTGCAAGTTCCCTTCCCCATTCTTGCAAGGTAAGATCCTATATCCAAATAACATTTCTTAGCAAGGAACCCGGAATCGGTTTCTACTGAACCCAGACTAGTGAGTTTCACTTTCCTGCCAAACTGCGGAATTATTAAACAAGACATACCTCCAGTAGAAACAAGGGGTAACCCCACTTTGTGCTACTACTTGTGGCCCCTACTTGGCCACTCTATTCTCCAATCCGACCTTTGTGTATCCCTCATGGCATGCGGTGTCCTCCTTCCTGGATTATATCTGTGAATAGTAAACTGCTGTCAATCTCATCTGTGCAGTGCTTGGCCTTCCTATGACCATACTGGCATACATTTCTCCTTCACTGATGAAGTGAATAAGAGGCTACAAAACAATTGCTTTTAATGTATTCACTGTTTGTCTATCATGAAAAAAGGTGCATGTAATCAGCAAAGACTTCATCTTTCCCTTTGACTCCTCATATCTTTAGACCTTGTATCAGTAATATATCATTATTAGTGCAATGGGTTCTCCAGAAAGAACGTGACCTACGTGACACATTGATTCCAGCCTGTGAGACTATGAGCAGAGCACCCAGCTCAGATTTCTAAATTACACCACAGTGGAGTCATAAATGAATGTTTTTAAAGCTATATTAATGAAGATTTTGAATGAGTGAATAATTGGCTGCACTTCCATTTTTACCTCAAGTATTTAGGAACTGTCATCTATAGATGTTTACAAACAGACATACATTTGAGTTTGTCGAGAAATATATCAGCATCAATCCTGAACAACATGAATAGCTTCTGTTGGTAAACCAGCAATAGGAAGAATCTTTGAAAATGATAAAGCATGTTAGGCTAATGTGGTGGGCCAAGGTTCTAAAATGGTAGCTCAGAGATGTCTGTCTCAGCTAGTTCCAGAACCAATAGTATCATGAGATAATATTTACATGATTATTGTATGTGATATGGTACAATTGGCCGCAAAATAGGAAGATTATCCTGGTAGACCCATTACAATATAATAAGAGCCTTTGAAAGCAAATAACATTCTCCTGCTGGAGCAGAAGAGGGATTCGGAGAGATCTGAAGCATGGCAAAGAGTCAGGATTCTAGATTTGATGATGATAAGGCTCATGATTCAGAGTTACATGGAAGATCTCTCAGAGCTTAGAATTACAAGGCTAATGGCCAACAAAGAATTGGAAGCATCAGTCCTAAACCTCAAAGAACCATACTCTACCACCCACGTGAGGGAATTTGGTAGCAGATTCTTTCTCCCGAGAAAGAGCGTGGCCCAGCCAAAACATTGATTTCAGCCTGTGACATCATGTGCAGAGGACCCTGTCAAATCTGCTCAGACTTCTAAATTACAGAATGGTGAAATGATAAATGAGTGTTTTCTAAGTTGCTAAGTATATGGCAACTTGTTATAGGACAACAGAAAACTAACACAATTAGATCCATGCAGGAAACCACTCTTTAAATTGTGCACAGCAGAGGAAAAATAGAAAGAAAGGATCAGTTCCGGGATGTACACAGTGTGGTGATAGTGGATATAGAACCAGGAGTGTGCCCCAGGACAAGTATCAGTATTTATCAAGGCATAGGATATAGGACATCTATGTTATCTGGTTGTACTTTTTACTCGATTTTCATTGCTCGAGCAACAGAACCCAAGAAATAGGCCTTATTCATAAAAAAAAAAAAATGTATTATTGGGATATAGAGAGAGCCTGAGGCTTTGGATAGCTAGAAACTACTAGAAGAAAATGCACCTACACCACATGAGTGATGAGACACATTCCTATTCCTAATGTAAACAAGGCATACCTCCATTTCTGCAAACAGAAAATGGAGACTAAGCAGAGCAATCCCAAACGTAATAGTGAAAATAAGACCATGAATTAGTAAGGAAGTAATCACCTTATGAAAGAGACTGTGACTTTCTCTTCACACTCAAGGAGCACCAAGACTGAAAGAAACGTTCACTGTTGCCTTTAATGGATGACAGCTTTAGGAATATACTATGGAACATTGCATGCACAAAACTACGACAGGGAATGAGAATGATAATTAATTAAATACAGTATAAATGATTATGAGGATAAAAAAACTTACATGGATTGACCGGGAGAATTTTCTCAGGAACAATACTTAGAACGAAGAATCTTAAGTTCAGCTGGGCTATGTAAAGACTGCTAGCGTAGCACCCGGGAGAATCAGATGAAGAGAATTCACAGAAAGGGAGGTGAAAAAGAGAGGGGCAGGGAGACGGGTGCTTTCTCCTGTGTGGAATCTTCCTGGGTGCCATCCTGGGGAGTTTGCAAAATGGAATTTGTTAACTGCACAGTAAACAGCCATATATAGAGTATTCTAGCTGGCATGATGGCCCTGACTGTAATCCCAGCGATTTGGAAGGCTGAAGTGGGGAGATTGCTTCAGCCCAGGAGTTTGAGAAACATCATGAGACAACGTCTCTACAAAAAAATTTTAAGAAAAATAACCAAGTTTGGTGGCACATGCCCCTAGTCCTACCTACTCAGAAGGCCGAGGCAGCCAGGTAGCTTGAGCCCGAGAGTTCAAGACTACGGTGATCTATGATTGTGCCACTGCTCTCCAACTTAGTAGCACGCAAGAGAGCCAGATGCCGTCTAAAAAAAAAGTTAAAAACAGATCTTTTCCCCACCATTTACCTGGAAAACGTCTCATTTGGCATGAATGGAATTAACAGAGCCAGTATCTTCTCCTGATACATGTTATTTTCTGAGAGTGGCAAAGTCCAAATTTCAAAGAAATTTTCAAGTCAGGATGAAGATTCTGCTAAATTATTGTCACTTTTCGATTAGCCTAGAAAAATACCTCTAACTCTACGTACTGTTTTCCCCATTATTCTTCATATGATGGATTTTTGTTCCCAGTAGAAAGTGTTAAAAGACATTAAGAACTTTTCCCAGTTTCTGACAAGGAGTCTTACCTGGGGGACAGAGATGTCTGTCAAGGCCTACCTTGAAAATTAATGTTTTATATATGATCAGTACTCTGTGTCCGTGACATCCAACTGTATTTTTTTTCAGATAGAGACCTAATGGAAAATATTGGAGTAGATGTCTGCATTTTTTGCTTAGTTTTAACAGCGGTGTGATAAAAATGAATTAATTTCTGTTCAACGCAGACATTGTTTGTATCATATGTTTAATAATCCCTTATTATGTTTGTGCAATAAATTAACTGAAGATTAGGATGTTCATGGTCAATAATAATATTTTGTTTACCCATTTATTATAATAAGCGGAACCTTCTCATATCTACCAAAGATAACAACGTGTGAGTAAAAATATGAGAGGCAGATACAAGAATTTACTAAACATAGGCGGCACCTGTGGCTCAGTGAGCAGGGCGCCAGCCCCATATGCCGAGGGTGGCGGGTTCAAACCCAGCCCCGGCCAAACTGCAACAAAAAAATAGCCTGGTGTTGTGGCGGGCGCCTGTAGTCCCAGCTACTTGGGAGGCTGAGGCAGGAGAATCGCCTAAGCCCAGGAGTTGGAGGTTGCTGTGAGCTGTGTGATGCCATGGCACTCTACCGAGGGCAATAAAGTGAAACTCTGTCTCTACAAAAAAAAAAAAAAAAAAGAATTTACTAAACATAAATCTGTGACTTATGAGAGGATCTACTTCAGCAAAATAAAGTCATACAAAGGAAAACCATATTGAAGAGGAATCTGCAATTAAAGAAAATGTTATTGAACAGACAGACCAGTAAAACTAATAGATCAAAAGGGATGAATGTAAAAACATGATTATAAAACAATGTTGCACAAGAATTCCTAGCCTAGGAGACAGGGTTTTTATAAACATTGCTCAGTTAATCTTGTTCAGTGGGGAGATATAGATGTTAATTTCCTTTCAATTCAATTTATAAATTTTTGTATTTTGTCTTATAAACAAATAAGTCTACATGATCAACATGCATTTTAGGTTTTTTTCTCAGGAGCTTTCAGTTATAAACAAAACCCTGACGCATTTCAGACACATTTACTCTTATTTATACAGGCTATATATCTAAAATTATGTTTATTCAAGTGACAGAATACATATCCCTTATGTTATTATGTATGTGCAAGAAATGTAGCATTTTGTGCACTCCACCTTTCCTTATGTGCTTTTTGTAGGAATGAAAAGTCATTTTAAAACAAAGAGGAAGACTAATACTCGAAGTCATTTTCAAAAACATGCTTTTATTTGCATTTTGATTAGGAGAGTGGGCAATAAATTTGACATGTTTGGGTAACCTAAAATATTGTAAAACAATTTTATAACCCTTTATGTAATAAAAGATATTTCAAAATGAAATATCAAAGACTAGAAGGCAATACTGACAGTGGTTTTAAAAGCAAAATTAATGAAGTCGAGCTAATATAAGGAGCTAATACTAATTGGTAAGAAAATCCAAAGAAGGGTTGTGGAAAGAGCAATTTACACAAGAAGAAAGATTCATAGCAATTAGACTTATTAAAAGATGCTCAAATTTACTATACTCAGGGAATGTCAAATTAAAATAAAAGTGGACAGTATGGTTCTGTCATAGCAGCAAACCACGTGGAGTCTGGTGACTTGCAGGTTTTGCAGACTTTGCTCACAAATAGCCTCTCAAACCTAATTGTTAATGATGGTATAAACATATTTTAAAGATTTTGGAGTAGAACCTGACAGTATCAATTAATAATAAACATGCACACATCCTCTTACCCAATATCTTTTAGATATAGACTCTAAATAAACAATCGAGTATTTAATACATACACAATACACCAATTCGTATTCCTTGAGGGAGGGACTAAAATGCATGTTAATAGTTTAATGTTTGAATAAACTATAAAATAATCATTAATTAGAGTATGAAATAATTTAGAAGAATTAGGTGCATATACAGTTAGTGATCTCAAATATCCTCATTACATATTGCTCACTGAGATAAAAGCTTCGGAGGCATATATACAATGTAATTATATTATTTTAATAACACTACGTGTGTGTGTGTGTGTGTGTATGTACAGGGGTGTATTGATAGATTTAAGTCATATATGAAAAATATCTAGAAGTTTATGTAGCAAAATATCATCTATGATATTTTATGTTTTTTTATGGTCATAAGATTAAGAAGCAAAAAGTGCTAGGGCACAGAATCTTTAATTATTTGATAAATGATATAAGATATAGGCTTAATATTTGTGCAATATATATTTTTATCATTCTACTATAACTTATACATTTAAAAATAATATAACATATTTCTTTAAAAATCCTTATTATCAGATTCTATGACTTATATAATTAATTATTGCATTGGTCTCCACCACTCCACTTTACAGCAAGAAAAATTAACTTTTACATAGTGATTGTTAGTTTTTAATCACAACCATGCAGTTATTTAGAGAAAGAAGCAATATAAAAGACAAAAGAAAAACACAAAGGAAATTAAAGAATGTATTTTATAGACAAACTCAGACACTATTGAGATAATATTTTCTTTTAATATCAAGAGAAAATCAAGTTCAGGGATTTCTAACTTCACTTCAGGTAATATAACAAAGTTAAAATGATAAATCTCCATCAACTTGAAGGAAACGCATATACCTTTGTTTAGGTCAGGAAGCAGGCTGTGAGTCTCTTGTGTTCAGAAGAAAAGGTTTAAATTAAAGACAACATTTGAGTTGCATATAGAATTACTGGATAAAAGAAACCATATGCATGGATATATATTTTCAAACATGTTCCCAGTTAATTTATATAATATCATTTGAAAAGAAAACCAAAACTGGAAGAGGAAAAAAAAAAAAAAACTGACAAAATTTTGGCCATACTGGCTTTTACCAGTTCAAAGAATCTCTGAGCTTTGAAATTTAATCACCATGATTAAATTAGTTTGTCTGAAAGAATAACCTTCAAATATGTTGAAGCTGGCTTTATGTTTATTTAAACTTCCTAAATCACCAAAAATATAGTTTCTTATAATATATTTATTTATGAAAAGCAAATTGTTGTGGGATTTCTTCATTGGAAGCCAAGTTAAATGCACAGCCAGAATACAAATGTGGGTACCACTTAGTTCTACAATCAAAGAGTTAACCACAACTTCACAGAGAATTGTTTCCTCATGTTAAAGGGAGAGATTTAATTCCTGCTCTTCCAGAAATAAAATTAATTATTTAAGATTTACTTTAGTATCTTTTTCTTATTATTAATGTAACAGTAGATTGATAATCTTACTTGGCTGCAAAGAAAAATAAACATATGCGTGCCCAGAGAGGAATAACTTTATTAAGGCAAAGGAACTGAATATAATTTTCAAGAATGTTTTAGTATGGAGACCTCCTCCATGCTCTCTTTTTCAAACCTCCGTACTCACACTTACAAATTATCTGAATGTGAGTATATTCTTTTCTAGTGCTGGTGTTTGGACTGCTCTCTGCAGTCTCAATTTTATTATTGATTCTGATTTTAGAATTTCGAGATCATGTTCAGAGTAAACCTCAGGGTTTCATGTCACCTGTTCACACTTGATGAAATGTCCTGTCACCTCCTGACCTCTGCCTTTACTGGGTGGATTCTGATGCTATGACTTCTAGCATTGTATATTCTTGGCAGTCACAGGCATTTATTGACTCTTTTTGTTTTATTTGAATTAGTTATGTCCACTTTGGCATTCCTTGCACCTATAGCTTGGTTGGTCACCTTGCCCTTTACTCCTTTATTACCTTTTTTTTAATTGAATCATAATTTAGCTCAAAAACTTCAAATGTATTCTTTTACTTGCTCCAGAAGCTCATACAGCAGAACCAAATTATCTGGGTTTGGTAACCCAGATAACCAAATTATCTGCACCAAATAATGTGCAGTCTCTCCCTCTACCTCTCTCTCTCTCTCTTTTCTTTTACTTTCTCCACATACATGCACACACACACACAGACACACACACATAAATATGGAAATTATTGTGCCCATTTGGTGAGACTTTACCAATCCTCCTCTCTCTCTCCCTCTCTGCTGCTTCCCCTCGTCCCCTGCCCCTCCTTTGAATATAATTGTATTTTTCTCTCATGTGGGCATGTAGTTGTTTATTTATTGATTGCATCCTAGTGTTGATTACATTAGATCCTTGCAAATGCATTATAAACTTAAAATTAAAATAAGTTATTGAGCTAATTTTCAAAAGTAATTATTACTTTATTGTAGGTGTTGAAAGAGGAATAACTAGCTTCATATCTTAACATAAAGATTTTTACAAATGAAAAAACTATATAATTTTATCATGACTGGTATCTCGAGCTGTATTTAAATAGCTTAATTGTCACTAGTTTTTGCGTCACTAATGTTTACTTTTGAATTTTGAATTTTGATTCTGACTTATACAAAGAAAAAAAATTGCAAATAATTTCCAAAATGTATTCACCTAGCTTCTTCAATATTTTAAGTTATTTAAACAATGATGGACAATTGAAAATTAAATGAATGCAAAAGTAATAACTAGTTTTCCAGTTTTATTCAGATTAATTTAATTATCCAACTAATTTCCTTTTCCTGGTACAAAATCCAATCTGGGATCAAAGGAAACATTGAACTATCATGTCTTGTTTGTGTCTTCCAGCACAATTCCTCATTGTTCTTTGCTTTTCATAATCTTAACATCTTTGAAGAGTATTGTCAGTTATTTTGTAGAATATTCTTTAATAAAGGCTTTTCTTGTGCTTGCTTTTGATTATGTTACGCTCTTTGACTAAGAACACAACAAAAGTCGTGGCGTGCTCTTTTTTGTCAGCACTTGGATGAGATCAACATGAGTCATTAATGATCATGTTAAATTTGTAGTCTCAGGTCAGCTGGTGTTATGACAAGTTTCTCAACAGGAAAGTTTCATTTTCATCTTTATTATTAGCAAGTATCATGTGGGAAGAAACTTCAACAGCAGAAAAACAAAGTTATTTTTTTTTGTTTGTTTTATTAAATCATAGCTGTGTACATTGACATGATCATGGGGCATCATTCAGTAGCTTCACAGACCGTTTGACACATTTTCATCACACTGGTTAACATAGCCTTCCTGGTTTCTCTCAGTTACTGTGCCAAGACACTTATATTCCACATTTACCAAGTTTCACATGTACCCTTGTAAGATGCACCGCTGGTGTAATCCCACCAATTCCCTTCCCTCTACCCACCTCCATCCTCCCTCCCGTCCCTTTCCCCCTTACCCCTATTCTTAGGTTGTAACTGGGTTATAGCTTTCATGTGAAAACCCTAAAGTAGTTTCATAGTAGGACTGAGTACATTGGGTACTTTTTCTTCCATTCTTGAGATACTTTACTAAGAAGAATATGTTCCAGCTCCATCCATGTAAACATGAAAGAGGTAAAGTCTCATCTTTCTTTAAGGCTGCATAATATTCCATGGTGTACATATACCACAGTTTATTAATCCATTCATGGATCGATGGGCATGTGGGCTTTTTCCATGACTTAGCAATTATGAATTGGGCTGCAATAAAATTTCTGGTACAAATATCCTTGTTATGATGTGATTTTTGGTCTTCTGGGTATATGCCCAGTAGAGGGATTACAGGATTGAATGGCAGATCTACTTTTAGATCTCTAAGTGTTCTCCATATCTCTTTCCAAAAGGAATGTATTAATTTGCATTCCCACCAGCAGTGCAGAAGTGTTCCCTTTTCTTCACATCCACGCCAACATCTCTGGTCTTGGGATTTTGCGATATAGGCTAGTCTCACTGGAGTTAGATGATATCTCAAAGTAGTTTTGATTTGCATTTCTCTGATGATTAAAGATGATGAGCATTTTTTCATATGTCTGAAGGCCATGCACCTGTCTTCTTCAGAGAAGTTTCTCTTTAAATCCTTTGCCCAGCCTGCGATGGGATCCCTTGTTCTTTTCTTGCTAATGCGAAAAACATAAAGTTTTTTGTGATACATGTGCTAACCAATTTTGACAACAAGCAACCCCAAGCTTTTCTATTTCAAAATTATCACTCTTCATTGCACCACATGTGATAATCAGAGTCTTATTTCCATTTTTCTTGAATATGTTAAAGTGTTTAGCCTTGTGTATTTTTGTTGTGAATAATAAATTCAATGGACTAGAGCAATGTGCCGGAAATAAATGAAACAAAGGAAGATTATAGCTATGGCTTGAGAAAACTGTGAAGTACATGGTTTCTAGGGACATTTTGGAAACCTGCTTAAAATAGGCAATAAAGAGAGTCTTGATAAAAATGAAAATTGAATGTTAGTACCCATTTGATATAAAAGGAAAAAGAATAGCTTCCTATATTATTTCTACTGCCTCATGGAACATTAACAAATCTGAATTACCCTATAAAGAGAATAACGACTTGGAAATGTCTGTAGAAAAGAAAATGTCCAGTAGTCTTTATTACAGGAATTTTTTCTAATAATGAATATAAAAATGTAGCCAGCGACAGGTGCCAAATTTTGCTTATACTTCAGCAATATCGGCAAGTAAAAGACTTTTAAATTGATCTGAAGTTTTAAGACCAGGGCTTATGTTTTAGGACTGAGATCACACACATTAAAGATGGTTGCCAGTGTCACTGAAACTTAGAAGAGCAGGTGATAATTATCAAGTCCATATATGACCTTAGTGAACAATGATACACTTTTAGAGACCAACTCTGATTGCAAATTTTAGCATTTCTTTTTGTATGTAAAAATATTCCAGCATACAATTCTATCATTTTAATTGCCATCAATTTGGTCATCTCTGTTCCTTCTTACTAAAAGCAATTAAGAAAGCTAATGTGTGGGTGGCGCCTGTGGCTGAGCAGGTAGGGCGCCAGCCCCATATGCCGAGGGTGGCGGGTTCAAATCCAGCCCCGGCCAAACTGCAACAAAAAAAATAGCCGGGCGTTGTGGCGGGCGCCTGTAGTCCCAGCTACTTGGGAGGCTAAGTCAAGAGAATCACCTAAGCCCAAGGATTTGGAGGTTGCTGTGAGCTGTGTGACGCCACGGCACTCTACCGAGGGCGGTAAGGTGAGACTCTGTCACAACAAAAAAAAAAAAAAAAGAAAGCTAATGTGTGCTTTTTGTGTGTGTGTGTGATCATTGGAAATATACTCCAAGTCTTTCCCTTTTACTGTACATTTACGATTATTATAGGGCAATTTTCTGAACTACCCGTGTTTAGAATAGTGAAGGAATAGACAGAACAGGCAGTGTGTAGGCTGCACAAGGATTTTACAGATTATTTATGTCTTTATTCATTTGGATTATTTTCTAATCCAAATAATTAACTCCAGGCAGCTTAATTTCAGGTCAATTGGTCGAAACAGCAGAAAAAACAAACATAAGGACATACTTTTGGACAAGTAGTGTTCCATTGCACAGCTAAATCACTTGACAAGTAATTGCCTGCTTTGCCTACCTAGATTCTTAGAGGGATCATCCTTGGATGTACTCCTGATTCTGTCCTTGTACCATAAATAGTTAGATCCTAAAATTTAGTGCTGTGATGTAAGTTCATTTATTCTATAAGAAATTAAGTGTCATAAAAAAGAAAATGAAAAGAATTTTGCACACTGACTAGATCTATAAGATAGATTAGAATAAGATCAGCCACATTAATTCATGAGAATTCACAGAAAAAAATGATGGAAGATTAACTATGTAATATGCCCTATTTTAACAAGCTATTTCATAGGCTGTTTGCTTTAAACCACTTTTTTTTTTTTTTTTTTGAGGCAGAATCTCATTCTGTCACCCTCGGTAAGTGCCATGGCGTCACATCTCACAGCAACCTCCAACTCTTGGGCTTAAACGATTCTTTTGCCTCAGCCTCCCGAGAAGCGGGGACTAGAGGCGCCTGCCACAACGCCAGGCTATTTGTTGTTGTTGTTGTTGCACTTACCACTGCTGTTTTAGCTGGCCACAGCTGGGTTCGAATCCACTACCCTCAGTATATGGGGCCACAGGCACCGCCCCAAACTACTTTTCTTATAATCACATTGTGGGTGAAATAATGTCTCCTGGAAATCCATGTCCACTCACAACCTCATACTGTGACCTTATTTGGAAATAGGTTTTTTGCACATGGAAATAATTAAAGATCACAAGATAAAATTATCCTGAATTCAGGATGGGCCTAACTTCAATGACGTGTGTCCTTATGAGAAGAGGAGAATACTGTAAGACACAGACGATAACTTGAAGATGGAGGCAGAAAGTAATTGCACTGCCACAAGCCAAAGAACGCCTGAGATCATCAGACATTGGGAGAGTAAAGAAAGATTCTCTTAGAGCCTTCAGAGCAATCATAGTCTTGGTGACACCTTAATTTAGGACTTGTGATCCAGTCCTGTGAAAGAATAAATCGATTTTTCTTTCAAGGCACCCAGATTGCAATATTGATATTAGGGTGTTGCTGTAACAAATACCTAAAAATGGGCAAGCAGATCTGGAATTGGTTAAAAGAAAGAGATGGATGAACTGTAAAGCACTTGAAGGAAAGAGCCCAGATTACCTTGGAGGCAAAGATGATATTGGTGAGGGCTTATGGTTATAAGAATCCTGGTAGAATTGGTTATAGAATCCTATCATTTTAGTGAATGCATTCATTATCTGGAGCAGAATGTTGGCAGAATATCAAAGATATTTCTGGTGAGTCTCAGAAGGAAATAAAAACATGTTATTAAAATCTGGAGGAAAAGAAATCCTCACTTTGAAATGGCAGAAAAATTCACTGACTTTGGTTGTACTATTGCATGGAAAACATGCCTGTAAACAATGGATTTGAATATTTAGCAAAGTATTAAAAGCTCAGCTTGATTGCTTCTTGCTGTCCCATATTAATGGCTTTTGAACTCCAGCTGGGAGTTAAACCAAGGAACCCAGTCCCTCTTGTTAGTGCTTATCTTGAACAACTAAAATAATCATTGTCCCAGGTGATTAAAAGTCAGATTTCTTGAATTCTTCCAAACTACAGTGAATAACGCATATATTATTAGGAAACTTCAATGTGTGAGTCCAGCAAGGAGTCCTATTGCTTTACTCAGCCTGTGAGTGTAGCCTATTAATGCCTGTGTTTTGACCCCAGAAAAATCTACCTGAAATTTCCCATTTCTTAATACCATCTGAAAATTCCATCTTGCTGGGGCCTGTTTCCTTAAATACGCTAAACATTCAATGTCTTGACTCTCTACTTCCTCTTTCACCTTTGATTTGTTCCTTTTCTCGTGAATGTGCTATTAATGTGTCATCATTTTCTTCCCTTTGCAAGTGGCTCCTGAGGCTCATGACTGTATCTCATGCTTTGCCCCATGCAAAGGTCTACCCCATACTCTCCTTAGCGAACTCCTATTTGTCCCTTAAAACCATTTAGTTCTCATTCCTCACATTCTCTGGGGAATTTTACTAATCATATTTACCTTTCATAGGTATTGCTTTACCCTAACTTGGTATTTTGGAAAGAGCTTTGTATATAGGTCACAAGATAATGAGTGTTTAGTGTCCTGAAGGGAAACAGATCCTGTGTACGATGTACAAATGAAAGACTTTGGGAAAGACCTTGGTTCCCTGTGATCTTGGGAATGTTAATTAACTTCCAATACTTAGCTTCATCAACAATGAAAAATATATGATTGCCTTATAGTGTTATTTGAAAATAGGTATACATATACATATAAAGTTACTCACAGACTGCATATTGAAGAAACTTAACATTTTATTTTTTACAGAAACGTTAATAAAATGCTCTTTTAAGTACTAGTCATTCCTACTGATTCCTAGAATCCAATTCCTACTCCTCTCACACTGCCAGAAGAAAACAAGTTTTCTGCACTATCACTGATTTATCATCTAAAACATCAAAAAATCACTGACAAAGGTCATAATTACATTCAGTATGAAGTGGATAAAATTTAGCTTACCATATAAAGCAAAATTTAGCTTACCATATAAAGCTTACCATATAAACTTAGCTTACCATATAAAGCAAAATATAAAGCAAAATGCTTTACCATATAAAATATAAAGCATTTTAATATTCATTAAGCCAAATATTTTGGCCATCACAAAAAATGGCCAAAATATTTGGCTTAATGAATATTAAAATGTATATCAACAATCACTGTGAAACTAATAAAAAAGCAAATAATATACCAAAGGAAAAATTCAACAAAGTCCAATAAACCAAACATTAAAACAAGAAACAGGACAATAAAGTATTTGGCATTAAAAAATGTAGTGGTGATTATTTCTGAAAGGAAATGTATTAAGAAAACTAATATGCCACGAAATAAAACACATGCATGCAACTCATATATTCCATCAGTTGGGGGAAAAAATGTAATGACAACACTAAATATTTTCCAATGTGCCAGAAAACAGTAGGTCTCCTTAAAGAAAGAAGTGAAAATGTTTCAGAAGTATTAAATGATTTTAAGATTATCATATTAATTAGACAAGAAATGTCACTTATTGTTTGAAATAAATGATGAGAAATATAGAGTTGAATAAGTTTAATCAAAGTTAAATTCCAAGTTTCAAATAAATTAGCCTATATACCCAATAACTGAAAATTATATAAATAACAAGTCTACAAAATAAAAGATGCAACTGGCAGCTATTAGCAATTCTTTTTTAATATGTTGGATAACATATGGACAATGCTCATTGTAAAGTATTAAGTTATAAATGTAGCAAATACTATATGTTGATATCAATATATTGTACATATGAATTGTATATCACTAGATAGATACATGTTTAAGTAGAAATAATGTATAATAACAATGATGAAAAATTAATTAATTTGAACATTTTTTGATATGAATATACTAATATATATCACATCTTAAAATCAGTATGATTATTTTGTTTAGTACCCACTAAATAAAATCCCACTGTGAGGATTTTCCCCAAATAAGTGAACATAAAGTTTTTTCAAAAAGTATTTGTATAGGCCGAGCATGGTGGGTATGCTGGTAATTCTAGCACTTTGGGAGACCAAGGCTGGTAGATTGTCCGAGCTCAGAAGTTCAAGAGCAGCCTGAGAAATAGTGAAACCCTGTCTCTACTAAAAAGAAAAAACAAAACAAAACAAACAAACAAAAAAACTAGCTGGATGTTGTGTTGTGGCTGCTTGGGAGGCCGAGGCAGGAAGATTGCTTGTACCCAAGAATTTGCGGTTGCTGTGAGCTATGATGCCACGACACTACCTAGGGTGAAAGAGTGAGACTCTGTCTCAAAAAACAAACAAACAAACAAAAAACAGTATTCATCTCATTGCTATATTACACAATAAAACCTCTGTTATTTGACCATAAGGAGGATATAACAAACTGGTCAACATACAGAGGTTGTCAACACAAGAAACCAAGCCTACTTTACTGATATGTACTTGTGGTGCATGTTCGGTCTATGAAAATTAGGTCAACTTGAGGTGGCCAGTGTAGGAGGTGGTTAATTGTGGAGGTCCTACTGTTTAGAAAAAATAATATTAAGAGGAAAATAGTTGAACAAGTTAAATCTTGATAATAAGAAAAAAGCTACAATATGTTTCAGCCTTACAACAGAATAATTGTCATCATAGGACACATGCAAACAAATGTTATAAAATGTCTTTAAAAAGACCAATACTCACTACATACTTATACTCACATAACAAAATCAGGATTACAAATTACATGATTCATAATTATAAATACATAAAATATACACAAAAGTTTTTTTAAAAACTATACTAAAACGGTAATGTGTTTTTCTTTGATAAGTTGAATTTATTGTGTTTTAAAATACTGAATGTTGAATTAATTTAATTTTGCAAAACTATAAAAGAAAACTGATTTTTATTTTCTTTTTTCTTTTATTAAATCATAGCTGTGTACATTGATATGATCATGGGGCATCATTCACTAGCTTCACAGACCGTAAAAATATGGAACGCTTCACGAATTTGTGTGTCACCCTTGCGCAGGAGCCATGCTAATCTTTTCTGTATCGTTCCAATTTTAGTATATGTGCTGCCGAAGCGAGCACAAGAAAACTGATTTTTTAACATAAAATTAAAACTGGAATTTAATAAAAACATATTTAAGTATTCAGTAGTCAAATATTTTTCAGCATATTATACGATTACGTATGAAGTATTTAAAACTATTGTCCTACCAAATGTCCTACCAAAGCAGAAAGAAATAAAAGATGAATCTTTCATAGATATGATCAATCTTTCTTCACTTTATAATAAGAATTATTAGTTTGGGGGTTTTTTTGTCCATAATTTATAAAATTTCTGTTTTCTGACATAGATGGACATAAAAGAAGACAGATTATTTTTCCTTCACAATATCATTATTAACTTCATAAATGAGAGTTTTGAAAGGAAATATAACTCATATGACACTCATTTGGAGGTTAGTGGGTGTCATACAGGTGACACTGATGGGATAATTCTTTCTTAACCAGTCAGTGTTTTAAATAATTCACCATTAATATGCTATTTTTCAACTACAGAATGTTTTTAAATTTATTATAGTATTCCAATGCCTTGCACTGTATTCCCTGCCTGCTAGACAAAGCCTTTCCAATTGTAAAGTGTTCAATGTTATTAAAAATTAAAGAGAATTATCCTATAACTCAATAGCAAACAACCCAATTTAAAATGTACAAAGGATTTAAATAGACCTTTCTTCAAAGAAGACATAAAAATAGTCAACAGGTATATGAAAAAATACTCAATATCACTATTTATTGGAGAAATGAAAATAAAAACAATTTCACATCTGTTAAGATGACCATTTATCAGAAAAAGATAACGTGTAAGGAAGGAATTTGTGGGAATACAAAATGGTATAGGTACTGTGGAAAACAATATAGATTGCTTTCTCAAAAAGTTAAAAATTAAACTACCCTATGATCCTACTTCTAGGTAGATAATCAAAATAACTGAAATAAGCATGTTAAAGACATCTGAGCACCTTTGATTATTGCAGTATTATTAACAATAATAGTCTGTCCACTGATGGATAAATGGATAAAGAAAATGTGATACTGGGCGGTGCCTGTGGCTCAGTGAGCAGGGCGCCGGCCCCATATGCCGAGGGTGGTGGGTTCAAACCCAGCCCCGGCCAAAACTGAAACAAAAAAATAGCCGGGCGTTGTGGCGGGCGCCTGTAGTCCCAGCTGCTCGGGAGGCTGAGGCAAGAGAATCGTGGAAGCCCAGGAGTTGGAGGTTGCTGTGAGCCGTGTGACTCCACGGCACTCTACCGAGGGCCATAAAGTGAGACTGTCTCTACAAAAAAAAAAAAAAAAAGAAAAGAAAGAAATTGTGATACTGCTTCAATGGAATATTATTCAGCCCTTAAAAAGAGGTAAATAGTGCCATATGCTACAACATGGGTGAACTTGACGACATTATGCTAAGTCAGTCACTGAAGGGCAGATATTGCACGGTTCCACTTGCACGTGATTTCTAAGGTCGGCAAACTCAGGGATGCAGGAAGTATGCTGGTTGCCAGGGACTGAGAGACGGGGAAAATGGGGAACTACTGTTCAATGGTATAAAATTTTAGTCATTTTGTTTATGGCTAAACAACCTTCCATTGTACATAAACCAGATTTTCTCTCCATGTGGATGACATTTTGAGGGCATTCCATGAAATAAAATAAGTCAGGTGGACTAAACACTCCCTGATCTTACACATGGAATTCAAAAATGGTGAAGTGTAGAAATCGTCTTTCTGGGAGGAGGGAGAAATGGGGAATGTTGGTGACAGAATACAATCTTTCACCTGTAGGAGGAGTAAGTCCCAGGGACCTAATGTTCTGCATGAGGGAAGCAAGTACTATGGTTAATATATATTGCAAGCTTGAAATTTAAGAAAGGGAATCTTAAATGTTATCACCACACACACACACACACATATATATATATATACATACACACACAACACAAAGATGATTATGAGGTGATGGGCAGATTAATTTGGTGGCATATGGTAGTCATTTCATGATGCATACATGTACTGAAACATCACATTTTACAAGGTATATATATATATATATATATATATATATATACATATCTATTCACTTTCTCCTTGTCAAATGCACCTCAATAATGATAGAAAAAATAAAACAAATAAAACAAAAAATGTTTCAATCATGCAGGACAAAGGTTGTAGAGTCTGTTGTATGGCCCTTTTCTTAAACTAAGTAACACTGCACATACACTTACCATTTTAAGAGGTTAAAGCTCATCTTATATGTTTTTTAGAACAATTAAAAAAAACACTGAAGCAGAATTAAAATATCATTTAGAAATAACATCTCTCTTTTGGCTGTGAAGCCAGTATTATTCATCAAAAAAAAAAAAAAAAAACTTGTTTTAATCTTCAATCCAGTTAAAATTGGTTCATGTGCCTTTATTTCAGTTGAATTTCTCAGCATCACCTTCAAATTTTCCCACAAGAAAATAGCTTTTCAGTTGGGTAACAGCCCTTCTCAATTCTGCTACATTACATTTGTGATGTTGGTTTTGGTTGTGTTTTTCTGATAACTATTGTTTAAGCCTAAAAGCATTTCTCATTATATATTTTTTTTACAATTCAGTTGAGATTTTCATATAGCTTTCACTGAATTTTAGGTGAAATCTAGTATTCCTTTTGTTGTGCCAATACAAAATTTTTTCATCTCTTTTCTGGTACGCGACCTGTTTAAATTGTTCTTCTTAGTAGCACATTGATTATTTGTCAAAATGGTCTTTCTGCATGGATTAATTAACAAGATACCCAAGGATAGGGTGGTGCCTGTGGCTCAGTGAGTAGGGCGCCAACCCCATATACCGAGGGTGGCAGGTTCAAACCAGGCCCCAGACAAAATGCAACAAAAAAATAGCTGGGTGTTATGGCAGGCGCCTGTAGTCCCATCTACTGGGGAGGCTGAGGCAAGAGAATCACCTAAGCCCAGGAGTTGGAGGTTGCTGTGAGCTGTGATGCCACAGCACTCTACCTAGGGTGATACAGTGAGATTCCATCTCTACAAAAAAATAGAAAATAAAAGAAAATACCAATGGATATTTATAAATTTATATTTTGTCACTTTTATTAAGTTTAAACTTGATAATATTATTTATAAAGAGCATAATTATTCATTTAGTATGTTTCTAATGAGTTTATTTAAGGAATTGACATTTTTGCTCAAGTAAAGCTAAGCAAAATAAGTTTTAGTTCAGAAAGTTAAAAATAAACAAAAAACAATGTAAGAACCAGTTAATAAACATTATGAATATTGTGTAAATATTCATAACATTTTTTATCTTTGTATGCTGAAATCACTCTGGAGATAATTCCATTTCTTAGGAAGCACAATAGAAAATTACCTACTGAAATAAGGGGCGTGTGGCTCAATTACTTAATTTTTTTTTTTCAATTACTGAATTTTAAATTGATATCGAGGTGGTATAATGGTTAGGAGATAGTTTTTTTGTTTTGTTTGTTTGTTTGTTTTTGCAGTTTTTGGCCGGAGCTGGGTTTGAACCCACCACCTCTGGCATGTGGGGCCAGCACCCTACTCCTTTGAGCCACAGGCACCGCTGCTTAGGAGATAATTTTTTATTTGTTTTTTTTTTTTGGTGTTTTGTTTGAGATGACGGTTTTTCTCTGTCCTCTAGACTGGATTGCAGGGGTGCAACTATTGCTCACTGCAGTCTCAAACTCCTGAGCTCAAACTATCCTTCAGCTCAGCCTCCCAAATAATTGGGGTTTTAGGGATAAACCTCCACTCTTGAGAGACAGATTATTTTTGGTTTTATTATTTTTATTTCAATAAATTTAGAGGGTTTTTTTTGTTGTTACATGAATGAATTGTATAATGCTGAAGTTGGGGCTTTTAGTGTACCCATCATCAGAATAACTTAGATTGTACCTGATAGGTAATTTTATATCCCTCAACCACTCTCACTATCCCCTTTTCTTAATTTCCACTGCACATTACACCACTTATGACCATATATATCCATCATTTAGCTCCCACTTATAAGTAGTATTTGGTATTTGTTTTTCCATCGCTGAGATATTTCACTTAGGATAATAGTCTCCAGTTCCTTCCAAGTTCCTGCAAAGGACAGTATTTCATTTCACTTTATGGCTGAGTAGTACTTCCAAGGATACATATACCACATTTTCTTTATTAACTCATTGGTGGGTGGGCACTTAGCTCAATTCTATGTCATTATGATGGTGAATGGGGCTGTAACATAGGTTCAGCTGCAGGTGTCTTTTGATATAATGACTTCTTTTCCTTTGGGTATGTGCCCAGCCATGGGACTGCTGGATCTACGTTTAATTCTCCGAGGAATCTCCACACTTTTCACATAGAGATTGTGCTAATGTACATTCCTATTAACGTTCCCTCGTCATCTCATCTGCACCATCAATTGTTTTTTTGTCTTTGAAAATGTGTTTTTTTCGGTATTCATAGTACTAAAGTCAATGCACTGTTATCGTTTAGTAGGCCAAACACAGGAAATAAAACATTTTACAGTGTGCCAGATTTTACCACAAAATATCAATGTACTACCTTTCATGTATAATTTTTTTAGATAATGAACATTATTGAGGTATAATTTTCATACAAAAAATATATCAATTTCAGTTGCATATGTTGATAAATTATTTAAAAGTTATAACCTTAGAAATAATGACCATAAAATATGTCTAATCCTGATTAAGTTTTCTTTCTAATTATCCTCATCCCATCCCTCCACATTCTATTTTTCAACATTAAGAATACACTCACCGCTCTGCTTTTTCCTACTACACATTAGATTTTTTTCTGTTTTTCAATTATACAAATACCATATCAAAGTCTGTGCTCTTTGTTTCTGGCTTTTTCTCTCAACATGGTGCTTAAGAGATTCGGGTTTGTCATTGTGCTTGTCAGCAGCTCATTGTTTTACATTGTGAAGTAGTATTTGGAGGTGTAAGTATCACAATGGTCATTCACTCACTTTTTGATGGACATTTGTATTGTTTCTAATTTTGGACTTTTAAAAATGAAACTGCTATGAACTTACATACAAGTAATTCTCTTCATTAAAAATAGTACCTATAGGGCGGCGCCTATGGCTCTAAGGAGTAGGGCACTGGCCCCATATACCGGAGGTAGCAGGTTCAAACCTGGCCTCAGCAAAAACAAAGAAACAAAAAAATTTTATGTATATATATATTACCTATAGCTGGAATTACTTTATAACATAGAAAGGATATACTTAAATTTACATAAAGCTTCCAAACTATTTTATACCCTATCCAGCAATGTATGAGAAATTAATTTGCTCTACATCCCTACCAAAAATTTAATTATTAATTCTAGTATTCTAGTTGTTATACAATGGGATTTCATTGTGCTTTAATTTGTATTTCCCTGGTAATTATTAATATTGAGTGTCCTTTCACATGATTGTAGGCATATTCATACAAGTTTTTTTTTTTTAGGAGTGTATATTCCAATCTTTGCCCCAGTTTATTGGATTATTAACTTTTATGAAGTGAAAAAGGTCTTAGTAAGTGTGAACCCAAGAGCTTTCTCTGAAAATGTATGCCAATTATTTTTTCCTTCTTACCTGAGCCTTTCTTTTCATGTTTAAAAGGTATCCCACAGACAATGAGTAATAGATTTGATAAACTCCATCATACATTTTGTGTGCTTAATATTTTTGTATACTTGATAGAAAAGAAAACTTGTCTACTTCAAGGTCACAGAAATTTTTTTCTGTTTTCTTCTTCAAAATGATGTTTGCTGTCTTTTTCTGTACTTCTGCCTATGGTTTCTGTCTTCTTTCTTTCATAATTTTAGCTTTCTAACTGTGGGTCTGTGTTATATGTTGCATTAATCACATCCTGTAAGTTGGATGTTTATGTAAAGGTTAAGGTTAATATTTTTTCCAAACATTCTGTTCAGTTGCCCTGATACTACTTGTCACAAAGACTTTCCTGTCTATTTGACACCCTTCAGCGACTTTGTCAAAAATTCATTACCCAAGTATGGGTAAGAAGTCTGTTTCTGGTCTCAGTTTTCCACACCACTGATCTTTATTTCTGTTCTTACACAAACACCACAACTATCTGATGCTTTGCAGTAAATCCAAAATCAGATAGTGTAAGCCTTTTAATTTTGTTGTTTGAACATTGCTTAGGGGTTTTCCATGTCCTTTATATTTAACTATAAAATCTATAATCAGCTTGTCTAGTTCTACAATGAAAACATCACACTGAGTTTTACTTGACTAGAGACTCCACATAATCATGTGTGATGTTCTGAGAAGACGACTTTATATGTCATATTGCTTCATTTTATTAGAGGCCATGTAATGTTCCTTTTATCTTACATTCTGACAGGGAGCTAAATTCCATGGCTACATCCATTAATTCATTCATTTTTATTAAAAAGTTTCTTATAATAATTAAATATTTTTTCTTTATTATGAAAGAATACTTATGAGAATTTTTACTTTACAGATCTCTGGTTATAATACAGATCAGTTCAGGTAATAAAGGCAAGAGCCATCCTTGGTTCTTTTCCTCTCTTTGCCACCTGACAATATATCATATTTGACGACTTATATCAAGTACGGCTATGAATTTATGAGTTTAATATGGTGACTATATGTTGATGTGTTTTATTTGCCATCTTTTTGATGTCCAAATTTTCTATTTTTCCCAGTAAATGCTGATTCAAGTTTTCTTCTGAGTTTTCTTGATAAGACCCTACTAGCTATTTTATTCTTATGCTAACTGGTACTCAGAATGGTCCCAACTCATCTTGTTTATGTTCTGACTCATATGTGAAATAAATTGTTTTGATGAGTAACTCTGTTATTCTGTTTGCTTTTCAGTGAAAATGATATTTCAAGACCATGATCTTAACACCATTAGTGATTTTTCACACTGGGTGCTTCTTAGAAGACATTTCTTTCACTGTTCTAAGTCTTTCTGTAGGCAGCAATGGGAAAAACATTATACATAAAGGTTAATGAGTTTCTGTTGACAGATTCATATGGAATTCCGGGCAATACGAATTAATATGGAATTCAGGGCTTTTTTTTTTTTTTTACTATATTGCTTCTATCACCAGACCTAGAATGCTGGTTGTTAAAGTCAACAGATATGATTAAATTAGAATGCTATATTATTACAAATTTTCAGTTTCTCACAATAAATGCAAATACTTTTACAAAGGCAATGACAACACTACTAAATAACAGGCTCTACTGATTCATTTATTGATACTTTTTTTTAATTTTGTTTATGGAAAACCTACCTTTGGTTTAGATAGTGTATGGTGAGTTACTCATCCCTAGGAGATTTAGGAAATTTCAACATGGGGAGATAGCACACAAAATCTCATGTTAGCCTTGGCCCCATAGAGTTTAGGGATCCATATTTGTCAGTAAATAAAATTAACCTCTTAGATCAGACTCCTTTGTCAGGTCCTCAAATAGATTAGAAAGCACAGGGAAGAGTGGTAGAATCAGAAACTCCAAACCCCCTAAAGAAATAACAGTTCTGAAACTAGAATATATGCAAATAATAGTAGTGAAGCTGAAAAACAAAAATTGAGGTCCAGGCATTATTTCCATTGCTTTACATTACATGCACACACACACACACACACACACAGATTTATTCTTATTAACTCTATTTTAGCTATAAAATAAACGATTTCAGAGTAACCTGAGGCTTGTAGCTGCAGAAACCTTGTTCTGTATCCTGACATCTATGCATCACAAGGCTAAAAGATTAAACCTGACAGAGCACACATCTTGTCAGCTTGCCAGCTGCCTTCAAACAAATGAGCATGCCTAGCAGCCTATGGCCAGCTCACGTTGCTTATCACTCTCCCATGTACACTCATGTCCAATCTCTCCTGACCCTCATCATCGACACACTGCACATGCACTGCCTGAAAATCCTTTCCCATTTCCTCCGTGAGCTAACGTTGGCTTTGGCTTTCAGGCCTCACCTCTATGATGACTTTTCCATGATTGTGAGGGTTTTCTCTCATGTCACCCCCACAACACTCTGCATGGGCATATGCCATTTATGCTACTCTGGGAAAATTACCAGTTTAATTCTCTGTACCTCTCAAGAAAAGGATGGCATTTTTCTTATAGTTATATCTAATTTTTCCAGACCATAAACTTTTGATAAATCTTAATTTAATGAATTACAAGAAGATATTTTAGATAAACATCTAATATTAAACAGTGAAATTCATGTTGTCAGTACTTTTGCATTTATTTGTAAAGATTCTGTATTTTAAATCCTATCATACCTCATTGATGAAGTAAAAAAAATGCTTGTATGATGCATATTCTACTGAATTCTCTTCCTGAGAGAATTCCTAACTCAGTTTTATCTTTAAAACTCTCCTTTCATATGGACAGTATACACCAAACCCTAATTATTTCCAAACCTGTGTTCCTCTCATAAGTAAGAACTTATCCTGGCACCATATGTCTATAATTCAATGATTATTTAGCATCCTATAGAATATACAACTTGGCTTTCATTCTATATTCTGAGTTTATAACATACATTTATTCTGGGTAATGGTAGTATAAAAAAAAAAAGTAATGTGCATTCAGTGTAAAAATCATCTTTTCCATATAAATGTCAATATTACCCATCACAATACATTACATGTGAAAATCCAATGTACCGATTTTTTGTTTCTTTAGTAGGAACATAGGAAATATTATTTTTGGACAAAATCCATGCTGAGCAAAACAAATAACACTTTTCCACACAATGATTCACCAGAATATGATTTTAAAGAAATTTTCAGTATGAAATTATCCATCAGATTGCATTTTCCCTAGTGCATAGCCAGGGGTAAAGCCTATACTAGGGACAAGCTCCATGCATTTTAATGAGAGTACATTACACTGAGTTGAGCTTTTTTCTGTGCCATTTCATTCAATCATCAAAGGACATCCTTGTAGCTTACTGAAAAACTTATGGAGAGATTAACATTTTCACCTTTTTGAATAAATATCTGTGTGACATGAATCATACACTAAGTAAGGAAATTGAAGGAGACTAAGTTAACGCTATTGAAATACTCCACAAATCTTACAAGTCAGTCTTATTTGGACTCTTTGGTTTAATACACTGTACATCTTATAGTGAAAAGAATAAGAAGAAATTCTTCTAAATTGATCTTCTTGATGTTTACCCTCATAACAAAGTTTAACCTTTGTTCATGTTCTAGGAATTTAGGCTTCACCATCTTTCCCCTAGAATCTCCTGATGTGATAGAATCAAGAGATTCTAGGGGAAAGATGGTGGAAAAAACTGAAAAGAACCACTCTAATAGATTTCTCCTCCAGTTGGAAGAAACTATTAGAATGGTTCTTGCAATTTTGATTATTTCATCATGTTAGATGATACTTTGTGTGATTTACAATTTGCATCATTGATTGTTTTATTACCCTATCTTCATGGGGCATAATGGTTATATTTTGTTAGATTTTTAGCTAGCTGATTTCTGAATAAAGGAGAATTACAGTAGGACCTCCATATCTGGATTCAACCTACTGTGGATTGAAAATACTATGTTGGGAAAAGTAAAAATAAAAACAACAATGTAAAGATAGCATTATATTGCTACTAACACAATAAAGAGTAAAAAATTTCCATAGCATTTACATCACCTTAGGTGTTATGAGTAATCTAGAGATAGTTTAAAATATATGGGAGAATGTGTGTAGGGTATATGCAAATCTTACATCTTTTTTTTTTTTTTTTTTTTATACAAGTGACCTAAAAATCTGCAGATTTTGGTAACCACAGAAGTCATGGAACCAATTCCCCGGGGATACTGAGTGACAGCTGTAGTTGAAGACACTTCAAATTGTGTATTTTAAAGATAAGGAAAAACATAAAAATATATTTTAGAATATAAGAGCATTCAGGAAGTTCCTAACAGTAAAATTCAATGTAATTTGTACTCTATGCCATGACATTCATAGATAAGGCTGTCGCTTCAGCTAGAGTCCATAATTTTAAAAAAAAAAGAAGATGACTTGAATTCAACTTATAACAAACATGTGATTGCAGTGAGAAGCTAAAACGTATGGCTATAAATCACTAAGAATTTTGTGTCCACGTTTACTTCAACATGTTTTGTTTCTTTCTTTTCTCTTTGCTTTTCTTTTCTTTTTTAACATGTCTTAATATGAACAGAATGAAATAAAAATCATCTTACGTTTCTCTAAAGTTAACAAATTTACATTATCAATTCCAGATGTAAACTTTCACATTTGCCATACATGGATATAATGATAAAAATTTTGGTATCTTTTTATGTAATTAGACGTCAAGAGATGAATTTAATGAGTATTTATGACAAAATAATTTTTAGAGTTTTTTCAGCAATAACTCTGAGTGCTCTGGTAGAATGGATGGAAAAAGATGAGAATGTAAATAGTGAAATCTATTGAGAAATTAATGCCTTGACTAATGTATTGGAGAAATGAACATAGTATAAGGATAGTTTTAGAAATAGAATGGAAAAGAATTGCTATTGGATTACATAACTTGCCTTCTGCTAATTTTTCCTAAAGTATAGTTCTTACAACTAAAACAAAAAAAAAATAAAATGAAGATTTAATAACAGTGGATATATTTTTGCTTCATTTCTTATTCCTGAACTGATACTAAATTGTGCAAAGAGAATTTAGATCTCTAGCTATCCTGGCATCTATATTTTTAATTAACCAAGATTATTTATATTTGTGTAGACTCCTATACAACTATATACATGGTTCCACAGATTTGTTTTATCATCTCTTAATAGCAAAATTCCTTCCAGTCATGACTTACAGTGATGAGACACCTTAGTTACTTGACTTGTCACAAGTAACAATTGAGTTTAAATTGAGTTCATCTAATTTCTGCACAAATTTTCATAGTCATATTTTAATTTTGCTTCACTTTAATTAGCAAAATGTAAATATTTTTTTGAAGGAGGAGTGTTGGGAAAAATCGAGGAAGGAAATTATTTTAGATGGTTGAATGCTTAACATTTTGCCCCGGCCAAACTGCAACAACAACAACAAAATAGCCAGGCATTGTGGCGGGCGCCTGTAGTCCCAGCTACTTGGGAGGCTGAGGCAAGAGAATCGCCTAAGCCCAAGAGTTAGAGGTTGCTGTGAGCTGTGATGCCACAGCATTCTACCAATGGCGACAAGTGAGACTATCTCTAAAAAAAAAAAAAAAAAAAAAATTACATGCAGTTTTGTTTGTGAGGCCAAATATGATATATTACTTAACAACCTTGAAATTATTGTTTATGTTTTTCATTCCTTATTGAATATTAAGATAGTTGATAAATATGGTCTTTTCAACAGGGTGTTCTATATCTAATCACAGAGTTGATTTGGCATTTTCCTTAAACCAAATGCTGATTTCAATAGACACAAACTTATTAAATTCATCTCTTAAAGTATCAAAGGAAAAATTGAGTGGTGTGTATTCAAGGTTTCAAAGAAGCAATGGTCTTAGTGAGACACTAGATTTATTCATTTAATTTGCTAACAGCAGTGTTCTCATACCTTGGTGCACGTTACTGTAATTTGTTTGCTCTTGTTAGCACCATAGTTTAAAAATATTAATAAAATCTCTTTGCTATCATAGTATTATTTCTCATCAGAATTTTTAACTCATTGGACATATTGCTTCAATAATTATATCAATGCTATTAACTTAAAAATAAGTGAGAAGGCTTAAAAATAATTTGATTTACCAATAATTATGCTTAAAATATTTTCCCCAAGTAGAGGCAGAAATAAAATCCCTCCTAATCATAAAAAACTTTTCTTACTAATGGATAAACAGCTTTTCTAAATACAGTAGAACATCCATAGTATACCGCCTCACTACACTGACCATCTCCTTAAATTGACCTAATTTTTTTTTTTTTTTTTTTTTTGTAGAGACAGAGTCTCACGGTACCGCCCTCGGGTAGAGTGCCGTGGCGTCACACGGCTCACAGCAACCTCTAACTCTTGGGCTTACATGATTCTCTTGCCTCAGCCTCCAGAGCAGCTGGGACTACAGGTGCCCGCCACAACACCCGGCTATTTTTTTGTTGCAGTTTGGCCGGGGCTGGGTTTGAACCCGCCACCCTCAGCATATGGGGCCGGCGCCCTACTCACTGAGCCACAGGCGCCGCCCAAATTGACCTAATTTTTATAGACCAGACATGCACCACATGTACATATCAGTGTAGCAGCCTAGGTCCCTATGTTGATACCTCTGTATGCTGATCAGTTTGGTACAGTGGCTTAGGTCATCAACTTACAGAGGTTAGTTGTATGTTAATTGGTGCATGAAAATTCAGGCATATCTTGTTTTATTGCACTTTATTGTGATTCACAGACACTACATTTTTTTTTTACAAGTTCAAATTTTGTGGCAGCCCAGAACCAGGCAAGTCAATCTGTGCCAAATTCCCAACATCATTTCCTAATCTTTCTCACATTTTGGTAATTCTAGCAATATTTCAAATAATTTTGATATTATTTTATAATGATCTGTGATCTGTGATTTTTGATATTACTGTTATAAGTATTTTGGAACACCACAAACCATGCCTATATGAAGCAATAAACTTAATTAATAAATGTTGTATATTCTGACTGTTCCAGACTCGGGCCATTCCCCTGATACTCCCTAACTCTTCAACTTCCTTATTGCCTAAAACACAGAAGTATTAAAATTAGACGAATTAAGAACTCTAAAATTGCCTTTAAATGTTCAAGTCAAAGAAAGGTTTGCACATCTTTTACTCTGAATCAGAAGTTAGAAATAATAAAGCTTAGGAAAGAAGGTATGCTGAAAATTTAGGTAGGCTTAAAACTAAGCCTATTGGACCAAAGAACCAAGTTCTGAATGCAATGGAAAAGTTCTTGACGGAAATTAAAAGTCTAATAAGAAAGCAGAACACGGCGGCACCCATAGCTCAGTGGGCAGGGTGCCGGCCACATACACCGAGGCTGGTGGGTTCAAAAAATGGACTGAGCTAGTCAAAAACGACAATGACAACTGCAACAACAACAACAAAATAGCCAGGCATTGTGGCGGGTGCCTGTAGTCCCAGCTACTTGGGAGGCTGAGGCAAGAGAATTGCCTAAGCCCAAGAGTTTGAGGTTGCTGTGAGCTGCCAGGCCACGGCACTCTACCCAGGGTGGCAGCTTGAGACTCTGTCTCAAAAAAAAAAAAAAATCAAAACAGTTTTATTGCTGATATGAAAAAAATGTGGTCTGGAAAAAAGACCAAACAAGCCACAACATTTCCTTAAGCCAAAGTCCAATTCAGAGCAATATACTTTCTTCATTACGAATACTGAGAAAAGAAAGCTGCTAGAAAAAAGTTTAAAGCTAGAAAGTTTGTCAAGGAGGTATCCTCAGAACATGAAAGTGCTGATGTAGAAGCTGGAGCAAATTATTCAGGTTAATGAAGAAGGTAACTCCACTAAAAGTCAAATTTTCAATACAGATGAAACAGCCTTGTGTTGAAAGAAGATACCAGCAAAGACCTTCATAGCTAGAGAGAAGTCAGTGGTTGATTTCAAAGCTTCGACAGACAGGCTGACTCTTTTGTTAGGGTTTAATGCAGCTGATAACTTGAAGTTAAAACCAGTGCTCGCTTACTATATCAAAAAGTATAAGGTCATTAAGGAATATGCTAAATTTACTCGTCCTGTGTATTATGAATGGAACAACACAGTCTATATGATAGCAAATCTGTTTCTAGCATGATTTGAGACCTACTGTTCAAAAGAAAAATCTCCTACCAGAATTTTACTGCTCTTTGGTAATTGTATCTGGTAACCCAGGAACTCTAATGGACAAAGAGTTTAATACTGTTCTCATTACCGCTAACACGACATCCATTCTGAAGCTCATAGATCAAGGAGTAATTTCAACTGTTAAGCCTTATTATTTAAGAAATACATTTTGTAAGGCTAGAGATACCATATAAAATAAATCTGAGTAAACTAAATTGAAAACTTTCTTGAAAGGAATCACCATTCTCGGTTCCTTAGGAGCCTTTATGATTCAATGGCAGAGTTCAAAATATCAACAATAGTAGGAGTTTGAAAGAAGTTGATTCCAATCCTCATGGATCACTTCCCAAACCTCTGACTTTCAGTGGAAAAAGTAACTACAAGGGTGGAAATAGCAAGAGAACTAGACTTAGAAGCAGAGCCTGAAAATGCTCACACATTGCTGTAATCCTAAAATAAAACTTCAATAAAGGAGGAGTTGTTTTTATGAATGGCAAAGAAAGCAACTTCTTGAGATAGATTCTACTGCTGGTGAAGATGCTGTGAACAATGCTGAAAGGACAACCAAGGATTTAGAATCTTAAATAAACGTAGTTAATAAAGAAATAGAGTTAGGATTTTGAAAGAAGTGCTACTGTGGCCAAAATGCAGGCTACAGAGTTATCCTCTGTGAAAGGAAAAGTCAATGGATGTGGCAAATGTCATTGTTGTGTTACTTTAATAAATTGCCACAACTCCTCTAACCTTCAGCAACTACCACCCTCATAGTTAACAGCCATTAACATGGGCAACACCTTCTATCAGCAGAAGATTACCATTAACTGAAGTCTCAGATGATTATTTAACGTATGTTTTTAGCAATAAAGCATTCATAATTAAGATATGTACATTTTTTTAGACACTTAAAGACAACAGTAAAGTATAAACATAACTTTTATATGAACTGGGAAACCAAAACCTTTCTGTGATTCCCTTTCTTCACATCTTGACTTTATCAAGGGGACTGGGACCTAACCCATGAAATGTCTGAGGTAAGCGTGTGTACTGAAAAAAAGGAGGGTCATCCTGCAAATTCCAAGGGGTATCTTAATCCTGATTTAGATTCTTCCTCTCATTGGAAATATGTCAGGGTGTCCAGATGGCTAAGAAAAATAGTGATCTACATCCTTTGTATATTGAAATACACATAGTATTATTGTATTTTTAAAAACTACTCTTTTATTTCTTTTCTGTCTTGAAAAGTCATTTAAACACAACAACACATAATTTGATTTCTTCTTCCAAATTATATAAATGTGCTTAAAACTAGTGCATTTTTTTTTTTTTTTTTGTAGAGACAGAGTCTCACTGTACCGCCCTCGGGTAGAGTGCCGTGGCGTCACACAGCTCACAGCAACCTCTTACTCTTGGGCTTACGCGATTCTCTTGCCTCAGCCTCCCGAGCAGCTGGGACTACAGGCGCCCGCCACAACGCCCGGCTATTTTTTTTTTGTTGTTGTTGCTGTTTGGCAGGGGCTGGGTTTGAACCCGCCACCCTCGGCATATGGGGCTGGCGCCCTACTCACTGAGCCACAGGCGCCGCCCAAAACTAGTGCATTTTTAAAGATGGCTGTTTCTTTCAAAATTGAGAATCTCTAATAAAACAAATGCAATCCTATATTTATTAATAAATCACTATGGAATACCTAATACAATCAGAAACTATGCACATCAGTACAGTCCTGTTTTTACCCAAATCTGTATCTGCATGAATATTTTAGTGAGTGTTCAACAGCAGACAAGACAGGAAAGTTCACGTTATGAAAGTATGATCCATTCTGGTGCTAACTGACAACTTTTTTATTTGATGGCATATGTATTTTTTCTCCTTTTGTTTCATTCAAATAATGACAGCTATTCTATTTTCTGAAAGGTCTACAACTCAGATCCAATACATCCTGAATTCATTATGAATTTTATCTATTGGGCTGAATTGGCTTGATTTCTTCATTTATTTGCTCTTAAGCTCAATTTATTTATGTATTATATAATTTATGCATATTTAATAAGCACTTGCTCTGTGCTAGGCACTGTGTTAATACTGAAGAGGACTGTGTGAAAAGTGATTTTTTTCAATATATGGGACAATCAGGGAAAGTGCCCATTATATGTGTATTTTATTTGTGTATTTGTGGTTTGGGTTCTACTTGAGCACATGCCGTGATGCAGTCTTCTCTAACTTTCCACTCTCAGGAAATAAAATAGAGTTAGCTCATATGGATTATATGAATTGGTCTTTATTAGACATTAAGTGTCATTGTTTTAAAAGTCAATTGATTTATTTTAAACTAGCAGTTACAAACCAATTATATATTAATTTAAATAATGTGTTTTATTAAAATATATTTTCCCAAATAGAAAATCGTCTGAAAGTTGTCATTGTTTTATACATTTTTCATACTTCTTGTTAATGTCTGTCTTTCAGAAACATCAGGATTTTCACATCTGTTTCTGCATTCAATCTTTTGTGATATGATGTCCTAGTTAAGATATATGAGTAAAATCTGGCTTCACGTGGATATATAGTCAGAAAAGGAAAATGCCAGCACCCCTGAATGTTCCAGAGACTCCTGGGGATTACACGTTCAAAAACACTGCTATAGTGAAAAAGTCATGGAGTCATGAGTCAAGCATGGCATAAACAGAGTTAAATTCTAAATTTAACACTACTGGATTTTTTTATATTACATTGATGATCTGAGAGCGCTGTTTGAAAAGTCTAAGATACAAGAAAAAAGAATGATTACAGAACAAGGTAATTGAGATAAGTTAGAGAAATTTAAATGTACAGCACATGATTAGCCATAGAACAACACAGTATGACTTTTCCACTGTCATCAGAGTAGGAGAAGGGCAGGTGTATATTCAGGTAAGCTTATGGAATTTGATGGTGAATGCTGAAGGAAAGTCTGGCCTGGCAAGAGACTTGAGCAGACGTCAACAAAATTTTTCTTTAAATGTCTAGGTAGTCAATAATTTGGGACTTGACAGTCACATCTGACCTCTGTAACTTCTTGTTTTGTTCCTCTTTGTTCTTGTTCTGAGTCTTATTCTCATTTTTTCTTTTTCTCCTCTTCCTCCTCCTCCTCTCATCCCTCTAAAAACATAAAAACCATTCATACTCAAACACAACATAGCAAAGCAGGCTCCAGGATGAATTTGTCCCAAAGGATTTAGGTTGCTAATTCCTGGTGTTAGAGAACAAGAGTCATGAATATGAACAGTGATGGTGGAGTCTAAATTGAACCAAAGGATGTAAGTACAGTTGTGTAATGTACATCATCAAGAAACATGGTACCCTTTGTCTTCTTTAGGAATGGAATGGTAGACTCCAACTTTCGAAAGCATTTACATTTTCTAAGTAAAAATTATATAAATCAACTCCATTCTAAGACTTTTTAATTTAAAAGTTCCCCACTGAAATAATAAGAATTTTTTTAAGTATGATGCTTAACAAAATTAGGTACTAAAAGTCTGATTTAAACTGCTAGTTCCTTTAGATCATCAAATTGTTAAAATTCCAAGAATGTCTATCAAATATAAATAAATATTAATAGAAAAGGAAAAATAAATGCATAATACATACCTGGAAATCAAAAGCTGCCTAACAGAAATGCCAACTAGCTACAGCTTCTTCAAAATAGTCTAATTTAGAGTTAGAAAATAGAAAATGTATTTCTTTTTCAAAATAGGATTTTATTCAGTATTAATGTTTGTATGGGGTGGTATTCAGATGAAGCATTAAATTGAGGTTCCATTTGCCTGAATTTAGAAGTTTTTAACAATGTTAACATTTCTTATTATGCTGGTTTAGAAAAAGAGGATGTATACATTGTGTTCTGGCTGACATTTCATCTTTTCTGAAATAAAATTATGGGTGAGTTGTCACTAATAGAAATGTTCAATGCAGAAAACAGTATGTTGCTGGGTTCACAGAGGCATTTACAACTGCTGATCAGAAACATAAAATATCACTCTAGAAAATGTGATTTTAATGTAGCATAAAATAATGCAATTTAGTCTCTAAGCAGGTGTGACACTGATGGGAAGGAAGCATGGTTACCCCTCTATCTCATTCAGTACACAATCGTTATAATATTTACTTATTGTGAAATTGCGATTTTATTACACAAACTGATTCGTTCATTTATAAGTCTTGCCTTTTCATTCCCCTATAAACTGTACAGCATATTCTCAATTAAGAATAAAAGTGTCTGATGAACTAGAGTTTTCCATACATTAAAATGTTAAAAATGGCAAGTAAAAAAAATATCTTGTACTAATTGGTTAAAACTGACCAAAAAAGGAGCTTCTTCTGAATTAGATTAGGGACACAACTGTGAAAAAGTTATATACAGTTGTGTGGTGATCTGATAACATATTTTAATACACAAGGCTTTATTCCTGGTATATTACTTTCTTTAATATTGAGTCTATTTTATGTGTTTCCATGCATGTTTTGTCAAACTAAGCTGCTAAAGTGAATTTAAAACTAATTGTTTTGGGTGGCGCCTGTGTGGCTCAATGAGCAGGGCACCTGCTCCATATACCGAGAGTGGCGGGTTCAAACCCATACCTGGCCAAACTGCAACAAAAAATTGCCTGGCGTTGTGGTGGGCACCTGTCATCCCAGCTACTCAGGAGGCTGAGGCAAGAGAATCGCCTAAGCCCAAGAGCTGGAGGGTGCCATGTGTTGTGATGTCACGGCACTCTACCCAGGGAGACAGCTTGAGACTCTGTCTCGAAAAAAATATATAAAATAAAATAAAAAACAAAACTAATTATTTGGTGACATACCTAATAATTTAAGTTTAATGTTGTCATATGCCAAACGTATTAGAGAAAGCACCTACTTATGCAACATATTGTCTTCATCAAATATCTATAGTTTTTATAATATAAATGAATTATATATAGTCATATAATGAATAACTGCCTACATTTTATAAAGAGAAAATTCAATACAAGTCTACCAAACTATGAATGTATAAACCAAGCAAGAATGATTTCCTTTTAAGATGTGTTAGTTTTTTGTCTCTCTCTCTTTTTTGTACCCACACTTTCAAAAGCAATACTTTAAAAATCATATACACATATATATACATTTATATGACGTATGACAATTAAGTTCATGAACTCATTCTAGAAAATGTGCTACATGCCTCATGCTGAGTATCACTGTGGCCGCCTTCAAAGTACTCCCATTAGGCAGTTACGCAACAATGCTGGCATCTTTTCTGCCCGTCAGAGCAATTTTTCTGGACAGGCCATCAGACTTGGTCACCGGATAGCCAAGGTTACTTTGAAGGTAAACACAGTGGTATTCATCAATGAGGTATGTAAGATTTTTTCTAAGATGAGTTTGTGAATTAATTATCAGACCTCATATACATCCTCATGTACATATGTAATTCTGATACAAATGAATAGAGAATTTTAAGAAGTCTTTACCTTTGTAAAATATAGATCAACCATAGAATCAAAACACTAATATAAACATTAACTTATGAGATTCCAAGACATATGGTATTCCTCTTGACACTTTAATATCAGAAAAATAATTTTTCATGGAGAAAATAATATTTTCTCCATTAACATTTTTTTCTATTTTTCCATACATCTCTGTATCTGTTTGTTGGGTGACCAATCTCTGGTTAGTGTTGTGTGTTTCTGAATATTTTGTGAGACACTAACTAAACTTTCTCTATTAACAATTTTTTTTTTTTTTTGAGACAGTCTCAAGGTGACACCCTTGGTAGAGTACCGTGGCATCACAGCTCACAGCAGCCTCAAACTTTTGGGCTTAAGCAATTCTCTTGTCTCAACCTCCCATGTAGCTGGGACTACAAGCACCCACCACAACAGATGGCTATTTTTTGTTGCAGTTGTCACTGTTGTTTAGCTGGCCCCAGCTGAGTTCGAACTCGCCAGCCTGGGTGTATGTGGCCGGCGCCCTGCCGACTCAGCTACAGGCACCACCTTAATAAATGTTACTGTGTATATTTGGGTTGAGGTTTACTGCGTGATATTGTGGGCTACATACAAATAGTAAAATGGTTACCATAGTAAAGCAGACTAACATATCCATTATCTCTTTTTCTGAATTACTTTTGGAGGATGTTCATAGAGCAGTCAGCCTTGGAAGACAAAGCCACTGTCTCCTTTTGGAACAAAGAGCAGGTTTGTTTCCTATTGAGTATAAAAATGGTTATGTCTCTACCACACAAAGGGCAGACATGCTTATTATCCATTATGAAGGACTCAAATGACCTAAATTCTGATTTCTCTCATGTAATTCAACTCAGTGTATGTCGATACATATATGGAATTATCTGGATCTCCACTATGGGACCAAGAGGCAAGGAAAACTGATGCCAACATACCAATGTTCATGCTGTTTGCTGGGTCTGTGATTCTGAAGTCTTGTATTTCAGGTCAGCATCCATGAAACTGTGTCAGGCTAGATTATCTGCTGGAAAATGCGTAAAAATTTCAGACCCTTCATATGAAGGACTTTGTCAATGAAGATGGGACCACTGATGGAAGCATGAATTTCAGGGAAAGAAGGACAATGACCCTAAGGATGCAGTTCAACGATCTGAGACAAGTTCTGGGATCTGGTAATGAATTCTCTCACCCATGTGGAGGCTGTATGTGTTGGGGTGTGATCTTCCAGAGCCCTAGCTGCTAATAAATAAGCTAAGTTAATGTAAAGAGGCTGAGGAGGGAGAGGCAGAACTGAATTAGACGACCCAAATGGTTCCTTTGTTGCTGTTTACTCTTTTCTGGGTAAACAGAGGACAGCATGTTATTCAGATGTTGCTTTAGAAAGCCCAGTGGCCCACTCTAGCAGCAGAGTGACAATGGCTGCTGACCCACGGAGTCCAGGGCTGGGATCAATATTTAAAGATATTAGTAGCCAACAGAAAGCTTTGAGTGGATTAAAAACAAAATATTCAAACTTCAAAGTTTTTTTTATTTTTTAAATATTTATTATTATTATTATTATTTTGGGTATAAAGTAGTTGTATATCTTCATAGAACTATTTGTAGGGTACATGCAACAATTTGTAGGGTACCTGCAACATTTTGATATAAACATGCAGTGTGAAATAATCGAGTTAAGGTAATTAGGATATCCATCACCTCAGACATGTATCATTTCTTTGTGTAGGGACATTCTAATTACACTCTTTCAGTTATGTTTAAGTGTACCCTCACTTATTGTTGATTATAGTCATTTTGTTGTGCTACCAAATATTATTCATTCCAGCTAACTATCTATGTTTTGTGCCCATTACCCATCTTTCTTTATCCCCTGCTCCCAGCTACCCTTTCCAGACTGTACAACCCATCAGTCTATATCCTGTCTCCATGAAATGAGTTGTTTTTAATAGTTAGCTCCCATATATGAGTGATAATATATAAGATTTATCTTTCTGGGCTTGGCTTGTTTCACTTAACGGAATGTTCTCCAGTTCCACCTGTGTTGTTGAAAATGGTGGGATTTTATTCCTTCTGTGGCTGTATAATATTCCATTCTCTGTATGCAGCATGATTTCACATGGACACTTCAGTTCAATAAGCAGATATTTAATTCCTCTCCTCTGAATATATATCCAGCAGTAGGATTTCTGGTTCATATGGTAGTTCTAGGTTTAGTTTTTTTTTTTTTTTTTTTTTTGGTAGAGACAGAGTTTCACTTTATGGCCCTCGGTAGAGTGCCGTGGCCTCACACAGCTCACAGCAACCTCCAACTCCTGGGCTTAAGCGATTCTCTTGGCTCAGCCTCCCGAGTAGCTGGGACTACAGGCGCCCGCCACAACACCCAGCTATAGGTTTAGTTTTTTAAAGAACCTTCATACTGTTCCCCAATGTCACACTAAGTTACACTCCCAAGAAGAGTGTACTAGAGTTCTTCTATCTCTGCAGCCCGGCCAATATTTGTTATTGTCTGTCTTTTTGATAAAGCCATTTTTTACTGAAGTAGATGATTTATCATTATAGTTTTTATATACATTTCTCCGATGGCTAAGGATGTTGAGCATTTTTTCAGATGCCTCTTGGCCAATATGTCTTCTTTTGAGAAATGTCTGATCAGAGCCACTGCCCATTGCTTTAATTGGATTATTTGATTTTTTTTCCTGTTGGATTACTGGAGCCCATTGTGTATTCTAGTTATTAATCCCTTGTCAGATGGGTAGTTTGCAATTACTTTCTTCATAGGTAAGAACTTACTTCTGCCACGCTCTTATTTGACTTCTGGTTGTTGTTTTTATTTTTTTTATTAAGTCAAATAAACATAGATCATGAATATATTCACGCATACGTGGAGTACAATGTGCTGATTTTTTTTTTTTTTTATACAATCTGACGTGGTTAGATCAAACCAATCAACATAGCTTTCACCTCATTTACTTCATTATTGGGCCAAAACATCTATGTTCTGCTCTTGAGAGACTCTGATACATTTGACTTGTACCCTTGTCATACGCTCCATAAGTGTGGTCCTGCCTTTTACCCTCCCTCTGTCAAACCTCCCTTCTACCCCCGCCCACCCCACCCCCCCGTCCCACTCCATTTCTCTCCTTCATTCTGGGCTATAGTTCTGTTCTATCTTTCTTAAGAAAGTGTGAGTAAATATAAGTAGATATTACTCTCCTAGTAATTACTAGGAACTTTTTACGAAGACTAACGCAGGCACTCATCATAGCCACCAGGGCCAAGTCACACCTGATGTCAATCCAGATTCACCCAAAACCCATAGTGACCTTTTCCTGATTATTTTTCGTGTACTTTGGTGTCAAAGCCCTTTAGTCAACAGGCAATGAATCCTGCCAACAGTGGGTCCTTTCTTTAGGGCTTTGGTTTCCTTTTGGCACAGGGGCAAGTACTAAATACATTGGATACTTTTCCTCCATTCTTGAGATATTTTACTCAAGAGAATATGTTCCAGATCCAGATCCCTCCATGTAAACATAAAAGAGGTAAAGGCTTCATCTTTTTTAAGGCTGCATAGTATTCCATAGTATACATATACCACAATTTATTAATCCATTTATGGGTCGATGGACACCTTCCTTCTTTCCTGTCCTTCTTTGTTAAAAGTGATTTTTCCCCCCATAGTGTGTTTTAATTTCTTGCTCTTTATTTTTGGATATTTGTTCTAGAGTTGTAAGATTTTTATTTAAGGTAACTATGGGGTTTGCATAAAAGAAACATTTTTACATACTTATTTTAATTTATGACAACTCTGCTTACAAACAAACAAGCGAAGAGAAATCTAATAGAAACTCTACTCTTTAAATCCAACTTCCCGCTTTTTGTCATTTTATTGTTTCTATCATATCTTTTTATTCTATGAATCAATAAAAAATTTATTGTATTTATTTTGATGGGTTTATCCTTTAGTCTTCCTATTCATGAGATGAATAGTTTATACACTGCCCTTACAGCAATAGAACATTCTGTATTTGTGTACTTCTGTTACCAGTTAATTGTATAACTTCTTATTTCTTTCTATTGTAAATTAATGTCCATTTCTTTCAGATTGAATAATTACTTTCAGCATTTCTTGTAAGACATATCTGGGGTTAATGAAAGCTCTCAACATTATTTGTTTGGTATATTTCTTCTTCATATTTGAAGGATCTTTGGGGTAATATGTTATTCTGGGGTTAAGAGTTTATTTCCCCTAAGCAATTTAAACGGTGCTATAATGGCCTGTAATGTTTTTAGTAAGACATCTGCTGCCAGATATATTGAAGCTCCTCATATGTTATTTATTCCTTTACCTTTTCTTTAGGACCTTTTCCTTATTTGTGACCTTTGGGAGCTTGATTATTCCATGTCTTGAAGTAGTACTGTTTCTATAACTTTCTTATACCTGAGTATTGTCATCTTTCTGCAGGTTTAGAAAGTCCTCTGTTATTATTTATTTTAATAAACATTTTGCCTCGTTCTCTCCACCTCCTATTTAAGGCCAACAACTCCTAAAGTTGCCCATTAGAGGCTATTTTCCAGATCTTGTAAGCATGCTTTATCATTTTTTTATTTTTTCCCCTTTTGATGGTATATTTTCAAAGAGCTTATCTTTGAGCTCACTGATTCTTCTGTTTAGTTAATTCTGTTTTTGAGAGACTCTGATGCATTTCTCAGTTTGTCAGTTGATTTCTTATGCTGTAGAGTTTCTGATTGTTTATTTTATTATTATTTCAGTCTCCCTATTAAATTTCTCCGTGTTGCCTTGAATTTCATTGAGCTTCAGTACAGCCATTGTGATCTTTGTCTGAAAGGTCGCAAATCTCCCTCACTCTGGGATTGGTCACTGTTGTGTTATTTAGTTCCTTTGGTGAGATCAAGTTTTCCTAGGTGTTTGTGGATGTTTGCCAGTGTCTGGACATTGAAGAGTTAGATGGCTTATTTTGTTCTTTGCAGTCTGGCTTATTTGAACAAGTTTTCTTGAGAAAGCTTTCCAGGTATTCAAAAACTGTTGTGTTCTAAGTCTATCTTTGGTGATGGGAGCTGTGTTGCTCTCGGAAGTGCTGCAAGTCCAGTAATGCCACAGCTCATGCAGACGCCTGGTGTGACAGCCTGGGTAGACTCACTAAAATAAAGGAGAATTGCTTGGATTACTAGGTACTTTCTCCCCTCACTCTCTGTGCTGGGCTGCTGGTGTTACGAAGACTAACGCAGGCACTCATCATGGCCACCAGGGGCAAGTCACACCTGATGTCAATCCAGATTCACCCAAAACCCATAGTGACCTTTTCCTGATTATTTTTCGTGTACTTTGGTGTCAAAGCCCTTTAGTCAACAGGCAATGAATCCTGCCAACACTGGGTCCTTTCTTTAGAGCTTTGGTTTCCTTTTGGCACAGGGGCATCTAAAAATGCTCTCCAGGTAGTAAGCCAGAGGTTTCAGGAGGCTGCTTGTTGCTTTGTTTACTGTGGTTGTGCTGGTACCCAAGTTGAAAACAAATTTCTTTGAACTTTTCCCTTTGTTTTCCCCAGTGTAAAAAGACTCCCTGGACCACACTCCCTTTATGTAGAAGGTGGGGTACTCAGGCACTACCCTGGTCACCAGTGCTGGCTCTTCACTGCATCTCATGCATTCTAAAGACACTGGCTCTCAGCCACCATAGCCACAGAAATTGCCCAAGGACTGCAGCTTTTGTGGCTCAACTGCTTTATGAATTTAGTTCAGTTACAAGGCTGCTTTTTGTGAGTTGGTGGTGGGGCGAGCTGGAAATTGGGTTTCTGGGTAGAAGCTTCTCTTTGACCATGCTGATGTAAATGCACACTCCATGGGCACGGCAGTATTTCTCTCTATACCGTGTTCCCCTGGACTGTGGCGATGGCTAGGTCTCAATGGATAGCCCCACAATCCTTTCATTCTCCCTCTCTCAGGCACAGTCTTTAGTTGGCGTGCCAGTGTGGCACTGGTGACACATGGGGAAGGGGGTATGGCAATGTAAGATAGTCTCTTTTTACCCTTTTTTGGAACTCTTAGCTGAATATACTGTTAAAACCTGCTGGTATGATCACACACCACATTACTGAAGATGTTTGCTTGTATAGATAATTGTTGAATTTGGTGTTTGTGCAGAAGCATGATCACTGCAGGTTTCTATTTAGCCATCTTGCTCCCCCCGAAAAAAAAATGTTAGAAGTTTGGTTATGATGTGAATAGCATATGAGCAAATAGACACTGAAAGATAGTGTGCCACACTTACTGGCATGAGCCCCTCTCTGCCTCTTTATCCCCTGATGCTTATTCCCCCAACCCCAACCTCAGCTGCTTTAAGGATAAAGATGATTTGGAGCACAGACGAGCTCTCCTTGTTCTCAGAAGGGACAAAAGACCATAACACACTTATCCAGGTAAACTTCAATAGAAGGGTTTAAAATTTTTATAGCTCTATTGGGTATATATGTCAAAGTCACTATCCAAGTTGATCTCAAGTGGAAATGGGACACTTGAATTTAGCTGAGGAAAACTAAGTGAAGGGCACCGTAGAGAAGGGAAGTTGAACTTGGTGAATGAGATTTCTAACTCAAATTTAATTTAATTTGTATTTTGATCCCCACTACTTAGTACACCCTTTGTATGGATATGTTCCTCGGTTCAGTCCCCAGTGATGTACTTGGAGTCCCCTCTAGGACTCTCTTGCCTTTGGGAACTGCAACTTGTACTGAGGCACGAGAAGAGCACGGCCCTTGTGCCTCCAGGTTTCTGTCTCATCGCTAGACAAAAACTATGTATTATCTAAGGAAGGAGACATGAATCACAGTTTTCTTTAAAGTTCTAATGGCTGCAAGAGTGTTAAGAGTGTAATAGTGCCACCTATTAGACGCAGCCAACAAATGCAGTACTACCCTTAAAGAATGAAAAGAATGTGGTTGTGGCAGGCCTAGCTCTGGCTCACAGCGGGGGCATCTCCATGGTAGCTCAGTGTGGTGAACTCAGGGATGGTCTTTCTAGGACATTTCGGGATGACTGCATCCCTAAAGGAGGTGATTGTTGGAGGGGGGAAATTCCTCTCCGTCATAGAACAGCCTCATTCCTGCAAATGGACGTTACTGTCTATCTGACCTGAATATCCTGAGTGCTGGGACAGAAGCAGGGTAAAAAAATGGACTGCATTCCTATGCTTTGGTAATGGACCTGATGTAACATCCTCCCTTCCTCCTGTGGAGACCTCATTGTATTTACCAGGAATGCCCCCTAACCCTGCCACCACCTCTGTGAGCGCTGGTGCTTGTGACTGCCATTGAGATATTGCACGTACACATCTGCTTCTGCCTCGGCTGGTTCTTAACTGTGGGCACCATCTACTGGCCTGCAGGCTGAACTGTTTGGCCTCGGGAAAAGAGTACTGGGGAAAATCAAAGTGTGCTTCCCCCGGGGAAGGACATGAACTTCATGAGCCCTCCGCCATTCTGGTCCTGCAGGGTGTAGTGACCCTGTTTCTATGCCCAGTACAGGGATACTATAACCAGCACCTAACAAAGCCACCACACACAGATTTTATATAACCAAAGAACTGATACACAGCCTTCACCGCTGAAACCCTGAGAGCCAAAACCAGGGAGAAAATAGCTGTAAACTATGCATTTGACAAAGGACTAATATCTATAATCTACAAAAAACTTAAACAAATCAGGAAGGAAAGAAAAAACCTCATTAAAAAGTAGATAAATGACATGAACAAACATTTTCCTATGGCCAAAAATTATTTCAGCAAATATTCGACATAACCAATCATCACGGAAATGCAAATAAAACCACAAGATACCTCACCCAAATCAGAATGGTCATTATTTAAAGATCAAGAAATAATCAATGTACATGGATGCACTGAGAAGTGAACAAGACGGGTAGAAATATTACATTAGTCCAACTTTATGGAAAACCATATAGAGATTTATTAAAGATGTAAAATTAGATCTACTATTGCATACAGCAATCCCACCACTGGATAACTGCTCAATGAAAACTAATCCATTGCATCAAGAAGATACCTGTGTTTTATGTTAGCTGCATAATTCACAACAGCAAAGATACAGCATCATCCAAAGTGCCCACCAATAGATGATTGACCATTTTTTATTGGGTATGGTTTTTACTTACCATTGAGTTGTATCAGTCTACTTTTCTGTTGCTATAAAGAAATACCTGAGGCTGGGTACTTCATAAAGAAAGTAGGTGCATTTGGCTCAAGGTTCTACAGGTTTTATAAGAAGATGGAACCAGGATTTGCTTCTGGTGAGAGCTTCAAGCTGTTTCCACTCATGGGCCTAAAGGGTGAACAGGAGCCAGCCTATGAGATCATCAGGTGAGACAGGAAGCAGACAGAGAGGAGGAGGTGCCGTCTCTTTTTAACAGCCAGTTCTTATGACAACTAAGCATGGGAACTCATTCCCTCAGAATGGCACCAAGTCATTGAGAGATCAATCCCAATGATAAAAACACCTTGCACCGTGTCCCATCTCCAACTCGAGGGATCAAATTCCAACATGAGATTTGTCAGGGCCAAACAAATCAAATCAAAACCACAGCAAGCTATTTGAGTTCATTATATATTTTGGAGGTTAACTCCTTAACAGATATTTGATTTTCACATATTTTCTCCCATTTCATGAGTAATTTCATTTGCTTAATTGTTTCTTTGTGCAGAATATGGTTAGCTTGATATAATCTCATTTGTCTAGTTTTTTCCTTTGTTTCCTGTGTTTAGGTTCATGGGACGAAAAATTGTTTCCCAGATTTTTCCCCTATGTGTTCTTTTAGTAGTTTTGCAGTTTTGAGTCAAATATTAAGTCTTTATTCTACTTTGAGTTGATTTTTGTATCAACTCAAAATAGATTATATGGGATGACATGAGAATCTAATTTCATTCTTTTGCACAGGAGTTTACCTAATGCTGATGTGAGCCTTGAACCTGAGGTTGCAGGAGCTATCAGGTGCTGGGATGGGCCTGGAACTTGAGTCCCTGAGGTAAGTCTTGGTCCTAAAGTATATGGAGGCTAGCTTGATGCCTGGGTCTGCAAAAGTGATTTTGTTGCTTCAGTCCGTAGGGTCTAGCCTGGCACCAAAGTTTGTTAAAGTAGGCCTGGAACCTGGGTACTCTGGAACTTAGGACCATGGTGACCAGCTTGAAAACTGGAGCCAGGCTGGCCTGGAGACTGATGTTGGAAGGGCTTGTCAGGAGCCTAGGATCATGTGTGGAGCCCTGGTACCTGGAGGTAACAAGGCTTGGCCTGGAACCTCTGCCTACTGGCACCAGCTTTGGGACTGAGCATACAGGTACTAGCCTGGAGGCTAAGTCAGTGAGCACTGGCCTAGTTCTTGACTGGGATCTCAGTAACAGGGGCAGTCCATAGAGGTAATTCAGTGTTGAGGTATACTGGGAAAGCTCGGACCATAGGTCTGTTGAAATGTGGAACCAGAACAGCTGGCCTAAAATGTGGGGCTGTGCGCAATGGCAGAACTGAAACCTATGTCTACAGACATTCAATGTTTGAGCCCAGGGGAAGTGACTTGGCACTGGGGTTGGGCCTGATGCCTGGAACTTCAGAGGCTGGCTTGGCACTGGGTATGCCTGGATTCTGTATCTACAGGGGCCAGCTTAGAGCTTAGGTCCCAGGTACAGTCTCCTTCCAACTCACAAGCTATTTCTCTGCATGCCGTGTAGTGGAGGGTTGGAAAGGCGACATGGGTAATGCAAACCTGTCCTTCCTATACTCTTCAATGCATCTTCTCTAATTTCTCTGCTTTATCCGGGTGTTCTAATCTATCATATCACTTCCTTAGCTCTTGTGAAGATAATTTTTTTTGTAGGTAGTTGTTCAAATTGCTGTGTCTGGAAAAAGAAGTGCCAGAGAATCCTATTCCATCATTTTGCTGATGCATCTATAATGATTTGTTAAGAGAAATTAAGCAAGAACTAAATAAAGAGAGATGGGGAGACCAACAAAATTGTATAAAGATTTCTCTTCTCCTGGTTGGCTGTTTATTGTAATTTTAATCAAGGATGAGGAGGGCAATCTTGGAGAAATAGTATAAGCAGCAATGCTTAACATTCATACATGAAGACCTGCTATAAATCTATAGTGTTTAAGACCATTTGTCACACAGTAGTTAATATATCAATAGTGAAAAATAGAAAGTTTTCAAAAAGAAACATATACGAAACCTGTATAGGTGGGATGGGAAACAATAGCCTGTGGGCCAAATTCTGTCATTGCCTGATTTTGTAAATAAAATTGCACTGAAGCACAGGTACTTATCTTTGCTTAAATATGGTGTCTGGATATTTGCTAACTGAAACAGCAGAATTGAATAGTTATGACAGAGACTGACCCTCAAACTCTAAAATATTTACCATCTGACCATTTACAGAAAAATTTTGACAACCTCTGCTACAGAGCCTTAGGAAAGAGACATAGTATATTCAATAAATGTTGCTGGCCATTTGTATATCTAAATGAAAATGTATGAAATTTAATTCATATCACATCACATACAAAATACATTCCACCTGTTTGATAGTCTAAACATGAAAACAACAAACATTTTATCAAACAACATGTGGAAATATCTTCATGATCTTGGGAGAGGTGATAGTTTTAGATAGGTTATGAAAAGGACTAAGCACGTAAGCAGATTAAGTAAACTACAATAAAATGAATAACTTCAGTTGTCACTGAGAAAAAGGATATGCATTAAATACTTAAAATAAAAAGTACTTATCTATACTATACAGTGATTAGCTACAAATCAGTATGAAAAATTTAGACCAAAAATTAGAAGATATGACAAAATACTTTTGTCAAATTTCCAGATTTCTAATAAATCTCAGGTATCCACTCATATGAATAAGGGAAATGAAAATTAAACTTGCCATTACAAAAAATGTAGAATAATTGTAGAATTAAAATTAAAAAACAAAACAAAAGAATGATGTCAGTTTGGCAAACATAAACTGTTCTTAGAGGTGAAAATTCTAATAGCAACTTAAAAAATATTTTAAATTGCCTACTAAAGCTTCACCTATGTATATTCATTGATTGATCCAGCAATTTCATTTTATATATAGTTCCAAAAGAAGTGTGTATATATGTCACTACAAGATATGCATATGAATGCTCATAGTAAAATTATTTATAACTGTCATGTGCAGAACAAAAATATTTCCATTAAACATGGACTGAATAAAATTCTATACTTCAGTGAAAAGGAGCTTATTGCTACACACAACATAGAAGACTCACACACGTATGGTGAGGTTAAATAAACCACACACCAACCAATGTATATATGTGATTCACTTACATGTGTTTTACAACATGGAGAAACTGACATATGATATTCAAAGGTTAATACAGTAATTACCTGTGGGATAGAGGGAGAAATAGACAATTAGAAGGAGAATGTGGGTTGGTTTCCAAGATCCCCATAATATCTTAATTTTTGATGTGAGACGTGGTTATAAAGGTTTGCTCATTCTATGATTATTGAGTCATTACTTATGATCCCCTATTTATATTTTATAAGGTATCCAGGAATAAATTAACAAAATGTTAAAAACAAAATCTTCAAGAAGTTTTAAGGAGTATCTAAGCCCTTGAATTGTTTATTTTTGGACATCACAGCAGAGATTTTAATGCATATTCCAAGATTTGAGCTCTCATAGAAATAATATTATTTTAAATAATAAGGGAGAGTTAAAAGGATAGGAAGAAGTGTGCTATACTATATATGCAGAACCGACAATTAAGTTTGTGAACTTGCCACTATACGGTTACGTTGCCAATACTACACAAACAGCTCAGTAAAGTTTCATAACATTGGGGTGTCGGTGTATCAGCTACATTCCTGTCAGTGTGTAGCAGCATCTTGCTGAGTGACATCATTATTGTTGTGTGGTTTTGTGCACTATGTTGAGAATGTCAAGGCTTAAACTAGAGTAATGAACAAACATTACATTTCTTGTTAAATTTGGCTTGAGTGGAAGAGAAAGAAGGGACCTGTTTGTCTAAATTTATGGAAATAATCCTTGAAGAAAATAGCATTAATTGGAGAGATCAGAGTGGCCAGTAACCAGCAGAACTGATGAAAATATTGCAAAAATGTGTCAAATTGTGTATTGGAATTGTTGGCTGTGAGAAGTGTAGCAGACCAGGTAAACAATGATAAATAGAGAAATATTTTTTTAAATTTATTTTTATTGTAGTAATATAAACATAAAAAGTTACTATTTTAGCCATATGAACGTATACAATCAATGCTATTAACTGTACTCATAATGTTGTGCAACCATACCACTATCTACTTATAATTAGAATATCTAACTAAAAATCTTACGGCGATAAAGCTGTGTACGAAAAATGGTCCTGAAGAAGCTCACCGATGAACAAAAGTAAAGGAGAGTTGAAGTTTGCTAAGATCTTTTGCAGGGCCAAGATGATACTTTGAATTGTGTTGTCATTGATGATGAAATATGGGTGTACCAAAACGACCCTGAAACAAAGTCTTACAGTGCAGAATAAAAGTGCGCCAGTTCTCCATGACTGAAAATGTTTCGTCAGTCCAAATCAAGAGTCAAAACAATGTTGCTAATACTTTTTGATATCAGAGTTACTGTTCATTACAAATTTGTACCAACTGAACAAACAGCCAAGTTTACTATTTGGAAGTGCTATAAAAGCTACATGGATAACTTAGATGAAAACAGCCTGAACTTTTTGCCAACAACTCAGGGCTTTTGTTTTAGGACAGTGCACCAGCTCAAACAGCACTGTCTATGAGGTAGTCAGTAGCCAGTAAACAAATAACTGCCTTGGAACACCCTCCCTACTCACTGGATCTGTCCCCCAGTGACCTTTTTCTTTGCCCAAAGCTAAAGGAAATAATGAATGACAGACACCATGATGACATTTAGTACATCAAGGGTAATACAACAATTACCATTCAGAAAAGAGGCCATTCAGAAAAGAGTTCTATTGCTTTAAAGGATGTAGTAGGCATTGGCATTGGTTCATGGCTTCCCAAGGGGAGGACTTTGAAGGTGACCTTAATGATATTCAGTAATGAGATATGTAGCAATTTGTCTAGGATGAGTTCACAAACTTAACTGTTGACCTCATGTACATGGAATGGACTTTCTCAGCAGGAGCCTGTCTTTGACATATCTATAATCACAAACAATGACTGTAAGGTACATAAAATCCTGCAAGACCCATTTTTAGAGATTGAAAGAATCTATTGGCCTCTAGAACCTTTTTCCATGGCTATGCAAAAATCAGACAAGTCAAGTGCTGAGTAAGGAAGCCAGGTTTATATTAATACTAAGACTAATGCTAACATTAATTGAATTTTTTAATATGTGGAAAGCAAATTTTAATGCAGGAAAAATTACAAATTTAATGTGCCTGACAATTTATGGACCATTCTTGTTATTACCTTTTTATAGAGAGTATATTGAAGCACGATGGAAGTAAAAACCCACAATATTGGAATTACAGTGAAAAAGAGAAACAGGAGTTACAGTCTTATCAGACATTTTGGCTGTATTTGAATGTTAAAAAATGATGCTTTGTTTTGGCCAATGTAGCGTAGCCCATCAAATGACACAGAATTATTGACTTTATTAAAGCAATAAAGCTGCCTTTTCACAAATTTCATAGTATATAGTTTGAAAATTATATGATTCAGTTTAAAATTATAATCTAAAATTTATCACTCATTTTACAGCATATTACTACCAAAATATGAGAGAATACATATGGAAAATATTCAAATAAATATTGATATAACAAATAGGTGAAACATAAATACTTATTTTTGGAAAACTCTTAAAAGTCAAAAGTAAAGCCACAATTATAGTCAACAAATAGCTTAGGCGTCAAGAAAAGCTGACATTTCTTGCTCTTTTTTAGAAGATTTTCTTTAATAGTGATGTTTATTTGGGGGGTGATGTTTGCTTTATTCTTTCTCGTGTAGCTAGTATTATTTCCTATAATTCCATTGAATACTCTTAATGATAACAAATTATTTTTCTTTGGGGTTGGATATTATTTAATAAAACGTTTCATAAGGAGAAGGAAGGGTAAGATTAGACTTTGATTTCCTATCTTGTTCACATGTCACATGGATAGCGAGTATCATTAGATTTGTGAGGAGGAGAATAAATCACCCCTGAGAAGAATTACATACACGGACAGAGGCAGCAATGTTTAATTTTCTTAATAGCAGGATTCTCCTGAAGGCAGTTTGCTTTTGTAAAATTGATGCTGGTTATGCACTTTGGATGTGTTCCTCTGGAGGTATCTAGGATAGAGAATGTAATAACCAAGAATCGACCAGTTTTAGCATGGAAGGTTCCAACTCCAGCCTGAAAACTATTGTCCACGTTGTCGGGATCAAGTTAGTCAAGTATTTTGGTAAGCTCTACGCATAATAGACATACCTTAGTTTCTATTTTTAATTGCAGTTAATCAATAATGTGGCATTTTATGAGTAATCAAAGTGTAGGACAACAAAATGTAGCCAGACTTTATATCAAAGTAAATGCATATGTTTTTTATCGTTTCCCATTATTTAGTGTGCAGCAGAATTAAGAAAAAGAATTTTTTTGTTATGGTCCTGCTGCTTCTCCTGGGTGGTTGGAATGTTTATTTTAGCAGCTTCCTTTCTTGCAGACAGGCTTTCATTTACCAGACTTTGCCATTCAGTGGAGAATGACAGATAGAAGAACTGAAACTTTCACACCGTTTTAATGCAATCTCATCTAAAGCCAGACATTATTGAATATAATCCATCTTTAACCCCAATAGAAGAGGTAAGCGTCTAAGATCTCAGTGCCCTGGGAATGACTGCTTGAGCGTTTGAAGACCACCCACCTGGGTATTTAACCGGGGAAGCCTGAGAAAGAGGATAATTAGGCACTTAACCCACCACTGGGCAACTAACATATTTCCATCAGGGAGTTTAAAGAATCGCAATTGAAAATTATTTCTGACTTGCAAGAATGAAAATAACTTGCCTAAAATTCAGTTTGCAGTAAAATAGATTTGATAGAAATACAGCTGGATAAAGGAAACAACTCTCTGTTGTTTTGCTCCCTTAAGCCAAAAAAAAAAAAAAAAATTTTTCAATTTTCTTTTATGTTAATTGAGGAGAGACATCAACAATCAGGCAGTGCTGTTTTTATAGTGTATTTTTAACTGCAAGGAAGAAAACAGATAAATAATATGGTTTCATTCCATCTCAACATATTTTGCATCATGTTTACAAAATGACTGATAAAACATATGTCACTATGCTATCATAGTCTCTAATTGTTATCATTATATAAATATACATTGGTATGCATCTATGTGTGTGTGTGTGGTAGTTTCTTTTTTCAAATAAAATAATACCACTTCCTATAAAAATGAAATAAACTTTTAAGATAGGGACAAGTGACAATATAGAATTTACTTATAATATTCAAAGTTATACTTGGAATTACTGAAATGAGAAAACATACTCACCCATTTTTTCTTTGAAGTCCAGCATAATTGCAAATGCCTATTTATACTTCTGGTACATACTGATTTGATAATTAAATTTAGTAAAATATTTTCAAAGACTTCATTTAACTTTGTTTTTCTTACCTACTATAGCTTTGAGAGTATTTTGTTTTTTAATTTATCTTAACCTGGAGGTCTATCAGTAGTTTTATTAGGTCTCAGTGAACCTCAATAAGATTTGTTATACATTTATTAAAAACAAAAACAAACAAACAAGGAGATAAAAACAGAGTAAGGAATTGTGAAAAGAACTGCAGTGGATATCCCCTACTGTGGCCTTGACCCTTCTCTGTAATATTTCTTGCATGATTTTTTTCTTAAATTGGGGCATTTTAACCTGCATCTACAGGAGTAGCATTTGGCAAGGATATGATTCCAATCCATAGACATTTGACACTGACGTAGATGTCCTTTGCATTCCTAGAAATTATGTTTTAAGGTAATTTCTTAGTAAGATAAGAATCAGATTCACTGGTTCTAGCTTCCCTTGGACATCTATGACACCTTCAAAAGTAGACCAAGAACTGAAACCTTTCCATAGACAACACAGTAAAATAAAACTTTTGAAATATACCATAATAAAAGGAAAAGGGTGTTTATGTTGCAAGATTCTTTAAATAGAGAGTTCTCTTGGATTAATCTGGGAAAGCACCAATATTGAATGCCACAATGAATGCTTATACACTGATTTTTCAGAGTTGCTTTTTCCTTTATTCCAGTAAAGCCCTTCCTTGGTTCCTCATAGTTTTTTGTGGTCCCCTCCTTTTTTAGTTCCTAATTTTCTTTAGTGTAGGTTTTATGATATGATTTGGTATTCAAGACACGGCAACCATTCAATGTATCATGCCTTTACTTTTAGCCAACTATTGACATAAGTTTTACATATTTAGGCTGGTTGTATAATCAAATATTCTCAGTTCCATGATATGGTAATTATTCCATACTTTCATCAACTCTCAGAAGAAAACTCACAATTTTTAGAGATAATGTGTTTCAAATTAGTTATCCCCTCATTTAGTCTTATAAATATTTTTGGTACATAAAAATAACAGGATGTCCTCAGTCTATTTCACTGTTAGAGAATACTGTATTTCCTTTACTTTCTGTTTTAGTGTGAGAACTTGGTAGATTTCAGCCTCTTGATGAGTTGTAATCATTTCTGTAGTGGGAAGAAGGAGCTCAGTATCGCTGGCTGAGATTTGCTTGTTCTTCTGTCATGATTTCTTGTTCAAGGGCTTCTTCTTTTTTTTGTATTTATTTATTTATTTGCAGTTTTTGGCTAGGGCTGAGTTTGAACCCATCACCTCCGGTATATGGGGCCAGCGCCCTAGTCCTTTGAGCCACAGGTGCGGCCCAGGACAAGGGCCTTTAGCTTACTCACTACTATTTTGTAACATCACTGGACTAATGTGCTTAGTCTGATGACTGGACTTTTCTTTATGCTTGTCTGCACCTGAGCAAGTAAGTTTCATACTGAAAAAAGTATAAAGACGTTTATGGCTTTATAGCTAGGCCACTTCCTGCAACCCAATTTTATCACAATAAAACTAATATTCTAATCTGATTTCTTTGTCGATTTCTCAGATAATTATAAACATGGAAGATGAATGAGTTACAATATATCGTCCCCTTCCAACCCTACTACACATCTTCATAAAAATAATGCAAAAAAGTGCTCACTATCTTTATATAATAAGGATAACACATTGCTACATAGACTATGCTAATACTCTCTGTTCAAGGTCATTTTTACCTATTTGTATTTTTTATTCACCAATTCATGATTTATCTCATTCTAGAAAAAGTTTTAGGACAAATTGCTTTGATAAATTATTCTTTTATGAAATAATCTGAAACTATGAACTAAAGTGATATTTATGTACTGACGGGATATTATTTCCAAATTATGCCTATTTGTCACCATCACTTTATTATAACATACCTTGGACATACAGAAAATAGCTGTGCAAAACTTTTCACTAGATGTAGGTTAAAAATGTGCTATGTAGTAAAATATGTTTGAAAAACTTAGCATAAACTCGTTTTGTTAATATAGGATTATTGTTAGCTGTCTTTTGGAGCTGTCAGAAATTACCATAAATTTAGTGCCTTAAAGGAACACAATTGCTTATCAATAACGGTGGTCAGAGGTCCCGAGCAGCTTTTACTACAGTGATGCAGAGAGCACCACACTCCTTCTCAATGCTCCTGGGGAGACTCTATTCCTTCGCCTTTTCCACTTTCTATCAGCTCCTGCCCCCTTCTCCACCTCCAAAACCAGCAATGGCCACTGAGCTGTTCTCAGATCCTGTCACTCGGATATCTGATGCTGACTCTCTTCTCTTACTCTTTTTCTTATAAAATGTCTTATGAATACACCGGCCCTACCGTATGAACTTCCATGCCGTACTCACAGGTTTGGGGGATACGGAGAACATGGACTTCACCCGTGGCAGGAGAGGGAGGTGCATTCTTTCACCCCTTACATTTACAAACCGCCAAATTTCTTCTCCCCCTAAACCATTGTTCCTAACCTCCCATTATTGAAGCCAGAAAAGCCAAACACTCTGTTGCCTGATTTTTGAATTACGTATGACAGCGTGACCCTACTTCCCATCAGTGCAGTGGTTCAGAGAAAGACTCCTCTCTGATAAGAGCAAGTGACAGGAGGCTAAGAGCAAGAGGTCGACCTGCACTGGCTCCAGGATCCTGCCTTTCAGAATTCCATCAGGGCCTTGCCCTACCAACTGCCCTGAGCAGGAGGCCATAGCTCAGTGGATAGAGTGTGGGCACTGGCCACATACACTAAGACTGGCGGGTGACATACCGTCACTCTTGCCAAATAAAAACTTTTCTTCCAATATTGATCCGTTTATCTGCCATTTTCAGAATAAATATTTTCTAAATTAATTTTTATCATCTTAACATGCATGATTTTTTACAGTGAGAAGGAATAGCAGACTAGAAAGTAAGAATATTTAATTCCAAGTATACTTAATAATGGGATACATCTATTTTGATATTTCCACAGAAAGTGACACACATTAAAAATACTGTATTAAATAGAGAAAATAAGTTTGAGGATCTAATTTTGTATATTTTCTGTGACATATTAAAAATTGTAAACTTCATTTTTCTAAATTGTACGCTAAGTAATCAATTAGCTAACCTATTGCCACAGACTCATTACAAGCTCATGAAAGTCATTCCAAGTTAAATATGCTTTAATTTTTAAAAGGTTTTTCTACACACTTGAATTATTGCTTTATTTGGATGGTTTGTTTAGTATATTTTTCTCTTTTGTTTTATTCATTAGCAATATATTATCTAGCTTGAGGCCTGGATGAACATATAACATATAAATTAGAAGCACACCTCACTAAATAAATAAATAAATGAAACAAAATAATCTATTTTCACATTTAATAAAACTGCCAATTTAAGCATTATGTGATTTTTAAATCTAGCATCATATCAAATTCTCGATGCATCCCCATGAAAGTGAAAAGTTTATGTGTGCCTACTAAGGTCTGCATATTTACACCCCCCCTCCATTAATACATTGAAACCTAATCCTCAAGGTGATGACAGTATTAGGAGATAAGACACCTGCGAGGTGATTAGATCCTGAGAGTTCCACGTGAATGGATTTAATGACCTGATAATAGAGGCCCCAGAGAGTTGCCTTGCCCCATTCACCATGTGAGGACACAGAAGGAAGGTGCCATCTGTGCATCAGGAAGTGTGCTTTTATCAAACACTGAACTTCTCAGCTCCTTGAGCTTGGGTTTTACAGCCTTCAGAACTATAAAAAGTCAAGTTCTATTATTTATGAGTTATCTAGTCTAAGGCATTCTGTTATAGCAACCTGAATATACAAAGACATTGACTCGCCAACTAAACGATGGTATGCAGCTTCTAAGGCCATGACATAAAACCCCAGGAAGCTTCTGATGAAGGCTCAGGCAATGCTTCTGCTTAGGGATCTTATTCTCAGTTCTCTCCCTCTGAGAGCAAGTCCTAGTAAGAGCCTAACATATGGTGAAGCCACATTTGTGTGATCCAGTGGGACACAGAATACAACACAGATAAACTAAAGCCAGGAACCTGACACAGGAGTAGAAGAAGCCAAGATGGAAATGAGCTCTTCCACTCGGGCTGTTCCTGTCATGTTATTTAGATTTTCTCAATTGAGATCTCAGACATCATAGAATCCAGACAGGCCTTCTCCACTGTGGCCTTTCTGAATGCCTGTCAAAAATTCTGAGCACATTAAAATGGTTCTTTCTGTGCACCATCAAGTTTTAGTGTAGTATTCTATACGATGATGTATAACAAAAGTGGAAAATATTTCAAGCACTGAAAGATTTTTGCAGGAGAGAAGTTGTAAATGTTGGCATTTTCCATTTTGATATAAATTAGTTTAATTGAAGCGATTAGAAAAAATATTAGCTAGATTTCTTCCCATTGCTTAACACATCCATGTTTCAGTGTTGTTTATAAGGCAATTCCATTTTTTTAGATAAGCATGATGTTTATTCATCTTTGCATTCCTGCAGTATATCGATATACGTAAAATAGGTACAAAAATGTATATATTTGTTAAAGTCAGTTGAAGAAATGTATATGCTAAATATGGGAGACTTTGTTCCCAAAAGAGGCTTTTGTTAATAAAGTCCGAAAGTGGGTGCATTCCTACTTTTAATGAACAGCAATGAATGACATAAAAACATAAAAAGGAAGAAAACAATAAACCAACACATAATCTGTCCTCATGATTACAGCTAAGTATGTGCGGGCTTCCCATTGGCAGAATTTCACACACACACACACACACGCACTAAAGTGAAGATGTGACCTATGACAAGAGTGATCTTGCAATTAATTCACACCTTTTGTTGCAGTAATTTATGTAGTTTAAGGACAAGAGCAGTTGTTTAGGGTAAATAGTGAAAAGTCTGTCACTGGCCACACTTTCAAATAAAAAAAAAAAGACAGAACACAGTTTAAGGAGTAACAATAAAATATATAAGGAAGTTCTCTTAAGAATTCTGATGAGGACAAAGATGTGTGTGTGTGCGTATGCTCTTTTACAGAATTCTGCTTAGAAGTAGCTCCGTGTATATTTTATCCTCATCTACAAACCGGATTTCACGTGGAGGCATGGCCAGTGACCCCAGACTTTTCATTATTTAACCACCGAGGCAACTTCTGTTGTCCTTCATCAAGACAGATTGGTGTCATAGAAAGAAAAAAATGAACTACAGTGTCACTCATAAGGTAGGTCATCTCTCCATCTTAGCAGCAATAAAATGATCACTTGCTCCGTCAGTGAAGACCAGCAGCTGATCAAGACCAATGGTCAGGTAGAGTTTTCAGGCTCATTCCAGCTGGCAAAATGAAAATCTATATTGGGACCCCTGGGATGTTAAGACAGAACGAAATTGCTTTGAGCCACTGTGGTGGTTGATAAATGGCACACTTAGAGAAAAACATTAGTCTCTTTTCCCACCTGCCCAAAACTAGGTAAATTCAAAGGAAATATATACCTCTCTGGTATGTAATTGAGTACTTAATTTATTCCCTCTCACCAGCACAAATTCATTTATCCTTCTGAATGTGTGCATTATTCATTGCACACATTCAGAAGAATAAAATAATGTGATTTGACAAGGTTGGGTATGAATAATGTTCAAAAAATTTGTGTATAGAAAAATAACATAACCACATGGGGAAAATATATGTTAATATAATTAATTTTTAAAAGGCAACTAGTATGTAAAATAAGTATTTTTGAGATGATAAGAAAGAGGAACTTTGTTTCTGTTTAGATGTCAGAAGCATGAGATTCAAAGAAATTATCAGAAATGTATACAAGGTTATATTAAATCCAAGGTTTTGTATATGTGGAATGTGTACACCAATCTTTAAATGCAATTGGTCAAATAAGTCTAAATCAGTCTGAATCAGCCAAATCAACCTAAACGTCAAATCAACTTAGTCTTTTTAAGGGATCAATTCCAATATGATATAATCAGTCAATTATCTCTATAGAAAGACAGATAGATGATAAAGAACACATTACTGGAGTTTAAACATTTCTAACATAAAGCATATTAAATATTACACATTTTTATTCTTATACATCTAGAAAGTACAATTCATAAACAATAAAAAGCATAAGTGAAAGATTACTTCTCTAAAATAACTTTTCTAACATTAAAATAAATACTATTAGAAAACAAAATTAACATTTATTTATTTGATTTTAAATTTCTCCTTCTCTCCAGGATATTTTATCAGAAATGAGAATTTCTTCTTTGAAATGAATTTCAAGAATTTCTGCATGAAATCAAATAAAATAATATTAAGCCATATAGGTAAGTCTTTTTTTTTTTTTTTTAGCAAAATGTCAAATGTTCTAAAATAGTGGTAAACTCTTATTCATATAATTTAAACTTTAATTCTCATGTATACATTTTTTTCTTATCTCATAATTTTACTCCAATTTATTGCATTTTACTTCAATTTACCGGACAATAAATGTTAATTTAGAGAGAATAAGTTACATAGCTATCTGTCTACAGACCTGACTTGTATAATAAATTGAGCAGTTACTTAAACATTATCCTCTTAACTCTTAGGTTAATGTTTTTGTTTTTATTCACCACTTAACCTCTAATTAATATCACTAGTTGTGGCCATTAAGTGATGTTATACTAAATTCTGAACTGAAGGCTGAATAATCCCATATGCACTCTAAAATACACTGGAGCTTCCCTTGGCTTAAGCTGCACTAGGCAATATTAATATTACTTTGTCCTAGTTATCCTTTTATTTTTTTTCTTTGTTCATCTTGCCATTGGTTTCCCCTACTTCTCCTTAACACAGAGTTAGGTTGGGTGAGATAACTTAAATGCTTATGTTTATGTCTACTTACATTTATTCCTAAAGCACTTAATAATCAGCACAATATAAAAATGCAGGTGGGAAGCTTTGGCTATTTTTTGAAGTTTAGTAATCTTGCCAACCTTCATAAAATGAAATGCGTGACAATCATAGGAAAATAGAACTGTTTACTTACTGCATAATTAAAAAGAGTATGTTTCAATCCATTAAATAATCTATTCTTCTAAATGAGGCAACGTATTTGCTCCTCACTACCTACACCAGTGAGTTCTAGCATTTTGGCTGGCTGTACTTTAAGACTCTCCAGATAATATCAAGAGAGCTCTATCTACAGGCGAGGAGACCAGAGGGAGAAGGTGGGCAAAGTGAGATGTATACGTTATTGAAGTCTCTTGTTCCTCTTTACAGTAATTGAATCTGAAGGCAGAAATATCTTAAAACACACACACAAAGTGGTAAGATGGACAACCCTAAAAAGGATCCTTTTGAATTTCACAAATTTCAGCATTTATTGGGCAACATGACTGGCACTGCACGGTCTAACAATTAAGTTCACAAACTTATCCTAGAAAAAGTGCTACACACCTCATTGCTGAATATCATGATGGTCACCTTCAAAGTACCCCTCTTGGGAAGTTATACATTTACTCCAACACCCAGTTCACCCTTAAAAGCAGTTCTGGAACTCTTTATGGGATGGCCGTCAGAGATGTTGTTCCACAAACATCATCTGACAGTTAGGTTTGTGAATGCATTTTCCAAAAAGTGCAGCATTATCTCATGGGTGAAATCATCACAGTCACCAGATGGCCAAGGAGAAGTGAACTTCAAGGTGAACAATGCATTGATTGATACTCAGCAATGGTGCATGTAGCACTTTTTCTAAAATGAGTTGGTGAACTTGATTGACCTTGTATTTAGTGGTTAACATTTCCTAGGAAACAGTGTTCTCAGTGAGATGCTTCCCCCATTTATGTCTCAGTATTTAACAAGACAAAATTTTTGAAAGTCTCTAAGGAATTTTGATTAAAGAGTAACCTTTCTGGTCATGATAATAAAGTTTACCTGACATCAAGTAGGTAGTTAAATTTAAGCCATATCTAGAAGTAAAACTTGAGTTTCATTGTATCTATTAGAAAACATAAAATATTTTCCAGTTATTCATCCATGAGGGCTATCTTTCTGTAACAAATTGATCATTTATCAAAAAATGGAGAAAAAACAAGAAAATTAAAGGTCCTCTAAATTATGATAGATTGTTTTGAGACTTTTTAATTTTTCATAGTAATCCTATTTATTAGGGGGGAAAAGCAAGTTCCAAATACGATGGTTGTTTTGGCGTCCATTTTTTTTTTTTTTTTTGGTTTTTGGCCAGGGCTGGGTTTGAACCCACCACCTCTGGCATATGGGACCAGTGCCCTACTCCTTGAGCCACAGGCGCCGCCATTGGTGTCCATTCTTATGTTATTAAAACTTGATGTTTAGTTTTCCTTGTTCCACTGCCTTTCTGGAAACCTAAGTCTGAATGACAACTGAGCAGTTTAAGGACAATCTCTCCTCTAACATTTGCAAACCACTTGCTCCTTATTTGTAATGATAAACTCTCCAAGTAAAGTTCATGGCCTATGCTACCCAAAATGTCATTCTTTCATTTACACATCATGATTTTTTTTACATCCCTTGTAGGGTTAAAACATTCTTTTGTATTGGCACAGATGTAGGATATTTGGGATATTTGTTGTTACTGTGACTAAGTGTGACTAATTTTTCCTAGTGGGAGAATCACTTTTAACCAGTTTCTAAATGTGAGCAACTCTTATTGTTGCCTCTGAATTCAAAGGCTCCAGAAGGACAAAGTTCCTGCTTTCACTCTCCTAGTCCTCAAGCAAGTCTCTCTCTTCCAATGACTTTGGAAATAACTCTTTTACTGCATTGATTCCAAGAGTAGGCTCAGATCTTAAATTTCCCTCTGAAGTTCACCTAGGCAATGCAGCTTCATGAAAGGGGTGCAATGCCAGAAATATTTCGTTGCTCCTCTTCCATCTGATAAAAAATGCAGGTTTAAGGTTGCCGGCTAACACTGAAGTGTCACCTCTTTTTTTTTTTTTTTTTTCATTTTCCTTTTCTTTCCTCTCACATTTTTTTTTTTATTTCAATTTCTTAAAATTTTTGCCTTATGGGTTTTTTAAATGGAAGAGTTCAATTAATATTAAATCTGCTTGAACAAATTCATTGTTCTACAAATTCCTACCATTTTCAACTCCCTATGTATGATAAATCCATCCTGGAGAAATTCTTTTAATATCAGGAACTTTTGAAACTGCAAATCTGATCACATGAACCCATGCTTTCATTGCCTTAGGTTTTTAAACACAAGTTAAAATTCATGTAATTGGGTCTCTATCTACTTCTACAATAAACTAATGATCCTCTCTTAGCAGTGATTCAGTCACAACTGGTTTAAGTTTGTCAAATTCACTATTATCATACAACAAGGACTACTTATTTGTGATATTTGTAAATATCATGAATCCTATTCCAAGCCCTCTAAAAAAATCACCCCCATACCCACACATGCATGCACAAAATAAATGCAATGGGGCATAAACACACATATATTTCTTTTTTTTTTAAAAACACTTTTTTTAAACACACATATTTCTAAAACAATCAAGTCCTAACTAATGTTCTATTTTTCAGCTTGACTATGTCATCATTTTTGAACAGAATTTCCCCTCACATCATCTAGATTAGGGGGATTAATGGGGTTACACCTGCGGTGCATCTTACAAGGGTATATGTGAATCCTAGTAAATGTGGAATGTAAAAGTCTTAGCAAAATAACTAAGAAAATGCTACAAAAGCTATGTTAACTAATGTGATGAATTGTGTCAAACGATCTATGAACCAAGTATATGGTGCCCCACGATCATACTAATGTACACAGCTATGGTTTAATAAAAACAAATAAATTAAAAAAAAAAGAATTTCTTGTAATAACCTCTCATCACAATAATTAAGGGACAAATGGGGGGAAGGTGCTTTTTAAAAGTCAAAAATATCTGTGTTCTCAGTAATCTAAACATTTTACGAGTCCATGAACCACAACTATCTGTTGCAATGCATCACTTAATTAACATTACATCAGACCTGAACTTTACTTATCTGTAACCTGCCTGGGTCAATACAGCATTTCTGAGCTTCCCTATATAGTATCGCAGCCTTCTTCACTTCTGTGATATTCGCTTTTCTCATTTCTCTTACACTTACCATGACAATTCCATGTTATATGAGGTTTAAGTTCTAATACGTTGACCTTTGTAGTCCACACTTCAGTTTGATAAAATTTTTCTGCAGCTACCTTCCATTTGCCCCTTACATCAACAAAATATGTCTTTGATAATTTTCTTAATTTGATCTAAATATAAAATCCTGACATGTAACTTTTAAAGGGAATTTTTAGTTTATTCCTGACCTTAGAATCTCTATAGTGGATAATTCTTATTCATTTCTAGTCTTTTCTTTTGCCACTGATTATAAAATTCTCTGAGAATCATTTAACCTCCTCGACTTCATTGTTACCTTTTTAATTCCATCTTCAAACAGCCTTAATTCCCCTTTACTTTCACTTCCCTTTCATGAACGATTGAATATTTTTTTCAACTCTTTTAAGTTTGCAAACATTGAAGTTTTCCAATTACACTTCCCATTCAGCGGATGTAGGAATGATACAGGAAAGTTGATACCAGCTTTTATGAAGCAAAGCTTTCACTACCTCAAATCTTTTCTTATAAAAAAGTTAAATAATACATGCAAATAGTTTTTAAAAAATCACATGATTTAATACAGGAGCCTGGAATTAGCTTGGGGGAAGCTAATTTCACACATGTCCAGCTCCCTCCAAATCTTTTTGTCTCACCTGAAGAGGGAAGAAAGTGCAGTTAATAGAGATTAAGACTTCAAGGAAATAAGTTGGGAATGACGGATCTTGGAGAGGGAACAGATCACCAGAGAAATAACCTATAGCATTGTAAATGCACTTGAGTATATGCCTTATATACAATGCTCTCCTTCTCCCAAGTCTTCTTATGTAAGGCGTGGCCTCTCACCATGAAGGACATACAGAAATCCCAAAATTAAGAGAGGAGACACAAACAAAGATGTTATGGGAATTTGAAACTGTCTTCATCTACAGAATAACATTAAATAAACCCATGTCCTAACCAGGGGAACATAATTCTCCACACCAATGACCTAAATGTCCCAGTTACTTTCGCCTAATAAACATGACCATATTACAGTAAAAAAAAAAAAAAAAAAAAAGCTTTATAAATGAAATCAAAAACAAAAATAAACCTTCCCCAAATTCTGTTATCAGAAATAGACCCAGATAATAGGTGTTGAAATTATCAGATAGAGAATTTAAAATTACTATGAATAATTAATTCAGAGCTTATATATTTTTTGTGAGACTATTATAAGAAATTACCATAAATGCTATCTTAAAGAATTGAATTTATATTCTCACAGTTGTAGAGGCTAGAATTCCAAAGTCAGGGTATCAGCAGTGGTCATTTCCAAATTCCCTCTGAAACTTGTGTGAGAATCCTTCCTTCCCAATTTCTAATGTCTGATAATTTGCTGGCCAGTTTCAGCATTCCTTGGATTGCAAGTGCACAACTCCAATCCCTTCCTCCACTGTCAGGTGACATTTTCCTGTGTTCCTGAGCGTGCTCATGTTAGGATACTCATCACAGTGGGTTAGGGCCCACGGCACCCCACTCTACCTGTGACTTCCTCTCAGCTGACCTGCATGCATCTGTGCTTACGGTAGTTATAAGGAATGTAACATTCTGAGATTCTGGGGTTTAAAACTTCAACATATTTTTTCAGTAAATATCTAATTGGAGTCATAACATTCTTAGATCACATGAAGTTAAACCAGATACTAATAAATGAAAGATAACTAGAAAGTTTGAAAATATTTAGAATTATCAAACATGCCACCAACTCATTTATTTCAAGAATATCAAGACGTATTTAAACTAAACTAAAAAGAAAATTCAGCTTATCAAAATATTTGAGATGCATTATTAACAGTGTTGACAGGAAAATTTATACTCTCAAGTTCCTATATTAGAAAACCACAAAGATTTAAAGTGGTAACCTAACTTTCAAATTCAGAAACCAGAGAAGGAAGAGTAATTTAAGCCAAAAGCAAATTACTACAGGCTCTTGTTGAAGATTTGGGAGTAAATTTGGGCACGCAGAAGGTAGGAAAGAAGGTGAGCAAACCTGAATTAGTGACTTTAAAATAAGATAATCCAAATAAGATTAATCATAAAGATGAAAGGAGACTCAGAAACAGTTAATAATAACAGTTAATAAGCAAACTCCAGGAAAGAGTGTGGAAAAGTGATAGAGGGAAGCAACTGAGATGCGGATTAAGAAAGTCCATGGAAGTGGCAATTTGGGAATTAAATGTGAACTTTGTAAAAGCATAAGTGGTAGGCAGAATTGAGGATATAAAAGTCAGATGATGGGCGGCGCCTGTGGCTCAGTCGGTAAGGCACCAGCCCCATATACTGAGGGTAGCGGGTTCAAACCCCGCCCCGGCTGAACTGCAACCAAAAAATAGCTGGGCATTGTGGAGGGCGCCTGTGGTCCCAGCTACTCCGGAGGCTGAGGCAAGAGAATCGCTTAAGCCCAGGAGTTGGAGGTTGCTGTGAGCTGTGTGAGGCCACGGCACTCTACCGAGGGCCATAAAGTGAGACTCTGTGTCTCTACAAAAAAAAAAAAAAAAAAAAAAGTCAGATGTTAACCATTTCTAATGATTGCAACTAATAACATAAACACATGATTTAGCTCTTAAAATCATTTCCACTCCTTTACATTTTATTATTATTTCCACTCCTTTACATTTTATTATTTTTTAACATATCCCATTGGGTATTCAGAGTGGAATTTTCAAAATTCTGAATCTGAATGTAGCAGCTAACATGCTCTACCTTCACATCTGCCTATTCTAGCGGCCTCACCTTTCCCCTCACAAATGTCCCCAACTTCATAAGCCAATGCTCAAAATCTTGGTGTCATGCTTATCATAGCATAAGAACTCCAGGACGCTCTTTTCTAAGTTCTTGTTGTAACAAATCAAAGAATTTTATACAATTCAGAAAATCTGTAGTTTTTTGTAATATAAAAAGTTGATTTTCTTCAAAGTACGAGGTGTAGAATAAATAGAGAGACAGTAGATATTAGGAATTGTAAAACTGGCGAAAAGCATACTGGAATGTGAGAATCATCGTTGGGGGTCAATTTTAGAAACACTATTAGGGCCAAATTATGACATATGTCAGTATCTCACAGACCTATTTCTATCATAAATTGTCATTTATTGTATAAATAACAAAAATATTGGTCTATTGGGTTTTATCCTCAAACACACCTAACTTTCTAACACTACTGATTACTGATCTTCTACAAATACACTAGAAATCAATTCAAAACTGAAAAATTCTCATCAAAACAATGTATTTGTGAAAATTTTGTTTAAAGATTAGATCTAACATTTTTTTGGATCTAGTAAATAAGTCACATTTTTTTTTTTATATATATATAAATACCCCTTCATATGAAATGGTGTAGCATTGTAATAGTGATTTCCTGGCTAAAGTTTTCTAATGGGAGGAAGGGAAACAACTTCTTAAGATCATGTCTTCAACTAGAATATAAAACAGTCTGTCAGCTGCCTATTTTCAAGCACTATGTAAAGAAAAAAGAAAGAAAAAAAAGAAAAAAGATTGGTTATGGTTCTGAGGGTTATCTCCAGACAGAATCACTTGTCAAACTGTAACAAAACTTTCTCAATCTTCATTAGAAAAGTTATGAAGCTGAACTACTGAAGTCACTTGTACTAATTTGTTGCGTAAAACATATTTAGCGGGAACAAATGCTCTTCTATCTCTGTACTAGTGTAAGCACACGTGCAAGCTCAAGGAGGCATGTTCAGCACCATTAACACCCATCAAGTGCAGCGCTGCTGTCATTCTTCCCTAGTGGTGTCTTTCCTGACGCAGTCCATTTCAACAACCCTGTTCATCTCTGTTCATCTGTCGGGCACACATAGTTCCGTGTGTTCATCCATCCTTTGAATAATGGGTAGTAAAATTTTCACTCTTTCTTATTTCCCTCCTACAGCACAGGTGTGTTTTCCTGGGCTGTGCTTTTTAAGCTCATTAATAGCGATGATGCTGTCTGGTTCACTCCAGTTCCTTCCGGGGGGGTGCTGCTCACGTTATAGGAAGAAATAAAAGGGAGGGAGGGAGGATGGGCAGAGACTGGAAGCCCTGTTAGGTGGGGTGATTGAGGTAACACCTTGCGATCCTCTAAGCCAAGGGATAGATACTTTTGATTACCAATAGAAGGAGGTCTCTCTCTGTCTCTCTCTCTCTCTCTCTCATTTTACAGTGTTGTGTAGCTACTGTGAATTTTCTATGGCAGAGAAATCATTGCAGGTGGGGCATTATTTTCAGCACTCCAGACTAGATTGCAACAATATGCTCTATTTGGAGTTCCCTTGGAAGACCTCCCAGAAGCCTCCGATTATGCAGAATGCAGCTGTTGGAGATCGTTCGCATAAATAGATTTGGCTTAGCTGGAAGCCTAAAGCTGGAATTAAAATATATATTTGAGCTCAACTGTTAGCTCAAAAGCTATATCATGAAAAATGAATAATAAAAAAAATAAAATATTTATGTTATGAATTTTGCAGATAAAAGCTTTAGGGATCATTTACTTGGCCTTGTTTCTGTTAAAAGAAAAAGCTTTAGACAAAATAAATTTAATAGAATTTAATTGAGCAAAGAACGATTTGCAAATCAGGAAGTCCTCAAAACAAAATAGGTTCAGAGTGACTCTGGGTGTCACACTGCCAGAGGGACATAAAATGGAAAGTGACCTACAAAAAATGGAAATGAGATAGAGAAATGGTGATTTGGCTACAGCCTAGCATTGCCTTGTTTGAACATGGTTTGACCAATTGGTGCCTGTGATTAGCCAAAATTCTGTGACTGGTGCAAGGGTGGGTTACAGTCTACTGACATATCAGGTAGGTTGCAGTTCACTGTATAAAGAGAAACCTATAGATGGAGTTTAAAATGTGTAACAAGACAGCTTGAACTTAATTTAAAATTCCTAACTTGAAAAGTAAAAATTCTTAAGTAAAGATGGCTATTGTATAAATGTGTTCAGTCAGGTTGAGCATTTTTCCAAATTGTGAACTTCAGTTTTCTGATAATGTAGATACAGATAAACAGTACACACTACTCTTGTATTGGAGTAAAGTGTGTATAAAAATGGACAGTTTCTATTTTAAACAACGGTCTTATTGAAAAACAATGAGTGACATTCTTAGCATTTCTATTACACTAAAGTCAATAATGTTTATGTGTTCAAAATGAATCATGAAAGAACACTATTTTTTTCTTTTAAGTATTTTACACAGGTCATATAAATGCAATTGATTTTACAATAAAAATAACACAGGTCTCTAAAGCTGAATATAAAATGCTTAGGATCTTTAGTGTCATTGATTTATTTACTTCAAATATTTTTTAAACATTATTTAGTGCTAAAATAATACTATAATAGTGACTAAAAGCAGAAGTTTAACACACAGGTGAAGGAGCATGCATAAAACACAAGGTATTTTGTTTGAATTATTGAATACAAAAGGAAAATAGAGTTAGCATTATGAAAATGTTAAGCCTGGATCTGAAACAGCTATAATTACATGGAGAAGTACATATCAGTAAGATACACTCTGCCTCCAACATCCACATTAACATCCTCTTCTCTTACAGATTAAAATTTATTTTAATTGTAATTTTGATAGTCTATCTATAACATTACATTGTGACTATTTTATGATTAAGTGGCTTTTCTTAATAAATGTCTCATTTAAAATAAGAAGTGGATTAGCCTTCCTTAAAAAGTTTTATCAAAAAACTAAAATTAAAAATAAAATTTGTGGCTAGGCATAGTGGCTTACACCTATGTAGTCCTAGCACTCTGGGAGGCCAAGGAGGAAGAATCACTTGAGGTTAGGAGTTTGAGAAGAAGGAGACTCCATCTCTATTAAACATAGAAAAACTTACCTGGGGGTGGTGGGCACCTATAGCTCCAGCTATTCTGGCAGCTGATGTAGAGGATTGCTTGAGCCCAGGAGTATGATGTTACTGTGAGCTAGGCTTAGGCCATGGCACTTTATCCCAGGTGATAAAGTCTCTGTCTCAAAATATATAAATACACAAATAAATGGGTAAATACATGTATTCACTGTAAAACTTAAGCTCCATACTTATAATTCTATGTAATATAAAAGCTAAAAATGTCTGTTTACCCACTGAATTTATTTTATCTGATTAAAGAAATTTGTGAGTAATAGGCCAATTCAACTTGAGTGGGTTAGAAATTGAGGGACAGACCAACAACGTGAGGAACTGAGACACACACACATATGTATTTACACTGTAATGCATCCCATCGTATTGTTCTTGACTCAACAACAATAACAAAAATAAACAGTCCTCCATCACTTAACGACAGTGATGACTTCCCAGAAATGCATCCTTAGGCAATTTTCTTGTGCAAATATTAGCAAGTGTATTTACACAAACAAAAGGGGGTAGAGAGTTCACTACACACCTGGGCTGTATAACGTTACCTATTCTTCCTGTCTAGTGTGTTACTCTCATAAACACTGGAAGCAATTATAACACAAAGGTGTCTATGTGTATCTATTCATATCTAAACATAAAGAAGTTAAGCCAAAAATATGGAATAAAATATAAAAAATGGAACACCCGTATATGGCACTTACCATGTATGGAGCTGTCAGGGCAGGAAGTTGCTCTGGGTGAGCCGGTGAGTGAGGGGTGAGTGAATGTGAAGGTCTCAGCCATTACTATGCATACTAGAGACTTTATAAAAACACTCTATGCTGGGTGGCACCAGTGGCTCAAAGGAGTAAGGCGCTGGCCCCATGTGCTGGAGGTGGCGGTTTCAAACCCGCCCCATGCCAAAAGCTGCAAAAAAAAAAAAAAAAAACACTCTAGGCTTAGGCTGCACTCAATAATCAAACAATTTTTTTCTTTCTTCATGAATAAGTTAACCATACCTGATTATATTCATTTTAGAAACTTTTAATTTTTCTTTTAACTTCTGGCTTTTTAAAAATAACAGCTTAAAACACAAACACATGGAAGAACTATACAAAATATTTGTTTCATAGCCTTATTCCATAAGCTTCTTCTATTTTTTAATTTAATTATCTATTAAGTTACTTTCTAAACTTGTTTTTAAAAACTAAGGCACAGACACAAATTAGCCCAAGCCTACACAGGTCAAGATCATCAGTAATACCATCTCCGCCTTCACATCTTGTCCCACTGGAAAGTCTTCAGAGGCAAGAACACACATGGAGTTCTTCTTTCTTGTGACAGATAACAAAGTCTCATTCATCTTCTTCTAGAGGGCTTACCAAAAGGAATTGCTTGGGTTATTTTATAGTTAACATTTTTTGATAGGTAGAAGATTATGCTCTCAAGACAAAAAGTATAGTATAGTAAATATATAAGCCAGTTAGTATAGTAGTTTATTCCTGCCAAGTATTTTGTATATGCTATACCTTTATATGACTGAAGTGCAGTACCTTTGTTTACACCAGCCCCATCACAGAGGCATGAATATTGTGCTGTGCTACAACATTATGATGGCTACAGGGTCATTAAATGACAGAATTTTTTTTTTTTTTTTTTGCCATTATCTTATGGGACCACCATTGTATACACACTTTGCCATTGATGGAAACATCATTTTTATGGTGCATAACTGTAAAAACAAAACAAAATTTCATTAGTGTATTCATTTTTAGGAATGATCAAAAATGATAGAATTGCTTGCATTGAAAACCTTTAGAAAAGGGTGGGGCATGTGGCTCATGCCTGTAATCCTAGCTCTCTGGAAGGCCAAGGCGGGTTGATTGCCTGAGTTCACAGGTTCGAGACTAGCCTGAACTAGAGAGAGATTCCCCATCTCTAAAAATAGCCGAGCATTGTGGCGGGCACCTGTAGTCCCAGGTATTTGGGAGGCTGAGGCAAGAATCACTTGAACCCAAAACTTGAGATTGCTGAGAGCTCTGATGCCACAGCACTCTACCAAAGGTGACAAAGTGATCCTCTGTCTCAAAAACAAAACAAACAAACAAACAAACAAAAACCCTTTAGGAAAATTTAATGCTTAGGTTTTCTTTTTTTCCCCCAATGTTCTTCAGGTTATCACATAGTTATTATCTAAAATTTAACACCCATAGTCCAAATGTACAAAGGGTCAGGGGAACTTCAAGGAGCTATTAATTATTCACGATTTGAATATGGATGTTTCACAATTAATCAAAAAGTTTCATTCTATTAAAATTGTAATATTTTCCATTTCTAGTTCCTTATCTATTATTTTCCAACCAATTTAACCTACCATCATAAAGTACAATTTACTTTTTACATTATCTAGAATCAAACATTTGGATTATGACAAACACAAGGGTCTCAATTTCATATTTCTTTCAAATTTTACTAATATATTTCAATTTCTTTCTTAAAATGCTCTGGCTAATAATCCATTATGCCTCAATTGATTATGTATTAAAACATTTATATTTAATGTCATATGTATGATTCTTTTTATATTTTTAATATTACAGACCAACTAATCTGACATTCACCACATACATGGAATTACGGTTTTCATACATATATTTTATTTAATTGAAAATATAATATTTATACTTTGGGTCAAAAGGAAGTCTGTATTATAAGCACTTAAAAATTAAAAGTTAAAATGTTAAAATAAACATGCTGTAAAACTCATTAAAAGCTATGAATAAAATTTCTAAACATTTTCAGAAAACAGTCATGTGCAGTCTTTTGAGGTAGAGGAATAGAAATATATCTAAATGATCAACCACAATAAATTCCTCTACGTGTCTGTCAACTGTGGAGACTAGTTTGTCCATAAATATTAAAAATAATAGAAAACAAGAAAGAGGCAATTTATACCAGATATAAAACAATTGGTGTTTCCATAGAGAATAATTTTGTGCAAAATATATTAAGATGGTTCATTAAATATGAGTTAAGCTATCTTCTTATTATGTGAAACATTTTTGGTTTAGATTTTATATGTGACAGTATGTTTTATTTCTCTTCAGTAAAACTATATTTTACCATAAAAACAAGAATATTAATCATCGATCCATGAAAAATTATTCTGAGAATATAAGGTATTTTCCGGTAATGCAGAGCTTTTAATTAAAGTCAAAATAATGACTCCCTAAAGTTTCCATATATATCTTGGGCTATATCTGCTCATCAGTATTAGTAAGACAGGGAAGGTATTATGTATTATGAGTATTTGTTGACCGACAGAATATAAAGATTATAAGAAACTTTGAATCCATTTTCCAACAAATATTTAATGAATAAGTCAAGATGAGTTCCCTAGGAAGATTTTTTTTTATCACATTCCAATTTATAAAAACTGGTTTGCTCTCTTTTCCCAAGAAAGTAGACTATCGGCAACAACCTTGCTTTTTCACTGATTTCATTTTACTAATTTAACAAGTTGTAGGCTTATAAAATCTTAAGAAAGCTTATTTTAAGCTTCAAAATACTTCTAACAGAGCAAGCCTCATTTAGCACACTACTGTGTAGTTATACAGTAAAAAATATAGAATCATTTCCAACCAAAATACAGGGGGACAAGTTGCATATGAGTTTCACTTTATGTGCATGGGAGTCAAAGATCAATTTGTACATTTCATTAGTTATTCTTATTCTATGACCTTAGACATGTTAGTCACACATGTGTGCACATCCACGTGATTATATTACAATGGCAGTTCCCAAAATCAAGAAGTTGTGTTGGACTTTCTATGAGAGGAATCATTAATACCATCCTGCAGATTCTTAAAAATTAGAACAGTGCCTAATTATTTGTGTTATATTAGTCAGGGTAGCCTAGTCCAGGCAAATCCTGTACTTGAGTTCACAATTTTCCTGGTTGCATTGTTGGAGATGAGAGCACAACATCCCAAAGATGGCTCTTTGACATGTTTCACTAAAACAAGCAGCCTTCAGACCTCTCTCTGACAGTTCCCCACTTCCTTGTCCCCGAGCTTCTTTCCCAAACTGTCAAGAAGGACTCTTTATGGAATTTCTTTATTCGACTAAGAAAACTTTTTCCAAAGAAATGTAATTGTCTCAAGAGCCACTCCTTAAGAATCTCATTAAATAACAAGGAAAGATTAACCACAGGAGAAGAAAAAAGTCTGAGAGTTCCCATGAGGCCCACACAGACATTCTATCTCCTCTTCTGAGGGCAGCTTAAAGAGATTACATGGGAGGCTTTAATTACCTAATTAGAGAAACTTGGTTCACAATAAGGTTCTCCCCTCACCTTTTTGCCACCTTCCCCAGAACTGAAAAGTACTTTGTCCCAAGTTATTGTTCTTGTAACTCATTCATCTCCTTCGAAAATTATTTACCTCTAACTTCCCTTTCCCCCTCTGAATATTAAAAAGTGCACATAAACATCTGGACCTTCCTGGGTCATAATCACTCTCCTGCAATGCCATCCAAATTAAATAGATTTTATATGCATTTTTTCCTTATTTTTCTGTGTATTGTCTGTTTATTTTCAGTGAACCAAGGGCAGAGGAACAGCTTTCCCTTGGTCCCCACACATCATTCATGCCCTAATTCTCCTTTCATTGTAAGACTTTTGGCATATTGTCTTACTTCTAATTTACTTGCAGACACTAATCATATGTGAAACAAAGGCAGCACGAAGTACACAGTACAATGAAGAATAAACCATCACTGTATATTACATTATTTCTTTTTATTTCACTTGCATAATGATAAACCTAATGAGAGAGGATACCCAGAAAAGGTGAGGTCTAAGGGAACAGAGGTCATCTCAAGGAGGCCCAATACACCTGCAAGGTCCTCCCCGTGGTGACTCAGCTCTCAGGAATTTATAGAAACTTAACTTCCTGGGACCTGGACATTAATACTTGTCCACAATTCTGTAAAAGCCCAAGCCTGTTTCTCCAGCTTAATTCAAACTGACTAACAAAAAAGGTAGCCATGGGCCAGAACTTTTGACTGTGGATAAAAAGGAGAAGACTGAGCCAGTCAGGGGGCTCGGCCATTTTGGACTCTGGTCTGCTCTCACTCTGCTGGCTGGAATAAAGCCCTTCCTTTTTTTTTCCCAGTTTTTGGCCAGGACTGGCGGGTTCAGCATATGGGGCCAGCGCTCTACCCCTTTAAGCCACAGGCACCACCCAAGCCCTTCTCTTTTAAACAGAGTGTTTAGGTGCTCTTTTTCTCCACTGGGCCTACTACTACTAAAAAGAAAAATAAGCTCCTGTACATTGATCTTTATTTTTGTCAAAATTTACTGTAATTCTTACTGCATCTCTTCAATGTATGTAATACTTTATCAGCTATTTTTATGAACACTTGAATGAACTAACAGATTTTTTTTTTTTTAATGTAACTTGTCATGTTTCTAGAGGTAGAAAATGTGGTAATGCTGATATTGAAACACAATGTTAAAATGTTTTGATAGCCTTGTTTTGGCCACTACATGACTCTTGCCACAACATAAAGATGATTATTTTAAATAAAAACCATTCTGTCTAATTTGGGCAATGTAAAATTATTATCTTTTATTTATGCCTTAGAAAAAGCCTATCTATATTATAAAAATATTTTGTAGATTTACATACAAATATTTGTTTCATATTGAATGAGGAAACTGTATTTACTTGTGTAAATCAATAATTGTGCTCATTTTCATCATAAAACAAATAAATTACTTTAATAATCTTCCTTTAATATTTAAAAATGCACTGTCAACATGATTTCATTTTTAAATGCCATATTTTTAGCCTCTGATATTTTATTTCAACATTTTAAGTAGTTATGATTATATAATACCACACATTAATACATTCAACAAATATTGATCGTTTTAGGTAATCTACTAATTATCATTCAAGGAATGATTCAGCAATCAGTTATGTCCTTCATGGGAACTGCTTCCTCCTGTAGCTTTTAGCTGCAAGAAGAGATTAAATATAAATAAAGGAACAAATGATTGTATGATTCCCATGGGGGGAAAATGTTAAAAGAATAAATCAGTTCTCCAAATTTTTTGCCTTGTGAAAATTTCAGTCCAGCTTCTGTATCTTCTTCTAAGCCCATCTGTGCAGTTCCTTATAAAATCCAGTTTAAACAAAGAACCCTGATAAGCTAGTTTACCAAGAACCACCCAACCTCAGTATCTAATCATTCTTAGTATCTGGCCAGTTTTTTCTCATTCTCCACTATCCTCTACATGATGTCTGATCAGCCTGGCTTGTCTTCAACAAGAATACTGTTAGGTCAATTTAGCCAGAATTTCCCTTACTCCTGATGCGTCCTCTTAGTAATTTTCCACCATTTCCCCACCCCCACCCCACCCCCACCCCCACTACTCCATGGCTGTAAATGCCCACTCTCTATGCTATATTCAGAGTTGAGTCCAATCTCTGTCCTTCACTGCAAGACTCCATGGAGGGGGTCTCATAACTATTGTAATGGTCCTGAATAAAGTCTTTAGTATGTGTTTTCACAGGCTTATTGACTATTTTTTCTTTTAAAATTTGGAAAATAAAACTAGTGGGGAAAGGAGAAAAAAATGTCTCTGCTGATTTGCTGGTAAGAGAAGTTATATTTAAGGGTTTGAAATTTAACAGGAGACTAAAAGAATCAACACAAGACAAACTTATGTCAGGACGAAGTAAATATGCCCATGGTAGAGAAAAGAGCATATGCACAAAGACTATAGTAAAAAAGGCCTTGGTGATTTGAAGTAACTTAAAGATGGCCAGTAAGTGTGAAATTTACTTGGCCAAAAGAAAAAGTAGTAAGGCTGGTAAGATAGAAATGAAGGCATTCATCTTTGATGACATGTATGGTTGGATCCATGTCTAAATCTGGTAAGTGAGGCTTGGCTTAGAATTTACATTTACTACATGACCTTAACAGAAATTATCTGGGGAGACAGTATAGAACAAATAAAAATGTTGCAATAGAGTTGTAACTGAAAGTACTCTTGTCTTCAATATCAGATGAAAGAGCAGATCAAAAATAAGGTGAGCTGAGAGATAGAAGTGAGAAAAGTAAGGAGCAAAGCAGAAAACTGTCCAATGAAAGCCAAGTGAAGCAAGAATTACAAGGAAAAATGTTAGAAAAATTATGTATTTTTCTGCAGATTTGTGAAACATGATACTGCAAGGAATTCTCTGCATAGGAAAACACTGACTTACTTACCTTTGGAAAGAGCATTTTTAATTAGAAAAGGGGGAATTAAAGATGAAACTGATTATAGAGGGAGTGGGATCCTTCAACTTCAATTTCCCTTCCCCTATAGAAACATTATTGAACCAGTTAACTCTTTAATGTGAGTCTTTGCAATTACACACACACATACACACACACACACACACTTATTTTTCACTTTATTCTATGAGTATTTGACACTCACACTTTTGTCATGACCCAGATTTGGGATGTAGCCAAGCGATTATTTTGGTCAATGGAATTTTAGGGTCTGTGAATCTCATAGTTATTAATCTATGCTTGCCCAGTTGTGCTAGATATTTTGGTTTTAGTATTTTTTATGAAAAGATCATATAATGTCTCACAAGCCACAATTGCAGAATGAAAGACATGAAAATAATTTACTATGCATAAGTAAGGGAAAATATATTTACTAGTCATTAAGAGCAAGTGAATCGTCATAAAGGTCTTCATTATTGTCATCACCTTGAGTAGGCTGAGGAGGAGAAAAGGGGGTGTTGCTTTAAGGGGAAGCAGAAGAGGCAGGCACAGTTGGTGTTTCGTTGTGAATAAACATTATGTTTCTGTTTGCCACTCTTTTTTTACATTCCTCTAAAAATATTTTAGTAAAGCATCACAAGAATGAAGAAGCATGAATCCTATGTACTTAATTTTGATATGAGGACAATTAATGACAATTAAGGTTATGGGGGGGAGAAAAAGCAGAAAGAGGGACGGAGGGAGGGGGTGGGGCCTTGGTGTGTGTCACACTTTATGGGGGCAGGACATGATTACAAGAGGGACTTTACCTAATAATTGCAATCAGTGTAACCTAGCTTATTGTACCCTCAATGAATCCCCAACAATAAAAAAAAAAAAAAAATTTCTTCATGAGACCAATCCTACTTCTACAATTTCAGGACTTATATAATAGAAGAGTCCATGTTGTAAAAGATATAAAAATCAGTCCAGAATAATCTGAATGCTTTGTTTTATGCAACTGCTGCCTCTATGTCCCTTCCTCAGTCTGGAGCTAGTCCAGGATGGCTCCTCTCCATCAGTTGTCTTCTGTGAATGCCTCTGATGTGTATTACCTCTTCAATTTCTCCAAGAGCCATACCTTGAAATCCTTCACCACTCACTTCTTTTGCCATATTCAAAACCTCTTTTATGATTTCCTGAATTGGCTCTATTTCAATCCTGTGAAGTCAGAAACAACATCTGGACACAGTTTTCTCCAGCAGAAATTTATTGTGTCAAGCTTGATGGCTTTCAGGGCTGTTTCCATAACAATTATGCAGCTTCAGAAAGGTGGTAACTCTTCCAGGCCTTCATGATGTTCTCTCTGCCAGGATTCTCTTCTACTAAATTGGCAATCCTTTCCATAAAGTTCTATGTGTAATAAGACTTAAAGGTCGTTATGACCCCCTAAATAAAGACATTGTGTTTAGTGACAAATAAGCCAATCAACTGGACAACTTCATTATTGAACTCGCAGGGTTCTTAGTGGCCAGGGGAATTGTCCAATACCAACATAACTTTAAAAGGTATTCTCATGCCTTTCTCACAAAGGTATACCAGACTCAGGGACAAAGCTTCTAGAATGGTGAGTGGCCAATTTTTATTGTGATATGTAATTACTGGAAAGAAATATTCATGAGGAGATTATTAGAATCACACAGAATTTTAGGCAGATTTTCACAACACTCGAACTCACCACAGTTGCAAGGGGAGAGAGCTATGAAATTATTATAGTAGCATGGTTTGTGTCACAGTTAATTGTATGCAGTTACACATTAATACCACGTCTTTATTTTGTTTGTATTTCTTTTGACTACAAATAGAGCCATATATTTTTTGTATTCATGTGCACAATTTTTTATGGATTTTAGTTTTTCATATTAGATTTGTTATTGTATATTTTTATGGTAGTAAAAGATAAAACTTCAGATTTGTCAAATGCAATACTAATGTAATGTATATACATGTACATTTGTGGATTCTTGACATGCATTTCTTTTTTTCTTTTGTTACCATTTCTAGGCTTTGCGCTTTATGTGAAATTTTTTTTAATTTCAAATTAATATGATGGTACAAATTCTCACTTCCAAGGTAAAGTCCCAGTTGTAAAAGAATCCATCACCCAGTGGGCGAGGTATACACCCACGCATGTCCACATTAGATGAAATCCTACTGAGTGCCCTCCCTCCTTCTGTCAATTGTCCCTACCATCCACCTTCTCCCCAGCTGCTATACTACACTGTGTTTTATTGTTCATATAAGTGTGTAATTTTTTATATATTGGTTTCATATTATTATTGAGTATATTAGATATTTCTTTTTCCATTCTTGTGATAATTTACTAAGAAGAATGTCTTTCAACTCCATTCAGTTAAATATAAAAGATGTAAAGTCTATATCATTTTTATGGCTGAATAATATTCCATGGTATAGATATACCACAGTTTTGTTGGTGCATTCATGGGTTGATGGGCATTTGGGTTGCTTTCACTAATTGGCAATTATGAATTGAGCTGCAATAAACATCCTTGTGCAAATGCCTTTATGGTAAAATGATGTTTGTTCTTCAGAGTAGATACCTAGTAATGGAATTGTGGGATTGAAAGGAAGGTTAACTTCTGGTTCTTTAAGGATGCTCCATACTTCTTTCCATAAAGTTTGTATTAGTTTTCAATCCAACTAGCAGTGTAGAAGTGTTCCCATCTCTCCACATCTATGTCAGCATCTGTGGTTTTGGGACTTTGTGATGTGGGCTAATCTTACTGGAGTTAGGTGATACCTCACAGTGTTTTTTATTTGAATTTCTCCAAAGATAAAAGATGATGAACATTGTTCATGTGTTTCTTGGCTATTCATCTGTCATCTTTGGAGAAGTTTCTATTGTTTTTTTTCTCACTTATAGAGGTGGTAGTTTGCTATTTTCTTTTTGCTTAAACTGAGTTCTCTGTAAATTCTAATTATCAGGCCTTTGTCAGATCAAAACATACAAAAATATTCTCCCATTCCAAAGGCTGTCTGTTTTGTTTGTGGTAAATTTAGCTGGATCAAATCCCAGTTATTTATTTTTGATGTTGCTGCAATTGCCAGGAGGGTCGTCTTCATGAAGTTTTTTTCCCAGGCTAATATTTTCAAGCCTCCCTGCATTCTCTTCTAGAATTTTTATTGTTTCATGTCTTAAATTTAAATCTTTTATCCAAGTAGAATCAATCTTTGTCAATGGTAAGAGTTTGGGGTCAAGTTTCAGACACATGACTAACCAGTTCTCCCAGGAGTGTTTCTTAAATAAGGATTCTTTTCCCCAGTGTGTGCTTTTGTTAGGCTTATCAAAAATCAAATGACGATATGTGGCTGGATTCACCTCTAGATTCTCTATTCTATTCCATAGATCTATATCTCTATTTTTGTGCCAGTAACATGCTGTTTTAATCACTGTAGACTTTTAGTATAACCTGATATCTGGTAACATGATGCCTCCAGATTTGTTTTTTATTTCTAAGAATTGTGTTTGCTATTCAGTGTTTTTCCTGCTTCCATATGAATTGAAGTACTATTGTTTCAAGTTCTTTAAAGTATGACATTGATGCTTTGATGGAGATTGCATTAAATCTATAGATTGCTTTGGGTAGTATGGACATCTTAACAATGTTGGTTCTTCCCAGTGATGAGCATTATGTGTTTTTCCATTTGTTAACATCTTCTGCTATTTCTTTTCTCCAGGTTTCATCGTTCTCTTTGTAGATCTTTCACATCCTTTGATAGATATTTTTCTAGGTATTTCTTCTCTTTTGGCACCACTATAAAAGGAACAGAGTTTTGATTATATTAAAGGCTTGCCTATTGTTGGTATATATAAAGGGTATTGATGTATAGGTATCAATGCTGCTATATCCCTTTTATCACTTCGAAGAGTTTTGTAGTTGAGTCATTGGAGTTTTCTAGGTATATGACCATGTCATCTGCAAAGAGCAAGAGAGTTTGAAATTCTCTGTCTCCATTTGAATACCTTTGATCTTCTATTGCCTGATTGCGATGGTTAGAACTTCCAGCACTATGTTTAATAGCAGTGGTGACAGTGAGTATCCTTGTCTATTTCCAGATATGAGTGGAAATGTTTTCAGTTTTATTCCAATTAATAGCTGTGGGTTTGCCGTAGATTGCCTCTATCAGTTTAAGAAATGTCCCTTCTGCCGGGCGCGGTGGCCCAGGCCTGTAATCCCAGCACTGTGGGAGGCTGAGGAGGGAGAATTGCTTGAGCTCAGGAGTTCGAGACTTACCTGAGCGACAGTGAGACCCCAACTCATGAAAAACATGGAAAAACCCAGCCAGGCACCGCAGCGAGCGCCTGTAATCCCAGCGGCTTCCGGAGGCTGAGGCAGCGGGTTGCCCGCAGCCCGAGTCTAAGGTTGTGGTGAGCTACCACGCCCACTGCACTCTGCTCAGGGGCATAGGGTGGGACCCTGTCTCAACAAAAAAAAAGAAATGTCCCTTCTAAGCTTATTTTACTGAATGTTTTTATCATGAAAGGTTACTGGACAAAAGCTTTTTCTACATCACTTGAGAGAATCACATGGTCTTTGCTTTTGATTCTATTACTTTTTTAAATATGTCACTGTATTCTTTTTGTTAGGATCTTACTGAATATTTTTGCATTGATATTCATTAATGATATTGGTCTACAGTTTTATTTTTTGTTGTTAGGTCATTTTGAGGTTCGGGGATCAGGGTATTATTTGCTTCAAATAATGTGTTGGGGAGGATTCTTTTCTTCTCTATATTTTGGAATATATTATGCATACTTCAATGGTAAAATTTATACATACATATGTATATGGAAAGAGAAAGAGAGAGAGAAAAGTATTTGAGGATAGTAAAAGAAATGTAAGAAATTTGGAGGCTTTGGAGGTGTTAGGCACTTTCTACTACTTGACATTAGAGTGGCTTATTTTATACAATTTTGTTATTTTGTATTTTGTTTTCGTAAATGATTTTGATGAATTATATTTTAGTATAATACTGCTAAAAAATAAAGTTAAAAATGATTAAGGGGAGTTGCTTCCACTAGAATAATTTCTGAGTTGCTAAAATCTTGAGAAACCAAGTAGAAAAAACATTAACATTATTTCTATATACACTTGTGGAATTGGTACTGTTTCTGCTTCAGGGTTTAACCACAGAATGGGGGAATCAAAAGTAATGGAATTGCTAAGCAGAAATAACTGCATTAAGGATAAAAAAAAATGACAAAGCCTGATTCAGTACTCTTTACTAAATAAGTGGTTGTATGGTAATAAGAAGTTGATGAAGTTATAATAAAAAGAAGAAGTTTTGGGATGGAAAAACCAACCATGAGCTGATGAGAATGGTAAAATTGCAATTTTACACAAGTGAAGGTAAAATGGATATTATGGTTTGCACATGTATTAGTGAGATAAGAGGGCACCGAGGCTATGATATAAATTATGAGTCAGTGAAGTAGCAAATGCAATGAAATCAGAGTGACTACTTAACTCATTTTCTAACTTAGGCATTTTAGAACAGGAAAAGAGGACTGGTATCTATTGGGTATGCTAAATAAACACAGGAATAGTTTTATTCTACATATAATGTATCATTGATTAAATATCTTCTAGTGTTCAGATCACATATCATAGAAGTAAAAGCCTCATACACTATGGTGGGCAAACAATTGAAAAGTAACCTCTTAGTACATCCTCTGCCTGTGCTATTATTATCATTCTTATAATTGGAGTGTTCTTTGGTTTTGATGACTATTTCATTCATAATTTATATCACTCATTCAGATTTTTTAAAATCACTTATAGATTTATGCACTTTTAATGTCTTCTACATTATTCAGTAAAAGGAAATTATTTTTAGGACAATGTTTATATTCTATTTTTTGAGTATTTGACTTTGAATAAAAATAAAAAGAGAAACTTAGTTAATTTAGTCACCTTTAATCAAATACTTGACACTAAATAGCGGCATGATATTGTTTAGTACCACTGTAGTAGTAATTTGTGACAAGTTAAATGAAACAGGATGATAATTATGCAGTCATTTTGTGCTTTAATGAATATCTTGAATTAAAATTGAGTAGTTAAAACAAATCAGATCAGATTTTATTTTAATCTAGTCTTTCTCAGTTAAGAATTTGGATAAAGCAACAATTAAATAAAGTCTTATAAAATATTCAGAAGTAAAAAGCTTACCAAAGTACACATATCTCTTTACCACCAATTTGGGAAGTTTCTATTGACCTGTCTTCTAGTTCACTGATTCCTTAGCCAGCTCAAATCTACTGAAAAGCCCATCGAAGTAGCATTCTTTTATATTAGTGTTTTTAAATTTCTAACCTTTTTTTTGTAATTGCACTTAGATTTTTTATATATCTGATCAGATTACCCCAGTGTTCTTACATGTTGTCTATTTTTTAGTTAGTAGTATTAATGCATTAATATTAGTTATTTTAAATTCCATAACTGATAATCCAAACATCAATGTCATATCTGAGTCTGGTTCTAATATTAGACATTGGCAGAGCCTTTGTCCCTTTAGACTATGCTTTTTCCTGTCTTCTGCCATGTCTTATAATGTTTGGATGGAAGCTGATCAGGTTGCACTGGGTAACAGCAATTGAAGTAATTGTAAGGATTTATGCTGGTCTTTTGGAATTGAGCTGTGTTTAACATTTGCCATGGTTATAGGTATTAGAGGCTAAGAATTCCTCTGGTGTACTTGACACTTTTTCTCCTCTTCTGATTTAGGAGTAATTTTCTCATTGTATTGCTCCTCAGAGAAGTTTTGTTTCTTGCAGCTCTTATCACTACAATCCATAGTTATTGCACTATAGAACTGTTAATCTAGTGGCAGGATATAGGGGAGAAGGACTAAATATCCAGTCTTTTTACTGGGTCTATTTTTTGTACTTGTCGGATTAACAAGTGGGATAGCTTTTTTTTTTTTTTTTCTGTCTCCTAATCCATTCCCTGGCTGAAGCATTGCTATACTATTTCTTGAAGAGCTGACTCGTATTGACATTTTCTCCCTTTAGATAAGACAAGAAAACTAGAAACACACTGAATTTCTTTTGCCCAGTTGGAGTAAGGCTCTGCTAAAATCTTTACCTAAAGTATAGGATTTTGTTATGAAAAAGGCTGTAGATTTCCAGTAGAACCTTTGTATGTTAACACCTGAAGAACTGTAACACACTGGTCAGCATATGAATGTGATCAGCATAAGGAACTCAGCCTACTGTACTGATATGTATATGTGGTGGCTGTCCAGTCAATGATAATAGATCAGCTTAAGTATGTGGTCAATGTAGGGAGGTGGTCAACTATGGAAGTTTAACTATTTCAAAATGTATTTCAAAATTATGGAAAATTAAGAAGTGGGTATTTTTTTCCCTCTTCACTGACAAAGTTACAAAGACAAAGGTCTGAAAAAAGGGCAATAACATGTTTTATGAGTTGTCTCTTAAAACCTTCCTCCCCTTTTTGGAAATTAGAATCTGAAACCCTACCCCAGACTAGTACCCAAGGCCAGTAACCAAAGCAGCACAAAAATGTTTGTCCCTAGTATCTTAAACCTCAGTATATTGCTCAACGGAATTGTCCAGATAAGGATGAGAGGAACATGATTGCCAGAGATAAGGTCAGTTTAAACCACTAATTATACTTAAAAACTAACCTGAAGCTATGTCATGTCACACTGGTCGTGTAGACCAGAGCCCAATGGCCCAAACTCCCTCTTTTTTATAAAACCTTGTTTTTCTGCTAAAGGACAGAATGATGGTCTTTAAGACATTAGTTCACTACCATTTTCATTTGTCTGCAAATTAATAAAAGTCTCTTTTCCTTTCCACAAACCAATTTTCTGCATTATTTGTTATCACTGATTTCTTCCTCAGAGACAAATTTTTGGTAATAACCTAATTGTACCATTTTAATGTATGATGTCAGTTGGGGTATATGGGAACTCTCTGTAATACTGTCACAATTATTCTTTGATTTTAAAACCATTCTGAAGTACAATTATTGTAGTAAGATCTTAAGGCATCCGGTTTCTTATTTTGTGCAATAATCTATATGCTGCCCCCCCGTAATTTAGCAGAATTATCAGTTAATTATCAGTTAATAGCCAAAAACCACCCTTTCAGGATTCCCACCAGTTTATGACTCCAGTGGATTACACTTCAGGTAGAAAGATCTTAATGTGACTTTCTGCATTTACACAAGCTGATTTTTACAGTGTGACCTTTAAATAATTTTTCCAGTGGGTCCAAGAAAAGTAATTGATTTTAAGTTAATCCATCTTTTTTCTTTCTTTTATTTTTTTTTTCTTTTTGTTAAAGAAAAAAATTAATAGCCACAAGTTTTTGTGTTTTCGGGCTGAATAGGAAACTCTAGGCAATTTTTCCCTAATGCTTTATACTTTATATACAAACTGGTATGCTTTCAATATGTGCATGTTCTGTTCTAAAAGCTATTTTCACATGTACAGCAAATATTGATTTGTACTAAATTGGAAAGAACATCATTTTTAAATAATTATTAAAATTTTATTAAAGTAGTATATTTTAAAATACTTTCAATACACAAAGTGACTAAGATAACTCATTTCTAATTTGTAAAATTAATATTAAAAATTAATAGAATCAACTCACATCCAGATCTTGATTTTTAATACCATGCTCTATAAGAAGAAATCAAAGACCTTTGGAGAAATAGCAGGTTCTACAATCAAGGCAACAAATACAGAAAATGACCCTAGATCAGAAAGAAACTTTGAGCCAGGAAGTAAGAAAGTGTTCAAGCCCCATCCTCAAATTAATATGGATCTGTCGAGAGATAGAAAGCCCAAATCTCAAATGAAAGTACTTTCAGTGACCAAAAGTGGAAGAAGTATTGAAAAATAGCCTAACTTACAAAATAGATATCCATAAATTCATCCCGATAAAAGCAAAGAAGTTGAATCAATGAATGAATGAATGACTTTTTCATGTAGAATAATTTCATATAATTCTTGCAGCTAGTTCACTTTCCAAAATTTAAAATCTGGCTCCTCAGACCTTAGTATGGGCTGCTTATAGTGCTTTCACTGGAAAACAAGTACATTTTGAAGTAATTTGATAAACACTACTTCAGACAGGTGAGCAAGGTTAATAGCAGCATTGCAAATCAGGTTCATAGCAGGTACACTTACTATGATGTAATGAGAGTGGTACTTCATCCCCCAAATACATAACCTCAGTGTCATAATGAGGCAAAAATCAAACAAATCTCAACTGAGGGACATTAAACAAAATATCTGATCCATACTTGCTAGGGACTGAATTGTAGCTTCCTTAAATTCCTATGTTGAAGCCTTAACCCCGAAGGTGAATATATCTAGAGATAGCATCTTTGGAAGGTAATTGAGGTTTTATGAGTTCTTATGAGTAAGGCCTTAATCCGATAGGGCTGTGGCCTTATGACTACATGAAGTTTCTCCATTAAACATATATGAAGATCCAGCTAGAAGGTGGCCATATACATGCAAGAAAATGAGCCTTCACCAGAAATGGAAGCAGGAAATACCTTGATTTTGTAATTCCCAGAGTTCATACCTGTGAGATAACAAATGTCTTTTATTTATGTCATGCAATTATGTATTATGTTTTGTTATGGAGCCCTAGAAGTACATATGGAGTACCGTATAAATACAGTACTCTTTAAAATTCTCAAGGCTATAAAAACCATGCAGAGGGTGAGAAACTGATTTGAGGCTCCACATCCATAAGAATCCTATGGAAACATGAATACTAAATGTAATGTGGCATCCTATACAGCCTCCTGAAAGAGAAAAGGGATAGGTGTTCATTAATTGTGTTAATTGTACCATTTTAATGTATGATGTTAATAACAAAGGAAATCAGGCGGGGTATACGGGAACTCTCTGTAGTCATGTCACAACTATTCTTTAAGTTTTAAACCACTCTGAAATACAATTTTATTTAAGTGCAAATAGAGTAATTTAAACTAATCTATGTATAAATATATGCTTGTAGAAGATCTAAAGGCTATTATTCATTTAATAAATCACTATATAAATAATTATTTAGCACATCTCAGGGAAGATATTGTAATTAAGTTGGAAAATGGAGGTGATAAAAATTTTCAGAGATCTCCCAGTACAATAAAAGAACTCCCCATATTGTACTGCAAAATACATTTTTTATTTTACTTAATTCCCAGTTCAACAATCTTCCTACCAAACTATAAAACATATAAAATGCATTCTTTGACTTTTTGTGTTTTAGAATCCACTTAGAAAGAGAAAAGTAAACATATCTATTTCAGTGGACTTATCTGTAAAATTGGAAGGTTGAGTAGAAAAACACAAATGGAATTTCTAGCTAGAAATATTGTAACGTTTTACGTGATTAAAGAAGAGCAAATGGAATGATGTAATACAAATTGTTTCATCTTTTACTTTTTTCCAATTCCAACAAACTTAGTATCCTCTGGCATATCTATAGCAAGAGTAGTTTAATAAATAAGGAGACTTCAAAGAAAGGCTATAGTATCTCATAGATCTTTTTTATGTGCACTTTCATAATTCAAAACATAAGGAGGCTCTCTGGTTCAAAAATATTTAGTTAGGACTCTGGGAAATTTTGTGTATATAATTTCAGCAGCAAAAAGGGACTATATTCTCATATATGTATTTCATTTACTGGCAAATATAACAATACCAATTTTAAATTTTATCTCTAAAATATATTGTACATTTAATCATAATATATTAAAATATTTCATAACTTGCCAAACACCTCATCATAAGATGTTTTGACCTGGTTTCGCCGACTTCTTCAACAAATGATTTATATTTGATGGTTATTTTCAATTACAGGTAGAAGCAGCATTCATGAAAGCTACCAAAAAGCCCATGGCCAAAGATAAATTTCTTGTTTTTTTTTTTTTTTTTTTTTCTGTATATTAAAGAGTTCAAGCAGTTATATAAGCAATGTACAAGCACAGTTAACTTCATTATGTATTCTAATTATCTCCTAGGTCTGGAATCTATGCAAGTCATTCCCATTTGATAGCCAGCAACTTCTGAAATTAAGAGATAAATATCCTTAACACCCAACTACGGACAGAAACAATTTCAGAAGAATTTATGGCCCCTTCTTTTGACCAAAGAGAAAAAGTAATAAGATTTTTGTAATTAAGTCCCCAAGCCCTGACCATGGCAATTTTTACCAGGCTCAGGGGGAGTAAAGATATCATGTGTTTTTATTTAAAAACAATTCTCTTTGAATTGGACTATTGGTTTCAGGGTTAGTGATGTGGCTAGATGAAAATTATTTCTAACTGGACAAGTAGAATAGCAATGTCTGCATTTGAAAAGTCATTCATATCTAGAAACATTATTTAGTTAAACACTAACATTCCTCTCCTGTAGTATCATTCACTTAAATGTATATGCAAATGTATATGTAGTGAGAGAGAGGAAGAAACAGGGGATATTAAGGAGACATGAGGGTGGTGGAGATGTACACACACACATATATGTGTGTGTGTGTGTGAGTGTGCACGTGTGTGTGTGTATCTATAGCTTCCAGCATGCCTTAGATGATTTATAAAGGGAAGAGAGCTCCCAGTTAGGAAAGGACTTTTCCCTTCCCTGTTCCAAATTTTCCCATAAGAAGAGAGGACAGCTATAATTCCATTTGTAGTCACTTTCTCACTCCCTTCCTATCCTTTCTCTTCATTGGAAAGCAGCATTGCTATAAGTTGAACTGTGTCTTTCAAAAAATATGTTGACGTTCTAGCCTGCATCATCTCAGGATGTTATTTGGAAATAGGCATTTTTAGGGTCTAATAAAATTAATGTAAGGATGTTAAGATTGATCTCAAACCAATATGACTACGTGAAACATGTTCACTAATAATCAGGCTCCAGGGAGACTCCCATTGAATGGAAAATCGCAATGATCATCCCTATGCCAACAGCCAGTAACAGGAGTCTGACCACTTCTACACAGTACCCAGGGCGACAGTCTTACTGATTGCCTGAGTCCAGTGAAACTGAATACACTCACGCACTACAAATTATATGAAGCAGAGTTACTTCCCACAGAGGCAGCAAGGAACAAAAACATGCTAGAATCTGTTGTGAGCAAGTCCCCTACGGCTCAGAAAGGCTTCCTGCAGCAGACAAATGGAGTCTTGATTGTGGGTCCCCTCCTTGCACCACAGCGGAGGGTGCAGAAAGCAGCCCACCCAGATTATGCACCTCAGGGTCAAATAAATCACTGGGCAGAGCTTTGAAAAACGTCCTGCTTCCAGAGGAGAGAGGAATGAAGCTCACATTGTCCTGAGCAGTTCTTTACCTCAGGATTTTGCACGCCCAGTTCATCTATAGTTATTCTGAGAATTATAGGCAAGAAGAAGAATGAACAGAAACTGGGTCAGCCAAGGCTATCCAGGGACCATCCAGCATATTTTTGTTCTTAAAGATGAAAACTCCATGTGGTGACAGAGACACACATAAGAAATGTCACCTGACAACAGAAACAGAAGTTGAAGCATCACAGCAGCAAGCCAAAGAAGGCCAAATATAGTCAGCAAACTGCATTAAAAAGTAGGAATTGGCAAGGAAGGACTCTCCTTTACAAATTTTACAGGGAGGAATACCTTGCTGATACCATGATGTTAACTCTTAACCTCTAGAAATGTGAAACAATATATTTCTGTTCTTATAATCCCTCGCCCCCCACCTGTCTATGGTCTATGATGTTTAGGTATGACGTCTAGGAAACTAGTATATTGGGATTCGCATAGTAGTGGATAGGACTAAAGAGCCTAAAACATTGGGGATGGTGCTTCATCCTCCTCTACTGTTTGGTCCCACCATGTATTTAACTAAAGAGGCAGAAACTATTTTCTGGAATTGACACTGGAGCTCCTTCTAGTCAAAGTCCTTTTTTCCAAATGACTTTTTAACAGACATGAGCTTTGTCTAGCAGTATTTATATGTGTCTATATGGATCTGTGTCTACTTGGGGGGTTATCACCCACTTCCTGTCATTGATGAGATACTCCTTGAAAACATTAATTAAATACACACTAATTCAAAATGATCCAAATTACTGAACAACTGAATTCCCAGGTAACGGAGTAATGCATAGTGACATTTAGTGTGAATTATTTTCAGAATATTTTTTAATCTTTTTGCTCTATACATTACAGTAAAGTATACAATTTTGTAACATTTTTTCTCTTCAAATCTCTGCTCCCTTATTCATTTTTTAATCATGCAGTGCTTTTTGGTATTTTGTCCATGTCGTTACATTCTACAGAACAGGAGCTTGTTGGGGAAGCTAATGTGTCCCCACAATCCCTTTTTCCCTCCTAAGGGAAAGACACATGTCTCCTCCTAAAACAAAGACACAAATGATCTGACACAACCCCACTGCCTGAGAAGTTTGCAGCAAAACACTCTATCCGGATAGGCAAACTGAGGAATGTGCCCACGCCCACAGCTCCATATAAACATGGGCTCTTACTGCTAGTGGGGCTGCCGACTCCATCTTTGCACTGCCCAGGCAGGTCGCCCTTCCCTTTCAATAAAGCTGAACTAAACTAATCTCCTTTTGTCTTTGGGTGCAATCGTTCACACCTTTCAGAAATGCTCATTCACTTCTCAATCATTATCAATGAGTAAGTATTGAGCCCAGCGATATTAGATGACCCCAAAATATATTAGTAAAGGCATGGACGTGAAAGAATGAGTGTGTATGAGTTAACACATCACATTTCCCTGAGGGAGATTCCGCTATCATTGCCATCACATGGAAGAAGCATAGTAGTGTTTTCTTGTTGACAGAAAAACTTACCACCAGGTAGGCTTATACACCCATGAGTAGACCTTGAGTTTTCCTTGCTTTGTAAAGTGTGGAACAAACACTGGTAGAAAATTAATTAACTTCTACTTTCCACAATTACTTTTTAATTATTCACCATCTACTCATCTTAGTTCTCCAGTTAATCCTCTTGCCTAACATTTCATTGATCGCAGAGAAGCTGTGAGTTCCAGCTGTAGCCTTTACACAGCTATGCCAGCTGGGTTTTCAGCGCCTATCCCGTCATGACACATCATCATGATGGACACAGAGGTCATAAAAACAGTGCTTTCAAATGCACCCAAGACTCCTTTTCCCTGTACCGCAAGAACACGTAGCTGTCACCCCTACTCCTACCACCCCACAAACCCCTATTTTCACGTACCATCTGCAGGAGGAAGAAAAAGTGGAAGAGAATATTTGCAGAAAACATTTATTTAAAATAAGATTAGATGCCAGAGGAACAAATACTCTCAATTTTAAGCCTTCTTTGCTCTATGCCATCCAGCATTTTTCATGAGAAAAATGAGTCAAAAAGAAAAATAATACCAGATATCTCAGAGGCTGCAGCTGAAGGATCACTTGAGCCTAGGAATCAGAGGTACATGAGTTATAATCCCACCACCGACTGCACTCGATCCTAGCCTGGGCAGCAAAATGACAGAACAGGGCCACATGTCTTAAATAGACAAATACATACATACACGTATACATAAATAAATCAAAGAAGAAGAAAAGAAAAAAATAAAAACAAAACTCAGATTTCTCTTGCGCATCTGGAAAATAAGCTGTCGAGTTAACCACCTCAGTTGTCAAACCTGCAGCTTTTTCAAAGTGTTAACTGCACACAACATCTTCTCTTCCTGACCACCCTCCCCTGTCATCCACTCTCCACACTGACTGTGTCACAACATCGAACACTTCCTTGTTACTGCCACCAGTGACTGTCACCCACCAAATCCAGTAGATACTTAACGTGTCTTCCTCTTTCAAACTTCCTTACAGCATTTTTCAGAAAAGATTATTCCTTTTGAAAATATTTTTCTCTTGGCTTCTCTTATACTATGTTCTCCTATTTATTTATTTTCTTGTACTTTTCAGGCCATTCCACACTTTTTTTTTGTTTTAATAATTCCTCCACTTTTGCATAATTATTACCTTCTCAGCCCATGACCTCTTTCCTTCCTCTCCAGATGCACATTTCAAATGGATTACTTAACCTTTTCATTAAGTTCACTTGCAATAACACGCCAGTAACTCAACACAGTATAAAATGATTATACATAACATGTTCAAAATGGAACTTTTGGTATAACCTTTTCCACAATTGAGTTCTTCCTGTTATGTTCTCTTCATTAATAAATACTCCTCCCTGGAGTCAATCAAGCTGAAGACATTGAAACAATGTTTAAGATCTACCTCTACTTAAACTACTACATCCAATCCATCATAACGTCCTGAAATTTATAACACCTACATATATCTCAAAGCTGTCTAATTCTTTCAGCTCTGTAATAACCACATGCGCCTAACCCAACATGGGCCATATGAATTACTGTAATTCCCAGTTTAGTCTTTGCTTCTCCACTATTTACCCTGGGAAAAAGAAATCTTTCTCTGCACAGCAGCCCGGGTGATATTACCACTAAAAACAAAGTAAAACAAAACAAAAACACCAATAACAAAAATTGTCTCAAATGGTTTATTGTTCTCTTCTATGATTAATATAAGTTCAAAAATCTTGTAAATTTTGTATTACTACCCAGAAGTTTTAGGCGATACAATGTCCGCTGTGTGTGCTCTTGCCACACTGTCCTCTTTTTATTCCCTTACCCAATTTAAAGCCTCAAAAGCACTCTTTGTCCCTTCTTGATATAGCAAACTATTCTTGCCAAACATGTTAACTTATTTTTTAATTAAAAAATAAAAGATGCAGCATACAAATAAACTCACAAAGAAGATGACTATTTGACCATTACTTGGCGGAAAAGAGAGCCACTGAAGTCCTTCAAAAATTCTTCTCAATTTAGATCATTGGTTATACCCTGCTTCCTGCAGAAAAATGACTGTCATGTTAACAATCCTCTTGCATATTATTATATTCTTATCATAAATTTGGAAGCCTCTAGAAACATGTTACTTTAATTTGCCTCTTTGTCTAGTTTTGTCTGCCCTGATAGAGTCATAGGTATATATTCTCCTGTGCATTTGTTTTTCATTTATATTAGGTTTTTTGCAATTAATTCATTATATAATATTGTACTTAATTTATTTTTCTGTTGTATACAGTCTTTGTTGAATGAACACAGCACAATGCAATTACCCATTATAATACTGATACTTAATTGAGTTCTTTATAGTTTTTTATTTATAAACATTACTCCTTTGAAATGTTTTGTATGTAGATTCTAAGGAGTACACAAACACCTAAGAGAGAAACCCTCAGATAAGGTATAGACAAGGTGGCTTCATATATATTTAAAACATGGAGAAGTCATAATATTTGAGCACTTATTAACCTACTATATTTGATATTTTTTATTTTATATATTTAACTTTATGTATAGTTAACTTGAATTAACAAGTCAAAATCAACTTCAAGATAAATATATTGATTTACACTCCAATTATTTTCACCCATTCTGAGGTTTGTACATTCAAGGCATCTTTTATAAAATGCTAATATGATCAAATATATCATTCTTTATCTATTTATGCATTATCTTTGAAAAGTACACTTCTTTAGTGCTAGGTCCTAAAGCTATTAATTTACAATTTAAAAGGTTTAATGTTGGCATCCACACTTCAGTCTTTAATTTGTACACAAACATACAAGGATTAGGAATCTAAAATATATTACAGCAATAGTAGGTGAGGAGGAATGAATAAAAAATCCATTTTTATCTTTTGACAGTAATGACATCCAACATCATTTATGGGATAGTATAACTTTTCCCCACTGCTGTCATCTACCAAAAGTCCATGTGTATCCGTTTCTGCTTTGCAATCTTTATTGTATTCGTGCACAGATATTTTCACTACTGAAATTTATACGAAGTCAAAGTATCTTCTAGAATAGTTTCTCGACCTTATGTCACTTTTTAATGCATAGAATGCTTAATAAGTATCAATAAATATATAATATATATAAAGTATGTATATGGTCACATGGTACATATAATTATATTATCTATTTAAATATGTATATTTCCAATTGCTTTCCATTTCCAAGTTTTGCTAGTGTATATGAGGATTTTCGATTCTCAGTCCTGTTTCTAAGTGATGATAAATTACTGAGCAATTTTAAAATGTTCACATTGTCTTTGATTACCTTCAATTTTACTAAAATATTCCTTAGTGACAATTTTCCATATTTTTTTTTATTTGGCATTCTTTAAGCCTTATATATTTCTTTTTTTTTTTTTTTCCTTTGCTTGGGGTGGGGGAGTCTTCCGTAGAGACCGGAAACCAGCAAGACAAATTCTAAAAGAGTTGTACCACTAACCCCTTATATATTTAAGATAAATTTACCTGTATTATTTCTTTTAACATTTTACTTCACTATTATTTTTCTTTACATCATTGTTTCTTTTATGACCTGGTTATTGATCTTTCTACATCTTTCCTGTTTTTTTTTTTTTTTTTTTTTTTTGAGGGTCTCGCTTCCTCACCCTTGGTAAAGTGCCTTGGCGCCACAGCTCATAGTAGGTACTTGCTGTCGGGGATTAGGAGAATCAATCCACAGACCACAGATCAGTGGTAAGACAGGATTTATTTTATAGAAAAGAAAACAGAAAAAGCACCAGAGCTCCTGGCAGAGGGAAAGACCTAACTCAGAAAATCTCCTCTCTGCCTGAGTTCTTTGTCTAGGGGTATATATAGGCACATGAGTCCTTTGTAGTTACATTTGGCCAGGATTGGTAACAAATGAATGGATACCCTCCCTTCCAGTAGGGGCCAGGGGAATGAGCGCATTAATGATAGACACAGTCCCTTCCAGTAGGGGCCAGGGGAATGAGTGCATTAATGAATGGACACAGTCCCTTCCAGTAGGGGCTGGGGGAATGAGCGCATTAATTATGGACACAGTCCCTTAGCGGCAAGGTGAATGAGTGCATTGAATGGATACAGTCCCTTCCAGTAAGAGCAAGGGGAATGATTGCATTAATGAGTGGATACAGTCCAGTCATAAATTTTTCCAGGCCTAGGACATGAGGGGTCCTTGTTCAGCCCTAAATGGGGGACCCTGTATCACCCTTGGGCCTGTGAAATGCTCACAGGGGAGTAGGGATGCTAGAGGAGGGCTTTCTGGGTTCAAGGGTGTGTCTGGGGTTGGTGCTGGCAGCAGAGTGGGCTGTGCTGTTGTCTCCCTCAACCTACTAGGGACCCACAGGCTTTCGCCACACTCACTCTCTCCGCCTCCCGTGGTTTGGGGTACCAGCACCCCCAGTGGAGCCGCAGAAGTGCTGCCGGTCCTCCCGGGTGGCCGGTGCACCCACCCTGTTATCAATATGATTGTATTTATTTTTTAAATTTATTGACCTTTTTGGTCATCCTTTAGAAATAATTTAAATTTGCTCTCCCACCTCACAAATTATTCTTATGATACATTGGTTTTACTATTTATGTCAGTTTGTAAGCAAATTTCAACTATTCATTTTTACACGTAAATAATTTCATTTGTAAAACATTTTCTATATCTTTTTCATGCTGATAATGTATTTTCTTCATAATTTTATTATTGATATCTCTGATCTAACACTTTTACAACTAGTGGTATTTGTAATCAAGATTTTTCCATTTGCTTCTTGTTTTTTCTTGTCTTGTTTGATATTTTGTTTTGGTTTGCCTCTTCAGACATCTTTTATTTTAGTATGTGACTGCGTAGGGATAGAGAAATCCTAATCCATAGGAAAAAAAATAATGCATTTTTGTTTGCTAAACTGCCAAGAAAAACATTCCTTGAAGTCGGAATGTTGTCTCCATCTCCCCAGGGGGAAAAGGCTTGGCAGGTGAAGTCTGAACCACACCTGGGTGTTGGAAAGGGAACGTACATGGGAGTTAATGCCTGAACCTAGTCCATCACCCAATCGTTTCCTCAAGTTTTGAACTGATCAAGACTGCTAAGTAACTAATCTGGAATAGACGTTTTGTTAATTCTGCTGATTTATGCAAACAGAATGTAGACACTGTTTCTCCTAGGGAGATGGACTCTTTATCCTGATGCATCCTCCAGGAATTATTTCTAAATCTTCTTTGGGCTGATTCCACCACTTTCCAGAGCCAACCAGGCCCACACGTTCCCTACAGTGTGTTCTCACAATGCTTGCTGTTGTCATTTCCCAGTATCGCATACATATCATGTCTGAAAATTAAATTCATTTCAGGGGAACCTAGAACCTGGTTAATTTGCCATCTTGAAGAAACTTAAAATCTCAGCTTCGTATCATAATTATTAATAATCACCAACAGTATTATTTTATCAGGTTAGCATGCAAGATGTACTATAACAAAAATATTCTCCCAATATATATTCCCGTTTCTTGTCAGCAAAAGTTTTATAATTAGACTTCCAGAATTGTTGGGCCTTCTCGCGTGGGCAAGGCCTACTTGAGGCCTAGAGGAACTTCCTAAGCCTGAGTCGAGTTGGTGCTGTCCACGCACTTCCACATAGGAGTGACCCGGCAAGACCCGACCTGAAAGGGCCTCTACCTGGGTACAGGTGATGGGGTTAGATTTTATTGGCTTGAAGCCTGTCACCCCATTTTACATACCCCCTCCTTCCGCTCCCACCTCTTGCCCCCTAGCCGAAGTGTATAAAAATTGCAGCATGTTACAATAAAGTTGAGTTCCTGCTTCAACAGACTCCCGGCTCCGTGTGTCCCTGTTCGAGCCGCCGGCACTCGCCATCCCGCTCAGCCCCAGGGACGAAATCCGGCTGGCCCGATCTTCGGAGGACCCGGCACAGAATGACACTTTTTTTCTGTGTATGCGTTATATTATCTGGTACATCTTGATACAGGGAGGGTCGTACCGTGGCTCTGGCCATGCCGAGCCACCCAGGAGGATCTGCCTCGCCTTCTGCATGGCCACCACAGGAGTGTTGATGCAGCAGAATGTGTGGACGTGAGGGCTGGACAACCAAGTGCAGAGGAAGGGCGAGCGTGGTGGAAACCTGCAGGTCCCTAGATAGTTCACGGTACAGCCTGAGCTGCTACCTAAGCCAACCCCAGCATTACCCTTGGACCTAGAAAGTCCTCCTCTTGATACCAGAATCTCTCTCTCTTTCTCTTTCTCCCCCCAGGCTCTTTGTCTAGGGGTATATGTAGGTGCATGGGTTCTTTGTCTATGAGGCCAGGAAATGAATGGACACAGTCCTTTCTGCTGGGGCAAGGTGAATGAATGTATTATTGAATGAACAGAGTCTGTTTCAGACTGTTTCATGGTGCTCCTGATTACCTAGTTTGGCAACAAGAGAACAAAATACTGCCCCATTGTTAGAGGTAGATAAGTGAAATAAATGCAAATACACATTTAACAAAAAGAAACACAAAAAACAACAATTCCAAGCTTAAAAAAATGGGTCATAAAACAGAATTTATCACAGAAATACATTTTTAAAGAGGATTCCTTAGTGATATAAAGTAGCACCCTAGACTCATTTCTATACATTGAAAAGTCATTGAGGATCCCCAAACAACCCAGTGGAGAGGACCATAAGGTGAAGAACTGTGGTCTCCTGTAAATAGGAAGTAACTGCAGCCTGTAGCCAATGGCATTGAGGATCCCCAAACAACCCAGTGGAGAGGACCATAAGGTGAAGAACTGTGGTCTCCTGTAAATAGGAAGTAACTGCAGCCTGTAGCCAATGGCAACATGAGTGAATCTTCTTAAAAACAGTTTCTTCCTCCGAAGCCAAACCTTCAGGCAACTATAACCCTCATGGTACGGAGTTATACCATGAGGTTATATATAGTTGACTGTAAACTGAGATCTTGAGTTAGAACCATTCAGCTATTGCTGAATTCTTGACTCATAGAAAGTGGAAGGAATCAATATTTATCTTCTAAGCTGCTAACTTTTGGAGTAATTTATTATGCAACAATAATTAAATAAGACAGACTGAGGACTGAGAGGGTCATGCTGCTATAATAAAAATCTCTATGTGGAGTTATGTGGAGTGGCATTTGAACTGCAACATGATTGGATCTGGAAGAACTTCAAACCAGTGTGAGTGAAAGTTGAGAAGCTTTCAGTAAATGTTTTGTAATAATATATTGACATTTGGAAGGGCTGCTTCATAAAATAGTGGCTTAAAATACCAAATAAATAAATACAAACATATGTTCATAAAGAACAACGACTAAAAAAAACCCTAAAACATATAGATTAATATTCTGCTTGGAAATTCAGATACTTGAAGAGATTTGAAAGAAATCCCTAATTACAGGTAGAATCTGTGAGTTTCATCTCTGCCCCTTAACCTTGGACTTCCCAGGCTCCAGAACTATAAGAAATAAATATTAATATGTTGTCTATAAATTAAAATGTCTAAGGAATTCTGCTGTAGCAACTCAATATGATAACAATGAGAAATTTCTTTCTTCTGCTGCTGCTCATGCAATTCCAGGAATACTAAGCTACTAACACAAGAATGACCCAGCTCTTCCAAAGGTAACTATGTCCACTGGCTCTTTATCTTCACCCATCCCCCCTTTTTGGCACTTATGATGGATATGAGGACAGGGTGTGCCGGAGTAAATGTGCAAATTGTTCTTCTTGCTTGAACTCCATAATGTGCATATTTACTTGGAATTTGGAGGGAAAATAAAGAAAACCAGATTAAAGATACATTTTTCTAAGTAGTCTAGACACATATTGTAAATAATGAATGGATTTTTCAATGAATTCATTTTTATGAAAAAGATGGGAATAAATTGTTGACGATTTAGCGACAATTTAGCATGAATAAAGGGAAAAGTCTTTTTTGCATCCAAGCCACATTTCTCTCAAGTTCTGTCCATCCACTTCTGTACATTTTTACTGACTGTGATAAAGACACTGCATTTTTCTTTTTCTATCTAGGCATTCTTAAACTGTGTACCATCTTCTGTGTCTGATGACATTTCTGGGTAAATGTACCCATTGTTGTGGTGACTTTCTTGCCTTCTGTCAGTGACAAAACCTGGGCTTTCTGGTTTAATAGAATTTTTCTTTATGCAGTGTTATGGTACTTCTCCAACAGCATCAATCTGCATAGCTCAAGGAAACAGCTCTAAAGTAATAAGTCAGATATTTAGTATAGATGTGTTTTTGATAAGTGCCCCCCTTATTATTTTACTAAGAGGGGTAAGCATCAAGTCAAAAGGATGATTAAGTTTTATCAGCAGTTCTTAAACTTTTTTTTCACTTCTCATTAATACATTTCTGTTATCAAGGTATTTTACTTAAATACAAATATAAATTCCTCACCCTCTAAAACAATTTCTTAAAAACTGATTCTTTAAGAAGAGTCATCTTTTCTTTAGCAATGGTTGTGCCCAGAAATGTTTCTTTACCGTGAAATTTGATGTGATCCAGGGAATTAAGAAATCTAAGTGTTCAGCTTGATTAAACTGCTGACATATGTGTATCTTTGAATTCACCAACAAGCATTTCCTGCTGATGCTAGAGATGTGTGTGTGTGTGTGTGTCCCCTCAACTTGAGGTGGAGTATTTTGGTGACATTTCTCATCCTATTTAAATACATATTGCAAGTATGAAGAGAAGAAATCTTTTTAAACAGTGTTAAAAAATAACTTGTCCTGATTCACTTTTCTTGTCAAGGATATACATAAGAAAAAGGTAGGTAGTATTCTGATAGTAAATGTCTCGAGTTTATAAACAATTCGATTTTCTTTTATCCAAAATAGACATTCTTTGGAAGAAATTACATTTAGTTAACTTGTTTTTAGTAGATATTTGTCATTCATTTGACATTTGGTGGGGGGGAGCCACAGTATATATTAAAGTTTATTATTTTATTATATGCATTTGTAAGATATTTAGAAAACCCTTTCGGCTGGCTGAAAAAAAAAAGAAAGTACAGTATCTGTTTTCACAGACACCCACAAACCAGTGGATTCTGGAATATTCAATTGCAAGTGAGATAGAGAACTAGAAGAAAAAAAAAGGTGACAAATACATGTAATAAAAATGTAAATGAGCAGACATTTAAAAATAGGACATTAAATTGGAGATGTACAACTAAAATGACTGAGTTTCAGGCTCTTCAGTTTAGCTATTTGCATGGAAAAGTAATAGAGCATTAACAAACTCTTGTGCAATCTGGTGTAATTGCTGTACCAATGTAACCCTCATACACCATGGATATGCTTGTATACAAAATAGCTATGATACTGGCATAACAGAGAAATAAAACTTTAAAGCTGGATTTTATGTGGTGAGGAAGAGAAATCAAAGAAATTATGGAATTCAGGTAGGGTTTTTACTATCTTGCCTTCTTTGGGGAACTACCAGCTGGTATGCTCACACAAATAGATTAGTTGAAAAATACATTAACATGTACATATTATATCTGTACAGTGAAATTAATGACTTGTTCATCCACCATAAAGATAATTTTACAAAGGAAATACCGCGCCATGAAAGTTAGCATTTATGCAACCCAAATGTGCAGAATAAAATGACAGCTGCTTTCTCAAAATGGCCTTCCCTCCTGCTGACGTACTTATCTTTCAAAATGAAGAACAGTAATACAATTCCAGTCTTTTAAGGAGGACACAAATGGTATTGCTAAATTCATTCATCTTGTTCTAAGGAGTAAAGATTTTAGAGGTCTTTAAAATCTTAAAACAGAGATCATCTTTTTCATTGTGGTTTTGTGATACCAAATTTGTTCACTAAAGAGTTGTTAATGAAGTGGTAGATATACTACAAATGTTTAATTGGGAGACAAATTGGGGTAATTATGTACAGAGGATTTAATTTATGAGATAGCAAAATATACTGATACATTCACAAAATTGGGAAATATCACTGACTTCAGAGGAACTAGACCTGAATTACTAATCTATTTCACAACTAATTGAATCGGCCGTAGTGAGCCATGTCCAGGTCTGTGCTTTCAGTGTACAGCACGTCTCTAACAGGATGTTTAGAAGCCTTACAGCCTATTTATTAAGACTTTTGGAATGGTAAACAAGCTCATCTTTTGCTTCTTTATCAATGTTTTAAATACAAAGACAATAAGAGAGTAACACTGACATGATTTGGATAAAGCTCTGTACAGGGCTAAGTGATACTTCCATTAGCTTCAGAAAGCCAGCTCTTCTTCTGATTTGTACTCTTACCATTTCAGGACTCACATCAAACAAGCACAAATATTGTTTTTATAGACCTACATTTTCCTTTCTATTATGGAGAATGATGAAATTGCAATTCATCATGCATTTTGCCTCTTGTGAAAAGGAAATGGTACTCAAATGTAAGCAGATGAGTAATATGAAATGTATTTGATTATAGATTCAAGGAAAAAGCAAAGATTGCAATGTAAAAAATGATTACACACTGATGTGCTGTTTGTCTACAAATGTTCTAGGTTATGTTTAACATTCATACCTTCTGCTCTCTTTCTGCCCTTAATCTGATGAAGAATTGGGCACCCAGTGGGTGTGCATTTCTTGGGAGTATACACTGAATGAAGCAGGTATTTTAAATACTGCACATAGACTTAAGGAAACGATGTTTTAATGGAGTCTGAAAAGTTTCATTGCTGAACTATTATGGCAAACTGGCTTCTTGGAATATACTGAGACATGTTTCATTTCTGTTACACTTTATCTATTAAAAAAAGATTTTATAGAGCTTACAAAAATAAATCGTAGTCAATATGGTATAAAATAGTTACCAAAATTAGTAAAGAAAAAAATGGAAAATGGAGAAAATAAAAGCAGAAGTTTCTGGGCATGCAACAATATCCAATTTTAATGTATACTTTCTTAATAAAAGCATATGACAAAATTTGATCTGATCATTGTTAAGCAATCAAACAAAAAGTAAAAAATAATCTTCTTATTTACAAATTTATTGCAATGTATTTTCTCATGTGAAGAACAAATGAAAACACTAAAAAGCTTTTTTGATGTGAATGATTAGTTTCAAATAAGTGATGTCATGCAAATTGAAAGCACCATCCTGTTGGACCAGTGACCAAAAATGTGGAAGGGTTGTATATTTCAATCTGAAGATGGAATATCTATTAAAGGAATGTAATTCATATTTTGCAAAAGTTTTTATCTCTATCCTTCTCAACCCTTGCTCCATAGAAATGTTTTATAGTATTTAACAGTAGATAGTTCTAAGTTATATTCTCAGACAGTATGTTCATTATGGAAAAGTTTGTGTTAAGAGTTAAGGACTTAGGTCTACAGCAACTTAAATATGAAAGACATTTTTAAGTGGCAGATGGAGACAATGGAATGTTACTTGCGTAATTCGTTTTATAAATTACTCTAGTGACCTTAGAAATTTCTTGGCTGGCTGACTAGGAGATACAGCTCTGTTAACGTGACTTCTCCAAAATGAGTCCAGATGCATATAGGACTTCATGCTGCCTGCTGGTCTGTTATTCCATCAAGTAATTACACAGCTCAAGTGATGGAAAATTTAAGGCATTAGTAAAATGCTGTGTGATTTCAGGAGTTTTATTACATTTTATTGTGCAGTAGTTGTATGTTGTAATGAATATTTTATTTTTGTGTGTTAATTGTCATATTCATAATTTTTTGCTATTTAAGCTAAATCATTATAAGGACTGTTTTAGAAATTCCTACTAATCATAATTAGACATTAGAAAATTATCTGTTGAATATTGCCAGATATTTTTATAAAACATCTTATTTTATAATATTTTAATATGATTCCAACCTCACAGAAAAGTTGCAAGATTAGCATAAGAATCTCCTAAATACTATTTACCTAAATTTACTGTTTGTATTTTGTCCTACTTGTTTTATAATCCTCTCTTTCTTTTTCCTTTTATTTGTCTATATGTGAGCATATATATGTATATATAAATGTTAGTTTTTCTCTATTTGAGAATAAGTTAGTGCTATTATGACCCTTTACCCCGAAACATCTTAGTGTGATCAACCTATGAACAAGTATATTCTCTTAAATAACTACAATATTATTATTATCAAAATCAGAAAATATAAAATACTCATACAATCTCTATTCAATTTTTGAATTTCAAAACAATTTGTCAAAAAAATCACTTATATCAGTTTTTCCTTAGCCATAACCAAATATAACATATTTAGCTTTCAAGATTTGTTTAATGTCCTTCAATATTGTAGGAATACATTTTAAAACATTTAAAAGAGTATTAAGAGGCTATCACAAAGATTTTTGTATTTTCATATAAATTTGCTTATTTTCTATTATATGAAAATCTTACAAGGATTTTATTTTTTCTAAATGCATTGAGAAGAAAATTCCTCGAACCTTTCATTTGGTTAAGGAAGTTTGGCAAAAGCAATGGAGAAACCATAGAAGACTTAATTATTGCTCTTATCTCTGACGAGATTCAGATTCTAAGAATTGTTTCATACTTCAATGGTTAAACCTAGTTCAAGTCATCTCGGATACTTTGCCTCACTTATCCTTGAATCATACAGTATTAACCTAATTTAATATAAACATACCTATGTACACTGAGGCTACCAATTATGATAATAGCTTCAAGTGCAAACACTTAATGACTTGAAACTGGAATCAAAATCCAGAATATTAGAATCTCAGTTAAACCAAATTGGTGCAATATATAATATAAAATAACAAAGATAATGAAAAATGTAGATTAATTTCTAGAAATGGAGGATCATATCAGTTTTGAACATGAGAAATGATTGAGAGTTTAGACTTTGAGTGTAGATGTGTATATGTTTATATAAATACAAGTGCTCCTCAGAAGCAATAGCTTGGAATGTAATGCAGACATGCCTCAGTTACACACGTGCTAACATTAGTGGTCACATATCCTGGTCTCATCAGAAAGAAGTTCATTATCAATGACTGAGAATCATCTCTAACATCTACTGAGCAAACTATGTATGTGTTGGTGGAGATGTTACTCTACAAGATTAGGATAGTTTTCTTCCTTAAGTATGCAGGGTGTATTGGTGTTCTGTTTCTGCAGAACAAATTGCTACAGATTTAGTAGCTTCAAACAACACTTATTCATTAGGTCATAGCCCTGTAGCTAATCTGGATGGGATTAACTAAATTCTATTGAGGGTTTTACAACACTGAAATCAAAAGCCTCGACCAGCCTAAACTCTTATGTAGAGGCTCTGGAAAAGAATTCACTTTTCGATTTCTTCAGGTTAATTGAGAATCCAGCTTTGTGTAGTTGGAGATCTGAGGTTCCATTTTCCTTGTAAACTGGCAGCCAGGCATTGCTCTTTGCTGCTTTAAACTCCTCCATTCCTTTCCACATTATCCTATCTTCAAACCGGAAACTGTGTTTTCAATCTTTCTCACACTTTAAATCTTTCTGAATTTCCCTTTAGTACTAGTTGGCAAGAATATTCTGCTTCTCAATTGCTTATGCATTTATATTGGGTCACAATAATTATCCTCTCATAAGGTCAACTAATTAGTACATTTAATTACATTTCCCAACTCCCTGTGGCCTCTTAAATTAATACATTCATGAGCATGATATTTATTGCAGTGGCATTCCGAAAAATTATAATGAAAAAATTTTCATAGAGACCATGGTTTGAATTTGTCTTATCTCACAGAAAATGATAAAATATGCCCTAGACACATTTCAGTTTAGTATGATTTTAACACATCAGCACTACCACTTTCAGAATGAACCTGCATATTTGGGATGAGTCTTTTTTTGTTGTTGTTGTTGTTCAATAAACAATCTACATGAGTGAACTACGTTAATTGATGTTATTGACAAGCTCCACCTTATATAAAAATTCCCTCTCTGTTAAGTTTTCATCCGGAACTATGTTTTTTTCCTACTTTAATTATGTCTCTTAGTCCAATTGTTTTTGTTATCATTTTTAATATATGTTTTCATTTTGTTTTGTTTTCCCTTACCAGACATAAAATACTCATCAAACTTTGGAAATCATTCTAATGTATTTTCCCACTGTTGAGAATCTGCTCTCATGAATTCCATTATTATGTTTCAATATATTATTTCCAATACTGATGTCCATTTTGTTATGTAGTTTTCTACTTGTACTCTTCTACCTCACTTGCTTAAGCTCTGTTTTTCTTTTTCCCAGCAGGTTTCAGTTATAAAAACCACAATATAACCAGGCACCTAGACAGAAATTACAACATCATTGTTTTTTTTTTCTCCTTTTTTATTATATTTTTCTGTTGTCAATTCTAACTCAAATATATCTTCTGAATATGGAACTTTTTAACACTGATATTAGAAACTGCTTCATGAGTTCATTACCTCTAAACTTAAACTGCTCAGAAATTTTTTAGTTTGATTTTCTAGACTCCACTATATGTTATACTGACATTCCCAGGGATTGTTGTGGAAAATTTTAGTCCACTAACTCATATTTCAGAGTCGTTAGAATGTCAGTTTATTTTTTGATCACAAATAAATGAACACCTAAAGTATTACATACGAATGATAAAAGACAAATATAGTCTAGCAAGGGGAAGGGTGAAGAGGGAGAGGGGTGGGTGAGTGGGGAGGGTGATGGGTGGGAGGAGGAAGGGTATTTGGCGGGATCTCACCTCATGTGCGCAATGTCCCCCTCACCCTTGGAGAGGAGCTCTCCTACAAGTTGAACTTGACTGTGGAAGTGAGAACAATATAACCTTAAAATTTGTTCCCTCGTAATAATTTGAAATAAAAATGAATAAATAAAGCAAAAAACAAAATGGAACAAATATTGTAGAGGCTGAGGTAAGTTAGTAAACAAAAATGTTTTTAATGTACATGTTGTTCCTACATTGAAATTGTGTGCTTCAAAAGTACAGTCAACCCTCCATAGTTAATTACCTCCCTACGTTGACCACCTCCTTAAGTTGACCTAATTCTCATAGACTGAACATGAACCCCGTGTACCTGTCAGTACAGTAAGCCGAGGTCCTAATGCTGACCTTCTGTATTGATGTATTTGATACAATCAGCTGTATGCTCACCTACTATAGTGGTAGCCCAGAGTAACATCACATAAACACTGGCTGTGAAAAGCAAAGTATTAGCCAATCCTATTACTAATCTTCACCCAAAGAGAAAAAACATGGCACTCAGAAGATGTTAGTACTCCGTTGACATTGAACACGTTGACGTGAAGCACAACAATATAGCTGATACTGTTTGCAAACAATATCCAGCAGATCTTAAAGACAAAAGTCTTAGAATAGCAGTGATTAAAGAGACAATTGAAAAATGTGTTTACTACTTATTGGCATAAAACAATTTAACAAAATAACCATAATTATTACTGATAACATGCATCCAAACATAGCAGAATTTTAAGGATGTCTTACTTTGTTGTATACATATTTCAGAACATTTTGTTTACATACAGATTTGTCTTTGTACAGATTGAGCCAAAGTTATAAGTGTCCCCTTCAACCAGGTAGAGTGCACTATACCCAGTTAGGGAACACCTACTAATAACATGTTACATAAATATAACCCAAAGAAAGTTAAATGTTATGGGATACTTGGCAGGGCTTTCTGTATAGTTTTAATACACCAAATAAGCCTCATACAAAAGCTTTTCAGAAGTTTTGAATTCCTTTGCTCCTGATCCCCTCTCTAGCTTGGCAGTAGTCTTGAAGAAGCAGCCTGTGTTCCCAGTGGCCACTCTTGATTCCTGGTTCCAGCAGGAGCAGAGCAGACCTTATTCTCTGAAAGTTGTATCTCTATGTTTTGACCAGTTCTGGGACTTTCTAAAAGACAGAAGCAAGAAGCTTGCCTTTGTTTCGCCTAAGTCTGTCAAAATGGAAAAGTGGCTACTAAGCAGAAGCTTCTTCTCAAATACAGTTAAGGGAAATGAATTATATTCTGCTTTCTGGTGCAAAGGATTACTACTGAGGCAAACGACAGATACACTGAAAACCTGGGAGGGAAACTTGGATGAGAGATTCGTTGGAGAATCAGGGCATTGCAAAACACTGCTATATACTAAGAATTTATCAAACCACATACAGCCTGGGAAAGGATGCAGGCTTAGAGAAGACCCTAAACTTTTACTATGGTGGATCTTCATGCTCGGGGCACACAGGAAGGAAAAGTGGGTTTGTAATTGGCCAGGCTGAGGAATGCAATAGTGCTCCAGCACAGACATTTATTTATTTTGAAATATTTTTGTAGTCTCAGATGTACTTAGAAATCTCTGACAAAAACACCAGTTGACCACAAGCTATAGAAACATTTTGTAGACCACGTAAGACAGACAATATAGTCTTTAAGGGATCATAAAAGTCACTAAACAATGAAACAACTCCATTCCAGAGCAAAGAAGAACCACCGCAAGACCCTGAGCCAGGGAAGGATTCTGATTCCAGAGTTGGCGTATTATAATATTTTACAAGTTCTCTTATTCAGCAAAAATAAATCCAACATACATGAAGAAATGAGTGTTAGGTAGGTGGTTAGGAATGGCTCTTCTGGGAGAGAGGACAAACCAGACAAAGATTTTAAACTTGTCTGGTGCCTCATGCCTGTAATCCTAGCACTCTGGAAGGCTGAGGTGGGTGGATTGCCTGAGCTCACAGATTCAAGACCAGCCCAAGCCAGAGTGAGACCTTGCCTCTGGAAAAAAAAAAAAATTGTGGCAGGTGCCTGTAGCCCAGCTACTTGGGAGGCTGAGGTAGGAGAATCGCTTAAGCCCAAGAGTTCGAGATTGCTGTGAGCTGTGATGCCACTGCACTCTACTGAGGGCAACAAAGTGAGACTCTGTCTCAAACAAAACAAAACAAAAAAATAAATTGATTAAAATAAAAAACTTGTTTGCTTCTCAAAAGTTACACATAGAATTATCACATGACCCAATACTCTGCTCCTTGGTTATAAACCCAAAAGAGTAAAAACAAGAGAATTCTTATTAAGGCTTTAACCTTTTCCATCCCAGCTCCATGGTTGATGGGATTGGGATGATGAGAGCCTGTATGGCCTCACAGAGTCAAGGACCTAGCCACTGTAACAAGAACAACAGGACTATAAGAATTTAAAAAGAAGGGTGGCGCCTGTGGCTCAGTGAGCAGGGCGCCGGCCCCATATACCGAGGGTGGCAGGTTCAAACCCAGCCCCGGCCAAACTGCAACAAAAAAATAGCCGGGCGTTGTGGCGGGTGCCTGTGGTCCCAGCTACTCGGGAGGCTGAGGCAAGAGAATCGCCGAAGCCCAGGAGTTGGAGGTTGCTGTGAGCTGTGTGATGCCACAGCACTCTACCGAGGGCGATAAGGTGTGACTCTGTCTCTACAAAAAAAAAAAAAAAAAAAAGAATTTAAAAAGAAGACTTAAAATTGTCCCTCTTCATAGATTGTATGACTGGACACTGCATAATCTAAATGAATCTAAAGACAAATGTTAAGAATCCATAGCTAATTTTCTAGGGTTTCTGGAACAATGCCTACATTAAAAATGAACATTTGTAAATATACAATGGGCTAAAATATTAAAATGGAAAAAAGGAATATTTTTAAGTGAAAGGTAAGGAAAATAATATATCAAAATTATTGAATTAAGCTGAAGCAGTGTTTATAGGGAATTCATAACTATAAATGCTATATTGTTTTGAAAGCATAAGCTAAAATTAATGACAAGCTTTCACAATAAGAAACTAAACAAAGAATAGCAAAACATGATAATAAAAAGGGCAAGAAAAAGTAATAAAGAGAAAAAAGATAAATTGAATACCGTTTGAAAAGATACGTTTACAGTAGCATCAAAAATATACTGAGGAACACATCTAATATGTACCAGGGAAAAAATTCAGAACTTTGTGGTAACAATTATAAAACACCATTGAATTTAAGATTACCCAGATAAGTAGAATATATTTCACACAAATAGACCCCACAACTCAATATTTTAATAATGGAAGTTATCTAGAAATTTGAATAAACAAAATACTATAAAATCTTCACTTTGTGTGTGTGTTTATGTATGCATAGATTGACAAGCTGATTCTTGAATTTATATAGTATTTAAAATGGCAAAAATCGGGTGGCGCCTGTAGCTCAAGGAGTAGGACACCGGTCCTATATGCCGGAGGTGGCGGATTCAAACCCAGCCCTGGCCAAAAAAAAAAGATGTTAAAATGGCAAAAATCATCATGATAATCTCAAGGAAAACAAGACAGAAGGGCTCACAATATCAAATATCAAACTAAGTTATGGAACAGAACCGAAGAGTCATCCATCGATCCATGTATATGTGATTATTTGATTTATAACAAAAGCGGAACTGTATGATTTGTGATGGTGTGGAAAATATGATCTTTATAGCAAATTGTGTTGTGTTCATTGGACACAGAAGTAGACAAGTAAATTTCTGCTTCTTCAACAATTCTACTCCTGGCATATATAAAATAGAAATGAAAGTATATTTATGTAGCCACAGCACACACACGTATAAAACATCATATAAATGAATTTATTGAAGGTTTGTTTGTAATATCCTAAGAAAATTAAGCTACTCATGCCTAATTACAGTAAATAGAGTTTTATTTACAAATGTGACAAAAAACATTAATGAAAATAACCTGCAATCACATGGAGCAATGGGAGTGACTCCAATAAGAATACTATTGAGGAAACAAAACCCAAACGTGAGACCACTGTCCCTGGGATTCTATTGATACCAAGTACCAAGCTACGCAGAATTAGTCTGGGCTGTGAGAGGGAAGGACATGGTCATCCTCGTCAGGTAGCAGGTGGAAGGGTCTGCAAATGAACTTCTTATTGTAGGGTATGATCTCGATCTCTTGACCTTGGTGCCAGTTTCCCAGTTGTGTTCATAGTGCTAAAATTCATCAGGTAGTACATCGTGAAATGTGCGGTTTCTTGTATATATATATCATACTTCCATAAAAGTTCATAAAAATAAAAATTATTTGTCAAATGTGCTGTAAAATGGGTTTCTCTCTACTATCAAGAAACCAAGGCGTATTGAGTGTCACTCTCTATCTTAAAAAAAACTCAATTTGAAAAATTATATCTAATAATATGTATTATATAAAATAATATGTAATATGTAATGTTATATTAGTTTTTGTATTACTTTTACCAGAGGTTCTCGACTGGGGATATTTTGTCCCTAGGGGATATGTGGTCATGTTGAAAGTAATTTTTTGATTTAGTTATCATGGGGGAGGGGATACTCTTAGGTACTGAGTAGAAGCCAGAGTTGTAGTTCAATATCCTTCTATGAACAGAACAGCCCCTACCAAAAAAAGCATTATTTGACCTAAAATGTCAGTGACACTAAGATTCAGCGACCCCTACTTAAATGATATCCTAATGGCATATTCAGTAAAACAATGACGCTTTATTTAGCTAAATCTATTGCTTATGGTAATTCCCAGGATGCTATCCTGTAATACCCCCTGAATATCACATGCTTTTTGCCATATGCTTCTTGACAAAATCTTGCTTGGCCTAAGCTTTTAATTCCCTCATCATTAATTAACCTTCATGACTGAAAGTTAATCACAGATATGCATTAATACCATGCGTTTTTCTCTTTTCTCTAAACTGACCTTGTCTGCGGAAGCTTATCCTTTTCTTGGGCCCCAGTGAAAGTTAGATTAATGAGCAAATAAAGCAAAATTTTCGTCTAAACAAGATAAATAGACTTCAAAGTTTTTTCCAGCTACAATCACCTAAACGACCTAGATATTCTCAGACTCTTTTCAGTTTTACTATTCTATTTCCATCTGTATGAGAGGGAAAAACAAGTCTGATGCAAGGTTTTCCTGAATCAATTGAAGTCGTTCCCTTTGAAGTTCACAAGAAGTACATTTGTACTAGAAATTTAAATTGTCTGAAGATATTACCACAAAAAAGGTAAGAAAGCTACATCCTAGTCAAAACTACACACTTCCTCTTTCAGTTATTATTAAGAAAACTTTTTTTGGTCACAAAGCTTATTTGTTTTTTGCTTTTTTAAAGTTTCATCCACCATCACAGTTTCTTTGATTCTCCTCATGTGGCCTCCTAAAACTACCTAAGATGTTAGGAGCTGTGGTGATTTTTAGTGCTATTTGCTATATACAAACACAGATAGCTGTAATTCCTACAAACTGTTTTCCTTTTCTCTACAATATGAATTCCTGAAGATGATTTTATTAAAGGAGGAGCAATCTAATCTGAATGAAAGTACAACTTTACCATTTGTTATGGAAGTATTCCACACTTCAATCATAAACTTTCTTATAAAAGTCAGTAAATGATGTGCTATTTTGTTTGGAGAATAGACAGGTAGTTTATAAGACAGATGACATCAGCAAAAGGATTATGGAGAGACGGGGAGCAGATGTCCATTTCTCCAAAAGAGTCATCACTTCCAGCTGGAACCAGGAAGCAGTGGTGAGATTGGCATGTAAGCGATGTGCCTTAAACAGTGATCTCAAGATGGTGCAGGCCATTGTCCTGAAATGGTATTATTTAGATCATCCTTTCATTTTTCTGGTACAATTAATTTTGGTCACATTTATGGTCTGTGCTAAATGGTTTGCAAAGACAGTTGCAGTTGATAGGCACCAGGCACTGTTGGAAGCACCAGGCACTTATGGTGCTTATAAGGCAGAGTAAGTCTATTCTGGCTGAAACTGAGAGCTTGGGAAGAGCTTGGGAAACCACTATAGCAGATGACAGTGTGGGGAGCTACCTGCCCTGGAAGATGCAGTTAATGAGCCTGGCGGAGGCAGTTGAGATGATGAACAAGTGCTGGTGTGACCACCAGTTCTCCCAACATGACCTCCAGCAAAAATTCCAGTTTGTCACTCAGCCTAGACACACTTCATTGAATCAGATATGAGGTCACAGAATCCTCCTTAAAGATCCACTACTAATCATGAGCACTTATGGGAGTAATTCACTAACCAAATGGAGATTCTGGGGCTGGTAGGTGAATCACTCGCAACATTTTACCTACAATTAGATGCCCTAGCAGGGTACCTGGAAGAAACATAAACAAAACTAATTGGCTGACAGCAATACCTCACAGCCAAATGTTCTTAGTCTAACTCAATTAATTTCCTTCAAATGTGCACGAATCATCTTTAGAGCCAGCTGGAGGAATTGAAGGCATTTGGCACAAGATAAGAAAGCAGAAAAAAAAAATTGTTGCAAGAGGAAATCAGTCCATAACTTCTCGTGTTTTTGCTATGTCTCTGTGGGCTAATAAACATTGCCCTATTCATATGTCTCCTTATAGAAGAAGGGCAAACATCTCTGTAAAGGAGACTATTTGCGGAGATCATCAGGATGTTGATTAAAAAGCTTAAGTGGAAGACTTGGAAGAATCTATAACCAGAAAAATATCAAAATTTTTATTCCCCGACTTGTTTGATCAATGATACAACTGTGGTCAGGGAGAGAGCCAGATTTTCTCTCCGAAAGAATCACCCCAGGGTACACTTTCTGCTCATAGAAAGGTAGGCAGTGGCAAGAATGGTGATGACAACAGCAAATTCCTGGACATTGGGAAATAATTTTTTGTTCTTAGATGAATCCACAGACAAGAATACTGATGTGCTCACATTGCTCACAAAGCGACATTGAATTCCCTTATCTTTTTCCAGGAAGAAAAATAGTTCAGAAAATTTTATTTTACCATAAATTGCCCTACACTTTGAAAATCCATCATTAAACCTAATTATTTTTATTTCTTATTCCTTTAGAGTTTATAAGAGGTAGAGACAATGTCTTCTCATTCTCATCTTCAATGGGCTGATTTTCTGGACCCAAATAATAGGAAACACCTAATCACCTAAGCACTTTGCTAATGTAAACTACATTTTCTATCCAGGGGCGAATGAGCATTTATTCATTGCATCCTACCCTGTGTAGAAGCCACAACTATTTATTTATTTACAGAATAGTGCCCTATTTATTTACAGAAGCCACTCTACTAAGTACGCCTATGTGAGGCAGCATCTGTCTGTGTGATGTACCTTTAGTCGTAAAAAAATAGTGAATATCTTCGGAAAAGAATAAACTATGTAATGATATAGCACTTGCTCTGAGAACGATAAGTCACTGAGGATATAAACCAATGCTAAGACCTGCATGATTTTTCCTTCTCTCTCACTTAGCATCTTTGTTTCTTTAGACAAGTTTACAATTTTGTTCGGTTATTTCACACAAGCAATTTATCTTCCTTCTTTGTTAAAAAAGGACTTGATCTCATTAGCTGACCTAATTACCACTATCCCACAAGATGAATCAACTTATTACAGATCACCGGGTGGTTTCCTAGACTCCATGGTTTATTTGTTCATCTGTGTCCCATCAGTAACCAATTCAAGCTGTTTCTTGGGACTTTGTCATATTGGGGAAATGAACTTTTATGAGAAAAAGGACTTTCAATATTGTAAACTTCACCTAGAATATGTTCAATCCACTAGGGAAGTAAAGAAACATTCTATTCCAAATGTAGCTGATCTTTTTTTCTTAAAAATTTGTGTTGTGGCTCACGCCTATAATCCCAGCATTGTGGGAGGCTAAGGAGGGAGAATTGCTTGAGCTCAGGAGTTTGAGACTTGCCTGAGCAAGAGTGAGACCCCAACTCCTAAAAAAATGGAAAAACCCAGCCGTGCACCAAGGTGAGCACCTGTAATCCCAGTGGCTTCCAGAAGCTGAGGCAGCAGGATGCCCACAGCCCAAGTCATAGCAGTGAGCTATGACGCCATTGCACTCTGCTCAGGGGCATAGGGTGGTGCTCTGTCTCAACAACAAAAACAACAACAAAAGCAAAATTTTGTAATACAAATAGCCACAGCTGATTTTTTCCTCCCAAGTAGAGTTCACCAACCCAGGTCTAAGTATGAAATCAGCTTATATATTTTTTTATCAATTCATTTAATAGAAGTTTTCATATGCAAGGGATATAAGCTGGTAATGTCCTTCATAAGTTTAATTACTATATAATTGCTCCAGTGGAAAAGTCAAGTGTTTGCCTTGAGTTCTCGTAGGGTAGAACTAACTTCCCTAGGTTTCTACTTCTTCTAGATGTTCTTTATTATATAAAGCAGGATGAGACCTTAGCGTCAAGGAAGGCTGGGGAATGTAATATTTAATCTGGATAAATTCATGCCATCTAAAACTCCATCTTTATGTAAATTTAGTAAGAGGATGTAAAGGATATTGAAGAATAACAATCGGTCTGACGCAGAATCAAGATTACATGAATAATTATTAGTAGTACTTTCTATAGTAATACGAATATATGTAACATTCATATTAATTTTTCAATTTTTTTTGTTGCTGTTTAGCAGGCCTAGGCTGGGTTCGAAGCCATCACCTCTGGTGCACAGGGTTGGCACTCTAATTATTGAGCTATAGGCACTGAGCCAAATTCTTCAATGTTCTGTTAATTGAATAAAACTATATTTTAGACTCTGTGAAAGGTGAAAAAATTGTAAGCAGCTTTTCAAGCTATTGCACCTGGAAATTCTTTTTCACTGGCAACATGGATGGACCATGTTAAAAATGGTTCTCTGGTTAAAAAAAAAAGTTACAGAAGTTTCTGATTCTACAATGGTAATGTAGTAGTGAGTGGGCTTTTCTCTCGACTACCAAAAAAAAAAAAAAAAGGCAGATGTATAGCCCTGAGATCTTCACCAGCAGCAGCTCAGAGTTCAAGCATGAGCATGAAACAGTTCCTAGCGCTGCACGGGAGTAGATGCACCCAGAGCAAATAGTAGGACCAGAATTCTACTCCTGGGCTTTCAGGCAGGCATGAAAAAGAAAATCTCCCCTAAACTCATGGTTCTACATGGGAAAAAGCTAAAGTGAGACAATAAGTTTCCTCACTTTCTTTTTCTCCAGCAGGAGACCTGTCCTTGCCCTAACCCCGCGGTACCACAGTGACTGCCTAAAGGAAAACATATCCCTGACCACAGGTAGAGACAGAAGGGGAAGGCGGGACTAGCTCCCCAACCAGAAACTCTGCAACTAGACAAAGGAAATGCCAAAGAAGAATAGCTTTAGGAGGTATGCTGTTTGCCAGATTCCCCAGGCTCAAACTCCTTCCTGGCCTTAGCACACTGCCAAGATAATCCCTTGGGACCTGGCCTATTTGGGACAGGCAGTGCAGTGACCATTTGCTAAAGTCAAGGCAAACTGGGGCTTAAGATGCCAACTAAAGCTGAAAGGAGGCAGTGACCCGGCAGTGAAGATTTGCTAACCATATATATTCAATAAAAAGCAGAAAAAAGTTGGACAGAGAAAACTAGAATAAACACCTAACCTTTCAATGAAAAGACAGAGATATATATGTGCAAAAAACAAAACTAGACAAAAAATCCTGACATCCCGAATTCAAAATCTAGTGACTCACTCTAACGAGATGGCAATTTGTGAGTTCTCTGACCTAGAATTGAGAACAGTTTTAAAGAAACGCAGGATAACACAATTAGATATGCAGAAATGTATCAGATAAATTGAACAAAGATATTGAAATAATAATAACAAAGAAATCTTGACACTGAGAAGTACATTTGCTGAACTAACAAACGCAGGCATCCTCAAACTTTTTAAACAGGGGGCCAATTCACTATCCCTCAGACCGTTGGAGGTCTGGACTATACTTTAAAAACAAACAAAAAAAAAAACTATGAACAAATTCCTATGCACACTGCACATACCTTATTTTGAAGTAAAAAAAACAAAACGGGAACAAATACAATCACACCGCCTCATGTGGCCCATGGGCCGCAGTTTGAGGACCCCTTAGAGGCTCCCAACAACAGACTAAAACAATGAGGGGAAAGAATTCATGAACTCAAAAAGAGCTATTTGAAAATACATGGTCAGAGGAGAAAAAAGAAGAAAAAATGAAAAGGAAGAAAGACCATGTACAACATATAGAAAATTAACTCCAAGGACCAAATCTAACAATTATTGCTACCCAAATGCAAGCTGAGCAACAGCAAGGGGCAAAAAGATCTGCAAATAATAATAATAGTAATAATAAGTTTCCCCAAACTTGAAAAAGATATAAATATCCATGTACAGGAAGTTATTAGAACACCAAACAGATTCAATCTGAATAAGACTACCCCAAGGCATTTAATAATGAGACTCTCAAAGATGAAGGACAAAGGAAGGATCCTAAAAGCGGCAACAGATTAAAAAGCAAATAACACAAAAAGGAGCTACAATTCAGCTCCTGTTCATCTGGCCACAGACTTCTCACAGAAACTATACAGGCCAGGAGGGAGTAAAATGACGTTTTCAAAGTGCTCAAAGAAAAAAAAAATTGCCACCCAAGAATATTGTATCCAGCAAAATTGCCATTCAAATTTGAAAGACATGTAAAGTCTTTCAGAGACAAAAACAAAAACAAGCTGAGGGAATTCACCATCACCTGATTAGAATTTGAGTAAAGGCTAAAGAGATTTCTTCTGTCTGAAAGAAAAAAACACTAATGGCAAAAGAAAAACATTTGAGGTATTTATCTCCCTGACAGTACTAAGTACACAGACCAAGCCAGAACAGCCTTACTCTATTTGTAGTGTACAGCACACTCATGTGTCTAGTACAAACCCTAAAGACAAATCTGTAGGAAAAATAGCTATAGTAACCTGTTGAGATACAGGTAAGCTTAAAAATATGTATATTCACACACTGAAACTAATAATGTACGGGGGAGTGGTGTTAAACTATAAATTTCTCGTGTGTGTGACTTTGTTTTTATTCTTTTGTGCGTGTCATAAGTTATCATCTCTTTAAAATAACTTGAGGTAACTATGACATGAATGTTCTTTTGCCAGCTTCCTGGTAACCACAGCACAAAAACCATCCTATCATAAACCAATTTTTGTTCACTAAAGATAAAAAGCAGAATATTAAATCACTATCACAGAGAAACACGTAGCCACACAGGAAGGCAAGAAGAAAGAAACAGAAAAGTCACAAATCAATCAGAAAACAAGGTGCAAAACAACAACGGGATGTTTTTCTTCATTAGTAGTAACACTAAATGTAAATTATCTTCCCTCCCTAATTGGAAAGCTTATAGTGGCTGGATGGATAAAAAAAATAAGACCCAGCTACAAGAAACTCACTTCGTAATTATTACTGTAGCATAGTTGATTTTTAACATTTTTAACTCAATTAAATTTCCAAATTAGAAGTTTCTCACAATTATAAAGAATCAGTAAAAGGTATTAAAACAATTTCAGAAAGTCGAATATATTTTTTTCCTATTTTACATAAAGGTGGCTGATACATACGTAATGTTTTGTACATATTTTGTAAAATATATATATATATTTTTTTGTAGAGACAGAGTCTCACTTTATGGCCCTCAGTAGAGTGCCATGGCATCACACAGCTCACAGCAACCTCCAACTCCTGGGATTAAGCTATTCTCTTGCCTCAGCCTCCCAAGTAGCTAGGACTACAGGTGCCCGCCACAACGCCCAGCTATTTTTTGGTGGCAGTTAAGCAGGGGCCGGGTTTGAACCCACGGCCCTCGGTATATGGGGCCGGTGCCTTACCAACTGAGCCACAGGCGCTGCCCATTTTTGTAAAATTTTTTAAAGAATATTTGTGTATATCTATTTATAAGGGTAGATTTAGATACAATTTCCCATTTTCCCTATGTATGTGACTTTATTGGGTGACTTTTGGGATTTGCTGTATTTTTCCAAATGTGTGGCTTCACACTGTTAATATATGTTACAATGAATAATATTAGACATTGTTAATAATATAAATTACCAAGTTTCTAAATTAGTTAGCTTTTAATATGCATTCTATATGTCCAATACTAAATATTTTCTTATTTATTTGAGAGTTGTAAACAAAATTTTAAAGTCAAAATAAGAAGAAAAAGAATTTTTAGGGTTGACATAAATAACTGCATAAATTACTAAAAATAATCCCATAAACTGAAATGACAATTTATGCTAAACGCCAATCATTTCTGACTCTAAAAGTGATTGTGAACATCGGTATGACTTGTAGTCTGTTATTAAAGGCATTAAAATGAAAATAAAATAAATCAATTTCTTTCTTTCATCTGTAAAATCTAGAGTTGTTGTAATACGTTCTCTAGGAACAAAGGTAAATCTAGCTTTTCTGTTAATTGTTTTTGCACCATTGTCTTTACAAGTTTTCATATTTTATATGTTCAATATTTTAATTGAAGTACCTATATTCTTGAACTATTTGCAAAGAAAACCCCAAAAGTAATTTTAAATGCATTCTGCACCCCTCTCCCATAAGAGAAAATGTAAATTACATTACTAAAGTGATCATTATTACACTCTAGAGTACTATTTTTTAAAAGGTAGGAGCATAAGATAATTTATAAATTGATAGAGGCACAGGAAGGCCAGAAAACATTCATGAGGAAAAAAAAAAAAAGAACACAATAAAAAATAAGAACAAAATAAAGCAGTAGCAAATATTAATCCTCATGCAAAAATATAAACATGAAGAAATTATTATAAAATATCAGATTTCTATGAATATAAATGAATATATGTTGCCTATTAAAGTAGTAGGTATGTTTGAAATGCAAATACGTCCTATTAGCAGGTGCCAGGGTTGATATTCAGACTTAGTCCCACTGGCCCCAAGCAGAAGCTTCTTGCCCTATAATGCACTGACTGGACAGTCTAGTCATCTCACGGGAGACCTGAAACAAAAAGACAGGGTGTCTCCTTGTTCAGCCTCAGCTGGGAGTGAGCATGTCAAAGACTCAAATATTCTGCCACTCCAAGCATATCTGTAAATGAGCACAAACAGTGCCATGAGTATTCATTATGAGTCTACAGGTAAATTTGTACACGTAGAAAAAAACTGAAATACAGAATCTATGAATAAACATGGATGAACAGAATTTCATAGTTATCAAACAGAAATTAAAAAGTAGGAAACATGAATGTATTTGCAGTTAACTCCAAAGTCACAATATATTGCTAGAAAAACCCAGAAAAATACTGAAAGTTTACAAATTTGCAGGATGTTAGAAAATTAGATATAAAAAAAGAGACTCTGTCTTAAAAAATAATAAATAAATAAAAAGGAGAACCTGGAAGCAACATAGGTTCTCCAATTGTCTTAACAAGTCACCAGCTTGTAAACCTTCAAAGAACTGAATTCTGCCAAAAAGTTTGAGACCTTACAGTAAGACCCTGAGCCTAAAGTGTTGCCTCAGCCCCAGCAGACACATTAAATATAGCCCTGAGATCTAGAGTGCAGGACCACCAAACTTGTGACAGAACACATACTTGTTGATTTTAGCCATTAAGTTTGTGGTGATCTGTGACACAGCAAGAAAACACTAACGCATGGATGTCTTCCAGTGGAGAAATTTCCCTGAAGTGCTGTGATGTAGTTTGCTTTTAACAGGTTATGTGGCATAGGGCAAGAGATTTAACTTCTCCATGCCTAAAACAGTGTGTTTATACTAAAAGTATCTACGCCCCTTAAAGTTTTAAAAATTTATCCTCTGCTCTAAGAGTTAACAAAGAGAGAAAACCAAAGAGAGAGAGAGAGAACTATTACCAAATTTAAGGCAGGCAAGCACTTTCCAAGTATTGATTGGTAGATTAATTAATTAATGGGAATAATAATTGAATTAATTAAGAGAGTAGTCAATTAATTTTCTTGTTCTGCACTTTGATAAATATTTCTTTGATAGTCACCACACAAGCTAGATAATAAATATACACTGATAAAGTCACTCCCCTCTTTATTGGGATTACTTAACAGTGATAATACCACGTACACCACATGAAAACTAAGCTGAAACACAGGGAAATGAAGAAGGGTTTCCTGATGAAATGAGAGCTAAATTTTCACTGAGTGTTTGGATGAAGTTTACAAAGTCAAAGTCAGAGGCACTGGGAAGTAGGAGGCATGTTTCAGGCCACAAGAAGAGGCTGTGCAGAGTCAGAAAGTTGTGAATGATCTGGTAGTATTAAGAAATCTCCACTATTTCCTCTGCTTTAATCAAACGGCCCAAGTAAAACAATGCTTACATGTGAGACAGGAAAAAGTAGCTAAAAGTAGATTATAAAGGGCCTGATTAATTATTCTAAGAAGTTTGTGTGTTACCGTAACCAATAGTACTGCTTTTAGATGTGTTCTTAATCAGATCAGGCTCCTATACCAAAGAACCATGGACTGGATAGCTGATAAACAGCAGAAATGGATTTCTTACAGTTCTAGAGGCTGAAAGTCCAAGATGAGTTTGGCATAATCGTCAAGTTCTGGGGAGTGCCCTCTTTTGGATTGGAGACTGAAAACTTCTCATTGTATCCTTTTTTTTTTTGTAGAGATGTAGAGACAGAGTCTCACTTTATGGCCCTCTGTAGAGTGCCATGGCCTCACACAGCTCACAGCAACCTCCAACTCCTGGGCTTAAGCCATTCTCCTGCCTCAGCCTCCCGAGTAGCTGGGACTACAGGCGCCTGCCACAATGTCCGGCTATTTTTTGGTTGCAGTTTGGCCGGGGCCAGGTTTGAACCCGCCACCCTCGGTATATGGGGCTGGCGCCTTACCGACTGAGCCACAGGCGCCACCCCTTCTCATTGTATCCTTACATGGAACGGTGGAGGAGTCATGGGACAGAGAAAAAGAAAGCTCTCTTGCCTCCTCATAAGAGCAGTAATCCCATTCATGAGGGATTACTCATGACCTAATCACCTCCCAGTCACTGACCAGATAATTTAAACATACGAATCTTTGTGGGAAAAAACATTCAATCCATAACAGAAGTCATTCTGTCATTGGTTATTGTTTATTTTTTGATTTAAAAAGTTTGAACTCATAACATTAGCAGGAGTTATTAGTGTATTAACATAACACTATATAACGTAATAAATATAACATAAACATATTATAAAAATACCTGTATATGCCTATGTAATGATAGATTACTAAAAAACAGATATGAACCTAATTTAATAATCTAGACATAAAGAGATATGTCTTGGAATGAAATCAGTGACAGTGGAAATGGGGACAAAATAATTGCGTTAAATAAATATTTAAAAACATATACAGACATTGGCAACAAATTTGTTAGCTGAAGAATAATCAAGACAGAAAATAAAAAGACTTAACTTACTCCAATTTATTTAACCCTGGGGTTAGAAAAATGTAAACAGATTTTAAAAGAAATGATTTGTTCAGAATATGTTGAATTTGAAGTACATTTGGAACATTTAACTGTTTTACAAGTCTTAAATGGAGTTAAAAAAAATTTGTCAAGAATTTATTTAGTGGTTTCCATGAAGGTGCTTAAGATTGAACCACTCGGAATCTTTAGCAATGCTAGGATTCTTAGAGCAGAAATCTGGAACTTTTGATTTCAATAAAGACAAGTAGAAGAACTTGGAGCTCTATGTTCATGATATTCTTATAGTTTGGCTTCTCATTTAATGCCTGCATATTAAAGTATCTAATTCAATCTAAAATACATAGGTTAAGAAGGGCCACATGCATTATTTTGTGAATTAGGAATAAGACTTTTTAAAATCTTCATACACACCCTAGTATATATATTTTGATGAGATAATGGGGGAAATGTGGCTTCAATATCTTGAGTAAACTAGAAAGTAAACAGATACAATGGAACTGATGGTAGCAAAATTAATTTACGATAACGCTGTTAGACCAGGAATGTTTGCTTATGTATTGCTATGTAATAAACTACCCCAAAGCCTAGTAGTTTATACAACAATTTAATATTAATCTTGTTCAGTAGATAGCTAGATAAGAGTAGGGTAGATGATGGATGTGGTTAGGCTGTTTTGGACTGGTCTGGGTCAGGCTGACATGGGTTATTATGAGAATGAGGCTGATGGAGACCTTGCAGGTGCATTGTTTTTGAGACCTTACTGGTGAGTTGTTTTTGAGACCTTGCAAGTGGGCTGTTTTGAGAAACAAGTTAATCAATACCCTGGGAGAATTTCAAGAAGCAGCAGCAGCAGCTGATACTCCTCAGAGTTGTGCATCAAACTCAAGGGACTGTGGTTTCCAAGGTGCCTGCAGTCACTGGAATGGGGCCTGACTTGCTGGGCAGGTCATTAAAAAGTACTTTATTTTTCTTGCTAGAACCTTACTTACTTGTTTTCTTCAATTATTTGAGTGACTACGTTGAGCCACCTTGCTGTTCTAACATTTTGGAAAGCCAGTCAGGAGGAGGTAAGTTTCCCTGAGCCACTTTCACTCCTAACTTTTTCTTCTTTTACACTGAGGAGGTGCAGATGGGTGTGTGGGAGAGAGTGCCAGGGAGTCATCTGTTTTCTGTTTTACTTAGACAGAGGTCATAGTGAAAGAATGAATCTTTTATTGGGCCCACTGTGTCTGGGCACATTCTTGGGAGATGGCTTGTTTTGATTTGCATTGTATTCCAGGACTTGATCTCTTCTTTTCCATGTTTACTAGAAGGGCGTCAGAAGAGTAGGGCTGGACATTGTCTTGTGGAGCCAAAGAGATTCATGTGCTTTTTTGATGAGGGTTATTCATGTGCTTTCGATGAGAGGTCAAGCCTCTTATCAAGCTTTTCACAGATGCCTACTTGATTAGTATGTAAGACAGTGAAATTGACAATGTGGGAGCCCATCTCTCAGATGAGTGGGAGATGAACCAAGGGAGACCTATATCAGACAAATCAGTCCTTCAACCTTGCCTTCTCCTCCTTAACCTATTATATCCCTTAACAATCCCATCCATCACCTCCTCCTCTCTCTCTTTGTTCCTTTCTTCAGCACTTGTCCTTCACCCAGAAAGTGTGCCATATACCCCGATGTTATACCCGATAAGTGAGAACTTACTGAACTGAGCCTTCTTCCTCCCTCCCCCTTATCAACTTTGTGTTTTTCTCTCACGTGGGGCTGCAATTATTGATCTACTATTTTCAGATTAGTACTGGGTCCATAAGATGTTTGCTTTTTCATTCTTAAGATACTTTACTTAGGAGAATGTAAAGTACACATCCAATTTAAATCCATCCAGGTAAGTACAAAAGATGCAAATTATCCATCTTTTTTACGATTGAATAGCATTCCATGGTATACATACACCACAGTTTATTAATCTATTTATGGATTGATGGGCACTTGAGTTATTTCCACATCATGGCAACTATGAATTGAACTGCTATAAACATCTGTGTGCAAATGATTTTTTATTCTGATAGATATCTTGTAATGGGATGTGGGATCAAATGGGAGATCTACTTTTATTATTTCCGTAATTCTTTCCAAATAGGCTGTACCTGTTTGCAACCCTACCAGCATTATTACATCAGTGTAACCCTCTCTCCACATCCATGGCAGCATCTGCAACTTTGGGTCCTTGTAGCATGGAATATTCTCACTGAGTGATATCTCAGAGTGGTTTCAGTTCGTATTTCTCTAATGAGTAGAGATGACAAGCATTTTTTCATGTGTTTGTTGCCCATTCATCTGTCTCATTGGGAAAAGTGACTGACTGTTCATGTTGCTTGTTCTAAACACAGACTTATGTTACCCAGAAAAAATAAGTAGTGTCTATCAATTGGTGGCCTGAGGCAAAAGCATATGCAGGTATGTGTTTTATAATCTATCTTTCAATGGTCATACCACATCTCACATCTACTGTTTGGCTTTGGTGCAACTTTGTGGGCATTGTTATTGCTTTTTTTTTTTTTTTACTTTGATTTTGACACAGATGGTAAAACTGAAATTTCCCTCTTTATCAGTCACCAGAGCTAATTTGTTATTTATTTCAGGCAAGTAACTTCATTTATAAAATGGTTAATATAGAAAATCTCTCCATTTATTTTCGGGGTGACTATCTTTTAGCAGGGCTGAGACGAACTCATTCATATGAGGCAGATTTACGAACACAGGGAAAACCATTATTTCCCTAAGGTTATCTAAATGATAGCTGCATAATTATTCTCTGATAGAAGTAGCTTCCCAAACTGTTCCTGAAAACATTTTGGATATTAAATAAATGTTAATCATTATTTCATAGTTAATTTCTACATGCTCTTGTCCGTAGTGACAGCACATACAATATCATCTATGTGAAACCGTACTGAGAAATCCCTAACAGTAGTTCGGTACATTGTTCTCTTTGTGACTACTGCATCTTGTTATCTGTGGCCATAAATACATGCACAAATTCTTACAACCTTGCTCAAACTGTAAAGCAAAACATTTCAAAAATCTGCAGGTGCTTTGTAATACTAAGTGTCTCATCAACGATGCAAGTATTTAAGCAAGTGCAAACAGATCTTTCCACTCTCAAAAGTTCCTCTGTTTTATGAGGAAATGAAAGTGGAAAAGTAAGAAGAGGTTGAATACTAATATATGCAACCAACTCGTTCTATTTACATATTTTTTCAGCTCTGCTAACAGATGATCAAGTGTAAATACCATAGTGAGTTTTCTGCTTCTTTTCCTTCAGCAAAACTATATACATAAATTTTCTCAACTAAAAATGAAAATGTCACTAGGAATTTGCAGAAGATAAATATACCTCCTTCAAAATGTACTGATGACTTTTTATTTCCATGATCCAACTTGGTTTCATTATATTCTAAACTTTTAATGCAATATACATGTATTGATTTTTTTCATTAGATGATGTTTTTGACCCAGGACTGAGTGAGTATTAAGTCAAATCTAGCATTAAATAAGCCAATCCTTTGAGAGGGATAGAATTATAAAATCTCATCATCTTTTACACCAATACTTCCACTACCTTTTATCTTTATATTTGCATATATATATATATATTTTTTTTTTTTTTTTGTAGAGACAGAGTCTCACTTTATGGTCCTCGGTAGAGTGCCGTGGCCTCACACAGCTCACAGCAACCTCCAACTCCTGGGCTTAAGCGATTCTCTTGCCTCAGCCTCCTGAGTAGCTGGGACTACAGGCACCCACCACAACACCCAGCTATTTTTTGGTCGCAGTTCAGCTGGGGCCGGGTTTGAACCCGCCACCCTCGGTATATGGGGCCGGCTCCTTACCGACTGAGCCACAGGCACCACCCTATATTTGCATATTTTTAAGAGTACATAATCTACCACCAGAATGAAATAGTACATGTGTATGTATTCATTATTACCTGTCTATACAGCTACTTTTTAGGAAAACAGAAACTTTGTTCCGATAACCTTTCTTTATGAAGTCATTTTTAGAAATTTTAGGTAACCACTTTCTTGGAGACTCAGTAACAATTTAAAATGGAGATAAGTATAAGGGGTCAGGGGTAGATTTTAGCTGTTTCTTTTGGGAGGCTATCGTCACATCCATTTGGCTTAATCAGATTCTAAGTGTAGCTACCGTGGTCAATTCTTGTGCAAATTCAGCCTCCTATTAGTAATGTCATCTCAAGTATATACCATGTAAATCATTTTTTGTCACAGGCTTTCTTTGAAGCCACTTAAACACAGCTTTGAATTATGCAGGACTTACACTTGGAGACAATACTTAATTAGTGGGTGCCTTTAACACACATAGCAGACATTACCAAGACTAGGCCGGTTGATGCCCTAGTCGCTTGTATAAACAAATAGGCATACATTTAACGTATGTCTCTGGCACTGCAGAGCACTGGAGTCCCTGGCACCTATGTCAGTAAACTTTCTGTCAAACAATCCTATTGTTTTTCCTACTTACTTCTTTTCTAGAATAACCTTTCAAAGTGTCTGTTATAGCCTCATTTCTTATGTTTGTGCTTTGAATTTCATGTCAAGGTGGAGACAATACCCTTAAAAGAAAGCAGTATTTTTTTTTTTTTTTACATCTGGAGCTTACTAACTTTAAACATAGTAGAGAACATACAAAGCTTACGATTCCTTTCTAAATTTTTGATTCCTGTGTAGATTTCTATAAAACATAGAATTATTTTATTTTCAGTATTTTATATTAAATATATATACACACACCCCACACATACATGGGTCAATTATTTGCTTAAATGGGTAAATTATTTGCTAAACTTATTTATATACAAGTACATTTGTTTAATAAGGAAACGAAATCAGCACACCAACTGGAAAAATGTGCATTGATGATTTTCCTACTTTGTTGACAGCTAAATCGAAAGCTACATCTTCTCATTTGAAATTTGAAGAATGTATGTCTGTGTGCAATTAATGTCTACATCTTTGTGAAACTTGAACAATAGGGAACATGAATAGACTAACGAAGGCTTTAAGTCATCAGCTCATTTCAGAGTTAATCTTACATAGCATGATCCAGACAAGATAATCATGCAAAGTGGTTCAGCAACTTGAACAGGAGTCTGAGGAAACTGGAGGGATGGAATTACAAAATCTCATCACCTTCTACACCAGTCCTTCCACTATCTTTTATCCTTATAGCTGTATATTTATAAGAGTATTTAATCTACCACCAGGGTGAAATATTATACATATATGTATTCATTATTACCTGTCTATACAGGTAAGTGAGGAAGTGAACTTTGAGAAACTACACTGTAGATTAAGAGAGTTGTCTTCCTGGCTTTGTAGGTAGAGAGGGCTTGACTAAGGGGCATAGCTCTGAAGAAACTTGATTTCTTCTTTTCCCTCTTCTCATGTTAGTTCTAATTTTAATTTTTTGAGGAGCATCCCTATTGTATTTTTGTGATGAATACACCAATTTACTGGTACTTGCACAAATATGGAAAAGCTCAATTTTCTCTACATCTTCACAACCCTAATTTTTTTACCTCAGAAAAATCCTACTATGAATGTCATATAAGTTAATAAGCATGTACAAAAGAACAGAATGGTACAACTTATCTGATATTAACTAATGTGCAGGTCTTCCTTAAACCCTAAATGTCTATTAAAAGATATGAGAATAGGTTGGGCACAGTGGCTCACGCTGGAATTCTAGCACTCTGGGAGGCTGTGGTGGGTGATTGCTTGAGCTCATGAGTTCGAGAACAGCCTGAGCAAAAAGCAAAACCCCCATCTCTACTAAAATTAGAAAAACTGAGGCAAAATATCACTAGAGCCCAAGAGTTAGAGGTTGCTGTGAGCTGTGATGCCGCTGCACTCTATCCAGGGCAATAGCTTGAGACTCTGCCTTCAAAAGAAAAAAAAAATGTGAGAACATATAAATAATCAAAGAGATACGACATAAATATTCGTAAGTGAACTAACATTTTAGAGATATTAAAAATTAACCATGGGAACTTATTCTAAAATTTACATTTATATGTGAGGAAATGTCTACAAATAGTTAAGTTTATTTGAAAATAGTAGCACAAAAAAAACAAATGAAACTTCTGTGTATAAGATATTAAGACATATTGTAAAAGCGTATTAAAGAAAAACAATGTGATATTGGTTTATGAATTAGTAAATAAACCATTGGAACAGAATAGGGAATATAATAGAAAACCATGCATATATTTGCATCTAAAATACAATAAAGAGTGATTGCACAAATTAATGAGTGTGAATTATTTAATAGATGATGTTATCAAAATTGGCTCTCAGTATAAACAAAATTAATGTGATAAAAATATGAATCTGACAGCTAAAATGAATTTTTGCGAGCATGATATTCTTTTCAAAGTGAGAGTAAAAATGTTTAAAACAAAAGGTATCTATTGACATACTTGAATATATCAAAATTCAGGGTTAATGTTCAACAAAGTTCATCATAAAAAGTCACTCGTGTCATATTTTTCAATGCCACAAGCTACATAGAATCTAGAGAAAATACCTTTAAGTTAGCATAAGGTTCAGATAAGCCAATAGAAAAAACATTAGGAAAAGGACATTACCCAAATAAGGGAAAATATCCTACAAGATTATGAAGAAATTAACCACTCATTGATAATGGAAGGTTGTTGTTATAATCAGCATTAAATAATTAAAAAACCAGACTGAGCACGATGTACTTGTGAGCATTTGGGCATTCAAGTCCACATGCACTGCTGGTCTGTGCCTTACTGGATCTGGTGGTTCTCAGTCTATTTCTATTTTTTTTTTTAATTGTTGGGGATTCATTGAGGGTACAATAAGCCAGGTTACACTGATTGCAATTGTTAGGTAAAGTCCCTCTTGCAATCATGTCTTGCCCCCATAGAATGTGACACACACCAAGGCCCCACCCCCCTCCCTCCATCCTTCAGTCTATTTCTTACTCTATCAGCCATCTTATTACATTTGTTCCTTTCTTTCTTCCAGAAATACTGTCTTCATTTGACTTTCAGGACAATACACATTCTTGATTTTCTTTTAATCTCAATAGATATTCTGTTTGCTGGCACACTCTTCTTTCCTTTTTTTTTGGAGCCAGAGTCTCACTATGTCACCCTGGGTAGAGTGCTGTAGCATCACAGCTCACAGCAACCTCCAACTCCTGGGCTCAATCGATTCACTTGCCTCAGCCTCCCGAGTAGCTGGGACTACAGGTGCCTGTCACAACTCCTGGTTATATTTTAGTGAGGCGGTCTTGGTCTTGCTCAGGCTGATCCTGGATTTGTGAGCTTAAGCAATCCACCTGCCTCAGCCTCCCAGGGTATTAAGATTACAGGGGAGACACTGCGCCCAGCAACCGGTGTTAAATTCCATATCCCTTATTTTCTCTATCTACATTCTCCATAATTTCATCCAATCTTTCAAGTATTATCTCTGCAGTAATGATTCACAAGGTTTTTTCAGCTGAAGGATAGCTTTCCTGAAGGCAGCATACACACACACACACACACACACACATTCACACACATATACACATTCAACTTCTAATTTTAGGTCTCCTTGTATAGGCTAATATGGACTTACAATGGCTCAAGTTAGGAAGTTTTGATTTACAGTGGAGCTAAAGTGATATACCTTCAGTAGAATCCATACTTTGAGCATCCATGCAACCATCCTATTTTTCACTTTAGGTATAGTATTCAAAAAGTTATATGAAATAGTTAATACTTTATTAGAAAATAGATTTTGTATTAGATTATTTTGACTGTAAGATAATGGAAGTTTTCTGAGTATGTTTAAAGTAGACTAGGATAGGCTACAAAGTTAAGTAAGTTTCCTCTAATGCTAATTTGTAATCAGATCTCTAAAAAGCTGTTGAAGGAGAGTAGCAAAATGTGTATCCCTTAAACACATAGTCTTCAGTATTTTTAATTAAGGCATTATTAGAAGAAGGCTTATCAGTTTATATTGTTTTACTTTTTCAAGCAGGTAAGTTGGAGACATGGACATTCATCCACATAGAATTTCATAACCTCATTTGTTCCTTATATATTGCCCTCGAAACATTAAAGCAATATATTACGTTTACTGGATACTCTCTCTATTATAACCATATATAAGTAAAAAAGTTGAAGTACCTTTATAGCTTATCAGGGAAATATTTTATCTAAAATTGGGTTTCAAAATTAAGTACTGCAGTGTTCCAGCAAATCACTTCTTTATAGCCATTGTGCTATAGTCACGTCTACGCGTGGAGCACTGACAAATTTTACAACTTTTGCAGTTTATGTTATTACTTGCATACCTAGCTTGGGAAGGATTTTACACAATTTTTCCTTGGTACATAAATAGAGAATTCTAGCCTTATCTTGTCAAACTCAGAAAGTAGTCGATTACAGATATAAAAAAGTGTTTCTACTTAAATATTCCAAGATAATGTGTGGACACAATGCGTCTTCAAATGTTTCAGTATATAAATCTCTGTGGTCTCTTGTATGTCAGCATATCTTGTGAACACAGTTGGTGCCTGCCTTTGGTCTGGAATAGCATTTCAGGGATATGTTCAGCATGAACCACGTAGGGAAATAGAGACAGAGTCTCCACTGGTGGCTATAATGGGTTTGTTCATTTATTGACAAATAAAGATAATATCTCCTTCGGAGCCAGGTTCAGGCAGGCTGGCAGCCTGTGACGGCTGATTTTATATGTCACCTCCACAATGCTATGGAGGTGCAGTCACGCATTGCTTATGATGGAAAGACCTTCTGAGAAACATGATGTGGGCAATTTCATCACTGTGTGAACATTACCGGTACTTGCCAAAATTGGTGGTATATCCTACTACATAACTTGGCTATACATAACCGATTGCCCCTGTGCTACAAACCTGTATGGCGCATTATTATACTGAATACTGCAGGAAACTATAACAAAATGATATTTATGTACCTACACATGTCTAAACATACAAAAGGTACTATAAAAATATGGTATTATATCTTCAGGAACCACTGTTGCGTGTGTGTGTATATATATATATATATATATATATATATGTGATTCATGGTTGATTAAAACCTTTCTATAGGGGTGCATGACTGAATTTGGTCAAACATTCTGGGTGCGTCTGTCAGGGTGTTTATTTATTTATTTATTTTTCCTTGAGATTAACATTTGAATTAATAGGTCACATAAACCTGTGTCCTCCCTAGGGTGAGTGTTCCTCATCCGATCAGTTGAAGCATTAAATATGACAGAAAAACAGATGAGGAGGAAATTACCTCTAAACTAGGACATCAACTTTTTTCCTGCCTTTGGATTTAAACTGAATCATGAGTTCTTTTTTAATTCTGAGTCTACCAGCTTTGGAACTAGAACTACGGTTGTAGTCTTTCCCTGGATCTGGAGCTTGGCAACCCGACCTGCCATTGTAATTTGTTAGCCCCTAGAATTGCATGAGAAATTCCTTGTAATAGTAAAGCACTCTCTGTCTCTCGGTGGATGCATGCATGCATTATATACATATTTTTATACACATATATACAAAAGATACATGTGTGCATGTATATATACAAAGATGCATATTACAACCTCTTGGATTATTTGATCCTCTTCATATCACTCTGAAGAATCTGAGAAAAATGCTGGTACTGTGGTACTGGAGCTGCTGCAATTATAGACAATAATAAAATTCACTGATCTTTGGTCTGAGTCCTGTGTCTTCTGTTAGCACCTATAACACTGTTACTGTAGGCAGCTAACTTGCTAGTTTGCAAGTAGTAAAAAAAAATAAAACCTCAATCTCCTCATGAATCTGGATAATGTGTTACTTAGAATGTCTACTTCTATAATAATATTAAACAAAATAAATATAGTACTCATTCTCGTTTTATGGAAATATGTGCAGCACATCGTCACTATTTTGCAACCAAGGGTTTTACATTTAAATTTGATCATTTTATTCTACATGTTATATTTTTAACTCCTATATTTAAATTGATCACACAATCTAGGTTGATGGCAAAAAATGCACATATTGCTTCATTTTTTCACTGGCTAGTAATCCTCCATGAGAAAATGGATTTCCTTAGCTAATTTTTCCTCTTTTCCATGTCACTTATTATTATGTTTGACTTCTGTACACAAGTCTCTATGAGGCAGTGGAAAGTAAGCAAGATCATAATAGTCGCAATTCCCACTGTCGCACGGAGAGCTGGTTGTAGCAAGCAGAATGTAAAAGGAAAGCAAGGCATCTAAAACATGACACAGTTTTATATAGTTTAGTAATTGCCTGGAAAAAAATGGCCAGGATACTGGTAAATGTTGATCCAATTTTTTCTACATTTTATTTTAATAAGAACTCTTTAGAATAGTTTTATCGATTTTATATTTATAGAATGAATGCAAAGAAGGTATAAATAGTTGCCATATAAGCCGTGCACAGTTTCTCTTAATGTAGTCATTTAAAAAATTATGGTAAAATTTTCATCATTATTGAACCAAAATTATTACATTATTATTTTCATTTCTTCATAGAGAAACGTTCTCACTTGTGTTCCCCAGGCCAAACTACCCTTCGGTTTGGCCTTCCAAGGACTACTTTAGAATTAATTAAACCCCATACATGACTTGGATTTTCTGGGTTTGTCCTAATTTCTTTGTTGCTGTTGTCCAGGACCCAGTTGAGAATCCCACATCATGTATATGAGTCACGAGTCGTCACTCCCCTCTGGGATGTGCAGTTCTTATTAGTTCTCAGACATTTCTTATTTCTGATGAGTAATGACTGTGAGATTACTGATCAATGTTCCTGAAGTGCATTTTTTGCTACGTTCTACTCAGGATTAGACTTTCAGGAGTAGCCTAAATATTGGTCACCCAGAGATACCAGTTTCTAAGCCTTGGAACCTTAAAGTATCACCTTATAAAGAAAGAGGTCTCTGCACATATGGTCTGGTTTACAATTTAGTCATTGGGAAATTACCCCGCTCTACCTATCTGGGACTTAGATCTAATCATGGGTGTCCATTGAGAGAGATAAACGGGAGATGTTATGTACACAGAAAATGAGAGCTAATGTGACCACGGAAGCAGCGATACAGTGGCACAGTCACAAGCAAGAAATGAGATAGCCACTAGCAGATGAGAAAGGGGAAACACATCATCTGTACGGGGCTCTTAGAGGAAGTGTGGATCTAGGGACGTCTAGATTTCAATCTGAAAAAACTTACTGGAACTTCTGGCCTCCAGAATTGTGAAAGAATAAATTTTTCTTGTTTTAAACACCATACTCTGTGGTCATGTAACAGCCCTACGAAACTAATAAACTGGAATAATGTATTTTGTAGAGGAAGATTGCAAAGATAAAATGGCATTTACATTATCATATATCAAAGCTACATACTTTTAATATGACATCATTTTGATGTTAACCTTGATCTTTAGCTTGAGGTAGTGTTTGTCATTTTTATCTAGTGTAAAATGACTCCCTCCCCTCTTTCTATACTATGTTTCTTGGGAGAAAAGCAGAGTGCATTTCTAACTCTTAGACAGAAATTATTCTGGGCCACCTTAAAGGTAAAGTATTTTCATAAATTAGAATTTTATATAGGGTATTTGACGTTCTTCTTAATTTTTTATTTAATCATTTGTCAATGTTGGTATAGATTCACTAATATGTATTTTATATGTTGAATTATAAACAAACTACTTCACTTATGTCCTTGCTTACAATGTTCTACATTTGGCCATGGGAAGATCTACAGTCATTTGACATATCATAATCATTTATTTCCCATACCATAGTCTTATTATTGGCAGTGCAGGATGATCCGTGTTTATCTTCATTTCTTGACCTAATCCTAGTATCAAACATTTCCACAAAGAGCCATTGGTTCTTTTATCATAGGATGATATTAGAAACCATAATCTGGGTCATAGGTTTTCCCTTGTTGGCACTGGCAGAAACCCCTTTAACCTGGCATTACAGTTAAAGTGAGTTTCTTGTAAATAGCATAGTGTTGGGTATTTTCAAATTTTTGATCTGCTCTTACAAGCTTTTACTTTCAATTGGTGTATTTAAGTCATTCACGTTTAATATATTTATTGATAAAGTTGGATTAATGTATATATTTTATAACTATTTTATATCTATTGCATTTATTCATTGTTTTTTTCTTTTTCTGACATGGCTAATTTTAGTAAAGCATTTTATATGATACCATTCATTTTATTCCTGAGTATATTATTTATATTTTTAAAAAGTGTTGTGATTGCACTATAGTTAAAATATTGATTTAAAATCAAAATAAGTTCACTTTTGAGTAAAACTATACCAATTCACCTCTGGTGCAAGGACTTTATTTTATTTCTAATTTCTACCTCCAATCACTTTTGACATGTATTTATCCATATAATAAATATGCAATACATTTTTACTCTCATTACTTTAAAAAAAAGCAATTGGAGTATAGTATACACTATCAAAGTTTAAGAGAAGATTATGCCAGTGCTATGTAGACAATTCCAGATCTCAGAGAGAGAAAAAGGTAAATATCTAAAAGCTTTACAAAAAGTAAAAACATTTCACTTACATTTAGATAAAAACATATTATACCAATGTGGTATTTAGTCCAAAGAACAAAAAATAATATTTGGAAATATTTTAATAAACATTTAAAATTATTGAGATTAAAGGTAACTTCTTATTAAAAGGCATTGAGATTTATATATATGAAAAAATGATCAAGCTGATTTATAAGGTAAATGTAGGTCACATGTAAGAGTTCTAACACATAACACTTCAGGGAAACAGCATTTTTATACATTCATTGTGGAGTTAAAAATGAAGCAGCCTTTACAGAAGGAAATCTACCAGTTCCTACCAAAATTATGGATGCCTTGGAATTCTATTCCAGAAACACAAAACCATGAATACAAAATGACACATAGGCATAACTATTGTATAAATATTGATAATTGAAAAAAATAAAAACTAATATGTTCATTATTAGAAAGCTGGATAAAGTCCTCTAAAAAGAGAAAAAAGAAAAACATATTTCTCTAAGGAAAACTCACCAGTATACATTGGTAAAAAGAATGATCAGGCTCATAATATTTTAGTATGCTACTTTATTTCAAAATGATATATGGATAAAATATGCTTTTATTTGCATGAAGAAAATAATAAACATACACATGGGAGTGAGTTGGCAGAAAGTGAAAGAAAGAGGGAAAGGTAAGGACACAGCTTCTCTGTTTATTGTCCTTTTATATTGTGATATAAATTATGCATATACGGAGGGTGGTATATTTTCATATTTCAGAAAAATACCAAGAATAAACAGGTGGTCAAACAACAATGAGAGAGACATGTCTTGGCATCGACCATGAAGCGGGTATCACTCTACATGTTTATAACACAATGATGGAAAAGGGGAAGAAGGAAGATGAGGTTTTTTGAAATAAGGGCTTTATTATCATTCATTTATTATTTCTTCATGATCAATGACAAGTTTATTATCATTATTCTTTAATCTTCTTTACAGAGTTGGTAAAAAAAAAAGAGTAAAGAAGCCACCTTCTAATTAGTTACTTACTATGACAAAATGTTTTGAGGCACTGAATTTACTGATTACCTATATGTGCTATTCAATGTCATTCTTCAGTAATCTAAGTAAAACAAGAATTGTCATTTTGATTTTTATTCATGAGCATTCTCTCTTTTCCCCTGTCTATTGCTCAGCTTTCCAAATTTGCATTGACAAGAATCAGAAAGCTTCCCAGTGACGCATTATGCACCTGATAACATTCCCTGGGAGAGTGATGAGCCCTAATTTGAATGAGCGGCTTCCTATTTCCCATGGACTGACCATAAATCTTGTGCTGTGAGGCAACACAGGAAACACAACAAATCCATTACATGATTAGTGAAACTTAAACTGAAAAAATATCTGCTAAAAAAGAGATATTGGAAAGATACCATTACATTTTATGTTTTGAGTTGATATTCCCCCTCATAGAAATAATGATAGAAATTATAAAGTGACTACTATTGAAATATGTCTGCTGTATTAAATACTGAACACATCATCTTAGTCTTCATTAAATTCATAAAAATAAATGCACTGATTCAAAATAATTATGGTACAATCTTAGAGAAATTATGGAAACATGGTCTTGACTAGCTTGTTTTCTGGCAATCAGAATGTAATCATTCACATTATCCTTTAATTATGATCTTTAAATGAGATATGTAGGTGTGGAAACATACAACTGTCTTTTTGGCTTCAGGAAATATTTTCTTCTTCAATACATTTTCAATCAGAAAAACATTAGAGTTTAGAGATGTAGGTGTGATAGTTCTTTGTAAATACACGTTAAATCTACTAAGTGTAGACTATAAATGTCTTAACACAATAACTGAGAAAATGAGGTGAAGGCTATGTTAATCAGTGTGATGAAAGTATTTCAAATTATATATAAAACCAGCACATTGTACCCCATAATTGCATTAATGTACACAGCTATGATTTAATTAAAAAATAATGAGCTGGCATGAAAAATAAATGGACTTGGTAAAGAAGGGCCAAAGATCTCTACTCTAACTTATCACCTTATCATGACCCAGCCGTCATATAAGCCAGTTCCACACACTGGTATACATGCTGATTTTGGAGGTTTTAAGTAAGCGATTATTCCACCGTTAATTAGTCCAAACAAATAAGGCTTTCATGTAAAATATGTATAAACGAGCAACCATAAAGAAATGCCCTGTCTCTGTTGCAAATATAAGTATATATGTGTGTATATTTGCAAAAAAGTATTTTACTCTCTTGTGATATCAATGGAGAAAGTGATACAGCCATAATTATAGATCATACTTGAAAGTCTGAGTTGTCAATTGTAACCTGATTGACACCCAAAGCAAATCATAATCCTTACATTTTCCAGGATTTTAAAAAGTTTTATAGAGGATAGTAGTTTCAAATTTAATCTTTTAACATTCAAACTATATGCCAAATTAGTAAGAACCTGCCATAAACAAGGCACTGTGTTAAGGACTGTCAGGAAATGAAAAACATGTGAAATTATCTGCTTTCTTAAAATATTATTTAGTGGGAAAAATAAAGTATTCAAATAAAACAATAATTGTACCTTTTAGATTTATTGACTTTATTTTTATTCTTCTACGTGAATAGTAAACATACTTCTTAACATGTTTAACATTGCTATGATCTAATTCACACCCACATAAGACAAAAACTCATTTCAATTCAATTTCAGGGATAGGGGAAATGAGGAAGGGGCAAAAGGGGAGTTGGGGTGCTCCCCAACTAAATGCACACAATGTGGGGGTGTGTGATACGCCTTTTGTGTGCAGGACATAACTACAAGAGGGACTTTATCTATATTAAATATCATGGTTTTGTTGTTTGTACCCTCACGTTAACCTGAAACAAAAATAAAATAAAATAATAGAAAATAAAATTGCTACTACTTTATATAGGAGATTCAAGTTCTTGGGATTCAAAAAATTTAATTCAATTTCAATAACTTTTGAAAATACTTTGCATCTTAAGGAAATGTGGGCAATAAGAGTGTGGCAAACTTATTTTGCATATTGTTTTTATATAACTTTATTTTGTATAAAAGTAAACTTCTCTTGGTTCAGTTCTCCTACAACCCACCATACAAAACATAAGTGAGCTGACTAAAATATCTCTTTTCTCCATGGCTACTTTCTTTGTGTTCTGGAAGGATTATTTTTCCTGCAAAAACACTGCAAAGGGGCAGCGCCTGCGGCTCAAAGGAGTAGGGCGCTAGCCCTGTATGCCAGAGGTGGCGGGTTCAAGCCCAGCCCCGGCCAGAAACTGCAAACACACACACACACACACACACACACACACTCACACACACACACAGCAAGGCTAATGCCTTTTGCAGACTCCACTGGGGGAGCAGGTACAGGCAATTCAGAGAAGGGGGATTCAAGACCATCCTTTCCATTTCTTTCTCTGTGATGTCCTCAAATGATCAAAAAGAACATGAAGATGTGGTTAAACATTATTTTAGTCCTCAATTTCCAAATCTTTCCTGCCAAGTAAACCTGAAGACTCTTCTCAAGAGGAGAAAATAATAATATTCTTATACCTAAATATCAAAAGACATGAATTGCAAATGTCATATTGAGGAGTACATTGAACAAACTCAAGAAACAAATTATTACTGCCCTCACTAAAGTTTGAATGAAGCTACTAATGTGTGAGTAAGGGTGAGATTGGAGGGTTAGCTCAAAAGACATAGAGGAAGAAAAAGAATTTGAGACCAATTAGTTATGGACATTAAGGGAGAAGGTATAATCAAGTACACTTTATGTTCCCATCAAGGATAATCACTTAGAAAACATTTTTTAAAAATAGAAATTTTAAAAGGAGGATTTAGGTAAGCATTATTTATTACAAACACTTGTGAGTCTGTTTAGTAAAAAGTTTTACTCAGAGGAAGACTGGAATTATTTATTTGATTATGTAGTCAGTAATTCAGCCGAACGATTTCCAATATTTATTGATTGCTTGCTATGTACCAGACACTGTTTTGGGTTTGAGGGATAAAAAGGGAGATTAATTATAGCGTCTTTTCTACTTAACACTGTTTGCACTCCACTCAGTACTACAGTAGTAACCAAACTGGAGTTGAAATCTGGAATGATTTAGAATTAGTAGGCTCTGATTTCTGAAACATATGCTACCTTCTGAGCTGTATTCCTTTTCTTTTGCCGAGTATTTGTTCTCCTTTCTACTTTATTTCTGCCCTATCAGAAGGGTGCACCTATCAGTGCACCCTTCTCTGTGCCCACAATATAAACATCATTTCAAAAGATAAGACATTGCGTATGCAAGAGCAGTGGCAGGTATTACTGAACTCCTTCCTGCAGAAAAGATGAGCTGTCCAGCAATTGTGTTGTGAATTTTTTATGAGCCTTGTAGAAGGAATGAAGTCCATGTTAATATTCCAGATCATGGATTCTTGTATTTAATGAGATCATGCCCTTTTATCAATTACACAAGGCATTTTTACCGAGATTGACTGTGTCATTTTCCCTGAAGATTCAGCCCCATGGGAATTTATAATTTATTAAAATTTCTATCACTCTTTGGTGGCACTTCATGTTTTATGACTTAGTATTCCATATGTTTCGTGAGCTTTGATTATTTTTTGTGCCTCCAGGTGTTTTAACGTCACGTGGCTAAATGTGGTAAGATACGGTTTTCAGTAGAAGGTAAAAGTTCTCATTTTTCTTTTTAAATATCAACACAAGTCAAAGGGAGAAGTTTGGATTGAAATACAAATGATGTCCATGTTCCCTTTCCATGTACTATATACATTTGTTTTCTTAGTTTTTGAGACAAGAATGTATTAAATTGGTGTGTAATATTTTCTTATTTTCGGTCTCATTCTTCATAGTCTCATATTTTTGAGAGATACTAATTATAAAAGAGTGTCATTGCCAGAATTACTAAAAGTGATTCATTCATTTTATTCTATTATTTTTACTGAACATATTATTATTGAATATTTAGTCTCTTATTTAATCAACACTTAAATTTCCTTCTCTGAGTTGGTTTTGGGACAAAGTCTAAAAATACTGGTATATTTCAGTTCATTGAAAAAAACAAACCTTTTCATGTCCTTTTCATTTGATCATGTCAAATACAGATCACTACATTAGTGTTCTTATTATTGGCTATTGTGGGTTGAATATGTGCTTTAAGAAAGATATGCTGAAATCCAATATCCCAGTACCTCCAAATGTGACCTTAATTGGAAATAAGGTCTAATAGGGTCTTTATAAAGGGAAAGAGACTTTAATTTCCAATTATCACTCTGTTTTATGTTCTATTTCTATGATATATTATGTGTTACAGGGACAAGAAAATGGCTGTGTCTTGCTTACCTAATCAAAATAATAATAAAAATCAAACACAACAGTTCAGCTTCTATTATAAAAATTACAAAAACAGGATACTTAAAACTTTATAACATAATTTCACAGAAAAGAAACACATCAAACATAAATAGAGGACAAATTATCTTTTTGTGTGATTAGTTCAGAGGGATGAAATGAAATGAAGATAAAACTTCTATTAATTTTTCCATTTTCATTTAGCATATAGGCTAATGAGTAACATTTAAATTGATTCTTTAAGTAATGGGTGTATGAATTCATATATAATTACAACTGTAAGGTTGTAGTATTATTATATTTTACTATTAAAAAGAAGACAACTAATTGATTACTAGTACTTTCAAAGTGGGTTAATATTAATAACTTATATTATTATTTGTAATGTGTACTGTTTTATACAAGAATTATAATTTTTATTGAGTCTATATGTTTTAGCTATATATAGTTAAATATTATAACAGAAAACATCACTCATTAAAGAAATGTAGTTTTAATGAAAGTTAAATTTACAAAAAAATGTACAGAATTAATGAATACGATTTTCTGAAATAGCATCAGAAACATATAAATTAGACAAATATAAAGTTAAAGTTAAATATAAAATTAAATATAAAATTCTCAGAAAATTGTTCACATTTTTTTGAAAAAAAAAAAAAAATGACGTTATCCTTGCCCTTCCCACTGCATGTCTGTATTTCTCATTTCTGCACCAAAAAATTGAGACTCAGATTTATAAAGTTAATAAAAGCCCATTTATAAAGTTAATAGAAGTTCCGTGGTGGAACTGTGGTACGAGTGTGAACTCTGCAAAGGCACGGGCAGAGTTGTTCCCGAGGTTTCTTTCCTGTAATTGTATAATTGCTTACTACACAGGAGCCACAGAGCTGTTTGTCGTAAAGATTCTTAGTTTTCTTCCTTGCTCCCATAGCTAACATCGCTCTTGTGAAACCTGTGTCTGGTCTTGGGGTATCTTCCAGACCTTGCATTCCCGTGGACCCACTGACCCAACTGGGCTCATATCAAGATATCTTGCAACCAGGGAACTGACTCAACACAAAAAGATATTTCTGCTTCCCAACCTATCGTTTGACCCAATTCCCGAGCCTTTTACTCACCAAACTGTCTTTGAAAATGCTAGCTTCCATATCTCAGGGAGATGAATTCGAGAAGAAATGGGTTATAAACCTGGTGGGGCTTTAACAAAATGAGCTTAGGACACTGTGATAAGCTACTCCACTTTGTCCCCAGAAAAAATTTGAAAACTCCAACCGCAGAAGCTTTTTTTTTTCACAACAGGGCTCAACATTCTGATGTTATTTCTATTATTTGAAATAGCAAATATTTTCATAAATGCTGCAATGCAAAGATATTACCGAACATTGGTAATTCTACCAATATTTTAACACACTCATTTTGTCAGACAGATTTGCATTTGTCTCTTGGGATTGGAGATTTTCCTCCCCAAAGCATTGTTGTTCTACATGTAGTTGTTTATGAATTTAACAAGGCTACTAGTGGGAGTTAAAAATATGTATTTTTACAGTGAATTTCCTACATATATATTTGAATGAATCAAGACATCTTTAGAAATTTGGAGAGACATTTAGGATGTAACCTCAAAAATAAAGTACATAAATTTGAAATTTGATCATAAGGGTTTTTTTTAACAAGAAAACAGTTCGATTCATTATTATTTCATGTCACATTCATAATCATATAGAGTAGTGGTTCTCAACCTGCCTAATGTCATGACCCTTTAATACAGTTCCTGTGGGTCGTGACCCACAGGTTGAGAACTGCTGATATAGAGGATATCTATTAAACAAACAAAATGAAATACATAAACATCGCACTAGAAAATGCTGAAATATTTAATTATAATAATATCCCTGGGAAGCACGTGTGTGTCATGACATACTACATGGCTTGTAACTTTCAGAGATGTTACCCAATGAGGACTGCACAGAGTTTAATGAGGAAAAAACACTAGAAAACAAACAAAAAACACGGAAGATAATATTAGGTCTTGGATACAATTTACACTGTAGTTGAAATTTCTCTCTCTACCAGGTCCTTGGTCTTGGAGTCAAACAACAATTTGTTATGGTCCTTGACTCATCTCATTTCATTCTCCACAGTTTTTAGTTCATTGCCTCCTATATGATCTCCCTGCAGCCAATCCTGTTAATTTTAACCTAGTGTTAGATAGATAAATATTTCTTTTTTTAAAGATGACTATTTTATTTCCTAGTTGAAAACTTTAAGTAAGCACTAGTTACGTTCAGTAAAAACTCCAAAGTCTTTTAACTTGCCAAGTCTCATTTCACTTTCCTGATAAGACTTTTGCCAGTTCTTTCTAAATATGTTTGACTTCTCAAAACTGTAATCACTTCCTTACTTTCTGGCCTTTTCGGAGTCTATTTCTTCAATATGTCTTTCAACCTTGGATAAAACTTGTTCATAGTTTAGAGATTTAGTTATGAATTCTTCTCTTTCGCGTTTTCTACTTTAGGAATGACTACATCCCCCAATCAAAAAACAAACAAACAAAAAAACCTCACATGGTAGCCTGAACTTTTGTGTCATCGATTTCCTTAAAAACTTTGTTCTTTTTATACTTCCATGTTCGCTTTCTGGTAGTAGGTGCTTTCTTCGCTTAGTTTAAACCATTACACTTCCATGAGCATGATCAGGAAATTAAGTGCCATTCCTGCAGTCTAATTTCTGTTCTTGCTGTTTTGAAATGTATTTTCCCAATCATTCTATCTTCTACACCTGCTGCTCATCTAGTAAACACTCTTATACATCAAGGCAATTTTAAACTGATTAAAGCCTTTCTCTCCAGTGAATAAGTTAGGCCATTTTAAGAAATATCAGTGATAAATATAAACAGAATGCATTCCCCTCAGTGAATCATTTAAGTGGTATGCTGCTGTGTTTCTGGCTCACTCAACATCAAAGTGACAGCAGACTCTCTGTCAGCTGATACTTATTAATGGAACAATGATTTTCTTCTTTTTTTTCTTGAAAAGCAATCTGTGAAAAATAAATAAAGCAAATGATTTTCTTTTAAAATGTATCTTATGATGACCCTAAAGTTGCTATCTCAGCATATGAATTGACCTACTCTTTTTATTATCTACAATCATAGAGTACATCTATATCATTGTTGTTGCTCAATTCATCCATATTCTCTTTTCTCACAAATAACAAAGTCTTTCACGCTTATCGAATATCCATATTAACCTCGCCTATATCCTACTGTGTCATTTTCTCTTAACTTGGTAGAACATAGCTCTCCAAAATGGTGTTGTAAGAAATCTCTTTTTTCAGCCACCATAATAATGCAGAGAATCCTCATTTATTACTTATATTTTCCCCTTTCATTAGTTTAAAATTATTTTTAAAAGTTCACCTGTAATATAGTGTATTTCAGCCATTCTAACTTAGGAGCAATATGATTATGCGTATGTTTTCAAATTTAGACTGACCAGTGGTTAATTGCAATATCAAATTTCTTTATATATGCTATTATTTGAAATCACAGATATAATTTTGAAAGGGAAATATTTTCTCCAGAAATGTATGTGGTATCTCACTTTACTTGAACGGTGAGAAAAACAATGGTATTAAATTAATATTTTTAATCTGAGGGTCTAATTCTCTAATGCGTACACTTTCAAAATAAGTATCATCATCATTACTAAAGCAACTATCATTATGAAAAAGCTAAAATAAACATCAGGTTATACTGAAATAAAATGTGCTCTTCCACAGATAACAAGAGAATTACCAATCAGTAGAAGGAGGCTTCTATGAATAACAAATTCCAGTGTATGATACAATTCATTGTGGGGTCAAACTCAAGTATGGCAACCATAACTTGCTTCATGGAGAAAGAAAAGGTATCCAGAATATGAATGCTGTCAGAAATAAAAAAAAATGGTGTGCCACATTGAAAAATATGTTGTCCCCACTTAATTTTAAAAAATGGGGAGATATATATATATATATATACATATTTTTTTTTTTTTAAGCAAAGTCTTACTCTGTTGCTCAGGGTGAAATACAGTGGTGTGATCATGGCTTACTATAGTCTCCAACTCCTGAGTTCAAGCAATCAATCCTTTTGCCTCAGCCTCCCAGTTAGCTAAGACTATTGGTACACATCATCACATCTGGCTAATGTTTTGTTACTTTTTGTAAAAATGGGGTCTCTCTGTGTTTCCCAGGTTGGTTGTAAACTTCTGTACTCAAATGATCCTCCTACCTCAATCTCCTAAAAGAGCTGGGACTACAGGCATGAGCCGCCATGCCCAGCGAGAAAATGAAAAAAATTCCAAACTGTAGCTTATTTAATGTTAATATTTTCAAATATTTTATCATCTTACTGAACAGATGAGAACTAGAGAAAGCTGACATTGATAAACCAGGCAGAGTAGACACACATCACTTAACCAAGAATGTGTCAAATAAAAAAAATTTGTCACTATTACTTTTAATATACATAGCTTCTTGATCTATTTTTTCTCTAGGAAAGGCTCTCTCTTTTTATGATCAAAACTAGTATTTTCAATGAGTTTTTTCACAAATCATGTCAACAATTTTATACATCTCAATACTTTTTCTCAAGCTGTAGCAACTTCAGTTTCAGTTCATTGAACTTGCTTTTAATAAACTCATTAATAAACTCATCAGTGATGATTTATTACCTATTTACTGAACTCTAGTCAATGTGAAAGGTCAAAACATTTAGCATTATTAATTTATTTTGATTTTGATTCTTATTCTACTTTTCACCATTTTGTGGCATTTGCCTTTTTGATTTATAGAACTGCTACATGCATATGTTTATATATTTTTTCACATATATTTTTATATATGATTCTCCTAATTCCCTATTGAATTATAAGAAAATTTATTGATCTTGCATTCTATTTCTATTCCATGTTTTGTTTAATAACTTCTACAGGTTGGTAACAAAATATTTGATGAATGGACACATTAATGTTCAGTTGACATAAAATACAGATTTATATATTTATCTCTCTATATACATATACGTGTGTGTGCACATATATGTGTATGTATATATGTGCCTACAGTGTGTACATAAGCCATATCCAGTTTAAAAAGAGTGCTTTCTTCCCCCACATAATTTGTTTCCTAAAGACTTTAATCTAATGGATATATCAATCTATATAAAATTACAATGAGTTAGTACAGAATGTCAGCATTTTTTATTTGAGCAAACTTTGCATGTTATTTGCATTAGGCCATGTACTAGAGACTGGCATGTAGATCTGTTCTTGTGCCACTTATATTCTGCTGAGGTTCAGAAAATGATATTCCAAAATAAAGGCATCAGAAATGACCTCAGAATCACAAGTTTCCCTATGACCTCTCGCCCTCCTGTCTCTCACCCTCATTCTCCCCAGAATCTAGTCACAAAATTGATCCAGGAACAGAAAGTCAAATAGCACATGCTCTCACTCATAAGTGGATGATAAAAAACTGTGTGTACACGGATGTAGAGAGTGTAATGATAGACCACAGAGATTCAGAAGGATGGGGGTGGGGTGGGGTAGAGACATGTGGAAGATAAGAAGCTAGTTAAAGGCTACAATCTACATTATTCAGGTAATGGACACCCTAAAAGCCTTGACTTGCCCACTATACAACCTATGCATTTAACAAAAATGTCACATTTACCCAATAAATTTGTACAAATAAAACAAAGAAAAAGAAGGAGTATAGCATCCTTCTTCCCCAAGGCAAGTCATAAAAAGAAAACCTCTTTTCTGCATAGTCAGCCAGGAAATCTGAAAGCATTACTTTAACGCCATCTTTTCAGTGTTTTAAACTTGTTATAAAAAAATTTTCTGACTTACCTTGCTTGATTGCAGTCAAGCATTCCAGAAAGGGTCCTTCCCCACCCCTGTGAGGAAGGAATACCACACAGGAGACCAAGAAGAATATGGACAGGCCTTGCTGGGTGTCACCCTTTAGTATATTAGCTTTGAATGATGCCTCTTTTGTCTGATTACATTTCTGCAGGCAGAATGGGGATCGAAGACCCCATTCTTGGCAGGGGAGGGCACCCCCAGAAACAGGGAAAATTAAAAAGTGATCTGAAGGAGTTGGGGCAAAGAAAAGTCAGCTAGTTTACCTTTAATCCAGCCATTGCTATATTTCTTACCTGAACAAGTTCCTGGCCTTTCCTGAAACTCTGGCCTATTGGGAATACAGCTTACACAAATACCCCTGCTGAGTCTGCAAACACTCCAAGGAAAACAATGGCCATAGAAGAGACTGTGGCAAGTCCTAGAAAAGATAGTCTTCTAGGTTGTTTCCTGCCCATTAAACAGACAAAGCAGATACCCATTGTGGAGATTTGCATTTGGCTGGGGCAGAGACCAAGGGAACAGCTTGAGCCTTGAGATATGGGGGAGGGTTTACATCTCTTATTACAGAGGAAAATCCTCTATGGTGGTGATGAGAGGAAAATGCCTCTCTCCCACCTATTTCTCAGAGGAGATTAATGCCAGTGCCATTTTACTTCACAATGAACTAGTGGAGTTTAACACCTCCCCAGGCATCTGTGTGTGTGACTCCAGACAGGAGGCTCCCCCCACACAAGGCTCAAGTTTCAGATTCCTCAACACTGCTCAAATCCTTAAAGTTAATAATAATAACAATAGGAGCTGACATGCTCACTCAGAGAAACTGCTGGTGTCGGTGTCATTGTGCCCTCCCTCATTTGCCCATGGGCACAATGATTTGAAAAAAGCTGAGTGGAACAGAGACTCAGGGCCACTTGTTGGAACCCACAAATGAGCAGTGGTCCCCTAATCTGCCACCTTTGAAAATTCTATTCTGGGCACCTGTGACTCAAGGAGGAGGGCACCAGCCCCATATACCAGAGGTGGCGGGTTCAAACCCAGCCCTGGCCAAAAGACAAACAAACAAACAAAAAAATACAAAAACAAAATTTCAGTGAAAATTCTATTCTGTGTCTCATATCTCTTTCTCTATTGTCATTTGTAACTTTATATTTCTTCAGGCGGTTGCACCAGTTCCACAGGTCTTGGAGAACCTGTCCCAATGTGGCGGGACCCAGACACATTTCTATATGGCTGTGCAAACTTTTGTCTTTTATCCATCTTGGATTAATTTTTGTGAGTGGTGAGAGGTAATGGTCCTGCTTCATTCTTCTATATTTGGTTATCCAGTTTTCCTAGCGCCATTATTGAATAGGGCTTCTTTTTCCACAGTGTATGTTGTTGTCTGCTTTGTTAAAGATGAGTTGGTTGTAGGTTGTTGGCTTTAATATAGGTTCTTTGGTCTGTTCCATTGGTCTATGTCTCTATTTTTATACCAATACCTTTCTGTTTTTGTTACTATAACCTTGTAGTAAAGTTTAAAGTCTGGTAATGTGACGCCTCCAGATTTTTTTTTTTTTTTTTTGCTTAATATTGTTTTGACTGTTTGTGCTCTTTTTGGTCCAGACAAAGCATAGAATTAATTCTTCTAAATCTGTGAAATATGATAGCCAGTGAAGTGCTAATATCCAGAATTTACGAAAAAATCAATAAGAAAAGAACAACCTCCTTAAAAAGTGAGGGTTCAATAACAATTTTTCAAAAAAAGATAGAAAAGTGTTCAATAAGCATATGACAAATGTTCCACATCACTAATCGTTAGGGAAATGAAATTTAAAACCACAAATTAAAACCTCTTTGCCCCTGTGAGAATGACTGTCATTGAAATGTCAAAAAACAATAGATGCTGGCATGGATGCAGAAAGAAATGCTTATACACTGTTGGGACTGTAAATTAGCACTACTTGTATGGAAAACAGTACAAAGATTCATCAAGAACTAAACTGAATCCACCATGCAATCGAGCAGTCCCACTACTTGATGTCTACCCAGAAGAAAGAAGTTATCGTATTAAAAATACACTTAAATTCAAATATTTATTGCAGTAAAATTCACAATTGCAAAGATGTGGAATCAACCTAAGTGTCTATCAATTCATGCATGGGGTAACAAAATGTGGTATATGTACACCATGGAGCACTAATAAGACATAAAATTAAAGAATTAATGTCTTTTGAAGCAAAGTATGGATGGAACTGGAGACTATTGTCCTAATAAAGTATTTCAGGAAGGGAAAAATAACCACCACATGTACTCACTAATAAATTGGAAGTAATTGATGGGCACACATGGACACAGAGGGAAGTAAATGTCATTGGAAATAAAGAAGGAGGGGGTACAGGGAGGTGTGAACACCTCCCTAACAGGTACAATGAACGTATTCAGCTAATGGACACACTAATAGCCCTGACTCAATCATTATAAAAATCTATTAATGTTACAAAAACATTTGTTTTCCTTTAATATTTTGAAATAAAAAACAATAGTCTTCACTTTGAAGGCACCTGTGTCATGCAAATCTGTGAACAAATAAATTTATATGCTTTTTCTACTATTAATGTTTCTCCTTTTTCTACTATTTCCCTCCCTTTTTTCAATTGATTTTCAGGGGATCTTCAGAAAGCATTTTCCTTCACTCTACAATTCCATGACAGAAATAAATAATTTTCATTAAAATATATTTTTAGGATTTTTATCATTGTTTCAAGCTAACATTCTGAAGGGATTATGAAATGAAGATTGACTTGGATTGGTATTTATGCTCACAAAACAAAGAAGTCTTGTTTGAGGGAATCTGTTGAGTTAAGAATGTTTTATTTTTCAGTTTAAAGTATGCTGTGATAATAACAACCCCAAATCTCAGTGACTTGCAATAATTTATCCTTCACATCATATGTGATATAGACTTTTAAAGAAAATACAATGTAAATCCCAGTAGATGATTTTAAAAAGAGATATTTTCAAGTTGATTCTATAAATATCTGAAGATTTAGACGATTTACAATTGTGGAAATAAATGTGAATAAAAAGAGTAGTAAATGGCTAACCCTAAGCCATTTCAGAAGATTTTATAAAGTTGTAATTAATAAAGTGTGATATTGCCATAAAAATAGACAAATGGATCATTGAAACAGAAGAACAATATAAAAAAGTAGGTACACAAGTTTGGATACAGAATATCATAAACTGGTGTGCAATAATAGTTGCTGTCGTGGAGGGAGCAGAGCAAGATGGCCAAATGGAAGTCCCCCAGAATCACGCCTCTATATGAACACCCAACTCAACAAGTGTCTACTTCATAAGAATGAAAGATCAGGTGAGTGATCATACTACCCAGTTTTTTTTTCTTTTTTTTATTTTTATTAAATCATAGCTGTGTACATTAATATGATCATGGGGCACCATACACTTGGTTCATAGATCGTTTGACACATTTTCATCACACTACTTAACATAGCTTTCATAGCATTTTCTTAGTTATTTTGCTAAGACCTTTACATTCCACATTTACTAGGATTCACATATACCCTTGTAAGATGCACCACAGGTGTAATCCCATTAAATGCAGCCTTAAAAAAAGATGGAGACTTTACCTCTTTCATGTTTACATGGATGGAGCTGGAACATATTCTTCTTAGTAAAGTGTCTCAAGAATGGAAGAAAAAGTACCCAATGTACTCACCCTTATTATGAAACTAATGCAGGACCTTCACATGAAAGCTATAACCCAGTTACATACTACCCAGCTTTAACATATGTCATGGAAAGAAGCTCTGAGGAGGGCAGAGAGACAATCTTGAATTGCCTGTGTCAGCACACCCAGTGTAGAGAGAACCTGTGTACCCAGTGGAGGGAGAATAAGTGATCCAGGGGATTTGCCATGAAAATGAGGACTTTCCTGGTCCAGGGGAACACAGTTCTGGACAGAATTCTGCTGGTGCCCATGAAGAGGACATTTTGACTAGCTTAGTCAGAGGCAAATGCTCTGTACAGAAAGCTGAGTCTTGCTTAGCCCCACCGTGGGCTGACATAAAGCAGCTGGGACCTGGCAGTCAGGACACAAAGTCTGCATTCCTTTGGCAATTCCTCTGGCTGTGCTGGCTGAGAGCCAGTGAACTTGGGGTGCACATAACTCAGGGAGACACCAGCAATGGTGCAACCACTGTAGAAAACAGCATAGAGATCCCCTCAACAAACTAAAACTAGAACTACCATTTCCTTTAATAATCCTAAAGCTGGGATACATCCAAAGGAGAGGAGTTAAGTGTACCAAAAGGTATCTGCACTCCCACGCTGATTGCAGCACTATTCTTAATAGCCAAGATTTTGAATCTACCTCCACAGATGACTGGATGCATAAATTTGTGGATTTGTGGTTTATATTCACAATGGAATATTAAGTAGTCCCAATAAAAAATGAAATCCTTCTGAAACAAGATGGAAGGAACTAGAGATCATTGTGTCAGGTGAAATAAGACAAGCACAGAAAGACAAATCTCACACGTTCTCACCCATATGTAGGAGATCAATATTAAAAATGACTGATCTCATGGAGACAGAGAGGAGAACGATGGTTGCCAACATCTGGAAAGGGTAGTGAGGGGGTTAAAATGGAGACGGTTAAAGGGTAAATAAATATCGTTAGATATATAGATAGAATGGAAACTATTTTATACTAGAACAAAGTGACTGTAATCACCAATCAGGTAGGATATTGTTTAAAATAATTAAAAGTGTGGGACTGGAATGTCTGTAACACAAAGAAATGATAAATGCCTCATGTGCTGGAGTCCCCAGTTACCCGTATTTGATTAGTTGACATTGTATGCCTCCATGAAAATATCACATGTACTCTCTAAAGACATACAATTATTATGTACCCATAATTTAAAATAAAAAATAAAAAAATAGATTCTAAGACACTTCCATGACAAAGAAAAGGCTTTAAATCAAATGGGACGGGAAAACACATTGAACAGAGAAAACTATTCACACACTTCCTCTGACAGTCCAATGCTGCAATATCAGTACTAGATTTTTGACCTAGAAATAAATCTTTCAGAAGAAACATAAAAATATACTCATCAAAAATGGTATTAAGATGTATTTCACTATGTTTAAAATCAGTAGATGTAAGATTAGAAAAACAAATTCACAGAATCATCATGAATGATGTTAATATAAATGCTATTGTATCATTGTTTGATTCAAATACAGTGCTTAGCAAGAAAACAAAGTAAAATAAGACACTATATATACAGACAGCAACCAAATTTTATATAAATACATGTATAGTAATGGCATAGTAATCTCATCACTGTATGATAGGCAGAGAAATAAAGGTACAGCACAGATCCTACACAGAATTATAGGAAAAAGAGGCCTGGACTTTTGAAGGGTTGAGAGAGAAAAATAAATGCCTTACAGCATAAATGTTCCTAAAGCTTCCAAATATTTTAGCTCTAACACTATTTTTAATTAACATTTTTTTATGTTTTTGTCATATAGAAAGCCACTTACTAGATTAAAAAATATACATAGATATTTGATTCAGTTTGGCATATTTTATCTATAAAAGGAAATGTGTAATACAGAAATGTTTGCATTAAAATGCACCACAGACTAATAATGTCAGTTTAACTCATGTTACTACACTTTGAATCCATTTATGGCTGAATTCATATTATATTTAAACAGCTTTTTGTTGAAATACACGTACTCAATTTTTTTTTACCAGACTTCAATTTTACATAATGCTTAAAACTCTTTTAGCATTTGTGTTTAAGTAAGAGAAAGGCAAATTGCCTAAAAACATATAAGTAGTGTGCTGGAAACTTGTATACGTATTTTTCTTCAAAGTCAACATTTTGAATGAAAATAGTTATTTTAAAGTGTAAGTAAAAATGAAAGAAATACTTGAGAAACATTACAAAAATTATTAGAAAAGACTATTAGTCTGAAGATGGTCTCTCTGTCATTTGACTCCCATGGCACGCAGAGGCACCTGTACAGCATCTGTCATTCTGCTCCTTCTGACTGATCATCATTCACATATATTTTCTTTCATAATTGTGCTGTGAGCCTTTTAATAGCAGGTGCAGGTCATGTCCTTAACTCTTCTCTTTGTCTTTCACCAAATATCACTCTAATCATGTTGACATTTAAAAGCCCAGATAAAATAGTGTGTTTTGACTTACTTGAAATTTCAGGTTAAAGTTGATATTCAGCTGTCATATGCAGTCATCCACCAAATTTAGCATGAAATTTTCTACTTGAAGGCATTTTATTCCTCAAATTTCTCTTCCATTTAGGATTTTTAAACATAACAATGTACAATATCAATCATAGCTAGTGGTGTTATTTCTATTTAAATATTATAATTATTTACATAACAATTCTCCTATTGGAGTGTTAACAAATCATTACTTGCTAGAGTAGAATATATGTTTCTATGGTCAGAGTGTATAAAAATGCTAATAAATCAGTATATACCTATAATTTTTAACCCACTACATACCAACTGTTTTAATATAGTGATATTATAAAGAGTCACGGACATTTTAGAGAATAAAATTAAAGCATGAACTATTTAAGTACTTATTTCTACACAATTAACTTTAATTATGTTCTTTTCATATTACGGGATAAGGCCTTTTTTATTAAATCATAGCTGTATATATTAATGCATTTATGGGGAACAATGTACTGATTTTATGTACAATTTGGAATGCTTACATCAAACTGGTTAACATAGCCTTCACCTCACTTAATTGTTGTCTTAAGCCGTTTATACTCTATACTTAATAGATTTGACATGTACCCTTGATGTGTAACACCTACAGCATATAGTACCATTTGTTGTTTCAAAATAAAAGCTCTCTAATAGTAATATTATAAAATGTAATATTATAATACCATGAAAAAAAAATGGGAGAGAACATGCTTGCATTTCCATTCACAAAAAAATTATGAATGTGAATTATTTGTATGTTTATGTAACAAATAAATTTATTTCCATATATAATATGTATATATGTGAGGGAATATGACAATAAAATCATTCTTTAACTAAAAACAATATAAAATGCAAAATGTATTATGAGCGATTAGCAGTGAAATACATATTATAAAATATTATCTTAAAAGCAAAGAGATAAATATGATAATTTATGTAAAATTTTTATAATACCACAAATTAAAAAAAAAAAAAAAAACTCCTGACCACCAAATATATACCTCATGACATGTTAAGGGAAATCCTAGAGAGAAGCAATAATGCAGCGCTTCTCAACCTTCCTAATGCTGCGACCCTTTAATACAATTTCTGTGTGTCGTGACCCACAGGTTGAAAACTGCTGCAATAATGGAAATAAAGATCAAAACAACAGAATTATTGAACGTAATTTTTTCTTTTCTTAACTGATACTGACCTGTTTTATGGCCCTATAAGATGGAGAATGCTCATTTACAAAAATTAACATGTCACTCAATTACTCCTCATCCTACACGTGGTCTCAGTGGATTACAGACAATTCCTCCCCAATGTCCCGCAGTTACCAAAATATCTGGTCCTTAGTTATGATTTTTCTTATTACATTATGGCCTCAGTGTCACCATCCTTTATTTTAAAAATAATTTGCCACATAGTTTATTGTTGTCTTCTGATTTATGTCCTGTGTTTACCCTGCATCAATTAAAAGTTTATAAAAACAACTTCTTGAAAAATGATAACCACTGCCATATCCTTAACAAGGTCATTTCCAATATGCTCAACTGCTTCTTTTCAGTCTGCAGTTTTAAAAGAGACCAAAAGATTATTTTCTTTACTTAGCTTCACCTTAGTTCATCTAACTTTACCACATCTTTTCTCTCTTGGTTTTAATATTTTTCTTCTCCCATTTTTTTTTTTTCTTCCCTCTGAAACTTATTTGTTTCTCAATGTTATTGCAAACTTATGTACCTTGATTACTGCATCTTTTGTCTATTAACACTCTGCCCCTTCCATCAAAAGCATGTTTGGGTTCCAGAGGCCTCAATATTAATTGCTCTTTCTCTCTGCTTGCTTGCTTGCTTTTATGCTTCGCTGGATACATTAAAGAAGTGATCAATGTGTCCATAAATTTATTTTCCTTATAATAATGTTATCTTCAACCCATAATATTCTGGGTTTCCACTTTCACAACTTGAACTGTTCCTGCAGAGTTGGCAATATCGACCTATTGCTAATTTGTATGTATTAACATATTTTATCCCTCTTTATAACACCTATCCTACATCCTTCTTAAAATGTCTTTTCCCCTTCATTGTGTCTTTGAAGCTGTATGTTTCTGATTTTGGTACTCAGTTTAGATTCGTATCCAAGATATAATTGTGGGATGTCTGTTCAATTCTCAATCTCTCTCTCTCTCTCTTTCACACACACACATCCACCCACATACACACACACACACAAGTAAAGCAATTATAAAGCTTATTTTGGTATTGAGCATTTCATTTTAAGAGAAATTTGAACCTTCAATCTTTAATGGAAAGAAAAGTTTAAAGAGGATTTGAACATGAAAGATTTGGGTTGAAGTCATTTATCCAAATTTTGGTATCTACTGCTTATTAATTGTCTAACTAGTAATTTCACGTAGGATCTTTTCCCATTTAAGGAGCAGATAACAAAATATTGTATAAAATGATAGAATAACAAAGTATGTGTAATGTATCTGGTGCCTATAAATCACTTATGAAATAATTAATATTTATTTAGTTCCAAATATGCTCCTACTAATAATTAAAGTATAGGAGAACCTCTGTAGTTGACCCTACCCTATATTGACCGTGTCCTTAGATTGACCTAATTTTCACAGACCAGACGTGCACTATGCATGGGTCAGTGCAGTAGGCCTAGTTCCCTATGTTGACCACTACTATATGTTGACCAGTTGGTTATAGTCCCTTGGGTAGCCAACTTACAGCGTTTCTACTGTTTGTAATGCATTATAAAAGGCATTATATTTTAGGAGTACTTTTAAGTTTTTTATTAGAGATTATTCAATGAACCAATGTTTCTGTTCCTTATTGGAATTGTTTTATTTTTTTTCTTTGAATTATCTCATTTACCCCAAAATACATATCTAAATTCCATCCATTTTGTAAAGTAGTTAGGCTTGAAGTGATTGTTGCTCAACATTTACGAAATAAATTTAACCTAAATCTCACCTCTTGTCTTGAAGTCATTTAAAAATGGTGACAGAATATCGGGCATTTTGTGTATATTGTTATCTATCAAATGCCCTCCTTTATTATGAAAGTGATATGTCCCTAGTTCTGCAGTGTAAGGTAAACACGTTTATGCCGTAATCAAGGCCTATAGAGAAAAATCAATTAAAAAGTAAGAACATGGTGTCTGAGTTTTATTTTCAAAGCACATAGGTAAAAACCATTCAATGACATCTGATATTTTCCGAAGGAGTCTTCGTATATTTTGAACATTTTGAGAAATCATACATTTTCAGCATTTTTTCATGGTTGTGAGTACTTTGCATAAAATATACGTTCACGTATGTGTCATGATATATACGGTTCTCATTACACTGATTAGTCATTTGATCCATTTGTATGAGTGTACATTGGTGGGAGTGCTGTATATGAGTATGTGTATTTATTCCTATTACACATATATAATATGTAATATTCATATTCAATATTAGTACCAGTTTACTCCCTTATACATTTAGATATGGTAATGGAAAACATATTTTCTATATTTTTCATTTATAATAAAAGGGTATAAGGTCAAATTTTATTTGTATTACATATATTTATTTCATATATAAGACAAAGGCCAAGACTTTGGAAGGCTTGGAGGGCCTTTGTCCCTCTGCACAGACCTCTTTTCTATCTTGGGTCTTTCTCTACCTTATTGAATCATTCTCTCTTTTTCTTTCTCCTTTCAAAAAAACATTTCTTCAGTTGCTCTGTTAGTAACAACCAGAGAAGTTTCATGTCTAGTCACATGTTTCATGGAATTTTATCAGCTTCACAGTTTCATATTTTTCAAGGAAAGAAAAATAGTGAAACATATTAAGGCAAATCATAAATCTCTAGGTCAGTTCTACTGTAATTATATTCTCTGATTAACTTACCTAACAAATCTACGCACTCCGGAAGAATGGAAAGGGTGATAGATATGGAATCTTCTATCATTAAATAACAATAATTGTAGCCTTTATATGTAATATTTCAAATGTCACTGATTAAATATTAACATTATAATGATTATCTCAGGAAAAAAAATCAAATATGTAATTAAACTAGTTCGTTACAAAAATGTGAAGGTACATATGGCTGTAGAAATTAATGAACATTTTGATGTTTAAACGTTAATTTTAGAGGAAAAGAACCCAGATGTGCCAGGTATCATCAGTTGAATTGGTTGAATAGGTAATTTGTAATTGATTATAGACACATACGGCCTTTGCTACTCATGAACAGTCCAAGGATTTCTTAGATAATAAGGGTGGCAAATGTTAAATTTTCTGTAACTATTAAAGACTATCCTCATTGTGATACTGTGAATTAGTTTGATACAATAATCTGTTCTATAATTTAAATAGAAATAATTTAACAAAAGCAATAGTTTCAATTTGAAACACAATAAAGCATATTTTCATAGGGAAAAAAGGAATATCCTATTACTGAAGTTGAATTTTGATATTTGAAAGGTTGAATTTTGATATTTGAACTATCCCAAAATTGTTTCACTCATCTTACTAAGATGTAGTTGAATTTGTTGGTGAAAAGAGATAAAGATAATATCTAGGTAAGTAATTTACTTTGTGTTTTTGTAGATCAAGTTATAGTTGATGCATATTTGCCTATTTTATTTCTTTTCATTTGAAGAAATACCTTCATTGTTTAAAACCTGAGCATTATGATTATCCTAACACAAACACTCGGTATGATTATTCTCCTTCAAATCATTGACATTCACTCTGTCTTCACCTTTGTTACCTTTTTTTGGATACCCTGATTATTTTGTCATACAATACTGCATCTAAAGGAATGTAAATGCAAACAGAACTGTTTCTCTATTTTATTATCCCTGAGGTTTTAAGATTATATGTATGTCATTGATTAAAATATATCTCTACCTCTCAACTTAGTAATTAAATTATCCCAAAGGTTTAAATAAATTCGTATGTACTTATGGCTCTGAAATACAAAGCATATGTGTTTGAATTTCTCAATTCTATCTGAGCAAAACAAATTATTTCCTATTTATTCACGTAAAACTAATGCTATTTATTCTTTAATTTTAAATATGTACTTGTGACTTCTTCATTTATGACAACAATAACTCATGTATTTAGTACCTGTTATGTTATAAACTGTGCTTTGTGCTGAATAGAACATTGTTTTATTTTTAAACTGTATTTTAAATATTATTTTTATGAAGGACTCTGAATATTGAAACATTTGATTTGCCCTCAATTTTTTTTTCTTGTTTTGAATGCCATGTATTGCTTGGATGCTTAAAGCAACATTGTAAATTACACTTTTGATCACTGATTTGTGACATAATTTTTCTTGGTACAAAATCTATCTAATATTACAGATTGTTTTATATAGTTTGAAAATAAAATACTGTCAAATTTGTGCAAGAAATATTAGGCATTAGATAGTTTGACTTGCCTGCTACTTTGTTGATTATTGCTTTCACTTCCACACTTGAAAATCTATATATCCTCTGATATCACAATTCTCCCCAGCAAAATATGATAAAGATAAAATTTCCTCATGTTAGAAAGAAGATAATGTTAACAGTTTTCATATGGAAATTATCTGCTGTATAAAACTTTCCAGTCCTAATGTTCGCTTCACTATTATTGTTAAATATGAGTTTATTGCTAGTGATTCAGCATATGCTATGCTCATCTGTTTTTAGAATCAGCATTCTCCTTTCCCAAATTAAAACATTTACATATTCAGAAAAAAAATATCACAGCTCTCGATGAGATGGTCACAAAATTAAAGCCCGAGGTGACATTCTCAGTGCTTCATATGCAATTTAAAGTTTGTGCTATATAAAATCCTTTTCATACTATGTCGGAAGAAGGCCGATACATTTTTTTGTTGTTGCTGTGTTATTTGTGGTGGTGGTGTGTTCGCTTGCTCCACTGGAGAAAAAGTGCAGATACACCTTTCTTACAGGTGAAATCTCACTCAGCTTGTGAGGAGTGTGATGAACAGAAATTCGACAAAGAGGAAAGCCTATCATCTTGTCATGTTGAGGAAATGCTAAATGAGAAGATGCAATTTATAATGCAAAATGAAAAAAAAAAGTCAATAAAGGAAGGTAAGGTTTGCAGCAGAAGAAATGAGAAAGATGTAAGGAGTGAAACCATTTTCTCCTGTGAGACATGTAAGAGGCAGCCTGGACTTGGAGCCGGAGATTGCTACAAGAAGTACCACACTAAAAAATAATTATAAACGAAATAAACAAAAACACTGAATTATCTTATGTAACTTACAATAGATAGTAAAATCAGGGCGGTTCCTATTGTGGCTCAAAGGAGTAGGGTGCCAGCCCCATATACCTGAGGTGGCAGGTTCAAACCCAGCCCCAGACACCCCCCCCAAAAAATAGATAGTAAAATCATTTGGTGAGTTCATATTTTAAAAATGTAGGATAATTACAAGTAATCCATCAACCTCTTTCTGACCCAAAATAAAAAAAAGAGCTGGGGAGTATGTAGTTGGCAGACAAATTATATTGGAAATTAAACACACACAGAGACACTGTATCTATATGTATAGATACATATATACTGTATATATTTGTGGGAATGTAGTAAATTACATGCTGCTCCATACATAAACTATTATATCACTGATCACATAGTAAGTGTTTCACATATAATCGTGGACTAAGCAAATGGTATTTGTTCAAAAAGGTTTTGTAATTTTTTCCTTTACCTTTACTTCGAACAATACAATGCACTTATTTTGGCATAATTAATATATTTGTCTACTCTCCTCCTGTAAGTTTTTATTCTAAAGTTATTTACTTCTTCTCGTTTTTCTTTCTTTTTATCCACTCCACTTTCCTAGCTTTCTTTCTTTCTTCTTTTGTTTCCCTATTTTCAATAATATGCAGGATGTGTCTCAAATGCTGCCATTCATAAGGGGAAATGGAAAATTGTAACTCAATGTACATTTATTTATAAAATAGTCATTACAAATTTCACAGAATATTTACAAAATATTCTCTACATGTTTTACACCTCTTTAAAAGTTTTGTAATGACTATTTGGTAAATAAAGTTTCATTTATTACATATGTATGTAATACAGGTATAGGAATTCAAGAGGAATGGAAATAAAGTAAGTAATAAACTGTTTATGTAAAATAATTTTATAAGTATTAACATCATTTTTAGTCTGATGATATAAAAATCTTCAAATAAGGAAATTATTTTAAACATTTTAATTTTTTATTTAATTTTTTTATTTCCCCTCCTAAAGAGTGAAATAAATTCTTGTAAATAGTTCTGTATGTGGTTGAAAGGTTGCCTCTGCTTAGCAATCTCAATTCCTATAATTTTCTAAGTACTGTATTTAGAAATATATAAATAATAAATCTGGATACAAATATAGCTATATATGGTTTTAAAACTATATATACAATTCTACAGTTTTAGTAATTAGTACACTTTGATTACAGCACAACACGAATGTGGAACCGTGTGAAGTTACTCATTGCAGACTTTGATGAATTTTCAAAACTCAGCATATTCGCATGACCAATATAAAAATCAAGAATCTGAACATTCCCAGCACCACAGAGCACCTGTTAGAGCTTCCTCTTCAATCTCCCCTTAGATCTATCTATTGACTTTACTCTTCACATTGACTGATCTCAGTGTTTATAAATTTACTCTACTGGTAAATCAGCACCAAATATAGTCCTACAGAGCAAATTTTACTAAATTTCTGTAAATAATAAACTTTTTTTTTTTTTTTGGTAGAGACAGAGTCTCATTGTACCGCCCTCGGGTAGAGTGCCGTGGCATCACATGGCTCACAGCAACCTCTAACTCTTGGGCTTACGCGATTCTCTTGCCTCAGCCTCCCGAGCAGCTGGGACTACAGGCGCCCACTACAACGCCCGGCTATTTTTTTGTTGCAGTTTGGCCGGGGCTGGGTTTGAACCTGCCACCCTCGTCATATGGGGCCGGCGCCCTACTCACTGAGCCACAGGTGCCGCCCATAACCTATTTTTATTTGAATTATAAATATTTCTAATGTCCATTCCTAACATGATTACAATCTTCACTTCTTTACACATGACTTCATACTTCTTAAATACTTCCACATAAGAAGTATCTTGCCTCTGCTTTTGTGACAGAGGCAAGAAGAAGCCACATGTTCAATTTACTTTTTCTTGTTTTTGATTTCAGTGATCTGTGAAACCACTGGGGACTAGATGAATTAAGATAACAAAGAGAGAGAATCATTTCAGGAAGAGATGACATTAACTGGCCTTTTTTTCTTTTTTCTGGTCTGGGGAAATTTGCTTACTCAAGTCAAGGGGTAAGATAGGCTGTGGCCCATTTTTATCTTTCAAACGGACATAAAAGAAGGTACATTTATCACATAGACCTGGAATACGTACTATAGCTTTGAGGGACTAAATACACATATCTAGCTACCCTAAAAGAGCATTTGATATATTTGGGAAATCAAAAGAATATAACTTTCTGATATAAGAGTTTCTAGAAGAAAATTTTAAATACCTTATATTTTTATGGTGCATATGAAACAAAGATGCCCCAGAAGTGAGGGCCTGGTTTATGCTTTGGGTTAGTCTCTGATTGGAGAAGCTCCAAAACAAAACTAAATCTATCACCATTTAGCTTTGATAAGCATACCTGATAGGTTCTCATTCTCAATTATGAGTCCACAGAATCTTACTCAATGTACAACCCACTCTTGACTCGGTTTAATCCCAGATCAAAGAGAAATGTTTGACCCCTCAGGCTCTCTGGCTAATGGATGAAAGGGGACCTATATGGCTTAACAATAAAGTCACTAGATATTGTGTATGGGTGTGTGTGTTTAATTTGCTCTGTGAAGAGTTGAGAATATATGAACAATATTAAAGAAAAAAGTAGATATTAGAAGCCAGCCCAGAAATATCAATGTATACTAGAACCACCACATCCCTACATTGACCACCTTCTTAAGTTGAACTAATTTTCATAGACCAGACAAGCACCACGTGTACTTAAAGGAAGTTCCTTATGTTGACCACCTCTGTATATTCACCAGTTTGTTACAGTCCCTTGAGTGGTCAACTTACAGAAGAAGTTCCTTTCATTGGGGAATGATATCACAAATCAAGAGCTGGGTACTGAGTATACTCATTGCTCAAACTCTGGTCTGAGCTAACAGAAAAGAAAACTTATGTGTGGATACTAACCTTGGTGAGTGTGTGTGAGTGTGTGTATACACACATAGACACGTGTGGATAAACATTTCTATGTGTAACTATCTGCCTCTATATTGAGCTAGTCAGAAATTTGTTGTGATGCTCTAACTGTAATCCATTACTACACAGATGACCCTGGGTTCCTCTTCTTAGTTACTTATGGACTCTTACCCAAATTGTGAAACACTTGCCTCCCCCCACCCAACACATATTTATTTTAATTGTCCAATTCCAGCATACATAGATAGCACCATTAGCATTTTTATCCTTTGCAATATGTGTACAGCCTTCTAGCTTACATAATCTCATTTTTTCTTTAGTTTTAGCATACAATATTTGAAATGAAATTTAGATTACAAGCATTTCTTTCCACATATTTATTGAAGTTGTTTTATATATTTTAATTTTGTATGGTTTTTTTTGTCACAGTCCGCATTCTATATTAGTATTCTCATGACCTCTTAGATGACTTTAAAAAATTATATATCTTAAGGTTCATTCCATGCCATAGTGTTTTGAAAAATGCATAGTGTTAGGTATTCACAATTATAATATCATGCAGAATAGATTTACGAGCCTAAAAAGATCTGTCTCTCACCTAACCAACCCTCTCCAATTCTCTGTCCCCAACCCTTGGCAGCTACTTATCTTTTTATCATCTTTATACTTTGCCTTTTCCAGGATGCCATGTAACTGGGATCCTAAAGTACGCAGCCTTTTCATTTAGATTAGATATTCATTTAAGATGCATCCATATTTTTTCTTGTGGCTTGATAGCTAATAATATGCTACCATAATATTTCTCATATTAACCATTTGTAGGTGTACAATTCAGTGGCCTTAAATGCATTTATAATTTTGTATAATCGCAAATCTATTTGGCTTTCTCCATCCTCATATTTTTGCTAAATATTCAATTCTTCATCTGCACCCTTCTAACCACACTATTAATTACTGCATCCTTTTGACAGAATTCTTTGACACCCAGAATTTCCTTAAAAAATAGCATTTTTCTTCTGTTCCTACAATTAACTACCTTCTAATGCATAACAGTTTGCTTATTTGTTTTTATTTTTTGTTTATTTTGTTGCCACCTGCTAGATTTCAACTCCATGGAGGCAAGGAGTAGTTTTATGCAGATTGATGTGCTCTTCGAAGAGCATCTTGCACATAGTAAGCACTCAGTATATGTGAGTTCTAATAAATAATTGATTGGAATAATAGATACAGGGATCTCTCCATGAATAAGTGAGACACAGATAAAGATATTGTAAATTTTGTCTGGGAGCTGCCATCAGAGCTGGGGACCCATTAGATGCCACTGCTGCTTTCCTCAATTCTTTTCCTGGGTAAATTTTTGCAGCAAGTGGTTCTGAGTTCATAGGGAAAGATAACGAGATGGCCAGTCTGGCTTCCCTTGGTGTTTTGTAAAGCAGCCCAGGACCTAATTTTATAATTCTCTATGAACAATGTAGAGTTCAGAATTCCTGCAGTTTCTTTGAGATGAATTTCTCTCACCTACAAAGAATTTTTTTCCTGAACTTTTTAGGTTAGAGAATTTTTATGCTTAATTATTCACCAATCTATTCTTTTCTATTCAGTTTCCAAGAAATTCCTTAATTATTTTGCTACTTATTGCACACTTGCCATTTCCCTGCTGTCTTATGGATTTATTAGAGTTTTTCTTAATAGTTATTTTTAACTAATTCAGGTTGGAGGGCAGGTAAACTCATGCAATCATGCATGACATGTGAACCAGAAGACGCTGAGAGTTCAATTTCATTAAAAGTGGTATAAAAACCGACAAGCTCATAGGGCACTGCACATAGCCCAAATAGATGAAATGGCTCATAGAGAATTGTACGACGATTTCTTTAAGGCTACACAAAATGATGTTATTCATTAAAAAGAAAAAACTGATACGTATTCTGGAGTGTTAATGCATTTATAGAAGCTGTATGTGTTTACATACATTGATAAATGAAATTCTCATTATGAGGTGATCTTAATTTTTTTTGAGAGTAAAAAGTGATTTTCATATTAAAAGTAAGTAGAGAACAAATAGATATTTTAATATAGGCTACATTTACTAAACATGATCTAAAGAACTGAAGCAATTGACTTCAATTACATCTTTTTCAATAAAAAACTAAAACTGATTTAAAGGAAAAATTTTGATATATAAGAGCATAATAAGTTTGACTATAATAAGTTAGTAGACTATAGATACAATATAGTTTCAGAAATATGTATATATGTATGGATTTTTATGTGTATATATGTGTGTATGTATATATTTCAAGAAGAAATTTAGGAAGTAGTAGACTATAACAGTAATCAATGGATTAATTTTCTCAGCCTGCAGAATACAAAACAGCAAATTCACTTAATATTGAAATACATAACTGATACATAAATTTAAACTTGAAGGGGAAAGTAAAAATAATAGTTTTTCAAGTCATGCTTCATAAGAAATTGTAGCAGTGATATGTTTAGATGAAAAGATTTTTATAAAAAATTGTACCATATTTATTAATGTGTTAGTGTAAATTTTTATACTTTCATGTAGCTCAAGACGCTTCATAACGCTTCCTCTAAAGCATTTTATTTTAATCTAATGTTGTTTGTTCCCTCCCTCCCTCCCTCCTTTCTTTCTCTCTCTCTCTCTCTCTCTCTCTCTCTCTCTCTCTCTCTCTCTTTCTTTCTTTCTTTCTTTCTTTTTCTCTCTCTTTTTCTTTCTGGACAAAGTCTCCCACTGTCAACATAGGTAGAGTGTCATGGCATCATCACAGCTCACAGCAACCTCAAACTCCTGGGTTCCACCAATTCTCTTGCCTCCGCCTCTCCAGTAGCTGGCAATACATTTGTTTTCCTCCATTTAGTAGAAACTGGGTCTCACTCTTGCTCTGGCTGATCTTCAACTCCTGAATTCAGGTGATTCATCCTCCTCAGCCTCCCAGAGTGCTAGAGTTATACCCAAGAGCCACTATGCCCGGCCTGTTCTCATCACCTGTATTCTCGAGAATAATGTTCAAACTAGTTTTAATATACTGCAATAATGATATACATAACTTCTGAGGAAATTTTGTAAGCATGTTAAATGTTCATTGGACTAAGTAATTTAGATTTCTTGACCAAGTTCTATTTGTAATGCAATTTCATAATGTTCTTGACGTTTAAGAAATTTGGGGTTGTGGGGAGCAGAAAATCACCCCACATTTTACCTCAGTCAAAAATATTTTTGAAGTGACCTCTGAAAAATGCTTTTGCTTTTATTTGCCTAAATATCATTTCAAACTATTCATTTCAAACTATTTATCAAGTGATATATTGGCCTGGAACTGTGCTAGGCTAAAAGTTCCAAGTTCAATAGGAGTTTTAGCAGCTCCATATGTAGCAACAAGCACAAATTAATTACAGCAGCACATTTCTGTGATTCACATACAATGGTTTGCCTTTCCAGTCGAAATAAAAATTTTTGCTGATGCATAGGAAGCACACTATAAAAAGTGGACAAAAGTCTACAAAAAACTATAAAAAACTGGGAAGAAATTTTTTAAAAATTCAGTTATTAGAAACTGTAAGTGGAACTTCAGGCTTGTTTAACCACAAAGTTAGCCAGACAGGATACACGCCTAAGAGACTGAGGTTATAATATTCCAGCAGGATAGTGCTTAAAGGTTTAGGTCCCTTCAATTGAAGAAAAATTAGGCACAGGATTACCACATAAATGATGAAACTATCTAGAAATTGAACCATGCACTGAAGTGTGTTCCAAAATTTCTTTAACTGTTGCAAAGATGAGATAAAGACATTCTGTCGTATACAGAAGCCAAAAGTCTTATTATCCACAGTATCTGATGGAATAACTGAAAGATGAACTCAAACATGAAGCAAAATTAATAAAAAGGAAAGCGAGAGTAGGAATTAGGATGCAATTTTATGGAAATAGAATATTAAAATACATTAGTAAATTTAAGGAAACATTAAAAAATAGAAACAAAAGCAGTACTGAACTGAAAAATAAATTTAAAGCATTGTGGAGTTTAAGTAGCAGATAATAATAATAGAGGAAATTATAGTAAGCAAGGAGTTTTCAGAAACTATATAGAAATCTGTGATTTATTGTTAAGAAGAAAAATGTGGATTAGCTTTATGCATTGAAAGAGAATTTTTTTTTTATGCAAGATGAACTTCTATAATCAGCACTCAAAGAAAAACAGTGTAGATAAAAAAGTGAAAAAAAAAATTACTCTGTTTCCAAAAGCCAAAAATATAATACTGTAACTATCATGATTTCTCTAAAAAATGCACTGGACAATTCAATTAAGTGAAATATTTCTTTAAAGCAATACCTCATTGGGGCCTGGTGTGATGGCTCATGCCTGTAATCCCAGCACTTTAGGAGACCGAGTCAGGTGCGTTATCTGAGCTCAGGAGTTAGAGACCAGCTCTGAGCAAGAACAAGACCAAATCTCTAAAAAATAGCCACGCATTGTTGTGGGCACCTGTAGTCCAGCTACTTGGAAACAAAGGCAAGAAGATCATTTGAACCCTAGGTTGCTGTGAGCTATGATGCCACAGCACTCTACTGAGGATGACGAAGTGAGACTCTGTCTCAAAAAGAAAAAAAAAAGGCAATACCTTATTGGATGATATGTATAGCTAATACTTGGGTGTTTTTTCCTCCTTTGATTTTTCTGTTTTATAAATCATGCAAAAAATGCAGACAAAATAATTCTGTTGAGCAAGTTATGATTAAAAAACCTTGACCAAAAGTCAGGAAATTGGACTGTGTAAGAAAGAGCTATTTTGTATCTGACTGTGACAGCTCTGTGATTATCTCTGTAGTTACCCAGTAGCCTTCTACTGACCCTTGACCGAGATAAGGGTGAGAGATGTTGCTAGTGATTCATACTGCGCTGTTTAAAGTTTGCAGCTCCCCTGGAGGAACTTTGAGGGTGAAAATGTCTGTATTGTTTGTTTGTTTGTTTGTTTTTTTTTTGTAGAGACAGAGTCTCACTGTACCGCCCTTGGTAGAGTGCCGTGGTGTCACATGGCTCACAGCAACCTCCAACTCCTGGGCTTACGCGATTCTCCTGCCTCAGCCTCCCCAGCAGCTGGGACTACAGGCACCCGCCACAAGGCCTGGCTATTTTTTGGTTGCAGTTTGGCCGGGGCTGGGTTTGAACCCGCCACCCTCGGCATATGGGGCCGGTGCCCTACTCACTGAGCCACAGGCGCGGCCCCGAAAATGTCTGTATTGTTTCTGAGATATATACTGAAGATAGATTGTGAAGACCCAAGCACAAGTCAGCATTATTCGTTCCCCGAATTATTGGTGTAGTCCCCATGACTTTTCTGCCTCTGTTGTTGCCTTGCCCTGTTCGTTTGTAAGCATAGAGGCCAGACTCCTCTGCTCAAAAGCCTCCAGCAGGTCCCTATGTCTCTCAAAGAAAAATTAGAAATTTACAAAGTGCCTGCAAAGCTCTATGTAATCTGCCTCTGGTTACCTCTTTCACTTGGATTCCTACTCTCTGATTGTACGTGGTCTGCTGGCTACACTGGCTTTCTCAGAGTGTGTGGAAAAATTGGGGTGTTCCACTTTAAAGTCCCTAATTTTATTCTTTCATGAGCCTGGAAAATTCATCTCATTCTTCCGTAGGAAAAATCACCCTTTTTCACTTCCTCATACCATTATTCCCTTTTTGCATATTAGATCTTTCTGGCTATGGGACCTAAAATAATACACCATTCCAACAACATATAATTTTATCTTTTTTATTATTCTCCATGGCATCATTGTGGTTTAGTTGATATATATTTTATTAGCTTATTTATTTTGTTTCCTCCAGGTATACAAGGAAATTTGATCTCTTTTTATTAACTTTTATATCACCTGTGATTAGAACACTGCCTCACACACTGTAGGAGGGTGGGATAGTTTTGAGGTACAGCTACGTTGAATACTCTGAGGCTTTATGGGTATCTGGATTTGATTTTTGGCCAAGATAAGAGTGTAGCCTTTATGACACCCAGTCAAGTTGACACATGTAATAAATCAGGACAATATGAAAGCCTGAAACCCTGTAAGACTGTCTGTTTGCTGATAGTTTTAAATAGGCACACATGTTAGACAACCTGAATGCATCATATGACAAAAGGGAAATCAAGCTAGACCTCCCATTTGATCCTGCAATCCCATTACTGGGCATCTACCCAGAAGGAAAGAAATCCTTTTATCATAAGGACACTTGTACTAGACTGTTTATTGCAGCTCAATTTACAATTGCCAAAATGTGGAAACAGCCTAAATGCCCACCAACCCAGGAATGGATTAACAAGCTGTGGTATATGTATACCATGGAATACTATTCAGCTATTAAAAAAAATGGAGACTTTACATCCTTCGTATTAACCTGGATGGAAGTGGAAGACATTATTCTTAGTAAAGCATCACAAGAATGGAGAAGCATGAATCCTATGTACTCAATTTTGATATGAGGACAATTAATGACAATTAAGGTTATGGGGGGAAGCAGAAAGAGGGACGGAGGGAGGGGCGTGGGGCCTTGGTGTGTGTCACACTTTATGGGGGCAAGACATGATTGCAAGAGGGACTTTACCTAACAATTGCAATCAGTGTAACCTGGCTTATTGTACCCTCAATGAATCCCCAACAATAAAAAAAATAAAAAAAATAAATCTCCATCTGAAACTTTCCTCCTGAGATTTTCTGGAGTCAATATTCTTTGTAAGGGTCTTGACGGCCCTTGACAGAATAAAGACACTGGAAATGTATGGTTGACTTATGTCTGAAACCTCCCTAAGTGTTTGCCTGCACTTTGTTGCTCTTTTGGTTCCTCAAACTTTGCCTTCAAAAAAATTAGTGAGTTTGCTCTGTGAAGTCTTCTAAGTATTTTGACTCATTCCCACATCCGAAATCTTTGTGCAGGTGCTCATAAAACTTTTCCTGAATGAATGAATGAATGAATGCCATTCAGTTCTTTTTAGACTGCTCAGGTTGTGATAACAAATATGGGCTAGGTGGCTATCAACAACACGAATGTATTTCTCCCAGTTCTGGTTGCTGTGAAGTCCAAGATCACGGAAGAGTAGATTTCTGGGTAGGGCCCTTTCCTTAAAGACAGTGGCAGTGCCTTCTTGCTGTGTCCTGATGTGTTGGAACAACTGAACAAACTCTCTGGGATCTTTTATAAGGGTGACAATGTCATTCATTCGAGCTACACCTTATAAGTAATTACCTCCCAAGGTCCCACCTTCCGATACTATCACCTTGAGCAGGGAGTAGGAATTCAACATAAGAATTTTATAGGGACACAAATGCAGGCCCTAGTAATGTGTGTTAGGACTCTGCAATATTTCGTAGCAGGAAAATCCACAGTGTGAGTTCATCAGGATTATTTAATCATTCTCTTTATAGGTATCTTAAATTCTTTTGATTAATATTGCTTAGAGTAGCTAAATTTTAAATCCTTGTCAATCAGGATAAAAGCAAGAGTACCATGGAGACATGACTTCTCCTAATTATGTCACAGCTCATTTCAGCCTCAGTCACTGGAACAATTGCTGGGCTTTCTATTAAACAGGGAAAATCAAAAGCAACAGACAGGGAGAAGCATTAACATAAGAACAAATAAATGCACTTTGCATCACCTTTCTGGAGCAAATGACAATTTAAGACCATCCACTATGAAAACACAAAAACACAAACTTTTTTTTTCTATTACTTTTTCCTTTCTTTATCTTACATTGCCAGTGAATATCTCTATCCTCCTTCACAAATTTACATTATGTTGTTCACTAATGTTTATTACCCTGTGACCTGAAAATAGCATGATTTTTCTTTATAAGATTACTTTTCCATGTTTTCTGAATAACTTTGGTAGGTATATTAGAAAATGATGCGTATGTTTTACTCCGCAAAATACCAAATATCTAGCTCTATAGCCTCACTGTTACTAATTGTATTTGTCATATTTGTTTTTGGTCCCTATTTTGCCTCATTTTGACCATTCTTAATAAATTTATGGTATAAAATTGCTAATATGTATTTTTTGAATTTCAAAATTTTCTCATATAAATTTAAAAGCCTTATTTAAGTGCATAATATTTATGACAGTATCTGTGTTTATATTAAGGAAATATAAAGTTTTATATGATTACTCAGAGTTTTTTTTGCATTTCATACACTGTATTGTTAATATATACATATTTTCTTTTTGTTATTTTGGGAGATATCTTCTGCCTTTCCTGCTAATCAATTTGTTTTGTAAATTCTTTATTTGGAGGAGATAATGAAATGTAGGTATGGTCTATAGTCACAGTAAATCAAAATTACTCTTGGAAATTTTGTACATTGTTTCCAGGTATGAAGCTTAAATCTTGCCTTATAATAAGTCCACCAAAGATTTGTTATTAGCTTAAAAATTCATAGCAGATAGTTTCTATGAAAAAGGAAAGTTTATGTTAAAAACCATGTAAAATGGAATACAGTGATTGGAGTCACATGAAGGCAACATGATGACACCGTGTGAACATACAGAAAAGGGCCACCTGGGGGAGGACATTTAAATCTCTAGGAGTCTGATTACACAATTATTCTAGAAATTATGGTTGTACAATGAGACACTATATTTGCAATCAATACATCTTTTGTTTTATGCTGACACTATTTTGTTGCTAAATATTGTAAATTAAGCTTTCATAATTTATCTACCTTTGTATCATTATAGATGAAAAATTCTTCTTCCATGTTTCATACATCTGTTGACTATGTAAAAGGGAAGATAGTTTGATCATTGTTACTTAAAGGGAGGCATGTTTTGTAAGAACTGACTAAGCTGCCTAAATTAAGATGTTACAAATGTGTTTGATAGTGTGTAGGGATACTGATTTGTATATATTGATTCAAACAATGCATAAATAATGTCTACAATGTCATTACCAACATTAGCAAAAAAATCATTCCCTCCCCCTCACTACTAGCCTTTGAAGAATAATAATAAGCTCTGTTATGGCTATGTAGGATAACCACCTAAAAACTGCTTCTGCTTTCAAAATGAGAATCATTCTCTGAACTCTCATGACATCTAATAAAGTTTCTTTTTATTCAGACTGTGAAAGTACTAACTGAGTATCACTACCACACATTGCCCCATGAATGTGCTTTGATTACTACAAAAAAATTGAGTATGAGTTTAACCTGTGATTTTTAGAGCAGAGAAAAATTTTCATATGAATAATTTTATAAAAAATAAAGATAGTCAAATGTTCAGTCCTAAATTAATTCAGATTATAATAATTAAAATTTGTACACCTGTGTCATTCACAGAGCCAAAATACAAATTACCATTCCTTGCTTCCTTAGAGATTATAGTTATAGTGTATTAACTGCAATTTTATAAGCCCATCTATGTAAATACATTTCACAGTCATTTCCAGTAATCATGGGAATGGATAACTCATTTTTGAAAGAGTTATAAACCTATTGATTTCTTTGGCTACCATTAAAACTAGTATTCATACAAATATAAAATTCTCAAATTTTGAGGAAAAAATAAAAGCTTCTTCTACTTTTTCCTTTTTTTTTTAAATTTTAAATTAGAATAGTTAGAGATCATTATTATCTTGGCCAGTTTGTACTAATATAACCCAATGACATACACTCAGTTGCTCACACAACTGAAATTTAAAACCTAAGATCAAGGAACTCACAGGTTCCTGGTCTGATCAGTGTCCTTCCGCTGTTTTTTCAACTTTCTTCTCCTTGTACCTTCTTATGATGGAGAGAGAGAGATTGTCTCTCTTTTGTCTCTTATCACTAAGCTCATGTCTCTATCACCAGCTCACTAATGTCTTTTGGTGGTAGCTACATTTAATGGCCTAATTATTCCCCCAAAGTCTTCATATCTAATAGAATCACATTAGGAATTTGGACTTACACAACTAAAATTTTGGAGGACCCAAACATTCAGTCAATAGCAAGTACAAAGATTGATAGTTTAGCAATTCTAATACTCTATTTTTCACCTTAGATTTCCTAAGCAACTGAAAAAAGACATGTTCAATAATCCAGAATTCAGAGATACTGGAAATGTTCAAACAAAGATGGTACTGACATGTATTTCTTCATTCTCTGACCATTCTTCCTCCAATTTCAGCCTTTAAAGCCAATGTGTAGGAAAATGAAATATTGAGTGAAGTATATGTTTTAAAATCTACCTGAAACATATGACATACACATGTTTTATATACATAAAAATTTTGCATGTGTGTGTGAATTTTCATACCTGTGAACAGAAGAAGGAACAAGTAGATTTCATGTTTCCCTCCAATAGCCAAGTTGTTGTCAACTTCTTTGCAGACACACTCATCTAGAGTTAGGGTTAGGGTTATGAGCAAAAGAGTGAGGAGAAAAGAGAGGCAAGAAATATTAGTAGTGCTTCCTACTACAGGATGACTCAGAACTTGCCTTTTTCTATGAAAAGTTTGTAACAATATGGTAAGAAAATTCTTATTAATAAAAATATGCAACTCATAGGTTTTTAAATTGGATTTTGAGTAGACGTACCTTAGGAGAAATATAATTGATTTTTTTCTCCCTTCGCTTATATGTTAGTGGATTTTCCTTTTTATCAAGTTACATCTGTAGTCATCTCAAAGTCCTTCACTCAGTTAATCCCTTCAACATCTACCAGCCCAAAGCCTCACATGATATAAATGTGTATTATGTTTTGAACCTATATTACCTATTTTAGATATAGATGCTACAACAAAGAATGAAAAGCTATTTTAATAGGGAGTAAAAACATATGAAGGTAGCTTTAATTTTTTTTTTTTTTATAATAAATAGTCCTAAATGAGGGGTAAATATGTAGAAGCAATCCACACATCTTTGGTAAACTTATCTTTGACAAAATTGCCAAGAATATACACTGAGGAAAGGACAGGCTCTTCACAAATGGTCCTTTGGGTGTCCATAGGAAACTGGGTGTCCATATGCAGAAAAATAAAACTAGACCTTTTTATCTTTCTGTATACAAAACCCAAATCAAAATACATTACAAATTTAAGTCAAATTGAAACTATGAAAATACTAAAAGAAAATTTTGGAGAACTACAGGACGTTATTCTGGACAAGGACTTCTTGAGTAATACCCTAGAAGCACAGGCAACCAAAGCAAAGTTGGACACATAGGATCACATCTAGCTAAAAGCTTCTGCACAACAAAGGACCTAGAAACAATCAGCAAAGTGCGAGACACTACACAGAATGAGAGAAAATATTTGCAAACTGCACATATGACAAGGGATTAATAACTAAAATATATAAAGAGCTCCAACAGCTTGATAACAAAAAATCAAATAATCTGATTAAAAAATGGGCACAGATCTGAATTAGCATTTCTCAAAAGAGAACATACAAATGGACAATAGGCATATGAAAAAATGCTCAAAATCATTAGTCATGAGAGAATTGTGCATCAAAAGTACAATAGATACCACCTCACCCCAGTGAAAAAGACTTCTATCAAAAAAGACAGGCAATAAGGAATGTGGCCAGGATGTGAAGAAAGGGTAACCCTCGTACATTGTTGGTGGGAATATAAATTAGTGCAACCACTATGGAAAACAGTATGGTGATTCCCCAAAAGACATAAAATAGCAAACTACAACATGACCCAGCAATCTCACTGCTTGGAATATATCCAAAGGATTAGAATTCAGTATATGGAAAAGAGATCTGCCCTCCCGTGTTTACTGAAGCCCTATGCACAATAGTCAAGATATGGAGTCAGCCACAATGTCCATCAGTGGATAAATAAATGAAGAAATTGTGGGACATATACACAATGGAATCGCATATATGCACAAAAATGAATGAAATCCTGCCATTTGCAACAGCATGACTGGAACTGGAAAAAGAATAGGCTAAATAAAATAATCTGAGCACAAAAAGCAAATCTCACATGTTTTGCTCCTATGTGGCAACGGAACTTTTAAAAAATTTGATCTTACAAAGCTGGTTGCAGTGGCTCATGCATGTAATCCTTGCAATCTGGGAGGCTGACATGGGTGGATTGCTTGAGCTCATGAGTTCAAGACCAGTCTGAGCAAAAAGTAAGACACTGTCTCTAATAAAAATAGAAAAACTGAGGCAAGAAGATCACTTGAGCCCAAGAGTTAGAGGTTGCTGTGAGCTATGATGCTAGAGCACTCAAACCAGGGCAACAGCTTGAGACTCTGTCTCAAAAAAAAAAAAAAAAAATGATCAAATGATCTTACTAAGACAGGAGTAGAAAGATGTTTACACCAGGGTCTGGGAACTATATCAGAAAGGAGGGATAAAATGACAATAGTTAATTGGTGCAAAAATACATACATATAAATATATATATATATTAGGATGAACAATATTTGATAGAACAACAATGTGATTACAATCATTAGTAAGTTGGTTATACTTTATTTTTGCATGACTGGAGATTTGAACAAACAGCAGCTTTGCCGAGGGTATAAACTCTCTCCTGTAATTATTAAGTCAAGAACAGACTATAAGGTATGGGATGGCGTGTAGCAAAAGTCTTTATTCAGTGTTTGGATTTTATACTTTTCTAGTCACCTACACACTTAATCTATCATCTGTTAGTTTCACCATTACCTCATTTGACCTATCTGAAATTAACTTGAAAGGAAATATCCTGTTACTATATCAACACAATCACTTCTGCAGTAAACATCTTCTTCTAGACACTGACTAATCTCTGGGCAGGTATCTAAATAAAGATCACAAAGAAGAAAGTAGCCACAGGGGAACAGAGTTAATGGAAGATTATCTTCAAGCGTTCACTCAGTTTACTCAGTATGAAGTAAGGACTGTGTCTTTCCTCAGGGCAGAGTACCTATAGACCTCTGACAATATGTTGTTAACATATGTCAACCTTCTGGCCCGTATCTCTGAGGAAGGGCGGCATGCCCTTTGATCTCAGGCTTCATGGGGAGCACAGCTTCAGAGACTGGGCTTGTGGAATTTTTAATTCCAAGCAAGCCAACTCTATGTGTGTCCCTGGGGGCTCAGGTCCCTTAAGCCTCTGGAAAAAAAGCAAGCCATTTTAAACTCACACTGAGTTCACTTTGTGTGCTTGATGTAGGATGTGTTTATTTCTAAATATTATCCTACATTTATAATAACTAAAAGAGTAGAATTGGAATGTTCCTGACACAAAGAAATGAAAAAAACCTGAGGCCATGGATACTTTATTTACCCTTACTTGATTAATTCACGTTGTAAGCCTGCATCAAAACATCACATGTATCCTATAATAATATACAACTGTTATGTACTCATAATAAAAAAAAATGTAGATGTAAATGTTCAAAGAGCTTAACAAGAAACGGAATCAAATTATGAAATTTGTTAGCAAACATCTACATCTTTGCATAATCTTATCTTATATAGCATATAAAATGTGATTTTCATACATTTACAATCAGACGGCATTAGTGATATTAATGAAGAACTGAGAAAGTGCCAGAAAAAGGCTGTCTCAGGACTAAAGTGCTTCCCCCCCAAACAATAACACGTTAATATGGAAATATGTACATAGATATAAACAGGAAAAGTACAAGATATCCCATGGTGTGATTTTTGCTCAAAGTGACTTAGGGAAAAAACTTCAGCATGGTTCAACCAAAGTTGAGCCATCCGTATGAGGGAAAAAGTGAGTCATCAGTATGCTAAGGTACTAATGAATGGACAGCTTTCAGAGATTTCATAATGAATCACAATAGTAAATTGTAGCATGAGAATACTTTTATTTTTTTCACCTCTCCTCCAAAATCAAGTTGAACCCTTTCAAAATAGCGTGCTGTTAAATTAATATTTTTATTCCCTGACATGATTCGTTTATTTTTTCTTTCAAAGCCTCTAAGCCTTTTTAAAAGTAAACTACTCTTTTAATAAAGATATGAAAAAGAATATTAAAGGGGCAGAACTCCTTCAAGTTAATGCTTGTGACACTGAAATCCAAGAGAGTGATTGCATCCAAAGAAATTTTTTTTTAAATAAAGAACGACTGGAAAAAAATGTAACAAAGTATGACAGTAAACAAATTTATCCCCTGACATGTCATATTTTAAGGTATATCATACTTCTGGATGAGATCACCTTAGACCGTCCAGCTCATCTCCCAAATTACATAGCTGTATGTGTGAGTGTAGGTCTAGGTGAGAGATCAGTAGAACAGTCTATTAAACAATGCACAAAAACTTGAAAAATTTAAAAAAATTAAAAAGTTGGGAAGAGTTACTTATGATGCTAAATGTTCTTTTTGTTGTTGTTGTTGTTGCTGCTGTGGTCATTGTTGTTTAGCAGGCCCAGGCTGGATTTGAACCTGCCAGCTCTGGTGTATGTGGCTGGCACCCTAGCCGCTGAGCTACAGGCACCGAGCCAGCTAAATGTTCTTTATAAAAAAAAATACACACATATGTAAAACTTTAATAGGATTTTTTATTTATCTTGTTTTTAATCAGGCCCATGTTGAAGTCCTACTTTATATAGTAGTCAACAGTAAATAGAATTAATAACAATAAACTCATTCAAAATATGAAAAGAAATTTTTGTCATAGTATAATCCAATTTGATAATGCATAATTATCATTATCAATCCTAATTAATTAAATAATTAAACTGCAAAAATAAGTATTCAGAAGCCAAGTTGAAATTAATTCAGATTTTAAAAAGAAATGTATTGGATAATAATTTCTAGAGTATTTTAATATTGTCTACTGAAAATATTAATTGTAGATACAAGAGTGAAATAGCATGGGAACCTTAATCCTGAAGTTGTGCTATTGTAATTGTCCTCATCAGTAATGTTCTCTTCAAAATATTGTAGTCATATTAAGAATATATAGTAACAAGGGCAATTTCTTTAAGTCTTGCTTTCTATGGCAATAATGTGGGGGGTTTTGACATTTTGAATTTTTGCTATATTGAATGTGTTAAAAAATATCATTTTTTTCTCCATGTAGCTTCAAATTTAGCCTGTTAAGTATTCTTAAAATACCAGATGGGAACATGACAGAAGATCTACAGCACCAGCTGGAAGAAGCTTGCATTGGCCAAATTTGGAACAACTAAACATCAAAAAGAATAGTGATATTGATGATTTATAACACTGAGTTAAGAGTTAGGAAAAAATACATTTTTTTTGAAATAAAATAATAATAACATCATATGCTTTTAAAAATATAGAACAAATCTTAATTCAGAATAATAGATTTCCAAATTTGGAAAAGCAAGTGGTATATTTGATTAATGAGTTCTTGCCAGCATTACACTCTGTATGTGGCTGCTTATTGTACCTACATATATAATCTGTTACCTACACGGAATATTTTACTATTTAAAAAATTAATCCAATATATATTATGAAATAACCTGAATATAATGCACAAAACAATATACAAAATACTTATTGCTGACTCTGAATATGTAATGGTTATTTGTATGCAACTGAGGGGAAAAAAGCATATATACATAACTTCAAAAGGTAGATTTGTGACCATATATCAATAATTATGAAAGAAAATTTTCCATGAATAACATTATTTTCTAGGTTAAGGACTTGTTTAGTGTTTTAAAGGGGACAGGTCGCCATGTTCAAATTGTGGCACTACTTACAAAAGAATGGGCTTAGGCACTTCTCTTCATTTTTAATCTGTAAAAGAGGGATGATTATTTTAAGTAACTCACAGGGATCTGTGAAGAATAAATGGATTAAGACCTTTAGAAATGTATATCAGGATTTAGTCTGTGAAATTTTCTCAGTAGTCTCATAATAGTGAAACAAACCTAATAGTAATTATCTAAATTTGTATACTTGTTACCATGTTAAAACTCTGCATATTTTAGTATCATAGTGTATTTTCATCTTGAACTCTATTTATTATCAATAGGTCTATTTCAGCTATAAATGGAAGATACAGAAGCAAAGTCGTTTCCTCAGTCTTTCATAATATAATTTCATCACTGAGGTCCAAATTCCTGTGTGTATAATGACAATTTTGAAACTTAACCACTAAAAAATGTTCCACATGTGATATATTCAGTTTTGAACATGACAATTGGGTTGCTTATGTTTTAGTCAAGTACAGGTGGTGTCCTCCTAATTGTGAGTTGTGAAACAAATTGCCTTATATTTTTTTTCTGGAAGACCTCAAAAATCTGCCTCTCAATTTTAAAAATTACAAATATCTCTTAACTTTATTTGCATATGAGATTCAGTGGGATTTAGTCTTTTTGAGTCAGGGTTATTGAACATGCCACACATTTTCTTTTTTTAAAGGAAATGAACATGAAAATGTCAGATTCCACTGGGTATTACCAGCTGCTAGCTTGAAAAATCAATGTGATAACTAAAATTGTAAAACGTAGCTTTTAATTTGCTCTTATGGTCTGCTGAGCAAGACATTCAACCATGACAACACCCACCTGTCTAGATCTGACATTTCTTTAGCTACCCACAGTACCACACAACGTTTACTCAGACATAAATCATTCTTCCATAGTACATGGATTTAAATGTTTATACTTAAATGGAATATTATTCATATTTAAAGCTAAATAGTTATGGAGAGAAAGTCTTCACAATTGTGACTATTATAGATGATATGAACAGAAATGACCAGCTTTCTTGTTCTAAAGAAATACTGTGTTATATGGTTAGTTAATAAGCCCAATGAGCTCTGGAAGTATTTGAATTTTCTTGCCTAAATCCAGTACAACATTGCAAATGTAAAGAATCTCACTCATAATGCTTTCCATAAGTTCAACTTATTAAAATAAAATATTAGATCTTTTCAATACAGGTGTGACAAACCTACACTTCTTAAGGAATTTGTATACACTTTTACCTTTAAGTGGTCCAATTACATTATATAATCACATTGAACATACAAACATATCCTTCTAAAGATTATCAATAACATGTTAAGGATTTTTAGACTTTTACTTTTTCGGTTAATTTATTAATTTATTTTTATTTCAGGTTAATATGAGGGTACAAAAGGTTAGAGTTGTTCGCATTTGTTAAATAAAGTCCAAATAGTAGCTGAGCTCTACACCCAGGTGTGTTAGATACCCTTAACATGAACAAATGTTAATTGTTGTTCTTACTTTCTATTGGTACGATTTAGGTACCTTAGGCATGACTTACTTTTTAAAAAAGTAACTCATGACTTTAGTGTGGTAAATTGCACAGTTGCACTTCCTCAAGAATTATCAAAATCCTAAATTGGATTCCCAGTAGAAAGTGAATGTAATTTTTTTTAATGCTAATCTGTGTAAAACATTTTACTATTATTCTTCCATGAATCTGCTTTATACTCGAGTTGTCCTTTTTTTCAAAAAACAGAACTAAGTACCTGTCTAATTAGTACTAAAGTAAATAAATACAATTCTACAATATCCTGACAGGTTAGTTCTGGTAGAGAGAATTAGTAACAACATCCACAAAAACACAATGCATTAATTTGATTTACAAGTTTCATAGAAATTAAAATGCATTTACTATAAAACAAACATAATTATGTAGTTTACAGATTTTGAAATTAAAGGAAGAAATGATAATAGTATATGAAACTGCTAAGTTCTAAGCTGTCATGGTAAAATCATTTTAGAGGTCAGGGGCAGTGACTCATGCCTGTAATCTCACTCTGCTGGGAGGCCAAAGCAGAGGCGTTGCTTGAAGCCAGGAGTTGGAGACAAGCCTGGGTAACATAGGGAAATACGTCTAAAATAATTATATATATATAACCAGGCATGTAGAAATGTACTTACAGTCTTAGCTACTAAAAAGGCTACGACAAGAGAGTCACTACGCCAATGAGTTGGAGACTGCAGTGAGCTATGATCATGCTATGAAATTACAGCCTGCATGAAAGAGCTAAGCAATATCCTGTCTCAAAGGAAGGGGAAGGGAGGGGGGAGGTTTTGGTGGAGGGAGGGTGGAGGGAGGTTTTGGTGGGGCCACACCTACGGTGCATCTTAGAATGGGTACAGGCGAAACTCACTAAATGCAGAATACAAATGCCTACATACAGTATCTAAGAAAATGCCATGAAGGCTACATTGAACAGTTTGATGAGAATATATTTCAGATTGCATATGAAACCCGCACATTGTACCCCTTGATTGCACTAATGTACACAGCTATGATTTAACAATAAAAATAAATTAATTTAAAAATAAAACAAAATAAAATGAAAAACTAATTATGTAAGTATGAAGATCTGACAATCGGGTTCATGAACTTGCCACCATGCTCTTAAATTGATTGGCAGCACTGTACAAACAAACACGGTAAGGGTTTGTTTTTTTTTGTGGCCAGGGCCGGGCTTGAACTCGCCACCCCTGGTATATGGGGCTGGTGCCCCACTCCTTTGAACCACAGGTGCCGCCCCATGGTAAGGTTTTATAACCTTGGTATATCCATGTCTTACAGCTGTGTTTCTGTGAACATGTGCTGATGTCTTGCTGAGTGGTGTTCATTTTTGTTGTCTGTTTTTATGTGACATGGGAGAACTTAGAAGCTTAAATTAGAGCAAAGAATAAACATTAAATCTCTTGTTAAACTTGGCGAGAGTGAAAAGAAAGCAGTGACGTTTTAGTCCCATTTTTGAGTATTATGCCAAGAAGGAAATGGTGATGTACAAAGGGATTAAATGTTTTTCTGAGGGGAGAGAAAATCTCACTGATAAAGAGAAATCAGGGTGGCCAGTAAAGGGCAGAACTGACAAAAACATTGCAAAAATCCATCTAATTGTGCGTCACAATAATCTGCAGACTGTGAGAAACGTAATAGGCCAAGTAAACAGAGATAGAAATACAGGAAAATCTTAAGTGAAGATCTTGGCATGAGAAAGGTGTGGCTTTTACAGCATGACAATGCACCAGCTCACGTGGCCCTGTTCACAAGGGAGTCTTTAGCCAGTAAACTAATAATGGTACTGGAACACCCTCTTACTCACCTGATTTCACCCCCAAATAAGGGAAATACTGAACGAATGATATTGTGATGACATTCAGGACATCAAGAGTAATTAATAACTGCTCTGATGACCAGTCCAGAAAATGGTTCAAAATTGCTTTGAAAGTTGGACGAGGGACTGACCTCAAGTGCATAACTTCCGATACTCTTAAGGTGCCTCTAGTGATACTGAGCAATGAGGTATATACATCGCTTTTCCCAGTATGAGTTGCTAACTTAATTATCAGACCTTTGTAAAAATAGTTAATGGATGGATGTATTCGAATGAACTATGCCTCGTTTTTCTTCCTTTTAATAGTATGTTTTTATTAAGGTGTAAAGTTTTCAGTGGCTCCACTGGAGACAGAGTATCGTTCTATTTCCCATTGATGCTGGGGATGCACGTAAGAGCTGATGATGGCCAGTGCAATGCAGGTATGTGATGAGCTGAACATGGTTGATTATTTTTTTGCTCTGTTCTTCGTTGACCCACCACATACATATCCCAGATAGCCGTTCACACTAATAGTACTTCTGCAGCCTCACATCCCAAAATGAGTCTCGAAGAGCCAGTCTTAACTTCACTCTCCAGCCCACCAATATCACAAAATTATAGCTGAACTTTAGATCTGTGGATGTGAAGGGTGTTAATAGAAAGTATTTTTGGACCCACACCTTTCACCATTAACTAAGATAGACTTTCACTGGATTAAAGATTTAAACTTAAGACATGAAACTATAAAAATACTAGAGGAGAATGCAGGGAAAACCCTTGAAGAAATTGGTCTGGGTGAGTATTTCATGAGGAGAACCCCCCGGGCAATTGAAGCAGCTTCAAAAATACACTACTGGGACTTGATCAAACTAAAATGCTTCTGCACAGCTAAGAACACAGTAAGCAAAGCAAGCAGACAGCCCTCAGAATGGGAGAAGATATTTGCAGGGTATATCTCTGACAAAGGTTTAATAACCAGAATCCACAGAGAACTCAAACGCATCAGCAAGAAAAAAAAAAGGGATCCCATCGCAGGCTGGGCAAGGGATTTGAAGAGAAACTTCTCTGAAGAAGACAGGCGCAAGGCCTTCAGACATATGAAAAAATGCTCATCATCTTTAATCATCAGAGAAATGCAAATCAAAACTACTTTGAGATATCATCTAACTCCACTGAGACTAGCCTATATCACAAAATCTCAAGACCAGAGATGTTGGCGTGGATGCGGAGAAAAGGGAACACTTCTGCACTGCTGGTGGGAATGCAAATTAATACATTCCTTTTGGAAAGATATATGGAGAACACTCAGAGATCTAAAAATAGATCTGCCATTCAATCCTGTAATTCCTCTGCTGGGCATATACCCAGAAGACCAAAAATCACAACATAACAAAGATATTTGTACCAGAATGTTTATTGCAGCCCAATTCATAATAGCTAAGTCATGGAAAAAGCCCAAGTGCCCATCGATCCACGAATGGATTAATAAATTGTGGTATATGTATACCATGGAATACTATGCAGCCTTAAAGAAAGATGGAGACTTTACCTCTTTCATGTTTACATGGATGGAGCTGGAACATATTCTTCTTAGTAAAGTATCCCAAGAATGGAAGAAAAAATACCCAATGTACACAGCCCTACTATGAAACTAATTTGGGACTCTCACATGAAAGCTATAACCCAGCTACAACTTAACAATAGGGGGAAGTGGGAAGGGGGGGTGGGTAGAGGGAGGGGGATCGGTGGGATCACACCTGTGGTGCATATTACAGGGGTATTTGCGAAACTTGGTAAAGGTAGAATGTAAATGTTTTGGCACAGTAACTGAGATAACGCCGGAAAGGCTATGTTAACCACTGTGATAAAAATGTGTCAAATGGTTTATGAAGCGAGTGTATGATACCCCATGATCATATCAATGTATACAGTTATGATTTAATAAAAAAAAAGAAAGTATTTTTAAAAAAGGTTTTTATAGGAAGATATTAAAACTGTATAATAAGTTCTTTTTCCCCAACCAAAACTATTTATACTATCTTGTTTCTTCATTGTAAAATATCAGTTTTTTCCCAAGATCTATGAGATTATCTATTTTTTCCTCAATTTTATCAAGTGTCTTTTATACGCTCATCATGTTGTCAATAAATTGTGATTTCAAATTTTCTCTTATGAATTAACTGCTTTCTCTGTACAGACTACCCATATAGATCTGACACTATCTGATAATTTTAATATGTATGAAAAGATACATAATGTGAAAAGGTCTGACACTATCTGATAATTTACAGCAATATGTTTTGGGTATTTATAAGTATTAGAGAACTGAAGCACTGGAAGTGATGTGATGACTTATTGGCATGTTTGTATTTAAAATGACAGTCTTTTCTATAGTATCTAAAAACCATTTACAATTCTTCTCATTAAAAACAGACAACAGTGGTTATAATTCTTTCAATAAATCACCAACCTTTTATCTGTTTCTGGAGGCACACATTTGAAAGAGGAATTCATCACTACGTGAGATGCTATTTTAAGTTTTCATGAATAGAGTTTTGTGAAACTTAGCTACCTCACATGAGCAATAAATATTTAATCCAATGGAGATAGAAAAGAGTAAAAAGATACAAATATTCCTTGGGGAAAGATGAAATATAAATTGATATTAAGATACATATTCATCTGTAGGTTAAATTTCCTCTTGTAACCCATACTTAGATTTATTCATCAGTTGTTTATAGCTTTTGCTTAGGGATTTACTTAAACCAGCTGTAGTTCCAAGGAAAGTAGCAATAACCTTAATAAAATGAATAAAATCTTGTAGTATCCTGAGCACCTAATATTTTTTTCCATATTTGTAATTGTGAGGCATAGCATAACTTTAATAGAGGAATACGCTGAGTAAATGGGTGTAGTTTCAGTGAAGGGCATGAATGAAAAGGTTCATGAAACACATAGGGGCCCATTTCAAGGTTCACTGCTGCCTGAATAATTCACTTAGAATTTCATGTTTGTATGTTGCATCTTAGTAGAGAAAATATTTACACAATTTGTTAATTAACATTTAAATAAATGGATTATATATTCTTACCTGCCTATTTGAATAATGCCTCTTTGCCTATTATAATTACAAAATAGTAATTTTGGAATCAATTTTAAAAGAATAATTACAGTGATCACCATATTATCTAAATTAAAATATCATCATTTATCAGCAGCAGTACCATTTTTTTGCACACTTAAACTCTTTGGGAATATTTTTACTTCTTGGGGTGGAAAAGTTGAGTGTTTAAAATGTCTTCTGTAGTCGGTTTCTTTTTTATTTAATTTTGGTTGATAAACTTGTTTGTTTTATGCTTTCTCCTGCATTAAGGTCATTTTGTCACATCTGTTCACTCTATTTATACAGAAAGACGGTCGTACAAGCCTCTTCTGGAAATTTTTCACAAACTTGTTAGATATTAGGTCTAAACTACTTTCTCTCCTTAAACATGGTCACACAGCCCAGTACTTAGCATTTCATTTGAGTTTTTGGCATTGAGCCATATGTGTTTTCCTTTAAATTGTGAATCTGCCCCTGGGGGCTGACAGACTCACCATTTCTATGCAGTTTAGGTCCAATGCCTACATCGGTTACTACACAGTTTTGAGACAGGCTGTGTTATGGTTCATTATTTTTTTCCAAGAAACAGTCAACAGCATCCTTTGTGATTCACCTGGGCAAGTTTCAATTGCTCAGCTTATCAGTGTTGCTGGGAGGGCTCCATTTGTTTCCAGCTGTGTGGATTTTAGGTTTCTTGACTTTGTGTATCTTAAGACTTTTATAGTGAGCTACATAGAAACGATCAGTAAACCTGAAGACAGAACAGATGTTAGGGGCTTGTTGTCAACCTCGACATTTCCCTTCTAAATGGGACCTATTTTTTTGAGAATGTCCAGATAGCTGGACAAACTTTCCTACCACATAGTTTTCTGTACTCTTATAATGGGATCGTAAAAAAAAGACAGTATCGATTATTACAGAGATGATAGAACCTATATAATAAATTTACTTTAAAGTTTAAAAAATTTTAAAAGCTAATTTTTTAAGAAGAACTTGGATGGGGAAATAGGTTTTTAAATGAATAAATATAAAATACAAGCATGTAATATTTATATTAATAATTCATACGTAAGTTATACTCTCCTATTTATAGCCTCAGTATAATAAAAAAGCAGGCCATTATCCTTTGAAGCACATCTGTATACACATTTATCACTTAAATAAAATAGTCTCTTCTTTAAGAAATTAATCCATGTGAAGAAACGAAATGGTATTACTCATAAAAACAATGTAATTCTCTTGGTGCCTTTTCAGGATTGACGTTAAGTAATATTAAGATTTTATAAAACGTGCCCACTGAAGCTTTTCCCAATCACTGTTTCTTCATATGTAAAATATGACTAACATTGCTGCTATGAACTTAGTTAAACCCATTTTAATCCCACTTCAATTTCTTTGCTATGCAAATGTGGAAAATTTTTAATTGGAAGATTAATAAAATTTGCTTAGCACATTATTAATATAATTACTATTTGTAATATAAAACTAGAATTAATAAACAGTGATTTCATTTATCCCAAATGTGTCTATTCATGTCAAATGTACTGTTAGCTTTTCAAGTTCCTTAAAAAAAAGAGTATAAATTAATATAACAGAGTAGAATACATTCTGTCATTAAATTTAGTATAAAATATCTTTAGAAAAAATGTGAAGAGAGAATGTGATCGAGTTTCTCTTTGGACAACATGGAGGGTGTTGGAAACCATTTTTGTAAGTGACACTTCACAAGAATGGAGAAACACATGTACTAAATATCAGATTGGAACTGATCATTCTACACTTAAGTGCAAACATGGAAGAAAATCTCAATGAAAATCACGCTGGGGGAGGTGAGAGGAGAGAAAGGAAATTCATACCTATTAGGTATAATGCACACTAAATGAAGGGCACTTTTACGTGTGTCACTTTGACTTGATCTGTATAAAAACAAATTGTGTAAACCAAACACCCACGCCCCATAACATGCTGAAGAAAAAGAAATACATATAAAATGTTAAAAGAAAACAAACCAAAAGAGGATTACATATAGACCCTATATTCAATTTTCTGATGTGGAATGAAATTTTATATACAATATGGTATAGTTTATTTAAAAAGTAATTATTGAATTTTTGCCAGGTGCAAAGTAGTGTTTTAGATTTGGAAGTTATTAAAATTTACAGTTTAAAACCATCTCGAGATTTATTGTCTTCTTAAAAGGTCGTATTAAAATGCATCCATAATTATAATTATAATTGATTAAGACATTATCACCATAAATTTTGAAACCACCAAAGTATTCCCTAATATTTTTAACATAAATTAGTACAATAGATAAATTAGTTTCAGATAAATTGTATTATTTCTTTGAAATTATTATAGTTGTATATTTGTATAAAGCTAAATTATATATTTCAAATAAGTACTTAACAATGTCAGTTTCAAGTGGAAATGTAAAAATGTTTATTTTTAATTAATTCTCTGAGCTCTTTGAAATATTTTCCACATCTTTAGCCTAGGAACCACTCCAATTGGGTGGTGCTGTTTAACTCATAGTTGGATAGAGCCATTGGTATAATGATAGAAATATAACATTCTACTTTTTACTGAAATTAATGTATTGTATTAGAAATCTATTGAATAGTATACCCTATTGTGCTAACATGCATGATTATCTCAGAAACTATCACCTTTTAAATTTTTTCAACTTTTCTACCTTGATAAATTTCTAATCAATTTTTTTCTAGTCCAAGAGAATATTGTGAAATTAGTCCCATCATAATTTCACAATTTTTATTTTTCATCAATGAATGACTAACCACTTGGATAAATTGTGAATTTACTTGATTTAACTATAAATAAAACCAGGGTTGTAATGTAGTCATTAGGAGCCCAGATTTTGAAGCTAGACACCTGAGTGCAAAATCACAGCTCTGCTAAGTCAACAGTCAATGTTATTTGACTGTTGTATGACTCAGTTCACTCAGTTTTCCACAAAGGATAACAATTAAACTTAAATCTACCTCCAGGGATTATTCAGAGATTTATTAAATTAGTTTATAGGAGCATTTAGAATGTTATCTATTTATATGTACTTGGGACACATAAATAGATAATAAAACTAATAAATTTTAGTCTAATTGAATAAATCAATATTGGATAGTGAAATACTATCAGGACAAAAATTTCAGCAGAGCTATGTCAAGAGATCACTAACCTTATGACAATTATGGCTAATAGTATGAATTATCTTAGTTCAACTGTCTACGAAATACAGTAGAATTAGATTCAATGGTTTTTCACTACTTAAAATGAACAATATGTTTCCTACTCAGTTTAATGAACAATTATGTTTAATATATAAATCTTAACTTTATAGTGTTTATAATTCTCATGCAATAAAAATGTCCTTACTAAATTTTACTCTGTGTTACAGAGGGAAGTTCTTATCTGACATATTTAATTTCAAGATAGTATAACTGTTAAGGTAGCATAGCATTTTCAGCACAAAAAGCTCTGTAAATTAACAATGACAAACTAATTACGGTGGTAGTTGCAATACCTGAAGAAGGTTATCATGACACTGTTTAAATCTGTAGTTCATAAATTCCTGTAGTTTAGATTACAACACAATAATGGGGGTGGGGAGGTGACGAATAAAACAATATTTATGGCAGTCAATATTTGCTCACTTCAACTTCATTCATGTGCCGAAGTCAGTAATTAATGTCTACCATAATTATTGTACGAACCAAAATTATTGCAGGAAAATTGTACCAGAGAAGCATTTCATGAGTAAATTTTTATCAGATAACATTCTACATTATATTTTAAATGTCTGTTACAAAAATAAGAGTTCACTGTTGAAGAAGTTTAATAATAATGAATAAAATTACCTTAAATGAGTTTCTCCTGTAGAAAAGTTCTTAATATGTTCACTATAGAAGATATATCTAAATTTCCAAACATTTATGAATGGAGAACGTTCCTTTGAAAAGGCTATAAACAGTAAATACTGTTTATATTATGATAACTATATGGGGAACTCTGTTAAATCTAGATAATAAGTTAGTGCACTGACAAAGTATTATAACATTAATTATGTATTAAAATTTTTATTTGATCTGAAAATTTATCTCTCCCTAGATTTAACAATATTTAATGAAAAATGAATTACTAAAGTGGTAGCAATGTCATTTTAAACATATAGTGATATGTGTTTAAAATAATAAAATGATGTGTCAAAATAATGAAAAGTCCCCTTTCTAACATCTTAACTTCATACGTTATATTCTTGTACTAGAGATGCATGTATATTACATGTTTAATATGAGTTTTTGAATGTATGTCATGTCAGGAAAGTGTCTGCTCAGACTCTATAATGGGTATGAAGTCAAAATAAAATGGAATGCACCTGCCAGAACCTACAGGGCATTATTAGTTCATGTCCAGTGATATTCCCTTAATGTTACCTGCCATGACTAGTTCTCTCATTTACGTATCTTGCATTGGTTACCAGTCATGCATAACAAACTGCCCCCAAATTCAGTTTGGAGCCTTTAACAATATATATTTATTATTTTACCATCTTTTGGTCTATAAATCAGACACAGTCTAACTGGTATCTCTGTGTCAGTTTTTCTCAGACACCTATAATCAAGGTGTTGGCCAGGGCTACTGTCTTATCTGAAGGCGTCATTGAGGAAAGATCTTCTTTTGAACATACTCGTTAGTTTTCCACAATATTTAGCGTCTTGAAGCTGCTAAACTGTTGACATCAGTTTTTTGCTAACTGCTAGACAGAGACCATCATCATTTCTCTCCCACATGTCTCTTAAGCAGATCTGCTTACAACATGATAGCTTGCTTCATCCCTGCAAAGATAAAATACAAACACACACAGAATCACAGCCTTTTATAATTATATCTTGAAAATGGCATACATTACTTTTGCCACTTTGTATTTATTAGAAGCGATTTACTAAACCCAGCCCTCAGTCAAGTAGAGGGGTTTGCACAGGTGGTCAAGATCAGAAGGCAGTGATCATTGCAAGACATTCTAGAAAGTTGCTCCACACATGGCTCCAGATCCTCTAAACTCACTCACTAAACACCTGCCTATTCTTCAAACATATCAAGGATGCTTCCTACTGAAGGTTTTGCAATCTCCTACCACCAGAATCCTCTTTCTCCAGATTTTGAATGTGTTGCTCTTTATCAATCAAACAATTTTACAATATTACAGACTCATTTCTGTTATATCATATTTAAAATAATATATATATCTGTCAACTCTAAACATTGAACACTTTCTTTCACCTACCCTGCTACAGTGTTATATTACTTAACACCATCTGGTATATTTTACATTTACCTATAAATGTCAACTTCAAAAGTGATAAGATATCAATTCTTTATTGAAGTGCTGCTGCATCCTTGACAATTAAATGACTAAACAAATAAACAAAAGAGAAACCATATACATTCATGGTCTTTTATTCAGTGATAATTATTTTGGGATGTTTTAGAAGAGAATGAGTCAAGGTGTTTTTAGACATAGAAAGTATTAGTCTTGCCTCTATGTCTTACAATATTAAATTTCATAATAGTTTAAGTGGTCTTTTTTAACTATGATGAATAACAGTATTCAAATCATCGTTGAATTCCATTAGTGAAAATTTTCACAATATAGCTAATTAACACAGCTAAGAAAACTTTATATAGGATTATTATTTGATTATACACATAAAAAGAGACACATATAAAGATGTATGTTCTTATAATGGTTTATCTGGTAGAGAGATCATGAATTTTATGTAATTATATGTGTTTATACCCAGCTGAGAAGATATATAAGGGGTTTCACTAAGCATTCATATAACTAATATTTCCATGTAAGTAGTTATAATACTACTTTTAGTTTTCAACTTGTATTTATAATTTTCCATGTGACATAAAAACAGAGAAGAAAAACAAATAGGAAAATAAAGTTTAAGAATAATAATTACTTGCACGGTGCCTGTGGCTCAAAGGAGTAGGACACCGGCCCCATATGCCGGAGGTGATGGGTTCAAACCCAGCCCTGGCCAAAAAAAAAGAATAATAATTACCAGTCAGGCACGGTGGCTAATACCTGTAATCCTACCACATTCTCTTATGGGAGGCTGAGGTGGGAGGAAGCCCTTCAGGAATTCCAGACTGAGCTAGAAGAAGACCCTGTATCTACCAAAAATAGAAACATGAGTCAGGTATTGTGGCAGGAGCCTGTAGCCCCAGCTACTCAAGAGGCTGAGGTTATTCTGAGCTAGGCTAACACCACAGCACTCCCTCCAGGCAACTCTGTCTCAAAAAAAGAAAAAAAGAAGAACAAGAACTATTATCAGATAATTCATTTTGTTCTGCAATACTGTTATATAGTGATTATGCAATATCTGTTTTAAACCACAAAACAAAATGTATGTATCCTGCTTAAGTTGGTGAAGAAATTAGACTTTAGAGGAAATGAAAGAAATTAAGATAGAATAAACTGAGATTTTTAAGGAGTTAGAATGCCACATTATGTTTTTATTTTTTTTTTTTTTTGGCCGGGGCTGGGCTTGAACCCCCCACCTCCGGCATATGGGACCGGCGCCCTACCCGTTGAGCCACAGGCGCCGCCCACACATTATGTTTTTAGAAATTATTCACTTATATACTACCTAACTGTGTAAGTCAGAGATATCCAGAGAAACAGAACCAACAGGACAGATAGATAGATGCTAGAGAAAGGCAGAGGAAAGGTCTGGATTCCTACATCTCACCATATCATATAAGTAACTCAAGATATTCATAGACTGAACACTAAATGTAAGACTTGAAACCATAAAATTCTAGATTGAACCTTATGGAAAACCCTTCTTTATGTTGGTCTAGGCAAAGAATTTTTGAGTGAGACCACCCAAAGAAAATGCAGCAAAGACAAAAATAAACAAATGGGAGAAAGCCCCAAGAGAAAGAAATATCGACATTTCCTCTGCCTTTTTGCTCTATCTAGGTATATAGCCAATTGAACAGTATGTGCCTATATTGAGGGAAGACCATCCCAAGGAGTCCAACCTCACATGCCAACATCAGTCACAAATACCTTCCTGGACACATTCAGTAATAACATTTCCAGCTATGTAGCCATCTATATACCTTTAATTCAATTAAGTTGACACTTAACATTAACCATCACAGTATCTAATATTTTTATATCTATAATGATATAACTTTCCATAACATGTTGTTCAAGATTTAATCAGATTGAAAGACATAGCCTGTACTAAAAATACAAATAAAATAAAATTTATTGAGAAAATTAATGTTGTACTAAAATATATCAGTCATGGATTAAAGCATAGTAAAATTATAAGTTGAATAAATACTTCCATAAAAAGAAAACAATTTTCAAATAAGGTTAAAATATAAAAGAATGGAAAATGATGCTATATGTTTATAGATCAGTATTTAGTAATGGCAGGACATGATTCAAAATGATTTAAAAGAGAATTAATATAAATAACTCTTAACTAGGCTTAAAGCTATTAATTAGTTATTCTGATAAAACAAAAAGAGAACATGGATGCATCCCTATACCTTTAATGATGGAAGGTTACAATATAATAAAATTGCTTCCACATGACTGTCCTGTCTCCCTGGAAAATGGGAATTCAGTGTTTTTTCTGTATTTTGGACAGATTACTAAAGGTGTGGCATTTAGCTTTGTTGAGAACATAGTTTTAAGTACATTTGTCTTTGTAACCATAACCACTTTTTACATAAGCACATTTAGCAAACACCAACATAACTGGGAAAACAGGGTGTTGATCTGCCATAAAATTAGCCATTTTATTCACCGGATGTTAATCATTCACAAGGGATACAGATATATTTACCTTATTTCTATTCTGAGAAGTCCATCCACATGCCTCTTTCCCACAACATTTGTTACAAATTTTTCAAGCTCTGTGGCAGACTGAGGTGGGTAGATCACCTAAGCTCAGGAGTTCCACACCAGTCTGAGCTAGAGCAAGATCCCATCTCTAAAAAATAGCCGGGCATTGTGGTGGGCACTTGTAGTCCTAGGTAGTTGGGAGGCTAAAGCAAGAGATTCATTTCAGTGCAAGAGTCTGAGGTCGATCTGAGCTATGATGTCACGGCACTGTACCAAGGGTGACAAAGTGAGACTTGTTTCAAAAACAACAACAACAACAACAAAACTTCCAAACGAATTCTTTCCAATAAAAAGAACACCCAGGAAAATAATCAGAAACTGCTAAAAAATCAGTATAGAACTATAATCTTGACCATATTTTGGTCCAGTAAAATGAGATTTTTTTGTGTGCATGTTGATTATTTCATTTAAGAAAGTTAAACATTGAAGGGTTCTTTGATACAATCACATAATTTAATGTACCAAACACCATAATCAATCTAATTCTATGAACCTGAGGTCCAGTATAAGAAAAAATAAAACTGTCCAGCTTTATAAAAGAGAAAAAATTAAAGATATTTTCCTTTTATCAATAAATAATTTTGCCTAAAAACATTAAAAACCTTGTGTTAGATCATTCCTTTTTTTCACTACTTCTTTCATTTCTCGCAGACTTTACAATCTCTAAGAAACAACATGATTAATATAAATCAAGTGCCCACTTATTTGAAGAGGTTTTTCAAATCTTTCTAAGTTGTCAAGGGTATTTTTTCCCTGAATGTCATGAGCATAATTCTTTAAAATTTTTGACTTTTGCCCATTTATAAAAGGAAAGTATCTTGCTCTCTAACATAAGGATTAGAGAATTAGAGGGCAAGATAACCCGGCAGAGAGTTGCTAGACCTTTCAACCTATTAAATGATCAAAACCACCTCACAGTTGCATGGGGTCAGGCTCCCATGGCTGAACTCACTGACTACCTATTTCCTTGCAGTCATTCATGAAATGCTTTGTGACAGCTTGTTTTCAGTACTCCTGAAATCCATTAATGCAATTTTCTTAAAAAATGTAATATTCATGAATCTTATTCACAAAGAGCTTACAAAGGACTCTGAATGCAAATAAGACTTCAGTTCATGCTATAGGGTTGGATTCACAACTTTATTATAAAATGAACAGAATTCAGTAATTGCATAGATTTATAGAAATTTGTTTTCTCATTTTTTTCTGTGTTTAAAGTTCCTGAGCCATTGCTACTTTCTCCAAAACTTTCTTTCTTTCTTTCTTTCTTTCTTTCTTTCTTTCTTTCTTTCTTTCTTTCTTTCTTTCTTTCTTTCTTTCTTTCTTTCTTTCTTTCTTTCTTTATTTCTTTTTCTTTCTTTCTTTCTTTCTTTCTTTCTTTCTTTCTTTCTTTCTTTCTTTCTTTCTTTCTTTCTTTCTTTCTTTCTTTCTTTCTTTCTTTCTTTCTTTCTTTCGTATGAAATCATAGCTGTGTACATTAATGCAATCATGGGGTAAATGTGCTGATTTTATATACAATTTGAAATATTTTCATCAAACTGGTTAACGTAGCCTTCGTGGCATTTTATTAATTATTGTGTTAAGGCATTTATATTCTACACTTAGTAAATTTCACGTGTGCCCTTGTAAGATGCACCATAGGTGTGGTCCTACCAATTTAAACTTTTCTTTTAATAAAAAAAGCTGGAAATATGAATATTTCCTGACCCACAACTAAAATTATAATGAAAATTTTTCTAAATAACAACACAGGGTGAGGGAGAAGGGTTTTACCTTAACTGGCTCTACTTTTCTGTCAGTGTTGCATAATGGGAGATGCAAGAGAGTCAGTAGCTTTGCCACAGGTGTGATCTCGCTCCTGCAATGTTGATGGGCCCAGGAATGATTGACTACACACACGAGTTGGCGTGTAGCAAAGCAACTTTATTTTGTGCCACCTTATATACATTGGTGGTCATGTAGAAACTTAATCTATAAACTTATTATTACCTAAATCTTACCTAACATACTCTATCTAAAATTAACTTGTGGGTAAATATCAAATCTCCACATTAATACAATTTCTTCTGTTTTTTGCATTCCTCTCAGACATGCGTCAACTCTAAACTACAGTTAACTCTAACTACAAATCTGATTAAACATAACACAGAAACTGAAGGGAAATGAGGAAGTGAAACACCTCATAAGCACATTCAGTTTACCCAGTTTAGATTTATGGCTTTGTTTTTCCACAGTACAGAGACCTATGTCGCTCTTTGCGACATAATGTTTTCACATATGTCAACCTCTGATCCGTGACTCTAGAAGTGAGGCTGCAACACCTGTGACTCCCAGGTCTAACGGAATGCATAACTTCAGAGCCATTGTTCCTGGAATTTTCTGTTTCCATAGAAACACGTTCTGTGTTTGCTCAGAGGAGCCCAGCCCTCTGTCCAGCCTTTTTGCTGTTTGCAAAATCTGCTTCTTTGTTAGCAAAAGCCAATTAACCCTTACCAGGCTCACTTCATGTGCTTCATGTGGGGAGCTCTGTCACCCCACAGTATGTATATTATAAAACAGAATATTTATATTATTTTACATATGAAAAAGACCTATCAAAATATCTTACAAAATGTTTTCCAGAGAAATTACTCATTTGCAATGGTTTTATTTGAGTTGACATGGCAAATTACAAATAAACACATCATTGTCTTGACATCTAAGAAGAACATGGTTGCAAATATTGTCCAATAAATTGATTGTTTTTAGTGAACATTCATAAAACTGCATAACTCTGAGTTTGTTTTAAATTTATGATTGTTCACGGTTATTTTTTGTGTTTACAGTACTTTTAGATATCCTTTATGTTTTGAAATGCTTGTTCACAAACCATGCACTCTTTCGCCAGGGTTGATGAATGTCTCTTGTTCATAGTTTATAAGAACTCTTTGTAGCATTGGGTACAAGTTATTGTTCCAGATAGAACTGTTCTGTATAGACAAATCCATATGTACATGAATATATATATATGTATATATGTATACAAATGGTAAATAACCTGATATATATATATATTTATATATGTATAATGAGACATATACTTTCATTAAGTTGTTTACTGTTTTTCTCATTTTACGATACATTTCGATGAATAAAGTCTTTGATTTTAAAGTTGTTCAGATTAGCAATCTTTCCCTATAAGAAAAACACTTTTTAAATTTTGTTTTCTGTTCAAAAGACTCCAACAAATGAGGATATTCTCTTATGTTTCTTCAAAGTGTATCGTCTCACTATATTTCAAAATGCCATACATATCATATAGTGTTTCTGTGAAATGAATCAGGAATAAGGATCTTTTTTCAGAGCTAATCATTTCTCCAGCATCATTAATTAAGAAAACCTTGCCATGAATTGTACCTTTTATTACTAACCAAATGTATTTTTATGTATGGAATTTTATTTATATTCTCTATTCTGCCCCACTATTATAGCACTAGTGTTAGATTACTAATATTCTCTTGTAATTTTATATTTTTATTCTATAATAAGAACATATTTTTTCTTTATGTTAAGAAATGATCTTTCCATGAAGAATGTGGAGATCCTGTAAAATGATTTGAAGTGTTTTCTTCTACTCTATTCTGTATAAAAATTAGTATGTGATTGGGGTTTTGTTTTTATTAGATATTTGGAAAAATTTAAGAAGCCATAAAGTTCTTGAAATACTTATATAATTTGCACAAATGTAGATTTAAAATTTTAATACATATGGAAATTTGAAATTTCCCACTATTCTTGCACAAGATTCAGTAGTTGTTCTTGTCTAAAAATTCTACAGTTTAAGCAGAATATCTATATATACACCACACGTTTTTCATAATAACTTTATTCCATGTTTATATGTTTATGAGCTACAGTGATGTGATGTTCCTTTTTTCTTTTTCTTATTTTCAAGTTGTTACCTCTTACAAATAAGTATTTCTTGATGATTATCAATTTATCTAGTCCTTTCAGAAGATCCAAATATTGTTTTTCTTGATTTTCTGCAATGTATTCTTATTTTCTATATTACTAACTTCTGATCTTTTTTGCTTTCATATTACTTAGCTTTGCATTTAATTCGTGATACCTTTTCAAATATTTAAGAAAGATTTATCATTGATCTTTTTTTCTCATTTTAAATAAGGATTTACAGCTATAAATTGTTAAGATTAATTTCAACCTAAAACAAATCATTGGTAATTTTTATTTTATTTGTTATCTATATTTTGTATTTGGATTCATATTTGATTTGTGTTACTCAGGAAAATATTAGTAGGTTTCCAAAGCTTTTATTTTTCTATTTATTGCTTAGTTATTTATCTCTCATTGTTTATTCTCTGTTCACAATAAGAAATACAAAATTCTCTTACTACTGATTTTCTTAACATATGTGAAAGTAGAAAGTACAAACAATTGAAAATTAAATATGAAATAAATATTTATGATAGTATAAACCCCTATACTTGTGAATTTTGAATAATTTATGATATAATTTTATGTTAGAGGAGTTTCAAATTTTCGGGTGATTTTATTTTTTATGCCTAGTTTTTTATACTTATTTTTATCGATTTAATTGTACCTATTTATACTGATTTTATTTTTTATACCTATGTTTAAGTGAAATTACATTTGGTTACTTTAGATTACTTACCATAGCAAATAAATATAAAGGAGTCTCAATTTGCTTCAAACATAAGATATCTGTGTATTTAAGTCTCTTTATTACATAATCATTACTTTCAAATTGCTTTGCTAATCACAGAACCTATAAAATAGAAGACCTTTACATTTCATTTTGGAAAAACAGCATGGTGCTACACTTCTCTCTTATCAGCCATAATGAATCCTCCATAATGAACTAGAAGTATCCTACCATGGTAAATAGTCAGAAAATCAACCACACTAAATATGATACAACTATTTTACATACAATAGGAAAGAAACAACTACATGAGCACTGTAGTAACTTTCTGAGTGGGAACATCATTTGGGCCATGGGAGAGGGAGGGATGCCCCAAGCTGGGCAAAGCTACCCTACTCACTTGATATGACAAAGACCTTACGTCCTGGAAAATGATTGTCACTTAATATAGGCGTATATGACAGAGATGAGTGGCATACACAAAGAAAGAGCTGTAGAAATCAGTATCATATTCTCCTTGAACTTGTTGCTAAATTCTGCTAAATGGGGAGACTCCATAACACTGGTAAAGAATAATCAAGTAGATATAATTGAAAAAAATAATGAATCTCACACAGAGCCTGAAAATATTTTGGAGTTTTTAATCCAGAGAAGAAAGTCTCATGTATGGGTGAGGGTATTCAGTAGATCCAAAAATGGACGTGCAAAAGTGACAGTACTAAATTAGTTATAAAGTAAAAAATAAGGAAAAAAAGTTTTTAATATTTTTAAGGCAAGCTGAAACTGGTCAGATTGATTACATGTGATGTAATTGCTTCTCAAAATAGTAAATAATAATAAGAAAAATAATTTTTAAAAATCTGCTACTTAATAATGTCACTGTCACAATGTCTTGGATCTGAGAAGAATTACTAGACATGCTACAAAACAGTAATATTTGTTATACAGATAAGAGAATAAACAATTAATAGGGAAAAAATCATGGAAAGGATGGTGGAATTAGACAAGGTCTAAGCCCAGGAGTTGGAGGTTGCTGTGAACTGTGATGCCATAGCACTCTACCGAGGGCAATAAAGTAAGACTCTGTCTCTAAAAAAAAAAAAAAAAATCAAGGGTGACATCTGTGGCTCAATGGAGTAGGGCACTGGCCCCATATGCTGGAGTGGCGGGTTCAAACCCAGCCCCAGCCAAAAACTGAAAAAAAAAAAAAAAAAATCAAAACTATGCAAATGGAGATAAGAAAAGGCTGAATAGGTGGATGACACTTCAGTAACTTGTTAGATTATATCAAATAATAATAGAGTTAATTTGCAATAAACCCAGGATTGAATTGTGAAGATAACTGAAATAAACAAAACCACAAAAATAAACAAATGTGATTCTGAAACTTCTCTGGGAAGAAATAAAAAAGTTTTAATTTTATTCTGCCATTCCCCTGAGAAGCCATGATAGCAACAATTATTCTGGCAAGGGAAGCACAATCACCCTTTCATAATCTGCAATTTTTAGTAATCACTTTTAAAACTGACTGAGAGGATTTTAGAAAGAATTAACAGATGATATTCTGTAAAAATGACTTTATCAAATGTCTTCTAACACTGAGATAGACTATATATTAGTAAACCCACAGCAAAAAGAGGGGTGTTCAAACTCATGCTGCAGAAGGGTATCCAACAACATGGGGTATGGAAATCTCAACATCTGTGACGGCCATAACACAACCAGTCAGATACTGCTCCATACATGTAGAATGTATTATTTCTTAAAATATGTTACTAAAAACTTATTTGATATATTTTTTTCCAAGCCCAACTGTATTCATCTTTATTAAAGATAATTTTCATAAACAATCATGGTACTCCAGGTTATTTCAAGTTAATTAATATCTTAATCAAAAAACTGAGGACAGATACAAAATTAATACTATTTATTGCTCTAAAATAATTTTATAAATTGTCTGCTTGTATTTAACCATAGAGTTCTGACATTTTATTTTCCTCTAAAAACTGAATGCGGTGATTAAGTCTTAAATCTTTAAGGAAACAAAATTATTTATTTATGTTTTCTAATTTTCTCTTTTCATTACTGAATTTCTCTTTCCTAAACACTTTGGGCTTACCCTACAGTGGTCTCTGCTGAGAAGCTATCTTCCTTATCAGGTACCTGAAATCTGTTTCTAAAATATTGGTTTTATGTCATTTTTAGATGCTGACAATTCACTTGACCTACAGAGTCTTTGTTAACCACATCGAATAGTGGCTCTATTTTTTCAAATGCACTCTGAAAATTCTTTCAATAAAGATGTTAAAGTTTCCTGTTTTTCTTGTTTATTTCCTCTATGTTCTCTTATTTCTCTTTAACCCTGATATAAAATATACACTGGTTTTATTTTTTACACCATTCAATTTTATAGAGCATGTATCCTCAGCTGAGTAGAAACAGATTCTATGACAGTTTGTATGTAACATAAATGCATAACATCTCTAGTTATTGTGTCCTTGGCTTTTTTTAATACTTAAAGATTTTTCATTTACTGAATTTTGTTCTATGCTAAATCTTTTTGGCCACTAATTCTACACACACACTCTAATAGCTATATTGACATAATGCATTATTTTGGCATATAAATATAAACCGAAAATGTACAAATTATCATGTGTGGACATTATACCATGAATTTTGTTTCTCTTATTTTCAGAAGTACATGTATAATGATCGAAAAGCTAAATTAATGAACAAATGGCATATGATGTGAGGTATGACTATAGATACTCATTCAATTAAAAAAATCATTTCAATACTTAGTGAATACACCATATGCTGGTGCATTCCTCATGATGAAGATGCTGAAACTAACAAAAAAGACAACACCACTGTTTTAGTGTTTCTTACAGAGAAGGAAGACAGACAGTAGAAAAAGTGATTTTGCAAAACCATCTACTGTGCCGGGATGATGCTGAACAAATGAGTTTGAAATTGAATGAGATTATTTCACCAGCACAAGTTTTAAGTGCTATGTTATCAGCCAATGTACTCATTACTGAAAATATTTTTACATTAAGTGCCCTATACAAATTAAAATATGTTTCATTGTCAAAATCTTGAATTTAGCGTAATGAATAAATGTGAATTGGGGAGCACACACACTTTAATTTGATCTAGATGGGTGGTTTAGAAGTCTGTTCAAGAGATCATTCCGACTTATGAGAAATGATTTTCATCTCTAATTCAAAAGGAAAGAAATAAAGGCATTATATTGGATAAATAATAAATATAAAAGGATTTGATTTAAAGTCTGTCCTTTATAATCCTTCTTTCTATATATTTTGTTGATAAAAACTTTTGAATAATAAAATAATATTGATAGTTATTTTAATACTGATGATTGGCATAATTAAAATAGGAAATTCTATATCTGTTAACATTTCAAACTAAAAAATCTGGATATGGCTAGAAGTACTCTAAAGCACAAATAATATGCCATCACCACTGTTTCATAACTTGTCAAATTTTTTAAACAATTTTTTAGTCTGGTTGATGAGCAACAATCAACAACTGTTCTGAAGTCACAAAATTCTACATGATGATTTAGTAAAATCCTTCCTTTAGACATTGAAGTCTAATAAAAAGAATACTTTTGTGCCCTTAGAATATGCATACACACCAATTGGAAAAAAAATAGGCAACAAAAGTTAATGTACCTCTCTATGTGGATTGAGATTCTATATGTAGTCTAAAATCTATGCTCTGTAACTACAGCTGAGAAAAGCTGGTTTAAGAAGTATAATACCAAAAAACACCAATGCTGATAGATTTTTTGGTTGTTTTATTTTATTTGCTTTTAAATCATATGCATGAGATCATGTTTGAAGAATGAGTTTTCTATACTCTGAAGCTCTTTGAAGACAGTTTTCAATGGTTGGGGACAGGAGAATTTGACACCACGTTTGCCTTGCCATAAGATTTCTACTCTTTCCCTTGTTAATTAAAATTATAATTTTGCTACAGTTAAGCTGAACTATGTACCTGTTTCGAGAATACAAGCCTTCACATCAATGGTAAATAATATTCTGCTTTAAATATCTAAAGGACATACCAAATGTAAAATATCTAGGTGATGGATGTTCTGTTTTAGAGTAACAAGTATAAAACATAGCTTTACTCCTAGTGGGGAATTGTACATAGGTCACAATAGGACCGTTTGCATATAGGTTGGAACACTAGAGGTAGATATTTCACAAAGAGGATTAGCACAGTACTCAGAGATGGAAGTAAAGTTGAGAGAGAGAGAGAATAAATTAACAAAATAATGAAGACTATCCTTTTTATCAACAAAATTCCTTATAAGAACGGTGGAAATTTACTTTAAAATTTCTTACATTTCATTTATAAGAACATACTGCTATGAAGTGAATGTAATACTGTGTTCATGGGTTTCCATTAAAGGTGACATACTGTGTTTGCCATTCCTAAATAAAACTAAAGCATTATTTTTCTTATATGTTCATAAAATCTTTTATTATAAAATGAATGATTCATAATTTTTTATTAAATACATTTAAGTAAGTTTGGCCTTGATTATTTTGATGACAGAGGGGTTAGCGCTGACATTAATATATAATATTTAAAATAACTTTTTTTATCAACTTGATATTAATTGATTTTAGTAAGTAAAAGTTAATTCCCAATGCATTGACTATTTAGATTATAATGCAAAAGCAATTAAGCACTATTACTGAATACATTTTTATAAGGATGGGATTTCAATTCAATACTTGGTTTCCTTAATTTTCTCAAAGTTATGTCAGTATTAACACAAATTTTAAAGTGTTTGTTATAAGAATCAAATTGCTATCTTCACCTTAATATATTTACGATTGTTAGCCTTGAATTTATCATCTGGATATCAATGCAATCCCAATGTAGAAGAGTAAACAACAATTTCATTTTAGTATTATTTCTGGGGAGATACAATAGTCATCAGTTATGTTTTGAGAGATGACGATCTCATGTGCTATTTGTTTGTGCGGTAACCCAAATGTTGACCAGCTGTCCTAGTTATTTTCAACTCTTATCATCTGGGTTCACTTGCATGAAGGATGCTATTTGAAAAAGAGCCAAATTCAGAAATCCAGCTGCTAAGGTTGCCTGATACAGTGGTAGGAATTAATCACAAAATATTTCAGTCTGAAAACTGGATACTATTTAGTAATTCTGTTGGTTTTATACTTAAGAATTTAAAAAAATGATAATAAGTCTGCAAGTCATCTATAGACTCTCCTTCTTCAGTCTCTTCTGCCTTACCTGGACAATTACACTAAAGATAAATACCTTTAATTAACTATGACTACTAGCAGCAAGCAGATACTACATTCAAAATACATTTATTAGTGCCTAGATTTCTGTCTTCTAATATATTTTCCTGAAGTACTTTCTTATTTTTTCTTTTTAATTTTGAAACAACTTCAGAAAAAAAAAAGTTTGCAAAAACCTATGGTAGAATCCTCAAATGTAAGTTCCTACATTTAATTTATAGTTAAATTTTTGTGGAACCATTTTTGTTCACATTCACTTTTAATACAGTTATGTCAGTATCATGTACATTTTTGTTGTTTTTTGAACATCGTGACATAAAAACAACTCCTTCCAAAAGAAGTGTTCTATAGTCTTGATACTAGAAGTATAGGTGGACAACCTCCTGCTGAATAATAGTTGAGTTCAGGAGGAGATAAAAAAAGAAAATACTAATAAAAAAATAAAAAAAGAAAGAAAATACTTAAATTTTTCAAACATAGCAAAAATGACTTACCAAAACCTGTGGGATACAGCAAAAGCACTCTTAAGAGGAAAATTTATTGTGTTAGATGCCTACATTCAAAAATTGAAAGAAAGCACATCAACAAACTCATGAACCATTTTATAGAATTGAAAACAAAGAACAATCTAACCCCAAACACAGCAGAAGAAAAGAAATACCCATAATTAAACCAGAGATTAACGAAATTGAAAACAAAAGAATCATTCAGAAAATTAACAAAACAAAAAGTTGGTTTTTGAAAAAAATAATAAAATCAATAAACTTTTGGCCAAATTAGCCAGAAACAGACAAGTAAAACTCTAATAACCTCACTGAGAAATGATAAAGGGGAAATAATAACACATGCCACAGAGATATAAGAGATTATCTCTGACGACTACAAGACCCTTTATACTCAGAAATTTGACAATGTGGAGGAAATGGTCAATATCTGGAATTACACCCTCTCCTTAAACTTAACCAGGAAGAAACAGAGCTCTCAGACCAGTTTCAAGAACTGAGATCAAAGAAACAATAAAAAAACTCCAAAAACAACAACAACAACAACAAAAATGCCCTGGTCCAGATGGCTTCACACCAGAATTCTATCAAACCTTCAAACAGCTTATATCCATACTGCAGAAATTATTCCAACAAATTGAGAAGGAAAGAATTTTCCTCCAACACATTCTATGAAGCAGATATCACTCTGATACTCAAGTAAGTGACAATTTTTAAGAAGTGAATGAAAAACTACCAAAATATAAGTCAGACTGTATGGTTGAATAGTGTTATAAATAAAGTTACATGAGAACAGAGAAAATTGTGAGGAGCTGTATGTTAACATATTTGTATATTTCATTTAGGTCGATGATGTACATCAATAGCACATGTAATTTAAAAATATTGGCTAATTTACTGAGGTTGTATGGAATTATTTAGAATAATAATATTTAAACTTTAATCTACATTTTCATAAATATCCTTTAAAAAATGGAAGGTACATATGAACTGTTTGATAGTTTATGGACACAGACACAGATATTGGGATATTTTCTCAAAATGTAAGAGAACGATTAACTAAACTCTGTAAAGTAGTTGCCACTGCCTTGAACAGAGAAAGGACTGTGTTGAGGGATGTCACAAAGCCAGGGTAGGCTACATAACATTACATTTCTTACAATGAATTAAGCATACTGATATGCATTATCTTTGTAAAACTGTACTTATGAATTTTATATTTTAGAATAAAAGATTATATAACACATGGTGTTTGCTTTCGAAATTCAAAAAGACCAGCAATGTACCTGTTTTCACATAGAATTTTACTTTACCTTTACATTTCTTTTTGATACTTCACACCACTAGAACATAGGAATTTGAATTGCAGGAAACTTTGAAAAAGAAATTGTATTCCTTGCTAAAGTTTTCAACAGGGTAAACTTTTTGTGTATTAGTGTGAAAATACTTGTCTTTGAAAAATTGCACTGACTAAATTTCCATCATTTCATAATATAAAAACAGTTGTTAAATGTTCTTATAATTGAGATTTACCAGAAACCAAAACGAAGGTATTCTGGATGAAAGGGCTGTGACTATCCTTGTGACACACACCAATTTTCCTGCTATGACATCACCTGGCAGAGTTTCTGAGTAACAGCACTCACTTCTGTTAGACTATTACATCTGAGAAGATTGACTTTAAAATATCATAGGCTAATGGCCTGCTATGAAGCAGAAATAATAATAAAAAAATATATAGACACAGGTGGCGCCTGTGGTTCAAAGGGGTAGGGCGCCAGCCCCATATGCCGAAGTGGTGAGATGGAACTCAGCCCCGCCAAAATCTGCAAAAAAAATACAGACATGGAAAATGACAGATTCTTCCTGCTTAGTCTTACAGGGCAGTGAGACTGACTGGTACTTCTTCTTGGTGCTGTCATATTAAATAAATGTTGGGAAATAAGTTTACTTGCTAAATTTCTTTTTTTTGCTTTTTTTTTTTTTGGAGTTTTGACTCTGGGCAGGTTTGAACCACCAACTCCAGTATATGGGGCCGGCCCCCTACTCCTTGAACCACAAACACCGCCCACTTGCCAAATTTCATTATTCTGGCAAGTTTCTTCCTACTTTCTCAATCACTTCTGGGACTAAAAAAATTCTGATAGAATGTAACATTTCTAACACTAGATACTACTTTATTATACATGTGTAGGTATTCTTGGAACTTATGAATATACCAATATGAACTATCCATTCATCTATCTAGGGGCTGTTGTTCAGCATGATGTCATTTTAATACATTATTTTAGGAAATCAAAACAATGCACTGTTAGTCTTTCCTAGATAATTAGATTCTTCTCCTCTTTGATCCACATTTTCTTGTCTTTTCTTTTTCTCTTAGCACATTCTGCATCCCAATTTTTCTTGTATTCTGTCTATTATTTTTAATACTTTAATATTATTTTTAATACTTTTTAATAAGTTACCTGGGTAATTTAAAATACTAGGTAATTTAAAATATCAAAGTTTACGCATGAAAAAAGGACATTATGGTGAGGGGGAGAAGAAAAAGATCTTAAAAATGTATGTATTATTCAAATTACATAGCATTGTCTAAAATACCCAATGTCTGTCTGTTGCCAGGGGTGAGTGGCGAAGAGGGTGGGTGCTAGGATATGGACACTGCACAAGGGAGACCTCTGTGGTGGTGAAATAGTTCTGTTTATTGCTTGCTATGGTGGCGAAATGAAATTGTATTGTGATACATGACATAGAAGTACAGATACATTTTAAACTAATGTCAGTTTTCTGGTTTTGATATTGAGTTACCCTTATGTATGATGCAAGCAATCAGGACAATTTGATGAAGCGTATGTGAAACCCTCTGTATTAATTAGACAGCCCCCTGCAAAACCATAATTATTTTAAAGTTAAAAGTAAAGAAGGATACCAAAATATTAGGGAAGACTATTTTTTAAAAATAAATTTAATATCAAATAATCTTAGTTCTTAATTTGAAAAATCATATAACTTAGAATAAGATGTGGGTGGCGCCTGTGGCTCAAGGAGTAGGATGCCGGTCCCATATGCCAGAGGAGGTGGTGGGTTCAAACCCAGCCCCGGCCAAAAAAAAAGAATAAAATGTGTGAGAACATGTGTCATTTTCACTGAAAACCCACAGGTGATACAGCTATGAACTTAGGGAACGGAGCCATATTTTATCAAAAATATACTAGTAAATTCACAGGTTCCAGTGGTTATTTAAATAAAAATATATACTTTTGTTATTTAAATAAAAGTATCTACTTTTGATATTAATTTACATATATTCATCATATGCAGATATCCAATACCTACTCTATTTCATAAACTTTGAGGTGGTTATACTTCATGCCTTTGAGAAATACATAAGTCATTGGAAAAAGCTTAATTGTCAACATATAAACTAAATAGTATGGGAATGACACATATGGATCTGGGTTCTTGGTGTAAACGTATGAACGGATAGATGGCATTTAGAATATTAGAAGCTCCCCTAGCCAGATGAGTTGTCTCTAGACTTTGGGGTGCAGGTAAAATAATAATGATGTCACCAAGTAAGCTAATAAAAAGGGCACTAGATGAATAATTGAAAAGGGGAGCTGGTGAATAAGCCACCCCCTAGGTCTGTTTTGTGCTGCTGTAACAGAATACCACACGCTGTGTGACTTATATTAACAGAAATTTATTTTTTCACAGTTCTGAGACTGGCAAGTCAAAATGAACCTTCTTACATCTGCTGAGGGCTTGTTTTCTGTGTCGGCACATGGGAGGGCAAAGAGACAAAAAGGGGGCTAACCTAGCCTTCTTACAAAGGGTCTAATTCCATTCACTGGGTCCCAAGCTCTCATGGGCCTATCATCACTCAAAGTTTGGTTTTCCAACATCATGACAAGCAACCAAGTTTCAAGATGAGTTTTGGACAGATAAACATTCAAACTATAGTGTCAAGGAACTTGGAGACAACGGAGATGTCCATTAATAGATGAGAGGATATATGAACCAAAATATCCACACAATGAAATCTTATACACATGTAGAAACAAAGATAAAGTATCAAGCCATGCGAACTTATAAATGGTCCTTAAGCGCAGTTTGCTAAGTGAAAGAAGCCAATCTAAAAAGCTGTATATTGTACAACTCCAACAATAGGACATCTTAATCAAAAAGTAAAACTATGAAGATGGTTAGCAGATCAGTGGTTTCCTGGAGTTCAGGAGGTTGAAGGGAGGAGTAGGGATGATTAGGTGAAGCCCAGAGGATTTTCATAATAGTAAAACTATTCTGCATTATACTATTGAGGTAAACACACTTATTATACATTTGTCAAAGTCGTGGAATGAACAACACAAAGAGGAAATTCTAATAAACTACCTAAATTACTTAATGACAATTTCTTAATATTAACTCATCAATTGTGACAAATATAACACACAGACATGAGAAATTTAATAGAGGAAACTGAACATATGTTGTATGTTACATATGTGTGTGGAATTATGTGGCAACTCACTACTTCTTACTAACATATTCTGTAAACCTAAAACTGTTCTAAAAAATTAAATTACTTTGAAGGCTAGCCCAAGGAATTAAGGGAATTTGGAAAAGAGTGGTCACCTGTTTTCTTTATTCAACAAATATTTATACAATGGTGTCTCTGGACCAGGCACTGTGATAATTACTGAATAAAAAGTGAAAAGATAGACACACCATGCTCTTTCACGCAGCATACACTTAATTGCTGCCTCTAATTCTACTGTGAAATTTTATAATCAATATTGGCTTTAGGACTATATGGATTATTTCTTATGCTATATGTACTTAAAACACCAGGCACTTTCCTTCTTATGGAAATTCACTTAAATTTATAATTTCTTGTTTAATATCTACCTTTTTTTTTTCCCCGCTATACAGCTACCACCTAGCATAAAGTCAAAAACACAGCTGACACATGCACAGCTACACAGCCATATGCATATATAAAGTATAAAACTGTGTATCTATACATCATATTTAAAGTGTGTTCAAAATGATGATGAAGACAAAAAGCAAACATCTAAATATTAGTTACAGATAGTTATATATGTGTGTGTGTGTGTGTGTGTATTTATGTCCTCTAGGAAATCTTATTTGAAAGTTAAGGAAAGTATAACCATATAGTAGTGATGTGAATAAGACACAGGGTTTAGAAAAAGATCATTTAGACATTTTCAGGATATCTAGAAGGACATTTGAAGAGAAAAAACAATGGGATCGGGTTCTAAATCAGGTTTCAAGAAAGTGGATATGTCATTTAACTTAGTCCAAATTTTATCATATTTTTGAGAATTTCTTAAAATATTTTTCATATTTATATCCTCTCTGTATTTGAGTGGCAGGAACAACCAAACATAATTAAACAAACAAACACATTAATTTTATTTAGAATTTCAATGGTGATTCTAAGTGAAAAGGTTAAAATAAAGCTTTCTAATCTCTCTTTCAAAAAAAATGGGTTTTTATTGTTATTCTTTGGAGCTCTAACATGAGTTAAATTTCCAGTAAAATTTAACATTTATTTGGAACCAAAGTCAAGTTACAAAACATAAACTGTAGATAAACTTGGTTACTACTGAAAAGTTCAGTGTTGTTATTTGTAGTTATTTATCTGTTGTATCCAATAGCTGTAAAAATATATTTCTTAAATGGTTGTTTTCATTTGCAGAAACATCATAGTCATCTGTAAAAACTCACCTTTTTATTAAGTATTGTGAATATGTATCCTGTATTGTCAAATGCTTTGAAATTTTCCATGTATGGAAAGTATACCTATTGGATAATGTTGAATAAACAGTGATTATTTAGTGATTGAATTATATACCACAGGAGATGTCGAGGCTTTAGAGATTATCATGTTCATCAATTATGATCAGTAGAAAAGATGAAAACGTTTTGAACAATTTGCTAAATATATTACACGATGTTGATAAAATATTGATAAATTGAAATATATACAATGTATTCATTTTAAAAAATGTATTTACATATTTAATATATTTTATATATTTATGTGTCTATATGTTTATGTATATGCATTTTATTCACTAAATTTTTTGAAAACACATGTACACATAGCCAGAGGTTGGAAAAGTTTTGGGCCTTAAATTAAAATATGGTGTGATTGATTACTTCTGATCAAAAAGATTTCATATGAAGGAAAATTTAATGTATTTATTTGTACGTGAGCTATTTTATTTTGTTAAGGTCAAAATTAACAAACTGGAATATCCTCATCTAGTTCAGGGATATAAAATCATTGAAATACAAAGTTCGTGTATTTTAAAAAGACATTCTCACTTCCAAATGGCAGGAAGGAAATCGACATAACCCCATTCACCAATTCCTAAAAAAGAAAAAAGTAAGTAAAACTTCACAAAATTTCTCAGGACCTCAAACAAACACAGTAAATGACAATAAAATGGTAACTAATTAGACTAAATTGACTCTCTAACTAAATAACAAGTAAAATATTCTAAAGGCACTTCAAAATGATTCAGAAAACCATACTGAAGGGAAAAAATGCACTGCGGAAATCCTGAGACATATTAGGAAGAGCTACAAATGTTGAGAGTAGTAAATGAATGGGATTAGTTGGAAGCTGCATGGTGATCAGGGAATATACTGCAGTGGCAGACCTCATACTTAAATTCACAGTCTTCATCAGATATCTCCTAGGGTTTATCATTTCCAGAACTTTTATTCTTTTGAGGAATTTCTTGAAACCAAAAAATATGCTCATTGGACTAGGACAGACATGTTTAGTTATTGTGAACTGCAGAAGAGCCTTCTACCTTCTCACTCTTGTGCCTAACATATTTCATATAATATATGAAAAATAATGAAGAAACAAGCTAATTTTGATGTTAAAGAGAAATACGACTCAGCTAAGTTGGCAGGTATCAAAGAAAATCCATACCCTTTATGTCAGAGAAAAGGAAATTGGATCAAAGCTGCTTGTATTCAGTATCAGTCAAGTGACTAGAAAAGTTCAAACCAAGAACAAAAACATGAGGAAACTTAGAGAATATCACTTTAAAAATGTGATGGTATAACAATACTAAAATAATTATAACCCACGGGAATGCAAATAAATTTATGATTCATATATAGCAATATAAAGTGATTTAAGAAGAAATTGAAGAATGAAAAAACTCAGCAAATAAATTAATAATATACAACATGTAGAGATAAAAAGTAAGACTTCAAAGATATGAAATACAATAGCAAGGATGAAATGACTAAAGTAGTAGTGTTTAGAATTAAATAATATCCCTTAGTAAATTGAATAGAATAACCTAAATATTAAATGCACAATGGGAAAACAATGTGATTATCTTAAGGTATGCAAGAATAATTAACTAGAAAGAAGATAATTAAAATAGAGAACAAAGATAAAATATAAATATAACTGTGGTACTGCAATTCAAACAAAAATAAAAATCTACATAAATGCATAACAATGAACTTTTCTAACTAATGATATCAGTTGAATTGACCCAGAAGTTCCCTCTTACAATATAAAATAATGTTCAATACTGGAAAAACTATGGAAAGAAAATGTTTAAAATATATGTTTTGGCTGAAAACAAGAAAGGGAAATTTTCATGTTGCATAAACATAGATAAAACCCAAATATCATGTAATGTGATGAATTAAAGCCAAGGAGCTCATCCCAATGGTTTCATTAAATGAAGACAGATAAGAAGCAAGGGTAAGAGGTTGAAAGTTTTGAGGAAAAAGAGTGGTAGGTCTTCATATCCAAATAATCCAGAAAGTCAGAAAGGCTCTCATATTGTAGGAGAGGAAATATTTTCCTTAACTGTCCTAGGTTTGGTGATAGAGGCCCTGTGAATTAAACAGACAAAAGAGGGATTAGAAAAAGAAAGTATGGATTTAATTACACATAATGTAATTCTGTTCACAGAAAAAAATAAAAGTCTCAAAGAGATGTTTAGAATATAGAGCTAATTTTTCATCTTTATTATGGAAGAGGGGACAGAATTTACATATGGGAAAACTAATGACATTTTATAAAGAATAATGGGCCCTGAGTAGAATAGATCGCAAATATGATATTTTGTGACAAAGTGTCCTTAGGAATAGACACTTCCCGTCTCTACTTACAGTCGGTCTTGCTTGGTTATTACTAGAAGAGGGTTCTTTTGAATTCTTCTGGGAGGCTCTGACTTTGGGCAGTTAAGAGATTTTAACAACTCAAGTGCCTTCTGTTCAACATGTATTGTTTTGTGTCTCACGGTGGTGTACTCTAGATCCTTTCAACATAACTGGGTTCATCGATGTCCTATCAATACAAAAATGAATAGGTCAGGTAGTGGGAGTAGAAGCCAACAACTTTTAACATTGTCTATGGGGTGAGTCATGTGGGAGATTATTAGCCTAATAATATATCCCTGAAGTGCTTGTGGTGGTTCCAAATACAAAACTTAGTGGTGTCAGAATGTACTAGGAACCGAACATAGAAACTACTCTTGAATCTAAAAAGAATTTTTAAAAAGGAACGCAAAATTAAAATACAGATTTGAGCATGCACGTGCATGCATGTGTGTATGTGTGTGTATAAACTTTTGTATCTTTTACATGGATGTAATAGGTTCCAGCTAGAGTCAAACAGAAAACTGCAACACACAAAAACTCTACAATACAAAAAATGCATTGCATTGATAAAATAATTATTGTTGAAGAAAAAGTCACTTGAAAAATATATAGATTACATACTTTAATATATTTACATATGGTACATATTATATACCATATATTTTTACAGTATATATTACATGGTATGTATATATCATACACACACATATAGTTTTTTTGAGATAGATTCTCTGTCATCCTGGGTAGAGCAGCATAGCTCATAGGCAAGAGATCCTCTTGCCCCAACCTCCCAAGTAGCTGGGCCTATCGGTAGCCACTACAACACCTGCTTAGTTTTTCTATTTTTAATAGAAACTGGGTTTTCTTCCTGCTAAGGCTGGTCTTGAACTCCTAACTTCAAGCAATTCACCTGCCTCAGCCTTCTACAGTGCTAGGATTACAGGCATGAGCCACCATACCTACCTTACAATAAAAAAAAAAATTAAAGCATAAAAAAATTTCATCCTTGTAGAGAGAAAAAAAAAGCTAAACTGTTAAATTTAGACTCCAAAAGTATTTTTTAGAAATTAATTTTAAAATATTCAAATAAAAATCAAATGAGAAATGTATTCTATATCCTTTATGGCAAAGATCAGACCATTTTGATGAGAAGAAAAAGAGCACATTCTAGAGTTAAGAAAAGTTCCATTACATTTCAAAATATCTCAAGGTAGAAGTAAAGAACAGAGAATAATAAAGAGATATTTGACTAAATCGCCCCTAATGCATCACAGTGACAAAGCAAGATAAAAATATAGGAAAGAAACTTAAGTTTGTGGAAGAAATAATAATACCTTTTAGCATAAAAGGACTCTTTAAATTTCAGATTAATATGATGGTACAAACGATTAGGTTAAATTGTTTGTATTTGTAAATCCAAGTTTCAGTTGAGTTCTTCACCCAGGATGTGTGCTAAGAACGGCGATGTTGTACCTGTTAGGTAGAAACTTTCACAAACCCCTCCCCACCCATTCTTCAATACAATTATATTTTTGTCTCACATGGGGCTATAGTTCTTTATCTACTAGTCTCAAAATAGCATTGAGTACATAGGATACTTGCTTTTCCATTCCTGAGATAACTTTACTTAGGACAACGTTCTCCTTACAAATCCATCCAGGTTAATACATAAGATGCAAAGTCTCTGCCTTTTCTTATTTTTTAATGGCTGAATAGTAAAGGGAAAAATTTAAAGAGAGTGAGAGACAGGTAGCATTTCAGAATATCACTTCTAATATATTTCTAGAAATCAAGAGAACACTGATCTAAAGATATTTACAAGCTTAAAATGAGTAAATAACCTACGAATACTATAGTACAAATTTTCTGAAAAACTACGCCTTCAACACAACCAAATATAAAGCATAGGTTATCTAAGAAAAATGACTTAAAATTGACAGCTTATTTCTCATATATAATAGCATCCAGAGGATAATGGAATGAATGGCATTGTCAATCTCCTGAAGAAATATGGCTGATAATCAGAAATTTTATATAACCAAATAATGTTTTTGAAGATGAACAGATGAAGTTTATGTGTGATCAGTATGATAACTGGTATTTAGAAATCTTGAAATGGAGGAAGTGATTCATGCGAAGAAGCACTGAAGCTACAAAGTGAGATGCTGATAGTTATGACAAGCAAAGAAACCAAAAAAGGAGGTGGAAAATATAAACAAACATGGATTCTATTGAAAAAACCAAAAGTATAACTAATTTGGTGGACCAAAAAGTAAGATACTACTGAAATATACATAGAAAACATAGGAAAAGTATAGAGCTATAATATTCTACGTTTTTCTTTCTTTTTTTTTTTTTTTTGGCCGGGGCTGGGTTTGAACCCGCCACCTCCGGCATATGGGACCGGCGCCCTACTCACTGAGCCACAGGCGCCGCCCAATTCTATGTTTTTCCAAAAGAAGTGGTAATGATTAATTTTAGATGTCATAGATAACATGTTTAAAAAAAGTCGAACAACAAAAAGTATTATATAACTTCCAAATGAGTAAAATGAGAATTAATGAAGAAAATTCTCTTGCTACATTACAAGGTAAGAAAATTAGAAAAACATTAAAATGGCACGGGGAAACAAAAAATACAAGGATACCTAGAGTTCCCGCACTTTGAAAGGCTGAGGCAGGATGATCACTTGAACCCAGGAGTTCAAGACCTGTCTAGGGGGGCGGCACCTGTGGCTCAAAGGAATAGGGCACCAGCCCCATATGCCGGAGGTGTCAGGTTCAAACCCAGACCTGGCCAATGCCGCGGACCACCCTGTCGGTGGGCTTTAGTCCGAGGGGGAGCAGGGAGAAGGAACGAGGAAAGTTGAGAGGTCAGCGCAGGAAAGACAGTCTGGCACACCACGGGTGAAGTATGCAGCTGTAATTTTACTGTGAAACTTATGCAAGTACTTATACACTTCTGCTCACAGGCAGGGGCGTCATGGGTTACACAAGGGTCATTCTGAATTACTGGGAAAGTTACAAATTTTTTCCTTAGGTTGCAGTTTTCGTGTTTAGGTAAGCTCTGATTGTTTTAGATATTTTTAACAATGTAATTACTTTGTCTCTGTTTGTAATTGATAGCAGTTAAAAGCATACTTAAAATAAACAGTACCGCTCATGGTTGTGAAATTGTTTTACTCCTAAATCATTGGTATTTATTGTGATGGTATTTATTACTTAAACGTTTTAGTGTCTGACTTATAGGCAGCACTGAGTCTAGCAGGCTTGTGCCTTATCTTATTCTGTAGTGTGATGGGTTCAGCTTTGAGAAAGTACATTGTGATTAGTGTTAGAGCACACAGACCTATGCTAAAGAAAAACAAAGTAATAAATTTTAAAGGCTGCCACGGTCGTTCAAGCTCCTGCGGGTGACCTGGCACGTAAAGCACTGTTTCTGATGCCGTTTGTGCAGGGGTCGCTGGGGGCGAAGCTCCGTGGAGCACAAGCCTCCTTACCAGCGTTCTAAAATGCGGACAGCGCCGCCTCACTACGGCTGTGGTGCCGTGGGTGCGGCAGGCCAAAAACTCCAAAAAAAAACAAAAAAATAGCGGGGTGTTGTGGCAGGCGCCTGTAGTCCCAGCTATTGGGAGGCTGAGGCAAGAGAATCACTTAAGCCCAGAAATTGGAGGTTGCTGTGAGCTGTGACACCACAACACTGTACAGAGGGTGACATAATGAGAGTCTGTCTAAAAAAAAAAAAAGACCTGTCTGGGCACTGTAGTGAGACTGTACCTTCCAAAATTAAAAAAATAATAAAAATTATCTGAGAACTGGGGTGTGCATGTGTAGTCCCAGCTACCTGGGAGTCTGACACAGGGAGATTGCTTGAGCCTGGAATTCTTAATTATGCCACCACACTGTAGCATGGGCAACAGAGAAAGAGCCCCTTCAAAACAAACAGACAAACAAAAAATATATATATATACACTGATTTATATCTGTGTATACACACACACACATATATGTGTACAAGTGCACAGATAGTACTAACAACATCAGAAGTCACAATACATATAAATGTATTATTCTGCTTCTTTAGATAAAATAGTCACAAATGCGATTACCAAATCACTTCTATGCTCTTTAAAATTGAAATACATAAACTCTAATGGCAAGAAAAAAATGAAAATAAAAAAGTTTATCCCAAAGTTCTATGGTAATAATGTGCTAGTGAGCAAACAAACGGTCTATGAAACTAGTGTATGGTGCCCCATGATCACATTAGTGTACACAGCTATGATTTAATAAAAAAAAGAAAGAAAAAATAAAACATTTTGGTTTAAAAAAAAAACAAATAGAAAGTGAAAGCATAGTGCATTAAAAGCAAGGAGGAGAAGCATCCTTTGGGAATCTTTTATAAAGTCACAAATGGATAGATTAAGCATTGCAAAAAATTAGTGAAATGTGTCTACTTGCATATGAAAAGCAAGATGTCAGATGTGCCTCCTCTCACTGACCATCTATTCAGGGTAGGTAGCAGCATTTACAGACGTGTGGAAGGTGCATCTGCACGTACATTTATTTAGTCCTTTATGTATGCATGGATCTCTTTCTCTATTTCTGCATTCAGCAAGTAATTGATCCTAGGTTTGCACACACCCGTAACATCTGCACTGATCTGCAGTTTATGAGGCTGACCCTCCCCTCCGTGTGTCCAGAATGAAAGACGGATCTGGAGAATTGCTGCATTATAGAGGTTTTTAAGTACTCATTACTCTTTTGTTTTGACACAATTAATAGTTTTTTTTTTTTAAGATCGATATTGTTTTACCCTTTGTCATTGAAATTTGATCAGAGATCTTTACATTTGGTTTGCTCAACAAAATCAGTAAAATAACTTTGTACTAGCAAAATTACACAGATTATCTTCAGGATTTTCCTTAGCCACATTCAACATCAAATGCCGGGCAAATTTAAATTTTTCATGACAAAAAAATTGTAGCTTAAATATATGCTACAAAAGCATATTTTCTTAACCTAGAACAAGAAAGGACATTAAAGGGTTTAAAAAGTGCAACACCTAGGATTCCTTCACACCCAGTACATTTTTCAATTTTCTCCAAATAATTTCAATCTCCTTTTGTCTGAGATTATTTTTTAAGAAGTATATCAAATTTAAAACTGGTAATACATGTATTGTATGAAATACTATGTGTCAGGTATAATTACACTTTCTGTACAAATTTCACTACACTTTCACTAAAAAATGTCACTCATAAAACCTGTAATCCACACAATCATCATATTTGGAATGGCTATGGCAAGGGACTTTCCAGTATCACAAATCTATTAAGTGATCAATCAAGGTGAGGAGCCAGAAGTCTGGTTCTAAATTTCATGTTCTCTACTATCATAGTCTTTTCTCTCATGGACTAAGATAATTTAGCTCATGTATTCTGGAAAATCCTAAATCTTAAGAAAAGCAATAGTTTTATCTTTGCACACTTTTCAAAAACTGCTATATTTTAAAAAATATATGACTGCATTTGTGTCTAGAGATACAAGATCCTCCACCTTTGTTGACCATCTATTTCAACAGTTAATTAGATTTTTAATTATAAAACATATTATCCCTTTCCAATGTAGTCTTTTTACAAATTAATCTATTAATTCACACTCCCTATTCAAAGGTGGAGATCAGGAAGTTGGTGCCATCCTTATAAAATTACTTTGTACAAAAGAAAAAACATAACCTAATATTTTATCAACTTGCAAGAGAGGGTGAAGTAAACCACAGTGGGGACTGGATGGAGTTAAGTAGATTCAAGTTTGTACAAGAACCCAATGTCTTTTAGTTCGATTTTCTCTAGTGAACATGAGGATATTTTTATTTAAAAAATAATCAATGAATGCCTACTATATCTTATCATTTGTTTTCAAGATAAAAATAAGCAGCAGAATTTCAGCAGATATAACTCAGTTGCACTCAGACAGTTAGTTATACCACTGCAGGCATTACCCATGACACAAACTATTTTAGTGAGTGATAAAAACTTCTGGAGACCACTTTGTTCTATCTGTTAAGATTTCCAAATGCTCTTTTTGCATTGATATAAATCCTGGCAAATGCACAGGATGGGGGAGTTTTAGGGAGCGGGCTTAAAATTAGGAAATACAGAGTAATGGTTGCTGAAGTTTGCAGGAAAGTAGTCGGTCCTTCAAGGTAGATTATTTCACAAAATAACTAATGTGAACAAAACCCATGGGAAGCCATGATATATGAATATTGTACATATGGAACATGGAAAAAGTAATTACTTAAGAAAGAATAATAATCTGCACTAGGAATCTTGTATCTTTTATCTCCATAATGAGCATGTAGTATGTAAGTACACAGATATTTTTGTTTTATTTTAAGGCATTACACTTTCTTTTCTCTTCTAAGGATGTGGTTGGATGGGGGGTTCTTTACACAAAGGCAAGGATCTGAATTTAAGAAAGGGGAGACTAAAATTATCCACAGTTAGGTATAAAGAAGGAAGTTTTGATTGACAAAAGAAAATCAACACTGGACCTAAATGTGTTTTAAAAGTACACGGTTGCCTTTACCAGCGGCAGTCAGGTTTGATGTGCGGGTCTCCTGTATGCCTGTTAATGCAATAGAAATTCGTCTAAAATAGATTTTAAAATGTCCATAAATGGGGACATAAGACAGAGGTTCCGGATACAACCTGCCAGCACTAAAAGTACTGTCAAACCCCTCTAGTACACATTACCCATTTTGAAAAAGGTTCAGACACCAAAAGTAATTGTACTATTCTCCAGGCTTCCCAAATGATCACTGTGCCCTTGTGTGTATATGTCAGTGAGTTACCTAAGCTGGCTTAAGGGATTTATGTTGGGGGCGGGGTGGAAGCAAGTGTGATATGATGGCAGAAGTTAAAACAACCAAAAAAGGATTATTTACCTGTACCTTGAAAGGGAGATTTTAACTGGAAATACGAGTTGAGCAGAATAAATTTTTCTCATCCATTTTGTATTATAGCAAGACTTCAAAAAATATAAGAAATTTTCCGTGTATTATCAGACCTTGAACACTAGGAAAGAGCCAGGCAGTGTGTGCTTCCATCAATGTAAAGGGCACAGCATGCCATGTGCAGGATGAGCCTCACAGCAAAATCTCCGCGAGAGATCAATAGGAATTCAACAAGGAGAAAATATTCCTAAGTGCATGCATATTGAAAAGTCTTCAGGGGGCGGCGCCTGTGGCTCAGCGGGTAGGGTGCCGGGCCCACATGCCGGAGGTGGCGGGTTCAAACCCAGCCCCGGCCAAATTAAAAAAAAAAAAAAGAAAAGTCTTCAGAAAACATGATTTTTCATTTTCAATTGAATAGAATGTCTGTCAGTCGTAGCTAGTGGAAAAAAAAATGTCTTTTCACAGACAAATTATTTAAAATCACAGGATCAATGAATACAATTTTGAAAGAACTTAATTAAAAAATAAGAATGTAAAGCATGTATAGGACAAGTTTCATATGAAAATACACTTAGATAACTGACATCAGGGGTGTCTGTTAAGGAAGCTAGTGCCATATTCTCTGTCTGTGTTAGCTGATTACCTGATGGGTTAGGAGTCTATGTCCCTTTTGACGACATTGTACCACTGCCACACTCACCTACCAGAGTGTATTTACTGCCAAATGAACTATTTAGACCTCAGAACCAATGAAAGCTCCAGAAAAAATTTCATTGTGACAACACCCCACCATTTCCCCCTTTCCAACACACCCATCCTGTTCAAATATTGGTTTTATTGTTACTATTTCTATGGCAATGATTAAATAACCAAACCTCACTGAGTTGTTACCCCATCTGCAAACCAAAACTGTCATTATTAAAAACTACTATGAATTAAATCTTCAGAGGAAAAATAAATGTGTGAAAACTGAACAAGTTCGTATAAATCTCCATTTGGTGTTTCAGAAAAATATCACAAAAATGAAAAATAAAAGTAAGTATGACAAATAGAAAGATGAGATGTTTCATATTCACACATTAAATTGCATTTGCTTACCAGCACCTATAGCTGATTCTGGTTCCTTGAACTACCCATCCTTCTCAAATGTCACCAGCTGAATCACACACATAGGGTACTGGGTGTGTCAGGGAGAATAAGAAACTCAGAATTGTAAAGAAAAGTTTTGAAGCCGTAACAGCAAGCTGCCTCCACGCTCAGGACTAGACATTGTTTCCCTCCATTTTTGGAATGATTACTTCTGGTCTGTCCTTTCTAATTTCACCGAATGCCGGGTGTGTTTTCACCTTGACCTTTAGTACATTGTCTCACTTGGCAACTGCCTATTCAACTTCTACAATATATCTAAAGATGTTAATTAATATACAGGAACAACTATTACACAAATGGCTGCTTGTGTGCACTAATCTCAGCGTAAATATTAATTCATCACACTGTTCATTTGCTTCCCTGCTGATTGCATATTACTTCAAGTTTGAATCTCATTGTGAAGTAGGTGCACGTCAGGTTAGAAAACACTCACAAGGGTGGCACCTGTGGCTCAAAGGAGTAGGGCGTTGGCCCCATATACCTGAGGTAGCGGGTTCAAACCTGGCCCTAGCCAAAAACTGTAAAAAAAAAAAAAACTCACAAAACAAAGCGAAACAACTTTATTATTCACAGATGGATAGCAAAAGATGACAGAAGCCTACAACTCCTGGCAAGCTATGCCCTCAAAGCTCCAGATAGCTGCCCAGGTAGGACGGAGTCTCATCTCCAGGCACCTGGCTTCAGGCTGCAGCAGACAGACCCTGAAAGCACTGTCTCCCAGGTTTTAAATCTGGAGAAAACCTGGGTCCCTGGGTTACAGCAATGCAGGACTTCCTGTTCTGGGAGGGCCTGGCTGTTCCGGACAGTTCCTCCTTTTGTCAATGTTACATTCCCAGAACATCTTTCAGTTACTCTGAGAACTACAAGAGAGAACGAAGGCTAACACCTGGCTGCGTCAAAGATATCCAGGTACTTATCCTGCATTTGCTGTAAATCAACTCGTTCCTCAAATTGTCTTGAATTACCTATTAGTTGCTGATGGCATCATTTTTTGTTTTGAATGAGAGTTATTGCAAACCATGAGACACAAAAATCAAATGCTCTGTGGAGCTGGAACATATTCTTCTTAGTAAAGTATCTGAAGAATGGAAGAAAAAGTATCCAATGTACTCAGTCATGAAACTAATTTATGGCTTTCATATGAAAGCTATAACCCAGTTATAACCTAAGTATATGGGGAAGGGGGAGAGGGAGGGGTGGGAGTGGGGGGTGGGGGGAGGGAGGGTGATTGGTGGGATTACACTTACGGTGCATCTTACAAGGGTACACGTGAAACTTAGTAAATGTAGAATATAAATGTCTTAACACAATAACAGAAAATGCCAGGAAGGCTATGTTAACCAGTGTGATGAAAATATGTCAAATGGTCTATAAAACCAGTGTATGGTGCCCCATGATCGCATTAATGTACACAGATATGATTTAATAATAATAATAATAAATCAAATGCTCTGGCAGCGCGTGTGGCTCAGTGGGTAGGGTGCCGGCCCCGTATACTGACGGTGGCAAGTCCAAACCTGGCCCTGGCCAAACTACAACAAAAAATAGCCAGGCGTTGTGGCGGGTGCCTGTAGTTCCAGCTACTTGGGATGCTGAGGCAAGAGGATCGCCTAAGCCCAAGAGCTGGAGGTTGCTGTGAGCTCTGACCCCAAGCACTCTACCGAGGGTGACAAAGCAAAACTCTGTCTCTAAAAAAAAAATCAAATGCTCTGAATGTGATTTAAGTTATCTCATCATTTCATTATGATTGATTAACTAACAGTCTAATCACTGGAACAACTTCAGTGTTTCTGCTTAACAATTTATTTACTCATTTACTATGTATGAGCTGCTGATTTTATATTAAGTAATTGAGGATAGATACAAGATTACAATTAACTTATCATAGCAGTATACAATCAGCTAAAAAGTGTCTTGATTTTTTTTTTTTTGTCTCTCAAAAATGAATGTTTACCAGAATGTAAATAATTCAATTGGGATAAGTTTTACCGGAAATAATAGTTTGTTGTCACTTGTCCTTGTTAATTTCTCTTCTTTATAGAAAACTCCAAGCCTGACAGATTTTCCTTTAATTTTTTAAAATTATAGTTAACATGTTTAAATAAGAAGAAAACAGGGACTCTGACAATAAATAGCAATATGGAAAGGTAAGGATATAGAAATGAGTCTTGGCTGTGTTTTTGGAAAATGATGTAGTTCTTTATTATTTACTCGGACTTGCCAGCAATTGAGGCAAAAGTACCAGAAAAATATAGGCTTAGTGCAACTCAGAATTGGAATTAAGTCAAATTAATATGCATGATAAAGATTCTCCATTAAAATGTAAAAACTGCAAGAGTGGTACCCTGAAATGTGGTAGCTAAATTATCAGCTTCTGAAATGGAAGCTAAGCAGCTAGAAGGATTTGCATTACATAATTAAATCTGCAATACATACTATATATCAGACCTGTGAAATCACACTATTTATTGGTTAATAGGAGTTAAATATTAGTAATGTTATATAGTTCAAACTAAATACCCAATATATATTATTGACGGGATAAATTGATGAATAAGAGAATAAATGTTGTATACAGGAAATGCCCAGGTTAAAAAAACAACCTGTGCACAACAAGGTTCTCGTTAAGGAATTATGAACAGACATGCTCACAAATTAAAAAAAAATCAAATACAAATTTGGATTCCAATTTATAGAACTTATATTAATTAATGATTTTTCTTTGTAAGGCAATGAGTGAAAATTTCCCACAAAGTCAGTCACCATGAATTTTCTAACAAAGTTTCTGTGTCAACTGAGATAATATGTAATAACAGTTTTAATGAAAATCTTTCACCATTTTAAAGGCCTATCACAAGAGAGAGTTTCTTTTGTGACTTCCATAAATGCTGTTTCCCTCCTGTGGATCCAGTATCAGAACATGTAATTTTGGAAGTCACCCCATGCATTCCAGGAAGAAAACTGAACGTGAATGTGCCAAGCCTGCAAGTCTCACACACCTTCCGAACGCTAGGACTATTTGCCACAACTCCAGACAAAGCCAGACCACGTTTTGAGAGTGCCAAGTAGGAAAGAAATCTGGGTTTGCTAAAAAAACATCTTTATCATAGTACCTTTGCTAGCACAACTACATAATCCTTGTGTTGGATTCTCGGCCCGTAACATCATGATGATATATAGACACAGTTGATTCAGATACTCCCCTTGAGCTCTTTGGAATCATCTCCTTCTCTTTCCCCCAACTTCAGGCAACCACTGATCTTTTTATTTTATTCTTTTTGTCTCTGTATTTTTCTTTGGCAAGAAATTTTTGAAGTAGAGTCACACAGTATGTAATGTTTTAAGTCTGTCTCCTTTTACGTAGTATAATGCCCTTGAGGTTGATCCTTGTTTAGTGGCGTCAGTTCATTCTTTGCTATTGCTATTACTGAGCAGTAGTTGTATTGCCTTGCATGCACGAATCACAATTTGGTTACCCATATATAGGCTGAAGGGACTGGAAATTATGAATAAAGATATTATAAGTATCCATGTACAAATTCTTGCATGGACTTGAGTACATTACAAGGAGTGAGATTACTGGTTGATATGATAAGTATATGTTTAATTTCAATAGTCAAATGGGTTTCAAATGATTTATAGTCTTTATAGTTAATTATTTTATGAGCCAAAACAGTAAAACACCAAAGGATGTATTATTTCATATTAATGTTTAGCATTTCGTAAAACAACTTTATTAAGTTGGCAAATCATAATATTCCTCCCCAATTCCAATTTAGTTTTTATTCTGTTAGCTGTTGTTAGGATTTAACTTCATTTAAAAGCATAAACATCATTTGTCAGTTTTCTTTCTTTTTTTGTTAAGAAAAGAGGTTTTCTTTTTGAATTGTAATCATTTTCTTCGAAAATATTAATTGTGTAAGTAGAGTCAGCCCTCTGAGGGACGCATCTGTGGACTCAAACAACCACAGATCAAAAATATTTGGAAAAGAAAACTTATTTATTTATTTATTCATTATTTCTGAGACAGAGTCTGATTTTGTCACCGTTGATAGAGTGCCGTAGTATCATGGTTCACAGAAACCTCAAACTCTCGGGCTCAGGGGATTCTCTTGCCTCAGCCTCCCGAGTAGCTGGGACTACAGGCACCCTCTACAACATCTCACTATTTTTAGGGAGAAGGTCTCACTCTTGATCAGGCTATATTAGAACCTATGAGCTCAGGAAATCCACCTGCCTCAGCCTCTCAGAGTTCTAGGATTACAGGCATGAGCCACCACACTCGGCCTGGAAAACAAATTTTTAAAAATAGCAATACAACAGTAAAAATGTGTAGTATAGCAGCAATTAACATAGCATTTACACAGTATTAGGTATTATAAGTAATATAGAAATAAGATGATGTATACAGTAAGATGTAGGTAGTCTACGTATAAATACTATCCCATTTTACATAAGGAACTTGAGCAGGCACAAATTTTGTTATAAGCTAGGTATTGAGGGGGATTCTGGAACCAATCTCCCATGGATACCAAGGGAACACTATATACAATACCAATATAAGGAGGAAAAATATGTTTCCTAGGCAATTTGAAATATTTTTGACAGAACAATCACTAGTAAGTGCATATAAAAGGAAGGTTACAGAAGTAAATAAACCAACATTCTTTAAAATTATCATAGAACAAATGTTACCATGTCAACTTAGGCATTTACCAAACATCCTAGAAACTAAAATGGCATTCACAGAAGCAAATTTTCTTAGCAGGCAAATTCACTAGGGCTATTAATGGGGTCTTACCAATGGAGAAATAATAGAACTTCTGTCACATTTATAGCTTATTCCATTAGTAAGAACAAAAGAAAAGAAATCAAACTTGTTTGTGCAAATGATATAGAACAGAGATTAAAGTCTATTATATAGTTTCAGGGCACTTTCTTTTCTTTAAGTGAAATTTATGAAAACTGGCATACTTTCTTAGAGAATTACACATGACCACTTTAGCCACACTGGCCTCCTGCTCTTTCTTAGATCACTCAAACCACACTCGTGCCTCAGGATCTACGTAATAAAAATCCCCTAGGTCTGAACTTTTCCCCAAATAAGGACTTGGTCCACATCCTCATTTATTCTGTAAATACTGGCCATAAAGAAATTTCCTGACTTATTTCATTTAATTATGAATCCTAAGACCCCATTCCAGAAAGAGTCCTGCTCTGTACTCTGGAAGAAGGAACGGGACCCAGAGAGACCAGGAAGAATCCCAACCTCGTTCATATTCTTTTCTAACTCGCTTTGTTAGCAATAATACCTTCTCCCCTTTTTGTCCAATCACATTTCTACTCATCTGTCTATTTTTTATTGAATGTTAACCTAAAAAATGGACAATTTCCCCTGTAACTTTGGGTCATCATTCTGAAGGTTCCAAGTCACATAAAACTATGATCAAATAAATTTAAGAGGCTTTACTCTTGTTAACCTGTCTTTTGTTATAGGGGTATTGGCTGTGATCCTTATGATGAAGAGGGAATAGATCACCCCTTTTGTTCCCAAAAGTTTGAAATTAACTTTGGAAAAAAAAAATCCATTTCTGAGAGAAAAGTTTATTTTTAATCTGATTTACCAGTTTTAGAAACCATTATGTGAAAATATCAAATATCACTTATGTATCTTTTTCTAAAAAATACAGAAATGGAAATCATTGCCTTTAAAAAAAAAAGTATCATATACCCAACACCTAGTTTCAAAAATTATTAGTTCAGAATCAATCTTGTTTTATTTATACCTACACTGATAGCACCTATCCCACAAAGGGCGAAACAAGTCACAGAAAACATATTCCAGCGTGTATCTTTTAGTATATAAATACAATTTTGTTTTAGAAATTTGACACCTTATGATTGGAAATAAAAAAGATCTTACTGGTTTTATAGATCATTATTTACATGGCTTGTTTATTCTTCTGCAGAAGAAGTAGTCCCTCAAATTGGTTTTCGTTTTCAAATGGAACACGGGACACTATTTTCCCTTTTTAATACATGTATTCTCCTTTGAAGGAAATATTTAAAATCCACTCCTTTTTGAAATGAACTTATCAAATATGGTATATAGTGTCCAAATTTCACAAAATGCTTGTCTTTTAGAATATGCAAAAGTACTTTTATTTTCAATGGTATCCAACCTTACTTACCCTTAAGGATTTTCAAAACTACTGGTATCATTATTATTATGGTTGGCACTCTGTTTTTCAATACAGAGAAATGCATTTTTGAATGCATTAAGTTAAAATTGCACCAGTATATCTTTTAATAACCTGAGGAATATATAGCATAATTGAAGGCATAAGGAAAGTAACTTCTGTAAGTACTGATTGTGAAAATTTAAATTTTTTTTAACCAATAGAAGACAATATAAAATCTAAATCATTCTACCCATCAAGTTCGCACTAATCATTTTAAAATCCAAATCAATTGCTTTCTTCTAATTTCCACTGGTTGAGAAAGACAGCAACTGTCAAGGGTGGACAGACGTTCCATTTTCCTGGAATTGAAATAAGTCGGCTAACAAAAGCATGTGATGTCTCAAACATTAATGATTGGAGAAGCATAAGAAACCAGGATCCTAAAACTATTTATTCTCATAATTTATTGTTTGTTCTTTTTTCTTAATTGAATAACTCTAAATCATGTACTCCATGCATTTACAGAATACATTAAATTATCAACGTTTCCTGTGATCTACTGACTCCCCTGTCAATAAGCTCTGGCCAGGTTTACACTGGCCCACCCAGAGCAGTTATATCAGTTTTAAATCCAATCCAGATTTATTTGCCCTATTAAGATGTTTTTCCTCTCACGTGAACTGTATCATCATTATACTATTTTATTCTTCAAGAACATTAGCCTTTACGTTGTGGTTGCCCAATAACCTCAACATCATATATAGCATTATTACAAACTTATGTTTTTCTGGAACCAAAAGAGTAAATTTAGAATTTTTTATTATAAAAATGATTTATCAAATGTGAATTGTATTATTTTTCGGGAATCGACTTTTCCTGATTGGAGATTTGGTTAAATCAACATGTTGGGTACCTTTAGAGAGGACTCCATCAAGTAGGGTGATATAAAGTAACTTGAGTTTTCTAGAAAGATAAATTCTTCTTTTGGTATTAAACTCTAAATGAAAAGAAAAGAATTTACTATGAGGATATATCTTCTCTTTTAATGAGGATATATCTTCTCTTTTAATCACATCAGTCTAAAATATCAAGGTTCATAAGATAAAGGTTCCCCTCTCAACCAAACTTTAGTCAGCCCCCTCTGAACTCTTTTCTTGCCAAGGTTCCTAACTTTGGCACCCTCCTTGCTGGGATGCATAGTCCTGGCTTAGCAACAATCCTTCAGAGCATGTGTAGAGAGAGTTCTTCCCCTTTGATAACTGATCAGCCAGGAAATCTTATCAAACTCTGCACCTGAGCATATTTGCCTGTCTTCAACAAATATCCTGTTAGGTTACTTTGCTAAGAATCCTTCCACCCTTGATGTCTCCTTAGTAATTTTCCTCCCACCACCTTGCCCATCCTGTTCCTTGACTACAAATTCCCACTTGATCTCATCCGTCATATCTCTCCTATTATCATAGTCTTGACACTCATTCCAATAGTCCTGAATACAGTCTTCCTTACTGCTTTCAAAAGTGTCAAGATATTTTTTCTTTAACATAAAAAGTCTTAACAGCAACTGATAGATGTATGCCATAGAGGTACAAATTACGTAATTATCTTGTTAAAGAATCAGTCTTGTACTACTCAAGTGTTATTGAAGAACACTTTATGACCAAAAACAAAAAAAATGTTTATTAAGAAAAATTGTAAAAACTGAATAATTTTAAGGCCTAATAATTCATGATTATTGTGCTAAGAATTGAGGAAATATTAAATAAGACAGATCTGCTTACTGATGATGAGTATTCTTACACACTTGACTGAGGGAAATTGTATAATAAGCATTTGCATATATTGTTTAAACATTATTATTCATTTTCGTAATTCTAAGTTTACCAAGAGTTTTACATACAATGGCTCAGTTTGTCCTGTCTTAACAATTCTTGCAATTGTATCTGCTGAGAGCTTAATTGCTTTTATTTATTTTGGTGCTTTATTGAAAAGAAAAGAAATCATCTATTTAGGAATGAAAACACTGTTATTCTTTTATTTTCTTACTTTTTCTTTTGCTCCAAATTCACTTTTTTAACTCTTAGGTCTCTTTTTTTCATTATTGGAATAAAAACTTGGTCAAATCTGGCTTAAAATTTAAAAATAACACTCACAAATTATTTCTTTTGGCAAATAAAATGTTTCAGCCTCAGTCTTCTAACCTGTGAAAGAAAGAAAATAGTACCTGTTCTATGGAAATATTTTAAAACTAAATGAAGTAATAGTACAAAAAACCTAGCAGATAATAACAAATCATAGGTAAGTTCTTTTTCATTTTATGGAAGTAAAGCCTTTTAAACTATAATCTGATATTCCTATCAATATTTTTTTAAAGAAACAGTTGTGCTATCGCAGGAAGGTATTCAGTTAAAGATAAAGAAAAATTTTAAAAAGAAACAAAAACAAATATTTTAAATGTCTGCTGTGTTCTAGACTAGATGGTAAGCTTTTCAGATTCTTTCTCTGTGGGACATTGGACAAATAACCCAATGTATTTGTACTCAAAATGAGCTTGTTAAAAACAGTTTTCATTTTTCCAAGGTCATTCCATGAAACACTGGCTTTATATATTAATTATTGGGCTAAAGAGAAAAAATTCGTCCTACAGTTAAGTAATTTAGGAAATGACGATACAACAAATTTAATGATTTACCCCTTTTTTCCTTGAATTTGAGCACAGACGGAAGTTGGTCTGAATAATGGTTTTCCACGAAGTAGCTACATAAACCAGGGACTTTGCTTACCGCTGTTGACTTTCACTTTGAAAAAAGAATAGGCAAAGAGAAAAAATAGAAGAGTATTAGACAGAAAGGAAAACATGAGATAAAATTTTCTAAAGTGAACACAGTTAGCTACTACTATTGATCCCATTAATATTATTATGATTAGTCCTCACCTCTTCAAGGTGTATAATATTTGAAACAAAGGTTTATTTTTCCTATTCTTTTTTTCAATAGATATGGCAGTTTTTCTAAGAGCAGAAGATGAATTGGTTCCTGAGACTATATGAGATTTCCTTTCTTTCAGTCCAGAGGCAGCCTCTCAGCAGGGTGAGCTGTGTAAGCACCAGGCGAAGACAGTAACCATCCCTTTCAAAACATCAGCCGAGTAGGAACTTGTTACCCTAATAGTGCACAGGAGGATACATAGCCAGTAATTCACTAGGTCTAAATTAGTCATTAAAACTAATTAGATTCTCAGACCCACTTGTAATATATTTTGTCCCCTGTACAGTTGAGTATATAAATCGTTCAATTAAAATGTTTGACTATTTAGAGAAATGCCTTTTTCAGAGAGCACATACATTTCAAATCAAATACAAAATATGAATATAAACTTACAAATAATTTTCATAGAACACAACCTATTGTATTCAACAATGCCAGAAGTGATTAACAAAAATACTTAAGCAAAGTAGCATCAAAAGAACAACCAGATACCTCCCAGAGTCCATGACAGGGAAAGGAAATCAGAGTATAAACATATATAAGCATGGACAAATATTTTGATGCTTTAATTATAACTATAATGTTTATTTTTACATTACTTTAATTGACTTCTTAAAATTGCATTAGATCAGCCACGTTTGTTTTATTTAGTTTCTAAATACATTTAGTTTTTTCTATAGCAGACAAATTCCTAAAGAATATATTTGCTATCTTTTTAATCCTCCAATACACAATAGGTACTCAGATGCAATCAATAGCTGAAAAAAATGTGAAGCAAAGGAGTAATTATCAGAATAAATGCCCAGACACACAAATGCCTCAGTGGAAGGAAAAATGACTTGGCAATCAGGACTCATTATGTTTTGTTTGAAATCAGTTACATTGCAGTTTTATATAACTATGGAAAGCAGCATGGGAGGGGCCAAATGTACTGCGCCAAGATTAAGTAAGTGACGTTGGAAAGCTTCCTAAAGCCTTTTGAGCAACAAGCTCCTGTTTTCAAATGGGAATAATGATAACTAATTTGTAAGGTTATTTTCTTTGAAGAACAACGAGATACATAAAACTCCTGGTATGTAGCTAGTAGCCAAATATTTCTACTTCAGTAACTGTGTAGATGGGGATGGCATTTGCTGAAATGAGAAAAATGGGTTGAGGAATGTGTTTTGTTATCTAAAACAAGAGGTGCAATCCTGTCAATGTTAAATTTAACGTATTCATGAAGAAACAAATCAAGCTCCGTAAGTGACTTGGTATACAAACAAAGTTGAGGTTTGGCTTGGAATTATCTATTACTCATGGAGACAATACGTACAATGTGGAAAAAATCAATTAAAAGGAAAATATGCAGATAAAAGAGATGCAGCCCGTGTTTAAGACCTGGGAATAACAATAATTTGAGGTAGGAAATTAAGGAATCTGCCAATTTGGCCAAGAAGAAAAATCCATAAAAGTTAACGAGGACCAGGAGAATCCATTCCCAGAGGAGTGCAGAGAACGACGCAGTTCACATGAAACAAAGTGACAGTCATTTTAAATATCCCTGGGAGTTAAGAAGACTCAGTTGGGAAGTGACTGCAAGGCCAGAAAGAGAAAAATTTCACTGATTTATATTTAAAAATCATAGCAATGGGGTGGTAGCCAGAAAGTTTGAGGTTCTTCCCCCTTCTGGATCTTTTTCCTGTCTTGGGTATTTTTTTATTTACTGATTATTTTTGGGGAAATGCATTAATAGTATAATTCATGCTACAGTGCTAGTGAGTACAAGTGTATGGAAATGGATGATATATAGAACATAGATCATCTTTAAAAACAAAAAAAGAAAGAAAGAAAAGAAAATTCTTAGATTTTCCATATAATGGGATTTTCAAAGTTCTGGGATCCAGACAAGGGAGCCTTACTCTTTTGGTTGGTTGAGTGTACGTGTCCCTTTATACATTTTGGCAGTAATAAATAAAATGTGTTGATTGAAGAAGGGAGAGAAAGAATAGAAAGATGGGGGAAGCAATAAAGATCTTGAAGAGTTTAAAAGCAAGCTTAAAAAATATTGTAAGCTTAAAAAATATTATAGGACTGCTAGGCAACAGAAAGAATATATCAATATTTTGAGACTTAGCTCATGCATTTGAGGAGAGAGAAACCAGTTATGTAACCTTCTCTATTTTCACAAAGCTTGATATGAAAATTTAAATTTTTAGTGTATAAAAATTATTCATTTAGATAGACATGAACTAAATCTATGAGAATGGCTGAAATCCAACATACTGAGAACATCAATTTTGACAAGGATGTGGAGCCCCCGGAACTCTGTCATTGTTGCTGGTAATGCAAAGGTACAGCTACTTTGAAAGACAGTTCATCAGCTTTTTACAAAGCTAAAGACGCTCTTATCATTCAAACCAGCAATCATGTTCCCTGATCTTCCCAAACTATAATGCCAGTAAAAGGATCAATAGTTAACAGGATCTGAGGAGAGACCATGGTGACCTCATCAAGTACACAGGATTTTTAGGGCAATGACATGATTATGTGTCATATGGTAGTGGTAGATACCTGTCCTTGTATATTTATCAAAATCCATGGTATGTACAACACCAGGAGTGAATATCAAATTAGATTCTAGATTTAGGGTAATATAAAATATCAATGTAGGTTCACTGATTGTAAGAATTGTCACACTTTGGTGCCGGATGTTGATAATGGAGGTTGTGTGTGTGATGGCTGAGTGTATACAGGATACCTCTAATCTTTTTGCTCAATTTTGCTATAAACTTAAAAGAGCTTTAAAAAACAGTCTATTAAATGCCAGGTGTGGTGGCTCATGCCTGTAATCCCAGCACCCTGGGAGGCCGAGGCCAGTGGATTGCCTGAGCTCACAGGTTTGAGACCAGCCTGAGCCAGAGCAAGACCCCATCTCTAAAAATAGCCTGACGTTGTGGCAGGCACTTTGTAGTACCAGCTGCTCGGCAGGCTGAGACAAAAGAATTGCTTTAGCCTGACAGTTTGTTTGAGGTTGCTGTGAGCTATGATGCCACAGCACTCTACTGAGGGTAACATAGTGAAACTGTCCCAAAAAAAGTACTTACTCTGGCAAAACTGATTTCAGATAGTTAAAACTCAGTACTGCAACAATATAAATTTGTACTGTTTAAGGCTTTGAATTTGGATAATTTGTTACAGCAATAGTAGAAAACTAATATAGCTTTCTTACCTATTATTTTATAATACCATGTTTCTCTTAAAAATCCTTTGACATTTTATAAGTATTCATCTATACAATCCAAAACCCAAGGGCACATGGAGTCACTATCTAAGCACTGCTGTTTTCCTGATTGTAAATATTAACTTCTGTATCTTTTCATGTCTGGTATTTTTTGATTGAAAATCGAACATTGTGGCTATCCTGTAGGCGAGTCTGGACTCTATTTCACTATGCATTGTTGGAATACCGTTGTACACGGCACTGAACTTGAATGGTTTCAAACTACACAATCTATCTGCTGTTCTGTGTAAGAGCTGATGTCTCTCTGCAGTTAACCTGACTTCCTTTGAGGCCTCACTTTGTGGGGATTGCCCTTGTAACTTCTCAGGCTTCTAGTAAGTTAAAAATTCGAGCAGACCTTCAGACATTTGGACATAGCCTTTGTGTAGTTCCCTTCCTGCTGGGATTTTTTTCTTACATGTCAGGTCCTTTACAAGAATTCAGAGCAGCCCTCTGACATCTCAATCCAGTTAGACTCCCACTTGTTGCCCCCTGAGCTGTGCGTGGGTTTATGTCTACTTTTCAGCCAGGCTCCTGAGGCTTCATAAAACATGCAAAATGTAACGTTCAGCCAGGAACTGGCATAGAATTTATATTCAGCTTTTGAATCACAAACTGCAACTCTTTTACTTCTGGAATGTTACCTTTCAATATCCAACGCCTCAGCTGTTCTAACTTTATCCTCTGCCCCTACCGCTTATAAGATTACAGTTGTCCCCCTGAGGAAAGTCTGGTACATAACACACAGTTCTTACGTGTTGCACTCCTGGTATTTCAACACTGAATTCTTACAATATTCTTTCCTCTCCTTGGTCATTTTCCAAGTCTTTCAAATATCTGTTTTCAATTTTTTAAAATAATTGCAATTGTCTTCTTTAGGAATGTCTCTTCATTGTCTTCATGCCCCATTTCCATATAATTTCTATCAACTTTTACACATAATATTTCATGGTCTTGCTGACATAAATTTTAGAAATTACTCCTATCTTTTAGGAGTAATAAAGGGGACACACCTTTAGGGGATAGGTCACAATTATAAGAGGGACTTTCCCTAACAAATACAAACAATGTAACCTGGTTCTTTGTACCCTCAATGAATCCCTCCCAAAAAGATTAATAAAGTTACTATTATCTTGATAAATTATTTAGTCATATTAAATTTATGAAAACTTTAAAAAATATTTAATCTATTTTTAGGGAAAAACAAGTGCATTGATGAAGACAGAATAAAACAGAGTAGAATTTGGCCAAGAAAAACCACATCTAAAATCCTATTATGCCTATTATTTTTATACCTTTGCCAGTTAAATTTTCCAATTAATTTTGTAAACATGTAGCTTTTTTTTTAGAAAAAAATAATCACCTGTAGGAAGGCTACAAAGTTAACCTTTCCCCAGGGACTTAATCTATTTAGTATCCCTAGACTCAACCATTCAGTTGATTATTCTCAGTCAAGAGTTACAGTGGGATAACTTCCCACTGCATCCAAATGTGATGATTATATTTATCTTTTTTAAAGCTAACAACGTAGCATACTTTTTATCTTCTGAGTGTTAACTCAAAAGTTTGCAAGCTGTGGCATGCTGAATATCTGGAGAGTGACGAGATAGATATCAATAGTCCTAAAGATATATTTCTAGACTTACGTGTTTCAATAAGTCATTTATATTCTACATATTCCTTATTTCAAAAATAATAGATTTCCTATACATTAATTTAGAATGAGCACTGGAAAAATATCAAAGCAATGTGTTTATAATTCAGGACACAGAAATCTATGTAAATGAAGGAACTATGATATTAGATGAACTTCTCAATGGATAAGCAGTAACTTTATTCAATTGTAATTGGAGTCATATGGGCAGATTTATAATATTTTTGGCATATGTAGTCAGATCTCTTAACAAAAACGGTAGATGAAGTTCTATTAAAAATAAGAAAATAGTTTACACGTTTTTGTCACAACCCCAGATAGACACACATTTTTTGATTTTTGTGTCTGAGACTAAAAAGGAGGCAGAATACAGTAATCAGCTGATGTCTTTGTAGCTCACATTCTTATTAAGAATGATTCTCAGTAAACTATTGTTCTTCTTTCAGTTTAAAACTCTTTCATTTTGATCCTTTCAGTTTGTGAAGCACTATGGAGCTCCAAACCAAAATGTAGAAAGTACAAAATGATCATGTTTTAAAAAGTTGTTTAGTGTGAGCACTTTAACATTTGATTTCTTTTTTTCTTTATTATTAAATCCACCTTGTATGCTAGCCACATCACCAGGTCTATGCTCACAGCACCTACAATAAGGAGTTTTGCCAATGAAATACATACATTTAATCTAAATGGTGATAGACTAGAAAATAATCAAGTATTTTGTGCCTATATGCATAAGTTAAATTACTTATAAAACATGTCTGTATTTAGAATAAATGGAGAAATTTACCATTAGGCAGCAGTACCTCAGTAAACTAATGTGTAGTATCCATTAATTGGATACACAATACCACACATGCATTCAAAGAGGATAAGGTTTGCTATTATTTTAAGTCTACTTATTTCAACACTTTTGCTATTCTATTTTAATTTTTATATTTTATGTAAATAGTCTAAAAATTCTAATATTGTTCAAAGCATCATATAGCTTTCCCAATAGCCCTCTTATTTTTTCTGCTTTCAAAGTCAATCTCTTTCCAGTTGCACAGCTATTTTGACTAGGAATTTCTCCCATCTTTTAGATATTCTTGTTTCTTGACACAATTCTATATACATTTTTCTTCTCATCATGGCAGTGAAGATTGTAGCTCAAGTAGCAGGAATCCACTGATTTTCATTTTTATTAAATTGTGGGGCACAAACGAAGTTATTAGAATCTCTATCTTTATGTGTTGTTAAGGGAGTTGGAGGTGTTTGGAGTACACTGCTGGTCTTCAATATAAGGCATTTAGTTATTGTATTAGTTAGGTACTGTGTCAGTAACAGAGGGTAATTTATTAAGTAGGAAGGGACTTACAGAGATTAGGTACTTAATACTGTGTTTGAAGGTCTGGATCCTTCTGATGGTTTGGATAGCTTAGTTCAAGGGTGCATGATGGTACGAGCCATACATATCAGGAAGTCCCTGCTGCTTTCACAACCAATTCGTACATCTGTAGTGATGGTGATTAGACACCCTGCTGCTCAGGTCAGGGTGCCACAACATATTCTCAACAATTATGTTTTACAATTAGCATTGTCTATATCACATCAGAACCAGAAATAAAACTTCCATGTGATTCCTACTTCCAAAATCCAGTAGATTTTGAAGGCAAACCTCATTCCAGAACCTTACATCTAAGAGAATTTGGGGAACTTAGTTTTTAATTGTATCAGAAGAGAATAAATATATAGTATTTTTTTTACACAGATAAAAATTACTCACGTGATCTTTCCCTATTGAAAATCCAAGCTTATTTATTTTTGTTTTCTTTTGAGCAACTTAGAGCATCCAGAAAGGCATCTTTCAATTTTTCGCCTACTCGGTTGAGGCTTTTGTGGCGTAAGAGAGCTTGTTTCCTCACCTTTCAAGGATATTAGGCTCCAATTTTCATTATGGCACTTTTAACACTGTCATTCTCATGGCCTTAAGTTTTCCAAATGCATAAAAATCTGTTCTTTTTCTTCATAGAGAGGATTTTGTTCATTCGATTGTGCGAGGTGCAAGTGGGACTATAAAGGTCAATTAAAAAAAAAAAACTCTTTGTTTGTGTCACAACCCTCTCCTTATCTCCATTTTTTATGATGCATTATTCCTCCAGTTTCTGAAATATTACTCATTTCTGTGTTATGAGCCATTTTACCCATAGACCAGTTTTACCTTCATCATCTCACTGGTAATACCATTTTTCTCCCTCCTCCACTTTTTTCCTTTTTCTACTATGATTTTGGAAAATAAAAACCTAATTTTCAAAAAAAAAAAACAACTACCAAAAAAAAACTAATTTTCATCAAACACAGAATAAGTGTTTCTTTTCCTTTATGCTTTGTTTGTTGCAGGATGATTCACATAAAGAAAAAGTTGTATAAGATTTCCACCTTCCCATATTAAACTCAGAAAACTGTAAAATTATTTCCTGATGCTACTGGTATTGCATGAAACTAGTGAGTGTATTAGTCATTTAGTCGTTCAGATAAGGAGTAAAACTTAGAGAAATACGCATGCACTTGCAAATTCAGTTGGTTTATCTCTCTCTATCTCTCTCTCTCTTTTTTTTTTGTTGTAGAGACAGAGTCTCAGTTTATCGGCCTCACTAGAGTGCCGTGCCATCACACAGCTCACAGCAACCTCCAGCTCCTGGATGTAGGTGATTCTCTTGCCTCAGCCTCCAGAGTAGCTGGGACTACAGGTGCCCGCCACAACACCCGGCTACTTTTTTGTTGCGGTTTGGCTGGGGCCAGGTTTGAACCTGCCACACTTGGTATATGGGGTGGGCAGCCTACCCACTGACCCACAGGCACCACCCTCAGTTGGGTTATCTCTTTCACTGAGTGATTGTCTGAGGGTTGATAAAGAAAAGCACATTATTGGTTGGCGCCTGTGGCTCAGGGGGTAGAGCACCAGCCCATACACCGAGGGTGGTGGGTTCAAACCTTGCCCCAGCCAAATTGCAACAAAAAAAGAAAGGTACATTATTTTGTACAACTTTAACAGTAGAATTGTTCATAAGTTATTATTAAATGATATTTTTGGTAAATACCTGAAATTCAGGCTGTGTTTCAATCTTTGACATGCACAATTAAATATGCTCAATTTTTGAAGTGGTATTTATTTCTTTTGTATGTAGAACATAAATGCACACAGTAATGACCAATATTCATGTATTTACCATAAACATTGAGCTTCTATTATATTTTACAAAGTAGTCAATAGAAATTAGAAATTAATACTGAAATTATATAAAATACAAAATGCTCATTTTAAATAGGCATTTAAGATTTGATAATACCATTATATTGCGTGTTAACATCACATTGTTAAAATCAGCACAGGAGCTTAAACTTTGAGTGGATTGTCTTTATAAGAGATATTAATCTTTTCAATAAAATTTCAATGCTTTGTATCCATTTCCAGGTTACTATAACATAGAATTATAACCCATTTCCTTGACATCTCTATAATTGCATTATTCCTAAACTTCAAAATTCATAAACCAATGATTTTTTTTGACATTTTTTTCTAACCATTTGCTAATTACACTTTACATCAGTGGAGTGGCAATCTAGAAAGAATGAAATTTGAGTTAATTGATGGGGTTAAAATGTTATTTTTCTTTTGGATTTCATTACCTTTGAATGGCAAAACTTTCTTCTTCCTGACATGTTTGAGCTCTAGGCATGATTTAGAGTTGTATAGTCACTATGTTAAGAATATAAAGAATACATACTGTAAGTTTTTTACTTCTGAAAGATAATTTGGAAGAAAGAAGTCTGTATAGTTTATCATGATATTCTTATATGATTGATTCATGTTTAACTTATTCAGTTAACTTTAATTCCAAGAATTATTACCTTGTTTGAGTTTTTAAGCTGTTATATAGCACTCAAAAATTTTATAAAATATACATTTATAGAAAAAATACATTTTTAAAAAATTTTATGCACTTACACAAGAGAGAGGCTAATTATTTATATAAATATCTTTGAACTGGTGAAAGGAATCACAATGTTTCAATGAATACATTTTTCAAAGCTGTTTTTAACGATTTCATTTAGCAGACAGAATTGCAACTCAACTTGAAATTCAGAGTTTGACATTTTACAAGTGGTATATTTACCCCTTCATAAAACTAATCATAGGGTTTAACTCTTAAAAGAATTTTGAATTACAAGTATCAAACTTATCCCCAAATCATTTTGTTGCCTATTGTTTCCCTTTAATTTAATTGGATTCTCTTGAGTTTAATTAGGTTTAAAGCATAGTGATTATAGAAAGACTATGCTTGTTTAAAGTGCACGTTCTCCCAAGTGGTCTTTTCAAATTCTCCAACTTTATTTAGTGGATATTCAATCACCTTACTAATTACTGAAAGAACAGCTAAAAGCACATTCTCTACTGATGGTTGGTTAATACTATCATCCTATTATATGAAACAAAAAAAGAAGCATGCTTAATCTAAGAAGTTAGTAAGGCTTACAAGATAATTACTATTTGCTCTTTTTAGGAAATGCAATAATATCCTACTTATCTTGCACTTACATTCTTGTCCAAATATAAAATCAGTTTAATTGCTAGTATACATACAATCAACTCCAAGCAAATAAATTGAAATAATTTAAATAGTCTACAAAATTGTCTTTATTTATAAAGACTCAAAATCCAATGAGACTTCTTAAAAATATTGAAAATATGTATAGCAAAGTATATGATAGAGTGGTCATCAGACTTTTCATAAAGGATACACCAAATAGTGATCACTGAGCTTGGAGAAACAAAACAGACGATGTCTATGATGGTGGGAGGCCTATTTTTCAAGGGCGTTTCTAGCTTAAGGCAAAGGGAGGGGGCACTAAAGCCAGCCCTAATAATCTCCCTGAGTTGAGAACATAAGGCATAGAAGGAGGAGGGGGAAGCAATGACTATTAACAAAAAGGTGGAACAAAATTAGATTTTGACAAAAAAGCTGCTCTAGCTTAACTAAAGAAGTTTAAAAGCAAGCCTTGAGAAGATCAGAGCGTTTCCCTGTGATTTATTGCATTTCAGAACAAAGCTCAAGAAGATTTATAGGAAAACAAAAATAATCAGCATCCAAAAGTTGAAATACACAATTCCTGGCATTCAACCCAAACTGACAAGCATACGAAGAAGTTTTGGGGAAAAAATGACAAATACTGAGAAAAATTATTTCCTAGAAACTGACCTAGAAATAACACATTATAGGATTCTTAGACAAGGACATTCAACAAATTCCATAGGTTCATGACAGAAAAGGAAAAAAAAAAAGGTATGGTCATGGAAGATATAAAAAACACCCAAATGAATACCTACAGACAAATAATACAGTATGAGGTCAAAATATGCATTAGATGGGAGTGCCATCAGGTACCACTCTGGAATTACCAACAGTAGAGATGTTAAGGTGGTGTAGTGATGGCTTGAAGTAGTCGCTGAAATAATTGAATAAAACAAGGAGTTTGTCAAGAGAGTTTATTATTACTCGTCTGTAAAGCAAGACAGGCTCTGTCCTAGTGACTGCAGGCACTATGTAGAATGCAGTGCTTGGATTTTATATACAACTTTTGAGGGGTATCAGAGACTTCTTAGTAATTTTTCTAGGTCCTAATCAGGGTATTCCCAAAACCGCCCAAGTCAATATGTCATATGACTACATTTGTCCATGTTAGACAGTCACTGGGATATTAATAAGCTTCCATCTAAAGGTCACCCATTTGCAAGGTCTCGATTAGCTCCATTCCCATGATCAATCAGCAGGACAACTCAGGCCAGCCTGACTCAAGCCAGTCCAAAATAACCAAAATAGCCTAATCTCATTTGCCATCCTCCATACTCATATTTAACTAACTGCATAACCTAACAGAAACTTTCAAAAATCAAGTACAGGGGAATAAAAAAATGAAAATAAAAAATCAATGAAGCTTAAATGAAGTGTGGGACAATTTTACATGGGCTAATATCAATGTAATAGAAACTCTGAAGGGAGGTTGAAAGAAAATTTTTCAAAACTTAATAGCGAAACTTTTTTTTTTTTTTTTTTTTTGCCTGGGGCCAGGTTTGAACCTGCCACCTCTGGTATATGGGACCAGCGCCCTACTCCATGAGCCACAGATGACACCAATAGCAAAACTTTTTTAAAAAATGATGAAAACTGAAAAAGTACATATCCAAAATACTCAACCAACGCAAAGCATGAGAAACACAAGAAGAATTTTAACAAGGATAGCAGAATAAAATGATTAAAATCCAGTTTTGGTAGGAAAATATTATAAACAGTAGAAATTTAAAAAGAAAAGAAAAAACACCTTACACATAGTAGAAAGAGATAGAGATCATAACCGACGTCAGTTAAGGGAAAGAGAAGATAACAGAAGTGCATCTTAAAACACCGAAGACCAAATTAGCTGACTTTGAATTCCAATGAGACATCATTCAAGAGGAAAGACAAATAGAATTAATAGAATTTAATAGAATTAAAGACAAAGAGAATTAATCACCAACAGTCCAGAACTAAAATAAATATTAACGAACATCTTGAGAGCAGAAGGAAAATGGTATTAAATGGAAATATTTAATATTAACCAATCCACAAGATGAAGAACACTGAAAATGGTAACGATGTATAATCAATATGAAATCTATTTTATCCTATTGTTTGTGTCTCTCTAAAGGATAAATGCCCAAGGAGAAATAGCTATTACCTTGGAACTCTACCAAGTACATCATTATTCCTGTGAAATAAACAAGTCTTGAGGCAGAGAAAAAGACAATTTGTTGGCATGATACCTCATTGATAGAATATACCATAATATAAGAAATATACCATAATAAGAAGGAAAATTTATCTCAGAAGATCAAAATTTTACATAAGATATACAAATACCTGATCAAAAAGGTAAAATTTCAGTAAGTAAAACATTCACTTTTATAAAACTATGAACAATAATACTAATTAGAACACAAAAACAACATTGAGCCAGATACGCTACTCAATACTATTCAATAAACATACCTACATTTCATTTACTCATGTATACTTTTGAAAATGCTGGTCATGAGGGGCATCACCTGTGGCTCGAAGCAATAGGGCACTGGCCCCATATGCCACAGGTGGTGGGTTCAAACCCAGCCAAGGCCAAAAAAAAAAAAAAAAAAAAGAAAGGAAAAAAATGTTGGGAATGATTATATAGTGGTGAATAAAACAAAGAGTAATTGTTCTCATTCATGAATATTTTAGCCAGAGGATATAGAATAAATTCCAATAAATCCACATATAGATAAGACACAATTTGCTGATAAGTTCTAAGGAGAAAAATGGAGCAGGGCAACGATTATAAGAAATAACATGCATAGGGTAATCAGGGAGGGCTCTGTTGGTGCCATGGGGCAGGGACATGAAGGAAGAGTAAGGGGAAGCTTTGTGAACATAAGATGAATAGTTCAGACAAAAGGATATTAAATGCATATATCCTGAGACATGAGTGATTTAACCATTTTATAAACAGCAAAAAAATGTAATACGTTGAGAGAGAGAAGTGGGGAGTGGTGTGGGTTGTTTTTAGGAATGTGTTGGCATGTGAAGGCGGAGAGGAAAGCCACAGGATTTAGTGACCACTATAAAAACTTTGAGCTTTACTTGGAGTAAAACAAATAGTATTTGAATACTTTTGGTCAGAATTACCACAGTCTGATTTATGTGCACTAAATAACGTTTTTATACCACCAGGAAGATAACCAAACGCTGACACAGAATACTCTGGGAAAGATTCCTTCTCTAGAATGCAATCCATGCCTGGGTGTGGCAGGAGCTGTGGTGAACAGTGCCCTCTCTGCCAAAGTGTCCACGTGGTATACAGGGACCAGAAATGGAGATGTGAGTCATGAGTACTTTGTTCTTCTTTTCATCCACACTCCAAGTTTCTGCCAGTATTTCCATTAACATGCCTTATACCCAGAGGGCAAGGGTGTCTGATGATGATAGTAATGGAAATAAGCCTCCCAGGGCACTGACTGGAGAAGAGAAAACAGACAGTTGGTCTAGAAGAGCAAACAAAAGTTAACTGGAGCAACTACAGTCAACTATATGCTCCATGGCAGCAAAATCATGTTTATCATATTTATCATTATATTCTCTGCTTCAAAGACAACAAATAGGGGTGCAGTATTACATCACTCTGCTCCTTCTTTCTTCACCACATCACTCATGACCTCTCTCAATGAAGACGAGATAAGTTTTTGTTCTGTTCTTACTTACAAGGTCTAACAATTCATCCATAAACTTGTCACTGTTCATGTATCTTGGCAGGACTGTACAAACTCCTTGGTAAGCTTTCATTACCTTGATCTATCAGGATCTCACAGCTGTGTTTGTGTCAATGTGTGGCCGGGTCTTACTGAGAAGCATTCAATACTGTTATTGTGTGCTTTTGTATTCTGTGGCAAGAATGTTGGTACTTGAATTAGAGCAACAAACAAACATTAAATTTCTCCCCAAATTTGCCAAGGGTGGAAGTGAAATCAAGAACATAGTTAGTCCAAGGTAATGTGGATAATGCCATGGAGAAAATGGTAGTGTACAAATGGATTAAACAATTTTCTGAGGGAAGAAACAGTGTCACCGATAAAGAGAGATCAGGGCAGCCAATAACAAGCAGACCTGACAAAACATTACAAAAATTCATCACATTGTCAGCTGGGTATGAGAAGCATAGCAAACTAAGTAAACATCAATGGAGAAAGAGTTAGGAAAATTTTAACTGAAAATCTTGGCCAACAACCATTATGCTTGAATCACAACAATGCACCAACTCCTAGGGCACTAGCCATGAGGGAGTTTGTAGCCAGTAAACAAATAACTGTACTGGAGCACCCTCACCACTCACCTGAGATGACCTCAATGACTGTTTTCTTTACCCTAAGATAAAATAAATATTGAAAGAGAAACATTTTGATGACATGTATGACATCAAGGGTAATAAGACTTTAGGTCTGAGAGGTGGCTCAAGGAGTAGGGCGTCGGTCCCATACGCCGGAGGTGGCGGGTTCAAACCCAGCCCCAGCCAAAAAAAAAAAAAAGACTTTACCTCTGATGACCATTCCCGAGGAAAAGTTCCAAAATTATTTGGAAGGATGGACTAGGCACTGGTGTCGGGGCATAGCTTCCCAAAGAGAGTTCTTCAATGGTGACCATAGTAATTTTTCTAGGATCAGTTCACGAACTTAATTGTCAGACCATGAACAACCTGACACTGACTGTCATTATGTGTATGCATCCCTTGGTACACTGTAAGATCATTCTTCACAGGAAATTTACTTTGCAGCCTACTTCCAAACCCCCTAGCAGTGAAAAAGCATTTATTTCATCTTAAAAATCTCAAGCCTGAGTTCAGTTCCTTGTGTAGAGTAATACTAAATGTCCAGTTTAGAGCACAATAAATATCCTGTAAATGATACTGTGCATTAATCAATGAATGAACAAATAGGACAGTGAATCAAGAGGAAAAAAAAAGATATAATTTACAAGACTAAAGATTTCTTGACTCCACATCCTACTTCTGATTCTACTTATGCCATCCTTGCTATTTCCTTTTAGGGGCTTTAACCGTCTAACATACTTTCAAAGATAATTGAACTTGATTCTCCACCTACAGAACAATATCGAGGTAAAGTCTATCTGCTTATTTGTCTTTCCTGTCTCTTTGCCCTGGTCCCTCCCATGTGATTAGGAAACTCCTTTGAGTGAACACGGCATGATTGATTCTACATTCTACACAGCAGGAGTCCTCCCTCCCACATTCATATGCTGATACCAGAGGACAAGTGGCTAAAATAGGTACAAACACTTTAAAAACTCACTGTGTATGGTAGATAAAAGTGAGAGTGAAATTATATGAGAGGAAAGACAATGTGAAATATATGGATAAGCACTAATTCCCAATAAGTAAGGATACATTTACATTGTAAAAGCCATTAGGTAATGTTTAAAATAACACCTTTTAGAAACTCGTAAGTGACAAAGGGCGTGAGTACTATCTACTCTCAGGTACCAAACTAATCTATTTAGAAAATGCAACCTCCATTATGAAAGAAATCAAATGTTCAATAGGCCACTAATGCATACATTTGTCAATATTTGAAGTTCTTTAGAGAGAAGTTTGTTCAGAATTGAAATAATATGTGGTGCTACCATTGAAAGTCACTTTATAAATTATGTAAAGGTTAACACGTAAGAGTCACATAAAGGAAAATCTGCCTCTTTTTTATCCTTTGCTGAAAACATTCATTTTAAATTAAAACAAAAATCAAAATGGGTTGGCACCTGTGGCTCAAAGGAGTAGGGCACCAGCCCCATATGCCAGAGGTGGTGGGTTCAAACTCAGCCCGGTCCAAAAACTACAAAAAAAAAAAAATCAAAATCAAATTGTCTATGAAGATTGGGAATATTGATACATTGAAAAATTTTCAGTACTAGGAATAGAAAACAAATTAAATATTCATGTTATTATTGAACCCTCAGGTATATTTGCTTTTGTTGCCACCCAGCCAGGCTCATCTTCCCAAGAGGAAGCCAACACCCAGCCATGGCAGGATCTGCACAGAGCGTGTTTAACCCGAGCAGGGCTAATCAGAAAGACCAGAAGAATTTCTCAAATCTGCTTCCCTGAGAATTGGGGAGATGGAGTTTTTAAAGATAATTTGACAGGCACGGGCTTAGGGTAGTAGGTTTGATAACTGACTAAATTGGGACCAAATTATAGGAATTGGGAAATCGCCTCTTTGTTTTGCTTCAGCTCCTGGGGTCATGATTCCAAGTCAGTCATTGTCTTGGCATGAAGTGCCGCTCTGCTCTGCGGGTTGGCTAAGCCACTGGATTGCAGGAACAGGGAGATATGTTAGAAACCATCGTTGTGGTTCCAGAGGTGATGTTACCTAGTAGAAAAGTTAAGAATCCTTACTACTACCAATCGGAAGTAAACAGGGGACAGTGACTAACCATTATCAAACTAATAGTGAGACTGTGGCTGATTATTACCATCAGTTCTAGCTAGGCCTGTTCCTACCCAAGTCTTAAGGGCCCTTCTCTAGTTCTCCCCTCCACCTCTGCATCAATTAGTAAGGATGGTCTCCGTGCTGGCCACACAGAGCCACACACCTACTCAGTCTTGGTATTCCATCTATCGTGAATGTTTGTTTGTTTATTTGTAAAGGGAGGAGGAAAAAAATGTTAATAATGCTTACGTAACTGAGTCAGCATTTAGATTAAATTCGATAATGAACTAAGATAGTGAGTGGTCACTATTAGGTACCATATAAAAGCCTATTTCATTTCACAGTAACTAATTTATTCAAATGAAACTTCAATTATATTTCCCTAGATTAAAGTTTTATCTATGATATTTTTAGAAATCTTTCTGTGTGATCTTTGCATGATTATGTTACAGGTTTTCTCTTCTCAATTTTTAAATATGGGCTAAAAAGTAACAACTTTGTTCTGTTAATAAACACTCTGGGTTATATTGAAATAATACATACATAATATTAATTAAGAATTTGCTTTGAAATTATTATTATTGGGAAATAGCAATTGGTCCCAGTGTCCTAGGGTTGTCATCCTTCATATGCATTGGTAATTTTTCTGTGATTAATGAAAAAAGGTATCTATGTGTAGCCAGTGCTTCAATTCTACATAAGCGGAAAACCTCCAGAGTTACATGTATATAAAATAGAAGTGTCACTGCGTACATTATATACTTGTCTAGTTGTTATACGCTCCCTAAAATAACACCAACCTCATTTGTAAAGCTTATGTATGTAATTCTCTTTTTTGCACACACAGTGTTTAGATGTTGAATAAACTCAATTCCAATAGTCATGTATATTGGGGTTTATTATTCTTATTATAAATCTAGGAAAAATTACAATCCGATACAGAAAACAGAAATAGTAGTAAGCCATTTAGGGGCAAGCATTCTCTTACATGTTTAGTCCTAAAAACCTCTGAGATGGTTGTAGTTATTACCTATCCCCACTTTACAGATGAACTCTGACAGAGAGAAGGTATGTACTTTTCTCAAGGTCATACAGCTTTTGGTTATTGGAGTACAGCTGCAAATCAAAGGATTTGGCTTTAGGTTTTTTATTACTTTGCAAATTAAATATTTTGTATTTTAAGTTACTTTCCAAAAATTAAAGTATTTATGCCTAGATAGATAGATAAATTGACAGATAGAAAGACACTTAGGAATTACCAGTGTATCATTTGACCAAAAAAAAAAAAAATTAAGGAAGAGCAGGCAATCCCAAACCTAGCAAAAGAAAAGAAGTAACGGAGATCAGAACAGAACTAAATGAAATCAAGAACAAAAGAACTATACAGAAAATTAATGAAGCAAAAGGTTGAGTCTTTGACAAGATGAACAGAATCAACAAGCCTCTGGCTAGATTAATTAGAAACAGAAAAGAAAGGACCATAAAAAATTCGATTAAAAATGCAAAAGAGAAAATTACAGCTGATATCATAGACATGCAAAACATCATTTCAGAATACTATTAAAATTGGTATGCTCACATACTTGAAAATGTGGAGGAAATGGAGAAATTGTTGGAAACACACAACCACCTAGACTCAATCAGGAAGATAAGAACTTCTCACCAGATCAATTACAAGCACCACAATTGAAGCAGCAGTAAAAAAATCTTCCAAAAAGAACAACCACAAAGCGATATGACCATGTCTCTCATTGCTGTCCAGAGTGCAGAATGGTTCCTCACTTGGTGGCCATGGAAGGGCATCCTCAGAGCAGCAGAAGATGATGTCACCACATATATGGGCATTTAAAGTTTTTCTTGGGTTATGCTTCCAAATTTCCCATTGGCCAAAATTCTTTGAGTGGAAATCCAATTTTAAGAGATAGAGAAACATCATACTTTTGATGGGAAAGGAAAAGCTGTGGCTGTTCTTTAATCTACTTCAAAAAAAAGTACTACCTTTTAGTAGTCAGAGGGCAGATACACAATGATTTGACTGTTGCAAAAAGGGTAAGGTATCCGGAAAGGAAGCTAGTAAACTCATTGTCACTAGTAGCCAAGTGAATTGACAACCCATGTCTAAAGTATATCACTCCTAACTCCAAGTGAGAATAATTTTATTTATTCAGAAAAATAATATCAATTATTCTATCTACTTCCTGGTGAAAGTTTTCTCTCTAAAATAGCCCATGGATATATTGGTTCATGAAGCAAAAGGAAATAGATTGAGTCCTAAGACTTTGTTAAGCTTCCCCATCTTACACTTGAAGAGCCTAATCCTGCTCTATCATTCTTAAAATCCCAGGGCATATATAAACCACTGAAGCCAAGGGATTAATTCTTAATACCCAGAGTCAATGGAAGTCTAAAAATAAAAGTTATAGGATTGGTTCTTAGATTTGGCTAACCGTGAACAAAATACACTGTTTTAAGTTTTGTTAAGTCATTAGCTAAACTGAAAATTTAGAAAGATGGAATACTACCGTGAGTAACAACAGTTCTGATTTCTTATCTTTGAAAATTTTCAGGGGAAAAGTTGAGCACCTTAAGTGTTATTATGTTAGGATAGCATCTCCCCATTTAAACCTGCTTTTTATAATGATCAAATCTGAAAATATTACAGCATACATTATCACTGAAACAGAATTTATCTTTTATTTGGAGAAATGAGTTCAGGATTTCCTTATATATGGTCATTTACATGCAAAAATTTACATATTCTGTCTACAAAAAGTATTGATTTTAATTAAATGACACAAAGAACTAGAAGTGGAAGGTATTAATACTATGCAAATATATATATATATATATTTTTTTTTTTTGAGACAAAATCTCACTTTGTTGCCCCCAGTAGAGCGTCATGTCATCACAGCTCACCAGCAACCTCAAACTCTTGGGCTCAACTGATCCTCTTACCTCAGCTTCCCGAGTAGCTGGGACTACAGGCACCTGCCACACTGCCCAGTTATTTTTAGGGATGAAGTCCACTCTGGCTCAGGCTGGTCTTGAACCTGTGAGCACAGGCAATGCACCAGTCTTTGCCTCCCAGAATGTTAGGATTACAGGCGTGAGCCACCGCACCTGGCTTTCTCATGTCTCATTCTGTTGCCCCAGGCTTAGTTCCATGGGCGGGGGTGGGGGTGGGGGGGTAGGGTCAGTATCAGTAGTTTTCAACCTGCTTTCAGCTATGTTGATAACATGATATTTCTTTGCCATTTTCTACTTCCTTATGGCCATTTGACTTATTTTGCCACGTGAAATACAAGTTAAATGATGTGTGTCCTTTCTTGGTTGTAACTATAAGTAGGCAGTGCTTGGGCGTCTATGCGCTCTTTCTATCTTTTGGAAGTGTTGCCAGGATGAAACATCCTTTATTTCAATTGCCTTGGTGAGCCAAGTGTTCTAACACTCTAATTCCCTTCATTCCTCCTGCACCAATCTTAATTAGCTATTTAGGACACTAGAAAAATAAATTTGTTGGGTTGACTCCCCAGGATTTGCAGTGACTGGCAGTCACAGCGTATCATATCTCACAAAACAGAAACTGGCACCTAGATGTCAGGTGTTACTATAACAACAACAATAAAAACTTAACACATGTCAGCGAAAAAACTCTTATTAGAAGCTTGAATAATAGTGACTAGTACAATGAAGTGGTGGTATTGATGTATTTGGTAAAATTGTCAATAATGATAACTAGAAAAGCAGATAATGGACTTAATAAATGTAGTAACCTATGCATTGAAGCTAGAAAGTAGGAAATGACATTGGTGTTTGTTGCTGTGCTTGGCAGGATATTACAACAAAAAATAATTGTTCTGTTTACTTGCCACCAAGGATGAAAAGAAATTGATTGTATATATAATATAATATATAAAATTGATTAAATGTTGGAGCAACCAATTAATAAGACAAGAATCAAATCAATGGTATGTCCCTTTCATCCATTTTTGAAAGGACTGTGACAAATATGGTGGCATCTATTCAATCCTCTCATTTAAAATTAAAAAAAAAAAGTGACTCACAGAAAAGTGACTAAAAGTGTGGATTTTCCTGGGTGGCACCTGTGGCTCAAGGAGTAGGGCACCGGTCCCATATGCTGGAGGTAGAGGGTTCAAACCCATCCACGGCCAAAAACCACCAAAAAAAAAAAAAAAAAAAAGTGTGGCTTTTCCTTGGAAGTCAGATAGGGCCAAGGTACCCCAAATTAAGTCAAAATCTATAAAAACATAATACAATAAAAAGATACAAAATTTTAGGGAAATGAATATTTGTGACTGTGGCTATTGGCTATGGAGGCAGATTGAACTCAAACAAGTTGTTAATAAAATTTTTATTAACAAATTCACACTGATTTGAACACACAGAAATTATGAAAACATATTCATGAAATAAACAACAAACAAACAACAAAAAAAAAAATCAAAACCATCTATACCTGTTTATTTCTTAAAATAATTCCTGGACCCCAGGCACCTAGAAGAAGGCAGGCCTAGGAAAGCCACTCAATGAAAAACAAGCCTTATTTTCTAATGCCCACATCACGTAGGTTCAGTATGTATAGAAAAGAAAGGATATCTGAGAGGGTGGAGTCAAAGAATTTGGAGGAAAATGAGTAGCAACTCTCTACAAGGTAATAGAATAGAACTTTCACTAGGCAATACCAAGATACAGGGCCCAAGAAGTACCTACCCACTGAGATCTCAGATTTGCTTTGAATGAATGACAGTGATATCTCTTGTTGTATTTTGATTAGGTATTGTTATGTTTGGCAGGAGAGCAGAGGATGCAGAGAAATATCCATCTTCATCATTTATGAATATCCAAGTCACGAAAAGCTATATTAAGATATGATGTAGAGGCTGCTATTTATTGCCCTCACATAGAGACTATTTGTGTCATCTAGAAATTATGGACTTTGATCTTGGTGAGCTGAGTGGGTGGGGACTATTTCTTGTGGGGAGAAGCTAAGTGCACTTTCCCACAGAATGAAGAGTGCACACTGTGAATAGAGATTCAGAAAATGACAAACGTTACAGAGGAGGATGGCAGGAATATCTTCACTTTCTTCTTTTAGGAATCTGGTGGTATTTATACTTTCTTGTTACCCACCCTTTGAATTAAGAGCAACCTTTTTTGATTTAAAAAATAAATTTTGAATGAAAGTTGTTTGGGTTGAGAAAATAAAATGCCCGAAACTGGGTAGCTAGTAAACAAATGTATTTGTCACAGTTCTGAGACTGAAAAACTCGAGATCAAAGTGTCTGTAATTCAGTGTCTGTTGAGTTTCTGCTCAGCTGTTAGACGGTATCTTTTCCTTGGCCCTCCCACAGTGGAAAGGTGAACAAGTTTCCTCAAGATTGTTTGACAGGAGCACTCACCCTAACAGTGAGGGTTCTTTCCTCAGAGATTATCATCTCCCCTAAATCCCAGCTCATCACACCATCCCATTGGGGGTTAAAATTCCAACATATGAATTTTGTGGGGGTCTCTACCATTCAGATGATAGCAGAAGTACTATCTATTATTGTGCTGAGACATAGGAGCCACTGGCTAACTTGCCCGTGCCTGGTACATCCTGACAGTGACCACAGACTGCCATTCAGGAAGCATTGATGGAGAAGAGGCATCAGTCAACCAGGACACCAACTTAGTCCATGAGCAAAATAGAAACTTAACATGTGGCTTTGCCAGGAGATTCGAAATGATTGTTTCTATGCAATGACATTGCTCACAATTTATTATTTGACAAAGTTATGCATCAGACCAACATTCAGCAAATGTCAAATTCCCTAAGCCTCATAGTGCACCCTCTAAATGAAGAAAAGAATGCTGTTTTTCTCTCTGGTACATGTCACTGTTATAGAAAGGTTCTTTGAGAAGATTAATAATATGAAAAAATGAAATATTTCAAATAATCACATAAAACTTAAAGAAATTTAAAATTGCAGCCATATGTTCACAAGAACATTTTTCAAAATTTGAAAATCTGATTTTTAAGATGTCTTTCATAAATTGCTTACATTTGGATAATGTAAAAACCAGTCACTTCCTATTTTAACAGAGACTTCTAAAAGGGAAAAAAGATTGTTGCAAATAATTGCTGTGTACATATACAAATATTCAGTTATTTTATCTTTAAATATAAGACATAAATATTTAATTCCTTGTACTAAACCATATTTAAACATGATCATAGTATATAACTTTGGATAAAGCAGACATTGTAGAAATAGATTCTAATGATTACAACGATTTTAATTCAGATTTAATTCAAGAAATATTTATGAGTATTTTACTATTCAGCATACTGCTACCATGAATCTCATAATCCTGGCTACCATGAGCAATATTATTCTCTGAACTCTTGACAAATTCCTCACTCAGGAGAAATTATTTTGAGCCTGTACAGAGAAGTGTTTTTCTAGTTTAATTTATTATTTACTCAAATATATTCCTTAGATGTTCTATGTGCCATTTGAAAACAAATAGTGAAGGAGTGTGTCTCTATGTTTTTCCTCTAAATTTTAGATCTGCAATTCTAATGTAGAGACTTAAATTTTACATAATGTTCATGGTTACTTTTAAATATATATATTTAAGACATGCACACAAATTATATGTATATGGTAAAGAAATAGGTTACCAACTCCTGGTGGTATTTTTAAATATTTTTACCTTACTGAGAACATTATCAATAGACAAAGAACAATGTACCAGTTTTTGGAGCTCTTGTGTTCTACAGTCAGCCTTTGGCTTTGTACACTGGAACCACCTATGTGCACAATTTCCTCACAGCTCAATGCTTCAGTACAGGATCTTCAAAACCATGACTTCAATTCTAGGCCTATAGTTAGAGTGACTAAGAAAATGTTCTAAAAGGAAATGCTGTATTTGGAAGATATCAATTTTATTTATCAAGGTTGTATGTATCAAGACCTATGCAATTCTTGAGGGAAGGCAGATAGAGTAATTTTGTTTTGTTTTGTTTTGTTTTGGAAGAACGTTTAGGATTCCTTGTATTGTAGAAGAATTAGACAGATCCTATGTTGCTTTTGTGCTTTAATTCTGATAAAATTAAGAAGAAAACTTAATGAGAAAAGTATATCATACATTTCCCCAAACTTACAACGTTCAGAATGTGTAGAAATGAGAAAGTAAAATATCTGCCTATATGGTGCCCAGAGTGAGTCTTTACTACACAGAATAAACTGAATCTCTAAAAGTGACAAATTCAGACCTATTTAAATCCCCTTTCCACAATTGCTTTCCATAGAAAATTGAATCATTGGCAGCTCTTTTTCAGAAGCAGGCTGCTATGAGCACGCACAGAATCAGCTGTCTTTGGACTCCCAACTGAAGTAAAGTATAATCAGGCTATTTTGCATCTGTGAATATAGTCTGGCACTTTGTCACAGCCACAGTCCTTTGTTTGTCAAATAATCATTTCCCATAATAAGGGAGCAGGGTGTAAACATGTTTTTCAATAATTTTTTCTCTGGATATCTGATTTTTTCATGGGATGAACATGAAATTCTGATGAGCTTTGTAACTGCACAAATTAGATACTTAATGAAAGGAAAATGAAGCCTAACAGTTACATATCGAAAAGTCTTGATTTGATCATCTTTCTGGCACATTTTCTTGTCTTCAACATTTCACTAAGGGGTAGTCCCTTCTGTAAAACGACACTACCATTTCATCTCACCTACAAAAGTTATAGGTTGTATTCAATGGTTACTTTATGGATGCTATTTATATTCTTTTTTTAATATTTAACTTCCTATCACCATTTTCAGGATGATGTATCATGTTATATAATTTCTGGCTTATACATGTAATCCCTGGATAAACTTCTTATAAGAATGAAAGTAAAACCCAAGATCTTACCATGATCCTCCCTGTCCTACAGCATCAATACTGTTACTCCACCTCCATCCTCGTTCCAGTGTTTTCTACTTGGACCCTATTACCCTGTCCTTTGCAAATTCTTTTTACTCTGCCTGAAAAGTCCCCATCTCTAGAGTACACATGACTTGCTTCCTTACGTTCTTGCATTTCAATGGAAAGGCTGACATTTCTGGAAAAATATCCACCCTCCTGCAATGTCAAAAGGCATTCACTGTATTTATCCCCTAGTCTGATTCACTTTTATTCTTAGACTATGTCGTGAGCTGAACTGTGTCTTCCCAAATTCATATATTGAAGCTTTAACCCCAAGTACCTCAGAATGTGATTTCGATTAAAGATAGAGTCTTTAAAGAGGTAAAATAATGTTATTAGGTGGCTTCCTAATTCAATATGACTAATGTCCTTATAAACAGAGGAAATAGGAAGGCTGAGGCCGAAGTAATGCTTGAGCCCAGGAGTTTGAGATCAGCCTGAAAAACATAGGGAGTCTCATCTCATCTCTACAAAGAATAAAAAATTAGCTGGTTGTGGTGATGCAAACCTGTAGTGCCAGCTACTCAACAGGCTGAGGCAGGAGGATCATATGAGCCCAAGAGTTTGAGGTTCAGTGAGCTATTAAGATGACACTGCATTCTAGCCCAGCCAACAGAATGAGACCTGATCTCAAAATGTTAAAATATATAAATCAAATAATATAAAATAAAATAAATAAGAAAGAATTAGGTTATACACATGCAGGGAATGACCCCATGAAGACCATGATAGAATACAGCCACCCATAAGCCAAGAAATCAGCCTCAGAAATTATTTAACTCAGTTGACATCTTCATTTCAGACTTCTAGTCCCTAAGGATGGGAGAAAATAAACTTCCAATGCTGAAGTCACCCAGTCTCTAGTTCTTTATTATGGCAGCCCTAGTAAACTAATGCAGCGCTTAATCATTAAGTGACAATTGGTTATATATCTATTTGTTTTTCACATTTTATACCACTATAATTTCCTGAAAATCATATTTTGGTTACCTCTGTATGCTCAACAACTAGGCAGTGTCTGGCAAAAAGTTGACGGTCATGAACATTTGTTTAATGACTACAGAAATTAGTGACATTTCTGTGAGTTGAACCCAGGCTAGAATGATTCCACTCACTTATTCCTATATAGTACTTTTGGCTGCTACATGTTTTTTATTTATTCACTATGAACAATATGTTTTCTAGTATTTTGGGGGACTTGTTTGTTAAGAGTTAAGAAATATGAATATTCATGAGGACAGAAGAAAATATTGGGAGTGCTGAATAAAATTGGACCCACATCAACCCTACTGATCTGGAGTCTGTGCAGAGTCACTGATGCCACCATTATATTCACTATCTTCAGGAAAGCATGGTGGTATGTGTGTGTGCATGAGTGTGTTAAGAAGGGAGAAAGCACAAGTATGACCTTCAGGTGACAGAATCTCCAATGGAACCTGTCCTTTGGACATGAAAACTATGTAGAATCCTGATTTGTTAACTGTACAGCAATTATGGGCTATATATTCTCCCTCTTTATTTTTTTATTAGTTGACAGATGTCCAAATGTAATTTCATTTAGCAGCTATCTTTCAGTCTTTGAAGGCATTTATCTGAAAGCTAAATCTGACAAGAAATCAAAACACATTCTCTACAAGGGAAGAAATAACTGTTTTAAAAAGACCAACCCCCAAATACATAATTATTATCAATATTAAATAGTATTCCTTTTGAATTGAGACTTATTTTTCAAATCATATACAACCATTTTTTACAGACAGAATATTTAAGGGTTATAATAGATATGACAAAAGTCAAAACTATACTTAGATTCTCTTTCAATATGATATTATATGTTCCAAAATTACTTCTACATGTTATCTATAGGAAAACAAATATTGCCTACAAATAATAGATTCTTGATTAGACTAGGGATATAAAATTGCAGTGACAGGCCCTTTTTTCTTAATTATTATATTTTTGGGTTTAACAACAGAACATACTGGAGATTCAAACACAGTTTGTTGCCTAAAAGAATTTTCCATAAAATTATAAATTTTTATAAATGAATATACCTGGCATGGTGCCATTGCACACACACTTTTTTTTTATATGAATGAGGAAGCACTGGAAAGAGCAGATTTCAATAAATTCATTTCACCCAATGTTGTTTGAATCCTATGAGCTTCACATCTAATATAAAAAAAAAGGCAATGAATGAGGTATATGCTGTCCTGGATTAAAATCAAAATGCCTGACATTTTGGGGTCAATTATTAAATGCGTCCATTTTATAAAGATAATATTCTCTTTGTGTCTCAATTTCCTCTGTGAAGTAACAATGTTGACAGAATTCTTATTGTGATTATTGCTTGGAATGCAATTATGTTACAGTGAATTCTAAACTGTAAAACACTATTCAAATGTTAAGGGTACAGTATACCAAATCTGAACAGCAATTTAGAGGATCAATTTTTTTAACCAATTTTTTTAAAGTTACAATCAATTCTAGTAATATGAACAAAGTTCCTGAGCTATATAAATATTATCTCAAAAGATCATTTATAATTCAAGAGCATATGTGTACATAAATAATAAATAAAGTACAACGTACTTTTTTATTATCTAGGTTAATTGAGAAAGACAGTGACATTGTAAGAAACTATTACCATAGCAATTATAGAAGTATTTTTAGAAATATTGAAGGGAAAAACACTCTCTATTCAAAAAGAAAAAGAATTCTTTGTCAACTTTACATTTTTATCTCCTTATAACAGATGGAGAAGAATTTATTTTCCAGGTAAACTCCTGTAATTGAGTATCTGCTTTGCAGTAGATTACATATCTCTAATCAAAGCAGATTACTATTTTTGTGACCTTGAATAGTTTGTTTGACTCTCTGTCACTGTTTGCCTGAACTAGAAAATTAAATCTAAGTAGAACGTTGGTGCCAAACAGATGCTACCTTTGGCTTGAATTGTCTTGGGTAAATTATAAAATAATAATTAATAACTATGAGCCAGTGCCCAGAAATTATGCAGGCATATCCATTACCTGTGTACATAAACAAAATCAATTTTCATTAAATATGTTCATTCCACACAGTATCACTATCAAAGCTTTGCCAATGTCTGAGTAGGCATTATGCCTTATTTCCCAGATCAAGCAAAACCATTTTTCATTATTTGTTTTGATTATCTTCAATATGGCCTATCGTAATTGTGTTGAGAACAGGTGCATTTGTGCTGCTAAAGAAACCGAAATAACAGTATGATTATGAACCTTTTATATGCCATGTGGTGCAATTATTTCACAGGATACACAGTGGGAAGTATCCTACTGATAGAATACTTAATATAATTACAGGCCAAATGGGGAATAAAAAACAGCAGGAGAATTATTTGTCATAATTTCCAACAGCATTTTTCAGCTGAATCAATGGATATAAATACTAGTAGACATTTAGTAATTTTTAGATTGAAACTGTCTGTTACTTAGAACATTTATTCCTATTCCTTACTTTTATTTTAAGGTAAAATATTTTACAAAGGATGTTTTAAATCTTAGTTAATTACATTAATACGTTCTGCAGAATCAGTTGAATTCGCTTGCTTTTAAAAATATGTTGGCTGTATAAACAAACAGGCAAATCGAACAAGATTTCTTGAAACTACTAGATTGAAGAACTTTTAAAAAATTGATTTGAGTAAGAATAGTAATTGATCTGTCTAGTGTTCACTATCATTATTAGTCTAGAAAGGCCAATACTTATGGCAAGCATACAAAGTGACACTATTGTTACACATACCTAAAAAATTAGAAAACAAACTTCATGTACGTAAAGCAACTTGTCCAAAGCCAAAGTGGAAAGGCAGTTCAAAAATCCATTTTCAAAAAATCAACGTTTGAACTCTGTATTTTGCAAATGCATATTCTTCAGGGTTGCATAATATTACATATATTTAAAAATATTATATGCCGTCGGGTGGTGCCTGTAGCTAAGTGGGTAGGGTGCAGGCCCCATATACTGAGGGTGGCAGGTTCAAACCTGGCCCTGGACAAACTCCAAAAAATAGCCAGGCCTTGTGGCAGGCGCCTGTAGTCCTACCTACTCAGGAGGCTGAGGCAAGAGAATCACTTAAGCCCAGGAGTTGGAGGTTGCTGTGAGCTGTGATGCCATAGCACTCTATCCCGGGTGATAAAGTAAGACTGTCTCTAGAAAAAAAAAAAAAAAAATATATATATATATATATATATATATATATATAATATGCCAGGCCTGCCACAGTGGCTCATGCCTGTAATCCTCACACTCTGGGAGACCGAGGTGGGTGTATTGCTTGAGCTCACAAGTTTGAGACCAGCTTGAGCAAAAAGTGAGACCCCATCTCTACTAAAAATACTAAGGCAAGAGGATCGCTTGAGTACAAGATGGAGATTGCTGTGAGCTATGATGCCATAGCACTCTACCCAGGATGACAGCTTGAGACTCTGTCTCCAAAAAAAAAAAAATATATATATATATATATATATATAGTATGCCATATATAGTAATTAAAGATTTCTGAAGCAGATATTAATGTTATGTAAAATTTTTCAAATCTTTTAAATGTATTATCAGGTATAAATTATTTTTTACTGGAAAAGTTCAATATAAAAACACATTTTTCAAATTGCAATACATTATTGGTCTGGTTATTAGTAGAAAACATATTTGAATATTGATTATGTATAACAAAAGGAGACAAAGATGATCAAGTAATGGAAAAGGGTAGACTTTTGAAAACCCCATCTTAACATCTGTTCTATGTCCTTCTCTTTTATACAAAAATTTGTCATGCCAGTTATGTAACCTGATGATTAACTTGCATTTTTAAAGTTTGTTTCATTTTGTGATTCAAAATAGAAACTGATTATTTGCCATAACATCTACTTAAAGAAGGAGGTGAGTCTATTTACTACATGTCCACGGGGCTCAGTAAAATATTTAGGCAATCATTTCAAAGAAAAATAAAGTACAGTTTCTGATTATCTTTGTGAAATATTTAAGTTGACCAATGGCAATTAGAATCTAAATTGCTCAGAATTCCATATATTAAATTTTGTTTCTCTAAAACATTTATCTAATATTGTAACACGTTTTAAAAATGTGTTTCATATAAATTGAGCACTTCTGATTTATTTCTCCTTTAATCTATCAAACAATATTAAGAAAAGAAACTAGGATTCTAGTGTTCTTGGAATAAATAAAGTCTGTCAGGGAAATTGAAAAATGCCATCTTATTGCAAAATTCCCTTTACTTTTAAATTTATAAAACATTAATATTTGAAATATACAATGAGAATTATAACACATACCTGAATAGTAATACCTTAGTTAAAGATGTCATATCCTTATACGGCCTAGTATAGGCACAATACTAATTACCATGCATCTGAAAATGTCTTAAGCCCTTTATATATGATATTTCTTTAAATCTTCAAAATCATTATTAGTGGTAGAGAATTTATTATCTCCATTTTATAGATGAAGCTTTGAAGGATTTATTTTACTTTCTCTGAGTCATATGAGGAAGTTGGGGGACAAACTGGCCTGATAAGCCATTCATGCCAGGCTTGGAACAACTGGGTTTGTTAATTTTTACAGTCACCCTATCAGGGGTCCTCGAACTGCAGCCCGCGGGCCACATGAGGCAGTGTGATTGTATTTGTTCCTGTTGTTTTTTTTTTTTACTTCAAAATAAGATATGTGCAGTGTGCATAGGAATTTGTTCACGTTTTTTTTTTTTTTTTTAAACTGTAGTCCAGCCCTCCAACGGTCTGAGGGACAGTGAACTGGCTCCCTGTTTAAAAAGTTTGAGGATGCCTGAAGCACACTTTGGTTATAAAAACAATGGTGCACTAAACAATGGTTTCTTTCCTGAGTTTATAATGTCCTAAGCATGCAGTTATCAGACAGAAGTAAAATTTATTTTATCAGATTATAAATAACCTAATGATAACTTCAGGTGAATAGTTGAATATAAAAAAAAACTGCTTTTATCATTCAATTCTAATAGTTTTTAAAAACTAAAAAGAATCAGTTTTTTGGGAAAAAACCTTTTTGAAAAAGAAACAATGAAATTTTTGCTATTAATATTTCTTTCCATTACTACAACAGTGGTATGTCCTCAGTAAAAAGTATTTTAATACTATATACAATGGAACACGATGTGTCCACTTAGCAAAACGTATTTTTAACTCATCTTGTGTCAAAGTATAATCTAGAAACAGTAAGTTCAGGGACTAATAAAGTAACAAGAAACTTACCTTTGAAAGACCTTACAGAGCTTCCATTTGGGTCTGGAAAATATATAATAATGTTACATAATCAAAAATATCCTGGGTGAGTTGTCACTAAGATAGGCTGAGTGGTAATTGAGGGTTTAACAGAAAAGCTGACATTTGCATCAACACTTAAAATGATAGAAGGAAGGAATCCAAGGGACAGTAACATTTCAATCAGAACAGCATAATAAATATTTGCAGTTTTTAAACTACAATATTAAATTAAGAAAAATCTTGTGATGTAAAAATATTTTTCTAATTATTCATTCCTTCTGGTCTATCAAATCACAATTTAAACACCTTACCTTAGAGCACCTTGTGCTATCTGAATCCTCTTTGTATTGAGTACTGGTAAGGAAGGAGACATTTATTTGATACAGGTAATTTAGGTATGAGGATTATAAACTTTGCCTTTTTCACAGTCCAGTTTGTTTTCTTGAATATTGTCTTACTTTCATGTAATTCTGTTTCATAGCTTCCTAATAGGGCTATTTTGCTTTCACTTCTTTAGTTAAGCAATTTTTCTTTTTAATGCATTTTTATTGCAGCCTCATCCAATCTTTTCAATTTAGCTCATAATTCAGGTAATACTACAAATATAAAACCTTAATAAATAAATTTATAAACATTTAAAATAATGATGACATTTTATTGAAATGTAAAGGTCTGCAACTCTGGAACAGTTATTCAGAATCATGACATCATGGTATTATAAAAAATAAAACAAGGTGTGAGAGGTGGAAAATCAAAAAAAGAAAAGAAATGACTGGTAATGAAAGAATAGATAATTTAGCAATCGAATAACTTAGGAAACATGAATTGACTGGACTGTAGGATAAATTCAAGTAAGGGATACCCTCTAGGATGATTGTCAATAAGCATATACAAAGGGAGCTGAGAAAATATACATGACAAAGTTGAAATTTCACCCATAAATATTTAAAGAGGGAACCAGCTATCACTCTACAGTGAAAGGCTGGTAGATTCACAATAAAGTACATGTACAGAATAAATGAGAATGTATGGGTCATTACAAATCTCTTTCTTAAGCACTTCATTTGTTTCTAAATAATCTTTTATTTTTTCAGTCATTAAAGAATTATTGATTAGACACATGCCCAACTCAAAGTTTTTTCCTAAACTGTGGACTAAGAAAAGCAGACCTGATTGTGTACTTTATAAAGCCTATTATCAGGCTGGGAAGATAGCCAAGAAACAAATAATGACGTGTACTCATGAAGTTACTACTACTATAAAATGAGGTACAAGACAGAGGGACCATATAATAATACTCATAATAATTCAGGAGTTAAAGAGCATGCTTATGAAACTGATTATTAAGCAAAAACCTGAAGTTGATATATGAATTATTAATCAAAGAAAAGGTACCCCTGGTAGTTGAAAGAGCATGTTCAATGTCCATGGTGTCAGAGAGATATGCACTCTTTCTTTTTCTCCCTCCCTCCCTTCCTTCTTTTTTTTTTTTTTTTTTTTTTGTAGAGACAGAGTTTCACTTTATTGCCCTCCATAGAGTGCCGTGGCCTCACACAGCTCACAGCAACCTCCAACTCCTGGGCTTAGGCGATTCTCCTGCCTCAGCCTCCAGAGTAGCTGGGACCACAGGCGCCCTCCACAATGCCTGGCTATTTTTTTGTTGCAGTTTGGCTGGGCTAGGTTTGAACCCGCCACCCTCGGCATATGGGGCCGGCGCCCTACTCACTGAGCCACAGGCGCCACCCCCTTCCTTCCTTCTTTCCTATCTTCCTTTTTTTGTTTTGTTTTGAAACAGTCTGACTCTGTTGCCCAGGCTAGAGTGCCTATGGTGTCAGCCTAGCTCAGAGCAACCTTAAACTCCTGGGTTGAAATGATGCTCCTCCCTCAGCCTCCCCATTAGCTAGGACTACAGCACCTGCCACAATGCCTGGCTAACTTTTCTGTTTCTAGTAGAGATGGGATCAAGCTATTCTTGAACCACTAACCTCAAGTGATCCCCTGGCCCTGGCCTCCCAGAATGCTAGGATTATAGGCATGAGCCACCAGACCTAAGACGTGCATTGTTAAGCTTCATATGATTATAAAAGAGTTTTTTAGTAAATGAGATAAGGTTAACAGAAAGAGATGAGAGGGGTCAGATTACCCAGGGCCATATAGGTGTCTCAGTTACAAGCTTTATTTTTGTTAGGAGAAAGCATTTGGCTGACAATATCTAAATTTGACTTTAAGGCCAGATGTGGTTCACACCTGAAATCCCTGCATTATGGGAGGCTGACTCAAGAAAATTGCTTGAGGCTAGGAGTTCAAGACCAGCATGGGCAATATAGCAAGATTCCAGACCATGTTTGTACAAGAAATAGAACAAATTATCTAGTCACAGTAGTGTGTACCTTATAGTCTCAGCTACTTGGGAGGCTAAGGCAGGAGGACTGCAAGTCCAGGAGTTTGAGGATACTGTGAAATTTCATCACGCCACTGCACTCCACCTTCTAGTCTGGATGAAAAAGAAAGGCCCTAGCTCTTTAAAAAAATGATTTTTACTAATCATTCTCTCCACTCAGAGGAGTGGATATTAGATTGTATATGTCCAAAATTGAGAGTCGGAAGACCACACAATGAATTTTATCCTGCTCACTCGACCCATCCCATTGAGACATGATAGGTGAAATTGACTTCATCAAATGAATTCACTTACTGAAAATGAGTGAATTTAATTTTTTGTACTTAATATTGGTAGTGAGTAAATAGAGAAACATTCTTATTAGAACTATTTACTGTGATCTAGACAACTGTGACATCTTTAAGATCAAGTAAGAGTAAGCAAAAATATTTAACCAGTTGACATAAATAGCTTGGACAAGTTGAAATAGAGAAAAGTAGGCATATTCAAGAGATATGTAGTAAGAAAAATTTTAGGATAAAATGTATTGAGAGTCTCAAAAATTTTGAATTCGGAACTTGAGAACATGATAAATGTCTTATTTTTTTCTCCATTGGGTTTAGTATATATGTTTTGTCATTTAGAAGAGCATCTGACACATAGTAAATCATATTTGTTTTTTGAATAAGTGAATGAATGGATGGATTAATATTGTAGTTTATTGAGTTTATGAACAGAGAATATGAATACGCTCATACTTTTTATGTCAGATACTATTAAAGTATGGCTATAAAGATAATGTAAAATATAAAATTATAAATACAAAAAGAAAATATGCTAACAAACTCAAATCATAGAATGAAAATTGATATAATGGAGGTAAATAATGCTTCTTTGTACTTTACTATAAGCAGCAAAAGGAAACCAGGCTACATCTGGGACATATATTTTAGGGAAACACAATTCTAAAATAGCAGTAAGAGCCCACTCTCTGGACCCCCAAAATTCATGGATTTGTCCTATTAAAATGATCACTCTATCATAGTTTAGTCTATTATAGTATCATCACTAAGTCTAAAATCTCATCTAATTATAATCAACTCTAAAGATTCCAAATACCATCTTCTAAATTACCTAAGTTATGAGTGGAAATGGCATGGTAAGAACCTCCTAGGGGCTGGCATGCGTGCACGTGCACACACACACATACACAGGAGGTGCCAAAAAATGTATACGCATCTTAAGAATAGAGAAAAACTTTATTAAATTTGTAATACCCAAGTCACATTTGACCTATTTCATTAGATCATATTTATTTAACAGAGAAAAAATAGAATGTTTACAAGGTAAATAAATGAAGGAGTGAGGAAATTGAAAATACATGAAAAATAAATATAAAATAAAACCAATTATTTCTATCCCTTGTATAGGTTGGGGAAAAAAAAAATGAGAGAAGTACTAAAGATCTCCATCCATTGTATGGTATAGAGCCAATAGGTTTGGTCTTTTCTGTTTTCTTTTGCTTCATTCTTTCCAGAATAAATTAATAGGAAAAAGTTATGAATAATGAAAACCATGAGATTTGTTACCAAGTGAGTGAATGAGAGAGTGGAGCTGTTTCCATACAATTTGAAAATATAAAGATAATAAATCATTTGATATTCTATGACATAAATATTTTTTGTGGTTTCTTGGAATATACTTGGCTAATTGACTCAAAGAAAAATAAGGAAAAAAGGGCACACACAGACCATTTCACAATGACTCAATATTAGTGTTTTCAAACTTTTTCGCTCCTATGTTTAAATTTTTACTTTGTTCTTTAAATATGAACTACATTTATAAAGTGACCAACTGTTAATGCAATTCATATTTATTAATTTTCAATCCCCTAATGTTAATTTTTATGTTCATAAATAGTCACTTTTAAAAATAGTACTTTTTTCTTTTGAGATGGCTTACGTATACACGTTATATATGTATAGATATACAACAATATACATTTGTGTATATTATGTAATGTTATGACTTCTCCAACTCAACAATTTGTGTATGTCTTTGCTATAGTTGTGTGTTCTTCCCCTTAACAGATATAATTACGCAAAACATGTTAGCTAAAATGTGGACAAAGCAAAAGACAATTATTGGAATAATTACAATATAGATAGAAAACCTTTACACGCATGTTTTATACAAATGAAAACTGTGCAGCACATTATTGTGGTTTACTTTTCATTATTACTTCATAGGAGACATTATTACAACATATTTAAGTGTTAAATATTGTTGACATTTGCACATAATTTTGCTGTGTATATTCAGTTTTCTATGGTGCACATGTAAGTGACTTCCATTCTGTTAGCTACTAACAATGCAATGACAATATCCCTGAACATCTCTACTTATGTAAATTCATAACCTTTTCATAAGAAGAATTTCTGGTTTCAAGGGCATACAGTTTTTTTTTTTTTTTTTTTAGAGATAGGGTCTCACTTTGTTGCCCTCTGTAGAGTGCTGTAACATCACAGCTCACAGGAACCTCCAGCTCTTGGGCTTAGGCGATTCTCTCGCCTCAGCCTCCTGAGTAGCTGGGACTATAGGTGCCCGCCACAGTGCCCCAATATTTTTTTGTAGCAGTTTGGCTGGGACCAGGTTCGAACCTGCCACCCTCGGTATATGGGGCCAGAGCTCTACTCACTTAGCCACAGGCGCTGCCCAGGGGCATAAGTTTTAATACTGTAACATGTTACCAAATTTTCCTTCAAAGAGTTTGCTCAAATTGCACTGAATTTTTTAAAATGTTCGCAAGTACATTAAAAACAATAGATAAACTAATATTTTGCCTTAAATTTATAGCTGTATTATAAATAAATATGATCATATTTTCATAGGTGTTTAATTTACACATAGTAGGAACTCAGTCTAATAGCCTGAAATGCTGTCTACATATTAATCCTCATAGCTTACTCTCTTTTTCTTCCATAGCTTTCTTTAATATTAATAATACATGTGTTAGTGAAGTTATCACTCAATCCTCATTTTATTTTTTTCTTTTATAGAGACAGAGAATCACTTTATTGCCTTGGGTAGAGTGCTGTGGCATCACAGCTCATAGCAACCTCCAACTCCTGGGCTTGGGCGAGTCTCTTGCCTCAGCCACCAGCACCTGCCACAACACCTGACTATTTTTTGTTGCAGTTTGGCTGAGACTGGGTTTGAACCTGCCACCGTCAGTATATGGGGCTGGTGCCCTACCCACCAAGCCACAGGCACCCCCCTCAATCCTCATTTTGAATGTTAATAAGTAATCTTGTGTGTCCTGAACTATGAATTCTCCATGCAAAGATCTGCATTTTAATTTTTATACCACTTGTCCCTTTCTAACACCTACCTTGTATCCTTATACATAATATTCATTGGTGATATTTTTGATTTCCCTCTAGAATTTAAACTCTATAAGATATCAGATATTTTTCTTTATTTCGTTAAAGAAATAAAGAGGTATATATATCTATACCTCGGATATAGTTAGTTCAATGAAAATATTTGTTGAAAACAAGGCGTCTTTGGTTACTTAGTATAATATTTGTCAGTCCAAACTGAAGACAATCCAAACTGTCTTCAATATAGGCAGGGATATTAACATGTAGGGGCACAAAAACTTAATTTTCTTGAAACAGGACAGTAAGAAGACAGGCGGCAGCTTGAATTTTATTTGACCTTTTCCCAGTCTCTCCATATATTGTTTTAATTTTTTCAGTTTTTTAGAGAAGGATTCTTATCCTTGCCCCAGTCTAGAATGCCATGACATCAGCCTAGCTCAGAGCAACCTCAAAGTACTGGGACCTAGTAAGAGATTCTCCTCCCTCAGCCCCCCAAGTCGCTGGAACTACAGGTGCCACAACACCCAGCTATTTTTTTTTTCCTAGTTTTAGTAGAGACAGGGTCTCGCCCTTGCTCAGGCTAGTCCAGAACTCCTCAGCTCCCATGGTCCTCCCACCTAGGCCTTCTAAAGAGCTAGATTATAGGAAGGTGCCACCACACCCGGCCAAGTCTTTGGATTTTGATGGTGTTCATGTTAATCTGGATCATTATCTGTGTTGAATAACTCCTTGCCCTTCATTCAGTAGCCTCATATTCGGTGAACTTTATTCTTTACAAAAGTTGCTACTGCTCCACTCATTTCTTTCATTACAAGAGTCATGTTAGTAGAAAATATAGAACAACTCATGCTAGAGCCTATTCAAAAATTTTTATAGGAATTGGAGGGAGGTATTTTAGCGAGATAGGCTGATAATGTAACTTTTCCTTTTATTGAACACATAGTAACCTTTTTCTATTCATGTTGGTTTTTGTCTTCAGAAACTCTTTTGTCTCCAATAGCTTAAGATTTTACTTGATTTTTCAGAGAAATGCAGCAGCTTTCTGTTAACAGCTTTTTTATATTTTCCCTACAGACTACTAAAACTATTCTTGAAATTGTCTCAGACTTTGCAGCCACAGAGTATGAAAAGATGATTATTTCATACTTCACCATATTTTTACTTTATTTTAGCATTACCTTTATTCTTCTGTAGAATGATAACTTCTACAAAACTGGTGGTAACTAAAAGTTATAAAAGTAGAGACATCTCACCAACAAGTTAGTTTAATAAACCTTAAGAAATTCGAAGACTAAACTTTTCACCATTCATTGTGATTGTGTTCATGAGCCTGAATGTATCATTCTCCACACAGAAATAACCAAAAATTCTATTTAAATATCACTGGCTTAAAACAGCCTTTCCAGCATCAAAGACTATATTTTTACCTATTTTGCTATGTGATTTTACCAACTAGCCCTTACAGGGGTCCTCAAACTTTTTAAACAGGGGGCCAGTTCACTGTCCCTCAGACCGTTGGAGGGCCGGACTATAGTTTAAAAAAAAAAAACAAAAAACTGTGAACAAATTCCTATCCACATATCTTATTTTGAATATAAAAAAAAAAAAACAAAAACAAGAACAAATACAATCACACCTCCTCATGTGGCCCGCAGGCTGTAGTTCGAGGACCCCTGGAAGAACTCACTAGCTAAATTAAAGGATGGATATTGACAAAGGACATTTCTGAAGTACAAAATACCATAATTCAAAACATAAAAATAAAAAAATTGTCATATTTTCAATACAGATTAGATCAACTGAGTACAAAGGCCTCCCTTTCAAGGATAACAGAATTTGGAAATTGCATTGTTACTAGTACAAAAATGCAAAAAAGTCACTACAATCATTCTCAACCATTACCTGAGATCAAGCAGTAGGCAGCACTCTGTTCAGTCTGTTTGGCTTTCCAGTGACTCTCAGTATTGGTTCAAGACTTATTAACTGGTAAATAAGTGGGCTGTCATACACCTGAATAATCACCCAAGAGAAAAGTGATATACAAGTCTTATCAGAATAAAATAACTAAATAAAGTGAGGTTGGAGATGGTCAGGGAAGAAACTGTTTTGGACAAAATTAAAAACCTGGGAAATAATCTGTGTTCCTGAGGCAAGAGGATCTGAGGATAATTGTGGAGTATACCTTTAATGGTTTTGTAATATGCAAACTTTGCTGTATTCTTCACAATTCTATTTCACATATATTTCCCATTAGCATAAACCACATGGGAGAATTTCTTCTGAAATTCTGAGTAAGAAAAGAAAGCCAAAGGTACTTACTACACAACTGGTGTGCCTGACGGCAGGAATGTGGACTTTCTTTGTTGGAATAAAGTAGCCTCTGAGCTTACTCCCTGCTCTGTCCCCCGCTTTTCCAATTACTCTGTCTTCTGTATCGACCGTCATCCCCTGGGACTTCTGAACCAGTGCCTGTGGCCAGCTCCTGGATAAATGACCTTGGCGTCAGCAAAGCACCCTCATCAGGAAGGTCAGAAGGAAAAAGGACTGATGTGGTTTTCAGCCCATTGCGTGGGGTTTCCCGGACATGCTTTTGCTTTCCAGCATTCCCATGATCTCTCCCTCCTGTCGGTCCTATGAACATTAATATGCTGCATCACATAAGAAGAGAAAAATCTTAATAAATAAATTCAAATAGCTTAAAAGATTAAAACAGGATTCAAAACACATCAGAATTAATAATGCTAATAATTATTGAAATTTCTGTTAATCATGTAAGAGCCATTTCCTTGTAATAACTCTCTCAGATACGGGCTGGTTTCTCTCTCTCTTTTTTTTTTTTTCCTTTTGAGATGCAGTCTCATTTTGTCGCCCCTGGTAGAGTGTCATGGCATCATAGATCACAGCAACCTCAAACTTTTGGGCTCAAGCAATCCTTTTGCCTCAACCTTCCACGTAGCTGAGTCTGCAGGGACCACCCCAACACCCGCTATTTTCAGAGATGGGGTCTAGCTCTTGCTCATGCTGGTTTCAAACTCTGGAGCTCTAGCAATCTACCTGCCTTGGCTTCTCAGAATATTAGGATGATAGGCATCAGCCATCACGGCTGGCCTTTCTCTGGTGAACCTTGACTGATACATACTGTCAAGCAAGCTTGGAGAATCAAGATATGGATAGGATATAGTTTGTGAATATTATTGGCCATATGAAAGATCTGACCATTTTATTTTTTACAACATTGGGAAGAAATAAAGGTTATGATTGAATTTCCAGTTTGTAAGGTTATTCTGCCTTAAATACAGAAACTATAACAAGAAGAGCAATGTTAACTGGAGAGAGATGATGCAAAGTTTGTTTACATCTGGAAAGATATTATGGTAACTTTGTTTTAGGAGATGGTTATGATAAAGGAGATTCAACAGCTTCAAATGGGTACAAGTAAGATAGTGTACTTTGGTATTAAAGGAAAAGGATTATGGAGGTAGCTGCTGAGTAAAGTTGCTGATTTATTTAAAATGAGTAGGTTTAATTTAATATTGGAATTCACATGAGGGGATATTTAAGCTTTTACTTATAATATTGAACTTTCAGTAATTTCGAGACAGCCAAGGGAAGATATTCAGTAGGTTATTTCATGTGAACATAAATGTATGCATACTTGAATCATATTTAGGGCCAACGTAGACTAATGGTGCTGAAAGAGGACAGAATTTAGCATTGATTGCTGAGAAATTTCCAGACATTAACATTGTTAATTCTGAAGTATTTTGAATCTTGTTTCAACATTCAAACTATTTTTGATGTATTTATTAAGTAATAAATTGGTCCCTAATCCTAGCTTTTATGACGTATTAATAATTGCAACTTTAATTGGAAAATTTTTTTTGTCATTGATCCCTCTTGCTCTCCTCTCAGGGGTACCCTATGGGTGACTTTGTGAGGTGAATTTATCTAAGGCATTTTATTTCATATATATCACAATCTAAATCTCTTTCTGTAGAATGAAAGTCACTGAACCACGGTTTACTTATGTTGTACTCTGGTGCATTTTGCTCTAGTAAAGTCTGCAATAATTCATACTTTCTTGTTTTTATTTTATTTTTTTTTTTATAAAGCCCCAAAGTGCTGTACAGGGCTCTGTAAAAGCCTCTCTAGCTCTACTACTGCAATGAACATCCATCAAAGAGTGTGCACACTGCCTGGACTTTCTCCTTTACATGTGATCAAACTGTGGGCTGCAAATACAAATCAAACGGCTAAAGACGACACCAATGTTTTTAGGTTGCTAGGTTTTTAAGTATCTGATGAGCTTCAATGTGTTGCATATTTCTAGGAATTTATTAATTTATTTACCTTATCCAATATGTTGGCATGTAACATATTGCTCACAGTGGTCTCTTATGATGCTTTCTATTTCTGGGATATTAGTTGCAATGTTTTTATTTTCTGATTTTATGTACTCGAATATCTTTTCTCCTTTTTAAGGTAAGCCAAATTTTGTATCTTTTAAGTAAAACTCGATTTTAATTTTTCTCTTGCATTGATTTTTAGATTCATGCCTTTGTGGCTAATAAAGATACTTGACAAGAAAAAAACAAAAAACGAAAAAGAGCTTTCAAATGCAATCTGATCACTTCTACTCCACTTGTTCCTTCTCCTTTGGGTCTCGTATTTTATGTTACACATTTTCACTTAGTAATATGCTTCCTTTTGAATTGTATTTTAATCTGAAATTGTATTTTTAAAATGTTACAGATAAAAATGGAATCCATATGAAGCCAAAATTAGCTAGTACCAAGGTAACAGGGGAATCATTTAGGCATACAGGATGTCACAATAACTTTGTGTAAAGAATAATTAGAGATGGCACTTATATCAGTGATTCCTAAACTTTGTCATAAGACTGACCTATAGTATCATCAAAATTCAAATCCTGATTAGTAAGCCTGGAGTCGTACCCCCAAATCTGCATCTTAGCAAGCCTGTGATTGACACTGGTTGTTTGGGGACTGCTTTGTGAATAGCAAAGAGCTACAATGTAGTGATTTTAATCAAACTATAATAATGACATATAGTTTCATATAGTTTTCAGTTTGAAAATGTTTTCAGAGGGCCCAATAACATGAGGTTCCTCAGCAAATTATGAATTCTTTCTCCTGGTCTTTTACTATCTCCTGATCTGTTTACATCTTTTCAAAACATGTATTATTTTTATAAACTTTAACTTTGTTTAGAAGCCTTCGCTTTCACATTTTACTAGTTCCTGATATAATTCTAGTATTTAAAGTACACAAATATGAAATTTTCACTCCTTTTTTTTTATTATTGGAAGCTGCTTCTTGTGTAAGAGCCTGGTGAGAAGAGTGAATTAAGTCACGTTTGTTAATGAATGACCATCTGTAACTTTTTGTTCTTTAACTAGATCTTAATTTTGAATGATAGTGAGAGCTTCAGAATTTCTAGAGATAGTCAACCTGCATTGTATTCTGCTCACTCCAATTATTAGCTGTGTGATTTTTGGAAAGTTACAGGAAACCTCTTGCAACTCTATTTCCTCATGTGTAAAATAAGGATGGTAGTAAAATGTACTTGATGATGACATTGTGAAAATAAAATTTTGTGTTCATAAACACAAAATTTTCGGCATCGCCTCCAAAACATCATGATCATGACAGCTACCCCTTTTGGTACAGTCATACTGAAGCAACTTTAGTTATATACTGTCCGGCTGTTTCTTCCATCTCACATGAAGTGAAGGCCATTCCCCTTGACTGGAGATTGCCCTTTTCCTGTCTTCCCTTGGATAACCATTTCTTACTCTACTTTTCTTTCACTTCTTCCTGTGATAGGATTCCACTGTAGTATAACAAACCACCACAAACACTGCATATTTTTAAAATGTCCATATTATTGTTTCTGTGTTCAGTAGTCCAGGTGTCCTTAGCTGGGTCCCTTTCTCAGGCTCATCAAGCTACTTTTTATCTGCGGACTACATCTATCTTCTTTGCACATCAACATTGTGGGTAAAATAAATCTTTTTCCTGTGGTTGCATAACTGATACCCTCAGGTTCTAGAGGCATGCCAACTTCCTTCTTCAAGGTCAACAGTAGAATCTGTCTCTGACTTCTTAGCTCCCTGTTAAGGAATCTCCCAGTTTGGTCAGGCATAGTTAGGGTAACATTCCTTTTGATTTACTCAACTACCAGTTATTAGAAGCCTTAAAAAATCCTTCTGCATATGACAAGTCTTGCCCACAATCTCTGTCTTCTGCCATCCATCTTCTGGTCCCATATTTCAGAATATAATTACCCTCATCATAATTTCCCACATCTCATCAGATTATAGTGTCAGCTCAAAATCCCACAGCTCATCTTCTAAATTATTTAAACACAGGTTACTTGAAACAATTATTTTCCATCTGTGGACAGATAGAGAAGTCTCTGAAGTTTCCAACATATAATGCTCAGACAAGGATAGAATAACAAGGCATTTGGTTCAGAAAGAAAAATAAAGGAAAACATAAATGAATAAGTTGACCCTGAAAGTTTTGAAATCCATCAGGACAAGTGTTGAATTTTCCTTGATTAGCTTTCAAAGTGTAGGAATAATCCTTCATGGCTCCTGAATTTACCTCTGGGATTTTGGCTCCACACTGTAAATCACTGCTTCTTTTTCAGGAAAGGTAATATGTGTTTGCAGCTGAGTACTTTTATCAGGCTCCCTCCTGTCAAAAGAATTTTGTGAGACTGACAGCCTCATTTCATTACACACTCCCCATCTCTTTTCCTGCAAGCTGACAGGAGTTCCGTTGAAACAATTTTCTCAAGAACTGTGTGAGCCTTCATGGATTTCAAGGGGATTTAATTCATTAGACAAATAACACAACCACAAATCTTTTCCAGATAATCTCCTCTCTATCTTGGGCCTTTGCTGAGATGAAATAGAGACAATTTCCTTCAGCCTCCTGGGGACTCCCTGGTTTATTTGAAAGTTCTTTGGCTCACACCCTTAATCTGTTTGAAGGACTCCTTGTGTCACTGTGTATTCTGACCTTTTGATCTTTATGAAGTTTTAGCAAAGGATTATATAGTCATATACACTTAGCCTGTTCTCTATGCCGTGGTTTCAGCAGTCATTCCAAATTTTATCATCTTTTACCTTTTGGGTAGGCTGAAAATTAAAACAAAAAATCATTCAGTCCTATTTTCTTTATATTTAGAAATTCTTCACTCATGTTTTAGGATCAGAAGAAAAGAGAAACCAGGCAGCACCTTCAACACTGTGGAAATGTCCAAGGTATATCCAAGTTGTACCTTTATATTTCTCCCATAATCTCCTCTTTCTATATATCTGCAGGAAACAGTTTTGTTAAGTTTTCAGCCAGCATATGAAAAGGATCCTGCCTACTTTTACATTTAGACTATGAACAACACCTATAGGCATTCAAACAAGAAATTCCTTTAGTGTGACCAGGCATGTAGACATGTTTTGTTTCTGAGTGTTCTTCAGTCAGCTAATTCCTTGATAGACTATTCTTCACTTCCCCCTATGTCTTCACCTACTCAAGATTCAAATTTCTATTAGCTAACTGTTAAATTGATGTGTGCTTTCAATAACACAACCCCTGAAATTCTGCTAGAGCCATTGCCCAGTTTCAAAGTAGTTTCTCCTCTATTCAAGGTGTTTGCCATAGCACCATCCCAATTCTTGTATCCCAAACATTCAATCTCTCTAATTTTGTTTCATAAGTCATGGCCAACGTCACTTTTTAATGAAATACCGATTTATTATCTCTCCGTTTTATGCACTAGGAGTCAAGACTCAGCTTCGCTGAATCCTATGCTCAGGCATTCAAAGGTCTGTGTCAAGTTGCTTACTGCATTTCATTTTCATTTGTACCTCCGGGTTCTTACAAATTCTCTGTGGTTGTATCTTTGAGATTCTCAATTGGTAGATGCTTCCTCTCTTCACAGAAATTTTTCAATAGTATGGTCATGACTCTTGGTACTGCTTTATAGGTTTTGAGAAGAATCAAACTTTTGACAAATTTTTCAGGCCTTTATTTGCATCTGTAAAAAATAATTCCTTCTCTTTCAACATATAAAGTAACATCATCTTGGCAATGCCATCCATCATCGTCACAGATCCAGTCATCCTTCGAGGGAAAGGAATTACACAGTGAGTAGAGGTTCTGTGGGCCATTTAAGATTCTGGTCACTACATCAACCAAACTATAATTTTCCACTGTCAGTCACTCCGTGTCCTCCCAAAGTACTCTGAACTCCTAATATCTGCAATCCCTGGAAACTTTTTGATAATACAATGACTCTGCTCCTTTTAGTGATAGTTTCCATGTTTTATTGTTAATAATCTTTAATCTTAGGCTTATCTTCGACCCGTTTAAGGTAATACAAACCCTCATCTTTCAAGGAAGGAATATAGTAAGTTCTTTTTTATATTATATTTTAAAACTAGAAGTGGTATCTTCAGAAAATAAGCTCTCATCCTAAGGACCTTCACGAAAAGAATGTTGATAACATCTCAGTTCATAATCATCACACTGGAAATGATGTAAACTGTGGAATAGATCAATCCATTTCAGTCTAATTAAACAATGACGTGCAGCAGTGAGAACGAATAAACCTGCACTAAACTAAAATATATATCCATAAAATAATTTATCACACAAGATATTTAAGGCAAAAGCCCCACATAAAATTGTGTGAATAATAGGATGATATTCATAGAAATTTCAAATTCAGGGTAAGCCTATTTAGTTTGTTGAAAATGAATATAACCTTCAAGGGAGAAGTACTAATGGTTAGAAGGAAATTCTGTAGTGAGATAAGTGTTTTATTTCTTGATCTGGATGTTTTTATGTGAGTTAGTTCAGTTAGTGAAAATTAAGTTCTATAGTTATGTACTATATAATTTTTGCCTGTAATCTATGCTTCAATAAAAAGTTCAAGTTTAATGGGTGGCACCTGTGGCTCAAAGGAGTAGGGCACCAGCCCCATATGCTGGAGGTGGTGGGTTCAAACCCAGCCCTGGCCAAAAACTGCAAAAGAAAAAGAAAAAGTAAAAATAAATAAAAAATTAAAAGTTCAAGGTTAAATAAAATGAGTGAGTGATAATTACAAGAGAGCATATAAGGTAAAATATCCTAAAATAAAAACAAACCAAAAAAAATTGTTATCACTTATATGAAAAATATGTTTTCAAAACATGTTCTTAGTCCATACAATGTTTTTGACCTGTAAATGATTTAACAAATAAAATTAGATTGCAGTTTAGAGTTATATATCAATTCCTACATATTGGAATGTAAGCAGATTTTCAAGAATACAACTGTACACTTTATTTTCCACAGATCAGGTGGAAGGGGAAGTTCTGCCCTGAGCTATTTTGTGCTGTAACTTTCATTTTAACATGGAATTTTAGGTTTATTATGCTAAAACTGTTCTATGTTCTGTGGCATCTCTGGATATTTAATGGGCAGTTTCTGCATATATTGCTATTAAAGTGCAAAACTAAGTGAATATTTACAATATAGAAGCTTATAGTTTATTTCCAATCATTTTGTTCATATAAAACACAGTACATTGTGCTTTAACTTATTTAATTCTGGAATAATTGGTAGTTCAAGACTAGCCTGAGCAAGTGTGATACCGTCTGTAGCCAGGCACTGGGGCAGATGCCTGTAGTCCCAGCTACTTGGGAGGCTGAGACAAAAGGATCACTTAAGCCCAATATTTTGAGGTTGCTGTGAGCTGTGATGTCACAGTACTCAACCCCAAGGTGAGTAAGTCTCTGTCTCATATAAATATATATATATATTTTTTTAAGAAGCCACATATGTATGTGTGTCTCTATGTATGTAACATACACAATCAAACATAAGTTTGAGAAGACCACTACGTGAGTAGATATTGTGCCCACATATACACAATTTAGTTTAAATGTTACTTTTAACATATATTTCACTTTCATCTTGAGAAATCTTACTTTTTTGTTATATACTTTAAAATTTACTAATAATTTCATTTACTCTCAGTGATGGGGTCTTGCTGTGTAGCTTCACCTGGCCCTCAGTTGCTGGGCTGAGAGGCCCTCCTTCCTCAGGCTCCAGAGCAGCTAGAACCAGAGGCATGTTCCACCTTGCCTGGCTTGATCTGGGAAATCTTCATCAGCATAACATCTTCTTTATTTTATGCAGGCATCAACTACCGTGATAGATTTCATCTCTCCGATGAGAGTTTTCTGTATTAAGGCAAGTTAAATACAGGACAGTTTAAAGCAATCACATCAAAGGTCTTTTATTTACAGATTCCGTTATTGTTCCTCCTGATTCTGTCCTAGACTTTATTATTATAATTTTATATTTCCTTCTTAGGCTATGCCGTTCAATTCCACTCTTTACAAAACCTGCACCTACAGTTCTGACATTGTATTTTGTTAAACTTTGGAGTAATACATCCAACAATTCATAATAGACTCCCTGGTGGCTGGAGGTAATTCAAACCCAAGAGAACTGCCTCACTTCACCCTGCACTTTCACTGCCTGGTCTGCTTTCAAATCTTCGTGGGTGCCACTGTCCTGTGTACATTTGTCAAATAATTAATACCTCCTTTTCGCTTATTCAAATAATTTAATAAATTATGCCACATTGATTTTTTTCTTCATGCAAATTCTCCAATTCATCTATTTTTTTACCATTCCAGCTGCCACTATATGTACCAATTCTCTATTCCACAGTATTAACATCACTTCCCATCGTATTCTGTCAGATGTCAACTTTTATCTTTTCTGATTTCTTATCAAGGCATCTCAAGGATACTCTTTACAACTTTTTTTTATTAATTTAGATTTATTTACACAATTTACAATACTTTAATGTCCCCCAAGTCACTTCACATAAAATGGACACTCTGTACTACAACACACAAACACATTCCTTCATCTGGCCTCTGACCAGCAACAAGCATCACCTCTTAACCCTCACACAAGGATTTTTCAAACTACAGCCATCTTCTATTTCCCCCAAGTGTGCTGTTTCTAGGTCTTCAGAACCAGTGTTTATCTTTCTAGAATGGTGTCAATATCCTACTTAGTCTTAAAATCATACTTCAATACCTGCTGATACATCGCTACCACCCAAGTGCTATGTCTGAAATCTCTTAAATTTCTCTCAGATCACAATAAAGAGCTTCCATTTCATTATTCACCCAACATTAGTGGGAGAAGTTAATCATTCCCAGATTTATTCCTCAAATAAAACTGAGACGTATTTTTGTTCTCCACAGTGACTTTACAGAATCTGGCACAAGTATGTCTTTGACACCCTGTTTCCACGAAAATAAGACAGTGTCTTATTTTAAGGTGTGCTCCCAAAGATGCGCTAGGTCTTATTTTCAGGGGATGTCTTATCTTTCCTGTAAGTAGGTCTTACTTTCGGAGGATGTCTTATTTTCGGGAAAACAGGGTAGTTACTATGTTGAATGAATAAATGAATAAAAAGATTGGGGTATTTACAGACATATTTGATAATAATTTTTACTTTCTACCTTGAAAGATAAAGGATGACACTTTTTTTTTGAGAAAGATACTTTTAAACCAACATGAGTCCAACATGCTAAGACATTCAATTTGTATTGACGTTGCTTCAAGATGTTAGCTAATATTCAACCATGATAACCCGAAAGCTAATAATACAATCAGCAATATTTTAAGAAGCCATTATGCTTCTGAGCTGAATAAAATGTTCAATGCCAAATAGAAGTGAAGTAATCAATTTTAGCTAGTAAATAGCTACAGGGTTGTTTACATTAAATTTTTGGCAAGATTCTGGTAGATGTGCATTTTTCTCTCGCAAGGTATTTATTCTTGCTTCACTTGAAAGCTCTGATTTTACCTCGACACATCTAGTTTGGCAAGATTTTCTGGATTAAATATGGTAGCTTCTTATTGTTGAAAATATTCTGGAAAGCCATTAGGATGTGCGCTCTATGGTGGTAATTTTGCCACATTGTCTCTTTTGCTGTCATCTTAGGATGAGAACTAAATATTCAGGAATCTTCTAGTCAAGAGAGGAACTTGCCTGAGATTTGGACAGTGGAAGTGAAGCAGGAGCTTGCTTCATCAAATGTACCATCATCAGCCAGACGGAGCCACAAACAGCACGTTCCTGCGAGTGAGCTTCCCTTGCCTTGGCGTTCTTCCATCCTGTTCGCACATGGCCATCTCTACCCTGACTGCATTATATATGTTCCTGCTTCTCTAGATAGAAACTGGAAATTGGTTTTTAGAAAGAAATGAAACTACATTCTCAGCAGCATATGTGGTATTACCTCAGTTCCTGTTTTTTTTTTTACTTTGTACTTTGAATAATCAATTTATCACTGGATGGAAGACTATATCTAAATTCAAATGACTATTTTAACCAAAGGTCACAGAAGCTCTTCAGGATAATAATTTTATTATTCATGAAAATTTCTTTCTCAATAAAATTATGTAACTGAATGTCTGTATCCTTCACTGACACAAATTCCTGGGACTAGTAATTTTGTCTTTCTCATTGTTATACACAAGGAAGATGATTAGTCCAAACAGTACTCCAAAAATTATGTTGACTGACTTTTTTGGTTATATGTTTAATTAATTGTTCAAAATGCTCAAAACCTCACATTGGAAACTACCACATTGAATGGAAAGTTGTTGTCATGTGAGCCACAGCACTTGCTGTGTTTGAATTTTTTATATATGTGTGAGTGAGTAACATACTTACAATGCATGGAACCACATGGGAAACATTCATGTGTGTGTGCATGCAATTAGGCTCACTGATGTCTATGCTATTTGCTTCAGGATATTTTGAAATAAAAAGTATATGTCTAGTTTATATTTTTTAACACTTATTAAAATTTAATGTATATTGACAAGTTATTTCCCAAAGTAGTTAACAACTTAACTTCCTGAGTATATAATGTATTATGCTATTTCCTTGCTTCTCTTCTTTGGCATTATTGGATTATGTTTACCATCAAGCATCTGAAACAGATTAATCAGTCATTCCCCATAAGTGAATCCCCTGTACAAGTCATATTTGATTACTTGTTGATTTTTAGAATGTTTATAAAGTTTTACACATAAATTATAAATTCGTACTTTCATTGCAATTTTATCACTCTTCCTATATTTCCTTTTATATTCTATTTCATATACACAGTTATACCCTCCCGGAGAGATGTAGCATTTGAGGTAGAATGAATTTCTTCCTTTATAACTTAGTTGAATCACCCCCAAAACTACAATTTTTACATTAACTACCAAATTTTCCTTTATAATATTTTTATAACTTGGAATATTTATGTTACCTATGGTAAGATATGATATGACAAGATATGGTAATATGTTTATTATGCAGTCTTGGTTTGACTTCTGATTTTATATATATTACTTCTTTCCTTACACTTCTGTTGTTACTCACTTTCTGTCTTGATGACTTGCAAAATTAACATATTCAAATATTTTTAATAAATTTTTACCTACCTATTGTATTGTATTTTTTATTTTATTTATTTTTTGTAGAAATGAAATCTCACTATGTTGCCTCTTCTGCCTCAGTCTCCCAAAGTGCTGCGATTACAGGCGTGACCACCACAACTACTCTCCACTTACCTACTTTACATTATAAAATAATGTCCAGTGTTATTTTAGTCTTCAACCTCTACGTTCTTTAGAATTACCTTTTCCTTTTGGTCCATGTTTATAAATCATTCTTATTCATTTATGTTTTTTTATTGCACTTTGTTTAGATTATTTTTTCTGCTCAACATCACTTTTTAAATGTTGATGCTTTTGTACAATATATGTTTAATTTGGTTATTTTTATGAATATCTTTAGAATAGATGTATAGCCTGTCATTGGTTTGTTAATTGCCCTGATAAGACCTTATTTTTCTTTTTTCCTTTCTGGCTTAAATATCTTTAAGTCTTCCCAGGTATTAAAGTTTTTAAAATTGTTCCTTCTATTTATATGAATGTATGATTCCTGTATCAGGTGGTAGCTTTTACCATCATCATTGTTTTATATTTTTCTTGACCAAACATAAGTTTTGTTTTGGGGTATTTATATGAATAACTGGGCTTCTTTTCTTCCCTAATGTCAGTAATATATTTCTCTTTTCTATTAAAATTTTATCAGCATTAACATTTAATGATAATGAGTTATAGTTTAGTAACACTTAGTTTACGTAGTATATTATTTCACTTTGTTTATTGAATAAGAATATCCCCTATGGGAAGTTCTATTTGTTTATGTTTATTCAGTATTATTTTTATTATTTTTATACATTTTTGCTCCTCTAATCATATTTTTGTAAAATATTGGTGCTTGTTATTTTGTGAGGGAGGAGGAGAGGAGAGGATGTGCATGTGTTGCAATCTGAATGATGGCTTGAATAAAAGCAGAATTAGGAAGGTATCTACGTTCTGCACAATTCTTCAAATGGAAGTCCATATGTGAAAATGATATTCTACAAATCTTTGCTGCATGCGTTGCGTTCAGGCATAAAACTAACTAGCTATTTTTTTTATTATTATCCCCAAATGATTTGTGTTTATATTATTCACTACCTTGTGGAAAGATAATTTTTGAAAATCTTTTTTTCCTTTCCATTGTTAGTAAAAGTTTCAGTTATCTTTTTATATCAATTACATTTAAACTTTAAAATGCTACTTTTTAATATTTCTAAACAAAATAATTTTAGAAGTCTTAATTCAATATTAACTTTTCTTCTTTTATTATTATATATGATCTCTTTCCTGTAAAGTCTTTGTGGATTTTATTTCCTAAACTCTCTTTGTGAATTTTCTTCCTTCCATCTCCTTAACACAAAAACAACCATAATAATAACACGTCTTCTGACTCCTAAATAAGCTTACCATTTCTAGTATAAAATCTCTAGTGTTCTTTCATAAAAAATAAATATCCACCTCAGTAACTTCTTGCTCTTTACAAATACCATCTCTATCTTGACTCTTTGTCTTAATTATATTCTGTATTAGCTATTATTTTCATCTTAATTATTACTCATAACTGTTTATAGGGCTTATTAAACATTCTGTGCTATAGATCCTAGAATAAAATCCCTTACAAGTAACATAAAGGGTAATTTGAAGGTCTACATGAGATAACTTATGCAAAAATCCATTGAAAAGTTATAGCAATATAATTGTAATTCATTTTTATTGTATTGGAAAATACTTCTTGGTATGTTTTTATATGAAAATTTGTTATTAATAAAATTAATTAATTATAATCTTCATAAAAGTAATTATTGAAAGATTAGTTTAGAAAAAATTTTCATTTTATCTAAAATTGTCTTTTTCATGTCAAATCTAAACATATTTTGGGCGCCACCTATGGCTCAGTGAGCAGGGCACTGGCCCCAGGTACCGAGGGTGGCAGGTTCAAACCCAGCCCCGGCCAAACTGCAACAACAAAGAAAAATAGCCGGGTGTTGTGGCAGGCGCCTGTAGACCCAGCTACTCGGGAGGCTGAGGCAGGAGAATCGCCTAAGCCCAGGAGTTGGAGGTTGCTGTGAGCTGTGTGACGCCACGGCACTCTACCGAGGGTGATAAAGTGAAACTCTGTCTCTACACACACAAAAAAAAGAAGTTAAAAAAAAAAATCTAAACATACTTTCTACATAACAAATACCATTTTCCATATTCAGCATGTTCTGCAAGGTTTTGTGTAGATTAATGAAGAAAAAGGGCATGAAATATTTTATTATGAGTTAATTTTTCTTATAATCCTAATTCCCAAATTAAACAAATGCTTGTTGTTCTGTATGTTATTATCACAAATTTATTCTTTTTACTTCACAGCAAAATTGACTTTCTACACATGTTCATGTTCGTGATTAAAAAATAGATTTTGTACAAGGCATTTTATATCGAATCTGTCTTTGACTGGGCCATGTCTTTTTGTGACTATATTTGCTCTTGACATTCTTCTTAAGAAATGCTACTGGTAAGACATTTGTCACTTTCCAATACCTATTTCATTGTTCAAATGAATAAATAAAACCTTCTCTTCTTTTTTGAAAGAGTAGAACTTTGTTACTTTCCATGTAAGGAACTTTGATGAAGCAGATGCAATTTACTCTGAAAGACATTATTGTTTAATGATAATAGGTTAGATCCAGAGGTTGCAATTTTGTAACAGAATAATCCACACAAAATATTAAAGGAGACATTAACAATTTTATACATATATATATACTCCTATGTATATGTTATTCATGCCTTGTATATTATATACATTTATACCTTTATAAATATTGTCAGGGTTGAAAAATGTGTATCAAAAGAGCTTTCATGGAGTACTGGAGTTGAATAGAATCCTGGACAATAAAACATTATTCAGATAAATAAAAGAGGAAAATTCATCTTAGGCAAATGAAGCAAAGAACAAAAGTAGTATAGCTTTACTTGGTCTTTCGTATTTAATAAATTGGGTACATTACCTAGAAAACTCCAACGTGAAACTGATAAATAAATTCAATATAGTTTCAGGCTGCAAAATAAATTTACACAAATCAGTAACTTTTATATATGCTGATAATAGTAAAACTGAGAATCAAATAAAAGATGTAACACCTTTCTTAATAGCAACATAGAAAATAGGGCAAAGCAGGAGAAATCACCTCACTATTCTTGAAACTATAGTACAGGGCTATAGTAACCAAAGCAATGTGATATTGGCACAAAAAATGGAGACATAGAAATATGGATCAGAACAGAAAACACAAAGATGAAACCATTATCACATTTCCATTTGATTTTGGCACACATTGGAAAAAAAGAATCTTTAATCAATAAATGGTGATGGGAAAACTGGATAGCCAAATGTAAAAACTGAAACAGGATCAGTACCTTGTGCAATGCACAAAATTAATTCAATATGGGTTAATTCATGGTCAAGAGTTAAACCTAAGGCACAAAACTACAAGAATTCTAGAAGAAAATATTCTAAAAACTTTCATAGATACTGGCCTTGGGAAATAATTTCTGGAAATCTCAAAAGCAATCATGGCAACAATAAAAATTAACAAGTGGGGCCCCGTCAAATTAAAAAACTTTCTGCAGAGCCAAGGACACAATAAATAGAGTAAATAGAAAACCCACAGTATGAGGGAAAAAATTGCCATGCTATACACGTGGGAGAGCGTATTTCTTAAAAACACAAAGTTGAATTTTAATAGTTGAGGGTTCCTTCTTTGAGATTTGGATGCTATACTTTTGCATCTAGAAATATGTGCATTTTAAAGAGAAAGCCATATTTTCCTGATGACTACTCAAATTTTAAAAAATTATCCTGTAAATATACAGGAAAGTATTTATGCATTTTTTTGCATGAATCATTTAAAGATGATCTTTTCATGATCCATGGCCATTTGAATTACTTTTGTTGGAGGACATCTAGAATCTTGGTGTCTAGTAATAAAACTTCTTGTGAGAGATATGAGTTGCATGACTGAATTTGGGCTTGATCACTGGAGGAGTCGTTCCCAAATGTAAGAGTTAAGGTTTAAAATAGGACATCATTCATTACAAAGCAAATTATTAGTATTTACATCAGTGTTTTAAAAAAGTGATCTTCATGCCCACCTACATTATATTTACTCAAAATCTTTCTATATAAATGACGGTCACCTCAAAAGAACTGTGTTCTCAACATTGACAGAATCTAAAGATTCTGTCTTCTGTTTTTCTAAACACACATACAACTATAGAGTAAATAGAGAATACTTATTTGCTAGAATTAAAAAAAAAACTATAAGGAAATAGAAAAATACATGTGTACGTGTGCATGTGTACATTAATTTTAATACATTGGTTCATATTTATATTGACTTGGTTAAACCACACGGGAAACATGTACAACTTTTATTATGCATATCTAATCTGGATTGTGTTAAGCCACGAGAGATTATATAATCAAAAATTAGCAAGATTCTACTTACATAGAGCATGTGTTCATACGATTCTATTTGGGATCTAATTAGATTTTAAGTATAATTGTAGAATACGTTCATTCTGAGGTTTTCTTGGCCTCCACAAACTCCATCTGAGCCTGCCCATTAAAATTTCTCTTTCACTTAACTGTGTTAACATCATTCCTAATTTATTCTCTTGAGCCGAAAGAGACCCCTACTGCTTGTCTGTTTTAGTGTTTAATTGCTTCACAGATTCCCAGATTGAATTCTGCAGCAATTTACTTGCTCTCCTGGTAAAACAGTGAGCTTTTCAGCATGATTTAAACAAAAATGGAAATCATGACATAAAAAGAACTCTATGCTAATAAGTCAAAAAGCAAGAGTTTCTGAAATCCTCCATCTTTTCTCTTGATTGGACGCTAATGGTGAATTAATTCACAAAACAGACTTTGTCAGCAGGTTTATAATTTCATGTCAAAGAAGCAATGACTGAAGTCTCTCTCTATAAACCACATTCAGTTCAGGATTTCCAAAATTTTACTGGCCTACTTAGGGAAGCATCATTGCCTCATGTTATAAAAATGAATCTATTGGTGTTACAAAATTTTTCATAATGCTTTCGATTCACTCCTCACTTAATTTTTTTCTAAAATACTTGTATAACTTAACCAATAACCCATAAACATAGATTCCACTCTGTTTAAATTTTATTTATACATACTAATGCAAAATCCAAAGTTTGTTGTTTCTGTCACCAAAGTAAAGAACTAATTAAAAAATACATTTTAAAAGAAAATAGCATGGATGTTACCTATATATAATACAAAATATCTGAATTTTAATTGTAAGTGCTATCAAATAACAATTTTACATTGGAAAAATGATCAATCAAAACTAGTATAGTCATATTTAATATTCTGCATTTATGCATAATAAATAACTTTCCAAAATTAATAGAACAGTGATATTTTAAATTGATACCTGATAATTATAACTAATTAGAAACAAATTTAATTTTATTAACCAAGAACCATAGTTGCCAATCAAGGTTTCAATAGTAACTGCTAACACTGAAATGAACTCTTTTCTTCTTCCTGAAGTCAAGGTCTGCCACCTGCTGTGCAAAAGCCAATTAACTTGAAATTTGATTAGTGAGGTGAATCGAAGTGAATAAACTTTTGCACAAAATTTTCCCGCAAAAAATCAGAAGGCAACGTCCACAGTAAATCTCCATTGAATGGAAATGTGGATTAAACTTGTAATTATTTATAGATAATTTTGTACACTAACATGTAATTACAAAATGCTTGCCCTTCCTAGTTCATTTCACTTTAATTTTTATTTTATTATAGATTTTTATGTAAGCTCAGAAACAGGAAATGTAAAAATGACTTCAATATCATAAAAATCATGTTGATTTGCAGTTCCATTAGTGCTCTATTTTAATAAAAAGTACTACAAAGAGGAACATGTTTGATACCACAATTGCTGCTCCCATGTGGCCTCTGGCCCTTTGGAATATGGCTAATAGTTCTGACAAAATGTGGTGGTGTTTTTTTTTTAAGTTTAAGAAATCTGAATTTTTAAAGTATCTTACTGCTCCTAGCCACTGTCTCTATAGGACCACACGGCTCTGCAGCATTGTTGGTTGACTATATTATTCTTTCTTGCTCTTCAGAAGTTCTGGAGAGTGTAGACTTGTTATTTCTGATATGTTATATGGAGTAACTATTCTTGGTTTCTCTCACTGTAACTTCCAAACTTTAAAGTTACTAAGAAAGAAGGCTGCTTGAGTTAAAGAAAAGAGAAAAGAAAGAAGAGAGAAAGTGAGAAGGAAAGAAAGTGAGAAGGAAAGAAGGAAGGCAGGGAAAAAGGGAGGGAGGATGGAAAAGAGACGGGAAGACAGGCAGGAAAACGAAAAGAATGGAGGGAACATTCATTACTACTTGAAAGTAGCATTAAATTTCGTTGTTTTGACATTTCAGAAAATATTTTCTCTGCAATCTTCTATTAAGTAATTCATAAAAAGGAAGAAATTCCATGAAAGTTAAAAAACAATCACAGACATTGAAAGTGCTCATAGGGAAAAAGATAACTGCACATATAATTCTTAGATGTATGCACTTATTTAAGCTTTTCAAAGCAATGTACTCAATTCATGTCAGAGTTATAGGTAATGTAAATTCAATTTCCACATTTGATTGAAGCAGTTCTAACAGATTGATAGAACTATTTCATTTCAAATCGTGAAATTAAATCAGGTATCATTATTAATAACACATCTATCTTTGCACATGTCATGAGGCCTATTTGATCCAAAGCACTCCAAAGTTTTCACTATGAAAATAATTCATCTAAACTTCTTCTATCCTACACACAAATATTTGGGGTAAGGGTTTGAATTGTTTCCTTGGACCATGGCTTTTGAAAAATTTCCCATGCTCTGAAATCTTGTGAAGGTCATAATCTAAACTCATGTTCTGTGAACTAAATTACATGAAGCTTAACAAAGTTGGTTTCATAATTTGTAAAGAGGAGAATTAATATATACCTAGTATGTGCCTTAATATGTAAAAATACACACACATACGTGTGCATAGATACACATATGCAGATACCACGTGTGCATCTATGCACAGATACATACATGTGCACATATATCGAGGATATATCAAAATAATAATTCACAGTGATTTTCATATAAAAAGTGGTTTGTAAAAAATTGCTTAAATCGTCTTATTTTAAAATAACCTCACAGAATTAAAAAGAATTTAGGAATAGAGAACCTAAATTAATACTAACATGTTAGAGTCAAATTTTGTATTTAGTAGGTCAAGTAATGGCTTACAATACGAATATTTAACAGAATTTTTCAGTGCAAATGCTTATAAGATTTTTGAGATACTTTGAAGATGCATGTGACTAAAGAAAATGAAAATAAGCAATTTACTACAAATACATTCTTCATCAAATATTACGTTAAATAACTCTGAAGCAAACATTTAGTTTTAAAATATGAACTTAGCTAATATTTATTTAAATATTCAGATGTTGATTTTAATATTTTATTTTTCAGTATGATTTGAATAAAAAAAGTCCCCCTTTTAATTCTTATTTTATCAATGTAAACAAGAAACAGAGCTTTTATTATCACTGAAAACGGATGACATTAGAATGTTTCATTATGTGTATTTGAAGAAAGTGTTTATCGTATTAAATTATGGGTTATTTATAGCAATGTCAAATCTTCTCAAGATAATTTTAACTCATTTAAACGGTTTCTCTCAGCATCCCTAAATGCAACACTTGGAAAGTTCAAATTGAAATAATGACTCTATTTATCCTAAATCCTGCAGATAATTGAATTATTATAAATCCTTCTTGCAATTTTTTACACCTCTTACACTACAAGGAACTCCCACTCCACTCTGCTGCCTCGCCTCTACCCTATATTGTGATTTTCCTTTAACTTTATCATAAATTATAGTTGATTACAAAAATTTGCGACCAAGGCCAAGAAATCTTTCCTAACCCCTCCTCATCTTCCTTCCTGCTAGTATCTCAATACAAGTACGCTTTTCAACAGAATGTCAGCAGAAGTAATATGAGTAATTTCTGGACTGGGTGGCTAAGGTGTTGATGTATCTCTCTATACATTCCCATCTATCAGTTATTTGTGTTATCACAAAGATCACAGAAGCCATGTGTTTGAAAAGCTGAGTAACTCTTTGGAGCAATTTGTTTTACCTTGACCTTTATTGCACATTTGGTTTTCTGGTCCATAATAGCTTCCAAATATACCGTCAATTATATAGAGTAGACATTTTCCTCATTCTGGTATTCTGTTTTGGCAAAAGATATGTGGTATTTTATAGAAAGAAATTGTATGATGGAGCTTTGCTTTAAAGGACGTAACATCTAGCATACAAAATGAATTATTTACCTGAATTTAAAAAAACAGTTTTTAAAAGGCTATTATCAGTTGTTTTCCTGATTAAAGAGCCAAGATGTTGACTATGGATAATTATCATAAGTTTGTTGATTCATTTTCTTATATTAGTTAAAGATTTAGTTATTTTAGCTTGGGTATTCATGGTATAAATGTATTCCTCAATTTCCATGTGTTGAAAACATTATCTTCAAGTTCATATCTCGATTGGAAGTAAGCCTTTTGACATTTCTAATTATCTAATTAGAATTAGATAAATTCATCTGGGTGGAGCTCTTGTTATGGATCTGGTATCTTTTTGAGAGGATAAAGACTTAAGCTGAAATGCATTCACTTTCTCTTTCAATATGGGATGACTCTCACCAGATGTGGCTGAATTTCCTAGCTTCTAGAAATACAAGAAAGACTTTTTTTTTTTTATGAATTACCCAGGCTATCATATTCTATTATAGCAGTGGAAAACGAACTCATAAAAAATGGTACCTAGAAATAGAGTTGTTGCTAATAACTCAAAATGTGGAACTAAGTACTGTGTAGAGGCTGGAAGAATTTGGAAGAACAAACTGTTAAAAAAACCTCTGTCACCATAAATGGAACATTAAGGGAGAGAAGATGAAAATCTAAAACTTCTCAGCAATTACTTACATGGTTTTGACCTGAATTTTGGTAGGAATAGGACTGGTAAAGTTGATTTTGATGAGGTCTGTGATGGGAAATAAAGAACAAGTTATTGGAAGCTGGAGTAAAAACTGTCCTTATCTACAGTTGTAAAGTATTTGGCAGAATTGTGTCTGTATCCTAGGACTTTATGGAATATGGAATTTAATAATGAAGAACTAGGATATCTGGCAGAAGAAATACCTAAGCAGCAAAACATCTTGGCTGCTATGTTACTAATTTTAACATCTTATAGTAAAATTCAAGAAGAAACAGATTGGAATAATCTGGAAAATTCACAGCTAGGCCACCAAAGGGATTACAAAGCAATGATCAACTTAAGTCGTTCAACAAAACATAGTTGATTTTAATCTGAACCCAGAAGCACTGGCACTAGCAAAACACCAAGAATTTCACCCAAAGATCCCTGAGGGTCACTTCTTAACAATCAAGGCAAAAAGTGAAAGAGCAACCTTACAGATCTCCAAAATGAACACTCTAATCTTCCATAACATTAGAATAAATTGCTAGCTCTCAAACTACTGCGAATAAATGGACAAAGACAACACTTATAGAAGATTTTATCCTCCAGAGCTTCTCTAAGTTTTAAAACAGAACAAAAGGAAACAAACACAAAAAATACATCTTAAAATACAAAATCAAACCCAGTGGAAAAAAATGGAAAGAGATTATCTGGAGATCCAAATAAAGGCATTACGAGACAAATCTTTAACATATATATATGTGTTTTATATGTTGAAGAATAATAGAGAACGTATTAAATTAACAAAATGAAATTGCAATTTATTTCTAGGTACTTTGTGCATTTTGGTGATTTTGTTGTTGTTTTCTTAAACAAGGTCTTTCTCTGTCTGCCAGGCTGGAGTGTAACAGCACAATTACAGGTCCCTGCAGCCTTTGAATGTTGGCTCAAGAAATCTTCCTAATTCAGACTCCCAAGGAACTGGCACCATAGATCTTCACCATCATGTCCAGCTAAGATTTTTAAATTTTTTAGAGAGATTGGGATTTGCTGTGTTGTGTGGCTGGTTTTAAAAATTGAAGCCTTAAGTGATCATTCCATGTAGGCCTTTCAGCATGCTGGGATTACAGGCATCAGCCACCATGCTTGGCCTTTTTTATGTTTTTATTTTTGTTGTTGTTGTTGTTATTGTTTCATTTAGTATTGTCTTAGATTTTTTTATTGATTCCATGTAATCTTCTATTGTATCTTTTTTTAAAGGATATAGAATGGACTTTTTCCTCTTTTTTTTTTTTTAAGACAGGTTCTTGCTCTGTTGCCCAAGCTATATAGTTAGGGAGGTCATATCGCTCACTGCACCCTTAAACTCCTGGACTCAAGTAGCACTCTTGACTTAGCCTCTTGAGTAACTGGAGCTAGAGGCACACTACTCTATGTCAGAATAATTTTTTTGTTTTATTGGAAAGATAGGGTCTTGCTTTGTTGCTCCGGCTGGTCTTTAACTCCTGGCTTTAACCATCTTCCTGACTTTGTCTCCCAAAGTACAGGCATGAGCCACAGCATCCAGCTAAATTGACTTTTGTTTATTGAGCTAGACCTTGAAATCTTGGTACATTTGTTATCAGTCTAAATAAATTGTGTCTATATTATTTTAGAGATTTAGGAGGAAAATGAAGTTCCAGACTGTTGCTGTTTTCTCTACGTGTGTGTGTATGTATTCCTTTTTTTTTTTCCTTTTGAATGAACTTGTGCTCATTATGGCCTTTGCTTGATGCAGGCATTATATACGTGGTTATGCAAGCATGGTTATTCCACAAGTAACTCTTTATAATTATTGGGGAAAAAAACCTTCAAGAAAAGTCAAATTTATGGCAAAATCTTCCAGAAGTAAAAGCATTCAAGGAGCTGAAACCTAAAAGCTAAGACTGATTATTTTCAGGTAATAAAAGAAAACGTATTCTCAATAGAGGAAAAATACAGAAAGTATAAATATAATAAACATAAATCCCCAATAGAAACATTGTGCCAAAATTAGAGAATAAAAATCACAAAACTTATATGGTAAAAAATTACCAAATAAAAGGACAAAATTTCCCACAAAGAGACAACATTAAGATGATAACATACTTTCCATTAGTAAAAATAAAGATCAAAGAACCTGATATAATATATTTATGATGAACAAATATTTGCTTCAGCTTTTAATATAAAATTAAAATTTCTGTTAATAATGAAAGTTAAAGGCTTTAGAGCAACATAAGGAAATAATTAAAAGTAAGAAACTATAGAACACAGTTTAACCAAATTTGCAGATTTTTTAGATTAAATTATGAGCAATAAAATATTAATTATATATATGTGTGTGTATATACACATATATATATATATATATATATATATATATATATATATTTTTTTTTTTTTTTTTGGCCAGGGCAGAATTTGAACCTGCCACCTTCCATATATGGGGCCAGCGCCCTACTCACTGAGCCACAGGCACCGCCCAAAATAATAATAATATTTTTGTGATAAATTAGAAACAAGCAGCTTTTTTCTTCAATCTCTACTGTCTACCATAACAAAATATTACAATCTGTATATCTTACAAATAACACAAATTTATTTCTCACCAGTCTGGAAGCTGGGAAGTCTAAAATCAAAAAGCTAGATTTACCGTCTCCTGGGGCCCCATTGCCTGGTTTACAACCAGCATCTTCTCATTGTGATTTTTACATGGTGGAAAAGCCAACAAGTCTTTCTTTGGCCTCTTTCAGAAGGAAACCAATCCAGTTAATGAGAGTTCCATTTCCTTGACCTAACTACCTAAAACAGGTCTCATCTCCTACCATTAGCCTGGGAGTTAGGATTTCAGCCTATGATTTTGAAGAGCCATGAACCTCATGGTCAGATCCTAATATTCCACTCCCACAATTTATGTTCTTCTCACATGAAAAATGCATGTATTTAATCCAAGTAGCTCAAAATCCAGACTCCTATCTCAAGATCCTCTATGTCAGATATAAATAAGACTGAAAGTAAAAATTCATCCATCTATAAACCTGTAAAATAGAACATGTTACATGTTTTCAAAATACAATGGTGTGACAGGGATTACATGGGATACACATCTCATTCCAAAATGAAGAACTATGACAGAAGAACAAAGTGTCAGATCTCAAGCAGGTCCAAAACTCAACAGGGCAAGCAATGCTACCTTTCAAGGCTAGAGAATTACTGATATGTTCTCTGATTTCATGCTCTACCTTACAGACCCCCTGGCCTGGAGTTTCCAAATTGATACTGAGATAAGGCCCCTGAAGATTTGGTTAGTAGGGGCAGAGCGCCAGGGTAGCAGGTGGCCTGCCCACATGGCTTTGCTTGGCACCACCTACACTGCTCTCATCCAAGGCTGTAGTTGTTTGCCTGTAGCTCTTGCACTCTAGAGTCAAATACTAGTGGCTTTACCATTCTGAAGCTGTGGGATAACCCCACCCCTACAGTTCCACTAAGCATTACCTTAGTGGAAACTATCCACTGTGGTCTCACCTTCACTGAATCCCTTTGCCTCTTTTGTTTGCCAAGGTTCCAGGAGGCTTCATCCCAAAATCTAAGTGGTGGTAGCTATGTAACTATGGCTCTTCCACCCTATGTGACAGCAGAAGTAATTATGAGGATGCTATCAGGGTTTACTTCCTGCGCCTTCCAAAAGGGTGACCACTACAGTTTCTGCTGTATCTGGGCCACTTGGGCCACTACTTGGGACGGGAGAGGAGGAGGGTGGGAATAAGACACTTTATACAAGAATAAAGGGTGTACAGTTTTGAAAGGGTTCTACTCTGCATTTCTTTGCACTCTGGGCCTGTAATGAGAGGAGTAGCCCCACTGCTTTCCAAAATACCATCTGAGCCATTCTTCCTATCCTTTTTCTGTTTAGATGGAGGCTGCTTAATTTCTTCATTATCTTGAAGAATACTTCCAAACTTTCATTGCGATGACTGATCCCAACTAATCTCTCTATCAAATTTGTCCACACTCTTTATAATCTTTCGTGAACAAACTATCTTATTTTTTCAATATGGATAAAGTTGAGAATTTTCAAAATATTAATGTTTTCAGTTTCACTTTTGATTAACCATTTCAACTTTATATGATTTCTCTCTTATTGCATTTTCCTATAAGCATGAGAAGCAAAGTCACACTTTAAACAATTTGCTAAAATATTCAATAATCATTGTTTACAAATCTCACCATTGGCAAAATACTAGGAAATGAACACACACAGTCAAGTTCTTTGCCGCATAGTAAAAAGAATGGGTCATCCTGCAGATTTCACTAACATGTTTCACATTTCTTTCTGAGACCATATTTCTACCAATGTTCTGTTCATGAATACTTGGACGTTCCCTAAGAAGACTGAGGCTTTCTATTTAACTCTTCTTTCTGGCTTCTCACTAGAATTACCATTAATAGTTCATTGACAGAAATGTGGGCTTTCTCTAAAATGCACCGCAAAACTCTTTCAGCCTCTACCTATTACCCAGTTCCAAAGCTGCTGTCACATGTTAGGTATTTGTTAAAGCAGCACTCCCAGTCCCGGTCCCAATCTTCTGTATTATTCTGTTCAGGACCTATAACTAAATGCCATAACTGAATAGATTATAAACTATAGAAATTTATCTCTCACAGTTATGGAAGCTGGGAAGTTAATTGGTTGATAAATAGCACTTTCTTACTGTGTCTTCATATATTAGAAGCAGCAAGTGGTCTCTCTTGAGATTATTTTTTATGAGGGTTCTATCGTCATGATTTAATCACCTCCCAAAGAGTCTAATTCTTAATATAAATAATAAAGAATGTAGGTTTTTTTTTTAGAATTTTAAATAACATCAACATCCTTATATTGTTGAAGAAAATATAGGAAATATAGAATGCATTTCAACAATATGCTGCTATCCCTTAAAATGTTGCATAAGCACAGTAAGTTAAATATAGCCTTTTAAAATATTATGAATGAGAGAAATGAAAATGTCATAAACTTTATCAATCCAACAGAAATGTGAATGTGGAAAATGAAAAATTTAAAACGGGAAACACTACAATATTGTCCAAATTTGCCAATTATTTCTATAATCAACTAAAGATAAAAATTAAATGTAATAATGTAAATAAATCAATGCTAATTAAAAATTTACAGCCTCCAATGCAAAAATAAGACATAAGAAATAAGGAAACAAGTATATGGCATCCAAAATTAAAAAGAGATAAAATTTCAACATAGTTAAGAAAAAGGACACGGAATTGAGAGAGCAGAAGTGAATGAATCATAGCCAGTATATGATTGAGAGGATAAACAACAGAAGGAACATAAAGTCTACTAAGAAATTGTACTCTGTAAGGTACTAGTAAGTTACTATAGAAATAACATGTTACCTACATTGACTCTAGAAATCTGAAACCGGAATTTAATATCACAAATATTAAAAACATTATACAGAGGCCCACCTACACACATAGATCACTCTGTGTGTAGAGTTTAGATTCAACCCATGAGATCTTATTCTCATAAAGTTCTACAGGATACAAAAAGAAAGTGTTATCATATCATTTAAGTTACAGGAAGTACAATATCCCACTTATAAATGCATTTGCAAAAAATGTTACAGATGTATAGAAGTACAAATTTCTCAGCCATTATAAAATCATCATCACAAAATGGATATATTTTGTGAAATATACTTTGTAGAAAGATATATTTTGTAGAAATACTACAAATAAAATTCACATTAATAAATGATTTTCAATCATGAAATATTTTACCATCCTGTGCCTAAGTATATTGACTTATGTATAAGATTTGCATATAAAAATTTTCGGAAAAACTGGAGGCCAGCGATAATCACATCTTCCTCTAGAAGGAAAGGAAGGTCAGATGAAGAGGGGTTTTTGTTGTTGTTATTGTTTTCTAATTGTAATTTTTGTGGATTGCTAGATAATTACTTTGGGCTTGGTAATTTTTTTTCCTTAATAACATATATATGCTTCACTGAGGGAGAAATTTGATTTTTAAAATAGTGAGGATATTTGTTATTTTTGTGTTCATTTATATTTATTGTGTATGTATGCATAAGGAGTAAAACATGATATATTCATATATACAGGTCATTACCAGTCAAATGTACGTAGACATGCTATGAATATTCATTTTACCTTTAATTCATATACCTTTGGAGAATGATCAGTTTTACCTCCATGTTTGCTTAAAATGTGCGCCTGTGGCTCAGTCAGTAAGGCGCCAGCCCCATATACCGAGGGTGACAGGTTCAAGCCCGGCCCCGGCCAAACTGCAACCAAAAAATAGCCGGGCGTTGTAGTGGGCGCCTGTAGTCCCAGCTACTCGGGAGGCTGAGGTGAGAGAATCGCTTAAGCCCAGGAGTTGGAGGTTGCTGTGAGCTGTGATGCCACAGCCCTTTACTGAGGACCACAAAGTGAGACTCTGTCTCTACAAAAAAAAAAAAAAAAAAGAGCCAGGCATTGTGGCAGGTGCCTGTCATCCCAGTTACTTGGGAGGCTGAGGCAAGAGAATCACTTAAGCCCAAGGGTTGGAGGTTGGTGTGAGCCACGGCACTCCACCGAGGGTGATATAGTGAGACTGTCTCAAAAATAAATAAGTAAATAACAATTAAATAAATAAATAAACAATTAAATAAATAAATATTAGTGCAATCCTTCTAAATTATTCCAATTGATGGAAGTAAGGAATACTTTCAAGCTATTTTTATGAGACTAACATCCTGATACCAACGTCAGACAAACACATCACAGGAAAAGAAAACTACAGACCACTATTTTTGATGAATATAGATGTAAAAATCCTCACAAAAATACTAAACCAGATTCAACTGAAAATAAAAAGAATTATACACCTTACCACGTAGAATTTATCCATGGATGTGAGCTTAGCTTAAGGGATTAAGGGCAATTAATACAATCTACCATATGAGCATAATGAAAGATTTTAAAAATGCAGAAAAGGCACCTGACACAGCCCAATATCCTTTGATAATGAAAATTCCTAATAAAATGAACTTTCCACAATATAATAAAGGTCATTTATGCCAAGTTCACAGCTAACACCATAATTTACGGATAGAACTGAAAAATTTTTCTTGATCGTCTGGTACAAGGTACACAAGTCTTTTGTCTCGCTCTCATTGCTTCTAATTAACATGGTACTGGAAGAACAACGCAACAAGGAAAAGTATCCATAGAAGAAAGGAGAAAGGATAATTACTATGTACCTGTGTTTGCGTATGACATGATTCTCTCTCTGCATACAGGCGCGCGCGCACACACACACACACGTATTTGTAGTTGTGTTTACATAGTTCGCAGCTATGCAAGTAAAGGCAGTACTTGCACAATGAGTTAAATAAATATATAAATCTGTTTTTAAAATATAAAAATGTAAGACCTGCTATTTGAAATGCTATTAAGTATCTAGACTAGTAAGTCAAGGAATTTTACCATAATTGATAAGACTTTCAACAAGGAAAAAAATCCTATTTCTCTAGGTCCCAAAGTGTGATCTGTAGAACCCCATCATTAGTATCTCCTGTCGTACTGGGATGTCAATGCCTTGATCGTAGACGAGAGATACCAAAATCTTCATTTTATTAGATCCAGTAATTGCTTCTTATTTTGAACCTATCTAAAACTAAAATTCATAAAATTAGCGTTTAAATATTATGATTTTATGATGTTAGGACATATGCAATCTTTGGCAACATATTATACTAAGTTCCTCTATACGATTTGATTATCTTGTTTAATAAGCACTTTTATAACTTAAGTGCAATTACTCCAAGAATGAAATATTTTTTAAAAGGTAAAGTTATAATTCTAAAATGAATTTTGGTTATATTTTATCTTACAGCATCTATAACTGAAATTTGTATAACATTTGAAGTTAAGAAAGGAAACATACAATAATACTTATACAACAACTTTTTTGTTCAGAAAGGGAAATGTAATTAAATCATTGATTTGGAACTAATTTTTTTCAACAAATTAGAGTTAATAATGTAGATAAAATATTCAAAGTGATTAAGCTGGTCTTTTTAAAAGGCAAAATAGGAGGTCTTCATATATCTAGAAAATGGGAGTGCATAAAAACCAAACAAGAAATGTTTGATATAACATGTAAAGCTTTAATTACCTTTAAGAATCTCTTTAAATTAAAAAAAAATCTTTGAAAGTAGTAAGATATCTCACATTCTATAATACATATCATTTGGATGTGTATTGTCATCAACTTCATAAACTTTCATGAAATAACAAGATCATTCCTTCATATTTATAACACCAGTCATCTGGAGTTTGATCTTCATTATCCAGGCAAATGCCACTCGCTTCCTTACGGATGGAGGAAGCTGAATCTTGAATCTTCTTTTCACAACCTAAAGCACATAAATAAAAAGTTACTTTGTAAAAGGTAAAATTCAAAGTGTTTTAGTGTACTTTTTATAATCACATACATGCACAAATTATGTAATAATCACAGAGAAAAGAAGCATTTGTTATGTGATTACAGAAATCCAGGTATGGTGAAAATTATTTGCGGTTTCCGTCAACAAAATTGCTATGAAAGAAAATGAATTTTACTCTGGAGGTCTTAATTATACAACAAATACGTCAGTCAAACATTTGTTACTTGGTCTATTTATTTCCAATGGTTTGTTTTCTTCTCAATTTTATAACATAAGGGGTTATCTTAAAATTATTTGAACATTACTTCAAGCATTAAATACCTGTGGTTATATTTAGACATTTAAAATATAGTAGAATATTAAAAAAATAGCAATAAATAGTTGAAAATATAAAAGAAACAAATTTCTACCCTATATTAAAAATTCAGGTTTTAATTTAAAAGAAGTCCTTAGGTAATCTATATTCTGCACATCAAAAAAGTTACCTTACTAAAATGAAGCAAACTATTTAATAATTTATCTTATCATCCTTAGGTTTTGTGACAAAGAAAATATATTCTTCACGTTGATTATTTATTTTCTATTGCATCATAAAATATAAGATTGTTGTAGCTAGAAGTTTGGTCATCCCTACCAAATAGAAAGAAACATGAGGAGCCTGGAGGGAATGATGTAACCCTTCTTACTGCAGGGTGTCCAAGGAAGCTTCATGGAGTGTCCATATTTTTACCATCATTATGCGGTAGCATTAAACAGGCATCTTTCCATTTTCCAACTAGTTTGAAATCAGTGGGGATCAGAGAGCAGGCTGGCCTCTCATGCATATACAGCAGTAAAACAAATCCTCTTCCTGATGTCAATAAAGACAGACGGGAAAACCCCACTTTCCACCTGAGATTAAAGAGGTAGCATCTTCCTTTCATCAAGCAAGATACAGTATGATAATATAATTAATATAATATAAATAAAAACTGTTCTGGCTTTATTGAGGAAATGGTTCAGGACATTGTTCTGGGCAAGAACTTCTTGAGTTACCCCCAAAACACAGGCAACTAAAGCAAACTTGAGCAAATGAGATCACATCAAGCTAAAAAGCTTCAGCACATGGGTGGCTCCTGTGGCTCAGTCGGTAGGGCGCTGGCCCCATGTGCTGAGGGTGGCGGGTTCAGATCCAGTCCCGGCCAAACTGCAACCAAAAAATAGCAGGGCATTGTGGCGGGCGCCTGTAGTCCCAGCTACTCGGGAGGCTGCGGCAGGAGAGTCGCTTAAGCCCAGGAGTTGGAGGTTGCTGTGAGCTGTGTGAGGCCACGGCACTCTGCCGAGGGCCATGGAGTGAGACTCCCTCTCTACAAAAAAAAAAAAAAAAAAAAGCTTCCGCACAGCAAAGGGAACAGTCAACCAAGTGAAGAGACAATCCACAGAACGGGAGAAAATATTTGCAGACTATCCATTATAAAAGAGGTTAATATAATAGCCAAAATACATAAGGAACTCCAAAAAGTCAGTAGGAAAAACATCAAATAATCCAATTAATAAATGGGCAAAATATCTACCATAGATGTTTCTTCATAGAAGGCATATAAATATGGCTAAAAGGTTTATGAAAAAGATACTCAACATCTTTAGTCAGCAGAGAAATGTAAACCAAAGTCCAAGCAGTAGAAAACACACTAAAAAGATTTCACTATAGATGTATCAAATCTAAGTAATATGTTATTTTTCAATATTAACACTGTATGACATTTTTAATTTATTTTATACATTTTTACTATTTATTCAAATGCAATTTTAAGAAAATATCAATGTCATTCATTTACTATAAAAAGTGAGTCAAATGTAAAATTACTTAGCTATTATTTTATTACTTAATTTCTTCCTTAGGTATTGCTTTGAATACACACTACTCTGTTTTTTTCCAAATATTTTCGAGTCTTTTAAAACAATATTTCAAATTAAAAGATGCATGGAAATATAAGTGGATATTTTGTGTATGGGTTTTTGGAGGTCATTGCATTATAAATTTTAAATTCATGAATAAATTCATAACCAAACTTATATAGGAGACTCTAAAGCATTTTAATGAATTATCTAATTGTACTTAGTTGTCTAAAAACTTTATGAACTTTTTTAACATTAGAAATGTACTCTGCTTTAAATGATCATCTCTGTATACTTAGTCTTAAAAATAATGTTAGTGATTCTCTATTTTAATTAAAATTATTGATCAAATATCTTTATATTGCAATGACATTAACTGTATGCAGGCAATAATATTCATTTTATTTTTCACTCTTATAGTGGTATTAAAAATTCAATATAATGTTTCCAGTTTATGACGTAGCTAAAATCCAGTTAACATGAACATTTATTTGAAGAAATCATTTAATAGATTTGGTTATATTTATAATACCATTAGTATACTGCTTAGGTTTAAAATATTTCTTGTGTATAAATTGTTAGGAAGCTGAAAAACAAACCTATAAAATAAAATGTAATAAAGGTATTTTTTTTCAAGGCAGGCAACTATCAAGTGCTTCAGCTGGGTGCTAAATAACATTGCAGTATTTCATATTTTTCCAACTGATTCCTTTATTTGGTTTGCATGTAAAACTATATTTTGAAAAAATATATAATGAGAAATAAATTGATATATAAAAGAAAAATATTTTTATTAGGGACATTTTCGATTAGGTTATGTTTTTATTTATTTCAGTTATACATGCTTTCAAAACAAGATTTTATTCTTTAAGAATCTTTCCATTTTTAGCCGGGCGTTGTGGCGGGCGCCTGTAGTCCCAGCTACTCGGGAGGCTGAGGCAAGAGAATCGCATAAGTCCAGGAGTTAGAGGTTGCTGTGAGCTGTGTGACGCCAGGGCACTCTACCGAGGGCGGTACAGTGAGACTCTGTCTCTACAAAAAAAAAGAATCTTTCCATTTTATGAATAAAAATGAGATGAAAGACAAAAAGAAATGAAATTATGATTTCTTTTGAAAAAGGAATCTCTTTATTATGGATTAATAATGTTTGTGTAACTTAAAAGACCTTCGTTTTACTCTAACTTCATGACTGATCTCACCACGGACTTTGGAAACCACCTTCGCTAAGTTTTCATTGATCCATAAAGATTTAATTGCTCCATATGTTCCAAATTCACTGCTAAGTGAAGTGTAATCAGTAGTTTGCATGTTTCTGATTAATGTATTTCTTTGGGAATATTTCATTAATATTTTAAAATAATCTAGGACTATTTTTTAATTGATAATGGTTCCCTTCCTCCTCTATTTTACGAGCAGCACTCCCTACTGAGCTACTTCGTACCATGGTTAGAGGCTTGAGAACACTCCAACGCTTTTCTAAAAGCTTTATTTGTTCAAGTCAGGTGAATTCCACTTTCGTATTTCTTTTCTAAAAACTACAACAAGAAAAAGGATTTTACTGGAGATCAACTCTCGCTGGCATGCCATTTCACCCTACTTACTGAGAAAGTTAACATTGTACTGTTGATAAGGTAAATATAACTGTCACTCCACTTATGATACTCAATGAGGCATAAATTCTAAGCCCATATAATGCAGAGCACTATATTTTAAAATTATTCTGGCAGTGATTATTTTCCCTCTATATTAACCCCAAGGAGAGTAACCCCGAAGTATAAGTATAATTAGAATTCATAAAGTGTATTTAACTTTAGACATATCCTGTTATTGTTTTTGTGCCATTAACGATTTTTCTTATTGCAAAAAACATATTTCAGAAGAGGTAACATAAGGAACACAAGAAACGAAAGAAACAGAAATATAAAAATTGACCTATAAATTTACCCCTTGATAATGAATTGTATTACAAAAAAATTTGGTTTGTTTTTCTCCAAAATAATCCTGCTTCCTCAGCCCAATATGCCAAATCCAAGAGTGTGCCACGGACCTGACTTCAGCCAACATCGACCACTATTGACAGGCTTGACAGGAGGACACGGGGTACGTCACATGCTGGTGGCAGATAAACTCCGCGGTGATTCAGGACCCAACGCGTGACTGACATGTTTAGTGCTCTAGTAGAACTGGCCGTGTAATCATAGCCTCTTCTAAGAAAAGGGTGTTGTCAACGCGTTAGTACCTCCGACTGCTACAGAGAACATACATCACCTGGTAACTGTCTTTGAATTTTGGAGGTGTTGCATCCAGCACTTTCAAATACTACCTCAACACATTAAACCAAGTGAGAAGTAAGGCAATCAGGTTTGAGCAGGGCCACTGCAAGGACAGGTTAGGAAGTTAAGTACAGCCTGTGGGTAAACAGCCCTATGCCTTGAATTATATAGGTAACCCAACTCCATATTTCTTAAAATATCTCTGATGGAAAACAATTCCATGAATCTGAGAATGTGCTAAGCCTCATAAATAGAAAAAAAAATGCGCAAAAAAAAGTTTAAGAGAGCTCTCAGAAAAGGCCTTGTTTCTGCCAAAGAAAATTGTAAACAATTGAAAAATTAGCTTCTCGTTTGTCTTTGGACCCAATTATGATAGAGTTTTAGGCAAGGAAGCGACCTTGTGCTCAGAACTGAGTGTTCTCAGACCTTCAGCATCATAAGACAAAGCAGAAATCAGCTGACATATAGAATCGAGTACCTTACATTAATCTGAAACCATATGCTAGATTGGCCAGAGAACACAGTGACTTGGTGCCCAAAATTGACCAGTGTTGCACCATCACCTGCCTCTTCCTCAGCGCGTTCTATGATTTCAAGAAGCCCACTTTACAACAAGATGATGAAACGGAAGAAGGCAACGTTTGATTCACGTACGTGGATGGGGCTGCTGAGAATTTTATTGTAAGTTGAAAATATGTGCCTGCAGTATTTCTGTACTTAGAAATGTCTCCAAAAGACAAAGCAGAGGAGAAGTTATCCCAATAAGCAAAGTTTTAAGTAGAATTTCTGTTGTTATGTCAAAAGAATGTGGTTAGAATGCATAAGTCAGATGAGCATTTGTACAATAATTAGCTTGATTGGGCAGGCCTTGTTTTAAAAAATGAGAAACTATTGGAAAAAATATTTGGGAGGGAAGGATATAGAAGAGCTATGGAAGCAAGCACGGAGTATGAATTTATTTGTGTCACATGCTCAAGTATGTCATGAATACTGTTTGGATGATGACAAAACATAGATTATGGATAAGCTTACCGAGGAGATCTCCCAACTCAGAAGGCTGTATTTGCTAAAGAGAATCCAAAAATCCAATTGTTCCAGAGAGTGAGACCCACTGACCAGTTGGTGAGAAGTTCATTATATTAAATCTCATTCACTACTGAAGGGGCCTGCTTTGTTTTACTATAATTGATGCAGATTCTGTGTATGAGTTTAAATTTCTTGCAAAAGAGGCTCTGGCAACTTTAGTAACTGGAAACTTATTTAGGGTTTGATACTTTTACATAGGATTTCACTTTCATTAGTTCACAGAACTTTAGCAAAGCAGCTTTGGCATCATCAATAAAACCATGATACGTGTTGTTCACATCATAGTTCAAATCGCCAAGAAGCTGCTAGTTAGAGAATGATGGAGGGATCTTTAAAGGCATAGTTGAGGCAACAATGTGAGATGACGCCCTCTGAGAATGGGCCTCAATGTTCTAGGATACAAGGTAAATTATTTTATGAGACTTTGTCCTCCACAGGCAGAATGTGGAAGTATGGGAGACGGAGGATGGAGGTAGGAACAGCTGCACTTGCCATAACTCTAAATCACCCACTTTGGAGTATGAGCTTTCCTTCCCCACAAAGCAATGCTCTGTGTTTCTAAAGGTGCTTCTGAAATGGAAATGCTTTCTAAGGGGGCTACAAGAGGGTTTTCCCAAACTTTAAATTATACTTACTTCCCTGTGACTTGGAATGTTTTCAAGACCAGACCAAAGGGAAGGAAGTTATTACCTGTTCTGGTTATCTATTGCTGCAAATTATTTACCCTAAAAATTCCCAATATAAAAAGGATGCTAATTATGCTCATGGATGCTGCAGGTCATAAATTTGGACAGGACATAGTGAGTCTGGCTTATCTGTTACCATGGTGACTGAATTCTCAGAGGGAAGACTCCAAGACTCAGACTAGAATCATTTGACATGTTGTTCACTATCATGCCTTGTTAGTCCTACTGCTAAAAAGCTGGAGTCCCTAGGACTTTTCCAAGTGGATCTTACCAGGTAACATATATGAGTGGGCTGGTCGGGACTTCCTCACAACATTGTACTGGGTTTCCAAGAGCTAAAAGCATCGTAGAGGAAGAAAATCTAACACTGGCAGCCACACATTAACAATTTTACCGTGTCTTCTTAGGTAAAGTTGTCACAAGATGACCAAGTTCAAGGCTCTTGATTGGAAACTTGCAAATTTCAAGAAAGCACATGAGACTAGCTATAGCTATTTTTTTCCCAAATATGAAAAAATTTATTGAATTTTCTTATTACATATGCATTTATATTATTAAAATAATGCATACTCATAGAAAACATTAGAAATCATAGAAAATTATAAGTCACTCAAAATACATCAACTCATGATTGTTAATATTCTTCAAAGAATAACAGACAAAATGCTTCTATCTGTTTATATACCCACTGGTATAAAATAACTACTTCCTGAATCAATACAGGTAGAAAGAAAATGCTGGTTCCTGACACCTCTGATGTAGATGCGTATCCCCTAAGTTCTATGATATAAGCTATTCTGGGTCTGGAGAAAGTAGACGAAATAGCCCCTCCTCATGGAAATTGTTGAATGGCAGGAAAATAAAAGGCATTTTGCATTTGGCCTCTTTTGACCCCTACCCCAGCACTTGAAAAACCATTTACTTGTTTGGTTTTGTTTTCTATTATAAGCATTCAGTGGATTTGAACTGTTTCTTTGTATTTACTTACTTATTGATTGATTGATTTACTTATTTAAAATTATTATGGGTATATAACAGTTATTTATATTTATAGGATACATGTGATGTTTTGATACAGGCATACAATGTAAATTAATCAAATTAATGTAATTGTGGAGGATCCACCACCTCTGGCATTTATCCTTTCTTTGTGTTAGGAACATTCCAGTTCCATAGTTTTATATAGTTTAAAGTTTATCCTAACTTCTTGATGATTATAGTCACTTTGTTGTATCAAATATTGTTCATTATATCTACCTAGGTTTTTCATCCATTTTTGAAAATAGAACATTGGTATTATCCTGGGGGGTGCTGACATACGATTGAAAGTGATCAGGAACAGGTGTTATACAAGGGAAGCAGAATCAAATACTTTTCCAGTTTTTTCCAGCTTCTATAATCCCTTAACTACTTCTGATAGTAAATGGACAAATTCAGAAGCTATGCCTGGAGGTTATGTGATCAGGGACCTCATAGAGGAAGGAGAAGTTAGCCCTATCAGAGGAGCCTTAAATTTCAGCAGAGGCACTGCACAAGGATAAAAGTAATCTGGGATGGTTGGTGTTTAAAAAGGGATGTGATGATTAGCAGTTGCAGGCTGGAATTTTTTTGTTCCAATTTCTTATTTATATCAATTTCCTCTGGTAAAGAAAGGTGATTCTCAGGGAGTCATCTACCTCAGCTATGTACACGGTGTAAAGTGGGTGGTACAAAGTAGGCAGTGTAAGAGATGAGATGTAGTAGATGGCAGTAAATTCCATAGTGAACGGTTCAGTAGTTCTAAAAGGCTGAATTAGTCATTCCTTCAGCTTCTAGGATTAGAGAATAAAGCTGAGTCTATTTTAGTATTTGCTTTGAGCTGAAGAGAGCCTTTTCCATAAACCATAGCTCAACCCCAAGGGCAGTCTAGATGCAGTGACCGGATAATGTTTGAGGTATAAAGCCCTTTCCCCTTGCATCAAATTGGAAAGCAGAGGCTGAGATCTCTTGAATGGTTATGGCATTACTCTTTAATTTCTTTTCTCTACACTGAGGCCTAACTCTAAATTTCCAAGATTTGACAGAGTACTGTAACACGTTTATTGTGAATGAATTTTGCAGTCTATTTTCCAAGGTACTTTAATTTTGATCTATATCACCATATTAAGAAATATGAAAGCTGGGCATGGTAGCTCACACCTTTAATCCTAGCATTTTGGGTGGCCAGGGAGTTCAGGGGTCTGAAAGGAAATAAGAAGACATTAGGTAAAATTAAATAAGAGAATTCTACAACAATTTGGGTGGTGCTTGTGGTTCAAGGAGTAGGTCACCGGCCCCATATACTGGAGGTAGTGAGTATCAAACCTGGCCTCGGCCAAAAAAAAAAAAAAAAGGAAGAGTTCTACAACAATAGAAGTAACGATATTTAATAAGGGTTAGGAAAGAAAGTTTTCTCAACATTTTATAAATAGTAAAATTCCAATAAAGTAAAATAAAATAAAACAGAAAAAAGTCTGTTGTATGTGAGTATGTGGGGAGGTATATGAAAAACTCGTGGAGAATTATAGCAGGATATTTATCAAACTCTTGATAGATTATATATATATCATCTAGGAAGAGAGCAAGCCTAGGCAATGGTGTAAGGAGAAATTTCCACTTAGTATAAGCATTCAGACTTTTAGATTTGTTCCACTTTCAAAATATGAGCATGTTTTTAATTTTTTTAAATGAGGAAACCAGAAGGAACCAAAACTTTATACCTTTTGAAGTGACCTGTCTTCTGCAAGAAAATGCTTTCATTATGCTTTAATTTGTAGGCAAAATATGTGAGCATCCTTAACGAGATCTATAAGACTACAAAGTGAAAAGCAAGGTTATCCTTTTCCTCATAAAGAATACAATCAATTAAATATGCTGTAGAATGCCATTTAAAAATACAATGGAAATGTAGTGATTTAAATAAAGCAGTCTGTTATCATAAAAATCACTGGCTATACATAAGCCTTTAGATTTAAGTAATAACCATACAAGCTACACCAAGATTTTCTATCTTCTTTCTTGAGAATAATGTGATGGGAAAAATTTAGATCGCTATGAGTCAATAGAGAAGTGTTACATTTGAACAAGAATCACAGCATCTAGTTATTGTGAAATGAAGATAGAAATAACAAATTCCTTTTCTAGATCCTTTTGCATCGATGTTCTACAGTTCAAAACCTGAGGTCGCGTGTCTTCATTAGGTCACACACACTGGCATGTGCGCATACGCACGCGCGTCTTCACTGGGTCACACACGCAGGCATGTGCACATACACACGCGTGTCTTCATTCTCTGCTTTTGGAGTTTTCAGGCTCTTTTGGACCTACTAGTAAGCAAGAGTTGATTATGAGTAAACTAATTGGATTCCATCCTCAAGGTCAAATATTTGTTGTTAGTAATAACCACCTTCCCTGCCTAGATGTGTGGGACATTCACTTTACAGTCTCGTGTCACAGTTAGAAAAATGACAGGTGGTATCTTGCTCTGCTCTGCACTTGAATCACTAATCTACATAAGCACAGTAAGAAAACTCATTACCCAACAACATATGTGGACACATCATTTCAGGGTGCCATATGCTTGTAAGACACATATAAACTAATTATCACAGCTAGCCCCACATCCTGTCATGGGTGTTTTATTGGGCTTTAGCTAGGAGGCTTAATTATGCCATCATCACTCCATTTCTTTTATGTTCCTTCCATCTCAAGTGACTTTGTTCACATTATCCCTCGTAGTTTTATTTTCTACCAATAATCTTTTCTCTCCATCCTTGGCACTAGGAAATAAGGAGTTAGTCACTTATCCTTAAAGCATAACCTTAATTCATTGCTCTCGCTATCATTGGAAACCATTATTTTTCTGTAGAATGTTTTTATATAATTTCTTATTTCTATTCCTAAGTTTTTGAAATAAATTTCCTCTTATTATTTTCCATAATTGCAATGTGTTTTAAAAGACACCTCTATTAATAGAGCCATCTAAGAATTATTTGAATCTGGGGTTAGCAATCCTAACAGGTACATCAGCACACACTAAAAATATTTTTTTCTGAAAATTAAACAAATGAAAGAATAAAGAGGAACTTACAGTTACGGCATTAACTCTGTTAAAATTTACCAAAAACTTTGAGCATTAATCAACACTTAATTCAGTCCAGGAATTTTAGAATTACTATTATTAACTGAACCCTGGTCCTCTAGGGCTGGGTTTCCCCAAACTAAGATATGAAAACTTTTGTAAGCATGAGAAGACTTTTTTCAGGTTTTATGTACAAAAGTAGTTTGAGCAAATCTAATTTCAGGGCACGACTTCCTTATATTGTCTCTCCTAACATTTCACAAGCTGAAAACATATCTGCTCTCTAAAAATAGGTCTGATTCTACCTCCCTGTTATTCCTGTGCTGATACCTTTTTCCCACCTTCCCAAAGAAAGAATCTCTCATTTGTCTCAATGTGGTCAGGCTACATCCCCTTTCCGTTCTTAGATGTAAAAACTTCTGGCATATGAATTGAAAAGGTAAATATAACTGGGCAAAAACTGGATTTTTCATATCAACTGATTTATAATTTTTGCTGTCAAAAAAGTACAAAATCCTTAGATTTTTTTGTTTTGTTTTTATGTTGTTTTATTTTATTTTATGTTAGTGAAATAAAAAACACAAAAAATAAATTTAGTGATAATTCACTATTGCTATATCTGGCATATAATTAAAATTTTTCCCAATAATTGAAAGCCATTGCTTAATAAAGTCATTTTAAAATTTTAATTTATTTATTTAAATCCCAGTGTCAAAAGACCACCAGGGGCAAATTATGTCAAAGAAATTTAGGTTATTTTTAAGCTGGCCTCAGCAAGAGAGTAAGTAGTAAGGCAGTCATGGATTATCTCAGAAAGGAAGAGTTACGTTTGTAAAAGGTTTGAGAGCTGCAATTAATCATAGCATGGCAGGGATTGGTCAGAATCTACAGACTACGTTGTTACTGGAAGGTTAAAAAAGCTTCTCTTTAAAACACATTAGATACATGTGAAGTTAGAGTTTAATTTGACCTTGGAATAGATGGACCTGACAGAATGAGTGTTAAAAATGTTTGAGCACATTATGACTTGATCTGAACAGTTGATCATTTTTTGTTCAGTTGGACAATATTGGAAAAGGACTGGTTTCAGATCTCACTACTCCCCCTTGCACCAAACCTCAGTATGACCATTTTTCAGTTCATCATCGCCTCAGCTTCCACTTGATTTTCACCTTGAAGTGATGAACTATATACCATTTTCTTTTGTGGACATGAATTTTCTAGAGCTCTACTACTCCCTGATCAGAATGTTGTCTGCAGATGAACAAAAATATGTCACTCAGATTTTGTTGTTGTGTTATTGACTGGCAAAAAAAAAAAAAAAAAAATGTGTGGTAATTTCTGATAATCCTAGACTTGGAAAATTCAACAAAGAAAAAGACTTAACTTTAAAATTTTTTTAAGTTTGAACTATGTTTTATTTATCTCATATTCTATTTGGATATTTCTATGTAACTGAGTGTCCTAGCCCCTTAGTTTCCTTCTATGCATATTAAGAAAATATGAATTAACAAAGCTCAACTTTGCTAAAGTCTGAAAAATGTGTCTCATGTTTTCTGCTGTCAAGGATAAGAGGATCTCGTGGGAATATCTTGCTAAAGGACAGACATAATGATGTAAACTTTGAACCAGCAGTGAGGTAAGAAAATGAAAAACAAAGCTCGTATGACAAAGACGGTGGCAACTAGGGTTGTCCAGTATTACATCATCTTATTCCTATCACCTTACCAACCTGGGCAGAAACAACTATATATCTTTGCATATTTAAGTATGAGATTTTGTATCTTTTGAAAAATTACCATAAAATTTACTTTCCAAACGATCTTATATCAATTTCAACATTAACATAACTCATTTATATTTTTTACTTAATTCAATGAAACATTATATCAGGCATATTCTCATTTAGGATATATAAAACATATTTAATGTGTAAGTTATATAGACTTTATTGCAAAGTTGCTTACATCATTTATCTTAATGTCAGAAGTAGAATCTATCAACAAATGAATGTTGTAAAGTTTTTGATAAATGATCACATAAGTGATATCCAGAAAGGTTATTTCAATTTACACTCCTTCCAGTGTTATTTACACAAAAACTGTCACAAAATGCAAACATTGTTAATGAGTCTTTGCCATTATGCTGAGTGAAATGATTTCAGGTTTTGATATCATGGCAAAGTTAATTTCTGCAAACATAATTAGTTGTTTTTCTTTGTAAATTTATACCAGCAATGCATAGAGTCTTATGATATGAATTTTCTTTTACCTATTGTTTTGTTTTTTTTTTTTTGTAGAGACAGAGTCTCAGTTTATGGCCCTCGGTAGAGTGCCGTGGCCTCACACAGCTCATAGCAACCTCCAACTCCTGGACTTAAGCGATTCTCTTGCCTCAGCCTCCCAAGTAGCTGGGACTACAGGCGCCCGCCACAATGCCCAGCTATTACTTTTACCTATTTTTATTATGATAATTTTACAACTGAACTATATAATGTTGATAATTTTTTTTTTTTTTAGAGACAGTGTCACTTTGTCACCCTCGGTAGAGTGCTATGGCATCACAGCTCACAGCAACCTCCAGCTCTTTGGCTTAGGCAATTCTTTTGCCTCAGCCTCCCAAGTAGCTGGGACTACAGGCACCCACCACACGCCTGGCTACTTTTTTTGTTGCAGTTTGGCAACGCCGGGTTCGAACCTGCCACTCTTGGTATATGGGGTAGGAGCCCTACCCACTGAGCCACAGGTGCTAACCAATATTAATTCTCTAAGAGGTTATTTCCTATGTTTATATTGTGAATTTGTCTGTGTTTCACAAATGATGTTTTCTGTTTGCTCCTGCATAAACGACTTGATATTTAAAGTAGCAATTTTATTAATGCTTTTTTTTATTATTCATTTATTTATTTTTTTATTGTTGGGGATTAATTGAGGGTACAATAAGCCAGGTTACACTGATTCCAATTGTTAGGTAAAGTCCCTCTTTCAATCATGTCTTGCCCCCATAAAGTGTGACACACACCAAGGCCCCACCCCCCACTCCGTCCCTCTTTCTGCTTCCCCCCATAACCTTAATTGTCATTAATCGTCCTCATATCAAAATTGAGTACATAGGATTCATGCTTCTCCATTCTTGTGATGCTTTACTAAGAATAATGTCTTCCACTTCCATCCAGGTTAATACGAAGGATGTAAAGTCTCCATTTTTTTTTAATGGCTGAATAGTATTCCATGGTACACATATACCACAGCTTGTTAATCCATTCCTGGGTTGGTGGGCATTTAGGCTGTTTCCACATTTTGGCGATTGTAAATTGAGCTGCAATAAACAGTCTAGTACAAGTGTCCTTATGATAAAAGGATTTTTTTCCTTCTGGGTAGATGCCCAGTAATGGGATTGCAGGATCAAATGGGAGGTCTAACTTGAGTGCTTTGAGGTTTCTCCATACTTCCTTCCAGAAAGGTAGTACCAGTTTGCAGACCCACCAGCAGTGTAAAAGTGTTCCCTTCTCTCCACATCCACGCCAGCATCTGCAGTTTTGAGATTTTGTGATGTTGGCCATTCTCACTGGGCTTAGATGATATCTCAGGGTTGTTTTGATTTGCATTTCTGTAATATATAGAGATGATGAACATTTTTTCATGTGTTTGTTAGCCATTCGTCTGTCATCTTTAGAGAAAGTTCTATTCATGTCTCTTGCCCACTGATCTATGGGATTGTTGGCTTTTTTCATGTGGATTAATTTGAGTTCTCTATAGATCCTAGTTATCAAGCTTTTGTCTCATTGAAAATATGCAAATATACTTTCCCATTGTGTAGGTTGTCTCTTTGCTTTGGTTATTGTCTCCTTAGCTGTACAGAAGCTTTTCAGTTTCATGAAGTCCCATTTGTTTATTTTTGTTGTTGTTGCAATTGCCATGGCAGTCTTCTTCATGAAGTCTTCCCCCAGGCCAATATCTTCCAGTGTTTTTCCTATGCTTTCTTTGAGGGTTTTTATTGTTTCATGCCTTAAATTTAAGTCCTTTATCCATCTTGAATCAATTTTTGTGAGTGGGGAAAGGTGTGGGTCCAGTTTCAGTCTTTTACATGTAGACATCCAGTTCTCCCAACACCATTTATTGAATAGGGAGTCTTTCCCCCAAGGTATGTTCTTGTTTGGTTTATCGAAGATTAGGTGGTTGTAAAATGTTAGTTTCATTTCTTGGTTTTCAATTCGATTCCAAGTGTCTATGTCTCTGTTTTTGTGCCAGTACCATGCTGTCTTGAGCACTATGGCTTTGTAGTACAGACTAAAATCTGGTATGCTGATGCCCCCGGCTTTATTTTTGTTACAAAGAACTGCCTTAGCTATACGGGGTTTATTCCAGTTCCATACAAAACGCAGAATCATTTTTTCCAAATCTTGAAAGTACAATGTTGGTATTTTGATAGGAATGGTATTGAATAGGTAGATTACTTTGGGAAGTATAGACATTTTAACAATGTTGATTCTTCCCGTCCATGAGCATGGCATGTTCTTCCATTTGTTAATATCCTCTGCTATTTCCTTTCTGAGGATTTCATAGTTTTCTTTATAGAGGTCCTTCACCTCCTTCGTTAGGTATATTCCTGGGTATTTCATTTTCTTTGAAACTCTGGTGAAGGGAGTTGTGTCCTTAATTAGCTTCTCATCTTGACTGTTATTGGTGTACACAAAGGCTACTGACTTGTGGACATTGATTTTATATTCTGAGACATTACTGTATTTTTTGATGACTTCTCGGAATCTTGTGGTTGAGTCTTTGGGGTTCTCTAAGTATAAGATCATGTCGTCAGCAAAGAGGGAGAGTTTGACCTCCTCTGCTCCCATTTGGATTCCCTTCATTTCCTTGTCTTGCCTAATTGTATTGGCTAGAACTTCCAGCACTACGTTGAATAGTAAAGGTGACAGAGGACAACCTTGTCTGGTTCCAGTTCTAAGAGGAAAAGCTTTCAATTTTACTCCATTCAGTAAAATATTGACTGTGGGTTTGTCATAGATAGCTTCATCAGTTTTAGAAATGTGCCACCTATGCCTATACTCTTCAGTGTTCTAATTAGAAAAGGATGCTGGATTTTATCAAATGCTTTTTCTGCATCTATTGAGAGGATCATGTGATCTTTATTTTTGCCTCTGTTAATATGGTGGATAACGTTTATGGACTTGCGTATGTTAAACCAGCCCTGCATCCCTGGGATGAAGCCTACTTGATCATGATGAATGACTTTTTTGATGATAAGCTGTAATCTATTGGCTAGGATTTTGTTGAGAATATTTGCATCTATATTCATGAGTGAGATTGGTCTGAAATTCTCCTTTTTGTTTGGGTCTTTTCCTGGTTTTGGTATCAGGGTGATGTTTGCTTCATAGAATGTGTTGGGGAAGATTCCTTCTTCCTCAGTTTTTTGGAATAATTTCTGCAGTACAGGAATAAGCTCTTCCTTGAAGGTTTGATAGAATTCTGGAGTGAAGCCATCTGGACCAGGGCATTTTTTGGTTGGAAGATTTTTTATTGCTTCTTTGATCTCAGTGCTTGAAATTGCTGTGTTCAGGAGCTCTATTTCTTCCTGGCTGAGTCTAGGGAGAGGGTGTGATTCCAACTATTGATCCATTTCCTTCACATTGTCAAATTTCTGGGTGTAGAGTTTCTGGTAGTATTCAGAGATGATCTCTTGTATCTCTGTGGGATCAGTTGTTATTTCCCCTTTATCGTTTCTGATTGAGGTTACTAGAGATTTCACTTTTCTATTCCTCGTTAGTCTGGCCAATGGTTTATCTATTTTATTTATTTTTTCAAAAAACCAACTCCTTGTTTCGTTAATTTTCTGAATGATTCTTTTGTTTTCAATTTCATTGATCTCTGATTTGATTTTGGAGATTTCTTTTCTTCTACTGAGTTTAGGCTTAGTTTGTTCTTCTTTTTCCAATTCCCTAAGATCTCTTGTGAGATTGTTGATGCGCTCTCTTTCTGTTTTTCGAATGTAGGCATCTGAAGCGATGAATTTTCCTCTCAAAACTGCTTTTGCAGTATCCCACAGGTTTTGGTAGCTCGTGTCTTCATTCTTGTTATGCTCAAGGAAGTTAATGATTTCCTGTTTTATTTCTTCCTTCACCCATGTGTTATTCAACAGAAGATTGTTTAATTTCCATGCCTTTGGGTGTGGTCGAGCATTTTTATTAGAGTTGAGTTCCAACTTTAGTGCCTTATGGTCTGAGAAGACACAAGATAAAATTTCAATTCTTTTGATTCTGTTGATATTTGTTTTGTGTCCCAGGATATGATCAAATTTTGACAATGTTCCATGGGGTGATGAGAAGAATGTATATTCTTTATCTTTGGGGTGGAGTGGTCTATATGTGTCTATCAAGCACAGTTGTTCTAGGGTCTCATTTAAATCTCTTATATCTTTGTTTAATTTCTGTTTAGAGAATCTGTCCAGCTCTGTAAGAGGAGTGTTAAAGTCCCCTGTTATTTTGGTATTATCAGATATCATATTGCTCAGACTGAGTAAGGTCTGTTTCAAGAATCTGGGAGCATTTAAATTGGGTGCATAAATATTTAGAATTGAAATGTCTTCTTGTTGTATTTTTCCCTTGACCAATATAAAGTGACCATCTTTGCCTTTTTTGACTTTAGTTGCTTTAAATCCACATGTATCTGAAAATAAGATTGCATCTCCTCTTTTCTTCTGAGTTCCATTTGCCTGAAAAATTGTCTTCCAACCCTTGACTCGGAGCCTTAATTTGTCTTTTGAAGCCAGGTGTGTTTCTTGCAGACAGCAAATGGATGGCTTGTGTTTTTTAATCCAGTCAACCAATCTATGTCTCTTCAGTGGGGAATTCAAGCCATTAACATTTATTGAGATAATTGATAAGTGTGGTAGTATTCTATTCGTCTTATTTTGTGAGAGTCCATTGCTTAGTTTTATCTTTTGCGTCAGTGTGGAGGTTAGGTTCTGTCCTTTAATTTCTGAGTTCTTACTTTGCTGCTGATCCATTGTGGTGGTCAGTGTGCAGAAGAGGTTGAAGTATTTCCTGTAGAGCTGGTCTTGTTGTGGCGAATTTCCTCAATGTTTGTATATCCGTAAATGATTTGATTTCTCCGTCAATTTTTAAGCTTAGCTTAGCAGCGTACAAAATTCTGGGCTGGACTTGTTCTGTTTAAGTAGATTAAAGGTAGATGACCATTGTCTTCTTGCTTGAAAAGTTTCATTAGAGAAGTCTGCGGTCACTCTGATGGATTTGCCCCTGTAGGTCAACCGGCGTTTACTCCTGGCAGCTTGCAGAATCTTTTCTTTTGTCTTGACTTTGGACAGGTTCATCACAATGTGTCTTGGAGAAACTCGGTTAGAGTTAAGGCGACCTGGAGTCCAATAGCCCTCTGAAAGCAGTGTGTCAGAATCTTTGGTGATATTTGGGAAATTTTCTTTTATAATATTCTCTAGTATGGCTTCCATTCCTCTGGGGCATTCTTCTTCCCCTTCTGGAATTCCTATAACTCGTATGTTGGAACGCTTCATAAAGTCCCATAATTCTGACAGTGAACATTCTGCTTTCTCTCTCTTCTTTTCTGCCTCTTTTACTATCTGAGTTATCTCAAGAACTTTGTCTTCTACCTCTGAAATTCTTTCTTCTGCATGGTCTATCCTGTTGCTGATACTTTCCATGTCATCTTTAAGTTCCCTGATTGACTGTTTCAGTTCCTTCAGCTCTGCTATATCCTTTTTATATTCTTCATATCGTTCATCTCTTATTTGATTCTGTTTTTGGATTTCCTTTTGTTTATTTTCCACTTTATTAGCAGTTTCCTTCATCGTTTCCATCATTTCTTTCATTGTTTTCAACATGTGTATTCTAAATTCCCTTTCTGTCATTCCTAACATTTTTTTATAGGTGGAATCCTCTGCAGTAGCTACCTCATGGTCCCTTTGCGGGGTTGTTCTGGACTGGTTCTTCATGTTGCCTGGAGTTTTCTGCTGATTCTTCCTCATGGGTGATTTCTTTTATCTGTTTCCTTGCCCTAATTTTACTTTCACTTCCTCTTGCTCTTTAAGTTCTCATGCCTGTGGACTAAGGGTTACAGGACCAGAAGGGTGAGAAGGTTGAAGAGCAAAAAAGGGATGAAAGAAAGGAGGACCAAGTGATAAGAAAAAGAAAGACAAATAGAGAAAGGAGAGGGGGTGGGTAAAAGGAATATTGACCAAAAAAAAGAGAGGCACAGAAAGAGGGAGACAGAGCAATATAGGTGTACAGTAGGGTACTTTGACACAACCTTAAAAAAAAACCCACCTTCTGGGGGTGCCCAGTTGGGTGGTTCCCTTGAGGTCAGCAGCTCTTTGCTAAGCTGATCAGACACAGTACCCCACCTCCACCAAGTAGAGAGGAAAGACAAAAATGCTATAAATCAAACCAAAACAAGCAAACAGAAAACTTTATGGGATAAAATTGGGTGGAAAATAGCGGTAGAAAGTCTGACAAAAATGAAGTTCTAATTATTGAAATAGGCAGCAATGGGAAATTATAATTAAACTAGAAACATTGAGTAAGAAAAAGGCTCTGTATGAAAAAGGTTGAACTTAAAAAACAAAACAACATCAACAACATCAAAATAAACTGAAAAAACATCCGAACCAAAAAAAAGAAAAAAAAAAACAAAACACAACCAAAAACAAAGCAGTATGTATATGTTTTTGAATATTGTCTGGGCAACACGTGGTCTTCTGGGGTAAGAGATGTTAATGACAGTTCTGATACGACTGGAGGCTGCTGATTTCTCAAACCCCAGCAGGTAGATACCCTAAATCTCTCTTCAGCCCACTTAAAAGGCACTTTGAACTTGTTCACTTGCTGAGCAGAAGCTTTCCCAGGAAAGTGCTTGTCGCTGGAATCAGTGCTGAAGTGGCTATCCACCTACCCAGTGTGCCAAAACTGGTCTCACTCTGCCCCTGAGGATTAGGGCTGCAAGGCAGCTCAGACCCCACCCTTAGGCTACTTGGTTGCTGGGTTACCAGCTCCCACCCAATTTGAGCTCTGCTACCCTGAGGGCGGAGCTTGCCGTGGCAGATCACTCACAATGCCTTCCTGTGACCCATAGCCAAACACTATTAGCTCCGTCTGGCTCAGCAGCTCAGACTGGGGCCCTAGACAACTGCCAAAGTTTTCTGCACTCCCGCTCAGGCTCTCCCCAAGGCAGTTCAACTGAGTGCCAAGTCCAAAGACACCAAAACAGTTCACAGATAAGGCCTTTCTGGTTTGCAGTCTTGCTGCTACTGAACTTACAGTTGCGGGCGGGTTTAGACGGATTGAACACGTGCGACCACTTGCAGGTTTTCCACTGTTTTAGTCCTCCTCTTGGGGTCCAGAAGTCTCTCGCTGACTCCCTGTATCCTCGCAGGGGTGATGATAGGCATATCCCACCAGCCAGAGATGCCTGGAATCCTATCTCCCCAGACTCACGGTGCCCAGATGCAAGGAAGCTGTTACTCAGCCGCCATCTTGCTCCGCCTCCTATTAATACTTTTTAAAGATCCCAGATTATTGATCATTCTTACACATCTCCTATCTCTAAGATTCTACAAACACTTATATTTTATGATGTAGAATACTTTATTATATTATAAAACAAATAGTTTAAATAAGCAGTAGAATAGATGAAGTATATGAAGAAAAGTGAAAAAAACAATGAAAGAATGAATATCAACAGTGGCTATCTCTGATTTTGAGATGTATTCCTAATTTGTAAAGAATTTATACTTTTACATTTAATACATTTTTTATAAAATATAACTTTGTTACAAATACCATTTTTTCTAAAGTATAAATTATAAAACTGTAACAAAATTGTTATAGCATAATTCAAACAAAGACATATGAAATCCCCTTTCTCTACTAGGTATTATTCCAGGCACTGGGAATATAATGGTGAATATTATTGACAAAGTCTCTACAATTGAAAAATATATACTTATGTTTTGGAATAAAAATGTAAGTAAAAACATAATAACAGTAAAATAAGCAGAAATACGTGCTGTAGAAAATAAAGCAAGGGTATAGTAAATACCTGGTTTGGAGAAACTTTTCAGATTTGGTGATCATGAATGACTTTCTCAATCATGAAGTTGGAGTCCAGCTTTGAATGAGATAAGAATTTCCCTGTGAAAAATTTGGGGAAGAACTTTCCACTTAAACAAAAATTCATATCATAGCTATGGTAAAAATTGGAAAATGAACTATTAAGAACTCTTGATTTTTTCTTCCCTCTTCCCCTAGTAATCACCATTCTCTTTTCTGTTTTTATGAACTGGACTATTTTTGATTAGTAATATAAATGAAATTGTGCAGCATTGGCCAGGTGCGGTGGCTCATGCCTGTAATCCTAGCACCCTGTGAGACCAAGGGGGGTGGATTGCCTGAAATCACAGGTTGGCAACCAGCCTGAGCCAGAGCGAGACCCCAATCTCTTAAAATAGCCAGCTTTATGGTGGGCGTCTGTACTCCCAGGTACTTGGGAATCTACAACAAGAGAATTGCCTATTCCCAGAGTTTGAGGTGAGTTACTGAGCAGCTCCACCTGACTGGTCCAACATTGATATCTGGCAGTATTAGCCACTGCACCAGGTCTCCATTCAAGGGTGGCTTCATTTCAAGTTGCACTTGTCTAATTTCAGCAGCTATATTAAAAAGCAAACAGCAGTATTGCTCAGAAAACTAGTTGCTTTGCCTGGTTTTCGGAGATGACTATAAGTGATTTTAAAAATGCACTGTGAATAGTTTCTATTGCTGCATAAATCACCATCACAAACAGATTGACTAAAACCTACAGCCATTTATTATTTCACTGCTTCCTCAGGTCTGGAGTCCAAACATAATTTACTGAGTCCTTTACTCAGGCTCTCTCCAGACTGTGATCAAGATGTTGGCCAGTATGGGGGAATCATTTGAGGCCCGGGGTCCCTTCCAAGCTCACATGGCTGTTGTTGGCAGACCTAATTTTCTCCATGCTATTATTTATTTATTTACTTTTTTTATTAAATCATAGCTGTGTACATTAATGCGATCATGGGGCATCATGCACTGGTTTTATAGATCGTTTGACACATTTTCATCACACTGGTTGAACATAGCCTTCCTGGCATTTTCTTAGTTATTGTGTTAAGACATTTACAGTCTACATTTACTAAGTTTCACTTATACTCTTGTAAGATGCACCACAGGTGTAATCCCACCAGTCACCTCCTCCTTTTCCCCTTCCCCCATTCTTGGGTTATAACCAGGTTATAGCTTTCATGTGAAAGCCATAAATTAGTTTCATAGTGGGGCTGAGTACATTGGACACTTTACCTCTTTCATGTTTACATGGATGGAGCTGGAACATATTCTTCTCCATGCTATTGAACAATTACTACATGTTCCTTCAAAGCCAGAGAGAGAGACAGAGTCTCTGAACTGAAGGGTCCTCAGTTCCTCTTACAAAGACCTTACCCCGATTGAGTTAGGCTCACCCAGGATAGCCTTTCTTACTATAAAACTCAAATCAAGCATTTTAACACTTACATAATTTACATAAATTTCTTTACTTCTTCCATACTCTATTTGCAAAACGCAAATCACAGTTTCTATTCACACTCAAAGCAAAAAAGGTTATAAAATAGTTTAGCTTACAGGATTTTAAATTGCATTGACTCCAGTCTGTCTCTCTGATTTTCCAAGTCCAGACCAAACTCGTATTTAATGCAACTTTTCTCTCTTCTTTCTTTTTGCTATGGCCTGAAATTTTTTCTTCTCCCTTAAATTCATATGTTGAAACCCTAACCTATAGAATGGTGATATTAAAGGATAGGGCCTTTCAGAGGTGATTAGGGAGGAGGCTGCTTTGTTCTTTCCATCATGTGAGGGCAAAGCCCCAGGCACCATCTATGAATCCACAGTCTATTAACAGATCAATCTGCTGGAGCCTCGATTTGGACTTCACAGCTTCTAGAACTGAGAGAAATGAATTTCTATTGTTTATAAGCTGTTCTGTCTATGACATTCTGTTATAGTATTCTACATTACAAACAAAGAAAATATTTATTGTTCTACAGTATAACTTTCACCCTTTCCTTTTCACAGCCTGAGATGTCCTCTGTGTATCAGATCTCTGATATCAAATTGCTATAATTTTTCTGAAGTTCCCATGAGACCACATCTCTTTACGGTTTTGTTGACCAGTCTTGATTTCTTTGTCCTCCTAACCACTGTCAGCTTCTGACACCATTCTTTTTATACTGGTTCATAAAATAGTTCTTTTTAATCCTTTTCCACGGGGTAACAATATGGGGCCTAGGTGCCGGTAAATTTAATTTGCATTTTATTTAGGCCGCTGGTATTTTAGTCTTTGGGTTTAATTTCTAGAAATCGCATCCATATGGCTCTAGGAGATAAAAATTTCTTGTAAGGCAGACATAGTGGCTGTTTGATCACTAATGTGGACCTTAACCTAGGTATTGTCTGTGACCTGAGAATTTTCTTTCTCAAAGTTGTTGAGTACACATGGAAGCAATCATCTCTAAAATCTGTTATACTCCTTATTTTAACTAAAGTATTTTATTAGGTTATTAAGCATGAAATGTTCAATCTTCTTAAGTATTAAATTTGACAGTTAATGTCTCTGACACTTAACTTCGTCATTTCTTGTTTTATTTTTATGTGAAGATACATTCTTATTCATTTAGACACATTTTAGCTTGTGATTATTTGTCAAAAATTTTAAGAGCATTTTTATGAAACCGTAAATAAGTCAAATATCTGTGTTATTTTCAAATAGGAGCTCTGTCCTGAAGCCAATTCAGTGCAGACTGCTCAGAATATGAATGAAGTGTTTGAGAAGGGTGTGGCTAATGAATGCACAGTATGTAGGTGGTTTGAGAAGATTCATTCTGGTGATTTTAATCTGAAAATGAGACGCGTGGGCAACATGAGACTAACGCGGTTAATGATGAGCTGAAAGCTGTTTTGGAAGTTAATGCTTCTCAACTGACTAGTGAATTAGCAGCAAGGTTTAATGTTGCTGTTATAATATTTGACCCACTGAAAGAAATAAGCAAGGCAAAGTAGCCAGATAAATGGGCTCAACGTGAATTTAATGAGCATCAGAAGAGAAATTGTCTCAAAGCTTGTCTTACTTTGCTGTCACGATATAAAAGTGAACCATTTCTATACCCTATTGTTGCATGCAATGAGAAATGGATTATTTTTGACAATCACAAGTATTTGGCACAATCATTGGCTACATATTAAGTGCTAAAACACAATCCAAAAAGAATATTCATCAACAAAAGCTAGTAGTGTGTTTGGTTGTCCAGCACTGGTATTATCTGCTGCAGCTTTAGGAAACCTGGTTAGTAGATTATAGTGGATGTTGTAGATGTCCACTGCAGTCAATTGGATGAAATGATGAGGATGCTAGCAATTAAGTAACTGAGACTGGTCAACAGATGCAAGACAAGGCTTGACCACATGTTACACAAACAAGGCTGCTCAAACTACACAGGCTAGACGTGGAAATTCTCTGCCATCCAGCATATCCACATCTATTTGTGGGGTAAGAGTTTGCTTTATTTTTCTTTTTTTCTTCCTTCTTTTTTTTTTTTTTTGTTGGGGATTCATTGAGGGTACAATAAGCCAGGTTACACTGATTGCAATTGTTAGGTAAAGTTCCTCTTGCAAATCATGTTAAGAAACACTATGGCCTGTAAGATGTAAATCAAATTTTCAGTAAGTTCAGTGCCTCCTAATTTAAAAACTTATCTATTTATCATATACTAGAAAAAAAAAGTATCTTTAACTTCACACTCCTTGTTTTTAAAAATCTTTGGCCTTTCAAAAGATTTGATGTCTATTTTCATAGGCATAACCTTTTGTAACTAATTAAAATTAAACGAACGTCAGTCTTCTACATTATCTGTTCTCAGTTCCTACTCAAATGAAGTTAAAATTGACTTGTATTTTCTCAAGTCAGATCTATTTTAATACATGAAATTTAATACATGAATTTATCACTCTGGTCTGCCTTCTCAAGAATTTGCTTTTGATTTTCTGGTTGGTCCATTTTAGATATTCAATTAATTTTTGATGAATTAATTAATAAACAAGTGAATCAATGCCATAATCTACAACTTCCATGGAAATTTCAAATGCTGAAACCTATATAACTATACCAATCAAAAAGAACCTTTTAAAATATTTAGTCTTATAATTAAAGCCAGTAGACTTAAGTTATTTTTGTTTTATTCCTGTAAATCTATCCCTAATTATCTTTTAGTCTCAGAATAATTTCTTGCATGGACTTACACGTCTTAATTAACCACCTTTACTGTGAAATAGATAAGAATTCTGGAAAAGGCCACCTATGACAACTTAATTTTCCTTCACTTTTTGTTTTAATAGTGTCATACTGGGAAAAAAAAAAAAACATAGAAATCACTCACCCCGATACTATTATATTTGTGTGAAATTTGACAATTAAGTTATTGAATATTTCAAATCTTGAGATGTTCTCATTTATTTAGGTGCTTTCCAGTGTTGAATTCTCAGCCGAGACAGATCTTCTGGTAAACACACTAACATTAATATGAGCATCTTTAACACTTTGGAATATAACCACATTTGTGCAGTGTAAATTAATCTGGAATGATATGTGGACTGTTTACTCTACCATTCAATAAATATTTGAAGTCATTCTGCAAATCATTCTATAGCAAATTCAAGGTTTTCACACATGGGATTAAGCATGTCATGCAGAGAATATTTTTATATTTTAATAAGTAAAGCAATAGGGGAGCACTTTTTCTTCTTCTACCAAAAAAGTACATTATTTCAAAGTTTCAATTTTCTGTATTCTTGGAATCATGTTTGGTATTCCTTTCTTTTACCAGGGCACAGTAAGCGCCCTAAGCTTCCATTGGGTGCACCTATGCAATGCCAGATTTCAAAATAGGAAATAATTCAGTGCTTGTGTGCAACTTGCCTTCTGTGATATGAAAATCACTCTCCTCTATAAAGAACACTATAGATTTTACATGCATCACCAGGACTCAAGCCCTTACCAGTTACTAATTTAGTTTCATAGTTAAAGGGGATTTGGTAAAAAGTCTTACTGTTGTTACAGGTTCACCAGATTTTTCATCGTAACATTTTATAATAAGACATTTTTACTTTGGTTAGTGTTATCCTCTCTGCAGCTCCTAAAATTAGAGTGATATCATGTTTTGGATGATATGTGAAACTAATTCTGACTTAGGTTTGTTAAAAGATTGAAACTGGTTCATCATTTTTAAATAACTCATTTCTAAGTATTGTAATCTAAATAAATCCTCATATACCCCACATGGTGTGAATAGATGAATCTTTCTGATATTGAAAGGAAACTAATGAGTTCAAATATCGCTTTTTATTTAGGGTTTTAAGAGTTTGAAGCCAAATTTTATTCTGTACTTACTCAGGGCAATTCTGCAACTCTTACATTAAGTAGTGCAAGAATAAAATTCATATGAGAAAAATAAATAGGTAAATAACATCTTTACTTTTTGTAAGTAACAGTATTTTATGAACAAAAATATATAAATTTGAATACCACTGACCCGAGTAAGTATAACACAGTTTATGGACAGAGAGAGAGTACGTGTGTGCGTGTGCGTGCACCATATTTGTGTATAGTATTTTCTGACACTATGAATTTGTTTATTAATAACACATGCTTATTTTTTAACTAATTTACGGCGAGAACTATTGTAGGTACCAAGTATACAGCAATATATTAGTAGTCCATAGCTCCTATACCAAATTCCCTAAAACTTAATGGCTTAAAACAGAAAGAATTTACTGTTGTTCACTTCTGGAGGTAGGAAGTCCGAATTGGTCTCACCCATCTACAGTCTAGCCTAGCAGAGATCCTCAAACTTTTTAAACAGGGGGCCAGTTCACTGTCCCTTAGACCATTGGAGGGCCGGACTATAGTTTAAAAAAAAAAAAATACTATGAACAAATTCCTATGCACACTGCACACATCTTATTTTGAAGTAAAAAAAATAAAACGGGAACAAATACAATCACACCTCTGCATGTGGCCCGTGGGCCGTAGTTTGAGGACCCCTGGTAGACTTTGAATTTCAAGAGGCCACATCTGCACTTTGGCTCATAGCTCCTTCCTCCGTCTTCAAAGACAGCAATACAGTATCTTCGTCTCTCTCTGATGCTGACCCTCTTGCCTCTTTCACTTGTAAAAACAGTTGTGATTTCATCGGACCCACCTGGGTAATTTCCACACCTCAAGATTTTTAATCCCATTTGCAAAGTCCCCTTGGTTTTGTAAAGCAGAACACGTTTTTTGGGTTAGGAAGTGCACGTTCTGTTGGGAGAGAGCGTTGTTTTCCCTACTACAAGCAAAACATAAAACGGACTCGATTCTTTTCTTTCCAAATGTATGTTTTAGTGATAAAGGCAGACAAAATGTAAGCACCTAACTTGTCCTCTTTTTTATTCCTGCTTCTGATTTGTGCAATCTTTTTCTTTATAGTTTTCTCAAGGACTATTATATTACTACCCTTGTCAACTAGTCAACTTTTACTTGTCAGCGCACTCTATTTCATACGTTTATGTTTGTGTATATTTCCTTTTTCTTTTATTTTATTTGATTGAATTCTGTTATTTTGTCTAAATATAATTATATGTATACGTAGCCCAATAGTCATTAGTCTTTTTTATTTATACAAACAGTGTTAAAATTTGCCCCATAGGTACAAATTTGGCTGTCCACTATTATTTTTAAATATGATGTTCTTATAGTCAGTAAAAAAAAAAAAAAAACACTTTTATGATTTTTCCTTGGTTTAAAAAATAGTGAAAGTTAGGTAATTATGTCTGTGATTTCCAACTGTTGGTAAATATTTTTTAGCATTTTTAAGGAGCAAAATATTTATAAAATAAAATTTACCAATTTAACTGTTTCTAAGTAAAGAATTCAGTTACATTAAGTACATTCACAACGTCATCTAACGATCATTGCTATCCATTTCCGGAATGTTTTCGTTATCCCCAGCTTGCCATTCCCTGTCCCTCCAGCAATCCCTGTTCTACTTCTCATCTCTAAGTATTTGGCTCTTTTAGGACCTCATAAGGTAGAATCACACGGTGTTTTTCATTTTGTATCTGACTCAATGCACTTAGCATGGTAGTTTGAAGGTTAAATTTAAATTAAAGAAATCTTGATTGAACTCTTTAAAAATAACATTGTTTTAATAGAACAATTAATCAAATATTTAAGAATGTGGATTTGTCTAACTTTTAATCATTTTTGTGTATAACTGTGTGATCCCAGTGTGCTTATGATAAATGTGTTTTCACTAATAGTGGAGATAGAGCTAATTGTAATTGTGTTTTTCAAATATTCTGTATTCTTACTCTATTTTGGTCTTCATGGAAACAAATACAGCATGTTTATGGTGGCAAAGCTATAAAGATTAAATGCAACCACTTCGTGACTTGTCAAAAACAGCAAGAAAGGTTGAGAAACACTCAGCTTTTCAGAAACACAATCAGAATCCAGAAGGGATCGTGAGTATTTTAAAACCAATCTAATTAGGCGATCTTTTATTTTTCACAGAATCTATTTCATATTGATCTTCTCAAACATCTACTTTTTTCTCATATGTAATTCAATTTAGAAATGCACATACACACTCATGCAAACATTCTTCAGATGGTACCAGGCTTTAGATCACTACCCCCTCTCTTCAAAGATGCTGATTTTACGCTGACATACACAAACATGTTTTTATACATACACACATAGAAACATTCAAATATGTATTGATACATGTTTCTACAAATAATTGCTCTGTAAACCTATCTTCGAAAATAAATTAGAATTCAGGTTTGCACAAACCTGCATCAAACTCATTTGATTGTGTAACTGAATGTCTGTGTCTATCATCCAAGCTTTGTTTTACTAAATAAGGGCTGAGGAAACCTGGGCATTCAAATGCGTGTATTTGAGAGAGCTCTAAACTTAAACCCTGATTCCACTATTCCTTACTTTCATGACATTATCATGCTTTATTGTTCTGGTGAGCACAATAAATTCTCCCTAAACATGTCTAACATGTCATATCATATTATGCGTACATGAATTAACAAATGTATTAAAATTATAGACCTTAAAATAGGGAGATTACACTGGTTTACTTGGGTGGATTTGTCAATTCGCTCAAGCCCTTAAAAGTCTGGCAAGAGAGATATGGCAAAAGGACAGTCCCAGATTCTACGTGTGAGATGGACTCAAAGCACCACTGATGACTCTTAGATGTCAGTTCCCACGCTCAAAAAGTACCAGAAAGACACCCCTAGGAGCTAAAGTCATCTGCCAGTTGATAGCCAACAATAGCAAAAACAAAGCAATCTCCTGTATCTGCAAGAACCTATATTCTGCCAGTAACCTGAATAATTTGACCACAAAGTCTTCTTAGAATCTCCTGTGAAGTGTCTAGTTGGCTGATGCTTTAATTTTGACCTTTTGAAATCCAGAGCAAAGAAACCAGTAAAGCCAGCTAGAACATCTGATACAAAAAATTGTGAGAGTGAAATTTGTATTGTTTTAAGCCATGACAATTGTGGCTGGCTGTTATAGCAGCGGTAAAGCCAAATAGAATTATAATTTTAACTCAGGTACTATTCTCTAGAAAAGGACAGAAAATAAAAATGTGTCACACACATGTGTATGTCTCAAGTATTCAAAGTGATCAATAAGGATGTTATTTTTGACATGCATTTGAAATTTAAATGTAGGGTAAGGAAATCACATTTCCTCTCTTTGCGGGTGATATGTGCATATGTGTGGGCACACATCTTTGTAACACATTGAGCACATTTAATTATTCTTTTTTTTTGTTTTTTGTTTTTTTATTTATTTTTTTATTAAATCACAACTGTGTACATTGATATGATCATGGCACATCATTCACTGGCTTCACAGACCGTTATTGGGTATATGCGAAACTTAGTAAATAACATTTAATTATTCTAAGGAAAAACAACTGTCATTTGTTTACTTAAAACTTTCATTGATATACCTAAATACAACACAGGAAAGAGTCACAGTGGAAACTTCCTGATACAAAAGACACCAGTGGTGAGGGTGAACATCATTGTCTAATTCTAGGGAATAGGAACGTGCTACTCTGAAGGCGGACAAAATGCTGTCAAATTTGCTGTATTTCATTATACACTGTACTCTTAAATTCAATCATCCAGTTAATTATCCTACAAAACATTGAAGAATCTTCTTTAAAAGTAAATAAGTAATCAATTTACTGTTGCTCATTAAAAAAAAATGAACTCTGGCAACTGCTTGTTCTCTGGGTTTGGTATCAGGATGATGTTTGCTTCATTGAATGTATTGGGGAAGGTTCTTTCCTTATCAATGTTTCTGCAGCATGAGAAGCTCATCTTTGAAAGTCTGTTAGAGCTTCTGGTGTGTAACCATTTGGTCCATTGCTATTTTTTATAGGAAGAATGTTTATTGTTTCTTTGATCTCAGTCTGTTCAAGAGATATATTTCTTCCTGATTATCTCCTAGTGAGATGGTACAATTCCAGGTATTGGTCCATGTTCTCCACATTGTCAAATTTGTTGGGCATAGTGTTTTTTGTAGTTGTCAGAAATAATCTCTTATATCTGTGGTGTCTGTTGTTATTTCCCCTTTTTTGTTTCTAGTGGCAGTTATTAAAGATATTACTTTTTTGTTTCTAGTTAATCTGGCCAAAGGTTTATTGATTTTATCTTTTTGAAGAACCAACTTTTTATGTCATTAATTTTCTGAATGAGTTTTTCATTTTCAATTTCATTTATTTCTTATTTAATTTTGATTATTTATTTTCTTTTGTTAGATTTCACACTGGATTGTGCTTTCTTTTCCATTACTTTATGATTATTCATTAAATTGTTGATTTGCTCTCTTTCTGATTTTTGATGTTGTCTGCTACTGCAATAAATCCCTCTTAGGACTGCTTTTATAATATCCTATACATTTTTGTAACTTATAGCTTCATTGTTATGTTTGAGCAACTCAAATTAGACCTCCCATTTGATCCTGCTATACTATTACTAGGCATCTATCCAGAAGAAAAAAAAAAAAATTATCATAAAGACATTTGCACTAGATTGTTTCTCATAGCTCAGTTTGCAATCAACAAGATGTGGAAACAATCTAGATGCCCATCAACTCAGAAATGCATTAACAAACTATGGTATATGTGTACCATGGAATACTGTTTAGCCATAAAAAAGATGGAGACTTTACATCTTTTGTAAGATGTACCCTAACCTGGAGACAGTTGAAACATATTCTCCTTAGTAAAGTATCATAAGAAGGGAAAACCAAATATTCAAAGTATGCGATATTAATATGAAGCCAGCATATGATCTAATACATACCCATACAAGAGAAAAACTCAATTCAATCAAGTTGGGGGAATGGGGGAGAGATTAGAGGAAAAGAGAGGAAGGGATTGGAGGGCTCCCACTTAATGGGGACAATATAAAGGTATATGGCACACCTCTTGGGTGGGGGACACAACTACGAGAGGGACCCCACATTACAAATTCAAATATTGTAAACTTGTTGTTTGTACCCTTACATTAACCTGAAAAAAAAAAATAGTAAATTCTGCCAAACTGCATTCTAAGAAAGTCTTACAAATTACAATTGACTGTGTGTGAACATATCGGATTTCACAGATTGGATATTATCAATCTTTCAAAATTTTGCCAGTTACTAAAGGTAAAAAAAGAGATGGTAACTTGCTATTACATTAAGTTGTTTTTCTTTTCATCATTTATATTCCTTCTTATTGAAGGGACTATATCTTTTCCCCATGTTTCTATTAGGTTGCCTAATTTCTATTATTTTGGTTTAAATATAATAATAAAGTATTATATTTTAAAATTAGAAAACAAAATAAAACAATGAAAAAAGAAAAACAAAAATGAGCCATCTTAGTTCAATTTTATACTTACAAGGTAGATTCTAAAACTATAAACTCCATTAATTATTACACAAATGTTCACTAATACATCACGTAATTCTAGTTGTTAGAGATAAACAATACATTTGTTGTGTGTTATATGTTCAAGAATCTAAAAAGTTTTAATATTATTTTTAGTTGGTACATAAAGAGAAAAAATTCTGAATTTTGGCCTTAATTGCAGTTGTAGAAAAGATAAATATAACTTGGCTTATTTTTAATCCTGAGAGATTATTACCTACTCATACTGTTGAAAATATAAATACAGATGGTACCACAAATATGTATGCGCATTTTAAGAAAGGAAAAACCTGTATTAAGTTTGTAATACTCAAATTATGTTTGACTTCTGCAATTACAAGTGGTGCTCAACATGATCTATATTCATCTTTTGTTCTTGGTATGTATAATTACAATTTAAATATAGTTTTTTTTCCTTTCTTAAAATGTATATACATTTTTGGCACTCTCTGTAGAAATTTAGGTGGCAGTGATAATAATTATACATACAGAAATGATGCCAATCATACTATATCATTTATTTTTTCTGTGGCCACAGGAATATTTAATGTTAGTTCATCATTTTACCTAAAATTTCTCTAAAATTGCCAACAAAAACCTTCTTTTTGATATCCACCATGAGTGTATTCTACTCACAGAGCTTTTCCATCATGACTCCAGTCAGCGTACTTAATATCATAATCAACATTGTATGGTCTAGCATTGCTGTGGACTGAATATTTGTATCCCTGTATGTTTAACCCTTGGCCCCAGTGTGCTTATATCTGGAGATAGGGCCTCTAAGGAATTAATTAAGGTTAAATGAAGTCACAAGCCAGCATGATGGTGGGGGACAGGAATCCTGATCCAGTAGAATTAGTGTCCTCATGAAAAGAAACACCAGTGAACTCTTTTACTCTGTGTGAAGACATTGAGGAAACGCCCTGTAAGGACACAGCAAGGAAGTAGACATTTGCAAGCTGGAAAGAGAGCCCTCACCACAAATGGCACTGTGTGACTAGACTTCCAGTCTCCAGTACCACAGCAATAAATTTCTATTCTTGAAGCCACTCACTCCATACTTTGTTGTGGCAACCTGAATGCATTCATATTATTCTCTCTTAAGTATTATCATCTAAGCTAGTTGTTGACAGCAGTGATTTTTTTTCTTTTTTTTCTAACAAATACATACTGGAACAGTACAAAATTATGCAAACATTATTAAAGTTTTACAATCTGAATATGAAGGGGGAAAATACATACAAACATCTATCATATGCTGTCTGCAGGCTTCCACTGTAAATCATAATAAATCCATAAGAGCTGCTAATATATACTCTTTAAATATACAAATGATAGTTATTCTAGTAAATAATTCACATATTAAAATGGTTCTCTACACTATTTGCATATGTACATAAAACACTTATGAAAAAGATTGGAGGCTAACATTTGCTTGAGCTTAAGATAATTTGAGTATGCTATGCAAATTTCATTAAATTTCTCTGCCAGTGCAACCACAAAATGATGCAAAAGCTCTAGGTAACTTAAATGCTCATTTATCTACATTCTTGAATATATAAACATTTTCAAAATACAGAAATATAAACTAAAGCTTCAGGGAACTTCAAGTATGTCAGGAATTTGATGAATTTTAATTTCAATCTGCTTTGAAACACTCACATAATATTCAAGTGTCTGTGATTCAGCTTTAAATGACTACATATATAAAAGTGCAAAAAAATTAGTTTTGTGACTAATGATATTCACTAGTTTAGCTTTAAGATAATAGAACACTGCATATCAAGAGATTCTCCCAACTATTTGGATAATGTAACGTAAATATGTTTATTGAATTGTGTTTGCAGTTCTTGAACATCCAAAATTAATCACAGTAATCCAAGTCCGCACTGTTTATTTTCCCCTTAGAATATAATGAAGACACGGGATATGAACAAAGTTGCTTATGTTGCTTGGTATTTTCCTCCTTTTCACCCCTCAGTTTAAAAATGTTTGCTCCTGAGTTTGTAAATACTGAAATTCAGAGTCTTATAGCTCAGCATATCCCACTGTAAACATAAAATAAGAGCTGTAATAATACCATTGTCCTGTTTTATGAGATAATAATTTGATTCCTACTAACTGAAGATAAAGGCAAGAGACTAAAACTAAGAATAAATCCTCAGGAAAATCATTGTATTTATTGTTTCACTGATCTTATTCAAGGAATTTCTCTTCTGGAAGGAAATTATTCTTAAAAAATGAAATTTTTTGAGATGGAAGAGGGTACATACATAAATTGTAAATAAAATTAGAAAACATTTCTAGCAACAAAAATGGTCATTCTCAGTCTTCAAAAGAATTTCACTATTTTCAGGGTCTTAAAGGCCAATCCCAATAGCCTCTTCTGTTTTTTCAGCTTCACCTCTCTGCATAGCTCCAAAGAAGTAGTACCTGACTAGCTGGGAATAAAGAGGACAATCAATTTACATTATCTTCTCAGTTATATTCTTAACAATTTCTACCATTTGCTTTTCAGTTAACGTAAAAAGGCAGTATGAGCATAGACCTTGACACCAGAGTACTAGAATAGTTTCCTAGGTTTTCTTTTCCACCTTTGGAAAGTTCCTTAAGTAGTTCTCCATGCCTCAGTTTGTTCCTTTATAAAATAAAGCTAATAAAACAGCTAATTTATAGAATTTTATGTTAATATTGTACTTGAACACAGCATAATTATTTTAAGCAAGAGATAAATTTTTAAAAATGTTATTTTTTAATTGAGAAATTATTCAATAACAAATAATTCTTAATTTTTACTTATATGACTGTCTACTACAAAGATCAGGAGACTTAGGTAAGACTGGGGGGCGTAAGCACCAGGTATGTACTTATTCACCACAAACAAACTAGTAGGGCGTCCTCAATCTGTGTCCCCATCAGTGTACTGGCACTGAGCACCACGAGCCCAGAAATCAGAAACATGTGGTGTAGATGTGGCACTCAGAACTTTGTCACTAACATACTGACCTCAGCCCAGAATAAGCCAAGGTGACATCTTCCGCCATGAGGACATTTGTTGGGTGCCTAGTGGGCCCCCACCTTGGACAGTGATCGGCAAGGGAAATGGTGCTGAGGAAATCATCAACTTGAGAACCACTGCTCTAGACTTGAAATTGCTGAGAGAATACTTTATCCCTGTTACCTTAAATAACAGAACTGTCCATAGGCTACTCTGCTCCTTTCTTTTCTCTTTTCCAAGTTTGTCTAACAGGAAGTCAAGGCAAAATAACCAAACAGTGTGGAGAGAGAGGAAAGTACCTAATATCCTTTCTTCCCTTCTTGACTCTCTTTCTCCAGTGCCTGAGTTCCTACCAAAGACTACAGCCCCTATATCTGCAGATCTTTTTTGCGTCCTAGAAATTGCTCGCTTTGGTCATTCAGACTTAGCAGTGTCAGCAGCTTTAACGATTGTAGTTTTATGTAGTTTTCTATTCCTGGTGGTTCTTTTTACCTATGTTAATACTCTTAAAACACTCCCCCCATTAAACACTGGAGCTGCTTGCTGCTCTGTGACAGCCCTCGAAATGATAAAATCACCGAAGGTGCCAATACTGTGTTACATTTGCATTCCCTTTCATAATCAAAACATAACAATTTATATATGATGTTTGCAATATTACTTACATATATCTGATTATTAATTGAAGTATCTCTACATCAAAAAAAAAAAAAAGAATAAACAAAGGCAGTGGTCACCTATAGAGTAAAGTAACAATGGAGTGTGTGGGAACAGAATAGGAGAGGCCATTTCCCAGGTGTACATTGTGACTTGATGCTTAAATGTATAAAAGAATTACCTGCTTAAAAAAAAAATCACACAATTATTAATACATTGTGATGTTCTAATCCCAAATGTGAGCCTCTTTTTTTGTCCCGAAGGATGAAACTAAATATTAGTTTACTAAATTAATCTATAGCTTTGGTGAATCATATTTCCTACTTTTCATTCTCCGATATTTTAAAAGTTCAAGGCCTCTTTCTTCTTTACTTTGTAACAAAGCATAGATTAGACTTTAATATGATTCCAGGACTAAATAAAGATCAAGGATGAGCATAATTTCCATGCAAAAATATACGAAAAGAGAAAATGGCTAATGTTGATTTAATTTGAACTCTATTTTCATTTTAGAGTGGGTGCACGCTTTCCTAGGGCTCAGGGAAACCTCTTCAAGGGTGGGCTAAAGACAAACAGAGTGCACTAAGCTAATTCTCTAGGCTTTATGGAAAATGAATGAAACTTGATCTAAGTATAATTTATTATGCTGCTAAGGATAGGAGCACCGGGAAGAATGTGAATCCTGCCAGGCTACCGATAAGAGCAAGAATAAGCAGGAGACAGTCATTGGCAAGAATTCTGAGAGGAGATAATCCAGCTAATATGCTTATGAGACACAACTACTGGGTACGTGACCAATCTACAAATAGCCAACCTTGCACACCCAAGAATCATGTGATAGAGATTTAAATTAGGAAGCAAGTTTGCAGTTTCTGTACACTTTGTTTCATGGCAGGTAGAGAAAGGTGTCAATCCGTGACAAAATTGGTTACCGTTAGTAATCTCTAAACACTTTTTTCTGTCAGTAGCAAAATTTTTGTTTTATCTAGAACTTTTAATAGTGAAAATAAGGACGCTTTATTCTTTCACTCGAAGTAAAGAAATAACTGAATTTTATTTAAAGAAATGCTCTCCATTTCTCTTCTTCTTTGAGAGTTTGGGAGCGTTCAAAGGCTTTATCTTCGATGTCAGAAATCCTTTCCTCTGCTTGCTCCATTCTGTTGCTGAGGGATTCCACTATATTTTTTATATCTTTAGTGGTTTTGTCTTTAAATTCGTTAAATTCTTGACACAACTTTTGAATTTCTCCTCGAATTTCTAATTCCACTCTTTTAATCTTGTCTGCAAATCAAATTCTGAATTTGATTTCTGACGTCTCAGCCAGTTGTTTATGAATGGGATCTTCAATTACATCTGCCATATCTTTCCTTGGGTGGGTTGATCTATTCTGGTTATTCATGTTACCAGAGTTTTTCCGCTGACGGTATATGTGAAACTTAGTAAATGTGGAATGTAAATATCTTAACACAATAACTGGGAAAATGCCAGGAAGGCTATGTCAATGATTGTGATGAAAGTGTGTCAAACCCTCTGTGAAACTAGTATATGATGCCCCATGATCATATCAATGTACACAGCTATGATTTAATAAAAATAAAAAAAATAAAAAATGCTTAGTTTCCCATGATGTGTGTGTATGTATATGTGTGTGTGTGTATGTCTCTGTGTGTATATACATATATATACATATTTTTTTAGTTCAAGAAAGGCATGTATTAACAGAGAATAGATTGGCTTTTCAGGATCTCTTTCTTCTTCGTAATATATTTCCAATTTTATTCCTATCATATATAACTTTTTAAATAATTGGTATATCTTGATCCCAGAAGTCGCAATAAGAATATATCTCCCCCACCCCCAGAGTATCTCTAAGGGTACTGTGTAGAATGTGGCAGGTATATGAAGCCAATACTGAGAGCTAGCAATCAATATAGACATATGTGGCAAATTTTCATGACCACAACAAATTGATCTTATGTGTTTCCTCACGCGGTATCACCGTCTCTAATGATACAACCTTATTATAGGTTTCAGTGTGCTACATAAAATAGTATCTCACAATGTTTTACTTCTTACAAGGCTATAAAATCCTGTCACCAAGAAAGTTTATTAAAGTAGCCATCATGCCAGTTACAAAGCATATGCTCATTCATCTGTCATAAAGCATATCTATAGAGCACAGATCCTTACATGTTTTTTTCTAAATCATTTAAAAAGTGAAACAAATAAATAAGCATGGAAAATTCCAAGGCTAGAAGTTTGCTTATCTCCCTCTTTCTTTTCTCTGCAAATCTCAAACATTTCAGACTGGTATATGAGTCAATCAAAATGTCAAAAGGTGAATCAGAATGTCAAATAGAAAAAAACTCTTCATAATTCTATTTTGTAAATATTTTGTTAGAAGTGAGCTGGGTTAGCCGGGCGTTGTGGCGGGCGCCTGTAGTCCTAGCTGCTCGGGAGGCTGAGGCAAGAGAATCATGTAAGCCCAAGAGCTGGAGGTTGCTGTGAGCCGTGTGACGCCACGGCACTCTACTGAGGGTGGTACAATGAGACTCTGTCTCTACAAAAAAAAAAAAAAAACTTAAAAAAAGAAGTGAGCTGGGTTGTTCCTGTTTTACATTATTTTTCTTAAAAGAATAGCATCAAAAATCATTAAATACAGGGTTTCCCAAAGATGTTTCCTAAAGTTTCCATACATTGGGAAAATGGAAGATTGTAGCTAAATGTACTTTCATTTCCAAATATTCATTACAATATTTTACAAAAAGGTGGTCAATGTCTAAACTAAATTTATCAATATTTTGTACAATTTTATAATTAATTTTTTATTAAGGGTACATTTAGCTATAATTTCTCATTTTCCTTTTGTATGTGACTTTATGGGTGACATTTGGGACACCTTACAGAATGTTCCACTGCAATTATTTTATCCTCCATAAGATTGCTATGAATTCTAAATAAATATCTGAAGAATATTAATCAAAATTCCAGTTTAGTAACCATGAATAAGATACTCCACTGTGCCTCAGATTTCTGATTTCCAAAATGGCACTGTGATACTGTGCCACATCAGAAGGAACCACATCGGAAGCCGGTTAAGAAGAGCAAATAGCATGTATAACATTTATAAAGGGTTCAAAAGGAAAATATTTACTTTAAAATTTGATGTGAAGCATTATTTTTGCATCACATAGGATACATGCATGATTAATCTCATGGAGTAACCATTCATTACATTGTCATTTTGACAATTTTGGATAATTGGATGGCAGTTTATCTATTGTCCCAGAAAAAATTATTGCAGTGAATAATGTTTAAGAATTAGTAGAGAGAATGAAATCAGCATCTCTAGAACTTTTATTAAACTTATAAGATTTTGATAATACTCTGAATCTGAGTGTAACTGGCAAGTAGAACATATGAAGTTCATATGAAGAGTTTGGGGGGAGTTATACATGAGTATGATTGGATATAACAACTATTCTATTCCTGTTCCCCCAGATACATTTTTGTTTTCTTATAAAGCTGCAAACATTACTACTACTGGAGAAATGGGCCAAAAATCACAGTAATATATTACATGGGCATAGTACTTTCTCATCAGTGCAATGGTTTTATGGAAAATCTGAATAAGCAATTAAAACATTTATTTAATTGAGGAAGGGAGAAAGTCTTTAAAATGATAATACAAATATGGTATCCAATTGCAAATAAAAGAAGAAATGACGCTATTGAAAACCTTTCAGGGATTCATATGTAGAAATACGTGATACCAGTTGTAGGAGACCATGCATCAGGCTTATAGAAGCGGCCACTGGTTCTTGAGGAAAGCGCTGGGAGCGAGACAGTTTCCTAGCAGGCATGGAGATGTTTTACTGCTGGAGACAAGCCCTCAAGCAGTTGCATGCATTAATGAGTTAAGATCTGTCGTTCCATTAACAAGCAGGTGTTATACATTGGACATTCCTGGTGCAGCAGGGTGGGAGTTGAGCCCAGGGAGAAAAAGCACATCATGATCATTAAGCACATACCTCCAGTACCTGGGCCTCCCACACCTGTTGTATGTGTGGCCTCAATAAAAGGCCACGACAGAGGTTACTCCGGGCTATCCCTGAACCTATGGAAAGCCCACCTCTTTCAGGCATTTGTACCTTCAATTCGTGGTTCCTGCTGTTTTTATTCGCATGGTAACAGAGTGCCCACAGTGGGCACCAACAACCAGTAATGTAACAACACGACTTTATTATCTTTCATTCTTCTTGAAAATTTTTATTTTGTTTTGACTGACCATGTTTTATGTTTGCAGCTGCATTGGGCCAGTAGAAGATGTCACTTCAAGAAACATGACTCCATAAAATTGGATTTGGCTTATGCATTCCTAAAGGAACACTGACATCAATTATAACAACTTTCCATGTGTTAAAACAGGGTTAGATGTGGCTACGTTGGCAAGTGGAAGGGCAGTTATGTTATTATTTACTTTTCAAATCTTATAATGCCTTCAGGGGAGGAAGCAAAAGAGAAACCATGCCAATGTTGTTATCATTTGCTGATTAAGTAACATTGCCAGAGCAGATTATTCTGCCAGGCTAAGTTAAATGAGGTAATAAACGGAAACTGATGGAGCTTGTGACAAATGGGAGGAAGACACATAAGACTGTCTCAGAGAAATAGAGTAGTATTTGTCTTAGTCCATGTATGCTACTGTAATAAAATATGCCATAAACTTGGTAGCTCATACACAACGGAAATTTATTTCTCAGTTATGGAAGCTGTGAAGTCAATGTGCTGGTAGAGTCAGTGGTAGTGAGGGCCCAATTTCTGGTTCACAAATTCACTGTGTCCCCACATGGTGGAAGTGGCAAGGCTGCTCTCTGGGGACTTCTTTATAATAATAGCATTAATCTCATTCATGAGAGCTCTGGCGTCGTAATATAATAGCCTCCGAAAGACCCATCTCTTAATATCATTATATTTGTAATCAGATTTCAACATATGAATTTTGGGAAGCCACAAACGTTCAGTCTAAATAATATTTCTCTGGTTTTGACAATGATTAATGTTGAAAGAACCCAACTAAACTACTCCTTTTTCAGAAAAGGAAAATTGGTCCATTTTTCTACCTAACGATTCTACCTGAATAATCTGGATTAGAGATGTGATAGAAAGCACTTCCTAACAGATCACTGACCATTTGCCTTATAATATTGGGATTATATTTATTGTGGTGGCTTTCTTTTCAGATGTCTTAACAGAAATATTACCCTCGAATCACATATGGCAAAGGCAGCTAAAGAGCTGAGTGCACACTGTGTCATTATGAATTAAGTGACACATTACTAAGACAGATGTGTGGACATGAAGATGCAGATTTTTGCCACCTGCCTAGTTTGTCACAGCTTCAATCTTTCAACTGTATCAAACCTGAATGTGAATGAAATGCCTTTAAGAAAAGAAATGATGGGATCTGAATATGCTTGAAGAAAGTGGGCATAGGGATGGTTCAGAGAATGGCCCAAATCACTGATAATTATACTCTGATACTTCTGATGGGCCACTTGTGGGTGTCCTATGAAATAAACAGAACTGTCTTTATAAAAGAATAGGACCTATTAGAACTTTTATGAAAAATCCAATATTTTGGTGTTTTACTGAGTACAAAACTGTACTCACAACAATGGGAAGAATGTTGAGGTTTAATCAACACTAGTTCCAAACAAACTAGATGAGTGTCAGAAAATTTGGGAACTGTAGTTGGATTACTGGGTCATCTCAAGTGTTGTTTCAGGATGAAAAATGTTTGCCAATCAAATAGGGATAGTAGAAGGAGGTCACATCCAATGGACTGCATGGAACTGGAAGTTTCTCTAGGTTATGAAGTGATCCAGAGCGGACAGGACTTATTGCCAAGCTAATAAGGTCATTCCATTCATCACTGACACTAGTGGAGGCCTTTACTCTCACTTGGGAGAGAGTAGCAAATATTTGCATCACTGTGGAATCTCAGAAGGTGGTCAGGAGTCCTCTGGGCCTAGTTTGGGGTAGGGAGCGAGTTTATAAGAACTTTATGGTAAAAACAATAGAAACAACAAATATCTTCTTGGAGAGTGTGGCTTTAATGAAATATCCAACAATATGTATACTATGGATGAAAATGTTCATGGATAAAAATTCTCTTCATGAAAGGATTCAGATGAATGGTTCATAATGGTACATGAGTATCTATTTTCATATAAACCTGTGATATGAATATGTTATCAAAGTAAGTGGTATCTGAAATTAATTGAACAGTGGCTTCTAGTTACCAATCTAGTCACCAAACCTATATATTCCATGAGAATTGTCCAATTTATGGGGAAAGAAATGTAAAGACGATGGGCGGCCCCTGTGGCTCAAGGAGTAGGGTGCCGGTCCCATATGCCGGAGGTGGCGGGTTCAAACCCAGCCCGGCCAAATAAAAAAAAAAAAAAAAAAGAAATGTAAAGACGACTATCTAATATTAAAAGATGCATAATGTGTTAAACATTATTTTGATCACTATGCTATGATTATATAGAGTGAACAAGTGTTTGTAGGCCCATTGATAAAAGGAAATAAAATGTCCTTGCATGATGATCACTAGGATGAGAAATTATATGGGGACCCTAATATGAAGCATCTGTTTCATGTGCTAACTAATCAATTTAATTGGCTGAAAGAGCAAAGCAGTTGGCATAAAAAAACAATTCCTCCATTTATATGTAAAAAGATCCGGGTCAGTGTTGGTGATGAGAGAAATAAAATAACCAATGACTCTGTCCCAGTTTACACTTGGTGTGCAGGCTTCCTGGGTCCCAACTTAATGCCTAATATGTTTACTAGCACTTCTACTTTTTTTTGTTGTTGTTGTTATATCCTTTTATTGGTGATCTATTACTACAGCAATTTAGACACACATACACACAAAAAAATTTACTTATCCCATGAATCTGTTCCTCAGTGATTCAGGCTGAGCCTTCACTGGTGGTACTTTAGGTTTTGTCTAACCTAACTCAGATGTCTAAAGGTCAACTGGTTGTCAGCCAAGACAACTGGGTTCACTGTACCAGATTCCACCTGTCTCTGCTTCTCTAGTAAGTACAAGGATGCTCAGTCACTGCTCAAAAATCTATTCCTTAACTTTATTCCTTACATTCATGATAAAAGGTGATTCTTCTGGACCCTCCTTAAGTAGGTAAATCTAATATAACATTTCTATATTCCTAAGCCTCTGCTACCTACCTTTATTAAAGCACAAGTGGAATTTCAACTTCACTTTGTGTATAGGTCAAATTTGAGTCTATTTTAACCAACCAATCAACCAAAAAACTATTAAGTCCCTTGTAACACCTCATGCTAAAATATTAATTCCAAAATCTCTACTTAGTGAGCTCACATCAATAAATTCAGCACGATTGAAGTTTAAATATGTTATTGACCTTCCATCATGATCTCAAATCCTGAAGGCAAATTCCAATAGTTACTTCCAAGATTTCTTCACAAAGTAGAAAAATCTTGAAGTTCTGTTGGTGTTAAGCACATTTATTTCATGTGTTACCTTTTGAACCTCACCCTTAGGGGCTTCCTAGGATTTTAGTCTTATTGTGGGTCTAGAAGCAAAGAAATATAATGCAGGTAGATAGGTCAGAAGAATCACTATAGCCTCAAAAGGCAAAAGTTTCAGGAAAGGCCAGTACATTTTCTCCTGCTATGAGCAGAAGCTTTGGCAAAGAAGCTTTACAAGAATTTAGGGGTTTGATGGCCTATCATCACTGAAATCTGCTCATATTTCTCCATTCCAGTTCTCAGAATCCCAGAAGACCACGTGGGCACACAGCAATAAAATGCCATCTGAAAGCCAAGAAGAGGAATTTCAACTGAAATTGACCATTCTGGTGCTTTGACCATGATGCTTCCAGAACTGTGAGACAATGAACTTCTGTTTTATGTTCATCTAGTCTGTGATATTTTATTGAGGCAGCCAGAAAAGGGTAAATACACTAATCTATTCCAGCCAATTCCATCATACTCCTTAATTTGATAAAAATTTTCTAAGATTATGTCTCCTCCTGGTATTTGATTAAGAGTACCCAATGACAATATTTTACATTATTTCTATTGCCACATCATTCCAGGAAATAACCATGCTCTCTTCATATGGTTATTGGTGCTTTTAAATAAGATAATCTTAGAAAATGAATTGTGGAGATTCAAGAACCAACTCAAAGAATTCAGTTTTAAACTTCTCTTCCTCTAAAACCCATTCTACTACAAACATTGTATATATGAATGTTTATCTAGAGAAAAAGAAACAGAAGATATATATATATTTCATATTTAATATATATAAATATATATTAAAACTTGACATAATTTGGCTTATATGATTATAGGGGATATCTAGCAAAGTCCAAAGTCCAAAGAGCAGGCTGTGAGGAGGTAAGGCTGGACTTTTTTAACAACTGCTGGTAAGCTGTTACCTAGAGGCAGAATTTCTTCTTCAGGGAATTCTTAGTTCTACTCCTAAGGTTTCCACTCCATATAATCAGTCCACCTAAGCTATCTAGTATAATGAAAAATATCTGTTATTTAAAGCCAACTCATTGACTTGAGTCACATTTACAATATACCTTCATAGAAATACCTGGTTTAGTATTTGAATAAGTAGCTGGAGACTGTAGCTTGCACAAGGTGGCATCAAAAGACCATCACGTGTGCTATTGCTATTTGCTAAAAGAAAACAGCAATGTTTTAATAGTATTCTATATTCAAAATATATCAATAATTATAATATATTTAATGTACTAAAAGTCCCATGGATTTTTTTAAATCAAAACTTATATAATACTATTTACAGAAGAACTTTTGTTTTGTTTTCTTACTTATAAATACATCTTGCATTTTAGGGAACTTAATTAGATATGTAGATATTTCAATACATGGCCACCTGATAGCTTTAAGATAGTGCACGTGAGTAAAATTGTAAGTCTTTCAGTTTTAGTAGAGGGAATATTAAATGTCTGATTATGTAAAACTGTTCATCAAGAACTTTACAGGCCTTTGATGAAATGGATCCACTGTATATCTTGCCAAACCTGTTTCACTCTTACCACCTTCTTGATCTCCACTCTTCTGTCAAAAAAATGGTTACTACAGCGTATTAGTAGTAGAGCACCTATAATTTCCTGATATTCCCCACTTCCCTTAATGCTCTGTCTGCTAGCGCTTTCTCATTTGGAGTGCACCTGCAACCTGCCTTCCTGACACTTGCTCTATCCTGTCTTACACAATCATTTTTCTTCCACAGTATTTGTACTCAATGAGAGAAGATACTGTGGTTCACTCACACTTGTCTCAATTTTTCATAATTATGTTTTATTTATGAACTATAACCCCATATACTTTAAGAGTAAGATTATTTATCATTTTTAAAATAAGAATGATAAGAATGATTCAATTAATGATCTTATTAATAAGATAATTTAGGGAGAAATAATTATCCTCTCCCATCATTGCTTTACAGATCTATGTAGCATTCATGTAATAATACTGGTAAAGAGGCAAAACTGAGCAGGCATAACAAAATTCTAAACAAACAGACAGCAAAAGAGACAGAGAACTTCATTTGAACAAAATCTTAAGAGTCAAATGATATCTACTATCTCCTTTTTAATTTTATTTTGATTTCCCAATACTGAATTTAATAAATGTCTGTTGTGTATTCTACCCAAGCTGTTACTGCGACATTCACTTTTATGGTCAATACAACCAAAACCTTCAGCTGTATGCTAGAAATATAACAATAGATTATGGTTGCTTCAAATGCACGAGAAACAGTGCAATGAGTAATGTGCTTACAGGTACTCTCTTTGAAGATGTTTCACAAATACATAATTGTAGGTTATCTAGGTTGTATTACTCTTGCTCAAATAATATTTTTGAAAATTAATAAGCTGTAGTAACCAAATATTATTTTCTCTCTGGGACTGCATGTTGTCAAAACTAGGCTTTGCATATACATTAAGCAGACAGAAATGTATCCACCTCTTCCTAGATTCCTTGCTTTTATTCCTGTATTAAATATTATCTTCACCAGCACTTAGGATTTTTATTCATTAACCATATGTAACTAACTGGCTGCATTACCCTATTTTTAGTATACTAATCCATTAAATGATGGGTACTATCATTTTCTATCTTGCTTCTTTCCTTTCTTCCTTTTTTCTACCTCATCTCCCTTTCGTCTTTCTTTTGCATCTTCACTTTCTTTTTTCCTTTCCCCCCCTATTTTCTTCCTTTCACTCCTTCCTTTCCATTTTCTTCCTCCCACTCTCCCCTCCTCCTTCTTTTCCTTGCACCCTTCCTCCATTAGCACCTATAAAGAGAGATGAGAGAGGCAACCTTGTAAAATTCCAGTTATTTTTGCATTTCCAAAAGTGATACAATATTTCAAATAGCATTCTTATTTTATTAGACAAAAGAAATTATCGATCTTGGACACAGTTCCTCTGCAACTCATAGATTGCAACATTAGGAAAAATAAATTATCTTTGAGGAAGTTATACATGTAAATTGAAAAACAACAGTGTTGTCATCTATCACTTGGAAATTAATGGTGCTCATAACAACATTTCTCAAAACCCTAGAAGTCTAAAATTCCGTGAGTTCAGAAGCTGAGTTTGTGTTTATCAGACTCCATCTTCTGTGCAATACGTAGTTTCTGATACATACTAAGTTCCCAAAGTATCTGTTGTATAAATAATTGTGACTATTTGGAATGAACTCACAACTATTCTGTTCATTAAAGATCTGCATCACTCACACAGTGTATTAATACACAGAGAAATCATTATAAACTGAAGTTGTCTCAAGAAACTGTATTTTCTATAAAATAAAGCCCATAGCATTTTTAAAACAATTATTGCTTCAACAGCAATACAAGTATAATTCTACAAAGTGTTGACAGTCAGTAAATTTTTATCATAAAAATCATAATAACAGAAAAAAAATTCATAAATTAATTATGCAGGCTGGTTTATAATATTTTAAATATCTGAAAAATGAGTACTTATTACAAAGTTATAGTCTTATACTGGTAAACAAGTGTGCAGGAGAAACAAGTAATTTTTACTATCTATATCTAGAGGTTAAGTTAATACATATTTAACAATAATCAAAGGAGAAATTGATCTGGTTAATTTTCAGTTCTGGCAAAGTGAGAAACAGATTAGTAAAAAAATGAACAATACATATAAGACACTATCAAAGCTTAGAAAATCAGTCACACAAAAATTAGTCCACTAATATATGATATCTGAACTAATCAAATAGAAAGAAGGAGAAAATAAAGTAGTAGTTACTAGGTATTGAAGAGACAAGGAAATGGAAAAAATTTGCTTAAGGTGTACAAAGTTTCAAATATGTAAGACGGGATAAGTTCTCAGATCTGCTGTCCAACAAAGTACATGTGGTTAACTATGTAGTCTTAAGCACTTCAAAATTTGAAGAGACTAAATCTCATGTTGAGTCTTCTTACAACATGAAGTAAAAGGAACACAAGAAAAATTGTGAAGCTTATGGTTATGTTTATATTAACATTTATTACCTTGATTCTGGTGATATTATTCAAGATACAGGCATTGGCTAAACTATCAAGTTGCATACAGGTAAATTAAACTGGTGGCGTTTGCTTTTTTGTTGTTATATATCAACTATGCCTCAATGAAAATTACTAGTGCCATAAAAGCCTTAAGAAAATACAACTCACCATCAGTGAGAATTGTTTCGACTATAATACAGAGAGGTTCAACACCAGCAAATACACAAATACTGTTAAAGTTTTCCAGGTCACACTTGGCTGAGCAACTTCTCTTATATCCTCTGGTACAAACAGCTGAAAGTGCCTGGAATGGAAATTTTTCAAAATGCAGGGAACTACCCCAGCCTTAGGGAATGCAAGTGGGCATATATAAACTCCAAGTTCAGAAATATATATATAAACCTAGTTCAAAAATTAGATAATGGTAGAACTACAATCAAATTACAAGTCCAGTTTTCTTCCCCTGCCTCTCATTACACTGGAACAGAATGTCACTGATTACTAAAACATATTTTTCTTAGCTTCAAGCTGTCGCCCTGGGTAGAGTACCGTGGCATCATAGCTCACAGCAACCTCCAACTCTTGGGCTTAAGCAATTCTCTTGCCTCAACCTCCCAAGTAGCTGGGACTAGAGGTGCCCGCCACAATGCCTGGCTATTTTTTTTTGTTGTGGTTGTCATTGTTGTTTGGCAGGCCTGGGCTGGATTCAAACTAACCAGCTCTGGTGTAGGTGGCTGGTGCCTTAGCTGCTTGAGCTACAGGCACTGAGCCCTAAAACATATTTTTCAAAAGGGGCTCTAATTAATTTAGAATTTCCAATTAGCTTTGTTTCTCATCATAGTGGAAAAAAGATATCAAACTAAACGGATAGATTTGTGAATCATGATTAAATATTGACAGCATAATAAGATCGAATTTTGTATAAACTAGCAGTTATCCCAAGGTTAATTTATTCCTTCCTTCATTACTTAGCCTCGACATTTGGTCAGCCCCCTTAGGAAATTAATTCCGTAGTGGTGATTTTCATGGAACCAGTTTAATAGAGCAACTCAAGTCAGTGATGAGAAACTAGGATTGAGCAAAGAAAGAAGTTAACTGCTATGGTATATGAAAGGAATCTTGGCCATTTGTATGGGATACTATGGGATTTTTCCACTCCCCACACAACCATTCATGGATGGAAACTTCTTGCTAATGGGGACATAATTGTAAACAGGCTGCTAACATCATCTGAGGGCAATTCCCAGAAATAAAAGCAGCTGCAATTCATCAGTCTCTGAAGTGTAAAAGTTCTGTCCTCTATCAGGACATTTCTGCGTGCTAAAGTGCTGAAGATATTTACTGAGCACCATAGTGGTTAAGACAATATTATGGGGCAAATTATGTCTCACTGAGAAATAATGTATTATATTGTCAATAATAAGAGTAATAAACCAATTATTAATAACATTAAATTTTTATCTGTACAGTCAATGAGTTTACTTGCCAATTTGCAATTCTATTTATTTTTACAATTACAGGCCCACTGATGTGGAACATTCTAACATTTGGTGAGATAAGGAATGGTAGAATTACTTTGATTAAAATGTTCAGAATGCAGGTGGGGTAAGATAGCAGACTAGAGACATCTTACCAGCCACTGTGGTGAGTCAGGGGCCAGAGGCCTCCAGCCCCCTCTGGCTGGGGGATGCTACCCAAAAACATACTCTGGCGGTGCAGTGAAGCAGTAGGAGACTTCAGGATCCAACAAGAAGGTCTGGACCTGAGGAAGACTCGCACAAAAGGCAAGTTCCTAGGTATGGACAGAGGCTGGCAAGCTGGCCTCTCCCTCTGAGGACTGGGAACAGAAAGGGGTTGGCCTGTGATGTTTTGATTTTGGACTGAGCTGCTCTCTGGGGTTGTGTTGGAGGGGATTGAGGAAGTCAGGAAACTTGACCATCATCTGAGGCCAGAGTTGAGTACTAAGTAGGGTGGAATTTCCAACAGCCCGGCTATTAGCAGGATGCCGCTGTTGTGGGAAGGCCTGCAGAAGGAACAGTTCATGGGGTCATGGCTGACCAAACGCAATTGGTGTCAGGCATTATTCTAGAAAAGAGAATCTAAAGAAGATTATTTGTGCTGATAACCAGCCAGCTGTTATTTGAGGATATCTTATGTATAAATAATGGTAAGTGCTGCCACTTAATGGGCACAATGTAAGTGTATATGGCACACCTTTTGGGTGTGGAACACAAATACCATAGGGATTCTACTCAACAAATGCAAATATTCTAATCTAGTTGTTTGTACCTGCACATTAATCTGAAATTTAAAAAAAGAATAAAACAAATAAAACCCCATGGATGACTGTGAGAGATTCAATATTTCACTGTAGAGAATAACGCTAAACATGACAGAAATACCAAGAGAACTAGAATCAGAAATGGAACCTGCAGACACGACAGAAGTACTGTCATCGCAGGATAAAACGTGAGGACTTGCTTCACATGGATAATCAAAGAAAGGGGCTTCTGAAGAAGGAATCTACTCCCAAGGAAGATGCTATGAACACTGTCAAAATGGTAACATTACATAATTAATTTGATGAAACACTGGCAGAGTATAAGAGAATTGACTCCAATTTTAAAACGAGTTCTACTATATGTAAAATGTTATCAAACAGCATCACATGATAACAAAACAATCTCTCAAGAAAGGAAGAGTCAATCAATATGTCAAATTTCATTGTTGTCTTATTTTAAGAAATTGCTACACCCACTCCAACTTTCAGCCACTGTCACCCAAATTAGCAGCCACCAACATCAAAGGAAAACCCTCCACCATCCAAAAAGATTACTAATTGCTGAAGGCTTAAGTGATTATTAGTATTTTTTCACAATACAATATTTTTAATTAAAGTTCTGTACATTTTTTAGACATAATGTAATTGCATGTTTAATAGACTATGTCAAACTCTAAACATGTTTTATATAAACCAATAAACCAGAATATTTGTATGCCTTGCTGTATTGCAAGATTAGCTTTATTGCAATGTCTTGAATTCAATCTACAATATCTCTGAGGTATGCTTGTGCTTTGCATTTATGTATTTTATTCCTCCACATTTCTTAATCTATCCCTTCCCTTATCATCTTTTACTAAAATGCAATTCTTACATTCCTCTGAATATTTTTTTAAATGTATCCACAGGTATTTATAATTTTGAATACATTTAAATCCTCAAAATGTTTGTACATAGGTAAGGATTATGTGTGTGTAGTCTTGAACTAATGGGATCATAATGAATATGCTCATTTTATTTTTGGATAGTTTGAGCATTTTTTACTTGTTTCCTTTATGCTTTATCTTCTCTCAATCTCTTCTCCCTATTGCCTGCACCCACGATAAATAACTGATTTATAACCTTCCTATGCTCATCTAATTATCCAATGACTTACTTTTGCTCCTGTTTGATTTACAAAATAGGTTGCATTGCCTTGAAAACATTTTTAAAATTATAATGGTGAATACATAATTAGGAGAAACAATCACATCATGATATTGGGAACGCTTGAAGGTAAAATACGTGAGAACACATTTCAAGTAAAAATGGTTTTATACCTTTGAAACGATATAATTTTTATTTATTTGGATTTTCTCAAAGTTAAGGAGAAAATCTGTTCAGTGCCATATTACCAAAAGCATTTGGCAAATGTAATTTGGGCAAATCGTCTCCTTTCATAGGAACAAAGCCAAATGGCACCTTGCCCATCACCTTGCAATGATTTCATTACTTACTGCCCAGTTGCCCCTTGATGCACAGTGGCTAACGAATAGGTAGAACAAGTATTCAATGCATGTCTCATATATTAAGTAAAATATTTTCTAGAAATAAAAATAAAATCTTTCACCATCTTTAAGAGATTCCACAATAGCTCTGCATGATTGTTTGGGAGCTACACCGCCCGGTTTCCAAGACCTCTTGGGATCTGAGTGGATATTTGGGGATTTCCTAGGCTTCTTACTAACAGCAGTGATGAAATCCAAACAGTAGTGACTGCATCAGTGTAAAGTTAAGAATAGAAACAGTGCTGGTTTTCTAACATTCTCTTAACATTTGTGTTATTGAATGGAGTCTATGCCTATGTCATCAGAAACTGATTTGATCAAAGGACTTCAGTGACCTTCATGTGAAGGATGCACGAGGAAGAAATTATCAGAATGATTTGAAAACACATCAAAATATATTTCAATGGTTTTCTAAACTTCCAAAACTGAAGCATGAATTGAATCCGAGTTAATGATGCAATTGAGACAGATCAAGTGGGACCCAGGGCCATAATTCAAGAGTATAATTTTTTTAAGATCCTGAAGTAATTGATACCAGAAATATTTTTGTTTAAATAAAGGAAGAAGTACTATTGCATATCAGTTAAGTTAATGAAATGTGTTTCAAATCTGGATCTACTGACTATTAGTTCGATTATACGTAGCAAGCAATTTGACTTTTGTTGACCTGAATTGTTTCTGTAAAATTAGGGGAAAGGCAGTGGTACATATAATAGCTATTGTGTGAATTCAATTGGATAGTTCATGTGAAATAATAAAACAGTTCGTGGAAAAGAGAAAGCATTCACTAAATACCATTGACTTTTAGGAAATTCAGGTAATGGTAAAAATGTGCAGCAGAGTAGATAATTTTTTCCTTTGAGTGTGAATAGAAAGCAAAATACTGTTTCCTCCCTTAGAAAAACACTTGGAAGAAGCTTTGAAATAATTCCTCACAATGAATCCGTCATAATAGCTAATTTGAAGCTTGCTAGAAAATAGTAATACTTAACAATTTTTTTAGACTTGACAATCAGTTAATATTAGTGAGAAGAACAGCAGGGGATGAACTGCAGCAATTAAAGGAAGAAAAATCAGGGATAGGCATAAATAAAATAAATTTGTAAGTATGCCTCTGGAAAACCATTATATTAGATACTGAAGAAAATACCAATCCCTTTACCACACCAAAACTAACTTGTTTCTTAGTGGCTATATTGATTGATCTTGCATATTTTGGGCTTATTTTGTAGCTCATAACAAAGTACTTGTTAGTAGATGTGGTCCCATCCTCAGGGGTGGGTTTGACTGGTAACTGATTGGCTAGGATGGAACGATATCACACCTGACATGCTCCGAATGAAGTGGATGCTTATGCTTCAGGCCAGTCCATCATTTGTTAAAAGGACTTAGGCTATCGTGGCATTTAGCCAGAATCAACGCAACACCCTAAATACATCCAAATGACTAATGGAATGATGAAAATGAGATATTTCAAGATGCAAGATTTCTATAGTAATTACTTTTTATACTCTAGTTCCCCAAACTTATTGTGCAACTCTATTGCTTTTCAAAGCTCAGAATTTATCCTTGAACAATAGGAGTTTCCGGTTGGTCAGAGACAGAAGGCAATGCCCCCTGGAGGGCATCCACGTGCCAGCAGCTTTGGTTTGAATGCTAACCAGATGAGATCTTGAAATTTTTCCAATATTAGAAATTATTTTTTCTACTAGAGAGAGGGAAGGAGGGAAGGGGGTGGGGCCTTGGTGTGTGCCACACCTTCTGAGGGCAAGACATGATTGCAAGAGGGACCTTACCTAACAAATGTAATCAGTGTAACCTGGCTTATTGTACCCTCAATGAATCCCCAACAAGAAAAAAAAAAAAAAAAAGAAATCGTTTTTTTTCTGATAACATTGTAGCAAAAGAGAGAATATGATTGCAGATGGAAATACCCAAAGTATAAATTCAAAAATTAATCTAATTGACTTTTCAACAAATGAAAGTTAGCTTTTTACTTTTCCTTCAATCGTAACTGAATAAAGAGCAAGAGGAGGTATGGATAAACTGAAGCATAGTAAAATTAATCACTAGATCCTTCCTATTTCTCATCTCTTTTAAGAGCCACCTCCTCTATCTGAGCCCCCAGGATTTTCCATGACGCTCATTTTCTCATATTAGCTGGTCCACACTTCTTGCATCCTATTCAAGTTTTTTTGGCTTCTCCTACCTTTAGGCACACAGCCCCCTGAGCTATCTACTGATTCGCAACTGCTTTCATAAGCTCCTTATCTGCATGTCTGATAGCTCATGAAAATATCTACCTGGATATCTATGAGGGAATATAAAATCATCATCTAATCTGTTTTCATCTTTACCACCCTCTCCCAAACCTGCTCTTCTACTAACATCCTCTTTTAAGTTATCTAAGTTTAAATCCAGGTGTGATACTTGACTTTCACTCCTCCATCACTCTTGCCTAGATATTCATAAAGTCATGCTAATTCTGCCTCTTGTATTACCCTCAAACCAGATGTTTCTTTTCTCTCCCAATACTGTGGCTCTAAAGCACACGTATGTGAACTCCCCCACCTTAATTGTAGTAATCACCCATATTGACTCTCTTCCATTAGATTTTCATGTAAATATTAGATACATTGAAATATTTTTAACTATTTCTAAAATCTAATTGTAATTCCAGCCTGGATTTCCTATAGATTTATCTTTCTTAACTACCTCATGCTCAAAGTAAAACTCATTTGTCATTCTTTGTGTATATTTACTTTTACCTCTTATGCCTTGTGAAGCTGCCTAAACTGTCCCAAGGGGAAGATCAATAATATCTAGTACAGATCATTGCATTCATATGTCCCCAAAAATGTTGGCCATATAGTAAATTGCAATAACTATGTCGTTATTTAATAAGTAATGAACTCCAATACTGTACTCTGTACAGTAAAACAGTTGGCACACTCTTCTTTGGTTATAAAAAATAACATAAATACTTGTTATCTCATATTCATGTAGTACATATTCTTGGGGGGGGGAAGGACTAGTTCAGTAAGAGCTTAGCAGTCATAAGTGTTTAAAATTAGCTAAGAGTAGTACATAAACCAATCTCTATTCCTTGTACCATCACATAACAATAAACAAATAAACATACGTACAAAAACCATAATAATAGAGTCAGAGTGCTTTGTTTTGTTGTTGGTGTGTATGTGTGGTGGACTGAATTCTTAACTGTGATTCTTTACCTCTCCCTACTTCTATACCCATGCAATAGCCTCCTTGTAGGTAGAATTCATTGACTTTGAACTTGACCATATGACTTACTAACGACAATGACATATAAAAGCAGTTGAATTTACAGTACACTAAGTCTAAGTCAAGGGCTGAAAAGTCTCACATATTTCCACCAGCTGGTTTGCAACTTGACATCACCGTGAAAAGATCATGGTTCTATGAAGAGGAGAGTTCTGGGTAGCAGAGACACCAGAATTGATCTGACCCAGCCAAGACATTCCCAGAACATCAAATCCACAGTGATTAAGTGTATGCTTTAGCAACAATAAATGAGTGTTGGCATAAGGTACAAGATGTTGGATGGTTTATGGTACAATGTTTAACTTATGCAACTTTTTCATACTTCATTAAAAGTAAAAGCAAATCTGAAGCTTTCTTTAGCATTCATTGTTAATTAACCCTGAGGATGATCATTTACCTCATTAACAAATATAGTTTAAATTTATTTTCATAATAATTTCCCAAAAGATAGCATGCGCATATGTATTGTGATGGTTCAGGAGATAAAACTATTAAATAAAGTTGAATAAATGAGATATATGAAAAAACAAACAAACAAGCAGCGAAGTGGTTTCATGTTGTGAGGAATAAAAGATGTACTGGTTGAAATTATTTAAAGTATCAAACTATAATTTTACAAAATTATTGATAAGATTTCCATTTGACCTTCAAAATATAAATGTATCTTTCAACTCTCCCTGTAAAAATAATGCCATTGGAAACCAAGTATTGAATGAGACAGTAATGGATGTGAATTATAATGTGTTGCTAAAACATCTTTTGTCATATTTTATTATAAAAGTAGTAATTCTAGAAAATATGATAAACTGCTTTGAGTTGTGCATGATTTCAGACTTTGAATAGAAAATCCCTATAATTACACTTTCCAAACTGTCATAATCCTTTGGTGTGGAGATAAAAGCTTTGCATATCTCTTCCAAAATTTCTAGATCGGAAGACTTTGTGATCCATTAGAGCAGGCAGCAGGCAGCATCACGTCCTAAGGTGAAGGGATGATAAATGTTTCTGTATTTATTTTTATTTATGTGCTGTGGCATATTTTGTCTTTCTTTTATTTTTTGATGCTGTAACAGCTAATACTTTTGTGTATTACAAACATGAAGTTTGCTTGATAATTATTATCAAAACATCTGTTCTTCTGTATATTCCATTTCTAAAATGGGTGTTTTAAGTCTCACCAGAGATATAATTAAATCCAAGTTTGGTTTGTATAACTTACATCTTTATCTATTTCTATCACATTGAGTTACTTTGTTCTTTGCTATTACCCGTTTTAAGATGAAAATCAATCTGGGGGAGAAGCAGAAAAAGGCATGGGTAAATTCACACCTGCTGGGTACAATACACACAATCTGGGTGAAGGGCACAGTTATGTGGATAACTTTGACTCACTCTGTACAAAATCGAAGTATGAAGACAAAACATGCACCACCTGACATTCTGAAATTAAAAATAATTATAAATAAAAAAATAGTTCACTGTGGATGGGAGAAGAAAAGGCATGCTTTATGTTTTGTTATAAAACCAACATTGTGCTCCAACAGTTACGGGATTCAGGCTGCCCTGGTGAGGGGGCACTGCCTTGGGCAAGGCAGCTTTCTTCAGAGGAGGGTGATTTTTCAGGAGGGACTTAGATTATAATTGTCACCATCAAACTTCCAAAACTTTGAAGGATGAGACCCTCGGTCTTAATGGGGTTCCGGGAAAAATATCACAGTATCTGCTGTTCATTTTGTTTGTTTTTAAGGTAAGACATCATGACATTGAGACTGCCTTATTTATGATTTGAGAGCAATGTACTTAAAAATGCTATAAAATGCCAAATAGAACTAGTTAGTATGTAAGGTAAAGAGAAGCAAAAAAGCACTAACTCTTACTTAGTTAGTACGCATAGAGGTTAACAACTTAGTTGCATGTTTCCTGTTCCGCAATTTCATTAATTTCAAGACATTTTTTTTTTCCACATTGTAACATCTTTCAAACTAACAAAATACAAATAACACTGCTGGCCGGATTGCTGCCATTCTTCTCCCCATGGTCTGCAAATATTAAAAACAGCTTTTAGCTTTTCTTACTTCTTCACTTCCACTGAAGTACGGGCATCAATAATTCTGTTTCCTCTTAACTAAATCACTGTTTAATTTTATTTCCTAATAATGCCACCAGAACTAACACTTAACGTCTAGTAGTATTTGTTTTATGAATTTTAGTGCTTCAGTGTTGAGTACACATGAACTGAAGAGGGAATGTTTGCGAAGTAGCCAGTGTTCCAGAGACAGAAGGGCGGAGGCTCCTTGAGCAGGACACAGGCCCCAAATAGGTGCATGACTGTGTCTGGCGGGTGACCGTCTGTGAGCAGGCAGCCCAGTGCTCTGCCTTTACGAAGTTCCTAAATCACCGTCCACAGTAACACTGGGGCATGTGAGGACAGAGGGGAAACCAGAAGTCTGCCACCGGCTTCACGGTTTCTTGAAAAGATGACGGTACCCCCCCCCCCCCCACACACACACACGAAAAGACCCCGTCTATTCTTTCCACAGGACTGCGATTTCCTTGGGGGTAGGTCTATGCCAAACTCTTGTTTTTTTCTTATTTTGTGCCCCAGCCTCTTCCTTTGGATTCTCTGGTGTGTTCTTGTACTTTTGTCTCAGTATCCCACTTGGGCCACGGTTGTTTATCTGTAACTTTGTGTCTTCTGTCTGAGGAGCGCTGAGGACCACTGTTTCTAATCAGACCCTGGAAATAATAAAAGAAAGAAACAATCTTTCTCCTGTACTGACTGGCAGTCTATCATCATTAGCCATAGAACATTAGTAATTGAGTTGAATTGTAGCTTTCAGGCTTTCTTTACATTTTTCTGAATTAAAATAGCATAGTGCTATGACCTTTACTCCTAATTGGTTTCTGAATATATATTTATTAGTTATAAAAAACTTTTAAATGCATTTAAAAATTTAAAATACTGTAGTAGAATTTTATCAGAGAAGAATTAATATAAATATACAACTTCCCTCTTTACACAAAATGTTTAATAATGACAGATTACATAATGAAACACACACATACGTATTGGCTATTTAAAACAAATTCTTTATGATTCATTAAAATCAGAAAGGTATAAAAGCAAAATATATATTTTAAGAAATTTTCTCTACTACAGGGAGAAATGTGGTTTGAAACTGATTATAAAAGAACATAATAAATGTGTGTGTGTGGGGGGTGCAAATCCTTTATTTTTATGAAGGAAAGAGCTGCATGTAAAATGGTACAGCTACTGTGGAAAACAGTTTGGCGGTTCCTCAAAATGTTAAATATAGAGTTACCATATGACTCAGTAATCTCACTCCTACATATATATTCCAAGAGAAATAAATATGAATTAAAATATAAGTTAAATAAAAATAAAATTCAGACACCTACATTCTTGCCAAAGATGATGTAACAGTGACCAGATTTACTCTCCCACCCCAAGCAACTCAGAAAGCAAAGAAAACTAAATGAAAAGACAGCATTCACGACATGAACCTATGTGACCAACATTCTGAGAAACTGGAAACCAGCCAGGTGAGCCCTCTAATTACCCCAGCTTACTGTCTTGATAGAATTGCCAGTTCACAGCTTAGAGCAGGCAAAACTAGGCAGAGCCTAATGGACTTTCTGACTCAAAACAAAGCTTGCAGTTGAGAGAGAAAAACCAAACAACTATATTTTGTAGGGCAGAGAACTGGGAGAAAAGACCTGCATAAAAAGAAAACCATGGGCATCAGCAGAAGGTTTCATTCCGGTATTAAGCCGACTACTGATAATCATGTGTGAGATTAGAACTAGAAGCCAAATAATATAGCACAGTATATACAGGTAATAGATAGCTGCAGGTCCATTTTCATTGTACTTGCTTTTATCATTAAGAGAAAAGAGAAAGGTATAAACTATAGTAAGTAGAGAGAAGCTAAACCCTCATAGATGGTAGTTAGTGATTATAAATCTAATTGCAGCAAATTAGATTGGAGTATAGCATGTACTGAAGTGCATTTCTCATCATAAATAAATACAAATATATGCAAAGTATATATTACAGTAGAATTTTATAATTGAATGAAATTACAGATTTTTATACATTAGCATATAAAGGTCACAATTAAGTTGTGAATTCATGCTAGAAAAAGTTGTACATACCTCATTGCTGACTACCACAACAGTGACCTTCGAAGTACTGCCCTTGGGAAACTCTGCACCAATGGCAGTGCCCAGTCCATCTTTCAAAGCAATTTTAGAACTCTTTTCCTGGAACGGACATCAGAGCTGTTGCGGAGTTTTGAAAATTAAGTTTCGGAACTCATCCTAGAAAAAGTGATTTGAAGGGTGGACTAGATGCTGGCTTGGGTGCTTAGCTTCCCAAGGGAAGTACTTTGAGAGTGATCATCGTAATAGTCAGCAGAGAGGTATGGTAGCATTTTTTCTAGAATGAAGTCACAAACTTAATTATCCAAACTTTGTATATAATTTTGTCCATGTGTGTTTACCTGTGGATGTGTTTAAATTTTAGCTCATCAACTAAAATTTCTTTAAGACAAGAAAATTTTGTATGTTACATTATGAAAAATATCTCTTACCTTTTCTTGGTTTTATTTAAGATACACATAATTCAATTCAATGTCTGAACTCTACTTGCAAATACTATACTAGGTGACCTAAGACTATTTAGTAACATGGTCTTCTTTACAGAAGAACAACTAAACTGTAATTTACCTTGCAGAAAACAATCAGACCCATCTTTCATTTTATACTTCCTTTATTTATTTATTTTTTCTGAGACTGGTGTTGTGTTGCCCAGGCTAGAGGGCAGTTCCTCACTGTAGCTTCCAACCCTTGAGCTCAAACAATCCTCCTGCCTCAGCCTCCCTAGTAGCTGAGATATCAGGCACGTGCCACTGGGCCTAAAAACAAACAAACAAACAAATAAAAACAATATATATATGTGTGTGTGTGTATAAATATATATCCATATACATATATTCTTATTTTTGTGGATAAGGAGTTTTGGTATTACCAAGGCTGATCTCAAACTTCTGACCTCAACCTCCCAGAGTGCTAGGTTTGCAGGTGTGAGCCATTTTAACTTTAGTTTAACATCTAGACATACCTCATTCTTTGATATTTGTTAATTTCTGGTATTAAAAATTATAAACATGAATCTCTGGAGTGCCGGAGCAAGTGTGCATAAATTTAAACTTCAAGTAAGACTATATCTTATCCCTTTTTATTTTTCTCACTGGTTATAAAGATGAATTTCTTGGCATGGTTTATAAAATATTATGCCTCTCTTAGACGACAACTCTCTAAGAGTCATCTTCATAATTAATACTCTAACCATATTAGACTTTGCTTCCTTACCAAGCACATTCCATCTTACTCAGACATACTTTGACATTTTGTTCTGTCTTCCAGGAATGTGCTTTGGTTCCCTCTTTATGTGCTACATCAGTCAGAACAGGCTAGACAAGAGTAACAAACTCTTCATAATTTTTGGAGCTTAAAATCACCTGCCATGTGTCAAAATGACTTAACATGATATTTCTGTTCAGCAATGTAACTCAGCTTGTCAGAGACCTCATCTCTTTAAGGCTTGTAGGAGCACTGAGAAGACAAAAGTGAAAATAAAAAATTGTCTGCATGCACTTAAAGAATTTGTACACAAACCACATCTACTCATATACTTCATAGAGCTAAGTCACATGCCAGTACTTACCTAAATGGATAGGGAATTGCAATTCTTTCATCATTAGAAGTAGGAACAAAATACTGGTGAAGAATAATGCCTGTTGAACTTGCTGAATACAATTCATCATTTAGGTTCAATTTTCTCTCTTATTTGAATCAAGAGGCAATTGATGAGGTCTCCTACATGTGTGGGTAATTCTGTTATACACTATCTGACCTGATGCTTATCCTTTCCAGATACTGGGCAGACCTTATGTTGATTTTCCTGCATCAAGCTATCTGTTCTTTTTTATTTTTATTACAACACTAGTAAATGAAAGCCATTTCTTTATCCATCTTTCTTCTACATGTATTCCATTTGTTTACAAAAAAACAAACCTAAAAAGTAGGTTCTGATGATTAAATATTGCTTAAGAAAATAATAAACTCATTTTACATAGATTATCTAGATCTTTGTCATACATAAAATCAATCATTTTTATTACAACTATTCTAATTATTTTAAATATTTAGAATGCTTCTTTTGACGTGAACTATAATATTACTTAATTGGAATAACATTTTAACTAAAATGGTAAATGTTACATATCACTGCCTAATAAATGTTTACTTTAAACTGTTTTATTATTCTACCAATCCTTAAACGATAAAAACATACAATTCTTAATATTAAAATATTTCCTTAAGAAAATAGAGGAGAAAGTCATCACACATAATTTTGTGAAGTCAGAATAACACTTATATGTAGCTCTGACATTTGTATTAGGAGAAAATAAATTATAGGTTAATACTCCTAGTCAATATGGATGAAAAATTCCTAAATATTCTACCTAACCTGAGTAGTAATACCTAAAATGGGCAATACAACATAAAAATTGGACATATCTCAAAAATCAAAGTAGTTTCACAAGCTATTCTACTATAATGGTAATGTAAGCAAATTTAACATGATGCATGATTCCAGATGGAAATTAAAAAAAAAATAGAAAATGTATAATTCATTCTGTAACTAACAATAAACCCTGGATAATTAAATTTAAGCTTTCTGACTAATATCTGCAAAGCCATTGTCAAAATAAGAAAAAAATGTAAAATCTTTAAAGTAAAATCAACACTGATGAAAACAAATTATTTCAAACAGAAATTATTTTTAGTAAATGTTTACAAGAAAATCGTAAGATTTAAATAGGATGAAAATACATATTAGAACATGAAATCTTGAAAAAGAGGAAAAAATTGGAATGTTTCTCATCAATATGTTTTGTAAAAGTACTCTAATAAAATGCATTATTGACAAATAGATTAATGGATAAGTAAAATTAAAATATATGTGGTCTCACAGTCAAATGATTTTCAAGAAAGACCCCAAATGAAATGAAAATGGAAAAGCAGAAATTTAAAACAAATTTTTCTGAAACATACTTTCACACATTTTTATGGGTATAAGGAAATAAACTTTGGCCAAATAATACAACATACATACGTATATATAGGAATCTCAAAGTCTAAACATATAAGATAATTCAAAAAAATCATAATAAAATAGAACACTGCCTTTAAGGCCTTCTAGTAAAAACTGGTTTTTTTTGTTTGTTTTGTTCTTTGTTGGTTTTTTTTTTTCAAAACAGAAAAGGTAATATCCAATACACACAAAAAAAAATAAAATAAAAAAAGAAGATAAATTGGATATCATTGAATTATTTTTCTAAAAGCTCCATTTTGGTAATGAAATCAAGTCTCAGATTTGGAGGAAACTATATCTGCTATTCTATCTGTCTATCAGTCTACCTATCAATGTATTCATCTATCTAATCATCTCTCATCTATTCATATATCTATCTATGCTTGTGATGCAGGACAAGGCAGCACCATGACCTGCTGCCTTAGCCCTGCAGATATTGATGCTCCTGTGGATGGAGGATCCAGCGAGCTGGATCCGGGAGAGACACTAGCGCTTTGCTGTCTCCTCCACATGGACTTCTGACTGGTCAGTTTCATGGATGGCGCCTTGCTGTGTCCCCCAGGTGGACTTCTGACTGGTCAATTTACTGTGTGAGGCCTTGCTGTCTCCTCCACTTGCACTTCTGACTGGTGGATTTCCTGTCAGTTTCCAAGGCCTGAGAGTTCATTGGACAGCTGGCTGTAACTGACAGGACCCACGCCCTAGCAGAACAACTCCCCTGCCACTATATAAACCCCTGAGCAGAGAGCCTGAGGATAGACTCCGAAGAGAGAGCAGGAGAGCTTGTTTCCCTCCGAGTTCTCTCTGCCAAGGGGTTTGGTTTTTTTAGTTGTAGTAATTTTTGGTTTCTGTAAATAAATCCTGACTTACCACTGATCCTTGATTTATTCTTCAAATCCCTGAGACCAAGAACCTGAAATTCTGGTATCACTTGGACACATGCTTGCACGTACACATATGTTTGTGAATACATGTGCACACACAAAATGGCTCATAAGCACACAAGAAAATGTTCAAAATCATGAGTCATTAGTGAAATTTAATTAAAAGCACAATTATGTTGAAGTTTACCCAACAGAATTGATAACATTGGAAAAGGCCAAGGCTATCAAATATTGCTGAGCATATAAACTCACTAGAATTTTCAGTTATTTATAAATTAAACATACAGCTACCATATGTTCTCATAATTCCACATTTATTTATCCAAAAGAAATAGAAACATAGTTCTGAAAAATAGATTTATAAACGGTTGCTTCTTACAGACTTATTCAGAGTAACACCAAATTGGAAACAAAGCAAATATTCATAATAATCAAATGAGTAGACACATTAAAGTTTGTTATACCACTGAATAATATGAAGAATTTTGGATGACTGATGTTCATAATAATATGATTATATTACAGTAGAAGACTAGGAGACAGGGCTGAAACTGGAAGCAGTGGCTTGAATATTGGATATAAGTTTTAAAATAAACAACCCTCAAAAGCTATCTAGGCTGGGCTAATAACCACAGGTAAAAACATGTTTCTACTGGCATGTCAGCTATCTCTGTCACCTTACATGAACTTTGTCTAATTATATCATAGAAATTGTGGCTTAAATTTCTCTCTGCATTTGAAATCACTGAAAATCCGGAACAGCCATATGAAATATGATAATAGGAATTAACCCAATTCTAGGAAATTCTTAGTGAAAGTCTACCTTTAGCCTTGAATATTCTTGCCCTCAATTAGTGAGACTTCAATAGACCAAAAACCACTTCCTCCCAGGGTAGCCACTCTTTTCAAAGCTGCTTGCTCTCTCTGAGAGTATACTTTCATTCTCAATAAAAACGTTATCATTTGTTTGGCTTCCATAGTCCATATTGAAATGCTTCTCTCCAGATGATCACCAAGAACCTAGAAAAATCTCCAATTGGAGGCCATGAACAGATGAACCTCTGAAAATTAAATTGTATAAAATAAGGCAGATGTTTAAAGTACATAACATATGTTTATATTTAATTCATAAGAAGTTCTACAAAAGGAAAAACAGTGCATTTCATTGCATATATAGCATAATGAGAACTAGGAAACTCCCTAAGTTTTGTGTTTGTGTGTGTACATATGTGTGTATATAAACAATCCAATAGCTCACAAAGTCTTTACTTCGCCACCGTTTGATTGTTCTCATTCTTCAATTTTAAATGTATTCCTTGAAAGACATGATGAGGCTGGGTGTGGTGCCTCATGCCTGTAAACCTACCATTCTGGGAGGTCGAGGTGGGAAGAATGCTTGAGCTCAGGAGTTCGAGACCAGCCTGAGCAAGAGTGGGACTCATCTGAAAATAGAAAAATTAGCCTGTTGTTATGGTGGACACCTGTAGTCCCAGCTAATGGGGAGGCTGAAGCAGAAGGATTGCTTTAAGCCGGGAGTTTAAGGTTGTTTAAGCTTTGCTGATGCCACCGGCACTCTAGCTTGGACAACAGAGTGAGCCTGTAAATAAAAAAAAAAACATAATGAGGTAGCAGTAACTGTCAAGCCTGTATATAACTAGGTAATACTAATATATAATGAAATCCCACTTAACGTGGTGGTTTTCATTTCAAATCTATAATTAGAGTTTTGTCTTATTAATTACTTAGAAAGAAAATATAAATTTGACACATACGCACACAAATGAGTCACATACATAAAAAAAAAAAAAAACATGGTACTCAAAGCCCTCTAGGTAAATAGTAAAATCTTGGTACTGAAGAAGATTTTTTTCAAAGTATGGTGAAAATTAAAAACAAACCAAAATGAAATTCAGTTTTAATTAAGCCTCCCAATTTGAAAGTTAATGTCAATCTACAAAGAAGCAAACACTGTCACTCATAAATAAAAATGGTGAAATTATGTCCAAAGGCCACTGGAGAGGGAAAGACAAAATGATTTATTTGTTGTCATTACTCTAAAAGGAAACACGTCCATGCTGTTTGGGTCCTGCTTTTGTTCCAGAGTAAAATATAATTCACATTGTTGATGGAAAAAGACAATATGAAATTTGTGACAAATAATAAAATGATAGTCATTCTCCTTTTTTGAGAATAATACATGACTGAACATGATAATACCATTTCTTCAGCAAAACTTAAGAAAATACAAATTTTTCTGTACTGAGAAAAGAGTTCTCTCATTTCGACTCAAAACAAATAGAATATTGAATCTTAGTATGAAGCGGCTTTGAAAAGTAGAATGAGGATGACAGGATTTTAAATATCACCTGAAAACAAATTCTGACTTCCAGGAGAAGCACTTGCCACCCTAAACCGAGTAAGAATTCTCTTTCTTTGCTAGAACACAGTACTTTAAAATCTTTAATTCCTGGATATGTTAAATGTTTTAGGAGAAAAAAGATGAATTTTAGTTCTTCATTTTAATAACTCAGATTTTGGCTTGGCATCTGTAGCTCAGTGGTTAGGGTGCGGGCCGCATACAGTGGGGGTGGTGGGTTTGAACCCAGCCTGGGCCTGCTAACCAAAAATGACAACTACAAACAAAAAATAGCCAGGCATTGTGTGATGGGCACCTGTAGTCCCAGGTACTTGGGAGGCTAAGACAAGAGGATCACTTAAGCCCAAGAGTTTAAGGTTGCTGTGAGCTGTGACACCACAAAACACTAGCAAGGGCAACATAATAAAACTCTGCCTACTATTTCTTAAACTAATAGAGGTCATCTAAAGCAAATCCACAGCAAATATAGTATTAAACGGAGTTAAATTGAAATAATTTCCACTTAGATCAGGAACCAGGCAAGGTTGCCCATTGTCTCCATTGCTCTTTAACATTGTAATGGAAGTTTTAGCCATTGCAATTAGGGAATAAAAGGTGATCAAGGGTATCTACATAGGGTCAGAAGAGATCAAACTTTTGCTCTTCACAGATGATATGATTGTATATCTGGAAAACAGCAGAGATTCTACTACAAAACTTTTAGAAGTGATCAAGGAATACAGCAGCATCTCAGGCTACAAAATCAACACCAATAATTCTGTAGCCTTTATATATACCAACAATAGCCAAGCCAAAAAAACAGTCAAGGACTCTGTTCTTTTCTCAGTAGTGCCAAAGAAAATGAAATATTTGGGAGTTTACCTAACAAAGGATGTGAAAGATCTCTATAAAGATAACTATGAAACTTTAAGAAAAGAAATAGCTGAAGATTTTAACAAATGGAAAAACATACCATGCTCATGTCTGGGAAGACTCAACATTGTTAAAATGTCCATACTACCCAAAGCAATATATAATTTTAATGTAATCCCTATTAAAGCTCCACTGTCATACTTTAAAGATCTCAAAAAAACAATACTTCATTTTATATGGAATCAGAAATAACCTCGAATAGCCAAGACATTACTCAAAAATAAAAACAAAGCAGGAGGAATCATGCCACCAGACCTGAGACTGTACTATAAATTTATAGTAATCAAAACAGCATGGTCCTGGCACAAAATCAGAGAGGTAGATGTCTGGAACAGAATAGAGAACCAAGAGATGAATCCAGCTACTTACTGTTATTTGATCTTTGACAAGCCAATTAAAAACATTCAGTAGGATAGGCGGTGCCTATGGCTCAGTCAGTAAGGTGCCGGCCCCATATACCAAGGGTGGCAGGTTCAAACCTGGCCCCAGCCAAACTGCAACCAAAAATAACCAGGCGTTGTGGCGGGCGCTTGTATTCCCAGCTACTCGGGAGGCTGAGGCAAGAGAATCGCTTAAGCCCAGGAGTTGGAGGTTGCTGTGAGCTGTGTGAGGCCACGGCACTCTACCAAGAGCCATAAAGTGAGACTCTGTCTCTACAAAAAAAAAAAAAAAAAATTCAATAGGAAAAAGTCTCCCTATTTGACAAACGGTGCTGGTTGAACTCGCTGGAGACCTGTAGAAGACTGAATCTGGACCCACACCTTTCACCATTAACTAAGATAGACTCTCACTGGATAAAAGATTTAAACTTAAGACATGAAACTATAAAAATACTAGAAGAAAATGCAGGGAAAACTCTTGAAGGAATAGGCCTGGGTGAATATTTTATGAGGAGGACTCCCCAGGCAATTGAAGCGATATCAAAAATACACTACTGGGACCTGATCAAAGTAAAAAGCTTCTGCACAGCCAAGAACATAGTAAGTAAAGCAAGCAGAATGGGAGAAAATATTTGCAGGTTACACCTCTGATAAAGGTTTAATAACCAGAGTCCACAGAGAACACAAACGTATTAGCAAGAAAAGAACACGTGACCCCATGTCAGGGTGGGCAAGGGACTCGAAGAGAAACTTCTCTAAAGAAGACAGACGCACGATCTACAAACACGTGAAAAAAAGCTCATCATCCTTAATCATCAGAGAAATGCAAATCAAAACTACTTTGAGATATCACCTAACTCCAGTAAGATTAGCCCAGATAACAAAATCCCCAAACCAGAGATGTTGGCGTAGATGTGAAGAAAAGGGCACACTTCTACACTACTGGTGGGAATGCACACTAATACGTTCCTTTTGGAAGGATGTTTGGAGAATACTCAGAGATCTAAAAATAGACCTGCCATTCAATCCTATAATTCCTTTACTAGGTATATACTCAGAAGACCAAAAATCACAATATAACGAAGACATCTGTACCAGAATGTTTATTGCAGCCCAATTCATAATTGCTAAGTCACGGGAGAAGCTCAAGTGCCCATCGACCCACGAATGGATCAATAAATTGTGGTATATGTATACCATGGAATATTATGCAGCCTTAAAGAAGGATGGAGACTTTACCTCTTTCATGTTTATGTGGATGGAGCTGGAACATATTCTTCTTAGCAAAGTATCTCAAGAATGGAAGAAAAAATATCCAATGTACTCAGCCCTACTATGAAACTAATTTATAGCTTTCGTATGAAGGCTATAACCCAACTATAGCACAAGAATATGGGGAAAGGGCCAAGGGAGGCGAGGGGAGGGGAAGGTTGGGGTGGAGGGACGGTAATTGGTGGGGCCACACCTATGGTGCATCTTAGAATGGGTACAGGCGAAACTTACTAAATGCAGAATATAAATGTCTTCATACAATAACTAAGAAAATGCCATGAAGGCTATGTTAAACAGGCTGATGAAAATATTTCAGATTGTATATGAAACCAGCACATTGTACCCATTGACTGCACTAATGTACACAGTTATGATTTAATAAAAAAAAAATCTCTGCCAAAAAAAAAGTATTTTATGGTGTGAGACTTTTATATATGAGATTATTACTTAAAAATTCTGAGGAATTCAGATTTGTTATTTAATTGTTTATTTCAATAAAAAATCAACCTGTCTTCACCAAAAAGGGGTAACTATAGTAGTGACAAATACCAGACACAAAATTGCTTTCGTATCTTTCATTTTTATTTGTTTTTGTTTAATTTTGCTAAGTTTTAAGAATTTTTTTCAAGTGCATTACTGTGAGTGGATGCATTTAGAGGTTGCATGAAGTGCTAAGTCTCAACATCTCCACGATAATTTCTGTCTCAGAAGGAATTGATAGTTTGTTCTGGAAATTCTTCTAACTTCCAATTAAATAAACGTGGCTCTCTTTCACTGTGCGAGTTGAATAGGTAAAACTTAGGCCAAGGAAATTAATTATGCATTATAATGAGTTGAAATATTTATTCTGAAGTGCTGTTAAGAGTTCTTAGCTGTCTCACAGTCTACTGTAATCGTATCTAACACACTGACGCTGTGCGTTGTAGCTCCCATTATGTACCTAAAAAATAGATGACCATTTGATTGATACATAGAGGAATGATTTTTAAATGGCCTTAAGAATTGTACTAATTCACTCTACATGTCTTTCACTTCAAAAGTTAAATGATGTTTTCTTGAATCAGAAAGTTCTTTATTTTTGAAAATAATAAAGATTCTAAATGTGCAGTAACATCTCCGTCATTATAAGAACTTGTAAAAAATAAATGGACACAGTCTCTTCCGCTGGTGTAAGATGAATGAGTGTGTCAGTGAATGGATACAGTCCTGTCTGCTAGGGGCAAGGGGATGGACGCATTAATGAATGGATACAGCGACATTCAGGACATTGTCCAGGCCTAGGGAACTTACAGGAAATAGTCCAGGTCTAGGAAATGAGAGTGGTTTAGGAGTTGGCACAGGCAGTCTCAACTAACCAGGGACCCGCAGCGGAGCTCTTCCCCTCTGCCGCATTTGGTTCTCCAACTCTGCCTCCCTAGTCGGGCTGCGCCAACACCCTCGGTGGAGATGCAGAAGGCTGAGCAGGTCCTCCTGGGTGGCTGGCGCTGACCAAACCCTGGTGCACTCGGCCTCTACCAATAACATCCAGCTTGTAGTATTAACTTCTTTCTTAGTCCATTTTGTGCTCATGTACCAAAATACCTGAGTTTGGGTAATTTTCAAAAAAATTGGTGGGGCACGGTGATTCACGCCTGTAATCCTAGCACTCTGGGAAGCCCAGGCGTGGGGGATTGCCTGAGCTCAGGGGATGTAGACCAGGCTGAGCAACAGTGAGAACATTCTCTAAAATTTAGCCGGGCATTGTGGCAGGTGTCCGTAGTCCCAGCTACCTGGGAGGCTGAGGCAAGACAATAATTTGAGCCCCAGACTTTGAGGTTGCTGTGAGCTAGGACACCATAGCCCTCCACCGAGGGCAACAAAGTGAGACTATGTCTTAAAAATTAAAAAAAAAAAAAACGGGATGGTGCCTGTGGCTCAAGGAGTAGGGCACCGGTCCCATATGCTGGAGGTGGTGGGTTCTAAACCCAGCCCTGGCCAAAAAAACCACCAAAAAAAAAAAAAAAAAAATTAAAAAAACCCAAAAAATTTCAAAAAAGTATTTTCACAGTTCTAGAGGCTGGGAAGTTGTAAATCAAGACAATAGCGTCTGTAAGGACCTTTTTGCTGCATTCTCACGGGCACAAAAATGTAAAGTAAGTTGTATGTACAGTGGGAAAACAATAAAACATGTGGAATGGCGAGTGAAGATCAACCCCCTTTGTCAATCCCATTTTATGGTGACATTCATAGATTCATGAAAGCACAGTCTTCTTGACATTAACATCTCATCTCGACATTGTTGAATTAAACTTATGTGTCTAACATGTGAATTTTGGGTGACGCATCTAGACTACGGCAGTATACACCTGTGTATTTGTTGCAATAGATTACTTTTAAGAGTGTGAGTGAAAATTCTGCGTCCCAGATGTATTACTGGTTGCTTTTTGAACAAAATTTTAAAAAATGAAGAGTTCTACGAAGCTAAAAGATTTGTTTTAGTTAGTATATTACACTTGAGCATAGATGCAAGAAACATTGAACATATATGATATATTTCAAACTGTTTCAGACACTGTATAGTATAAAATTAAATATAAAGTAACATTAGCCCTCTTTATCAATAATATGTTTCTTAATATTAAATCTTCTATCAAATATGTAATTATACAAAGACTTAATTTTGCTGATATTTGCTATATATATATATCCTCTAATTCCTCTAATTCACATTTTGTGAATCCTTATTATAATACATGTTACTTCCAGATGTGGTGGTTCATGTCTATAATCCTATTACTCTGAGAAGCAAAGGTGAGAGGATCACTTGTGCTCAAGAGTTTAAGGCCAGCCTGAGCAAAAGCAAGACCCCATCTCTATTAAAAATAAACTAGCCAGGATTTGTGGTGAGCTCCTATATTCCCAGCTACTTATAGGGAAGGCTGAGGCAGGAGGATTGCTTGAACCCAGGAGATTGAGCTAGGTTGACACCCAGCACTCCAGCTTGGATAACAGAGTAGATGCTACAGGTAGATAAATAAATAAATAATAGCTATTCCTTATACACAGAGTTTTTCTTGATTTGTCTGGATTTCAGTAGCTTCAGTATGATGTGCCTAAATGTGATTTTCTTTTTAGCAATTCTTCCTGGGAATGTTTGAATTTTTATATACCGGGAGATTTTAATATCTATCCTCAGTTTTGAAAAACCTTTTAGCAAGTGTTTCTTCAAATAATTTTTATTTAAATGGTAAAATTTAGATAAAAATATCCTTCTTGTCACATATTTCTTATCTTTTCTTTCTGCACTATAATAACCATTCTCTGTTCTTTTATTTTAATAGCCCCAGTGCAATAATCTTGTTTTCTGCTGTGCATAGCCTGCCTTTAAAATTACATAAACTTCTATTTTAGTTTTTTTATTCTTAAATTACTATTTTACTCCTTATGTAGTCAAATTATTTAATGAATTATTTTCAAGAGAGAAGAAAATTAAATTTTCCTTGGAAAATGGTTAAATCATTTTTATTTCACTATCTCAATGACCTTTCACGTAGAGGGTCCAGTATCAAATCAAAGTGGATCCTATTGGCCTTCAGGTATTTTTACCCTGCTGGCTCTAGCAGGGGATGCTACCAAGCTCTTTTGTGCTGCATGTGGGATGTGAAAGGAGTAATGACACAAAAAACATATTTGAATAAAATTAATCTAACTATCCTGTTTCCCCGAAAATAAGACTGTCTTATATTAATTTTTGCTCCCAAAGATGCGCTAGGTCTTATTTTCAGGGGATGTTTTCTTTTTCCATGAAGAAGAATATGGTACACATTTATTGTTAAATGAAAATAAAGGCAATTTATTACCTGCATACGGTACGGTAATACGGTAGTTGTCAACACAAACCAGAATCCTACCTTCAGTCATCATGAGGGAGGCCGCGAGCATCAGGCAGTGTCACCAGAGACAGACCAGCACTCACCACCTTCGCAGCGTCCTGTCCTCTCTGATCCTCCTGTAGAATCTTCTACACGCATCTGCGAAAGTCTCCTCCTCTCTCCCACCTCGCGCTCACCGCTCACTCGGACCTCCGCTCCACTCAACACAGTAGTGACGTCAGGACTCCCCATAACGTCACTGGTTGCTAGACGCCAGTCAGGGCTGCCCTACCAACCAGTTTACAGTAAATTAATTTTCATTGTGAGACAGAGCCTGGGGAGCCTTACTTTCGGGGGGATGCCTTATATTTCACCCAGAAGGAAACCTGTAAGTAGGTCTTATTTTCAGAGGATGTTTTATTTTCGGGGAGACACAGTAGTAAATTCAGTGTGAGATTATTTGGGAAGTAACGAGGGAGGACGTGAGTTCCCTGTTATCTAGGTATACCAGTGTGCTGAATCAACAAGAAGACTGAAGAGCGCGCCATCTCCAAATCAATTCTCATATGAAGAGCACCTTCATATTCTGATAAATTAAAAGATCACAAAATTCAATAGTGAAGATTCAAGTTAAAGACTCTTTTAAAGAAAAAATATATTTTTACCTAGACAGCTGTATGTTCCAACAAGGTGCTACCCTCGTTACTAACAATGTATGAAACTATTTAGAGCAGAGAAACTTTTAGGGCTATCCGATAAAAACTCTAGGAACATTAGCAAAAACAAAACAATACCTTAAGAAACAAAGGGGTATATCTCAAATAATCAGTTTTATGGCTTCTTGTTTTTCTGTGCTTATCTGTGCAAATATGCTAGCATACAGAAATTGCTTAACTAAAGAAATGCAACAGAATCTTAAACTAATGGGTATGGCTGTGCAATGCTTTAACTGAATGATGTGGCACTTTCTGGACTATCCCACTTTATATGTAAATTTTTGTAACCCTTATAAATGGAAACTCTCATACACACTGTGCAACATCATAGTGCAGCACAAAAATTATATCAAAATGGTTTTTCTTGATGACATGCATCCATTAGAAGGAGCCCATAAAAACGTTATAAACTTATTTGGATCTGCTAGAAGATGATTTTTCCTGACAAGGTAATGTGCTGTGCTGTGAGAAGAAATGAAATAATACCGTTGAAATGGTTCTAGTGTCTTTTATGCCTAAAAATTCTCAAGAAAACAGTGTACTACCAAAAGCCTACCTAGTAAGCTAACCTTTTGAGATGTCTAAGTTTCATGCGATGATTTTTAGATGTTCTTTCTGGATTAATTGGAAGTATATTGGTGAAAATAGAATTCTATACATTTTGAATTTTAGTAATGCAACCATTGCTAAGAATTTTAGTGCTTCTAATAATAAACACTTTACCCTGGTGTATTCTATACTTTGCATAATAGTTTTGCAGAATTAATTTTGAATATATATGTGTTAATTTTCTATGGATATTATCTTCAAATTCCTATATTTGCATACAATTTTAAAACAGATATAAATATGCAAGTTCAATGTAGCACTTACGTATGCTATGGCCTTGAAGGCTTGATTAAACTCATACTGTCCTAATAAGTAATCAATAATTATTTATTTTACTTGTCATTTAGGCATAATACTCAAATCTAAGCAAAAACTTAATTAAAAATGAAGGGTGATAAAAATATTAACCACTCTCTGTAGAAAATAGCAGACATTTTCACAAAGTTAACATGCTTCCAATTCACTTCATGATCATAAACAAAATAAATAACATATATGCAGTGTCTACTAACATTATTACAACTTTTAATTCAAAATTATTTGGATTTAAACTGTTTACACAGTTGGAAAATAAATATAGCAGTGGCTTCAAATTTTGTAAATATTGAGCCTAATTAAAGTAAATACTGATTATATACATATGAAAATGGTGAGTATGCAAGCTCGTCTAAAATGACAATTAAATGCATTTCATAACTGGTGAGGTAGAGAGGACAATTAAATGTAGAAAAAACAATGGTTCATTCAGTAATGAACCATTGTAGTATGATGATGCAAAGTTGAAAGCCCATATTTATAACTAGTGGCTGGAATATAAGATAAATATAAAGTCAGAAGCATTGTGTTTAAACCTGCACATGTTCAGCACTTGTGCTTAAGACCAAAAAATAAAGCCAAGGTTCTAAAAATTTTATGCTAAGTGATAAGTGAACTACTAGTTAGAAATTAACAGCTAAAACCAATCTCTCTCTCTCTTTTTTTTTTTTTAAACACAGTCTTACTTTGTCACCCTCAGTAGAGTGCTGTAGCATCACAGCTCATAGCAACCTCCAGCTCTTGGGCTTAGGTGATTCTCTTGCCTCAGCTTCCCTAGTACCTGGGACTACAGGCGCCCGCCACAATGCCTGGCTATTTTTTCGTTGCAGTTTGGCCGGGGCTGGGTTTGAACCCACCATCCTCAGTATATGGGGCCGGCGCCTTATTCACTGAGCCACAGGTGCCGCCCCCCCAAATACCAGTCATTAATAAACTGTACAAATGTGTATCAGCCATAAAGCTAAAGAATTTCCAAGAAAAGTTACTATTTTATAAATCAATTGATGGCTAGTAAAATCCCAAAGCACATAGCAGGAAAAATAAAAGAGTAAATAGGGACGGCGCCTGTAGCTCAGTCGGTAGGGCGCCGGCCCCATATACCGAGGGTGGCGGGTTCAAACCCGGCCCCGGCTGAACTGCAACCAAAAAATAGCCGGGCGTTGTGGCGGGCGCCTGTGGTCCCAGCTGCTCGGGAGGCTGAGGCAAGAGAAACCCTTAAGCCCAGGAGTTGGAGGTTGCTGTGAGCCGTGTGACGCCACGGCACTCTACCGAGGGCCACATTGTGAGACTATGTCTCTACAAAAAAAAAAAAAGAGTAAATAGATGGAAAATAAAATAATATAAAAGAAGGGAAAGTAGTTTTCTCTTTCAATCTAGAGTTTTCTGTATACGAAAATATAATTTAAACCAAGTAACTGAAAGCATAACTCAATCAGCTATAAAGATAATTCCAAATACAAAATATAAACAAGAAAAAGTATTGCTACCATTCCTTGAGTCAGAGATAAAAAGTCTAATGTTTGAAATTTTGTACCCATTTTATATCAGTAATTTAAAATAGGTAAACGGATTTCACTTCAATATGCAAAACATTGAGATAAAAAAATGCCCAAATAACTAACTTAAAAATAAAATTCAGTTGGTAGCCATAGAGTGAGTATGTGAAATGATTGTAATTGTGGATAGAAATATATTTGAGGAAATCACAGAAAAACAAACAAACAATCCTGTATGCTTAAATACAAGTTTCAGCTAGCAATAACACAAGCAGACAAAAAGGATCATGGGGGCTGGACTAAATTTTTAAAGCCTTAAATTTATAAACCACAAAGGTGATCATCCTTTGACCTTTTCAGTGGGTGTGTTGGCTCAGAATCAATGGACATGGGTTGCACATGATGCAGTAAGACACTAGTGGTGGCAGCCAAGCCAGTGTCTGTATCATCCCTCCCCCAACTACAGGCAGTATGTCTCAGAGACAGTCTTCTTCCACTTGGGGGCAAGAGAAATGGCACATTTAGAGGACATTTTTTACTTAGCAAGTACCAAGTACACTCCTGAGTTCTGGCCTCAATTACTAAATGGCATTTCTAGGATCTACCCTGGGCCAGATGGAAACATGTTACCCTAAGAAAAAAACCCAGGGAGGATTCCCCATCATCTTACTAAGGTCCTCTCGGGCTTTAAATAAACATCAGATGTAGCCAGGCAACTGTAACCATAGTCTTTGGATTTCAGATGTGACCTAGCACTAGCGGCCATGAGGGAGTACCCAAGTTATTTGTCTCCTAACTTCAACATCTTAGCAGACAGCATGAGGGAAAGAGTGAGACCTGGCCTGATAGTTCAGAGAATTCTCCTTTATATACCCAAGGCCACCAAGGTGGGGCCCCCAGGAGCTGGTAAAAGTCACAGCATCACTGGGCTTGGGGTATCACTATTGCTGGTACGGATGCAGTGACTGAAGACTTAGATCATAACATTTAATCAATTTTGAATGTCTGGAAAACTTTTTTAAAGAAGGATGGGTTTAAACAAGCTGAGACTGTGAAGATTAAAATAAATACTTACCTCTATAAATATTCACAAGTACCAAGAATATCCAAGAAAATGTGACTTAGCCAAATGACCTAAATAAGGTACCAGTGACCAATTCTTTAGTGATGGTGATGTGTAACCTTTCAGACAAGAAATTCATAATAGCTCTCCTGAAGAAGCTCAATGAACTTAAGACAACTTGGAGAAGGAATTCAGAAGAGTATCAGAGAAAGTTAATGAAAGAAAGGAGAGGAGAGGAGAGGAGAGGAAACGAAAGGAAGAATTTTAAAAAATCAAGCAGAAATTCTAGAGCTGAATAATTCAAATGACAAACTGAGGAATGCATCTGAGTCTCTCAGTAGGAGATCTGACCAAGGAGAAGAAAGAATTGCTGAGCTTAAAGACAGGGTATCTGAAAATACATAGAGGAGGAAAACAAAAAAGAAAGTAAAGTAAAGAAAAAAAAGGACAACTACAAGATCTAGAAAATAGCCTCATAGTAGCAAATCTAAGCATCATTGGCTTTAAAGGGAATGTAGAGAAAGAGATTGAGGTAAGAAAAAAATATATATATATATATGTATTTTCACATATTATTTCTTTGAATGTATGTATTTCAATGAAATAACAGCAAAGACTTTTATAAACCTAGAAAAAGATGTTACTATTCAGGTACAAGAAAGTCATAGAATACCAACCAGATTTAACTCAAAGAAGCCTGCATCAATGCATTTAGTAATCAAGCTCCCCAAAGTAACAGATAAAGAAAAGACCCTAAAGGAAGCAAGAACTTTTTTAAAAAATTACCTATGAAGGAGCTCCAATATGTCTGGGAGCAAAATTCATAGTGGGGACCTTACAGACCAGGAAAAAGTGCCATGTTATATTCAGAATTCTGAAGGAAAAAATATTAATCCTAGAATATTATATCCTGCCAAATATCCATCAAATATGAAGGAGGCGTATACTTTCCCAAACAAATAAAAGGAGGAATTTCACAACACCAGATCTGTCCTATAACAAATGTCACAAGGAGTTTTTCAGTATGAAAGAAAAGGTTATTAAAGAAGAATAATAAATTACCTGAAAGTATACAATTCACTGATACCAATAAACATACAAATATAGACTACTCTGTTGCTGTTATTGTGGTGTATAAATTATTTATATCTTGAGTAGGAAGACTAAAAGGCAAACCTACTAAAAGTAACTGCAACAGCTTTCTGAAAGGCAGATTGTATAAAAAGAAATAGCAAAACGTTAAAAAATAGGGTAGAGATGAAGGGAAAGGGTTATATTTTGCCTTGTTTATTTGTTTGCTAGCTTGTGAGCAGAGTTGTCACTTGATTGAAATAATTGGTTATAAAACGTTTTTTGCAATTTTCATGGTAACATCAAATCGGAAAATCTACAACTGATGCCCAAAAAATAAAAAGCAAGAAATTCAAACACACTACCAGAGAAAATCACTTTTAGCAAATTAAAACATAAAAAAGAAAGAGAGGACAGAAAGCATCTGGAAACCTAAGAATAATATGGCAGTAGTGAATCTTTACATATCAATCACTTTGAATTCAAATAAACTAAACTCTCCAATCTAAAGACATACAGTGCTAAATGTAATTTTTAAAAAAGCCAACATCATATTCTGTGCAAATTTACCTATACAGACACAGATACACTGAAAACAAAGAAATGGAAAAAGATATGCCATGTAAATGTAAACCAAAAAAACGGAAGTAGGGATAATTCTGTCTAGTAAAATAGATTTCAAGACAATGGCTGCAAAGAGAAGAAAAAGCAAAACAAAACACTAACAACAAAAAAGACAATGAAATTACATCCTTAAGTAATGATAAAGGAGTCAATTCAGCAAAAGGATACAATAAATATACATGCACCAAACACTGGAGCAAATATATAAAAATAAATACTATTAGAGCCTAAAGGGAGAGACAGATTCTAATGCATTAATCACTGGAGATCTCACCACTCTATATTCATCATTGAACAGATCATTCAGAGAGAAAATAAACAAAGAAACATTGGACTCAATCTGCACTATAGACCAAATGGACTATTTGAAGTTTGATTCATACAATAGCTGCAGAACATGGATTTTTCTTCTCAGCTTGTGGATCATTCTAAAGGATAGATAATATATTAAGTCATAAAACGAGTCTTAAAAATAAAAAAATAGAAATTGTATCAAATATTTTCTCTAGCCATATGAACTAAAACTATAAATTAACCACAAAAGGAATATAGAAAAATGCACAAATATGTGGAAATTAAACAGTATGCTTTTGAATAACCAGTGGGTCAATGAAGAGATTAAGAAATAAAAACTTTCTTTAAAAAAATGGAAGTAAAAACACTATATATTAAAACCTCTGCGATACAGTAAAAGCAGCCATAACAGGAAAGTTTATAGCAATAAATGCCAATGTTAAAAAGACAGAAAAGCTTCAAGTCAACAACCTAACAATGACTCTCAAAGAACTAGAACTCAAGAGCAAACCAAAGTAAAGACTAAGGAATTTAGATGTAATAATCCCCAAGAAAATACTGCCAAATCAAATTCTACATTAAAGATTATCCGTTGTGATCAAGCAGGATTCATCCCAGGGAAGCAACAATGATTTTACATATGAAAATCAATCAGTAAGACACATCATATCAACAGAATGGAGGACAAGAAACAAAGGATTATTTAAATCGATACTGAAGTGGCATTTGATAAAATTCAACATCCTTTCATGATAAAAAAATCTCAAATAATTTGGTATGGAAGGAATTTATCTCAACACAATAAAAGCCATGTATGACAAAGCCATAGCTAGTATAGTACCAATTTGGGGAAAACCTGAAGCCTTTCCTCAGAGATCTACAGCAAGACAAGGATGCCTGTTTCCACCGTGGTTAATCAGCATAGTACTACTGGAAATTCTAGCTAGAGCAAACAGACAAGGGAAAAAAATACAGGGCATCTAAATTAGAGAGGAAGAAGTCAAATTATCCTTGTAGAATAATCTTCTATTTAGAGAATTTTATATTTAGAGAAAACTAAAACCCCACAAAAATACTGTTAAAACTGATAAATGATTTCAGTAAATGTACAAGATACAAAATTTAATGGCATTCCTATAGGCCAACAGTAAGCTTTCTGAAAAAGTAATCAAGAAAATAATCACATACATAAAAAATTGATGAAACAAAGATATGAAAGATCTCTATAATGAAAACTTTAAAAAAATTGATAATAGAAATTGAAGAGGACACACACAAAAAAGGGAATGGTAAAATGTCCAGACTACACAAAGCAATACACAGATTCAATGCAATCTCCATCGGAATACCAAGGAAATTCTTTACAGAATTAGAAAAACTAATCCTAAAATTGATATCAAACTAAAAAGACCCAGAATAGCCAAAGCAATCCTGACCCAAAATAACAATGCTGGAGTTATCACATTACCTGACTTCAAGTAATACTACAGAGGTGTGGTAATCAAAATAGCCTGCTACTGACACAGGACAAGTGGCATCCCAAGCAACTGCTGGGGAGACACCAACCTCAGGTTTCCCTCCCCCTGCCCTTAAGGCTGAACAGGAAACCCCCATTTTCTAGGCCTCATCAATTTTATGTAAATTTCCTAGGCCTGGGAGTGAAAAGGATTGTAGCCATTCATTTAAGACCCAGACACACTGTTCCTAACACGCTAAATGTAACTACTGAGCCCCACTAAATGTAACTACTGAGGGCCCCATGTGACTGTATATACCGCTAGACAAAGAGCCCAGAGAGACAGACAGAGAGAGAGAGAGCTTTTGTCTTCCAAATTGTTTTTTTTTTTTTTTTCCTGCCGGGAGCTCTGGTGTTTCTGTATTCTTGTCTGTAAATAAATCCTGTCTTATCACTGATATGTGGTCCATGAATTTATTCTTCAAATCACGGACACCAAGAACCTACTAAAGATGAAATTCCAGTGTCAGAACTAGCATAAAAACAAACACATAGAGCAATGGAACAGAATAGAGATCTCAGGAATAAATCCACCCATCTACAGCAAACTTAACTTTGACAGAGTTGTCAGAAATATACCTCAGAGAAAGGTCAGTCTCTTAAAGCCCTTCCATAAACAAAATCCCATCTGATAAGAGATTAATAGCTAGAATATATAAGGAGCTACAGCAACTCAATAGGAAAAACATCAAATAAGCCAATTAAAATCGGCAAAGAATCTGAATAAACATTTCTCAGAAGAGATGTATGTGTACAAATGGGCAAATATATGAAAAGATGTTCAACATCATCAGTCATCAGGAATGTAGGTAAATCAAAACTACCCTGAGGTATCATTTCAACCCATTTGGTAAAATGGTTCTTACCAAAAAAGACAGGCAATAATGAATGTGTGCGAGGGTATAGGCAGAAGGAAACACCGGTACATTGTTAGTGAGAATGGAAATTAGTGCAACCACAATGGAAAACAATATGAAGATTCCTAGAAAAATTAAAATTAGAATTACAGTATGACCCAGTAATCACACTGTTTATACATCCAGAGAAGGGTATGGGGTATTGGGTATTTTGAAAGATAAATGCACTCCCGTATTTTTTGCAGCACTACCCACAATATCCAAGATTTGGAATCAACCAATATGTCTATTAATGAATGAATGGATTAAAAAAACTGTGCTTGATATACACTATGAAATACTATATAGCCATAAAAAATGAAATCCTCCCATTTGCAATGACATAGATGAACCTGGAGAAAATTATGTTACATGAAATAAGCCAAGTACCCAAAGACAAATCTCACATGTTCTCACTCATATGTGGGAGCTAAATATTAAAAACAATCGATCTTACCAACACATAGAGTAAAAGGATGGTTATCGTAGAGCGGGTAATAGGGGCAGTGGAGTGGGGATGGCTAATGGGTGCAACAATGTAGTTAGATAATTAGAAAGAACAATATTTGATAGCACAACAAAGTGATTATACTCAATAAGAAGTTAGGATGTACTTTAAAGAACCTAAAAGATTAGAATTAGAATGTCCCTAACACAAAGAAATGATAAAAGCTTGAAGCGATGGATAACCCAAATACTCCGATTTGATTAACTTACATGGTATGCCGATATCAAAACATAACATGTACCTGATAAAGATATACAACTATTATATTTGCCATAGTAATTATAAATAAATAAAAAATAATTAAAAATAATAAGATATAAATAAAAGTATGTATGTTAATAAACACAATTATGTGAACAGATTAAACTAGTCAAATAAATTCAATGCACCCTGCAAAGCTAGTCTGTTTACATACTGTCTCTCTCAGCTATAATTCTATTGCTATTTTATTATGGCAAACATGACTCAATGAAGTTCTTTCTCCTCCCTGAATATTGTATTTATGTTATTCTAACAAAATATGTTAGTCTCTTTTCCTCAAATTAAAGCTCCTATTTAAAGAAATGCAGCTTGATGAAGTAGCCTGACATTTGTAACCAGAGACTCTCTGCTTGTCCCCTGTACTTTGACTCATTGACTGAAATTGTCAGCCCCATTTTGGTGCTTTTAGAAATTATTATACAAATATGTCCAGTGTCATCAAAATTGTATTGCTTTAAATTCATAGGTCTTGTTCTTTTTTGCTTTGGGTATATTCTTGAAAATAATATTATGCAGAGACAACTTCACTCAGCATTCATAAAACTGGGCAGGTTTGAATAGTCTTAGGAACTAAGTATTTAATACATTAATATTGCAAAATTTAAAAATTAGTTCTTTATTGGTTTTATGAGAGCAATAAAAATCTGAATGCCTTTAATGTCTTCCCCAAATAATTAAGGTAATGTATAAAAGAAGGCCAGCATGTGTAAATAGATATTTAATTCATATGTATTTGTGGTTGGTTGATAAGAAGAAAATAAAATTGTTTCAGATTTTTTCATTTTCAGTTTAACTAGTGCAATGTTATATGTTCAACAGCCTTCCTATTTTGACCATTTTCTGGATAGTATTGTTTCTTCATAGTGTTGCATAATTAACATTGTTTAACTTGATTTTCTTTTACATCATTGTCTTCATACATTCTATTCTCTTTTCTCTACCTGGAAAAGAACCATACTTTAATATAAAAGCAAAATCTCTATGTTTTTTCAGGTGCTGGCTTAAGTATGACATCCTTTTAAATATTTCAGATGCCTCGTAGAAAGATTTTGAAAGGGATTGATATATTTTTATTACCTGGGTACTCCAAAAGCTACTTATTCCTCATTTTCCAAGTGTCCATTATTATAGCTTTTGATAAATGTAGTCAGAAGAGGAATGCATTATAACAAGTTTTTTGATCATTATAATAAATATGGAAAATGCACCATGTAATAGCCATTCACTATTGTCAGTCATCGAGATATTTTGTGTATGGAATACACATTATTAAAAAAGTAATAAATACATATTATTAAAAAATAATAATACATATTATTAAAAAATAATATGGAAAATTAAAATATTAAAAAATAATATGTATTCCATATGATCTACAAAATAAAACTTATTGCTTATTATGGTGAGTAAAACTTTAAAAGATTTGTGATGAACTGTGTGGAGGACAATGCTATTTTTAACAAGAAGAAAGGAAGAAATCCTGTGCAAACTAAAGGGCCTCACTGAAGATAACAGGACGTGAGATCATCTATGGGAAGGTTTACTATCCAGATGATGTAGTGTTTACACAGCCCACATCACTGAAGTTGCTTCAGGCACTGAACACTCTTGCTCATTTCCTACTAATGTAGCTTCAGTGCCTTTAAATGAAGTATAAAGTTATTTTCTTTCTTTAATAGAGGCAGTCACTAAATGAGAACATGCCACTAAAGACAGTTTCCACACTCTACCTCCTGGGGCAGTCATGATGGAAAGCCTAGAACCACTATCATTAACTCTTTACCCAAAGCCCACTTTTAGTGCCATATTCAGTAAGAATTGTCATTTTACTGTCCACTTTGCCCCTATGCATCCCTGTATGACTTCTTGCTGCCTTTGTAATAAAATTTCTGTTCCCCTAAATTAGCTTGACATGAACTGACCTCAACTCTTCCAACTCATCTCGAGCTTTTCTCCACATTGCTTACCAAAATTCAACCCAACTTGCTCAATTTTAGTTCTTGAAGGCTGATACACCCCTCAAGAAATTTATATTTTGTTATCACTGCTTAAATTATCTTGTTAGGTCTAATTTGTCTATCACATATCATATTAGAATTAAATGTCTCTTGACATTTACTGGGAGAGAAAGTCCCACTTTAATTCATTTGTAGAGAGGTCTCACTAGACTAGATTAAATTTCCTATTAGGTGCTTTTGTACCATAATTTAAATTGTTAGTTTTTAGATATATTTTTTTCTTTTATGAGCCATGATATTTTTGACCATATATCTAATTTTTTGACCATATATCTAATTTTTTTTATCCAGTATATCCTCAGTCACTTAAACAGTACGTAATGCATTTTTGTTGAATAATTTTTTATGAAATGGGGTAATGATTTTTCCTTCTTTAATTGTTATGAGATTAAGTGACAAAATGTTATAAAAGTCAGTTAATAATTTGACACTTCATATATGATCATGACCTCTTATAATTTAAATCTCCCCAAAACCTATCACATCATTCAATCATTTTCTGCAGATTAAAACACATATGTATCTTACAGAGTTTTGAAATCATCTCAAGGTCATAAAACTAGCACATTTCCATTTTGCTCCAAAGTATGTGATTTTTCTGCTATTATAATCCATAGAATTTTATCCACTCTTTCTTTTCATAAATTAGTTGTGAGTTTTGAATCACATCATTCTACTTACTAGATTTATATTTCAATACAATGACACTGCATCAATCCTCTTTATTTCTCAATAAATAGCATAGCTGCTATTTGCATGCTGGATTAATGAGTTCATAAATGTCAATAATGTAACCCTTGCCACTATGAATAAATTTTTTTTTAGTTTAATAGGAAAATGAAGAAAAACAATGGAACATTTCTCTACATGCACTCCTTGTAACAATGGCCCCAGACATTTTTCAATAATAGTTGAATATTTATAAGAATTTTACTTTACTTAAACTTTGTATAAATTGTATAAAGGTATTTTTAACATGTTAGCCTATTATAGATTGTAGATTACCAGGTATTTCACTACAAGATTCAGTTTGCGCTACATTGGAAACAAGATGCCAAATTAATGAGTCACACGTTTCTTTAATTGGAATCATACAGTATATGTAAAACCAAAATATTGTTTGACTCATATCTGTCTCACAGTTTTTGTTTTGCTTATTCTTTGTAGCTGATAAAGTTGGATAGAAAATTTCTTGACTCTTTATGAAGAATTTATAAACAAATACACAAATGTCTATCTGGTGTGTGCCACACCTTCTGGAGGCAAGACATGATTGCAAAAGGAACTTTACCTAACAATTGCAAACAGTGTAACCTGGCTGGTTGTACCCTCAATGAATCCCCAGCAATTAAAAAAAAAAAAAAGTAGAAAAGGCAAGTTTTTGAAAAAAAGCTTTAGAATTTAATTAAATATAGTTGACATTTAAAATAATTTTAATCTATAATTTGATTAAATAAAATTCAATACAAAATTTAAAAAAAACTACTTAGCTTTTAACTACATTTACAAAAAATTCAAAATTCCTTAAAGATTAAAGACTGAAAACTCATTTTCATGTTAAATATTACACCTACATAGTTATCTTTATCTATTGGTACCTGGATGCTTTATTTTACCTCTTTATTGAGTGAATGCATGCCTCAAAAAATAAGGAAACATATAAGATAAAGAAACATATTTTGAAAAAAATAGAATGATTCATATAAATGACTGGGTAATGCAGAGGAAAGAATCTTACATGTGAAAGTAACAGCCACAGCCATAAATTAGATCCACAGTCCCTGAGAAAGCATTTGCAACTTTTTTTTGCCTCAGTATGCACTTTTATATGATAAGGATGGTTATTAGTTTTTTTATAAAGTCTGTGATGATTAATGTTCTGATGTAGAAATAAATGTGTTTAACACGTGAATGTAAGCACGCATTCTACAGTCACCTTGCCTGATAGGAAGTCTCAATACCTTCAAAATAGTATATATTCAAATGCATAGGAAGTCTCAATACCTTCAAAATAGTATCTATTCAAATGTAATTAGAGACATTAACTATTGAAATTCTGCTTTCAGCCCAGAGATTTGATGTTGAGAGCTGAAAAGAGCATCTATTCAGCTTTACAGTCTCCTGCAGATTTACGACTTGTCTTGGAAGCCTTTGAAAACTTAAATTACATGATAAAAAAACTAAGCTTTCAAAAATAAACTGTACTGGAAGGTGATTGCCACATAAACAGGATGCCATGTAGTCCTGGATATTAAACCAGGAATGGTAATGAATTTCTAAGGGCCATCTAAGCCTAGTGTTCAAGAAGCTTCAGGAGACAACAAACGAATGCAGGTTCCCTCATGCAGGGTTTCTATGAAGGAAGCCCTGAGTACTTAGTGGTCCCTTAGCTTGACTAAACTTTAGACACCTTTCTTCTTAACTATAGGTCACTGACCTCCCTTCTCTTACAAAATATAAATTCTGTCTCTGTTCCATTGGGGAGTAAATCTTTAACCCAGGGATGTCTTTCTCAATTTCTTTTTGAATTTAATGGGACCCATCAATTTCAAAAATCATGAAGAAAAACTGGACTAATGTTTCCCACACTCTGTGGGTGGGTAGGTGCCTAATTGTGATAGCAGACACAGATTACCTCTTCTCATTAACCAGCTTCCCTTTCAAAGTCTTCCAATACTTTTCTTTTCTTTTTTTTTTTTTTTTTTGTGGTTTTTTTTTGGCCGGGGCTGGGTTTGAACCCGCCACCTCCGGCATATGGGACCGGCGCCCTACTCGTTGAGCCATAGGCGCCGCCCTCTTCCAATACTTTTCATTGGGTCATCCCAGCATTTAAAAACTTCTTGACTTTTGTTTCACAAATCTATACTAGAGGACATTTTGCTAAGTGAAAATATAAGCCAGACCGTACGCGCACGTGCGTGCGCACACACGCGCACACACACACACACACATATCTCATTATCTCACTTATGTGTGTTTTTTCTCTGTAGTAGCCTTTCTACTATCTACGCGTATCCCCAAAACATCATGTGGTATATGTTAAGTATCCATAATAAAATTTAAAAATCAAAAAGAAAGCAATCATCACCATTCTGTTCTTAGTTTCTGAAAATTAAACTTAATACGATATTTTGTTTAAATAAAATGTATACTTCTGATTTTTCCTCCACCTAAGCCTCTACCTTAGATAATTTGTTTCAAAAACATGAAGAGGATAACCAACTTTTCCAGTGATATAGTTGTATTTTTTTTACCCTTAATAACCAGAGTTGTTTTTGAGCTGTTTATTCTGACATTCTTCAAAAACATTATTTTAATTTGTTAGGAAAAAGGAAATAGAACCCATATTTCAAATATATTTTTGACTTTTAGGGTAAAATGTACTTACCCTCATAATTATTTTCAAACCTTAAAACTGGATTTATAGTCTATCCCATTAATACATTTAGAGTTTTTGGTGATATTCTTGCCCATGAACTGAATGATTTCATCTTAACTATGCGCCGTTAATTTCATTGCGGTGATTAATAAACACTGTCACTGTGCATTTATGAACTTGCTATTTTCAGGGTTGCATTTATTGCTTGACTTTTTTCAAAGTGCCATTTCGTAGGACCAGTTTAACAAACGTTAAATTTCAAAGACAGATAATAGATAATTACAAACGTTTAAATGATGGATGTTAATTTGATCCTAATAAAACGTCCAGTAAATTAAGGTCATGTCTACAGGAGACAGTCATTCTAAAGTAAATTTTATTGTTAGATGATTAATATGTCTCAGCTCTTACATCCTACCCACACAGTTTTCTGCCCAGAATTTAATATGGTTTCTAAATATGGGTTAGAAATAACTAAATAGTTCTCATTACTGATGAACAAAGACTTAAAGCAAGCCATTGAAAAAATGTTCTAATAGAATTAAAGTTTTAAAAATATATTAAAATAATATCTAAGAAATTTGATAACTTCACAATAACACACATGGGTAAATTTTTTTTCTTCTTTTGATCAATAAGAAAATTTTGGCATGAAGAAGTCTCTCAGTCTGGCCAAACTAATAAATTAAGTCTGGTAACCAGCTCCAAATATTTGAAAAACTGGAAAATTATACTACTAAAAAGGTTGATCAGTTATGTATGATTATAAAGGTACTTACATGTGATTAAAGGGATATTTAGCAAAGTGTCTCAATAATTGTGTTTAAAATGAATCATATACAACCTATATGTAATTAATAATTTGCATCTGCCTTATGTTAACCATTCTATTTACGAGCCTTAAATGAAGCCAACAGAACTCCAAACAAATATGATATTTGCTCTAGGACTAGAGCCTGAATTCTTTTTAACTAAGGAAAAAACACAAATATTTTCTTTCTTTTTTTTCCGTTATTAAATAGGATTTATTGGACAGAAAGAAACGCAGAAGCACAAATAATTTCAAATATTTAAAAAGAAGTACCTTTCGTTTATATGACAAGACGTCATTATTTTAATATGTAAGCTGTGTTATCTCAATTCATATACGACTACATATTTTTCACTATCAAGAATAAGAAACAAAAATTAAAAAGAGGAAAAAGTAACAGCAAAAACAAATTCTACTCTGTGATGACTTATGAATATACTCATAAAAATACAATATCGTTTCTGAATAATTCAAACAATAAATATTAGAAACATTTTATTTGATTCTCTGGTCATTTTTAATAATGATATTTAAAAAACAAAAGTACAGACTTTTAAACTTAGTAGTTCATTTGGATAACTTTTCTCAAGAACACAAAATGAAATAATTATTTATAATCTCCCAAATATTATGAAGTTAGAATACTCAGGTATATTTTGTGCAAACAATTATTCTGTGATTGCATATTTATGCACACGTATATTTTAACATGGGAAATACGTTTTTTTAAAATCACTGTGAGAAAATAAACTCCAAAAAGAAAACATCATTTCATAAGTATATTTTATTTTGTGTATTACATTTTTCTGAAGTATACAGTTTAATCAAACTGGTTATTTAATATAATTATGGGTTTTTTTATGGTTAAAAAAAGACCTCTAGAAAGCTAAAGAACTACTGTCAGAATATAAACTTTCAGAAAATTCCTGGAAAACATACATAAATGAATTTTTTTTAGAATAAAAGATCAACACAGTTAATCCATTAATTGAGGTTGAACTTAGAATAAAAATGCATAATGTAAATACAGTTTATTTATTCTATTTCACCCATCCAACAATGTAATAAACCTATATTATATTCACAATTGTGACATGGAATGCCATAATTGACACTTTCAATATTTTCAAAGGCATTATTATGAAAGTTAGTAAGTGTTATCCGATAATATAGCTGTGCTCCTGGTGTAAAGGACAATTCCTGAGATTTGGCTGCACTGTTTCTTTCTCTGAATTCTGATCTCTATTTTCTTTACATATGTGTTTCTATTCAGTTCAAGGATTGTGAGAAATGTTTTCACTGAGCTACATGATCATAGTTTTAGTTTAATTCTAATGTGTTCTATGTTTACCTGAAAAAGTGTCCAAAGTAGTTGGTTTCTTTAAATCAAATGAATTCTTGATATTCACAAGAGACATATTCCCCATGGCATATTTATATTAAACCATTCACTAAATTTTTAAATATACCCTGTTTTCCCCGAAAATAAGACATCCTCTGAAAATAAGACCTACTTACGGGGAAGATAAGACGTCCCCTGAAAATAAGATCTACCGCGTCTTTGGGAGCACACCTTAAAATAAGACACTGTCTTATTTTCGGGGAAACAGGGTACTATTTCAATATTCATTATATATAGTCATATTAATGTGTTATGAAATAAAAATATAAAATTATAAAATAATAATGTACTTTGGCTCAGCGCCCGTAGCACAGTGGTTACGGCTCCAGCCACATACACCGAGGCTGGCTGGTTCAAACCCAGCCTGGGCCGGCTAGAACAATGATGGCAACTGCAACAAAAAATAGCTGGATGGGCGGCACCTGTGGCTCAGTGAGTAGGGCTCCGGTCCTATACACTGTGGGTTGCAGGTTTGAACCTGGTTCCGGCCAAACTGCAACAATAACAACAACAACAAAAATAGCCAGGTGTTGTGATGGGTGCCTGTAGAATCAGCTACTGGGGAGGTTGAGGCAAGAGAATCATTTAAGCCCAAGACGTTGAGGTTGCTGTGAACTGTGACGCCACAACACTCTATCGAAGGTGACATAGTGACACTCTGTCTTAAAAAATAAAAAATTCACTTTGGCCATGAAAAAGGGTTACAAAATGAGAATATTGATTCATCACTAAATAACAAGTAATAAAGACATTTTTAGTTTATATTTTATTTAAATATTTCATAACTTTCTTGTCCATACAGTGAAGTGTACCTGACAAATTTATGTATGTATGTCCTTTATGCAAATGTATCTGTATAAAGGACAGATACATTTTATACATTAATTAAATGACTAGGTTTCAGTTTGATTTATTTGATAAACCTCAGTGATTTCACCAAAGCATTGCCTGAGTACTTCCTCTAACATCGTCATAGGAATAAGCCACAAATAGGGAATATTTAATCACAGAGAATACTGTCACATTGACTAGTCATGTCCTTAAACTTAGTACATATTTGGTTTAGAGAAATATCCTTGGGGGTCTTCTCAGTAGCATCAAGAAAAAAAATATTAAAAACTGGAGACTTGAGAGTGTTTGCTATGCTCATCAAACTTTGTTACCAGACTAGTTGTGTCACACATTAAAAAAAATAATCCCTGATGAAGGTTTATAGATGTTGCAAGTTTTTAGTTTTCTTTATAAACGTCTTTAGCGAGTAAAACAATGCAATTTGAATACAGTGAGATAACTCTTTTGTCATACCCTCAATGTAAATCAAGGGGATACTTGCTCTGGTTGTTTTTCAGATATTGTCCAAAAAAAAATAATGACTAGGGTTTTGGGAAGAGGACACATGGAGAACACACTAATTATACCTCTGATTTTACAGAGATACTATAACCAAACAGTAGAAGCCAATTTCAATTTATTTAGGAAAAGTGGAAGTTTCAAGGAGGCCAATTGGTAGCTTCTAGAATCTCTCTGATGAATGGAGTATTGGACTTTGGCCAAAAAAAAAAAAAAAAAGTCATATTGGCCTAGCTGAGACCTAGGCTTTGAAAAGTTGTACTAAGGACATTGCTGTTGGCAAAATCATCATAAAGATCGTGCTTTAGTTTATTGCACTTCACAGACACTGTTTGTTTTTGTTTTTTGCCTTTTTTTTTACAAACCCACGCTTTGTGATATCCTTGCCGAGGCCTCCGTGTGCCTCTCCTTTCCCATGCACTAATAGAGTTTTGTACTTTTCCATGTGTTTTCGCCTCTGCTGGCATCTCCTTGTAAGTGGTGATACCCCGTGGTAACCAGCATCTGTCAGCTGATAGCCTCTAAGTAGGAAGATATAAATTATGTTATGCAGTTGAAAATGCACTGGACTATTTTTGGATGCTGTAAGTATAATGATGAGGTTAAGAGAAGTATAATGACAACTTTTCTGTTTGTCATTTGAGTCTTTTTTGTGATTTTTCAAAGGTTCATAAGAATAGGCAGGGTTTTGTTCATCGTCTTCTGTGTATAGCGAAGCCTGCAGCTTCACTGGGGAGTGAGAGATACAGCTGGGGTTGTCAGGCACCTTAACTGCTAAGGGAGTAGACATCAGGACTGGGTAGTGATTCATATGAGAACCTGGGTGCCTGGTTGAGGAAAATGAGTTGCTTTCTATTGTACTTGATTAGAAGTAGCATATTCATTGATGAGGGGATTCAGGATCTGTTAGAAAATCTGATATGAGGCTTGGGTCCCGTAGCACAGTGGTTACAGCATTAGCCAAAAGCACTGGGTTCCATTCCAGCCTGGGCCAACTAAACAATAATGATAACTGCAACAAAAATAGCCAGATGTTGTGGCAGGCACCTGTAGTCCCAGCTACTTGGGAGGCTGAGGCAAGAGAATCGATCTCTTAAGCCCAAGAGGTTGAGGTTGCCGTGAGCTGTGATGCCACAACACTCTACTGAGGGCAACATAGTGAGATTCTGACTCAAAAAAAAGAAAGAAAGAAAGAAACTCTGATCTGAGAAAGGGTCTCCCCTTCATAATTTTAAAGGGGCTGAAAGTTGAAGCCTGTTTGGGTATAGTCTTGGTTCTCAATAATGTAAGAGGTAAAACCTGGAGCCAGGGATGGGAAGTTTCTTGTGTCACTTTCCTAATGGTTTGTTTTAAACATTGATTTGCCCCTTCTACTTTTCCCAAAGACTGAGGTTCCTAAGAGTAATGAAAGTCATAAGTTATACACAAAGCCTTGGCGATGCCTTGCATAATGGTCAAAGCCTGACCAGGAATTCCCTGATCTCATGCTGCCAGATTGACTTTATTATTATTATTATTTTTTATTTTTTAATTTGGGATTCTTTGAAGGTACCAAGACTTAGGTTGCACTGATTGCATTTGTTGGGTAAAGTCCCTCCTGTAGAGGACTCAAATTGATTTTAGACTCAAATTTAGCATCTTGTGACAAAAGCATTGAGTTTATGGTGGTAAAGAGAGAGTTTATGGTGCAGTGGACTGGGAGGCCCCAAAATATCTCGGCCCTCATGCCACAAAGGATGTCTCACCAAGTAATGGAGCAGGACATTGGCTCTACCACAAATTCATGAGTAAAAGATGATTGTTACTATGACAAAATAATAGAGTGTGAACTTCCCAAGGAGCAGCTGGCCTGTGAAACCCAAAGTAGTACAGGTTTTGGAAGCATGAGGTCTGGAGGAGATTAGGACAGAGTGAGCTACCCTAGCGTCTAAAAGATCTTATGAAGATTACCTGCCACATCCATGTGTACCCAGAGTTCCAGTCCAGGGAAAGCAATGTTTGCAGCAGTGGGAGACTGAAGCAGGCCTCCTCAAGTAAGAGTAATGAGGCTCCTTGTCCCACTGGCATCCTGGTCAGTGGAGCAAAGACTGCCCCATACCCCATTCCATACATTTGCAGGATGGAGATACGAGGGTGATTACGGTTTGGACAATGCTTTGCAAAATGCCCTTTCAGGTGGCAGATGCAACATCTAGAATCATCCAAAGTGGGCTCAGACTGGCCTGGCTCATAAGTGTGGCCAAAAACGGGGGTCTCTTTCCTCCTCCCCCTCTCCTGAGCCCTAATGAGGAGCCATACTCCTCATTTCTTTCATAATAGACTGCACTGCAAGGCCAACAGCTCCTCTAAAGGTACCTCTTGATCTTGACACTAAAGTTTTTGGAGTTTCTCCTAATGTCTGAGACTGAGTTAATAACTTTTTCACAAAATGACCTTTATCTCTTAACTCTCGAGATCTAATGCCCTGTCAAGTGGACTGAAGAAAAGTGATAGGATTTTCTGTTAAGGCTTGTGTGACACAGTCAGTGCCCCATAATTAATGACTTCCTCTCTGGCCATGTAGTGACTGGATTTTATGCACAATGCACAATGATCTCATTCCCACCATTGAGGTTGGTCATTATAATCCCCTCTGGGGTCTGCTATTGTTTTGTCGGTGTTCTTTCTATAATATGAGTACATTCCCACACATTGTTCTCTGTAGATCTTTTTGCTCTGATGCACACAGCGTGTCTACATGCTTGAAAACCTCATATTTATCTGATAGGTCAAATTTAATTATGAAATTAGGTATTATCAGATTTAATCGTGAAATCCAGCACTGTCAGAATCTTGGTTTTCAAAAGCAAGAATTATGGCAACATATGTGGAGGAAAGGAAGAGAGGGAAGGAGGCAGAGAGGAAAAGAGGTAGGAAAGGAGAGCAGGAAGGAGGGAGGGGAGGGAGAGAGGGAGACATGGCAGGGACATTGTCTAAGGCAAGACTTCTTCATAATATTTTATATGTCTTTAAGAAGTACTAAAATTAACATTAGCTTTTACTTTGTTTTCTTATTTCTTCCATTTTTCCTGATAAAAGGAAACTTTAAAATTAGGAAGATGAAGCATATACTTCTATAAAGTAGAAATGATAATGTCATAGTTTATGAATAAGTTAACACCTCTACGAAACCATTAAGATAACATAACTGATCGATTCAGGGATTTCAGGATTAAGAAAAAAATTATCAGTGTCAAGAATCCTAAACAATGTGTTTTCCAGAGATTTTTTTGCCTTTTGTTCAATTAACCTAACACTGGATAGATAACATCTGAAGGGTCATCACGCATACAACAGGATGGGCCATGGAATACACTAGTAAATAAATACCTTCCTCTTTTCTCATTATAATATTGTATGAACTCATGAGTAATGCCATATAAATGTCACACAAAAAAGTGTCCCTCATCCAGTTCAGTCCAGGTTGTCCTTTTAATGCTGCTTTTGCTGCATTCTATAAGTTCTGATGTATTGTGCCCTTACCTTAATTAATGTCAATGTACTTTATAATTCCCCTTTCTATTTATCATTGGATCCACTGTTTATTTAGAAGTACATTCTTCGCTTTCCCCATATTATGATTTTGCCTAGTTTTTTTTTCTTGTTATTAAGCTCTAATTCCTTTCTTTTGTGATTGGAAAAATAATTTGTATGGTTTTCATCCTTTTCAATATAATTAGATATTTTTTATGGCCTAGTATACGGTCTAGCATGGAGAATGAATCAGGAGCACTTGAGAAAATTGTGTATTTTGCTGTTAGTGAGTGGAGTGTTCTATAGAAGTTTGATAGGTCACGTTCATTTACAATATTGTTAGAATTTCTGCATTCCTTGCATTTCCCAGGGGCTCACTCATTACTAAAAAGGGGGGTTATTTAGAACTCCAATGTTGCTGTTGAATTTTCGATTCAATTCAATTCCCTTTAGTTTGTGTTTCAGGTATTTTGGGGCCTGTTGTTAATTATCTGTATTTTTTGTAATTTTTATATGCTCCTGATGTATTCACTTTTATCATTATAAATTGTTTAGCTTTTACATGTAGACATCCAGTTCTCCCAACAGCATTTATTGAATAGGGAGTCTTTCCCCCAAGGTATGTTCTTGTTTGGTTTATTGAAGATTAGGTGGTTGTAAGATGTTAGTTTCATTTCTTGGTTTTCAATTCGATTCCAAGTGTCTATGTCTCTGTTTTTGTGCCAGTACCATGCTGTCTTGACCACTATGGCTTTGTAGTACAGACTAAAATCTGGTATGCTGATGCCCCCAGCTTTATTTTTATTACTAAGAACTGCCTTAACTATATGGGGTTTTTTCCGGTTCCATACAAAACGCAGAATCATTTTTTCCAAATCTTGAAAGTATAATGTTGGTATTTTGATAGGAATGGCATTGAATAGGTAGATTGCTTTGGGAAATAGAGGCATTTTAACAATGTTGATTCTTCCCATCCATGAGCATGGTATGTTCTTCCATTTGTTAATATCCTCTGCTATTTCCTTTCTGAGGATTTCATAGTTTTCTTTATAGAGGTCCTTCACCTCCTTCATTAGGTATATTCCTAGGTATTTCATTTTCTTTGAGACTATGGTGAAGGGAGTTGTGTCCTTAATTAGCTTCTCATCTTGACTGTTATTGGTGTATACAAAGGCTACTGACTTGTGGACATTGATTTTATATCCTGAAACATTACTGTATTTTTTGATGACTTCTAGGAGTCTTGTGGTTGAGTCTTTGGGGTTCTCTAAGTATAAGATCATGTCATCAGCAAAGAGGGAGAATTTGACCTCCTCTGCTCCCATTTGGATTCCCTTTATTTCCTTGTCTTGCCTAATTGTATTGGCTAGAACTTCCAGCACTACGTTGAATAGTAAAGGTGACAGAGGACAACCTTGTCTGGTTCCAGTTCTAAGAGGAAAAGCTTTGAGTTTTACTCCATTCAGTAAAATATTGGCTGTGGGTTTGTCATAGATAGCTTCAATGAGTTTTAGAAATGTGCCACCTATGCCTATACTCTTCAGTGTTCTAATTAGAAAAGGATGCTGGATTTTATCAAATGCTTTTTCTGCATCTATTGAGAGGATCATGTGATCTTTATTTTTGCCTAAGTTAATATGGTGGATAACGTTTATGGACTTGCGTATGTTAAACCAGCTTTGCATCCCTGGGATGAAGCCTACTTGATCATGATGAATGACTTTTTTGATGATAAGCTGTAATCTATTGGCTAGGATTTTGTTGAGAATTTTTGCATCTATATTCATGAGTGAGATTGGTCTGAAATTCTCCTTTTTGTTTGGGTCTTTTCCTGGTTTTGGTATCAGGGTGATGTTTGCTTCATAGAATGTGTTGGGGAAGATTCCTTCTTCCTCAATTTTTTGGAATAATTTCTGCAGTAGAGGAATAAGCTCTTCCTTGAAGGTTTGATAGAATTCTGGAGTGAAGCCATCTGGACCAGGACATTTTTTGGTTGGAAGATTTTTTATTGTTTCTTTGATCTCAGTGCTTGAAATTGGTCTGTTCAGGAGCTCTATTTCTTCTGAGAAATAGAGCTGAGTCTAGGGAGAGGGTGTGAGTCCAAATATTGATCCATTTCTTTCACATTGTCAAATTTCTGGGCATAGAGTTTCTGGTAGTATTCAGAGATGATCTAAAAGACTGAAACTGGACCCACACCATTCCTCACTCACAAAAATTGATTCAAGATGGATAAAGGACTTAAATTTAAGGCATGAAACAATAAAAATCCTCAAAGAAAGCATAGGAAAAACACTGGAAGATATTGGCCTGGGGAAAGACTTCATGCAGAAGACTGCCATGGCAATTGCAACAACAACAAAAATAAACAAATGGGACTTTAGTAAATTGAAAAACTTCTGTACAACTAAGGAGACAATAACCAAAGCTAAGAGACAACCTACACAATGGGAAAGGATATTTGCATATTTTCAATCAGACAAAAGCTTGATAACTAGGGTCTATAGAGAACTCAAATTAATCCACATGAAAAAAGTCAACAATCCAATATATCAATGGGCAAGAGACATGAATAGAAATTTCTCTAAAGATGACAGATGAATGGCTAACAAACACATAAAAAAAATGTTCATCATCTCTATATATTAGAGAAATGCAAATGCAACCCTGAGATATCATCTAACCCCAGTGAGAAGGGCCCACATCACAAAATCTCAAAACTGCAGATGCTGGCGTGGATGTGGAGAGAAGGGAACACTTTTACACTGCTGGTGGGACTGCAAACTAGTACAACCTTTCTGGAAGGAAGTATGGAGAAACCTCAAAGCACTCAAGCTAGACCTCCCTTTTGATCCTGCAATCCCATTACTGGGCATCTACCCAGAAGGAAAAAAATCCTTTTATCATAAGGACACTTGTACTAGACTGTTTATTGCAGCTCAATTTACAATTGCCAAAATGTGGAAACAGCCTAAATGCCCACCAACCCAGGAATGGATTAACAAGCTGCGGTATATGTATGCCATGGAATACAATTCAGCCATTAAAAAAAAAATGGAGACTTTACATCCTTTGTATTAACCTGGATGGACGTGGAAGACATTATTCTTAGTAAAGCATCACAAGAATGGAGAAGCATGAATCCTATGTACTCAATTTTGATATGAGGACAATTAATGACAATTAAGGTTATGGGGGGGAGGAAAAGCAGAAAGAGGGACAGAGTGGGGGGACCTTGGTGTGTGTCACACTTTATGGGGTCAAGACATGATAGCAAGAGGGACTTTACCTAACAATTGCAATCAGTGTAACCTGGCTTATTGTACCCTCAATGAATCCCCAACAATAAAAAATAAATAAATAAATAAATTGTTTAGCTTTATGTCTACTTATGAACTTTTTGTTTTAAAGTGTATCTTTCCAATATTGTTATACTATTGTCACTCCAGATTTATTATGTTTAATATTTGTATGATGTCTTTAGAATTCTTTAACTTTTAATCTATTTATATCTTTGCATGAAAGTTATCTGCTGTAGACAGTATATAGTTAAATCATCCTACTGTTGATTGATTATTTAATTTTTTCAAAATTAGCATTACTCATAAAATGTACAAACTTTTATGCTATTTTATTTTTTATTTTTAGGGCACATATCCTTTTTGTGTGTTCTTTTTTGCTTTCTTCTGCATTACTAAATATGATCTAGTGTATTTATTTAATACATTCAATTTTTAACTAGCTTGCCCCTAGATTTTAACTAAGTTTCCCTTAGATTTTAGACGTACATTTTATCACCATCATTTCTAACTTAAGTTAGTTGTGAAATAATAAAGTGATTCCAATGAAATATAGTAACTTTACTCTTGCATTGCTCACTTTCTGTTTCCCTTTTTGGTGGTATTTTTGTTGTATATATTAAATATATGTTGTAAATTAAACAATACAGATTATAATTAAAACTTCACATAATTATATATGTTTTAATGAGCCTGAGAGAAGAAAAGGAAGCAAGTATGTTCTTATAATGTCTGTTATACTAACCTTCTTATAGACCATTTATTGTTCTGTTAATTACCATCTTGGGTCATGTCCTTACTCCAACACAGCCTTTTTATATCTCCTTACTTTGTGCTGTTATTGTCAATTAATTACATTTTTATATGCTATAATTCCAACAATACAGATATGCACACACACTTGTTGTTTTGTAAAATGCTTTTTTAAGTTAGCTAAGAAAATAGAATACATTTGTATTTAAGATCTCTTTTACAAGTACTTAATTACCTTTACTGGTGCTATTTTTTTTTTCCACTTGGATTCTAATTATGCCAGTGGGCACTTGCGTTTAGATTGAAGAACTACCTTCAGTATTCCATGTGAGACACATCTGCTAGCCACAAAATCTCTCTGAACTGAAATAATTTTCATTTTTTCTTGGAGAAATAATTTTGCTTGAAATAAGATGTGTGATTTACACTTATTTTTCAGGGATTTGAATATGTAGTCCTTGTGTCACGCGACATTCATTTTTTTCTAATGTGAACTTTGTTCTCGATCTCATTGGAGTTCCCTTGGGAAAAGATGAGTTTTCACTTATAGCTTCTTTGAATTTTCTTTTTATGATATATGATTTTAGATGTTTTTACAAACATTTATGTGCATGTGAGTGGTAACTTCCCTTCTATGCTAGTCTGACAATTTATTAAGATATGACACTTAGTTTTATCAAATATACTTTGATGGGAAAGACAAAAGTTTTAATAAACTTTAATAGTTTATTAAAGCATGGGTTTATGTTAATATAAATATACTATAAATCATGTAGAGTAATATCTTAATGTAGCCGAAACACAATTAATATTAAAATATATTTAAATAAAAAACAGAACATGTATACAAAAGTACCTACGTTCTTCAAATAAGTGTGATGTACTTTAACCCATCCTCTAGAACAGTGGTTCTCAACCTGAGGGTCGCAACCCCTTTGAGGGTTGAACAATCCTTTCACAGGGGTTGCCTAAGACCATTGGAAAACACATATTTTTGAAAAACACATATTTTTGCACACATGAAGTAGCAACGAAAATAATTTTATGGTTGGGGGTCACCACAACATGAGGAACTGTATTAAAAGGTCACGGCATTAGGAAGGTTGAGAACCACTGCTCTAGAAACTAATGGCTTTCTAATTGTCATCAAATATAATTTTATATTATTCTGATTTGAAATACCAAAGGAATATTTTTAATTTTCTGGCACAGAGTTATATGAAAATCCAAAAGAAGTATATTAAAAACGATAAAAATTTATCTAATCAAAAAACAAGCATTTTAATCCTTTAAGACAAAAACTGCTTTAGAAGACAGTTAACCTCAGTGGTAAGATCATAAGCCAAATTAAATGAAATTGGAGATTTAAAGAGAGGATAGGATATAGATTAAATAGCTTCTCTAATGAGGGGAGAGTTTGAATGTTAGCTGTAAGAAGAATTTGGGACAACAGATGCAAGTTTTGACTAATGTAGATTCATGAATCCCTAAAACTGGATAGAAAATAATGTATTGAAATATAGATGTAAAATATTTTAGGGGGAGTCATTTTCAAATCATGTATTGGAAAGAATAATCAATAATGAATTCACTAGAAGCTGGAAGGTGATGAATTTAGTACATAGTAGTCGAGAACGGAGTAAGATAGAAAGCCAAGAAATCCTATGGACCCTGGAAAATGAAGGCAACAGAGGAAAAGATTGATGAAGAATTGGGGAATTGAGGCACTGGAGATATTTGTTATTTGTAATGGAAAGTAGAGGTGATTACTATTTTAAAATCTCTTTCTCCTGAGAAGTAGGAGTCAACAACTAAGAGATTTTGATACCCTGTTGTTTCATGCAAAAAGTTTAAAATGGTTTACAACACAATAGTATAAAATATCTATGTTTAAAAATTGAACAATGCCTCATCATCATTATTCATGTTTTACCATTATTTTATTTTATTATTAATATAAACCATTATTTCATACATCGAGTTTTCTGTGACTTTTTTTTTTTTCTGGAGGTAATTCTTGATTAATTTCTTTGTAAAAAGCATACAGAAGTATTGTTTATCAGTCTGCAAGCACGTGTATTAGAAAATGTATTATTGCTTTCACAGATGAAAACAATTATTTTACTTCAAATTTGAAGATATTTCTCTATTGTCTACAGTGCCCATTATTATGTTCATTCCACTGACATTGTGATTACCAAAAAAAGAAAGGAAAATGTGATTATCATTATTTTATGTAGTCTCCACATAGCAACCACCACAGAAAAATTTAATGTTCAGAAATATTATCAAATTATCATTGTATTTTTATACTTATTGAATTTTATTTTTGAAAGCTCATAAATTATTAATTAAAATATGTTTATGTGGCAGCACCTGTGGCTCAACAGAGTAGGGTGCCAGCTCCATATGCCGGAGGTGGCAGGTTCAAACCAGCCCTGGCCAAAAACTGCAAAAAAAAATTAAAAAATTATACATATGTATATATACGTTTATGTGATACAAAACTTGCTAACTTTTTAATTTTATAAAAATCTGAACCATTAGATATCTTATAAAATTTATATGCAGATCTTAAAAGTAGTCATTACGTGTTTGTACTTTTTATTTTAAAGTGATTAGACAATTTTATTCGCACATGTTTTTAAATTGCCATAAGTATTCTAGTGAGAAAATTGCTAGAGTCTTTTGGTATCATCATTCATCTAATTTGCTGACAACCAGAAGTGGACATTAAATAAATAAGTCAACGAAAAGAGTATCTACATGGGATGATATTTAGAGTTCACATTTAACAAGTCTTATTACTCACAGCAGTAAAAAATGCAGTCATAATGAACCTGGTAGATAGTGATTAAAAATAATAAAAGAAACTAATAGATTTGAAGAATATTATAGATCATGACATGTTATTTCCAGACTATTAAACATGACCATCATGAATAATTACAGGTTTTTAAAATTTCCATGACTTCATAAAGCATTAATTAAATGCTGAGTTTCAGGAGAAAACCATTGACAGTGCTTTTCACAGAAAGATGCCACCCGTGTCTGAACCTCCCCACCTCCCAAGAGTGCTGAAATTATAAACCCATGTCCATTAGCAGACACTTATGAATTGGAATACTGCATAGAGGCATTCTGAATTCCGACTATACACATCATACCCTAATGATTCAGCCCACTTTATGAATTGCATTATATTAGGGAGGAGACACTGGCTGCAAAAGTCATCACATTCACTGCAATGGTTAATTTTTTATGTCAGCTTTGCTGGGTGGTCATACATTAGTCTAGTTCAGGGGTCCTCAAACTACAGCCTGCGGGTTACATGAGGCCGTATGATTGTATTTGTTTCCATTTTGTTTTTTTACTTCAAAATAAGATGTGTGCAGTGTACATAGGAATTTGTTCATAGTTTTTTTTTTTTTTTTTTAATTAAACTATAGTCCAGCACTCCAACAGTCTAAGGGACAGTGAATGGCTCCCTGTTTAAAATGTTTGAGGACCTCTGATATTTATTTAAGGCTGTTTTGGGATGAAATTTAGATTTAAAATAGTGAACTTTGAGTAAAGCAGATCACCTTTCTCAATGTGTGTGGGTTTCATTTAATAAATTGAACAGAACTCTGCAAACAAATGATCTTGGGGCTTGAACTTCAACATTAGCTTTCCTGTTTATCCAGTCTCTGACCCTAAAGATTTTAGACTTTCTTGTCTGCTTAATCTTGTGAACTGGCCAGTCCATGGTGGCTCATGCGTGTAATACTAGCACTCCGGGAGGCTGAGGTAGGAGGACTGGTTGAGCTCAGGAGTGAGAGAACAGCCTGAGCAACAAATAGACCCCATCTCTACTAAAATTATAAAAAAAATTAAAAAAAAAAAAACTGAAGCATGGGGATCTCTTCAGCTCAAGAGTGAGGTTGCAGTGAGCTATGATGCCATGACACTCTACTCAGGGCTACAGAGTGAGACTCTGTCTCAAAAACAAAATAAAAAATAAAAATAAATAAATAAATGAATAAAAAATTATGGAACTATTTATTGTAGACAATTTAAACTATTTAAAATTGTACACAAATTTATGGTCAACCTGTATATTTGGATGTTTCTGCATGTGTAAACATAGAGGTAAATAAATATACACACTTATACAAACATACGCACATCCTATTCGTTTTCTGTTTCTGTTTCTTTTAAAAAGCCTAACAAATATATCCATTATCATTCACTGCTTGGTCTTCATACTTCATATTTATCTCACGTTTGCTTGCATTTTGGCATTACTCACCTAAGGGACTCTGAATATATTCCCACCCACAGCTCACGGCAGAACTGGAACACAGAGCTGCCCTCACCAAAAATTAACAGTCCCCAGGAAAACATATTCTGTCCCAATCCCTAATCTTGGTTTCTTCTATCTCTGTTATATCCTGTTAATCCTCTCTATAGAAGTTTTTTTTCTTCCTGATTTTTGAGATGCTTGAAAATCTTTTATTTATAGCATTCTTTTTATTGCAATGATCTTTTCAAGTAAATTTTTCTTGTTATTTCCAAATGTGTTTGACTTGACAATGTTCCGATGCTGCAAGTAGGATTAGGGTTGGCCCTCCACCGTGGACCCCTCACGTCTGTGACAGGTAAGGGCACCTTGCAAGTCCTCTTAACTGCTCTCCTCTTCATTGGTCCGTGGAGTCTTTTTTTTTATTAATATTAAATCATAGCTGTGTGCATTAATGCGATCATGGGGCACCATACTTTGGAGTCTTTAGTAAGCTCAACTCTCAAAATAGTGCTTCTGTTGAAACACTAGGAGTTACCCGAATATGTCAGCCAAAAAGGCCAATCTGTGCAGCCTCTTCTGTTTTTCTTCACCTATCCAGGCACTGGTCCAGGCTGGAATCACATGGGAAAGTTTCCCCAGCTCACTGGACTTGGCACTTTACAAGGGAATTAATTGAGTGGCTCCTTCCTGACTCATTAAGGTCGTATCTCTAAATAATGACCCAATCCTGGGCATAACTCATGGTATGAGTAATGTCCATCTTCTTTCCCCATTGCCATTTTTTTTTTTTTTTTTTTTGCAGTTTTTGGCCAGGGCTGTGTTTGAACCCACCACCTCTGGCATATGGTGTTGGAGCCCTACACCTTTGGGCGATTGGGAGGGCGGTGCCTACACCTACAAGCACCGCCCTCCCAATCGCCTTTATACTGAGAAATTACAGCACTTTTCTGTTAAATGCATAGGTCACTACAAAATTTTGGGGACAGACTGTTATGGTTTATTATTTCACTTCCAAGAAATGAGTTTTGTCTCAGAAGATGAACTGATAAGTGTCCCCTTCCCTAGTATATTTCATAAGTGCTCATGAAGAGTTGTAATTAATTCTCTACACATTGAGTAGAATTTACCATTTAAGCCACTTTAACCTGGGTTTTCTCTGTGGAAAATTTTTGAGTACTTGTTCGATCTTTTTATTTCATACATGTCTATTCATATTTTCTATTTCTTCTTGAGTTAGTTTTAACAGTTTGTGTCTCTTTAGGAATTCCTCCATGTCATCCATGTTATTTAATTCTCAAAATTTAACTTTAAGTTTCACTAATTTTCTTTATTGTTTTCTATTTTCAATTTTATTCATGCATAAGACTTAATGATTTCCTTTGTTTTGTACACTCAACTTTTTCCTCCCTCACTACACATGGGAAATGCTAAGCCATGTTTTCTGATCTAGTTTAATACTTGCTTCTTTTTGGTTGGATTTTTTTAATCCTTTCACATTCAGTGTTATTATTGATGTAAAAGAGCACATTTGCCATTTGACTTGTTTTCTAAATGTCTCATGTACTATTTTTTCCTATTTTCTTCTATTAATACCTTATTTTGTTTGAGTTAAGTGTATAACTTTTGATATAGCATTTTAATGTATCCAATATTACCTTTCGTGTATATTTGAGGTTTATTTGTAGTTGCCCCGAGGTTGAAATTCATATCTCAGTGTATTACAAATTAGTTCATAGTAGTAGCATCTTAATTTTAATAGGACACAAATCTGCTCCTATATAACTAAATTCTCTTCCTCCTCTTTTATACTGTTATTGGTATATCAATTGCATCTTTTTACATTGTATATACATCAATACAAACTCAGAATTATTATTTCCTGTTTTCTTTTGTAATCATATAGGAAAATTAGGAATTTTTAAAGCAAAAAAGCCTCCAGTAATCTCTATTTTATAGCTAATACTACAATTACCTTGACGAGTACTCTTTATTTGTTTGTATAAATTCAGATAACTGGAGGGAGACAAGATGGCGGACTGAAGCCAGCTTTCAACACAGGCTCCCGTCCAGAAGGAGAGTTAAGGGACAGGAATTTAGTAAGTATCCTGGTGGACTTGAGCCACACCAAGAGAGAAGGTTGAAGAACGCACATCAACACCGCTGAGGCAAGCTGTGATCACAAGGATGCAAACAAAAGGTACAAAATCCACCACCAAGTGGACGGGAGTCCCCCTCCCCCATGAGACCAGCTCAAGAGCCCCACAATTAAACAAACGGGCAGAAATTAAAGGCCCTCCCACTCCACTCCATGGGACAGACCTTCTAAAAACTGGACCTACCTCCCCTCCTGGGGTGCTGTGGCATTCTCCTGCCGGGCATAAAACTGAATAAAACTTTAAAAATCCTTTGCTGGCAACCCTGAATCCCCAACACTCCCCTCCCGCCCACTGAGGTCTGGAGGCCTGTCCCCCAGAAGTTCGGATTCTTGAGTGATTTCTCAAGGGGAGTGGACAGTCCCCGAGTTGCGACCGGTCAGCATTGACTCTGAGGCACGCGAGTGAGGAGAGGGCACCGGGCTGAGGGGAAGTCACGCCTCGGCGGCACTTCCCTGTGGTGCGGTGCAGCAGCCCTCCCCGTGCATCAATACGGCCAGGCATAAAACTGAATGAAACTCTAGCTTCCCCCCCACTCTCACTCGGGGTCTGGGGGCCTGTCTCCCAGGAGTTCTGATCCTTGGGTGATTTCTCGAGGGGAGCGCACAGTGCCCAAGCCACGACTGGTCAGTGCTGACTCTGAGACACGCGAGCGAGGAGAGGGCACCGGGCTGAGGGGGAGTCACGCCTCGGTGGCACTTCCCTGTGGTGCGGTGCAGCAGCCCTCCCCGGGCAACATTACAGCCAGCCGGGCACAAAACTGAATAAAACTCTAGCTTCCCCTCTGTGCGCCCCTACTCTCACTCGGGGTCTGGAGGCCTATCCCCCAGAAGTTCGGATCCTTGGGTGATTTCTCGAGGGGAGTTCACAGTGCCCGAGCTGCGTCAAGTCAGCGCTGACTCTGAGACACGTGAGCGAGGAGAGGGCACTCTGCTGAGGGGAAATCAAGCCTTGGTGGCACTTCCCTGCGGTGCGGTGCAGCAGCCCTCCCCAGGCAGCAACAATACGGCCGGGCATAAAACTGAATGAAACTCTAGCTTCCCCCCCGCTCCCACTTGGGATCTGGGGGCCTGTCCCCCAAGAGTTCGGATTCTTGTGGGATCTCTCGAGGGGTGTGGACCCAGCATAAACTGCGGCTATTCAGTGTTGACTCTGGGGCACGAGACAGAGGAGAAAAGGGTTGGCTGAGTGCCCACACCAGACCGGCAGTTCCCTGGAGGCAGAGCAACAGCCGTTTTTTTCTTTAACGGCAGAACGGCTCACTTCTGGATATTCTGAGGCCACACCCACTGTCTCCCTGGGCAACCAGAGGAGGCCACCTGTGAGCGGGGGATTTCCTGACACTGCTCACAAACCTGGGAAGCTTCCAGGGTGGGGCCGACCCAGAGAGGTGATCGGACGCTGACGCAAACCTTCAGCAGCAAAGAGGACACAAACCTCCAGCAGCAAAGATGTTTGAACTCAGAACAGCCTGTCTTCTGTAGGCAATTTCGGCAGGAACAGAGACAGAACCCCGCAAAGTTGTCTGTTCTGTTCTGTTCTATTAACAGCATCCATCAGGGACGGGGCTAAGCCTCAGTGAACACCTCCTTCCCATCACCTGCATCAAGCACTCAAAGATGTCAGGCCCCATCTCCTCCTGCTAAATAGCGGCAGTCTGCAGGGGCCTGGCAGACTTCCTTGCGATTCAGACAGGTGCAAACCCCTGGAGTGTCTGTTCACTGCAGGCAACTGGGTTAGCCATCTGCAGAGATACCAGTGACTGGGTCCGACGGAGGGGCAAAATGGGGAAGGAGACGTCAACCTTCCCAGACTGCTCTGTTTGCTGGGTGGCTCCTCCTGACTCCACGCTGCACTGGGATAAGCCGTGTCAGAGGAGTCACCAGGCCCCTGTCATCCAGTTCCCAGAAAGCTCTTGAACTCTCCCACCTGAGACAGGTGCCGATTGAGACAGTTGATTTGGACCTTTTGAACTGGGCTAATAGACTGAGGACTTTTCAGGCGCAACCTGGGTGTGCGGTTGTAGGAAGGTTTGATTCTCCTTTTCCAACTGAGGCCAGAGGGGGGCAGGTGGGGTGACTTAATTGCTGATTTTTCCACACAGCTGAGACTTCAAGCCAGAGTAGAAGTTGCAATAGGATTGAACAGAAACCAGCTGAAAACAAGAAAGAACCACTTAGCTCCACCACACAAGACAGGGCCCCAGTTTCTCAGGCCACAACATTGTACGGGCCCTTGATAAAGCCCCAGAGGAAAAATCAAAGGGAATAAAATAACCATGGGGCGGAATCAGCAGAAAAACTCTGGTAACATGAATAACCAGAATAGATCAACCCCCCCCAAGAAAAGATATGGCAGATGTGATTGAAGATCCCATTCATAAACAACTGGCTGAGATGTCAGAAATTGAATTCGGAATTTGGATTGCAGACAAGATTAATAAAATGGAATTAGGAATTCGAGGAGAAATTCAAAAGTTGTCTCAAGAATTTAACGAATTTAAAGACAAAACCACCAAAGACTTAGACACACTGAAGCAAGAATTTACAGCCCTCAAAGATATGAAAAATACAGTAGAATCCCTCAGCAACAGAATGGAGCAAGCAGAAGAAAGGATTTCTGACATTGAAGATAAAGTCTTCGAATGCTCCCAATCTCTCAAAGAGAAAGAGAAATGGAGAGCAAAAACGGATCACTCACTCAGAGAGCTCTCAGATAATTTGAAAAAAAGCAATATACGAATTATTGGGATTTCTGAGAATGATGAAGTGGCCTCGAAGGGCACAGATGCCCTTCTGCATGAAATTATGAAAGAAAATTTTCCAGACATGCTTAGAGAATCTGAAATTCAGATAGCAGACAGCTTCAGAACCCCAGCACAATTCAACCCCAATAAGTCATCCCCCAGACATATCATAATTAGCTTCACTAAAGTTAACATGAAAGAGAGGATTCTCAAAGCAGCCCGGCGAAAGAAAACTATTACATACAAAGGTAAGAATATTAGAATAACTGCAGATCTCTCTGCTGAAACTTTTCAAGCCAGAAGAGAGTGGTCATCAACTTTTAATCTCCTAAAGCAAAATAACTTTCAACCCAGGATCTTGTATCCAGCTAAACTGAGTTTCATCTATGATGGAGAAATTAAATACTTCAATGACATTCATATGTTGAAAAAATTTGCCATAAGTAAACCAGCTCTTCAGGATATTCTCAGACCTATCCCCCACAATGACCAACCCAATCCTATACCACAAAAGTAAACTCACTCAGAAACTTCGGATCAAACTCCAACTTCCACACTGGCGAAAGGATTAAAAATGTCCACTGGACCTTTGAAAAACTCGATACCCAAAATTCCACCAGACTTATCAATACTCTCCATCAATGTGAATGGCTTAAACTGTCCTCTAAAGAGGCATTAGGTTAGCTGACTGGATACAAAAACTCAAGCCAGATATTTGTTGCATACAAGAGTCACATCTTAACTTAAAAGACAAATACAGAGTCAGGGTGAAAGGATGGTTATCCATATTTCAGGCAAATGGTAATCAGAAAAAAGCAGGTGTTGCAATTTTATTTGCAGATACAGTAGGCTTTAAACCATCAAAAGTAAGGAAGGACAAGAATGGTCACTTCATATTTGTTAAGGGTAATACTCAACATGATGAGATCTCAATTATTAATATCTATGCACCCAACCAGAATGCACCTCAATTTATAAGAGAAACTCTAACAGACATGAGTAACTTGATTTCCTCCAGCTCCATAATCGTTGGAGATTTCAACACTCCCTTGGCAGTGTTGGATCGATCCTCCAGAAAGAAGCTGAGCAAAGAAATCTTTGTTACATAAACCATATGATGAAAATACAATATGTTTGTAGTCTGCTAGATTCCCAGAAATATTCTGGAGCTTATAAAATTCTCTTCAAGCATTCATTCCCCAGATTTTGCTTTTCAGTTTTATTTTAGTCTGTTGTTTATTTTAGCCTTTATTTTAGCCAACTGTTATCCACTGCCTCAAACAGCCACAATATTTAACAAGTGTCTGTAATTGTTTTGCCAAACAACCTCAGGGAAAAGGCTTTCACTGGTGAGCTTCAAGTCCATTTGCATAAAGGCAGACTTTCTGATAGGGTCTTCTTTTATTATTATTATTATTAAATCATAGCTGTGTACATCACTGTAATCATGGGGCACCATACACTGGTTTTATAGACCGTTTGACACATTTTCATCACACTGGTTAACATAGCCTTCCTGGCATTTTCTTAGTTATGGTGTGGGTCTTCTAAGAAAGCACCAGACAAGTCAACGACAATCATCTGGGAATGGTTCTTTCAAGGAGCGTCTGACTTTCTTTTAGTCCTTGGCGGCTGTCAGGTGGTGGGTTTTCTGTGGGATTGTCAGCTGTTGCTTTCATCACTACTGCAGGGATGGGTAAAGAGAAGTTCAAACATTGCATAATTTGCCATTTTTTCTGAGAGTCAGCTATTTATCTTGAGTAAGTTCTCCTTGTATTGCTGCAAGCCTTCGTTTAATTTTTAGACTTCTGAAAAAGTTGGTGCTGAAAATATTGCCAGGGTTCTAATTGCTCTTACATAAGAAAGAATATTTAGAGATTCTTATGTGGACGTTTTAAGTTATGTCCTCATAACTTAGTCAATTATGGGCCATAAACTTATAATGTGACATTTCGTGTTTTTAAACTCAAACAATTCTTCATTTATTTTTCTAAAGTTTTAAGTAAATATCATAAGCTTTAATTTTACTAATATATAGGGTGGCCATAAAGTTTGCGTGCAATTTAAAATTGCACATGAACTTTGTGACCATACTGTATGTGTCTATATATGTGTGTGTAAATATAGACAGGGTATCAAAATGTGTACAAATTTTATGAAAGGAAGAAACTGTATTAAAATTGTAATATTCAATATGAACATAACAAAAAACTGAATACAAGTCACATTTCAGTTTTGTCTGCAATGGCAAGAGGTGCTCAAATTACAGAGGTTCCAATCTGTGTGTGTGTGGTCTATAGATGAGTATGATCAACAACACTGATATTTAACAAGTTTTCCAAGTGATAATGACCTAATATTTACCATCACCTTAGTGAATATTTTAGACTCTTACTGTGCAATTGCAGTGTGACTTTTGTCTTTCTTCAACTGCACTTTGGTACCTGCTCTGTGGATTTGCTTATACTTTGCCTCAGTGCAATCTTAGGCATATATATTGTGTTCTCTTTAGTCTCTCAAATAGAAGTTAATATATAAAGTTTTTAAAATCTTAATATTCTTACTTTAGAGTTCTTCTCTTCTCCAACTTTGTCCTATTCCAGCCCTAAAAACATTTCAGGGTGGAAGCAGGGCAGCCTTGCGCCCTTTTTCCTTTTTTGTCAGTCCTCCCAGATAAGACCTTTACATTCCACATTTACTAGGATTCACATATACCCTTGTAAGACGCACCACAGGTGTAATCCCATTAATCCCCCTCCTTCCCCCTCCTTCCCCCTCCCTCTCCTCCCTTTCCCCTTTTTCCCTATTCTTAGGTTGTAACTGGGTTATAGCTTTCATGTGAAGGTCCTACATTAGTTTCATAATAAGGGTGAGTACATTGGGTACTTTTTCTTCCATTCTTGAGACACTTTACTAAGAAGAATATGTTCCAGCTCCATCCATGTAAACATGAAAGAGGTAAAGTCTCCATCTTTCTTTAAGGCTGCATAATATTCCATGGTGTACATATACCACAATTTATTAATCCATTCGTGGATTGATGGGCACTTGGGCTTTTTCCATGACTTAGCAATTATGAATAGGGCTGCAATAAATATTCTGATGACTTGATCAAACTAAAAAGCTTCTGCACAGCCAAGAACACAGTAAGTAAAGCAAGCAAACAGCCCTCAGAATGGGAGAAGATATTTGCAGGTATGTCTCTGACAAAGGTTTAATAACCAGAATCCACAGAGAACTCAAATGCATTAGCAAGAAAAGAACAAGGGATCCCATCGCAGGCTGGGCAAGGGACTTGAAGAGAAACTTCTCTGAAGTCGCACGGCCTTCAGACATATGAAAAAATGCTCATCATCTTTAATCATCAGAGAAATGCAAATCAAAACTACTTTGAGATATCATCTAACTCCAGTGAGACTAGTGTATATCACAAAATCCCAAGTCCTCCCAGATAATGTGGTTTTTCTTCAGGTGAAGGGTGTGACAAAGAAAGAGGTTACCTTAGTAAGCTGGTCCTGTCAGAATGCTGTTTGCACTTCCTCAATTAGGTGAACATGGAAATAGACTCATTTTCTTATGAGGACTACTTTGTGTTACTTGGTTTGCTCTTGGTAACAACTATTACCAGTGTCTGAACTTCCCCTGACCGACCCTCTGCCAGTGAACCCCATCTTCCTTGAGCTACATCCCTTTTAAGGTGGAATCCAAGCCAAATTACTGCTATTAGCTGGCCCATGGAAAATTCATTCTGCTGTCCTGTACTCCACAGTGGTAATGCAAACCTGTGCATTCCCACCCAGTTTGTCATCTTAGATCAATCTAGATAAAGCTTTTATACCCATCTGAAGCTTTTTATACCATTCAGACTCCAGGGAACACACTGCTCAAGAGGCAGTTGATGCCGGTGACGTCCTTTTCACTTGGCTTATGAGAGGGAAGCATATGATTCCATTCACTAATTAGAAAGAGTCTAATACTTTTTTCCAAAAAGATCCTTTCCCAGTAGGTTGCTATAAACATTGTATAAAGTAGATGTGGTAGGTTAAGAATGCCTGGAGAACAAGTCTTAAAATCTCTTAAGACTCATTTTACATTGTGAACATTGTTGGCATCCATCAATTTCATTTACAGAAAGACCTAAGCTGAATGTGTTCTATTATCAACAAATGAAAATAATATACCTGGTGCAAGAATGTTTACAGCATCACTGGATTCACAAAGTGAATGAAGTGATATTTGCCTGTTCAATAAACACATAACTTTGAAAGCATGTTAATATTTTCAGATTTGTAATATCAAAAAGTTCACCACTAACAAGCGCTGCTACATACTTCTCTTGAAAATAAACCTTTGGACAAAAGAAAAAAATCTGGTACATGATAAATTGAAAAACTATGAATATTATTTATTGATATATATTATAAATTTTAAAATTATTTTTAAAATAATCAGTAAAATAACAGATAGTAAGATATAAAATGGTAGATTTTAGAATGTTTGGAACAATATGAAGAAAAAATGTGCTAAGATTATAGTCTCATGAGTAATGAGTTCCACATATTAATAATGACTCATTCATATATTTCTGTGTCAAATATTTAATGACAACCTTTAGAAGGAGAGAGATAAAATTCAGAGATAAAATGCAGAACAGGAATAAAAAATGACAGCTTTATCCAAGACAATAATAGGAGTTAAAAAGTCTCTTGATTTCCCTATAATTTAAGCAGAATAAAACTTTACCAGTTCAATAACAAAAAAATCAAGATGCTCCTGATATATTCATGAAACATGTTTTAATGTGGATTTTTATAACAAAGTATTATATAATAAAAGATGAAAGTTCATAAAGTAATTTTTACAGATGCTGATAATAATATCAGAAAATTTTGTAGTATGTCAAACAAATCAGGACATATGTAAGAAGAGATTTTAAAGTAATGTTGCAACCGAGAGAACTAGACAACCTCAAAATCAAACAATGAAAAGACAGACCCTTCTATAGATACGGGTAAGCAAATCTATCATGAACCTCCTGGGAAGTAGGCTAAGTAGGTGGCGTGGTCAAGGGAAAAGTGAGTATGCTTCAACGGGAAATGCTTCTTGCTATGATCTGTAGATTCTTGAAATAAGCTGTTAAGGTGGATATGAGTGTTCAGTGCTTGCTTAACCTTGTGGTACACCAACATATAAGGCCTTTGAGGAGAAGAGGCTGACTTAAGTTTAGTCAGACCAAGTCTGTGCATAAATACTGGGCACTGGGAATACTTGCTCAGGAATTTCCTAGGCACTGGGCAATGTCTTAGATTCTTAACAAATGCTAATGCATTTAACCAAAAATATCCAAATTCAAATTCTGCAGGGAAAGAAATTTTGATGAGTTGTCTACCAGTTTATAAGACTTCTGCATAAAATAATGTGTCAGAAACAGGTTCTGGGGCAGCACTTTATAAAAGAAGAGGGAAGGGTGATCCTACATATGAGCTGGTAGGTGGAGAGCTGGAGATAAATGCTGATCATCACACTTTGTATACACACTCAGTATCAATCTTACATGAGCTATAAAAATAACTTAATCCTGTCCTGTGTTGAATATAAAAAAAGGCCCATATATAGACACATATACACTATGAAAATATCCTATTTGATATGTTAAGTACATAAAGACAAGCAGATTTTACCTGAAGTCTGTGTGCCTAGACTTAATAAGATAGAGAAAAAAATGACAGGTGGTATCTACTTGCTTTTTATATTTGATCAGTTGCAATAATTTTATAGCAGTATAGAAAACATTAAAATGTACTTTATGTGTGCATTTATGCATACTAAACTAGCATACGTGTTTTATAATATACATAAGTACATATAAATACATTTTGATTATATATTAAATAATCACCAGAACAAAGGAAGCAAGAACATTGAGAATATAACATATGAATATTTTCTCAACTTTGGTTACTCCTTTTCCACCATCTACTGGCAGCTTTTGAGAATGCGCTTTGTCTCCTCCAAAATCAATTTAGTTTTTCTGAAATTTCAAGTTTGTTTAAAACTCACTCTTTACATACTTAATCATTTCCCCAGAATAAATATATAAATTTGCATCTCTGGCTTTCAAATACTACTCCTTTGGTAATTGTAATATACATTAGAAAGGTAATAGTGTTCCATAAGTTTAGAAATTATGCAAGTAAATTTAATAAGAAGTAATTAAAATGAATTGACTTGAAACCAATAGTTATGAAAAGTATTTTATCAATATATATAGACGATGTCAAAAACATAGACACATTTAAGAAAGGGAAAAAAGCTGTATTAAAATTGTAATACTCAATATATGCCGATAGTAAAAGATGAATACCAGCTGCATCTGAGCATGTCTTATAATGGAAGAGCTCAAAAATGACTTTAAATGATTTTAATACAGTTTTCTCATTTCTTAAAGTGTGTATATACTTTTGCTACCCTCTGTATGATCACAAATGTGATAGATAAAGTGTATTAAGCATTTTTTCTTTCTCTCTCAAAATATTTGAATCAAGATTAGGTAAATATGTGGAAAAATAGAGTCTATAATTTGTTTGTGATTATATTAGTCTTCTTGAGCTTCCATAATAAAATAACACAGACTGGGTAGCCTACACACAGGTATTTTTGCACAGTTCTGAAGACAGGAAATCTAAGACCGAGCTACCAGCAGTATTTTTTTTTTTCTTTTATGTCACTGAATTTAGGGTTAAAAAATAAAAGTGATTATTTTTTTGTTATATGAATGAAATAGATAGTGTTCAAGGAAGGGATTTTATAATGCACCCATCGCCTGAATAGTCCACATTATACTTAATAGGCCATTTTTGATCCCTTGTTATTTCACTCCTATGCTCCCTCCCTCTGAGTCTCCCAAGTCTATTTCACCTCTCTGTATGGCCATACATACATACGTTTAGCTTCCACTTACAAGTACATGAAATGTTTATTTTTCCACTCCTGAGTTTTTGTTTGTTTGTTTTGGTTTGGTTTTAAGACAGAGTCTCACTCTGTCACCCTGGGTAAAGCGTCTTGGCATCATAGGTCACAGCAACCTCAAACTCTTGGGCTTGAGCAATCCTCTGTTCTCAGCCTCCTAAGTAGATGGGACTATAGGAGTGTGCCACTATGCCTGTCTAGTTTTTCTATGTTTAGTAGAGATGAGATCTTGCTCTTGCTCAGGGTGGTCTCAGACTCCTGAGCTCAAAGCTCAATCCACCTGCCTGGGCCTGTCAAGAGTGTTAGGATTACAGGTGTGAGCCACCAAGTGTGGCCTCCTTAGTTTTCACCAGGGTAATGAACTCCAGTTCCATCCAAGTTGCTATAAAAGATGTTTCATTCTTTTTTAGGTTAAATAGTACTCCGGTGTGTGTGTGTGTGTGTGTTAAGAAAATAAAGTCATATTTTCTTAATCCATTCATCAGCTGATGAGCACTTAGATGGATTCTACATCTTTGCTATTGTGAATTAATTGCCTTGTGATAAACATACGAGTGCATGTGTCTTTTTGATACCATGTCTAATTTTCTTTGAGTAGATACCCAGTGGTGGGTTGGTAGATTGAATAGTATGTCTATTTTTACTTATTTGAGGAATCTCTGTGCTGTTTTCTCACAGCTGTACTTATTTAAATTCCCATTAACAGCATGTAAGGGTCCATTTTCCTTCCTATTTGCACCAATATCTTTTTATTTTCTTTTTACTTTTTAATTGTGGCCATTCTGAGAGTGGTAAGGTGGTATCTCCTTGCAGTTTTAATTTGCATTTCCCTGAACATTAGTGATGTTAAGCATTTTTTTTCATATTTGTTTGGCCATTCATGTATCTTCTTTTGAAAATGCCTATTCAGGTTATTTGCAAAATTTTAATGGGAATTATATGTTTATTTGTTTTTGCTGAGTTGCTTGAGTTCTTTTTGGATTTGGAGTATTAATCCTTTGTCATGTGTGTGGTTTATGAATATGATCTCCTATTCTGTAGGTGTCTCTTTACTTTGTTGATTATTTCTTTTGCTATGCAGAACATTTTTTGTTTATTAGTACCCATGTATTTCTTTTTGTTTTTGTTGTACCAGCTTCTGGAGTTTTAGTCATAAATTCTTGGCCTAGGCCAATATTCAGAAGAGGTTTTCTTAGGTTTCCTTCTAGAATTTTTGTGGTTTCAGGTCTTAGACTTTATTTTTTCATCTCTCTTGGGTTAATTTTTATATGTAATGACAGACAGGTGGCCAGTTTCGTTTTTCTACATGTGGCCCTTCAAATTTTCCCAGCAGTATTTATTGAACAGGATATCTTTTCCCTCCCTTTTAAGAGTAGCAAAGGACACTAGAGAGGACACACTTTACTGGTGAGATGCAACGGACCGCCCTGTCGGTGGCCTTCAGTCCGAGGGAGTGCAGGGAGAAGGAACGAGGAAAGTTGAGAGGTCGGCGCAGGAAAGACAGTCTGGCACACCACGGGTGAAGTATGCAGCTGTAAATTTACTGGGTACACATGTTGGTATTTATACATTTTTACAGAGCTTACATAATGCAATTTTTTTGCTTACGTGCGTGGGTTATCTTTGCGTTTACAAGTGTGATTTATCATGCATTGTTATGTTTTAACGTTCCGCTTCCGGAGGGTGGCGGTTATTAGTCAACTCTGTCTGTTTTCTCCTATCTCAGTTTCTTATTATCTTTTTAGAACAGCTTGACATCTTCTTTATGTTTAATGCTTGACTAATTTTTACATTTACTATTTGATCTTATTGTTATTGATAATTATAATTTTGATTTAGAGTAAATTCTTTGACAAGTATTATTTTTCCTATTGATTTTTATTATGTGTGACAATTGGTGAAACAAGATGTTCTGAACAGGACTTTATGGTGGGTGGATGTGTTTCAGTGACTTTGTAACTTATGTAGATAATTTGTATTTCATGTCCTTGGGCTTATCGTCTTAGCTCACTGGTGGGAAAACATCTTTATGTGCTCATTGTTGGTGCCACTGAGTTTAGCAGCTCACAAGGCTGTGCTCTATCTGGATTAGTAGTGCATTGTGCTCATTCTTAGGAAAGTACATATTGACAATTTATCAGAACAAACAGACTTCTGGTACAGGATGACAAACACATGAGTAGACGCCACAATCTTTAAACTTAAGCGGGTAACTGAGCATGCTAGGCAACATTTCTGATGCTGTGCATACTGGGGGCGCTGGGGGCAAAGCTCCGGGGAGCACAAACCACCTTCCCGTCGTTCTGTAACGCGGACAGCACTGCCTCACTACGGCTATATGCCGTGGGTGCGGCAGTGAGAGAACATGGTGAGAAATCTGCAGGCAAGAAAAAGAGCCCTCACCACAACCCAAGCCATCTGGCACCCCGATCTTGGAGTTCTAATCACTAGAACTTTGAGAAAATACATTTCTGATTTCTGTTGTTTCACACACACACACAAATATGCATGTAATAAAAAGTAATAGCATTGTAGGAGGCATTTTGTTCATAAGAATATATAATTTTCCTAGTTCCTAGGACTTTTGGAAACCTAAAAATATCACGAATTGTCTTTTATGTTTTTGAAGTCTTTCAGTGATAATGTGTGATAATTACTACTACTTCCTCAGAAGTTGACACAAAAGGTTATCCCTCTGTGACACTGTCACATTACAAGCTCTGAGTTTGCCTGAGGTGATTCTAGAATTGCTTTGTCTCCTAGTCTATGTGAATTTCATTACCGAGGCTGACATTTCCAGGTTGGGGAGGTCCTCAGCAATGGGCCCTGTACAACTCTGTGATCAATCTAATGCCACCCTGAGAGGATTGGAGAGTCATTCTGGTCATTTCTCCCACCTTCCCCTCTCACCCGGTCTTTTGCTGGCTGAGCCCTTCTCCTGCTTATTTGGCTTTTTATTTACTTGGAGTGGGGTTTTGCTTCTGACTCCTTATAATCTCATGTTGTTATCCTGTCATAACTGACGAGACTTTATATGATTTAACCACAGATCATGACATCAAAAAGTTGAAATGCTCTTACTTTCCAGAACATATTCATATCACTTGCCTGCTTAGACCAAATCATCTTCCTTAAAGTACTTGATTCAGAATTTCTAATACTTGCATTCAAACCTGCAAAATTGTGCTGCTTGCTTTAACAATCTGGCCAAATGGTCTTGATCATAATACTATCACAAGATATTACACCTAAAAATAGCATTAGTAACCTGACACTCTGCTGAATTTGTTTATCAATTCCAGGAGTCTCTGGGCATAATCTTTGGGGTTTTCTAGATATAAGAATATATGTCAGCAAAAAGTGATCTATCCCCATTTGGATATAGTTGATCTCCTGCTCCTGCCTGACTGCTCTGACTGGGACTTCTAGCACTAGCTGAATAAAAGTTACGACAGTGGAAACCCTTGTCTAGTTCCAGATCTAAGCAGAACGCTTACATTTTTTTCCTATTCTATATGCCACTGCCTGTGGGTTTGTCTTATATGACTTTTATAATTTTTAGCTATTTGTCCATGCCCATTTTGTTAAGAATCCCTTTCATAAAAGGGTGCTAAGTTTTGTCAAATACTTTCTCTGTGTCTATCAAGATGATCATACAGTCTTTAATTTGCTTCTATGTATGTGTCAAATCACAGTTATAGATTTACATTCCGTTGAACCATCCTTCATCTCAGGAATGAAGCCCACTGGTCTTAGTGGATTATTTTTTTTATATGCTATCAAATTTGGTTTGCTAGAATTTTATTGAGAAATTTTTTGCCTCTGCCTTCATAAAGGATATTGGTCTATAGTTTTCTTTTCTTGGTGTGCTCTTTCCTGGGTTTTGTATCAAAGTGACGCTATCTTTGTAGAAGGAATTAGGGAGCATTCCTTCCTTCTTAATCTTTTGAAGTAATTTCTGCAGTATAGATACCAATCTCTCTTCGCAGGTTTGGTAAAATTCGACTGTGCAGCCATCTGGTCCAGGACCTTTTTCACTGAAAGGTTTTTTATGGTTACTTCAATTTCATTATTTGATATTGGTCTGTTTAGCAGTTCTATTTTTTCCTGATTTAGCTTAGGGAAAGTTGTGTGTTACCAAGAATTTTTCCATTCCCTCAATGTTTTCCAGTTATGTGCATACAGGATTTTATAGCATTCAAAGATGTTTTGTAATTTCTGTGGTAGCAGTTGTAATATCTCCTTTTTCATTTCTGATTGAGCTTATTAGGCTCTTTCCTGTTTTTGGGTAATGTAACAGTAGGTCTGTTCATTTTGTTTATATTTTCAAAGAACCACTTTTTATATCATAAGAATGAAAAAGCAAACACCACCTGTACCCACTCTGAAATTGTAACTAATTGATCAACACCCGTGTGCACATTGGCAATCATTTCACTGGCTGTGTGTGCAATACATTTCAGTTATAATTTTCAGTTTAGCTTTCCTCACCTTCCACAAATCAGTTGTGTATACAGTGGTTCAAGGAAAAAGATACATATGCATGTGTTTATGCAACTGTATGCAAATAGTTGTTCCTCATTGTCCATAGGGTATTGGTTCCAGGACTGTTCGTAGACACCAAAAGGATTCTCAGGCCCTATATGTAAAATGGCTTAGTATTTCCTCATAACCTATACATAGACAAGGGTTAAAATGTAAGCGTTGATATGAACCACTACCAGACTTTCAGTCTCACACCTGGTTATGACTACTGTGTAAGTACATAATTCGGCCTTGGCCAAATATACGTCTGCAGCATTTGGCCTGAGCTTTTGGGAGGTAATCTAATTCAGACCTAATAAAAGTACCATTGTTTTGGTTGGGACTGGCTTACCTTTATATTTTTATTATATATTTTTTTTGGTTCATCTATATTTTTAGCATTTTGTTCTGATTGTTCTGTTGATCTTTCCAGAAAGACCAAGAATGGACTTCAAGGTATAGGTGTTAGGTTATACAGTATAAGTTAACTCAGAAGCTGAGATCAAGCAATACATCAAATACATTTGCTCAATAAAAACTATAAACAGAGGCTTGGGTGAGTCCCTCTCTTGGTTAATACTCTGTATGGATTTTTACACATGGATAGCTCAAGAGTGAGGTGCCCTGACTTTCCAAGGCTAGAACTACAAAAGACTCTCATGTGGAGCCCTCCCATATTCTGACCATGTGTATCTTTCTCTGGTTAATTTTAATCTGTATCCTTTTTCTAGCAAGTTATCAAGCTCAAGGGTGATTTTGAACAGCCTTTGAATTTGCAGTTTATATTAGATGTAAAGGCAGTTTGGGGAGAACTGTTCTCTCAAACTTTGCACTTTGGTTAACTCTGGGCATTTGCTATGAGAAATGGATGTGCTAAAATAACCCTGACTTACTCAAATCTGTGGCTTGGGGAAAACAAGGGAGAAATGGCAATAATGATAAATACCTGATTTCTGAGTGGCCACAGAGGTTACCTGTTTGATGGAACAACAGGTACCTGCAATCAGTGACTGGAGGTAAAACTGACCATTATAATTTAGAAATGATGGATCTAATATCTAAGGAGTTGGCTCGCTGGATGCATAATGAAATACAAATGACAGCAAATTAGGAAAATGTGCAGTACCTGATTATTGTTACCTGTAGTGGATAAAATAAGAGAGAATACTGGCAGGGATCCTGGTGCTGGGCCAAGCTGGCATCCTGACAATTGCAGCTTCAGCCTCAGGACCACTAGCAAAAGGAAAAAAATTATGCTGAAACAACACAAAGTAAAGAAGATAAAACCAACTTCAAATATAATAGGGAAAGAGAAATTGATTTCATCCAGCAGTCTGATTCTCTTTAGAGTTATTAAGAAAAGGGATGAATGCAGTCAATATTAATATGATCAAAAAAAGTTAGATAGACAAAACATAGCCCCTGTTGGTTCCCCAGTGTTGAAGAAACCCAACCAAATCTGCATCATCACCAACTTTAAAGAAATTTGGAGAGGCACAAGGAAGCGTTGACAATCATAAATGTGACTTTCTATTGCCTGCAACATTGACCCTTCAATCTAATCAAGATGAGGGCTGACAGGTAGGCATGGGTCTTCTGCCTCAACCCCTAGTGGGAGGCCAAGGATAAATGTACATGGTGGGTGAAATGGTCAGGGGGAGGCATACAATTTTGGGATGCCTTGAAATGTAAGCTTTATATCCTGTGATTCTAAAACTTGTTGATGAAGTCCTATCGAGGCTATAGTTAGATTGGAAAGATATAGGGACATGATATTGTATGGGGTTAAGGTAAAAGTTTGGATAAAAAATGGGTATGCTAGAATAGACTTTATGTATTTGGGAGATGAACATTGTGTCTGACTGGGAGAATGTTCCCCCTACCTAGTATTGTAAAACAGAGGGATATAAAGCCACTGGTTTCCTAAATATTGATTAGCATTGCTAAATAAAAATTATAGGATTGCTGGAGCCAATACAGATTGTTAGTTTTCTGTACAATAACTCTGCATGGGGTGCAGACTAGAGATTACTGTGTATGCCACACAAAATGATACTTGGATTTTGGTAGCCAAATTTTTATTTAGGATACTGAAACCATCCTCATAAAATTGAGTAGAACAAAGTTTCTGAGACTTTAACAAGAGCATAAGTCATGATAAGCATTAGCCAGCTTATATCCTGTGGCCCGTTCTTTTATAGTTGTTCACTGTTTATAAGACATACACCATTTTGTCGCAAAGTCTCTTAACTTTTTTTAATTGATCCTATAGATAACATCGTCAATGTTAAGAAACCTAGAACTGTTTTCTAAAATGATCTCCAGACCTCTTGTTTTAATAGGTCAACTGGTGCCTGCCTTCTGTTGAGGAAGTGACTCAAAGCATAAATGCAGTCGCTACATCCCTATAATTTCATCCCTCAGACTGAGCCAATCAGTTAGGCCAATTCCTTTCTGTCTGCCTGCCAGAATGCCTTTAAAACTCTCACCCCAGAAATTTTTATAAAGTATAAATTAATATGAGAGTACAGATGTTTAGATTACCTTATTTTCAATTCTAAGGTAAAGTTCAAGTTGTAGTTAAACCCTTCACCCAAGGAGTATGCTGAACCTGAACACCCTCACATTGTGCACCTTAGGTGAGATCCCCCTTCCCTCTTCCCACCAATCCCCCTCTCTCATCCCTTCTTCCCTCCCTCCCCTTTTCTCACAATACTGCTGGACAATATTTGTGTGTTTTTCTTTCGTATGGAGTTTCTTTAGTAGTGGTTTAAGAACTTAAGGGGTTCCTTCCATCTCTTCATTCATTCCTGCCCAATGATTATTAAATTATTACTATAATTCCTGCTGTTTCAGTGTATTGATTTATAACCGCACAGGAGGAAATGAACCTGGTGGTTGTATATCCAATTTTTGAGAGCCAGCCAAGAACGTAAGCCCCTCAAGGTACTTTCCCATGGTTCAGCGCACCCTCATGGCTATGGTGGACCCAAAGACTAGCCTAAGGGACCCGTTGGTCTTTTTAAACCAAGGGCCATCCCCCGTGTCTTCCCTACTGATGGGGCACTGCCAACCTGACACATAACACGTAAGTCTGCTTGCAGCAGAGTAACAGTTTCTGGAATTAGAAGACATCTTTGGTGGGTGTTCTTGGCTCAACCAGCATCTCTTTCCTTTCTCCCAATTTGTCAGCCTCTTTGCACGCCTTGTGGCCTATTTTCAGGGCTTATAGAGTCACCCGAATTCACAGAAAGAGTATTATTTAGGGGTCTATTCTTCCCAAACTACAGGAAGAATGAAATGAACTATTTGTGAGAAATACTCATGGTTTTCAAAATCTGGAATTCCGATTCAGAAGGTCTTTTGTTGATCTCTGTCTCACTATGTCTATGTACAAAACTCTGGGAAAAGGGCTTGTTTCACCCAGCTGGACTCCAGAAACCAACTTTGTCTGTTTTTGTTTTGTTTTCTTGTTGTTTTTTTGTTTGTGTCTCTGTGTGTATTACATACACAGTGTAATTTTTATCTTAGCTGGCTAGAGAAATGTTGACTTAATTTTCTCAAGTAGTCCATGGGGCTACATTTTGCAAAATTGGGGGACTTTTGCCTATGATTCCACGAAAGAAAAGAAAATATTTCTCTTTTGCAATATGGTCTGGCCCTAATACCCACTGGATTTGGGGGGACTGTAGCTGATGAATGCCTCTCTTAATTATAACACTATCTTGCTATTAAACCTATTCTATAAGAAGAAAGAAAAATGAAATGAAATCCCCTATGTATAGTGGTTTATGCTACTTTGGCAGAATAGGCCATGCAGCAAAAAGTAAAATTATGGTTCAGCAGATTAATAATGAGAAAAAAGCCCATCTTGCCTGGGTCCAAGGAAAAAAATGATGATACTCTGATCATCCAGTTAAGCCAAAGGCTCCCCCTTTTTCCACACCTGGGGAATCCATGTCCTTGGCACTGGCACCTGAGGGTTGGTACCAACATCTTTAAGGTCAGGAACCTGGAATGACAAGAATGGTCTCTCCTTCCCAAACTCGGCAGGAAACTCAATCTGGCCAGGGTGCCACTCTAGCTCCAGGAGGACAATTCCGTCTTTGGCAGATACCTCCAGGAGGCACTGATGCTGCCAGCAGGTGGCTTAGGGGTTTATCTGGATCCATTCTTGCTTTCTACCTATGATTTGCTGGGTTAGAAAAAATAATACGCGTGCATATTAGAATAACCAAAAATGAAGAGTATTTCTTTTCCTCTGTATTTGCAACATGCAATCCTACTTGGGCAGATGTTCGAAATCTGCTGTACACTTAAGTTTGGAAGAATGAAAATGGTTTTAGATAAGACCAGAGAAGAAGCTGAGTGCACGCCTGCTGACTCCCCTGGTGACCTGGTCAGGGCTGCTGCTCAGTTCACAGTGCTCGCCTCAGACCCCAGATGGAATGTACACAACGGAAACAGATATGAGCAGCATTGAGATTAGGTTTTGGTTTGCTTCCTTAAGGAGGTGCCTAAATAGAGGAGTCTTAATAAAGTCCAGGAAGTCAGGTAGAGGCCAAACGAAAGCCCCTGGGAGTCCTTAAAGTGAATTTTCAAGGCATTTAGGCAGCACTGACATCCACCTGGAGGACCTAGTAAATTTAAAAATGATAATTATGACCTTTTCCAAAGTGGTCCTGACATTCAAAGGAAATTTAAAAATATGGACAGGGCTGTAGGTATGTCTATGTCTCAATTAAAAGAGATTGCCTTCAAGGTATTTACTGATCTACATGAGATAGTGGAGAATAAATAACAGGGAAGATAAAACAGCAGCTTAGTTTTCTGGCTGCTACCTTGACTCCAGTAGTTTCAGAGTCGTGATAGGTGAGTAAAGCCATATGGGTCATAAACACCTTTTCAAGAAAAAAACTAGATAAGTAGTCTTTTTTATTTTATAAATGAAAATACATGCTTTTGATTATACTCGTTATCTTGAGCATCATAAGAATCTTGACTATCATTCTTGCTTTTTGCCAAAAGATGGGATATCCTTCCCCATCTTTCTTTACCTACTAGATGTGTAACCCATAGATACGTATCTTATTATTGCTTTAGTTATTGTTATTACTGGAGTAATTTGCATTTTAGACATCTTATGCCATGCCAAACTTGTTTCTTGCCTCCCTTTATGTAGATACCCTTAAAGGCTCCACATTCTCATAAGAGGAGATGACTTTAACCTGCCCTCTCTTCTATTACAAGGTTTAGAATGGCATGACAATACCATAGTCAAACTATCTTAGAGTGTGTCTATAGTCTATAAGAGAGAATTTCTCAGACCATTGCATTTGTGAATGTCTCCCTCAATACAGTTAAGACACATATTAATCACTGGTAATACCTATCACATATGCTCTCAGGGGCTCCCAGTCCCATTGTATATCCAGACTGACCCCTTTCCTTCACCATCTTCTCAGTTCAATTCGTCCTGTACCAAGACCTACTTACCTCTTGTTTTAACGTGTTCCATGTTCTTAAAATTGGGTGGTCCTATTGGACTATAAGACTTTTCCAGTTTGGTCCTTGGCCTGTTTGAATGGCAAATATAATCTGGATCAAGTGCAGAATCGGGCTAAGAATGCACACCTATTGTGCCACCAACTTCTGCACCTGGGATATCATGTGGGTGGTTTTGGGGAAGCTTGCAAGAAATATGATAACTAGCTTAACTCCATATTTTCCACTGAATGACCCTATAATAAACATAACCGTGGGATCATTACCTATGCACACCCTGTACTTTTACTTGCAGCATGGGATCAGATCCTCTTTTGCAAAGATGGACTCATCAGGGTCTCCACAGGGTATAATGAATTCTTGCAGAATACTGCAAGGAAGTTTCATTCCTCTCATCCTCATTTCAACCCTTATAACGCCACTTGTCAGCTGCAAGAAGCCAGAGCAATTACCACACTATTCCTACTTTTTAGCTCACACTTCAGGATTGAGGGGAGATCAAGTCCAGGGAGGCTAGAATCATCCCTACAAAATTAATTGAAGCCAATTTGTTTGGGTTTTAACTATGGTGTAAGTTTTAAAAAACTACACTAACCATTAACCAGTTCTTATTTCACAGTCCTCTCTCTAATCATTGCTTACTATCTAACAGTCCCATGGCTGAAGCTGTTTTCTAAGATGTTTTCCAACTCTGCATCCCAACAGGCCCAATGATACCAACCGATCCTGTGTCTCCTGCTGAAGAAATGACTCAATGCATGCATGCAGTTCCTATGTCCTTATCATTTCATCCCCCCAACCCAGCCAATCCATTTTTCCAAGTCCCAGCCCCCTTCCTGACAAAATTCCCTTAAAAATTCCAGCCTATAACTCCTTAGGGAGATAGTTTTGAGGGGTTCCTCTCATTTCCTTGTTCTATTACTCAATAGTTATTAAAGTCTTTCCTTGCTGTAACTCCTACCGGCTCAGTGTATTGATCAGTTACTGTGCAATTGGCAAATGAACTTGGTGGTCTTCTAATGAATTACTAGCCTGTAGTGGATATTACTCAAAACTATCCAATGGACAGAGGATATAATATCATAAAACCTACAATTCCCATATTATCTTGGGTCATGTCAAAGAAACACTCTAATAGGGTCAACAGTGTCTATTAAAGTTCCATAATAAATTGGACATGGTTTACACAGGAACCGTGACCAGGGTAATACAAGGAGGCACTCATGAGCAGGCAGCCTCTCTTCCTTAGGGATGACTTTGAAACCAACTCAGGAGCTGTTAAACACTTCAAGCTGGGCACTTGTCCACTTAGGCAGTGCCCCATGAAGAGCTCTTTGATAACCAACAAAATGTTGTTTGATTTACGGATGGAAGTTCCAAGGTGAATAAACAGTGTCTTGTTTAGAAATAAGTGCTCTGACAGAAGGCAGGAAAAGCAGGTCATATCAGTGGTGGAATGGCGAGGGCTTTGACCTTATGTTTGGGTTTCTACTGGAGTTGGGGTGGTGGGTGATGGATTGGCCCTATGGTCAGGGAAAGGGGCTTATAAAAGTTATGTCCATATAATGCATGGCCCTTTAGGAATCACTATAGGGACGTAGAAAGTACATTATAGTAAGGCAAGTTAATGCTTATCAGAATAGCTTCCTTCCCAGACCCCTTCCACCACAGAAAGAGAACAGCGAAGCCCCGTGTCTAGAATATTTCCCAACTCTGTCCTATGAATCCCCATCCTTTGGTTGTTTTAGGTAACATCTTTTCTTTTTTATGTTATAAATTGTAACTATGAATGAAAGAACTAGCCATAAACTCTGAGTTCTTTTCACAATTACAGGGTAGTTTGAAGAAGCCCCTGAACTTGAAGGTGTTAGAAGAAAGGGTGTCTTGTGAAAGACTATCTGCCTATAAATATTATCAAGAGTTAGCCTGAAACTCTTCCAACTTAACTTCAATCTCTCCAGCATATTTTTAATCTTAGTTTTTCATTTCTGCCATTTCACTGCTCACATTGCTATAGTAAAACCCTTTATCAGAGTAAGCAGAGATTGCATTCTGAAGAGAACTATAAGGGAAATCACAGATTTCTTTGAATTATGACATCTATACTTTGAAAATATGTTCCCAGCCGAGTGCCGTGCCTCACGCCTGTATTCCTAGTACTTTGGGAGGCCGAGGTGGGTGCACTGCCTGAGCTGACAGGTTTGAGATCAGCCTGAGCCAGAGCAAGACCTTGTCTAGCCGGGTGTTGTAGCGAGCATCTGTAGTTCGAGCTACTTGGGAGGCTGAGGCAAGAGAATCCCTTAAGCCCAAGAGGTTTAGGTTGCTGTGAGCTGTGATGCTACAGCACTCTACAGAGGGTGCCCAAATGAGACTCCATCTCAAAAAAAAAAAAAAAAAAAAGAAAAGAAAAGAAAAAAATGCGTTTCCATGCAATAAAAACACACATACAATGCATTTTATGGGTTAATTTAATATCATCCATATCTGCTCATTTTCATGTAGTTATCTTTGAAAAATCTTTAGTCCTGTGGCCAAATATTCACTTTTGTCTTTTTTGCCTTTGGTTAGTAGTGTATTATTTTGGTTGCTGTTGTTTTCTCACAATTTCAAAATACAGCCTACGTTTTTTGTGTCCTGCTTATTTTAACCTTACTTGGAGCAGGTTTAATATCATACATTTTATTTTATAAGGATATGAACTTGTTTTTCCTTAAGCATTATTATAATATTCACATTAAATGTAATTAAGCAGGATGTATTTTGAGAAAATGCCTTTTATTTGCTAACTTTAAATTCTGTAAGTGAGCAGCCACGAATATGAACTATTCCTTCCATCTCTTACTAAGCCCGTATCCTCAGCCACTCTTCACTTTTCCTCACATAGATTTTTAGGATAATTGAAACAGCTTCTTGCAAAATAATTATTTTTCTATAATAATTAATACTATGCTTTGGGGAAAGACAATACAGCACAAAATGCTTAGTTCTGTGTATGATACAGCCTCTGTCATCCCTCCCCAGGCCTATTGCTGCAGTTGTACAACATTCCTGTTCTGTTGCAGCGTTATGAAGGGTTAACATTCTCTAAATCCCAACCATTAAGATTCTAAAATTCAGTCCTGTCCCCATTATTATGTATATTCATCATTAGACCAAAATGTGATAAGGAACATAGTGTTGGTAGATCTACCAAACATTCTGGCTGTTTTCGTGTTTTACCATCTATCCTCACTGTAATGAAGGTATAGACTTTTCATTGATATTTACTGATTCTGGCCATAACCTTATTTTACCTTATAATCTTATTCTGCACAAGTGTTGCCTAGACTGTTTTAATTCACTTTCTCCCATAGCCATTGCTTACCTCCTGTTTTACCACTAGATGGTACTCATATATTTTTGGTATATATCAAATACACAACTTTGTTATTCTGATAAGCAGAATTTAAATGATCCAAAGTATAAATAGCTCCAAATATGATTTCTAAATAAATTATAATTTTAGATGGCTTCAAAAAATCAAGTTATGACTATAAACATATCATGTAAAAATCAAATGCTAAAAGCAGATACTTTTGTAGAGATTTTCTGTAGTTTTTTACTGTATATAGGTGGCAATATAAAAATATAACTATGACAATGATATTTCATTTACAGTAAATGTATATGTATAATTATTCTCCTTTCAAATTCTAACATTTTGTATTGAAGTGGGTGGTATCCCTCTGTATTTCTTCTCAGTTAAGTGTATATAGTTTGTTTCTCTGTTTAAATGATACTTAATATTCTGAAGGAATTACTGACTATTAATTAGAGATCACATCTGAATATTACTTTATATACAACAAAGCTATTTTGGCTAAGTGTAGTTCAAAGGCTATTCTAAGAGTTGGACATTGTTAAATAATTTATCACTGTACCAGCCAAAGTAGATACCACTTTAGTCTTCATGAAAGGAAACTAGGAATTAGATAAATTAAGTACCTCCCCCAGAGCCACATAGCTAGTAATTTCTAGATGTTGGAAGCTGTCTGCTTTTGATTACACAGTCTTAATTATTATATAATAGCTGGTAGTACAACAGCAACAATGTTGTTATTCTAAAAATTTCCACTTTTCTGCTCCGGTGGAAAAAATAATTGGGGCTTACAAATACATGTTTAAATGAGAAAAATAAAATATCTAGTTTTATGGTTTTTAGGGAAAGAACAAAGATGAATGCTCATACTTTTGATGAGGTCAAAAGTTGAACGTTAAGAATCTGTGGCAAATGAAAAGATTTTGTTATTATCATGGCCATCTCATTATAACTTGATCTTCACCTCCCTATTTCTTTGCTGCTTATTGATATTAATTTAATGTTTCCGTGTCATTTTTTTTAATGTTATGTAATGGAAAGAAAAACATACAAAGACTTGTTTAATAGTAACCTAAAATTCTGAGAGTATCCATAGTCCCCTTCTAAGCAAGGAACTAGAAGGACAATTATATTTTGAGCATGGAGACAAACTTTTATTATAGTATGACTTTAGTTCTCAACACTAAAAGGCAAAAATTATGCTTATTAATTGCCTTGATTAAAATAAATTCCTTGATTTCAGGCTCAGTGAATATTTTTCGGACAGAGATTGGAAATAAAATATTGGAGGAAAGTGGCTTACAAGATTACTTCATGGATTTATTTTATATATGCAAGGTGTTCTGAGGATAAAGAAGCAATAAGAAAGAGTTACACTCATTAGTATGTAGGAAGAAATATTTAGTTTTATGTGTCGTGGAAGAGAGGTGTGAGGAATTAGAGACAAAATGGAAAAGAAAATGAGAAGAAAAAAAGACAATGAGGGAGAATGATGAGAAAAAAAGAAAAAAAAAAAAAAGAAATGTCCATAACAGATTGGAAAATGAAGGCTTTGGGAAAAGATATTTTATGAAACTATTACAGATCATAAATAATAACAATATATAATTATAAATGTATTAATAGGTAATAGTTGCACGTTTACCCGAACTGTGAAGGGTCGGAGCGAAGGGAGATAAGGAGAGGTTAGTTCATGGGAAAATGCATTTTAAGTAACTTTTAGTGTGGCAGTTTGATGCAAAACTTCCCAATTCCTACTCCCTCTTTTCTAGTCATTAGTTTACCTTTGTTTCACTCTAGCTTAGTGGGTACCCAACGTAATAACAATGAGGTCCAATATTTGGGCAATCAGGGAAGAAAAATGAACATGCAGAACAGGATATGCCTCAACAGAATTTACATAGCCAGAGGAAAAACTGTGTCCAAGCCAGAATAGACTAGGAGAGTAAAAATATGTCTCTATCTCAAGATACCTGAAGCTATGGAGCAGGTTTCTGAAAATAATTGGATTAGGGAAAAGGCCATTTTTTCAAAGAGTTGTCCTTTTTCAAGCACATAGTTAGGCTATCTTGGGGACATGTATACATACATATTTTATTTTTATTGATAAATAATATTTGTGCACATTTATTGGATACGTATGCTATTTTGTCACATGAACAGGATATAAAATGATCAGGTCCAGGTATTCAGGGCATCTATCACCTGTTAATTAACACTGCTGTAGGGAACATGACAAGTCCTTGCTTCTAGTCTTTTGAAATATACAATACATTGCTGTTAACCATAGTCACCCTGCACAACTAAATAATACTAGAACTTATTCCTTCCACTTAACTGCATGATTGGACTCATTCACCAGCCTCTCCCCATTCCTCTCCCTGCTCACAGCCACACGCCTTCCCCACCCACTGCAATCTATCATTGTGATTTCTACTTCCATGATATCAACATATTTCAGCTCCCATATACGAGTGAGAACATAAGATATTGGTCTTTCCCTGTTGGCTTGTTTCACTTAATACACTATAATGACTGCCATTTCCATCCATGTCTCTGCAAATGACATGATTTTGTTTTTTATGGCCAAAAGTATCACCTCCCGCATAGATACCACACTTTCTTTATCCATCCCTTATTGATGAACACATAGGTGAACTCCATATCTTTGCTATCACGAATAAGGCTGTAATAAATATGGGATGGAGTTATCCCCTGGACATACTGATTAATTTTCCTTTGAGTAAATACCCTAGTAGTGGGATTGCTGGATTGTACGTTAGTTATATTTTCAGATTTCTGAGAAATAATCATATTCTTTTCTATGCTGGCATTACCAATTCATGTTTCCACCAACAGTGCACAAGCATTGCCTTTTGTTTCCAAACTTCTTTGTCATTATCTGCCATATTTTGTCTTTTTAATAATAATCATTCTAACCAAGGTAAGAGATCTCATTTTGGTTTTGATTTACATTTCTCTGAAGATTAGTGAAGTTAAACATTTTTTTTTTATTTCTGTTCTTTGTCCACTTTTTAATGGGATTGTTTGTTTTATTCGGTAGTTGAATTTTTGAGTTTCTTACATTTTCTGTGTGTTGGTCCTTAGTTGGATGAGTAGCTTGCAAATTTCCCTCCCATTTAACAGGCCATCTCTGTAGATTGTTTCCTCTCTGCCCCTCTGTTCATTGTTTCCTTTGCTGTGCAGAAGATTTTAGTTTAATAAGGTCGCATTTGTATGTGCGTATTTTTGTTTTTGTTGCCTGTCTTGTGAGGTCTTACACACAAAAACTCCGGTGTTCTAGAGTGTTTATATTATGTTTCCTTATAATCATTTTATAATTTGCGGCTTTACGTGTAAGTTTTAATGTATCTTGAGGTGGTTTTTATATGTGGTGAGAGGTATCCAGTTCCATTCTTTGACATATGAATGTCTATTTTTTCCCAGCACCATTTAGTGAAGCCCGTGTTTTTCCTCCATGTATGTTCTTGACATCCTTGTCAAAAATCATTTGAGTGTAAACACATGGATTTATTGCTGGGTGTATTCTCTTTTCTGCTCTATTGGTCTTTGTGTCTGTCTTTATATTAATGCCATGTGTTTGGATTGCCTTGCCTCGTTGTGTATTATGAAGTCAGGATGCAATGCCTCCATCTTTGTCATTTCTGATTTTAATGGCTTTGACAATCCAGTTACTGTTTTGGTTCCATATGCATTTTAGGATGTATTTATCTGTACTGAAATAAATGGCATTTTGTTACGAATATCCTTGATTCTATAGATATCTGTGGTCATTTTAACATTAACTTTTCTAATCCATGAGCATGGGGTGTGTTTCCATTTGCTCTGTCCTATTCAATATTTTTAATTCAGTCTTTAGTAATTTTATTTATAGAGATCTTTCACTTCTTTGTATAAAATCATTCTTAGGTATTTTTATTTTCTACCTCTCATTAGTGGGATTGCCTTCTTGATGTTTTTAGTTAATTCATTATTGATATATAGACACATCACTGATTTTTATATGTTGATTTTGCATCTTGCAATTTTATTGAATTTACTGATCAAATTTAAGAGCTTTCTGGTGAAGTGTTTAGGTTTTACAGAATATAATCATGTTACATGTTAGTAAACATGGATAATTTGACTTTGTCTTTTTCAGTTCAGATGTCTTTTGTTTATTCCTCTTGCCTGATTGCTCTGGCTAGACTTTCAGTGCTATGTTGAATAGGAGTGGGGAAGGGGGCATCTTTACCTTGTTCAAGTTCTTGGAGGAAAGGGTTTAGGCTTTCCTTTGTCAGTATAATGTTAGCTGTGGGATTGTCATACATGGGCTTTATTAAGTTGAAGTATATTTCTTCTTGCCTAGTTTGTTGAGAAGGAGGCTGGATTTTATCACATATGTTTTCTACACCTATTGAGGAGACCACAGGTTTTCTTATTCTTCATTCCGTTGATGTGATGTATCACATTTGTTGAATTGCATATGTTGAACCATCCTTGCATCCCTTGGATAAATCCCACTTTTTCATGGTGTTTCATATTTCTGATGTGCTGGTGTATTCAACTTGCTAGTATTTTGTTGAGAACTTTAACATCTGTGTTCATCTGGAATACTGGCCAGTACTTTTTTTTTTTAATTTTGTTGTTGCATTGTTGTCTAGTTTTGATATAATGGTAATTATAGCCTCATAGAATGAGTTAGTGAAAATTCTCTCCTTTTAGAATTTTGGAGTAGTTTGAGGAAAATTGTTACAGGTTCTTTGTAAGTTTTATAGAATTCAACAATTACAGAGATTTTTTTATTACCGATCCAATTTCATTGCTTGCTATTTCTCTGTTGTTACTTCATGATTCAGCCTTGGTAGAGTCTATATGCCCAGGAATTTGTCAATTTCCTCTAGGTTTTTCAGATTGTTTGTGTATAATTGGTCATGATAACCTTTAAAGACCTTTTGCATTTTGATCATATCAGTTATAATGTTCTCTTTATTCTTTCTTATTTGGTTTGTCTCTACTGTTCATAGCCACTCTAGCTATTGCTATATTGATTTTGCTTATTTTAAAAAAATACAACCTATTATATTTTGATGCCGTGTTTGTTTCTTAGTCTCTATTTTATATACTTCTTCTCTGAACTTTCTTATTTCTTTCTTGTACGAATTCAGTTCCTGGGGGTGCATTATTATATCATTTATTTTAAACCTTTCTTCTTTTTTGATGTGGGCATTTATTGCTAGAAACTTTGCTTATATGACTGTTTTTCTGTATCCCCTAGGTTTCATTATGTAGTGTTTAAATTTCCACTTGACCAACAGCCCAGGGCTGCACTTCTTTTGCTAGGAAATGATTCCTTAGATTAGAAACAATGGTGTGTGGAAGACCACACTGGCAGACAAGGTTAAGTGCATGCAAAGTAGTCTTGAAAGAAACATTAAGTACAGGGAAAGGCAATCCATATCAAAAGTAAATGTCTATTCCTGTGAGAATAAAAAAGAAACAAAATGCTACTCTTTCCCTGATTGAAATAGTCCAAAATTCTTCCAAATGAAGTATCACAAGAATTAAGAAAAACAAGCACCACATGTACCCACTAGTACATTGGAACTAATTGTTCAACACTCACAGGAATGGGAAACTAACAATCAATGGAAACCAAACAGGTGGGAGAGATGAGGAGATAGGTAAATTCACACTTACCAGGTACATTGCATGCTGGCTGAGTCATGGGCACTCTTATAAGTTTGATTCAAATGGTCTAACTGTATAAAAGCAATTCATGTAACTAAAATTTTTATACTCTCATAATAGCCTAAAATTCAAACAAAATTAAAAAAATGGTCCAATGTAATCAACCTGTTTCTAGGTAACTGACTGATCATCTCAAGAATAATACTGTAAGCCCATCCAGGTCAGATATCTTGAGCTCAGTTAATGTGTACCACCTTTCCTCTGTTTCAGTCAACAAAGAATACAATCTATGGAGCCCTTTTTAGCTCTCTTAGTTGTAATATTAGATTAGGACTTTTGCTAAGTGAGTCTATCTCCATAAATATGGCCTGATTCAATTTTATGTGCCTTCTGCAATTATCCCATACCCTTAATATCCAATACTGCACATAATTTTCCAGGTTTTTATTTGTGTAAATTAGAAAAATGAAGTACTTCTTTGTGAGCATATTACACTTTTAATGGGTAACACACTTTATAACTCTCCTTTATGGACCTGCTGAGACATGAATTTTAGTAATAAGCTTAAAAGCAAAGAGAAGTCTTAAGGGTTGTTTCTGAGGAAAATCATCAGCATCTTGGAAGGCACCTTCCTCAGGAGAGGCCATTATAGTTTCTTCAGGCAATGCGGACTTAGTCTCCTTGGAGAGGGGTGGAGAGTTTTCCATTGCCAAACAAAACTCGTCTGAATTTAAGCAAGCGGTGTCCCTAGCCTTGCCACATATTCCCATTCCAACTTTTTGAATCCCATTTCTTTCCAATGAATACCTTAAATTTAACAATAGACATCTTGTGAGGCTAGGAATTCCGTTTGCCTTGTAATTTAGTCACTGACTGGATGAAATTCTGGATCTGGTTTTGAATAATCTCAGCTCTCTAACATGGGACATAAAGCTCATTGTTAGGGCAGAAACAGAAGTTTTCATGTCATTTATGCAGCTCTTGATGTGGGAATTAAAAGCCCAGAGATCCATCCTTTCCTTTTCCCACTTTTAAAGCAATATTAGGTATAACCACTAAATCCCATTTTAGGGGTTGACAAATTTAGTTGATATTTTAGTTTGACAAAATGTTCAAAGTTACATAAACATGATCACATATATCCTTCCCTTTTATAGCTGTTGATTATGATGTCCAATCGTGAATTTTATCTATCTCTATTGCTACATCATAACACAAACACCAAGTCAATGGGACATGCATGCATATTCTTTCTACTATACTGGAAAGCACTGCTGAGTCCCCAGAGCAAAGAACAAGGGGATACAATACTATGTTCAGTAAGCAGCTGAAAGTTGAGACTGAAAATCCAGTCTACCACAATGTTTCTTAGGGAATACATTGCATGCAGAACCATGACATCTTAAAAAGTTAAGTAGGAGATTTATTAAATCCTTTCCAGTTCATTCTCGGTTTTTTCTGCCCCAAACCCCACAATTTCCCCTCATTAGTGGTGAAGTTCTAGCTACCATGATTAACTTTAATACACCACAAAATAGATCTGAAGAGAATCCTATGTAAAGTCACATATTACAAACAAATATATTATTACTAGTAATAATTCTGCTCATTGAATATTTATATTATTTTAGTTTTTTTGTATACCTAACTTGCTTATCCTAACATAATAGTCATACCATTTATAAGAAGCAAATACTTTTATTAACACTATAATGAGAAAATTAAAGTAGAAAAAGTTTACTTAAATGTTCATGATTAGGTGGAAAGTAGCTGAGTTAGAATTCAACTCCAAGTATGTGAGAACCATAGTATTACATGATGTTGTGCCTATAATGTAGCAATGGAAATTTGAGAATTCAACCTTATTTTGAATACAACAAAAGACACACAATATATTTTATACTAATAATGTCTAATAAAAGCATATAAATACATATTTAAGATTGAGACTATTTGTTCTAAAAAGCATCTGAAACCTTTGATGCAGAGACTCTCAAGAAAACTTTTCCAAAAGACATTTGAAGGTATCTGTACACTTTATTTAGAAGGATGTGTTTCACATAAGGATAAGACTGTAGTGATGGATTTCTGCATTCACAGATTTAAATTTAGGTAATAGATGTTTCGTTCTAATCAGAACTCACAGGAGTTATTTTTAAAGACATCTCTATCATTCATCTCATCAGTTTCTTTCAGATATTTATACTACAAACTTCCTTCTGTCATATACATTGATTAAGAGACAAACACATCAGTTATAAATGTGTTTTCAAGAATATCTTTAGAAAGTTAAATTTTAGCAAGTGCATTATTGAGACTATTTTCTTAAGGCATTAGTCTTCTTAAAAAAGCTAACAGCATGCTATTTATATATAGAACTCAAAGTAAGACTCTTAGGTGACAGCATCTGCTATGTGTGTTTAAATCTGCTCAATTGTATAGAAGATGCAGCTTGAGTTATGTATTAGTGGCAATAAGGATATAGTGGCCTAAGTCCTTTTCAGTTGGAATGAGAAAATATGAATTTGAGATATTTTAGAAAAATGTATCCAATCTCATAGATATTTTAGAATATTCTATTAGAAAAATGACAAGAACCTTTTGATTTGACATATCTACCATATCTGTTGACACTCCTGGGTTATCATCTCATAATAAACCAGTCATATCTGCAATAGCTTCTCAAGTCACTACTAGGTAGCCCATAAGAAAAATTATTTTAAAATAATATATAAGAACCCATATGCTTATATATTGTTGGTGTCCTTCACAATGCCTCAACTTTGATGGTGTGAATGGGTTTAGAGTGGGGTATTGGATAAGCACATTATATTTGAGGTTTCCTGCATATATGACTTCTGATGAGTTGTGTATACTTCTGAATACCTCTTAAAGTATTCTTTATAAGGCTAAATTTGGTTTTCTCAAATACATTTTAAAAATGCATTGAGTGTACTTCTGAATACCTCTTTTTTTTTTTCTGAATACCTCTTAAAATATTCTTTATAAGGCTAACTTTAGTTTTCTTACGTACATTTTAAAATTATTATCATATACTTAAATCAGTCTAGGCTATTCATACTCTCTCCATTTACTTGCCAGAGCTCATATTCTCACTGTCCTTGGCAGCAGTGGAGCAGTAAAAGGAGAAATTTAGAATAAAATGTGAGAATTTGAAATGTTGAACCACCTCTGATAAATGCATTTCTGTATATTCACCAGCCCTTAATGTTGTTTTTTACATTGTGATAAGAACAGATGACACAAGATCTATGCTCTGACATTTTTAAGTGTAAGTACAGTACTGTTAAGTACAAGCATCACGTTGTACAGACCTTTACACCTTATTTATCTTGCATAGTTGAAATTTATACTCCTTCCAAAGCAACTCCTACTTTCCCCCTACCCTTCCTAGCAAACACCATTCCACTTTTTGCTTCTGTGAGTTTCATAGTGCTAGATATATTACATAATGTCTTATTAGCCAGATGTCACTAATATTTATTCCATCTTTGGAAATTCATTTTGTGGAAAAAAATTGGCAATTTATAACTTAATACTTCTCATGTAATATTTTTAAAAATATATTTTTTCTTTTCTTTTTTTTTTTTTTAGTTTATCACAGTAAAAGCAATTCTTCAGAAGCAAATCACAGTGAAACTAGATTTCTTTATAATTAGGTAATTGTTAAATAAGAATAATTGGTTCTGTTATACATGCTTAACCATTTTTTTATTGTTTTATTGCCCATATTAATCATATAGGACTGCTATAGATACAACAGAGTAGGATAAATTGTAGGGGAAATTGAGCCCTGATCTTTGGCATAAGACTCACTTCCTTCTTGAGAGACCTGGAGAATCATGAGCATGGCATGTGAGTTGTGTGCATCCAGGAAATCAGAAAACTGGCCTCCAAGGGACCATGTATGTATGTGAGGTGTGACAATACCTTGCCTAAGGGTTATGGTAAAGATTCTCTAGATTCCAAAGTTCTCTTTTTTTTTTTTTTTTTTGTAGAGACAGAGTTTCACTTTATGGCCCTCGGTAGAGTGCCATGGCCTCACACAGCTCACAGCAACCTCCAACTCCTGGGCTTAAGCGATTCTCTTGCCTCAGCCTCCCGAGTAGCTGGGACTACAGGCGCCCGCCACAACGCCCGGCTATTTTTTGGTTGCAGTTTGGCCGGGGCCGGGTTTGAACCCGCCACCCTCGGTATATGGGGCTGGCACCTTACCAACTGAGCCACAGGTGCCGCCCCCCAAAGTTCTCTTGAAGATAGAGGCAGAGGTCTTGCTTAAGGTCTGTGATTTTGCGAAACAAATTGGAGACATTCTGTCTGACACCTTCTATGCTCCCCATTTTTAGTGCTGATGTCTGATAAGTAACTTTTAACTACTTTTTCCTTCTTTGTGATAATAAATATGGACTTAAGGTTAGCTCAAGAGGACTCCTCCCTGTGTTCCTCAGTCCCCTGATACAGACTTTGTGTCGAGCCTCTTCATTCCTCCTCTGGTGACCCCAAAAGTTTTCATCTGGTGACCATAAACCCCTTCAATAAATAACTGACATTTGTTCTTCACAGTTCTGAAAGCTAAGTGTGGAAATCCAAAGGGGAAGGTGTCAGCAGGGCTGGATTCTTCTGAGGGCCTCTCCTCAAGGCTTGAGGATGGCCACCTTCCTCCTGTGTCTCCACACGGTCATCCATCTTTGTGTCTCTGTTCTAAACTCCTCTTTTATAAATGATATTAGATTAAAGTTTATCCCGCTGCCCTCACTTAACCATAATTTTTTTTTTTTCCTTAAAATCCCTGTTCTCAATATAATCATAATCTAAGTTGGAAGGGGTAGGATTTTAACATAAATTTTTTGGAGGGAAGAAAGAACTCAGCCCACAATCTTGATGTTATTAAAATATATTGATTTGCTTCTAAGAGTACTGACAAAAATTGAGATTTATGGAATGATATTTATTATAACTATTTTCTAAGTAATTGCTCAATATGAGGTTAGATAGGAATATTTTCTATGCAAAGAACACAAATATTGTTAAGCATAAAGAAAAAAGATATTTTTTAGTGAATATTTTATAATAATGTCTCCATTTCTGATTACATTGAGCTCAGCTCTTTTTCTTTTTTACAATTTTCCCACCACTCTTATGTTAGTATGTTTATAATAACCTCAAATTTTCATTATGGTCATGTATGTTCTTCCAGCTTCAACTTTAGCTCTAATTTTTATCCTAAATCTCTTTTTTATTCATTGTTATTTAAGGTGTCTTGCTGGTATTTCAAAAATAACATGAATAAAATAAATTCAACATATTCTAGATCTTTGTCCTTGACATATCAATGCAATTTTACTTTATTTCTCTCCTTTTTCTTAATATCAAGGATAAAATCAGATTTTTCAAGCTTAGTTTTACAATTTATATGGTATCCTTTCTTTCATAAAAGCAACTTCTAAATTATACTATGATAATTGGTTTAATCTTGTTTATTGTCATTGTTTCTTTAATTCTAGAATAGGCAGACATACTTCCTTCAATTCCTGTACAAGACTCATAGGTATTCTCCCAAATTCTAAATTTTTTATTAAATTCATCTGAAAATACCTTACAATTATTTTACCCTATTTTTACTTTTAGCAGAAAACATAACCGCTCCCTTACCCACCCACATATACTGCTTATGGGAAAATGTGTAAATAAGGCAGACAATTCACAGTCCTACACATTTTGAGAGCATTATATATAATAATCAATGTTTTCAGTTTTCTGAGATTTCTGTCGTAATACTGTCATTGAAAAGACTCAAAACTTTAGTTACTATATTTTTTGTATATTGCTATTTGAAAATATTACTACTACCCTAGTCAATTAACACAATCCACATTTTTAGATCTCATAGATTTTGAGTCAGAAATCAGGACACAGATTAGCTAGGTCTTCTGTTTCAACGTCTTACAGGTGAACACCAAGTGTCAACAGGGTTGCGGTTTCATTGGAGGCTCAGCTGGGGAAGGATCTGCTACCAAAGTCGTATGGTTGCTGGCAACATTCAGTTCTAAACTGAGGACCACAGATTCTTCCTAGTTGTGGGCTGGAAGCAACTCTCTGTTCCTTGTCATGTGGCCCTTTCTATAAGGCAGCTTAGAAGATGGCAGCCTGATTCCCCAAAAAGAGTAGGGAAAAGAGAATCGTCTAATTACATGAGTGATATATACATGCAATTGCTGTGTAACACTGAGGCAAGTCTCAGGTACCCTCCACACTCAAGGGATGAAGATCACACAAAAGTGTGAACTATGGGATGGGTTTCTTCTTCAGACTCACTCTAGAGTCTCTCTGCCACAGGAACCTTTACATAAATCTTGTCCTTCCTATAATACTACCCTGAGAATTTTTACTCTTTCTGATATTTTGTTTTTTCATTTCTTTGTTATGTTAACATGGCCACACCTTTCTCTTCAGGAAGTATTGTCTTAGTAGTATAATCTCAGAACTACTAAAAAAGTTATTATTTTAAGCAATTGTTTGAGAATTTTGCATTTATTTATTTTATTGTATTGATTTTTTTTTTTTTTTTTTGAGACAAACTTTCACTCTGTTTTCCTATGTAGAGTATCATGGCGTCATAGCTCATGGCAACCTCAAACTCCTGGGCTCAAGTGATCCTTCTTGCTTCAGCCTGCAGAGTAGCTGAAACTACAGGTGCCCACCACAATACTCAGTTTTTCTATTTTTAATAGAGAAGGAGTCTTGCTCTTTCTCAAGCTAGTCTACAACTCATGTGCTCAAGCAATCCACCCTCCTTGGCTTCCCAGAGTGCTAGAATCATAGGCTTGAGCTACTGCACCTAGCTAACGATTTTGTATTTAAATAAAAATGAAAATGTTATATGACATTTTTACCCATATATTATTTGTGTGGCCCTACTAATAGAAGTAAAGTGCTGAATAGATTGTAAGTGAAAAATGTCTCCTTTACCATCTTCCCTCAATGCCTAATAGAATCAGGATTATATGTTTATAGGTAATTTAACAGAAGAAATGATATCTTATGAATAAACTTCATAGAGGCACATTATTCTGTATGTATGAATAATTCAAGAAATGTTTGTGATTGATCAAATCAAATCTAAGTTGCAGGTGATTGAACACAGAATGCAAGATCACTTGTAACCAAACAGTTTCATATGACTTTGTAATATAATCTTCATAAAAACTATGTTGGAAAGATGAATATGTTAAATGTAGCTTAATGGCTACTAAACTAACATGATAAAAATTTCTTTTGACATAAACAAATGCACTACTTGGTAAATACTTCTTGCTGATTAAATGGATTCTTTAAATGAAATCCAGCATCAAATAGCAACATCGTTCCTCCTTTGTCTTTAATAGAAATTTGCTCCAGAGTTTATTAGCTATTTTAAATTGCTGTTGAAACTTAATCTAAGATGAGTGAATCATGTATCAGAATATAAAATAATGACACATAATATAAGCTTGGTAATAAAAAAGCAACTTCTCTCAACTGAGAAAAAAATCGCATTTAATAGCATCCAATAGAAGAGAATTGCTGCCAAATTGCTAACACTTCTGTATTGAACAGTGATATGCATTCATCAGTGGTTGCCAAGAGATGTTTATGTTAATGTACTGCCTTAAAGCTCTTATTATCTAAAACTCTATATTTTTAATCATGCAGCATGTATTTACTAATAATTATTTGTCTGCATTAGCTGGTGACTCAAACATCTGACACTTAATATTCTGAATAGAGTAAATGTAATGTGGCTGGTTGCTAGATATGTGAAAAGTAGACTCTATGATTAAAACAATTTTTTACACGGTTAGATACCAAAATGAAATTCTTACAATAGTAATACTTCATTTGAATTGGTTTATAAATGTCATGTTAGCTACAATGCAATGAATTGTGTAATGGATTTTAGAAATGTTGTTTTTTTTTTTCCAAGCCATGTAAAGTACTTCAGAGGTGAAGCTTCAAAGTCATGTAAAGTTTTTATCAGAGTAATATTATTAGTAGTAGACTCGAAAAAGTTTTCAACATTTGCTAGTTTCTCAATATGAAATAAATTTATGACAGAAAAGTACTGTTTTTGTAAAGAGGAGCCAGTTTTTAATCACATGAATAATCATACAGGTTTTATTGAATTGTCTATATGATGAGTGGAAATTTGAAAAGTTGAAGCAATTAAGTTGAGAGTTCAGGAACAGACATATTATCTGACTGTCTGACTCCTTAACTGGTGTTATTTGGTAACAGAATGAACTATACTGGTAGCCATAATGGAAAAGATTATATGCCATGCTCTCAGGATGATACAATGATGGATAAGATGTTTATTTCTTCTCTTGCAATTTAAAAGAAGAACTGGATTTGAAGAAATCAGTACAGATAGGTGCCTCAGTGCTCTAAAAATTTGTAGTCATAATAGTAGTCAAAACAAAATGTAAAAAAGGATAAGAAAATGTAAGTTGTAATTGAAGAAGTCAGAAAAACCTTCTTGGGAAAAAAAGGCTTTCAACTATTTTTACAAAGTCTCATTGTATTGCTAAATTATAATAGAACATAAAGAAGCAGAAATAAGCAGTATGTATGTGAGTAACATTTTTGAGAAAACTAAAGTGAAACTGTAGCCACACCTTCAACCATAGGTATGACTTTGCGGTTCTTCCCACCAAAGATGGCCGTGACTCGTTTGATGTTAGTTTGTGACATTTGACTTGTTTTCATTTGACTTCTTATAGTTACTTATGCCATACTATTGGAAGAAAGTGCTTTGATAATGTTGTTGATCTCAGAAAGAGAATGGGATATTAAAAAAAACAAAAACTCAAAGCAGCCTCAGATGACCCACTTCAGCTACTTTATGAACAGCTGTCTCTAAGCTGATTCACATGTATTTTCATGAACCAATCTGTGAGTCCAGAGCTTCCCAAAGGGCCCCAGCCTCCAGTGGTTGACCTATGCTAATATAGAGATTGATAAAAGAAAACAAATGCTTATTCTTTTCAGCCACTGAGTTTAGGGGTCATTTAATGTACATGAAGTGTTAGTAGATTTAAAAAATAATACCAGAAATTAGGGTATAGCTATGATAAAAAAAAAAGTATGCTATGTTTCATTACCATTAGATCCACACAATAAAAAAATTCAGGAAAAACAGTAAAGAAACTACTTAAAGACACTAAAAAAAGGCTGACCTTTAAAATTTAGATGTAAAATATTTTTCTAAAATTAAATCTACAATAACTTAAAATATTGACGATATATCCAATACAAATGTCAACGCGGGCACTTTTTTGTGTGTGTCTCTCATTTTTTTTTTTTTTGAGCTCTTTTGGAATGATTTTTAGCTGCAAATGATAACGTACAAGAAAGATCTTATTTTTTTAGAATAGATCTAGCAAGTTCGAAAGCAAAATGATGGAGTGTGAATATAAAACTACATCTCATAGACTGACTCTTTAAAGACTAAAGTTCAATTAAAGCATGTAACCCTAGGGTACATCCAAAGTGCTCTCTCTGCTATATGGTTTCTATGTAAAGACCTATGACTCACATCAAGGTGTACTCTTTCACAAGGGAACAAAAAAGGGACTATAAGTTAAGTATAGAGCTTCATTCAACAGCAGTCTGATTTTTTTGTTGTTGTTGTTAAGTACAGAGAGCAGTATGTGTCTAATAGAATATTCAGTATACCTTTTGTCTAATGGGCAACTAACATAAAATACATAGAAAACTCACAACATTTTGAGAAGGATTTATTGGCAAAGTACTCTATATATAAACCAATAGGTGACTAAAAGTGATGACATATAAAATGTCCTCTGGGATCAGAATAATCTAAAGGCAGAAAGCACGCTTAAAATGTTGATTGGCTGCCAAATAGATAAATATTTTTAATGTTCTTTTCATAGGTATCCAAAGATGATAACAAAAAGATAGACATTTGCAGAGAGCTGAACCTGAACCAGTGGAGAACACATTGGACTATCTTACAAACAGAAGCAGGATTCAATTAAGAAACTGCCCTATTGCCATTGTAGAGAGACCTGGCAGCATTTTTTTGTTTGTTTGTTTTGTTTTTTTTCCTATTAACACCCTACCAGGATAAAACCTGCTGACATTTGATCAGCAAAATTTAAGACATCTCAAGAACTAGTGACTGTCCTGTGACTCCCATTAGCCCCTTTGATGACTGAGAGTTGATTGAATTTCTTTGTCATCAACTTGTTTGTATATAGAATACTTTGCCAATTTTTGTGGATTGTATGGTGAGGAAGGGCACTCAATCTGCTTGTTTAGTCTGCAAATTCAACAGGAATTTGAAACTGATGAAAAGAATAACATCCCACACTTGAAGTCTCATTTCATGATTAGGTGAGTGGACTCAGTTTCCAGGGGGCAAGTAGATTTTGTATGTGGGAGGCGCATAATTGCTTGTGGCTGGGAGAGTACACTATAGTTATTGGTTCTAATCTCTTTACTACCTCCATGACTGAGTATATTTCCCTCTCATTGACTTTGAGTGTGGATATGTGACTTGCTGGAATTGGAAAGAGGTGATATCACACTTAATTTATTTTGCATACACCATGAACAAGGAGGGGAAAAAAAGTTTATCTGAAGCCTGTAGTTAATAAAGAGTGTTGACAGATGAGCATTAGAGCAGCCTTAGCGGAGTCACTTTATCCAAGCTCAGCAATAAGAAATTATAGTTGTTTTAAACCTATATATTTGGGGATAGCTTATTGTTAAGATTTCAGAGATGGATACTAGGAGATGGTTTCCCAGTTAGGCATCTGCTAGTTTGTTTTGAGTTCAGGTAATCTAGATTTGGCTTATCTGAAGTGATTCTGCTTCATATATCTATTATTCTCATTGGGTAACTGATTAGAATATTAAAGTGTGGAGTTTTTTAAATTTTATTTATGTTAATTTATTATTCTATTGAAATAATTTTTTGAAAATAATTTTAGACCTAGAGAAGAATTTTAAGAATATAAAAAATAATATTTCCTCCACACAACTTCTCCAATGTTAATATTTTCCCCGTGTTAATATCTTACATGGCAACACTATATTTATCAAAACCAATACGTTGATATTGGTCATGCTATTAATTATTTTACTTTTTAATCAGAGTCCCCCAGTCTTTCTACTGTGTCCTTTTCTGTTAGAGAGAAGGAAGAGAAGAGAAAGGGAGAGAGAAGAGAGCAGAAAGCAGGGTACAGTAGAAGGAAAGATGGGAAAGAGAGAGAAAAGTTCTTTATTTTACGTTAGAAAGTGGGAATGGAGTGGGAACTACTGTCCTTTTACTTTCGTCTAGGATTCTTTTAGACATTTTTATTCTATGTCAAGGTTCATACATATTCACATTTATTAGACCTTCCCGATGGGTTATCACTTTATCTTCAGGAAGTAATCTTTATCTCTCATAATCTTTCTGCTTATAAAGTTTACAATGTCTGTCAGTGCATTTTAATCAGCTCCATTGGACAAGAACTTTTCATGGTTTGCCATTTGCTATCCATAAATATGTTCATATTTTTACTGTCTAATATAAATTACTATGTTGATCAGTTTTATTAAAATGTTAAACCGATAATAAAATTTAAGGTAAATATTAGTGGCCTTTTTCACTATTGATTTCAAACATTTTGTTTCTACATATGTTTTAGACATGACCTAACATTCTCATTGTTATTTTGTTTAGCTTTTTGGCTGACTACATGTAATAAACTATATTTTTAGAGAATTTTTATGTCCACAGCAAAATTTAGCTGAAGATACAGAGATTTCCCCAGTATCGATTGCCTCCATAAATACATAGCCTCTCACATTATCAACATCTTCCATAAGACAGGTGTATTTGTTATAGTTTAGGAACCTACATTATTCTTTATTCTTGGTGTACATTCTGAAGGTTTGTGCAAATGTATATTGATATGTATCCAAGATCATATACCGTACAGGATTGTTTTAGGAGTTTTTATTCTACGTGATTAGAGTCATGCGTATTTTATTTATTGTGTTTCCCTGATCTCTTTATCACTCCCCTTTGTATTCCATCTGTCATTCCTCCCTTACCCATAATTCTTACCCACTACTCATCTTTTTATTGTCTCAACAGTTTTGCCTTTTGCAGTAGTTCATTTAATTGAAATAGTACACTAGCTAGGCAATTTTATATTACCTTTTTTCACTTATGCATTTAAAAATCAAGTCATGTTTTTCCATAGCTTAATAGCTCATTTCTTTTTAGCTCTGAATAACATTCCATTGTTTTATGCATCATGGGTTATCCATTCACTTACTGGAGAACATTTTCGTTGCTTCCAAGTTTTAGAAATTATAAACAGAGCTGCCATAAACATCTACGTGCAAGTTTTTCTATGGATGTAAACATTTTTTGCTGGTTTTTAAAAACTCATTTAGGTTAATGTTAAGAAACATCATTACTGGATCATAGGATAAGAATATATTTAGTCCAGAATGAAAGTATCCAACTGTCTTTCATTGTGGCTATATCATTTTGCAATCCTACCAATAATGAATGAGAGTAGCTGTTGATCCATATCCTTACCAGAATTTGGTGTTTCCAACCTTCTATATACCATTAAATAAGTATATAGTGTTCCATGATAATGATAATTGTTATTTCCCCCTGAATATGTATGCACTTTTGTAGAATTCTTTTTTTATAATGCTTACCTTCTGGCAATTATTTGTCCCCCATCATCTATTAAACTTGCTTTTAGAAACATATGTTTATTGGGCATAGATTGGCGATAATTTTTATTCACTATTTTAAAGACATTTTCCTTATTTTCTTGCTTTCATTATTTCTGTTGAAGAATTAGCTGTCAGTATTACTATTTCTTCTTTCAAAACGTACCTTTCCTCCCTCTGGTAGCTTTTATAATTTTATCTGGGCTTTGATTTTTAAGGGTTCTACTATGACTGTCTTATGGACACGTGGCTGCTCTTTTCAGTGAGAATTTTTGATCAGTATATTAATATCTTACATCAGTTTGGAAAATCATCAGCCATTATCTCTTCATTCCTTCTTTTCTTTCTTCCTGACATTCAAATTATACATATGTTAGAACTTTTACTGCCCAGGTATTTCTTACATATGTATTTTTAATCATTTTATTCTTCATATATCAGTTGTCTTTTTTCATGCATATAAAACTTTATTGATCCTGTCTTTTGTTATGTCTTAGTTTTTGTTATAGTGAATTATGTATTTAATAAAATGTATTTTCATTTTTACTATTTTATTTTACATTTTTAAGTAGGAGGTCTTTCCAGAAAATAACCACAGTTATTATTAATAATGAGAATGGTTTGTGTGACACCATTGTATTTTTTTTTTTTTTTTTTTTTTACTTTTTAAGAGACAGAGTCTCACTTTGTCGCCCTTGGTAAAGTGCTATGGCATCACAGCTCACAGCAACCTCCAGCTCGTAGGCTTAGGCTGTTCTCTGGCCTCAGCCTCCCCAGTAGTTGGATCTACAGGCTCCTGCTACAACGCCCGGCTATTTTTTTCTTTTTTTGTTTCAGTTTCAGTTTGACCAGGGCTGGGTTTGAACCCACCACTCTAGGTATATGGGCCCGGAACCCTATTCCCTGAGCCACAGACATCAATGTGGGACATCATTGTAACCAGGCAGCCAAGGAGAGTGGCCTGGAATGTGCGCACATGAAAATGACAATTTCACCATACTAGTCAGTGGGGTGCGAGATGCAGTTGCTTGAGCATGCGTATTGTGTGGTTATGTCATCCAAATGAGTAAGTAGAACAATGAGCCTGCCTTAAATTTTACCTTAAGCTTGAACATTCCTCCGCAGAAGCTGTTCAGGTGATTCAGAAGGCTTTGGAGGAGGATGCAGTTAGTGCAACACAAATGGAAAAGTGGTACAAATGCTTCAAAGATGGCTAAGAAGCTATTCCAAGGTATCCATATCCTGAAAGCCTGTAACAAGTAGAAAAGCTAAAACTGTTGAATATACATGGGCTATAATCAACAAAGATCAGCAACTGACAGTGTGAGAACCAGAAGCTAATTTGGGGATTCTAAAAACTGATTTGTCCAAGACTTTGATGCCAGATCTTTCTACCAAATGTGTCATGATAAAATATGTTCTGTTGATTTAGCTATAAGAGCAGAAGGAATATTGTGCTGCATTTGCTAATAACTTGATTCAAACTGCTAACAATGAACAAAATTTCCTTAAGAAGGCCATAACCAGAGATGAATCATGGGTCTATGGTTATGATTTGAGATGAAGGCCCAGTCATCCCAATGGAAGTTGCCTGGTTCTCCACACCCAAAGAAGGCACAGCAAAGTAGCAGCAAGATGAAGTGCATGTTAACTGTGTTTTCTGAATGGGAAGGTGTCCACCACAAGTATGCTCCTCCAGGCTAAATGATTAATAAGGAGCACTACGTCAATGTTCTTTGCTGGTTAAGAGATGCAATGCAATGAAAATGAAAATAGCTGCAGCTACATGCAACCAGTGATTGGCAGCTTTATCATGATAATGTGTCAGCCATGCTTCACGTCTCCTGTGGAATTATTATGAAAAACATCAAATCACCCAAGTGACTCAGCCCCCTACCTTCACACACCTCAGGTTTGGCACCCTGCAACTCCTGGTTTATCCAAAATTAAAATGTGAGAGATTTCAGAACATTGATGACAGTCAGGAATTTCTTCCAACAAAGATTTTGCAGTGTTTTGAACAATGGAAGAGACGCTGGAAACCTGTGTGAGGTCCAAGGTGCCTAATTTGAAGAGGACTGAGGTATCAATGTCTGGTGTACAATGTTTATTTTATAATGCATCCTCTTCAATAAATGTCACTGTTTTTCGTATTATGTTGATATTTTCCAGACAGACTTCAAAATACATACTTAAGGTTACATATTATTTTCTTCTTTTTAAAAAATATTTTATTGTAAACTTTCAAGTTTACCAATCATGGTTAAGATATTTGCTTACTTAAACATTTTATCCACTTGCATATTGGGTTACATGGTATACCTCATGTTTTGATTTTTACTCCTTTGTACTTGTCTTGAATTAGATTGTGATTTCTTTTAATCTAAATATGTATATTGTGCCCAGAATATACACAGAGATTTAGCTACCATAGTAACCTAATACATTTAAAGCCAAGTTTCAAGCTTAGTCTTACTTTATTCTTGTTATATGTGTAGAAATCTTGAGGGTTTCCTATGGAATACAAGTTTTATTATCACAGGTCTTTTCCTGGCAGACATTTTCTCTTTCTATATGGAAAATTGCTTTCTGATTCCTAGGTTATCCTTGGCTTAGATTTCAGCCTCTGGTTCTCTCCAGTGTCAAAAGCTAAGTGGCATATTCACATCTGAAATATGTGTATTTGCCACACATCTGGTTGTTTGATGTGCTCAATTTTTATGTTTTATACACATGAACAAATATAATACACACTGAAATATATAATTTGGTAGTTTTAAATATATGCCCACGCCTATTAAACTGTCACCACAATCATTCTAATAGCCATATCCATGACATCCAACGTTTCCTCTCAATTTTTATATGGTAAAAACAGACAACATGAGATTTATATTCAAAAATTTTAAGTGTGCCATATAGTTTGGTAAACTATAGACAATATGTTGTCAAACAGTTTACTAAAAGTCATTCATCTTTCATATCTGAAACTAATTCTCTGCCTCCTGTAACTGATAAACACCACCTTATCTTTTTTCTGAGTTTAACCATTTCATTTTTAAAATTTTTTCATTAAGTCATATACACATAGATCATGAATACATTTATGCATATGTGGGGTACAATGTGTTGATTTTTTTATACAATCTGACGTGCTTACATCAAACCAATCAACATAGCTTTCGTTTCATTTACTTGATTATTATGTTAAGACATTCATGTTCTACACTTGAAAGATTTGACTAGTACCCTTACAATATGCTGCGTAGGTGTGGTCCTCCCTTTTACCCACCCTCTATCAAACCTCCCCCTTCCCTCCCTTCCCACTCCATTTCTCTCCTTCATCCTGGCCTATAGTTGTCATCTATCTTTTATAAGAAAGTGTGAGTAAATATAAGTTGGTTTCATAGAAGTATTGAGTACATTGGTTTAACCATTTTGGATATCTCGCATATATGGAATTATGTAGTATTTGACTTTCAGTGACTGAATTATTTCACTTAGCAAAATGTCCTTAATGTTCATCCAAGATGTCACACACAACAGAGTTTTCTTGTTTTCTTCTTTTTTTAGTATGAGTAATATTATATTGTATGTGTGTCCCTTTTGTTTTCATCTATTCATTGACTGTTGAGCAAGCATTTCGGTTCTTTGTACATCTTGGCTATCATGAATAATGCTGCAGCAAGCATGGGGTGCTAAAACCTTTCAAAGATCTGTTTTCAATTATTTTAGATATAATCTGAAGCAAGATTGCTTCAAATTTTAATTTTTTGAGGAAGATCTATACTGTGTTCCATAGTAGTTTCACCATTTTTCATTTCCTCCAACAGCGTGCAAAGATTCCAACTTTTTTACATCCTTGCCAATTCTTTTTTTTTATTACCCATCATAACAGTGTAAGATTTTAATTTTCATTTCTTTAATGATTAGTGAAGTTGATATAAAACAATTATGAAAAGAATTAAAGAAGACAGGGCGGCACCTGTGGCTCAGTGAGCAGGGCGCCGGCCCCATATACCAAGGGTGGCGGGTTCAAACCCAGCCCCAGCCAAACTGCAACAAAAAAATAGCCAGGTGTTGTGGCTGGTGCCTGTAGTCCCAGCTACTCAGGAGGCTGAGGCAGGAGAATCGCCTAAGCCCAGGAGTTGGAGGTTGCTGTGAGCTGTGTGATGCCACGGCACTCTACCGAGGGCAATAAAGTGAAACTCTGTCTCTACAAAAAAAAAAAAAAAAGAATTAAAGAAGACAGACAAATGGAAATACAATCCATATTCATGTATTAAAAATGTAATATTGTTAAAATGACTAATAATACCAAAGTAATCAAAAGATTAAATGCTATCACCATTGAAATCAGAGTAGAATTTTTTACAGAAATAAAAAAATCTAAAAATGTATATGGAACCACAAAAGACCTCAAATAGCCCAAGCATTCTTGAGAAAGAATAACAAAGATGTAGGGTATCACACTTTCCGATTTTAAAATATATTACCACTACAGTGCTAAAAACAGTATGGAACTGACATGGAGACTGACAGGTAAATCAACAGGACAGAAGAGAGAGGACAAAAAAAATCCACACATATGATCAGCTGAGCTTCACCTAAGTTGCCAAGAAGACACAAGGGGAAAAGAAATCTCTTCAACTAATGGTGCTGAGAAAACTGCCCTTTTACGTGCAATAGAATGAAATTGGATCCATAGCCTGCAATATACAAAAAATTCAATGTAAAATAATCAAATACTTAATTATAAGGCCTGAAGTGAAAAACTTGTAGAAGAAACCATAGGAGAAAATCTTCTTCACATTATTAGTCTTGGTAACACTTTTTTTTGTATATAAACCAAACACAAAGGCAAGGAAAGTACGAATAGACAAGTGGAATAACAAAATTAAAAACTTCTTCACAGCAACAGAAATAATTAGCAGGATGAAAAGACAACCTAAAGAATGATGAACAATGGGCGGCGCCTGTGGCTCAGTGAGTAGGGCGCCGGCCCCATATGCCGAGGGTGGCGGGTTCAAACCCAGCCCCGGCCAAACTGCAACAAAAAATAGCCGGGCGTTGTGGCGGGCGCCTGTAGTCCCAGCTGCTCGGGAGGCTGAGGCAAGAGAATCGCGTAAGCCCAAGAGTTGGAGGTTGCTGTGAGCCGTGTGACGCCACGGCACTCTACCCGAGGGCAGTACAGTGAGACTCTGTCTCTACAAAAAAAAAAAAAAGAATGATGAACAATATTTGTGTACAGTTTGTCTGATAGAGAGTTAATACCTAAAGTATATAAGCACATTGCAACTCAGTTAAAAAAAAGAAAAGAAAACCTGATTAAAAAATGAGCATAGGGCTCAAGTGAACATGTCTTCAAAGATGACGTATAATAGCTCAATATGCATTTAAAAGGATATTTCATTAAGAATAAAGTTCTATTTATCCATAACATACTCTTCTGGTCTTCTTGTACTTTAACAGCGGTCCTCTTCCTGTCCATTCTCTGCAATTTCAGCCCCCGATTGAAGCCCAGATTGACAACTATTCCTCTGGAAGAAGCAGCTATACCCCCACTTCACCACTCCTTTGAAATTTCAACTGCATGTGCATTATGAGAACTATACTGTCTCTGTGGTTTTTGTTCAGAACTGCAGTGATAAAAATAGGACACCACAATTGAAATTGGCAGGTTATAAAAATCTCAAATTATCATCAAAGAGGAAATGCATAAACTTATTTTCTGTCAATAAGAGGCTATTCTGTAGAATGGTAGATAACATGTGATTGGGGCAGGACAGGCTCAGTTTGAAATGTGACTTCTCTCTATACTTGCTAAGTGTTCTTAGGTAAGATACTTAGCCTCCTGTGACTCACATTTCTTATGTTCAAGGTATATGAAATAATTATTATATCTAATTTATGAATTTATTTTATGATTAATTAAATATAAATTTATAATATACCTACCAGAATGTTTGGCATATACAAGGTTTTACAGTCATAAATGATGTGGAGATAATTGACTATCATTTCAATGACATTGCCTTACAATGTTGGATTACCAGCCTTTCTCTTGCTTCATAAAACAAGATTTGCAAAAATATTAGTCTGTATCTTATTGGAAATACTATTTTTCATGATTTAACACAGTGCTGGGCACAAGGCAGATAATACAAGTTTAAAAAAAAAGATTTAATAAAAGTAGATGACTGTGTGGAGAAATGGAGTGAAAGTCATGTCTAGTCTGAGTATTTCACACCAACTGTGTCATACACACATTATTTTTTAGTTCTTAAATAACTCTGGTCAAATCTCCTTAATTATCTATCTACCTGCCTAACTATCTACCCATAATCGACTTCATCTAGTACCTGTGTTTGTCTCTGTGTATGTACATATTCCCATTTTGATATTAAAACTCCCTGTGTCCCTTCCTAAAACATAATTAAAAGGATACAAATCACACATCATTTAATTGAGTAATTAAAGAAAGATAAAAGAATAATAGATGAAAAGAACAAGGAAAGTAATGAAAAAGGAAGAAAAAAGGTGGCAACTAACAAGAGTATTTTCATTGAACATTGAACGAGGAACCATTGCAATTTTTTTTTCAATCTACATTCTTTAAAATATTCTATGAGCAGTATACTCTAAATGCCTCACACTCCATTACATTAGCCAAAAGCACTTACTTCGTATATTGATTTTGGCACTTCTTTCAGGAAATGATATTCTAAATTTTCAGGAAGACTTTATTGATAAAGTGAAGGAAATCTATAAATTATGCTTACGCAAACTAAATTCAATTCTTTTAAACTAGGATATAACATTTTATAGGCCAGTTCAATTATTTTTTACAGGAACAGTTAATTTTTAGATCCGCTACTTCATTTTATATTGTATGATTTTTTCGTTAAATGAATGCATTGTATCTGAGAAATATTGCCATAAAATAAGGATTTTTAAGACAACAAAAGAAAACATGCAAAAATAGTGAAATTTTTCCTTTTGGCAGTTTCAGTATGACCCTGAAATGGTTTTTTGTGTGCCATTAAGTCAAGAGAGAACAATTGCTTTGTAATTTATCCAGCCAAGAAAATTGAGTCACTATCAAAGGCGGTCTTTAAAAAGGAAAAAATACATTGCAATGCACAATGAGTGACCAATTAAAATTATAGATATATACATTATAATAAATTATACATATATACACAAATATACACAGCCTATTAACCATTTTTAGCTGGTGAATGAATTTTTTCTGAATTATTTGACACAATGAGTGCCTTCTCAATAGTAATCAGTAGTACAAGAATTTTATTTAAATGGTTTCTACATGAAGGATAAGGAAGGAGCAGAAAAAAAAAAAAATACCATATAGAAGATGCACATATTTTAATGATTCTCTGTATAAAGTTGGACTCATGTTTTTGATGGGAGAGAACAGTGAATTGTAAATGTAGAGCAAATGTTATTTTTGAAAGTTTATTTGCAAAGAAATTTGTAAATAAAATTCACTATCTTTTCATTCAAATTTTATCAACATTGCACATCTGCTTTATTTTCGGTTTTCTGAGTAACTATCTACTTATCATCATTGACATTACCTGGGATTTTAGCCAGTGTGGTGAAATGATTCTGTGGCTCACACTATGTGGTATATCTCAAAAATATTGTATTGCATTTTCATATTTGTTCTTGGGACTATAGGTCTAAAACTCAACTTTGCTTTTATAGCTATGATAGGTAACACCACCACCAACAATTCCCTGTTGAATGTGAAGGAAATATTGAGTGTTTCAGAATTTTATTTCTCATAAAACATTTCCATAAATGCCTGATAAAAATGGTTGATTATCACAATGTTCTGTTTATATATTAGAAGATAATTCATGGCATGCTGATAATCAGTTTTTTGTTTACATTGAAATGTAATTCATATGTCAGACTGTATCCTCCCTGGAGATCAGCCCCTTTTATTTTTAAATAAAGAGAAAAACAGACAGGTGAGCTGTTGTGTTTCTCTTCATTTACACTCTCTTTCAGTGCTAGCCCAGCTCCACTCTGGGCCTGCACCAATTGCATTGCTTTTCTTTTCTTTGAACTATAGAACATCTCAACAGGATGATGGGAGGAGGCTGGAGACCTTCAGTTGTCCCCTGCTAAACTTTTGTGGGTACATAGGATTTATTAAATTGAAATCTGGGGACAGTTCTAAGGAAAACATAATGTGGATTGGGAACTTTGGAGGTTCTTACTATAGTAAGTATTTTCTGGGGTTTTCAACGAAGGATATGTAAAAGTTATGGGGTCCAGAAAATAGATGGTGCTCTTGTGGATACTTTATTTTTATTTTAAGTAGTTCTTTTTCTGTCCTTAAAAAATAATTTTCAATTTTCTATAAGTGAATTCAAACCATGTTTGTTGGAAAATATCTCAATTTTTGGATCTATTTCTATTCTCCATGGATTCGTATTTGGCTGTGCCATACTCTAAAACAGACATGGATTTGGTATAGTAGGACCAATGTTGCTTACCAAATTCTCAATGTCCTGGCACCTCTGAAACCATGTTCCAACCTGGATCATGTCATGTTTCCTTTATAGCTAACAGAAATTCCAAAAGTGAGCCGAGTTTTTTCTTGAATATTAAATTTTATTTATTACTTATTTTTTAATAATATAGATATTCATTTTCAGAGCCAGTTTTATGAAGAAGGAAGGTGGATATCTCTACTTTTCCTAATAAGTCAAGAATCACATTATTGAATTGTTTTATTTTGTTGTATATTGTTGCTTTCCCAGTTAACCTTAGAACATATTACCATGTAGCAGCAACCTATATAATAGAATATGTAATAACTTATATAACAGGATATGTAGCAGCTTATGTAACAACATATTTAATGATCTATGTGGCAACCTATGTAGCAACCTATGCAGCAAGATGTGTAGGCATTGGGACAGCAGGCTTGCAGAGACAAAGTGGCAGTTTTTTGAAACATACAAGCAATCTCCAGATGTTAATGAACAGACCTTGGTGGTTGAATACTGTTCAGCTATGGAATTCCAGTGTGGGGGGTCTGGCTCGGGGAGGAAGCTTGTTCTTGATAAATAGCAGCTGCAGAGGTTGCTTGGGCCTTTTCCCCAACACGTATGGGGAGGCCCACCTCCTGCAAGCTTGGAGCCTACAATCCATTGTCCAGCCTGCTTCCTTGGTGAAGGCACCGGCATTACTGTAATAAATAGCATACACCATTTTTATAGACATTTCCCACAGGAGAGCTCCCTTGTGGTGAAGAATCAAATTACTTTTCCTTCATTTTCCCTTGACAAAGAGAAAGAGATAGTTAATTATTCTTCTAAGACTGAGATCACTAACATCTGTTTACAAAGTAAAATGAGTACGTAAGTTAAATAAATAACAACCCCAAAATATTTAATCATGTCAAAGAGTAGAGGATTATATTTAGTCATGATTTATTTTCACTTTATCTGTTCAGATCAATGGCAGTGTAATTTAGACAGTATGCCTGAGTGTTCTTTAGCTGAAACCAAGTTATATTTCTGATAAATGTTCATTTTATCTACTTCAAATAGAAAGTACAATTCATTCCCATATTTAGATAGGTTAAAATATGCTTTGCTGTTTTGTATTTCCAACAGTGAAAATGGTGATTTATAAAAGATGACAAGTTGCAAAATAAGTTTTACTAGGATTTATGAATTGCAAAATGCTCTCTTGATAATAATCAATGTAGAATCACTGTTTAAATTTTCTCATTTATTTGCAAGTTCATATATTACAGAGCTGGAAATAGAATCACTCCTTTAAAACTTTCCATATTAAAAAAAATAGATTGTTTTTTATTACAAAGAGATTGACTAAAAACTTAAAGTTGTAAACTTTTATAGTAGAGGCTATTCATTACTCTCTGATGATGTGAAGAGACATTTCTCTGTACTTAGGATTAGAGTCTTAAGACAAGGTCAGTATAGGAAGGAAAGTCTGTTATTTTATCACACATAGTTGCAAGTGAATTTGTAGTTTAATGTCAATGGCCAAGATAGAAGCAAAAATGCTATACTTACAAATAATTAAAATGAAATAGTGTTAAACTATTTTAATAGTTTTTAAATATCTAATCATTCAATTCTGTATGTGCAGAATATGATTGATTGAATCTTCAAATCAGGATTCCAGTCACTTAACAATGTTTAGAAAGGTGACAAAGATTGACAACCAAATTTTATTTATGTATTTGTTAGTTATATCAAATCAAATTTTGATTAATCTTTGTCCTCTTTAATTACATATTTCCTTTAATAAATACTCCCTCAATCTTTCAGAAATCTGTTTTCTCTGTTCACTTTTCCTATTGGTGTCCAAACTTATCTTGTTTTTGCCTTAGTAGTAGGTAATTGTATTTGATTTCACCTTATTTTATTCTATCTTATTTTATTCAGACTTTCCATTGAATAGTTCCAAGATCTATGAGAAATAGTCCACTGCATGGGACATCAGTATTTTGCTGCCCTACTTGCATTTACCACAAAATGGAATTTTAGAGAGATGGCTCCTACTTGTGGCTCTTCTTTTAATATACTTTTGTCTCCCTCTATTCTCTTTAGAGAATCAAACTTAGAAAAGTGAATATTAGTTGGTAATTTCTAGTTTTAAGGTATTAGGACTATCAAAACCCCTATTTTGGTCTCTTTGCTGTTTTACACATTATATAGAATTGGTCTGCCTGATATCCATGGTTTGAACAATTAAAATAATATTCTATGATTCATGAGAATGCCTTTTATCCAGTCTGTTGAAGGTGGTTTCTTGGTATGTGTTTTACATGAGGAAATTTGGATAGTTTCAAAATCTCTTTTACTGCCATATAGTCTCTTGTCTCATTGAGCTCAATCAAATCCACTTCATAACTTTTGACTACATTTTTTTTTTGAGTTTTGTCTCATTAAATTCAGTCATTATCCTCATATAGTTAAATCTAACAGGCAGTATTTAGTACTTTTTCCACGGGACCTATGAGCAGTATTAGGCACAGTTGGCTTCTCGGTCCTCAGTAACACATTTTCCCTCTCCCACTTTGATTTAACCTTGGATTCTTACCTCACTGAGTGTTTCCTTTTATTTTAATTTTCACAAGAGCCACAAGTAGGAGTCATCTCTTCTGTTTTTCTGATCTTTTAATCCTGGAATAGCCTGTGCCTTAGTATTTATTCTCTTACCTGAACACACGAACTACAAGCGAGATCTCCTTTGTCTCAGGACTTTAAATAACAGCTATGTGCCAATGACAAGTTATGCACTCAAAATTCCAGACTAAAATATTCTACTATTTATTCAACTTGTTTACTTTTATATCTAATAAACTTCTTAAACTTAGGATGTATAAACTAAAATTGACTTTTTCCTCAGTTTACTCAACCCCAAGTTTTCCCCACCCTTGTAAATGGTAATTCAGTTCTTTAATGTTCAGTGAAAACAATGTTCTTTGACTGCACTCTTTGACTCACACTCCGTAGCCATGTTAACACCAGGGAAGATTGTTAGTTTCAACTTCCTCACTCACTCTCCCACTGCCATCCTGAAACCAATCACCACTATCTCATTTGTTGATTAATGAGAGGAATTTCTAATTGGCTTCCCTGACTCATGTTCCTCACTGTGCCCCAAGTTTAGTACATCAAAGTGACTGATCATTTTAGAATTTAGCTCATTTAAACTTTAGAACCCATCTGCTCAAATCAATCATGCATCTCTGAGTAAGGTAATAATCTCCAGCCCTCTTGCTTTCCCCTGGTCCAGAAAGGCTCAAATTTCCAAACTTTCATTTTTTAAAAATCATGCTTTAGGCTAAATGTTGCTAATGAAAAGTATGCATAGAAAATTTTGGAGATAAAAGGGAATGAAAATCTGTTTGTCTAGTTGCTAGTGTAGGAAGACATGTTCTATGCAATAAAGCAAATATTGAGATTTTGCTAGTAGCTCCCATGCAACCTACTAATAACTATCCATTTTGGTGTAGAAAGCAACTGACATAATTAATAAAAGCTAAAAACACTTTGATTATTCTTTCCAATAGCTTTCCATCATCAAACTCTCTGTATTAAATCATTCTGATTAGAAATAACTAAAGTGACTTGTGTTTCCTCATTGTAGTCCTGTCTGATTGTTATGTGTTTGAAATGTTCTCAAGAACAGAGAATTATACATTGGAATTTGGAATTCTATATTTGACTTGGTTTGATTTCGCATAGTAATAGTCTTATCATCAGTGGTAAATTGTTTTGGATAGTCAAATAGAATGCAATTACAAAATGTGCACTTAAATTATAATCTATCATTGCCTCAAATGACATTTTAATTGAAGGCAAAGACTTGGGAGATGAAGCTGCATTATCTATAATAAAAATGTTGGAAATGATTAAAATAGCTATGGGAAGATGATGTTTTTTTACTGGAAAACATACAGACGTAAATGATCAGAATATTACCTTAAATCTCATTTTAGGATCAGACAGGAATACCAAAGACTTTCCATGATTATCTTGAAATAATCTCTTACCTCTTCCAGTTCTGGAGCCAATATGTCCAATTTCCAATATAAATGTCTGTGGCTAAAGTATTATATTTACAAAATAAATAAAATCCAGCTCTTGCAGGTAATTTCTACCAAATTTAAGCAAATGATTGAGAAAACATGGTGAAGTGGAATGTGTACACTTGGGGTGATTCTAAAAAGTCTATTTTGAGACTCATTATGTAACTGAGCTACCCCTCCCATCTTCTTCTGTGTAAGGATTCCAGCCTTCTTTTACCTCTAGAATTTATAAATTCCCAAAAGGGAAATTTGTCGCCCCTCAGATCCCAGCCTTTCTAAAGGCTCTCCAAACAACCTCTCATTATATCTAGATCCATAATTAGAGTAAAATAAATGAATTAACCAGGGAAAAACAAAATTCTACTTGGAAGAGATTTAATTGTCATTAAAGGAATTGTAAGGTTTTTACGATTTAGCCTGGTAGAACCCAATGTATATTTGTAGGAACAACTTATAAGGTTATGTCATGGAGGAAGGTATATAATGTTGGACAAAGCAGGATCTACCACAGTACTTAGATGTATTGAATTAGCTCCTGTCAAAGGAGCAGCACTTTTAGCAACCCTGATTAGATGACAGGAATATAAATTCAACCATACCTATAATAAATGTAGATACAGAATTTATTTTTTATAGTATAGAAGAATCAAGTCTTAGAAAAATAGAAATGTTGGAATAGATGTTTAATAGTCAAAAGTTCTGAATGATGTCTTCCACCTACAATATCTTTCCCATGCTCTCTACTGAAAAAATGCCCAACATTATACTACATATATAAGGGAGATGCTTTAAAACATTCCACTAATGGCCAGGCACGGTGGCTCATGCCTATAATCCTAGCTCTCTGGGAGGCTGAGGTGGATAGATTGCTTGAACTCATGAGTTTGAGACTAGCCTGAACAAAAAGCGAGACCCTGTCTTATATGTACACCATGGAATACGATGCAGCCATAAGAAAAGATGGAGACCACATCTTTTATGTTTACCTGGATGGAGCTGGAACATGTTTTTCTTAGTAAAGTATCTCAAGAATGGGAAAAAAAGTATCCAATGTACTCAATACTACTATGAAATCAATATATGACCACCTACACACTCACATGAATGGCAAAACATAACTATAGTCCAGAAAGTAAAAGGAAAAAGGAGAGAGAGGGGAAGAGAGGGAAGATATGGGAGGAGGGAGGGTATTTGGGGGGGACTTCACCTAATATACATGATGCAATGGTGCATTTCAAAACTATTAAGAAATGAGTATAATTGTGATGGATGTGTTACTTAGTTGAATGTAAACATTTCGCATTGTCTATCAAAGCAGTACCCTGAACCCTATAAACGCATCAATGTACAAAGTTATGATTTAATAAAAAACAATTAAATAAAAAAATGTAAAAAAATAAAAAAAATAGAAAACTGTGGCAAGAGGATCGCTTGAGCCCAAGTTAGAGGTTGTTGTGAGCTATGATGCTACGACACTGTACCCAGGACAACAGCTTGAGACAATGTCCCCCCCCAAATATATATATCCCCTTAATTATTGCAGAACAGATGTTGATGGTTGATTCTGAAGCTTGGAGGAAATAAATTAATCAATAATGCAGGTGATCACATTACAAATGAATAGGTTTGCTTGAATCTTTTCCAGTGTGTCCACACACAGATAGTGCAACCATTTCGTTTGTTCCCGAGTACACAATTGAGAAACATCTGGCTGAATTTCTACATCGGCTTCCTGAGGCTTTGAACGGGACTTACTACAGTAAAATGGGAAAAGTAGAAGCCCCTAGAACTTCTGTTTTCTAGAAAAATGATAAACCAAAAACTATATACAATAGCTGACAGATCGCAGATATTATTGCTATCTTAAAAGGCATGGAAAATGTAGAAATGTCTTTCCTGTCACTTCTTCTTTGAATTTCTCAATGACTTCTGGAAAAAAAAAAAGATAATTATGAATGAGTTTGCATTATTCCTATTTTTATCAGATGATGACTTCATTTACACTGCTGCACAAAGAGCCAACCAAACCTTGAGATCTTTTTGTACAAGGGTATTTATACTTGTCAAATAGGAAGTGCCGCCGGAATCTATGTGTTCTTATACTGTGAGGATGTCAGTACCACTTCACTGTCTTAGGACAAACAATTTTGCAGTTCCCTTCATAATAAAGTTCAGTATTATCTTGAACACTTGATATTATCCAGGATATCTTGTTGCTCTTTGAATTGCTGATATGGTGATTAGAGCTTGTGAGTAAGAAGCAGCAAATGCTCATTAACTTGTTAATAAAATATTTGGGCCGGGCGGCGCCTGTGGCTCAAGGAGTAGGGCGCCGGTCCCATATGCCAGAGGTGGCGGGTTCAAACCCAGCCCCGGCCAAAAAACCAAAAAAAAAATAAATAAATAAAATATTTAGGCCAAAAGGTGGAATAAAATGTTAGACAAAATTCAGGGACCCAGCACCTCAGAAAGAAACTCAATAATTGCCAAGTTTCTTAGAAGAATGGAGGTTACATTTATCATATGTGCTACATTGAACCATTTAGTGAGATAGCCCATAAGGCTACCACTTGTGCATGGGAATCAGAGACCAGAGTATTTGCTGACAATAATAGCTATTGTGCAAGTGACTCCACCAATTGTGGCTTATAATTTCTCAGATACATTTGTCCTCAAACAGTTTCTGGAAATGTGAAATACAGTGTGTGAACTCCAATAAGTCCAGTAGGAAAAACGCTATTGAGTATTTTAGGATTAGAATAAAAATGGCTTGATATTGTGTCCTTGTATGGCCTGAACCACAACCTGATGATAGGAAACCAACCAAAGGGTTATACTTTAATTGTACTTGATGAACTAGATATTATCTGATTCACTGAGTCATAAAATTGAGTTGTGACACTGAACTCTATAATCATCTAAAAGTAGCAGGGATGAAATTGGGTTATAGCGGATCCTAAGGTTTAATTAAATAGTACAGTCAAGTGACTTGAATTCCCTTTCCTCACTTATCCTTCCTGGTCAACTACACCACGACTAATACCTATCGCCTCAGGGGGAGTTAACTATGTATGATGATTGTACCTAAAACAAACAACCGAAACCCAGTGTGACTTTGTTTTTCTGAGTCATCATATATAAGATACAAATACTGAGTGTAGACTAGTGTCCCTAGTTGGAAAATGTGGGCTTTACTCCCTGGACTTTTACACATTTAAATGTCTGTTTATCTATGTCATACTATTTTCCCTTTTAAGAATATAGTTGGTTTATATTTCTAAACTGAACCCTGAGTGATGCACTTGCCATCTCATTATGTGTAACAACGAAAATTCTCACGATGGCCTTTGTCACCCTCTCAGTGTTAGCCTCCAGTTACTTCTTGGTTCTCTTCTTATTTTTTTATTCTGAATAATACCTCAGCCACACTGGCTTTGAGTGTCTTAGACATATCCCTACCTTAAGAATTTTGCAAAGGATGTTATGACTTTGGAAATGCTTTTTCTGTATATGTCGTTAAAGAATTCCCTCTTTCTTCTTTCTCTATAGAAAGCCATTATTCACCTATCATACTGTCCTTGAACCCCTTGCTACCATAATGAAAATCACCGTGACAAATCAATACCTCTTGCAGCCCCACTGATCCCTTAGCCCTCTTTTTCTTGTATTTAACACTATTTATCATCTTGCAATAGTCTACATAATGGACCATTATACTTACTCTCCATTATTTGTTTACCTAAATCAGATTCTAAGGTCCTGGAGTGCAGGGTTTCAGTTTTCCTATTTTTTTCATCATGCACCTGCCTAGAACTATATACACAGAAGGTACTCAGTGCAGAGCTAAGTACTCATTATATGTATAAACAAGTATAGCGGCAGCCTATACTAACCCTAACCATGTGTGCATGTGTGTGGGATAGACAGAGAGGTATGAAAGGGCTTGAAGGGACTGACTGGAGACATATTGATGAATTAATGTCCTAAATATTGAATTAAAGTTAGAAGCTTTAGAAACGCAATTGTAGGAATAATACAAGTATGTAGTTTTTTCCATAAGCCAAGGACATGACTGACATAAATATCCGTTTAGAATTTTAGGTGGGAGGTAGGTGAAACTATAGAAGCACATGTCTGGAGGGAAGAACCTAAGGAAAAGATACAATTTTAGAAAAACTAAAGAAGAGGACTGGAAAATTTATGTGAAATGATAATGTAATGGTAACAGGTATAGAAAAACAATTATAAGTACAAAAATTCATTTCAAAGAGGTGATTTGGAGTTTGTATTCCAGCAGTGAGGAGTTTCAGTCTATGACATATCAAAGAATCAACAAGAGGAAACAGAATTTAAGTGAAATGATGTAAAATGAATGAGTAAGCAGTCTATGTGTTGGGAATAAGGATAGGAGAATGTTTGGGGGAATATTATTAGAAAATGTGGACTGTTCTCCCTGAAATAATAATCGGGCATAGGATGAAGGGGAAGGATGTGGCTTTTCAAAATAGAGAAAGGATGTAAGTGATCAGGAGATGCCAGATTTATGTAACTAGCAGCTGTGAGGAGCACGGATTCAGGTGGCAGGTGTGTACGAGGAGAGAAGACAGTCTTTGCATCACTACCACAATGGTAGTGACAGAATCAGGACTATCCTTATTACATGTGATCCTACATCTTTCCAAGGATCAGAATAAACATGATAGAAATGAATGAATTAACTCAAAGCAGAATTCACTTTCATTTAAGAGAATTAAAGACTAACTCATTCATTTCCCATATAATCAGCTGTGATAAAAATAGGGTTAGAGAAGGTAGGTTTGAAATAAATAAGAGGAAAAAAATAAATAAGAGGAAAAAAAGAGAAATATTAAAATATAGTATGTGAGAAATAAGTGACATCATAATTATATCCCAAAGTCATGATTCATTGTATCTGTCCTGACATTCGCTAACAGTATATTTACATCCATTTTTCATTATACTATTTTTTGCTATTATATTGTCAACCTTTTTGATAAAATCCACTTTGTGGTTTAACTTGATAATACTTGATAACATTTTTCTACTTACGATTTATAGTTTAGTATAGAAATTATTTGTTGCTATTACACATTTTTTTACTCTTTTATAGAACTCTACCCCAGTTAAGAATAAGCACTAATCCTTTTTATAACTTTTTAGAAATTTTTAGCCTGTGATATTAAATCAGATACTAGAAGTCAGTCTAACTTGCTTCAGTTTAATTTGCTAATTATTGTTCAAAATTTATACTAGACAAATAAATACATCATCTATTTTGAAAACATTGTTTCATCATATTATTGCTATTATCCTTCTTTAAAAATAACAATTATATTATTACTCCTATCTTTCTTTAAATAATGTATGCTATAATAAACTCCTGATATATACATCACTCCCTAATTTTTAAATTGTAAGTATTTCATGAAAAGTCTTAACTTTAATAAAGGCAACGAAAGAAAGGCAAGCATTCTGTGATTTAGGGTCTACCTTTAGCGTTAACTAAGAGTGAACATGATCTTCTTACCTTGTTAATAAACTATTCTTTTCTTTTTTTTTTTTTTTTATAGAGACAGAGTCTCACTTTATGGCCCTCGGTAGAGTGCCGTGGCCTCACACAGCTCACAGCAACCTCCAACTCCTGGGCTTAAGCGATTCTCCTGCCTCAGCCTCCCGAGTAGCTGGGACTTACAGGCGCCCGCCACAACGCCCGACTATTTTTTGGTTGCAGTTTGGCCGGGGCCGGGTTTGAACCCGCCACCCTCGGTATATGGGTCCGGTGCCCTACCGACTGAGCCACAGGTGCCACCCAATAAACTATTCTTGTAGCCCTGTAGCAGAAACAGAATACAGACATGTCTTTTTGCTAGCAGGGAAATTTTTACATATATACTTTTACAACCTGAGGTAAAATGAAGTTCAGGATTCTATGTGTGTAATTGTATGATTTTCCTAGATCACAAACATATATTGCTTTGAACCTATTTCCCAAATTCTGAGATACTAGTAATGTTCCAAGTTGCAATAACTTGCAGCTTGTTAAATATTCTGTTGTACAGCATGATGAATATAGCTACTAATGGAGTCCTTTAATTTTCAATATCTCTAAGAGTATAAATCTCAAATGTTCTTATCACAAAAAATGTCAAATACTTGGGGTGATAAATAGATTAATACACTGGATTTAATGACTCCACATTATATTAAAAACTGTAACATTACTTTTGCCCCCAAAATATATACAATGATAATTTCTCAGTATATGATAAAAATTTAAAAATAAAGATGAATACAAAAAATAAATTAATAAAGGTATATGTTGTATATATCCAATTTGTGGATTTTAAAAATGCCTTAACCCCTAGTAGCAAAATATTCTGAGGTTTTACTCTTTGAAATTAAAAAAAAAAAAAAAATCTAAGATTATCAGGGATGTCACTAGTATTTAAACCTAGTTATATAACAAAAATCAGAATATAACCTTTGTCTTCTCCTATATAAGGCTCAGAGTGTGCCAAGATGTTATAATAAATGTAATGTTTAAATATACGCATTCAATTCACATTTGTTTACTGTATAAGCAAAACAAGAGAAGGTAATCTTTTGTTATATAGTCCTGAGTGCTCTTTCTTTAGAGATCACAGAGGCAGTGATCTTAGAAATATTACTGTGAAATAAAACAAGGAAAGCAATTGGCAGCAAGTACATGAAGATGAAATAAAGGCTTAGAGTATTTCATGAAATATGATATAAAGTGGAAAGTTCTGTACCAGTATAAATTAAACCAAGTACCGGGAGAAGACAGATAAATGCTCCTCCTCCTGACAAATAGTGTGTTGGAAGTTCATAGAAGAGTAAATGACTCCTCTGATTTCTTATTGGAAGTCAGAAATACAACCTGGGAGAATTCTTCGATTTAAGTTCTCAATAAATTAAGAACAATGAAATGCTGTGATATTTTTGGATAGAAATAGAAAAATGGATATAGTTCAGAGAGTAAGTTATTCTTTTGATTTAATGAGAGTTCCAAGCTGAGCAATTTTAGGAGGGTCTGCTACTGTCCCCAGACTTTTCTAGCAGAACTTTAGACATGACTGAGAGATTACAATTGTCACATTCTTAATGGACAGGAGTCCTTGGCAGAATACCATCATGGAAGATTCCAGACACTCATTGTTCAGTTGTATGTCTGATAATTGTTTATGTACTGACAATGTGCTTCATAATAAAAGGACAAATAAATTCCTGGATTACAGATTGCTCTTGTCCCTTAACCCTTCTATTTTGTACTCCTCACTCAACACACACACAAACACACATATACACACACGTATACATGTGCTCACCTTTTCCCTCAGAGTGCTAGTAATTTTAACCCCCCCCCCATCAAGATATATACAGGATATATATGTAAAGTGGCTAGGAACAAGCTTTTGAAGGACTACAGTTAATATTGGGCTATATTTCCTATCATCTACTATTTACCTATGATGTTCTCTTCATAACTAACACAAATATTTACATAGCAAATTTCATAACATGGAATTTTTCCCAATTCTATGATTAGCAGTAGAGATTTGGGCCACATGTGTACACAATGTTTCAAAAAAAACAGGTGACATTGATCCAGCAGATTGTTTTTGTTTTTATTTTCTAAATTTATTATAATTGGCAAATAAAAGAGAATATTGACACATAATTTTTTTTTTGACACATAATTTTTAAATCTTATAAGGTCATCACCAATTTACATCAAATACTATTATCAGTGCATTCTTAATTATACTACTTATAATTAAAATGTTAAAAAATAAAATGCATGTGCATACGAATTACTTCTGTTTTATTAATATTAATAGCTAATCTGTCTTTTAATAAAACCAATTTTAACCACATGTTGAAATAAAAAGTTGGTTATTCATGACTTAAAAATAAACAAACTATAATTCTTTCTTGTAAGGCTTTATTTTGTGAAACAGAGAACATATTTTCCCATTTAATTAGCATTTTATTTCTTATACTACATTAGGCGCACAATATATAAAAACATTACATCTCATGATTACAGATATTTGTAGCTTTAAATTGCTAATGAAAATGTGATTATTAATTTTATTTTGCTTCATTTTTGTCTATTTGCAATTTTAATTTTGTGCTTCCAACCATTGAGCATGATCTATTTCCTCTTGCTATGGCTAATAATAAGCAGATTATTTTCAACAGATCACACTGTTTAGTTTTCTGAATCAAATTTTCTTACATTCTTCAGAAATATTGAAAATTTTAATGTAAATTAAAATTAAAGGTTGTTTTTTACTCATTTACCCAAACGCTACAACCTGAAAAGAGGTTTTTGCCACTGTGACGATTCTGCAGTCAGTTCTAAGAGAAGAGAGGAATTTGAAGGAGGAGAGTAAGTTAGAGGCGAGACCAAGTTTCACTCCCAGCTACATTTACTTGTTACTACTCGGAAATCGTGACCATTTGGAGAAGCTGTTACTGGTAATTAAAACAAGAAATTGTAGAGCCCAAGGAAACTGCAGTAGGAATCACTAGAGAGAAATTAATCCATGTGATAACAAAGGGACAAAATAAATAAATAAATAAAAATGCTGCTTGGTGGATTTTTTCTTTAAGAGAAGATGACCAAAGGAGAGGCGTTCGGGGTGATATCCAGTCTTCCAGCACATGTACCTGTTTCTGTTTCTAAGCTGAGAAATGCCAGAGATAAGGCTTGAAGGTCATGATTTTTTGTTTTCAGTGGGTGATCATAGAGGAAAAAGCAGATCCCACAGCAAACTGCCATGACAGAAGCCCCACGGCTCATACGGCCTGCACAATCATAGTGCAGCTGCCTCTAAAATAATGACTTCATGATTTATAAATGTTCTGACATTTTTGCTTTTCTGCCTATTCTTGCTATTCCAGATTTCTTGAAACCTACAGAGCATACAGTGACCTTTCCCCAGGAGGTCATGTGGGGACATATGTGCACAGTTACGTGCTTACTCTCAGGAAGGAAAGCACAGGGCAGGAGTCTGGGTAACCTTGGTCCAGTGCAGGACTCCTCCCATTCTGGTTTGCAGTTCGCAAGAATAACTTTAGATGTGCTAAGAATGCAACATCTTGAAGCCGGGGAAGCTGAACAGAGAGCTTGGGCTCCATTTCAGGCCACCTTGCAGAAGCATGTTCTTTACTTCTTTAGCCCAGAGCTTTGTTACCTCAGGGTATAAAACTCAGGACAGGGTGATTCTGTGCGTACCTTTACTGTGGTGCAGTTTGGACATGAACAGGTGACACCAGACCTACCTCAGGATGTTTTCTTGAACATTGAGAGCCTGACTCACAATGAATCTTAGACTTCTCGTGTCCCTTGCTGCATATCTGTGAGTAATTACCCCGCGTCATTAACTTGCATTTGGGTGTTTAGTCTCCTCAAGCTCAGACAAGTTAGTAACAAGTGCCCAGTGAACTGGCTTCACAGGAAGCTTTGAATTTCCTTGTATCTAGTACAGAAAAACATCAAGTTGAAAAAAATAAACTAAATAAAATCGCCCTACTTCCAAGTAGTCAATGATTGCCATAAGAAACAGAAACATCAGCCTGTCTAAGGCCATAGCCAGCCTAGCCTGCTTTACATCTGAAAGTCTCTAAAACACTACTGTGCTCTCATCTGGATAGTCTCATTTGAAAATAAATCCTCCAGAATACATGTATTTTGCTGAGATTTTGGCTGGAATTATCATAAGATGAATTTTTATAAATTACTTTAAATTAATAAATTTTCCATTGTAAAACTATTAAGAACATTAATAGTCGCAAAGGCTTTTTACAGCAATTGGATTTTAATTCTCTGGTAAAGATGTAAGCTGGAATTTTTAATGCCAAATTTATTAAATTTAAAGTAACCTTAAAACCAAAATATTTTTTAAGATGGTATAATAGTTTGGTACTAGAAGTTTGATACTTATGTCTAATTCTTTAATCTAGATTTAGGTTAAATAAATCCTATTACTCCATCCTAATTGCTGGTATCTTATCCCATATCCACCTTTTAAATATTATTATTCTAAAATAGTTGAAACTTTCTCATGGCCAATTGTGGAAGGCATATCAAAATATCCCTTCTGGGACAAGGGTTAGTCTGTTGCATCTGACCCCTACTACAACCGAAATAGATATACAAAAAGGGCTGCTTTCAAGTGTGGAGGTAGCCTCAATTGGGTGTGTCACTCTGCCCTAGAGATCTGAAAACGTAATTGTTTTGAGTGAGACCCAGAACATGAAAAGGATCTACAGAAGTTCCACACTTCCATACAAGCTGTTCTTCTGCCTGAGCCGAACAATCCAGCAGATCTGATTATGCCCAATATAGCAGTGGCAGATAGGACATGGTTTCTGGTCTTTGGCAGACTTTCATGGATGGATCACAATGGAGACCCTTAGGGTTTTGGCACACATATTGTCATCTTCACAGATAATACCCTCTTTTGGAAAAACAGCTTTTGGCTTGCTGCTGATCTTTAGAAGAGACTGAACATTTAAAGGGCCACCAAATTACCACGTGTCCTGAATTTTCTAGTTGGTACAGACATTCAATGATCAGAATTATTTAATACAAAGAATGAATTCTAAAAAGTCATGAAAATATGTAATAGAATAGAAAAATGAATAATTTTATTATGTCTTCCTGGAAAAACTTAATACAAAGATAAGCACTTGTATACATGCTTGAGCCATAAAAAACAAACATAAAAAGCACATAATACTTCCGCCAAGTATTCAATATAAATATAAATTCAAATTAACAGAACAATAAGCCCTTGATATTTGCAGTTTCATATTTTGTATGTCCACATTTAGTAGTTTAATCAACAATCTCCCTCAAGGATATTAGCATCAGAAAATCTTGAGCCCTTTAATTACATTTTAATGCCTCTCATTGAGCTGACAGATTATGCATATCATATTTTTTCTTCTTACGATAGTTAGGACAAAAATCGTACTCTAGTCCATTTTCTCCCCTGCCTCAATTTCATTAGGTGACTATATCCCTGAGTGGCTATTAAAAACAAATAGAATCATTTTCTTTTAATCAGTTTATTATCAGTATACACATTAAACAATCAGATAATTGCATAAAATAGTTTTCAATTATTTAATTGGAGGCATGAATTATTGTATAGTAAATGAAAATATATTGTTAGACATTTTATCTCTGTCATAAATTTGTTATTACCTTCAATAAAAGGTTTATAGAAGAATCATAATATAAATTAACTTCTGTTAAGCACTGTCTACCAGAAAAGCAAATGAAATAAAACTTTTTCCAAAGTACATATTATAGAATGATTAACAATTATCAATGTTCCATTCATGGAAAAATGTAAAGGACAAAATCTTTAACCAACCTTAACCCTAGCAAAATTTGGTGGTTTTGTTTTTGCTTTAAATTGCCTATTGACTTATAGTACATAAAATATTCGTGTAATCAGACGTTATTGGATTTTTTACTGCTTTATTACCTAAGTTTATTGTTCAATCAAAAAAACATATATTTTAGTGCCCTTGTTGACAGGAAGTAATTCCGATTCCTTCATGCTGAAATTCTCTTCATATTTTCTCCTTCTGCCCTCGGTGAAAGAGAGAGAGCTAGTCGGCAGTTTTTCTATTTCCCCAATTCAATTTCCCTTTTCACTTTGTCTAAGGTGAGCCACTATGGCACATTTGCAAAATGTTTTGACTATTATGGATATAATGAGAGAATGAGTCAGCAAATGTAAACTTTTTAGAGTCCTGCGTGAGATAGCTATTTTGATATCTGCCGATTGCTTTTAATAGTTAGAATTGGGAAATATAATTTAACAGAAGTAGAATGAAGAGTGAGTTCATTTTTTGTCCTATTTAGTCATTTTTGAACAAGGTAAGATAAAAAGAAAGCTAATTCAGCTTTATATTATGTTGATAAAATAAGACTAAACTTTGAAAATTATAATTGTGTTTGCTAAAATTTTACACTATTCTTTGTCAAATTTATCTATCTTAAAAACTAAATAAGAATAACTTATTCATTACAAAATAAATGCTAGTATTCTCATCATTTTATGTACTAAGACTTTTTTTGAAGGTTATTTATCTGGTAGAGTCACATTTCTGTTCATTGATCTAGTAGCAGTGACTTACGGAACACTGGGGATTGACAGGCATAGATTGTGCTCATAGATACAGTCACTTAACAGTTACAATAATAACTGCAACAAACTCTCAGAGACATACCACAAAAAAATTTTAATTTTTTAATGTAATAGTGCAATACAAATTATCTGAGAGACTTTACATCGTGTGCCTAGTCATTCAGTGACCCAAGCTCCTTTGCTCTGTGGCTCTTATTTCCACTGAAAGCCACCCTAGATCTTCTCAACTGGACTAGTGGGCTGAGGGATGACAAAAAACGTGGAGCATGGTGAAGTAGGTTATCTTTAAATGGGCCTGGAAATGGCTTGATCCCTACAGCGCCCCCTTATTTAGACAACAGTCATTGGTACAGCCGCACTCACTTGCAGGGAAATGCAGCTAGAAGAGAAAAAGAAGAGAAATGAATTTGGAAAGTACGGAGTGAGGCTACAGATTTGACAATTCCACCGTCACCTTAGAGATCTACTGGTTATTGGAATTTCTTTCTTTCGTAGGTGCTTGGTCTCGCGGATTTGAAGAATGAACCCCCTGAGCACCGATTAGTGGTAAGACAGGATTTATTGTGCAGAAAAGAGTACAGAAGAAATATCAGAGCTCCTGGCAGAGGAAAGACCCAAGTAGGAAAAACCCCCTCTGCCTGGGTTCTTTGTCTCTAGAGGTATACACAGTCGCATGGGTCCTCTGTAGTTACCTCAGGCCAGGGCTTGGTAACAAATGAATGGACGCAGTCCTTTCGGCTGGCCAAGATGAATGAGTGTGCTCATGACTGGATACAGTCCCTTCCCGCTGGGGGCAAGGTGAATGAAAGCATTAATGAATGAATACAGTCCCTTCATTAAATAGTCCAGGCCTAGGAAATGAGGGGTCCTTGTTCAGCCCTAACTGGGGAAACCTTTATCACCCTTGAGCCTGTGAAATGCTCACAGGCAGTAGTGCAGCCAGAGGAGGGCTTTCCAGGTCCAAGGGTGGCTCTAGGGTTGTGCGGTTGACTTCCTGCGCTAACTAGGCACCGGAGGCTTCCGCGGCACTCCCTCTCTGCCCTGATGGACCTCCAGCTCTGACCTCCTCCTATTCGCTGCCGCCAACATCCCAGGGGGTGGAGACGCAGAAGGCGGGGCAGTCCTCCCTGGCTGCAAGCACAGGCTGCAAACGACACCCACCCAGTGTCACGCTGAGAATCAGCGAGGAGAGAAATGAGGACGTTGAAGAGCATCGTTATGGAGACAACCATGGAATAACAACATGGACCACAGGCATTGTGTACTGACCACACGCCAGACTCTTTATTAACGCCTATAAAATGCAAAACAACCCTCTGAAGAAAGCATTATTTTCTATTCTATTTTACCGATGGACAAAGATATAAAGAAGATTACTTTTAATTGTTTTTAGCTTTATTTTTGTTATTTCAGATTAATGAGAGGGTACAGATGATTAAGTTACATTGTTTGTGTTTGTTAGGTAAAGTTCAAGATGTAAGCCCTTCACCCTGGGGCTGTGCTGAGAGAACATCAATCCCCCACCCCCTCCCCTCTTCCTTCTCTCCTCTTCTCCCCTCCACTCAAATTTCATTGTGTTTTTCTCTCATGTGAAGTGCGGTTGTTTGTCTACTGGTGTCATATTAGTATGACATACATTGGATACTTGCTTTTCCATTCTTGTGATACTTTACTAAAAAGAATGTTTTTCGACTCTATTTAAATACAAAAGATGTAAAGTCTTCATCTTTTTTATAGCTGAATAGTATTCCATAGTATGCATATACCATAGTTGATTAATCTATTCATGGCCTAGGAAAGGATTTTATAAAGAAGACCCCCTGGGCAATGGCAGCAACAGCATAAATAAATGAATGGAAGGAGACTACTTTTGAAACAGATGTTAAATAATTTGTTCAAGATTATAAAATACAGTAGGCCATATAAATTAAATATTAAGACATATAATAACTCAGATCCCATGTTATCAAAACTCTACAATGTATGTTCCCAATTAAAAAATAGCATACTAATCTAACAGAAATAATCATTCTCTTTTAAAAGCTAATTTAATGTGCATACATTGGGAAGTTTGATACAAGACACTTATATCAAATTATACTAATGTATTTAACACAGACATCCCTAATGCAAATAAAATGCTCTAAGTACAGAAAATATTTGTTAATTTATCAAAAGAAATTACATTTTAAAAATTATACACTGTAACTGCAAATGTGTGTCATTATTGATAAGAGTGCACTCAAGGGGAAATCTGCACAGACTTTCACCAATTCCTCATTTATACTCTTAACCTTTTATTCATTTAGGATATCTTCTGTAAAAAACAAAAAATAGGCTTGGAGCCTGTGGCTCAAGCGGCTAAAGCACCAGCCACATACACCAGAGCTGGTGGGTTCGAATCCAGCCCCGGGCTGCCAAACAACAATGACAACTGCAACAAAAAAATAGCTGGGTGTTGTGGCAGGTGCTTATGGTCCCAGCTACTTGGGAGGCTGAAGCAAGAGAATCGCTTAAGCCCTGGAGTTGAAGGTTGCTGTGAGCTGTGATGCCACAGCACTCTACCCAGGGTGACAGCTTGAGGCTCTGTCTCAAAAAAATAAAAATAAAAATAAAAAAGAAAGAAAAACAAAGAAAAGAAAAAATATTTGAATGCTATGGCACATAAGACAGAAATGTTCTTACATTTTATTTACATTCTATTACAGGTGTTCAGATGCCTTTGTTGGGAAAATAATTATTTGATTTTTAGGTCATCAGTTCTTAACAACTACTTTTACAAGTGCCATGAGGTCAGCCTACCTCACAGCAACCTCAAACTCCTGGGTTCAAGGGATTGCCCTGCTTCAGTGCCCTGAGTAGCTAGAACTACAGGTGCCCAGTCCAATGCCTGAGTAATTTTCCTTTTAGTAGAGATGGGGTCTTGCTTTTGCTCAGACTGATCTCAAACTACCGAGCTCAAGCAGTCCTCATGTCTCAGCCTCTCAGACTGCTAGGATTACAGGTGTGAGTCACTGTGACTGGTGTTTTCTTTTTTGTTTGTTTGTTTGTTTTTTAATATCATCATTTGCTTTAAACTAGTAGACTTTTCTTGTTCTTGACAGATATTGTGAGATTCAGTGTTTCTCTCTAGGTAAGAATGCCAAGTTGGTGGTAACTCCTTTTCTGGTCATGTGTTTCTCTGGTGGATGATTTAGTGAGGAGGTGGATGGAATGTAACAATGAAGTTACAAATGAGACCACTGAGTAATCAAGGTTAAAGGTGCAGGCTCTGAGTAACAAGGTGAGCTTTGCTCCAAGACTTTGAGATTTTAATTATTTTCAAACTACAGACCATATAAATCTTAAGAAAGAGATAAACCTTAAAACGCAAATCAAATTTCAAGTGTTTCATGAAGTCATTGGCAAATGGTGTGGAAACACCTACCTTCTTTGACATCCTACATCCTTTAGGATTTAGTCTCAAAAGCTATGAATTATTTCTTGGTCATAAATCAATAATGTGATATGATGAAGTACAACTCAACATCTATTTACTGCTAATGTACTCTCAATACATTGAAAATGATGTAACACAACTCAACAATGAATTTGATTTTAATAATTTGTGATAATTTTTTATATTGTTCTTAATTATTGTTTTTCAATTAAAAGATTCTGGAAGTCCTTTTTTGCAATTAAAGGACTAATAAAACATTAAGCAATTAATTATTAAAGCCTGGAATAACTAAACATGTGGAAGATTACTTAACTATAATTGTTATCGGAGTTACAAAGAAGTATTGGGTGCCATGATTAAATGGGTTCCAGTAGGTGTTAATTAGGTCATGAATTCAGAGATTTCCATGGAAAGAAATAATATGATTTGTTAGGAAGTGATACATTAAATGTATGCACTGAAGAACAAGGTAGAAATGAAAAGCAATGGGAAACACTTGGAATAATGATAAGTGAAATAATCAGAACACTTGTTTACTAGAAAACTCTGGTTGTAATGAGGAAAATTGAGTGGAAGGAGGACTGGGGTGTGTATGTAACGGTCGGGGATTGGTTAATACTATATATAACCTTGGTGAGAGATTGATAGAAGCTAGGGAAAGTGATGTTTAAATGTAGAAAGAGAAATGTCTGCCTTCCAGTCATAAGTGGAAAGTAAAAGCAATAAATTATGGTGATTTTTTGGCCATTTAGGATGACTTTGGTGGATTAAGTTTCAATAACTTCCTCCACTAAGTGAATCTGTTTACTGAAAGAATGAGTAGAAGGGAACAAGTTCCGAGAGGACTTATCATGAATTTAACTTGGGGCATATCCAATTTGATTGCTTAAGAGGTATCCCTGAGTATTATCTATTGAAGTATAGAAAGACAGAAAAATCAGAGGAGGCAAATGGGCTGCAATTATATATTTGGGAATTATAAACCTACAGTTTATTTAATTCCAGTTGTGTGGGTAAAATTATATGGCAAGAGATTTTAGTGTGGCAATAGAAAACCAGTTAAGGTTGAATTTTGAATAATGTCAGTTCTTACTATTTAGGCAGATTAGGAGGATCCAGCAGAGAGAATGATAAAGGGAATAGCAAAATATGTACAAGAGAACAAAGAATAGTTTAATGGAAGTCAAAGGAAAGGAGTGCGCCGAGAAGCTGTTTTAATACAGGGTTAACATACTGATGACCTGTGCTTGTCTGACTGGGCTGCTGAGGTTTTTTTTTTTTTTTTGTAGAGACAGAGTCTCACTTTATGGCCCTCACTAGAGTGCCGTGGCATCACACAGCTCACAGCAACCTCCAACTCCTGGGCTTAAGCGATTCTCTTGCCTCAGCCTCCCAAGTAGCTGGGACTACACAGCACGCCACAACACCCAGCTGTTTTTTGGTTGCAGTTCAGCCGGGGCCGGGTTTGAGCCTGCCGTCCTCGGTATATGGGGCCAGCGCCTTACCGACTGAGCCACAGGTGCCACCCAGCTGCTGAGGTTTTAATAATTTAAATATGGCCAGGCCTCCTGGCCAGAAGTTGAAATCCTTACTGTGTCAAGGTTGAGTGGGGTCTGTGGTTGGCAGTTTTAGAATCCTGAAAGATATGATAGCAATTCTTTAAACAGTTGGAAAACTATTTCATTAAGATAGATCATGATGCTTTATTGAATTCATAGCCAAAATAACATCACTCAAGGAAATGACAAATGTGTTAAACTTATCGCAACCCTTTCTACTAAAATACTGAAGAAATTGTGAAGTGACAAGTCTCTGTGGAAGGACTTGAATATCTCTACTTTACTTGGGCCAAACTCTCTTATAAATACTCTACTTCATGATATTGTGTTCCTGCTAACAATCCTGTAGGTGAGTTGTTATTGTCACCTCTGTTTTCCACATAAAAGAACTTAGGTACAAAAAGCTTATCCAAAATTTCCAGTAAGTGACGGAGTAGAGGTTGAACCTATGACATCTGGTTCTAACCATTAGGTGTGCTACCCTAAGGAGTAGCTTAAATTTTCACCTATGTTCATAATCTTACATGTTAAATAGAAGTATATGATTGTTAAATAACAGGAATATTGGTGGTAAATTCCTATTTTTAACTTATAATTTAGAAGTTCTTTCATAACTGTAAATGCAATGTAATATTAATTATTCCTTCTTAAAATAAAATATGAAATAGTTAACTTTGCCACTATCAGTATACAATCTGCTTCACCTTATCTTTTTAAGTAAACTCCACATATAAAGCTAGTTAGTACAGCAAAAGGTTATGTTTTTTCATGAGCAAACTAGTCAGTTAGGAAAATTAGAATCAGATTATGAAAATAAAAAAAAAATCTGCTAAAACCACAGCTGCTAAGAAGGCCAAATTTAAGTTAGTAAAAGTCAACAGTGTGATAAAACACGTAACAACCTAAGTAATACAGCATGTAAAGACATTATGTGATCAGAATTAATTTGCCATTTTATAGACCTAATTATTTATCTCATTAAATCTTTGCAAAAATATTAGATAAAATCTAAAATAGTAATGCAAGGAGAAATTGGGACACTGTATAGAGGTTAAGTTCTCATTATTCTGACTAGCAATTATTAAAATCTAAAATTATTAAAATCTAAAATATTAATACAAGGAAAAACCAGGACACTTTTTAGAGGTTAAATTTTCATTATTCTGACTACCAATTATTATTAGTCAATATTAGAAAGTTTAAATCTCTATTCAGACAAATAGAGACAGATGTAAACTTTCAAAGTTTGAATCTCTATTCTTTAACATGCAAACACTCTACTAACTCATTTTTAATCATCTGTTAATAACTCCATAATTTGTTTTCAGTTTCCCACATTGAAATCAAGTGTGTTCAGGCATATTGCATAGTCTCTGCCATGTTTATTCAAATATCTTATTTTGTTCGATTTTAATGGTAAGTAGTTTAACTAAAGAATTTGACTCTCCCATATTCTTGATTTGGGGGCCAGTACCTATCCATACCATCCTTCAACTCGTCCAGACCCTCCACACTGCCCTGAAATATTTAATTTTCTGCTTCTTATTGCCTTACTTTTACCTAGTATGATGACTGAGGGTTAATTTGTAATGTGACTTCAGCCAGGAAATGTTATTAATAGTAATATACTTAATGACTACAATAAAAGAATAGCAGCCCCTGAACATGCAGAACGCTCCATATACACGGCCAGGCAGAATGCGTTAGCTCAGTAGATGCCCTAGATTCCAAGCTTGGCAATCACACCACTCCCATACTCAATACTAAGTGTTTTTACATCCACCCCCTTTATTTCTTCCTTTATTCTCCTTAGAGATGGTGGCACTTAACTTCAAAATATCTCAATTTTTACAATTGCTGCTTTTTTGCTAAAAGTTATTTATATTCAATATCAGAGACCAGCTAAGTGTCCAAAGCCTTGATAAAGTCTTTATTGTGTGAAGTGATTTCTGTTATCTCTCTCGGAAGGAAAAACTCAGTCTCTCTCTTTTCATTATTTTCAAATATCAGTCTCAAATATTCTGCTGGCTCTTTTTTTCTTTTGCCTTCAAATATATTCAGGACATTCCTTTGCTACAAATCCTTTCATAATTTAATTATAAATCCTTTTATAATTTAAAAAATTAAAAATAATCATACAAATGTGTCTTCTTCCATAATTAAATTGCCCTGTTTATTCTTCCTGTATTCTTTATATAGGGTGTCCATAAAATTCGTGTTTTAAATTGCACGTGAACCCTATGGATGCCTTGTATGTCCAAGCTCCGAGCTCCATGGTCTCTGCCTGTAATAACAATTTCGTCACCGCATATGCCAACTATTAAGTATTTAATTTAGTGTGAAAAAAAATAAGTGAATAAAGAACCCCATTAGGAAATTACAAATCTTGAGTTGCCAAAGTGTTTCTTTAGGGAGGGGATTTCATTTCAGCTTTTGTCACAGTTCAGTTTTTGTCACCAAGTTTTGAGCGTAATCCTTAGGAACAGAAAAAGTAAGCCCTCCTTAAATGTCAGTGCTTTATTTATAAGCTTATACTTAATATACAGTGTTTATAGAAAATAAATAAATTATGGAATTTTATTAAATTATTATAAATAGAGATTTCTATTTCCTAAATTTATTATTTGTTTTTACTCTCGGATATTGTCTGATCCTCGGATATTGTCTGCTGCTCTCTGAATCTTTATCACACTCTTCCTTCCCTTTATGGGAATCAGATGCTCCAACCGCATTTACATATCTTGATTTTTTTACATATTGTTTGCATATTGCTGAAAAATAACTATAGTTGGATTATATTTTTGTTGCCCACAGAATACTGCATATAGTAAGCATTCAACTGATTTGTGTATTAAAGTCACCAAAACTGAAACTATAGCACTAATTCCTCACTTTCTTTAAATAGGTGAAAGATACAGCTTATAATATTCACAGGTTCAGCTTGTATAAGCAACCAAGGCTTGCAATTTGCTATTTGAAGTTTGAGGTTTTGAATGATTGTCAATAAAATCACTAAACTTGATAATTTATTCTTTACGTTAAGGATTTTTCTTGAGTCATTCAAATGGTAGGTCCATGGGACAGAATTACATGGCAAAACTGTCCTCATGTTCGTTTAGTATCTGCTACAAATCAAAAATGATGCAAAAATTAGAAATCTGGCAAATAGCTCCATATCTAAACCCCAGGTCCTACAAGTACATTATATTATGCTAAAAGGAAATGCTAATGTCTATTTATTTAGGGTAAGAAAAAATTAATGCGTGTTCTCAGCTTATAGTTTTAGTACTATTTCATCTGTCTTCGTGTATCTACAGAGCAGTTGATTTAACGTAAAAGTGCTAAGTATAGAAAACTATCATAATAGGGAAATTAGTTAGGAAGTTATCAGACAGCCGCATTTCAATTTAAAATACGTACTGCACAGTATAGAATATCTTACAAGCAAACATTCTAGTTGTTGAGTTCAAATGTTGCAGCTTCCTGTGAGGTTTTCCATTCCAAACTTATATATTTGATGAGAATACACATCAGGATAGGCAGAGAATATACATTAATATGCATTTAAAGCACAGTACATGTGACCATATGCTTACTGAATTTTTATTTTATTTATTTATTTATTTTTTATTAAATCATAGCTGTGTACATTAATGCGGTCATGGGGCACCATACACTGGTTTTATAGACCGTTTGACACATTTTCATCACACTGGTTAACATAGCCTTCCTGGCATTTTCTTAGTTATTGTGTTAAGATATTTATATTCTACATTTACTAAGTTTCACATATACCCTTGTAAGATGCACCGCAGGTGTAATCCCACCAATCGCCCTCCCTCTGCCCCCCCGTCCCCCCTCCCTCCCCTCCTTACTGAATTTTTAAATCAAATTTATTAAAATAAGATTTACATGCACACTTTAATAAACATATAGTCCACCAGTTAAGGTACTTTTGAGTTGTTAGTAGTTTGAAACTATTATGAATAATGCTTCTGTGAACATCAGTCCTATATATGTGTTTTTGTGTGGACACACATTTTTACTCCTTTTGGGTAAATGCTCAGGAGTAGAAATGTGGTTGTTTATTTAAGGGTGTGAACACTTTATAAGGTGGCTCAGAGCCTGTAGCTCAGCGGCCAGGGCGCCGGCCACATACACCAGCTTCAGAACCAGGCCTGGGCCTGCCAAACAATGACAGCTACTAATAATAATAATAATAATAATAATAATAATAATAATAATAATAATAATAATACCTTGTTACAATGCCAACGAATGAACCTTCCAGTTCCTTCACATATTTAGCAAAGCTCAAAGGAGACTTAATTCGTGGGCTTTTTGTGCGTGTACATATGTTTCTTTCTGTGGTTCTCATTTGAATTCAGTAAAGACGAATGCTGTGGAGCATTTGCTCATGTGCTTTATTGTCCACATTCATCTCTTCTTTTGAAAGTTCTTCTTCCTTTTTATTTTTCTGGAAGAATTGGTGTAAGGTTAGTATCATTTCTTCCTCAAAGGCTTCCTCAAATTCATCACTGAAGCCATTTGGGACTGAAGTTTTCTTTGGACATCTTTTAATTACAAATCTACTTTATTTAAAGAATTTAGTATTTCTACGTTTTCTTTTTGGGGTCAGTTTTGTTGAATTTTGTCTTTCAAGGTATTTGCTCCCTTATGAAAGTATTCAAATGTATTGATATGAGGTTTTTCACTGTGCTCTAGTAATTTTATTCAAATCTCAGTAGTATTTGTACTATTTCCTTTTTTATTCCTCATCCTGGTATTTAATCTTTCTCTATTTTTATACTTAGATCAGTCTAGATATACATGAATTTTACATTTTTTTTTCAAATAATCATCTTTAGTTTCATTGTCTTCTCCGTTATGCTATTTTTCCTTCTGCACACTTTCACTAGTTTCTCCTCATACTTAACATATCCTTCCTTCACACAGTTGAGATTCTCCATACTAATCTGAGACTACTTGAAAATTAACATACGTCATTGAATCTCTGCTTCTCATCTTTCTACCTTTCTGTCTGTAATTCAGGTGGAATAGTTTCTTATTCTACATTCAATTTTGCAGATCTTACATTCTTCAGTGTCTAACCTGCTATTAAACTCATCTTATGAAATTTTATCTAAGATATCAAATGTTTTAACAATTTGAGATTTTTATAGTTTCCATTTTGCTCATTATGTTTCTATTTTTCTTTCCATTCTGAAGCATCTGTATAATAGCAGCTTTGACGTTCTCATTTGTGTATTCCGTATCTCTGTCATTTCTGGGTCTATTGAATGGTATTTTTCTCCCATGTTTTTATTTTGTACCAATAATTGTAAATGTTTCATTGATTGTTGGATTTTGTTATCTTCCTTTGGCAAGTATTATTTTTTTTCTTCTGGAAAGCATGTATGTTATGTAGATCAAGTAAATTTATGTGGAACCAGCCTCGTCTTTACTCCAGGTTTCATTTAGATGCACTTCTGTGGTGTAGTCTTTCAAAGGTACCTACTGGAATCTCTAAGGCTCAATAAAGTTAATACTCTCTGATGTTTGGCCTTCTTCTTGTACTGTGTAAGCTGTAGTCATTGTTTATATAACGCTATCTGGAAATGCTTCATGCCTCAGTAGTTCTGTGCCCAGCTTTGTGAAGTCTCAGCTTATGTATGAGAACTTAATATCAGTCAGATACTCAAGTGGTCCCTTACAGGGATTTCCAGACCAGACCCCTCCTCTCAGCTATTGTGTTAAATACATTCCTCCTGTCTCACTACCCCCAGATACTGATCTTTCTCTCCTTAGCTCAGTAAGACCAGCATCCTCTGCTTGGGTTTCCTCTTCTGAAAATACAGGCGTTACTCCAAGACAGGCTTCACAGTGCTGTGAGTCCTATTGTCTATTACTTGTAAAGTTATTTCTTACAGTTTTCTAGTTGTGTACATAGGGAGGGCTACTTTAGTACTGTGAAACATGTCTGGATGGTCTCTGGTCCCCGATTCCCAACATCAAGGCCACTCCACCAAGTGGAGCTGATGGTGGAGAATCGCAGACAGAGAGCAAAGCCTCACAAAGGTTCACATGACTGGGAAAATGGAGATGCTGTGGGAAGTGAACGTGAAGATGGAAGCTGCAGAAAATGATACAAAGTAAAAGTATGTTCCGGAAAGAGACCTGAGTGAGTGTCCCTGGGTGGAGACAGCGCCCGGATCTGAGCGCCACTGCCTTTGATCTGAGCGCCACTGCCTTTTACAGGCTCACACGTTTTCCTGCCTTTCTCTTGGCAGAATTGTCTGCCCTTTCCCGCCTTTGGGGCAATTGACACGTTGAGGTTTTTTAACAGATTACATAACAGTTTGTTATATAACAGTTTCCCTTTACCACATGCATCTGCCCCAGAAGTCTTTAGGAAAGCTTCACCTGTGCTAGTCTAATTGGATAGTAATGGGCTTCAGGTCAGATAAAGGTCCCCGGGAGCTCTTTACTGTGTATTTTACCACCAGGGGATGGTTCCTAGCTGCATCTTTTATTTTAATAACCCAAGAACTGATTTGATTTGAGCATTGCCCTAAGAAGATGTTGTCTTTGTAAAATAATCCATGTCATTTTATGAGAAGGAATAAAAAGGTAACAAGTGATGTCTATTGTTAGTGTTTTACAGATCATTTACTTAAGACACATATTCTTCTATGCCACCTTTGAGCTTCTAGAAACTTCTTGTCTATGTAGATATAGCTTCTATATTTATCAAAATGATGAAGATTTGAAAATAACTAGAATTCATAAATTTTGCCTTATACATGTAAAAAAGAAATGATAGTTTCTGTCTTGACAAAATGCTCTCCTAGCAGAAACAATGAATATACCTTCTATTCCTGATGTCATCAATCACTATTTCATTCATTATGTACAACAAGCCTAATCACTTGTGCGGAGGAGGAGATTGGCTGAGAAAGCTGGAACTCACACCGCTCATGACTTACAGACTGTATCTGAAGGTAGTTTTATCAAAGACGAGGTGCTGATCTTCACACAGTGTCCTTCCAACCCTATGCACTGTATTCCAAAATAAAAAACAACTGTGAGTTTCTTGCCTGGCAACTAGATTTTTTTTTTTTTTAAGTTTAGAATGATATAAACATGTTTTTCTTCTACCTGTTAGTATCATCAGAAAACTCTTATGCTGTTTCAGCATTTTTCTCACATACAGAAATCTCTATTAACCCAAACTTTATTCCTTTTTAACGGATCAAATCAGGGAAATAAATGTTGTTTATATAACTCAAACGTCCATTATGATGAATTCCCATCAGCAATTTTGAAAAGCTATCTTCATTTACTCTTCCAAGCGCGTTAAAAAACCTCTAAAATGGCCATTTACTTCTCTAGTCACTAACAGTAATACAGGCAATGTGTCTTTTCCAACTGCCAATAATAGTGATTCATATGTTCTGTTTGGAGGTTTCTTTGTTACAATCAATGGTAATTTTATTTCACTGGGCAGAAACTTGCTAAAAATTAACAGAATTTGTTTACACTTAGCCTTATAGAACAACATGTACTTCATACATATATGCATTTTAAAGGAGATGAATATATTTTGCATATAACTCTAACATAAAGACAGAATCATGTTGTGAGTCTAATACTCTCCCTTTGATTACCTTAAAATCAAAAGTCTTATAGTGTGGAAATAAGACCTGTTAAAATGGCAAATAGATGGTATATGTGGATGTCTAGGGTTTTGCTTTATTTTTTTGATAACAAGTTCTGTATCTATAAGTAATAATCAAAATGGCCCAATTACCTTCAAAAACATAACTGAATCAATACACCAGTCCTGAAAGAAATTCAAAAATTCCTCATTTATTACTGATATAAATATTGTACACTCATTATCGTACTTATGAGTACATGCTTCCTGCAAGGAAGTTTATGCATTCAGAAATAATTTGATGAGACAGAAGTTACTCCAAGTAATTTCCAAATGCAATAAGAGATAATGTGACATAAAATGTACATATTTTCACCTTAAGTCCTGATTAGATGTTAATGGCAGTTGAGTGAGATCATTCTGGCAATTCAGTCCCACGCCACTATTCCATTCTCTCACAGAGAATACATGTGAGGTGGAAAAGAAAAATGAAAACAGTTCTTAAAATACCAGATAGTTAACATTTCAGTAATACAAATGAAATGTTTTTCTTTTTAGTGAGGGATGAATTTACAGTTATGGAAAATGAATTAGACTTTCAAATTTATTAACTGCGACTTATGGAATATAATTAAGGGACATCAAGGAACAAAAATCTAATGGACACATAGAACTATCAAGCTATTTCTGTGTTGGTTAATTTATACCATTGATTATTATCCAGGACTTGATTCTATTTCACTAAGTTGCATTAAAAGGTTCATTTTAAAATAAAATATAACCTCATAAGACTCCAAAATGATTTTTTTTCTTGCCAAAGGATAGCTCACAATGTGCATTTACAATCAGAGTATGAATAATTGGAAAGATTTAGAGGTCACCAAAAGCAAATCACCTTGCATCCACCCCTCTTTGTCATCTAACCAGCAAACACACCTTGCACCTTGACGTGAAAACCTTGGGGGCATGTACTGTATTGGATTTTATGTAAGGTCATGAAGGGCTGGTAATGAACTCTGAGCAGTACACTCCTGACATGGCAGAGAATGTAGCTTTGAATCATTAAATTAGTTTTCTGTCATCTAAGCCCATACTAAATGACACTTGTTTTTTCAAAGTCTGTAAATGATTGATAGTCTGATATTTTAAAATACTCAGAAGGAATACTTAACTGTAACTCCTCTAGAAGACTACATGGGTTAGAAATAACACATTTTCTCTCTTTCTCTCAACAAACACTGAACATGCACTTTCAAAAATTGCATGTCACATACGTATATCAGAACACTGGATTTGTGTGAGATGCTCACTACTATGTTAACCACTATTATTCATTCTAAGCACAAAAATGAACATTTATACTGTACTTATTCAATATTGTAGGCATATAATAAAAAGTCTGAGCCTAAATTTTATTACAAAATAATTTCAAATGTAAAGAATAATGCAGGGAATACTCAGATATACCCAGTAATTATTAAATGTTTGTCATATTTACTTAATTTATACACACAAAAACAAATATTTAAGAGAAGAAATATTTTAAGTTACAGATTTATAAATACAATAACACTTTATTTCTAAAATCTTTAATAAATATACTCAAATTACAGGGAAGATATTTCATATTTAAGCACGATACAGTTATCATGTTAACACAATTAGCATTGTTCCTAATATCATCTAATGTACATTTCAATTTCTTAATTTCCCTTTCCCCCAAAATACCTTTTGTAGCTTTTCCCAAAAATAAATGTCACGCCCACACATTTTATTTTGTTATTATGTCCCTTCAATCTATTTGCTTTAATACATTCCCATCCTCCTCCTTTTTGTTATGTAACATACACATGATATTCTTCTACCATCTGTAGTCTCGTAAACTAGAAATCAGCTCTAAATAAGAGGTTAGATTAATATTAAATGCTTTAACATCAAGAGACATATAACTGCACCATTGCCATATTTTACTTGGAAATACTGTGTAATCCATGCATTCTTTGGAGGTTGGCAAATATTCATTCCCCAACAGCATTTTAACTATTGGCTTTAGAACCGATTGATGGTTCTTTTCTGAATCAACCAATGATTTAATTGGAGTTTGTTGATGATGTTAAAATTCTATGATTTTTAAAAAGGTAATCCACTGTAATTATTGTTTTGAGGGTGTTTCCTTACCATCTTGAGTTACTTGTTACATTAATTTCAGTTTCTAAAAAAGGGTAGAATGGTTTATTTTTTAATAACAATTTTCAGAGTGATAAACAGAGACAACAGAAAAGTCTAACTGAGGCAGGAATTGGTTTTAAGTGCATGTTTGCTATCTCAGCTCCTTCAGGCTGATACAACAAAATACCATAAACTATATAACTTACAAAACCCATAAAATTTTACCATAAACTATATAACTTATCAAGCCCAGAAATTTATCTCTCTTTGTTCTTAAGGCTCAAGAGTCCCTGATGAAGTGGCCAACAGATTTGGTGTCTTTTGAGAGTGCACTTTCTAGTTTACAGACAGTGCCTTCTGCCTCTGCCCTTGCATGGGTGAAGGAGCAAACAACTCGAGATTTTTAGTATAAAAGCACTCAGGTGACTGGCCCCCTCACCATCCATTTACCTTCCAAAGACCCCAACTCCTAATACTGACACATTGGGATCATACTATTTAGATTTTGCCCTTCTTTGAGTGTTCCTGTGAATTCTGAGAAATTTATTTATTCATTTTGCTCAAGTAAGTTATAATTATTAATATTTTGATGCTTTAATTTCAAAAAGTTTAGCAAGTGCTTTAGTAGGATCCTTAAGCTGACTTCCATAGCCACACAGATGCGTCCCTTAGTCTTAGAATTCTTTGCTTCTGGCACAGCGTTAAGTTTTATGTTCATCTGTTACCTCACCTGAGCCAGGCCTACCATCAGCAATTATCCAAAGGACCTGTTTTGCATTGTAGTGCAGAACTCAATACCTACGGTTAGAGTGCTTAATGCTACTGAAGTGTCAACTCTTCTGGATACAGTTAATTGGGAATTATAAAATAAATACATAGGGCATCCATAAGTTGACCAGCCAAGACACTGTAATAAACTGGTCAACATATACAGGTGGTCAACATAAGGAATTGGGTCTACTGTACTGATATGAACTTGTGGGTCATGTCTGGTCTATGAAACGTATGGCAATTTAAGGAGGTGGTCAATGTAGGGAGGTGGTTAACTGTGGGAGTTCTACTGTATTGAAAATATGACTTCTTTTTAATATTTAAAATTGTCAATATATTTGTTATTACAGATATTTTATATAACAAAGATATCTTAATATATTTTTAATTTTTACTTAAAATCTTAGTTTCTAAAACTTTAACATTGGTTTTGATCTGAATATATATAGAAAAATATATATTTTTAAAGTATGATAATCCGGCGGCGCCTGTGGCTCAAGGAGTAGGGCGCCAGTCCCATATGCTGGAGGTGGTGGGTTCAAACCCAGCCCCGGCCAAAAAAAAAAAATAATAATAAAGTATGATAATCACTTACTAAAATTTAGGATTTATTTCTAATTCCTGTCCATTAATTTATACCAGTTCTAAAGTCACATGTGTTGCTGCACTATTAGTTTGTATAAAACTGATAGCAATAATTATATTTCATGGTTTAACCTTTGCTTTTTTATGACTGAGATTCATTCAGAGATGCAAGCCTGGTGCAACATTCAAAAATCAATCAAAATAATTTACCACATCAACAGAACATATGGTAAAAAACACAACAATATTCAATTTCAACTGAAATTTTTTTTAAAGTTTAAAAAAACCTTGGTGAGAGAACTTCCCCAAATTGATAAAGGGCTTCTATTAAAACTGTAACATCAACTTCATGCTAAGATTAAAAAAAGACAAAGTATCCACATTCAAAACTTAACTCAGCATAGTACTGTCATCTAAGCAAGTGCCACAAGGCAGGTGAATATAAAACAAGCCTCAAGGAAGAAAAAAAGGAAATTAAACCGACTTTATTCACTAATATGATTGTCTATGCATAAAATTCCAACGGAATCTATGAAACTGATAACAGAGTTCAGCAAATTTGCAAGATAAAAGGTCGATCTTCAAAAATCCATTCACTTTCTATATACTAGCTACACCAATAGGAAGTCGAAATAAAATACATCATTCACAACAGCACTGGAGATGTGAAATTCTTATGATCAAATCTCAACAAAGATGTTCATAACATAAACATAGAACAAATCCTGGGATGTCTAGGCCATGAGAAACTATTCAGCCCTAAAGGAAAGAAAACGAGTAACATCAAAAAAAGCATTAGCATGTACAACATAGATAAGTCTAATTCATTGTGAGAAAAATAGTAAAACAAAGAAAAAAGAAAGGAAAATAGTTTTAGTTTTTAAAGCCACATACTGTATGCTTCCATTCATTTGACAATGTAATGACAAAATACTACAAAGATATTATCTGGCAGTGGAATGAGATGTTTGCTCCAAATAGATACCAACAGTTGGGGAGATAATGTGAGTTTTTCTGCATTATGATTATCATGGGGGTTACAGGGCTGTATGCTTTTGTTACAACTTACAGAATTGACATTAAAAAGAGTTAGTTCTGATGAAGGTAAACTATATCTCTGTAAACTTGGCAAAAATAAATATATGCACAAATGCGTACAAGCTTTGAGCGCACATGCACTTATCCATTGTTACTCAAAATGCCGCAGTCCACTCGCTTTGCTCTTCCCATTGCTTTTTAGATTTAATAATGGGCCGTCCATTTCAATATATAGATATCTTCCCTAGTAGGACAATGCTTTTCTTAGTGGTTTTAGGTAAAAACTTTGTTAAATCCAAAATGGTTCCTCTGCTTCTGTTGCTTTGCTCTCTTTTTCTCCCTCTGAAACATATATAGATGTCTGACGATTAAGTTCATGAACTGGCCATGGGTGCTTATTCTGGCAGCACTATACAAACCACTCCTGAAGGCCTCATAACCTTGGTGTATCAGGTCTCACCACTGTGCTCCTGTGGACACACGGCAGTGTCTTGCTGAGGGGCATTCATCACTGATGTTGAGTTTTGTGTGCCTTCATGAGATTGTCGGCACTTGAATTAGAGCAATGAGCAGACATTAAATTTCTTGTTAAACATGGCAAGAGGGAAAGCAAACTTAGGGATACGTTAGCCCATGTTTATGGGGTTAATGGCATGAAGAAAATGGCAGTGTATGAAGGAAGAGAGAAAGTGTTACTGATGAAGAGAGGTCAGGGCGGCCAGTAATGAGCAGACATGATGAAATATTGTGAAAATATCCACTGACTGTGAGAAGCAAAGCAGACCAAGTAGACATTGATAGAGAAACAGCTAGGAAAATAGGAAAAGCTTAACTGAAAATCATGACATGAAAAAGGTTTTGCAAAAATGGACCCAAAGGAGCCTCCAGATGAACAAAAACAAAAGAAAGTTGAAGTTTGTCAAAATGTTTGAAGAGGCAAGTTGATGTTTTGGACCATGTTATCACTGGTCCAAATATAACAACGTGACTCTGAAACAAAGCCTCAAAGGGCACTCTGGGAGTCAGCCAATTCTCCAGAACCAAAAATGTTCTATTGGTCCAAATCAAGAGTCAAAACAATGTTTTGACAACAAATGCTAAACTTTTTTGATATCAGAGGGATTAACCATTTTTAATTTGTACCAACTGGACAAATTGCCAACCAAGTTTATTATTTTGAAGTAGTGAAATCCTGCATGAAAAAGTTGCATGAAAATGACCTGAACTTTTCACCAACTTACAGCACTTAAATCATTTTAAGGTACCAGTTCACATAGCACTTCTGTGAGGAAGTGTTTAGCCAGTAAACAAATAGCTGTATTGGAACCCTTTCCCTATTCACCTTATGGACCCCAAAAGGAAAGAAAATGAATAACACCAAAAAATGCATTAGCATGTAGCCCCTAGTGGCCTCTATGGCCCTGGACTTGATTGCTGCAGGAAGGAACCAGGCGTGATGCGGATTAGAAGTACAAGCTTGCAGGAGGTGGGCTAACCTTGCTTGCAGGATCACCCCAGCAACCTCCGCAGTAGCCTTTTATTGAGACAGTACAAGACAGGTGAGGGGAATGTTAGACAATGACTGCGTGCCTAAGGTTCCCCATGGGCTTGGGCTCTTTCTCTGCAAGGAGCACCTGTGGACGAATCACCCGAGGGTCCGTTTCCAGCTGCAAATCATCCTGCTCAGAGGTCGTCTGGCTCTTGGTGTCCTTTACAAGCATGTGCAACACAGATGTTTTTTCTTTACCTAAAGACGAAGGAAGCAATGAAAGGAAGATATTTTGAGAACATTCAGGAGATCAAAGGCAACACAGCTCTGATTTACACTCCATAAAAAGAATTCCAAAATTGCTTTGAAGTGTGGACTAGTTGCTGGCATTGGTGCATAGCTTCCCAAAGGGAGTACTTCTTTTTTTTTTTTTTTTTTTTCCCAAAGGGAGTACTTCTAAGGTGACTATAATAATATCCAGCTATGAGGCACGTAGCATTTTTTTCTAGGATGAGTTCATGAACTTAATTGTCAGGCCTTCTGTATATATGTGTGTGTATGACCACATGCTCATGCGTGTGTCTAACTACATTCCCTAATGATGGAACCTGTGCCATTGTGTATATACTATTTTAACAATATGTTCGCATGAGGGCTATCTATTGAAATATCAAAATACATTATAAATGGGAATCATTATAAATGGGATGACTTGGGCAATAGTAACTTAGTTTCTCATAGAATATTCTGGAGGTTGGAAATCCACGATGAAGGGGTCAGTAGTTCTGCTTCTCCTGAGGCCTCCTTGCTGACTGTGCGCACGCCGGCTTCCGTGTGTCCTCCCAGGGCCTTTCCTCTGTGACACACATATGACCTGTCATATCGGAGTAGGACCCCACCTACCTGATCTCATTTCATCTTATCTCTTTAAGGCTTTCTCTCCAAACACAGTTACATTCTGAGGTCAGGGTGTCAGAACTCCACCATGTGTTTCTGACGGTGACACACTTCAGCCTAACAGGAACACCGCCCTGAGAAATCCATCGCGTGTGGTTCATTTACTGCAGTCCAGATTTGGCGCTGGCACTTGCAGATCTGATTTAAGTAATTTAATTCTTCCAGCTGAGGTTGTCCTCATGTCTGAGGAGATGGGAGTAGGATCAAATTAATGAATTGTTTTGAAAATTAGATGTAATATTTGTGATGTGCTTGACACATAATATGTCAATAAAAATGTCCTTTTTTTTTTTTTTTTTGTGGTTTTTGGCCAGGGCTGGGTTTGAACCCGCCACCTCCGGCATATTGGACCGGCGCCCTACTCCTTGAGCCACAGGCACCGCCCCAAAAATGTCCTTTTTTTTTCAAAATTAATGTTCCCTTGTTTTAAGAAAAGAACAAATTCAACAAAATGTGAGTTATTTTGTTAGCATGATTTTGGATAAAAGTAGCTAATTCTATTGAAAATGTATTGCATGCGTGTTTCTGTCCCTCACTGAGCATCTCCACTGTGTGCCAGGAATGACTCGACATGTTCCTGAAATTAATCTCCTCGATTCCAGGATTCCAACATCTTCTTTTTCTCCAAATTTGTTAAACAAATAGTATCTTTTTGTGTGTTCATATTTTATACAGAAATAGAGAAGTTCTATCATAATTTAAGAACATATACATAAATGCTGAGAATATTCACATTATACTAAATTAGTGCTTTATTTCACTATTACATACAAATGAAAGGCATTAAGATTTTCCGAAGGAACTCTGATTTTTGTAATAGCCTAAAGCGGTTCTTATGCTATTTAAAGTTTTTATAATATTAACAAATCTAAAGTTAATCTTTGATTTTGATACATGGAGCTCTTTTCTCATTGAAATAAATTTGTGCTCAATTTTATAGAAAAGTCAAATAAACATGTTTTCTTCATTATAAACAAAACAAAACTACTTTATGGAACTAGATATCATGAATATAAAAAAATTAAAAATATAGCTTTTAGCAGCTGGCATGCATTCTTCTAATTTAGTGAGGGCAGAACAATAATTTTTAATAGTCAACCAACTGTAAATAACATGATACAAAATTGGTTGATTCACATAATCTTCTTAATAAAAGCCTACTTTTAACTTTCCCAGCTGCAATCCATTTATGAATTTAGGACAGGTCTCAGGGCAAAAAGATTGGCAGCTGTGGTAGACTTTTGCTCTTCTGATTACACAGGAATGCCATCTAGTGTCAAAACAGTAACTGCACCTTTCTTGTCCTTTGGAATATCCTGAAATAATGCACTTTACACAGCTTTTCTATAAAACATGCTTTAAAGAAATACATCCTAATGAATATTTGGGGATTTTGTGTATATGCATAACCACATAAATAATGTAGCACAAGTAGGTATCAGCTACTTGGTTTGTTTTTACTTTTTATAGAGTAAATTAAACTAAGTTCAATTTAATGCAAAACAAATTCACTCAAAGCACATTAAGAAAAATAGGAAATTACTATTCCATAAGCTCAACATTTCATCAATTTATATTTTAATTTTAAGTTCACAATTTACCAAAATATATTTTCTCTTTTGCTGTTCATAACTCAACTGTTATTAATTTTAACCAGAAATTGGGGAAAGACTACATGCAAATCTAATTAAAAATCATCTGGAATTAAAATCATCTAAAATAATTCTAATTAAGTTCTGTTTATTTATTGATGTTTCATTTATAATTTTTTAGCATAAACTTATACTTCTGGTAGAGCTTTTTGAGTTTCTATTAAGTATGTGCTAATTCAAATGAAAATGAAAAATACATTTATTAATTTCATTAGCTTCTACTTTTGTAGCTGACTGATACAAGTAAAAGAATTTTCAGACACTTCATTTCTTTCCCTAGGAAAATGAAGTATAATGAAGTATAGTGAAGAATCGCCTCATTATTCAAACTTCTGTGGTGTAGAAGAGTGTTTTACAAATGGTAACATGTAACACAGTGGAATTTAGTGGTAAGTAGAAGGAGATAGAGGTGCAGGTGGAAAGCGGACGTGATCAGGGGCAGAAATTGTGCACACAACGGAAAAGGGACAACAGGTAATGGGATGGGTCAAAACATGAAGCCAAAGTGCTTTATTTTTCTAGATACAGACAACACACTTGCATTTACCATTAACTAAATGGTACTTGACTACTAACTAAAGGCTCCTCTCTTTAGTTTCAATATTGAAATACTTTAGACAAATTACATTAAAAGGACCAGCATCAAGCATCGTTAGTTAATGAGAGAGTGGCCCAGGGCCAGGGCCAGTTGTAGCTTGCCTAACACTGTCTTAAGATGTGTCTTAAGACGCGCACTCAGGTGCAACTACCAATTCTAACTTAACACAGCCTACGATAGTGGAAGGCAGAGTTAAAATCAGTTTTGAAGTCACGTGTACATTCGTGGTCATTATTGCTCTCCCACATACTACATTTAACCTTACATGATGATCCTACCTTTCAGATTTACTGGGGAAAAAATTTCAGGTGTCATTATTATCATTTTAAAGAGAAAAGTGATATTATAAAAATAATTTGAGATGATTTGATATATTAATAGGAAACAAAACCAGGATTTAAACCTAGGCCTATGTGGTTTTAAAATCCACACTTTTCTTCTATTTCTGAACCGACTGCAGTCTATATTAACATGTGGATCTGAAAAATTCTCTGTAATCATCATTCTTCTTAGTAGAATAAGATAGTGAGTGGTATTACCTATGGATTAAAGATTTTGGATTGCAGAAGAGAAAATATTAGACATCATTTCATCCTTCATGTTCCTAAAAGTCCAGTAGGGAGTAAATGGTTAAAAAAAAATAGTAAAATGTAGGGCTTTTATAATATAAATGTCAATGATTAATGATGAAGAGCAACTTAACACTAACACCAAAAATGACAGTTGAAACTATTGAAAGGGAAATTAATGAATGAACAAACTCTGGAATGATGACTAGACATTCACATGGCAATCTCGCAGAAGGGTACGGCCTTGCATATGGAAGAAGCAAGATGAAATTGAAACAGGTACACGTATTGGCTTCACATATTCAGGGTACAGCAAGTTGTTTATTAAGCTTGTGAGGCTTATCCAGAAAAATAAACCACTTTGGCTGCATGTTTTCACTCATCGCAAGTTGTGAGGATTTTATGAAGTAATAAACACAAAACATGAATTTTGGATGATTCCTGTCCTGGTAAATAGAAAATACTCCAGAATGTTAGCAATACTCTATAATTATTGGCTATGTTAGCAGAATAATATAACAGAAGAGCAAGCCACCAATGTGAGCAAGAAAACAATCTCCGAGAACCTATTACAAAGGGCTGTAAATACTTTTGCCTTTCTGTAGATAAAAACCCACACAAGAATTACAATTGGCAGGCGACACCTGTGGCTCAGTGAGCAGGGCGCCGACCCCAGATACGAGGGTGGCAGGTTCAAACCCAGCCCTGGCCAAACTGCAACAAAAAAATAGCCAAGCGTTGTGATGGGCACCTGTAGTCCCAGCTACTTGGGAGGCTGAGGCAGAATCACCTAAGCCCAGGAGTTGGAGGTTGCTGTGAACTGTGTGACACCACAGCACTCTGCTGAGGGCAATAAAGTGAAACTCTGTCTCTACAAAAAAAAAAAAAGAATTATAATTGGCAGTCTATTGGCTAGAATATGAAAATTTGGTTATAAAATATTATGATGCTGTCTAGTTATGAAGGAGATGTCCAGGGCACGAACACAGGCAAAAGTGGAGTGAGAGAGAGGGGAGAAATTTGTAATTGAAATTTTGCATAACAAAGTAGACAGAACATTGTCAATCACGGGACCTAAGGAGAAACCAAGTGTGATTCTCAGATTTTTTGTCTATCTACTTGGATGATTGTTCTGCCAGAAAATTCAGAGCCAGAGCCACATTGCTAATGAGACATTTAAACATATGAGCATCAAGTCCAACTTCTCATCCTTGATGCTTATCTGGATGGATTTGGACAACATTCTCCTTGGTATCTCAAGAATGGAAAAGCAAGCATCCCATGTATCCAGTACTAAGTTGAAACTAGTACATTAACAGCTACAGCCCCTCACAAGAGAAAAACAATTAAATTCAAGAATAAGGGTGGAGAAAAACAATTAAATTCAAGAAGGAGAGTGGGCAAGTTCCCACCTAACTGGTACAATGTAGGTGTATATGGCACACCTCCTGGGTGAAGGATTCAACTACGGCTTGGACTTTACCTTACAAATGCAAACAATGTAATCTAATCAGATATACCCTCATAATAACTGGGAAACAAACACCAAAAAATAAATGCAAGTACCATTTCAAAACTAGGGAAAATTTTGTACCCCCAAACTAGAAGGGCATTGTTGATTACAGAGGTTTTTTTTTTTTTTTTAATGCCTATTGTTTCAGGGTTGGCTTTTCAGGAAAGCAGATACAGACAGAGATTGGCATGCTGGAATTTCATCAGGGAACATACCTAGGATTTGTGGATTAGCTGGACAGGAACATTACTGTTTAGAGACTGAAGTTTATTTTTGCTGCCATCTCAATAACATCCTCGCTACTCTATGCGGAACTCTGAAGCTGAGATGGCTCCACAGAGCTTTCTTTCCTTGTGGCAATTTTATATATCTTTATGTTGCTGTATTAATGAAGCAATAGATTTGAGATGCACTAGAAATGTCCAAGAGTTCTTACAGGCAACTTCTTCTGCTGAGACACTTCTAGAGGGCTAAAAGCGAGGGATGTGGACTCCTGGTACTTAGAGAATGTGGGGAATATGCTTCCATCCTGAAGTGGAAACTGTGCACACACAGTAACACCCTTATCCCACCGTATGTCACCTCCCGTGTTTAAAATTTCCAAAATCACTTCTGACAAATCACTTTCCTTTATTGCATGTGGTCAATTAGTGTTTATAGTCAATCATTTTTCCCTTTTAATAGTGACACTAATGTCTTTTCCATTCCAATCTAACTAATTTGTGACTTTCCTACCTGAGACTTTCTGGTTTCTGCCTGACCTACTTAAACTACATTCTCAATTCAACCTTTATTAAAATATCACATTAATATATTTCTTTGGCTTAAGAAGAAAGATTAGTTCTACCACATATGGTGCCACCACTTAACCTGCCCTTATATCCTTGTGATTATTCATCAACTGCTTTCAAATGTGATTCTTGAACAATAAACTGTCTCAACTTAAGTCTTTGCAATTGTTTACCACCTGCTTTTTTTGTTTGTTTCATTTTGAGGATAAATATACTTAGCAGCTCCTAACAAATTTTGGAGTTTCTCAAACCCCCATTGGATTTTCTCATATTTAAATTCTTACGCTAGTTAAGATTGCTGGCACCCGTGCCTATATTTAAAGTTCGGCTCTTTCATTTATCAGATCTCCGAAATTAATTTTTCCACTTCCTGTGTATTGGTTATAGGTTGACCCATTTTTGAGACAGGAGTGATATGGCTAGTTATTTCATGGACTCACAAAGTTCTGAATTTTTTTTTTTTTTTTTTTTTCTTTTTCTTGTAGAGACAGTCTCACGCCCTTGGTAGAGTGCTGTGGCATCACAGCTCACAGCAACCTCCAACTCCTGGGCTTAGGCAATTTTCTTGCCTCAACCTCTCAAGTGGCTGGGACTATAGGCGCCTGCCACAACACCTGGCTATTTTTTTGTTGCAGTTTGATTGGGGCTGGTTTTGAACCTGCCACCCTCGGTAAATGGGGCCGGCGCCCTGCTCACTGAGCCACAGGCGCCGCCCTAGTTCTGAATGTTTTAATCTCATTTGTATAAAGTGCTTATAATAATGCTGCCTCTTACTAAGTATTTAGAACATTTTAACTATTTTTAAATATTGTTCCTCCTAAATAATATCATATTTAATCTTTGCACAGTTACGTATCACAAAACTGGCATGATTTTATTCTATTTTTTTTTTTACTAAACAGATTCGATGTTTACAGTGTGTCACACCGCATGATGTACAACACACACACACATATATACATATTTTTAAGCAATGTGTTATTGCATTACCTGTGTTAAGGGTAAAGTAATTTAACAAAATAAACTATGTTTTTTTAATTATAGCTCTACACACTACAATATTTTTCAGGATATAAATGTTTAAAGCACTTTTGGCTTTTTTAAAATTTTGAGATAATTGTAAATAGACATGTAGTTGTCATAAATAAGTGCAGAGAAGTCCTAGGTGAGGGATTCCTATTCCCTTCATCCAATTTTCCCCAGGACTGATATCATAAATGTAGTGCACTGCCCCATCAGGAAACGGCACTGAGACAATTCACTGACCTTATCATCCTTTTACCAGTGTTACACACACATGTGTGTCTGTGTATTTATTTCTACGCAACTTTATCACATATAGATTCATGTAAGTAACTATGAAGACATTTCAAATTGGTTCATCGTACAGATCCATCATATTATCATTTTATAGCCACAGGCATCTCTCTTCCTCTCCCATTCTTTAACCCCTGGTAACACTAGGCTCCTTTTCTTTAGCTTTGTTATCTCAGAAAAAGTACATGAATCAATTCATATACAAAATCAACTTTTGATATTTTCTCTCTCTCTCTTTTTTTTTTTTTTTTTGCAGCTTTTGGCTGGGGCTGGGTTTGAACCTGTCACCTCAGGTATATGGGGCCAGCACCCCATTTCTTGAGCCACAGGCACTGCCTGATATTTTCTCCTTTTTTATTCACCCAGTATAAATTGTTTGATGATTTTTTTTGTTTTATTTTTTATTAAATCATAACTGTATACATTGATATGATCATGGGGCATTATACACTTGCTTCATAGACCATTTGACACATTTTTCATCACAATGGTTAACATAGCCTTTCTGGCATTATCTCAGTTACTGTGCCAAAAAATTTACATTCTACATTTACCAAGTTTCGCAAATACCCTTGTAAGATGCACCACAGGTATGATCCCACCAATCCTCCTCCCTCTACCCACCAACACCCTCCCTTCCCTCCCTTTCCAACTTCCCCCTATTGTTAGGTGGTAACTGGGTTATAGCTTTCATGTGAGAGCCCCAAATTAGTATCATAGTAGGGCTGAGTACATTGGGTACTTTTTCTTCCATTCTTGATACGTTACTAAGAAGAATATGTTCCAGCTCCATCCATGTAAACATGAAAGAGGTAAAGTCTCCATCTTTCTTTAAGGCTGCATGATATTCCATGGTGTACATATACCACAATTTATTAATCCATTGGTGGATCGATGGGCACTTGGGCTTTTTCCATGACTTAGCTATTATGAATTGGGCTGCAATAAACATTCTGGTACAAATATCTTTGTTATGTTGTGATTTTTGGTCTTCTGGGTATATGCCCAGCAGAGGAATTACAGGATTGAATGGCAGATCTATTTTTAGATCTCTAAGTGTTCTCCATATATCTTCCCAAAAGCAATGTATTAATTTGCATTCCCACCAGCAGTGCAGAAGTGTTCCCTTTTCTCCACATCCACGCCAACATCTCTGGTCTTGAGATTTTGTGATATAGGCTAGTCTCACTGGAGTTAGATGATATCTCAAAGTAGTTTTAATTTGCATTTCTCTGATGATTAAAGATGATGAGCATTTTTTCATATGTCTGAAGGCCGTGCGCCTGTCTTCTTCAGAGAAGTTTCTCTTCAAGTCCCTTGCCCAGCCTGCAATGGGATCCCTTGGTTTTTTCTTGCTGATGCGTTTGAGTTCTCTGTGGATTCTGGTTATTAAACTTTGTCGGAGACATAAATGGCAAATATCTTCTCCCATTCTGAGGGCTGTTTGCTTGCTTTACTTACTGTGTTCTTGGCTGTGCAGAAGCTTTTTAGTTTGATCAACTCCCAGTAGTGTATTTTTGAAACTGCTTCAATTGCCCGGAGGGTCCTCCTCATAAAATACTCGCCCAGACCAATTTCTTCAAGGGTTTTCCCTGCACTCTCCTCTAGTATTTTTATAGTTTCATGTCTTAAGTTTAAATCTTTAATCCAATGAGAGTCTATCTTAGTTAATGGTGAAAGGTATGGGTCCAATTTCAGTCTTCTGCAGGTTACCAGCCAGTTCACCCAGCACCATTTGTTTAATAGGGAATCTTTTCCCCACTGAATGTTTTTAACTGGCTTGTCAAAGATCAAATAGCGGTAAGTAGCTGGATTCATCTCTTGGTTCTCTATTCTGTTCTAGATATCTACTTCTCTGTTTTTGTGCCAATACCATGCTGTTTTGATCACTATAGATTTGTAGTAAAGTCTGAGGTCTGGTAGTGTGATTCCTCCTGTTTTGTTTTTATTTCTGAGTAATGTCTTGGCTATTTGAGGTTTTTTATGATTCCATATAAAATGAAGTATTGTTTTTTCAAGATCTTTAAAATATGACAGTGGAGCTTTAATAGGGAGTGCATTGAAATTATATATTGCTTTGGGTAGTATGGGCATTTTGATAATGTTGATTCTTCCCAGCCATGAGCATGGTATGTTTTTCCATTTGTTAACATTTTTAGCTATTTCTTTTCTTAGAGTTTAATAGTTCTCTTTATAGAGATCTTTCACATCTTTTGTTAGGTAAATTCCCAAATATTTCATCTTCTTTGGCACTACTGTGAATGGGATAGAGTCCTTAACTGCTTTTTCAATTTGACTGTTGTTGGTGTATATAAAGGCTACTGATTTATGGATGTTGATTTTATAACCTGAGACACTGCTGTATTCCTTGATCACTTTCTAGGAGTTTTGTAGTAGAGTCCCTAGTGTTTTCCAGATACACAATCATATCATCTGCGAAGAGCGAAAGTTTGATCTCTTCTGACCCTATATGGATACCCTTGATCACCTTTTCTTCCCTGATTGCGGTGGCTAAAACTTCCATTACAATGTTGAAAAGCAATGGAGACAATGGGCAGCCTTGTCTGATTCCTGATCTGAGAGGAAATGATTCCAATTTAACTCCATTCAATATGATATTGGCTGTGGGTTTGCTGTAGATGGCCTCTATCAGTTTAAGAAAAGTCCCTTCTAGACCAATTTTCTTGAGTGTTCTGATCATGAAGGGATGCTGGATATTATCAAAAGATTTTTCTGCATCAATTGAGAGAATCATATGGTCTTTGTTTTTTAATTTGTTTATGTGCTGAATTACATTTATAGATTTACGTATATTGAACCAGCCTTGAGACCCGGGGATAAAACCAACTTGGTCATGATGTATAATTTGTTTGATGTGTTGCTGGATTCTATTTGTTAGGATCTTGTTGAATATTTTTGCATAATTATTCATTAGTGATATCGGTCTATAATTTTCTTTTCTTGTTGGGTCTTTTCCTGGTTTGGGGATCAGGGTGATGTTTGCTTCACAGAACGTGTTGGGTAGTCTTCCTTCTTTTTCTACCTTTTGGAACAGGTTGAGTAATATAGGTACTAATTCCTCTTTAAAGGTTTGGTAGAATTCTGACGTGAAACCATCTGGTCCTGGGCTTTTCTTTTTAGGGAGGTTTTGTATAGTTGATGCTATTTCTGAACTTGATATGGGTCTGTTCAACATTTCCACTTGATTCTAGCTAAGTCTTGGAAGGTGGCGTGCTTCCAAGTATCGGTCAATTTCCTTCAGATTTTCATATTTCTGAGAATAAAATTTCTTGTAATATTCATTAAGGATTTTTTGGATTTCTGACAAGTCTGTTGTTATTTAGTCTTTGTTGTTTCTGATTGATGATATCAGAGATTTTACTCTTTTTTTTTTCTGATTAGGTTGGCCAGAAGTTTATCTATTTTATTGACCTTTTCAAAAACCCAGCTTTTTGATTTATTGATCTGTTGTATTATTCTTTTGTTTTCAATTTCATTTTATTCTGCTCTAATTTTGGTTATTTCTTTTCTTCTACTGGGTTTGGGGTTGGAATGTTCTTCCTTTTCCAGTTGCTTGAGATGTCCCATTAAGTTGTTAACTTCCTCTCTTTCCGTTCTCTTGAGGAAGGCTTGCAGGGCTATAAATTTCCCTCTTAGAACTTCCTTTGCGGTGTCCCAGAGGTTCTGATAGTTTGTGTCTTCATTGTCGTTTTGTTCCAAAAAATTGGCAATTTCTTTCTTAATCTCATCTCTGACCCAGCTATCATTCAGCATAAGGTTATTTAACTTCCATGTTTTTGTATGAGTATGCAGATTCCTGTTGTTACTCAATTCAAGTTTTATTCCATGGAGAAGAAGGTCCGAGAAGATGCAAGGAATAATTTCTATTCCTTTAAATTTACTGAGGTTAGACTTGTGACCTAAAATGTGGTCAATTTTGGAGTAAGTTCCGTGGGCTGATGAGAAGATGTGTATTCAGTTTTGTTGGGATAAATGTTCTGTAGATGTCTGCTAAATCTAAATATTGGATGGTTAGGTTTAAATCTAAGATTTCTTTGCTCAGCTTCTTGCTGGAGGATCGATCCAACACTGCCAAAGGAGTGTTGAAATCTCCGACGATTATGGAGCTGGAGGAAATCAAGCTACTCATGTCTGTTAGAGTTTCTCTTATAAATTGAGGTGCATTCTGGTTGGGTGCATAGATATTAATAATTGAGATCTCATCATATTGAGTATTACCCTTAACAAATATGAATTGACCCTTCTTTTCTTTCCTTACTTTTGATGGTTTAAAGCCTATTGTATCTGCAAATAAAATTGCAACACCTGCTTTTTTCTGATTACATTTGCCTGAAATATGGATGACCCATCCTTTCACCCTGAGTCTGTATTTGTCTTTTAAGTTAAGATGTGACTCTTGTATACAACAAATATCTGGCTTGAGTTTTTGTATCCAGTCGGCTAACCTATGCCTCTTTAGAGGACAGTTTAAGCCATTCACATTAATGGAGAGTATTGATATGTCTGGTGGAATTTTGGGTATCGAGTTTTTCAAAGGTCCAGTGGACATTTTTAACCCTTTTACCAGTGTGGAAGTTGGAGTTTGATCCGAAGTTTCTGAGTGAGTTTACTTTTGTGGTATAGGATTGTGTTGGTCATTGTGGAGGATAGGTCTGAGACTATCCTGAAGAGCTGGTTTACTTATGGCAAATTTTTTCAACATATGAATGTCATTGAAGTATGTAATTTCTCCATCATAAATGAAACTCAGTTTAGCTGGATACAAGATCCTGGGTTGAAAGTTGTTTTGCTTTAGGAGATTAATGACCACCCTCTTCTGGCTTGAAAAGTTTCAGCAGAGAGATCTGCAGTTATTCTAATATTCTTTCCTTTGTATGTAATGGTTTTCTTTCACCGGGCTGCTTTGAGAATCTTCTCTTTCATATTAACTTTAGTGAAGCTAATTATGATATGCCTTGGGGATGACTTATTGGGGTTGAATCGTGCTGGGGTTCTGAATCTGTTTGCTATCTGAATTTCAGATTCTCTAGGCATGTCTGGAAAATTTTCTTTCATAATTTCATGCAGAAGGGCCTCTGTGCCCTTTGAGGCCACTTCATCATTCTCCGAAATCCCAATTATTCGTATATTGCTTTTCTTTGAATTATCCGAGAGTTGTGAGTGAATGATCCGTTTTTGCTCTCCATTTCTCTTCCTCCTTGAGAGATTGGGAGTGTTCGAAGACTTTATCTTCAATGTCAGAAATCCTTTCTTCTGCTTGCTCCATTCTGTTGCTGAGGGATTCTACTGTATTTTTCATATCTTTGAGGGCTGTAAATTCTTGCTTCAGTGTGTCTAAGTCTTTGGTGGTTTTGTCTTTAAATTCGTTAAATTCTTGAAACAACTTTTGAATTTCTCCTCGAATTCCTAATTCCATTTTATTAATCTTGTCTGCAATCCAAACTCTGAATTCGATTTTTGACATCTCAGTCAGTTGTTTATGACACATCTGCCGTATCTTTTCTTGGGGGGGGTTGATCTATTTTGGTTATTCATGTTACCAGAGTTTTCCCGCTGATTCCGCCCCATGGTTATTTTACTCCCTTTGATTTTTTCCCCTGGGGCTTTCTCGAGGGCCTGTACAGTGTTGTGGCCTGAGAAACTGTGGCCCTGTCTTGTGTGGTGGGGCAAAGTGGTTCTGTCTTGTTTTCAGTTGGTTTCTGTTCGATCCTATTGTAACATTTACTCTGGCTTGAAGTTTCAGCTGTGTGGAAAAACCAGCAATTAAGTCACCCCGCCCGCCCACCTCTGGCACCAATTTGAAAAGGAAAAGGAAAATCAAACCTTCCTACAACCGCATACCCATGGCACCACCTGAAAAGTCCTCAGTCTATTAGTTCAGTTCAAAAGGTCCAAATCGATTGTCTCAATCGGCACCTGTCTCGGGTGGGAGAGTTCAAGAGGTCTCTGGGAACTGGATCACAGGGGTCTGGTGACTCCTCTGATATGGCTTACTCCAGTGCTGCGTGGAGTCAGGAGGAGCCACCTAGCAAATAGATCAGTCTGGGAAGGTTGATGTCTCCTTCCTCACTTTGCCCCTCCGTCAGACCCAGTCACTGGTATCTCTGCAGATGGCTAACCCAGTTGCCTGTAGTGAACAGATACTCCAGGGGTTTGCACCTGCCTGAATTGCAAGGAAGTCTGCCAGGCCCCTGCAGTCTGCCACTATCTAGCAGGAGGAGATGGGGCCTGACATCTTTGAGTGCTTGATGCAGGTGGTGGGAGGGAGGTGTTCACTCAGGCTTAGCCCCGTCCCCGATTGATGTTGCTAACAGAACAGAACAGACAACTTTGCGGGGTTCTGTCTCTATTTCTGCTAAAATCGCCTACAGAAGACAGGCTGTTCTGCTGGAGGTTTGTGTCTGATTACCTCTCTGAGTCGGCCCTGCCCTGGAAGCTTCCCAGGTTTGTCAGCAGTGTCAGGCAAATCCTTTGCTCACTGGTGGCCTCTTCTGGTTGCCCAGGGAGACAGGGGGTGTGGCTTCAGAATATCCAGAAGTGAGCCGTTTTGCTGTTAAAGAAAAAACGGCTGTTGATTTGCCTCTAGGAACTGCCGCTCTGGTGTGGGCACCCAGCCAATCCTTTTCTCCTCTGTCTCACACCCTGGAGTCAGCACTGAGCGGCTGCAGTTTATGCTCTGTCCACACCCCTCAAGAGATCTCCCAAGAATCCGGACTCCTGGGGAGCAGGCCCCCAGACACCCAAGTGAGAGTGGGGGGGAAGCTAGAGTTTCATTCAGTTTTATGCCTGGCCGTATTGTTGCCCAGGGAGGGCTGCTGCACCACACTTCAGGGAAGTGCTGCCAAGGTGTCGCTCCCCCTAAGCTGGGTGCCCTCTCCTCACTCGCGTGCCTCAGAGTCAGCGCTGACCAGTTGCAGCTCGGGGACTGTCCACTCCCCTTGAGAAATCACACAAGAATCCGAACTCCTGGGGGACAGGCCTCCAGACCTCAGTGAGTGGGAGGGGAGTGTTGGGGGTTCAGAGTTGCCGACAAAGGATTTTTAAAGTTTTATACAGTTTTATGCCTGGCAGGAGAATGCCATGGCACCCTAGTAGGGGAGGTAGGTCCAGTTTTTAGAAGGTCTCTCCCGTGGAGTGTAGTGGGAGGGCCTTTAATTTCTGCCCGTTTGTTTAATTGTGGGGCTCTTGAGCCGGTCTCATGGGGGAGGGGGACTCCCGTCCACTTGGTGGTGGATTTTGTACCTTTTGTTTGCGTCCTTGTGATCACAGCTTGCCTCAGCGGTGTTGATGTGCGTTCTTCAACCTTCTCTCTTTGTGCGGCTCAAATCCACCAGGATACTTACTAAATTCCTGTCCCTTAACTCTCCTTCTGGACGGGAGCCTCTGTTGAAAGCTGGCTTCAGTCCGCCATCTTGTCTCTCCCTCTGATGATTATTTAAATCATTATGTATATCACCAGTCTCTTCCTTTTTATTGATGATAAACATTACATGATCTGTAAGGACCACAACTCATTGACCATCATCTGTTGAAAGACATCTCAGATGGTTCCCATTTGTGACTATTAAGTCTAATGCTGCTATGAACAAGCATGTTCAGATATATGTGTGAACATGAATTTTCATTTCTGCAGTGAAAATTCCAAAAAGTACAATTGCTGCGCCAGATGGTAGGTAAACGTTTAGTTTTGTAAGAGATTGTCAATCTACTTTCCCTAATGACTACATCATTTTACATCTCCACCAGCAACATACAAGTAATTCAGCGTCATATGTCATCTCCAGTATATAGTGTTTTTAATTTTATTTTAGCCATTCTGATAGATGTATAGCAATATCTCATTGTGGGTTTATTTGTACCCCTTGATAGCCAATGATGTTGTGATAAATAATTTTGAATTATTTCATTTTCAGTTATTTTCACTAAGATAGCCATTACTGTATTAGATTAAAATTAACATATAATAAGTGTGTCTGTATGTCTACATTTAAGTTGTTTCTATATACCTGTTGAATATAACTGATTGCAATAAACGTCATGACAGCAGGGTCTCAAATAACCAATACCCTAGTAACATAGCACAATAGATTTAGGAGATTTACACTACCTAACTGAAAATTTTCTGTAAAACTACAGTGAACAAATTAATGTCACATCAGCATAAGGATAGACATGTAGATCTTTTGAACAGAGAAAGAAAATAGCAACAGACATGCATGTATACACAATTGATTTTTAGTTAAATGTTCAAAGTAACTCAATAGAGAATGGTTAATTTTTTTTCAACAAGTAGTGGTGGGACAATTGAATGCCAGTATACAAAACAAAACAAAACAAAAACAAATCAGAACTTCAGACCCTAGCTAATATAAACATTAGTTGAGGATAGATCATAGGATTCATTGCTAACACCGAAACCCTAAAATCCCGAGAAGAAAACTGGTGGAAAATCTTTGTTGTCTTGGTTGCTAAATAATTCTCAGACATAACCATACATGAAAATCATTATAAAAAACTTTGCCTTCAGTAAACACTATTAAAACAATGGAAAATCAGTTGGGCAGAATGGCTCACACCTGTAATCTTAGCATTCTGGGAAGCTGAAGCAGATGGATTGCTTGAGCTCAGAAATATGAGACCAGCCTGAGCAAGAGTGAGATACCGTCTCTACTAAACATAGAAAATATAAATAAATAAGGTGGTGGTGTGTGCCTGTAGTCTCAGGTACTCAGGAGGCTGAGGTAAGAGGATCACTTGAGCCTAGGAGATGAAGGTAGCTGTGAGCTATGAATCCATGGCACTCTCAGGGTGACAAAGTGAGACTCTGTCACAAAAAAAAAAAAAAAAAAGAAAAATCAACCAGCAGCTGAAGAAAAACACTATCTAAAGATGTGTCTTATGTAGGGGTTATACCAAGAATACAAAAGTAGTCTGAAAAGTCAGGTGGGGAATACAAGACCTTCTTGGAAACTTTTTGTTAAATTCCTTGCATCTAAGATTCCTTTCTCATACTGGGGGTTCAAATCTAGTGACAGAGCACATCCTCTGCAACTGAAAAAAAAAACCCTGGGCAACCATGTCTGGAAGTCCCCTGGGATCCGAGATTTCCCATGCTTTCTTTCTCTTACTGTACCTGTGTTAAAACATTTTGGGAGGACACTCTGAAGTCTCGTGAGTCCCTACAGTTAGGTAACCACATGCAATTAGTATAAAGAAGACAAAATAAATTTGGAAATTCAGCATTTTGTATACAAATTTAAGTAATATAATTTTATTTTTAATGATAATAACACTTATAAAACATGCACAATAGTTATAAAAATTGAAATTTGAGGGTGTGTTTTGATTCCTCAAATGAAAAAAGTTAGTAATGTCATCTTTGTTCTTTTTTATTTTTTTAAATCTTACTATGGACTAACTTGCTTTATCAGTGTTTCTCCAAGGGTCTGATCCCATTCTTCTCCCAGGGGACATTTGGCAATAACTGGTTGTCCCAAGTGGAACTAAGTGCCCTTGGCATCTAGTGACAAGAGGCCAGGGGCTGCTGCTGAATATCTCTATTTGCACGAACATCCCTACACAACAAATAATTATGTGGTCCAAAATGTTGGTAGTGCTGAAGGTGAAAAATCCTGCTTTATACAGTACAAGGAGGTTCTCAATAACCAGAATGCTTGCTATTCATGGTGTGGAAGTCTTCATCATCCAGTATTATAGTAAGGTTAAAGTATAAGAAACAGAGTTTAGGCCATGTAATTTCAAAATAACCAAAAGTTCATTCAAAATGATTGCTTTTTCTTTTGTTTCCTTAAAATCAATCCACAGTAATGATAATTAAAATTCCCTTCCCCTTCCTCACTATTTGTATTACACCTCACAGTTGCTGTTTTGTCTTTCCCTTTAAGCATTTTCTCAGCTCACAAGGAAATGAAAACAGAAATTCATAACAAAAGGATATTTGAAAAATATTTATATTTTATGATCACATAACACAATTCAAAGAAATAATAAATGTATCAGCTGATAGTTATACTAAATACCTTAATCTTACTTTGGCACAATATATAAATGTATAAAAACATCACAATATACTCCATAAATATGTACAATTATTATGCGTCAATAAAAACAAACAACAAAAAAACCCGTAATTTTAAATAGCCCATGTGTCCAAAAGGAAGGCTGAAAGGACATTAAAAACATTTTAGCTAAATCATTTAGGAATGGAAGATAACCAAAATCGATGGAATATGTCAGAAGTAGCAATTGCAGAGAAATGCATAGCATTATTTTTACTTCGGAAGAAAAATATCCTCACATAAAAAATGTTTCCAGATTAAGGAAAGGAGGGGGAAACTATTATATATATATTATATATATAAAATAGTATGTTTTATTATATCATATCTATTATTTATATTAGAGTAATTATATTATTTTATATGAATGTCCTCTGTTAAACACCTTTGTTAGATACATAAGTTCCACTAATATGTGGAACTGTAGGTTTATATTCAATTATGCGTAAACATAACAGTAATACCTTGCCAAAAGATTTGAAGACAGACTTTACCAAAGAAGATATACAATAGGTTGAACATCCTTAATGACTCTGTTCTCACATAAAGGAACTCTGTTTTGAGGAAAGTGCCAATTATGCTCCAATTAACATACCTCTACCTTATACACACTTATTAGCACGACTACAATTTTATAAAGAAAAAATAAAACCTGGCAATGCTAAGGGCTCCCCGATGCAGAATAGCTGGCCCCCTCGGATGCCGCTGGGGGAGATGGACATGACTTCAAAATAAAATTGTACAGACAAATTACTAAATTCCATATTTTTTAAGAAGCAGAAATTCTAATTTGGGGCATTCAAACAGACAGTGTATTCTCCAATATGTCCGAACAAAAAAGAGAAGATTGAAGTTTTTATAAAAAGGAGAAACTTTATGTATAGTTTTGAAGGAAAACCCACCAGCACTAGTACAGCCAGCTCTGATCAGTGAGGGTCTATTGGGAGTAGATTGCTCTTTGAGTTGTAGTAGTAGATATTAGATAAAACTGGTTACAGGTTACAACAGGAAGTTTTAGGAGCAAAGCTTGTAGAGAGTTATATTCTTGGAGCAATATTATGTACCTTGAGTGTTTTCCCCAGGCCTCTCTACTCTGTTTTAGTTTGATTTGACAAGAATGACCTCATTCCTATGATCAGCTTTCATACATAAGAGCACAGCCACTTTTAAAACTGTAAGTTGCGGGCGGTGCCTGTGGCTCAGTCGGTAAGGCACCGGCCCCATATACCGAGAGTGGCAGGTTCAAACCCGGCCCCGGCCAAACTGCAACCAAAAAATAGCCGGGCGTTGTGGCGGGCGCCTGTAGTCCCAGCTACTCGGGAGGCTGAGGCAAGAGAATCGCTTAAGCCCAGGAGTTGGAGGTTGCTGTGAGCTGTGTGAGGCCACAGCACTCTACCGAGGGCCATAAAGTGAGACTCTGTCTCTACAAAACAAAACAAAACAAAACAAAACTGTAAGTTTCGTATATAACTAACCACACTCTTAGCCCAGCAGTCCCATTCCTAGAACCTAAAGGAAATAAAAACTTATGTTTAAGACCTACATGGGATTGTAACAGCTTAACTAATAATCATCAAAACCTGGAATTGACCCAAATATTCTTCCTTCAGTAATTGGTTTCAAACAAACAACAACAACAACAACAAAAATCCTGGGGCACATCCATGCTGTTCAGCAATAAAAAGGAATTAACTATTGATACACACATCATGAAGCCCTCTTAAATGTATTCTGCTAAGTAAAAGTAGTAGCCAGAGGAAATATAGTATGTATTTTCATTTCTATGACTCTGGAAAAGGCATCCAAGTGGCTGTCCGTAGAGTTGACTTAAAAGGAACACCATGAAGGAACTTTATTATGTTTGAGGACATTTGACTTTTTTTAGTATTTCAAAACTCATGAAACTATGTACCACAAAGTGAAATTTAGCCTATTATTTATTCAATAATAAACACCTATTTTTATTCTTTACTCAAGTGAATATTGAGGCTTCCATGTACTAAATAAACTACCCAGTTTTAAGAGAGTTTTTTTTAAGCCATTCTTTTGTCAATATTTAATTTTTTAAAAATTTCACTAATGTAAATTTTAGAACTGTTTTATTTTCCTTTTGACACTTTTTTAATTTTTCTAAAAACTTCTTGTTAAATTGATGTTTATCCATTTTGTTGTCATTTTTCTAGCGAATAAAAAGATCTGCCTACTAAAATTCTGTAGGCCACTCATATCATTTAAAATTTTATTAAAGGGTCTAATTATTATTCCAGGAAAAATCGTAGGCAAGATTTTAGAGAATATCTTGAATATGAAATTTTTAACATGAATCAATAATAGAATTATTTGAGACAACTTTTTTCTATTGTTTGGGATTCACTGAGGGTACAAAGAATGAGGTGATACAGATTGTATTAGTAAAGTCTCTCTTATAATTGTGCCCCATCCCCAAGAGATATGCTGTACAGTGTGATACCCCATTTCCCCCCATACACTCTTAATCCCCTGCTGCCCACCTTGAATTAATTTGAGTGTTTTTCTAATGAGTGTATATTAGACAGCTTACTGTTTTCATATTAGAATTAAGTACATTGGATTCTTGCTTTCCCATTCTTGTGATGCTTTACTAAGAAGAATGTGTTCCATCTCCATCCAGATTAATACAAAAGATGTAAAGTTTCCATCTTTTTAATGGCTGTATAGTATTCTATGGTATACATATACCACGACTTGTTAATCCATTCCTGGGTTGGTGGGCATTTAGGTTGTTTCCACAGTTTGGCAATTGTGAATTGAGCTGTGATAAACAGTCTAGTTCAAATGTCCTCATGATAATTTTTTTTTTTTTTCTTTTGGGTAGATAGCTAGTAATGGGATTGCAGGATCAAACGTGAGATCAAATTTGAATTCTTCGAGGATTCTCCATACTTCCTTCCAATACAATTGCATTACTTTCCAGCCCCACCAGCTATGTAAAAGTGTTTCCTTCTTTCCACATCCACACCAGCATCTGCAGCTTTGAGACTTTGTGATGTGGGCTGTTTTTACTGGGGTTAGCTAATATCTTAGGGAAGTTTTGATTTGCATTTCTCGGACAATCAAGGACAATGAGCATTTTTTCAAATGTTCATTAGTCACAATGTTTTCTTAAAATAAATACGTATATACCCTTCTTGGCTAGAAATTTAATGATTTCTTTTTTAAATCTGCAAGGCAAAACATAATTTTTTTGTTATTATTCTAAGAAAATAGTAAATCAATAACTCAAGAAACTCAGGTAAAATGATATAGATAATTACAATAAACAAATGCTAAAAAATATATATAGCAACAGTAGCAAAAAGAACAGCAAAGCAAGGGTGAAAGGAAAACAGAGAAGCAATACTGTCAATCTGCCTGACGCTAAGCAGAATTAATAAATGCTTGTATCTGAAAAAAAGAAAGGGAAATGGGAAGATATTGGATGTTTTTAGGAAAATGAGAAAGTCTCAAGCAAGAAAATAGAATAGTTCTAAACATTATATTTAAAAAAATTTAAAAATTAAAAGTCCACAACAGAATAGCTTTAAGAAATAATCGCTACTCTTTTAAATTTCACCTTTTCATGTGGTCCTAGTTTCCTTTAAATGTCCTTCTGAGAGTTTTCTCAGATAATTCTGCTTTCTTGGCTTAAAATAAAATTGCAATTCAATTCTATTTGATTAAGCAAGAGCACTCATTATCAAAAGATGCTAAAGACACATAATTTTCTTTTTTACCCTTTCTTCCTTAGCCATTGGCAATGTTTTCCATTCCACAATCTCATTAGATACAAAATCTATAGTACTTTGCAAATAATTCCTTTAATAGTTATTAGAGGACATCATTTTCTAAACAAATATGTAGGCTGTTATTTTCAACAGCATATCAGATCTACTTATTTTGCTGTTGCAATTTAGTGTTGTAGTTTGATCTCTGGTTTATCATCCCCGCCAAGCCCCATCCTTCTTTATTCTGTTATATTTCATTTGGGCCCTCTTTTGTTAATGTTTCCTTCAATCCAATTTATGAAACGTACTTTAACTTTCAAGCAATGAATGACTCAACTTAATGCCTTTCAAACTGTGAATCAAACACAGTCCATAGAATTTGAATTGTTTCATATAAAAATGATTAGATTGCTTTGTATCTCAGAGCATGATTGAACATGTCTGTGATGAGATTCAGGGCATGTAAAACACCTTCAAAACTTGTCATCTCCCTGATCTTTTGCAAAATGAACAATCCACATCCGTGCCGACAGCTCTTTCCATTAGCCTTGCAGTGATCTGACTCTAATCACTTTCTTCTGCTCTGTAAATTATATTTACTATAGACAAAAGCTGACATTTTCTAAAATCTAATAATTATACTTCTGTAACAGCTGAGGCAGCTTATAAACTCATTTGCCATATTTATTTTATATCTTCAATTCCCTTTCTAAATCTCATTCTTTTTAGCTTAAGTAGAACAAGGCAAAAATCATGCAAGTGTATGATTATTTTTGTAATAAAGGAGTATATTTTTCTAAAGCTGTGTAATTTCAACACATGCATTATTTGAGTAATGAAATTTATTATGCATTCATACACAATAATATTGATATTTTATCTGATGATATGTAGGGCATTAATAGCTATGATATTCGCATCTGCTTTATCCTTTCCATAGGTAATAAATGTTTTAGAATCAATTGTTTCTGATAATTTTTAATAATGAGGAATACCTGAAATCTCATAAACATCTTGGAAGAAGAAGGTAATAATGAAAATTTTATTTTGATAGTATTTGAACTTCCAAAGCAGTTTCACTGGCAAAGTTTCCACCCACATTTTGATAGCCTGGTAATCCTTCATTTGATTTCCTTCTTTCTCGTGCAACAAGATATTTTCAATTTGGTATTGATGAACTGGTGATGTTAATGCTAAATGCTCATCATTTAACCATAAATTTTTAAGCCTGATTACCTATATGCAAACATTCAATAACTAGAGTATTTTTAATACAGAACAGAAAGTTACTTAGAAAACTGTTAGAGAAACAAGCACATATTATCATTGCAAATATTGGAATCAATAGTTCCTTGTCATCTAGATTTATTTCAATTTTGTCAATTTTTAAAACAATGAAAAATGAAACTGTGTCTTCATTTCCTAAATACTTCTCATTGACCAAAATGTATAAGAACCTTTGAACAATAATGATTGTTATTAGTCCAGGATGTAAGATGTCCATTAAGTCACAAATCACTGCAATGTATTTGAAAAGGTAGCATCAAAGGTATTATTTTATAATATTACGTTTTAAAAAAGATAGAGAGATATGGTGTTAGGTAATGAAGCTGTTTTCAGATTGACTAAGTAGGTAAATGTGAAGAGTGGTATTATTAAAGAAAAAGAGAAGGTTTCCTGTGGTCTTCACACTTCTCACTACGCACTGTCTCTATATGGGCTTGAGGTGGACATGAAATCTAGATGTTTACCTTTTTGTTACATGTTAATATTCTTGTAATTTCTTGATAAGTGTAATGGCAAATTGAAAGTTGGCTAAGTTGAATTATAACTCAGGAAAAATCATGGTAGACTTTTTAATTTGGGGTCAACACTATATAAATGCTGTTATTTAAAACTATTACTGTTTAATTTGGGGTCAATAAACTATTACTTGCTTTGGGAAAAAAAAAGAAAAAATTAAGAACAACAAAACTGGTAATTTTATTTAACTATTTCCTCAGGTGTGAAAAATAACCCTATATGAAAACGTTTTTAACATTCTGAAGTCAATATACTTGCTTTCCTTTTGATATTATTTGTAATTATTATCTTGGTATTTGTGTTTGAACTCTAAGATTTAATTTCATCAGATGTCTGTTTTGGTTGAGGGCGATTTTCTCTATTTTTTATATTTCCTGAGCAATTGTGTCTACTTATTTCTTTTAGTAGGGGGTCTCTGTGTACTCATGATGAGAATAAAGGAAAAAAATATCATGTGATCTCATTAAATGAGGTATTTTTCTATTACTTTTTCTATTTTTTTTTCTATTACTATGGTGTGGGGTGGGGGAAAGAAGAGAGTTAAATTAGTGTAAAAGGGAACAAAAATAAGTAAATTTCACGGTATGGATCAGGTACCTCTGTTGTTCAGTCTCAGGACACGTAAAACAGCAGAATTCGTGAAGTGTAGTCAAAATCATCAGCAGTTTAGAAGTGATATAGTGGATGGAAGGAGAAGCTGATAGAAAATGATTTGGGTTTAAGTGTGCATTTTAATTTTCTTTCTTACACCAAATCAAACTTTTCTACAGAAATTATTACTTAAGATGTCACAATACAACTGAAAAAGTCAAAAATCACTAATGTACATTATCTAATGAAACTAATTAGAAGGTTTAAAGATGGTGTTGTATAGGATCAAAAACCTGGCAATGTATGAAAGTCTTTCTAAATGCCCTTTCCGTTAATGAGTATACAGAAAGGAAGTATTTATGCTTTAAATGCATGACACCATGGATGCAATATAAAATTATGAAATCTGTGAGTATAGTCACACATAGACATATTACTATTGCCAAAATTCACTGTTTAAGAAAAGTTTTTCAAATTGAAAAAATAATCCACTATCTCAAGAAACTCAAAAAATAACTCTATATCTATCTTTTCAAAATAATAATAGTAGTATAAAACAATGAACTGTGGTTCCCTCACTCCTTACTCCAACCTCCAAGTTCGGTATGACTGAACCGCCACTCCATACAAGTCCAACCAGAAACAACCCCTGGCTCTCTCTCCTCCTGGTTATGGTCTCTTTCTAGGAGAGTTGGATTTCTTACTAGACTTTTCTCTAATTTTTCAGTTTATATTTTAAGTAAGAACTAAATATATGTCATAATTTCCATATTTTAAGATCTATTTTATTATTTTTCTGTCTTTGTGTGGTACAAATTTTATGTAACTTACATATATAATACTATATAGGTATTTTACAGTACGTATTACTATGTATGTATAAAAATATTGAATCAGAATCATTTATTCATATTTATATCATTAATTGAAGGTTTTTATGAATTTTGACTTATATTATACATATTGTCTTGGTCATATTTTTCTTTTGTGTTTCCTTGGAGTCAAGTTGGTAGTGCATAGAAAATATTACCCTTCATATGCAAAATTGCATTTTGCCAAGATCACAGCTTTAAAAATTAGGCCTCTGCAGGCATGGTGGCTCATGTCTGTCTCAATCCTAGGACTCTGGGAGGCCAAGGCGGGTGGATTGTTTGAGCTCAGTTGTGACTACCCTGAGCTAGACTGAGACTCTGTCTCTAAAAATAACTGGGTTTTATGCCAGGCATCTGTGGTCCCAGCAACTTGGGAGGCTGAGGCAAGAGGATCACTTGAGCCCAAGAGTTTGAGGCTTTTGTGAGCTATGATGCCAGGGCACTCTACCAAAGGCAACAAAGTGAGACTCTGTCAATAAATAAATAAATAAATAAATAAGGCCTCACATTAGCATAACATGTGTGAATTACTTTCTATAAGGTCTGGTAAGAGAAAGTCAGTACTCAGAAATGAGGTTTTGGCCATGATAATATGTTATGCTTTATTTGATCCAAACTAATTAGTTAATACTATACAGGCCATTGCTGAAACTGACTTTGTATTACATCAATCACGAGACTCCTAGATGCATGAGGCTAAGCCTCCAGCAGAACTCTATGTTTGAATTGAACCTGCTAATAGCAATATTTGGAACTGCTGTTCACTAAAGGTTCTATTAACTCTCAAAAATGTTCTTATTGATTTAATCATTAGTGTCATTATTGCTTCTAAAAGTCAATTCTGGGGAGCAAAAATTAGTCAAATATTTGGCACAGTCCTCCTTTTTACTTCTTTTTTTCTTTCTTTCTTTCTTTTTTTTGGTCATCCCAAGAGTATGGAGTGAATCCAAATGTGATCCATTTGCATAAGAAATTATTGTGAAAATATAGACATCATTTTAATTTAATATTCTATTTAAAGTATCGTATGTCATATGAAAAACATTACACAACTTCTTTTCTGAAGTGGATTTAATGCTTCTACCAAATCCACATTATCCTCATCCAGGCCCTAGGTTCTATCTCATGTCCACCTATCAAAATTCTATATAGAGCTGGAGAACAAGACTTTGTGTCCTCCAAAAATTTATATTAAAGCTCTAATCCCCAATGATATGCTATTTAGTGGTAGGGATTTAGGGAGAAATTAGGTCATGAGGGTGGAGTCTTCATGAATGAGTTTAGAATCATCATCAGAAAAGAGATGAGAGGGTGGTGCCTGTGGCTCAAAGGGGTAGGGTGCAGGCCCCATATGTTGGAGGTCGTGGGTTCAAACTCAGCCCCAGCCAAAAACTACAAAAAGAGAAAAGAAATGAGAGAAAAAAATCTCTCTTTCTTTCTGTCTCTCTGTCTTTCTTTCTCATCTGAGTATATTATAAGAAGACAGCTTCTTGCCAGTCATAAAAGGAGCAGGGAACCAAATTGGCCATCACCTTGATCTTGGACACCCTAAATTTCAGAATTGTAAGAATTACCTGTTTTTAAATTACTTAGTTCTTTTTCCAGAATATTACATGGGTACAAACATTTTTGTTACATTCAGTACTTTTGTACAATTGGAGTCAAAGTTGTAAGCATGCCCATCGCCCAGTAGTGTGCAATGTACCTGGAAGGTGTGAATTTGTCCATTCTCCCCCCCCTTTCCACCTGCTTGATTGCCATTGAATTTTACTACCATATGTACACTTGAGTGCTGATCATTTAGTTCTAATTTAAAAGTGAGTACGCTTGCATTTTTGCATTTTTCACTTTTATCACAAATTGAAAATTGTGTTTTTCAATTTTTGTGATACTTCATTTGGTCTCCAGTTCCATCTATGTTTTTACAAAAGGTATTAGTTCACCAATTTTTTTGGCTGAGTAATACTCGGTGGTGTACATATACCACATTATATTAATTCACGCATGTACTGACAGGGACCTGAGTTTTTCCACATCTTTGCCTTTGTGATGCTACAAACATTTGAGAGCAAGTGTCTTTTAAATAAATTGTTTATTTTTTCTTTGGGCCAATATTTAGGAGTGGGATTGCTGGATCAAAGGCTAGACGTATTTTCAGTTCTTTAAGAAATCTGCACACAACTTTCCATAGAGATTGTACTAGTTTATATTTTCACCAATGGTGTAGCAGCATCCATTTCTCTCTGACCCGTGCCAGCATCTGCTCTTTTGGGACTTTTGGATAAAAGCCATTCTCGATGGAGGTAGATGATACTTTTTGTGGTTTTTATTTGCATTTGCCTGATGATTAGAGATATTGAGCATTTTCTTCATATGCTTATTGGCTATTAGTCTCTCCTCTTTTGAAAATCTTTCGTTCATGTCTTTTTCTCACTTTTTAATGAGGTTGTTCAATGTCTTTTACCAGATTTACTTGAGTTCTTTGTAGATTCTGCTTATTAGCTCTTTATTGGATTATATCATGCAAACATTTTCTCCCATTCTATAGTTGTCTGTTTACTCTATTGATTGTTCCTTGGCTGTGCAGAAGCTTTTAAGAGATTTCCTATACAGCAACAATGGTCAAGCTGAGGATCAAATGAAAGACTCAATATCTTTCACAATAGCAAAAAAGAAAATAAAATGCCTAGGGATATATTTAACAGGAGGGGGAAAAATTCTACAGTGAACACTACAAAGCACTAAGGATGGAAATTGCAGATGAAATAAACAAATGGAAAAGTATGTCATGTTCACGCATCAGGAAAACCAACATTGTTAAAATATTTCTCCTATCCAAAGAGATGTACAATTCAGTGCAATCCTCATTAAAATACCAAAGTCATTTTTCACAGATCTAGAAAAAATAATTTTACACTTTGTATGGAAGCATAAAAGACCTCAAATAGCCAAAGTAATGTTAAGCAAAATAACAAATCACCAGGCATCACTTTAGCAGACTTCAAAGTATACTACAAGGCTGTAGTAACCCAAACAGCGTGATACTGTGGTACCAATAGTATATTCAATCTTTTGTACCAATTAAAAATGATTTGGGAATTTGCTAAAATAAATCTTCATGGGGAGAAAAATCACTGCTGGTTGAGAACTATTGGTATATGATAAACATATTTTATTATACTCCGGTTATATCCAAATACTCCACACACACCACCTCACAGAGCCCTGCCTTAGTCAGTGATTAGAAAGAAATAGTCTTAGAATTTCTTCAAACATTATTTTTAGTCATTACTGGAGTACCATTTATGGCTTTCACCTTGTGAGAATTATAACTGGCCAGGTATAGCAAAAAGAATTATTTTATGAAAAAAATAATCAGTGATATTTACCTCTTACTAATGATAATTGAGGATATCCCACTGGGCAAGTAAAATTACATCAGAAATGCAGGCTGAGTATAAATAAAAGATAGAGCTGGCACAGACTTCTTCACCAGTAAGAGGAGGGAGATGATGAACAGCTGTGGTAGCTGCTAGATCAATTTTGGTGATGAAACTGTAGCTCTTTTTATTATCCCTTCTGCTTGCATCATCATTTTAGTGATTGTGACTGGTTACTACCCTGAAGTAATGAATTGAATAGAAGGGGAAATGTATCTCATCCTTATTTACTTTGGTCTATATGACAAAGTAGTGGCCCCAATTCCAATAATTCATGAGATTTTTGTTGTAACTTCAGCCTACACAAGGAACAAATAACAGAAATATTGCTCCTTACTCTTACATTGCCTGACAAGAATTGGTAAATCAATTTCATGTCTTGCTTCAGAGAACTCCTGCTTTTCTTCCCTTGTTAGGGCTGATGGAGGGTAAACAGGTGGCAAAGAAGTGGCCAAAGGCAGAGAGTGGGAATCAAACTGTAGCTAAGAACTGTTCTCTGGGGAACATTTTTAGTAAGGTATTTCTAGTGACCTTCACTGATGGTGAACTCATTACCATGTAATTAGCGAAACGGGTAGAGCTTGGTGAAGAATTCTGCAGAAAATGTGTGGGTAGATAGGGAAACTGTTATATAACCACACTGTTACTTAACATATTATGCAATCTGGTATATAACATCAGCCTGTCAATCATCCCCAAAGGCAGGAAATGACAACCAATCCTGTCAGAAGAAAGGTGGGACAAACTAGTGAGTATGTAATGGGCAGTGTGGGCTCAGACTCCAGATCTTTCTCCACTGAAGGTGACTGATCCACTCTTCTCTTTGGAGAATGTATTTTCAATTTGCTATCTTCTTCTTTACTTCCATTCTTTTTCATATGTGTATAAAATTGCTTTGTGTCTGCGATCACTTTGTCATCAGCCCAACTACTACCATTATTCATTCTTGATACTGAGAACTGGGGGAGCAGGGAACATCCAGCTGGACCTAACACACTAAGCTCCCTGGTAAATTTTCCTCTGCATACTCAGAGTTGTGACTCACTTGCTAATGCACCTATTATGCTTATCTTTTGTTAACTACTATGATGTTGTTCATTGGCAGGAGATCAGTAGAGTATGTGAAATCAAATCACTCCTTCCCTGATACCTAATGTGTAATGTAACTCTGCAAAAAGCATTTAAACCTAAATCTTTCATTTTGCCCATACAGACATAATATTAGTCATTTATTTATAAATGTGTTTTCTGTACTACATATATATTAGCTAAGGTCGCTAAAATATCAAGATTTAAAAGTATCATGTGTAAAGAAAACTAGCAATCTAAATTGTAAAAAATACAGTAGAATCTCTATAAGTTAACCACCTAATTGACTGTAACAAATAGGTCAACACACAGAAGTGGAACTAGGCCTGCTATATTGATACACATACGCGGTGCATGTCTGGTCTATGAAAATCAGGTCAACTTAAGGAGGTGGTCAACTATGGAAGTTCTACCATGCCATAAGAGTTCTAGTAGTGTAATGATTCAGAAATTTTTCAATTTAAAATAAGAAAGAACACCATTATTGCACAGTAACCCCAACATATGTATGTCATCTATATGAGAAAATCACACAACCATTATTTGTGGAATGAATGATGTCATTCCCTTGCCTTATTTTTGGGACTACCTCCATCCCTAGAATATAATTTTTTGTTTCTTATGCCTGGAGAGCTAATTAAAATCCTGGAGTTACTGCTTGAGTGTTTATTAGCAATTTTAGAACTCTTATCTTTTCCTTAAATACTAATGATGAAAGATTTTACATTCCCTTTCTGTAATGTAACATAAAGTAGTGCACAATAAGTATAACTTTGGAAATCTAAATTTCCTATAAATTCAGGACACACATTCACTTAGGAAAGTAAAACAGTCAAGTCCCATAGACCCAGAATAAGTGAAATTCCCAAACACAGTTATTTTTAAATATGAAGCATATGTAACTTTAGTAATGAGAACTGTAGAAGTGAAAAGTTTATTGTAATTACTTATTGAATAATCTCATAAATTTTACATCTGTGATTTGGACAGATGCTTTCAAAAATTTGTTAATTTATGCCCCACTTTAGGGTCAGCTATTAGAAGAAAAGAATGGCGCAAAGGAGACTAAAAATAAAGTTATTTATGTTCCTCACTATAAATGTGAGGAACATAAATTATAAATGAAATAAATTTAAAATTCAGCAGTGTGAATGAAAGAATATTTGCAGGTTTCAAGACTTTTTCGAGGTAGAAGGGTGGTACTCTGAGATCAATCATTTAGACAAAATAAAGAAAACATTAGTCAACCAAGCCTCCATCTAACTTGAAATATCTCATTAGTTGCTCAAAATAAGGTGTACAAAGAGAAGACTTGGTTTGGGAGAAAATGGTATAACACTTTTAGGTGCTGAATTTGAGGTGCCTGTTGGATAACATATTAATGATGTAAATGTGTGGAAATTTAAACCTAGAAATCAGTTGATAGGATGGATTTGAATATATAAATAAAGAATAAAAAAATGTTTAATTCTTATCAGGAACCATGAGATTATTCAGGTAAAATATATTTGATAAAAATATGCCTTGATAGAATTTTTGAAATATTCAGTATTTAAGGGACATATGAGCGACCTATTTGGGGAAAAATACATACTAATACAGGTATACGAGAATCAGATGAGTATTTGTTTAGAACTTAAAAGGGGAGTAAATAAATTGAAGGTCAATTTTGATTAATCAGTGACTGTAAATAGTTTTTGACTCATGTATGTATCAGGAGAGAAATTACAAAAATGTTATAGAGATATAACAGATACTCAGGACAGCCTTTAATTTTTTTGTCTAGATAGGAAATCTGGATCAGTCAGATTCAATGAAAGTAAATAATATTTTAGAAGGTGGATATATAATGTATAACATCATTTTTTTAGTTTAAAATATAAGTTGTGAATTTAACTTTGTGAGATTTCTGGTCAATAATTTGTCTTAATATAGGAAAATATGTATAGAAAATAAAAATGAAATGAGAGGCTTCTTTGGTTAGCATTTAATTAGAGCAAAGAGTTTTAGTTTGATGATCTTATTGATGTAAAAACATTATAGAACATATACAAACTTTGATTTATTTTCTATTCATATAACACATGTTAGAAAAATTTAAACATATGCTTTATGTAACACCTATTTCCATATACATCTAGAGGAATTCCCTTCCAATTTGACTGTATGTTTGCCACATGACTTGCCTTGGTTAGTATCAGTAAACATAAGCTAGGTAGAGAAATGTAGCATATTTGCATTGGGGCCATTCATCTTTGCTGATGTAATTTCTTCTTTTATCATGTGAACTATCTGATGAATATCCCTTAAATAATGAGAGATCCACTAGAGAGTCTCTAGACAATCTAGCTATCCCAATCTTTATGGCTAAGAACCCAGACGTATGAGTCAGATGAGTGAACTCACACTGGTTCAATTCCCTCGTGTTTGGGAAAAATCACCACTTGTTAATAAAAAGCAATGAAAATAATATCTTTTGCAGCAACTTTTTTGGAGGTGGAGGTCATTCTTCTAAAAGAAGTATCTGTGAAACTTAGTAAATATAGAGTATAAATGTCTTAACATAATAACTAAGAAAATGCCAGGAAGGCTATGTTAACCAGTGTGATGAAAATGTGTCAAAAGGTCTATAGAACCAGTGTATGGTGCCCCATGATCACATTAATGTACACAGCTATGATTTAATAATAAAAAAAAGAAGAATCTCCATTGTGGAAACTTAGATACCACATATCTCACTAACAAGTGGAAGCTAAACAAGGAATATATGTATATTGTCACAAAGAGCAATTGTGGACATTGGAAATCAAGGAGGGAATAGGTGGGAGCAAGGGATAAATATCCACTGATTGAGTACAATGCACACTATTCCGGTGACAGGTATAATGAAAGCCCCAACTTCAGCATGATACAATTTATCCACGTAACAACAACAAAACACACACACACACACACACACACACCCAAAAACTTGTACCCACTAAATTACAAAAAAATAATAATAAACTAAATTTTGGAAAAGAATTTCCTTCCGACACACAGAATTATGAGAAATAAGAAATGCTTTAATGGGAGAGTCTTTACATTTTGTAATGTTTTACTACAAATAAGATTTACATCCTTCTTTATTCTTCATTTTGTCTTACCAGCTAAATTAAAAGCTGGTTATTTAGATGATCTGAGTAAAGCAAAGACACAATCTGATTTGTAAGGTTAGGTACTCAAGATACAGCTCGGCTAGTGCCTAAATTTATCATTAAGACATGCTGTCAGAATTTAACAATATTAAAAAAAATAAAATAAAAATAAAAAAAGAATTTAACAATATTCTTGCATTGCTTTTTATTTGTCAAAATACAAGTAGGCCATAAAATTCATGACACCAGACCAAAAATAATAATGTGATTATTAACGCTTAACACTTGCTAACACTAACACTTAACACTTTAAAAGACAGAAAGCATTTCAACAGCAACCACCCTAGTGTGACATCAGGTGCTGGTACTATTAATTCATAATGGATCACTTTCATGTTGAGATAATGTTTCCAAATCTTTCAGAAAATGGCTTGATACACATGGATGTTCTAATGGTATGGAATTATATTGACATATTTGAGGAGCTAGTCAAAATGTATTAAAATAAAGTCCATTGCCAGGAAATTGTCTTTTTCTTAATCAATGATAACATTGCATGAGTATTAAGAAAAACTACTGCAGAAAACTTTCTAGAGTAAACTTAGATATATCACAAAATGCTCAACAGAAAGAATCTAGGTATTTTGAAGAGAAAGAGTGATGCATGGAGTTGGGTGCTTCTGTAATTTGTTTTCAATTCCAGATTATTTGTTTACTTTTATCACTATGATGTGTTCTTGTAAAAATGCTGTCCCATTCTATTTCTCAGAAGAAAACGACATTTTTTTTTTACGATTTTAAAACACATGTACTTATGCTATTTTCAGACTTCTCTTGTTCGTATTTTTTTAAAACCCGTTGTTCTTTGCTGTATGTGTGAACGTTTTTATCACAGTGGTGTTTTGTTTTGTTTTAGCAGTTGAGGGCTTTTTTTTGTATTGTAAGCTCAGTTAAAATGGATTTGTTTGGTTGCTGGTTTCTTGTTTTGATGGAAATATTCATTTGTCACACAGAAAATTTTTGTATAGAGGAGATTTAAACTTTCTTTACACTTTCACAGGAGAGTTTAACAGCCCTGGACACTTTATGTTAATTTCTTATATTTTGGATTCCTGTATGTGTAGGCGGAATGAATTTGACTCACTGCCTCCTACACTTCTGTGAGATTCTGACACCTCACCAGGGAAATTATTCTCCCCTCAGAGATCTGTGTCCATGGTATTCCTCCATCCTGTCTCACAAGGCCCACTGAACAGGGAAAATTTTATTTCCTAACACAGGGATGGTATTGAATTGTCAATAGAGGCTTTGCATTCCTGGAGCATTTCAGTTACCTTTTTCCGACTAACACAGGCCCAATGCAGAGTGGCTTGTCCTTAGCTCTGTTCAGAATTTCAGTCCCTAAGGAATTACTCTAGGTCCTTGTCTCCATAGTGTTAGCTTCCAGCTTAATCATATTTACTTGAGTTATCAACTTGTTTTCTTACAGCTAAAGGATTTAATTAAGTTATCTGAGCAATAATTTCATTTATTTATGGATGGAGAAAATATGCTGCACCACTTTTCTTTTCCATGTTTCAGAAAGTTTTCTCATTTCTCTGAAAATATATAAATGTGAAACATAAAAATATTAATGTTTTTAATTATTGGTGAGTGATTTTTATTACTATTCCATTAAAGTCAGTGAATGTAAATTTAATATATATTAAAAGAATGTAAGTGCTGTATCTAGCTTTTTTTTTTTTTTTGCATTTTTTGGCCAGGGTTGGGTTTGAACCTACCGCCTCTGGCATATGGGGCCGGTGCCCTACTCCTTTGAGCCACAGGCTCTGCCTGCTGCCCTGTATCTAGCATTTTAAAAAATATTTCAGAATATTACAGGTACCAATCAATGGCTTGGCTACATAATTTGCTTTTGTACAGCTTGGGTCAACCCCCCAAGTGTGCTCCTCGCCCAGTGTGCATTGAACCCACAGGCAAGAATCTCACCTGCCCCTCCTGCCCCTCTCACCTGCCCCTCCTGCCCCTCTCACCTGCTTGCTTTCCATTGAGTTCCACCACCAAATGTGCAGATGGGTATTGATCAATCAGTTCTATAGTGAGTACATGTGGTGTTTGTTTTTCATTCTTGTGACACTTCATTTAGAATTAAGGTTCCCAGTTCCATCCATGTTGTTACAAAAGGTATTAGCTCACCATTTTTTTTCTTCCATTGCTGAATAGTACTCCACGGTATACATGTTATACATTTTATTAATCCACTTATGTATTATGGACTCTTGGGTTGCTTTCATATCTTTTTTTATTTTGAAATTTGCTACAACAAACATCCAAGTGTGCATGTCTTTTTGATAAATTGACTTGTCCTTTGAGTAAATATCCAGTAGTGGGATTGCTAGATCAAATGGTAGATTTGCGTTTCATTCTTTGAGGTATCTCCACACAACTTTCCAAAGACTTTGCAGTTAGATTTTCCTTTCTCTCCACATCCATGCCATCATTTGTTGTTTTAGAACTTTCTGATAAAAGCTATTCTCAGTGGAGTGAGGGGATACCTCTTGTGGTTTTAATTTTCATTTCTTTGATGATTAGAGGTGTTGAGCAATTTTGTAGGCTTATTTTCCATTATTTTATCTTCTTTAGAAAAGATTCTGTTTGTTTTTCCTCTCTGTTTTATGAGGTTGTTTGCTTTTTTATTGCTAGTTTGTTTGAGATCTTTATAGTGTCTGTTTATGAGCTCTTTCTTAGATATATAACATGCAAATACTTTTTCCCATTCTGTTCGTTTTTTATTTGATCTATTAATACTTATCTTGGGCAAGCAGACACTTTTTAATTTAATCTGGTCCCACTTATTATTTCTATTATTGTGATTGACATTGGGGTTTTCTTTATAAATTCTTTGTATAGAATTCTTTGCATAAAATATTCTTTGCATAATATATGATTTTCCAACATTTTAAAAATAATAATAATTATTATTATTTTTGTTTTGTTTGTTTGTTTGTTTGTTTGTTTTGTAGAGACAGAGTCTCACTTTATTGCCCTCGGTAGAGTGCCATGGCCTCACACAGCTCACAGCAACCTCCAACTCCTGGGCTTAAGTGATTCTCTTGCCTCAGCCTCCTAAGTAGCTGGGACTACAGGCGCCCGCCACAACACCCAGCTATTTTTTGGTTGCAGTTCAGCTGGGGCCGAGTTTGAACCCGCCACCCTCTGTATATGGGGCCGGCGCCTTACCGACTGAGCCACAGGCGCCGCCCTAAAAATAATTATTATACTTTCATTTTAATCTGTTATCCATCATGAATTAATTTTAGTGAATGGTGACAAATGCAGATCCTGTTTCAGTCTTCTGCAAGTGGCTATCAAATTTTCCCAACACCATTTATTGAACAGGGATTCTTTTCTTCAATATATATTATTGTCTTGTTTGTCAAAAATCAGCTGGCAATATGATAATAGTTTTATAATTGGGTTTGCTGTTTTGATCCTTTGGTCTATGTCTCTGCTCTTATCCCAGTACCATACTGTTTTGGTTATTATAGCCTTGCAGTATAGTTTGAAGTCTTGTAAAGTGTTGCCTTCTTTTGGCTTAAGACTGCATTTGCTATTTGTGCTCTTTTCTGGTTCCATAAGAGGTAGAGAATTATTTTTTCTAGATAGGTGAAAAAATGGCTTTGTTATTTAAATGGGAATTGCATTGAACCTATCAATGACTTTGGGTAGTATAGACATTTTAATAATATTGGTTCTTCTAATTCATGAGCATGATATATTTTTCTATTTTTTTATATCCTCTATAATTGCCTTAATCACTAATCCCTAATTCTCCCTGTAAAAGTCTTTTACTTCCCTGATTAAATTTATTCCTAGGCATTTTATTTTCTTTGTTGCTATTATGAAAGGCATTGAGTATTTCACTTGATTCTGAGCTTGATTGTTGTTGTAAATAGGAATGCTGTTGATTTGTGTACATTGATTTTGTAACCTGTGAATCTGCTGAATTTATTTATTAATTCCAGGAGTCTCTTGACAGAATCTTTGGGGTCTTCTAAATAAGTGATTATATTGTCAGAATTGAGTGATAGTTTGGTTTCTTTTCCCCCTTTGGGATACCTTTGCTTTATTTCTCTTGTCTGATTTTTCTAGCTAGGACTTCTAGCACTAAGTTGAATAGAAATGGTGACAGTGGGCTAACTTGCCTAGTTCTGGATCTAAGAAGGAATGACTTCAGTTATTCCCCTTCATATTATGTTGGCTGTTGGTTTGTCTAAAATTGCTTTTATAATTTTGAGGTATTTTCCTTTTATGCATATTTTGTTGAGAGTTCTTATCCTACAAGTGTGCTGAATTTTGTCAAATGCTTTCTCTTCTTCTATTGACTAGATCATGTTTCTTTCTTTATGCTACTGTTTATGTGGTGAATCATATTTGCAGATTTGCATATGTCGAATCATCCTTTCATCCAAGTAATGAAGCCTACTTCGTCTCTGTGAATTATTTTTTCGAGATATAACTAAATTTCATTTGCTAGAAAGTTACTCTGCTTGAGAAATATATGCTTCAGCATCTGGTCCAGTGGAAGTAATTGAAGTTCTCAGTGTGTTCCCAAGGTGCTTATCAAATATGTTGGTTGTAATTTTACTCTTTTTTTTTTTTATTGTTGGGGATTCATTGAGGGTACAATAAGCCAGGTTACACTGATTGCAATTGTTAGGTAAAGTCCCTCTTGCAATCATGTCTTGCCCCCATAAAGTGTGACACACACCAAGGCCCCACCCCCCTCCTTCATTCTTGAAAATAGTTGCTTAAACATGTTAGTGCAATGACATGAATAAGGTGTGATTGTGAAGCAAGAGATACTTACGTCTGTAAAGACAGGATCTATAAAAGTCCAGTAAATAGATTTTATCAAAGTTTTCTTATTGAGTGTCATATTGGAGCTCTATGCTTTTCATTTGAAAATTGGCAGATAACATAGTTATGTTGACTGCAAATAGAATTGCAATACACCAAAATAATGCTTATTTTCCTGAAAATCTTAAAATCTGTTTTCAAATTCTTCTATCAAATTAAAAAGCAAGGCTACATATTTTTAGCTTTCATAGGACTGTATTTAGCCAACATGTACAAATACATAAAATTGCTTGCCTTAATTTGAGCTTGACATAATTTAAATTTCCTTTCAGATATTGTTATTATTTAAAACATTGTATTGGTAAGTTGATTTTAACCATGAAGATGCATGTTTAACTCATTAAATTAGTGGTTAACCCACTAAAGATGCTAAATCTATGAGCTAGTTTTTATGAAGTTTTGGCACAAATTTTGTTTTTGATATTAGACACAACTTGATAGCATGTTGCAAATCATAAAATATTTTCAATATTTGGCCTCTATTCACCCATCTTATCCCCCCAAAATAAATGATGTCACTATAGTTATCATCAATACCTTTAAGAATATCTTGGAATTGGCAATAATTCAGTCTCTTGACCCACATGAAATTTAGTCTCGATGAAAATTTGTATGACTTTATCCATTTTTAAAGCTTTACATATTAATTTTCTTAATGTACTGTGTAAGGGTACTTCATCAAAAGTAAATATTGGTGGCATATGCATTGTCTTCTATTAATTTGGCAATCCCTTTCATTTACCTACCATTGCCAAGGCACCATCAGTAACTATATCAGAAATGTTGACAATGAACAAAGAAAATCACTTTAATATGTATTTTTTTACTGCTTTGTGTAATTCTTTTGATTTAGTTGTGTCATTTAATGGCACTAAAGAAGCTATTTCTTCATTGACATTATATTCATCATCGATATCTCTAATAAAAATCATAAATTGATCCATACTGTGGCATCTATCCTGTCATCCATCACCAGAGCATATAAAAATTAACTGATAAGAATATAGAAATACAGCAATTTTTGAGCTCTTCCACATCTCAGTAGATGATGCAAATTGATGAAGAGGGCTGACTGTAAAATATAGTGTGTGATGTGTTAGACACCATCAAAGTGTGGAAATGGCCTTAATAATCAATTAAGAATACTTAACTGACTTCTGACTAACATAGTACATCTAATGTTGCAAAGTAGATTGAAATATTTTTGATAATTGTTGCCCTGCTAAGTCACCACGAGCATATGTGACATCTGATGGTATCAATTTGACTGTGCTTAGAAGATAATACACCAGAAGCCACACATCACCAGAAAACTGAAGCTACACATGTGTACAAATAGCAGTAGCATGTGTATGTTTATGTGACATTGTAACACAATATCATCATCTATAAAATTTACACTCAAGAACTACTCAATTTCCAACCAAAAAATCACCAAAACAAACAAACAAACAAAAATCTCATAATATTTTAAGAAAGTTAACAATTTTGTGTTGGGACTCATTCACAGCTATCCTGGGCTGCATATGGCCTGAAGGCCATGGGTTGTACACTCCTGGTTTAAATAATCACAAGCCCAGTTTAATGTCTGAACAGTAGGTGGTGCTTATGGGTGAGACTCAACCACACCTGTGTGATTGAGTTAGTACTCTGTGTGAAAAGCATGAAGACTGACCTCACTGTCAGTAAGTAGGTGGTGCTTGCTGGAAGGAATAGGCTACAATATTGTTATGTGGTACTATGAGTGGCTTTAATACCTCAAAGAAAGCACTTGATTGCCCCTGGTAGTGTGTGGGGACCTGGCACTTCAAGTGAGCTCAATTTTCTGCCACAGAAGAAAATTTGCTGCCACAGAAGAATCTGTGCCAATTCTGCCACAGAAGAAGTGGTTGGGGGAGTCCTGATGGGCAGGACTGTGTTGGCTGACCTTGCCCTGAGGCTCCACCAAGCTGGCAAGATTTATTTTCAGCAGGGGTCAAAAGTCTTCTCCCAGCAGACTTTTCTAGGCAAAGCCACCAAGAAGGAGCTAAAGTGGCCTTATCCAACCACAAAGTCTGCTGTGGAGGTGAGCACATCTAAGGTTCATAATCTGGACTCTGAAACAGTCCTCTCTATCTTCTCCTGTTCCATAGTATTTTGTTGCCATCTACCAGCAGGCAGAATCTCAAGCCAGCCATGATCTTTCATAATTGCAATGCAGGCCAGGAAGTTCCCTGCCTAGGATCCTGGTCTGAGCTGGAAGTATGGCCCTCCTGTGTGAGGATGGGTACCCTTCAAGCATGCTGATGCTAGGACTCACACTTCACTCTCCCACTGTCTGTCCAGATGGGCACCATCACTTCCCATGACTAATTCACAAATCTCTTCTCTGTGCCCCTGAGTAATGCAATTGAGACCTGGGGCTATGGTATCTGGCCTGTGGGCTTGTCCTTGAGTCCCCTCTGATCAATCTCTGACCATGCCAGGGAGAAGCACACTGGTCCCAAGTTGCTCACAGGGTGTCTAAGTAGGTTTGATGTCCCTCTGGCTCAGGGCAGGCCCCATTCTGAGGGCATTGCCCAACAAGCAGGACCATGGAGGGCAGACAGGGAGCTCGCTGTTTAAGCACCCTCAGTCTACTGCAGGACCCCTAAAGGAAAAGTCTGGATGCCACTGTCTTTGGGAAGCCTCTATGTGATGGCTTAACTGTTTCTCTTGGCAAACACAATTGGGGGAAGGGACAGGAAGAAAAGAGTCAAGGAAGATTTGAGTCTCACTATCTGTGGAAGCCCCAGTGTTGTGAAAGTACTAAGAGAGGGAAAAAGCAGTCTCTGAGCCCTGGCTCCATTATCTCCCAGCAGCCAGGAGTGGATTTGGGTAAAGGGAGGAAAGGAATCTTAATGGAAGAAAGCTGACACTGATCATCTCTGTCCCTCTTTCCCGAAACCAGACCACTCAGAATGTCCAGGCTCTGGGGGTCATTCAGATCCCCTGGAACCCTCCATTCCCCTATGGCTCCTACAGTCTTGACAAAATTTGAGAAATGTTTGTGTAGGAAAAAGTGAGATTAAAACTGAGGGGCTGAAGTATCCTGGGGAGGATAAAGATGAACTCTGGGTGGCGAAATAACACAATGTCTGCCATCTCAATTAGGATCTGTGATAACAGGAAGTGACCCCAAGAACACTGGAAGCTTGTGCTTTGTCCTCAAGAGGCTTTCAGTTCACTGGTGACAGCAGTGTTGGGGCTTCTGAGGGTAGAAGAGCACTCTAGTAGCTCAGGAGCCCACTGATCATGAGATGGTGGGGGGGACATGAACCACTCCAGTCATCCTTCTCACTGGACCTCAAACATCTCCAGGACTGATTTTTACCAATACCTTGCTCCCTCATGTTCTGCTCTGCAATCTTCCTGGCTAATCTGTGGTATGGGTATGTTCTGACACTTTTGCTTTGGAATTGCACTTCATCTTCATTTTTTTTTTTGTTTGTTTGTTTGTTTGCTTTGTTTTTTGTTTGTTTGTTCGTTTTTCCATTTATAGTTTTCACTTCTTTCTGAGATGATCTGGCAGCTGGTGTCTCTGATCTGTCATCCTGTCTCTTTCCTGTATCTAGTATTTTGAATAATCAATGACAGTAAGAAACATATTAACCCTGACCTCAAAGTATTTAATCAAGATAAATAAAAGCCTATGTAACAAATGTAATATAAATTAATATGTTTATTCATGTTAATTGATGTTTATCTACATATTATTTATGTGAAAATTTTCAAATCATATGTAAAATCAATTTTTTAAATTAATCAGTCTCTTCTACAAGTCCATAGATTGTGAATTTGCCTCTTTGGACACATTTTAGTAAAAGGAATGCTTATCATTCTATCATGTTAAACATTTTATTTTTGGTTAGCTTTCATTCCAGAATACCCATAGTAAGTTTCTTTTAATGGACTTTCCTTCAACAATGATTATAATTATGCTCCCTATTCTTTTACAAAAAGTAAATGTCTTTCCTTTTTAATCTATCCTTTCCTACATAAAGGTTACTCAAATATTTGGAGAAAATATTCCTTTTTATTCCAAATATTAACTTTCTGACCTTTCTCGTTCTTCAGATAACCATCGCCTCCAAAATTTTTATTAACCTCATCATTGGTCCATTTTCTTGAGTTAATTTCCAATTTAGGAATCTAAAATGGATAAAGTATTCTGCAAGTTGCCAAGTCTGCACAGAAAGCAATTTTACCTCTTAAACTAGACACTATAATTTTAAATCACATTAAATTTGCATTATCTCTTTCAGTGACTTTTCATTTGAACAACTATGCCTGTTCATGCCTGCTTGCTCTCTCACAAATTAATCTTGATGCTAAAATATTCCCTCTTCTCTCTGTGTTTAGTACATACATTGCATCTTCATCAGCTGAAAGAATAAGTGAAATATAATTTTTCCTTTGAAATTCTGGATAACTTCTGTGTCTTTCACAATATTTATGCTTTAGTTTTAGGATTGATATGAATACTTTTTATCATTTTCTTGTGTATTTGTTTAAAATAACATAAAATTCCTACATGGTTTTACTTTGTTAAAACAGGATAAATGTTATTTCTTTTAAATTTCTCAGGGTTAATAAATAAATTACATTCGGCAATATATGCATAACCTAACTGCCAAGGAGGAAAAATCACTTGGGGATAGAAAGGAGAAAGAACACTGGCTCTGAATAATTGAACATGTAGAGATTCCCAAGGCTGGGGAGGACTGAGAGCCCTTTCCCATACCTCATCCTAGTTATTGCTTCATCTGTATGCTTTGTTATATTCTTTACAAAAATAAAATAAAATAAAATAAACATAAGATTCAGCCTTTGAGATACAAGAACTCACTTCCTCTGCCACCTTTATTTTGAGCATTACTATGGACCCATGGGTTCTTTTCTAATTCAAGATGAGGTCTTGTTATGGTGTCCAGGCTGGCCGTAAACCCCTGGGCTCAAGAGATCCTCCTGCCTCAGCCTGTCAAGTAACTGAACTACAGGCATGCACCACTGTATCTAGCTGCTGCTTTTTTTTTATTAGTTAAAATTTATCTACAAGGATGAACTTTCCCTTAATTATCTTACTTATGCAGGAAAACTGTGAACAAATTTCCCCGAAAAGCTATTTGGAAGAAATAAAGAGACTATGCCGGTGAACAGTTTGGACTCCAGGAAGCCTGTGTAACCTCTTGTGTGAAAAAAGAGAACATTGCAGAGAACAAAGGGAAGGCTTAAGTGTTATAGCAAAAGTTCCCCCCAGGTTCCCAAATAGGTTTGTGTGTGCAAATGAAAGATTTATACTTGTTTAGTTCCAATTATTCAATGTGGCTTAATCCTTATTGGTCAATACAGGTGAACTCTGATTGGGAGATACCTCTGAACTCTGATTGGCCAGGTCAGATGAGCTCTAATTTATTGGTTCCCAAGACCAAAGATAAAAGGTGCTGGTTTTGCGTACTGGTGTCACCCTAGGTCATCAATTGGCTGATTGGCTCTATTTTAAATTCAGGCCCAAAAAACTACTCATGATCCCCGTGAAAGACTGGCTTTCCAAGTTCACTTTCGCACATAGCAATGTATGGTTAGGTGTATTTGTTTACGTTTGTATTGTTTAAAGCTTGGTCTTTCCCCACTGCAATTACATAAACCATTTATATGGTTCTAAAGCCAAAACTATACACCATGATGTACCCACAGAACTTTTTCTTCTGTCCTTGTTTTTTCATCCTGCACCCAAGGATGAGACAATTATAAACAATTATTCTCATATTTGATTTTTTCTTTTTGAGAATATAAATAAATGTTTGTATATTTGTTTCCCTCACACAAAGATAACAAGCCATAAACAGTTTCTAGCATCTTACTTTACTTCACTTAATACATCCTGACAGCTGTTCCATGCTGATATATAGAGATTTTCTTCATTCATTTATAGGTTTTCAATTCTCCATTGTTTGAATGTAGCATAATTTATTAAATCAGTCCTATTGGTGGACATTCAGGTTTATTTAGGGTTTTTCTTTGTCATTGTTGCTGTTGTTTTAACAGCTATTGTCACCATAAAAATCGCTTTGAGCCTATAAATTTCAAATTTTCCAAGTATATCTTTAGGAGACATTCCTAGAAATAGGAATACTGGATCAAAGGATAAATGCTCATGTAATTTCTTAATTACATTGCCAAATTCCCCCTAGTGTTGTACAAGCTCACCTTCCCACAGAAATGAGACAGGCCTATTTCCCCAAAGCCTTGCATTGTCAGGTTTAAACTTTCATCATTGGAAGGAGCCTATGGTTCAAGGAGTAGGGCGCCAGCCCCATATACCGGAGGTGATGGGTTCAAATCCGGCCCTGGCCAAAAAACTGCAAATAAATAAACTTCCTCATTTAGAATGACTGAAAATGATACCTCAGTACAGCTTTAGTTGGCATTTATATCTCTTTCTTTCTTTTTTTTTTTTTTTTTGTAGAGACAGAGTCTCACTGTACCGCCCTCGGGTAGAGTGCCGTGGCATCACACAGCTCACAGCAACCTCTAACTCTTGGGCTTACGCGATTCTCTTGCTTCAGCCTCCCGAGCAGCTGGGACTACAGGTGCCCTCCACAATGCCTGGCTATTTTTTGTTGCAGTTTGGCCGGGGCTGGGTTTGAACCCGCCACCCTCAGCACATGGGACAGGCGCCAACCTCTTTCTTAAATGTATTATCTTATTTTTAAAAACATGATTGTAGTAATATATACACAAGAATTACCACTCCCACCACGTTTAAGTGTGCAATTCAGTGGTTCTAAGTATGTTCACGTTATTATGTAACCATCACCACTGTCCAGAACTTTTTCATCTCCAAAACAGAAATTTCATACCAATTAAATAGTATTTACTCATTTCCCCTTCCCCCAGCCCTTGGTGACTACTGTTCTATTTTCTTTCTGTGTGTATGAGAACATTCTGAGTACTTCATATTATTGGAATCATAATATACTTGTCCCTTGGAGTTTGGGTTATTTTACTTACCATTATGTCTTCAAGGTTCATTTGTATTGTGCCATATATTAGAATTTCATCCCTCTTTACATGTAAATAACATTTCACTGTGTGTTTACATCACATTTTGTTTATCCATTTATCTGTTAATAAACATTTATGTTGTTTCCAGCTTCTGGCTATTGTGAATAATGCTGCTACAATGTACAAATATCTGTTCAAATCGCTGCTTTAAATTTTTGTGTGTATATACCCAAAAGTGGAATTGTTGGATCACATAGTAATTCTGGCTTAATGTTTTTGAGGAACCCGCATATTGTTTTCCTTCGTGGCTACATAATTTTACATTCATACCAGCGTTACACAGGGGATATAATTTTTGCAGCTTTACCTCTACACTTGCTGTCTTTTTAAAAATATACATTCTAGGGCGGCGCCTGTGGCTCAAGGAGTAGGGTGCCAGTCCCATATGCCGGAGGTGGCGGGTTCAAACTCAGCCCTGGCCAAAAACCACAAAAATAAAAAATAAAAAAAATACACATTCTAATGGGTCTGAGATGATATTTTATTGTGGGTTTTTCGATCTGCATTTCCATAATGATTTGTGATGTTTAATAACTTTTCATATGCTTATTGTACATTTGTATTTCTTGTTTTGGAAATTTTTTTTTTTAGTCTTTTGTTCAATTATAAAAAGAAAGAAAAGAGTAAGATAAACTTAAGAATGACACCATAATCCATTCAGATCTCATATTTTTCTAAGCATGACAGCTTATAAAGCTATTGTTTGGAGCATGTTTTTCCTTTGACTTTCTATACTCTTTCCTGCTTTTTCTGCAACTCTGATGAACTTATTATCTCCCTTCCAGACTTTGCCCAAATGTTATTCTACAATAGGCGTGGCTATCCCATGACAACGCCTCTGCTTTTCAGTAAATACCACAGTAGTTAATAATTACCTCATCTCACTTTGTATGAACTTTTTGAAAGAAACTCTGCCTTTCTATGTTTTTTGTTCCCATAATGTAGTTATCATCCTAGCAATAAATGCTTTCTGAAAGGAGAAAAGAAATAATAAGAAATAATCAAGCAAAGGAAAAAATGAAATGCACATCTTAGTTGCCATATGTATGGACAATTAAAAAATAAAACATCTATTTATAGGTAAATTTCATCTGGCCACCCATTTTTTATTGTTATAATTTGCATTTAAATAAGTATATCTCTATAAAATTCATATTTTCGGCTATTATCTAAAAGTTTGAATTAATTTATTAGATTATTAAAATGCACTACAATTGCATAATGAAATATATTAACTGAAGTGTCATTTGTAACTGATAAAATAGTACTTATTATGAGAGTTAATGGTTTTAATTATTAAAATAGTTAAATACATAAAAGGACTTAGTGTAGTCTTTGTATCATAAAAATATCTTTCTATATGAGTTCTAAACTACTGGAGAGAGAAGGTCAATGGACTCATTGTTGAAAATCAAAATAGAAGCTTCATTGAGGATTAAAACCCATGGAATCCTAAAAACTCACAAATAAGTTTTTTGTCCAGAATTTGGACTCCTGAATAATTGTATTTAATTAATATTTGATCATGGCTTTCTAGGCAGAAAGCCTGTTCTATTTGTTGTGAAACGTACTATTGTGAATGTTCCATATTCAAGGGTAATTGGATGTAAGAAATAATTTTTCAGCATAAGGGGGAAAAACTCTCTTGAGTAGATCCCTTAAATGGTAGAATGAACATTTTCTACCACTCTCGATTTCCAGTGTTAATAAAGAGCCCAACCCTCTCCAAGGATTTGAGAAATCAATTTATTCTAAATATTCTTTCTACAGTTGCCACATTCAAAACTGAAAAAGTCAATTTTAAATATTTCTGGACCTTTGAAATGGGTGGAACACTGTACATGTGTTTATGTTTTATTTTTTAAGGCAGATTCTTTTATTTATTTATTTATTTTTATTAATACTAAATCATAGCTGTGAACATCAATGCGATCATGGGGCACCATACACTGGTTTTATAAACAATTTGACACATTTTCATCACACTGGTTAACATAGACTTCCTGGCATTTTGTTAGTTATTGTGTTAGGACATTTATATTCTACATTTACTAAGTTTCACATGTACCCTTGTAAGATGCTCCGCAGGTGTAGTCCAACCAATCACACTCCCTCCACCCACCCTCCCCCCTTCCTCCTTCCTCCCCTCCTTCTCCCCTTTCCCCATATTCTTAGGTTATAACTGGGTTATAACTTTCATATGAAAGCCGTAAATTCGTTTCATAGTAGGGCTTAGTACATTGGATACTTTTTCTTCCATTCTTGACATACTTTACTAAGTAGAATATGTTCCAGCTCCATCCATGTAAATGTGAAACAGGTAGTCTCCATCTTTCTTTAAGGCTGCATAATATTCCATGGTGTACATATACCACAATTTTCTAATCCATTCGTGGATTGATAGGCACTTGGGCTTTTTCCGTGACTTAGCAATTATGAATTGGGCTGCAATAAACATTCTGGTACAATTATCTTTGTTATAATGTGATGTTTGGTCTTCTGGGTATATACCTAGTAGAGGAATTATAGGATTGAATTGCATATCTATTTTTAGATCTCTAAGTGTTCTCCAAACATCTTTCCAAAAGGAATGTATTGATTTGCATTCCCACCAGCAGTGTAGAAGTGTTCCCTTTTCTCCACATTCATGCCAAAATCTCTGGTCTTGGGATTTTGTGATATGGGCTAATCTTACTGGAGTTAGATGGTATCTCAAGGTAGTTTTGATTTGCATTTCTCTGATGATTAAAGATGATGAGCAATGGGCGGCACCTGTGGCTCAGTCGGTAAGGCGCCGGCCCCATATACCGAGGGTGGCAGGTTCAAACCCGGCCCCGGCCAAACTTCAACCAAAAAATAGCCGGGCGTTGTGGCGAGTGCCTGTAGTCCCAGCTACTCGGGAGGCTGAGGCAAGAGAATCGCTTAAGCCCAGGAGTTGGAGGTTGCTGTGAGCTGTGTGAGGCCACGGCACTCTACCCGAGGGCCATAAAGTGAGACTCTGTCTCTACAAAAAAAAAAAAAAAAAAAAGATGATGAGCATTTTTTCATATGTCTGAAGGCCATGCGCCTGTCTTCTTCAGAGAAGTTTCTCTTCAAGTCCCTTGCCCAGCCTGCAATAGGGTCACTTGTTCTTTTCTTGCTTATACGTTTCAGTTCTTTGTGAATTCTGGTTATTAAACCTTTGTTGGAGACATAACCTGCAAATATCTTCTCCCATTCTGAGGGCTATGTGCTTGTTTTGCTTACTGTGTTCTTGGCTGTGCAGAAGCCTTTTAGTTTGATCAAGTCCCAGTAGTGTATTTTTGAAGCTGCTTCATTTGCCCGGGGGGTCCTCCTCATAAAATACTCTCCCAGACCAATTTCAAGGATTTCCCCTGCACTCTCTTCTAGTATTTTTATAGTTTCATGTCTTAAGTTTAAATCTTTAATCCAGTGAGAGTCTGTCTTAGTTAATGGTGAAAGGTGTGTGTCCAGTTTCAGTCTTCTACAGGTTGCCAGCCAGTTCACCCAGCACATTTGTTAAATAGGGAATCTTTCCCCCACTGAATGTTTTTAATTGGTTTGTCAAAAGATCAAATAACAAAAAGTAGCTCGATTCATCTTTTGGTTCTCTATTCTGTTCCGGAAATCTAGTTCTCTGTTTTTGTACCAGTACCATGCTGTTTTGATCACTATCGATTTATAGTATAGTCTGAGGTCTGGTAGCGTGATTCCTCCTGCTTTGTTTTTATTTCTGAGTAATGTCTTGGCTATTCAAGGTTTTTCCGATTCCAATAAAATGAAGTATTATTTTTTCAAGATCTTTAAAGTATGACAGTGGAGCTTTAATAGGGATTGCATTAAAGTTGTATATTGCTTTGGGTAGTATGGACATTTTAACAATGTTGATTCTTCCCAGCCATCAGCGTGGTATGTTTTTCCATTTGTTAACATTTTCAGCTATTTCTTTTCTTAGAGTTCCATAGTTCTCTTTATAGAGATCTTTCACATCCTTTGTTAGATAAACTCCCAAATATTTCATCTTCTTTGGCACTACTGAGAATGGAATATAGTCCTTAACTGTTTTTTCAGTTATACTATTGTGGGTATATATAAAGGCTACTGATTTATGAATGTTGATTTTGTAACCTGAGATGCTGCTATATTCCTGGATCACTTCTAAGAGTTTTGTTGTAGAATCCCTGGTGTTTTCCAGATATACAATCATATCATTTGCAAAGAGCGAAAGATTGAACTCTTCTGACCCTATATGGATACCCTTGATCGCCTTTTCTTCCCCAATTGTGATAGCTAAAACTTGCATTACAATGTTAAAGAGCAATGGAGATAATGGGCAGCCTTGTCTGGTTCCTGATCTGAGTGGAAAATATTTTGATTTAACTCCATTCAATACGATATTGGCTGTGGGTTTGCTGTAGATGGCCTCTATCAGTTTAACAAATGTCCCTTCTATACCAATTTTCTTAAGTGTTCTGATCATGAAGGGATGCTGGATATTATCAAAAGCTTTTTCTGCATCAATTGAGAGAATCGTACGCTCTTTGTTTTTTAATTTGTTTATGTGCTGAATTATACTTATCTATTTACGTATATTGAACCAGCCTCGAGAACTTGGGATAAAACCGACTTCATCATTATATATAATTTGTTTGATGTGTTGCTGGATTCTGTTTGTTAGGATCTTGTTGAATATTTTTGCATCTATATTTATGGTGATATTGGTCTATAATTGTCTTTTCTTGTTGGGTCTTTTCCTGGTTTGGGGATCTGGGTGATACTTGCTTCATAGAATGTGTTGGATAGTCTTCATTCTTTTTCTACCTTTTGGAACAGGTTGAGGAATATAGGTACTATTTCCTCTTTAAAGGTTTGGTAGAATTCTGAAATGAAGCCATCTGGTCCCGGACTTTTCTTTTAAGGGAGATTTCATATGGTTGATGCTATTTCAGAACTTGATATTGGCCTGTTCAACATTTCCACTTGATTCTGGCTAAGTCTTGGAAGGTGACGTGCTTCCAAGTATTGGTCAATTTCCTTCAGATTTTCATATTTCTGAGAATAAAGTTTCTTGTAATATTCATTAAGGATTTTTTGAATTTCTGAGGAGTCTGTTGTTATTTCACTTTTGTCATTTCTGATTGATGAGATTAGAGATTTTACTCTTTTTTTCCTGGTTAGGTTACCAAAGGTTTATCTATTTTATTGACCTTTTCAAAAAAACAACTTCTTATTTTATTGATCTGTTGTATAATTCTTTTATTTTCAATTTCATTTAATTCTTCTCTAATTTTGGTTATTTCCTTTCCTCTACTGGGTTTGGGGTTGGAATATTCTTCCTTTCCAGTTGCTTGAGATGTCCCATTAAGTTGTTAACTTCCTCTCTTTCCACTAGAGGAAGGCTTGCAGTTCTATAAATTTCCCTCTTAGGATTGCCTTTGAGGTATCCCAGAGGTTCTAATAATTCATGTCTTCATTGTCGTTTTGTTCCAAAAATTTGGTGATTTCCTTCTTGATCTCATCTCTGACCTAGCTATCATTCAGCATAAAGTTATTTAACTTCCATTTTTTTGTATGAGTATGCAAATTCCTGTTGTTACTGAGTGCAATTTTTATTCTATGGTGGTCTGAGAGGATGCAAGGAATGGTTTCTATTCCTTTAAATTTACAGAGGTTAGACTTGTGACCTAAGATGTGATCGATTTTTGAGTATGTTCTGTGGGCTTATGAGAAGTATGTGTATTCAGTTTTGTTGGGATGAAATGTTCTGTAGATGTCTACTAAATCCAAATGTTCGATGGTTAGGTTTAAATTTAAAATTTCTTTGCTCAGCTTCTTGTTGTAGGATCTATCCATCACTGCTAAAGGAGTGTTGAAATCTCCAACTATTATGGAGCTGGAGGAAATCAAGTTGCTCATGTGTGTTAGAGTTTCTCGTATAAATTGTGGCACATTCTGGTTGGGTACACAAATATTCATAATTGAAATCTCATCATATTCAGTATTACCCTTAACAAATATGAAGTTACCATTCTTATCCTTCCTTACTTTTGTTGGTTTAAAGCCTATTGTGTCTACAAATAGAATTGCTATGCCTGCTTTTTTCTGATTACCATTTGCCTGAAATATGGACGACCATCCTCTCACCCCTAGTTTATATTTATCTTTGTAGGTAAGATGTGACTCTTGTATGCAGCAAATATCTGGCCTAAGTTTTTTGATCCAGTCAGCTAACCTGTGTAGATTGTCTCGGTCAGCACCCATCTCAGGTGGAAGATTTTCAAAGGTTTCTGGGAACTAGAACTCATAGGTCTGGTTACAACTCAAATATGACTTGCTCCAGTGCTCCGTGAAGTCAGGAGTATCCACCCAGAAAATAGTTTAGTCTGGGAAGGTTGATGCTCTTTTCCCTACCTTGCACCTCTGTCACATCCAGTCACTGATGGCCCTGCAGGGCTGTGATCCAGTTGCCTCCATTGAGCAGATACTCTAGGGGTTTTCACCTGACTGAATCACAAGGAAATTTGTATCTGCTCAGCCAGGCCACTGCTCTCTGCCTCTATCCAGTAGGGGGTGGTGAGGCCTGACAACCTCAGTGCTTGATGGAGGCTGGGGGGTGTTCACTATGTTCCAGCCCCATCTCCTGATTGATGTTACTGACAGAACAGAATAACTTTGTGGGAGTTTTTTCTGTCCCTGCTAAATTCCTCTGCAGAAGAGAAGCTGTTTTGAGTACCCAGAACCTGTGCCTCAGGCCCTGTCTTTACTCCTGTAGGTTTGTATTCGCAACACGGTTAGCTGTCAGCTCTAGCCTCTTGTCTTCCTTTGTCTATAGCCTGATGATCCCCTGAGGACCGGGTGCATCTTAGGTTCAGTTAAATAGTCCTCTGGTCAGCCCTGCCCTGGGAATTTCCTGGCTCTACACGTGCATTTTCTGGTCCCTGCTCTCCATCCAGGCCGGTACCGCCACAGGCAAACCCTTTACTCACAGGGCCTGTGTTTCAGTCCCAGATCTGTTCTACGGTGGTTGCCATCTGAGAAGATGCCTGGCCTCCTCTGGTTGCCCAGGGTGACAGGGGTTGTGGCATCGGAATATCCAGGGGTGAGCCCTATTGTTCCCAAAAATGGCTGCTCCTCTGTGCCTCAGTGCACTGCCACCCTCTGGCATGATTCCCTTTCAGCTGACTGTCGTCTCCTCACTCCCATGCTGCAGAATCAGCACTGACCAGCTGCAGTCCAGGCCCTGTCCACACCCCTCAGAAATCACCCAAGAGTCTGGACTCCTGCAGGACAGGCCTCCAGACCTCAGAGAGAGAGTGGAGGGGAGTGCTGAGAGCTCAGAATTGCAGGTTGAAACACCAAATTCATTAAGACCAAATGAGCAAATAAACAGATAGAAAGGCTATCAGACACGCAAGCCCACAGATGCATAAACAATCAGAAACACATAGACATACAGACAACAACAAAAACCAACTACAATAAAAATAATAATAATCATAAAATAATTTTTAAAAAAGGTAAAACACATACAAACAAAATGAACAAACAAAAAAAATCTCTAAAAATATGATGTAAGCACTGTCAGAAACCATAATAATGGAGTAAGAGGAATAGTGAAGGGGAAAAAAAAGTGGTGTTCATAAAAATGTTAAAAAAGAAAAAGAAAAAATTAAAAATAGAAAAAATAAACAAAAAAATAAAAAATAATAAAATTAACAATAGCTCCTCCAAGAAAATGACGAGAAAAAAAGAAAAAAAGAGAGAGAGAGAAGAAGGTACCAACCACAAAAATATTATTCTTGTATATATGTAGAAATATACATCTATATGTATGACATAGGGATCAACTTTCGGGGAAATATATTTATAATGCAATATACTTTCTGGATACCAGGTGGCACTGTGAGTGGTTACCAGGTTTATACCTGATTCACAGTTTATACTGTTACCACAGTAACCACCCTACTTGGTTGATCGCCATTTTGGAGTTTCTTCAAAAGTTTATTACCTAATTGTTGCGCAACCTCAGCTGCTCTGTTCCAGAGAGCACTCCTATCCAACCTCCCAACTCAGTGTGGAAGTCCACACTTCACAAATCTTTCCACTCTGCTCCCACTTCTCCTGTAAACTGGCAACTGCAATCGGCTGTGGGGGAGGGGCTGGCTGCCACCACACCCGTGGCTGTGGCGCACGGAGACCTTATACTCAGTTTCTGTGGCTCAGAGTCTCACTTTTGAATTTGGAGTCTTGAGTCAGCCACCTGCCAGTTCACCGCACAGCCTAAACTGCCAGTTCACACCACTATTCCCCACCAGGAATGGTCCGGTCTATTTCCTGTTGTTCTGGGGGAAGGTGTCTGCCATTTCAAACAATTCAAAATGTCTGTTTCCTGGATGGGATCCCTTCTCTTCAATTTTCCATTGGGTTGCTTATCTTTTTGTGGTTCTGAGTGGCTCCCCTTTTGGGTGCCAAACTCAGCTCTGGAATAAGTTTTCATCAGTTGGGTTTTGCCAGGAATTGCAAGCTGCTGTCCTCTGTGAGAGAGGGGCCTGCCAGCCAGCATGGCCAAGCAGAGAAAATCTCTACAACAGAGTCCCTGGTTTTAAATTACACCTCATATACAGCAATCCGCCAATTTGCTGTGCATCTCCAGCTGTCTGTCCACACCAATAATCACGCAGGGAAAAGGTCCAGACCCCCCTTTCTCTCACCTGTGACTGGGGAGAGGTGGGCTACACGTCCATCTCATCTGCCATCATGCCCCGCCTCCTGTACATGTGTTTAGAGCACATTCACAGGATACTTCACATGCTGATGTTAAAATTATCACACCACTCATTTTCAAAATTTGGAGGCTTTGAGGTGGTCCAAAAATGTGTTAAAATGATTATAGATATTTCGATGTATAAAAGCTAATGTGATATTTTGGAGGCATAAAATAAGGTAAGGAATGTTTGTTCTCTTGTGGCATTTATTTCTAAAGCTAGACTCTTATTTTGTCTCCTTTGTTTCTGGTGAATGTTTAATTTGGTGAATTTAAATTCTCAAGGGCAATAGTTCTCAATCCTACTGAATTCAGAGTACTTCTTCATAGCTTTCTAAAATCCAGCCAAATGGCATCTAAAGAAGTCAAAGAATTTTCTTTATGTTAAGATTTGCTTAATCTCCATGTTTAAAGTTTTATATTTGCAGTGACAATATAAGACTTAAATTATAATACAATGTAAGACTTAAATTATAATAAATGTGTCCTATGAACATCAAAGTAGAAAAGTGAAAATCAATGAAAACATATCTTAACAGTTCTCAAATATGTAAAAATTAAAAAACAGTTTAAGAAAAATACATAGGTCAGAGAAAAAATATCACAAAGAAAATACAAAATATTGCAGTGAATTCTAAAGAAAATTCAAGACATCAACATTTATGTGATGATGCTAACTCAGGGTTCAGAGAAACGTTACTAATTAGCATGTTCATATTACATGTAAGGAAAAGTGAAAATCAATGAGTAGGGTTCCAATTTACAACCATAGTAATTTTTTTAAAAGAATAAGAGAATCCAAATAAAAAAAGGAAATATTAAAAGCATACATCAATGTATCAAATATAAAAAGAAAAAAATTATGAAGTCAAAAGCTATGTTTTTGAAATTAAGTTGATAAATCCTTAGTAATACTGGTCAAAGAAGAAATTGAAAATAAACCTAACCAACTATACTCTGGTTTCTCTTCAGATTGCATAAATCTTTTGGCTTTTACTAATGATTTTCATGGAGAGGAACAATTCTGAGTCTTTACTCAATTTTTTGAGGTCTTATGTTTGCAAGGCTACTTATTTACTAAAAAAAGAAAGAAAGAAAGAAAATAATCCTAACCAATATCAGGATAGGAGATGTTATCACTTCACATATTATGCTACAGTATATATAGTCTCATATATGAGAATATAACTTTACATTGTTAAATTTGACAACTGAGTATAAATGTGCACAATTATGCATTATTTTAGCCAAAACGCTTAGGAGTGATGCACTCATTTCTGGAAAAATGCAAATGAAAAAAACTGAGAAAAGATAAGGAAAAAATCTGAATGATATATTGATTATATTGAACTCTTTATAAAGAATTTCTTACAATGAAATTATGGTATTAAACAATTTGGTGAGTTGGATTAGACATTCAAGGAAAAAATACAGTAAATTGTACACAAAGTACTTTAGAAAATAGTGAAAAACAATTCTCAACTACATCCCCCCAATGCTGTCTGTGTTTAAAGAATGAGTTAGGAAGCCCTGAATAAGTACCGTAGTAATGCTTTCATTCATTTATTTGTAATCTTATTTATTTAGTTTAGTTAAATAATTTATCATCAAATGTTAGATTATTTATCAGTTTGGGTTGTTCTTCATATTCTCAGACTATTTTTCTTAGTACTCTTCTCACCTTCTAAAAGTTTACATGCAAAATTATATTATTTTCAATTTCAAAATACACAATCTTTATCAAGTAGCTTGAAATTTACTGAACAAATTCCTTCAAATATATTTATGTGAATTACAGTTATGAAGTTTAGAATGGCTCCTTCTTAACTGAGAACTTCTAAAAAGAATTTAATGAAACGTTTCAATCCAGAGGCTCTATTAATACAAGAGGATACAATGAAGTTGTCTTACAGCAGGAGTGGAAAAGCCCTGTGGTGATCTCTGGGGACCTTTGAAAGTCTGCTTCTGTCACGGAGACAAGAGAAAGATGAAATAGGATAGCTAGTGCATTAAAATGTGCTGTTACATTTGAAATTTCTCAGGCAGTGCCAGGGTCAGACTCTCTATGTTGCTTGGATGTACACAGGTTGATGTAAACAATCAGTCTAGTTCACAGATTACACAGCCTGACTTAGTTATGTGATGAGTAGAAAAGATATTAAGACATTGTAAGAAACTGTTGCCTGAACTCTTCAAAACCAGAATTTATCACTTATTAACATTAACAAGAGGGATAAATGGGTCCAGTGGGACAAAAAAAAAAAAAAAAAAAAGGAATGTGTGTGTGAGAAATGTACCTGAAGGCCTCTTAGGTCCTAACAGCTTGCCTGATACTGTACTATAACTTGTATCTTTTTTAAGTCCTTATGTGAATATTCTTTAAAGATTCTTTATCTAACTCTATGTAATTGATGCAGTATAAAATATTTTATGCACATATAAGTAAGAAAGTCAAGTTCATGAACTCATCTTAGAAAAAGTGCTATACCTCACTGTTGACCATCACTAGGGTCACCTTTGAGGTACTCTGCTTGGCCTACTGCTCTTGCGAGTGCCTACTCTACTCTTCAAAGAACTTTTTCTAGGATGAGTTCACGAATTATCCAGCCTTGTATAACAGCTCTCATGGTTATTCCACAAAAAGAGTTCTGAAATTGCTATGAAGTTGGAGTAGACTCTGGCATCGACACATTTAAAAGGGGTTTATTTTGAAGGTGATGAAACTGATATTCAGCCATGAGGTATGCAGCACTCCTTCTAAAATGAGTTTGTAACTAAATTGCCTTACCTCATATAATAAATATATATACAAATTTCATTTAATTCCCTCCTGCTATACTCTGACATTTTTTTTAGTCTCTTGTATCCTTTCCTTATAATAATGTCTCTAATCTCAGGCACATTTGATCCTTTCCTCTCTACTGAACAATTTCTTCATGTTTAAACATCATCTTTTTCCTAGTTGTGGTATTTAAATGAGAGATTGGCAACTATGACCCATGAATAGTGTTGCCAAATTCAATTGGGTGTCCTAAGATTTTATTTGCTAAATCAAGCACCTTTGCCCATCGATAAGATTCAGCCAACCACTGGTTTTATAACTAAAGTTTTATTGAAACACAGCCACACTTCTTCCTTATGCATGTCCTACAGATACTTTTGTGCTGCCTTGGCAAAGTTAAGTTGTCATGACAGAGATCAAATGATACACAAAGACTAAATACATGTTTACTATCTGGGTCTTTTCAGAAAACTTTAGCAATTTCTGATCTTGATGATGATAAATTCCCAATTTAATACATATGTCATTCATCACTTCACTCAATTCCATATATCTTTTTTGTATTGCTCTTTGAATAGAGCAATAGATATACATCATGCCCTAGGCATACTGCAAATTTCTCCTGCCCCAAATAAACATATTTACACTCTTGAAGTTACTCCTTTTATTTTTTAATGGACCATGTTAATGTGGATTACATCAGTTAAGTGATGCACACCTTAACCCATATATTTGTTTTGGTTGTGTGTGAGGAGATGGGGTCGAGGGAGGAGAGGTAGGTTTTTCCTAGACTCCTAGACATCAACTATTCCATTTTTTCCAATTCTTTGATTTTATTTTTTTTGTTATCTCAAAGATCTGTTTCCTTTTTTTACCCTTATGAAAACCCAGTAAATTATTTTCAGCAATGCAAGTCTTGATTGCAGCTTCTTTCTGCCATATCTAAGTATAACCACATCATATCTTGACTTTAGAAGGAATCAAAATTCATTTGCAAAGAAATGTATTTTATACCATGTCTCGAAATATTTTAATTGCATTCTATTATAGAAGGTCTGACAATTAAGTTTAGGAACTCATCCTAGAAAAAGTGCTGCATACCTCATTGCTGAATTTTTTCTCAATGTTTCATAGTTCTTTCTGTAGGAGACTATTCACATCCTTGGCTAAATATATTCTGAGGTATTCCATTTTCTTTGATACTACTGTAAAAGGTATTGTGGGTTGATCTGATTCTCAGGTTTACTGTTGTTGGCATATATAAATGCTTTTTTATATAAATTTTGGTACTTTGATTTATATCTAGAGATGTTGAAGTATTTCTTCATCAATTGTGGGAGTCTTGTGATTGAGTCCCTGGGGTTTTCGAGGTATAAGATCATATCATCAGCAAAGAGTGATAGTTTGACTTCCTCTGTCCCCATTTGTATACTTTTTTTTTCTTTTTGAGACAGAGTCTCACTCTGTCACCTTGGCTAGAGTGCTATGACGTCATAGCTCACAGCAACTTCAAACATTTGGACTCAAGTGATCCTCTTGCCTTAGCTCCCCAAGTAGCTGGAAACACAGGTGTCTGTCAAAGTGCTCACCTAACTTTTCTATGTTTAGTAGAGACAAGGTCTCACTTCCTCAGGCGGGTCTCAATCTCCAGAGCTCAGGTGGTTCACCTGCCTCAGCTTCCCAGAGTGCTAAGATTACGGGCATGAGCCACTGTCACTGGCCCCCTCTTGAACGCCCCGATATCCTCTTGTCTGATTCCACTGGCTAGGCCTTCTAGTTCTATGGTGAACAGTAGTGGTAATAGTGGACATCCTTGACTGGCCTTGGTTCTAAGCAGGAGTGCTTTCAGTTTTTCTTCTTTCAGTGTGATGTTTGCTGTGGATTTGTCATGAATGGCTTTTACCACTTTAAGGAATGTCCCATCTATGCTAATTTTCTTAAGTGTTTTATCAAAACATGATACTGAATTTTGTCAAATCCTTTTCCTGCATCTATTTGGAACATCATATGGTGTTTGGTTTTACTTCTGCTTATGGGGTAAATTAGGTTAATGGGTTTTGCATGTTGAAGCATCCTCAGCTCCTTTGGATGAAGCCCACCTTGTTGTAACTATTCTTTTCATGTGTAGCTAGATTCTGTTTGCTAAGATGTTATTGAGTGTTTTTTGCAGTGATATTCATTAATGATATTGGTCTATAATTATTTATTGTGTCCCTTCCTAGTTTCAGTATCAGAATAGTATTTGCTTCATAAAAGGGGTTGGGGAGGGTTGCTTCCTTCTCAATATTTTGGAATGGATAATGCAATATAGGCATGAGTTTGTTGAAGGTTTGGTAGAATTCTACTGTGAAACTGTATAGTCTGGTCTTTTGTTGCTGTTGTTGTTGGAAGATGTTTTATTGTTGTTCCAACTTCACTGTTTGACATTGTTCTGTTCAAATGTTCTGTTTCTTCTTGGCTGAGTCCAGGGAGGAAGTGTGATTCCAGAAATTTGTCCATTTCCTCCACATTTTCAAATTTCTGGGTGCAGAGTATTCCATAGTATTCAATGATGATCATTTTTGTAGTATCTGTTGTCTTTTCACCTTTTTAGTTTGTAATTGAACTTATTAGAAATTTTAATTTTCTGTTTCCAGTTAATCTGACCAAGGGCTTATCAGTTTTATTTATCTTTTTGAAGAGCCACTTTTTGTTTCATTAATATTCCAAATGGTGTTTTTTGTTCTTGATTTCATTTAGTTCTAAGGTGATTTTGTTGTTTCTTTTTTTCTGCTGGGTTTGAGATTGGGTTGTTCTTCCTTTTCTGGTTTCTTGAGATGATTCAAGATTGTCAATTGCCCTCTTTCTGATTTCTGGATGTGAGCATTTAATATTTTAAATTTCCCTCTTCAGACCGTTTTTGCAGTATCCTACAGGTTTTGATAGCTTGTGGCTTCATTGTTATTTTGTTCAAGGAATGTAATGATTTCCTTTTCTATCTCCTTCACTCAGCTATCGTCCAGCAACAGGTTGTTTAGTTTCTAGGACTTTTTGTGGAGATGAATGTTTTTGTTGGAATTGAGTTCTACTTCAATTACACTGTGGTCTGTAAATATACAAAGTATGCTTTCTATGTTTTTAAATTTGTTGAGGCTTGATTGGTGACCTAGGATATGGTGCATCATAGAGAATGATCCAGAAGCTGATGAGAAGATATATTCAGTAGTACTGGGGTGAAAGGTTCTGTGTCTATTAAGCTCATCCATTCTAGATTCACATTTAAATACAATGTTTCTCTGTTTAGTTTCTGCTTTTATCTCTTCTTTTTCTGCCTCTATAAATGACTGTGTTAGCTCAAGAGCCTGTCTTCACTCTCTAAGATTCTTTCTTCTCCATAGATTAATCTACTGTTGAAATTTTCTACTGTATTTTTAACTCCTCAAAGGCTTTGTTCAACTGTTTAAGCTCATTTATATCCTTTCTAATTTTGCACAGATCCTTGGAAACTTTGCCTTTAAATTCATTAAATACCTGGGGCATTGTTTGGACTTCTTCCTCCTGGGTTTTTGCCTTCTCATTAATTCCTGTCATCATATACTCATCATCCATAATGTGGAGTCCCTTTCTGTCACTTCCACATTTATAGTTGTAACCTTCTGTAGTAGCTCCATTATGATCCCCGGGGGAATTGATCTGTCGGGCTCTTCATATCGCCACAGATATTTTGTTGGTTTCTTTCATGTGTAGTTTTGCCTTCTTTATTTTCTTCCCCAACTTTCTTCACTCTTTTCCTCCTTCCCTTTGCTCTTCTTTAATTCTAGACTTTGGGGTTAAAACGACCCTAGGGTATAGGAGACAAAGGGAGAGCAAAGAGAAGAATGAGGAGGAGGAGCAGAAAGGGAATTGGGAAGAAGAAGAAGAGGAGGGGGAATAATAATTACAGAAAAATGAAAAAGAATATTGAAGGAAAAAGAAAAACATGCGTATAACTGTAGTTGATATAATCCTCCCTGGTGCCTTAGAGATGACAAAAACAAAAACAAAAATAGAAAAAGAAAAGAAGAGAAAGAAAGAAAGACATTTTAAAAATTGTTTAATCCACTATGTAACCAGAAGAGTTTTTTTGTGTTTTTTTTTTTTTTTCTATTGTGAACACTAGGTGGTACTCCAGCATCAGCAGAGATTGCTGCTTCCAAACTATTATATCTTTGGCTGAATTTTGGATTGTCTGGCATTCATCAGCTGTTTGTCAAGGAGATCAGAGCTGGGTGTTCTATTTTGCTTTGTAAGCAGAAGATGGGGAGGGGGTGAAATGAAGACCCAGGGGATGGTGTCACGGGCCTGGAAGGTATACCAGATGTTCAAGGATGTTGCAACCTATTTCTAGGACTAGTTAGGTAATTTTGCTGAGACAGGGACCATCACTCAATGAGCCAAATCAACTCAGGGATTGAAAGGACTTCTTTGGAAAGGGCAGGACCTCTCTGACCTGCTTGGAAGATGCGAGATCAGTCCAAATATGGCTATTTGGGGTTGGAAGGCCGGAGCTAAAGTCGGCCACAGGTGGTGTACCTGTGGGATCCCAGAATTCATGGAAAGCAGCACCAAGCGACACCCATGCAGGCATTGGTGGACTCAGGACTTGAGTGATGCCCATGCCACCCTTGTGACTTACCAGTGGTCTGCCATCTCCATGTTGCATGTTAGGCCCCTGTGTCCCTTATGCTCTGCAAGAGTAACAGCTGGCCACAATTTACTGGTTCTGTCCCGAGGATTCGTGGGACAGTCTGATCTCCCCCTGGCTGTCCTTAGGAGAGCCTGTATTTGTGCTCTTGACAAAATTGTGCATTACCATCTCTTTTATACCCTGCTCCACACCTTCTGCCTGGTGGGACAGACCCACCTGGATTCGGGTCAGTCCCCTATCCACCCCAATCGGGGGCTGTAGTTGATTGTGATGGTTTTCTGGTGGTCCTATAACCTCCGTGATTGTGTGCAAGGCTCTGCCCTGGGTCATCACACCCAGTTCACCTGCTTTTTGTGCTGGCTTCCCTCTCATCTTTTCTGCTCCTGATCTCCCACACTGTAACTCTGTGCCTTTACAACACTATTTTTGAGTAGGACAATACTGGTGACAGTGCTGGTCACATTTTCCCTGACCTTCCCAAGACAGGTCGTTGAGATGGCCCCTCTACTTCACCATCGCGGATCCTCCGGCAATGTAACAATTTTAGTGGCTCTATTCTGGGATCATCACGCTGCTGATTACATTTCTTGAGGTGTTTGCAAAAGCTGCATTTTGAAGTTGTACTTTTTCTACAAGCCAGGATTTGGTTTGATCTCTTTCTGTGGTAAGCAGCAGAATACTAACCCAACCAGCTGAAGTGGTTGGGTTATTTTCTGTGCATATTCAGTATATGTCATTGGTGAATAGTTACCACACTTCAAGTAAATAATGTGAAAGTGGAACAACCAATATAGAAATATTTTAAAAACCACGTTGCAAATAAACATTTAAGTTACTGTTGAACTTTCTCCCTCCTGAAACTCCACTGCCATTTTATTCATAAATAATATTTTCTCAATATTTTTGCCATCTTAATTTATCCTTTGTCCATTTAATTTTACTTTTGCTGTATTTCTCCTTTCAATCTAATGTCCTCCAAGAGTAATATAATTCATATTCTATGTATGATAAATGCTTAAGATCTGATGATCTTTTGCAAGAGGACTTTGAGATGGTTGAATGATTACCATTCAGAGATGTTTAGATTCTTCAGAGAAGAAATGGTTTCTTATTAGTCTTTCCATCAATCTTACTTTGTCTAGATTAAACTAGTTGCTCAATAATTGTCATATGAATCTAAAGGAAATTAAAATATAACTCAAAAGCCCCTTTTCCTACTTCAGGCTTATACATTGAACTGTGTTGCACACATCCATGTGTTTAACAGATATTTAATTTTCATCTCACTCCCAGGATTTACTTTTACCCCGTCTTTCAATTCACAGCCCAAATCCGTTCTGTTTGCTTGTGTTTCCTCTCTCAGTTAAATTTAATGTCATGTACACATTCATCCTTCATCCCTACATGTACTTGATTAAGCATCAATTCCTGGAACTTTTAAGTCCTGTAACTTAAATCCACCACTTTTCCATTCTTTGCTGCATTGATCATAAATCAAGTCTTGACATAGCTCACCACATGCAGTTAACTCTAAACTTGTTTCCCAGCCTCTATACCTCAACTATCTCAAAATCCTCTTGCACGAGATCATCCGATCTTAAACATAGATCTTACTGTTTGATGTCACTTTAAAAAAATTAAATGACTCTTTAAAATATTTAGAATTAGTAGAAGATGAATTTTCACGATTCTCCATGGTATTTAGCAAAATGCTGATTGTTGCCTCTGGGGTCAAATTGCTTGCCCTCTCAATTCATCTGCTCTTGTAATATTTTGCAAGAAATTTGCTATTTTAATATTTCGTTTCCCCATCTATAAAATTGGTATGACAATAGAACTGTGTCATAGAGTTGTTTCACGGAGTTAATGAATGAACCATGTAAGGTGCTTAGAAGAACATTAACCACAAGTAATCAAGAAATCACTGAAAAACTGTTAGTTCTTATCAGTTTTCATTTTTGGTTGGGTAAATTTCTTGGCCTTTCTAACTTGTACTTATCTTTAAAGGTTGAGATATTCATCATATTCACAAAGACGTATCATTTTTATTCACAATATATGCAACATTTTAAAAAATCTCACGAATATTTGTCTTAACCATTAATGGAATAGGGACTGTGTTCATCTAATCTCTGTGTCTCTCACACCCAGAATAGTGCTTAGGAAATGATGGCTTTCGGGAGTAAAATGATTCTGTATCTCTCATTTCTCTCAACAGCTTGAAAATAAAAACAGAGTCTTATAGAGTCACAAACATTTTGAAGTTCTGTGTTCACTTAATCCTCAATGTTTTGGCCTCTTTGAAGTCATTTTGAAATAGATGATATTCCTTTTTACTCTGAAAATTGTTCACTGTGGTTACTTTATGTTACTGGCCACTTTCCTTTATGTATTTGTGCTATTATCTGGTGGCATTTTCAGTTATCACAGTTATCCAAGAAGCATCTATGTCATAGAACCAATATTGCTGCAAATAAATTATAGAATCCACACTTAGTTTTTTTAATGTTCAATACACAGAGTAGTGATATTTTCTACAAAAGTGGTAATGCTTGATATTATTGACTTTTCAAGGAAATGACACTGGTAAGAGCTGACGGATATTCTTGGTGCCTTGACATCGGGCTACGATTAGCTGTTCACTGATATCAAAAAGCTCATTCGTGTTCCATTTCTAGTGAAGTTGTTAATACTGTTGCTACTGATAGCTTGGCACTTGTCCAGGAAGCCACATCGGAATAACAGGACAAGTGGTTGAGGAGCTAAGAGAAGTTTATTGCTTTTCCAGCGAAGTAGGAGAAATGGTTAAGTATCAACTCAAAATACCAAATTTCCTGTATATAAGTGGAAATACAGAGCTTTTGAAGGGAGAGCACTCAGTTCTAGGCTGTTGTCATTTAACTGCAGTTAATGATTCTAACTGTCCCATCTCTGTCATGATTTCCAAGCACGCTGAAAACTCTGCCCACTTAATGCCAGGCCTCCAGACAGTTTAGCTGCCCATCTCCTGTAGGACAAAGAACAAAAATCATTTCCTTGCCCCTGTGACAACTTCTCAAGGCATGGATGAAGGACTCAGTTTCCAAAAAGAGTGAGGAAATCTTTAAAGAGACAGAAATATATTTGCCATTTTTTCAGGCCATTATCTCTGTTACACTATTGCTGATGCTTTGGAACCTATCAAGGAATGTGACAACTCATGGTGCCATAGAAATTCCCTAAAATTTTGTTTCACTGCTGTATCTGTGTGTTCGTGTGTGGGTGTAATTGCAACCTATGTGTCATTTTGAATCACTGAGACTTGGAAGAAAGTAAATGAGTAACTTTGCAATGGTGTAAAAATATTTATACCTTCTCCTAAAACCTGGGCCACATTTCTTAAACCCATCAGTTATGTTTAGTCTCCACTGTTCTTTTTGTAAATACAGCATTGTTGACTACATGATCTTTTTCACTCAGGTTTATATTAAGTGTCAGGAAAATTAAATCTTTCTTCAAATGAGAGAAATTAGTAAATAATAGATTGCAGGCTGGGCACAGTGCATCATACCCACAATCCCTGCACTTCAGGTGGTTGAGGCAGAAGGATGGTTAGTGGCCAGGAGATTGGGACCAGACTGGGCAACACGACAAAGTCCTATTTCTACAAAAAAAATTTGTTTTTGAAAATTATCCTGATATGGTGATGTGCACTTGTAGTCCAGCTACTCTACAGGCTGAAGCAGGAGGATCACCTGAGCCCAAGAGTTTGAGGGTTCAGTGAACTAAGGTCATGCCACTTCACTGTGGCCCAGGCGACAGCATGAGACCATGTTTCTAAGTAACATATCCTGGCTAAGCAAAATTTGTATATAAAGCTCAATAATTAGCTATAAATAGGAGAATAGGAAATTAGCCATACGTTTATTGTGCAAATTCTAGGGCACATACTACAGTCTTTGTTAGTGTGTGTGAAACAAGTAGAGTACAGTGTCTATCCTGAATGAGCTTGTGACATATTGGGGAAGAGAACAAATGTGCAATAAACAAGGTGGATGTAAAATTCGCGAGCTTAAAATAGTTTAACATAGTACATTGCACACCAACTTTATGGACACCTTTATATATTTAATATTTAGCAATGACAATAATAAATATTAAAGAAAGGATAGAGACATTCAGTAGTGCAGAACTTGAGAAAGGAAAGATTTCTCAAGAGCGTATATATATATATATATATATATATATATGAGTGACAGAAGGTAGAATGATCACTGCCTTCATAAATTCTAGACAAAGGGAAATCATAATGAAATTATATTGAGTCAGCAAATTAATGCTATTTAATTCCAAACAATGACCAAATGGATTGCCAAAATAAGTTCCATTTACTCTGAATCAAAAACATCTACATTTTGCCCAAAGAGAGAAAAATTTCTCTACTTTCAGAGAAATATACAAGTTTCTAGATAACAATCATATTACTCTAAATATTAGGAGAAAAAGGTCAGAATAAATTAAAATTCCCAAATTGTTTTCCGCTATAACAATTTTCACACATATTCTTTACTATAAAGTGTTTTTAATTCATTCTCACCCTATGAGTTTTCATTTGCAAATAAATTTGAGTCCTTTCAGCCTTGACTTAAATTGTGGATAAAATAGCTTTGTGCACCATAGAATAAAAGACCTTTAAAAGGTTTAGAACATTTCCAGATAGAAAATAATTCATGCAAAACATTGTGATGAGATAAGTAGAGAGAAGGCAAAACCATATGGATTAATTTTCCTTTTAAATAGAAATTGAATATGGAACTATGAGAAAAGCCACTTGGAAGAATAAAAGTAGATCACAACATATGAAAAAGTCTTTTCAAATATTGCTAAAGATAGCTTTCAATAAAATAACTGAAATAAATTTACTTGAATATGTACTTTGTTTTAATGTCTGCTAGTCACAATAAAATGATCATTTTATGGTATAATGGTATAAATAATGTGTTTTTAACTAAATAATTGCAGTTTATTCTGCACAGTTTGCATAATAATGTGCCACAAGCCTTGTTTACATTCCAAATATATTAAAGCAGACAACAGTGTGAAAACGCAGTAGATTAAACACATTTAGGAAGCAGTGTATTAAGACAGTTCCTTATTGGTGGTAAAATCACGGTGGCAAATCATCGCACCTTGCTCTGTTGGCTGCTTTCTGTTTCATATTTCCCCATCAGTACCTCCAAAAGTGCCTCTTCCAATCAATGTTTAATATATAAAAAGTTTCTTTAATATTAAGGAAGGTGCATCTCCACCAACCAGTTACACTACTTAGTTTACTCAAACTAAGTTTACTTAGTTTACTTAGTTTACCAACCAGTTACACTACTTAGTCTCCTCCGTTTGCCATTTACCAACAACAAATACCCTGAAAGAGTAAACTGTAATTGTTATGTACACATTTTTCTTATTCAATGGAGCTACTACAGGATTGTGCCCTATTATCTCCTCCTTAACTCTGTGTACACAGAATTTCAGTGACCAGTCATTTGTATAATTTGATTGACAAATGTATTAATATTATTTTACTGGAAATCTTTTATTCTGAAGGTACTCTCATCAATACCTATCTCTAGGTGATGACATTACTTAACTTTTGATTCTAAACCTTCTTCCATATTCTGCTATGCTTTCCACCACATTCTCATCCATTTTCACATCTCCAAAAAGTGTTTATATGATATGATTTGTAACTCTATTGCTTCCTCAGTAACATTTAGTCTTGAGAATTTCCCACATCCAACTCATAATTTCTATCCCAATACCTAGGAATTTATCTGACACATAATTTTTCCTTCAAAGTTATTTGTAATACAATTTTACTTTTTACCAAAATTGGACATTTTAGTTTTAATCAAATATCTATACTTGAATACATATGGTAGCCTGTCTAGAATTTTAGGTTAACTATGGTCAATTGCATGAAGTATACTCTGATTCTGGAGAAAAAAAGTTGAAGACATCTGATCAACGCTGAGTTTATTGTTGCTGTAATGAAGTCTAGAAAACATAACAAGTGGTTAGTAAATGCTTGATTTCCTATGAATATCCCTTAATTGGTTTTGGTTTTGAAAGAAACATTTCTATTCAAATGTTCTATATACAGTCAACAGTATTCATTCTGCTATTGATCCATATAAACATATGGAGTGTAGATTGATTTTAATATTGGATTATTAAAGTTTGTGGACAATGTATAGTACGGCACCCCTCTCATACACACAGTTGGCTAACATAAGCCATAATGTTAGCCTTTCCTAAAGGTATCTAAAATGGTAGCATAAATGTGTAAGAAAATTTACACTATCGACTTCATTATAACGTTAATTCCCAGGACATGAGTGGAGGAACAGTTGAAATACCATAATATATGCCTGTTCCTATCTTTTCAATACTGAGAAAGGCATAAAGAAGTTTTACCTACCTTAAGGTAAACTCTAAAATTATCAAAAAGTTTAAATTGCACCACAAATAAGGAAGAAAGAAAACAATAGTGGTCTATAAACATCATCATAAAATTTCAGCTGTGAACCTTACAGGGATTTGCACAATGTTTTTTTTTTTCCTTTCTTTGTTTTCCTTTGATTTTTGTTTCTGAATTGACCATCAGACAATTTGAATTTAACAGCAAGTTTCATTTAGGAGTTTCAGGATTACTAAGATACATCTTTGAAGTCTGATTATATATTGCCCTACAAATTTATTGTTCATGGCTCCTTATATATATGACACTAGATTAGATTTACTTATGTAACTTCTAATAGGACGCCTGTGAAATGTTTGAACTCTTAATTTTCTTAATGGCCTGTACATAGCAGTTTTGTTGGGAGCCACTAATAACAGCTTCCCTTTTTGTCTTGAATCCTGAAAATATTTAACATTAAATAATTTTCTGGCAATTCAGTTAACCAATTCAGAAAATTATTTTAAGTGCTTTTCCTTAATTCTATTTTAATTTGGAATATTTATCATGCTCTATTGTTTGAATTAGATTATTAAAGAGTAGGGTACACTTTTAGTTAAATACATTGTTTAAACCGGAACAAGGTAGAAGTAAATATAAAAGAATTAAAAAAGTGGCCCTAGTATGGTTATGATTTGTTTATTTATAAATATTTATAAATATGTTAGGATGTCAATTGTTACGTTTTTCCATACAATTGATTATTATGAATTAACTCTAATTTTTTTTGCAATGTTTATTCATTAAATCACGCTGTCTGGTTTTTAAAATTTATTTATTATTAAATCATAGCTGTGTACATTCATGCAATCACGGGGCACCATACACTGGTTTCATATACTATTTGACATATTTTCATCACACTGGTTAACATAGCCTTCCCGGCATTATCTTAGTTATTGTGTTAAGACATTTATATTCTACGTTTAGTAAGTTTCACATGTACCCTTGTAAGATGCACTGTAGGTGTCTTTTTGAAAAGAAAATCAAACAATCAAAAATACACCAAAATTAATGAATAAAATATCTTCACAAAAAAATTCAGTTATCTTTTCATTATGTTCACAAACATCACTCCCTTTCTTATCCCAAACTAGAAATGATATATTATCATTATCATCATATTGTCGTGTTATCATCATGATATATTAACATAAATAATGATCAATTTTGGAGAAAAATAAAAGGAATGCTTTTTTACCTTAAAAATAAAAATATTTTGCCAATGTATAAAGAAGTTGATAAGTAATTGATCCAAAGTTGCTGAGCACATAGAATTTGTATATGCACTTTGAACAACTATCCAAAAACTCCAGATCTCCATTCAAATTTTCCTTATTTTATTAACACTAATTTTTGAGAACGTATTTTCACATTTTAGCATTTGATGTCTGCTTCTCTATTTCTCTGTCCTCAACAGAGACACATAATAACATAATAGCTGCATTATTATAAAACCACATATCTTAAAATAGGACCGATACCCAAATCTTTAAGGGTAACACAACTAAGTTACAATAATAAGCAATAATTTAAGATATAGTTTAAAATAACTAAAAGATTGGAATTAGAATATTCTGACCACAAAGTAATGATAAATATCTGCAGTGTTGAATAGCCTAGTTACCCTGTCTGTGGCTATGTCACAAGTATCCTATAAAGATATACAGCTATTATTTACCTATAATTATTGAAAATAAGAAAAATTAAAAAAAATAGGACTATACCAAAATATTTAAGGATAACTCTAGAAGATATTGGCAATTTCAAGCAGATAACCTGGTTACACAAACTATCTCAAGTTCTCAAATCTCCAAATGTCTGATAAATATAAAAGTAATTATAATTAGCTAGACAAATGCATCATGTGGGCATGGATACTGATGTCAGTGATGAATTTAGTGGCATTTAAATAGTTACTCTTTATTTGTATTTTATTTACAAATTAGCTTAGAAATATTTCCTAAAGACAAGTAAACGATATTTTGAAAATCTTTTTCCTTGTTATCTAAAGTAGATGCTCAATCTCTCACCCAGTCCTAGGATATAAATATATAAGTTTAAAATCTATGGGTTGAATCTCTTTATCTTTCATGCTATATTTTATCTTCTATATAATTTAAAAATCTAATTTCCTACCCCAAGGTAAAATATAATACACATTAATAAATATAATTTTAATATAGAATTCCCTGTATACTTAATATTTAAAACATTATGTCTCTCCCACTAAGACAAGTACATTTCAGTGTGTGCATAACTCTAGATAGCTCTTTAGAGGATATAGACATTGATGTAATTTGTGTGGAAAATTTTTAAATTATATTCTAAAAACCACTTCCAAGTAAATGATATAAATTATCTCTTTTTTTTTTTAATTTTGGTGTACTCAATTTTTTAAAATTTCAGAATATTGTGGCGGTAAAAATGTTTCACTATGTGTATTGCTTTTGTATAATTTGAGTCAAAGATATAAAAGTGTCCCTCTCCCAGGAAGTATGCACTGTACCCATTGTAAGTGATCTCTTTAAATGCACATAATTCTGATCATTGTTATTTGTGTACCAACAATTTAATATTCCCTGGCCTGGTTTGATAAAACAGATACTTGCATTCCACCAAAAGTGAGATATTTTCCAGTCATTAATTTCAAAACTTTCACTTGCTTAGCAATATTTTTTAATATTAAGTTTTTTATCTTACTCAATTAATCTATATCTCACTTTTTAAATAAATAATTTGTATTATGTCTATAGAATTTAAATTGTGCTCTGTGTGATTTTAGGTTTCATTATGTGATACTTTTCTGAATTCCAATCATAATATTTTCTTTTTTATTATTATTATTATTGTTGGGGATTCATTGAGTGTACAAAGAACCAGGTGAGACTGATTGCGTTTCTTAGGTAAAGTCCCTCTTATAATTGTGTCCCGTCCCCAAGAGATGTGTCACACCCATAGTATTTTCCTTTCTATTCTCTAAGAGTAATCTTCTGTCGAAAGTCAAAGGAAAATATCTATACGGCAACATATAAAACAGGGCTATTAATAAGTAATCCCTCTCCCTACTAATATCCTTTGCCATGTTTGTACATAAAAATGACCTCAATGGGGCGGCGCCTGTGGCTCAGCGGGTAGGGCGCCGGTCCCATATGCCGGAGGTGGCGGGTTCAAACCTAGCCCCGGCCAAATTAAAAAAAAAAAAAAAAAAAAATGACCTCAATGATCAGCTATGTGCTTACAATTCCTGACATATTTTATACATGATCAAGGCTGTATACAAATATTTGATTTTCTTTCAGAAATGGTTACTCCAAGATAATATATACATATTAATGCTTTCTAAAATTCATAAAAATAAAAGATATTGTGAAGGCTAACTTGATGTAAAGGTGGCCCTTAAAATCAATATATCTATAATCTTATGCCAGGTGAAACTAAAATACTAAACTATGCAGAGAATACTATTTGTTATCATGTAAGGTGGTTTGGTGTACTCAGTAATGAAAGCAAAATAGAAAATAGGAAGTAGTGAAAATGAGAGTCTAATAAAAACTGTTGACTAATTTCAAACTGTGAAAGTTATTTCCATACGCTGGAAAGACTCCACGTAGGCTTGCTGAGCAGCACACACACACACAGAGGTAAGCGTAGACGGGGCATGTGAAAGTTGCTGGGAGATGGACTTTATGTTAGCAGCTAGTTCATTCTAGGGAATAATAAAAGGAAAGATTATAGGAATATAGTGTGACTAGATTATAGAGGAAAAGACTTGAGATTCAGATGGAAGAATCAAACATGTTTTTTCAAGAAATAGAAACTTATTAAAAGAAAATGACTGTGACAATTATTTGTAAGGTGGTCAATGGCATAAAGTTAGAGTTTGCATGCATTTCTATAAGGTAGACAATTGAAGAGCTCCTCCCTTAGAAAAGCAGCAATAAATAGGTTAATAAAATCAAGTAAATGTAAATGCACACACCGCAATGCACATTCGTGTCTGCGCCCATGGGTGTATGTGCACGAACTTTCATATATGTGCCATTTGTGATTTCTGAATAAAAGAATAGAAAAGGGCACTAAAAGAGAATAGTTTCCACATCTATCACCAGCTTTCTGGAAATAAGTCTAGGATAGAAATAAAGGAATTTGAGATTATAGCTCCTGTCTTGGAATGGAAGTTTGCAAGTCAGTACAGTTTTACATTGATTTTGAACTGACTTCAAATTATTCATGGCCCTCTCCTTCCATAAACACGCTTACAATTATTTTTCTCCAAACACATTTAATTATTAACCTCTCTCTACAGCATCGTCTGTTTTCAACTGGACTTCATCCACCCCCTTCTATATGATTCTTTGCATCACAGTGGAGAGCCTAAAAATTTCATTTCCTCAAATCATTTTCAAGCAGATGTCCAGCTTAGATTCCGCCAATGAGAGTCAATAAAGCAAGATTTAGAAGTCAGAAGAAAAACAGAACTTCCGGTGCAGCTGGAGCAAGACGCGCAGGCATTTGGCAGATATGAAGTTGGCAGCAGCACCCAAGTGAGTTTCTGTGAATCACCCGCTTTGAGGATTCAGCCAACTCATGCCATGGCAGGTGGCTTTCTCACACTCCTGAATTTTTAGACATCTGAGACCAGTAGCAATTTCCTTGACATACACAAACACAACCTTTGTAAAGAAGTTAAGGCATCTAATTTCCTGCACTAAATGTTTTATTTTTTCTACCCAAAGTAAATGCATATAGTGCATGTAAACTGGCTGAAATCACCAAGGAACAGAAAAAATATGTTTCTTTAGGGGGACATTTCCCATTTCCAACTTCATGCAAGTGGTAACTTTCATACAATAATATATTGTTTGTATGTTCTTCATCTTCATTAGAATTGCAGTCATCTTCCTCCAAAAAACAGACAAGCAATACAAGAATGAAAAACAATAACAGGCATCCTCATACTGAGGGCAAAATATTTACTGATACACATTTACTGATACACAGGTGATTATATTTAAGATAGTGGGCTCGGAAGACTTTCCAGAGCAAGCTGCAATGAGAATATCTTCTTTACAGAACGGAGACTCCAGTTAAAAATTCTAGAGACTTTGCTAGAGACTTTAGCTGACCAGGAAGGTGTCTTTGCCCAGGCCTACCTCTGTGCATAGTGAAACCTCAAGCACTCTGGAGTGATTTTTCTTAATCCCCATTCCATTTTGAATGCCAACTGGATTTTTTTTATTATTATCAATCAATTACTCTCTTGGAAGGCATGTTTCTTTATATTGTTCATCTTTCACATTATTATCATTAATATATGGGTGTACTTATAATAATTATTTTTAAATACCTTTTCTTTACTACAATATCTGGGATATCAGTTTTCATCTATTGACTTTTTAATTATTGTCAACATCTTATGTTTTAGATAAATCCTAAATGTTATTCCATTTTGTGTAAAAGAACCATTGAAATATTGATGATCTTAACTAACATCACACAGAGAGGGTTACTTGTACCATAATTTGAAGAACTCAACTAAACTTTTTAAATCCAGCCAGTAAATAAACTAATATTTACTAGTCAGTTTGGCACTGAGTTGAGGAGGTTGAAATAATCTTTCAATAACAAAAGAATAGAATAATAAAATATAAGAGAATGACCCATCAAAATCTAAGGAAATAATTTTCAATATAAACAAGTGGAGAATTTCCTAGAGAAATTCATTTATCAGAATAGACCCATTCAAAAGACTAACAAGGTAAGTTCAATAGAAAAATTAGAGGGGTGGTGCCTGTGGCTCAAAGGAGTAGGGAGCTGGCCCCATATGATGGAAGTGGTGGGTTCAAACCTAGCCCTGGACAAAAACTGAAAAAGGAAAGAAGAAAGAAAGAAAGAAAGAAAGAAAGAAAGAAAGAAAGAAAGAAAGAAAGAAAGAAAGAAAGAAAGAAAGAAAGAAAGAAAGAAAGAAAGAAAGAAAGAAAGAAAGAAAGGAGGGAGGGAGGGAGGGAGGGAGGGAGGGAGGGAGGGAGGGAGGGAGGAAGGAGAGAGAGAGAAAGAGAGAGAGAGAGAGAGAAAGAAAGAAAGATTAGAAAATGTATCAATAAATTTTCCCCCAAGAGGCTCTATATATTACCTGACTATTGAAAAAAATACTTTCTAACACATTTAAAAATCCAGATGCAATATAAATAAATATTTGTAAATTAGACAACTGGAAAGTCATAAAAGGCACAAGCATGTTAAATAATAGATATTAAACTAGGGAGAAAATATTTGTGTCATATATTGCATAAAAATGAATAGTATACCCTACTTCTAAAAGTTGGAGGAAAATATAGAAAAAAATGTCCAAGACAAGAATTGATAATTCCTCAAAAAGAGAAGGAGGAATGTGTGTGTCTTAAAAAGTTATTCACTAACACAGCATGGATGATCCCCCAAAACATGCTAAAGTGAAAGAAGTCAGATACAGAAGACTGTATATCATACGATTCCATTTATAAAAATGTTCTAAAATGGCAAGTTCACATAGAAAACAGATACCTTGGCTGTGAGGAAATGGGCTTAATTGTAAATATGTGTTTGGGATCTTACTAGAGTGATACAATTGCTCTAAAACTGGTTTAAAGTGATAGTTGCACAGGTTGATAAATTCACTAAAAATCATCGAATTGCACACTTAAAATAAGTGATTTTTATGGCATGTGGATTACACCTCAAGACTGTCTCTACAAAAAAAAAAAAAAGAAAGGTGCTTATAGAGATTTAACTGGCAATATCTGTGCTTCCATTTTCACAAAGATGTGAACTTTTAAAAAGACACACACGCAGTTTTCAAGTAACATTTATTAAGAGGAGGTAAAGAGGATCCAGAACTTGCTAGATTGAAAAATAAAAATGTTTCTCATTCTCACCTCAAGCCTTTAACAACTGGAAAGTGTCTTCAAAGTAAGAAAAGTTCTCATGGTTTATGTCAAATCTGAGCTATGCCTATGGGCCATTTTGTTAAGGATTCTGATTACCCAGTGGATTCTCCAGCTGTACCAAGGGGGTTTACAAAGTCTTTATGGTGTGACTGCTTAGTAGCCTACCATGATCAGAGAGGTGGAGATAAAACCTTCAAAGAGGAATGCCTTCAATATAAATATGGGGATGATATTTGCCTCAAGGTGTGGAATAAAATAACATAGAAAATGTTTGAACCTGCTTGTACTGGCTAAGGTGGCACCAACATCAACCTGCATAAAAGGACCTGAAACATTTTATAGGAGGTAAAATAGTCTTTGCTCCCTCTCCCAGCTTTCTGTTGATAAGAAGTAGGCTGACTAGGATGTATTCAGGTTTAGTAAAGTCCTGAGTCTTCACTTTTCTCCTCAATCATGTTTGCCTTCTAACTTTGCAGTACCCTTCCACTTTGGCCTCAGTTATGACCCATTTTGGTAGATGAGTTATTGGCTAGACATGATGCAAGCAGAAGCTTTTAAAAGGCTTTGCACATTTCTGCATGTGCTCTTACTTTCTGCCATTGTTATGAAATGGGCATTCTCAAGTTTGCCCAGTGGTTCCAGAAAGGGAAAAGAGAAACCCATAGAACAGAGTTGTGTTACCCCAGCTATTCACAGCCCAGATCATTTGCCTGTCAGCAAATTCCTAGATTTGAGCAAACCCATCCAAAAGCAGAAGAGGCACTTAGCTGAGCTCCCTAGTTATGTTTGTAATATAGGCCTATGCTTTTAAGCAACTGAGATGTTAACACTACTTTTAAATAAATCATTATCATCATATATTTGTGAACAGGGGCACATCATTCTTATATCAAATCGTACTATGTTAAACTTATTAAAAGCTGTTGGCTGGTATTGTCATTATTTCATGTCTGAGTTCATATAAATAATTCAATTCTGAACTAATTTATGTATTTTTTTCATTTTAATTACCATGCACCTTATATTGACTTTTTTGAAAAACTAAGATTTTTAAATAACTGCTATTTTTTAGATAGCTCGTATCTGCATTTACGAGTACAAAGTAATGAATTTTAAATGGAAAAAAAAAAAAACTTACCCAAACATGAAACTATCTAACAAAATGTTTATATAACCATAGATATTTTTGTTTCTTATACAAGGTGACCTGAGAATAAATATGACATTTTCAAAACTGTGACAATGGGAAAATAATATAGATTTTAAGCTATTTATCAAAAGTTCATGTTTATACTCATTCTAATTATCAGTTAATTCAGTTATGCCTGTGTAATTATTAGTGCTGAATATAACCTTCTTTTCTTTTCAGGCAATTAACATTTTTCTGCTTATTCATAAATGAGGTATGACCTTTATTTTTTTTATTTTACATTAAATTGCATTATTTTAGTGAAAATTCGAAGGTCTGTTTTTAGGATATTAAACACATTTTCTATGTTTGAATTAAATTAATGAATTGCTATGAGTTTTTATTCTGTCTTTCACATTACATTAGAGCATAAATTCATGACATATTTATACTTCCTATTGACCAACCCCTCATTAAAAATATGCACAATAAATAATATATTTTCTGCCATCATGCCCTTATAATTTTGGCTTCTGCTTTAACCATGAAGTGGCTTCCTTCCTTCCATGGGAAGTCCCAAGGTTCCTTTCCTTTTATACCCATTTCTACCCAGGCACACTGATGCAGACTACATCAACAATCTGCTATCAGGAATAATCAAGTGAAAAGCAGATATGAGTTTCTACGTTCACAAAATCCTTCAGACTTAAAGGAGCCCCTGCCAACTTCTCTGAGGGACTCCTTCATAAAGTGAGTATTCCAGGAGCAAATATATAAATTAGAAATTTCCAGAGTGTTCTAGAAGCAGACATCATTTTCTATGTTCACAAAATCCCTCGGACTTAAAGGAGCCCCTGTCAACTTCTCTGAGGAACTCCTTCCCAAAACTAACTCTGGAATGGTTAGTTTCTGCAGCTGACCACATGCCAGGCACCAGGAACACTAGGATGTCATTCTTCAGATGTGACAAACATTTGTTAGAATTTTCTTGGGCAGCTACTAGGTGCTGCAGACAACTTTCCACCAAAATAACAACTCAGAGGCCAACAATTCCATCTCCCATCCTCCCCCGGAGATTCCTGGGGAGATAGACAGAAAAGGAAACAGGCTGAGTGTTTGGGTCACAGAATAATTTAAATTAGCTAATAAAACCTGGAAGAAGTGTCTGATCTCAGTAGTCGAGTTGTACCCTAGGATGGGAGGCATATATATATTTTGTCTTCGGCAATGTATCTTAGTTGCCAGGGAAACCAGAAAATTCATTCACTATTCATGGTTATTTAAAAAATAGAAATTTTATGCAAATGTTTATTTTTAAAATAAGATAATGTCCATATTAGTGTATTATTTGTTTCTTTTCAATTACTAAGAGATTTAACTAAAAAAGAAAAAGGATAAAATCAGGTATTAAGGTGAAGAAATACATAAACTAGAAATCCAGCTTATAAGTTTGCTATTGTTGCTGCCAACAAATTACCAGTGATTTAGCTGCTTGAAACAAAGCAACTGGGTTGTCGTACCAGTCTGTGTCTTAGAAGTCTAACACAGGTCTTACTGGACAAAAATGAAGGTGTAAGCAAAGCCTTTCTGAAGGCTCTTTGGGATAATTCATTTCTTTGCCTTTTCTAGCTCCTGGAAGCCACTCACGTTATTTTTGGCTCATGGCTACCAGCTTCCTTCCATTATCATCAAAGCCAGTGATTAATAAATTAATTTGTGTAATCTCACTGATTTCCTTCCATAGTAAAATCTCCTTGACCACTACAAAAAATAATTCTCTGCTCTTAAGGATTCATATGATCAGTCGGTGCCCCCCACCCCAAAGGTAATATAAGATTATCTCCCCATCTCAAGGACCTGAAACTTAATCCAATTTATTGAGCTCCCTTTTGCTATGTAAGGAAATATGTTCCCAGGTTTGAGGAGTTTGGACATGGACATTTTAGGGGACCATTATTTTTGCCTATTGCAGACAGTTAAAGGAAGCATTGGTTTTGTACTAGGCATACCAAAACATACTACAGAGCTTTTCAAAAATACAACATATGAAAGGCCTGGCTTTTTCTTTGTAACTTAGGATCTTGCACATGTACATATGAGTACTTAAGTAAAGAGTCATATCTTGACTCATATCTAGCTTACATTGCTAGAAATAATGATTTAATAAGCTTAAGATCAATACTCAATTGTTAGTTGTAAATAGGTTAAGAATTGAATTAAGAAAATGATTTCGGATGATGGGCAAAAGGGAACAGAGACAGGAGAGAAGTGGATCAGAGAAACCAAAGCTTGGTGCAAAATGCACCGCCAGAGGCCTGGCCTCTTTAAGACACTAGAGGCTATTTTGCTGAAACCTTGCTCCTCCTCTAGTGCAAGTCTAGAAGTCCCTAGAAGTCTACTCCCCTAGAAGTCACTGAGTAGGCAAGGCTCATATCACCCAGGGGGCTTCCCTCTTTGGGAGAGTGAGTGCTTTTGGGGAGTTAGACAATGCTGAACATTTAAACCTCGTTAAAGAGAACAAGGGTCATTCTGGACTTAGTGTGGTCAGAAGCAATAGTCCGTCTGAGCGCAAGCCTTTGTGAGTGCTAATTACTACTCCTGTGATTTGTGTGCATGGCCTAATTGGGGTCTGTTTTGACATCCTGCTCCTGGACTGGGTTGGTTCCCTGCCCCATATTCTGTTTGTGTTAAGATCATAAATAACGTAGAGCAATAATAGTCAAAAATAAATCAGTCTAATTAACATAGTTAAAGAAATTCTTTAGTTAGAAAATGCAAGCACAGCAAGAACCATGACATAAGTGTGAGCCTTCCTTCATTAGACTGACGATTAAAACAATGGTTTATGCAATTAAAACAGAGCTAGCCTGGAGCAAGAGGCTGTCCATGGTCCTCACAGTGGAAGAGGGACAGACTCCTGACCCAGCTTTAAAAGACTTTCTCTTGGGGCGGCGCCTGTGGCTCAAGGAGTAGGGCACCAGTCCCATATGCCGGAGGTGGTGGGTTCAAACCTAGCCCTGGCCAAAAACAAAAACAAACAAAAAAAGCCTTTCTCTTGTGTCGGGTCTTTTCATTTTTCCCCTCATACTCTCCTCTTCATCAGCCACTGGGAGGGAACTCACAGCATAGTTTGGGACTGGTTCCTGACAGATCTTCAGTGGCGAGTCCTTACATGCTCATTTGAAATTTTGCTGGGGATAGAGTAATTCACAAGCAGGGGTACAAAAACAAATGTAATGTTTAAATAAAGACAGTGTTTTTGAGAGAAGCCACTTAATAAATATATCACATTATCTCACTCAAAATATGTTTTTATTCTAAACTGCTACAGAAAAAAATCATATGTTGTGGAGAGATATATAATCCCTAGACTTAACATATGTTCATGAATCTTAAAATAAATATACAATACCTCTTGTAAAAACACACATTTATCACATGTTTAAAGATGTGCATATTTACCAAGAGCTGCTGGCAGTCTAAAGGAAATTTGGATTTAAAGGTACAAAAGTACAGCTGTATAGGAAGAACCCATTCTAGCCTTCTGTAGCACTACAGGCTGACTGTAATTAATGACAATTTATTATATACTTCCAAATAGCTAGGATACTCGATTTTGCAAGTCCCCAAGATGAAGAAATGATAAATGTTTGAAGTGATGATATGCTAATTGCCCTGATTTGATCATTTCACATTGCATACTTGCAATATTGTGCTATACCAGATAAATATGTAAAATTATTATGTGCCCATTAAAAAGAATAATAAACATCCAGGAGGATAGCGGAATACAGGAAGCAGATGTATGCCTCATCTCCAGAGAACAACAATTAGAACATCTGTCAAAAAGCCATGCTTTGAATAGACGGACAGAGGGAGAAGGAATAAGACAGAAGAGAGGTGATAGAGGACATTGAAGGTGAAGTAGAAGGCAGGCTACCAGAGGAAGATTTTTGGAGTGCTTTGAGCAGTCCTCTGACCAGGACCTGGAGGTGGGGTAAGCAGGAGACCTTTGCAGCCCCACACTCCTGCATGAAACCTTTCCCTTTTTGGCTGAAGAGTTCCTTGATATCATAGGACCCTCAAGTGCTGTGGGAAACACAGGTAACTTCTATAGCCTTCCAAACCTGGACACCAATGTCCAGAACTATCGGGGAGCCTTTCACCTAATCCTGTAAGCTCCACCCAGAAGCTGCTACTGCCTGGCTAATGAGCCAGATAGACAGACAAGAACCCATGTGTACCCCGAGTAGATTTTCCCTACCATACCTGGGTTCCACTACAGAACCAAAGGACTTTTGGACCAGGAGCTGGATGCCTGCTGGCCTTTTCATGTAGACACAAGCCTGGCTTCTTCCAGGGAGAATGGCATCCTTCCCTCCTACCCCAAATAAACTGCAGTGAAACTCCAAGGGTATACCTTGAGTTGTTCCCAGGTTGTCAGATAAGCCTGCTTTTCTGAGTCAGTGTTTGAATGTGGGGGGCCTAGGAATTGGTTTCTTGGCCTGTTCTTATACTCCAGGCCTGGAATACATTGCTCAGAGAAATGTAGAGGAGATTTGTGAACTGATTGAAAGTGGGAAGGGAGCCCATGTGAACAGAACTGAGAGAAGACTGCCGCTGTGCTGCAGCATAAACACGGACATTCCTCCCACCTCAGAAGCAGTAACCACTTTATCTGTCCCGGCAGTGGATGCTCATCTTCTAATCCTGCTGTGCTGATGGAGCTCCATTACTTTCTCACTGAGCACACTGGTTTGGACAGAGCCAGAGAGAAATGGGAACCTGGGCCATCTTTTGCACCCCAGGGCAGCAGAATTTCTCCACCATAGCTGTGCTCTAGGTTGGGACTGAGAAGTCATTGAATCAGAAGGTCCAAGCTTGTTAGCATTTTCCCAGGATCTGTCTACCTGGATGCGTCCACGGAGATGTGTCCTTCTTCCTCCCCTTGTCCACTTCCGGTGATCTACACTGAAATTCTAATCACTGGCTCAAGTTTCCTCCAGGTAGCTGGGAACCAGCCTTCTTCTCCTAGTCAGGGTGGCACACAGAGTTGGGAGCCTGGCAATGGATTTGCTGACCAGAAGGCCTCAAAAGCAAGTACAGCAATAAGAGAGATAAAAATTGGAACATAATTAAACTAAAAAGTTTCTGTGCATCGAAGGAAACAATCAGTAGAATAAATAGACAACCTACAGGTTGGGAGAAAATATTTTCAAACTGTATGTCAAAAAAAATGACTAATATCCAAAATTTACAAGAAAGCAAAACAAGTCAATAAGATAAAACAACCCCATTATAACGTGAGCAAAAAACATAAACTGATTCTTTTTTTACAAGAAGATATTCAAATGGCTAACAAACATTTGATCAAAATTCTAACACCACTAATCATCAGGGAAATACAATTTAAAGCTACAATGAGATACTAACTTATCCCAGTCAAAATGGCCACTATTAAAAATTAATAAAAAACATTAGCTGTTGGTACAGAGATGGTTGAAAGGGAAAAATTGTACACTGTAAAGGTGAGAATCTAAACTAATACAATGTCTATGGTAAATAGTATGAAGATTTGTCAAAGAGTTAAAAGTACATCTACGATTCTATATTGCAATACCACTATTGGGGATCTACTGACAGGAAAGGAAGTCATTATATCAAAAAGACACCTGTCCCCAAATGTTTACGGCAGCACAGTTCATAATCACAATAATATGGAACCGGCCTAAGTTCCCATTAACTGATGAGTAGATAATAAAAACGTGGAGTGTATATACACACAAAGACACATTGCATGCATACATAAAAAGGAATAAAATCATGTCTTTTGCAGCAATTGGGATGCAAATGGGCATCATTATCCTAAATGAAGTATCTTAGCCAATGGATAAATAAACACCACATGTTCTCACTATTAAGTGGGACCTAAATAATGAGTATATATGGTCTTACATTGTGAGGGCCTCGGTCCCTCACAGTGTTTGCTAGGATCTGCACTGAGGGCAGCTGACTTGAGAAAAGACTGAGGTTCAGTTATCTCAGGTGAAATATCCACTGGGAGCCTGTGGGAGCTGGACACTATTGCTGGTAGCGTTTAGCAAGTGCAGTCCTGTTCCATTCCCCCAAAGGTCTTTTTATTAAGTCAAAAACCATAAGTCTTGACAACGTAAAGCATAAGATTAGTTTTAGTAATTTAAAGCTGGCTTCCTCAAACCATCATTAACAGCCAAAAGGGGAAGCAAAAACGGAAAATCATGCAAGCACATCAGAGGATTACAACACACACTTCACAAAGTAGAGGGTTCCCGTTCCTAACTTGCTTCAGTGGGCTTGACCCAGGCGATAGTAACCTTTAGTTGGTAAGCATTCCATTCTCAACCTCAAGATAGCAAGCTGTTTTCTGCACCTGGAGGGGCAGGATCTTGGACTCTGGTCAGATAGGACCTCCAGAATGTTAGCTGTAGGCTGCCAGGTGACAACATCCTGTGTAACCACCAGGCTATTGCTAGCCTTGAGTGCAATGTGTCAGCACATATGGGTTCCGAGGGTTCTGGACTCTAGTCAGCAGGTCCTCCAGAAATGCCTGGTCTAAACCGCACTGCAAACATAACTCCCACATTACATAGTGGGTAATGGACATTAGAGAGTCATAGGAGGGGTTGAGGGATCAAAAATTACCTGCTGGGCACAATGTACGTTTTTCTGGTGATGGGTACAATAAAAACCCTAACTTCAACATTATGTAATTCATCCATGTAACAGAAAACATTTGTACCCTCTAAATCTACAAAACAAAATAATAGGAATAAAAGCATAGAGATGGATATAGTCATCAATGAGAAGACATCAAGTATCACTGCACACCAAAAAAAAAATAATTGAAAATAAAAAAATTATACTTGCCTATGGGAATAGATAAAATGTTGACATTGTACATTTCTAGACACCTTTCAACCAAGTAATGTAGGAAAGAAATTCTGTTTTTCACTGAAACATCAAGGAAGGATTGGATTTGAAGAAGCCCATGGTTAAAATCAATAAATGTGATGGGATGAATGTTATAAATCTATTCTATTTCTCTGCCACATAGATGGATTTTTTGAGCTCTTATGGGGAGAGATGTTATAGGCAGAACAAAAAGAATTTGAGGGACAACAGCAGAGAATCCTACCTTTGGAAAATGGCTGTGATTCAGTTTTCACTTCAAATTCATTAACTTTGAAACACTAATTACTGTACAAAACCTCCGTTAGTGCCTTAATTTTTGCATCTGTAAATGGGTTATTAACCCTTATTGTACTGGAATCTGATAGCTGATATGCAACCTCAACAGAGAGAAAGACGGGTTCTTTCTTCACCTTAACACAAATCAATTTTTAAAATTTTGTATTCTAAAAGCAATTAAGACTCATCTTTGAGACAAAAATGTAATTAAGGGAATTTATTTCTCATGTTTATGTAACAATCCAGCTTCCATTTATGCAAAAACAGAAAAAAAAAAGAAAAGAAAAGAAATAAATTATGTATCACCTCAAAAATTTTTTCTAGTATAGAATTCCAGTGTGCTCTTTGGCACAGTGTACAGACTAGAAACAAATTAGGAAGCATCCCATTCTTGTGAAGGAACCAACTGGAACTTAGAAATACTTTGACTATTTGGATCTTAAAGGAATTGTCAAGTTCTCCAACTTGCATGCCCAAGAACCTGCCTGTGAAAGAGATAAATCCCCAAAGAGCTAGCCTATGCCTTGATACTCACTTTAATGGGCAAAGTACCTTCTAGAAAAATGACCAAGGGCCACAAGAAATAAGTGAATGAGAAAATTATTTCCAAATTTTAGAATTAGGTTGTAATCAAGTTCTTCCCCAACTTCTAGGAAAACAAGACATTTCAACTCCCATTAACAGTGTTTTGCATGCCTTCCTATTTTACTATCAAAATATGGAAGTTATTTGCAATTACTTTGCTCCTGCTCCACCATTGCCTAGTACATATGTTGAAATCAAATTACCTGTCTCCCTGGTTCTTGTATTCTAGAGCCACAGTTCCACCTAATGAAAAGGACTTGGAGAACTGGAACTTTTAATCAAATGCAGAAGCTTGTTGAAAACACCCTGCATCTTCATCAGGGAAAGAACGAACATGTTCTACGTATAGAAAAAGTAGTAAAATGGAGATTGTAGAAGGGCAAACTGGTACAGTCTTGTGGCACACATAATGGAAGCATTTCCCGACATTACATGATAAAGGTTCTCTTTTTCTGAGGCATCATCTTGTGACAGAGTTAAAACTAGCAAAACGTGAACAGAGTCTGGCTCATTTTAATTTCCTTTGTGTATTCTCTCATTCTTTCTCATCTACTGATTGAATATCCATGCTGACAGCAATACTGTGTTGAAGAGGGAAAAACTATTATCAACCTGGGTCCCTGAAAGATTGAGTGGATTGAGTCTTAATCAGAAATTCCTCACTTAGACTTCAAATGAATAAGAAATTAGCTTCTATTGTGTGGAGTAAGCCATTGCGATTTGAGGTCTGTTACAGGAACTCACATTACTGAACTAATCACTCTACCTTATAGAGTTGTTAAGAGAATTACATTACTTGAATTAATTTATGTAAATTAACTCATAACTATTAGCTCTTATACTAGAGTGTATGTAACATTTCATACCACAGAGCACATGGGTACTACTTTGGTTTGCCAATGAAGTACAAATACTTCATCAAGAACCATATGCAGCTAATATACTAAGGAAAAAATAATGTTTCTATTTAGCGCAAAATATGAACCCATGGACATGGCAAAAAAAATCATTAGATATTAAATTGAGATGATGGCTGATATGGAATGATTTTGGAATTTTGGTGACTTCTGGTTTCTGAGAACACATATACCACAAGAATAAATAGAGTTGAAACTCTCAAATCAAAAATTTTATTTCTTCAGTTTTCTTAGTATAGGATTTTATTTTCCCCTAGTTGCATAATAATTACCAATCACTAGTTATGCACAGGAACGGGAGCATTTGATTTTCCAGAATTATCAAAATAATAATACATGGAAACTTTACCTCTTTAATGTTTACATGGATGGAGCTGGAACATATTCTTCTTAGTAAAGTATTTCAAGAATGGAAGAGAAAATATCCAATGTGCTCAGCCCTACTATGAAACTAATTTATGACTTTCACATGAAAGCTATAACCCAGTTATAACCTCAGAACACGGGGAAGGAGGAGGGGGGAGGATGGGCGGAGGGAGGGTGATTGGTGGGATTACACCTGCAGTGCATCTTACAAGGATACATGTGAAACTTAGTAAATGTAGAATATAAATGTCTTAACACAATAACTAAGAAAAAGCCAGGAAGGCCATGTTAACCAGGGTGATGATAATGTGTCAAACAGTCTATAAAATCAGTGTATGGTGCCCCATGACCGCATTAATGTACACAGCTATGATTTAATAATAAAATAATAATAATATATTTCACTGTGGAAATTTCATATTTTAAACTAAAATAAGCATTTTTAATAAAATATATATACACAAATTTTCCTGTAGATAGGAAAATATGATGGTACAGAAACAAATTTTCTCCAATATTAAGCAATCCTTCTACATGAGATAACTTGATGATCTTTTAAAATACTTCAGGGCATATTCTATTGGTAATATGCTAACATATTTAATCAAAAGTCAGTGTAGCTTAGGTGTATTAATATTATGCTCCAAACAGAACACCCTGGAGTGAGCTTTATTGTTTAAACTGTGGAAAGGTCACACATTTACAGCATATTATAGTGTTTCAAAAATAATTACCTTTGCCTTGACAGTTGGGGAAATAGAAAGACAAAATCTATAATACTACATGTAATTAAATTTAACCATTTTAATGAAATATTAGTGATTTGGGATTTACTTTCAGATTTATTAAGAAGGTATTTCTCCTATACATATTTGTATAAACTATTCACAGTAGAAGAAAGACTGTGACCCATTTCTTGAGTTCTAGACATCAATTTTCCCTACACTTTTCAGATAGACCCATTTGAATTTCCAAATGTCTAATCACACAAAACATAAAAATAGTAATTCAGTTTTCTTCAGTTTCTTCTCTATATCATTAGTTGATTTTATTGATATTTCTATTCAACAACAATTTACAAAGTAGCCTTCTCTTGCAAAATACCTCTTTTTTTGGATGATGCATATGGGGTTGAGAGAAAAGCAGAAGATGAACAAACACTCCACAATTGCTGCCCTGGTGCAATTGGAAAAGTTTAGTTTTATCGATAAAATGAAATATGAAAACCCTAAATACTTAGACACTCCCAGCTCCAACTACATTTTGAAAAAAGTCCCTCAGAAATGATCCTTGGGAAAGATGCACTGCAGATAATTGATCTGCAGAATTAGAAGCCCTCTTGAATATTTCAAAGATTCACTCAGTTATGTGACATGCTCCCAATTTGATTATCAATATTAATCCCAATAATTGTTTCATTTAAAATATGTAAGAGATATAGTTATTAAAGATTAATTTTATTTTTACCACTAATTCCATACTGCCTTGAAACAGATGCCCCGATACGTTATCTGTCCTAGAAACTACAGTTAAAGGAATTGACAAAAAGAACTAACTTAACTGTATGCAAATGATGGTATTGCCCCATGGACTTTGAGTGTTAATAGTATTTACAGTTTTGATACTGACATTTCTATCCTGGGAACCCAAAGTATTATATGCAGTGATTTGAGAGTTGTGTTACCTACCTTAAACTTCTAGGTACTTATTTCAACACTACTGTGCAAAACTCCATAGTCACATGTGGAATTTGAAAGGACAAAATTGGTTCCAAGAGAGAATGAAATTTGTTACAGTACTTAGAGGAGAAAGGATTCAAAGCCTTCATAGAAATTCAAATTTGGCATCATTGTATGATGCAATCAGCTCTAAACTGCTTGGCTATGGAAGAGTGTGCTCTAGACAATATGATTTTCCATGACAGCATCTTTATGGGAACAGTGTTGCACTAATATTATCTCATGGAAAATGAAATCTGACTCCCTAAGCAAAACCAGAGCTTTGTGTTTTGTTTTGAGAATTACACCTCCAGAATATCATCCTATTGAGCTCCCAACAGCTCTATGACTTTCTCTCTTATGAAAACTAAGATAGAAGATGGCAGGGACTTTTGGCTGTATAGTTACATCCATTTCCTTCTTTGATTAGAGAGTAGGATTTTAGCTTGACTCATAAGGAAGATCACCTTCTTTACAGCTTGTGTTGGGCATGTGTTCAAATTCTTTTACCAGTATAACTATGCCACTTAGTGATAATTTTTAAATAGGAATGAACATATGCCACCTGATTTATAGAAATCTTAGATTTTGTTGGGAAGAAGTAGAAACACACTAACCACTGTGATAAAAACAGCATATTTACAGTGAATAAGCTGCTATGTTATATCCATGGGCCATTTTCATTTAAGCTATTACTCTACGGAGAAAAACATCAGGCTTCAAGCCATGTCACAGATAAACCCTCCCACAGAAAACAATTATAACTTGGGTAATAGGCACACATGATTCGTACAAAAGCATCAGAATACAACCCAAACTGACTGGACCTGAATGAGTAATACCTCAGAGAAAGGGATGGCGCTATGACATGAGTTACACATTTCCCCCAGGCCATGTCATTTGCTGATTCACAGTGCAGGGAATAGAATGTGAGCTGAAAGGAACAGCCTGTGATTTTTAGCTGTCTCTTTGGAATGAGGATATTAAAATTGAAGTTCTAGATTACCGGGGAAACCTAATTTTGGACAAGCTGAAAAGAATAACCAAGATACTAGCCTGATACTTGGTGTGTCGTTGTTGTTGAAGCTTTGTAAACATCTGAGTTGATGACACTATACCTTTATGATAAAAAATTGGTCTTAAAGAAGTAAATATTACACGTGATTAAAAGAAATGTTTAGTTATGATAAAAAGGTAAATTGAGAAAAACTATAAAAAATACAGATTTTTAATGTAGATTTTAACACTTCAAAATATATAAAACAATAACTGATTAAGATTAAAGTTGAAGGCTTTTTTTGTTGTGACAATGGCGTCCTGTTGCTGTCTATCTTGCTCTGTAAGCATATGGCAGCAGTTCACGAACTTAATTGTCAGGCCTTGTATTCTCCTTTGTGTGGCAGTCAGTACTTTTGCAACCTTAGATAAAAACTTAGATATAGATAAGAGCAGAGAGACTCCCCAAGAATTCGCAATGTGTACTCTAAAGGAACTGTCTGTATTCCACCCAACTTCCCAACTATTATGTAAAATTGTCAATATATTGACTGTAAGTTAAATCAGTTAGAGTATCCCATTACTTGAAACTAAAGCACTTGGATATAGAGTGAGGTGGAAAGATGTTAGCATAACAATCTATTTTTATTGTTATCATTGTTTTTTACATTTTTGCATAATTCAAAAAGATAATGCCCATCCAAATGCAAGTTTCATCACTGCACAGAAAAAGTGATATCACACTTTTGGGAAACTGTTACCTGAGACCCAGGGCAGTATTTACTGCCTTTTTAATTGTGTCACAGCAGAATGAATAAAAAACAGATGGTGGGGAAAAAAAGAAAAGAATGTATATTAAGTATGTACTTACTGATTTAAAGCAACTTTAAAATCACAAGTAGATTTGTCAATTATGACATACATCAGAAGCTCCTGATTTAAAACACCTAGAAGATAATGAGCTCATAAATACATTAAGCATTTTTTTACACAGGAAATTACAGAATAACTACAAAGAAAGGTTTTGACTGAACATAAAATTCTAGCAATTTACAAATAGAAAGAAAATAATGAGCCTAAAATCAAGAGTACAGAGAAGTGCCAAGGAAGTTGGAAGAAAATCAAGACTACATCAAGCTACCACATATATATAGATAGAGATGGAAGGACAATGTAAGGTTGTCAAATTTTGTTACTAGCTTAAATAGTATGATAACTAAACTGTTCGTTGGATTTAGAGAGCGGCCTATCATTGATTACTTCTTAGAGAATATTTCCATCTGAAATAATCAAAAGCATCAGAAGCTAGTTTTAAAGGGTTTATTCAGTTGAAAAGCTGAAGGAATAGCTATCCGGAAACACAACTTTCACAGAAATGGGGTCAGTGCTCTGAAGTTAAAAAGTTAAGGTCTTAAGGAAGAGAGCTTGTAGGAAGAGAGCACTGCATTCTTTTGCTTTATTCTCCAGCATTTTTAAGAACCATTTCTTTTTAAATAAAACTTCAGCTTGAAAAAAAAGTTAAGGTCTTAATCCTATATAGAGAAAACAAAGACATATAAAAGGATTAAAACATTTGTTGCTATAAGACTGATTTTAGCAATTTAATTAGTTACAGCTTATTTTCACTTCCTTTCCAATGTAAAAGTATATTTAACATTCCTTTTTAGACAATGTGATAGTCATGGAGTCTTTGTGTGAGAGAGAAATAAAGAATTTAATCTAAAATAAGATGAACAGTGAAGAAAGAACTGTCTTCCATGGTGCCCTTTAGCCATTTACAACAGTTTCAAAAACAAATGCAGGTGAGGAAGAAATCTAACCTCTAACCAGAGAAACAAAGGTTATAGCCGCATAGGTTATAATCGCCTCTTTAGGTGACTCAGATCCCATAATCATGTTTCTTTAAAGCTCAAAATATTTTAAAGTTTCAGGATCTTAGATTTTGAATTACTTATTTTCACACCATGAAGATGTGCAATTAGAAGTAAGTCTAAATTAATTTGAAAATGTGGTAAAAAATGAGGACATAGAAACAGCATAAGCTTTGCCAGTAAGGAGAAGAAAATGTGGAATATATAGAAATGTAGACATTTACTTTAAAGAAGTTGTGTGTGTTTGCATTTATATATATACAAATATACACAAATATACATATAAATAAATACACACACTTGAATTGTCAGGCTGGCAGCCTGTTTGCATTCTTGCTTTCTAGATTCTTGGCATATTATGGCCAAAGAATGACCAGAACTACCAACATCAAGGCAAGCACAAAACAAGGTTTACTGAGGAAGAGATAGGCAGGTTTATAGAACAAGAGAAAGATTCAGATTTACAGAATAAGTTAGGTTTGCAACAGACCATGAATGGAGACCTTCTCTGGACAAAAGTGTTCTGATTATGGTCTGGGGTCTTCTTTTACATTGTCCCATTGGCCCCTCCGTACGGTTCAGGCATCACCACTGAACCACTTTAATAAACAGTTTATGACATACTAATTAGCTTTAGGTTACTTGAGGTCACTTTCCCAATTCTACTGTGTCTGGGCTGCCTTGCCTATGGGCTGGGACTCCCTGCATCCTTTGGTGGATTGGCAGGGATTTCTCCTCCTCCCAGATGTGGCAGTTACTCAAAGTAGGATTAAGGTGGGGCAATGCCAAGACTGGGTGAACCTTGTCCTTCTTCCCAGTAGGGCAGTTGGTAAGGATGAGATCCAGAATTCTGTCTACCTAACATTCATTTTTTCAGTAGACAATTTTTTGTTGTAGTTTAATATTTATAGAAAAAAATGATCAAAAAGTATAGAATTCCTATATATACATACTCTTTAACTACAGTTTTTTCTATGACAACATCTGGCATTAGCATGATATATTTGTTTTAATTGGTGAGCCAATATTGATACATATTTTAATTAAAGTGCATGGTTTACATTAGGGGTTATTTATTTATTTATTTTTATTAAATCATAGCTGTGTACATTAATGCAATCATGGGACACCATACACTGGTTTTATATACAATTTGAAATATTTTCTTTTTTTTTTTGTAGAGACAGAGTTTCACTTTATGGCCCTCGGTAGAGTGCCGTGGCATCACACAGCTCACAGCAACCTCCAACTCCTGGGCTTAGGCAATTCTCTTGCCTCAGCCTCCTGAGTAGCTGGGACTACAGGCACCCGCCACAACGCCCGGCTATTTTTTTTTTGTTGTTGCAGTTTTGGCCGGGGCTGGGTTTGAACCCGCCACCCTCGGCATATGGGGCCGGCGCCCTGCTCACTGAGCCACAGGCGCCGCCCAATTTGAAATATTTTCAACAAACTGGTTAACATAGCCTTCCTGGCATTTTCTTAGTTATTGTGTCAAGACATTTATATTCTACATTTAGTAAGTTTCACATGTACCTTTGTAAGATGCACCATAGGTGGGGTCCCACCAATTACCCTCCTCCTCTCCTCCCCTCCTTTTCCCCTTTCCCCATATTCTTAGGTTATAATTGGGTTATAGCCTTCATATGAAAGCTATAAATTAGTTTCATAGGTAGGCTGAGTACATTGGATACTTTTTCTTCCATTCTTGTAATACTTTGCTAAGAAAAACATGTTTTAGCTCCATCAATTTAAACATGAAAGAGGTAAAGTCTCCATCTTTCTTTAAGGCTGCATAATATTCCATGGTGTACATATACCACAATTTATTAATCCATTAGTGGGTCAATGGGCACTTGGGCTTCTTCCATGACTTAGCAATTATGAATTGGGCTGCAATAAACCTTCTGGTACAAATATCTTTGTTATAATGTGATTTTTGGTTGTATGCATGTAAGATTTCTCTATGCCCTTGGTGACTTTCATCTTTTTAATCACTAAGTAATATTAGATTTCTTGGACATACCATAATATGCTTGTTCATTCACCTATTGTATGAATTTTTTAGACATACTGGGTAGTTTGGGACAATGTGGAAGGGAAACAGATGCTTTGTTTTGGAGTGTCCATTGAGACACAGATGGTGCTAGGAGATATTTTCTGTACTAGGAGGAATAAATTGAACAGAGGGGGCTCCCAAGAAAGAACAGATAATAAGTCTAGCAGGTGTCCAAGGAAAGATCAGATGTTTGTCTCTAAGGACTAATCAACCAGAAAGAGGTAGAGAAACCACAATGTGGAGATACAATCAAGGTCTTGATAAGGGGTCTTTGGAGCATGCACACAGTTGAGGTAACAGTGTCCCTAAATAACCTACCCTCATTAACTTAGTAAAAATCACACCCACCAGTCCGATGATAATTAATAAAGAACATGGCAATCCGTGAAAATTGCCTTACAAAGATAGAAAAAGGAGGAGCTCCCAATTCTAGGAATTCTTTCACCCTTTTCCAAGAAAAATCATGAATATTCCATCTCCTAATTATCATAGAATTAGAGAATCAGCAAAAAGGAGAAATCCTGTTAAGTCAGGGTCTCTTCTACTCACAGGGTAGACCCAATCCTTCTCTGCAATGGACTATGCCTTAATAAACTTGGCACCACTCTGCTCATTTACTCCATTGACTTGGTACCAGGAACCCTCTTCAGTACAGGGAACACAGGGACCTGACACTTGGTACTACCCCCACCTGACATGCTTGTATATGTTTATTTATTGATGAAAATAATTCAAAGAGTAAACACTTGAAGGTACTAAAGAACTAAGGGGTAGTCAGTAGAATGTTTCTCCTAAGGTAAAGGGTTTTTAATTAAACTGGAGAAGGGACATTGTCTCTATGAAAAAACAGGGGAGGAATACAAAAGGGGTACAGGGATTGAAAAATCATATTTATGAGGGAGGAAGATGAGAGTGTTCTTTTCAATAAGTTTTTACTTAATATGTGAAGTGAGATCTGAGTACATTAGTTAGTATGAAGACAATATGGAAGAATATTAAGAATATGTGAAGCTTAATGTTACGGAGCCAGTTTGTACTTCATTTCACATGTAATAGTATTCACAGCCTCTAGAGATCAACTCATTTGCTTCCACTTCAAGCTTTTATAAGTTTTTGTTCCTGCTTTAATTATATTCTAATTTCATCTATAGGTAGACACTGTAACCACACAAATTTATTTTGTATGAAGAGGATCTCCCTAAATATTATCACTTTTCTAGCATTTTGATATCACTTAAATATTTCACTCTTAATAGTGAAATATTTTATTCAAATAAAAGCACAGTAGCAAAACATAAAATTCCATATTTTATTTTAAGCATATTAAAATTAAGCATATTTTAAGCATGTTAAAATTATATAAACTGAGGGAAAAATAATCGAATTGTATAAACCATGAACTGGTCCATAATTGCCTTCACATCACCCATTTCCCTAAATCAAACAAATTTTCTTAAACTGCTGAGAAATTCTTTTTGAACAATCAGTAAAAAAAATTACCAAAACTGGTTTATTGATAATTGTATGTGAGGTCTGACAAGTTCGTGAACTTGCCACCCTGCCTTTAAGTTGGAGGCACTATACGAACAACTCAGTAAGGTCTCATGACCTTGGTATATCAGTCTGTCACAGCTGTACTCATGTCAATATGCAGTGACATTTTCCTGAGTGGTGTCCATTATTGTTATTGTGAGTTTTTGTGTGCTGTTGAGAGAATGCCAGAGCTAGAATTAGAATAATGAAGAAAAACTTGTAAATGTCTTATTAAACTTGGCAAGAGTTAAAATTAGAGACACATCAGTCTAAGTTTATGTAGATAATACCATGATAAGAAATAGCTGTGTACAAATGGATTAAATATTTTTCTGAGAGAGGACAAAGTGCCACTGATGAAGACAGGACAGGGTGGCCAGTAACAAGCAGAACAGACGAAACATTGCAAAAATATGTCAAATTGTGTGTCAAAATCATTGGCTAACAGTGAGAAGCATAGTGGACCAAGCAAACATCAATAGAGAAACTGTAAGGAAAATCTCAACTGAAAATTTTGGCCAACAACTCACGGCTAGTGTGTTAAGAAAATGCACTAGATCACACAGCACTGTCTGTGAGGGAGTGTTTAGCCAGTGTTTAGATAAGTGTATTGGAACAGCCTCCCTATTCACTTAATGGCCTGACCCCCAATGACTTTTTTCTTTACTTAGAGATAAAGGAAATATTGAAAGGACAACACTGTTGGTGACTTTCAGGACATTGAGGATATATATTGACAACTCTGATGGCCATTCCCGAAAAAGTTCCAGAATTGCTTTGAAAAGTGGACTGGTGCTGGTGTTGGCGCATAGATTCCCACAGGCTGTACTTTGAAGGTGATCAGAATGATATTCAGCAATAAGGTACGTAGCACTTTTTGTAGGATAAGTTTGCATCTCCATATAAGAAATGTATAACTTTAAAATTTACAATGAAAGTAGACATTTTTGTACTTTTGAAAAATCTGTGGAATAAATGTAATGGCATAGGAGATGAGACTGCTTGTATCAAGTAGAGAGCAAGGGACCTTCAAGGCTCTTTCAATGACAAAGTGGGTGCCATGTCTTGGTGCTTCCTGGAGCAATTGCCCCACTTTACTCCTATCCTGAGCAAGTTCTGTACCTGGGAGAAAGAGTGTGGCCAGGCTGCCCACACACAATGGCATTTGGAAAGTCACTGAGAGTAACCTAAGGTTAATTATCATGCCATTAACTATCCATCAAAGTGGTTCCATAGTCACATCTGAGTCATGAGGAAGGCACAATTTTAATAGTATAAAACTGGACCCCAGCCTGTAACGAAGGCTTTTCTGTTGTAGCGCAGGGGTATTCATTGTCTGTGGTGACTGTATCTGTTAGACAGCATGCCGCTCTCACTCTGTAAACCTAAAGTCCTTCTTTGATACACTTCACTTCATGCTAGCTTTGCTTTTGTTAGAGCTGGTCATTCTTCAGCCAATAGCATACTGAGAGCCAAGAACAATGATAAACACCTGAACCTCAACATTTATAAAATCACTATTAAGTTAATGAATTTTTAGAAATCTTGTTTTTAATATATGCACCTTTCACAATCTGCATGTGCTAAAAACATACCATCTTCTCTTTTAAGGAAGCGTATAAATGATATTTGAATGAAGGTTTCATAGCCATCACAAATAGAAATTATAATACAAATTAAAAGGAATTAAATAATTATTTAATGTATCCTGTAACATGCAAATTATAATTATTTTTGTATTTACTAAACTTACATGGATCTCCTGAAAAGTCAAAAATGAAAGAGCGTCTAATCTGCAATGATACATAAAATTAATATTATTAAACCATACTTATGCTTTATTGGTCTAAAGATTATATGTATAATAAGGACTTAAGAGTAAGCATTACTGAATAGATTTTCTAGTATGTATGAGATTAATAGCTGTATAACCTAATTTTTCTGCATTTATGTTAGCTGCAACTAATTGATGTTGATCAAAAGAGTTTTTATTTTCTATATAAATCTTAAATGATACAATCACTGTAGTGCCTACTTAAGTAATAGAAAGATGAAAAATAAATAAAATAGAATGAGATGATTTACTGCACATATATGTGCACTAAATTACTAAATAAATATACTAAGTATTAATATATTACTTATGTATCTATTTTGGATTTGCGAACTTGTGACTTACACTTCTAATTATTTGCTCATTTAGACTTTGGTATTGAATATTATTCAATGTGGAGAAAGTGTAGTAATAATGCACTATGCATTGCTTCGTTTAAGATGAAGATTAGATAAATTTTGATTGTTACAGAAACTTATTTTTCTTTTACCCATATAAGTTCAGGATCAGAAGTAGAATTAATAAATTATTGTATTAATATCAATTTTATTAATGACTTTGTATGATTTATTTATCCAAAATCAGTGAATAATTAGTTATGCAAGGAAGATGATTATTCATTTACATAAATTAATCTAAATTGTAAGTTTAATTGGATGAAACCCATGCAACGAGTTTTAATAAAAAAATTAGTTTGATTATAAGGATGATGATGATTTCATTTGATTCATATTTGAATATGATTATTAATATTACATCAGAGGTCTCAAAGTCCAGCCTCAGATTTGATGACTTTCTAGGAAGACCAAAGAATGCAGAAAAATTACTGTACTCTTAGTTACAATATGTCATAGTTGAAGGATACAGATTAAAAACAGCAAAGGAGAAAGGTGTGGGCAGAATTCAATATTCCAAGCTTCTAGGTATCTTCTCCCAGGACAAACAGGCAGTATTTAATTCTCTAGGCAATAATGTTTGCAAACACATGCAAAGTGTTGTCAAACAGAGAGGCTCAATGGATCCCTGAGGACAAGGTTTTTGTTGGTGCTTAGTCTTGAAGGCACAGACTACTCACATAACCAATCTAAGTCACTTGGCTCCAGCCCCCATGTAGGTCTAATTGATACAGAGTGACCCAAAAATCCAGGTACACAAAATTCAGGTGTTTAAGTTACATTATTAGTCTAAAATCATCTAGCGAGTCCCCCGTTCTCAGGTTTACAGAGACATTTTTACCAGGCAAGATATTCCAAGGCTCCAAGGTTAACTCCCTGTGCTAGTCCTTTTCCTGGAATGGGCATGGTATGAGCACATCAACCTTGCTGGGTCAACCTTGTAATACACAATTAAAATGTAGAGAACTACAGAAATCACAAGGCAAACAAACAGTTGAGAAATGATTTGGAACTTTTATCATGCATCATGTACTATTATCGAAGGTATGGGAAATCCAGACTTGTCATAAGTGTTAGGGATACAGCATTGAACACAAGAGCCATGAAGCCCAAGTCTCCTAATTTCACAAATCTTACGTATTGCCAGGGAAAGACAGTAAATATACACAAAACAAGAAACTAAGGGAACATTATGTTACATTCTAATTAGTACTCGTGAACTAATAAATTTGAAACAGAAAGGGTTTGCAATGAGCCCTTTTCTGGAAAGATCTTAGTGAGATCTTTGTTAATAAATGTGTCCAGGCAGTGGGGAGCTAAGTCTTGTGGAAAACTAAGTGCAGATCATTGCAAGCAAGGAAAATCGGCATATAAAAATACCCAGTTGTAAGTTCATGTTATATTGAAAGAATAAGGCAGCAGTGTGGCTAGAGACCAGGAAGAGAGAGAAAGACGTCCTGGGGCCGCTTGTATAAATGATGACGTATTTTTTTCCCAGTCACTCTTTTCAATAATAAATACTCATATTGGTATTACTATAAAAGTATGATAGTTGTAGTTTGAATCCCGTGAACATGGTTTGGCATGACAGGGATTTCAATAGATAGATAAAGGCATTTGGGGACTTGACCTCTAAGAACAAAGGCCTGAGAAAATGCTCTGCTCCCAGTAGCATTTTTAGAAGTTTGTTATTTGAAATGTTATATTCAAATTATCTTGTAAATGGTACTGTTCTGTGAATAGTACCAATAACTGAAGATGTCACAGGTGGCCCTTTTTGCAGGAGAACAAACAGATCTTGGCACCACAGAGCCTGTCAAAGAGATCGCCGTGGGTCACTGTCATTATCCAATGCTCACTCCGCACCGTTCTTTCTTGGCCATTGCCTTTTCACATGCTTTTCTTCACACAGCTGGACTTCTTTGTTGTATGTAACATATCATGTGGTGCACATTTTCTATCCTGTCGCCCATGATTGAGAACAGATGTTAGATGCCTTTATAATTGTCTTCAGGAAATCTCGATGCCTTTTAATGGCACTCTGTCCCTTTTGCAATCAGGAGGGTTAGCTGCATGCTTAGAGGCCCATGGAGTATAGAACTTCTTTTTTATTGTAGATAGTCACATACAACCCCTAAACCTGCTGTTCTCCTTTTGCTGCTTACTGGAACAATTAGCTCTGGTAAAGGTTTTTCACAACAGGTATTAATGCCTTACTGAAAGAGGTAAGGACATTTGGCTTTTCTTCCAATAGGCAAGCATTGAGCTATGGAAGATAAAAGATTTCTTGGTGGGGAAACCTTTTTATTTTCCTTACTCTGTCTTTCGATTCAAAATTAGTTAATTCTTAATCTTTAAGTATGGAATGTAAAAGACCCAGTAAAATGAGGGTTATCTTCAAAATTTGGGTTATCAAGATCCAAAATTTGTTTGCATATTTTGTAATTATTTTGATTTTATCAAATGGAATAATATGAATAAAATCATACAGAAAGCCTTCTATGTGAATACTAGTTTATTTTCTCTGGAGAATTTGGATAAACGTACTCAGATCAACTGTAAGGTATTTAATTACAGATAATAAAAAGACTAAAAGTATTTATTCAGATATAGTCTATAGATTTGAATGAGTGCAGACAGACTTGTTCCGCCTGTTTCATTTTCTGCTTTAGGGTCCTCAAACTACGGCCCGCGGGCCACATGAGGTGGTGTGATTGTATTTGTTCCCGTTTTGTTTTTTTACTTCAAAATAAGACATGTGCAGTGTGCATAGGAATTTGTTCATAGTTGTTTTTTTTTTTCTTTTTTTAAAAACTATAGTCCAGCCCTCCAACGGTCTGAGGGACAGTGAACCTGCCCCCTGTTTAAAAAGTTTGAGGACGCCCATGAGGAAGACAAGTGATAGCTAGACTGAAACTCAGAGAAAGGAGCTTCACTATAGTCCTAAAACACCAACATCCACTTTTCAGTTGTTGGGTCTTTAAATGCTTCTTCTTGTTCACTGGCATGACCTTACACAGGTTCTTAAAACATTGAAAACTTCATTCTCGTGTTGAACCTTAATATTGGTAATGATAACTCTGTTTAGAAGGTGTTTGTTATGTGGTAGCCAGTTAGAAATTGCTTTATAGCTATTTATTCCTGGAACAACAACAGGTATTCTTGGAGTTGGGAGTCCAGATCCACTTCTGTTTACTCATAAGTTACGTGATTACTCCAAAATCTTTCTTCTGTTCTCTCCTGATCAGCATTCTTAATTTTATGCCCAATTTTGTTCAAATCAATTATGCATTATGTATGCAGTCCCTGTTATACTCTCAAACAATACATACATAAGTATACATATGCCTTATACTAACGTGTGTGTATGTAAACTATATTCTCTAACTTCCTAACTAGAATTGAAATATTTTATTTGATTGTGAACTTCGTAAAAGCCACGTGAATGTGATATCGGATTTCATAAAATGTTTAGGTCAACTTAAGAAAAGCACACATCTTAAACATTGAATCTTCCAGTCCATCATATATCTGCCCAATTATTTATTTCTTTAGTTTAAGCTGTGTGTGTTAGTCTGTGCTGGCTCCATTTGATAATGTGGGGAATACCAGACACAATGGTGGAACACAGATCTCCGGGAATTATTTGTCTCACATAACTGAAACCATATACCCATTGCGAAGTGACTCTCCATTTTTCCTTCCCCTCGTCCAGCCCCCATACATTTTACTCAGTCTATACATCTTACTCTGTTTCTATGAGTCTGGCTGCTTCGGATACCTTAGATGAGTCAAGCATGCAATGTTTTTACATGACTGGTTCAGTATCCTCCATGTTCATCCATCTGTCACATATGGCAGGATTCCCTTCTTTTTAAATCTGAACAACATTGGGTTCCATGTGTGTACCACATTTCCTTTAACCGCTCATCCATCCCTGAACATTTGGATTGTTTCCTTACCTTGTCTCTTGTGAATAATGCTGCAAAAAACACAAGAATACAGATGTATCTCCAAGATCCTCATTTTAGTTCTTTTGGAAATACACTTAGAAGTGGGATTCCTGGGTCATATGGTAGTTCTATTTTTAATTTTGCAAGGAAACTTTATACTGTTTTCCATAGTGGATCCAAGAACATATTCTTGCCAAGAATAAGCTTCCAATTCTCCGCATCCTCATCAACACTTGTTATCTTCCATCTTGTTGCTAGTAGCCATCTTACCAGGTGTAACCTAGAATCCAATTGTGGTTTTAATGTGCATTTGCCTAATAATTAGTTGTGTTGAACATATTTTATATGCCTGTTGGCCATCTGTGCGTGTTCTTTAGACAAATTGCTGTCATTTGCTCAGTTTTAAGTTGGGTTCTTTACTTTAGGGGGTTTTGAGGTGTGGGGCATATTCATCACCTCAAGCATTTATCATTCTTTTCTGTTAGGAGCATTGTATTTCTACTCTTTTAATTTTAGGAGCTCCTTATATATTTTGATTATTAACCTCTTATCAGGTAAATGACTTATAAACGTATCCCCCAGTTCTCTATCACTCTGCTGACTGTATCCTTTGCTATGCAGAAGCTTCTTAGTGTGATATGGTTTCCCTGAGACTATATCTTGTCTACTTTTCCTTTTTTTTTTTTTTGTCTGTTCAGGACTCATATTCAAAATCGTAGCCAAGACCTATGTCACAAGATTTCCTCTATTTTATGAGAGTTTAGCATTTTTAAATTTTAGATTTATGTCTTTCATCCACTTCTAGCTGATATTTGCATGTGCTCTTAGGGATCCACGCACACGAGAAAATTTGGGGGTGGGGATAAAAAATGATAAAAAACAATGTTAAATGGACTTTACTTCATTACTTTTGGTAAATAATTGACTGTGATCATGGTCATTTTGTGTGATTAAAAATTCTAAAGGCACCAAGTATTCTAATAGTAGTCCTGAGACATAAAAAGCTTTTGTTTAATTTATAACATAATCTTTTGTGATTCCTAAAGTTGTAGGTTCACTTGGACCTGTGCTGCCCAAAATAATAACCACAGGTCACATGTGGCCTTTTAGCTTTAGATGAATCCAAACTAGATAATACAGAAAGTTTATTTCCTCAGTAACACTATGTACATTTTTTTGTTTTTTTTTTTTGGCTGGAGCTGGGTTTGAATACCTCTGGCATGTGGGGCTGGCGTCCTACTCCTTTGAGCCACAGGCACCGCCAACACTAAGTATTTTAAATACTCAGTAAACATAAATGGCTAGTGGGCACCGCACTGGATAGTATACATATCAAACATTCCCATCGTCACCGAAAGTTCTACTACATAGCCCTGACTTACTTAAAGCAATATGTCTCTAATTTTAATTTGCCCTGAAATCACTAAGGCCTCTTTCTCTGTAGGACTAAGGTAAGCTCTGAGAATTTGCATTTCCATGAAGTTCAAATGAGGTGAGTCTGATGTTGCTCTTCAAGGACCCATAATTTAAGAGCCATTGAACTAGAATTATTGATTCATTTGCCCAATGAAAGTTTACAGAAAATAACAAGTAGTAGTTTTTTAAGAGACAAAGAATTATGCATCTAAATATGTGTTTTGTAATAAAAATCCTGATGGCAGAAAGAATAGTTTTTCTCAGTTAATAGTATTTTGCTGCTATCTGCAGGTAGAAATGGATATAAACTAGTATAATGATTTTAATCTTTTAGACAAATTCAATTTTGTGGTTAGAATAATGTGTTCAATAAATAAATATTAGTATGTAAAAGGCAGTTACAGTGCTAATCAAGAATTCCCCTGGGTGACAGAGAATGGAAGAGTAATAATAAATAATGGTATTATTAATATTTAATTGTAATTATTTTTTATCAAATAGAGGAAAGAAAATAATCCAAAATGATATTTTTAAAAAATAGTTTCAGAAAAGAAAGTATTATGAATAGTCACTTTTGTTCATTTAATTGTGATTAAAGCTGATTTCCTTTTTATATCAGATAATACTTGGCAGAAACAAAATGCACAAGTAACCTGTAAAAATAATTTTATAAAAAATACCAGCGATCAGCTGCTCACATAGTGCATTTTTGAGAGCAAGTCTGGAGAGACATTCTGAATTTAAAAACTTCTAAACACAGAAGTATAAGTACTAGTTGCTCATTGATTTTTATTTTAGTGATAACTCCAGATATATATTTTATCAAATTGTCAAATAAATCTCTTCATCTTATTTTCAGGCAGTAAAAATCATTTGAGAAAGAGAATGCAAAAAGGAAGTTACTCATAACATACATTTATAGCATTTCCCCTTTCTTCAAGTTCATATTATTCTTTCTAATTTTCCCCAAATCTATATCATAGAGTAAATATTTTCATTATAAAGTAAAATTAAGAAAATCAGTATCAGTTTCCTTATCAGTAATTTGTAGTTTTCCTTGTAGAGATCTTTCACCAATTTTGTTCGATATATTCCTAGGTGGCTTTTTTTTTGTTTGTTTGTTTTTTCAGTGTCTGTAAGTATAGTTGAATTCCTGACTTGTTTTTCATCTTGGTCATTATCGTTGTATACCCAATGTCATGGATTTTTATACATTAATTTTATAATCTGAGACTTTTCTTAATTTATTTATCAAATCTAATAGTCTCTTGAAGGAATCCTTAGGATTTTTTAGGTGTAAGATACTATCATCACCAAACAGAGATTATTGGACCTTCTCTCTTACAATTTGTGTGTCTATTAGTATTTTTCTCTTTTCCGATTGCTCTTACCAGGACTTTCAGTCATATCTGGAATGGTAGTGGTGAAAGTACACCTCCTTGCTTTGATTCACCTCTCAAGGGGACTTCTTCTAACTTTTCCCATTCAGTATTATGTTGGCTGTGGTTTTGTCATATGGCTTTTATGACTTTGAGTTATGTTCCTTTTATGCTTTCAGGGTTTTTATTAAAAAAAATGTTGGATTTTATTGAATACTTTCCCCACATATCATGATCACATAGTTTTTTTTTTTTTTAAATCCATTTAAGTAGTGAATCACATTTATTGACTCACATGGTTGAATGAACCTTGTATCTCTGGAATGACTTCACTTGATCATGATGAATCATTTTTTGATGTACTATTTGGTTTTGTTTGCTTGAATTTTGTTGAGGATCTTTGTAGCTATGTTTATAATAGATGCTGGGACATAGTTTTCTTTCTGTCTTTTTTTTTTTTTTGCATCATTTTCTGCTTGGGATCAGGATGATGCTGTATTTGTAGAATAATTGAGGGGAGATTCCCCCTTTTTCATCTTTTGGAACAACTTTAATAAAATTAGCACCAGTTCTTTTTTGTATGTCTGATGGAATTTGGCTATGAATCCCTCTGGTACTGGGCTTTTTGTTGTTGTTGCTGGGATATTTTTATTACTGATTTGATCTCACTATTCCTTACTGATGTGCTCATGTTTCTATTGCTTCCTGGTTATGGATGGGAAGAATCATATTAAAATGACCATACTGCCCAAGTCATTTACAGATACAATTAAATTCCCATCAAAATAGCATCATTTTTCACATAATTAGAAAAAAACAATCCTAACATGCATATGGACCCCCCAAAAAGGTTAAATAGCCAAAGGAATCCTAAGAAAAAGAACAAAACTAGATACATCACATTGCCTGATTTCAAATTATACTAGGATAGTAATCAAAACAGCATGGTACTGGAATGAAGGTAGACACATAGATCCACAGAATATAATAGAAAACCCAGAAATAAAACCATATACATACAACCATCCGATTATTAACAAGTCAAGCAAAAAAATAAAAAAATAAAAAAAAACAAAAAACCACTGGGGAAAGGACACCCATTTCAATAAAAGGTGCTGGGAAAATTGGATAGCCATATGCAGAGAAGGAAAGTGGATCAATATCTGTTGCCATAAGCAAAAATTAGCTCAAGAGGAATCAAACATTTAAATTTAAACCTTGAAACCATAAAAATTCTGAAGAAAACATAGGAAAAAGTCTTTTGGAAACTGACCCAAGCAAAAAATTTATGGTTAAGACCCCAAAAGCAAATTCAACAAAAACAAATATAGAAATAAGGTAGACAAATGGGACTTAAATAAACCAAAAAGTTTGAAAAGTTTCTGCAGAGCAAAAAAAGAAAAAGAGTAAATAGACAATCCACAGAATGGTAGAAAAATAGTATATTAACTTACTATATAAAGGATTAAAAAGAATCCAAATGACTGAGGGAAAAAAGAAACACAAAAAAACCCATTGAAAAGCATTGAAAAGTAGGCAAATGACATGAACAGCCATTTTTCAAAAGGGAATGCTTATACCTGTTGGTGCAATTATACATTAATACAACCTCTATAGAAATCAGTATAATAATTTTTCAAAAAACTAAACATAGAAATACCATTCAATCCTGCAGCCCCACTCTTGAGTATCTGTACACTTTTCCTTATATAAAAAGGATGCCACAATAGTATGTTTATCACAGCACAATTAATAATTGTAAAGATGTGGAGTTAAGCTAAGTGCTGATTGACTTTAATCCTATAATGAAAATGTGGTGTGTGTGTATATATATATATATATAGTATTTATACACATATATACAATCTACAGGAATTGTAGATTTAAAATGAGAGAAGATGGGACGGAGTGAGGGATAAAAAGTTACTTCTTGGTACAACGTACACTATCCAGGTGATGGGTATGTTAAAAGCCTGTAGGTCACCACTCTATAATATATACATGTAACAGAATTTAACTTGTTCTCCCTAAATTTATTAAAATAAAAAGTCCTAATAAAAAAATAAAGATCAGTAAATAAATAATACACATGTACTCAGTTGCTCAGACATTACTCTTCTACGGTGTATTCATAAGTGTTAGTTCAATTTTGACACATGTATTTCTTTTTTTTCTTTTGGCTGGGGCTGGGTTTGAACCCACCACCTCCGGCATATGGGGCTGGAGCCCTACTCCTTTGAGCCACGGGCATCACCTGACACATGTATTTCTTATGTTTTAAATGAGAAACATAAATACTTCAAATATGGTTCTCAGTTTCAACTATATAAATCGTTACTCATTAAACATTCATCAATTTGAAAAATGTTGTGTATTTTACTTAAACCAAATTGTTTCTGCCTAAGACACCAAAAAAAATCAAAAGAGGTCTCATGTAACATATTATGAAATTGTTTTGCTTCTTAGCAAGGAATTAGATACAGTCAGTTGTAAAAAACAGATGCATACTTACATGCATGTCATTCAAATGTGAGGTATAAAGAATTAAAAGATAAGCATAAAATATTAATAAAACTTTAATGTGGAAGTCTTAGATGTGACAGAAAATGGGAGATTCTGAGGAAAAAGAGTTAAAAATGTGTATTTTGATCTTTTTTTTTGTTTGTTTGTAGAGACAGAGTCTCACTTTATGGCCCTCGGTAGAGTGCTGTGGCGTCACACAGCTCACAGCAACCTCCAACTCCTGGGCTTAAGCGATTCTCTTGCCTCAGCCTGCCGAGTGGCTGGGACTACAGGCATCCACCACAACGCCCGGCTATTTTTTGGTTGCAGTTTGGCCGGGGCCGGGTTTGAACCTGTCACCCTCGGTATATGGGGCCGGTGCCTTACCGACTGAGCCACAGGCGCCGCCTGTATATTTTGATCTTAATGACTTTTGGGGAAAAATGATAATATTTATCAAATTCTCATATAAAACAATTATTTGCAAAGCATTGTACAAATATTTACATTGTCTTCATAACAAAAATAAATTGGAAAAGATAGTTTGGGAGTATGGACAGCACAGTTCTCATCTGTGCATAGGTACATGGATACATAAGATAAATTACAGTAAATTTGAGTATATATCTGTGTATGTATATCCAAACATAAATATATAAATATGATGCATATCTATTACTATATTTATGTGTATATATACATATTACAAAATGCCACCTAAATGGTAAGTAATAATTTAAAGAAGAATCTTAAATTCTTTTGGAACACATTGAAAGTCATTGATTATATTTAGCGGAGGGTAACATGACAAATTTTTTGATTCAGAAAGAATACCTCTTCTAGTGTGGAAAAATTTGAATAAAGGAAAGCAGTAAGAGAGATTGGGACCAATGAACAATCTGTTTTGGGAGTTACTAAGTTCTTTAAGCAATTAGGGCTTACTGGTCAAGGTAGAAACAAGGGAAAGAGGATGATGGATCCCAAGATTTTGATCCCAGGTTCATAGATGATGCTACTTTAATATGTGTTAAGAAACAGAGATAATGAAAATATGTAGGGAGAAAGACCATGATTCAATTTGAAAACATGGAGTTTGTGATCCCTCTTCTACCTCCAAGGGGGAAGATTCAGATGACAGCAGTAAAGTTTACTGTGAGCTCATCAAAGCAATCTGGAGTTTGGATGTTGATATGAGAATAATCTTCATTTTGTTTGCTAAATGTATATGTCTTTCGCTGTGTTCGAATGGCCCTTTTTCTAAGGATGTTGGATTAGGGCCCAACCTATTGTCTTCATCTCAACTTGATCACTGAAAGAGAAAGAGGATCTGTATCTAAACATAAAGAGAATATGCTTAAAGATGAACCATCCCAAACCCACAGTATAACTGGTGGGTTTCACACGAGAACTGAACGTAATTCTTCCATCCTGAGAAGTGGAAAGAGTGAAATAACAGGAGCAGGTGAGGCAATTAATAGTTGGTATTGCAATATATTAAGGGAATTTACACCTGGTGTTTTTACATATTCTACAAAGCAAATTTATTGCCAAAAGAGAAAGGGAACTGAGTTGCGAAGTCTGAAGAACTTTAGATCTAATGGAGCAGTTTTGAGTTATCTCCAATAACAAACAGGAGAAAAACTGTAATTGGTAGAAGGACAGAGGGGACTTGAGAGGCAATATTTAGGTCTTGTGGGATCTATCAAGAGTTTGCATGATTATTCAATAATTCACCTTTCTTCAGCCCACACAAAGCAGAAGAGGTCAGAGGGCTGAGCTAAGATTTGCTTTTTTAGTTGAGATAGATGAGGGGGGCTCACATCTCCGTGAGAGCACTAAGGACTGGGGAGCCAGAGGGCAAGCTGAGCGGACTGAGGAGGAAGTGAGCTCATAACCCGAAGGAAATGGAAGTTCTGGCACAGAGCACAGAAGGTCGAAGAGTAATCGCTGTGTGAATGGCAGAGTTTATGAATATAAAATACTTTATTAATTATATTCTAGTGTTATCTATCTTTCTAATTCTTGAATCTTGGTTTTTCCCCTTGATATTCCTAACATTTCAAAATCTGAGCAAAAAAAAGGCCTCATAAGTTTACTCTTTATATTGACAAATTATAAAACCAAATCAGTTGAAAACTAAAGAATAATCCAAGACACTTCTATCCTGGGAAATTTTTTTTTAGACTAATTGTCAGTACACAAGGAAATAATGAAACGACTATTTTCCAGGTAACATTTTGGGATAATCATTTATCCAAGCTTGTAGTTTAGGATAACAGCATAGGGTTTACATATTGATGCTAAGTCACTCATCTGTTTTACTTTCCCGGGGAAATATTCAAGTTATTACATGCTTTTTTTCCCATATCAGACACTTGAAAAATTGACAGTGACTATTGAAGAATGAACCTAATTGAGATCAGAAATATAATGCCTTCTAAATTACTTGCACTTCAATTAAAATTCAATATTCAAACGAATGTATATAAAAGTGTTTATAATTTTAACCACTCATGGTTGAGTTAGTGTCTACATCTGATTATGATGTTTATAAATAACTTTTACAACTTCAAAATATATGATGTATACATGAAATGTTTACTATCTGTTAGATATGTGTGTAAGGGTACACATGTACAGCAGTTTATGAAACAATTACAAGAGTTCATATCATCCAGAAGATGGTGCTGTCTACATTTCTACTACATTTTGGAACTGCAGAGAAACAATTTATTTCCAATTCAGCCATTGATGGGTTATAAATTATTGAGCATACCTTCGCAATAGGAACAGTTAATGTAGCTTTGCTCTTGAGGATTTCACATTTACAAATAATTTGCATAGCATTTCCACAGGAGATATTAGAAAATGTACTACTTCCCGAGCAATCTCGCCTTAATGGAACCTGAGCAGTTGCAGCATTCCCAGTTATCTTATGCCAGGAGTACACTCAAATGTGAAAATACATATTAGATAAAAGACCTATTTAATTTTCTGGTTGCTTATATGGCTATTAAAATGCAACATGCAGACCATTAAAGTGGTGATGATCCTTATTTAATGGAATGTGAATTTATTCTTCCAAATAGTGAAGAGTTTTATGTGACATATTAATTATGTGCTTTCCTGGCACAGAAGATTTCATCAAGTTAACACAGATAAACTGGATATATTGTAATATACAGGGTGCCCCAAAAGTGACCCCTAAAGTCACCATACACAGGGAAAATGAGAAATTGTAGTTATATACATCATTATTCATAATATATTCATGACAAAGTTTTGCAAAGAGGTGGCTGACATGTAGAGAATATTTTGTACTTATTTTATAAAATTCTGTAATGAATATTTTGTAAACAAAGGTACTCACAGCTACAATTTCCCATTGTCTCTATGGTGACTAGCGGCAAATGTAGGGACACCCAAAGTTTAGTTAACAGATCACACACACTCTTATAACTACTCAGAGTGCTTTGGGAATGAGGCAGGAAGGCCCACCTTCACCATGTGCCTTTTCCCAAAACTGTCCCTTGTAATCCTTGCTCCTTCTGTTCTGAAAGCCATGCCCTGAAAAGCAAACAAAATACTGGAAACTTGAGCACAGCTTTTCAAAAAAACAGTAGCAAATCAACATAAAAAAATAGGTAAAAGCAACCCAAAACTACATAAATATTTCTACCATGAATAAAATTTTAACTATGTTTTTATATTGAATTAATGTTACGGTATAGAGACAAAATTAAGAATGTATTTTTATTGAGAAAGAAGTTTAGAGGTTTGAGTGAGCTGCACCCTTTTTAAACATAAGAGAATTTATGTAGAAAGTGTTCAAAGTAGATGAAAGAAAAAATCATTAGTTAGAGGCACCTACTATAATATCAGAAAGAAGAAAGTATGGAAGAGTTAAAATCAGGTGCAAAAATGTGGAGATGGAAAATTATTAATTAATTAGATTGCCCCTTATTTGGTACATGATTTTTTAATCTGCACTGTATTTCTTATATAAAATGTAAAACAGATCCCTGGGAAAATCAAGAGAAGACTTCAAAGTTCGGTCAGTAAACTGTCTTGATCAGAATCATTTGGAGTTGTTTTGTTTTGTTACAGTTGTTGTTTAAATTCAAAGAGCATTTCTGGGCTTCCCCGTACAGCTGCTGAATGACCATTTGTGTTGGACTTTGGAAGTTGGATGTTTGACAAGCTTCTCAAGTAACTTGGACGTATAGTAAAGTTTGTGAACCCCTGCGAAATCTTAAGCTAGAGAGGAGTCAGTAGAGAGGTAAGAGAATGGAAATACTAGGCTTCACTAAACACAGGCCATGTAATGAAGTAAACAAGCAACATTATTAAATAAAATAAGAGAGGAAGTACACGGAATATTTATGGATATGGTCCCTTTAAAATTTAGCTAATCTAAGCTTTTAGTGAGAGATGTCTTCTTACCAAATGACTTCCTGATTTTTTTCTTAAGCCACAATAAACTTAATTCAACAATTAGTTATCTCATTTCATTTTCTTAGATCCCTTTACCAAAAGTAGTTCTAAGATTTAAGTTGCCTAGAGCAAAAATCTAAGGAGCATAGTAGCAGCTGGTGTTCCTGATGACTATAATTTAGGTAAATAATTTGCTTCTGGAAATATAATTGGGTTTCTTTGTTTTCTTTGATAAGGTCTTTGTTGAACTAATTTGTAGTTGCTATGCCTTTTCTAGAATTTATAACTTAAAAGTTGTTGGAGGTATACATGCATATTACTTTTGAATGTCAGCATATAAAAACAGATTGCTCTTTTGAGCATGATGATATTCTCTTTCTAATAGTTAAAATTATTTACAAAAGGATGTTATTGGGAAACAAGCTCTTGATCCTGTCAACTCTTCCTTGTGCAATATGTCCTTTTCTTTATTATGCCTATGTTTTTTATATTACCCAGTGCTCCCAGACTTTTAAACAAAAAACAATATTTTTAGGAATTACTGTCAAACATGAGAATGGTGTGGGTAGTAGTTGCATTAATTCAGTCCCTACTGAACTAATTAGTAATGCAATCCCTTGCCAAATAATAATCTCCTTCTTTAACAGAGGAGCCAGCATAAAAAAGAACAAAATGTTTTACGTGCTATTTCTTTGAACCTCCAACCCCTAACTCTTCTGGGAATTTAAACCTGTATCTCTGCCCAACACCAGGAATCATATATTGGGGGAAGCGTCCTTTGTTCTTGATACCACAGGAGATGACTCAAGAAATTGTCCAGGCAGGAGTCCCAAGACTGTTTTTGCTCGTGAAGGGATCTGGACCATCAGCTGTAGTCAAACAACAATAGCCTAAACCTGAAAACCCTCCCTTTAAAAGCTCTATATTTCTGCTTGTACAGTGGATGATGCCCACAAATCAATACTCTCCCTTCCCTTTTCAGAACAGTTGTACTAGTTCTTCTGAGGTAGCCTTGAGGACAAATGTTAAACTTTTAAACTTTAGGTAACACTTCTTTGGATAGTTATGCATAGAAATAGGGTACTGATATGATCCTAGCTACTGGATTTAACCCTGAGGCAAGTGACACACGTACAAAATGTAATTATTTTTTCTTTTCTTTTTTTTTGGCCAGGGCTGGGTTTGAACCTGCCACATCCGGCATATGGGGCTGGCGCCCTACTCCTTTGAACACAGGCGCCGCCAAGATGTAATTCTTGAAATTCATAAAATGGAATTCCATTCTCATGGTGGTATGAGGGCTAGTCAATATGAGAGATCAAATTCAAATTTGGCTGTATTCTTAAATATTATTTACAAGCTTCAAGGGACTCTTTCAAAAGCATGTTATTATTTAATGCTCTGCGCCCATATTTATGTATAGGTTTTAATCAGCATTTCAAGAATGTTTCAAAATGTAACCAGAAGAAACATGTGATTCATGACTAACCTCTGATATTTTCACATAAGAGTTGATTTCCTGCATATATTGTATACCTAGTGTGGTCTTCTATAACAAAGTATTGTATACTTTAAAATAAATAAAAGACTGGAAATGGAATGTCCCTAACAAGGTAATCAGTTACCCTGATTTGACTAATACACATTCTATGACTGCATGACAACATCACACAGGTCCTATAAAAATATACAAGTATTACATCCCTATAACAATTAAAAACTTTTTAATGTAGCATAAATGGAATGTCCAATAAACAACAGAAATTTATCTCTTGCAATTCTATAGATTGGAGGCTGAGATCAGAGTGCCCACATGGTCTGATTCTGGTGAGAGCTTTATGCAGATTACAGATAGACAAGACAGTTTCTCCCTGTAACTCACATGGTGGAAAGAGCATCCCAGCTCCCTCACCGGTTTTTATAGGTTACCCATACGGTTCAGGAGGACTCCACTCACATGACCTACTTATCTTCCCAAGGCCCCTGCCAAATACAATCACACTGGACACTAGATTGCAACATATGAATTTGGGGGAACAATATATTTAGTCCATAACTCTTGACATCTAATCCCCTCCTGTAACATGTTTCACTCTTTATTTATGCTTTCTCTATTTTTTTTGTGATATGCCCATATTAAAAGTTTATTTTTCCATTATTTTATAAGTACTGAGACCCGTAACAGATTAAAATGAAATGTTTGAAAAATATATTGGTAGTGATAAACAAACTAGGCCTCTTGGAACTATCTATTAGTGACGTGTGTGTGTGTGTGTGTGTGTGTGTGTAAACGGGCATCTTCTGTAGTACAGAACCATAAAGCGTCTTTTGAACAGCATTGTCTTGTGTTTTTATTTGTTTATGCTTCTAGGTAAGACTGCATTTAAAAAGATGGTTTCAAGGCTATAAAAAAAATGGAAAACTCTTTCTCTAAGATATTAATACAAATGGAACATCACAAGTGCATTCAAGTGTTTCGTATTCTGCATTGTAAAAAAGTTATTTCTGAACACTGACCCGGTTTTCTATTTTATTTTAAGCCTTATCTTTTCTTTTCAATTATTCATAGTCTCCTAAGGACCACTTTCAGTATAAAGTAGTATCTATAGGAGGCAAAAACAGCAAGAAATGTATTTCTGAATGGATTGCACGAAAAGATCTATTTATAATTTCAATGTGTGTGGTCAACATTGAAGAAGATACGAGCCTCTGCTCAATAACTCTTCATCCCCAAGTGTTCTGAGGATGGCCTCTTTTAACCTCCTTTTTTTCTCTCTGGGAAGTTTGTGGGGTTTTATTTTATTTTATGTCCAATCTACTTTTCTGTTCTAAAATTCAGGGTGAGTTAAATGGGTTTGTCTTCAAGTATTTTTCTTTGTACTTGTATTTAGCAATATTCTGAAGTGATTAAACTATGGATAGCCCACATTTTAATTTTTGATCATCTATTTAGCTACCCTGCTTTCTTTCTATTTCTAAAAATATTTTATAAATTTGTTCCTCTCTATTCTGCTTTCCTTAAAATAAAAATTATGCTTTTACTTATATTTTTCAATGTTTATGTTTTCAAAGCTTTAAGCTCTACTTGTATTTATAAATTATTTCAAACAAAAAGAAATATGGAAAATGGCATCATAGAAACTCATGTACACAACAGACTTTTATTTAGTCATATACCAGACTGATTTTACCTTCAGAAATATCCATGTCGTTAAAGCAAAATTGTCCCATCAAAGTATTGAAATATTATAAAAATGAATTTAAATATATACATTTTGATTGTGTGTTATTGTTTTTAATTTTAAAAATGTGTATAATTATTAAGGGTACATAGTAGAGGTATATATATTTATGGAGTATATGAAGTATTTTGAAATGGGAAACTATCGTATAAAGCAGTCGAGATAATTGGGGTATCCATGACCTCAAGCACTTGTCATTTCTTTGTGTTAGGAACATTCCAATTTCTTTGTTTTAGCTACTTCAAATATACAATGAATTTATGGTTGACTTAAATATCTCTTCTAATAAGGAAATTTGAATTTTTTTTTAAGAAAAGTTGCCGAGAAGAAACGACAGGGAGTGTCCTCCACTCAGTCTCCTTACTATACGTTTCTTTACACAAAATACAGCCTGTAACCAAGTATGTAGCCAACATGAAAATATCGGATGTTTTCCTGTCTGCTTGTTTATATTTATGAAGCAGTTCTAAATAATATAAAATGAATATGTCTAGAACTAATAATAGTCTCGCGCTTTCTGTAGTTTAAACACCTTTTGAATGGAAGAAGCCTCTGCTTCTCAATGAGATTCATATGCCATGTCCGTGATTTAAATAAGGTGACTGCAGCAATTGCATCATTTCTGAGGCTGGTCTTGGTTCTAATTAATCAACAGAACAGTTTAGAGGACAATACAAATGGAAGGAAATCAGGGACTGTTAACCTGTTTAGCAGGATGTGTTGCTGTGTGTGCGTGTTACAGATTTCAGGAAAGGTTGTCAGGAAAACTAAGTTATAAGCCACTGAGGTGTTTTTGAAGCATATAATGTAATAGTGGTCAGGTCAGGACTGACATGCTCCCTGAAATATTTCCTTTTATTCTGAGCAAGCAAAGCCTTCAAATGGAAGTAAAAAGCTTATGTGGCTTCCTGTAGACATCCTGATTCATCTCTTGATATACTCAGCAACTAAGAGAGTGTAAGAAAAAAGTGGTAAGTTTTCCATGGAGCAAGATCTTTGGGAAATGAAAATTAAAATAAGAATGTTTATAGATAAGACACACAATTCTCTATTTATAAAGATTATTTTTCAGATATATAGTGTAACCTTCTAGAACACTGGAGTTCCAGTTCCAGCTAGAATTCAGCACCGGCATGCAGATACCGAGCTATGTATTCAGATGCAAGCCCTTTAATCCATGTTTCCTCATTTACAAAATAACATTCTTCAATAATTTGTTATAGAAATTTAGTAGGTTTTAAGAGTGGAGAATTTGGAAATGATTGGCCCTTACAAAGTATTCAGTGAAGCTCGTCTATTATTTTTATTCAATAAAAAAGGGGAGTATAAGTAGGCTCCTGTGGAAATTAAGCTGGACATTTTTGCCAAAGGGAAGTATTTCCACATGTCTTTGTTTTGTTTCATATTGTTTTCTTGCTTCACTGGAGTAATGGCTCCTCCAGATTTCTTATTTTTATCTGTACCTGCACCATTTTTTTCTCTGTAGAGAAAATTTGCTTTCTTTTCTGTACTCAATTCCTTCTGTCCCAGAACGTCATCTTTCTATGATGTAGGGTAGACTAAATTTTTGTAGACAAGGTTTTCACATATTGGGGTGGCAAGTATAACATGGTGAGCTCTTATAAAACATAAATTTTGTCCTACATTTCAAGAGATGTTGATTAAATACATCTGAGTGGGATTATAGCAACATACACTCCTATATGCACTTTAGGCACCAGATATAAAAATCTCTACATTTTAGTTCAAATTATTTAAAAAGAAAATCTACTGATTGATCAAGGCTATGGAACAATTCCTTTTCATCAGTTTACCACGTGATTTTTAAAAGTTATGATCACATTAGAGGTGGTTGTACTAGAATATTAGTACAGAACTAGAATATTAGATGGTTGTACCAGAATATTAAGGTTTTGGGGGGGGGAGTTGGAGTTTTTTTGTTGCTGTTAGTGTGTTTGTTAGTTTTGAGACAGAGTTTCACACTATCGCTCTGGGAAGAAAGCGGTGGCGTCATCATGGTTCACAGTAACCTCAAACTCTTGGGTTCAAGTGATCCTCTTGCTTCAGCATCCTTAGTAGCTGGGACAGCAGGCTCATGCTAGGCTGGCTTTTTCTTTTTTTAGTAGATTCGGAGTCTGACTCTTGCCCAGGCTGGTCTCACACTCCTGAGCTCAAGCAATTCACTTGCCTCAGCCTCCTAGAGTGCTAGGATTATAGGCATGAACTACCCCATCTGGTCTACAGCATCAGGTTTGAAACAAGAATGGCTACCCTATTCCAACATTTGGCCTGCCTTGTGTTGTAACAATATAACATCCATGATAAATTAATCAAAATAAAACATCAAATGCAAAGACATTTATTTTAAAAAAATGGATAGGGGCGGCGCCTGTGGCTCAGTGAGTAGGGCGCCGGTCCCATATACCGAGGGTGGCGGGTTCAAACCCGGCCCCGGCCAAACTGCAACAAAAAAATGGCCGGGCGTTGTGGCGGGCGCCTGTAGTCCCAGCTACTCGGGAGGCTGAGGCAGGAGAATCGCTTGGGCCCAGGAGTTGGAGGTTGCTGTGAGCTGTGTGAGGCCACGGCACTCTACCGAGGGCCATAAAGTGAGACTCTGTCTCTACAAAAAAAAATTTAAAAAAAAAAAAAAAAAAAAAAAAAAAAAAAAAATGGATAAACAGAAATAAAAGCTATATAAATATAGCTTTTTTTTTTTTTTTCTACAAAAATGCTCCCTTCATAGCCATGACCTGCTGTCCTGCTATGGTCTTGTGAAGTGTAGGCTCAGTGTATTCACACCATTAGGAACTTAAACAAGAAAATATATGAAAAATCCACATAATTAAAGTAAAATTCCCACTTGTACCCTATGATAAAAGGTAAGGAACGGGACTTCTTACTGGAATGTTTTCCTTTCTCCTACTTTTCTTGCGCCATGTATATTTTCAAACACAAGGGAAGTTCCCCATTTCTTCCTCCCTCAGTAGCCAGCATCAAAGCTCCTGCCCCATCTATGGTTCTTGTTCAATGCTTTTATGTCCTATATCAAAATCCTACCTTTTCTCTCCTGAACACAGTTAAAATATCCTTATGAAGCTCTTGCTGCCCACAAGATTGTTATCTAGCTTTCTAGTGAGTAAGACCATTACAGTGCATTATACCTTTCTGGGAAATACTTGAATGATCTGGAGTTGAGACCAAGGAGCCTCTGGATATTGGCCATCTGTCAGGGCTTTCTCTACAAGAAAGACTAGATTGATAAACTGTCACTAGTGGTTCTAAGCTTAGAACTGAGAGGCTGTGACCACCCCATTGTCAGGAAGAACAGACACATGTGGAAGCAAGAAAAGAAAAGAGCAATATGCTATGTTTAGAATATTCTTTTTATTTTTTGGACTAAAACAGATATGCCTTCTATATTTAAATACTGTATTTTGATAATAAACAAAGTAAAAACCATCCTCTCAGTGTATAATAGGGCAAGAAAATGTATAACTAGACATTGGCATTGTCAATAATTACCACTTCCGAAAAGATAAACTGAGAAAACGATATATCTTCTTTTCTAAAAAAATTCCCTATTTATCCCAAAGAATCTGCTTGTAAGGAAAAATGTTTGATTTTTCAATTTGTCCTAAAACTTATGAGTTAAAGGAATAAAGGAAGAGAGGCAGAAATGGGAGGAGAGAGGAGGAGAGAGATGATAGAGGAAGCGAAGGAAGGAAAGAAGGAGGGAGGGAGAGAAGGGAAAGAGGTGGGGAGGAGGAGGAAGAAAAATGAAAAGATTTTTCTTTCAAAACCACCCTCAGGGCGGCCCCTGTGGCTCAGTGAGTAGGGCGCCAGCCCCGTATATCAAGGGTGGCAGGTTCAAACCTAGCCCCAGCCAAACTGCAACAACAACAACAAAAAATAGCCAGGCATTGTGGCCTGCCCCTGTAGTCCCACCTACTCGGGAGACTGAGGCAAGAGAATCGCCTAAGCCCAGGAGCTGGAGGTTGCTGTGAGCTGTGACACCACAGCACTCTACCAAGGGTGATAAAGTGAGACTCTGTCTCTACAAAACAAACAAACAAAAACAAAAAAAACCCACCCTCATAGAGCACAAGAAACAGTGAAAGGAAAACAAAACAAAACAAAACAAAAGTTGTTTAAGATTAGTTGAAATAAAGAGTTTTAGTAAAGAATATTTGTTACCCCGTCTCTCTTAGTGCCCTAAAATCCATCTCATTACCCTTTTGATAATGAAGAGTAAGCCTGTTCAAGAAACAGTCAGCTGTCCAGGAAACTTACTGAAATCAATCAGCAAAGAAGATGAGACAGAAAAATAAAATGTCTAGCCAGATCAACAAGAAGAAAACTCAAATATCCCATCTTCCGTTTGAAAAATAAAACGGACACTATTAGTCACCATTTTTATCCCCTCATTTATTTGTCAATAATCCCTAACTAATCTACAAAATATCGTTTTCTTAAACGAGTCAAATTGGGCACTTGGAAAATAAAATGGAGATAAATAACTCTAAGATTGTCCAATTACAAAATTAAAGCAGCAAATCCATTTACTCTTCTCAGAAAGAGGCACTGTTTTATAATATGATGACTCAGAAAAGTTCCAGAAGACCCTGCTTTTAATGTCCACTAACTGGAAATCTCTTCCACAATTGTTGTCTTCTTTCCCTAGGATTTCATTAAATCAATTCTTATAACACATTCAGAATAGGTTTTCATTGTTTTTGCTGTTGTTGCTTCTAATTATTTTATAACTTTCTCTGCAAGGGTGGCAGCTCACCAGTGAGCCCATATAATGCATTGTGTCACACACACACACAATGACACATACACACGCATGAGCGCGCGCGCGCGCACACACACACACACACCTCCTTGACCATCACTACTCCTCTTAGCTACGACTTTCTTACTCTGCTTCCCTTTAAAGCAAAAATGCCACAAAAGAGAAAACTTACCCAATGTAAGTTATTTTTCACTCCTACCAGTCTCTGCTTTTAATTGCCAAATGATTAAAACTTTAATTATAACATTTATTAATGACTTAAACTTAGCAAATATAAAAGCCAGTTGGCAATATTTATCTCTGTCATTCTACATGAGCTTGTTAGTATTGACCACATTTGTCTTAGGACACTTATTTTTCCTGGGTGTTAAAACAGCACTCTCTTTTGTTTCTCAGACAGTTTTGGGTGCACCTACTCAAACATCTTGATCTATTTCATTTTCCCAATTTCTTGATTTTTCAGTGCACTAGGAATAACACCATATAACTCCTGTGTCAGATTCTACTCACTCCTAATTTATCTTCTTTATGGCTTTAAATATGATTGTATTAATTTCCTGGGAGCACACAAAATGGGTAGTGTAACACACTAGTTCTAAAACCCAAAAGTGTGAAATGCCTGGTTTGGGAAGTCTGCACTCCATCTGCAGACTCTACAGGAGAATCCATTTCTTGCTGCTTCTAGATTTTACAGCCAGCTCCATTCCTCGACTCATGTTGTCCTAGCTGCATAACTCTAAACCCCAACTCTGTGGTCAAGTCTCTTCTTTGTGTATCTGTTCTCTTATCTGTGTTTTATAAAAATGACTGTCACTTTCATAATTGTATTAGTCAATTCAAGTTGTTACAGCAAAATGCCATAAACTGAGTAGATTATTAACATCAAAAATATATTTTTTCCCAATTCAGGAGCCTAGAAACTCCAAGATCAGAGCACCAGCATAGTCAGGCTTTGGCGAGAGCCCCCTCCAGATTGAAGACCACCAGCTTCTCACTGTGTCTTCACATGATGGAAGAGGCAAACTGGAACCCTTTAGCTTTTTTCATAAGGGCACTAATCTCACTCAAGAGATCTCTGCCATATGGCCTATTCATCCCCCATAGGCCCACCTCTTAATACCTTCACCTTCAGGGTTAGGCTTTAACATATGGTTGGAGGAGGACACAAGTATTCAGACAACAGCAATAATCTACAATTATTGTCTGTTTCCCTGATGGTCCTTAACTTAATGACATACACAAAAACCCTTTTTCCAAATAAGGCAACATTTGAGGTTTCCAGAGATTTCATGTGGGTATCTTTCTGGGAGATATTTTTTTGGCCCACCACAGCGATTTATCCACCACTGATTCTGACATGTAATTCTCCAACATACATATTCCCCATGGCATTCAGATTCCATTTTCAGATACTTGGCTGACATTTCCCTTTGTGAAATTCATAGACATCTCAAGAAAAAATAAAAACCATTTCCCAGTTTTATCAATCAGTATTCAACCAAGAAAGAGGAAATAAAAAGATGTACTCCAAGGAATTTTCTTATACAATTTTAGGGGTTGCCTAGATAATTTCCAAATCTGGGGGGAAGAACGGGTTGAAATTCCAAGGCATGAACTGAAGTTGCTGTCTACAGGTAGAATTTCACCAAAATCAGGGAAATCTCAGCTCTGCTTGTTAAGGCCCTTCAATTGATTGAATCAGATGTACCCTGATCATATCAGATAGTCTTATTTCCTTACAGCCCACTGATTATGAGCTTAAATCACATCTCCTTTTATTACAACATCTATTTATTGTTTAATTGAACAACTGGCCACCATCGCCTAGTTCAGTGAACTCTTCAAAGGAACTGCTTTGTCACTTCTCAACGTCCATAATTAAGGCTACCTAGTCCCAGTGTTTTTGACTCTATTTTTTTCTGTTTCTCAAGTTAAAAAAAAAAGAATGAAAGAAAGAAAAGAAAAGAAATAGCGTTTTTCTTGACAGTTGTCCTTCTCTGACATCCCATATCCAAATAATCAGCAAATGCAAGAGATATTAAGAAATGTTTAATTTCAATATCTCTCTAGTTAAGAATGTCACAATCACTCTCCTGAATTATTTCTCTGCCTTTTAAAATCATCTATAAACTACCACAGATTAAACTATACTCACTAACTATTGCGATTTCTTGTAGTGATTTTTCTTTTTTGTGGTTGAGAAACCTCTAAGAGGGTCCTGTTTCACAAAAAAAAAAAAGAAAAGAAAAGAAAAGAGCTCTGGCCTAAAGTCTTGTTGATATTCCCATTACCAAACCAGTTAAATCTAAAACATATCTATACAAAAAATTTGTATCCCTCAGTATTAATCTCTTAATATTTAGAATTTTTTTCCTATAAATTATTTTCGTGACATTTAACATACAGACTTGTTTATTCTATATCTCCTATGTCTAGAATTTCATGATATGAGCCCAGTCTTAGTATGATTTTCATTCCACTCACATCTCCAATTTCTTAGAAGGGTGTTTAAATATTTTTTAAATAAATAAAATAATTGAACAGCATGCAAAATCTTATTAAATGATATATCCTTGTGAGATATACCTTTATACCAAATTTAGCCTCATCTACTTTGACAGTAAAACAATTACAGTAAAAGTGTTCTATTCTCTGTAACACTGTAAGTTTATCACTGAGGTTTAATAGCTGAAATTCTCTTTCTTTTAGAAAATTCAATAGCATAAGTATTTGAACAGTGTTTAATATAAATACTAAATTCTATTTCTTCTTGTCTGTTTTATAGATATAATTTATAGTCATAAAATTTTACATGTATTCTTTCCTTAAATTGAAAATGTTAAGAAGCACTTTTTTAAATTTTTGACCTGCATGTCAAAATAACCCCCACCATGACATATTAATTTAAATAGTCCATTGAATTGGTCAGACTTTTTATGTCCATAGAGACTTGAGGCATCATTGACTTTTTAATACTGGATTATGCATTATGCTTTGCACCCTAGACATTTTTAAGCAAGAAATTAAAAAGCAGTCAATAAGTAATTCCTATAACATTTCATATTTGTTTGTAAGTAAAAGATGCAGTGCTATGAGTTATTCTTTAAAAATAAATTGACAAATGGTACCAAAGTGTCATTCATCCACTTGTGAAATAGTTATTGATAGTCTATATAAAATTCTGTTTACAGAAAGCCTTTTCACACCTCCACATGGGTTGAGACAGGCAAAATAAATGTAGGACTAGGATGACTATTGGCTAATGTGTTCTGGGTAAAAACAGGAGAAATGAGAGATAAACTGTGCAAGGTACACTGTTACTTTACGTTCTGTGATCAAGAAAGATTTCTCAGATACAGTGATATATGAGCAGGGACCTTGAGGAACAGAACTATGGACCCATCGCATATTTGGGATTAGGCACAGCAGGAAGGTTGAGAAGGTTCAAGAACAGTAGCACAAAATACAGTTAGAAAGGTTCCCAGAGGCGATCTCAATTATGTAGAACCTTGAAACTATGTTAATGACTTCTTTTAGATTTTATTAATAGAATGTGATCAAAAGCCATTGGATGGTTGTGAGAGATGAATGACATAACGCCTCTTACATTTTGAAGAGATAGTTGCTGGGAGATAGGTGGTAACAGCAAACATGGAAGCAGGGAAACCTGCAAGCTTAACAGGAGAGAGCAGGCTGAAAGGGGATCACTTGGATAGGACCAGCATTCGGATATTAATTACATTGTATTATCATTCTGACAGTGCATAACACATATGATATTTTATTTTCTGTCATTTATGATCTTAAAAATATCAATATAGAGCCATGGGCCAAATTATATTAAATCAAAATACACTGCAACATTTATTAACCACCCACACTTACGTACTTCACCAACATTCTTCTATGCATTCATACTAGTAGGTTAATAACTCAAAATAATTGTTACACTATGTGATCAGGAACCATTTGAAATACTACTTTCCATAGCAACAGAACAACAGATTAATTATGATAGACTGTTTGGTATAGAGTGAAATCACACTGTTACTGAATTTGATATTATAAATTCTTTTCATTATGCTTTAAATGAACATATTCAAATGATTAGAATGGCTGGTGGAGTAATTTGATAAATGAGTGAATTTCTCCACTATCACCAAATTTCCTCATTATGCTTAAGTACTTCAGCAGTCTCTTAAGCCGTGTACAATCTTTTGTACTCATAACTTAATTTGTTCTATTAAAAGTTTACTTTGGTATCTAAAAATATTCATAAAGAATGGAAGAAAATGTAACATTATTCACATCCAGTACATGAGATACTTAAAAATATGCAGGTATGTTTACAAGTTGCTTTGAAATATCTGAGTTAAGAGGACATCATTGAGAGTAACTGCAGAAGGGTAGAAATGTTATCTTTATGGCCCGAGAGAATTAAACTCTCTCTTAAAGCCTTTCTAATGGAGAGTGACTCATAACTAGAAAAAATATGTATTGCAACTGAAAAAAAGTACTCTGTAAAAGAGATTTATAATTAGTAGGATCTACCCACCAGTTTTATTCTCATTTAGTTTTTCTTTACACATAAACTAAGGATAAATGTAAGATATTGACAGGCTAGTATTATTGTACTAATGATAACAGTAACAATGTCAGTTATTATAATGCTTACTAGTAATTATGTACTAGATATGATGGTAAGTACTAACACTGACACAAACACTTGTGCTCACATGTATAAAATCATGTTACATTCTCATAGTAGGAATTAAATGAGGCCCTGTATTATTTTTATTTTAAAACAGAGAAAACAGTTCATCTCTGTGATTTGACCAAAACCAGAACTTTAATAAGTGACATCTCTGGATGTGGGTCAACTTAAAATTCTTTTTCTCGGTATTGTTTAAAATGTATTGGTTAAATAAACTTTGGAAAGATGTTTCTGAATATTTTCTTTCTTTTTCTAAGGTCAAGTACTTAGCTGATGACCTATCTCAGGAAGTAAATTAGAAATTTAAAAAGAAAGATAAATCGAAGCGGCGCCTGTGGCTCAGTGAGTAGGGCGCCGGCCCCATATGCCGAGGGTGGTGGGTTCAAACCCAGCCCCGGCCAAACTGCAACAAAAAAATAGCCGGGCGTTGTGGCGGGCGCCTGTAGTCCCAGCTGCTCGGGAGGCTGAGGCAAGAGAATCGCTTAAGCCCAGGAGTTGGAGGTTGCTGTGAGCCGTGTGACGCCACGGCACTCTACCCGAGGGCGGTACAGTGAGACTCTGTCTCTACAAAAAAAAAAAAAAAAGAAAAGAAAGATAAATCATTACATTTTTAAAACCTGCAATGAGAGAACTGGTTCAAAGCGATCTATCTATGAGGGATACAGAGATAAATGTAAAGAAGAGAAATAGTGCTTTTTAAAAACTGGAACATTTCTCTGAAGATTTTTCTCGGATATAACCAAAGATATAACTGCAAATTCAAGTAGTACTTATTTTGACTTTTGTTTATTACCTATTCATCTGAAATGAAGTACCCCAAAACCTGTGGAGGTCTTAACAAGCAAGTCAAAATACTATTAGGCAGAAAGCATAAGCTGTTCCCATTTATTTATTTATTTTCTTTGTTTATTATACCTACCTCATTCTAAAATGAATTTGAGGTAGCAATATATTGTTTAGCTACTAGTATTTTTAAAAATATGAATTATCATTTATCTATCAGAGAGTTTACAACAATAATGAACCAAGAAATGAATGGTTAGGGCCTTCCTCTACACTTACACAGATAAATGGTTGTTTGTAATCCACTTTGAATTAATAAAATGAAATCAGCACTTTTAAAAGGAAAAACAGTTCCATTTTTCTCTTCTTTTAAACATTGTTTATGACATTTTAAATATCGTCTTTATACCTGTTAATAAAATTGAGTCAAAAATCTATTATCAGCAATAGCAGACATCCATAATGATACCATTTTTTATAGTGTGTTACAGTGTAATAGATTTTGAGAAATACAAATTTTTCTGGAAAATTATAAAAAGGTAAATATTTTATTACAATGTATTTAATACAAAATTGCACCCCTAAAGTTTTGTTTTTCTCTACCTAGTATCTTATTTTTTAAAAAAAGTCATTTTGCTTTTGTCACTTTATAAATATAAAATTAACTACTTTTTATCTCATCAAATTGTTTTACTATATTTATTGAAATGATTCAATTATTTTGTACCATGTTAAACTCACATTAATATCTTACTATCTAGTAATTGATTTTAGAATTCAGAAATTCGATTGCATTTGCTCCCCTAGGAATTATCAATCTCTGTAGGAGGGAAGCTTGACCAGTGCAATGAATTTGAGACAGGCTGATATGTCATGATGGCAATTTTCCCACATGCAAAATACTACAAATATCATTTGATCACTGTAATGAAAAGGTAGTACATTTTCGATATCAAAATATAGAATGAGTAAAAAGATACAGAATTAAAAATAAGTGTTATTTATTAAAGGTTTTTCATCTGGCGAATTGTACGTATTGCTCGTACCCGTGAAGTAATAATTATTCTAAAATACATTCACAAAAGCATGGCCTATTTAGACCATTCTTTCAAAGCAGAGGACCAAGAATTTTATTGCATTTTTTTTTCGGGCTAACCATTCTCAACACCAAAAATAAACCTGTCAGACTCCCCTATCATGCATATGCTGATAAAAGTTGAGAAGCAGTTTGTGACCAATGTTAAACTTTTTTTGAATCAATGAGTCAATTTTTTTTTCCAGAAAATATTAGTGAAGCATGCAGGAACTTATAGAATTTTTTGAATAGGAAAGGACCTTCTAAACATATGTATAAATAACTTATATTCCATCTATAACACTTTTGCTTAGTTATAATCCCTTCTCTAGTGAACTGCTATCAGAAGCAGCCTTTTCCCTTCCCCAGGAAGAGTATTTCCTATGTTGAATTATCAGACTACTTAAAGGAATTAAAGGACTTACCAAAGAGCAAAAAAGAAAATTAGTATCAGAATAATTATATGTTAGTTTTAAATAATTCATTTCAATGAAGAGTAATTATGGAAAATTAATTTTTAATACTTTAATTTCAAATACCATATTGACTTAGAAGATATACTAGTTTAGCTTTGGATTAAAAAAGAAAGAACAATTAATTATTTTAATTATTCATCTACGTACACATAGTCTCATATTCTGAATAAGGATTTTAAAAATGATCTTGAAACTTCCTAGGGTATTAGCTGTATTACTAACAAAAACATTTTCCAACTACTTCCATGCATACCTGACATTTAGAATAAATATAGTCTCGTTTTTTTAAAAAAAAGAGTTTACAATCTTGCTAACTAAGTGGTGAACACTTAACTTTTAAGCATCAATCACTTACGCAATGTTGATAATATACTTCCCTACCTTCTTCCTATCACTTGATTTCTAACACCTCTCTAGTTGACACTCTGCCTACTATATTCACGACTTCCTACTAGACCTCTGTGACGTCGACCATCCTGACAGTTGGATACATGCCTAGTCCCTTCCCACATTACTTTTGAATACACAGGCCATGTACACATATAGCTTCTCCTTTTATCTGGTTGCCAGAAGTCTCCTGTCATCATTAACCATGCCCTAGTCAGCATAAGACTCTGACAGCCTTGAGCTGTCTACACCTTCTGCCAGTGGGGACCTAGTTCTGTCAGTATTAGAGACACTGACTGAATTCCAGAAATGAGCAAAAGAAACATTTTAAAAAGCCAACATCAAGAGGACTCTGGAGAGAGGGAGTCAGTAAATGTATACAAATTACTCTCTGTTCATTTTATTTTGAATCTTACCATCGACTCTATTTATGTCTCTATTTTTAAAAAGGAGTTTATCATAGGTGAAAAAATGCTATAATGTGACAAATGTGATTAAAATGGACAATGATGTGTTCTCTTTTGGGTTTAGCTAATGATATTTCCCTGCCTTGCTGGTAAAAAAAAGAGTGGCCCAGGCTCTCAACTACTTGTGAAGTTGTTCACTTCCCTCTCATCCTATAAATAACATCGAGTGTTAGACAGGAAAAGGACTGCACAGAAGGACGACGTAGGATAATATCCCTAGAAAAAGTTGCCTTTTATCTGCCTCACTTTAGGGATGTGTCTTCTTATCTTTGAGCCAGTAATGTGGTAATGATGGAGGTTACCATGTCGGCTTGGGGACAAACCTAAGGAGAGCAGAGGGTTGTTTAGACTCGGGCTTGCCTGTAGGCTGTGATGAAGAGTGTTTCTTATCACAAGTGATCTAGCCCATTTAGGAAGACTAAAAAATATGGTCATTGGAATGCATAACTTATAATTCATAGATTGTGATTGTGCCCTGGCCTGGTATGTAACCTCCTTATCTTATGACAGTAGTAGGTGACAGATTAAAGATTCAATTGGGGGGATAAAAGACAAATTATTTTTATTGCTGAACTGCTTAGCAGGATTTTTGGAAACACAGATAAATCCAGGGCTATTCTGGATGTTGGAAGATATACTGGGAAGCTCAGTGGGGAAACAAACCCGTGCTCCCTCTCACTTGCTTTTAGTTCCCACACTGTGCATTGCCTTCCTAGAAAACCAAGACTAAGTGTGCTAGAATGGGTAAACTTTTTGAGATTTTTATAGTCTTTTGCACAGCAAATTCTACCTGAGTAATATTTCTTTAAAATGCAAAAAAAAAAATTCATTGTGGCAGTTTCATGTATGAGAAAGTTCACATCTCAAATTAGCAAGGAAAGGATAGTGTTTTACATAAGTGGTTCTGGAATACCTAAAGAGTCATATGGAGAAAGTTAAAATTGGAGATGTTCTTCCTCATCTCATACATCAGGATGTATATTTAAAGTAGACAAAGATTAAAATGCAAAAATAAAGCCAGGCAAATGATAGAAGGAAACGTGTGAGTCACTCATGGGTAAGTGAGGACACGTGCTATTATTATGCAAATTCTCAAGTGCTAAAAGAGAAAATGTTGACATATTTGATCATATACAATTTAAATAAATTATGTTAAAAATCACCAAAGCTGAGTTCAAAAACAATGAGAAATATTTGCAAAGCATATTCTAAATATATCATATTTGAGGTTTACAAACCTAGAAAGAAAGCCCAACAGAAAACATGCTGAAGCCATGATCAAATACTGTATAAATAAGCTATAAGTTGTCTATATGAGTGTGTGTGTAAATGTATGGACATTTACACTGAATATGTAATAAATTTATGTTAAATAACATTAAAATACTATAATGGAAATGCAAATGCTTTCATTTTGGGAAAAAATGAATTAACTGAAAGAGAAATTTGAAGTTTTTTTTAACAATACTACTCATATTGAGACATCCCAATCATAAACATTTTGAAAATTACAACTAAAGTTATTAAAAGAATAATTTTAATTCTCCCAACTGTAACGAAACTGGAGAAAGGAATACATTTGAAACAAACTACACATCCATAATGAAAAAGGTTTCAGTGAAAAAAAGCACTGGAGGTATAAGCCCACCTCATTTCACTGCACTTCTTAGATCTGCCTTTTTGCAAGCCGAAGAGACGCCACGGCCCTGTGTAGAGTTAAGTCTGTTGGTGCCATTTTTCCAATAGCATGTGCACATTTTGTGTTTCTGTGTCCTATTTTGACAATTCTTGCAACTTGTCTGACTTTTTAATCATTACACCTATTCTTATGACCTGTAATTGGTGATCTTTGATATTGCTATGTAATGTTTTATTACCACAATTATTTTGGCCATGAACGCTGCCTAGGTAAAAAGGGGAACTTAACTGATGAGCATTGCAGATTGGCCATCCCCAGTCTCTTTCCTCTCCTCAGGCCTCTGTATTCCCTGAGATATTTCGATTTTAATACTGAAAGAAAGCCTATTAATAATCTTATAATGGTCTATAAGTGTGTTTAAGTGATAGAAAGTGTCAAAAGTCTCTCACTTGACATTAACAGCTAGAAAAGGTTAAGCTTAGTGAGGAAGGCATGCCAAACCCACGATAGGTCCAAAGCGAGGCCTCTCCTGCTAAACAGTTAACCAAGTGGTATGTGCAAAGAAAAACATTTTGAAGAAATTGACAGTACTGCTCTGGCAAACACACAAATTATAAGAAAGTGAAACAGTCCTATGGCTGATATGGAAAGAGTTTGAGTAGTCTGAATGGAGTATCAAACCAGCCACGATGCTTCCTTATGCCAAAATCTAATCCTCAGCCAAGTTCTCTCTTCAATTCTATGCAGGCTAAGACAAGTGAGGAAACTGCAAATGGTGGAAGCTAGTGGAAGTTGCTTCATGGGGTTCAAGAACAGACGCTGTCTTCATCACCTACTAGTGTGGCGGTTCTCAACCTGTGTATCACAACTCACAGGAACTGTATTAAAGGGCCACAGCATTAGGAAGGTTGAGAACCACTGTGCAAGGTGAAGCATCAAGAGCTGCTGTAGAAGCTGAGATGGAGCTGAGATCATTGATGAAGGTTGCTACCAATAGGCAACACGTTTTCAATGTAGACAAAAGGCCTTACATTGGCAGAAGATACATCTAGAACTTTCATAGCTAGAGAGGGGAGAAGTCAATGTCTGAGTTCAAAGCTTCAAAGGACAGATTGACTCCCTTGTTAAGGAACTAATACAGCTGGGGACTTGAAATTGAACCTAATACTCCTTTACTATTCCTGTTCTCTACAAATAGAACGACAAAGCCTGAATAAGAGCACACCTGTTTACAGTATGGTTTACCCAATATTTTAAGCCCACTTTTAAGATTTAACTGTCATATAGTGATTTCTCTTATGGATCTGGGAACATTAAATTGAAAACCTCTGGAAAGGATTTACCATTCTAGATAAACTTAAGAACACTTGTGATTCATACACACACACACACACACACACACATATATACACTTATCACATTTTCTTTATCCACTCATGAATTGATTGGCACTTACTTAAATATTGATTCCATGATCTTGGCAGCTGTTAATTTTGCTGTAATAAACATTGAAGTGAAGGTGTCTTTTTGATAAAATGACTTCTTCACCTTTGGGTACGTACCCACCAATGAGATTGCTAGATAAAATGGTAAATCTACATTTATTTCTGTGAGGAATTTCCATACTGTTTTCCCTGGAATTTGTGCTAATTTGCATTATCCAAAACAGTGCATAAGCATTCCTTTTTCTCTACATCCATGCCAGCATCTATAGTACTATCCAGCTGAACATCTTCTGTAGCAAGTTGGATGAAACTAGAGATCATTATCCTAAGTAAAGTACCTCAGGAATGGAAAAGCAAATACCACATGTACTGACTTATAATTGGGAAGTAAACAATGGGCACACACAGGCACAAGGAGAGGAGAGTGGGAGTAAAAACCACCAATCTAGTGCAATGAACACTTTTTGTGGTGGGCACACTAATAGCCCTAACTTATGTATTTATTTATTTTTTTTTTTTTATTTATTTTTTTTGTAGAGACAGAGTCTCACTGTACCACCCTCGGGTAGAGTGCCGTGGCCTCACACAGCTCACAGCAACCTCTAACTCCTGGGCTTATGCGATTCTCTTGCCTCAGCCTCCCGAGCAGCTGGGACTACAGGCGCCCGCCACAACGCCCGGCTATTTTTTGGTTGCAGTTTGGCCGGGGCTGGGTTTGAACCCACCACCCTCGGCATATGGGGCCGGCACCCTACTCACTGAGCCACAGGCGCCGCCCATAACTTATGTATTTATATAAGGTACACATGCAAGGAAAATATTTGTACCACATTAGTATTTTTTTTTTTTTTTTTTGGCCGCGGCTGGGTTTGAACCGGCCACCTCCGGCATATGGGACTGGCGCCCTACTCCTTGAGCCACAGGCGCCGCCCAACATTACTATTTTTTAAAAAACTTGGTATTTATGGGAGGAAATCAAAGTAATAACATGAATAGATGTTTAGAAGAAATGGACTCCAAGCCTTATGGATGACTATGAGGACTTCAGTGGAAGAAGGAACTGCACGTGTGGTAGAAATAGCAAAAGAACGAAAATTAGAAGTGGAGTCTGAAGATGACTGAATTGCTGCAATCTCATCCCAAAACTTCAATGAATGAAGATTGGCGTCTTATGGATGAGCAAAGAAAATGTTTCCTTGACATGTAATCTCCTCCTGGGGAAGATGTTGTATGTTCTTCAAATAACAACAAAGGGATTTAAAAAATATTACACAATTTTCATTGATAAGACAATGTTAGGGTTGGAGAGAATTCACTCCAATTTTTAAAAAATATTCTGTGGGGGAAAATGGTATCAAAGAGCGTTCCATTGTATGGAGAAATCTGTTAAAGCAAGAGTGATATGGCATGCTTTACTTCGCTGCTGTCTTATTTTAAGAAATTGCCACACCCATCCCAAACTCCAGTAACTACCACCCTGAACAGTCAGCAGCCATCAATATCAAGGAAAGACTCCACCAGCAAAATGACCACAACTGGCCCAAGGTTCCATTGATTGTTACCATTTTTTAAACAATAAAATACTTTTAATTACAGTATGTAAGTTTTCTCTTTAGACATGCAACCATTGCACACTTAATAAACTATAGGATAGTGTAAATATGGTAGGACCTCTGTAAGGACCATCCAAGGGACTGCAACGAACTGGTTGACTTACAGAGGTGGTCAACAGAAAGGACCAGGCCTGCTGCACTGATAACGTATATGTGGTACATGTCCAATCTGTGACAATTAGGCCAATTTAAGAGTGGTCAATATAGGGAGGTTGTCAAGTATGGAAGTTCTACTGTATAACTTTACATACACTGGGAAACCTAAAACTTGTGTGACTACCTGTATTGCAATATTTGCTTTACCCACTGTGGTCTGGGACCACATTTGCATTACCTCCAATGTTTACCTGTATCTAAGTATGTACTCTCAAAGTAATTTTGCCAGCATAAACAACTTAAATATGTATTTCTGTTGAACTGAAAAATGCTAGGCAGACATTATATATTTTCTAATTAAAAAATCCTAAGAATATGATCACTCATTTTTTGACTATGTACTCCCTATTAAAGCAATATTCATGCTGAAATACCATTTATATTTGTTAGATGGAAAAATAAGTAGTTTAGGCTTGCACTTTCATTGTAAAAGAGAAAAATATAAATATAATTCTTATCCAAATTATTTTAAGTTAACTGTCACTGGGACTACAATTGTTTAAATTTTCACTTAGGGATACACCCTAAATCCAGACTAAGGCCTCCTAGTTCTCTGGATTCCATATCTTTCTCTGCATTACTTACATTGTTTTCCTTCATTATCTACTTTGTATTTATTTCAAAACTTCTCTTATAATATTTTTCTAGTCTTATATATCTTGTGTGTTTATGTTGAAAAGCTCTTTATTCTTGTCTAATGCTCTCACCATTTGAGTTTGCACACATTGGCTATTCTCCAGTAAAAATGTTTACTAATGGAAAATTCCATCCTTCCCCTAAGAAATTGATATTTATTCAATGATATTTATAGGAGAGAACATGTGAATTATTAGGAAATTTGAGAAATTATTGTAGTACTTTAATAATATGAGTCAACAATTTATTGAGCCTGCATCCTAGGAATATCCTATCTTTGGAACATCCAACTGAAGTACATAGCATAATTCAAGATCCAGAATGAATCAATGTATGACTTAGAACATTCATTTCATTTTTATTTAAACCACAAATGATTTATTCACACCTACATTGTTCTTAACATTTTCATTCTGCTGAAATGACAAATGTGAAAACCTCCTGGGTTTCATATATGTTATATCGGTATATATTTAAATAAATACTACATTAAACAAATCCTCAAACAAAAATCAGGGGCCTATCAAAGATCTGCCTTCTTTCCCTATGTGAAACACAGTCTGTATAATAAAAATATTCCGCAGTGATTCGTATTTCAAGGAAAGTCAATGAGGGTCTCATCTTAGAATTAATGACAAAACACATGATATTAGTTCTGACATCAATTGCTGCCTTTAAGCAATGAATTTCCGCTTAGCCAACCATTACCTCTATTTAATCAAAATAATTACTTCGGCAAATCCCAAATACTAGAACTGGTTGGAAGGAAAACAGACCTGGATTTTTAAGCTTTTATGATAAAGAACCTTAAAGTTATTTTAAAAAGTAAAGGGCATGTGCAACAGTTTACTGTTTTCTATAATAGCGAATTCTGTTTCATTACCCTCTGTAGACCTCTCCCAACACCTCCACGCATTAATTTGAAGCGAATTCCAGTAGAATACAATTTCATTCATAAACATTAATTTATACATATAATATATATTTATATATATAAGGAAAATGTAAGGACTAATAAAATATATCCAAAACACTATTAATTCTATAAAACAAAAGAGTACCTTCTTAATATCACCAAAGCACTCTATCTTTATACTAATAACAGTTTATTCATTGAATTAGCTGGGCATAGATTTACCCTAGTTCTGGATTGTTTTCTGACTACAATTATAGAATTGTTAAATAAATTCCTTTGCATTGTGTTATTTCTAAATTCACTAGTGTATTTAGAGACTCAGTTAGAAATTATGTATTCTTTCTGTTTCTTTCTCAATCTCTGTCTCTTTCTCTCTTACATTATAGGTTGTGTGTGATTTTTAAAACACGCAGTACATAATATTTAGTTGTCTTTTATTTGTGCTGTTAGATCTACTCTCGATCATTATAACTCAGTTCCTGTATCTCATTGGGAATTATAAATATCATAAAATTCTAAATATCTTACAAGTAAAAATAATGTCATAAAAGACATACTGATTTAAAATATTTGTGCAGTTCACTTAATTGCTTGCCTAATCTTATTGATGCTCAAATTGTCCTATTGTTCACCTGTAGAAACTTCTTTAAATTGACTTATGAGTCTTTTATTAATACACCAGTAGTCTTTGATAGCTTTCTTGCTTTCTACTATGACAAAATATTTATATATTGGGGCGGCGCCTGTGGCTCAGTCGGTAAGGCTGGCGCCAGCCCCATATACCGAGGGTGGTGGGTTCAAACCCGGCCCCTGCTGAACTGCAACCAAAAAAAAAAAAAAAATAGCTGGGCGTTGTGGCAGGCGCCTGTAGTTCCAGCTACTCGGGAGGCTGAGGCAAGAGAATCGCTTAAGCCCTGGAGTTGGAGGTTGCTGTGAGCTGTGTGATTCCATGGCACTCTACCGAGGGCCATAAAGTGAGACTCTGTCTCTACAAAAAAAAAAAAAAAATTATATACATACCACCAATCTGAGATATTTTAACATTAAAACTTTTGTCACGGGCGGCCCCTGTGGCTCAAGGAGTAGGGCGCCGGTCCCATATGCCGGAGGTGGTGGGTTCAAACCCAGCCCCGGCCAAATTAAAAAAAAAAAAAAAAAAAAAAACTTTTGTCACTAATAACTTAATCAGCACAGGAGGCATAAATAAGAAATCTCCAGGACCAATTAAAGTAATTAATGTAATTTACATTCACATTAATCTTTAAAATTTTATTATATCCCATGGAATGACCTGGAATTTTCTTTTTCATTTAAATAATTATTCTTAAATTTCAATAGACTTGGGGTTATCAGTGGTTTTTCTTTGCATAGATGAATTGTACAGTGGTGATGTCTTGGTTTTTAGTGAACCTGTCTCTCAAATATCCCTGTTCTCTTCACTTAACATTACGATTGACCAGCCGGCTTGGCTCACACCTGCAATCCTAGCACTCTGGGAGGCTGAGGTGGGTGGATTGCCTGAGCTCAGGAGTTTGAGACCAGCCTGAGCAAGAGAGAGATTCTGTCTCTACTAATAATAGGAAAACTAGCTGAGTGTTGTGGTGCACGTCTGTAATTCCAGCTACTAAGGAGCTGAATCAAGAGGATTGCGCAAGCCCCAAAGTTTGAGCTTGCTGGAGTTATGATTCCATGGCATTCGAACAGGGCAACAGAGGGAGACTCTGTCTCAAACAACAACAAAACAAACAAACAAAAAACACATTGTTTGATGTGTAAAAATAATATATTAGGGTTCTAAAATATTCACACTATACTGAGAAGGAGTAAAGATAGCATCCTTTCAGCTTTATTATAACTTATTAGCATAATCCCCCACCAATGGAGAATGAAATTTATCCCTATCAAATTAGTAACTGTATCTGATGTTTTCAAGAGCCCCTTAAGTAATAGTCACTCTCTCCTATTTCACCTTCATCTTCCTGGTCTCTCTCAGAGATAGTGTTGGCTTTCCACAACTGTGTCATACACCAGAACAGGCTTCCTGAGCCATGCTGTCTACAGGTCTGCTGGCCTCTGTCACTTATATCTTGGGATCTTGTACATCCCCTTAGCATAAGTGGACCAGTAGCATAACTTCCAACATAGTCTCCCTGAGGTTTGAAAATCACAGATCCATACTGATGCCATGTGCTATGGTCACCGCCTGTAGATAAATGTTTTTAAATATGACTAAACCCTTACTTCACTCGTTATCAATTTAAGGACCTAAAAATTTGAATGTAAACATGAACCTCATCTAACAAATGCAAACATTGTAACCTAATCATATTTATCCTGATATTATTCTGAAATAAAAATAATGAATATCATTGAACGTAAAACATAAAACAATATAACATTCAGCAAAGGATTTGAAAGATTATGCATTTGTTATTCAGACAGAAAAAGTTTTTTTGTAAATAAACAAGAAAACCAAAATCCATAAGAGAAAAGTTATAGTTGACTTCACTAAAGTAATTTCACATTCTATAGTCCAATGTTTTCATGTACAACTTTCTAAGATAATAGAAATGTTCTATATCAGAACAGTCCAACATTGTAGCAAATAGCCACATATTGAACACTTGAATTGATAATGTGACTATGATAACAAAGTTAGCAAATAGATACTATATTGGAAAACACTTAAAAAATGTTACCAAAATCCTCATTAAATTGGTAGGAAAATGGACAATGCAGTGTGGTAAATGCAAATTATTTGAATAATATTTTATAATTCACAGAAAGAAAATGAGGTAGAAAATTAATAAATGAAAAGAAGGTCAACCTTTATAAAATTTAAAGAAGTCATATTGAACTAATTATTCATCACTTCTCACTCATTAAAGTAGGGAAATAATACACTTGATCTTAGCCAAAAGGCCGAGAAGCAATAAAGTAGGGAAATAATAAAACAAAATGCATAATATTATACATAATCAACAAGGACTGGAGAGAAAAATGTTTTTTTGTCACTTCTTTTGTACATGGTAATGTTACAACTTCTTAGAAGCCAGTGTGCTATTGTGTTTTAACAAAACTTGTATGTAACTTTGACACAGAAAGTTCACCAATCATATTCCCAGGAATCCCTCTCAAAAGCAAAAGTAACAGTCATGGTAGTAAAGGTACAGAGCTAATGTCCTGAAATCAGTTAACATAAAACAAAATTTTAAAGAGTGAACACTTATTAACTAATGAATTGAATCAACTTCATGTACATTAATATACTTAAAAATTGAGGTAACTCTAGGAAGATTGAATTTAGACCTAAAGAAAAAAGTAATTATCAGAAAAATATATAATCCATCCCTGTTATTATAACACAAATAATGACAAATATCCAAGTTTGGGCACTGGACAGACCAGCAACATGGAACTACCCACAGGTATAGAAAATACACACACACACACGCACACACATGAACAGCCTGTACTTATGGGTAAATTTTGGACTATTCAAATTTTCTCTCACTTCTGAATCAAATTTGTCAAACTATATTTTCTTTAAAATTATCACATTTATTTTGTATTTTAAAGACATCGATATGTGCATGTGTGTGTTTAAACTTATTAAACCTACTCAGGACATGCAATTATTATTAGTGAGAGCAGGTTCATATGTACATTCCTGTTGGAGCCTTCATTAGACTTGACATTACTTTTGTTTTTTCCAAATGAATAATTTTTGTTCATAGAGATCAAGTATGACTTTTTTTTTACTTACTTTCTGCTGTAATTATTCCCATATATTAATAATTTCATCAGTGGGGTAGATGAATGCTCCACAATAATTGTCCACTATGCATCATCATTTATAAATAAGTAAAAATATGCTAGAAATCTAAAGAATCTATGCAACCTATAATAACAACTTTAAAATATGTTGACATGTAGGGGTTCTGACATTATTGACATTAATCTTTAAAAAGTAAGTTGAATTTTGTTAAACTATTTTAATATTAAATGTATGTTGCATGATGTCATTTGAGATATGACATATTATTGGTATCCAGTTTAGTATAATTATATGCATTTTATATATATTTTTCATTTATTCTGTATGTATATATATGTTTTATATATATATGACATATTATTGGTATCCAGTTTAGTATATTATATGCACTATAGATACATATACATTTTCTCTTATTCTGTATGTATATATATGTTTTGTATGCATTATATAGCTGGAAGGACTTTTTTCAACTCTTGTTATGTACTAATCTATCTAACTCTGTAGAAAAAATGTTTCAATAAAGAAAGAAAATAATAAAGTGTATATTTATTTGATAGTTATAAAATTGAAATAAGCAGTTATCCAAGGGTAATTGCTAAATATATTTTATTATAATAGGACTTGTACCCTAGAATTTGCATTTACTAAATATTTTCTCTCAGACATTAACACAGAAATGTGTATTCTTATGTCATTCTAAAAACAAAAGAGGGAAAAACAGAGCTCATTTAGAGATAAAGAAATTAGGGAAAATGGAATAATAATGAACTAGAGGATGCAGGTGAAAGAAGATGAATTAAAAGTTCTTCATATAATAGGCAAAAAAAGGATCAAAGCAAGTAAAGGCCTTTTAGCAAACAAAAGACCGAGAAATCAAAGCTTGAAATGAGGAAATAATAATGTCATCTAGTTTAGAAGGAAATTCATGTTGAGACATGATAAAAAATTGTCATTCAAAATGTACTTTTGAAAGAGAATAAAGTTTAATACTTTAAAACTAGAAAAATATATGAATACATCAGGAGAATCTATTTGAAACTCAATTTCTCATCTAATCACAAAGTGGAAAATGTCCTTTTGTTTGAAATGTTCTTCACTTGGTGTACCAAGATATTATAAGAAGCTAAAAGCAAAAATATTTAAGGGATTATGGTAATAGCATTTGAAATAGCATGAAGAAATGATAGGATTATCATGAATAAAAAATGTCATGAACTGTACTTGGAATTCTATTTCCTATTTTATGTGAGTGTTTTATAATAGCAAAGTGTACTTTAAATGGAATATTTTGGGAGCTGCACTTTATCAGAATTATTACAGAGAATTGTTTGACAGATCCCGTTTTTGAATACTGATTCTTTCCATTTTCAGTTGCACTTATGCATATATTTTTGCTTCAAATCTATTCTTTAGCTGTCAGCCAAGCAACTCTTATTTTGTATTATAGCGGTCTCAAATGATTGGAATAAAAATCAAATGTGTTATATGAACACAAAGAAATCAAATCAATTAGGCCATGTCCATGTTTGTGAACTGAGTTATATAAAGTAGACTTGGATTTAAAAAACAAAGTGAAACAACTCATTTTTCTTCTGTATATGCATAAAATACATATATCTAAGTATTTTTAAACAAAGGTAGAATTGACAATGTAATTCATTTTTCATTGATATATGTGTCTTTATACTGTACATAATATTTTCTAAAACTCTTGGAAATTAACCCTTTAGAAAATGATTTAGGGTGAATTTATTTTTAGTTTTTTTAGATGCATGACTCACAGATGAATCTTATATATTATTATTAGTATTAATTTTGACTAGCTTGTGAATGGTTAAAAAAAAAAGGCCTCTTGTTTTTTGGAAGGAGAATGCTTCCATAATAGAATTTCATATATCTGAGACAAATGAAGAATGAATAGTACTACCATATCAATTGCAAACATAGAAAAAGGCAAGCCAAACTCTTTTTTATATATTAAAAGCAAGTTGAGATGAGATATGAAGAAAGAAGTTGACCAGTGGGTGCAAAAAGAAGTTAGATAAAAGGATTAAAGCTTAGTATTTGATAGTACAGAAGGGAAATTATAGATAACAATATTTTATTGTATATTCAAAATAACTACAAGAGAAGATTTGTGATGTTCCTAAGAAAAATGTTTGTGATTCATTACCTCAATTACCCTTATTTAAACATTACACATTATACGAAGTCTGACAGGTTCATGAACTTGCTACCACGTGCTTACATTTGCAGCACTGTAGCAGCAACTTGGTATGTCACCCTGGTATACCAGTGTCTCACAGCTGCATTTGTTCAACGTGTGGTGGTGTCTTCCTGGCTGGCATTCATGATTGTCATTGCATACTTTTGTGCACCATATGACATCAACTGTGTTGGTTTTTCCAGAAAAAGAATTCCAAAATTGCTCTGATGGGTGGACTTGGCCCTATTGTCAGTACATAAGTTCCCAAGGGGAGTACCTCAAGGTGAACACAGTGATGTTCAGAAATTAGGTATGCAGCACTTCTTTCTAGGGTGAATCTGCAAACTTTGACTTCATAGAATTTTATCAAAATAGCACATGTACCCAAATATAAGTGTAACTATGATTTATCAGTAAAAATACAAAAAAAGTAAAGGTGCTTTATTTATAGAAAAGCATGGTGATTAGAATTATTAAAGCTTTAATTTTCCCATTTAAAGATAAATATCCCTAGAAAGGAAACTAGAAACAGTAGCAGTTCAGGAAGGCTCTCAAAAACATGCAAAAAAAAAAAAGTAAGAAACATACATTTCTTTCACTGTTTTGAAATAGAAGTGACTTCAGTACCAGGCACAAAGATACAAATGGGGAAAACCCAAATAAATAAAACATCATTTGCCTTCACTATCTCACTGTTTAATAGGGCTTGCAGATTTGTGAACCAATACTTATACACTAAAGAATCCTTCAGAGCGTTTAAGAAATAAGAGATAAACTTTGACCACAAACCTAAAAATACAAAAACAACGGATAAAACCAGAAAACATCACTACATCACACCCTAAATAGAACATACAGATTTGGATACGAGAGAATTTGGAAGATAGAAAAGGAAAATGAATGGATTATTATAGAGATTTATTTTAACTATCATCTTTCAAATTATTTTCATATTCCACAGGTAGATATTTAAAAATAAAAATTGAATTTGTGTTACTTAAAAAAACCTAAATAGACACTCTCACATGTTTTATTTTGCATTTGAGAATACTCTAGGTAATCAGAATATCTCTCGTTATATAAAAAGGAGGAAACCTAAAACTGGTATTTTGGTTCACAGATAAAATAAAAAGTAAGACCTTAAAGAATGCTGCTTACAGTAGAGAGATTTCTGCCTGGGAGTGGTATGCTGTGCATTGCGTCCTACACTAAAAATTATTATTTGAGGTGGTACATTTTGTTGATTGCTACTTTTCTGTGTGTTAACCGAATAATGTCTGATTTACATCATCATGATATATTACAAAATAAAGTATTTTATCTAATAAATGGAGTATAAAGTTTGTTTTTTTTACATTAATTCTGACAAAAGGATTATAGTGAATTTTAATTATCATTTAAATACTTAATACCAAGGATTTTAATTTTTCGCACCACATTGTTTGATATAATCATTTTGAGGGACATGCTTATATATTTAGAATGTCCATTTTTATGTCGTTAAAATACTATTAATAAGAACGTTTAATATTTTTTAATAAGTATTGATTTAGTAACTTGTCCCATCTGAGAATTTCCTTGGAATTTTATTGAAATACCCATGGAAAATTAATAAATTAGAATTACCAATGGATAAAGAATAGTGAAAATTCACAATGATCGGACGGCGCCTGTGGCTCAAGGAGTAGGGCGCTGGTCCCATATGCCAGAGGTGGTGGGTTCAAACCCAGCCCCGGCCAAAAACCACAAAAAAAAAAAAAAAAAAATTCACAATGATCAGTGAAAGAATTTGGGGAGCTAAAAATGTTCTTTATCTGATTTGATGAAGATGTACTCTTTCTCATTTAACACATTAAAATAAAATTTTAAACAGGAATGAATGTTGTACTATTCCCTGAAGCAATCTCTAAGGAGGAAAAGATAAATTGCCATAAGGTTGCTTCTCACCAGTTTTATTTTAGAAATCACACTATATATTAGAGAATTGTTTTTTTCTCATGAACAAGGAATATAAATGGTCATAATTTCATACATATACATAACATATCAAATCATTCATCACATATATCATGTGATATGTACTCATAAGTTTCTTTTTATTAAAAGTATTCCTGAAGGTAGGATAGATTAAGGTGTTAAAACATCACTTCATAGAAGAACATCAATTATCAATGCAAAGGAAACACGATGGGTTCGTTATGTGATGTGAATTTTGGAGAAAGCAGAGATATGAAGTTCACACTGACATAAGTATAACAGAAGCCCTAGATCAGGAGAAAGGTTAGAGAGCAGAATAATTAGGGTGTTATGAAAGCCTAAGGAAATACAGGTCTAGTATGGTGATTTTCATCAGAATGGGAAGATGGGAACACCATAACCAGAGCCAAGGCAGAATCTGGACTGACAGCAAACAAAGCAGAAACAGGCCACCCCAGAGGCTCACACCAGTAATCCCAGCACTCCAGTAGGCCAAGGTGATGGATTGCTTGAGCTCACCAGTTTCAGACCAGTCTGAGCAAAAGGGAGACCCATCTCTACTAAAAATAGAAACACTGAGGCAAGAGCATGGCTTGAGCCGGAGTGGGAGGTTACTGTGAGCTATAACACCATGGCACGCTACTCAGGGCCACAGCTTGAGACTCTACCTCTAAAAAAAAAAAAAAAAAAGAAAGAAGGAAAAACAAAGCCAGCAAGCAACAGGGAGAAGGGAGCGCAGGTGGAGGAGGTCGGGCCACCTACTTGAATAATGTTCTTTTCTGTGTGTCCCTTCCATCCGGCCAGCACCCTTCGAACCAGGATTTTGCACTAAGAATCCTAAAAGGGTGCTGTTCAAAACTGAGCACTTGGTGCTTTTGAGAGTGGTCATCCCCCATTTACTCAAGATCTAGATGTAGGCTACAATTCAATTTGTATTCACTTTTTTTTAGTTCAATGCAAACTTAATTGTCAGGAAGATTCTAGATTGCTAACTCACGATAAACTCATTGAAAAATGGTTATTTTGAAGAAAAATACCCAGAATATTGAACAAATTATATCATTATGTGAACTAACATTATTAAAATTTTACTGTCTACTTTCTTAATGGGAACATGAATGTAAAATTCAGTATCCCCAATGACTGGTACTTTACATCTCACGGTGCCTGTTTCAAAATAAGCCTCATGTATTTTCCATTAAACTGAAACTTTGCCTCCTCTGCAGGGAAGACAGAGTCTGCCCAGTAGATCCTCTTTCAATTCCTGCCCCTAGCACCTACAATTTGCTGTGGTTATCCGTCCACCAAACACCTTTCCTCCTTCTCAGTGGGAAAAGTATTAGTCCTTAGTCCAGGAAAAATTCTTCAGTAAATTACCAACATCATTTTCACATTTTGGTTATTAATTTGAAAAATTTGTTAAAAATCTCTTTTCTGTGTCTGCACCTTTATCTATTTATTTACTTATTTATCTTAGCATTTGGACAGATTCTGTGATATTTTAGCAAGAGGTATGAGAATCCCCAGTTGGAAGTACGTACATATTTTTCAAATTTTCTTCTGCTAAAATAAGTCAACTAGGAATGGGGAATTGGTCATCCTCAAAGATTAGAGAAAAAGAAAATATTATTTACAAATAAACATATGAAAATATCAAGTACTTACTATAAGAGGAGAAAGGAAATTCCATGAAAAGTAAAGCTGGGGAGAGAATCAACTTTCCATCTCTCTCTCCTGCCTTCCCACGTATTTGATCCATATGTGGTAGAATAAAATTAAAAATTATTTTCTAATCCACATCATTTGAAGAGTAGAACATGATACTATTTAAAAAAATTTTAAAGCTAGGTGTGGTAGCTCTTGCCTGTAAACCACTGGCAAGCTGAAGTGAGTAGAATACTTGAGCTTATTTAAGACCCCATTGCTACAAAAAAATACACAAACTAGCTGGGCATTGTGGCAGGTACCTATAGTCCCAAAATCTACTTTTGAAAAGTAGATTTCAAAAAAGAAGTTCTCTATGCCCTCTGTAATAGTAGGTATATGTATAAGAAATAATACAAACATTCTTCTGGGAGGTTGCTAAGAAATCATTCTTCCTTTTAAGTGGTTCATCCTTGAGAGATGTGTGTGTATTTGTTGTCTCTGGAGTTGTCTTCACCAGGTTCATGGACACAGGAAGTCAAGGATTGATTTCCCGGACCAGGAGAGTGAGCAGCCAAAAGGCTCCGGCGCAATGGAGGGGATCCCTAATGGGGTACGGGTGTCAGCTTGGGTGTTAGGGCTTTTCTACCTTCCCCTAGGGTTTCCCTCATTGGCTTGGGTCATTTCTGTCCTGTGCAGTTTTTTCTCCTCCTTTCCATAAAACTTCAGTCTCCCTCTATCAGGAGCTGAGGCAGATCTCCCCTCACCCACTTCCATTGTCCATGCAGTCCACTGCCAGCCACAGTGTTCTTGGCTGGACCCCAAGTTTCCGTGTGATTTTACGTGGGCCATGTGCCCCTCCTAACTTCCCTTTTTCTCCCCTAGACACTCTTGCTCTCTCAACTTCTTCTCTTTCGGACCTAACCTCCCCATTGTTCTTTGCGGGTCCTTTCACTCTCATAAAAGTACCAGGAGATTTAGGGCTAGAACATCCATCCTGTGGCCACCAGCAGTGAACAGGTAACTAAGAGTCAGCACACTAAAGCCAAAAGAGTAAGAGGGTAGACTTTGAGTCATTGATGAAATTGTTAACCTGCCGCTCCAATCCTAAGAATGCTCATTTTGAAATCAGAGTTAACCAACTCTGATTCTTTCACCAAACATTTATTCTAACTGGCCAGGTTTGGTGGCTCATGCCAGGAATCCAAGCATAATGGGAGGCTGAGGTGGGAGGATCACTTGAGCTCAGGAATTTGATATCAGCCTGAGAAAGAGTGGGACCCTATCGCTATCAAAAAAAAAAAAAATTAGCTCTACGTGGTGGCATGCACCTGTAGTTCCAGCTACTCAGAAGGCTGAGGCAGGAAGATCACTTAAAACCCAGGAGTCTGAGGTTGCTGGAAGGTAGGGTGATGCCATGGCAGTCTAGCCTAGGCACAGAGTGAGAATTTGTCTCAGAAACAAACAAACAAAAACCAAATTCTAACTGATACAAGGTACCATCCAAATGCATATATTTTATTGTTGGGTCCTTCTGAGTTGAACTTAGGTAAAGCCAATCATCCAGAAATAACTATAAGTGAAATTAGAAAGCATAGCTAAATCAAAATTAAAAATTTGTTTATTAACACAGGAAGAAAACTATTGCTAAATACCAGAGATTAAATCAGGAGCTAAGGGGAAGCAAGACTGAAACAGAATACAAACAGGGCACTTTTCGTGTGTGTGCAAAATAACTCCTTACCTTGCTTTCACGTGTCACCAAAACTAATTTTGAGCATATCAGTAACACCTCTTTAGTGCATTTATTTGTGTATTTTGGCAGGCCTTTTTAATTATTAAAAATTCTTGTTTTCAATTGATTTAATATGGTAGAATATTATTTTCCCATAGATATGATTTTTCTCTAACACAAATCTATGGAAGCGATTTTTACTTTATTCCTCTCCATATATTTTCCCTTTTACTTTACGCACAGTTTCCTTAAAAATTGGTTTCCTTATTTGTTTGTTTAAGAATTTTGTTCCAGTTCAATACCTACGTAACATGTTGACAATTTTTCTCAAAATATTGATCGATTTAGACTGCTTGTTTATATTTAGAAAATATGTTGAAGATTGTTCAATATTTGTTGCTTCAATTGGTTTCTCAACACATGTTAAAGTCACTTTTAGATGATGATTAAAGGCATCCTGGTCATGATAATTCAGTCCAGCTGTCTCTTTCCTGTGTCGAAGAGAGCTTGCCTTCCAGCTTTAGAAGATCTCTGTCCATCACGGTGACAGATGTACATTTCGTGACATCTTATGTGGCATTGCTCTACTCTTTTCTCTCATTATAAAATACTGAAGAGTGAAGTGACCTACAACAAAATGTTCCCATTGTTTTTTAGATAAAGCTATCCTTTCTTTTTAATGGATCTTGTTTTACAGAAGAATGTTGCAGTCTCTCAAACTGCTAGCTAGGAGAGAGTGATGGGCCACACTTCTATAAAATTATTTATTTTCATATATTGTTCATTTCAATGGCATTTTGTCAGGGAGAAAGATATCACAGGCTGAACATTTGTTTCACCACCCCCACCACCAAAATCGTATGTTGAAGACATAAACTTCAAGTGATGGTTTCTAAAGATGTGGCCTTTGGTACACAAGTCTATTTCTTTCACTTGCCAAAAAACCTTCATATACACGTGCAATATAGTAGGCTTTTGTTAAGTCAAATGTACCCTCCCCTTTAAAGGATTTTGGCATTAAGTAGACTAAAATGTCACAATTAGATATTTCAGATTTTTTTTTAGAACAACAACAACAAAAAAAAGCAAAACAAATGGATTCTCAGACTAGAAGCAAAAATGTCTACTAAAGTTTGTTGCAGCAGTGGGAGAATAGGGTGGCTGGTACAGTTATCTGTCTACACATCCACTGATGTTGTTATTGGCATCGTAGCCAAGGAGAGGAATAGAGGAAGCTGTATTTTCTCTATCTTTGGATTGAGTATCAGCAGGATTTGTTGGTTTAATAAATATGGTGAGTCAATATGAATATGCCTTATAAAGGTGTTGCCTTTTATAGAGCTGGGGCGGAATATATATCAGGAGAAACTCCAGCGTTTACAGTTGCAGTGTTAGATAAGAAAAACTTATAATGTAGGAGGGGGAGCAGCTAATGAAAAAGTGGAGTATCTGTCCTGACTTCCTCATGTGAGATGTGCAGCAGGGCTGGCTATTCAGGGGTCATCAAAAGATGATTTTAAAGCCATGAAATATGAATGTCAATTAAAGGAGTGTAAGTAGAGGGAAGAGAAGAGAGGCCATTCCAGATGTCGAAGATGTCTATCATTAGTGTGACAGTAGGCAGACATTATTTGACAGAGAAGAATTAAAGTAAACACCCCCAAAGAAGAGAGGGAGGCAAAATCTAGGTCATGGAAACCAGAGCAAAAGTGGTCCTAATAAGGAGAAGTATTGTCTACAATATAAAAATCTGCAGCGAGGCCAAGTAAAATAAAACAATAATGTTATCATTAATATTTTTGGAATGTGAAGTTCAACTTACAAATTAGAGTTTATTTATATTTAAGAAATCAAACTTTAGGGCAGCACCTGTGGCTCAAGGAGTAGGGCGCCGGTCCCATATGCCGAAGGTGGTGGGTTCAAACCCAGCCCCGGCCAAAAAAAAAAACCAAAAAAAAAAAAAAAGAAATCAAACTTTAAATTTTTTGTTTATGGAACAAAATAATGGGGCAATTGAGACAATAACTTAACAGGTTATGTGGACAAGGGAGAACTGAGTTTTGTGTTCATTGTGTGATAAAAAAGTAAAGGCAATTTATATGATAATTCAGCAGAGAGTGAGCAATGGAGAGATATTGTGTATCATAAAGACAGTTGGCTTTTTACTCTTTAAATGTGTAGTGTCTGAGAGAGTTAAGTGCCATCAAGTAATAGGGCCAGGTCATGAAATTTCCTGTCCGGAGACTGCTAAGAAGCAAATGAATCAGCCAGCACTATGAGCTTCTTGGCACAAAACCTACTGAAGGACCCTGTTGAAATGCAAATGATTTTATTATGTCGAATCACATTAAACTTCATAAATAATATTATGCACATAAATCCCAGGAAAACTGTTTGTATTGAGAAAATAGAGTGAATTAATATAAGAGCATGCATACTTTAGATAAGGTCTATAGAGCAGCTTTACAAATATATTACATTTTATTAGCCATTTAATATTTGCATTTACCTAGCTTTTTATAAAATTACCTATTCTAGGGGCATTAACTGGCAGGTATTCAAAGGTGAATATACACATTGGATTAGAAATGTGAACATGATACAGAAAAATAGATTTATTTAATATGCATAACCTGATGAAATGTTTATTCCTTTATTTTTCAGTATACTAATATTTTTACCAACATTAGCATTTTGAAGTTGATTCACTTAAATTCAATAAAAAATTTTTGTTTTAAACCTGTATTTTTTAATTCATATACAATAATGGCACATATTTATGGGGTACAGAGTCATGTTTCCATACTTACAATGTATGGTGATTAGATAAGGGTAATTATCATATTTACCTTCCCAAACATGTATCATTTCTTTGTAATGCAAAGAGATGTTTTTTACTATGCTAAAGTACCTAATATTTACTGAGATTGATTCAGGGAGAGCGTGAGACCCTTAATCATTTCTTTATGATGAGAACATTCAATATTTTTCTTTTAAGTATTTTAATTATGTAGTATTGTTAACCATAGTCATCCTAGAGTGATATGGAACACAAGTGAAATAATAAAAATTTCATGTAAATATTATTTTAAAAGGGTGTAAAACATCAATAGCTCAAGTTGTAGAATTATCCTGTAAAAATATAAACAAATTTTCAACCACAAAAAAAATCTCTCCTGATAAACTTTTTCTCTCATGTCTGTGAAGGAATCCACCATGCAGCTGTTTTCTATCAATGATTTTTATGTTGGTTAACATCAGTAGGCTCTAGCCAAAACCCAGCAGGAATAGACCTGCAGTTAAACAAGTTGAGACGATTTCTTGTTGCGTTAAGGGAGAACACACACATCATGGGGAACTGTGGAGCATATCAGAAGGTGGGTGTTACCTCCCAGAAAGGACTTTTTACAGTATGTGGGCTGTGTCCAGTGATTGTGGGGAGTGCTCATGGCCTAAAGCTTTCCTCTGAATTGGATGTTGTCAGGAAATGGCAGTAATTCTATAATTGAACATTTTGTTGTCTTATTTGATAGGAGGAAAGACAATTCCACTGCACACCTCTATCTGGTAGAAAAGCAATAGCATTCATATTAGTGGGGAGTGGAGAATGATTAGTGTTCTGCAGCTTGAACATATTGTTTTAGTTATTGTTTTGTTCATTTAACCTGCTTTTGTACATAATTTTATTGTCGAGGTTTACATGTCTTTTATTTTAAAATAAGCCTTTGGTAATAACATAATCCTGTTAATAAATTATTTTAAAATGTAATTACATTCTTTTCTACTTCTAATCAATTATCTTAGATCTTTGATTTTATTGTAATTACTAATAATTTAAAAGTGGTTCTTTTTGCTCGGGATGGTTTTGGCTATTCTAAGTCTTTTGTGGTTCTACATAAATTTTAGAGTTTTTTTTCTGTTTCTGGGAAGAATGTCATTAGTATTTTGAAGGGCATTTTATTGAATATATAGATTTCTTAGGTAGTACAGACATTTTAACAATATTGTTCTTCCAACCCATAAGCATGGAATGTCTTTCCATTTTTTTAGTGTCTACTTGAATTTATTTCATGAACATTTTATAATTTTCATTGGAGACATCCTTCACTTCTTCAGTTGAATTTATTTCTAGGAATCTTACTTTCAGTATATCTATTGTAAATGTGATTAATTTCTTGGTTCTTTTTCAGGTTGCTTACTGTTAGCATATAGAAATGGTACTGATTTGTGCATATTGATTTTGTATCCTGGACTTCACTGAATTTGTTTATCAATTCTAATAATTTTTTGTAAGATCTTTAGGTTTCTCTACTTATAAGATCATACCCTTCCCTTCCCTTTCCCTACCATATCCAGACAAGGATAACGTGATGTTTTCCTTTCAAATTAGGATGACCTTCATTTATTTCTTCTGTCTGATTGTTCTAATTTGAACTCCCAGTGCTATTTTTAACAACAGTGGTGAAAGTGAGCATCCTTATATTGTTCTAGATGATACAGGAATGGCTTTCAGTTTCTCCTCATTCAGTATATTAGCTGTGAGTCTGTCATAAAATATGGATTTTATCAAGTTGAGGTAAGTAACTTCTAACCCAGTTTTTTGAGAATTGTTAGTGTGCAAAGATTTTGAATTTCATCAAGAGCTTTTTTAGCATCAACTGACATGATCACTTGGTGTTGGTCCCTCATTCTTTTGATAGTGAAGTATTACATCGATTGAATTGTGAAATAATTTGAAACATCGTTGCATCCCTTCAGTGGATTTCACTTGATCCTGATGAATAATTTTTTAATGTGTTGTTGAATTCAGTTTGCTAGTATTGTTGTTGAGGGTTTTGCATATAAGTTCACCAGAGATATTGGCTCACAATTTTCTTTTTATGTTGTTGTTGCATCTTTTGTTTTGGTATCAGGGTGATACATGTCTCATGTATGAGTGTGGGAGTATTCCCTCCTCCTCAAAGTTATGGAATAGTTTGGATAGTATTGGTATTAATTCTTCTTTGAATGCTTGGTAGAATTCAGTAGTGAAGCCAATGGGACACAGAATTCAGAATATGGAGAAGATATTGGCATGCCTATGTTTACTGCAGCACTATTCACAATAGTGAACATTTAGAATCAAGCTAAGTATCCATCATGGTGTTAATAAAATAAATTATGGTACATATAGACAATGGGATAATATATAAACACAAATAAAGCATAAAAATCCTGCCTTTTGCAACAATGTGGATGGAACTTGAGAAAGTTCTGTTAAGTGAAATAAGTTAAGAACAGAAAGACAAATCCTTGGCCGCCACCAGCAGTGCCACTACACGTGACCCGTGAACTGCGCCCACCCCAGCTAGGGACTCACTGGTGGCTGCACAACACTGCAACCCATGTACTGCACCAGATGGGCCTCAGTACACCCTGGCCAGGAATTCCGGGAGCCATTCAACCTTCGTCCTCCCTCCCATACCCTCCCTGCCTACACACCAGCCCACTCGTCTGGCCAGGGACTCTGGTAGCCATGAGCACTCCAGAGCCCTCCCTGCCTCTGTGTGGAGCCCTTCTCCTGGACAGAGACTGCTGCAGCCTTGGGCTCTCTGTGCCAAAGTCTCTAGGCACCGGGCACTCCCAGAACCGTGTTCACCACCCCTCGCCCTCTCGCTGGATCCAAGTATGTCATACTCCAGAGCTGCTCCCACAACCAGAACTCCCTGGCTGGGGCAGCCCCAGAGGAGCTACACAGGGTCACTCCTACAAAGATCCAGTAACAATAGAGTGATCCCACTGGGGTCTAATCTTGGAGAGACATCTCCCCAACTCTGAGGATGGCCAGAAGCAATGGTGAAAAACGATCATGAGTGAAATCAACAGAAAAACTCTGGTAATATGAATAATCAGAATATATCAACTCCCCCAAGAAACAATAAGGCAGACACAGCACAAGATCCCATGCAAAAACAAATAGCTGAGATGTCAGAAATCAAATTCAGAATCTGGATGCAAATAAGATTGAATTAGAATTCCAAGCAGTAACCCAAAAAGTGTCTCAAGAATTCAACAAATTCAAAGAACAAATGACCAATGATTTTGACACATTGAGACAAGAAGTTGCAGCCCTCAAAGATCTGAGAAACACAGTAGAATCCCTCAGTAACAGAATGGAGGATTTCTGACATTGAAGACAAAGCTTTCAAATGCTCCCAAACTCTCAAAGAGGAAGAGAAATGGGGGAAATAAACAGATCACTCTCTCAGAGAGTTCTGGGATAATTCAAAGAAAACCAATATTTGTCTTATAGGGATCCCCGAAAGTGATGAAATGGCTTCACAAGGCACAGAGTCTCTTCTCCATGAGATTATGAAAGAGAACTTTCCAGACATGTCAAGAGATTCTGAAATTCAGATAGCAGACAGTTTCACAACTCCAGCATGACTCAACCCGAATAAGACATCCCCCAGACACATCATAATCAATCTCACTAAAGTTAATATGAAGGAGAAAATTCTGAAAGCAGCCAGATGAAAGAAAAGCATTACCTACAAGGGGAAGAATATTGAAATAACTGCAAATCTCTCTGCTGAAACCTTTCAAGCTAGAAGAGGATGGTCAACGACTTTTAATCTCCTAAAACAAAGTAACTTTTAACCCAGGATCCTGTACCCAGCTAAACTGAGTTTCATTTATGATGGAGGAAATAAATATTTTAATGACATTCACATGTTGAAGAAATTTGCCACAACTAAACCAGCTCTCCAGGATATTCTCAGAGCTATCCTCCATAAAGTACCATGTAATCCTCCACCACAAAAGTAAACCTACCCAGAAAATTTTGATCAAATTCCAACTTCCACAGTTGCAAAAGGGTTAAAAAAATGTCCACCAGACTCTCAAAAGGCTTATCAATATTCTCAATTAATGTGAATGGTTTAAATTGTCCTCTAAAGAGGCACAGGTTGGCTGAATGGATACAAAAACTCAAGCCAGATATCTGCTGCATACAAGAATCTCATCTTACCTTAAAAGATAAATATAGACTCAAGGAGAAGGGACGGTCATCTATATTCCAGGCAAATCGAAAGTAGAAAAAAATAGGCATTGCAATCCTATTTGCAGATTCAATAGGCTTTAAACCAACCAAAATAAGGAAGGATAAGGATGGACACTTCATATTTCTTAAAGGTAATACTCAATACTATGAGATTATCAATATTTATGCACCCAGCCAGAATGCACCTCAATTTATAAGAGAAACTCTAACAGACATGAGCAACTTGATTTCCTCCGGTTCCATAGTAGTTGGAGATTTTAACGCACCTTTTGCAGTGCTGGATAGATCCTCCAAAAAATAGCTAAGCAAAGAAATTTTAGATTTAAACTTAACCATTCAACATCTGGACTTAACAGACATCTACAGAACATTTCATCCCAACAAAACTGAATATACATTCTTCTCATCAGTCCACGGAACATACTCCAAAATTGACCACATCCTGGGGCCACAAATCTAACCTAAGCAAATTTTAAAAAATAGAAATTATTCCTTGCATCTTCTCAGACCATCAGGGAATAAAAGTTGAAGTCAATAACAACAGGAACTTGATACCCATGCAAAAACTGGAAGCTAAATAACCTTATGCTGAAGGATACATGGGTTATAGATGAGATTAAGAAGGAAATTACCAAATTCTTGGAACAAAAATACAATGAAGAAATGAATTATCAGAACCTCTGGGATACTGCAAAGGCAGTCCTAAGAGGGAAATTTATAGCACTGCAAGCCTTTCTCAAGAAAACGGAAAGAGAGGAAGTTAGTAACTTAAAGGGACATCTCAAGCACTGAAGAAGGAAGAATAGTCCAATCCCAAACACAGCAGAAGAAAAGAAATAACCAAAATCAGAGCAGAATTAAATGAAATTGAAAACAAAAGAATTATACAACAGATCAATAAATCAAAAAGTTGGTTTTTCAAAAAGATCAATAAAATAATAGACCTTTGGCCAACCTAACCAGGAAAAAAAAAGAGTAAAATCTCTAATTTCATCATTCAGAAATGGTAAAGATGAAATAACAACAGACCCCTCAGAAATTCAAAAAATTTTTAATGAATATTACAAGAAACTTTACTCTCAGAAATATGAAAATCTGAAGGAAATCGACCAATACTTGGAAGCACGCCACCTACCAAGACTTAGCCAGAACGAAGTGGAAATGTTGAACGGGCCTATATCAAGTTCTGAAATAGCATCAACTACACAAAATCTCTCTAAAAAGAAAAGCCCAGGACAAGATGGGTTCACGTCAGAATTCTACCAAACCTTTAAAGAAGAACTACTACCTATATTACTATACCTCTTCCAAAATACAGAAAAAGAAGGAATACTACCCAACACATTCTACGAAGCAAACATCACCTTTATCTCTAAACCAGGGAAAGACCTAACAAGAAAAGAAAATTATAGACCAATATCCTAATGAATATTTATGCTAAAATACTCAATAAGATCCTAATAAACAGAATCAAACAACACATCAAAAAAATTATACACCACGACCAAGTGGGATTTGGTCCCAGGGTCTCAAGGCTGGTTCAATATATGCAAATCTATAAATGTAATTCAGCACATAAACAAACTAAAATATAAACACCATATGATTCTCTCAATTGATGCAGAAAAAGCTTTCAATAATATCCAGCATCCCTTCATGATCAGAACACTTAAGAAAATTGGTATAGAAGGGACATTTCTTAAACTAATAGAGGCCATGTACAGCAAACCTACAGCCAATATCATATTGAATGGTGTTAAATTGAAATCATTTCCACTTAGATCAGGAACCAGGCAAGATTGCCTATTGTCTCCATTGCTCTTTAACATTGTAATGGAAGTTTTAGCCATTGAAATTAGGAAAGAAAAGGTGATCAAGGGTATCCACATAGGGTCAGAAGAGATCAAACTTTTGCTCTTCTCAGATGATATGATCATATACCTGGAAAACACCAGGGATTCTACTACAAAACTTTTAGAAGTGATCAAGGAATACAGCAATGTCTCAGGCCACCAAAAAAAACACCCATAAATCTGTAGCCTTTATATATACCAACAATAGCCAAAACAGTCACGTATTCTAGTCCTTTTACAGTAGTGCCAAAGAAGATGAAATATTTGGGAGTATACCTAACCAAGGACATGAAAGATCTCTATGAAGAGTACTATGAAACTTTAAGAAAAGAAATAGCTGAATATGTTAACAAATGGAAAAACATACCATGCTGATGTCTGGGAAGAATCAACATTGTTAAAATGTCTATACTGCCCAAAGCAATATATAATTTTAATGCAATTTCTATTAAAGCTCCACAGTCATATTTTAAAGATCTTGAAAAAATAATACTTCATTTTACATGAAATCAGAAAAAACCCGAATAGCCAAGACATTACTCAGAAATAAAAACAAAGCAGGAGGAATCACGCTACCAGACCTGAAACTGTACTATAAACCGATAGTGATCAAAACAGCATGGTACTGGCACAAAAACAGATAGATATCTGGAACAGAACAGAGAACCAAAAGATGAATCCAGCTACTTACCGTTATGTGATTTTTGACAAGCCAATTAAAAACATTCAGTGGGGAAAAAATTCCCTATTTAACAAATGGTGCTGGGTGAACTGGCTGGCAACCTGTAGAAGACTGAAATTGGACCCACACCTTTCATCATTAACTAAGATAGACTCCCACTGGATTAAAGATTTAAACTTAAGACACGAAACTATAAAAATACTAGAAGAGAGTGCAGGGAAAACCCTTGAAGAAATCGGTCTGGGCGAGTATTTTATGAGGAGGACCCCCCCCCCCCGGCAATTGAAGCAGCTTCAAAAATACATTACTGGGACCTGATCAAACTAAAAAGCTTCTGCACAGCCAAGAACATAGTAAATATAGCAAGCAGATAGCCCTCAGAATGGGAAAAAAATATTTGCAGGTTATACCTCCAAGAAAGGTTTAATAACCAGAATCCACAGAGAAATCAAATGTATTAGCAAGAGAAGAGCAAGTAATCCCATCTCAGGGTGGGCAAAGGACTTGAAGAGAAACTTCCCTAAAGAAGACAGACGCATGATCTAAAGACACATGACCAAAAGCTCATCACCCTTAATTATCAGAGAAATGCAAATCAAAACTACTTTGAGATATCACCAAACCCTAGTAAGAGTAGCCCACATAACAAAATCCCAAAACCAGAGACGTTGGTGTGGATGTGGAGAAAAGGGCAGACTTCTACAATGCTGGTTTGAATGCACACTAATATGTTCCTTTTGGAAGGATGTTTGGAGAATACTTAGAGACCTAAAAATAGACCTGCCTTTCGATGCTATAATTCCTTTACTAGGTATATACCCAGAAGACCAAAAATCACAATATAACAAAGACATCTGTACCAGAATGTTTATTGCAGCCCAATTCATAATTGCTAAGTCATGGAAGAAGCCCAAGTGCCCATCAACCCACGAAAGCACTAGCAAATTGTGGTACATGTATACCATGGAATATTATGCAGCCTTAAAGAAAGATGGAGACTTTACCTCTTTCATGTTTACATGGATGGAGCTGGAACACATTCTTCTTAGCAAAGTATCTCAAGAATGGAAGAAAAAGTATCCAATGTACTCAGCCCTACTATGAAGCTAATTTATAGATTTCACATGAAGGCTATAACTCAACTTTAGCACAAGAATATGGGGAAAGGGCCAAGGGAGGGGAGGGAGGGGGGAGGTTATGGTGGAGGGAGGGTAATTGGTGGGGCCACACCTATGTTTCATCTTAGAATGGGTACAGGCTAAACTTACTAAATTCAGAATACAAATGTCTACATATAATAGCTAAGAAAATGCCAGAAGGCTACATCGAACAGTTTGATGAGAATATTTCAGATTGTATATGAAACCAGCACATTGTGCCCCTTGGTTGCACTAATGTACACATCTATGATTTAATAATTAAAAAGAAGGAAAGAAAGACAAATCCTTCATGTTTCCAACTGTGTAGGAGCTAAATATTAAAAATAATTGATCTCATGGAGACAGAGGGTAAAATGACTTTTACCAGAGACTGAGGAAAATAGTGGAAGACAGGAATAAACTGGCTAATGGGTGCCAAATTATAGTTATATAGATAGAATGAACATGTTTGCTATTGTAACAAAGTGAGTATAATCAACAATAAATTAGTGTATTCTTTAAAATAACTAAGAAGATCCAACTGGAAATGTTCTTACCACAAAGAAATGGTGAATGCTAGAGTGATATATATCCCAATTACCCTGATGTGATTAACTCCCATTATATGACTTCATCAATACATCACACATTCCCTATAAAGATACATAAATATTGTGTACCCATAATAATTTTTAAAAATTCATAATAATTTTAAAAGAAAAAAAGGTCTGTTTTACTTGTTTTCTCTTTTTGCCATGTGTTTTGTTTATTTCCACTGACTGAATACAGTTTATTTTGTTCAACATCTGCCTGCCACTTTGAATGTTATAACTTCAGTGCTGGATCTTGAGGGTGACACACAGATATTAAAAACAACACCTTAAGTTTAAGTCATCCGCCATATCTTAGACCAACGCATGATAAATAAGCAGGCTTAATCAGTAGGAAACTTCTGATGATAATATATTGGTTTAAAGAAGGGCAAATATAGCATTTAAATTATTGAAAAAACCAAAATGTGTAAATTATGTTAAATGTATATAGGTCAGGAAAATTTATAGAGATTTATCTGTGTTTTTATCTATTTAAAGGCATTTGTTGACTGTGTTGCCTATTTGTAAATATAAAAATGAAGTGAGCAGAGACTCACTTTTTAACTAGTAGACTTTAAGTTCTAGAAAAGGCTTTACTGTGTAGAGATCCTTCCATTTGCTCTGCTAATGGGTTTGCACACCATGCATTGACAATATAAAGAGAAAAGCCATTTGCAAATGAAGTAAATAGCACTTAGAAGAGTAGCCACTTGTGGTAAAGCTAAAATCTATTCAGGAAAGGACTGTTGATGATTTTAGGACTAAATGAGAAGCAAAATTGACCATAAAGCACATTAAGATGTTCAGGTTCTAATAGCAAAATATATATACTAAAATATATATATTAAAATTATACAAACAGCCCTAAAAAAAGAAACAAGTTTAAAAGGGCAGTGAAAATGAAAAACAAACAGATGGGTCAGTTTGATATTAACCAGTGTATGGCTGAGGCAATAGAAAATAATTGCCTGAATCTTTGCAAAATTTGCATGAGAGAAACTGAAGATGATTGTGCTGCCCTGAGAAGAAATTCAAGTAGCATTACATTCCTCACACAGAAAAAACTTCCCAATTGCCAGGTTATCGCTATATATTCTCTTTGTTACAATGAAAATATAATCAAGGGAGATGAATTTAAGAGCTCAATCGGAACACAGAAATGGACAGTTTGTACAATTGTCCAGGGATAGCCAATTTATTTCAAGGAGTCATTCCAAATCAATAGAGGAAAAAAAGGATGAGGACAACTTTGTTTTGCTTAAATTAATGTTTGAAAACATCTGGGGGCACTTATACCTTGTTTTCTTTCAGACAAGTGTTAAAATTTCAGTGATAAAAGATTTCTGTTCCTTTCTCAACACCTCTATTAGCAAACTGTAAAAATCCTCCTTCTCTTCCTCCTCGTCTAGGAAATAGGAAATTCTTTCAATTTTGCTTTTCTTAAGTAAAATTACAATTGTAAGATTCGAACCATTTCTAGTAACCAAATTGTTTTTCCTAGATTTTAATATCCAAATAAATGTGAATATATATTGTCTGAGGTGCTAAAACTTTATGTAGTTAAATATACATTGCATTATTAAAGATATATATAAGCTTTGTGAATTTATTGTTAAATAAATGTGTTAAAGACATGTTTATGGTTCGGCACCTGTGCCTCAAGCGGCTAAGGTGCCAGCCACATACACCTAATCTGGCGGGTTCGAATCCAGCCCGGGCCTGCCAAACAACAATGACAGCTGCAACCAAAAAATAGCCGGGCGTTGTGGCGGGCGCCTGTAGTCCCAGCTACTTGGGAGGCAGAGGCAGGAGAATTGCTTGAGCCCAAGAGTTGGAGGTTGCTGTGAGCTGTGATGCCATGGCGCTCTACCCAAGGCAACAGCTTGAGGCTCTGTCTCAACAACAACAACAAAATAATAATAATAATACATAAAAATAAAAAAGACACAGTTACGTCTTTTTGTGAATATATATGTATGTGAATATATGTGTGTACTTTGTGTGTGTGTAAAATTGAGCCTTAAGCTAACTTGAACTCATATCTGGTATATTTTTCTGTTTTTCTCACTTATTTGGTCAGTAGATCACTCTACTGTATTTTGCTATTGTCTAGAAATTGTGTCTTTGAACATTTAGCAATTGATACCTGAATTAAACTCTGTATGAGAAAACTACCAAAGTTGATTTTCCTTTGATGAGAAACATGTTAGCAGCCTGGATCTTCTCACAGTAGATCATGGACAGAAACAGCAATACTCTATAAACATTAATATCTACACTGTCCCCCAAATACAACTTGCGCATACCATCACCTTCCTCAGGTCTCAACAGTGTCACTTGATTATATTATGGGACTTTAGCGTCTATTCTCTGAGGTCTTTTTTGATATCAATAGAGTTTGCTTTCGGCAAGAAGCTAGCATCTCTGGATTAATTCACTATCTTGGTCAAAACTAGTAGCCTGTTTGTACTCTTCATTATTAAGTGCTAATTAATTATAAGCAGTCAAAATATTTAAATAAAGTGCCCCATTCTCTTTTCCTATGCAGTCTTCCTAATTTTACATTTGTGGCCAGAACCAAAATCTTCAGGAACCTATCCAGTTCAAATTCTTTATCAAATGGTTGTAGCCATTTATTTTTATTTTTATTTATTCATTTATTTATTTATTTATTGAGACAGAACCTCAAACTGTCACCCTGGGTAGAGTGCTGTGGCATCACAGCTTGCAGCAACCTCCAACTCCTGGGCTGAAGCGATTCTCCTGCCTCCGCCTCCCAAGCAGCTGGGACTACAAGCGCCTGACACAAGCCCAGCTATTTTTTGGTTGCAGCCATCATTGTTGGTTGGCTGGGCCAGGCTGGATTCGAACCCGCCAGCTCAGGTGTATGTGGCTGATGCCTTAGCCACTTGAGCCACAGGCGCCGAGCAAGTTGTAGCCATTTAAATAATAACATGACGATGGCAATGATGATGATAATAGAAAGGAAATACATTCAATTAGGCACCTATAATCTAATGGCCCTATACACTTTCTACATTTTTTTCTCATAATCCTATTACAACATGGTATACTTTCTATACATTAATTCATCTAAATATTATAACAAACTTAAAGATTGGACATATAGAAAAAGCTAGAATTATATTGCTGGTAAGTGATGGAATTGAGAATCAAACCCAGGCAGTCTTATTCCAGAAATCATGTTCCGCCCTGTCTTAGATATATCTATATATAGTAATAAACTTTTATGCATATATAGTAATAAAAATGTTATACCACCTAGCAACATTTTAAATATAATTAACATATTACGTGTAGTGAAATTTTAGTTATTCTATTTAGGCTTTCATTTTCATTACTGATTTCTAGAGGGATGTAACGATATAAATGTATGTCTGCAGATGTGTCAAATATATAAGAAATACATAGTAATCTATAAGCAATTTTAATACTTAATAAACCAATAAATGAAAAAATCTCAGTCTATCAATAGTTTTTATAATTCGTTTGCCCTCATTGAGAAGATAATATAAATTATAAATATTATGATCATAAATTGAATAACTACTTCATCCCTTCAGGTAGATACTCAGTGGTGGGACTGCTGGATTGAATGATAGATCTACTTTTAATTCTTTGAGGGATTTTTGTACTGTGTCTCATAGACATTGTACTAGCTTGCAGTCCCACCAACAGGGTATAAGTGTTTCTCTCAGCATTCAGGCCAGCATCGTTTATTTATTTATTTATTTATTTATTTACTTTTACTTTTACTTTTTAATAATAGCCATTCCGACAAGTGTAAGGTGATATCTCATTGTGGTTTTAATTTGCATTTTCCTGGTGATTAGTGATGTTGAATGCTGGGGTCCTGCCCTAGGGGCAGGGTCCACTAAGACCTGTGGAAATGGCAGCCACCGACTGAAGAAGTACAAAGTTAGAAATGAGGAGATAGAAAGAGACGAGAGGCACGGAATAGAATTTTCAAAGGTGGGAACCCAGGGGGCCACTGCCCCCTTGTGGGGTTCTGACTGTGGCCCCAACTGTCAGTTCCACCCAGCTTTTGTTGTAGGCTATTTGCTCATTAGTCCAGAGGGTAAGCTGAGGAAGGGAATAAAGATGCCAGCAGTTTCTCAGAGTGAGCATATCAGCTCCTATTGTTTCTATAATCATTAACTTTAAGGGTCTGAGCAGCCTTGAGAAATCTGGAACCTGAGCCTTGTATGGGGGGCAGCCTCCTGTCTGAGGTCACACACACAAATTAAACTCTGCTGGTTCACTATGGAGTCCAGCGCTACTGGTGTTAATCTCCTCTGAAGAATAGGTGGGAGAGAGGAATTTTCCTCTCATCACCACGACAGAGGGTCTTTCTCTGTGATAAGGGATATAAGCCCTTCTACCCATATTTGGAGCTTAAGCTGTTCCCTTGATCTCTGCCCCAGGGAATACAAATCTCCACAGTGGGTATCTGCTTTGACTGTTTCCTGGGCAGGAAAAGACCAAGTTAATGCATCTTGCCAGGCCTTGCCACAATTTCTTCTCTGGGCATTCTTTTCTTCAGAGTGTTCACAGACCCAGCAGGGATGTTTATAAGCTGTATCCCCAATAGGCCAGAGTTGTAGGAAAAGCAGGAAACTTGCTCAGACAAGAAATTTAGCAGCGGCTGGTTTAAAGGTAAATGAGCTGACTTTTCTTTGCTCTGCCTCACTCAGCTTACTTTTTTATTTTTCCCTTTTTTCTGGGGGTATTTTCCCTAGCCATGAATGGGGTCTTCTGTTCCCATTGCACCTGCAGTTGAGTTCTTATTATGTATTTCTTGGCCATTTTTCTATATTCTTCTGAAAAACTTCTCATGCCTTTGCCCAATCTTTATTTATTTTATTTTTGAGGCAGAGTCTCTCTCTGTGCCCTTGTAGAATGCCATGCCTTCATACCTGACAGCAACCTCAAACTCCTGGGCTCAAGCAACTTCTGGCCTCAGCCTGCCAAGTAGCTGGGACTATAGTAGCTCAATGCTGGGATAGTGTTTCTATTTTTAGTAGAGATGGGTTCTCTCTCTTGCCCAGACTGGTCTGAACACCAGAGCTCAGGTGATCCACCCACCTTGGCCTCCCAGAGTGCTAGGATTACAGGCATGATCCCCTGCATGCAGCAATTTTGCCCACTCTTTAATGAGGTGTGTTTTTTCTTGCAGTTTGTTGGAGTTCTTAGCAGATTTTGGATACTAGCCCTTTGTTGGATATATGGCCCCATAAGCTTTTGAATATTTTCTTTCATTCTGTAAATTGTCTATTTATTTGATCTGTTGATTATTCCTTTGCTGTGTAGAAACTTCTTAATTTAATTACATCCCAGTTTTTAATTTTTGTTGTTGTTATAATTGCTTTTGTGGTTTTAGTCACAAATTATTTGCCGAGGCCATGTCCAGAAGAGTTTTTCCAACATTTTCTTCTAGAGTTTTTATGGTTTCATGCCTTATATTTAAGTCTTATATACATCTTGAATTTTATTTTTGAGGGTGTTGAGGGATAGGGGTTATATTTCATTCTTCAGGTGACTATTAAATTTCCCTGCATCATTTATTATACACCTGCACTCAGATGCTTATTGCAGCGCAATTCACCCTTACAAAGATGAGTAATAAACCTAAGTGCCCATCGATTCATGTGTGGATTAACAAAAAGTGATGCATACACACATGTACACACACGACAGAGAGCTACTCAGCCATAAAAAGAAATGAACTAATGTATTTTACAATAATTTCAGTGGAACTGAAGACCATTATGCTAAGCAAAGTTATCCCAGGAATGGAAAAACAAACATTACAGGTACCCTCTAAAAATTTGGAATTAATTGATGGGCACACTTGGGTACAGAGAGAAGTAAAAGTCATTAGAAATCAGAATCGAGGAGTAAGGAGGAGGGGAAGTGTAAGAACCTACCTAACAGGTACTAAATATCATTAGGGTAACAGGTACACCAATAGCCTTGACTTAAGCATTAGGAAAGTAACATTGTAACAAAAACATTTGTAGTCATTTACTATATTGAATTTACAGAAAAGAAAAAAATGTACTACATCATTCCCTCCAAATTATGGACATGTAGACTATTTAAAATTTGTATTACAATTAATAGTAGTGTAACAAACTCCTTTAACCAAAAAAGTTGCTTAATTATAGTTTGTATTATAAACTATTATGTATGTGTAAATATAATTTTGACTTTCTAATTCAACTTATAATTATTTTCCAAATAAACAAGATTTTTTTGATAAAAAATGCAATACATTTTCTAAACCATGTTTATATCAAATTATTTTAGTAAAGTTAACTTAATATGTTTGTAATTATCAACACAGCAGTCATTTTAAAACATTAATGGGAGGAAAAACATACCATACTCATGGCTAGGAAGAATCACCATTGTTAAAATGTCCATATTACCCAAAGCCATTTAAAAATTTGATGCAATCTCTATCAAAGCACCACCATCATACTTTAAAGATCTGGAAAAAATAGTACTTCTCTTTATATGGAACCAGAAAAAACCTTGAATAGCCAAGACAGTACTCATAAATAAAAACAAATCAGGAGGAATCACACTACCAGACTTCAAACTATAGTATAAATGTATGGTGATCAAAACAGCATGGTATTGGCATAAAAATAGAGAGGTAGATGTATGGAACAGAATTGAGAACCAAGAGATGAACCCAGACACTTATTGTCATTTGATCTTTGATAAGCCTATCAAAAATATAAATTGGGGAATGATTCCCTATTTAACAAATGGTTCTTGGAGAATTGGCTGGCAACTTGTAGAAGACTGAAACTGGACCCACACCTTTCACCATTAACAAAAATTGACTCTCACTGGATAAGAGATTTAAACTTAAGACATGAAACTATAAAGATTTTTGGAGAGAGTGCAGGAGAAGCACTTGAAGAAATTGTCCTGGGAGAATACTTTATGAGAAGACCTCCCTCCAGGCAATTGAAGCAATACCAAAAATACATTACTGGGATCTGATCAAACTAAAAAGCTTCTGCACAGCCAAGAACACAGTAAGTAAAGCAAGCAGACAGCCCTAAGAATGGGAGAGGATATTTGCAGGTTATGCTTCTGACAGAGGTTTGATAACCAGAATCCACAGAGAACTCAAACTTATTAATAAGAAAAGAACAAGTATTCCCATTTTATTGTGGGCAAGGGACTTGAACAGAAGCTTCTCTGAAGAAGATAGGCGCATGGCCTACAAACACATGAAATAATGCTCATCATCTTTAATCATCAGAGAAATGCAAACCAAAACCACTTTGAGATACCATCTAACTCCAGTAAGAGTAGCCCACATCACAAAATCCCCAAACTATAGATGTTGGCATGGATGTGGAGAAAAGGAAACACTTCTACATTGCTGGTGAGAGTGCAAGCTAATACATCCCTTTTGGAAAGAAGTTTGGAGAATACTCAGGGATCTAAAAGTAGACCTGCTGTTTGATCCTGCAATTCCTTGACTAGATGTATATCCAAAAGCCCCAAAATCACTTTATAACAAAGATATTTGCACCAGATTGTTCATTGCAACTCAATTCATGATAGCCAAGTCATGAAAGAAGTCCAAGTGCCCATCAACCCATGAATGGATTAATAAATTATGGTCTATGTACACCATGGAATATTATGCAGACTTAAAACAAGATAGAGACTTTACCTCTTTTACATTTACATGGATGAAGCTGGAACATATCTTTCTTAGTAAAGTATCTCAAGAATAGAAGAAAAAAATATTCCTTGTATTCAGTATTATGGCCCAAGATGAAGGAGGGAGTAGAGGGGATGAGAAGGGAGGGGAAGGTCAGATAGAGGGAGGATGAATGGTGGGATCACACCTATGATGCATAATGCAGGGGTACATGTAGGATCTATTAATATAGAGTATAAATGTGTTAACACAGTAACTAAGTAAATGAGATGAAGTATATATTAACCAGTGTGATGTAAGAATTCCTAATTCTATATGAAATCAGCACATTGTACCCCATAAATGCATTGTTGTATACATGACCCATGTGTTTATGATTTAATAAAAAAATAAAACATTAATGAGAGTTTTACTTGTCTAGGATGAGCTTGGATTGGATATTTGTCATATGAATACTAACTTGTATATCCATTATTTGAGGTGGTCATTAATCAGTATAAATCTACAATTTTTAAAATTTATTTTCACATCTATCTTGCTAGCTAGTTAGCTATCTCCTATAGCCTATGGTCACATTCTAATGGTTAAACCCTTTCTATCAACACAGGAGAAAATATCGATAATTTAGAAAGATATCTGCAATATTCAGGATCGTAAATATTAATTTGGTTATAGCATTTTTCACTGTTTGAAGGACAAGTGGAAAATTAACCAAAAGGTGGGAATAAAAGAAAAAATGAGATAAACACGTTACTTCCGTCAACCTTAAACTTCATGTGACCTTAAAGTTCCTATGAAGGAAATAATTTGGTATTTAGATTAGCATATTAAAATATGATTCTGGAGAAAGTAGTTATTTAAATGGTATATTATGAAACAAACTATAAAATTAAATTTTTGCACAAAATTCTTTGCAAGATATGCTGCTTTCTGATAGCGCAGGACTGACCTAATTAAGATGCCTAACTATACTGAATGCCTATATATTGCCGGTCTGAATTCTCTAAATGATTTCATATGATGGCCATTAGAAAAATATAAAGACCATGGGGAGATTGATCTTATGAACTCTGCTTCATTAGCTGAATACATTTATTAAACGGAGTTAGCAGGGTCCTGGGAATGGCTGGGACACTTGTCATTACTCATCAATTCGTGTATAGACATTTCACCGTGATGAAAGTAAAAGCGACTTCAGTGATTATGTCCTTGAGTACAAAGAGTAACTCGTCTCAGCATCTTTCACTTTATTTTTAGATGTATATGAAACTTCACCAATATCCTCTGATCTTTTTTGTACCGCTTATCTCATTATTTCATAAATCACAAATGTGTGTCCCGTAATGATGCAGATAATGGAGTATAGACATTAAAGCAGAGGGTTTTTAAAATCAGTTCTTTCAGCATTGTTTATTTGTATGATATAATATACATGATAAGTTGTGCTGCCCTCATCTTGATAACAAGGCATTGGTCTTACACTATTATCAAAATATTATCAATAACGAATTCAAGTTATTCTATAGAATACCTTTATCAGATAAAGTCTCAAATAATGTATCACCATATCAACATATCAAATAGCCCATGTAACAAATAAGACATAGTCAATGTCAGATACTGAAAATAGTATCAACTATTTAGAAGTTTTAATTATTTTATGATAGTGAGAATGAAGATAAAGCCATATAAAATTAAGTAGGTCTTAGCAAAATATAGACCCAAGACATCACCAATTCAAAGGTTTCTGATAGGTCATATAGAATTTAATAAATTTTAATTTTATGATAGTTTTAGTATGTAAGTGATGCCCCATAAGATCTCCTACTTTGCAGGCATAGTTGTTCTTACTTGTACACTGTTCTTCTTATACTTATACATAAGAATAGTAACAAATCAATTTCACCTTAATAATCAGAATCATTTTGCTCAACAAGTACAGTAACCTTCTTTCTGCCTGTTAATTCAATGACAGGACAATCCCAAAGAGTCCAGGTGGAAGTTTCAATTCCTTCAGTGGAATCATTTTTTGTTTCCAGGTTGACTACAATGATCGCTATATGAGGGAAGCCTAACAGAGTGGAGACAGAAAGAATATATTTTGTTATTGGATCCCTAGAAATAGTGAGAAGTGCTATTGTAGTACCCACAGATAGCTAGATATAACTTCTGTACTTTGGTAAGTGGGTTTCTCATCACATTAATTTGGCATAAATTTTCACATCTCTATGCCCTGTTCCCTTAGATGGCTTGAGAAACATGAACACTGACTAAAGGAAGACAAGCAGTCTCCCTAAAAGACAAAAAATAACAAATATTCCCATTGGAATGATTATAGCTGTTGCTTATATGTATTTCTTTTTACTCACAAAGGAGACAAAGTCTCTTCTTCAACCTGTATTATTTAGATAAAGATAGGAGGTGAAATTTTCTACTCAGGATAACAAAAATTAGTTGTTTTCTTAAAAAAACTAGTCTTTACAGACTGTGGCAGGGACTCGTATCCAACAAAGTTTGACTCATGTTGCTGAATCTATGATTTCCCTTCAACTTGAGGTTTAAAAGTTAGATCGCTAACCTCTAATTTGTCATCTTAGGCTTTGTCTTTGACACTGCCACAGATGTTTTTGAGGAAGTACTATACCACTTCAGCTTCTTGGGTGAAGATACAACCTTTGTTATCACACATATCAAGACTATAGACAAATGTAACCTCTACACAGGTTGGATGGTCAATAGTTGTCCAGCGGCTTGACTAGAAATACTTGACCTCATTATTGACCATAGGGTGGACATGGAAGTTTTCAGGCAGTTTACTGCAACTAAGCACCTGAAACTTATGATGGTTTTGGCTTCTGAAAGATATCTCTGTGATTCTCATTCTTAAAATAGATATTTAGGAACAGATGATTTCAATGATACTATAAAACTATATTATCTGTTGCACATAAAGCATAAATGATCCTGGTAGAAAAAAATGAAAGAAGAAAATCAACATATTTCTTGGTCTGGTGTGGATGAAGCGTAGGAATTCACAGGAGTCTGTTCTGTAAGCTGAGTTATAGGAGGGGGAAATGCTGAATCAATCCTTAATGTTCCTTGCCATCTTTTTTAGCAAGATATTGATGTATATAATGACATTATCACTCTGTCTGGTGGTGGCCTCAGAGATTGTTCTTCATTCCACGGAAGACTGATGTGCTCTGTGTATGGGTTTGATTTCTTCCTTTTTTATCCAAAGTATGGAATTAAGCATCCTTCAGGTTCTTTGTGTACCCAAACATTATTGAAAATCCAATTGACTCGGTATGTAGGTCAAATACTCAGATCCCTCCTGCCCAAGTCCAAGGTAGCTTCTATGTATCCAGTCCATCAGTTTATATCATTCTATGAAATAGCAAAAGGTCTGCAGCTGGATTTTCACGGGGCATCACTGTGCAGGGCCAGTGTATTAGGTAGTGGGCCCTTTAAAGGGATTTTGTGATGTAGGCATTGTGGTGATGCCTAAGAATCCTGGGATCACGCTTACCAGCTGTTGGAACTTAAAATAATTCTCCAGCAACCTCTTTCTATTTCAGAAGTGTCAGGTTGGAGGCTCTGTGTGTCCTGTGGGAGGGTTACTCACAGTTTTGCTGCCTGTGTTCAAAGAGCATTACAACTGTGCTGACCAAGGGACCATGATCACCTGAGTTTTTCCTGGTGCCTGGAACCGGTCTTGTGTAGTAATGATGTAGGCTTATTTGTGGGTTTTCTTTTTCCTGGATTTGCTTTGCTTGCTCAGTTTCCTTCTGTTCCCCACTACATTTCTATTCGAAGACCATTTTAATATATGTGTTTAAGTGCACCTCAATATTTAGGAGCTTATGCATTATACCAGAATTCCTTATTGAATGTGATTACTTACAGTGCAAACAGTTTCAGGAAATTGACTAGCCTCTTACAATATTTATGAAAACTTTTATAAGAGGCTTAACATTTTTATAAGGAAAGTTAAGATTTATATCTTCTGTTTAGATGGGTTATATCTTTACCACTTTGATGAAAAAATGCACATTTTAAAAGTTAACAAAAGCTTTTGTAAAATGTAATTGTGTTGATGAAAAATTTTCGAGGACAGAATATGTTTTTTATAAATGATAAATATGCTTTTTACCATACTCCTAAAGTATCATCTGTCAAAGTACATTATTTTATGTACCTAATAGCTATTTTTCATAGTTTCTCTCCTACAATGTCTCATAACATGCATTGCCCTGTGAGTTTGTTCTTTCAGAGGATCTTATCTCTTGTTAGTTTTCAAGGATTTACAGGTTCACAGCAGCTGATGTTTTACTACAAGTTTTATAACTCTGAAACTATTAGAAGAACATCAATGCTTTCCTAAATTGGATTTTTGGAGAAAATGTAATATGTTTGATGAATTAAAATAAAAAGATGGAAACTTAACAGCATATTGGATTACTTGTTAATTTTTCTTTCTCATATGTTTTATATTGAAGAGGATTGATTTGTGGAGTACATTTTCAAACCAATTTCACCTTTGTTTCTAGAAAAAACTACATTTTGTCCTAGAAAGATATTGACATTTTATCAGAGGAAATAGATTCAGAATTGCTGCCCAGTGAAATCTTTCTTAGCGATGGTTCTCTATCTTTCACCAAAAACAATGCAATTGACCTTGGGTCAGAGGATAAAAAGCCGCCATTATCAAATGACAGAATAACTGGTTGTCTTTCTCAGCTAAGATTTTGGCATCATGGAGATTTTAAGTCAAGCTATATGAAGAAGGAACTAATCTAATAACCATAACAACTTAAATTATACAATTACTTTATCTTTGCCAATTTAAATTGGTGGGTTTATCAGAAATAAAAAGCAACTTCAAACACGTTCAGACATCATAAAGATGAATGAAATAGGACTTAAAAGTATCTTGCCAACAAAAAACATCACAAGTCAATATCATACACTTCAAATTGTTTATCTCCAGGCCCTGTCTCCTTTAAGAATATGAGGCCACGATTCATTTAAATTATAGTAGCTTCACAACAGAAACTCAAAAATAAACCAATTAGTTCTCTCTTTGCAAAGAATTATTAGAAATAAGATTCCTAAAGTAGAACACGTCTAACATCTAAAGCAACTGTTTTGATCTTTCAGAAAAGAGATATTTCTGCTTTAAATACAATAATTTCCATCATCATAGGATATTAAACGATAAGGATAATGCATGCATCTTAAAAATTCTTATCTCCTTTTTAGAAAAATATATAGACCCTAGATAATCTTATAGGAAAATTTCAAACACTGTAAAGATAAATGAAATGAAAATTGTTAGGAGCAGAGGGTGTAGGTTTATTTTCCATTTTTGCTTTGGAGTTATTGAGTTTATCTAGATTTAATGGTCAGACATTAGGTTAGAAATGAGCCCTTGTTCTGATCTATAGTAAATCATTGATGAGTTTTATCATCATGAACAGGCCACCATTTCTCTGAATCTTTGCATTTCATCCATTGCAATGAGCGAGTTAAACTATACCTTCCCCCAAAGATTCTTCTAGTTGTAATTATACCAGTACTTATTTATGTCATATGAAGTAATTTTCATTGAAAGTTCTAGGTTTATTTTAAAAAATTATAGAATTTGAGTAATCATATAAACAATTATCTGAAATAAGTGTTGATACCTTTATATTTGATTTAGCGTCTTTACCATACAAGCAATACTACATTTGATCCTTGTGGGTGGCAGAAAGTGGTGGCAACATTTGAAACTCAACCTTGAGTCTATTTGCTGCCCAATATGATGGCTTAGTGTACTTTGGGGGGCAGAAAGATGTCCTCTCCCAAATGCACATAGGAATCTGTATGTTCCCTTACATGTCTAAAGAGATTTTGGCTTATGAACATGGGACCAATATAATCATATAAGTCCTTATAAGTGAAAGAGGGGAAACAAGAGTGTCAGAGAAAGACATGTGAGGATAGCACCAGAGACCACAGTGATGTGTGTTTTGGTCATGAAGATGGAAGGAACCACACACATTAAATAATAACAGAGGCCTCCAGAAGCTTGAAAAGGCAAGCAGATTCTTACCTAAAGCCTCCAGCAGGAACATGCAGGTTCGATGACTGTTGACATTAATTTTAGCCCTGTGAGTTCCATTTTGGGTTTATTACCTTAAGAACTCTAAGACAAAACCCCATTATATTTGTGGTCACTTATTAAACCATAATAAAAAAATTGGTAGGTATATTTTCTTCTCTACCTCTCCCCCGCCCCCATTCTGGAAGCAGTAAAATAAAAGATAATGAAACTTGCATCAAGTTTCCCTGTGTGATTGCTAAGTTGTTCTTCTTTTTTTTAAAATAACATACCATTTAATTATTTTAGAGTTCTAAATGAATACCAATAGGCTTGTTTGAAAAATTAAGAACAAATGGAAATAGGGAAATGCAAATTAATTATCGGTTCTAGAAAATAATTAAATATGCAAAGTGAACAGAGACTACTATTATTTCATATACTCTTAGCACCACGTTTATCTACCAACCTATACCAATACTGATGTACTTTATCTTCTCTCCGATTTCTATAGCTAATCTGCTGTGGATCTTCAGCTTGTACATTGATTTATGGTTGAAATGCCTACTAGATGCTGCTTAAAAATATTTTCTAAGTCGATGTATTCATCAACAACTTAAAAAGACACATAGATCTGGGAGTCATGAACATACAGGGAGTCGATGTAGTAAGAAAGAGAAGAGATTTCTTGAGTGTATCGATATTGAGAGTTTGAGAAAACAAAGATCAGAAAAGCAGAAAGAGAATATGAGTAACTGATGAAGTAGGGGAGATACTAAGGAAACAAATTGAAAGATAATGTGGTTTTCAACTTGCCAAACGTTTTTGATAGATTTGATGGAAACTAAGTCTTGATTATTTAACTATGGGGAATTTATCAGTTACCTTAGCATAAATGACAGAGAGTATAAAACAAAACAAAAAGTATTTTCGGGAATACATTCACGACAAAGTAAACAAACAAGGGTAAAAAAAGATAGTGCTTAAATTAGAAGAAAACATTTTGAATATAGATAGAGTATAGTTTGTATGTTATGGGAATTGTACAATTGATGATCCAATAAATAAAGAGAACAGTTTTTTGGGGGGGATGTCACTGAATAGGTGAAACAGGATGGGACCTACAGCACAATTGGAAGGTTTAGTATAAAGCATAATTAATGCTTTAGTATAAAGCATAATTAATTTAGTATAAAGCATAATCTAAAAATTACAGAAAGTAAGAAAGACAAGGAGCACATTTGCAGGTGTATGTGTGATTTTGTGGTATGACCAAGTGAAAAATATTTTTACTTTTATTTCTAGCTCCTCAATAAAATAATAGAAAAGATGAACTGAGACTAAAAGTGAGGAAGAGAGTAAGAAGTCAAAGTGGGCATCAAGGAAGGTGGCCGAAGACTGAATGGACGATAAATACTGCATTTCTGCACAGCATCTAAAGATGAGGCAAAGTTAGTGGCAATGCCTTTAACAGCATGCCAGTATGCACCTGTACATGTGAGAAGCAAGTGTGAGAGATGAATTTTCCAAGGGTGGGCTTTTGCCAAGCAAACTAAAGAGGAGCCGAGGAGTTGAAAATATCTGCAAACAAATGATTTTAATGATCGATCACAAAATGTATCAGAGAAAAATCCACTACCTTCTAAAAATATATATGTATATACGAATGCCTATACAAGCACTTATCTTGGAGGCAACGAGGTGAGTGCCCTGGAAATTTAAGCTTCATGTGACATTTACCTTTCTATTCTCCAGTAAGGTGTGAACTGTAAACATTCCAGAACTAAACTTGTTCCCTGCCACTTCCTTATCAGGAAAACTTACATACAGACATTAAAGTTTTGATACGTATCAAATAAGCATTTGAAAATTTGAAAATAGAGAGAAAAAGACCAATAAATATTCGAAAAAGACAATGGTTTTGTGTTTTGTTAAAAATAGAAAGAAACCGCCTTCAAATTAAACAGTGTGTTCTTGTAAGCTAAATTTTAAATATAGTTTGCTCAAATCACAATGCTATCAAGAATAAATAGAATGTAAATGTCTTAACACAATAACTAAGAAAATGCCAGGAAGGCTATGTTAACTAGTGTGATGAAAATGTGTCAAACGGTCTATAAAACCAGTGTATGGTGCCCCATGATCGCATTAATGTACACAGCTATGATTTAATAATAAAAAAAAGAATAAATGTAGAAAACTACTGCTTTGACTATCAATTATGACCTTTGTTCAGTCATATTTTTGATTAATCCCAGTAAGTCTCCACTCAGCATTCTTGGAGGATCATCGTTTTAATCATCTATGTCCATGTACAAGCCCTGGACACAACCTGATTCCATCATATATTTCACCAGAAATTTGGAATTGTGACTAGTAAGATTCTGGCCCATTCTCTTCATTCTCTGAGAAATTAAGGAAAGGAAAACTTGGAAGAAAATAAAGGTTTTATTTCCTGCCATATGAACTCTGAAACAGAGGAAAATAGTTTGTGGTAGGAAACATGAATAAAGAGTAGGGCAGCAGCAGAATGAGAAATATTAACAATATTTGAAATGATGAAGTACCTCATTCCAACTATCCCAAACAGATCTCCAAAACATAGGAGAGTCCTGAAGTTGTTTTGGTTTCATCTCCATATCCAATGGATTTTTGAGCCTGTAACTCTATTTTGTATTCAGTAAGATCTGTTCAAAAGTTAGTTATTCTTAGCCGGGCGTTGTGGCGGGCGCCTGTAGTCCCAGCTGCTTGGGAGGCTGAGGCGAGAGAATCGCTTAAGCCCAGGAGTTGGAGGTTGCTGTGAGCTGTGTGAGGCCACGGCACTCTACTGAGGGCCATAAAGTGAGACTCTGTCTCTACAAAAAAAAAAAAAAAAAAAAAAAGTTAGTTATTCTTAGATACATGATATTTTTATCTAAGTGTAACAATATGTAACTTGAGGAGGCTTTGGAAAAATTAAGTGAGATCATATTTACCAAACACAAATTTCAAATCAAGTTTTAACGTAATTTTTACTGTAATTCTCTCTGTATTTTTGATACTAGTTGAGCAAACTCAAAATGACATGATTGAAAAGCTCTATCCATGCAGCAAATGTTCTGTATACTAGCACTTATTTTTTGAACTTCTTCTCTAAGTTTTTTTTTTTGCCCCTAAGTGTGCCATCAATTCATTTGGATTAAAATGATATCTGAGAATAATAGCAATGACTCCCAACAATATAGGTCTAGGACAGAATGTTCTTCCAAACCCAGGCCCACACATCCAACCTTGCACTGCCATTTCTATATGGATTCCTCAAGGTTCTCTCAAAATTAACTTGCCCTCCAAGTTTCTTATTTCCTAGCTATAATTTTTCTGTCATCCAGAACTTATCACTCCTCCAATTTAATCTTTCTTGTCTCATAAGAAACAGTACCACCTTTTAGTTACTAGAGCTTGAAACCTAGTAATCACTTGTAACTTCCCAGTCCCTCTTCACCGTCCCATCGTAGCATTCAACAAGCCTTATCGGTCTCATTTCTTAAGTACAGCAGCACAATGTTCTCCTCTTCTTCCATCTTTATGGACAACAGTCTTAGCCGCAATCATCTTTCAGCTCTTTTACTTTAACACTCTTCTCGCTAGGTTAAATGGTTTACTCCCACTCCCTTCCGGTCATTTATTCTGTAGTTTACATAATAGTAATTTACCTAAATTGATATACATCTGATCACAGGAATCTGCTTCTTAAAGCATTGCAATGGTTTCCCATTGCTCCTTAGAATAAACAGATTATTCTTTCCCCTGGCTTTGTATTTCCAATTTCCCTGCTGTCTCTTCCCATATTAATCTGCTCTCTGCACATAGCATGATTTTCAGGTCTCCACACATGCAGAGTTTTCCCTTCCTCAGAGCCTTTTGCATATGATACTTTCTCAGCCTTTGTGTTCCATCCCCCCAATCTTCACAGCACCAGCACCTCAGTCCTTAGGTTATTAGATAAATGAGGTCTCTTCAGAAACAGACTTTTAATCATCAGTAAGTCCTGCATAGCCCTTACCTCTCCCCCACCATCTTCATCTCAGCCCTTCATCCATTTCCTTTAAAGTATTAACAAAGCAAGAAAATTACATTATTAGTCTTTTCACTGAGGAGAATAGGAGCAGTAAGACATTGGTGCTTGTGGCTCAGTGGGTAGGGCGCTGGCCCCCTATACCAAGAGTGGCGGGTTCAAACCTGGCCCTGGCCAAACGGCAACAAAATTAAGCAGGGCATTGTGGAGGGGACCTGTAGTCCCAGCTACTTGGGATGCTGAGGCAAGAGAATCGCCTAAGCCCAAGAGTTGGAGGTTGCTATGAGCTGTGATGCCACAGCACTGTACTGAGGGTGATAAAGTGAGACTCTGTCTCAAAAAAAAAAATAAAAGGAAAGAAAATAATCTCTATAAGAGGAAGACCCAAGATTCTGTCATCCTGGCACAGTGCTAAGTGCTAAGAACACTACCTGCTGCACAGTAGGCACTAAAGTCATATGAAACATAGTAATTCAAAATAATAATACATTCTACTTTAAAAGCTCATGAATGTGTTTTCTTTGATTTTTATAAAACACATTATTTAAAGCATAACATTGATTTAAGAAACAAAATAAAATATCTATTTGACTAATAGTATGTATATTTACACATTATTTAATCTATGGGTTATTTTATTCCATGTTTACAACTATGAATAAAATGGCATAAAATAGAATTAGTGAAACAATACCTATATTTCATAAATTTAAAGTCTTCATTTAATCAAAATTTCAAAATTAAAATATAAATATATTTATCTGATGTCATATACTTCAGTGGCTTTACTGGAATGAAAATAGTGCTCGAAGCAGAATAACAGACTGTCTTACATCTGTGAATTTTCAAATTTTGACCGATATCTGTCTGACTTGAGGCTGTTGGACATCTGGTAAGTTTCACTCCTATATTTGGCATATATTCCTTTGCTATATTTGAGGAACACATAATGTTTTCAATGCATGACTGGAATATTTGTGAGAAATTCATCCTTCAATATTTTAACTCTTCTAATAATTTCCTAATTTTCTTTTTTTTCTTGTAAATTGATAAAGATAGAATTAAAACCATGTCATAACCAATACCAAATGCTGGCAAAAGATTTTGTAACGAGATAATTAGAAATTAAAAACAAATAACAAACTATATGATCTTAAGATAATATATTTCTGTATTTATAATGTTTTATAAGTATACCATAATTCTTTTTTAATGACTCCAATATGGAGAAAGTAAACAAGGAAGATGTTAGAATTAACTCCTTCACAAAATTAATAATACATTTTTGTTTCTCTCTAGTTTTCTTTTTGATTTTAGCTTTAGTATAAAGATGGCTATGCCATTTACAGCACTGAGCCTAGCCTCTTCTCACAAGTAATTTATAATCTTAAAGATCAGACCTATAGGACTATAATTAGGCAGACAATTCAGTAAGGGATAAATGCCAAGGAAGCAGTTACCTCTCGCAGTTCTGACAGTACCAAAATGATGCAGAACCAAAGTCTTAAATACATCCATGAATCGCACTCTCCCATGCCATGAGTTGGCCAGTTAAACTGCATGCAAGATTGCCTTAATGATTGTCTAACCTGTTTATTAAACAATACTTTTATTCACTATCAAAATAACCGGTTTAAATGATTTCTTCCTCCTGTTTTTTTGCTTTCATAAGTGCCATGCTTATAAAAGCAAAAGTAAGTTAAATTCCCTGTTTTCTCCCCTTTCCAACCACTCCATGAAACACACGCACCCTAGTCTGCTTTGACTGATCTTACCACCCATAGCCAGTCTAACTCGAGGTGCAAAGTGGCATTGAGAGACTTACCATTATTCTAGAAATTCACTCTTTATTCATTAAGGGGAATCCTCCTTTATTAAAGATCAAAACCCAGGCTAGTAATATTGTCTTATATATAAATCTGACCTTGGAAAGTAATTTTTTTAAGTCTTGGTTAAAGAGCCTAAAATGCTTCCTTTGAGCTGCACTTCTGTAATCTTGGTAACATACAACTGCAGCTCTGTCATTGCTATGGCCTAAACGGATTCATTGCAAGTAAGACTACTAATCCTTCTAACACATGCCCGATGTCTAAGCTCCTTTCATACAAGTACTATTGGGCCTGATGCTCATATATCACACACGCTTCTCAACCACCACCGCAATGCCTCTTCCAAAAAATCTTACGGTCTCTCCACACTCAGGAGGCCCTAAGTCACCTTGTGTAAGTTGTTAGGCCAACCTCAGGGAAGCCCTCTTGTTATAGTCTACCCTGTTCCTCCAGAATTACAGGGTACTTCGGTATTCTATGAGTAAATCAGGCCCATTATTTTCTTTATCAGAAGTTTCTCAGCACATTCCTCTATCCTTCCCCACCAAAAAAAAACTTATGGACCAAAGGAAATAAAAAACTCCTTTAAAATTAAAATGCCCGGTAGTACAGGACTTTGTTCACGATCCTTTTGGATTTGTTCTCAAATATCTAAATGCAAATATCTGTTACTAGTCTATTTTTTATCAAATTATATATTTACCTATCTAAATTCGGAATACCATCTTGGTTACCATGGTAATTAATCTTTGTTTCAGTGTGTCACAGAGAATGTGAAAAGTTTCAGGATTTTGAAAAAAAAAAATTAGGAACTCTGCATTGTGAATCCCACCGCTTAACTCCAACCATAGATGCTGCAATGATATGTATGCCAGTGTTAATACCACTTTTTTCTGGCCCCAAGGCAAATACATTTTTACTCTTGTGATTTTGATGAAGAGAAAAATAAACTTATCCTTACTCCTTTTATTATCTCTATTTCAGACCAAATTCACTTGCTATGCTGCCTGGTCAATGCCTTTTCTATTCCATTCTATGATTAAAAGTGTGATTTTTCTCAAGAAGCCATCATTATCACAAACCCCACTAGAGCAGACCAAAAGGGTTCTTGGGTCTTCTGAGACACCTTGTGTCAGAGATGGGGACCAGAGGTCCCATCCTTGTGTTTCCTGGTTCTTGGTTCCCAGTAGCAAAGAATAGTTACTGATACAGAGTAGGTGCAACAAATAAGCAGGCTGAACAGATGCAAGAAAGCAAAGTGTCAAAGTTTATTAGCATAGAATGCTCCCAAGATGGAACAGGTCTATCCTCATTAGTTGGGGAGACTCTGAGTTTAACAAGATGTCTCCCTTTTAGGCTGATTCCCTAATTATTTGTTAAGTGTGGGGGGCAAAATAGTGATGTTTTTTCTTGAATAAGGTGGAGAGTTTCCAGGTTGGCTAGTCCTACACTTTTACATCCTTCCCTGGCAACTTCTGGGAGTTGTTGCAGCATTTGTAAACTGTTGTGACTTTATTGGATATGATTTATGCTATGCTAAGGGGGTAGGTCATTAAGGGACTGTTGCCTCAACTGTGCATCTGCTCCAAAGACCTCTTTGTGGCCTTGATCATTCTCTACCTTGTGGCTTTTCTTCTCTTTTTTCATTGGTTAGTCCTTGGAGACCCCTGTTGTCGACCTAATATCTCTTAGTATGGCTTGGAAAAGAGTCTGCGCTCATCAATCTTAAAGATGTCATTGTGTTTGAAGCCTCTGGTGAAGTCCAGGAACACATCCACAACCTTCACTGGAACTTTATTGGACTCACACATAAGACCTTCTGGGATATCTTATGTCATAGTTTAAATTCCTGGAGCTAACCACCTGATGCTTGGAAATCTGCTACCTCGTATTCCTGTGAGAACTTTTGAGAAATTTCTTGGCTAATCAGCCCAGAGATTTAGGCATTAACTACCTCATTTGTTTGAACCAATTTAATGTAGTTTCATGGACTTCATCAAGGGAAGTTTTCCTCCTTGTCATTGTACATCTCTCTTTCCTTACCAGATCTCTTCGGGTACTCTTATTGACATCTTTGGATGTTGCAGACTGTAGTCTTGCTAACACCAAAATGTTCTGTTGTCTTTCTTTGAATGCTGCTTTCCAGAAAATGTAGAAGATCAACCCTTTCCTTCAGTGTCAGTTCTTTGAGTTATTTCCTTTGGGCCATCAAATCTCAATTAAGTATAAAATTTTTCAGTAGTTGTGGGATGTACTTACAATTCAGATCAGTTCTTCACATCGAAAAAATATTCTGCAGCACGTGACAAACTATGTTATGTTAGGCCTAATCCAACATGTCATAATAGTAAAACATGAAAAAGACCTTACACTAAAGAAGAAATAATACAACTAAGGGGCAAAACTCACACCCTCTACCTGTTGGTATACAGAGGACACAACTGGTCAAACCATAGAAGGTAAATTAATATCATGTGTCACAGTCCAAGTGGTCAAGATACAACTTACAGAGGTGGTCCATGTACTCTTCCATTGAGTACAAGTGGTGCAAATCCAGTCTATGAAAAGTAGGTCTACTTAAGGAGGTGGTAAATGTAGGGAGATGGTCAACTATGGAGTTTCTACTGTATATATGCATGCATGCACAGGTACGCACACACACACATACAAACATCCTTTTGTTTTGTTTCTCTGGAGAAGCCTAATTAATACATCATTAATGCAACACTTAGCATATGAGTATTTTACATGTATACTTAGTAGAAGGTATATTAGAATAGTAACAGCCTTAAAGAAAAGTAGAGGATAAAGACTATACTTTCAGGGATCATTTCTATAGTTCATTACTAGAGAAGTCTCTCTGAATGTGTAGAGCACCGGAAACCATGAGGAGGAGACGCAGTGTTCTCTCCTGAGCACGAAGCCGGCACCCGGTGTTGCTTTACTGCAATTGCCATTTGCCATTGATGATCGTTCTTCTCTTCCTTAGCGGGAGTAAGAGGGAGAGAATGCAGGAAAAAAAGGTAGAGGAGAAAATATCATAGAAAATATGAAGAAAATAATTAATTTAATTAACTTTATTATTTGCAATGACAAAAATTAGTTAGCATACACACTGACTAGTAGATGATTTTTTTAAAAAGTATTTTCTTGCCACTATTCTGAATTAAATAGGTTATTGCAATGCCATGTCATTTTCCCCTAATTAACTCTCACTATTCAAAATTATGCTTCTACCATTTTTCAGAATGACCAAAAAAGGGAAAGGGGAGAAAAACATGCACATCTACTCACACGTCGCTTACTTTAACTAACAGGAGTGAGTTAGATTATAAAGAGTAAAAGACTGAAGCAATTCACCTTAGGCCATTTCCAAACATATTTTCTGATTAAAGATCTCAAAAAATGTTTATTTATATTTAGGGAAGAAATGTTTCGCAGGAGAGATGAAGATAAATGTTTTTTTTTTTTTTTTTTTGTAGAGACAGAGTCTCACTTTATGGCCCTTGGTAGAGTGCCGTGGCATCACACAGCTCACAGCAACCTCCAGCACCTGGGCTTAAGCGATTCTCTTGCCTCAGCCTCCCGAGTAGCTGGGACTACAGGTGCCCGCCACAGCACCCGGCTATTTTTTTTTGTTGCAGTTTGGCCGGGGCTGGGTTTGAACCCGCCACCCTCGGCATATGGGGCCGGCGCCCTACTCACTGAGCCACAGGCGCCGCCCAAGATAAATGTTTTTGAAGCTTTTCTCTAACCTTTCAACTAACAGCTTTCTTGTTACAATACTGTCAAGTTCTGTAAGGACAAGCATACGGTCACAACAAATAAAGAGCTGTGGGGCTGTGTGGACTCTCTCCAGCCTGGATTTTCAAAAGTGAGTTGAACTGCTTGAACACAGATGCCTAGTTTATAAAAGGCTGGATTTGGGGGTAAATACAATCCCTTGTTATATAGGAAAAGTTTCCATGTGAAGATCGTTTGTGTCCTTTGCACAGAGCTTTTATGTGATGTGCTTAATACGATTGTGTTCTTATACTTAAGAAAAACCTATCTGAAGCAGGGATGTTCTTAGGATGAACTTAAATTCAATTCACTATTACCCACTACATTGAAATAACTCTATAGGGTAAAAAGACATCATTACCATCCACAGTGAAGTGGCTTTTTCCAAATATGGGGTCTCAAAGACTGCCATAGATATGCTAAGTATATGATGTTATAGATAAGTCAAGATTAACTATATATAGATTTAAGAGATTTTAACAAAGATGTAGGGAAGCAATATAAACTAAAAAATAAATAAAACACCCAGACTCAAATTACCTATCTTTACATGAGATTGTATTATAGCATTAGTTTCAGCAAATTTATGCTTGGCTAATATAGGCAAATAAACGAGTAAATAACGAAGACAGAAAAGATAGCTATTGCTATTGACTACAGATGGTGAAATTGCCCACTATCTTACCCAAAGTCTTCAGAACATAAGCTTTAATATATTCAAACTTTCATATCTTATTTACGGTTCTAAAATATTAAAACAATTACTTCATTAACTGTACCAATATTAAGAACCAGATCAGATACAGCTAATATATGAGCAACTAGGCTAGGTCTACTTCCTTTACAGTTTAGAAACAGAATTTTAATTTCTATGGAGTTTTATATTTAAGATATTAATTATACTTGTTGTAAGAAAGTAAGAAAAATTAAAAAGAATTTTCTTTTTTTGTGTGTTTTTTTTTTTTTTTTTGGCCGGGGCTGGGTTTGAACCCACCACCTCCGGCATATGGGACCAGCACCCTACTCCTTGAGCCACAGGCGCCACCCAAAGAAAGAATTTTCAAAGTTTCTTCAAAAAGATGCTGCCTTGCACAAGCATCTTGGTATGTCTTCTGCTAACCATCCACACTACCAGTGAGGAAGAGGATGGTTCTCACAGACTGGGTGGGAGGTTGAGGTCAATCTCACATGTGTCTACTCATCTGGTTATCTAAGCCTTCAGAGCATGGTCTTTTCCTTCTGCCCCTCCCTTAATCTTGTTTTTTTGTTTGTTTGTTTGTTTTGAGAGAGAGAGAGAATTTCACTATGTCACCCTCAATAGAGTGCTGTAGTGCCACAGCTCACAGCAACTTCAAACCCTTGGGTTTAAGTGAATCTCTTGTCTCAGCCTCCCAACTAGCTGGGACTATAGGTGTCTACCACAATGTCTGGCTATTTTTCTGTTGCAGTTGTCCTTGTTGTTTGGCTGGCTCGGGTGAGTTCGAACCCACCAGCCTCAGTGTACATGACCAGCACCCTACTCACTGAGCTATGGGCACTGTCCCCCTCCCCCAATCTTGAGCAAGTGCCTGCATTGAAAAACCTAACCTAGATCCATCTGAGGACTGGATTCTGGGACATATACTTCTTGGATTCTTCCCCATGAAGCACAAGATATTGGGGGAAGGGGTGTCTCTTGATGATGCTGGGATGACAAGAGAAAACTCACCACACTTATAACTTTGCCAACTAGGCACTCACACAGATTTTACCTACACTCACTAGAAATGTGCTGCAATCATGTAACATGGTCTAACTATCACCCACACAACTGAAGACTGACTGCTGCAAAAAGGAGGCAAACAATCCTGTATCACATTGTTCCCATCCTGAAGGAAGACCTACTTTTTATCTCATTTACAACCCTTTCCACATCCTGTCATGAAATTACTAAATGATATTTAGTAGTTACAATAAATAGGTTTAACCACTATTAATATGACTAATTTAGATAATAGAAAAATAAGAATAAGGAGAAACGTACTTATAAAGGCAAAGAAAATATACCGAGCTAATTAACTCTTTCAGTTCTCATTCCCTCAAACATCTTGGAACAAATAGGTTAAATGGTTAAATCTTGATAATTTGTAACTTTATTCTTCTGTTAGCTATTCCACATTCTTTTCACCTTTATCCATAATTCCCCTCATAAGTACTTCATTTTGAAGCAGACTTCAATTATTAGAGAGCCTAACATGTTAGTAATCATGCCTGAATTGGGTTAGTGACATTTTTAGTACTTTCATAGATTTGAAAGTACTACTTGTACATGGAGAATCCCCTCAGTCCAGGCATATTCATAATTACTGATAATCTCAATGTTTGATGGTATATTAATTCCCTACTGATAGAATCAAATATCAGAGTTAAACAAATTTTAATGGATTTTATTATGTTCAAAGGAGCACAGAGAATGCAAAAGACAGCCAACTCCCTGATCTCCTTTATTTCCTTTTTGGTTCACTGGAATAAAAGGTCAAATTGTCCATGCCGCTGTCTCAGCTTCTGATACAACACTTTTTGTTGTAACTGATGACAACTCTAGACCAGCAGATCTTAATGTTGTATAAAAGAAGTGATTATGAGGAAAACGTGAATGGTTTAGACAATATGGAGCAATGAGGATTGGAAATAATTCAAAACAAAGGAAAAAGGATAATACCCTAAAAGCATCATCAGAGAAAGTGTTGATTCCACAAAAATACATTTGAAATAAGAACTATCAAATATGACTGTGGACATTATAAAGAATTGAATCAAAACAATTAGTGTGAAAAAGAATCAATAGAAGAGCTAGAAAAAAAAGGGAGAGAGAGAGAGAATTCGTTTCGTGTGGCAAATATTTACACAAGTGGGGTGAGCTATGAGAACGCCATTAGGGAGATTCAAGCACACCCAGGGAGGGAGATTCACGGGTCTCCACTTTTTTCTCTTCATATAGTTTTCTAATGATGTACTTTTAAATGCCTATGAGTCTTACCTGAATTAGCCCTGCTTAAATAATCAATTTCATCTCACGTTCCCCCTTCCATGTTTCACTACTGTACAACACAATTGTGTAATAAATATGTCTTGACCACCCAGCTAATTTGCACTTTAAGATAGTAAAGATTTTTTATAACATTTGAGAACCTTGCTCAAGTTCTTAGCCTATGTTATTCTTTCTCTGATAATGACAAGGTTTTAGTTTACATAGTAATTTTTGTCTCCTGACACTTTTAAAAAAATTGTTCCCTGGGCGGCAACTGTGGCTCAGGGAGTAGGGCGCCAGCCCCATATGCCGGAGGTAGTGGTTTCAAACCCAGACCCAGCCAAAAAAAATAAAATAAAAAATTGTTCCCTCATTTATGTGGTTCTGTCTTATGAATATCACTCGTAGTGGTTTCAGTGGTGTTCCCCAAAAATATCTTTCCACATGACAATACCCAGAACTTGTGAACATGGATTAATTTGAGGGGGAAAAGTCTTAAAATTTGATTAAGAATCTGGAGAAGAGATCATCCTGACATCTCTGGGTGATCCCTGAATCCACTGAAAAGTACCTTACCAGAGAAATACAAGGAGAGACAGAGAAAGGAATAAGACCCCGTGAGGATGAAAAAAGAAAATGGAGTTACAAAGCTACCATTCAAGGAACTTTTAGAGCCACCAGAAGCTGTAACATGCCAGGAAAGATTCTCTTTTACAAGCTTCAGAAAGAGCTAAGCCTTCGCAGCACTTTGATTTCAGACTTCTGGTCTACAGAATAGTAAGAGAATAAATCTGTTATCTTAAGCCACAAAAGTTTATGGCAATTTGTTATGGCAGAACTAGGAAAATAAGGTACCATATGTCTTTATTTTCTGACTACCTTCTCTCATTTTCTCTGAGTAAGGAGAAATATGCCTTTTGTCTACAAAACATAATTTCAATATAGATAAATATGTATTTATTTTCCTGATTAATGTATAATTATAAAAATGTTGCATAGTTGTGATCAGAATCCAGGTTAGTAAATGGGACCCTGAATGTCCTTCCCAGAAAACTAACCAAATTTCAGACTTCTAACATCACAGACTTATTTGAAATGTTCCCATTTTATAGAAGCAGAAACTGAGGCTAGGTTCATCTGATCCTATCTTCATATTTTCAGAGACTTTTGTCTAATTTTAGGGAACAAGCTGGAGAATATAAATCCTTGTTGTCATAGGCCTGTGGCAACTTCATCAGGGGAAGTGAGCAAGAGAGGGACAGGTATATTTTTAAGGCATTATTATGAAATGATAATAGTTTGACGGAAATTCATAGTTCCTTGCTTTGTTTTCAGATTCCACAGATAATCTTCCTCAATCCTCCCAGCTGAGCCTCCCTAACCTCACTCTACACCAGTGCCATATGGTCCTGACCAACCCTGTAAATGTTTGATATAAATGTTAATAAATTGATAATGATATTTTAATTTGATAATGAAGTTATGGAGTTAACATTAGGGTATTAGAGCAAGTTAAATGCCAAAGAGAGGATGAAATGCCTTAAAAATGTCCCAGGTAACCTTCTAAATAGTCAAACTAGCTCGTATTTGTATGTAAAAAATGTTTTAATATATAATTTTTTAGTTACCTAATATTAAACCTCAATATTAGATTTCTAGCAGATCAACGATTTGGAAGCAAACAAACTTTATACGATAAAACAGGAATGCAAACCAGCTTTTAAAAATAAGGTAGTGAATAAATGTCCAAATTCAAATGACTAGATCATCAATTCATTGCCCTTAGCCAGTTTCTCTCCCTTTTGAAATCCAGGTCTTTCTTAGCCCGTAGGCAAAGATAGAGCATCTGTTGATGCAAGTTGTCGTCAGGCTGGGAGAAAATTGAAACTGTTACAGCTTAAATACTGTCCATGAAATTGTTTATATCATAATAATTAGTCAACCGGGCGAAATTGTAGCAGTGAATTCTGATTTTAAGGAAATACAAATATTTTCTTTTATTTGACATTTTTAAACATTAATCTGATTGTGTATACTTTACCTTAAAAGTTAAGGAAATTAGTAATAGTTTTTATACGTGGACCTGCAGCAAAAACATACTAATTTTTGAAAAATTTAGGTAAATCTTATTGGTATTAAAATTAAAAGAAACTATTTTAAAGAAATTATGTTTGTTTTTCTATCAAAGATTTAACTAGACTAAGAATGTAGCAACAATGCTAAAGAAATACAGTTGTAGTTATAGAAAATAAGGACATAAAATATTTAGAACTTTCACTTACGTTAGAGCTTTTAGACAGTCTTTAAAGTATGCCTTCTTGAAATAGGCTATGATAATTTCTTAAAGATTATGTAGGATATGATTAATATAGCTACTAAATGTTTACTCAGAATACTTTGTAAATTTTACCCATTACTTTTAAATAAAATACCTGTAAGAAATATTAAAGTCCACAAAAATATTCAAGGGTTGTTTTAAGTAGCCTTAGGTGAATAAAGTTGTAAAAGTATTATATATGGCCCCTTCACTTTGCTCTCCAATTACTTTTCACTAGGAACTAATGCACCAAAAAGAACCCCAAATATTTAACTATCTGAAAATAACATGATCAAAGAACTGAATATTTTGACAAGAGATGAAATTATAAAGTTGTCATTCATTATTATAAAGAATCTTACTAAAAATATCCTTCACAAGAGCTCCTTAAAAAGTCCTGTATAGAATTTGTTGTGGATATATGTATTTTTCTGATTATATATATATATATATAGAGAGAGAGAGAGAGAGAGAGGCATCTCTCTTTAAAGAGATTAATGTTTTTCAGTTCTATGCTGATAATTAAATGAGGTCACAAACTATTTCTTTCTGAAACTAACAAGTTGGTTTTTGCCATTCTTAAAGCAAAATATTTTGTTGGTAGTAACAAATGCATGCATTCCACAAAACTGGTACTTACAATACATTGAATCTAGAATGTCTGATTAAAATTAATTGTGGCAAACATTAAAAATAATTAATTTAAAACATAATAAGAGAGACTATTCAGTATTTTTGTATTGTTTATATAAGCAGTAATTAATGTGGTACCAAATTGTAAAACAGTCATTGTATTCTTTTTCTTGAGACCAGTCTCAAGCTGTGGCCCTGTTTAGAGGGCGTGGCATCACAGCTCACAGAAACCTCAAACTCTAGAACTCAAGTAATTCTCTTGCCTCAACCTCCCAAGTAGCTGGGACTACAGGCCCCCGCCATAATGCCTGACTAGTTTTTTTCTTGCAGTTCTCATTATTGTTTAACAGACCTGGGCCGGGTTCGAACCTGTCAGCCTTGGTGATGTGACCTGCACCCTACTCACTGAGCTATGGGCACCGCCCAGTCCTTGTATTCTTCACACCACTCACAGTGGGAAACAAATTTTATTTCCTCTAAAATTTTCTTTGATAAAACACTAATGATTTCTAATTTTACTTATCTCCACACTAGTACATACCTACTTTTGAATATTTGAGTGAAGAAGGGACGACGTTTGCATAAAGTATTTCTGCTGCCAGTGAAGTACAGCAGTTGTCTTAAGGTGAGACAATTGTTTGAGTTGCAAGCTCAACTAGCAACTTTTTTCAAGGGAAATTATACTTCCTTGAAAGAATGACTAACAGAAAACCTAGGTCTGTGCAGGCTTGTTTGTGGCCAGTTTTTCTCAAAAATGCACAAAATCAGCCTATCTCTTCAGGAAAGTAACTCACACTACTTGATGCCAATGATAAAATTCAAAATTTAAAATTTTCTCCAGAGAAATATTTAAAAATGGAAAATCTGTATCTGTTACTGTGAACTTGGAAGATTCCTGACACAAACGTATCTGATGAAATCAGCAGAAAAGTTTAAAACGGAATTTTAATACATATAGTAAAATGTGTCAAATCTTGGATGATGTGCACAGCACAATAAGCATAGTAAAATATTAAAAAATCATGTATGAATAAAGATCTTATCAAAGTACAAGATGGATCATTAGATTTTAATATAACAAAGTAAAAAAAAATCTACTATGCTTTTAGGTTCCACACTACAATTAACTTTAAAGAAACTTCCTCTTGCCAAGTATTAGTATAAAATCAAAGAAGAGTAGCCACAATTATCTGAAATGAAAAGTCTATTAAACTACTATTCTATTTTAGAAAATGCATCCCTGACATTCACATGCACATAAAGTAGTAAAACTCAATGGAAACCAAGCAGGTGGGAGTGGAGAGGCAGCGCAGGTGAATTCACACAGAACTGGTACATTGCAGGCTACCTAGGTGATGGGCACACTTATAACTTTGACTCAAACTGCAGAAAAGCAATTCATGTAACCAAAATATTTGTAGCCCTGTAAGATCTGGGGGAAAAACAAACAAACAAAAAGGTAAAAAAAAAAAAAAATTGTAAAGGCAGTCTTTTCATTCATTGATTTACATTTTATTAAAATATTTTTTTTATAAAATGTATTCTTGAATTTAACATGTGAAGGTTTATTGCTGTTTTCTTGAATACATCATTGTCTAAATTTTTAATAGTTGCCCAGATTCAGTTTCTAAAATGGTAAATACCCACTTATTAATATACATTGTCCGATAAACAAAAGCTTCTTAGTATTACTCAATAACTTGTAAGAACATGAAGTAACTCTAAAACCATCAACATTAACAACTCTTCATCCATTGCATTCACGTCAATTTTATATAAACTAAATTTGCTTCTTCCTTTTTAGGAAATGGATGCCTAAACAAATGGAGGTCTGTGTTTCAGCAAAAGAATTCATGAAAATGAAGAACTAAATGGAATGGAGATAGTAAATAATTAAAGGCAAGAAGATTAAAGACTGTTTTTGCTCTTAGTGACAATTTGAAAAGAAAAATCTTCTCCATTGCTACCTGAAACACTTACTTTCTCAAAATAAAAATTCAGTCTTTTCCTGTGAAAATCTCTTTGAGTCCCTTATTTGTTTGTTATTTACCACGTGTTTTCCTTTTACAATTGCTTTGTGTTATTTTTTAATCAAATAATTTTAGGAAAAAATAATTTTTACTCTCTAGTCCTCTACTTTCTCTTACAGAGTGACAATTATTTATTTGTTTAGTCTTATATTTTATAATTTTATCTCTAAGGACCACTTATAATTACAACTTCTGAATTTTTCAGGTTCAGGTACATATATTGACTTCCTAATATATAAAGGGAGTATTGGATTTTCTTACGGACTCACAACACACTACCTAGGTACCTTCTGCCATTCTCACATGCTCTCAATACCAATGTCATAATTTCATACCAGTATTAAATTATAAGATTTTTTGATAAATTTAATTTGGCCATATTTCCAATCATAATGACTTTTCTGTTCTTATGCATAATTTTGTATTCTCTGTGTAATATTCTACACTTATAAATAGTCCAACCTTCTAGATGCCACAAACACCAATTAATCTTGTCAAGATAATTAAGTCAGTCCCTGGATTAGTTTTTTTTTTGTCTGAGGTATCATGATCTGCTTCCATGTGCACTGGTTTCTTTCTCAGAATGAGATCTAGTTTTCCTCAATCCTAACGACTTATTTTTCATATTTTCTATAGTCAATGCTCTATCTTCTGCCTTAATTTTTCGTTACTCCATTATTTTGAATAAGTGAAAGTTTTCTGACTTTGTACCTCAGGAAAAAAAAATGGCATCATTCTATGCTTACATTTGCTAGATAGTTTGAGTGGAAATGGAGTATGAAATTGGAAATAATTTTAATGATACTGGAGTCATTGTTGAGGTGACATTTAGATTTTAATGTTACCTTTGGAAAGCTTGGAGCAATCCTTGATCTTTGATCCTTTCAATATGAACCATTTTCTCACGACACTAGAAGAGTTTTCTCCTTTTCATAATTGTGTTTTAAATTTTCAGGATAATGTGACTTTCATTTAAAAAAGCAAACAACAGACAATTGTCTTTACCCTGAGCATAAATCCATAAAGTGTGCCTACACGTAGCACAGCCTGGCCTCTGTGGATAGGCAAATAGAAAGTTGTGTACACATGTTCTGCTGGATTTCTGCTTCAAGTTTCCGCAGTAATCTCCATTAATTTTATTCTTTCTTCAAAATGTGCTTTCTTGGTGTCTAATTCCATCAACTTGACCTTCATTGGACTTATTTTTTTTACACTGGACAACTATTTTTCTTATTTCTGGAAAATTCTTCCCCAAACATTTCCTCCTTGTAACTTTTTTAGTTTTCATTCCAGAACTTTGATTTCCTAATGGTTGGATATTTTGGACACTCCTTGTAATTTCTTAAATGTTGTTTTACATTTTCCATCTATTATCCCATATTTTATTTTTTTGTTTCCTCAATCTTATTTTTTCTTTTTTCTAAGATAATCCTTAGAAAAGTTTGTATTGACTTTTTTCTACTAACTTTTTTTTTACGATTTTGCAAAAGTGTTTTGTTTTCCAGATTTTAAAATTGCATACTATCATAATATTAGTTTATTCTATAAAATCTTCTTATATATCATTAATATTTTTATTTTAGTTGTTTTCTTTCTGTAATTTACTTTGTCATTGACACAACTGTATATCTAAATTTTATAGCAGGTTCTTCCAAAAGATGGCAGCTTATTTTGGTTTTATTTTCCTCTTCAGTCTCCACAGAGACTAAAATTTTGTGTGGAATCAGTGTGGTTTTTTTTATAAAAAATTTGAGTTTCATTGTAAGAGAATGTGAATGGGTCTATTCACAAGAATGTGCATAAAATCATGATGCTGCAGTTTTTTCCTCTTGATTAAAAGTTTTAAGGCAGTATCTTCCAAAAATTATCTAAATAGGAGAAAATTGTTGGAATCAGCATCCAGTTAGCAGATGTTCATTTAATTTCTCTGATTTCAGTATTTTATTCTATGGTTCTCTTTCCCCAGCACAAAGAACCTTCAGTTCTTTCCCAATGTTTAGAATAGGCACTTACTTCTTTTATGCATAAATGATTTTAAATAAATCAGTGTAACTATACTACCTGTTTTGTTGCATTTTATGTTTCCTTATCATTTTGTTAATTCAAGATAGTTAAAATATAATAATACTAATAAAATTGTTCTTAGAATAATGATCAAATTATAAATACAAAACAAATGAGACTCACACTCTTGTAAATTTTGCACAACAAGGGAAGTATGAAATCATTGGAGAAACAAATGACAACATACACTTGTATTAAATATTTGGGAGGAAGATAGGAGTGATAATAAACAAATACAGTATTTCCTTTATAAATAGCTTAAAAAAATCTTTGTCCATTGAAACTTAAATTATAATGGAAGAGATCACCAACAATGGTCTAAGTGCCAAATTCAGACAGATTCTTATTTTTTTTAAATATTAGACAGATACTACTCAACTCATGATGGGGTTACATCCCAATAAACCTATCATAAAGCTGAAAAACAGTAAGTTGAGGACCATCTTGAACCCACCACCTCCGGTGTATGGGGCCAGCACCCTACTCCTTGAGCCACAGGCGCTGCCTATAACTGCTTTCATGTCACAGTGATAGAGGTAAGTGGTTACTACAAAGATCATATATGGACCCCAAAGCCTAAAACACTGAGACCCCTTACAGAAAAATTTGCAATTCCATTTTTATTGAAATATCACCAAATAGAACACTATAGATTTGGTTTAATACCATGTATTTACCAAGATATTAGGACTGAAATGAAATAAAATTTGGTACTAATGAAATTATAGGCAAGTTAATTATTTGAATTATAATTTAATGCAAAAATAAACTCTAAACTTGATAATGATTGTGTAGTCTGGCAGAGTTGTTCATAAACAGTAATTATAAATTAGATCCAAAAAATCTAAAGTGTCTTTTGGAAGCATATAAGCTAACGGTCTCAAATAAATAAATAAATCTGTAATTAGTAAACAATCAGTGTTTATCCAGAGGCACTTATTATATGACCAGATGGTAGTCAGATTTTTGTCTAGTAACTGTTGGGGAAGATATGCTTCCAAAATTATATGGGTGTTTGCTGTTTGGCTGATTATATATAGGCATCAAGATGTTGAAAAATAAAATATCAGTGACCTACCAATGTTGGAATTCTTTAATTTCTCCTGAAACTTTGCTAGTTTACCCATCTGTGGTAGATTAAGCTTTAATCTATAATCAAACCACTGGAGAATGTCTTTATTGTCTGCAATTTAAATTAAAAAATAATTACACATGGATATTAAAGTTGGAAATTACTTCTTGTTTCTTTGTAAATGTTCATTTGAATATATATATATATATATATAAATATATATAACATTACAGGAGCATTTTTAATTTTAAAGATGATGTGTAAATAACTAAATTGAGTGATTATTAGAAGTAACAAATGCGATCAGTTTCTCAACATATTAATGGAATTATTTTTTAAGAGTAACAATTTTAGGCAGTGCCTGTGGCTCAAAGGAATAGGGTGCCGGCTCCACATGCCAAAGGTGATGGATTCAAACCCAGCCCCAGCCAAAATCTGCAAAAAAAAAAGTAATAATTTTATACAATTATTATTATAAAAGACAAACAATAATTACTTCACATCGAAATTTAAATTACTCACATTATGCGTTTTAATATCATTTTCAAAATTTTGTTCTCTTTTTCATTTTTATAAATGAATAAAAATACTATAGCATAAAAAGACCACAAAATTTAAAGTAGGCATTGACTTTCTTATTCTGATCTTTTTCTTTCCTGTCTCAGTTTGCTCCTGTTGCTAAAATAAAATGTCTTAGAATGAGTAATTTATAAACAACAGAAGTTTATAGCTCTAGAGACTGAGAAATCCAAGATCAAGGCACCAACAGATTGCATGATTCTGTGTCTGGTGAGGGTCGACTTTCTGGTTTATGTATGGTGGAATATCTTCTTGCTTTGGCATCAAATGGAAGAACTAACACGAGATCTCCCTGGGATTTCTTCTAGAAGGGCAGGAAATATAAAGGACTCTATCCTCTTAATGTATTTACTCTGCAAAGCTTCCACTTCCTTGGGGCTAGAACTTCAACTTACATATTTTGGAGAAACACAAACATTTAGACAGTATCATTTTACCATTGGTCCTTGCATGCAAAATATATGTACTTCATACCTTTAGCCCCAAAGTCTTCATTCCTTTCAGCATCAACTTTAAATTCCAAGTCCAGTGTATTACCTAAACATCATCTAAATCAGATACTGATGACACTCTAGGTACAATCCATACTGAGGCAAACCGTTGTCTCCTTAGGAATATATGAAATCAAACATACTATGTGCTTCTGAAATATAATTGCAGGACAGTCATGGGCAGACATTCCCATTCTAAAAGGGAGACGTGTTAGAGAAGAAAAGAGTAACCCATCCTGAGCAAGTCCAAAGCCTTGAGACTCAGGAATAATCTTCAGCTGAATGCTCTGCCCTCCAGCCTCACGGGGGTAGAAGTGCCACCTTCGGGACACACTGGCCCTGTCAGCTTTGCCAGGTAGGGGTGGCCCCCTGTGTCTTTGCACATCCCCAACCCATCTGTGGGCTGCATCTACGGGGTGCCACGGCTCGCAAGAACTGGAGCCTGCTGCATGTCTCTCCTCTTCGGCAATCACATGCTACTAAATGAGTCTTTCTTCATTTACAAATTGATGACTTTTATTACTGCATTTTTCATTAAATAAAAGTGTTGGTTAAAGGCACCATAGCCAGAAGTGTTTTAAAATAGTCCAGTGCACCATCAGCAAACACATTTGAGGCACTACATGAAGAAAAACATGCCTCTTTAAAACCACAACATTTTCTATTAATTGTGAGGAACTGATTATTTTTTAGTCTTACAAGCTGTGATGTTAATTTCCACAATCATCAAAAAGGACCACATTTGCTATTTTATCTGTATGTATTTCCAATGAATTTATAAATCATTACTATTTTCACGAATATCTGGAAGTCACATTTTGATACCACAGACACTATATTAATGAAGTTTGCCTACCTGGACAGGAATAGAGATGGCAAGATTATGAAGGGACAGTATTTGTCCAGTAATATTTTACTTTTACCTTTTGATATAATATCCAAATTAATTCTTACATTACACTGTGGCAGAATTGTTTCAATGTTTTCTCAGACTCCAAGAACAGATACTTTTGGGGGATTACGGAAATTGCTACTGACCCATTCAGAAAATCTCAGAATCTTCATTCTCACAGAACAGAAAAGAGAATTCTGCCACAAGCCCATCTCTTTGGTTTCCTAGAGTTGGTATTTCCACTCTTCTTAGGGCCATGGGCTAAGTGTCAAAGACTAAGAAAACTGGGGCGGGTAAAACCCCACAGAAATCTTCTCTCTTTTCTTGTGCACAAGAGTTCTATTGTCAAGTACATTTCTGCTACTCCTTCCATTTTGAAGGCTAATTATTATGCAAGTCAGGTCCCAGTGAGTTCTAAAACCTCAGGAAAAATTCTCAAAGATTATATTGGCTGTGTCAAATTTGACGTGAGTACACCATGGCAGACTAACACTTGTCTTCCCCGAGGAACAGAAGGTCACCAGGGATTGACTTCACCTAAGTATTATCTGTAAATAGCTTATGGGATAAGAAGAAAGGGAGAGAATCGCTTAGAAGGGAGTTATTGATAAGTCATGAGGCCAGATTTTGTGCTGTGGGGCTCTGAAGTGAAGGTTTCAATGGGGAAACCTCTGAGAATGCAATTTTCTTTGGATTTTCCCCAAGGCCACATTTGGCTGCAGCTTTGAATTTCCGGACACTTTTATGTATGTAGCTTCAGTCCAGCTAATTTTTAGGGCATGAATAAAATATTTGAAATCTCGGCTTTTGTGGATTATCAAAATCTATCTTAGAACTGATTTGCCATTACTTAGGGGTAACATAAAGTTTAATTTTATGCTATTTAATATGTTTAATAACTTAGAGAAGAAGGGAGAGGCATAGTCAAGAAAAAGATATTAAACATTTACAACACAGAAGAAATTTATGGGTTTTCACTAAAGAGTCATTTCATGCCTTAATGTGGCAGTGAGTACCTTCCTTGTATGTTTCTTCTAATGGAAGAAAGTCCATCTTTTGAAAAATTTAAGTGATCACATTATGGCTATTCTTTATCATTATTATAAAAGTTTTTTATCCATAAGAAAGAAAGTATGAAATCTAAATGCAAGTTATATTATAATTATTTATATTAAAATAAATATCTTGATCCACTAACATAAATTCAAACATGGAACATTTCTGACACTATCTTTACCTTTCAGCTACCCATCCCTTTATCTCCTTCCCTAACTGGTCATTCTGAGTTTCTACCATCTCCTTGCTTTTCATAATTTTATTACATTCTTTGTTAGCCTTACACAATAATATATCATTGTTGTTTTGATGATGATAATGATGATTTTTTTAAATGCTGATGAGATCAATTTATTTACTCTTTCCTACACAGTCAAATATTCAACCGTATTTAGCTAACTCCCTTGCAGTTAGTTAAGACCAATTGATTAACTGATCATTTCTGGTCAATGATTAGAAGGACACGTGCTCCTTTCTGACCAGAACCTATGAGAGCCGATTGTGAACTACCCATGTGAGTTTTCCCTTTTGGGGTAATAAGGAGGACCGCATTTTGAGAGATAAAGTTATAGTTGAATCAGCTCAGATTTCTGAGTTATTACATGCTGAACAGCCTTCTAGGGTGTTCACATAGGACTCATATAGGACTGTATATAAGGAGAACAAATCTTTGTTTTGTTTAGTGGTTATTATTTTAGGGCAAATTTATCATTGCGATTTCCCTTCACTTGCACAAGTAATAAACTAAATGAATTTTTCTGAGATTTTTTGGTTTTAGTTTTGTTGGGTTTTTTGCTCAACATTAGTTTCTAGAATCCATTTGCATTTATAGTGTGGTCATAATTTATTCCCTTTCCCTGCTTGGTACTATCTTTTTGTTATTTTGAACAATGTTGTTGTAAACATCCTAATAACATCTGCTGGTGCCCAAGTACATCTACAAGTGATATTGTTGAGTTTAAGCATATGAAAATGGTCAATATTGTAGCATAGTGCCTCAATGTATTCTTAAAAGGTAATAGCAATCTACCTTCTTAGCACGGTGCCTAAGTGTCCTGATTTGCTCCAAATCCTCACCAGAAGTGGAATTGCTGGGTGTATTACTGCAGTAAACATAAAATAGTGCCTCTTATCATTTTACTTTTAATTTCCTCCTTTACTAATAAAAGTTGAGCATGCTTTTAGATATCCAATAACTTATATGTTTAATTGGACTAATATACTTGTATGAAACACTCATTTAGATAATTGTCTTATTTTTATAGTGTTTTTTTTTCTTATTGACCTATAATATTCTTCACATATTCTGAATGAAAATACTTCCTTTATTACAAGTTTGCCAAGTACCTGCCTTGTCCTAATTTGTGGCCTGTGTTTTCACTTCATTTATTGTATTGTTTGATTTTTTAAAATCTTAACTTTAGCGTAGGTGACTATATTAATATTTCCTGTGTATTTGGTGCTTTTTTATCTTGATTTTTTAAATACTTCCTTATTCATGAACATAAAAATATTACCTTATATTCTTTTTTATAGGTCTGGATGGTTTTCTTTTTATACTACATTTTTTAATTTTTCTGGTATTAATTTTTACCTAGAATGTATGTTCATGGTCAGTTATATTTTGCTTATGTGAATAACTGATTTTCTCATTTTATATTACTGTAGAATCCACCATTCTACATTTACCCAAAGTACAACATTGGTCACTTTCAACTTTTTCATAAAAACACATCTCTTTCTTGAGTCCTTTCTCTGTACATTTAGTCTATTTGTTTTTCCCTGTTGCTATTATCTGAACTTTGTAATAGCTATAGCTTTATTTCTGGACATCTAGTAGAGTAAATTCTCTCACTCTTATTGTTCAAAAATCTTTGAGCTAGTTTTTGAATATGTTCTTCCCCTTTATATAACCTTTAGAATCAGATGGTCAAGTTTCATAAAAAAATACTGATTGACAGTGGATTAAATCTATTATTCAATTCATAGACATGTTACATTTTTTCCTAGGTACTCTTTGTTGATATTATACGTGGTAATTTACATCATTTTCTTTTTCTTTTTATGTTATTATAAACAAATATGATTTATTTTTCACATTTACTTGTACCTAGCAGTCTTAAGAAACTCATAAATCTCTACCTTTTCTAATAATATAGTTAGTTTCTAAAATTATATAGGACAGAATTGCCTCCTTTTAAGTTTAGGTAAGCATAGTTGAGTATTTAGAGCATTGGAATTCTTAAGAAATTCGAAAATTTGATCATGCTCTTTTGCATCCTTGCTTTCAAGCTGACAAAGGAAAAAGGGAAAAGATGGTCCCAAAAGGTCCATCGCCAAGTGCAGCCTCTTCGCTGCACCAACTGCGCCCCCTGCGCCCCTAAACACAACACCAGGAAGAAGCTGGTCATTTGGAATATGGTGGGGGCCGCAGCTGTCAGGGTTATTTCTGGATCAGGTTCTTCGACGCCAAAGTCCTCCCCGAGCTTTGTGAGCAGCTACATTACTGTGTCTGTTGTGCTATTCGCAGCCCAACTGCCAATGTTAGGAAACATTCTCCAGAGGCTGGCGAGGACCCAACACCCCATCCCGATTTAGACCCAAGGTCCTGCCCACAACCTCCACCTAAGCCCGTGTTAGGAGTTGAGTCCTTGAAGACTGAAGAAAAACTATTCTTTGGTCAAAAAATAAAATGGAAATTATACTTAATGTGAAAAAAAATCATCATGACATGCTGGTTAGTGGTCTGCTCAGATCTGAGTCTTGAGCCAAGGTAAGTGCTCTTTCAACTGAAGAAGGCTCAGATGCATAATGTCATCTCACCAAAAACTGCAAAGGCTCTTGCTTTTTTCAGATGTAGAGTGCCATAATGTTCCCCAGCGTTCACATTTCCACTAAAGGAGAAATAAGAGAACTTAAAACAGAAACGTGGCATTAACAGAAAAGTGAGTCTTAGACTGAAGAAAGGTTGATCTAAGGGGGACAAATATATATAGAATCAGCCAGTATTCCCTAAAGCAATAGAAATTATTATTTTTAAAGCTTTTATTTTTAAACAAATTAGATTCATGGAATTGTTGTAAGGAGTATGCAGAGTTTTTGTACATCCTCACCTGCTTCTCCTAATCTTAATGTCTTTCCTGGCCATAGAATACTTGTTACCTAAGAAATTAATTTTGGCTCAATAGGATTGCCTAAAATACAGACTTTGCTCATAGATCACGTTTTTACACTACGTCTTTTTTTCTGTTCCATTTTATAGCCAATATACCTTTGCATTTCATTGTCACGTCTCCTCAGTAACTCCAGGTCTGTGATATGTCTCAGTCATTCCTTGTTTTTCATGATCTTGAACCTTTTGAACTTATGGTATCCTTTATAAAGTCTTCTCATAAGGATATTTCTGGTATTTTCTCATGATTAGATTGAAGTAAGGACTATTGGACATAATACCAGAGGGTGAAGTATCCTTCCATAGCATCCTATCAGGAGCAGATGAAATTCCTATACTTATACCCGGTATCATTAAGCTTGCTCACTTGGTTATGATGTTGTCTGCCAGGTTTCTCTGATGTAAAATTACATTTTCCTTTTTTTCCTATTCTCTTCATTAGAAGGGAGTTAATCCAATTTGCACTCAAAGGAAGAGCAATTAAGCCCACCACCCCGAGGGAGGACTAGCAAAGAATTTGTGAACATGTGTTAAAATCATCAGAGTAATTAAGAAATATTTTAGTAAGTTGTTTTAGGAGACTATTTTTACTTTGTACTCTTCACTTCAAAATACGTATTTTTTTCATTTTTTTATTGTTAAATCATAGCTGTGTACATTAGTGCAATCAAGGGGTACAATGTGCTGGTTTCATATACAATCTGAAATATTCTCATCAAACTGTTCAACGGAGCCTTCATGGAATCGGTGGGGCCACACCTATGGTGCATCTTAGAATGGGTACGGGCAAAACTTACTAAAGGCAGAATACAAATGTCAAAATATATTTATTTGACTGAAACTCTTGTATTCCAAGTTTTTAAAGACAATCAGTAATTGTAGTCATTGAGTAACATTTTTGTTACTTCAAGTTTACAATGCTTTAAGTAATTAATTTGGGTAAATAATCCTCAAGGATTTCTGTATTTATCTTCTTGCTGTGGTCATCTACCGGGTAGCTTTGATAAATGACAGATTGATGAAAGAGTTAATGAGTTTGAGGTAGTTAATGTTAAACCTGCATATTATGTGACTTTCAGCAACTATGTACTATCTCAACTCAGTTAAAAAAATGTTTATTTTTCCCTAAAGTGTAAAACTGTGGAATAAATTGAAAGAGTGATTCTTAAAACAGAGAGGTGGGGATGGGGAACTGAACTCGTAAAATTCCGTTCCCTTTTGAGAATCTTTGCCATAGGAGTGCCTACACGACAGACCTAATGAGAAACTGAATATGCAAGGAAACAATTGGCAGACTGTGTTTGACAATAAAACTGGGACTCAAACCACACAGCAACCTGTCCAGAATCTGCAACGATTTTCTAATACAATAGGCCCAGAAAGGTTAGGACTCTGTTGATAAACCCTGCTGCCCACCAAGCCCATTTCTACCCAGTTCCAACTGAGGACCAACCATACCTCCCAAACCCATCCCAAAAGAGACTTTGCTTTGAGTTAGCCCTTTTCCAAATTCCCCATGGTAGCACCTTTACGTCAAACCTTAACTGAAATCTTTCTTTTGTTTCTCTATAAAATGTTTCCACTCACCTGCTGCCTTTGAATTTCTGCCAAATACAAGTGATGAGAGCTGACTCATTCTAAATAAATAACTTCTATGTACTTTTTTTATTTTTATTTTTTTGGATGGCGGTCTTTATTAATTTCAACAATAAGATATCATGGGATAAGAGAAAAGACAAAAAGTATTGAATAAAAGAAACATAATCCAATGTGGTAGTAATGGTATTTTCAACTTGTGTTAAAAAACTTGAAGTTAGGGTTTGAAAAATTCATCATAAACATGATTACTTCATTGGACTCTCCTGTTAATTACTTGTACAGAGGACAACCAGGCAGAGATATATGATTGATGATAGATAGATAGATAGATAGATAGACAAACAGATATAGTTTACTAAGAACTACAGCTCCCACAGCATTTTCCAGCCAAGGGAGCAAGAGATGGCTAAAGTATTTCTTGTGCCCTGGTATGGACCTTCTCCTAATTCAATCATCAGAGGTATGTCATTATCAAGTTATGAAAAAAATAAGCATATGCTAGCAGTGCCTCTGTACTTTACAAATTGCATTATTACCTGGAAAAGGGAGGAGTCTAGATCTTAATTAGAAAGTTATGGAGAAAATTTATAAAAAGAAAGCATAAAAAAATTCTAAATATGAAAAGTTTGTTATAATACATGCTTCATGGGTGCAAGCTGCATTAGGAGGAGGGGGATGTTAGTGCAATGGTATTTAAGTGTCTAGTGTCAAATGCATTCACGCTTGAGAGCTTATTACTTCTGAAACTGTAATAATACCTGGGTCTTCATCTACATAAAATAGCAATGACCATTTGGGAAACACAGTAAAAGCTGATGTTCCATATTGTTTTCCCTATGCTAACGTCCTCCCCTGGGGGCTAATAGATTTGCTAAACCACATGTTGTTTACCCATTTTTTTTTTTTTTTTTTTTTGCCAAAGCATTAATGAGACTCCTATGGGTAATGATGCTTTGCCAAAATGTTAGTTCTTAATTCAATATCACCTTTCTTCTTGGCAGTACATTTATTTGTTGGATACACATTTTAAAAAAATTTAGTATGTAATTCAGCATACAGACAAATGCTCAAATGGTCTTGTTGAATTTCATTGTCTTATGTGTGTGTTCTGTAAAAACGTAATTCAGAGAATCACACTGCTGGGAGTGGTTGAGAGAACAAACAATAGTCAACTTGGACCCAGTAAATTCACAGGATGAAATAAATAACATGATATTTTTATTTAGATGCTATTTTTAAGTAAAAATGATAAAAAACATAAAATTGCTTGAATACTAGAAATACAGATAATGTTTGAATGATTATTCAAACTTATAGTAAACATTACCTGTATCACTTTACCCATAAGAAAAGTGAATTCAACAAAGTTCAAATCTTCTTTTTCATAATACATTTCCCAATTACCTATTAGCAATTCCAAATGCTAAAATTATGAAAACCAAAAGGTTTTTGATGGTGTTGCTGTTATAGCTGTTGTTGAAGGTTTTGTACAAATTCATTTGGCAGCCAAACTCGCTGTGCACGGACATAGGCCTCTTTTGGTAATTATTAAGCTCACACAGTTTACCAGCACTATGAGGATATTTGGATTTTTTTTTTTATTACAGAGCGTTGCCCAGGTTTTAATGAACTTGTAATGTATATACCACTTACTAATATGTTAAAATCCAAAACGATCTGTATTTTGAAACATCTGTGATCCCAAGGATTTGGAGAAAATGGTTCAGGAATTGTTAAAATGTATTAGTGATAGACCAGGCACAGTTGCTTATGTCTGCAATTTCAGCTCTCTGGGAGGCTGAGGCAGGAGGATTGCTTGAACTCAGGAGTTGGAGACCAGCCTGAAAAAAGTGAAACTTCATGTCTACTAAAAATAAAAAAAAAATTAGCCAGGCGTTGTGGCAGGTGCCTGTATTCCCAGGTACTCGGGAGCCTGAAGCAAGAGAATCACTTGAGCCCTGGAGTTTGAGGTTGCTGTGAGCTAGGCTAAGACCCTAGCATTCTAGCCCAGGTGACAAGAGTGACACTCTGTCAAAAATAAAAATAAAGTATTAATGGTATAAGTGAATGAAGAAATTAAATCTTTTGAAAAATGATCTCTTTTGATGGCCCCAGGGTCAAGGCTTCCAGGATCCCAATGGTGAGGTTTCAGGATCCTCTACCCCTGATAGCCTTAGAACTATAGCTTCCCATGAATAATGTAATCTCTCCATTCAGATGTATTGACCTTTATGAGGTTAGGTTTGTGATACACAATGCTGTCTAGTAACACAACAGTCATCCTACCTTTATATGAGAAACAGGGATAGAATCATGTTTACCCGTAGAGTACGAAATAGGATTGCATTAGCTCTTTTTTTGACATTTCATATGGCAATGAGGAAGCTGAAGGTCAGCTGAAGATCTCTCCTCAAGATCATTCAGCTTCAAAGGCAGTCGGATTCAATTCTTTGACTGTCAGACCCCTCACCTCTGTTGAGATTCATACTTATTTCTCTTAGCACTGTGCTTTTCCTCTTTTCTCTCCCGCCTGGAATGTATAGCTTAAAATTGAATCATTTGCACCTAAAGCCAAAATGATTTATGCATCGCAACAGATAAAATTACGGATAAGTCCTACCTTTTCCTTAGGGGACTAGGCAGACAATATTGAAGATACCCACTATTCATGAAGTGTCAACATGTGACCCAGTATTATTTACTTCAAGGAACTCATCTTACCAAATTAATCAAAATAAAACATAATAATTACTCAAAAACAGCAAAAGTTAAACACACATGATCTAATGCAAAAAGAAAAATGTTTAAAAATACAGTACCTTTGTTTTTCCAATAATCTTAAAACATTATGACATAAATTATAAATTATTTTATTTTAAAATTATATATAACCCAGAGGAAAAGAAAAACTAAAGCTAAATATCTTCTAAATTAAAGCTAAGCACCTTACAAATAAAAAAGGAATAGGAAAACTGTTTGTAGCCTAAGATTAAAGAAGCTTTCCAAAAATCCAAATTTATAAAGAAAAATGTGGATGTGTTTATCTAGACTTAAATTAGAAATAAAAGCCAAAGGCCATTCACAATTGGAAAAAAAATACTAATTAATGTGAGAAATAACGATTTTCATGAATAAAAACACATTAATAACAATTTTGCCAACAATTAGATGTGCAGCATATTAATATTTTGATTACATTATTTGTTCAGAGACTTGGAAAGCAAGCAAAGTCATTTTCTTCTCGTAGATATGTAATGCTGTGGTCAATTTGATAGACATTTTGCAGTAATCTCAAAATTAAATACATATATATTTTTTTCACTAGGAACACAAAAGAGAATGTATAAAAATTCACTAACCACTGAATTACTCTGAATTTTTTTATTCAATGTAGAGAAACTTATGTATACATCAGTAACAAACAAACTAGCAAATTAAAGTTAGGTCAGTATTTATTAGTAAATCTTTAGAAAAATTAGGAGAAAATTTCTTTAACCTTTATATATTAAAACAGAATACCTTTAAGATAAAAAAAATTCCTTACATAGAATATATGGAGCAACATTGCAAGTATATGTAAAAATGAAAGATGACACTACTAAATATTCCCTATTTCAAAACAAAAACAAAATCTAAAGTCTCAGATGTGGAAGAGCATTCAAAACTATTCCTTAAATGTTCACTGACATACTGACTCTGGAAGGTAATACACTTCAAATGACCAAAGCAAACAAACTAAGACCCAATTTAAAAGAGAATTTTAACTGTAATGTATATGTATGACATTATCAGTATACTTCATTTACAATATGAAAGTACAGAAATACAGGGCGGCGCCTGTGGCTCAGTGAGTAGGGCGCCGGTCCCATATGCCGGAGGTGGCGGGTTCAAACCCAGCCCTGGCCAAAAACCACAAAAAAAAAAAAAGAAAGTACAGAAATATATATGCATGCTGCAAAAATACTAGAGTATTGCTAATTGGTTTCTAAAATTAAGATTTTATGAAATTAGAGATGAAAGATAAAATAAAGCTTATTAAAATAAGCTACAATCATTTGCTTACCATTCCTAAAATGAGAAACAAATTTAGAAAATTGCAATAAAATTAGCGAAATGAATATATCTTCTTCAAAAAGGATTAAATAAAATATTTTTTAAAATAGGGAACAGAAAATGAACTATATGTAGATATGTAAATAAATGCCACGATAAAGAAAATTATCTACCATATCATGTTCTCTATCTACCTTTCTAAATAAATTTGGATATTTTTATACTTTAAGAATTGTATTTTCTAAGAAGTTTATTTTATAATTGATCTACCAATTCTTAAGCTCAAATTCATGTCCATATAAAACTTCTCGTATTTTTCCCAAGGAGATGCTACTTTACTACTATAAACCAGGAGACATCATTAAAAGTTTCCATTTTGTTGTCTATTAAATATTAAATATTTGTTAATTATTTGAAAACCTCCATATCTGTAATCTAAAACTAAAATGATTATCTCAATTTGTAATTCCTTTTCAAAACAAGATATTTAATTATAACATAAATGAACTCAGTTTCAACTAGGAAATACAAAACGTTCATGAGGTATTTGGTGCAATATTGCATCATGTGCAATGCAGAGAACTGGTTAGCTGTTAGGCCACAACACAAAGTTAATATGCATAAGCACACTGAGAGATACAAGTGGACTGCGTAAGAAATTAAACATTCGGGTGGTGCCTGTGGCTCAAGGAGTAGGGCACCGGCCCTATATGCTGGAGGTGGTGGGTTCGGCCCCTGCCAAAAACCACAAAAAAAAAAAGAAATTAAACATTCATTTTTAATTTAAAAACAGAAAATATATTTTTAACCATGTGACAAATTTAATACACTTAACATCATAAAAATGGAGAAGACAGTTATTTAAGAACAAGCTAGAAAAGCATAGGTAGGTGGGTGCCCATCTACCCACGGGTAGATTAATAAACTGTTGTCTCTGTACACCATGAAATAAAAAAGGATGGAGACTTTTGTTATTACCTGGAAAGAACTGGAGCACATTCACCTTAGTTAAGTATCACAAGAATAGAAAAGCGTGTACCCGATGTACTCAATACTAATGTGAAACCAGTAGTAAAACAACTACACACCCACTGGAGAGAGAAACACAGGTATATTCAGGTGGTGTGCAGGGGGAGGAGCAAAAAGGGGACGGGAATGAGAAAGCCAGGCTAGTAAGCTTTCACTTACTGTGTGCCCTGTAAGGGGCACAGCATGCCCCCCAACGAAGGGCTCCACAACTTGAGTTTTACCTGAGAAATGCAAACATTGTAACCTAATTATTTGTGCCCTCATATTAATCCGAAATATGAAAAAGAAAAAGATAATAAATATATTGAAGCATTTTCAAAAATATAGTGAAAATGAATATATTTATAGACCGATGAAAGTTTTAAAGTTTCTATAATACTTCAGGACTGACATGACATGAAATATGTTTTTGACATGTTAAGCCCATTTCTATAAATGTATTTTTAGCAAATTTATTCCACAGATGAACAATCTATAAAATATTATATACTGCCATGAATTTTGAATAAACTGCTATATTCAAGTACAGGCAGCCTTTTCTATTATAATATCTCTACTAGATGTAATGACCTGAAGTCAGGTAAAATGGTAATGATAAATTTACTTCAGAAGCATAAGAAAGACGCCTGGTGTGCTATGAATGCAGAATATGAAATTATATTTCCTTGATAATAAATATAACATTCATTAAAAGGCTATTTTATAATATTCAACAATGCAATCTTAGATATAAGATTGTAAAGGCTTTTTATTTTTCTTAAAAAATAGAGGGAAGGAGGAAGTTGGGATGGAGGATCGTGGTGTGTGCCACACCTCTTGGGAATGGGACACAATTATAAGAGGGACTGTATCTAACAAATGCAATCAATGTAACCTAATTGTTTATACCCTCAATGAATCCCAAACAATTAAAAAAAAAAAAGAAATATCTCCCAGTGTTTCTCATATGGAGGAAATATTTGCCCACTCATGGTTATTTCTTTTTTCATTGTTGGGGGTTCATTGATTTCTTTTTTCATCGATGTTACAAAGAACCAGTTTACAGTGATTGCATTTTTTAGGTCAAGTCCCTTTTATAATTGTATCCTATCACCAAAAGTTGTGTCACATCCAATGAACCCCCCACCCCCTCTGTCCATCCCTTTCCCTGTCCCCCTTCCCCCACCCAACACTGTGTACTAGGTCATCAATTGTCCTCATATCAGAATTGAGCACATAGGATTCTTGCTTCCCTATTCTTGTGATGCTTTACTAAGAATAATGTGTCCCACATCCGTCCAGTTTAATACAAAATATGTGAAGTCTCCATCTTTTATGTGGCTGAATAGTATTCCTTGGTATGTGTGTGTGTGTATATATATATTACAGCTTGTTAATTCATTCCTGGGTTGATGGACATTTAGGCTGTTTCAACATTTTGCCAATTGTAAATTGAACTGCAATAAACAGTCTAGTACAAATGTCCTTATGATAAAAGGATTTTTTTTTTCTTCTAGGTAGATGCCCAGTAATGGGATTGCAGAATGGGAGATCTAGTTTGAGATCTTTGAGGATTCTCTGGACTTCCTCCAAAAAAAAGGGTGGATTAGTTTGCAGTCCCAACAGCAGTGTAAAAAGTGTTCCCTTATCACCACATCCACACCAGCATCTGCAGCTTTGAGTCTGTGATGTGGGCTATTCTCATTGGGTTAGATGATATCTCAGGGTGGTTTTGATTTGCATTTCTCTGACAATTAGGGACAATGAGCATTTTTGCATATGCTTGTTAGCCATTTATGTATCTTCTTTAGAGAAGGTTCTATTCATCTCTCTTGCCTGGTGATATAAGAAATTGTAGGCTCTTTTCGGGCGGGGCCTGTGGCTCAGCCGGCCCCATATACCAAGGGTGGTGGGCTCAAACCGGCCCCGGCCAAACTGCAACCAAAAAATAGCCGGGCGTTGTGGTGGGCGCCTGTAGTCCCAGCTACTCGGGAGGCTGAGGCAAGAGAATCACTTAAGCCCAGGAGTTGGAGGTTGCTGTGAGCTGTGTGAGGCCACGGCACTCTACCGAGGGCCATAAAGTGAGACTCTGTCTCTACAAAAAAAAAAAAAAAAAAAAAAAAAAGAAATTGTAGGCTCTTTTCATGTTGGTTCTCTTTTCATGTTGGTTAATTAGAGTTTCTGTAGATCTTAGTTATCAAGTTTTTGTCTGATTCACAATATGCAAATAGCCTTTCCCATTATATAGATTGTCTATTTGTTTTGGTTGTTGTCTCCTTAGCTGTACAGAAGCTATTCAATTTAATTATGTATTGTGTATGTGTGTATTTTTGTTGTTGCAATTGCCACGGAAGTCCTCTTCATAAAGTCTTTCCCCAGGCTGATATCTTCCAGCGTTTTTCCTATTCTTTCCTTGAGGATTTTTATCCTTTCATGCCTTAAATTTAAGTCCTTTATCCATCTCGAATCAATTTTTTGTGAATGGAGAAAGGCGCGGGTCCACTTTCAGTCTTTTATATGCATATATCCAGTTCTCCCAGCACCATTTATTGAATAGGGATTCTTTCCCCAGTATATGTTTTTGTTTGGTTTATCAAAGATTAAGTGGCTATAAGATGTGTGTTTCATCTTATGGTTTTCTATTTGGTTCCAGAAGTCTATGTCTCTATCTTTGTGCCAGTACCATGCTGTTTTGAACACTATGGCTTTGTACTATAGCCTAAAGTCTGGAAGGCTGATGCCCCCAGCTTTGTTTTTATTACTAAGAATTGCCTTAGCTATATGTTGTTTTTTTTTTCCTGATTCCATACAAAATGAAGAATTATTTTTTCCCAGTCTTGAAAGTATGGTGTTGGTATTTTAAAGGTATGGTATTTTTGCAATGTTGATTCTTCCCGGCTATAATCATAGTATGTTCTTCCATTTGTTAATGTCTTCTGCTATTTCCTTTCTTAGGGTTTCACGGTTTTCTTCATAGAGTTCTTTAAACTCTTTTCTTAGATATATTCCTAGGTATTTCATTTTCTTTGAAGCTATGGTGAAGGGAGTTGTGTCCTTAATTAGCTTCTCATCCTGGCTTTTATTAGCGTATACAAAGGCTACTGACTCGTGGACATTGATTTTATATCCTAAGACATTACTGTATTTTTTGATCCCTTTCAAGAGTCTTGAGGTTGAATCTTGGGGTTCTCTAAGAATAAGATCATATCCTTGGCAAAGAGGGAGAGTTTGGCCTCCTCTGCTCCCATTTGGATTCCCTTTATTTTCTTCTCTTTCTGCTTTTCAGATGTAGGCATCTAAAGTGATAAATTTTCCTCTTGGGATTATTTCCTCTACTACTTGCCTGATTGCATTGGCTATAACTTCTAGAACTCTGTTGAATAGTAGTGGCCATAGAGGACAACCTTGTCTGGGTCCATTTCTAAGTGGAAAAGCCTTCAGTTTACTCCATTCAGTAAAATATTAGCTATAGGTTTTTCGAGATGGCTTTGATCAGTTTAAGAAATGTCCCACCTATGCCTATATTCTTCAGGGTTTTATTTTTAAAAAGATGTTGAATTTTATTGAATGCTTTTTCTGCATCTATTGAGAGGATCATATGGTCTTTGTTTTTGCTTCTGTTGATATGGTGAATAATGTTTATGGACTTGTGTATGTTAAACCAGCCTTGCATCCCTTGGATGAAACTTACTTGATCAGGATGTGTGACTTTTTTTTTTTTTGTAGAGACAGAGTCTCACTGTACCACCCTCGGGTAGAGTGCCGTGGCGTCACACCGCTCACAGCAACCCCCAACTCTTGGGCTTATGCAATTCTCCTGCCTCAGCCTCCCGAGCAGCTGGGACTACAGGCGCCCGCCACAACACCCAGCTATTTTTTTGTTGCAGTTTGGCCAGGGCTGGGTTTGAACCTGCCACCCTCCCTCGGCATATGGGGCCGGCGCCCTACTCACTGAGCCACAGGCGCCGCCCAGGATGTGTGACTTTTTTAATGAGAAGCTGTAGTCTATTGGCTAGAATTTTTGCATCTGTATTTGTTAGTGAAATTGGTCTGATGTTCTCCTTTTTGTTGGGTCATTTCCTGGGTTTGGTATCAAAGTGCTGTTTATAGAATGTGTTGGGGATGATTGCTTCCTACTTAATTTTTTGGAATAATTTTTGCAGTGCAGGTATAAGCTCTTCATTGAAGGTTTGACCAAATTCTGGTGTGAAGCCATCTGGACCAGAGCATTTTTTGTTAGGAGGATTTTTCATTGTTTCTTTGATCTCAGTGCTTGAAATAGGTCTATTCAGAACATCTATTTCTTCTTGGTTAAGTCTAGGGAGAGGGTGTGATTCCAAATATTGATCCATTTCTTTCACATTGTCAAATTTCTTGGCATACAGTTTCTTGTAGTATTCACAGCTAATCTCTTGTATCTCTGTGGCATCTGTTGTCATTTCCCCTTCATTGTTTCTGATTGAGATTACTAGAGATTTTGCTTTTCTGTGTCTAGTTAGTCTGGCCAAAGGTTTATCTATTTTTTAAAAGAACACAGCTTTTGTTTCATTAATTTTCTGAATGATTCTTTGTTTTCAATTTCATTAATCTCAGATTTAATTTTGGCTATTTCTTCTTCTGTTGGGTTTAGGCTTAGATTGTTTTTTTCCAATTCCATAAGATGGTTTGTGAGTTTGATGATGTGCTCCCTTTCTGTTTTTTAGATGGAGGCATCTCAAGTGATACATTTTCCTCTCAGGATTGTTTTTGCTGTATCCCACAGGTTTTGGTAGCTGTGTGTTCATTGTTGTTATACTTTTACCTCTTCCTGCACCCAACTGTCATTCAGTATAAGGTTGTTTAATTTCCATGCCTTGTTGTGAGGTTGAACATTTTTGGTGGAGTTAAGTTTTACCTTTAATGCCTTGTCTGAGAAGATACAAGGTAAAATTTCAATTCTCTTGATTCTGTTGAGGTTTGTTTTGTGTCCCAGGATATGATCAATTTTGAAGAATGTTCCATGGGCTGATGAGAAGAATGTATATTCTTTAGCTTTGGGATGGAATGTTCTATATACATCTATTAAGCAGTTGTTCTAGGGTCACATTTAACTCCTAAGTTCTCTTTAAAGGATCTGTCCAGCTCTGTAGGAGGAGTATTAAAGTCCCCTGCTACTATTATTTCATTGATTTTTAACATCAATTATTTTTTATAACTTAACTACATTTTGGTACATGTTTACCTAGTGTACAATGAAATTCTATCATTCAGTAAGCATTTTATATGATTTACATGTAATATAAGAACAAGGATATTAATAAATATTATTAGTAAAGATATATGTACTTTCAAGTTTTAGGAACATATCACTGGTTAAAATACTTTGAAAAATGAATATAATTATTTTTAAATAAAAATAAATATTAATATAATGAATTTTATGAAGGATAATTCATTTTTATTATTTTTGCTTTAATTAATAATTCAAACATTATATACCAAACCTTTATTATAACTTCTCTCAAATACTGCAAAAGTGAAAACATTTCACAAATACAAATGCATTTCATAAGTACAAATACATTTTATGTTCTTAGCAGATATTCCCTAAAGTATATAGGGAAAAAACAGAATCAGAAATTAAGTTTTAAAAAATTATATGTAACTTCGAATTTTTTATATCTCCTTAAGACAAACCCTGGAAATATCTTTCAAAGTTATTGTGGCATTATTTTCAAGTAATGAGAGCAATACCTGTCAGTAATTAGCAATGTAAATGAAGAGAACTTTCACCCAGATGAGCCATGTTTTCTTTATAAAATAGCATAAAATACTTCAGTGTCAGTACAAGTCAAGTGAATTTTACGGAAGCATATTCAGTATAATTTACTGTCTTTATTGCTATATGACTTAAAAACATTTACTTCATGGAAAAGAACCAAGGCCCCTTTCCCTCTTCTCACTTCACAGGGCCTAGGAGTCATTAATTTTCTAATGTCATGATATGAAATTTGCTTCTCCTATTAAGATCCTCAATTCAATTCAAGTGCATCATTTTTATTCATTATTCAGCAATATCTTAAAATATTAACTTTATATAACCAGGAAAGAAAATTCATAATGTTTATTTCAATAATCAAAAAGCACTGAGTATCTCCTTGCCTGATTTACAACCTAATTTGCAACCTAATATCTTATTCAGCCAGTCATGAACTCATTGACTACCAGGTTTTGAAGTTGACAAGTGTCATTATTGCTTGAGAACATTCATTTATCTTCATTGTAGAATATGTTTGCTTATCAAGAAATATTAACTAAGGTGTATCCTAATTGGTTTCTGCTGAAAACAGAGATGAAAGTCAGGGAGATAGAAAAAAAATAAAAAAGAAAAGAGAAAAAGCAATATCTGTGAATGTTTCCTGAGTATTTGTTGTTGGTCTGGCTTTAATTAAACCCAAACCAGGTTTGGGTTTCTCTTGGCCTTTCTCAGAAGCGTTCAGAATTTCTCCTGTAGTCATTATTGAATTACTGATCACTGGCTTCCTTCTCAAATTCAGAGTTGTTCCCACTGGCATATCAACATAAGAAAAGACATCCGAGAAAAACTATCTCCTAATTTTATGAATTCATTCAAAACTAAGCAAAGAGGATTATAATCTGGGATGCACATCTAGAGCAAAATACAGATGTACCTTAACAGGGAAAGAAAAGGGAAGATTTTACTGGTCAAAAAAAAAGATGTTTGCATAACTGCTTAGAAACAGTTTATTGGTTCTCAAGACTCAGAGAGCCAGAGTTGGCATAAGTTCATTGGTGGGGATGCCATTACTGGGCAAGTATTCTTATGATAGACTCTTATCTGAATTGCTACAGTCCTAAAGAACGTTTAGTGATAAACCTGGTCACGTAAATAAACACATACATACAAAACGTGGCTGGTAATGAAGGAGGTGTGAATAACGTAAAGGAATTTCTTATGGGGTTACTTTAGAAAGTCCTTGAGACTGTGAGAGTCTTATCTCAGACACAGAAGCATGAACCTCCTCTTCATCCTTTCCCAGCTCCAAGGTTTGGGTCTGTAAAAAGTGCAATTTATATGTTCTAACCCTTCCATAATCCAAAGGATGCTTCTTCAAGCTCTCATAGTACTGAAGAAGAATCCAAGGCACAGAGCAAAAAGGCAGGGCATATGTACCACAGCTGCAGGTAGAATCAAAAGGGACAGGGAAAAATCAAATTTGGGCTCTAGTGCTGCAAACTAGAAGGCAACTATTGAATGTCACACACTGTTCTGAAGTCTCGGAAATAATTGGACCATTGTATGCTAGTGAAGAAAAAGTGCTGGGGAATAAAGTACATCCACTAATCCAAATGAATTGATGAGGGTATGGTTAAATGAAGATGGGCTCTCCATTTGTAGAAATAAATGAGTGACTTAGATAATAGTTGTACAATTTAATTTATTTAAAGATTCAACTTCTAATCAACTGAAACATTTCAAACTGGGGCATCTAAACCTTTTTGTATGACCAGTTATGGAGATTTACACCTGTAATCCGCGCACTTTGGGAGACTAAGGCAGGTGGATTGCTTGAGCACAAGACTGCAAGATCAGCCTGAGCACACGCGAGACCCCCGTCTCTACTAAAAATAATAAAACTAGCAGGATGGGTGGTACTTGCCTATAGTCCCAGCTACTTATGGGGCTGATGCAAGAGGTTCTCTTGAGCCCAGGAGTTTAAAGTTGCTGTGAGCTATGATGCCAGAGCAGTCTAGCCTGGGGCAACAGAATGAAACTCTGTCGTAAATAAATAAGTAAAACTTTTGTATTGCAAAGTTTAAGTACATGGCATGTACTTAGTAGATAAATGCATGTTCAAAATGAAAGAAGAATAGACAGGGAAAAAGAAGAAAAAGAGCCGATAAAGTTTAGAGCAGCTGAGGAAAAGATTCCTAGGAAAGAGCTTTTCAATATATATGTAATTGGGAAGATATCTGTGCTATAATGTTTATGGTTGTCTGTTTAGTTTGTTATTGTCTAATACAACATTCTAGAAAAGGCGAATGCTCAAAATATTAATAAAATAAAAGGAAAAAATGTAACTACCTTCAAAATGTAAATGAAAGTTACCTTAGCTCGCTCATTTCACTGGAAAGAAAATTGTAATCAATTAAATTATATTAATTTTACATTTATAATAAATTGAATTAATTTTGTAACTAAATTTTTATTTCATTACTGAAGACCAAATTTATTCAGTTAGTTATTGATTATTTTATTATTATTATTATTAATTTAAAGAGGTTTATTCTGAGCCATATTGGATGACCATGACTTGGAGCCATACCTAAGAAGCCTTGCACGTGTGGACTTGAGGTGTGGGGTTACCAGTTCGGTTTTACATATTTTAGGAAGATAGGGAATACAGGGGAAGTCATATATCAGTATGTGGGAAATATACATTGGTTTGGCCCAAAAAGGGAAGCAGGGAACTTACAGGTTATAGGTAGGTTTAAAGATTCTTTAGTTGAAAATTGGCTGGAAGAGTTAGGCTCTGCCTAAAAGACAGTGGAAAGGAATGCTTAAGATAAACCGTCTATTAATAATAGATAAAGTGCCAGAGGGACTCAAGTGGTTCGTTATGTCTGTTAAGGAGCTGCAGGTCTTGCAGAGCCTTAGGCCTGTTAGTGACTCACAAAGCACATATCTAAGTGTGGTGGTGTGGGGTATGATGAGGCTTCTCTGATGGCCTTTCTCAGGCTAATAACTCAGATTTAGGATCCTTTAGGCCAAGAAGGAGTCCTGTCGGTTAGTCGCTAAGCGGAGAGTCTTAAGATCTTATTTTAGTTCACAATTCTCCCATTTTGGCCAAACTCTGCTGGGTATCTTAATTATTCCATTTCTGTCAGAGCAGAAGCTTGGAGTCAGCAGGCAAAAGGGGCCAACCTAGTATCTAAGTGCTGAGTTCCCATGATTCCTTCTGGGGTCCTGAGTCTGTCTACTCTGAGCCCCACGTCTCCGCATCAATCTTGTCGACATGAAGACAAAATTTAGTCATAAAAAACAGTTCAGTTCTATTACAGTGACAAAATCTGCTTGTTTTCTTTGTTTTTAATTTCTTCTCTTGTTATTTAAAATGACTGCAGTCTGGCTTTTCTCTGTGATAGTGGTCCTGACACTTAGCAGATCTTATCTGAAAGGTTAACAACACACATTCCTACAGACTGAATGAGGAATTACTCTTAAAATATTTTATTTGGCAGATTATTCAGACACTTTTTAGCTCACAGACAATTAAATTTGCAAGATCCAGGTCTATGTCAAGTGGTTTTCTGTTTGCAAGGAATACGTATTTTTTAAATGCCTGTAAATATCAAGAGCTACAAAAGAAAAAGCTTATAAAGCTCAAGCAAATAACATAAATATATTATTTGAGCAAGGTCCAAAAAGTAACCATACGATTGTTTAGTTAATTGAAAAATGCAGGCCTTTATGGGATATCTATTTAAATAACATTTTAAAAATATTGTAGTCAAATATAAAACAAGAAAAACAAGCAAAAATAACTTTGTGTGCTTTTGCATCATTACCTACAATTATACTGTGTAAAAAAACATCACAAAACCTCACTGATGTAGTTCAGTAAACATTTTTTTGTTTATTTTAATTTTTCAAATTTTTTAATTATTACAAGTATGTTGTATATATTTATAGGGTACATGTGATGTTTTAACATATTTATACAATGGGAGTTAATCAATTCAGGGTAGTTGGAGTACCCACAATGTCTGGTATCTATCATTTCTTTTGTTAGAAATATTTCACTGCTACCTTTTCAGTAATTTTAAAGTATACTCTGACTTATTGTTGATATAGTCAATTTTATGTGCTACCAAATGTCCATTCTGTCTCAAATCTATTGTTTCAATATGTTAACCATCCCCACCTTTACTCCTTGTCCTTGCTACCCTTCCTGGCTTCTGGTAACTATCATTCTACAGTCTGTCTCCGTGAGATTTTTTTTTTTTTTTTGTAGAGACAGAGTCTCACTTTATGGCCCTCAGTAGAGTGCCATGGCCTCACACAGCTCACAGAAACCTCCAACTCCTGGGCCAAGCGATTCTCTTGCCTCAGCCTCCCGAGTAGCTGGGACTACAGGCGCCCACCACAACGCCCGGCTATTTTTTGGTTGCAGTTTGGCCGGGGGTGGGCTTGAACCTGCCACTCTCGGTATATAGGGCCAGCACCCCACTGACTGAGCCACAGGCGCCACTTTCATATATGAATGAGAACATGTGAGATTTGACTTTCTTTGCTTGGCATATTTCACTTAGCATGATATTCTCCAGTTCCATCTATGTTGTTGCAAACGGCAGAATTTCATTTTTTATGGCTATACAATATATAATATTCTATTGTTTATATACACACAATTTCTTTATCTATTGATCTAATGATAGACATTTAGGTTAATTCTGAATCTTGGCTTGTGAACAGTGCTATGATAAACATGAGAGTCCCAGAGTGCAGATATTTTGTCTATGTACTGAACTCTCCTCCTAGTAGGATTGCTGGGTCAAAATTATAATTCTATTTTTACTTTTATTAGGAATCTACATACTACTCTTCATAGTGCTTGCACAAATTTTCATTCCCATTAATAAGTCTATGAAGAAACCCTTTCTCCCATCCTTGGAAAAATTCACTAATTGCCTATCTTTCAAGAAAACCCAGTTTAACTGGGGGGAGATGATATTTCATTATAGTTTTGATTTGCATTTCTCTGTTGACCATTGATGTTGAGCATTTTTTCTATATACTGTTGGACATTTATACGTCTTCAGAAATGTCTGTTCAGATATTTTGCTCATTTTTAATCGTATGATTCAATTTTTTTCTGTTGCATTGGTGGAGTCTCTTATATTTATATAAAAGTATTTTGGTAGATCTAAAAATTATAGTTAAAGTCTGAGTTTTTATGGTATATAGATTTCTAGGTCCAAATCTAACCACTATTTTTACAAAAGAAAGAAATTTTTTGCAAATAAATAATTCATACTAGTGAGATAAGGGTTAAGAAAATAGCCTTAAAAAAAGAAAATAGCCTATGTCCCCTCAATTCCTGAAAGCCTTTGACCTGTTACTATTGCTAATACAGATTAACCATTGTGCACATAAACTTCAGCACATTAATCCATTACTGAGAGTTTTTATACAAGAGGTAAATGCAGTTATCAATTTATTAAATTATGTATTTATTTTCCTTATTATATTTATAATATTAGTTGTAGGGAAAATAGTTTAAAAATATTATGAAGGTGTGATAAAGTTTTAACCAATCACTAAATAATCCACAATTGTGCATCACCTGGTAGGTAAACACGGGTTGAGTTTCTGACCTCCAGATGGAACTTTTCCAACACAGGCACTGGGGAGTGAGTCTTCAGCCATTCTCTTTCCAGACTATGTGACTAAACTTAAACATCTTTTCAAAGACCTATTTACTTATTGACCTGGTTTCATTTACTCTCTACAGACCGTTTTGTTTTTGTCATGGCTACTAGTAATGCTGAAATACTGAAGATGGTTAGGCTCTTCAAAGGAAAGGTATCTCAGTGGCATCCATTCAAATGCATTGTTTCACAGGGGATGTATTTTGAGAAAGGGCAGATGGTAGCATTTCCCACAACATCTGTTACCCATCATTCTTTCACAGAGCGACCCAGATGCTGTTGACAACTTCTATGTAAATCATGCTGAAAATTTGTTCAATGTCTTTCCTGCTGAGACTGAGGTTGTCCTGGTCATACCATTTATCAGATATAGGAGATACTGCATCCTACAAGAACAATTTCAACTGTTTTTTGGCCAAGGAGCAATAGCAGCCATTAAATCAAAGGAGTAATTTATCTAACTTGAAGTTATCTCCATATTACCTCAAGGATTTCCTACCTCACCTTTCCTAGTCTTATCTAAAGGTGTATATTAGATATTAAATGCTCTACAGAATAGGAAAATGTTAAATTGCTTCCTGATACTTGTCTTTAGCTTCTTTTATTGTTATTTGTCAGAGGTAATCATGTCTTTGACCTTGCATTTTAAAATTACTTTCATCTCAGGGAAATGACATATAAGAGGAAAATTATGCATGCATTGCTGTATAAATGTCAGATTTTTAGTTTGCAAATGCCTGTTATAAAATATTCACAGTGCTGAAAGTTGATTTACAACCCTTTTCAGCCTGTAATCTATTGTATTCTAATTCTGTACCTTGTATCAGACTACATTTTTCAGTGTTAAAAAGAAAACAAAAAGGAAAACATTATCATTTTTAATTAACCTACTTATGGAAATGATAAAATGAAACCACTGGCATTTGTTATATGGATCACAGTTTTCTAAACAAATTTAATTAGATCATAATACAGGTTATAGAGATGGAATAGGTATAATTAAATTTAAAACAGCTAAACTTGTGATAGTCTTATACATAAATTGATCATGCTGTTAAAAATACTAAAAACAAAAACATAAAATAGTTTATTAACTATCTTTCAGTACAGATATTACACATCAACTATCCATTGCATTTGCAAAGCAAATAAATTTTACTTTAGGGTGTTGGTTAAACTTCATTGATAGTAATTGATTTCATCTCAAGCATTTTTACTAGACAATCACAGGTTAACTAAAAGCACTGAGAAAAATATGTAAGGCTGTAAAAAACTGTAGAAAAGCTCTCTATAGACCTTCAAAAATGGATGATCTGTGATATTATATATATACATATATACACACACATGAAATTCCAAAATAAAAACTAATTGTAACCTTATTAAAGTGGACTCTATTTATGGATAATAATTTTTCCTCTATTAAAAATGTAACAATAATTTAATGCGGTCTCTGTCCCAGGCAGCCAGCATAATGCATTACAATTGCTTTAGACTCATAACAATGTTAAATTTCAGTTGTGTCTAAAATTAAGCCCTTGGCCTCATAATTTAGGGATAAGTTTTCTGTGTAAAATGTCATGGAAGTTTAATCAACTTCTCTAGTAGGGTATTTTTTTACAAAAGCTTTAGGCAATAAGTCACGTGAGTAAAAGATCGACATCTTTTAGTACCTATTAGTCCATACATATAAAATCTGGAAAGAATATTCATCAGATATTATCTGTCACTATTTAAATACAAATGATGGTATGATTAAAATACAATTTCTCAAATCAGTATTTTGTATTATTTATTAATGCATTTGTAACAATCTTAATTTTCTAACAATAGACCCCAAATGATATGGTACTATAACAAATATTTATTAAGCAATATTATTTATGAACTCACAATTTAGGTCAATTAGTTTATTTAAGTGTATCACAGAGTTAGGAACAGTCAAGTGTGGAGTATTCTTTTCATGTTATTCAATTAGTTTCAAAATAAAAAATTCTCTGTTCATTATTATCTGTATATCAATATAGACAGACATATATATTTACTACCATACACATGTGGGAACACATGCATGCATGGATTAAATCAAACAGGTATAAATAGAAACTAAGGATAGCGTTTGGCATATATGGTTCATGCAGCGGGCTTTATCCAAGTTAATCTTTACTAAACAGCTCCTACAGCTAACACTTGCACCTGTAGAAGAAGACCATCTTCTGCAAAAACACTTGACTTGAAACTCTTGTTCCTGGTGTTTTTTGTTTTTAAATCCTTGTAGCTCTGTCTGCTGAAATGCAAAAATCATTACGGCCCACTTTGTATTGGCAGATTTCATGATGTGGCAAATAGAGGGACCAAACATTTTCACTTGCCCAAGACATTTCAGTTATGGTTGTTTTCCTGCACAATTAATAACGCCCCCATTCACTCTAAAATGTGCAGGTTTGGATGATAAATTATACGGCCACACTACTTACTAACCACCCGAGTGCATCGTAATGCTGGGACAAATCTGAGTATCTATTCACATCTGGGGCTCTTTCCAGCAGTTTAGCTCCTGATTTATGAGTTATACATCTAGAATGTTTGGGTCAATTTCCCCACAACAGATTCAGTGGCTCCCTTTTATGTGCTTTTAAAAGGATTTACGGTAAAGTCCAGTTAATATTAACTTTCACACCATGAAGCTAAAAGAAACTGTAGTTGCCTCCTCACATACTGGCAAACAAAAAGATTTACTATTTTTAGGCTTAGAGAAAGTGTTACGTAAAGGGAAGTCTCTGCAGTTACAGCTGACAACTCGACTGTTCTCAAATACAGAGAAAACGATAAAAGATGTGAAAAGTACGTAAGTGCCAGGTGTTCTTTGCTTCCCAATTTGTCAGAAGCTTTCACTAGGAAAAATTCAAGATTCCAGAAACTCAAGGTGACAAGTTATAGTTCAAAGTTGACCTACAAATGTACACAGATATGAATGCAATTACCTTCTTAAAATTGGGTCAGGTACAATATCTTTGCCTTTAGATATGTAAGGTCAAACGATTAAGTTTGCAAACACATCCTAGAAAAAGTACTCCATACCTCATTGCTCAATATCACTAGGGTCACCTCTGAGTGACTTCCCTTGGCCATCTGGTGACCATCGTGATATTCAGCAAAAAGTGGTGTAGCACTTTTTCTAGGATGAGTTTGTGAACTTAATGGTCAGACCTCGTAAGATGGCAATTCTCATGGCCCTTCCTAAAAAAAGAGTTTCAAAATTGCTTTGAAGGGTGAACCAGGTGCTGGCATCAGGGCACAGCTTCCCAGGGGAGCCCCTGAAAGGTGACTGTAGTGATATTCAGCAATTAGTGTGGAGCTCTTTTTCTAGAATGAGTTCACAAACATAATCATCCTGCCTCAACATCAGGGCAAAGAATCTCATTTCATCAGAGTCAGAAGTTATTTTGTCTTGTATTTCAAAAATGTGAAGTATGTTTACTTTTAATTGGTCATAAAAGGTCAAGATCCCCTGAAAAGAAAACAGACTAATAATTAAGTCAAATAGTTATGAAAGAAGAAACTCTTCTTAAGCAACTCTTCTTGTTTCAGATTAAATCCATGAACGTTGAACTCTATGTAAATATATGACTATGCATTTTACACATAATTCCTGAGTCACACTGAATTTTGAAATACGAAGAAGTGTAACTACAGACAGTATATCTCTAAATAATATGTTCATAGAGTAGGTTAAAACTGGTATTAACACACACTGAGCCTAGTTCAGCCAGCCAGCCATTTATCAAATGCTGGAATTAAACTATCCCAAATTTAGTTTCATTAGTTTCAAAATGGTGAGTGACAGACACACCATTTCTCCTTTGTATATTAAATGCAATACATTCATTACATTAATACATAATAAAAATATTAAATGAAATTACATTTTATATATATGTATATACACACACATACTCCAAAACAAGAGAGAAATTTGGTTTCTTAATAGCTGTAGCAATGAGTCAGAGTTTGAATATGAGGAAAAATAGAACCAAGGTCAAGATTACAATTTGAGAAGCACACAAAACTGCTTGATGGCGCCCCACGCCAGGCAAGATAAGAACTTTCACTTGTGTAAGTGATAGCTATTCGTCCATCAGTCAGACTTAATTTAGGCATTTAAAATATAAATGCTGAGGCAGCTCTTGTGGAGGCAGCTGGGGGAGGCTGGAGAGCACTTTTTTTTTTAAGGATTTCACATAATTTATTCTTTTTTTATTTTCTTTTTAAAAATTAAATCATAGCTGTGTACATTAATGCAGTCATGGGGTACAATGTGATGGTTATATATACCATTTGAAATATTTTCATCAAACTGGTTAACATAGCCTTCACCGCATTTTCTTAGTTACTGTGCTTTTTAAAATGGAAACACACTCTCCTTTTCTCCTCATTCTGGGCTCTTGCTGTTGGTATGACAAGGCATTTACAGATGCTTCTGGCTTTTTTTTTTTTTTTTTAATTTGTAGAGTTGTGTTAGCTATATGATTATTGGCTAGAAATCCGGAGTTATAAAATGTACATATCTATAGTTTGTAAAAGGAGTCAAACAACTGAGACCAACTCTTGCTGCTCCCTGCTTGACGTTAAGGCCCTAGAGAAAGATGCCCTTTGGAGGGGCCTAGCTCAGGGCGTGCACTGTGAGCTGGACCTGTTGACACTGCGCTGGGCATCCATTTAGCTTCAGGTTGTCTTGTTTTTGTATATAGTGACATAGGGTTCTGCTGCCTTTCTTAGCTGTGGACAAAGGGTGGTCAACTGGCATGAGAAGTGTTTGGGTTGTTGTTGTTGTTTGTTTAGTTGAGTGTGGTGGGTTTTAAACTGTTTATTTTAGAACAAACCATAGAATCTTCACTGGCAATGTGGAAGAGCCACTGCATCAAAGTTCAAGAACCTTCTGTACTTAAACATGTTTGCAACCTTCTGTTATTCTTGTATCTTTAGAATTCTGAGATGTTTTTGAAGTTAAATAAATAGTATTACATTTTTAAAATACTGTTATTAAATTATAATAAATTATAATTGCTGGACAGGCACACCCAGTGACCTATAATCTCAGCTTCTCGGCAGGCTGAGGTGGGAGGATCACTTGCACCTAGGAGTTTGTTACCAGCCTGAGCAATATACTGAAATACCTCAAACCCCATCTCAGAGAAAAAAAAAAAAAAAAGGAAAAATGTCCAGATCTTTTCATTTTATTGGTTTCCCTGGATCTAAAGGTATGAGGAAAAGTAACTCTTTCTCATTATACTATGTTAGACACTTGTATATGCCTCATCAAATAAATGGAAACAAGAAGCCTTAACCAAAAAAAAAAAGAAAATTAATTCTTTCTTGTATATTGTAGTAAAAAATTCTAATTATTAAAATTCTTGATTTTTAACTTTTCATTTATTATGGGAAATAATTTATTTACTAGTAAAAAAACAGATTAAATACATAGATATTCTATATTCCTTCCAACTCTTTGGTTCTTTTCTATCAGGTCTAAATGAATTATCGATTGAAGTAAAAAAGGTAAATCACATCGCCAGTTTGCTTGACCATCAGAGAGATGATCTCTAAGATTGCAAACAAAATAAGGCAAACTTTTTCTCAAAATTTGGAATACGCCTCCCAATAAAATAGAGATTTATATGTCCTAACTTTCAAAGTTCCCTCAAAACTTGCATAAAATCTTTTTACCTACCTAAGGTTACATTGAAAATCATTTGATGTCTCAAGAGTTTATACATTTAACCATTGATTCATCAGCAACAGAATCCTATATGTGTATAGCTTTCCCAGAGTTTCATCCATATATAGTGCTATTTTTTAACAGGATTATTTCACTATGAGACACTGCTTTAGCAATGGTAAAATCAGTACATTAATAAAGTCCTCTCTACATCCCACATAGTATTTTCTTACACAAAAACCAGATTATTCCTCTATGTGAATTTTTTCTTCTGTGTTTTATAAAAGCAAGTAGATACTGAGCACAATTTCCTTCCTGCTTATTATTCTTTGCTTTAATTGTATTCATATTTGAATTTATTCAATAAATATTCAATAAACCTCTAATAGGCAATAAATAATTTTATGGAAAGATTAATAATTATGTTGTTCCATTCTTAGTCTTTGTTAACAGAACTAATTCATAGGTAGGCAATTTCTGACAGGAATTTAAGTCATCTGCTCTTTCTATTAGTTTAAGAACTAGAGTAGGAATAAACAGCTTCTTAACAGATCATGTCATAATCTGAAACACTTTACTATGTAAAGAGGGCAGTGTTTTCTTTTGTAATTTTTTTACATGTAAAATCATAATTTTTTTTTTTTGAGACAGAATCTCACTGTCACCCTCGGTAGAGTGCTGTGGAGTCACAGCTCACAGCAACCTCCAACTCTTGGGTTCAAGTGATTCTCTTGCCTCAGCCTCCCAAGTAGCTGCAATTACAGGCACTGCCACAACACCCAGCTATTTTGTTGTTGTTATAAGTTGTCATTGTTGTTTGGCAGGCCCGGGCTGGGTTCGACCCCGCCAGCCCCTGTGCATGTGGCTGGCGCCTTTGCTGCTGCGCTACAGGCGCTGAGCCTAAAATCATAAATTTTAAAAGACTACATTAATGTAAAATCATGAAAAAAGCAAAACACGTATCTTATATGCTACTCATGTGTTTTCATTTTCACAAAACAAAAATCAACACAACAAAAATCTGAGAATCTAAACATGGACTATAATATCTTAACCTTGGTTTTAATTAAGTGAACATTTTCTTAGATATATTAGTTCTCATAACAAATAGTCACAAATCATGTGACTTCAAATTAGGATTCAAACAATTGAAACACAGTGTCTCACTGTTCCGAAGGCTACAAGTCTGAAATCAAGGTGACGCAGAGACACGCTGCCTCTGAGATCTGCAAGGAGTTCTTCTCCCGTCTCCGTAGCTTCTGGTGATTTGCCAGCAATCTTTGGTGTTCCCTGGCTTGCAGCTACACAGCTCAATTTTCTGCTTTTATCATCACACGGCATTGTCCCAGTGGGTCTCTGTCTTCAAATGTCTTCTTATAGGAACATCAGTCATTTGGATTAAGAGTTGTCATCTTAACTAATTACATCTGCATGTTAGCCCTATTGCCAAGTAAGGAAATATTCTGAAATCTCCAGGGGATTGAACCTGTTCAAAATACATTTGTTTTGAGGTGGGGGACACTTTGACCTAAAAGAATCTCCCCTTTGTCTTCCAAATTTCATTTCTCCCCATACGCAAAGTACATTTATTCCATTCCAACATCCCCCAACCCCAAAAAGTCTCAACCCAATTTCAGCACAATCTAAGTCTGTTTTAAATCATCTAACTCAGATATGGGAGAAACTTGGAGCAAATTTAAAAGGACCAATTATCTTTATGAACTTGAAAAATCAGACAGCAAGTTATCTATTTCCAGAACACACTATTGGGAAATACTTTCAGTTCTGGGCAGCGACCTTACCTCTTGAGCCAGTGCCTTTCATGTCCATAGTGGCAGTGGCAGGTCCATCAGCCTCGGAAACAACCCCAGGGTCAATCTTCCCTTTTCTTCAAGCATAAGACATGTCAGCAGAATAACAGCTGGATTGGCCCATGTCCTGCCCATAGAATCTGTGAAATCCACAACCTTAATTAACTTATTTTACCCCATCTCTGCCCCCATGAGCCCAAAATAGCAGTGTTTTCTGCTAAGATTTTGACTGACTTCTTAAGTCACAGCCCTATAAATTCAGCAAATGGCTGTACCATCACACCCTTGATGTTCTTGTTACAGTACCTTCTTTCTTTTCACAATTTGGATACGGTTAGAATTTTTCAATCTTTAAGTTCTACTTCTTTGGGGGAAAATAATTCATTCCATATTTTATCTTTCTTCTCACATTCTACTGTAAGCAGTAAGAAGAAACCAAGCTGTGTTCTCCATGCTTTTTTTGGTAATTTCCACAGATGAATTATCAAATTCATCACATACAAGTTCTCAGTTCAGTTATGTTCTCTGCTTTATGACAAAGGCAGTCTTCCCTCCACTTCCCAGTCACATAGTCCTCATTTCCATCTGGGAACTCAAGACAAGCACCTTTAACGTCATATTTTCAGCAATATTCAGTCCAAGGATAGTACTGATATTGTAGAAAGATGAATAGGATGAATATTATGATTAATTTATATTAAATTTCTTTTTTGCCATAGACAATGATTTGGAATCATTATGGTATCTCAACCAAGTGTTGCTCAGGTTTGGGGGATTCCCCATTCTACTACTGAAGGGAATCCTGGAGAGTTCAACTGACATTTCTCAAGCTTTTTTCTTAGCATAGGAGTGAAGATTTTTCAAATGAAAGCTATCTTGGGTTTCCTTTTCTAAATTTTTAAATATAATGTTTTATTCATGTCCCAAGATAACTTTGTGGCTTCTATCACATACACGTAGAATGCCTTTTTGGAACATACTTGTCTTGATTTAAGTATAAATTCTCCCTATATGCTAAAAAAAAAAAAAAAGCCCCTAGTTTATCACAGTAAGAAACCTGCTTACACTCTTAACGTCAAACTTCTTGCACTAGCAGGAGATGGGAGTCCATACATTATAATTCTGCATAAGACAGATGAAAATCTCCCTACAATTTCAAGGTAGCCATTAGCAAAATTCAGCAAAGTAGAAATACAAAAGAATACAGTAAAACCTCTGTAAGTTTACCATCCAAGGGACTGTAGCAAACTGTTCACCATACAGAGGTGGTCAACATAAGGATTAGGCCTACTGTACTGACCGGTACGTGTGCATGTCCAGTTTATGAAAAGTAGGTCAACCTAAGAGGTGGCCAAAGTAAGGAGGTGGTCAACTATGGAGGCTCTATTATATTTAGCAACTATTTGAGCAGAAGCACCAATCAATGAGAAGAGACACTGTCCTTAAATAAACAGGATGATGTACCAAAGCACATCAACTAGATGTTCCTGTAGGCCACATGAACATTTACCGATGAGGTGGTTATTTCTGTGACTTGATATATTGTTTTTTCTATAATATTAATTTACTCTATAGATGAATAAAATTCACATTTAGCACTATTTTTAATTTTTAATTTGGGGAAGTTATGAATGATTCTTTTCAGAAATCCTGGGTTTCTATTATTGAATGCTTTTAATTTGCTAGAGGTTTTATAATATGTTAATAAAACAGAAACCACAAGTCAAATATGCAAAATTAAAACCAAATGAATCTATATTCCCTTCTTGAAAGTTCCAAAGATAATAATCCCAGTATACTGCTTCAAGTAGGTTTGCCCACACTCTAATACTTCCAATGAAATTTGAATCATATAAAGGACTTAATACATGATTTATTTTAAGAGATCAATTGCACTGTAGTTCTGTAGTTTTTCAAAGTACTTTATTGCTTTTTTTTTTTTGATCAGTCCTGACTAAGTTCATTAAATATCTGACATAGAAGGTGTTAGAAATATACTATTAGGAATAGGCAATATTTCTTCTTAAATAAATGGATGAAAAGGTTTTTATCACTCTTTGTGAGGAATGTACTCATAATAAAAAGACACTAATGTTATTGTCCATTGTTCGGGTGGTTTTGTTTTATAAATAAGATCACCACTCTTGCCCAGGCTGGATCACAGCTCACCGAAATCCCCAATTCCTGGGCTCAAGTGGTTCTGCCACTGTCTTAGCCTCCCAAGTCAAAATCCTCAGATTACAGGTGTGAGCCACCAACCTGGTTTTATTACCTATCTTAAAATCAAATTAATAGATAGTAAGTATCAGGGTGGCTCTCTGCCCTCAATTCATAGTGTACTCTTGGCCACAGAATAATGAAACTTAGCAAAGTGTCAAGCCTACCTCCTGGTTCTATTATCTTGGTTCTTTGACTCCTTATGTGGGAAAAATTAGCAGCAGGCCTAATATAATGGAGTGACCACAAAAACAATCTCACATCAGCAGCTCTTTATTATAAAATAGAAGGAATCTGTCTCCAGAAGCAGGGACAGACAGAAGCAGTGATTCTCTCCCTCACTCACTAACTCTGAGGTAGTTTTCTTTTTTGGCCCAATCCAGGGGAGGGCTCTCAGGAGATGTAGGATGGTTCTAAAAGATAAACAGGTGTCATCAGTTCCATCTGGTATATGAACTCCCTCTCTGAAAAACCACCTTGAGAGGGTGAAAGGAATTCCCAGATTGGCAAACCCTTCCCTCCTCCCTTGGGTGTAACAAGGTAGGAATAAGGGTGGGGCAACACTAGAATAGAATGCCCACCCTCTCCTTCCCAGGTTAAGCAATTGCTTGAGATGGAACCAAAGAAGGGCTTACTTGTTCCTAGAACAAGAGCTGAAGATACTATCTACCTTACATAAGGTAGAAAAATGGAGATTTTTTTTTTCTGTCCTTACAAATATATTTATTTGGTGCATCTGATTTGCTTACTTTTCTATGCTAAAGTATGCCATCTTTAGTATTATAACATCCAAATGATTCTTTGGTACTTCTTTCATGAAACTCTAAATACTTTCTGTAATTATATATTGTTAAAAGGAAAGAGAGAGGAGACATCAAAGAGTCTGGATTCTTATTTCCAAAGCAAGAACCTCATCTGTTTTCTAAATTTATATTATAGGAAGTTCCCAGGTTGTGAATGATAAATGTTCTGTAGGTTTGTTCTTAAGTTTAATTCGTATCTGAGTTAGAATGGGTACATCTCCCTATTACCTGTAATAGCCTTTATTTTTGAGTGTAAGTTGTATGTCTGTCAGATGTTTATAAACTCCGGGACATCCTGCAATAGATTCTGTTTGTAAATTTGAGTTATGGCTAAGACAGATGTTTGTGGCTCAGAGACTGCCTGTACATAAATTACCGTTGTGCATAAGTGAATGTTAATCTATTGAAATTAGAGAAGTTGCAAAGTTCCCAAATTGTTTCAGAGAACAGGCAGTTCTCAAAATGTTAGATATGGTTATTCTATGTACTATTCAATCCATTGAAACAAGAAAGAAAAATGAGCAATTTTGTAAATACTTGTAGAATAAACATTTATCAAAAAATACTATCAGAAATATTTTTTTCATGTGTTTCTGATTTTATTATTGCTGGTGTTCTTTTTACTCCAGGAAGCATTACTCCAGGTCATAGCCTTTAAAGTTAACTGTACCCATTAAAGGTTAACAGGACACCTAGCCTCCACACTCTTCCTTTCATCTCTGAGGATAGCAAGACCAACAGAAACGTATTTAAAAGAGATTGTGACTTTTTTGGTATAATTTTTTAAAAAAACAATCTTATTATATGTTGATGTTATTAAAAACTTCTTCACTAATACAAATAGATTTCTCTAAAAATTTTGTGTGATTGTTGTTGTTACTGTTACCAAAAGGTTGACATGTGTCCCCAAGGATGCATCAGAAGAGTAAGTACAAGTGGTTTGAGGAGAAAGAAAGGTTTATAAATTTTCCTGGCAAATGATGAGGCTGTCAAGCTCCCATCTTAAAGTACCAAGGTCTTCCCACCATGCAGAAATGCATAGCTTTTAAAAGGGGCCTGTTCAACTTTAGGCGTTTCCTCTACAACTACAGTTGTTGGTTCTGTTTCATTACATCTTTAGCTAAGACAATCTCAAGACATCCTCCTGGACAATTCTCTTGAACCATCTCCTGTACTACAAAGAATAAAGGACACTCCCTTCCCTCTTCCAACAACTGGCCTAAAGCAGGAATACAGGTTTTAATTTCTAAAAGGAGCAGGGAAGGTTTTAAACAAACAGAATACATTTTTTATTTTTTTCAAGCTATTCCCTCTTTGTATAATCACTATTATTATTAATAGGCCTACTGCAAATGTAACTTAGATTGTTCCTTCCAAATAAACTTTAAAGGCCATACAGAAATATTCCTTTCTTTACAAAGAACAACTTAATATACTTTAGCACATTCTTTCAAGGTGATAAAGAGCAGAGTTGATTGTTTCACTAAGTCAAATTATCAATTTTTAAGTTATTTCAGATAATCAGTCCTGGCCTCACCCATGATCCTGCCCTGGCCGTCCCAATGTCACAGAGTACTAAGACTGACATTATCATAGAAAAAAATGTCTTTGGCATCACTGCCACCTGTCCTATGTCTTATTATCCACTTTGCCATTCTACCATCTGTCTCACCAACTAAATGACCTGTAATTAAGAACTTTGAAGAAAACCCACTCCAAGATATGATTGGACAGACATTCATGTCCCTCAAACTCTTAAGATTCCTTCTGTACTTGTTATTAGTCAAGATTTCCTCCGCATGGGGGTGTGGAGATGACTGGCAAGTGCACAGAATAACCTTACCTCCTTAATACCACTAATTATGCATTTTGTTTTTCAAAATCCACAGTTATATGACAACCACACAGCTGCTTCCCTGAGAGAGGAGAAAACATGTTTTAGCAAATGATTAAGCTGGTGGAGACAACTTGGTTATTGTATTTGTCTGCTGGAAATATGATAAAATTTTACTTTTCTCCATGTGATTTCCTTATGCCATGAATTACTTTTAATTTTCTTTAAAATGCATAGTATCATTGTCTTATAAGTGTATTTTAAATATGATATAAAACATTCTGGTCGTATGAAATATGTTCAGAAAGAAAAACAGTAATCATTAACCTGAAAAATCAGCTAAAAACATAAATTGAACATTGTGACTAATGTAAAATTTCATGAATTTTATTTTAATATCCGTATACCAAATACCAGATCTTCCATAATGATAAATCCTGTGAGAGGATGAACTTCTCACTTTATTTTAAGTGATTTTAAAATCTATTCAACTCACAGATTTGCTAAAAAATATCTTCTTGAAAATGTCCATATTTTGTATTCCATGAAACAACATACTGCCATTTTGAATAATGTTTATGAAAAATTAAACTGCATGATTTGGAGGTATAAAGTCAAATATCACAAACTAAAATGGAAATGGGAAAGGATTATGAGTGGGACAAGGGTGATCTTCTCAAATTTTTGAGTAAACTCCCACTTTTATTCTATCTTGTCATCTTTAAAAACTTCATACTATTTTTAATGTGCTCTCATCCAAAGAAGAGTTAAACATGTCCAGTTATTTAGACGCTGCTGGAAGCCTCAGCGCTGTCTTCTTCCTTGTCCTTTAACACACATACAGCTATAGATAAGAAACTGCCTGTACCAGGAACCTCCTAATCTACTTTTGTGAGATTTTGAATAGTTACCGTGGTTAGAAAGATTTTTACCTAACAGCGAGTCAAAATTTCTTTCAACTCCCATTCTTATGCAGACATTTCAAACCTTTGTGAGCAAGATTTCTCAGAGCAAACCCTCCACCTCATCATAATCCATCAACAATGCAAATATCAATGGTTTTTTCCAAATTGAACATTTCTAACTCTTTCTACAACTCCTGAACTGACAAGAATATTTGAATCCCTTTAACATGCTGATGGTACTCTCAGACATTTATTTCTATTATACACCGTGTAATTATCACATCATATGAAATAAATGAATCTTTACCATTATAAGCTGTTACTGGTGACCATCTCAGTGGGTAAGGAAAAGAATCTTATGATGAATAAAACATTCAGGACATTGAAAAATAACTTTAATGGATGCATCTAATTCTTTGGTGCTTATTTAAAAAATACATTGAGGCATTAATATCATATTTAAAGTCAGTTATCAAGTTATCAGCATCTGTGCATATAGTTAAGCTATATAATATTGGTATGCATTCAAGAACAGCTATAAATTATGCACTGGATGCAATATCTCTACTTAAATAATCTGTGACTCCTTATACAGCTATAGAGGTCTTCATGCATGTGTGCAAGCCTATATGCACATATGTACATGCTTACTCACATGTATATATATGTAATGGGTATGCGATATGTGCAGTCTATTGTCAGAGAAAGATTCTGACATCTGAGCCTAAAAAACATTAATTCTCATATTTAAACTGAATGGTGCTTGTACAACAACAATAAAAATCCCTAAATTTATTAACTACAACAGAGTAAAACAACATAAGATATTTCTGTCTATTTTTCCTTATTGTTTCTTCTTCCTCACTCACTTGGGATAAATCAATGAGCAGAAATGAAATGAGCATGTGAGAATTTAAAGGCCAGCTGCTGCTGCTGGCACGTATTTGAAGCTAATGGCTAATCTTTAAGTACAGTGCTGATTTTGCTAAAACCTGAATCCTCTTTCATTCTGACAGACTAAGTTTCTGAGCCAAAATCAGGGGACAGTTCTTGGGTTCCTGAATTTCTCATTCGAGAAGAGTGTAAAATAAACAGATGCAGTGTAGGATAGATTACAAAACAATGTTTACCCTCACTCAGTTCCAAATGATGTCTCATCTTTAGTTCATGTCATTATTCAAAAAGAAAATTATAGATGATTGTTAAAGGTATGCCATATGCTTGGTGACTATATGTGTTTTAATTTCATTATTTTTATATATGAACAAGATTAAATATAATTTCACTTATACACTACTTGTTGATCTAATTTGTGTTATTGTACTTTGCTTTATGAAGTTTGTGCTATTTTTCAATAATTTTCAAATGGCATAATTCGGGATCTACAACACAGAGCTTCAGTAAAGGATAGTGCAAAAAATATTTTACCAGCTACAAAACTAATACATTTGATTTTACCCAGAATGGTAATTAGACTTTTGTTTTCAATTTTTCTGACTCTTAGAAAATATTCATCTAGCAGTGTCCAAATAAAACAAATTAGTCGATTTATTCACAATTTTATGAAATAAACAATTCAAACTGACAGCTTTTTAAATTGACCAATGATCAATTTGGTGAATTATGTTTGACTGTTTCATAGTCCACTTGCCATTTTGCTTTTTCTCAAAGATTCATAGCAGTTGCCCTAACAGATTAAGACAGTACGTTGTGCCTTCATTTTCACTGCACACATACAAACATATGTGCATTATATACACACATGTCTATATGCAAAATTATGTCTACTTAAAAGTCTATTTGTGTGCATATAACTATGCATATTATGTAACTGTTGCACATGTAAAAAGAGTTTGACTGTATCGAGTAGACCAAAAATATATACCAATGTATGTGAATATATATCACTTACAATTTTATAAGATGAGCATATTTAAAACCTATGCTCATTCCTTAAAATTAACATCTCAATTTGTCCCACCATAAATCTTCACTGAATTTTCATTTTTCACACAGTTACATGTTATGAAATAAATCTGTGTGGCTGAATTAATTCTTCCTTATGAGAAACAATAAAAAATAAAATATGGGTGAAAATATTTAAGCCTGATTAAACACTAGGATCAAAGTACTTCTTTTATGAACACAAAGTTTATAATTAAAATGATGATGTTGTTTTTTTCAGTACCATGAATCCAGAAACAAATATAAAATACAATATGAATTTGAAAATCCAAACTTATCATCTTTTCTCAACATTTAATTTGATGTCTATAAAACTTGTGATAATAATTCAAGAAAACAATTAACTTCATAAGACAGCCTTCCTCTATGCGCCAAACTTTAGTAATTATGATATCACTCCTGGTAACTTTATCATTCACAGGAATGAATCAACCAAACTCCTGGACGGTTACCTGTTTTGTAACGTACCTTGGCTCAATCTCCTTGCCCTCTCCTAATGGTACACTGCAAATTTACTCCTGAATTGTGCGGTCACTTCCTCCTTTATATCCAGGTAAAAGATACATTCACAAAAAATCCTTTTGTTGCTAGGCCCCAATCCACCCTAAAGTTCCAACTTCTTCCTTTTTTAACTTATTTCTTTTGTTAACAATTAAAATGTATTAATTAGTATTTTCAATCATTTTTATCTCAATTTCTTTTACTAATTCATTAGGCATAGCACCAGAGTTCAATCTATCCCATGATTCATGCCTGAGCAGAAACTCTGGGAACTTTACTAAATATACAAGTGAATTAAAGGAATTAAAAAAAAAATACACTCTATAGCCGGGGGTTGTGGCGGGTGCCTGTAGTCCCAGCTACTTGGGAGGCTGAGGCAGGAGAATCGCCTAAGCCCAGGAGTTGGAGATTGCTGTGAGCTGTGTGATGCCACGGCACTCTACCGAGGGCCATAAAGTGAGACTCTGTCTCTACAACAACAACAACAACAAAAAAAAAAAAATACACTCTAATTGGAGCTTAATACCAGCAATTATGTCCTACAATGATGTAAATGTAGAAGAAAATCCCCTTTATAATAGTAATAATAAAAGAAGGCCCAAACTAAGTATATACAAGATTTAGATTAGATAACTGTAAAACTGAACTGAGTATTAAAAAGAACACCTGAGTAAATGGAAACACATTTTTTCCTTGAATAGAAACATTCAGTGCTGTAAAGACCATAAACGCAGAAGTTTTCAATAGATTTAGGCTGAACTAAACCATCTATCAGATGAAAATTGAATTAGGAAACATTCTAAATAGCAAATTATGGTGGATGTCTAGGGTACTTCTGAGAAATGATCAGGGATATGAATATAATTGTAATAATTAGAAATGTTTGACACCAATGTTTAAATGAAAAATGTGTGGAGTGATGTAATTTAGTAGAGTACTAAGTAGACACAAATGTAATAGAAATTTAGTAGATGGTGAAAGGACATGTTGAAAATCAATGAAGGCAAAATAGATTATTAATCAATAGTGTTGATGTATATGGCCAAAACTTTTAGAACCAAACTTGAATACCCATAGCAAGCTTTGAACATGTAAAAAGCAAAGAATCAAGACAAGAGAAACAAAAAATAAAACATGACTTTTGCCATTTTATGAGCAGATTATAATAAATCACTTTTATTTTTATTTATTTTTTTTATTTTTTGTCTCGGTAGAGTGCTGTGGCATCATAGCTCACAGCTGCCTCAAACTCCTGGGCTCAAGCCCTCCTTTTGACTCAGCCTCTTCAGTATCTGCTACTACAGGTGCCTGTCACTATGCCCAGATATTTTTAGAGGCAGGGTCTTGCTCTTGCTCATACTGGTCTTGAACTGATCTCAATAATCCACCCGCCTCAGCCTCCCGGAATACTGGAATTACAGGCATAAGCCATCCCACCCCAATGAGGGGCGGCGCCTGTGGCTCAAAGGGATAGGGCGCCGTTCCCATATGCTGGAGGTGGTGGGTTCAAACCCAGCCTTGGCCAAAAACCACACACACACACACACACACACACACACACAAAAAAAAGTAAAAGAATCACTAGCACTGTGGGAGACCGAGGCAGGTGGATTGCCTGAACTCACTGGTTTGAGAAAAGCCTGAGCAGGAGTGAGACCAGCTATTTGCGAGGCTGAAGCAACAGAATAACTTGAGCCCAGGAGTTTGAGGTTGCTGTGAGCTATGATGCTATATAACTCCACCAAGGGTGAGACTTTGTCACACACACACAAAAAGTAAAACAATCAACATAAAATATTTTAGAAATTATACTTCAGCTATTGCTATTTATTTTTAAAAGATGTAAAACTTTTTTCTAAAGAGCTATTTACCTGCTTCAAGATTACACATTTATCTATGAGTTTATAATCTGGGATGTTCTGTATGTGCTTCAAGATCTTACTTGTTTGTACATATTTATAATGTAATATGGGCCTTGTCTTTTTTTTTTTTATTAAATCGTAGTTGTGCAATCATGGTGTACAATGTGCTGGTTTTATATACAATTTGAAATATTTTTATCAAACTGGTTAACATAACCTTCACGGCCTTTTCTTAGTTATTGTGTTAAGACATTTATATTCTACACTTGGTAAATCTCACATATACCCTTGTAAGATGCACCGTAGGTGTGGGCTTTGTCTTTTATGTATGGTGAGACAACTTGTCCTAGACTAACTACTAAATACTCCATCCATTACCCCTGTATGTGAAGCATCATCATTGTATCTCCCTATGTGTGTTTGTTTCTAACCTTCCTAGTGAAGTTCACTGGTCCTTTATTTTAATTTCCTGTTCTTGATATTGTTTTGGGTGAAACCATTTTGTAAAATATATCCCTTTAAAGTATATTCTTATATCCGCTAAACTAATTTCTACTTTGATGCTCCAAAGAAAGTAATTAGTGATAGGCTTTTATTTCAAAAAATATAAGAGTTCAGAGATCCTCAAAATGTGTATTTGAATTTTGTCTTTATTTTTATTTTATTTTATTAATTAATTAATTTATTTATTTATTTTTATTTTTTGTCACCGTCTTTTTTATTGTTTGGGGTTGATTAAAGGTACTAATAATTAGGTTATACTGATTGTATTTGTTAGATGAAGTCCCTCTCATAATTGTGTCCCTCCCCCAAGAGGTGTGCCATACACTATGACTCCCTACCTCCCTTGAATTTTTGCCTTTAAACTTAAACTTTTTTTTTTTTTTTTTTTTTTTTGTGGATTTTGGCCGAGGTTGGGTTTGAACCCTCCACCTCTGGCATATGGGACCAGCGCCCTACTCCTTGAGCCACAGGTGCTGCCCAAACTTTTTTTTATTACTGAAGAAATGGAGCGATTAGAAACTTGACAATAGTGAAATATTAAATCAATGAATTGGTTTATCTCTCCCTTTATTTTTTATTGATATGTATATTGTGTATCAGTGGTTCTCAACCTTCCTAATGGCATGACCCTTTAAGACAGTTCCTCATGTTGTGGTAACCCCCAACCATAAAATTATTTTCATTGCTACTACATAACTATAATTTTGCTACTGTTATGAATCATAATGTAAATATCTGATATGCAGGATGTGTTTTCATTGTTACAAAGGGGTGTGACCCACAGGTTGAGAGCCACTGTTCTATATTGTTATAATTCTTTCTTACTAATTATCTACTGCCTCATTTATTTACTAATCGTTAGACTATTTATATTTTATTGGAAATACTTTCATATTCGATTTTTAGTAAATACTGCTCTATAAAAATTACTAAATGTTATGATTTGATCTTATATTTGGTAATTAAACTTCCATTAATTCTTAGATTCACATTCTGATGGATTTTCAAAACTGTGGTCCATATAATCTGCAAATAATAAAATAATTTGATCATCTTCTTATCCTAAGAGATACTACTTCTTTTATCTTATCAGATTTTGTCTTGTTTTAAAATGTTAACAGCGTTCAAACTGGACGTAGTTGTATAACAGACACACTTTTATAATTCTTTCCACAGTTTTAATAAAAATATTTTTTACTTACTCCACAAATTTCATGATTTTTTTAAGTTTTTATAATAGAGATCTCAAAAATGTTAAAATGTTACTTCTATTTCATACAATAGAATATGCTTTTTAAAATCATATATGTGAATTACAATTTTTAAAGTATTATTCTGAATCCTTTGAGTTTATTTTCACCTAAATAGTTCATTAATATTACAGGATACAAAACAGATTACAAATGAGAGTGGAACATTCTAAGATTTAAAGTGAGCACACTGAAGGGACTAGGAAGATTTCCCTTTAGGTATTCTCTTCCTCTGATTACCCCACAGGTACACAGACTGTGTGCTGTGATAATGTTTTCTTAAATGCCTTTTACTTCTACAGGATGTTCACACAGATGCTATGTTTTTGTTTTTTTGCACCAATGTCCCTCTCACTTCAGTAGCCTCCCCATTTTGAGCACAAATCCAGCAGCTCATGGAAATTTGTTGTACTATAAATTTGAAATGTCAAACTGGTGGGGTAAATATTAGCAATTCAATAACTTCAGTTGGTGTAATTCTGAACTCTGTAACTCTGAAAACAAAAATTATATTCAAATTTTTATTTTACATTCACGAAAATTAAAGGAAATTAAAAAGCTAGTCATAATTAGCAAAACTCAAAAAGTTTTGAAGAAATAGTGTGCTTATTCCTGAAAAAGAGCTTTTATAATGATGTCCAAAATTAACTACATCAATATTAAATGTAACATAACAGAATGAAGAACTCCACATACAAGAATTTTTAAACAGACAATTAGAAGAAATAATTTACAATATATTTAATAATGACAACTATTAATACCTACGTGAAAGGGGGGAAAAAAGGAAAAATATATCCTGAGTGACATGCTAGTAAATATAATCAATAATAAATTTAAACCTCCTAAAAAAAACAGAATATAGAAATATTGAATAGGCTTTTATTTATTTATTTATTTATTTTTGCAGTTTTTAACCAGAGCTGTGTTGAACCTGCCACCTCCAGTATATGGGGCCGGTGCCCTACTCCTTTGAGCCGTAGGCGCTGCCCTGGATAGGCTTTTAAATAAGAACTTTTAATTGATTTAAAATTAAATAAATGAATTAAACATATAAAATATTCAAATGTATTAGAATCCAAAATAGACAAGATCTTTTAAAAATGATTTAGATAAGCTCTCTAAGAGGGTACTGAGTTTGAAACTTAGACGCGTTCCGAATTTAATCAGTAGTCCATGCAGCTGACAGAGACACCTGAAGCTCCAACACACGGCAATAGAGACAGAATGAAATACATGAAAGGGGGCACAGTGGACCAGAAAATGGTCCTGCATGTTTCATTAGAATTATTGAGGAGGGGAAGAGAAAGAACGGAAAGAAGGCAAAGGAATAATTTGATGAAAGGAATTATTTCTTAGATTCAAGTAGTCTAAGTCTTAAATACGGTAAATCTGCATATAGGTAGCACTTAGTAAAAATGCAGGTAACTAAACACAATGAAAAAATTTTAAGGAGTTTGATCCTGGCCTATCAGTATGTGGAGTAAGCGATAGAAACATTAATAAAATGTCTTAGGGATTGCTGAGGAAAGAAAATGGTCACCAAGTATAGTTACCCAGGAAATATTTTTAAAGTATACATATTATCATTAATATTTATTAAGTTAGGAAAATAATAAAATTTCAAAGGTAGCCTTTTAAAGGAAATAAAGAATGCATAATTTGTTTTTTGTTTGTTTGTTTTTGAACTAGAGTGGAAACGGGTGGAGAAATACAGATCTCTCCAAAGTCCAAATGATGTCAGGAATGAAAAAAGCATAAAATGGCTGAGTCAGAAAATCCACACATTATGATTGTAGAAATGAATCCTGATACATTGAAAGTTGTATCTGTAAAAAGGTCTAAGTGGCCACATACAAGGCACAAGTATTAGAAAGGGCGTATTACAGCTGGCAAATTCTACGTAAACAAAAACTGTCTTTGTTATATTATTAGACAAAAAGACATTACAGAAAAAAGCTTTATTAAGCATAGAAGAGGGTTACTTCTCTACAGACGAGCCAGAAGAGAACAGTCATGAGAAAGAAAAGTGATAATTTCAAGTCACTTATGAATATTGATGCAAAGACTTTAAGCTAGCAATAATTAAAATAAAACATAACAACGTTGTGTTTATCTCAGGCATGCAAGAACAATTTAACACTAAAAATTTAGTAGTGTAAATTATCACATTAAAGATCAGTATCAAAATTAAATTACTATCAAGTCAATGAATCCAGAGAAGTCATTAGAATACTCAAATTGTGGTTTATATTAAGATTTCTTATTAACTGGGAATAGAAGGTTAATTCATTACTTTAAAATTGCTGTCTGCAATTGCTTCTCTTCTCCACAGTACTGGATAGCCTAACAATGCCATCAGATACCCCCTGTTCTGTTTCAATATGTTGAAACAGTTCCTCAATATCATGTTCCTCAATATCAGCAAAATATAATTGAATTGTGTATTTTAAAAAGTCACTTAAAACACTACTAATAAATAAACCTAAAATAAGTTTACTGATGACAGACAGGAAGAGGGTGTTAACAAGTTGTATGATTTGAAAGGGGTAAAAACAGCTAGTTGGACATTTATTATATATACATGTGTATGAGGATAGCCAGACATTGCCAACTTGGGAGAAGAAATAATATAGATCCAGGATTCATGCACAGTGAGTAAGTCAATTTTTTTCAAAAAAGGAAATAATATAAGGATAAAAAATAGCAATTTATATGAGAGTCAGGTCATGAACGGCTTGTTATATCAGCTTGCAGAAATGGACTTTATTCTCCTGTCAATGCTGAATTAATGGAAAACTGATTGAACACAATCAAAGCTGTACTTTAGGAAGAGTATTGCGGCAGACAGCCTGCAGCAGGGAGAGCCTAAAGACAGGAAGCCCCTCGGAGAGTATCTTCTGTGTGTCCTTGTAACTTCACATTTCACAGATAGTACAACTTTCTAGCAAAGTTACTTCTGTAAATCTACAACCATTCAAGCAGTGCCACTCTTAGAATATGCCCCCATGACAGTGTTTTCCTTTAGCATATTTGTTAGTTTTGTAACCCATAAACTTCTCCATACATCTGCAAGTGGCAATCAGCACTACAAACTTTCCCTGCATGTCTTATTAATATTGCGATAACCATTAAGACTATGCAGCATATAACTGAGTAATATGGCAAGAACCACTAGGCTGCTTTAATGCTAGTAAAATATATAAACATGCCATTGAAATATATATTGATAAGTTCATGTATATTCATTAGTTGATGGCGTTAATAGTATAATGGAAAAAGACCTAAGTCATAGAGTAAAAAGGCATGGCCTTTGATGTCAGAGAAGTCTGCACTTAGTCCCCCTCTCTACAGTTTTCTAAAACTGAGAATCTGATGCCTTGCTGCTCCTCCTTTTGATTTTGTTTTCATCTGTTTACACATGTGAATGGTAATAACCAAAGTATGGGGGGGTTAAATGAGGTGACCTACGCGAGATTCCTAGTCCAGTTACTGGCATAGTATAGACCCCAAATAATAAGATTTCCTTAAGTTTCCCTTAACACCGAGTAATTCAGTGACAGGGAAAAGAAAGTTTAATAGAAAGGGCTCTGCTCCTGTATATCGGATGGAGGTGAGGGGAGTTCGGCAAGCTGAATAATGAAAAATATTAAAATGAGAGCCAAAAAATTAATTATTCATGTCCAATATATTCAAATAATTGAAAGCATACCAATGATTGACTAAAGGTTTTAGCAGTTATTATAAGTCATCTCTAATATCATGGCAGGTTAAATGAAGTCAGCAGTTATTATAAGTCATCTCTAATATCATGGCAGGTTAAATGAAGTCTCTAAAAATAAAATCTGACAAATGATACAAATATTGAGAGAAGATGTTCATACCAAAATTACTCACATGGTAATGTGCAATCCTCAAAGTCTATACTTCACTTTGCATAACATCTGCATTTTCTGGTTAATACAATACTACTTACATTTAGATTTACCTTTATTTAAATCCTACAGACACTATAAAGGCGCACATACTATGAATCTTCTAAAAAAGGTTGTTTTGAGTTTTTATTTCAACTTGGGATTCTTCATGGACTACAGATAAATTGGCAGGAGTGTGTGTGTACGGAGGTAACAAAAATAAGGCTAATAGCCAGAACTGCCTATTTGTTTAGTGACCAATGTCTCCAGAACAAGGGAATAAATAGGAACTGAAATCCACTTTCCTGTGTTCACCAAGCCAATCCCCAAGTTACTATGGCAAGTTTACATTCCAACACGGCATTTAGACACCAGTAAACTCTTTGGTATTCTGACTTACTCCATGTCAGACAGCATTTGAAGGGAGTTGTCTGTTATCATGAGATTGATGTCAGTTTGTGTCTACAGACAAGACTCCAAGGAGGGATGTGACTTGAAAAGATTTGTTAGTGGCAGGGTGCAGGAAAAGAGCAGTGTTGCCATAAGAGGTGACCAATACATCTTAAAGTTTCCCACAACTTGACTAAAGTGTAGAGGGACTTCTTCCCACGGGAGGGCCCAGGCTCCAGCCGCGACCTAATCCAGATGATCCTAACCACAGAGGTCCCTCCCCTCTCTTTTCTTAGAGTATTTACTCTAGAAAACACTTAATTGTAATTTCTTTTTCTGCTCCTTTGAGATGTAAAGTTTTTAATAGACATTTGCCAGCTTTACAACTGAGATCTTTCTTTCTCAATGACCTGGGCGTGGGGGTCTTCCTTTTGAAATGTAAACATGAAAGAAGATAGCACCCCTCTCTCCGAAGGCCTGTGGAGGTTAGGAACCTAATTCCATGGACGCACAGGAAGTACAACTACCTCTTGTTATGAAAACAGAAGGCATTTTTGCTTTTCCGTTGGGTAAGATGAATCAGCAAACAGGTGGCCTATAATTCTCCCACCACCCCAGGTTGTCCATAGGAGTCATCCTGCTTCTCTCTGTAATGGGCTTGCTCTTGTCAGTCATGTGCAGCTTACAGGCACTGTGGCCACGCCCCAGGGTTATGGTGGACACAGAAGCGAGCAGTCACCAAGGTACCGCAGGAGGAGAGCCCAGCAGTGAATTTCACGGCTTCCAAGCTCTTTACCTGTCTGTGCAGGGTCAGGGAGCAGATCCTCCCTGGTTTCTCCGAGGTTTCTTTCTGGAAGGAAATGTAGGAGAAGAGGAAAAACAAGGCAGCATACTGTCATCCCCTTTCTGGAGGTGGCTTCAGATTCTAACAATCATCCTTAACCTTCATCCACAATTCTTCCCAATCCCCCTCCCTGCAGCTATCACTCCCCTGGTCTGGATGGATTACCTGGTGGTGGAACCTGAGGCTTCCCTCCAAGGGGTCTGAACCCTTCCCGGTTAGGTTTGCTGCACATGTTGGTTCACATTACGGTGGGACCCAAAAGGTCCAGGAGGTCTCTGGGCAGATAACCCGGGCGCTGCACCTCTTGCTTCTTGTCCCAATTGAATAAAGGTGGCCCTACCTGCCGCGCCCACGGCATATAGCCGTAGTGAGGCGGTGCTGTCCGCGTTATAGAATGACGGGAAGGTGGATTGTGCTCCACGGAGCTTAGCCCCCAGCGCCCCCAGTATGCACAGCATCAGAAATGTTGCCTAGCATGCTCAGTTACCCGCTTAAGTTTAAAGATTGTGGCATCTATTCATGTGTTTGTCATTCTGTACCAGAAGTCTGTTTGTTCTAATAAACTATCAATATGTACCTTCTTAAAAATGAACACAATACACTGTAGATCCAGATAAAGCCCAACCTCATGAACTACTAGACTCAGTGGCACCAACAATGAGCACATAAAGATGTTTTCCCACCATAAATACCAGTGAGCTAAGACGATAAGCCTAAGGACACGAAATACAAATTATCTACATAAGTTACAAAGTCACTGAAACACATCCACCCACCATGAAGTCCTGTTCAGAACATCTTACTTCACCAACTATCACACATAATAAAAATCAATAGAAAAACTAATACTTGTCAAGAAATTTACTCTAAATCAAAATTATAATTCTCAATAACAATAAGATCAAATAGTAAATGTAGAATTAGTCAAGCATTAACATAAAGAAGATATCAAGCTGTTCTAAAAAGATAATAAGAAACTAAGAAAAGAGTTGGAGGCGGTAACATTCTTGAGATAGGAAGAAGCGGGCAAAGTTGACTAATAACCGCTACCCTCCGGGAAGCGGAACGTTAAGACATAACAATGCATGATAAATCACACTTGCAAACACAAAGATAACCCGCGCACGTAAGCAAAAAGATTGCATTATGTAAGCTCTGTAAAAATGTATAAATACCAACGTGTGTACCCAGTAAATTTGCAGCTGCATACTTTAACCCGTGGTATGTCAGTCTGTCATTCCTTCGCCGATCTCTCAACCTTCCTCGTTCCTTCTCCCTACTTTCCCTCGGACTGGAGCCCACCGACAGGACGGTCCGTTGCAGGTGGCGCCTCGAACAGGGACCTGAAGGACAGGTAATCTTCTCTCTTTTTCTTTCTTTTTCAAGGTTGAGGACGGCTCTTACCAGGGAGCTGCAGTCCCGCCGGTAAAGGCTGACCGGTTAAGTGTAAGTAATCACAGGATTCATGGGGCACGCATTAACTAAGGAAGAAAAAATGTTGAGTATCATGTTGCAGCGTTTGTTGGCAAAGAACGGGTTCAATGTGTCCCTCAAGTGGTTGGAGGAGCTTATGCATTTTCTCAGACATGTTAGCCCTTGGTTCGTGGAGGAGGGATCGCTCTCCCTAGCGGATTGGAAAAGAGTTGGGAGGGAGATGCGCCGTTATGTGCAGGCACACGGGGAGCATACACTCCCCGCTCAAGCCTTCCCCCTGTGGCTACAGATTAGGGAATTGCTAACTGATACTACGTCTCTTGAGGCGTTTGCACGAGAAACTGCTTCAGAGACTAAAAGTCCAGAGGCTAAAAGTCCACCTATTTATGATGAAGTACCAAGAGAGACTCGTGAAGAGGCAGAGCCAGGGCTTCTGCATGCTGTAGCAACAGCTCCCCCACCGCCGGAGCAGGAGGAGGACTTTTTTCCTCCGCTGCCGGAGCTTGGAGCCTTTTTTGATGATGATGATTGGGATTTAGCAGATGAAATGGCAAAGCAAGATCTGGAGGATGATTTCTTTGATCATGATAATGAGCCCCCCATGGCGTTTGTATGCATGACAAAGGCACGTCCTGCTAAAAGGGTCTCTCATCCCCCTTGGCCACCTTTGCCTCCCATGGGTTTTCAGAACGCAAGGCAGGAAGCCCGAGGTTTTCAGGGCGCAATGCAGGAAGCACGAAAGCAAGGGGATTTTACTTTCGCTTTTCCAGTGAAAGTGTCAGCTAATGACGATGAGGATCCCGTATGGGAACCCCTGCCTCTTAAAACATTGAAAGAATTGCAGCAGGCTGTCCGTACTTCGGGCGCTTCTGCTCCATATACTTTACAAATTGTAGACTTAGTTGGAAGCCTCTGGCTTACTCCCTATGATTGGCACCAAACAGCTAAAGCCACTTTATCACCTGGTGATTATGTCTTATGGAGAACTGAATATGAGGATAAGTCCAAAGAAACTGTTGTTCAATTTAGTAGAAAAAGGGGAACTAAGCCCACTATGGCTATGTTATTAGGAACTGATGATTTTGCATCTCCTCAGGCACAGACAGCCATCCCCCGCCAATTTCTAGAAGCCATAACAAAAAATGCCATCAGTGCTTGGCGCAAGCTCCCTCCTCCCGGGGCCAAAGGCAGTACATTAGCCAATATTAGGCAAGGTACGGAGGAGCCGTACCAAGACTTTATTTCAAGGCTGGAAGAAGCCATTAACAGAATGCTCCCTCCGTCTGAGGGCACATCACTGTTGCTTAAACGTTAGCTTGGGAAAATGCCAACACGCTGTGTCAGGACCTTATACGTCCTCTAAGAAAAACAGGTACTTTACCAGATTATATTAAAGCATGCATGGATGCCTCACCAGCTATAGTCCAGGGTATGGCTTATGCTGCAGCAATGCAAGGACAGAAATTCAGCGCCCATGTTAAAAATACCTTCAATAAAGGAGGTAAGGGGCCAAGAGCTCCTGCTAACACTTGTTACAATTGTGGCAAGCCAGGACATATGCAGAAGGACTGTAAATGGTCCCATGCCAATAAGCCGAGGGGGGAACCACCCGGCTTATGCCCCCGTTGTAAGAAGGGGCGACATTGGAGAAATGAATGTAAATCAAAATTTCATAAGGATGGAACCCCCTTGAATGATAAGGGTGGCACAGATCCTGATGATCAGGACATACGGAAATCAAAAAACTAGGTGAGGGGCGTTCTCCCAGCCCAGACCCCAAGGGAGATCAGGCTGCAGTCCAAGACATGCAGCCATCATCTACTTTAAATCCTCAAGCACCTGAATTTACTATTCATGACCTTTCACGGGGCACTCCTGGGAGTGCAGGTTTAGATCTTGCTAGTGAAAAGGATGTGATATTATCCAAATGGGACGGTGTTACTTTAATCCCCACTGCAGTAAAAGGGCAACTTTTGCCGGGGACAGTTGGAATTATAATTGGGAGAAGTTCCAATTATACTAAACATTTTGAAGTTATTCCAGGAGTAATTGATTCAGATACTCAAAGTACAATTAAAACAATGGTTAGAGCTTTAGTGGAAACAACTCAAATTCATAAAGGACAGAGAATTGCGCAATTGCTGTTATTACCATATGTCCCTTTACCTGCACCACATTTAAAGACAGCCAGGGGACGAGGTCAGTTTGGTTCCACTGATCATGTGGCTTTGGTGCATGATTTGAATGACAGGCCATTCCAAGAAATAAAATTAAATGGCAAGGTATTTAAAGGGTTAATGGATACAGGAGCTGACAAAACCTGTATTGCAGCTTCTGAATGGCCTCAGTCCTGGCCGGTTCAACAAACCGGTTCTTCTTTGATCGGGCTTGGCTCAGCCGCAGGAGTTATGCAAAGTACAGCTTATCTCTCATGGGAGTTTGAAGGAAAAACAGGTTTTGTTCAACCATATGTGCTGCCCTCTTTACCATTCACTCTATGGGGCAGAGACCTCCTACATGTTATGGATTTAAAATTAGTCACTGCTGATCAGTTAAATGACCAGCATTTTACATAGGGGCCACTGCAGAAAATCATGCAATCAAAATAAAGTGATTAACAGATACGCCTGTATGGGTTAGTCAGTGGCCCCTAACAACAGAAAAGTTACAGGCATTACAAATTTTAGTTCAAGAACAAGTAAACAAAGGGCACTTAGAGGAATCCACTAGCCCATGGAATACTCCTGTATTTGTGATAAAGAAAAAATCTGGAAAATGGAGACTCTTACAGGACTTAAGAGCAGTCAATACAATAATGGAAGATATGGGAGCCTTGCAACCTGGGCTCCCTTCCCCTGTGGCTATACCTGAGGGATGGTCAATCATAATTATTGATTTACAAGATTGCTTTTTCACTATTAAATTACACCCTGATGACTGCCCTCGTTTTGCCTTCAGTGTTCCTTCACTGAATTTACGAGAGCCTTTTAAAAGGTATCAATGGAAAACTTTACCTCACGGTATGAAAAATAGTCCTACATTGTGTCAGAAGTTCGTGGCCGCTGCTTTAGCAGCACTACGAGTACAATTTCCAGATGCTTACATTATTCATTATATGGATGATATTTTGTTGGCCCATCAACACCAGGCACAAGTACAACTTATGCTGGAACAGACCATAAAACAATTAACTAAGTTTGGCCTAATTATTGCCCCAGAGAAAGTTCAAAGAGATAAGCCGCTTAGTTATTTAGGACAGTGGATTCATTCGGATTATATCACTCCACAAAAAGTACAGATAAGAAGAGATAAATTACAAACACTTAATGATTATCAAAAACTCTTAGGAGACATAAATTGAATTCGACCTTATTTGAAGATTACTACAGGGACTCTCAGTCCTTTGTTTGCTATTTTGCAAGGAGACTCAGATCCACAGTCTCCAAGAATAATGACTAAAGAAGTTTTACAGACACTGGGGGTTGTAGAACAGGCACTCAGCCAAGCTAGAGTTAAGCAGGTTGATTATCAGAAACCATGGTCTTTATTAATTTTCTCTACTGAATATACACCCACTGCCTGTTTGTGGCAGGCAGGCATTTTGGAATGAATTCATCTCCCACATGTACAAGCAAAAGTTGTTGCTGATTATCCTTATTTAATCTCCTTACTCATAGACAAAGGCAGGAAACGATCTAGAGAATTATTTAGCAAAGAACCTCATGTCATTATAACTGCTTATAATAAAACTCAAATAGAACAGTTACTTCAAAATAATGAAGATTGGATATTGGCCTTGCAAGGTTACACAGGTCAAATTTTATATCATTATCCAAAACATCCTTTGATTGAATTTACAAAAACAGTTTCGCTTGTATTTCCTCTTATGTGTGCCAGACAGCCACTGTCTCAAGTTATTACATTGTTCACAGATAGTTCTTCGACAGGAAAAGCTGTGGTTTTTAGTCCAGGCTTGCCGCCTCTCATAAAGGAAGTGGCACAAACTTCAGCTCAACAAGCAGAACTATGGGCATTAATCACTGCTTTTGAACATTTTAAACAGAAGTTTAATTTGTATACAGATTCTAAATATGTTGCTTCCTTATTTCCAGCCCTTGAAACTGCTCTTTTAACAGGAACCTCTACTATACTGCCTTTACTTAAGAAACTGCAAAATTTAATTCAACTAAGAAATAATCAATTTTATATTGGTCATATAAGAGGGCACTCGCAATTGCCAGGGCTATTGGCTCGGGGCAATGCTACTGCAGATTTACTTACAAGAACTGTAGTGGCCACAGTCACTCAGGCTGAGGACAGCCATGCTTTGCATCATCAAAATGCTAATACATTAAGAAAAATGTTTCACATTACCAGAGAACAGGCAAGACAAATAGTCTTGCGGTGTAAGGCATGCCCTCTTACTCATCATCCTTTAAAATTTGGAGTTAATCCTAGGGGCCTCCGCCCCAATATTTTATAGCAGATAGATGTTACTCATGTGCCAAGCTTTAGAAAATTAGCATATGTACATGTAACTGTGGATACTTTTTCACATTATATTTGTGCCTCTGCAAGAACTGGCGAAGCTTACAAGGATGTTGTTCAACACTTGTTTGACTGTTTTCAACAGCTAGGTGTCCCTCTTCAATTAAAAACAGATAATGCTCCAGCCTATACTTCTCGGACATTTACTAACTTTTGTGCTCAATGGAAAATAGCTCATCTACAGAGATTCCTTATAATCCACAAGGGCAAGCCATTGTGGAGCGATCCAATCAGATATTAAAATTACAAATTGAGCGCCTACAAAAGGCCCATACATATTTTTCTCCTCATCACATTCTATCACATGCTTTATTTGTATTAAATCATTTGAATGTTAATTCAGATAACCACACACCAGCATTTGTACATTGGCAGCCAGAAACAAAAAACGTCTTACCCAAGGTTCTTTGGAAAGATTTATTAACTGAAATATGGAAAGGACCCGATGTCCTTATAACCTCCGGACGAGGGTATGCTTGTGTTTTCCCACAGAATGCAGAATCCCCCATCTGGATTCCAGACCGACTGGTCAAGCCGGCTCCTCCGGAAAAGACAACGCAGGAGGAGATGCCAGCGGCTTCTGCGGAACCTCACACATCGGCTGGAGAAAGTGAAAGTGCATCCGCCGACAACAAACAAGATCACGTGGACGCAAGTTAGAACTCTCACCCAAGAGACAAAACATTTTCTGTTATCTCAAGGCAGAGCCTTAACTCCTGTAATGTATTTTGCAGCATTTCTAACCCTCATTTCTAGCCCTAAAGTGGAAAGTACAGTCTATTGGGCATATATTCCTAATCCACCTTTATTACACCCTGTAGGATGGCTGGATCCAGAACCTATAAAAATTTTAACTAATGACACCCTCCATTTAGGAGGCCTCCAGGATTCAGAGTCACGGGGACATGCTTCCTCCTTTGTCAATTTTACAGGCAGAGCGGATTCACTCCCCATCTACCTTACCTTAAAAGGAAGACCCCCACCATTTTGTGTGCAAACAGAATTTAGAGTGTTTTTAACAGACGCTCCGGACCCTAATGACTCCAATAAACGCTTTGTGTGGGAATATGAAATGACAACCCTAGGCTATGCTAACTTCAATGAGACCTTTGAAAAGGTAACTACTCTACCTATTCCCAACTGTAAAGAAAAATATAGAGACATTAATCAATTTTGGGATTCGTCCCTAACTAAAACTCCTGTGTGGTTGACATGCGGGTTTGCTGATGCAGCCAGTCGGCATGTCCCAGTCAATTCTAAATTTATTATTTGGGACTATTCTGCTTCCTCTGGGGAGGGTACTTATGAAAAATATTTAACGGATAATAGTGTAAAATTCCATAGATATAGATGGTCATCTTTCCCTCCTCAAAAGATTAGACGTTGGTATTCAGCTGGTCTAGTTGAACCAGTATGGGTAGCACAAGGACAAAATAGAACACAAACTCATTATGACTTATTCAGGTTGGTTGCTGCGTCCAATGTAATATTAGAAAAGAAACCAAGTATGACAAGATCTACAGCTATACCTGTTAGAGTGTGTGTAGGATATCCCTATGCTTTGCTATTGGCATCTACAAAGTCTTTCAGTATAATTGAACATAACAAATCTTATAAAGTCACTTGTATTGCATGCAAATTAACCAATTGTATTGCTTCTTTTGACATATTACATGTTAAACTTGAAGTAATGATAATTGTTAAGCGGCCTTCTTATGTTATGTTACCTGTTGACTTACAAGATGATCCATGGTATGACAATGCAGCATTACAAGTTTTAAAAACGCTTAATGAATTAATTAGACCCAAAAGATTTGTAGCAGCCTTAATTTTAGGTATTACAGCTTTAATTTCTATAATCACCACCTTTGCTGTAGCTACTACAGCTTTGGTGCAACAAGTACATACTGCACATTATGTTAATGCTCTTAGTAGTAATGTAACTTTAGCTTTAATGACTCAAGCTAGTATTGATAATAAACTAGAAGCCAAATTAAATATATTAGAAGAAGTAGTGTTAGCTTTAGGTCAAGATATTAAGTATATACAGCAGAAACTACAAACAAAGTGTCACTCAGCATTTCAGGCCATTTGCATTACACCTTTACCATATAATGTATCTGACTCATGGAACAAAGTACAAGCACATCTTCAAGGTGTCTGGAAAGACAATGATATTACTCACGATTTACATAGCTTACAACAAGATATTACAGCCCTGAGTCAAGCTCACCTGCCAGTAACTTCTCTTAATACATTAGCCCAATCTTTAACTAATAGGTTTAAAGCACTCAATCCTCTTGACTGGATCCAGTATATTGTGCTCATAACCATTATTGGTTGTTTGTTATTTTGTGTTGTGTTATTGTTGCCATGTCTCATATGGTGTCTATTTTCCTCTATTAACTCTATACGCCAAGAAGTCTTTGAACTGCGGTTTAAAAACAAAAAAGGGGGAAATGCCGCGCCCACGGCATATAGCCGTAGTAAGGCGGTGCTGTCCGCGTTATAGAATGACGGGAAGGTGGATTGTGCTCCACGGAGCTTAGCCCCCAGCGCCCCCAGTATGCACAGCATCAGAAATGTTGCCTAGCATGCTCAGTTACCCACTTAAGTTTAAAGATTGTGGCATCTATTCATGTGTTTGTCATTCTGTACCAGAAGTCTGTTTGTTCTAATAAACTATCAATCTGTACCTTCTTAAAAATGAACACAATACACTGTAGATCCAGATAAAGCCCAACCTCATGAACTACTAGACTCAGTGGCACCAACAATGAGCACATAAAGATGTTTTCCCACCATAAATACCAGTGAGCTAAGACGATAAGCCTAAGGACACGAAATACAAATTATCTACATAAGTTACAAAGTCACTGAAACACATCCACCCACCATGAAGTCCTGTTCAGAACATCTTACTTCACCAACTATCACACATAATAAAAATCAATAGAAAAACTAATACTTGTCAAGAAATTTACTCTAAATCAAAATTATAATTCTCAATAACAATAAGATCAAATAGTAAATGTAGAATTAGTCAAGCATTAACATAAAGAAGATATCAAGCTGTTCTAAAAAGATAATAAGAAACTAAGAAAAGAGTTGGAGGCGGTAACATTCTTGAGATAGGAAGAAGCGGGCAGAGTTGACTAATAACCGCTACCCTCCGGGAAGCGGAACGTTAAGACATAACAATGCATGATAAATCACACTTGCAAACACAAAGATAACCCGCGCACGTAAGCAAAAAGATTGCATTATGTAAGCTCTGTAAAAATGTATAAATACCAACATGTGTACCCAGTAAATTTGCAGCTGCATACTTTAACCCGTGGTATGTCAGTCTGTCATTCCTTCGCCGATCTCTCAACCTTCCTCGTTCCTTCTCCCTACTTTCCCTCGGACTGGAGCCCACCGACAGGGCGGTCCGTTGCACCTACCTTCTTTGCTGATCTATTAGTTACTTTTGCCATTCTAGAGAACCCTATTTTACCCATAGGTCCCTGGACACAGAGTCCACAGTGCACCAGCAGCTGCCATTGCTTGCAATGGGACTCTGGCTGTAGTATGTTTAAGATTTATGGCTGCCTTTGGGGGAAATGGATTCTGATTCCTACCACCTGCCTTGGGGAGGAGTGATTCTAGTTTCTATAATTGCTGTAGGGGTAGAATGAGGCCGAGCGACAGGAGTGCAGATAGTCAGCTATCCTTTGGGGACCAGGATCTCCAACTTTGTAGAGACCACAATAGCTGTAGAAAGCAAAGTGCCCCAGAGCATCATTTAGAGTTATGATAATTGGGACCACTTCTGTTCCTACACATTGTCTATTGGCCCATGCATTTTTCTTATTGGTGGTGCAGTGACACATTAAGATGTCTAGTTTAATCATTCCATGGAACCAGACCTTTTCATAGTATGAAGCTTCCACTGTGTCTTTGTAAGAATGTTTTGGTGCCCTGCGAGGCCAGCTGCTCCGGGATGGTGTTGCACATGCATTGACCAGTGCAAGCTTCTCATTAGCTCGTTTGCTAAAAGTGGTTCCTCAAGTCAGGTGCTGTGCTGTATGGGATGACAGGAGAGTGAACCAGGCATTTCCTAAGTCCTCAAACAGGTGTAGTATAGGCTCTGCCAGGATACACAAAACTCACTCCTGTCAGGACAAGCCCTTAGCTTATTCCAGGTGAGAAAGACACCAAATTAGTCAACTTGTCCCCAAGTGGCTGCATGGTCTTATCACAAGATCCTGTCAAGGAATCAGGGCACCGCTCTCTCTTGTTTGAAAGGTAATACTTTCATTTTTGAAGTGTTTATTCATTCCGCACTGCTGAGATGAACATACACCCTCTGACCAACATTTTATTAAAATTAATATTTTAGAATGTTAAATTAAGCAGTGCTAAAAAATTAGTAAAATATGTGAGGATAAATATGTGAGGATATGTGCTATATCAGCCCTGTGAGATGAATAAAGATTGCAAATATAAAAGCGTGGCCTCTTTGAAAGAAAATGTTTTTATAGTATTAGCCTTTTCTGGGTTTGCTCAATATTTTATCTAAACCAAATTAGCTATCACATTTTATTTTTACTCACAGGAGTCTTCAGTAATGTTTATCTAAAGAAAAACTCTAGTCTACTATATGGTATATAGTAGATGATCAGATCTTTTTATATTCTCACTCTTAAACATTGAATTTTTTTTATTTCAAAGGCAACCCTTTCAACTTGTTAGTGACACAAATATAGCAGTAGAAGGGGGATGATTCCTTTCCTTTCCATCATAAGATTCATGGCAAGTATCCCCCAAATGAAAACATATTAACTAGAGAAAAGCATAACGAATTTATTTGATGGTAGTTTTTACCTGACACTAGAGCCTTCAGATTAAAGACCCCAACACAAAGGAGAAACTATCTGACTTTATGCTTAGGTTCCATGAAGTAGTGAAAGCCCCGAAGAAATGTTATTTGCAAAAAGGGTTAAGATCTGCTAGTGATAGACCGAAGGGGGAAACCCAGAAAGACCTGCCTGTTTAGGTTCCCCAGGCCTTTCTGCACCTTTTCCTTCCCTCTGGATATGGGGCAGGACAGCTGTTGAAAGAGGAGTCTTACCACCTACCAACAAAGTAGGTCAGAGAATTTATTAATGGCCCATTATGGTAGAAACTTAGAAGAATATTTTTAAGCTTACGGCTGGCTTTGAGACAAAAAGGGGTTCTGCTTTCTGTGATATGCCTTGGGGAAGAGGGATTCTAGTTCCATGGCTTGCCTTGGGGGTAGGATAATGCTGAGAGGCAGAAGTGCAGAAGGACAGACAGAAACTTTGCTTCTGAGGACTTCACTTTAAGACACTGTTTTCTGAGCCCCAATGTATTGATAAATTTTAATCTTTTGGATTTTAATTGAATATGAGCATTCTTCTGTGGCACACAGTGGAATACATATACAAATGTGCTTTGGTAAGTTAGAATAAATATGACTATGATTATTTAGTAAATTTGTGGAACTATAAAATAAATAAAGTGCCCATGTCATAATTTCCATCTTTTACAAAATAAATCCGCCACTGTAACCAGCACTCATCCCAAGAACCAACATCACTGATTTCCCAGGGACTCCCCTTGACTCAAAATCAGTCTTCTTCAACAAGACAAACTATTAAGAGTATAAATGTCTTAACACAACAAAGAAGTAAGTGAGGTGAACATTATGTTAACCAGTTTGGTGTAAGCTTTCCAAATTGTATATAAAAATCAGAACATTGTATCCCTTAAATACATTAATGTACACAGTTATGATTTAATAAAAAAGGAGGTACTAGTATTTTGCCTAAAACATTATAGATTAGGTTTGCATGGCTTTGAACTTGAGATAAATGAAGTAATGCATGATGCTCACCTTATTGTTAGCTTATTGCTCAATGTTACATCTGCAAGATTCATCCAAGTCATACTAAGTAGTTGTACTTTATTTGTTGTCATCTCTGGAAGGTTTCCAATGACATGAATAACTACATTCATCTGTCCATCCTAAAGTATAGATGGACATTTGTTAATCTCCAGTTTGGGGATTTTAGAAATAGACTTCTACAAATATTTAGATGGAAGTCTGTGGAGGAATGTACGCTTCCTTTGAGACGAAGGGATATTAAGATACAATGGGACATTCTGAATCGATAGTTCAGCTTTAGTAGGTCTATGGGATTTATTAAGGTTATTAATCTTTTCAAAGAATGAATTTGGTGTATCTCAACTGCATATCTGTTTTTGTTTATTTGATTTACATTTTTATCTTTAATTATTTCATCACAGTCTTTGGATTAGATTTACTCTTATTTTTTTCTATGAGAAAGAATATTAACTCACTGATTTTTATTCTTTCTTCTTTTTAACACATAAATTTACACCCATAAACTTCCAGTTATATATTTTGGCATATTGTTACTGTGTACCTATAGATTTAAAATCAGATTAGGTGCCACTTTACTTGCATCTTGAAGTTTTAATATGCCATATCCTTATAATTATGGTGTTCAAATCATTCTCTATTTTTTGTGATTGACCTAACAGCTTTTTTTTAACTTTATCACTTTATTTTCAAACAGAAAAATCTAGTAATGATTAATTTCACAGTGATTAGAGAACATCCTGTAAGTGATTTTACAACTTTAAAATACATTTCAGATTCTAATATATAACGTTTTGTATAGTCGATTGTATTAAATACTTCACGTTAACATGAAAATAACAAATATTACATAGGTAGTATACACTGTTTTTTCACCTGAAATGTAGCTCAAAATTGTGTTGTGGAAATATTAAATATAAATATTATTGCTGATATTTTTGTTTGACCTACCAGTTAATAAGAATATGTCTGTGGCTATTATGGGTAAGGTTATTTTCCACTAAGTCATTTCATATATACCTTGAATATGTCATCAATAAACAACAAATGAAAGCACTCACTCATTTAATGGCATATGCTTTAAGTCTAAATGGTAACTAATAATTTTCATAAGTTTATAGAAAATTTCCATCAAATTCCAAGAAAGCAATAATACAAACAATTCACTCTTCCTTATACAAGGCACTATTATGCCCCATAGCAATTAAAATATTACTTAAGAAATAAACATTTGTATTTTTAACTGAGACGTTTGTGTCAGGATATGGTTTGAAAGTAGTTTGACAGTAGCTCCCATTTGAAAGCAGTTCAACATGTAACATAACAGTAAATGACACTTCACTCGCAGACAATTTACAGGAATATTTAGTCATATGTTTACACTTAGTTCAGGCATATAAAAATAATTTTGTGATCAGAAACATATGAGAGTAAACTTTTTAAATTTGAAATTAATTAGTATTTGGAGTGCTGTAATAGATTAAGACAACCCAACTTTAGTTTACGTGAAAGATGATTTGTGATATTCTATAAGCAGGATGATATTTTGTACAGATTTTTAGACTATTCAGCAAATTTTTCATAGCAGAGTACTAGAATTTGTTGAGGAAAACAAACAAACTTTTTAAAAATAGTCTGCTTCGCTTATTTCTAGTTTGAATATGAATTTGTATTTCTGTCATAGACTGGTAATGTTTCACGTGTAGCAATGAATTTAAAAAGCTTAAATCTGACGTCACCAATAAACACTGCCACTTGTGCGACAATAATAATTTGTAGTATTGTTAAGGTGAAGACTAGTTTTAACGTTGATGTTTAGATTTCACATATTGAATTTAACTTATTATTTTAAAAGAATTTTAGTTAGAATTTATTTTACTCCTTTTCCTGTTCTTATACTTTTAGAGATAAAAATCAAATGTACAAATATTGGGTCATCTGGAGTTGAAGAACTAAATGGGTGATTAGTGGGCAAAGGGAAATATTTCATACCTACAGGAATAAATTCTGCCTAAATACCTTTTCTTCATAAGCGTGGATTATATTTCTTTTCTTTAACAAATACTCAATATTTCATTACAACTTTCTAAAAAAGTCTTCAATTTTCGACACTTGACTATAATTTCTTCATACAATCCTATGAGGGAAAGACAGGTGGGTTAGGTTAACCCAGTGACTCAAGAAAAATGCCCAGTACACATCTCATGAGACTTACATTCTCTATAGAAAGAATTGCAGAAGCATGAAATATGTTGATATATATGAATGTGGTGCCAAGGATCTACCAATGAATGTAGATATATTGAGTTAGGCACTTAAAGCAATTGCTTATAGTCATCTCAATGATGAGCAGTCACAGATGAGATATGTGTATTTGGGATGAAAGAGCTTGGCATGAATTTAAATCGAACCCAAAGTCTGACATTTACTTTATTTTGGTTGGAGTGAAAGGAAATATACTTAAGATTGAGAAACAAATTTAAATATTCAAAATGAATTTTAGAATATTCGACAATTCTGTCACAGAATTCTCACTTAGATTTCACTGTATAAAAACGAGGTGATGACGGCCTCCTATGTCTGTGTTTAGATAAGTAGAAAACTTCCTCGATGACAGACTGAAGTAAGCTTAGTGTGTAAAGATACATTGGGGGACAATGATTTGATTACTTAATTATAAGAAATAATCAAGAAAGAAGATAATGATCATAAAGAAATAGACTTCTAGTATAACAAGGTCTGTTCAGTAGGTATCATGCTGCAGATACAGTGTATAAAAACGAGGTGATGACGGCCTCCTATGTCTGTGTTTAGATAAGTAGACCAACAATGTGATGCATTAAAAAAACAAACCAACAAAAAATGAGTCCTACTGATTCAGTACATAACAAAACAAGCTCTGCTCATCATAAGCCACTGAGAATTTAGACTTGCAAGGGACTTACTCTCTTTAAATTATACGTGTGATTCTTTTTCTGTAAAATGTGTGCAGTATCTTTTCATAAGTTAATCAGAATCAAGAAGGGCAATGAGACAAAAGAAATAGTAAGAAATATGGTAGAACACTTTTTAGTTTATCCCTGATAAATCTTGAGCAATTTGATGCTTGAAGAATTTCCCCTATCCACAAAAACATACCAGTAGGAATGATCGCTCAATACCATGTTCTGAAAAGAATAGAAGGGGAGGAATGTGTATTTTGTTTGTTTGTTCGTTTGTTTTTATTGTGTGCAGTGCTTAAATAAGAAATCATAGCTAATATCCACCAAACGATTACCTCTTCTGCAGGCAGAATGTGCTTTCACGACCTGAACATTAACCCATATGATGAATGAATGTCACTAGGGACAGAGGACATGATAACCAAGACCCAGCAGTAGTTTTAACCAACACGGCAAAAGTTTTCCCAGTTGTTTGTCCAAAATGAGAAAATAAAGAGAGAGATTCGATTTGAATATGTTATCTAAAACAGCAAGGTCTGCAGGAATGCCTGGCAGTGACCCTGACTGTGATCTCAGGTGTCCTGTAGTAAAGTACGCTGCTCATCTTATTACAAATACAGAGTTCTGTTCATCTTTGGCATTTAAAAACCATATAAAAGTAGATAATTATTATTACCATATTTATCCAAAATAACTACTTACTAAAAAAGGAGCTTTTCTTATTCCACTGGGAAAGTTTTGAAATATTTAGAATAAACATATCCATCTAGTCCCATTCAAACAAAAGGTTATTTCTGCTTTTTATCAGTGGATTTGCCAGTCATAAATAAACTCTATATATGTGTTTTTTTTTTTTTTTTTGCTACTCCTCAGAATGAATAATCACAAAAATTTACCATTACAAATGTACAGAACTGTGAAATTAGTCTACTATAGTTTTCACAGATTGGAGCGGAGGACATGAGACTCCTGGGCCACCGATAAGGACTTCATTAGTCACAGAACAGTAGGCAGCATGAGTCTATATTAGCATTGCCTTCTGCTTATCCCCCAAGACCCACTGGGGCAACGGGGAAGCAAGCCCAGGTGAATGCTGCACACACGGTGAGTCTGTGTAACAGCTGAGGACCTCTACGCTTAGGAAAACTCACACCTCATTAGGGGATTGCTAGCAAACCCACCCAAACTTTGGCCCAGAAGGACACTTCACCTTTATCATACTCATCAGGAAATATATCTGCCTTCTGCCCAAAGGGAGGCGCTACTTCTGTCTTTTAAGGCTCTTTGCTATACAAAAGCTATCATAAAAGATGTAAAAATATCATGAAAAATTGCCTTCCAGAAACAAACATTTAATAGCAGATTTGAGAATCCACTCAGAGCAAGCAGTAGACGTGATGGCGTCCCAAATAAAAACATCAAATCAAATGGAATAGGGAAGCTGATCGTCTTTCACATTGTGTATGCCAATTAACGCTTACGGTAATTAATACGGTCTTCACGGCAGGTTTCTTCCTATCCTCTGCCTTTTTCTTAAAAATGCTGTTGCTTCTTCATCAGCAGAATATTTGAGGAGGTTTCTTCTGCACTATTGACCTTTTATTTAATTCATTAATCATATTTATCCAAAAATACCATTTATCAACTTTGAAATATTTTGTGACTTCTACAAGCAAGTTAATGAAGTTAATGGTGCCAATGTTGGAAATCAAGGAATTACTAAGGTCAATTGTTTTTTAAAGTGCTTTTTATTTTCCTTGAAGAAATAGAACACAGTTGCAGACCGGTTACATTAAAGAATATACACAGAATCAAATGGGTGTCACTTATAATAAATGCAACAGAACAATAAGTCCTCATTAAGTCATAGGCTTTATCATTTCTTCAAGAAGATGTTACCTTTTGCAAAAATCTAAAACTAGCTTTTTAATTTTCCTTTTCAAAAGGAACGTTACTTGTTTCTATTGGCTTGAGCTTGTGATAGATTTGTAGCCTCAGCCAAAATATATGATCTGTTTAACCTTCATCAGCCTTATTGTAACTTTCCCCTGTGGTTCCCCAGAATAGATTTCTTACAATTTACAGCCAGTCAGATCTTGGCATATTGGAACTGGCACAGTGTACAATATCTCAAACAGTAATTCCCATCACCTTAAAGTATAGACCTAAAGTGGAACTAACCCATTGTCTCAATCAAGCGGAGCCTCTCAGGCAGTTCAAGACTAATTGAAAGTTTCTCCTGCTTTATGTTTCTCCCCTCTGTGATCAACATTTTGCAACAATATTCTTCGTAATTTTTTTTAACCTGATCATACCATTGGGAAAAAAAAGATATATTTATTTCATAATTCCTTAGTATATTCTGATGGAAAATGTATAATATTTTGTTTAATTTAACATTTGGCACGAGCATTTTTTTGCCCTCAAATAATCATCTATCATGTTCTATAAACTCTGCTTACCATTACTGTGCGTGCTTTTTTTTTCTATTAGTAGTTAATTGATGGTTATGCTGTCTGCACTTTTCTCTCTTGATTCTCATTAAGATAGTTAGACATAGATAAAATATTGTGTATTCCAAAAAGTGTTGCTTTGGAAAATACTGATATAATTATTTGTGGGTTGATTAACTACTTTATCAGTAAAATTATTAGACCTTCTACATGGTGTGAATTTTTAACATCTTTTAACATTCTTTACTTTCTGCTACTCCAATCTGAATTTGAAAGACTATATTAACAAGCTGCAAAGACTTTTTGGGTAACTTTATGTACTTACATCCATACAGAACACAAACACTGCTTTAGATAAGTCAAAATGAAACAGGAAATAATGAAGCCCAAACCATCAATTCAGTAATTCTTTGGAAAGCAATCCAGATTTTTTTTCTCTTGTTTCCACTAATGCATTTTTTCTTGAATGATTATTTTTCTCAATAATTAATTATAAAACATTGACCGATTAATTCCAATGTGGAAGCTAGAGAGGATACAGTCTGGGCCATAGACACGAGTTCTTTTCATTCCTTCAGCTACATGATAGTGGATATTTTGGAATATATATAATAGAAAAATCAGATATAATGCATAAATGCAGATATAATGCGTAATAGAAAAATCAGATATAACTACATGATAGTGGAGATTATGAAAAATACATAATAGAAAAATCAGATATAATGCAGTGAAATATGAGATACGTGTGCTTGGCTCTATTGCAACATGGACCAGCTTTTAATAGATTAGGGAAGGAACGTGTCAGTGCAGTTCTGAAGACTGATGGGTTCACTTCCCCCTCACATCCTCTTTCTTCATTCCCCGCACATAATCCTTTCATTGTTCTACTCATCACAGTCTGTATAATGTGCGTATTTGGGTCTCTATGACGGACTCAAGAGTTTTTCATAATTTTAAATTTAATTTAAATATATTTATTCATCTGTCATTTTATAATCACTAAACTGAGACTTTTAGGAGAGAAAAATTATGCAAATGTTAAACTATGATCAGTATTAGAATTTTTTTCTTTACTACTCTTTATTGAGAGGGTTACTGTGGGCATTTGGTATCATATATTCTAACTGAATGTAACTGCATACACAAGCAACATATAGCGTCCCACCATTGATGTACTACAGGAATTCTTACCTATAAATATCAAATGAAACTGGCTTTTCTTTTGATAAATGTCATGTATAGTGCCTCTCTTCACATTAACTACTTTTTAGAATGACATTTCTCTAGCCATACAAATACTAGGGTTTATTGTAAAGATTTTGAAACCACAGAAAACTTAATCATGCGTGATCCTTCCAGAAATAACAATAGTTTGATATTTTGTAGTTGCACGTAGTTTATAATACACACAAACATGTGTGTGTGTGCAGCTGTCTCTCATATCAGAGGGGATTGGTTTCAGGACTCCCCATGGGTACTGAAATTTCTGGATGCTCAAGGCCCTGATATAAAATAGCATAGAATTTGCATATAACCTACACACATCCTGTATACTTTAAATCATTTGCATATTTCTTATAATACTTAATGAAAAAGTATGTGCATGTTCAGCACAGATTTTTTTTTTTTAAAGGCAGAGTCTTGCTTTGTCACCCAACCTAAAGTGCAGTTGTGACCTCATAGTTCACTACAAGCTTGAGGTTGGATTCAAGTAAAGCTTCCACCTCTGCCTTCCAGAGTGCTAAGATTACAGGTGTGAGCCACTAAGCCCAGCCAGTACCAATGTTTTCTTTGAAAAAATATTTTTGATCCAGAGTTTGTTGAATCCAAAGATAAAAAAAATTCACAGAGGGCTGATTCCATGTATGTATTATATATTATATATTATATATACACAAATTATATATAAATTTTACATGTGCTTCCTTTAAGCTAGTTTTCTGTAACAGTATTTAATAGTTTCATAGTATTCTACTTGGCAGATTTTCTATAAAATCAGTTGTCTTCAGACTTTATTGCTATTTTTTTTTTTTAAGATAGAGTGTCACATTGTCACCCTTGGTAGAGTTGTGTGGCATCATAACTCACATCAACCTCAATCTCTTGGGTTCAAGTGATCCTCTTGTCTCAGCCTCCTAAGTAGCTGGGACTACAGGCACCTGCCACAACACCCGGCTATTTTTAGAGATGGACTCTTGCCCTTGCTCACACTGATGTCAAACTCATGAGCTCAGGCAGTCCACCTGCCTCGGCCTCCCAGAGGGCTAGGATTAAAGGTGTGAGCCACTGTGTCCAGCCTTGATTGCTATTTCTGATTTATTGCTTTAAAATATTACCATAACAAATATATAGGTGACATCAACCTTTCCTACATAGAGCTGTGATATATTTCTGAAATGGCTGAATGAAACAGTTAAAGACTCAGTGCCCCAGCCAAGGTTCCATTTTAAACATTCTACCTTTGTTCTCCTCTTGCTAACTTTAGCTTCACTTAGCCAAGTAATTACATTAATGCAAAGCATCTCATTTCTGATGAGTTCGAATTGTAGTTAAATTAGCTCACCTAAAGTGATACTGCCAGGGCTTATACAATTACCTTGAGGAAAAGACCCCATTGATGATGCTGGAAACAGGACTCTAAAGAGTCTGAATCCTGCATCTTGTATCGCTTCACTAGATGTCCTGCTTCTTCAGATCTCACAGGTAAATTATACCTGGGGTGGGTGGAACAGCAGCAATTGCACCATGGCACAGAGTGGGGCACTTCCAGCATGCACGTCACAACCCACATGCACCCAAGGAAAAATGATTGGACTGTTTTAAAAAATCACTTGTCTAACAAATAAGATTACTTGAAGACCTATTGCTTATTTCCTCACTTTCAAAAAATAGGTCTCTGGTTTAAGAGCTTGAATGAAAAGACCAAGAAAAGCTGTTGGCAGGGTGTGGGCCACATACACCTAGGGTGGCGGATTCTAACCCAACCTGGGCCTGCTAAGCAACAATGACAACAACAACCCCCTCCCCCCCAAAAAAATAGCCCTGTGTTGTGGTGGCCACCTGTAGTCCCAGCTACTTGGGAAGCTGAGGCAAGAGAATTGCTTCAGCCCAAGAATTTGAGGTTGCCATGAGCTGTGATGCTACCGCACTCTACTGAGGGTGACATAGTGAAAGGAAGGAAGGAAGGAAGGAAGGAAGGAAGGAAGGAAGGAAGGAAGGAAGGAAGGAAGGAAGGAAGGAAGGAAGGAAGGAAGGAAGGAAGGAAAGAAAGAAAAGAAGGAAGGAAAAGATGTTTCCCTGTGTCTTTATTCTTCAGCTGTGCTCAGGAATCTTCTGAGACATCAAACTCAATCCCAGCTTTTGTCTCTGAAGTTCACAAATAGGGTAAAATTCAGATCTTAGTTTTCTTCAGGGAAAATGAATGAAAATCTCTCTCTCTTTCTTTCATCATTTAGTGACATCTGCAAGAAGAAAATCAGTCTGAGAAATTTACAACTTGTTCTTCCAAAAACAAAAATAAAAAGGGTCTTTCCCTCAACTCTTGGTCTCTTCGCAATACTGTTCTAAAGAGCTAGCATGTTACATACTGCTGAGCCCCAGTGGAAAGACACATTTTCTGGCATATTCGATAAGTGCTCATTTTTTTTGATTTCTCATGCTTAATATTTCACTTCATACTCTGGGATAATATCTCATTTTTGTAAAATATCTAATAAATAGCACTATTAATAACATTAGCAATATCAATACAGTATATTGATACATTTCAAAGCACTTTCATAAAGATTAATATATTTTAAATTCAGGTAAGCCCTGAAAGTGTAAAAAAATGTTCTCCTTTACTTCACAGATTAGAAAACAGAGAGGGAGCAGAACTATGTCCTCAGTCCCAGAAATACTAAAGGAAAGAGTTAGAACCTGATCCTCAAATATTTATTCACATGTTAAAAAAGCATACTTTCTATAATTTCCTAGAGCTTTCTTTTATTATTGTTTTCTTTATTTATATTTTGAAGCTAAAAGAAACTTAGCAGTTTATTGCCAGGGTCCTGCTCTGGGGGCAGGGTCCTTTAAGTCCTGTGCAACCAGCAGCGTTTAACTGAGGAAAAAATAAATTCAAAATCTGTGAGAGATAAAAAGACTGAACACACAGAATAGAGTTTTCAACAGTGGATACGGGGGACTACCGCTAGCTGTGGGGCTTCAGGGAGTGGCCCTGAGTGCTCGTTCCACCCAGCTTTTATTGAAGGCTGTTTTATCACTTAGCCGAGAGGGTAAGCTGAGGAAGGGAGTAAAAATATCAGCAGTTTTTGTGAGTAAGCATGTTAGTTCTTACTCTATCTATAATCATTAACTTTAAGGATATGGGCAGCCTTGAGAAATCTGCAACCTGAGCCCTGTGTAGGGGGAGCCTCCTGTTTGTGGTCAGGCACGCAGACTCCTTGGGGGTGCCTAGACTCCTCTAGTTTCTCTGTAAGCAGAAGTGATGGCATCAGACTCCCCTGAAGAATAGGTGGAAAGGGGGAATTTCTCCCTTATCTCCACCCAGAGGCATTTCTCTCCCTGGTTAGGGTACAAGCCCTTATCTCAGGACTCCCAAGTTGTTCCCTTGATCTCTGCCCTGGCCATTATACAAATTCCCACAATGGGTATTTGCTTCTGGAAGGTTGTTGACTGTTGACTGGCAGAGGTTGGCCTGGTTAATGTTCCTTCCCAGGCCTTTCATTCAGCTTCTGCTACCTTATTCTTCAGAGTGGTTACAGACCCAGCAAGGGTGTTTGTAAGCTCTCTCTCCACAGGTCAGGATTTTAGTAAAAGCAGAAACTGTTCAGACAGGCGATTTAACTATTAGTTTTAAAGTAAGATTTAACTATTAGTTTAAAAGTAAGCTTGTTTAGTTTTATCTTGGAGGATCTATCCAAAACTGCCAAAGGGGAGTTAAAATCTCTAACTATTATAGTGCAGGAAGATATCAAATTGTTCATGTCTGTTAGGGTTTCCTTTATAAATTGAGGAGCATTCTGGTAGGGCACATAAATGTTGATAGTTGAAATCCCTTCATGCCAAGTGTTTCCCTTGACAAATATGAAATGACCATCCTTATCATTGCTTCCTTTTATTGGTTTAAAGCCTATTGTACCTGTGAATAAAATTGCAACCCCTGCTTTTTTCTGATTTCCATTTTCCTGAATTATGGATCTCCATCCTTTCACCCTCCGTCTATTTTTATCCTTTAAGGTAAGGTGAGACTCTTGTATGCAAGAGATATCTAGTCTGAGTTTATGTATCCAGTCAACCAACCTGTGCCTCTTTAGAGGAAAATTTAAGCCATTCACATTAATTGAGAGAACTGATAAGCCTGATAGTGTTTTGAGTGTCATGTTTTTCAAATGTTTACTATATATTTTTAATCCTTTTCCTACTATGGAAATTAGGTTTCGTTCTAAAGTTTCTGGGTTAGTTTACTTTGGCCGTGGGCCACTGTGCTGATCATTATGGAGGACGGGTCTGAGAATATCCTGGAGAGTTGGTTTAGTTATAGCAAATTTCTTCAACATGTGTATGTCAGTAAAGCATTTGATTTCTCCAAATAAACAGATGAAGCTCAGTTTAGCTGGATACAGAATCTTGGGCTGCAAGTTGTTTTGTTTTGGGAGATTGAAGGTCGATGGCCATCCTCTTCTGGCTTGGAAGGTTTCAGCTGAGAGATCTGTAGTCATTCTAATATTTCTCCCTTTGTAGGTAATGCTTTTCTTATGTCTAGCTGCTTGCAGAATTTTGTCCCTTCAGCAAATTTAATGACAATGTCTAGGAGATGCTTTAATTGGATTGAGTCATGTTGCGGTTCTGAAGCTGTTTACTATCTGAATTTCAGTATCCCTTGCAATGCTTGGGAAATTCTCTTTCATAATATCTTGGAGTGGAGAATCTGTGCCTTTAGTCCATTCTCTTCTCCTTCAGGAATTCCTATAAGGCAAATGCCAAGTCATGGAAGCAGCCCAAATGCCCATTAACCCACGAATGGATTAACAAATTGTGGTATATTTATACCATGGAATACTATGCAACCATAAAAGGTGGAGACTTCATGTCTTTTATGTTTACCTGGATGGAGCTAGAACACACTCTTTTTAGTAAAGTATCCTGAGAATGGGGGGATCCAATGTACTCAGTACTACTATGAAATCAGTAAGTCATCACCTACACATTCATAGGAATGGTAAAACATAACTATGGTCCAGAAAGAAGGAGGGAATGGGAGGGAGCGGGGAGGAGACAGGGAGAGAGGGAGGGGGGCGAGTATTTTGGGGTCCTTACCTAATGTGCATAATGCAATGATACATTTCAAAACTATTAAGAATAGAGTATGAATGTCTTACCACAATAAATAAATAAACAAGGAGATGCTTATGTTAATAAGTTCGATGTAAGCATTCCACATTGTGTATCAAAGCAGCATACTGTACTCCATAAATGCATTAATGTACACAGTTATGATTTAATAAAGAATACAAAGAAATAAAAATAAGCTAGCTAAACTGTTTTTATTACACCTTGCTCAGCTTACTTCTCTGTTTTTCCCCTTTTCTGGGGGTGTTTTCCCTTGCCAAGAATGTGGTCTTCAGTCCCCATTCTTCCTGCAGTTTATTTTCTGAAAATCTCAAATCAGGATGCATTTTCATATTCATCTTTTTCATATGTAAAAGAGATTTAATTTATATTACATAAATAAATAAGCAAAGCTGTCAGACTTTGTGTTAGCAGCCACAGTTAAGCTAAGCAGCTATTTCATTCAGGGCACTGCTGGTCAGACCCTAACAAGGCCAGATGAGCCTACTGACATCTGAAGATAGATTTTTTTTAATATTATTTTTTTTGGCTCGGCGCCTGTAGCTCAAGTGGCTAAGGTGCCAGCCACATACACCTGAGCTGGCGGGTTTGAATCCAGCCCGGGCCAGCCAAACAACAATGATGGCTGAAACCAAAAAATATCTGGGCTTTGTGGCAGCTACTTGGGAGGCGGAGGCAGGAGAATAGCTTGAGCCCAGGAGTTGGAGGTTGCTGTGAGCTATGACGTCACAGCACTGTACCCAAGGTGAAAGCTTGAGGCTCTGTCTCAAAAAAAATTATATATATTATTTTTTCTTTTTAATTAATTTTTAATTAAAATCATAACTGTATACATTTATGGGGTACAATGTGATGGTTTAGTATTCAATGTGGAATGCTTAAACTGATTAACATAGCCATCACCTCATGTACTTACTGTTTGTGGTAAGATGTTTAAAATTTACTCTTAGTTATTTTGAAATATATCCTTGCATTGTATACATTAGGTAAGATCCCACCAAAAGCCTTCCCTTCTCCCACCAATTTCCCTACTTCCCTTTCCCTGTCCTTCTTCCTCTTTGCTAGACTATATTTGTGTTTTATCATTCATACGAGTAAGTGTTTATATATGGGTTTCAAAACAGTGCTAAGTACATTGGATACTTCCCCCCCCTTCTTGAAATACTTTACTGAGAAAAATGTGTTCCAACTCCACCCAGGGGAAATTATTGTTCCACTTCCAAGGCCTACTCTCAGAGATAAGTTGGGGAACTGGATTCCATGGTACCAGTCAAGGACTCAGAGCACACCATGCACCCAGTAAAGCATTGAGTAATTATAAATTTAGTCTCAATTAAAAATGCTTTGAAGATATAACCACTTTAAGATAGAAGATATTGCACAGCTTTGTAAACTATAAGGGGAGTCTTTTTAAGGTGTACCATGATAAATAATAACATTGCTGATGTTTCCTTTTACTCTGAAAATAAAAAACAGATAACAAAGGGAAAAGGGGAGCAGAACAGTTCTTTGAAGAGATATCTTTGCTGTTCTCTGGAATTGCTGCTTAAATAAAAGTGAAACCATTGATCTTTCTTTTTTTTTTTTTTTGGCCGGGGCTGGGTTTGAACCCACTACCTTCGGCATATGGAACCGGTGCTCTACCCCTTTGAGCCACAGGCGCCACCTGAAACCATTGATCTTTCAACTGCTTCTCTATTGTTTGGTTCAGGTGATAGGTGGACAGATTCTTTCATGTGGCAACATTGGCATGCTGATATTGTGTTTGGTAATGACTTATATTTCATATGTTCTTTTATAACTGCAATAGAGTCCTTATTTTTACACAAATCCAATTCTTTTTTTAAATAATTAGGAATACATAAAGGAGTTCATTAATTAGTATCAGAATTTTATGCTTATATAATATAATTGAGTCACAGCAATTAGTAAGATGCATATTTTAGCCTGAAGTTAGAATTTTTCATTTTTCTTTTTGATTTTTAGACGGAGATATAAATCTGAGTAGAAATATTTATAATTATCTAGTACATTTTAAAGTTTCTAAAATGCTTATTGAATTTAATTCATGATTTCATTTTTATTTTTAAATCTGTAAATTCAGGAAAAGATAAAAGCCTTTGGGGCTATAATTAGTCCAATCTATATGTTTTATATCACATTGCTTAACCTCGTTTTTATCAAATTTCATAACTTCTATACTATAAAAAGTAATTTACTCGCTATAATGATGGCATTTCCAACAGTAAGACTTTACACTGTTTCCAAACACTTTATTCATGCATTCATCAATCAAATATTCATTTTATATGTCACATGTTCAGCTAGATAATTCAATAAGAAATAAATAGTACATGTCCTTGTTTTGACTTCATTTAATACAAATCCTAAAGGAGGAAGCAAAATATCTAAAGTAGAATATAATAAGTGCTGTAACAGGTACATGTAAGGCAGAGGAAGATGATGCACTTTGTCCTCAGGCGGATGAGTGCTTTGGGGGAAACTTTCTGGAGATCTTTGGTTTAAGCAAAATCCACATGGTTTGATACATTTTGCCAGGCCAGGTGCAGTGGCCCATGCCTGTAATCCTAGTACCGTGGGAGGCTGAGGCAGGTGAATCGCTTGAACTGAGGAGTTCAAGAGCAAGATCCTCATCTCTAAAAATAGCCAGGCATTTTGACAGACACCTGTAATCCCAGCTCGTAACAGGGAGGCTGAAGCAAGAGGATGGCTTGAGTCCAAGAGTTTGAGGTTGCTGTGAGCTGTTGCATGCACTCTACCAAGGGAAACAAAGTGAAACTCTGTCACAAAAGAAAAAAAAAGAAAGAAAGAAAGAAAAGAAAAGAAAGAAACACTTTGCCAGCTGTACCAGGAAGGAGAGATAATGTCATAGGAAGAAGGATGGGGATCAAAACACAGAAACTTGAAAGGGTGTGGGTTAGTCTAGCAGTGGAAGAAAATACTATGTGAGGAAAATGAAGGTGAACGATATGAGCCAGATAGCCTAGCTGGAGAACAGGTTTTAAATGTTAAATTTGAAAGTGGCATTAAATAGAGTCTGGTCGAACTGTGGGCAAAAAGGTAAGGAAGGATTTGGTTTGAATCCTGCTTCTACCCTGTAATAACTGCTTGACCTTGGACAAATTACTTGACAGCTATGGACTGTGGGCTTTACCTTTGGAATATTAGGGTAAATAAACATGTACACTATGCTCTGTATGTGGTTTTCAGGTTTAAATAAAACAGCAAAATTTATGTGATGAGAAGACTACCTGATTCTACTCAAATTTCAGCAATCAGTGCAGAGGTCCTCAAACTTTTTAAACAGGGGTCCAGTTCACTGTCCCTCAGACCAGTGGAGGCCCAGTTCATAGCATAAAAAAAAAATTCTGAATAAATTCCTATGCACACGGCACGTATCTTATTTTGAAGTAAAAAAACAAAACGGGAACAAATACAATCACACGGCCGCATGTGGCCCATGGGCCATAGTTTGAGGACCCCTGAGAGGAAAGTCATTGCAGGAGCTGTATGGAGGGCTAATTGGGAGAGAAAGACACCACAGTCTAGGGAATTTCTTAGTAAGATATTACAACCATCTAGTCTACAGAACACAGGAAGTGGAAAAATAATATTCAGAATAAAAGCAAGAATGGGGTGGCACCTGTGGTTCAAGGAGTAGGGTGCCGGCCCCATATACTGGAGGTGGCAGGTTCAAGCCCCACCCTGGCTAAAACTGCAAAAAAATAAAAATAAAAACAAATAAATAAATAAATAAAAGCAAGAACATTCTCTCACATTTATTTATTGCATTTTATCATGGTACAAACTTTACAGGACTTGTTCTTATGTATTACTCAAAACAGCCTGACAAGGCAGATTTTATGTATCAGTCAGGGTTCTCCAGAGAAGCAGAACAAATATTCTATTTGGTCTATATATTCTCTCTCTCTCCATTTATATATATATATATATATATATATACATATATATATATACATATAAAGTTTGTGCGTAATTTAAATAGAAAACTATATATGATGAATGTAAATATATATATACATAACTTTATGCATAGACTAAATCTCTTTCCCTCTCTCTCTCTCTCCTATACAGTTGAACCTGAACAATACTAGAGTAAAAGTACCATCTCCTGTACAATCAAAAGTCCATATATAATTTTTCAGTTCTCACACTTGATCAAGCTAAAGAAAACATTAGATTATTAAATATAAAGGTCTGATTTATAATCAAAAGTTAAATTTATTGTATTTCAAACAAGGAGCAGGGCAATTAACCGAAGCACATGCCTAAACTCTAAACACAAGCCATCTTGCTGGTAGCTTTTTGAAGCCAGTTGAAGAAGCCTTTAGGGCAAATCACGAAAGGCACTTCTCACAGCTTCTTGAGAAATGAATATTTTTTCCTTGTAGGATGTGGTCCAAGACTGGGACAAGCGGTGGTCTGGTGGTGTACGGTCTGGGGCATACAGTGGATGACAGAGTTTTCCAGTCTGGCTTTTGTAGTTTGAGCAGCCTTATTTGTGTGCAACATCATCTTCAAGGGGACTGGCCTGTCTCTTGACCAATCTCAGCTGCTTAGCCACAGGCAAGCTCATCATATGCTGCCATTGGTTGCAGTAAACATCCACTGTAATCGATGGACCAGTTTCATGAAATGGTAGTAGATAATACAAGCTCTGACCCACCAAACAATCACCATTCGCTTCTTTGGATGAATCTTTAGTTTTGAGCCGTCATTTAGCACTTCTTCCAACCACTGTGCCAAACCCTTGTGATTATCGAAAGGAATCCATTTTTCATTACATGTCACAATACTGGGTAGAAATGGTTTGCCTTTAAGTTGTGACAGAGAGGAAAGGCAAGATTCAAAACGATTTTCTGATTTTTCTTTTCTGACGCTCATTTAATTCACGTGAAACCCATCTATCCAGCTTTTTTACCTTGAGATTTTATTTCAAATGGTTCACCGTTGTTGAAATAATAATGATAACCCATGGAGCTAGTTTACACATAGGTTTGGGGATTCACTTCCACTATTGCTTTCAGTGCATCATTATCCATCTTGGTATTAGGTCTCCCACGTGGCCCATCTTTGACATTAAAATCACCACAGTGGAACCTCTCAAATCACCCAGGTACCCGGCATCATTAGCCATGCCCTTCCCAAACCCTTGTTTATATTTTGTGCTGTCTGTGCTGCGTTAGTTACATGAATGAAACAGAATGAACTTATTTTTTACTTATTCATAGTTTTTCAAAAATTGCTCTAAAAAATTTGAAAGATAAACATTATTCAACAATATGTGTTTGAAAGAATGAGGACGCACCTTCACAATAAAAATGAAACAAGAAGTGTCAAAATGAAACGTCAGAAATAGCAACTGTCAAACTTACTACTTGAGGAAATTGGACATTTTATAATTAATAACCCAAGAAAATGTTATTATGAATAGTAGAGGAAAGAAAAAAATATATCTACTATTATTTAAGTGGTTGTAGGTATTTTTGAATTACTAAGTGGCTGGTAGAGAAATTCTGAAATTTCTTTCCTCACTTATCTGGTTACAACACCCACTCCTCCTTCAAGTTTTAGGTAGACAGTGCCTTCGTTATGAAGATTTCTGTGAGGTTGCAGAGTCAATTAGTTATTTTTTTTTTGTGCTTCTTCATGGCACAATTCTGTTCATGCTGTCACACTCCACAGTGAACTCCTGGACATGGAGCGGTGTGTCTTACGCAGGCTTGTGTACTTTCAGCTAACAAAGTTCCTGGTCTCTGGTCTGGCATCAAGCAACACGTAATTGCTATAAATAAAGACTAGTCACTTAATTTTTTTAATATGATGATCCAAATGATCGGACAGTAGTATTACATATTTATAAATCCTTTTACATAACTAGATTAAAGATGAGAAAGTGAGATTGATTTTTTTTTTCAGTTCCTGTCCTTAATGTACCATTGACTTTATCATGACTGGATTTATTTTTATCTTTTTCTGTTTGGTTGGTGTCCATTTTAACTCCAAATTATATATCATCCTTATGCCTATTTAGTCATGTCATTAGATGTACTCGTAGAAAATGACATCAATACATGTAATGCTGTTTATGCAATGATTTGAACCAAGTCTAAAAATAAACAACAAAAGGGAGGGAAAGATCAATATTGATTATGTTACTGTAAAAGTTCATCTTTAAAATAAAAGAATTTCTTCTTATATTGAAATAGACAAATTAGCCTTCTTAATCATCCTTTTCTTGGCATCTAACCCATGTGTTTCTTCATTTTATTTCTTTAATTTGGGAAAATCAGGTGACTATTATTTTTAGATAGGTATACATATTGCGCTACCATTTAAACTTATATCACCAAAAACTGGCATCAATTCTAATCACTAAAATCTAGTTAATGATAACAAATTTAGAAATGCATACTCTGTTCAAAGTAGTTTACAAGAATTTCTCTATTATTTTGAAGGGAGATGGATTCCATGTGAAGACTGATTTATATGTTTGATTTTACAGCCAAGAAATTCCATCTGCCTTTGTGTTTCTGAGCCACAACACAACTAGGTCAGATTCCTTCTGGAGCACAGAAGCATTCAGCTTGTACGCTCAGCATACACGCCAATGGCTGACTGAACTCAAAGTCCCTTCTCTGAGGCACCTTTTAGTTATGTTCATGCCTGTATATGGTTTCTGGTGAAAATGAATGAGTGAGCAGTGAGGTTGAGTAATGAAAACACATTGAGCATAGATAGGATTTGATTTTTTTTAATTTCAGATTAATATGAGGGTACATAAAATTAGGTGACACTGTTTACATCTGTAAGGTAAAGTCCAGGTTGTCACTGATGATTAGCTTTTAAAAATGCTTTGATTTTAATAATGTTGGCACATAAAATTCAAGAAAGAGAAAGGGAGCACTAACTAGCTCTTATAAAAAATTATAAATAATAATAAATCAACAAAGTTGTTGATTTATAACTGTCACTGTTAAAGAAACATAAAAAATATTTTTAAATAGATAAAAGGTGTTTTTAACTTAAAATAATATGTAGCATATTCTAATGTTAAACTTCTTGATCTGGTTACACCTGAGCTAATCTGTTCCAGGTGAAATGTTTATTTATGTATTTACCTATTCCTTTGCTGATTCTTTGTATAATGTGAGAATTCTTGATTTCAAGCCACTAAATAAAGAATTGCTAACTCAATAACAGTCTTTGAAATTCCAAATGTATTCTATTCATATCAAAACTTCACAATTTCTCAGATATTGTCATTAAATTACATGGATACTTTACAAATGATAATTCAATATAACCCACTTAATCCTAACTGTATATATTTTTTCTGTTAAGTTACCCTATTGTTAAATAAATGTAAATATTTGTATTATTATATTTTATTCCGGATCTCTTCTTAGTTTTAAAATTCAGGAGAGTAGGGCAGCGCCTGTGGCTCAAAGGAGTAGGATGCTGGCCCCATATGCCGGAGGGTTCAAGTCTGGCCCCTGCAAAAAAAAAAAAAAAAAAAAAAAAAATTCAGGAGACTAAAATTAGCTTCTAGGAAAACATTCTCTCTTAATGCCCCTTCTTCCTAACCAAGCTATATAATTTGGGCTTTTTTTTTTTTTTTTTTTTTTTTTTTTTTTGTAGAGACAGTCTCACTTTATCACCCTCAGTAAAGTGCCATGGCGTCACACAACTTACAACAACCTCCAACTCCTGGGCTTAGTTGATTCTCTTGCCACTGCCTCCCAAGTGGCTGGGACCACAGGCGTCCACCACAATGCCTAGCTATTTTTTGTTGCAGTTTGGCCGGGGCCGGGTTGGAACCCCCCACCTTGGGTATATGGGGCCAGCGCCCTACCCACTGAGCCACAGGTTCCACCCATAGTTTGGGGCATTTTAAGATGCTTTTCAAACTCTTCTGGTGTTGTCCCCCTTTTCTTTTTTTCTGTACTTTCATAACATAATCCAGCAAGCATTGAGTAGTGCCACTAGATGTCAGACAATCTCCCAATAATTCCAAAATAACAATCTTTCTGGAAATCTTCACACGTATAGAAGATCTCTGACAAGGGGAAAGCACGGTTGAGAAATAGGTTATTTTTTTCTACATTCTTTAACAAATATTGAAGCAATCTGCTTCCTGAAAACTTTCAGATTGGATCTAACTTCAGGACAGGTTAGGTCACAACTCAACAAGTCAGCAATGGAAGGTAATTTAAAAGACTCATTTCCACAAGATGTTACATTATTATTAACATGAGAGAAAGTATTTTAATACAGATTGTAAATAATTATTCTTTCATTCATTCAACAAAATGTTTGAATGTCTATTATAGGTCCTGTGTATAATTTCTACGATCAAAATACAAATGAAAAATTGTGCCTATCCTCAAGGAACTTATACTTACCAAGAGAGAAATTAATATACTAATTATATTTTAAAAATGCAGGTTGAAATCTGAACTCTACATAATTAAGACAGAATTTAAGTGCCAATATAAAACAATATACCTTTCTTGTACCTATGCGCAATTTACACATTAAAAAAAAATCAATTGTGTAAACTACAAAATGTTGGTTACTTTAACTAAGCATATGTAGAAAACAAAATGCAAGTTCAAAATTGAAGAAAATTTTGTTGAGTGCCTTGATAATGTATTAAAGAGAAAGTCCATTTATTTCTCTTACATAATCAACACTATTTTGAAAATATTTAGGCATGCTTTTTACTGAAAAGTTACTTTCAATAAACTATGAGGTAAAGATTAACACTTTATGAAGGAATTTGAAAATTTCTCCCTTTAAATAAGACAATTCCTTCCAAAAGGTAAAACAATCTTTACGTAAAAATTATATTGTTTTGAAAGTACAAATGTATCTCCAAGTTCATTCTAGATTTTTTTTTTACATGTACAGTATCCAAAATAACTCTGAAGATTTTTAGTATGCTCACTCTGATGTCTTCTACTTGCTATTTTATCATGTTTAACTCTATTGGCTTAATTTGTGGCCTTACATCACAAATGTTTTTTTTTCTAATGTTTGGTGATTCTCAGTTTATTATTATTATTATTATTTGGACATCTTCTTCCATTTTCATTTTTCCTTCTTGTAATCCATGTTTGGGTGTTGTATAAAATGAACAGAATGTACTGATGACATGTATGCATCACCACAATTCCATCTTCTGGGTATGAGATGTTCCCTCCCACCTGGGAATAATTAACTTTCAAGAACATCATCTCTGCATTCCCAGAGTTAACGATCACTGCTCCAGCCTAAGATCAAGTGCCACTACTGATGGCTTTTATGGTTCTAGGGCAGAATGAGAGGAATTCAAATTGCCTAACTCTTCCAAATCTATTTTCCCCCTCCGTCACCTTGACAACAAATATTCTCAACTTCCTGGCTGTATCCTGCATCTGCTGGCGCACATCAGGGCTCTCTGATGCTGTTCCTAATTTTGCAGTAATGACTTTCTCCATGTGTTCTCTGAACTGGTTTCTTCTGACTTGAGATTTAAGCATGTCTGCTTTCTAAATGTTTGGGTTCCTCTCAGTATTTCTACCCAGTGACATCATTTTTATTGCTTTGCTAGACATTTATTCTTATTTTTAACATAATGTTGTGCTCCATTAATGGAATGTTGGGCAAGAGAGAGTAGGTACTCATTTTTCCCTTTATTATTTTATTGCAATTTAACTATCACTGCCTTTCCATTGTCCGTGTTGTATACTCACATTCACACTTGAACACATGGCACTTTGCATTTGCATATTGTACAGTTTGTTGATTTAGTATAAAAACGATTTTAATTTGAAATCGTGCTTCTTTCCCTGTACTTCTAAGCTAAACTGTATAGTCTTTTTTCCTCTTCCTCCACTCATTATATATAAATTATCTGCTAAGGTTTATTTGAACTGTTTTGTTTTAAACTTTTTTTTTCCAATACTTTATACTAAAAATTCTCAAGTTTCCATGTGTTGTTGATACTTATTACTTCTGCTTGACTCAATATTTATTTCTTGGTTAGGATATTGAAATCACTCAATTGTCATTGTCCTCTTTAACATGCCCACTTAATAAATTTATTACACAGGAGACAAAATTACCTTCACCATGATCTCTTTTATCCCTGAATCCCCACATTCTCTGGAGAGTGACCTGTATTCCCAGATGGTGCACATGACCCTTCATAATTCCCAGTTTATGTCACTCGATGTGTTCTTCTTTCTGGTGTTTTCTGCTTATTCTGCCATTCTCGACTGTGCATAGATCTCAGTTGAGACATACGTCACCCCAGAGTATAAGAAGATGCCTCTTCAGAAAAATATTCTCCAAATGTTTTTATTCTTATTTTTTGAGACAGAGTTTCACTCTATTGGCCCAGGCTAGAGTGCTGTGGCTTTAGCCAAACTTTCAGCAACCTCAGACGGCTGGGCTCAAGAAATCCTCCTGTTAACTTCCTCTCTTTCCATTCTCTTGAGGAAGGCTTGCAGTGCTATAAATTTCCCTCTGAGAACTGCCTTTGCAGTGTCCCAGAGGTTCTGATAGTTTGTGTCTTCATTGTCGTTTTGTTCCAAAAAATTGGTGATTTCTTTCTTAATCTCATCTCTGACCCAGCTATCATTCAGCATAAGGTTATTTAACTTCCATGTTTTTGTATGAGTATGCAGATTCCTGTTGTTACTCAATTCAAGTTTTATTCCATGGTGGTCCGAGAAGATGCATGGAATAATTTCTATTCCTTTAAATTTACTGAGGTTAGACTTGTGACCTAACATGTGGTCAATTTTGGAGTAAGTTCCGTGGGCTGGTGAGAAGTATGTGTATTCAGTTTTGTTGGGATGAAATGTTCTGTAGATGTCTGCTAAATCTAAATATTGGATGGTTAGGTTTAAATCTAAGATTTCTTTGCTCAGCTTCTTGCTGGAGGATCGATCCAACACTGCCAAAGGAGTGTTGAAATCTCCGACGATTATGGAGCTGGAGGAAATCAAGTTACTCATGTCTGTTAGAGTTTCTCTTATAAATTGAGGTGCATTCTGGTTGGGTGCATAGATATTAATAATTGAGATCTCATCATATTGAGTATTACCCTTAACAAATATGAAGTGACCATTCTTGTCCTTCCTTACTTTTGATGGTTTAAAGCCTACTGTATATCTGCAAATAAAATTGCAACACCTGCTTTTTTCTGATTACCATTTGCCTGAAATATGGATGACCATCCTTTCACCCTGAGTCTGTATTTGTCTTTTAAGTTGAGATGTGACTCTTGTATGCAACAAATATCTGGCTTGAGTTTTTGTATCCAGTCAGCTAACCTATGCCTCTTTAGAGGACAGTTTAAGCCATTCACATTGATGGAGAGTATTGATAAGTCTGGTGGAATTTTGGGTATCAAGTTTTTCAAAGGTCCAGTTCATGTTTACATGGATGGAGCTGGAACATATTCTTCTTAGTAAAGTATCTCAAGAATGGAAGAAAAAGTACCCAATGTACTCAGCCCTACTATGAAACTAATTTGGGGCTCTCACATGAAAGCTATAACCCAGTTACAACTTAACAATAGGGGGAAGTGGGAAAGGGGAGAGTGGGTAGAGGGAGGGGGATCGGTGGGATCACACCTGTGGTGCATCTTACAGGGGTATTTGCGAAACTTGGTAGATGTAGAATGTAAAGGTTTTGGCACAGTAACTGAGATAACGCCGGAAAGGCTATGCTAACCACTGTGATAAAAATGTGTCAAATGGTCTATGAAGCGAATGTATGATGCCCCATGATCATATCAATGTATACAGTTATGATTTAATAAAAAAAAAAAAAGATTTTAGTAATTGCGATGACAATATTTAGGACTACCCCTGGCATGTGAGTATATAAATTATGCTATAGCTGAGAAACAAATGTTTGGAAATATAAATGGCAAAACCACACAATTTTGGCTTAATGCTAAATTATTTATTTGCTTTAATAAGGTCAAACATATATTCATTAAATTATGGGAGTGATAAATGCTAACTTATAAATGAATATATCAATGATGTTCATTCAATTTCTGTTTGGCATTGTGATAATATTGTAAATAATGTGTTTCTTGAACATAAGTATATCATCCCATTGCCCATTTAATTTAAACTGAGTGAAATCTGACTGCTCAAATGTACAGTAGAAAAAAATATTAATGCTCATTTATCTTAGCCAAAAATAAAAATGTACAGAAATGATGAAAAAAAAAAAAAAAGAAATCCTCCTGCCTTCGTCTCCCTGGAAATGCATGTACCCACCACAATGCCTGGCTAAATTTTCTATTTCTAGTAGAGAAAGGATCCTGCTCGTGCTAAGGCTGGTCTTGAACGCCTGGCCTCAAGCAATCTTTCCACCTCAGCCTCCCAGAGTGCTAGTATTTCAGGCATGAGCCATTCATTGCATTCGAATTACGTACTCAACCTCTTGAATACAAAATTATAACAAAACCCAAATGCTGAGAAGGTAAATTCTTTTTTTTTTTTTTTTTTTTTGTGACTTTTTTTGGCCGGGGCTGGGTTTGAACCCGCCACCTCTGGCATATGGGACCGGCGCCCTACTCCTTGAGCCACAGGTGCCGCCCAAGAAGGTAAATTCTTGATGTTATTGTTTAATCTCTCCTCCCTCTTTTGTAATCTATGCATTTCACTTGTGGCGCTGTCTTCCATAACCTTCTAAATAAATACTATACTGGAGCCCCTGGAATAATTTTATTAACAAAAGTTTGAAAGAAATAATGTATTTTTACATAAAAATACATAGAATAGGGTTCAGCCCCACTTAGATTTTGTTAGCTAAAGCAAGCAAAGCTTTTATACATTAAATATGAACACATGATGGATGAGGAAGACAATCACGGTGAAAGACCAGGAGGATGTCAGCCACCTCTAAAAAAGAAGTAAAATTAACTTCTCATGTGTTCGTGTATCCAAATGTGTGTGTATAGAATATTGGAGAGAGAAAAGAGAGGATATTGGAAATATGAACCAAGAAGAAGATACCATTTGGAAAATAAAAAATAATAAAGTATATTCCACAGTTATTGAAACAGAGATTATCTAATTCAAAATCTCTTATATAGAGAGGAAATTCAGACTGAAAACTAAGTGAGAAAGAAAATACTTGTTTCATATTTTCACATAATCTTCTGATTAATACATGAAAATATACATTTTAATCTGACATAATTTGTTTTACCTTCTTTGCTATTTTTGATACATTCTCATGATACCAATTTTCTTTATTTCTGTGTAAGTTGACCAACTGAGGGTCTGTAACAAACTCGTTAACCTATGGGGGTGGTCAACAAGAGGAACTAGGCATGCTGTACTGATGTGTATGTGCAGGGCATTTCTATCCTTGACTCTAAGGATAATGACATCTCCAGTAGCTCGCTGTGATCGTATAGTGGTTAGTACTCTGCGTTGTGACACTAAGGATAATTTAAGCAAGTAGTCGTCAATGTAGGGAGGTGGCTAACTATACAAACTGCTGTATATATATTTTTTGAAATAATTTTATTTTAGTTTTACTTGAACTAGTATTATGTTTTGACAAGTATCTAATAGTGAAGAAATAAAAGGTTACTGTACAGTAAGGGTTTGTAACTTAAAAAACATGAAAACCATATTAATATCCATTTTTAATAAGGTATTACAGTTTAAAGCAAAGAGATTCATAGCATATATACTTCATCAGAAAGAATTTCATTTCTTTCATTGTAAAAGTAATACATAGGGAGCTATGACTCTAGAGGTTTCCTTGAATCTGATTCTTTTCATGTATTTTCTCCAAAATATCATAACACTAATAAATAGTGAAACACACACATAGACACAAATCTCTACTTTCATCATTACTAAGAAACGTAGAATGCCACAAAAATGTTATTACCCATGAATGGAGATATAAACATGAATTTTTTTTGTCTTTTCAAAAAAAAAGTTCAGAAAATTAGGGAGGACACAAGTTTGTTTACATACTTTTTTTTTGCATACATACTTTGCTTTTGTACAAATTGAGTCAAAGCTGTAAGTATGCTGTTCACCCAGACAGTGTTCACTGTACACAATAGGTATGTATTTACCTGTTCCCTCCACAGCTTTATTTTCATTGAGATATACTTTCATATGTATAACATTGATTCATTAATTCCAATTTGGTATGGAGCATATGTGCTTGTTCATTTTTGTGATGTTTCACTTAGAAGAATGGTTGACAGTTCCATCTAGGTTGTCCAAAAAGACACTAAATTGCCATTTTTTATGGCTGAGTAGTAGCCCATAGTATACATATACCACATTTTGTTAATTGGTTCATGTATTGGTGGGTACTTGGGCTGTGTCCACATCTTTGCAATTGTGACTTGTGCTGCTATAAACATTCAGGTGCAGGTGTCCTTTTTATAAAATTACCTTTCTTCCTTTGGGTATGTACCCAGCAATGGGATGACTGGATCAAACTGTAGGTCTACTTTAAGTTTTTTGAGGTATCTCCTGTTACTTTCCATAGAGGTTGTACTAGTTTGCAGTGCAAAACACTAACAGTGAGCAGGAGTTCCTTTTCCTCTGCATACACACCAAACACCAACTTTAATAGTGCTCTGACACCGAGACAAGCCTATGGGTACAGAAAGGAAAGCCAGACATATACAGAAAGGATACTTAATAGATTCCTTCAAAAACTGGGGTGGGGAGGGAATTTTATCAAGTTATAAACTAAATTACCCTCATTGCCTTTATCTAGAGAGGTTCGGGAGCAAAACAGCAAAAGACTGAACACATATTTGGGATTTGGTAGAATACAGCATTAACTATAGGAAGGCAGCTTGAAAGAGAGCAGAACCAAAAGTGAGAGACATGGGGTAACATTTTCTCCAGGGGCAAAGAGAAGTAAACAAGGCGATATGTATATATATATATATATATATATATATATACACACACACACATATATATATATATAGAGAGAGAGAGAGAGAGGGATTAACTATCTTACAGATACGAAGTAGAAACAAGATTTACTAATACTTCTCTTTCATTCATTATAGCCAATATTGAAAAAGGTCACCACTAAATAACATAAAATTTAATAAACTGACAGAGTGGATGCTTTTGAACTTGAAACCCTTTATAGGCAGAATAATAGTTCCCAAAATTACCAACACCTTCAACTATAAAAACTGCAAATATGTTTCCTTACAGGACAAAAGAGAATGAAGAATGCAAAGGGTTAAGGCTGAATATGAATTGGCCTTCAAATCAGAAAATTATCGTGGATTTTCCAGAAGAGCCCAATTGAATTCCCAAGATCCTTAGCAGTGGAAGAGGGAAGCAGAAGAGCAAATAAGAGGATGTGATATGAGGAAGACCCAACCTCCCAGTGATGCATTTAAGGATCCAGAAAGAAAGCCATGGCTAAAGAAGGCAGGTGGCCTCTAGAAGCCTAAAAGGGAACAGATTCTCCCATAGAACCTTGAGAAAGAAACTCAGCCTGGTGCCACCATGATTTTAGCTAAGTGAGAGTTGTGTCAGACTCCTGAACTACTTAGTGCAACAGAATAAACCTTTGGTGGTGGAAGCCATTCCATTTGCAGTCACTTTTAACAGTAGCCATAGAAAACTAACACAAACTCCTTTCATGAAAAGCGGAAGGTTAGTAATCACATCAAACAAACTCTCCATATATCTATCTCAAAAAGAAAAAGAAAATGTAAGCTAGGCTGGTGGTGCATGCCTGCACCTGAAATTCCAGCTAATCAGGCGGGTGTAGTGGGAGGATCATTTGAGCTCAAGAGTTTGAGACCTGCCTCAGCAATATACTGAGGCCCATGCCTTTAAAAAATAAAAATTGAAAAAAGAGAGAAAATCCAGATCAATATATTTCATCCAATAATTATTACACATCCAAAACACACTGCACGTGCCTACAAATGCACACATACATGTGCACAAAAACCAGAAGCAAATCTTATTACTGTTACTTGAAGTAAATGTCAAAAATAAGCATTCTGAGATTTTAAAAAGCAATAAATAGGTGCCCTTGATTCATATAATCAAAACTGAAGGCCAACAGTAAAAATAGAAATAAATGCAAAGAAATTTGATTGGATTCGGGAAGGTAAAGGAAAAGAAAATATTAGAAATGAGTAATAAATTATAAGTTGTCAAGTGAAAAATGACTACAATGAAGTCTAATAAGGCAAATTTAGAGTCAAGAGTCCAATTTGTCATCACAGTGTTCTCCTATACTGAGCTCATCACTAAGGCACATTCTAAGAGAAAATAAAACAACAAAAGAAACAAAAATAAATAAAGAAATGGAAAGTTTCAAAGGTAAAAGTGATTGAAATGAAAGACAAGCTAAGAAAGCCCTTACTATATGTGGATATTTTAAAGAAGGAATCAAACAACTGACTAATACAAAAAACACTCACGCAACAATTAAAAAAATAATAATAACTTTAAAACTTTAAATAAACCTATGGAAATGGCCCACCATTTACCTTAAAAACAATGGGCCATAAAAATCAATCCTGAGGCATACTTCATTAAAAGTTATAGATTTTACTAATGACAAGAAAATTCCTGGAAACTCTAATAAAAATATCAAATTACTTAAAAATGTATGAAAATTAGTCTGGCATTAGATTCTGAAATGGTACATAGATAAGTGGGCAATTAAATGATACCATCTTGGGTGGTGCCTGTGGCTCAAGGAGTTGGGTGCTGGTCCCATATGCCGGAGGTGGTGGGTTCAAACCAAAAGAAAAAAAAAACTTCATAAATAATACCATCTTAAGAAAATCAAGAAATAACATGTATGCCAGGTCTTTATATTTTACCAGATTGCCCTTCAAGTATAAATGTTAAAAAAATGTTTCAGAACAATGAAAACTCAGTTCTATTGCCTATAGCAATTCTTTAGGACTCTAGTAGAGTGTATGTCTCATCTAAACAAGAGATGAACAGGGAAAGTTCAGTAAAAGACCAGATACTAAGATTTAATATATTTAATAGTAAAAAAGAGAACAAAACAAGGATGCAATATGTAATAAATAATATTATATATAATTCTATCTGATTCTTCATCCTTATTTCAGAAATCTACTGCCAGACTAATTTTGTTCTCATCAGTAAATGTTTTAAAGTTATTTTTTTTAATCGCTGCTTGAGCATTTTATGTATTAGTCAGTATTTGATTTCTTCTTTATATCCAACTATAGTAAGGGCTTTCTTAGCTTGTCTTTCATTTCAACTACTTTTACCTCTGAAACTTTCCATTTATTTATTTATTTTTGTTTATTTATGAGCGTATGTGTGATCTCAAGGTTCTCCAAAGAAACAAACAATAGGATATATGTGTATAATATATATGTATAATTTTTTTATATATCATACATGTAAAATGGAAAGGCACTTTATAGGCTATCTTTCTACTATCTATATGAACTGGATCATGTAATTATGGAGGCCAAGAACTCTCACAATCTGCTATCAGTGAGCTGGAGAACCAGAAAAATTGTTGCTGTAATTTAGTTCAAATTTGAAGACCTGAGAAATAGGAGTGCCAACATTCCAGGGAAGGAGAAGACAAATGTCTTAGCTCAAATAGAAGCAAATACAGCATGTCTCTGTCTTTTTGTCCTATTCAGATCCTCAATGGGTTGAATGATGCAACTCATATTGGAAAGAGTGATCTACATTGCTAGGTCTACTGATTCAAATGCTCTTGTTTCAAAAACACCCTCACAGATCAGAAATAATGTTTACCAGCTCTCTGAGAATCCCTTGGCTCAGTCCTAAGTTGATATACGGAATAAACTAGCACAATATATAAGCATTCTGTATTTTGACAAAATAGAAAAAGTACCTAAAATATGGGCAAAAGAGACGGAGAGAAAGAATAAGTTAAACTATGGCCAATGGCTCTTGTGTTTGCGATAAGTGAATTCCAAGGGCACTATTAAAGTTGATTTACCAAGATGTAAAATATTAGGTAAGAAAAAGGTATGCTATAAAAAATGTGCAGATAGAAAAGGATTCCACTATCACAAAATAATAAGTATTTCTAACTACTAAAGATATTTTAAGTGCAGAACCAAGACAATGCATAGAAAAAACACAGCAAATATAATCAATTAACATAGTAAATATATATACGTGCTGCCAGCTATTGGCATAACAACTGTAGACACTTCTAACACTGTTACATATATGTACATAAATTAGACTGTATATATGTGTATATATATAAAATAATAAAATAATATGAACATAGAGACCAAACTGATTCATGTCAGTAAAGGGAATGAGCTTAATTCACCTATTCAGGAAATTAAATTGGCTCATAACACAAAAATTAATTCTTATTTTACATTAATTAAAAATTATTTTAAGTGTTTTATAAAAGAATGAGATGAGTTAAAGAGTTTACAGTCATGTAACAGTTTTGCTGTAGGCGAAGGATAGCAGAATAACCACTGATATTCAGGTGTAAATTTATTTGTCCTCCCATCTTTGAGAAGCTTGTTGTATTCATGTCTCAAACATCCACTGGCAAGAATGTGAAGCACCTTAGCAATAATTGGGAGCCCAATTTCTCCCAAGGGAGATCTCTTCTACTGGGCTAGTCATGCAGGCACATTCTAATTATGTGGACAGCATTTACCATTACATTTCTTCCCAAACACACAGGCACAAACTGTGAGTCCAATTATTTTTCTTAAATAATGCTGACAGGCTGATATATCCAGCTTTGAAACAACTTCCCAACCATGGTTGTTAGAATATTACCTATTTTTAGTTAACAAATTTCATGTATTCGCTGTGAGTCATTAGTTCTGGTGATAAGCATACTAGACCAGCTAATATTAAACCACAATATGTAATTCTGCATATAAAAGACAAGGAAATAATTTAAAAAAACTAACAACATTGGAATAAGGAAATGAAAACCATTCATATAGAAACCATAAGAAATCAGAAGTTGCCATCTGGACTGATATCTGGTAGGTAAGTTTTTGTTAAAACATAAACATTTAATAAATCGAAGGAAGTCTGTAATACTAAAGGCTTTATTATAATACATAACGGTTCTGAATATCTGTCCGAAATGACAGAGTTACCACTTCCATAATGCAGAGATGCAAGAAAAATGGAAGCCTGCTACTGACAGGAGACTTCAATGTTCCACGCTTAATTACAAGACAGTTCAAGTAAAATAAAAATAAGAATGTAGATGACAGGTAGATAGACAAATAGGTGGATGGACGTATAGGTAGAAAGACTAAATAGAATCTGAGAAAATCTTAATAGTCCACACCTGATTATGAAGGTATACATAAATAAAGTTATGTTCTTCTAATTAATTTTAATTTTAATTAATTCAAAAAGTTGCAAAATTTGTTGCATGCCATCAGAAAGGCATTATTTATCTACTTTTCTTATTTCAGTATTCATATACATTTATGAATATTTACTTAGTATGGGTTAAGTCAGACTTATTTGGAGAAGTTTGCTCTATAAATTAAGAATAAAAGGAATCACAGTCTAGGTCTTCATGTGGAAATAAATCATTTCAACTCCACAAAGCCAAGAAGTGTTTGAGTCACAGTAGATGTGAGGATAGGAAGAAACTATATCTGCATCTTCTTTCAGGTATTTTAACCATGTACTGAAAATCTTTACATATGTGCAGAGGAAATATTTGTTTTATTTCCTTATCCATTCTACAATTTGATTTTCTCAAGTTCAGAGAGCTACCAAGCCACCGTTCTCACAGAAGCAAGTTTTCTTATCTCATTTTTTTGTTTCGGCTCTAATATTCTCAGAATATATATAACCCAGAATAAAGGTAAGTATAAATGTGTGGTCAGCATTCTTGAATAAAATTATTCGATTCCCTGTCTGCCACTAAATTTCTCAAACAGACTAGTAAAATTGAATTTTCAAAGTTTCATACTTGAGTAGTAAGTCTAAGTTAGAGAGAGAAGTAAAGTCTAAATTTCTCCCAATCCATCCATAAATACTGAGGAATTGAGCAACTCATAACAAGTAAAAGGAGAAACAGTACTATATATGGGTCCAATGGACCCAAGGTATGTTTTTAAAATAGCAAAAATTGGCCATATTCCCTGACCAGTATCCAAGTGGGCTACTCCCACGGTCCCTTTATTTTACTTATGAATTTATATGGCTCTAACCATCCCAGAAAAAACATCTCATTACTATGAAGTTCCCCCTACGAATTGTTTTTATCTTAAATGGAATAAGGCTGAGATTGTGTTAGTTTCCATACTTTCACTGTGAACAAAAAAATAGTACCCCAATTAGGTCTTGCTAATTTTTAGCAATCTCTTTACCCCCCTTCCACCATCCAGTTCCACAATCTATTATTGAAATAGTGTCTGCTCAACATGACCATCTTCCTAAGCTTCTTACATTAGGTAAGAGATTTAATGTTCATGAACAATATAGGATTGACTAGAAGGCCTGCTCCAGACAGAGGTGATTTATAGATGATTTATGTTCAGATTATTTTCTATTTTTATGAAAGTTGTAATTTTGGGAAAGTTACTTAAACCCTTTCTATGTTGGCCTCTTCGTATGTAAATTAAGGATTAATATCCTTAATAGTAAATTAATAGTATCTTTTTATTTTTCTGGTTTCTCACATCTAATGCTAGTCCGCTATTTGTCTATGTCTTCCACTGAAAACTAAGTATGTCAAGTCGGCAAAGAGAAGGAAGCTGAGCTCTTACTGTTTTTGTTCAAGGATATTTGCAAATTTTGATGAAAGTAGACGTCTTATTTTCATGACCTCAACTAACAATGGAGACAAATCAAAATCTGGGACCTACCTAATATTTGTAGACAAAACTGGAAAACCAAAGGATTTTACTATCATGGTAAAAGTAACTTAAACCAAACCTACATCTCCTTACCTTACCAAAATGCTACAGGAAGATTCCCTTGACTTTGTGAAGGGCAGACAACAGGGGAGCAGGCAGTCATGTTTGAGAAGTAATAGCATGAACCCACACTCATATGGATTTACCCAGTCACATCACTTGGATGGGTCAAAGTCTTGAGCTGTGAATTAAGTTCACAGTTTTTTTCTTTTTTTTGACAAAGCTAAATCCATAGAGGAAATGAATTGAGAAATATGTCTTCATTCTAAACCTCAAATTATTCCTAAAAATATTATTTCAAAAGTAATAACCGCACCACTATCTAAGATATGATGACTCTCAAAAAAGAGTATTTTGACCAGGAACAGAAAGAATGAAAAACAGATTTTTCAAAGGCTTCACATATTGACATTATTGGTTGATTGGTTGATATCACATGGATATCCCTGTCTGCCACGAGAAGGACATTTGATAGCTGCTGGGTTGCTGGGTAGCTATTGATAGTAGAATGAGAAGTAAAACCAAACTTCATTTGAAACAGATGTACAGATTACTGAGAGAGAGTAACTATTGAATTTATGATAAGCAACTTAGATTTGGGGACTGTATATAGTGCAACATTATTATAGGCAAAACATGGCCATCAAGCAACAATAAATCCAGAGGTAAAATCAATGGCCATCTTGACAAAATATGAATCCAGGGCAATTCAAATATTGCTTAAATAAAACAAAGAGAAGTTGCCTCACTACATTGATTTGCCTAAGAATCAAATTCACTGCCTTTGTCCTATTATTATTATGACTCTTATAGTTCTGAGATGTATTCTGATAAGTAGATGTTTAATTTGGAAGGGAGGAGTTAACTGCTTAAATAAAATAGAATAAATAAGATAATTTTTATTTTTAGTATTTTATCTTACCAGTAGATAATTATTTGTACTTAATCAACCAACAAAAATTTATAAGTATGTTTATATTCATTCTTATGTTTATTACCCCAATATAAGGCAGTTTAAAAATACTATAAAATCTTCATTTATTTGAATTATAATTAATAATGTATATTCATTGATAGTCATTCTGAGTGAAAATGTGTATTTGTTAGAATTCTTAGAAAGACAGCTGCAATTTCCATATTATAGGAACGTTGGCTAGATGTGTGATTCAAATACTACCTTTTTAAAATTAAAAATATCATTCTCCATAACAACACTTTTGACAGAAATCTTCTTGTCATTATTATCCTGAAATATCAAGATTACTTATTCCTCCCAATAGTAAGGATGGCTCTGAGCACTAACGTTAGAACTGAGACACTTCCGTTGCCAAGCTCCACTGTGTAGTAGAACTTTAAGAAATTGCATTTAACTCATTGTCCCTGGATTTTCCCTACACATAAAATAAAGATAATAATAGTACTTACCTAAGTTAGTCATTGTGACAATGAAATATATTAGTATATGTAAAACCCTGAATAATTCTGGCATATGACAGTCAAATAAATTTTAGTTGCTTTGATTGTTATCAACACTTGTCATCACCATCTCTGTCTTCCTATTCATTGCTGTTACAATAAATTAAACACACGGTTACAATTCTATGCAGAAGCTTACTAAGCACACACATTAATGATACTGTGCATAATTGACATTTTATATATTCACATGTACCATTAAAAAGATGCATCATTAAGCTTTAAGTCAGTGGTTCTCAACCTTCCTAATGCTACTGTCACCGGCATTAGGAAGGTTGAGGCCTACTGCTTGAAGTGATTTGGAGAAGAACATTTGTGTTTGTCTTAATTTATTTATTTTCTCTTTTTAAGCAAAATTTAAAAAAATGTATATGATTGGATATGTCAAGGTAAAGAATTAATTGTGTCCAATATTCCGTGTAAGGAATGTGCAGGAATTTGAATTTTATAGATAGAGAAATGAAGACATAATAAAATAATCGTAATTTAAATTGTTCACTTGTCAATAAAAAAAGTAAGTTTCCCTTTCTTTATTCCTGCTTCAAAAATAGAGTTTATAAAAGAGCGCCTGGAGTTTGCGACTCCCTCCCTCCAGTCATCTCTGTGCTGTCTGCTAAGGCTATCACTTTTGGGAAGATGATGTAAGAAAGTTTCAATATATAGCTGGCATAATTGTGCATAGCTGCTGTCAAGAATTCCTAGGCAGAGACTGTCATCTTAAAAGGTTACTGTGACATTTCTAGAATATGTTTTTTTTCCCAACATGAATGAAACATGTTGCCTTTTTGGTTGAGGGTGGGAAAGGCATGGAATCTGACATTTTCCACACTGCCAAAATTAGAAAACAAAGTATTGGAATGCCAAGATTAATCAATCACTCAACAAGTATTTAGGTGATAGCTACTACAGTGTCCAGTGCACTGCTGAAACTAGCATTTTATCAGGTTTAAGTGTTTAACCACATGTCACCTAAACGTTGAGGAGTTGCTTTAATCTAAATTACATAGACCTGCCCAGATAACGTAACACTCATACATTGGAAGGGCTAAAGGACCTGTGCCCTTTAGATGACTATTTTCCATACTCACATGTATTATTGTAAAAACTGCATTCAAAGTCTGACTATAAGAAAATTTAGATTTCTGAATACCCAGAAATATGAAACTTAATTATGTAGTTAAGACATTAGGTCATAATTACAAGCAAATAACTTTGCAAACCTAAAACCCTACTCTGCTAAGAGAATAGTGAAAGAATCGCCAGGGGCAGAATCAATAACTCAATTTGACTGTATTTATACAAAAGTGAACTGATGTTAACAAAACCATTTGGGGAAAAATGTATGTAAGTGTCATGGAAATAAAGGTAAACTGTAAGACAGTGGCATGAAGTCTACAAATTGGGATAAAGTTCCTTTAAAATAGCTTCAATTATAAAAGGAAAGAGGCAAAGATCATGTCAGGAGTCTCAGGCGTGCTTCTAAATACTTCATACTGTGTGGGAGGTTTTTTCAGATAAATTTGGGGATGAAGTTTCTGTGCTATCCTTCCTGTGGAGTTGTAAATGTCATGTTCCAAATTCAGGATAACTCCACAGCTGGAAAAAGAGTTACAGACTGGTCTCCCAGTTTTCTATTATGCTTTTGTTAATCTTCAATCCTTTACTAATATGTCCTTTAATTTAGGAAAGAATAACTATCATGATACTTTATGAATAACCTAAAATATCCTATTTATAATAGAATGGAAATTCTAAGGATGAACAAATGATCTTTACTTGCGTGCTTTGTTTTTGGTTTAATTCGATTTGTGAAAAGTATCCTTTTTTCCTCCTCTTTGCTTAATTTGTTGCAAAATCTGAAAATAAAACACTCTAGATAGTTCCATATAAAGGTAAATGCTATATTTTTAGCCTTAAAGAATTGATGAGATTGTCAGGAGAACTAGATAATAATCATAAAATGTTGATAAATATTTGGAGTAAAATAATATACACATATCATTTTGTTGGGGGGTGTGTGTGTATGTGTATATATTTTATATATGGTTTTGATGATTTAAAAGGAGCTGAAATCTAAATCATATTTTTTAAATTTCTTTTTTTTTAATCAGTAGCATACTTTTGATCCCAAGGATTGCTGTTCCAAAAAATGTCAATTCTCTTGGCTTCATTTCCTAGTAATTATGCCCTAAAACAAACATCCCCCCAAAAAATATAGAAAGCAAATAAACTCAAAGATTAGACCTTTTGGCCAGGCAGCAGGAATTCTTAAGACTCTGGTAGTCTGTTTCACTTTGACATTCTTTTCCATCATAATCTACCTCAAAACGTCCATGAGCTACAGTCCCTTTATTTGACTTGTTCTCACTATTGGACTATTAAGTTCCCCAAAATTCCTATTCAGATGACAAGTACATCAGAACCAAACCTGAAAAGAGATTCAAACTCTGATGTTCGTACTTATGTTAATTCCCACTGTTGTAATCATAGGTACTTCACAAATGTCCCAGGCATGTTTGTAACATAATTTTATTTAAAGCAACACTTTATCTTTCTTACATTGATGTGCTGTGTAAGATTTATTTCTATTTTCCATACAAAAACTCCAACCTAAATGATTATTGACTTTCATTTATATTTAAAATGATGGCTCCTCACCATGATAGCTTCTGGAAGTAAAAGAGTTGTCAAAAAATAAACCAAGAAATCACTAAAGCATCTTTTATAACTCTGAATAGTTTGCTACCTAAAGGAGGAGGCATAAATATTACATACACACATCTAGTATGTATATGTATATACTTAAAACTCAGTAAAATATGTGATTAATCCAATACTAAAATATTTGTTAATTGTTTCAACAAATGTTTGTTGAACACCTAGAAAGACACGATTCTATGTTTGGGGTCATGTTGATGAACAAAACTAATAAAATGTACACTCTCGTGAAATTTACATTCTCTGGGAAAGAGATAATTGTAGTGAACAATTAAATCATATAACATGTTCAGAAAGTGATAGTGTTGGGAGAAAACAAAGGAGGATCCAGAAAAATTCTACAATTGTTCAGTAGAGGGACAAGGTAGACCTCAACTGAAAAATAGGAACTGATCAACAACTACAGTAAGGAGTGGGGACGTGCTAGAGGAAGAGGAAATGGTCAGTGTGAACAATTGAAGTCAGAAAAACTAAAAACAGAGAAGGTAGAGAAATGTAAACAAATGTCAGAAGAGTAGAAGAAAGGTCCAGTGAGTATGGCCACATAGGAAATACATGTAAAAAAAGACTTTTCTGAGCTCAATGCTGACAGTGTATAAGTGGGGCAAGATGGAAATACATGAATTAGGAAGTTAATTGTCCTAACAGTCGAGGTAAAATGTGTGTTGGTGGCTTAGGTCAGGGAAGAGAAATGGTCAGAAGTTGTAGGATTCTGGTTGTTTGAAAAATAAAATAAATTTAACTGTTTGCAGGTGGGGTTTGCAAGAGAAAGTAGTATACAGTTTGACTCCAAGGTCACGGAGCTTGAGCAGCTCATGAAGAAAGCATTGCCAATGATGAAGCAGATAGCAGGTGAAGGAACTTTGGGGTGTGTTTGGTGGGAAAATCTGTGGCCATTGTCAAGTGTATGATGCTTCTATTAAGTAGTAGTTATCTCTGGAATTTCAAGAGAAATTCAGTTTAAATGATATATTAGCTTGTCACAAGCTTTATAATCATTATTAAACCCACACAGCAATGAGAAAAAGGAAGTAAGTAATCATGAGCTGAGATTCAAGGCACTGGGATTTGGGGAAGGTATCGATCCTTAACAGTAATTTGAAAATGAACCTCCAAGCACATGGGCTTCAGTGAAGTCTTTGACAAGGAGAGTAATATGTGATAATCATTCTTTGCTTTGGAAAGATCATTAATCTATGTGGGTTTTATTTTGTTTTGGGTTTTTTTTTTTTTTTGAGAATAGATGGATTGGTAGGCATTGAAATTTGCGGAAGAAAGAGAACTTTAGAAACGACTACAGGAACTATTACATTTACGTTGACAGATGTCCAAATGAAAAATATAAGGGGCCAACATCCATGAGAACATCTCCGCACACTGAAGTCCTTAGCAGCCCTATTGAGTGATTCATTAATCATATATACCATTAAGATATTGATGCATTGGAGAACTTATTGTAGTAAATAAGTATAATCTAAGTGAATGACGAAAAACTGACAGAGTGGTCCTTCATCATGGTGACTTGGAAAATTGAAAAAGAAATAAGAATCTAAACTAAAGGAAAATTTATGTGATAGAAACAAGAGATGACTAAGCTAAATACACAAGGCCTCAAGTTTAGCTTCAACAACTATATTTGATGCTGAGGCAATTGGGGGACGACTCTAGGTAGTAGTTGGGAATTACGTTGGAGAGATCTAATGAAATTATTTTTAGTATTACGAATAATTATCATGTGCCAAGTACCGTGCATTGAGGGTAGAATGGGAAGAAAGAAAGATTCCACCCTTGAATTAAAGGAATGCATAGATCTTTATCAGTTTCATTTCTTACTTTTCACCTTGTACGCCATTCTGTTATTTCGGTACACACTGGAAACGTCTGCTATACAATAATTCCCTCCCTAGGCACAGGGTTTATATTCAAGTCATCTTTTTGTACCCTTAGTTCTTTTTTTTTTTTTTTCCTTTTTTTTTTGTACCCTTAGTTCCATCCAAAAAGCTGTGGATCTATGAACTTTATCTCATTTTGTTCTTCAAAGAAAGCCTCTGAAGTAAATAATGATCATGATTCATAAGTGAGTGGTAAACGATAGCAGAGATGTCTTGGCCCTCCCATGACTTTATTCTTCTATTTGAACACAAGAACCTGAAATGAGTAAGGGATTTTGAAAAGTGGCCTTGTTTTCTTGTTAAATAGGTATGCTTGGCTGAAATTATTTAATGATAATATGTGAATCTAAGTGTGTTTGTAAACCAGGAACATGAATGATTTCTTTGACTGTTTTATGGAATGAATCTATCATAGCTATAGTTTATATGCACATACATGTGTATATAAGGTATACGTAATTGTATACAGACATTTAGGTAGCTCTATTGATATATAAAATCAGATATGTGGTATCTTTAATCCTTAATCATGAATCTTAGGGTATTTTTTTCGTTTTAAAAGACCCTAGACATCTAAGTGCTTGTAGACGTATAAGTCTACAAATAAATGTCTGCATTCCTACAGTCGTGTAACGGTATCTACTTGATATATATATAGAAAAACCTCTTCCTGAGAGCATGCATTTATCTTTACAAAAAACTGCTTTTTGTAGAAAAGTAGAACCAGAATTAATAAACTGAGTCACCATTTCTAATGAACAAAAAGATTTATAAATCATTTTATTATTTATCTGAATGTTTAAACCAAGAAAAGAAAAAACAGAATGATTTATTTATTCTGTGTTTAAAAAAGCTAATAAACTAAGTTAAGCATTAAATAATTTTATTAATTCAAAGCTTTTTGGTAACTATTACTATTATTTTCATCTTCATTAACAGAATAATTATACACTAATATAAAAGAAGTATATGATTTATTATGTCTCTAAAGTTTAGAACATCTTTGATTTTTATAATAGATGCTCAATAAATATTTGAAAAATGGTGTAAATGGATGAATAAATGAAAGACCCGTATTTATTCAATAAAATCAATTATATGGTAGTGAGACACAGTTGTCTTATTCACCATGATAAAGAAATTTTGGACATAGAATAATCTATATAGTGGGCATTCCTCTGGGCGAGCACATGACCAGAAATGTCACTGACTTAGTTCAAGCAGGTCACAGTGTCAGTATACATTTTAAATTACAAATTAATTTGCAAAAAAAATTAACTCACCATCTTCATTATCAACCAATAGGGTATCTATTGTTGAATAATATCTGCACAAGGTAGCCCTTATATTGACAAGAAAAAGCTGCTAATAAATTTTCTTAAAGGAAATTTTTGAAGACCTGGTTTAGATGATGAATAACTAATGATGGAAATTTTAAAACTAATTTTAAACTAAATGTGTATTTTGAATTATCTGAAATGCTCATAAGATATACCTTCCCTTATTTTTCCATTATCTACTTATTCTATTTTTATTTTTATTTTTTTTTTTGCAGTTTTTGGCCAGAGCTGGCTTTGAACCCACCACCTCCAGCATATGGGGCCGGCTCCCTACTCCTTTGAGCCACAGGCACTGCCCGTACTTATTCTATTTTTAATGAATAGTCTTTCTAAAATGAATAGTCTTTCTAAAATATTGAGGATTTTTCCTCCTTCAGTTCAACATACATGGGCAAACTTTTTGTTCCTTAGATTATGTCCTCTGAATTTGAATAATGAACCTTCAGTATTTATGAAGGGTCTCTTGGAATAGAAGATGACAACCAAATCAGGTCTTTACTACGATCTGATGTGTCCACAGCCTTATGACATGACTATATATTTAACAAGACCACATGGGTTGTTTTTATTTTATAATTTGACTACTATGAAAACTAAAATATCTATGTTCAGAGTGATGTGGGCCCTTTCAGCCCGGAAATTTGGGGAAAAAATTACGTTTTAAAAGATTGAAATAATTAATTCTGGATTAAAGACTTGTCAACGTTGCATGCTGAATCACTCCAAAAGCATAGCATTTTTACTAATTAGAAAACACACTGATCTTCTGTATTATTGACAATATACTCAGCAGAGAATGGCACTTCTTAGTTTAGGCCCAACAAAGTGCTTCATGTATAAATAAAACATGATGTAGAGCTTGAGAAATAAGGAATCAGTTAGTACCAGCTAACGTCTATGATTTTAGAAAGTCTGGATAATTTACTGCCAGTATTTTAACGAATTAATTTTTTGCTTTCCATGGACTCATTTCTTGACAAAAAAGAAGACTTTCTTACAAATATAATGCATCTTTGAAAACTTCATATAATTGCAATGCTGTGTCTTAATGGAATATTCAGTATTATTACTGTCATTACTAGGCATTTTCAACGTCACCACGGGGGGTAAGTATATTTTCCATTAAATGGCTATTTTGGTCTGAAATCTGTCTGAAGTATTATTGCCTATAATCCTCAATAGCATGAATGCCTTACAAAAATGAGAAAATGTTTTATTCTTTTAGATATTATTTTAGTGAATATGAACAAAATGAAATTACTGCATTGGTATACTTAGCATAAGGGTAGCCATCTTTTATGTTTGTGTAAATGACAAACTTTTATATGTTCTACAAATGACTATTTCTAATATGAAGAGTTTTTCACATCTTGCAACATAAAAAAGACTCATTTGAAAAATAATTCTTACTTCAATTATATTAATTTGGTTGGAGCTTTCAGTACTAATAAAATGACACTATGTTCTTACCTGTATATACGGATACGCACACATATACATATACATATAGATAGATAAAACGTAATTCTGTGTCAAGATATTTAATTCATGGAGATAGCCTTAAAGGAAAAAACAAACTGGAGACAAGGTAGTTGTAAAAACTGGTTTATTTCTTAAAAATAAATACAAAAATATAAATATAAAACATTAGCAGATAGAATTTGATGAAATGAAATTGCACAAACATTTGTATACCAGGTTGCATATTACACCTACTAACACCACATGTACATTTTTTAATTTTAATGTACAGGACAGGATATACCTTAAAATGTTTCTTGACCTTTTTAAAAGCTTCATTTGCAAGGGCGGGACATGTATCTAACAGAAGCGGTACGTTCGTGAGGTTGCTTAAGGGAGAACAATCCTGTTCACGCTTTTGAAATGATCTTTTATCTACTAAGATGGACAACACTGAATTTCCATAGCTTTGGCTCTTGGAAGTGATTAAATAAAATGTCATATATATTCCATGAGACATCCTACAGGAGAGAATTAATGTAATTAATGAACAAATTAAGAAGTAAATGAGAAACAATTGTGCTGAGTGGCAGGAAAATTCTCCTGAATATCAAATACTGTGAAGTGGAGACAGCGTCCATCAAGTTCCTTCCTGGTGTCTGAACAGAACACGGACCCTCGGTTAGGAATCTTTGTCACTTTCCCCGCCACCATACATTTCCGCCAGCTTATTAAAGCGGGGGCCCCACTCTCGGAGGTAATCATAGTTCTGGTCTCCTTCAGTAGTCCCTGATTCCAGGGAACTCAGAGATTCCGCGATGGAATCGTTTCCTTCGTAGGCGTAGGTTGCCAGGGAGTCGTAGGGGGGTGCGGTGGGGTCAAGGTCGTGCTCTTTCAGCCTTTCATTAATGAAATCCCGGACGTCCGTGTTGTCCGGAGCTGTGGGAGTCCTTCTGGGGATGAATAACGTTTCGGGGATAATATCCCGCCGCAGCTTTTTTTCCTCGATAGCAGCAGGATTCCTCAGGGTGCCGATGTCGAAGGCCTGCGTGTCCTCCTCGCCGCCCCCTTCGTCGTTGTAGCTGACGATGTTGTCCCGGATGTCCTCTTTAGACAAGATCAGAGGCTCTTTTTTTCGTTGTCTTTTCAGAGCTGCAAACAGTACTACTATAACTTGAAAAAAGACAAGAAGGTGCATTAGAGGTTCATTCAAGAAACCACAAATAACGAGTGGAAGGAAGTATTATAAAAGCATTAGAGTTACCTAGGCTTTTTATAAAGATTAGAATTTAAGAATAACTTTGCACTTGAGGGGCTTAGAAGAGGAGATGTTTGAGCTTTTTGCCAGGGTAGTTAGTGCTTAGGATCAGTGTTTCTAATTTATTTTTAAACAGAATAAATTTTAATGGAATAATCCCAAACTTGGTAACTAAAACTTGGTCCGTTTATCTAAGATATGTTTAAAAATGATTCCTCATTATACCGACAAAATTTATCTTTTGCATTAAATAAGAACATAGGATGGTGTATAAAAACATACAGGAAGTTGAAGTCAGTGCCAAATAAAGCAATTGAAAAGGGCGAAAAATATGTTCACTTTTTTCACATCCTTTATATTACTAAAAAGCAATGTCCTGCAGGAGGTATTGAGAATTGATTTATATTAAATAGCTTTGGTGATGGATTTTCACAGTTTTACTTTATTAAAAGAAGGCCTTCGTTTTTCGTACCGGGAATAGAACAGTTATCTAGACATTAGATGGGCTTAGAAATTTATGAGATTTTCCATGGAAATATAGATCTTTCATGAGAACTCCTCCCACCAAAATTGTCAAATTACTACATTGAATTAAATACAAAAAATATGTATGAAAGTTGGCTAGATGTATCTTAAATAAGTAGAGATCCACATGTATAAATGTGTATTGCTGAGAAAATATATTCCCCCATTTCTATGAATAAAACATCAATGATATAATAATGACCTTAATCGTCATAATAATGATAATAGTAGAAATGACAGGAAAAAAAAAAACTAATACCAGAGTCCTCTAATTGCATTAGAGTTTCTCACCTTTATTTATCCCCAAATATTTTTGTCTTCAGCTTTTAAAATGTTTTTAAGGAACAAATGTGAATTCCATTAGATGGGGAAAAAGAAAGGGAAAATTTTAATGACATATACAAATCAAAGGCTTACACTAGTTTGTCTTCAACGTTATGTGAACGAAAACAAAGAACATTTTTAACGCTACATAAAAAGTTCTAATACATAAATAAGTTTTTCTTTGAGTTAAAGTAATTAAAAACTAAATAGGCAGACTGCAAAAATGTATTCTTGAAGTTTTTGAGAAAATGACATTTTATTTTGCACAAATTTATGTATTTATTCAAGCATAAAAAATGATGTAAAGATTTTAAGCCTCAGATTGTTTATTATTAATCAATCTTAGTAAAAATCAAATAGTGAGGATAATGAAAATTTACTAAGATTGGCTCCAAGTCCCAGTTCATTTCCCGGCTTCTTAAAATGTTAGATACAATGTTACTTGATTAGGGTCACAGGAGTACTCACACAAATAATTTTAACCTAATGTAACTGAAAAGTAAATTTAATCTGATTTTTAGTTCAAAATCAGTTCATAGTAAATTTGTTCTAGGTTATAAAATCGAGTATCATTGTTTTGGGGAAACAAAAACCAAGTAAAAGGATGTTTTAATATCATTTCAGTGAAGATGCAAGATAGCCCTGCATCCAGCCATTGTAAGAAAAAAATTGGAAATAAGCTTTTTGATTGGAAATCTGTCTGTACAGTGATTAACAGCAAGACAACTTGGCTCAGCCATTCAGAAACTTGGCGACCTTGTAAAATGTTTTGAATGTTTCTTACTTTCAGTTTCATTGTGTGTGAAATGAAGATAATAATTATAAATGCTCCATACTTTTTGTCAAATTTAAAAATGTTTTTGTGGTAAAATGCTTATAAGAGTTTGACTCAGAAAACACAATAAAACTTGCTACTCCTAATATTATTCTTACTAGAGACTTCCATTTCTAATAAGTACTTTTTGTATATAATTTAAGACATTAGTCTCTCAAATAAATATTTATATTATTCATATTTTCAATTATCATCCAATTACAACAAAGCATATTTGTTAGCTTCCTTAGTATGTTTATTATATTAATGGCAAGTCAGATTATAAAAATAAAATTTTTATCAATTCTCACATATTCTAATAAATAAAATCAAGTTTATTTTTCTTTGTAGTACTTGGAACAGTCCTGTTCTGTCTCATATTCCATAGTAACAGGTTATTTTAAATGTGCAAGTTCTCATTTCCTGAACTACATAAAAATCTAATCTGGAATTGTCCATGTCATACATACATTTAATGATTTATGTGTCATGACTAATTATTTAAACACAGAGCCACAGTGTATATATGCCATGATAAAATTAGAAGAATGAAATGTTCTATAAAGTGAAGTGGAAATAACTAAATTCTATATAGAATGATGAAGTTGTTTCAATCTATTTTTGGTTGTATGTCCTAACTTCATGTAAAACCCGGGCTCTCTTTTCATAGTTATAAAAATTGCTACTATCGGCATGCTGGCCACAAACACCAAGGCTGGTGGGTTCAATCAGCCCAGGCCAGGTAAGCAACAATGACAACTGCAACAGAAAAACAGCCGGGTGTTGTGGCAGGTGCCTGTAGTCCCGGGTACTTGGGAAGCTGAGGCAAAGGAATTGCTTAACTCCAAGAGTTTGAGGTTGCTGTGAATTGTGATGCCAAGGCTCTCTACCAAGGGCAACATAGTGAGACGCTGTCTCAAAAAAAAAAAAAATAAATAAGTAAAATCAAAATTGCTACTATTTAATATTGTCAGCATTATTTTAAAACTTGCAACAAAGGCTGAATCATTTTATTTAACTTTATTTTGTCAGTACAAAAATTTAGCAGTAATTGAGTAAAGAGATGCTTGTGGGAGGGGCTTCATCATCAATTCAAGTTTTTCAATTGCCAGTTTAAGGAAAGTTAACTTTACCCTTGTCTTTGTTCGATTAGTCTTACTGAGATCTGCTATTGCGCAATTTCTGGAGTTGAAGGTTAGGACTCCACTACTCTCCTCCAACTCCTTCAGCTCCTCCCCTTCTCCTGTATAGGAGTTGGGCAGATGATCCAGAAACAAACAAGGCCACAGAACCTGTTGCTACAGCATTCAGGAGAGCAATGATGAGTCAGCAGTAAAATAATGGGGGCACTGGCCTTCTAGGCTTCTTCCTTCACTTGTTCATTAGATCTAAGCTTCAAAAAACATAATTCCATTAGAAAATTCCACTTGGCTAGCAAGAATTGCAACTGTCCATCTCAAGTTTCCAAGTTCCTACAAAAGCCATCTTCCATTCATTGTTCTTTCCTTTTTTTGTTTAATATATTGGAGTGAAAGACAGATTGTTGTTTTTGCATACTTGAATTCACATGTGAATGAATCCTAAGTCCCAAGAAATCAAGTCCAATCACTACTACCATACATTTCTTATATTTTTATATATTCTGAGCAAAAAATAGTATGTTAGTATAAACAATACTCCATAGTTCATGCCTGTCTTCAGACTGAGGGTTAATATTGGGGGATGTATTTAAATCACAACTTTTCTATTTAAAAACATAATATGGTAGGAAATCTAGAAAATGTTCCCATTGGCTTTAAAGTGTCTTTCTTACCCAGCAGAATGATGATGCAGAGCAGGATGGCGATCAAAGCACCGGTGCTGAGGCCGGCGGGGAGCAGCAGGGCCTCCGCGCTGCACGACTGCATGTTGCCCTGGCTGTCGCAAGCGCACACCCGGATGGTTAGCGTCCCCGTGCTGCTCTGAATTGGGTAATCATTGTCTGATATGACCACGGGCAAGAGATACGTACTGATTTCATGTCTATTAAATCCATTTTTTCTGGTTAAAATTCTGGCAGTATTATCTAAAATAAAATTTGAAATATTAAAAATGGTTTGGGATAGTACGTTTGTCTCAACCTAATAACTGTGGTTTGACATATACGATACAGGGTGTATGCAAAATATAAAATTGATATTTTTTTAAGTAAAATATGCCCAATGCAATTAATATGTAGACGACATAAATTAATTTGAGAAACTAATACTATGGATTGTTTACTAAGTTTTTACATCATTCCTCGATAGTGTTTTCAAAATAGTGATTGTTTTTATAAGTGAATCATTTACCAAGACTCGATAGACGATAATTTGCTGTTTTTCAGTTTTCAGAAAACCTTCTGGCATACAAAACATCATAAATGCTTTTTCCTTTACAGATGCCTGTGCGTGTGCTCACACATTAATATTCATGAGGACAAATGAGGTTGGGTAAATTTTAAGTATTCTTATATTTGTTTAAATCAAGAATAAAGTCAAAAACCCTCAAGAGTCATAATTTTTGCCATTGCAGCAATGCCTTAGTATTTAGTCCTGTAAGGTCACTTGTCCTTCTTATTCTTATTCTATGCCCCTGTAGCTTTGGTGAATCTGCTGCTGCTAAATCTCATCCAAGTTTACCTAAGAGTCTCACTGAGTCATTCATTTATTACCAACAGGGCCTATTTTATTGTTGTTGTTGTAGCCAGTGACTATTTCCAGTCTTTTTAACATTTTAGTCTCAGTGTTTTTCAGCATCCATAAAGAGATCTCGTTCATGTGTTTTATTTTAAATAGAAGAGAGTAAAATAAACATTGTGAAAGACACTACAATAATATATCATTTATCTGATTAAAACATAATTTTAAAACTCAGATCAATACACTGTTACAGCATCTATATTGTAATAGGTATTTTAGAGGACATTTCCTGTTAATGTCATCTTAAATCATCATGAATAAGTTTTAAAATTTACCTTCATTATCTTGTACGGTGAAGTTTGGATTGACGGCGGCTAAACTGAAGAAAAATTTCTGCCCACCTAAAGGGTCATCTTTGTCTACAGCACTTATAGTCTGTATAAGCTGTAGAAAAGAGAAAAAAATATACTATTATCAAACATCTATGGGTATAATTTTCTTAGAATATGTAATTTTTTAACATCTTCATTTTGTCTAAGTGTTTTTAAATATGTAATTGATTTTGCTCCTCATGCATGTATATTTTATTCGAGTTAATTTGTGTCTTTTCTTATTACTTGGATTATAATGATCTCTCTCTTTCCCCCTTTCTCTCTTTCATCTCTATTTTGGATATTACCCTTTCCTTCAAAATGGTAATGAAAATATTTTAAATTTTTAGGGACTTCTATTGATTTACATATAGTACTTGAATGGGTAAGTTATTTTATATCTATTTACACATTGATCTATTTCAGTTTGTCTAATATCAGAAAAACTTTTACTGTGACTATTGCTTTGCTCTTTCCTAAAAATAAAATAAAAAATATTCAAGACATGTAAAGACTTTTCAGGTAATATTATATGTTACTTTTAAAAAGAAAGTCTTACATTATTATCTACTTTAGCAGTAACAGTTCAATTCATTTGCACTTGCATCTATGTTGAATTTCAAAAATATAATAGTGATAAATTTGAGGCACTAGGCTGTTTAATTAAAACTTCAACCACTTATTGCAAGATGATACAAGAAATATAATTAGACCAGACAAAGATATATGTTTATTGTTTGGAAATAAGCAGCAAGAATAATTTAAAACTTAAAATCATTTTAAAATACCCAAACATGTTTAAAATACAGCAGAGTAACCACTTGGCTGAATTTAAGTCTAATTTAAGATTAAATACATATAAGAATTATGAAAATCTGAAAGAGAATATTAATATGTGAATGAATTAAACAAAAAAAGGTCAAAATAATGTTAAGTAATCCCAGTTAAGAAGTTTTACTCCAGTCACAAAAACATTTGTTGATGGTTTTCTTGTCTGTCAAGTACACTCTATAGGTTTTCTTTTTTAAATAATTATTTATTAAAAATATATTGAGGAGGAAAAGGGCATAAATGGAAGAACATCTAGAAAGATAGTACACTGGTGGAAATTCTTAAGCATTAAGTTTACTACATTAATGTTCACACATAGACACACAGAATGATTGAAATGTAGAAGAGTGAGGGATCTTTTAAAATAAAAAACTATAATACTTCTAAATAAATTGACATTTTAACCTGTATAATCTGTCTCAAAATTAATTTACAAACACAAACTCAATTTGTTTTTATGGCTCCAAATTATACATTTCTTAAAACAAATGGCTATATCTTTCCATGTAAGAAATTACAAAGTTTTTCATAAATATTAACAATTAAAATACATATTTTAATCGAAGATTGTAGCTCTACTGATTTAAAGACAGGTGATCAATTTACATGCTTTCATTAAATATTAAAAAGAAGTAAGTCGAACTCACGTTGATGATACAAAGTAGAATCACATGTTGCAGAATCTAGATCGATTTTTATGTCCTACGACTTCTCGATTGCAGATCGAGTACTTACTACCTTTACAAGATCATTTTTCTTCCTCTATCACCATAAATTGACTTCTAGTGTCCAACTTCTTCATATCTAGAATTTACCTCTCAGTCTAGTCTTCCTTTCCATTTTTAAGCATGCATTAAAAAAATCACAGTGTTTTTATTTTGGCAAATGTGCCATAAAGTCTTGTGAAATCAGAAGTTTGAAAAAAAAGTGGAAGACATTATTCTTAGTAAAGCATCACAAGAATGGAGAAACATGAATCCTATGTACTCAATTTTGATATGAGAACAATTAATGACAATTAAGGTTATGGGGGGGAAGCAGAAAGAGGGACGGAGGGAGGGGGTGGGGCCTTGGTGTGTGTTACACTTTATGGGGGCAAGACATGATTGCAAGAGAGACTTTATCTAACAATTGCAATCAGTGTAACCTGGCTTATTGTACCCTCAATGAATCCCCAACAATAAAAAAAAATAGATAAAAACTATTTTCTGTGGCTCTCTGTAAGCATCACTATTTTGCTCCTTTTTGGAGACAAACTCATTTTGATCCATTTCCAAAGAAAGGGAAAAAAAAAAAAGAAAAGATTCTTCAAGCTGCCAGGAGGAAGCGCCAGTTGACCTACAGGGGCAAATCCATCAGAGTGACTGCAGACTTCTCTAATGAAATTTTCCAAGCAAGAAGACAACGGTCATCTACCTTTAATCTACTTAAACAGAACAATTTCCAGCCCAGAATTCTATATCCTGCTAAGCTAGGCTTTAAAATGGATGGAGAAATCAAATCATTTACTGATATACAAACATTGAGGAAACTTGCCACAACAAGACAAGCTCTACAGGAAATACTTCAACCTGTTCTGCACACTGACTATCACAATGGATCAACAGCAAAGTAAGAACTCAGCAATTAAAGGACAGATCCTAACTTCCACACTGATGCAAAAGATAAAACTAAGCAATGGACTCTCACAAAATAAGATGAGTAGAACACTACCACACTTATCAACTATCTCATTAAATGTTAATGGCTTGAATTTCACATTGAAGAGGCACAGATTGGCTGATTGGATTAAAAAACACAAGCCATCCATTTGCAGTCTGCAGGAAACACACCTAGCTTCAAAAGACAAATTAAAACTCTGAGTTAAGGGTTGGAAGATAATTTTTTAGGCAAACAGAACTCAGAAGAAAAGAGGAGTTGCAATCTTATTTTCGGATACATGTGGATTCAAAGCAACTAAAGTCAAAAAAGACAAAGATGGTCACTTTATATTGGTCAAGGGAAAAATACAACAAGAAGACGTTTCAATTCTAAATATTTATGCACCCAATTTAAATGTTCCCAGATTCTTGAAACAGACTTTACTTGTTCAAGCAATATGACATCCTATAATACCATAATAACAGGGGACTTCAACACTCCTCTTACAGAGCTGGACAGATCCTCTAACCAGAAATTAAACAAAGATATGAGGGACTTAAATGAGACCCTAGAACAACTGTGCTTGATATATGCATATAGAACACTCCATCTCAAAGGTAAAGAATATAGATTCTTCTCATTGCCCCATATTGTCATATCCTAGGCCACAAAACAAACCTCAACAGAATCAAAAGAATTGACATTTTACCTTGTAGCTTCTCAGACCACAAGGCACTAAAGGTGGAACTCAACTTCAGCAAAAACATTCAACACCACACAAAGAAATGGAAATTAAAAAACCTTCTGTTGAATCACAGTTGGGTGCAAGAAGAAATAAAACAGGAAATTGCTAATTTCCTTGAGCATAACAGCAATGAAGACACAAGCTACCAAAACCTGTGGGATACTGCAAAAGCAGTTTTGATAGGAAAAATTATTGCCTAGGTGCCTACATTTGAAAAACAGAAAGAGAGCACATCAACAATCTCACAAGCCATCTTATGGAATTGGAAAAAGAGCAATCTAAGCCTAAACCCAGTAGAAGAAAAGAAATATCCAAAATTAAATCAGAGATCAATGAAATTGAAAACAAAAGAATCATTTAGAAAATTAATAAAACAAGAAGTTGGTTTTTTGAAAAAAATAAATAAATAAGATAAACCTTTGGCCAGAATAACTAGAAATAGGAAAGTAAAATCTCTAGTTATCTCAATCAGAAATGATAAAGGGGAAATAACAACTGATGCCACAGAGATACATGAGATCATCTCTGAATACTACTGGAAGCTCTATGCCCAGAAATTTGACAATGTGAAGGAAATGGATCAATATTTGGAATCACAGCCTCTCCCCAGACTTAGCCAGGAAGAAATAGAACTCCTGAACAGACCAATTTCAAGCATTGAGATTAAAGAAACAATAAAAAAGCTTCCAACAAAAAAATTCCCTGGTCTGGATGGCTTCCCATCAGAATTCTAGCAAACTTTCAAGGAAGAGCTTATTCCCGTACTGCAGAAATTATTCCAAAAAATTGAGGAGGAAGGAATTTTCCCCAACATGTTCTATGAAGCAAACATCACTCTGATACCAAAACCAGGAAAAGCCCCAACTAAAAAAGAGAATTTCAGATCAATTTCACTAATAAATATAGATGCACGAATTCTCAACAAAATCCTAGGCAACAGATTACAGCTTACCATCAAAAAGTCATACATCATGATCAAGTAGGTTTCATCCCAGGGATGCAAGGCTGGTTTAACATACACAAGTCCATAAACGTTATCCATCATGTTAACAGAAGCAAAAACCAAGACCATATGATCCTCTCAACAGACGCAGAAAAAGCATTTGGTAAAATCCATCATCCTTTTCTACTTAGAACACTGAAGAATATAGGCATACGTGGCACATTTCTGAAACTGATTGAAGCTATCTACGACAAGCCCACAGCTAATATTTTACTGAATGGAATAAAACTGAAAGCTTTTCCTCTTAGAACTAGAACCAGATAAGGTTGTCCTCTGTCACCATTACTTTTCAAATAGTGCTGGAAGTTCTAGCCAATACAATTAGGCAAGACAAGGAAATAAAGGGAATCCAAATGGGAGCAGAGGAGGTCAAACTCTCCCTCTTTGCTGAGGACATGATGTTGTACTTGAGAACCCCAAAGACTCAACCACAGACTCCTGGAAGTCATCAAAAAATACGGTAATGTCTCATGATATAAAATCAATGTCCACAAGTCAGTAGCCTTTGTACAAACCAATAACAGTCAAGATGAGAGGCTAATCAAGGACACAACTCCCCTCACATACTTTCAAAGAAAATGAAATACCTAGAAATATACCTAATAAAAGAGGTGAAGAACCTCTATAAAGAAAATTATGAAATCCTAAGAAAGGAAATAGCAGAGGATATTAACAAATGGAAGAACTTACCATGCTCATGGCTGGGAAGAATCAACATTGTTAAAATGTCTATACTTCCCAAAGCAATCTAAATATTCAATGCCATTCCTATTAAAATACCAACATCATACTTTCAAGATTTGGAAAAAATGATTATGTCTTTTGTATGGAACCAGAAAACAAACAAACAACAACAACAACAACAACAACAAAAAACGTATAGCCAAGGCAGATTTTAGTAATAAAAATAAAACTGGGGGCATCACCATACCAGATTTTAGTCTGTACTACAAAGCCATACTGGTCAAGACAGCATGGTACTGGCACAAAAATAGAGACATAGGCATTTGGAATTGAATAGAAAACCAAGAAATGAAACCAACAACTTACAACCACCTTATCTTTGATAAACCAAACAAGAACATACCATGGGGAGAAAGTCACCCTGTTCAATAAATGGTGCTGGGAGAACTGGATATCCACATGTAAAAGACTGAAACTAGACCCACACCTTTCTCCACTCACAAAAATTAATTCAAGATGGATAAAGGACTTAAATTTAAGGCATGAAACAATAAAAATCCTCAAAGAAAGCGTAGGAAAAACATTGGAAGGTATTGGCCCGGGGAAAGACTTCATGAAGAAGACTGCCATGGCAATTGCAACAACAACAAAAATAAACTAATGGGACTTAATTAAACTGAAAAGGTTCTGTACAGTTAAGGAGACAACCACCAAAGCAAACTGACAACCTACACAATGGGAAAGGATATTTGCATATTTTGATTCAGACAAAAGCTTGATAACTAGGATCTATAGAGAACTCAAATTAATTCACATGAAAAAAGCCAACAATCCCCTATACAGATGGGCAAGAGACATGAATAGAACCTTCTCTAAAGAAGACAGACAAATGGCTAACAAACATGAAAAAATTCTCATCACCCTTATTTATTAGAGAAATGCAAATAAAAACCACTCTGAGATACCATCTAACCCCAGTGAGAATGGCCCACATCACAAAATCTCAAAACTGCAGATGCTGGCGTGGATGTGGAGAGACGGGAATACTTTTACACTGCTGGTGGGACTGCAAACTAGTATAACCTTTTTGGAAGGAAGTGTAGAGAAACCTCAAAGAACTCAAGCTAAACCTATTTGATCCTACAATCCCATTACTGAGCATCTACCAAGGAAAAAATTCCTTTTATCATAAGGACACGTGCACTAGACTGTTTATTGCAGCTTAATTTACAATTGCCAAAATGTGGAAACAACCTAAATGCCCACCAACCCAGGAATGGATTAAGAAACTGGGGTATATGCACACCATGGAATACTATTCAGCCATTAAAGAAATGGAGACTTTACATCCTTTGCATTAACCTGGATGGAAATGGAACACATTATTCTTAGTAAAGCATCACAAGAATGGAGGAGCATGAATCCTATGTACTCAGTTTTGATATGAGGACAATTAAGGACTTGGTGGGGGGGGGAAGGGTAGAGGAGAGAGAGAAAGAAGGAGGGTGGGTTGGGGAAAGGAAGAGCAGAGAGAGAGAAGGAGGGAGGGGGTGGGACCTTGGTGTGTGCCACACATTTTGGGGGCAAGACAGGATCCTAAGAGGGACCTTACCTAACAAATGCAATCAGTGTCACCTGGTTTCTTGTACCCTCAATGAATCTCCAACAATAAAAAATAATAATAAAAAAATAAGTAAATATAAAGCCACTTCAATCGCAAAAAAAAGAGTATTACATGGATTAAAACACTTTATAAATAACTTAAGCAGGCTGAGCATGATGGCTCACGCCTGTAATGCCAGCACTTTGGGATGCTGCGGCAGGTGGAATGCCTGAGCACAGGAGTTTGAGACCAGTGTGAACAAAAACAAGTTCCTATCTCTAAAAAATAGCTGGACATTGTGATGGGTGCATGAAGCTCCAGCTTCTTGGGAGGCTCCAGCAAAAGAATCCTTTGAACCCGAGAGTGTGAGGTTGCTGTAAGCCATGACGTTACGTACTCTACAGAGGGCAACAAAGTGAGACTATGTCTTCAAAAAAATAATAAATAAATAATAAATAAATTTCTAAAGCACACTCGGGAGTTCAAACATGCTCCTACCTTCCTAGCAGGAGAGACCAAATTAAGAAATGAATTTTAGGAAAGGCTCAGTGAAGAACAACTTTCTCAGGCAACCACTTTGAGGCTGACTGCTGGAATGTCATAACCTAGATTTCCATAATTTAATATATTTTAACGGTTTCTGCTAAACCAGGCATTTTTTTCAGCCTCTGAGATAAAAGTGACATCTAACTAACTGGTCTTATTAAAAATAACTAGTAGGAGAGACTATTGCACATGCAGACAATTCAACAAAAATTATTTATCATGTTCTTCCTATCAAATTGGTCAAGAAAGCTAACACACAATTCATTAAAATCGTATTTTATTTGACTATTTTACTTCAGTGTGCCAACTATTTTTTAAATGTCCAAAAACGTGTGATAAGTTACTGAGCCAGCTATAGTTAAAAAGAAAATAAGCAAAAGGAAAATAAACAAGCACAATCCCTTATTTTGTATTTCGAATACATTTGTAAATCAGTATTCATAATGAATCAAATGCTCTGAAAAGGTATCTTTTGAAAATCAAATAGAATAACCATAGAAGAGAGCAGTGTATGCAGCAGTAGCAAGGTGGATAATTTATCTCTCAGAGAAAAGACTTCAGCTTATATCATGCTGAGCCTGCCAAGCAGAGGACTATTTGGAATGGTATTTTGGGGGTGTGCACTGTTTCATTAAGAAGTAAGTGGGAAGCAGCTAAGTCATTTAAATATTCCAAATAAACATTTCCATAACATTTTTAAGTAAAAAAATGAATCCAATTGCAGCAATTTTACCATTTTCAAACAATAGACAGGCTATTGAATTCCCGTTAGAATCTTCAAAAGGACGAATTTGAGTTATTCCACAATATAATTTGCATAAAAATGTAACAATGACATTGATGTCTATAAAGAGCATCAAATTATGTCAAAGCACAATACAACTGTCTGATGGTGCCTCTTTCTTTAATAAAACACATCTGATTCCCAATTATTATTTATAACATGCAGCTTCCTTCTGTGAAGATAGCACTCAAACCAATTAAGAGCATTTCTTTCAGCCATATACACTGGAGCTTTTCAATCAACAAAATGAGTCCACTGAGGGAAAGACTTAAAGAATTATAAACAAAGCTGATGTAAGGAAATGTTTTAAAGGGCTAAAACCAAGTCATTAAGCACTTTCTGTATAGCTGTAATGATGAAATGCAATGTACAAGGCAAGGGAAGGAATTCTGCGGCCCTGTTTCAAAATCACATTTGCATACATCAGAATATCGATTAACTGTTTTGTAGCTTCCATAGATATGTCTCTGGATTGTCCCCAACTTTCATTTTCCATCTCTCTAGCAGTCATCAATATTTATTTACTGGTACAGTAGTAATTTGAGGAGTTTGTTTATATTTTTGAAACGTTTAAACATTATTGTTCCTTATACGTCAATTTCTGTGGCAATCATAAAACCTTCTCTTCACATTAGAACTTTTGCAAAGGAAATATGAAACCTAGTATATACTGCTATTTAAAATCTTTTCATTTTTATTTATTTTTTATTTTTATTTTTTTGTAGAGACAGGGTCTCACCGTACCTCCCTCGGGTAGAGTGCCACGACATCACACAGCTCACAGCAACCTCCAACTCCTGGGGCTTAAGCGATTCTCTTGCCTCAGCCTCCCCAGTAGCTGGGACTACAGGCGCCCGCCACCACGCCCAGCTATTTTTTTGTTGCAGTTTGGCCGGGGCTGGGTTTGAACCCGCCACCCTCGGCATATGGGGCCGGCCCCCTACCCGCTGAGCCACAGGTGCCAGTCAGAGGTTTTTCTTTAGGTTTATTTTTTAACTACTTTTACTATTTTTCTCGTTACAGGTGTTTTAAGTTTTATTAGTGAGACTATATATCAGTGCTTCTGTCTCTCTGATGATTCATTTCTCTCAAGTTTGTGAAGAAATACTTAACATTTAGCTAAAAATCTTCCCTTGTATTCAATCCTGTAGGTACTCACCTGTCCTGGTCTGGCATTTTCACATACAAAAGTGTCGTAGAACACAGCAAATTGTGGGGCATTGTCATTAACATCTAAAATTCTCACAAAAACAGCCACACGAGTAGTCTCTTTGGGATTATCTAGAAAAGGAGAAGGACAATTTTGTTTAGGAAGACATATTTGTGCATCAGATTTCATTTACATAGGCATCTTGTGGCTATTAAGTGCCCACATACAAATAAGCACTGCATTCATTCTACTAACATAATGAGCAAATGCAATAAAGAAAATGACTGCAGAGCCTAATTAAGTAGCCATGAATTCAGTTATTACTGGACACAAGAGTACTATTATTATTTTGGAGAATCAAGTTAGAACCACAAGCCAATATAATTGGATTCATATTCTATTTGTGTCCTTCCCGTTCAAATACATAAAGGAATAAATATTTTTTAAATTCTTATTATTCATTATTATATCATTTAATCTTTACCTATTTTTTGGATGAAGAATTAGTTTTAAATAAATTGGTAACTGATGTTACTAATTCCTAAGTCGTACTTGTAATAATAAAACATACCTCCCGTCAACTACTTTTACGTTGAAATCTATTCCAATGGATAATTTCAAATCTTCTTTTGAAAATTTTAAACTACTGCTACGTATTTTACAAGTGGATAGAAAATTCCCAATGAAATATAAAGGTTCTTTTTTATTTCATATAGTCATTACGGGTACTATTTCAATAATCCATAATAATTTATTGTTTTGCATAATAATTATTGTTTCCAAATTAGCTCACTGATAAGGAAGGACACATTAGTTATATACTTTTTGTTACAAAAGCTAAAATTTGAGCATCAAATTTTCGCATAGAAAGATGCGTTTTCAAATTGTTTTGATTTGTAAATGATATTTAAAGACATAAATTCCTTTGTTTTGCTAAGCTTTGAATAACAACTTTGGGTATGATTTAATTGCACTGCCTTCATTATGGATTTTTCTAGGCACTGAGTGATGTCTGAAAGTGTGTTTACATTTTAAATTAGCGTTATCTTCATCAGTGTTTATGACACCAATTTCTCAGTCTTGAATAATGTTAAACTTTTGTGTGAACTTTAACAAAGTGAAGCTGAAGAGCAATATAAGAGGAGAAAGGGGATAATTAGCTTCTGTCATCTGCCAAAAAACAATTGCAGATGAGCTAAGGGACAGGGGCAATGGATTAAATAGTCTCTACCAGCTTGGGTTATGGGTAATATCATTTGCCCTTGTAAAGTTTCTATGGACTTTTAAATTCTATCTAAATAATTTCTATATAGAAAAGTAAAATATATTGTCAGATGCAGTATATTTTAGAGAGTACATCACTACCTGAAAGAATTAACACCTGGTCTTGTTCTCTTTACCTAACTGCACTGTTAATAAAATAATGAAATTAGCACTTTTAAAAAATAATATGTAAGAATTGATTATTCATCGGGGATATACTTACAAGGCTAAAATAGTTTAAAGGAAGACAGAATTCTAAAACCATTTGAAGTCTGTTAACCTGTCCTTCCTTTCTCCAAGAGGTCATTTAAAACACATTCTCTTTCTTTAAGACTCCTTTTAACTTACTTCAGTCTTCTTAACCCACATAGATTCATTCAGTTGTCATGTTTCATGTCCCATTGGGTCATATATTGTTACCCACACGCTAGAGCATCAAGTGGTTAAGAGTTCAGGCCTTGGAGTCAAGCTGAGCTTTTTTTTTTAAAGACAGTGTCTCACTTTGTCACCCTCCGTAGAGTGCTGTGGTGTCACAGCTCCCAGCAATCTCCAGCTCTTGGGCTTAGCCAATTCTCTTGCCTCAGCCTCCCGAGTAGCTGGGACTATAGGTGCTCACCACAACGTCCGACTATTTTTTTGTTTGGCCGGAGCCGAGTTCAAACCGGCCACCCTCTCTATATGGGGCTGGCGCCCTACTCACTGAGCCACAGGCACTGCCCAAGCTGAATCGGTTTGATTCTCAAGTCCACCATTCATCTATCGTGTTACTGTAGCCAATTTACTCTACCTCTCCAATGCTTCAGTTTACTCACTAGAAATAAAAGTAGGTCCTCCAATATAGATCATAGAATTATTTGAAAAATTATAAGCTAAAATATAAAAGTTCTTTGAAAATTTCAGTTTGAATATTAGTGCTCAATAGTCCTATCATCAGCATTGTCTTCATTATCACTTTTGTATCTTCTCCGTTTCCTTATGTCCCTTAAGAGCTTATGCTCTTTCCCACCACACAGCACAACCACAAAATAAAAATGTGTTAAGTAGCTTTTCTATAGTTCATGAGTCTGAAGAGGGGTATATTTTGGAAGTGAAGAAGACAAAAAAATGCTATCCCATTATTTTTCTACCTGCTGTACTCCAACTATTTGCTGATACCCAGAGGCGTGATGCTCACTTACAGATGGGCCTTCGATCCCCCTTGGCTTATTGTGATGGAGATGAGTAGGAAGGCCTGCACAGTGTATTCTAGACTGTGCCTGTGAACCTACTTATGCAGTGAGTGGACACACACAAAATATTTTCTTTCAGGAGCAAGCCTTGACATAAAAATAACTCCTGTTGGTAGCAACACACGTTCTAAGTACGCCTCAGAAGCCAAAAGAGAGAAAAGTCTTATTTCTAAGAAACTTGCATTGTCAGCCCCCTCCCTAACACAATATGGAGATTCTCCAGTCTCTTTCCGAATAACTCTAAGGCTCTTCAAATCAAAAGCTAAACCCACAGGGATGAAGGTGCTTTGTAAAGCACCAGGCCTGGAGTCAACTATTCAAAAAACGGTGCTTACCCTAATCTGGTTGCTGGCAGATGGCTGCAGTTTATGTATAAATAAAAGTATAAAGCATCCCGAGGAAGAATCACACAGAATAGCAGCCAGCATGTATTTACCACCTGAATCGCCATCAGAGTCCTTCAGGGAAACTACTGTAGCAAGAACGGATTAGTAATAAAGGATCTTAAAATGTATGTCCTAAGGTGAAGCATGCTTTTGCACCCATAGGCTTTTTCATAGAACCAAATACAGAAAATTCAAATCATTATATAGAAATCCCAGCCATTAGAAAGATGTAACTTTTTTTTTTTTTTAACCTGTTTAGGGTAAGAATTTGCACTAATAAGGACTAGGAATAGATAATGGAGTCCTTTAGTCATAAACTTTGCTCTACTGTCCTCAGAATATATTGCAATGATTATAGTTCCATTTTCAGGGATGGTTAGGAGAACTCTTTGGTTTCTATAACAAATGTGCTATAAATCCCAAGTGTATTATTGAATCATTGATTGTGACCTTAATTTTAGTTGTTTCTGTTCCACACAGGGCACTTGAAGTATTTCTTTCTTTCTTTCTATCTGTCTTTTTTTTTTTTGAAGAAGAGAAATTATTCCATGGTAATGCACTAAATAATTACTGGGAGCCATTTGATGTGCTATATTGCTATGGAATGCAGAACGAATGATTAGAGACAAGGCCTGGGCACATACTGGTGAACAGGACACTTATATGTCATTTTGCTGTGCTCAGGGCTTGGTGTATAAAACACCATAAAAGCAGTGTTTAAAGACAAGGAGTAACCGTTCTTTGTATCCTGTTTCCCTCTCATCCTCTTTGCATTTAATACCCAGAACAGCATAATGGGCCCCTGACTGCTTATAGTGTGGCAGGTAGGCATTTTCAGTAGTTTCTCCAGAGATTGATTTCATTTAAGGGCCCAAAATAGGTTTAGATCTTAAAAAGAAGTAATTGCCTTAGCTTTTTACAGAATCGTAATTACTTCAACTAGCTTTAGAAGTTAAATTTCTCAAAGCATCTGAAATGGAAAATGCATTCCAGGCTCACTGGGCTTGAATGAAGACCTCGAATCCAGCAGGGAGCATAATCATGGTTCTGAAATGACCAGATTGGATCATGTTGGCTGCATCTAACTATGGAGATATGGATACAGACATAGAAATAAAATCTTTCCTTAAAAGAAAAACTCAAAAAACTTTAGTTAGCCTTAAAAGGCACTGCCATTTATATCTCACTATGGGGAAAAATGGATTATTTGGGTTTAATCTGCATTCAGAGGCAGATTTCAGGAAAAAATAGCTAAATCTATTACTTTATCTCAGCCTTTGAATTCATTGTTGATGATTTGCCTAACTTGGTTCTGTCCTTTTGAGACACTTGGTGATTCAGCCTCAACGCTTTGCCTTCTAAAACCTTTAAAGATTACTTCAAATAACGTGACCTTGGTAAGTGTGGATTCAGCTTAGTATTTCAGATCTGGAATTTGTGGACTTAGTCTCTCACCATGATTCAGTCCCTAATTAATGCTACTTTTTAGAACAATTCAAGACTTGCTCTAGTCCATGTACAGGACTAGAGCACAAAACGTGAACAGGTGTGCAGGTGCATGAGCGGCCAGACTGACGCTGGGGCATATGAATTGAGCAGGTGTGCAGAGCTTCACTCTTAGAGGGTCTCAGCCCTGGGTCATGCTCTTCTATTGCCATCTGAAATATCTTATTTTTTATTAACATGAGGCTGACATTTTCATTTTCCAACAAACTCCACTGATTATGTAGCTAATACTATGTTTGGGCAAGAACTAGAAGATATAGATATGGTTTTGAATCTAGGTTCTGCCAATTTCTAGTTGGATTCAATGTTATAAATTTAGAATGGAATTAAGTATTGATTCTAAACGAATCATATAAAAACCCAGTTTTGCTATTCTCTATTTTGTTACTGAAATCCTCAGAACCTTACTACCTCTCTGGTAAATGCGAATAATAATAATATTATCAGGAGAAAATAAATTTAAAAACTTAGAATGATACCTGGCACATATAATTAATGTTAACTATGATTACTGATACACACTTTGGCCACTTCCTCTGTAAAAGAGAAGCAATAGTGTCTATCTGTAGGTTTGTTGTTAAGATGAGATGGTTTAATATGCACCAAGAATTCAGCATAAATTCTAATTCATAGTTTCCATGCAGCAATTTAATACTTTTAATTTTTCTCAAATGATAACACCTTTAGTTCATAATTCCAGTACATTTTTATTGGTTAATATTAAATGTATATTTGTAGATGCTGGTGGTAAAATACGTCACCCCAAATTGTGTCCCTTTGGTACAGGGATTATTTTGAGCTAAAGGCAATTTAGAAAAAAATTGCCTTTAGCTCAAAATAATCCTTTTTGAGAGCGAATGCATGAAGGGTTCTCTGATCCTTTTTCTTCCTGAAAAAAAGAGATAAAATCCTGATATGGAAGATATCCTTCCTATACCAAGGAAAAATAATAGAACAAAAGGAACATTCTTATCAGCAAAGATTGGAAATTGAAGGTGAGGAAACTCTATACAAACAGACCTCGTTAAAATAAATATTTTCTATATTGACCCTCCACATACATATATATTTTCCCACAATTGCCTCTCTTTGTTCATCCTGCATAAAAACACTTCCTTGGTCTTCCTTATTTGGGCTCCTGTGTTGTGTAAAATTTAAAGAAATGGGTGTGTATTTCTCCCTTTAACCTCTTTAATGCCAATTTAATTGTTACCCAGCCAAAAACCTGCAGTAGAAACAGGTAAAATTTTGTTTCTTCTACAAAACCTATAGACCCAGGAAGTAATGTAAAAACATTGAAGGTGTTGAAAAGTCTTTTAAAAGCTTTGATTAAAATTACCATTCATATGAAACATGTGAAACAGTGTTGATTCTTTAAAAAAAAAATTACCATTCATGTGTGCAGTGTGAACAAATTATTTTAACATAAGTTAAAACGTATGAAAATATGTTGAGATATATGAATAAAGTATATATATTATATATATACACACAAGTTAAGTATATGTTATATACATGAAATTCATCTTACTGATTTCAGCAGCTATAACAGTAAGATTGTGCCATTGAGATAGTTCACGGTCAAGAGGTTTTGACGTATACAGTGATCCATTTCCAGAATGTATGTTAAAGATCCTGTCAAGGTCAGTATGCCGATCCAAGGAAAATCTGAATGTACAGGGTAGAGAAAAATACATGGAAGTATTATTAACGTCATGAAGGAGAAATTGGTGGAATGTGCTGAACACACACACACGAACATGCATCGCTGATAATTGCAGGAAAGAAGACAGCAATGAACTAAAAGGTAGATTATTTAATTGATTTGTCAGCATCACACATACTCACTCCCCAAAGCATCAATTGGCACATTGCCATGCATTGAGAAGTTAGTCTTCAGAATGTTTATGTTATTAAAATAATTATTTATTCTTCGGCACATTCAACTGATGTCAATGCATTTGGCCACAGGTGATAACATTACCCACTGACTTTATTTGAGGATGGTATTGAAGAAAAACTGTAAGGCTGTATTGCACAAGATAATTCCCAAAAGCTGTTTTTTGTTGTTGCTGTTGTCATTAGTGAGAAAACTGTGGACATTAGTTTCATCAGTGTAGGTGAAGCCTACTAAACACCATGAAGTTATTATGGGCTTCATGGTAGCATCTGTTTCTTAATCACATGTATCATTATAAAATGTATAACTTTTAACTCAGGATTGTTTAAAAATAGAAAATTGGGGGATATGAGTTTTATATATCTGTATCAAATAAATTCTATATGTAGTTCTAAATAACAAACTATGATGTAAACTGATGGTAAGTGCAGCGTTGAAGGTCATTCTAAAGTTAACACTAAGTTTATCAATTTCACTGATGAGGTTGAGATAAATCTCATTATCGTTACCAAATTACATGTTTTACCATTCGCAAATAAAGCAAATATTGGTATCCCTACATGTAGTATAGTTCTCAAATTTCACCATGAGCTGACAAAATTATTTTATTATTGAAAGACACAACATAAAATTCACCTCCTCCTTGTAGTCTTTCGTGATTATCTAAAACGTTAATTGTTTCCCTCCATCATAAAGTATTTTGTACCACCCACTCTCTTATTTGCCACATTGTATTAGGAATTCATTTCATATCACATTTCAAACAGAAAATAGAACATGAAAATACCAAGCACTATATACTAGGTCCTCAATGAATACTATTTAATTCTCATACTGAATCTTCTTCCTTAACAGATTAACTGCTTGAGAAACATGTTGTTATCTGATATGGTGTTCTGCAAATATTTGTTAAATGAAAGTAAGAATGACTGAATTCTTTGGCATTTTAACAAATTATTGGTTCCCTTATTTCTGTGGAAATATGAGATAAAGTTGCAATATACAAATAAACCATGCATCCCCGACATTTGCAAATCCATTTCATGTGTGTTTTTCTTAATTATTTCTTGTTATTTAGAGAAACAATGACCAAATTTAGAAGATTATGTGACCTTACCTGAAAGATACACAGAGATCACAGCTCTTCTTTCCAATAAAATTTAAAAGTATAATTATGTTCTTCTATTCTCCATTGACAAATTACGTGTATGAACTTTCATTTTCCCCTTTAAAATTATTTCCATAGCACCATTTAAGCAAATCTCTTTGATTATTGCATTAATGCTCATCACAACAATATGGCTTAATTTGCATTTATGATGCATCCCAACAATACATTGGACTAGTAAAGTTATTTTATTTCTTTGAATATATGTGTGTATATACTATCAAAGAGTAACATCCAATAACATTCATTTCCACATTCCACATCAGGTTAATACAAAGTATACAACAACCTTAATAAACAATGAAGCCATTAATTATGCATACTTTCCTCCTGATACCTAGACCTGTATCCTCAATATTTTATTTTAACTTATTTTATTTTATATATTCAAAGATATATTTGTGACATATAATAGTCATCAGTCTATAGGAGGAAGCAAATCTAACTTTTGTATGAAGAAATATCTTGGTATGCAATTTAATAATGCTAGTTGATATTAATTTGTCACCAAAATTTTTTGGTTTTTCAATAATTCATTTTAAAAATCTAGAGCATAGAGCACACCCTGCTTAAGTCAGTTAGAATCTCTCCCGAGGAAATGCTTGACAATTAGTTAACAGGGAATATTAATTGCATATTTTGGTTCTATAAAAGCTTCAAGGAAAAAAAAGTCCAAGGAATGCAGCAATTTAGATGGAGATAAATGAATTGGGGAAGAGACATATATGGGAAAGTCATTCTGGCAGATAGAAACTCTACATGTGACCACACTCAGGTTTCCTCTGCCAAGATGTAGCCTGTGATGCTGGGTATGAATAGAAGAAAACATACTTTGTAAAATTACATCAATAAAAGAGTAATTTATATATACATATAAAAGACATGACTGAGGAAATGGCAGACACTACAGAATTTTTAACTTAAGTCTAGCTGGAGTCTTATGTACATGAAAGTGGAGGTTCCCTGCGTGTGTATCTGCATGTGAAGAGAGTAGAGTGTGGCAGAAACAGAAGAATAGCCACCTGAACTCACACCTGACTGGCTCATGTGGATCACCAGGAAAACAAAATCAGCCTTCTGAGATCTGAGAAAACAAATGAAATCCAAAACATGTGAGGGAGTAACAGATTAAAGAAAGCATTCGTTCTGATGTTCAATGTTGTGTGCAATATCTGCATTTATTAAAAGCGATAGAAAACGACAATGACAATTTTGCGTCTTTATGTGTCTTATGTCATATGTTTTCAGGCTGCCATAAAAAGGAAAAGCAAAAAAATATAGAAATGATTCTAATCTTTCTGAGATAGTTTTGAAATAGAAAAAAAAACAAAATAAAAATAAAACAAAAAGAAAAAAGCTTGCCACTTTGAGGGCTGGAGTATAAGAGGAGTTTCTACAATAATAACATAATCATGGTACAGCCTTTTAATCACTTTTTTTTCACTGTAAAACTTCTCTCCCACAACCTCGTATATAATTTAGTAACTTGAAAGCACAAAAACAGTGATTTCGTTGCACTGTAAACACACAGTTGACATAGTGCCCTTGATCTTTACCAGGGGTCAGAGCAGCAAACACTTTAAAACATCAGATCACATAAGCCAGGTTTCAGCCTGAAGGGCAAACAAAGAGACAGCAAACTGTGCAGCTTGCTCAGGCCATCCCCAGTAATTCACCCGAAACACTGGGCTCTCCCATTGCGTGCACATCTCATGGAGAGACCCTGGTATCGTTCAGTGTGTTAAATACTTTCAATATGATGTCACACCCCCTATTGAACTTCCATTCCATTTCATTTTAAACTCAGGCATAATTACCTAATGGGGCTGGAAATAGAATCGGGGTCCCTTGCCATAACAGTACCAATAATTGTGCCCACTTCAATATCTTCATGAACCTCAAAGAGATAGGAGGATCTGCTAAAAACAGGAGGTTCGTCGACATCTTCTATTGAGATTTTCACTATTGTGGTGTCCTTAAATGGTCCTAGGTAATAAAAACGTGGATCCACGTGGGTATTTTCTGCTTCAACCTTCAGAGTGTAAAGTCTTCGGCTCTCATAGTCTAGTGGCTGAATAAAGAAATAAGTCATCAAATTAGAGTGAGGCGAATTCAATGATATGCTTCCTCCAAGTTGCAGTATGGTTTTTTTTGTGCAGTTTTTGGCCAGAGCCAGGTTTGAACCCACCACCTCCAGTATATGGGACCAGCGCCCCTACTCCTTTGAGCCACTAGCGCTGCCCTACTGTATGATTTTTAAGTCCTGCTTAAGTTCTACAAAGTTGTTAATTAGTTATAAATTAAAAAGTAATGCAAATAATAATATAATTTTTATCTACCTTTTAGGATTCAGCTTTTACTTTTTATATGTTGAAAATGTACTACTTTGGAACATAGAAAGATGAGATTTTAAACCTTGGAAAAATTGAGATGGATATTCATGAGGTGGTAACTATCTACAAAAAATAAGCTGATGGATTGTGTATGTGCATGGACTGAGGTACTGGCGAGTACTTAATTTTTCTGAGCAAAATAATTCAATTATCTCTCAAAATTTATGTTGCGATAGTTCTAATGTAATGGGCTTGTAGGATTCTATAAACTTAGGAAATCGGAACACTAACAGAAAACTTTCAACAGTTATATGAAACATTCAAAATCAGAAAAACCTTATATGATGATAAAAGAGAAAACTTGTCATAGTAATATGGTAATTAGGTTATGTTATGAAACAAAAAGGTGAGGTACTTGATACAGTTTAACTTTCACAACTCAACTATAAAATCAAGTACCTCACCTCTCACCTCCTTTAAAACGTTTTGTTAAAAGACATTGTTGGCTCAGATTCCCTCAATCTTCTATTTTATCCTGTGAAACACCAAATTCTATTTGCATTACTATTGCTACCTGGTCATGAAAAACAAGACAGTTGTTTGCCATTTGCTGGTCACTGTCTATTTAATAGTGGCTGTGTGCCATGTGCTTTCCAAAAAAAATCTCAGGATAGTTTTATTATTGACCGACACCTCAGTGATTACTTTGTGTATGACATTCATTTTCATGTTCCTTACTTGTATCTCCTCATTATGGTACCGAACTGACTCTACAGCAAATAACTAGTTACCTTTAAATTATATCAATGAGCATATGTTACCAGAAATAACTAGTTACCTTTAAATAACAGTAACTACCTAGTTACCTTGGAATTATATCACTAGTATATGTTACCAGAAAATATTTAATTTATATAGCAGAAGGGAAAATGTGAACAATTGCATTATCTTCCAAACTATGACATCCCTTTTATTAGTAACTCTAATTATTGATTCCTACATCTTGATGGATAGCTCGGTACTTTTTATGTACTGTGATGACTTACTGCTGTCATTAGCTATTAACTATATTTTAAGGTAAGCAATGTTTTTATGATGGGCTTTTATTAACATAACTCAGCAATACAATCACACATATATTAACTTGTCTTTTACACTTTGTAAAATCTTGAGATTTCACGTTTTGCATGACAAAAATCATGCTAAAATGCTTACGTCCTTTTATTTATTTACCAATGAGATTTTTGAACACGATAGTGATACTTCTTAATAGATAATGCATGAGTGGATAGTATATAAAAATAGCTCTGCTCCTGAAACACACAGACGTTTAGAGGTAGTGACGTGGTGCACCTTTTTCACAGTTATGATGCCTTCCTGGGTGTCCCTCTCGGTTATGATGTCAAACATGTCAGTCCCATCACCATCAATAATGCGGTATTCTACTTCGGCGTTTTTCCCAGTGTCAGCATCAGTTGCTTTTACACTTCCAATGGCTGTGCCAACTGGAGAGGATTCAAGAACCCGGAGATGGATAGTATCTGTAAAGCATAAAGAAAAGAAGAGAGAGAGAGAGCGAGCGAGAGAGAGAGAGAGAGGTGGGGGTATAAACAGATTTCTTATATACATTACTTTATACACCATTTATAAAAGTAAAATGTGTTTAAGTTTCATCACTATATTAGATGTTGACTAAAGTGTTGAAATCACATAATATGGACACCATTACATTAAGTTCTAGAAACAAGAAAATGGGAACTTTGGAAGCTTTGCTCTGTATGTATTGAGAATAATGGGAACGAACTCCTAATACTATCACATGTACCTGTGTGTGTTTATACAATCACAAACCGCAGCGCATACTGTGAATGCTTCTATTTAACAGTTTTTACTATGCTACATTTAGTTATTTACTACTCTACTGATTTCATCTATAAAAGCAGAACATTACAAAATCCCATGAAATCAGGCATAATGAATAGTAATTCTCTTTCTCTTTGCAACAGCAGAAACAAAGGATAGTCTGTGGGAGAGATATAAAGATGCCCTTCACAGTGTCAGGGCAAAAACACTAAATTCTGACAAATTCCCCTTCATTACAGAGCGAAACAAGAATTTATCTGAGCCCATGGTGTACCTAGAAGTGCTAATGAGATTTATGTTTTAGCATCTGATTATAAACTACATATTTCTGACAGATTAATCGACCTGAAGAATGCTTCTGATTATAGCACCTTCTTGCTCATAAACCTTAAGTAATTCCCCTTAGTATACATAATAAAGTCCAGACCTCTTAAGCCAGTCATGATCTTGCCTGAGTATATTTTTTCTTGTATTTCCTATTTTACTTTTAGCCGCTTCCATGGAAGATTTGCACCAGACTGGACCTTGCAAAATTTTCTAGGCAATATTTAATTTGTTATATCGCTTTTTATATTTTCCTCATGCAACTTCCCTCCCATAAAAATCCTTTCTCATTACCCTCATCTAATGCTAATTCAGTTTACTAAATCCAATAGGATGGCACTGTTCAGGGATGAGCATTTTAGAAGTTAAGCCAAGCCAAGGCGAGAGGCTTCGGAAGAAATGAGCCTGTTGATCGGTACTCAGAAATCTACCCCCTAGACCTGTGAGAGAATAAACTGCTCTTGTGTAAGCCACCAAAGTCTGTGGGGCTTTGTTGTGGCAGCCCTAATGAGTGCAGGCAGGCACTTGAATTCACTCGGTTTTGCAATCATTTCCTAAGAGACATCATTAAAACTGAGTTTCCATCACATCCCAGTTTGTCTAATAGCCTATATGGTTCCTTGTCTTCATTCCATCCATCTCCGGTAACGCACTGGTGAAAGCAATTCTCAATTCGTTCCTTTGTCACTGTTTTACTGCTTCTCTTTACCGTTGCTGCTGCTTGTCTTTGGAATACATGTACCCTGGATGTTCCCATAGCTCCTTTTCTGGTTTCCTTCAGGTGTCTGCTCAACTGGGAAATGAAGCTTTCACTAATAGCCTAACTGAAAATAACCTTAATGAAAATAGCACTCCCAGTCGCTCTTCCAATCAATTGCCATTGCTAGGCCTTATATTATCTACTGACATACGTGTATGTGGCATGAGAAAGTAATAGGAAAAGGCAATGGAAACCCAATGTATTTTTGCACCAGTATATTCCCATTGGGTCCCTTTGGTCATAGTATCTACTATGTAAGAATTTTTATGTTGGATAAATTATTTGTATATTGCATATTGGATAAAAGCTTCTTAAGGCATTTACTAGTTCCTGTGCTTGGACAAATCCAATCAATTCTGAAAGACGCTTGGTCCACCCTGCAGGCCTGGTACCCCTTTGAAAACATCAATTTTATCAATAATTACTCAGTGCTTCTTTAATTGCTTTCATTGTAGTCAGAATAAAATAAAACATCCATAGGCTGGTCCTTCATAATTTAGTCCCTCTGTCCTGTCAGTCTATTAACTAACACTGAGCTCTTCTGGATCTTTCTTACATGCTTTTCTTATTGTAAGACATTTTCTCTCCTTATGAAAGATTTTCCATGCAAGTCTGCCTGGCATCTGCATACTCTTCTTTGTGACATAGTCCTGTTTCACTATGATTTTGCTTGAATTCATTTGTTTTATAAAGTCAAGTAAAATCTGGTTTCTGGTAAAATCTCAGCACCAGATAATAATAATATGCTTCATCACTTCAGATAAATAGCCACCCTCTCTCTGTGAGTTCACATTCCCTTCCTTCTCTGCGTGTTGGTCTCTATCTTATAATGTCTTCATTGCCCCTTTTTATAAGGACCCCATTCATTTTGGATTAGTCCCTTGACTCTGATATACTCATTTTAATTTCATTTTCTCTGTAAAGACCCTCTTTCCAAATGAGATCATATTCTGAGGTGCTAGGGGTTAGTTAGCACTTGAACATGTATAAATACACACACAGAAACACATAGATACATATACATATGTATTTATATGCATTATATAGGGACATATGCCGTATAGAATTATTGTTTGTAAAATGCAGAAAAAGAAGCAAATCCAAATGTTAACTTAAGAACCGATAAATATATAATCGTAAATAACGTAACACAAAAGTGACAAATGTAAGCTATAATTATTGGAAAAATATGGACTATACTTAGATAACATATTAACTGGAAAAGGGAAGCTTCAAAAGATTATATATAATGTGATACTGCTTTTGTAAACCTCTAACAGCAAGCACTCAATAATTTTTTAGGCATATATACATACTATATAGATGCACGTTCTTTCATATACCTATTGGTATTTATAGACATATGCACATTTTCACCCATCTCTTTATATATTATGTAAATATCCACACTCATATACACATCAGATAAGCAATCAGTTACTACTGAATAGAGTTACCGCTGGACTACCTAAAAGGAGAGGATGATGCCTGTGCATGGAAAACGTTTTTAAAGTCCTTGAAATGTAATTTTTGAAGTGGTGCTATTTATTTTCCTTTGTATTTATTAAATTCTACAGGAAGATTTAAAACAAACAAATAGACAATATACATCCCAAACAATTGTTGTGTTCCTAGTACTCAAGAAAAGCAAAAATAGGTCTGCTATTTAGAATCCATCAAAAGGGCTTCAAAATTCACTGATTTTAAATCTAAAAAAAAAAAAATTAAATAACAACACAAGGAAATATGAATGGCATCAAATAAAACAACTAAAAAACAATAAAAAACAAAACATTCTCTAACTGAGTCAGATCAGCACAATGGCTAGCATTGGAGTCATCAGATGTAGAATATTACGCATATATATGTGTCCAATAAACGATGTTATAGAAATCTGGCTAGAGTATAACCATAAAAGTAGCTGTGCATATTTGAAAAAAAGCCAAATATAATGTCCCTTCAGACATTCAAAAACTTAATCATTGAAGTTAAAACAAAATAATAGGTAGATTGAACAGAGATAAACATCTTCTGATGAGAGAATTAGAGAGCTAGAGGCTAAATGGAAGGAAAGTACATATTTAAAGACTAATATAGAGTTAGGAGTAGAGAATGTGTATCGAAATGTCCATGAAGCATGCATGCAACAGCAAACCTGAGCCTAGAAAATTTTTCAGCAATGACATCAAAATTTGATGATGAAATTATTTTGAATAATGAATGGTCACGCCACCACTATATTAACCAAGTGTAAAAACTCAGTGAAGATAGTTTCAGATCCAACAGAATCCCTTTTGACCTTTGTAAGGAACCTAGTAAAAATATTTATTCCAGGAAAATAAAAGATTAAATCAAGATGTAGGAATACATTCAATCCAGACAGCTAGGAATCCAAAGTGAGAAAATTAAAAAAGACAAAAGAAAGAAAGGCTAGCCAGCCCATGTTGGAACAAGAACACTGAGGGCTCTAGGACTGCATCTTCGGGTCTGCCAAATTGAAGCTGAAGCTTTAAAATTGCTCACTAAGAAATTTGCAGCAACTATGAACAAAACACATGAAAAGCACATGCCTATAAAATCTGTGAAAATAGGGCAGCACCTGTGGCTCAAAGGAGTAGAGCGCCAGCCCCATATGCCGGAGGTGGTGGGTTCAAACCCAGCCCGGCTAAAAACTACAAAAAAAAAAAAAAAAAAAAAAATCTGTGAAAATATAATTGCTAAAGAAGATCTATAATATTCAACAGTTTAACTTAATTTCATGGGAAATGAAATGTCTGCCTTTTTCTCTTTGACCTTTGCAAACTGGGGTATGTGTTAATAGCCATGCTGACATACAAGACCTATATTTTCAACAGTTAACAGCTTATTGTTTTGAAACTCACACTTTGAAAAGTCAGTTTTTGTTTTAGACAATAAAAAAAAGAAATGTTAGCTATACTTGGTGTCGCAGTGAGAGTGTCCTTGAGACAGAAAGCCAGAGAGAGAGGCTGACAATGTTGGGTAATCAAACAAAAACAAAACAAACAAACAAACAACAACAACAAAAAAACAAACACAAAACTTGCATAGCACAGCCTACTAATTAAATTTGCAAGGGTAACCAATAAAGAAAACTAGGGGGAAAAAGTGACACAATTACATTTAGCGGAATAAATGACATGTAACTGGGCTCCCTTTTCATTAATCATGAAGGGAAGTCAGTAGGTAACGCATAAAATATCTCAATAAATAGCAAGATGATTATTACTCACAGAGTTGCAACTTAACCCTACAGTAACTGTTTAAAGTTATCTTCAGTGAAGATTAGAAGACTGGAAAGGTTTTTTTTCATTTTCATGCATGTGGTGTGCACCCACACACTTAATATTTTAGTTAAAGTTAATTTTTAAAAATTAAATTAAACAAACATGATGGTATTAGAAATGATCAGGTTATGATAAAAAGTTTCCATGATCTTCTCTTAACAGAGGGAGAGGGAGACAGAGACAGAGGGACAGAACAAAAGAAAACATGTTTCTTTGTTTCATTAATCTTACCCTCACATAGATTTCACTGTGAGTACTGTCTCTGGGTTATTTGTTCTCTCAATTTTTTATTTTTAGCTTAGACTTTGAGATTGCTTGATTTGTATTCTTAGGCACATACTTCTGAAAATCAGTCTGCTTTGAACTTGCCATTGTTGTTCTGGCCAAGTATCCCAAATTATTTATTACTTCATTTTATTTTATGATGCTATAAGACAAAATTCATTACAAGATATGTTTCATTTTGGTTAGCATTACTGTTATTCAAGTTAATTTTTAGCACCTTCAAGACTTAAACAGGGAAGGGATCATGCTTCATTGGTTCACATTATAATGAGCTTAAATTTAGTAATTTTATTGATGATGCAATATGATCATACTGATGATCTATCCCCACTATTCTCTCCCCCACTAATTTGTCAGAAAAAACTATAGGTGAATTGTTGTGTGTGTGCATGCATATATTAATTTTTTTCTAAAGCATAAATACATGTGCGTATGTTTATTTTTCCCTAAAGTGAAAATCGATTATGTGGCAACTTCTACAACTAATCTATTCAACAAACTTATTTCCCATCAATTTCTACTCAGGACCCTAGGTACATCATTTGACAATGCTTTCTTTGGAATTATGTGTATGCTCAGAAATAATTTTCAGGACAAGATTTTATAGATTCTATTTCAACATTGAAAAGTGCATTGCTATATTTTAAATGTATTAAAGATTGACTCGTTCACACTTTTTAATTTATTTCCAAGACTAGTCTGTTGAATGCAAGTATCCTAGTTTGTAAACCAAACTACAATTACTTTAACTGGGATTCTGCATGCTCTCCCTTGAAGAATGTGTGCCCTGTAGGGGGCGCAGGAACCAGGGGACTAGGAAGGTGGCATAGGCTGGTATGCCTATACTGACAAGGCAAAAGAGTGCCTGTCACCCGGCTTACATTTCATTCCTCCGTAAAGACAACTATTTGCATGCTTCTTATTTTTTACCTTACAGTTGATGAAGCTTTAATTATGTGGTATGCTTTCCTATCAGTTCCAATTTATAATTGTTTTAAATTCATTCCCAGGTGTCAGATTGAATCATCTGCTTCTCCTTTAATGTTTAGGGCAGATAAATATTACTTCCTGGTGAGCATGTTCTTCGTTTGGTTATTCACATAAGCACAAAGGCATGAATCACACAGAAGTTGCACTGAGCAGGTAAAACTAGCAGGTAATATTGCACAGAAGACTTCCTAAGGGTTGAGCCATAGGCATACGGCATCTTAAACACACGCACTTTGAAACTGCTCTTAACAACATCATACAACACCTGTATTGTCATTATTAAAGATTTTATATGATTTGGGTGGTACTTCTGTTTTTTTCAGTATTCAAGTCTGATGCTCCTGGCCAGTTGTTCTACTAAAAATTTTATCAATAGGACCTTTGATAAATATTATATCAATAAACATATTAAAAATACTCCCGACCTAGAAATAATTGATGGCTCGATGTGAGGAAGAGACTTTGGAAGAAAGATAGAAGATAAATGAAGTTAACAGCTACGAAGGGTGACTTCCTTAGTAACAAGGTAAGTGATGCCGGAAGTCAGGTGGGAGGGAAACAAAGCCAAACTACTTACCTCCAGGTTCTGAGTTTAGCAACAAATAACTGCTGTTTTGTTTTGTTTATAAAAGACAATAGTGTTCAAAAAGATATAATTTGCCTTTATCTTTTGTTCTATTCCTTTGTTATTCACAGGTACAGAAGAACTTTCTCTTAGAGTTGAAATAAGACACCCACATGTCAGCGAATAATTTAACATTAGTTTAATTTTTTATTTGCTTTGTGTATAATCATATTGTAATATCTCTGTGCTGCATAACAATCTTGAACAACACTTGCTTTAAGAAAAAAACAGCACACTTATGCACGTTTATAAACCATTCCATTGTATAATGTTTAAAAGATGTTTCTTAATGAGCTTAACAGGAAGAAATTAAAAACAAGATAAAGCGGCTGGGGAGGGACCGGCAGGGTAGTTAAGGAAATTATGCAATGCTAAATGGGCCTTCAGGAGAAAGCAGAGGAGAGCTGAAAGTCACGCCAGAGACTGAAAAGCTACTGAAGCTTTGGAATTGAAGTCTCCTCGGAGAGGAAAGACAGAAACCCAAATTTGTGAGCACTGGAGACGTGATCACCAACTTAGCTTTGGGCGTTTAAGTTAAATTAGAGGAAAGTGGGATGCTGCCCAGAATCTTTGTTTCCTGCTTGTGCTGCTGAAGAACACAGCACGGGAAAGCTTTTAGAGGAGTTGCCATGGATCCCCAGAGTCCAGGGAATCCATCCAGGTATACTTCTTTGAAATCATCTCAACCTTAATTGGCATCAATAGTTACACACGATTGCGATGTGTATAAACATAAAAAGCATATTGGATTTGGGGAGGTTGACAGAAATCTTCACTTTGTCAATGCCTGACTTCATGCCTTCGAAGACTCAATCTCTTTCCAATGTCTCGCCTGAAACTGTAAAGGTACAAAAAGCTCTAACCAATAGCCTAATTTCTTTGTACAGGTAGTTTTACATCTGTATCTCCATTTCTATACCTCCTCAAGAGTATTGTCAGCTTTTATCTAGAGGATACTATGAAACGAAAACAGAAAGACTCTGAATCAAACCCATTATACAAAGTGCTTAGTAGTTTAGTCTAAGGCAGTTTTCTACTGGAATACCCGGAACTTTACAAGTGTGTTTTAATATAACTTCCACGTACACAATGTCTCTTAGAGAATTATAGACTTCATCACACATAGAAAATTACTTATTCCTCAGGTACTGTCAGTAAACATTTAGCCTTCCTGGGATCTTTTATGTCTGTTTTCACCAATATGTCAGGTGAAAACCTCAGATTGACATAGTGCATTTCACTACCTACTAACTAGTAGTTACACCATCTTCCTGCAAGCATCTCAATGTCAGATGTTCAGTTTGCATTGAAACCCCTGTCTCTCTCTTCAAAAAAATGCTTCTGCTAGAAAGATTGAAAATATCTTATTATGAATACTCTTTCCTTTCCCCCAAACATTTCATGGACCTTGTCACTAATCCTGTCTGAAATATGTATCAAATCTTCAGTCTCAATTCCCTCTTTCCTTAACGCTAGCTCAGATGCTCATCAATTCTTGCTCTTCCTATCCGGGTGGTGTACTTCACTGCTACCAAAACAATTAGTCAAAATGAGAGACTGTGCCTGATTCTCCACACACAGAAATGATCTCTTAGACAATCTATGTCACATGCTATCTTTGCCTCCAGCCCTCCTCATGGTGCTAACCCTGCCTCATCACTCCTCATCTTGTCTTTCCTAATCCCTGTTTTGAAAGGAATCACAAGCTGTAGGCTGCCTTTGTTTACTCTTTTCTCCTTAAGAAAACATTACTCTTCCCCTGAATGCCCCCTTGTTTTTCCTATGAAAACTCTTATTTAAGAAGTGGTTTTAAGGGTGGCACCCATAGCTCAATAGGTAAGGCGCCGGCCATGTACACTGAGACTGGTGTGTTTGAACCCAGCGTGGGCCACAAAAAAAAAAAAAAAAAAAAAAATGGCAACAACAACAACAACAAAATAGTCGGGTGCTGTGGTGGGTGCCTGTAGTCCCAGCTACTTGGGAGGCTGAGGTAAGACAATCGCTTGAACCAAAGAGTTGGAGGTTGCTGCGAGCTGTGATGCTAAGGCACTCTACCCAGGGTGACAGCTTGAGACTCTGTCTCAAAAAAAAAAAACAAAAAAAGTGCTCGCTTCGGCAGCACATATACTAAAATTGGAATGATACAGAGAAGATTAGCATAGCCCCTGCGCAAGGATGACATGCAAATTCGTGAAGTGTTCCATATTTTTAAAAATAAAAAAAAAAAACAACCAGGTTTTAAGTAATTTTATGTTTGCTGATCCCCTTACACCTAAAAGAGTTTGTCATTTTTATGATATAGACAATTAAAGCATCAATTTATTGCATTACTCTCCAGTTATATGTGTGCACACACGTTTATGGGTATATATGTATCTATGATTATGTTTATACAGATATACAAAAAAACCTGTATGTGTACAGTCATTGTCACTTAATGACAGGGACATATTCTGAAAACTGTGTTCCTTGGTGATTTCATTCTTGTGGTATCATTGCAGAGTGCAGTTGTTGGATTGGCATAGCCTACTGCACACCTAAGCGATACTGGACAGCCAGCTGTCCCTAAGCTACAAACCTGTACAGCATGTTGCGCTACTGAATATTGTAGGTGACTGTAACACAAGGGTAATGATTTGTGTACCTATCACGTATCTACACATAGAAAAGCTACAGTAAAAATGTGGTATTTTAACATGCAACACCACTTCCTCTCATATATGTGGTGTGTCATTGACTGAAACATTCTTTTGGGGTATATGATGGTTTACATAAAAAATCTAGAAGGAAAAAATGAGAGAGATAATGAGTATAATGAAAACTACAATGTAAAAAACTAAAAGCTTGTGTGTGTGTTTGTGTGTGTGAGAGAGAGAGAGAGAAAGAGAGAGAGATTACATTTATATACCGTACCAAAATTCAAATTATTTGTGGATATATCCTGTATCTCATTTCTTATTTTAATAATATTACAATTTATTATTATTTCCTACCACAGGTCTTGGCATATAGTAGGATTTCAGTGAATGTTAGTCAATCAATGAATGCTTTAATATTACAACATTATTTCTTTGTTTTTTTCTTTTTTTCAAACTCTAAGCCTTGGGACCTTGAATAAAAATCCCACAAATATTTGAGGGTATTTTAGTGGTCACAGTAGAAATCATACTATATCGAACTAATCTAAAATTCACAACAGTGCTTTTGAGTGTAAGTATGTTCATTTTTTCCCAGATAATAAAAAAGGGAAAAAGAGACATTTTTAATTTTATTCCCTTCTTTCTTCATGCTGAACCATCTTCCTTGGGGGTACACCTGACAGTTGCTCTAGTTGAAAAGTGCTTGATAATTTTAAAATATGCAAATCAGCCTGAGGCCTACATTACCTTGGGATCCTCAGTAGAGGAGAGGTTGACTCTATTTACAAAGCGAAAATCAGCACTTATTAAATCAAATCTCTCTCGTGCCAGGCAGGGATTATGGTAGTCTCACAGCTCACGGAGTGTACGTGTCTTAAATCCCTATGTATACCATATTGGCATTTCCTTGAAAGACCTTGTTTTATGCAAACTTGTTTATCTGCCCAAGTAGTATACTGATGCCAGAAAAGGGGTCAGTGGTGTTTGGTCCATAGGTATCACAAACACACCAAGCAATAAAAATATGATTTTCTTGTCTTTGTATAAAAAGGTATAGACATTTTAAAAATCCATCCTGAATTTGGTCCTATAATCTATATATAATAGTGAATCACAGAATTAAGTAAAAGTGGATACACCAAGTAAGATAAAGAGAATTTTTGATGCACCAGTTCTTTCTTGATGTGCTTAGAAACACAGAATTTAGGGACAAAAGTACCTGGATTCCCAACCTGCCTGCTAATTCATTTCTAGCTGTAGAGTCAAGTACAAGAGAGTTAAGTTTACATGATTCAGTTTTTTAGCTAATAAAAAGGGATAATTATATTATCTACCACATACATATAACAAGATTAAATGAGTTAATAAATTCATGTTATATTTTATAGTATTTAGTACATGCTAGTACAATGCCTAGTATTTTTATACTGGCACTCTGGTTTATTTATGTTGGGAAAATCAAACAATCTGTATTTAGGTAATATGATGGGCTAATGTCAGTAGATAGTCAAGGACACTCAGATAGAGCAAACATGTTTGCACAGATATGAAATCTATTTCAGTCTCCAAGTGATTTTGGAATTGTCCATTATTTCATCTGAATTGGCTTGGGTATAGTTGTTTATTGTTTTTACAGATAATTTGGTGGGAAATATAAAGAGTTGATATTGAAATACTAAAGAAATGTAAACCTTCTTAAGTTTATTTGTATATTTAAAGAACTTCTATCACCTATCATTTATCTTAATAAATACTTTCCCATAAGTGAAGAATTTTATATTAATTTCCAGAGCTAACACTAACCAAAAGGTGAGGGACAACCGACTTTTGTTACTATTCTCAATAATCCATGGGGAAAATAGGGTAGGCAGCCATAAATCGACTCTGTGGAGCACACTCGGGACAAATCTGGATGCTTATGTAATAAATACCATATCGAGTTCTTATTAATTTCATATTGATTATCTATGCACATAATATCCTGCATACAAATATCCTGCTCAATCATACAATAATATTTTGTCTGAAGTTTATAAGGGTTTTGCTTTAGATTTTTCTGGCCTCATAAAGGCTCAGCTAAGTTGACATTACACAAATTTACCTGTTATTGATTTCTGACTTCTACTTGTCAGCCGAAGCTGTGAGCAAAAGTGTCTGTGAGTCAGTGTACGTACAAGAGCATGTTTCTATGACAGCTGGGTGTCTATGGAACCCAGAGACACTGTCAAGTACAATGTGAAAACAATCTTCTCTCTTTGACCTTTGACTCTCTAGCAGAATACACAGGAAAGAACCTGCATGTGAATGAAGAGCCGTGCCTCTTTTTGAACTATGCTTCTAGGTGTTTGCAGTGCTGTTGTGGGTTGGAATTTTCTGCCTGAGACTCAGTTGCTCAGCATCCTTCCTTCTTGAGCCCTACTTCTCTATCAGTGGTTCTCAACCTTCCTAATGCTGTGACCCTTTAATACAGTTCCCCATGTTGTGGTGACCCCCAACCATAAAATTATTTTCGTTGCTACTTCATAACTGTAATTTCGCTACTGTTATGAATTGTAATGTAAATTTATGATATGCAGGATGGTCTTAGGTGACCCCTGTGAAAGGGTTGTTCGACCCCCAAAGGGGTTGCGACCCACAGGTTGAGAACCGCTGCACTATGTGGTCTCATCTATTTCCTTCAAATACTACAGCCAAGTCCTAGGCACCAAAAAATTGGCTGGGCATCTGACCACTGCTAACTCCTTTTAAAAACTCCTTCTGTAGGCTTTGATCTTCTTTTTTGGTGCCTGTGAATAGATTTGAAAGTCAATTCTACAGACATTTTCTGTTGCATTTAGGCAAAAATGCTTGGACTAGCCTCTTAGGAAATTAAATATCTCTTAGTCCTTGATTGTGGACTGGGTGAAAACCAATGTCATAATGTCTCCCAGATGTGATTTTTTTTAAAGACCATGTTGTCTTCGGTTGCTTTTACCAACCCCCACAATGATCAGGTTCCAGTTATTTATCTTTTCACAGAGTTTTTCATGGTCATTATTTTTATGATTTTACATGATTTTATAATTTTCCATGTGTTGATGGTTTTAGGGAGAAAAGGAAAAGAAATGGGGTAAATTGGACTAAATTTGAGAATACCAGGATGGTACTAAAGTAGGAATACCAGGACCTAGTTTAAGGTTGGAAGTATAATGTTTCCTCAACATAAGTACAACGAAACATAGCAAAATCTAAGGTTGATTGGATGTTTGGCTGGAAGGCAGGAAAATTTGCTCTGGAGTCCTTAATGGAAATGTTCATGAAAATGTGAGTTAGTACAAAAGAGGTGAGTGCATTCTTTTGTTGTGGTCCTTGCTGTGAGATCTCTCCAGGTTAAAGGGGCTTTTATTTCAATGATCTTTGGTTAACTATAAAAAAAATAGCATCATGACATCAGAGCAAAGAAAATCTAAGATTAGTAATATGAGACACAATCTCCAAGAAGGAACATAGAGAAGGACAGCCATACTTACTGAGAAGCTGTTAGGTTTTACAGTGACTACTGCAGACGTTGTAGCTATGTGACTGATTTATTTATTGTAATGCTCTGTATATAAGAGATGCATATATGCAGGAACCAAGATCCAGAGATGCTAAATTGCCTAATAGTGCATGCATCCTCAGTTTCTGAAGTAGTTTCTGTCTCCTCCTATTCATCCTTCCTCAAACAGCAGCCCTGTCATTCTCCGGCCCGTTATCCTACTTTATGTTTCTTCGCAGCACATATCACACCTCCAGACTCACATCATCTATTCACTTATCATTTTATTCACCTCATTTTCAACCAGATGCTCTGGTCTTTTGTTAGTCACTGTCACCCTAATTCCTGGTGAGAGCCTGGGATATGGTAGAATCTCAGAAACCAAGACCTTTCTTTAACTACTTCAAAATATTTCTTTTCTAGTTTATGTCCCTGTCCATCTCCACTTCTTAAAGTATAGGAATTATTTCTTGGAGGGTATCCCTATTTTTCTTTGATTCCTCAATGTATTACCCACCATTTTCTTTTTAGTTTCTGTATTTCCACAAAAATCAATTGGAAAAGTCGTCCATAATCACCCTCATTATGTAAGTTCTAACAGTTCCTATTCAGGTCTCATCTTAACACACTTCTCAGAAATAATTGTCATTTTTTTGGTCCCTTTTATTCCTGTTTTCCCTAGTACTTTCAAGGTACAAAAATATATAAAAATAAAAAAATCAACAAACATTAAAAGCAACTAGTATGTCAACAGGTAGAATAACTCTATCACTCTGAAGTAAGTCTTTTTTCATTTCTCCTTCACGGAGCATGTTCTTTCGTAAATTGGCAACTTTGCTAATGCCCAACTACATGAGCTCTCCTTTTTCTGTACTTATGGCTCATTGTTATTTAAAAAAATGAATTCAGTAAAGACATAAATTATCTAAAATATCGCTACTGTAGAGTTATTTCACCAGTTACCCCCAGATTTGCATGAGTGTCCTTCTTCCCCCCTTTTACAATTTGTGAATATTTTCTTCATGGCACTTGTTATTTTGTATTGAAATATTTTCTCCCCTGCTCTGATAAGCCACTTGTAATAATTAATCAAGACATATTAATTTCTGTGCTCTTAATTGCAAACAAATTGTCTGTCACTGCAAGGTAAACTCTAGTTTTTTTTTTTCTTTGCTTATTATTTTAGAATTTAAGTTAAATCACTTGAAATAAAATAGAATTCCAAAAAAAATAGCAGCAGAAATATAGTTTTGATAGATAAAAATACAATTTCATATCTAGAGCACAAAAGCAGGAAGTAGTTTTGGATAATAGTTTTAAGATGCACCCTTAACTTTCTAATCTACTGACTCATACTAATGTTTGAATCATCCTAGCTTTTACAAGTTATATTAATTTTCATATATTTATATGTATTTAAGACTGTGAGATCATAATGGTAACTTAGATTAAAAACACAATTGAGATTTTGTTAATGCCAATAAAAACTATAATTATCAATGTTCTTCTGAATGTGGAACTCTCTAAAATCATATCCCATGAATGTCCATATTGTTTAGTGTGTTCCAACCCCATGGGCCTTCCATTCTTGAGAGTTCTCATTCAAATTTAAGCTTCAGGGCTTCTCCCATGTTGTTCCATCTGGTTGGAGGATTTCTGCCTCTTTGGATGCCTGAGCCTATTCCATTTTGAGTGTTCCAATGAAATATCACCTTTTGGTGGAGACCTTCCATGAGTCTTCCTCTTCCCTCATGTTACTCTTGCATTTAAGATTGGAGAAATATGTTGTGGATATATGTAGGTCATTACAAACGTTTTGAGACAAACTGTGTTATGGCCCATTATTTCACTTCCAAGAAACACTGTCAATAGCGTCCTTTCTGATTCACCCATGTAAGTTTCAACTTTCTCAGCTTATTGGTGTTGCTGGAAGGACTTCATTTGTTTCTGTCCACATGGATTTTATATTTCTTGATTTCTATGTGTCTCAAACTTTCATAATGACAGACACAATGTTTTTACATATGAAGCGTTTGCCTCCCTTGTTTTCATGAAAGGTAATAAGGACACAAACCAGGGATTTTTGTTGACAAACATCATACACATGCACTTAGTTTCTAAAAGAGCGTTTGGTACAAGAGTGATCTGAAAATATTTTTTACGGATTTGAACTGAATTTATGATTTTACTTAAATCATGTAATAGCTGTTTCTCCTATAATACATCAAAATTTCTCTGCCTAGAATCATGGTACTACTGGCATATTGGGCAGGTAATGCTTTGTTATTTGATTTGTAAAGATGCTTCTGTTCTCCCACTTATTAGATACCAGTAGCACATATGACTCAAGCAAAAATTTCTCAGGACAGTCCCAAATGTCCTCTGAGGGCCAAAATCATTTCTAATTGATAATAATTATAATAAATCTACACAAGAAGATAAATGAAGGAATGAAGCATGATATCTGAGTTTCCAGTCATTCCCTGTCCCCGCTCAATACTTGATATTTGATGTAGCCTTTTAGGAAATATTAAAATTGCATCAGCCAATCTGAATGAAAGTTTAAGTTATGACTCTACTCTTATAATATTGAAGAATAAGAACAGAGCAGTACTAGTACAAATGAACATTTTGAACACATGAACAGACTAAGAGCTAGCCACTCAATCAATGTTTCATAGAGTTTAAATTATGTAGTCTTTTATCACTAAGTTCACACTGGTATTCAGAGTTACTGATGACTCTGAAAAATGGAGCAGTTTGGCCAAAGTGAAAACTACTGAGTGAAGATCATTGGGACTCATTCAGGACAATTCCAGGGTGAGCTTCTGAGCTGTCCAATATGGTAGCCACTAGCCAAGCACTAATCCTTATGTGGCTATAGATGGGAAGTATAGTTAGTTTGTACTGAGACTTGATATAAATAGAAAATACTAGGTATAAGTATAGAGCTAACAGTGAAAAAGAGAATGTAAAATATCTGAGTAAGTTTTATATTGATAATATATTTAAAGAGTTATATTAAAACTTGATAGGTCAAGGAAAAATATATAATTGAAATAAATGTCTCCTGCTTTTTTTAACATTTTAAATATTGCTGATAGAAAATTTAACATACACATGAGGCACATGGTTTTGGTTTGTATTATATTTCTATTATACAGTCATTTGCCTTCATTATTAATTCCACTCTGAGCCTCCTTTTTTTTCTCGTACATAGGATATAATAATAATAATGATTCTGGTGATAATGGATCTATAAAGGTTACTTGTGAGGTTTCAAAGATATGTTACATAGGAAAGGTTTTCATAAATTGGAGAACGATCTCTCTAAAAATTGACTTTTAATTAAATGAGATTGGATTGTAAATACCAATTTTCTGGATGTTAGATGACTTAGTAAGGTAACATTGTAATTGGATGATTGAATAGTCAGTCAGATAAGGTTGCAGATATTCATAGTAAAAAAAGGTAATTTATAAAATAAAAATTCATAAATGATGTTTCCATGTATAATTTAAAAAAGAATAAGAAGAAATACAGCATGCTCTAAAATTCCCCTTCATGTAGTACAACTCTCTACATTTGGAGTTAGAGACGGCCATCTCTGCCATTAGTAGCAAGTTGGTTTTAACCTTTTATTTCTCATTTGTAGAATGGAGATTAAAATACCCATCTGAATAAGTTGTTATGATTAAATACAATAGGTCAATAAATAACATGGCACAATGTCCAGTAAAAATGCCACTCAGAAAATGGAAGTTATGCTGCTGCTGCTTTTTACTAGCGTCGTTATTATTATTACCACTATTATTATGACAGGATTTATGTATTGGGTCTAACAGACTCCAATCCTTAATTTCCAGTTAATAAAAGAAGAATATGTTAACTGAAGAAATAAAGAAGTCAAAAAAAAATGAAATAAAGAAGTCAAAATAAATGAAAAAATATTAAGACTGATGGTTACGGGACATTATTTCCTTTAAAATGTTCATTATTTTCATTTCATTAGAATATCTTAATTGGCTTATTGGACTTGCCTTTTGTAAATGGACTGACTGTATCTTAGATACATATGCATATTGCGTGTTCAATTCATCGTACATGTACAAGTACAATTCATTCTCGAGGATTTGTATGTTCAGTCTCCTGGTAAAAGGCTCATTAAAAGATGTGGTCAGAAATACACATAAAATACACAATTCAGCTCTAAATTGTGCGTGTCTTTACATATGTTCCAAAAAACTACAAAGGATTATTTTTGGTTTTCTTTGCTCTGCCAATGACAAAGGTAACCTGGAGCTGAAACCTGATTATTTACAAACAGTATAAGTGTTCTGGGGCCTAAAACCAGCCCCACAGACCGATGGCCATGTGCCTTAAACATCTAACAGAATAACTATCACAAACACACAGGCTTATGATCACTGCTAAAGAAAATTCTATCTGAATTTGGAGTATTTCCACATACAAGATTTCAAACTATTTAATTCAAACCATGCACTGTTAGTAATCAAAGATAAATAAAAATAGCACAGAAAAGAGGTAAAGTGCTTTTAAAGAGTCAAAACAATGATTTCGTAGACCATAGTTACTTCTGAGGAATGGCCTTGAATGTAAAGATGACAATATCTCAAAGAAACTACTGCTTTTTAAATGTTAACTTTATTATAAAAGCATTTAAGCAAAATAATAAATAAAATTGAGGGATCATTTTGAGGTTAATATTCACAAATTGCTAAGAAGTTAAGTACATAGACATACCAGACTACTGGAATATGTTTTTGTACCAATCCTAGTCATGCTAAATTTTATCTTAAAATGCAGGATCTTTTGGAATACCAAGACACAGGCAGTGTTTATTGAGAACTGGTATCTTCCTCTCTACCAGCAGACATGTAGTCTTCTGAATTTGTGCAAGAAAAATAAATGCATGGATTATATGGTCATAGATAACGGTTTCCAACTTATTCATAATCTATCTTAAGACTTTGACAGGTTAATTAAAAATAGGTCTATACATAGATCAAAATGTTTGAGCATAGACGTCATTCCTCAGACAGTGAAATTAAATGTTAGTCTAATTAGTTTCCAAAGTTCTCCCTGTGCAGCCCTTTTTGGGAAGATTCTTTATACTGTGTCAAATAAGACTTTTACCGAACATTTTTACCCTCCAGTTAGGGTCATCTTTATTCAATTCCAAATAGAAACAAACACTGTAAAATTATGACTGAGTTTATTTTCTAATAAAACATTATGTCTTTTTGTTATCTGAAAGAAATAGCTGTCTTTTTTTTTTTTTCAGATTAATATGAGGTTACAAACAATTAGGTTACACTGTTTGCATTTGTTGGGTAATGTCCCTAATGTAGTTGTGTCCCTCAAGAAATAGTTTTTAAAAAGAAAAATACATAATTTTTAAATTATAATTATAGATGTAGAATTTCCAGGCAGAGAAGTTAGGGGATGATTATTTCTTCCTATCTCTGAATGAATGATCCCTGGAATATTTATATATAATGTGAATAAAAATTAAATATAAAAATACACCTTTTATTCATTTTTATGACACATTTTAAATGTGTTTTCAATTAAATAATCGGCAATTGCTTTTTCTTTGGAACAAAAAATTGTTCCAAATTTTTGTCCTAAAGAATGACCATTGAGGGCACTTACTCTGTGGGAAGCGAGGGGGATTGTCATTGACATCCGTCAGAGTGATATTAACTGTGGTGGTGCCCGACAGGCCTCCCATCTGGCCACCCATGTCTTTCGCCTGAATGACCACTTGGTATTGTTCCCTGTTTTCTCTGTTCATGTTTGGTAAAGCAGTCCTGATGATACCTTGAGAAAAGACAAAGAGTTCTGTTATTTTCATTGAGTTGTCAATGATTACTTGATTTAGCCCACAAATAGTATTTTTAAACTAGATTTTTTTGACGATGAAAATGATTTTGTTACTAATTTTTAATGTCCAGAAATTATAAAACATATGTAAAAATTGTTTACAATTAATTTGTGTTGTTTTTCTAAGCCCTAGCAGTACCTACCAAATGTTCTGTAGTGTTATGTAAGCCCCTAGGTAAAAATATCAAAAGCTATGTTTCCATTAGCTCATGCAATCTTTTAACTTTGAGTTCTTAAATCTTTAAATGTTGCATCATCACTCATCTGTGAATAATCACGTTAAGGTTTCATTGTTGTTCTTCCATCTTCTTTCTACTAATAAAGGTCACAAAGATGATTACATTAACAAACACCAATTCCTAATTCCTGACCTGTTTCAGGCTCCACAGAGAAATAGGGCTGCCCTTGAAGTATGCTGTAAATGACTCTGGCGCTGTTCCCATAGGAAGGGTCATCGGCATCTGTAGCTGTGACTTGCACCACGGAAGTACCTGAAGTATCCAAATTCAGCTTAGTTCTGCACAGTACCAGAAGGAGGAGCAAAGCACTGGTTTTCATTGAAGACTTGAATGATTTTTGGCTTTAATAATGACCTCTTAAAGAAACTTTTATGGATGAAAAAATACATATTTGCACACACAGCGTTAAGACAGGTAAACTCCGAGTTCAATCACATGATATATATTTGGCCAGCAAGCATAATTTTATAGTTACAATTAATATACCACATGCAGTCACGTTGCAAACTCAGGTTTGATATTTAAATTCATTTTCACATAATAGATTTGTTTCGTGTAAAGGGCGCATCTAATCACAAAGGAGTAAGTATGTTCTTAGTTCTCACTCTCCACTAATTAACTCTAAAAATAATTAGCATCTGCCCTAGAATATACTTTTATGAATAGATTAAATTCTAATTTTAGAAACAATCACAGATGATCCCAAGTTCCATGAACTACTAAAGTCTATTTAATAAAGATCAAGATATTTAAAGGGGCTTTATAATAAGATGAGTGCCTAAAGTCCTTAGGATTTAACAAAGTAAATATTAAATAACAATCCCAGAACAATGCTTTTGAGAAATGCAGGGTTTGAGAATTTGCTATTATATCTGTTACAAGTAAAAAAAAAAAAAGCATCCAACATGTTTAATCAGTTTAAACAACACTACACATTTTGAGAAATGCCTATTATTCTACTAAATCTAAAAATGTCTGTACATAGTTATCAGTGTTTCTTGAAGTTTTAATCACCTGTCATTCTATATTTAATAAAAAAGTTATAGCAATTGTACTTTCTTTGCTGGTAAGAAAGCAAAGCCTCCATTTATTTACACTGTAATGGAATGTATATTTTCTTGAATGTTATGCAGTTCTAATTTTTCATGTCTTCTACTTACAGGTTCTACAATTTAACTTTGTAATTCTGAATCAGGATGTTATTGAACGTGGGTATTCATAAGTTTTTTCTTTTTATTTCATTTTTAATTTATTTATTTATTTTGAGACAGAGTTTCACTATGTCCCCCTCAGTAGATTGCCGTGGCGTTGCTGCTCACAGCAACCTCAAACTCTTGGGCTTAAGTAATTCCCTTGTCTCAGCCTCCCGAGTAGCTGGGACTATCGGAGCCTGCCACAACCCCTGGCTATTTTATTTATTTATTTATTTTTTTGCAGTTGTCATTGTTGTTTAGCTTGCCCCGGCCAGATTCAAATCTGCCAGCCTCGCTGCATGTGACTGGCACCATAGCCACTGTGCTATGGGCGCCGAGACATGTTTTTTTCTTTTTAATATGAAACTAAAGTCAATTGAGTTTTGTATATACATGCAATATTTATAAAAAAGGATGTTTCTTAATAATGAATAAGAGTCAGATAATCTAAACACTTCTATAATTTGAAACATGTATATAATCCAGATAAAGATTTTAGGTAAATTATGATTAGAGTATAAATACTAGTCAATGTTTATCCTAATCTATGTGACAAAAAAATTATATTTTTACAATTTTTCTACTGAAGTTTAATGATATTTTATTTATTTTTGAGGCAAGTATCTAGCTATTTGCATTGTAAAGAAGTACAAATTCATACTCTATTCTTATAGCACAGAAATGTATCATTGCATTATGAATGTTTTTGCCACAACAAATAGGTAAGTAAGGAGACGGTTATGTTAATGAGTTAGATGTAAGCTTTCCACATTGTGTAACAGATCAGCACATTGTACCCCATAAATGCATTCATATACACAGTTATGATTTAATAAAGAAATAAAATAAAGAAGTACAAATCCATAGGAGGAATAAAATGCATTCAACCTTTTTTTTCTGACTTACTATTTTCTAAAAGAAAAACAAATAACTGCATACTTTGGTAAGAAATCAAAGAGGTCTCAATCAATTGATCATACTATTACTGACTTCTTGATTTAAAAAAAATACTTTTTGAATACCATCATAAAGGTTGTAAATGAACTTACCTACAACAGACATTTCAGGAACACTAGCTGTATAAATTTCTTCTGGGAATGTTGGTTCATTGTCATTGATATCATGGATTTTGATCACAAACTCAGACTCTGGTTCCACTGGCCTCAGAGTTCTTCTGTTAATAGCCTGTGCACGTAGAGTATAAAAGGCCTTTTCCTCTCTATCGATTCTTCTTGTGGCATGAATATCACCTGTTTTTTCATCAATAATAAAAAGAGTACCAGCTCCATCTCCAGATAAAATGTATTTGAGTGATCCATCTCCTTTATCTTGGTCTGAATGAAGCTAGAGGAAATAAAAAAGAATATATCCATAATAATCTTGAAAGGTACATAAAGCTGAAAGAATTCAAAGAATGTCCTTCAAATCCCATCACCGAACAATGGAGTCTGTTATCTTAGTTCTTGAAATGAGAGTTGAATAAGTTTGATCACAATGATTTATACACTTCAAACAATAGGACAGCCTTTTATATATCGGTATGATTTTTATTCTAAATTGAAAACAGTAACAACAATAAACCACACCTGGCTTGGTAAATAACTATTTTTTATGGACAAGTAGATCCTGATAAAGATGTAAGACTTCAGTCTTGATAGATTGGTGTAAACACTGCTCTCTTATCTCTTTTAGTGATTAAAAAATTATTTTATTCTTTTATTATATAGGAAATTCATCATCTATAAACTTACTATTAGTCATTGGATTTCTGCTAAAGAATTACTGATATCTTAAGAACTATAAGACAAGCAAAGCTATATGAGACAGATAGCTCCTACTTTAGGAACACCATACATAGTTTGTTAGTTTATACAATAGACAACAACTATCCCACAAATACTTGAGACGCTGAACAAAAGTTCAGATAGATGTCCATATAATACATGTTTATATATTTTAAAATTATACATAAAATTAATAAACTCTAAATTCAAATATGTTCCAGCCTCCTACCTTGTCAAATCTACCTTCTTTGAACTCACAGGACAAGTTTTATGTAAGAAAAAGGCAATGAAACACCTGTTTCCTGCCTTCTTGCCTGTGCTACAACAACCACGTTAAATCTTTTAGAATCAGCTCCTCACATTAAAGAGCTCTGCATGCTATCGTGTGGGCATCTCAACCCAATGCACACATATTCCCAGGTGCATGTGTTAGCTTTCCATATATATTATATTTCAACAGAAGCCCATAAGGCCAGCCCTTAGGCTTAAGATTACGCACCAGTGAGTGAATCCAGACTTTGAGTGAATAACACAGAAGAGATACTTCTACGATGGGCAAACAAGCTGTGGGATATTCAGGCTAACTCTTGACTACACTGAGGATGTTCTGGAAGTGGACCCACAGATTTCAGATGGATATTTCTCCTGCACTATATGCAATTCTTACCATGAAGGAAAAACCTTGACCATGGGAAGAACAAAGTTTGGCTTTGAAAAACACAAGAATTATATGTTTTCCTTTAGTTGTACCACCCAACCCATAAATATTTTTATGTTAGAATCACAGTTTTATCACTAAGATATTACACACTCTATTTTCTAAATGTTATTTATAAGAAATATAGAAAATACAGATTTTCTTAATCATTACAAAGCATTTATTATGCATATATCATAATGGATATGTTTTATCATTTAATTCATATGAAATATAGAAATTTTATGTTAGACATGAATATAATTAGACACAATTCTCAGTCTTTAGACTTCTTACATCAACAAACACTTTCAAGCAATTAAGTGTAGCAATATTAAATTGATTACTTCCTTTTTACAGTAAAATTTTGTTTCTTTAATTGAAAGATTATTTTTCCTTATGGTAACTTATGTCAATGAAATTGTGAAAATGGTTTATATGAAAATTTATTTTTTAAAAGTTAATTAGTATTTTGCATATGCATCTGATGTTCTTTATTACTAATCATTGTGGGGTTTATAAAAGCAGTCTACTTTTTAGTTGATGGTTTGCATTCATTTGCATTTAGCTATCAATTCTAAGTAAAACTCCATTTTTCTGATTTCTGGATAAAACACTCATTATTGTAACTATTAATATAATGGGTAAAGAAAACCCCAAGCTACTTTGGTGAAAAGCATAAAGAAGGCAAGTAAAAAATACTTTTTACTACATTTTTAGCTATTCATAAACCATAAGGTAAAGGTTGAGAAACTCAGGAAATATCTGCTTTTAACTACAAGGCTTTCAGAAGAAGCATGTGACTGTGTTGTTCAGGGAACCACTCTCCAAAAGTCATAAGATTGATGCTTTTTAGTAACTGAAAATGGATAGAGTTTCCAGGAAAGCTTTCGATTATATGCATGAGTAACACAGAAGCAATTTTCCAAATAATGTTCTAGGCAGTTTATATTTCTTGTTCTGTCTAACTGAAGAAAATTTACTGACATTATCAATCATTTAACCAGAGAATGTTGTGGTTTGTACTCTACAGTCTCAGTGTTTATTGTCTATGCATTCAATAATTTTAAATGAGAAATCTTTTTTTATTCTCATAGGGGGCAGGTACTTTGAAAAGCGAATCAAGTCCATTCTCATTTTACAGACATGTAAAATGTGGTGTGTGATGAAAATTCACAGGACAGCTCAAAAACTAGCCCCTAGGAATGAGTGAGGATTTTTTAAGCATATGATACCCAAACTACCAAGGAATGAGTAGGGGTTTGAACCTCGGAACTTTTCACATTTTAGAGATTTTACATCTTAGAAAGAACACTGGATGAATACAAAACATAGATTTGGTGTTAAGAGGATACAAGCTAAGAAGGAGAATCCATTCTCCCCCATCCATGTAAACGTGAAAGAGGTGAAGTCTCCATTCTTTCTTTAAGGCTGAATAATATTCCATGGTGTACATATATCACAATTTATTTTATTTTTTTTTTTTTCTTTGGCCGGGGCTGGGCCTGAACCCACCACCTCCGGCATATGGGACCGGCGCCCTACTCCTTGAGCCACAGGCGCTGCCCTATATCACAATTTATTAATCCATTTGTGGGTCAATGGACACTTGGGCTTCTTCCATGACTTAGCAATTGTGAATTGGGCTGAAATAAACACTCTGGTGCAAATATCTCTGTTATAAAGTGATTTTTGGTCTTCTGGATATATACCTAATAGAGAAATTTCAGGATCAAACGGCAGGTCTATTTTTAGAGCCCTAAGTGATCTCTAAACTTCTTTCCAAAGGAAAATATTAGTTTGCATTCCCACCAGAAGTGCAGAGAGCTAGAACATATTCTTCTTAGCAAAAAAACAAGAATAGAAGAAAAAGTATCCAATGTACTCAGCCCTACTATGAAACCAATTTATAAGCACCCACACTTCCATATGAAAGCTATAACCCAAGTACAGCCCAAGATGAAGGGGAAAGAGGATAGGGAAGGGCAGAGGGGAGGATGGGTGGAGGGAGGGTAATTGGTGGGACCACACCTATGGTGCATTTTACAAGGGTATATCTTAAATCTACTAAGTTAAAATATAAATCTTAACACAGACTAAGAAAATGAGATGAAGGCTATGTTAAACACTTTGATAAAAAGTATTTCAAATTGTATACAAAATCAGCACGTTGTACCCCATAATTGCATTAATGTACACAGCTATGATTTAATTAAAAAAAAAAAGAAAGAAAGAAACCATGCTCCTAACCAGACATACAAAAGAGAACCCTGCTCAGATGGTGGTGAAATGTTAATTTTTGTAAATCTCAGTTTTGGAATATAAATCACAGCAGGATTTTTACATTCACTTGTACTACAGACAGTGACAATTAAATCTTGTAATTGGACCACATACTGTGGGAGTTGCTGTTGGATTAGAAAATTGAACATGGTAGTAGAAAATCAAAGAGATGAGAGTTGTACATAGACTGTGGTTTTGAGAATCAGAAAATGAAAGGATGTCTACCTTCTCCAATGAGAATATAATTAAGAAAACTACACCTACAAATTTATACAATTTGATCCTGAGAAGCCAGATATATGATAAATTGTTCTTGAACCACTAGAACTAGCATTAATGATAATTTCCATTTTAAAAAGTCCTTTCTTTTCTTACAGAGAACAAACAACTGAACAAGAGCATTAGTATAAAGGTGGGCGGGAGAAGGACCATATTTTGGGAAGGATGTTAGCCTAAATCTACTGAAAGATTTTCTTTAGAAACATATTTGGGAAATGGACAATTAAAGTCACTACAACAGATATTTACTAAGAGAAGCAGAGAGATGAATTTCCAGGTCTCTGAGACTCGGGGAACTTCTTCCAATAGATTACAGTGATGGGTATTAAGAGCTATGTGATAACAGGTGTGTTGATGCTGACATTTTCCTGTTATGGAAACAGACCAAAAGACAAAGGTCTTAAATGATAGCCTCCTGCGTAGGCTTCCTGTCCTCTGCTTAAGTTTCCCTTTAGTATTTTAATTATCTCGTACTTTGTATATTTTTTCTCAACATTTGTCCTGGTATCTCATTCACCCATTGTTTGTGGGTGAGAGGTACAATTTTATTTCCTTTTCCAGAATATTTACTAAGTAATAATCAGACAAGGGGTAAGCTTTATAACTGTAGCTTTTTCATTACTCTTTTTTATTTCAATATTACGCGTTAACACTTGAATTTAGCAAACATTTCATTGAACAAAATTATCATTCATGTCACCCAGAAGTTAGGATCAATGGGTTATGTGCCAAAAAACTTACCACATCTACTTTGAAAGAAATAATTTTTGTATTGATTTGTCTTGTGCTATTTTATTATGTGAGACCTTAAATTTTCTTTAAACATAGAAAAAATTAGATTATTGTGGCTTTAGTTTCGCAGTAACACCTGTTCTCCGGTGTGAAACATTTGTGTCACAACTTTTTAAGAAGAATTTTATGTTAATACTGACCTTTTCTTTCCTTGAGAAAAGCCTATTAAAAATTCACAACCTGCTGTGTTCCTTGTAAATTCACAATCAAATAAAGGACATGGCAAGAGGCATGACAACTAATGAAAATAGAACAACTGGTACTGCACTGCACATTTAAAAGTCATCTTCCTATTATTTAACTTTTTATGCACATAATTTAATTGTAACTTATTATATTAGCTTATATTGAGTACTTTTCATATTTTAAACTAAACAATTCATTGAATTTAAAGAAACGCTTTTAAACACAAATTATTTAACACATGTGTGGTAATTTGAAATATAGCAAGTCTGATAATTTTATGACTTTTCTTGTAAAACGCTCATCTTTAGATATTCATGTTATTTTGAAGCTGAAAGGGGTCTTGTGGCCTTTTTAGCTTAAAACTTTTTAAAAAAAAAAAAGAAGAAAAGGAGATTCAATTGTTTATTACCAGGAAGTTGAATAAATGTTATAATTCTGGGTGGAGTCTATGTTGGTAGAACCTTGTTTCATCTGTTCTGGCTGCAATAATGAACTTCCCTTAGGTGACGCATGAAGACATCGTGGTCAATGACAGACCATATATACTGACAAGGGTCCCTCATAATTATATACTATATTTTTATTGGACTTTTTCTAGGTGTAGATACGTTTAAATACATAGATACTTACCATTGTGTTACAATTGCCCATGGTGTTCAGTATGGTAGCATACAATATAGGTTTGCAATCCAGGAGCCCATGAGTACAGCAGGCTGCACCATCTCAGATTGCGTAAGCATACTTGCATAATTACACAATCTCCTCTGACACCTTTCTCAGAATGCATCCCTGTTTTTAAAGAACTCATGACTGCACCATAGACTGAGTGGCTTATAAACAACTGACATGTATTTCTGGAGGCCGAGAAGTACAAGACCAAGGTGCCAGAAGATCCAGAATCTAGTCAGGGCTTGCTTTCTGGTTCACAGATGGATAGATGGCACATTCCAGCTTTGTCTTCACAAAAGGAGAGACGAGGGGTATCTCTTGGGCATCTTAGTAAGGGCACTAATACCATTGGTGGGGGCTTCATCCTGACACCTAAACACCTTTTAAAATCTCCACCTTTTAATACCTTGGGAATTAGTATTTCAATATACGAATTTGGGAAGTGAGGCATAAACATTGAGACCACAGCAATAATAATTCATTTTGGGATAAATATAAAAAACAAAGTATCTATTTAAAAGAACAGGCAATTTAAGTGATTATGTTACTGAAAGGATAATAGATGAAAGATTTTGACTTATATTTTCACCCTTTGCTAGGAAAAAGTACTAAAAAAAAAGATTTTAAAATAGTGAAAAGCCATATGTATGAATAGGAACCTATATTGTTTATATTCTGAGATTATTTCTCATTCAGAGTTTCTGATAACCATGTTAGACACTAATTGTTCTTTGGCTCTTTTCCAAAACTAAAAAAGATCAGAAAAACATAGAATTAATATTTATAGTGTCATATTATATTAGAATTATTTCTCCAATTGTTAGACTAGTTATGAAGGATAAAATTTATTTATTTATTTATTTATTGCAGTTTTTGGCAGGGGCTGGGTTTGAACCTTCCACCTCTGGCATATGAGGCTAGCGCCCTACTCCTTTGAGCCACAGGCACCACCATGAAAGATAAATTTTGATGAATGAATTATAAGAACTATAACCTTCCCTATCTGGGCTTAACAATTTCTACTTTTTTATGCACATTAACCCAAAACTGTCAAAAAAATGTGGGTAGATTTTTTTCCAATGAATGGTGATAACGCTATGCCTGATTCTCTTTCAAATGGCCAAGATGTTTTTCATTTTTCAAAAAAAAAAAACCAAAAATCCAGAATGTACCATATACACTATGCCATTCTGGTGGCAACAACATTAGCATTCTGCTCTGTTTGCTCCAGTGAGAAACATAATGTCAAATGAAAAATAAAGCATCAAATCAAGTAACTTTGAATTTTGCATCCAATAATAAACACCAATTAAGACAGTCCAGCATCAGAAAGCAGCTGAAAATATGTTACATCCAGCAAACACAATCTGGTTAGAAATAAATAAGTAGTGACTCATTTTATTGTACCTGGGGAATAAAAGGACCTGGGTGGCTAACCTTGAATTAGAGCAGGGGAAGTTTAAGGAGGAAGATTAGGAAATTGTCCTCTAAGTGCAGTTGTAATGTAGTTTGTTCTCAATAGGACACTGTTTTCATATTAATAATATGAAAAATACTGGTTGATTTTATGAATCCCAAGACAACAATTCTTTGAGAAATAAGAAGAAAAATAAAGCTTATTAATGGAATGGATTGCAAAAACAACTACCATCATTTTAAAATACCCCATTATATTATTTATTTTCATAAGTGCTTTTCTTAACAATTTCTTTCTGGGGGACCAGAGAGGCAAGTATAAATGGTTTAAACGATGATGGACAGCCACGTCTGCACACATTCGCGAATGCCAAAAAATTGTTTGCTTTTCACATTTGTCTGTGGTTCCCTTCAGATCTCCTCCCAGAGGAAAAATCCAGTAAGATCTGAATTAAATTACTTGGGTTCCCTCCTTCCTTTTTGTTTTCCTAGAATGTATGCTATTCAAAGTTAGCATTGTGCTCACGAGCGCCCTCCCTGGCGTGTTCAATCTGTGATGATCCGGGAGCTGTAGGGGCTTTCTTGGAATATATTGAGTTATTTGAGACTATACTACTGATCAGACTTCTTAGCAGTGTTATAAAATTCCAGAATTCAGGCTCAGTGCCTGTAGCCCAGTGTTAAGGCACCGGCCACATACATGGGGTTGGCAGGCTTGAACCCTTCCTGGGCCTGCTAAAACAATGACAACTATAACAACAGAAACAACAACAACAACAACAAATTCCAGAATTCACATCCTATTAGAAATGCTGCTAGCTCACATCTTGCAATTTTTTACCTAGGTTATTATTATTGGCTAGCACTGGAAACATAACAAGAATACATTGAAAGCATTGATTTAAAAAGTTTTTGTAGACAGACTTTCACAGGCATTATGTAGTTCCAAGTCCATTTAAAATATATATATTATGGGCATTTACTGCTTCAAAGGCCAACAATTTAAGTACATGACTTAAGGAACTTTAAAAATCTGTATATCAAACACACAAAAGGCATATTCTCTCTAATGCATCAATTTATCCTTGGTAAAGAGCGTTATTGGAAAAATATTTCAGGGAAGGTTCATATTCTTTTACAAGCCTGGTATCTTCTTACATTTTTGAAAATAACTGAACTATGAAAAATATCACCTTGTTGCCTGAAAAGGACACTCAATATTTTTATACCTTATTTTTACCCACCTACTTGGATAAGTCCCCCCCCCTTTTTTTCTTAAAATTCAGATTAATGTGAGGGCACAAACAAGTAGGTTACAATGTTTGTATTTATTGAGTCGAGTCTCTCTTATAATTATGTCCTGCACCCAGAGGTGTGCCATTGGATAAGTCTTCTTAAAGCATTTTGGATTGGATTTACTATGAAGGGACATATGTATATAGATATATAAAAGTTTTTAAATGGGAAATATTTAAAACCAAGAGATTCATTTTTATTAGTAAGGTGAAAAGTAATCACATGGGTATGTAAGCAGCCAAGAATCTTTCTTTTCACCTTTCACCCACAAAGTCATTGTGACAGGAGGTTTTAGAATAACAGAAGGTGAGAGCTAAGGCTATATATTCAGGAAAGGAGTTTATGCAAGGAAGTGTTCCTTCAACTGGGTTTAGTGAAACTGAATTGAAGAAGTCAATGCCACACATAAATTCTAAGTGTGGCATTTTAAGACTCTAAAAGTCTTGAAGACTGCTAAGGAAGCAGGATTTGAAGCTCTTGCGTTTGTAAGGCTTGGAAAAGCACTTTTATCTTGGTAGCTACAGCGGGAAAAGTACATGACTGGATGCTTGAAGGAGAAGGACCAGGCAGCTGCCCGTCCTACTGTCTCAAGGGATTTTGGTCAAGAGCAAAAAGTGAAAAGGGGTTTTTGTCTTTATTTTTATTGGCCTTTTGAGACATTAACTGAAATGAGAACCTTTAAAAAGGTTATGAATGAAAAATTATATACCATGGAATACTATTCAGCCATTTAAAAAAATGGAGACTTTACATCCTTCGTATTAACCTGGATGGACGTGGAAGACATTATTCTTAGTAAAGCATCACAAGAATGGAGAAGCATGAATCCTATGTACTCAATTTTGATATGAGGACAATTAATGACAATTAAAGTTATCAGGGGGGGAAAGCAGAAAGAGGGACGGAGGGAGGGGGGTGGGGCTTTGGTGTGTGTCACACTTTATGGGGGCAAGACATGATTGCAAGAGGGACTTTACCTAACAATTGCAATCAGTGTAAGCTGGCTTATTGTACCCTCAATGAATCCCCAACAATAGAAAAAAAAAAAAAGAATATAAAAAGAAAAAAGAAAAATTATGCATATTATAGGGGTATTTGCGAAACTTGGTAAATGTAGAATGTAAATGTTTTGGCACAGTAACTGAGATAACGCCGGAAAGGCTATGTTAACCACTGTGATAAAAATGTGTCAAATGGTTTATGAAGTGAGTGTATGATGCCCCATAATCATATCATTGTATACAGTTATGATTTAATAAAAAAATTAAAAAAAAAAATATATGTGTATATATGTGTATGGGTACAAAAACAAAATTACAAGCAGACTTATGCAGTGTCAGAGAATAAGGAGATCATCTGAAATACAGATAGCTGTATGAAGAATGGATTAGGTCATTGAATGCTCATGAAATAGAATCAAAAGTTGCAATGCACATGAAATTGAATTTCTGAAGGAGAGAATGAAGATGAAGTTGTATTTGAAGAGAATACGGGTAAGAATTTTTAAAAACTAGTGAAAAATATCAACCTACAGATTCATTAAGATTTGACAATCCACAAAAGGATAAATAAATGGAAAACCGTAACTAACTCAACTATAGGCAAATTATATAAAATCTGAGACATACAGAAAATTGCAAAAGTATTTAGTAAAAAAGACACATTACTGTCAAAACAGTAAGAATGACTAATAGCTGGGGGTTTTTTCAATAAAAATGATGGAAACCAATGCACAATAAAATGACATCTTAAAGAAATGATGGAGAATAACTAGCAATATACAATTCTATACTGTACAAAAACAAGTTTCAAAAGAAAAAGGTGAAATAAGTATGCGTTGGGACAAAATCTAAAGGAATTTATCTCAACGGACTAACAGTAAAAGAAATGATAAACTGAGGTGACACACAGAAGAAAAATTATCCCAAGTGGAATCACTGAAGGGAATGAGGAGCATCAGAAAAGCATCTATTTGGTAAATGCAAATAATTATTGAACGTATGAAACAATAATAGAAATGCCTTTGAATGCAGACATAAAATACATGAAAATTATATCATGGGTAGCAAGAAAAGTGGTAAATATTTAAAGTATTCTAAATTTCAAGCAGTTTGTGAAAATGCATTCAATGGTACAGATTTGCATGAACATTTTTTTCTGTATGACTATTACTCTTCAACAAAGTTAATATAATTTATTTGAATGTCTTTCTCCTTCCCATCTTACCCCACAACCTTGATCTACCAGGCATGTCCAGGCATGTAAGTCTAGCTATAATCCCTCAAGTAACTTGAGGCTACCCTAATGGAATATAAAGAAAACCCATAGAATAATAAGACAGAAAACAAGTGCAGGTAAATTTAGAGTAGATCTGTTTACCTTAAAAAATAAAATCAAAATGAACTCTAATTCACGTGTTGAATGTCTTCTCTGTCCTTTCCTGACACCCTTCTCTGTACCACCATCCTGAGTTTGATGTACTTCTTTTTCTTTCATGTCTTTCCTTCCCAAAAATCAGTTCTTCCCATTTCATTAAACTGCAAGATTATCACTCCAATTAATTAAAATAAAAACCTAGGAGTCACTGATTCTCCCCCACCCCACCCAGCTCTAGCCATTTATTCAGTAAGCAAATCTTTTCTGACTTCAAGATATACCTGAGTGCTTCTCACAGACTCGTCTGTTGCCATTCCAACATAAATTGTCCTGGTCCCTCACATAAGCTCCCCTCTAGTCCCTCTGCTCCTACTTCCATCCTTCCATGTTGACTTTCTACCCACCAGCCGGAGCAGTCTTCTTGAAATACACAATGCTGAATGTCACTACTCTGCTTAAAACCCACCACTGGCTCCCATCGCATTTAGAACAAAATCTAAACCCCTTAGGCTAATTGATTACTTCTGTCATGATGCAGCCCCAGCCTGTCACTTTGATTTCATCTCTTTCCACTCTCCTTTAACCACATAAACCCTCACTGGCATAATGCTAAGTTTATTTCCACTTCTGCATTTGCTAAAGCTTTGAGCAAGACTTACTTCCCCCCTTAATTTTTATAGGCTATTCATATTCTTTGTTTTGTGCATTTATTTTATTTTTCCATGTGTTCCTCTTGTTTTGTCATATTCTTGTAAATTTGTAAAAGATTATTTACATGTTCTTATTGAGCACTGGTAGTTATCAATACAAATGCCTTCTTCACATCTGGGATTGAAAAAATAATCATAGCCAATCATAGCCAAGTTTGTACAAGTGCAATATTTCATTTTCATACAGTCAAATTTATCAGTCATTGCTTTTATTATTATTATACTTTATTATATCTTATTCACAAAATATTTTACTAAACCAATGCCATTTATTCAGTCTCATATAGTGTCTTCACTTTATATATATACATATATATATATATTTTTTTTTTAGAGACAGAGTCTCACTTTGTTACCCTTGGTAGAGTGCTGTGGCATCACAGCTCACAGTAAACTTCTGCTCTTGGGCTTAGGTGATTCTCTTGCATCAGCCTCCCGAGTAACTGGGACCACAGGCACACACCACAACACCCGGCAGTTTGGCTGGGGCAGGGTTTGAACCCACCACCTTCAGTATATGAGGCTGATGCCCTACTCACTGGGCCACAGGCGCTGCCCACACTTTTAATATTTTTAATAGCTCACATTCACTGTATGAATGTGTGGTTATGTGCCGTGTGTGGTATGAGCAACAGATCTATTTTTTTCTAAGAAGGTTTTATAACATATATTCATTAAGTCATTGATTTTTAATTCCAATTCTGTCATTTAAATATGTTCTGTGCGCCCACAGGTCTGTTTCAGAGCCTTGTATCTTGTTCCACATGTCTGTGGGCATGTCACTGTAATCATAACACACTCTCATTCTCTGAAGCTTTACACCAATTATCAATTTAAATAAACATAATTCCATACACAACTTTTAGAAAAATTGTGTTGGGATTCTTGGTCTCTACCACATGGATCTTAATATCAGTATGTTATCTTCTATTAGGAAACAAAGCAAAACAATAAAAACAAATAGAAAATCTTTGCAAATTTGGGATTACAAGGAAATTGCAGATTAAATTGAGGAGAATATCATCTTAAACATAAGAAAATTTCCTATTCTAAAATACTGTATATTTCTCCATTTATTCAAGACATCTCAATGCCCTTCATAATAATTTTTTTTTATATGTAATGGACTTTGACAATCTGAATCTGTGAGACTCTTTGTTAGCTGTCTGTAGACTTCATGTTATTGTAAGTGGAAACTTTTAATAAACTTTTCATCAGAATAGCCACTTCTAGTATGTAAAACTATTATGCATTCTAATAATTGCAAGAAAATTCATTATGCATGCATATCAATGTTAAAATAAAATAATCAATTATAACTTTTATAATATGTTTTTTTATTAAACACCTTTTTGCAACATTCTAATTTTTCAGTAATCTGATAGAAAGACCTCACTACAGTATTTCTAGTATTTTGGCTATTATGATATTATTAATCATTTCTTTTTTTTATGAGACAGAGTCTTACTTGGTCACCCTTGGTAGAGTACCCTGGCATCTTAGCTCTAATCATTCTTTTATGTCAGTGTTTAGTTGGAGTATTATTTTCCATTCATTAATTTCAAACTTTGTGAATATAAGTTTCTTTGCAAACTTAAGTAATAATAAGTTGACTCTTACAAGCATATAGTTGATTTTGGTTTTATTCCTCCATCACTACATGACTGATTTTCCTTTTCAACTCAGTATGTTTGTTATTGCCATATTTCCTTCTTTCCTTATAGCTACTAGTTGTCCAAATTTTTGTTTTAATCTACTCTTTTCTATTTTTTAATTCAGTCACAAATTCTTCTATAACAGCCTTCTTCATTTCCCAGGTCATGTATTCCTAATATATGTACTCTCCAAGCCATACAGGGAGATCTTTTTTATCATTAATATCATATTGTTAATGTTCAAAGAACGTTTTTCTCTTTATGTGCATTCAATTTAAGAATTGTACCATTTTCAGGGCAGCACCTGTGGCTCAGTGAGTAGGGCGCTGGCCCCATATACCGAGGGTGGTGGGTTCAAACCCAGCCCCAGCCGAACTGCAACAAAAAAATAGCTGGGCGATGCGGTGGGCACCTGTAGTCCCAGCTGCTCAGGAGGCTGAGGCAAGAGAATCACATTAGCCCAAGAGCTGGAGGTTGCTGTGAGCCGTGTGATGCCACGACACTCTACCGAGGGCAGTAAAGTGAGACCCTGTCTCTACAAAAAAACAAAAAAAAAAACAAAAAAAAAACAAAGAAATTGTACCATTTTCAGCTAGTGCCCAATATTTCTGTTGAAACGTCTAGTCAAAACTTGAATTCCATTTAATTATTATAAAAATGTAATTATTCAGAAAAATGTTTAGAGTGATGATGTCCTCGTGGCTTTAAAATTTCATGATAATCATTACAGAAATTAAACTCTTTCGCTTTTATATGCTAATGTATCATCAAGTGCTTTAAGTCAGACCATTAATGATTTCCCTTAGCTGTAAAAAAAACAGTATATGCATTTATATTTGACAATCTCTGTATTTTCTGATCTTTATTCTCTCCTCTTCTTTTCTTTATATTTTTCTCTTAGATGTTTACTAGACTTCCATTTATCTTTGTTATTTCCAGAATTGCCTTTAAATTTTTCTGTAATTATTTCTTATTTGAAATAGAATTTTTATTTGCTTCATATGATTCTTTGTGTAAGAAAGTCTTACAATTTTCCCACCCTATTAAAAGATATGATTTAATTGTTAAGTGCTTTACTCTTTCCTGGTTTATTCTTGGTACTACAGCAAACAGAATTCTTAAGTGAGGCTCTTCTTTTTTTTTTTTTTTATTGTTGGGGATTCATTGAGGGTACAATAAGCCATCAGTTACACTGATTGCAATTGTTAGGTAAAGTCCCTCTTGCAATCATGTCTTGCCCCCATAAAGTGTGACACACACTAAGGCCCCACCCTGCTCCCTCCATCCCTCTTTCTTCTTCCCCCCCCCATAAACTTAATTGTCATTAATTGTCCTCATATCAAGATTGAGTACATAGGATTCATGCTTCTCCATTTTTGTGATGCTTTACTAAGAATAATGTTGTGCAGCTGGACTTGCTAAAATATTACTGATACTGTATTATTATTTTGCGATTTTGTAAAAGGTTTAAGGCATATATGACTTCTTGTTTCATTATAATCCTAATAACTAACTGAACACAAGGACTAGAGGATGTCCAAATTGTTGAGCAGCCAAGTAGCTCCCAAGCAGTGCATACCAGCAAACCATTAGGTTTGTTTGCCACACTCCCACTGATTTGATCTGCCACACTTCCACTGATTTGATCTGCCCTGCCTCCACTGATGTGATCTGCCATGTCTCCACTGACTTGATCTGCCACCCCTTCACTGACTTTATCTGCCACCCCTCCACTGACTTGATCTGCCCAGCCTCCACTGACTTGATCTGCCCAGCCTCCACTGACTTGATCTGCCAGCCTCCACTGAGTTGATCTTCCACACCTCCACTGACTTGATCTGCCACATCTCCACTGACTTGATCTGCCATCCTCCACAGAGTTGATCTTCCACACCTCCACTGACTTGATCTGCCACATCTCCACTGACTTGATCTGCCATCCTCCACAGAGTTGATCTTCCACACCTCCACTGACTTGATCTGCCACCCCTCCACTGAGTTGATCTGCCCAGCCTCCACTGAGTTGATCTGCCCTACCTCCACTGAGTTGATCTGCCCTACCTCCACTGAGTTGATCTGCCACACCTTCACTGATTTGATCTGCCGCATCTCCACTGACTTGATCTGCCACACATGGTTTAGGTGGTTGATTACTCTGTCAGCAGAGTCAGCAGCATAAGTGTTACAGTTGTATTGGTTCCCATTTCCCCCAAGGCTCATTGGGATGACGGTATCCCAGACCCACTGACCACAAAATGGCTCTGTGTCATATATGGGAGGCCAGGAAGCCTCTAAGGGAATTTGTAGCACTACCCATATTTATCTGGAATGGAAGATTATTCAAATGGGGAACAGGAATGAGAGATTATCTTCTATATTCAAATATTGCTTGGGAATGAGTTATCTTATATTTGTATTATTCAGAAATGTGAATTAATCTAAGTGAATTGGTGATGGTTTTCTAGAAATGAAGAAGTATGAGGAATTTATAGAAATGGTCTTCCAGCAAGAACAGCATGTCCATTGGTTTTGAAGAACAAAATATGAGAACAATGAGCTGCCACCATCATGTACCACAGCATTCACACTTGACACTAAGTAGTAACACCTAATTTGGGAGCCATAATAACGCCTGGGGAGATATCTTATTGGATGTTTTACTTATGTTACTAGCAGAGGTGGGAGTGGGGGATTATGAAGGAGTAGTCAATCAAACAACAGATTGTTCAGCAGAAAGGAAAAAAAATGAGTTCATATTAAAAGTGAAAACAATAACCACTTTCACGTCAACTTTCTTCTACACTACAGTCATCCGTGTACACTTCTGCTCTGGTCATTGTTGCTATCATGGCAATCCAATTCAAAATATTTGTTCATTTTACGTATCGTCAGATAGTGCCTTGTGCTTCTAACCTATACTTATCATTTCACTTTTTTCTTTTTCTGATGGGAAAGAAAACAATCAAGAGTGAATAGACTACTGTGCTGAAGGAAACCTGCACACTAAAAATACAGTACAAGCATGCTGAGTCAGACTGAAGTCTCTAATTGCTGTAAAAATAATTATGGTTTTATTTAAATTATTAAATGAAATGTAACTGTGAAAGTTGCTAAAGAATCTCCAAATTTCAAAGATATTTAACAATTTATAAAATACAGTTACTTTATATGATTAGCTCCATCTTTACCTCTTCTAGTACTGATTAATTATAAAAGATCTGACAATTAATTTCACAAACTCATCCTAGAAAAAGTGCTACATACTGCATTGGTGAATATCATGACAATCACCGTTGAAGTACTCCCCTTGGAAAGCCATGCCCTGACACCAGCACCTCGGTCACCTTTCAAAGCAATTTTGGAACTCTTTCTTGAATGGCTATCACAGCTATCATAGTGCTATCTTTGATGTCCTGAATGTCATCAAAATCTCTACTTTTCAATATTTCTTCTATATTTGGGTAAAGAAAAAATTCACTGGGGGCCAGATCAGGTGAGTAGGGAGGACGTTTCAATATAGTTATTTGTTTACTGAAAAAAAACTCCCTCAAAGATAGTGCGGCTTGAGCTGGTGCATTGTCCTCAAGCAAGAGCCATGAATTATTGATGAAAAGTTTAGGTCATTTTCTTCTAATTTTTTCACACAGCATTTTCAACCCATCCAAACAGTAAACTTGGTTATCTGTTTGTCCAGTTGGTGCATATTCCCAATGAACAATCCCTCTGATATCAAAGAAGGTAAACAACATTGTTTTGACTCTTGATTTGGACTGACAGAAATTTTTTGCTCTTAGAGAATTGACTGACTTCCATTGTGCACTTTGATGCTTCGTTTCAGGATCATATTGGTACACCCCATGTCACCATCAGTCATAACACAGCCCGAAACATCATCTTGCCTCTCCAGAAGGTATTGGCCAACTTCAACTCTCGTTTGCTTTTGTTCAAAGGTGAGGTCTTTCAATAACTCACCAATGTGCAAAAAAAAAAAAATTTTTTTTGCACACACACTTTTCATGCCAAGATTCTCAGCTAAGATTTTCCTAATTGTTTCTGTATTGATGTTTACTTGATCTGCTATGCTTCTGAAAGTAAATGATAATTTTGACATACAATTCAACAAATTTTTGCAATGTTTTCATCAGTTCTTCCCATTACTGGCCACCCTGATCTCTTTTCATCAGTGATGCTTTCTCTCCCCTCAGAAAAAAAGTTTAATCCATTTGTGGACTACTGTTTTTTTCATGGCATTATCCCCATAAACTTGGACTAACTGCCCTTGATTTTACTTTCATTCTGGCCTATTTTAACAAGAAATTTAATGTTTATTTGTTAGTCTAATTCAACCTACTATATTCTTGTGATGGAACATGAAAACACACAACAACAATAATGTAAGCCATTCAGCAAGACATCATCACCTGTTAACTTGAACACAGTTGAGACACTGACACACCAAGGCTATGAAACCTTGCTAATGTTTGTGGTGTGCTTCCAACCCAAGTCCATGGTGGCTAGTTCGAGAACTTACATTTGTATGTTTAATGAAATTAATCATTAATATAATTATTTGGATTTTTTAAATATAATGAGTAGAAAATTGTAAGTAATAAAATTGAAATATTAATACAATTCAATAACTTACTTAATGTAGCCTTAATAAAAATCAGCCCATTTGTTTTTTTGCCTGTCATTCAGTAATAGAAGAAATTAATTGAGCATAGTTTATTCTTCAGAAGGCTGTGATGATTATTATACATTCACTCGTTTTCTAGAGTTGTTTACAAAAATGTGTTTTTATATACAATCACATTTATTTGAAATGATTTTTAAACCAAGTGGTAAATTTTAATATGAAGTTTGTTTTCATAGTTTAGTTTTAAGAAGGCATAAGAAAATATATTTGAAATATTCTTTTCAAGTTCAACTAGACCATATTTCATCTGCCTATATTCTATATAAAATCCATATGATATGGGTGGTGGTGAAGTAGGGTGAGGTGGGATAGTGGTGGATAGCTATTTGTGATTAGTATTATATTCTGCAAGTGTAAACAAAGATAACTATAGGATTATTAAAATCCATTCTTTTTAAATTTGCATCTGCTTACTATACATTAGATGATTTCTATTTATCATTGATATCTAGACAATTTTGAACCTGAATTTTTTTAGTTTGTTTGCATTATTTATAATTAACTTTTACTGCCAACTAAGAAAAGCCTGATTTTCCTCCATTGTAATAGACTTAATTTAAATAATCACTCTTATTTCCCATTATGTCATTTTCAATTTATAACCATTTTGCTTTTAGTAAAACAGAACCAATTACTGACTGGAAAAAAAAAAAAAGGACTTAACATAGTTGCATATAATTTCATGCTTAATTTCATTTGTGATCCCCAGTCCCCTTCACATAAAAATAAAGATAACACCATTAAAATTCTATAGCTTAATTTCATTTTTCAGCTAAGTTGTTTGCTTGCAACCTTTAGTCATTAGTCAAGGGGAAAGAAAATGAGATGAATTTATGGTACTTATTTTCCAGTTCGTTAAAAAATAAAAATAAAAGGAGCCTGAAGTTACCAATAAGTATCTTTGTCTAATGTGAGAACAAATAACTACTTCAGTTTCTGCAGCAAGTAATAATGTTCTAATAAAATCCTTCCTGTTGAAGCAAGAATTACTTAAAAATTGGTATAGCCACTAAACAAAATAAGATGAATGGAATGGATTGAAGATGCACCTAATGGCATATACCAGTTTCTCAAGCAGGAACTAAATTTAATTATTTTACACCCTTTGAGAACTCAACATAATAATTTTATGTTTTGTTTAAACTTTTTAACTACCTCCAGAATTTAAGTTTTTTTGAAACAAGAGGCAAGGTATCCAAGTAAAGTACTGTGAGCCTACTGCAATTTTATGTGATATGAAGTGAAATAAACATAGGAAAAAAACTAATTATTTTTTTAAAATGTGGAATAAAACGCACAATGTAGACCAAGGATTAAGTGTTGAAAATTCATAGGATCTTCTGTAAGTAGAATTATTTATGTTTTGGAGCCCACTGTCTGTAACTGAGTTTATTCAGTGCTATGTTAATATATTTTATCATTTCTGAATATTTTGTTAAACATAAATTATACCACTTTTTAATAGTTCATGCGTACACATTATGACCAGGATTCTGAATTTTCCAGAACATACATAATTTCAAATATTTCCTCAAATATTATATTTTGGGGTTAGAAATGGAATTGCAAGAAATTAAGTAAAGTAATCGTATATATTGGAAGGGAATTTTTAAAAATCATGATTAACTTAGAGGCTTGTTTTTGATAAGTATAATTTATCTTAGGTGATCAACTTTACATGGAATGTTCTAATTGCCATAGGGTGTAAGTATATACTTTGAGAGATAAATAATAAAACTCATGATGCATCTCAAATGAAACTCAACAAGGGAAAAGGTCAGAGTCAAGGAATGGTGAAGAGTGATGAAAATCAAAAGAGAAAAAGAAACAGGAAAAAAACTGTAAGAAGAAAGACATATCCAGATTGTTACTACGTATATCAATTTGGGTTAATAAACATTTATAGAGCATGTGCACTATATTAGAATCAGTATATTACATCATGCTTTCTCGGGTTTTATTTTGCTATGACATGCCACTATGAATTTTAACATACATTAGTTTTCAAAACATTTTTATGTGTTTCAAATATCCAGTTTATTCTTTCATGTGGCCAATCCCCTCTCATTCGGCATCCTTGATTTATTTTTAATTATTTCAGTGACTTTAAAAATCTTATTCCTTAAAAACACACATTTTTTTGGGGGGGGCATAATAGATCTGGCTAGCGTTGAATTATTTGTTCTACTGGTCTCATTAGTAGCATAAGTCTCCCATCAAAACACAGAGTTGACCTTGTACTTTTTTATTAGTGCACACAAATAAATATGCTGTTGGCAATAGATATGAAATGGATTTTGTTGCTGTTTAGTACGAAAAAGTAGGTAAAGAAAATAGGAAATAGGCTGTTAACATATTACACTTTGGACAAAGCATCACATAAACCTGTTTTAGCCAAATTGTATCACACAGACAATTTTAGCAATGAATAGGCATCTATCGAAATTTACGACTTGGTTCTGACATGGTTAATCTACAAATCTGTGTAAATAAATGTATGTCTGAGCATATAACAGGGACACTCTCAATAAATTATTTCCTTTACCAACTGAATGCATACCTACAATATGCATAAATTGACCTGAGATCAATATCCAATCAACAACACTTCCTTCAGACATATTACTGTTGGACGGCTTCACCCTGCAGTACTTTCTTCATCTTGAGAAACGTATTTATTAGGAGAGAAAACTCATAAGGTTTTGGGTCAACTGAAAACATATCATAACCAGAAAAGATAAAAAGCAGTCTGTTCTGATACAGGCAAATTATGTTTAAATATTGCCAGTAATGGATGCATCATTGCATGACAATGAACCAGGAGACGATAGTAATTCACAGGTTTTAAAGAAGAAGACTCATTGCAAAATGACGTTTTGAAAGCAAAATACAAATTTCATAAGAAGGAAGTGTTATAGTCTACTTTAAACTTACTAATTCCCAAATGTGAAAGGAATATTTTCATTTGGAATCACGGAATTGATTAAAATGCAAACAAATTGGTTTCTTTATTTTAGAGGCCAGACTTCAGTTGCTATATGGCTTTTGCCCAGAGAACAAATTAAACATGTGGTCATATTTTCTGTGTTTGAAGGTGACTTTCTGTTATTTTGCCACTATCATATCACTTCTCTTAAATGACTTAATCAGTTTTTATTATTTTATCTTAAATGTGAACATCCATTTGTGTCTTCCTATAACTTTTTAACTTAACATTTTTGAATGATTTTACTTTAGTGGTCTATGATCATTTACTTTCTGAATTAAATTAAAAATAAGATAATGATGTTCCATTTGGAAATGCTTCCAACCCTATACATGAGTGAGTGTTTCAATATTTTATACATTTTCTATTTTTTTGGCTTGCAAAGGAAAGTACATTGGGAAAGAAGCCCAATCATCAACATAGCACAGGCCCAAAATAAAATTATTCTGTATGCTGATACTTTTATTTTCTTTAGATCCTTTTTTTATTTAAATGATTAAAAATGTATTGAATTGAATATACTTTTTTATTGACACATGCCTTACATTTTAATGATAGTGGGCATTTGGTTGAGGCTTGATAGATTTTTAAAAGTTTGCATACTTATCACTTAATTTTGATTTCTAAAATTATAATTTGCATAAAGAGATACTATTATTTAATTTAAATATATGGTAACTTAGACTCTGGAACATTAGGTCATGTTTTCCAGGAATTTTGGCTGCCAATTGATGCTGGAATTGAAACTTTAGGGTTTTCTCAATAAATGTTTGTGTATTTCAAACCAAAGCACTTTCAGTCTTAAAATATATTGCTGGTAGATTGACGTATTTAATCAAAACTCTGTCCACAAAAATAAAATAAAGTTGTAGCGACTCCTGATGTTTTACATATATTTAAATGCTACTACACTTCAGTGTGATCATCTAAGTTTCTTGGTTGTATAGGTTGAGATTTGGATCCTAGCTATGTAATTTATTAGCTAAATAGCTAGATACTACAGCCAACCTCTCTAAGCTTTAGTTTCTTCTTTCTTTTCTGTTTTTTTTTTTTTTTTTTTGTAGAGACAGAGTCTCACTTTATTGCCCTCGGTAGAGTGCCGTGGCCTCACACAGCTCACAGCAACCTCCAACTCCTGGGCTTAGGTGATTCTCCTGCCTCAGCCTCCTGAGGGGCTGGGACTACAGGCGCCGGCCACAACACCCGGCTATTTTTTGGTTGCAGTTTGGCAGGGGCTGGGTCTGAACCCGCCACCCTCGGTATATGGGTCCTGTGCCCTACTCACTAAGCCACAGGCGCCGCCCTAGTTTCTTCTTTCTTAAGTAGGAATGACAAATCTCATCTTGCAATAGTTCTGAGTAGATGAGAAATAAGGCATTTAAAGTACCTACCAATATTGGCACACAATATCTCTACAGTGGTAATTAGTATTGTTTTAATAAATTTGTATTCAAAGGTACTACATATATTTTTATTTTTTAAAACATAATGCTAATGTTATATCAATAACATCGTTATGGATACCAACAAGTAAACAGAACAGAATATGCATGTTGTTTAAAAGCAGGCATCTTTGAAGGATTAACATAAATTCAATACTGTATATTAGTCACTTCAGAAATATGTATTGGGTATGAATTAGAATTTCTTTCCTTTTTTTGTGGTTTTTGGCCGGGGCTGGGTTTGAACCTGCCACCTCCGGCATATGGGACTAGCGCCCTACTCCTTGAGCCACAGCACCGCCCTAGAATTTATTTCTTAATCAAGAAAAATGGACTTTAAAAACAATTCTAAGAGAGAGTTGAGGACAAGCATAAGCAGGAGAAGCGAAACACAATGCTATACTCACTTTTTTAGCAGTGTCACAGTTAATTTACTCTGAGCTTAATTTAAGGGTAATTGAATTAGTGATTAGCTTGAAATGACCCATCAGTGGTGACCCTCTTGCTTTCTTCTCTTCCTTTGTCCTTCCCTGTAGTCAGAGTAGGAGGCACATTCCATAGTCTTCCCCACGTTCCCACCATTAGATGGAAATGAAAGAATGTACTTTTGTTTTTAAAGAACAAAACCAGTTGGTGTATTAGAACAGAAGCCATAAAGTGTCTGAAAAGTACCCACCTGCTAAGATTAAAAGCAGATTGTTCAAAATGATGGGAAATTAAACCAAAGTAAAACCACAGCATAAAACAATCAATCCTAAAATCAATTCCTCCCTAGGACCCCTAAAGAAGCTCAAGCTTGGAGTAAGAAATGATAATTTCATAAGAAGCCCTGGGCCACTAATCATAGTAAGTAACGAAAGACAGGGATTCAGAAAGTTAGGGCAGATCAGTCTCATGTTTCTCTGCCCACTGTGGACCATGCACAAGAATTAAAAAAAATAAAAGCAAGGGTGGCGCCTGTGGCTCAAAGGGGTAGGGTGCCCGCCCCATATGCTGGAGGTGGTGGGTTCAAACCCAGCTCCGGCCAAAAACTGCAAAAAATAAATAAAAAATAAAAGCAAAAGCAAATGAACAAAAAACTAATCTGATAATGGACTTTAGTATGATTCAATTAGAATCTTTCTGGGTAGGGCTATTAAGTTGTTTATTTGATATATTTTTTAATTTGATGGAGGTATATGATAAAATACTGTGCCATAGATGCAACAATCATGCCAAATTTATTATATTATAAACCTTTACAAATATATATCTTTAAAAAATGGGAAAAATTAGAAAAGTGAGAAAGTAAGAAAAAATGAGAAAAGGAAAAGCAAATGCCATTCATATAAATTTACAAATTGCACTTACAAAAATATATTCACAATATTCATATAGCCATGCTATACGTAAATTTATTTCAGTGATATATGTGAATTATATTTTAGTAAATTAAAAACACTTCTCCTTAAGAGATTTATACAGAAAATTTAAGGAAGTTAAGAAGAATTATTTCTCCTTTACATATTTATGAGAAGACTTTTTTCCTTCTTTTATTTTTATTTCAGGAGCAGTGCTGATATAAAATTAAAGAATGTAATGGTATCTTAAATTTAATTTTATTCAAGAACTCCATTTTTAGTCATGATCAAATCAGAAATCCAAGAAATTAAATGATTCACCCATAGTCATACCGATGATTAATATAAAGAACATGGAATTCAACATGTCCCATAATATACCCTACAGAAAAATAATCTACAGAATTATCTGCCTTAACTATGTATTTTATTTGTTACTTTATATAAACCTATTTATTGTCTATTATTCTACAAAAATTCCTATAATTCACATCATACATGGTGTAGAAAGGCAAACTGATTTTCCTCCAAGGTCAAATGGCAGGATTGTCCATCCTCATCATTCCTATTTAACATAATAATGAATACTCTAACCACTGTAATTATCAAATAAAAATACAATCACAGGTGTACTAATTGGAAAGGGAAAAAAACTCTTTAAAAATGACTGATTCATTTACAAACTTATAGAAATGTGGAACTAAATATAAATAACTTTTTCCCTTAACCATTTGAGAGCAAGTTATCAATTTGATCCATCATCATTCCTGAGTTCTGTTGTCATTTCCTGTAAACAAGTAGACACTTTTATACCAACTCAAATCCTCTTATCTAAATCACCAATGTGACATTGATATATTATTGTAATCTAATTCTCAGACTCCACTTAAATTTTACCGATGTTTTTAAATAATAACCTTTGCAATTAAAGAAACCACCCCAAATTGTGTGATGTCCTTAGTTGTCTTCTCCTTTTGGTTTCTTTGAGGCTGGGGTAGTCTTTTCTCAATTTGAATATTTCTGCAACTGTAATAATTACAAATGAGCTACATTGGAGTTATCTACCTAAATTTAGGTAGAAGGTATCCTCATGTTTAGATTTATGTAACGTCAGGCATTTGGGGCAGAATTATCACAGAAGTAGAATATTTTCTACAATGATCCTTGAAAATCTTGCTCATTTGATCAGTCCTCCTGCGTGAAACAAATTCTCCATAGGTGGGCCTCTTTCTCTCTCTCTCTCTCTTCCCCCCCCCCCCCCGGAGATTTCATCTACCTTCCCAGGAGCTGATACCTTGTACTAGATTCTCTTGTACATCGATGCCCCTGGATTTTGCATTCATCTAACCCTCTTACTGGGTCACTCCTCTGTGTCTACACCCATTGTGTGCTTTCCAGACTGCCCACATGAGTGATACTCACTGTACATTAACTCTACGTATACTGCTCAGTTTCAGACACTGCACATCAGACCACCATCTCTAAGGATGCCTACTTACTCTGATTTAGTTCTGCAACCACGTCCTGAGCAATGGAGGCTCTTTCAACTCTGAAAGTGGATAGATAGCTTAATTTGCCCCAATAGGTTTAAAGCTAAATTGTTCAGGGAAGGAAGGAATGGAAAAGAAAATGGAAATTAAAGTGGTATGAAATTACCTTTATTTGGAAAACATGATTATATATGAAGAAAACCCTAAGCAATCTATAAAAAAAAAACAACAATAACTAAAGATGATAAACAATTTAGTCAAGGTTGCCATACAGTGTCATAATGCAAAAAAAATTCTATTTCTATATACAACCAGCACAGAGTTGGAAAATGGTATCTTAAAACATTATGCCCTTTAAAAGAGCATTAAAATAGAAAACACGTAGGAAAATCATAACAGGATGTATTAAAAAAAAAAAACCTCTACACTAAATTCTGTAAAATAAAATTGAGAGAAATTAAAGGAGTTCTAAAGAGATATAAAGATACAACATGTTCATAGACCAGAAGATTCAATGTTATATCCTTTTGTGTCCCTTTCCAAATTGATATGTTGAACCCTCAACATATATATATATGGACTATATATGGAGATGGAGCCTTTAAAGAAGTTTTTAGGTTAATGGCATCATAACTCTGGAGCCCTGATCCTACCGAATTAGTATTCTTATAGTAAGAAAGACAGTAGAAATATCTTTCTCTCCACGTACACACAGAGAGGAAAAGACATGCGAGGACACAGCAGGACAGCAGCCTTCTGCAAGTCAGGAAGAAAATACTCACCAGAGACAACCCTGGTGCAGGGTGGTCTGGAACCAAAACACTGGAAAAATACACGTCAACTGTGTAAGTGACCCAGAGTATAGTATATTCTTACTTCAGCACATACAGTAATATATGACATTAGTTTTCTCCAACTTGATTTATAGATCATATAAAATCCAAATAATACCCCAGTGTGTTTTAAATATATTTTTGGTAAAGATAGATGTATGCGGAAATTAAAAGAGTACAGAATTATCAAAAAACACTTAGAAAAAAACGTAATTTAGGTAATAACTTGATTTCAAAACTTCCTCTAAAACTATGGTGATCAAGAGAATGTGGTATTATGTAACAGTAGATGAATGGATTAATGAAACAGAATAGATTATTAAAAATTCGGGCCCAGTATGTATTATGAATCAATATTTGATCAAAGAATGACAGCATTTCAATGAGGATAAGGAAGTTTTATTTGCAAGTTTTGCTAGAACAACTGGTGTCCTACATGAAAAATAAAAACAGAAAAGCAAAAAATAAACCAAAAAAGTCTATTCTGGGATTGTTACCCTACAAACAAGAAAGTATCCAAGGTCCAGACAAAAAAACTAAAACTACGTATTATTTAGAAACAAATATAGAAGAAGAATAACTTTATGATCTTAAGGTAATAAAAAACTTGCTTGACGGAACCCCAAAGTCCTAATCATAAAAGAAAATAATTATAAAATAAACCATCAAAATTAAAACATTCTCCTTAACAGAAGGAAAATGAATAGGTTAGCCAGAGAATTGGGGTAAAATCATTTACAAGAATTATATATAGATAGATATATATATCAAAAATCTTATGTCCAGAATATATACTGTCCTATCACTCAGTTATAATAGCCTAAGAACCCAAAAATATAAACTTCTAAAACACACTGCATAATGGAATATATACAAATGTCCATTAAGCCGTATTAAAGATGCTCAACATCCTTAGTCATTAGGGAAATGCAGATAAAACTACATTATAATACCATCGTGTGCTTTTTGAATGACTCATTTTAAGATACATTGACACCATTATGTTATTGGACATCGAGCAAGAGGAGTTCTCATACATTAATGGTGACAGTGCGTAATTTTACATATATCCACTTCAAAAGATTACAATTTTCTCATCAAGTTAACCATACACTTATCACATGACCCAAATATATTTGGGGGAAAAAAAAGAAAACAGATATACACAAAAGGACCCAAAATGGCCATCAGCAAGAGATGGGTACATGAACTGTGATGTTCTGATACCATGGAGTCACTAATTAATGCAGTAATACAAAAAACTCTCAAAAAAATATACTGAGAAAAGCCACATACAACAAAAAGTGCATGCTAAGTGCATTTATATAAAATTCTAAATGAAGGAATATTAATTCCTTTTGAAATAAATTGGAGAAGTGACTGCTGGCTTAGGAGGTCAACTGGGAAGAAGGTAACAAAAATGTTCTATATCTTCACAAGATTGCAAAGATATATGTATTTGTCAAAACTCATCAAACTACATCCAAAATAAGTGTATTTTTCTTTATGTAAATTGTGATTCAAAAATTGTAAAGTACTTCTTATACGGAGATGTAAAGAAGAGTATTAAGTAAGCCAATAAGTAGTAGCCCTTTACCTGTAACTATGTTTTTCCTTTCCTTTCATTTTGTCAGCAGTGTTGACATGGAATTAGAGTATAATGATATCTCAAATATCATCAAACTATTCCATTATAATAATCAAATCAGGAACCCAAAAAATTAAATGAATTCCTGTAACTTTATAGTTAGCAGCAGAACATGGAATTCAACAGAAGTCTCATAATCCATTCTCCAGAAATATCTGCAAGACTGTTTGATTTAACTGTTTATTTTTAGTTTAAATTGTTAGTATAAGAAACTTTAAAACCTTTTTTAAGGAAGGATTTTTATAAAAATAAACCAGGGAATATAGAATAAAAACCAGAGGGAATCACTAACATACCGAATATATTACCAATATAAAAATTATTGGGTTTCGAAAATGTATTCATAATTAACATAAAAGAATAAAATTACTTAAAATAAAGCATCCAACTTAAAAATGAGCAAAGGACATGAATAGATATTTGTCTAAAGAAGACATATAATGGCCAGTAAGCACAGGAAAAGATATCCAGTATTAATAGTCATTAGGGAAATGGGAGTCAAACCACAAGGAGACATCGCTTCTACCCCACTAGTTATTGTCAACAATACAAACAAAAAACAAGTACTAGCTTATTGGCAAAGATGGAATCCCAGTGAATGCACATGTGGTCATGTAGGATGGTACAACCACTGTGAAAAATAACATGATGCTCCCACAAAAACTAAGTATAGAATTACCCTATGATTCAGCAGCTCCACTTCTGGGCATATGAACAACAGAACCAAAATCAGAAACTTGAACAGAATTTTATAACAATGGTTGTTGCAACATTATTCACAATAGTCTAAAAGTAGAAACATTATGAACAAACAAATGAATAAAAAAATATGTATACGCATATAATAGAATATTACTTAGTCTTCAAAAAGAGTGAAGCATTGGTAAGCATTACAACATAGATGAACCCTGAAAACATGAAACATTGTGCTAAGTGAAAACAGCCAGACGTGAAAGGACAAAAATATTATATAATTCCACTTATGTCACTTATGTGAGGTATGTAGAAGAAACATATTTATAGAGGGGAAAAATGGCTCAGAGGCTGTAAGGCTGTAAGGAGAGACTCAATGGAATCTGTCATTTATGGGCACAGAGTTTCCATTCTGGATGATGAAAATGCTCCAGAGACAGATGGTGGTGATGTTTGCATAAGCTGTAAATTTAACTAATGCCACTTAAATTGTACACTTAAAAATAGTTAAAATGGTAAATGTTGTGTTACGTATATTTAAGACAATGCTAAAAGAAAGTTTTAAAAAATTTTATTAGCATACTAATTTTAATTAACTTGATGTGTAATTCAGCACATATATATGTATAAATACATGCTGAAAGAAATATCATATATGCATGTCTATAAAGACTCATTTAGATACTTTGAAAATAATTCTTCTCAAAAAATAATGGGTTTTCCTCAGAGCCATTAACTCAATTTCTAAAATATTTTGTGTGCATTTACTTTCTTTAAAATTAATCCACACTCACTCCTGCAATCCTAGCACTTTGGGGGGCCTAGGTGGGTGGATTTTCTGAGATCAGGAGTTTAAGATCAGCCTGAGCAAGAGCGAGACGGTGTTTCTAAAAAACAGCCAGTTACTATGGCAGGCACCTGTAGTCCCAGCTACTTAGGAGGCTGAACCAAGAGGATTACACGAGCCCAAGAGTTTGGGGTTGCTGTGAGCTCTGACGCCACAACACTCAACCCCAGATCACAGAGTAAAACTCCGTCAAAAATAAATAAAATAAAATAAAATAAACTTACTGCATACTTTCCCTTCATTTGAATGTTTTCTAATTAAAGAAAATTAGTAAACATTTCTAATACATACTTTTTTCTTCAAATCCTTTATTGGAAAGGTTCAGCGTCATTGGTGGGAATGTTTGTGAGCAAGTGTGTGTTTTCTGTGAGATTTTTGTCTGCAAGTGTTCCAATTTGTTGTATTGGGAAACTATTTTCCTCTTAGAGATACTAATTTGTAGAAAATGTTGCATACGATTTTACAATGGTCAAGTATTTCTATTCAACTTTGTTTTAACTGAAACAAATAAGTTTAAGATAAGTTAAGAAATAGTAAGTTAAACACGAAAATATTCATCTGTGGTTTGTGCATAAAGTTGCCAGCCCCAGTTCTCCCTTCAAGGACAGACATTAGTTCACTCGTGTGAAATCTCTTCTGAGGGTTGCCCAGCTCCAGAGAGCTGCGTGGCCTCAGGTGTGCTGCCAGGTTACATTAGCCAACAGCCAAAATATATGCTGTTTGCTTTATACCTGACTACTGTAAAGAATTTATACTAGTAAAATAGTCTTCACATTAAAAATTGTCTCTATAGAATTTATACAAACTGCTTTTGATAGCTTCGTGCTATGTTTTTTTTTTTTTGCAGTTTTTTGGCAGGGGCTGGGTTTGAACCCGCCACCTCCAGCATATGGGGCCAGCGCCTTACTCTGTTGAGCCACAGGTGCTGCCCCATGCTATGTATTCTTAATCTAATTTGCTTTGGCAACATTTAAATTTTACCACTTAGAATTAAGGTCTTTGTGAATAATTTGAAATCATTTTTGTTTTTCCCAAAGGCATTTATGAGCTGGCTAGATTCACTGTACCGTGCAGTGTGGGTGTGTCATAGCCTCTGTTTTATAAGTCCTGCAAGCCTATTAAATGTCTGTTTAATAAAGATTTGTTACTGACAGGCTATTTTAAAATCTGATGTGGACTAAGGTGAGGCAGAGTGTTCACTAACTCAAGCCGTCCTTTAGAGGTTTCATATTATTCAAAATGGAATGTTGTATTGGTGACAGATTCAGCTTAAGAGTGTTAGGGAGAACGAATCCTCTCTTACTTTGTTATGGAATCAATCAGAATCAGCATCTCAGGAGTCAGCCAGTGGTAGACTGCACATATAGGGTAAATCCAGCAACAATTGATAAGCTTCAGTGCATTGTAATAGTTAGATTCATGATGAGCTTTGAAGGTTGTAGAGATAAGGGGAAAGATTTTTTTAAGAAGTTAGAAAAAAATACAAAAAACAAGATGTAAGAAATAATAGGAACAACTTTAATTAAGCTATGAAAGGATTGGTGAATGCTAAAAGCCACAGAGGTCCTTGGTAAAGAAAATGCCTCAGAGAAAGGAATAACTGAGGGGTTATGTGACAAGAAAATAAATTAATTTAAGTCAGAAACCAAGAAAGCATTATTATCCAGTTTTGAGTCAAGGTCAGTAAAAGAACAATGAAAACATTTATAAGAAATTTTATATGGGTCATGGGAACAGAAGTTAAGATACTGGGTTAGATAAGATAGAGTAGCAACAAGGCAAGAAAGAGAACAGATTTACTAATCATCTATAACATGCCAGAAAGATAAGTGTAGAATATAAATGTCTTAACATAATCACTAAGAAAATGCCAGGAAGGCTATGTTAACCAGTGTGATGAAAATGTGTCAAACGGTCTATAAAACCAGTGTATGGTGCCCCATGATCGCATTAATGTACACAGCTATGATTTTATAATAATAAAAAAATAAAAATAAAAATAAATAAAAATAGTCCATAAATGGTTACATTCAGTTCTACAGTAATTTTATTTAAAAAAGAAATGATGTTCTACAGAGGTAAGATGGCAAATATTTAACAACTAGCTCTCTGGGGCAGGAGGCTTGATTTATGGTGTTTGCCATTTTCTGTGGTCTGAATACTGCACCATATCAAATTTGAAACTGCCTCCATGACATCAGCTAGCATGGAAATATCCTAAAACATTAGACTGGGCTTTTGCAAGTAGGCACAAGCCAGCTCCAGCACCCCAAACCCCTGCTATGTACATTTTACAAATGAAGACACCCTTATAATACCAATCAGAAATACGCAGGACGGTAGACTCAAGTTTATGTAAAATTTTTCTTGTTCAAAAATCCATAATTTTATTAAATTAGTCTTCAGGAAACAAACAAGAGCAACAACGAAGTTGTCTGAATGTCTTTGACGAAGTCAATATCATCTTGCAGCTCTAGCTGGGAAAGATGTCAAAATTAACTTGGAGTTCACAAGTACAGTGGAAATCCAAGGGGTAGAGCTGGAGGAATAAAGTCAACCCTCTTCTGGGCATCAGGGTGACAGGTTTGAACATGCCTTGCGGTTTAAAAATAATAATGTACAGAGAGAGTTTCCCATTCTTTCCTCTTAAAATCACCCAAAGTAATTTGGGAAATCAAGGAGGAGAAATATTATCCCTTTTTAAAGAAACTAGTGATGCACTAAGGTCATATGCAGGCTGTGAATATCAAAACATCAGGAGAAAAAGGAGGAGAGGATCTTCCCTTTAGGATAAAGGGAACGGGCTGATGACAGTGGCATAATGGATTAGTTTGGGTACAAGAATAACGAGATAAAATGAATCAGAGACAGCCTATTTGCAGGACGCTAATGATACATAATAATTTGTTGGGTAAACCTTAGAAAAATAACTGAATGAGTAGCAACCACACTTGTAACAGCTAAACTAAATTAGTACACAGGTGGAGTAGAAAAGTAACTGATAAAAGAAATTCTATTCAGGAGAGCTATTTAAATAAGGAAATGTTTTCCTTCTATGTTTGATTTTGGATAATTTCTATTGCTTTACCTTTAAGCTTCCTATTCTTTCCTTCTGCAGTACCTAACCCATCTAATCTTATCTTCCAGAACTGTCATCAAACATATTTACTTCTCAATTTTAGAAATTTGATTTATGTATCTTTTATATGTTGAATTATCGTATGTAAATTTTTATCACATGGAATATAGTAATTAGAACTATTTTCTTATTTATGTTAACTAATTACAAGATTTGTTTAATTTCTGGGTTGATTTAAATTGATTTATCTACTTGTTATGGATTTTTTTCATCCTGTTTATTGCATGACTCAATTTTTGAATTGGACACACATAAAATATTTATTTTGCAATGCTGGGTATTTTTGAATTACTATAAATATCCTTGGGCTTTGTTTTAGAACTATTTGTACATTAAATCTTACTTTTAAAAGATTATTATTATTATTTCATGTAAATATGGAGTAGTAGCTCTTGAGTTAACCGTTCCCTCCCATGGAGTCAAAGTTTTCATATGTAATCAAATCCATAAATGTCAATTTTTTAACTAGATGCTACTTTTTATTGATATGTGAGTACATATTTATGGAGTATATGTAATATTTTGATATTTTTATAAAATATGTAATGATTGGATCTAATAGTTGGAATCAATCAATCCTCGCCATCATCTCCACACATCCATCGTATCTTGAAATGCCTTGAAAACATTCTAAATCTTCTCTTTTAGCTATTTAGAATTCTATAATTAATTAATGTTAACTATAGTCAACCAACTGGTTTATCAAATGCTAGAATCTAATCTTTCTCTCTTTATTTTTTAATTTACATCTTGAGAGATTTAAAAGTTTTTGGTTACATGGATGACTTGTGCAGGGACAGGTATAATCAACCATAAATCTTGAAGTATTCCTGTCTGGCTAGAGACAAGGAGCTGTACTCCCAGTACTTTATGAATGTGAGGCACTGTTTCCTCTAATCCAGCGGTTCTCAATCTGTGGGTCGAAACTCACAGGAACTGTATTAAAGGGCCATGGCATTAGGAAGGTTGAGAACCACTGCTCTAATCCCTTTCCATAGTCCTTTCCCTTGTCTCAGGTAATTTTCACACATGCTGACTAATTGCGGTGAACGCTGTGAAAATCCATGGAGTTCTCTCTCATACACTCTGCCCTGTGAACACCAGCCACCTGTCTTCCCAGACTCACAATAGCTTCGGCTTCAGCCTGGCTTCTTTCCTGAACTTAGGTCTCAAGACAGTATGCTGAGAAAAACGTTGTTTTTAATTTCTTTTGTTTCCTGTGTCTTAGAGACCACTATCTTTACTGCCTTAAGGGGAGGAACAGAAATACTTTCAGATTTTTACATGATGCATAAAGTAGTCAATTGTTACTATCTTTTCACAAATTTATATATTTATATATTTTACCTACAAATAAATGTACTCACCATTGGCCTCTATTTTTGTTGTTTTTAAATGTTTTGGAGTTTTGTCAAAGTACAAGTGTTTTGAAAGCCAGAACTATATATGACTGATAATGATAAAATAAAACAAAAATGGTAATAAGATAAGATGTGCATATGGAGTCCTCATTTTGGCCAATTCTTTTATGAATGGATTGGTTAACCACAATTTAGTCCAAAAAACACCAGTCACTGGACAACACAGCTCTATATGATTACCATAGTATATTAATTGCATGCTATTTCTGCAGTCCACAAACCACTACATAAAGAACTGATCATGATTCGTGACCATTTATAAGCATGTTTCTCAAAATGCAATGGTGACTTATCATGGTGTAGCTGTTATTCAGCTCAGGTACAGTCACCCAAATGAGTGGTTGTATTGCCTTGCTGGCATAATTAAACTCACATGACATTTGACAAAAATGAATAATCGGAAGAGGATATAGGTCAACAAAAATGAAAACGCAGCAAACAAACAAAACATGACATCCTTGAAAGTGAAGTTTACATAAAATAAAATGCAGCTGTGGAAGAAATCACGACCCTAGGAATATTGACACTCACTGCACCATTTGAGAGATCCAGATATGGAGCCAATAGAATGGGGAACAGAGGGTGGTGCCTGTGGCTCAAAGGGTAGGGTGCCAGCCCCATATGCCGGAGGTTGCAGGTTCAAACCCAGCCCTGGCCAAAAAAAAAAAAAAAAGAATGGGGAACAGAATATTGATATAATGAGGAAAGTAGTCATGAAGAAAAGGACAAAATGTCACAGAGGAAGTGACGCCAGTACGGAATATCCTATTGAAGGATATTTGATATTTTGCCACAAACTTAGTAAGGAAGATGACAATTTGCCAAAGCATAAAATAGATGCTCACCCTGTGTCAAGTTCTCTGATGAGAAGAAAGTTAAGTGCTATTCAAACTATACTAAAGTTTTTATTATAAAGAAATGAAACATTTAATTCTCAATGTTTCTAATACTTTACATTATAGCATACTCAATAATATCAATAGCAATTTCCTGCTTTTTTGAAATGCATCAAATAGTAAATATTTTAGACTCTGAGGAGAATGTCAATCTCAACATCATGTTCTTCTTTTCCTTTTTTTTTGTTTTTTTGTTTTAACACAGATTCGTAGAATTCAAAAATCATTCTTAGATCAAGGGCTAAGACGCTGTCTTCGAGATTTGTCATTCTAGCCATAGTTTGCCAACTCCTGCACTAATATAATAAAAAGAAGAGTTAGAAAATAGCAGAAACAAAAAAATAATAGTCTGGAATTATTTATAAAATTCAATTAGTTCAAAAGATGGTAGAAAAAGAGAAATAAGGGAAACAAAAGCAGATGTGTTACAAATAGTAAGCAAATTAAGATAATGGATTAAATCAAAATGTATTAATGATATGTTAAATTTAAATAATCCAAATATCTCAATATATTATTTAGAAATGAAGTTACCTACAAATTACAAAAATGTTTCTGTTTTCAGGTAAATGTTTCATCATCACTTGGATTGATCTGAGACAAGTTTAACTTCACCTTCTAAATCCTGTATCCCTAGCCTGAAGTTTTAGAGTGGTCAATTGCTACTATCTTTTCACAATTTTATATATTTTACCTAAAAATAAACTTACTGACCATTTGCCTCTATGTATATTGTTTTTAAATGTTTTGGAGTTTTGTCAAAGCACAAGTGTTTTGAAGGCCAGAATTACATATGACAGATCATACTATTTCCTTAGCATCTAGTCCACGGTAAATGCTCAAAAAAAAATGCACACACATGTGTTCAATTAAAAGTAAAGACAGCATACTTTATTTTTAATATTATTTTCAGTAATGAAAATATTCTTTTATGATAGTATTTCTCCTGTATTTTTAGAATTTGTATGTTTATTTTTAAGACCTATGCAAGTTTTAAATTATGTTTGGATATATTGATGGTTTAGTATTTTCCTGATGTTGAGAGTTTGGATAGATTTCCATTTTGTTATTTTACAAATAATATAGCATTATTTTATTCTCTTTAGGTTAACTTTTAAATTGTTCAAAATGTAATTATCAGATCCAAGATATAAAAATTTACTGTTTGTTACCTATGGTCTGAAATATTGATTCCTGTTAATTTGAATCAAATCACAGAGGTATCATTCACATGTATCTGTTTCTTATGGACCTGCCAATAACATTTTTACTTATTTTTGCAACTTTAATTATTTCAGGTTATTTATTATTCTCATGTTGAGAGATAATTTGGTTTTCTTGATGATCTGTCATATGCATTTCCTCAATTATACTGGCTATAAACTATAATAACATTTTTTAGATTGCTATCCAGTAGTTCCCATAGCAAGTAACATTAGAATGCCTTTTCCATTATTGAGTTGTTCCTGATGTCTATTGCACTGAAATACAATCATAGCATTTTATATACTCTTTTAGAATTTCTTTCATAATATTGGATTATTTTTCTTTCTGTTTCAACTGAGAGCCACGTATTTTTCAGGATTATGATATAATTTTACTTAAATACTAGAAAGTTAGACCTCCTCAAAATCTTTCTCTTTGAAAGCTATCTTCTTTGTGAAATATCTGATTCCAGCTGGGTCAGGAAATATACAAGATAAGAGTGGAATATCTTCTACTAGTGTTAAAAAAAGAAGAAAAAAAAAAAAACCTGTACAGTACAGTTTCCAATTGCCAAAGCTTGATTAAGGTGAGCAACAAAGTAAATCAAGTATTATTACATTATAAACCAAAGTTAAAAATAAATGCCCATGGGTCCATGTGAATACCAGTAAGTGCCTAAATAAATAAAGAGAAGAGACAAATCTCCTATACAAAGAATTTTAAATGTTTTAGATGTTACTCTCAAGGAGTTAGAGAATAGACTCTTAGTTTCTTAAATGTGGGCTATGCCTAGTGACTACTTTCCAAACAGAGGATTAGGGAAAGTGAAGACTTGAGCCATTGTTTCAAGATAAACATGATCAGTAGTAAACAATATTGAAAACATATGACCATACACTTCACCTCAGTGTTTTCATTCCCTAAAGCCATAACCATAGTCTGCCCATAAGAAAAACTATCAGGAGGGCGGCGCCTGTGGCTCAGTGAGTAGGGCGCCGGCCCCATATGCCGAGGGTGGCGGGTTCAAACCCAGCCCCGGCCAAACTGCAACAAAAAAATAGCCGGGCGTTGTGGCGGGCGCCTGTAGTCCCAGCTGCTCGGGAGGCTGAGGCAAGAGAATCGCCTAAGCCCAAGAGTTAGAGGTTGCTGTGAGCCGTGTGAGGCCACGGCACTCTACCCGAGGGCGGTACAGTGAGACTCTGTCTCTACAAAAAAAAAAAAAAAAAAAAAAAAAAAAAAGAAAAACTATCAGGAAAAAGCATATGAAAAGATATTATTCAGAACACTGGGTCAGTACACATCAGAATTAAAGTCATCAAAACCAACAAACGAACAAAATTTGTGAAACTCTCACAGCCCAAGAGTAGCCTGAAGACACATGTTAGCTAGATGCAATGTGATTTCCTGGTGGGATTCTAGAACAGAAAACATTAGTGACGATATGATGAAATCCCAATAAAACACGGAGTTTAGCTTATAGTAATGTATTGGCTCATTACTCATGACAATTGTACTAAAGTAACTTGAAATGTTAATGACAGGGAGACTGAGCGTAGTTTCAGTAGGACCTCTTTCTACTACCCTGCAACTTGTCTACAAAACTAAAACTATTTGGAAATGAAATAGTTCATTTAAAAAAATTAGGTTTTATTTTATTTTTCTCTTTTATTTTTTAGATGCAGACAGATATTTTGATAATTGTAAACAATGTGTAATGTTCAATTCAGGGTTAACAGGCGTTTCCAACACCTCAGACATTTACCATTTCTTGGTCTTGTTCATTAACTTCTTGGGGATTCTTTTCTGCATTAATGTTCTATTAAAGTTAATACTTAATGAATGCCCAAAGTGAAGTTTATTAAAACTAAGGCAAGAAAGAAACAGAACGTAAGTATTTTGGTAACCATGAAAGAAAACTGATCAATGGCTCCCATTTCCCTACTACAAAACTGTGATACCATAGGGTATCTTTAGTAAATTCTATACAACATATATAAAACAATAATTCCATTTCACATATATTATTTAAGAAAATACAAAACATGATGGTACTGCCTATTTCATTTTATGTGGGTAGTACAATTCTGATATATAAATCAAATTAAAACAGTGAAATAAAAGACCTTTACAGGGTGAAATATACAAATAAGAAATTTTAAACAAAATATAGGCAAGTAGAAGACAGCAATATAAAGAAATATAATTATCATTACCATTGTGGACTTTCACCAGATCTTCAAATTCAGTTAAAATAAAAGTAATTTAAGGTAATTACTGAGATTAATTCTAAAAGAAGAATAAACATCTCAATAGAGGCGTAAAGTTAAAAATATTTCAAGTTCATTAATAAGTAAAAAACTTAAGCACTGGCATTAAAAGACAGTTCCTTATTCTGATAAAGATATCTTTAAAAACAACCTTAAGGGGTGGTGCCTGTGGCTCAAGGAGTAGGGCGCCGGTCCCATATGCCGGAGGTGGTGGGTTCAAATCCAGCCCCGGCCAAAAAAAAAAAAAAAAAGAAGAACTTAAGAAAAAAAACAACCTTAAGGTACACATACTTCCTAACTGATAATAAAATATTAAACAGTTTATTAGAAATTAAGAACAAAAGAAGAATTTTCTCCATCATATCTTCTTTTCAATTTTGCATTAGGGTCTTTAACAACACAGAAAGACAAGTCAAAGAGATATTTTTCTTCTTTTTTTTGTAGAGACAGAGTCTCACTTTATTGCCCTCGGTAGAGTGCCGTGGCCTCACACAGTTCACAGCAACCTCCAACTCCTGGGCTTAAGCGATTCTCTTGCCTCAGCCTCCCGAGTAGCTGGGACTACAGGCGCCCGCCACAACGCCCGGCTATTTTTTGGTTGCAGTTTGGCCGGGGCAGGGTTTGAACCCACCACCCTCAGTATATGGGGCCGGTGCCTTACCGACTGAGCCACAGGCGCCGCCCCAAAGAGATATTTTTCTCTTGAGCACTAACACTGTGCCTGCCAGACACCGCTGCCTGGATTTGCGTCTTTGTAGCAAGACTCTTGAACCTGCGGCTGCCGGTACTGCCTCTATGTTTTCTCTTTAAATCCACTGTGATAAGAATTCTAGATGCATATCACTGAAATTAAAAACATCGATTATACCTATCATCTCTTTGAAAGTGAAGTTGACAGTCAATTCAAAATTCTTATCGCCGGTGATTTAGTGGCATCTTTTGACAAAGTTGACACATCTCTTCTCTGTGCGTGTTCTTTATTAGTCTTCTGAGACACCTCGAGTTTTTAGTTGTTCTGCAGCTCATGGGATATTTATTCTCTTTTGTTTGTTGTTTTTTTCTTTGTTCTCCCCACACCCTCTATCAGCATGCACAGGTCTTAATGTGAGTTTTTCCCTGAAAATAGACCTACTCCCTCTTTTCTCTCTATACTCATTTTGTTCGATGTCATCTAGTTCCATGACATTAAATACCATCTGTGTGCTGATGATGCCTAAGAAGACCCGGTTTAGAATTCAACACTCCATTTATTTTATAATACCCAAAGTTGAAATCTGGTTCTTTCTCCTAATGCAAATTTTTTTCTAGTTGGTCAGCTTAAAAACCAACACTCTCTAACATTTCTTGTATGTAGCATAATACTCAGAAATTATCTATTGTATCAACTTCAAGCCAGAAGCCAGAGTGAGAATTTTAAAACAATCTTCTGCTTAAACATCCTATAACATCATCCCATTTATTTTAGATTATTGTCAGGATTCATGCAAGACCCTATCATATATTTATTAGTTTCTTATGGCTAGTACAACAAGTCACCACACACTCAGTGAACAAAGCAAAACAAATTTATTTTATTATAGTTCTAAAGATCATAAATCTAAAATCAAGGAGCTTGTATGGTTCCATTCCTTCTGGAGGCTTTGGAAGAAACTTTCCTTTTCCAGCTATCTGCATTTCCTAGGTTGTGGCTCCTTTGTCCACCTTCAAGGTACATAATTCCAGCCCTGGTTCCAAAGTCACATCTCTTTTTTTCTGACATTGACACTCTTGCTTCCCTCTTCCAGGGATCCGTGTCATCACACCAGGATCATCTGTACCCTCCACGCTAATCTCCCCCACATCAACGTCTTTAGTTTAATCACATCTGTGTATCTCTTCTGCCTTTCAAAGTGACATGGTCACAATCCTGGGGATTAGGAGTGGTCCTCTCCGGGAGCCATTATTCTGTGTACCACACCCTACAGTTTCTGGGCCCCCCTTACCTTCCTGACCTCTTCCTCTACCACTTTCCACTTGCTCTGTTTGCTCTGGCCATGTTCACCTCTTTGCTTTCCTCAAATATTCACCAGAATCTCCCAATTTAGAGCATTTGAATAATCAACCTTTTCTTCATAGCAATGATAGCTCATTGAAAATTGGCTGCTTTTTCTACTTGCCTCAAATCTTGCGCTCAAACATCACCTCATGAGGGAGCATCTGCTTCTGCTCCTGCTCTGCCCCGCACTCTAATATTCCTTACCTCGCTTTAACTCTTTTTTTCGGATACCACTCATCATCTTCTAACACACCATTAACCAGAAATATATTTCTTACATGTATTCTTAATTTCTTACAGTTCAAATATGAGCTCCATGAAGACAGGATGTTTGCATTCTATTCAGTGACGTGACCTGGTGACCTAGAGGTGAAGTAACTGGTGCTCCACACCTGTTATGGGTTTTGGAATGTTGCAACCTCTAGGAAAGGAACAGATGAGCTGAAGAAAACTTTCCAAAACACTTGAAAGGAAGCTTAAGTAAGATCAAAGATTGCTGTTATTTAAGGAAATATAAATTAAAACCACCAGTTTTTTAAAAAAAATTCTAAAATTATAAAGTTTGGTTGATAGCAACTCATAACAGGAACTCATATACTGCTGGTGAAAGTATGCGTTAGGTAAAATACAGGAAGTTAATAGGGCAATTTGTAGGAAAATGAATGTTATGCACACATTATAGATTTTTCCCCAATTTTATGTACTTTATTTTTTTCATAGCTATGTACATTAATGCAATCATTATGTTCTGGTTTTATGTACAATTTGAAATATTTTCATCAAACCGATTAACATAGCCTTCACGGCATTTTCTTAGATATTGTGTTAAGACATTTATATTCTACATTTAGTAAATTTCACATGTACCCTTGTAAGATGCATCCTTGTAAGATGTACTTTAAAGATAATATACATAAGTATCAGGAGGTAATGTTCATAGAAGCATTATTAGTCATAATCAAAGCCAAGGGAGGGGGCAATGTCATATATTTACTATTGATAGGATGTATAACCAAGTTCAAACAGATTTATATAAAAATATACTCTACACAACAACATTTTTGAAAGGAAGAAAGAAAAAAGAATATCTGAACTCTGATTATACTCATTAATTTTAGCAACAGGCAAATTTCTAGTATTTTATTTGGAAGTCTACATTCCTAAAGTGTAAACGGTAAAGAATTCCAGACATTATTATCACAGAATAAAGCTTATTGTCACCTGTAGAAAGGAAAAATGGTATTGCTATTAATATGCCACCTAGATAGATTCTTAGTGGCTAGAAATTTTCCATTTCTGGGACTGAGAAGTGGTTACTCCACTTGATGTATATGTATTGAAGTGCATATATGTGGGGTTTTTTGCAAATTTCAGTGTGCACTATATTTAAGAATTAAAAATAATTAAAGGTCATTTAACATGGAGAATTTATAGATCAAAAGGAAAAAATACCATGTTAATAAAGATATAAACACACACTAAGGCCCCACCCTCCTCCCTCCATTAGTGTGTGTCACACTCTATGGGGGCAAGACATGATTGCAAGAGGGACTTTACCTAACAATTGCAATCAGTGTAACTGGCTTATTGTACCCTCAATGAATCCCCAACAATTAAAAAAAAAAAGAAAATGAAAAAAAAATAAATAAAAATAAAGATATAAACACTTTTTAAAAATGCAAAATGGCCAGAGGCAGTGACTCATGCCTGTAATCCTAACACTTAGGGAAGCTGAGGTGACTGGATCTCCTGAGCTCAGGAGTACGAGACCAGCCTGAGCAAGAGCCAGACGCCATCTCTACTAAAAATTGAAAAAATTAGCCAGACTTTGTGACAGGAGGCCATGTCCACAGAACTCATCTCTAATAAAATTTGAAAAAGCTAGCTGGGAGATGTGACAGGACTCTGGATGTCAGCTACTGAGGAGGTGAGGCAAAAGGATCACCTGAGCCGAAGAGTTTGAGGTTGCTGTAAGCTGTGATGCCACAACATTCTACCCAGGGAGACAGAATGAGACTCTGTCTTAAATAAATAAAATGCAAAATGATTTAAACATATGAAGAATGCTTATGCTCAATAATAAGTTAAATAAAATCTCACTCATAAATGTTTTCATATATAAGGTTAAAATATGCACATTATAATACAGAGATCTGATATAGTTATAGAGAAACCGTTGCCTTCATAGATTGCTGTTGGTTTAAATTGAAGCGGCCTCCCTGGGGGCTAATTTAGCAGTCCCTATTGAAGTCTAAAATTTTTAAGACACTGTTTCAGCATTTCCCTTACAATCCTATGTCCTAAAGATTTACCAGCACTGTATGAAATAGCACCTGTCATACTGCTATATTGGCAAATGTTTTTAAGAACTAAATTTCGGGTATTTGCGAAACTTGGTAAATGTAGAATGTAAATGTTTTGGTACAGTAACTGAGATAACGCCGGAAAGGCTATGTTAACCATTGTGATAAAAATGTGTCAAATGGTCTATGAAGTGAGTGTATGATGCCCCATGATCATATCAATGTATACAGTTATGATTTAATAAAAAAAATTAAAAAAAGAAAAACAAATATTTCAAACAACAACAACAAAAAAAAAAGAACTAAATTTCCTTCCCAAGTAAAATTGGTGAAACAAATTATGGTAAGGCAATTAGAAAGAATTCTATTCAGCTACCAGGGGGGAAAATGAAAAATATATTTATGTATTGAAAAAAAATGATCCCCAGGTTATATTTTTAAGTTAAAAAAAATCAAGAAAAACAACAACAACACAGATTAGGCTGCGCACAGTGGCTCAATCCTGTAATCTTAGAACTTTGGGAGCTGAGGCAAGAGAATTTCTTTTTTTTTTTTTTTTTTTTTTTTTTTTTGTAGAGACAGAGTCTCACTTTATGGCCCTCGGTAGAGTGCCGTGGCCTCACACAGCTCACAGCAAAGGCAAGAGAATTTCTTGAAGCTGTATTTCTGGACAAGTCTGAGCAAGACTTGTGGACTTCCATCTCCACAAAAAAGTTCAAAAATTAACTGGGTGAGCACATATAGTCCCAGCTACTTGGAAGACTGAGGTAGATATATTGCTCAGTGAGCTCTGATGATGTCATTGAACTCTAGCCTGGACCACCGAGCAAGACTGTGTCTCAAAAAAAAAAAAAAAAGGAGATTATATTAATGTTTCATGATGTACACTGCCATGTTTGTAAAAAGAGATCACACACATGTTTACCCAGCTCTAGAATTTTTCTTGGAATGTAAACAAAAACACTAGAAAATGTGAAGAACTATTTTAGGTACAGAATTATGTGTGCCTTTAAGGCTCATGGTGGGAATATTAGTTTTATCGATATCCATCTACTTCCTTTTAAAAAGTGTATGCATTTTCGGCTCAGTGCCTGAAGCTCAGTGGCTAGGGCACAGGCCACATACACCGGAGTTGGTTCAAACCCAGCCCTGGCCCATTTAGCCCATTGTTGCTAAACAACAATGATGACTACAACAAAAAAATAGCCGGGTTTTGTGGTGGGCATCTGTAGTTCCAGCTACAGGAGGCTGAGGCAAGAGAATCTCTTAAGCCCAAGAGTTTGAGGTTGCTGTGAGCTGTGACACCACAGCACTCTACTGAGAGCGACATAGTGAGACTCTGTCTCAAAAAAAAAAAAATGTATACATTGTGATTCCAAATATAAATTAATTAATAAATACATAATGGGTACATAAATTAATTGGAGTTTTCTATAAAATAGTTACAATATTCTGTTATCTATGCAATGTCAGTTCCATACTCAATCAGAAAAGAAAATCAGCTTTTTTAGCTACATAGCACCTCTTAATTTATTTGGTGTGGTACCCTCACATAATATTAATGAGAATGTTATTAATAGTAACTCTACAATGAAGTATAATGTTGAATTAGTATACTCTCTGGAGTTGTACAATGAGGTTTAGAATCCCATCCCTAAAACTTCCTAGATTAGTATCACAGAAAACTTACTTGGACAACAGAGATATATTTTTTCTTATTTGTAAATGAAAGATAATTGAAATTAATTCAGGAGGTTATTAGAAAATTAAGTAAAATACAATTTATAGATATCATAATCAAGGTATGTCAAGAGGTTTCAGAATATTATATATTTCATTATTTCTCACAAAATAATCTTTGTGGTAGCGTTTACAATACTATTTTGCTTTCAGAAAAATGTCAAATATTGATAGAAGTGTTTTTAGAAATTGGTTTTTCTTGTTGGTGATTTAAATTAGCATGCTTTCTTATTTAGTGATTATGAATAACGCTGGTTATCAGTTTACTACTGATCTTTTAATTCTAATTTTTAACAAAATTGTGAGCTCATTTGATGTTCACATTCCCATCCTCTCTTTCTGTCCATATTACAGTATTACAACTGTGGTTCTTCCTCATTTCAAATGTATCTCCCTCTTCAGTTACTTCATCTTAATAATATGCCTTTGAGTAACTGACATAAAGCTACTTCCAGGCTAACCCAAATCCATCTGACTCTCATTGGCCTCAGATTATTAGAATGACTCCTGTTTGGCTCTGCACTGCTCTCCAAATGGCTCCACCTATCTCCTTGATCCATTCGCATCACCCAACACAATAGTCATCAGTTCTTTGGAACTTTTTTCTCCTTTTTGTTAAAGAGTCCTAGGGCCCCCTCCATATCCTCCCCCCTACTAAAGACACTCATTTCTTCTTGGGGGTTCTCTGCCTCTAGGAGTAAACATAAACTTGTTGTTTCTCTTCATTGTGTCCTTTCAAAAGCTCAACTACCACAGATACAGAAGCTCAGTTTCCACTCATAATTCACAACTCCATACTTCTACTTTGATGAACTGTCTTGATTCAGGTCAATCAAGATTCTAATCTAAGATTAGATTTGGTCCAAAGCCTACAATGCTGGTTTGTGAACAGCAACGGAGGAGTGTCAAGGAAAATTAAAAAAAAAAAACAAGACAAAAAACTGTAGGGATCTCAAGATATTTTTATATGCTTTGAAGTAACACTACTGATTTCTAAATATATGATGATTAAGTATTAGCTAACCAGGGGCCAAATATGAACTTTTCTTTAGAATAATTGATACAATAATATACATTCAGTAGCTCCATTTCCTACTTGATGATACAATTCTAATCCTGAGCTAGGATTTAACCTTTTCATTTAAAGTTCTAAATATAATAGCTTTATGTAATCTACAAATGCATAAAACATTTTAAATATGATATTAGTGAAAAAAATGCTAAAAAAGGAATATGAAATTTACATAAAATTGCCTATTTTGAATTAGGACTCTAAGGAGAAAACCAAAGGTTTGTAGATATGTTACATTCCAAAAAATTACTCCACTCTCTTCTCAATTGTAGTCTAAAATAAAGCTTCTCTTTATTTTAATTCTTAGTTAACATTACCAGGAGTTGTGAAATGATTACATGTTTAGAAACATAATAATAATGATGACATAAGAAAACGATAAAATAATCTATCTTGTTTAATAAAACGATGTAGAAGTTTGAAAACATTAAATTAATATCTAGGAATTTGCTTTAGGATATATATTAAAATGCTCTTTCCTATTTATGGGTTCATATGAAACAACTGAGAATTTAAATGTATGAACATATAACAAGGATAACGCATTGATGACCAAACACAGTAGCATAGCTCCCTAGTTCTCATTTTCTTTATCTTGAAGGACGTTATTCTCCAGAATAATGTGTACAAAATGTAACTGAACATGTCATTATATTTGCTCCTAAGAAAAAAAATGAGAGGACTCTGGTAGGAATTCGTAATACCATAATAATAATTAGTCAGACTTCACTGCCATTGTACATGCACCGGTAATTATTAAATTTGATTGAGATACTTTTTTTGCAGAGAAAATTTATGTGATACTTAATGCATTTTCATTTACAGAGATTTCTCGCAAGCTTTTGCTGAAAGTCATTGACTCAATTTTCACATAATCTTCAATTAGGTGACTATATCAGTTTAAAGTTCTTTATTCTTAAAGTGATTACTTAAATTGTAGATTTAAATCTTTCCATTTGAATATTTTCAAATCACAAATTTTTTCAAAATTTATGATGAAAAATTTTGAGTGCAGAATGAATGCACTCAAGATCTTTCTGAATACTACTTCTTGTTAAAATATTCTAGTGAGATTAAAAGGTATAAGTATATTTTCTCTCTCTAACAGCCAGTGAAAATATTATTGCAATGAGAGACACATACATGGTAAATATTTTGAGAATTGGAAATAAAGACATATTCTGCCCAGATAACATTATCAGGGTTCTGCAGGGCATACCCCTATTCAAAAATGCTTTAATTTACCTCTGACATGAAGTCCCTGCTGACCCTAATGCAGGTTTTCTATTTTTGTGTGGTCTTTACATATCAGGAAAATAAATTTTGGATATTTCCAAACGTCCCCTTATCAGGAAGAGATTCATAATCATTTACTGCAGAAAAAGTTTCTGCTGATGTCTATCACATCATCGTGATTTATTTTCTTCCAGAACTTGTTCTAACTATAATTACCCAATGCCTTGATCTTATTAATTCTCCATGCATTCTATGCCTTCAAATGACAGGGCTCATATAGAAAGTAACTGTGTCTTGACACCCACATCCCGTCACTAAAAGCGGGTCTAGGTTTAGGGAGCAGCTAGATGCATTTTATGACAGTCCTTTTGGTCATGTTTGCATCATCAAAAAATAAGATAAAAGTTACCTGATAATTTTCAGCCTCAAGAACAGTCTCTTACCAGTTATTAAAATGTCTAAGAGAGTGTTTTCTATTATTGAACTATTATATAACACAAACACTGTGCACTAGAAATCTCTTTCACCCTAGGAAATCTGCACCCTAGGACAGGTCAGGACAGCCCGGTCTCTTAGTTCCATCTACCCCACCTTCATCTGTGGCCAGATTGGCCTTGACTGCACTCCTATTATTAAGGATAAAAAGGACAAGGCCAATGTCGTAGTCAAAATTTCTATTTACAGGCATTACTGAAGGTTAAATTTGAGTTATTCTCCCATGGATCACTCGTTTACATTTTCTGGTTTATCCTTTCCCCAGAAATTATTAATTATTACTCTTTATGAGGTATTGAACATTAAAAAAACCTTCCAAAGAAATAAACAGACAAAAAATGAAAGCATGATTTTTGACTTCCTAAGTCTTAACATTCAATAATATCATTTAATTTAACACAAATTCCCAAACTGTCGTATCATCTTTATTTACAAGTGCTTCAGAAATGGAATATGGGTGATTTGGCATCTACTGTTGTGTTCTTAGTTTTGGGGTCTGTGCTGTACCTGAGACAAAAAAGACTGATGGCTTCCTATTATCCTTCTTTATTTTTATTCTCTCTCCTAAAGGCAGACATTTTACGATTAGAGAAATTATATTTTCAACTTTGTATACTTAATATAAGAGTAGTACTTAGAAAGCCCTCCCGGTATCCATTGTGATAATGAATCAATACTTCATTCAGAGCGGGCATTTAGAGTTCACAAAAATACAAAGGATGGTCCAGAGGCTGGTATCACATACGTGTATGTCTTAAGACAAGACAAAAGAGGGGCAGGTTTCCGGCAGGTTTTGTTCCTGTGAGAACAAAACACCAATGGTAAAACCCTAAAAGGAAGAAACATATATATATATATACTCGAGAGCACATTCCCGGAAGTAAGTACCCATGTAATAAAATTAAGATGAGTCATTTAGGAAAAGGCAGGGGACTCTAAAACCCTAAGGTGTTGGACAGGGTTTCTTAATCTCTGCACTGTTGATATTGACAACTGAAAAATTCTGCAGGAGCCCGTCCCATGCATGGTAGGATGTGTAGCAATGTCTCAGGCCAGTACCAACTCATGTCAGTAGCATCACCCTCCTCTTACACACATCAAGTTACCAATTCCAAAAATTCCTCCAGATGTAGATTTAGAACCACTCATCCAGCCTATTTTAAGCTCATCACACTTATCCAGGAGATGTAAGCAAATGAGAAAGTCCTGAAGGTACAGGGTTGAGACAGACTGTCAAAATATATGACTCATTCCATCATTTTCAACTATGGGAGAGTTTAGAGTCAGAAAGTGTGAATTAAAATATTTAAAAGTCAAGTGACTGTGTAAACAAAAGCAGCTGTTTCAAAGTTGAAGAAGCTTATTAGGAGAAGGGAGGATGTTTCTATTGGCTACTTGACATGAAGGATGAGTGTTCATCCTGGGTTATGTATGTTTATGGAAGAACAAAACCTTGATAGGCTATCAGGGTGGATGTAGCTTACTGGGGCTCATGGTTAGAAGGAAATCTGAGAGAACCATCAGAAAAAAAAAAAAAAACTATAAATACCAACAGGACTCTTAATCTGCTAAATTGGAAAGCAATCTTTATTGTTCTAGTGCTCTGAAGACATCAGTTCTTCAAGGCAAAGGGATAAAAGTTAAGAAATAATTGAATATGGTTCCTGTTTTTAAAAATGCTAAACAACTGATAACTAGACAAGACTCACCAACAAAAATTCACACATTTATATGCCAATATATTCTGTTTAGAGAAGTTTGTTAATGAGGTATTATTACTTGGGGATGGCCTGGAAGTCCCCCAGATATCTAATAATGTCCTGTTTTGTTTTTTTTTAATTATGTAAAGGAAATGTAGATAAGTACTATAATTATTAAAATATATATAGATAACTATGCTTGTACTTCATGGAATGAATTCTTTTACTATACTGACTCAGAATTAGATTTACGATTACCCCTTTATGTTATTCATTCTTTTTGTGTTTGGGGACTTTCTTCAATTTCTGAATTTAATTTAAGTTTATTTTTTAAAATGATTTTAATCCACTGAGACTAATTATTACATAAAATGCAGACAAAGTTTGTGCAATAAACAAAATTAGTAATTGGCTTAGAACTGTATATTCCTTATAATTAAAAGTAAATTCAGATATAGAGTTTGATGTCTTTATTTCTTTTAGGTGTGAATTTATGAAAGACAGGAAATTGAAAATTATTTTTTCTATACAACTGAATCAAGAGTGAGGAAACTATGATCAGAAACTTCATGAAAAAATACTTAACTAAAGAAAAATAAGAGTTTACAATCATGGCTATGGTATAATCTTAAATTTGGAAACTTGCATAGAAGGTTATAAAGGGAACATAGTTCAAAAGTAAACTTTTTGTATTTGAACATTAGAATCCTTTGCTTTGAAAAGAAGATGAAGAGAAGGGAGCAAATACGTAAGATATTTCTATGTATTCCTATAAATTTCTGTATGTAGAAATGTCTCAATATCAGAGTATGATTAGCTCATGGAAAAGAAAAGAAGCCCTCCTGCCAGATAATGTTTGTTTACAACGTTTTTGACTTAATGATTTAGAGGAAAAGGAAAATGTTTCTCGGTATTGAAATTTGAGCAAAGAAATGCTTTCAGTTCATTATGGCGAACTTGTTTCATAATTAAATAAAAGAATCACAGCAGTGACAATTTAACCCCTGAGTTTTGTTTCTCTCTTTCTCTATTTCTTCTTCTTTTTTTTTTCTAAATGGGTTTTAACATATACATATACTTCACATTTATAATATAATGATATTAAAAACAAATATATATATATATATATGGAGAGAGAGAGAGATAAGTCCCTGACATTATCACGCTCTTTGATTTCTTAGATGAGAAAATGAAGTCACTTAACCACAGGGGGAGAAATCGTGGCAGAAACAATGTCACATCCTAGGTTTTCTGATTGCCAGTTACTTGTTTTCTTAAGCTTCCCTCTGCTTTAAACCTAAAAACCTAATCACGAGTTTTCCCTCTGCTTTAACCTCATAAGCTGTAATGGGTTTTTATCTGAGCTATTATATGCATCCATTTCTTCTAGTATCTTATTAAAAAGTACTTTGGGTATAGTTTTATATTTCTCTCTCCACACATGTGGTTTCTAGTGTTGCCCTCATCCCACCAGTGTAATTCCCTCCACTGCTCCCTATTCTGGGCTCCCAAAACACTCCCCACTACAGTGGCCTTTCTCTCCCCACATGTCTGGTGATGGGAACACACATTACTCCTATGGCTACACCAGCCACCAGGCATTGAAACACTTAGCAATAACATCACATGCCTACTGTAAGAGAAGGAAAAATTTCTGAAGGTAAGAATTTACTATGTAGTAAAACTAATTATAAATAGGGCGGTGCCTGTGGCTCAATGAGTAGGGCATCCACCCCATAAACTGAGGGTGGTAGGTTCGAACCCGGCCCCTGCCAAACTGCAACAAAAAAATAGCCGGGCATTGTGCCCGGCGCCTGTTGTCCCAGCTACTCAGGAGGCCGAGGCAAGAGAATCGCCTAAGCCCAAGAGCTGGCAGTTGCTGTGAGCTGTGACCGCCACAGCTCTCTACTGAGCGCAACAAAGTGAAACTCTGTCTCTTAAAAAAAAAAAATAATTATTAATAATAGTAGAGGCAATATGCAGCAGATTTTAAGTATTTTATATTTCAAGAAGAAAATACATCGTTGCCTACACTTATATTCACTATATGTTTATTTAAATATTGTATGTTGAATATTGCCCTTTTGGCATATACAAATCTGCATGTTTATATCTAAAGTGAGATTTTTTATTATATAAGTAATCAATACCATATGATGCAAATAATAAGTAATTAATACAATATTACCTTAGAGGCAAGAAATCAAAACACTTATTTCACAGATCATGACATGAATAAACAATAGAAACTACAAAATGGATTTGGAATATAAGCTAAAAAATAGACACTGGCTATTAAGAGCAAACGAGAAGTAATGTGAGAGCAACAGCTTCTAATAATTTTCCGGAGCTCTGGTAGTTCAGCACGGTCTACACAGAAAGCAACAGGTGAACGCATTTCCATTAATTCCTCGTGCCCATGCGCAGTAAAAAGTTTTCTACTTTGCTTTTATAAAGCAGAAAGCAGGCAGAGAATGAGAATTGTATATCCAGGTTTACATATCTTAAGTTTACCAGCTTTAATGGTCCATAGTGATTTAAAATTCTGGACTGTATTTTTCTGCCCGAGAGCCAAGTGGCACCAGATGGCTGAGGGAATTCAATTCAATATGACTTGGTTTAATTCAATCAGCTAAATATTTCTTCTCTTGTTTAAGAGATAGAGATATGAAACACAGTTCTTGAGTTCACGTGTTGATTTTTTTTTTTTTTTTTTTTGCGGTTTTTGGCTGGGGCTGGGTTTGAACCCACCACCTCCGACATATGGGGCTGGTGCCCTACTCCTTTGAGCCACAGGTGCCACCCAAGTGTTGATATTTTTAAAAGAGAAAAATATAAAAAAGTAAATTAGAAATAGGTTGGCTATTATTTGCAAGTATATAATACAACAATTACTGAATTTTTCCAACATTTGCTAAATCTTACAAGGGTACATGTGAAACTTAGTAAATGTAGAATATAAATGTCTTTTTTTTATTAAATCATAGCTGTACATTGATATGACCATGGGGCATTACACACTAGCTTCATAAACCGTTGATACATTTTCATCACACAGGTTGACATAGCCTTCCTGGTGTTTTTCAGTTATTGGGCTAAGACACTTACATTCTACATTTACTAAGTTTCACATATAAATGTCTTAACACAGTAACTAAGAAAACGCCAGCAAGGCTATGTTAACCAGTGTGATGAAAATGTGTCAAACGGTCTATAAAACCAGTGTATGGTGCCCCATGATCGCATTAATGTACACAGCTATGATTTAATAAGAAAACATAAATAAATAAATAAGAACTAGATAAAGGGAAATAGCTGCAAATAATTGAATTAACTGCTATGTCTAGGAAGAACCAAAGCTAACAATTTACTTTATAGTTTCTATAACCCAGATTTGTGTTATTAAATTTTATGTGGTTAGTTTCATAAACTAAAAGTTGCCTGTTGGAGCAACCCCCCCAAAATTGACCTTCACTTTGTGTTCCCAGGCCTTCAAGCAAGAGACCAGTGAGAAGTCTGCTGTTTTGTGTTTTCTGGTGAGATTGCTTAGGTTGGTGTTTCTTTTCCTTCTCTTTCCAGTCAGTAAGATATTTAATCTTTAATGTTAACTTTCTCATTTTACCAGATGTTTTAAAAAGATTGAAATGATTTAAGTATGACAAAATATATCAAAACGTTTTAAACTCTTTGAAAATATAGTCTCTCAAAAATAGATTGTCTTAGAACACAGAAACTTTTTGCACAATTTGAATTTTTGAATGAAGCAGTCAGAGTTCATGCAAAAGTCACCCACACAGTAATGAACCCACCTCGATTTCATATTGTTAATGTGATGAACTTACATGGAACTGTATCTGTTTTCTCATTGTTACTGTGCTCAATTTCCTTCTCTTTTATATATTCCCACACACTGTCTATAAAAATAGTAACACTATTCAAATTAATTTCTTCTTAAGTTCTCAAGTTGACTAAGGCATTCTCTAGCATCGATAAGGAAAATTTGAATTTAATATAACCTAGAATATAAAGGCATTCACTGTTACTTGCGTATTTCACATCTCATTTCATTCCCAACCACAACTAATTCCCACCAACTTTATAATAGCATAGAATGAAAACTCCTCTGTCCATCTCATAATGTGCTTAAGTAAACTATTTTTTACCTGCTAATCTTCCTATTTAATTTTCCTTTATACAAATGCACCCATAGTGTGACTTAAGAAAAGTAAACAACACTCATATCTGGAATAATGTATCTTAAAACTGAACAATGTTTTGGCCCTTTGGTGACTTTTAAAAAAAAATGACATTTACTTTCCTATTCCTCAGAAGATTGAACAATTGTTATTTACATTTTTATTTAATGAAACTCTGTTGCCCAGGCTAGAATGCAGTGGCATCATCATAGCTCACTGCAACCTCAAATTTCAGGGCTCACTTGATCCTCCTATCTCAGCCCACGCCCCATGTAGCTGACACTACAGTCACATGCCACCATGGCCAGTTATTTTTCTGGGGAAAAAAAAAAAAAACAAAAACTTTTTATGGAGATGATGTCTCCTTGTGTTGCCCAGACTGGTCTAAACTCTTGGCCTCAAGTGATCTCATCTCGGTCCCCACAGTGCTGGGATTACTGCTGTGAGGCACCTAGCCCAGAAGTGACTTTTAGTTATATCTTTTCTTCCTCTCTGAAGTCAACACAAATGTAAAAATCACACACACACACACACGCACACGCACACACACACTCTCTCATTTAAACGACTATATTGACGTACATTTTCCTCACTATCACTGCTTTCTAACTAAAAATTCCAAAATTGAAGTTTTTAGTACCACTTTAATCCATCAGTTATTTGGCAAAATTATTTCCAGTAAATGAAGTTCTGCATTTGTCATGTTATATTCATTCCACAGATTTTTCAAATTAGAATTTATATTCCATAATCGAAAATGCTGTAGGGATAGTTAGTAAATTAAATTTATAAAAGTGATAGACGTGATAATTACAAATTTTCCCCAGTGAAACCAAACACATAAAGAATATAGATAATTGCCATTTCTGTACAGACTTACCTTGCCTACATACTGATAATCAGATCCTGTATATTCCTCCAGTAAGAAAAACTGATTCCACATCCAACCACGTTTTTGACGATGCAGAATTTTGGCATCACTCTTTGATACACGTGTACTTAAAATTCTTTGCTGTGGCACCGGAGTCCTTCTAAACATGATCTCTGGAGAGCAGAAATGCGGCAGGCATACCCAGAGAAGGAACAGTAGCAAAAATTGATATATTGTCATAGTTCACTTCTGGACAAAACCCGCTGTGGATGAAGAGAAAGTCGTCCTATTTTTCTGGGTTGGATTTTATTCTTTCAACTGGTTTCCAACATTTCATCAATGTTCTGTGTATGTTTCCAAAGCTTCAAAACAAAAACAAACAATAATCAGTTGACAACATTAAGAATATTACCTGTCACTATAAATAAGTGTTAAATAACAGTAAACAAAAATGTTTCTTTTCTCTAATTTTCAAGAAATTATGATTAGTTTTGTGAACCACGTCCAGTGACATGTCTAGACTTGATAAAAAGAGAATTAGAGATAATTTCTTTCAGACAAATTCTAAAGAAGGGCCATTATTATGCTTTTCTCTTTTTCTTTTGGCACTCACACAGTTTTTAGGAATTATAATTCTGATAAACAGTGGAGATGCAGTTCATTGTGCATGTCAATTTTTCCAGAGTAATTTAACATAAATTAAAACTTTGAAAACAAAATGGTATGCACATGAACTACAGGAATCATGCATTCTGTTTTGCAATGAAATAATCTTTCAATGTTTTTTAAATAATGTCACAGTTTCTACATATTTCTACTCAGAGTTAAAAGTAAAGGCAAAACCAAATCACAACAAACAAATAAACACCAGGAGCGCCTCCTATGGAAGGCCTCTCCTCTTTTCTCTCTCAGGTTGGACTGTGGAACCCAGCGAATTTCCTATAGTAGAAAAAAACAATTCCTCCTGCCGTGAAGTAATTTAGAATAGAAATCATAGCAGTGAGTAGGAGGAGGGGATCATGTTGTCGTCCCCACCTCGGAAACACTCACACCATCTGTCCACCTCTAACTATGTCCCCAGTCACTACCCTGGTCTAGAACTCCTTGACACCCCGGTCTCACTGAAGCAAGAGCCTCTTGACAGTTCTCTGCCCCTTTCGTCACTACTTTCTCAACAGAATTCCCAAAGGAATCCTATGAAACTATGTCAGATCATGTCACTTCCCTGATGAAACATGTCCATGGCTTCTCATTGCATTTTAAGTAAAAACCCAAGACTACCAAACAATGCTGTCCTCAATTTCATGCCTCCCACCTCCCTCTCTGACCTGTTTTCACTTCAACCCCCCAAACTGGCTCCTCTCCAGCCCCAGGGCCTTTCTTGCTTCACAGGGCACTGCATATCACTCGCTCCTTTCCTCACCCAGGAGCTTTCTACTGATCTCCTCTGCCTAGAATTCTTTTCTGACAGATATTCACTTTGCTAGATCGTCTTCTTCTCAGACCTTTCATTGAAATATTCCTTGACATTTCATATATCTCATTATGTCCTACATATATTTTATTTACTTATCATGTATATATCCTATAATCTCATGTACAAAGGAAATATTTCTATTTTTTACTAATATATTCACAGTGCCTATAACGAACTATTTCACATAATAAATGCTCAATAAACAGCTTAAATGAATAAATTAAACATAAGCTGATACAAAATACTTGACTTTTAGTAAGTACCTCCTCTGTATTGTTAATCCCAGGCATTTACTTGTAAATACACATTTTAAAATCATAGGTATGTTTATATTACTTGCTCATATTACTGTTAATTATCATTTTGATTTGAATTTTTTGTGTGGGCTGTATTTTGTTTTCCAATAAACATGGATTTTATTTCACTAGATGATAAAAATTCATTGTACACAGTGGTTTGGGGACCCGAAGAACTGACTTTTACTGCTCTAACATGGCAATGCATTTTAAGTGCTCTGCCATTCACATTTATGCTTTCATCTTCAATTATTTGTTAGTTGTCTATTTACTTGTTTTTCTTCATTATTAGGAAGATTTGAAGGTTAATACAAATGTGCCACAGAAGTAAGATTAATGGTGAAGCCGTTTCTCCCTTGAGTGTATCAAATAACGGTAGAGCCTGCCCAGCACAGGAAGACATGACAGATACAGATTGCTTTAAAAGATGCTCTATAATTCTCAGAGTTTAGAGATTACCAGGTAAATAAAACGGCCTTATATCACAATGCACTGAACTTACAGAAACTCAAATTGATTATATTCCAAGCACTGTGATCATTTACCTATATATTTTGTTTCTGTTTTTGTTTTCTAATGTAGGAGAACATGCCAAATGGTATTTTCCTAAGTGGCAAGAAGAATTTGTATAGCTGAGATTTTTTTCCTCCCTTCCACAAAAGAAACTTACTATAGCAACAACCATCTTCATTTTATTTTTCTTTCTTCATTAAAAAAAAACAACTGTCTGTATTGATGATCATCTTCAATAAATTACAGCCTTACCTATAATGTTAAAACCCTAAACATCAATATTTTGGGAAGGAGTAGGTGGGAAGTATATCTATAAATGTTAGTTTGAGACCAACATAATGCATGAGATCATTTTCTTTGTATTTACCCTAGTTTTAATTATTTAATGAAAAATTTCCTAAAGAATTCAAAGTCAAATGCATTATTGATACTGATATAAGATAATTAAAATACATTTTACATAAAACTATAGTATTCAACAAAAGCATTTCAAATAAGAACATAATGAAATTTGTCATTATAAATATAAATTTATATTATAAACATATTTATATTATAAAAATAAAATTGTATGAAATATCCCAACATTTAAGTGGTCCATAGTTAATTCTTCCTAGGTATATGTTCTATGTAGCTAAGAGCCTGTATGATAGTCAAAACATTTTACCTTTATTATAAATCCCACAAATAATCTCCCTTTTTGTAAGCAGACACAAATATGTATCTTTGACATTTCTATTTGACCAAGTATACAGCTCTTACATGGTCAGTCAGTAGCATGACTGCTTTTGTTTCTTTCCTAATTGCTTTCAGCGCTCTTATTTTTCCCCTATTCAACACGCCACCACATCATTTTAAATGATCGTCCTTTCATGAAAACATCATACATTATCTCCTCACAGGTCTTCTTAACCCCAGTCTTTCTTCAAATATCTCCTGCTGGGTGTTAGCTAAATTACTTTTCCAAACCCCTCTTGTCCAAGGCTCAAATCGATTAAAATATTTGAACATGTCTAGTACAGGAAAATAACATCTAAACTTTATATAATACTTTATTTCAGTATCTGGAACCAGATAATTTTTAAAATATTTTTTCACATGTCTAGTTATTCTTTATTTTAACTTGATAATGTCTACTGTGTATTAACTACTTCCCCACTAATACATAATACTGAATAATTTCCAGGTGCTTACACCTCACCAAATTTCCATCACTAGTGAACATCACATTGCTATGTGCATAGAAGTGTATCAGTAAATGTTGTTTTAAATAAGTCATTAATATGCTTATGAATATGCTTTTTGAATATGTTGGACTATTTATGATGAAAAATAAAATCTAAATTTTATAGTCTAAAAATATTATTTGAGGGAGCTGTTGTACTTATTAACAGAACTTTAATTAAAAGGAACCGAGTGGGTTGAGAGTACAATTGAACTAGCACCCTGAATGAAAATTAGTGAATTCTATGTCAACTCCAGTTAAATTCATCTTCAGGAAATGCTTTTGAAACTCAATTTCCTCATTTTAATCTCAAAAGTAATTTAATGTGAATATTATATAGAGGTTAAGAATTATTAAACCATCCTTTAGCTTTCTACATTCCCCTATTTCCTTTAGACCAGTGCTTCTTAAATTTTAATACACATTCAGAGCTCCTTGGTCACTTTTTAAATGTCTATGTTCTCATTCAGCAAGTCTGAGGTGGGGCCCGAGATTCTGCCTTTCTAACAAGCTCTCCTGCCAGGCGAGGGCAGCTCGACCACATGCTCTGAATGGCACAGCTGTGGATCTCCCTCAAACCCAAAACCATCTGCAGAACTTGTTTATGACCTTTTCTTATATCCTGCTTTAGAGCCCAGACATGTAGCCTACCACAATGATAGGAAGATAAAATACAAGGTGACTTGCAGAAGAACTTGTTTCTAAACCCTCTATGTCGTATTCCAATGTTTTTAACCCGAATAATTTATTTGATTCAAGTCTGCACACGCTTTCACCATTTTTCTCCCGATCATGGTATCAACTATATTTTTCTTTCTATTTGTCTCATTGAACCACATTTCACTTTTACAATCAGAGGTTGTTCATTCTTCTTCTGAAATACTGATCACAAATATTTTCTCTATGAACTGTTAATTTTATTATATAGGCAACCAAGAATAGCAGAATATAATATGATAAGTATTTTGGCACATCTCAATTACTAATTAAGTCTCTACATATCACAGCTGATCAATTAAGCTATAATCCATCCTTGGCTAATCAAAGGAATTAGTCATTCTTCACTCAATTGATTATGTTGATTAGAATCTTAATGTACTAGCTTTTAAAAAGCATTTTCCATTTATAATAGTAATGGAAAATGCTAAAGATTACTGAGACCAAATCGAAGCCTCTATGGATAGAAATTTTAATCCTTTTAGAGTTTCACACAACTAATACAGTCTAATGAAATTTCAGCATTGAGAAATAAAGGAACATTTTTTTGTGTGTGTTTATACAATTAAAATGAGTCTGGGCATACTAAATACTTCTTTTTATTCAGCTGATACCATTTTATGCATCCAGCATAAACCGCTATGTGAGATAATTGAATCAAAGCATTACACTGAGGGCTAAAATATTACGAGTCCATATGTTTGATCATATTTTCCAAGAGTTCATTACACATTACCTACTGTGCTCTAATATCATAGAAAATATGTAATTCTGCATAAAATATTTATCACTCTATTTTAAGTATTCTGCATATATATATTACTGTTTAGACAGTAACTTGAAAGCAGCATCTTCTGTCCTGCATACAAAGTTATTAACATGGGGAATTATAAAAAATATTCAATATATATTTTTCAATTGGATTGACCGATTCTTTCTAAAATATTTTATTGAGAAGGAAATTTGGTCCCTTTCCTTAAAAACATGTCAAGGACCAACTTATGCTCATATCCTATTTGTATTGAACATGCCAGAGCTCATATAAAACAATAATCAAACAGGAAATCAATACATATCTGTTAAATGAAATATGCAACACAGAGGTTTGCTTGTCTCAGATAAGTTATCAAACGCTGCAAAGATTCTTACCAATGCAGAAAGAGCTGCAAGACACTCTGGTCCTTGCTATTCTTCTCAGATTAAAATTTCCCTTCAAGCAAAACTGTTTGAAATTAGTTTTATTCTTTAGGAATGTGACCTGCACACTAACTGGTAACACAGTTCTCCAGCTACGCTGCATGCTAACATCTGCACGTGATAATTTGCAAACACCAGATGCAACCCATATAAATTAGCGGCAGTGGGTAGATAAAGCTATGGCAGGGGGAAATTGGGCTGGTGAATGAGGCACGACACTTGATGTGGCTGTTATCTCTAAGATTCCTGCTAATCGGCTAAAGAACAGCATCCAAGAGTTCTTGCTCCTCTCTTAGCAACCTTTTTAACTCAGCAGCAAATATGACAGTCCCAGATGGAACTTGATCCACAATCAAGATAGCAGTGCTAACACAGCTGTGGCATCACACCTGCTGTTTGCTGGAGGTCTCGTTTTACTGCAGACAGGATTTATTTCATTATGTGGAGACTAGTAGCAAGAATGCTCTCGGGGCAACTTAAAGATGTACAGATAAAAGCCATCTGGTCCCCAATTTTCTTTGATCCAGAACTTGAACGTTGTCTGTAAAACAATGAATGACGAGATTGGGAGAGAGCATTGGGAGGTTTATTAGGAATCCCTCCATGATATGGGTTGCTCTCTTCACCTAATGCATTATTATTACACTATTAAGAAATAGCCACTGCTGGAAGAAAGAATCCATTAAAGATCATTTTTTTTCTTCTATGGATACCTTCTGTCCATGTACAAAAGAATAGCATGTAAACTAAAAAATTACACACTTTCTCTGCAAGTACAAACTAAACTATTACACACTGTAATGCGTCTTACTGTGTGAGCATGGAGAACGTGCATTCACCTGGGATTAAACTGTATTGCAAAATGTGTTTTTATTGTTATACCTAAAAATACAAAAATATATGTGATGTTCATTTGTGAAAATCAGTCAAAAGTATAAATACATGGAAAGACACAATTACCCATTAAAAATCTACTGAAGTTAAAAGCATAAACACAGTCATTTACACAGGGGAAAAGTACAGTTATCACAAAAGAGATCTTTGTGGCATGTATTTGGGAGATGGTCAGCCTTAAATAATAGAAGCAGAAACAAATTTATGAGCACCAATTTTAATTCTAATTATGTTTCAATATTTGCACAGTACGAAAAAGTCCACTTGTAGATAGCCTGTCTTATCTTCGTATGGAGGCCCTTTCTATGAAAAAGGATTATCTCCTGAATTACATATTATAGCTGAAATATAAAATTGGAATAACATTGCATTAGTTAAATTTCATTTTCTTGAGAGCAGAAAGGGACCAGAGTGCAATTTACTTTCTATTTTCCAAAGTTCTTGACTCAGTGCTAAATTGTACCTTTGTAACAATTTTTAATAGAACAAAAAAGACATTGCAAGGTTTATTTTATTCTTTTTTAACTTTTTAAAAAATTCTGAAAGGTATCAATGTCTCTCTGAAACATGTTATTCCTTATGTAGATACTTCAAAGCCATACAATACGTAAGCACCTCAATGAATCAGTTATTGAACAAATCATTGTATGTGGTTTTACTTTTACATCTCAACAGAGTGTGTTTAGAATGTTCTTTCTATAAACAATACAACTGAGGCTTAGAATTATTCTTTCAGCAATGTCTATAGAGCCACAAATTCTGCTAGATGGATACTGTCAATTAAACAAAACTGAAATGGTTGTCACCATCTAAGGCGAACAATTAAAAAGTGGATCTAAGGCAAACATGGGATGGGGAGATTCTAAGACATCTCTTTTTTTTTTTGAGGAAATCATGTTCTAGATGACACAAAGAGTGTCAGTGCATGTGTATGTGCTGCAAATGCATGCATACCCACATTTGCAAAGACATATAAAAGCTAAAACAAGTTTGTCCATAATGGAAAAGAGACATGTTCCATAAATTGGAAAAATGGGACATGGGTATATAATGGATCATGAATAGGAAAAAGAATGTGCAAAACTCAGGGCCAAAAATGGACATATGTACATATGTATTAAAGAAATGAAATAATTCCACTTGCAAGACAATTGAAGAAGACTAAATTCAAACCTAGATTTAGACTCAGGCCATATACAATGTGGAGTCCAAATCACTACTACTCCAGCCACAGTTTCTCTCCCTTCGCCACCACTGCTCTGGGACTCTCACCAGCTTTAGGCAGTTTGCCTTCATGGACTTTTCTTTCATTAAAAAAAAATTAAAATTAGAAAATTAAGTATTTGCTTTCATCTAAAAGTTCATTTTCTTCTCCAGTTTTAAAAGAAATCAAAACCTTTGTGTGGGTTCCCGAAATTATTGCGGGCCCTCAGCTGCGGGCCTACTGTGCCTAGTGGGGAAGTCCACCCAGACCATGGCATTAATCATATGATTGTGGACTCCTGAACCCAGTTTCATAAATCAATTTTTTCTCCTCTGTGTTAGTCTGACAAATGTGGACACAGCTTCAAGAGTAATGTTATGTGATTTTCTCAGTCTCAAAGAGTTAGTGTCATACCAGAAATATTACTTGGATCACCAGATTTCCCCTTGCACTGTCCTGAAGTCTCTTGCATAATTTAGTAATAAATGGATGTTATTATGATTAAATTTACACTTTAATGCTCTCATCTGGGAGACATCCCAGCTAGCTGCCAGTTTTCTGAGTACAAATAAGACAGATACATTGGGAGTGGGAAGAGAACGAACTAAAGACCCCTTGGAAGTATTTGGACACACATAGTTAGGTTCTGAATAAAGAATATCTGTTCAAAACATTAAAAAATGTGTTGGACATCTAAATTCCACAGACTGATTTTGATTTCAAACTTTTTTTTTACATGTTTTAAGTACACAGTCGCTATTCATGTCCTCTTAAGAACAAAGATTCAGTAGTTAAGTTTTCTTTTAAGAAAAGGTATCCAATATGCTCAGTACTATTATGAAACCAATTTATAATCACTCAGACTTTCATATGAAAGATAAATCACAACTATAGCCCAGGATGAAGGAGGGAAGAAGAGGGAGATGGGAAGAGAGAGGGGAGGGTTAATGGAGGGAGGGTAAACGGTGGGACCACACCTATGGTGCATATTGCAAGGGTACATGTCAAACTATTAAGCATAGAGTATAAACGTCTTAACACAATAATTAAGCAAATGAGGTGATGGCTATATTAACTGGTTTGATGTAAGCATTCCAAATTGTATTTAAAATAGGCACATTGTACCCCATAAAAGCATTAATGTATACATGATCTATGTGTTTATGACTTAATAAAAACAAAAGATTATAAACAAAAAAAATCAGCAACTGTGTCAGTGGCCAGCGGAAGGAAAGTTTCAATGAGTTAATAATGTAAATTTGTTAATAGAAAAGGATTTTTTAATTTTCTTTAACACTATGAATAACACATTAAGTGGAGTCTTGCCCCAACATAACCCCCTGTCACTGACCTTGCCATTCAATCTCTTATTCCCATTCTGTAATTCCAACTAAAATAAAGCTTGCAGTTGTTCATGTGGTAATTTGTATGATTTCCCACTTTAATAAATTTTGGGTTTTGTGCATGTTTGTGTGACTATATTTTGTAGTGTACACATCCATGGGGAAATCATTATTATCCAGTAGAAAGTATTAGAATGTTTGTTTCGGTGAATCATTTTGTGCCTGAATCCAGTGTAATACTAATCTCATCACTACAACAAAAACCCACACTTACTAAAGACAGGGAAATTTGTAAGCTTACAGACATTAAAAGAGATTATGTATTGGTCCTTGCAACTATGATATACTTGATCTGTATTCAATCACAGTTACTGTGGAAACTGGAGAGATTCATCATTTCAGTAAGAATTTGGTGGGCTAAGATGATCAATTCAGAAACAAAACAGAACGTCTAAATTCTAGACCATTAAACCACAATCCATAAAGTATCATTCATTCGGTTAATTGCAAATCACTATTTGAAGCAGAATGGCACTCAGCATATCCTAAGCCCCTTGCATAGGTGGTACACCTTTTGCATACTCCCCTCTATGCTTCAGGGGTACCTTCTAAATTTCTTCATGACAATGTTTATTACACGATGTTACACACTCATGTTTTACCTGTTTCCTTAATACACATTCTACAACTTGAGGAAGGTATCATTTTATTGCTGTGCATGTTTGTGTGTGTGTGTGTGTGTGTGTCCCTTTAATAACCTTTAATGGATGGAGTTAATCAAGGGAAAAATGTCCTTTTATCTTCTCCTGCCTCCTACTGATACAGAGCGAGTGGTGCCCCAGCCAGAACAGCCATGCTAGGGGAGGATCTGCTCTCTCCACCCTGGGAGTGTTGGTGCCAGGGCATCCCGCAGAGGAACAAGTGGGTCAGAGGGGCCAGACAACTGCTGGGGGACACCTCCAGGTTGCCAGCTATGGAAGCACCATGGGGTCTCCCCCTGGCCTCTGTCTGCCTCCCCTTGCTCTTGCAGTTTCCCAGGCCGGGTCAATTTCTTGAAAGTTTCCTAGGCCTGGGAACAGGAAGGGATTGTATCCATTACTTTGTTAGGCTACCTATAGACCCCTAAACGAAAGACCCAGGAGAGATTTTTTCTGACTTGTGTTTTTCCCTCTGCCAGGAGCTTTGGTGCTTTTTCACTGTATGCTTTTCTGTAAAATAAATTTTGTCTTATCACTGATCTGTGGTCCATGGATTCATTCTTCGAATCCCCAAGACAAAGACCTACTGAAGAAGAATTCTGGTAACACTACCACAACCTAAAAATATGTGTAGTAGACCCCTTAAGGCAGGGAGGTGGAAAAGAGATACTAAAAAAAAATGTTAACAGTTTATTTAGATCGAGTTTTTTTACATTCTTGCCCTTAAATCATCTACGGAATGAGAATAAGGAGTCATAGGGAAAAATAAGTCTTCAGGCGCGATTTTCTAGAATAGGAACTTCCTGAATTCATTCACTGCTTCTCAGGATTTCTTTGTAAACATGTATATTCACCCTTTCCAATATGACCCATTATGATCAACTCATAACTCATCTTAGATTACAGAACTTTTATCTGTAAAACTTGGATTTCAAATTTTTAACAAGATATGGGAAGAACAATCATCAGAGAGGAAATGAAACATCTGTGCTCTATCAATAGGAAAAGACAACAAATATAATAAGGAGATACCAAGCTTTGTGTAACCGGAAGTGTCAGTTTCTGCTTTCCTTAGCTTTAGTTGTGAAGATCATTCAAGTCTACCCATACTTTTTATCTTTGGATTCCATCACAAAACAAAAAGGCACGATATATACAGAAAATAGAGAAGAAAACCCTTCTCAAAGTGTTCTATAACAGTATCATTACTCTGATTCCCAAACAATAAAGGATATAATTACAAGAGGAGAAAAAATAAAATAAAGTAAAATTGAAGAATGATAACCTTTATGAAGATATACAAGTTTTCACCAAAATATCGACAAGTGGAATACAGCACTATGTAAAACATGTAACACATAATGACTTTATTTTAGTATAAAGTGGGTTCAACATTTAAAACCTGATCATTTTCATTGTGATATCAATAGATTAAAAAAACTTATGATCCTTTTTGTAGATGAAAAACACATATTTGACACAATTTTGACATTTGTCTTGATAAACATTCTAAACCAACTAGGAACAAAATTTAACTTAATCTTATGCAGAGCACCTACAAAATCCTACAGCTAACATACTTAATGATGAGAAACTGTAAGTTTCCCCCTGTATAATCAATAACAAGATACATATATCTGATTCTACCACTTGTACTCAACTTTGACCTGGTAGTCTGAGCCTAGGAATTAAAACATGTCGAGGAAATAAAAATAGAACAGCCTCTGTTTGATAATGCTATGATCTTAAACTTAGAAAATCCCAGAGAATTTGTTATAAAAGCCACTAATAATAATTAAAAAATTACCAAGTTGACAGGAATACAAGGTCAAACAAAATGGATTTTTTTTTACGTGCTAAAAAGTAGCAATTGTAAACTGAAATAAAAACAAAAACACTATCACTTACCAAAGCACAAAAAACATGCACTATTTAGATAGAAATAAAACAAAATATATCCAAGATCTGTATGCTGAAACTTTTATGTTTTTAATTGGTACAGATTTCTTAGAGATGATATTAAATCATAATGTGTAAAACAAAAGAACTGACAAATTTGACTTTATAAATATAAACTCGTCAAAAGACACCACTCATCACATGAAGAGTTATGAACTTAGGGAAATAACTGCAAAACACCCATCGTATAAAGCATTTTTTCATTCTACATAAAGAATTCTCAAAACTCAACATTAAACACCAACAACCCTGAAGAAGTGGACAAAGAATTGAATGGATATTTCAACAGAGAAGATACTCAAATGTCAAAGAAGCAAATAAAAGATGCTCAACATCATTCATCATTACAGAATGAAATTTGAAAATCAAAACCACAATATATAACATTAGACTAAACTAAAGTAGGTAAAATAAAATTTTAAAAAGACTTTATCAAGTGTTGGAAAGCATGCAGAACAATGAGAACTTCTATAATTTCTGGTGGGAATACGAAGTATCATAGTCACTTTGGAAAATAGATCTGCAGTTTAAAAAACATCACACATAAAAACATCACACTAATCATTTGATACAACACTCGTATATTAGGTGTTTATTTAAAATAAGACCATTTGTTCACTTAAAACTTTATATAAATATTCATACATGCTTTAAGTATAATCACCAAAAAGTGAAATGACCCAAATGTCCTCAAATGAGCAGACAGATAATCAAAGTATTGTGCCCCCACACCACGGTAACTACTTATCAATGAACTCTTGATACGTACACGAACATGGATGAACCTCACAATCGGTACGGCTAAAAGAAGACATCACACTCAAAATCATATGTAGTGTACAATTTCATTTATACAACATTTTGAAAAAGCAAAAGTACAGGTATGCAAGACAGATCATGAATGACCAATGTCCAGTCCCTGCGAAGTGGCATATGGGAATTTTGAGGGATGACAGAAATGCTCTCTTTCCACTACTTTGTTGTTTATAAGACTGTAGACATTTGTCAAAATTCATGTAACTTTACTCTAGAAAGTATGAATTTTACTGTATAGAAATGTAACTTCCATACAAATGGCCAAAATGTATATAAAATGATGCTTAATATCCTTCACCGTTAGAGAACTGGGGGTCAAAACTATAATGAGATATCATCTCCCATCTGTTAGGATGGCTATTAAATAAATGAATAAATACGATTTCTAAAAGGATATTTAGATTCATTGCATATTGCTTCATTAAATACTAAATATTTTAATAAGCAAACTGTTAAGAGTATATAATTTTTTTAATTATACATTAAAAGTATGTAATGTTAAGGGCTGGGCGTGGTGGCTCTCACCTGTAATCCTAGCACTCTGGTAGGCCTAGGCACGTGGATACCTTGAGCTCAAGAGTTAGAGAACAGATTGAACAAAAGCAAGATCCTGTCTCCACTAAAAATAGGAAAGTGAGGCAAGAGGATCGCTTGAACCCAAGAGTTGGATATTATTGTGAGCTATGATGCCACAGCACTCCACCCAGGGCCTGAAACTTTCCCTCAAAAAAAAAGTATGTAATTTTATATACATATACATATATATAATTAATGTACAATTACATTAATAGTAAGTAATTCTACATGTTTTCATTTTATTTAAAAAAGTATACATATTAATTATATATCTAAATTGCAAATTCAGAAAAGAGTTATGGTTTAAAAATTTCATTCAAGTGATTAAAAATTTTTTCCACTCTGAGACAGGTGTTGCAAAGAAAAAGATGCCCTCAATTGTAAGGCATTGTTTTGTTTCCTTTTATTCTTTTATTCTAGATGGTTATCAGTTGTCAGAACAACAGATTAAGCCAAATACCTAACAGCATGCCAAATATCCTTTAAAAAAAAAACAAAAAACTCCATAACCTCATCAGGACTTTATTTCCTCAGCTTTCCTAGACACCCTCAGCTTCAGCAAACAGCCAGTGCAATAGTGCATAAAATATTAGGGCTCTGAAAGCCTGCGCCTGCTTAGGGGAGTGTGTAATTTAATAAAGTGTTCATTGATGTCAGCACACTGGCTCATCAGATGCGTGTTGATGTGGATGCCTGTAGCACAAAAACTCCTAGTCCTAATTAGATGGCTGAAGTAAGATTACATTTTTCCTTGGAGATAGACACAAGGGTGGGAGGGTTATTCTCAAACAGGATTTAGATTTACAAGCATCTGATAGAACAGAACAAGACTAGGGAAAGGCACACTTTAGGGAAAGCCAACAAGGGAAATGAACTTGACAGAGCTGCATTATTTATAAGAAAGCTACAAACACACCATCAGACTTCTGTTGTTCCTATTTTAATCATTCAAATTTCTACCATAAATTATAAATAAGGAACAATATATTTATGACATATGCTAAACTTTCTAACCATCTCTTGTAAATCCCATAGAAATTTCAGTGATATGTGATGTAGAATTCCGTACATTGTATTTTACTCTTTGTTGTCTAAAGATAGCTGTTAGGATTTTTTAGACCTTTTAAAAATACTGGAAAGGTCAAATTAATGATTTCTCAAAAAATGTTGAATTATGTATCATTCATTGAGCTAGGAAGGACTTTTCATCCAAGATCATACTAATGAAATGTTTGTTCATATTAAAGAAAAAGCAAATACTGTGTTATATTAAAGCTATAAATATTTTATTTCCTAGCCTAACATAAATATGAAAGATTATTTATTTGGCTATAAAAATTATTAACTCAACATTGTTGTGTAGAATATTTTTTATTTTAAAGTATACCTTCGATTTTTTTTTTAATTTGATCACATCAACCTAGATATATTGAAGTAGCTGACAGTGTTCTAATCTCACTGTGAGTTACTTCAGTCCTTGACTAGAAATGTTAATACTAGGAGAAAAGATGTTGAACAGTGCAGGTGAGACAATATTTCATATTTGTAAATGTGGTGTAAACTACTATGAATGACCCCATTTTAACCAGTGGAAATAAGATAAAACATTGCACAGTAATGATTTTTGTTGGCAAGCTGAGCGATCTTCTCAGCCTTGTCCTATTCTGAGATACAACACAAGCTGCTCCTTAGTGGCTTAAACGTTTAAAAAAAAAAACTTTTCAAATTATAACATAATAATAAATATTACACTGTCCCAATGTTTCAGAGAAAATAAACTTTAAACCAGACAAGGATATCCTGTGTTGCTACTATTATCAACATAGTGCTGGAACTTCTAGCCAATACAATCAGGCAAGAGAAGGAAATAAAGGGCGTCCAAATGGGAGCCGAGGAGGTCAAACTCTTCCTCTTTGCTGATGACATGATCGTATACTTAGAGAACCCCAAAGACTCAACCACAAGACTCCTGGAAGTCATTGAAAAATACAGTAATATCTCAGGATATAAAATCAATGTCTACAAATCAGTAGCCTTGTATATGCCAATAACAGCCAAGATGACAAGCTAACCAAGGACACAATTCCTTTCACAGTAACTTCAAAAAATAATGAAATCCCTAAGAATATACATAATAAAGAGGTGAAGGACCTCTACAAAGAAAATTATGAAACCCTTAGAAAAGAAATAGCAGAAGATATTAACAAATGGAAGAACATACTATGTTCATAGCTGGGAAGAATCAACATTGTGAAAATGTCTATACTACTCAAAACAATGTAAAGATTCAATTCAATACCCATTCAAACATCATCATACTTTCAAGATTTGGAAAAAATAATTCTCATTTTGCATGGAACTAGAAGACACCATGTATAGCCAAGGAAATCCTTAGGAATAAAAATAAAGCTGGCAGTATCAGCCTATCAGACTTTTGGCTATACTTCAAGGCTATAGTGATCAAAACAGCATGGTTTTGGCACAAAAATAGAAACATTGACATTTGGAACCTAGTAGAAAACCATGAGATGAAACTAACCTCTTATAACCACCTGATCTTTGATAAACCAAACAAAAACATACACAGGGGGAAATATACATATTCAGTAAATGGTGCTGGGAAAATTAGACAACCACATGTAAACTACTGAAACTGGACCTGCACCTCTCACCCCTTATAAAAATTGATTAAAAATGGATAAAAGATTTAAATCTGAAGCATAAAACAATAAAAATCCTTGAAGAACATGTGAGGAAAACACTTGAAGATATCATCCTAGGGAAAGATTTTATGAAGAAGACTTCCATGGCAATTGCAACAACAAAAATAAATAAATGGGATTTAATTAAACTGAAAAGCTTCTGTACAGCTAAGGAAACAACAACCACAACAAACAGATAACCTTCAAAATGGGAAAAGATATTTGCATATTATGAATCAGACAAAAACTCGATAACTAGGATCTATAGAGAACTCCAATTAATCAACACAAAAAGACCTAACAATCCCATGTATCACTGGACAAGAATGAACCTGGACATGAATAGAACCTTCTCTAAAGAAGACAGATGAATGGCTAACAAACATGAAAAAATGCTCATCATCCCTAATCATTAGGGAAATGCAAATCAAAACTACCCTGAGATATCACCTAATCTTAATAAGAATGGCTCACATCACAGTCTCAAGCCTGCAGATGCTGGTGTGGATGAGGAGAGAAGGTGGAACTTCTGGTGGGACTGCAAACTAATACAACCTTTTTGGAAAGAAGTATGGAGAATCCTCCAAGAACTCAAATTAGACCTCCCATTTGATCCTGCAATCCCATTACTGGACATGTACCCAGAAGAAGAAAAAAATCTTTTTATAATAAGTACATTTGTACTAGACTGTTTATCACAGCTCAATTTACAATTGCCAAAATGTGGAAACAGCCTAAATGCCCACCCACCCAGGAATGGATTAACAAGCTGTGGTGTATGTACACCATGGAATACTATTTGGCCACTAAAAATGATGGAGACTTTACATCTTTTGTGTACATCCTGGATGGAGGCGGAACACGTTCTTAGTAAAGCATCACGAGAATGGAGAAGCAAGAATCCAATGTCCTCTATTCTGATATGAAGGCAGCAGGTGAGCTAATATAAAGGGGGGAGGAGAATGAGCAATTGGGGAGAGGGCAAGAGCAGGGCGGTGGGAGCCCCGGTGTATGGCACACCTCTTAGGGGTGGGATGCAAAAAGGACATTATCTAACAAATGGAATCAGAGTAACCTAAATTCCTTGCACCCTCAATGAATCCCAAACAATCAAAAAGCAAAGAAACTTTAAAAGTTTTCACTATCCCTTTACTGAATTCCTTCAATGAACAGTTATTTAATACTTCACACAAACCAGATAATGAGGTATCGGGTTTGTGTGAAGTATTAAATAATTTGATATCTTGTATAAATGAGGATATAAAAGCACAACAGCACTGTTTTGAATAAGCTAAAATTGAACAGGAAGAAAGAGGTATTAACAATGCAAAATGAACAAGCCACATTTGTATTAAAATTGCATTAAAAATTGTGCATTTAAAAATCTCCTATGATATACTGTATATGTATCTACACCCCACTTGATTTGACATTATTCTTTGAGCTGGAGGCTTTAGGTGTGAAGCTCCAAAGGTAGGAATAAAACAAACGTGTGTTTATATAGCCCTGAGTTTCAAATGGTGTTTTCTTCAGTATATTTATAGAATCAACGCTTTGACAGTCAGTCATTGTTGAATTTGTAAAGCTTCACTAAAAATCTCAGCATGGAGCAAACTGAAGATAAAATGCAGAAGAATTCCAGCCCCAGTGAGAATCAGAAAATTATTAAGGATTCTGAAGAATGGCTCTTGGGGAAAGAAATGGAAGCAGATGATAAAGGAGGGTCAGGCTCTCTCCTCCTCTCCGGTCGTCTGGTCATCATCCCTAAGGCTTGGCTAAGAGGTGGGCAGGAAGAGTCAGAAGCACCTGTGTGGTGGATAAGAAATGATGGAAGTGGCTGGGTGGATGAGTTGGAGCATGACTTCATAGAGCCCCAGACAGCCCAATATGTGCTGAGGATGTAACTCAGGAAAACAGAACAGAAATCGCAAGGGAGAAAGGAAAAGATCAAGTGGGGACTACAGATGTAAGGATTTATATTCATATTATAACAAGATGCTGCTAAAAATGCATGTAGCCCCTGATACATACAGCAGAGGCCAACACGCCTCCAAGGGCATCTACCACAGCGATCGCCCCACAGATGACTGCAGTGCACACGTGCCCCTCTGCAGCAGAGACCAACAGGAATCCGAGAGAGCCCTTGCCACCACTGCAAGGCCATACAGGTTTCCCTGCAGTGTTCTGATGTCTGCTCTTCCACAGGGGATCCTTCCTTCCACACATTTGCCAGCCTGGCTTGCGTCATCCATACAGCTGCTGACAGTCTCCTAATTCTCCAGCCAGTGGACTTGGCGTGGATGGTCAGGAGCCCCCACAAGAATCACTGATCAGGATGTTCACTTCCTGTCAGATGTCTGTGCAGCTCTGTTCCTGCCATTTGCTGAATTCTGGCTACCTGACATCACCCAGTCAGTGTCATGATACAGGCTGTGGCACAGAGCAGAAGGGCAGGAAGAGAAGCCCAGTGACACTCACCACTGAGCACATTCAGAGAGAGAGGCCTTGTACCTAGAAAGTTCCATCGTTTACACATACACTGGAGATTTTTAGCTAGTTGGTCTTTGTTTGGAGGACCTAATTTGATCGTAAGACAGTTCTGGAAAATAAATTTTCACACATATGAAATGAAATAAAATCTTAAGGCTCCTCCCCGTCACTCGCCAGCGGCTGACTGAATGGACTGCTCCTGGCCAGCCACACAGATGCTCGAAATCGGAGTCACCAGCTCTGAGAAGGGAAGTGAGACATGCGCCATCACGCCTTGTAACTCATCGAAGGCAGAATAGGGTTTTTCAAGACAAGCCTGAAGATCCTTAATATACATACTAAATCTCTTAAGTCCGGGTGTATGTCTAGAGGCTTGTCTCAAATAAACAAGCTTCTCGTATAGCAGTCCAAGCCTTTAGACAATACATCATTTCTTTAACCACTTACAAATCAAAAGAGATTTTCAACCCACCTATAAACTGTCAGCCCTCCCCTTTGAGTTGTGCCACCTTTTCAGGCCAAACTAACATAGGACTTCCATGTATGTATTTCACATATTGATTTAGAATTTTATATGCAATTTCTGTCTCCCTGAAATATATAAAAAACAAAAGGTAACCCAGCCACAGAGAGGCCACTTGCTCAGGGCTTCTTGGCTCCAGGTCAAGGTCCTCAAATTTGGCTCAGAATAAACCTCTTTAAATTATTTTACAGAGTTTGGCTTCTTTTCCTTTGACGTATATGACCAATTACTACATGCCAACCACTGAGCGTTGTACTTTCATGAATACTAAATTAATTCTTAAAATAGTATGAAGTATATTCTTAATTATATTAATGAAGAGATTAAGGCAAAAAATGCGAGAGGTATGTGTGTTGGAATACATAAAATAACATCATATTAAATAGCTTCTTAAAGATACATTTTTTAATTTTAATTCCACTAAACAGTAGTTTTAGAGTACATTTAAAAATTGTATGACTAGGATCATTTGTATTTTTGCTCCCATTCTGCTAATTGTATTTGATTAAACTTAGAGATAGATATTTAAATATTAATGTGGGTTTTTTTCATATTATAAATATGAATGTTTGGGCTCTATTTCAAAAAACACATGAATAAAATATCAGGTTTGCTCTGAATGGCAATGTTAAACAGCTCTACCAAATGGAATTATGATCCCTGCATATAGAGATTATATATTGATTTAATTTATTTCGGGTGAAATCTTCATACTGACATCAATAAATATTTCCTGGCATTGTTCTCATCACCAGTATTTTATTTCCCTCCGTCCAAACCCTCCAGAAGATTTTAAGTGCCTTGAATGTATGTGCATTTAGGGGATAGGGAAGACAGTCTAGAGAAGTGCAGGAATTAGAAAAAAATGTACATTTACAGGTTAGAGAGCTAGAGAAAGAAGGGAAGCTGGACGCTTAATTGATGTCCTCCTAAGACCACAACAATTGTTGAAATAAAGTACAATACACAGAGAGGCTCAACAATCAATATTTAGTAAAACAGAAAAAGAACAAAAGCCTTCTTCAGGGCCATCATTAGCTGAGTGGCTATTACAATGCAGGTGCATTTCTGTATAGTTCGAATGTTGTTTCTTAAATTACTTGATGCTCTGGGAATGGACTACTTATTATTTGGCTTTGATATCTAGGATCTGTTATGGATACTTTTATAAATAGTTTCTCAGTAAACTCCCGGAAAGTAAAGATTATTATTATTTTTCCTGCATAGGATGCCTCTGACTAGGTCATATTAAGTATTAATCCTATGTAATTAATACATCAAAAAGGGCTTAGGGAATGTGTAATGTGGCTAATACAACACAGCTAGTAAGTGGCTATACTGGAGTTTTTCAAGTCTTTCTTTTTCTTTTTTATTATATTGTCTTCAAAAACAGTCTAAAATTTCCAAAATTGCAAAAAAACACAGGTATAATAAGATAATAATACATGATGTCTTGAAAAGCTATTAAAGAATGTGTCTACAAGTGTTCAGAGCAGATTTTTATTCATAGTAGACTTGTAAGAGGGTCCTCTCTATAATCCCTTCATCTAGGCATTGACAACCAGTGTTTAATTCCATCCTTCGAATTTAAGTCGACCTAGTGACTTGCCTCTAAGCAACAGAATACAGCACAGGTGAAGGGCTATGATCTTCACAATTTAGTTACAAAGGACCAGGAGTTACATCTTGCTAACAGGCTCTCTTTTGCCTTCTCAGCTGTGTACTCAGAACACATTGCCTTGTGGCAAAAAATAAACCTTAGACAAAGACAACAGCCATCAAAGAACTGAGGACCTTAATTCAACAACCTGAAAGAAACCAAATGCTGCCAACGACCATCCGCCAGCTCCCCTCCAGATGACACCTTCATTGCCGACTGCGTGAAACCCCAAACTGGGGGCTCCAGCTAAGCCGTGCCTGGACTTCCCACTCACAGAATCTGTGAGATAAATAAATGCATGCTGCTTAAGCAGCTTCATTTTGGGATAGTGTGTTCCATATTAACAGTACCTAATAAATGATCAAAATAATTTCAATAAGTATTACATATTACAGAAAGAAGTATCAGTTGATTATGATCAGACAAATACAGCAAATATGGGAAAAAAGCACAGAGTGTCCCAGGGGCCCCCTGGAAGTCAGAACAATTCCTTCAACTACAATAAGTGTCATAATTAGTGTGGTCCCAATGGCAAGCAGATATCCCAATAAGAAAACTTTTAAAACTTTAAAACGCTATAATGTATTTTTGGTTAAAACTCCTTTACTTATGACATGCCTTCATTAATTCACAAATGGACTTTGCCTATTTTACTATTTGTAAATGTAGAAAATGTATTCCAGTTGATGGCACGGTTTGATTTAAAAGGAGTTTACTTGCTCAGTGTCACAAAAAAAAATGGCCTTATCCAACAGAGAAACCATAATAATAAATATCTCAGTGTCATAACTTAATGCTTTTTTATTTCTGTCTTATTGGGCAAAAAAAAGAGGTACATGAACATACTGGCCCTTAGATATCAAGAATTGAGAAAATATACAGTTCTCAAGTTTTATACACATATTTATTACAGTAGTTCAAAGAAGCTATTTTTTCATTTGTTCAAATTCACCTGGTATGCTCCTATTTAATCAGTAAAGTAAAATTCATGTGACACAAATTGAACTTAAGAAATGTAATGTAGTTTTTTAAATTTATCATAAAATGTATGTGGTAAAAAGAGCCCTGGTGGACTATTGCTGTTGTATTTTTGAATATTTCTCTATGGAGGCCTGGACTTATCAAGATTGTGCAGCACTTTGTTTGCACAGCACAAGGACTGGGCCCTCTGAGAGATGTAACCCATATCTCCTTTTTTCTGAGACAAATGACTAGTAACGGAGTTGAGTGTCATTGTTCTTATCTAGAATAATTCCAGAGCACTTTCATATAAAAAAAAATGGCAAAGAATGCAATGCAATGATTTTGATTCCACCCTTTCTGGAGGTACCTGTTTCTTAAAACTCAAAATGGATAACTGCAAATCAGCAGTAAGGAATGCCATCGGCAGTGACCCATTACTATGTCACGCTTTGTTTACTGTCGCCGCAGTGAGTAAAAGTACCTTTAAAAGTCTCAGGAAAAACAATGCATGCGTACTCTCTGCTGTTAATGTATCTGTGAGCAAGTATGAAACACGGTGGTTAGAGAAGACTCATTTTCACAGCACTATGATTCACTTTTATAGCCTTCCTACCATAAAGGAGATTAAATTATCTTTATATTCCACATCCTCCCTTTCTTTTCTGTATAGTAGATTTCAAAAGTTTGTTCATTGTTTTCGTTGTATTTTTCACTGTATTGTTTGGCTTACAAGCATCCTCTTTGCTGGGGACAAAAATAGGAAATGACAGCTTTCATTTACCATAAAAAATGTATTTGGGGCAGTTGGTGAAGACATACATTCTCAGTAAGTACAAATGGGGACAATCTCACTACAAAGGACATGGTGGCAACTGTCTTAAGGTTTGCATAAGCAATTTTAGGGGCATGTGATTTATTGGGCATTTAAGAATCAGTGTCTCATGAATATGCATTTTATACTACAGATGAAATATTTTCACTAATTTTTGAGTGGAAAGTCTTTTAGCAGAAAAGCTGTTTTTGAACTGGTGCATAATGCTCCTTCATCTCACGAAAAACACCTTGTACGCAGGTCAGTAAATAAATGATGACTAAGCATTTGTTTAAGAATGGAAAATAAATTCAACTTTAAATCCAAAGAAATACCTGTTTGGAGAGATACCCAAGCACCAAAATTAATAACTTGTTTTGTGGGTAAAAATATTCATTCCAAAATTGTATGACTAAAGTAAGAATAGAGAGATAAAGAACAGAATCTGAAAATACTTTTGGTAAGGGGGCTTTCGGGTTCAATGATGTGGTCAGTGTTTTTTCTATTTGTGAAACAACCAAGGTGGGCCCAAAAGTGTTAAAAAATAATTACTCTCTATTAATAAGAAAAACTCTTTGCGTTCCAAGAATAGGCCATATCCTTACAACAAACATTTAGAAACTATGAAAAATGCCAACCGATATGGTAACAGTGATGTTTGAGTAATGGAATGTGGCAATATAGTCCTCATTTATTTCAAAAACAATAAATAAATAGAAACATATCTCTTATTGTCATAAAATTAATTACAGAGCTTACACCCTTTCAAGGTTCGCCCCACTTCCTCGTAATCCTATGGTACAGAATTTGAACAATATTAACTGAGAATAGAAAAAGTAAGAATCATAAAACTGCCTGTGAGTCTCAATATAATTGAGGACGTGAACATCAAATTACAGCAGGATGATAAATTAAGTTTTTGAGGAAGTGAGAAGCACGGTGGACAGAAACCAATGAAATGGGTCAGAGATGATTTTTTTCTCTGCCTCTACCTTTCATGACACTCTCATTTTGGGGACTACAATCTGATAAAGCTAGAATTTAGTCTTGGTTTCCATATCAAGTAAACAGAGAACAAATGACTGTGGGTGTTAGCTACAGAAGGGTCTGTGGCTGAGAGTTACAAGGACTCTGCTGGCAAAAGCGGAAGTCCTATGACGGTTCAGTACTGAAAACAGCACAAGGATTCAGAATCACCAGCAGGAAAGATAAAGTTAGTTAAACAGGAATAGGGAATGGGGTGAACCATATGTTTTTTGGTTTTGGATATTTCCTTTGAAGACTTCCAGATGTGCTTATCTAAAGATGAACAAACATCTGTAGGGAATTCAGCTGGGAGGGCACCTCCTTGCTATCTGCTTAGCACGTGAGGTTTTCGGCCTCCCCAGGCCTCTGGGCTGTCTTCGCACAACTGAGTAGGAGTGTTTCTTTTGTCGCACCACTGCTCGCTTAACATTTTGAACCCACAAATGACAGTAACTAGGCTACTGGTGCCTGCAGTAATTTTCTCTGGCGTCTATATTTAAATCTGATATTTGGGTGTGAATCCCAGGCACCTGTGTAAACTAGAGCATAGCATGATACCCATGTCTACCAAGGGTTTCATTAAACTAGTTCTTATAGGGGAAGTGCTTAGTATACTGTAGGTATGCAACAAATGGAATAAAACCAAGAATGAATGAATAACTTTTAAGTTCTTTCCAAGGTTAGGGAGATTTCCTAAAACATGGGTGGTGTTCGCTCTCTCAATCTGCAACTTCTAATAAATATAATATTCCCCCAAATAAAAATGGAGCTCTCTAACCTTCACTTGATTCTAGCTGCCACCGGATTCATGACTACCCATTAGACTGGCCCTCCCCATATATTAAAACAAATATGCAATTCAGAAAGGTTATCATGGCTAAGCACAACATGTATGTTGGAAATTATGTCTTGAGACATCAGCTGGTCCATAATGTGTTCATCCTTAGTAGATGTTTATTCCCCATATCCCTTGACAATTAGAGATCATGAGCTTGAACATAATGTTGTTCATTTATCCTTTCATAAAGTCAAGTTATTAGCATGCCTTGTGCTTTAATTACCTCAAATTATATCAATAAGAGACATACTATTTTAATCAATGTTAACTATAATTATTTTCTTTGTACTCCTTCAAAAATGTATGTGCACATATACACATAAATGTATATTCTATTAAATTGCATATATTTAGTTATTTCAGCAAATTTTAACAAAAGAGGAAGGTCTATGTGTACCTATTCTTTTTTTTTTTTTTATTGTTGGGGATTCATTGAGGGTACAATAAGCCAGTTACACTGATTGCAATTGTTAGGTAAAGTCCCTCTTGCAATCATGTCTTGCCCCCATAAAGTGTGACACACACTAAGGCCCCACCCTCCTCCCTCCATCCCTCTTTCTGCTTCCCCCCCCCATAAACTTAATTGTCATTAATTGTCCTCATATCAAGATTGAGTACATAGGATTCATGCTTCTCCATTTTTGTGATGCGTTACTAAGAATAATGTCTTCCACTTCCATCCAGGTCAATACGAAGGATGTAAAGTCTCCATTTTTTTTAATAGCTGAATAGTATTCCATGGTATACATATACCACAGCTTGTTAATCCATTCCTGGGTTGGTGGGCATTTAGGCTGTTTCCACATTTTGGCAATGGTAAATTGAGCTGCAATAAACAGTCTAGTACAAGTGTCCTTATGATAAAAGGATTTTTTTCCTTCTGGGTAGATGCCCAGTAATGGGATTGCAGGATCGAATGGGAGGTCTAGGTTGAGTGCTTTGAGGTTTCTCCATACTTCCTTCCAGAAAGGTTGTACTAGTTTGCAGTCCCACCAGCAGTGTAAAAGTGTTCCCTTCTCTCCACATCCACGCCAGCATCTGCAGTTTTGAGATTTTGTGATGTGGGCCATTCTCACTGGGGTTAGATGATATCTCAGGGTTGTTTTGATTTGCGTTTCTCTAATATATAGAGATGATGAACATTTTTTCATGTGTTTGTTAGCCATTCGTCTGTCATCTTTAGAGAAAGTTCTATTCATGTCTCTTGCCCATTGATATAAGGGATTGTTGGCTTTTTTCATGTGGATTAATTTGAGTTCTCTATAGAACCTGGTTATCAAGCTTTTGTCTGATTGAAAATATGCAAATATCCTTTCCCATTGTGTAGGTTGTCTCTTTGCTTTGGTTATTGTGTCCTTAGCTGTACAGAAGCTTTTCAGTTTAATGAAGTCCCATTTGTTTATTTTTGTTGTTGTTGCAATTGCCATGGCAGTCTTCTTCATGAAGTCTTCCCCCAGGCCAATATCTTCCAGTGTTTTTCCTATGCTTTCTTGGAGGATTTTTATTGTTTCATGCCTTAAATTTAAGTCCTTTATCCATCTTGAATCAATTTTTGTGAGTGGGGAAAGGTGTGGGTCCAGTTTCAGTCTTTTACATGTAGACATCCAGTTCTCCCAACACCATTTATTGAATAGGGAGTCTTTCCCCCAAGTATGTGTACCTATTCTTAAGAGGGGGTATTTTACTTTCCTAAACAAAGTAGACTTTAGTTTTCTCATTTTTTTGTCCAAGTAATATTTAAAATCCAAGTAACATTTAAAAGTTTATTACATAAGTAACTAAATGAATAATTTTTGTGTTTCCCAGGGCTAACTAGAATCAGGAATTTACCATTAAAGCAATAAACTTAGATTATGCTCAACATGATTTACAAGACTTTTTACATTTTATGGAAGAATACTCAATGTGGTTTCTGTACTTGAGATTTTGTAAGGCTCAGAGGCAAAAAATAAGGTGAAAGTGTATGATACACACAAAAAAAATGGTAGCATTGATAAATGTGAAGGAATTTTGCACAGAGACTAATACTAGATTGCAATTATTTCTGGACATAACTAATACTTGCCCTATTTTTAAAAAGTATTCAATCATCAATGTTTCCTGTTCTATGAGAACTTAGATGTGGAACAAAGTACAACTTACTCTCCTGAATGTTTTGGTAAGCACTCAGATGCTTTCATTGATTCTAGATCAACAGGAGTATCAAATTCATATTTCTATTAGACTCCTGGACCAAAGCCAGAGTCTTGTGCTTATCAATTTGTAGGTCAGCTAAGTCCTCTCTGTGGCATGGCCATAAATTAGACTGGTCCTCTGAGTGCATACACTATTTTTCCACGAGTAGCTATCTTATTAATACGTTGTTTAAAAAACGTTCTTTAGAGTATCTAAGCAAGATAGCAATTTTAAGGAAAAACCCACAAAACGATCATTATCACAATTCTATTGAATTTAACACCTTATCCTTTTAAAACTATCCTTTTTGTCAAAAATCTTAATATCAGTTGTTAAGAAAATGAACGCAAATTTGGCCCCTTGGAAGTGCATCAAGTTGTACTCAAAATGAGTTTATTTCCCAATTTCTCAACAGTAGCACTCTTTATACTTCGGACTTGATGATACATTGTTATTATTGGGGGTGAGCATCCATATGTTTTAAAATAGCAGCATCTTTGACTGTATACCAATGGCCAGTAGCAATGCCTCTCTTCTCCCCTCGCCTAGGTCATGGCAAACAAAAATCTTTCCAGATACTGCCAAATGTTAGCTGGAGGAAAAGGAGCAAAGTAGCCCCAAAGTGAGAACCACAAAATTGTAGCATTGCCTAGAATATTTATGTGCAGATGAGTAATGTAAGCCCTAAAAGCAAACGTGAAACAAAAGGTGCAAGTTTAAAGAAAAAAATAAGACTGAAATGAGGACCTGGCTAAAGATCTGAATAGAAGTAGGCATTAAGCATATGTTTGCTAATTAATTAGTAAGCAAACTTACAATGCAAGCCAAGTTTTTATAGGATACTGTTGTGCTTTCCCACTTCTAAGCTATTTTCATTGGAGCTTAAAGTTCAAAATGACCTCAGAGTTAATCTAATCCAAATCTGTAATTGAATAAATGTGAAAAATGAGTCTCCATAAAGGTAAATTATTTTCCCAAGAGATCTTACTAGACTCGCTGATCCAAAACCTCAAAATATCAGACTCCAGTTTCACATTAAATTTCCAAAAACATTCTGTATACTCTCAATCATAAAAGGAGGCTCTCCCCTGCAATGTAATGAAGTAAAACCCAAGAAAATATCTAAAGGATCAATTGCACATATAAAAATATATACTTGATTGATAAGGCTTAAAAGGTCTATTCTGCAATCATTGACAAAACAATTAGCTAGAAAAATTGTCAGTTGAGGTATGTGGGGAAAGGCAGAAGGAAGAAAGCTCAGATTCAGAGAAGCTCAGAAAGTCATTATCCATAGCAATAGGAGACAAAAATCTGTATCTGCTGGAAATTATATCCTAAAACTCTGTCTACCCATGTCAGTCTACATATCTCTCAGTTTTCATCCAGATTTTCAGTGGAATGAGTTAACCCAATATTCTTTTTGAAAGAATGTCTCTATTTTTGTGTTTGGGAAAAATAATGACAATAAAATTTTAATTTGGGGTAATTTTGACAAGTGAGCAATCTTTGGTTACATAATATTATTCAATACTCACAATACTTTCCCAAATTAAAAAGTAAACTGTTTCTACTTATTTATAAGATGGAAATTATAATTTATGCATTATAATTGGCTGACAACATTAATCAAATTTCTCAGAAAATTAATTGACTTATTTGAAATAGGATGTGTTCCTCATATGCATACTGGTATAAGTTATAAGTTACAAATGACTTTAACAATAAATGTAAAAGTGAAGATTTTTTTAAAAGCTCTAAGAACATGTTTTCAGATCTCAGAATAAAAACAGAAGAAGAGATAAATGTCTAACCATAAATTAACAGAAGTTGTAATAAAGAAATAAACAGTAGTTCTTAATACTTCGTCTGTTGCTTTTGTTAGAATATCTCTATCCTCTTTGTCATCTCCTACCCCAGAGCTTCCTCACAGAGGAGATGATGCTCACATCTCGACACTTTTCAGTGGGCATTGCCCAACGGACCTTTGCAGAACAGCTGACTGGAAGACATGGGAGGAAGACAACTACTAAGATTTTGGTTTGTTTTGGTTGGTTTATTCCACAACATCAAGACTATATTTTCAAACATCCAGGGTCTGACAATTAAGTTTGTGAACTCATCCTAGAAAAAGTGCTACATACCTCCTTGCAGAATATTACTACTGTCACCTTCAAACTACTCTCCTTGGGAAGCAATGCATGGATGCCAGCACCTAGCCCCCCATCACAGATATTTTGGAACTCTTTTTTCCTAAATGGCTACCAGAGCATTCCTCATATTACCCTTGATGTTCTGAATGTCTTTATAATATCTGCGTTTCAATATTTCTTTTATTTGGGGTAAAGAAAAAAATCACTGGGGGCCAGATCAGGTGAGTAAGGTGGGTATTCCAACACAGTTATTTGTTTATTGGCTAAACACTCCGTCACAGATAGTGCTGTGTGAGCAGGTGCATTGCCATAATGCAAGAGCCATGAGTTGTTGGTCAGGATTTTCAGTTGAGAGTTTCCTAACTGTTTATCTATCAGTGGTTAATTTATCTGCTATGCTTCTCATGGTCTGCCAACAACTTCGATGCCCAATTCAACAATTTTTTGCAATGTTTTCATCAGTTCTGCACATTATACTTGCTACCTTGCCCTCTCTTCATCAGTGACACTTTCTCTCCTCTCAGAAAAAACATCTTTAATCCATTTATATATCACTATTTTTTTTTTAATTTACCCCCAGAAACTTAAACTAACATGTCCTTGATTTCACTTCCATTCTTTCTAAGGTTAACAAGCTTAAATTAGAGCAAGGAACAAACATTGCAAAGGCACTCTTGCAAAGGCAAACAAAACATGTAACAACAATAATGAACACCACTCAGCAGTGCCACATTTCAACAAGAACACAACTTTGAGACACTGATATACCAAGGTTATGAAACCTTACTGAGTTGTTTATACAGTGTTGCCAACTTAAGTATACAGTGGAAAATTCACAAACTTAATTGTCAGACTCTATACATTAATTTCACATCAGTGGGGAAAATATAACTTCACAACTTTTGGCAAGACAGTTGGAAAAATAAAATAAAACAGGGCGGCGCCTGTGGCTCAGTGAGTAGGGCGCCGGCCCCATATGCCAAGGGTGGCGGGTTCAAACCCAGCCCCTGCCGAACTGCAACAAAAAATAGCCGGGTGTTGTGGTGGGCGCCTGTAGTCCCAGCTGCTTGGGAGGCTGAGGCAAGAGAATCGCGTAAGCCCAAGAGTTAGAGATTGCTGTGAGCCGTGTGACGCCACGGCACTTTACTCGAGGGCAGTATAGTGAGACTCTGTCTCTACAAAAAAAAATAATAATAATAAAAAAAATAAATAAATAAAACTGAACTTAGGACTACAAAAGAGTCTAAATCAAAGTGGGCAAAAGGTAATTATAAAAAAACTATAATTATTGGTACAACAATGTTAAAAGTTTTTAAAAATTTTAATACATAAATTATAAGACAGTAAATATAAAGGCTACAAAAATAACAAATCTGCATATTTTGGGGAAAATATGCATATTTGGAAAAAATTACATGCAACGTATTAGATAAAGGATTTAATATTCCTAAGAGATAAAGTGCTTAGACAATTTAGTTAAAAAAAAAGAGGGCCATAATTAGAAAAAAATAAGTTAAGAAATGAATAGGTAATACCCAAAGGAAAATTAAGAATTTCCGTACAATTTATTTATCATTATTTTGTTGTCAAGTCAATTGCAAATATCTTCCCAATGTTGAGTGAAGGCCCTACCTTTGCCCTACTCATGAGGAATAATTCCAAGAAATAACTTTCTTGGTCTTCTTTGCAGTTAGGAAACTCATATGTGAATTTGGCTTCATAAACTAAATTCACTGAAATGGTAAATGATACATAAATTGGTAGAAAAAGTGGTTTCAGGCAACAGAACCTTCAAGTAATAGAAAAAAAAGTTGGTTATACAGATGTGGCTCAAAAAAAATACGCAATTGAATTGAAAAATGAGATATCATCCCTTGGTTTGCAGTGGCAAAATAGCTAATTAAATTATTTCCTGCAGAAACCTAGAGTACAATGCCCACTGAGCAAAAGGCTTCAAGGTATCAGGCGAAGAGAACACACCGTGAAAGCAAGCTGGTTGTCTGAGAGTGTGCTGAAGGGAAAGAATAATAAGCACGAAGGCCTGCAATCTTGGCTTGAGGCATGGAGGCAAACTATGAGAAATTCATGGCTCTGACAAAATTGTCTTGTATCATTTGGAACTTTTTAGACGGCAGACCACTAAAAGTAAAAGGATGAACTTGCTGATTATAAATTTTAATGTTGTTTACACGCACAGTCTTATCATGAGCCAACATGAAAGCTAGTGAAGTGACTAAGAAAATACGAGGGTCTAGAAATTGGAGAAGAGAAATGCAGTCGGCTCCAGATATCTCAACGTAGCCCAGAACACCCCGAATGTCTGAGTTTGCATTGTTGGCAAAAGCAGAACTTCCCCCACATCCCATGAGGCCATTTATTTCCTTGCTTAAAATTCAGTAACAGACCCAACACAACAACAAAACTACAGGCTGATATCCCTGATTAATGTGAATACAAAAGTCCTCATACATGAACACAGCAAATCAAATCCAATAACACATCAAAAAGACAATATACCATTATCAAGTGAGTTTTAGTCCAGGATGCAAAGGGGTTCAACATAGGCAATTTAATAAATATGAGTCACCATTTAAGCAGCATTAAAAACAAACACCCTAGTATCATTTCAACAGATGCCGAAAAAGCGTTGGATAAAATTTCGCACAGATTCATGACAAAAAACTCTCATGAAACTAGGCATTAAAGAAATACATCTGAAAAGAATAAAATCCATACACAACAACTCAAAGCCAACATTTACAAAGTGGGGAAAAGTTGAAAACACTCCCCTGAGGACTGGAGACAAAGATGCCCACTTGGATCACTCCTATTTAACATAGTACAGGAAATCCTAGCAAGAAAAAGAAATAAAAGGAATCCAAATTGGAAAAGAGAAAGCCAAATATCTCTGTTCTCTGATGATATGATTTTATACCTAGAAAACCCTAAAGACTCCTCCAAAAGACCATTAGATTTGATAAATAACGTCGTAAGTTCATCTTACAAGGGTATACGTGAAACTTGGTAAATGGTCTGTGAAGCTAGTGAATGATGCCCCATGATTATATCAATGTACACAGCTATGATTTAATAAAAAAAAATGTGCAACTATCAGTAGCATTTTTATACAATGATAATGATCAGAGAGTCAAATTAAAAGCTCATTCTCATTTTAAAAAGCTACAAAAAATAAAATCGCTAGGAAAACATTTAACCAAGCTGGTGAAAGATCTCTGTAAGGAGAACTACAAAAACTGATGTGGTGGTTTTTGGTTTCAAAGTAATACAGTTTTAAAATTATAAGGAATCTTAGTAATTAGTCTATACTCTTCCCTCTAAAATGTTCTATGATTTTACCTGTATCCTGTGTAGTTGATAAAAGACTAATTATACCCCTCTATTCCCCAGTGTTCAGTCTCAATGTTTGTTTTATAACTGGTTCTTTTTTGATTTTTTACATTTTTAGGTTTATTGTCCCCACTATATGTAGAATATGTGGTGGGTCATCATTTGTTGGTTCAGAAACTCAGCTCAGAGAAACAGATCATTATTGTTAAGTGTAATGATTGATAAAATTATTTTAAAACAATTTAACATAGATGTGACAGCAATAGTTTATGAGTCTTTGGAGACTGCATTCTCTTGAATGTGACTAAGGGTTGTGAAGCAAAAGTTGAAACCAGTTTAGGAGAAAATGTTACTGAAGAGTAAATGCTGTACAGTGGGGTTGCTGTGTGTTTTATTACCATTTGCTGTTTTAAATACTTTCAGACAAGAGATTTACTTACTGCTTTAAATATCACTATTAAAACTCACATAGTTATACTTCTTCTTTTGCACAAATATTAAGTGGACAAGCAGAAACTTTTTTATTTTCTGTACCTCATATTTTGTTCAGGTACAAGTTTGTACTATATATTTCTTTTAATGGCTAGCACCTCAATTTTATATGACATAGTGATTTGAAATAAATACTGATTCCATCTAATACAGAACCATCTCACTGAATAAATAAATAGCCCATTAACTAATGCTGGACTCATCCAAGAGAAAAAGGTCATATTGTTTAATTATTGAAGTCATTCTTTAACTCTTTACAATAGTTTAATAAAATGTTTATTCATGATCATAAAACTCAATAGCTATAGAAACATTTTCTCTTCTTTAATTTAATATCTTGTTTCTCTGTAGAAGTTATTTTATACCGGATTGACATATTAAGAAGTGCCCAGAGGTAATTTGTATTGTCCATGATAATTTACATTTTTTTAACATCCTCAACATATATTTGATAAAATACCAGATTTTTAACTTTGAATTATTTCCAAACTCCAAAGGCCCTGTGTCAAATGCTCAATTTTTATAAGGGTTATATTTTTACTGTTTTTTAGTGCATTACATGAGATTGTTGTGTAGTACACTAAACTAGTTGATTTAAAAATGGCTCTGAAATTGAACTTAGTGAAGTTTGTGATTTGAAAGATTGATTATACACATCAAGGTGCAATCTTTTGAATTCTTAACAACTCATGCAATGGTTAACTGATTCCATGCCAATGGAGCCACCAGAGCCGAATCCAGGCAGAGAAAGCCACAGACACACAACTCAGGCACAGAGTCACTCACTGCACAGACTGGCCCTCAAAAGTTGTAGGGGCAGAGCCACCAGCCAGGTGTCCTGAAAGAGGGATCCCCTTCCCAGTGGATTTGGAAGGCAGAGCACGGAGCTGAAGATTACTCTTGAGCCTAAAGGTTCAGGACCTGTTACACCCTTCTTCATAATTTCTCCTTTTGGAATGGGAGTGCCTTTCCTACCCCTCATCCACAATCGTATTTGGAAACACATAATGTGTTTGATTTCATAGATTCAAAGAGAGCAATTCACTTCAGAACGAGTCCTTCCTTAAATCTCACCTATATCTTATTTAGAGGCTATTTAGAAGAGACTTTTAACTGCAATGTTAAAATGGATGCTTGATGAGTTAAGATTTGGGGGGCAATTGGGATGGAATGAACGCATATGTCATGCACAAAAGGGCATGACTTCAGAGGACCAGGGACAGAATGCTATCATCTAGATATTTATTTCCCTACAAAATTTATTTGTTGGAATCCCAGCCCCTCAAATCATGATATTACCAGGCGGAGCCCTTGGGAGATGATGAGGTCATGAATGGGATTAGTGCCTCCTGTTATGATTGAATTAGTATCCTTATAAAAGTGACCCGAGAGGGCTAGCTGGCCCCTTCCATCATGCAGAACATGGAAACAAGGAGCCATCTCTGAAACAGAAAGAGGCCCCTCAGCAAACACAGCATCTGCAGGCAACTTGATCCTGAACTTCGCAGCCTCCAGCACTGTAAAAGGTAAATTTTTGATGTTTATATGCTACTCCGTTTATGGTATTTGGTTGCAGTAGCCAGAACAGACTAACACAGTCACCAGTGAGTTTTGTTCCGAAATGGAAAACACTGTAGAAGTAAAACGATGTATACTCACACGTATCAGCATAGATACCTCTCCTAAAAGCTAGCCTAAATTACTTCTTTTTGAATTCTACCTTATTAACACAAAGCTCTTATCCCCTTACACAGGATAATAGGCTTATTTTTTTCTATTATAGACACAGAAATAGTTTATTTTTTTCCTAATAGATAGATTAGGAAATATATCTATAGGAAATATATCTATTACAGGAAATAATAGATAGATTTATTTTTTTTCCTAACTGATAGATTATTCCCTGATATCCTTTTGCCTGACACCTCAAAGTTTAGTAGATAATTATTTATATCTCTTACACTTGGAAAAAACCATATACATTAAAAAAGGTCCCATTTGTTTTTAAGCTGTGCATAATCTCCCTCAAGAATCAGGTCTCCAAATAGGTGGAGAAAGAATTTTACTTAAAAGCAAAGTTGTTCATTTTTGTCTAAAACAAATTGGCCTTAAACATTAGTAATCTAAAATAAGACCTTGCATAACAAAAGGGAAATCTGATTATTGAAAAGGAAATGTCTCTTAAAATGGCAATGTACATCAACACTGTGATTTAAAAACATACAAGTGAAACTATTTTTCCAGGCATGTTGTAAAGACAGGACAGATACTTGTTGAGGTCATACTTTTCTGACATTTAGATGTTGTTTGGAATTGCTGTAGGCAATCAACTCTGAATATGCCAGTTATATATCACCACAGTTATAGGGCAGAGTGGGTTTTTTTCCCTCTTCTTCTCATTGCCACCATTTTGTAAGTGGTGCCTGCCCCAGTCTGTAGTCATATGAGACATAAAGAATGTTGACAGAGGATCACAAACAAAATCTACAAATCCCAGATAGCAGCAATCAATTTAGCCGACTCACTTACCCTGGACAGCTCGTTTCAACTTTTGAAGGTTTATGGAAAACTCTTTTTAATTCCATCTTATCGTCAAGGTCTAACTGCCAGCATAAACAAGACACTTGGATCTATCAGCATTGGACTTAATATTTTGAGATTGAAACTGGGATATATCTGCCAGCATGCAGCAAATATTGGTGGGCCTGCTGTGGTTTAACTTGGGAGGCCGCCTCCATCAGCTGTCTCGTCAAGGACGTCAGAGCTGCCAGGTCAGGAGAGCCCTGGGAGTGTTCGAGCACCTGAGTTCCTGTTTGTCGTGCACAACACTGATCAATGGGGTGAAGGAGACCAAAGAAGGAATCTAATCTCCCTGGATCTCTGTGACTACTCATCACCTACAACCCCACAGACTCTCCATACCCTGTCATTTATTTCCCCCTTTGACCAATGCATTTGTACTAAGAGGACACAGACCTGAATAAATCAAACAGCTTCGTCGGCCAGCACCAAGCTTGCATGTTAGCAGAAAGATTCAGACAATAAACAAAATATGTAAGGAACACAGCAGAAATAAAAAAAGTGAATCCTCTGTCAGTAAGACGCTTGGCTTCACTGGGGCATGGGGGATACTGATAACAAACCCATTGACAAAGTAAAGTGTACAGTACGTTGACACAGTAAGTGTTTTGAAAACACCAACACAGAAAAATGGCTTAGGAAGTGTTGAAAGATTTCTATTTTAAACAGGAAAGGCAGAGGAAGTCTTCCTGAGGAGGTCATTTTGATTAAACAACTGAAGGAAAAGAGAGTAAGCCTAGAATATCTATCTTTCTCTGTCTCTCTAGAGAGAGAGATAAATAGGTATTCATACATGTACACATACACGTATATAATGTGTGCCTTTATATGCATCATACATGCTGCATGTGTGTGCATACACAGACACATGGGAGAGAATATTTTCATGCATTAGAGACAGCAAAATGCAAAAGCCCTGTCCCAAGCAGAGACATGATAGAACGTTACATGACCAGCTGAAAACCAGGAGTGGTGTGAGCCCTGGGGGAACACAAAGGGGTGAAATTAGCCAGGGAATTCAGATCCAACTATTCAGGCATCTGGCCAGCCCTTGCTATGTCTTTGGCTTTTACATCCAAAGAGTCATTTGCATAGAACACTAACATTATCTCATTGACTCAGGTTGACAGACATTCAGGCGGGAGGAGCACAGAGAGGAGGCCCATTGGGAGACTGCTCAGTTCAGGGAGTTTGAAGAATCCGGAAAACAGTGGCACAAACTCACACTCACTCGTCCTAGTTGACCTTTGACAAAACATGTCATTTGACATGGTGAATGATGACTGACAAAACTCTTCCACTTCAAAATGTTATAGGAAAGAGTGCACGTGATGATAAAGAATATTTTTAATCACAGTTCAGCTGAGAGAATTTTTAAGGAGGGAGAAGAAAGGGCCTGAAGGAAGAAGGGAGATTCTCCAGGCTAGCTGTAGAGACTCAGTAGCTCTGTTGAATCCGCTTCTGCAGGCGACAGAATCTGGACTGCATTAGGAAGGGTGAGAATTTGCAGAATCAGAGGTGTGCTTTAGTCATGACCATTCTAGTTTCTGATTCTGCAGTGACTCCCCACCTAAAATGCTGCCAGTTTTGACAGTGAGAATCATAAAGCACGTTAAATCTGCTAACATAAACTTTGAACATGAAGTCTTGTCTAACTTGTTTCAGCTCCCCAGAACTTAATAAGATTATAGGATGGAGACACTGATTGATTGTGGAGGTGGAGAGGCTCTCAATATTCGCAAGACAACAAGCATTGCTTCGCGTATTTTAATTGCAAAGAAATAAAAATGTAGGTCGTTAGGAAGAAAACACTAGCCTGTCATGTCAGATTACCATTTTACTCATGTGCTTTTTAAAATAAGACCTTTACCTAATATAATTTCATTCTTTAAAACTCAGGGAAAACATGTTAGAAATTATCTAGTCTAATCCTTTCATTTCCAAAAGAGGATTCTGAGGCCAAATCCGTTTATGTGACTGCATATTTGACCTCAGTTCTGGCACTTTCGAGGACATAAAACTGTGAAATAGCTTCAAAAAGTGCTGTGCTTATAATGCCAAGTGTATGGAAAAGAAAAATAAATGGCAAGCCTCTGCCAGAAATGAGTATTATTTCATCTTTATTTTGTGTCATACAAATAAGAAGATATAAGATTTGGAAATACAGCTCCTGGATCAGAGCAGTCCCACAGTGTTCAATCCACAGCCAATTCCAAGCCAGTCGTCCTGCAGATGCAGGAAAGCTAGTCAGAAACCCTCTTGGTGGAGATACTAGTTTTATTTAACCGTCTTGAACAGCTGGAGACTACACCGCTAATGACCACTTGAGCATCAAAGTGTCTGATGATTGCAGATAAAATATGATATGTGATGAGCAAAAAGAATAATAGCAATATCAATAGAACGAGTGCACAGCGCCAGGCCAGAAGTGTGAATTGCATAACAAACTGTAAAAGAGAACCGTCATTGTAGTGTGTATTCCTAAAGTGAATTAGTTCCTTCAAATCAAAAATAATTTAAACTATCAGAGAAGTTCTCTGTTTCCAATCACTTCAAACGTACGTGAACGGAAAATGATGCAAAGTTAGCAATATAGAAATGAGAAAACCCCAACAGAGCGATGTTCAGACCTGGAAGAAGTTTTTCAATGGCATTTAAGGCTCATGTGAACACAACTATTTATGAATTGAAACAACCCTCCAGTCCAGGTATCTCTTCCCTTGCAGAAAAGGAAAGCTATCAGAACCAACGCAGGGAAAGCGATGGAGGATTCCAAATGCAATCACAGGGTGAGCTGTGCTTTTAAATAACAGCGTTTGTGTGCTAGGGATTTGTCGCTCAGCGTGTGCCCTTTTTTTCACATAACTACCTACTAGATCAGTGACGAAAATGAAAAATGTATCACTCAAAACGATTTTTTTTAATTTTCTGAACTGAACCTTATCTAGTGAGAAATGAAAGTTCTTTCTTTTTTTCTAAGAAATATGTTTCTGTAACATTTCTACACTATCAAAGTATAACAGCAGGTTGAAGGGAAAAACTGAACTTAGCCGGATACCCACACACCAAGTGTTTGTTGTTGGGCTTGCTGTGGTGTCATCAGCGCTCACTAGATGCTCTGAGATGGACTAGGCAAAAACGACCCTGCTGTCAAGGAGCTGCGGCCTCCTGTGAGGAAGGATCAACTCATAAACCAATAATCTCTGTCTTTTCTGCATTATTTCCTCCATAAACGCATCTTAAAATCAGCCAGATTAAATATATTTGTTATTTATATTTGTATTGTCTGATCCCCATGCTAGAGTGTAAACTCTCCAAAGTGATTGATTTTAGTTTATTATATAAATGGATTTTTCTCCCACCGCCTCAATCAATATTTAAAAAAATAAAAAAATTCCAAGTATTGCTATAAGATTTATGATCAAATTGGGGCACACATAAAAAGAGAGGAAAACATAATTTTTTCTGAGACATTTCACAAAAGCTATTTAAAGCTTTCTATGTCAGTATATAAAATTGACTATTTACATATTAATCACCATACAGAGAGGTAAAGTCTAAATGATTACATTTTTTATTCCTTGTTTAAATAATCACCACAGAGTATTTTATTCTTTTTTTAAAGACAATAGTTGGCAATTTTGTTTCTGAGCTTCTAGATTTGGAATGGAATTTAGAAGCCAATTCTCCTAAATGACCTTTTTTTCAATGAAAGTGTATTAAAATTAAGAAATATTAAAGAATAATGTAAAGGCCCCTTGACAGGGGGGAAAGGAATGATTGAAAAAGGAGAATCAGAACCCACATGCTGAGATGCTTACCCCTTCTACCATTAGCTGTCATGAACCATGTCTGCCGTTCTCACAAACGCTGAATGCATTACCTCAAAGAAACGGAATGGAGCTAGAAAATGTCCCAGAAAGACAACCAAACTGTCATTAAAAAAAGAAGTAGCTTTCTATAGGAAGGCCTTAAAGATTAGAATCGCCAATCTGAGTACTCTGACATCTATTAAATCATGAAGAGGGTGGACGGTGTGAAAGCTGAGCTATCCACAAACTCCCTTTGAAGTTTAAAAGAGATAAATTTAGGACAAATAATGGGAGGTGCCATGCTACTTTATTTATTAGGTAGAGTGCTCAGGGAAGTAACACCAGCTGAAAATATAATAGGTTCATAAAAGATTTAGATTAAAAAAATGCAATAAATCAATTCCACACCATTAAAGGGAATTGGCCCAACATACCATTAATACCACTTTTATCTTTGTTAAGGTACAGAGTTCATCCTGCTCTTCAGTTCTATTTGAAGTGCCCAAGTGTGGACCTTATTACACAGATATTTTAAAAAAGTGTCTTAGTAGCATGGATTAAACAGATGTGATAAGTAACTCTATACATAAGTATTGAATAACTAGTTTTGAAGAAATTAATTTTCTATAGCCAAGGTAAAAAGTCCAAATGACCACTATGAATATGCAATTAGTTATATCAAACTCTTTCTGAAGATGTATTCTCCTTAGCAGAATGGATTAAATATTTGCATTTAGATGCAAGATCTGCTTGACTGGGATCAATCCCCAAATATACATACATTCATAAACACACAAACACAAAAATGTACCCAAGGCTATTTCCCAACCAAAGATGCACTTTAGAGTTTGGGCCACAGCACCTTAGGCTCTTAGTGTTCGAGTTCCATAAAGTTCTCTTTTATCATGAAGCTCATCACATTTTAAAATGTTCATCTTTACTGCAGAATAGAATACCTTCATTACCTAATACACTCACACATTATAGTTTGCAAAATTTTCACTAAACACTGGGAGAGAATTTCAAATTTATCTTAGACTTTTATGTTGAGTTGTTTTTATTATCATGACACTTGCTGCAACAGCAATGTGAATTATTTGTAGAATAAAGATACTGGACCATGTACAAAGTAAGGGCTAAAGCCTACATGCATTTTTAATGATAAGTAGTTGTGCTAATGCTTGTAAAGCCAACACAAACAGTAAAAATAACTTCAACCCAAAGTAACAAAAGCCAGAGCCATTCAAATTAAGGTTAATTATATAGAGTAAATTCTTTTGGTTCACAAAAAATAAGTGGTTGGTGACTATGCTAACGTGGAAATTGCTTAGAGATTGATAAGTAGAAAGTAAGGGGAACTTACTCGTATATTTTTGTCTATATAATAAAACTTTCATTTAATTCACATAATTCATCATTAAATCATTCAAAGCTCATTTGGCAAAAACCGAGATAATACATACATTGTGCCCTCTCCTGTTCCTTTTTTCAGAAACTTGATGGAGCATTAAAGGGATGGTGATCACCATGGAAAGGTGGGTCCTAACATAACAAGTAAAACATATTCTAAGAGAGTTCATCCCCCTCAAGCATACAGTCCTAATAAATATGAAGTATATTCATATTATCACAATTCTCAAAATTCATACAACTTTAAGGTTTGAGAAACACTGGTTTATATCAGAGCTCCATCATGGTTTTATAATAGTAAACTTTTATAAAAATATAAAATTCCTCTTATGGTTAAAAACCATTATTGAATGTCTTTGTGGTAATAGCTAATCAGTTTGCTGAAACTCAGTAAGGGTGTGTGTGAACTGTGTATATGTGTGTGTATACACGTGCTATATGGAGAAAATGAATGGGTCAGGTTATGTTCTAAAGATGAGTTAGAATGTCAAATCTTGGCTCGGCGCCAGTAGCACAGTGGTTACGGCGCCAGCCACATACACTGAGGGTGGTGTGTTCAAACCTGGCCCAGGCCAGCTAAACAACAAAGACTACTGAATAAAAAAATAGCCAGGCGTTGTGTGAGGCACCTGTAGTCCCAGCTACTTGGGAGGCTGAGGCAAGAGAATTGCTTAAGCCCAGGAGTTGGAGGTTGCCGTGAGCTGTGATGCCACCACACTTTACCAAGGGTGATATAGTGAAACTCTGTCAAAAAAAAAATAAAAGAATGTCGAACTTTCATTTTTCTCCTGCATAATAGGATTCATGATGATTTATAAGTCTTTTAAAAATAATGAGCTTACTAGATTTTATTAAACAATGTTTATTCATAACAATTTCTAAAAAATAAGTATATATAATGAAAAATAATCCTTTAACTGTAGATATGCAAATCCTTCACCCTCTAACCAGAGGTGACCATTGTGACTATTTCCTGTGCATGCTCAAAAATATTCAATGACTATTAAAAAAATCACTATAGGCGGGTGGCGCCTGTGGCTCAAAGGAGTGGGGCGCTGGCCCCATATGCCAGAAACTGCAAAGAAAAAAACAAAACATTACAGGCCTTATTTTCCCAACTGGAAATATTCTCCAAAATCTACTGTATAACATCAAGAGAACAATATGAAGTTCAATGAGGAATTCACAGTTACATTCTGAGTTAGTTCTTTTAGTGACTTTTTAGTACATATGATGCAAGTCTTCTTGTTTTATTGTGAATACATTTTGACAACTCAATTTTACATATTAATAAAATAAAATAGTGTTTAAAGTATGACACATTTGGTGTACTTTTAAATGCTTACATCCTACTTGTTTTATGGCAATTTTCTCTCATTGAAAAAGGAAATAGTAAAAATGAGTCACTAATACATAGAAAATTTGTAAAGGGAGAAGGTAGAGTGGAAAAAGCCATTCATATATTTTCTCCCCTCAGGAGAATCATTAAATACTTGTACAGGAGAAAGGTTAAGTATAGAGAAGCAGGGATCATAGGATGAGAGTTTCATTCTGGCCCTCACACTCTGGCTTTGTGATCTGTGAATGTTATTTAAACCTCAACTTCTCTGTGTCTAATTTACCTCATCTGTAAAGTGGGCATGATAATCCCACTTGCTTCCGTTAACATGGTAAAAATAAATGCTAGAAAGTTATCATCCTGTACATTATCTAGTGTGCAGAAAGTGTCCAATAAATAACAACAATTGTTATGGATTTGTCAATTTTTTTCCATTTAAATCTTTACAATAATAGGACTAACATCTAAATAAAATAAATGTTTGTAAAATGTAATAATAGTTTTAATTATATGAAGAGTATGTACTGCATACCACACACTAGTCCCTTTGTGTATTATCTCAGTTAATTATAAAAAAATAGATTCATTAAGTTGGTACTGTCCAAGGTTTTATTTTATAGTGAGGAAAATGTTGACTGTTCTTATAGTATGGTGTGAATAACACAGAGGTGGAAATTATAAGAATAGAGATTCTACTTTGCTTTTTGCTAATGACCAGCTATGAGATTGAGAGAAATTTGCTTTATCAGAAAAAAGCAAAACCAGAGGCTGAAATAAATAAACCCTGCTCTGGGTACACAGATGACCCTAGACAGAAGTAGGATTTAAACAAAACTATCTGGCACATCAAAGATGCTAACTCATCAGTGTAACGGTCAGTAATTGTAATGGGTAGGGAACACCAGGATGCCAGCAGCAAGCTCAGACTAGAGAAACTTACACTTCCATCAGTGGGAAAAGATGTTGCACAGCGATCAAAACAGTGAAAAACTGCAAAAACTGAGTGGCGACTGAGAACACTTGTATTTGGGAGCACATGTGAGAAAATTTCACAAGATGGAGATGGGCACACAGGCCTATGTACATTATTAGTAATGTCCCATTACCACTCCTATATTGGCTTATCTTGGATAAATAATAGCTTAGGGTTGAATCAGAAAGCATTTAGGTCTATATTAACCACCAATAGTTTATGCATATAAAATACCAGGCATAGTGTTTTTTTGTTTCTTCTTCTTTTTTTATTTTTTTTAACCTTATTTGACCCTTTGAGTTTCTTTTTTTTTTTTTTGCTTTGCAGTTTATGGCCGGGGCTGGGTTTGAACCCACCACTTCCGGCATATGGGGCTGGCTCCCTACTCCTTTGAGCCACTGGCACCGCCCCACTTTGAGTTTTTTTAATAAAATTAAAATAATATCTTTTAATAAACTTTTTCATCATGTCTGCATCCCTTAAGCTTGTATTCAAGGTTCTTCAAAAATAATTTTCTCAGCATAAAAACACCTTGGTTCCTTTATAATCAACCAAACTTCCATGTTCATTCCTACCTTTCCTCACAGTGATACAAATTCTGGTTTATTTGCCCCTCACACATAGTCTACACATTCTCAAACTTAAGGAGGAGTAAAAATTCCATCTCTCACATTACTTCAGTTTTTTTGAATTATACTGATGATTGCTAATACTTACTGGTTTATTAGAGTCATTTTGTTGCTTACTTATATGTCACCAAGTACTTCTATGCACTATTTTATTTTTAAAATACATGTGCCTTAGCTTTTTCTATTTTATTTATCTTACGTAGTTTGTACCATGAAATTCTGTACAGAGTATGTCCTTAAAACAGTAAAATGACTGTAAAACAAGAGCCAATTTAACAAAAATTCAAATAATTTGTGTATCTTTAAATGAGTAATGTCCCCTTCAATGAGTCTACTTCAAAGAATTAATACTTGTCATTTTCTTTTTTTTTTTTATTGTTGGCAATTCATTGAGGGTACAATAAGCCAGGTTACACTGATTGCATTTGTCGGGTAAAGTCCCTCTTGCAATCATGTCTTGCCCCCAGAAAGTGTGGCATGCACCAAGGCCCCACCCCCCTCCCTCCTTCCCTCTCTCTGCTTTTCGTTCCCGCCCCATGACCTTAATTGTCGTTAATTGTCCTCATATCAAAATTGAGTACATAGGATTCATGCAACTTTCCTTTTTTAGAATGAGTTTCTGGGCTCAAACATAAAAACAAATCTGCATTTTGTACTTAGAATTACTCATCTATCATACACAATCAAATCACCGTACAAGATTTTTTAAATACATTTGGCCATGCTACAACTCCAAAAATTTACATCCAGTAGGTCTTCTAGGGTGGACCAGTTGTGTATGTTAAGTTAATTAAGATAGCAATGAAATGAATTGAAAACAAAATCATCAGATGAAAGACACCTGCTTTAGAGTTTCTCCTTCACAAAATTAAAATTGTTTTTGCTTAAAGAAAGAAGTAGGGAATACTGTCTAGTAGAAAGAAAAACACATTTTATATTCTTCAGAAGTCATTTAATCTTTTAGTTACTCAACAAATATATTTATCTGTAAAATGTAAAGCATAAAATTCGCTCTACTTATTTGACATATAAATCAATGTGTCATACAAATGCTACTATGTGGGAAATACACCTATGTGGGGGTTGTAGATAAATAATAGAATAACCCTGATTTTAAGAAAGTACAATTATACAAAAGGAATGGGAATATTGAAAATAACTCAAGGCAGATGATGATCCACAATAAAAGAGAGGTATAAATAAAGAGTTATGGGTTTTCCAAAGCTAGACAGCCCTTGTACCTGGAGAACTCAAAGAATATCTTATGATAAAATGATTTTCTTTTCTTCTGGGTAGATGCCCAGTAATGGGATTGCAGGATCAAATGGGAGTTTGAATTCTTTGAAGATTCTCCATATTTCCTTCCAAAAAAAGTTGTTTTAGTTTGCAGTCCCACCAGCAGTCTAAAAATGTTCCCTTCTCTCCACATTCACTCCAGCATCTGCAGCTTTGAGACTCTGTGATGCGGGCCATTCTTACTGGGGTAAGGTGATCACTCAGGGTGGTTTTGATGTGCATTTCTCTGATAATTAGTGACAGTGAGCATTTTTTCATATGTTTGTTAGCCATTCATCTGTCTTCTTTAGAGAAGGTTCTACGGACATTGGCACTAGACTGTTTATAACAGCTCAATTTATAAATGCCAAATTGTGAAAACAACCTAAATGCCCACCAATCCAGGGATAGATTAATAAGCTGGGGTATATGTATACCATGGAATACTATTCCAGCCACTAAAAAAGATGGTGACTTTTACATCTTTTATATTAACCTGGATGGTGGTGGAACCTGTTCTTCTTAGTAAAACATCACAAGAATGGAGAAGCAAGACTCAATGTACTCAATTCTCATATGAAGACAATTGATGCCAGTACTTGGTGGAGGGTAAGGGAGTGGAGGAGCAGAGAGGGAAGGAGAGAAGGAGGGAGGATGGTGGTGGGGTCACTGTGAAACCCCTCTTGGTGGCAGGACATAATTACAACAGGGACTTTACCTAACAAATGCAAGCAGTGTAACCTGGTTCTTCATACCTTCAATGATTCCCCAAGAATAAAAATAAAAAACTAAAAAAAAAGGATAATGTTTGAAGCCTACTTGAATTAGATATGAGTTTTAGCATGAAAAGCCTGGGGGAAGAGTGACATATAAACAGAATTGGAGAGATCAAAACAATAGTAACAGTAAAATAATAAAGAGAATTCTCCTAGAACTCAAAATGGCTCTATTTGTCTATATTCTGAGGCAAATTACACAAAGGGGACAGGCCCTCTAATGATCTAAAAGAAGGACGAATTAGAACAGATTAGGATAAGAAACTTGACTTTTACCTAGTAAGCAATAATAATGCTTATAATATTTATAGGCATTGATAATTCAAAAAAATTCTACTAAGTGATATTCAAGGAGAGCTTCATTTTATCCTCTCAACAGAGTGAAGAGGTAGTCACCTTATTATCCCATCTTCTAGACAAGGAAACGAGGTTTAGCTAGATGAAATAATTGGGCCAAGATTTTAAGCTCTGTCCTTGGTGACAGAGGTAAAATTCCCTGTTGGCCTAATTCAGTAGGGCCTCTCATCATGTGGTTGTACGGGGAAAAGTTTGAGCTACAGAGTGACACAGTATCATAGCCTTAAGGATTTGGCCTGATCTCATCCCTGAAGGAAGCATTTCTTAGATCTCTACCTTCACCGTTAACTTTCATAGTATTCTGTGCTGGTACTGTTCTGCGCAATTATCAACCCATGTTGTAATTTCTGTTTTGATTTACTGGAAAACATCAGAAGTCATTCAAGTTCAGGAAGTTTGATTCTGGCTTCTTTTGCTCATACATTATTGGATAACATGTTGGGTTCTCCATAGTGGAAAATAAATACATACTATCGAATGAATTATTATAGAAAATGAAATAAAAATATTTAGGATGGATTGGGGGGGTGAGACACAGGGGTGACAATCAGCAAGGAGGTTTTTAAATCTGCAGACATCCACACCTCCTGATCATCAGTTTTGTCTTCTAATACCCAATGAAAGATCACTCACCTTTCAAGTCCTCTATCAGCTCCCTGTAATTAAATTACCACGTTCCCTTCTCTGCAGTTTTCCTGAAACTCCCAAAACTCCATTCATACCATAAGCAAAACACTGACAGAACCACAATGCATTTACCTTGACATGTTAATTCTCCTACCGTATTTTCACCTCATTGAGAAAAGGGCTATATCTCATCTACATCCATTTCCCAAGGTCCTAACAAATTCTAAATATATATAACTCTAAAATTTGGTTGACTTGTAAAAGAAGATATAATTTGAACATCGTCTATAGTGTAGAGTTGGAATCAGAAAGAAAATATCATATTTAATAGAGAGCAAAATAAGATGACTCATCAAATAATTATATTTGAAAAAAAAGCAGTTGAAATTTATAGACAATGTATCTCTAGCTCTAGGTCAGTGAAAAATGGAAAACAGTTAAAAAGTGGTCTCAGGGTGATTGATGGTTGACTATGGAAATGGCCTTATCGCTGGAGGATAATTTTCTTGGATAAACAGGTATGCTAAGGTTACAAATAAAAAAGAAAATTGAGCAGCAACTAGAAATTTATAGCTAGAATTATCATCTTGAGTTGTTTTGGTTTTTATTCTCCTGGGGGAGATACTCTCATATGCTTCTTTCTACATGTATAATTATCCATTTACTATTCCTTCTAGGAAAACCTTTGCCCTAAGCAACAGCACTAAGTGTAAATATGATACTGTCAGAAGGTTGCATTCGAATTTTAAGCATTTCTAACTGTTAAATACACCAATTCAATTTTGCCTACCTTTTGGAGTTGAAATAAATACTTTATATATTCATTTGAAATAAAAACTGGTGTGCAGCATTGAAGAGAAAAAACTAGCAGTCTTTGGAGAATAAAAGCAAATCAATAGTAATACCTTTCAGAATAGAAGCTCTTTTGTTGACAGAGGAGCATGGTTTAATGGGAAGCAAAGTAATCTTTGTTTTCAGTCTGACTGTTGGGCTGTGCATGAGAAATGACATGTTCTAACCTCCTGCTCTACATTAAAAGGTAGTCCAGCATATTCAAAGTATAGAGAGAAAACAACTTGCCTTGTAGCAATGGAAAATTCATGGCCTTATGTATTTATTTATTTATTTATTTTTGAGACAGAGTCTCACTTTTTCACCCTTCGTAGAGTGCTGTAGCATCATAGCTCACAGCAACCTCAAACTCTTGGGCTCAAACAATTCTCTTGCCTCAGTTTCCAAGTAGCTGGGACTACAGGTGCCCACCGCAACACCGGCTATTTTTAGAGGTGGGCTCTCACTCAGGCTCAGGCTGGTCTCGAACCTGTGAGCTCAGGCAATCCACCTGCTTCGGCCACCCATAGTGCTAGCATTACAGGCATGAGCCACTACGCCTGGCAACTCATGGCTTTTATACATAACATAGTAATAATCTTCATACTTTTTTGTAATTTTATAAAGTTCTCCTCAGGTCCCAATGAACCTATTCCATTAAATTATCCCATCTCCCCCCCGGAAGGGCAGTAGAGGAGTTTTTCACCTTTAATTGTGACTAAGCTATTTCATGTCTGATCTTGGAATTTTATTCAGGTTTTCATGGTGATGGTGATGATGATGATGACAGTAATGACAACTCAATGAAGATAAACTTGTCCAGATAGATAAATTTAACTATGGACATAGTTGTAGCTATACATAGCTACAGTAATAAAGCAGTGAAAATTTTCATGCTATGGGAAAAAAAAATTTATCTTGATCGAATTCCATTTTAAACTTCAGATACTAAAGCAAATAATGGGGAGTAATATAAGCAATCAATAACTGTCTTAGATTTTAAATACCTAAATCAGTGTAGGAATGTCCTTGTAAAATTACAATAGAAATAGTAACTATGGTCACAGTCCCACACAGAAAATCTAGTAAAGGATGATTGATATTTAATGACTATGTGTATTACATTAAATAAATATAAACTATTTTATTATCTGTAGCAAAATGAAGTGTATAAATTTGTTTCTTTGAACTTCCAATAAACTGAAAAGCACATTCAATGACCAGAGTTTGCTGGCATTAGTTCAGACAGTACATTTACATTTGAGTTTTAAAAAATGCAAAAATACAAAGAAGGCAGCCCTTAGTTTCAAGAGGGTTATGGAAGGAATTTTGCTTTAAGAAAGTTAAGTGTTTAAGCAGTTATTAGCATTCACTTATAGCCACACAGTAATATATTTTAGCTTAAAATTTATATTTTGCCTCAAAAGTGTTTAAAAGGTTTTATTTAGATTTTTGTATAACAATATTTACTATACTTCATATAAATATGCAAAAATTAAATGGTAAACACGATTCATTTCAATACCATTTTATAACCCTTAGTGGAAATTCACATCTGTTCCAATGATTCCAAGTGCAATCAATGTTCACTTGGAAAAGAATCTGAAGCCAAAGAAAATGCATTAATATACTATGACACGGCCACCAGGTGGCTCCAAATACCGAAATATGTTATTTTCCCTCTGGCTAAGTGAATATAAACTATTATCAGAAATATTAGAAGCAATTTACCCTAAAATGGGTCAATACTTCAAAAACATAAATTTATCTCAACCCTATGATCAAGTTTTGAATTGTATTTGATATTGTCTTAATTGAAGGCATTCACAGCAACACATCAAATGACTGAAAATCTTTAAAGGATTTGAAGGATTTTGAAAGAAAATGATTGTTACATTCTACATAATTAATTATTCAATAACACTTATTTTCTTAGGTTTTTAAAATTAATTTCTTCTCTCATTTGTAACAATTTTATTCACACTTTATTTCCAGCTAAACAAAAGAAGAAAAAGTAGGCAAACTAATGAACTTTGTGTCTAGTAAAATTAAAGGATTTTAAAATTAGAGTATGTTTAATTTTTTAGCCCATGGAAGGCCTAATGCTGAATGCATACTTTGTAACTTGCCATGCAAATTAAATTAAGGATATATATATTAATAGAATTTTTTAAATTAGCCATCCTGATCTATCAGATACAAGTTAAATCATTTTTCCAGACATTACAATAAAGTTGCAAAGAAGAAGAATGCTACTGAATGGCCATAGCATTTAATAAAAATGATAAGTAATATATCGTGACTTTGATTAAAAAGATAGTGCATGACAAAACAGATATTAAATGTAAATATACAGCTATGGCAAAAAAAAAAAAAAAAGGAGAATTATCTTTACTAGTTTCACTAAATTATACCTGTCAACCAAGTTAAGTAGTCTCTGTCATAGCTCATCTCACATTTACAAGTTAGTAGATAAGATGAAGTGTTAAGTATGTCCTTTTGAATATCTGAATTTCTAAAATAATATAGTAATTGGTCCTGAGTTATAAATAATATTGAAAAGTGAAAACTATAATATAATTCTGAATTTTTTAAATAAAGCTTTGAGAAGAAAGTATACATGGTCCCATATATAAATGTATATTTTATAATCTCAGTATTTTGGTTTGTTTCTGCAATCCCCAGAGATCATTCAGCTGCTTTTTAAATTACTACACAAAAGATGCACGAAAAAGGAAGAAACTGAAACAGTGAATTTAAATTGCTCTTCATATCACCTTGAATGTGAAGAATGAATTATCTAAATAAAACCTGTTACATTTTTCACATTTAGCTGCAGGTTCTGTCTTCATCATTTTCAGGGACCTGGTCTAGGAAGTCAGTAGTCCCCTGACCTTTCAGCTTGTAACAGAGAGTACAGAATTATTCTTGAGATTTATAGGTATCAAAACTTTAATGAGATAATTTCTATAATACACTGCCTTTGTTCATCATTCTTTTTCTAATTCTCATTACTCTGACCTCAAGAAGGAGAAGCTGTGAAAGGAATCATTACTGCAGGATATTCAGAAATGGCTCTAGTTTCACCTGAGTGAGTTTATGTGGCTTATGGAATTCACAACACTTAGTGTCAGTCTTTCTAATGCTTTCTCCCTTCTCTGTCCCCGTTTCAGGACCTTCACACCATTTTCAAAATTCATCTCCAGTGGTTCCCGAATTCATGCAATGACTATCTGAGAATGCAGTTACAGTGTGCAGGTCACATTAAACTCTATGCAACTGACATTATCACAATCATCAGAGAATAAATACATTTATGATAGTTATTATATATTGAACCCTTTCCAATTACAATAATAGACTTATGAACTCTTTCCAATTATTATAATAGATAAATCCACTGTGTCCTTGAAAATGTTATGGTTCTCACTTCCATTTCCCATCTTTGGAATGAAGAACGTATTTTGTTGTCAGTAGAATGAGACTTAAAACACCAAGAATTTCTCACTTTAACTCAAGCACAAAATTATTATTATATGACAAAAGTTAAAATTTTTAAATTCTTAACATTTTTGGCTAAGTCATACCATATGGTATGGTTAAAACAAAACACACTTGATATTAATGAAAAACACAGGTCGCGTGAATTAACCCCGGAAACACTAACAAGGAGCTGTAGAACACCTACTGTGTATTTTTGCTAGACTTTATAGTAATTGCTTCTTTTAATCATAATAGTTGCCCTAGTAGGTAAGTGCAAGTATTTAGTCCCATTTTGCAGATAAAAAGCTACCAGCACTATAAATATTAAGTATATGTGACGTGGTACAGCCAGGATTTAAGGCTAGACAGCTTGGTGCCGTCCGTGGTCTATGCTGTTATGCATCAAAGTTTCTTGTGGGAGAACTTAGGTCAGGGTCATTACATTTTCTAAGAAAGGAAATCTCAGTACCTCTGGCATGCAGCCTTATCGCTGTGTAGGTTTTCTATTAAACATGACCTTCACCAGTTTTCCTCACATAAACAGAATTTTATGTAGGAGAGTCCTTTTCACATAGTAACTGAGTTTGACATTCATAGTGGCTTCTACGGTGTGCATATTTTCATTAGTTGGGTGGTGTGGAAGCTCCTGTTCATAAAAATGTTTAGAGATAGAACTTTGGGGTCCACTTGGCCTTCAGACACATATTTTTCAGTAGACTTCTTGACTTGGACGGGTCTATCAGTCTCAACTTTGAGTCCTGGCTTTCTCCCATATAGTCCCTTGTATCTGTACAATGGCTACCGGCTACTGCAGGTTTGAAGCGCAGCTCAAATCACCAACCAAGAGGCTACTCCTGCCTGAAGTACCAGTCCAGAGCCTACTCTCACAGTGCTACTGAATCTTAGGCTACACAAAAACATATCTCAAAGTTTTCTAGAAACATGTAATTTACATTTAATCTATGTTTAAAATTAGGGCTCTGTCAAACTATTTTAATATCCTTTCTTACAGTAAACCAACAAAGATGCTTAATCAATAATATAGGCATTGACTATAATAATGAATATCTATGCAGCCTACCTTCTGATAATTTAGAGAAGTCCTTTTATGAATGAGTGTTGATTCCATACTTTGCTTGCTGGTGCAATCAACTCCACTGGTGCCCATTTTGACACCTTAGAAACCACAGAGTTATAATATTCATAAGAATTGCTTTCATTTTAAAGGACACACTCTAGCCACCTGCACTGTCATATACTTTATGCTATAATACAAAGGATAAGATAATGCATTTAAGGTACAATGTAGCAGATGATAGAACACTGGCCATAAAAATCACAAGATTTACAGAAATAGTTTATATTGAGGTAATATAAAAAAAGCACATGGGACATTTATTCAAGGACTTTGGTAATGGTTAAACATGAGAAAGGAGAGGAGAAGAGAGAGACAGAGACAGAGAAAGAAAAGATGTCTTGATAAATTTATGAGGCTCAGCAGGGCTCTGAAGTGTTTAGAAAAGTCATTTAACGCTGAATTTCCTTTTGTGTGCCATGTTGTATTATATCTCACAGCCTATCACTTACTACTGTCGTAAAGTTGAACATGTCATTTAATTTTAATTTATATCCCTGCATCATATAGAGTATGTAGAATTGAGATTGTTCGCCTGACCAAAAAAAAAAAAAAAAAACAGATTGAGAATTGAGATCACATGGTTTGGTAAAGGGCTTTCTAGTGTCACTGACAAACTCTCTAAGGCTATGACTCCCTTTACTGTAAGGGATTGTTACAGGAAGGCACTTCACTCTCCAATAGGCAGGGATTATTTTTAAGGAAAGCTACATTTTATTTCCTAAAATGATGTAAAATATAATTTTATTTTACCCATTCTTATTCAGTTCACAGCTTGCCCTTTCCTTAATTGCACTTCCAATATAGTTAAATGTTTAACAAATGTCTCTTGGTCATATAGTTTATAGGGCATCACATACATTGCAAGAAAGAAATAGTATAAAAATGTAAAGGAATTGGTGAAACAAAGTACTTATATTCTCCAAAAAAAAGTCACGTCTTTTGTGAGAAGTTGCATTGGTAATAGAGTTAAGCAAAAGTTGTATTGAAAACAATTGGAAAAAACTGTCACATTGTTTTAACCGATCAATGTTAATATGTCATTAAGGATAACATATTCCCAGAAATCTACAACTTTAATGTGATATAGCTAACTTTTTTGGCAAGGTGTGACTTGAGTCAGTTCAATTGAATGGTGACCAAAAATTTATGGGAAAGCAAAATGGCCTTACATGTTTTAGGTACCCTTTCTATTTAAGATACAGATAGCACAAGTGGATTATAAAAGGGCTCAAGGGCTCACACCAAAATGCCAAGTGAGTGAGGCTGCAGTGGAGTCAGAAAAGAAGAAGAGGACAAAGGTACTAAAATACTAAAATCTCAGAAAAAAGAAAAAAAATTGCTCATTGTTTGACATTTTCTCTTGTTCTTATGCATCAAAAACAAACCTGTAATAATGACTGATGAGCTTGTTGGGTAAAGCAAAAAATTGCATTAATGCTGCATGAGCCTGATCCAAGGCTTTAACCAAAAAAAAGGTACCTTTAAATTTTTTAAAAAGTTATTCCTATCTGTATATTTCAGTTTATTGTAGTGATGACAAAATAAAATTTTTAGTGAACTCATTGGTCTGCATTAGTGTCAAGAAAAGAAAAAAATGGTCTCTTGTTAATTTTCAATTTCTCAAATACGTAGTCATCATGTCATTCTTGGATTGGGTTTGGTTTCCCTAAAATAGTCATAAAAGGGATAATACACTGAACTGAGCACAATTCACCATTGCTCAGCATAAGTCTAACAGAAATGAAGGGATCTTTCTTGCTACTTGGCTTTTAACTTCAGTTTATTTCAGACATGACTGAGAAAGATAATATATGGTTAGTAAAACGACTCTTCTAAAATCTTATTCCACATAATGTTTTGGTTAATCAAAAGTAGCTTCCAAACATAGACCTGAAATTTGGAAATCAAGTATCTGTAGAAAATTACTTATGATTGGCATAAACAATTTTTATTTGTCTCTTTTTTTATGTTTCAGTATTTAGTAAGCCCTTGCAACGTGACAACAGTGTGAGAATGTCATTTGCATAGGAAAAATAAGAACGTATTTTCACCACTCCTTTTGATGCCCAAGGGTTAGACCAGGGGTAGATGGGTTTACAATCCTAATTTGTATTAACTGCTTACTATGCAACAATATTACTGATAATAACTCTTAACAAAAAATATGGTTCACTTTGCTGCTGAATCAGCATCATCAGAGCTAAAGCCGTTCCTATGCTGCAGCCTAGTGGAATTACTTGGTATAAAAATGACATATTCCAGCAGGACGTGGTATTATTACTGGCTGCAAAGTAGGTTAAGAAACACAGGAAATAAGTTATGCCCATAAATTTCCCATATAATATAAACTTTGCCTTTGTTATTTGTTTGGATGAGAAATTAATGAAAGCCAAGAAATTCACCCTAAGTTTCATGCAGAATTCACATATTTTGGAATTAACCTTTTCAGTTTCAAATATTCTATATTTTTCAAGAAGAAAAAGAAATACCTCTTTCAGATTACACACTAACTTTATTAATAATGTGCCAGAAATATATACCCCTTGAGATACCGTAGAAAATCATTTTTCTACCTTTTTTCTTCTTTTTTAAAGAAAACCCTAGTGTAGATAAAAATGGAACAATGAAATATTAAATTGATTACCTGTACGGTACTGTTCTTATCAACAAACAGCTAGTTTTTATAAACATCAAGGATCATCTCCACCTGGAGCACGAATCCAGTCCTAGGCAATTTAATTATTGACCTCACACATATGTGTCTGTACCTGGTTGCTCACATAGTTTACATTCCCTCTTGCCATTTCCCCTCCAAACATCTAAGTGTATGAAATTCACTTCTTTGATTGGAGTCAGGGAAGGCATATGCATTCACCAAAGAAGTCAATTTGTTAGCAGCAAGTATTTGAAACCAAAAAAAGTATCTGAATAAAATCAGACATCGAGTCACACAAAAGAAGCATTTCTTTATATTTTTGTCACCAAAATGGGTTTGTATGTGATGTGTCCCTAAGGCACAGGCACATGCTGTTTATATTTGTTCACTCTCCAATCCCTTCACCACATCCCTCCCCAAATAAACCATCATTCCCTTATGCGTTGCACATTGAATACATATGTGCCACATTTACTACACTGGGAGGGGGGACATATTATCTATGCAACTTACAATTCACCTATTTCTCTGGGACATAACCTCTCCTTTTTTCCCTTCATCACTTTAACTAAAAACAAACAGAAAGCTCTATCAATGACACAATGTTTTCATGAAAGTTCTACTAATTAAAAATCCTCACCATACCAGACCTAAAAAATGAGCAGACTCTTGCCAAGTGTTATTCACCACAGAGAAGCTCTTGTAGCTACGTTTTAAAGGAGGATAAAGAGGGGGATGGTGTGCAAGGAGGAAGTCTACTAACATATGCATCGAAGTATAACAGTTGTTGGCGTCAGAGGGACAGATTATTTTTAATATAGATCCTTCAGGAAAAAAAAATAGAAGAAAATATAATGCATCTCCAAAGAGATGAGAAGTAATGGATGTGCAGGTTTGGATAATAGATGCTTTTACTGGAATGAAGGACCACGATTATAGGAAAGAGATCTGTAATATGAAAGCAAAAGATGATAGGTCAGTTTTAAAACGATATTTGCCTTTATACCTGTAGACTCCCCCTTTTAATGGTAAGGAGATAGTAGGCTTTTTATCGTAGCAGCATAAAAGCCACTTTCAGTCTACTGCTTTTTCCCATACTTACAGTGCAATCAATAGTTACTTGTTGGGGACAGGCATTTAGACTTGCAATATGCTGCATTAATTTAACACCACATAAAATATGGATTTTATTGCAGCAGAGACAATAAATGGTGCAACTGCTGACTCCATGGATTTAATCTCCCCCCCTTTTTTTTAATCTCTCACCCCTAATACTTCCGAGTCAGATATAGGATGTGAACATAGGAATTGTACCTATTCAATCCCTGATAAATGTCCATCTATTGTATTTATGTAGATGCTTAGTGACCATTGACAGTTTCAAGGACTCTGTCTTCTGGCTGTCATTTCTCTTTAGATTGAAGGTACAGTGAACTCTGACTAGAAATAAGCGCAGAGTGGATCCATTCATATGGAATGTGAAGTGATGTTAGATGATGTTAGAGTTCCCAGAAACAATGTTATCTCTTCATCGATTTTTTCAAATACAGACGAACAAGTATGAGCACGACAAATTACACTCCCTAATACATTTTTTAGTGTTTGTTCAAAGTGATCGAATTCACAAACTCGAATATCCTGACCCACTGTTGAGCATAATATATAATTTATCCAGCTTTACGTTACCTGTACAGATATTCAAAGCAGTTGTTTGCAGCATTTTAACAGAGTTGTATGCTTATTTATTTATGTATTAAAGACAATTCTTTTTTAAATAATTGCCAAATACAACTTCAAAACAAACATTTCTCCCCCCCAAGAGGAAAAAATAAAAAGACCTTAAGGGAGTTAAAAGAAGAGAAGTAAAGTCTTCCTACCTTATTTTTTTTAAACAGCTTCCGGATAATGGAAGTTGGTCCCAGTCAAAATAACCCAGGAGAAATGGTCACTATGTCCCCTTTTTGTTTGTTTTCCGCTGCTATTTTCTATCACTGATTCTACTTCAATCTAACTCAAGCTTTCCCTCAGCATCACTTTTAACTCTGGACGACAGGGAACCGAAGAAAACGGGGGCGAGCTCCCGCTCTGATTGGCTTTCATTCAGTGCTTCTGATTAAGGGGAAAAAAGAAAAAAAAAAAAAAAAAAAAGCCAGCAAAGGGGGAAAAAGCCCTTCCTCCCGCGGAGAGAAAGGTTCTGCTGATAGAGCCGCAGCCCTCGCCATGGGAAGGTTAGAGACCGGGAAGCGCAGGGCTGCTGAGCACACAGCGATTTGCAAGTGAATGCGAGGGGAGGGCGCAGCCGAGGGGAGGGCTGTGCTGGGAAGGCGTCCCCTCCCCCGCGGGGCAGAAAGACTCTCTGTTTCAAGGCTAAGGTAATCAGCCCAATCTAATCCGCCTGTGTCGGTAATACAATCTCGGGAACAGGACTGCTTCCTGCAATTTTTTTTTTTTTTTCTCCGAACAGATACTTCTGACATACGTATTCCTGCACCATCCTTACACCAGACACCCGAAATCCAAGTATTAACGGAGCGCTAAGACAAATTGCAATCAGATCTGATAATGTTACCAGAGTGATTTTTGTTGCAGTTTTGAATGTGTTTTGTTTTGCTTTCAGCGAACTTTCTCTTCTGGATCTTCCAGATACCATTTTTGGTTGTTTATTGTCATGGGGGAACAGTCCTTGCTCATCATTTTGGAATGACCGTGAGCCAGTGTCGTCTGCTTAATCTTGACAGCTTTCCGTTTTAATACTTTGTAGATGAAATTGTTCATTAATAATTTAAATATATAATTAATGCATTTAAGATATTTAGACCTTTGGACTTGACACAATCTCCTTATGTTTTTTTTTTATTTTTAACTTATTTTTTTGGTCATAAATATGAGTTTTGTGCCCAAATGCGTGTGGAGTACATTTGGAGGTTTCTAGCTACTCATCAGCGGTCTTAACTGTCTAACTCCCTACTTATCTACCCCTACATCAAATTGCAATCAGCCAAACCTTACCAAAGGATGTCAGTATAACTCCACAAAATAATTAACACCTTTACATATTTCTGGCTGGCTGTAGATTCTTTTTAAAGTGCTGTCTGTAAATGAATTACGTATGTATATAATTTATAAAAATAATCTGAGAGCTAAAGGAGAAGCTATGAAGATTATTTTGTCCAGCTTTATTTTTTTTTCCTTTTTAGCAGATAGCAACACTCAAAGTGTTGAATGTGTTGATTAAGGTCACAGAGGTAACTCGAAATGAGGTTAAAACTATAATGTCAGATTCGCACTTGAGTTCAGTATTGTTTCTGGGATACGGTACTGCCTCCTCGGTACCTATTTGATCATTCTAACTGTCACCAGGCCATTTGTATAACTGACATAATAAGAAAGAAACTCAATCTCAGGGGAAAAAGAAAGGAGGATTCTAAATTATGTTATTTCCAAAAGTTTTAGTGTAGCACACGACCAATGTTACCAAGTAGCTTTATAGACAAAGATACCAAACATTTCCACTCATCCAAATGGCATTTTGGATGCCATAGAGCAAAAAGGGACTTTTGAGACTTAATTTCACAGATGAGGACATTAAGATCTGGAGAATTCTAAAGACCCTTCTGAAGTTCCATAACAATAGAGCTATAATTCTGAGTTAACTATTGATCATTTGCCAATAGTGCCACCCCCCAATCAGAGTGCTTTAATTTCAGTGTCAGGTAAAAATAATTGTTCCATTTTGTGTGTGTGTGATATGTGTACCTGTATTAAAATGGTATGTATGCGTATTAGTTCAGTACCATCCTGCTGTTGACACATTAAAGCTGGCTGTGGAGAGAAATATACAGTAACGTATTTTATTACACAGCAACTTTAGTACACACAGGGAAACTCATAGATGGTTTTTCTCTTATTAGATTAACTATAATATTTTTATGCATTTGTTTGTTACTAATTACAAAATAAATGACTATATAATGTGAGGAATTTTTGGATTGCATTTGAATGGGTCCAGTTAAGAAAATAACCAAAAGTTGAGATCTGAGGAAGAAATGCTATTGTATTAATTAGAATATATGTTGCAATGATGTATTTCCAAAATGAAAGTTTCTTAACAAAACAGAAGTTTCTTTTCCTCTCACATAAATTTTCTGAGTTGGTATTATTTCTCTGCCTCATGGAGTCATCCAAAACTTGGATTCCTTCTGTCTTGATTTTCAACATTTTCAACAATGAGTTGAACTCGTTTGTGTGATCCAAGACAGGTCACCCCATTCTGTCTTCTAGAAAGAGGAATAATATGTATAAGAGGAAGCTGTTCTTGGGCGGCGCCTGTGGCTCAACGGGTAGGGCGCCAGTCCCATATGCCAGAGGTGGCGGGTTCAAGCCCAGCTGCAGCCAAAAAAAAAAAAAAAAAAAAAGAGGAAGCTGTTCTCTTGCATTAAAAAATGCAACCCTTACGAAGTACACGCCACTTCTGTAATCTCATTGGCTGGAAAACAGAAATGGGGTTCCACATCTTTGCTAGGGGATCTAGGAAATGTAGTATTTACTCCCAACACGTATTTGTTCAGGTAAAGTCATTGGTGCTGTTAGAGAGGGAGGTGACAGAATTGGGTACAAATAGAAGCAGTGGGGGTTACATGTATGTGTCATAGAAAAGGCATAGTTTTTCTAGTGTACTTTATTTAGCAAAAAGCAGAATATTATTCTTGTTTTAAATGAAAATGTTGTCATAATGTTAGTGAATGGTATCCAACCAAAAGAACTTTAATAATATCTTAATACTTTGAAGTACAAAACAATTGCATTGACATTTATTTCATTTTTTATCTTATGATCATGTCATATATTTAATAAATGATAAACAAAATATCCATCAATTCAAAAGTTCAAGAGATACAGACGAGAGATAGAGAGGGAAAGAGAGAGAGAGAATAAGAATTTGAACGAATGTATTAAAACACGTTACGTTTCCCTTAATGTTGACCTTATAAAAGAGAGACTCTATATCTGAGATTATATTCCATTATATAGGATATAAGCCTTAATAAACAAATTAAAATAAAGAATAAACAGAACATTTGGCTAACAATTTTAATCCTCTTACAATGAGTTGTTTTATTAAACGATACCATTTTTCAGTCTCTTCTTTATTTTACTCCCTAAATGAGTTAACTTGGGGTTCTGCAAGTTTTCTATTTCCCTGTAAATCTTACCTGAATTAGTCCTGTGAATTAGGTGAAGCTTCCCTGTAGTCACTAACGTTAGGAAATGGTAGTGCACGAGAAGTGAAATGAATGAATGAAATATAAAAGGGATCGTAAACTCACTAGGCATGGAATGAAGGGGTTAGTAACTCACAAAAATGTGAGGAGAGGCCATATGTCCATTATAAACAAATAAAAGCTGACAAAAACTTTAAGAAATATATTTATATGCACAACTTACATAACTAAATGGGACATTGCACAGAAAATGTCTTAATTGTTATAAGTAAGAAAATTGAGAAGCATTCTATCATTTTTGTTTTTATACAAGTAGTATAATGGAATTCCTTAAAGGCTGATGGCTTTGTAATATAAAAGACCCGATTGATTAAAATCAATCTAAGTTGTCATGCTATTGCTAAACAATAACTGTTAAAGGTGTCACTTGCTAAAGGGCTACATGCTTATTGTAAAACAACAGCTTCTCACCATTTTCTAGGTTCCTGTGATGTTATGAGAGATAATATCAATTTCTAGGTTTTATTAGGCAGTTGGTCAAGCCTAGTTTTCTTTCTTTGTTAGTGAGATGAGAGTAAAGAATGTCCACTTTGCTTTACTCTTCATAAACATGTTGGCAGAAAAATAATTTCTCAGAGTTAGTTTGGTAACATTTTTGCTAAACTCCTTCTAGTCTGCCTTACAGGACTGTCGAGGCTTAGAAAATTAAAAATTGCATTTTTCTTGAGGCTATTGTTGGGGGTGGGAGTAGAGGGTAATTTATATTCAGTTTTTCAGATGCTCTTATCAAGTTTAGTTAGAAACTGAGTTAAATAAGGAGAAAGGCAAAATGCAGGGCATTAATGTTGCTCGCCTGGATGGTAGCTGAGAAGCCTGGGGGTTTTTTTGCATCACCATCACCTGAGGGAATGATGGCAACTGTTGAAATCACAGCAATGGATTCGGGGTGCTGGAAGTACTGCGGGTCTTTACTTAGTCCTTCGCTTTATATCTGTGTTGTGAACCACCTACCACTCAAAATTAAATTATTGTTTGCTTAAAATAGTTTAGAGTGGTTTCTGTTATCCACAGCTAACAGTTACTGAACTTGTGTTGTTTAACCGTATCTGGACATTTCTTAAGTCTCATAGCTTTGGAGTGGAAAGAGGGACGATGGAGCCAAGGAAAAAGCACAGTGCCACACAGTGATGTTTTTAAAGATGTAATTATTTGAAAAAACAAGAGTTAATTAAAAAAACATGAGATCTTAAATTTAATTGTGTCTTTTCTCCCCTTCACTTCATAAGTCACTGTATTCTGTGTGTTGCATACTTGTTGCGTTCTTGACTTTGGGGGGTGCAAACAACAGCCCAAAGTGTGGTGCTTTGGCATGCCTATATTTTGAATTAAAGGAAATCGAAATCCTTAGAAACTGCCTCCTACCAAGGACTTTGTCGCCTTCTTTTGTTTCTACCCACCCACCCCCCAAACTCTCAGGCACGCACTATCTTTGGAAATTCCCTTACCTGACTAAGAAATCTTCTTCCATAAGAAATGGTTTTAAATGTCAACAGTTTTAAAATGTACCATTCTATCATGCACATTAGGTGAGGTCCCACCAAATACCCACCCTCCTCCCGGCCTCCCCCCTCTCCACCTTCTCCCTCCTTCTTTCTGGACCCCCACAGTTGCATTAATGTACACAGTTATGATTGAATAAAGAAAAAAGGAAAAAGAAAAAAAAAAGAAATGCAATTTTCTTAAAAACATTTCCCTATGAATTTTACCCAACAACCAGGAAAGATTAACCATTCTCCCCGAGAAGTTGCCACCCTACCCAGACAGACTTTTCATCTGAGTGCAACTCTGAGACATTACCTGGAAGACACACTCTGTGTAAGACAATCTTCGTACATAATGAAGAACCCTGGCCTTCCCACCACCTCCCTCAGATCTCAGAAAAATATTGCCCCAGGCCATTCTTTGTTCTTTGGCACATTAATTTCCCCTGAAAATCACTTACCACCCCTCACACTTTCCTACATCCCCTATCTCCCTTTCCTTTACGCTAGTTTAGCCTCAACCACCTGGCCTTCATTGAGTCTCCTATTTTATCATATATAGCTCCCATGTTTATGCAAGTTAAACGCATTTTTTATCCCTTTCCTCTGTTAAGTCATCTATTGTCAGTTCTTTGCAAAAGATTTAAACCTCAGAGGAGGAAGAAAAATTATTTTTACCCCTACACTCCTTAGATCAGACCCAAATCAAAATCCTTGATCTTTTCCTTACTATTTTAATGTAGAAAAGTTTGTCACATATGAAAAAATTTACAAGCTCAATTTACAATCGCCAAAATGTGGAAACAGACTAAATGCCCACCAACCCAGGAATGGATTAACAAGCTGTGGTATAGGTATACCATGGAATACTATTCAGCCATTAGAAAAAATGGAGACTTTACATCCTTCGTATTAACCTGGATGGACGTGGAAGACATTATTCTTAGTAAAGCATCACAAGAATGGAGAAGCATGAATCCTATGTACTTAATTTTGATATGAGGACAATTAATGACAATTAAGGTTATGGGGGGGGAAGCAGAAAGAGGGACGGAGGGAGGGGGGTGGGGCCTTGGTGTGTGTCACACTTTATGGGGGCAAGACATGATTGCAAGAGGGACTTTACCTAACAATTGTGATCAGTGTAACCTGGCTTATTGTACCCTCAATGAATTCCCAACAATAAAAAAAAAAAAAGTCTATACCCTGAAAAAAAAAAAAAAGAAAAAATTTACAAGTAAATTGAATTCTATTTTCAAAACAAAACAGATAAAAATAGATTGAAAAAATTTACAAGTAAATTGAATTCTATTTTCAAAACAAAACAGATAAAAATAGATTGAATAATTCTCATGTTGATTGAAAACTATATTTTTTTCCCACTGACTGCTTCCATCCATAACTGAATAAGGTTAGTAGCCTATTTTAAATTTTGAAACATTGGTGAAGAAGTCCAAATAATCAGGGATAAATTTTATATTTTCTGGTTGTGATTTAACTCGATGACTAAGGAAACAAAAGAAGAATCGAACATAAATATAATCTTTTATTTATGTATGTTATTTTAATGCAGAGATTAGGTCTGAGTACTAAAGCAGTGTTTTAATCAATATTGTCATCCTAACAAGTTGTTCTAAGAATTCTTAGATGTTTCTTAATAAAACATAATATTTTTAAATAAATAGGTATTATAAAAGACCAGACTAACCACAACTATTATTTTTATTTCAGTTGACTTAACAAAAAGAAGCCGAGGTAAAATTAATATAAGTAGTTTATTTGGTCCAAGGTTGAGGATGGCCCTAAGGAGAATAGATTCAAGTTACCCTGAATATACACTGGGATTAACAGCTATTAATAAACAAGTTAATTTTTAAAGTCAAAAACACCAGACAGGGTGTGTGATGATACAAAAATGAATTGTTGGCTCCAGTGAGCAGGATTTCGCCACACGAGACAGAGGATTAGCCAAAAGTTAGTTGAGTTGCTGCCGCTTCTCTTAAGTAGAGCTTGAAGAATAAACCTGCATTTTTGTTTCAACGAAACTTAGAAACAAAATGAAAGAAAAGGACAGACGGTGTAATGATGTGGTTGATGGAAGTCCCAGTGTGCCGGTAATTCAGTTTAAACCTTCATTGTACAGACAGCCATACCCGTTCGTTAAAGATTTAGTGATCTACAGGAACCTAAGAAGGTTCCAGACCTGGGATGTGGTGATATTTCACTCATAAGGCAGTTAAAAGTGTTTCCATGCATTGAACTGCTTGTTGGAATAGACATCGATGGGGATCAATTACCATGGAAGGGGGGAAAATTGGCTCCCAACCTGGGTCATTTTCTGCAATCCCGGGAACTGAATTTGACTATTACATTGTATTGAGGCTGTGTTGTGGAGAGAGACTCTGGTTTGCTTGGATTAGACTTGAAAACCTGCATGGAATTGATAGAATACTTCGATTCTGACCATCTGGCCAGATTTTCTGAAGTGGTGTTTGGGTATCCATCTCCATCCATGGTTGTCATCAGCACACCAGCGTTGACCTTCAGAGATTCAGATCACAAATTTGAGTGGACTAGAATGGAATTTCAGAACTGGGCTTTACATGGGCGCATCTCTGTAATTACTCTGTAGAGTTTCCTGGCCTGGGAGCACCACCAGCTGGCGCTCAGAGTGCTGCGTTCTGTACACATAGGCATCTTCTGGAAAAAGGGCGGAAAGGCAGCTGAATTGTGTGTTTCAGAGCAGCATGCTTATAAAGTTGCTTTTACGGCGTCGTACCCAAGTTTACAGCAAGAAAGGTTCCTCAGACTCGTCATGGTCAGAGAAGTGTCCGTACAAGTGAAAAGCATAAGAGTGAGGTATATGCGGAGGCTGCAAAACAGAGGGACAGGGAACTGGGTGATGAGCCAACAGACACCGGCCCAGAGGCCCCCATGATATGCTTTGGACCAGCCTTCACAGAGGTTGAAAGAGACGGGATAAAGAAGTCTCCTAAACTTTTCTGTGTTGGAAACAAGTTCTTAGTGCCCCTAAAAAGACTCCTCGCGTATCCCAATTTGAACAGCTTATGCATCAGCGAAGAAAGGATGAGATCGGTCATTGCCAGCTGGCTGATCTTGAGCTCCGATGGCTCTGCAGTGATGGTTGAGGTGTATGATTATTTTGATCATCTGTTTGATTTTTGAGCCATCCTTATTTCCTGAAACTCAGGATCTGTGATATAGTTGGGGTGACTTAGAATTTCATTTAACCTTTTTATGTAGTCATAACTCATGTAATGTTACGTTTGAACACCAGTGTCTACATTTCAAGTTGGTGGACAAATCTGCATGGTGTATAGCTAGATTGCCATAAACCTGAGAAAGATATCAGGGTCGAACGGTGGTGTGTTTTCTTTTCAAACTGGACATTTCTTCTTATGTTTTCTTTAGAATAAATTACTTGGCGGTGGTGTAAAAAAGCAAAATGTTTGTGGGGAATGCTCACTGGTTTACAGTTATAACATCGATTAGTGATTGGCTATGCGTTGTTACGCTAAGGGGTGTGGGTAATAGTGTCCTGTGTGTCGATATTAGATTCATTTACAGAGGCATGTGGTAATAGCATGCAGTTTCAAGAGATGAGTATATAGCTCCACAGGAAGAGTAGGAACTCATTGTGACCGTTCTAAAGTCTCATTTTCATGTCTGTCTTGGCTTAATAATTAAAAGGGCTTGTATTCCTCAGATAAAAGTTCTTTTCATTTCTCAACCCTCTCTTAAAATATCATTTTATTCTTCCTTTTCCTTTCTTTTTCTGATTACTTGTCAACTGTTAATTGTGTGAGATTCTAACCTACATGTGAGCAAACCAATCAGCTTGCTGGTTTCCTGGATGCTGACAGGAGGGGTGAGATTCCTGAAACAGACAAAGGATAGGAGAGGCAGGATGGTCACCAGGTTTGCTTCAGCTTTCTCTGTGCCCCCCCATCCCATGGGGGCAACACCTGAGATGAGCCCCCCTGGGGACTGCACATGAAGTAGCAGCTGAGCTGAAGGATCCTGAGTGTAGAGAACTGGGATTATTATTATTTTTTAATAATGTGAGCAAAACTACCTGAACTTTCTTCCAAAGAGAGATATGTTGTTTGCCTATATACAAACATTCCCTCTGCTCTGGTGGGGGCCCTATCTCTATCCCCCAAGGCTCTTATAGGTCAACGTCCTTAAAAGACAGTGCTAGAGGGAAAACAAATGAATCCAGCACAGAAGCATGAGGGATATGTGGAAAATCATTTTGCAAAATGATTATGGATCCAGTGAAATATCTAAATCCACATCCATCAGTTATAAAGCAGTAGCTAATCCAGCAATGTTTTTCAACAATTTTTATCTCACAGCACACTTGAAATTATAGTTAAACTTTCATAGCACACTTAAATTATGTCGATCAAAAAAAAAGAAGAAGAAGAAAAAGAATATACTTACTGTGATTTGAACTTCTTTTCAAAATAATTTACTCATTTTCACACCACACCTAAGATCCTCTCACGGCAGACCCGTTGAAAATCACTGTAATGTAGTGATGATTCATATCATATGCCATGTTACTCTCCAAATAGAGATAATGTTTGTTTCAGAAATGTGGGTGCAGCGTAGTTGAGTTGGTCTATGGAATCTACCCTAACACCCAGCTCATGTTACGTGGTGCAGGTTCTGCCTTATTAGCAAGCGTATCATGACTGTGTCTTACATACCCATACCATGAGGATTTCCTATTTGACCTTTCTTTCAGCCCGACAAGGGCTGAACACTAAAAAAATAAATAAATACATACATAAATAAATAGCCACTACTTTGCTCAAGGCTTCACAACCACTACACCAGGATGTAGCTGGAGAGGCTGTAGTTTCCATAAAGTGAAGGGGGCCAGTGATAAGAATAGTAGATAAGATGTTTTCAGGGCCTCTATTAATTCAGCCCATCATAATATCATAGTATATTAAATAATCCTAGAAATACATTTAATAATATACTAATAGTACATTAACATATTATATACTATTAATATATAAGATGCTTACTAATATAATTAACATGCTACTTCAATATGATCATTCTCATGATTTAACTCTCAGTTCACTTTGACTCCACAGAAAGGTACCAAACAAGTTCATTTCTTTTCACAATTTTTACATCAGCTAAAAATTAATTACAAATACTTAGATCTCCTCTACTCAGTGATCTTTGCTCTTTAAACTCCTTAATTCTTTGTTTGTCCCATTTTACTAGTCAAATGGTGAGGAAGAGGGTGAGATAAAATTTTTTTTTTGTTCAAAATTCTACTGGGTAGTCTCTTTTTCTCCCTTCCTAACTTTTTCTTTTTGTTTTTCTCTCCCCTCTAATATCTGTAACAGATCAGGCATTTGCGAGCGCAGTAAAATGTTACTCATGGTTTTCAGCTCTAGGCAGTGGATCCCCACTTTTCTCATTCATAATGAGTTATTAATCTTGCATCAATGTAACTGCTGAAAAACTCACGTATATCTATCACAGTACCCCAATTTTGGAGAAAAATCTGAAGGCGCCGGGCATTCTATCTCTCAAACCAATTTTATTACTAATTAGTGGTTCTTGAAATGTAGTCCAGGGACCAGCAACGTTAGCCTCACCTGGGAACTTGTTATCAATGAAAATGTCAGATTTTATCTCAGAGCTATTGACTCAGAAACCAGAAGAGTGGTCAGCATTCTGTGTTTTCTAAGTCTCAAAATGTGGAACCCTTTTTGTCAGTTGAAAAGAACCTGAACTCCTTAAAGTAATGTAAAGGGTTTTATTCTGAGCCAAATATGTAGATGTGGGCCCATTGAAAGCCATGCCCCAAAGGCCTTGAGCCAGTGTTCTCACTGTGGCCAGGTCACAGTTTGGTTTTGCACAATTTAGGAAGATAGGAATTGCACATAAAGTCTTAACTAAATATGTGAACAGCACACATTGGCCTACCCTGCAAAGGCAGGACATCTCAATCGAGGGGATCACAGGTTATAGGTGGGTTTATAGAGTCACTAATTATTAGTTGGTCAAAGAAAGGAAGCTTTTTCTAAATACTTGAAATCTGGTAAGAAGGTCTGTTGATCAGAGACACGCCACAGGACATATGGAGACTCAAATGATGTGTTAAGTAAATTGATTAACTGCAGGTGTAGTTTAACTTTTCATGTACACTGCCTTAGGCCTATTAATGATTTTGTACCTTATTGTTACAAAGAATAACTCCACAAAGGACAGGCATGTCTGATGTCACTTGTCCTCATAGCTGACAATTGAGCTTGTAAGATATTTTTGGGTTCCCTTGGCCAAGCGTGGAGGGCAATAGAATGAATACATTCACCTGGGGGGGTTGTTTAAGATTTTATTTTAGGTCACATTTTCCTAAAACCATTGATTTAAGGCATTTTACAAAATAAAGAAACAATAAGTTAAAAATTATTGTTTATAAATGAGAGATTTGTTTATGCAATAGCGTATTATTTTATGCATATATATCTCATAGAGAGACACTGAAAAACATTAGGCTATTATGAGATTGTGAAGAAGAGTTAAAATCATGATCCTGGCTAAATAAGAATTTAACCATGTAATGAGAGAGGCAAAAGTAAATGAAGGGGAAGAAAGGAAGGAATTTTGCCAAGTGTGTGATGAATGTAGAAGTAGTTACTCTGGAGGTTTCCAAATAGAGTATTACAACTCTGATGAATGTCAGCTTTGGTTTTCATTTCAGCACTCAGCATCCTAGGGGAAGGACGGCAGTGAAAACTCCTGGGCTGTGCTGTTCCATCCCAGCAGCATGTTGATAATGCAAAGTCCCAACAGAGTTGCCAAGAAAACAGATCAGAAAGAGGAGGGGGCTTTTACTCTTTTCTTGTAATCTCCATTGATGATGGTAGCCTGCTTTGCATACAAATGTCTGTCCTTTCCCCAGCCCCTCTTGTGACAATACTTCCCCTGTGTAATCCTTAGTGTTATATTAGAGGAAAAGGGGATGAGACACAGAGAGGAAGAGGAGAAGTTTTATGAAATCAAATTTTAACATTAAAGATAACCTGAAATGCCATCGTCTTTATTGACAGGGTTGGCTCCAGGGCTGTGAATTTTTGTATTTTGTACAGTTACACACAGAGCCTCCGGCTCAGATAATGCACTGATGTTTTGTTCTTGAATTTCTTAATTTTTTTTTTTTTTTTAACAAGGGCTCCATGTTTTCATTTTACATCTGGACACACAATTTTGTAGCTCATCCCCTTAGTCACTGGCTGATAGTGCTGATATAGTACCATGTACCTACGCACTAAAATGGTCCTTCACAGATGAATGTTTGAAGAGTAATTAATGTTGACATTTAACATGCAACATGGATAAATCTGCTATTGATAAATAGAACAATGAAGTGTTATTACCTTGTATTAAGTTGGCCTGGCTCTTACTATCATTTGATCTCTAGTGTCAAGGCATTAGCATAAGGTCTTCTCGAAATCAGTAAGTAAAATAGTATTATTTTATGTAAACAGTTGTTTATTTTGACTTATTTTATTGAGCAGATACAAGGTGCTAGATATTTTGCTTAGCACTGAAGACGTAATGATAATAAAATACTTGAGCAAGAGAATATAATGATTTAATCACATATGTGATTATATTATTATATTGAATAATAATTGCTCTGGTGATCTATGGATGGAAAGTAGAAAGAGTAGCTGGAAGGGGCTTACGGTAAAATTGGAAACTTGGTATAATGCCCTTTACCCCAGTGGCTTTAGAAGAAGTGATTTGTGTGTTGCCTGGTAACACCTAAATCCTATCCACCTAACACCTATGTAGCCAGGTGGTTCCATTACTCCAAGTTTCTTTAACCACTACCACAAAAGATGCCCAATTAATCAGGCATGTTATACATATAAATACCCTTATAGGTGCCCTAAATCTTCTTATGCTATAGATCACTGGGCTACAGCAAAACAGACTTCAGCTATTACAATGTGCCCAGATTACATCCATATAACCCCTGAGAAGTTATTTTAATATTTGCCAGCTTTTCAGCCACTGTTCAGCACTAGAAAAATACTTTTTTAAATAAAACCAAAAAATAGTAAAAACATTTGTTAATTTTTTGCTATTAGTCCATATTTTAGGAAAATCATGGGGAAAAATATGTGTTGAAATAGTTCATTTATATATCAAACTCTGCCATTTATCTTAATTTTTAGTAGAGTACTATCCTTTTTATAGTATGGTCCCTGAACATAATACCCTCTGGCTGAAACATCACCGAAATTAATTATTTATATATTTTTTAACATAATCTGATTCAGCCTACAGTTACAAAAGCCAAAATAAATGTTCTCAGATTTAGATGAGTTTTATTTTTAGATGAAGATTTATCTCTAATAGATTTCATTTAATTGATACAGTAACTGTTCAACTAGATACAAGATCTCAAGCTAAGTATAGTTGCTTGACACTTCGCATTTCTTATTCTAACTCAATTAGTGCATGCAGATTAAAAGTTTTTAGAAAAATACACAATCAAAACAAAAATTAAGTGATTTGTTAAAATTAGTAGTTCAATCACTGCCTAGTTTAAAATAATAAATTAAGCTTTAAAAAGCAAAGTAAATCAAAGCATAAGAATGATCATTTGTGAAAATTTCTGTAAATAGTGCACCAGGAATGGAATATTTTCAAGTTGTGCTCATTTTGTGAATTTTCATGGTTATTTGTCATGATACTAGTGAAGTATAATTTTCTTCTAACATTTAATTAAAAAAGAGAGAACAACATCACTTAACAATATGACTAGTTTTAGAAACACAGAGTTCCAAACATGTGGATAGATTGAAGATGTTAAACTATTGGTGTCTTTAATGTTAGCTCATGTCAAATACCATGATAATTGTAAAACTTTTAAATATGTGTATAGGCATGAGACCCAAAGTATTATAGCTTTAAAAATGTATTTAAAAGTTATTTCTATTCTTTTTTCATTTATCAGGAAGAATTCCTTTCCCCATCTCTGTCCTGAGCTGCCATCTTTCTGGCTTACAGCCCCCCTTTGTAAGCCTCCCAGGCCTATTCAACTTTGATGAGCCTTTTTTTAAGTAAGTTCATGTTCATTCTAATGTTAATGTGAATTCTGGGGAATTCAATGTGAATTCTGGGAATTCTCCGTACATCTTTCACAAGGGTTGGGAGAAGAGAGGTGTAAACAGAGAAGATCTGTATTGGAGTGGAGATGCAAGGGTCCAGAAGAGAGTTCCAGGGATTTGGGGGAAAGAATAGGTACTCCAGTTGATGATGGAGTGATCACAGGTGCCAAGCAATCACACACACACATTTCTTTGCAAGGCAAAAATACATTTCAAGGGAGGGGCCCCCGAGTTTGAGAACATGCCGATTTTTATGTGCTCACCAGTTTGTCTTGACTTTCTTCTGTCTGGGACAAATGGCTTTCATTTCTCACCTTTGGGGTGATTGACAGGTTGAAGTTATATAACAGATTATATAATAGGTTACATAACAGGTTGGTTATATAACAATTTCCCTTTCTACCAACGTGTTTTTCTCAGAATTCTTTGCCACTCATGTTTTGTTAATTAGAAAGTCATTACTGGTCACTAGGCACTTCTTGCTGTGCATGTTCCCACCAGGAAACAGTTCCCACCTGCCATTTGGTTCCCGCTGCAGTGTGATTACCAGCTCCAACTCAGTTTCTGAATTCAGTTTCCCCACACTTCTCCACTTCCTTGTGACCTGTTTACCCTTGGCAGTCTTAACAGTGGGACAGAACTGAACTTGAATCTTAGGCACAGTATCTGCAGATCTCCAAGATTTTCCTTGTCAGTTGAGGCTTTTGGTCCTGACTTGGCACAGGCAATCCTGCCCACAGTAGGGGGCTGCTTTCCTTCATAAAACCTGGGTGGAAAATAATATGTACACTACCAAAATAGGAATGTGATCCACTATCCCATCAGTGGGTCCAAATGTCCCACAGGCATTCATTTTTATTTTTAAAATTTTTCTTAGAGAAGAAAAGTATACATGAATAGAAACCATTGAAAGTATCATGAAGTTATTAATGTTACCACATATAGATCAGCCATTGTTTCAGCAATATTGATATAGTCGTGTGTATCATATGTAATATGTGAATGTATTTAATTTCAGTATAGTACGCAGTCATGCATAAATGGCTATGTGACACCATAAAATGAAGTAAATTACAGGTAATTATTAATGGAGCTTTGCAAATCTTTCAATAATGATTACCATGATGTATCCTTCATGTTCACCTTGATGCTTATAGTCTAGAGTGCAGGCAAGATAGCATAGTCCCAGTTTGAAACCTAATCAACAGGGAGGGGGAAACATTTAGATGTTTTTTATGTGCAATCCATCAAAAATACAATGTTGAGACAAAATTCAAACGATAAAAATCAATATCACACAGACTCACAAAGAAGGGAATGAATTTAGATGGTAATTATTTTAGTAAGTATTAACACGTTTCAATTAGAAGATATTGGTGTGCAACACTCTTAGGATGAAATGTTTGTATTTCATTTATTTTCTCCAGCTTCTTATCCCCATACACACTTTAGAAAATTCAGGGGTTGAGGGGTAAGGAATAAGATGGGAACAACTTTCTGGGCATAGAAAGGAGAAAGTGCAATGCCATTTAAAGCTATTATGCCATTGTGTGTTTTTTAATGTTAAATATAGAACTTTAATCTGGCTACAAACTTTCAGAACAAAAATTTTTTCTTTACTTAACCTGTCTTTCCTTGTGTGACTATGAGACATGGTGTTTTGCACATAAATTGCTCCAATGAAAACATGACATACATATTTTATTATACTTGTGTTGATTCTGTTCTTGTATTCAAATAAAATCATAAATTTCTTGAGTAATATTCCTAATTTAAATATCAAATTTACTATTCCTTGTCATAACTGTTTCAGTTATTAAACACACCTGACATTTATTCATTGATAAAGTATTTCCTTAATGCCTACCAGAACTCAAGTATTATTCTAAGCCTTGAGGATGTAGCAATAAACAGAATATACAAGGACTATGCTCTTGAGATGCTTTCATTCAACTAAGGAAAGACAGAGAAATAAGGAAATAAGCAAATAATATGACACATATTGTTAGGAGCTAAAGGTAAAACGAAGCAGGGTAAGGTGGACAGAATGGCTCATAGGCACATCCGGTGACTATAGGAACTTACATGAGAAAAGAGACTTTGAAGATGAGTTTAAGGTAAGAATATTGAGATGTGGAGATTATCCTGCCTGATTCTGTGAGGCCCACAATAATCACCTGTCTTTAAAAGCAGAGAACCTTTTCAGCTCTGAAAGGGAAGTGAAGACAGAAGAATATCAGTGATACGACAGCCTGAGAAGGGCCTGACCCACTATTGCTGGCTTTGAGGAGCCAAGGAATGGGGCCAGTCTTTAAAAGCTGGTAAACATATGGGAACAAATTCTCCCTCAGAGCTCCTAGAAAACAATACAGTCCTTGCTGGCACCCAGATAATAGTCCAAAGACACCCATGTATGTCTTCTGGCTTACAGAACGGTAAATAGTAAATTTACATTGTTCAGCAACCAAATTTGTGGTATTTTGTTTCAACTCAATAGAAAATTAGTATAAGAGAACAAGAGAAAACTGTAAATATGTGCCTTTTCACATAATATGGTCAGGGAAGGAGTGCTTGATGAGCTGATGCTTGAGCAGAGTTGAATGAAGTGACGAAAACAGTCACATGCATAGGAATAAGATGGGAAGAACTTTCTGGGCATAGAAAGGAGAAAGTGCCAAAGAGAGAGAAACATACTTAGTTGTTTGAGGAATACCAAGGAGAACACAAAAATGGAAAACCAGGTAATCAGGGAAACAGGATGAGGCAATGAGTTGAGTACTGACATCAAACAGCCAGAACTGCTGGGCTGTGGTAAGTCACGGCAAGTTATTCTGATTGAGACAGGAAGCTCATGGAGGTTTGGGAAAGAGGAAAAACATCAGACATCATCTGAATGAGAAGGATCGTTTTGGTCCCCTTTTGGAGACCATACCATGGAAAGGGCAATGGTTGGAGGGGACAGTCTGGGAGTCTGACTAAGAGGCTTGTTCAAGTAGAAGATAATGGCATCTCGATGAGTTGATGAATAAAGTTAGATTTGGATATATTTTGAAGCTGTATGTAATAGGATTTGCTAATGGATTAGATATCAGTGTTAGGGGAGGATGATTCCAACTACACAATGAAATTGCCCTGCTGAGATGAGAACTAAGGAAGGAGTAGACACAGGGGAAATATTTGGAAAGGTTTGTTGTGCGTTTCTAAAACATTTCTTACACTTCCATACTTCTTTTTTTTTTGGCCGGGGCTGGGTTTAGAACCTGCCACCTCCGGCATATGGGACCGGCGCCCTACCCCTTGAGCCACAGGCACCACCCCATACTTCTTATATAGTGAACTTATCTGTCTTTCACTCTACCTTCAACAATACCCAGGACTACTATTATTTTCATTAATTCAAACATTTTATAGTACTATTTTAGAATAGACCACTTGTATTTTCGTGCTTAAACCAGCACTGCTGTGCTTCTCAATGGGAATTTCGTATCTGTAGTGTTTTTTGTGTAACTGTCTTCTTAACCACCCTGCAACTATACATTTTTCCAGTTGAGTGGTTTCAGTCATTGCATTTTAACTAAAACCAATTTGAAGATCTAACCAAGAGCCAGACATTGTAGTGGGCACCTGTAGTCCCAGCTACTTGGGAAGCTGAGATGGGAGAATTGCTTGAGCCCATGAGTTTGAGGTTGCTGTGAGCTATGACTCCAGGGCACTTCAGCCAGGGTTATAGATTGAGACTCTGTCCCCAAAATAAAATCTAAAATTCTTCTAAGCACATGGCATGAAGGTTGCCACATGCATAAAAAAGTAATGTTATAGCCAATATAAAATAGCTAATAATAATTCTTATTACCAGCTGAGTCTTGACCTACTTACTGAATCAGTAACAAAATATTCTTACTAATTATCTAACATAAAAATGTTATTTATATAAAAAAACTCCTTCTGTCTCACATAAAAGTGGATATTCTACAAAGTTGAAATTTTGATAACATTATTAAATTCCTAGTCTTAAATGTATTGAAATCAGTGAAATTTACTGATGCAGAACAGTTGCTGTTAATCTCACTGTTTTTAAAAATTAATGTGTGATATGACTAATAGGTATACAAGGACACCACATCGTTATCCTTGTTAACATTGTAATTTAGCTACAGGTTTTTTTTTTTCTTTTCCTAGTATATAAAATTTAGAGATATCCAAACAGAAATGTTCAGTTTTACTTCCCAAGTGTTTGATTAGCTTAATAATTTAGATCTATAACAGCCTTGTTTTTTCTCACCAAATAAAATCATGAAATTACAAATTTTCCATTTTAAAAAATTTCAGAGTATTAGGAGGTACACACATTTTGTTTACATACAATGTTTTTTGCACAAATTAAAACAAAGCCATCACCTTGCCTTCCAAGGTGGACCATCCATTTTGTATGAATGATCCTGATACCTGGTGAAAATGAAGACTATTCTAAGTAAAACTTTATGGGAATGGAGAAACAAATACAGTTACTTAATACTAGGTGAAATTACTAATTTTAATATTTCCCTACATTTGTTGTTTGTTGTTTCCTTTGTTGTTGTTTCCTTTTTATTTTTAGAGATGGGATTTTGCTCTGGGGCTGAGGCTGTAGTACATTGGAGTAATTGTAGCTGACCGAACCTTAAACGCCTGGGATCAAAAGATCCTCCTGCCTTGGCCTCCCAAGGCAGTGTCTTGCTATGTTGTCCAGGCTGTTCTCAAGCTCCTGGATTTAAGTGTTCCAGTCTGCCTGGGCCTCCCAATGTGCTGAGAGTATAGGGATGAGTTACCATACCCTACCTTCCATACATTTATTATAAATATAAGGAATTTTAGATATAGGTTAAATCACTAGTTTTTACATCTTAATATTCATCTATCACTTTAACTCAACAATTTTTTTTCCTGATATCCTATATAAAACATTAGAGAAAGAACTAATTGTGGTATTTAAAAGTGTTTTCTGATTCTTGCTTGATAATCTTTCAACTTTCAGTCTGTGACTAGATTACATGTTATTTATATTAATGACATAATGATTGTTAACTAACTCATTACATCTTATCTTAGATATGGTTGGAAATTTGGAAGTAAATATCCCAAAAATCATCATTTGAGGTTGAATAAACTGAGTTAGAAAAACAGTATTTCTTGTTCAATATCAAAATGCTATTTTTTAGCAAAATAGGAACCTGCCAAACAACTAGCTCCTTCCACATTTGTTTATTCTTGTGAATGCTGTTGCAGAATTGGAAGCCACTGATTCCCATGTCCTTTGGTGTCTAAGGTACTTTCTAACTGGAGGTGCGTGTTTAAAGTAGAGGATTCAATCATGAGACCACATTTGTGTGCATATAATACACATTTATGTGGGGTTCCTTGAATAATTTTGTATTCCTTATCAACACTCTTTGTAGCTCTTGCAGTTTTATCATTTTTTTTTCTTTTTTAATAAGGAACTGGTGATATATTTCAACACTTCCATTTATATTCTCTTACCTCATTCCCCCAATTAAAAACAACAACAACAACAACAAATGTTTACATTTTCAAAATCACTTTCCAAGGTTAGGGTATGAAACTGTGGCTGATGGATGGAATTAAGGGTATAGCGGAAAATAAACCAACGACCTCAGCTATTTTGTTTTGATTAACAGTGACCTCACCAAGTGAGAAACCAGATTTTATGTGCAACAAAGAATTATTGAAGCTTTGTAGGCTGTAACTTATTTGACAAAGGTCAAGGCGCATGGGTCAATGTAGATTAGAAAGAAATTTTCATCATGATCATTTTTCCATGAAATAGAGTTCTAAAATATGATTATTTTTCATCAAGTATGTTTCAATTCCCCAAAGAAATTTTTATCTCCTTATCTACAAAAAGCACAGTAGAATACAGAATAATAAGTTCATAAAGAAGCTAAAATAATACAGGGTTTTAACTTAATGCAATATGTATAATATGTGTTTTTTTTCTTTTTCAAAAAAAAAAACACACAAACAATAACAACAAACTGAATGAGGATTTAGGAAACCAATGTCCTTTATTTTTCATCTACAAAATGGAAAACAGCCGAGAATTTTTTTTTTTTTTTTTTTAGAGATAGAGTCTCACTTTGAGAGTGCTGTGGCATCACAGATCACAGCAACCTCCAGCTCTTGGGCTTAGGCGATTCTCTTGCCTCAGCCTCTGGAGCAGCTGGGACTACAGGCACCTGCCACAACACATGGCTATTTTTTGTTGCAGTTTGACCTGGGCCGGGTTTGAACCTGCCACCCTCAGTATATGGGGCCAGTGCCCTACCCACTGAGACACAGCGCTCAGCCAACAGCTGAGAATTTATTATTCTAGTTCCTTTCCTTTCATGGCTTCCCTAGGAAACCATGCACAGGAATCCCTTCTTCTCCTCCAAAATCTGAGTTCTGGAAGTTTCTAATGTGTGATACTGAATAAGGTTAGGAGCTATAATGAAGGCCCATGGGAGAGTATTAGCCCAAGCTTTAGTAACTCAGGGGTATTTGTTTTTGTTTGTTTTGCCTATGTTTTCATTTTAAAGATCCACATGAGGTTAAGAATCAAAGAGACTCGCATGAAACTTGTTTTGAGTGCCATAATCTTATAGCACAACCATATCCGTGCACAGTTATTACCAGATGTTTTATCTACTCAAAGCTATTATCATAATAGATGTAGTGCTCATTGTTTTGAAGGGGCAATATTAATAAAAATTTTAAAATAATTTGTTTTCAATAAAATTCTAGCACAAGCAGTTTGAATAAAGTTCCATATGTATGCCTTTAGGAAGATTTTTATCCTAAGATAATCTCTTCCAAATATTGTTTCAATTATATAACATTACATGGCAAATTTTGCTATAAATTGATCACCATCTCACAATATCTTATATTTTTCCCTCACATTTACATTTTCATTACTGGTCAATATAAATGAAAAACTACCAAATAATCACAAACTCATTCAATGACATTTTTAGGAGAATGAAAGACTGTATAAAATAACGCAGTCTGCATAAAATATTCTGCAATATAAAGCCATGTTTTGCTGTTTTAAAATATATAAGCTTTGCTTTTTGTGACTGTACCAACAAAAAAACTAGTTGAAATTAAAGGGGAAAAAAGTCAGTCAACTCATTTCCAAAATGGTAAATAATATTTTTGACAGCTTTTGGACAAATTCTATTGATCTTTTAGTCCTGAGTTATGCAAATTTTGATTTAATGCAGACACTGACTAGGTCTAGCCGGAAAAATAGTCATTTAGAAAAGTTTACTCTAAATAAAACATTATATGTCTCTTTGATGCTTAATTTATAGTATATAAACTGAAATATATTTGCCTCAGATGCAATATACAAGTCTTAGCAGACATCCATATACCATATTTTCATCTCTCTTTTTTCTCCCTCATTTGGCAACAGTCATAGTGATATAATGGTTGCAAATGTATACATTTTTTAATGTAAAATGTGGTGAGATATTTTACCTTTGTTCTTGTGGCAGCATTATTTCACTGTCATTCACTGGTTGTGCGACATTGTGCAAGCGACTTAAATTCTGCCTCCAATTTCTCATATTTAAAAGGAAGGGGAAAGTCACTCCATCTCTTTTAGTATTTACTTTCAGTAGATAGTATTAACAGTATAAAATTAGTAATGTGAAAATATTTGAAATTGTTCAGTTGTTTCTAGGTAATCTGATTTATTAATAGAAAGCAGTATTGATTTCATAATGTACTTGCTTATATGGCCCAGTCTTACTGAAAGTCTACTGGTCCAATGAACCAATGAAACAAGATAAAACTTTTTTTTTTTTTTTTTTGGTTTACTTTAAAATATAGTCATTTTAATTTCCTAAGGCTTTAAAAATAAAAACTAACATATTATCTTCAAAAACATAGATATCTTGTATTATTTCTGATTTTAAAAGGACTATATAAACATTAGCTATCAGTAAATCAAACATAGCTTTAGTCTATTGAAAATGAGTGATTCTTAGTGCTAACATGACTTTAGATTTGTTTCGCCTTATGAAAAATATATAGATTCATTTGAAATGCTAAGTATTTCATTTCAAGAAAATCAAAGAATATAGAACCATAAAAATGTTTCTTAGAGTTCTCAGGGGAGGAGCCTTGAAATATCTAAAATTAAAATATTTACATTAATACTGTATACATGCATTTCCTTGAAAAAATTATATATATTCTCTTATGTGTTAATTTTATGATTGCATATTACTATGACCTCATATAATATATTTTTTAGCAGTTTTCAATATGCTTGGCTTTTGGGGGGGAGATAATGTTTAATTTTGTTAGTTTGATTACTGTCATTATAAAAGAGCTCAGAGAAGTAGCCATTTAGTGATTTGACGGAGGCAAAAACTCAAATAGTTGCACATGAGTTAAATTGCACTGCCTAAAAAAAAAAAAAAATGTAGTCGGGAAAGAGGCCCATTTAAAGTTCTCTGGGGTAAGGATGTCTAGGCTAAGCTGGTTTCAAGTACATGTCTAGGGAGTTTTTTAATGGGAAATGCTCTGTGTAGTAAGATAGTAAGACAACTTCATCCCTAGCATACTGACAACATGTTCTCTTAAATCATCATGGGTTAGTAATATCATATAGAATGCATTTCTATTTAGAAATATAATAAGATATAGGCTCCAGTGTTGTCTTAAAATAGAAATATAGGGGTGGTGCTTGTGGCTCAAAGGAGGAGGGCACCAGCCCATAGGCCAAAGGTGGTGGGTTTGAACCCAGCCCCAGCTAAAAACTGCAAAAAAAGAGAAAGAAAAATAGTGTTTTTGCCAGCACTTTTGGCTTTCAACATTTGTGTGTGTGTGTTTAAATGTGTGGTGTCTTCATGCAGTTTGAATCCTAGTAAATGTGGAATGTAAAGGTCTTAGCAAAATAACTAAGAAAATGCTACAAAAGCTATGTTAACTAATGTGATGAAAATGTGTCAAACGATCTATGAACCAAGTGTATGGTGCCCCACGATCATACTAATGTACACAGCTATGGTTTAATAAAAATAAATAAATAAAAAATAATAAAAATAAAAAAGAACAAAATAATCTAACAAATTAAAAAAAAAATCAGAGTGCATTGATAGGAATCAAAATGACCTATCAACACCTCAGTTCCTAATTAGATTTTCTCTTCCTTTCCATGAACTGCCCTAATTCTCGGAAGCCACCCTCATATGCCTTCATTACTTTCAAAGCCCACCTCAAAAACATCTTTTTAATTTCTTATCCGAATCTATTGCTAATGCACCCTTCTTTTCTCTTTCCTTATGTATATGTAAGCTGTATTTGTGTGTTACACTCTAACCTGGGCCACTTCCAGGTTTTAGAAACATTATCCATCTGTGTGTCTGCACCAGTGCCTGGCCATTTTAGACCTACGTATACACTGAGAAGGGATCAGATAAGTCTTGATCTTCCTTTGATCACTTCAGCAGCTCAAAAGTCTCCTAGAGCCCGATGGAGCAGGAAAGTAAGACATTTGTCAACACACCACACGTTGTGGCCATTTCAGCATTTAGCTTCTTGCTATTCATGTTTAGCAACCTGTACATTTTTAGAGTTCTTTTTTTTTCTGTGAAAGGCCTACTAATTATTAGAAAGATTAATGAAATAGATAAAAGAATGGAACCTGCAGCCAAAATTCCAGACTCCAAATATTGGCTTTTCTATCAACTAGTTGTAAAATGTTAGAAAAGCCATTGTGCTTCCTGCAACCCATTTTCAGCATGGCAAAATGGAGAAAAAGTGGTAGTTTCTCTCCATAACTATGTTTTAAGAATTATATGACTTAATAAATGCTCGAGACAAAATCATTATTTGAAATAAAAGGGACGTATGTAAGCTCATTTTCACCATGTGTAAAACATGAAAATTACCTATATTACAGAAGCAGACATTAACAACTCAGCACTTGGATAAAGAGATTTAAATAATTATAACATCTCTCCCTTTCTTCTACTATTCATACTAGCAACATTTTATAAAAAAACTCTTGTTTCTCATATGTAACTTTAAAAATCTATTTCTGTAGAAAAATAACATATTTTTGTTTATTTATTAAGCTTATCACATATAGTATAGTATCACGTGGCATTCCCCAAAATTAACAACTGAAGAAAATAATGTTTGTCATCAAAATTATCATCTTTAGAAAATGAATGGACCCATAAATTTAAAGGAAGAAAAAAATAAAAACAAAATGTAGGGAAACAAAAATAAAATCCAATACATTTTTCATACTCAGTAACAAAACGTATTTTTTCCTTGGAATTAAAAGGAAGTAAAGAAAAACTTCCTTTATTCAACAACTTCAAATTAAAACTTGTCTAACTCCATGAATTATCTCCAATACATCTTTCAGCAATTAAAAATGCATTGATCAAAACTTAGCATCTCCCTGCAGTTTTCATTTGCTATCTTCTGAACTCTTACAAATCCCTATTTGATCAGAATTCCATAGAATTAAATGTGTACTAATTTTAAAAATATAATATTACTATTTGATTGAAATAATCACAATGATACTTATAAAAACAAGTGTTTTTTTTTTTCATTCTACATTATTACAATATAGGTTTTGGATTTTTTTCAGATTTGTTTTCACCCAGAAAAAGATGAGAAGATGGCAGTAATGAAGAGAGCTAAGGTAAAATACAGGAAGTTATGATGAGAGCTTAACTAAATCTAATAAATGCTTTCAGCTTCTCATGTAAATCATAGGCTGAATTTAATATGGTGTTGGTACAAATTATTTCACACTTTTCAGACAATGGGAAAATCAGTGTCTAGGGAGGGAAGGGATGGTACACAAGCTTATTTATTATGGTGAACTAAATAAAGTATCATCCCATTTCTCATCAAAATCTAATTGTTGCAGTTAGTTCAAGAATTCACAATTTAAAAGACTGTTGTTGTAATTATTTCTTAGAAAAAATACCTGGCTTTTATTTTTCCCCAAGGGAAAATTTTCTAAATTCTCCAAAGCTAATTCTCTGTTTATTAAAAGACAGGCATTTTATTCAGATGATTGAGGCAAATTACAAAACTAATAAAGCCTAGTATCACTTCAAATCAAATTGAAAGGTTTAGGTTTAGAAGTTATGTTTCTGTGCAGCCTACTCATTTCACATTGAAATTTTTTATCCACACTGGTGCATTCCATTTGATATCTAGTGCAAGCCTTAAAATATCTCTGTCACCCTCAGCGTTGATATTAGTGATATATAGGTTGTACATCCCTCATCTGGAAATCCTAAATGCTCCAAAATCCAATGCTTTCGGAGCTCTGACATGTTGCCACAAGTGGAAAATTCCACACCTTATCTCATGTGATGGGTCATATTCAACATATAGGCAAACAATACCCAGTTAATATTTCATCTGCAAGGGAAAAGCAAAATTACTGCCAGGCTATGTGTATAATGTGTATATAAAACATAAATAAATTCATTGTTTGACTTGGGTCCCTCCCTCAAGATTTCTCATTATGTACACAAACATTCAAAAGTCTAAAGAAATCCAAAATTTGAAACACTCCTAATTTCAAGCATACTCTTATTTAGGATTAATAATGCTGAAGTGTTAACAATTCATTGTTGAAGGTGTTGAAATAAACAGATGCACAGGGTCTTAATTCACTTTTAGTACCCATAGCACACTGGGAAAAATAAGAGAATACAATTATTTCTCAATTAGTAAATAATTTTTAGATTTTAAACCTTTTTATTTTTAATTATTATGAGTATATGGGCGGCGCCTGTGGCTCAAGGAGTAGGGCACCGGTCCCATATGCCGGAGGTGGCGGGTTCAAACCCAGCCCCGGCCAAAAAAAACCACAAAAAAAAAAGAAAGAAAGAAATGAGTATACAATTAGCAAAAATATTTGAAGCATAGTATGATTAAATTAAGATATAATCCTAGAGAAAATGATAACAAAGATAAAACAACTTACAAACTATAGGACAATGTATCTTGCGGATAAAAATCCTAGAGAAAGTGATAATATAGCTAGACTAACTTATAAGCCACAGCACAATGGCATTATTTAGAGAGAAAAACTGAGGTCACATAATGTGTCAGTGATGCAGCCAAGCATTAGCTCAGAACTGCAACTTACATTTATTTGAATATAGATATTAAGCTCTTTCCCTTCCACTATGAACTGTTTTAAAAATAGGCTTAAACTTTGTACTTATCTTTAAGAAATTTGCTCTTAAGTTGAGATGGCATGAGTAATGTATATGACTCAAAAAGTGAGAAGCCAAGTCAGTATGGAAAGTAGTGCTAAATCATGCTTTAAATATCAGTGAGAGTTCACAGTCATTGAAGAATTCTTTATTTGGAAGATCAAAATTGAATTAGCTCTTATAGTCATAAACAATTTGGATAGTTTAGGATATATGTCTGGGTGAAGACTAGTTGTTTTTATTTTGAATAATGTAAATTAAAAGGCAGAAAAGGTCTCCTTATCATATAGTTATAAGAAATTCCATTTCTACTAACAACGTGTATATGTGGAGGGCTGCGTGTGTTTGCACATATATACATGCATATAGGTAAACATAGGAAAGTTTGAAAGCGTAATTTGCATATAAATTTAAATAAGTTTAAATTAAATCTCCAAATATGGGGATACACTATCATAAAATTATTATTGCTATTGTTTATACATCTAAATGTTTGTTAGCATTCTAAATAAAATATCAATAGGAGATTATGGTTTGGTAAACGTAACATAGTTCTGTACCAGCTGGTATGAGAAAAATCCTTTCAGAGAGAAATTATAACATCTGGACACTTGTAAAATCAGTTTAATGAAAAAGTAAATTCACCTCAATTATCTGAAGAGAGGAATTAGAAAGTTACTGGAAGGAAACCACTGGAAGAACAAGAAATCATATAAAAATTTACATAAATGCAATCCTTGAAGAAAAGGGAAGCATGTTCAGTGAACTTGCATTCTTTTTTTTTTTTTTGCAGTTTTTGGCCAAGGCCAGGCTTGAACCCACCACTCCTTAAGCCACAGGCGCCACCCGAACTTGCATTCTTATAATTTTCCAACATGATCGAAACCCTAGTCCATGAAACATATGGCTAGCCCTCAAGCAGGAAGATATCATCTTATTAATTTAGGATGTTGAAAGATGGAGTTCTGGGATCCCAGAGTGGATAGAAATTAAACAAGGAAATCCTACGGAGAAGAAAGCCATCCATAGGAGATAATACAAAAACTTGGATAGGAATCTTTTAAATCCTTGAGAGAACTCTGGCCTGTACATGTCAAAAGGACATTTAAAAACTTAAGAAAGCAACAGCTTGAGGACTGAAAAAGCAGAGTTGTGGTAGAGCCAAAGTATGAAGTTTCACTCTCCAAACATTTGAAGGGATATGGTGAATATTTAAAGCTCCTCACTTAAAACCAGGAATGGCTACGCTTTAAAATTACGGCTACATTGCAGGATTAAAGGATTTGCCAAATTACCAAAAAAAAAAGCACATCACCATACTTCCATAAATTTAAGATGATTTTAAATGGCAGTAATTTAATTTTATATTAGAACAAAAATGAACATATTTTTGAAGAAGGTAACAGAATTCACAGTTTGCAATGTGCCATATACTCTATCCAGTATATATATCCAGTAGAGTAACAAAAAAAGTAATCAAAAATCAAGAGAAAAAGTAGTCAGTATAAACTGAAATTGAGATGACATGAATGATGGAATTATCAGAGAAGAACTTAAAAATGTATGGTTTGCAAATCCTAAAATGGTCCATCAAGATTTATTCTCCTAATTCTGGACCTTGTAATGTGAAGAGATGTATCACCAGGACTGTTATATTACATTGCAAAAAATATTTAGCAAATATAATTAAGGTTCATACCTGTGAAGATTAATTTTATGTGTCAAATTAGAAGGTGTTTTTGGATGACATTAGTATTTAAATTGATTAATTTGAGTAAGAACATCTCCCACCATAATGTGTGTAGGCCTCATTTAATTGGCTGAAAGCCTGAATATAATATAAAAACAGGCCTTTCCAAACAAGGAAGAATTCTTCATCACTCTGCCTTCAAACTTCATCTGAAATGTCAGTTCTCTGGGGTCTCCAGCCTGGGAGGGTCCAGCCTCCACACCACAGGCTTTGCTGGGTCTCCAGTCTACCAGCCTTCAGACTGAAATATGCCACCCAATCTACTGGATCTCTGGTTGGATAAATTTGTTAATCCCTGTAATCACAAAAAGCCAATTCCTTTTAACAAATCTCTTTATTGGTATATAAATCCTATTTGTTATGGGATTTTTCCTGGATAATCTTGACTAATATACTAATCATTTGATTTTGAGTTATTCAAGAGGAAAATTATCCAAGGGGTCCTAATCTAAGCAAATTAGCTCTTTAGAAGAAGGCAGCCTTCTGGGATGGTAGTAGTGATTTAGAGCACAAGAAGAACTTCACATGCCAGTGCTGGTTTTCAAGATAAAAAGTCCATAAGGAAGGACTAGAGAGTGGCTTCCAGGAACTGAGCCAGGTCTACCTCTAAAAGCTGAAAATAGCTGCCAGCCAAGACATAGAAAGTCAAAGCGTGCTTCATTACAAATAAATTAATTCTACCAAAAACGAGAATGAAAATGGATTATTTTGTCTATAGGTTAAAAACCAGCCCAACCGAAACCTTGATTTTAGCTCTATGATATCCTATGTAAAGAAACCAATAGAATGTATCCACATTTATGAACTACAAAATAGAGATAATAAATAGGTGTTATTTTAAGAAACCAAGTTTGTGATAATTTGTTATGCATCAATAGAAAAATTCAGTAACACAGATATTATAAATGTATTGATAGACTTGTGAAATTCACTCAGGATGAAAAGATTCATATGGGCAAACTGCTAGAAAACAATGGTCCAAAACCATTTGAAACTGGATAAAGAAAAAGGCACATTCTAGACAGAGGAAAATGACAGGAAACACAGTAGAATTTTTATCGGAAATAAGAGAATCAGTACATAATAGAACAAAAGAAAAAATCATCCCTGAATTAGATATTCAGGCAATATATTTTTTAGATATGTAGACAAAATAATGAAGTTTAAGGGAAAAAAAAGTCGAGAAAATTAGAAAATTCTTGCACTACAATTTTAATGTATATTATCAGAATATAGGGTAAATTGCACAAAATGGAAGCTTGGATACATAGGATGAAATGAGCCTCCCAAAAGATAAATGTTTCAAGTAATATAAAATATTATTTTTATTTGTTAAATTATTTTTAATAATTACAATTTAATATTTGATATTGATTAAATACATTTATTTAAGCTTTATAAATTAAAATATGTGATGTAAACATTAAATATTCAGAAATAAGAAAGTGCAACATTGGCCTAAGGTCCGTAAACTTGATCAGTGACTCAGTAAACAGAAAATAGAAATAGTCCACATTTATATATAGACAATTAATTTTTGACAAAAGTGCCAAGGAAGTTTAGGCTAGAAGGAATGCTTTTTCAACCAATGGTGATGAATTAACTGGATATATTTTGAAAAAAAGATGATCTTCAACTTTTTCTAATTATAAAGCCAACATTTAATTTCACATAGATGGTAAACCTAAATTTAAATGTTAAAGCCATATAATCACTGATTTAGGAAAGCATCATTGTGATCTGAGGGTAAACAAAAAGTTCTTAGAACAACTACAACAACAACAACAAAAAACAATGACACATAAAAGGAATAAAAAATGATAAATTTTGTTCATCAAAATAAAAATATTCAGACATTTGGCTTCAATTCTGCTTCTAATATGTAACTAGCTAAAGTCATTGCACCCCTATTTACATCAAAAAGTAAATTAACAAACTAAGAAAGAACAGCTTCTATTATGCCCAGATCACGAAGTCCCCAAAGACCACCAGGGAGCCTATTCCAAAAAAAAGCAAAAGAGCCTTTTTATTGCAAGCTCGAGCTTGGGCTCCCAGGGGCTCTGCTGCAACAGATCCAAGCCAGGAGCCCCAAGTTCTAAAGCAGGTGATTTTTATAATATGGCACAGCAAGTGAGGCATATACAACTTGAACAAAGGGACTGCTTCTGGATTGGCTGACATTGGGCCTGCTATATGGCCTGATCCAGAGGGCAGTTCCTGATTGGGAGGTGGTTGTTTCATGATTTCAGGGAAATGCCTGCCTTTACAGGAAAGTGAAACTTTCAAAACAAAATGGCAGAGAAAACGAAACTTAACTCCTAAGATGGCGTCGGTCTGGTTCTCTCATTCCCCCCTCTGCTTGTGAATTCAAGGGCCCAATCATGGGCCTGGCACTATTTCTTGTGCTGACAGGGGCTGATACTGGCCTTTGAGAACTAACAGTTGTTCAGCTCGTACACGTTCTTGTGCAAATGCAATGAGCCTATTGATTATGCAAGGGCCTATAGTGAAGAGTAGGAGTAATATTACCAGGGGTCCAGCAAGGCAATATCAGTGTTGTTAACCAGGGGGACCAGTTGAAAAGGTACTCATACCGGGTGGCGTCTGTGGCTCAGTGAGTAGGGCGCCAGCCCCATATGCCAAGGGTGGTGGGTTCAAACCCAGCCCCGGCCAAACTGCAACGAAAAAATAGCAGGCGTTGTGGCGGGTGCCTGTAGTCCCAGCCGCTTGGGAGGCTGAGGCAAGAGAATGGTGTAAGCCCAAGAGTTAGAGGTTGCTGTGAGCCGTGTGACACCACGGCACTCTACCCGAGGGCGGAACAGTGAGACTCTGTCTCTACAAAAAAAAAAAAAAGAAAAGGTACTCATACCAGCTCTGATTATTTTATTTTTCTATTTTATGCTTGCGCAGGCTCTCTCGTACAAGGGTCATTGATTCTTTTATAACACCTGAATGATCAGCGTAAAAACAGCATCCTCTCTTAAGACTGAGTACAGTCCTCCTTGTTGGAGAAATAGTAGGTCCACTACCCTCTGGTTTTGCAAAACTACTTTGGAAAGGGAAGTTAAGGATTCTTGGAGGAGAGTAATAGATTTTTCTAATTCTTTTATGTCCAGATCAATCGTGTCCTGGAGGGCACCATAGTTCTTATCTTGGAGGACCAGAACAGACACTCCAGTCCCAGCCCCAGCTATACTGAACCCTAATAAGGCTGCAATGGTGAGAGCAGTGATTACTTCCTGCTTTCTGCATGGGGCTGGGTTTAAAGTGTGAGAATTTCTGAAGTATTGTACTCTCTTCATGATAAATTATTTTTGGTATTAACTGCACTAGGACACAGTAATCATTGTTCTGATCTAAGATCCCCTCATGTATGCATGGAGCTAAACCTGTTGAGCAGACCCCACCAGGCATTTCTTGAGGGTATCAGATACCTGGTCCCATTCCAAGGGACAGTGGCATTATATAGGTGCTGGTGAGAAACGGGCACCTTCCCGATGCACATGCCCTTCCCTACTGCTGCCTGGACAGTGAGTCTAGGGTGGCTCTGATGCCATTGGCAGGCTGTTGCTTCCCCAGAAGTATAATAAATTGTATATAATTGTGTATAATACTTCCCCAGAAGTATATAAATTGTCTTAGGATGGCAACAGCTTCATAATAAAGGGGTTTTACACAAAGACAGAGCCAGCAAGCTGTTGTCATTTCTGGCCTGGTCAAGTTCAATACCTGATACGTGCTTGTGAGCAGTTCCCAAGTAGGGTCCAGATATCCAAATTGACTTCTACTGGAATTGGGTGGTAGAGAAGTTACAGGGGTTCAGGTTATTGATTTTGGGAATACCTGGGGGCTTGCCGGATAGTGGAGAATACTGTTGGGCCCAACTTGGGTAGGTTTATCAGGGACTGGACTATATTCTACTTTTATCTTAATGAACCCACCTTTGTCATGTACAGCATGCCAAGTCTGTGCACCCCACTGGGCAGGGCTATATAGACGGAGTCCCCAAATTTTCCCAAATTCCCAAGTGGTGAGGCAGTCCCTTCCCAGGCTAGTGAACTGAATGCGCACTAGGCCACATAATCTTATTTCCCCGAGGACCCCCGTTCGGTGGCAATTATCTCTGCCAATTGAATTTTACCAAGGACCGGGGCTTCTTTTTACCTCGATTAAATCTGGGGTGTTCGGAGGTGTCCACCAGATCTGACCTGTGGAGACACAGCTCCAATGTTGACAGAAAAAATGGCCCTTCCCCCCACATTTACCCAGTCAGTGGTCTGGACATACATAGTACAAGCTGTGTTGGGGATTCCAGGTGCTCTGTGTCAGACCTACTATCTGGTCCAGATCTACATACAAATCTGGGTACCAAGTGTTCTTAGGGTGTATGCCCCAGGTTGAATTTAACAGTGTCCAGTCTGCGGACGGGATGAGGGTACCCCCGAACCCTCTATGGGTCCCCCATAGACTTGCCAGGTGATATTATATGGCTGATGAGGATGTCTTCCAGCAATTTCTTCGCCACCGTCTGGGCAGTCTCATGCTTCGTTGGGAATGCCACAACCCATCCGGAAAAGTTATCTATAAAAACTAAGAGGTATTTATATCCATACCATCCTCGTTTAACTTCTATGAAATCCACTTCCCAATATGCACTGGGCTTGTCCCCCAGCTCCCGGGTTCCTTGGGCAGCAGGTCCCGACCTGCCATTAGTGAGCTGACAGGCCTTACAGGCCCCGACAACTTGGTCTACGTTGGTGTCTAGTTGCTCGATTTTGATCTTTGCATGATGGACCAGGTCTTTTAATTTTCCATTGCCCATGTGGGTGGCTTGGTGCATATGCTGGAGCAGTTCCATCCCTAGTCGCACTGGGAGGATGGTTTGGCCATCTGTTGTGTGCTACCAAATGTTGTATTTCACTGGGCAATGTGCTTGAGGGATGGTGCGGAGCCAGGCCAAGTCTTCTGGGGAATACCTGGGTTTCTCTGGCAACACCGGTGCTCCTGGATCTGGTAGGTTGAGGGTTAACTCCTGGGTCATGCTGAGGGCCACATTCTTGGCTACCTCGTCTGCACAGCAGTTACCCCAGGCCACTGGGGAATTCCCCTTCTGGTGACCGGGGCAGTCAATAATGGCTAGCTTCTTCAGTAACCAGATGGCCATCAGGAGGTCCAGTATATCTTGCTTGTTCTTATCGTTTTCCTTCTGCCATCAACAACCCCCTCTCCCAGTAGATGGCGCCATGAATATGGGCCATGGCAAACTCATAACGGCTGTCCATATAGATGTTAACTTTCTTTCCTTTTCCCAGAACTAAGGCCTTAGTGAGGGCAATCAGTTCTGCCCATTGGGCGGAAGTACCACTTGGGAGGGGCTCGGCCCACAATGTTTCCGTTTCTGAAACCACCACCGCCCCTGCATACCTGTGTCCATCTCTTATGAAGCCACTGCATTCCATGAACCATGTTTCCTCAGTGTCAGGCAGCAGCCGATTGGTCAGGTCTTGGTGGAGGCTGTGGACTTGCACTAGTATATCCTGGCAGTGATGTAGTGGTACCTCTGCATCTGGGTTGGGTAAAAGAGTGGCAGGATTCAGGACTGCACTAGGTAAGAACCGAATCATGGTGGATTCGGTAGTAAGCCTTGATAATGAAGCAGCCGCATATTGCTCATACATCAATCTGGGGGCTGCTTTAAGACTCCCTCAATGGTGTGGGGGGTTGTTATCAACAGTTCTTGTCTCAGGGTGAGTTTATCTGCATCCTTTACTAAGAGGGCAGTGGCTGCTATAATAGGTAAACAAGGGGGCCATCCCAAGGCTACTGGGTTGAGTCTTTTGGATAGGTAAGCTACCAGACGAGTCCAGGGTCTCAAACTTTGAGTTAATACTCCCTGTGCTACCCCTTTGTGCTCATCTACATATAGATGGAAAGGTCTTGTTATATCAGGGAGGCTTAGTGCAGGAGAGGTTAACAGGGCAGTCTTGAGGTCTTTAAATGCTTGGTCCCTGTCTGCTGTCCACTGAAAAGGCTCCCCCTTTTTGGTGGCTTCATAAAGGGGCTTGGCAATTTCAGCAAACCCCGGCACCCACAGTCTACAAAATCCAACTGTTCCCAAAAATTCTCGCACCTGCCTGGGAGTACTGGGAGTTGGAATTCCGAGTACAGTTTGCTTTCTGACTTCGCTCAGCCACCTCTGGCCATCTTTAAGCACATATCCTAAATAACTTACAGTTTGTTGACAAATTTGGGCTTTCTTTGCTGAAGCCCAGTATCCCATGTCTCCCACGGTAGCGAGCAGATCCTGTGTTCCTTGCAGGCAATCTTTGTCAGTGGCAGCTGCTATTAATATGTCATCTACGCACTGGAGGAGGTTCAAGCCAGGGTGTGACCTACGGAACTCATCTAAGTCTGCAGGTAGAACTTCATCAAAGATAGTTGGAGAATTCTTGAAGCCTTGAGGCAGGCGGGTCCAAGTTAGTTGTCCACTGATGCCCTCCTCTGGATTGCTCGATTAAAGGTGAACATAGCCTGGCTTTGTGGAGCTAGAGGCAGACTGAAGAAAGCATCTTTTAAATCTAAGACTGTGTACCATGTTTGAGTTGGGGCCAAGGCACTGAAGAGCGTATACAAGTTAGGCACCATCAGGTGAATATCCATTACCTGCTTATTAACCTCCCGTAAGTTCTGTACTGGACGATAGTCATTTGTAAGGGGTTTCTTGACAGGCAATAAGGGAATATTCCATGCTGATTGGGAGGGTATTAACATTCCCACCCATAGGAGGCATCTAATGTATGGAAGTATACCTTTCTTCACCTCCGCAGCCATGGGGTATTGTTTTACTTTTATGGGTTCTGCTCCAGGCTTAAGTTCTACTAAAATAGGAGGCCGATGAATGGCTAACCCTATTCCCCCTGTCTCATCCCATGCCAAAGGGTAGGAGTGGAGCCATTCACTAACGTCAGCTTGGGCCCCTGGCGGTTGTTGGTGAAGCTTGTACTCATCTTCTAGTTGGACAGTTAGAGCCTGTATAAGGTGCCTTTGATTATCTGTGACCTGAGGTCTGTCCTGCTTGAAGGATATCTGGGCCCCAATTTTAGTTAACAGATCTCTTCCTAATAAAGGATATGGGCAGTCTGGGATAACCATGAATGTGTGGGATACCCGGCTTGTGCCCAAGTCTACAATTCTTTGGGTAGTCCATGAGTATTGTTTCATCCCAGTTGCCCCTTGGACCCAAAATTTTCTTGTATCTAGCTTACCCTGATCTTTTATAAGCACCGAATGCTGGACTCTCGTGTCCACTAAGAAATCTATCGGTGTCCCCTCCCTGAACCCAGGGTGCTGAACCCTGACCTCTCTAGTCACTCAGTTCCCCCAGTTCTAAGATGTGGGCTTCACCATTGGACGTGGGCCTGCTAGTTCTTCTTTTAGGGCATTCTCTGGCTCAGTGCCCTAGCTCCTTGCAGTATGTGCACTGGTTTCTCTGTAAATGTCAGCACCCCCCTTCCCAGGGTTTTTCCTCACCTTCAACTGTTAGTTGCCTTAGTCAAGCTTGCCGATCCTTTGGCTTGGCAGTAGTGGCGGCCAGCAGGGTTTTGGCAGATCTTGAGTTTGCCTGGCCAGAGCCCAAGTCTGCTTTTCCTCTGGTGTCTCTCTATTATTATAGACTTTTTCAGCCATTGTAAGCAAATCCTGTAAGGATTTTTCAGCCAAGCTATCTACTCTCTGGAGTTTCTTTCTTATGTCAGGGGCAGATTGGTTAACAAAAGCCATGATAACCGTGGCTTTGCTGCCTTCTGCCTCAGGATTCATGGGCATATAAGTATGGAATGCTTCCATGATCCCTTCCAGGAAAGCAGTGAGAGACTCATTCTTTTCCTGGTGCACGTTGCCTACCTCAGCCAAATTGGTCGGCTTGTGGGCCGCTTTCTGGAGACCCCTCATTGGAGTCTGGCAGTAGGCTCAGAGACTCACCTGACCTGCTCCCATATGAAAATTCCAATTAGGAAGGGTAAAGGGAAAAACAGCATCAATCTCAGCAGGATTGGTAGTCAAAGTCCCATTTTTGCCCACGACTGACTTTTGGGCTTCAGAGAGAATTCTTTCTCTTTCTTCTGTGCTGAATGGTACCTGTAAAAGCTGCTGACAATCATCCCAAGTGGACTGATGAGTAAAAAGAACAAAATCTAAGAGATCAATTAAGGCACTAGGTTTTTAAGAAAATTTAGGGTTCTGCATTTTCCAGTTATACAAATCACTAGTGGCAAAGGGCCTATAGTAAAGATCTTGCACTCTGAACGCATTGGCTGGGGGGCTTGTGGCTCTCAAGGGAAGGACAATCGAGTCGGCATTCACCTCTAGCTGGGCTCGCTGCCTTGTGTATGGCAGGCTTCCAGCAACAGGTCTTGCTGCAGTCTCAGCTTTAGCAGCAGGTTCCCCGGCTGCTGCTTCCCTGGGAGGCATGGGCTCAACCTGTGAAGGAGCAGGAGGATGATACGGAGGACAAAGGAGATCCTGATCCGTACTGTCCTGCAAAACAGGGTAAATGGTGCAGAGGGTTTGGGTTTAGTAGATTTAGTGGGTTTTTCAATAAGGGGCTTCTCATGCACTGCGAGAACTACCGCACTGTTTTGACATTATCCGCCAGGGGCAAAATCGCCTTCAACCAAGGAGGGGGGTCTTCCACCAGGTCCATCAAGGTGGTGATGTACGGAACCTGGTCGGAGTGACCAGTCCGTGGACGATAGACAATGTCTTTAACCTGGAAAATAATGGGAAGGTGAAAGGTCCCCTTGGGAGGCCAGACAACATTGAAGGTTGGTCACTTGCTCCTGCAAAAAGTAATTAGTTTAGCTTTCTTCACCACAAGTCCCAAGTCTTGAGCTCTAGACTTAAAATCTGAAAAATGATTAAGGAAAAGAGAAAGAGGGGTTGTTTGAGTCTGTCCCATATTTACAACCAAAGGCGCCCCGTTAGGGCTAACCACACTAAAACACCAATAAAACACACAGCACATGACACCATAAGGACACACAAGACTGACGGTCTGCAGAAACAAAACTGAAAGTAAGCCAACGGTCTCTGACCATGCTGAGGGAGCGACCCGCTATGCTAGGCAAGGGAACCATGAGGGGATCTGCATCCACACTGCACCCTGGGGATTCCACATCCCAGCCCGGGGGAGCAGTCTCCCCAAAAAACACTGAATCTGAGTTCCCTCCATACCCTGGGGATTCCACGTCCCAGTTCAGAGGGGTTGGAACTCTCTATCTGAGGAGGCATGAACATCTCCACGGCACTCCTGGCCATCAGCCTCCAGCGCGTCCGCCTTGACTTCACACCAACCACACCTTTTACAGACTTTCAATTTCAGAAGTAACCACGAAAGACAAGACAAACACTTACCACTTAACAGCGCTTTGGTCAGGGGTCCTCAGGGGGTCTTGGGGATCCCGGACGAGCCCCCCAGATGTTATGTCCAGATCACGGAGTCCCCCAAAACCACCAGGGAGCTGATTCCAAGGCAAAAGCAAAAGAGCTTGGGCTTGGGCTCCTGGGGGCTCTGCTGCAATGGATCCAAGCCAGGAGCTCTGAGCTCTGAAGCAAGGGATTTTTATAATATGGCACAGTAAGTGAGGCGTATACAACTTGAACAAAGGGACTGCTTCTGGATTGGCTGCCATTGGGCCTGCCATATGGCCTGATCCAGAGGGCCATTCCTGATTGGGAGGCGGTTGTCTCATGATTTCGGGGAAATGCCTGCCTTTACAGGAAAGTGAAACTTTCAAAACAAAATGGCAGAGAAAACGAAACTTAACTCCTAAGATGGTGTCAGCCACCCAAGATGGCATCGGTCTGGTTCTCTCACTTCTCTTAGACTCATTAGAGAACTAAGAAACTAAGATTTCTTAGTAATCCATCCACTCTGAGATCCGGAACCACAGGTAAATTTAGAGATTCAAAGAAGAGATCTGCTCACCTGGAGTAATCTGGGTGGATATTTAAAAGTAATTTTGATGACTTGCTAGGGTTGATATGTAGCCTGGCCTGAGGGTGCCAAACTACTGACAGCATGATTTTGGTGGGGATCTCCAAGTTTGTGATCTTTATCTTCAAAAACTCTACTCTTAAACATTGCCTATGGCTCTGGAAGTAGAAGAAAATTAATCATTCTGAAATATGCCAAGAGCATTCTCCATTATCAAGGCCTTTATTCTCTAGAGTAAAAATGTTTCACCATAGCCTTATCCTGGTGACAGAAGAGCATCCTTCTCAATCTATGCCCCATAGCTTACTGTCCCATATAAGGGGAGTAAAGCTATACCGCTTGAGGAAATGCTTCTGAAAGTCACAACCCACGGACAAAAGCTCACTAAAAGACTAAGATTTAATCATAAGATCATGAAATGTTTCCCTTCCTCTATGGCTGACCACCATAACAATTAGTGCTTCAGCAAAATAGCAGAACTCCTTCACAATAGCAGTGGATTTCAGTTTAAGGAGGTTCAGGAAGCAGAGGAAGAGTACTGAGGGAAGCTCAAAGTTAAGTGAGGAAAAGAGCAAGAATACGTTTGAAGTTTCTGGCACCTACAGCTAGAGCAAACATTAACCATAATCTAGTTTTTAGCCAGAATACAACAAATGCTTGCACACAAGACCTATTTAATTTCAGTTTTTAGGCTAATAAACTCATTATAAAGTCCAACCTTTCTAAACATTAGGGAAATTCAAATCAAAACCACCTAACTACAATGAAAATGGTTCATATTAAAAAGTCCCCAAACAACAGACACTAATGTGACCATAGAGAAAAGGGAACTTATATACTGCTGGTGGGACTACAAAATAGTGCAGCCTATATGGAAAACTGAGATACTTCCAAGAATTTAATGTAGACCTAACCTTTGATCCAGCAATCCCACTGTTGGGTGTACCCAAAGGAAAAAGGTAACTTTATCAAAAGGATACTCACATTTGACTGTCTTTAGCAGCCCAATTCACAATCATAGGATATGGAAAGACCCCAAGTGCCTACCAATACATGAATGGATTAACAAAATATGGAATATGCATAATATGGAGTATTCTTCAGCCACAAAAAGTGGCAATCTAGTATTTTTTGGACAACCTGAATGGAATTGGAAACCACTCTTCTAAGTGAAGCATCACAAGAACGGAGAAACAGACACATGTACTAATATGAAATTAGAACTAATTGATCAACTTTTAAATGCACTTATAGGAGTAAATCTCAATGAAAATCAAAGTGGGGCGTGGGTAACAGGGAGGGGTAATTACACATATTGGGTACAGTGCACACTGTCTGGAGAAAAGGCACACTTAACACATGTAACTTTGATATCATCTGTACAAAATTGAAGCATGTGAACAAAACATCTGTACCCCCTACCATTATGATTTTTTGTTTGTTTGTTTGAGACAGAAAACAGCTCCCAGAAACCTCAAACTCTTGGGCTGAAGCTATTTTCTTGCCTCAGTCTCCCCCAAGTAGCTGGGACTACAGGTGCCCACCACAATGCCTGGCTATTTTTAGAGACAAGGTCTCTAAATATTGTACAACTAGATAGACAACAAAATATAGATTTAGGAAGGTCAGAGAAAATCAAGTAAAATAAATGCAATAAAAATGCCAATGCCTGGCCTGGTGTGGTGGCTCACATCTACAATCCTAGCACTCTAGAGCAATGGAGGAGACAGGAGGATTCCTCAAGCTCAGGATTTAAGATCAGCCTGAGCAAGAGCAATACCTCATCTCTACTAAAAGTAGAAACATTAGCCAGGTGTTGTAGGCTGAGGCAAGAGGATCATTTGAACCTAGGAACTGAGGTTTCTATGAGCTAGGGATTCTAGCCTAGGCAACAGAGTAAGACTCTACCCCTACCCCCGCCAAGAGCACCCCTACACCTACATATGTTATAATCAAACTTCTGAAAACCAATGACAAAGAAAAAGTCGTAGAAGCCTGAGAAAAGCAAAACCTTACCTAAAGAGAAACAGGAATAAAAATTACAGTGGACTTCTTATCAAAAACTGTGAAAGCAAGCATATGTATTTGAACTGAAGTATTTAAATTGTTATTTTAAAATAACACCAACATAAAATTCTATGTGAAAAATTTTTTCCTTCACAGATGAAGGGGAAATAGACATTTTCATACATGCAAGAATTACAAAAATTCTTTTAGAGAAGACCTGCTAAAAAGAAAGATCAAAGAAAATGCTTAAGGGTTCTTAAATTCTCCTAAAATATATATCTGTATTTTTTTCTTAAAGCTCTTAAAAAAAAATATATATATATATATATATATATGTATGTGTATATACACACACACACATATATATATATATTTTTTTTTTTTTAGACAGAGTCTCACTCTCTCACCCTGGATAGAGTGCCATGGCATCATCAAAACTAAAGCAACCTCAAACTCTCAGCTTGAGCAACCCTCTTGCTTCAGCCTTCAACATAACTATGACTATAGGCTCCTGCCACTGTCCCTGGCTAGTTTGTCTATTTTAGTAGAGACAGGGTCTTACTCTTACTCAGGATGGTCTTGAACTCCTGAGCTCAAGCAATTCACCCACCTCATCTTCCCAGAGTGCTAGAATTACAGCTGTGAGCCACTACACCCAGGCAAAAGTAAAATATATTAATCAGAAACTCAGATATTCATAAATAGAGAGTGTCAGGGAATGAATATATAAAGCTGAAATCTGTTAGTTCTTAATATTTTTAATTCATATGAAAGGTATGTTTATTTAAAGTAATTAAAGCAATGAAGTTTTAGGTGATTATAGCATATTTATAAGTAAAATGAATGGAACCAATATCATAGGAATTGGAGCAGGGACTTAGGAATACCTTAATATAAGATACCTACAGTGCATGTGAGGTAGTGCAGTGCTTTTGAAGGTAAAACTATTTAATGAAAACCTCAAGGCAAACCACTATGCTTCTTGAAGAAAAATATAACTTTAATGCAAACAGAGGGGATAAATGGATTTATATAGAATTCTCATTAAAATCAAATAAGGCAGAAAAGTAGGAGGGAAAAGAAGGAACCATAATAAATACGATACAGTTACAATATGGCATGCTTTAGCCCAATCGTTTCAGTATTTTTTTAAATATGAATTGTCTAAATACATTAACATGTACTTGTCTAAAATACAGAAATTATCAAAGTGTATGAAAAATACAAAGCATTCAATCGTTTGTTGTTTACATATAAATCATTTAAATATAAAGAGTTATTCACCTTAAAGCAAAGGGGTAGAGAAAGATACACTATGCTAACTTTAATTTGAAAACGCTAGTGTAGCAATATTAATTTTAGACAAACAAAACACATTTCAGATAAAAAAATTCATCATATCAGATACCATATGATATGGTATAATTACCATAATTTAAGCAACCCTAAATGTTTATATAACTAACATCAGAGTATTGAAATACAGGGAACCTATTGGTATTTATTGTATTTATTGTACTTATTAGAAATAAAGAAATTTACTATCATAATCAGAAACTTCATAAACCCTGTGCAGTAATTGATTGATCAAATAGACATAATATCAATAAGGATGTAGTTAAACTAAATAGTAAATTCAATCAAATGGATTTAATTGACTTTCATAGAATATTCCATCCAGTAACAGCAGGGTACATATTCTTCTGACAAAGTGTGATACATCTGTAGAATAGAATATTATACAACACCAAGAAATGAGCTATCAAGCCACAGAAAGACTTGGATAAAACTTGAATGTCTCTTTATAAGTGAAAGAAGTCAGTCTACAGAATTTGCATTGTAGCCTGTGGATTCCAATTATATGACATTTTGAAAGAGTCAAGGTTTTAGAGACAGTAAAAGAATAGTGGTTGCTAGGAGTCTGGGGTGAGTCCAGAGAAACAGATGAAGCACAGGGGATTTTTTTTTTAGAGTGATGAAACTATTCTGTATAATACTTTAATGGTAGAACTGTACATAAGCATTGTTCTCTGGTTGATAAAATTATTTCCCATGGGGGTAAGGGTTAATAATGCTGATACTCTTATGTGTGGAAGCTGTAATTGAATGAACAGGTAATTGTTGAGGGATTATGGAATTCCAGTTCCACATTAATGAAGTAGGAAGTTAGATTTAAACAAAGAGAGGAGGTTAGAATGATCCATGTGGTAACGAACACGTGTTGGTGTTGAAGACATCAGTCTACACACATATATATACCATTACATAAAAGGTTGCATATGGAAAATTTATAGATATGATTATCTACAAAGGTCAACACACACACATAAATTTTTTTACTCTGTTAACTGAGGTGGCTTAGAAGCAATGACATCCCAGGAGTAACAAGCATGTCCAGTACCAAGATCTTGATTTCCCATCATTGTCTAGTAAAAGGAAGCAGTGCTCCTTGGAGGAACAGCTGACTCTAAGATGAACCTGAAGCATTCGGTAGTACTAGAAATTTGGGAAGTGCTAATATACATATGTAGTATCTCGATATATGTGTGTGTGTATTTGTGCACATACTCAGCATAATAGGTCTATAGAAAACTGAAAATTAAAGGAACAATAAAGTATTGTTATATTATGCATCTGTGAGAAGGGCCAAAATATAACATCAAGATCTAGAATAGGGAATTTCATTCATTGCTCATTTGAATGAATAATGGGACAGCCACGTTAGAAGATAATTTAAAATTTCTTGCAAAGACAAACACAATGTTAACATACGATCCAGCAATCCTTGTTTTAGGCATTTACCAAAATGAATTGAAAATTTATATTTAAAAAAAAATCTATTAGGACTTAATTTATGGCCTAACATAGGGTCTATCATGGAAACTGTCCCAGGGTGCTGAGAAAAATGTGTTTGCTGTTGTTTGGGAGAGTAGTTTGTATATGTCTGTCAGATCTAGTTGGTTTATTGTATTATTTAAGTCCTTTATTTCTCGCTTATTTATCCATTATTGAAAGTGAGATATTGAACTCTCAACAATTATTGTGGAAAGCTATTTTTCTGTTCAATTATATGATTTTTTCTTTGTAAAAATAAATAAATAAATAAAAAGAAAATGTATATTCATACAAAAGACCACCTAAAAGCTTATATGGCAATCATTAAAAGTATATACAGCAATCATAATTGCTCCAAATTAAAAGCAACCAAAACATCCCTCAATAGACGAATAGAAAAATTATTGCAAATCCTGGAACAATCAGTAGTTTCCAGGGACTCAGAGTAGAAAGGGGAAGAGTAAGTAGTTGGATCAGAGAGGATGCTCAGGGCGGTGAATCTATTCTGTATGAAACTGTAATGGTGGATACACAGTATTATACATTTGTCAAAAGCCATGGAACTATACAGCATGGTGAGTGAATCCATATGTAAATTATAGGCTTTAGTTAATAACAATGTGTCTATATATTATCAATGGTAGCAAATATACCACCCTAATGGAAGAAGTTAATTTTTTTTTGGCTGGGGCTGGGTTTGAACCCACCACCTCCAGTATATGGGGCCAGTGCCCTACTCCTTTGAGCCACAGGCGCCATCCCACAAGTTAATTTTAAGGGAGGTTGTGTTCAGTAGTGTCACACATGTATAAGAAAAATTTGGGAAATCTCTCCTCAATTTTTTCCTCAAAGCTAAAACTGCTCTAAAAATGAAAATAAGTATTTATTCATTATAAGTAATAAGTATTATCTATTCATTGAAAATAAGTAAATAAACAAAGAAATAAACACGAACACAAGATAAATGAGGGAATATGTCAAAGGAAAACAGGAGCCAACTGAAAGAATTTCCAATAGTCACAGTTAGGACATTTAGACCAACAAAATATAATAAAATATTGTTATAGTATAACCTGAAGTATAAAATATTTGCCCAGGAATCCCTAGTAATAAAAATAAATTATTGAATCAATAAATAAAGAGACACAAGAGGCAAATCACTATGGCCAAAGCATTCCAAATAATTTATGTAGATAAGTCTACCCTCAAGGGAGATGTATAAACCGAGCGGAATATTTTCATTACCCATTACTTACACAATGGAATAATTCTCTGCCGTGAAAAAGAATGAAATTCTGAAAAAAAATGCAAATATGGATGAATGTCAAACATATTCAATAATAACATCCAGAAACAAAAGAATGTATAGTCCAGATTCTGTTTATGAAAATCTCATGAGCAAGCAAAAATAATGTGTGGAAATAAAGATAAGAAGGGAGTTTACTTACGAGGAGCTGGGGACTGATAGAAAATTGAGTATAAGGGAATTTCTAGAGGGATAGAAACGTATTTTATCTTAATTGTGTTAGCCTTACATGGGTGTCTGCATTTACAGAAGCTTATCAAATTAAGACGCCTATATTATTTTCATGTAAAATTTATCTTAATACAGCATTTGTCATGTTTGATGAAGGGGTAGAAAACCATGTATTATTTACAGACGTCTGTGGTAACTATTAGAAAACGACTTATTTTTGTCACAGTTTACTTGAACTTTTTTTTGAGTGAGGTGATGACAGATTTCTTTTTCTTTTCTTTCTTTAAGTTTTGAAGATGTAGCATGCTCACTTATTTTTATGCATCATCAAGATGGCATTTAAAACAGGTTTATATGTATATGCTTTAGGTTTTGACTGATTACTCTCTGAGCACGTAATAGCAGTACTTTACATGTCTTAGTGTTTTTTCTTTTATTTAAAAAAAGTGAATACTGCAATTTATACTGAGAACCTGGAAGTACAAGAAAATAATGGATGAGATGCTCTCTGTTGTCCATTCACAAGACTCCTGGCTGATGCATTCCAGGGGAAAAGATGTCAAACATATACAATAGAAAAAAGATGGATTAAGAATAAACCGTGGAACTGAGGGCAGCAAAGGACAAAAGGTCTGCAGTGACAACCCTGATTTGTAGGTTGCAGTGCAATTTCCACGTTCGTAAGAGCTTACCTGGGTGATGCAGTTATGTCCCTCAGGCAAAGAGCTCCTTATGGAGGGCAGATGGCATGCTATTTTCCTGGTGCCAGAATCTACGAATGTGTGTTTTACCCATTATTTTAAATAAACATTTCCCCTTCTATTGAAATATTATACTCTACGCTGCAGAAAACAGAAGGGATGATGATGCAGCATCAAAATTTGAAACAGTCATAAGAAGCCAGGGCAGCAGGTGCACTTGGCTAAAGAATGGAAAGAGCACAGTGTGGCACAGACAGCGTGAGATTAGAAGAAATGCACAGGCACTTCACAGGGAGAAAAAGTAAGTAACAAATATGTCTGAGAAGGGAATACAACACTAAGGTCCTGAATTGGGAGCTGAGAGCAGTAGTTGTTTACATAGAGTAGAAAGTTAAGTGCTCAGAAACAAAAGCAGTTAGTATCTCACTATGAACATAAAACCAGAGAAATCATCATTACTGCCTGAACACTGATGTAAGGGTCATAAAATTGTGACCCACAGGCAAAATCTAGCCAGAAACCATAATGAGTACGTAAGAGCAAACAGACAAATAAATAAAATCCAAAGCAGAATATGCCAAGGTAATTGTACTTTGCTGCAAAGCCTAAAATATTTACTATCCGGCCTTTTGCTGCAAAAGTTGTTCTGCCACTACACTATTCAGTTAATACATATTTAATAAATCCATTTTTTCTTTGACTCATCAATGAATATTTTTAGTGCCTACCATGTGTAGACAGACAGTGTGTCACATGCTGGAACAATGCTGAGCAAGATAAAAGTCTAGAACACTGTCCTCCTGTTGGTAAATGAGTTAAAGGTCACCAATGTTTAGAAAGTTAGTAATTACCATGATGGAAAGTTCTGAAAAGAGGCGTATGCATTTTCTAACAGGAAACAATTCCTCAATGGATTTTTTTCCCTAACTGAGCAAACCATTGATGGCTTCCATGAAATGATCACCAAGTAGAGGGCTTCTAAGGAAATATGAGCTAGATGAAGAGGAAGAAAAAGAATAGAACCTAGACAGAGAGAACAGCCTGTGCAAAACCTTTCATGAGTGAAGGAACATCTGATAAAAAAAAAAAAAAAAAAGAGTAAGCCAGTCTGTTAGGAACCTAGAAAATGAGGAATTGGGAAAAGATGGATGTGCAGTGTGACCTGAGAAGAAATAAGATGTTGCAGTGCCTGTTGGCTATAACTTAATGACAATATTTTTTATCTACCCAGATCGTGGGTGGGGCTAGCCTTATCTCAATTTTGGCCTTCACCCTGAAGATCAGCAGGAGACAACAATATTAAAGATAGGCCAATTGATAACCCTATAACCTTGGCAGTGCTGTGGTTTGTTCAGGGACGCACACTTGACCTGTGTTCAGACCATCTTATTTCCCTTTAGAACATTTACCTGAATGATGTATCAGGAAACATACTTTCTTTTCTTCTGGAAATTCAAGGTGCAACGGCTGAACATCTTGATTTCATAGGCAGATGTCTGCCTGAGAATAATGTCAGTGAAAAGAAAAGCAAAACTGTGATAGGAGAGAGCGAGAAAGGAAGAGAGAGAGCAGAAGAAAACTGAGAAGAGCCACATCCCCGAGGGCATAACCGAGCAAATGTTTAGCCATAACTGAAGAATACACCATTGGGAATTATCAGCTCCATGAAACACTACTTTAGTTGCTTCTTTAATGTTTCAGTTGTATTTTTGTCACTGATACCTTAAACATTCCGGATTTTACACATTCAGAGAGCTGGTAATTTTACCTTATGCTTTCTAAAGAGTTACACTTAACGTTCTCATTGTGAGGCAAATGGAAAAAAAAATTTAAAAAGTGGAGATCCATGAAAAATAATTTTGTTTGTAATTCTATTGTTTGTTTCTCTTGAAAGAATAAAAGGAGACCTATCCAGGTGTATTTGTTCACTCCACATACATTTACGGTGCACATACCAGTTTTGATATTTTTTCTAGGATGTATAATAAAAGTAAATAAAACCAAAAGAATCTCTTGCCCTCCTGGAAATCCTATTTTAGTGAGCTTAAGCTTAATTACAGGCATACTTCATTTTATTGTGTTTCTGATACTGCTTTTTTATATAAATTGAAGTTTTTTGGCAACCCTGCTAAACAAGTCTATCAGCATCATTTTTTCAACAGCTTTTGCTTATTCTCTGTCTCTGCGTCTCATTTTGGTAATTCTCCAAATGTTTTGAATGATTTATTATTATTTTATCTGTCATGATGATCTGGGATAAGTAAACTTTGATGTCACTATTGTAATTGTTTCGGGACTGGAGCCCACAAACGTTAGCCATGTAAGAGAGAAATTACCAAGTGTTGTGTGTGTCCTGGCTGCTCCAGGCACTGGTGGTTTTCTCTCTCTCTTTCTCTCTCTCTCTCTTTCTCTCTCCCTCTTCTTGGTCCTCTCTATTCCCTGAGACCCAACAATATTAAAATTAGGCCAGTTGATAACCCTGCAAGGTCCTCCAAGCTTTGAAGTGAAAGGGAGAGTTGGACATTTCTCTTTTTCGCTAGAAATAATTCAGTTTTGTGTGAAAAGCATGTCAAAAACTGAAATAGGTAAAAGCTAGGCCTATGAGCCAAAATGTTAGCCAAGTTGTGAATGCAAAGAAAACATTTTCAAAGGAATTTCAAGTGCTATTCCAGTAAACACATCAATGACAGACGAACAAACAAAAAAACCCTTATTGTTGATAGTGAGAAAGTTTTAAGGTTCTGGAAGAAGATCAAACCACAATATTCCCTGAAACCAAAGCCTGATCTGGAGCAAGGCCCCAACTCTCTTCCATTCCACAAAGGCTGAGACAAGTGAGGAAGCAGTAGAAGAAAATTTGGAAGCTGGCAGATGGTGGTTCATTGATTCATAAGGGTTAAGGAAGAAAGCTTTCTCCATAACCTTAAAATGTAGAGGGAAGTAGTAACTGTGATGTAGAATTATGGCAAGTTATTTAGAATTTCTAGCTAAGATGAATAATGGAGGCAGAAACCATCCATTTCCATCTAGAACTTTCATCGCTGGAGAAGAGGAGTCAATACTTGGCTTCAAAGCTTCAATGAACAGTCTGACTCTTGTTTGTGCTAATGCAGCTGCTGACTTTAAATTGAAGCTAACACTCATCTATCTTTTGAAAATCCTAAGGAACCCAAGAATTATGTTAACTTTACTCAGTTTGTTCTGTATAAATGGAACAACGAAGTCTGGATGATAGCGTATGTATTTCTTGAATAGTTTATTGAATAATATAAACCCACTGTTGATACCAATTGCTCAGGGAAAAAAAGATACATTCTAAAATATTGCTGCCCACTGACAATGCACCTGATCATCCAAGAATTCTGATAGGTACAAGGAGATTAATTTCATTTTCATGCCAAACACCAACCACATCCATTCCTTAGCCTGTGTCAAGAGGAAGTAGTTTTGACTTTCAAGTTTTATCATGTAAGAAATATATTTTTAAGTCTATACCTGACATCAATAGAGATTACTCTGATGAATCTGGGGAAAGTTTATTGGAAACATGCTGGAAAAGATTTGCCATTCTAGATGCCATTAAGAACATTTGTAATGCGTGGGAGGAGCTCAAAATATCAACATTAATAGAAGCTTGAAAGAATTTGATTCTAACCCTCATGGGTGACTTTGGAGGGGTGAAGACTTCAGTGAAGTAACTGCAGATGTGGAGGAGATAGCAAGAGAAGCAGAATTAGATGTGGGGAATGAAGATGTGAATGAATTCTTGCGAATTTATGATAAAAGCTGAATGAACTTCTTACAGATGAGCAAAAAAGTGAGAGTGGTTTCTTACGATGGAAAGTACTCCTGGTAAAGATTCTGTGAACATGTTGAAATGACAAAAAGTATTTAGAATATTACATGAACTTAGTTGACAAAGGAGCTACAGGTTTTAAGAGCGTTGACACCGTTCAATTTTGAAAGAAATTTTACTATGGGTAAATGTCTATCAAATAGTATTGTATGCTATAGAGAAATCTTTTGGAAAGGAAGAATCAATTGATATGGCAAACTTCACTGCTGCCTTATTTTAAGAAATTGACACAGTCTCCCCAACCTTCATCAACCTGGTCAGTTAACAGTCATCAACACCTAGGGACAACCCTCTATCAAGAAAAGGGTAATGACTCATTGAAGGCTCAGATGATTGTTATCATTTTATGCAATAAAGTACTTATAAATTAAGGCACGCACATTGCTTGTTAGATATTTTTCCATTAAAGTATAGTAGTAATAAACCACTAAACTATCATATGATGTAAATATAACTTTCATGTTTTTCTGGGAAACCAAAGAATTCATGCAACTCACTCTATTTTGTGGTCTGAAACCAAATCCACAGTATCTTTAAGGTATGCCTATTCTGAGAATATCGTAATTCAAAATGTAAAATAAATCAGGGATAAAACAGTAGGATTCATTATAAATTGGATAGAAAAACTTTATGATTACCACTTCCACCTACATAATTCAATTCAAATTTCTACGATTAGATTTTAGAAGGAAATGAGCCAATACAAGTGGGTTCTGGCTTCTGATATAATCACCTTTTCAAGGCATACACACTGGCTTTCAGAAATTTCAGCTCCTGCTATTCATAAGATATTGCAAGTCCTCAATGTATTGTTCTGACCCTCGTTGGACCAAAAAAAAAAAAAAAAGAAAAATTAATAAGGACTTTTCTACCTCAATCTTTGATGTCAGAGAAGTAAACTAACAGTTGAGATCATCTTCTTATGAATAGTCACTGGTTAGTTTTGATAATGGAGAAATAGATAATTGGTATTATTCTTTTCCTTATATAGAATTATTTATAGTGGACACTTAGTGGTGAATATGAAGGTCCAGTTTCTGGTAGTGAACTAATGTCTGGATTTAGGGTGCTTGAACTACTGTGAAAATCCTGGTGAAAAAGAAACCTGGGTTATAGAGATATTTTAGGAGTCTGACTTGACTATAGTTTGTGATTTGATTATAAGTAGAAAATATGGAGAAAACGTCAGTCTGAGTTGTCTGACCAACTCAGTATCTATCAAAGTAGAAATTTTATGTGTCCTTATATAAAAAGGTGATTTTGAACTAGTAGAATGTGGAGTGTGAGATATGAATTGAGCTACAAACATTAAAATTCTCATCTTGTATTGAAATTTCCTTTTAATCTGCCTTGCCATGCCTTTATTTTCAACCCTCACTCTCACCTCCACTTGGTTCTAATCCCCTAGAGGTAGAAGACTTGATTTTTTTTTTTCACTAAATTGTACACTCACCACCTTATAGGTAAAAGATGCATTTAAAAAAGTAAATGAATTAGTGAATAAAACAACTTATAAGGGAAATTGACAAGTTTACTTCTAAAAAAAAATTCAACTGCCTGTGTGGAGCCTTTGTTTTAGACAGAGTTTGTGTATAATTGCATCATTTTAGTTGCAAATAATCAATAATCTTTTGTGGTTAGCAGAATATATAGCAGTGAATACAGCATAATCTGGCTTCGGAAGGGAGGTAAATAGACTAGTATTATATGGACTAGCATCCAGAAATACCTCTCACTACAAATAAATTAAATCAATGTCTCTGCCATTAAAATGATGTCAATTTATTAAATAGCACAAGCATTGACCTTCCAAGGTCCCCTTTAAAATGAATACCCATTATCATCTGTAGGGAAGGAGTAGCAGAGGTCACTGGTTTTCACTAACACATCAATGGTCCCTGACATAGTACTAAGATTCATTTATTGTAAAAGTTCAGTTTGAGAGCTTAAAATGAGTGGAGGCTGGGGCTGGCCTGAGTGCAGTGGTGTTTGCAACTAATTGATCACATTTAGTTCTGAATTCTTTTGTTCCTTCTCCACTCCCACTGCTTTATTTGACTAGCATAAAAAACAAACCAAAAAAAAAAAATAAGTGGTGTTTGGAATGGAAAATATGAACATAGAACAACAGTGACAACGAAGTGATGAAATATAACCTGAATGCAAGGGATCTGAGCAAATAGTAAGGCTTCAGTGAGAACCCTAATCTGAATTTACCAAGGAGCTCAGGTGGGCTAATAACCCAACTGATGTTTGGAAGTGCTGAAGCTAATAATGCATTTAATTCAGAAATAAAGCACACTGTGACTACCAGGTAGGCTATTCCCAGGTTGTCAATAAAGCTCTTATGTTTCCATGTAGAACAGTAACAATAGTAACGGTCTCAGCAGAGGCTTGTCCTAAATCTCCCTCTGCTGATCCAGTTAAATGATTCACAGCAGTGGCGAGCATGTGCACTAGAGAAGTGGGTTGACTGGAGAGTCAGCTCTGTCACAGAAGCCTGTGAGTCTTGGGTAGAAGGGCCTGGGAATCAAGCAGAAGCTCTGGCCTTGCTGTCTTTCCATTCATTTCACAAGTTGGAGTGGGGCTTCTCTCATTGATAGTGTAGATCCCAGGAAGTAATAATGGTCCTGTTGGTTTAAAATAAATCTGTTTTACTTCATGGCTTTGAAAAGCCATATAAATAACCAGATGTTGAATATGATACACAAACTATAAAAAGAGATTTGAGCCTATGAGACTATGCAAAGAACAAGTAATTCCCGCCCTTGCCATGTCTCTCCAAATGCTATTCGCTAGCACCATATTGACCGTCGCACGCCTTTTCTCTAGAATCTACGCTATGCCCTCAGTCTGGAAGTCATCACAGTAGCCTTTTTTTTTTTTTTGGTTTTTGGCCGGGGCTGGGTTTGAACCTGCCACCTCCGGCATATGGGACTGGCGCCCTACCCCTTGAGCCACAGGCCCCACCCACAGTAGCCTTTTCACTGTTTTCTCAACTCTCACTCCACCTCCTTCTGCTCCTTGACATCTGTATCTTTTCATTTGTGAATCTGATTAACTTACAGGGAAAAACTTAAGAGTCAGTCCCATCCAAAGTGTAACTAAAAAGGCAGTTTACATATTCAAAAATAGTACAATTATTATGCTCAGTTTGTATATATATATATATATATATATATATATATATATATCCCTCCATGACAGAGATTATGTTAAAAGTGTACCGTGTAAGTGTAATGTGACCCTGTGTGTTGCAAATAAACACAACATCAGGGGAAATGCCACGTTTTTGCAATCTATTTCATTGCTAGTGAGGACAGACTAATTAAAAACAGAGACTGATAGATATGTTGACTTGATAATCCAAGGCTAAAGGATAGGTTTGTGTATAGATTCTTTGCTGTATTTTCTCAGCTGAACTTTATCTTTCCCCTCGACGCCCTGCTGGTTTCCAGCATATGTGTGCGTAATCACCAGCGTGTGACCTTCTATTGTTTGCCACTTAAATGTCTGTTCCCTCGCCTTTGCCAGCTGTACTAAGTGATGTTTCCAGGTATATATTTGGTCTTGTCAGCAATTTAAACATCAGAAAGAACAGAGCTGTGAGTTTCTCAAAAATTCTCCTTTCTTTTCCCGTTGAGTTCCCCAGCCCGCATTTACCATGTGATGGATTACGAGTCTAACAGATGATCTTCCAATTGTTTCTACTTTAACATTTTCCTTCCATTTGATTTCAGTATCCAAAATACATATCCTCAGAGGGTATATATCCATGCAAAGAAGGGAAATAAAGAAAACGCATAAATGTTTGAGTTGAAACATTTAAGATTGTCACTTCATAACTTCTGTGTTGTTTTCCTACCTGTTTCCTACCTTGCCCCAAACAATATAGTCTGAACTCGATATGAAGGGAAAGGCAACACTAATTGGAAATTTTGGCCCTTACAAAGAAAAAGAGGAAAATTAGAAGCTATTAAAGCCTTAAATACAATCTTCTGCGAACTTAATTTCCTTTGGAAGTTATATTAACTCCTTCTGGCCACATGGGCATTATGTGCTCTTAGTTTGTTCCTTCTGTCTATAAATTGCCCACCAGTGGCCTTAAATAGTAATGGAAGCTTTGTAAAATGCTTAAATGGTTAAAGTATAAAAAAAGTAATTTAGGTACATGAAGTGAGAGGCTTGACAAATTACAATGAACATTTCTTTTCTTTCAGATTGAACTTTTTTTTTCTCCCAGACTGTATTTTCCTCTTCCTTGAACAGGATAAATTTCAACTGGCAGGGCCACTAATAGTCTCAGGTTCACTATCTAATGATAACTGTATTCAGATGCAATGGTCTTTGACGAATTGAATTGTAATGTTTAATGTATTCAGAACCTCTTTGTGGGAAGATGGAATTCCCTTCCTCAAGAAGATAGGAAAATAGGTTGTCAGCTAGTACCGATTATGACTTTATAAATATCTTACACAATCTACTTTTATACTACAGAAAACTGTTTAAAGTTTGAACACATCTGCTTATCATTATTTTGGTATTTCTGCAATAATACTATTAAACTTTTCTCATTGACTAAAACTAGCACCCACAGAAGATGAGTGTCTTAGAGTGATTGAGAGTTTTCCTTCAATTTGAGGACTCATATTATCTTAATTTTAGAATTTTGTAGTCATTTCTGATAAATTGTTGCTATTATCACATTCAGTCTTTGAAATATCTTAGTACTTTCAATTTTCTTTTAAACACAAACACACAAAAATACACACACGGATCTAACAACTCCATGATTTCTGAATATACCTTCTATACACATACAGATGATTCTGGACTTACACATATGCCTTCTATACACACACAGAAGATTCTTCAGGGGGCCCTTGTAAGCTGACAATATTAATAAATGTTTTATGTAATTTATTGAAATAATTTATTGACTGAGAATAAGTGGTCGTAAAAGAGTGAAGAAACAACCTGCCAGATGAAATTTTTCAAACTCTTTCATCTGACAAAAAATTAAAATCCAGAATATACAATGAACTCAAAAAATTCAACAGAAAAATAGTCCAATCCCTTATATCAATGGGCAAGAGACATGAATAGAACTTTCTCTAAAGACGACAGACGAATGGCTAACAAACACATGAAAAAATGTTCATCATCTCTATATATTAGAGAAATGCAAATCAAAACATCCCTGAGATATCATCTAACCCCAGAGAGACTGGCCCACATCACAAAATCTCAAAACTGCAGATGCTGGCGTGGATGTGGAGAGAAGGGAACACTTTTACACTGCTGGTGGGACTGCAAACTAGTACAACCTTTCTGGAAGGAAGTATGGAGAAACCTCAAAGCACTCAACCTAGACCTCCCATTCGATCCTGCAATCCCATTACTGGGCATCTACCCAGAAGGAAAAAAATCCTTTTATCATAAGGACACTTGTACTAGACTGTTTATTGCAGCTCAATTTACAATCGCCAAAATGTGGAAACAGCCTAAATGCCCACCAACCCAGGAATGGATTAACAAGCTGTGGTATATGTATACCATGGAATACTATTCAGCCATTAAAAAAAATGGAGACTTTACATCCTTCGTATTAACCTGGATGGAAGTGGAAGACATTATTCTTAGTAAAGCATCACAAGAATGGAGAAGCATGAATCCTATGTACTCAATCTTGATATGAGGACAATTAATGACAATTATGGTTATGGGGGGGGAAGCAGAAAGAGAGAGGGAGGGAGTGGGGTGGGGCCTTAGTGTGTGTCACACTTTATGGGGGCAAGACATGATTGCAAGAGGGACTTTACCTAACAATTGCAATCAGTGTAACTGGCTTATTGTACCCTCAATGAATCCCCAACAATAAAAAAAAAAGAAAAAAAAAATCTAAAAGTAGAACTTTGATATTGCTTGCTATATGACCAAGCAATTACCCTACTCTGTGTGTTGGTGTGTAATATCTCCAAAAGAAAGGGAATCGATGTGTTAAAGAGAGGGCTGCACTCTCATTGTTTACTGCAATGCTGTTCACAATAATCAATATATGAATCTGTGTCCATCAACAGACAAATAGATAAAGACAATGTGGTATATATACAAAATAGGATGTTACTCAGCCATTAAAAGAATAGAATTGTTATTTTCAGCAAGAATGTATGAGCTTTGAGGACATTATTATAAGTAAAATAAGATAGGCACAGAAAGATAAATGTACATGTTCTTGCTCATATGTGGGAGCTAACAAAGTTAATGTCATAGAAATAGAGAGTAGAATGGGATTTACTGGAGGATGGAAGGGAAGAGGGGATAGTTAAGAGATTAATTAAGGAATGAAAAATTACAGTTAGGTAGGAGGAATAAGTTCTATTGTTTTATAGTGTAGTAGGGTGACTATAAGAACAATTTATTGTGTATTTTCTAAAAGGTAGAAGAGAAGATTTTGAATGTTCTCAACGCACAGAAATTATAAATATGTGAGATGATGGATATGCCAATTATTGCGACTTGATCATTATACATTTTGATATACAGATCAAAATCATAAGCATATGCACTGATCATGTGAAAATTAAAAATAATAATAAGAGAAAAATAAGGAAAAGAATGATTTTATGGGTATTCAAAATTTGGTTTCTACAGGATCTACACGGCTTTCACATCATGGAAAAGTAAAAAAATTCTAAATTGAGTCATCATAAGTCTGGGACCATCTGAAAGCACTATATTTGTATCTGTAATGGCTTCATCCTTGTGTCTTATACAAGGGTTATTACAAAAGTTTTGAGATACAAGAAAAAATCAAGAAATGTAAAATACATGTGGACAGAAACAAATGAAGTTCTTTCAGCAACACTGATACGCTGAGCAAATTATAACTTGCACAGGTGAATCAGAAAGGAAGCTGTTGACGGTGTTTTTCTTCCAGTGAAATAATGGACCATAACATAATCTGTCTCAAAACTTTCATAGTAACCCATGTAATACTATTTTGTCAATGTTATATTTTCTTTACATTATTTAGCTATTGAATTTTTAATGTTAAAATGATAGTTTAATAAAAAAATTATGTCATCCTTCTTAATTCTGTAATTTTAATTTAATTGAAAATAAAATGTATCTACGAGATTTTTGATCGTGAAATGTGTTTCAAAGTATGTGGTTGTGTTTTATTCTTAGAGGTAAATTCATTTTCCCTATTGCATCTCTATTTCTTTGTGTTTTACTCTATGTGTCTAGAAGTTTTGTCAGTGACGTCAACCAACCACAGTTTCTATCAATTCAAAAGCAGTGTGGGGACTTCTAACTTGGTGATAGTAGAAATTTTGTAAATTCAATGACCAAGCCATCATGATGGTTCATTTCGGTTTCCAGCTATACCAAGTCCCCCAAATAATTCCTAGTCTCAGAGAGGGATAAGCGTGCAGCAGCTTTTTCCATTCTCTTCTCAGCAAGTGGTTCTTCCCCTGGCTGACTGTTTGAAAGTAGTGGGCCTTGTTTTGTTTTTGTCCTTTAAATGGAATTGCTTACATTTATTACAGACAGAATCCTTCTTCTGATTTCTGTTGTCTGCTGGCTAGGGATCAGGAGGCTTGAACCACAACCTAATGAGCGATATATCCTTATGTTTTTATTGTAAATTATGGAAATGGTTACCTTATAGAATAATGCATTAAGTTCTTTTTTTATCTGAGTTTTACTAATTGAAATTATGATATATATGTGTATGTGTTTGTGCTTGGAAATTATACTGAAAACATAGTCTTAGAGTATCATTGGATGAAAAGTCATATGATCCAGTGACATATATTGTATAGTTCAAATTCTGCTACTCACCATGGATATGAGTAGAGCTACTTCAGAAATCCGTAAGCACGAAGCTTTATATCTAAGAAGACCATTGTATTTTATGGTATTTTTATAGAAAACCATGTATGTTTTCCTTTGCTAACCTTATCCTTTATTATAATTTGTTATGTAATATCTCTATTTATTTTTCAAATTTCAGATTAATGTGAGGGTACAAATGGTTCGCAGTTGAAGAACATTCTCCCTAGTAAAAAGTATCACAAGAATGGAAAATCAAGTATCCAATGTACTCAATACTGATATGAAACTAAAGGAAAAACAACTACATGCCCACACATGAAAGAAAACCACAATTAAATTTAATTGTGGGGGAGAAGGGAAAGGAGGATTTGTGTGCTGTGAACGGGCAATGTAAGGATATATAGCACACTCCCTGGGTGTTAACCTTATCTTGAGCAACCTAATAACATTACCCATATATTGACACTACAAGAAATAATCCTAGAAATGCAGTGAGTTATAATTTTGGTTATTGTTATAAAGTTCCTTGATACCAAGGTTCATAGAGAGTGAACATACCATTTGTCAAATCGTGATACAGGAAACTAAATTTTGTTTCTAAAAATTCAGATTCATAATCAAAGAAGAAAATGAAAATGAAAAGAAAGCTTTCAAATATGTTAAATGATGTTCCTCTGTACATATTAAATTTTTTCCAATTGAGTGATCACTGATTTTCTAGGATACTTGATTATGTACAGGGCTAAATAGGCTTAAGTTTTTATTAAACAATGACAATATAAAAATAAAGTGTTAAATTTTTGTTATGCAAATAGAACAATATGCATATTTAGTTGCTGAAAGAAAATTTACTTCTCCTGTTTAACCCATTACTTTATAGATAATGTCATTATCAGTGTTTTTATATGTTATATAGTATATATTTGAAATAACATGAAGAAGTTGAATATTGCAAGTGCTAAGTATATTGGAAGATGCATTCATTAATACTAAATGAGTGTTCCATGAGTAAAACACTCTCTTCTTATTATTATTATTCAACTAGTGACATTATGCAGATAATCGCTTTTTATAGTTTCTCAGCTAGAAACTAGCATTAATTGAAGCACAAGTCTTACCTGTTAATAATTTAAAAAAAAAAACACATAGATGACATGATCCAAGAAAAACTTTAAAACCATCTACATCTGATGTATAGCCCTTACATATATTTATTCCTAAAAAATTAATAAATAATACTTATTTTAAGATTTTGAGATCTCTACAATACTTGCCTTTGATTATTTCAAGAGATTATATATATATAATATATATGTAATATATTATATTATAATATAATATAATGTTTATTATATATATAATATATATGTATAATATATATGTAATATATATTATATATAATTTTTTTTTTTGCCAAAACTTTTCCATGCCTCTTTATCCAGCAGTAATTCAATTTAAATTTTCTTCCTACTTTTTAGATCAATTAATTAAATGAGTTACTGATCTTCCTACTTGGATGAAAGGCAACAAGTGTTATCCAATGAAGCCTTCCACATGACAGGTTGGAAGGTACAAATTACTCTATTCTATTCTGTATCTAATTTTTACATGTTATAAAAATGTTCTTCAAACTGAGAATTATAGGATAATCGGATAACCAGTGATCAGTAACTTTACTTATATATTATATTACAGTACATTATATTATACATGCATCATATTTTATAAATTTAGGAGGTAAAAATGCAGTTTTTATGCATGGATATATTGCATAGTGGTGAACTCTGGTTATTTATTGTAACCATTACCTAAATAATGTACATTGTACCAATTAAGTAGTTTCTCCTCGCTCCCTACTCTCCCAACTTCTTACTCTTATGAGTCTCCAATGTTTGTTACTCCACATTTAATGTCCATGTGTACACATTGTTTGGTTCCCAGTTGTCATTGAGATCATGTTATATTTAACTTTTATTCTGCCTTATTTCAATTAAGGGAATGGTTTGTAGTCCAAGCCATGTTGGTGCAAAAGAGATTATTTTGTTGTTCATATGGCTGAGTGTGTGTGTGTGCGTGTGTGTAAAATACATACATTTTCTTTATCCAATCATCCTTTGATGGACATATGGTTGATTTCATATCTTTGCTACTGTGAATACTGCTGCAATGAACATATGAGTGCACATGCCCTTTTTTATGTTATAATTTATTTTCTTTTGTGGACATACCCAGTAATGAGGATGATAAATAGAATGTTAGGTCTATTTGTAGCTTTTTTTATACATCTACATACAGTTTTTCATAGAGATCACACAAATTTACATTCCCACCAACAGTGAATAAGTACTTCTTTTCTCCAAATCCTTAACGACACCTGTTTCTTTTTTTGACACTTAATAATTGCCATTATGACTGCTATATGATCATATGTCACTGTGGTTTTAATTTGTATTTCTCTGGAGATTAGTGATATTGGGAATTTTGTCATATTTTTCTTGGCAATTTTTATGCTGTCTTTTTTTTTTGGAAATGAAGGGAAAGGTATATTTATCACCAGTATAGAGTTGTCAATATAATGTTTCTACTTAAAATTACATGACCAAAAAATGAAAACTATAGGATTTGATGAGTCCACCAAGGAAGACTTAATAGCTGTTCCAATTTCTATAAGATGCTAAATGAGAAATAAAATGAAAAAGAGGGCCCCCTGTTTTTTTTTATTTGTTGTTTGTGACAGAGTCTCACTATGTCATATTTTACTTGGCAATTTTTATGTTGTCTTTTTTTTTTTGGAAATGAAGGGAAAGGTATATTTATCACTAGTATAGAGTTATCAATATAATGCTTCTACTTAAAATTGCATGGCCAAAAAATGAAAACTATAGGATTTGATGATTCCACCAAGGAAGACTTATAGCTGTTCTGATTTCTATAAGATGCTAACTGAGAGATAAAATGAAAAAGAGGGCCCCTGTTTTTTGTGTGTGTGTGTGTGTGTTTGTTTGTTTGTTTTTTGTGACAGAGTCTAACCCTCAGTTGAGTGCTGTGGTGTCACGGCTCACAGCAACCTCAAGCTTTTGGGCTTAAGCGAGTCTCTTGCCTCAGCCTCCCAACTACCTGGGACTACAGGTACCCGCCACAATGCCCAGCTATTTTTTGGTTGTAATTGTCATTGTTGTTGGGCATGCCCGGGCTGGGTTCAAACCCACCAGCTCCAGAGTATGTGGCTGGTGCCCTAGCTACTGAGCTACAGGCTCTGAGACCCTTATTTTTAAAAAAATTATTATTATTATTATTTTTTATTTTGGCTTCTTCAGCTACAAAATGAAGACTAATGTAACTAGCTGGATACATATCACAGATTTATCATAAAAATATCATTAGAAAACAGGGAAATACTCTTTTTTCAAAAAAATAAAGTCCTTCTTATAATAGTGTCCTTCCCCCAAGTTTGCGTCATACTCCATGACCCGTTACTCTTCTGCCTCCCTTCTCCCCACTTGCTCGTTCCCATAACGCCCCCCCGCCCCTTGTATTAGCTCATCTATTGCCTTCATATTAGAATTGAGTACATTAGATTCTTGCTTCTCCATTCTTGTGATGCTTTACTAAGAAGAACGTGTTCCACCTCCATCCAGGTTAACACAAAAGTGTAAAGTCTCCATTGTTTTTTGGGGGTGAATAGTATTCCATGGTATACATGTTCCAGAGCTTGTTAATCCATTCCTGTGTTGGTGGGCATTTAGGCTATTTCCACGTTTTAGTGATTGTAAATTGAGCTGTGAAAACCAGTCTAGTGCACATGTACTTATGATAAAATGATATTTTTTTCCCACTGGGTAGATGCCTAGTAATTGCAGGATCTAACGGGAGGTCAAATCTGAGTTCTTTGAGGATTCTCCATACTTCCTTCCAAAGAGGTTGCATTTGTTTGCAGTCCTACCAGCAGTATAAAAGTGTTCCCTTCTCTCCACATCCACACCAGCATTTGCAGCTTTGAGACTTTATAATGTGGTCCATTCTCACGGAGGTTAGGTGATATCTTAGGGTAGTTTTGATTTGCATTTCTCTGATGATTAGGGATGATAAGCGTTCTTCATAAGTTTGTTAGCCATTCATCTGTCTTCTTTAGAAAAGGTTCTATCAATTTCCCTTGCCCAGTGATGTATAGGATTGTTGGATCTTTTTTTGTTGTTTAATTTGAATTCTCTATAGATCCTACTTATCAAGCTTTTGTCTGATTCAAAATATGCAAATAACTTTTCCCATTCTGAAGGTTGCCTTGGTTGTTGCTTTCTTAGCTGTACAGAAGCTTTTCACTTTAATTAATTCCCATTTGTGCCTTTTTATTGTTATTGCAATTGCCATGAAGTCTTCCTCATAAAATGTTTCCCCAGGCTGATATCTTCAAGTATCTTCCCCACTCTTTCTTCAAGGATTTTTATTTTTTCATGCCTTAGATTTAGATATTTTATCCATCTTGAATCAATTTTTGTAAGTGGTGAGAGGTGTGGGTCCAGTTTCAGTCTTCTACATGTGATTATCAAGTTCTCCCAACATCATATATTGAATTGTGTACAATATATAATGTTCACCAGAATAGTGAACATTCCGGTGTATGTTCTTATTTGATTTATCAAAGGTCAGGTGACTAAAAGGTTTTAGTTTCACCTCACAGTTTTCTATTCACTTCCAAATGTTAATGTCTCTATTTTTGTGCCAAACCCATGCTGTTTGATCACTGTAATAAATTTCCCTTAAGATTGCTTTTTTTTGTATACCACAGGTTTTGGTAACTTGTCTCTTTACTGTTGTTACGTTGTTATGTATATTGAATGATTTCCTCTTTTATCTATTCCTAAACTGAACTATCATTCAGTCTAAGGTTGTTTAATTTCCAAGTTTTTGTGTGGAGATGAATGTTTTCATTGGAGTTGAGTTCCATCTTTACTGCCTTGTGATTGGCAAAGATACAAGGTATAATTCCTATTCTTTTAATTTTTCTGAGGTTTGATTTATATCCCAGGTTGTGATCTGTTTTGGAGTAGGTACCATGTGCTGACGAGAAAAAAATGTATATTCTGTATATGTCTAGTATATGTATATTAATCTCATTGTTCTATGGTCACATTTAAGTCCCTTGTACCTTTGCTTAGTTTCTATTTAGAGGATCTGTCTAGCTCTGTCAGAGCGGTGCTAAAGTCCCTGAGTATTATGGTGTTATGGGATATCATGTTTCTCAGACCCAGAAAGATCTTTTTCATAAATCTGGGAGCATTTAAGTTTGTTGCGTAAGTTTTTTAAAATTGAAACATCTTTTTGTTGAATTGTTCCTTTGACCAATATAAAGTGTCCATCTTTGTCCTTCTTAACTTTGGTTGCTATAAATCCACTTGCATTGCAAACCCCCCATTTCTTCTGTTTTCCATGTGCTTGAAGTACTGTTTTCCATTCCTTAACCCTGAGTCTTGATTTGTCTTTCAAGGCTAGGTACATCTCCAAGAGACAGAGTATGGATGGCTTGTGCTTTTTTATCCAATCAACCATCCTGTGCCTCCTCAGTGGTGCATTCGCTCCATTGACCATTACTGAGAGAATTGATAGGTGTGGTGGAGTTCTATTCATCTTATTTTGTCAAAGCCCATTTTGTAGTTTTAACCTTTGTGTCATTGTGGATGCTAAATTGTGACCTTTAGCTTCTGGATGTTTACTTTTCTGGTGGTACATTTACTTTTCTGGTCTAAGTATTTCTTTAGAGCTGGTCTTGTTGTGGTGAATTTCCTCGGTGCTTGTATATCTGCTAAAGATTAGATTTCCCCATCGATTTTGAAGTTTGCTTAGCAGAATACAGTATTCTGGGCTGAAAATTATTTTGTTTAAGAATGGTGAAGGTGGATGAGCATGCTCTTCTGGCTTAGAAATTTTCAATTAAAAAATGTGCTGTCATCCTAATGGCTCTGCCTCTGTAGGTCAGGTGCTGCTTACTCCTGGCTGCTTACAGGATTTTTTTTTTTTTTTTCATCTTGACTTTGGACAGGTTCATTATGTGTCTTGGAGAGGCTCTGTTTGAGTGAGATGAGCCAGGGTTCGATATCCATCTGAAAGGAGTATGTCAGGGTCTTTTGTAAAACTTGGAAAGTTTTCATTTATGGTAGTGTCCAATAGGGCTTCCATTTCTTTGACACAATGTACTTCCCCTTCTGGAATCCCTATTATTTGTATGTTTGAATGCTTCATGGAGTCTCGTAGATCTCTAAGCACCTGTTCTGCTTTCTCTCTCTTCTTTTCTGCCTCTTTAACTACTTGGGTTAACTCAACAACTTTATCCTCTAGCTCTGAGGTTCTTTCTTCTCCATGGTCTAACCTATTTTTTATACTTTCTATTGCATCTTCACATTCCCCAAGTGTCTCCTTCATTTCCTTAAGCTCCACCATATCCTTTCTATATTCTACATATCTCTCATCTGACTTTTGGTTCTGTCTTTCTATTTTCTTGTCAATTCCTTTTATTGTCTTTATCATCCATATTTTAATTTCCTATCTGTCAAGTCCATTAATTCTTTATAGGTGGAGTCATCTGCAGTATTGCTTTATGGTCCCTTGGGGGAGTTCCTCTGTTTTGGTTTTTCATGTTGCCTGAATTTTTCTGTTGGTTCCTCCTCATGTGTTCTTTCTTCTTGTTCACCTCCTGGTCCTCCTTTTTCCTATTAGCAGCCCTGTCAACTTTGGAAATTTACTAAATATATTTGAGCTTTGTTTTTCTATCTTGTCCAAAAAGAAAATAAACTCTCCTTTAGAGATACTTGAAATACTTGTATAAGTGATTACTATACTAAGCAAATTGTAATGCTCATAAGTGGTAAATATTATTATTGCAACTTGTAAGCACTGGACTGTGGTTATGAACATACCCAGTAAAACCAGATAGGAAGATAAGGATCATTGGCTCTTTCACTTTTACTAATTGTGAGAACTTAGATGTGAACCCCTCTCCACCTCAATTTACTCATATGTAAAGTAAGAATAACAGTACTGCCTATTTAATATGGATGTTGTGAAGATTAATTGCTAATAAAGTATAACTATAGTGCAACTGTGTGTGAAATACTAAAGTCTTGTGCACTAATGCTTTTTCTACTTTGATGTTTAGTTTTTAAATCTTTCTTTAAAACAAAATGAGAGCCCTGTGTATTATTGGGTTCTATATTCATGGTTTCTGTGTCTATGGTTTCTTTCAATCAACTACAGATCAGAAATATTAGGAAAAAATTAATACAAATAAAAATACACGGTGTAACAACTATTTACATAGAATTATTTTGTATTAGGTATTATATGTCATCTGGAGATGTTTGAAGTATACAGAGAAATGTGAGTAAGTTATATGCAAACACCATGCCTTTTTACTTATATAAAAGACTTGAGCACCGTGGATCTTTGTATCTTTGAGTATCTTGGTATTTTTTGTATCTTTGAGGGGTCTTGGAACCAATTACTGCATACATAACTAAAATAAACGTCTTTTAAATCATGTTATTTCATTTGCAGGAAACACTACTAAGGAAATGATAAGAAATGGAGACAAAATTTTGTGTTCATAAATGTACATAGCAACCATGATTGCAAAAAGCAATATAAATATCTAAGCACAGATAAATATCAAATCCAAATACCTAGGATTTAGCTATTGAAAATCAACCTTTCAAAGAATATTTAATAATTGTATATTTATATTTATTTATATATATTTATTCATTATATATATATATAGGAATGCACATAGAGGCAGTATTTGAGGGCAGTCTACACTGATAATATAACATTTTATAGTATAACCTAATCTTTTCTCTGTAGTTTCTCTATTTTTTAAACTTTTTGTTCTAAACTTATTCATTTTGGTTATGTGACCTAGGGAACAACAGGAATGACAAACATAATAGCATTATATCAGAAAGGAAAGTTAAATACTTAAATAGATAATAACAAAAAAAGTTTATTTCTTATCAGATAATGGACATCTCAAGGCAATTGGGTAGTACACTGAGTCTCTAAATTAGAGCACAGTTGGATGTTTCTGACAGTGTTCAGATTTTGTTTTCATCCTCTGAGATACTGAGATTCACTGGGGAAACCTAGCATTCCAAATGTGTTAGAAAATACATAATGTGTCAACACATTGTGACATGGGAGTGATACTAGTAAAAGCTGTTTGGCTCTATTAATAACACTAGACCAGTTAGTCTAATACGAGGCAAAATATGAATAAATGCCAGATTTTTTTCTCTTTTTCTTTCTTTTATTACCTTACTCATTTCTGCAGAATTATTTTATAAATTAGAGAAAATGGTATAATTTTTTAAAAGACATAAGATGCTTTGTGTAGGGCAGCACCTGTGGCTCAGTGTTAGGGCGCCGGCACCATATGCCGAGGGTGGCGGGTTCAAACCCAGACCCGGCCAATCTGCAGCAAAAAAAATAGCCGGGCGTTGTGGCGGGTGCCTGTAGTCCCAGTTGCTCGGGAGGCTGAGGTAAGAGAATCGCGTAAGCCCAAGAGTTAGAGGTTGCTGTGAGCCGTGTGATGCCACGGCACTCTACCCAAGGGCGATACAGTGAGACTCTGTCTCTACAAAAAAAAAAAAAAAAAGATGCTTTGTATAGAAATTCCCTCTTCCTTTGTAACTGGTTATACGCAATAATATCTGTACCTGTTTTATCCACACATCGATTTTTTTCTTGTTTATGTTACTTTTTTTTCCCTTTCTCTGTTGCATTATCTCTGATGTGAGCATGCAAACGACAGATGAGGGAAGAATATTTTGAAAAATTCATGAATTGACAAAACATTGGTCATGAAATTTATTTGCTGACCTGTTCACTATTTGAGACTCCACCTTTCCCCAAAGCAATAAAAGGGAGAAGAGGAACAATAATAGATAAGTAGCTTTGATCTTTCCCGCATGTGCCTACAGTGGTACAATGGCCACAAGTCAGTCAGCATCTTATTTCTTTGATAGTTGAAATAGTTCACCTGACTCTTGAAACACTAATTCCATTGAGTATGTAGACAGAAGTTGTGGTTAATATGTGTTACTTGCATCATATTAGTTATTAGTAATTGTTATTCCTCACATCTCAAGCACCCTTAAAAATGGAAGAATAATATTTGTTTATTTAGAAGCATCATGCCTTTTGCACCACCTCCTACTGATAGAACTTTGTAGTTTCTAATCTTGGCTAGTACATTGAATTGCTTTCATTTGTCCACAGACATTTTGAAGAGATTACATTGAAACCAATCTGGATGTATACTGATTGTTGCAGTTTCCACAGAAATGTGTGTAACTAAGGTGTATGACAAGGTGACCTCCTGATAGTGTTAGTAGTGATAACAAGGGGACTAAAAATCCCAGCACAGTTGTCACCTCAATTTAGTGAGAAAAAAGAAAGCTCTGCAGGACTTTTTCCCTTGGGTAGCTTGTTTTTCATTTAATTTGCTCTTTCATTATTATTATAAATTGAAATTAACTGATTTCCTTAATCTCATCTTTAATATGCTAAGATATGTCAAACGTGTCCAATTGCATTGAGCGATTTGAATACATTCTATTTTAATCTTATTGACTATATTGATCTCATTCTACGCCTTAAACAACACAGCCAAAAATATGCCATCCATTTTAGCAAATGAAACCTCTGGGTGAAGGTTAATTACAAGGCTTCTAAATGACACAACTGAAAAGAGACAATGATCAATTGAAAATAGACCTAATAGAGTACGTATGTGCATTTTCCCTTACATCATGAAGACTGGAATTATAAGCCACAGATGCCAGTTCCCAGTTGTCCATGCCAGCTGGGGTACATTTGCTCCCAGTCTTTGCTATTGGATTTGAAAACTGCTTAATTATCCTTGTATTCTAAGGGCTGTGCTTACAGCAGGGCTCTGATATCTAAATTCTTCCTCAGATAGAGAGATGGATTTGGTTTATCTAAGGAGAGGATTATCTTTTTGTCATCATATATATTCGACTTTCATTTGGTGAGGAAAAGAAACATTAACATCCATCAAATTTAAAAGAATGCATTACTGCTGTGTGTGTGTGTGTGTGCACGCACGTGTGCACACACGCTTGCCTGTATGCATGCATGCATGTGAATAGCGGAACTTGGGGAGAGAGAAGCAAACCGGCACTTTTTCAGGGACAGTCTAGTTATTTGCTATTCCACAGTTGCTTCAGGAGTCTGCGGTGGCAGCTGGTAGTGCTTCTCTGATGGCCATGCTTCCAGGAAACAGCAGAACTAAAACTTAACCTAAACCAATAAACTCAATTCCATTAACAAATTACTGTCCTTCCCCCTACATAGTGATCCCTTTCCAGAAAACATCTGTCCTCCTGGTCTCTTGTGCATACATAAAGTCACGTCTACATTTCACAGCTTCCTGAGTATTTTTCTACACTCTATCTAAAAATTTGTGTTTGCTACAATTATCTGACCAATTCTTAGTAGCAAAGGTTGTGCCTACTACCTAGTTATATTGTCTCTGTCAAGAATACTCTGTTTGTATAATAGGTATAAAGAACATGCGTACCTGGCGGGAGAGATACCAAGATCGCGAAAAACATACATAACCACAGGGAGCAAACGTGATTGGGAGCAATGACACAAAATAAAATGACATCTTTAGAGAGATTTAGCTATGACAATTCCATTCACTTCCCAGAGTTCCTCTTTCAATTTCTTCCTTTGTGCTGTCATAAATTATTTCATTTTAATTCCATGACTATCATCGATTTTCTTTACTGCGTGTTACTTGTTAGCAATGAACTTGCCTTCCACTTATATAGCTTACAGATTTGTCCATTTAAGGTTACCTGAATGGATTTCAAGACATGAATCATCACTATTTCCCCTCTTCTTGTTTATTTCCGTTTGAAATCTAAATTTTTCATTTATATGTATTTTCATTAATAGAGTTTTCATTGAGGGTTTTGTCTGGATGGATACCTAAAAGCTGTATTGTTTTTAAGCAACGACCAATTGCTTAAAAATCTCTGTCTTTTGCCTGACGCATGTTTGGGATTCTGTTTGGGGAAGATGGGATAATATTCTTAATTTATTTATATTGTATAGATTTTCTCCCATTGTCTTCCATCTCCCATTTTTGCAGATGAGAAGTCCAATGTTTTGTTGGCTTTGGTTTTAATTCTTGTTCATGTGTAATCAGTTATTATTGCCTTAATGACTGTCTTGTTTTTTCTTCTCTTAAATTGTGGAAGAAAGTATTTTATCAAGATATTTCTTCTACTACTCTCTGCTGATTTCCCAACAACAACTTGATACATAGTAGGTACACAAGAAATAAGTAGGACATAGGAACACATAATCATAAAATATGTACTAGTGCTAAGTACTGTGATTGATAACCAAGTAGGTACCATGTCTTCTGTTCATTAAATTTGGACTGTTATAAGAAAAGTGAGCAGTTAAACATTTAATTACTACAAGGCATACCAAATTGGATCTGTTTGAGAATTCAACATAGTTCTTTCTAGAAGTAAACAAATGATTTAGTTTAATGGGTCATATAAAAGTCATCTGGGCTTTTCAACAAAACCAAATCCTTTTTTTGTTGGCTGAAATTACCGTAACAACCAAATAACCTGAATCTTTGCTTAGCAAGATAGACCACAAGTTGCTGTTCTCTTTTTGGTGTATTTGTTTCCTCCATAAATTAGATATCTAGTTGGTTTTAATTGATAGAACACAGAGAAAACAATTTTCAACTGTAGCTAAGACAACATTCATCTTAATCTCTAACCCAGCCCAAATTTTAGGATTTGACCCAGCTTGTGTGAGAAGCTAGAGAGTTATGGGTGGGCAGGAGTCAGACTTCTAGACAGACATCATATACAAAAGGTTGAAAGAAAGAAAGAGCATACAGTTAAGAGGCCATGTAGTACCTGGAGTCATATTAAAATATGACCCTTTGTGCTACAGGGTGGCTCTGAATGAAAACAGATTCATGATGTGAACTGGCCTGAAAAATCAAGCTTGGAGTTTCTCCAGGCAGGAATGATATTGCACTTATCTGATAGTTACATGATAAACAGGAGTAGGAAAAACGCCCACAATTCTTATTTGCCTAAATTGTTTTTCATTTAACCAAAATAATACCAACTGAAAAACAATTGAATGGATAAAAGAGAGCCACTTTGTTTTTCAAAATAAAGAGAAATGCTCTCTTATATTTTTATATGTGATTTATGTCTTGGCTAGCTTAAAACATTTCAGCCTTTGTTTAAGGTTTAACTGCTTTTTGCTCTTACATGAATCTCTTTTGAAAGCAGTTGCTGAGTGTGGGAGGTTCCGTGAGACTTGCAAGGCATCTGCTGGTGTCATAACAGAGAAGACTGCATTCAAAAAGTAAAATAAACCATGAAAAACATCGGTCTGACCAAAAGGGACAAAAATCTCTGTCAAAATAGAACAGCCATTCTGTTTATGGATACACCAGCAAAACCGATTAGAAGGAGGAACATAATCAAAATGCATAATATTTGAGGATGCCGGAGACTTGAAAAAGTGATTATGTTCAGGTTATTTAATAACAAACTGTGGTATATGTACACCATGGAATATTATGCACCCTTAAAGAAAGATGGAGACTTTACCTCTTTCATGTTTACATGGATGGAGCTGGAATATATTCTTCTTAGTAAAATATCTCAAGAATGGAAGAAAAAGTATCCAATGTACTCAGCCCTACTATGAAACTAATTTATGGCTTTCATATGAAAGCTATTACCCAGTTATAACCTAATAATTAGGGGGTAGGGGGAAAGAAAGAGGGGGAGGAGGAAAGGATGGGTGGAGGGAGGGTGATTGGTGGGATTACACCTGCGGTGCATCTTACAAGGGTACATGTGAGACTTAGTAAATGTAGAATATAATTGTCTTAACACAATAACTAAGAAAATGCCAGGAAGGCTATGTTAACCAGTGTGATGATAATGTGTCAAACTGTTTATAAAACCAGTGTATGGTGCTCCATGATAGCATTAATGTACACAGCTATGATTTAATATTAATTAAAAAAAGAAAGAATAAATAATTATTACTTAGACTAATAATTTAAATGTTTGCATTCAAATATTTTACATGTAAATTCATATCAGAATTTAAACCTATGCACTACTCCACAGAAAACTTTTGAGGTTCTTTCTTCTGCACTGAGAAGATCAATGTCATTAGCTGTTACAACTCATCTGATTGCAATCAAGGCTTTATACTCTTAGCGGTCAGAAAGTACATTCAACTTTCACATAGTTTGTGCAGATATGTGCATGCGTCAACACATATGACATGCTGGGCTAGGTTGCAAGTGTCATCAATAAATAATTCTTCAATATATAATGCTTTATGTGCTCTTCCACTTTTAACACAAACCCTGAAAATAATAGACAGCTGCTACTTTAGTGATTGATTGTTTAGCTGATTGCATAGCTTCTAGTTTCAGTATCAGCTAGCATTTTTTTCAGTTTTACTAGCATTCTGTCTCATTAATTTTTAAAATAATACATGCACATTTTTATTTTTTTTAAAGCATCTATAGTAAAATGGCTTAAAAATAATTTCAAAGTTCAAAGTTCCTTCTCATCCAGCACAAAACTTTCTGTGGGAAAAAAATACTCAGCAGGGTTTTTGTTGTTGTTGTTCTTGTTTATTTGTTTGTAACAGTCTGGCTCTATCACCTGGGCTAGAGTTCATTGGCATCATTACCACTGACTGCAGTCTCAAACTCCTGGGCTCAAGCAATCCTCTTGCCTCAGCCTCCCAAGTAGTTGGAAGTACAGGGGTGCATCACCACGCCCTGCTAATTGTTCTGTTTTTTTTGTAGAGATGGGGGTCACACTCTGTTGCCCAGACTGATCTGAAACTCCTGGCTTTACGCAGTCCTCCCAGTGCCACCTTTCAGAGTGCTCAGATTACAGGCATGAGCGTCCATGCCCAGTTTAACAGTTGTTTTTAATTCTCATAGATGTTACCTTAATGACTTGACTTAATTTTATGCATTACTTCTTTTTTTTTTTTTTATTGTTGCAGTTTGGCCGGGGCTGGGTTCAAACGCACCACCCTCAGTACATGGGCACCACCCAATGCGTTACTTCTTATTTGGAACTTTCTTCTATTCAGTATATTATTAAATAGAATATTATTCCCAGTTCTTCTCTTTAAAATGTAAGGTACTACTTTTTAAATTTTGTTATTTTATTTTATTTTTTTCCAAACATTGAATCATTTTTATTTTATTTTTTTAACTGATGCAGTTTCTTTTTGTATGAAAGTTCAATATACAAATATCTATTGTATATAATTAACAATTAGAGAATTAAAATTAACATGACAACACCAAATATGAAATATGTAGAAATAATTCTTCAGAAATATATAGTATTTCTACATGGAAAACTTCTAATTATTATTGAAAATAAAAAAACACATTTTTGTATATATATTGTTGAGGATTCATTGAGTTTACAAAGAACCAGTTTATGGGCGGCGCCTGTGGCTCAGTGAGTAGGGCACCGGCCCCATATGCCGAGGGTGGCGGGTTCAAGCCCAGCCCCGGCCAAACTGCAACAACAACAAAAAAATAGCCAGACGTTGTGGTGGGTGCCTGTAGTCCCAGCTGCTCGGGAGGCTGAGGCAAGAGAATCATGTAAGCCCAGGAGCTGGAGGTTGCTGTGAGCCGTGTGATGCCACGGCACTCTACCAAGGGCAGTAAAATGAGACTCTGTCTCTACAAAAATAAAACAAAAGAAACAAAGAACCAGTTTACATAGATTGCATTTGTTAGGTAAAGTCCCTCTTATAATTGTGCCCCACTCCCAAAAGGTATGTCACACTGTGATTCCCCACCCCCCTCCCTCCTTCCCTCTTTTTACCCCTTCCCTCCCACCCCTACCAGGTACTAGTTGATTAATTGTCCTCATATCAGAATGGAGTACATAGGATTCATGCTTCTCCGTTCTTATGATCCTTTACTAGGAATAATGTGCTCCACTTCCATCCAGATTAATACAAAAGATGTAAAGTCTCCATTTTTTTAATGGCTGAATAGTATTCCATGGTATACATATACCACAGCTTAATTCATTTGTGGGTTGGTGGGCATTTAGGCTGTTTCCACATTTTGGCGATTGTAAATTGAGCTGTGTTAAATAATCTAGTGCAAGTATCCTCATGGTAAAAGGACTTTTTTAATTCTGGGTAGATGCCCAGCAATGGAATTGCAGGATCAAATGGGAGGCCTAGTTTGAGTTCTTTGCGAGTTCTCCATACTTCCTTCCAAAAAGGTTGTATTAGTTTGCAGTCCCACCAGCAGTGTAAAAGTGTTTCTTTCTCGCCACACCCATTCAAGCATCAGCAATTTTGACATTTTGTGATGTGGTCCATTCTCACTGGGGTTAGATGATATTTCAGGGTGGTTTGATTCGCATTTCTCTAGTAATAAGGGACAATTATCATTTTTTCATATATAGAAAGACATTCATCAGTCTTCTTTAGAAAAGGTTCTATTCATCACTCTGGCCCATTGATGTAAGGGATTGTTGGCTTTTTCCATGTTGATTAGTTTGAGTTCTCTGTAGATCCTAGTTATCAAGCTTTGGTCTCATTCAAAATATACAAATATCCTTTCCCATTTAGGAGGTTGTCTATTTGCTTTGGTTGTTGTCTCCTTAGCTGTATAGAAGCTTTTCGGTTTAATCAAGTCCCATTTGTTTATGGTTGTTGATGTTGTAATTGCCATGGAAGTCTTCCTCATAAAGTCATTCCCTAGGTCAATATATTCAAGTGTTTTTCCCATGCTTTCTTTAAGGAGTTTCATCATTTCATGCCTTAAATTTAGGTCTTTTATCCATCTTGAGTCAATTTTTGTCAGTGGAGACCATTTCAGTCTTTTACATGTGGATATCTCGTTCTCCCAGCACCATTTATTGAATAAGGATTCTTTCCCCCAGTCTAAGTTCTTGTTTGGTTTATCAAAGATTAGGTGGTTGTAAGATTTAGATTCATTTCCTCGTTTTCTATTTGATTCCAGGTGTCTATGTCTCTATTTTTGTGCCAATATCATGCTGCTTTGACCACTATGACCTTGTAGTACAGCCTAAAGTCGAGTAGGCTGATTCCCTGGCATTGTTTTTATTACTAAGAACTGCTTTAGCTATATGTTTGTTTTTTTTTTTCTGGTTCCATACAAAACAAAGAATTATTTTTTCCAAGCCTTGGAAGTATGATGTTGGTATTTTAATAGGGATGGCATTGAATCTGTAGACTGCTTTGGGAAATACAGACATTTTCACAATGTTGATTCCTCCCAGCCATGAGCATGTTATGTTCTTCCATTTGTTAATTTCTTCTGCTATTTCTTTTCTTAGGGTTTCATAATTTTCTTTATAGAGGTCCTTCACCTCTTTTGTTAGGTATATTCCTGGGTATTTTATTTTCTTTGAAGCTACTGTGAAGGGGATTTTGTTCTTAATTAAGTTCTCATCTTGGCTGTTATTGGTGTATACAAAGGTTACTGAGTTGTGGACATTGATTCTCTAACCTGAAGCGGTCTATTGCTGTATTATTTGATGACTTCCAGTAGTCTTAAAGTTGAGTCTTGGGGTTCTCTAAGTGTAAAATCATATCGTTAGTAAAGAGGGAGAGTTTGATCTTCTCTGCTCCCATTTGGATGCTCTTTATTTCCTTCTCTTGCCTGACTGTATTGGCTAGAACTTCCAGCACTATGTTAAATAGTAGTGGTGATAGAGGACAACCCTGTCTGGTTTCAGCTCTAAGTGGTAAAGCTTTCAGTTTTACTCCACTCAGTAAAATAGTAGCTGCGGGTTTGTCATAGATAGCTTCGATCAGTTTCAGAAATGTGCCACCTATGCCTATACTCTTCAGTGTTCTAATTAGAAGACGCTGGATTTTATCTAATGCTTTTTCTGCATCTACTGAGAGGATCAAATGGTCTTTGTTTTTGTTTCTGTTGATATGGTGAATTGTGTTTATGGACTTGTGTATGTTAAACCAGCCTTTCATGCCTGGGATGAAACCTACTTGATCATGACGAATGACTTTTGTAATGAGAAGCTGTAGTCTATTGGCTAGGATTTCATTGACAATTTTTGTATCTATATTCATTAGTGAAATTGGTCTGAAATTCTCATTTTTAGTTGGGTCTTTTCCTGATTTTGGTCTCAGGGTGATGTTTCCTTCATAGAACATGTTGGGGAAGATTCCTTCCTTCTCAATTTTTTGGGAATAATTTCTGCAGTATAAACTTCTTTGAAGGTTTGATGGAATTCTAGTGTGAAGTCGTCTGGATCAGGGCTTTTTTTTGTTGGGAGATTTTTTATTGTTTCTTCAATCTCAGTTCTTGGATTCGATGTGTTTAAGAGATATATTTTGTTGTGATTAAGTCTAGGTAGAGGGTGCAATTCCAGATATTGATCCATTTCCTTCACATTGTCAAATTTCTGGGCATAGAGTAACTTAGTATTCACAGACAATTTCATGTATCTCTGTGGCATCTGTTGTTATTTCCCCTTTATCATTTCTGATTGAGGTAACTAGAGATTTTAGTTTTCTATTTCTGGTTAGTCTGGCCAAAGTTTTATCTATTTTATTTATTTGTCTTGTTAATTATCTGAATGATTCTTTGGTTTTCAATTTCATTAATCTCTGATTTACTTTTGGCTATTTCTTTTCTTCTGCTGGGTTTAGGCTTAGATCGTTCTTCTTTTTCCAATCCTATAAGATGGTTTGTGAGTTTGTTGATGTGCTGTCTTTCTGTTTTTCAGATGTAGGCATCTAAAGTGATAAATTTTCCTTTCAGGACAGCTTTTGGTGTATCCCACAGGTTTTGGTAGCTTGTGTATTCATTGTTGTTATGCTCAAATATTTATTTATTTATTTATTTATTTATTTTTTTTTTTTTTTTGTAGAGACAGAGTCTCACCTTATTGCCCTCGGTAGAGTGCTGTGGTGTCACACAGCTCACAGCAATCCTCCAAATCCTTGGGCTTAGGAGATTCTCTTGACTCAGCCTCCCAAGTAGCTGGGACTACAGGCACCTGCCACAATGCCTGGCTATTTTTTTGTTGCAGTTTGGCCGGGGCTGGGTTTGAACCCGCAACCCTCAGCATATGGGGCCGGTGCCCTACCCATTGAGCCACAGGCGCCACCCCTATACTCAAATATTTAATGAATTTCTCTTTCATTTCTGTTTCCACCCAACTGTCATTCAGCATAAGGTTTAATTTCCATGCCTTTGTATGGGGTTAAACATTTTTGTTGGGGTTGTCTTCCACCTTTAATGCCTTGTGGTCTCAGAAAATACAACGTAAATTTCAATTCTTTTGATTCTGTTGAGATTTGTTTTGTGTCCTAGGATATGATCAATTTTGGAGAATGTTCCATGGGCCAATGAGAAAAACATACATTATTTAGCTTCAGGATGGAGTGTTCTATATATGACTATCAAGTACCATTGTTCTAGGGTAGGTGCCTTATATCTTTGTTTATTTTCTGTTTAGAGGATCTTTCCAGCTCTATAAGGGAAGTGTTAAAGTCCCTGTATTATGGTCTTATGGGATATTCTATTGCTCAGACTAATTAAGGTCTGTTTCAGGAACCTAGGATCATGTAAGTTGGATACAAAAATATTTAGAATTAAATGTCTTGTATTTCTTCCTTGACCAATATGAAGTTTCCATCTTTGTCTCTGTGGATTTTAGTTGTTTTAAATCCACTTGTATCTGAAAATAAGATTGCAACCCCTCTTTTCTTCTGAATTCCATTTGCCTGAAAAATTGTCTTCAATTCCTTAACCTGAGTTTTATTTTACCTCTGAGTCTAGGTGTGTTTCCTGCAGACAGCAAATGGATGGCTGTTTTTTTTTTTTCTTTCTTTCTTTTTTTTTAATCCAATCAGCCAATCCTGTTTCTTCAGCAGGAATTCAAGCCATTAACAATTACTGAGATAACTGATAAGTGTGATGGAGTTCTATTCGTGTTATTTTGTGGAAGTCCATTGCTAAGTTTTATCTTTTACATCATTGTGGAAGCTAGATTTTGTTCTTTAGTTTCTGTGTGCTTACTTTTCTGGTGGTCCATTGTGATGGTCAGTGTGCAGAACAGGTCAAAGTATTTCCTACAGAGCTGATCTTGTGGCAAACTTCCTCAATGTTTGTGTATCAGTAAAAACTTTGATTTCTCCATCAAATTTAAAGGTTAGCTTAGCAGGATATCAAATTCTGGCTGAAAATTATTTTGTTTAAGTAGATTAAAGGTAAATGACCATTGTCTTCTAGCTTGAAAAATTTCATTTGAGAAGTCTGTGTGAATTTGCCCAAGTTAGTTAATTGGCGCTTATTCCTTACAGCTTACAGAATTTTTTCTTTTGTTTTGACTTTGGAAAGGTTCATCACAATGTGTCTTAGAGAAACTCTATTTGAGTTGAGGTGACCTGGGGTCCGATATCCCACTGAAAGGAGTGGGTCAGAATTTTTGGTGATATTTTGGAAATTTTCATTTATAATATTCTCTAGAATGACTTCCATTCCTCTGCGATGTTCTTCTTCTCCTTCTGGGATACCTATAACTCATATGTTTGAATGCTTCATGTAGTCCTATAATTTTGTCAGTGAATGTTTTGCTTTCTCTTTCTTTTTTTCTGCCTCTTTAACTATCTGAGTTATCTCAAGAGCTTTGTCCTCTATCTCTGGGATTCTTTCTTCTGCATGGTCTAATTTATTATTGATACTTTTTACTACATCTTTAAATTCCTTAATTGACTGCTTCAATTCCTTTAGCTCTGCTATATCCTTTCTATAGTCTTAATATCATTCATCTCTTATTTGATTCTGTTTTTGGATTTCCTTTTGATTATTTTCCACTTTCTCAGCAATTTACTTCATTGTTTTTATCATCTGTATTTTAAATTCCGCTTTTGTCATTTCTAACATTTCTTTATAGGTGGAATCCTCTGCAGTAGCTACCTCATGGGGTGGGGGTGGGAGTTGCTCTGGCCTGATTTTTCTAGTTAGGGTTACCTTTTGGATACATTTTCCACAACCTTCATCATGGGTTACATCTAAGATTAAAGAAGAAAAGTGAAAGAGTCCAAAGCAAAGAATCAATAATCAGTACCACACTGCTACTGCTCATCCTCAAGCTTCTGCTGTGTGTAGACCAGTCAGCTCCTGCTATGTGACTGGGGCAGAACTGTAGTCTGTTTTTATCTGGGTAAGATGGTGGGATGCTCTCGTATCATTGGACGACCCACTCCCCATTCCTGGCTGGATTCATATGTGAATGATGTATCTTGCAGGAATGCCATTCACATTACTGCTGTTGGTGTGGACAGGATCACCATGGTTTCAGTGGGTTCAGGCTCTAATCTTCAATCACCGCCTGATAACCTGGAGAGTACGGATGAACTGGGGGTGATAAACTAACAGGATATCTATCATTCACCCATCATGAAATCTTTTTTCATTATTTTCCCCAGTGATATTAGTTGATTAGTAGGTAAGTTTTGTTTCTTTCAGTTCTCTCTGGGTCCCTGGTAAATTTCTTAAAATGGGAAAATACTATACCTGCGATACAGTATTTTATAAGGTAAGTAACCTATTCTCTCTCTTTCTTTCTTTTTCTTTCTTTTTTTTTGTCATTAAGACAATTTAAGCCAAAAAAAAAAAAAGACAATTTAAGCCAACAACAATAAATAAATAAATAAACTTTGTTATTTTAAAATTAAATAATAATTGCATATATCATGGGGTAGAATGTGATGTTATGTTACATGTATACATTGTAGAATGACTATCATACCAATTAACATACCCTTCACCTCATATATATATATATATAAATTCTTTGTGGTGAGAACATTTAAAATCTTTATCAGTTTTGAAATATTCAATAAATAATTGTTAACTGTGGAGAATATGCTGTGCAATAGATTACTTGAAATTATTCTTCTTTTCTAATGGAAACTTTATTTATTTATTTAATTTTTTTCCTTGTATTCTTAAACCAGCATCTCCACTCATCCAATCCCCTCACTGCTTTCTATGTAACTGCTCATCCCCCTCTGAACCTCCAGAAGCCTTAGCCTAGTAGTAACCATCATTCTACTCTTTTCTTCTGTCAGATAACATCTTGTGACTTTAGACTTTGTGAGAGTACTTGTTGCCCAGACTTCTCTTTACCTTTCACTTTTCTACCTTGACATTTATTTTTATCAGTTATTTCTTTTTCTAAATCTCTCTAGGCTTCTCATCAGAGCTATGTAATCTATACAGAGAACGCTATCCTCACCATCTGTGCAGGGTCATTCTTAACTTTTATTGAATTGTTTTTGTCTACATCTATGTTATTTCATCTCTCCAATTCAATTACTTTCCTGTAATAGCCAATCATGGTTGTCTAATAATATAATGTTTTTCTAAAATATATCTGAATTAGTTTTTTCTTTTAATGTTCGTTGGTTTTTGGCATCAGAGTAATGCTATCTTCCTAAAATTGGTTCAACAATACTCCTTCCTCAACTATTTTCTTAAAATATTTTCATGGAACTTCTGTAAATGTTTAAAGAATTCAACCTAAACGTCATCTGAAGAAAACTATACATTTTTCTCTGTGAAAAAAGTATTTAATTATGTATTTAATTTTGAATTGATACAAACCACTCTAATTTACTTTTGCTTATAGTCAATTTTGTGTAGTTAAGGAATGCAACCTTTTCTTTTAAGTTATAAATAGTAATTTATTGGCATTAAATTTTCTGGGTTCTGGTTCAAGCTGGTTGACTAGATGCAACTAGTGTGTGCCTCTTCATGGACAGGGATCAAAAGGAGAGAGTAGATATTCGCATATTAAATGGATAGGCTAAGAGAGAATACTGGAATTCGACAGAGAAATAACAGGATTTGGGAAAGCAGAGGAGAGGCAAGCCGGACAGGCTGCTTTTCCAGAATTGGTGGGAAGACAGGAGAAGCTGTCTGATGTGAAAAAAATATAAGAGATCCCTGAGACCCCTAAAAAATATGAGACCTCTGAAAAAAATATAAGAGACCCCTTCTTCTAGGCAGGGACATTTAAAATCCTTCCTATGAGAGAGTTCCTAGACCCGTGTGGAACCCAGACTGATGCAAGAAGTTATTAAGAAATTATCGAGTTACCAATGCTCAGAAGCATTGGTCAAATTTGCATGAAGTCCCATAGGCTTTTGAACCCTGAACCATTTAGAAAGCTCAGCCACCAGTGGTCTCTGTCCTGTTTGGGGGCCACTATCTTCACCATTACCACCACCCCAGCTGCAGGACCACTGAGGGAGTGGGGATGCTGGGCACATTTTTGTGCCCCAAGGATTGAAACCACTGAGGGAAAGTGGAATGAGCAGTCAGTGCTCCATTGCTGCCTACCTCTAACAAAAGGAAGCTTCCCTCCTTGGTGGCAAGTCTGGCAAAACTACCTCTTGAACACCTGAGTATGCCAGGTGCAGCCTGCAGCAATTCTGGTTTCTCAAGCCCTAGAGGTTTGAGCTACCACTGCTGCCACAACCCTGCTACTACCATCACCAGCAAGCCCATGAAACAGCAGGGAAGCTGGATGCCTTTGAGAGCACCAAAGACATAGACTGCTGCCTCTGCCGAGGGATCTGGGTGCTAGCAGATAATATGCTCCTCAGCTGTCTGCCCTCACCGAAAGGGCAATGGCCTCCCTGGTGGCAATTCATCTGAGCATTCCACTCCAGCCCAGCATCACCATTCTGAGAGCCCAGGGCCTGAAGGTCTACATCCTGTGTGTCCTGTGTTACATTCTATGAGTTCCACAACTGCCTGTCTTTGATAATCCTGCTGAGAGGGGCCTGCCTTCCCTGGGGGAAGACCCATATTACACCGACTCTTCCTCTGCACTAGTTTTCTGATGTAGACCAGGGAATCAATGCCCTGATACCTACTATAGTTAGTGGCTCAACCCAGGTTGCTCTGAGGACAAGTTTGCCAACCAAGTCTCATCCCGGATTCCCCAGAATTCAAGCATGCCACCCAGGGCCCTGTGGATCAGAGGTTACTTAGCCTAGTCTAATACCACTGGCACCTGAACAGTCACCCAAGTGTCTGAGGTCTGACCAAGCCAAACTGCCAAAAAACACCACAGGCATTCCTGTGACTCTCAGCAGCTCTGTGGCCTGGAGATGGAGAATAGTATTTGGCTGAACCAAGAATGATCAGCCTAAGGGACAAAGTGTATGATAAGAAAATAGATCAGTTTCCTGTCACAAACCAGTCATTATTTGGCACACCAGAGAGGAGCTGATAATCAAAAAAGTTCAAAAACATACCAAATCCCTTCTGTAGCCTGCCCTTGCCTAAAACTGCGTCTGTGGGCCATGGAGATTAAAATGCACAACCAGTGTAGTATCTGCTGTCAGAAGGGCATAGTTCCAGGGAATGAGATGAGCTTTCTGAGACCTCCAAAACACTACCCCCACAGAAGGTAGCAAGCCTACTTACACACGGTTCATTCCCACTACACTTAGCATCTGAGAAAGCTACTACATACAGGCTATCCATAACCAAGAAGACTTGCCCACTGAAAGCACCCCAGATCAAAGTCAAACAATAATATATAAGATGCACTAGAATGTCAACATCAAGGGGGAAAAATAAAATAAATAACATTCACCCCCCAAAAAAACACACAACCTGAAAAAATAACACACACACCCCAAAAAACACACAACCTGAAAAAAGTCGTAAGAAGTGACAGCTTCTCCAGATGAAAAAAGGAACCAGCAAAAGAACTTTGTGGCATGAAATTAGACTGTTTTGACAACCCCAAAGGATCATATTTGCTCTCTAGCAATGTACCCCAATCAATGAAGACTTCAAAATATGAATAATTTGCAAATCAACACAAAGTAACCAAAAGACAAAAATTCAGGACAAGAATGAAATAAATATCTTTAAAAACTAAAATTTCTTGAAATGTAAGGAACATTGAAGGAATTATATCAGTTGAAAGATTATATAATAGAGTAGACCAAACTGAATAAAAAAACTAAGCTCTTGAGACAGGTCTTTTGAATTAGCCTCAGTAAGACAAAAGTAAACCAAAAAAGAATTTTTTATAATGAATACATTCTTTGCAAAATATGGGATTTGAAAAATGTCTAAACCTCTGAGTCATAAGTATTCCTGAGGGAAAAGAAGAAAAAGCAAAAAGTGTGAAAATCTTATTTGAGGGAATGATTTATGGAAAGTTCCTTGTTCTTGCAAAGAATTTACATATCCAGATAGAAGAGGTTCAGTGAACACCAAGAGAATACATTGCAAGAAAGCCTTTGTCAAGGCATATATTCACCAGGATCCTACTGTCACAGTGAAGAAAAAAAATTAAAATCAATAAGGCAAAAATATCTAATTACCCATAAAGAAAAGCTCATCAGACTAACGGCAGACTTCTCAGTAGAAAACTCACAAGGCAGGAGAGATTGCAGTCCTATTTTCAGTATTCTCAAAGGAATGTAATATTAACCATGAATTTTATATACTGAAAAACCAAACTTCATAAATGAAGATGAAATAAACTCTTTCCCAAGCAAGCAAACGCTAAGGGAAATCATCACCAGTCCACTGGCCCTCCAAGAAATACTCAAGGGAGTTCTAAACATGGAAAGAAAAGGTCAATACCCACTATCACAAAAACACAAGAAAATATAAGACTGTCAGGTTCTACAAAAGCTGTTATACAACTGAGAATGCAAAGTAACTAGATAACAATTAACATGATGTCCGAAACAAAACCTAACACATCAATAATAACTTTGAATGTGAATGGGTTAAGCCCCACATAAAAGATATAGAATGCTAGAATGGATTTAGAAAATCAGGCTCCAAGATTAAGTTAACTGGTAAAGATTTTCATACATGCAAGATATTGGGGTGGAAACATAAACCATGTAAATGGAAGTCAAAATTAAGCAGGAGCAGTGATACTCAGAGAAAATAAACTCTAAATCAGTGATAACAAAAAAAACAATAAGAGGCAATGATATAATGATAAGGGGATCAATTCAAGAAGAAGATATAATAATACTCCTAAATATATTCCCACCTCTATGGGAAAAGCACTTGGATTCATAAAACACATATTGTTAGATATAAACAACACAATAATAATGAGGGATATAAACACTTCACTTACAGCCTTAGGCAGATCAGAAAGGTATAAAGTTAACTAAGAAAGACTGGATTTACACTGGACTCTAGAATAAGTGGACCTAACACACTACCCAACAACTGTAAACTACACATTTTTTCATCAGCACATGTAAATTTTTTCCAAGATAGACAATATTCTAGGCCACAAATCAAGTATCAATAAATTTTATTTTTTTTAGCAATAGTGGGTATTATTTATTAAAATTTATCATAGTTGAATTTTTTATAATGTGCCGCTTCTTTAATTACTAGAGAGCTAAAATGTATTTCATATGCTGATGAATGACCTTTGATCATTTTATATTTTTTTAAATTTTTTATTAAATCATAAAGAGGTAGATCATGTATACATTAATGAATTTATGGGGTACAATGTGCTGATTTCATATAAAATTTGGAATGTTTACATCATACTGGTTAATATATGCCTCACCTCATTTACTTAGTAAAAAATGTTGAAATCATATCAAGTATCTTCACAACCCACAGCAAAATGAAACTTAAAATCAGTTCCAAGTGGAACTCTCAAAATTTTACAAACACATGGGAATTAAACAACCTGCTCCTGAACAATATTTAGGTCAAGAATGAAGTTACAAAGGAAGTTAAATTTTAGGAAATGATTAAAACATAAGTTATCAAAACCTCTGGGATACAGAGGGCTAAGAGAAAAGTTTATAGCACCATATGTCTACATCAGAAAGATAGAAAGATCACAAAATTAAAAACTGATATCACACCTCAAAGACTGAGAAAAGAGAAGAAAATTCAAACTCACAGCTAGTAGGGAAAAAAAATAAAAAGATGAAAGTAGAACTAGAAAAAATTGAAATGTCTCCAAAAATACGAAGGACAAAATGAAATGAAAATTTAGTTATTTGAAAAAGTATACAAAATTGGGATACCATTAACTAGATTAATGAAAAAAAGAAGAAAGGGAATGAAAATAATCTCAATTACAAATGAATATGTAGGAGACATTACAACTAATACTCCAGAAATATAAACAATCGTTTGAGGTTATTATGGACATCTCTACACAGACTAACTAGGAAATCTGAAGAAAGTGAACAAATTCCTGGAAACATGCAAACTCTCAGGCTTGAAACAGGAAGAAATAGAAATTCTGAACAGACCAATAATGAGTAGTGAGATTGAATCTGGAGTTAAAAAAAAAAAAAAAAAACTCACACAAAAAAAGCCTAGGACCAGATGGATTCACAACAGAAACAAACAGAATTCTATCAGATGTATAAAAAAGACCTGGTATCAATCCTGCTGAATCTCTTCCAGAGGATTGAGAAGGAGGAGAGAATCCTCCCTAACTATTTTATGAAGCCAGTATCACCATGATATCGAAGCCAGGAAAGGACAAAGCAAAAGAAGAGAAAAACTATAGACTAATATTCCTGATGAACATAGACACAAAAATCTGTCAGACAGTGGCAAAACAAATCCAACAATCCATCAAAAATATAATACGCCACTATCAGTGAAGTTTTATACCAGGGTTGCCAGTAAAGTTCACCATGCGTAAGTCAACAGATGTGATTCACCACATAAACAGAATTTTAAAAATACTGTAATTTCAACAGATGCAGACAGAAAATTCTCGAAATTCCATGATAAAAAGCCCAACAAACTAGGCCTGGAAGGAATATACCTTCAAACAATGAAAGCTGTGTATAACCAATTCACAAACATCATACTAAAGAGAGAAAAGTTTATAGCACTCTCTTTAATAGCTGGAACAAGAGAAAGATGTCAACTTTCACTAATTATGTTGAACATAATACTGAAAGTTCTAACCAGAGCTGTAAGACAAGGGAAAAAAAATAAAGGGCAGCCAAATGGGGAGTCACGTTGTCTATTTTCTCATCATTTTTTTTTTTTTCGAGACAGAGTCTCACTATGTCACCCTCAGTAGAGTGCTGTCACATCACAGCTCACAGCAATCTCAAACTCTTTGGTTTAAGTGATTCTCTTGCCTCAGCCTCCCAAGTAGCTGGGACTACAGGCGTCCACCACAACACCTGGCTATTTTTGTTTTTATAATTGTAGTTGTCATTGTTGATTAGCAGGCCCAGGCAGGGCTCAAATCCACCAGCCTCGGTTTCTGGGGCTTGCTCCATAACCACTGAGCTACTGGCACTGAGCCAAGTTGTCTATTTTCTAATAGTATGATCTTATATCTAGAAAATCCTAACTACTCTTCCAACAGGCTCCAAGATTTGGTAATTTAATTCAGCAAAGTCTGTAGTTATGCCAATAACGACCAAGCTGAGTATCAAATAAATAACTCAATCTTATTTACAATTGCTGCCAAAAATTGTTAAGTGAATAGTTAACTAAGGAGGTGAAAGATCAATGCAAGAAAACCATAAGATACTGATGAAAAAATCACTTATGATATAAATGGAAAAGCATCCCATGCTCATGGATAAGAGAATCATTATTGTTACAATTAACACTTCTCAAAGACATGCACAGATCCATAGCAATTCACTCCTATCAGAATATGAGGGTTATTTTTCACAGGATTAAAGAAATCCTAAAATTTATATAAGACTATAAAAAAGCCTAAATAGCCAAAGAAATTCTATGCAAAAAGAACAAAACTAAAAATGTCACATCATCTGCCTTGAAATTATACTAGAAGGCTACAGAAAGCAAACAGCATGATATTTGTCTAAGAATAGACACATATTCTGTTCAGTGGAACAGAATATATAATGCAGAAATTAGCCATATTCCTACAACCAGATAATCTTCAACAAAGCAGACAAAAACTTACACCGGGGAAGGACAACCTATGTAATAAATTGATCTGGGAAAATTGGATAGTCATTATTTAATAAATGGATCTGGGAAAATTGGATAGTCATATACAAGAGAATGAGATTTGTTTCTTATTCTCACCACATCTAAAAATTAACTCAATATGGATAAAAGATATAAATGTAAGACTTGAAACCATAAAAATTCTAGGGGGGAACCTGGAAAATACTTTTCTGAATATTGGATTTTTTTAATATTCTGAATATTTTAAGAATTTATAAGACCCCAAAACAAATGCCATAAAAACAAAAATAAATACGTGGGACTTTATTAAGCTAAAAAGCTTCTCCACATCAAAAGAAATAATTAATAGAGTAAATAGTCAACCTACAGGATAGAAGAAAGTATTCATGAATTATGTATCTGACAAAGGACTAATTACCAGAATTAGATATATATCCAGAAATTATAAGCATAGCACTTTAGAATGGCTACTTAGTTAATAAATTTTGATTTAATCAATACATTTTGAACAAAATGCATTGAATCATCAAATAATATTATTTAAGGCTTGTGGAAACATTCAGAAGGTAAACTGGATAAAGGTACCTATAGAAAATATTTATATTTTCGTATCTTCAGTGGTGTTCAAACATCTTCATAAGTGTACGTGGTAAGACAGAAAGTCACTAACCTTTAAACGCTGAAACAGTTTAATGAAATAATTAGAAATGAGGTTATTATCTAACATTCCAGTGAGCTGGCTTGAAACCAAAAAGTCAGCTATAGAAAGCATGATGGACGAATATTCAGAGAATCCATGAACATTGCTGTTTAATGAATAGAACCAAGAGAAATATTGGTGAATTATCAATCCGTACTTGAAAATAAATGCACTTTTGGGCGGCGCCTGTGGCTCAGTGGGTAGGGTGCGTGCCCCATATACTGAGAGTGGTGGGTTCAAACCCAGCCCCAGACAAACTGCAACAAAAAATAACCAGGCAACGTGGCAGGTGCCTGTAGTCCCAGCTACTTGGGAGGCTGAGGTAAGAGAATCACTTAAGTCCAAGACCTGGAGGTTGCTGTGAGCTGTGATGTCATGGCACTCTACCAGGGTGATAAAGTGAAACTTTGTCTCTAAATAAAATAAAAGAAAACAGAAAGAAAATAAATGTACTTTTATAAGAGAAAATAATAATAAAATATTAGTTAGCCACATATAGATAACTATAAGTATTATATTTTATTGAATAAATCAGATAATATACCAATGTATGAATCTACTAATACAAATTATTTTCCAATATAAATTTCTTGAAGAAAGAGACATAACAGATAATTTGTGGGGGCAATTTACACCCAAGTGAGACTGTTCAACTTGAGATCTATAGAGTATAGACACTGATGAAACCAATGAAATGAACTTCAATCAACCCATCTTTGTTTTCCTGCATAGTATTGCCAATATTGCCAAAAAAAATGTGAGAAATAAAGGGAAATGATCACACTAAGAGCTAAGAAATAGTATGGCCTTAAAATAAATAACCATATGCTCCAGTTTCTGAGAAAGGAAGTAGCATTTCCAGACAGAATAGGGAAAATCTTCAAGGAAGTAGGCCAGGAAAAAAAGAAAGAAAGAAAGAAGTAACACAAGACGAAGTCAAGATTTAAAGAAGTTTGACAAAAATAAAATGGCGGCATAATGAAGAAAGATAAAAAGTCTTATATTATGACATAGTATCAAAACTATTTTTCAACCTGCCCTCATTGAGTGTGAAGAATAGTAGTATCTTACACCTGATTATAAACCTCAGAAATATTGGTCAATTTTGCTAGTAATGACTCCCCATCTTTTAAATCACCAAATAAAACCTATTTATCTGTCTTTCTATCTATGAATCATTGTCGATCACCTTAAAAAGTTCCACTGAGTTACAGATTTATTCATAGATAATCACATTGTTTTGAAGTATGAATCTTCAAACTGATGATACTCTAATTAAATTCTACCAGTTTACTGCCAATATTTGTTGATTCTCATTGAAAAGAATACTTTATCTTTTGAATATATTTGGAGTATGACCTGAAAAATACTTAAAACTTACAAAGAGTGTAGAATGAGAATTGATATTCTGATTAGGGCCCTTACACTAAAATTGCACTGGTCAGCGCCCGTGGCTCAAAGGAGTAGGGAGCTGGTCCCATATGCTAGAGGTAGTGGGTTCAAGCCCAGCCCTGGCCAAAAACTGCAAAAAAAAAAAAAAAATTGCACTGGTCAAATCTATGAATTCTTTGTTAGTAGCCATCAGAATTTGGATTTTTCAATTATTTTGTTTTGCCAGACTAGTATGCAAAAAAGAGTAATATAACGAGTGAAGGTATTAGTAATTGATCTCCAATTGAGCTTTGCCAATGCTTTTCTCTTGTTCCATGGCACAGCAATGCTTACAAATAGGTTGAAAACAAATGCATCAAAATCCCACTTTTCTTTTGAGAAAAAAAAGGGATTAGGTAAAGGGCAATTTTTTAAGGAAACTGGAAAATAAGCTGTCTGAGTGACTGGAGAATAAGCTGTCTGAGTGATCTAAATATAGGAGACATGACAATAACAGAAATAGCATTTTCTGAGAAAATACTGACTCAATAAATGTTTCTATGTATATTATTAGATTATTAAAATAATAAGTGTCAATATCTAGAAGAGCACTTTAGCCAGAGGACCTATACAAAGGGCGCTAAAGGGAAGTATGTTTGTCTCATTTAAAGCAAAGTTAGGAAGCAGTTGTGGCTGGTGAGGAAATGGTGACAGTAAAAGTGACGGGAGGTAAGATGAACAAGCTAGCTCTGAGCTGCACTGTCCAGAGCTGTGTAGATATCCACTCATGGTGGGTACAGAGGTTCGTGTCACTCTGCAAATTGAAAGCAAGTATTTAGATTTTTTTTTTTTTTTTTTTTTTGCAGTTTCTGGCCAGGGCTGGGTTTGAACCTGCCACCTCCAGCATATGAGGCCAGCGCTCTACTCCTTTGAGCTACAGGTGCCACCCAAGTATTTAGAATTTTTAACAGAAAACTATACAATAAAATAATGTTATTTGTATAGAATATACTTGTCATTGGCTTGAATTAATATTTTAAAATTTATTTTAGTAATTTATTTTTGTGTTTCTCATAAATTATTGATATATAATAGACTGGACACTTAAACTTTTTTAATGTATTTATTTATTTGTTTTTATTTTTTCAGGTTAATTGAGGGTACAAAGAATTAGGTTATAATGTTTGCATTTGTTAGGTAATAATTATAATTACGATTGTGTCCTGCCCCCTAGAGGTGTGCCATACACCCTAATATTGTGCCCATTAAGTGGGAGCATAGTCATCCACCTCCCTCCCACTCTCCACCCCATCACCTTGAACTTATTTGATTTTTTTCTCTTATGTGAATATTAGATCATCAGGTTTCCCCTTTCTTAAGGTAGTTCAAGAAACACTGTAATCACATTGTCTTTTATTCAATGAACTAAGGCAGAGAAATCACACAATCAAAAGTATTTAAAAAGTATTATTTTGGGCTTGGAGCTGGTATCACAGTGGTTACAGCATCGGCCATGTATACCAAATTCTAATGAGTATTAAGACTGTTAAGTATTACTGATGGATTGGATGAGTCGTTAAAACAGAATGGAATTATTGGTTAATCTTAAGATTTTTGCTTTGAGCTATTGGAAAAGCGCAGTTGGATTTGAAATTTACTGAAATAAGCAGAGATGCAGGTGGGCTTGGTTATGTGGTCATGGGATAAGCTACCCTGGTTTCCTGAAAATAAGACATCCCCTGAAAATAAGACCTAGCACATCTTTGGGAGCACACCTTAAAATAAGACACTGTCTTATTTTCGGGGAAAACAGGGTAGAAGTTCTGTTTAGATTTCTTCTCTTTTTCATGGTTAAATTGGAGAGAAGGTATCAAGTGAAAATGAGAAGACTTTTGGTATAGGATTTAAAGTAAGATTTGAGGAAAGCGTCAAATTCATAAATAGCATTTTGCTAAATAACAGGAAAGAGAAAGATGAAATTAAAAGATCATCCGATATCAGTGGCCAGGTATTAAAATAGTCAGCCCCATAGGAGTATAAAAGAAGGCATGGCATTTCATCATAAATGATGTTGTTCCCCAGACTACAACCTAGGGAGACAGTAACTTGACAAGTATGTTAGAAAATGATAATAATGATAATTTGACAAGGAGTGAATTTGAGGACATGAGAAAGGTTAGTGACAGCAAAAACATGATAGGATCAATGGATGGCTTGTCCCCTTTGAATCAAGTAATTTGTAAAGTCAGGGTCCTAAAAAAAAAAAAAAAAAAAGAGGAAGGAAAGTAGCTGTGAAATGCAATTCTTGAGTTTGAGATTATAAAAGACTGTAGTTATCAATAACAACAAGGTGTCAGATACAACCACATGTGATGTGCATGGTGAGGAATTTAGGAAATATTTCATTAAAGTAGAGAATATTATATCCAGGGTATTAGAAAGATTGTCTATGGAGATGTTAAAATCACCAAAGCTCGGGAAGGGCTAATATTAAAAAGTATGTTAGCAAACCACAGGCTGTAGTCTTCAAGAAGCAAGAGCAAACGTAAATGGCTCCAACAACATTCGGTACTGAAAGCAATAATCTTACAGCATTAGCCTCAAATATGACTTTCATCTTAGTTTCATCCACACAATAGTTTGATCGACATTATATTTTATGTCTGGCATTATCAAACAGTAACTGTCCAGAGAAGTGCAGTGAATAACATAACATAAAGTACCTAGAGACACTTTCTTTCATTAATTTCACATATCCTCAGGGAGCATAACCAGGTACAATGAATAAAAGTTATAAGGCAAACATCAGCTCTAAAAATTCAACATTTTAAACATGATTTAGTTTAGAAAAAATGAGCCACAAGTCACCGAATGTTCAAGCAAAGTCCGCATGACCATCTGCCAGGGATTTTGTAGAGAAGATTGCTTATTTCATAGGAAGTCTTTTCCCCATTCAGCATTTTACCCTTGTAATGGAAATAGTAAGAAAAAAACATACACTGATCAAATAAACTTCTTCCCCTTCCCCCTGGTCTCTCTATCCTGTTTCTTTTTATTTTTTTTCCATCAAGTGCCAGGCACTGCGCTAATTGTAGTGAATTCAGTGATTTAGTATTATAATGCATGCAGTGATTTTAGTATTATAATTCAAGTGTACGCACATTTTCAAATAGATCTAGTCACAGGATACATAGAAGCACAGAGGAGGTCACAGTCAAAGGCCAGAGCAAAACATGGTGCAACCGGCTCTGTGGGGGGAGGATCTTGATGGTCTGAGAAAAGGGAGATACATTTTAAAAACCAGGAAAAGCAATCACATAGCTATGGCAGAACAAAACAACAGATGCTATAAAGAAGTGCCATGTCAACTGTGGAGGCTGTATTACAGGTGAACTAGAGCCATGGTGGGGAGAGGAGGAAGATGAGATGAGGACGGTCCTGAAAGCAGGACCTTAACCGTCAAGTTCCTTGCATTTATACTCTGTAGCCAGAGAGTTTATTATAATTATTAGGTCAAGTTGTCAGTTATATCTCTTAAAATGCAAACATGTACAATCTTTTTTAATTTTTTTTTAAACTATGATAGTAGAGTTGGGCAAGCTCTTACCCCAATATTCCTCCTAAATTCCATCATGACCTAATCTTCCTCAACTTTTGTGCCCTGCCTTCCACCTCAGGATTTTATAAAGCTGTTGTCTCTTTTTAGCACAATCATCTCATCCAGCACCATTCCATGACTCACTGCCTCCATTCTCTCAGTATTCAACTTGGAAATTCATACGCAACTTTTAAGTTAGAGTTGATCACAAAGCCTTTGGCTGACCAGGTAACATTGCTAGGTCTTCTGTTTATGAGTTCTCTCATGTGTCCCTTACTCCCTGAACTTCAATCTTTTGCCTTTTATTTATTTATTTTTATTGTTTGGCATTCCTTGAGGGTACAAAATTTAGGTTACCCCGATTTCATTTATTAGTTAAAGTCCCTCTTAGAATTGTGTCCTGCCCCCAAGAGGTGTGCCATACCCCATGACCCCACAACCCCCTCCATCTTCCTCTTTCCTCACTCCCTCATTCCCCTACCCCCACCTTGTATTAGATCATTTACCGCCTTCATATTGGAATTGAATATAGTGGATTCTTGCTTCTCTATTCTTGTGATGCTTTACTAAGAAAAATATTTTCCCCCTCAGTCCAGGTTAACACAAAATGTGTAAAGTCTCCATATTTTTGAAAGCTGAATAGTATTCCATGGTATACATGTACCACATCTTGTTAATCTATTCCTGGATTGGGGAACATTTAGGCTATTTCCACATTTTTGTGATTGTAAATTGAGCTGCAATAAACAATCTAATGCAAATGTCCTTATGATAAAATGATTTTTTTTTCTTCTGGGTAGATGCCCAGTAATGGGACTGCAGAATCAAATGGGAGGTCCAGCTTGAGTTCTTTGAGAATTCCCCATACATCCTTCCCTAAAGGTTGTATTAGTTTGCAATCCCACCAGCAGTATAAAAATGTGCCCTTCTCTCCACATCCATGCTAGCATCTGCATTTTTTTTTTCAGTTTTTAATAGTTTTATTACAGGTAAATGTACATTTTGTAAAATATTTCAATATCTAGTTTCACTTGGCAAGAGGTAATGGTCAACTGTCAATAGTTCATGAAAGGTTTATTGTTACCATAGATTCCACTCTCTCAACATAGTCAAAGTGAATCTGAAATACTAACTTTTAAGAGTAGGTCTGTCTGCTTCAAACATAAAGCATCTCACAATCAAGTAAAAATGCACCATTATTTCCCATCTACTCATACAGAAACTGAGGAATGAACAGGTACTTCTCTTAAATCCCAACTTAAATCATTTTTAATAGTTTATCACATATAAATATTCTCTGAATGTAAAACTAAGCTCTCTTAGAAAAAGTTTACTAAGTGATTGGTTCAAAAATATTATTGGGTTAATAAATGACTGATGAGGCTACTCTCCCATGATATCAGGAGCTCCATACTCTCAATGCTGAACCTGAGGTGCATGAGCAGAAGAATGGACGGATGGGTGGCTGAATGGAAATATGCAAGAATGAAATTGCGTGTGGATGCTCTCTGCAGGTAACTGAACTTCAATGGTGCAAACAGGGCAGTGACATTAAATATATCATGATATAAATTTGGAGACTATTTTAATAGTTTAGGAAAGAAGAAGATTACAGAGGAATAGCGGAGGGCATGAAGTGAATTAAATGAATCACAAAGATATTTAGATGGTGTACAATAAATAATCAGGTGTGTAATTAAGAGAAAGATGATGGTGGTGATGACTATGACCCGATTCTAGCTGATTGAGTAGACCAGGGTGTTATTCACCAGAACAAATGTTATTAATCAGAACAAATACTGAAATAAGAAGAGCAAGTCTTGGGATGGGGCAATGAGTTCAGTTTTAAACAAGATTAAACTGTTTGTGTAGAGAAAAAATTAGTTTTATGATATCTGTTACTCTCTGTAGAGTTTTAGGACAGGACACGTAAATTGTAGAATCAATGTATAGGAAATAATTTTTAAGTAATGAAAATGAATAAACTTTCAGCATACAAAATATACAATGAGAAGAAAATAGAAGAGGATAGTACCTTGGGGAGCCTCAACCTAAAAGGATGAAGATATACACATTTGTCATATATGTGTATATGTATATTTCTCCATGTATATATATGTGTGTGTGTGTGTGTGTGTGTACATACCCACCCCAACCCCTATATGTGTGTGTATATGTGTACACACACACATATGTATTTACACTTTCTTTTTCAATAACAAATATATATATGACAGCAGAGGTATGGGACAAGGAGGAGAGACTTTTACATGGAAGACAAAGGAAAATAAAATTTCCCAGAGCAAGTGATCAAAAATATCAAATATGGAAGAGAGGTCTAATAAAATAGCAACTGGGAAGTGCACATTAGATTTCATCAGACACAGGTTATTGCTGCCTATTGTCAGAGAGGCCTCAGCCAAGTGGCAGGGCCAGCCCCCAGACCATAACACCTGAGAAGCAATTGGGAGGAAAGAAGTTGATAAAGGCATAGACTAGTCCATAGAGAAATGTAGCTGTGCTAAGAAAGAGAAGGGAACTACTGTATCTTCAAGCTAGAGGCAGGGTATTTGTTAACATTGAATTAGCCTCAATTGCATTGATATTTCAGAATAAAAATTATTGTTTTGCACAATGAAGCAATATCTACTCAATAATTCCATTTCCTACACAACACAAAGCACTCATTCTAAAAATATCAGTGCTTCTCCTGTTAAAATGTGTAGCATCCAGAATTTTGTTTCAGTGTGCGTGTGGCTGAGTTTGTACCCTAATGTTTCAAATTGACCATTAAGGTGATAAAATGCTTGAATAGGCAATTAAAAGTATTTCGTAACTGAATAAATGTTTAAATCTGAAACAACTCTTTTTCCCTTTCAGCAACAACTGGTTTGGGATGTTGAATAGGTACACATGTCTATCGAAGTCTACTTTCAAAGTTCTCCACACCATCAGGAGACAGGAGTATTGTCCTGGCACCTCCGTGGACAATTTGTCATTGACAGTCACTTCTGTTAAGACTGCAGTCTAATTTACACACACTTCTTTCCTCACCTTCAGCTAGTTACAATGTCACTCTATGTATTAAGTCATAAATATTTCATGTTGGAAATTTGTCAAGAAAGGAAAAAAAAGCAATATGCACATGGTTTTTCCCTGGAGTATAGCGTGTAATAGCTAGAGTGTCTTACAATGAGGAAATTAAGTAAATTATAGTGCATTAACTTGGTAGCAGGTTATGTTACTTTTAAAACAATCATGGAAAAAAATTGTGACATACAAATACATTGATTTAAAGTCCCATTAAAAAGTGGACCATGGAATGATTTGGCAATCACTATTTCAACCACAAAATAAGTGCATCCTTATTGACAATATTAATTGTCAATTATTGCAAGATAATATACAAATGCGAAAAGGGCTTTTTGATTAGGATGTTTTTTTTTTTCTGAATACACTTTCTTTTTCAGTAAGAAAGGAATATGTCATAGGCATTGTTGCCATTCTCCTCATTTATCCAAATGCATAAAAATAAAAGTAGTAAAATCTTTGTCAGAAATTAAATCTGTGACACTTGTAATAAAAACTTTTTTCTCGGATTTTCGTAAATGACATTAAGGTAATATTTTAATTTTATTTTCTTTATAATGTATTCATCAATGAGTGAAATAAATCAGATTTATTCATACAAATGAGCAATGTAAGCTTCTCTCTCTATGATTCCCTGAGTGATTTTAGCAATTCCTAATCTACCCATGCACAATCCACAGACACTTTGGTTTTCCTGAAGATTACCTTACACTTTTGCATGAAAAGAATTCTTGGGCACAAAGTTTCAACTTCACACATGATTATTAGACCTGAGTTGACCTGAGACAGAATCCATGTGTTTCTCTGTGTTATTCTACATTATTCAACACTGATTGTATTTTTACCCCCAACAAAAAGTTTCGACACATGCAATTAAAACATCCTTCAGATTAACCTGGATGGAAGTGGAAGACATTATTCTTAGTAAAGCATCACAAGAATGGAGAAGCATAAATCCTATGTACTCAATTTTGATATGAGGACAATTAATGACAATTAAGGTTATGGGGGGGAGGAAAAGAAGAGAGAGGGAAGGAGGGAGGGGGCGGGGCCTTGGTGTGTGCCACACCTTCGGGGGGCAAGACATGATTGCAAGAGGGACTTTACCTAACAAATGCAATCAGTGTAATCTGGCTTATTGTACCTTCAATGAATCCCCAACAATAAAAAAAAAAAAAAGAACAAAACACAAGTACTTACTTTGATCTATACAGAACTGAAAGTCATGGATTTTTTTCTTTTTTGTCACTTGCTTTTAGAAATGTATTGTTTGAATAATGGGCATCAAGATAACTTTTATGATAAAGTAAACTGAAGGAGTTCTTGAACATGATTTTAGTGAGTGCTTGAAACCGCCACATACCATGCCCACACTGGTACTTTTCTCCACTGCCCTGCTTATTCTACCAATCACAGTATGGAGACACGTTGCAATAGACCTAATGAATGTTTTTCAGTTCACTAAAAGTCATCTACCCAAACCCCAGTTAGAGACTGGATGGATTTTTTGATGGATGAGTTCATTTTTTGACTATAAGATCTAAAAGATCACTATCAATTTATAGTATAGTCTGAGGTCAGGTAGCATGATTCCTCCTGCTTTGTTTTTATTTCTGAGTAATGACTTGGCTATTTGAGTTTTTTTCTGATTCCATATAAAACAAAGTATTATTTTTTTCAAGATCTTTAAAGTATGACAGTGGAGCTTTAATAGGGATTGCATTAAAATTCTATATTGCTTTGGGTAGTACGGACATTTTAACAATGTTGATTTTTCCCAGCCATGAGCGAACAGATTAATAAATTGTGGTATATGTACACCACGAATATTATGCAGCCTTAAAGAAAGATGGAGACTTTACCTCTTTCATGGTTAGATGGATGGAGCTGGAACATATTCTTCTTAGTAAAGTATCTCAAGAATGGAAGAAAAAGTATCCAATGTACTCAGCCCTACTATGAAACTAATTTTGGGCTTTCATATGAAAGCTATAACCCAGTTATAACCTAAGAATATGGGGAAGGGGGAGAAGGAGGGGAGGGAGGGGGGCAGATGGGTGGAGGGAGGGTGATTGGTGGGATTACACCTGCAGTGCATCTTACAAGGGTACATGTGAAACTTAGTAAATGTAGAATATAATTGTCTTAACACAATAACTAAGAAAATGCCAAGAAGGCTGTTAAACAGTGTGATGAAAATGTGTCAAACCGTTTATAAAACCAGCATATGGTGCCCCATGATCGCATTAATGCACACAGCTATGATTTAATAATAATAATAATAATAAAAGATCTAAAAGAAAGGTCAGTATTAGTAAGACAGGCTGAGCATATGTAAACAAAGCCCACTGGATTATTAATATCACTTTTTTTCTTGGATGACCATGCATTTCTCACTGAGCTTCTGTGACATAAGTTATTTAAGGAAAAATATGATGTCAGTTTTATGATTATCCTCTAGAATAGAGGGTGGCCATAAAGGTTGTGTGCAATTTAAAATCATGTGCAATTTAAAAATTGCACATGAACCTTATGGCCACCTGTATAAAGTTGTATGAAGTCAGAGAATTACACTATTGTTGAAGTTGGAAAAAACTAAGGTGTTAACTTACCTCAATATTTTCATTTTGCAAATGAAGAAGTCACAAGTGTAGAGATAAACTATCATCTCTAGGAAGCTGCAGATTCATAAATATGAAGTGTGACATTATTGACTCTCAGTTCAATTATTTCTCTGATTCCTCTTGGTCACACATTATTCAATTTTAACAACGTTACCCCATTGCCATTTTGCAACATGATTTTTTTTTTTATATGACAGGCACTTAAGGCTATATTTTTAAAATGCTCAAATTTGTATGTTTCACATACACCTGCATTATATTTATAAAATGCCTTCTCATTTCATAATGAGCTCAGATAGTCATATAAAATTTATGATTTGATTTTCTAAGTAGGTATAAAATTTTAAACATATACAATGGTTCTAAGAAAATGTACCTTTTTTTTTTTGCTTTAAAATTGTTCTTCATAATGGTATGTGATCAGGAAGACAAAAATCTCAATTTTCTAAATTGTACATGCACAAGAGGTCACAGTTAAGGTTACTTTGGGAGATCTAATTCTGAATTTCCTGACTTTTGTGGGTTTAAATCATAACTTTAATGTTCCATTAATGCAGGGTGTTTTTTACACTGAATTGTTTTATGTCTTTTATTCTGTGCTAATGGACATTGTGTTGATTTCTATGAATATCAAGGAGAGCTCAATATTCTGGTAAATTCTTCTTAGTTCAAGTTCTACTTTTAAAAATTCTTTTGAGTTTGACTAAAACAATTTAAAAGCTTTTCTATCAATATTTTATTTTGCAGAAAAAGGCCATACTATATTGTTTTTTGTGCTTAACATTAAGAAATGCCTTCTAAAAACTGAACATTTTATGATTTGTTTTATTGCTTTAGTAGCTTTAAAATACTATTAAATCACTAGGCCAGTAACTTTTTCATTTACACTTAAAAACATCAGACCACCCATCATAAAACAAACACAAAAATAACTTCAGTTAAGTATGTAACTCAATCTCACGCATACAAACAAGGCAGCTTTTTAATTCTAAGAGAATTTGTGAAATTCTTAATGAGAGGACTGTGGGTTAAGACATTTGTGGAACCAACTGCAGTTCACAGTTATTAATTAATATTCATTGAGTTAAATAGAATTATCACCTTTCTATCTATTGAGTCTGTCTCTGTTCCTTAAATCAAAATACACCTCTTTAGGTCTGGACACGGCATACAATAATTTCAAATAATGTAGTGACAGTTCTACAGCATTATCCCAGAGCAAATTAAAAAAGAAGAAAGAAGTGGTTTGGTAATTATCAACAAATCTACAGTGTAAAGACAGCCTGTAAGCTTAGTGAAAGCAAAGACGATATTTGGTTTGCCAGACTGACCAGGAACTATAATGCAACGCTATTTGAAATTGGTTCCCTAGGTTTTAAATGGTGTGTTTACTATTTTAGCATCATGCTGACATCTTCATAATACGGTAAATGTAAAATATTTCTCATACACCTTTTACGTATACATTTTTTTCTTAAAATTCAAATAATCCCTAACCATACTAAGTACACGAGTTTTTGAGGCATTAGGGTTAATAGCAACAGATGGATGGCTTAAAATAATTGATGATGTTTTATGGAAAACAAAGGAGAAAATCCACATGGTTACATACTTCCAGTTGTCCAAATTTGGATGATTCTTAATATGAGGCGATATTTATTTCTTGTGAAAATGATCAAAGGGTTATTATTTTTAGATATGAAAATTAATATACATATCTTGGTAGAAGAAACATAATGAAACTAGAGTATAGTAGTATAAAAAACTAAAACAAGGGTGGCACCTGTAGCTCAGTGGGTAGGGCGCTAGCCACATACACCGAGGCTGACAGTTTTGAACCCAACCCTGGCCAGCTAAAACAACAATGACAGCTACAATAAAAAAAAAATAGCTGGGTGTTGTGGTGGGCACCTGTAGTCCCAGTTACTTGGGAGGCTGAGGCAAAAGAATCACTTGAGTCCATGAGTTTGAGGTTGCTGTGAGCTATGACACGACAGCACTCTACCCAGGGCAACAGCTTGAGACTCTGTTTAAAAACAAACAAACAGGGTGGCGCCTGTGGCTCAAGGAGTAGGGCGCCGGTCCCATATGCCAGAGGTGGTGGGTTCAAACCCAGCCCTGGCCAATAACCAAAAAAAAAAAGAAAAAAAAAAACAAACAACAAAAAGAAAACAACCCAAACTCAGATGCACACCAAAAACACCAAAAGCTTTTTTTTCCACATGATCTCCTGAAGTTGAAAATATGCATATTTTTAATCTACTATTCTCAAATGGAAGTATGTACTAATTCACAAAATATTGTACCTAACAGAAATATGTACTAATATTCACCAAAATTACTTCATAAAAATCTCCGTTCTCTTAATTAAAATAATCAAAACCAAACACAAGTACAGGATACACACACATACACATACAACTGGTTAGGTTCATATAGTGATACATTACACAGTAACACATATCATATCATGTAGCATATAGTGATACATTACACAGTAATACATATCATATCTTGTAGCATATAGCGATACATTAGACAGTAACACATATTATATCATGTAGCATATAGCAATACATTACACAGTAACACATATCATATCATGTAGCATATAGCGATACATTAGACAGTAACACATATCATATCATGTAGCATATAGCGATACATTACACAGTAATACATATCATATCATGTAGCATATAGCGACACATTACACAGTAATACATATCATATCATGTAGCATATAGCGACACATTAGACAGTAACACATATCATATCATGTAGCATATAGTGATACATTACACAGTAATGTTAAAGATCAAACTAAAATTACATGCAAGAGAGATGGCTTTCAAACTTAATGTTACATACAAATATTTGTATGACATGATTCCATTTGTATGAATATACATTTAAAAAACATAAAAAACTAATTTGTGCTTTTAAAGTTAGGCTAGTGATTCCTTTGAGAGAGATAATGGCTGCAAGGCAATTTCTGGGAGGCTGATAATTTTCTGTTCCTTTCTCTCAGCTTTGAGTATATAAATGTGATCCATATGTAAAATTCATTGAATAGCACATTATAGTTTTTGCACTTTCATTGTTATCCAAATTTACACCAAAATTTAAATTAACCAAAGTGAGGCTAAAATGGAAGTTAAATATATTTTGGAGTCATATAGATTTAGCATCAGATGAATCTCTAGCATTTAACTTGATTTGGCATTTCAGGCGAGGAAGTAGGTATGAACCAACTACATCATAAAATTGTTTTTAAAATTAAGAGCTATCAATAAATTCTTCATGGCATAAAATAATATTTAGATAATGTGTTTCTGTTTTCATTTGTTCATTTTTATTTAAAAAGTTCAAAGATATAGAAATCACTGAACTGGAAATCAAGTCCATGTCTGATTCTAAAGCCCACAATTTTTCCTTACATCTTACTGTATCTCTCCTACTGTGACATTTTTCTTAATAAAGAATTACATGTTACAGCAATGAGAGATTATCACAGAACGATATCTTGAAAAGCTTGATCAGAAAAAAATCCACTATTATTAACCTAATTTAGCCTAAATAATCTTTGTAGAATCCAGAATAAAGGAGCAAATACTTCAAATTTTGATTCATTTGAACTCTCAGTGGCCTCAAAACAACTAGTCATGCTTGTGCCAGATGGTTCTCAGCAGCAGTTGTGACTTGCCAGTTTATTTATTTCATGAGAGTCAGAATCTGATGACTTGCAACCTAACTAAAGGAAAGAAAACACAGGATAGAGAGAGAAGCAGAGAATGTTCTACATAGATCTTCTCCTAAACATGTCATTCTGTCACTGAACTCCAGGTAATGCTGAATTTTCTCAAATAACAAGGTTTATATTTCTCTGCCTCCTGACAGAACAGAAAGAGACTGACTTCTTTAGGGTATTCTTTCTCATACGTGAAAAATGTCGTAATTTTGTGTTTGACTTACTGTGTGTCTTGCAGGTAGTCCGTCCTTCCTTCCTTCCTAAAGTTTCACTTTGTCACCCTTGATAGAGTGCTGTGACATCACAGCTCACAACAACCTCAAATTCTTGGGCCCAAGTGATTCTTTTGCCTCAGCCTCCCAAGTAGCTGGGACTATAGATGCCCACCACAAGGCCTGGCTGTTTTTAGAGATGAGGTCTCTCTCTGCCTCAGGCTGGGCTTGAACTCATGAGCTCAGGCAATCCACTGCCTCAGCCTCCCAGCCTGCTAGAATTACAGGCGTGAGCCACCTCAGCTGGCCCTGCAGGTAGCTTTTGAATCACTATCCCTTCTCTATCAACTAATTTATTCAAACCGAATAAACATAGGGTCCATTAATGCCAGGACACAGATGATTTGCCTCTTTTCTTTCTAAAAAAGTATAAACTTCCTTCGCATTTCTTGGATGAATTAAAATACCCACATTTGACTTTCTGGCAATGTGTGAATGCAGGACAAGAGACGAACGAAGAAGCTGGCATGAGAGCTGCTCGCTGGTTCTCAGCAGGTTCTGAAGGAATAAACGCAGGTGCAGATGCTGACCAGGCAAGAGGGAGCTCCGAGATGAAATTACTTGGGAAAGAAAGCTCATTGTTATGCCTGATATTGGGGTAGCTGAAATGAGCTTCATAACCAGTATGTATACTTATTACCCTGGGTCATAAATGGCTGTTTGGTCAGCATGTGGAAGTAGGCCTAGTATACTGACCTACTATATAATGTACATGTGGTGTATTTCTGTTACATTAAAATTAGCTCAATTTAAGGAGGTGGTCAATGTAAGAAGGTGATCAACTATGGAAGTTCTACTGTATAATTTCTTCTATATACCCAGAACTGTGTGAAAGAATATGAGAACCTACATTGTATTTATTTTCAGATATTCTAGAGAGTTTTTAAAAATTCTATTATTATCAGAATAATCTGTAGTTTTTTTAAAGATATAACCCTGTTTATCTTATTTATTATTATTATTATTTTGGAATGAATTTCCCTCTTTCAATTTATATGTGCTATCTTTATCACAGGAAATTGTTATTCCATTAAAGCTTTATTCTTTGGGGCTGTTTTTCCATTTCTTTCCATTCTTTTTTCTTTTTTTTTTTATTGTTGGGGATTCATTGAGGGTACAATAAACCAGGTTACACTGATTGCAATTGTTAGGTAAAGTCCCTCTTGCAATCATGTCTTGCCCCCATAAAGTGTGACACACACTAAGGCCCGAGGGGCTCCCTCCGTCCCTCTTTCTGCTTCCCCCCCATAACCTTAATTGTCCTCATATCAAAATTGAGTACATAGGATTCATGCTTCTCCATTCTTGTGATGCTTTACTAAGAATAATGTCTTCCACTTCCATCCAGGTTAATACAAAGGATGTAAAGGCTCCATTTTTTTAATGGCTGAATAGTATTCCATGGTATACATATACCACAGCTTGTTAATCCATTCCTGGGTTGGTGGGCATTTAGGCTGTTTCCACATTTTGGCAATGGTAAATTGAGCTGCAATAAACAGTCTAGTACACGTGTCCTTATGATAAAAGGATTTTTTTCCTTCTGGGTAGATGCCCAGTAATGGGATTGCAGGATCAAATGGGAGGTTTAGCTTGAGTGCTTCCTTCCAGAAAGGTTATACTAGTTTGCAGTCCCACCAGCAGTGTAAAAGTGTTCCCTTCTCTCCACATCCACGCCAGCATTTGCAGTTTTGAGATTTTGTGATGTGGGCCATTCTCACTGGGGTTAGATGATATCTCAGGGTTGTTTTGATTTGCATTTTTCTATATTAAGATCAGTTTTTCGAAGGCTAGCTCTCTAACCTCTGTCTTCTATCATCTTATATTTTATTCAATCTTAAAAATCTCTTTGTCTTTTTCTTTTGTGTTCATTTTTTTATTAATTTTAAATCATAGCTGTGTACATTAATGCGGTCATGGGGCACCATACATTGGTTTTATAAACAGTTTGACACATTTTCATCACACTGGTTAATATAGCCTTCCTGGCATTTTCTTAGTTATTGTGTTAAGACAATTATATTCTACATTTACTAAGTTTCACATGTACCCTTGTAAGATGCACTGCAGGGGTAATCCCACCAATCACCCTCCCTCCACCCATCCTCCCCCTCCCCCTTCCCCATATTCTTAGGTTATAACTGGGTTATAGCTTTCATATGAAAGCCCAAAATTAGTTTCATAGTAGGGCTGAGTACATTGGATACTTTTTCTTCCATTCTTGAGATACTTTACTAAGAAGAATATGTTCCAGCTCCATCCATGTAAACATGAAAGAGGTATAAAGTCTCCATCTTTCTTTAAGGCTGCATAATATTCCATGGTGTACATATACCACAATTTATTAATCCATTCATGGATCGATGGGCACTTGGGCTTTTTCCATGACTTAGCAATTGTGAATTTGGCTGCAATAAACATTCTGGTGCAAATATCTTTGTTGTCATGTGATTTTTGGTCTTCTGGATATATACCTAGTAGAGGAATTATAGGATTGAATGGCAGATCTATTTTTAGATCTCTAAGTGTTCTCCAAACATCTTTCCAAAAGCAATGTATTAATTTGCATTCCCACTAGCAGTGCAGAAGTGTTCCCTTTTCTCCACATCCACGCCAACATCTCTGGTCTTGGGATTTTGTGATATGGGCTAATATTACTGGAGTTAGATGGTATCTTAAGGTAGTTTTGATTTGCATTTCTCTGATGATTAAAGATGATGAGCATTTTTTCATATGTCTGTAGGCCATGCATCTGTCTTCTTCAGAGAAGTTTCTCTTCAAGGCCCTTGCCCAGCTTGCGATGGGATCACTTGTTCTTCTCTTGCTTATACGTTTGCGTTCTCTGTGGATTCTGGTTATTAAACCTTTGTCAGAGACATACTTTCACTCTTCACAGATGATATGATTGTATATCTGGAAAACACCAGGGATTCTACTACAAAACTTTTAGAAGTGATCAAGGAATACAGCAGCATCTCAGGTTACAAAATCAACATTCATTAATCAGTAGCCTTTATATATACCAACAATAGTCAAGCTGAAAAGGACTCTAATCCATTCTCAGTAGTGCCAAAGAAGATGAAATATTTGGAAGTTTATCTAACAAAAGATGTGAAAGATCTCTATAAAGAGAACTATGAAACTCTAAGAAAAGAAATAGCTGAAAATGTTAACAAATGGAAAAACATACCATGCTCATGGCTGGGAAGAATCAACATTGTTAAAATGTACATACTACCTAAAGCAATATACAATTTTAATGCAATCCCTATTAAAGCCCCACTGTCATACTTTAAAGATCTTGAAAAAATAATACTTAGTTTTATATGGAATCAAGAAAAACCTCGAATAGCCAAGACATTACTTAGAAATAAAAACAAAGCAGGAGGAATTACGCTACCAGACCTCAGACTATACTATAAATCAATAGTGATCAAAACAGCATGGTACTGGCACAAAAACAGAGAAGTAGATGTCTGGAACAGGATAGAGAACCAAGAAATGAATCAGCTACTTACCGTTATTTGATCTTTGACAAGCCAATTAAAAACATTCAGTGGGGAAAAGATTCCCTATTTAACAAATGGTGCTGGGTGAACCGGCTGGCAACATCTTTGTCTTTTTTCATCTGCATTCTGAGAAGGACCTCCTTCCCAAATCTGATACCATTTGTATTACATTAATCCTGCACTTAATTCTTCTAATAAAAGTTTCTTTTTACTTTTATATTTTAAGGTTTCCTATAAATATTTCTTATATCGAATTACCTTTAATCCAATGCTATTTTACATAGATTATGATCTGTTGGCACCTGGTGGTCTTTTGCCTCTTCAAAGAGGCCAGATTTTCCTTTCTTTTCTTTTCATTGTGATGAAAATCACGTAACATAAAACTTGCCATTTTATCCAGTTAATATTAAATACATTCATATTGTTGTCAAACATATCTCCAGAACTTTTTCATCTTGAAAATCTAAATTTTTGTGCATTAAATATTTCCTTTTTCTGTTCCCCAAGCCACTAGTAATGATCATTCTACTTTCCATGAATTTGACCACTTGAGAGACCTCATGTAAGTGTAGTCTGACAGTGTTTGTCTTTTTGTGATTGGTTTGTTTCACTTAGCGTAATATCCTTTAGGTTCATCCACGTTGTGGCAGACCACAGAAGTTTCTTTCTTTTAAATTGAATAGTCCATTGTATGCATATATCAAATTCTTTGATGTATTTATTGGTTGATGAACTGTTGGATTGCTTCTGCCTCTTGGTAATTGTCCACAGCACTGAATTGAGCATGCTATTGTAAATATCTCTTTAAGATCCTCCTTCTAATTTTTTTGGAGATATATATATATATATATATATATATATATATATATATATATATACTCAGAAGTGGAGATTGTTAATAATTTGGTAGTTCTACCATTAATTTTATATTTCATACTGTTTGCCAAATTGGCCACACCATTTTACAAACTCAGTAACTGTGCACAAGGGTTTCAATTTATCTATATTCTGGACAATGTTTATTTCCTATAATTTTTAAATTTTTTTGATAGCAGTCATCCTCATGGATGTGAGTTGATATCTCATTGTGGTTTTCATAGGCATTTCTCTGATCATTAGTAACTGAGAATCTTTTCATATGTTGTTGGCCATTGCCTATCATCTTTGGAGAAATGTTTGTTTAAATACTTTGCCCATTTTTTTAATTGGTCTGTTTGATTTTTTGTTGTTGAGTTGTAGGTAATATTCTAGATACTAATTATTTGTCATCTAGATAACTTGCTAACATTTCATTCCATTCCGTTGTTTATTTTGCTTTTCTTGCCTGTGCTTTTGGTGACATTTCTGAGAAATCATTGCAAACTCAACATAATGAAGCCTCTTGTATATGCTGTCCTTTAGGAATTTCGTTGTTTCAGGTTTTACATTTAGATCTTTAATCTATTTAGAGTTAGTTTTTGTGAGGTAAGGGTCCGACTTCTTCTTGCATATGGATATGGAGCTTTCTGAACATCATTGGTTGAAGAACTGTCCCTTTCCCATTGAGTTGCAGCATGTTTTGACTACATATGCTGGGATTTATTTCTGGACTCTTCAGTCTATTTGATTGGTCTCCCTGTCAGTCCCTATGCCAGTGCCACACTGTTTTGATCCCTATAGGTTTGGAGCATGCTTTGAAATTAGAAAGTATGAGTCCAACTTTGTTCCTCTTCTCAAAATTGTTGTAGCTAAACAGCCTCCCTTGAGATTCCATATGAATTTTTCTATTTCTCAAAAAAATGCTACTGAAATTTGTAAGGCCATTTTTTTTTTTTTAATTTGTACTTTCTGGGGCTATTACATACTTTCCTGCCATTCGTTTTCTCTATATTTTTGAAGCTCTTTTAAACACTTGTTTTTCTAAGTGTTAACAAATCATGTTTACTTACCAGTGTACATTTTTTTCAGGTTTTATATGTTATTATCTTTTTCTTTCATTTTTTTGTCTTCAAGCAAAACAAGATCTAAACACGCTCATGTTTGTTGCCAGAAACTGTGTGTGAGTAGACGCTGACTGTGTTTTACATAGTTTATACAAAAGTTAGCTCGTGTTCAGATCCGTCAGAAGAAGCATTTGGATAAACTTATAGACAAGAATTCAGTTTAAAGGAGTTACTCATCTTATCTTCTCAAGTGGCACTTTCTTCCACAGCTACAACATTTGGTAATACTGTAAAATACACATGAAGTCTCAACTCCAAACATGCATTGCCATCTATAGCTTTTAACTTAAAGTACAAACTTACCATTGAGAAGACCTCCTGCTTGAGAGAAGAATATTTCCTGGAAGAAGCAAACAGACACTGTTAACAGCAGAAAGATGACCAGTCATTGTTCTGATTGGTTTAAATGTACAGCCTCTGAGTCTGAGGTGAGTTTCTGGGGTCTGTGCTTTGGTTGAATGATTTGCAACCTTAAAGACACAAAGTATAAGTTTTCCTTAATTCTCTTTATCAGCCTTAACATTACTATTTTTCTAACTGCCTGGCATTGTTAAATTTGCATATCTGTTTGAGCTGGAATAGAGTTTTATAGCCCTATCGGCAGTTTAATTGAGAAAAAGTGAAACTTCACCAGGGAAGACTTGCAAACTTCCATTTAAAGTGGTAATTTTTTTAAAAAATACATTTAACAAGAATATTTTTAAATGAGTAGCAAACTATTTCTCCACCAATTACTTTATATTCTGATGTAAAATGACTCAATAACTCTCCTCATTGAGAGGTCAATGTTGTATTTCTTTTAAAGGTATATTTTAAGATTTTTCTTAGTATCGGGAGGCTGAGGCAAGAGAATCACGTAAGCCCAAGAGTTAGAGGTTGCTGTGAGCTATGTGAGGCCACGGCACTCTACCCGAGGGCGGTACAGTGAGACTCTGTCTCTACAAAAAAAAAAAAAAAAAAAAAAAAGATTTTTCTTAGTAGACTATTAAGGCTCAATGCATTTTTTTTTTAATTTGTAAAAGGATTTAAATTTGTATGATTCAAGTCAGTCCAGATCTAGATCTAGATTGGTATATAAATTCCACATTTAGGTAAATGTCATGTTTTTTATCTCCATATGGCAAACATCTTTCCAGATTCATTATCTCTCTGATTCTGCCTACATTCACTCTGGCATAGCTCATTTTCTTTTTTAAAAAAGCCCTACAAATTGTTCTTCCATCCCTTCAAGTTGCTCTTTATTCCATTATTTCTAAAACTCAACACAACCCTCTATTTTTCTCAGTAAAATAAGTCTTTAGGCCCTGCGGTGTGCTTTATTGAACTATGCTTATATGAACGTTCTCTGGTAATGTTATTAGATCTGTATTACCTTGTCCAAAATCAAGTAAACAATTGCCTAAATGCTATTAAAACAAAATAAAAAACTCCTCCTACCCAGAAATGGTTGATAATTACAATAGGTTTAGTCTGGTCATCTATATATTATACATGAAACTAAGTCTTTCTATTCAGCTTTATATAAAAAGATTAATATTGATAAGACAATTAAAGCCTGAATTTTATAAAATTGTCTGCTCTTTAAGGCCTATAAAGATACAAATGGAGGTAATTAAATTTCTCTAAATTCCCTGATTTCTATTATATTATTAATCTAAAACCACATGTAAATTATTGTGAAATTGTTGTTTCTTTCTTAAGGAAGAAATATAACTGCAAGAAATTTTATTGTACCTTTTAATGTATAAATCCTTCTCAATGCAATTGAGAAATTTAATTAGCACTATTTTGTTTATTGTGTTAAAATAAAATTGAGAAATTTAATTAGCACTATTTTGTTTATTGTGTTAAAAAGTTTCAGAACTATTTTGATGGGTCTACACAATTTAAAGCCATGTAGTATATAATAGAAATAGAAAACAATGTATTCTGACTTCAAATAGCTTATAATTTAATCAAAAGAGATAATAAATACATAAGCATATAAGTAAAATATATTTCAAAATGTGAATATTTGAACAGACAATATAGAAGGTAATTATCTGTATTACTTTTGCTTTAAAATACAAAAATGGGCTAGGTGGGGTGGCTTGTGCCTGTAATCCTAGCACACTGGAGGTGCAAAGATGTGGGAGGATCACTTGAGTTCAGGAGTTTGAGACCATTTTCAGTAACAGCGATGCCCTATCACTATTACACATAGAAAAAGTAGCCAGGCATAGTAGTGGTTGCCTGTAGTCTCAAGTACTTTGGAGGCTGAGGCAGGAGGATTGCTTGAGTTCAGGACTTTGAGGTTGCTGTGAGCTAAGCTGAGGCTATGGCACTCTAGCCTAGGTGACAGAGCGAGACTCTGTCTCTGAAAAAAAAAAAAAAGGAATAAAATAATATAAAATACAAAGGTGGCTGTTAACAGCACTAAATATAAGTAAGCAATTCATATAAAACCACAGAGCCCAACAGCCGGGCATTGTGGCGGGCGCCTGTAGTCCTAGCTACTCAGGAGGCTGAGGCAAGAGAATGGCCTAAGCCCAAGAGCTGGAGGTTGCTGTGAGCTGTGATACTATAGCACTCTACCAAGAGCGACAAAATGAGACTCTGTCTCTAAAACAAACAAATAAACAACAACAAAAAAAAAAAAAAACACTGAACCTGTATGTATTAATCCATAGTATTGCACTGTGGTTTAAAGTTAATTTAATTATCATGTGGTTCTATAGATCACTGTCACTCTTTAACCTAATGTTTTCCTTTTGAAGCATCAGGGCTAAATGAACATGCTCAAAAATATGCCTTTATTCTTATAATTTATTATTTATTATTATTTTAGTACTTATTTGAATTGTACTTTAGCCCAAAGTTAATGTTTCTAATTCAATAATAAGGCAGGTGGAAGAAACACATAAGCTCATACCTTAAGGTTACATATTTAAATACATATTTTGATTAAGTAACTTAGAGAATGATTTTGAAATCTACATTTAATAAACACCCCAGAGAACTTTGACTTAGGTATTCAAAAATTTAGGGTTTCAAAATTCTGACCTGGCAATTCACAAAAAGAAAGCTGTTAACACCCAGCTGGATCTCAGTGTTTTTGTGGCAGGTCCCTCCAGTATTTCTAGAATAGAGTCATCCCTGTCTTAATCATTCCTTTGTCTGCATTGCTTATGTCTTTTTTTTTTAATTTATTTATTATTAAATCATAGCTGTGTACATTAATGTGATCATGAGGCACCATATACTGGTTTTATAGACCGTTTGACACATTTTCATCACACTGGTTAACATAGCCTTCCTGGCATTTTCTTAGTTATTGTGTTAAGACATTTATATTCTACATTTCTAAATTTCACATGTACCCTTGTAAGAAGCACCATAAGTGTTATGTCTTTTAACAACACTTACAAACTCAATGTCTTCTTTTCTTTTTCTCCAGCCCTATAGCCCTTGTTTCATTTTAGCTGTCTTTAAACTCCTTGCCTCTTCTCTAGACTATTGCATTAAACTTTCATGGATTTTTTTCACTTCCTGTACTAACAGATAGCACAAGGGTGGTAGATTAATTTTCTTAAAGCCACCCAAATCATGTTACTTTTTGCATAAAATCTTTTAGGGCAGCTTCATTACATACCAAATGAAATTACTTTAATTTTTTATGTGAAACTCAGAACTATGTGTTCCCAAGCTGACTTTTCCAATCTTGTCTAATCTTATTTCTTGCTACATAATCTTTGTTTTATTTGGTTGCCAGCTACAAACCAATTAAAATGTTCACCATATACTACTTGACTTACTCCACTTGTCTATTATATGTTTTGGGAGCCCGAGGTCAAAACATTTACCAGTTTTCCCAGCTGGAAGCAGATCTTCTTCTAAAACCACATAATAACTTTGTTCTCTCCCATTAACCTTATATTTAATATTATGTTAAATAATGACTTACACATAAGACTCATTTTATTTTCTAGAATATATGTTCTAAGAGTGTAGAGTCTATTTCAACCTCAGACACTATCAGAACCTAGTCAAAGCTTTCTACAGAACAGCCACTAAGATTTAGAAACAACCAGAACAACAAAGTTGCCTATTTCATCTTGTCCTTCTTTTGAACCAGTAACCACAGTTAGTACATATTATTTTACAACAGCAAAATTTATATGTGCATTCATTGAATGTAATATTTAATAAACACTTGTCAGGAACTTTTGTCTGACAGACTTTGAATTGTTAAAGATACTGCATATAGTTTTTGAAGTTCTTAATGTTATTCTCATAAATACATTAAGTTGGAATAAGAAAATGCTAAACAAATTATGTTACTGACTTGAATTTAAGACTATTTGACATTGTATATAAATACTCTTTACTTAACTCAACATAACCTTTTAAATATCACCCCTAATTTTATATTGATCGTATAAAAATCTCTTAGATGAGTTTAGAAGTGTTAATGATATAAGTAAAGTTATCAAATGATTGTATTGATGAAAACATACTTGTCAATAACTTAAATAGTAGTCCATAAATAGAAGTAAGTGTGATCATAAATTGTTCTAAATGTTCTTGGGTCAGCTTTATGATCAGATATACTACATATCTCAAAAGTACTGGTTATTTTTAAACTGTCATAACGTCTTATATATGAAAAGACTACATAATTCATAATATATTTTATTCAAATCTATATTGGACTTTGTTCCACAGTGAACGTGTATATGCAAACCTATATGCATTGAGGGAACTAAGAGTCAAAAGACAGAGGCTGAAAAATCCAGTTTCTTAGGAGGAAATATTTAATAGGGGACTTAGGAACAGAAACATTGTCTCTGGAGGTCCCAAGACAATGAGTACCTGCACCCGCCCTTCAGAAGGTATTGGTGGCAAGCTTTTAGTGTGAAATATACTCAGCTGGTCACATACATCTTTGACTTTCTTCTTAAGACTCATGATCGTAGGGCGGCGCCTGTGGCTCAAGGAGTAGGGCGCCGGTCCCATATGCCGGAGGTGGCGGGTTCAAACCCAGCTCCGGCCAAAAACCACAAAAAAAAAAAAAAAAAGACTCATGATCATGGGAAGGGTTGTGGTGTTAAATAAGGATTTATACAAAATAGTTATCTATAGTACAGGTATTGTTTAAATACTTTACTGCAAAACACCTCTGTGGAGGTCAGAAGTCATCATGATGGATTCTCTACAAGATCATATCACTCTGGTCGTGCAACAGACTGTTTTCCTACAAACATGTTAATGGAGTATAAGTAAGATAGTCATCAAAAAGAGAGTTTTATGTGTGACTCAGAAATATCCTACCATAAGGTAAAACATAGAAATTCAAAGCCACTATAAAAAGTAACATTTAAACTAATGCATTACAGTAAAAAATGGGAATATTAAAAAATAAAGATGTTTTAGGGTTCTCAACTACTGGGATTTACAAATGCTATTATGTGGATACATTAGCATTTTTCACAGGTTATGAAAAAATTGTATGATATTCTGTGTACTTCTAAGTAATTCCAAATCTCCACCCATATGATTTGTCTTTTCAAAGAATTCCCTTAGAATAAATATATAATAGGAATGTTTACAATTTATTGAATATTTATGAAATTTAATGTGCCAATAGATTTCCATTTTGAACTAAAATTAGGTTTCTTTATCTATGGAAGATCATGATTGTGATTTATTATTCTAGCTCTAAGAAGACTCTTTGATTTTTTTAGTGTTCTTGATATCAGTTAGAAAATTTAAAAAATTATAACTATAAATTTTAAACCATCTATCCCAAGAATCAGTTATTAGAGAGTGCCAGTAAAAATGTGGCTAAAATGTGGATAGAGTTGAAGTTGTGGGCAATAAAGACATGCAAAATATTAAGATAATTTCTCTCTGTAATTGTTACAAAATTTCTTTAATTTTTTTTTCACTTAGTATGAATTAGACTTCATTAAGTTTTAATAAGCTGTTAATTATGTAAAGAAGTCATGTTGGTAACTAGTTGTATGTGCCAGGTTGAAGTTCTCTTTCTCTCTCTTTTTATATAGAGGTCATTGTGACACAGATAATATATAAAGCCACAGAACTGGAAGTCATCCCAAAGGTGAAGGATGTGGATGGGGAAGAGCTGGGACACTGGTGTTCATTCTTGAGCACTCTCAGCATTAGGAGTAAAGCAGCAAATCACTTCCTCTGACATGATCTGGCTCAGGCAGATAAGATTTGATGCCGTAATCATACCTTTAGTTAAGATACCCCAGGAACATTCTTGTAGCTATTTTATGTAAGATAATATCTTACTTTGAAGTAAGTACTTGGTTATGAGGATTAAAAAGAGAAGTTCACCCCTCAACACCTATATTTGAGGCTACTACCTCAGCACTGCCTGCAATAAGAAAAATTCACACACATTAATTATACACACCAGCTACTGTTCTACATGGTTTATGCCCACTGATACCCATTAATCCTTACAAATTACTGGAGGTGAGAAGTATTATTATTTCTACATTACAAATGACAAAATTTCAGGGCAGAAAGACTGAGTGCCAGTAACTGCAGAACATCCCAGAGCTCTGTGTGTAGTGGGAGTAGGAAATCAACCCAGAGAGGGAGAAACCAGCTCAAGAAGTGAGAAATCTACTCAGAAAGCCTGGCGCTCATGATTTTCTTACTCCATATTTGGTATGGATTGAAGTGTGTTTGCTTAATGAATATGTTGAATTCCTAACCCACAGGACCTCAGAATGTAGCCCAACAAAGTCATTGCAGAAAAGATTAGTAGTTTTACTGGAATCATATGGGAGTACAGTGGGACCTTAGTCTAATGGGACTGACGTTCTTTTAAGAAGAGGAAAGACAAAGAAGAGTGCCATGTGAGCTCCCAGTGTCCTAGAGAGAGGGTGGCCAGGTGACAACAGGAACTCAGAAATGGAGGGACGCATCATCTACATTCCAAAGAAAGCCAACGAAGCCCCATCCGAGGGCAGCTAAGACAGAAGGATGTGACAGCATCTCCCCTTTCAAATTCTACTGGCACCTTGATTTTTTTTGGCAGTTTTTGGTTGGGGCTGGGTTTGAACCTGCCACCTGCGGCATATGGACCCAGGGCCCTACTCCTGTGAGCCACAGGTGCTGCCTTGATTTTTTAATTATTTAATGTAATGTAATTTTGTTTTATTTTGTTTTTATTTTATTTTTTGAGACAGCATTGCACTCTGTTGCTCCAGCTAGAGTGCCATGGCCTCAGCCTAGCTCACAGAAACCTTAGAATCCTGAGTCCAAGTAATCCTCCTGCCTCAGCTTACAGAGTAGCCTCAGCTACAAGTGCTTACCACAACATCCAGCTAATTTGCCTATTTTTTGTAGAAATGGGGTCTTGTTCTAGCTCAGGCTAGTCTCAGTCAAGGGATCCTCTGGCCTAGGCCTCTCAAAGTGCTAAGATTACAGGTATTAGCCACTATGCCAAGGCCTTTGGCACCTTGAATTTGAACAAGAAAAAAATGTGTTGTATCAAGTCATGCAGTTTATTGTACCTATTGCAGCAGCCTGGGAAACTAGTACTCATTCTAAACATTTTTGTGGAGAGGGATTTTGTTATATTTGACATCATGTCCTTGTTTAGAATTGTATCTTTATCTTTGCCTTTATTCAATATAAGTAGATGACTATCTACTACATACAAAGAAAACTGCTGGGAAATTATAGGAAATGGCATAACTTTGGAAAAAAATAGAGTACTGATTGGAAACAGTAAGTAGTACTTGAGGATGTGAGTGCTGTAAACTGCATGTTTATGACCCCCACCAAAATTCATATATATATATATATATATGTGTGTATATATATATATCTTCATTGAAACCTAATCTATCTATCTATCATCTATCTATCTATCTATCTATAAAGATGGCATTTGGGGAGGTGATTAGGTTTCTTTGAAGTCATGGGACATGGAACCCACCTGACAACATTAATATCCTCACATGAAGAGAAAGAAGTTAGAGCTTGCACTGCCATATGAGGATACAAGGAGCAAAGGGCATTTTATAAATCAGGAAGAGAGTCCTTACCAAATGCCAGATCTGCTGTCATTGTGATGTTATGCTTCCCATTAATCAGGAATGTAAGAAATAAAAGTTTATTGTTTAAGCCACCGAGCATACTCAAGATACCCTGGTACCCAGCCCTAACTGTGGCAGTGAGGATGGGAAGACACACCCAGCACTGGTATCTGAAATAGGCTGGTATTGAGTAATACAGGGGGGATTTTGGAGTGTTTTGCTTTGGAGTGCCATTGACAGTTTCTTACTAGAGGCATAGTGTGAAGTGTGCTTTAGGAAAGTCACTTGAACCTTATGAAGTAGAAATAACAAGCCCCAGCATGAATCGCTGGAAGACTGGAAGTCTCAGAGGCAGTAGTCCAGAGAAACATATGAAGACTTTGTCTATTATTTGAGAAGAACTTTTGAAAGGGATCTTGGAGTAGTAAAATTCATAGGATATAATTCATAATTGAATTATTTAGACAGAGAAAATAAAAAAGATAAATTTGTATTTCTAACCTGGGTTAGTGGGAGCATACTTGTGACATTACAGAGACTGTGATGAGAAGTGCATTAGGTTTCATTTTGTATTGAATTGTGCTCTTATTAAATATGCTTTACAGGTGATATAGCCAGATAAAAAAGTCTTAAAGGTGGCTTGAAATGCCTAATGCAATTTTGAAAAGAAACAGAAATAAAAATGGTTAACATCATTTGATTTACTGTGCAGTCTGGGCCAGACGATGCTAAGAGCTTTCACATACTCTTACTGATTCTTAAGTAATCCTGTGACTTCTATCTTCCACTATACACATTTAGCAAATGAGTAAAAATGAGGCAGAGGAGGCTAAAATAATTTATCATTATCAGTAGACGAGGAGCACAGACTGGTACCCAGCTTGACATGCTTCAAACTTTGGAGTCATTTTGCAATGTAAAAATGAAAGCTAAATTAGATATTTAGATAACATTCTGCAAGTTAAATAACAGACTCAGGAGGGCAAGAATCAAAGTATTTAGAATATATGAAATAAGACAGTCCAAAGGGACTATTTACCAAGCCTTGTGTGTTTTTCCTTTATTAAAAAAATATATATATGTGTGTGTATATATATATATATATATATATATATATTTAGTTAGTATTTTTGAGACAGAGTCTCCCTCTGTTGTCCTGGGTAAGTGCCATGGTATCAAAATAGCTCAAAGTAATCTCAACTCTTGAGCTTAAGCAATTCTCTTGCCTGAGTGTCCCGAGTAGCTGGGACTACAGGCACCCACCACACCACCAGGCTACTTTTAGAGGCAAGGTCTCACTCTGGCTCATCCAGGTCTCGAACCTGTGAGCTCAGGCAATCCACCCACCTTGGTCTCTAAGAGTGCTAAGATTACAGGCGTGAGCCACAGTGCCCAGCTTTTTCAATTTTTAGTAGACATGGGGTCTCACTCTTTCTGAGGCTGATCTGAAACTCCTAAACTCAAGCAATTTACCTATCTAGGCCTCCCAGAATGCTAGGGTTACAAGCATGAGTCACTGTACCAGCTATTTTTCCTTTAAAACAAGACATTATTTAATTGAAATTACCTTCTGGCATCCATTTTACAACCACTAGCTATATCTAGAGGTTATATATAGATAGATAAATTGATAGAAGATCAATCTATCTATGTACATATATATATAATAGATAGATATAGTGTAGATATATAATCTTGAACTATTATTTATATTAAGCCCAGCATAAAAAAGCATGTTTATATAAATTTAAATTTTTTTCAATAGAAAAGACATAAGATCTTCCTATAGGACTAGTCAGAAAACTTTGAACTCATCTGTAGCTCTAAATTTTAACACATATACAAATAAAGATTAAAACATTTAAAAGTTATTTTAGTTTCAGTGAAATAAATGAAATAATAGCATCACTGTGCCAGAAGGGACATACTGTTCCATGCATGTTGTATTTCCTCAGAAATTTGGATTGGATAGATTACTTTTTCTACTTCTCCCCTTAATCAGCTTTGACATGAGTGTAGTAGATTGTTATGTTTCTATATTTAGCCAGCCTAAAGCTGAGTGAATTTTCACTGAAATGTGAAGTAATTTTAAATGTTTTGTATAAAAATGTGCTGAGTTTTAAAGCACTTTGATATTATGGTGAATAAAATTTGACCCAAATACAAATCAACGTAGTTAAATAACTGACCATACATGCTCATTGCAATATGGAGTTATGCTACTATTTTTGGCCCATTTGGGAAGCCAAATTCTTTTTTATTGTAATCAATGGTAAATCATGGAAGAGAAGTGGTGGGCATGAAATAGGTAATATTTGAAATCAATTTTACTACTGTCATGGGAATGTATAGAAAAGTAACCCGATAATTGTTAAATATATGTTGTATTCATTTCCAACTTTTGCAGAAAGCTATGATGTTTTTAGTTTCCTAACAGTAAATTGACCTATTTCTCTGGAGGCTTAGCCTACTGTAGGTATTTCTAGCTAAGCCAGTTCTTCTAAGAACTATGTAATCATAATCCACTTTATAATGTTATTTGGCTGGGATTCTAACAGAAACATAAGTTATATATAGAAAAAGGAAAATGTTACTGCCCTGATTTCATGGTAATGACGGTTATTTGTGTTTTTCCATAGACATCTGCCAACCAAAGGACTTCAACCAGACAATAAAGTTAACATATATTTATTAGATAAAGGACATCATATCTTAAACGATAAGTACTTACGGGTCAGGTGCAGGGGCTCACACCTATATTCCTGGCTATTAAGGAGGCTGCCTGTACTATTGCTTGAGTACAGGATTTGGAGGTTGTGTTGAGTTATGATCACTCTGAACACTGCACTCCAGCCTCTGCAACAGAGATAAAACTTGTCTAGAACAACAACCAAAATTAATTAATGATGGAAACAATAACCCAATTCGGTTTCAATTTAGTTTTCAATAACTATCCAAGTATACTGGATGACATTAGGGTGAAATCACATTAAACATGTTCATAGTGATATTTATCATTTAAAAAATATGATAACCATTTAGTTATATTTATATTTCATTGAACTATTTGAAATTAGCATGATTCCATTCAATTCAATGTTAAACATAGGACTATACTCTTCACTTTAAATATATTCAATGAATGATGGGGTGAGCAGAAGGTTTTACTTAAATCATGGTTTCTTCTTACATTACTTCTAATATTGTCTTTATTTTCTTTAAAATACATAATTACTCAAAGGAGGAACGAAAACAAAACTTGCTTCTCTACAGCTCTCAACACATCTCCCAGTTATAAAACTAAACTCTTAGGTGGCGGCTGTGGCTCAAAGGAGTAGGGCGTTGGCCTGGGGAGGTGGTGGGTTCAAACCCAGCCCCAGCCCCAGCCCCAGCCAAAACTGCAAAAAAAAAAAAAAAAAAGAAAGAAAGAAAAAGAAAAAGAAACTAAACTCTTAGATTGAATATACCTTTCTTGATATTCACATAAGTGCTTTTTATTCTTATGCTTCTATTTTTGTGCCATTTAAAAAGATGGATGAGATGGATATGTGTTATGACCAATGACATCCAAGATTCTTTTTCCTCGAGTAAAAATCATTTCTAAAAGCAAAATTATCTGTGCTCGCTTCGGCAGCACATATACTAAAATTGGAACGATACAGAGAAGATTAGCATGGCCCCTGCGCAAGGATGACACGCAAATTCGTGAAGCGTTCCATATTTAAAAAAAATAAAAATAAAAAAAAATAAAAGCAAAATTATCAAACTTTAAAAGTATTTTGCTCAATATTTTCTTTTAAATTGAAGATCAATCAATCTTCTCAGTAGCATGGAAATGAATCACTCCATTCTTCAGCTTGCCAAGAGAGACTTTAAACTATACAATTACACATGAAGGAAAATCACTGGATATTCTAACTAAAATATGCTTTAAAATTAAAAATGGAAGTTCCTTTTTATACTTTTTCTTTTTTTTTAGACAGAGTCTTACTTTGTCGCCTTCAGTAGAGTGCTATGAATTCACAGCTCACAGCAACCTCCACCTCTTAGGCTTAGGTGATTCTCTTGCCTCAGCCTCTGGAGTAGCTGGGACTACAGGTGCCCACCACAACACCTGGCAATTTTTTGTTGCAATTTGGCCGGGGCCGGGCTCGAACCCACCACCCTCAGTATATGGGGCCAGCACCCTATTCACTGAGCCACAGGTGCTGCTCACCTTTTTGTACTTTTTCAATGAAAGAAAAAATAAGGAACAGTGTGAAGAACACTGTTTGCATTTTAGAGGTCAAATCTGCAGTCAAACGAAGTTGCTTATTAATAGAGTAATATGAACCTAACATAATTTTCAAATGTTGGACAGCTGTTATATATTTCCATCATCACCCTGGCTTCATACTGTGTTTGTGATAAAAGAATGTGCTTCAGTAAAGTCAAACTGACCATTATTTACAATATTAATTCTCTTTGGATTTGCTTTGAGAAAAATATAAATATGAGAAATGCCAATTGTTGGCTGTAGCTCTCTTGGATAGAATAAATGGTATATACAATCTTAATCCTGACTTTTAGAGACTCAACACATTTGAGAATTATTTGTTAGACAATTGAAAAGAAACAATTGGTTATAAAAATGAGCCAATAATCACATACATCTGTGAATATAGTAATTATCCTCTATATCTCCCTTTCGATACTTGAAGAGGTCATGACCGTAATTGCATTACACATGGATTCTTCAGATTATATTTTGTTTTTCTAAAATTTTCCCTCACCTAAAAGTCTTAATTTTGCTTACTAGAGGAAATCATGTTAGGTATATTTTTATAGTCTGTAATCAGAAAATTTGAGTTAGTTGTAATTATTTGGATCATTGAATTTAACTAAGGAAATTTCATAGGTGAATAAAATAAGAACAAGGGGAAAGAGGAAATTTTTTTCTATGATTGCTTAGTAGTTAGGAATAGAACTGAAGTTTCCTAGTTTCTTAACAAAAACTACCTTCTACTTTTTTTTTTTTTTTTTTGCTTTTTGTTGGTGTTTGATTGACAGTTATTAAAAATACATCTGCTATTCTTGTGTTAGGTAGAATACAGTTTTTAATAATATCAGGCACTTCGGGGGGTGCCCGTGGCTCAAGGAGTAGGGTGCTGGTCCCATATGCCGGAGGTGGTGGGTTCAAACCCAGCCCTGGCCAAAAAAAAAAAAAAAAAATAATAATAATAATAATATCAGGCACGTAATTCTGCTGTTTAGAAATAAACCCTCTTGGAGACATTATTTCAACTTACTTTCATAAACAAAAATAATTCAAGCAATATTATCTAGGCAAAGCAACTAATCACCAGCACAACTATTCAATACTTGAAATCGAGTATATACCAATGCATGGATTATACCTTTTAAAATCCAGATCAAGGTAATATACACATTAGAAATTTATAAATAAAAAATGCCAGCTTTTACATTTTTAAATAAATTCCCTGGGTTGAGGTTGGAAATTATTATTTATCTCTTAAGATATTTCATAAACAAGCCTGAAGACAAAGATGTACAGCAGATTTTACAGGTATCTAAGTAGCAATTGAAAAGCGTAACAGTATGAGTGTAATGCACAAATTTCCATTTTATTACTATGTCTTAGAAATGTATAGGTAGCCAGAATATTTATAGGATTTAAAAAATTAAAACTTTTTCAATTTAAAATGTCAGACTTTTAGATATTAACCATTAACTAGATCAGAAAATAATAGACACAAAGTTGCTTGGTTGAAATATAAACTTCATAGTGTCAGATAAAAACCTAATCCGGAAATAAGTAAGAAAATATTATTTGAAAGTATTACTTAAGAAGAGGAAAGGGACTAAATGGTCTGAATCTAAGATCTATAACACAGCTTAAGAGTTAAGAAGAAAAGAGTTTTGTTGTCGTTGTTTTGGTGGAATTTTTGTTGTTGATTGTAAATAAGAATCAGATTTGAGGAAATTCCATGAGGGAGGGTGGTGGGATTCTTCAGTAGATTATAAAATACACCAGTCAGTCAGCCTATTCTACAGAGGGACCATTAAAGGAAGGGCTGTGTGCTCACTTGGGCTACACACGGATCAAAGTCCAGGAGTCCTGGGAAAGAAAGGAGAGAAGTTAACCACAGCTCAATCAAGACAAGGTAACAGGTATTTTATACAAAGTGGCCAGTGGATACAAAGAGTTAAACTAATTATTTATGTGGAAAATGATGGAAATTTGGAATGTCCGAGTCCAGGATAAACACAAAAAATGTGAAGGAGTAATTTTTAAGTCATAGGGGAAGCATGGTTGTTTGCAGAAAGCTATTTCCTGGTATACAGTGTGACAAGGACTTTTAAAATTTTTTTTTTTTCTTTTTGAAGTGTTTTAATTTCTTTAATTAATTTATTTTTAATTGACAAATAAAAATTGTCTATGTGTACATAGTGAAATGGCTCGGTTGGGCTAGTTAATATATGCATTGCTTCACATACTTATGTTTTTGTTGTCTACTCTCTAAAGGATTTTCTTTCTTTTTAAAAATATTTTATTTTAGATTAATATGAGGGCACAAATGTTTAGGTTATATTGTTTTCAATTCTAAGATAAAGCTTAATTTGGCGTTGAGCCCCTCCCAGGAGTGGGGTGCTGGACACCCTCACATTGTGTGCATTATGTGAGATCTTGACATGACACTCCTTCCTCTCCCCTGCCCCTTGCTTGATTATGCTTGTGTTTTTCTTTCACTTGGGTGTTTAGTTGTTTATCTATTGGTTTTATGTTAGCATTGAGTACATTGGATACCTTTCCCCCCCTTCTTGTGATACTTTTCTACTAAGGATATGTTTCAGCTCCATTCAGATCAATGTAAACAATGTAATGTCTTTCTTTCTTTCTCTCTCTCTCTCTCTTTCTTTCTTTTTCTTTCTTTCTTTCTGACAGAGTCTCACTGTGTCACTCCCTATAGAGTACTGTAGTGCCACAGCTCACAGCAACCTCTAAATCTTGGGCTTAAGCGATTCTCTTGCCTCAGCCTTCCACGTAGCTGGGACTACAGGCACCCACCACAGTGCCCGGCTATTTTTTTGTTGTAGTTGTCATTGTTGTTTGGCAGGCCCAGGACAGGTTTGAACCCACCAACTCTGGTATATGTGGCCATCACCGGAACCACTGAACTACAGGAGCTGAGCCAAGTTTCCGTCTTTTCTTATGGTTGAATAGTACTCCACGGTATACATACACCACAGTTTGTTAATCCATTCATGGGTTCATGGGCACTTGAATTGCTCCCACATCTTAGCAATTATGAATTGAGCTGCAATAAACATTCTAGTGTAAATGCCCTTGTGGTAAATGATTTTCTTTTTCCCTTCTGGGCAGATACCTAATAATGGAATTGAAGGATCAAATGGAAGTTCAATTTTTAGTTCTTTGAGAATTCTGCATATTTCTTTTCATAGAGGTTGTATTAGTTTGCAATCCCAGCAGCAGTTCAAAAGTGTTTCCTTCTATCCACATTCACACCAGCATCTGTAGATTTGGAGTTTTGATGTGAGCTAATCTCACTGGAGCTAGGTGATATCTCAGAGTGGTTTTGGTTTGCATTTCTCTGGTGATTAGGGATGATGAGTAATTATTATGTTTGTTCACCGTTCATCTGTCTTCTTCAGAGAAGTGTTAGTTCAAGTCTCTTGCCTACTTTTAAATGGGGTTGTTTGTTCTTTTCTTATTGATTAATTTGAGTTCTCTATAGATTCTAGTTATCAGCCCTTTATCAGATTCATTAGCATGCAAATATCTTCTCCTATTCTGAAGACTGTCTGTTTGCATTAGTCGTGGTAACTTTAGCTGTGCAGAAGACTTTTAGCTTGCTCACATCCATTTATAGCATATGTTTGGTGTTGCTGCAATTGCAAAGGGAGTTCCTCTTGATAAAATCCTTTCCTAGGCCAATTTTATCAAGAATTTTCCCAACAATTGTTTCTAGAATTTTTATTGTTTCATGCCTTACATTTAATTTTTTTACTACTCTCTACAGGATTTTCAAAATATGAGACATTGTCCTTAACTGGAGTCACCATGCTATACAGCAGATCTCTGGAACTTATTCCTCCTAATCGAATTTTCAGTTCCCACTAGTGGTTGAACATCTTCACAACCCCCAAGCCACTGTTGACCAGGATTTCATAAACAACTCTTTTTTCTAGGAATCCAACTCTCAGGCAAAAATAAATATGGTCCTTACAGTTTACTTTTAAGAGTTTATACCATATGAAATGTATTTTTATTCAACTTATATATTTAATTACTATGTTCTAGCAACCAGAGGCTTAATAGTTACTAAGAGAGACAAAATAGTTTAACTCACAAGTTTAGCATGAAAAAAATAGTGTTTTTCATACACAATGAGATTTTTAAAAGTGACATGAATAATTTATGAGACAGCATACCAAAAAAACTTGAGGATGAGTAGAACTAAAGGTCCAGGTTGATAGACAAAATTGTAGGGAGAACTGGCATATGCAGTTCCTCAGACAGATATAACCACATACTTAAAGATGGAGAGTTCGGTGATACCTTTGGCTATTACAACATAAGAGTGTGAGATATCAGAGGAAAACAAAAAGGTAAGAAATAATAGAATATAGTAAATCGTGAAGTAAAAGTGGTGACAACATTAGATAACCAAAGGCTTTGAGTTGTTCAGCACAGGGCTATTAATTTAATTTAATTTAATTCAATTTAATTTAATTTTAGGGATGAAGTCTCACAATGTTCAAGTCTCACATGGGAGATTGAGTCTAGAACCTCCTGTAAATACCAAAGTTCACAGGTATTCAATTCCTGATATAAAATGGCATAGTATTTGCATATAACATACAGATACCCTCTCATATACTTTAAATCATCTCTAGATTACTTAATTCCTAACTCAATGTAATGCTATGCAAATAGTTGTTATGCTTCATCGTTTAGAGAAAGAATGACCAAAACAAAGTCTTCATATGCTCAGCACAGATGCAATTAAAAAAATTGACACGTGGTTGGTTGAATCTACAGATGCGTATATATTGTCTGTTGCAAGGAATTGCTTCACATGATATGGAGGGTAACATGTACCAGCATTTTCAGTTGGCGCTAGTGGTCAAAGAAAGGCACTTCCATTCTGCGTCCTCAAGCATGCCAAGGAGGAGAGCTGATGACATGACTTCCTGTTTGAAAGTCAGTAGCCTCAAGACCCAAAAGGAGATGATATTTCAGTGTGATTTTGAAGACCAGAGAAATCTAACATCTCAACAGAGTCAGGCAGGAAGAGTTTTATCTTCATGCAGCCTTTTCGTTCAATTCAGGCCTTCTGTTGATTGCAAGAGGTCCATCCACTTTAGGGAGAGGAATCTCCTTTTCTCAGTCTATTGATTCAATATTACCCTTACTCAAACACTCTCTCAAAGACACAGCCAAAATAATAATTGACCAAATGTCTGGGCACCTGTGGCACACTCAACTTTATACATAAAATTAATCATTATACCAGACAAATGATAATCATGGTAGAGATGTGGACTAAGCTGTTGATTCTACAGTTGTTGAAAGTGAGCAAATGGCATTGAAGTCACGGAGATAGATGAAAGTGTTCATAGGGATACAGAGTGAGCTGTATAGTAAAAGTAAACTTGTGAGAGAAACGAGAGCTTTCAACACTCTAGTGTAAGAAAAAGGGGATGGAATTGTAATGAAGATGGTGGATAAAAATCAAGGAAAGTATCAGTTATGGAATCTCAAGGGAGATTTTTTAAAGGATAAAATGGTTAATGGTATTAAATGCTTGTGAGGATCAAGAAACTGTGGCTTTACCTACAAAAGACGCACTGGAGAACTTATCAAGAAGAATACTCGTAGACAGAGCCCGAAGCCAGACTGAAGTATGCTGAACTGCGAGTTAAGTTTGATAAATAAACAAAAGACAACAACAACAAAATAGAGAGAGTGCAACCCAGGTGCTCACGAAGTTTAGCTATGAAATGAAGAAGAGGCAACAGGCTTCCGTTTAAGAGGACCATGAGAGGAAAGGGACAAATAAATGAGATGCAACTTTCAAGGAAAGGGATGCTATTCTGACTACCCTGAACTCTTCAAGGATATTCAGTTATCATTTACCTACATTTACAATGATACCAATAAAGTATACAAAAATAGGTTTCTAAAAGAGTTAGTCTGCGTAAATTGCCCATACCATTTCATATGTTGGATTTTTGTCATGGGCTAGCTTTCAAACCCAGAATATAAAGAAGTTATTCCTTAAATAGAGAGAACTTTGATGTAATTCTGCCAAGTCTCATACTGTGCCGTGGCGATTGCTGGTTTCCTCTACTGAAACCATATGACCTTCATCTATTTTTCATAGCTCAGCAAACTCATTCATGTCATTGGTAATTTTACTAAGATGTTCTCTCTTTTTCTGAAATAGTTTCAAGCATTTTACCACACTTCTATTTCTTCTCTTTTATCTAATTAATGTCTGCTTCTTTTCATCTCTCAGATCAATCATCATTTACTTACAGAAAGTTTTTCAAACATCCTTACAACTTTTTCTAATAAAAATATTATCTTAAGTATTTCTCTTGAAAATTAAAAAAAATTACTAAGAGATTCTTTAATTTAAGTCTGTTCACCCAACTGGAACGTAATATTTCTTAGAACATAGTTAATTCTTTTATTTCCCCCTTTCATTGTTATATCATACCACCGATAAGTCCCTCTCAAAAATAAAATGCTTACATCAATATCAAGTATACAGGACACTTGCTCAACTGCAACTTGGACTTTACCTAACAAACGAAAACAATTTAACTTAATTGTATGTGCCCTTAATATCATTTGAAATTTAAAAAAAAAGTCAAATTCTCAGTAAATATTTGTAAAATAAATTAATATACAAAACCAAGCTGAATATATTGGGCTAAAAATCAGAAGTGTATGTGAAAAGCAAGTTAACATAATCCTTAACAGTCTTGATATGTAACTATGAACACTACACTTAAAAGAAGAAGATAAATTTTCTAGACAGGAACATAAATTTTTATTATATATTTATTATGGTGTCAATTATTACATCAAATTTATAATTGGTATTTATTTGAGGGATAACAACTTAAACAAGCTTTCTTTTTGTATGAGATTTTCTAAGACATTTTAGAGCTATTAAAACTTTCTTATTTTAGGAAAGCTGTGAGAAATAGTCCCAGAGATAATATGACATATAATCCAAAGTACTTAATAATTTGTTTCAAGTGTTTGTAAATTATCTGGACAAGTTGTAGCATTGAGAATTGTACAGTAAAAGTATTTTACTCAATACGAAGGCTGTATGTTTTACAGGCAACTGGGGAATAACGTTTGTATATCTTTCTGAAACAAACAGCAAATGTATAATCACAGAACCATAGATTAATACCATCAGTGAAACTTGAGAGCACAAATCCCATCTATAGCATCTTATGTAGATATTAATTTTCAATTTCTTCTGCAATAATCCTTAATGCTTTGGACAGATGCCAGTTCTTTGGTAAAATCTCCAGTGATCAAAAAAGTCATGTTTATTTTAGGCCAGCACGTCTCCCTTTGGAACAAACTCACTCTCTCTTTCTCTTTCTAGCTTTCTTTTTAAAATACAAATCATCATCCAAAGCAGGATTAAAAAATACCCAACTTATCTTTCATCATTTCTCATATGTCTGAAAACCTGTGAATCCTTCTTCTGGGGTCAATATCCTTGTTCCACGCAGATCAGTGTTTTCAAGCTGCTTATACCAAAAGCTGCCTTGACATAGCTGTTTAATATTGCACTTGAGAGTTTCATTTATGTTAAACTTTATCTTGTTTCCCCTTTATACATTCACCTTTTTCTTCCACATTAGTTATCTCTCTTAGCTCTGTTCTATAAATGTTCTAGACAAACTTTCTCAATTTATAATAAAACATTAAGAAAGAATAAACCAACTAAGATTTTACAAAAAGAGTTCTATGAGTCACTCATGGACAGCTCTTCCATTTTCAGCAATTTGTTCTGTTATATTATCTAAAACTATTCTTCTATAAAAAACTTAAACATGCTGGATAACATTTGACAAACATACTTTTCATATGCAGAGTTGAGCTTTTGAGAAAAAAATATAGAAATAGCTGAGGACCAAAAATGGAGAGGAGGCTGAGAAAGCTAGCAGAAAGCGTTTAAGCTGACAACTAGTTTTGTTACTTGGCAGGGTGGATGAGTGTTCAGTTACCTCAGTTAGACAAGTGGTACTTGTTTTAAAGGTAATTTCCCAGCAGAGTTAAATACTTAATCTTGCATGAGGTGTGGAATTGGCGCCTTACTAAAAGAAGCCCTTAAAAAAAAAAAGTCCACTTTTAAGGGACCAATGCTCAATGGCAGTGTGCATTAGGGAAATATGTGCAGAAGGAAAAAAAAAATATGAAAAGCAAGACTAAATGTCTCCTTCTGGGCTGCAGGAGAAGAAGAAAGAATGCCCTTAACCTGACAACTGATAACCAGAGATTTTCTTTGATGTCGGCTTGGGTTTGAATTAACATTGCAAAGTTTTGTAAACCCAGACTGATAAATTCATCATTAAATAGTTGTAGACTTTTCACACAACGTGTGTGCCTGCTAAAATAAAATTCAAAATGTCTCTTTCTTGGAGAAAAGAAAGATATTAAAATAAGAAGTTAAATCTATCCTGACTGATAACATTGCACTGAACAGTGGTTGCTTATGTTTCAAAGTAACAAAAATACATTATAAGAAAAATATATGCATCAGTAGAGATTGCAAACGGCAGAATGAAAGAGGCATAAAAGTCATACGGAGGGCATAGAATATAAAACAATGATAGTCCAAGAAGCAGAGAAAATTATTAGTTACTCTATTAAATGAGGATGTTTACAAAACAGATTCTAGAAATAAAATAAATGTATTCAGTAGAATAAAAAGCTCAAGACACGAGTGAGTCTATATGTATTTCAGTATATAAAACTGAAAAGAGGATATGTAACCTAGTTATTGGGATTATTAAATTTTCTCAAATAAAAAAAAAAGGTAAAGACATGTAAACTATGCAAACAGTAAGTAGATATGAACATTCCGAGATGTTCCAGTATATGTCCCACTCTCCTTCCAATGAAAGGATTTCAGAGAACACTGGACAAGGGCACAAAAAGGTTTTTAGAAGGCAAAACAAAACAAAGTGATTATGCAGAAAACTTACAAAAGAATGAAACATTTTCACTGACACAGATGCTCTACAGCAATAATAGAAGTCAACGGAAAAAATCAATAATTTATTCAAAGTGCTGAAAGAAATGCTGTCAAACTAGAATTCTGAATCAGCCAAACTATCAATTATACTCAAAGAAAACTCAAGAAATTTTTAGATTTTTAAAGCAGAAGAAATTGTATTTCCAATGTGTAAATCTAAAATAAATGAATTTTTAAAATTGAATTTTAGGAAGAATAAAATTAAATACCGAGGGTAGATATGTATTCAAAGAAGGAATAACAGTGCGATGAAAATAAGTGAACATGTAGGGAAATAAAGATGTTTTGTTATGTCAAAAAATTATTAGGAGTCATTTGAGGGAGATAAGAGAAATTTTTCTGAAGTTCTGAAATTACATGTAGAATGAGAGTGAACTTTGTAAGGAAAATTATTCCATAGTGTTTATATTATCTGGAAGGTGAATAGAGCTATTTGTGATTGACTTAAGTCAGGTAGGAATACTTAAAACACAGGAAACTTCGGTACAAGAATAGAAACAAACACATAACTTCCAAATGCCAGATTATAGAATGAATAATTAAAAAAAGAAAGACACAAAATAAAAAAAAAAATATGGTGGTAAACCAAATCTCCTGTGTGAAGTTTAGAATTATTGGTAAATCATAAAGACCTATTTTTTTCCTGGGTGCACCACAATTTACAAAGCAATCTCATATATATTTTTCTAACTTAATTCATAGCAAGCATTTATTTTAGTGAAAGAGGTAATTTGCTTCTGTTTTATAGAGAAGCCATTGAGATGTTTTTCTTCCATTGTTCATTTATTTGTGCAATTGAGTTCTAAAATCAAAGAAGCTAGAGAAAATTCTTCAGATTCATGTCTTTCACTTCTAGGTTAGACACTTTTTTTCCATTGCAACTGAGTCTGCTCTCAGTCACTCAAACAGTTGTGAGAATATGGACCGTGATAGAAGCCCCTTTAAAAAATGGACATCAGGTGTGCTGCCAGAGATGCTGTTGACATCAAGCTGCATTCTGTTCTTCCCATCCTCCACATAGTCCTTCAGAACATGCAGAGTCACCTATGGAGTGTATTGCAAGGGTACAAGTCACATCTATCAAGTATGGAACATGGAGGTCTTAACACTGTGATTAAGTAAATGAGGCGAAAGCTATGTTAATTAGTAGGATATAAGCACTCCAATTTGTACAGATAATCAACGCATTGAATCCCACCAAGGCATAAATGTAATCATGATCTATGTGTATATGACTTAATAAAAAAAAAGAGGTAAACTTTTAAAAATGAAAAAAAAGGAAAATACATATAAAAGAAGAAAAAGATGCATATTTAAATATGGGCTGCAGAGGCTTCTCTGGAAGCTCTGCTCCTTCCTGTGATGACTGTATCTTTCCTCTGTGTTAGTGAGATTAGTTCAATATTCCCTTTCAGAGTCTGTCTAAAGTCAGCATCAAGTTACTGCTCTGTATTTTTATAATGTGTCCTTCTAATACAAAAACAATGGACTGTTTCCTCATCTCTTAAAATTCCTAATTTTAAAAATAATTATGTATTTTAAAGATCACATTAAAATGTGATCCAAAATTATACAGGAACTTAAAAAATTACTAATAGTCATGAGATGTTTTCTCATGCTTTTCCCCTTCAGTTTTCAATTTGCAACTGACCCTTCTCTGAAGTTCCAAAGAAAGCAAAACAAAACACTCTTCTTACCTTTTTAAATTTTTATCCTTATGCTTTTGACCCGAAACTTTCATATTATTCTTTCTGTCATCTCTTTATAGCTTGAAACAAACAACCTTCCTGAGATGAAACGAAGCACAATCATTTGTTGCCCTTGGAAGTTTTGCTGCTTCCAGTTTTGCCTCTCCCTTTCTTTTATACTCCCTGAAATTTATTTCACACATTAGTTTCTTCCTGGCGTATATATAACATGATCTGGGCTTTGTATATATATTTATTATTATTATTATTAAATCATAGCTGTGTACAGTAATGCAATCTGTATATATATATTTAAAAGTAAATTTATGATGAAGAATTTTATGTCTACTAATAGAAAAGGTTTAAAAATTTGTCTGAGTTCATTGCTACAATAAAAGAAATGGTCATTTTTTACATTAAGGCAGAAAGGCTAAAGTTTTTAAATTTTCTAGAAGTTGGACAAATGTTCAGAGAGATGGTGTAAGAGTCTCTGGTGTGTTACTGCTTAGAGTTAATTCTAGATTTTACCTATTACTAATTTTATTATCTTGAAACTTAAATATTTTGTGCATCTGTTTTTTGTTGTTGTTGTTGTCATACTGGAAATAATAACTTCCTCATAAAGTTGTGGTAAATATTTGAATCACTTAATCCTTTTTGAAATTGTGACAACCATTTTGTATAGATTATAATTAATCAGATGTCTTAATGATATCCCTGTTAAAAGTTTTCTAACTTTTAAAATTATGTGTTAATAACTAACAATTTATTAAGAAATTGTGTTCCAAGCGGGTAGTGTCCTCTGTGTAAATCATATTAGACAATTTTATCTTCACAAGGACCATGTGATCCGATATCATTATTATTATTATTATTATAGTTTATAGATGAGGAGATTAGGAAAAGACCATCAGGTATCACAATATACGTGTATTATGATGGGCTGGGGTTTGCTGTGTTATAAGACAACTCCTTCATAATAAGTAACCTAACACGTAACATGCTTTTTATCCCCCAGACTACTGTTCTTCATGGCCTGGATATGGAGTGTGCCTCTACTCTACCTGATCCCTCAGGGACCCTGGCTAATAGAAGCTCTACCATTATCTTTCAAGTTCTGAAAGATATGGCCATGACCGACTCTACAGGACAGCATTAGAGAAATGTGCTGACATAGTAGCTTTCTTACTTGCAGCCGGTGGTCAGAAGACCATCTATAACTTCACAGAGTCTGCAAGATACAGAGACATTGGTAAAAGATTAGATGAGCACTAACGTCTCTGTCCCAAGTAAGAAGACTCAGAATTTGGACCGTGGCTTTCTAGTTCTAAGCCTCCTTAGCTAAGCTGTTGTATTCATTCCTAAAATAATATTATAGATGTTCCGTGTGTGTGTGTGTGTGTGTGTGTGTGTGTGTGTGTCTCAGAGGCTGCTAAATGATCCCCAAGATATATTTACTCTTCTTTCTAAGCATAAACAAGGGTCTAAGATACGAAAAATAAAATGGGAGACGTGACTTCTGGACCAAAGCTTATATGAGGCAGGGATGCCTTTTCTTGGTTTCTTTCCCTTTCTGGGCCCTGGATGTACAGTATGCTGAAGGACTTGAGCAAGACAGAAGCTTGCTCTGTGCCTGGATCCTCAGACATTAAATAGAGGACAATCACCTGGAAACCAGGGACACCCAATATGGACTCTTTTCGGACAGCTTTTTTTTAATCTCTTCTATGTGTAAATTTGAATCTGTTTGACTCAGATTATTTTACGTGCAATTGCCAAACCACTTAGGAATGTTGATATTTGGTTATTTTTGACATATAAATATGAAAGTTTCATAATATAGCTGTCAAGACTTTTAAATAAATATATTCTTAATTTCAATTAAATGTGACATTCAATTTCTTTATTTAAAAATATATACTCTGCTAAAGTCATGGTTATATTGACTATATAAAATATTTCCATTGTTAAAGTGAACTCCAGGAGCACGTTTCTCCATCCTCTCAAGATTTTATATATTTCTAAATCAGTAGTTATTTCTCCCTTTTCCATTAGATTTTGGTTTAGAGCAGCAGTTTCTTTCAGTGTTTCTACTGTGGATGAATCAAAACAAGATGGCATCAAACCATTGTTCTCTCCACGCTTACTGTCTGGTTCACAGAGCTATAATCTCTTACCAACTTACTTCATTTTCTTTCCTAAATTCTTTCCACCCTCCATGTATCTGTTCTTCCCTTCCCGAATTATTTTTTCATCTGAGTAGATGCTTTCTTGATAAATAAAATTATATATTTTCCTTCATTTAATTTAACATATTTTGTTTGAACAATATTTATTTTAATAGTCTAGGAAGTCATGACTTCCATACTCATTATTTTGGCATTATCCATATGATATTTACCTCTGTGTTAAAATTTCATGCTAATTGTATTACTTATAATATTTCCATTTTTGTTTATATCCAAATACACATACCCTATTATTATGTTCCTTGTGAATTATTTAGGGGTTTTAATTTCTATGATATTATTTTATTTTACTTTGTACCAAATATCTTTCAATGCTACCTCTTTTGTTTTCATTTATATCCAGTTTTAAATTTTTTTCTGGGAATGTTCTTTCTCCCCCTCATGTTCTCTTTAAAGGTCTCATGATTAGAATGTAGATTGCCATTTCAGCAAACTAAGATTATCTTTATTCTCCAGACTTAGAGTAATGTCTGTAGGCCTAAGTTTGTAAACTTGCTGTCGTCCCAAGTTTCCAAAACTGTTATTTGCTATAATAAGTTTAGCCAGCTGTTCATCTTCCTTACATCCCTTATGTTTCCCAAATCAGATCATTAGGCAGAATAAAAGATGAAAACTCAAGTGGAGCCGGTAGTTCTTCAGTCTCCTTTCTAAATTAAATAAGAAAAAGTATCCAATGTACTCAGCCCTACTATGAAACCAAGTTATAGCTTTCATATGAAAGCTAGAACCAAATTATAGCCCAAGAATATGGGGAAAAGGGATAGGGAGGGGTGGGGAGGGGGGAGGATGATTAGAAGGAGGGTAATTGGTGGGATACATCTATGGTACATCTTACAAGGGTACATGTGAAATTTACTAAATGTAGAATATAAATGTCTTAACACAATGACTAAGAAAATGCCATGAAGGCTACGTTAACCAGTTTGATGAAAATATTTAAAATTGCATATAAAATCAGCACATTGTACCCCATGATTGCATTAATGTACACAGCTATTATTTAATAATTTAAAAAAGTGAAAGGGCATAAAATAAATAAATATAAATAAAATAATATAATTCTCTTTCTAAGTCCAAAAACACAATCTCTTGAATAATATTGTATTTGGTTAATCTTAAAGAAATATTTCTTAATTCTTCTAAAAAGATCTTTGCTCAAAATACCATAGGCTACGACTTTTTGTATAATATTATTTTTTCGGTAATTATTCTTCATAAGAATATGGTACAGGCATCAGCCAGTAGAAAAGATCTCAAATTCAATTCGCTATGCGACATATTTTTCTCATGTTCATTAAGCTTCCATTAAATTATATAAAATGAAAATTCTCAGAAACTTGTTCCACAGACCCAGCTGGCGGGGAGGGGATCTCACCAAAGGGAGGTGTCTGGTTGTTCTCCACATATTGTGCACATAGTCATGATTATCCCTTAATCAACCATATCAGTGGGAGAACATTCTCAATATGGCTGAAAAAAATCACTCTCCTGAAGGATATTTTCTGAAATGAACTTGCCAAACTAAACCATTTTTCCCCCTATGAAGCCAATTTTCATGTCCATCCACACCATCTGTTCCTCATGAAAATGGAAAATTAGCTTCATGGTAACCTGGCACCAGTTAGTTCCATTATCTCCAACTGGTTCATTAAAAGAAGGTTTGGCATTTCCTCTACCAGAATATACCATTGGTATTTTATTTATTAATACAAAATACATAGAATTACAAAATTCTTCTTGTGCTTTCCCAAGTCATTTCTGTATTCATCATTTTATGAGATCAACTTACTCAACTTTAAGTTATTTAAGATTAACTCTATTAGTGACATGACATATCCTATTCCCTGCTGTTTGGGAACTATGGACTCAATTTTCATGAAGCCACACTCTATAAAGCCCAAAGCATTCTTTTAAGGTTAGAATTAAGTTAAAATCTAGGTGCATAGTTCTATATTTAAAACATTTTGCACTTGAAAGTGGCTTCTAATTTTTTTCATTTAATTAATTTAGCAAAAGTTACCTAGGGAATACAACAGATTGTAATAAAATATCTAATGTTAATGAATTAATTACATTAATTATTTTCATTTTTTCAGCTATATTTGAATCTTAGAGCTGAGTTTTTGAGTAACCAGTCATACTAGAACAGGCAAATTTGTAACTCAAATACAAACAGCATCTTCCTATGAAAATACAAATAACAAGATAAGTGTCCAGATGGGACATAAGCACTTTAATAAAATTCCCATTAAATTACTTTTTAGGGCCTTGCAATAATTTATTTAAAATGATTTATTCCAGAGAAGTATATTTGCAACACTCAGTAAATTTCAATGGATGTTTATTAAATATGTGAAAATTTTAAATGTTTCTAGATGGCTTTAGAATGATGATGAAACACATAGGATCTGTATTAAAACTGTCATCTTGAAAGGTGAAAGAATTATCTGTTGTGTAAAAGTAAGACCAGGGTTTGGAAGTCACACTGAATCCATCAGATAGGATGAGATTCATACTGACTGGGGATGTTTAGTCAGCACAGGACCTAGATAGACAGGCTCCAGACATATCTAACGTGACTATTATCACAGCCTTGAGAATAAATGACATGTCCCCTAAATGGGCAGATCTTGATGTCGAGAAGCCTAGGCAAGCCGGCAGGATACTCAGTCATAACAAGGTGTGCAGCATGGGATGGGAAGGGTATGAGTAATCCTTCAACCAGAGATGAGGGGCAGGTAGATTATAGCCCAGAAGCTGTGTTTTCAGTACAACAGCACTGGGACGGTTGCAGCAAATAAGAGTGGAAAAGTTGCAGTGTTTTATCTTGCTGCTTGGATAACAGTATAAGAAACAAGTAGGTCCTTGTTCTAAGTTATTCCACATGTAATGATTGATTTCTGGATTTCACAGCTAATATGGTAGTTTCTTTTTTTTCTTTCCTACCTAGCCTGTTACAAACGCATATGTATTCATAGTTGTCTAATTTTCATAATTTTATTCGCTGATCACAAAAGTAGTATAGACTCAACTTAAAATAATTCAGAAAAGAAGAATTGAGCTTCATTATTTTCAAACCATGGCTATGTCTAGAAATAAAAATCAGAAGGAAAAAAAGTCCCTTAAAAGATATTTTTATTTATCACCTCTTTCTTGTTCCCTGTTTATGCCTCAGCAAGATGATATCACCCCTCTCCAGGATTCTTTATATTTATTTGATGTGTATGTAACTTTCTCTTTGAAAGGTATGTGGCTAGAAGAAGAAGCCTGTCTTCTCTTGATTGGGCTTGCTTGTTTGGGAATAATCTTTTTACACAGATTATTGAAGAAGTATTAGGTTCTCTATAAATATCAACTTATTAAATATGTATTATATTGAACACCTTTTGCATGCTTTACACCTCAGGTTACAGTCTTCTTTTTTTGGTAGAAAACATATATGCCTCGGGCGGCACCTGTGGCTCAGTGAGTAGGGCGCCGGCCCCATATGCCGAGGGTGGCAGGTTCAAATCCAGCCCCAGCCAAACTGCAACAAAAAAATGGCCGGGCGTTGTAGTCGGCGCCTGTAGTCCCAGCTGCTTGGGAGGCTGAGGCAAGAGAATAGTGTAAATCCAGAAGTTAGAGGTTGCTGTGAGCCGTGTGACGCTACGACACTCTACCCAAGGGCGGTACAGTGAGACTCTGTCTCTACAAAAAAAAAAAAAATATATATATATATATATATATATATGCCTCTTTGTATTTCTCCGATGAGTCAATAATTTTGGATAATATTCTAACATCATTAAATAGGTCAAAAGTCAAATATTGTCTTTACAGAAGTGAAACAACACGCACAAGAAAAATTTCAAATCTATTTTTAGTAATTTCTCAGCAGAGATGACAACCTCTTTGCTGCCTTGAATCCCTAGGCAAGCTGGTGAGTCTGAGATCACGTTTCAATTCAAGTTCAGTGTTTACTGGCATAGAAACCAATCATAATCCATTCTGCCACATGGTGGAGAACCTCTGTGAGTGGTAACAATGTTCATTGGTTCCCTGTTACTGCTATGATAATGTCCTACAAATACAGTGGTTTTAAAAAAAAGAAAGTTTTTTTTTTTCTCTCTCTCTCTCTCATCCTTCTGTAAGTCAAAAGCCTAAAATCAAGGTTTTGGCAGGGCTGTGTTCCTTTTAGAAATTTCAGGGAAGAATCCGTTTCCCTGTCTTTTCCAGCTATTGAAGGGCACCTGCATTTCTTGGCTTGTGGTCCCTTGCTCCATCTGCAAAGTGCACTACTTCATAACATTCCTTATGAATCTATGAGATTAATTGTACTACCTCTCTCTTAAAAGATCCTTGGGAGCACATTGGACTCATCTGGATAATGCAGAACTACTATACCACATCAAAATTTTAATCCTTAATCATATCAACAAGGTCCCGTTTGGTATAAGGTAACATACTCGCAAGTTTCACTGATTGGGGTGTGGATACCTTTGAGGGCCTTTATTCATTTTACCACAACATGGAATATGCAATTTTATTAACCAGCCTTTTTGAAGGCTATCTTTTTAGATAGATGTAAAATGGAACAAAAATCAAAATGAAGAACTCACAACCCAAGCCTAGAATAACATAACAAAAGCCTAACAATCTCAGGATTTTGAATTATTCTTTGCTTTGATATCAATTTAAAAATATATGGCAGTTACAAAAGAAATCACAAAAACTGAAGCAATCGATATTACAAACTTATTAAGTACTATTGCTTTTTTCCCTTTTTTTTTTCTTTTTTATTATTCGTGATTCTTTGAGGGTACAAAGAATTGGGTCACACTGATTGTATAAAGAATTAGGTTACACTGATTGCATTTGTCAGGTAAAGTCCCTCTTATAATTGTATCCTGGCTCTAATAGGTGTGCCATACACTGTGACCCCGATCTCCCCTCTGCCCTTCTCACTGCTCCCTCCTTCCCCTACCGCCACTATGTATTAGATCATCTACTGCCTTTATATTAGAATTGTGTGCACTGGATTCTTGATTCCCCATTCTTGTTATGCTTTACTAGGAAGAATGTGTTCCACCTCCATTCAGGTTAATACAAAAGATGTAAAATCTCCACCTTTTCATTGCCTACACAGTATTCCATGGTATACATATACCACAGCTTGTTAATCAATTCCTGGGTTAATGGGTATTTAGGTTGTTTCCACATTTTGGTCATTGTAAATTGAGCCGCAATCAGCATTCTATTGCAAATGTCCTTATGATAAAATGATTTTTTTTTCTTCTGTGTAGATGCCTACTAATGAGATTGCAGGATCCAATGGGAGGTGTAATTTGAGTTCTTTGAGGATTCTTCATACAGTTCTATTGCTTTGTAAAACAAAATAATTCTTGAATAGATAAATATGTGAGAGACATAAGAATATATCATAAGTGTACCTATATTAATATTGCTCACTAAATGCAAAAAAATATATTGAAACAAATGATTTTGGTTCAGGTCACTTTTAATCAGCAACAATTTATTATCTTTTCCTTATGGACAACAAGAGTAATTGTAAATGATCTGAAAAATCTGCCCCTGGTGGAATGTCATGGAGAGACGCAAAAAGAGACTCAGCAGATATTTAACTGTTAGAATCAATAAAACTTAGTCACATATAGAAATTTATATAGGAAAAAAAGTAATAAAAAAGTCCTCCAAAATAGTACGTTTAGTCAAGATGAGGAATTTAAGGGAAGAAGCAGTTTGATAGATAAAAACCTATGTTCTGCTTTGATGTTGGTTAAATTACCTATTGAACCTCCAAGCTGATACATTTATGAATAATTTCCACTCAGCGAGCTGGATTACCGATTTGTACCACCCTTCAGAGTCTGGAAAAGCTAACACAGGTTTTCTAAAATAACTTCATTTCTACCATTTGGAACAATGTAGGTGCTTCAGTTAGATGCACTGGTACAAGATTCAGAACTCCAAAGAGAGTTGGACGGGAAACTCTCCTTTAACTGATCCTCTCCTCCCCTGGCAAACAACCATAGTTGTGAGACGTCAGGTGCTTCTGCAGCAATCCAGTCCCCGGTTTCCCCTTGTCAATAGGTGGGGTTGTTTGGGGGGGCAAGGCCCTGTCTTGTGGATCACAGCTGCTGCTGTGTGTCCTTAACACTTCCTGTTGTGGTTTTTAGTGTTCTGACATTGATGACATCCCTCCCTTCTTCTTTTTTAAATATAAAAACATCTGACAGCCAGGCATGGTAGCTCAGGCCTGTAATCCTAGCACTCTGGGAGGCTGAGGCGGGTGGATTGCTTGAGCTCACTAGTTCAAGACCAGCCTGAACAAAAGCGAGACCTGTCTCTACTAAAAATAGAAAAACTGAGGCAAGAGGATTTCTTGACCCCAAGAGTTGGGAGGTGCTGTGAGTTTTGATGCCACAGCACTCTCCCTGGCAAAAGCCTGAGACTCTGTTACAAAAAAAATCTGACCACTGTATTGAATCCCTCTTTGTTGAAAATAGCTAGAAAGTTGTATGTGTGTGTCACACTTTATGGGGGTAAGATATGATTGCAAGAGGGACTTTGCCTAACAATTGCAATCAGTGTAACCTGGCTTATTGTACCTTCAATGAATCCCCAACAATAAAAAAAAAGAAAAGAAAATAGCTGGAAAGTTTTATCATTTCTCTACCTCATCTCTAACTGATACAAGTTTGGATGGCAGTTCACTCCTTAAGTCTTGACTTCAGACCAAAGGTGTGAGTGTTGGACATAATGTAGAAAGAGATTATCCAGGAAGTGTTAAATGCACAGAAACACTGGAGAACATTAATATTGCAGGAAGGCACAAGAAAAGAAGCTAGTCCAAGAAGTTGAGAGTGATGGGCGGCACCTGTGGCTCAAGGAGTAGGGCGCCGGTCCCATATGTGGGAGGTGGCGAGTTCAAGCCTAGCCCCGGCCAAAAACCAAAAAAAAAAAAAAAAAAAAAAAAGAAGTTGAGAGTTAAAAAGAGAGTATCAAGTCTTCAAGAAAATTTCAAATCTTTTTAACATTTTGCTATCCACTACTTCCCCAAATTTCCTCTCCATTGTCCCTATGTGTTTTCAAACTCTCATTATCTCTGGATGTTGCTACCTCATTTCTAGCTTCCTTTGCCTTTGGTGAGGCCAATGGTAAACCAGTTCTAATATACATACTCTGTAATTGTGCAATTATTCCTTTATTCATTGCTTGCAATCATTTCTTGTCAAACTCTAAGCCAAGACATTTTTAGTTATTTTATTTCTCTGTGCTTGATTTTAGGCAGCTGAGCAATCATGTGGAAATTTACAAAATCAAGCTCATCCAGTTCTCTACAAATTCATATTATCTAATATCATGTGTTCACTGAGGAATTCTTGATAACCCTTGTGGTGAGGCTGTAACACAGGCTACTTCCTGTTATCCAAATACGCACATAAACACACACACGCACAAACCTTTTGCTCTTTTGCTTTACCTCTGAGAATAATGTATTCATTCTTTCCTGGGTAGTCCTATTATTTATTATCTCTTTCAACTTTGTTTAAGATTCATTCATTCATTCAACATTTTGATAAACTCTGCAACAGTACATACCAGGCAATGAGTCATGGGCTAGAATATGAAAACAAACTAAATTATAGAGTTCCTGGTACTTCCCAGAACTTGCAGAGGAGACACAAATAATGAAAAGCCTGGACAGGGAGATTATCAGAATGCTCGGGGGTGGGGAGGGGGGGTGTCTGTTTCTTGGTTTTGTTTTTTGTTGGTGAGGGTGTCGTACAAGACCTTTTTGATAAGAAAACACGTATGCAGAGATCCGAAGGAAACCCCTCTGTCTTGCCACGGTTGTTCTTTCATGTTGGTTTGTGTGACTTCTTAATATATTTAAGACACACATCTATTTCTCATGCATGTTACACAAGTCCTGCACAGGTTCACATATCTGCCTTTTAACTTGATTTATAATATGTCTGATATATACTCATCGTCCAACTTCATGGACTATCGAAATTTCTCTTATGAATTTTAAAGTTGGTGGAATGGTTAAAGACAACTTTCCCATCAATAATACAACCATTAATTAATAGCTCATTTAGTGCTTTTACCATTTTTATGCTTAGCATTTAGATCCACTTGGAATTTTTTATCAGAAGTTAGGAAATACTGAAATAATGATATATATGTATAAGATAAATACCTAGATCTTCAACTGCCTGTATAGTATTCTTTGAAATAGCGAACTTTTCTACACTGACTTGTCATCTTATTTATAAACTAAATCTGTGTCTGGATTTGGATCCATTTCTGTCCTTCCTGGTTTGTTCCATTGTTTTGTAGGTTTATTATATTACTAAATGTCAAGTTAAATATTTTAATACAATACATGACTTAAGTAAAATATTATAAATGCAGTGAAAAATGTATACATAAAACTTGGCTATGCAAGCCTTAGATTAGAATTAGGTGTATGGCAGTGATTCTCAACCTTCCTAATGCCGTGGCCCTCTAGTACAGTTCCTGTGGGTCGCGACCTGCAGGTTGAGAACCACTGGTGTATGGTCTTACTAAAAGTTGCATTAATCAGTAAGTATCAAAAAAGCTTTCTCCATGACAGATTATTGTCTTTTTTAACTTCTAGTTCTTTGCCCTAGAAAAATTCTCATGACCTTTAAAGGTATAATAAGGTCCGGCCAACACCATGTGAACAATTTGCTGCATATTTTTTTAAAGTAACATTTATGCAGAAAACTTTCGTTCTGTTTCGGCAAGGCACTTTAGCATATGCTGGTTAAATTCTGTCGTCTTGTTACAGCCTAAATCTGTTTTCATTCAGGTTAGTTGCTTTATGCTTCCAAGCTAAAAAAAGGATATTTAAAATCTTGAGAGAAATGATTCACACTGTCTCTGGCAGCTAAAGTTACAATCTTTGCCTTTTGCTCACTCCTTGGAATTTGATGAACTAAAAGATTAAGGCAGCCCTTCCACATGTATAAACCAAATGCTTTTAGTTCCCTTACTGACAAAACAGTTACTGGTGGATTCTAAGAGAAAAGTCACTCATCACTGTTGTTAAAACTATTTTCTTAGTCTGAAATGATGAGAACCTGTCTTAAGAATCCTTTTTTTTTTCTAAGTAATACAGAACTCATTTCTCCTATTTATGCAAATGAAAAAGGTCAATTCTCAGCAGCAGATGTGAAACCCAAAGCATGCACATCTTACAGCCTGGCTTCTACGAGTAACTCCCTATGAGCTGTGTAAACATGGTGGTGCTAAGGAGACATGTGACAATTTATACACACACACACACACTATGTACACACACAGTACATACACACATATACACAAGGGTGCTAAAAATATCTAGACATGTTTTAAGACAGGGAAAGAAAAGTATAGTAAAATTGTAATGCTCAATATATACCAATAACAAAAGAGGAATCTAAGGCACGTTTGATTTCTGCAATTACAAGGGGTGCTCAAAGCGCTTACCATCATCATCCAGACACTTCTGATTACAACCAACTGCTTCAGCTGCGTAGACTGGTGTCCTCTGATCTCACTGCTCATACTGTTTCAATTTCTTCCCAGAGTACTGCTGATGTAGCCAGTTTTCTACAGTAAACCACATCTTTTCAGGTCCCCCTACTCATGTCTCCATTCTCCTTGTACGTCCACAATGCTTTCAAATTTCAAATACCAATTTTTAAATTGGTCTTGTCCTTCTCCCATGGACACCGTACTTCTACCACTTTCTTTGTCCTGCTTATCACATAGTGACGCTTTCATTCACTGATTAATACCATATTTTGATTAATAATGTCATAATACACATTGCTACTGTAATTCAATTTAGCTTTCAAAAGTAACACATAGATAACATCTCATGAAATATCCATATATTTTTAACACCCCTCCCCCCCGGTATATATTAATATAAATATTTAAGACAAAGCTTTCTAAAAAGGAAGTGGAATGTAGGTGATTTACAAATTACTTTTTATTATTATTTATTCATTTATTTTTTATTGAATCATAGCTGTGTACGTTAATGCGATCATGGGGCACCATACACTGGTTTTATATACCATTTGACATATCTTCATCACACTGGTTAACATAGCCCTCCTGACATTTTCCTAGTCATTGTGTTAAAACATTTATATTCTACATTTACTAAGTTTCACATGTACCCTTGTAAGATGCACCGTAGGCGTAATCTCTTTTTTTTTTTTTTTTTGTAGAGACAGAGTCTCACTGTACCGCCCTCAAGTAGAGTGCCATGACGTCACACAGCTCACAGCAACCTCTAACTCTTGGGCTTACGTGATTCTCTTGCCTCAGCCTCCCGAGCAGCTGGGACTACAGGCGCCCGCCACAACGCCCGGCTACGTAGGCGTAATCTCAACAGTCACCCTCCCTCCACCCATCCTCCCCCCTCCCTTCCTTCCTTCACCCCTTTCCCCATATTCTTAAGTTATAGATGTTTGGAGAACACTTAGAGATCTAAAAATAGAGCTGACATTCAATCCTATAATTCCTCTACTAGGTATATACCCAGAAGACCAAAAATCACATTATAACAAAGATATTTGTACCTGAATGTTTATTGCAGCCAAATTCATAATTGATAAGTCATGGAAAAAGCCCAAAAGCCCATCAATCCATGAATGGATTAATAAATTGTGGTATATATACACCATGGAATAATATGCAGCCTTAAAGAAAGATGGAGACTTTACCTCTTTCATGTTTACATGGATGGAGCTGGAACATATTCTTCTTAGTAAAGTATCTCAAGAATGGAAGAAAAAGTATCCAATGTACTCAGCCCTACTATGAAACTAATTTATAGTTAGTTATAACCCAGTTGTAAATTACTTTTCTTTTCTTTTTCTTTGCAATTTTTGGCCGCGGCCAGGTTTGAACCCATCACCTCCAGTAAATGGGACTGGCACCCTGATTCTTGAGCCATAGGCACCACCCAACAAATTACTTTTCAATTTTACTGAACTTTCATTTTGAAAAAAACATTGTGATAAGCTCTATGGAGAACACAGAAATTATAAATGAGGGGAGGACTTATTAGATGGATCATTCAGCCTTGTCGTCCCCAAACCCTAGGAGGTCTGGTCTGGTCCTGGCCTATTAGAAACTGGGAAGCACAGCAGGGGACAGGTGCTGGGCCAGCTGCTGCCTGAGTCCACCTCCAGTCAGGGCAGCAGCCAGATTAGATTCTCATAAGGAACGCAAACCCTACTGGAAACTGTACATGGGAGGGATCTTGGTTTCCTTGCTCTTTATAAGAATATAATGCCTGATGATCTGAGGTGTAGTTGAGGTGGTGATACTAGCACTGGAGAGGAGCTGTAACTACAGATAATCCTAAGTAGAGAGGTTTAAGTACAAAGACTTTTACAAAGACTGTAAAAATGCAATTGATTCCAGACTGGTATCAACCATCCCCCACCCCAAGTCTGTGGAAAATTTGTTTTCAATGAAACTGGTCACTGGTTCCAAAAATATTGGCGGTTGCTACTTTAGCCTTCAGACTTTAAGCACATTACTTTTTTTAGTGTGTAAGTCTAGCTTATTCAGCATCCTTTTCAAACAAGAACACTTCAGAATATATGCATCGGGGGCATATTTCTTAAACTGAGTGAAGTCATCTATAACAAACTCACAGCCAATATCATACTGAATGGGTAACACTGAAAGCTTTTCCACTTAGAACTGGAACTAGACAAGGTTGTCCTCTATCACCACTACTATTCAACATAGTGCTGGAAGTTCTAGCCAATGAAATCCGGCAAGAGAAGGATATAAAGGACATCCAAATGGGGACAGAAAAGGTCAAACTCTCACTCTTTGCCGATGACATGATCTTATACTTACAGAACCCAAGACACTCAACCACAAGACTCCAGAAGTGATCAAGAAATATAGTAATGTCTCAGGGCATAAAATTAATGTCCTTTGTATAGGCCAAAAACAGTCAAGTGAGAAATTCTTCAGAGACTCTATTCCCTTTACAGTAGCTTCAAAGTAAATGAAATACCTAGGAGAATACTTAACATAAACACATTACTTTGTTGAATAATCATAGCACTTCTATCAGCTGATACTATAAGTATGAGGAGAAAATCCCAGAGAATTTATATCTGTTTTCAAAGTGTACTACATGGAATGAGAAGAAAGCTAGGGATAGGTTGAATTTTGGACCCCTTGTCAAAATAATGTTGTGAAATAATATAATAATAGTCCGTGGCGTTGGGGTTTAGAATCCTAGTAATGTTACCTGGTTGTCTAATTGAACTTGGCAGAAGTATTTAACCACTTTGTTCTAATAGAACCTGATTTATAGTGCTTTTATGAGTTATTACATATAAGAATAAACAGGATCACATTTAGCTGTTTTTATTATCATTATGACATTTTTGCCCAAGGAATTACTGCTCTTTTAAGAAAGACATCCTTGCTATCTTCAGGAATCTTACAGTTTAGGTTCTAAATAGATACTCTAATAACCACATGTAAGGTATGATGTGACACAATGATAAAACAAAGAGATAATAAAGAGAGGACAGCAAAAAAATCTACAGTAAAAAACTGAAAGACTGCTCTAGTCTGACAATGGGTTGAAAAATTCCAGAAGAAAGAAATAAGCTTGAGTTGAACATTCCAAGATAGAAAAAAATAGCAGCAACTCACAGTGAGGATGTGATGGAAGAAAACTCGAAAGAACAGTCGAAATAACATTTCTAACAGGGTTAAGGGTATTTGTTTTGAGTGGAATGTACAAAAATTGCGCTGGTATTTGTAAAATAATCAGGGAAAGACAAGTTTGGGAATATGAATCGGTCTAGTCTGCGAGAAGCCGATCTGCCTGTCTGGGCTGCGGCGGGCTGGGGGTACTGTCATGACTGTCACACACTAAATGAAGTAGAATTTGGAAAAGGAATCCTTTCCAAAGTTGATTGCTTTGTGATTTATGTTTTATGTTTCTAATGCTTGTTTGTTGCCAAATATATGACTGTAACTAATATTAACATGTGGGAACCGTACCCCTTAATTTAACAATATTGTCCTAAACATATGCCTCTTATTATGGGTATATTAACACAAATTATTTCCTTTATATGCTCATGGATGTTTTTGACAAGCATTTTGTAAAAGGCAATTTGTGTCCATTTATTCACCATTGTGGTAAAAGTATGCAGCCAAGAAAAACCTGAATTATGGAATACTTTTTTAAACATCACAACATAATTACCTTCAAAAATTCAGTGGATTCTGTTTTCTAGCATAACTTTCCCTCTAACTAGCAGCTACATAACCTTGAGTCTGTTATGCAAGCTCCAGAGGCCTTTGTTTTATATTTCTAAACAAATTCTGGACTGACAATTCATGGTCATTTGTGGTCAAATCATTACATGTTTGCAGTAACATTAAGTAAACTGATGGAAAAAAGTGCTTAGAAATTAGTTTATACAAATTAGGAAAATTGAGGGAGGGAAAATAGGGGTACAAAATTAATGTTTTCTTTTAAATGATGAACAACGTGCATTTTTAATTTATTAAATATGTCTTTCAGGCTTTATTCTTAATTTTCTTGTATAAAACAAGTGACAGTAATTTTCAACAACTTCCCTTCTGAGCAATCTGTTGCCCACAAATACTTCTATTATTTATAAGGGGATCTAGTTTTAAATGCCATGTTTTCCAATTTTATTTTACCTACCTGTTCTTTGATATGTTATTAAAGTAGTGCTCCCCAAATTTTAGCATGCATATAACTTGTCTGGAATTTTGTGAATATGATGGTTTTCATTAATAGCTTTGCCATGAGATTTCTAAGAAAATTTTAGGTGATGACTTTGTGCTGTGTGAGGACCACATGCCACGTACTAAGGTGCTAAAAGACTGCTCAAGATTTCTCTCTTTAAATGCTTCTCTTGGTGATCTTTGAGGCCTTTTTAGAGTCTACTGTACTTAGGTCTTCTAATGTCCTATTGAAGATACATCTGGCCAGTTGTTAGAACCAAAACCATCCATTCATTTATATCCCATGTCCAATCTTGTTGGAACAACCTTGAAAAAATATTCAGAATACGATGATTTCTACCTTCCAGCAAGCAGTACTTCCAATAATAAATTTCCATATTAGCGCATGTCCCGTTAACTTCTTCCTGGGTGATTATAACAGCTTCCTAGCTACTTCCATAAACTTGCAGTTGTCCCTCAACAGAGGATCCTGGGTGGTAGTTTTGAAACTTAAGTCAAATAATGTTACTCCTTTGCTCAAAACCATCAAAAGAACACATTTGGCTTGGAATAGCGGCCATTTACAAGGCCATATATAATATTTTCTATACTTCTGTAATTTTATCTTTTGCTAAAATCTCCCTTATTTAACCACACTGATCTCTCTGGTGCTTCTTGAACATGCTGGCATGCACTCCTAATTACTCAGATAGTTATTTTTTCCATTTCCCTTAAATATTTGTTCAGGTGTCACCTTCTCAATAGGGTCAATTCTGACAACTAAATTTAAAATTGTAACTCATCTTCTAGGCTAGCTCTGGTTCCCTTTTCTGCTCATCCTTGTATATATTTCTTAAATGTCACTTACCAACTCCTATCTTAGTACATGAAATTTACCTATTATGTATGTTTGTTGATTCTTTTACATCTGTCTAGTTCTGATGAATTATAAACTTTTGAGGAAAGAAATTTTGGGTTTTCTTTATTTTTTTCCCCACTGATTTAATCCAAGCAATTCAACAGTCCTTTAGCTATTTCAGATACTCATACAATGCATGTTAAATAAAATGATCAAAATGTGAATTGAGAATTTAGGCAGTAGAAGTTTCTTTGACATCATCAAGGAAGATGTTAAACAGAAGTGGGAAGGAAAGGAAACAGGTGGTAAAAAATCTAGATAGCTTATAATTAGAAGCAACATGCCTAGTGGAGAAACAATATGGAATTCAGAGAGGAATATTTATTTCTATTGTGTTTTTAAAAGGAATTGATATATATTAGCATAATTATAGGTTCTATTAGATATAAGAATAAATGATGAACCCAATGTTTTAGAGAATGTTTGAGAAGATCACATGCTGTGGTCAATACCTTGCCTCAAAAAGAAACAAAAAATGTATTCTTTCAGGAGTAAAATGAATAGGAATACAGGAATATTTATAGATTAAAAGTCAGCACTTTGAAAAATTCACTCCAGTTTATCTCCATAATATTTGCTAATGTAGGTTCATGATAGGGATTATGTGAAGACACGAAAAAATGAAAAACAATTGAACATATCAAAGAGTTTCTGAATAACGTTGAGGGGAAAGCTGGGAAACTTACAAGTGTGACAGGTATTACCTACACTGTTACTTGAGATCACTTAGCAAGATGTAAAGATTAGTATCACTGGAATGGTATCGAGTTGGGGCTCTGCTGGGGCAAGAGTAGCTGAAGAATAGAAACGGTAAACAAAATCAAATATTAAGTCTCTAGTAGGTGAGGATTTTCTAAGACCAAGATAAAACGTATCAACTATCTCAATGATTGGAATTAAAAACTGAAAGAAAAGATATTACATTTAAATGCTGGGAAATTAGAGCTTAAAATAGCTGATGTACATTAATTAAGCTCGTTGGTGGGAGACTAAACTAGGTTGGAGGTAAATTAGAGAGTTAAGTAGATTAAAAAAACAATTTGACAATGGGGTTGTTTTGTTATTCAAGAAGGCAGGATGACCATTCATCCTGATCTGCTCATGACAACTCTGTTCAATACCTGTTTTTCTAACTGAGAGGAATAAGCTTTCCTTTTTACCCAAATGTACCTCAGTTTGAATAATACTTTTATTAAAACTGTGGATAGGATGTATCCTTTTGTGAGGTAGATGCCAAATTTCTTAACAAATTTTTAAAGATATGTTAGTCAGTGAATAAATGATTCCAAGGAGGAGTAAGCAGATGCTAAATAGTGCAAAGAATAAGGACTCAAACGTTTCAAAGTAACCAAATTCTTCTTTAGATTAATCTCACAATGCAGTGAAAAACGTCTTGCTGCATTTTGATACACATACCTCAAAAATCTATCCCAAAGGTCTATTCAAAGAAAAATAACTTATTCCTAAATCTTTCAGTGTTTGAAACTTAGGAAGCACATATTGTGACCACTGTGATCCTATTTCTTCAATCTCAACATCCTCAATATTTCTTCCTGTGTTTCTCATTTAAATCATTCTTAACTCTTTATGGTTGTGTTCATTTAAAAATAAAAAATAAAAACAGAAATAAAAAATAAAGACAAAAGTTTATGTTGAATGCAAAAAAAAAAAAAAACTACTAGAATTATACTAGGGTTTCCTGAGTGCTAACACTCTTATTACTGCAGGTCAAATATGAATTAAATGTTTCATTAATTTAAAAATTTCATTTTTCTTTCTTTTATTTTTGAATGTAATAAATGAATTCTAACCTACAATTTTTATTTTTTTTTGGCTAACTTTCCTAGAGTTAGTTGTTTTTGAAGATAATACCAAAATATTATTTGGAGATAATAGCAAAATAGAGAAGTATTTACATTTTTTTGTTTATATGTGCATTCTTAATATTTTAGCTTTAGCAAATCTGTTTAATTACATTTTCCTGGCTTCTTTTGTCTGTTGTGTTTCAGGTATGTGGAATTAAGTCCATCATATTTAGTTCCTGATGCAAATTCAATCATCGGACTGCCATTCCTTTTAGCTCAGTTTGGATGTGGATAAGGTGTATTAGGGAGGCCCACACAAAATCGTGCATCCTATCTTTACAATAAAACTCATTTACTTCTCTCTTCATTGGCACAATTCCTTTTTAAGAGATGACCATTACTTGCCTTCACTACACTGAATTCCATTGCTTCTCTTCTTCTAACTTCCATGTTTGGCTACATTTTAATCTACATGATATAAAACAATATTGAGAAAACATGTACCATTTAGTTTTGTCAACGGTTTTTCCTGTACGAAGCAGGGAAACACAGATACTTTGCCACGTGCTTTTGGTCTCTACATGAAATTTCCTAGCCCTCCAACTTTATCCCAGCCTACCCTTTCCTTTTCTCCATCACTTTTAGCCATAAAGGTGTTCATTTAGTTCTGAAATTATGCCAAGTACATGCACAATTTACAGCCTTCACACTTCCTTCTGCCTAGAATACACTCCCTCGAGTATTTCTGTGGTTGGTCTCAGCAACAATGTTAATACCTCAGATAGTTCTGCTAGGAGCATCAAACCTAAAGTGGCATCTACAGGTAACTATACCTCGTAATAAGCTGTTTATTTTCTTCCTCTTGCTATACTACCTGAAAAAAACGTTGTTTTTGGTACTGGACTAAGTTTAGTTTTCATACTAGACTAAAAGCCTCATAAAACAGGGACATTTTATGTTTAACACTATATTTCCACTATATCTAGAAAAGTGCCTGGGTCAACCTAACTGTTTAGTAAATATTTATGAGAATATAAATATGCATCATTTTTATATAAGGAGAATGCCTAAAGCCATTCAAAAATTTAAGAAAATTGTATAAATCTGCTATGTGGTAACTATTTTTATCCTGTTTCTTTAAGAGAACATGAAAACCACGTTGGAGTTATCCTTATTTTTAATGGAAGAAGGATTATATAACCCTAGCATAAATAACAGAAATCCATTTCATAATATTCACGATGGATTTATAACTCATTTGAATCTTAGTACATTTATGAGAAAAGCACAAAGATAAGAATTATGAAATTTTTCCCATTAAAATCTGCAAGGATTAAAAATATCAATATTCTAAGGAGCTTAAATAAGCTGTGGTTTGGAGATTTCTCCATTTGTTAGATTTCAAGAATCCCTTAATGTATTTTATCAGGGATCAAGAATTAAGCCCACAGATTGAATCATCTTTTTCTATTTTTTCATATGTTGAGTAATTTAAAGGTGTATGATGTCCAATTTTAAGTGTCACTTAGATTGGATTAAGAAATACCCAGATAAGTCGGTAAAATAATCTTTTGGGGATGTGTGTGATGATGTTTCTGGAAGAAATTGGCATTTGAATCAGTGGATTAGGTAAGAAAGGACCACTTTTCCTCAGCACCAACCAAGTTGCTGCATGCTTGCTTGGAATAAAAGAAAGAAGGCAAATGCTTCATCTCTTTGGAGTAGAGACATCCTTGCTCTCCTGCCCTTGGACAGAAGAATTCCAAATTCTCCAGCCTTTGAATTCGAGGACTTGCACGAGCAGTCCTCATGTTCCCTATGACCAGTGAGGAGGGGAAGAGTCGGGTATGGTTTATAGATGGCTCTGCACCACGTGCAGGCACCACCCGACAGTGGGCCACTCAAGTTCTGCAGCTCCTTTCTAGGACATCAGTGAAGGAAAACGTTTGTGGTGGGCAGAACTTCCGTCAGCACAGTTGGTTGTGCACTTTGCTTGGAAGAAGAAAAGATGGTATGATATGTGATATGAACTGTAGCCAATTGTTTGATGATCATGATCTAGGAAGGACCATGACTAGAAAATTGGTGACAGGAAATCTGGGAAAGCGTTACCTGTCTGAATGGTAAAAGGATGTAAGATAGTTGCTTCTCATATAAATGGTCACCAAAGAGTGGCCTCAGTAGAAGAGGACTTTAATAATACGTGGGTAAGAGGACCTATTCCAGGGGAACCACTCAGCCTCTTCCCCTGCCACCCTTGTCATCACCCAGTGGAATATGAACTAAGTGGTCATGGTGGCAAAAATGGAAGTTATGTGTGGACTCAGTAACATGGACTTTATTCATCACTGTTGACCTGGTATGGCCAACTCTGAGTGCCTAGTCTGCTGGCAGCAGAAAACCACACTGAATCTCTGACACAGATGCCTTCCCTAAGGTGATCAGCCAGCTACTTGGTGGCAGGTTGCTTACACTGCACCCTTCCAACAAGGAAGGGGCACTGTTTTGTCCTTAACTGAATAGCTGCTGTGAACATGGATTGCCTTCTTTGCATGCAATCTTTCTCACCAAGTGACCCTCTATGTACACACAGAATGCAGCCATGTCCACATAGGAATTGTGCCACAGCATTGCACACAGCGCTGACCCTGACCAGGAAACTCACCTCATAGCCAAGGAAGTGCAGCAGTGGGCTCAAACACACAGAAGTCACTAGTCTTCCCATGTTTCCTGTCATTCTAGAGCAGCTGGTTTGATGTAATGGCATAAGCCCCTTTTGAAGATATAGTTTCAGTATCAGCTAGGGGACAATACCTCACAGGGCTGTAAAAAAATTCTCCAAAATACCATATATGCTCTGAATCAATGTTAAATTTATGATATTATTTTACCCATAGCCAAGTTCATGGGTCTAGAAAGCAAAGGGTGAAAATGGGAGCGACACCACCCTCCCCTCTATCTAGTGACCCTTTAGCAAAGTTTTGCTTCCTGTTCCAGCAGCCTTTGCTCTGCTGGCTTAGTGGCCTCAGTTCTGCTAGGAAGAATACTTGTATAAGAAGACACCACAATATCCCATTGAACTCCAAGTCCTAAGGCTGCCACTTGGCCAGTTAGAACTCCTCATACTTCTGAGTCAGCTAAGAAGGGAGTTACGGTGTTGGATCAAGTTATTAATCTAGACTACCAGGAGGAAATTGAACAACTTCATCAGAGAGGAAATAAGAAACATGGGAAATACTTCGGGGTTTCTTTTAGTGTTATGCTCTGTAATTAAGGTCAATGGAAAATGGCAACAGATCAAATAGGCAGGACTACAAATGGTCCAGACCTTTCAGGAATGAAGTTTTCGGTGACCCCACCAGGTGAAGAACCACGATGCGCTGAGGTGCTTGGTGAAGGCAAAGGGAACACAGAATGAGTAGTACAGGAAGACACTAATAATTAGCAGCCGCAAGTATGTGACCAGTTGCAGAAATAAGAACTACAGCTACAATTGCCTTGAGTATGTGTGTTTGTACGTGTGGATTTGTTTTACATATATATGTTTGTGTGTGTATACATATGTATGTAGTATGTGTGTGTATTTATTTTTTTACTATGTATATATAAATTTAAATAGTATATACACACATTTATATATGTATATGTATATACCACATATATACATTATATACACTATATACACACATTTACTATATATGTATACAAATATATATACATAGTAAACAAATACACACATACACTAAATATATATATACTATGTATATATATAAAATATACATAGTAAACAAATATCTTGGTTTTCTTTTCTCTCTTATTCCTTTATCATATAACATAAGAGGTGTTGAGTTTATATCAATATTTAAGAATTACTATTTTTACATCATAGAATTTAAGTTATGTAACATCAGGAAAAGCAAAGACGTCCCTCAAGCATTTTACCTCCTCTTATTAAGGAGGAATTTAGGCATTTTTTGTTGTACACAGAATAGTTGCATTCTGTTAGGAAGATCTACTATGACTTTGTAACTATCTTTATCTGGAGATTAAATATGGTTTAAGGAGATACATATCAGAGCCAAATATAAAGGGGTGGTATCATCTTGATTGGATTAAGGGATACTTAGATAACTAAGAAAGCATTATTTCTGGGTATGTCTATGAAGGTGTTTTAAGAAGAGATTGACATTTGAATCAGTGGGCTGAGTAGCAGAGACTCTCCTTACCCAGTGTAGACAGGCACCATCCAATTAACTGAACACAAAGGCAGAGGAAATTGAATTATCATACTCTTTTTTTTGAGCTACAATACACTTTTTCTCCTGCTCTTGGACATCAAAATTCCTGATTTTCCAACTTTCAGACTCATGGCCTTGTACCAGCAGGCCTTCATGTTCTCAGGACTTCTCCTGCTTCTGAGGCCTTTTGACATGGACTGAGCCATTCTGCCAGCTTCCCTGTTTCTCTGTCTTGCAGATGACGTCTTGAGGGACTTCTCAGTCTCCATAATGCATGAACCAGTTTCATTAATACATACCTCCTTATCTCTCTGTTATATATTTGTTCCCTACCTCCCTATCTCTCTATTGCCTATCTAGACATCTAAACCTAGACATTTTAAATCCTGTGTTTTGGAGAATCTGGATTCTGTCAAATTCCTCCCCAAAGTGTTGATTTGTGTATGTTGGTTTGTTTTAGCAGGTAAATACATTTGGTTGGATTTAAAATTTATTCTTTTTCTCTTGAATATAGTTTAAAGTTTTAGCACAGTGATTTCAGTCTTTGTTGTGTTGATTTGAGTATGTTCTGTGTATGTGGTTCATGGGTCAGGAAGAGATTTTAAAATATACACATAATTTACACTTTCTTTCTTCTTCATATGGCCCTCTTTTAGGATTCCTCTTTCACTTTAAAGCAAAATTGGTTATCCAAAATTCTGTTCTCTGGCTCTTCAAGGGAAAAAATACTGCAGATATTTACTTAGTTTTATTTACCTTTTATTCTTAAAGATCTAATATATAGGTAACTCCCACTCAGTCATTTCCTTTTTTTTTAAGTCCTGCTCCTTTCTTCCAGATGTTGACTCACAATTAAAAAAATTTTTGTTTTGGTCATTTTATTTTCTTTTTTACTCTCTTGCGTAGGGTAAATAATTCTTATCTGAAGGAAGGTTGTTACAATTGGTGCATACATTTAAAACTAAGAAACTGAAATGTACGTTGACACTCTTAATAAATCTTGTGCTCAAAGTTAGTATTTTTTCTTAATTATAAATTTACTTTTAAGGAATTACAAAAGTTTAGATAAGATACACCATTTTCTGTTCACATCCTGAATGAATTTTTTTTTTTATATTACCCTGACGTATTTTAAAAGACATGATCAAACAGAAACATTGATGTGGATCAATTTGTGTCTGATATTCTTTTTGTTACACTTGTAACTTTTGTTACATTTATTTGTTAAAATATATACGTACACATTTTTTAAGTGAAGAACATATAAAGGTGACTGAAAATGGCCTTTTCCTTCCAAGGTAACCGGATAGAAAATGTTCCACAAAGTGTTACACAAACAAAAATGTGCAAATAAGATAAGAGATATGAAGGAGAGGGAATGCCAGTAACGGTACATACAAACATTGGATAAAAGTATTTAGCTAGGAAAGCTAGTGTTGGCTTTCATAAAGCAATAACTCCTAAAATGTAATCTGACGGGGGGAGGTAACATCTAACTAGACAAAGATTTGGTTCAGCGGAAGAACAGCGGGAGAAAATTTAAGACAAGATAAATAGTCTGGAAAATTCAAGATGGATCCGAAAGGAGGTAAGAATAATTGGAACAGGGAGCATAGCGTGAGAGTGTCGTGTTAAATGAGACTTGGGAGGAAGATAGAGACCAGAAAATCCAGGGCCGTGTCGGCCAGGCTAAGACTACCAGTCTGTATCCTTTGATTAATAGATAACAGCATATTGCTTGCTCCATCTTCTCACAGTTAGCTGTCACAACATTCACAGTGTAGTGGTAATTTTAATTTATTTTCAAGTAATGAAGAATAACTCTTTCTCTGATATAAATCATGCCTGTATCATAATTTAACTTTTAGTATTATGCATAACAAAATAGAAAACAAATCAACATAAAATTCTGCATGGGAAAAAAAGGGAAAGAGTTAGGCATATGTTTTACTTAATAAACTATATCCATTTAATGTCAGTGGAACAGCAACTAGTACGTTGACGTAGGGTGTTAGAAAACATCAGGTCTTATCTCATTTGGATAATATTTAAGGCATAATTGATTAAGTATGTATGCGAACACAATTATGGCACAGCTCGGTGTTCTGAGTGACAGAAACGTCATTTCAAAATCACAGTTTACAAATGTACTGAGACTCGCTTCTATCCTTATCTCAATAGAAATATCATCAAGCATGCATGTTCTTTGGTGAGGTCTTAGGGGAGCAGTAATCATATGGTTATATATTGGCAAACTTGAATTTATTACAAAGAATGTTTATCAATATAGTTCGTATTTTTGAAATGCCAGCATAGGCACATGAAAATTACCCATATTTATATTCAAGGAAAAACAACAGAATTAATGCTGATAAATAGCCTGGCACTTTAAGCTTATCCAGAGACCTCTTTTAAGTTTGAGGGAAATTTGTGCTGTTGAGAAGCACGAGATGAAATCCAGCTGTATTCTAATCCCGTTTCAATCTATCATCACAGAAAATATTGACTATTTTTTCCTTAGACGTGCAGCTGTCAACTATCCAACTGTGGGTCTAGATTTACATTATAGTTGTATTTCCTACCTATTCATTTTCATCTAAAACACTTGTTCCATGAAACAGCTTTTGCTGTCTGAAAAAGGAAAACAGGATATGTGGTCTCATCAAACCTGTCAGTGGATGTGCATGGGCACAGCAAATAATATTTGCTAAATTCAAGGGAATGTATTTCTACTTTGAAGAAATGATAAAATCACTATGCACCCACATGCATTATTAATGTCGTATTTACCACTTGAATAAGAAGATCGCCATTGTGTGCCAATAGTTATAAGAATTTACCACTTTTCCTCCACCCCAAGAGCCTATTACACATTCAAGTACTTGCAAAGTGCGCTGTGCCTCACTTGGAAAGTAGACTAAGTAAGAAAGCCCCTTTGTAGTTATGAGGCTTCAAAACCAGCTAACCTGAATGGGGTTTTATAAGCAGTAGCACAGGGACTATATTAGTAGGGATAGGCAAGATTATAGGGATAGTTGAATCCCAAATGTAATAACTCAACAGAATAAAAATAGATTTATTTCACATAAAGAAATCTTTGGTGAATGCTCAGATAGAAGGAATCACTCTCTTCTATGTAGTTTTGCCAGAATCCAGGCTTCTTCTTTATCATATCCCAAACATCCCTTAGGATATAATTTCTGATTAGATCCAATCACTGGATGGGGAAAAAGGGATCATGGAAAGAGTCTTTAAAGACTGTCTAGAAGCAACATATCCCACTTCCTTTGCCTTCTATCAGGAAGAACTAACGGTATGATTACCCATAAGTGCAAGGGAACCGGGACCTGTGGGCCTTGCTTACCAATTCTATTTCAAGTTTAAATTGTCTGTTTTGGAGTGGGCAAAAGGCTTCTGGTAGATAACTTCTTGCCTCTGTGAAAGAGAAGTAATTTTAATCATGTGTTCTGAACGTAACATTGTACTTGGTTTCGGGTTCAGATGGAGATACTGAGTTACAGTGGCTTCTTCTGTTTAGTTTTCCAAGCTCCATTTGCTAACTTTTGTATTTTGTGAATTTAACTCAAGATATTGCTAATAGTATAAGTTTCTTAGCCTTTATGAATATTGCAGATACGTAGTTGGTCAGAAAAACTAATACACGAAAACAAAGTGCAACAGAATGTAGCTTTGAAAAGTATAATCATGACTGAAGTGCAAACCCGAGTTCTGCTGTTTACTGGCTATAGAATCTTGTACAAATTACTTGTCTTTTCTTTTTTTCTCACTTTCTTTATCTGTAAAATGCAGGTGTAATAATCATTATACTACAACATGACTCATACATCAAATGAAGATAAAATACATTAATCCATATAACGAGTTCATAATTGCACCAGGAACATAATAAACATTATATATTATCATTATTTCTTTCTTGGTCTAGTAGTTTTATTAAAGCTACAAACTATATACAGAAGTGTCACATTTGCAGAAGTGTCACGGAAAGAATATAAAGCCAGTGGATGTTTATAAAAACACATACTAATAGTCTATAGTGTATCAAAGTAACTCACAATGAAAACATGTGAGCATCTGATAAAGTGGGGGAAGAGATGGCAGTGGGCATGTGCTGCGGGGAGGGAGCCTTCACCCACAGTTTCTTCCCTACTGAGGCATTCTTACCAGCAACCTGCTCTCTGGCTCCAAGGTCCAGTTCCTTGTCTGGAGTGTAAGGATGACTTGAGGGAAACGATAAGCCATGTTTCTACTCAACTCCAGACTGAATTTAGACGTCTGAGGGAAGAACAAGTTAAATATAAATGGAATCCAAGTCTTGGAGGACATCCAAAAGAAACAAGCATTTCTATGCTTTTTTATTTTATTTTATTTTTGACATAAACTAGCTGTTCAAGTTAGCATACATATAATTTTGGTCATGCTACTGATGGTGCTTTTCTCTAAAGGAAGATGTTAATAAAATTTACAAATGAAAATCATGTTTCAAATTATTGAAGATCAATTTTAACGCAACCTTTGAAAACAAAGCATTATTGATGAAAAGATCCATCACTTTTTATCTTCACAATGTTAAAAAAAAGTAATAGAGCTACAGATATACAGGGTGTCCATAAAGTTTGTGTGCAATCTATTTTAAATGCACATGAACTTTATGGACATCCTGTGTATAAAATTTGGATCAATGAAGTTAGGAATAAGGTGAGGAACAAAATCATTTTATAGATGATAGCAATCAAGCAGATGTAACAATAATAAAATTGATGACCAGGCTCCAAGATTTCACATATAAACACAATGTGCCCATTTTCTTCAGGTCCTAATATTTAGTACTGCCAGATTTTTGGTTATAAGTATTTTATAAAAGATACTTCCCTTTCAACATAATTTTCCTTCATTCAGGCAGACATGTCTATCAGCTTTTCCTTATTCCATTCTTGGATAGGTAGGAGGGTCCCAAAATTGTTGACTCTTTCAGGATAGTCTTTATTATAAAAGCCAGAGAACAAAACAAACAGAAGTAAAGAAATTCAGATGCATTAGAGAATGTGTCAAATAAAGTAGGTCCTTGATTTAAGACAGGAACATTCAGAGAAGGCAATCAAATATAAGATGCTATAAAAAGGAAAAATCAAGAAATTAAAGGAACTCTTAGGAATGAAAAAATTAAAAGAACAAACTCTCAGTATTAGAGGAGAATGATTGAAAAGAAAACATTTAAAAATGACACAATAAATTAGGAATCCAAGCATCCAACTTCATGAAATTCCATAAAACGGAAAGGAGAATGATGGAAATATTATCACTGAAATATGTTAAAAATATTCCCAGGGGTGGCACCTGTGGCTCAAAGGAGTAGGGTGCCAGCCCCATATACCAGAGGTGGTGGGTTCAAACCAAAAGAAAGAACAGGAAAGAAAAATATTCCCAGAATTAAATTGCTTGAGTTTCTAGATGTGTAAGTTTTCAGCATCATGAGTACAAAAAAGTACTCATATTATTATTAAAATACAGAGAGAAAATTCTGAAAACATTTAATAGAAAAAAGGCAAGGAGTCAGTTAAATGAAAGTCTTGCATATAATAATCCTAGCAGGGCTCGGCGCCTGTAGCTCAGTGGCTAGGGCTCCAGCCACATACACTGGCACTCAGGGGTTTGAACCCAGCCCAGGGCTGTCAAACAACAACTACAGCCAAAAAATAGCTGGGCATTGTGGTGGGTGCCTGTATTCCCAGCTACTTGGGAGGCGGAGACAAGAGAATCACTTAAACCCAAGAGTTTGAGGTTGCTATGAGCTGTGATGTCACAGCACTCTACTGTGGGCAACATAGTGACATAGTGAGACTCTGTCTTAAAAAGAAAAAAAGAAGAAGAAGAAGAATCCTAGCAGGAACAAGGGAGGGAGAAGAAAGTAGGTAAGACCTCAGAATTTTGTAAATGTCAATCTGAGGTTATATACCAAGATCAAATAATCAACCAGTTTTGAGAGCAGAGTAAAATATTTGTTAATGAACAGTACTCACAATTTTCACTTCTGTGACCTCTATTGGAGGATGGTGAGACATAAGAATAAAACTTAAACCTCGAAAAAGAAACATGTGACCTGAAAACAGCATTTGACAAAGGAGAATGATAGAATTTTCAGACTGAAAGTGAAGGAAATTTCAGGAAATCTAGGGCATCCTTAGATGCATCGTAAGTCCAGATTTGAGCAAGAAGAGGAAAGGCTCAGTCAGAGGAAAACAAGTCGTGTACCAGGAAGATGAATGGGTGGGATGTTCTAGTGTGGACTGCTGTACTGAGAGGCTGTTTGAGGCAATTGAACAGTGTGAAAAATTGTTACTAGGTACATAAAGAAATGAGTATATAAATAAAAGCAAATGATCCTAGAGTAAATGGAAAAGATGTAGAACTAAGGAACTGCAAATGTACCATAATGAATTACTTGACTCAAAGAAAATGATTTTTGTATGGTCATGTATTATAAGAGGTAAACCCTGATTTAACCCCTAACTATCATATAACTCTGATGGGTAGGAACAGGGAAGGGGGAAAGGTGGACCTGGCACTGTGTGATAGTGATAACGTACCTGTGTGTGTTCATCCCACATAACAACAAGTCAAGAGATTATGCTTAACAAAGTTAAGTAAAATAGCAAGATAAGCATTACCAGGGAAATGTGGTAGTAAACACTACATGAATAATAACAATAACAATAATATAAAATAATTATCAGGACTTGAGTGTAGGATGATATTTCAGAAATAGCCTATTAGGTTGGTTTTTATTTTTTTTTTCTTTTTAAATTCATCCATGCCTTAGTTTAAAAAATATACTAGAATTATTTAAAATCATGTACTTTCTCCCTCACAATTGGCTTCAAGGAAAGCAGACCCCCTACTCCGTGGTTCCAAGCAAGACATTGGCAAACTTGCTTTTTATTCTGGGTGTCAGTTAATTATCTTCTATATGGGATATGGAGCAAGTGAACATTAGCAGATTCTCCAAATGTGGTTGGGAAACCATACAGGGAGCCATCGCCTTGACAGGAGGAATAAAGAACGAAGGCAAATCACTTCCAAGTTGTCAGTGGCTCGAATTAGAACTGGAACAGATTTTTGAAGTATGAGCCAAAGAGCTTCGTGATATTCTAGCCTGGAGTTGACAGATCAGAGTGGCCAATTCCCACACACTTCCATCAGTGTTTTTGCTTATGGTCAGAGGAGAAAATACAGTATCGAATTCTTGACTAGAAATACTTTCTTAAATATCTCTATATTATCGTATATATTTATGATGTACAACATGATGCTTTGATAGACATATACATAGTGAAATGGTTATCATAGTCAAACAAATTAATAGAACTCACATATCTATCCTTTTATATATGTATTTTTTAATTAAATCATAGCTGTGTACATCAGTGCAATCATGGGATACAATGTGCTGGTTTTATATACAATTTGAAATATTTAATCAAACTGGTTAACATAGCCTTCATGGCATTTTCTTAGTTAATGTGTTAAGACATCTATATCCTACATTTAGTAAATTTCTCATGTACCATTTTAAGATGCACTGTAGGTGTGGTCCCACCGATTACCCTCCCTCCACCCATTCTCCCCTTCCCCTCCCCGCTCTACCCTTTTTAATATAATTTTGAAGTTAATAAATGATAGTAAAGGTTAGCAAAGTAATCTGGAATTCTGCCTATATGTATGTTCGTATGTAATTTCAAATGATTAAAAAAAATCAGAGAAAGGCTCGGTGCCTGTACACAGTGGTTACGGCATTGATCATATACACCAAGGTTGAGGTGGGTTCAAACCCAGCCTGGGCCAGCTAAGCAACCATGACAACTGCAACAGAAAAACTGCACCCAGGCATTGTGGCAGGTGCCTGCAGTCCCAGCTACTTAGGAGGCTGAGGCAAGAGAATCACTTAAGCTCAAGAGTTGGAGGTTGCTGTGAGGTGTAACACCAGAGCAGTCTACCTAGGGCAACATAGTGAGACTCTATCTCAAAAAAGAAAAATATTTTACAACACCTAAAAATTATATGATATTCAGACTTCAGTTTCCATAAAGTTTAATTGGAATACAGCCATATCCACTGATTTACATGTTGTCTCTGGCTGATTTTCTGCTCAGACAGCACACTTGCCAAAGTGACTCTAAGGCCTGCAAAGTCTAAAAGATTGACTATTTGGCCCTTTTCAAAAAATAAAATAAAATAAAAGTTTGCTGATCCCTGCACTATATGAAAACATGTGGCATTGAGACATTTAACTTCTTGATCTCTTCCATATGTCATTTGAGAGTGGAATCTCTCCACTGTGATGAACAGGTTATGGAGATAAGTAACAACAAGCCTTAAATCTTCGTCAGTTTAAGCTTTCACTCTCATTTGATAAGTCTAATCAATACGTTCAGCAAAGCTCACCCAAACCAGTAGATAGTTAGATTTTGTCCATAATTAAAGTTTTACTATTTCTGGATATACTCAGCTACCCAGAATGGGGTTATTTATGAACTGGTAGGTTTAGAGTGCTCCTATAGACTGAAGAAAGGATTTTTAGAAAAAGAGGAACATCTAAAAAAGTAAGGTTACAAAAATGACCACTTGCTTGGAATGCATGTCCTGTGAAACTCGTCATTGTGCAACTAGTTTATATTGTTTTTTATTTTCCAAATGGAGAAAGTGATTATTCAATTGAAGACTCAAAATAGGCAAACAGGAATTTAAGTTCAGAAGAATGTCATGAAATGATGATAAACATGAAATGAGCTCTAGAAACTCTGAACTTCCTAGTTATCTTTCCCAGGTCATTTGAAAGATAGTCCAAGGATGAGATGAAACAAATGGAAGCAACATTGGGGGAAAATTGCTCTTTCAAAGGAGCAAGACTCACAAATCAGAAATGAAAATGGATGCCCTGTTTTCTGGATATTCAATAATTTTGAATGTCCTTGATAAGAATTCTTTTGAATTATCATAATCATTCATATCACATACACTTAAAGTAATAGTTGCTCCTATCTCTAGCCAGCTTCTTGTTCTTCATAGCCATGGAAGGAACCTGAGCAGACAACCCATCAGGAGATCTTCCCCATTCTGCAGAAAATGAATGTACACCAAATTATAAATGAATATATTAGAGGATGTCTGAATAAGAATTGTTGCCAGAAGCCTGAATAAACACTTTCCAATCTGCCTCCTCCTATGAATGTCTGTTGGATGTTTCAAAACTAATTCATTTCTCAATAAAACACAGGTAGTGCTTAGTAGAGGCTGTCTTACTTAAAATAACCACACAGCTAGCATTGCTTTCCGCAATATAGCACATAGATATTAGGCTCTTCCCCCAACAACAAGTTCAGTGGTTATAAATCTGCCGCTCATAGAACAAAATGTCATAAAAATGACATAATATTTGAAAGGAAGACAGACACACATATTTGCACATGCACACAAACACGCACACTCATACTGGTTTGTTTAACCAACAATGGTTTTGGAGCAGTGACTATGTTCACGGTAACAATAATTTTAAAGTGGAGGAACATCTGTTGGGTGCTTTTTAAATTAAAAGATGCTATTAGCACAGATGAGGAAGGAAGTTTTTTGACTTCTCCTTTGTGGACTCAACTATCACCAGGATTGTCTTTCTATGGCCACATTTCCTGAGAGTAACTTTAAAGACAAATTATATCATGAGGTAAAATGGAAGTTAAAGGAAGAAATATAATGAAGTTGGATGATTTAAACTTGAAAATTCTAATCATAAGAAATAAAAATACCAACAATGACAATTACAAGGTATAAAAAATGTATTGGAAAGAGATTTTTTAAAACATTTGGTAGCACGCAAAAGGAAGATGTGTACAGAATTATCAACTTTACTATGATACAGAAGTGACACTCATTTAGTAGACATCTTGGCCATCTGGTGACCATAGTTATACTTAGCAATGAGTTATACTCATTTTTCTAGAATATGAGTTAATGAACTTAATTGTCAGACCGTCATATAATGACAGCTCTGATACACATTCCAGAAAAAGAGTTTCAAAGTTGCTTTGTACGGTGGACTAGGCACTGGCCTTGGTGCATAGCTTACCTAGGGGAGTCTCTAAATGGTAACCATAGTGATATTCAGCAATGAGGAATGAGTCTTTTTCTAGGATGAGGTCACAAATTTAATTGCCCAACCTCACATATTTATGTATCACTATATCAACACAACAATTTTAAATTCCTTATAGTTTGTTTCTATAATCATTTTAAAGAAGTACAGGTGCTCTTTTCAATTTCATGTTAATTTAAATTGGTCTGACACTGTGGGGAGATACAAATGCTACTGATTTGCTTACATTAATTTTGTAACCTGAGACTTCATTGAATTCACTCACTAAGTCTAGGAGTCTTTAGGATGGATATTTAAGGTTTTCTAGGGATAATGCCATATCAACAGCAAACATAAATAGTTTGATTTCTTTCTTTTTTTTTTTTTTTATTTAGATGCCCTTTCTTTCTTTGTCTTGCTCTGGCTAGCACTTCCAGAATAGAAGTGGTGACAGTGGGCATCCTTGTCTTGTATCAGTTCTTAGGGGAATGCTTTCAACTTTTCTCCATTCAATATGTGGTTAGCTATAAATATGTCATATGACTTTTATTCTTTTGAAGCATATTCCTTCTATACTTTGTTTCTTGAATTTTTTTTTTTTTGTTATAAGGAAATGTTGGATTTTATCAAATGTTTTCTCTGCCTCTATTAGATGATCATATGGTTTTTGTTTTAAATCTGTTTATGTGGTAAATCATGTTTTTGAATTGGGTATGTTTAACCATCCTTGTGTCCCTGGAAGGAAAGCCACTTGATCATAATGAATTAGCTTTTTCTACAGTTTTCTTTTTTGTTGTATCCTTTCCTGGTTTTGATATCAGGGTGGTACTGACTTCATAGAATGGGTTAGGGAGGATTTCCTTTTTCTCAATGTTTTGGAACAGTTTCAGGAGGATTCCTACTAGTTCTTCTTTGTTTATCTGGTGGAATTCAGCTATGACTCTCCCTGGTCCTTCACATCAGTAACAACCAAGTTGAGATTCAAATCAAGAACTCAATACCATTTATAAAATCTACAGAAAATCCAAACTAATTAGGACCAAACTTAACCAAGGAGGTGAAATATTTCTAGGAGAACTACAAAATACTAATGAAATAAATTGTAAGTGGCCCAAACAATTAGAAAAACATCTTGTGCTTAAGGTTAAATGAAATAATATGGTGAAAAAATGCCCACAAGAACCTATAGACTCATATTCAGTGCAATTCCAATGAAATACCAATGTCATGCCTCACAGAACTAGAAAAATAATCTTAAAATTCATATGGAGAAAAAAAAAACATGGAAAGCCAAAGTTATCCTAAACCAATAGAACAAATATGAAGGCACCATATTATCTGACCTCCAATTATACTGCAAAATTATAGTAACCAAACAGCATGGTACTGATATAAAAGTAGATACATAGATCAATGGAACAATATAAGGAATCCCAGATAATTGCAACCAACTGATCTTTGACAAAGCAAACAAAAACATATTGTAAAGAAAGGACACCTTATCCAGTAAATGGTCCTGGGAAAATTAGATTGCCATCAGCAGAAGAATGAAACTAGATCCCCATCTCCTAACATCTACAAAAATTAAATCAAGATGTATTAATAACTTAAATGCAAAACTGAAATTATAAAAATTCTAGAAGAAAAACTAGGGAAAGTTCTTCAGAATATTGGCCTAGCCAATGAATTTCTGACTAAGATCCTCAAAGCAAATTCAACAACCACTAAAATGAATAAATGATACATAATTAAACTAAAAAGCTTCTGCACAACAAAAGAGAGGATCAACAGAGTAAATGGATAATGTAGAGAATGGGAGAAAATATTTACAGATTATTCATCTGACAAAAGGACTAATATTCAACAAGAACAAACAAACAAACACACACACCATTAAAAAGTGTGTAAATGATATCAACAAACGTTTTTCAAAAGACGATATGCAGAAGATCAACAAACATATGGAAAAGTGCTCAGCATCATGAATCATCATGGAAATGCTGGACCAAAACCACCTTATCCCAGTCAGAAAGACCACTGTTATTAAAAAGTCAGAAAAAAACAAAAGATGTTGGTATGGATGCTGTGAAAAGGGAAAGGTGAGACGCTTTGGGTGGGAATGTTACTTAGCACAATTTTGATGGAAAATTATCTGAATACTTCTCAAAGTACTAAAAGTGGATTTACCATTTTATACAGCAATCCCACTGTAGGATATCTACCCAAAGGAAAACAAGTGGTTATATCAAAAGGACATGCATATAGCTGGGTGTGGTGGCGAGCACCTATAGTTCCAGTTACTTGGGAGCCTGAGGCAAAAGAATTGCTTAAGTCCAAGAGTTTGAGGTTGCTGTGAGCTGTGACACCATGGCACTGTACCGAGGGCAACAAAGTGAGACTCTGTCTCCTAAAAAAAAAAAAAAAGACACGTACTCATATGCTTATTATAGCACAATTCACAATTGCGACAATGGGAATGAACACAGGTGACCATCAACTGATCACAGAGTAAAGAAAATGTAGTACTTATATGTATGTATGTGTGTGTGTATTTATATATATTATATACAATGTAATATTGATAGTTGAATGATATTTCTATATATATTCATTTATTCATGACAATAATATGAGGTGAAAGTAATACTCATATATGTAAATATATGAAAACGAAAAGTTATTAAATGAACTGAACAAATGAAAAGTGATTAAAAAGAATGAATAACTTGCATGGAACTGGAAGTTATTATCTTAAGTGAGTTAACTCAGGAATGAAAAACAAAATACCACATGTTTTCGATTATAAGTGGGAGCTAATTTATGAGAACACATGGTCATGCAAAGTAGTAAAGAATTTTGGAGACTGAGAAATGGAGACGGTGGGCATGAAGAGAGGAATGAAATATTGCTCATTGTTTACACCGTGCACTATTTGAACGATGGCTATAATAAAACAAAATTTAACACTATACAATGCACGCATGTCACAAAATACTACTCATATCCTTGGATCTACTGAAATTAAAGAAGAAATTGTCTAAAGAGGATGATGGCTGATTCTTATGGTTTGCATGTGTCTGAATTGTGTTGATGATTTTCTTAATTTTAACTTTTAGAGTCTCTGTTTTTGATGTGAGCTCTGCAGTAAAATTTACTTATGCAGCTCCTGAGTTTTTTTTCCCTTAACAAATATGTTCATCATATGTAATGTAAAATGTATGTGGCATTTTATTTTCTATGTTTCGTGTGTACTGAACTTTTTCTACATATTGTTGTGTGTTTCACTCATGACTAAATTTTACTTTTTTTCCTTTACAACTTAAAAGATACAAAATCTTTTTCTATTGAAAGGGTGGATATGTATAAATAATAATTATGTTTTTTTTTTTTTAATTTTAGATGTCCAGAAAGAAAAATTATCAATTGACATTCTCTCTCTCTCTTTTTTTTTTTTTTTGCAGTTTCTGGCTAGGGCCGGGTTTGAACTCACCACCTCCGGTATATGGGGCCTGTACCCTACTCCTTTGGGCCACAGGCGCTGCCCCAATTGACATTCTTATATGAAACAGAAGCACATTCCATACCCTTCTTACCCTTTCTTCTTTTTCTAACCCCCATCACAATCACTTTCCCCCTTGAGGCTTTACTTATAGCCCATGAATATTAATTCAGTAATTATTGTTATAAATAAATCATTTTGTTTTAAAACATAATATCACAAATTATTTAAATTTGGTCCTATTTCTAAATGTGTTGACTTCCTTAAATTCCTTCACCATTTATGTTTTCATTTTTGAGATGTACTTATTTATTGACTAGTTTAAGTTTTCCAATTGGAGTTTTAGAAATCAAAGATATTCATTTCTTGAATCATAGCAATTAAATTTTTTGTTTCTGCTTTCTGCAATCTTGAATGATAATTTACATTTGAATAGAATTAATTGATCTCAATCTTTGTTTCTTCAGAAATCTGCAAACCCTGTTTCCTTGGCTTCTGCGTCTATTATTTCTAAGGAGAAGGCTGAGGAAAGACTCCCCTTTATATTTTGCTTCATAGGTTATCAGACTTCTCTGAAATCATCTCTTAGATTTTTTTAAAGTTTGTTTTTTTAGACTATAAGTACAATAACTGTAATAAAGTAAATCAACATGTTCATATATTATCTATCTATTATCTACACTTTTTTTCCTTTACTTTCTTGTTTTGGTCAGAATGAGTTGAATCCTAATTGATTTGTTCAACTCAAAAAAAGTTACTTTGGGAGAATGGGAGGTGGATGAGGCATAAAAACTTACCTGTTGGGTACAGTCAGCACTGTCTAATTGGCAGGCGACTGAAAACCCTCACTTCAGCCTCATGCACAGTTTCCATGTAACAAGGACATTTGGTACTCCCCTCATATCTTGAAATAAAAAATTGGGGTTTGTTTTTGTTATTTCTCTTGGGAAAGAACACCAACAATCTCCATACTAAATTTCTATTGGTTATATTTCTAAATTATAAATTTGATTTTATATATTTTTTTCAAAATGTTGTGAGATTGTTCTAAAATAGGTTCTCCATCTCTATGATTTATTTTAATTCTGCTCTTCTTGTCCCTGATCATGTTCTCAAATTGTACGTCAGGATTCTCTTCTTTCTTTCTGTTATAAATACCCTTTCAATCACATCCCATTAGTTTATCACTCTCTGTTTTTATGGGTATACTTAGACTTGAAGGAATGTGCAGTTTTAGACTTGAGTTTCATTTTATGTCTGTTGTAATGCATCCAACGAGTTATTCATCTTTGTGCTGCCTGACAATTCCCTTTCCCCGCTTATCTCTGCTGCACTTTCCAAGGAATTATGTAAGGTTCATTTTGTAGCTGTGTTCCTCCTTCAGCTTACTCATCTTTAAGATAATGTGATTCCATCTATGCCTATTTGTTTGCCAAAAAAAAAAAAAAAAAAAAAACTGTGATTGGAAATATCTTTATTCTTCTCCCTGTTTAGGCAGGCATTTTTTTTTTGTTGTTGTTGTTGTTCTTTGCTTTCGTTTTTCCCATAGAGATTGTAAGTGGATAATCTCTTTGTTGATATCCTGTGTTCAATAGTTGGAATGCCTTGAGTTTAGGAGAAGAGGGGATACTGAGGTAAAAAGAAAACTAACACATTTGAGAATCTACGTCTTAAGATAATTCTCTCTGCCTTTATCTAAGTTTTATGAAAATCACTTACTCTTGTTCCACCAAGTTCAAGGCAAACCCTTGTCCAGTTGTCGGAGCCTTTGATGACTTGACCTTTGCTAAGGTTTATCACAAGGCCTATGTCCTTGGTCAGAAGTTCTTTTCTTGATCGTCTTTTATAAATAGTGTTTTACAGTGGATATAAACATCAATGGAATTCTAGCTCTTCATGTGTTCCTTAAAAGTAAACAGACTAACTAGTGAACATAGTCATCATCTCAAATGCTTTTCATTTATTTTTCCTGTATAATGATATCTCCCCACTGCTAATATCTCCCCACTGCTTAGTCTCTTGAGTTAATCAGCCAACATTGTGTGTGTGTGAATATTTATATATCCCACGGCATCACTTTGTATCCTGTAAATATACATGATTGTGTATTTGTCTATACTTTAAAATGTATACTGCTATTAACAAAATAAGCAAAGAGACAAATATAAAACAGTGTTGAATAGATTTCAGTAAGTCATGGTTTATTGATTTGTCAAATTATTCTATTTCCAACACAATATCACACAATGTTTAGAAAATGTCAAAATGTTATCATATTTCCATTTAAGAGATATATACTTACTCCCTACAGAGCTACTTTATAACATGAACCAAAAGTGTTGAATAAAGACAGAACAGAAAGCTATTTTTCCTAACTAGACATGTGCTTCAATGGAGGGGAAGGGTTTTTACCCTTTTATAACTAACTGATTTTTACATGATTGGGCATGGAGATCCAATCATAAATAGATCTTTATATTATCTGAACTAATTTCAGTAGTCAGACACCTTGTTCTTATGTAGCACAAATTAAAAAAAAAAAAACTTAAACATTATTTTAAAAAAGCTTATCCCAAATTAGAAGTCATGTAATCATAATAAATCTTTACAATGTATCTATCTATCAAAAAGATAAGATCTTTAAGAGTCATATTTTTAAATTTTTATTTCTTGAGAAAGGAAAGATAAAACTTTTGCAAGTATAGAGTGTAAAAGAAATTTAGATTTTTTAAATTCATTTGTTTGGTTTTTGGTGAGACAGAGTCTCACTATGCTGCCCTTGGTAGAGTGCCATGGAGTCACAGCTCACAGCAACTCAAACACTGGGGCTTAAGCGATTCTCTTGCCTCAGCCTCCCAAGTAGCTAGGACTATAGGCGCCTGCCACAATGCCTGGCTATTTTTTGTCATTGTTGCTTTTTCTTTTCTTCTTTCCTTTTTTGGCTGGGGCTGGGTTTGAACCTGCCATCTCCTGTATATGGGGCTGGCCCTCTACTCCTTTGAGCCACAGGAGCCGCCTGTCATTGTTTTTAGCTGGCCTGGGCCGGGTTGGAACCTGCCACCCTCAGTCCACATGGCTGGTGCCATAACCATTGTGCTTATAGATGCCAAGCTAGAATTTTATATTTTTATATGTGATTCCTAAATATATTTTGGAACATGGGGCAAGCAATGATCAAATAAGTAAACTATAATTTTTGATAGAGAGATATGCTCTGAAGAGTATTACAATAGAAGTTGAAAAGCTAGTTAAGTTTCAGAAAGGAAAGCCCTGAAGAGATCACATTTTATTGGGGTTCTGTTAGTAAATGTTGGGATTTACATCTCTGGCACATGAGTAATTGTACCATGTGGTCTTTATTATGCAGACTGCACATCATTACATTATCACAGTTGAAAGAATTAAAATTTGCACATCAAACTTAATAGTCTTAAGTTTCATAGTCATTTGCATTGTTCCCAAGGAAGTAAAATAAAACTTGAGTGTTAAACTGAACTATAAAAGAAGACATTTAAAGCCAACCAATCACGGTTTTATTATTTATTTTTTGCTAATGGCCATAATACGAAAATCTGAAAACACAGACATTTTATAAAAATATATTAAGACAAAGTTTGTTTTCAAGGAAAAAACAAGAGAATTTCCCTCTGGTATGGGGAGCAGAAAAATTATTCCCCAAAGATATTCCAGTCTTGATGACCAGGCTCTGTGTACGTTATCCCACATGCACAAAGGGACTTTGCATATTTGATTATGTTAAGGATTTTAACAGATCATCATCTTAGGACTAATCTAATCACGTACATTCTTTAAGTAGGAGAGACTTCCCTATGTGTAGTGACAATATGTGGCTATGAAAAATTGATCTGAGATGCAACATTGCTAGCTAGGAAGATGGAAGAAAGGCCCATGAGTCAATGTGAGTGGACTATAGATAGGAGCTGGAGAAGGCAAGGAAACAGATTCACCCTAGCACCTTCAGAGAGAAGTGCAACCGTGCAGGTACCTTTATTTAACCCCTGTGCCATCTGTAACAGATCTGTGACCAAGAAAATTATTAGACAAAAATTTGCAACATTTTGAGCCAGCAAGTGTGTGGAAACTTTGTTATGACAGCAATAGAGAACTAACACATCTAAAGCTTCTAGACGAAGGACCAGAAGCAATAGTACAGGGCTCAAGCATAGGCGTCGAGACCTCTGCCAATTCTCAGCTCCTCCTCTGTTCTTGGTGACTTTCTTCAGGAGGTTTGGGGGTTAGAAATTCAATATCCAAACTCGTTGAGAAAGGAAAATGTCACATCCAGTCTCCGCACAGATAACCTTAGGGGAAACGAGGCATCTAACTGTGCAGAAACAGATGACATGATTACTTAAGGCACAGGGCTATTCTTGGGTCTGCTATCAAGAAGGGACTTATCTCAGAAGAGACACATCTATGCACTAAAATTGTTGTGAACATTTGGCAATGTGTATCAGCACCCACTCATCCCTTTTGCAAGAATTGTTATGCAGTTGCAAAGATAGCTCATCTCTAGGCCTCATTCCTCCAAGGTAAGGAAGTTGGATATTAAATATGTTGTTAATGTGAATTTTGGCAGATAGTATTTCTTCTGGGCCATCCACTACTGCTGATAACAGTAGAATATTCTTTCCAGAGGTGTCATTACCTCAGTCCACAGGTTGGAATTCAATAGTGTACTTCAAATTATGGGTCATACCCTATAACAATGTCCCTCAATTTGTGGTAATAAAAAAATGTTTATGTGCTATTCTGAAGAATCATTTAATTTCATATGTGTTTTATTGTACTAAAAATAGCAGATGGTGTTAAATGTCAATAACATAATACATTTCTGTATTTCCTTATCAATAATATTTCCTTATTTTTGGTTCCTGTGTTTAAGTGAGTTGACAGTAGGAGAATATGTTAAGTGAATTTTGTAATCACTATCTTTTCCAGAAATCCAAGGAGGCTTATAAAATTATGCCGGTAACAATAATGACAACAAAAACCAGCTTCTTTCTTACTAGTAGTCATGGTTTTCCAAATTATTCCAACCTTGTACCATTTCTTTGTGAAAATGGCTAAAATATCTGGATCAATGAAAATCCAGAAATCATTAAGCTATATGTATATATAACCAAGTTATATACATATATAACTTGGTTAACAGGATAAATTGGGTGTGCCAACATTTGAGTAGGGGGAGGGAATGGCGGAAATGCCACAGGTCTTTTCAAGGAAGTATCTATAATTTAACCAAGATTAAGATAAACCATGTGAAATTACCTAAAATATGATTAAATTTTGGATACTTCCATGCTTTCTACCATTTTATGTTTATACACTTGAACATGTAACTTAGTATAGTTTTACAAAATATTCTCTAACTATAAAAATCATACTCCATAACGCTGTGTAAAACACTGTTGTTTCTACAGATTAGATAAAGTTACTGGTTCCTATAAGTTAATATGAAGCATCTCATATACTATGCCTTGTAAAGCTTTTGAAACAAATGTTAGTATTGCCCTGGACATAAACAATTTAATGAAATGTCAATGTAAGTTCCAGTAAAATAAACATTGTACCAAAAAGAGAAATTGTCTAAAACAATAGCTACATTTCTAAAAACAGTAAGTTTATTTTCATCAGGTTTCACTGGTGATTAACACTGAACATGCTGCAGGGAGTCTGTCTGTTTCAAATCCCACCCTGGTGTATGGAATTTGACACCAGATGGTTTCTAACTAACAAGGAATTAACAATTTGTGTATTGTTAATTGTTCCATTATAAAAGTACTCTTGTGAAGTAAATAAGGAAGACATTTCCATGGTATACAGCTAAAGATATAATTGTAAAGTAAAACAAAATGTGAACCAAAGTTTCAGTAACTGCTAAAATGGGAGGAAAAAGGCATAGTATTACATTTCCTTTTATATCATTGCTTTTTCCTCCCCTTCTTTTACTTTTTGGGTTGTTTGAAATTAAAACCACTATAACTACCATTTAAATACGCACAAAATGTTAATAAACATAACACTGGTGCACCTGCATGATGTTTCGTTTATGTCAACTTGACTGGGATAAGAGATGTCCATATAGCTGGCAAAAGAGTGTTTTGGGTGTGTCCTTGAGCAGGTTTCCAGAGAGGTCATCATTTAACTCAATAGACTGAGGAGAGGAAAGCTTGACCACCAGTGTGAGTGGACATCACCCAATCTGTCCGGAGTCTACACAGAATGAAAAGGCAGAGGAAAGACAAATACTCTCTTCTTGAGTTGCAACATCCATCTTCTCCTATCCTAGAACATTGGTGCTTCTGGTTCCCAAGGATTTGGACTCAAACTGAATTACAACACTGGTTTCCCTAAACTTACAGCCTCCAGAAGGCAGACTGTGGGACTTCTCAGCATCCATCACATGAGGCAATTTTAATAACAAATTTTCTCTATCTAATCTTCCATTGGTTCTGTTGCTCTGGAGAATGCAGACTAATACACACTACTTTATTAAATTGATTCTGTTGCACATTTGGAAAATCATTAATTTTACTTATGACTTGTAGCTGTTTGCTCACACAGTGAATATTAGGCCTTGTATCTGACAGCCATGTGACATGGACAAAAGTCTAACTTCAAGCTTTTAAAAACATCCTGGACATTTTTATTATGAGTATTTTTATAAGAAATTGCATATACTTACAGGTAGTAGATTCTTTAATAAACAGGTAGGAAAGAAAGGAAAGCCTCAGAAGTTTTGTTTCAAGACACCTCTGCCTACTTAAAATATTTAGGACCCCAAAGAATTTGCTCTTATGGCTTATATCTTTAAGGTTTACCATATTAAAAATTAAAACTGACATTTTAAAATGTTTATTGATTAATTTTAAGTTTTTTTCTTTTTTTTAAATTTGTTTATTTTATTTATTTTATTGAGACAAGAGTCCCACTTTATAGCCCTCAGTAGAGTGCCATGGCATCATAGCTCACAGCAACCTCCAACACTTGGGCTTAAGCGACTGTCTTGACTCAGTCTCCCAAGTAGCGGGGACTACGGGCACCCACCACAACACCTGGCTTTCTTTCTTTTTTTGATAGAGTTGGGGACTCACTCTGGCTCAGGCTGGTCTTGAACCTCTGAGCTCAGGGCAATCCACCCACCTCAGCCTCCCAGAGTGCTAGGATTACAGGCGTGAGCCACCACGCCTGGCCATTGTAGTTAACCTGTGATATGGTAACCTGAATAACATCTTGTTAAAATGAATTTTTAATCCAAAAATATTATTGAGAAGAGTAGCATTTTTATACCTTTTTTTTTTTTATAGATTTCTTTCTCTATTTTATTGTTGGGGTTCATTGAGGGAACAAAGAACCAGGTTATGTTGATTGTATTTGTTAGGTAAAGTCCCTCTTACAATTCTGCCCTGCACGAAAAGATTTCTTCAATATCTGACTTATTAGAGAAGATCAGGATTCTCATATGTTCTTCTACATTCCATCTATTATATGATATTGCTTTGATTAAAGTATACAAGAAATTCAGCCTTACATTAAAATGTTAAGAAAAGAGAATATTTTAATAACATCAAGAAATAAAACTAAGTTAGAAACAAAATTAGTAGACTTTATGATTTTTCAGCCCTAAAGAAAACTATCTGTGGCCATGCTCTTTGCAGGGAGGGGGGAATCAAAGGTATTTGAGGGAAGAATTAACTTTATAGAGGAAAAGTAAGGAAACTCTGAGATAGTATGTGGTAATCAAGTATCCTTAATATTAGGATGGGATTTTTGGATGTGGTGGTAACTTTCTAATTAGTCTGCATGTTCATTTTTATGTCTTTGTGTGGCTGATAGTAATAAGAAATTTGAGATTTCCAAAAGGGAAAGGACTTGTTCAATACTCGACCATTTTATGGAACACATAGAAAGTGATGGAATAACTGTTTTCAGTCAACTCATAACATTCCTTATCACAAGTAGTCTCTCAATTACATCTTTAGGGATAGTGGACAGTCTTATTTGATGTTGTATCAAAACTCCACACATGGTAGTTTATTAAAGGTTAATTCCAACACAGTAACTGAAACAATATCACTGAATACATTAAAATCCATTCGTCTATCTTGCCTTTCAATGCACCTTTGACCAACACATGATTTTATAATGCAATGCATTTTTCAAGAGAAAACATTTGTTCACTAATGTATGCAAATTTTAAAAACTTTGACATATTTATTTATTTATTTTTGATTTATTTATAGATGGGCTGTCCCTCTTTTGCCTGGCTCAAATATAGTCACACAGTCTTTGTTCACTGTATTCCCAAGTTACTGGGCTCAAGTAATCTTCCTGCCCTGGCTACCCAAGCTACTGGGACTACAGATGCATGCCACTATGACAGCTTGGTACATTTAATTAGAAAACACTTTTTAAGTAGCATCCATTCAGACCTTGTCAGAAGTTACCTGCATGGGAATCAACTTTATTACCACAGATTACTTTATAGAAACTTGCAGAAGATGAACAAGGATTGGCTCCACCATGGGGCCCCCAACACCGTAGAAACTTTTGGATTCTAAGGCTGGTCATCGATACATATTTTCCAAAATTTCAACATTCACTATAAAAGGTAGATTTGTATCAATATTAACAAATACTTCAAGTATGCTAATTGGAGTGGAATGTTCATTTCTACTTATTTTCTAGAAAATGCCTGCCAAAAATACAGGTTTGAATGACAAGAGTACGATTGTAAGCTAGTCTTTAAAATAACATAATGGGGGGGGTGGCACCTGTGGCTCAAAGGATTAGGGCGCAGGCCCCATATGTTGGAGGTGGCGGGTTCAAACCCAGTCCCAGCCAAAAACTGCAAAAAAAAATAATTAAAAAAAATAACTTAATGGAGGAACAAAGATTAACTGGTTCAGTTTACAACTCAAAAAATTATGAAGTGCTTTTGTCTGAGATGACTATCAACCACTACACTTCAATAGTTGGAAGGGGTTTGTATCAACTTTCCATTTTACACTATAAATAATTGGTTTTGGTAAAAGTGCAGACTTTCATTGTCTTTGCTTTTTTCCAGTTTTCTAATAAATTTGAAACTCCCCTATAACGTTTCAAAATTAGTAAACCATGTACCTACTTTCTCCTCAAGGTAAACCCCGCCAAATGTTCTTCTGCTGCCTCCTGTCTCCTGGTCTCAAGCACATCTTCTAGGCTTCACCAATTACATGCACCCCCGTGAAAATTCACTTCATCTTGAACACCTAAGAAAAGATGCCTCCATATGAATAAACACTGTCAGTAAGGGTGACTATGGAAACTTGTGGGTGATTAAGAAGGACGGGCTGTATCACTGGGCTCCGACAGGCAGCAGTGGCCTGGATGCTGCCAGCATCACGGATCGACCGCAAAGCCAGTCAGAATCCTGGTAGCTCTATCCATGGAAGACCTGTGGTGGCCGTGCAGACTTGCTCATTCTGGGCACTGTTCATGAAAGTTTATACTCGAATCTGTTCTGAGAATCATCCCAAACTAATTTTGAGCTCCCCAATATCCATTATAACCCTTTTGGTACTTATTTATTCAAAATCAAATTCGGGGCTTTACCTAACAAATGCAATCAGTGTAACCTGGCTTATTGTACCCTCAATGAATCCCCAACAATTAAAAAAAAAATCAAATTCCCTTTGTAATAGAGTATCCTGTGTGGGAGAGATGATGCTTTGTATTGGGCCACTCTTTCTTACATTAGATATAATCTGAGGAGCATTTCACAGGACATGCCTTAGTGATAATAAAACCTTATTGTATTAAATAGGGTTCTCCAGAGAAATGGAAAATGTAGGCACTCTCTGTGTGTGTGTGTGTGTGTGTGTGTGTGTGTGTATAAAAGGAGATTTATTATGAGGAATTGGCTCACATGATATGGAGGCTGAAAAGTCCCACAATCTGCCATCCACATACTGGCGACCAGGAAAGCCAATGGTCTAATTCAGTTCAATTCTGAAGTTCAATTCTGGGGGCGGGGGCAGATGGCATAAATACCAGTCTGGGAACTGAAGCTGAGGTGGGATCTTCCAGTCCAAGCTGGCAGGCAGAAAGAAAAATGTGAGAATTCCTTTTTCTTATTCCTTCTTATTTTATTTCTTTCTATTCAGGCCCTCAACTGATTTTTTGATACCCATCCATGTTGGGTGGCATCTCCACAAGGGGAGGGCAGATACTTTACTGGCCCCACTGATCCAAATGATAATATCAGGAAATGTCATAACTGACACATTGGGAAAAGTATTTCACAGGACAGCCAGGCACGCCCTAGGGACTTAAATTGACACAATATTAACTTTCACATTTATAATCAACTTACTATTGTTGATGGCCAAGTTTTATAAGTTCAGGTTATATAAAAACAAAATTACTTTGTTTGTTGTCTCCTTAGATGTACAGAAGCTTTTCGGTTTAATTAAGTCCTGTTTGTTTATTTTTGTTATTGCTGCAATTGCCACGGAAGTCTTCATGAAGTCTTTCCCCAGGCCGATATCTTCAAGTGTTTTTCCTATGCTTTCTTTGAGGATTTTTATCATTTCACGCCTTAAATGTAGCTCTTTTATCCATCTTGAATCAATTTTTGTTCATGGAGAAAGGTGCGGGTCCAGTTTCAGTTTTTAAGTCTTTTACATGTGAATATCCAGTTCTCCCAGCACCACTTATTGAATAGGGATTCTTTCCTCCAGTGTATGTTCTTGTTTGGTTTATCAAAAATTAGGTGGCTGTAAGATGTTCATTTCATTTTCTGGTTTTAGAAATAGACAAACTACACAATGGGAAAGGATATTTTCATATTTTGAATCAGGCAAAAGCTTGATAAGTAGGATCTTATAAAGAACTCAGATTAATCCACATGAAAAAAGCCAACAATCCCATCTATCAATGGGCAAGAGAGATGAATAGAACCTTCTTTTAGAAGACAGATGGATAGCTAACAAACTTATGAAAAAATTCTCATCATCCCTAATTATTAGAGAAATGCAAATTAAAACCACCCTGAGATATCATCTAACCCCAGTGAGAATGGACCACATCACAAAGTCTCAAAAATGCAGATGCTGGCGTGGGTGTGGAGAGAAGGGAACACTTTTACACTGCTGGTGGGACTGCAAACTAATACAACCTTTTTGGAAGGAAGTATGGAGAATCCTCAAAGAATTCAAGCTAGGCCTCCCATTTGATCCTGCAATCCCATTACTGGGCATCTACTCAGAAGAAAAACAATCCTTTAAGCATAAGGACACTTGCACTAGACTGTTTATTGCAGCTCAATTTACAATCGCCAAAATATGGAAATAGCCTAAATGCCCACCAACTCAAGAATAGATTAACAAGCTGTGGTATATGTACACCATGCAATACTATTCAACCATTAAAAAAGATAGAGACTTTACAGCCTTTGTATTAACCTGGATAGATGCGGAACACATTCTTCTTAGTAAAGCATCACAAGAATGGAGATGCAAGAATCCTATGTACTCAATTCTCATATGAGGACAGTTGATGACCTGGTACATGATGGGGGAAGGGGAGAGCAGAGAGAGGAAAGGACGGAGAAGGGTGGGGGGATCAAGATGTGTGATGCAACTTTTGGGGGTGGAACATAATTATAAGAGGGACTTTACCTAACAAGTGAAATTAACCTGGTTCTTTGTACCCTCAATGAATCCCCAACAATAATAAAAAAAAAAATTACTTTCAAAGTATATAAATATTTTTATATCATTCATATATATACATATCTATATGCATGTATGACAAAGGTGTTAAATATAGCATACTTGCTTAATTTTTCACTTTGATCTGCCAAGAAAATCTAGGCACTATTGTATTATTTAAAGGTCTATTTAATGGAATATATTTAATGGTTTAGGCATGGTTAAACTTCATAAGGAGAGTTTTGCCCTCAAGTAAAACCCCAAGGGAAACTTGATAAAAGCTAGAAGACCACTGATGGTTTGTTTGCTGTTTTATGAGTTTTCAATAAATGAGATTATGTAAGCAATTGATTAATAGTTCTGCAGTAGGTCCCCAAAAAAACTATACATATTTTAAGAAAGGAAAATATTGTATTAAAATTGGAATACCCAAATCACTTTTGACTTCTGCAATTGTAAGAGATAAAAGGCTTAAAATACAAGATAACAAATGCTGTTGGCAAATACGCAGTATTACAATTTTAGTACAGTGTTTTCCTTTCTTTAAACATGTATACCTTCTTCTGCATACTTTGTATATTTAGTGCCAAACATTGACATTCTGCACATACAGGCATTGGTTAGACAGAGAACAACAATTTGTTTCATTAAAGAAAAAGTTGTCTCAATAGCCAGAGATTAGTTTTCAAAGGTATTAACCTATACTTTTGATGAAGCAATTTTCCTTGTGCATAGTATATTTATTAATTCATTTTTAAATTATCTAACAAATCATGTTAAAGTACTTTTTATGTGTCTGGAATCAGAATCTTCGTTATCCCAGAAGCTATAGGAATAAGGAGTCTCTGCTCTGCTTATTGAATTGTTAAATCTCTCCTTGTTCCTTTCTATTTTCTTTTGGGAGGGGGAATTTGAGGTTGCTTTGAAGTTTGAAGTATAACTTTGAAGTACAATAGAACCTCCACAGTTGACCACCAGCCTACACATCCTTCAATTGACCTAATGTTTAGAGACCAGACATGCATCAGTGCCGTAGGCCTAGTTCCTTATGGTGACCACCTCCATATGTTGACCAGTTGGTTATAGTCCCATGAGTGGTCAACTTACAGAGGTTCTATGGTAATTACAAGTTTTTGTTAAGAAAGTCTCTGTTTTAATCAGCCTTTTTTTGGCTAATAATAAAATAATTTGGCATTAAACCTTACACACATTTATTGATATTTCTTTGCTCCGATAAGATTCCATTACCACATCTATAAACCTGTATCCATAAGAGGCAGTATTAAATGAAAATGATTGAATAAATCCAAAGAGCTGAAATTATGAAAGAATAGTAATTATTTTATCACTAATAAGTTCCTTTACAAAATTATCATTTCAAAATTATAGGAAAACTATACTGATACAGTCTGAATACATCAATAATGAAGTCGATTTGTCAGAGTAAGTGCCCTACAGAAACTTTGAACAAGATTTTCAACTCCAGTTTGCCTAGTATAAGAGAGAAAACTCTGTAACTCCTTAAAAGTACATCTATAAAAAGGGATTTTCCCTACTTTCTCCTTGTGTGTGTGTGTGTGCATCTATATGTGTGTGTCTGTCACCTGTGTGGAACTCGACAGAAGCAGATAGAGCTAAAGGAATTTTCTAAAAATAAATTGCATTGCAGCAAAGCTCTGCGATCTTACTCAGAGTGCCAAAATATCAGCGCATCAGTAGCCAAGGGGATAAAAAGGGTATAAAAATTCTATTTCCTTAAACTCCACACTTTCCTGGAACAATGTAGAATAGAGAGCAATGCTGTCAAAGAAGACCTTCACTTGAAATGCCAAAGTCTCTCGAAAGTAGTTTCTCAAAGATGGTGTTTTAGGGCAAAAGATCAGCAAGACGTCAGTTCCTAGTGTTTCTTTATCTTATCCATGAAACTATTAAAGCTAAAAATAATGAATTCAGATATTGGATTCAAGCATAAAAAAATGGGGCATTTAAAATTGCAATACCAGACACACACCACCTTCCCTGTGTTTTCCCTCCAATAGTGCTTTTAGGTATTTATTGGTTTGTATTATCTAATTCAAACCTTCTCTAAGGAATCATCCACAGCTTTCAGAAAAACACCCCCTTTCTCATAGGAACTCCAAGAGCATTTATGTGTTGCAATTCTCAGATGGCTGCTTTAGAAAACCCTAAATAACTACAGTAACGATGTGGAGTCCAGACCTTCCTCATTTTAGAGAAGAATTAGTGGAATGATGCACAGGTCTTTACGAAATTTAACCTGAGCTGAAGAATGTGACCTATAATTAAATTTTAAACCCTTCCTATTACGTTGCCATTCAGAACGTGGCATTCACTCAATAGCCATCATGTGTGTGGCTTCTCCAAACTCACAACTTAAGTCTAATCCTATTATTATGTCCTTCATTTCAATGCTTCCTAGGAAGCAATGCCAGGAAGCATTGAGAGTCTAGGGATTATGTGTCTGCTCACACAGCTTTCCATCAGAAAAAAATTCAAAATATGTCAGTGGTAATTCCCCAAAACTCTGACACAGTTGTCAAGCAACTTGAAATTTTTATGCCAGAGAGATTGTCAGATCCAAGATTTGACTGAAGATGTGAGTGTCTGTGGGGCGTGTGCTCTTTGTATAGACTTACACTCTTTACCAGATAAATTTTCATTTAATGAGTTCTGGAGCACATAATACTAATGTGTTTAAAGTTTATTTTCAAATAATTATAAATGGCTTTTATATATTTATAGTAACTATTCATTACTACCAAATCCCTCATGTTGACAGCCAAGCCTTGACTTTCTTACCACAAATGCTAAGCAAAAATTTCCCACAGTATTTGCGCTGTACTGTAATACTTGGTTTATTGTTTGCCTTCCCACTGGACAGAGATTTTTGAGTCAGAGCCTACATCATTTATTTCCATAGCCTTGCAATTAGAATTTCATCAGACATATATATGTTAACTAGAGTTTAATAAAATTAGTTTCTTTGCTTTATATTTGCTTAGGCATTAGTGTGCTAACTATGAGAGAGATGGAGAGGAGGGGAGAGGAGGGGAGGGGAGAGGGGAGTGGAGGGGAGGGGAGGAGAGGAGAGGAGAGGAGAGGAGGAGGGGAGGGGAGAGGGAGGGGAGCGGAGGAGGGGAGGGGAGAGGGAGGGGAGGGGAGGATGGGAGGGGAGGGGAAGGGAGGGAAGAGGAGGGAAGAGGAGAGGAGAGGAGGAGAGAGGAGGGGAGGGGAGGGGAGGATGGGAGAGGAGGAGGGGAGGGGAGAAGGAGAGGAGGGGAGGGGAGGGGAAGGGAGGGAAGAGGAGGGAAGAGGAGAGGAGAGGAGGGGAGAGGAGGGGAGGGGAGGATGGGAAAGGAGGGGAGGGGAGGGGAGAGGAGGGGAGAGGAGGGGAGGGGGAGGGGAGAGGAGGGGAGAGGAGGGGAGGGGAGGATGGGAGAGGAGGGGAGGGGAGGGGAGAGGAGGATGGGAGAGGAGAGGAGGGGAGGGGAGGATGGGAGAGGAGGGGAGGGGAGGGGAGAGGAGGGGAGAGGAGGGGAAGGGAGGGGAGTATGGGAGAGGAGGGGAGGGGAGGGGAGGGGAGGGAAAGAGGGAGAGAAAACAACTTAGCACCTAAGATATCACTTTAAGATATAACATGCCATTTTAAGTTCTCTATTTAAAATAATAATACTTACCTTAGTAATTTCAGCAGCAGGAGCAGCATCAACAGACAGTAAAATGGTTTTAGACCTGAGATTTTCTTGTCTTTTATTTTATCATTAGAAACCATATGAGTAAGATACAACATGCAGCCTCAATGTGCAAAACAGGTGAAGCCAAAGATACCACTGAAAGATTTAGTCAGAAGGTAACAGAGATTCTCTCTCTCTTTCGTTGTTTTATATGGAGGTGCCCATTAAGAGGCCACCAGAAAACATTAAGACTCTGAACAGTATGCCTTAGAAAGTATTGTTGCAAAGGAACGGCATTTTGCTGAAAGAGTTGTAGGCAAGGTATAACGTATTTAGAAACCATAAAGAAACTACCCAGCAAACTAGGTACAAAGCAGTTGATTCTAGTTATTTGCTATAATCAACAATAAATTACACACAGTGAATTAGTGAACCCTGAACCATCGCTCCTAGGGAAAACACAGGGCTGGGATCTTGTGAGTATCCAGGCACCTTCTCACCAACCAATCAATAACCTAACCCTGTTTTATGTGTGTTTCTGATTAAAGACTCCTTATTTAATGTATGCTGTTGACTAATATTGAACTCACAATGAATGGTAGGATAATTCGTATGTGAATGAAGGTTATCTAACATATGCATTTCTGAGGAAAATACTTCACAGCCTTCCTATGCCTAGGAACACTGGACAGCACTTGAGCTCTATGTTTGGGGTCCATTGTAAACAGAAAAATTGCCTTAAAAAAGTGCAAAACTGAAAGGAAAATGTGGTACTAGGGAGATCAGGACACTTGTTTACAGGATGAGAGCTGAAATAAAAAGAGAGAGCATGGTCTTTCTAGAGCTCACCTGGTAAGAAAGTCACCTGGTGACTGAACTTTTTCACGGATTTGCATGGTTTCAGATGATGGAGAAAGCACCGTGAGTATTGATTTGGGTGTCTGCAATATATTTTAGTGATAAGAAAATTAAAAAAAAAAAAAAACAGAATCTATGAATTATGAGCAAAGATTATTATTGCTTCATTGATTCAGGAATGAAAATCAGGATGTTTAATGTTGACTCCACCTTATTGCAACATTATTCAGCTCCTTAAGAGAATACAAAGAGAGCCATTGTAGAAGCTTTTTCTTTTAAATAATAATTACTCTTTAATAATAGAAAATTAATCATAGCTCTGTTAAATGTGGGAAGTACAAATAAATCATAAAAGCCTGCAATCTCAACAATTAAAAAATACTAAAAAATGTATTACAGTTGCTCATTTCAGGACATTACAAAATCTGGAAACCTTTTCACCCCTAAATATCATGGACTGAACAACTTTACAAAATACAAGAACTTAAAAATAGAATTTTTGGAAGCTAAATGCACAGCCTAATATGAACAAACTATATGTTTAACCAATGAACTACTTTTAGATACTCACAAACTTCCTACATTTTGCTCTTTCAGTGGCCTGGGATGAGCAATCTCCAACCGGATGCTGAACACAGCATGTCTTTAGGACACAGTCCTATACGAGGCATTCATGCCTGTGTTTACCAAGGTCCCATCCATAAAACAAACCCAGGCCAGGTGGTGCAATGGTGAGTACTTAAAATTAGGAACTAGTTACAAATCTACTTTCAAGAACCTATTTGAAAGATAAACGGGGCAATAAGAAATTCACAAAAACTTGAGGGCACTATCCCCACTTGTGTTCAAAAGACAAAATAGGAGACAGTGGTACCATCTGCTAAGAATTAAGGTTGACTGCTGAATGGGAGGTAGGATCACAGCTAGATAGTACAGTGGAGACTTAAAGCCACAAAGATCTCCAACCAGAGATAGACATAGAAATACCCTCACTAGTGTCTTTGCCTACACACAACCTCCCATCAATGTTCATCCTTTATTCTTCACTTTCCTGCTCTGAGGAAAGTGAGGAAAGACAGGGAAGAAATTTATGAGAAAACAAATGGGTGAGGTACTTCACACCCCTTCAAAGAGTTTGGAAAAACCTAAAGTATTTGCCTACTAAGCGTATTATCTCACTCCAGCATTGCTCAAAAGAATGATTAATCCAATTCATAAAACGCCTTTAGAATGTAAGAGAGCTCATTTCTTTATATGTATGCTTACAATACTTGTAAATATTATTTTGAGATTTAGTTTTCAAATTAGTGGGCAGAAAAAGCAATCTAGTATCTATTTTCACTTTTTTTAGGTGCTTACTATTGTGGTTTAATACTTTCTCTACTTCTTTTTCCAGAACATTATATCTCCCAGTAAAGTCTTTTTAGTTCTCTTCACATGGGCCCTAAACATTGCTTATTAAATTTGTTCTTAGAGTTCTGTTGTGAGTGGAAATTGCCTCCTATTACTAGTTTCTAAGGGGTTATTATTTTTTAATTATAATTTTAATTCTAAAGGAAATATCAGATCTTCATAAAAGCTGAAATATATATATATATATATATTTTTTTTTTTTTGAGACAGAGTCTCACTGTGTGGCCATCAGTAGAGTGCAGTGGCTTCACAACTTGCAACAACCTCAAACTCTTGGACTTAAGACATTTTCTTGCCTCAGCCTCCCAAGTAGTTGGGACTACAGGCACCCACCACAATGCCCAGATATTTTTTTGTTGTAGTTGTCATTGTTGTTTAGCAGGCCCGGGCCAGGCAGCCCCGGTGTATGTGGCCAGCACCCTAACCACTTAGCACAGGCACTGAGCCCTGAAAAATATTTCAAGTAGATTTTATAAGTTCCGTACCTAAAGTCACTTTTTTTGTTGTTATTGTATTTTGCCTAACCATGCCATTATAAGTATCAGGGGCTATCGCCTTGAATTTGTGAATGCATATTTTAACAAAAAATACATTTTCATAAATACCCACAGAATACTGTTCAAATTAAGAAAATTCAACACACAAGGGCGGTGCCTGTGGCTCAAAGGAGTAGGGCGCCGGCCCCATAGGCCAGAGGTGGTGGGTTCAAACCCGGCCCCGGCCAAAAACTGAAGAAAAAAAAAGAAAATTCAACACTGTTAAAAAGTATTATTCATATTGAAACTCTGCTCATTTTTATAGTATCTTTCTTTATGCCCCTGCCCTTCATTTTTCCAAGTAGGCACATACATTTCTTTAGTTGTTGGTCCTTCATAACACTGATCTTTTCTTTTTCTTTTAATCTCAAATTAGTTTGAGGTACACATGATTAGGGTACATGGTTCTCATTGGTTAGGTAAGGTTCCTGTTGTACTTGGCCCCCCCCCCCAGGGAGGTGTGCCATATACCCTTACGTTGTGCCCGTTAGGTGGGAGCACACTAACCTCCCTTTCCTCTGTCCTCTCTCTTCTTCCTCTTCTCCACCACTTGGATTATATTGAGGTTTTCTCTGTTGTGGGCCTGTATTAGTTCATCTACTGGCTTAATATTACTATTGAATACGTTGGATGCTTGCTTTCCATTTTTGCTACTTTATTAAAGAGAATGTTCTCCAACTCCATTCAGGTTAATACAAAAGATGTAAACTTCATCTTTTTTATGTGTGAATAGAATTCCATGGTATACATACACCACAGCTTGTTAATCCATTCATGGGTTGATTCCACATCTTAGAGATTGTAAATTGAGCTGTGATAATCAATCTAATCAAGCAAATGTCCATATGACAAAATGATCTTTTTTTCTTCTGGGTAGACACCTAGTAATGGGATTTCGGGATTAAATGGGATTTCTATTTTGAATTCTTTGAGGATTTTCCATACTTCTCTCCAAAGAGGCTGCATTAGTTTGAAGTCCCACCAACAGTGTAAAAGTGTTCCTCTCTCTCCACATCCATGCCACCATCTGCAGCTTTGTGACTTTGTGGTGTGGGTTATTCTCACTGGGGTTAGGTGATAGCTCAGAAGGGTGATTTTAATTTCCATTACTCTGATGATTAGGGAGGATGAGAATTTTTTCATGTGTTCCTGGCCATCCATATGTCTTTTTTTTTTTTTTAACTTTTTTTTTTTTTTTTTGTAGAGACAGAGTCTCACTGTACCGCCCTCGGGTAGAGTGCCGTGGCGTCACACGGCTCACAGCAACCTCTAAGTCTTGGGCTTACGCGATTCTCTTGCCTCAGCCTCCCGAGCAGCTGGGACTACAGGCGCCCGCCACAACGCCCGGCTATTTTTTTGTTGCAGTTTGGCCGGGGCTGGGTTTGAACCCACCACCCTCGGCATATGGGGCCGGCGCCCTACTCACTGAGCCACAGGCACCGCCCCCATATGTCTTTTTTAGTGAAGACTCTGTTCATGTCTCTTACACAGTCATAGATGGGATTGTTTGCTTATTTTTATTGATTAATTTCAGTTTTTTGTAGATTCTAGTATTCAATTCCTTGTCAGGTTCGTAACATGCAAATTTTTTTTTTTTTTTTTATTGTTGGGGATTCATTGAGGGTACAATAAGCCAGGTTACACTGATTGCAATTGTTAGGTAAAGTCCCCCTTGCAATCATGTCTTGTCCCAATAAAGTGTGACACACACCAAGGCCCCACCCACCTCCCTCCTTCCCTCTTTCTGTTTCCCCCCCATAACCATAATTGTCATTAATTGTCCTCATATCAAAATTGAGTACATAGGATTCATGCTTCTCCATTCTTGTGATGCTTTACTAAGAATAATGTCTTCCACGTCCATCTAGGTTAATACAAAGGATGTAAAGTCTCCATTTTTTTTAATGGCTGAATAGTATTGCATGGTATACATATACCACAGCTTGTTAATCAATTCCTGGGTCGGTGGGCATTTAGGCTGTTTCCACATTTTGGCGATTGTAAATTGAGCTGCAATAAACAGTCTAGTACAAGTGTCCTTATGATAAAAGGATTTTTTTCCTTCTGGGTAGATGCCCAGTAATGGGACTACAGGATCAAATGGGAGGTCTAGCTTGAGTGCTTTGAGGTTTCTCCATTCTTCCAGAAAGGTTGTACTAGTTTGCAGTCCCACCAGCAGTGTTAAAGTGTTCCCTTCTCTCCACATCCACGCCAGCATCTGCAGTTTTCAGTATTTGTGATGTGGGCCATTCTCACTGGGGTTAGATGATATCTCAGGGTTCTTTTGATTCGCATTTCTCTAATATATAGAGATGATGAACATTTTTTCATGTGTTTGTTAGCCATTCGTCTGTCGTCTTTAGAGAAAGTTCTATTCATGTCTCTTGCCCATTGATATATGGGATTGTTGGCTTTTTTCATGTGGATTAATTTGAGTTCTCTATAGATCCTAGTTATCAAGCTTTTGTCTCATTGAAAATATGCAAATATCCTTTCCAATTGTGTAGGTTGTCTCTTTGCTTTGGTTATTGTCTCCTTAGCTGTACAGAAGCTTTTCAGTTTAATGAAGTCCCATTTGTTTATTTTTGTTGTTGTTGCATTTGCTATGGCAGTCTTCTTCATGAAGTCTTTCCCCAGGCCAATATCTTCCAGTGTTTTCCCTATGCTTTCTTTGAGGATTTTTATTGTTTCATGCCTTAAATTTAAGTCCTTTATCCATCTTGAATCAATTTTTGTAGGTGGGGAAAGGTGTGGGTCCAGTTTCAGTCTTTTACATGTAGACAACCAGTTCTCCCAACACCATTTGTTGAATAGGGAGTCTTTCCCCCAAGGTATGTTCTTGTTTGGTTTATCGAAGATTAGGTGGTTGTAAAATGTTAGTTTCATTTCTTGGTTTTCAATTCGATTTCAAGTGTCTATGTCTCTGTTTTTGTGCCAGTACCATGCTGTCTTGAGCACTATGATTTGTAGTACAGATTAAAATCTGGTATGCTGATGCCCCCAGCTTTATTTTTGTTACAGAGAACTGCCTTAGCTATATGGGGTTTTTTCCAGTTCCATACAAAACGCAGAATCATTTTTTCCAAACCTTGAAAGTACGATGTTGGTATTTTGATAGGAATGGCATTGAATAGGTAGATTGCTTTGGGAAGTATAGACATTTTAACAATGTTGATTCGTCCCATCCATGAGCATGGTATGTTCTTCCATTTGTTAATATCCTCTGCTATTTCCTTTCTGAGGATTTCATAGTTTTCTTTATAGAGGTCTTTCACCTCCTTTGTTAGGTATATTCCTAGGTATTTCATTTTCTTTGAAACTATGGTGAAGGGAGTTGTGTCCTTAATTAGCTTCTCATCTTGACTGTTATTGGTGTACACAAAGGCTACTGACTTGTGGACATTGATTTTATATCCTGAAACATTACTGTATTTTTCGATGACTTCTATGAGTCTTGTGGTTGAGTCTTTGGGGTTCTCTAAGTATAAGATCATGTCGTCAGAAAAGAGGGAGAGTTTGACCTCCTCTGCTCCCATTTGGATTCCCTTTATTTCCTTGTCTTGCCTAATTGTATTGGCTAGAACTTGCAGCACTATGTTGAATAGTAAAGGTGACAGAGGACAACCTTGTCTGGTTCCAGTTCTAAGAGGAAAAGCTTTTAGTTTTACTCCATTCAGTAAAATATTGGCTGTGGGTTTGTCATAGATAGCTTCAATCAGTTTTAGAAATGTGCCACCTATGCCTATACTCTTCAGTGTTCTAATTAGAAAAGGATGCTGGATTTTATCAAATGCTTTTTCTGCATCTATTGAGAGAATCATGTGATCTTTATTTTCGCCTCTGTTAATATGGTGGATAATGTTTATAGACTTGCGTATGTTAAACCAGCCTTGCATCCCTGGGATGAAGCCTACTTGATCATGATGAATGACTTTTTTGATGATAAGCTGTAATCTATTGGCTAGGATTTTGTTGAGAATTTTCGCAACTATATTCATGAGTGAGATTGATCTGAAATTCTCCTTTTTGTTTGGGTCTTTTCCTGGTTTGGGTATCAGGGTGATGTTTGCTTCATAGAATGTGTTGGGGAAGATTCCTTCTTCCTCAATTTTTTGGAATAATTTCTGCAGTATAGGAATAAACTCTTCCTTGAAGGTTTGATAGAATTCTGGAGTGAAGCCATCTGGACCAGGGCATTTTTTGGTTGGAAGATTTTTTATTGTTTCTTTGATCTCAGTGCTTGAAATTGGTCTGTTCAGGAGCTCTATTTCTTCCTGGCTGAGTCTAGGGAGAGGGTGCGATTCCAAATATTGATCCATTTCCTTCACATTGTCAAATTTCTGGGCATAGAGTTTCTGGTAGTATTCAGAGATGATCTCTTGTATCTCTGTGGGATCATTTGTTATTCCCCCTTTATCATTTCTTACTGAGGTTACTAGAGATTTTACTTTTCTATTCCTCGTTAGTCTGGTCAATGGTTTATCTATTTTATTTATTTTTTCAAAAAACCAACTCCTTGTTTCATTAATTTTCTGAATGATTCTTTTGTTTTCAATTTCATTGATCTCTGATTTGATTTTGGATATTTCTTTTCTTCTACTGAGTTTAGGTTTAGATTGTTCTTCTTTTTCCAATTCCATAAGATCTCTTGTGAGATTGTTGATGTGCTCTCTTTCTGTTTTTCGAATGTAGGCATCTAAAGCGATTAATTTTCCCCTCAAAACTGCTTTTGCAGTATCCCACAAGTTTTGGTAGCTTGTGTCTTCATTGTTGTTATGCTCAAGGAAGTTAATGATTTCCTGTTTTATTTCTTCCTGCACCCATCTGTTATTCAACAGAAGATTGTTTAATTTCCATGCTTTTGGGTGGGGTGGAGCATTTTTGTTAGAGTTGAGTTCCACCTTTAGTGCCTTATGGTCTCAGAAAATACAAGGTAAGATTTCAATTGTTTTGATTCTGTTGATATTTGTTTTGTGTCCCAGGATATGATTAATTTTGGAGAATGTTCCATGGGGTGATGAGAAGAATGTATATTCTTTATCTTTGGGATGGAGTATTCTATATGCGTCTATCAATCACAGTTGTTCTAGGGTCTCATTTAAATCTCTTATATCCTTGTTTAATTTCTGTTTAGAGGATCTGTCCAGTGCCGCACCCTCGACATCAAGCCGCGGTGAGGTGGCGCTGTCCGCATTATAAAATGCGTGAGTAGGTGGTATGTGCTCCCCGGAGCGAAACCCCCAGCACCCCTGGTTTGCGACAGCAGCGCATAAGTTGCCTAGCATGCCTTTGTTTGAACGTAATGACTCACGAGGTGCGGCATAAAAGCCTAAGAAACCTTTGCTCTGAAACCTGTTTGTTGAGTTGAATGCCTGCTTGTCTTGAGAAACTAAGAATAAACATAATGACTTACTGATCCATAATTAAACAGAGAAAGAATGCCTGAAGAGACTCAATGTCTCCAGGGGAACGGTGCAATAGCACGTTCCTATCATCAAATGTCAGTGAATTGAGACAGTGCATTGAGACAATGCAGGCACAGCAAACAAGATGTTCCAGCATGACATACACTATCACCACCTACAGTAAAACTTTACTTAGAAAAACATCTTACTTCACTAATTTTCATATGTAATACAAATCAATAGAGTAGTTTAATGTTTAACAAACAATTAATTATAAATCAAAGTATAGTTACTAATAAGAATAAAAATATATAGAAAATATATATAGAAGTAGTCAAACATTATACGTAAAAGAATATGTTCAGCTATTTTTAAAAGAAATTATAAGAAACTGAGAACAATTACAGAACTAAGAAAAGTCACAAGCCTTGACATTCCTAGATAAGGGGAAGTAACCAGGTGTTACTGATAAATCACCTCCCTCCGGAGAACAAAACCTTGAAAACATGTAATGCATGATAAACCACATATACAGACACAAAGATAATTTGTAAGCATAAACAAAATAACGATTACATTGTTTGAACCCTGGAAAGAAAATGTATAAATACCAGACTTAAAAATCAGTAAAGTACAGCTGCTTTCTTCATCACTCGTGGTGTGTGGCAGTTTGTCATTTCATCCTGCGTCGACCTTTTCAACCAACCTGTACCGTTCACCCTGAACACCCTCGGACTGAGGCCCATCGACCGGCGGTCCGCGACAGTCCAGCTCTGTAAGAGGAGTGTTAAGGTCCCCTGTTATTATGGTATTATCAGATATCATATTGCTCAGACTGAGTAAGGTCTGTTTCAAGAATCTGGGAGCATTTAAATTGGGTACATAAATATTTAGAATTGAAATGTCTTCTTGTTGTATTTTTCCCTTGACCAATATAAAGTGACCATCTTTGTCTTTTTTGACTTTAGTTGCTTTAAATCCACATGTATCTGAAAATAAGATTGCAACTCCTCTTTTCTTCTGAATTCCATTTGCCTGAAAAATTGTCTTCCAACCCTTGACTCGGAGCTTTAATTTGTCTTTTGAAGCCAGGTGTGTTTCTTGCAGACAGCAAATGGATGGCTTGTGTCAACCAATCTATGTCTCTTCAGTGGGGAATTCAAGCCATTAACATTTATTGAGATAATTGATAAGTGTGGTAGTATTCTATTCGTCTTATTTTGTGAGAGTCCATTGCTTAGTTTTATCTTTTGCATCAGTGTGGAGGTTAGGTTCTGTCCTTTAATTTCTGAGTTCTTACTTTGCTGCTGATCCATTGTGGTGGTCAGTGTGCTGAACAGGTTGAAGTATTTCCTGTAGAGCTGGTCTTGTTGTGGCGAATTTCCTCAATGTTTGTATATCCGTAAATGATTTGATTTCTCCGTCAATTTTGAAGCTTAGCTTAGCAGGGTACAGAATTGTGGGCTGGAAATTGTTCTGTTTAAGTAGATTAAAGGTAGATGACCATTGTCTTCTTGCTTGGAAAGTTTCATTAGAGAAGTCTGCGGTCACTCTGATGGATTTGCCCCTGTAGGTCAACTGGAGCTTACTCCTGCCAGCTTGCAGAATCTTTTCTTTTGTCTTGACTTTGGACAGGTTCATCACAATGTGTCTTGGAGAAGCTTGGTTAGAGTTGAGGCGACCTGGGGTCCGATAGCCCTCTGAAAGCAGTGTGTCAGACTCTTTGGTGATATTTGGGAAATTTTCTTTTATAATATTCTCTAGTATGGCTTCCATTCCTCTGGGGCATTCTTCTTTCCCTTCTGGAATTCCTATAACTCGTATGTTGGAACGCTTCATAAAGTCCCATAATTCTGACAGTGAACGTTCTGCTTTCTCTCTCTTCTTTTCTGCCTCTTTTATTATCTGAGTTATCTCAAAAACTTTGTCTTCTACCTCTGAAATTCTTTCTTTTGCATGGTCTAACCTGTTGCTGATACTTTCCATTGCATCTTTAAGTTCTCTGATTGACTGTTTCAGTTCCTTCAGCTCTGCTATATCCTTTTTATATTCTTCATATCATTCATCTCTTATTTGATTCTGTTTTTGAATTTCCTTTTGGTTATTTTCCACTTTATTAGCAGTTTCCTTCATTGTTTCCATCATTTCTTTCATTGTTTTCAACATGTGTATTCTAAATTCCCTTTCTGTCATTCCTAACATTTCTTTATAGGTGGAATCCTCTGCAGTAGCTACCTCATGGTCCCTTGGTGGGGTTGTTCTAGACTGGTTCTTCATGTTGCCTGGAGTTTTCTGCTGATTCTTCCTCATGAGTGATTTCTTTTATCTGTTTCCTTGACCTAATTTTCCTTTCACTTCCTCTTGCTCTCGTGCCTGTGGAAGTTGCGGGCGGGTTTAGACGGATTGATCACACGTGACTACTTGCCGGTTTTCCACTGTTTTAGTCCTCCTCTTGGGTCCAGAAGTCTCTCGCTGACTCCCTCTATCCTCTCAGGGGTGATGATAGGCAGATCCCACTAGTCAGAGATGCCTGGAGTCCTATCTCCCCAGACTCACCGTGCCCAGATGCAAGGAAGCTGTTACTCGGCTGTCATCTTGCTCTGCCCCTTTTTTTCCATGCAAATATTTTTTTCCCAATGTAAATATTGTCTTTTTGCTTTAAGTTTTGTGTCCTTAGCTCTATAGAAGATCTTTAATTAAGTCCCATGTAATTATTTTTGTTATTGTTGCCATTGCCAATGCAGTCTTCATAAAATCTTTCCCAAGGTTGATATCATCTAGAGTTTCCCCTCACTTTTTTCTAGGATTTTATCATTTAGTGTCTTGGATTTAAATCTTTTGTCCTATACCTTGTTAGTCAATTTTTATAAGTGGTGAGAGGTGTGGGTCCAGTTTCAGTCTTTTACATGGAGTTATTCAGATCTCCTAGCCCTGTTTAATGAATAGGGATTCTTTCCCCCAGTTCATGCTTTTGTCTGGTTTATCAAAGATCAGATGGTGATAAGAGGCTGATTTCATCTCTACATATTTACATCACTACATTTTATATGTCTTTATTTTTGTTCCAACACCATGCTGTTTTGATCACTGTTTTAACCCAAAGCCTGGTAAAGTGATGCCCCTGAGTTTGTTTTTATTACTAAGAATTGCATGTGTATACAAAGTATTTGTTGGTTCCATACAACATGAAGAAACTTTTTTTTCAGTTTCTTCAAATTATGATGTTGATGTGTTAAGGGGGATTGCACTAACTGTAGATTTCTTTGGGTAGTATAAACATATTAACAATGTTAATTCTTCCAGCCAAAAGCATGGTATATTCTTCCATTTGTTAGTGTCGTTTCCTCTTTCTTTTCTCAGGGTTTTGTAGGTTTTGTGATTCTCTCCATAGAGATCCTTCACCTTTTTTGATGGATATATTCTCAGATATTTCATTTTTTTTTTGAAGCTACTGTGAAGGATATTGTGTCCCTGATTTGATTCTCAGCTTGAATGTTATTGGTGGATACAATAACAATACTGATTTATGGACATTGATTTTATACCCTGTGATGTTACTGTATATCTTAATCACTTTCAGGAGCCTTGTGAGTGAATCTCTGGGGTTTTCTAAGTACAATGTTATATAATCAGCAAAAAGTGAAGAATTTGACCTCTTCTGCCCCTATTCGAATGCTCTTAATATTCCTCTTACCCTAATATAGTCTCTTTGGAAAGAAGTATCAAGAATCAGCAGAGAACTCAAAAATCCAATTTGACCCTACAATCCCACAACTAGGCATCTACACAGAGGAAAAAAAATCATTTTATCATAAGGACATTTACACTAGATTGTTTATTGCAGCTCAATTTATAATTGTCAACATGTGGAAACAACCTAAATGCCCATCTTTTCAGGAATCGATTAACCAATTGTGATATATCCATACCATAGAATACTATTCAGCCATAAAAAGATGGTGACTTCATATCTTTTGTGTTAACCTAGATAGATGGAGCTGAAACAAAGTCTTCTCAGTAAAGTATCACAAGAATGGAAAAGCAAATATCCAATGTATTCAAAACTAATACAAAGCCATTATATGATCTAATTCATGTCCACATAGGAGAAAAACTCATTTTAACTTAAGTTTGGGGGAAGGGAAAGGAGAAAAAAGAGAAGGAGGCAGTGTTTGGAGTGCTAGTACTGAATGGGTACAACGTAGTGGTATATGGCATACATTATGGGCAGCACATTGCTACAAAATAAACTCTACTTAACAAATTCTAATATTGTGATTTGGTTGTTTGTAACCTGACATTAATCTGAAATTTAAGAAATATACGTATTTGCTTCATTGCACTGGCTAGACCTTTTAGCACAATGTTGAATAGTAGTGACAATAGGGGACATTCTTTTTTGGTTCTAGTTATAAATGAAAAAGCTTCCAGTTTTACTGCATTTCATGTGATATTGGCTGTGGATTTGTCATAGATGGCTTTTATCAGTTTTAGAAATGTCCTAATTATGCCTAATTTCTTTTTACTTTATAGTAGAAAAGGTTGCTGAATTTTGTCTAATGTTTTTTCTGCATATATTGTGAGGATAAGATACTCATTGTTTTTGCTTCTATCTATGTGGTGAGTTACACTTACCAATTTGCATGTTAAACCTGCCTTGTATCCCTGAACTGAAACCTACTTGATCATGAGATATATATATATATATATATATATATACACACACATATATATATATATACACATATATATATACATATATATATATATTTTTAATATGCAGCTGCATTCTATTTTCTAGGATTATATTGAGTATTTTTATATCAATATTCTTTAGTGAAATTGGTCTGTAGTTTTCCTATGGGGGGGGGCAGTTTCTTTCCTGGCTTTGGAATCAGGGTGATGTTTGCTTCATAGAACATGTTGCAGAGGGTTCACCTCTTATTAATGTTTTGGAATAGATTCTGCAGTATAAATACAAGTTCTTTGAATGTTTGATAGATTTATGGTCTTAAGCCATCTGGTCCAGGTCTTTCATTTTCTTGGTAGATTTTTTATTATTTCTTCAATTTTGGTGATTAATACTGGTATGCTCAAGAGATCTACTTCTGCCTGGTTAAGTCTAGGGAGGCTGTATTATTCCAGGTATCAGTCCTTTTCCTTCACATTGTCAAATTTCTGGCAGTAGAGTTTTTGGTAGTAATCAGAGATGATCTTTTGCATTTCTGTGGTATCTGTTATTTCCTCTTTTTCATTTCTGATTGAAGTTATTAGAGATTTTACTTTCTGTTTCTAGTGAGTCTTACCAAAGGTTTACTAATTTTGTTTATATTTTCTAAGAACCAATTCAGGTTTAATTGCTGTATAGAGAAGGGTGATCTTGATCTTAAATCTGACTGTATTTGCACAAAATAGCACAGTTCTGTTTCTTGGCTCAGTTTGGTCTGATTATGTTACTGTAATTCTTATCTTCTTTTTTTTAATATGCTTGGAGGAATCAGAAATATTCTTTTCCATCCTTTTCTGCTCTGTTTGTATTTCCATTTTGTGTTGTGTTATCTAAAAGTTACATTTGTCATAAAAAGAGATCACAGTGTATAACACCGACAAAGGCCCTAAATGCCAGCTGTTCAACCTGGCCTTATAGTTCAGAAAGTCTTCATTTCTTCCCTAACCACTGCCAATTTGAATGTATTTCACTGTGAGTCACTGCATAAATTCCTTTTGCTGCTGTGGTAACAAATCATCACGAATTTGGCTGCTTAAATTATCTAGCAGTTCTAGTAATCAGAAGTCAAAAATAAGTTTTCACAGTGCCAAAATGAAGGTGTTAGTAAGATTGTGTTCATTGTGGAGTCCATGAAGGGGCATCCATTTCCTTGTATTTTTCAGTTTCTGAAAGCAATCTACTTCTTGAACTTTTGGTCCATTCTATTATCTTCAAAGGCAACAGTGTAACACTTCAAAGGCAACAGTGTAACACTTCAAATCTCTAACTCTAACCCTCTTGACTCACTATCACTTTTATAAGAACCCATCTGATTACATTGGGGCATCCTGCATTGTACAAAATAATTTCCTCATCTCAAAAGCATTAACATAATCACATCCACAAGGTACTTTTTGCTATGTAAGTCAATATACTCTAAAGGTTACAGACATTAGGATGTAAACACTTTTGGGGAGTTATTATTCTGCCTAGCACAGACATAAATATAACCAAATGAAATTCTCTTTCTCTCTTGATCTTCTTTTGTCCTGAGAACTTAGCTTTGATGCTATATGTTCATTCTGCTTTATTTTTTCTTTTTTTTTTTGATGAGGGGATGGAGTTGGGGTTTAGATTATCAAGATTACCTTGAGAGGTGGCCAAGTATCAAACTAGCACCCAAGACACAAAAGCATCACTTTTGTTTGGTTGCTGATCTCATGAGATCTAATTCTAAATCTAAATCTAACTCTGAACACCACCTCCAGTAAAATCTCCTTCTTGTATGTACTCTTGTTGCAATACTAATTCTTACATCTGTCTCTCTAAACGGCATAACTTCACCAGGAAGTTGAAATGGTTGGGACTCATTTCTAAAATGGTCAGGGGCTTCAATAGCCACTCTTAGGAATATTTGACTCAAAATTATTCATTTGAAAGTTATCTAGAAAAATGTGCGGCCCCTGTGGCTCAAGGAGTAGGGCACCGGTCCCATATGCCAGAGGTGGCGGGTTCAAACCCAGCCCCGGCCCAAAACCACAAAAAAAAAATAACATAAAATAAAATAAAATAAAAAAAGAAAGTTATCTAGAAAAGAAAGAAGAGAGATTTCTCAGGACCAAAGGTAAGCATTTATTTCATTGGTATGTAATGGCCTCTAAACAAAATTCTGAGTCAAAAATAATTTTTCACTAAAAATATTTTTTTGGCCAAATCTAATGGAAAATTTGACAGACTTGAGCAATCCCAAAGCAATTCAACAAAATATAATTATATTCCTAGTAAATCCTCCCACTTTTTTCCTTCAGTTGACACCCTGTATCCAGTACTCCTCTACCCAATTATACTTTTGAACTTTCTCCTTCCACACCTTTCTTTACCCATCTTGCCTCTTTTCCTTGTCCAAGATAGTTATCTTCTGCAACTATCCTAACATCTTCAAAATGCAATTGCTTCCAAAGATTCATCTTTCCCAAGATCCAGTGGGCGACAAACTGAAGAATATATACCTTAGACCCAAGCTCATTAGTAATAAATATATAGCTAATCTCTTACTTTCTTCAGATAAAATAAAAATTATAAAAATGATTCCATTTAGTTCCTATAAAACTCGGGAAAAAGTTTCAAAACATAAAGTACAATTTTGCCAAAACACAGATTATGGTCCAGGACATGACCTACCAAAGGAGGAAAAACTTTTCTCTCCTGTTACAAAGTAGATGTGACCCAAATGTATCAGAGACCATTCACACAATTGAAAGGATTTTTAAATTTATTGAATATTTTAGACAATGGTTACCATTTTGGTGAGGGGGACTTTAACACTTCTTTACAAATTGACTAATTTCTCAGTAACAGACCTTCCCATCTGGGAACCTCAATATAACTACCTTCTGCAACCTGAAGGAGTCTCCTCAATAGCCTCCTTCTCTGTATATCTATAACTACAGAAAAGTTTTGTCTATTTGTGAATGAATAGTTTGTCCACTTCTTGTTTTTTTTTTTTTTTTCTGTAACCTGGGTTCATATAAGTTGCTCAAAAACTATTGCTGTAGCTTCAACCTTGACTTGTGTATTACAATTTTTCTCCTTTATCTTAGGGAAATAGTGCTTCAAAACTTGTCGATGATTCTGTTGGACTGATTCTAGGCTCCCCTATTGACCTCATGGTTTCTCACACGGTAAAGACATTACTGCTGACTGGGAATGTGTAACATATTTTAACCAGCTGAGTTTCCTCTTGTGAGTTTCTGTTGTTCTTTCCCCTCTCACATTACCATTCACCACAGCAATACCCTTTTTCCACAGAAGAGAAGAAATCTTATAATTCTCTCATCTCCGGGAACTTTCTGTGTGTTTCTCAGGTCTAAGGGATTCCCTACAAAAATCCCAAGCTAATATTATCTTTGAGTGGATCATAATTTAAGACTGAACCTTGACATTATCAAGAAGGATATGCTATTAATAATTTGAGATTTTCTTTGCACTATTATCTTCTTTGTCTGACATAAAATCAGCTTAGATGGAAGCATTTATTGTATTTACTAGAACTTGTCAACTAGATGAAGACCGAGAGGACATATGCAGATAACAGAAAGGATCTCAGGGTAGAACATAAGCTTTGGGATATCTTAGAAGTACAGAGATATTTTTATTGCTAGAAAGCCTACAAAAATGGGTTACAAATTAAGGAAATTTTACTTAAACTCCTTTCTAGAGATATGGTCATTATAAAGGTTGAGCCCTGGGGGTAAAAATAGGAAATAGTCTAAAATATCATAATTAAAAATTAGCAGCCTAAACCAAGATTATTTTCCTCATTAAACCCTGAAGATATAACTATCAAGTGGATCCAATGAGATTGTAATAAAATATCAATTCTTAGCCTTGATTTCACAAAGAATAAATGGTAAAAAAAAATATATAGTTGTGCCTTTTACCTTAATAATTTCTAGCACTTCCACAATGACTCCTAGTAGGCCCAGATTATTTCAAAAAGATATTAGATAAATGTATCTATTAAACTATTAATCAATGTTAGAGAAAAACTGACTAGTATCTTAAATCAACATTGGTAAAGGAACTTTAAAAAGACAGGTTAGGTCATTTCAGCGTCATATGTCATCTGTCAACATGATCCCAGAAAATTTTAAAAGGGAGAAATCAAAGCTTGAAAGGCACTTTGAATACCTTGAGATGGATTTTAAACAGCTTCAGCTCTCCAAGAGATTGAATATGTTTTAGCTATTATATTTCTATTTTTAAAAGGATCTGAAATATTTGTTTGCTGAAATATTCTAGCTTAAAGTTGCTATGAAGCTGCCAATTTTTGTTTCCAACCTATAATATACAAATTAGAATAGGAAGAGAATGGGGAACATAATTTATGGAACCTTTATATAAACATGCCTGTAAGTTACCCATTATTCAACAAATACACAGGCCTTTCTCTGAACAATCTTCTGGAAAGGTTAAAGAAAACACTGACATCACTAAATAAAAGTTAGGAAAACTCTTAGCTCTTGAGCTTCTTTGGGCATTCATACCCATGGCCATCTCTCTCTCTCTCTCTTATGCACATACCACTTCTTCAACTATGAACTGGTAACTGGAAGGGTTTTGTGTTTAGGGATTACACTTCCAATACTAGACTCTGTTCTGCTGCATGCCAACATAGGAAAATATTGCAAGTGACTAAAGTATTATTGCCAGTCATATCACCAATAATTTACCTATTCTCATCTTCCTAAATAACCTCATCATGGTCTTCAATGAGAATATTTTATCTCTGAAAGGAACATTAGAAGAATGAGACATTAGTAGAAGAGAGTTAATAACAATGGAGATAGCAACAAATCTCTGAAAAGTCAATCCTTGTGTTTATGTTTCACAAGCAAACTAGAATTCTTATTTCCACACAATTAGAAGGCCGATCCAAAAGATGACTTCAAGTTGAGGATTCACAGAACTCCTCTGAAGACACTGATCTTGGAAAGTAGGAACTTGAAGCCAAATTATTGGAATCATCTAAAAACCTGGGATTGTGAACAGCTCTCAATCAAGACATAAGACCAAAATCTGTCCGATTCCCATTCTGTTTTTCATCTGCTTGCTTACAACTTCATTTTTTCGCTCATTTTCTCTCTTCCATCTGTCTGTTCAAAATGGTTATTTTTATACTTTTCTTCCATTTTTATTATAGTAATTAGGTCATAAAATACTCATCCCAGTGCCATTCTTAGGGTATCCCAAATAATACCCACTGCATTTAATCTTGCTGACTTCTGGCTATGGAGCTATTCTGTAGATACAGCTCCATAATAAAACTTTTGGCAATTTAAATTCCATCAAATAAAATCACTGGGAATTATAGCCAATGGTGTTTTTACTTGTACCTCCATGAAAAAAATGACCTCAAACAAATTAACCTCTTCTATTTCTAGTATTCCCTTTCCCAGAAAGGAATAAATAATTAAAACCTATTGGTCAGACTCTAAGTAATTCTACATTTGAACTCATCCGTCTTCATAGGAAAGAGGACACCCGGAAGGAACAAAAAGAGTTCCAAATATATAACTCTGCTGATATAAGGCCTGAGATCCAGCCTCGTGTTGTGAACTGCTCCTTTCTTTCTCTGAATCTCCATGTGCTAAGATCAGATCCTCTGTTTTCTGTGTGGATAAGATGCATAGTCTTATTTCTGTCAGAATAACATCTTATACACTTTAGGAAGACTATTTTGCACACAGATAAAAATTCTATAAATTGCCAGTGCTGGACATTCTCACTAATAAATGAGCCCCAAAACAAGTCCACCTTTGATTAGTCAGACACTTTACTTGGAGGAATTATTCACTCATGTTTATCCAAACAATCAGAAACCTATTCCCACAGATAGAAGATTATAAGAAACGTATCACTAGCTTTGGCAGAAGTCATTAATGACACCACCTCTGCCTTAGATGTAATACAAATTAATCTCAAGTCATAGGTAAAAGTAATGATGGACAGTGAACTCCTCAAGATAACTGTTGGCTAGTCATAGCAGTTTCTGTGCAGTTGCTAATAATTATTGCTGTAATTACGATCGATGAAATAGGCATGGGAGAAACTGCTGTACTTTGCCTTAAGAAAAAGCTACTTGACACTTTTTTATTCTCAGGGTTCAGGTGACGTATTGTCTTGGCTTGGATTGGACAATTGGGCTCATAATTTCAAAATATCTTAAGAATTCCTATCCATATGTGTCCCTCTTCAGTCTACTACTGAGAATGGACATAGAGAAAGGTCCTTTACAGGAGACAGGAGGAAAACCTGACCTGGTGAATAAGGAATTCTGGAGGGCTCATAGAAACGTTCAATAGCTAAATCACCACTCAGCAAGGGAAAGGAATGTGGAAATGAGCTAAACTAGGTAACTAATGACCAGTAGAAAAGGACAATAATACCTGGAGGTCAGAGACCAGTGAAAGAGTTACAAACAGTTTCAAATGCAGAGAAACTGCTTCTGTGTCTCCATCTCTCTTTGTCTTTTCACTTGTGAGACAGACTCACTTCCAACTCTCAGGAGGTGCTCTAGCTTTTTCTTTGTTCTCAAATAAAGTTTCTTTTTGTTATACTAAAGCCTATGTGAAGTTACTTTTGCTTTGCTTTCTATTTGCGCTGCCTGTGCAGCTCCAATTTTACTTTTGGTTTCTACACATTTTCACTTTCGATTATTTAATGCCTTGGTTGAATTTTCTAGTTATGCTAAGTAATTGAAAACCAGGTCGACTGGGTCCAGGGGACTGGGACCCTGGTCCCCTAACTCCTAATCCCTACTAGTTCAAGATGTCAGCCTCTGACTTACCTAAGTAAACTGCCCTCTGCGTCCTGCCTCAGCCTCTAGATCTTGTTCCAGATAGTCACCTTCACCTGGACATTCTTCTAATCACCCCTAGGTTTCCACACCTAAGTCCAGGCTGCTGGGTCCATTCTCTTCACATGACTTAGGCTCACCTACTGGATTTAGAATTGAATTGTTTAGAAAGAAAAGGAAAGAAAAGAAACAATGGAAGAGGAAATGGAGAAGCCAAAAAATTCCTTTGCACTACTGATGTACATGTGGTATTCTGACTTTCTCACTGTAAGCCAATGGATATATATTTTGTGGCCCAGAGGACTTCTTTTTCATTCCCGTCTTGTCTCCAGCTTTCTGAACCTTTGGGAAAGGTCTCTATACCCCATGATCCTGACTTTACTTTTTCAGTGTGTTTCATCACTCTGGGAGCACCCAGAATACCTCAGAGGACTTTTTCTCAGCTTCCTTGACCCCTTGCTTCCTTCCTGAGCGATCTGAACACATGGAACATTTAGGAAGAATTTCTCTTGAATTTCCATTTTTGATCTTTGGTCATTGGAAATCCAGTGTTTCATATAAATATCTCTTAAGTTGTCAAGGTGAAAAAGAAGCAAGCATAACTCCATTTTGATTTTCCTGAGAATCATTGGGAAGGCAAGGAAGGCCTATTTCCATTCTGTTATTTGTTACATTTTATTGCATTTAAAAAAAACAGTTACACTTGCCTCCCCACCCATTGCATGGTATTTTAAGTGTATCTAGTTAGAACTGTTACAATTAGTATTGTGTAGAAAGTCACGAACTACTCTTGTGACAACCCTCATGACAATGTTAAGGTGCTCTTCTTGCCATCTGTATACTATATGGAAATGTTAAAAGAGCAAGTTTGACTCCACTTTAGTGTTTATTCCTTTTACGTTTTATTCCATTGCCTTTGAAACTGGTTCCTCTTATTTGCCCTCACATTGTATAACTGTGAATGCATTCAACTAAAATTGTCAGTGATGTAAGTTACTGACTGCACTCGTAATTATATCCCTGGTGATTACTGATTTTTACGATCATGCTGTTTACGACCCTCATCTGTGAGTCCCCCTCCCTATATTACCTTAGAACATTTAGATTATAACTAATTTGTAAAGAAAAATTACTAATTGCTCTCATGATCATAACCGAGTGTAAACTGACTAAGCCACCTTACCCTCATGACTTCTCCTAACTGCTGTTTTTTGTTTTTGTTACATGTTTATTTGCCCCCTGGAAAAATTCCTCTGACAACTCCGGGCTGCTCTCAGAAACCCCATGTTGGGACACTGAGGCAGTTGCTGGCTGGCTCTTCAATAAAAGGATTCCTCTTTAATTTGACTTGTCTGGATATATTGTCTTGGGGGAATTCCTGGGCATATGAATCCTATGTACTCAATTTTGATATGAGGACAATTAATGACAATTAAGGTTATGGGGGGGAGCAGAAAGAGGGACGGAGGGAGGGGTGGGGCCTTGGTGTGTGTCACACTTTATGGGGGCAAGACATGATTGCAAGAGGGACTTTACCTAACAATTGCAATCAGTGTAACCTGGCTTATTGTACCCTCAATGAATCCCCAACAATAAAAAAAAAAAAGGAAAAAAAAAAAGTTTTCTAATGTCCCCCCCTCCCCCTTTAGCCTACTCATGTCTCAATGAAGGTTCATGGGAAAGAAAATAGATGCATAAATGCAGGATCACTGTATAGCTGAGGCTTCTTGGAAATTGAATCTATCCCACCAATCTCTATGCAGCCAGATGATGTGTTGCTATTTATATTTTATGAAAGATGTGACTAGTTTTTTGTATCACCAGATATGGTGGATACCTCCTCTTTCTGCAGCTCTACCAAGAGTTTGAATAGATCTCCTCTTTACTGTGAAGAATTTGTCAATTACTAGAGTTTAGGTGATTTAGATTTCTTTGCATCTTAAGTTCTTTGATATGTTTCAAAAAATCATATTCTACCTTATTATTTCAAGGTAGAATATATATTATTATATTAAGAATTGAAATGATCATCTCATGTGTTTCCTATGACATATATATATATATATGTATTTATTTTTTCTTACCCAATAATGGACTTGTAACAGCCACCAAATAGACCTGTTTGACAGATGCATAGCCCTAATGCTAAGCACTGACTCTAGCATTTCTTTGCACAGTAACCACCTTGACTTTCTACCATCTCATGAACACCTGTTTGCTTTTTCATCTCAGACTAGTGCTCTTTGCTGTTTATAATCATGCATCATCAATTCTTTCATGCTCTTCAAGCATTTTCTATTCATGCATAATTTCTTTCTGTCCTGCAAAAATTTTTATACCATTTTCTCAAATATTCTTTAATCTTACATTATCAGATTCTGTTATTCAAGAACCAATATAAATGGCAATTTCTTCAAGTAGCATATTCAAATTACTGTCAATCCCACTCTCATATACACACACTTAATTACATGTTAATTTTATAAAATATTTTTCTGAAATCCTACATAACATATACAACTTGACTTTTAAAATGTACTATATTTACACTTATCTGCATTATGCTGCTTGTTAGACTATATGTTTATTTGTGGAAAAATCTGTCATCTCTATTTTTCTATCTTCAAATGTGTCTAGAATATAATATGGATAAAGTAATATTGCTGAATGCATTCATGAAAGAAAGAACATATGAATAAACCCATAATTTACTTTTGTGCTGATCTGTCATGTACTGTCCACTGTCACTGATTTAACATCTGTTTGCTGTGTTTGCGTCTGTGGGTAATCATTTTGTTTCTACTTTTTGTTATATTTTCATCAAAAATAAAAGATGCTTTACTTCATCTGTATGTTTTCACACTGTAGGCTATGAAGATATTATGTAAACATCAAGAGGTCAAGAAGTAGCATTAATAATGTTAAAACTTCAAATAAAAGACATTTTTGAAGATATCATTATTCAAACAATATAGGTATTCATCTATCCAAAGTTAGGTGGAACATTAAGGATATTATCTAAAAATTAAATCTGTGGCCACGCGCAGTGTCTAATGCAGGCAATCCTAGCAATTTGGGAGGCCAAGGCAGGTAGATTGCTTGAGCTCAGGAGTTTAAGACCAGCCTGAGCAAAAGTGAGACCCCCATCACTACTAAAAAAAAAAAAAAAAAAAAAAAAAACGGAGGCAAGAGGACTGCTTGAGCCCAAGAGTTGGAGTTTGCTGTGAGCTATGACACCATGGCACTCTACTTTGCTGTGAGCTATGACACCATGGCACTCTAGGGAGAAAGCTTGAGACTCTTTCTCAAAATAAATAAATAAATAAATAAATAAAAATTAAAATTAAATCTTTATTGACCATATACAGTTATTCTTGATTTTGAAGCATGATAAATCTAAATTATTTACTGATCCTTTATATTGTATATGTACATACAGATGCTACATCCACTGAAAATGTATTTTTAAAGTAAGAAAAAAAAATAGGACCACAGAGTATTACAGAGTCAATAATCTTTATCAATAAATATATACTCTCCTTACATAATTAAAATAATTACTTTAAATAAAAACATACATAGACATACTATACACACAGTTTTGGAAATGTTAAAATAAACTATTAACATAAATTATTTGTGCTTTCTAAATTCTATTTTGGAGTTAATTTGCATGTTACTTCCATTTTCATTTTTGAATAAAGATCACTAAATTTAAAGAGAATTCTCAATTGTATGTACGAATAAATGTAAGTAACAGTGGTGTTTATTTCTCTCTCTTTTTTTTAAATTTCAGACTAATATAAGGGTACAAATGTTTAGGTTACATTGTCTTCATTTCTAAGGTAAAGTTCATGTTGTAGTTGAGCCCTTTACCCAGGGGACATATTGAATACTCTCACATTGTGCACATTAGATGAGATCTCACCAGTCACATCTGGTGAGGTGTGACTCTTCCTCTCCCTTCTCCTTCACTAAAATATATTTGTGTTTTTCTTTCATGTGGGCATATAGCTGTTTATAAATTATTTTTATATTAGCATTGAGTACATTGGATACTTTTTTCCCATTCTTGTAATACTTTACCAAGAAGAATGCAAACACTAAAGATGTAAAGTCTCCATCTTTTCTTATGGCTGAATAGTACTCCACAGTTTGTTAATCCATTCATGGGTTGATGGGCACTTGGGTTGCTTCCACATCTTGGGAACTGTGAGTTGAGCTGCAATAAAAATTCTAGTGTGAATACCCTTATGATGAAATGATTTTTTTTTCTTCTGAGTGGATACCTTGTAATGAGATTGCAAGATCAAATGGAATGTCAACTTTTAGTTCTTTGAGAATTCTCCATACTTCTTTCCATAAAGGTAATATTAGTTTTCAATCCCACTAGCATTGCAAAAATGCTCCCTTCTGTCTACATCCACATCAGCATCGGCAGTGTTGGGATTTTATGATCTGGGCTATTCTCAACAGTGTTTATTTCAAAAACAATTCTACATGGTTTTGTAACACACATTTAAAAAACAATATTTTATAAATAAACACTAACATGTCATCTATGTCTGTCTTTGCCCATTGATATCTCTTCAAATGTCAAGTTACATATGAAATATCCATGTAGTAGAGATTACTACACTGTGGCTTCAAGACATGAGTAGACATTTTATTCCTGAAAGCTGTAGACAATTTTTTTCTTTTTTTGAGGTGATATCTCACTCCTCTGCCCAGGCTAGAGGTCAGTGGTAAAAACATAACTCATTGTAGACTCAAAGTTCTACACTCAATCTATCATCCTTCCTTAGAATCCTGAGTAGCTGGTACTGTAGGGGTAGATCACCTTGCTTAGCTAATTTTCACTTAATGTTTTTTTCTCCTAAGAAACAAGGTCTCACTACATTACCTAGGCTTGTCTTGAACTCAAGCAATCCTTCCTCTTCAGCCTCCTGAGTGGCTGAGATTATTTACAGGCATGAACCATAGCACTGGGCCTGTCTTTTATATGACATCATTATATCTTAGTAACATTTATGTTAGTGACATTTTAATTATTTTAGTTGCTTTGGGGTATTATACATTTTTTTTTCTTAATGGATGGTCTTCAATTTATTGTCAACACTTTGTATTTCAGATTACAGCCAAAGAATACATTCTCAGAACTAGATTTGTATTTTCAAAACTTGGGATCCTTTTAAAGATTCTTGATATGTTTTTTAAAAATTCTTTTTAGAAAAGATACCTTGATTTAAATTTCTGAAAATAAAATTATTAAAGGTCACTGAATGTAGTCACTTTTGATAATTAGTGAATTATCACTACAAATTTGATGAAAATTTGTCTCATGATGTATTTGGAAATTTAAAAATTCTAAATGATATCATGGCTAAATAGTTTTTGTGTTTACAGAATGTTTGCATGTCTACTATTATAAATTAGGTATTTATAATAGTTTTCAACTTTTCTAATAGTTTCATAATTATTTGATTTAAAAACCCTCCAGGAGATACAGAACATATATATGATAAAATAATTAAAATTATGTTTAATTTAATGGAAGTTAAGTATTTTGACTAACATAACTTCTTGTCACCTCCCCATACTGATCTCTTAAACACTGCATTCTCTGAAAGAAAACATAAGAAGCCAGTAAAATCAGGCTTTATTGGTGTATTTGCCAATACCTTTCCACCAATACTTGTCTCCTTAGAGAGGTCACATGATTTTTATTTTGCTGCTATTCCTTGAGAAAAACAGCAAATAAATATTAAATACTTACTTTAAAATTTCTTATTTTTACTTTTGAATAGACCTCAGATAAGACACCTTTTCTTTAGAGAGGGCTTTTACATAAGTGATGCATGCATACTCTTTTTAGAAGATTTTCCTTCAAACTCACTTCTTCTCAGTATGAATTTGTACAATTTTTCATCATCTATGGGATTTAAAATAGCTTTCTTAGTTTATTTAATTTAAAATACTCTAATATCTCCATGTACACTAAGGATTTCTCATTATTTTAACTGATACTCCACTTGATCTCCATTATTTACTGGAAAAAATAAAATTATCAACTAGTGTATGTCATTATTAAGTAAAAAAGAAAACAAAAGTCTGTAAATTAAGCATAACAAAAACCCCGGTCTTTGCAATTAAAAATTCAAGCATATACACTTGTTTTCTGTGTTTACACACCTATGCAGTCCTAACAGTCTTAAACTTATTCCTATAGCAGTATAATAATTATATTTTTACCTAATAGATATTCTGTGGCCTGAAAGATAGGAATACTTTCTACAATATAAGGTTTTTTGAGGATAAAACAAAATATGTGACCTGCAAAGCCTAAAATATTTATTATCTGGCCTTTGACAGAAAAAGTATTCCAATCCAGGTACAGAGCTTCCATGAGGCTTTTAACATACTTTAGATGGCATTATAACTATGCATTTTAACATATACAAATGCCCATAAAATTATCTTTAGAATATATTAATAGGCAATGTTTAAATTGGTGAAGAAAGTATTAGAGAGAAAAAAGGCAGGTATGATCAATTATATTTTAGTATATGACCTTTTATAGCAATGAAGAAGAATGCCCCTGAGAAGCCAGACCTGAATGAACTTCACAGGAGTTGTCCTATTGGGGATAAGACTTGCAGGGTGGTTGTTTTGTTTTGTTTTTGTTTATTTGTTTTGTTTTGTTGTGTTTTTGAGACAGAGGCTCAGTCTGTCACCCAGAGTAGAGTGCCAAGGAGTCATAGATCACAGCAACCTCAAACTCTTGGGCTCAAGTGATCCTCTTGTCTCTGCCTCCCAAGTACCTGGGACTGCAGGCACCTGCCATAACACCTGACTAGTTTTTTTTTTTTTCTTCCATTTTTAGTATAGAGAGAGTCTCACTCTTGCTCAGGCTAGTCTTGAATTCCTGAGTTCAAGCAATCTACCTGCCTAAGCCTCCCAGTGTGGTAGGATTACAAGTGTGAGCTACCACACCCGGCTGAGTTATTTTTTTATTTCTGATACAAAGTAAGGAAGAAAACTTTGCAATATGCCAACTGAGAATTATATTTCACAGAATTCCTTAAGGTTTTTTGAGGATAAAACAAAATATGTGACCTGCAAAGCCTAAAATATTTATTATCTGGCCTTTTACAGAAAAAATTCTGTAAAAGGCCAGATAATAAGACCAGATTGGAAATATTGCAATCCTGATACAGAGCTTCCGTGAGGCTTTTAACATACTTGAGATGGCATTATAACTATGCATTTTAACATATATAATTGCCCATAAAATTATCTTTAGAATATATTGATAGGCAACGTTTAAATGGGTGAAGAAAGTATTAGGGAGAACAAAGGCAGGTATGATCAATTATTAAGCCAAACCACAAGAGAGTTTCCACAAATTCTTGATTGAGCATGTATCTTTAACTTTTTTCTGAAGAACCTTGTATCCCCAGGACACCTATGCCACCAAGGTAGGAGCACAAATCCGTTCTCATGGGATCCTTGCTCACGCTTGTGGGCCCCAGCTTCATCCTGCTGTCTCCTCCCATTTTACATCTTTCTGTAGACTAAGCCAAAATTACACTGGATGAATTTAAATGGGCAAGGCAATGGCTGAGGTGAAGTGGGGATGGCAGGCTGTCTATGCTTGTTAACTTTATCCAATGGAAGGGTAAATGTGCTCTTAGGTTTATGACAGGAGGTAGTTTTACAAGGTGAACAAAACACCACCAACATGGCTTCCCACCCTCCCAGAGAGCCTAAGAGACAGGAGATGCTATCTTCCTAGATGATTCCATGTTAAAGGGATGGCTTTAAGAGTCCTGTGAAAGATATCCCTGTGATACTGTGTTTCAGGTTCTTGTCTCCGCGATTGGAAGACTGTAATCCACCAACCACGGATCAGTGGTAAAATGGGATTTATTCACAGAAACAAAGCTCCTGGCAGAGAGAACCCAGACAGGGGAAGAAGCTCTCTTGCTCCCTTTCTGAAGTCTGTCCCCAGGCTCTCTGCTCAGGGGTATATATAGTCGCTGGGGGGTTGTTTTTCAAGAACTCAATGTTTACTTTTAGGGAATAGGTCTTCTAAAGTTACAGCCAACCTTCCATTTAGCAGCAGTGGGTCTGAACTCTCAGGCCTTGGAAACTCACATGAAATTGACCAGCCCTAGAAAAGGTGGGTTTTCCCTTCAACCAGACAGGCAGGTGGGGAAGGAGACATCAAGGCCCATCCATGAAACTGACCAGCCAGAAGAGCAGGGGGAAGGAGACAGCAAGGCCCAGTGTCGCCCCAGCAGGTGTCTGGCCCCTTCTCAGGGCCCCCTGCCCACCCTCCAGCCTGCTGGTTCCTAAGCTGCTGTGCACCAACACCGCCAGGGCTAAGGAAGCAGGTCTTCGTGCCACCAGTCCTGTATCACCTGGTTTCCAAAAATGTCAAGAAGCTTTTGAAACGTTTTACACTTCAGGCCAGGTGCTGTGGCTCATGCCTGTAATCCTAGCACTCTGGGAGGCCTAGACAGGTGGATTGGTTGAGCTCAGCAGACCCGTCTCTACTAAAAATAGAAGAAAACAAAACAAACAAACAAACTGAGGCAAGAGGATCTCTTGAACCCAAAAGCTGGCAGTTGCTGTGAGCTATGATGCCACAGCACTCTACCCAGGGCAATGGCTGAGACTCTGTCTCAAAAACAAAAACAAAACCTTACATATCACAGGAGTAGAGAAAACATTTAAGGCTACAAATTTTCTAAAATACATGTGGGAAAAAAGAGAAGTGACATTTTCACTACAAGGAAAAAAAAGAAAATGGTAACTGAGTTGATGGTGCTGTTAATTACCTTAATTGTGACGTTTATTTCACAGTGCTTATGTATATCCAAATATTGAGTCATATACTTTAAATATATTTAATTCCTATTTATAAGTATACCTTAATAAAAAAGGCAGATAAAAAAGGGGATCGGAGGCACAAAATCAGGAATAAGTCTGTCTAAAATTTAGTAAAGCTGAGAATAGTCAAACTATTTAGTAAAGCTGAGTCTTGGTCAAATTCTGGGCTGTAGCATCAGAGGCAAAGACAACAGCTCTAGCAGGACTGCTAAACCAGCTAAAACAACCTGCACTACTGCAAAGGTCAGATCTTTGTAAAAAATCCTCATATGTATGTTTCTATCTCCTAGGGATTGTACATATTTAATTGAATACTAACGGATACAAAGAGTGTCAGTGCAAATGTGTAAATTGCATGAAATGTCACAGGTAGACAAGTACAAGAACTGTAAGAATGTGTCAAGAAGCATTTGAGTTAGGATTTTGGGACTTTCACTTGCTAGGCATTGCTGAAACAGAAACGCAGTACTGTGGTGAGCCATACAGAGACGCAGAGTGTTTGACTCTGTTTAAAAACAGCTGATTTCAGCAAGGTTCATTGCACTCCCAGAAGCAGCATCTAACTCCCAGACATGTGTAGAAAGAGCTCAGGATACAGGGCTGGCCTGCTGAAAGGCATGACAAATGGGCAGGAATCCTCCAAGTGAGCAGGAATAAAAACATCCTACTGAGACAACAAAGTAAACATTAAAAATGCCAAAAATCTGAAAGAAGCTCACGCAATATTAGGATTTTGGCAAAAGAGAATGTCACTGATGGCTCCAGTGTAATTGTGTCCCACAAGTTTAAAGACCGGGGGAGGATGGACTAAAACTAAAAAGCCAGAGCATGCACCTTCACAAAAATGGCAAAACCACAAACACGAGGAAAAGACATTTTGCCTTACTTTGGGTGTTAGTGTTAATATTGAAACTTTCTTCAGGGTTATGCCCTCCAAATTAAGCTTTCTCACTTAACACAGTTTTTCATATAAAAAAAAGGTTTTCATCAGCCAATCCTTTGGACTAATCCTGAGTTATTCAAACTTTGTATAGGAAATGAAGGTCCTATTTTTTTCAGACACTTTTACTCCAACCTTTTGTGCAAGTACTAGAGAAATTAATAAACAAAACAACAGAGTGGATTTTGGCAGCACAAAAATTGCCCACAGAGGGATTTTCATTGCTCCTCATGGGCCCCAGACTTCAGCGCATTAGAAAGATCTTTTGACCTTAGAGTTAATAGACTCTCCTGATAGCTTAGATTTTAAATTTATTTTCAAGAAGTCAGATTTCCTGATGTATAACTTATACGCAATAAATTTCATTGTTTTTAGAGTTCCTTGAGTTCTTTAAAGGGTAAAAGTTCTGGGCTCAAAGTCAGTAAAAATGTACATTTCCATCACCTTACAAAGTTCTCCCATGTCCCTTAAGGGTGAATTATTTTCCCTACTCTCACTTGCTAGAAACTACTGATCACTTTTCTGTTCCTGTAGATATTTTGCTTATTTGTTTTACTTTATAACTTTTTTAAAATTGAAAGTGCTATTTGTGTAAGATGAAATTTACATCCGTAAGCATACCATTTGATAAATTTTGGATCAGCTTTACATGTTTGCAACTGTGCACAAAGTTTTAAGCCCAGAATATGCTACTTTGAGTTTGGTGGAGGACCACAGCTGATAGCAGCTCAGTACCTAGAAAAAGGGCTTTTGCAGGAGATATCTTTGTTTGAGCTTCTTTAACGAAATATCTTAGATCAAGTAACTTTTAATCAACAGAAATTTATTCCTCACAGTTCTGGAGTCTGGCAAGTCCAAGATAAAGGTGCTAATAGATTTGGAGCCAGTTGAGGGCTAGCTCTCAGCTTCCATGGTGCACTCTCTTACCCTGTGGAAGTGATACAGGACAGGTGGCACCCCGCTAGCTGGGTAGAACAGAGAGGAGGATCTGCTGCCTCAGCCTTGGCAGTGTCGGTGCAGAAGCCCCTGGCAGAGGAACCAGGGGGTTGGAGGGTGGGAGATGTGCTGGAGGCTTCAGTAGCCAGAGGAGACAGACAACTGCTGGGGAGACACCAGTACCTTAGGTCTCCCTCCCCTTGCACTTGCAACTCAACAGGGAACCCCCATTTCCCAGGCCTGATCAATTTCATGTAGGTTTCCTAGGCCTGGGAACCAAAGGGATTGTATCCATTCATTTGTTACAGAGTCCCCGCTAAATGTAACTACAGAAGACCCACACACTCATATATATACTCCTGGACAAAGGGCCCAGGGAGAGAGCTTTGTTCCCCCGACTTGGGTTTTTTTCTCTCTGCCAGGAGCTTTGGTGTTTTTGTTTTCGTTTCTGTAAAATAAATCCTGTCTTACCACTGATCTATGGTCTGTGGATTCATTTCTTGAATCACCAACACCAAGAACCTACTGAAGATGAAATTCCAGTATCAGAAGGAACCAGCCAACTTCTTTCAAACTTCTGTTTAAGGGCACTTATCTCATTCATGAGAGCAGAGCCGTTGTGATTTAATCACAAATACCTACCTCTTAATACTGCCACAATGAAGGTTAGATTTCATGATGAATACGGGGACAGAGTCAGACCATAGTAAGAGATGGAGAATACAAGCTGACTGGACTTCTGCAGAGGCCACACGGTGATACCAGAATATTATTTTACAGAAAAGAATACAGAGATAGCTTCAGAGCTCCTGGCACAGGGAAAGACTTAAGTCAGAAAATCTCCTTTCTGCCTAGGTTCTTTGTCTAGGGGTATATATACTGGCGGGTCTTTTATAGTTACATTTGGCCAGGACTTGGTTACTAATGAATGGATACAGACCCTTCTGCTTGGGCAAGACCAATGAGTACATTAATGAATGGATACAATCCCTTCCAGTGGGGTAGGATGAATGAGTGTATAGGGGCAAGGTGAATGAACAAATTAATGAATGGATACAGTCCATTCATAAATTGTCCAGGCCTAGGAAATGAGGGGTCCCTCTTCATCCCTGAATGGGGGAACCCTGTATCATCCTTAGACCTGTGAAATGCTCCCAGGGAAGTAGTGCAGCCAGAGGAGGGCTCTCTAGCCCCAAGGTGGTTCTGGGTTGGCACCGGCAGCAGCTCAGGCTATGCTGTGGTCTCCCTCAACTAACTAGGGATCCATGGGCTTCCACGAAGCTCTCCCCTCTCTGCTGCACCTGGTTCTCCAGCTGTGTGTCCTTCCTGCTCTGCACCAACACCACTTGGGCAGAGATGCAGAAGGTGTGGCAGGTCCTGGGGAGGGGAGGGGGGCTGGCGCTGACCAAACTGGGGTGCACTCACCCTGTATCAAAGGGAACACATAAATAGTATCACAAGTAACATAGTGACCTCAGTGGACCACAGCAGACCATGGAGACTATAACTGCCAGTTTAATTTAAGGAGGGAATTTAAACTCAGTGGGTGAACTCACCCATTTCTGGTCATAGTGGATATGGACAAGCAAAGTCGGGGTCTGGAGATTTTTTTATAGGTGTGACCAGCCTCAGAATGTAAGCTGCTGCAGCTCAGCAATAAAGCATGACTTTATCTAACATACTTCTTTCTTAAGAAAGGAGAGCTTTGTGTGCATTAGAAGTGAGGTTGGGAGGCTGAGAAATACTGTTTTTCTATTGCGAGTCAGCTGAGTTCTGCACACGATCATGCGTCCTGCTGAGGTTCCTGCTGTAAATGTTAGTGCTAGACTAGCTGAAAGTTCTAGCCATGAGTTGCCCCTTTCATGCAGGGACCCTCCATACAAGAAAAGGAAGGCTCCAACTGACCGTGAGTCCTATGGAGGCTTCCACTTGGGCTGAAATGTCATCTCCCAGCGCATGGTCTGAAGATGACTCTTGAATGCTAAACTCTAAATGACAGAGGAATGTTTCCTAGGAGGCAGGCGTTTTATTTTGAAGAAATTCCATTCCTGCACAGGACGAATTGCTGCTCCAAAATGGGAGAGATAATATGTCACTTTATAGAATTCACAAGTGCTGTACTGTCCTGGTAGAAACAGACCTTAAAGAGGAATGTCAATTACTGGATTAAGCACAGGTGGAATTATTCCCAGAAGTAGCGTGTATGTGTAGGTGTGTGTATGCAAATGATAATTTTGTGTTAGGAGATTCTCCCAACAGAATTTAAAATCCACAGAATGTGGATTCAAGACAGTACACAACCAAGGTGTCCATACAGTGCAAATGAAAACAGATAACTAACTATACTGACTGCAGACTTGAAACACAAACCAAGATTTTCTTACTCTTCCCTTATCCCTTTCAATGCCAGTGATCCTATTCTAAAGCTTGAGGCAACATTAAGTGCTACCTCCTGGCAATATAATTGTTTTGTGATAATTGTATTAGATACTATGTATTCTGTGGTTTGTAAAATGTGAAGTGTGTATGGTCAGATTAGATGATCTTCTGAGATCTATGAATTTTTTGATACTTTGAACATGAGATAAACCCAAGACTGACGTGGAGATAAAATACTTTCTGAGGTACTGAAGGAAACCCGTGTGTTTCAGTGAGAATTAGCCCTGTGTGCTGATTCTGAAGTGGCCGAACTCTCTCCGGGCATTGGTAACTCACAGACCCAAAATCAAGCAAAATATGAAAGTTAGAAGGACAGATTGCAGATTTTCATTTCTTTGAAATGGTAACTCACATATGCAAGAAAAATTAATTTTGGACTTTTATCTGTTTGGGGATTTGATTTTAAAGAGGATTTAATATTTGGAATTTAATTTCTCCATGGTATGTGATATCAGGGAAGGATGTATGTTCAAATAAAGAATATCTATTTACCAGCATTTTTTTTTTTAATCACTGGCTTAGGTGTTTTTTTTTAAATCATTGGATTATCTGGGGTTTAGAATATAATATTATTTTTGTTATTATATAATTTCTGCTGTGCCTTCATTAAAAATATGGCTTTACCTAATCTGGAAAGAGAAGTGAATTAGGAAGTGAATTTTCAGCCTTGGAAAGGCAACATTTGAGAGTTAATTTGATCTCTCCTGTTCTTACATATTTCAGAAACTCTTAGAGACAAATATCTGTGCTCTCCGACATTATCTGTGTGCCAGGACAGTGAATAAAATTGCAATGGCTGAGTAAGGGGAAATGTTCTCACAAATATTGATCCAGATCTACCTGGATACCCAGCCATCTCCACCCCTAATAAGGTAAACCATGTATTTGGGCAAACATAGTGATATGGGAACTTGGTCTTCTCGCCTGGATGGCTCGCCAAATCTGATACCTGTTTCAGGTTCTGGGTCTTGGCCATTCAAAGAATGAATCCATGGCCCACAGGATCAGTGGTTAAGATAAGCTTTATTTACAGAAACAAAAATCACGACTTACAAAAAACCAAAGCTCCTGGCAGAGAGCACCCAGGAAGGGAACAAGCTCTCCTGCTCCCTCTTCCAGGTCTGTTCTTGGGGCTCTCTGCTCAGAGGTTTATATAGTCACAGGGTTGTTTTGCTAGAGCTCAATGTTGACTTTTAGGGCATGGGTCGAAGTCAGCTACAGCCAGTTGTCCAATCAGCAGCAAGGTGCCAGAACTCTCAGGCCCAGGAAACCCACACGAGGAGACAGCAAGGCGCCATCCATGAAATTTACCAGTCAGAAGTGTGGGGAGGAGACAGCAAGTTGCCAGTGTCTCCCCGCAGGTGCCTGGCCCTTCGAGGAAGCTGGTTCCTCCTGCCACTGAAGCATCACCACCACCAGGGCTAAGGCGGCAGATAGTGGCACCCCCTGTCCTGCATCAATAGGCTCAATCTAGGAGCCCATAGGTCTAAATGAGTGAGTCAGGAAGGTCAAAAGAGCATCTTTTCTCCAGTCCCGGTTTTATGAGAAGGACTGTTGTTTCCTAAGTATGTGCCTTTTCTTTCTCAGACAATATATTCACCCCTAAGATAGGGTGGGAGAGGGACAGGCATTGACATTTTTTAGTTTGTGTACCTGGGTACACTCAGTTCATTTCCCATTCCTTTTGATATGGGAGGAAAGTGATTGAGATAATTTCAACTTGAGAGAAAGTATTTTCCCAGTGCACTTTCACAAAACATTTTCATCAGGTGCATAGGCTGCTCCGTTCTGGAGGGGCGTTTTATAAAATGAACTTGCCCAAATACACAAATCTTCGATAACAATGGGAATAATTAGGGACTAGTGTCTTTATTTGTTATTCCTTTGTTTATTTTCTCAGTGGGGAAGAGAGGACTATTCATTCCTCTTTGGAAAGCCAAACAAGAATCAGGCTGCTCAAAATTGTGACATAAATATTATTCTCATCTCTATGGAAATAATCACATGAGGTAGGAAGAAAGCCAGGAGAGAATAAATGTGGAGCATTTTAAAACCTCACCTCAATAAAGGAAGATCCAGACTAAAATAAGTATTTTTAAACTGAAATTCTGAAGCTTATGTGCAATGAGATATTAAACAAAGCAATTTTCTTGTTCTCAGTTTTGCTAAATGCTATAAGCAACACGCAAGGAAAAATTATTACTAAACACTTTGAAATGGGAAGTATTACACATGCCTGATTTTAATAAAGCCTAAAAATGGATTCCTGATGAAAAGCATCTATAAAGTTAAGGGAAGTACTTACAAAGACAAATTGGATACTTGAGGACAACCAGTGAAAAAAGTATAATTGGAAAGACTATAAAATGTCAACATAATGAATCTCTCCGACATTAGATGTTCTGTGAACAACTATACTTTTTTATGAATGTTGTGAGTTGCTAAATCAAGAAAAGGCCAATGATGAACGAATGAAGAGGCACAATGAAGAAACAAAGGCCTAGAGAATTAAATAAATGAGTAAAAATACAAACAGCTTTAGAGTCAAATGAATACAAATTAAAACTATTGAATAACGTGTAAACTCATCATTGTTAATGAATTCTTTAGGCAGAGCATAAAACTATTTCTATGGGATTCAAATATTCAGTCTGCATATGCCTAATTCCAAGTTAAAAAAAAATGTACATAAGCAAAAAGTTTTCAGAGCATTAGAGGATGCAAAGGAAAAGTATATTGTTTTAGTAGAATTAAGGTTAAAGAAAACAAATGAGAAGTAATTTAAATCTGAAAATTAATTTTCATATTTGTATCCCTTAAGTGCATAATTAAAGGTATTAAAAAACGTAAAAAATACCATTTGAATTTAAGTAATGACTAATCATTTTAGATCTTTTCTCAAGTTCTGCATTATTTTTTAATGTCTAAATTAACTCACCTCTAGAAATTTGTGTAGGAAATAAAATATATGATAAAAATTATAAGTAATATGTTCTGTGTGTGAAATGTAACTGAAAACTAAGATACTAAAATATTGAATGTGAAAAATGAAATTTACAAAAAACAACTATGTAACAAAAAAATTCCAATGGTAGCATTTTTTTGTCTGTCAGTCAAATGCAAGGGGAAAAACAATATTAGCCACAGAGCTGGTATAAACACTTTAAAATTTGCACTAATAGTACAATACTGAGCATACAAAATTAAACAATAGATTAATTGTGTAATTAATTAACCTCAAAGATTAATTAAGAAAGATAGAGGGAACAATGTAACTTACAGGCAAAAGGATAAATATAATTGGAAGTTCACCTTATCTGTTTCAAAAAGCAATAAAATATGTTTTTTAATGTATGAGTGATTTGATTTGAACTTCACATAGAAGAACTTCACATAGAACAAAAATAATTTCCTGAGAAATAACAGAATTAGTTATGAAAATTGACAACAATTGAGTGTGAAAGAGACCATAAGCAAGCCTCTCAGTAATTTCCAAAGTAATACTACCATTTCTTAATTCTTCTAATACAAGAAAAACATTAAAAATAAACCAGAGAATATGTGAAAATTAATATAAATGTAAAATAAGCCACATATTAATTAAATAAGTATTGATTAAAAATTTATTAGAGAAATTATAAACTACTAAACACATTTGCAACACAAGCATTTCAAAATTGCTGAGACACATAGTAGCAGTATTTGAAAACAAAATAAAGTTTTTTTGTTTTGTTTTGTTTTACTAACTTGATTACTGTACTGTATATTTAATGCATTAGATAACTTTCAAGCTTGTTTAGATCACTTTTTAACTTTGGTTTCTATCAAGTGTGTGAAGAGTTTAATAGATCCAAGGAAATTAGTTCCTAGTATAAATGAAGTCATAAAAAATCATCTTTTAAAGTATTTGAATATTAAATTTTTAACAATGAACCATCTATTTTCCTTGATAAGATTGTATTATCAATCATATAATGATAAAAAAATATGAAATCAATTTATCCTAAATTTACATTGAACAAAAAATACAAGGTATTTCACTATTGGTTAGATGGCAGAAAAAATAAACAAACCTGCACTCTACCACCTGCCACACTCTAAAACTAACAAAGAATGAATCATACACCTAAACATAAATGTAGAAATATGAAATTTCTAGAACTCATTATGTATGGGGTACGATGTACACTATTTCCATGATGGGTAATAGACTTTACTACTACACAACAGATACAATAAAATCCTGGCAAACATAATGCAGTTATACATTTAAAAAATATACATCTGGATCAAGTCGGCTTTATCCCAGAGAAACAAGGTTGATTCGATATATATAAATTCATAAATGTAATTCACCACATAAATAGAAGCAAAAATAGAGATCATATGATCCTCACAATAGAGACAGAGAAAGCATTCAACAAAAGGCAGCAATCTTTCTGACAAGACACTTAAGAAAAGAGGCATAGACAGGACATTTCTTAAGCTGATAGAGCAAATGACAAACCCACAGCCTATATCATACTGAGTGGAGAGTAAAACTGAAAGTATTTCCACTTAGAATTGGAATCAGACAAGGATGTCCACTATTACCTCTACTATTCAATATATTGCTAGACATTCTAGCCAATGAGGGCAGGCAAGAGAAGGCCATCAAGGGTATTCTAAAGGTCACAGAGGAGGTCAAACTCTCACTCTTTGCTGATGGTGTGATCTTACACTATGAAATTCCCAGGGACTTAACCACAAGGCTCCTGGAATTGATCAATAAATGCGATAATGACTCAGGATATAAATCAACGTGTACAAATCAGTAGCCTTCATATATGCCAATAACAATCTAGCTGAGAAGCACACCAAGGACACAATACCCTTCACAGTGGTTTCAAAGAAAAATTATATACCTGGGAATATATCCATCAAAAGAGGTGAAGGATCTTCACAGAGAAAACTACAAACCTTAAGAAAAGAAATAGGAGAGCATGTGAACAAATGGAAGATCATACCAAGCTCTCGGCTGGGAAGAATCAATATTATTAAAATGCCCATACTATCTAAAGAAATCTACAGATTTAATGCAATACCCCCCATCAAAGCACTAATGTTGTACTTTGAAGAACTTGAAAAAATAGTACTTCATTTCATACGGAACCACAAAAGACGAAAAAAAAAAAGTGAGTAGCTAATGTAATTCTAAGAAATAAAAATGAACTTGGAGGAATCACTTTACCAGACTTCAGGTTATACTACAAGTCTACAGTGATCAAAACAGCATGGTACTGGCACAAAAGTAGAGATATAGATCTATGAAATAGAATAAAAAACCTATAGATGAAAGCAGCCACATATCATCACCTGATCTTAGATAAACCAAACAAAAACAGACACTGGGGGAAAGAATCTCCATTTGATAAGTGATGCCAAAAGTACTGGTTAAGCCATATGTAGAAGACTGAAGCTGGACCCACACCACTCACCACTTACAAAAATTGACTCACGATATATAAAATATTTAAATTGAAGATACAAAGTGATAACAATCCTAGAAGAAAGTGCGGGAAAAATTCTTGATGATATCAGCTGGATAAAGTTTTTTTTTTTTTGAGGAAGACCCCATTGGCAATTTCAGCAATACTAAACATACATAACTGGAGCCTGATCAAATTAAAACACTTGTGCACAGCTAAGGGTACAAAAACTAAAGCCAACAGACAGCCTTAAGAAAATGCAATCAGTGTAACCTGGCTTATTGTACCCTCAATGAATCCCCAACAATTAAAAAAAAAAAAAGAATAGGAAAATATATTTGCATGTTGTGAATCTGACAAGGGAGAATTTACAGAGTACTCAAATTAATCAACAAGAAAAGTGCAAACAATCCTATCTATCAATGAGCAAAAGACATGAATAGAAACTTCTCTGAAGAAGACCAATGAATGGCCAAGCAACACATGAAAAAAGTGCTCATCATCTCTAATCATCAGAAAAATGCAAATCAAAACCATGCAGAGATAACACTTAGCCCCAATGAGAATAGCTCACATCACAAAGTCCCAAAGCTTAAGATGCTGGCGTAGGGAACACTCATACTCTACTGGTGAGATTGCAAATCCAGCCTCTTTGGAAAGAAATATGGAGACTCTTCAAAGAACTCAAAGTGTATCTTTCATTTACTCCAACAGTCCTATTACTAGATATCTACCCAGGGGAAAAGAAAATCATTTTACCATAAAGACATTTGTAGTAGAGCATTTATCAAAGGCCAATTCAGTCACCAAAATGTGAAAACAACACAAGTGCCTGTCAATCCATGAGTAGATTAATACTGTGGTATATGTATATGTAAAGCTGGAGACTTTATATCTTTTGTATTAACCTGGATGGATTTGAAGAACATTCTCCTTAATAAAGTATTATAAGAATGTAAGAACAAGTAACAGATATACAACTACACACACAATTAAATACAATTAAATTCAAACGAAGGGAAAGGGGAGAAAGGAGAGGGGAAAGAGGAGGAAAGAGAGGGATTGATAAACTCTCACCTAAGGGACACAATGTAAGCATATATACGCCTTCTGGGTGAAGGGCTCAACTACAACTTGGACATTACCTAACCAATGCAAATAATATAACCTAATCACTTGTGTGCTCATTTTAACCTGAAATAAAATAAAAACAAACAATGAAACTAAGGACTAGAGCTAGTCTTGAGTATTGAGTCTGTGCATTTAATCTCTTTATAAATAGATAAAACACAATTTACAATTTGTTCTGCTACTGCATTCTACCTCATTTTAATGTTATTGTTCATTCACTTTTCCAAATACATCTTAGCCTTTTAAAAACTGAATTCTAAAATTCAATATACTATACTTACTTGTATTGTAAGTTCAATATATAAATATTTTAAGTTTCTCATAACCAAAATATAAAAAGAAAGTAAATTTAGGATTTTCTCTCTGGTTTCTCTCTCCTGTTTGATTTATCTATTTGATTTCTTTTACATAAATTATCACACTCATGCGGTTATTGTGACATTCTAGTAATTCTTGGAATCAAGTTAATTCATCATTTTCAGGATAGTTTAGCTATTCTAGGTCCTTGAGGTTTTCATATAAATATAATTAATTTGTCCACTTTAAAAATAAAGAATGTTTGCAGGCGACGCCTGTGTCTCAAAGGAGTAGGGCGCCGGTCCCATATGCCGGAGGTGGCGGGTTCAAACCCAGCCCTGGCCAAAAACCAAAATAAATAAATAAATAAATAAATAAAGAATGTTAGATTTTGATTGTGAATGCATTAAATTTACAGATTAAATTGTTGACAATTGACTTCTAAAAATACTGCAGGTTTCAATTCATTACTCATTCCATCTCTACATTTGTTTAGATATTAAGTATCTCTTCTCGATAATTTAAAATGTTGGGTTTTTTTGGTATATCTATTTTACTTAACATATCCTTAAATGCTTTATGCTTTTTAATACTTTAAAAAATTATTTTTATCTGAAACAATGTTTATGTTTTGGCTTGGTGCCCGTAGCACAGTGGTTATGGCGCCAGCCACATAAACCAAGGCTGGCAGGTTCAAAACCGGCCCGGCCAGCTAAAACAACAATGACAACTGCAACAAAAAATAGCCAGCAGTTACAGTAGCCTGTAGTCCCAGCGACTTGGGAGGTTGAGGCAAGAGAATTGCTTAAGCCCAAGAGTTTGAGGTTGCTGTGAGCTGTGACTCCAGGGCACTCTACCAAGGGTGATATACTGAGACTCTGTCTCAAAAAAAAAAAAAAATTAAGTTTTGCCTCCTATTTATGTAATCTATTTTTTGATATTAACCTTGGTTCTTGCAACTTTCTTTAATTCACTTATTGGTTCAAGTAGTTTTTGAAGATTTCATAGGCTATCTACATTAAAAAAAACATGTTATCTGCCAAAATGGCAGTTACTTATATTTTTTTCTGATCATTTTGACTGATTCTTCTTGCTTTTTTAGAAATAGAGGGCCATTAATATAATAATGTACAAAACCAGTGATGATAAGTGAATATCTTTGCCTCATTTCTGACTTTAAGACTAAAAATTCAGAGTTTGATTCATAAGTTTGATAATAATTGTAGGTTTCATACAGATAACCTTATCCAAATTAATAAATATTTTCTATTTTGTTCAGTTCTTAGTAAGAATATTGTTAAATTTTGTCAAATACATTTCTTAACTTACTGTGGTAACCTAAAATATGTTAATGGGGGATTTACGTGATTGTTTTTCAAAGTAAACTGACTTTGAAAAACTTTGCATTTGTTGGGTAGAATACAGTGGCTAATGGTATATTATCAACTTTTGCTATGTTCAATTTGCTAATATTTTGTTAAGAACTTTTCTGCCTGTTTTCATGAGACATCTCTAATTATTTTTCTTGTTGTTGTTGTTAATATAACTGTTAGATTTAGGTACTAGACCTACCCTGACCTCATTATAAATTGAAGATATTTCATTCTCCACTATTTTCTAAAGAGTTTCTATGGAATCAGTATTAATTATTCCTTCAATATACTATAAAAAACCATCAGTGAAACCACCTGAGGCCCAAGTTCTGATATGTTTTGTCATCACAACTTTAAATTATTAACAGATATGGAGGTCTTCAGTTTTTCTGTTATTTCTGTTATGTTACTAGGTTGTAACTTTCAAAAATCTGTCCCTTTATAAAATTTGGCAAATGTGTGCCAGAAATTTTACTGTGATATTTATCATTCCATCATCTAGGATATTCCCTTTTTACTTCTTAATGGTGGAAATGTCCATTCTCACCTCTTTTATTGAGACCAGTTTTATTAGGGGATTATTACTTTTATTAAACATTTTAAAAAATAAAATTCTGTCTTTGGTATTTTACTGTTAATTGTACTTTATATTGATCCTCTTATATTTATTATTTGCTTACTTCTACTTACTTTGGATTTAATTTCTATAGCTTTTCCTATTTCCTTAAGGGGAAGATTTAGGTCACTGATTTTTAAACTTTGTTCCTTTCTAATTCCTTCTAATTTCTCTAATTTTGGGTACCTGTTAGAGTAAAAGGAAGTCCAGTAAGAGTGAATCATTCCTTGACTGATGTAGAATAATTCTTCTCTCTCTACCTTTGTCTGCTGTTCTTTTTTCCACTAGCATATTTTACTTGTACAGCTATAAAAATTATTTATCAAATGTCAAAAATCTTACAGAAAATAATAAAAATTAAATTTTGAAATATTCCCTAGTCCAATTATTTGATATCAATATGCATATCTGTAAAACTGAGATACTCTCCTACTGACACAGGATTTTGACTTATATAGACTGACCCCAAAAGTTAATTCAATAAAAAAGACTACTTTGAATATTCTATATTATTTATGAGACTTTTAGCTATATATTTGCTCTATAAGTATTCCAAACCAAAGTATATTCTAAATAAAAGATGCAAATCAGAATTTGTAATGTTTATCATTCTTTAGTCTGGTAATTATTTTTTCCTAATTAGATAAATCCGCCTATCAATTGAAGTTATATTAGCAATAAAACCACGGCATAATAATAGAGTACCAACTAAGAATAACATTTTTTTTATTAAATCATAACTGTATACATTGATATGATCATGGGGCATCATACACTCGCTTCATAGACCATTTGACACATTTTTATCACAATGGTTAACATAGCCTTTCCAGTGTTATCTCAGTTACTGTGCCAAAACATTTACATTCTACATTTACCATGTTTCGCAAATACCCCTGTAAGATTTTACCAAGAATCTTGAAATACTTAAATGACTTTTAAAACTAATATACATTTCTCTAAGGAAAAACTATTTTAAGTAGAAAAACAAAATATGACTAATCTGGACATGTTCAACTCTAATTAAGAACATTTGTTACCAGTAACCTAATTCTTTTTCTTATAATTGCTATAGCATAAAAATGTCTGATCAACATAAATGTTTGATTAGTAAAGCATTTTATTACTTATAATAATGCATATCATAATTGGCTCTGTATGCAGAAGATAGTATTTTTAGTGAGTACAATAGTTATATACTGAAATGTTAATTAAAGCGGAAGTAGTGAACTGTTTGTTCCAAGCCCAATTACTTAATTATAGAATTAAAACAATATAAATCTAAATAATCTGCCACTTGTACTCTCACTGGTATTATAAAACGATATCCAAATGATTTCCAGAATGATTAGCATGGCTCTAACTGTCAGGAACTGCAGGTTGCCAGGATATTGAATTCTCGAAACAGCTCATAACTATTTTTTTAATTCCCCATAGCAGCAGTCAATGTACCAGTGCAACTTAGCAATATAAGAAAGCACATATTTTGGAAACATTAGAAGAAAAAAGGTTATTGTCTTTCTTTCTTTCAAAATTGCTGTCGTAACGGTACAAATCTTTGAGATGTGTTTACCTTGGTTTGTTTTAGCATTGATCTTATTGGTTCATAAAGGGAACACCATATAATATACTTTTAAATAATGCTTTGAAGGAGAAATGCTTTGGAAATTGGGCAAAGGAACATTTTAGTTCAGAATTCTTTCAATCACTGCATAAAACTGATTGTAAAGGATTATACTGAAAACAAACGTATCTTTTTTTTTCTGCCCAAAGCAATGTGATTTTTACGATGAATTACTAGGTTGTAAAAAATAATTTAATGATATGTATTTCAGTGGTAAAATAATTATATGGTTGACTATATCCAGAAATTAAATCTATTCAATTAGGTAACTTTTTGTGCTATTCTAATTCAGAATTCTTAACAATTTATGTTGTAATTCCAAACTTTTTAGCTTGTCTACGGCAATGAGAGAAAATATGCAAACAAGCCAAAAATTCTTGCACTGTGTCTCTGTTTACCTCAAACTTAACACTAGACTACCTTTAAATAGAGATTATTTTACATAAATTACATTAAGAGAGGACAAATGGACTGTAAAAGACCTTAGCATTTGGGTAAGAGAAATTAAATTTTTCTCTTTTGATGTTGTCATAATATGAAGTTTTAGAATAACATACTGGTTACTGCTGGTGTTATCTATTGCTTTATATGCCCTGAGATTAAAATACCTCTCAGCAATATATAGGTAGGCATAGATACTTTCCAACAGATTTGTACATACTTCAAAGTGCGTGCGTTGTTGTAGTAGGCAGCCCTCAAAGACCCCTGATACTCCCATCCTAATATTTATAACTTTGTACTTTTCTTTAATATGGTACCAGGATGGTATGCCACTTTTGATATTAGGTCATAGCAGACTGACTTCTATCTTGGGCTCACCGCCTCACTTGCTCTGTGTTTCATTTGAATCGCTCACTGTGAGGGAAACCTTATTATGAGCAAGCCTAAGGAGAGAACATGGCGAGGACAAAAAGGGTCCTGCCAGTAGTGGTGTGAGTGATCTGGGCCTGATTCTCCAGCTGCAGTTGAACCTGGAGACGAGCGCAGCCTCAGGCAAGAGCTGGTCTGCAACCTTGTGAGAGCTATCAGGATCCAGACCGCCCAGCAGAAACACGCTTAGATCCCCGACCCGCACGCAGAGAAAGTCTGGGGTGGTAAACGCAGGCATTTGTTTTATTGTGCTTTGCTTTATTGCTTATTTGCTTTATAGCTCTTTGCAATTTATTTTTTACAAATTAAAAGTTTGCTAGAACTCTGCATCAAGGAAGTTTTTGGCACCATTTTCCCAACAGGATGTGCTCATTTTGTGACTCTGTATCACATTTTGGTAATTCTTACTGTAGTTAAAACTTTTTAATTATTATAATGTCTGTCACTTTGATTGGTAATCAGAAAGTTTAGCAGTTATTGCAGTAATTATTTGTGGGCACCATGAACTGTGCCCATATAAGATGGCAAACCTGGCCTATGTTGCCTGCCTTCTGATTGGTGGGTGAACGAGCTGTTCCCCACTTCTCTCTCTCCTTGAGTCATGCTAAACAACACTGTTCTTTGAAACCATAGACTTTGCACATAAAACATCCATTATTGCCAAGAATTTGCAAGCTCTCTCTCATCACTATCTTTTCATGGTTACGTATGCGGATATTGAGGTTTTAGTGTAGAAGCTAACATATATGAGTATTAGATTAATCCTATTACCTCTTTACTAGTAGTATCCTGGGAGTTGTTAGTGTCATTTCAAGTTGAAATTATTTACTTACTCATACATCTGTTTTCAAATTATGTGGAGGAAATATTTATCTATCTAATTGATTTGTAAATGCTGCCGACAAACATGGGGAAAATGCACGCATTAATGTGAGCAAAAAGAAAATGAATAGTCTACAATTATTCTGGTTTTTGATTTGTTAACATTAATTTCATGATTGTGCTGAAGTCTTATTTCTGGCCATACAATCAAGTTCTATAAAAAATGTTGAAAACATTAAGTTACCTCAAGTGTTACTATTTTGGTTCTGAAACAATATTCAAATTTTTCATTGTTTAAAATTTAAGATAATGAGATTATTTTTATTATTTTTGATGTAAGATGTGTTAATTTGTTTAATAACTAATTTAGTTTAATACATAGTTTGATTGGGCAGTTGGTTTAACTTGCCATACGATGATAGATTATAAAGAAAGTATTCTCCACAAATGAAGCACAATATCCTCACTTAATATCCTTGAAAGACTTTTGCAAATTGTGACTTTATGATAAATGACTTATAACAGATCCTGAATAATTTTATTTCCTTCAAAGATATTTAGTTATAATACTGATGGGAAAACTTTGGTATTGTTATATCATTTCACTTGAAGTTACAGCATTCAAAACCCTTTGGTTCTAAAAGTTGTGGAGATACTAGTAACACAGGACCACTATGTTTGGTGATCATAATTTTATTGTAATTTGCTAAGTAAAGTGTCAATACTAAAAGGATCCAATTTAAGAACCAACTTGTCATTTTAGTTTAAATTTCTATATAGACTTTCAATAATGTAACTGCATTTTTAAAGAAAGAACTAATTCATTTAATTAATCTCTCTTTCTGAGTCTGAATAACTGACACTCTATTTTGTGTTTCATGGACTGAATACGCATGCACAAAACTGATGAACCATTGTGATTAAAAAAAAAAACTTACATCCTGCCCACATTTGATTTATGAAATATATACCATACTTAGTATAATTTTAACTTTCAAAAGAGTTAATTCAAAATCTTTGATCAGTGTGCGTTCATTTTAAAACTTATTTTCTATTCTTAGTCATCTGAAAAGACATGAGATTCAATATTAAAATTTATTTTTAGTAATACCTTTATTTTAGCTTAGTTTTAGGTTTATAGAAAAATCCCTCACATCCCTCATCCATGTTCCCCTGGCCTATGGTTTACGTCTTACGTTACACTGATGTGTTTGAACTGTACAAACACACACACACACACACACACACACACACGGGGCCAAAAACATATACACATAAATTTTACCTGTAATTCATACACTTTTGGATAATGATTGATTTTACTTCCAAAAATATTTCTTAAAATGTGTGTACCTTTTTTGGCACTCTATATGTATGTGTGTGTATTTTTCATCGTGAGAGAAAATATGTTATAGTTAACTAACTCCAGCATTTTTCTGAAAGTATGTTTTCCCCAATGCCCTTTTTATACTCTAATCTCCCATCTTGGTTACCACATTACATTTAATTGTCACAACTCTTTGAGCTCCTCTGGACTATTCGTTTCATAAACTTCTTTTCTTAATGACCTTGACAGTTTTGAGGACTACCTTTTAGGCATTTCATAGAATGTCTCTCCACTGGGATTTTTTGATGTTTTTCTTGTTGTTAGACTGGGATTATTCATTTCTGGAAAGAAAACATTAAAATTTTAGATGATTATTTGAATACCCCATATAATATTTGAAAATATGATGTAGAATATAAATTCCAAATATGTATGGGATACAGGCATGCTTACATTTACTAATAGTCATATGCTATTGTGAAGCCATTTGTTTATTCATGCACTTATTAGGTTATTAAGTATGAAGTATCCGATTTCCTTAAGTAGTAAGTTTGAGAGTTGAGATCTCTGAGATTTCACTTTGACATTTCTTGTTTTATTTTAATTGTGAAAGGGCATCTTCATTCTTTCAAATGCATGTTTTGGCTCATGATTATCTTTCAAAACTTTTTGGGAACAATTTTTTGAAATCATGGATAAGTAAAAAAGTTGTGTTATTTTCAAATATGAGTTCTGTTGTAGAACCAATTCAGCACAGACTGCTTTGAAATATCAGCGAGTGTTTGACTAATGAATACACAGTAGTCAATGGTTTGAGAAGTTCCATTGTGGTGATTTTATTTTTTGGGTGACCTGACACCAAAGTGGCTGAGTATGAGCTGAAAGCTATAGTGGAAGCAAATCCATCTCAACCTACACATGAATTAGTAGCAAGGTGTGACATTGCTATTGCAACAATACTGGATCATTTAAAACAAATTGTCAAGGTAAAGAAGTAAGATGGATGGGTTCTGCATGAATTAAACAAGCATCAGAAGAGAAATCATCTTAAATCTGGCCTTTCTTTGCTGTCAAGACATAAAGGCTAACCTTTTCGACACTGTATTGTTATGTGTGATGAAAATAGGTTCTCTTTCACAATCCCAAGTGTTCAGCACAAGGGTTGGATAAAAATCAAGTGCTGAAATATAGTCTAAAACCGAATATTCATCAAAAAAAAGCTAATGGTGTTCCAGTGCTGGTACTAGCCATTACAGCTTCATGTAACCTGGTCAGTTGATTACAGCAGGTGTCTATTGCAACCAGTTGGGTGAAATGATGAGGATGCTTGTCATTAAGCAGCTAAGATTTGTCAATAGAGACAGGCCAGTCTTCTGGCGAGACAGCCCTCAGCACATGTCCCACAAACAATGCTATTCAAACTACAGAAGGTGGACTCAGAAATATATATATATATATAATCTATATCTATATCTATTACCAGAAATATATATATATATTATCTATATCTATATAAATATATATGTATATATAATCTGTGGAAAATGCCAGCTTCTTCGCTGCTTGCATACATAAGCTACTGTTCACCTGGCAAAACTGGGTCAATAGTTTAGATGCCTACTTTGCTTAATTATACTGCTTCCTTTTTGACATATAATGAACTAAACTTCTTAAAATTTCAGGTCAATAGGAGGGTACAAATGTTTGAGTTACTTTGTTTTATTTTCCTAGGTAAAGTTCAAATTGTAGTTGAGACCTTCACCAAGGAGGCATCCTGAACACTCTGGCACCGTGCACCTCAGGTGAGATCCCACCAATCACCCTCCCTCCTCCAGCCTTCCCTTTCTCTCCTCTCCTGCCCCCCCTCTCTAGACTCTACTCGTGCTTTTCTTTTGTGTGGGCATGTAGTTGTTTATACGTTCGTTTCATATCAGTATCAAGTACATTGGAGATGTGAATAAACTACACTTTTCATTTGAAATCTACATTTCATATTTGATGACCTACGTATTTTATCAAATGCTGTTTTTATAAAGAATGTGCTGATCTATATGTGTGTGTTTGTTTGTGTGTGTGTGTGTCTATGAAAAGACTATAATATCCAGACTGACATTTAATCCAAGATTGTTCATTTTAATGCAATGGACTTTGCTGGTAATTGGTAATACAAAGGCATCATTAACCAGTTACATTAGGACATTCTGAGTCACTTTTCTAGATTTCAGGCTTAAGAGGCCATTACATTCTTAATGACCCTAACCAACGAAGGCAGCAGTTTTCCTCTTAAAGGAAAGTCCCAGAGCAGAGTTTTTTTCCCTTGATTTATATACTTAACTGGATATAGTTAATTATAAAGTTCCAATGGTAAATCCAGACAAACAGTGTGGATACTGTTTTTTCTTTGGCAATGATTCCTGAGGAAAGGTCCAGTACAATTCTAATTGTCCAACTGTATGAGAGAGGTTTATCTGTTACAACTTTTGATATTAAAAAAAAAAAAAGAAGAATGCAATTGTTTCATGGTGCCAAGATCTAAAAATTGAATATCCGAAATTTCCTCTATGTGTGAGGACAGAGAAACCCCCAAATTTAGAGGCTTATTAGTCATGGTATAGATTAGGCAGAGTTTTCCTTCCTTCAAAGCTAGCCAAAGGCTTTGAACTCAAGAGGAAGTTTGATTTTTCAAATTTGTGTGCTCCACAAGCTTAATTTGATTGCCTCCAAATTCCAGAAAAAGAATCATTATTTCACTCTTTATTTATATGGAGTGAACACCTTCCTACTTGATTCAATCAGCAAGACCAAAACTGAATGGTCTGTACCCTGCTGTTGGTACTAAAAAGTGAGGAACTTAAGTTTCCATTATGCTGTTTTGCTCAGCTGCCTTGGTTGATTTGTTGTGTTTCTGTTTTATTTCATAACAAGTTTCTGCATTGTTTTCTATTTTTCCTTAACGGTTTTTATAACTCTGCTTTATTGAAAAGACTAAAACCTGCATTATCAGGGCCCATGAAAGCAAAAGTGTTCTCTCTACCCTGTACTGTTACTTCACGCTGTCATAAACCAGGACCAAATTCATTCAAGGACTCTCATTCAAAATATAGGAAGGTAAAACTTTGTCTTAATTTATTTAAGGCATGAGGATTGCCTTGTGAAGGATACATTTAAAGTTTTTCGACTGTATTACTTTGGATAATTTATAAATATTTTATACTAGTCTGTGTTATAGGAAGAGTGAGAATAAAATATTTGTGGAAAATTGATGAATTTTCCAATTACAAAACCACTGACGCATTTATAAGACCATTTTTAGATTTTTATAGAAAAAAGTAACATGTCGGGCGGCGCCTGTGGCTCAACGGGTAGGGTGCCGGTCCCATATGCCTGAGGTGGCGGGTTCAAGCCCAGCCCCGGCCAAAAAAAAAAAAAAAAAAAAAAAAGAAAAAAGTAACATGTCTAGGAAAATATGAAACAATATACAGAGTAAAATAATTATAATTTTATTAATAATGTCTAAAACATTCTTATTACCCAGATGAAGTAAGACACTATCATTCCCTATTGGTTTTCTTTTTCTCTCACCATTCAACCTCTTCTCCTGTGACCAATAAATCCCACACTGTAATTTGGTTATCTTTAATTCAATGAATTTTATAGGATGATCAACATGGCAAAAATATTGCATTTATATATGTCTTTACCTGTAATGAGTCTCATTACTGTGTAACTTAGGAGGTTCCGTGATCTTTCCTTATGCATACCTCTCAAAATTGCACTACTTCTACTGATAGCTTGCAAAGAAATACCTAAAAGATTTCGTGGCATTCTCAAGTGTAACTTGGGTTTCTCAGTTTACCATGTCCGGGTCTGCGCAGTCTGATTGCTCCCCTGCCACGCCAGGCTTGTCTCATGTTGCTGCCCCTCATCCAGGTTGCATTTATGCCCAAATGATCTCTTCTCTCAAAATATGTGCTTCTGTATTCTCTGTGCTTTCCTCCGCATGTCTCTTCCTTGAAATGCCTCCCTGCTGAGTTTTTTATCAAGGTTTATTTCTTCCCTTTAAAGCTTAATTTAAGTTTTATTCCATGTATTGCTCTTTAGCTATGTAACCTGCCTTCAGGGCTCATTGTCTTACCTAAATTTCGTGAGTACTCACAGGCTGTGCAACTTATTTGTGAATTAAGTCGTATGTTCAGAGTTGCATATTTATAAACATTTATTTTTAGGCCCTGTCTTCAGAAAAAGTTTATAAGGATCTAAGTTATAAACAATGGGATATGTGGGTGTGTATTTCGATTCATACCCCTTCGTATATTTTTTTGCCCTAGAAGAGTTTGTTGATAAATTGATTATGTGTTATCAAACTCCTCAATTGAGCTCCCAGGGGATAGTCTCAGGGAGGAAAAAAAAAACTAAGGAATGAGACAGAAAATTGTGAAAACTTGATGAATCTTGACATTTTCATTCTTCCTTCCAAATGCTATAGAGAGAGGGAGAAAAAAGATACACAGAGATACCATATCACCTAGTTTACAAGGAAAAAGAGCAAGTCAAGATCACATAAATTATGATGTTTTTCATGTTATTAGAGCTAATAAACCTAGAAAAAAACTGAAGCATGAAAGACACATATTTGATAAGAATTTATCAACTACGTCATTATTTTAACATTATATTTTATAGAATAAATTATAACAAAATATATAAACCAATGAAGCTCATAATTGGGAAGAAGAAATAAATCATTATCAAGAGAAATGATATGTGATGGTTGAGATGTTCACTTGTCAAGTCACTCTTGACAAATAGTAAAAATAGAAGCACATACATATTTATCACGTTTATATATGTTGATCATCTTTCTATTAGGTGCAATGAGAATAATTCTCCAATTGTCAACTTGTAATAATTTCCTTTTCCAAAGAAATTAAGTGGTACCTAATTGCATGTCTATTTATGATGGGTCAAGTTGTGCTAAAAGTAAAAGCAGAGAGAAAAAAAAAATTGCAGTGTTTTGGAGTTTATTTTTCACACAGCTAAAACAGAGAAGTAGATCATCTATTTTGAATAATATATAAAGAGGCTTGGTTTGCTTTATTAAAGATCAGGTGGCAGTCTGAGTCTGGTTTCATCTCTAGATTCCCTACTGTTTTATATAGATCGATATTTCTGTTTTTATGACAATGTCATGCCTTTTTGATTATTATATAGAATTGTAATAATATAGCTAAAGTCTGATAAAGTGATGCTTCCAGATTTATTCTTATTTCACAGAATTGCCTTGGCTATTCACAATTTACCTGGTTGCCTACAAAATGTAGATCCTTCACATCCTTTGTTAAATGTATTCCAAGATATTTCATTTTCTTTGATACCACCCTAAAGGGTATTTGTAGCTTTAATTTGATTCTTAGCTTGACTTCTGTTGGCATATATGAAGCTACTGATTTGTGTACAATGATTTTATATCCTGAGACATTGTTGTATTTCTTTAGCAATTTTAAGAGTCTTGTGGTGGAGTCCTTGGAGTTTTCTAGACTTTACACTGGAAAAAAGAATTCTCATTCAATAAATCATTCTGGGAGAACTGGCTACCCACTTGTGAAGGAGTGAAACAGGACCTGCACTTCTCACCAGTTACAAAAATCAACATAAAATGAATAAAATGATTTAAACAATTTTAAATGGTTTGAAAACTGTGAAAATTCTGGAACGAATGTAGGACAAATTTTTAATGATATGAGACTTGGGAAAGAATTTATGAAGAAGACCCCAAAGTCAACAGCAGCAACAACCATAATAAATAAATTGGACTTGACCAAGTTAAAGAGTTTCTGCACAGCTAAGAACATAATAAACAGCATGCAGAATAGGAGAAGATAATTTGCATGCTATGAATCTGACAACTGGCTAACACCTGAATTTACAAAGTACTCAAGTAAATCAACAAGAAAAGATAAAACAACTTCATTAAAAACTGGGCAAGAGACATGAACAGAAACTTTTCTCATGACAGACTCATGGCCAACAAACTTGTGAAAAATGTTCATAATCCCTCATCATCAGAGAAATGCAAATCAAAACAACTTTGAGATAGACCCCGACCCCAGTGAGAATGGGCCATATCATAGGATCCTAAACCAAGAGGTGCTGATGTGAATGCAGAGAGAAAGGAACAGTCATATATTGTTAGTAGCCCTTATGATGAGAAGGATGGAGATTCCTCAAAAAATTAAAAGTAGAACTACCATTTGATCCTGCAATCCCATTTACCGAAGAGGAAAAAAAAAAAAAGACATTGTATTATAAAGACATTTCCACTCAAATGTTTATTGCAGCAAAATTTACAATCACAAAGATGTGGAAACAACCCAATTGTCCTTCAACGCATGAATGAATTAATAAATTATGGTATATGTATACTGTGAAATACTATTGAGCCATAAAAAATGGAGATTTTTAGACAGGCGTTGTGGCAGGCGCCTGTAGTCCCAGCGACTTGGGAGGCTGAGGCAAGAGAATCACCCTAGCCAAAAGCTAGAGGTTGCTATGAACTGTGATGCCACAGCACTCTACCGAGGGCAAAAAAATGAGACTCTGTCTCTAAAAAAAAAAAAAAGGAGAATTTGTATCTTTTGTAGTTACCTGAGTGTATTTGGAGAATATTCTCCTAAACAAAATATCATAAGAGTGGAAAAATGAGCATCACATGTACTCAGTACTAAGTTAGAACTAGTAGATAAACAACTACATATTTACATGAGAGAAAAACTCAATGATATCTAAATGGGCAAGGGAGTAAGGGCTTGGGTAAATTCTCAGTTAATTTACCCACAGTACATCTCACACTGAATACCTTGCACACTTCCCAATTGTGAATTGTAACACAATTACACTCTGTAACACTGTGTGTGTGTGTGTGTGCAATGTAACACTCTGTGTGTAACACTCAGTGTGTGTGTGTATGTGTGTGCACCTGCAAGGCACACATGTGTGTTTATACATGCGTTTATAATATATAGTGAGCCTGGGCTAGCTAGACATCTAATCTATGGAAATAAAGTAAAGCAGAATTATTCACCCACAATTATAATTGTATCCATGAGACACCTACCTCAACAGTCAAAAGACTACAAACTGTTATTTCAAATTCACCCTTTCTGACCTTCCACTTCACACTACATGTATTTTATTTGTATATTAACTTTTTCTAATTAGTTGCATAATATTGTACTGTGTTCTCATTGTGCAAGAGCATTTTACAGTAGCTCTCTCTCTCCTTTTTTTTTTTGTAATTTGGGTAGAGTTACATACTTGATTAGACTTAATAATTAGAGTACACTAATTTATACAACGTTAAAGAATCTCTGAGTATTATTGATATCAATGGCAAGGATTTATTTCTTACCAAACTTAATGTTCATTGTGAATAGGCTGGAAGCTTCTGGTTATTCTATTTGCTTAGAAAGCAAATTGATTCAAACCTGAGGATCCACAAGTGACTTTGCTAGGGTAAAGAGAGTAAAATATCTTGATCTGGTTTTGAAATGCTTTACCTGCAAGAAATCTCTGGCATTTCCATTCTTAACTCCAAATAACAAAAAGGGTAATTCTCCCCTGTGTCACAAAGTGAGAATAATATGGTTCACTGGTAATGGTTACCAAAGTGAGATTTCTAACACTCTCCAAATTTGCATTTTCAGACCAGTGAAATATTTATAGCTGATTTCACTATTAATAGTGAATGTTCAAAACCTTGGAACACACTTGAATCTTCAAGGAGCTGCTTTATATAATTTAATGGAGGATCCCATAATAAAAATGAAATCACAATAAATATTAATGAATATAAACTATAAAATGATTTTCAAATTTTATTTACTACTCTTTATAAGATTTCATGTTACATATATATAATACATATGTTAAATTGCATGTGTATGTTTGTATGTGTGTATGTATATACATAGTACATGTGTGTATATATACATATATTATAGATTATACATATTCTATATATATTCTATCGATCCAGATATGTGGTTAAATTTTTCTCTGAAGATGTCTCTGGATGAGATTACATTTAAATTAGTAGACTGAGTAAATCACGTTTTATTTCCCAATGTGGCTAAGCTTCATGCAATGCATTGAGGGTTCAAATCTAACAAAAAGTCTGAGTAGGTGAGAATACTGATGATCTTCAATCTGGGACAACAATCTCCTGCCCTCGAATCCAGACTTGTGTTAGACTCAGATTGGAATTTACACCATCTTGAACATGATGGTCATCTTCAATCTCTTGCTGAATACTGTTTCTCTGGAGAATGCAATAAAATGAAGATTTTGGTACTGAGAGTGGTTCTAGAGGAACAAATTGTTAAAGATGAGCTTTCTGAACTCGTTCAGGGGTTTCTGCTATTGGCTCTCTAATTTGATTAGATTGAAAGATTTTAATAATTTTATTTTCAGTGGTAAGAAAGCACTGATAATCCACAGTGCCACTCAGCAATAGAGTTATGCAAATTGTCTCTATTAGATTCTCTTACTCAACCACTTATAAGAAGCAAGGAGCTTGGTGACTCTATATATACCACATTCAAATATTTTTGAGAAACAAACAGAGAGGTTAGCTGTTTGCTCCTATACAAAGTGCTAAAAGAAAAGGATGAGTATGGGGAATCAAATTCCCAGTTCAAGCTCTGTTTAAACAACCTGAAGACACTTAAATATGCCCTGAAGGAGCCTTTTATTTCCTGTTGCCATGAAGCTGAAATAGCTGAAAATCAAATACAGAACCTCATCTTGCAACTGGCTGAATTACAGTGCATGTTGTTATAGGTTGTCTGCTGTCAAAGTGAGGGTGTTAACTGGGAAAGAATGAGATGATGTAAATTTTAATATGAACATGTGTGAAGAACCTGGTGAAGCTGGAAACACTGAGTGCCTAAATTCTGCCAGTGAAAGGTATCTCCTCAAGGCCAGTGGAAATGACCCCCACACATAGTAAAGTGGCCTCCCTGCCTCAATACAAGTGACCACCCCACTTCTTGTGGTGGTGACCTCACCACGCCTAACTGAGTCTATTAATCCTACAATGCCTGAGAAAACTATAGTAGTCCTCCCTCAAATAGTTGCGTTGTATGACAATGCTGACTTTTCTCAGGCTCTCCCTCCACCACCCCTTTCTCACTCTAGTCTTATAGGTGGACAGAAGTCCCAGCAGGCCCTTAATGTGAGGTGCAAAGCGTAACCCATGAGACATCAAAAGACAGACTTGCATTTTTTAATTTATACATAAATTTAGGGAGTACGTATGAGGATAGATATTGAGAGTGTGGGATAACAGTAGAAAAATGTTAAAGTTGGATCAGGTCAAATTTATTGGTATGGGTTCACAAAATAAATATTCTGCATTTATTTTCCCAGCTTAGAAAATGATAAAAAGCTCTAAGAGTTTGTTTAGTTGGCTGTAACACGGAACAAAAGGTTGCCACAGTGACCACAATGAAAATGTCAAGCATGCCTTGGTATCATGTACAGGAAGAGATTCAAAGTGTTAGGGAGATTGGAATATTAGAGTATATTTGTCATTTAAGGCCAATGAGAGGGTCCAGAATACATATATTTTACAGGAGTGTGAAAAATAAATTTGTGAGGGGAACCCCTGCATCCCTGAAGGACTCTTTGACTGTTCTCTGAAGCATGGACCTTATGATGAGAATTGCTTCACTGAATTTGGAAACCTAAACACAATATGAGGGTGGCAGTGAAGAAGCAGCAGCCTTCAACCACCAAAAGAAATGTGAATGTGGTTACCTTCATGGGAGGCCTGGTAAAAACAACAATCAGAATGATTGCTCTTGTCCAGAACTTTGGCATTGAGTGGTTGATCTTGTAATTAAAAAGGAAGCCCATTAAATTCTTATCTGATCTATATAAGAAGAAAAGTTCTAGGTCGAATGAACAAAAGTATAACCTGAACCATAAAAACAGAAGCACGGGCCCTCCAGCAATTCCCAGAGCTGAGACAGTTTACGGACCTAGAACCCTTCAAGAGACATATGGACTTTTTAATAAGGTAACCAACCATGCACTGAAGAAAGGAAAATAATCAAGCCTGTTGGGGAATACCGGACACTGGTTCTGATCTGACACTAATTCCTGAAGACCCCAAATATCACTATAGCTAACTGATCATAGAGGGGCTTACTGGAGGTTAGGTAATCAAGTAAAAGAACTATGGCATGGGGCATGCTTAACAACGGAGTCACTGGTCTTGCCATGTTCTCCTGAAGCAGCTGGCCTGACAGAACAGTGAAATGGCCCTTTGTAGAATCAGTTGCAGCATCAGCAAAGTGGCAGTTCTCAATAGGGCTGAGCCTAGGTTCTTCTGAAGGCTCCGTGTGCTCTGAATCAACTCCAATATATGGTGTTGTTTGTCCCATAGACAGTGTCTTAGTTCAAGCTGTTGTAACAAAGAACCTTAAACTGACAGGCTCATAAACAATGGAAATTTATTACTCAAGTTTTGGAGGCTGGAAGTCTGAGATCAGAGTGCCAGCATGGTCAGGTTCTGATGAGGACCCTCTTCCAGGTTCTATGCAGCTGACTTTTTTTTACAAGCTACCCCTTCGGCCTCTTATAAGAGCATGAATCCCACTTGTGAAGACTCAGCTCAGCCTTGAACAAGACTTACTTTCTTACTCATTTCTACTAACATTTTAATTATATAGTTATTTAGAATACATTCTACAATTTTCTTCATAGTCTTCTCTGTTGCAGTGGAATTTAGAACCAATTATATTCTGAATTCAACAAATTTGATGGTAATAAATATATGTAATATATAGAATATAGTTATTCATGAAAGAATTAACTTTGCTTCATAAATAATTACTAAAAACATCTTCATTCTCTTACCCTGATGATAATTTCATAATATCTCATTTAAAGTTTAATCATTGATTAATGTGACATATATATTCATGGCTTAGGATGGATCCTTTAAACGGGAACCATATGCTATTTACTTTACTGAGTGAAGAGAAAATCAAAAAAAGCAAATACGTGTTCAAAGTCCTAAATTGGGAATACCTTAAAGTCCTCTTAGAAGGCATAGCAAAGAGCAAAGGATAATGAAATGTGAGTTCAGTCACAATAGATGCCGTAAGCCTGAAAGAATACCTTGCTTATTTCTCCATAACTAATTTTTAAATAAGTGAATATAAGACTGCAAAGTAAATATACGGTGTTCCCTAATTTATTTATTTATTTATTTAATTTATTTTTTTGCACTTTTTGGCCGGGGCTGGGTTTGAACCCGCCATCTCCAGTGTATGGGGCTGACACCCCTACTCCTTTGAGCCAAGGAGTAGTTCCCTAGTTTAAAAAAATCCCCAGGGCCCCTTTGGGAGGGTATTATCTCATATTCTTAACATTTTAATTTTTATGAAAATTATATCTTAAATTATGAAATATGAAATCATTATAATAAAAATATTATCATATTTGTGTCTTATTTTCTTCATATTTTAAAATTTTGCATCTTTCTAATGTATAATGCAACATGACTTCTGAGGATTCTGAATACCATGACTTCTAAGGATTCTGAATACATGATGTTGAGTGAAATTTAACGATAACAATGGATTTGAAAGTGAAACAATTTGTACACAGGCAAGTGGGAAAGGCAGAAGGTAAATTTGGGAAATAATTCAGAGCCTGGATCTCAAAGAACTTTGCTAAGTCTGATCAGTGTTTTAGGTTTTATTCTGAGAATTAACTCAGTGGAGTGGCCTAAAACTATAGTAACCTAGAAAGTGTTTTGGATACAGACAAGCTTGCCATGAGTATGGAGAAATGGCTGCAGTGATGAGAGTCCAATAGTCTCCCTTATTCATGAATTTACGTTCTGTGATTTCAGTTACTTGTGGTCAACATAGTCTGAAAACATTATGTAACATATAGATAATTTGAGAGATAGAAAATTCACAGAAGTTTTATTATAGCATATATCATAATGTATAAATTATTCTACTTATTGTTATTGTTAATACCTCACCATGCCTAATTTATAAATTAAACTTCATATTATGTATGTAACATATATAGATTTTGATGCTATTTGAGGCTGAGGCATACAATGAGGATCTGGAAACATATTCAACAGCAACAAAAAAGCAGAATTAGTTGTTCATTGTTGAAGTGCAACTTCAGTATACTGGACAAAGGAATTGAGAATGTTACTGGAGGAATATATTACTGAAATCAAGATGAGTTTAGTATAAAATGAGAATAGAATGTTGGCAAACAATTAGGAGAAGTAATTGTTTCAAATGAGAAACATAAATTAAAATTCTGTAAAAAAAATGAGTGAGATAGAAGAATAATTATACATTTCGATGGATATATTGGCTGCTGAACAAAGCTGTCAATATTAGAAGCTATAACATTCTTAGTACTAGAAACATCAGTGTGTTTTAATGATATTTTTCTCTCTCATGGTTGCAAATGTGCTGCTTTAGCACAGACCATCACATTCTAAGGCAGTATCTGAAAATGAGAAGTGGCAACTCATCAGTGAATACAGAAAAAAATGAGAGCGAGGAAAAGAAAGGAAGGAAGGGAAGAAGGAACAAAAAAGGGATGAAAGAAAGGTAGAAGGAAGAGGGGAAAGGAAGGGAGCAAAGCAGGAAATCATTCCCAAGATTAGTTTATCTTAGCACGCAATCTCTACCAACTTTTTTGCCACGCTAAGTAAGACATCAATTGTTAGTATACAGGGAAACAACACCCCAGTAAAACTGAATGCTTTTAATATTAGACCACTAAAATATATTTATGGTTCACAAAGAAAAAAACAAAAGTAACATTACCATTCATAAGCCCAATTTAATATCCCACCTAGGCTTTCTGCTTTAGTATATTTGCAGTAGCAACCAAATATGTTGGTGATGAGATCACGAGAATCATATATTTATAATATGGGCCTCCACATTTTGGTCATATAATAAAAGAGAAAGAAGGTCAATGGAATGAAGTCTTATAAAATTAACATCCCACGTTGGGATGAGGGATTAGTCCTCTTTAAATTTTTTTTTTTTGGACGGCGCCTGTGGCTCAGTGAGTAGGGCGCTGGCCCCATATGCCGAGGGTGGCGGGTTCAAATCCAGCCCCAGCCAAACTGCAACAAAAAAATAGCCGGGTGCTGTGGCGGGCACCTGTAGTCCTAGCTACTCGGGAGGCTGAGGCAAGAGAATGGCTTAAGCCCAGGAGCTGGAGGTTGCTGTGAGCTGTGTGAGGCCACGGCACTCTACCAAGGGGCATAAAGTGAGACTCTGTCTCTACAAAAAAAAAAAAAAAAATTTTTTTTTTAACCTACTGCTGTTTTATGATTTAGAAATACATTTCTCCAACTAGATTTTAGAAAAAAAGGAAATAAACCAAAATTTTCTTCTTATTAAGGTGTATTAAGTGAGGAGACTATTCCTGTCCTAATTTTCTTGTATGACAATGGTCATTAACACTTTAAAGACTCAAATATTCTGTTACCAGTAATTATAACCATTCCTTTTATTTTTGTATCATACATGTTGCAGGTCATGGATTCACTGACATTTGTTCTTTTCTCTTCATTTATTCATCAAGATTATGAAAAACAAAAACATAAAAAAATCACATATATAAATGTTTGTAGTTGGAGCATTATAAAGCCAATTAAGGAAATTGGCAGAGAGGAGGAACAGTAGATGAATTCTTCTTTCTATGTTAATTTCTAAATGGCAGGTAGGCTTTATGAACTGATCATAATTTAACAAGATAAAGGATGGAGATGTTTTTCCTGTGCACAAACTGAAGCACATTATTACTTTGTTTGTCTAATGTATGTTACATACCATCAAGCAGCAACAATTTGGAATGAAATATTTGAACAAAACTTCATTTCAGTACTTTTGGGAATAATTTCTTCACTTAGTCCTTAAGTCCTTTGAAGAGTTCATGTGACTATTAACTTCACTTCAGATAAATGGGGAAAAAAGACAAATGTCAGGAATAAAACATCCTCCCAACACTTAATCAGGAAGAAATAGAACCATGAACAGAGCAGTAATGATTGGAGCTTTAATAAAAAGTCCTCTAACAAAATAAACAAAAAAAGCCTTGATGAGCTAGATTCACAGCCAAATTATACCAGACCTACAAAAAGCCAGTTCCCATACTACAGCAATTACTCCATAACATTGAGAAGGAAGGAACCCTCCCCAACTCATTCTATGAAGCCAGTATCACCCTGATACCAAAGCCAGGAATGGTAATAACAAAAATATAAAACCACAGACCAGAATTCCTTATGAATACAGATTAAAAAATTCTCAGTAAAATGCCAGAAAACACATACAATAGCATATCATAAAAATAATCCATCATGACCAAGTGAGCTTCATTCCAGAAATGCAAGAATAGTTCAACATATGTAAATCTATACATATGATTCATCAGATAAACAGGAGCAAACATAAACATCATATGATCATCTCAATAGATGCAGGAAAAGCACTTCAAAAAATTAAGCTCCCCATCATGATATAAAAACCTTAACCCACTAGGCATAAAAGGAATATGTCTCAAAATTATAAAATCTACAAGTGACAAACACACAGCCACACAAATATTGTACTGTGTGGGGAAATGTTGAGAGCATTTCCACTGAGAAATGGAAAAAGAACAGAGTACCTGCTGTCACCATGTCTATTCACCATAGTTCTGGAAGTCCTTACCAAAGCATTCAGGTAAGAGGAGGAAATCAAGGGTCTCTACACAGGACAGAAGAGGCCAAACTATCAGTTTTTGCGGACAATATGATCTTTTTTTTTTTTTTTTTGTAGAGACAGAGTCTCACTGTACCGCCCTCGGTAGAGTGCCGGGGTGTCACATGGCTCACAGCAACCTCTAACTCTTGGGCTTACGCGATTCTCTTGCCTCAGCCTCCCGAGCAGCTCAGACAATATGATCTTATATCTAGAAAACGCCAAGTATTCAACCAAAAGATTCCTGGAATTGATAAATTAGGCAGTCTCAGGTTACATGTCAGGGCACACTTATTACATACCAGTAACCATGAAGTTGAGAGTCTAATCAATGACTCATTAACATTCACAATAGCCATGAAAAGAAAAAAAATACCTAGGAATATACTCCACCAAGAAGGTAAAAGATCTTTGCAAAGATAACTACTAAAAACTGAGAAAATATACCACAGATGACACAAACAAATGGAAAAACAGATCATTTTAACACAAACGCATCAACAGTCATGGATTGGTAGACTCAACATAGTTAAAGTGTCCATACTACCCAAAATGATTTATGGATTCAATCCAATCCCCATCAAAACATCCATGTCATATTTCACAGATCTAGAAAAAATAACTCTAGGCTTTGTTTGGAAGCAGAAAAGAGCCTGATTAGCTAAAGCAATCTTAAGCAAACAGAAGAAATCTGAAGGCCTCACATTATCAGAGTTCAAACTGACTATAAGGCTATAGTAATCAAAACAGCATAGTAATAGCATAAAAATAGAGACATTGATTAATTGAACAGAGAAGAGACTCCAGATATAAAACCATTCACATATAGCCAATTGATCTTTGAAAAGGCAGGGAAAAGAAGCCCTATTCAAGAAATGGTGTTGGGAGAATTAGATAGCCACACTCAGAATGAAAGTGGATCTATGTCTTTTACCACCCAAATGCATCATTAACATTCATTTTATGGGTTGTTTTCTTATATCATAGCCTGATTTAGCTTTAATATTTAAATAGTAAATAATAAAGTAACAATAATAAAATGACAACATGAAGGTAAAAGAAAATATTTTCTGTACTATTACTGGGTTCTGCTCTATGTTAAGCATGTTTTATAATGTTTTTTTATGAAGACTCTTTGTGAGAGATATCATTAGTATCTGCTATATCAAAATTAAGAAAGTTATATAATGAGCCCTTTCTTCTCAGTGTCTTTTTCAAGTTCAAAATAATAGATTATCATCTGTTTGGCTTTAACAGCGCTCTTACCCAGCCAGGCACTTCTGCTGATAAGGGAGAGCAACCACGGTTTAATAATGGACAAAGGCTCCCCGTACCAAAACATGTGCAATGTCTCCTTCATTTGGGATGTGCAGACACCCAGGGACACCCTTTCAATGAAATAACAGACTGGAGGATGTCATGAATTATATAGCTTTGTAATTCTTAAGTGAATCTGTGTGCTTGGGGTAATCATATCTGTCCTTTTGCTTCAAATGTGGGTAGACATGATGTTTAGCATCAAATTTCTAAAAAATTATGCAAATAAAATTTATCCCACCTTTTTGTTCCTTTCAGAATTGAAGAATTCTAACATTCTGACCTCTTTTCCCTATTAACTAGTTCTAATATTTTGTAATTCAGTTACACTTCAGGAGCTTAAGGTTTCTGACACCTACATTAAAAACTAGAGTAAAACTAAAGGTCTTTACAGTTTACAAAGCAATTTTACATAATGTGCTTCAGAGGCAGTATTGTTACTACTCTAAAATATGAAATGGATGAAAATGCTAGCAATAAAAAAACTCTGTTAAAATGATAATGATGGAATTAATAACATACACATATAATGCAAGTGTTTTTTTCTTATCTTTCAAAGGTTTTTGACCTTACGGGAAAACAGTTGTATCTTAACTCTCAAATCCATAAAACAGTTCTTTTTACATAGTGTCCTGTTTGTTTGGTTTATATTCATTCATGCATTAAGAAAACACAATACAAATGTATTTTAAAGAAGAAACTACAGTATGCTCAAATTCATTAAACTCTGCTTAATTCTTTAAACCAAATGAAGTGTGCTGATCTTGACAATGACCAAAGACATTTCTGATACGTCCTATGCACGGTTAGAGAAGTGATTATGTAGAAGTTTCATATGGACAACTTGCACACTATGGTGACCCAGAAAATCTATTTACAGGTAAGTAAACACATCTCAAGAGGTGTCTACACAGCATTTAACCTTATTCTCTTAAACTAATTTTAGTTGTTTTGAAGTTGTGTTTTAAAAAATTTAAGATTATTATTACTAAAATAATTATATTGTCAGGTCTGGCTATAAGATTATCAAACACATAACCCTTTTAAAATAAATCTTTGACATAGTTTCAGATAAATTTTTCTCCTTTCAATGTATTTCTTTTATAATACCCTCATTACAAAAACGCTAATAAAAGCAAAAATTTGGCAATTTTTCTTTTGTACGTCAACTGATAGCAAGTATTTTCATCTTTATGTGCCAGATGGCCTCTGTTGCTACCACTTAACTGTTTTCATTTTGATGGAAATGCTGCTGCAGATATAAATATATTAGTGAAACTTTTCTTTCGATAAAACTTTATTTGCAGAAACAAGTGTAGAACCAGATTTGGCCTGTGGGCTACAGTTTGCTAACCCCTGCCCTCAATCATTTAAGAGTATCTTGCCCTTGAATCTCAAATTAGGAACTGCAAAAATTAGTTCTTTCTGGTGACACAGATTCCAACATGGAACTTGTATATTCAGCTTTCTACAAGTACAGGTAACGTTACACTGTGTATCCACAGATAGTAAAATGTGGGTTTTTTTCCCAAAAATTTTCTTAGTGTCTAAAGTGCCTTATTTTGGACTTAACTGTGTAGCCAGTGGTGCAGAATCCTGGAGTGGATAGAACTGGAGGGATGCATTACAGGAGTAATTTTTCACATGATGCCCTAGGGTTATCCATGGGAAGATGGTAATGAGTGAACTTCCAGATATCGGTGTGAGACAGCACATCACAGGATAAGTAAACTGTTCTTGGCACCTGGACTGTTTACCTCCCTGACTGGGAGAATCATTGCTCTAGTAATGCTTTTTCAGCAGGCAGGTGGGACCTTCATGGAGAGTGCAGCAGTTGGTGATTACACTCAGCTGTGGGAAACAGAAAACTTGTTCATCACCGGCTGAACCAATTATGGGCTTATTTTTCTTCAAACAATTAGGAGTGTAAAATTATTTCAATAGCTCATGTCAGGACTGAGATTTCTTCTATCTTTTTGGTTCTTCCTCCGCTTCCTACCACTCAGGTTGTTTGAGCTTCAACCACTAAGTTGATACTCTAAGCTGGAACAAAGTGTTACTGGAATTGTGTCTTCTCTCCTGACTGGCTCACCAAATATGATACCGGAATTTCAGGTTCTTGGTCTCTGCGATTTGAAAAATAAATCGAGGGACCACAGGATCAGTGGTAAGTCGGGATTTATTTACAAAAGCCAAAAATTACAAGAACTGCAAAAATCAAACCTCCTGGCAGAGAGAACCCAGGAGGGGAAGAAGCTCTCCTGCTCACTCTTTGAGGTTTGGGCTCTCTGCTCAGGGGTTTATATAGTGGCAGGGGGGTTGTTCTGCTAGGGTGTGAGTCCTGTCAGTTACAGCCAGCTGTCCAATGAACTCTCATGCCTTGGAAACTGACAGGAAATCCACCAGTCAGAAGTCCAGGTGGAGGAGACGGCATGGCACCACCATCTCCCCCACAGGTGTCTGGCCCTTGAAGCAAGCTGGTTCCTCCATCTGCAGGAGCATCAACACCTTCAGGGCTAAGGCAGCAGGTCATGATGCTGCCTTGTCCTGCATCAAAGGGAGCAAGGAGGTATTTAAATTAAGAAGGCAATTTTTATTCTGGTTTTACATTGCCAAGTTTGTGTCACATGTTTCTGCATAAGACATTGGAAAATTCATCTGTGGGCCTGCTGCATGGGTTATTTAATATATTATAGAAGGATGATCCAATCCACCCTGATTGGTAAGGCACCCAGCAAGGCTTGCGGAAAGTATAGCTACATATGTGCAGAGTGTAACTACCTCTCCATGTGCCACGGAGCCGTCTAGCCAAGTTGAAGGACAAGTTTCTTTTCCATCCTTTTTTTCTTTTTGCTTTTTCCTTCCCTGCCTCTTCTTCCTCTCTTCTCTCTTCTTCAAAATCTCTAGATAAGGAAATATTTTCAAGCTTACAGATCAATCAGTCATAATAAAGAAACACTCAGGAATTCGTTACGTTACAGAATACCGTTTCTGTGTTACATAAATATTCAAACATATGTAAGTGAAATTAAAAGTAAAATGACACCAGTAATACGCTGAATGTTTAGAGAAAAAAAATCGAATTCACCTTCATTGTAGCAATAAGTATTATAAGTTTCTGGGGAAAAAAACAACAACAAAGACTAAGGGCAAGACACACATGGAAGAAAAGAGCTTGCAATGTAAAGAAAAAATCAAAATAATTTTTTAAATTAAATTTGACATAGTTATTAGGATATTTACATGAAAGGTGAAATGCTAAATATTGGCCATTATAGTTTTCATTTTTTATGAGCGCTACCACAACAGGGTCATGTGAAATGTTAAATAAATAGAAACAGGTATGTCCTCCACATGCATTTATTCGAAGTTTTGATCCAGAATTTATAGTCTGTACAATTAGCCATGAAAAATAAATGGAAAAAAAAGTAACATTGCAATGATCATTTTGGGCAACTGTTATGCTATCTAGGAGAAAAATGCAAGAGAATAAAAATAAATACCAAGTTTAGTTTGGCCATACAACAAAAATAATAAGGAAAAATAGTTTTTGGCACAGTATTGTAGCTGCTATGGCTTTTTCATAGTCATAAGTTTAAACATGTAAAATTGTAATTCTATTTATTCCAATTTTTATTTTTTAGTCAAAATTTCTGAACCAAGCCAATCTTCCAAATATGTGGTAGCAATTTAATCTAGACACTTTTTTGTTTTTTCTCAATTCCATGTTATCATTCAGCCAGTTATATTTACATTAGACCCTTGTGTTGATCTATTCTGTGGCCCTCCCACCTAATGTAAGTCTTAAATATGGAGAAACCGTGAAAATAACCTCGTAACTGTGATGAGGAAGGAGGACTCCGACTTCTGGACAGCTCTCTCCGTGCTCGTATCCCCTTCATCTTTTACGGTGTCCAGTAGTGATTGCTGCCCTTCTGGTTTACTGATATTTCTACTTAGCTATCTACTAACTGTTTTCACACTCTACATAATAAATACAAGACATATTTTGATTCCATTGTATTAAATGTTTACTTGAATTTGCTTTTCTCACAGTGATTCTGCTCATCACTTCTGCATAACAGTCTGGGAATTCTTAAAATTTTGGTAACTGCTCTTTTTTTCCTGATTCACATATTCATATTTTTGTTTGTTCTGTCATTTCAGGGAACAATATCCTATATTTCTTTACAAATGACACACATATTTACTGAGTGCATGTAAGACTCTAAAAGCTTGTATTCTACCTGTAAATAGATATTTTTATCAGCAAATACATAATTTCCCTTTATAAATTTACGTGTCTTTTTTATATCTAGATTTTAGCAGTGCTGTTACTCTTAATGGCTGAGCAGTGTTTATTGTCTGGAAACTTTTGTCTAGTGCTGTGAAATTTCATGATGATGATGATAGGTTTCTGTACTGGACTCTTCCTAACGGTTGATTTTGAGGAACACTTGCAGTCCTGGGAAGTGTTCTTATATTGGTTCTTTAATATTTTCTTCCATTTCATAATCTGCGTCTTGCTTTTGGCACTCCCCTGAGTTGAAAATTGCAGCTCCCAAATTGAACCTTTAATTTTTCTTCCATACTGTTAAAACTTTGTTCTTGTTCTATTTTCTGAAAGATTACCTTGTTCATTATTTCCAAAATGTAATGGAAATTTTAACATGATCATATCTATACATTTATGGTTTTTATTTTCTCATTCCATTTTAAATAAATTTATTCTTGTTTCATAGTTTTGGCACTCCTTGTTTCTCTGAAAAGAGTAGCAATAATGTATTTAAGGTTTCATTCAGCATCTGACATAGCCTCTTTTTTTTTACAGTTTTTGGCCGGGGCTGGGCTTGAATCCGCCACCTCTGGCATATGGGGCTGGCGCCCTACTCCTTTGAGCCACAGGCGCCACCCCATAGCCTCGTTTTTTATTGGGCTTTTTTTTCTTTAGTCTTCCTCTACCTTTCCCAACAGAAGCTTTGGTAGAAGTTGGAGACTCTTAAAGAAAATGGAGACTTTACCTCTTTCCTGTTTACATGGATGGAGCTGGAACATATTCTTCTCAGTAAAGTATCTCAAGAATGGAAGAAAAAGTATCCAATGTACTCAGCCCTACTATGAAACTAATTTTGGGCTTTCATATGAAAGCTATAACCCAGTTACAACCTAAGAATAGGGGACAGGGGAGAGGGAAGGGAGGGAGGGGGGAGGGTGATTGGTGAGATTACACCTACGGTGCATCTTACAAGGGTACATGTGAAACTTAGTAAATGTAGAATATAAAAGTCTTAACACAATAACTAAGAAAATGCCAGGAAGGCTATGTTAACCAGTGTGATGAAAAGGTGTCAAACTGTTTATAAACCCAGTGTATGTTGCCCCATGATCGCATTAATGTACACAGCTATGATTTAATATTAATAAAAAAAATAAAAAATAAAAAATAAAAATATTCACCCAGACTGACATTCGGTAATGCTGGTAGAAAGTGATGCCCAACGACTCAAAGTTGCCATTTCTTTTCTCCTGTGTTAGTTACTTATTTTTTAAAGAATAAATTGTCATATAGATATGTGTGTAGAGAGAGAGAGAGAAAGACAGGATCTTGCACTTGCTCAGGCTAGTCTCAAACCTGTATACTTACTCAATCCACCCTCCTCGGGCTCCCAGAGTGCTAGGATTACAGACACGAATATAGTAAGCATTTTTATCTTGTTCCCAATCTTATGGGGAAAGTAGTCAATGTTTCATCATTATGTATTCTGAATGATGTGGGTTTCGGTTGATTTACTTCCCTGTTTTTTGTAGATGCTTGTCAAGTTGAAGAAGTTTTCTTAACATTTTTAGTTTCCGGTCAACTTTTATTTTAAATAGATTGTGAATTTTATCAAAAATATTTTTGCACCCCTAAATTTGCCTCATATTTTCATTTTTTCTGTTACTCTGTATATAATACAAATTAAATTAAGTTTTTATTTCTCAAAGTTTTAAGGCCAAAGTAACAACCATGTGAATTGTTCAGTTCAATGAACACTGAAAAAAGATATGCCTACATAACCGTTACTACAATTAAGACATAAAATATTCGGGCAGTGCCTGTGGCTCAAAGGAGTAGGGTGCCAGCCCCATATGCTGGAGGTGGCGGGTTCAAACCCAGCCCCAGCCAAAAAAAAAAGAAAGGAAGAAAGAAAATATTTAATTCACTTTAGAAAATTTGCTTCTGTTCCATTTGAGGCAACATCTGGGAGACGTACCAGCTTTCTGTATTTTTTCTTAGTTTTCCCTGCTACCCATTTTTATAACATCGAATTAAATAATTTGTACCCTTCTGTGTATCATAAATCCGTTTTTGAGGTGACATTCAGACCATAACATGTAAGTAGGTAGGCCCAGCTTTAACAACAAAAAACTGCCAAACTGTTTACCAAAGTGGTTATGAAATTATACTTTTGCAAACAGCAATGTAAATAAGACTTCACATTTTTACTCCTTCGTGACAACACTCAATATTGCCATATGTTTTCTTTATGCTATTTGAATATCTCTGTATTGTAATTAATTGGGCAGGTTTTAATTTGCGTTTTCTTAATAATTAAAAATGTTGGATAACTTTTTTTTTACAGTTATTGAATAAACTTATTGTGTTTTCTTTTCAGATAAGTCTGTTCAAATCTCTTGCTCTTTTCAGAAGGTACTGTTATATACAATTGAGTTGTAAGTATACATTATACATTATAGAAATAAGTCTTTCTTTTTTACAGATACGTGTATTGCAAATATTTTCTCCAGGGCTATATATTGCCTTTATATTTTGCTAATTATTTCTTTAGAGAAGCATAAAATTTTAATATTTTTATTGCTTTTTCTTCTGTAGCCTAAGAAATTTTTCAAAACTTATGTCACAAGAACTTATTCATTTTTCCTTCAGAAGATTTTACTTTACTGTTTAAATTTATATTTATGATGCATGTCAAGTTATTTAATGTACATAGAATAAGAAAATGTATTTAATCTATGGAATCTATTATTCTAAAATATAGAAATAATCTGCATAATTCTGATAATTTGGATTTAGAGAACATTTCAAACAAAAGTATCTTGGTAATATAAAAATATCTAACACACTTAGCATGAATAGATATAAATGTTGTTAGCTAATTTATATATATATATATACAATTAATTACAATTAATTACAAATTATAATAAGAGTTGATATTTATAATTTGTATTTTCTTAATCAGCTCTGAAAATACTATTAGAATTTTAATCCCTTATGTCAACTTTAATCAAAATATAAGAAAATGGAAAAATAAGTAGAAATATGACCTTACTAAGCTCCACAAGTAACTCAGAATCAGAACATAATACAGGACTCCTGTCTCCTAGACTAGTCAATACTTTACTGCATTATACTCTGAGGAATAGTATAATGTCATTCGGCACAAAAAAATATTTAAAGTACAGCTTTTAAAACCATTTCAGCAAGTTTTTAAATAAATTAAACATTTAACAAACTGAATCATGAGTCATTTTTTTCCTATTAAATAACACGTTGATAAATTATTAAAGAGAAGAAAAAATGGGAGGGAGCAGGGATTTATTTTTTGTTGTTCTCAGTAATTAAAATAAATCTCTTATTTATTTCCTCGTACATCAGCATTTCTCATTCTGGAGAATTACTGAAATAGAATGTTTCTGCAATCCATTAAGGGCACGTTCTTCGTTGTTCAATAATCTTTTCTCTAATTGGATACTTTTTCATCAAAGAAGGAAAAGAAGCAGAAGCAAAAGCAGGAGCTGCCCCACCATTCAAAATATCTTTTAGTTAATCAATATTTTCCTCCCATGTTATTTTCAGGAATTGAAATTAAAAAATTGCAATCTGCATATTTTGCCTAAAGGTGAGCTTCCTATATAGATTTTTTACATTACTTTTTAAAAATCTAAATGGCATTTTCTACTAATCGTTGATTGGATTGAAAGAAAAGATGTGAGCATTAGTCTCTTTTCAATTCTTTGCATGTTGTTCGTTGTGTAATGTTCAGATAGATCCTTGCAGAAGTCCTCAAACTTTTTAAACAGGGGGCCAGTTCACTGTCCCTCAGATCGTTGGAGGGCCAGACTATAGTTTAAAAAAAAAAAAAAAAACTATGAACAAATTCCTATGCAAACTGCACATATCTTATTTTGAAGTAAAAAAAAACAAAACGGGAACAAATACAATCACATCGCCGCATGTGGCCTGCGGGCCACAGTTTGAGGATCCCTGTTTGAGAATAAAGAATGGTTTGTGGTGCTGTGTTGTGATATGAAACCAATGTGTTTACTTACACTAAAAGTGTGGTCTCAAAATTGATATACAGGTGTTATGTGTGTGTGTATCTTGAGTGCTCCTTGCCATGAGTAAAACCAAAATTCAAACCATACTAAAAAGAGCTTATATGTATATCGTAATCGTTTTCTTTGATTTATCTCAAAAATATTGTCTGATTTTCTATAGCAAACTTATGGGAGAAAGTTGATGTGCCTTAAGTTCATCCTGATGGTAGAAAGTCGAACTATTCCCAAGACAGTGATGATTGCCTCAATTAAAGGTTTTATATGTAAGGACTACAGAATAAATAAATCATAAATTTTTAATGTAAATTAACAAATGAAAGTAACTTCAACGGTTTTAAAGAAGCATCCTTTTGAGATTAGCAGCTTTTGCATCACCTGGAAACATGTTAAATATGCAGTTCCTGAGGCCCACACAACACTAAGCAGATCAGGAAAACTGGGGACAAGTCAGTCTTTGCATTTCAGACGATTCCGATGCATGCTTAAGTTTGCAAAAACCTGCCTGTCCGATAGTAGCTTTATCATTTCTTTGTAATAAAACACAAAGGCCTATTTAAGTGATCGTAAAATAGTTAACTTTTTCCCCTACACACCTCAGATAGCAAGATATATAAAATTTCCATACATTAATAGGAAAGCATTTTTCTAATGTACCGTGTTAGTAAATTCTCCTTGAACTCTAGATCATTTTCATCTTCCCAACTACACATAGTCCAATCCTTTGCCAATGCTTCTGGCTTTGTTTTCTGTTTTAACTTTGCTCTATTGCTTATTATTGTAAACTCTCCCACATCAAGTTTCCATAATTTTATTATTCTAAATAGTGGGGTAGTCGTCAAATCTTCATAGATTCTTCAAGCCGTGTTATTTTTTTTCAGTTGTCAGTTTCTAAGACTTTTGGTCTTATGTCTCCTGCCCTCTCCTCTCACACTGGATTCTGTTGCTTTTTAAGGAAAGACAGGTGCTCAAAGCAAACCTGCCTAAGGCTACTGTCATTTCCTTCTCCAGGAAAATGATACCTTCCAAACTTTTAAAGAGCTTAAGACTTTATTCCTACTTTCTGTAAATTTGCAAACAAATAAATGTATGTAAAAGCTTAAAAATATTATTCCATGAAGGCTTTAAATAGCCAAAGAAAGAATGAATCTGGAATCAGAGCCCTCATTCAAATATTAACTTGGACAATGATGAATTATATTGCCTTAGGAAAGGCAATTAATATGTTGGGACAGGGTTTCTTTATATGTAAAGCAGAATACTAATTTCTAACTTTCAAGTTTTTTTGTGAGGCTTAAGATAAACTTGGGTGAAGTATGCCACTCTAGACATCAGATAGACCTTTGCAATCAAAACGTGGTCACTTTTTTGTGTCTAACATTCTTAGAACAGTTGCAAAACTAACAAAAAGAGTCCACTGGGCTGTATTTTGTCATAGATTAACCTTTCTTTTCATGCTGATTACCAAATGACATGCTAGCCTTTCAGTTTAAAATACTATTCTATTGTATGGCTTGATACACGGGAATGTGAGAAAAATATGAAAATACCTTTACAATACAAATTGTTGTAGTATTTGCCCAAATAATTTATTCACAAATTCTTACATATAAAGTTGAATATTGGGCTCATGATCATAAAGATTTATTGGATACTTAACATAAGGGTTTTGTGCTATTTCATTGCACTCTCATAAGAGATCTTTGGATATAGACCAATGGTTCTCAATCTTCCTAATGCTGCGACCGTTTAATACAGTTCCTCATGCTGTGGTGACTCCTAACCACAAAATTATTTTCGTTGCCACTATGATTTTATGGTTGGGGATGACCACAACATGAGGAACTATATTAAAGGGTCACGGCATTAGATAGGTTGAGAACCACTGATATAGACAGTTTTATTGCACTAGTTTTATAGACAAGGAAATGAAAGCACAGAGATGTCAAGCAGTTTGTCCAAAGACCCTGCTAACAATTATCAGTCAGGATTTAAATGTCAGTAGTCGATCTCTGGAACCTTAAACCAAAGTGCTCTGCTGTATCTCCAAGTGAAATGCACACAATTAAGCGATTTAGTTGTAAAGTCTGTCTCTGTTTTTATTTGTAAGCATGTAAACTATAGAACTTTTGGTAACTACCTTATCATGATCCTCTAGAGAGAAACCATGTAAAGTGTTAAATATAACACACACACACACACACACACACACACACACACACACACACAGTAGAATCCATCAGAAGCAGGGCAAGATTGAGATGTGGTGAAGCAATTGAGGTGAGTAGGAATATATATATATATATATATTTTTTTTTTTTACTTCGATGCTAATTTGTGAGGCATGATTACTGAAGTGGAACACTAATATTTTGGAGAAAAAGTTAGTGAGTCATAAAACTCGTAGTGATGAAGCAACTCGTAGTGATGAAGCAGCTCCAGACGTTGGTGCTAGTGGTTTCTTTTGGGAATGGGTGTTGAAGGTTCTATCTAATCCTGATATCCAGACTTCTTTAAGAAAGCTTTATTGAAATATAATTTATATAATCTAGCGTAATGCTAGAAAAAAAAAATAGATGTTAAGGAAGAAGATTCGGTTTTATCCAGACTGTTGGCTCAAGGGAAAGAAGAAAAGGAGATGTGCTGATTTTCCTCCAAACTGTCTAATCTATTTTCTCAGGAAAGGAAAATTGACAAAGAAATGGGATGACTGCCTTGTCAGAAGCTATAAATGGACTATTTGGCTGCAGTTTCCTCTTTTAACTTCTCTTAGGAATCTGCTAACAGACAGAAGGACATTGATAAACCCAAATAAAAAGTAACCCAATGACTATTTTTTCAAATTTACTTTCTGCCTTAGGTTTTGCTTTCCTTTTGCTGTATCAACTCTGACATCAATGTCTCGTCTTATGAACATATCTCTGCATTAGCACTTCAAGGTCTGTGGCAGAATATAGCTTCATGTTAATTTATGGGTCGGAGCACTCTTTGGAAATTGCTATCATTTCCAAACCTGTTTAAAATGCCTGTGTGACATTTTCCATGAGAAAACTGACATTGGAATCAGCTTGATCGATTGGGGGGAAAGAATAGATGTGGGATCACACTCCAAGCTTGTTTAGAAAATGGAGCAGATAATTTAAAATAGTGAAGTAGAAAGAGCTCCAATAGCTGAATCCCACTTTTATATCTGCCATTTAACCTGCATGACTGCAGTCTGTTCAGTATTTTTATGCATAATAACTGAGAAATACAAAAAAAAGTCACACATATACAACTAAAACACACTCTCCCTGCAAACTAGCTTATTATACCTTCAATGCAGGGTAAACTAAGTTACTGGTAAATACCTACACTTCTCATTTATTTTTGTTTTTCACCATGTGCTTCCCATCAAGTCTTCCTTATTCAGTGATTCTTTAAGGGCACCCCATCCTCATCTTCGTCAAGATAATGTTGACACATCGTAACTAAAGGCTTACCATTTTGCAGGGGTTTTTGTAGTTTCTAAACATTAACATTTGCCTCCTGGACCATTGTGTAAGAAGATATGCTCACATCTTGCTATAACTACATCCTCAGGGCCCTTGTATTTGAGCAGCCTTATAAGATTTACAACAAGGTCCTTTGGCATAGAGGGACTTGGCTGTGATTCAAGATGGATTTGCTGTACAACAAAATAGCTTCTGGAGTGTCGGAACAGGATTTCAAAGCATTTTTGGAGACATTTATTTATTTATTTTTATCATGGCTTTAGTTTTACAGCCTTAGAAATGATACTTTACAATGCTTTCTGGAGGTTAAATATTTTTTTCATTTATTTCCATTCCGGTAACAAGCCTTATTTCACATTTCTAATATTCACGATAATTAGAGCTACAATCCCAACCATTTTCCAGCAATTCTTGAGTTACTAGTTCTGTTTTGTTAGGCCTCTAATTAATAGAAGACAAATCCTCTGACAACAAGTAGGTGTCCATAAATTCAATTTAATTCTGACACTAAGTATGCCATTAAGTTTAAGGGCTTAGTCCCACAAGACTGCCCATACTTCAGATACCAGCCACAGTGGGATACCTACGCTGTCCACACTTCTGCCAGGCTGGCTACAATTTCAGGAGTTCCCAGGAGTCCTTTATCAAGTTTTATGTTTCATTAGAATAACTGACAGAACTCAGGAAAACACTATACTTATGTTTACTATTTTTAAAATAAAGGATATGTCCTATAATAAAGTATACATCTTTTATAATAATACATGCCTTATCGTCCTTTATAATAATATGTCGCTCATAATGTGTCCTGTTTTAAAAGATGTTCTTTTTTTTTTTATTGTTGGGGATTCATTGAGGGTACAATAAGCCAGGTTAGCAACGCACTAGCAGCAAAAATAATTGTGTGTGTGTGTAGAGCAAGGTATGGGGTAGGGGTATAGAGTTATATGGTCCTTAGCATCTCCTTCTTTTTTATAACCAGGAAGTTCCCCACACCTCATTTTTTGAGAGTTTTTATAGAGCTTAATCTCCCATCTCCTCCTCATCTCCTTGGAGATCAGGGATGGTCTGAAAGTTTCCACCTCTCACGCGTTTGGTCTTTCTGGTGACTAGTGTTACCCTGAGACCATATAGGAACTCTACCCTGAGTTTCTTCATTAGCAAAACTCAGATGAGATCATATGAAAAAGGCCCTTATGAATAGCAAAAGATCCTGCTATCTCTTAGGACATTTCAAAGGTGTTAAGCTTTCTGTTGTGAACCCAGGACACATATATTTATTATTACATCACATGACTGCAATTTGATATTACCTATTGGCTTAGATAGACGTTCTCCCTCATATATATGTATTTGGAAGAAGTTATCAAGGTTCCATCCAAGGATCCATCCAAGGAATTTGCTTGGTTCAGGAGTATTTTCAGTCTCTATAATTTTGTGTGTACATTTATCTACCAGTAGCTGCCATCTCTTTTGGCTGATTTATAAAATCAAAATTTCAATTAATCCAAGGTGCAGTATCAAGCACCTTATCAGAAAGATCAGAAAACCAAAGACATGGAAAGAGCTGATTCCAGCTGGTTTCCATAGTGTGCTATGTGTCTGTCTCTCTGTTCCTCTCACGCTCACCCCTGTGCTCTCATCTAGAGGCTCTGCTCTCCCCACACTACTGTCCCCCACTTGTGCTGCTTAGGTTGTGTTCTTCTTCTGGAAAATTATATCCAGCTGAAACGATCACTGGACCAAAGACTACACCTCACCCTACTGTGATAAAACAAGTGGAAAATGACTTTTAAGAACTTTGGATATTGACTTTAATCAGTAAAAATAGAGAAAACCAGTGTCAGCAAACTCTCTTATATTCAACTCTTACAACTTTTTAACAAGTTATTACGACTGTTTCTTGTCATTTAATAGTTTTGTTTTGTTTTTGTAATTTCAATGTGTCATGAGGGTACAGATATTTTTGGTAATATAAATCATTTTTATAATGCTTGAGTTGTGGTTGTAAGTGGGTCTGTCACACAAACAGTGTTCACTATACAGGTTAGAGAGGTTTTCACCCAACACCTCCTTCCCCAGATGATTTTTGTTAATTTTTACTTTCCTTTAAGCACTTCCAATTTAATAGTGTGTACATGTGGTGGTTGTTTTTCCATTGTCAAATACTTCACACAGGATAATGGTCTTCAGCTCCATCCAAACTCTGTTTCAAAGGCATTAAGTCATCTTTATTCATGTCTAAGTAGTAATTCATGGTTTGTATGCATGCATATATATACAGATTTAAAGATTCTGTGTGTGTATATATAAATATATATATAAAGTATATATAAATAAAATATATATAAATATATATATTCACACAGATTTAAAGATTCTCTGTGTGTATATAGAAATAGACACATATATATTATATATATATACACACACAGAGATATTTAAAGATTCAATCTTTAAATTGAATTGGCAATCCTCACCAAAACACCAATGTCGTATTTCACAAATCTAGAAAAAATATTCATTTGGAACCAGAAAAAAGCACAAACAGCAAAGGTAATCTTAAGCAAAAAAAACAAATCCAGAGGCATGACATTATCTGACTTCAAACTATACTACAGGACTATAATAACCAAAACAACATGGTATTGGAACAAAGATAAAGATATAGAACAATTGCACAAAATAGAAAACTAAGATTTCAAATCATCCATAGCCTTGGCAAAGATTTTTATGAAGAAGATGCCAGTGATAATCACAGTAACAACATAAATAAATAAATGGGACATGATTAAATTAAGACACTTCTGTCATAGCTAAAGAAATAATCAACAGAGACATTTGACTACCTAGGGGATGGGAGAAAATATTCACACACTATATATAGATCTAATAAAGGACTGATAATAATAATCTACAAGGAACCCAAGCAAATTAGCAAGAAAATAATAAACGATACTATTAAAAAGTGCCAAAGACATGAGCAGAAGCTTTTCAAAGGAAGACAAAGGGCCAATATAAAAAATGCAAACGAAAAACATAAGGAGACACTACTGTGCCCCAGTTAGAATGACTATTATTAAATATTCCCCAAACAACAGATGTTGGCATGAATGCAGAGGAAAAGCAATGTTTACCACTACTGGTACAACTGCAAATTAGTACAACCTCTTTTTGAAACAGTGTGGACATTCTCAATTTAATTCATTAATTGTGCTTTTTGTTTTTGCATTATTTTAAGTATGTTTATTCAATCATTGCTTTTATTTTTTATTTAAAAATATTATATTTATTTATGGAATATTAATTTTTCTGTATCTATGTGTACTCATATTTAAACTGATACTACATATTACAGAAGTCATATATAGAGTTTTATTTATAAAGAAAGAAAAAATTTTGTTGCCATTCTGAAACAAAAAACAGAGGTAGCTGTAAGGACAATGCTATTTTGGTCAGTGAATTGAATATGCTATAACAACCCATAATGACTAGGCCTAGGATTTGGCCCATTTTTGTGATTGTGAAGATGAAAACAGTTACTTCAAACCTGGTCTTGGAAGCTGTACATTCAAATTATATATTAATCCATTCACAATTTTTTGTAAAACAAGATATCTTGAAGGACTCAAGATATCTTAGACTTGGAATGCCAGTACGAACAAATAAGAGTTTTTGAAAATAAAAAGTGAAATCTCTGCATGTGCATTGTGGCTCTACTAATTGCTAGCACCATGACCTTGAAAAAATAATTTAGCTTTTCTTTGCCCTTAAATTCAAATGGGTGGAGGCATAATTTGCTTTATCCAAGGTCCTTAATAACTATAGAGATTTCACTTAACACATATTAATAATAATTAACATGTGTATATGTGATATTAATAAAAATATAAGAGTTTAAACATTTTTTAAAATTTGGTATTCACCTATTTCATATATGATGAAATCAGAAATCAGATTTATAATTTGCCTATGATTGCTACCATTATTTAAAAATGTTCTCCAAAATTCATGTGTTGGATACTTAATACCCAATACAATAGTGTTGGGAGATGGAGCCTAATGGGAGGTGTTCAGGTCATGAAGTCTTCGCTTACACGAATCCTTCCTCGGCTCTTCTGCCACCTGAGGACATAGCTTTGTCTTTCTCTCACCATGTGAAGATGGAGCAAGAAGGCCCTCACAGACCAGGCGCTGGTGTCTCAATCTTGAACTTCTCAATCCTAGATCTGTGAGAAATAAATTTCTGTTCTTTATAAATTAGCTAATCTCAGGTATTCTATTCTAACAGTACAAACTGATTTATTAAAAGTTGATAATTCAGTCTTAACTCCTAAAATGAAAACTTAATGTTTTTGCAAATAAATTTTCAAACATGGGTGGGTATATGTAGTAAATGAGTGCCACAGGGCACATTCTTTTTTTTTTTTTAATTTCAAGTAAAGAATCATAAAAGGGGGAGAGAATGCTTCTGTGTCCAGAAAATGTTTCAGACTCAACTTGAACTTCAGTTGGGTCTAGAAATTAAGTGTATAAGGCCAATGGAGAAAACTGGTTACAAATATATAAATTTGCATGAGACATTTGAGAGATATTTAGATCTTTTTGGCTGAAAAATATGGTTGATATAGAAGAGTGAGCAAATCTAGTTCAGAGACTTACATGTAGCAAGTTTGTCTTCGTTCTAATATAAAAAAATGTTAACAATATGTACATTGATGTTACATGACAGACATATGTGATGTTTCTTATAAACAACCATAGTTTTGTCCATGTAACATTTTTCCTATTTTTTTAGAAAAATTACGATGTGTAATCAACTGTTCAGAATCTTATGCCAGATATGTGTCTCAAGTTTCGGTTACAACTAGATAACTCTTCTATGTGTTTCAAATAACAAGACACAGGATAAATTATTACTTCAGTCACTGCAGCTCAGATAATTGCATTGTACACTCAAAAACTGAACTTAGTCCTCACATCCAACTGTGAAGTAGCTAAGACAAAAGAAGAGCACGTATTTGTTGGGTATCTTTTGTTTGACTCTCTGTTTCTTTCCACCTGCTCTGTGTCTGGGGCAGGAGAAACTTGGGCTCCCCTAACCTACAGTTTTACTCCGTGTTTGGCACTCACAAGAGTGACAGGTTAGAAGAGGAACTGCCAGGTTATTTATTCCTTCAGTTACTCCTTTCTTCAGCATTCCATAAATTGGATGCATCAATTATGCCATACATCCTTCTCAATGCAATGCTATCCATGATTCTTGGTAACTTCTAATTCCCCTCGTCTTTTTGATGACCAGAGCATAATAACGCCTGTCTTGTATTGCTAGTCCCAGGTTGGGTATAGATAGATACCACATAGATTTGCTAGATCTGGAGATGCCTCTTACCAGCTCCTACGTGCTCTGGGGATTGCTTCCCGGGTCTGTCTTCACTTATATCATTCTGGCAACTGAAATCAGCCAGTATTATATATATAATATATCTTAATATATATAATATAATTATATATAATATATAATAATATATAATATAATTATATATATATTAATAATAATATATATATTAGCATGCCTACAAATTAGACTTTTGGGTTTATTTTTATTTTTGTTTTCTGAAAAGCTGACTATTAAAAATATCTCAACATATTATTGTCTCAAACACTCTTTAATTTTACTCTCTCCCCTCCCTTTTTGGTCCCTAAAGCATGCATACATTTTTGTACAACTATTTGATTTATAAAATATTCCACTGAGCACCAGCTTTAACATGTCATCTTTTTTTTTTTTTTTTTTCCCAGTGAGCCTTAACTGAAATAGTAATTGGTATCAGAAATGGCTCCAGGAAACAGACCTTGGAAATAAGACTCTAACGTTGAATTATACATATATGGAGGGGTCCATGGTAATTTGGTTTCCAGGGAAAATTGGACACTGGTAAATTTTGAGAAGTGGTGGCATCGAGATTTTAAAATGTCACTAGTATTAGCAGAAGAGAAATGCAATTAAAAGTAGGTTTGGGGAGATAAAGTTTCCCTGGCATTTCATCCTTTTACTGACAATAATGATTATAAAGATGTTTGTTTAATTGGCTACCCCTAGGAGCCCTTGAAAGTAGACTTAAGTAAAATAACAAAATGAGGGCTGTGAATATTCAAGTCAAATAATAAATGGTAAATTACAAATTCTTGCTGACAGTTTTAGGGAGTTTATTACCTTCTCCAGTCACAGAGCAGATATGACTGAAGACCAATAACCAGAGCTTGTTGTGGGAGTTGCAGATTTGCAATGTCAATAAAATGCTCAACTCAGGCATCGATTGGGAAAGAATAAAACTCTGAGATGTGGATAGAAAAAATTGGCAAGACACAAACCCAGTTGTAAATTTTGGGCTCTCTTCTCCTCTACGTACTCCTGAATCCCCCTTATAAGCAGAAGCACAAAGCCTAATCCTTTATGAGGGAACCATAGTTTCTATTCATTAAAAATATTATCTAAATATATTTGAGGATTATTTCATCTATAGAAGTCATGCTAAATGCCCTCTTCCATTGCCTTCAACACCACAGAAATTGTATTATATATACTAATTGAAAAGAACAATGTTTACTCCAGGAAGAATCTATACACAGGAAAGTTAGAGAATTTTACCAGCTACAATTGACAAGAGACAGGCAAGTATGAATGGGAACATTTTGCTGAACATTTTGCAGGTGCCAGACAAAGCGTGACAAAATGAAAAAGATAAATACCACTCAGTCTATTTACAGTCCTTATCTGCAACTTGGTATATAACGTTTGAATCTAGCGCCTGTGAAAGGATGTTGACCATCAGCAATTACTTAGGTTCACTGAAGCCTGCACTCAATAGGGAAATCTAGCAATTATCCATGTAAGTGGAAGACCAGAACTTGCTATGGTATATGCATCAGAAAAAAAATCAGAAGTATCACCGGGCGTGTAATGCTTGAATTTAAACATTATATTACTTGGTCAGACAGCTATTAGCCATACCCTCTGTAAAGATCTAAAAGCCATTTTGTTGTTAACCTTAAGAAAGATTTTAGTTAGAATGTTATTGATATGTTTAAAAGGGTGTGTGTGGCCATCACCTACTTATTGGCTAGAACCATGGCAAAGGATACAACTATAGCCTTGGGATCCTGAAATCTCAGTGGTAGGATTGAGATCCAAGATCGCTACAGGTAAACCTATGATAATACTTGAACTTCAGAGACAAAGTGGATAGGAACTATCCCAATAAATCTTAAGAAAGTAATAATGATGAAAAATGTTTTAATGTGCAATGATCAGTAGGAATGGTTAACAAAGCACAGGCTCCCAAGGGACAAAATAGATTGACAGCCAACTAAGGGATTATATGCTATTTATTAGTACAAAATGTCTATGGCTGCAGGACAGAAGGGTAACTCAGGTCTGGACCTCTGCTATCTCAGAGGTGGTCCTCACTGAAAGGAAGTCTGGGTCTTTTGAAGAAGGACTGAGCAACATGGCCCATGTTTCTACCATAAGTCTTATCTACCATTTTTTGCAGAGGGAATTTCAGACATTTAAAAATGGCATACTCCCAAGAAAAGAAAAATAAGAAAAGTATACAAACATTTTGGGGACTGTGGTACTGCATCTGATTTTGGAATAATATTTGAACTTTTGCAATTTATCATGGCCTGCCTAGAGCACAGGGTTTTGATTATTGATGGAGTCTTCTTCTCTTACAGTGAGTACAATGAGATTACAGATTAATTCTGTGTATGTTTTTCTATTCCCAGAGTGTACAATGTACTTAGCAACTGGCTGAACCTCTAGTGCAGCGGTTCTCAACCTGTGGGTCGCGACCCACAGAACTGTCTTAAAGGGTCACGGCATTAGGAAGGTTGAGAACCACTGCTGTAGTGTCATCTATATGGGGACATATGGAAATTCTCATACCTTCACTGAACAATATAATGAAAATAATATTAATCATCTTTATCAATTTTCCTGGGAACTATAACAACTCTCATGTCTCTTGATTATAATGAGCTCAGGGTGTGGTGATGGTTTTGATATTCCTCCAAGCACTGTTCTCATTCTATCCATTTGGAACATTATGCTATTTGGAACTGTTAAGAAGAAAAAAAAACAAGCTACCTATGTTGAACATGGAAGTTTTTCATGTAGATAAAAGACAAGAGCAGATGCTCTTGGGAGAATGAGAAAGAAGGTTACTCTTTCCTGGACATCTTAGGCTTCCCTCTCTAACCTTCTCTGCACTGCATTGTGTTCTAGGAAGCTCATATACGCAGACTGTCTTGATTAACTTTTGACTTTGATATCTGGTTGTGCATGAACAGAAAGACAACATCAGCAGGAAACCTTACTGCTGGAGGAGTGTGAACTTTAGACGTGCACAGGCATGTATTGCTTAATAACCAGGATATGTTTTGAGAATGAACCATTAGGCTTTTTTGTCCTAGTGCAAACATCGTAGACTGTACTCACCTAAACCTAGATGATACAGCCTCCTGATGTACATTGCTCCTAGGCTATAAACTTGTATACCATGTTAGTGTACTGAATACTGTAGACCAATGTAACGCAATACTAAGTGTTTCCTTGTCTAAACATATCTAAACCTAGAAAAGGTAGAGCAAAAACACAGTATAAAAGATTAAAAAGTGGCACACCTATATGGAGTACTTATCATGAGTGGAGTTTATAGGACTGGACATTGCGCTAGGAGAATCAGTGACTGGGTGGTGAGGGAAGGTGATGACCTGGTACATTACTATACACTACTGTAAACTTTGTAAACACTGTACGCATGGGCTACGCTAAATGTTTATGAAATAATATTTTTTCTCTAAATACAATGAAAATTGGACTGATAGAGAAAGAGTATCAAAGTTTTAAAGACACACTTCGATGCTGTATTCTAGAAAGTTATCATAGTGTGGGCAAACATGGTTTAGTGAAAAAAAAAAAAATTAAGAATTAAACCTGAGTCATAGCATCAAAGAGTTGAGTGATTGTGACATCTTGAGCAAGCGGGGAGAACAAGAGCTGATTGAAACATAGTGTATTAGTCATGGTTCCCACAAGAAACTGAAAATCCAAATTAGCAGAAGTTTAAAAGTTACTTTTTGTAGAGGTTTAGTTAGAATTTAAGAATATCCAAGGACTGATAATACTGTCCTCTAAAATTATGTAACAAGGAGAAACTTTTTTCTTCTTTTCTAGTCCTCAATGATGAAAGCAAGAGTTCAATGGGCTATGTCTGTGGACAATGAACATAGAAGATGGAGAAGGGCCTAACACAGCCAACCAGGCCTTTACGGAGTCCAGCAAAATAGAGTCCTGTCCTACACGACTACATGTTGCTTCAGTCAGTAACTGACCATGTATACGATAGAGTTATAATTATCAAATTTTCAATTGAAGAAAATGAATTAGAATTTTTTCTAAATAAATAGAAAAATACTTTTGATTAACAACACATATAAAACATATTTCCCTTTAGTAAAGCACTATACTTATACTAATCTTTAAATTTCATAACTTCTAAGTAGATACTTGTATTTTCCTCCTTTAATTACTAGTTTATTATAGAGTTTCTACATTAATTCAGGCACTTACATGAATTAGACTTCTTACAGTAGCAAAGAGAAGAAAGCCATTTCAAGTGACACTGAGGTTACCTCAGTTTGTTAGTTCTTAGCACTTGCCATAACTGTTACTACAAACTGTTATACATTTATTCTAGCTATTTATTGGGAGAACCAATTTCTGTAACATTATCTGCATATGTGTTTGAATAGTAGTGTAAATAAAAGTAGCAATTATTATATGCTTTTTTCTTAACCTTTTTGAGATAAATGCTATGAAATTTCTCATGCCTCAAGCGTCTTCTTCTTCCCAGTCACTTGTTTGATGAATTTATCATCAATCTGTATCCAATAATTTCTTTTTTCACCATTCCACTTGGAGTTCATGATGCAGGAATGCTAAATGGTCTGCTTTCCTCTGAGTGCATCAATCTGTTCATTTGTTCATGCCGTCGCTCAAAAGTCAGCCTGGCAAGACTTTTATTACTATCTTTCGAGTTAAGTATTTTCTAGTTTAAGAAACATTTTTTCAAATGCCTATGCCCACCTCAGTCAAAATTATTCATTTCCCTCTTTTGCTACTTGCATATTCAGTGACTATCACTTGTATGTCATTGACAGTATGAGATTATTCAGATGATAGATGCAGCAACACAGTAGCATGCCAGTTAAGCAAATATGCCAAAGGAAAATAACAGTAAACATGTAGAGGCTTATTATAGTCTTTAAAATTGGAGGTAAATATTTAAAATTTGAGATACCACATTTAGTCAATATTTTCTTTTTTTTGGTCTTTTTTAACAACTCATTTCATTTATTTATTTTTTATTTTTTTTTTGGAGTTTTGGCCAGGGCTGTGTTTAAACCCGCCATCTCTGGTATATGGGGCCGGTGCCCTACTCCTTTGAGTCACAGTCACTGCCCAACATTTTATCAATATTTTCAACACTTCATCATCTTCGTCATTAAAGCATATGTAAAAATGGATATAATATTATAACCTAATTGGAATAAAATTTTCTTTATTTGTAGTATGTTTGGAGGATATTATAATTGGTAGAAGTGTTACTGTGAGAAATTTTAGTTTTTTTATTTACTTACATTTATTTTATTGCTTAATTTATCTCTCTCTCTTTCTCTATCTTATCTCTATCTGAAATAACTTTTTTAAAATTTTAATGATATATACAATGAGATTTTTCTCATTTTATGTTAAAGCACAATAATGCAGTGTGCCATCGTCATTGCCTTATTTAAAAGTACTTACAGAGCACTACTAATTCCTATTAATGACAAGAAGGACAGGCAATGTTTAAATAAAACTTACATGATTATTATGGTAAGCAAATTTTACATATTTTAAGATTTCATTTTCTGTTTGAGAGCAATCAACGTTCACAGAGTGACCTAAGACTTGTGGTTAAGACAGACTAGCATTAACTTAATATTGAAGAACAATTCTTAATAGAGCTTCTAAGTATTGACATGATACTTGTAAAACAATGCAATTGGGCTTCTATGCAATCAGAAACCCACAAATGGTTTTACTGGCTACTTGTAAATAAGTTGTTTAAGATGTTGTAGAAATCATCTGAAAAATAAAATATTGTAAAAGTGATCTTTTATGTATAACTCAATTTTATAGCACATCTCTCATGGCAAGATGGTTGATCTTCAGGGACCCAGGCACAGAACCACCAGGACTAGATTGAGTGGTCAGAGGAGAAGGAATCAGTGAAAGAACTAAGGATATATGAAAAATCAGAGCAAATGACACCCCTCCCCCAATTTAAAAAAAAAAAAAACCCAGCTCTTAGCATGGATCCCAAACATAACAAAAATATTGAAATGCCAGATAAAGAATTACAAATACGGATTATACAGAAGCTCAACAAAATTTAAGAGAAAATGGGAAAACGACACAAAGAAACCATAAAAGCAATTCAGGAAACTAATGAAAAATTGACTTAAGAAATTGAATTATTAAAATCACACACACACACATTGAACTTTTGGAAATAATAAAATAATTTAAGAAAATGCATAACACAATGAAAAGTCTTAAGAATAGACTAGACCAGGAAGAAAAAAGAATCTCAAGCTTGAAATTAATACCTTTGAATTAAGCCTGTCAATCAAAGATAAAGATCAGAGAAGTAATAAGAATGAACAGGGCCTCCAAAAAAGAGAAGGTTATCTGAAGGGACCACGGATAAGAATAATGGCATCTCAGAGGGTAAAGAATAAAAATCACAAGAGCTGGACAACATATTTGAAGGAATAATTGAGAAAACTTCCCTGATGTGTCTAGAAAAACAAAACTAGTTATTATGTGTATAAAATATAATGGAAAAGGAAGGAAGTCAACAAAATTATGTCACAATCCTGAATATGTGTGCCCCTAATTCAGGTGTGCCCTGATTCATAATACAACCTTACTAGATCTAAGGAAAGTGACAAGCAGTCACTTTTTTGTGATTGCCAGAGAATTCAACTCCCCAGTGACAGTCATGTACTGATCCTCCAAATAGGAAAAAAAAAATAGAGAAACACTAGATATCAATAGGACTGTAGAGAACATGTGTCTAACTGACATTTACAGAACATTTCACCCCAAACTACTGAGTATACAGTCTTCTCATCAGCACAGGGAACATTCTCCAAGACTGGTCATATTGTCGGGCCACAAACCATGTCTCAAAAAATTAAAAAATATATTAGTAATTATACCATGTATCTTCTCAGACAACAGTGGAATAAAATTGGAAATCAACTCCAATGGAAACACCAATTCTACACAAAGTCATAGAAATAAAACAATTTACTGCTGAAAGATTATAGCATCAAGGGTAAAATAAAGATGGCTATCCAAAGAATTAAATGACAAAAGGGGACAAAAGTTATCAATATCTATGATATTTGGCAAAAGATGACTTAATTCCTTTTGCAACTATTTGGATGGACCAGGAAACCATTATCCTAAGTGAAGTGTCTAAAGCAGAGGTGTCCAACCTGCAGCCCATGAGACACGTATTGTTTTGGTGAGGATTTTTGTTTTTGTTTTTGCTTATCTGTGAAATATCACAAAAAGTTTTCATGGACTTTCTTTTTGTTAAGTAGCTTTTGTTAGTGTTTGTCTATTTAATGTGTGGCCCAAGACAATTCTTATTCTTCCAATATGCAATGTTTGGAAAAACAAACACTACATGTACTCACTATTAAACTGGAACTAACCAATCAGCATTCTTGTGCATGGATGGAAGTAAAACTCAGTGGAAATCAAGTAGGTGGCTGTCTTGAAGTGGGGTATATGAAATCATATCTAATGGGGACAATTAATACCCTTTGGGTCAGGGCACACTTACAACCTCAAACAGTATAAAAGCAATACATGTTACCAAATATTTTTACCTCATAATATTCTGAAATTTTTAAAAAAGGTAATGAAATAATCTTCCTTGGGTCCAATTAAAAAAATCAATTAAAGTATAACAAAAACAACCCAATTACGTATGTCTCAGTGTTTTTTAAAACAATATTCAGTGCTGTTGGCTAGGGAACATCGTTCACTAGTAAAGTAAGCCCAATCACAACATTTTATGTGAGCCAAGTTCTCTTTAATAGGTAAATATATCAAATACAAGCCAATGGCTTTTTTTTTAAGATTAAAATAATAAATTACCTGTGTATCTCTAACATCTAAATGAGCACAATTAGTCTTTCATTTCCTTATAGATGAAAAGTCTAGGTGCTGTTACTTAATATCAGACTCTGATGAGGGTGGGCTTTCAGTCGCATGCACCTACCAATTCGTCACACATCATAATTCCCAGACACTCTGTTAAATAATGCCATCCATGTGAATTTAGAAAATCATATCATTTTGAGAAGATAATATGGTTGCTCAAATTAAAATTCTATGAAAAAGAAGGTATTAAAGCCCTCTCTATCATAGTAAAGGAAACTATACTCTTAATATAGAAAGGAGAAGGTACAGATGCAGGATCACTGGCTTTGGCTTGGATTTACCTGGATTGTATCAGTAGGTATTCGATAATGAATAAAAAGCCCACATGGCTCTCTCGGACTTCTGCAATCTGAAATGGATTTTTCCCTCTTTGCATTTGATAAGGTATTGTACACAAAGGAAACCTTTAAAGTGTGTTAGAATAAATTACAAAAATTCTGTGGCATTAATCCAGGGAAAGTAGAGCAACAGAAAAACAGGAACTGAAAAATATTCAGGATAGAAAAAAATGGCAGGCTAGTATTCAAAAACTTGTGGTAATTGGCTTTAAAATGATCATAATACATAGAAGGTTTTCATCTGAGTTTATACTATCTAAAAAAGTCAATGTAATTTGATTTATTAGATTTGTGATTTATTTTGATGCTTTGAAAAACAATTAGAATAAACTTTAATCAATATTAAAATTCTTAGCAGAAAATTGTTATGTTCTTAAAATACTTCAGTATAAATCACCTGTTAATTAGAGGCATTATGAATAATGTTGAAAAACTTTATGAGTAATATTTTTAAAGTAAATAGTTGGGTTTGTCACTCTTCATGCATAAAATTCATTAATCTATCAGTACATTTTAAAAACTGGAAATCTAATAATGTTTTTTGTAAACAATGAATTAGTTAGAAATCATAGAAAAAGAAAACATTGTGTTCTTATTACTTCTCAGCTATGATTTCACTTACATAAACTTAAAGTACATGTCTATTTGATTTTTTAATGCTCTTTAACACATGACAGAAATAATGAAATCAAATTTGAGAAAAGATCTGATTTTTTTTTTTCCTTGTAGATGGTGAAGTAGGGGATGTGATTCTTTTAGGCAAATATAATTCACTTTTGTTTTCTTCATTACAATCCAGAAATATATACTGATCACCATCCTATATTTGCCATTTTTACAGTCTTTGTAAATAAAGACAAGTAAGACATATGTGATCCTTGCTCCCATGAAGCTTAAAACCCAGAAGAAGAAACAGGAAAACCAAGAGAAAAGCACTTTGAGAAAGTAATTGTAATTGTTATTTTGAAAGGCTCAATGAGTTGGGCGCCAGTCCCATATGCCGGAGGTGGCGGGTTCAAACCTAGCCCCGGCCAAAAACCAAAAAGGAATCAAACAAGGTGTGATTGTTAAGAACAAAACAAACAAAAAAACACCAGAACTGGTAAGACTATTTTTGATAAGAACAGGTGAAAGAGCTCCTTGATAAGCTGAAGTTTACGTGGATTCATGAGGAATAAGTAATATCCACACAGGGACCAGGCGTGTTCCAACCTGAGAACTGGTCTGGTTGTAACATCATCTCTTGTCAGGTTGGGCAACCACTGAAATTATAGGAAGTCTAGTAGAAACCTGTTTGAAACAAAACAACAATTACCGAAGAGGCAGGAGGATAAAATTAGCACTGTACACACTTAGAAATGTTGTGAAAGAACAACCAGGTCAATGAAACCAGGCAGAAAGTTTTCACTTCTTATCCTTCTTCAATCTTTCCATAATTTGCTGATGCCTACAAAGGCCAGTATTATCACATGACCTTTGTGGGGAAAGGGAAATGGTCAGGTATGTGCTGAGAGATTAACGTGCTAATAATGAGAACTTTGGACCCGCCTCTGTGGCCTTGAGGGAGAAGGTTCCTCTGTCTTCAGACATCACTGCAGAGTTTGTAAACTGAAAGTAGGTAGTAAGTTTTTACAACCATACTTTAGTAAGTGTTGGGTAAATATTTTCAACTACTATTTGAATAACAAGGTATTATTTATACAAGAATAATCTTCAATAAAGACTACTCTCAAACTGATGAAAAATATTTGCCATTTGTGGGAGGCAATCTGTCAAATAGCTGAAATCTTATTAAATTAGATGAATAAATAAATCATTAAATAAATATATTACAGAAAAGGAAAGTAAAGGGTGAAAAAAGAAAGAAGGAAGAAAAGAGTACAAAAAGTAGGGGGAAAAAAAAAAAGAAAAGGCATACCTGAATTACTTGTTCTGTTATAAGCCTCTGGGAGCTTAAGAGTTTTCTGAATCAAGATTATGAAAGATGAGAGAATCCCAATTCTATTAAATAGAATTCTTTCCCATCTTGATAAATTGTGAGATTATCTTACTATTACGGAGCCAGGCCAGAGGACTGATAAGCTATGGCTTGATTAGATATTGGAAGGTAAACAGAATTGTCTCACCTGAGGAAATTTTGCAAGAATTTTGTTGGAGACATCACCTGCAAATATCTTCTCCCATTCTGAGGGCTGTTTGCTTGCTTTACTTACTGTGTTCTTGGCTTTACAGAAGCTTTTTAGTTTGATCAAGTCCCAGTAGTGTATTTTTGAAGCTGCTTCAATTGCCTGGGGGGTCCTCCTCATAAAATACTCGCCCAGACGGATTTCTTCAAGGGTTTTCCCTGCACTCTCTTCTAGTATTTTTATGGTTTTGTGTCTTAAGTTTAAATCTTTAATCCAGTGAGAGTCTATCTTAGTTAATGGTGAAAGGTGTGGGTGCAGTTTCAGTCTTCTGCACGTTGCCAGCCAGTTCACCCAGCACCATTTGTTAAATAGGGAATCTTTTCCCCACTGAATGTTTTTAATTGGCTTGTCAAAGATTAAATAACAGTAAATAGCTGGATCCATCTCTTGGTTCTCTATTCTGTTCCAGACATCTGCCATTCAATCCTGTAATCCCTCTACTGGGCATATACCCAGAAGACAAAAAATCACATAATAACAAAGATATTTGTACCAGAATGTTTATTGCAGCCCTATTCATGATTGCTAAGTCACAGAAAAAGCCCAAGTGCCCATCAGTCCACGAATGGATTAATAAATTGTGGTATATGTACACCATGGAATATTATGCAGCCTTAAAGAAAGATGGAGACTTTACCTCTTTCATGTTTACATGGATGGAGCTGGAACATATTCTTCTTAGTAAAGTATCTAAAGAATGGAATAAAAAATACCCGATGTACTCAGCCCTACTATGAAACTAATTTAGGGCTTTCATGTGAAAGCTATAACCCAGTTACAACCTAAGAATAGGGGGAAGGGGGAAAGGGAGGGGAGGGAGGGGGGTGGTGGGTGGAGGGAGGGGGATTGGTGGGATTACACCTGTGGTGCATCTTACAAGGGTATATGTGAAACTTGGTAAATGTGGAATGTAAATCTCTTAACACAATAACTAAGAAAATGCCAGAAAGACTATGTTAACCAGTATGATGAAAGTGTGTCAAACGGTCTGTGAAGCTAGTGAATGATGCCCCATGATCATATCAATGTACACAGCTATGATTTAATAAAAAAAAATAATAAAAAAAGAATTTTGTCAGCTAAATTCTGTATAATTCATGGATGTGGTGTTTATAAGCTTAAATAAAATTACTATCATCATTATTAATTAACTTCTGTTTTATTTTTAAAAATCCATTTATAATTTATACACCCCCACTAATACCTTTTATGTCCATTTCTAATTATTGCTATGCTTGAAAATACAGAATTGCTTTCCTTAAATAATAGTTTGTATTTCAGGCACTACAGCAAATATTGTGAGTCCCATATTTAAATAATTTGTGTAGTTTTAAAGTACATAATCCTGGGTTGAATATTATATAAATAAGTACTGTATAGAACTAAAGGCATATTGAATTCATGTTATATTCTTTGTGAGATTTTTAAGGCAATTAGTAAATAATCAATTATTTGATCTCATTTATTAGAATATGTATTAAAATTCATTTTTTCAAGTCTTGGATTGTTTTAATGTGTGCAAGTAAATTTTAATATATTTTGCTTAAAAATGGATAAAGTATATTTATTGCGTTGTGTTGCTTACATTTCTAGAGCATTAAACTGCTACTCCATGAAATTAATCTATATTTTTGACTACATGAAGATCCACTTGTGTTGAAATAATTTAGACTATGGATCTTCAGTCAGTCTTTTAAAAAATTTGGCTACATTGATTATACAAAGGAAATTCAAATGCATTAAACCCTGCCAGTATGCTGTACACATAATCAAGGCCTACGGAAAATAAATAACTTACTTTTGTGCTACAAAATAGTACATTAACAGATAAACAAAGAGAGGAGCATACAAAGAGAGATAAAAAAAGAGTAAAAGTAAGTTTTACCCAAGAAACAGAATGAAGTTTGACCAACTGTTTGAGAAATAAAGCAATATATTAAGCATACTAATTAAATAAAATTAGAGTCTAGAGAAGGAAAACAAGAAATAGAAAACTTAAGTAAAAACTATTGATATTAAAAAAATCACAAGTGAACTCATAATAAAATTTATAGCACCAAAAAACTAATCAGGGGAAAAAAAATAAAATCTTAATGGTAGAGGAAAGGCTTGAGATAACTAAGGGGGATTCATAAATTAAAAAAAAAGTGTAAACAGTGAGAATTGATCTACTTGAGGAATAAATCTCAGCAACCAAATATCAAAAGATTACTTAATACAAAAAATAAAATTGAGTGTTATCAGAAAAAAAAAATATATTATTTCTGCCCATAGACTACTTGGGGCTTAGGTTGCACCGGTGCCTTTTGGTTAAGTTAATCTTTCAGAATATGGAAAGAAAGCCTCAGAAAATGGAGCGGAAGGCAAATCAGTTATAAGATTGAGGTTTTAGGTCAATGACTTCTCTCCAGTGAAATTCAATGCTAATAATACAAAGTTAAAAAAAAAAAGATCATAAACCAAACTATGTAAACTATTCTCACATAAAATCATGTGTCCTAAATAATTCTAATTTTTAAACAAATGTCATTAATAATTACTCGTATCTAATTAAGAAATTAATCAACCTAAATACTCTTCAAAATAGAGAAATCATAATCACAAATATAGGTCAGTTCAAATATAGAGCAAATATTTTTATACTTAGTGTTCAGTAGATATAGAAAAAACTGTAAAGTAACGAACTTTAACATATTAAAGAAATAGTCTATATTTTGAGTGCATGTGTTAGAATGAAAGAGAAAGAGAGAAAACTGTTGTCTTTATCCTTTACTGCAAAAATAAAATAAAATTGTTTAACGACATATGTAGTTAATTGTATATATATGTGTGTGTGTGTGCATGCAGAGAGAGAGAGTTGTTGTTAATGGCTTTCATAATATATTTGTATAACCTTAAAGTCTTTGAGAATATATTCCATATAGTTTTTTTTTTTTTTTTTTTTTGCAGTTTTTGGCCAAGCCTAGGTTTGAACCTGGCCACCTCTGGCATATGGGGCCGGCGCCCTACTCCTTTGAACCACAGGCACCGCCCACCATATCGTTTTCTTAAATGTAGTATGTTTTCAGCTTCTTTCCAACTTCAATATTTCTGATCATTTAAGTAAAACTTAATTTTATTGTATATGTTTATTCTTTAATAATCAGAATCCAAATAATTTTATAAAAGTATGTATGTTTATTTGCTCACCATGTTTAGAAAACTATCTGGAATATTTTTGTTTAAAAATAGTTATACATCTAGTTGAAAAATAAGATGTGTAATCTTTTATTAATCTTTCTTATTAACCTTCAATAAAACTTTCATAATAGTTTTGTCATTTCACAAAAATCATAGATGTACTAATTACATACATGCAATATGAATTATATGTTAATAATATAATTTTATGATTTAATAACTTCACAAGTGAATAAAAATTCAAATCCACCCCAATGGAATAGCATATGTCCTAATTTGGATAGCAAAAGTCATAGATTCATATATGAATGATACTTTATAATAGCAACTGTTATTTAAAATGAAAACACAAAACAAATAGAGCCTTGTACTTGAACATAAAAACATGTACTTAGTGGTTGGAGAGTGTCAACAAAGCAATAACACACTAATGACTATGTGAAATATGCATATGCATGTGTATAGATAAAAACTGTATATAGAACAATCAGAAATTAAAAATGAGATCCGAAAAATTAAACAACAGAAACTGTATATGTAAATGTTTGAAAGATATAAAATTTTCTGCTAAATGTCCTTGGGATATTCAATTTCAGTTTATCCTCTCCAACTTACCAATGCTTTTCCTCACCTTTCCGCTGCTCTATTCTTAATAATATATATATATTTTTTTTTTTGTGGTTTTTGGCCGAGGCTGGGTTTGAACCCACCACCTCCAGCATATGGGACTGGTGCCCTATCCCTTTGAGCCACAGGCGCCACCCTCATAATAATATTTTTAAAAAATAACTTGTTATTGGCCAAGATGTTTATAATTCCAGTCAATCAAGAGTGTTTTACACTAAACAATCACAGGGAAAAGCCAAGAGGTAGAAAGATAATAGCATGTCAAATACAAAGGTCACTGGAAAATTTCATCTATATTTAAAACACAATGACTTGGCCCGTCTTTCTTTGCGGTAGCTCTATAGTCCCTGCTTTCTATCTAAGGAGCACAAGTCACACTTCAGCATATAAAGTATGCTGAAGTATTTTTTTACTTTTTTGTTGTTACATGATAATCATACATATTTATCAGCTTTATATATTTCTATATATGCATTAAATGTGTAATGATCAGATGAGGTTAAGATATACATCGCCTCAAATATTTATTAGTTCTTTGGTGTTGGGAACATTTTAAATATTTTCTTCTAGCTATTTTGAATTACACAATAAACTATTGTTCATTAAGGTACCGTACTGTGCTATTGCATACTAGAATTTATTTCCTCTAACTACATGTTTGTACCTATTAATCAACTAACTTTCTTCAACAAATGTATCCATGGTTGTTGCAGTTTGTTCTTTTTGTTACTGTGTAGTAAAACCACGCATGAATATATTACGTTTAATGTATACATTCTACTATGGTTGGGTATTTTATGATTGTTTTTAATTTTTTGCTAAATGAATAAAACTTCTATGGTGAACATACTCAGAGATACCTTTTGTAAGACATAGGCACTCCTTTCTTTTGTATATGTGCAAAGAAGTTGAATTGCTGAAATGTCCAAGAGTATGCATTTAATTTTATGAGATAGTACGACACAGTCCTGAATGTGGTTTCACTCTCACCTATAATGTGTGAGTGAATGCTTTCCTCCTCCTATTGGACCACTTTATTTTATTAATTTGAGGTATCTGGTGCATGGGTATGGTCTCTTTTTAGATTTAATTTGCATTTTTATGATGTGTGACTCTCTTACATGCCTACTGCGTTTTCGGTATTCTACTCTGTGAAGTCCCCGTTCACATTTTTTTACACACTATATATTGGGCTGTCAGTCTTCTACTTACTGGTTTGTAAACATTCTTCTTACACTCTAAAAAAGAAACTGAGGTTTTACCTTTACCTCTGGACTTGATAAAGCATGAGGGCAAAGGAAATATATTCAGATGTCAAAGAGTGGTCACAATAAATGATTCTGAGAAATTTGCCTGCACTATACACTAAACACCTTGTCCCACTCACCTGTAACCTTTACTTCACCTGAATAGCAAGCTACATAAAAGGATACTGCCACTGTAGATGCTGAGGTGTGACTTGTGCTCCTTAGATAGAAAGCAGGGACTATAGAGCTACCGGAAAGAAAGAAGGGCCAAGTCATTGTGTTATTAAATATAGCTTAAATGGGGTGCTTCCCTGCTCCAGCAGACCTGTTTCTTCCATAACTTGCCACAGGCAATTCGAATTTTTTTAATATATTTTTTATTGGATCATAACTGTGTACTGCATAATGCATTTCTGCATTTATGGGGCACAATGTGCTGATTTTATATAGAATTTGGAATGCTTACATCAAGCTAGCTAATATAGCCTTCACCACACTTATTTAGTTGTTGTATTAAGCAACTAAAATTTCGAACTAACAAGGACAGAACTTCAGAGTAACATGTGAGGGTGGAGGATGATGCACCTTTAGAAAAGTAGGAGTATTGTGGCGTCACAGTGTGGAAGGGGGAGCTATTTGCTCTAGGAGGGAGGGAAAGAGCCTGCAGCTGGCAAAGATGACCATGTGGGTTAACTGCCAAGATTGGCACCCACTAATAGTAGTTGTGTTAATTAGATAGTAGAGAAAGTTCCCTCCTAATGCTGGAATGCCAAAACACTGAGAAAAATGCTGAGAAGAACAAAGTCATTTGGCACTCTCCAACTTCATCACAATTTAAGCATGTTTAGGATTTAAAAACTGGTAATTATGCCTTTAGTATCTTCGTATAAAGTATGCATATTAAAAAAGTGGAGACAAAATTAACAACTTAAGATGATATTATATACCTGAAATTTAAAAAGCTAAAATCACTAATATATGCATATATATGTGCAAGTCTATACATATATATATTTCCTGAATAATAATTAAAGAATTATTAATATAAGTGAAGAGAAATTTTATTTATAGCATGAATGACTAAAAATAAGCTTTCTAATGAATGTGAAATATTTTAATGAGAAAAGTTATTTTGTTTAAATAACTTATTGGATAAATAGAGAAATTAACAATGTCCAAATTCATTCTAAATTACTATGTAATTATAATGCAATTACATTTGCAATACTATTGTATTGGTTCTTTTTTTTTTTTTTTACTTTTTCTAATATTTTTACTCTGAAAAAGAATTCTGCAATATTTATTGCAGAAAATTTGTGATAAAATTGACAGGTCCATTTGGCATAAAAATATAATAGTAGAAAACTATTCCTTCTAAATATTAACATTTACAGCATTATTATTAGATAATATTAGTCTGAGAATGAGAAATATAAAGCAATATAACAAAAATATATCCATGAATATTTGGGAAGTTAATATTAATGATAGTGTTTAACTTTCTGGGAAATTAATGGGGTTACTCAATAAATGGCCTGGGGATTTAGAGTGTTCTTGGTGAAAATGCTTTCTAGAGATCATATATATTTTACATGAATAAATTCAAGTTTCATTAAAGATATTAACATAGGAAAATATCTCAGTACAGAAAGCAAATATAAGAAGAGTGCTTATAAAAATGGCTGGTGCAAGGGACACATCTGTGCTAGAAGGACAATCAAGAAGCCATGAAAATAAAAATTTGAATACATTAAAATTTATAATGTATCAAGAAGACAAAAATATCAGAAACTGTCAAAATAACAACTAAATAAGAAATATTTAGAAATCCATATTCCAAAGTTGAATGAGTCAAATGATTTCTCAGAATACTTCTGTATTGTCTGAAAGGCAAACTTTTCAATTAATCAAATGTGGAACCTCACATTTGGCCTCGGAATGTACGTGAGGGATAAAATATCTGGTGGAAACCATTTTAAAGAAGAATCCATTGAAATATTTTGAGCAGGGCGGCGCCTGTGGCTCAGTCGGTAAGGTGCCGGCCCCATATACTGAGGGTGGCGGGTTCAAACCCGGCCCCGGCTGAACTGCAAACCAAAACATAGCTGGACGTTGTGGCGGGCGCCTATAGTCCCAGCTACTCGGGAGGCTGAGGCAAGAGAATCGCTTCAGCCCAGGAGTTGGAGGTTGCTGTGAGCTGTGTGAGGCCACGGCACTCTACCCAGGGCAATAAAGTGAGACTCTGTCTCTACAAAAAAAAAAAAAAAAGAAAAAAAAAAGAAATATTTTGAGCAGAAAATGAAGGTAGTATTGATATAATGTCAACTGGTATTCATTTGATAGCTAAGTGATAAATAAAAAAAAAAAGTTTAAAATATATCATGCCTGAGGAGCTCCCTTGCAAGTCAATAATCAAAACCTTACTTAACCTGAAAGGTAAATTACTAAACAATTTATATTGAAATTTAACAGAAGAGAATATGGAAAATATTAAAATATATTTAAACTTACTTATCTGAAGGAATATGCAAGTTTAAATTAGTAGGCACCATTTTTATCTGTCATATGGCATAGATAATATCATTGATCACATAGTACATTGATATACTGTGTGAGATATGAGGATACAAATTACTTCCCACGTGGGTGTATAAATTTGACAACTGTTATCATTGGCAACATCCCAATGCCTATAAAAATTACACATCTTCATAGTATAGTGTATTTTCTTCAATTCTTAGAGAAAAACTGAAGAGGATTTTTTTTCCTATTGTATACAAATGTGTGTCCTCCATAAAGACATGCAATTTGATGACATATAATTTGATGCAGAGATGCTGAATTGTGTTAATGATTGTTCTCTTGTGACAACTCTGATGTGTTTCCAGTTCTGCTCCTACAGTTAAATAAAATCAGTTCTTATAGGCACTTTCTTCTCTAACACCTTTCTTACTTCTTGGTGAGCCCTTTATCTAGTAGAGTCTTTGAGAAGAATCCCCAGCCTAAATTCTTTGAGCATTTCTCTGTCCAGGAGATATAAAAGTTACCTTATGCATAAATGATAGATGGGTTAAAAAAAACTGCCACATTTTTTTTGTAGTAGACACATATATACTCTATTCTTGTGTATTACTATGGAGAATTTTGTAGCTGTCATTATTTTTCCCCATATTGAAGATTAAGTGGTTACAGCTATTAGCTCAACAGATTCTTTCTTTTTTTTTTTTTTTTTTGGCCGGGGCTGGGTTTGAACCCACCACCTCTGGCATATGGGACCGGCACCCTACTCCTTGAGCCACAGGCGCTGCCAACAGATTATTTCTTTATCTTTGACATTCATTTACTTTTAAGAAGAAGCAATTCTGTGTGTGCCAAATCTTCACTTTTAACAATGTATCTGAGGGCTAAAATGTCATTTTTTGTATGTAAATTCAATTTTCCTTTTTTATACTTGTACTATGCTAAAGGAAAAAAGTGTTTCCCCCATTCACCATGCCATTTTGCCCCTTCATCTTCCCATAGTATGATCATACTGGAGTTGTATCTGTCTGTTCTCTGTATATCTATCTATCTAATTTATTATATAATGTACATACATAGTTATATATGAAGTTATTTTTTAAAATAATTTTTAAAACTTCATTCATTTTCACTTTATTTTCTTAGATTTCCCAAGCCAGCATTCAATGCTTTCGATGTTTCCAACACCATTTCCCCTCTCATCGTTCTGGATATGTTAATTTCATTTACTGTTGTAATTTCTTTCTGAGTTTCACAATCTTCTCCTTCTGATGCGTGACATTTCCTCTTATCTCATATATGCTCTCAGCAATACTTTCGTTTTTGGCAAGTTTCTTTATGTACTATTTTTGGGTTTGATTTTTTTTCCCCTTATATTCTTAGAAATTTTTTGAAAATGCCTGATTGGACTTACTTTTGAATTATCAAACATCATTTAATGATATATAAATTCTTTCTGACCAGCTATTTGCAGGAAACATGTACGGATGTATGCAGAAGGCAGGTTTCAAGGTTCGAAAGTTCATGTACTTGAATAATTTCTTTTAGCTTGTGATTGTCCAAGAGTTTTCCAGCTGCAAAGGTATTTCCAACTCAGAGACTCCCTAAATAATACCCTTCCCAGGATTTGTGTATTTCCTCTTTCAGACACACTACTCCCGAGTCTCCTTTTGTATCAAAAGAAGAAGTGGCCGTGGGAGCTGTTGTCACCAGCCATTAAGCTCTTCTCTTATGCTCTTCTCTCAGAGACAGCGTTTTTGGTGTTTTGGTTTTGATTTTTGTTTTGTTTTGTTTTTTGGGATTTTTTGGTTCCATTTTTTGCGTATTTGGTAGCTCTGGTTGGTTTGTTTTCCTTCTCAGCATCAGCCACCTGCTTTGGAGTACTGTTCTCTTCTGGCCTGACCTGGGACTTGTATAGGCCAGTCCTAAACGTTATTGAACACCAAATGCACTCTGCAGTTGTTTCTACCATGCACAGGGTAAAGCCTACAGCTTTTATTGAAGTTCAAGCTTTCATTTCCTTTTATGGTTGCCATCACATTATTTTCTTGATATATTTATAAGATACAAAAGAATCATCTTTTGGGTCCCATTTATGACATATAATCCTTTTTAATGTTTATCAGAGGGTTCGTGTTTATGATACTAACAAACCATCTCACTGTATTGAGTAGCCTACAGTATGTTACCAGTACTAGTATATGTTTCAGCATGATTTTATATTTTATTAAGTTATTTATATGTGCTATAGGCATATTTTATACTATCTCATGACCCTGATTTAGTTATTAAAGAAGGACATAGTTATTTTAATTGTATTCACCTTGCAGCATCATTTGCAATTTATGACATTTAAAGTCTTCTGTGTTTGGCGCATCTTAAATTTTATATGAGTCTGTTGCTTGCATTTATACACACTTCTCTAATTATTAATTTCTCAGTAAGGAAAGGAATGCCAATTGCTTTATTCTTATGAGACTATAGAATTTCATAGCATACGTTTTAGAAAAGTATTCTGAAAATCCATCGCAATAAAAATATGAATTTACCATATAAAATACAACTTCACCATAACCCCATTTGGTAAGCTGATAAAAGCTATGGATGTTCTAACCACACGATAAGTTATTAATACATAAATCATGTATACAGCAAAATATTTTATATCTAAATTCATAGGATTTGTAAATATCTTCAATACTAACTGCAGGCAAGGAATTTTTACATCCCAGAATTTTATGTTTTAGAAGACATTGTATGAACAGATTTAAAATGAAGCATTTTTCTTAATGGCTTTGGAATATAAGGTTTGGAATTATTTTAATTCTGATTGTATGGCTGAGATCAAGTGGGCTCTACCTTAAATATGCACTACCATGTATGTCTTTCAACTTTGTAGGTTGAAAGATGTTGTCTTATTGTTTATAAGTTAAAATTATTTTAAGCATTAGAAAATACCATTTTTATAGTTACCATAAGGTTGGATGGTTATCAAGCAAGCTATATTTTGGCAAAATAGCTGTGTTAATGTCATTAGTAAATATTGTCTACTACAGCGGTCCTCAAACTGTGGCCCGCGGGCCACATGAGGCAGTGTGATTGTATTTGTTCTCGTTTTGTGTTTGTACTTCAAAATAAGATATGTGCAGTGTGCATAGGAGTTTGTTCATCGTTTTTTGTTGTTTTTTTTTAAACTATAGTCCGGCCCTCCAACAGTCTGAGGGTCAGTGAATTGGGCCCCTGTTTAAAAAGTTTGAGGATGCCTGGTCTACTAGATTTCTCTAGAAAAAATGAAGTTTAAAAAATAATTAAGTTCTGGAAAGCAAAAAATGTAGGAATGCAACATGTTCAAGTATTTAAAATTAAAAATAAAGTGAATTTATCCTTTCTTCATTCAATATATTCTTTTATTTACTTAATGTTCACTGTCATATTACTATACTAAGAAATGCTAAGTGTCCCATTATTATAATAGCACCTCTATCATTCCTTCTTATGTTTGTACTGCTCACAAGCAAGAAAAACTATTATTTCTTAATGTATTTTACATAGTTTGAGTTTGAGAGCTAATAATTAATTTATCTACGACAAGCTAAACCTTAAATTTTTGTTACCATCTAGACAGCTCATCTTTTTTTCCTAAACAGGAATAGAGTTGAGACACAGTTTATTTTCTCCCTAAGCTTAGAATAAATCAAAACTAATAAGTAAATAAAAATGAATAATTAAGGACTTACTTCTTGTATCTAGGGATGGTTGAGGGCTACGAAGTCATCACTAGTGTAAAACTATTCAGTTTCTAAGCAGTGCTTCCTATTATTGTAAGTGGACATGTTTACACATGGATGTATATGCTCATGTAAACATAGAAGTTGTGCCTAGGACCCATACTGTGAACTGGTGGTTTTTAGTAGTATTAATTTTTGTTTGGAAATGATTTCATACTTAGTTAAAAGTTGCAAAATAATAAGGTAAGTATCCAAGTATATTATTTGCACAAAAATACCTAAATGTCAACTATTTATAGTGTTTGCTTTTTCCCCATTTTTCTTTAGTAAATGTTGAACTATTTGAGAGTCAGTCACAGACATGATGTCCCATTACCTCCAAGTACGTCAATACCTACATCCTAAAAATAAGAACATTTCTTCCATAAATACAGTGTAATTGTAAACATCATGAAATTCATTTTAAACAATATTATTTCTTCTACAGATAGAAGATAGTCTAATTTTATCAATTCTTCCAAAATATATTTTATAGCAAAAGAGAAAAATATATATTGTCAATCCAGAATTTAAACCATGAATACATGTTGATATCAGCTGCTATTTGTTTTTAATTCAGTCTTAGATGGTCTTTCAGTTTTTCTTGTATTTCATGATTTGGGCATTTTCTGAGAGTTCAAACCAATAATAAAGTGATTAAAGAATAGAGAAGGTATGTGAGGGGGGTGGGTTGATGGAGGGTTACTAGGGGGACCACATCTATGGAGAAAATTGCAAGTACAAGTTGGATCTATCAGGTATAGAACACAAAAGTCTTAATGGTGTGATTGGGTAAATGATGAGTAGGTATGTTGATGAGTAGGATGTAAACACTCCAATTTGTACAAATAATTAACACATTGAATCCCATAATGGCATAAATGTACTCATGATCTATGTACAAATGACTTAATAAAAAAAAGAATAGAGAAGGTATGTGAAATTAAAATAGGAGTCAGAATGAAGTACTTCAGATGGTTAAACCAGTGACTATTTGTACAGTAAGCAAATAATGACATTAACCAATTACGACCCATATGTAAGAATTCATGAGTCCATAATGGTATAAAAAAAAAACAAAGGTCATAGAAGGGAAAGTCTTCTCGTGATATAATTCCTACCTAAAAGTTTGGAAGCAGTGATAGAAAAAGAAAATCATAATTTGTCACCTATTGTAGTTACAATACAGTAAGTACCTGGATTACAAATGAGAATGGTTCTGTAGATTTGTGCTTAAATTGAATCTGTATTTAAGTTGGAACAGGTACACTTACCTAGTACTTGTAATAGCCCCTGTTTGTAAATTCAAGTTTTACGTAAGTCAGATGTTTATAACTCAGGGACTGCTTGTAGACGCCAGCAAAAATCATCCAAAGATGCTATAACAGTCAAAAAGATGAAGAAAAATAGTCCCAAATTATTTCCTACAGATTCTCATTGGTGAAAAATAGGAAAACAGTAAATTTATAATGCAAAACCATAACAAATACAACCACACCAAGTGATTGTAATAAAAGTTAACTTCACTAATAAAGAGATGTCAAATGTTGTGATGTGATTGTTGAGAAAGACAACAGTGCTTTCATGATATTCTGGCCAAAAATGGGTCACCAAAATCTATTGACAAGGGGACATGAGATAGAGCCAAATTAAGGATGTTTCTACAAAACAACCAGTCTATTCATTTTCAAATAACTTGCCTTATTCATTATATTTGCTTAGTTTTGCCCCTTTCTCCCATAGTAGAGCATTTCTTTATTCCAGGTTCTTCTAAGTTTACACATGGATGTATATGCACATGTAAACATAGAAGTTGTGCCTAGGGCCCATACCGTGAACTGGTGGTTTTTATTATTATTAATTTTTGGTCATATAAATGTGTTGTACTCCAGATGTCACCAGTGAAACTGCATCATGGACCCCAGTCTCACTCAGTTCAAGTAATATGTGTTGTGTAGGCACCTAGAATAAAGACATAATTCATTTTTCCTTATTCACATAACAAAAACTTTCTCTTTGCCCTATTCATTAGGTTATACCTTATGGTATTATGCAATAATTCAAATCCCTTACTGAATTATTTAAAGGGATCATCTATGGCCTGTTCACCTTTGTGTTCCCAGAAGCGGGCATTGTTGGTAAACAAATTGATTTTAAGATCTGCATTATTTTTGGGTATTGACTCTTTCTCCTTTGTTGTGTAGTAAAGCAGCCTTTTGTTCCTCCTCAGGTCATATTTCCATATTTCCCCAAATGCACTCCAATAGATTTACTTGCAGAACTCACTGTTTTATCCCCCCAGTTATAAACTCTGTTTTCTAAAAAGATTCATTTGCATTTGTCTTCCCATTGATCACAGAGACCTATATGAAGATATAGGTCAAAGAATAATTCAATTAACTGAAGCAATAATGCATTATATATAGCATTTTTATAGTTACATAAAAAGCAAACTGTTTGCAAAAAGATATTTTCCTCTTGCGAAGTTCACCCAGATCATGCCCTCATTTCTGAAGCATATTTCTGGCAATAATAGATTGCAAAATCCTTAGCCTTTTTTCTCTTAAGCTAAGTGAAACGTTTTCACCATTCTGTGATTTTCTCTCTGTTAACCAGTGATCAGATCAATTATGTGGCTGACCATTAATTTTTTCTGTTTGCAAGAAGAAATTGATTAACTCTTACTTATGGTATGAAGAAAAGTCTAAAGAGATTTAGGCTTGAGAGTTTCTTTAACTGTGCTTTTATTTTCAGAAAGAAAATGTATACTTAGAAAGAAATGTGCTAAAGTAAATTCTCATGTAATTGTCCATATGGAAAGATAATAATTAAGCTATCAATATTGGTTCTACCTCACCCTTTTCAAAACCAAATCCCTAATAGAAAAGAGACAATTTCTAGGATACTGGTTTTGCACTTGAAGATAATAAACCGAGGATCTAATTATTTCAATGCCACTGAGTAGTCTATAACTAGAATTAAAACTATCTACCTTCACATATTTTGTTGTTTGAAAATCCCATTTTCTATTCTCTCTGCAGGTTTCAGAACTAAATGAAACATCTAAACATTTTGAAATGCTTTCATTCTTTTCATTGAACTTAAATGATTAAAATGGGTACAATTTTATATAGATCAGTGAGGATATGATCACACAGTAGTTGCATCAAGTTTGAAAAATAATGTGTTGATACTCATTGATATTAGACTTGATTTTGGAGAGGGAATGGCTAAAATGATGTCCATAGAAATATTTTTCAATATTGAATGTCCTATAACTGGTGGGCCAAATCCTCCTAAAAGTTGAAATCCAAGTAAAATGCCACAGTTATCCTGAGACTTGTTTGTATAAATAAAGTTTTACTGGAAAACAGCCTCCTCCATTCTTTTCATAATATCTATGAGTGCTTTTAAGATACAAGGACAGAATTGAGGAGTTGTCAGATAGACAAAATGGCCTTCAAAACCTAAAATGTTTATTATCTGACCTTTATAGAAAAGGTTTTCTGATTCTGTAATTAAAAGAAAAATTCCAGGCAACATTTTTCTGATATTTGTGAATAGGTTAGATGTATTTATTGATGGAAGGGAATAACTGATATGAATGCCCACTTGGATAACATTTTCTTTCAACCTCAAAAATGAATTTCCATACTATAAATTTAGAAACAAAAGTTAATCTAAAGAATTCCTCATTGATAGTGCATTTTATGTATTCTCAAACCGAGCTAAGTAGATAAAATGTGCCAAATGTACACTGTGTATTATATATTTTCTGAAGGCTGACCTTTGCAAATTGCAAACATCTTCACCTTATTTTTGCCTTACAGACAACATGATTATTTAAATAACTATAAAAGGGCTAGTGCATTGCTATTCTTTTGTATACATTTAAATATATGTTTTAGTCACTGATGTGCATATTTATTTAGCAAAATAAATTTCCCTTTCTCTTAGAAGTTATGAGTGATATTTCATTTAGGATACCACAGTATAGTATTCCTAAAGACATATTTTAAATATGAGCCCAGTACTGAGAAAATTCCCTTGTCATTTGTATTGGGCTTAGACCAATATTTTGTTTTTACTCACATCGTTGGCTTTTAAGACTAAGGGTTAGTTAAAGCAATTTTGCTCTTTATAGCTATCAGGAAACATCTACATATGGAAATCTAGTTTTAGCTTTTCCACTTGAATATAATATACTTTTTATTCACTGACTTTATGCTTAGTACTTATAGTTGAATGTTAGAAATTTGCTTGAATTTTATAATTGCCTTTAAAATATAAAAGTGATAGTGTTTTTTAACTTCGTTCATATGCCATGCAATGTCATTTTAAATACCTCTGTGGAATCACATTTTAGGAATTGCTAATCAACCCCAGTAGTTTCTCTAATCCTTATAGACACTGAAAGTGGAGTGTTTTTGTAATTGGACGAATGGTGCCCAAAGTCTTATTGCAAAGCTCCTTCTTATGTTTCAAGTTGCTTCTATTAATTACGTAATACAGGCCTACCTCAGAGACACGGTGCTTTCAGCTCCATTCCACCACAAAAAGTACATTTAATAATAAAGCAAGTTATACAAGTTTTGTTTTCCCAAAAAATATAAAAGTGATTTTTACCCTGTGCTGCCATCAGTGAAGTTTACAGTAGCACTATGCCCCCCAGAATGTTTTACATACTTAGGTAAAAATTCTTTATTGTTAAATATGCTAACAACCATCTGGACTTCTAGCTAGTCATGCTCTTTTGATGATTTGGAAGGTCTTGCCTTGATGTTAATGGCTGTTTACTGATCAAGGTGGTGATTGCTGAAGGTTGGGGTCTTTGCAGCAATTTCTCAAAACAAAAATAAAGTTTGTCATCTACCTATCATCTTTAAAGAAGTTTCTGTTCAAGCCTCTTGCCCACTTGTAAACGGGATTGTTTGGTCTTTTTTATTGTTGATTAATTTGTGTTTTCTGAAGATTTTGGTTATCAGCCCTTTGTCAGATTCATAGCATGTAAATGTCATCTTACATTTTAAAGGCTGTCTCTTTGCTTTCGTTGTGGTAACCTTATGGCCAATAAACACATAAAAAAATGTTCATCATCCCTAATCATCAGAGAAATGCAAATCAAAGCCAGTCTGAGAAATCATCTAACCGGTGAGATTAGCCCACATCACAAAATCCCAAATCTGCAGATGCTAGCATGGATATGGAGAGAAGGGAACACTTCTACACTGCTGGTGTGATTACAAACTAATACAGCCTCTACAGAAGGCACTATGGAGAATCCTCAAGGAATTAAAAGTTTATCTTCCATTTGATCCCATAATCCTATTACTAGGTAAAAACCCTGAAAAACAAAAACCATTTTACCACAAGGAAGTTTGTACTGAATGTTAATTGCAGCTCAATTCACAATTGCCAAGACATGGGAGCAATCCAAGTGCCCATCAACCCATGAATGGATTAACAAACTGTGGTATATGTATACCATGGAATGCTATTCTAAGAAAAGATGGAGATTTTACATCTTTTGTGCTGATCTGCATGAAGTTAAAACACATTATTCTTAGTAAAGTATCTCAAGAATTAGAAGAAAGTATCCAATGTACTCAGTACTAATATAAAGCCAATGTATAAACAACTGCAGGCTCATAGGAAAGGAAAAACACAAGTATAGTCTAAGAAGGGGGAGGAGGGAGAGGAGACAGGGAGCAGGAAGGGAAATTGACAGGACCTCACCTAATGTGCACAATGTGAGGGTGTTCAGCAGGCTCCCTGGGTGAAGGACTCAACTATAGCTTAAGCTTTACCTTAGAGTCAAAAACAATGAAGCCTAAATATTTGTACCTTCATATTAATCTGTTTAAAAAAAAGCTTGCCACATCAATTGACTCTTCCTTTTATGAAAGATTTCTCTGTAATATGGAATAGAGTTTGAAAGCGTTCTACCATAGTAGATTTTCTTTCAAAATTGAAGTCACTTTTTCAACCTCTCCCATTTATTTATCAACTAACTATATGTAATATTCTAAATCCTATATTGTCATTTCAACAGGGTTCACAACATTTTCACCAGGAGTAGATCCCATCTCAAGAAATCACTTTGTTAATCCACATGGAGCAGCTCCTTGTCTGTTGAAATTTTATCATGAGATTTGAGCAATTCATTCATACCTTTAGGCTTCTGATCCTGGATCACTTCTGATCCAGGTCTCCTGGCTTTCATCTTATCTCAGCTTTGGCACATCTCTGTCACTCAAATGAATCATTTCTAGCTATTGATCAAAAGTGAGAGATGTGAGACTTCTCCTTTCACTCGAAGGCTTAGAGGCCATTGTAGGGTTGTAAACTGGCCTAATTTTAATATTGTTATATATCAGGAAATAGGGATGGGTGAGGAGAAGGAACGAGATGGGGAAGCAGCCAATCATTGGAAGCAGTCAGAACACACGATATTCATTGATTAACTTTTCTGTCTCATATGGACATAGTTCATGATATCCCCAAATAACTACAAGAGTAACATCAAAGATCACAGGTCAAAGGTCATCATAATAGATATAATAGTGAAAAAGTTTGAAAGATTGCAATAATTATCAAAATGGGACACAGAGAAATGAAGTAAGAACATGCTATTGGTAAAATGGTGCCAAGAAATGCTCAGTGCAGGCTTGTCACAAATCTTCAATGTGTAAAAAGGTATAATATCTATAAAATATTATAAAGAAGACAAAGGACAATAAAAAACATATACATGTAAAAATGGCACCTAAAACAGTAATTTGATTTTACTGTTAATATTGTTGAGAATTCCAAAAATAATCAAACTTGCATTCATTGGGTTGTGGTAAGGTAATTAAAAATAAAAATTTGAAATTCCACTTTTATCAAAACTTTACAAGTGAAGACGAGACTTGCAAATTTCCTGACATCTGTTTCCAGGTCCTGTCCTTGACATATTTAAAGTACAATCACAAATTGTATTTTAAATCTTGAAGCAAAAGTAGTTCAGTAGGGTGACTTACAAACTTATTCAACTAATCCAGCTAAATAAGCAAAAATTAATAACTAATTATTTTTAATTAGACATTGAGCACGTATTAATCTGCTGTTTTGAATCAAACAACTTGTTTCTTATTACTCAACTTCAGTTCCAAAATATAGATAGTATTGGTATTATGTATAACTGGTCTCATATGTAAGAATAGCCATATCCTCTAAGTAGAGAAAAACTGATTCTTAATTAAATCACGTGGGATTTTATCCTCGGCTCCTTAGGTATTAATAAAAGGCCTTGCAGGTATATGCATTAATCTAACATTTAAATAATGTTTTCTCGAACTTATAATTTTATTTTCGCTTAAATTATTGCCCCACTTTAGCCCTGGGATTTTTCTTCCTTAGAGGCATAATTAACTAATGAAAAATTATTTCTCAGAAAGTAAAAAAATAAATGTAGTATTTGCATACAAATGAGAAAATATGAAGTTAACATATTTAATAGAAACAATAGTTTTAAATTATTTACATGTAGGGCAGCTTTATATATGGAACTTTCTACAGAAAAAGGTAGAATTAATCATTGTTTAAAGATATAAGAATATTGAAGTAATTTAGCAGTAAAAAAGTAGTTTTTAGTACAACCATTATTAGTTTTGCTATGACTCCAAAAGTTATTTTGAATTATTTCTTAGGGCTAACTTCAGCATACTTTTATCATCTTTTTGTTGTTGTTGTTCCCTATTTTAACAATACGTGTTTTTCTAGTCTTATCTTAAGCCTACCTCTTTTCATTTCATTACAATGAACATTGCTTTTACCAAACTGCTTTAAAGTACAGGTGAGTAAACTTGATGAAATGTTAGTACCTTTTTTCATTTTTTTTTTTTTTTTTTTTTTTTTTGCAGTTTCTGGCCAGGGCTGGGTTTGAACCCACCACCTCCAGGATATGGGGTTTGCGCCCTACTCTTTTGAGCCACAGGCACCACCCTTTTCATTTTTTTTTTTTAACTGAATCAATAACTTTTCCATGTTGTAAATTTTGGAACATGTAAATCACATTTGGTCATTGGAAAATAGTCAAAGGCTAATACAAAGACACAGCAAACATTATGCATGCTCTCTGTAGGGGCATCGGTTTGGTAAACACATATTTTAAGGTGATACAATGATGGTTAATTTTAATGTAGCAACCTGACTGGACGAAGGTGTCCAGTTGTTCACTCAACTGCTAATCTAGATGCTGCTGTAAAGATATTTCATACATGTGATTAAGAATCGGTTAACTGCCATGAAGGTTGTGTTAACCAGTTTGATGAAAATATTTCAAATTGTATATAAACCAGCACATTGTACCCCATGACTGCATTAATGTACACAGCTATGATTTAATAATAATAATAATAATAATAAAAAGAATCAGTAGCCGGGCGCGGTGGCTCACGCCTGTAATCCCAGCACTGTGGGAGGCTGAGGAGGGAGAATCGCTTGAGCTCAGGAGTTCGAGACTCGCCTGAGCGACAGTGAGACCCCGACTCGTGAAAAAAATGGAAAAACCCAGCCGGGCGCCTCGGCGAGCGCCTGTAGTCCCAGCGGCTTCCGGAGGCTGAGGCAGCGGGTGCCCGCAGCCCGAGTCTGAGGTTGTGGTGAGCTACCACGCCCACTGCACTCTGCGCAGGGGCATAGGGTGGGACCCTGTCTCAACAAAAAAAAAAAAAAAAAAAGTGAAGAAATAAAAAATAAGCAACAAAATAAAATAAAAAAGCCAAAAAAAAAATTAAAAAAAAAAAAAAGAATCAGTTAACTGTAAACAAAGCAAGTTTGTAGTGTAGATTGGCCTCCTAAGTGAACACTTGAGGCCTTAAGAGTAGAAATTGGTTTTCCAGTGAACAAGAAATTCTCCCTCAAGAAGGTAATATTTAAGTCATGCCAGAGTTTCCAACTGTCAGCCTGCCCTGTGAATTTCTGACTCAAGGCTGTGACTTCAACTCTTGTCTATGTGTGCAGCTGACTGGTTTGCCTCACAGATTTCAGACTTGTTAGACTCCACAATCCCATGAGCCAATTTCTTAAAATCTTTCTCTCTCCCCTACACAATATTCTCAATTCCTTTTCCCAATATTTTTTCCTCCTAATTCTTCTTTTTTATGCAAAAGTCATTCTATAATGTCATTAAGTATAATGAAAAATAATTTGGGGGGCATTATTTTCACAGACATACAGTTGAAGGCACAACTTTTTGTATTTGACAACATAGCAGGGTGACTTGAGTGAATAACATTATACTGTATATTTCAAAATACCTAGAATAAAAATAGCTAGATGATTTGAAATGTTCCCAGCATAAAGACATGATAAATAAAGCACAAGACAATATCCTAAATACCCTGACCTCATCATCAGACATTGTTTGCATGTGTAAAAATATCCCAAGTAAATAGACATGCTATATTGGATGCGAACTAGGGAATTATTGTAGTTTTGACTGACCCTTTGAACATTTTTTTGAGAAATGTATGTTTAAATCATTTAAATTGGGGTCATGTGTTTACTGTTCATTACATATTCTGGATATTACTCTCTTATCACATATACAATTTGAATATTTTCTCCATTCTGTGGGTTGTCTTTTCATTTTCTAGATAGCATACTTGAATCAAATAGTTTTTAATTTTTATCAAATCTAATTTGTCTATTTTTTATTTTTCTTTGAGCGAATCACGTTTAGGTGTTATATTAAAGAAAGATTTACCTTACTAGACATCACAAATATTTGCTCTTATATTTTCTTTAAGAAGCCTATAGTTTTAGCACCTATAGTTTAATCTCCTACAGTTAGACAATTTATTTTGAGATTTTTTAAATATGGATAGCATGAAGCAGGGGTCCAATATGATTCTTTTGTGTGTGGATACTCACACACAATAGTATACAATTTACAATTACTATTGTTACTATTATTATTATTATTTTGAGACAGAGTTTCACTCTGTCACTCTAGGTAGAAGCCATAGCACCATAGTTCACCACAACCTCAAACTGTTGGGTTTGAGCAACCCTTTTGCCTCAGTGTTCCAAGTAGCTGTGACTACAAGAGCCCGCCAAAATGCTCATCTAGTTTTTCTGGTTTTAGTAGAGATGGGCTCTCACTTTAGCTCAGGTTGGTCTCGAACTCCTGAGCTCAAGTAATCCACACTTCTTGACCTCGCAGAGTGTTAGGATTACAGGCGTGAGCTTCCTCGTCTGGCCCCAATTTTATTTCTTGAAAATGCTGTTTTTTCTCCACATCAAATAGTCTCAACACCACTGTTGGCAATCAAGTGGGCATAAATATGTGGGTTTATTTCTGGATTCTCAACTTTATTCCATTGATTTAGAGGACATTTCCGATGTCTGTACAACACTGTCTTGATTACTTAGCTTTCGAGTACCGTTTGTAATAGGAAAGAGTGAGTCCTCTAAGTCTGTGCTGTATCATGACTGTTCTATCTGTGATTCCTGTTGTCTTCATATGAATTTTAGGATCATCTTATAAAAGATCTGTAAGAAATTCTACTAAAATTTTGATAGTAACTGCTTTGAATCTGCAGATCATTGGTAGAGTATTACTTACCCAAGAATACAAGATAGTTCTCCATTTGTATAGGTCACCTTAAATGTTTTTAAATAATGTTTTGTAATGTGATATACAAATCTATGCTTCTTTGTTGTAATCTATGACATCCATCTCTTCCTTAATCAACGTCGTAACTATATTCTAACAAACTTTATTTTGAACATTTTGTAGTTTTCTTGTTCTGTATTTAGGTCTTTGATTCACTTATGTTAAAGTTTGTAAATGTTATGAGAAATGGATGGAGGTTAATTTTTTTGTGTGCAATATTTGTGTTTATTAAATCCCGAAATGCATCATACATAGCTTATTCTACCTTTTAATATAGTAAATAATAAAATAACTTGTGACCTATCCTCTGAAAAGTTAAACACTCTTAACTGAATTGTGCTGAAAGTATCCTGATACAACACCTAATGGCAGCACTTCTGATCCTTATTTTCTCACATGCTGAGCGCTGCCAGGATGTTTTCTGCTGCAACTTGCCAAATGTTTAAAAGATTTCAGAGCTCTGGCCAGAGGATTTCTGTTTCGTTGTTTTGTTTTTATAATGATCTACTTTTTTTTTTTATTGAGACAGAGTCTCACTTTGTCGCTCTTAGCAGAGAGCCATGGCATCATAGCTCACAGCAACCTCACACTCCTGGACTCAAGTGGTCTTCTTGCCTCAGCCTCCCAAGTATCTGGGAAGACAGGTGCCCACCACATGCCCAGATATTTTTTAGACATGGGGTCTTGCTCTTGCTCAGACTGGTCTTGAACTCCTGAGCTCAAGCAACCTACTCGCCTCCGGCTCCAGAGTGTGAGGATTACAGGTGTGAGTCACCTAAGACTGACTATTACGTTAGTAAAATTTGTAAGCATGGTTTATAAGCTTGATGTATCTATGAGTTTACATACTGCACTCAAAAAAGTAGTAGAGACTTCCAGTAGCATCTATTTTTGTGGATAATGCATTTGAAATTCCAAATCATTTATATGTTCAAGATAACTCAAATGAGTCTTTCTCCCTCACCTAGGGGCTTATTTATCTTTTCAATAATACAGGGAGAAAAAATCTCTTTAGGATTCTGAGCAAAGCTAAGATCATAACAATAAAAGGTCCACAATGTAGAAGTATATGTATGTATGAGTGTAATATGAGTTTATAATACATTTTAATGTTTATATGTAAAACTAATAGTTAAGTAAGTTTAATACAAAATATACTTACAAGGCCAATAGTGACTGTTAATACTTAAACAAAACTACGTTACAATATTCAAATTGGACAAAAGGGTGAAAATGATCAAACAAAAAACACAGTAATTAAAATTGTATTTAAATCATCAGTATGCATAGAAAGACTTCTAAGGAACAGACTTTCAATGTAATAAAAAAGATTCTAGTCATTAAGAAGAGGGGCATATTATTATTCAAAAGGAGAGCTGACAGATCAGAAATAGAAATTGCATTATTAGCAATTGTAAATCATGACCTTCACCGAAGAATCCACACTTTTTTCCTCCAATTTGAAGTGCCATCTTTACTTAATAAATTTCTTGTTCAATTAATACCTCTGCTCATAATTATACATACCTATCATTGAGCCAACTTCATGATTTAATTAGTAAAGTTTTATAATACTTTTATATCATATGTGGCAAGTGGCACACTTTGTTTTATTTTTTATGAGTTTTATTTTCCAAGTGAGGTTTAATGTGAATTTTAAAGTTTTATGGGGAAATACAGTATTTCATGTAAAACTATTTTATGTGACTAGAGAAGTTAGGAAAATCTCAGCATTGTATCACTTATTGTATCATTTAGGAATTGTTCATTAGTGTTCATTTGTACAAATAAAATTTTGGTTTATGGTGTTGAATTTTAAAATTGATAAGCCTTGCTTAGTTTTTGTTAATTATTTAAGGGTTTGTAATATAATTTTGAAGGCTCTTTCTAAAAATACATTGAGTTTTCTTCTAAGTGGTTATTGGTAATATTAACAACAAAAGGTTTTAGCTCTGAATAGTAACCTCGTAAATGGCCAGGCAACCATATTCTGTCATTTATTTTCAATTTTTCTTAATAAAATATTATATAAAAGATATTCTGTGAGAAGAGTAAGGACTGTAACATAAAGATTTTTAGAGTAGTTTTCAATACTCTAATAGTTCTAAAATATTTTATTAGTATTTTTATGAAATTTTCCTTTTATTATGGTAATGCAAATTGTATCAACAATATAAGGTAATTTATTTTACACACGTGGTTTACATTTTTACTTGCTTATTTCACCAGTTAACTCCTGACATCTGTTTGCTTATTTGTTTGCTCTTTAATTCTCATGCTTACCTTAATTTTTTAAAAAATCAATCTGAACTATTTCTCATAACATAGGCACAATGGGAGGATCCCTTCATATTCTCTATGGAGAAATAAAGTAACGAATGGGGCTTTTCTAAGTTTTCTCTGGGGTCTTATAAAGATATATATTGCTTTTCTCTCTTTTTTTTTCCTGTTACATCCCACATTAAATTCCTCATTATATGAAGAGCAAACTTACTCTGTATGTTCTCCTGGACGTATACATCTGTTCATGACTGTTTATACACTGCCTTGTAGGAAGTCAGGGGGCCAACAGTGAGATCTTCCTCAGACTTACTAAAACCATTACTGCTTAGGTCTGGGTTCTTGCCCCATATCCAAAATGGAGCATGCACCATATATAACTTTCTAACTTTAAATAAAAGTACAAATGAATTTCCTACCAAATCATTATTTTATAGACACTATTCTAAATCTGAAAGCCTTGTCATAAAAGTTCAAGGTAATTATAAAATGCAATGATCTGTATGAATGATTTAGCAAAATCATAGCATTAAAGAAAATGTGCACTGCATTCAATTGTATCATCCACGTGTAACTTTCTTTGAAACAATTAACACTGCATTGTAGTTCTTGAATATAGAAAGAGAAGGCAACCGAAAAAAGTGAATAGTAAATATATGTATATCTGTGTAAATCTGTTTATATACCTATTTTTTATGAATAAATCTATATTTAACACTAGAAACTTAACATTTTCATATTGTTTATACATCAGTGGTTGAGCTGCATCTCAAGCGGAATTTTATCCTTTATTTATCTGTAGATTGCTTTACAATCAAAGTGTTGTTTTAAAATTTATCCCAGGGGTCCTAGTGAAAGTCAAAGATAGTAATTTACTTAATGTGAAAAGAATGTTAAAACTGAGATTTTATCATAATGTGTTTCAAAATTGTAGAAAAATGGCTAAAAGGTGGTTATCGGGAATGAATTAAAATAAGTTAAAAACCACAGAGATATCTTTATGTTATGTTTAACTTGAACAAAAATTTGTAACTGTTATGGAAAGATTCTGCTATGATGAGTACCATCTGGTTTTATTTTGTTATATAATAATTTGCATAAACTCTATTAAGTGTGCTGTATTGCATGCTTCAAGAATTTAATAACCCAGAATTATGGATGATATACAGGACTTGGCAACAAATGTTAATAAACAGAAATTGTACTTCCAGCTAAAAATGCATACAGCAACTAATATGTAATTTTAGAGAAAATAAAGCTACTGCAAATTGTTTTCGCCATTTTAGTAATTAATTTGTTCTAATTAAAAAGGTGTGATTTCTATTCTTATGTCTTTCTTTGAAGACATATTAAAGGAAATGAAGTTTCATCATTAACTTGGTAACACATAAGGACTGTATAATTCCTCTTCTAAGTATCTCTTTTTTCCTCTTACTTTCTCTTCCTTAAGCAGTAATTAATCCATGTGAAATTCCTTATGAATTATAAAAATCAAAGGTTTGGCTGAAAAAGAATTTTTTATCTATACAAACAAGATATCTATAAGGCCTTGGGCATAAAAAAGTTGCAATTCTTTTTCATTTTGTTTGGACATTATTATTCTCTTTTCCTCTCATCTGAATTATTTTTGGGTTTGCCTTCCTCTGGGGTAAAGAATATAGAAAACTTATTTTTACATCACAGTAATCTTTTAGCATAATACCTCTACTTTAGGTATTTCAAGTTCATTTTTATACCCTGCTAAAGCCCAGGTTATTTCATAGTACAAATGTGTTCAGACTCTCAGCACATGTTTAAAGAGCCGGTTTAGGTCTTTCTCTACATCAGGACTGTGGCATAATAGAGAAGCTTTGGATTCCTAGATCCCTATTCTCAAATCTGGATTTTACCTCCAGTTACCCAAGGGACCTTATGTAAAATTATTCTTTAATAATGTTCTTTAAAGGAAATACGAATACCGGGGCTGTGCCTGTGGCTCAGTGAGTAGGGCAGCGGCCCCATATACCGAGGGTGACAGGTTCAAACCCAGCCCCGGGCAAACTGCAACAAAAAAATAGCCAGGCGTTGTGGTGGGCGCCTGTAGTCCCATCTACTTGAGGAGGCTGAGGCAAGAGAATCACCTAAGCCCAGGAGCTGGAGATTGCTATGATGCCACAGCACTCTACCAAGGGCAAGAGAGTAAAACTCTGTCTAAAAAAAAAACAAAACATGAATACCTAATAGTAGCACAATTGTAGATTAAATTAAATAAAAAATATAGTCATGTGGGGCACAATAAAAACACCACAATAAATGGTAGCATTTTTGAAGTTATTCATTTTGATGTCTGTTCAAATCCAAGAAGCATTCTGTCGTGTAAACTATAATTTGTGGAACCAAATAGAAGCCATTCAAATATTTCTGACACATTTTACAATTTTATGACATTTAAAGGATTTATTTTATCAAGCAAATGGCAGAGTGAGAGTATGGCTGAGTGTGTAAGGGTTTGTGTGTGTGCACACCTGTCCTCTCCTCTGCATCTGTCAGACCCAATAGCAATAAATAAAGTTTCAGTAGCAACAAGAAAGTGTTTCCACATATTCTTGTGATGCCAACTCAAGTGAGTTCCATTACTACAACCTATTTACCCTTGCCAGAATTGTCATTTTTGGAAGGATTAGAAAAAAAATTGATCTCATTGTTACGGTTTTCTCTAAATTCTCCCTATAAACTCTTTGGAAACAAATATCGAGAAAAGTGGTGTCGGGTAGCCAGTCAACAACTCAATGCTGACTATCTGCTAAATGTCAGACACAGATGATAGGTCTTCAAGAAACAAGAATAAAATAGTCATGATTTCTACCTTCAAGAATATTTTAGTTTAATCAAATATGGAAATGTAAAGAAATAAGTATACTGCAATGAAGTGGGCTTTATATTAAAAATGTATAAAAGACAGTAAGAGAGCAGAGGTAATTAACTGTAATCACTATCTTAGCAGAGATGAGCCAGTCAATATAAACTTGGAAGTATTAATAGAAATTCACATGGCAGGAGAAAACATGTTATCATTTTTCATGATATGAAAAAACAAAAGGCCTGACAGGATTAGAAATGTGCTTCTCTAATGTTGAGAAATCTTAATTATATTATTCACATTTTTCTAAATTAATCAGCATAAATCAGTATAGTATGCCTTAGAATGCTTACTTATAGAGGAATAAATTGAGAATAATAAGCTCTATGCAATAAATATTATATGTTATCAAAAACAACTGGTAACAGTGCTATTACTGTTTCCCTAATTTACTCACAAATATACTGTAGTAAAAGAGAGTAAATATTTTGTCTGTGATCACATAACTGAAAAATGGATGCAGTTGTATTCAACTAAAAATACAGCTTACTAAAACTCATAACTCTTCTTATTTTAAATCCTTTGTTTTATCCGATTTTACTTTTTTTTTTTGGTAGAGACAGAGTCTCACTTTATGGCCCTCGGTAGAGTGCTGTGGCCTCACACAGCTCACAGCAACCTCCAACTCCTGGGCTTAAGCGATTCTCTTGCCTCAGACTCCCGAGTAGCTGAGACTACAGGCGCCTGCCACAACGCCCGGCTATTTTTTTGTTGCAGTTTGGCCGGGGCCGAGTTTGAACCCACCACCCTCGGCATATGGGGCCAGCGCCCTACCCGCTGAGCCACAGGCGCCGCCCTATCCAATTTCACTTTTTAAAAATGACAAGTTTGGTAGATTGGACAAAGCTATGTATCTATATTACATTCACCTCTTTCACGACACATGAAGTGTCTATTGTCAGTTGAATACCCTTCTAGACACGAGAGATGTAGCGAATAACTAGGCCACTCCTGCCTACAACTCTGTCCACTTGGTAAGGTAGGTTAGCCATAGGTACTCTGCAGTGTATAAACTGAATTAATTATTCTATCATGCCTGTAGTTTAATTAGTCACATCCTTCTAACCTGTTGTGGTTCTAAATGAAAGTGTTGAAAGCCATTGTTAAAGCAAAAATTGCATTGGGCAAAGTGAAGCATACAAAATAGACTTTATTCAAGGCTGTTCCAATAAGGAAGGGGGTCAGAACATAGTCTGGATTTAATTCCATTGAAATGTGAGGGTTTAGGCGGTAAAATGAGTTGGGGGAAATTTACTGGAGAACTTCAAGTGGAGGCTGATCAGCAGGATGTGCAAGTTAAACGCTGTTGTTTCTGGATAGTTCCTCTGTGTTTGTACTAGAAACCCATCAAAGCTAGGCTCCTACCTTCCTGCAGAGACAGCAAGGATGCCACCTTCCTCAGAGAGGACCTTTCAAAATGATGGCTTCTAGGACTGTGAAGAAGACATTCTTAGGTTGTAAGACTGGCAAGAGGTTTCTAAAAATGATTTACACCTCCAAGGACCATAGAAAGAACTTACAAGTTTTCTTGTAAATGCTCTAAGAAAAGGGAGGTGAGGATCTAGTGAGGAAAAAACATGTCTAAATTTTAGTCAAGCCAAGGAGAAATAGTAAGGCTTCTTTGCCACACAACATTCTGGATGGTCCGTAGGCACATTTCCAACATGCTGTTTATTTTTTTCTACTTCTTTTATTTTAAATCAATATGCTCGCGTACTTAAAACAAGCTCTGGGTTCTTATCTGGTGGAAAAGTCTTCTTTAATGTATTTTGTTTAGACTGTAAATTGTTGACTCATGCAGTATCTAAAATAAATATAGGCACTATAGTCAATTTGGGATATTCCAGATATTTTAATAGATTTTTTTCTGCCCTTGAAAAATTATAAAATCTGGTCTTAGTGGGTATTTGTGTTTGTAATGCGTGCCTCATGTAATCTAAATGAAACGTCACCAACTCCATAAGCAAGGTATGGGAAGCTCCGGTGTCTAATAGTTCACAGCTGTCGTTCTTATCGCTTATTCACCTCACTGTAGAGTGTAGCTGTTGGATATTAATCAGATGCCTTCATGTGTTAACTGGCTTTTCTTAAACCCACAGCAGTGAGGTCAGCCAATGAAGAAACCAATGATAATGCCTCCCACTTGACCTGCAGTGAATACATCTTTTCTAGGTAACTTACCCGCTATCTAGACTTATTGTACCTTTTTACTAGATAATTATATTTTAGAATATATCCAGTATATGTTGCCTTGTATATGAGAAGTTAAGATGTATGCCAGATCATGTTCATATTTCAAAGATATTCTTTTTGTTTAATAACTGTGGAATAATTGGCCATATTTAAATGGTGCCATTATATACCAAAACAATCCCTGGATATTTTTCTTTGCATCATGTTTTATGGCATGGCTTACGTGAAGACATAGGGAGTTTGACTTTACAGTCTTGACAGAAGCCTCCAACTTGTTTGAAATAACTAATTTAACTCATTTATATGTTTGTTTTGGAATAGATCTCTTTGGAACATCTATAAAGAAAAAAATTCATAGTAACTCTTATAAAATAATTTTTGGAGAGTAAGAAGCACACGTGAACAAAAGGTCTTGGGATTTTCATCAATCTACTTTGAGGCTTAGCTTCCTCAAACAGCTCGTTAAGCCTGTTTATATTCATTCAACCAATACAATTCAGACTTGAGGATAAGAAATAACAATCCTTCCCTTAAATTAGAGAAATTATTTCAATAGTATAGAGCTCAATGCAGAGCCAATGTTTACATGTGGAATTCATGGTTTACAGTAACTCCAGTAGTTTCAATAAATTATTGTCCATCGATAAATGAATTATTACAGAAAGATAATTACAAAAGTTCTGGAAAACTTATGATTCAAGAAAAATTGTTAGTTAATAATAAACTTACAGCAGAGGAAGATCAGTCCGTATCTTTTTAATATGTTGTTCTTAAAATAAATTAACTCTTCTTCTAAAGAATATTATTTTACATTTAATCCACTGTTGGGAACTGACAATAATAATGGTAAAACAAATATGCCATTAGGTTGGGGCTGAATGGATTTGTGATCTAACACAACAAATTAGTTTTAGACACATCCCAATAAATTAAACTGAGTCTTCTATAATTCAAATTAACATAGATAATTCCAAATATAAATAATCCCTCAAAGTCTCCAATATAGGACAAAAGTCTTCCATTGGATATATAATAACTATTTTTAAAGTTGCGTCTAGAAAAATCGATACAAATAAGATTCAAAAAGTTTTTGTAGTTCAATTTTAACCCAGAGCTGATACAATTTAGCCAAACAAAATTGAGAAGACAAGAAAAATAAAGTTTGTCAAGTTAATTTTTAAAGAACAGAGATTTTTCTGGAGTTCAGCAGGTCTGTGATAGGATTATGATTTTTCAGAGCTAAAGTTATGATTCAAAATCAAGATGCTTTCAACGTGAGAGTGGATATTATAATCATCAAGGAAATTAGGATCTAAATATTATTTGAAAATTATAATCTGTAAAATAGTAAAACAAATGTATATATATGTGTGTGTGTGTGCATTTTCACACAAAATATGATGCATAAAAGCTATGCATAGGTTAATTTCAGTAAAGTAGCAGTGAGCAGCAAAACACTAAGTCAATTCAGGATCACAACCATGCTCACTCTTTGGTAGAGCATCATATATGGGACATTTAAGAAAGAAACTTTTCTGGTCACCGTTATTTCAGTACTCACAGCATGGGAATCCTCATGTGCAAAGGTTAAAATATGGCTAGAGATGGAAATTCAAATGATCTCATAAAAACACACCCTTACCTCCATATTTTGGTCCTGATTTCTATCGTGCTCCCTAAATTCAGATTAGCCATCCCCACCACGCAAGTTGACTTCCAATAACATCAAGCTTATCATCTATTATTTCAACCTCTAAAGAAGCAGCTTGCTTGTATTCACAATAGTTCCAGCAACAATTGCAGACTAAATCTCCCTAACCTGGGGTTGCATAGCCATCTTTGTTTAGTCAGTTGTAAATACACAGCCAGCTTGTTGTCGTGCAACACAAGAAGAGTTTATTTGTTTCTCAAGTTATGTCTGATGCAGTCGTGACATCTTTAATTCATGCTTGTCAATGTTTCCAGAGCGAAGAAGGGAAAGGAGATACAGGCAGAGCACCATGAACTGCCTCGGCAAGGGTTCAACCAGTAGACTCCCCAGAACACACTGACGATGCACGCTCCAGCATGCCAAGAGAGACAGAAACAGGATTTGTTTCTGCCATGCTTTTACTTTCCCAGTCACTTTTCACATGGCTTTGGTGCTATAATGAGCCAGACTACAGCAACATAGCACTCCTGAAATTCAGGGAGGTAGGAGGTCGACACTGTCCACATTACAGTTTGGAGAGTTTTTTCTCAAGACAAGGAAGTTGCTTTTATAGCTAAATGAGGGAATAGAGACAAAGGTACAGACAGACTCATACATATTTAAATTTGTGGAGGTATATTTAGATATATTCCAGAATAATAGATGTGTAGAACCTCAGAATTAGAAAAATGCATAAAAGTCACCTAATTCAACAGGAAGCTATGTGTGCTTTATCTTTGATTCCATAGAGGATGTGTTAAATATTTGGTGACTACATTCTTTTTAGTATTTAGATCTAAGCCATCTACTTAAATATTAATAGCTATCACATTTTATTTGAAAAACTATTATCAGAGTTTAAGGAAAACCGAGTTTCCTCTGAAAGTTTTAGCGAACTGAATAGAAGGTGCAGTTGTCACCTAATTAATAGATGTGTTGTGCAGACAGAATGCAGAGGTTCTGAACAGTCTCGTGTGCGAAGCTCACATCACTGTTTCATTGCCGTCAGGTCTGTTCTCTTGGCATGTTATTCTTCAGGTACTAAGTTGAATTGATCTGCTGTCTCTAACAGAGAAAATTTCATCTTCCTGTATTATGCAAATTAGTGCTAATCCATCATAGTCTCATTTAGTTCTTTAAAATACTACATAGCAGGCCTACATTGAAAACATGAGCAGCTACATTCAGTCTGGATGTGTCTGATGTTATCATTTTTCCCCGGCCTTTGAAAAAGTCTGTATAGACATGGGTAATCTGGGATCCTAGAAGGATTACTCAGGGCCACTTGGGAAGGGGTCCCAAAGCCTTTGCTGTGAGGACCTGTCTTGGATGGCTCTGTGTTGGTTAAGTTACCAGGGAACATTCATATTTATAAGTGTTTCTTTTAAGAGAGGTGCAGAGATTAGTAGTGTAAATCTTTTAGAAAGATGCTACAACCTGAAGTATAAAAAGGTTCTGGAAAGACAAGAATGTGGCAGCATTTCCAGTTCTGACAAAACATTACCTGCATGTAAAGTGTCTACAGATAGAAAGTGGAGTGCGGCGTGAGACACAGGAATTTGTATTTCATTTACATGTGCTCCATGCGAGTCAGTTATCACATCCTTGGATTTAAATATGTTTTTCATATCTCTTCCCACCAATCTATCACATTCCATTTGAAAATTTCAAGGGCTATTCATCAATCTTCCCTTTCTTCTAGAGCTCAGTTCTGTAATCTAGGTCACTTACTACTCCTTCTTGCTTGGTCTGAATAACTCCTAATGACTCCCGATGAGCTTATCAAGCCTCTAAATCTAGCTTCCCAGTCACAGAAAAAATAGCCAAGAGAGAATGAATTCATTCAAATCCTGGAAGTAGAAAGCCTCAGAATCAGTCACTCCATTAACCAGATAAACTAAGAACCAGACGGTAATAAATTAAATAATGGGCCATATTTGGATTTTGATCCAAATACCAACCAAAAGGTAACTTCAAAACTACATTTTATACTCTGGCAAAGATGAACATAATTTGTTATTATGTGATATGAATGGAGTATGTTTAAACCATGGTATTAGTATAGTAAACCCTTTAACTATTTTTGACACACAGTAAGGTAGTTATGGAGAAAAAAGTATAATATGCGATACTGTTTCTCTGCATTGGGCTGAGGATGACGTTAGGGGACACTGTATTTAAATGATTTTCCTGGTTATATTTATGATGGTGGCATTCTGGAGTGGCAGAAGCTGTGTATTATGGTGTTAAGATTATGCTTAATACATCAGGGTGTGTCCCCACCCTGACAGATTCTGTTCCCAGCAGCAATCATTGCTATTTTGGATACAAACATATAATATATGTGAATATATGTACATGTGTATGTATATGTAAATGTACACATAGATATCCTATTTATTAATAAGGGATGTTTCCCCCTTTTGAACTTGAGTAATTCTCAAACTTCGGAAAAAAAATCAATTGGCTACTTAAGAAAGAGAATGAATTAATTATATGGAAGAAAACTGCACTTTGTGTTTTTCTTTTTCAGAGACGGGAGCTCACTCTGTCACTCAGGCTGGAGTACAGCAACACAATCATAGCTCACTACAGCCCAGAACTCTTGGGTTCAAACAAGCAATCCTCCTGTATTAGCTCCAGAGTGGCCAGGATTGCAGACACCAGACACCACATCCAGCTGCACTTTGAAATTCTGTCCCTGGGCAGCACCTGTGGCTCAAAAGGGTAGGGAGGGTGCTGGCCCCATATGCCAGAGGTGGTGGGTTCAAACCCAGTCCTGGCCAAAAACTGCAAAAAAAAAAAAAAGGTGTATTGAAATTCTTTCACTGAGTAAAAAAGTTTAATCCTATAGAGATTGGTATGGTGTGAGCCACATTAGAAAAAACAAAACAAAACATAAAGGAAAAAAATAAAATGTTACCACTTTTAAGATTCGTCTGTATTTTAATATTAAGATACATATATATGTGTGTATATATATATATATTTAACTTAGACTTTAGTTGTAATTATCAACTTATTAATACCAATAAAAGCTCTTAATAATTGTACACTTTAAAACCTAGTATATTTTGAAATTTTAATATGCAATTCAACAAACATTCTGCATGTAGCTACTATTATAACCCTATAAGAGCTTTAAGCAAATGTTTAGACATTATGGGCAAGACTCTACCAAATGCTATGATTAATGTTACTAAACAGTTTCTATTAAAAACTTCTGTTTTCAGAACCTGACGTGATTCTGAAAAAGTCGCGGTTTGCACTCAAGTGTTGCATGTTTTGCCTTTTTCTCAAGGTGATTTTTTTCTCACATGTGGGAGGAAAATCTGTTCTCTTTTTCCAACAAGGAGAATGTGGAAAAATATATTTTTCATTGTAAAAATAATTTGGTACTTACTTAAAGTAGTTCAAATTATATGCTAATATAACTACTATAAATAATTTTTCACTTTTGATTATAAAAATTATACATAATCATTGTAGGACTATCTAGAAACACAGAACCATTTAAAGAAATCCAAAAACCCACACACAGTGATAACCATAGTTTATATTTGTTTCTATTTCTTCGTAATCTTTACAAAATAGATATGCTGAACACTTTAGTAATTGGCATAGGTCATTTAAAGCAGCAAGCTGTGTTTTAAAATATTCTGAATTTTAGTTCTAAGTGGTTTCATAATAATTAATGCAAGAACAATTATTTAATCAATATTATCAATGACAGAGCATATTTTGTCTAAATTTCCTATTATAAAAAGCATACATCATATATATATATTTGTGTGACTCAATATTTCTTCACAGAAACTTTCTTGAATTGGAAAACAATTGTAACTATAAACTGAATATTTTTCCAATTTATTAAAAGTGAAATCAGATGATTTTTTTCCATCCTCCTTTAGAATTAGGTATGGCCATGTGATTAATTTCTCTTCAACCTAACACTAGCAGAATCAATGGGCCACACTTCCAGATCTTTCTGATGAACTCTCCCATGTACTTCTGTTTTGAATGACTGCCCTGCTAGCAACAAAGGTGATCTTGAAAACATTTGTTAATTTAATACCTCCTGTGATCTTAACTTTTGGACCACAAGGCAGAAAAATTTCTGTTGTCCTTCCCTCTTACCCAGAACTATGACTGGAGAAACAAACTTCATTTTGTATAAGTTACAAAATTTGGGGTTCTCTTTTTTGAATTACATGTTTTTCAACTACTTTATTGAGGCATGATGGACATATAAAAAGTAAAAAAAAGAGAGAAGTGAAAATATGTACATTGTGCATACCTATAAAAACATCATCACAAGAAGGTCATAATCATAATCATCTCCTCTGGAAGTTCTGTCCCTGAGTAGACAATTTTAACCATATAGAGATTGGTATGGTGTGAGCCACATTAGAACAAAAAAGAAAGAAAGAAAGAAAGAAAGAAAGAAAGGAAGGAAGGAAGGAAGGAAGGAAGGAAGGAAGGAAGGAAGGAAGGAAGGAAGGAAGGAAGAAAATTTTACAACTTTTAAGATTCACCCATCTTAAGGTACACATATATAAGATTTGCATATATATACATATATATATCTTTATTGTTGTGTTGTTTTGTTTTGTTTTTGGTTTCTGTTGTGTGATGTTCTTTTGTTTGTTTCTGTTTTTCTCCCCTTTGAAAAGAATATTCAATTTGGTATCTACCCTCTTAACAAATTTTAAATATTCAATACAATAGTGTGATCCATAGGCCTTATGCTCTATTAATAAATTTCTGGAGTTTATTTATCTTGTGTAACTGAATCTTTGTTACTATCACGTCCTCATTTCCTTTACCCCAACCCCTGACAACCACCATGCTACTCTCAGCTTCTATGGGTCTGACCATTCTGGATTCTACATAGGAAGGAATTCTTATGTCATTTCTCTTCCTGTGTCTGCCTTATTTCACTTAACAGCTGCCTTCCAAGTCCATCCATATTGTCTCAAAAGGTAGTATTTACTTCCTTTTTTTTTTAAAGGCTGGATGATATAATGTTGCATGCATATATTGAAGTTTCATTATTTTTTCATACATTCATGAAAATGTACATTGTTTCCATACATTAGCTATTGTGAATGATGTTGCAATGAATATGACAGTGAAAATACCTTTTTTAATGATCCCAACTTCATTTCCTTTGAATATATCCCCAGAAGTGACATTGCATGTGGATCACATAGCACTAATAGTTCTATTTTTGAGGACCCTCCTTATTGTTTTCCATAATGAATATACCAGTTTACATTTTATCAACAGTCTATAAGGACATCCTTTCCTTCTCGTCCACTTCAACACTTGCTATTTTTTTTTTGACTTTTTGATAACAGCTATCCTAACAAATGAGAGTTATATCTCATTGTGGATTTGATTTGCATTTTCCTGATGATTAGTAAGACTGAGCACCTTTTCATATACTATTAATCATTTGTATGTCTTTGATAAATGTCTTTTTAGATATTTTGAACTAAGAGAAAATCTAAGCAGACCAAGAAAGAGTAAGGAGATTGGACCGGGCGGCGCCTGTGGCTCGATGGTGTAGGGTGCCAGCCCCATATGCCAGAGGTGGTGGGTTCAAACCCAGCCCTGGCCAAAAAAAAAAGAGTAAGGAGATTGAATCAATACTCAAATTCTCCCACAAAGAAAAGCTCAAACTAGATGGCTTCAAGCTAAATTATGCCAAACATTTGAAGCAGAATTAATATCAATCCTTCTAAAAGTATGTCAAAAACATCAAAAAGGAGAGAACATCCCAAAAGTATTCTGCAAGGTCAGCATTACAAATATCAAAGCCAGAAAAGGACACTACAAGAAAAGAAAATTACAGCCCAATGTCCCTGATAAATGAAAATCCTCAACAGAATGCCAGCAAACCAAACTGAGCAGCACAATGAAAGGATTATGCACCAGAGTGAAGTGGAATTTATCTCTGGGATGAGAGGGTGATAACATATAGGCAAAATAATGATTTGAATCCACCATATTAATGTAATGAAGCATAAAAACAGAATCATCTCAATAGGTGCACACAAACATTTGATAATATTTAAACATCTTTCATCATAAAAATTTCAATACATTAGATCCAAAGGAAACACACCTCAGCAGAGTAGTAACAGCTATATATCACAATTCCACAGCTAACTTCATACTCAATAGTAAAAATCTGGAAGCTTCACTTCTAAGTTAAGAAACAAAATTAAGATGACCGCTCTCACCTTCTATTAAACATAGTAGTGGAAGTTTTAGTAAGAACAATTCCACAAGAAAAATAAACAAAAGGCCTCTAGATCAATCCAAATCTGAAAGGAAAGTAAACTATTTTATAAAAGATATCATATTATATATAGAAACTCCTACAAAAATGCCAAAAAACTGTTATCATTGATGAATGAATTCAGTAATGTTACAAAATACAAAAATCAGCAGAAAAAAACTCTTGTGTCTCTATACATTAACAATAAACTACCTGAATTACTCATCAAGAAAAGAATCACATTTAAAATGACTCCAAAACTATTTACCTCGGCAAAATTTAACCCTTTTAAAGATTTTTAAAACACATAATCAAACTAATTGCCTTCTGAAAACTTTGTAGTAATTTATAACTATAGCAATAGTTTGTAACATTCCCCAAACAGCACTCTTTCAAATATTGCATGGCTCATCAATTAGGACCCAAGTAAGAAAAAGTGTGAAAAGCTTATGTTAGGATAATTTGGTGATATGTTATGAATTTTAGAAAGACTACTTACAAGGTTGGGGTGTGTGTGTGAGGAAACTACGTGGGATGGGAATGCTGGGACTAGTAGGAAGTGTGTCCCACTACCATAAAAGGAGGTAGGAATTAACCTCAGCCTGAGACAGAGGGACTGCGTTAAGCAACTTCATGGGGGAAGCTAGAAGGCAAGGAAAGATTATTGTGAATTGTTTCATGTGGCAGGACCAGTAAAGGAATTTTGAGGGTGGATCTAAAGAGATCTTTGATGGAATAAGCACAGGGACTTCTTTTGTCGCTTCTGTATATTTTTGTTCTATCTGTGAGTAAAAGAAACATAATCTCTTTAGTCTCTCTATTGTCCAGACCTGGTGATAAATGAATCATAACTTACTTAAAACCTACGAGATGAGTCACTAATTTTCTTCATACAGGATAATGTGTGAGAAGAAATCATAAGCAAATAGAATACAATGTGGCTGCTGCACTTCCCGTTTCTGTAGCTGGTCCTGTAGCCTAAGCTGGGGATCTTGCCCTGCGCTGGCAGAGTGTAGGAGGATCTGAAACTCTTTACCCAGCTGGGTGAACTTCCACTGCTGTGGTTGCGTGCTTAGTTCTTAGTAATCATGCCTCTAGTATGTATTGAATTATTTCAGCTTTCCAATGACCAGAATTTAACAAAACAGTCATAACGGACCCCACCGTCAATTTTCTGGATTCTGAACATAGTCATCATTGTTCTGATAACACAGCAGCATTCCTTTCTACATGGCAATTGACTTTAGTCTACAGAGGAATCCAAAATTTGCCTGTTAGTCTGAATCTGCACTCTGAATCCAAACTAACATAGATAAATTCCCTCTGCTTCAAAATAGGAGCTGTGGAAACCTCATTCTCCTTTTTTCTTTAAACCTCACTCTGTTCTCCACAGGTGGCATTGAGCTAGAAGTCTGAGGGCAAAGTATCCTCTGGCATAGACCTTACGGGTTAGTGTCAGTGGACATAAGGAAGTGTGAAGAAGGATGAAACATGGGTCATAAGAACCAAATTAATGATGGCCAGAATTGACAATATGATTTTAATATTCTTTTTTTTTTTTTTTTTCTAAGAGACTGAGTATCACTTGTCCTTCTCGGTAGAACTCCCTGGCGTCACAGCTCACAGCAACCTCGAACTCTTGATCTCAAGTGATTTTCTTGTCTCAGCCTCCCGAGTAGCTGGGACTATAGGCACACGCCACAACACCCAGGAAATTTTTTTAGAGGTGGGGTCTCACTCTTGCCCAGGCTGGTCTCAAACCTTTGAGCCTAGGCAATCCACCTGCTTCAATGGCCCTGGAGAAAAATCCACTAAATCATGTGCGTAGCACCATTCAGTCTTAAATGAATGGTGATTTTAAAGGAATGACTTTAAATGAATGGTGCTGCACCCAAGATTTAGTTTCATTTAAAATGGAATGGTGCTACACCCATGATTTAGTTTATTTTTCTGCAATTTTCCAGTCATGAAACCCAAACCCTTTTAAATTCATGTATTCATGATTTGTCTTTATATGTTTTGAAAGTATTATTTTCTATTGTTTTATTTTCAGTAAATATATGATAAAGAATTTTTTATTTCAATTCATTCCTTAGGGATGTGTTCTATAGTCCAATATTTCATGAAATCAGAGGCAAACTTATCTTTTATTAATACCTTGCTGTATAACATAGTGTTTTTAAGGTTGCTTTGATAAGGAATTGCAATCAAGTAGATGTGTGTTGGCTTGATTTTCAAAATTCATAATAATGATTTCTGGAAGAATATCATATACATTCATATGAATCAAAAATTAATGTTTACATGGAAGGTTTTAGTAATTTGAAAATGCCTGCAATTAGGGTCTTAAAACTTTCTTCAGTGTAATGAATTGTTCCTTCCTTAGGTCTTTCATTTTGCTTCTTTCCTATTTTTATATGGCAGATTAAATATCACACTTCCCACTTGCCTGTGAACCACTGAAGCAGGAACTCTGCCTTTCAACTTTAGTTCCTATCATCTGAGAGATGCCTAATAATTTATTGTTTATTTTTAATAAATATGTAATTTTTCTTAACATGAATATAAAAATGTATATCTTAGTGGAAGATTCATAGAGTTCCTGGGATCCAGAATAAACAAGGCAATATTCCTAACCCTAACCTTAACCCTAACCCTAACCCTACCCTAACATAGTCATAAATATATGACTATGGTTTTAGCAACACACAGAGCTGTTGCTTGAAAATATAATTTATCTAGAGAAAAGTATGATTCAAGGAGAATCATATTATTAATTTTCCTTTAATAGTTTGGAGGTAAAATCTCTTAAAACCGTAGTCCCCAAACACTGGGCTGTGGCCCGGTGGCCTTGTGGGAAATGGGTCACGTGCCAGGAGGTGACCAGCAAAAAAGGAGGCAAAGCTTCATCTGTATTTACAGCTGCTCCCCGCTGCTCCCCATTGCTCCCGTCACGGCCTGAACTTCAACTCCTGTCAGATCAGGGGCAGCATTAGGTTCTCATAGGAGAGAACCAACCATGCAAACCCTGCTACAAACTTCACGTGGAAGGGACCTAGGCTGTCTACTCCTTCAGAGAATCAAATGTGTCCTCCCACCTCTCCCAGCTCGGCCCCACACTCTCTCTGTGGGAAAACTGTCTTCCATGAAACCAGTCCCTGGTGCCACAGAGGTTGGGGACTTCCACCCTAAAAGATTTCATTCTAGACCTGCCGACTACTTTCCCTAATTTATACTTACATCTTCTGACATATAGAGAATGCTTTCAACCAGTGGTTGGCAAAATTTAGCAATTGAGATATTTAAGTCATTTTAAAGTGCCACATCAGCATTTTGGTTTAAATCAACCCCTCTTTTGGCGTTGATGAGTGTGAGCTTAAATGTTGTAACCTCCTAACTTCTTGTTTAATGTGAAAAGCTGAAGGCAGGCTTAAGCACCTCAAAACCAGTAGCCAACTGTACCAAGTAAATAGCATCTGCCCAAGACACAAAATTCTCCTAGGTTTCTGGGGCCACTGATTTGCATTTTCCTCTTCGCATATTTTCTTCATCTTTTGGATCATGTTTTTTCCCCAGATGATTCCCTTAGCACATCACAAACCAGTTTCAAATTTTACGTAACTTGCTATAAATAACAAAATGAATTCAAAGGATTTTTTTGTTGTTGTTGTTCTTTTTGGCTTTCCAACAGGAGGATACGTTATTGCTAGCAGCAGAAATTTTATCCTGACATAAGTTAGCTTGTCCGTCTAATGGCAACTCTTAGAATAATTATGATTTACTTTCTTGGTCAGTCTGGGAAATGACTGCAGAGTGTGGTCTGCACCTGTGGGAGCTCTCAGTTATTCATTTATTTTGTCCACTGTATCTGTCATCCAGAATTTTACATGTCTTTGGACAGCAAAAATTCAATGAATTATTCAAAAATGAAAATGGAATGAGATAATGTTGATCAGCTTTCAAACTAAATACAGGATCTTCATAAATGAGCCCTTGCAAATGGTGGCCCAGTTGAGTATCAGGATGTTTAATGATGGCCTCTTCCACAGGTATACCTGAGAAAAACTCCTATATTTTAGAAGAAACTGAGAAATGCTTGTCCACAGTAATGAGGAATCATAAAAAGTAAGTTTCAAATCCATTCCTAATGCATCAGTCATCTGGGGATGCTGTAAAAAATGCTGCTCTAAGAAGGGCAACAAACATTTACTTTTCTACAGTTCTGGAAGCTGGGAATCCAAGATCATGGTTGTAGCTGGGTTAGTTTCTGTTGAGGTTTTTCTCCTTTTCCCTTGGCTTGTAAACAGCTAAATTTTCTCTGTGTCCTAAAATGGCTTTTTCTCTGTCCCTGCACACTCCTGTTTTCTGTCCTCCTCCTTTTTTTTTAAACTTTGCAAAATTAATTTGAGTGTGTTTCATAATGTGGATGAATTGAAAAATGTTGAAGTCAGGGGTTTTAGTATCCCCATGGGCAGAGGAGTAATTGTAATACTCAGTAGGTACATTTTTATCCCGAATACCCGCCATTCTTAGTTTCCAATGTTCTTTACAGGACCACATGACTCAGATTTTCTTGGTATAGCTTCCACTTATTATTGAGAACATGTAGTATTTGTTTTTCTATTTCTGGGATGCTTCACTTAGGGTAATGTTCTCTGGTTCCACCCAAGTTGCTGCAAAACACATTATTTCACTTCTTATGGCTGGGTGCAGAGTGCTTCATGGTGTGTGTGTGTGTCCATTTGTGTGTGTGTATATATATTTTTTTATTCACTTGTAAATTGATATTCACTTAGATTGATTCCTTACCTTTGAAATTGTAAATTGTGCTGTGATAAACATTAGGAGGCATCTTTTTTATATAGTGACTTCTTTTGTTTTGGGAAAGAAATGGGATTGCTAGATTGAATGGTAGGTCTACTTTTAGATCCTTGAGAAATCTCCATACTATTTACAATAGAGGTTACACTAGTTTACATTGCCACTAACAGTGTATAAGTGTTCCCTTGATGATAAATTATGAGTATTTTTCCGCGTATTTCTTAGCCATCTTTTCATATTCCTTTGTAAAGACTCAGTTAATATGTTTAGTCCACTTTTTAATGGGGTTGTTTTTCTTGATTTTTTTTTTGCATTCTTTGTGAATTCTGGATTTTAGACCTTTACCCGATGTATAGATTGTAAATACTTTCTCTTATACTGTAGGCTGTTTATTTACTATGCTTATCATTTCTCTTGCTGTGTAGAAACTTATTAAAGTTCATTTATTTTTTTTTTCTTTTTGCTATATTTGCCATTTCAGTCTTAGACATAAATTCTTTGCTTATGTCAGTGTCTAGAAGAGATTTTCTTATGTTTTATTCTAGAATTGTTACTGTTTTAGGTATTTAAGTCTTCATCCATGTTTGGTTAATTTTTTTATGAAGTGATAAGGGTCCTGCTTCATTCTTCTGAAAATGGCTCTTCCATTTGGCCATAACCATTTAGTGAACAGGGTATCCTTTCCCCAGTGCTTGTTTTTTTGTTTGCATTATTTAAAATTAGTTGCTTGTAGCTCGCTGGTTTTAACTCTAAGCTTTCTATCCTGTTCTATTAGTCTATGTTTCTACCTTTATGCAAGTGTTATGTTATTATGATTAATACAGGCTTGTACTATAATTTGAAGTCAGTTCGCATAAGACAGCTATGGTTATTCAGACTCTTTTGCTTCCACATTAAATATGAGATTAATTTATCTTGATCTGTGAAAAGAATGTTGGTATTCTGATGGTTGTTACATTGAATCTATAAATCACTTTGGAAACTATGGACATTCTTACAATGTTTACTCTTCTTGTGAGTGTGAGATGTTTTTTCATTTATTTGTGTTGCCTATAATTTCTTTCATCAATGATATATATTATAGTTCCCCTGATAGAGGTCTGTCATATTTTTATTAGGTACATTCCTAGTTATTTTCTTTTCTTTACAGCTCTTGTAAATGGTTCTGAGTTCTTGATTTGACTCTTGGCTTGACTGTGATTAGTATATAGAAATGATAGTGATTTATATACATCGATTTTGTAACCTGAGATTTTGCTGAATTATTTTATCAACTCCAGTTGACTTTTGGTGGAGTGTTTAAGGATTTCTAGATATAAGATCATATGTATCATCAGCAAACAGATAATTTTGACCTCCTCTTTCCAGAATCGGGTGCCCTTTATTTCTTTCTCTTCCTTGATTGCTCTAAGATTTCCAGTACTTTGTTGAATAGAAGTGGTGACAGTGGACACTTTTCTATTTTTCCAGCTCTTAAGGGGAATTCTTTCAGCTATTCTGCATTCAGTATCATGTTGGCTATGGATTTGACATATTGACTTTTATAATTTTGAGGTAGATACTTTTTATGCCTAATTGGTTAAATGTCTTATCATGAATGGGTGCTGGATTTTATCAAATACTTTGTCTGCATCTATTCCAATGCTCGTATTGCATATCATCTTTTTTTGTCTCTCTTCCTATAAAGACACCAGCCATATTGGATTAGGTCCTTACCGTTATGTCCTTCTTGAACTGTGATTATCTCTTTAAATACCTTATCCCCAAATATAATCAAATCAGAGGCTATATCTTCAACATATTAATTTTGACAGATAAAATTACATCCCTAACACTGATTAATCAGTGATCACCTCATCAAAATGAGCTTCGAAAAGCCAATTAGTGATAACCTCGCACTTGAGAATGCATCCATTCAGAAACAGCCTCACTCCATTTCCCATGTGACCAATAATATCTAAACACCAGTAAATGTGCCTCCACGACTAATACTCAGCATTTCTAAATATGTCTGTTTCTGCAAACCACTTGAGCACATGCATCCCTAAAACTTATCAGAGACTCATATCCTTAACCAGCAAGCAATGAATTCAGCTTTTTGTTTCAGATGTTCAGTAACAGCCTTATACTTTCAATGTGAGTATAAAATGTAATTTTTATACTTAAAATAATTAAACACCAAATTTAAAGCTACAAGTTTGGCATTAATTACCGGTGACTTCTCACCTAAATATCTCACACTCTTCGTCTTCTACTCACCATTACTAAAACAATAGCTACAAGTATTTCTTTTTCTTGTTCCTCTATTACAGACACTATTCACCTTTTATATTTTATTTAAATATCATAGAAAAAAATTAATGTCCTTCAGTTCATAAGTTTTAAGTAAACACACACACACACACACACATGCATAAAACATTGTTCAATAACAGTAGTTTCCATTACCTCGTTTCTTAGATTCACAGAGTGGCTAAAAATTAAGCCAATGTTAAGATTCCGTTGTATGGTGTTCCATATGTGCTTATTTTTTCTGCCTTGGAAAATGTAAATGTTATATGTTGTGTACTCCTAGAAAAAACAGCTAGTTATTTATTTTTGTCTTTTTGTTTTCTCTGTCTGGAGGAAATCAATGCTGGTTACTTTATTTAAAGGTGTTAATTAACTCAGATTACTGAGCCCATATGGGGTATAATCATTAAAATGGAATATAAAAATTATTCTCATAATAAATACATCGGTAATAGCTTTCAAGAGAACTTTTACACTTCATTATGATATCATGTTAAATGTGCAAGTCTATATTATTTTGTATGATGATAATATTAATTTTATTTTTAAGCTAGGGTATGATCTGTAATGTTATTTTCTACTTGCAAACTTATAATTATTTTATTACAGTATTTCATATTACATTATATTACTTGATAATTTATATGACACATGGAATACACTGTATATGTTTAAGGTCTTATTATGAGGTATGTTTAAATAATCTTGAGACCAGATTTAAAAACTTCTAAATTTAAGGAATGTTTCTATTTAAAAAGAAATGGTGGGACTTTATTTTCTTTGGATCCTTGGATTGTAATTTAATTAAATCATTTCAAAATTTCTTATTTGGAAAATATTGGAAGATTTTTAATAATAGTAATGTTCATTGTTGAGTTTAAAAATATTGCCTATAACTATTTTTCACATACAAATATGTATTATTTATGTTTGTGCCTATCCTTTCTGAAAATTGTTATTTTATTATTTTTTAAAAGTTGGTGAATGAATGATAGCCCAGACTTGAGAGCGCATCTGTTCAGTAGCTGCCTTCCTCCAATGCTCATGTAACAGTCGTGACTAAACACTAGTAAATGTCCTTCCATAATTAATACAAATTCAAGCTTCAAACGCAGGTTAATAATATTGTTTGGCTATTAAGATAAATAAAACAATGAAGATTCTAGGCATAGATAAATGAAACATATGCTTCCTTTTCTTTATAAAAAATAATGTGGATAGTTTGTTTTATTTGATTTTAATTATTCCACATTTATTGTGAGAGCTCTTTTGTTTACTAAATCTAGGATTAAAGAAAATGGATATTCCAAAAGAGAAGTGGAGTCATTTTAGGTTAATTATGTATAATTAAAACATATTATGATGAGTATGTTTTAATGACTGTATTTCTCAGGCTAAAAGAAGCATTGTCAAGTTTTAAGCATGGACTGGCATAGTAACTGTCAACAAATCAATCTTTAAATGAACAATTGAGAAATACCCTTGTCAATCATTGACATTCCTAATATACTTCACAGGATAAATTAAGGACTCTGGAGATTTGCTAAAGTCCTCATTGTCACTTTAGTTCACATATCACTATCCATCATTGCAACACCCTGAACTCTGAATCCATTTAGGAAATATTCATGCCCAGGACAGAGTTTATAAAAATCCTTTGGATAACTCTGATTTAATGTTGTTTGTTGTTGATTCACACTAAATGGGTGTCAAGAAAGCTATCATATCACAAATACAAATTTATCATTTTAATATACAAACATCTCCCAGGAATTAAATCAACTAAAATGGCTAAATTGCTCCTCTCTACACAAACTTTTCATCTATTAAAAGGTAAAAACACAAATATTCATATAGATCAATGATTTTTCAACCAGTGTTTGGTGGCACACTGGTGTGCCTTGAGAGGGTCTTAGGTGTCCCGTGTAATTTTGTTTTTTAAGAGACAGAGTCTCCCTTTGTCACCCTCAGTAGAGTACCGTGGCATCACACTGCTCATAGCAACCTCCAACTCCTGGGCTTAGGCGATTCTCTTGCCTCATCCTCCCGAGTAGCTGGGACTACAGGCGCCCACAATAACCCCAGGCTATTTTTTTTGTTGCAGTTGGGCTGGAGCCAGATTTGAGCCCACCACCTTCAGTATATGGGGCTGGTGCCCTACTCACTGAACCACAGTTGCGGCCCTCCCGTGAAAATTTTTAAAGACTAATAATTAAATAATTTTTGAAAGAAGTTCAAAGCACAGTAAGTATATATATGTTTTTTACTCTTTTTTTTTTTTTTTTTTGCAGTTTTTGGCTGGGGCCAGGTTTGAACACCTCTGGCAATGGGGCCAACGCCCTACTCCTTTGAGCCACAGGCGCCGCCCCATTTTACTCTTTTTCTTGATCAACATAATTTAAGTGTGCCATGGAAGTTAAACTATAGGTTCGAGCATGCCATAAGATAAAAAAGTTTGGAAAAGGGCGGCGCCTGTGGCTCAAGGAGTAGGGTGCCGGTCCCATATGCCGGAGGTGGCGGGTTCAAACCCAGCCCCGGCCAAAAGCCACAAAAAAAAGGTTGGAAAATACTACTATAGATGGTAGGTGTGGTTTTGGAATGGCCTTGGTAATTTTGAATGCTTTCATGAAAGAAAGAGGCTCCTTGAGTGCTACAGAATTTCACTTAAAGTATAGCAAACAAATTAAAATGCACTGTACGTTACTTGCTATTATATACGTGGCTATCGTAAAGGTGGAATATCGTGAAAAGCATAAGCTTAAAATCCCAGAGTCCCCTATGAGCACCGCAGAAAAACTATAAAACCAATCAGTAGATTACAGGTATGGATTATAAATATGATATGATTAGTTAGCTTAGTCTCAGAATGAATGGATTTTTTTTCCTTGCCACGGAGCTGCTGTTGCAATGGTAGCAAACCCCAAAAATTGTTCACTTGTTTTGATTTTTAAATTGGGTTATTCTAATCCAACTTTCTGGTGTCAATGATAGAAATTTCAGGTGGATTATCACTGAAGAACTTGCATAGCCTTGCTATTACTCAAAATATCCTTTGTCTGTATCATACTCAGCCCTTAATCTATATCAGGGATGTCCAGAGAACTCTACAATAAGGCAAGTGTTCTATTCGGGACAGTGCTCTTTTTATGGATGCTGTATGTGATAAAATTCCAATTGTGGAATAGTGAAGCTATAAAAAGGTTCTGATTTATTTTATTTTACTTTTTACTCATAAATGACAGCATGTCTGCTCTAGAGGCTCAAGTGAACAATTTGTATCCTTTCTCCAGTGCCATCTTAGACAATCACCTGCAACCAGCTTTTTCCCTGGTTAGACAAAGAGGGAAATTCTATTCCACTCACAGATATGAAAAACAATGTTTAGGTAAAATAATTCATGAAGAGTTTAATAAAAAGGACCTTATAGTCTAGAATGGGCCTTGCCATTATTTGAGCCATAATCTATGCTTTGACTTCAGAGTCTCTTATTCTGTCTCTAATTATTTTATACGTAGAAATTGCCTGTATAACAAGTGGCCAATACTTTCTGTCCAGAGCCTTAAAGGCTACTGTGCCAGCATAGTCATGGAAGATGATCCAACCATGCATCCTACAGTCAGAAAACAAACAAACAAAAAAAAAGCAAAAAAGCTCCTCAAAACATGGCAAACTTACTGCAGTCCAATTTCTCATCTATTGAATTCTGAAAATGTGTGGAAATAGGGCCTACAGAATAAATTATGAGCAGATCTGGCCCTAGCCACCAGCCGCAGGCTGCTAGACTATAACAAACAATATATACAGAGTACACCCAAAAGACAGATAAAGTCCCCTTGTGACCACTTGTGACCACTTCTGAAATAAGGGCTCTACAAATTACAAACATTGACTAAATCTTTATCTTCCAACTACTTCCTTTATACTCACATTAGACAAGCTCCCGCTTGCTTTCTGGATAAAAAATAACAAGATAACCAATAACCCAATTGTGCGTCCTTCCAGCCCCCAATCCGTAAGTATTTTGGCTTCCTTAAACCAGCTTTAGAATGAAACACAAAACTTCCCTCTCAGCCTCCTTTTACTAACACTAGCAAGGGGCATTAGAGAAGAAAAAGAGGTATCCTTTTCCTCATCCCTCACAAAACTTATGGCTAAGATCCCCATAAGAAAACACATACTAACAGAGAAAAGTATACACATTTGTTTACTATACATTTTAGGTTACACATGAGCCTTAAAAAATAAAGACATAAAGGCCCAGGGAAATCATGGAGAAGTAGGTTTGAAGGACAAAAGATGATAATGGAAGGGTAACGAATCCGAGAGAACTCAGCAAAGCTGATTCCATCAGGATAACTGTTACATGAGGGACTCTAGGAAAGAAGGAAAGGAGAATATCGCAGAGAGATTTTCTTAGGTTCTATGGCCCACTTCAGGGACAAAAGGGAAAAGAGAATTCCAGCTTGTGTGGTCCACTTCAGGAGAGCACAGACAGAAGGCCAGAAACATCTTCCTGGGTCTGAGGTTTTCCCAGTTTCCTTCAGTGTGAAATACTCGGATGGCGTATTCTCACGTACCATGTTCTGACCCCTGACATACTTTGCTGCTGAAATCTAAGTGGGTCTAACTTTGAATTGAATACAGGTATATTCCTGGAGATCTTTGACTGATGGGCTTCTACATTACTCAGGGCCTTCACATGAATGTTTTAATTTTAATTATTTTTTGTTTACTATTTAGAAAAATAATTAAAACCAATGATATATCACTGAGGACGCATACCATTATGAATTAATGGACCGAATATATACCTCAATAAACCATTTGGGTACCAATTGCCAATTTTCTCAGTTTTAATAATTTGAGCTCATTTTTTCATATTTGTCTGGATCTGTAATGCCTGAAAATCTTAACATCTGTTCTCTTCCGATCTCCAATATCACCCTCTGCTCCAATCATTGCTTATTGGAGCTAACTGCTTATCCTGTTTTGCCGAAGTCCCTGAGTTCGTGGACTTGCCTGGTAGTTTGGACAGCAGAAGTCTGTTGACCTTTCTGAAGCACAGAAAGTTATTTGCAAAAGAATAAAGTTCACATATGTTATTTTCTAAAAGGCAAAATAAATTTATTTTTATTTTACTTAATGCATAATCATATTTTATATGAAGTTATGGAAGTACATTACTTTTGTTGAAGGTACACTGAAAAATTACCATATTACCTGGATGTATTCCATGAGTAAGAAATACACTCAGCAATTGTACTGTGGAGTATGTCCTTAACATTCCTACGTTTGGTAGTGATTTTTTCTCTACCTGGAATGCTTTTGCCTCACCCTCCCTTTAGCTTATCAGATAGCTAATTTGCTGCATTCTCTTTGCCTCATGTGCTATCTCCTTTAGAAATCTATTCTTGACGTCTTTAGATTGAGTTAGTCTGCCCTTTTTTTTGTGATTCCCTGATATTCTATTCCAGTGGTTCTCAACCTTCCTAATGCCAAAGTGTATTTTCATTGTTGCAACCCACAGGTTGAGAACTGCTGTTCTCTACAAATGTATCATCCCGTATCCTTAAATTATTTTTTTCGGAGCCAATTTCTCCAATAGCCAATGGGTTTCTTAGGAGAAATCTTACCTTATTCATTTCCATATCTGCAGTGCTTACCTCAGGGACTGTACAATAATCTCTCAGGAAATGTGTGAGAAATAAATGAATGGTTATAATCTCTTCCTATTTAAGAAGTAAAATGCAGTAGAGACAACCAGGTGGTTCTTATTTAAAATACATCATTTTGAAAACCTAACAAATACTCCCATATTTGCTATTATGACTGATTAAGTGTTCTCTATAGTGCATAATGAAATTACTTTCTTTGTATTGAAAGTGATTTTGTTGCACTATTGAAAAAATATCAATTAGGTACTAATTAGTCTTGCTCTCTGCTTATGGACGGTTTGGGGTAAATAGGTGTGGAAAAGAATGGAAGCAATAATTAAGTAAACATTTAGGCAATTCAAACCTTGTGCTCCTTGCAGACAAAAATGCAAATCAGATTTGCAATATAACTTCCATGCAGACAAGGAGGGCAGATGCTAATGAATTTAACATATTCATCTTGAGTAGTTCAGTTTTAAAACCATTGATTTCTTTACAAAGCAAAAAAATGAAACATAAACTAAAGTTGCTATGCTATACCAAACCTGGAAACTTAACGGCTGCTAATGGCCCTTTGTAATATGTTGTAAGGGTAATGATTATGAAAAAGCATGGCAATTTTGATGAATCATTCTCATCTGGTAAGAAGTCCTGACTTATTTGACAGAAGGTGCCTTGCATAGATCAGCATAGAGAAGTGAGAGATAACAGCTATTGTGTTATATAATAGTGTAATAATACAACATTTACAGAGTTTTAAAGGGCAAGTGAGAAACAATAAAAGTGAAGAATTTCACAGTTAAATAGGAAACACATCAGCCTATCCTTTAGCACAAAGTCACAACCCACAATTAAAAGACTCATGATTCAGAGTGAATGGTGTGGCTGCTTGTTTAAAGAAATAGTCTGCACCAATTATTTAAGTCTTATATTATTTCTTTTTTTTTTACACTTAGAAATATATATATACTTTCTTTACAATGCCAGCATAACAAGCCTCCTTAAACCATATGGTTTTTCTCTTCTACCCAAGACCACACACACACACAAATACACACATATATGGAACAATTGCCAATCTTGGGTAAATAAGCTGCCCTAGCAGCCTTATAAATCTATTATCTATTTTTCCAATTTTGTTTGACACCCCATTTTTCCAATTTTGTTTCTCTCTCCTCTCCAATTGCACCCTCTACTGGAATTCCTGTCTACTTGGTTTTAATTGTCCTTGCGAGCTTTCCTGGGCATGAGTAGATCTCCTTCTCTGTAGTTCCTTCTCTCTTCTATGTGTCTAACCAATTCACAGTCATTTTAAAACTCCATTCATGTCCTAGAAAAAGAACATCTAATCTTTAATGAATGGGTGGAACAGTTTAGGTGTAGCATGTCATTTTAATCTTCATAAAAACCTTCAGGAGATCGTAATATTTTTACCCATTTCACAGATGAGGAAAATCAGAAAGAAAAAAGTTACGTAATGTTCCCTCAATCAATGCTAGCATGCACCACGGTTTAAAGTTGGCGCCAATGGACAAATTACAAAAAATGTCCTTCTGCATTCTTCATGAAAGTAGTACCATTGACTCAGAATTTACCTGTCAATTGTCTTATTATTATTTTCACATGAATTCTTTGTATCCAGTATTAAACTATCATGAAATTTACCTTTCTGAAATTCCAGAATATTTAAAATGTTAACAAAAGCATCTGGAACTGAAAAGGAAAAACTGAGGCACGCAGTATAATTTTAAAGAATTTAGATGAGCCAAAGTGAGGGCATCTGCCTGGGAAATACTTCTGAGATGCCTTGGGGAGAGCTCCATTTGGCCCTTGTTACAAGCAGGTTTTTAAAGGCAAAAGGATACAAGGGATGAACTGATACAAAAGTGTTGACATGAATTCTCATTGTTTTAGAGAAAAAAAAAACAACTTTGATTAGGGATTGGCTCTATAGATTATTGAACTGTAGTCCAACAGTTTTGCTGTGCAGTGTATAACATTTTATGTTCTTGCTGTCTGTTAGTCTAGAACCCGCAACGTGAGTGACTTGAAGAGGAAATTATTTAGCTCAAGGAAGGAATGAGATGTGACTATTATCCCATTTTACATTCCTCTGTAACCTGATAAAGTAAATGGGCCGACATTTCTAAGATGCAACGTTTTGCTTTTTTTTTTTTCTTTCTTATTCCTCCTTTTGCTCAAAATATTTCTTCTTGAAAGCACTGATATTCAAAGTCTTAGTGTTAAGGTGTCCAGAGTGGCCAGTAAGTTTCATTCCAGATAATCTCATCCCACATGGGGTGATGATTGGTGCAGAGATGGCTCAGTGAGAAATTTCTAAGGATACCCCAAAGCTGAATTGGATGGTATCAAAGAGTAGCAAAAATGAGGCCTCAGGCAATAGAACTAGATGGCTGACTAGACACAGCTCCTCGCTGGCTACCCATGGTGAGACTGGGGAATGACGTCTTTAGCTACCTCTGGCTGGGGGCATCTACATAGAAGCATCACTCCAGGGGCACAGAGAAGCACCAGGAGACTTCAGGACCCAAGGAGGAGGTCTGGAGCTAAGGAAGACTGACACACAAGACAGGTGCTTGGTATATAGGTCAGCTGGTTGGCAAGTTCTCCCACACGTCTGGGAAGTCTGGCGAGAGCTTTGGGACCCCAGTCCCACTGGTACTGAATGCTGACAAAGCACCCCAGGCTTGGATTGAGGGTAAAGAAATCAGGAAGACAAGATCCGGTCCCCCCCACCTTTTTTTCCTAAAAGGATTATTTATTTGACATTGTGGCTTAACTTACAACACATCACAAAGCAATCTACTTTCATAAAACTGTACAAAATTTTTCAGAATCATGATCAGTAACTGTTACACTTTCTTTCCCTTGTCACAATATTTTTTTTAATTAAGTCATACACACATAGATCATGAACACATTTATGCATATGTGGGGTACAATATGTTGATTTTTTAATAAAATCTGATGTGCTTACATAAAACCAATCAACATAGCTTTCGCCTCATTTATTTGATTATTGTGTTAAGACATTTATGTTCTACACTTGACAGATTTGACTTGTACCCTTGCAATATGCTGCATAAGTGTGGTCCTGCCTTTTGCCCTCCATCAAACCTTCCCCTACCTCTCCCTTCCCACCCCATTTCTCTCCTTCATCTTGGGCTATAGTTGTGTTCTATCTTTCATAACAAAGTGTGAGTAAACAAAAGTTGGTTTCATAGAAGTACTGAGTACATTGGATACATTTTCCTCCATTCTTGAGATACTTTACTCAGGAGAATATATTCCAGGTCCCTCTATGTAATCATAAAAGAGGTAAGGTCTCCATCTTTTCTTAAGGCTGCATATTATTCCATGGTATACATATACCACATTTTATTAATCTATTCATGGGTCAATGGGCACTTAGGCTTCTTCCATGACTTAGCTATTATGAATTGAGCTGCAGTGAATAATCTGGTGCAAATATCTTTTTCGCAAAATGATTTTTGGTCTTTCTTCTGGATATACTCCCAGTAGAGGAATTGCAGGATCCAACAGCAGGTCAATTTTTAGATCCCTGAGTGTTTTCCAAACTTCTTTCCAAAAGGAATGTATTAGTTGCATTCACACCAGCAGTGGAGAAGTGTTCCCTTTTCTCCACATCCATACCAACATCTGTAGTTGTTCCTTTACCACTAGATAGTGGCTTCCAACACCCCATCATATACAGAACATCAAGCTTGTGCTCTCCATCTCCTAATACCTCAGCTCCATCTGGGTCCGGGAATTTATTGCAGTATGTACATACACGTGCACACACACATACACACATTGTTTCACACTTTTTGCTTCTTTTTTCAAAGTTTTTCCTTAATTTTTCTTTTCATTTTTTTCCCTTTCTTTGTTGATTTTTTTGTTTATATTTTTGTTGTTTAGTTATATTTTTATTTTTTAATTTGTGTTTTTTCAATGGCAAGAGCTCTTCTAATTTTGTAATGGTCTCTCAGCCCCTATTAATATTTCTTTCTTTTTTATTTATCACTTTGTTCTCACTTTTGTAGTGATTTTTCTACTTTTCTCCTTTTTACCACATGAATTTCTATTACAGCAGTTAATATATCCTGTTTTATCCCTCTTCTTTATCTTATAAAATTATGTTTCTAATTCTTAACCTATTTTTATTATTTTTTTCATGTTTTTAATCTTCTCTGAGGGCTAAGGGATCACAGCATAAGTCTGGCTAGGATTCATGGCATAGGTCTGGCTCAAGGAAGCCATGAGCTCATGGTATTGGGTATTATTTTAGCTTTGGCCTTTGGAAAGTAGGTACTGGTAGGGCCCAACATGTCATTTTGCTATGACATTCTGCTGGTTTCTTTCTATATTTGGCAGGGGTGGAAAAATGTAGGAAAATGTCTTGCTTTGGGCCAGGGTGGTAAGGAGCACCTGACTTTGAGGGACACATCCACCCACTGTCCAAAGTTCTAGAGCAGATGGTGTGGTTAAACCACTCTGCCAAACACCACCATTTCTCCTGCAGTTCTTTTTCTCCTTTACTGTCTTTTTTCTCTCCTTTCCTTCAATTCTTCCTTACCACCCCTCTTCTTTTTTTCTCCTTTTTATCTTCTCATTTTCTTTCTCTAGTCTCACTTTTTGCACTTCTCTTCCTTTTGGCCTTATACCAAAGGGCCAAATACCTTTAATACCTAAGCATAGACACAAGGTAATTTAAAGTGAAGAAGGTAATGAGAAGGAAAAAGTAGGGGAAGGAAATGAATAAGAAGAAAACACATATGAAGAGGAAGCAATAGAAAAATTATGGCAACATGAAATACTGGAGTAGAGCAACCTCCTTGAAGGATCATGAGGTAGCTACTGAAGAGGATTCTCTCTATCAAGAATTAATGGAACTATCATAAAGTGAATTTAAAATATGGATGGCAAGAACAACAAAGAGCAAAGAAAAGTAAGTGGGAAAACAGAACCAAAAAATGGACAAAAGATATGAAGCAGCACTTAAGGACTTAAAGTCTCCATCTTTCTTTATGGCTGCATAATATTCCATGGTGTACAAATACCAAAATTTATTAATCCATTCATGAGTCCATGGGCACTTGGGTTTTTTCCATGACTTAGCAATTATTAATTGGACTGCAATAAACATTCTGGTACAAATATCTTTGTTACAATGTGATTTTTGGTCTTCTTGATATATACCTAGTAGAGGAACTATAGGATCAAATGGCAGTTCTATTTTTAGATCTCTAAGTATTCTCCAAACATCTTTCCAAAAGGAACATATTAGATTGCATTCCCACCAGCAGTGTAGAAGTGTTCCATTTTTTCCACATCTGCGCCAACATCTTTGGCTTTGGGATTTTGTGATGTGGGCTAATCTTACCGGAGTTAGATGATATCTCAAAGTAGTTTTGATTTGCATTTCTCTGATGGTTAAGGATGATGAGCCTTTTTTCATATGTCTGTAGGCCATGTGCCTGTCTTCTTCAGAGAAGATTCTCTTCAAGTCCCTTGCCCAGCCTGCGAAGGGTGAATATTTTATAAGAAGGACTCCCAGGGCAATTGAAGCAGCATCAAAAATACACTACTGGGACCTGATCAAACTGAAAAGCTTCTGCATAGCCAAGAATACAGTAAGTAAAACAAGCAAACAGCTTTCAGAATGGGAGAAGATATTTGCAGGTTATGTCTCCAACAAAGGTTTAATAACCAGAATCCACAGTGAACTCAAACGTATTAGCAAGAATAGTTCTTCATTTTTTATGAATACAGAATTATCCCCATATAGCCATTTTTTTGTAATAAAAAGCATACCAGACACATCACTATACCAAACTTTAAAGTATATTACAAGTCCACAGTGATCAAAAAAGCGTGGTATTGACACAAAAATAGAGATATAGACATATGGAAATGAATAAAAAGCCAAGAGATGAAATTCATCTCTAATAGCCATCTGATATTTAATAATACAAACAAAAACATATACTAGGGAAAAGAACACCATCCAATAAATAATGCTGGGAAAAGTGGATAATCACATGTCAGGAAATTTAACCTGCGCCTTTCAACACTTACAAAAATTGATTCAAGATGGTAAAAGATTTACATTGAACACATGAAAAGATAAAAGTCCTAGAATAAAGTGTTGGAAAAACCTTATAGAATGTCAGCCTGGGAAAAGATTTCCCATAGAAGACATCAATGGAAATCTCAACAACAAAAATAAATAAATGGGGCTTAATTAAACTGAAAACCTTTTGCACTGCCTAGGACACAAAAATTAAAACAAATAGACAACCTTGATAATGGGAAAAATATTTTCTTTCTTTCTTTTTCTATTTTTTTTATATTTTTTTGAGACAGAGTCTCAAGCTGTCACCCTGGGTAGGGTGCTGTGGAGTCATAGCTCACAGCAACCTCAAACTCTTGGGATTAAGCAATTCTCTTGCCTCAGCCTCTCAAGTAGCTGGGACTACAGGTGCCCACCACAGCACCTGGCTAATTTTTGGTGATAGTTGTCATTGTTGTTCGGCAGGCCTGGGCTGGATTCAAACCTTGCAGCTCCAGTGTATGTGGCTGGCCCCTAGCGATTGAGCTACAGGCAGCTAGTATGAATATTATGAATGTGACTAAGGCTTGATCATTAAGATCTATAGAGAACTCAAATTATCAACAAATAAGAGCTAACAATTTCATCTATCCCTGGGCAAAAAAACATGAACAGAACCTTCTCTGAGGAAGACAGATGAATGGTAACAAACATATGAAAAAAAATGTTCATAATTCCTAATCATCATAGAAATGCAAATCAAAACCACCCTGAGACATTATTTAACTCCAATGAGAATAGCCCACATCCCAAAGTCCCACAGTTGCAGATTCTGGTATGGGTGTGCAGAGAGAGGGACACTTTTACATTATTTGTGAGACTGCAGACTACTGCAGCCTCTTTGGAAAGAAGTATGGAGGATACTCAAAGAACTCAAATTGTACCTCCCATTTTTTCCCCCATGATTCCACCACTAGGCATCTACCCAGAAGAAAATAAATAATTTTATCATAAAAACATTTGTACGAGAATGTTTATCACAACTCTATGTACAATCACCAAGATGTGTAAATAACCTAAATGTCCATCTACTCAAGAATGGATTAACAAGCTGTGATATATGTATACCATGGTGTCCTATTCAGCCCTAAGAAAATATGGTGACTTTACATCTTTTTTATTAACCTAGATGGAGTTGAAATGCATTATTTTTAGTAAAGTATCACAAGAGCAAGTATCGAATGTACTTCATTTTATTACGAATCCAGTAGATGATCTAACACATGCCCACATAGGAGAAAAAACTTAATTCTATTCACTATGGGGGGAGGATAAACTAGGGAGGGGAAAAGGAGTAGGTGATTAGTGTGCTCCCACTTAAAGGGCACAACATAGGGGTGTATGGCACATCTTTTGGCTATGGGATATAACTACAGGTGAGACTCTACCTAAAAAATTCAAAAATTGTCACCTGCTTGTTTATACCCTCATATTAACCTGAAAAAAAAAATAGAAAAATTAAAAAACATGAGAACTCAGTCAAATCATTGAGTCTTGTTGCTTGTTAAATCATCTCTAATTCTTGGAATTCCATGATTTTAGTTTTCTCAAAAAAAGAAAAATGAGAAAACATAGCATTAATAATTTAATAGTAAAATATAACACATGTAAGATTTATAATCAAAAATAATTTGTGGACCAGAATGAAAAGGAAAAAAAAGAAAAAAACTATTCCTTTGAGGGACCAACTAAAAACATCCTGAAGAAAATTAAGTCTAATTTCTTCTTTAGAGACTTGTTGCAACCAAGTGACTTCTTTTTAAATTTTTCCTAGATGAGGTTCTACTTCATTAGAAGTAGTTCTTTATATACAGTAATAGGTATTCACCATTATACATACACCTGCATGCTCGCCTAATATGTAATCTAAGACAATATGATTTCTTAGTGTATTAGCCAGTAAAGCAATAGATTTGTGTTTGTTTGCTTTTTTGTTGTTGTTGTTGAATTGCAACAAAGACAGAAATTTCAACATCAGTATTTACTAGGGTTATGGAAAGAGTCTATTAATATTTTCAAGTGAAGAAATATCCCAACAAAGCAAATGTGTTCTGCTGATGGCAAGGCATAGTGGCTTACACCTGAAATCCTTGCAGTCTGGGAGGCCTAGCCAGGAGGATTGCTTAAGGTCAGAAGTTCAAAACGAGCCAAAGCTAGAGCAAAACCCTATCTGTACTAAAAATAGAAAAAAAAAAAGTTAGCTGGGCATTGTGGTTGATACTGTAAGCCCAGCTGCTTCAGAGGCTGAGTCAGGAGAATTGCTCAAACCCAGGAGTTTGAGGTTGCTGTGAGCGAGGCTGATATGGGAGCTCTGTAACCTGGGGCAATGGAGTGAGACTCTGTCTAAAAAAACAAAACAACAACAATATATTCTTCTTATGAAATGTGTGGAACTATTTTCTTGATGGCCAGGCAGATAATTGAAAGGTTTTTCTCAAATAAAATCTCCATCTGAAATAGATTGGCACTCAAAACCTACAGAAAAGTTTGAGGGATCTGGTTCAGCATTGGATTTCCTCAGAGTGATCTATAGATAGCATGTTAACTAATTCAGGCTTTTAAATTCTGACAATTAATTTAAATTCTTTTCAAACCTTCTAGGATATTGAAGTGGGTCAAGGAAGCCTTTTATGATATTCTTAAGTTCAAATTTTGTCGAAGCAGTGTGAACAATAATAATCTTCCCAATTCTTACAGGTTTTATCTCTAAAGGAGATGCCAAAGTAGGAGTTTCAAGGCGGTCAAAGACCTGGGGGAGTTTCCTCATGTAGTTGTTGCAGGGAGGCAATTCAGGACAGGAGAGTTCAGAGAGGGAGGAATGTAAAGATGCAGGCATAGGAGGAGGCTGAACATTGGAAGGTGGGAAGGAGAAGCCCTCCCATCCCTTTGTTGTTGTTGTTCAGAACCAGGTACAGATATCTTCTTGTTCACCACTTGAATAGAGGTAATTTCTCAGAATCTCTTTTAGAACCCTCTAAGTTCCATTTGAAATAATTCCCCCATTCAATTTGTCTGATGCTAAAACTAGTTTTTTTTTGTTTGTTTTTTTTTTTAATGGTGCACACAAATACATTATTTAAGGCATTTCAAAAGATCCCCATTTTTTTGCCATTGCTGCCTCTAATCACCTCAGGTTCTGTGGATCCATTTTCTTAGATATTTACAAGAGGATTTCGCATCAGTCGGTCATTCTAAAAGAAGGCGTACTTTAAACAAATGCTAAGATTTTGAAACTTTATTTCCCATAATTTACAAGCTTTTCAAAAACCACCAAGGCCAGGTATGTGTTTTGGATGGAAGTGTGCTGCTTCTGAGTGTCACTTCTCTAGGTGTCGTCCAAGAGTCATGGATTGCTCTCTTAATGTATGTCAGACTGCTTGTAACCGGCAGGTGGCAGCAGGGGTGTTCCAGGTATGGCAGCAGTCACTTACATCTTGATGAGCAAATAGTATCCCTAAAAATATTCTCATAAAGATTGCCCTACCACGCTGCTGTGCATCCCGGGAAACAAAGCTGATACCTCTGCAAAGTCTCTAAGTCACCTGTAAAATATCTAAGTCACTTAAAGCAACTAAATGTGTAGAAGGGAGCAATCACCCCTTTTTTGTTAGGGTAAGGGAATTCACCTTTGTGCACTTGTAAATTAAGAACAAGAATTGATCACAAATAAATATTAAAGTCCATATTTTAAGTAATTGAGACTAGAAATGGTTTTAAAAACATACTATGTAAAGTGAAATCACCAACATCTAATTGCTAATACTTTGACCTGGACTTGTCTGCTGCAAGGCAGGCAGACATAGAAAAAGATATTTAGTTTCCCTTTTCTTGCTGAAAAATCTCCTGACCATTAGGTATGAATGGAAAAAAATGTGCCATTATAGAAAGTCAATGTTGGAAAAAACAGCTCAAAGTCTAGACTTTTCAACCAAAGATTAGCAAAGGTCTGGATTTCAGCAGGACTCATCCTACAGATGCAACAATTTCTCTGGGATTTGGAAGAACAGAAGGGGTTCAGAGCGGACCGTATGCTGAGTCCAGAAGTGCCAGAAAGCTGATGGGGGGAGGGTCCCTCTCAGCCCCGCTTGCTGCTTCAGAAATGATAACCTAAAAGGAAATAGATGAAGCACAGTATATCATTTTAAAGGTTTACTTGAGCCAAAATGAGGACTGCTGCCTGGGAAATGCTTCCATGTTGCCTTGGGAGGTGTTTTCATTAGCTTTTGTAACATACAGCTTTTTAAAGGGAAAAGATTGCAAGGAATATAGTAATACACAGTTGTTTGACATGACTGCTCATTGATTTATAGAAATATTATTGATTAGTAATTGGCTATTCATTCTTAAGCTGTAGGATCTGAGTTATTTTGTCAGAAGTATGACATTTCGTGGCTCCTTTATTTCAGTTAGTCTCGAACCGCATACCAAGCAGTTTCAAGAGTTAATTAGACCAAAGGTGAAGTGTGATGTGAATGCTATATCATTTTAAATTCCTCTATGGGCCTGATAACTTAAAGGGGCTCATGTTTCTCAGATAAAATGTTTATTTTCTTCCTTAGACACTTATTACTCAATATGCAGTGATGGGTAGAAACACACAAGACAGTCATCAATCCCGATTTTAAAGGACATTGGATCTGTTTGAAACATAACACATTCATTAAAAAAATAAAATGTATAAATTAGTAAAAATAACTATAATTTAAAAAAACAAGATGCAGTTAGACTGCCAAAATGAAGAAAACAATACTAAAAAAGAGATTTTATTGAATGTCTAAAATAAAAGTCCATATTGAGCTGGGGACTGCAAAATCCCCAATGAGCTTTTAGTTGATAAGGCGAGGCTGATCAGTAAGCCAGCAAGACAAGTGTAGAATCACAAGGTCTGTGAGAACTGTGTGCATCTAATGTGATGGAATACGTGAAAGTGATGCGTGGCTCTCAGAAGGAGGCCTGAGATGCCTGGGATCACTGAGAGTTAGCAAGGGAAATGAAGTAAAGGAAGCCTTTTCAGGCAAAAGGAAGAAAAAGAGGGCAGCAATGAGCACTGAGGAAGGGAGGTCAACGCACGTTAATGAAATGCAAACGGCTGGGTAAGACTGGCCTAACCAGTGCGAAGTGTGCAGTGCTGTGGGGAAGCCACACAATGTAAACACATGCTGTGTCCTTGATTGTCTTTCCTGCCCCACTAAAAAGCTTTGAACTTTTCCTTAGAACTTTGGCAATTCAGTACATCTTTTTTGCAAAGCAAGGTGTGCAATTAAATCCCTAATTTATAGAATCGCTATGGTAGAGATGCTGAGGGTAATTAGAGGGGTTGAAAAGTTAATTCTGAGACAAGTTGCTATAAATCAAGACAGAAATAACAAAGCAGCAGGGAAGGATATTTAAAAGATACTCAGAACCCAGAAGCGAAACAGCTTGGTGGAACACCAGATTGAGAGAGTGAGAAAGGGCAAATCACAAAGGCAGAAATCAGTGTATGACTTAAGAAACGGGATGGATGTGAGCAAGTGGCTGAGACGGCAGAACAAACAGCCTGACAGCGCACTGTGAAGATGATACGATCAATTTGAATATTTATATTTGTAATGCCAACGGGAGATTTTTTAGCTGGCAGTCTTGACCTCATGGTGAGATTTGACATGTGATAAAGATACGGGGATTCAGTATTTAGGTAGAGGAGTGATTTCCATCACCCAGGGAGCATGTGTCTAGTACAGAGAAAAGAAAACCAGTAATTGATCCCCGAGGAAAGCAAACATTCAGATAGGAAGCAATAAAAGAGAAAGCAGAATATAAATTAGGATGACACATAGAGAAAGGATCAAGTGGAAATAGGAAGAGGAAACCTGGAATTCAAAACTGGTTCTGGAAAAGAGTACCATTCTATGCACTTCAAATGAAGAAGATTTAAAGCAAAGAATTGGGTGTCAATTTGTCACAAGGACTGGGAAAGCAAAAATAAAAACAAAAACAGGGAGAATTTTAGTAGAGATGGGGTCTTGCTCTTGATTCGAGCTGGTCTCTAACTCCTGTAGATAACCTTTTATATCCCGAGGTAGGAAGCCTTTTGCTAGAGCCAGAATCACCTTAAGGGAAGTTCTGCCCGGGGTCTGAAGGGATGGTCAGGTGAAACACTTCAGATAAATATTAATGGATTTATATCTTTAAAGTAAAAATTGTGAAGCTGGATCTTCAGGCAGATTTGGAGAGTTCACCAGTGTCAGAAGTATGTAAAGTAGTTCTTGCCATCCATCCTTTAAAAAAAAAAAAAATAAAATAAATAAAAAACTTTATTCAAATTAATATGAGGGTACAATATTTAGATTACATTGTTCTTACTTCCAGGGTAAAATTCCATCTGTAGAATAGCCCCTCACCCAGGGGGCTCACAGTGTTTACATTCGGTGAGCTCCCACCTCATTGCCTCCCTCCTTCTGCCTCATGTCCTCCCCTCTCCCCCCTCTGGCTTCCCTCTACCTCCAAACCAGAGTAAAATAGTGTTCTATTGTTTTTAGGAACATGTAATTGTTTATATATTGATTTCATATTCATATGAAGTACATCAGATATTTATTTTCCCATACTTTCCATACTTCCATACTTTACTAAGAAGAATGTATTTCAGCTCCACCCAGGTAAATGTAAAGTCTCCCATCTTTTTTAATGACTGAATAATATTTCATGATATATATATGTATTTGTATATTTCATATATATACATATGCATATGTATATAGGTTTATAGCACAGTTTGTTGATCCATTCATGGGTTGATGGGCACTTAGATTGCTTCCGTGAAGTGGAAATTATGAATTGAGTCACAATAAATGTGCTAGTATAAGTGTCTTTGTGGTAAAATTATTTTTGTTCTTCTGGGTAGATACCTAGTAATGGAATTGCAGGGTCAAATTGAAGGTCTACATTGAGATCTTTGATGATTCTCCATACTTCTCTCTAAAAGGGCTGTATTAGTTTGAAGTCCCACCAGCAGTGTAGAAGTGGTCCCTTCTCTCCACATCCACACCCACAATTGGTGTTTTGGCATTTTGTGATGTGGGCTAATCTTGCTGGGGTTAGGTGATATCTTAGAGTGGTTTTGATTTGTGTTTCTCTGATGATTAAAGATGATGAGGATTTTTTCATGTGTTTGTTGATCATTCATCTGTTACCCAAAAAAAGTTTCTGTTCAAATCACTTGCCCACTTATAGAGAGGGTGTTTGCACTTTTCTTACTGTTCAATTTGAGTTCTTTGTAGATTCTAGTTATCAGGCCTTTGTCAGATTTGTAACATGCGAAAATCTTCCCCCATTCTTAGGGCTATCTGTTTGTTCTATTTCTGGTACTCAGATCTGTGCAAAAGCTTTTTAGCTTGATCAAATCCCAGTTATTTGTTTTTGATGTTGCTGCAATTGCTAGGGGGTCTTCCTCATAAAGTTTTTTCCCAGGCCAATATTTTCAAGTGTTTCCCCCACATTCTCTTGTAGAATTTTTATTATTTCATGTCTTAAATTTAAATCTTTTATCCAATGAGAATCAATTTTTGTCAGTGGTGAGAGGTGTGGATCCAGTTTCAGTCTTCTGCACGTGGATAACCAGTTCTCCCAGCACCATTTGTTAAATAAGGATTCTTTTCCCCATTGCATGTTTTTGTTAGGCTTACCAAAAATAAAATGGAGATATGTGGCTGGGTTCATTGCTAGATTCTCTATCCTATTCCATAGATCAGTGTCTCTATTTTTGTGCCAGTACCATGCTTTTTTGATAACTACAGCCTTGTAGAATACCTGAAGTCTGGCAATGTGATGCCTCCAGAATTGTTTTTATTTTTTTTTCTTTTCTTTTCTTTTCTTTTTTTTTATTAAATCATAGCTGTGTACATTGATATGATCATGGGGCATCATTCACTAGCTTTACAGACCATTTGACACACTTTCATCACACTGGTTAACATAGCCTTCCTGGCCTCTCTCAGTTACTGTGCCAAGACACTTACATTCCACATTTACCAAGTTTCACATATACCCTTGTAAGATGCACCGCTGGTATAATCCCACCAATCCTCTTCCCTCTACACACCTCCCCACTCCCTCCCCTCCCTTTCCCCCTGCCCCCTATTCTTAGGTTATAACTGAGTTATAGCTTTCATGTGAAAGCCCTAAATTAGTTTCATAGTAGGGCTGAGTACATTGGATACTTTTTCTTCCATTCCTGAGATACTTTATGAAGTATCAGGAATGGAAGAAAAAGAAGAAGAACATATTCTTCTTCATCTCAGAAGAATATGTTCCAGCTCCATCCATGTAAACATGAAAGAGGTAAAGTCTCCATCTTTCTTTAAGGCTGCATAATATTCCATGGTGTACATATACCACAATTTATTAATCCATTCGTGGATCGATGGGCACTTGGGCTTTTTCCATGACTTAGCAATTATGAATAGGGCTTCAATAAACATTCTGGTACAAATATATTTGTTATGATGTGATTTTTGGTCTTCTGGGTATATGCCCAGTAGAGGGATTACAAAATTGAATGGCAGATCTATTTTTAGACCTCTAAGTGTTCTCCATATCTCTTTCTAAAAGGAATGTATTAATTTGCATTCCCATCAGCAGTGCAAAAGTGTTCCCTTTTCTTCACATCCGTGCCAACATCTCTGGTCTTGGGATTTTGTGATATAGGCTAGTCTCACTGGAGTTAGATGGTATCTCAAGGTAGTTTTGATTTGCACTTCTCTGATGATTAAAGATGATGAGTATTTTTTCATATGTCTGAAGGCCGTGCGCCTGTCTTCTTCAGAGAAGTTTCTCTTCAAATCCCTTGCCCAGCCTGCGATGGGATCCCTTGTTATTTTCTTGCTAATGCGTTTGAGTTCTCTGTGGATTCTGGTTATTAAACCTTTGTCAGAGACATAACCTGCAAATATCTTCTCCCATTCTGAGGGCTGTTTGCTTGCTTTACTTACTGTGTTCTTGGCTGTGCAGAAGCTTTTTAGTTTGATCAAGTCCCAGTAGTGTATTTTTTGAAGCTGCTTCAATTGCCCAGGGGGTCCTCCTCATAAAATACTAGCCCAGACCGATTTCTTTTATCCCAGGGTCTCAATACTGGTTCAATATATGTAAATCTATAAATGTAATCCAGCACATAAACAAATTAAAAAACAAAGACCATATGATTCTCTCAATCGATGCAGAAAAAGCTTTTGATAATATCCAGCATCCCTTCATGATCAGAACACTTAAGAAAATCGGTATAGAAGGGACATTTCTTAAACTGATGGAGACCATCTACAGCAAACCCACAGCCAATATCATATTGAATGGAGTTAAATTGGAATCATTTCCACTCAGATCAGGAACCAGACAAGGCTGCCCATTGTCTCCATTGCTTTTTAACATCATAATGGAAGTTTTAGCCACCACAATTAGGGAAGAAAAGGCGATCAATGGTATCCATATAGGGTCAGAAGAGATCAAACTTTTGCTCTTCGCAGATGATATGATTGTATATCTGGAAAACACTAGGGACTCTAATACAAAACTCTTAGAAGTGATCAAGGAATACAGAAGCATCTCAGGTTACAAAATCAACATTCATAAATTGGTAGCCTTTATATATACCAACAATAGTCAAGTTGAAAAAACAGTTAAGGGCTCTATTCCATTCACAGTAGTGCCAAAGAAGATGAAATATTTGGCAATTTATCTAACAAAGGACGTGAAAGATCTCTATAAAGAGAACTATGAAACTCTGAGAAAAGAAATAGATGAAAATGTTAACAAATGGAAAAACATACCATGTTCATGGCTGGGAAGAATCAACATTGTTAAAATGTCCATACTACCCAAAGCAATATATAATTTCAACGCAATCCCTATTAAAGCTCTACTGTCATACTTTAAAGATCTTGAAAAAAACAATACTTCATTTTATATGGAATCAGAAAAAACCTCGAATAGCCAAGACATTACTCAGAAATAAAAACAAAACAGGAGGAATTACGCTACCAGACCTCAGACTATACTACAAATTGATAGTGATCAAAACAGCATGGTATTGGCACAAAAAAACAGAGAAGTAGATGTTTGGAACAGAATAGAGAACCAAGAGATGAATCCAGCTACTTACTGTTATTTGATCTTTGACAAGACAATTAAAAACATTCAGTGGGAAAAAGATTCCCTATTTAACAAATGGTGCTGGGTGAACTGGCTGGCAACCTGCAGAAGACTAAAACTGGGCCCACACCTTGCACCATTAACTAAGATAGACTCTCACTGGATTAAAGATTTAACTTAAGACATGAAACTTTATTTCTTTTTTTATTTTATTTTATTTTTTCACCATACACTTGTTTTATATACCATTTGACAAATTTTCATCACACTGGTTAACATAGTCCTCCTGGCACAATTGTTTTTAGTTCTAAGAACTGTATTTGCTTTTGGAGATTTTTTCTGGTTCCATATGAATCAAAGTACCATTTTTTTCAATAACTTTAAAGTATGACATTGCTGCTTTGATGGGGATTGCATTTCATATATAGATTGCTTTGGATGGTGTGGACATTTTAACAATGTGGATTCTTCTCAGCCATGAGCATTACAGAAAGATTTAGAACTCTTGAATAGGCCAACATCAAGTACTGAAATAGCATCAATTATACAAAATTTCCCCAAAATGAAAAGCCGTGGACCAGATGGTTTCATACCAGAATTCTATCAAACCTTCAAAGAGGAACTAGTTCCTATAATGCATAAACCTTTCTTGCCATCTTTTTGTGGATGCTGGAACTGAGTCTTGAAGGGTAGATGTGAGTTGGCAGGTATCCAGGAGCCAAACAGCTTCCAGGCACAAAGGCACATGATTTCAAATGCAGGGTAAAGGTTATAGATGAAGCTGGAAAGTTAGAGGAAGTCAGATCATTAAGGAGTCTTGTGTGCTTGGCTTTTCTTAAAGACTTTGGACGTGTAATAATATATGCTGAAAATGAATTAATGATGATTCCCTTTCCTTCCCTTATCCTTCCTTCCTTACACTTTCCAAATATTATGGGAGTACCAACCTGTAGTCTAACAATTTGGGTTGCTGAGGCAGGACGATCCCTTGAGCCCAAGAGTTTGAGGTTGCTGTGAAGTTTGATGATGCTGTTGTACTCTACCTGGGGTGACAGAGTAAGACTCTACCTCACCAAAAAAAAAAAAAAAAAAAAAAGAACTCATTTGATTAATTCAACCAACATATATTAGGCAGATATGCCATGTTGCCATGTTATCCCCTTCCCTGCTAAAGCCTGAGGATAAAAGATTAAATCAATTTTTTTGCTCAAAATAAACAAAATAAATAAATAAATAAACATGATTACTCAAAAATTAATAATTTTAATAAATTTGTAACCCTTAAATCAAAAGTGCCAGATTGCAGAATTGCTCTGCTGATGAAACTGGAAGAGGTTCTGCAGCCATCTTGGCTGCTCTTCTGCATCCCACTGCCTTCCAAAAATCCAGGAGCCCACACTACTTGTATTCCATAGTGGTGTGTAAATTTTGAATAGTTCAGTGATGTCACTGTCTTCAGCAAAATTATGCTACCAAGGCTGTGTTGGAGGCATATCCACAAACCAAGGAGGGGCACATGGCCTCTTTATCCCATTTTCTGGACTCCTAACTTCTTTTCATTGGAAAAATTCTATCAAGAAAAGAAGTTCATAGGTTTAATGGTAGTAGAGTTGAGACACAAAACCAAACCAAACAAAAAACAACAAATGCCAGGTGAACAAAATTTTAAGGATGGGTGAGCAACATCAGAGATTTGGACTGAAGAAATTTGGATTGATTGAAAACTACCAACCAAATTGCTTTCTGAAATTGTTTCAATTTATTCTCTTTCTAGAAGTGTATGGGTGTCTTTTTACACATTCATCAATATTAGAGATTATCAATTCTTTTCATTTGCATTGTAATAGTAAGGAAGACTGTCTGCTGTTTATTTTCATTAATATATTTAAGCACATGTTCAGTACTAATTCAGCTACTTACTATAGCTTCCAGAAAGGTACTTCTAGGAAAGACATGACCTCACTTCTCTCTTGGTGGTAGGCAACAAAAGAGTGGTACTGTGCTTATGGCAGTGATTCTGTTTTCCAGCTGAGCTTTCTCCCCTCTCAGTGTTTACATTTCCTCAAAAGGAGATACTGACCTGTTGACTAAGGTGCAAGTATTTTCTTTAGTGAATAAATTCAAGGAATATTAAAGATATAGGGAAGAATATGTCTCAAACCTAGAAGACTTACTAGGTTCACGTTTATGGTGCTTCCACACCCACATGTAACACAGTGAAAGTCAGAAAGGGAGGGAGTGAGTCAGTACAGAAATGTTACTGGATTTGTTGCTGTGAGAATTTTGGCACTAAAGTCACAGAGCAGAACCTTAAAAATTGTCTTCCCCACTCCAAGGATGCTGAAATTTTTTCCAATCCTTAATTCTCATTTGCTGAGGCAAAATCTTGGTGTGTAACCGGTTGATATTTATGTATATCAGTTGAACACTCCTGTGTCAGAAAGCACTCTGAGGCAGGGAGAACGAGGAAGCCGTTATAATGCACTGGGATTGGCTTTGGGTGAACAGGGAACAAAGTAAAACTGCTGTAGCTCTCCTCCAAATTACCTTCACTCTTTCTGGTCAAAACTCTCCAGGATTGTAACTGGAAACAATGATCCAGAAAGATCTTTAAGTAGCAAGTTAATTGTACAATTTACAGTCCCTATGCTACAGTTTTCCTTGAGGCCATAATTAATAGTTATTATTTTATTCCTCTACAACAATTCCAGATTCCCCTCTCACCCTTATCCAGTATTTCTTCTGATCTAGGTTGTTTTTTCCTATTATGTGACTAAAAGTTATATTTCTGAGGGACCTGAGCCTGGGTTATTTTCCTGAGACAGGCTATGGTGTTAGAACGTCTGTGAATGGAAGCACCAAGTGGCACCCTGGCAAACCTTGTGCATTACAGATCTTATTATCACTTGTTTCTTGAGAATACTTATGAATACTTGTTTCTCAAGAAGATCAAGGAAGGTTGGCCCAGTCAGGAGGGTAATTACTTCCTTTTCCCTTACCAGAAAAATGGCCCAGGCAGCAAACTTGTTTTTGGTTTCTATGAAATTTTTATTGTGAGCCTGATGGAAGTCTTCCACTCTTATGAAAATATATCTATTTCCTAGAGCCTAAAGTTTCAAGTTCAAGGCAGAAGTATCTTGCAAGTTAGTCAATGGTGGTTATGGTGAGAAGAGAGGACAACCTCCTTTCTATTTCCTGGATGTATGTTCGACTGTCACAGTGTCATACAATGACCATTGATTTTCCTAATATATCACATTTTCAAAGACAGTAACCCAACTTCACCCCCTGCTGATACTTCCTTAGCTAATCCCTGAAATGATAATTCTAAACTTTTTTCAGGCCAGTGGTTTACAAATGGTGTGTTATACACACATCATGTGCTCTGTGGATTCCCTGGCATCTTCTCATTACTGTTTTTTGTTTGTTTTTAATTTTTGTCTTTTTTTTCCCTATATGTGAATCATTTGGTGCAGGTGATTTTCTCCCTCAGTATCAGTGAGACACATTGCGAATGCATGGGTAGTGAAATATACAGAGTCACCAAGTCTGTGAGTTCAAATCCATATTCAGAGTACATCTCAATTACATGAAGAACAAATAAATCCTCACCTTTGTCCTGAATCAAAAAGGACTACCAGACTCAAATTTTATCAGAATTTTGCCAGCTGGTTTCCTCAAATAGACTTTGTCTCTGCTACTTGTAAGCTACACATCCAACAATAGTAGCAGCTAGATCAGAGTCCTGTGAGTAAGGACGTAACGCCAAATCCAGGAAGGGCTTCTTTCTCTCTGAGCCACACTGACCACTACATGCATGGACCCACCATTGTTCAGCATTTCAATGACCAAAGGCAAAGTTTGGCCAGCGTGAATTGAACAAATACTTTGCAAATGCCTACGGTCAATACTTTCTCTAAACGTTAATAATACGTTGAGACCCAAAGATCTGCACCCCTAGTATACACTACAGTAGGACCATTTACATGGATCTTCTCCAGATCCTCTTCTCTATCTTATAATCATGCTCATCCCTGACTCCTGAACATTCACCAGTCGTTCAATACTGCCTTAAATGTCTAATATACCTGTATTCTGACATCTGTATACATGTCTCTCTAAGTCAAGGGTCCTGCCCAATGGGAGGCTGGGTACTCATTATTCACAGGTGACATTAATTTCAGTTGTAACAGGTCCAATCAATATATCAAGGTGATCTATCCAGATTTTTCCTCTTCTTCATCAAATAATCATAGGAATTCTCCGCGCACATATGCATAAGGCTACATGTATGACTTAAGGAGAGAATTTAGCCTTCTGTATTTGTTTTCTATGACATTTGTAAGAAAGTGCCATGAACTGGGTGGACTAAACAATGTAAATGTACTGGGTCACAGTTCTGAAGGCTAGACGTGCGAGATTAGACTGCCAGCAGGTTCTGTTTCTCTGAGCATTGTGAGGGAAAAATTGTTCCATGCTTCCACTCTAGCTGCTCATGGTTCCCTGGCAATCTACAGCTTTCTCTGTGTTGTACAACTCTAACTTCATCTCCATATAGCCTTCTCCTTGTATGCATAACTATGTCCAAATTTCCCCTTTTCATAAAGACACTGATTATATTAAATTAGGAGCCTATCCTAATCCAGTATGACCTCATCTTAACTAATTATATATGCAACAGTCCTATTTCCAGAGGGTCACATTCTGAGACAATTGCAGGAAGAGATTTAGGACTTCAAAATGCAAATTTTCCCAAGGCACTATTTAACCCATAACACTATTTAAAATTACATGGAGTCTATCTTCTCTTTTTGTGTATTTGTGTGTGTGTATTTGTGTGTGTGTGTTTATTTTCCATACTTGATTAAACCCATTCATAAATATATACATGGATTAAAGTTTGCACACCCAAATCAATGCTTTGATGGTTCATCAAACGGATGATCCAGGTCAAATGGATGATTCAGGTCTAATAAATTTACATAAGTTAGATTAGACTCATAGCTTGTCGGCATTTCTTTTTGAATGGGCAACTGTTTTTATGCTGCAGATGGTCTTTTTCCAGAACCCTAGGGATCTGTATAATGTCTCTCCTGTAAGAGCCTGCCAGAGATACCATATGCCATTTCTATCTGCCACAGAAATCTTGGATTTTAGAGCCCATGGTCTTTTGCTGAATGCAGTGCCACTTGTATCGAAGCCTGAACCTGCTGTACGACTCTTCCTTTCTCTGAACCTCACTCAAACATGGCACTCTTCCCAGCCACTTGTTTGAAGCAGTATTTCCAATCATACTATGCACTATTTGCAAAATGCAAAGAGATTTGTCATCATGTACTGTGTCTCTTTCTTTATGGTTGATATTGTGCACTCAATATCTGGTTATATATCTTGGAAAAAATGTCTTCAAACCTTTAATATGTTAAAGGTGTTAAATGTATTAAAGATGTCCCTAGCATTGCAGAACCCTAAAATTTTGTAGAGTTTATCTCTCACTATTTGCAGGGATTTCAGAATTCTTGCTACTTTTTACTTTGAGCATGTCATTAATCTCTGCCATGCCATCTTACGTATTTTTTTAATTTTCCACTTGACTTTTGACTAAGGGAGGAGCAGTTTCTTGGTCTTCAACTTCACCTTTCTTAATATAACCTCACTTAGAAGTGGTGAACTATTATGAAACTTCTGTCTACTTCTATATATGTTATTCCATGTTATATAATGAAGAACCAGGGAAAGGACCACATGGTGGGTGCATGAAACCACCAGACTCATTAGGGGATGAACTGGGTATAACAATCCTTTTATAACCTTCATTCTTCCCACTCTAACAGAGGAGCTGTGATCTAGTTTAGTTTCCCTGAAATCAGTATAAACGTATCTCCTAACCATTGTTCTTGTAAGATCTGAATTTTCTCTTTACCCAGTATGTATTATTTATGGTAAAGGAGTGTAGATCCCTTAGAGAAAGAATTAGATACAAAATGATCATAGATTCTTTTAGGGATAATACATTTTCTGTCCCTAAGGGATATAAGGCTCTTCCTCAATGGTCTCTTACTCTGAGAATTTGTTCAATTCTAAAGAGCATGTGAGAGATAATAGTTCTTAATGAAGGCAATGGCATCAGCCCTCTCATTGACAACTTTTGATTTTTGGTTATATAAGCAAAGTACAATCTTCACTGGCTGCTCATCTGTCTTCCACTAGTAACACTCGGTTCTATTACCCACTGCCGCTAATTCTGCACGCCAATGCCAGCTGGCGTCATTCAGCCTTGCTGCCCATTATGGCAATTCAGCTCACTTTGTGTTTGACAGTTATGTGCTGCCACCTGGTCCAAATCCTCCAGAACCTTAAAATCCCTGATACTAGCAATGTTTCACAGGAAATTTTTTAGTATCAACTCTCATGTATGCACCAGGTATTGCTACATTCTACTGCATAACGTACCATTCCAAACCTTCATGTCTCAAAAACCATTATTTATTTTTTGCCTCACTGGTATTCAGTTTGGCTGGGATGGCTCCACTACACATTAGGAGTTGGCTGGGCTTGGTGATAAGCTTTTAGCTAGGATTATATCCCTTCAATGTTTACCTTCATTTTTCTTGGACTGGCGCCTACTTGGGACATATTCTCCTGGTGATTATGAAGCACAGTTAGTAGACAGAAAAACATATGTCTTTAGGTTTTGACAGAGTTACTGACTCACTATGGCTTTCATTCCCATTTCAATAGCTCAACATTGGTGTTTGCATCTTCCCATATGGTGTGTGGCATATCATATAAAGGGAAAACATGAAAAATCAAGACTATTCTAATCTACCTCAGACCACTGTATTGGTAATAATTATGCACATGTATTTCACATGATAATTAAACAAATTTTCTTCACAGAACACCAACAGTCATGTTGCATCAGGCTTGAGGTCCAAGAAATCATTATCTTTATTGGTATGGATAGGGATTCTCTTGATCCAAATCTAGGAAATAAAAATAAAAACTAGCTCCCACTTTTTCTTTTTCTTTTTTTTTTTTTTTTTTTTTTGTGGTTTTTGCCCGGGGCTGGGTTTGAACCCGCCACCTCCGGCATACGGGACCAGCGCCCTACTCCTTGAGCCACAGGCGCTGCCCCAGCTCCCACTTTTTCAACTTGCAATGGTGGGGAAAAAGGGGGCCATTAAAATGGGAAGTGCATAGTGTCCACTGGTACATAGCAATTCTGAAAATCCCTGGTCTAATATGAGATTCTGTTCCCTTGGGATGTGGATTATTTCTATCTTTGACTCAGATTTTCTCCCTGAGAGTATTTCCTGAGCCTTTCTTTCTCATGACTTTATTCTTCTTCTTAGAGATCCTTTAGTTTCTGTCTTACACCTTGGTTGGGCACATGGTAGTTGGCATCAGAGAATATACTCTCCCTGGTGACTAAGCACTTCATTCAGCATATCTTCTGTAGAGAGAAAATTAGGATCTAAATTGTTTTAACTTTTAACCAGTTATAATCTCATTTAATTCACATTAGTAGGTCTTTTAAAAAAGGTTTTGTGGATACATAATAATTGTACATATTTCTGGGGTGCATGTGATAGTTTTATATAAGCATACAATGTGTAATAAATAGTTATATAATGACAAAGGAATTAAATCAGTCAGGAATAAAACAATTGTTAACATATATTCACCCAATTCTGGAGTACCCAAATCTATAAACTGAAAGTTCTTAGAGGTAAAGAGAAAGATAGATCCCAATACAATAATAACTGGGAATTTCAACACATCACTGTCAGCAATGAGAAGATCGTCCAGGCAGAACATCAATAAAGAAACATCTGACTTAATCTGCAGTATAGCTCAAATGGATCTAATAGACACTTAAAGTACATTTTATTACATAGTTTAGAACTTCCTTGGATTGCCACCAGTGAGATGTTATTTATGACTATAGGAGAAATTATAATATTGAGTGAGAGAAAGACTGAGGTGTAGACAAAAAGAAAAAAGAATAGGGCGGCACCTGTGGGTCAGAGTAGGGCGCAGGTCCCATATTCCAAAGGTGGCAGGTTTGAGCCCAGCCCCGGCCAAACACTGCAAAAAAAAAAAAAAGAAAAAGAAAAAGAAAAGAAAAAAAGAGTATGATAGAAAAAAATTAAAACTATTAGGGTCCGGTTAATAGTTGTTAAAAGAAACCAGGTGACAATAGATGAGTGTGGATCTTCAGAATTTGCTGGATGGCAGAGGGTCAAGTTTTCTTCTTTAAGCTGAAACTTCTGGAAAGCTCTGCTTTATGCTACAGCTTGCCTGAGCTGGATCTATCTCGTCTGTCTGTCATCCTCCTGGGCTGTCTAGGACATACCCTTTCTGTAGTGCCAGAGGTATAAGAGAGCCAGCAGCACTAAAAGAAGTGTCTGACTGCTAAGGCTTGGTAATATCCCAGTACAAAATCTATCAACATGCAGATGGTCAAATCTTGGTTGGGACTAAAGGTGAGGTGAATGAGGCACTCAACTGTGGTATAAGATTTAACAGATTTCCAAAAACTCAGTGAGAAAAATAAAAAGTGTTCTAATGAAATCATTTAAAAATGTAAAAATTTCCTTGCTTAAAAAAATCAAAATATAAATAAAGACAAAATTCAACCTTGAGTTTCCATGAGTCTGCATTACCTGCCTCTCCCTATTCCCGCCCTTCAGGTCACAGGGCCAAGCCAATGTGGACAGGATGGTATATACACTTCATCAATTCCGGTGGAATTTAGGGAAGAGAATGTTATTTAAGAATACCTTTACTGTGCGGCGCCTGTGGCTCAGTCAGTAGGGCGCCGGCCCCATATGCCGAGGGTGGCGGGTTCAAACCCGGCCCCGGCTGAACTGCAACCAAAATAAATAGCTGGGCGTTGTGGCGGGCGCCTGTAGTCCCAGCTACTCGGGAGGCTGAGGCAAGAGAATCGCTTAAGCCCGGGAGTTGGAGGTTGCTGTGAGCTGTGTGATGCCACAGCACTCTACGAGGGCCATAAAGTGAGACTCTGTCTCTACAAAAAAAAAAAAAAAAAAATCTTTACTAAAAAAACAAACAACACATTTAAATCTTTCAGTGAAGACATTGGGTCTGAGACATATGTGAGTGTTAAAATGATCATTTTAGTGTAGGACAGAGGAGAGAAGCATGCCTCTGTGAACAATGACATGAATAAAAATCCCATATGAAGATTTTAAGATGTATTTTCACAAAAAGTGACTTAGTTTTAAATTAAAAGTTACTTTAACTTTTACTTGAATGGCATTATATTTTTTGAAACAAAAGAGCTGGCAAAAACTGTATTCAAAGACTTTCACTTAAAAAGATTATTCATTAGTACAAAAAATGAAAGTGCAAGACTACAGTAAATCTTTCTAGACACCAAATAGGACACAAGAACTCAAATTAGGTGACACATCTCTACTGTCTGAGCCTGAGGAAGGAGAAGTTATAGATAGCATCTCCTGAATTATATCTTTCTAGATCACGATACAAAAGATCTTCCTCTTCTCTCAGCCATGCATTAAGCATTCTCAGGGAAGCTTTCTCGGGAAGTAAAAAAGTCAGAGGTGGTAATTTTCACTACAGAAGCCTAATCACTATGACAGAGGTTTCCACACACAGCACTTTCTTTGGATAGAACATCTTGTAAAACCAGGCACCCTATCACAGTGTGAAACTCAGAGCTGGAGCTCAGCATGAACACATGAAAGACATCAATTCTATTTTTTTTTAATATTCAAAACCAAATTACTTTTTCTCAAAATTATTCTCTATATTCTTTTTAGTATTAATGAATAAAGGTTAAAGTGTATAACATACACAGAGATCTCACAAATCAATAAAAGTGTCTCAAAAGAAAAGTTGCCAAATGGTAATTAGCAGTTTGCAAAAGAAAAAATATATAAATTTTCAATAACACATACAGAGCTCAAATTCTAGCAAGACAAGAATGTAAACAATAATGAGATTAATTGTTTTACTTAATACATTTCTCAAAGATTAGAATTAATAAGTATATATTTTTAGTCTTGGAGAAAGTGGGGGAGATCAATTTTTTTATATTTTTATTACTGTTTTATTTCAGAATACTATGTAATATAGGGTTTAAAATATTTTGGTTATATGAATTGCTTTGTACAGCTTGAGTGAGGGTTATATGTGTGCCCAGCACCCAGATAGTATTCATTATACCTGTTATGTAAAATTTCAGCCATGCTCTCCTGCCACCTGCTTGATTTTCATTCAGTTTTATTTCCACCTGTGCACATGAGTGCTGATTGGTTAGTTCCAATTTAATAGTGAGACAGACCAATGGAAGAGAACATAGAACCCGGAAATAAAACCATCCGCATATTGCTAACTCATGCTTGACAAAGCAGACAAAAATATACACGGGGGAAAGTAATCCCAGTTCATTACTATTCATTATGGTGCTAAGAAAATTGGAAAGCCACATATACAAGATTGAAACAGTATTCATATCTCTCTAGTCACAAAAATTAATTCTGGATGGGTAACAGACTTAAACTAAGGCATGAAACTATAATAACTCCATAAGAAAATATTGTAAAAGCTCTACTAGATATTGGCTTATACAAAGAATTTAAAAAGACCTCGATGACAATCACTACAACAACGAAAATAAATAAATGGAAATTGATTAAATCAGAACATTTCTGCACAGCTAAGTAAACAGTCAACAGAGCACATAGGTGACCTGTAGAATGGGTGAAAATATTTCCATGCTGTATATCTGATTAAAGGGCTAACAACGACCTTGCTCCAAGAACTCAAGCAAATCAGCAATAAAAAAATCAAACCACAACCACCCCATTAAAAAGTGAACAAAAGATAGGAACAGAAGCTTTTCAAAAGAAGATAGACTAATGGCCAATCGACATAAGAAAAAAAAATACGGGCGGCGCTTGTGGCTCAGTGAGTAGGGCGCCGGCCCCATATACCAAGGGTGGCGGGTTCAAACACAGCCCCAGCCAAACTGCAACAACAATAACAAAAAAAAAATAGCCGGGCATTGTGGCGGGCGCCTGTAGTCCCAGCTGCTCCTGAGGCTGAGGCAAGAGAATCACGTAAGCCCAAGAGCTGGAAGTTGCTGTGAGCCATGTGACGCCACGGCACTCTGTCTCTACAAAAAAAAAAAAAAGAAAAGAAAAAAAAATACTCAATGTCACTAATCATCCAGAAATGCAACTTAAAACCACAGTCCGATGTCACCTAACCCCAGCGAGAATGGCTTTTATCAAAAAGGTCCAAAACAACGGATGCAGGCACCGATGCAAAGAGAAACACTGACACTGTTGAAGAAACACTGTTGGTGGGACTGACAACTAGTACACCCTCTACGGAAAACAACGTGAAAATACATCAAAAAACTGAAGCAGATCTACCATGCAATCCAACAAGCCCAGCTGCTCTGTACGTACCCACAGAAAAAGAAGTCATTTTATCAAAAAGATGCTTGCATTTGAATGTTGATTGCTGCACAATTCACAATTGCAAAGATGTAGGATCAACCTAAGTGATTATCAATTCATGAGTGGATTAATAAAATGTTTTGCTTATACACACACATACACACACTCACATACAGACATCGTGGAATATTAGTCAGTCATGGAGAATATGACCTAATACCTTTTGCAACAATTTGGGTGGAACTGGAGACCATTATCCTAAGTAAAGTATCTAAACTTGAAGTTCCAGTACAAACCATCACACTGAGTCAGCACATTCATTGTGCTAGTAATCTTCTCCACCCCGTCCCCCCCACACACACACACACAACCCTTTGGATACCAACAGTACCAACCCTTTGGATACAGCAACTTCCTTTTTAAATACGGTATTTTGAGGATTTGGAATGAACAAGGAAGATGGAAAACCACTTGTAGAATTAAGAGTTGTTTTTTTTCCTACCAATTATTTGGAATTAGAATTTACCCTTTGAACTAGCATTTTCAGCCTCAAGTAATTAATGGAAAATAAAGCATAAGAATAATTTCTACTGGGTTCTATAAGGTGGTATAGCAAACTGTGTTACCTGTAATGACCTGTGAGGCACTATCCTTAGATCAAACCTCTCTGCCTTACTCCCTTATGGTTTATGACCTTAAGACATTTTATATTTTCAAGCATTGACACTACATACAATATTGTTTTGAGTACTTAACTTAGTTATAAAGAATATAAGAGTTGTGTAGAAACCCTCCCAGTAGGTCCGTGGCGATGCTGGGATTGACACAGGCAATCTGAAACTATAGTCTGCAATCCCTAATCAGGGCCCCCTCATTGTCACCAAGTGCCTGTAGGTACATCAGCCCCGGGACCAACAATCTCCCCATATACTTCCCATGTTAAGGGGGAATTTTTGATATGTAATTGTATATTCAGACTTTGCATAGTCTACTCTCTTGAAAAATTCTCTTCTCAAGGAATCTGATGTTATTCCTGTAAACTCCATGACACTAGAAATCCAATGCCTGTGGGCAAGTAAGAATGTGACTGTATCCCTTCATTCTTCCTTTTCCAACCATTCACTCCTGTGATTCTAGGCTGCTTCTTAGCATTGCCTGAAAGATACAACTAGCCTAAAAAACATTTTCCCCTTAATTCAGCCCACTTGAGGTGCATTTCTCCCATTAGTGTTCTGAAGTCACTGATTCTTTTAACTTACTTCTGCCTGTATTCCGTTCAAAATTCCCTTCAAAATCAGCCTACATTCTGATGTCTGGCATTTAAATCATTACTTGGTATCATTGCTCTGCTCGTTTGGGTGAGAAAAACCTAAACCCAGGTTACACTTACTGGGAACCTTGAGAGCTCAGGTTGCTGAGCATTACTTAGAGAAATCTAAAAGTCCAAATATATTTTTAAATATGAAAATTTGCTTGTAAACTGTAACTTACTCTTACCTCTATATGAACAAATCTGCTTTTCTACTAAGAAGCTCTCTAACTCTCCATTACCCTTTAGTCCTCAGACTGTAGATATTCATACTAGTCTCAGTTTACCGCCTTGCTTCTACATATAATGAAATAGCAGGAGCCATAAGACAAAAAATCCAAAAAGGAACTTTGGCATTGGCAATGCGTTTCTTACCTTCCTTCCCTGATCATACTATTATTCTTAACTTTTATCTATAAAACACTTTCAGAAATGAGGAGGTATAGGAATACAAACTGAAAGACAGAACTAATGAAAAAACATTTTTAAGATGTCTGTGCACTTCTGTATATCATCCAAAATCAAGTTAACCAGTGTAGGGGGGTTTTTCAAATGCCAGATGCTGGGAATATAGGAGTCACAATAAGCAACAAGACCTATGACAAAAAACAAGCTTATATTATAAATTATGAAGGAAAATAGATAAAGCGCAAGAATCATAATAAAGTAGATTCTTATAATAGATCATAAAAGTAGACATATTTAAAGCATTTAGTTATAATTGTCAGAGAATTGTTCAGGGAATCCAACAATATAAAGACCCAATAAACAACATCAAGTTCTTAAAGAACAAAAAAATAAAAATAAGCAGCAGAATACACAAAGTTTTGAATACAGGATAGTACCTGCTATATTTAAGAAAGAAAAATGAAGTTAAGCAAAACTGAACAAGTAAACAAAAGTGGCTGAAGCAGAGACAGAGGCAAGATCTGTCAAATGATTTGGAAAAAGTCAGGGTTTACCTAATACATTACATGTCAAAATAAGAAATTTAAATTTATTTTAAAGTAAAATATACTACCTTTTCATCTAAGGAGTCAGATTAAATGTGGTATTTTATTTTATTTTTGAGGAAAAAAGTTCTGAATGTTATTTATTTCAATTAATTCAAATTTTATGTGAAGATCCAAATTTACAGCTATAAACATGTATTTCCTCAATAATTAAAAAGTCAGATATTAAAAAAATTATATAATTTTGTATGATCTATACTAATATAGCTATAAGAAATACCATTACATTGTTGAAAACTCTAGATGAAATTACAGTAAATTATTTTCAGTGGTTGATTCTGGATGGCAGGTTATGTATGATTTTTATTTTATTTTTATTTCTTTTTTACTCCTTGTTTCAGGTTTATTAAGGTATAATTAACCCAAACGTACATACAATAAAAATTACATGTACTTATAGTGTTCAGGGGGATGTTTTGATATACATATGTATTGTGAAATGATAAACATAACCATCGGAATATATCTATGTGTATATATGTATATATTTTGTTTTGTATATGTGTGTGTATATGTGAATAAAATAACTCACTGTTAAATATATCCTGAGATCAGCTTTTGTTATCTCCTGTGTAAACTGCTAATTTTCTTCTAGATTTGGGTAATCTCATGTTTTTGTTTTTGAGACAAAGTCTCATTATGTTGCCCTCGGTAGATTGTTGTGGCATCACAGCTCATAGCAACCTCTAATTCCTGGGCTTAAACCATTCTCTTGACTCAGTCTCCCAAGTAGCTGGGACTATAGGTACCCTCCACAACACTTGGCTATTTTTTGTTGTTGTTGTAGTTATCATTGTTGTTTAGCAGGCCTGAGCCAGGTTTAAACCCACCAATGCGGTGTATGTGGCCCGTGCCCTAACCAGTGAGCTACGGGTGCCAAGTCAGTAAACTTGTGTTTTGAGATCTATTAATTACTACTGTCTCTTATATTATCTATACTATTAATTACTTTTATTTTGTAAAAATTATAAAGTACAGTAATTTTTTTACATATTAAATTATCATCAATGTATCAAAATTACTAGCAGACATATTTTGAATACTTATTCAAATGAGAAAAATCATCCTAAAATACTGGACAAATCATAAAGGGTTATAATCTGATTGTGGCTTGGTAAAGGAACAATATAAAGGTGGTAAAGACATAAAAATTATCTGGAATAGTTTCCGTGCACTTACCACAAATAGCAAAGACACCTAATCAGGAATATTGACGATCTGTTTCGTGGAACTACACAATTCTTCTGTCGATAAATTATCTAATACAGAGATTTTTCTTAAAGGGGTTGTTTAGGGGGCTATACACTGTTAATCTTTTTCACATATCTTCAGTGAATATTGTGAAATGTTACATTCGACCCTCCCGAAGTAGTGTCTTGTTGAAGTAGTGTCTTGTTGCCAGCAACGTCTTGTCCCTCCGTCTCAGAGCATCTCAGCAATCTCCTGGCAAGTAGCGCCAGAGAGGGCCAGGAGGCAGGGAGCTCACAGTCTGCACACATCTCAGTCTGCGCAGCACCCCTAGAGCAGACATCTGAGCCCACTCTCCTGGAAGCCCCGATGTGGTGGCTCAATTGTGTCTTTTGACAGCTGCTGGTCACAGAGCAGGAGGGGAGAAGCCGAAAAGTTTGACTCCCCTGGCTCTGTGGAAGCCCCAGAGTGGTGGATACACCGGCAAAGGGGAATGGCAGTTCTTGCGAGTTGTTGCTTAGTCCTTCCTTAGCAGTCACAGGCAGTGCAGGGGAAGGGGATGGGAAGAGTCTTAGTGGAAAAAAGCTGGCGCTCTGGTCATCTCTGCTCCTTTCTCCAGAAGGCAGCTCCTGCAGAATGTCCAGGCTCTGCGGTCAGGTCACACAGACACCTTGGGAACCACCAGCCCCCTTCTGACCCCACCAGCCTTTTGGGCCAGAGTTGAGAAATGTTTGTATGGGAACAAGCAAGATGATTGATCCACCCTTACGACTGTACTCTATGCCTCATGGGGTTTGATCTCTGCGCCTATCATTCTGCTCCCAAACGTCTTCCTATGGAATCTCTGGTAGGTTCACTTTCTCCTTGGAATTACACCCACTCCATATTGGTTTGTTTTTCTTCTTTTCTGAGATGATCTATCAGCTCATGACTCTGGTCTGCTTTCTCGCTTTTCTTCAATAGTATTTTTTAAACTATGACCTTGTATGTCAGATATTTTCCTACAATTACGTATTTGGGAGAGAATTATACAAGTTTCATATCTTTCCATTTAAAACAATATTTATGTATGTACTGCGTCATCTGCCAACTAAATTTTTAGATAATTTGTTGGGGGGTCGTTAGTTGAATGTATGTTTGAGGGTAACTCCAATGTATAATTATTATAAATACAAACAAAAATAACCTTGTACTTCAGGGAGAGTATGTGTTATCATTGAAAGCACACAAATACCGTATTTGTAAAACTTTGTACATATTCTATACTCATTTGGTTTTAACTGCCGACTTTGGCTTTGTTATTACTGGAAACATTTATATGATTTTTTTTTTTTTTTTTTTGTAGAGACAGAGTCTCACTTTATGGCCCTCGGTAGAGTGCCGTGGCCTCACACAGCTCACAGCAACCTCCAACTCCTGGGCTTACGCGATTCTCTTGCCTCAGCCTCCGGAGCAGCTGGGACTACAGGTGCCGCCCACAACGCCCGGCTATTTTTTTGTTGCAGTTTGGCCGGGGCTGGGCTTAAACCCACCACCCTACTTACTGAGCTACAGGCGCCGCCCGAAACATTTATATGATTTTTTTAAGGATACTTTCTAAGGTAATTTTTATAACAGTAATCTTCTATATTTTATAAATATAAGGTGGTTTCTTTAAAATATAAATTATCTTACCAGTTTTTTTTACAGTATGTTCTTTATTTCTAACACATATATCGAAACATATTAATCTATTAAATATTTATCTAACCAAAAGTATAAAACACTCATTTAAAACTGATATTTAATAGAGGCTTTATCCAGTTTTTATTAAAATAGTTTCACTTTATTGGTCAGTTGTCATTTATAAGCACCTGTGCTACACAAAATGACAGCATTTATTATGTTGAAAAATAACTTTTAAACAGATGACACAATTTTTTAGCAGTAAATCACCAGTAAGAATATAGGTCTTCCATTTATAAACTGTAGAGAAGACATTTAAAAAAGCCCTAAAACTATTTTCAGCCTACTTTTAAGACATTATTTTTCTTAGACAGATACAGTATAAAATTTTATTGCAATTTAGCATTTCAGATACAATTGAATACTGATAATAAATTTTCCAAACTTATATGCTTAATTGTTGATATTTTGTGTTTTTGACAATAAAATAAAAATACTGAAATAGTATTTGAAGATGTCATTATATGATGAAATTTGATTTTTTTTCTATTTACCAAGTGACTTTTTATATATTTAAATTAAAAATATCATATAATTAAATCATGACTTTAAAATTCACAGATATTAAAGTATCTGATAAGGTAAAACAATATTAAGGTGAATTTTTTTCCTTTTCTTAATTTCAAAATATTAATGGAGTCCAAATATTTTTGCTACATGGGTAGCTTTTATAATGCTTAAGTCAGGGCCATTAGTTTGCCCCTCACCTGAATAGTGTTCATTGTACTTCTTAGGTAGGTTTTGCCCCTTCCCTTCTCTGTCTTCACTTCTTCATTTCCAATGACTTACTTCTCTCTGTGCTCACATGTACCCATTCAATAGTTCCAAATTATTAAGGAGTGCATGTGGTGTTTATTTTTCTATTCTTGGATACTAAAGCATCCCCAAAGCAATTATTATAACATTTAAAATAAATAAATTGGACTTCATTAAACTAAAAAGCTTCAGCAGAGCAAAATAAGTAATCAAAAAAGTAAATACACAACTTTAAAGAATGGGAGTAAGTGTTCACAAACTATATATCCAATAAAGATCTATTATCCAGAATCCAAAGCAACTCAAATAAATCAGCGAGGATAAAAACAGTCTCACTAAAAAGTGGACAAAAGACATGAATGGAAGCATTTCAAAAGAAGATGAACAAATGGCTAACAAACATATGAAAAAAATACTCAATATTATTAATTACCGGGGAAGTACAAATTAAAACCAGAGTGACATGTCATCTTGCCCCTGTGCTAATGGCTGCTATTAAAAAGTCAAAAACAATAGATACTGGCAGGGATGCAGAAAGAAGAAAGGCTTACAATCTGTTTCTGGGACTGCAAATTAATACAATGTCTATGAAAAACAGTATGGAGACTCCTTAAAGAAACATATATAGACTTACCATTCAAATCATAAATCCTACTACTCAAGTGTGAAACTTGGTAATCGGTCTGTAAAGCTAGTGAATGATGCCCCATGATCATATCAATGTACACAGCTATGATTTAATAAAAAAAAAAAAAGAAAAGAAAAAGAAAAAAAATCCTACTACTCGGTATTTAATCAAAGGAAAAGTGAACCTTTTAAAATAATAATTAAAGTTAGTTCTAGTAGATAGGTACAAATAACAATAAAGTAAGTCATCAAAATCAAACATGAATTGCTAGATTTTAAACAAAGAGAAACACATATATTTCCATTACTGTATATTCTACAATGAGTAGTAAACAACTCTACTCAGAATAGACATGTCCAATTGTTATTATTTAATTTTAGATTTATTATTAATAAAATTATTTCTGTTTACTCAACTTGTCTAAATATTTTTCTGCTGTTAAGTTAGTGCATAATTAATTTTAAAAAGTATTTAACCACTTCAATTTTTAACAACTTTTTAATGTTTTTCTTTTTTAAAATTTGTCATCTACCATCATATTATCTGAACATCTTCCCACCCGTCCATGGTAGTTTTCACTGTCATTTCTAAATAAACTTATCAACCTTAAATGTTTCTCTAAAATTAAATTAACAAAATTTATAAAGACATAAATTCTGCCTCTAAACCACTGAGCCTGTCTCTAACATGGGCAAAGACAAGAAAGAGTGACTCAAAGTAAAAATTCACTGTAAGAAAAACATTATTAAAAACATAGCATTACAAAATATCTAAAAAATTTTTGTACAGGCATACCTTATTGTATTCTACTTCACTTTAATATCCTTTACGAATATATACTTTTATTTATTTATTTATATTGAAACTCTGTGGCAGTGATGCATGAACTAAGTCTGTTGGCACCACTTTTCCAATGTGTTCACTTCCTTTTCTGTGTCACATTTTGGCAATCCTAACAATATTTCAAGCTTTTCATTATTCATATATCTGTTATTATGATGTGTGATCAATGATTCTTGACCTTTCATATAATTATATTGGGATGCCAAGGACCATGTCCATATAAAACAGCACATTTCATTAAAGTTTTGTACGTATTCTGACTGCTCCACCAACCAGTTCCCATCTCTATCTCCTCAGGCATCTCTATATCTTGAGATGCAACAATATTAAAATTAAGCTAATTGATAGCTCTATTGTGGCCTTTAAATGTCCAAGTGAAAGCAAGAGTCACACATCTTGCACTTTCCATCAAAATTAGCAATTATTAAGCTTAATGAGGAAGGCCTGTCAAAATCCTAGCCAACCCCAAACTCGGCCTTTTTTGCATGAGTTAGGTAGACTAATGAATGCAAAAATAAACAAAAAAGTTCTTGAAGAAAACTAAAGGTACTGCTTCAGTAAACACCTGACTGATAAGAAAGTCCAACATCTTTATTATCAATATGGAGAAAGTTTTGGAGGTCTAGATAGAAGATCAAACTAGCTAGAGCATTTCTGTTAACCAAAGCCTAATGCAATGCAGAGTCCTAATTCTCTTTAGTTCAGAAAAGACTTAGAGATCTGAGGAAGCTGTAGAAGAAAAATTTGAATCTATCCAAGGTTGGTTAATGAAATTTAAGAAAAGAAGCAATTTTCATACTATAAAAGTAAAAGATGCAACAGAAAGTGCTGATATGGAAGCAGCAGCAAGTTATCCAAAGATCTAGCTGAAATTACACTGATAAAGATGCTTATTATGAACAACAGACTTTTAGTTAGGTAAGTCAGCCTTACGTAAAAAAATATATCACTTGCAAGGGAAGTGAATGCTTCAAAGCATCAAAGGATAGGCTGATTCTCTTGTAGGGCTAATGCAGCTGGTGAGTTTAAGTTAAAGCCGTGCTCAGCAGCTACAGTCCCTTCCTAACACTCTGCTTTAAGCAACCCATGAGAATTGTATTATTGTCTCCAGCTCTTGCTCCTCAGTAGTGGTTCAGAGAATTTTCCCAGTTAGAGAGTTAGGCTGTGTGAACAGTGTCATGGACTCAATGTGGATACTTCTTCACCCAAATTTATATGTGGGAATGTGACTATATTTGGAGATAGGGCCTGCGAGGAGGTGGTAAAGGTTAATAAAGTCATGAGGGTGGGGCCCTAATCCAGTAAGGCTGGTGACGGCACAAGAAGAGTAAAATACACCAGAGGTCACTCTCTCTCTATCTTTTGAGGTCACAGCAGGAAAGAAGATGTCAGCAAGGACATCTTTCCCCACGAGGACCTGATTTAGAAGGTACCTTGATATTAGACTTCTAAGCTTTCAGAACTGAGAGAAATAAATTTCTGTTTCTATTTTCTGTACTCAATCTGTGGCATTTTGCTTTGACAGCTCCACTAGATTACTCACAACAGAGACTGTTGAAGCTCTCCCCAAGAATTAACTTTATTTGTAGCAGACTATGTGGAGGTTCAAACTTAAGGGTTTACCCTAAATTAAAAGCAGACAATAGAAACTGCCTTTGAAGGAGCTCAGAGGCAGGATTCAAAGAAAGAAAAGTAAAGCACCTATTATAAATATATTCAAAGAACTACAGAAAATTATGCTGAAATAAGTCAAATATTGTGATGATATCTCATCAAAAAGAAAATAAATAATTCTGGAGTTGAAAAGTGCAATGAGTAAAATGAATATTTCACTACAAGGGCTTCATAGATTTGAAATGGTAAAAGAAAAGATCAGCAAATGTGAAGCTAGGCAGCAGAGTTTATACAATATGAATAATACAGGGAAAGAATAACAGTAACAAGTGATAACCAGAGATATGTGAGATAATCTTTAGTGCACCAACATGTACACAATGGAGGTATCAAAGGTTAAGGAAAGAGAGAAATAAGTAGAAAATATGTTCCAATCAATAATGCCTGAAATTTCTTTTATAAAATGCAGTAATACAAACATCAAAGAGGTTCATGAACTCCAAGTAGAGTGAAGGATAAACGTTATACACTCAAATATATCACAGTGAAAATTTCAAAGGACAATGAGAATATAAATGATTCAACAGTACCTAAAAGATTTAAAGCTGAGTTTCCACCAGAAACAACAGAGGCCAAGGGCAGTATAACAATGTATTAAAAGTGCTAAAAAAAAAATAAATAAAGGAATTTGTCAACCAAGAATCTTAATGCAAGCTTCCATAGGTATGATGAAACAGACTTTCCTCAAAAACAAAACTGAAAAAATGTATTGCTAGCAGATACACCTTACAGAAAACATTAAAGGCATTTCTGCAAACTGAAAGCATGTTACCCCAGACAATAATTCAAATCCAGAGAAATAAAAGATGAGTCAGTCCTCTTGTTGGTAATTATATAATTATAAAGAAAATATAATACCATATTTCTTCTCCTTACTTATCCTCATTGACTTAAAATCACTGAATAAAACAGCATGGATATACTTTTTATAGTACTTTAGATTGAGTTGCAATTGCAAAATATCATAGACTGGGCAATTGATAAACAACAGAAAATTGTTTCCCACAGTTCTGGAGGATGGGAAGTCCAATATCAAGGCAACAGCAGTCTGTGTCTGATGGGGACCAAACCTTTCTTCTTGAAAGATGGTGCCTTGTTGCTGCATTCTCCAAAGAGGAAAAACAATGTGTCCTCAGAAGGCACAAGAGATAGAAGAGCAAGAAGGGCTTAAGCTAGATCCTTGCAGTATTTTATAAGACACTAATTCTTCATTAGAGAATAGTCCTGGTGACTTAATCACTTCCCTAGATGTCGTACATCTTACTATAAGAATTAGCTTGAAACAGATTTATAAGGTAAGACCTAGAGTAGCTATTAAGTAACTCAAAAAATAAGAAAAATATTAAAAATATTAAAAGTTATTATAAAAATCCAATTATGTAAAAAAGAGCAGTAAAAGAGGAATAGAGGAAAGAAGGCTATGAAACATGTAGAAAATAGATAAAGTAAAATGGAAGATGTAATCAAATGTGAATGGCCTAAACAACTCAATAAAAAGGCAGAGATTATCAGACTGGATTAAGAAAAACAAAAGATTTGGGGAGTTACACTACAAATGGGTATATTGTTTTTATTGGCTATGTATCAATTTTTGATTTTTGTTCTCCAGAAACATGTCAAAGGTACATCATAACAATTCTGAATTATTTTATTTTCCTCAATATAGTATCCTTTTTACTTTAATATCAGTTAACTATGCAGTTTGTTTTCCTCATAGTAAGCAATAGTTGAAACATTTACTAAGTTCTTCCAATCCATATTCTCCATCACCAGCCTTGGTTATTATTACGTTTTCATGAATTTCAGGAATTAGTCAATGGTTAGGCAGAATTTATACAAAAATTCTCTCAAGAATTCTTTCCCACTATCTGTGTATAGTTCTTTTAGGGAATACACATACTTCAAAGTATATTTTGAAAAGCATAAGAAATTGCAAAAGAATCATGTTAAACTTTTTCTAAAGAGATATATATGTGGAAAATTAAACCATACTATTTCCTCTAACATCATCAAACAGCCACACGGTAGATTATTATACTGAGGCTTGCGTATCACACATTGATTAATACTGATAGTGAAAAGCAGCCAGAAAATTAGTCTAAGAACATCTCCTTTGGAAGTGTTATCCCTCAGTATATAATGCCTCTCTGCATCATAGAGCTTTCAGAACAGGTTCATGTTATACCAGCGTGACATTCATGTTTCAATAATAACATTTATTACTCTCTTTTCTTTGTACACATTTTACATTGGTATGAAGAAAAATTAACCACACAAGTTTTTATTTTGAAATCAATATAGATGTATGAAATAAATTAAAGTTGGCGTAAAGCTAGATCCACCTATAGCTAACTGCAATTTAAGTTAGTATGCAAACAAACTGCAACCTAATTTATTGTCTATTCTTGTAACAAGCAGACTGGTCTCAGCCAATCACAGCAGCTGAGGTTTAACAAATCACAGGCTACCAATTATTTAAATTGCCTTCCAATAAGGTAAATGCCAAGCTGTAATCAATCAAGCTGTTTCAGCATATTACTTCCAGTCTGTAAATTCTGCCTGTCACTATTTCTGGGTGAAGCTCTCTAAACCTTTCTAGGTTCTGAATACTGCCTGTTTCATGAATCATTCTTTGCTCAAGTAAATTCTGCTACCTTTAATTTTTTCACTTTTTTTTTTTAACACTTTAGCATCAGAAGTAAGATCTAAAGTAAACCTTCAGCAACCCCCATGGGAACCCAATAACCAAGCCATGGTACTTGCTAAGCCCATTGGGCCCATTGCTCTCTTGAAGCAACGAGGGTCATGAGTGAATTCTTTTTCAGATTTGAGCTTTATGAACCTATGTTTTGAGCTCTTTGAGTTAAATTGAGTTGTTTTGATCCAGTCTGGATTTGGAAGACATGGAAGAAACAGGACTAGATTCTACAGGGAGGCTTCAAGTATCTGTGTGAGACAGAAAGTAGATTTGTCCTGTAGGTAAGTGAAGTTATCAAAAGATAGTGAACTGTGGGCACACCTTAATCCAAGGGGTCCAGAATTCCCACATTTGAAACTTCAGCCAATTTCACATGTAAGAACTGTACACCCATTACTTACCCTTTAACTTTTAGTTACAGAGATCACAGAGAGGAAACTCCTTATCAAAGACAATCAGGTGCACCCTTTTACAGCTACGAGACCTATAGTTGTCAGGAGACCTACTTGAACATATTTATAAACCAAATTGAGGTATCACAAAACCCTTTTGCCCTAATATTTTTGCTTTTAGTGTAATCAGCCAAGCCATCAGAAAAGAAATTGTCCACTTTTATACCAGCTATCTAGTGGACCCACTCTTTTTGGTCTACACTTTTTCTCCGCTTAAGAAAGCAACCAAAGGCTTCAACCAATATATCAGAGAGAAACATGAATATTTTTTTTCCAAGAGCCTAAGTTTATTGATTAAATTAATCATACATATATATATATATATATAAAACAGATTCAGATATAATCAATTTTCCCCAAAACTTAGTACATGGCTAAGAGAGACAAAACATTAACCATTAGAAGAGAGCAGGGGCTGGCAAATATTTTCTGTAAAAAGCCAGATAGGAAACATTTTAGGCTTTGTGGATCATGTGGTCTCTGTGGCAACTACTCAACTCTGCCATTTTATCATGAAAGCAGACGTAGGTAGGATATAAGCAAACAAGAGTAACTGTATTCCAATACATTGTAATTAACAAAACAGGTAGTGGCCCCATTTGGCCCATGGGCTATATTTTGCCAATCCCTGACACAGAGGCTGGTGCTGTTGCCAAGGAGGATTTAAAACACAAAAATCTGAAAGTAAAACTAGGTGGTGATGTAAAGTGAAAAAGTCTAAATATTCCCTGTGTCTGAAGCTAATTGACCATAGGACCATTTTCAGGGGAAAAAAAAAAAAAAAAAAAAAAAATATATATATATATATATATATGTGTGTGTGTGTGTAAGATTTAGTCCTCCCCGTTTTCTTTATTTTATCTTACATTTCCCCAGGAACCTCTCAGTCAACTGAAACCACGATTCTCAAACCCTTACTAACTATATAGTCTCCAAGCTGTGTCCAGGTCTTTCTTGTCGTATTATTAATTTCTGCTATGTTATGAATCATTTTATTCAGAGGGGGGAAAAAAAGCTAATCGGTCTGCTATTCAATCTTGAAAATAAACAAACAAACAAACAAAAGGGATGAATCAGTCTCTAACTACCAGGAAAGCTTAGAAGTATACATGCTGAAGCCAGACATGCAACATTATTGACTTATTGTATCTAGCACATGGCTAAAACTTAAGAACAGCAGCTTTAAGTCTATTTCTCTAGGTATGTTTATATGTCTGTATGTAAGCTACATATTTTTTTTTCTGTCTCATTATGATATGGACAAAATTAAATTCTGAAAAACTCTATTTAGCAAGCTGAAAGAAACATCAGTTTTTATTTGACTTCCTATGTTAACTAAAATGATAAGGTCCTGAAAGCTATGTTAATTAGTAGGAGGTAAGCACTCCCATTTGCACGAATAATTAACACATTGAATCCCACAAATGCATAAATGTGTTCATGATCTATGTGTATATGACTTAATTAAAAAAAAAAAAAGAAAAAAAAGAAACATCAGTTTTTATATAAGTTAAGCATTCTTTCAGAAAAACATGAGCTAACCATATGTTTTTCAAGTTCAGATGACTTGGATAATCCTTAGAAAATAAGAATATTTTTTGCTTCATCAAGACAGGCATGTCTTCAAATATAATACTAGATCAAAGACTTTTCCTACCTAAGTTTACTAGTAAAATAAATTTCTGTTACCTCCATATTATAAAAATTTTCAGGAAGAAAGATGAGATTATGGCCAGCTGTTTAAGGTCTCATCTTCATGAACAACTCAAGCATACTTTTAAAAACAATTCAGTTAAATAGACTTAAACAAGATATAACTTCCACGTGAAATATGTCCACCTTATGCCAGAAAGTCTTAACATTCCTATCAGCAAGTACAGAAAGTTGAAGCTGAGGGAAATCTTTACAAACAACAATTTATTTCTCAGGCCTCGCCAAAAATACCTAAGAGAAAAGAGGTAAAATAGAGATAAAATTTTCCCTCTCAACAGTTGCTTACTAAAGACAGACTAAAGATATTTGGGACCATTAATAAGTTCTGTGCCACACTGAGAAATTGTACTATAAGACAAAACATACTTCTAGAAATTACGATCTCTCTCTCTAAAATATATGTGTGTGTGTGTGCGCACGTGTGTGTGAATTGTATGAAATTATGAATTATATAATCACATAAGCCCTTGATTGTTGGTAGCCTCCAACCATGCAAACAATTCAATAATGGAGCCTTAGATATATATCACTAGTGCTTCCCTATCAGTGACTCCTAACGTTAGTTAGGTCTGGCAGAGGATAAACAGGTAGAAAGAAAGTGGCTAAGGGCAGAAATCAGGAATCCACATGTGGCCAGGAACAAACTGCAGCAGGGAACTGTTCCCAGTGGGAACATAGGTGGTGAGGAGTTCCTAGTGATTTTTAACTAACCTATAGCTCATTACCATTTAATTAGAATAGCATGGGGGGGTGGAGTTTTTATGAAGGATTAATTCTAGGAGGACTCATGCATAGTAAGGAAAACTGTTATATAACCAACCTGTTATGTAAACTATTATATAATTTCATGTTGCCAATCACCCCAAAGGCACAAAACAACAACCAATTTTACCAGGTGAGAGGTGGGACAAATGAGTGAGCACATAAAAGGAAGCCTGTGGGCTCAGAAGTTGGGTTCTTTCTCTATCTTGGAGATTGATTGGCTGGACTCAGTCCTTGAACTTGACACTGGGAACCAGGGGACCAGGGAACATCAGAACAAACCTACCACTGGTACACATAGTAGGTATCCTGAGGGAAACTGTCTGTGTCTTTCTCTAGGATACATTTTGAAATATGCAGAATTTAACCACTTCCCATATGTGTGAAGTGAATGTTTCAATAAGTAAAAAATAAGGAGTCAACGTGAATGTGGAATACTAAAAGTATAACTATCACTCCATATCCAATTGAAACTAAATGTCGATTCACGTGTCTTAATTTTCACTATGGAATAAAGAGGAATCTTCTAGCAAGCATAAATCTGCTTAATTAGGCATCTTTTGGTAGAATGCTCTTTCACTAGCTTGGCATAAATGTGAGCCAATGTGGATTAGGAATTCTAACAGTACCACTGTCACTCTATAACCAGTTGGAAACTAAAACTTGATCTACAGTTTTTAATTTGCACTATGGAATAAAGAGAAATCTGCCAGCAGGGAAAAATCCCTCTAAATAGGCATCTTTGGGTAGAATGCTCCTTCGCTGGCTAGGCATAAATATAAGTGAATTTGTGATTAGAAGTCTGTTTCAAACATTAGTGGCTATAGCTGACTTCACTGCAAAGGCTATAGATATTCAGCAAATTTTAAAAAATTTTCTTGCTAAAGTTGCTTTAGAAAACATTGCTTTGGACTATCTGTTGGCTGAATGGCTGGACTGCATATGGTAGCTAACACCTGCTGCTGCACTTGGTTAAATGCATCTGGTATAGTAAAACTTGGTTGCAAGAAATCAACAAACAAGCTACTTGGTTAAAGCAATTATATTCCTCTTGTGGCTCATTTGTGATATATTTGATTCTGATTGGTTCCATACATGGGGACATTTGTTAAAAAGTATTCTTTGATCTCTTTGTATCATCCCCCTGCTCTGTACCATACTAGTCTCTCTAGTGCACCATATTCTCTTTAGAGTCTTAAATGACTGTTAGGAAGCAAGTCATTCTACATCAAATGTTTTCACTAACAGGTACAAATAGGGAAACATAAATATGAGGCAAAAATGATGAGAACACAAAGAGAACATAATGAAATATTCAACTGAACTGACATTGCAAATTGGGATCCTGAAACTGAGACAAAACCAGCCCATTATGATGTTGACAAAGTATAGGTCAATCTCTTAAAACTGAGAGGCTGATTCCAAGGGGACAATTTTTAAATTAAATGAAGTTTGGCTTAAAACTGCCTTCATACTTAGCAACGTAACTTAGTATGTAAACAACCTAACATGAGAGTACTTCCTTGTAACAATTAGTTGAGTTTCAGCCACTGACGGCACCTGAGCTTTAGCCAACAGTGGGCTCCAAATAATTAGAGCACGTCTATATTAGGCAAATGCTGAGCTGTAACCAATCAAGCTGTTTCTTTCTGTTACTTCTTTCCTCTGTCTATAAATACTGCCTGCCAATGTTGCTGGATAAAGTTCTGTGAACCTCTCCTGTAAGTCCTGCCTGATTTATAAAGCCTTCTTTCCTCAAATAAACTGTGCTAAATTTAATTTCCCTAACGCTGTTTTTACTTAAAAGCTAATACCAGTAAGCTATTTTTAGTATTTTATAAATTAAGCAAAGCATTATAATTACAGAATTTAAGTTTTCTCTTGTATGCTGTATGGTAAGCACAGCAAATATCCAGGAAGCATTATAATCACTGAATAATGAAGGGTAGGAGATAGTCTGTTCTTTACATTCGTTACTAGAATGAAATGATCAATAGACATATCAGTTGATACTATGTAAAACCATTATAGATTTAAATTATTTTGTTAAAAAGTTTATAATAGTGAGCATTTCTTAGGAGCTTTTCAACAATGACAAAATAGGATATATACTTGTCACTCATAAAAATAATTTAGATTGAAAATAAATTTGACGGTCTTTAGACCTACTCTGTGTTTCTTAAATAAAAAAAAATTAACAGCAAGAGAAAGAAAAAAATGAACAAAAATCTGTCAAGATAGTGTTCAGGAGCAGGGCACTGAGGGTGAATGATTAATACTGGTTTTTAGTTGGTAAAAAATAATAGAAGGTAGAAACTGGTATACAGGAAAGATTAAGGTGTGTTAGAATTTTAGTAATTATCCTAGGTATATTAAATAACTCTATTTAGTCACAGTTTCTACAACTTAGGACAAATCAGGATCATTTAGGAAAGTACAAAGGAAAGTAATTAAAATGATCACATTATTAAAGTGCAAAATATATATTCTGGGATTTCAGATTATTCAACTAGAAGAGAAGTTGAATCTTTATGCAAATTGGAGCTTTAAATAATTAATTAATTTTATTTATTTTATTTTTTTTTTTGAAGTGAAAAGGGTAGGAGAAGAAGCAGCCGCAACACTAAACAACAGGAAAGCGTTCTCCCCCCAAACCACAGTCTTGTGGTTGAGGAGTCTCATACTTACATTTGCACCTGGCCTTTGCCCTCACTACACTTGTTGACATTCCACAAAATCACTTGGAAAACACACCAGTTCTTGCCGTATTTCATCACTGAGCACATCTCTTGCCATGGCTGTCCGTCTTTAAGGGATCCACTCTAGAGCTCTTCTTCCAGACCCTGAGCATCTCTGTGTATAGTCCTTGCCACTAACACTCTTTCTCTCAAAGGATCTGATGATCCAGAGAAAACTCTAAGACAAAAGCAGCATTATCTCATCCAAATAAGCACTTTTCTTCTTTGTCATCAGACTCTCCTCAGTCTCATGGCAAGTCTCTGGGAGCCATGCTGCTTCATCTGAACTACCAGAGAAAACTATTATAGTAACTATTCTCTGGATCCTCTCAAGGGTGATACTAATACCATGCTAGACACACAGGAAGTTTCATTTACGTAATAGGCACCTTAATAGAAGAAGACAATTTTCAGTGAATCCGTGGTGCAGAAATACTAGGGATCTAGTTTATCCTTGTAATTTCTTTCAGATAATTCCCCATAATTATCTCAATATTAATCTGGAGAGTTGATGGTGGGAAAGAAGATTCAGAATTTTTTTCTTTTTTTTAATCATTAAATCATAGCTGTGTACATTAATGCGATCATGGGGCACCCTACACTGGTTTTATAAACAGTTTGACACATTTTCATCACACTGGTTATCATAGCCTTCTTGAAGATTCAGAATTTAACTTCTGCCCCTTTCTTATTCTGTTTTCCACTCTGTATAAGTAGGAAGAGACAAACTTATGTTTCTTTTCTCTCTTTTAACATTTTTTGGGATATTTTCCATGTGTCAGTTCTCTTTACCATGAATGAATGAATTTGGGAGGAACACCAAACTCCACGGATTACTCATAACTGGTGGGAGTGGCTGTCTCTGAACAATTTAAAGAAACTCTATAGATCTGAGTCAATCACATGACAGTTGATAAAATAATTTTGGGACAATTAGGAATTACTAAAAATAAGACTATATAGGTTTAATATTGACTTGATATTTCCAACACCTTAATTTTGAAAGCAGCTATCTAAATATAAATGTCTTTAATCTCAATATCATCTTGAAACTCAACAAAAAGAATTTATACTAATCCACATGGCAGGGACATAGAAAACGCCATCACAATTGTATAAATAGATCATATTTTGAAAATATTTCAAAGAAACAAAGGATTAAAAGTTTGTATGTATTCTGCTGTAATTTATGTGACCTTGACAAGTCGCAGAGTCTTTCCGAGTTTTGTTTTCCTCATCTGTATATTAGGGATAATGACCTACTTGTCTCACAAGATTAGATTCATAAAGTGCATTTTTTTTTTAAGAAGGGATATTATAAGTTACAAATCACTTTAAAGAAATATATTCTCATTTTCTTTGGACTTTTAACTAAGGCAGGAAGTCTCCTTTTAAGCATGCTTGAACATTCAGTATCATTTTATTTGGAGAAACCACCGGTAATTATTTAAGATTTGGAATTCATTGTCACAGCTTGTACTTTCTAAGCTCTCACCCTTATGAACTGCACTCATTTCCTTTTCACAGCTTGACCTTTTCTAATTAATGCAGAGGATTGCCTAACTGCAACGCATTGACGGGCTATGCCAATCAGGAACTGAAAAACTTCCAGCTCTATAAATTTCCTTAACACTTGGATTCAAAAAATGGATCTTTCAATTTTTAGTTAGTTGGATGGTACCTAAGTTATTCTTAGTTTCTTATTTCGTATTTTTCAGAAGCGAATATTATCTAATCTACTTCTTGATATTTTTATTCTTCTTAAATCCATATGCAGGAAATAATCTTATTCTTTAAGGTTAGACTTTTAAAATTGTAGATGCAGTCATTGTTTGCTATCAGATGAAACTGATGGACGTAAAACAAGGTAAGCTGACATAAAAATTTACCAGGACATCAATAGAAAGAAGTAATTTAAAGCAATATATTTAAGTAACATTTTTTAAATGTTTTCCTTCTTAGTTTCTTTTTATTAATAAGTTCTAAGTATAGGTGGCACCTGTGGCTCAACGGAGTAGGGCGCCAGCCCCATATGCTGGAGGTGGTGGGTTCAAGCCCAGCCCCGGCCAAAAACTGCAAAAAAAACCAAAATAATAAATAAATAAATAAAAATAAGTTCTAAGTATAGAAGTGGTCTTTTAGTTTTCCACAGCCCAGAAAAGGATAAATTTTAATTTGAAAAAAAAAAAAAAAATCAATGGTTCAAGGAAGAAAAAAAAAAATGCTAAGTAACAACTCTTGCACAATCCCAGTCATAATTAGGGTCACTTAATAAGCTGCACTTGTAGCTGTCCCCTTGCCTTTTCCTCTGGTGGTGTGGGCTAGGCTTCTGCCATCTCCCCAGAGTTGAGGTCAAAAATATCCAAGAATACGAAGTAATCATAAGACATATGTACAATTCAGAAAGTCTGTAAGTACCATTTTCTCTCTTCTGTCTTCCTGTTACCAATCAAAATTACAATGGGTGACCCAAGAAATTGCACTTCTGACTTCTATTATTCCCCAGCATAGCCATGCATGCACTTGCAGTTTAAGAAACAATTCAATAAATGAATCTCTTTTTAAGAGGAAATATACACCAGGCTGTGATACCAAGTTGCTGAGAGCTGACACTTATCTTAACCTTTCCTTAGAAAAATATCCACAGCTAGGAGAAAGATGCCCTCAGAGGCAGGGAGGTAATTGCCTGCTATTTTAGATGAGCTCAGCAAGTTTCAACATAGGAATATCAGTACCATACATACTGCAAAAAGAGGAAACTGAATTTTTTTTTTCCAGTTTTGGAATTTTGAAATGGAAGAAAATGATAACAAATCCTCAGGTAAAGGGCAAAGGGCAAAAGTCAACTTATATTTTGCATTTGGATTTTCAAGTATTTAATGCCATGGGAAAAGAAACATATTATGCTTGTAAGTAAAAACAAAAGGCGTTAATGAAAAAATATGTATGGAAAAAATAGTGTTTTCAAGGAAATATAAGTCACACATGTATTGTATGTGAAATCTACATGTTCCGATGTCATGTTATATATGAAATTAGTCACATTTATTTAATGTTAAATTATATTTTATATAAATGTAATTACTGTATTTACATCAGCATAATTTCTGTTTCTTGCCACTACCGGTCCTAAAATTCCTTCCTTAATGATTTTGAATGTCCCCGGATGGCCCATCCAGCTTGTCATCCACTATGCCTGTTACAGTAAGCCTGTGGTTTTTGCCATGATACTTCTGCTAGCCACGACTTTCTGGGACTGATGACTACCCCTCAGAGGCCACCTGAAGGACCCTCTGGGAAGACACTGCTAATGGCGTCCCTTGCAAAATCCCAGTTCCAGGGAAAGGGTAGAGAAGGGTGGTCTGCCTAAAACCTCTCAAAGCTGCCATACTGAGGTGACAGGTAAATGGGACTGAATGTAATCTTACTAGAACAGACCTTGTCACCTCGCGATAGTGCCCTGCCAAAAATTGTCACTTAGATCTGTAAATCACATTGCTTATTTTCATTGCCAAAGGAATGAAAGGAGAACTTTCTGTTTCAATCTTGACCAAAATTTCCACCAAATGAAAACAAACAAACTAAAAAACCTGAAAAAATACCAAAATAAAAGAAAAAAGGAAAAGTTCATTCTCTAGCTAAATAAGAACCTGCTTAGGCACAAGCTGTGCACATTTGCATTTCATCTAGACTTTTTTTTTTTTTTTTGTCTCCTAACACCCACCCACTCCAAAAAGGAATTTTGAAATTAGAATAAGATGTCATTCTCAGTCTCAAAACTTAATTTGACAAAAAAATCAATCTTAATATTCCCAAACCATAATACAAATGTCTGATTCAGATTAAAGATGACTTGTGTTCCCACTTTAAAACAATGAATATGTATTTACTTGAATTTATAAAATAAAAGAGCCATTTCTGGTACTTTTATTTTTTTCTAAATTAAAGAATTTTCCCAGATCAGAGGGAAGACGGGATAATGAGAGAAAAGACTAGAAGAAAATATGACAGATTCAAAGTTAAAACGGTTATCCCTAAATTATGGATATAACTACAATTTCTATTTATTTCTAAGTGTTCTACAAATAAAAAAGAATTATAAAATAATGCTACTAGAATGTGATTGTATACTTGTCTCAAGAACTTTGAAAAGAAAGGAGACATATTTGCAAGTTTTTATACTGTCTCACACTGCAATTTAACATCCCAAACTGATCTACATTCTTACTATACAACCCCTAGCCTTGGCACTCTTTGGGTTTCTGATATCTCCTCTGACAATAGTCATAGCAAAATATAGTGCAAAGAGGTTTGTTGGAGAATTAGCTGATTTACTGTATGTAAAATTTTAAATAGTTAAAATTGGAGATTCAGAAGATGATCCAGTTTACTTGCTGCATGTTGAATACTTTCTGATCATTAACTTTGGGCACTCATTTGTCCTTCAAGATTCTGAACATACCTCATTATAGTTATGAATCTAGATGTGAAATTTTTGCTCTATACTCAGAAAAGAGTGGAATTAAATGCAGAGTACGTTTAGACAATTTTTGAAGGGCCTATGAAATTCTATTTCCTATTTATGCATTCCCTTCCAATGCATAAATAGCTTCCAAGCTGTGGTCATTTCTGAAGTTTAGTCTAGTACTCTCATCTTGTCTGGTTTCAAATGAACACATGTGTGTCTGAGAAGCTATGTGTGGCATGGCAGCCCCGTCACCAGAGCTTCTGGAAAGGCATTCTTTCTGCTATTAGGCAAGGTTTTTCTGTGTTGACTTTCAAATCGACTTTCACTTTTTAACGTTTACTTTCCTTCAGCTTTTTTTCTTCTTTGCATTAGTCTGCATTACCTGGTAGTGCTTCAGATCCTTAACTCCAATCAGGCAGAGTCCTCTCTTGGGTTCCCTTCCTGCATGATCTGCTGCTGCCTGAGCTCCTGATGGGAAATTGAACCCCCAAGGAACCTCTGCTGGTCCAGCAGAGCAGCTAGAGCTGTTTCTAAGGCTACTCCCATTGGGTTCTCTCTTTAATTAATGAGGTTGCTGATACACATAGGGCCCTCACTGCTCAGCCATTCAGTTGGGAAACTACCTTGAGATCAAAAATCAAACCAGGTGAAATGAGTGGTCCTTTTTGTTTGTTTAATAGAGTCTCAGGAGATATGATTAGGAAAAGCTGTGAACATGCACAGTAGTAAAAACACTGGAAAGTAAGTAAGCAGAACAAATGCTACGTTTTTTCTACAAATCTTCAACTGCATTGGTCGCAGCTTTGTATCTTCTGGCTGAAGATCAATTCAGTGGTGGATTATATGAATCTCTGCAAAAAAAATAGAAAATGTTCAAAGAGAACTATTTAAAATAGTCTCATCTAGAAGCTTAAAAGTGTAGCTAAGAAAGTCTGTTTTATGCCATACTTTCTTTACTTATTGTGGTTGCTTTTTCTCAAACATGTGTAGCATATTGGAGGAGCAAAATTAGTGAGAGCTTAACCAGTGATGCTGCTATAACAACTCAGGTATTAAGGGAGTTAATATTTTCATTGGTGCATTTGTTTACAATCACATCAGAAGGTTCATAACTTTAAACTTTATAGTCAATATCAACCTTTCATTTGAGGGTAAAAAGAACATAATATTTTTATTTTATAATGTAATATTCCACAGGCCACAGTGAGCATTGTGACTCTGACAACATGCACCTTCATATAATGCCATGTAATTATTTCTGGTATGGACAATTGATTTATTTACTTTGTAGCATGAATTACTGCAATCTGAATTACTAGAGGATACTTCTTATGCATATACAAATATAGTTTTGTATTTTCCCTCTGCCCCTCCATTGCTACTATATGACTTCTCTTTAGCTTGTTATAAATATTCCATGCATGTAGGTCTGGAGGTGTGGGTTGAGGTCATTCTGACTTTTAAACACAGAAGGAAGAGGTAGCAAGCATAGAAAGTTGTTCATGATGACGAAAATGATGCTGCAGTATTTGGATCCAGTCCTTACTTATAGTATATATTGATATTATAATTTGCTAGTATTCTCAGGTCAGAATTTCAAAGAGCAAAGCAAAATAGAGTACATAATGGTCATTGCGAGACAGGCATTATTCAGTACATATAATTTGCTGAAAGTCCTGGAACTTTCAAAAACAAGAAATTGGAGAAAGATGGAATGTTGTTGAGGAAGATAAAGATAACTCTTGGAGGAAGCACCATTCCCTGGGTTTGGATTCCTAAGGAGAGCTGAAACAAGAGCAGAGCAGAGCAGAGCAGTGCAAGGCCGGCAGTTTCACAAATTCCTGGTCCAAGCTTCAGAATACCAATAAGCTGCAGATCAGTTACATTAAAATGAAGTTCTCTTTTAGGGAAATCAGAGAATCATCCATATGGGCCTCACAGGGTCTCGTAGTCATAACTGTATTTATCCTAGAAAAAACCCCTGAGTATCCATCAACAGGATTATATTTGATAAAGTACAATGCATTGAAGACTATGCAGCCGTAGATAATAATTTGTCCATGTTATTAGTATATAAAGAGAATTATGCAGTGATAGTTGTAAATATCCAGGATATATTTTTTCCCATTGGCAAAAAGAAACATGTTGAGAAGATTGTACTCGCTCTACATACAATATAATTATGTTTTTTGTAGAAAAATCTCATTCTATGAACCAGTATTCTTTTGATAAATAGTATCACAGTCAGAAAAGAGCACAATAAAATCAAGAAGGCTGTAGGCCAATATTCCTTCTGAATAGATGCAAAACCTCAATAAAATAGTAGCGAACTGAACTCAGTTTCACACTGGAGAAATAATCCACTCTGCCCAAGAGGATTTCATCACTGGGATGCGAGGATGGCTCAACACACATAAATCAATACATGTGATCACCACATAAACAAAAGCAAAAACAAAGAAACAAATCTAAAAATGTGAAGAGTGAAGGAGAGAGAAAAAGAGAAAGAAAGGTATGGGAAAATGAATTAGTGTTTCTGAAAAGTGGTTATCTCGGTGGCAAAGAAAAATGGTCAATTATATTTGCAACAAATATTCAATTCCAAGTTAATAATATTAATTTTTTAAGCTTAATAAAATTGTGGGAAAATACGAAGAATCAGGTATAGTCCTTATTTTTTTATTTACTTATTTACTCTCAGCTTTATTCATAATTGTTGTGTTGTAGAATCTTTCAACTGCTCTGCAATAAATCTGTCAGACTCTACTCTTTGCTTGATGTTTATGTATTAATGATCTTAAGTTATTTCTAATATCAGTGTTTTATGACTGAATTTGTTTTGGCATAAATTGAGAAATGCACTTAATATTTGACTAAAAGCAATTGTCAAATTCACATAATCTGCATCAAAATGACATTATTAGAAATGTCTTTTCTTAATAATCAACCTCTTTTAAACTTAAAGATGTCTTCTGATGATATGTTTAAAATGCATCCCACAGTTCCAAAAGCCTTTAAATAACCATAAGTAAATATGCATAAACTTACAATATGTGATTATTGTAAGAGGGTCAGAAATGATTTACATGTAATTTACACATTCTTTTACTTGCACATGTAAGGTAAAATATGTGGAGTGTGGGTGTGTATGTGTGAGAATTTATTGGTTTTTCTGGTTAAGGGTATACTCTCCGTGCTTATGATCCCTCAATCAGAGAATTATTAATGTATCTAAAAGTGCCACAGAATTGAATCTAAAGTCATCCTTCATATTCTTTTCATGAAGCTGTAATTTATATTTTATTATGCATTAAAATTAATAATAGTACATTTTAGACATTTGTTACACTTGGGTTAATGTAATTATGACTATCTATAACAAATGCTACCCACTACAATTCTCCAATTCCTATCACCCTATAAAAAATTTACTGGTGTTTTGGAAAAGATGATGCATTTGCATACACACACAAGCTAAAGTTTAATTTTAAATTACAAATTCATGCATAATGTTCTTTCCTGGTGTTGAAAATATAATCAATTTTGGTAGTTCACATTCAGATGAATTAGTTGTTCATAAGCTTTGATGGGGTTATCACTTAGTAGATTAATGTAACTTCAGCCCATTACACATAATGGTGGTCAAATTAATTCACTAAAACTTTGACCACATTCTGGATTGTAAACCAAGGAAAAATTAATTATCTTGGTGCTATGCATCATATATATGTAGAGGTGAATTATGTGAGTGTAAATTATGCAAATGATTTTTCTGCCTTTCAAAATAGTAGAAAATATAATATGCAGTTTAACCATTGTAAATTTCATAATTATAAGTGCTTTATTATGTACCAATTATTTTATGAAATAATCAAATGTTTATAGCAAATTGTACCATCATGTATGACTGAAGAAGGTATAGTTTGATACACTTAGTAATGAAAACAGTTTAATTTCAACTATAACAAAGAAAGTATTATAAACCTCCTTGATAAAATAGGCTAGAACATAAATATAATTATTTTGGAAATTTTAGCCTCTAAAAATATCAGTAGAGAACATATGTTGACATAAATTAAACATCCACCCATATTGTATTTTAAATTATGTTTAGAACATATCCTTATTTATGTCTTTGATTCAAAACCAATGTATGTACAGCTTCCACTATTTTGTATTCATTAACTTCAGGCATATCTAGATTTTTTTTTTTTTTTTGAGACAGAGTCTCACTATGTTGCCCTCAGTAGGGTGCTGTGGCATCACAGCTCACAGCAACCTCAAACTCCTGGGCTTAAGTGATTCTCTTGCCTCAGCCTCACAAGTAGGTGGGATGACAGGGGCCTACTACAATGGCTGGCTATTTTTTTGTTGCAGTTGTCATTGTTGTTTAGCAGGCTCAGGCCAGGTTCGAACCAGCCAGCCTTGGTGTATGGACTAACGCCCTAACCACAGAACTACAGGTGCCAAGCCCAGCGTTTTTCTTTCTTTTGTTTTCTTTCTTTTTCTTTCCTACTTCTTCTTTTTTTTTTTTTTTTTTTTTTTTTTTGAGGACAGTCTCATTATGTTGCCCTCGATAGATTGCTGTGGCATCATGGCTCACAGTCACCTCACATACTTGCCTCAGCCTCCCAAGTAGCTGGGACTATAGGCGCTCGCCTCAACACCCAGCTGCATTTTTGAGATGGGGGTTTCACTCTTGCTCAGAATGGTCTCAAACCTGTGAGCTCAGGGCAATCCACCTGCCTCAGCCTCCCAAGTGCTGAGATCACAGGTATAAGCCACCACGCCTAACTTCAGGCATATCTAAATGTGACAGCCTAGAGCAGTGGAAAGCACAGCAGAATAAACTTAAAGGTCCTGTGGGCCAGGCATGTTGGTTCACTCCTACAATCCTAGTACTGTGGGAGGCCAAATTGGGAGGATCACTCGAGCTCAGAAGTTTGAGACCAGCCCGAACAAGAGCAAAACCCCATCTCTATTTAAAATAGAAAAATTAGTCAGTAGTCATGGCAGGCACCTGCAGTTCCAGCTACTACAGAGGCTGAGAAAAGGATTGCTTGATCTCAAAAGTTTGTGATTCCTGTGAGCAAGGCTAATGCTGTGGTACTCTGTCAAAAAAAAAAAGGAAAGAAAAACTAAAGGCCCTTTGTTGTTTCCTCAGTTGCTACAAAAGTTTGAGCAAGTTGTTTAATCAAATGTGATATATCTTTCTTAATGTATAATTATCAGAAGTTGAATCAAATTAAATGATAGAAAACCCATGAAAAACATAATTTCCCTAAAATTCTTGACAAATATCTATCAAGATGTCAGAGTTTATTAATTCTATCAGAAAAAAAAAAAAATGCTACAACTTTGGTTTCCACATTGCCTATTTCTTACTGGGGATCAAACCATAGTTTGAACATGTGCTGTATTTGTGTAACCCTTGTGTTTTATCACCATCCTCTTAGGCATCCATTCATCCATATATTCTTTTCTTCCTTCCTTCTTTTCTTCTTTCATTCATTTGTCTTGGACTGTGTCCTAAAATACTAATATATGTGCTATTCTTGAAGATTCTTATAAAAGCTATTCTACCCATGTTGACTCCAGGTGTGTTATGGTTGACTTGCTAAGAATGTAGAAGTAAAAGCCACAATACTGGTATTTTGACTTACTTCGACAGGCTTGTGAAAATAAAAAACAATACATAAAATGTCAAGAAAATCATGAAATAATATATATCCTTTTGAAAAGAAAACAAAGGAATGCCTTTACCTATGCCTTCAGCCCCACTAGAAACTAAGTGAGGGATCTGTAGTTTTATAAACATGAAGAGAAAGAGATAACTTTAAATGAGATAATGGCAGGAGCTTCAAGCAATGGGGTTTCTCAAATGAAGACTGGAATGAAGAATGCAGAGGATAGGCTTCTGAACAAGATCCTTCCAATGTCAGAGCCCAGTGGAGCTGAAGTCACATCCACCTATCATTGACTAGCAGTGGGATTGCATCTCCTGTTTGCCATGCTGATCTGTTTGAGCTCGTGGTATGGGGAAGATCCTCTCCCAGGATCTGGCACCATGTCATGTTTCTTGCATACTGGAGATCATGCAAAACAAACAAACAAACAAACAAACAAGCAAACAACAAAAAAGCACCAGTGTCCTCAGACTTGACTAAACTAATTCAAAACTCCCTGTTTATATATCTACCACACTCTATTTTTTTCTTTTTAATCACCAGGGAAATTTTCAGTTTTATTACAGAAGTGTTTTCAACCAAGAAAGATACTGGTGAAAAGTAAAGGAAAAATATCACACAGGGCAGTGCTTGTGGCTCAAAGGAGTAGGGCACCGGCCCCATATACCAGAGGTGGTGGGTTCAAATTAAAAAAAAAAAAATCACATTTCTTTATCAATTAAACACTTTATTATTGCTCACTCAACAAATACATTTTGATCACCTCTGTATCTTAACTTTGAAAAAAAAATACTATTCAAATAAACTTCTCAATCTTATAATTGCAAGGAAGTTAATTCTGCCATTCTGAGGTACTTGAAAGTGGACTCATCCCCAGTCAAGCTTCAGATGAGAATGCGGTCCAAGCCTACATTTTGAATGAAACATTGTGAGTTCCAAAGCAAAAGACCCAGAATAAAGCAAGATCTGAATCCTATTTTATAAAATCTATGAGGTAATAAAGGTTAGTTATTTACAACTAACTATGTGGTAACAAATAACTATTGTGGCAATAAATTACACAGTTACTCAATTTTTTCATGTTGGGTTGTAATTAAGAATGAGGTTTAGTTAACAGCCATTTATGAAACATCCCTCATTCTTATTTTAAACTTCTGATGTATGTACAGCACTGAAAAAGATACCCCATATTCATGATGTGGAAATATATCACAACACTGCAAACAAAAATAAAAGCATCTGATAAACTTTTATATAAAATATCATATAAATATAAATTATTAACAACCGTAAACTTCATGATTTAAAACAATACTTATTTATGGGTCATGAGTCTATTGCTATTTTAGATCTCTTCCAAAATAGGATGGAATGGAACCCTTCCTAAAATTTATTTTCATGTTGAAACTGATAATACAACACAGATGATAATATATATATATGTGTGTGTGTGTGTGTGTGTATCAAACTGTGTACTACATGTAGAATGAGGATTTTGTGGGGAAAGCAGGGCAGGAAAGGGTTTCAAGATGATTTAAAAATAGCTTGAGGGTATATGAAATGGCTATGAGCTTAGTTTTGTAGTGGTCAAGGGTGAGGCCAAGGTCACGTTTCTAGTTCTAGGGGTTATATGGTCTGTTTTCCTGCTAGTACCACAGTAGGAAGCTTATGGATAATTTCATTAGCTTTCCTAGATTTCAGGCACAGTTGAAAACTGAGCTCTTCTCCAGCATTTTTCCAATGGTAATGGAAGGAATCCGAATGGAGAGGTGAAAGATTCAGATATTCAGGAATATGGTCTGGAACTGGAAATCTTCAATTTCATATTATATTTGCTAAAATAAATCTTAACACTTAAGCCGAGATTTCAAAAGTGGAGGAGACTCCTATTTTTAGTAAGTCGTATTACAAAGTCAAATTTCAAGGGACATGATTATAAGGAGTGCCATAATTTGGAGTCATTTTTGTAAACAATTTACTACAGAGTAGACTCATGGAAAAAATTAAACTATCCATATTTCACTTTATGGCATATAAGTTTCAGTGTGTGGAATATAACTGAAACAAGGGAAAACATCGAAGTTTCAGTGTCACTTTCAGTTTTCTAATTCACAGATTTAGGATTGCATTAATCAAAAATTTGAGTGATCGTCTATTTATAACAGAAGTTGATTTTCACTTGTTTTTTTTTTCTTGAAAAATATTGAATTCTACTAGTCAATGAATAGTGGCTGAGTTATTCTAAATTAAACTATTCAGAGATATCAATATCCAAGGAAAATAATTTTGAGCAGGACTAAAAGACAGTGAGATTTATAGAATTCTTAATTAAACTAACAGCTACACAGAAAGAACGATCCCCAGGAGCAGAATATCAGTGGATTACATTTTATCATGCATTTCATCAAGTCAGAGGATTAAAAAATGAGACAGTAGTTGCAGGGATTTCCCTCCTGAGCACTGCATGTCCGAACCATAAGAATGAGTGTTAAAAGCAAAAATTTAATTGGCCGAGTCTTCTAAAGCTACCCGACATTTATAATTTAATGAGGTATCTCTTTGTAATACTAGACATTAAATCTAATCCCTGCTCAAGGTCCACGTATAGTCTGTTGGGAAATATAATGTCATGACCTCACTTTATCAGAAAATTACTAGCATGATACATGTGATCAAGGAGCTTTTGAGAAGATATTTGAGTATAAAGTAATGGATTATTTTAGAAAAAAGGAAAATATTAATTTGAGATGACATCTCATCATAATCTTGAATATCATAACAATGAAAATTAGCTATTAAATATGAGAATATTTAATAATTAATATGAATATCATAATTTGATATATCCTCTCAATATTATAAGCTTGAATATGATAACAATCTATTAAACATTAACATATTTAATGGCAAATTATTGGCACAGTGTACTCAATATTGAAAATAAGGGAATGTTGGGTGGTGCCTATGGCTCAGTGAGTAGGGCGCTGGCCCCATATACTGAGGGTGGTGGGTTCAGGCCCGGCCCCAGCCAACAGCTACAAAAAGATAGTAGGGCATTGTGGTGGGTGCCTATGGTCCCAGCTACTCAGGAGGCAAGTGAATTGCCTAAACCCCATAGCTGGAGGTTGCTGTGAGCTGTGAAGCCATGGTACTCTACTGAGGGAGACTAAGTGAGACTGTCTCGAAAGAAAGGAAGGAAGGAAGAGATGAAGGAAGGAAGGAAGAAAATAAGGGAATGCACAACTAAAATTATTTACTGCTTCCCAAGAAGAATTAGAATAAAAATGAATAGATTGATATTAAAAATATTGGCTAGTTCTAAGTAATAAAATGATTATCTACTTGGAAGATAGCACGCACTATTATAAGAGTTTGGTGTACTAATTTGTTATAGCAGACCATTTCAGAAGTCAATGCCTTTCCCTTATATCACCAATTACAAGATAGAAATTGCATGTGTCTAGAACAAGGTGCAAACTGAAATGAAATAAATATACTATCCATTAAAATAATCCAAATAATGGACTCTCTTAGAAGTCAATTTCATCATGGATGCCTGTTATTGTTCACAGTATCATGTCATTGTATGATCAAAAACATGCCTAAAAGATACTATAAATATTTCTGAATTACATCTTCATCTATTATATCACCATAAGTCTAATATATTTTCCAATGACATAAAGTTATTCAAAAATGTTAATGTGAGAACAAATATATCAAACATTGAGCATGTTTCAAGAATGAAGAATGGTTCCATATGCTTGCCTTACAATAGCTAAAAGAATATTGTACTGGAACAAACCATGATTCTGTTAGATGAGTTACAATAATAGCAAACTGTAGTAAAATTTTTCTACAAAATATTCATCTTGTTTAATATGAATATGACACGTAGTTCACAGACACCTACCTAGAGTATGACAGTATTTTCAAGTGAATATTACTCTAGTATTTTATACAAATAACATATGATATAATGGAAGAACTCATAAAACATTATAATTTATGATTTGTGCATGCTGAGCCTTCAGATAAAGTGAATATTCTTTATGCTTATACTCTTTCTAAAAATTTTTCTACAATGAATGGTATGAATATTTTATACATTTACTTCAAAAAATAAAAAGGCTGTGCTGAAAAAAGTAATAATACTTGCAATATTTAAAGTACAATTTTATTAATTATCTGAAAAGATAAAAAACAAAGAAGCTAAATGATTTTCTACCTGCCCTAAGAACCTAACTCTTAAAGACTTCCTTGGTTTGAGACTATTTAATATACCTATATTTTACTTTATTTTAATCAAATCAAATATGTGAGTATCGTAAAAGGACAAAGAGGTCTATCTACCATGTGAACCATTTCTGAGGAAATAAAATAAACTTAAAAGTCCCGAGAATTGAAAACATTCTCCAAACTAGCAGTTCCCAACGTATGAGGCAGGCTCCTTTCAGAGGGATGCAAAGTCATATGTATTCATAATACCACAAAAGCATTATGTTTATTTTTCCTCTTATCCTTTCATAATTGTAGATAGAGAGTTTTCTAAAAGCTGCATGACATAATGATGTAATTGCTCACATGACTGTGAAGTGTGTGCGGTCTTGTGTAGTTTGTGTTGCTGGGCATGTGCTTGTGACTAGTTTCTCTAGCTCTTGCTCAGACTTGTGTGGAACTCCTGAGTTTAAGCAATGCACCTGCCTTGGCACAAGTAAGCTTTTAGGAACAATGTAACATGCTCTGTCTGCAGGAAGATTCACCTTTCCAAACCTAGGTAGGTTGGCCTCTAACCTAATATCCCCTTTCAGCTTCATGTCACTACTCATGTTGTTTCCATTGAAACAGTATGTCAAGGACATGTTTGCTGAACAATGACTCCTTCTTTTCTGTTCCCTCCAAAATTTTTTTCTTTCTTCTTTGGAGAGGCAGGGTCTTATATTGCCCAGGCTAGTGTTGAACTCCTGGGCTCCCACCTTGGCCTCTCCAAATGCTAGAATTACAGACGTGAACTGCCATACCCAGCTTCATTCTTCTTTATTTCACTAAAATCCTGAGATATACTGAACACTAAAAATAATAGCTATTTGCAGCAGGGCATTCATAAAAATAAATTCTTCATTTTTAAAATTAACTTTACAAAGACATATTTGACATATAAAGTGCATATCATTAGAATGTAGGTTACAAATAACACAACCAATGCTGTGAGTGTATCATATCCATTAGAAAATTAACAACATGGATGTTATAATATTGTAATCTATATTAATTTCTAATTTGGTTTTTCAACATTTTTGTTATTTTGAATTCTCCTTCATAAGTTAGATGACCATAGAAGTGATAAATGTTCTTTCATTGTTCTGTTCTTTTCTGGTAGCAAGGATATTCTCTTTTTAAAAGAATGAATAGTTTTACAGATGAATTTACCTAAGCTAAGGATCATTTTCTTTAAGAGTGTGATATTATCTGTGCAGATACATGTATCTTTCTGGGCATGTGCGTGTGGTGGGCAGGGAAACTTTCTAGATGTTGCTTCGATTTTTTCCATCACTTTATTATTTGTAACTTTTGTTAAATTCTTTAGGGCCTGTTATTCCATCTACCACATGAGAGATACAAGATGGACCCATCCAGTAAGGAATTGAATAAAAACAAGTTTTTATTCAGTATCCTCTGTGGTCTTTGAAAGAATAGTTTTCAATTCCAATCGTATCTAAAAACATCTTTTTTTGCTGGTATTGTGACTTGTAGTTGTGGTACAAAAAAACCCAAAAAACAAAAACCATAATTTTATGAGTTAATAGTTACAGTAAAAGGCAACATACAATTGTTTATCCCAACAAGTATATTAAGAGATTGTAATTTATTAAAGAGTTATAGAGATTGTAAAATACATTGAGAAAAGGGTTGATCTGATAGTGAGTTACTCAGTTGCACTGAATACATGGTGTTTCCAATACAGCATATAGGTATGCAACTGGGTGTAATTTAAAACGTCCATGTTATATGTGTGCAACATGTAAGTTTTGTGAACTTGATTGAGGTATTATTATAAAAATCAGGGAATGAGTACTACAATAATTACCTTGCTTCTGACTGTTGTACCATTTAATAAATATCTGGTACAGGTAGTACTAATTATGTATATATCGAGTGAGCGACTTAGTCTCATGAGAATTAATTTTCCTAAAAATATGCTATACTCATTAATTATGTGAAGTCTGGTTATGTTTTTCAAAGGCATTCTATCTATGTAAACAAGGTGAGTTTATCACTTTATCATATAAATGTGGCATTCATCCATTTCAGTCTTCTCAGCTTTCTCTGGTTTTAAAATTTGGCATCCCATGTCTAGGAAACCAATACCTAAATGAAACTAGAATACATTTCTATGCTGGTGAGTAAGATCGAAATTCAAGTCTTCAGAATTGAAGTATATTATTCAGATATGAGGGCTCAGTAATATATAGGGTGTTTATAAAGTTCACGTGCAATTTAAAGTAGGTAGGTATTTGAAATTGCACACAAGCTTTATGGACACCCTGTATAATACATGAATACTTTGGTCTAGTATCTAAATCTATTTCAGAGTTTCCTATATATCAAATTTTGAACTTTTGGGTATCAAAAGGATTCATTTGAACAAATTTACTCATTCAGTTTATAATTACCTTAAAAATTTTCGATGTTCTCCATTCAGCATGAAAAGGAAGCCGGACGCTATAACATCTGTCAAAATTAAGTTATCAGTATGAGTTTAGAACTGGCTTTGTAAAAAACGCTATATTTTAGGACTGAATAGCATTCAGAGCACATTAACAGAGTAAGTATTGTCATTGACTCAAATCACAGTATTAGCAAATGAATAGTATTAGGTTATCCAATATGAAATATCTGATTTTGAATCCAATGTTTACTTTATTGTATCCCAAACTAGAAGGCTCATAATACGGATTATCTCCAGGATATGAAGGGACGCCCCTAAACTCTTGAGGTGGTTTGGTCATCTTACTGACCTGGAGAGCAAGTGGCCATGACATCGCAAGAGGTGTTTCCCACCGTTTGTTGAGAGTTGAATATTTTTCTTTGCTTCAGAAAAAAGCCTGGAAGAAGCACTAGTCAGTTAGTACAAGTTCTGGTGAAGTGGATGACAGAGAGATTCCAAGTCCAGCTTTTGTAGTTTGAGCAGCGCTGTTTATACAACACGTGGTCCATTGTTGTTTTGCAGGAAGACTGGCCTTTCTCTGTTGACTAATCATGGCTTCTGAACTTTGACAATTTGTTATTTTGCAACCTTTTTCATTTTGTCCAATTGGTTGCAGTGGATGTTTGCTGTAATCAACTGGCCAGGTTTCACGAAGCTGTAGTTGATAATATTGGCAGTGACCCCTGAACAGACACAATTGGCTTATAGTCATGAATATTCAGTTTTGGACTGATTTGCATTTCATACATATATTGGTCCAAATATTTGCCCTTGTCAAAAAGAATCCACTTTCCGTCACATTTAGCAATACAGTATAGAACTGTTTCACCTATATGCCCTGACAGCAAAGAAGACTAGCTTCAAGATGATTTCTTCCCTGGCAATCATTTAATTCATACAGAACCCATCTATCCAGCTTCTTACCTTGCCATTTTGCTTGAAATGGTCCAATCCTGTTGGAATAGTTATGTCAAACCTCACTGCTAATTCCCTGTAGGTTTAAGATGGATTTGCTTTTCACTGCAGCTTTCAACTCATCATTATTTACCTTGTTCTTAGGTCGCCCTCCGAGTCATTGTCAACATTAAAAAACCCAGAATGAAACTTCTCAAACCATCAATATCCTGTGCGTTCATTAGCCACGTCCCTCCCAAACATTCTGCTATTTTGAGTTGCCTATGCTGCATTGGTTCCGTGACACAACTGATACTCAAAAATAATACTAATTTTTACTTAGCCACAGTTTCACAAACATTGCTCTAAATTTAAAAGAGAATCACAAGCTAAAACATGCATTTGAAAGGATGAGGATGTACCTTCAGAAGAAATGTCAAAATGAAATGTCAGTGATATCAACTATTAAACTTAGTACTTTCAGGAAATCGGACCTTTCATCCTTAGTAACCTAATAGTATAATTGAATGTGAATGAATATTTTATAATTGTATATTATGCTGCTAAGATTTTCCTAAACATGTCCTTAACCACGTTAGAAAGTAAGTAGTTCAAAAAGAACTGATGTGTTTATATCTACGTAAAGTCGAACTCTTAACAATTATTTGTATTAAATTGCTTGTTTTCAAGTTTTCCATTCTTGAGCATTGATTTTTTTTCTGTGTGTATGTAGCAAACTTTTCATATTTGTAATTTTTTTAACTTTTCATATTTTAATAATGATAAAATTATTAGATATGCTTGATGAATGAAAGAGACTGCAAATATTAAGGCACTGGTTAATATAAGTCACAATTTCAATTGCAAAATATTATATTGAATAAAATTTTTGTGTATGTACAAATTTCTATCCATGCATAAAGTACATATGAATTCAATCTAGCGCACACTTGCCTACATGTCTATGTGAATATCTGCGTCTGAAGACACATGAGTACATAACATACACACGTACAAATCCATGTGCCATTTATTTCTACATGACTTAACAAAAGTGTGCTTATTACTGTAGTTCTTCAGATCAATAAATGAAACTTACGTTTGTCAACCAAAGAGAAGAAGGCTTTTGGAAATTTTTACATAGCAACCAGCACATCTAAGCCAAGTTCTGCCTGCTAAGAATGTCTAAGTCTTTTCATTACATTATTTTGTTTCTCCTTAAAATAGTATGTGCATGGTTAAGTCTGAGAGGCATATTTGATTTTGTTTCTAATTGACTCAAAACGACTGGATTTTTTATTTTCATCTCAGAAAGAGCACTTTATCGGAACTGAATTTTTATTGTTATAAACGAAAATCTTTCCTATTCCATTTTTGCCCTTTAAGGCAGTTTTTTCTTCCCCCCCTTTTCTTTCACACTCTCTTTTCTCCCTTCCTTGTCTATTCTGTCTCTGGTCAGATGTAAGCAAGAGACTTTTGGTAGGTTTCTACAGTAAAAAATGTTTGAGGGCCAAGTCTAAACTGTTACTGAGTGTTAATTTATGCAATTGACTAGCTTCCAAATAGCCCAGCAGCCATGACTGAATTTATTTTAGTACTGGGAGAAATTACATTTTTTTGTCCTAAGACTCCAAAGAGGAGCATAATGGTGAATAGTCAAGTGTAGAGCGCAGCCTATAGTTAGTAAATCAGTATATGGACAGCCTTTTGTTTCCTAAATTGAATATGCTGCATAAATACAAAGTGCTTCTCAAAATCAAAGGTTAAAAAATAAGAATCATGACTTAAATTCAAAAGTAGGAGGCATGACAGCACTGTTCAAATCACTCAAATGTATTTTAGCACAGTTTATTTCAAATTCATGACAGACGGGATATTCTTTAAAATATCTTTAAATCTTGCCCTACTTTCTGGGGCAAGTGTTAAAAAATCAATGCTAGGGAATCTCTTTGGTGGGGAATATATATAATCTCCTCATTTTGAATAATTCTCTCTTTTCCATCCCTTGAGTTTGTAGGAGAGACAGTTTTCTTGTTTCAGAGTTTCTTTTAAAAGCCAGCTGTTTCTGGTATTGTGGGTATGAAAAATATACTTGATTACCTGCTTAACACTGTTTCTTTTCTTCTTTAGAGAGTTCCCATATGTCTACACCATTTTAATGCTGAGAAAGGCAGACTAGAAGGATGAAAAACTCTGTGTACTGTATTTTTTTATACCTCTGATATAACCAATCTTTGAATTGTCATACCTCCAGTTTTGAAGTGAGCTAATGAACATTTCACTGTTGGCACTGTTTTTAGTTGAGATTCTAATATTAGCGTTCATGAATATTCCAGTTGACAGTCCTTGTATGAGTCAGCGATTGTTTACATTGGGTCTAGGTAGGCCAGTGTTCTTTAACAGCAGTAAATATAAAACTATTTTTAAATTATATTAACTTTTATATTTTATTAACAGAAAGTCTAAAGCAATGATTTTAAAGAGGTTTTCAAAAACTGTATTTGCTCCAGAGGCATTGTGTCTTGTAGTGAAAATCACTACTCTGAGAATTTTACTTATAAACTTGTGTTTTCTTGGGTAAACCTTGATTACAAAGTATATGTCAGCCTTCAAGTTTGCTTTGTTTTGCTGTTATTTTCTTAAAGTGAAAAAGACAACTTACTTAAAATGAACCATAAAGCTTAACATTTATTAGATTACAATGTTATTAAATATCAGTGATTCCATGAAGATGGTAAATGATGTAACATGTTACTTCTGGATGCTTAAGGAATCAAATCCAACCATGTCAAGGTAGCCGCTTGTACAACTGATACCTGTATGATTTACTTTCTGACACCAATGGCTTATAATACAGATTAACCCAGGATATCTGAAAGTGATGTGTAGCTTTTTTAATCTTTTTATTGTTCTCTTGTTTGGGTTATAAGACTCTGATTAGGCTGAGGCAAGAGAATCGCTGAAACCCAGGAGTTGGAGGTTGCTGTGAGCTGTGTGATGCCATGGCACTCTACGGAGGGCCATAAAGTGAGACTCTGTCTCTACAAAAAAAAGACTCTGATTAGGGACCACCAAATTGCTCCCAGGTTTCAGTTCCATACAATTCTTTGGGTGGCTGTAACAAAAGCCAAGAGTTAGAGAGTATTTCTTTTCTGAATTTTTTTTAGACTATTTCTACATCCCACTTGACTTCAGCTAAAGAAAACCGGTTTATAAAAATGACTTTTTAATATTGTAGAGTGAAATGCCACTTAAAGGGCTACATTTCCACAGACATCTTCTGAAAATGACCCCTATATTCCATGTGCTAAAAGTAATCACCCATTTTCTGCAACGAGGAATTTTATTAATTCCCAAAGTTTTCTAATCTTTATATTCATCATATTATCAGCTGTATCCACGGCTTACTTCTTAAAAATCAGTACGGTGTTCTGAAACTGATATCTGACATTTACTTGAATGAAAAAAGGCATCATTTGTTGTGAACTTTCCTTTTGATCTTTCCATACCCTGATTCCATTCCAATCATTTTTTTTTTCCTTCTGCAAGGCTCAAAGCCAGTATTCAATGAACAGCTCACATTTCAAATGACTCATCTAACCAATAAAATTTATTTATGCCCTAGACGTTCAGAATACAAACATTATTTTTTTTTTCAAAAAGCAGGGTGATTATAACTAAAGAAGAGGACATGTTCAAACTCCATGGCATTCTGTATTAAGGAGATGTAGTTGAACGTGAATGAAACTCATGAAGCCTGAAGGTTAAGTTGACATTTAGGTGCCAGATAGAGTCTGTGAGTGCTACACTTATATGGTAAAGAGATGGAGTCAATAATTATTTTAAGTAGAACAGTCAAGCTCTATAGTTTCTTCCACTATACTTTAATCTGTGTAATAAATAGCCTTCCATTCTTCCATTTAGACATGTAAATAAATACATGACTATCTGTAATATATTAATTTCCCACACACAAATCTGTATGTCTACCACTGATTAAACAATTTGGAAGAATAACTGGAAGACTATGAAGCTCTACATAGAATGTCTGTGACTTTAATTATGCACCTTATTTAAGAATATTGTTGGTGAAGTATTTGGACACAATATGTTTGAAACATAAATATCTGACTCTTTTTAGGACTATATGTTTGTCACATGAAATTGCAAATTATAATATGTTCTTAGTTTTGGGGCAGAAGACAGAGAAATTGAAAAGAATTAACCAGAGGGGTCTGAGAGATCATTTTATATTTTTACTGAATTTCTGCTTGTCGATGGTGAAATAGGCTGCATTTTCATACCTATATATATTTGTACCTACTTTAGTGAATTAAGATAATAGTATTAAGATGAGATCAAAAAAGGTATGTATATATATTTCTAATAGTTAAACACAGAGAAAGGAATGTTATAAATATATTATCTTGCATATAATAATAGATATAGGGAAGATAATTTCCTAACCTGTGCTTCAACACAGATCCATTCCTCTTTATAGTCATTATTCTAATACCTGTTTTTCATTGTTTAAAATAACCTTTCACAAGTTAGGTTTGCAATGTACTCAAATTAGTTGCTTTTCTCTCTGCCAAATGCTGAATTATTTTCAGCATGAATCATGGCAGCGCTCTGGAATTTCTTCCTCTGTTTGAAATTCCTCATACACTAGTGGATCCATCCATTTTAAAACATATATTTACAACTCATTCAATTCTAAGCATTTGGTGAAATCATGATGAAAAATCTGTTTCTGTCATTCTCCTAAATAACTTCCATCATTCCCTCAATCATTTCCTAATGAATTGCACTGCTTGTATTTCCAATATTTCCACTACTCCTCATTCTTTGTAATTATAATAGTAGCCATTAGTTGGTCTTTATCTTTATGAGGGCCATGACAGTGTTTGTAGTCAATATTTTGCCCATTACTCATTTAGAAAGTCTCATTTATCACAGATTTTATAAAAATATATGTTGAATAAAAGACATTTTGAAAATTAATAACATGTAATGGAATTAGAGAATATTATGTATTTGCCTTTGGAGTGATATACAATTATATTCTCCAATTTTTTGGTCTAAAATATTTATCTTGAGAACTTATTATTAGTCAAATTCCATATGTACTACAGTTCACTTAAAACGTAGTTGCATATATTTTGATGATCTGATTACAATTTATAAAATTTAAATAAATAGGTTTGAATAATGTTTCTAGATGCTGATTCTCAGAGGTGTCTTATGATATTTTCTTTTCACTCATGCCTATTTAAACTAATTGTATGCCTGTAAAGTCTTTTGACAGGTATTTTAGGCATATTAAAAGGCCAGTAAATTCTAGAATGAATACAAAATGTTTGGTAGATATTCTGTGGCCTCAGATTACTTTTAAGGGGTGGGGTGGGGGGGAATACTTCAATTTTTTTTTTTTTAATTTCAGAATGTTAGGGAGGGATAATATTACTTCAAAACATATTTATTCAATGGAGTGAGTAGTTCAAGGTAGTTCTTATATTGATATGTAAAACCATTCTCACTGTTTCAATGTTTTAGAAGAAATACTTTCATCTTATGTTTCAAGATACTCTTCTAAATATCTTCAGAGTTACTGAATTCGTTTTATTCAACTATTTTTTAAAATGTAACTCAGTCTCTGGTTATCCAGTTGAGACTTCTGCACCCTGATAAAATAAGTTAAGAAAGATCAAATGAGCAACATAGAAGTGAATATGTAGCGAGCCAAATCCTACAAGCCATTCCCATTTTCCTACTATAATCCCACTTTCATAAAGTAATAAATCAGAACTGTGTATTTTCAGAATTACATATTACTCAGGATGGCATTTCCAAAAGTAAACTATGTCTTAAATTGTAATCTTATTAAGTATTTATTAATCACTATTTTGATTAATTATTTTATAAGATGGGAGTTTTCTACTTTTTTATAGTTTGTAATAGTGACCTTGAATCCATAAGTAGAGTTTTCAAACAGAACTCTATTTTAAGAATATGAAAATTGATTTCACAGCTACAGAAAAATATCTAAAGTAATATATCAAGAAATATGATAAACAGCAATACATTATATTGAGAAGCTTGTCTTATGGTCTGTCACAGAGGTCATTCTTTGTCTCCATCCGATTTAGTATCCTATTTAGCATTTTAATTAAGAATTTAGAAGAGGAAGTAAATGGAATATTAATAAGGTTCTTGTATGATACAAAACAAAGAGGTACGACAAACTATGCCAAAAACAGGGAAATAATACAAACAGAAGTAAAGAGCTGAGTTGCAGGGAAAGTATAGAACAAAATGAGGTTTGTTTTAGACAATATGAGTTAATGTGCATTTCAAAATTCAGCCCTGTGTTTTTTTTTTTTTTTTTTAAGTTCAGATAAAAAAGATAAAAAGGAGGGCTGCGCTTGTGGCTCAGTCGGTAAGGCACCGGCCCCATATACCGAGGGTGGCGGGTTCAAACCCGGCCCCGGCTGAACTGCAACCAAAAAATAGCCGGGCGTTGTGGCGGGCGCCTGTAGTCCCAGCTACTCGGGAGGCTGAGGCAAGAGAATCGCTTCAGCCCAGGAGTTGGAGGTTGCTGTGAGCTGTGTGATGCCATGGCACTCTACCGAGGGTGACAAAGTGAGACTCTGTCTCTACAAAAAAAAAAAGATAAAAAGGAAATGAATATTGCATATGGGGACCTTTCGACATACATTATTATATCTTGTGCGTGTATGTTATGTACATTCAACTATGGACATTAAGATCTAAATTAGTGAAGCACATACTAAATCTGATCAATAATTTGCATGGTGTGGAGCAAAGTATGAATTAAAGTCCACATGTATTTTATTAAAAAAACATATATATGTATATACACAAGCTAAAATCTATTTAATAAGTGATGTTCTATTGTCCTACTTTGAAAACGTGTCTTATATCTTTAAGGTCACCTGCAAGGGAAGGTATGAGTTTTGAGTCTTCATGTGTAAGAATTTTGTCCTGGAATGTGGGGAGGAGATGCAGTGTGTGGACTCTAGGAGTCTTATCTCTGAGCCCACAGCAAGGCTCATTGCGCTCACCTTTGTGGACATCCCCACCTACACATTCAAGCACCATCCATCACTTTGTAAACAACAACTACCTGACCTACTCTCAGACCTAGGGATGGTCATACCATGAGCATGATATATATATATTTTTTTTTTCAGGAGTGCAAGTCTCAGGACAAAGCCAACACCAGCCCCAGAAATGAGTTCAGTGTCTTTGTGGAAGGAAGTCCAGTGTCCTGGAATGTTGAACTATAGTCAATATTGATGGCAAAAGATCAGTGGACATACAAATGTCTTAACCAATGGTAAGAAATATAGCAAGAGAAGTGCCAGAATGTACTTTCTCCTGAAGAGCTCAGGAAAATTGTCTCTTTCAACCTTTGAAGATAAGGCAACACAATGTAGAAAATACACTATTATTGTGTCATTAGAGTACACAGCTGATGGAAAGCAGGATATTTAAAAATCATAGAGTGACAAAGTTTGTATGACCTTATGTCCTCAGTATCAAGGCAGGAGCATATATTTTTAATGGAGTACAGTAGAGAAAACTGAAAACTTGTGTTTCTAATTGAATAGCTCATGGTGATAAATTCTCTTAGGTTGGCTTCCCTAGAAGCAGAGCCTGAGACTGGGATTTTGATGCACATAGTTTTATAAAGGATCCTCCATCTCAGGAGAAAGGCAGTGAGGTTACAAAAATAGGGCAAGCCATAAGGCAACAACTTGGTCTAACCTCATCTGACTCCATGAGAAACTCTACCGTATAAACTGTCCCACTGATAAGTCTCAGCTTTATGACAGGCAAAGTTTTTAAGAATGCCTATGTTAGTCATTGACTGTAGACTGCCCCTATAATTGAGCATAAATAATTGGGCAACTTGGTGGCTACTGTTTGGCAATAGTTAATCTTTGAAAGTGGAAGCAGCTGTGCCTCATTCAGAGCAAACTCATCCAGGCACGATAGCTCACCTCTGTAATGCCCGAGCTTTGGGAATTTGAGGTGGAAGGATTACTTGAGGCCAGGAGGTGACAGAGAGATATGCTATCTCTAAAAAAAAAATAAAATAAAATAAGCAAACTCTCAAGGCAGTTGAGATATTGTTTAGATATCTTCACTTCTCACATTTAGTTTGTCCAGTTAGACATTGTTTCTCTAAGATATTGGTTGGCCATAATTGCTGGGAAAAAAATCCTAGGAATTAGTTCAGTCAATGACAGCACACACTGCTGCAGTTAATTCGGTGAAGGCTTTAACTGATACCCATTGTCTACCTCTTCCGCTACCCATTCAAGAAACCTTTTAAGTAATGCTTCTGCTGGTTGGCCTATGTGGCTGCCTGGGTTAGAAGATTCTTACCCTGAGGATTCTGAGTCACAGTTACCATGCACTTTTGAGGTTGTGTTTCTTTACTGACCTGTTTTACACCTAGTCAGAGGACTACCAAGAATACCCAGAGGATCTCCTGACTACTAAGCACGTTTTGCCTTGCTGCAGATATGTAACAGCACTCTTCATGAGAATCACAGTTAATTACCTCTGTCAGTGTGGTAACTTCTTGTGTATCTGCTGGTCTACCAGCACAATGAGCCCGAATCTCCTGGCATCAGTTAGAGGGTAAGTCTAGCAATACTTTTACTATATCTCCTTGTGGAAGTGACCCACTTTAGACAGGGAACACAGGAAGCATCAATCCCTCAAGTGGTCTCTGGGCATGAGGAGGTGTGGGAATGCTGCTATTTCCTCTTCTTCACACCCAGAACATATATTCTTCCTACTGGAAACAAAGAACTACCGTGGCCATCAGTTTAAGTATTGCACCACGTTCTGAATGAGAGAATCTCACACTCTTAGAGTTTCTTCTGCAAGCTGCTTTTTCTTGATTTTCCTGTGAAACATTTTCAGGACACTGCAATTTGCTGTATTGTGGTCATGTGTACATCAAGCAGCTCTTTTGCTAGAAAGTGTTCTGGGTTTGAGGACACTTGACTACATAAGAGGTCTGATTTTGGTAGATCCAATATGCTAAATAGTGAGACATAATGAACCACAGCACAAAAAGAAAAAAAAAATAAGGCATTTCTGGAGTATCTGACAACTCATTTAGTATAAATTGTTGTTCTTTCTAGATTCTAAGGCAGCAGTTCTCAACCTGTGGGTCGTGACCCACAGGAACCATATTAAAGGGCCGCAGCGTTAGGAAAGTTGAGAACCACTGTCCTAAGGAGTTCATTGTAATCAAAATCAAATTGCCACCAAATGCCCGATGTTCTACTTGTGTCTCATTATGGACGGAACACTAATCTGTGTTACTAGCATGTTGGGTACTCAGCAGTAACAAGAGTTAGGTCACATTCGTGTGAGAGAGAGTCCCCATCCTGCTGGACTTAAACATAGCTTATACCTAGGCTTATTCCTTTCATGAGTTCAGGGCAAAATCAGTGGGATATCTAAGAACAAGGACTGGCCAGCATTTATGCCTGAGATTTCTTGGGTTCTTGTACTTAGTGACTTAGTGTCTCTCCTGCATTAGAAGCTGTCCATTAAACTTTATTATTATTATTTTTAAAATTATTATTATTATTATTGCAGTTTTTGGCTGGGGCTGGGTTTGAACTCACCACCTTCAGCATATGGAGCCGGCACCCTACTCCTCTGAGCCACAGACACCACCCCTCTGTGTTAAACTTTAACTTGTGATGCAGATATTTGCACAGTAAATTTTATGCCATCTATGTTTCTTTCCCGGACTACCCTTCTAATCACACATATGCTTAGCCCAGGTCAATTCTGTTTTCACACAAGCAGATGACTAGTTACACCACCCCAAGTCTTCCTACTAGGAGTATACCTCTCCTTACTGTCTTTCAGAGTCAAGCCTGACTGAGATAATGGAGCAGAAGCAGAGTATGACAGGCACATACATACTGAGTTAATCCTTATACTAAACTTGGCCTCTTTCATCCACCAACACCTAGGCAAAGAAAGTCCCAATAAGGCCATAGGTAGCATCTTGCAAATAGCTTCAGTGCAAGTGTAGGATGACATGGAGGTTGGACTGACTGTCCATCTCATGTGACGTATGGACCATTTGAGCCAAGTTCTAAATTCATCACTTCTTTTCTACAATGAATGTCTTATGGGCTAACCTGACCACAGTCATAGAGGACAGTCCTGGATATGAGATAAACTAATACCCAGTTTCTAGGGGGACCTGGTAGGAAACTTAAAATGTGTATAATAATCTGTTGGATTAAGCTTTGCCATTGGAATTAGCATCCTCCTTATCACAGACACTTCTGCAACCATGGGATTGGTTTTACTCACATGGCCCAAGTGCAGGGCTGCTTATACTGTAGTGTAGATTTGCAGTAGACCTCATTTTTGCTCCCAGCCATACTCAAAGTAAACAGTGTTCATTGTAATCTAATAAATACACTGTCTATTGTCATTTTCAGAGCTATCTTCCAAGGGTTAAATACTGTTTCATGCATTGTTTCTTTTTAAATGGTAGGAAGTAAAAATCGCATGGTCTTAACTTTAATTTTCAAGGGATGTCTTAGAATGCCACAAAAATATTAAACCCGCTAAATTATCCAATTTGCATAAGACCCCTGAATAAATATATAGTTTACTTTAAACAGATACAGATCACCTGGATGGTCTTCAGAATATCACTTTGATCTTGTCTATTGATGGCATCATGTTAGCGACACCTAATGAGAATGGCAAGTACTCTGGATGCCTTGATCACACACACAAACACACACACACACACACACACACAATTCATCCTTACATGAATCTGGGGCTTTTCTCTTCTCTATCGGCTAGGTGTAGGAAATTTCTTAGACAAAGCATCTTCTACTTACTTGTAAATAAATGATTTAGAAAATTTTGTGAATAAATGTGAGAATCTGTGAGATTTCATCAGATATCACTCCCAACAGCTGGCATATAGGTGCACACTCACATAGGTAAATAAATAACTACAGATGCAGAGCTGAATCCCAGATGAACTCAAGATCCAGAGGGAACTCCATTCTTACTCAAATCATTACTCTTTATTATATGATATGTGATATATATATATGTATATATATACACACACACGTGTATATGTGTATATCGTGTGTGTGTCTTTGGAGCATATGTTCAAGACTTCATTCATTTTTATGTACCAATTAAACTACATAAGAGTAGCTTAGACAAATAGAATGTTTTGATTTCTTTGTATATTTTTTTTCTCTCTTCAGATAAAAGAAGTATTCAAGGTTCTTGACAATAAATCTCCATGGAACCAGGCAGGCCTCCAAGGTAGATGAAGCTATACAAGAAGGAAAATCACCAAGGATGTGATGGTCTCTACCTTTTGTATTTGTTCTTCCTTTTAGAAAGCTGTCCAATGACTTCTTCAACTGAGGCTGGAACTATGTCCCATGGCCACTCTAGCTAAAAGAATCCTGGGAAATATATATTTCTAGGTCTGAATATTTAAAAACTGTTGAAAGAAGTCATAATCAATAAGGAAAATAATTGATATGGACAGTCAATTAGCACTGACTAAAATACCCCTGTGTATATGTGTTTGCAACTCAAAGGATACAGGCATATATATTTAACACAACAAAATGCAAACAGACACTAAACACTTCTGGTAGAAAGCAACATTTTTCAATTCTGCCATGATTCTACACATTATACTTAAAAGGAGGCTGCTACATTTAACAACTATAGACATTATCTATTGTTTCCCTCCTATAAAATATAATAATTTATTTCACAAGTATGTTATCTACTTCACCATTGTTTTTTATTTGTATTATTTACTCTTTCTGAGCACCTTTGATAATCTATAGCTCTATGATGATATAATCATTGGCTGAGCACAGAGGACCCATAACCCTAGCATTTTGGGAGGCTGAGATGGGAGGACTACCTAAGGCCAGGAGTTCAAGACCAGCCTGAGCAAGAATGAGACTTTTCTTTAAAAAAGAAATACAAAAAGTAGCTGATTGTGGTGGCATATGTCTGTAGTCCTACCTACATTTGAGGATGAGGTAGGAGGATTATTTGAACCCAGGAGTTTAAGCCTGCAGTGAAAAATGAGGATAATACTGCCTTCTAGCTCAGAGCAAAACCCTGCCCCACCCCCCCCAAGAAAGAAGAGATATCAGTATTACTTACAATTATTTAAAGCCAAACATTTGGTAAAATATAAAATATGTATATACCTGTGAAATCATCACCAAAATAAAAATAAGGTACGTAGACATTACTCCCTTTCTGTCCCCCCTCAGACCTGCACACATCTGCAAGGACCCACAAATCTGTGTTCCGTCATTATAGTTTTCATGCAGTTATATAGGATATGTTTTTTTTCTTTGTTTGGCTTCTTTTAGCAAGATTAGTTTGAGATTCATGAATGTATTGTCTGAATCTATAGTTACTTATTCTCTTGACTTCATGGCATTCAAATGTGTAGACACATAATAATTTTGATTCCCAGTTTTCGGACATTATTATTTCTTGATCCACATGTTGCAGAATTGATGTCATCTTAGAAGGTATAAAAACAACATCAATGTCCTTGTACATCTCTATCGGAGTTCTTGGGTGATTAGGTGTATTGTCAATGAATGGTAATATTTTGAATATAATCTTTCTTTCCTTTTTCTGAGAAGTCCTCCACAGTAGACTCAACATATCAATAAAAAGAGCTGTAAAAAGATACACTGTCATCTAGGCTTTGCCATTTCTTTCAGAGCACAGGCAGAGTAAATTTGGCCTAATTCTTTAAGGCCTTAGGATTTCTAGAATGGTTGATGAGCACTGGCTTCAACTTAATCTCACCAGCTGCATTAGACCCAAACAAGAGAGTCACACTGTCCTTTGATGCTTTGAATACAGGCTGTGACTTCTTCCTCAACTTTCACTTGTATGATGTGATAATAGTTTCTTTGTTAAATCTCATGAAGCAATGTCTGCTAGCTTCCAACTCTTCTTCTGTAGCATTCTCACCTCTTTTTGTCTTCACGAAATTGAAAAGAGATACAGCTTTGCTCTAGATTAGGCTTTGGCTTACGGAATGTTGTGACTGGTTGAGCTTCTCTCCAGACCACTAACGCTTTCTTTGTATCAACAATAAAGCTCTTTGGATTCCATTCATTTGTGAAGTTCACTGGATTAGCACTTTAATTTCCTTTGAGGATTTTTTTGTTTGCATTTGCACCTTGGTTAACCAGTGCAGGAGACCTAGCTTTTGTCTTGTCTTTTGATATACCTTCTTCACTGTCTTGAAGACCTAGCCTGTCTTGTCTTTTGATATACCTTCTTCACTAAGTTAATGATTTTTGGCTTTTAATTAAATCTTATAGATGTACAATTCTGTGTTTCACTTAAACATTGAGAGACCTTTGTGAGGATATTAAGTAGCCTCACTTCAATATTCTCGTGTCTCATAAAATAGAGAGGGAGAAAGGTGGGGGAACGGCCAATGAATGAAGCAGTCAGAACACAACATCTATTGATTGTGTTGCCATTTTACAGGGGTGTGGTTCATAGTGCTGCAAAACAATTACAATAGTAATATTAAAGATCACTGATTAGAGATCACAATAAGTGATATAAAAATAATACAAATATCAGAATATTGCAATATTTACCAAAATGTGGCATATAGACCTGAAATGAACACACACCTTTGGGGGAAACAGCACCAAAAAAGTTGTTTGATGAAGGGTTGCCACAAACCATCAATTTGTGAAAAATGAAGTTTCTGCACAGTGCAATAAAGTGAAGCAGAATGAAATGAGGCTGTCTGTCCAAGGATGTCGGGCACTGTGGTCTAGCCATGTTTACACATAAAACCAGCAACCATGTTTACCCGACAGATTGGACTGTGGAATTCTTTTTAGTGGTTGGTCTTACTTTGCAAATGATTGTTCTGGGAGTTATATCCAAACTCCTCAGCTTGGTTATTATGTCACTGGGAATATTTCTCTGGACACCCTAATTCCCCTTAGCTTCTACTTTTTCTTTGTCTTTGTCCTTTTATTCCCCTTACTTTGATGTCTTCATTCTCATTCTAATCTGTTGAAATCTTCTCAGGTCAATGAATCAGAGATTGATTTGTCCTTCCATTTAATTGTTGCAACACATACTGTTCTATCCATTAAGAAACTAACTTATCTTTTTTATATACATTGAATATCCTTATACATTATACATGTTTTTATCCACTCACAATCTCTCTGCAGGCCAAAGGTGTGGCTTATTCATCATGTATCATTTGCATTCATTTCAAGTTAAGTTGCACATAGAAATAATCTTAAAGTAGTTATTTTATTAAAATGATTAAATTTAACAGGATGCCATAATACTAAAATTTTACTCTAGTAAAGGAATGATTAAAATTGTAATAAACTATTTTTAAAGACCATTCCCCAAATGAAAGAGAGTGTTATTGCCTGCCTGGTCTTTGCTTTTTCATGAGATCACACAGAAACATTTTGTACAAAACTACCAGGTTCCCACCTCATTGACATCTACCTGACAAAATGTAGAAACTCTATTTGAGTATTGCAAGACAAAGTTTTCTCTGGTAAATAAATAATAATTGTTCTATTCAAGTAGTTTAAAAAATGATTTGAAGAAAGTTCATACTTCAACATTCTATTTACATATGATATTACCTCTAATGGAATTATTTAAATGTAGAAATAGTTACCCATTCATACAATGTACAGGCTAATTATCACAAAGAAATGAATAATAATTAAAGTCCTTCCTTGCATGTAGATTATGATTAACAATCATTAAGATAAACACAGACTCTACAAGCTCAAGCTTATTCTGGGCCTCCCAGGAAGCCCCAGAGCACTGGCCTATACCTGCTCCTGCCCTCTCACTTCTACCAAGACCTTGTCCTACTAGGCTGCTTTTGCTTTACACTAATGGCCTCAGCGTCCAAGTGGTCAACATCTAGATACTCTCTACCCAAGCTCCAAGCGAGGGAAATGGACACACTTATAAAATCAAGGGCAGAAGATGTTCATTTGTGACCCATTCACTGGCACCAGAAATTGAAGTCTTGACTATCGAAATGAATATCCTCATTAATTCCCATCTTCCTTCTATGGAGCAGGCTGTCTTGGGTTTGATAGGCAACGGCTCATCTCTGTCTGCTACACCACTTGGCTCACACACAGCCTTGCAGGTGAGCCTAACAGACCAGATTGCTTGTTGTTGGAATGCAAGGTGAGAAGTCTGTATGTAGACCTGTCACTTTTGATAAGGAAGGGTCATGGAGAGAAACCAGAGTGAACAAGGGTGTGCAATGTGCACTTTAATGGTGGGCAAAATAGGTTTCTGCTCCTGTGGAGGCCACCGTCTAATGGAGGGGGGTGTTACTGGAAATGTACAATGTACTGGGAGACGTATATGGGGGACTTGATGTAAATAGAACATGATTAGTTAGGAATGGATGGTGTGATTTGATGTCAGAGTCAAGGATAGCCAGAAATTAGGCAGATAAAGGAGGCGAAGTGGTGATTGGAGAATAAAGGGATCTGCCCTTCTCCCAAGACTACCCAGTGCTAAGCCTTTCTCAGCATCACCCCATGCAGAATAGTGGATGGATAAAACATGTGGACTTGCAAGGAAGACTGGCAGATTTTTGAATCCTGCCTCTTCCATTTCCTGGCTCTGCGGCCTTGGGCAATTTACTTGCCTGCTCCTGATAGAAAGGGATTTGTTGAAATCTGCAAGTTGGAAAGATGCAAGGTAACCATACTTATTTTTTCTTTTTTTCTGCTTTGTGGAGATTGGATTAGAGCAATTGTTTAAGGGAGAGCAAAGGATTTTAGTGTTTCAGTATGACAATGGAAGTGAGCAGAAATAAAAAGTGATAATTAACTAGATTTGGCTGGTGAGGAAGTAGTCTTTTACAGGACAGTAAAGATTTTATAATTATAATGTTCAGGAATTTATATTAAGTGCACATATGTTTAAAAATCACAATAAGTGTTTCTTTTCAAAACTTGATTTGTCTTCTTTCCTGGAAGACTGAAATAATATATTTAAATAAGTTGCAAAGATATGTGGGTACACACAGACATTCTCTCATACACACACTACATGCTCATACAAACATACAGCTTTAACTTTTCTCCAAAAGGAGGAGGTTTGTAAGAGATTAAGTAAATTGATAATACCAAAATTTTATATGCTGAAATTCAGATAAACTGATATTGTTTTGCATGTAACAAACTAAAAAAAAAATTGCTGAGACATTTAAAGGAACAATGATACTGTTATGGGGATTTCTAAAAAAAAATGTAAAATGTCATGTTCAAATGTATACATATACTTTTAGATTAAATTTGATGCAAAAGTAAGCTTTTTTACATTGAAAACTTAAAAATTATAAATACATACTCATAAATACATTTTAAATGCTCTTCAAATATAAATAACTGATCAATGAATATTTAGTGTAAAATTTGATAGAAAAATTACTTGCTTAACTGCTAAATACTAACCAGTTAAATTAACAGTAGACCTGGCTGCTTGCCTTTTCTAATTACTGTAATATTTGACTCTTTTGATCATATTTATCATAGGGCTTATTTTAAGTTGATTTTAAAAGTTGTTTAATTAATATTTTAGAGAGGCAGAATACACCCCACACACATTCCTATACATATATATCTCTATAATGGAATTGTAATAAAAATTGGATTTAGTGTCAGTGTTGCTGTGGCACCCTGTCACCGCATGTATAAAAATAGCCAGGACATGGATTTAAGGTACCAGCCTGCAAGAGGTGGGCTTCCCATAGGTGAAGGGAGAGCCCGGAGTAACCTCTGTTGTGGCCTTTTATCGAAGCATTATACAAGTGTGTGGGGCCCACGTACTGGAGCTACATTCTTTATGACTGCTACCTGCTTTTTCTCCACAGGTTTGACTCCCACCCTGTTGCACCACGAATGTCCAAAGTATAACACCTGCTTGCTAGGAGCCACCCATCTTAACTCATTAACTCGGGCAGCAAAACATCTCCATGCTGACTAGGAGATTGTCACACTCCCAGTGCCTCCCTCAAGAACCAGTGGCTGCTCTTACAAGCCTGGTGCTCAGTCTCCTACATTTTGGTTCATGTGAAGATGGAAGCTAAGTCCCATGATATACCATCTGCAAGCTGGACAGCTAGGAGAGCCAGTGATTTCATTCAATTCAGTCTGAATGCAAGGACCCAAGAACAAGGAGCCTCAATTAGAGCAAAAGAAAGTGGATGTCTCAGCTTGTGGATGGGGAGAAGAGAAAATTCACTTTTCTTGCTTTGTTTTTTTTTTTTTTTAATTTTTCATCCAACTCCTCAACAGATTGGATGATGCCTACATTGGTGAGGGCAGATCTGCTCTTCTCTGCCAGTCTGATTCCAATGGAAACACCCAGAGAAAATGCTTAGCCAAATATCGGGACATCCCATAACCCAGTCAAATTGACACATACAAGTAATGGTCACAATGGTCATGGCAGCTATGATTTAATAAAAAAAAAATATATATATATATAAAAAATAATGAAAGCAATGAAATCATAGCACAACTGAATATTCTTTTGCTATTAAAAATTATTGATTTACATTATAGATGACTTGGATGAACCAAAATTGTGTATAATCATATAATTTTACCTTTCAAAGCAAATGTAAAAATATAGAAACAAAAAGTTGTCAAAATTCCAGACTACTAGTATTAATAAGAAAATAAATCTTGGGTGGCACCTGTGGCTCAGTGCGTAGGGCGCCGGCCCCATATACCGAGGGTGGCAGGTTCAAACGCGGCCCCGGCCAAATTGCAACCAAAAAATAGCCGGGCGTTGTGGCGGGCGCCTGTAGTCCCAGCTACTCGGGAGGCTGAGGCAAGAGAATCGCTTAAGCCCAGGAGTTGGAGGTTGCTGTGAGCTGTGTGATGCCACAGCACTCTACCAAAGGCCATAAAGTGAGACTCTGTCTCTACAAAAAAAAAAAAAAGAAAACAAATCTTTTATTGTTATTAATTTTTACATTTGTTGTGGTTTGTCTTTGCTTGGTTTTTAATTTCAAATATTTTCTTCTAAAATGGTACATCTACACATCTCTACGGTTCAAAGTTCAGTGTAGGAAGCTACTGTCAAGGTTTTGAATTAACAATGACAAAAAATAATGGGAGCACAGCTATGGATATACGTTTTTGAAGAAAATACTCCTATATTTATGTACATTTAAAGTTATTTGAAACAATGAAATAGACCTCATAAGAAACAAAGACTTTTTTTTCTGTCATAATCTTAGTACTTACTCTTTTTTATTTTATTGGCTTGGATTTATAGAAGAAAACACAAGAAACTAAACACCTGTGAGAAATTAATGTGTTACAAAAACCTTGCAAAGAAGTGTTAGTTTAATTCCATCTCTTTTTCATTCAGGTTTTTTGATTTCTGTAAGGTATTTATTCTCTCAATGTCTGTTTTCTCATTTATAATATATAACTATTAATAAAATTAGCCACATCCTTGCCTTCATAGCAATCAGGATTATTGTAAAAAATGTATGAAAAGATGTAAGTGTTTGTAACTCTCATGTATTTAAATCAACAAATTTCAATTGAATGTAGCTTCTATTAACTTTTAGGTGTTAACTGAGAAGGGAAAGAAAAACTAAGACAGAAAGGAATGTTAGAGTCAAGGATCTCATCAATACCACAGTAAAATAAATTCAGAAAAGAATGGGCGGCACCTGTGGCTCAAGGAGTAGGGCGCCGGTCCCATATGCCGGAGGTGGCAGGTTCAAGCCCACCCCTGGCCAAAAACCACACACACACAAAAAAAAGAAATCAGAAAAGAAATAGATGAGACAGACCCAGGACAGGTATAGTAGAAACCACAACAATAACAAAAATGTATACAGAGTGAAGAAAGAAAGGAAGTAGGAAAGTTCTAAAGGGATATAAAAATAAGGAAAAGATGATTTTTTGAAAGTGCAATGGTTCTCATCTTATAAATTTTTATTTCTTTGTATTATTATAGAAAGAATTCTCCTTGACACCCTTGTGCCCCTATTTCTCCTCCACCTCATTTTTTCTTACAGTCACTGCTTTCCCTGGGATTTCTTTTGCCACCTCTCTGTGAAAGAAGTATTGATTGAGTGATAAAGCAAATCCAGTTACATGGCTGTGGTGATCTCATTTCACGAAGAAGTCTGGAGAAATAAATGTATCCTTAGAGTAAACTTCAGGCCACTTAACAGTTTAGAAATCCTGAAATGCCAACTGAAAGAATATTTCCAGGGAAAATAAATGGTAAAAAGAGCATGAGTCAGAATAATGCTGAGACATAAAGAGAAAGAGAGCCTAGATGAAGAGAAAGAGTGGCCAATGCTCTTTAAACTGCCTCTGAACTTTTCCTCTGGTAGGAACCAGGCGTTCAATAGGATTCAAGATATTTTTAAAAATGACACCAGAACAGGCTTTATTCTTTCTTTCCCCCTGTCCTTGTCTTCTATCCTTTTTGTCTTTGTTATTTCTGTTTAGGTCTTTCAGAAAATTTATTTCTAAAATATTCTTAGCTCTATTTGTAATGCCTTCAGCATGTGGATTTCATTAAAATCTAATTATAGCATTCAGACTGCTTTGGATAAGAGAAGTTATGAAGAGATTGTATAATTTGAAAGGAGGCTATATAATCTATTCTGGGGGAGCTATTAATAGGCAAAGGGACTATAATTAGATAACCCAATTTGGGGATTGAAAACCAAGGAGTGAAATCAAATATTTCAGATGCTTCTTAATGCTAACTGAATGGGAAGGTCCAGATCATCATAAAACTATACCTAGAGCAAGCCAAATTATAGCAGCAATGTTAGAAATGGTATCTACTGCCTGAGTGTTGAAAATGTGAAGCCACTAATCAACAGTTGATTACACTGGGATAGTAATAAAAAAAAAAAATATCAGAATAACGCAGAAACTCTATAATATAAGGAATACACTTAAATGTGTGCCTGTATCCATACAGTTAGGGTGGAGCCAGGCTTCTCATCTTCCATGTGGTAAAATCAGAGTTTAAGGGGATTTCATGCCATTTTCTCATCTTAAATAAGAATCCAAGTCACCATCATCATACTGGTCATTCACTTAGTTTTTTCAAATCCATTCCAAACTTATCTCTCTGCAAAAATCAGATAATGCTTACTTCTCTACGCTAGTCCTGTATCAATGCAGCTCAAACTAAAATGTTTTATTTTTTTATTAAATCATAAATGTGTACATTAATGCAATCATGGGGTATCTTATGTGCTGGTTTATATACAATTTGAACTATTTTCATCCAACTGGTTAACATAGTCTTTAAGGCCTTTTCCTAGTTATTGTGTTAAGACATTTATATTCTACACCTAGTAAATTTCACACGTACCCTTGTATGATGCACTGTAGGTGTGTTCCCACCAATTACCCTCCCTCCACCCATCTTCCCCCTCCTCTCTCCTCCCTCTCCCCTTTCCCCTTCTTTTGGGGCTATAATTGGGTTATAGCTTTCATAAGTAAGTTTCACAGTAAGACTGAGTACATTGGATAATTTGTCTTCCATTCTTGAGATACTTTCCTAAGAAGAATATTTTCCAGTTCCATCCATGTAAACATGAAAAAGGTAAAGTCTCCATCTTTCTTTAAGGCTGCATAATATTCCATGCTGTACATATACCACAATTTATTGATCCATTCATGAGTCAATGGGCACTTGGGCTTCCTCCCTAACTTAGCAATTATGAATTGGGCTGCAATAAACATTCTGGTACATATATTTTTGTTATAATGTGATTTTTGGTCTTCTGGATATATACCTACTAGAGGAATTGTAGGATTGAATGGCATGTCTATTTTTAGATCTCTAAGTGTTCTCCAAACATCTAGGAACATATTAGTTTGTATTCCTGCCAGCAATGTAGAAGTGTTCCCTTTTATCCACATCTAGCCAACATCTCTGGTTTTGGGATTTTGTGATTATGGGCTAATCTTACAGCATGGTACTGGCACAAAAATAGAGAGGTATATGTATGGAACAGAATAGAGAACCAAGAGATGAACCCAGCTACTTACTGTTATTTGATCTTTGACAAGCCAATTACAAACTTTCAGTGGGGAAAAGATTCCCTATTTAACAAATTGTGCAGGGTGAACTGGCTGGTGACCTGTAGAAGACTGAAACTGGACCCATGCCTCTCACCATTAAGTAAGATAGACTCTCACTGGATTAAATATTTAAACTTAAGACATGAAACTATAAAAATACTAGAAGAAAGTGCAGGGAAAACCCTTGAAGAAATCGGTCTGGGCAAATATTTTATGAGTAGGACCCCCAGGACAATTGAAGCAACATCAAAAATACACTACAGGGACCTGATCAAACTAAAAAGATTCTGCACAGCCAAGAACACAGTAAGTAAAGCAAGCAGACAGCCCTCGGAATGGGAGAAGATATTTGCAGGTTATGTCTCTGGCAAAGGTTTAATAACCAGAATCCACAGAGAACTCAAATGTTTAGCAAGAAAAGAACAAGTGATCCCATCTCAGGGTGGGCAAGGGACTTGAAGAGAAACTTCTCTGAAGAAGACAGGCGCATGGCCTACAGACACACGAAAAAATGCTCATCATCCTTAATTATCAGAGAAATGCAAATCAAAACTACTTTGAGATATTATCTAACTCCAATAAGACTAGCCTGCATCGCAAAACGAAAATATTTTCATAAGCAGCCTTTGGTAAAAACAGCTGCTTATGAATAATATCTCTACTCTGAGAATCCATTCAACCAAAGTAAAACACTTTGTTCATCTTAATTTTGGACAATTTAATCCGGATTGTTATAAAAACAAATTTAATAATAATAATTACAATAACACCCTTGATGATGATGATAGAAAAATCTTGGGTAATATACCATTTATAATTTGACAAAGGCAGGCTAGTTGGTTCAGAATAATCCTCCACCAAAAACAACTAATAAAGCTGGACTGCACAGGTGTGTATGTGCAGCATATAAAAACACAGGAGTATGTGTGTCCGCTTACATGGCCTTAGAAGAGAGTGATGCCTTATAATTTGCAATATACATGCTTTGCTTGCCTTACCCTCATCATGGTTTTGCCAAAACTTGGAAAACAAAATACAAAGATAAAAATTATAAAACCATATAAGACAGATTTCTATCAAGTGATAAAAATGAGTTTGCCCACGGATTTCTTGACCAAAAATAAAAAATTGTATTGTGGACAATAGTAGAATAAAATCTTTTTTTTTTTTTTTCTTAATTTAGACAGATTTTCATCTGGTCATCCTGGATAAAGTGCCATGGAGTCATCCTAGCTCACAGCAATCTCAAACTCTCGAGCTCAAGAGATCTTCCTGTCCCAGCTTCTCGAGTAGCTGGAACTATAGGTGCCTGCCACAACGCCTGGCTAAATTTAGAGCGAAATCTTTAAGTTCTGAAAATATTGACCTAAGATTTTATACTTATTGACAATATCCTTAAAAAATGGAGAAAACATAGTGAAATATGTAGAAAAACAACAGTAGATAATTCTTTTTTAGCCTCATATCACTATTTTCAAAGGGTGTATTTAAGCAAAAGAAAGGTAATTAAATAAAGAAGTTCTGAGATGCATATTGAAATAAAGAACAGTGAAAAGTATGAAATATGACACTTCTCTATGAATACTAATGTCAAAACAGATTTGTGGAGCTTAATATATACTCATAGAACATTATACACATGCACGGGTGCACATGATTATGTACAAATACAAAAGTAGGCAGATAGACAAGTCATAGATTGGTAAAATAGAAAAAACAGCCAATAGCCAGTGTAATGGGACATGAAAAATGGAATAGAAATGTTGCAATATTATTCATTCATCTAGAAAGTTAAAAATGTCATAGATGAATATTAAAATTTATATTAACCTCATTCAGAACAGCAAAAGAATGTATAACTACAAAACCCTACAGAAGTAAACCACAATTAAAAAAATTCCATTAGGGTAAGGCTATCAAGGCATATGGTACCCGGGAGGTGTATAAGAAACAAATATTAGGGCAGGGCCTCTGGCTCAAAGGAGTAGGGCACTGGTCCCATATACCAGAGGTGGCAGGTTCAAACCCAGCTCCAGCCCCCCCCCCCCGCCAAAAGAAACAAATATTAAACAAATATAATTTGTTTATTTATATTGCATTATATTAAGTCAATTCTTTAATTAAATCAAAAAACTTCCTAGTGGGAATATAAAGCAAGAAACAACCATTTGTAAGCTATAAGAAACTGACTTTAATGTGAGGGGGAAAAAAGAGAAATTAATAATTCTACCACAAAATATAGTATGTGGCCACTAGTCAAAGCTAGTGTAACTTTTGCAATACACGATAAACAGAGAAAAGTTTGAGAAAAAAATAGGGTTATTTCTTAATGTTCAAAAAGTTATTCTGTTTGGAAATGCAACATTTAATTTTGCATGTACATTGCCTCAATTCATATAGAACCAGCAACATATGCTGGTAAACGTGCAGATCACACTGCCCTCCTGCAGCCACCCCCTCGGTGATAGCTGCCCCTTCCCTTCTACCGTGGGAGCACTTCCCTCCCAGCCATGTCAGGGGCCACCACTGAGATGGCTAGGCCCGTAGCTAGTGAAGCAGGAACTTCTGAGGCTACTTATCCCATGGGCAGCCACGTGTGTCTCTGGGGTCTGCATGGGCTCCCATTCCCCCTCCATTCAGCTTGCTTCACCAGCCCTGTCTCACTGCCACCCGGCTTATTACCGGGCTCCGCGGGGCCACCATGGCCTGCTCCCGTGGGATCCCAGGTCCTCTTCTACTGGAACACTTGCACCCAGCAGGCCCACATGGGAGGGCACAAAAGCCCCAAGAACACTGCACTCCCCTACTCTGAAGTCTTACCATCAGTGTATAATGTGCATCCTTATTTTTTCCTCAAAACTTTGGGCCTATGGCTCAGGGGGTAGGGCACTGGCCCATATATGGATGGTGGTGGATTCAAACCCAGCCCCAGCCAAACCACAACAAAAAAATAGCCGGGTGTTGTGGCAGGTGCCTGTAGTCCCGGCTACTTGGGAGGCTGAGGCAGGAGAATCACCTAACCCCGGGAGTTGGAGGTTGCTGTGAGCTGAGATACCACAGCACTCTACTGAGGGCAATAAAGTGAGACTCTGTCTCTACAAAAAATAAAAAAATAAATAATAATAATGTAAGCATTATACATGGCAAAATACAGTATATGACTATCTCCCAGCAGAACATGTTCTTAGTTCTTCAAATTATCTATGCGATGATAACTAGATTTTTCACATTTCTAGGAGGACTCTCTTGGACTAGAATTAAATTAGTGTCTTTAAGTTATTTAGTAGGAGAATTCTTCTGAAGGAAAAACAAGATACACAAATAACTATAGAAGTTTTGGGCTTGATTTGGGCATACGTTTCACTTGTTTCTTTCTTAACCATCCGTAGGTGTGTGTAATTTCCAGATCTTACTATAGTTGCCACAAAATGGTCTAAAAACCACTGACTTCCATTTTTCCATGAAGATCTCTGATATAAGATTGTTGCTTTTTCTAGATCACTAATGCCCAAGTCTTATAATGTTAGCATTATCTATAGCCTTTTAAAAAACATACGAATATACTTATAGAACACTTAAACTGAATCTGTGCAAGTGGACCCCACATAGTGCTTTTACAAACTCTTTTTGTCCTAATTTGTAGGTACAGTGGAGAATTTCCATACATGTAGATTTAGGCTCTTAATTCTATGACAATAAATGACTTTAGTACATTACACTGACAAATTTGCATGTGAGGATATAGAGATCGTTCCTCTAATTATACTATTTACTCCCCAGGTTACAGTTCAAAAGTTTTACCTAAGATTGTGACTACATTGCATAGCAAGCTGTGTTCTTACGTATGTGGGTAAGAAGTGTGGGCTGAAACCCAGAGCTGCTTTTTTAATCTGGCTATTTTTACAGTAAAATTCAAGGTTTGTTCAGGGACAAAATCAACAAGAATCTTCATTTCCTCTCCATTTATATACCTGTAATCAAAATATTCCATTTTGTTATATTTTCCTATTCCCTATTCTTTTCTGGGCAAAACATGTAAAGCAGTTTTTAAAAAATGCAATAAAATAATGTTAATCACTGTTTTTTTTTTATTTAGGTAAACATTTTGTAAGACAAAATTATAAGAACATATATATCATATGATAAAGACACAGGCTTGCTTTAAATAAAAAATTTTGATCAAATTTCTTCCTATTAGATGACATTTTTCTCTTAGCTTCCATTTTTCAAGAGAAAATTGCATTTATCAAAATAATAAAATTGCACTAGGATATATTAAAATCATTACAAATTTAACTGTGATGGAATTATACAAATCAGATGTCAAAATGTTAAGTAATATTTTCCATGCAGAAATGTAAAAATTTGAACAGAAAAATTATTCTTTATGATAATAACTTTATGGTATGAACTATCTCTTAGGAGCAAAAAACTTACATTTTAAAAATAGCTTTTTAAAAAATAGATTAAGAGCAAACAAGTGCAGTTTTGCTACATAGCTATATTGTGTAGTGGCAAAGTCTGGGCTTCAGTGTACTCAGCACTTAAATAGTATACATTGTACCCAGTAGGTAGTTTTTCATTCCTCACTCCCTCTTAACCTTCCATGGTTTCAATCTCCACTGCTATTCATCCTTGTAAGACAATACATACCAAAGGATTAGATCCCTCTTAAAAGTGAGAGCATGCAATTTTTGATTTTCCATTCCCAAGTTACTTTATTTAGGATTATGGCCTCTGGTTCCCTTCAGTTGCTTCAAATAAATTATTTCATTTTTTATGACTATGTGGTATTTTATGGTCTGTGCATGTGCATGTGTGTGGTTTTGTGTGTATATATGAATATATATAAAATATATAAAGTGCCATATGTAATTTGTTCAACATTGGCTGATGGACACTTAGGTTGATTCCAAATCTTTCTTATTGTGATACACATAAATGTGCAGATACTTTCTTGACATAATGGTTTCTTTTCTTTTGGGAAGATGCCTAGTAGTGGGATTGCTGTAATGAAAGTGAATCTATTTTTAATTCTTTCAGACATTTTCTTACTGTTTTCCATAAAGGTTGTAATAATTTACAATCCCACCAAAAGCATATAAGCTTTGTTTTTCTCTGCATTCTCACCCACATCTATTGGTTTTTTTTTTTTTTTTTTTTTTTGGTTTTTGAGTAATGGGCATTCTGATTGGAGTAAGATAAATTCTCTTTGTGGTTTTAAGTTTCATTTTCCTGGCAATTATGGATGTTGAACTTTTTCTATACATGCATTGGCCATTTATAAGTCTTCTTTTGAAAAACTCTGTTCTTGTTATTTGCCTGTTTTTTAATGAGAACTTTTTTCCTTGTTGAGTACTTATAGATTCTAGATTTTAGTCCTTTGTTAGATATAAAGATAGAAAATATTTTCTCAAATTCTATAGGTTTTCTATTACTTTTGTTGATCATTACTTTTTCTGTGTGGAAAATTTTCGGTTTATGTCTGATTTCAGGTTGTGTCTTATTTTCATTTTTGTTGAATTTGCTTTTGTGATCTTAGTCATATCATATTTAATGGGATCATTCTATCTATGAACTGGAATAAGATAAGAATGTTCACTTACCATTTATATTCAATGTAACACTGAAAGTCTGGAAAAAATGAAGTCAAATTTTCCATTTGCTGATTATATAATCTTATACCCCAAAAAACTTAAGGAGTCTTCCAAAAGACTTTTAGATTTTATTAATTAATTCAGTGAAGTCACAGTTAATAACATCAATATGTAAAAATATGTAGCACTTCTCTACGTCAATAACAGCCAAGTGAAGAACTAAATTAAGAACTCAATGCCATACACAGTAGCTGCAGAAAAATAATATAATTAGGAATCTATTTAACCAAGGAAGCAAAATATCTCTGCGAGGAAGACTATAAAACTGAAGATGATGCAAACAAGTAGAAAAACAATCAATGTTCATAGACTGGAAAAATTGAACTGTTAAAAGGACCAATGACCATACTATCCAAAGAAGTCTACAGATTCAATGTTAATTTTAATCCAAATACCAACATTATTCTTCACAATATCAGAAAAGAAATAATCCTAAAATTCATATGGAACTAAGAAAGAGCCTGAATAGCCAAAACAATTTTAAGTAAAAAGAAAAAGCCCACCTTAAAATACACTATAAGACTATAGTGACCTAAACATCATGGTACTGGTATAAAAAATAGATATATAGGTCAATGGAAAATCATAGAAAATCTACAAATAAATCCATTTATCTCCAGCCAGCTGATCTTTGATAAAATCAACATAAGCATACAGGGGGAAGAATACCCAGTTCTATAAATGGTGCTGGGAAAACTGGAGTACCATATGCAAAAGATTGAAATTGGACACTTGTCTCTCACCATATACAACAAAATAAACTCAAAATGAAGTAAATATTTAAATGTATGACCTGGAATTATTAAGATACTGGAAGAAAAGCTATAGAAAACCCTTCTAGACATTTCTTTAGGCATTGAATTTATGATTAAGACCTTAGAAACACAAGCAACAGAAATGAAAAATTGATAAACAAAACCTAGTTAAACTAAAAATTTTTGTGCAAGAAAAGAAATATTAGGAGTGAACTGTCAACCTCCAGAATGAGAAAATGTTTGGAAAGTATCCATCTGACAGAGATTGACATCTATGATTTACACATGATGGAATAGTAAAGCTATAAAAAGAATGATCTCCTGTTTTATGCAGCAAGGTGGATTGAACTGGAGGCCATTATCTTCATTGAATCAACTAAGAAACAGAAAGTCATATGTTGTATGTTTTCACATTGTATTTGAAAGCTAAATAATGTGTACACACACATATAGCATATGGACTAATAAATATTACAGACTTATAAAGGTGAGGCGGTGGAGGGAAGGAGTAAGAAATAAATTAATGAACACAATGTACATTATTTGAGTAATGGTTATAGTAAAATCTCAGACTTCAGCATTATACAATACATCCATGGAATAAAACTACACACGTACCTCTTAAAATTGTGCCTGTAGCTCAGTGGGTAGGGTGCTGGCCCCATATACCAAGGGTGGTGGGTTCAAATCCAGCCCCCGCCAAACTGCAACAAAAAAATAGCTGGGCGTTGTGGCGGGAGCCTGTAGTCCCAGCTACTTGGGAGGCTGAGGCAAGAGAATCACCTAAACCCAGGAGCTCGAGGTTGCTGTGAGCTGTGACACCACAGCAGTCTGCGGAGGGTGATAAAGTAAGACTCTGTCTCTAAAAAAAAAAAAAAAAAAAAATTGTACAAATAGAATTTTTGAAAAGAAAACAAATTTGTTTTAAAAGATGCCTTCATTTCTCTTTGATCATGTCCCTGATTTTTCACCAAATATGCTCTACCATCACCTCGTAATTTTTCTACTTGAGTACTCTAGACTCTTAGCTCTTTTCAATGGAATGTGGTAAGTAGAACCAAAATCTGAAGCCTAACTATACTTATTGCCATTCGGGTGTCTCTTCTCCCAAGTGCACACTATTTCCTTCCACACTTACACGTACCCACGTGTGCAAACATATCATACATACATGCATATATTTACACCCATATTTATAACTATGCCATTATTTAATTACTGATATATCTAATATTAATTCATCATTGTAGAATTTATAATTGTGTATTCCCATTCCATATTTATATTCGTAACCCCTTCTCTGGCATTGAGACATCTGGCAATATGGCACATGGCTTCCCTCCTCCAACTAATTTACTGATTTGCTCAACCACTTTCTGCATTACAAATCTCCCATGTCTGCCACCTTTCCCCAACACAGACTCCTTCTTGCCATGCTTGTGTTCTGATACCCTATGCTCACATGGATTTTTCTAATACCTAATTACATAAGAAACAAAGAATAGCAATGTACCAAAACACAAATAAATGAGTAAAATCTTGCACTGTGGTAAAGATTCAAAATTTAGTATTTATTTTTGCCTGTTAACATGGTGGATAACGTTTATGGACTTGCGTATGTTAAACCAGCCTTGCATCCCTGGGATGAAGCCTACTTGATCATGATGAATGACTTTTTGGATGATAAGCTGTAATCAATTGGCTAGGATTTTGTTGAGAATTTTTGTATCAATATACATGAGTGAGATTGGTCTGAAATTCTCCTTTATGTTTGGGTCTTTTCCTGGTTTTGGTATCAGGGTGATGTTTGCTTCATAGAATGTGTTGGGGAAGATTCCTTCTTCCTCAAATTTTTGGAATAATTTCTGCAGTACAGGAATAAGCTCTTCCTTGAAGGTTTGATAGAATTCTGGAGTGAAGCCATCTGGACAAGGGCATTTTTTGGTTGGAAGATTTTTTATTGTTTCTTTGATCACAGTGCTTGAAATTGGTCTGTTCAGGAGCTCTATTTCTTCCTGGCTGAGTCTAGGGAGAGGGTGTGATTCCAAATATTGATCCATTTCTTTCACATTGTCGAATTTCTGCGCATAGAGTTTCTGGTAGTATTCAGAGATGATCTCTTGTATCTCTGTGGGATCAGTTGTTATTTCCCCTTTATCGTTTCTGATTGAGGTTACTAGAGATATTACTTTTCTATTCCTCATTAGTCTGGCCAATGGTTTATCTATTTTATTTATTTTTTCAAAAAACAACTCCTTGTTTCATTAATTTCCTGAATGATTCTTTTGTTTTCAATTTCATTGATCTCTGATTTGATTTTGGATATTTCTTTTCTTCTACTGAGTTTAGGCTTAGATTGTTCTTCTTTTTCCAATTCCATAAGATCTCTTGTGAGATTGTTGATGCGCTCTCCTTCTGTTTTTTGAATGTAGGCATCTAAAGCGATGAATTTTCCTCTCAAAACTGCTTTTGCAGTATCCCACAGGTTTTGGTAGCTTGTGTCTTCATTGTTGTTATGCTCAAGGAAGTTAATGATTTCCTGTTTTATTTCTTCCTGCACCCATCTGTTATTCAATAGATGCAGAAAAAAGCATTTGATAAAATCCAGCATCCTTTTCTAATTAGAACACTGAAGAGTATAGACATAGGTGGCACATTTCTAAAACTGATTGAAGCTATCTATGATAAACCCACAGCCAATATTTTACTGAATGGAGTAAAACTGAAAGCTTTTCCTCTTAGAACTGGAACCAGACAAGGTTGTCCTCTGTCACCTTTACTATTCAACATAGTGCTGGAAGTTCTAGCCAATACAATTAGGCAAGACAAGGAAATAAAGGGAATCCAAATGGGAGCAGAGGAGGTCAAACTCTCCCTCTTTGCTGACGACATGATCTTATACTTAGAGAATCCCAAAGACTCAACCACAAGACTCCTAGAAGTCATCAAAAAATACAGTAATGTTTCAGGATACGAAATCAATGTCCACAAGTCAGTAGCCTTTGTATACACCAATAACAGTCAAGATGAGAAGCTAATTAAGGACACAACTCCCTTCACCGTAGTTTCAAAGAAAATGAAATACCTAGGAATATACCTAACGAAGGAGGTGAAGGACCTCTATAAAGAAAACTATGAAATCCTCAGAAAGGAAATAGCAGAGGATATTAACAAATGGAAGAACATACCATGCTCATGGATGGGAAGAATCAACATTGTTAAAATGTCTATACTTCCCAAAGCAATCTACCTATTCAATGCCATTCCTATCAAAATACCAACATCGTACTTTCAAGGTTTGGAAAAAATGATTCTGTGTTTTGTATGGAACTGGAAAAAAACCCGTATAGCTAAGGCAGTTCTTTGTAACAAAAATGAAGCTGGGGGTATCAGCATACCAGATTTTAGTCTGTACTACAAAGCTATAGTGCTCAAGACAGCATGGTACTGGCACAAAAACAGAGACATAGACACTTGGAATCGAATTGAACACCAAGAAATGAAACTAACATCTTACAACCACCTAATCTTTGATAAACCAAACAAGAACATACCTTGGGGGAAAGAATCCCTATTCAATAAATGGTGTTGGGAGAACTGGATGTCTATATGTAAAAGACTGAAACTGGACCCACACCTTTCCCCACTCACAAAAATTGATTCAAGATGGATAAAGGACTTCAATTTAAGGCATGAAACAATAAAAATCCTCAAAGAAAGCATAGGAAAAACACTGGAAGATACTGGCCTGGGGAAAGACTTCATGAAGAAGACTGCCATGGCAATTGCAACAACAACAAAAATAAACAAATGGGACTTCATTAAACTGAAAAGCTTCTGTACAGCTAAGGAGACAATAACCAAAGCAAAGAGACAACCTACACAATGGGAAAGGATATTTGCATATTTTCAATCAGACAAAAGCTTGATAACCAGGATCTATTGAGAACTCAAATTAATCCACATGAAAAAAGCCAACAATCCCATATATCAATGGGCAAGAGACATGAATAGAAATTTCTCTAAAGATGACAGATGAATGGCTAACAAACACATGAAAAAATGTTCATCATCTCTATATATTAGAGAAATGCAAATCAAAACAACCCTGAGATATCATCTAACCCCAGTGAGAATGGCCCACATCACAAATACTGAAAACTGCAGATGCTGGTGTGGATGTGGAGAGAAGGGAACACTTTTACACTGCTGGTGGGACTGCAAACTAGTACAACCTTTCTGGAAGGAAGTCTGGAGAAACCTCAAAGCACTCAAGCTAGACCTCCCATTTGATCCTGCAATCCCATTACTGGGCATCTACCCAGAAGGAAAAAAATCCTTTTATCATAAGGACACTTGTACTAGACTGTTTATTGCAGCTCAATTTACAATCGCCAAAATGTGGAAACAGCCTAAATGCCCACCAACCCAGGAATGGATTAACAAGCTTTGGTATATGTATACCATGGAACACTATTTAGCCATTAAAAAAAATGGAGACTTTACATCCTTCGTATTAACCTGGATGGAAGTGGAAGACATAAGGATGAATCCTATGTACTCAATTTTGATATGAGGACAATTAATGACAATTAAGGTTATGGGGGGGAAGCAGAAAGAGGGATGGAGGGAGGGGGGTGGGGCCTTGGTGTGTGTCACACTTTATGGGGGCAAGACATGATTGCAAGAGGGACTTTACCTAACAATTGCAATCAGTGTAACCTGGCTTATTGTACCCTCTGTGAATCCCCAACAATAATAAAAAAAATAAATAAATAAGTAAATACTCTAAAAAAAACAAAAAACAAAAAACAAAATTTAGTATTTCTTTCTCAGAAAAAAAATGTAAAGAATTCTTTTCTGGATGATAGTGGATCTAAAGGTATTATCTTAAGTCATATATAAGGGATTTGGAGATCTTGTATCATGTAGTTGTCATTCCCTAAAATGTTATGATACTCAACTTGTTGTACCTTAGGTCTGTAAAGTTCATTCATTTACTTATGCTCTCAGTAAATGTTTACTGAGCACATATTTGACACTGGAAATCCCAGAAAAGTATAGTTAGTCATGATTCCTTCTCACTTGAAGCTTAGCTTATAATGGTGATAATAAAAAAGAGAAACAGGCAAATTATATTATATTTTTATAATGTCATTTTATGTGATTACATCTTTTTTATGTAATGTAATTTTATTTTTATTTTTTACCACATACAACTTTGTTATTTTTATTTGATACAGTAAGTTATATCTTTTTTTTAAAGCTTCCCTGAAGTATAATTTACATAATATAAAATTTACCCATTGTAAGTTTACAGTTACTAAATTTATACAGTTCTGCAATCATTGCTACAAACAGTTCTGGAAAAATTCCATTGCATTCCAATTCCCCTCCTGTTCATTTGCAACCATCTCAAGTGTTAGGTAACCACTGATCTGATTTCTAGCTCTATATTTTTGCCTTTTCTATAAATTTCATATAAATGGGATAATATAATAAGCAGCCTTTAGTATTTAGCACCTCTCAGCACAATGTTTATCAGGTTCATTAATGTTGCTGCATTTATTTATTAATAGTTTATTTCTTATTTATTCTTGAGTGGCAGTTCACTGTATGTGCATGTCCAATTAAGTTTATTTATCCTCTTGTTAGTGGATATTTGTGTTTTGTTTTCCAGAAACAGGCCATTATGCATAATTCTCTTATGAACTTGTACATCTTTGGAGGAAACAAATTCCCATGTCTCTTGTGTATCTACTTAGGGGTAGATACACATGAGAACATATGCTTAACCTTTTTATAATATTATATTTTTCTTATGTGTTATTCAGGGAGCAGTTTCCGAGAAAAAGACTATCTAGGAAGTTTATATCTGTATTTAGTTGTACAAGGACAACTTCTCTATTACACTGATATTTAAACTAGTAATGGAGGCACAAACAAGAGTATGTAAGATGCAAAATGTATGTGTGGGGTACAAGATGATAGAAAAAGAAATCTTTAAGCAGAAAATAACTGAAATAAATAAGTTTTAATTCAACAAAATGGAACAAAACTGTAATAGACTGGAAATATGGGTAGCAGTACAAGAGATTTATCTTGTTCCCAATGGAGTATGTAAAAATTATTTATGTTTTTGCAATAGGAAGAGATATTATCAGATTTCTGTTTTATAAATAAAGCTCTGCAATTAGGTGAAGCACCATTTATAGGGCATTTAACTTAGGCCACGGAGCACCCAATGAAAGTCTGCAGCCAAAATCTAAAACACTACCTGTTTTTGTAAAAAAAAAAAATTTTATTGGGCTGGAAAGTATGCTCATTCCTACACTTTGGGAAGACAAGGCGGGAGGGTCATGTGAGATTGTAGCAGTGAGCTATGATCACATTACAGTGTTTCAGCTTGGGTAACAAAGAAAGACCCTGTCTCACATAATAATAATAATAATAATAATAATAATATAAATAAATACAGCTGTATTAGAACATAGTTGCTTAAATATGTTTTATTCTGCTATAATTTTAAAAATAGAAGAGAAGTTTATTTGGCTCATGGTTCTGGAGTTTGGAAAGTCCAAGAACATAGTGCTAGCAAATTGCAAGAGTTATCCCGATGGTAGTAGGCAAAATGTCAAAGGGTAAGAGAGGACAGGAGGGGGCAAGAGCATATGAGGCAGAGAAGAAGAGGGCCAAACTATTTTGATAACTAACTTACTGCTAATAAAATGACAGTAATTCATTTTGAGTGTGAGACCCTCATAATACAATCACCTCCCAAAGACTCCACCTTTCAACCCTGCTGCAGGGCAACCAAATTTCTAATTTGTAAACTTTGGAACTTTGGGACAGCTCATTTAAGTCATGGAAATAGCTGTCCTTACTTCCATAGGTATTATCTGTGGCTACCTTCTCACTAGAATGGCAACACTAAATAGCTGCCACAAAGACCTTATAATCTCAGAAATCCTGAAATATATAAAACAAACTCTAACTGATCTGAGCAATATACTATCTTCACACACTATAATAGTTGGAGATTTTAACATCCATTGGCAATACTAGACAGATCTTCTAAGCAGAAATCAAACAAATAAATTATGGACTTAAACAAGACCCTAGAACAAATCGACTTAACAGACATTTATAGAACATTTTATCCTAACAAAATGGAATACACATTCTTCTCATCTGCCCATGGATCATCTTCCAAAATTGATCATATCTTAGGCTACAAAGCTAACCTCAACAAATTCAAAAGAATAGAAATTATCCCCTGTATCTTCTCATACCATCATGGAATAAAAGTTGAACTCCACAGCAGCAGACATATTCATACTTAAATAAAATCATGGAAACTAAATAACCTTATGCTGAATGATAGCTGCATCATAGATGAGATCAAGAAAGAGATCATTAGATTTCTGGAACAAAATAATAATGAAGCTAAAAACTATCAAATGTGTGGGATACTGCAAAGGCAGCCCTTAGATGGAAATTTATAGCATTAGATGCCTTCTTCAAAAAACCAGAAAGAGAGCAAGTCAGCACTAATGGGCGATCTCCAGAAACTGGAAAAGAACGAACAATCTAATCCCAAACCAAGCAGAATAAAAGAAATAACCAAAATTAGAGAAGAATTAAATGAAATTGAAAATAAAAGAATTATTCAGAAGATCAGAGAAACAAAAAGTTGGTTCTTTGAAAAGATTAATAAAATTGATAAACCCTTGGCTAGACTAACCAGAAATTGAAAAGCAAGATCTCTAGTAACTACCATGAGAAATGATGAAGGGGAAATAACAACAGATGCTACAGAAATACAAAAGATTCTCAAAAATTACTACAAAAATCTCTATTCCCAGAAATATGAAAATGTAGAGGAGATGGACCACTATATGGAAGCACAGTTCCTTCCATAACTTAGCCAGAAAGATTTAGAAATCTTGAATAGACCATTATCAAGTACTAAAATAGCATAAATTATACAAAATCTTCCAAAAAAGAAAAGCCCTGGCCCAGATGATTTCACACCAGAATTCTATCAAATCTTCAAAGAGGAACAAGTTCCTATAAAGCATAAACTTTCTAAAATGTAGAGAAAGAAGGAATCCTCCCTACCACATCCTATGAGTAAAATATCATCTTGATCCCCAAACCAGGAAAGGACCCCCACAAAAAAGAAAAACTATAGGCCAATATCATCAATGAATATTGATGCCAAAATATTCAATAAGATATTCGCAAACAGAATACAACAACATATTAAAAAGGTTATAAACCATGACCAGATGGGTTTTTGTCCCAGAGACATAAGGTTTGTTCAACATACACAAATCTATATATATAATACACCACACATATAGAATCAAAAACAAAGATCATATGATTATTTCAATTGATGCAGAAAAGGCTTTTGACAATATCCAGCATCTTTTCATGAAAAAACACTCAAGATAATAGACGCAGAAAGAACATTCCTTAAACTGATAGAGGCTATCTACAGCAAACCTACAGCCAATATCATATTGAATGTCGTAAAACTGAAAGCATTCCCACTCAAATCTGGAACTAGACAAGGATTCCCATTCTCTCCATTGCTATTTAACATAGTGTTAGAAGTCCTAGCTATTGCAATCAGGCAAGAGAAGGAGACCAAAAGGATCCAAATGGGGGCAGAGCAGGTCAAACTTTCCCGCTTTGCAGATGGCATGATCTTATACATGAAAAATCCCAGGGACTCAACTACAAAAGTCTTAGAAATGATCAAGGAATATTAGCAGCATTTCAGGTTACAAAATTAATAGCCACAAATCAGTAGCCTTCGTATACACCAACAATTGTCACACTAAGAATTAAATCAAAGACTATTCCTTTTACAATAGCACCAAGGAAGAAGAAATACCTAGGAACATAAGACATGGAAGATCTCTATAAAGACAATTATGAAGTTTTGAGAAAGGAAATAGCAGATGTCAACAAATGGAAGAACATATCATTTCCATGGCTTGGAAGAATCAACATCATCAAAATGACCACACCGCCCAAAGCAATCTATAGATTTAATGCAGTCCCCATCAAAGCACCAATTTCATATTGAAGATCTTTAAAAAATAGTACTTCGATTCATATGCAACCAGGAAAAAACCCAAATAGCAAATATATTTCTTACAAATACAAACAAATATGGAGGCATCACATTGCCAAACTTCAGGCTATACTACAAGACTATGGTGATCAAAGCAGCATGGTACTGGCACAAAAATAGAGACATAGATCAATGGAATTGGATAGAGAATCTAGAGATGAACCCAGCCACATATCATTATTTAATCTTTGACAAGTCTAACAAAAACATGCAATGGGGAAAAGAATCCTTATTTAACAAATGATTCTGGGGGAACTTGTTATCCACTTGCAGAAGACTGAAACTGGACCCACACCTCTCACCATTGACAAAAATTGATTCTCATTGGATAAAAGATTTAAATTTAAGACACAAAAAAACAAAAATTCTAGAAGAGAGTGTGAGGAAAACACTTGAAGATATTGGCTTAGGAAAAAACTTTATGAGGAAGACCACCCTAGCAATTACAGCAACACCAAGAATAAATAATTGAGACTTAATCAAGATAAAAAGCTTTTGCACAGCTAAGAGTACCACAAACAGAGCAAACAGTCCTCATATTGGGAAATTTTTGCATGTTATGAATCTGACAAAGGCCTGATAACTAGAATCTACAGAGAACTCAAATTAAACAATAAGAAAAGTACAAACGACCTTCTCTATTAGTGGTAAGTGATTTGAAAAGAAACTATCCCAAAGATGACAAACAAATGCCCACCAAACACATGAAAAATTCTTATAATCTTTAATCATCAAAGAAATGCAATTCAAAACCACTCTAAGAAAGTACACATTACAAAGTCCCAAAACACAGCATGCTGGCATGGATGTGGAAATAAGGCAACACTTCTACACTGCTGGTGGGATTGCAAACTAATACAACCCTTTTGGAGAGAAGTGTGGAGAATCCTCAAAGATCTAAAAGTAGACCTTCCATTTGACCCTGCAATCCCATTACTAGGTATCTACCCTGAAGAACAAAAATCATTTTACCACGAAGACATTGGCAGTAGATTGTTTATTGTGGTTACCTTCACAATTGCCAAGTTGTGGAAGCAACCTAAGTGCCCATCAGCCTATGAATGGATCAACAAACTGTGCTATATGTACATTTTGGAATATTATTCATCCATTAAAAAGATGGAGACTTTACATCTTTTACATTTACCTGGATGGAGCTGAAATACATTATTCTTAGTAAAGTATTGCAAGAATTGAAAAATAAATATCCAATATATTCCATACAAATATGAAATCAGTATATAAACAGTTGCTTGTTCCTAAGAACAATAAAACACTTTTATAGTCCAGTTTTGGGTGGAGAGGGAAGTGGAGGGGGGAGGGAGGAGGACATATGGCAGAAAGAGGGAGGGCATGAGGCGAAATCTCACCTAATGTGCACATTGTGAGAGTGTATAACACACCTCCTGGGTGAGGGGCTCTTCTACAGATGGAACTTCACCCTGGAAGTGAAAACAATGTAATCTAAATATTGTACCCTCATATTAATTTGAATAAAATTAAAAAAAGAAAACAAATAGTTCAGGAAATGTCTATTTTGTTATATCACTATCATATGTTCTATATCTACAAGGACTGCTTTGAAAACTAGAAAGAGGATCTAAAAGAGACAGCAGTAGTCACTGCCCCAGGTAATCTCTGCTCTTCTCTCTCTTTCTATTTATTTTATTTGTTTGTTTGAATTTTATATCTCACATATAAGTGAGATCGTACAGTATTTTCAGTATTTGGCTTATTTAACTTAGTATAATGTCTTATAGGTATATCAATGTTGCAAATAACAGGATAATTTTCTTTTTAGATCTCTCTCTCTTACACTTTCCTTCTCTAAAATCTTCTTAGAAAAGTATTCTAAGAACAGTTGTGTTACAGCAACACCCAGGTTAATACAGAAGATGTAAAGTCCCCTTCTTTTTTCATGGCTGAATAGTATTCCATTGTATACATATACCGCAGCTTGGGTTGGTGGCCATTTAGATTGTTTCCATGTTTTGGAGATTGGAAATTGAGTTGCGATAAACAGTGTAGTGTAAATGCCCTTCCTTATCATAAAAATTCTAATAGGAAGCCAGTAGATGATCTAATACAAGGTGGAGGGTAGAGGAATGAGGGATCCGGAAGAGGTGAGAAAGGATGTGGGTTGGGAATCATGGTGTATGGCACACCTCTTGGGGGCAGGACACAATTACAGGAGGGACTCTACCTAACAACCGCAATCAAAGTGACCTAATTCTTTGTACCCTCAATTCCAGACAATAAAAGCAAGAAATCATGTGTTTGTACAGTTGAAAAAAAAAAAAAAAAAGAAAAGAAAAGAAAAGAGAAGTCTTTTGTAAGTCTATTGTCTATTGTCTTACAAGTTAAACTTCTAAGAGAGACCTTCACTTCTTTGCATCAACAAATGCAAACTTCTGTCTGCATACTCCATCCATTTAAAGTATATCCCTCAAAATGTTTGCAGTTAATTTCTGATGATAATTTCTGTGTGTATGTGTCTTCTGAATGATTTTTTATACTAATTGCTCGTTTTGAATGATAGTTTTGCTGATATGGAATACAGTATGATCTATTTTATATATATATTTTTTCTCCTTTAACACTTTGAAAATTTCAATATATTACCTTATTATGTGCACACTTTCTGATCAGGAATCTCCCTATATTGTTATATTTGTTTAATGTGACAACTTTTTTCTTGCTGTTTTTAAGTATTTTTATCTTTAATTTCAGCAATTTTGCTACAATGTGTCTAATTTGTGTTCTTTTTAAATTTTGGACATTTTCTTTCTTATTGCTTATTAGCTTCTTGGATGTGTGGTTTGATTTCTTTCATTGTTTTTGGAAACTTTTCATTCATAAAATTTTTAGAATGTATTTTCTCTGTTTTATCTATGTTAGCTCTCTTTTAGCTAATTTTCTGGAATTAAAATTTAACATAGATTAGACCATTTCATAATAGCTCTTAGATGCTCTCTCCCATGTTTTTCATTTTGCTTTAGTTTGAGTAATTACTACTGATCCATGTTGAAGTTAACTGATTTTCCTTAACTATATGAAGTCTATTGATGAGCCTTTTGATGGCATTCTTTTCTATTATGATTTTTGTGTTTCACATTTTCATTTTTCTCTCTTACACTTTTCGTCTCTCTACTTGAATTCATCGTGTATTCATGTATTTTGTCCTTTGCAGCTTTAATATATCACTTCTGGTTATTTTTCTGGGCCCATTACCAAAAATGGTTTTGTCCCACTAGTCCATCCCAAAATTGTGCAGTTTAGGATTTTGTCTTTGCCTTCCTTGTATCATGGCCTTAGATACCTCTAGCATCACCATGTGCTGGGGTGGGGTTTGGTTTGATAGAAGATGTCCTTCATGTTACTTCTCTATCTTCAGTTTTAGGTCTTCATTATGTGTTTGTTCCTCAGAGAGGGTTTCTATGCTTACTCTTCTTCCCCTCCCACAGCTGTAGACCCCTATTATGTGTTAATTAATGCCAGCTAACCTTTTAGGGATAGAGGTAGGATAATTTTTTTCTGGTGTCCTTTTCTAAGCTCAGTCTTAGGCAAGCCTTGTGTCACTAAGTCTCAAATGTGGAATTTTCTCAGGGATTCTATTATTTTTTTTAACACTAAAATTGTTCTGGTGGTCTTGATGAAAGATGTCTTCTTCCCTCAAACCAAACAATTTATCCTACCTATAGTAAGTCTTCTGTTCTTTTGGGATAACAAGATTCCTACCCCTGTCCCATCAGTTTAAGGCTTTTGCTTCTTGGGGGGACACATGATTTGAATGAGCCTTTATTCTCATTCTGCAGCAGGAGCTGCACCCTATCCTCCAGTCCTGCGCTGTAGAAGCAGCTTTCTCCAGTTTCCAACTTGTCCATGCCCTCGGTCTTTCTCATGAGCACCTGCTGGAAGTCACTGGAGCACAGCAGTTGCACAGAGCGGTGTGACTTCCCTTGTGTCTATGACCATGAAGCATTTCATGCTTTCACACCAATTGTACGCCTTAATATCCAGTAAATTTACAGCCTTCAAGTCCAATCTTTGTTTTAATCATTGTATCCCCAAGGTCTCAAACAATGCCTAAAAACTAGAAGCAGATAGTAAATATTTCTTTTTTTTTTTTTTTGTAGAGACAGAGTCTCACTTTATGGCCCTTGGTAGAGTGCCGTGGCCTCACACAGCTCACAGCAACCTCCAACTCATGGGCTTAAGCGATTCTCTTGTCTCAGCCTCCCGAGCAGCTGGGACTACAGGCACCCGCCACAACGCCCGGCTATTTTTTTGTTGCAGTTTGGCCAGGGCTGGGTTTGAACCCTCCGCCCTTGGCATATGGGGCCGGCGCCCTACTCACTGAGCCACAGGCGCTGCCCAATATTTCAATGTTCTTATTCCAAAAATGTTTATTTAGAAAACACTATATAATGTTTGAGGTTAATGGAGATTTTTCCTTCTTTCCTCTTCCCTGCAAGCTTCTACTCACCGTCACTTTTAGAAAATTTAATTCATATTTTACTGACAAATTCAGTGTATGATTACATGAGAAGTTTCAATAATTTTCTTAGGCATAAACATTCTAACTTTTCTTTCATCACTACTACATATGGGCGGTATATGTACATTTATTCTGAAGAAATAAAATAATTATGTATAGTTAACTTTAATTCTACTGAAAATGTTTTCAAAAATAATTTAATTAAAATAAATTATACTATCAGAGTGTGTTCCCAAAGACTGTAGCATTAAACTTCCACCATTAATGTATGAAGGTTTTGATGTACCCAACTTTAACAGGTGCTGGATATAATTACATATTTAATTTTATAAACTAAGTATTGACAATATTTCAATACCATTTTGATAAGTTTTTACCTAATTAAATAAACACTTTTTATATGTCAGTTGGATATTTGCATCACTTCTGCAGATTTTGTCTTTTTAACTTGGACCCATTATTTTAACTGCAGTTTCATTTTCTATCATGTACTTAATAGCTATTTTAAAAATACTGGTATCTAACATGCTCTGTTTGAAGTTTTCCATATTTTACTCTTTATAATCTTTGGGAAACAGTTTTTATAATTAGAAACGTGCTGTAATGCTAATGTATAATTAGAGAAGAAATATCTATATATAAAGATATATTAATATTTGAATTTAACACAGTTGTGATATATCTAGACTGTCTTTATTCTCCTCACTTTTAACTTTGGTGTGTGTCCATCCAGCACATTTCATACCAAAGTTTCTGTTGTCCGTGGCCTTTTCAGACAGAGATCAAAGGAAGACTATGCAATATAGATCCCAAACACAGAGAGAAGATCTGAAGCAGGGAATCAAAGAGAAAGCTCCCCGGAGATTTCATTTTCTCATTTATTCTCACTGTGGTGAAGAATCAAAATGTTAAATTTCAAATTCTAAGCAGGAGAAATTAACTAAAAATTACAGTCTGATAAAATCAGCCCTCAGATTCTAATATACTATCAGATTTATCATTTAGTATTCTCATGAATTTTCTGTCACCTAGATTGCAATGACATTATCTTCTCCTATAGGGTATATATTTTTTACAAATGTGTCTGCATGCATGTACATTTGAGTTATTTCAAATATTGCATCATACTGCAATATTGCACACAAATTATTTCATTTAATTGCTATAATCCTGAAGTCTGAACAATGTATTTTTACATTTTACAATTGAAAAAAACAACACTCAACAAAAGGGAAAATATCTCTTGAAAGATTACACAAAGAGTAGGGTAAGAAAGCTGGGACTGAAAGTCTATTCTTCCATCTTTCAGTGAAGTTATCTTTACAAATGTAATTGATTCTTCTCCTGTTTCGGTGACCTCTCCATTTATCATTCACAGCGATGACGTTCTTTTCTTCTAAAGATACACTTGCTGCCTTTCCTATTACACAGTTATTCTGATGCAGAGATAGCTATTTTCCTGTCCTACCTCCACGCACACTCTCTGGTTTTGCTCATTATTGAATCCCAATGCCTGACATTGAGCCTGTATCCAAATTAAGGAGTCTATAATAAATATTTTTAATGAATTTTATTAATGAGTGCTAAGTGGTATAAACAATATATGAAAAATAATAAGCCAATTTATTGTCATTTGATTTAAATGTAGAGCTGTTGTTAACTTGCCAAAATACCTAATTGTTTAAATAACCTAGCAGATTCCAAATTAAATATGAACAGCTATAAAAACATTTTAAAATTGTTTATTTTAGATTTGTTAAGAGAAAATCATAGCCTGGAATTAAAAGAAAAGGCTTCTTTTAATAAAAGTAATATTAATAAAAACTTTATTGAGTAATTAGAAATTGCTGCAAAATTTTTGAAAGGAAATTTATTCCATATGTGATTAATTGTGTTTTTAAATATTACAAAAATAAAGTTGTGTAAAACTTTTATTTTTATTTTCTTAATGGATTAAATAACTAGAAAACATATGAGAAAATACAACCTATAATATTGAGGCAGAATATCCCATTCATTGTTTATTAACGTTATTAATGTCATCATGCATGTTGAATATACATTACCCAGCCTACACTGGATAAAATAAATGATATTAAACAAATATTATATAATGTACATCTTGTATAAAATAAATAAGAAAACATTAAAATAGCAACAGTCTACATAAATACATGTGACTAATTTGTTATTATTTTTTATTACTATAACCTATTCACTAGTATGAATTGTTTAATTTGTTAAACATTTAAGTTACCAAATTTTAGTTAATTTAATACTCCTTTTTCATAGACAAAAGAGCATTGATTTTACATTGCTTCAAATCATTGAAAAATATTACTTCAATTTTTAAAAAGAAGTTGACAATTTCCATAGGTTATATATACAGAATGCACAATATCTACATACTTTAAATAATAGAATATGATGGGCAATAGATTATGAAAAAACATTTTTCTACTTCTTCATTATGACATCACTAAATCATAAATCATTTGCAATAAACTCATTCATGACAATCTTTTCTACCTTAGTCTAACTCTGTTAAGTTTTATCAGGAACATTGCTTTATTTCTTCAAAAGCAAAAAAAAAAAAAAAAAAAAAAAAAAAAAAAGGTTTATTTTACTTTAGTAGAATATCTATCTTTTCTTAGAACTAAAATACGTGCCAAAAATAGATTTAAGGACAAAAATAGATATATTTATTATATATCCTGTCTCTGAAACCTTGAAACCATGTTTGTAGATAAAATAAATAATTTACACTTCTTCCCTTAAATTATGATGGGTAAACCTCAAGGGAATGATAAAGACAACAAGGAAATCATAAATAATGTTTTCCTTTGATATTCTATGTCAGACCTGGTCTGACACGATTTTCCTGTTCTGCTCTGATGTTGAAAGCCATGCCACACATTTTTTGTTGTTGTTGAGTTTGCAGGCTGGCTTTGCTGTGGAATCCTGTCTGCCCGTCTGTCCTCCCATAGTGAGAACTCTAGCCAACAGACAGCGCAGGATGTGCTCTCTGTTTCTCTGCAGGCCACATGTTTCACTGTGAACAGGTGATCGTGTGTTGTACTGACATGGTTGTCCTGATAGGGAACAAAATAAATAAGCTCAAAATAAATAAGCGCTGAGGAGCATGCAGGTGTCAGAAAAATTGGATTGGAAAGGGACTACTATTTATTAATAATAGTTACAAAAATTGAAAATGTACACATGAATTATTTTGAACTTGTTATTTATGTTTGTAGATTGAGTTACAGTGAAGTTCGGAATGTCATCCATGAGATAATGCTCATTTGGATGCGAGTATATTGTATAAGAAAGCACAACTCTTTTTCATATATAAGGTATGAAGGCAAACTAGGTTGTACTTTATAAATTTTTGAAAGGACTATATTAACTAATGAGTGGGATAATAGAGACTTCCTTAACTCGCATTTAGTCTCTTTAAAGTACTACAAATGGAGAAAATAAACACACAGGGAAATCTCCTGAAAATAGTGAGAGCACATCCTCTAATCAGGACTTTACTTCTAATTATAACATAATGGCAGATGCTTGGAGTGGGAGGTAATTAAATTGTATAATTTCAGACATAGTTCAATAACAGAAGCACCACTGGAATAAATAGTCATAACTTGGGTCATTATTATTGTTTAATATTTGTAATTTACTTAGGCAAATATGAGCTACATAAGGCAGAATTTGTATTTTGCATTGTAGACATGTCCCTCTGAATCATATTAGTGAAATTATGTTACTGGAATTTCTTCAGTAGGTCCTTGGACTCGGGGATTCAAAGAATGGACCACAGTTCAGTGGTAAAACAAGTTTTATTTTTACAGAAGAGAATACAGGGAAAGAGCACCAAAGCTCCTGGCAGAGGGAAAAACCCAAGTCGGAAAAAATCTCCCCCTAGGTGCTTTGTCTAGGGGTATATATATTTAAACCAACAAATGAATGGATACTATCTCTTCTGCTTGGGTAAAATGTCAGTGATCCCAGGCCTAGGAAACTTGTATGAAATTGACTAGGCCTGAGAAATGGGGGCTTTCCTGTTCAGTGGCAAGTGTAGGGGAGGGAGAAAGAGGCCCGTGTGGGACACCATGCGGCTCCCTGAACTGGCAACCTGGAGGTGTCTCCCCAGCGGTTGTCCAGCCCTTCCAGCCACTGGAGCCTCCTGCATCCCACCCCACCCCCCACCCACCCTCCAACCCACTGGCTCTTCTGCCTGCTGCCACTCACCAACACCCCCAGGGCAGAGATGGCAGGTCCCCCCCTCAGCTCAGGCTGCGTTGGCTGGGGTGCCACCAGTTCTGTATCAGTAAGAAGAGAATTTGTAGCTTTTAAAAAATTCTTTAGATGGATACATTCAGACCCTTCACAAAATAGTCCTGAAATTTCCTCTCAGTGCATGTAATCTAGGTACTTGTAAAATGTTGAATAAAAGAGATGATGTCCTGCTTTTAACTAGATTGTATGCTGATATTGGGGCAGAGAATATACAAGTATAAATTTAGATTCTCAGAATTCTACAATGGCTTGAACATATTGAAAGAAAAATAGTTGGCAATTGACATAAACAGAAATATGAAATATGCCCTTCCCTGAGAGTGGTAACTAAAATTAAGGGCTAGAAAAAGAAAAAATATGCCTCTATGGGTTGTCAGAACGAGCATACAAGGTAAAGCTTACTATCCTCTAGCCAGGGATCGCCATGGCAGCTCCTAGCCCAATTGTTCTAGCTATCTGTTCCACGTGAATATTTAAATTTATATCATAATGAGAGATTCTCATTTCTGAATTTTAATAAAAATGTAGATATAGAGAATCCATTCATCAACACATATAGCTTGCTCTCTTAACACTTTGTAAAATTCAATAGAGACACAAAACTTTTTACTCCTCTGAGAAGTTGTGTGGGGTTAAGAAAGACCCACAAACCTTGACTGAGTGTAGACTCTGATCATATGGATTGTTTGGGCACCTGTATCCTAACAAGCCAGAATAAATGCACCAACGGGATCACCAGGATGACTGCTGCCCAGTTCTATTAAACACCATGAAGCCACTGGTGATCCTACATCCTCGGGCAAGGCAGGGGATTGTGTTTCAGTGGATTTCCAATTCTATAAACTTTAATGTCCCAGATGAGTTATAAAAAAAGCATTTTGAGCACTAATACTTCATAAGTTACAAAAAACTAGGTAACAGCTTCATCATACAGGCCAACATCCTCATCACCGAAATAACCATTCTCAGAGAGTGACATTGAGCCAAGAACATAAACTAGAGAGGTAGTGATGGTCACACTGTGAATGAATGGTTTAAAATCCTGCTTTTCATTCCGGACCCATTCAGTTGCCAATTTTGCTAACACTGCACATTGCTTCACTCATGATCCACTCCTGTGTTTTCAGTATTGCTTCCTCCTGACACAGAGGCTGGAAAGAAAGGAGGAAAAAAGGATTTCCAATATTTTCTCATAGTTAAGATCCTCTGACTAGACACACAAGACATAAATCCAGAATTGAGGAATGGTCAGATCACATTTCTCTGTGAAAAGGCCATGTCTTCACAAGCAGAGCAACAGAAACATATGTTTCTTCTGGGGATGCTGCAGTGGAGGTTCAAGTGCACAGTGTCCACCAAACTGGTGGTTTGAAGTTGGACACTAATACATACAAGCATGGTACAACCATTTTCCTGACTAAAAGACTAAAAAGCTTTTTTTTTTTACATTTCAGGAATTCCAAACTGTGATAATCTGTAATATTTTTGTGTAATTAAGACAGCTAGAGTAGATGGCATGTATGTAATAAAATAAAGCAATCTCTGACAAAACGGATTATATGGCTTAAGCTAATAAAAAATATTGACTCATGAAAATATAAAAGCATATTTAACTTATCTTCAGAAATGTCTGGACTAGGACTAGTTGCCCACCACAACAGCTAACTAATATTTTATTTTTAGTAGTGAAGGTCTTCACACTTATTCAGGCTGGTCTCCAATTCCTGAGCTCAAGGGATCCTCCTGCCTCTGGCCTCCCAGAGTGCTGGGATTACAGACCCACCCCATCTGCCCTTCTTTAATCATTTTGATTACAATTGGCTTGTGGCCCCACCTGAATTGGTATCCTTAGTCTTAAGGAAGATTCATTCCGGCATAAAAATAGACTAGCCATCTGGAAATTCTCAGATTTTTTTTTACGTACAGGAACTCATAGATATTCACTCTAGTACATGATGTTACAAACATGCTTTTATGAGGTATTTTGTGGAATAAGCAAAAGAATATCATAATAAAAGTCAAAAGGTTTTGCTTCTATTTCCATTTCCTCATTCCAAGAAAAACATGACATCATCTCTGGGCCCATCCTATCCTTATGGGATTTACAGAAATTGGGCTAGATAATACGGCTTAAATTAAGGATAATTGCCAATATTTGACCAATTTAGCTTATAAAACTAATAGATTTGTGTTACCATTTTTTTTTCAGAAAGGAAATCTTGCATGTTATTTTTCAGCATAGTAGAGAACCAAAAATAAGAAGTCTCTGTTTTTACTTTTGAAGTCATGTACTTAAAACAATGGATATAGACACATGCAAGAAACTGTAAACTAAAATTATGTTTTACAATTACAAAGAACTCGTAACACCAGCTCTTTACTTTTCCCACAATTCAGATGCCTTCGGCACATCTCTAAGGATAGCTTATTGTTTAATAAATATGTGCTATACTCATAATTTTAGAAACAAAAAGTTAAAATTAATTTCTTGGCTTTCTTTTTTCCTTCTTCTAATCTTAACAGTGTGTAGCCCCATGCTCATTATTTCTTACAATAAAACTACTATAGAATGCCTTAGGTAATTGACCTATAATAATGATAATTTTCTCTTTGCCTGAGAAAATTACTTTTAATTTTAAGATTCTTCTTAATCTTTTGGGAATGATTCACCTTGTCAATTTACTTGTTTTAGATTTCCCATTTTAATTAGTCTCAATTTAATTACAATTGATTGAGTTGAAATATCAAACATGGAACCGCCTGTGTGAATAGAAAAATCACATTTTTTTCAATAAGGAATAACTTACACATTAGAGGAAAATATCTAAGTAACTCTTTTGTGTGTGCTGTGTACATGAGCTTACAAGTTTATTTTCCAGAGATTAAGAAAAATAATTGGCTTGTTTAAAAGAACAATAAAATTATCCCCTGGGCTGTAATTCGTTTTATTCTTTTTTTGCTGAAGGAAAGAACCCACAGGTGATTCTCATACATGATCAAAGTTGAACACCACAAATTGTATATATTTTATATCTGTCATTAATTTTCCCTCTCATCCCATTTTGTGGTATAATTACAATATATTGATAAAGTTAAGCACCTTTGAAGAAGAATATAATTGCAATTAGACATTGTTAGAAAATTAGGTTCAATCTGTTTTTCTTTTCCCAATTGATTATCAGAATAGCTATCATTTATCCTCATTCTGTGTTCATCCATTTTTCCCTACTGTATAAATCAGATTTAAGGAATTAGTGCCAAAAGAGTATTTTTGGGAAAAAGTCTTATTAAATATTATCATGTGGGAGACAAAAATCCAGGACAATTCACCTAGGACAGTAACTTCTTTTTATTCCCTATCTTGCCTCAAAACCAATTTATCTATTTAATGTTCATTCCCAACGGTGACAGAATATTTTAAATTTTATCATTATCATTTTTACAATATTCCCAGATGAGAAGGGTATAAAAAAATTTACCAAAATACAATGTATAAGAAAATTAGCCTTTGCTATCTGGTTAAGACAAAAGTTTAACTATGAATTTTTAACTAAAATGAGTTGATTTTAACGCTACTGGGCAATGAACATTCTTCATAGTCGATATTTTTCTTAGTTTTCATAAAATGTGATTAATTTTAAATGCAAATATTTTTAATACCAAAAATAGTTCAATATACCACTGGAAATGAAAGGAATTATTTGTAAACCAAACAATATGATAAACAGGATATTTAAAAAATTTTTATTTTCTATATATCATACCTTTTATATTTTATAAGTATAAACTAAGAAGTGTGACATCAATAAACATTTCCATTTTCATGTATTTAAATGAAAGTTACACATGCCATAATGTTTCCTTTGGAAGTATATGTACTTAAAAAGAGAGAGAGGGAAGGGAAGGGAAGGGAGGGAAGATAACTATGGCTCAGTAGTTTTTGAGAACCCTTTAGTTAAATGGTCCCTATAAGTTTTACTTATTTTTCATAATCTAACATCAAATTTTAGAGGAGGCTCATTTTTGGAAAGAGGCAATTATTTCAATAGTCTGTGTTGGAACATATATAGCTGGCATGGTGGGTATAACAGATCAAATGCTATCCTGCTGGTGTTCTTTTATTAGTGGAGGTAAAAGTTGAACAAAATTAAGTCCACAAAATATTCACCAAGAGGACATTGTTTAAAACATAATTATAAGAGGGAATGTAAAAAAATAAAACGGTGGTCCCCAAGAGCTGAATAGAGAAGGAATTGAGAGTTGGCCTTTCATGGGGCTATGGTTTAGGTTTTTTCAAGATGAGCAGAGTTCTGGAGACGGGTTGCACAGCAAGCAAGTTAATAAAACTGAACTGTAAACATAATAAAAATCCTAAGGTAGTTAATTTTATATTACATATAGTTTACCAACCTCAAAAACTATAAAAAAATCGTAGTATACCCATAAAGTGGGCCAGTATGTAGTATTTAAATCATCCAATACAAGTATAAGAAGGCAAAGTGGCATTATTATATCAAATATAATTATTATTTTACCAATATAAGAAGCAAAATGGCATATTATAATCTAAGTAGAACTGCCTGAAAGCAAAAGACCTTAGCAAAAACACTTGTTATAAGACTATACAAGCAGAATTGAAACAGTATCAGAAGGGCAAACAAATTCAAAGGACCAAATTAAAGAAAGGAAATACAGACAGTTAAGTGCCTTCGTTACTACCACAGAGATCTCTGTGAAAGGCAAGAAAGCAGTTGGACTGCTTCCTTCCTGCCTTAGTCTCTTCAGGCTTTTATAACAAAAATACCATGGCCAAGTTGTCTTAAATAGCAAACACTTATTTTTTTTACAACTCTGGAGGGTAAGAAGATTAAGACCCAGGGGCCAGCAGATTCAGAAGCTTCCCCCATTTTCTAGCCAGGGCAGTATCAGAAACCGTACTTACTTCCCAGGGTAAAATTACAGAGCTTAACACTATTCTCAAGCAATTAATGAATCTAGGGTGAGGATAGTTCCCTTTACCTTTGTTCAATCTACCTATAAAAATGAAAGGAAAGAAGGAAGGAAGGGAGGGAGGGAGGGAAGGAAGGAAGGAAGAGCTCAAGTGGATTGCAATGGACTACAAAAATTAATCAAAGAGTTTTATTTACAGTTATTACACTTAATATGGTATCTTTATGAAAATAGATTAGTTTCAATACTTTGTATTTGGACTTAGCCAGAGGTGAATCTTATTTATAGCTATCATACTTAATCTGAGACCTTTACTGAAACAGGAGAATATTTTCTTTTTTCAATCTCCATCAACAAAGAAGAATAAAAAAAATCTTTACAAACACAGGGAAGAACAGAACACACGTGTTGTCATGTCTCATGTTAATTCTTCTGCTCTCTAACAGAGCATAGTACAAAGAGATTTTTGCTATCACTATGCTCTCAAAAGCATCATGATGATCTGCTAAACTGATGTATTGTGCTCATTGAACCTGGTGAATAGAGGACATCAAGTGCCCTGTAGGCCTTAGTAAGCTACAAGACTAAAGTAAATAAGAGGGAATTTCTAGGTTTCAGTGGTGTACTGGGGCATCCCTTCACATAACCTTCTACTAAGAAACAGATATAGTGTTTTATAAACATCTTTGGCTGCTGGAGCCACCACATCATTAACTTTTGGGAGTGTTGCTTAGACCCTTAGGTGACTTAGAAAGCAGATTTTAAATGAATTCTATGGAGAAAGACGATTTTGCAACAGGTTTGGGCTACTATATAAGCCATTGGGCAATAATTTGGTGGTAGAGGTATGTATGGTAGCCAAGGCCTGTGTGGGACCCCAGTTGAAGAGTTGCAGCATCAAGCACCAAGTTTCTGAGGAAAGGCCTTGTCTGTAGCAGTGAAAAACTACTTGCTATTTAAAATTGTGCTTTCATATGCTACAAGACCTTAGTAAAGATTGAGTGCTGGATCTTGGGATATCCAACAATTGTGATAAAAGAGCTTCCCTCATACACTTAGAAACAGACTATCTCATAATTAAAATTAGGCATTTAGAATCTGGTAAACGTATATCCAGAGATACTAGGGGCCCTGAACCTCATGTCATCTACCTATACTTCACTTCTATCTCTTCCTCCATGATCCCACAGAGGGTTCAACTAAAGAAGAAGAAAAAGATTCATTACTGGTTCATAGATGGGTTGGTTGGAGAGTTATCCTAAAAGGACTTTGTTGAAAGGAAGATCCTGCCAATGGGTTCACTCATGTATGAGCATCACATTTGGCTTTCCTTTTGTGTGGAGGGGAGAGAAATTTTTTGGAATTAAAGTAAGTTTAAATTACTGAGTAGATATGAATGCCTAGGAAGATTTACACAGAGTGCTGGAAAGAGTAAGATAGAAAAATCAGATGTTTAAAGAAGTGACATGTGGCTGAAACTAAGAAAGTAGGAATAAACTATTCAGATCCTTGGTTCTGTTTTATTTCAATGTTTATCTGATATCATGACTGACATTGTTCATCAGGAACACTGCTCACTACTAGGGGAGCAGCTGGATTTTTCCAGGGAATATTAACCAACCTCTTCCTTCACTCACCTTAAAGCTTGTGCCAAGGGCACACAGGACAGATTAGACTATATGACCCAAGTGGAACTCTTTGCGAGTCATACTTCTGTCTGAGGACTAATCTATCTACAACTGATACTAAATGCCCAACCTGTCAGCAACAAAGATTGGAACTAAGCCTTTGTTATTGTTCCATTTTTTATGTAAGAGCCGCTTTGAATGAGTCAGTTATTAGACACTTCTGGAAGGGGTCATGATTCATCTTTCCTAAAATGAACTCATTTCAGAAATGTGTTTTTGTTTTTCATTTGTATTGCCTTTGCTAAAACCATGACCTAAGTGCTTACTGAAACCCTAATTTATCTGTAGATTGTCTTGCCTAATACCACTTTAGGCCAAAGAATGCATTTTATGGTAGAATACGATGACTATAAACATATGATGATGGAATCTTCAGTTCCAATCATATACCATATCTCTCAGAAGCCAGCAACCTAATAGGATGATAATACGGTCCATTAAATGTGTCGGCGATAAATATTAAAAACAATTGATCTCATGGAGACAGAAGGTAGAATTATGGTAACCAGAGGCTGGAAAGGATAGCAGGGTGGGGGCAATAAAATGGAGATTGTTAATGGGTGCAAAAATATAGTTAGATAGAATGAATATTTGATAGCATAACAAAGTGACTATAATAAAAAAGTTAGGGTATACTTTAAAATAACTAAGAGAGTCGAACTGTAATGTTCCTAACACAAAGTAATGATAAATGTCTGACTTGACGCAAATCCCAATATCTTGATTTGATTAATCTTCAGTGTCTGAGTATACCAAAATATAACATGTAACTTACTAAAATATCCAACTATTATATGACCATAATAATTAAAAAGAAAAAAGGTTTAGCTGAGATGCCAGCTCAGAGAAGGCACACTGCAGGGTCTGGGTGGAGTCTTTGGGATACAATATATGTGGTAAACAATGAATACTTAGTGTTGTAATTTGAATTTTCTATAGATGAAAGTAAGATTGAACAATTTTAGGTTTAATTTCCTCATGCCAGTAGACCTGATTCAAAGAAGGAAATTACCATCCTGGAAGAAAATATTAATCATCATTATTTTGAAAAGCTAAGATAATAAGTTTTCCTACTAATAATTTTATAGAATCAAAGTAAGTCAGTAGAATTAACTGGTAGATTTCTGGTGCTAAGATCAAATAAACAGTTACAGCATCAACAATTGACAAAGACAAGGCAACCGTGCCAGATTTATTTAAACAGACAAGAAATCCAGGAAAGCTGCTATGTTGGCCAAGTTTGTGAAATTTCTGCCTCAGGGCCAGTTTTATCAGAAGATATTGTGGTTTATATAGCTTACACTTTTATATTTCCAGAGCTTAGAGCCAGCTACCAGTTTAAAAATAAGTGACAGAATGCAATTTACTGCGTGTTGAAGCATAATTAAATAGTGACCCCTCCCGCTCCCCTTTCCAGCCTCTGGTTACCATAATTCTCCCCTCTGTCTCCAGGAGATCAATTTTTTTTAATATTTATCTCCCACACATTTCCTATGACACTTTGCTATCAATATCGCATCCTTCGCCCTTTTCATTTCAGCCACAGTGGTGTACACAGCTCAGCAGTAGCACAAAGGCTTCTTTCCTACCCGAGAATTAAAACAAAAGTTCTCATTTTTTTCACCAGATCTTTTCCAAAGCTGAGAAGAGCTTGCATACAAATGTGGTCCATAACTATGAGAAAATTAATGTCCTCACAGGCAAGCCACAGTTAATGGAAGATGAAAGTCAGTGGATGACAAACAGATCAGCATCTGCCTTTGGCAGAATCATGCTTTCCTTGTCTGTTACCAGTGACTTTCATACCACAGTCCTTTGGAAGGTAAATTTTTACCAATCCTCACCTGTCTAACTCTTTCTGCTCCTTCACTCTTCTTTGTTGGGAGTATTTACCAAAATGTATGCACTCAAGTTCTTCTCATAAGTTCTGCTTTTGGAGGAATATAAACTAAGATATCTGTGCTATATACTGAGAGATTTTCTTGGCCTAGGAAGTAACTGACACATTGCAGCTCTCATGAAAGCCTTATTGAATAAATAAGTTTTTACATAATTTACTATCATAGATAGTATGGGACTTAATGATCAAATAATTTTAGAAGTGAGGGAGATATGCTTACTCTATCCCTGTTTTTCAATATTACCCTAGAATCAATAGCAAATACAAATTAACAACAACCCCAATTGTTGCTATTTAATGCCATTACATTAAAAAAAAAAAACTCCCCAAATAAAGGATCTTTCAATAATAAAAATTTATTATTTCCCAGGTTCTGCGATCTGGATTTTGCTTTGGCTTCTCCTAGTGACTGCTGAGGTGAGAATATTTAAGGTAGCTTCTCTATTTAGAAGGCTGGTACTTCAGAAGGAATGGCAGGAATACCTATGGGCTGGTCAGGTCTTGCCACTTTCTGAATGGGTGACTTCTCCACGTGGCAGTTAGATTGGCAGAGCTCACATCATAGTGGGCTTAAAAATAAATACATCTTTTATATGGAAGCCAATTTTCAGAATAGAGAAAACAAATGCTTCTTCATTTGAGAAGGGGCGTGACTATATGGGGAAGAAGAGGTGTTGATGGCAGCTATTTTTGAAGACCATCTGCAACAATTGTTAATGAAATAAGAGATTTTTATCATGGAGTTTTTAGAAAATAAGTTTTAAAAAGTGGAAAATTGAAAAGAAAGAACTTTTGTACCGTGGTTGGATAAAATATTCATATATATAATTGTGGATTGAACAGGACTTTGGTTTAAACGTGGTAGGAGTGAGCATAGCTAATTCATGCTACTTCTCTTGCAATTAAAATGACAGATTTGCAAAGTTTTATAATGCCTAACACTTTGGAAGGCTAAGGTGAAGAGAACTAATTGGGGCCAGGAGTTCAAGACCTCTTCTCCACAAATAACTGGAAAGAAAAAAAAAAAAAATAGCCTGGCATGGTGGTGCATGTCTATAATCCTAGTTACTTGGGAGGGCTGATCCAAGAGGATTGCTTCTGCACAGGAGTTTGAAGTTGTAGTGAGTTATAATCTCACCACTCTCCAATCAAGGTAACAGAGATAGAACCTGTCTCAAAAAAAAAAAAAATTCATATAAATAATGTTTCTAAAATTTTTGACAGAAATAGGAGACATGCGTGGAACAAATAGGTTGATAACTTTCTGAGAAAAATTGAATGACATTGATGAGTAAGCCACTGTTTGAGATGCCATGTAAGAGTTTTGAAAGTTCTGTTCTACTGTAAAACTTTTTAAAATTTCAACAGTGTAGAGAATATGGAAGACGAAATGCTAGGAATCAAGGTGATTAATCAAAGTAACAGCCAAAAATGAAGTTGTCTGTGGGATAAATCTAGAGAGACACTCCCAAGAGGAATTTAACAAACTTCCTTGAGGAGTCTTCTACTTTTGGAGTGGATATTGCCATCCAAGAGAAAGAACTTTCAAATTTTATTTTCCATTGTCTCCCCCTGAAATATATAACCATTGTTTGTTTGTAACAGGGTTCCAAATGAGAACACTTGTTGTAATTTGTTGCTGTCTCTAACAGCTCATCAATTTACAAATTTACAACTGTTCTCTGTTTCTCCATCAGCTATGATTTTTGTCTCATGTCATTTTTTAAAATTATTTATGTTTGTAAACACAAGTTATTTTTCACAATCTGGAAATTTCTTTTTATATCCTTGTGTGATTTAGCATGTCCTCAAATCTTCCTTTTTCTTTAACTGATAGATATGTAGGCTTAATTAGGTCCAAGTTTTAGCTTCCATTTGTGTTGCTTTGATAAGAGAAATTTATAGGTGATTTTGTGTTATATTGAAGCATAGAAAATAGCACACACTTTTTGTTTATCACTCCATTGGTGATATAAAAATTGGTTAAGTGATTTCATCCATTGCCAACCATCAATGAAGTGTTTAGGCAAACATAGATGATTGTTTCCTGTCTTCGTTATTTTATTAATGTGAACATATATTGATGCTATAGTTCTGCATTCCCATTCCTTGTGCATTTATTATCTGAATCTTAAGTGAAAAAAGTCTCTAGAACTATTTTAATATTATGAAACAGGGCAAGGAGAGAAAAATGCTTGTTTCTTACTGAATTTTTAGAATAATAAGTTTGTTTCCAACAACTTGCCAAAGGTAATATTTTTTGATGTGTTATTATGAGCTTATGAATAAACATATAAACAAATTCTTCTATATTCACTATAGTTGCTATAATCTTATTTATAGCCCAAATGTCCCATCATTGTCAAATATAGCCACTTTTTATAGGCTGTGTCTCTGTGACAGAACCCCCATTTTTGTAGGTAATCTTTTGCTTTTAAGCATGAGAGGATAAAATGGATATGAAAGTGGAACAGCAATGTTTCTAAGGACCTCTGGATCACTGTAATAAAAAATGGTATTTATGGACAATTTTTTGAATAATAGAAATGCTTATTTTACTGGGATATTCATTGTTTCTAGTCCTTTCAATGGATAAGCCTAGGGAAGTGGGATGAAAATGTGTCAAATGGTCTATGAAACTAGTGTATGATGCCCCATGATCATATCAATGTACACAGCTATGATTTAATAAAAAAAAAATAAATAGAATTAGAGAAGCTTAAATCATACTTCTAACATAAATTTTTATTTGGTGGCCATTCCTTAACTTTTATTTTACATGTTTATATTTTCAATCTGAAAAGTTAGTTTGATATTAACAAGACAAATAAATACATATAAATATACATAGGTCATTATGAAAGTTTTGAGATACACAAATCAAGAAATGTAAAATCTGCACTGCATGGACAGAAACAAAAGAAGCCCCCCAAAACACTAATAAACGGAGCAAGTTGAAACATGCATGGGTGAATCAAAAAGGGCGCTGTCAGCTGTGTTTCTAGGAAGTGAAATAACAGAACATAGCGCGGTTTGTTGAAAAACTTTTGTAGTGACTCGTTTACATGTCACACTAATCGTCAGGGAAATGAGAATTATAACCACAGTGAATGATCACCTCAAGTCCGTGAGGATGGCTGTTATCAGAAAGAGCAGTGTTGCTGAAGATGTAAGGAAAAGGGAAATTTTGTAGACTGTGGGTAAGAGTGTAAAGTGACACAACCATTTTGAAAACTAGTATGGGTGTTCCTCAAAAGTTCAAAATAGATTTACTATATGATCCAAGAATCTCACTTCTAGATATAAATTTAAAAGAAATTAATACTGTTATCTTTTAGAAATCCCTGCAGTGTTGTCCTCGTAGGAGTATTATTTATAATAGCCAAGATAAAGAAACAACCTATGGGACTATTAACAGATGAATGAAGAACATGTGAGCATACATGCACAGTGAAATATGATTGAGTCACAAAAAAAAAGAAAAGAAAAGAAAGAAAATCTTTCCATTTGCAGCAGGATGGATGAACCTTGCAGATATTATGCTAGAAATGAGCCAGACATGTAAAGGCAAATATGTAGTATTGCATGATGCTACTTATATGTGAAATCTTAAAAAAAAAAAAGAAAGAAAGTGAATAGTAACAGAGAATGGTATAGTGGTCACCAAAGGATGTGGGGCAAAAAAGGGAGACATTGGTCAAAGGGTAAAAATTCAGCTGTAAGAAGAATAAGTACAGGCAATCAAATGTATAGCTAGATGTCTATACTTAATGATAACGTACCATATATGTGCGATTTGTTAAAGGAGTGGATTTTTTTTTTTTTTTTTTTTTTTTTTTTGTGTGTGTGTGTGTGTTTTTTATTGGCTGGGGCTGGGTTTGAACCCGCCACCTCCAGCATATGGGACCAGCGCCCTACTCCTTGAGCCACAGGTACCGCCCGAAGAAGTGGATCTTAAGTGTTCTCCCCACACACATGAAGAATGGTAACTATGTGAGGCAGTGTATACATTAATTAGATCATGGTAACTATTTTATAACATGTATGTATATATATCAAACATGTGGGGCCTCTAAATATATATGCAATCATGTATTTCCTTAAAATTACATAATTATATAAAAGATGATACTATATAATAGTAAAAATAGTTATATGTGGTAGTTTCTTTCTTCAAGGTTTTAAATTACGGTTTTTTTATGATTATTTAAGATTTGTTGATGGATAAAGACAAAAAATGTAAATATTCAAATTAATTGCAGAAAAATAATTACTTGCCATCTGAGTGCTTTTTTTTATTTAAATTGCAAACATGTTTTTAAAATATATTTACGTCTTAAAGTGAAAGTAAAATAAGCCTCTCTGCTAATTTTAAAATAAAATTTAGTAAAGATAGTTTGATTATATTTTTTCTAAAGAAGACTAAGTAATAGTCTGTAAGAGTGGAGTAGAGAGGAAAATAAAACAACTCCATAGCACACTGGGCAATTTCAGACACATGGAGAACAAGAAAACAAACCATGCATTTAAAATATTCAGAATGCTTTGTGGTATTCATTCATCTGAGCAGCCATGGTTCCTGAAAGCTAATCATGAAGCAGGTGACCAACTACCAGGAACACTAATCTTAATCAACTCATACTTGAAGCATGAAATTTTCACCCCAGGAAGGTGATTATTTAATGGGCCTAGGGTTGTCAAATGGGAAATGTGTACAGAAGAATAATTTAGAATATTTCCATCTTTTATTACTCTTACAAATGGAAGAGTAAAATGTTTATCTGGAATTTACATGATTATTTTTCCAACAAAGTAATTTGCAAACAGTCACATTGGAAATGTTTCTTTATGCACACCTGATAGATACAAAAGTGTGCCTCAATTTCTTTCATGTTTTTCTTACAATTAAGACACGATGCAGTATAGTTGTCCTAATGAAACAAAGCTAAATAGAGATCCCGTGAGCACATGATCTTATTATCAATATGTGGTGACTAATAGAATATTGCAACTACATGTAAAAACTACTATTTTAGTGCTTTGGCCAATATAACACTGTTCACAGAAAAAGTGGTTTATACTGCTTATCCAAATTTTGTTTTAATGTAAAACATAAATAATTAGATATATTAAGTAACAACATGAGAGTAAATTCAGTTACTAAAATAAAAACTAAAAAACTCCAGTCTTCATTGATTTGATGACCTAGAAAATCTATACTGTTTAATCTGAGCCCACACAACAGTAATACTTCCATTTATTTTATACACTGCTATACCCAGGAAAGTTATTTTAACTACCGAATAAATGAAAATTAAATTAACATTTTATGTGAACTTTTTTATTTTATTTTATTTTACTTTTTTATCAAGACAGATTTTTGCTCTATTATAGGCTACAGTACAGTGACATCATCATAGCTCACTGCAAACTCAAACTCTTGGGCTAAAATAATCCCCCTGTCTCAGCCTCCCTCATATTTAGACCTACAGATGTGTGCCACCACACTCAGGTGATTTTTCTTTTTGTCTTTAATGGTAGCAGCAGGGTCTTCCTGTTGCTCAGGCTTGTCTCAAACTCCTGGCCTCAAGCAATTCTGCCCCCCCGCCCCCCCTTTGGCTTCCCATAGTTCTTGGATTACAGGTGTGAGCCATAGTGTCCAAGTGTAAAAGTATTTTTATGTGAAGAATGATACAGGTCAGAAAATAAAATTAAAAATATATGTATTTAAATTTTATTTATAGATCTATTTCTATCATCTTATCTGTTTTTAAAGTTTATTGTAAAAGACCTAACTTGCAAGCAACTATCCCTGAAAACAGGCCATTTTTCTCTTCTGAAATGAAATACGATATATAATTAGTGTTACTAATTTTGTGACTTTTTATTTTTCCATTTAAATCTGGAGAAATGTTTAAGGTGTATAAAATCATTCAGTAAGTCTGGTGAATTTCACCTATAGAAATATTTAAATAAATTCTCAAAAATATTAATTCACCATGGATAAAAGGCTTAAACCTAAGGCATAAAACTATTAGAATTCTAGGAAAAAAAAGTTGGAAAAACACTTGATATTGGTCTAGGGAAGGAATTTACGAAGAAGACCTGAATGACAATCAGAACAACAACAAAAACAAACAAATGGGAACTGATTAAATTGAAAGGTTTCGGAACAGCCAAGGACACAATCAATAGAGTAAATAGACGACAACAACCTACAGTATGGGAAAAAATATGTTCATGCTCTGTAGCCCGTACAGGACTAATAAACAGAATCTACAAAGAACTCAAGCAAATCAACAGGAAAAACAAAAACAAAAACCCATTAAAAAGTGAGCAGAAGATATGAATACTTTTAATATTTTTAAACTTTTATTTATCGAAAGTGGTATTTTTTATTTATTACAGAAAATGTTTTACTCATAAAGCATTTACACCTCTTATTTTAGATTATTTAGTTTTAGCTAATAAAATTTTAAGGTATTTTTTAAAATTTCATTCCAATTTAACATGGTTTTTAAGCTATTCATATAGGTGTCAAAATTATGTCAGAATCATATTTAGAATAGACATATTCAAATATGAAGGTGATGTTACTGTGTGCTTCTTTGAAACTTTCCTATTGACATTAATTATACTTTATGCATGTCAAATACTGATATTCTCAACTGACATCCAATGCAATTGGTTCCCTATGAGAATTTTCAGAGTTTTTTGTGCTTTTTAAAAAGAAAAATAAAAACTAAGCCTTTAACAACAATTATTATATTAAAATTACATCTTATACATCTGAGAATCAAATAACTACATATTTTGTTTTATAGATTATCTTCAAATAATCAAATCAAGTAGATTTATAGTATTAAGACAAGTTATATAGCTGAAATCCAATGTTAATAATATTAGAAAAATTGAGTTGCTTGTAGTGTATGTATCTGATTAATAAATAAAACTAAGCTATTTTACTGGATTGTGATACAGATGAGTAGTATGATTAATAAAATTCTATTTTTTTGCCATTCATATTTCTATATTTATTTTTAATATTCACCATTTTATTGGGTAGATTACTAAAATATTTATTTTTACATGAATAGTTGGGTGCATGCTTGAGAGAATATCTGAATACTAAACAGAGAGTTGAATAATAAAGTCATACTGAAAATAAATCAAAATTTTTATAAGTGAGTACATCATTTTAGAAGGGTCCAAGATAAGGCAGCGCCTGTGGCTCAAAGGAGTAGGGCGCCGGCCCCATATATCAGAGGTGGCAGGTTCAAACCCAGCCCCGTCAAAAAAAAAAACAAAGAAGGGTCCAAGATATAACCAGGGAATAATGGTCCTATAGCTTATTGGGGTCCTATAAAAATGGTATATATTTATCATTATAAATAATAATAATAATAATAACATCCCATTATGGAATGTCTAGATTACCTTCTATTTTTTTCCCAATAGGAGCTAAAGAAATCTATATATCCTTTTCAACATTATAAATGAAAAATAGGTTATTATATACCAATATTCAAAGTCTTAGGAATTAATGAAGAACACTCTTTCTGAAATTTCTCTGATTTTCTAAACATGGTGTAAAAAACAAAACAAAAGAAAAAAAATCCCATAAAAACTGAAACACAATGAGCAGAGAGTAAAGTTTCAATAAATACTCAAAATTTAAATTTGTTAAAGGTTGCCAATCAGAAAAGCAGGCATTGTCAACTGGTTTTTCTTAACTACTTTGCTTCTAGCAATGCAATAATGAGGTCCCTTTCTCAGCACTAAGGACACAGAAGGTGGTTGTATCCCATGGGGGAGAAAATGCTCACAAAGAATGACTGTCTGCTGGGGCCACAGACAAGGCACGTGTGATGGGATAGCTTTGTGACAATGCTCTTAGAATATCACTAACTCAGGGCAAGAAAGAAGCCAAGGAAAAACAGTCATGACATCAGGGCACGGCTAGAGAAAAGTCAGAGAGAAACAACAGTAGGGACAAGTTAGGTTTGCAGTTCTGGAAAATTATCTACTGTAAAAGGTCAGAAAGTACTAAAAATTTCCTGCCCAAGCATTTAGCAAGAATTTAGTCCCCCAAAGTCTTACTAAACTTAAATTAACTCCAACAATGTCTTACTGAAGCTACATTAGTTCCATAGTTAACACAAGCTAAAATTCTTCCTACCTTCCAATTAATTGAATACATTTCTTAAAATAAATTGACTTTCATTCCAACCAGTAGACTGACTTTTTCACATCTGTCTTATGAAATCTTTAGGCATCTTGCTTTTCTTTTACCACACTACCTGCTTATTGATCTCAAACATTATAAGACCAACATACCTTCTAAAGTACAATCTTTATATCCGAGGTACTTAGAGTACACTAAGAGTCTGGGGCCCATGGAGTCAAGGTAAAATAGAGTGGTTGAAGCTAGACTGGAAAGATAGGGGCCCTCTCTTTGAATTGTGTCCCCAGAGCAGACATCGGAGTTTATCATGACCTGTTAGACTTTTCCTCACCCTCCATGAAGATACAACCTATTTATTTATAAATTTACAAAGACCAATAATGGTATTTCTTTTTCTTTTGTTTAATTACATGTTTTGAGAGCATTGTTGTTTCACCTGCAATTATAAGAAATAACATTGAGAGAACATGTGTACCCCTTACTCATCATGTGTACCCCTCACTCACTTTCTTCCAATAGCATCATGCCAAACTATGCTACAATACCACAACCAGGATATTGGCATTGATAAGAAGCAGGAAGGAGAACAATTCCATCACCATAGAAATCCTTCCTGTTGCCCTTTTATATGTAAACCTACTACCCTCCTGCCTCAGTCCTTCCCTTTTTTAGTATTTTGAAAGACTTTCTATTGATATGTAAACATTTTTAGTATTGTTGTATTGAGTTCAGTCAGTGGTCTTCATTCCTGATTCTTGGTGTGCTCTTGACCAAAGAAGGACCAGACCCAACAAAAGTGAAGCAAGCATAAAACGAAGTTTATTAAAGAAGAAAATATAGGTTTACAGAATAAAATTCATTTGCCACAGGGAACAGACCTCTTGTCTTGACAAAAAGGCCCTGGTAATAGCATGAGATCCTGTTTTATACTGTTTGGATCAAACATCACCATGGAATCAATTTGATGGACAGGTGATGACATGAGAATTAGCCTTAAATTACTGTAGGCCACTTTGCAAATACAATTGTGCCTGGACAGCCTGTGGGCTGGGGGTTTCCTACATTCTTTTGCAGATTAGCAGGGGTTCCTTCCCCACCCCACCCCTGTCCCCAAGTGTGGCAGTGGCTCAGGGCAGGATCAAGATGGAGCAGCACCAAGACAGGCCTGCTACCTACCTTCTTCCCAGTAGGGCAATCGCTCCAGGCAGCATCAAGGCAATGCAACCCACTTCCTCCCTAGGAGAATCTCAGAGATCCCTGGATATCTACCTAACAGTTGTAAAAATGAATCTTATTTATTTATTGTTTTTGTATTTTTTTTTTATTTCAGAAGATTACAGGGGTGCAAATGCTTTGGTTTATGCAAATAGCTTTTGTATATTGTGAGTCAAAGTTGTAAGTGTGTCCATGGTTGAAATAATGAGCGTTGTGAAGGTTGGGTATGAATTCACCCCTCCCCTTCTGTATGCTTCCACCTGTATGCTTCCCATTGAATTTTACTACCAAATGTGCACGTAGGTTTTGATTGATTAGTTCCAGTTTAATAGTGAATACGTGTGGTGTGGTGTTTATTTTTCTATTTTGTGGGAAACTTCATTTAAAGACTGGTCTCTAGTTACAATTCGATTGTTACAAAAGGTATTAGTTCATCTTTTTATGACTGAGTAGTTTTCCCTGGTGTACATATACCCCCTTCTTAAGTTGCATTTCTGTGATTATGAATTGTGCTGCAATAAACATTCAAGCATTTATATCTTTAATAAAAAGGAATTGCTGAATCATTGGTAGGTCTACTCTCATTTATTGGAGGTATCTCATAGGACTTTCCATAGAGGTTGGTGGGCTTCATCCCAGGGAGCGATCATGGCTTAACTTTCATAAACCTATAAATGTGATTCGCCCCATAAAGAGAATAAAAAACAACACCATCAGATCAATGAGAAAGATGGAGAGAAACTATTTGACAAAATTCCACACCCTTTTATGGTAAGAACTCTGAACAAAATAGACATAGATAAAACATACCTCCAGGTGATAAAAGCCATACCCATGAGACCCACAGCCAACATCCCGCTGGATGGGGAGTAAGTGAAAGCATTTCCACTCAGATCTGGAACGAGACAAGGTTGCCAACTGGCACTCTTTTCTGTTCACCATAATGGTAAAAGTCTTTTTATGCATCGACAGTCAAGCTGAGAATTAAATCAAAGACAATACCATTGCCCTTCACAGTAGCTGCAAAAATAAATCTAGACATATAGTCAACCAAGGAGGTAAAAGATCTCTATGAGGTCAACTACTAGTTTCTGAGGAAGGAAATTACAGAAGATATAAACAAATGGAGAAATATATCATGTTCATGATTCAGAAGAATCAATATTGTTAGGATTTTTTTTTTTTTTTTTTTTTTTTGGAGACAGAGTCTCACTATGTCACCCTCAGTAGAGTCTTGAGGTTGCTCACAGCAACCTCCAACTCTCAGGCTTAAGCAATTCTCTTGCCTCTCCCAAGTAACTGGGACTACAGGTGCCCACCACAATGCCTGGCTATTTTTTGTTGCAGATATGCCAGTTGTCATTGTTATTTAGCTGTCCTGGGCCAGGCTCAAACCTGCCAGCCTCAGTGTATGTGGTTGGTGCCCTACTTACTGAGCTATGGGAAGAGAGCCTGTTAAGATGTTTGTTAACACCCAAAGTGGTCTACAGTTTCAATACAATCCACCTTCAAATACCAGCATGAGTTTTTTCAGACCTAGAAAAAATAATCCCATGCTTCCCATTCAATGAGAAAAGAGCCTGAATAGCCAAAACAACCTTAAGCAAAAAGGATAAATCAGGGGGCATCACTTTACCAGACTTCAAGCTGTAATATGAAGCTAAACTAATCAAAACAGCAGGTACTGGCACAAGAATAGAGACAAAAACCAATGGATCAGAGAGAAATCTCAGATATAAAACCATCCTCATATTGCCTTCTGATCTTTGACAAAGCAGATAATAACATACACAGAGGAATAGAATCCCTGTTCAATAAATGCTCCTGGGAAAATTGGATACACACCTGTGGAGGACTGAAAAGGATCTGCACCTCTCACTATTCACAAAAGTTAATACACAATAAATGATGTACTTAAACCTGAGTCACAAAACTATAAGAATTGTTAAAAAAAAAAAAAAGTCTTGTGAAAACTCTAATAGACAACGGTGCAGGTAAATAATTTATGGAGAAGATCCCAAAGGCAATCACAGCAACAACTACACTTAAGGAATGGGACTGGATTAAATTAAAAAGCTTCTGCACAGCCAAGGAACGATCAATAGAGTGAACAAGTTACAGAATGAGAGGAAATATTTGCATGCTATACATCCAATAAAGGCCTGGTACCACAATCTACAAAGAACTCAAGCAAATCTGCAAGAAAAAAATCATACAACCCTCCTCAAAAAAAAAAAAAAAATTGGGCAAATACATGAGAAGAAGCTTTTTGAATGAAGATAGATGAATACCCAATAAACACAGAAAAAATATTCAATTTCCTCAATACTCGGGAAAGTGAAAATCAAATATTCGGTGAATGGCTTTTATTAAAAAATCTCCAAACAACAGGTGCTGGAGCTGGTGAGGAGAGAAAGGAGCACTGATACAATGTTGGTGGGACTGTAATCATGGGATTTCTGACATCATAATACTGGGAAATAAACTAAAGCTGTATTGGGTAAATTAACTCAGTAACTCTCATTTGCTGGGAGAGAGGGATTGTGTGATGTTTTTGTTTACACAGTGACTTGATTTATGTCTAATTTTAGAAAATTATGAAGTCTTATTTTTTAACTCCCATTAGCATGGTCTCAGAGCCATCTTGTGTTAAATTAGTGTCATGTGAGATTATATATGCTTAACAGAACATTACACATTAGCTGATGTTCATTCCCAACAATACCAAGTCCTAACAGTTAGAGTTAGCTGAGTTCCTGGATGTCAGTGGCTGTTATTCTGTTGATCAAAATATAACTTAGCATCAGTTACACCACAACATAGCATTAATGGTTTTTATTCCAACCGAATTAGAAAATTTAATAACTATTTTCCCACACAAACCAGACATCTTCTCTACTGAATAGAGCAAAACATGTATAAAAGTGACATAATAAAAAGGACATGTGATTTTTGTGTGTTTACACTTACGTTAACTGCTTTACTTAATAGACTGAATTAAGTAGAGAAAATACATTTCAAATTTTGTATTGAAAAACAATCTCATTTTCTTTTAATCACATTGCATCAAACCTCCACAACCAACCTCTTAACAACAATTTGGAAAAATTCTAACAATATTCCATAGTGTTAGAAAGATACTGCCAGATAAGAGAGTGTCAGATAAGAGGTCTGACAAATAAGTTTGCAAATTCATCCTAGGAAAAGTGCTACATACATCGTTGCTGAATATCACTATGGTCACCTTAGAAGTACTTCCCTTGAGAAGTTATGCACCAGGACCAGCACCTAGTCCACCTCTAAGACCAATTTTGAAATCTTTTTCTGGAATGGCCATCAAAGCTATCATTCTTTTACTTTTGATGTTCTGAATTTCATCAATTGTCTCCTTTTCAATATTTCCTTTATCCTCAGCTAAAGAAAAAATTCTTGGGGGGCAGGTCAGGTGAGTAGGAAGGGTGTTCCAATACAGTTGTTTGTTTACTGGCTAAAAGCTCTCTCGTAGATAGTGTCATGTGAGATGGTGCATTGTTGTGATGCAAGAGCCATGGGTTGTTGGTAAAAAGTTCAGGTCACTTTGTCTAACTTTTTCATGTAGCCTTTTTAGCACTTCCATAAAATAAACTTGGTTAATTGTTGATCCAATTGGTAAAAATTCATAATGATCAATCCCTCTGATATTTAAAATAGGATAGTAAAATTGTTTTGACTCTTGATTTGGACTAATGGAACTTTTTTAGTCATGGAGAGTTGGCTGGTTTACACTGTGCACTTTGAGACTTTATTTCAGGTTGGTTTGATCATGATAGATGAAACATGAGTGTAACATGACCCAAACAATAATTTGCCTCTCCAAAAAGCCTTGGCAAACTTTGGCTCTTCTTTGCTGTCATTCATCCATGACTTCCTTTGGGACCATTTTTCATCTACTTTTTTCAAGCAAAGATTTTCAGTAAAGATTTTTCTAATTGTTCTTCTATCAATCTTCACTTGGTCGGCAATGTTTTTCATAGTCAGCGGGTGATTTTGACACGTAATTTGATGAGTTTTTGAAATGTTTTCATCAGTTCTACTTGTTACTGGCTTCTGTGACTTCTCTTCATCAGAAGGATTTCTCTCCCTTTAGAAAAACATGTAATCAATTTGTACATTGACATTTTCTTCTTGGAATTATCCCCATAAACTTGGACTAATATGTCCCTGATTTTACTTCCACTCTTGACAAGTTTAACATGAAATTTAATGCTCACTTGTTGCTTGAATTCAAGCCCTGACATTTTCATGACAGCACACAAAAGCACACAACAATAATGAATGTCACTCATCAGCACACTAGTACATGTTAACAAGAGCACAACTGAGACACTAATATACTAAGTTTATGAGATCTCACTAAGTTGTACAGTGCTGGTAATGTAAGTGCACAGTGGCAAGTTTGCGAACTTAATCATCAGACCTTGTTTATCCTATGTTGAAGGTGGTCAGTAGACTATTTCTTGCAGGTTTATACAAGTACATTCAAAATCATCTAAAAGTGTATTTCTCAGAACCTATCCCTTTCCTTAAGTAATGTGTAACTGTATATTCATCTCTACAGTTACAAAACTTAATTCTCATGCTGCTTTGAAAATTTGAATTATAAATTGGTTCTCTCTCCCTCTATCCTAAAGTCAAACCACTCTTCCTCCTAGAGTACAAATGTGAACTTCATTCCTAAATGTGATTCTGCTTTCCATACTCTTGCTATTTTCATTCTCTCCTCTGCCCATGTTATATTTTTTATTATCAATATATTATTCATACTTACTATCTATCATGAATGTCACATATATAGCTTTGAAATGCTCTCGCACTTTGCTTTTGATCTAGCAGGTAGTGTCCCTGATAGGTCAGTGCGTTCTGGCACACAGTATGATCACATTTTCTCTCTCTTGTTTCTCAACTAGAATACATGTTTACTGAGTTAAGAACAAAAGGGGTAAAAAAGGAAAATAAAAAACACAATATGTAAAAAGTCTATGAACTCTTTCAGCCTAGAGAAATGGATGGAAACAGGGGGAAAACTAAATTCCCTGTAATACTAAAATTGTTCTCCAAGAGAAAAGGAATGCCATTAAATCCTCTGCATTTCTCAGTTGAGTTGTGATTCGGGAAAGTTGTTAATTATCTGTACCTACAGCTTGGGTGCATTGATACCCTTCCCATCTATACTGAGACTTCTTCCAAAAAGCTACAGTTATTTTTAAATTAATCATAAGCTATATATTTTGCTGATTGTTTACTTTTTACACATTCAGTTTATACATGTGAATATTCAGTGCCATCTTTGGAACTTTTGCTTTGGTATTCCTCTTATATTAACATGACTCTCTAACTAGAAAATACATAACAATTTCCCCGTCTTCTCCAACTATTGCTTATCAATTAGGTTATTAATATGAAACCTCACAAATGGCCAAGAAGTATATGAAAAATGCCGAACATCACTAACCATCAGACAAATGCAAATTAAAACAATAAGCTATAACCTCCAACTTGTGAGAATGGTGATTATCACAAACATAAAAAATAATACAAGCCAGAGAGGATGTGAAGAAAAGAAAACCCCTGTACACTGTTGTTGGAAATATGAATTAATAGAACAGTATTAGTGCTCTTCAAAAAATTAAAAATAGGTGAGGGGTGGTGCCTGTGGCTCAAGGAGTAGGGTGCCAGCCCCATATGCCAAGGGTGGTGGGTTCAAACCCATCCCCGGCCAAAAAATAAATAAATAAATAAATAATAATAAAAAAAAATAAAAATAGGTGAGGTCCCACCAAATACCTCCCTACTCTCACCCTCCCCTCTCCCCGCTCCTCTTCCCTCTTTATTTCTGTACTATAGCTGGGTTTTACCATTCGTATGAATGCGTAGGTGAGATAATCTTTAGTGCATCAATATATGCACAATGCAGACATAAAATGTTAAGGAAAGAGAGAAATGAGTAGAAAATATGTTCCAATAAATAATGCATGAAATTTTCTTTTATAAGAAGCTATAATCCAAACATCCAAGAGGTTAATGAACTAAATCACCTACACATTCATACAAATGATAAAACACAAATATAGTTCTAAATATATATATGTATATGAGTACATTATATGATATTTGCTTAAAACACAGAGGGACACCTCTCATTAAACAACATACAAACTAACATAAGCACAATTCTTGTTTTATCCAGCAATGACACAAAATTTTCATACCTAATGCACAGGCAAATTCAGGGAATTTTCATGCAAGTTAAAACACGTATTAAGATACAAATGTCAGCATTTTTGTAATGACATCTACTACTCCATATAATTTGCCTAAGAGCTTATTGGTAAATGGTTAGCTCATTTTTATCTCTTTTTAACTAATTTAGATCTTTACAGGTTTGTAGGCTGCCTAGGCTGCCCAGGTCAACCCAAGGATAGCTCTGTATTGCTGCTGTCAGCATTTCAGTCTCAACTGACATTATTACCTTCAATTTCATATTTAACCTTTGACTTCAAGCTTATCTTTGCCTAAAATGCTTTGCAGACACTTTGAAGCCACACATCATTTACATATCATTGCCCAGTACAATCCCAAACCCTAGTAGTTTGCAAGATGCAGTGGGAGCAGCCTGATTTTTGCTTCAAAGAAGCAAACACTTCCTACGTTTGTAACATTACATGAAATAGCAAAATAATGATTTCATTTTTATAAAAATCAATGGTTATTTACTCTTATACACAATATTCTATGCAAGAGTTAATGTTTTGGATATGCTCCACATAAGACAATATTTTTTTTTTGCTGATGAATAATGTAGGATTACGTTAGCACATTGAATAAGTTACTAATTGTTCCAAGGATGATAATAATGATGGTATGAGGTGAAAATATCTTTGCTCTGTTACCAATGGGATTATTTTTAACGCTGTGCAAATTTTACTAAAAGTACTATACTCTGGATTAGAGATGGCTAATTAGAAGAATGATTCATATTATCCTTAATCTACTTATATTGAATTACTGAGTTAATAGTAATTAAAATTCTTTTGGATCCTGTAGGTAAACATATAAACGGCATCCACTCATCCTTTTCTGTTCTATATTCACCATGTTTATATATACTGTCAAAGCAGAAAATTCCAATAGTGTTTTTTATAAAATGTAATCACCCTGGATTTCAATTTCTTCATCTCTTAAATGGCTAAGGGGAAGGCTTTGCTTAGTAGTCATACCACTAATTAAAAAATTTAAATTATAGTGTTTTGTATATGTTTTCCCCTAAAACTATGTAAATATATTCAAATTTTAATCACTTGGCTCTTAGGGACAAATGACCAAAGGTGATATGTTGAGTTACTTCTTAATAATAATTTTTAAATAAATTTTTTAGAATGTTTTTATTTGAATAATAATTATGAAGAGAGTACAAAGAGTTCCAATACACCTGATGCCTCACCTTATTTCCTACTGTTGTCATCTTATATTATTATGGTACATTTATTCCCCTTAAGAAAAATACATCGAATTAGATACTTGCAAGCCACATGAATCATGTTTCATTCAGGTTTCTTAGGTTTTTTTTCTTTTTTGCAGTTTTTGGCTGGGGCTGGGTTTGAACCCGCCACCTCCGGATATGGGGCTGGCACCCTACTTCTTTGAGCCACAGGCGCTGCCCAGGTTTCTTAGGTTTTACCTAGTGTCCTTTTCTGTTTCAGGATTCCATCCAGGACATGACATTGAGTTGTCATGTCTCCTTGGGATCCCCTTGCTCTGTGAAAGTTTCTCAGATTTATCTTACTTTTGTTGACATGACAGCTTTCAGAAGCACTGGTCAGGTACTTTGTAGAATGTTCCTCATTTGGGATTTATATGGTAATTTTTTCATGATTAGCCTGGAGTTATCCATTTTGGGAAAGGCTGATAATAGAGGTATAAAATTCTCATCACATCATAGCAGGGTTACCTACTATCAACATGATTTTCTACTGTTACTGTTGATCTCATTAAGCTGGCTGAGGTAGTGTTTGTTGGTGTTCTCCCTTTAAAGTGACTCTTTCTATACTCTGAAAGAAAGTCACCCTGGGAAGCCCAGACCTGAGTAAGAAGTTGGGTTCTCTCTTCTTGAAGAAAAAGTGTCTATATAAATTATTTGAAATTCTTCTGCATGGAAGATTAGTCTATGTTTTCCAATTTATTCATTTACTTAATAATGTTACATGAGTATGGATTTAAGGTTTTATTTTTTTTTTTTTACTTTAGGTAATAATCCTATATTTCTTTATTTTGTTGTTCAAATTGTTTCATATTTGGCCATTGGACGCTTTTTCAGTTGATCCTCATGTCCTTCTGACATAAACCAACATTGTGGGTTAACCTTTTGTTTGGATTTTGAGGGCATTCTTACTTTCTGCCACTGTAAGACATTCTGCTCCCATTTCTCACAGTTGTCTCAGGCTTAGAATCAGCTACTTTTTCAACAACACCTGATTCTCTTAGTGGGAAATGGCATTAAAAATTCTGTGTGCTAGATGTGCTCATTGTCTCTGAAGCATTACTAAAATAGGGGAAAATTGGGGGGCTCATGGCCTAAGACTAGAGACAACTAGCAGCAACCAGAGGAACTAGAGGCAAACCAGTAAAGAGCAGTCATTTTAGAGCTGTGGCAAGTGGGTCTGCCACGAGAGGAACGCTGGTATGACGAGAGAGGATATTAGGCATGCTGCGGAAATTTTTAAAGGTTATTAATTAAATTATTTTTGAAAACAGCTCATAGCACATTATGCATATTCTTTTCTTTCTTTCTTTTTTTTTTTTTACTATTTAGTTGATGAACAAACATAATTTAAGTGTGCTTTGGAAGGGTCAAGTGTCATGTGAGATAAAAATAGTTGAAAAACATTGCTTTAGAGAAATGAATTAATGTTAGCAACAGAAGATTTATGTTATTTAGAGCTAGAAGAAAAATAATGAGATACATATCCAATTAGTATTCAAGTGAAATAAAAATAGTGAAGTTTTAAAATAAATTGTCTATTAAATACCCACATTAATAATTTTTACTGGGCGGCGCCTGTGGCTCAGTCAGTGGGGTGCCGGCCCCATATGCCAAGGGTGGCGGGTTCAAACCCAGCCCCGGCCAAACTGCAACCAAGGAATGGCCGGGCGTTGTGGCAGGTGCCTGTGGTCCCAGCTGCTCGGGAGGCTGAGGCAAGAGAATCACTTGGGCCCAGGAGTTGGAGGTTGCTGTGAGCTGTGTGAGGCCACGGCACTCTACGGAGGGCCATGAAGTGAGACTCTGTCTCTACAAAAAAAAATAATAAATAATAATAATAATAATTTTTACTATTTTCTATCAAATTATTTTCTTTTACCTATTGTAATAATGTATATGGAACATATAGAAATACCAATATTTCTATAATAACATTTATAGATGTACATGTTTGTATAATAGCAAATTAAACTTGGTTATTTAATATATATTTGTAGAATGTCTTCTAAATGTTTTTCTTGATTGTTATGCTTTTATCATTGAAGCGTCCAGAGTCTTTCCTTGTGCCTATATTTGTTATTTTATCAAAAAACACAAACTTTCAGGGTGGCGCCTATGGCTCAAAGGAGTAGGGTACCGGCCCCATATGCCCAGTTCCAGCCAAAAACTGAAAAACAACAACAACAACAAAAAAAAAAACCACAAACTTTAATTTATTGATTCTATTATGCTTTTTACTTTCTTTTGTATATTTTGTAATTTCTTGTTGAATGATTGTTTTAATTTATTAAGGAATTTCATTTCATTATTATTATATAACATTTATTCATCAGTTCACATGAAAGTATTTTGAGGGTGAATTTATCTCTAAGTGAAACTCTGGTTACATTTCAAACATTGATATTATTTATTGTCTTTGGTTCTTTTTACCAAAGACATTATTTTCATTGTACCTATTAATAAAAAGATTTTTTTATAATTTCAAGCATTGATAAATTATTTAATATGTATTTGTATACAATATCTTCTAAATGTTTTCTGAACATTTGAAAATCTCTATTTTCCATACAGTTTGTTCTAGTTAGCAATCCTGCCAACAGTGTATAAGAGTTCCTTTCTTTCCGCATACATGCCAGCATCTGTTGTTTGAGGATTTTTTTTTTTAATAGAAGCCATTCTCACTGGAGTTAGGTGGCATCTGAATGTGGTTCTGATTTGCATTTTTCTGAGCCTTAGGCAAGTTGAGAATTTTTTCATATGTTATTGGCCATTATTCTATCTTTTGAAAAGCTTCTGTTCATGTTTTTCTCTCTTTCTTATGTGGTTACTGGATTTTGTTCTTAAGGATTCTGATTATTATCCTTTTTAGAAATATCTTGTCATATTCTGTAGGTCATCTATTTGCTCCATTAACCATTTCCTTAGCTGTGCAGAAGATTTTTAATTTAATTAGGTCATGTTCATTAATTTTTGTCTTTGCTGTGATTGTCTTTAGTATCTTCTTTGTAAATCATAAACTTTGTTTAGGCCACTATTTGTAAGAGTTTTTCCAATGTTTTATTCTAGACTTTTGTAAATTTATGTCTTAGGTTTAAGTCTGCTATCCACTGTGAATTAATGTTTGTGAGTGGTAAGAGGTATGGATTCTGTGTTTCTTAAATTTTATTTAATAATGTTGAAAAGGGAGGGATCCTCCCCAACTCATTCTGTGAAGAACATTATCTTATACCAAAGCCAGAAAAGGATACAGCAAAAAAGGAAAACAGACTAATATCCCTTATGAATATAGATGCAAAAGTTCTCAATAAAATTCTCGTTACTGAATTTATTAGGACATCAAAAATATAACACACCATGATCCAGTGGGCTTCATTCCAGGGGCTCAAAATGGTTCAATGTATGCAATTCTACAAATGTGTATCATCAAGGAAACAGAAACAAAAACAATGATTATGTGATCATCCCTAGCTGAAGGATGCACAGAAAGCATTTGACATACTTTAGCAGCGGTATATGATAAACTTCTGTGGTTTTTTTCTTTATTTCTTTTTATTTTGGAGAGAGACTCTATTTCCCAGGCTAGAGCAGGGTGCCACCAGCCTGGCTCACAGTAACCTCAAAATCTTGGGTTCACATTAGGTTCACATGATCGTGCTGCTGCAACCTTCTAAATAGCTGAGACTAGAGATGCCTGCCACAAAAACTGGCTATCTTTTTTTTTTTCTTTTTTCTACTTTTAATAGATACTGAGTCTCACTCTTGCTTAGGCTAGTCTCGAACTTCTGAGCTCAAAAGACTCTTCAACCTCACTCTCCCAGAGTGTTAGGATTATAGAAATATGTCACCATACCTGGGTCCTTGTATAATAACTCTTAAGAAAATGGGCATAGAAGGTTCATACCTCAAAATTATAAAATGTCATATATGACAAACCCACAGCCAACATAATACTGGATGGAGAAAAATTGAAAGTCTTCCCACTCAAATGTGAAACTAGACAAGGTTTCTCACTGTACCAGCATTGTGCTGGAAAGTCCTAGACAGATCAATCAAAAAGAAAATCAAGAGTATCCAATTAGGGAAGGAAGAGATCAAACTATCATTCTTTGCTGATGATATGATCTTCTATCTAGAAAACCCCAAAATCTCTTCCATGAGACTCATGCAATTGATAAATAAATTCTGCAGAGTCTCAGGTTACAAGATCAATGTATATATACCAGCTGCATTCTTATATACCAACAACAGTCAAGGTGAGAGACAAATGGAAGACTTTATTACTTTCACAATACCAAGAAGGAAAATAAAACACCTAGGAATATATTTAACCAAGGAGGTAAAAGATCTCTACAGTGAGAACTATGAGTTAGTAAGGAAGGAAATTGCACAGGATGGAAAAAAGAAAAAGTGGAGAAATATATCATGCTCAAAGATCAGCAGAATATCATTGGCAAAATGTCTATATTACCCAAAGTTATCTACAAATTCAGGGCAATCCTCATCAAAATATCAACATCATTTCTTGCACATCTATAAAAAAAAATTATTCTATTCTATATATGGAACCAGAAAAGAGCCAAAGTAGCCAAAGCAGTGATAAACAAAAAGGAAAAATTTGGGAGGCATTACTTTACCAGATTTCAAGCTTTGCTACAAATCTATGGTATCCAAAACATCATGGTACTGGCACAAAAGCACAGACATAACCCATTGATCAGACCAAAAAATTCTGTTATAAAACTATCCATATGTTGCCATCAAATCTTTGCCAAAGCAGGCAATAACAAACACCAGAGAAAAGAATCCCTATTCAATAAATGGTACTGGGAAAACTGAGTAGCCACATTTAGAAGATTGAAACAAGATCTTTTTGGCATTTTGATATGCTTGAGAATCAGACAGTTTATTCAGTTCACTTTCTTCTCATTTTGTTCTGCTGAAGTGTTTGCCAATATGGCAGGAAATTTCCTATTATATTCTTTATTTCATGTCTGTATTTCTTTTTTTCCCCAACTGTGTTCTGTCGAAACACCAATGACGCTACCTTATTTCCATACAAAAACTTTATTTTTTTCTTACGAAATACATTTTCTTTTTATTTTATTATAACTCACAGAATTATCATCTATGTTATTAGCATTTACTTTTAATCTATTTTATATGTAGCCTGTTTGATTTATTCACAAAGGTTTTTTTTTTATAGCTATTTAAAATATTTGGAACTTAATTTTTTAAGGTCAAATTTGATGTTTTTTCACTTACACTCCATTTTACATTTAGTAAAGTAATTCAAGTTTCACATATGTTTATTGCTAAAATAGTTATTAAGTAAAAAGTTTAGGAATATCCACATGATATTTGCATAATATTACTATATTGACAACAGCTGTTAAAATTTAGTTATTTCAAAATCATGTAGAAAACATTAGTTTTGCTTGAAGATTATGACTTAAAACTCTATTATGAACTTTTTGTTTCTTTTTGTTCAGTGCCAATTATTTTTGTCTCCCCAGTACACCTGATAGAACCCTCTGACTTCAGTGCCAGGAAGCGCAGAACATTAGATGTTACTAACAAAGAAAATAAAATCGGTCTTTCCAACTCCCTATGTTTTATTATTACTTACAATGATTTCATATTTGCTACAACACAATTATGTGTAGATACCATTTTTAGATGCTAAAATTAATTATATGTTAATATGTAATTGAGCTGTTAATTATATAGATATTTAAATGAATAGACCAAAAGAAAGAAAATAAAAACCATTACTCCTATGATATATCTTACTTGCGTGAATTTTTTTTTTTGTGTGTAAGCATTTTGTTGGGTTTTTTTGCGTGAATTTTTGAAGTGATCATATTATCTTTATTATTTTATGATATGTTTTAACACTTTTAGTGTATGATCAAATATTCCAAAATCAAGTAGAATTTTAATGTTTACGTATTCTTTTTGCCAACATAATTTATCCAGTAACTTTTATGAGATATTTATGACATTTTAAATTATTCTCTATAATAAAGATGTAAATTCTTATTCATATACTTAATTATTACTTTAAGAATAATCCCTAGATTCTGATTCCGCAAGCATTTTGGAACTTTTAATATGCATTGTTAATTTTTTCCTAAAAATAATTGTATTATAGTGGCAATGTATGGTGGAAATAATTACATGTTGTTGTCCTCTTTATTTGGAACGCCAGATTGGATATGTTAATAATAGTTCTTAAAAAACACAAGCTATTGAAAGATTGTGAAAAATAAATTCACACAAAATCAGAGTTGTTTCGAATCCTTTCCATTTCTTTCTTTTTAGAAATACAGTATTTTTTGAAATTCTTGAACCTAATCTAATATCTTAGCATTAGTTGACACAAAGTATATGTTCAATATATTTCGAGTGAATAAATATTTAACTTCTATGATTATGGTTAAGATAAATTTGAACTAATAATACAAAGTAGTGGCCACCTTTCTTTTTCAACATGGAAACTGTTTTGCATAACTGGAAATTCAACCATTTGCTGAGTTTTTCTTTAACAATATTTGAAGAGCCCTCAAAAATTCTTACCCAAGTTTATGGTTGTGTGTGTGAGACAGAAAATGAGATAAACTTTTCACGTCATACAGAAATAACTCTTGGCAATCCTTCTGACCTGCCTGATGCTTTCTGCTTCCTTTAAGATAAGCTCAAAGCAGCAGCCTGGTGCATGTCTCTGGTATGAAGCATTTTGAAGAAATGCCTCTATCAACCACTAAAGCTGAAACCTGGTCTCAACTCTCATCAGTCTCTGGCTGTGGTGCTCAAGATAAAGTACAAGTTTCTCTACATTTAGTCAAGCCATACTGGCCCTCAAAACATACAGCAGCTCTCTCCTAAGTCACGTGTGGTGAAGGTTGTCTGATACTAAAAACTGCTTAGCTGCAATATTTCTTAACAGTCTTACCAATTCACAGATGGACACACGTATTGCAGAGACTCATTTTTTTTCTCACTACGCGGTCAGCGGTTCTGAGAGCTATGCCTAGCCATTCAGTGACCAATCACTCTTCCGTGTACACCTAACTATAGTCAGGTGTCAAATGACTCAATCCTCTCTCAGCTTTATAGAAAATGATTCCTCAGGAACTAAATTACCCCTTTCATTTCCCTTGGTTAGGGTGATTTATTCAATGGATCCTTTTAAATAAAATTTAATTACAGAGAGATGGAACTGTAAAACCCTTTCCCTTCTAGGTGAATTTGTACTATTGTAGAACTGAAATAGCCAACTTCTTTGGTGAAGAGCAATACAGTGACATATTTACATACATTTTTCCTGTGTCATCAACATGCCCTGACATGCTTTTGTGAAAAACAAGTTTATTCTTGCCTTGTAACAGAGTATTTACATAGTGTTTACCAGACCAAAGGGAGACTTTCCCAAGATGAATTGCTCTTACCATTTATGAGAGGAAATAAAAAAAAAAAAAAAAAACTAACGTCATTAAAATGTTAAAATTTATATTAAAATGTTTCTACTTTGTGAGATACTTTTTTCATTTAGGCAATGAATAAATTAATAGAAATATTTAAAAAAAGAAAAATAATAACAAAACTTTTATTGCTATGAACAAAAAAGTATGTATATTTATTTCGTTGTGAAAAAGGAAAAAGTAATGATCAGAATGAGAGAGAAACACAGAAAAATATAATGACTGGGTTTTGAAACCATCTCTAGCTGTAGATAACTATGTACTTGGTGGGACATTTTGTGGGTCTATGCCCATGTTTCCTTTATAGCTCTCTTTGTCCTTCGTGGAAGATGAAAATATTTTATAGTCATCCTATAAACAAGGCGCCCATCTATTAATGTCGGTGGAAAGTTTATTAATGTGGAAATTATATAGCCTACATCCACACATATGTCATACCATGTGACAAGGTATAATTTGTTATAGAAATTTCCCTGCTCAGACATATGTCAATTCGCAAAGCAGAGTATCTATACATCAAAAATGAATTTGGTGGAAGGTTATTTTCCGAGATAAGTAAGCTATTAAGTTACTTAAGAAAGTACATAAAGTACTAGTCATTTAAATGTCTATTTGCATCACGCAGTGAACATGGGATAATAGGTTGGTTAGCACTTTTGTACCATGTGAAATTGAGTATTTTCCCTCATTCCTTTTAAGTTCAAAACATTGAATGAACAAACTTGATTTATAGCTTCTGCAGTGGAGTGACTTGGTAAACAAGATCAGAAAATAATATATTTATAGCCTCTGAAAGAAAACCTTTGTTCTTTAGATAACATTTTCGGTTGGTAAATGAAAACTAGCATGTTGCTTGCATATAAGTTTGAGGACACCTTTCTAGCATACTAATTTTTATTTAGATAAATACTGAAAATTAGTAAAAAGACAGTAATTTGGAATTTGATAAGCATTGATTTTTTTGACAATGAAGTAATACACACATTTTTTGGAGAATATTGGAGGGGTGCAAATATTTTGTTTACATGGATTGCTTTGTACTGCTTGAATCAAAGTTATAACTGCATCTATCACCTACATTTAGGTATGATTTCACCCATCCTTTTCTTCCCTGTCTCATCTGCTTGATTTGCATAAAGTTTTTTTCCATAACTTTTTTTTTTTTTTTGGACAGGTGATAAACCTGTTTTTTTTTTATTATTATTTTTTAGTAAATCATTAAACTAAGCAAAGTAAATGTTGATTTTTACAATATCTGACAAATTTTTAAAATATATTAATAGTAATTTCATAGAAAAATTTGTTATTAACAGTTCCAAATTAAGTATATAACAAATGCTTTTAGGACTTTTGTTTCCTTCTTTAAGTTCTTCCCCAAATCTTCTAATATCCATAAAATTTATTAAAGTCCATTTAATATTTAATAACAAACTGTTCAGATTTAATTGAATATAGAATGTGAATTAAATATGGCAAGTAAAAGTTAAATACTAGAATAAGATGTGTAACAGTAGCCTCTTTCAGAGAACATGCTGAAGTTTAATTATTTATTTTTGATGGCTACAATATCAGTCATTTCTGAAGGCTACACATCAGTGATAATATTAACATTTAAAAATGTAAGATTCAGTGCATGTCCCGTGCATGTGTAACAATCTCTAGTTTGAATGTAATTTGTTATCCCAAACATAATGTAATTAAATGTATTATTTCAAATGAATTACTTTTAAATTTATGACTTTTATTTTTCATTTTACCTTGGAAAAAACTATCTCATTTGGTAAGTATTTATTGCTCCCAAATGGGTAAATGTGCCCATGTTCATTAAAGATGATAAAAATAAATCACTCTTTCCAAATAATAGGAATTACTTGAGTTTGATTCTATTATTTATGGTAGTGTACAAAGCAGAAAATATACCAAAGTGAATACTAGCTCTTACTGAAATTTAAATAAAAGTGCTTTTTTAAATATGTTTAATAAGTCAAATAATTTCAATTTGTAAATTATAAATTGTTTAAAAGAAACAAAGATGGACACAGCATTTTTAGGTACTTCCTAAGACAGTATGTATTTAAATGACCCACAAAAGCCATGTTACACCTTAGTAGATGCTGCCTATGTAACATATCGAAAAGTTAAATTCTTATATGCGAATTTCATCACTTTTCCTCTCCCTTACCATTATGACTGATCTCTCGGCTCGCCTTGTGTAAGTTACTGAGGGAAACCACTTTTGCTTCCTTTCAGGATGAATCTCACCAAATGTAATGATAAGTCTATCATTTTCTATATCTTTTACACTCGATTCACTAAATACTGCATCCCTCCCAGCCAGATAGCTACTCTGTTTCCCCCAAAAATAAGACATCCTCCAAAAATAAGACCTACTTACAGGAAAGATAAGACGTCCCCTAAAAATAAGACCTAGCACATCTTTGGGAGCACACCTTAAAATAAGACACTGTCTTATTTTATTTTCGGGGAAACAGGGTAGTATTCCAAAGCAGTGAAGTTTATGACATTGCTACTGAAGTTTCTCTTTTCTCGCTTTCAAGAAATCATATTATATATACTGCTTCTACTACATTATATAATTTTCAGGACCTCCTATTCCCAACTTCAGTGCCATAATTGCCTCATTATTCAACTGGAGAGGAGTGGACAGTGGTCGTGGTATAAAGAAACACAATGGGTCGGTAATATTTAACTGCATTTTGGAAAGAAAAATTATTTTAAGTGTTTGTACAGAAATAAAACTGTACAAAAACAGAAATCTAAGGAGGACTCCCAGGTACATTTGTCAAGTTGTGATAACACAAATTTGCACACACACATAACAATATACAATTAACTGAATGAGTTAGCATGTAGTTCAAAAAGATAAGAGAAAAATCTTGAATATAAAGTTTTTAGAATTTTGTGTGGCTTATTGTACCCTCAATGAATCCCCAACAATAAAAAAAAAATATATTAAAAAAAAAAAGAATTTTGTATGATGTAAAGTTTATTAGATATAGAATATACTACTACCTATAGCAGCCAAATTATTTGTCATGAAGGTTACATGTTAATCAGATTAAGTTATATGTCACCTATGCTCAAGATTTTGTTGAATTCTGGTTTACCCATCTCTGCATTAAATTTTAAATTGCAAAGGACAATATTTAAAGTGGAGTAGTAATTATATGTGGAAATATTATTTCGTATATGCTGATGTAAACACATGACATGACAACAATTTATTAAGATAATATTGTAATATGTTGTAAAAATAAGAATGTAGTGTGTAATGTTAATTTTTAAATTAATTTTGAAACTAATTTGGGTTCATGGAACTATACATGCATACCCCTTTACAATGAATAGAGGCAAATACTTCTCTATTTGCGGATATAGAATATATGGTGTGTAGTCCAGATAGTGCAAGAAACACTAAAATCTATCCTGAAATAGAAAGTCATGACGGCAATCACGCACCAGATTAATAGGAAAGCTCAAGCCTATTGCCTGGTGAATAATATCCTTAGGAGAATTTGATTTGGATTTTGTCCTCCACTGTGAGATATCCTTGGAGTAAAAATGATAAATCCCAGAAAAACCTACATGGAGACATACTGAACCTAACACGCGAAGGGGAAAATATATCAAAAGAGTTGCAAGAAATAACCAACATGTATGGAATGGAGCCAGGGGCATATCCCTAGGATCAAATCTTAAAAGTTCTTTATCAAGGGAATGCAAATATGAAAGTAAGCAAGTACTGATTGACTTCAGGTCCCTGTCCCGGGATATAGGACTATAAAATTTGCCACTGCTGTGGCCCTTCCAAGCCTGGGAAAAGCCATAACCAGCCATATGTGAAGCAAAAATGTCTGAATCGCCCTAGGAGCTGGTAGGAGTAATAAGAAGCCTAAGGCACATAGGCATTTTGGAATGGATGTATTATATAAGCTCGGAACAACAATCAGAGATTTACTTACGGGGAGAGACCAGAGGACTCAGCATTCACTAAGACCCTGAGGTGAGCAGGCACCGATAAAACTAAGACATTTTCCTCCACAGACCCGGTCTGACAGAAGAGAAGCCAAGTCACCGAGCTCAGTGGTCAGCAGTTCACCTCCAGGGGGCCGGAGCTGGTGTTACGATTGACAAGTCACAGGAGAAGATAGGGGCTTACCTGACAAAGATTTGTGAAGACGTTTAAGTCCTGCTGTACGGCTTTCCCAGAAGCAGAAGAGATGAAAAGCCCTCACCTACGCTGCTTATTTTGCCACCAAGTGGCTGGCTGGTTCTTGAGCACCAGCGCATGTAACGCCCAGACCCTGACCTCAGCCTCGGTCACGATAGGTCGGACGGTCACAAGCACAGCCGCGGCCTGGCCTTGGTACTTGGAAGTTCACGCCGTAGTTCGCTGAACTTCATGGCTGCTTTGTTCACGTGTCCATAGCATCATTTTCCTGTATAAGAGATAAAAAAGGATGCAGTTAAAACTTTTGATTTTATATTGATCTTTCAAATTCATGCTTCATAGTTACACAAATTACCTGCATAGTGGCGGTGTCTGGGTTTCAGAGTACCTGTCACCCCAGTTGTGTTTATTACATCTGACAGGCTTTCATTCCTTACCCTCCTCTCATCTTTTTCTCTGACTGCCCGATGTTGATTATAACACATCATACTCCCTATGACCATGCGCACCCATATTTTCCAACCCACTTATCAGAGAAAGCGTGTGGGATCTCATTTTCTGTTCCTTGATTACTTCAGCAGCTCCTTCTACGTCGCTGCAAAAGGCGTTATTTTATTTTATTTTATTAATGGTTCAGTAGTAGTCCATGGGGAGTATGTCTGTATGTACACACACACCCATATATATATATATATATATATATATATATATATTTTATGTGCTCGTGAACTGATTGTCATTTAGGTTGGTTCCATGCCCTTGCAACTGAGATTTGTGCTCTGATAAACATACAAGTAAGTTCAGGTGCCTTTTTTAATACAGTGACTTCTTTTCCTTTGGATAGATTCCTAGTAGTGGTATTGCTGGACTAAATGGTAGATTATTTTTATTTATGTATTTTTTTAGGAATCTCCATATTATTTTCAAGAAGTTGTACTAATTTCTATTTCCATCAACGGTGTATAAGCTTTCCCTTTCACCACATCTATGCCAACATCTATTGCCTTTTCACTTCTTAATTGTGACCATTGTGACTAGGTGCTGTCTCATTGTGGTGTTAATTTGCATTTCCCTATGATTAGAGATGTTGAGCATTCTTTGATACATTTGTGTGTCTGCTATGGAGAAATATCTTTTCCTTTTGTTTGTCCATTTTTAATGGGATCCTTTTGCTGATTTGTTTTAGTTTCTTATAGACTGGATATTAGCCCTTAAATACATAGTTTCAAATATTGTTTTCTATTCTTTATTTACTCAGTTGATTATTTCTTTTGCTGTATACAATATTTTTAGTTTAACTAGGTCACATTTATTTATATTTGTCTTTGTTGCATTTGCTTTTGTCATCTTAGTCATGAATTCTTTGCTTAGTCCAATGTCCAGTAGAATTTTTCTTTGATTTTTATGCTGGGATTTTTCAGGTCATGCATTTAAGTCTTTCATTCATCTTGCATTGATTTTTGTGTATTCTACATATAGCTATCCTATTTTCCCAGAATAATTTATTTGAACAGTGTGACCTTTACCCAGTGTATGTTTTTGTCTGGTTTGTTGAAGATGTGTCGGTTGTATGCATTTGGCTGTATTTCTGGGTTCTCTGTTCTGTTCCGTTGGCCTATGTGCCTACATTGATACCTGTGCCCTGGTGTTTTGGTTACTATAGCCGTGTAGTATAATTTGAAGTTGGGTAATGTGATGCCTGCAAATTTGTTCTTTTTACTTAGGACCGCTTGGTTATTTGGGCATTTTCTAGGTTCCATATAAATTTGGGGACTGGTTTTTCTAATTTGGTAAAGAATGACATTGGTAATTTAATGAGAATTCTATTGAATCTGCATTGTTTTGAGTAGCATAGACATTTTCATAAAATTTATTCTTCCAATCCATGAGCATGGGATGTTTTTCCATTTATTTGTGTCATGTAATTACTCTCACCAGTGTTTTGTAGTTTTTTTTGATAGGTGTATTTCTACATATTTTAATGTTTTGTAGCTATTGTAAATGGGATTTAGTTCTTAATTTGAATCTGACTTGGTCACTTTTGGTATATTGCAGTGCTACCTGTGAGCATTGCTTTTATAGCCTGAGATTTTAGTGAATTCCTTTATCAATTCTAGTAGTCTTTTGGAGGAGTCTATGGAATTTTCTAGCTGTAAGATTATATAATTGCCAATTAGAAATAGTTAGACTTTCTTTCCCACTTTGCATGCCCTTACTTTCTCTTACCTGATTGCTCTGACTAGAACTGGTAATTTCATGTTGAATAACTCGGAGCATGCAGGCATCCTTGCTTTGTTCAAGTTCTTAGGAGGTAGTGCTTTCAACTTTTCATTATTCACTATGATATTGGCTGTGGGTTTGGTGCATGGGGTGTTCATTAATTTGCAATATGTTCCTTCTATTCTTAGTTTGCTGAGGGTTTTTATCATGAAGGGATGCTATATTTTACAGTTTTTTTACACTGTATAACTATATAATCGAAATGATTATATAGTTTTGTTTTCGATTCTGCAGATGCGGCAGATTGCATTTGTCAACCTGCATGTGTTGTTCAAGTATCCCTGCATCTTTGGGCTGAAACTCATTTGATTATGATGATTTCTCTTTTTGATGTGCTGTTGAATTTTGTTTACTTTTATGTTCTTCAGGGATATTGGTCTGTAGTTTTGTGTTTTGTTTTGTTTTTTCCTTTGTTGTATATATTTTTAGCTTTGTTATCAAGGTCATAGCAGCTTTGTAGAATTAGTTAGAGAGGTTTCTCCTCTTCTGTATCTTTTTAAACAGTTGTAGTAGAAATTGTATCTGTTATACATTGAATATATGGTAAAATTCAACTATGAATATGGCTGGTCCTTGGGGATTTGGGGGGCATATATTTTATTACTGATTTAATATCAATACTTGTTTCAGCATGCTCAGGATTTAATTTCTCCCTGATCTAAGCTGATGGGTTGGAAGTTTCCAGGATTTTGTCCATTTTCTCTAGATTTTCTAGCTTGTGTACCTAGAGGTTTATTTTTAAATCCTTATGAAATTTCTTTGATTTTAAAGTTGAATTTCTTTATTCTTTTACACTGAAAATACAGCATTAGAATAATTACTTACTATACTTACATCGATCTAGACACAAATATACATGAAGTAGAACCTCCATAGTTGACCACTTCCCTACATTGACCACCTCCTTAAGTCGACTTAATTTTCATAGACCGGACATGCAACACATGTAGGTTGCAGTACAGCCAACCTAATTCCTTATATTGATTCACTTCCATATGTTGACCAGTTTTTTACTTAGGTCACCAATTTATTGTTACTTTGAACTATACGATGTACAACAAATTTTAAGATTTAAATGCTGTTGTATCTGACTATAAAATATATTCAGCTAAGAATAAACCATAAAAATACAGCAGTCTATGGACATTTGAAATAATTTATAATCATTTCTTATTTATAGCTATGATGTAAACAGCTTGATATACAATACTATTTATTTTCATTGTTTTCAATTTTTAGAGATTTTTTTCTCTTTATGTAATCCTGAATGGCTTCAGAAACAACACTATCACCATGATCTTGTACCTGAAATTTCTCACATCCATTTGTTGACTCCTAATAAACTATTATCTAGAAATTTTTTTTGAATTATTCAAATCCACAAGAATACATAACCATGGACCCACCACACAGAATAAGAAATATTAGAATCACATCCTCATTGTACCTGCAACACTTCTCTGTCCTTGCAAGTTTATCACTATCTTTTACTCTTTTTAATACTATATACTCATAATTATTTTTGCTTATTTTTTTAAATGTGTATAATGAGAATCTATGGACACATAGAGAGACTCATTCTGTTTATTGAGTGAGTCTGTGAAAGCAGATATTTGTTTTCTTCTTTTACTTTGTTTTTTAGTATTATAATTTATAAATACCATATCATTATTCTTGGATTTATGCTATAGTTGAGGGGTTGAATTCAGTTTTGGAAATGGATATTTTTCAGATGTCTTTTGCTATAAGTACAGTTGCATATCTTCAAATTTAGTAGGCAAATCTTAATGGATTATCAGATAATTTATTCAAATTTCTATGACTACAGCAAGTTTTGAGAATTCTCTTTTCTTCGCTTTCTTGCCAACACTTGACATTATCTGTCTTTTTCAATTTTAGTCTTTCTGATTGACTTGTAATGCTATATCACTAAAAGTTTTCATATGTTAATAGCAACTTTTAAATTCTTTTTTAAATGTCTGCTTAATCCTTTCCTCTATTGAGTTTTCTGCCATTTCAAAATAAACATGTAGTATTCTTTACACCTTTTAAATAAGAGACACTTACTACCTACAAATGCTACACTTCTCTTCTCTGTTCCACGTTATTAACAGAACATAACAGATGTCCAGAAATAGAATTTCCAGGTGTTTTCTTGTTTCATTTTTGGCAAAGTAGAAAATGGTCTGACTTTTCAAAAATAGTCCTAGGTGGTTGAATTCTATAAGGTAATGAAAAGAAAACAAAAAGAGACCTGACCCTTGTATCACCCCACAAACAAAAATCAATCTGTATATAAATGGTAAAGTAAGAAGACTTCTAAAAGATAACATGGGAGAATATCCATTGGCTTTGGACTAAAGATGGGCTATTTAACACAGTATTTAAAGAAAAGGATTTAAACATACGAATATATTAACATAAAGAATGCTAAATACATTTACTCTTATTAAGAGAGAAATTTACTCTCATTAAGAGAGTAAAATGCCATAGGGTGGCGCCTGTGGCTCAAGGAGTAGGGCGCCGGTCCCATATGCCAGAGGTGGCGGGTTCAAACCCAGCCCCAGCCAATAACCAAAAAAAAAAAAAAGAAAAAAGAGAGTAAAATGCCATAAATTGACAAGATTCAAATTCTAGTAAATACATTTCATTTCTATTGATACTATGTTATTTTCCAAAATATGCTTCTTTTATTTTATATTTTTCATTATTTTTGGTTCTTTTTTTATCACATATAATAGACATTTATCATCTCTTAAAATTCCTTTATTATATGACATTCTTGGTAGTGATTTCTCCTGTTTATTTATTTTTTTTTATGACTCAAGTGGTTTAATTTCATGCTATGGCTATAATTTTTGTTCATAATGTATCTTAAGCAAGGAATTATTTTCTGTGATTAATTATGGGAACATTTTTTACAAGGAAAATATTTATTTCCTTTATATTACTAAGATACCAGGTTCCTTGAAATTTATACTTTCTTTCCAGGAGATTCCTCCCCTTTTACATTGGGAATGTTTTTGAACTACATACTCTAGTGGCATATGACTTGTGGTTTCCATTCCTCAAGGGAAAATACCCTAACTAAAGTGAAACCCACCATAAACAGTATAGTAGGCAACTAAGGATGCCATAACTAAATATCATGAACAGGATGAATTGAACAGAAAAAAAAATATTTTCTCATATTTCTGGAGGCTGGAAGTCTGAGGTCAAGGTATTTTCAGGCTTGGCTTGCTCTGAGGTCTCTCTCCTTGGCTTTCAGGTGGTCACTTTCATGTTTACATGGCATTTTCCTGTGTGTGTCCAAATTTCCTCTCCTAAGGACACCAATCTTATTGTATTAGAGCTATCCCTAATGATTTCATTTTAACTTGGTTACTTAAAAAAAATTAAACAAAGACTGTCTCCAAATAGAGTGACTTGAGATATTAGGGAATTGAGACTTGCGTATGTCAATTTATGGAAGGAATAATTCAGTCCATGATAGACTATCTTCTTAATTTAAACATCCCTTTCTTTGTAACACAGACTTTTAAGAGTTTTCCATATACAGAGGGTGACAGAAGCTATACATATTTTGAGAAAGGAAAAAACTATATTAAAAGTGTATTACCCAATATATACTGATGTAAAAAGATGAATACAAGTCACATTGAGCACCTCTTCTAATTGCAGAACTCAAACATGACTTGATTATTACTGCCATATTTATGAATTTGGTTACCTCTCATTGATTCACATAAACCCATAACTTCATCTTCATTTATGATATAGCATTAAAATAATACTTTCAGATGTAAAGGTACATATGATTACCTAATATTCCTCAACTCAAAAGATAACTCCTTTGAATTTAAGATACATTTTCATTTATTTTCATGGGTTTTTTTCAATTCATTATTCTTAAGAAGGTTTTATACATTTTCTAATAGTTTTGTATTTTCACTTGACATGATACCACATATACACATGCAAACTCAGTGGAACATGTTGGAATACCTAATAGTAAGGAAATTATTGTTGTAATAATTAGGCAATATATAACCACATTATTGTATATTAAATGACAAAGTTAAATTCCAAAATGATATGTTTAATATTATATCTATTATACTACCTGTCATCTACCTGTATTTCTATCTAGGTATAAAGGTTTTATTTATTTATTTATTTTTTGTGGTTTTTGGCTGGGGCTGGGTTTGAACCTGCCACCTCTGGCACATGGGACCGGCGCCCTACTCACTGAGCCACAGGCACCACCCAGGTATAAAGGTTTTAAAAGAAGCAAAACAAACATCTTTTATACTTTCAAGGTTTATTTAGTTACATGTGCATGGTTGGTGGAATTTAAAATTTCCCCCTTTTTGAAGGACTCCATTAAACCCATTTCAACTGTTCACATAGGATACCCTAATATGGTTTGGATTTTTTCCAGACTTTTGTTTCTAAAAATTAAAAAATTATTTTTCTAGGCTATGTAACATGTTACAAAAATGCCCATAAGCCTAGCAATTATATGAACTGGTAATTGATTATAAAGAAAATAAGTACCAAAAGGAACATTGTATAAACCAAGAAATTCACTTCATCTCCAAAATGTTTGAAAAATCCAAAATACCTGACAAAATGGATTACCTACAAATAATTTATACATATAATTCTTTCCATTCTATGTAATTATTACAATGTTGATTATTTGGAGTTCATAATGGTTTTGACATAATTTTATTTAGAGACAATTAGGTTGCTCTAATTTTTATGTAGGAATGTGTCTGTGTGCTATATGATGTACATGATGATATACTAAAATAATGTGGTAATCATGTATAAAATTTAGAGGCTAAAAACATTGACACCTTACAAATTATTTTTGTTAATGATATAATTGTGTGTTTTATTCTGGACTTAGTCAAATTTTTCTACGGTTTTATGTAACTCTAAGTAGATGGGTGGGCCAGTGAATATGATTTTGTATTTTTTTTTTTTTTTTTTTGGCCGGGGCTGGTTTTGAACCCACCACGTCCGGCATATGGGACCGGCACCCTACCCCTTGAGCCACAGGCGCCGCCCATGATTTTGTATTTTAAAAATAAAACAAAGCATACATATGTTTCAAACTAAACAGAATAGTTCATCCTGTCTCTTAAGCAGATAAATTAAAAACTACAGTATTCATAGTGGCAGCATGTGCTCAGAAAAGTATGCTAGATTTGTGATGTTTTAAATAAAATGTACCCCTGTTTGCTTAAAGAAGACTAAATAATGTGTAGAAACGGAACTAACCAAGCAAGACAGAGTATTTTAAAACATTTGACCTCTCTCAACACCATAGTTACCAATCCCAATGGTATTTTTGTTTATTGGCAAAATCATGTAATGTGCAAAACAATGTTTAGGATGTCAGAAGAACCATTGAGGTTTTATGCATTCCACTTTAAAAGCCCTTTGGACATAGTAAGTCTGAGCTGAAGTGTACTGAACAACAACAGCGAAAAGGTTACGATGGAACAGAGTCAAGCCGTGATGAATTTCTGCTTTGGCTCAGTCTCCGTCATGATGTTTGTTGCCTCCTCTTTGCTGTGTCATTCATTAGAGAAACCATATACTGAGGATTTTTAACAATATTCTAAACTCTTTTCTAGGAATCCAACATATTCCTGACAGTAATACACAAATACTGAAATACATTCAGTCAGCTAAACACAATTTTAGATCATCGGAGAACATTGTGAAATGTTGTGTGGAGTGTGTGTGTTTTCTAATATTTGTGCACTTGCTCCTATATGTTCAATAGGCAAGAGTTGAGCCACGTTGGTTTTTAAAGTGTTGATGCACCTTCATCATTATGGGAAATAGTTACTGCCTCAAGTTCCCAAACCCACACACTCTCCCTCTGCCATCATTGTGTTGAGAGTCCTGGACTCCCTTGCAATATTTTCAGAACCACCCACAACCAAATTGTTAATTCAGTAACCAGATTTTCATGCTGAGCACAGTAAGGTATTTTTGACCCTTGCTCTCGCACAATGACGAATGCCCGTTTTCATTTACTACTGACTGTGTGCTACTGCTTGTTGAATGATTTGAATTCCAGCCCTTCTTTTTTTTTTTTTTTTATTGTTGGGGATTCATTGAGGGTACAATAAGCCAGTTACACTGATTGTAATTAGGTAAAGTCCCTCTTGCAATCATGTCTTGCCCCCATGAAGTGTGACACACACTAAGGCCCCACCCCCCTCTCTCCATCCCTCTTTCTGCTTCCCCCCCCCATAACCTTAATTGTCATTAATTGTCCTCATATCAAGATTGAGTACATAGGATTCATGCTTCTCCATTCTTGTGATGCTTTACTAATATTGTCTTCCATTACTGGGCATCTACCCAGAAGGAAAGAAATCCTTTTATCATAAGGACACTTGTACTAGACTGTTTATTGCAGCTCAATTTACAATCGCCAAAATGTGGAAAGAGCCTAAATGCCCACCAACCCAGGAATGGATTAACAAGCTGTGGTATATGTATACCATGGAATACTATTCAGCCATTAAAAAAAATGGAGACTTTACATCCTTCGTATTAACCTGGATGGAAGTGGAATTCCAGCCCTTCTTATGTGTAAATTATGCAATAGTTTAAAATATGTTATGACATAACATATTTCAGGAGTATTTCATATTGTTTCCTTTAACATTTATTTTTTTTAATTTTTTGGTGACATTCTCTATCTTCAAGTTCTGTTACAAGAGATTTTCATTTTTGACCCCTGCCTACTGTGAATTCCTCTTCTCTGAATGCTTGTAACAAGGCCATGTGCAATCCTAATTCTGTTCATGTCTACTACAATGAATACCTATCCATCTCCAGGTTGTCAAAACTTGCTTGGAGCAAAAGAATTCATCCTGGAAGGATGTCAATCAGTCACTGGAGTTTAGAAGCAAATTCTGCTTTCAGTTGCCTGAGTGCTGAGGTAGCTGGAGGGTAAACGCAGGTACACAGGATTTCACATGTAGGAAGAGTTGGACTTTTCTGCCTTGTGCTGCTTGTCCATCCCACTCTGCTGGCCTGCCCAACATTCAGCTGGAGGTCAGGGCAACGGAGAAACTGAATATGCCCTGTGCCCCAGTTATGTTCTTCCGAATCTTTGCTGGCCTCTGTGGGTGAGTAGATGCCTTTTTAGCTTATGCTACCGGAACTAATTTCCATTTTGTTGGACCAACATTTGTGCTCAATGTTGTCTTCTCCTCAAAAACTCTTTGGATAGAAAAATATGAGCTTGAGTGTAAAAAAAAATTGATAGTAGTATAATATGCAATTTTGTTGCCTTGATATACATGTCTAAGAAATACTGAGTCATAACCAAGAGCCGAAGAAATCTGGAAGAGTAACTTCCTCTTCATGTTTCCAACTGATTCTGCTTGTCATTTCTGTAACCTGAGTATAACGTGCATTTGCAATGCTGGAAAGTTTATGCATATGTATTTTGATATTCCAGGCAGAACATGTCTAGACACAAGGAGGGTGCCAAGTATAGATATTTGAGTAAGGAGCTGCTGCTTTCAGGGCCTTATATAAGAGAAAACATGAATGTTCCTGTTGCAGGACCTGACGGGGTCCCATATGGACACTTCTGCCCTTCTCTCCTTCCTCTCCTCCTAAAACAAACAACACAAAGAACCTGGTTAGCCCCGTCCCTGAACAAATTCATGCCAAAGAACCTGAACTCACCAAAGCCCTCCCTTCCCTTGGTAGGCAAGCTGTGGAATTTGCTAACCCACATCAGCCCCATATTAAAGGGGTCTCCACCTGCCTCTGGGTACAGATGTTATCTTTGTCATGCCCAGATAAGTCCCTGGCCCCTTTCAATAAACCTAGCCTGAATCTCTCTGTTCCATGGTCTCCTCTCTGGTGCCTCCACACTACTTTAAATATTCAATGAGTTTAAGATGTCTTTCTATCATCATCAGAGTCAAAGTCAAAGTTTTAAAATTTTGGCAATTCAGATCAAAACTCTTCTTGTGGTTGGAAGAGAATGTGGGAGCAGGATATTTAGGGGTAGGGGTGATGTTTTAATGAACAAGCTGTAATATTTCTGACCAACTAATTGGTAATAGTGATTAAAATAAGAGACATAAGTAGTAGATAGGTGATGAAGGGGAATGAATTCTAAAATGTGTAGTCAAGAGTTCAGCCTATAAGTAATAGAAATGACTGTATGTGCTTGGCACCCATAGCACAGTGGTTACGGCTCCGGCCACATGCACCAATGGTGGTGGGTTTGAACTCGGGCTGGGCCAGCTAAACAACAATGACAACTGCAACAAAAAAATAGTTGGGCATTGCATTGTGGTGGGCACCTGTAGTTCCAGCTACTTTGGAAACTGAGGCAAAAGAGAATCGCTTAAGTCCAAAAGTTTGAAGCTGCTGTGAGTGGTGATGGTACAGCACTCTACCGAGGGTGATGTAGTGAAACTATGTCAGAAAGAAAGAAAGAAAGAAAGAAAGAAAGAAAGAAAGAAAGAAAGAAAGAAAGAAAGAAAGAAAGAAAGAAAGAAAGAAAGAAAGAGACTAAGAAAGAAAGAAAGATCATTTTGAACAGAGAATTTAAATGAGCAAAGGGGACATTTACAAAATTAGTATAAAAAGGACATGTGCTAGTTAGATTAGACATTAAAAGTGAGAAGGGGATCATACTGACACTCCCAGAATCTTTTATCCTTTTTTAAATTTTATTCTGCATTTTTAAAAGTTTTCTGTACCATTGTTCTTTTATTCATATTTATTATGTTATTTTAAAGTTTTATGTAATTTTATAAATAACCCTCATTTAATGTTTATCTTCTTTAGTTTTTAATTAGTGCCTGTCACTTTCAACAATGTCACAATGTGTGACTGGATAGCATAGATTAGTCTGTTGACACAAATGCATATATCAGAAATGTTTTATTCCTTTTTTCTTTTAATTTTCATATAGTTTTATTTATGCATAAATGGAAAGTTACACCTGTCTTGGTGCTATACTGTCTCTGTGGCAGAATTGGGGGTTTGCCAATCACTGTTTTCTGAAAGTAAGTTTTGATACTTGTATATTCAAACTCAAAACCCATAATCTTTTTGTACTGCTTACATTAGTTTCTTACCCTTACACATTTTTTTAAATTTTTATTTCATTGTTTTAAATTTTGGATTAATATAAAGGTAAATGCAATTAAGTTACATTGTTTGCGTTTGTTAGGAAAATTCCAAGTTGTATTTGAGTCCTTCACCCAGGAGGTATGCCTTATACCCCGACATTGCACCTGTCAGGTGAAAGCCAACGGAGCCTTTCTCCCCTCTTATTCTCCCTACTTCTTGGATTTAATTGTTTTTCCTCTCATGTGGGCCTGTAGTTGTTTCTGTACTAGTTTCAAATTAATATTGAGTAGATAGGATGCTTGTTTTTTTCTTTACTGAGATATTTTACTAAGGAACTGTTCTACAATTCCATCCTGGTAAATACAATAGATGTAAAGACTCTATCATTTTTATGGCTGAATAGTATTTGATAGTATACATACACCAGTGTATTAATCCATTCGTGTGTCAATGGGCCCTTGGGTTGTATCCACATTTTTAAGATTGTGAATTGAGCTGCTGTAAACATTCAAGTGCAAATGTCTTTATTGTGAAAAAAAAATTTGTTTCATCTGGGTAGATTTCTAGTAATGGGTTGGGGGATCAAATGGAAGGTCTATAAAAGATTTAAATCTAAAACACCAAATGATAAAAACTCTAGAAGAAATTGTGGGGAAAAACTCTCAACATATAGGCTTGGGGAAAGATATTATGAAGAAAACCCCATTGGAAATTGTAGCAACAACAAAAATAGACAAAGGAGACCTGATCAAATTTACTGCTTTATCCAGCAAGCTGTGTGTTTATACACTAGAAATTCACTTAAAAGTCAAGTTAAAATGGTAAATTCATAGTAAAATAAGCACTAATAAGTTACTATAAGAATAAACCAAAACTTATTGAACTAGTGTAGTTCTTAAAAAGGAAAGTAAAAGAAAAAACTTATATTTGAATATTCCATTCAATAACATCTCGCAAAAAATGCTAACTTGGTATTTAATATGATCCCCATTTCTTAGATTAGTAAGAATTACTTATACAATTTAGCATAAAGTCAGAAAAAAATCCAATGAAACCAAAACAGAAAACTAAAAATTATATTATACATGGTACCCTAGCCAGGGCCATTGGTATTTTGAATACATCTTTGTGTATTTTTGTTATATATAGTATGTTGAAACATATGATGATGTCATCCAAAGTAAAGAATATGGTTTATTTGTATTCATGAACCTGAATTCTATATATTTTTAAGTCTCTGAAACTCATTATTGTTGCATGAACATATCATATGTTAGATATATGTTAGATAGCCAGGTACGGTGGCACATGCCTATAATCCCAATTCGAGGGGCTGAGGCAAGAGAATCACTTGAGCCAAGAGTTTGAGGTTGCTGTGAGCTATGATGACACCAGGGCACTCTACCTAGGGCAACAGAGTGAGACTTGTTTTCAAAATAAATAAATAAATAATAATGAGAGAGATACAGTAGAAGCTCCATAGTTAACCAAAGCCCTACGTTGACTACATTCTTAAGTTGGCCTAATAGATTGGACATGTATGCTATGTTTGTATCAACACAGTAGGCTTAGTTCCTTATGTTGACACCTCCACATGTTGACCAGGTTGTTATACTCCCCTGGTTGGTCAACTTACAGAGGTTCTATATAAGTCTGCAACACAAATTTTGCTCTGAAACTTTTACTCATATAAATCACAGATAACTTACTTTAGTTACCATCTTATGTTAGATATTTACAATATATTTTTCAATTTATAAGCTATTATAAATAAACCATATTGTTCCTTTATGGCTGTAATGTTGCTAGTATGCTAATTTACTTCCTATTACTAAATCTTTAGGAATAGAATTATAGGGTGTAAGATAATGCATTTTTTTTTTTTTTTTTTGGTGATGGTGGTTTTGACAACTGTCACTCATTGAAAGGCTACATGACTTTACTTACTTTACTTTTCTCTTCTGGAAATTTTATCTCTAACCCTTTATCAGTAATAGTAGTTACAATTTTCTGAGTCTATTTAGGTAAACAAGCACATCGTCAACTATAAAACAAAATAAAGAAGGGATTGCCCAGCATTTTGTAACTCTTGTAATTCTATAGCATTAACTCAAACAGCAGTAAAGTTATTTTCACCTATAGGATTATTTCATTTCTTTGTGTATTTGTCTGGATAATTTTATTTTTTCTTCCTTATTGATTTAAGGCTAATCTATATGTCAGATTGATGGCCATGTCACGTGAATATATGATTTCTCCCATTTCCTGTTATTTTTGTCTTCATTTTGGTGTTGTTGATTTCATTAACATTTTACTTGGATTTTCTCTCTTTTCCTTTCCTCAATGCTTATTCTTTATTCATCTCTAAACTTAGAAATCACATAAAAACAGATCCTAAGAAACTTCTGAATAGTATTTTGACTGTGATATGATTATCATAGCAAACTTTAATGATTTGCCTTTGCACTCTCATAAACACACTTCTGTTTCTGTGCTCTTAATTTGGGTCAATTGGTGTTTTCCTAAATCAGACTTTAACCTTTCTGATAATGGGAAATCCTTGCTTTTGTTACTCTAAATAAAGGAGTGCAGGAAATATCATAGGCACTCAACAAGTATCTGTTGAACAACTGTGGCTGAGTTTAGGCAAGAGAGAGAACTACCAACAAATAACATTATTATAAGCAACTATGTTCGAGTTCAGGTATAGGACACCAGGTCCTGGGAGAGCCTTCTCTTAGAAAGAGAACAGCAGAAACCTGCCTTACAGACACTGGGGGACTTTTAAACATGAGTGACACTTATTAGTCTTTTTCTTATGTGACTTTTCTATGCCATTTGATAATGCTGACTCTTCACTCCTTAAAAATGTTTCCCTTCCTTAACTTCCTTAATTCACTTACTTGAGATTTTCTTCCCAGCTGTTCATTTTGGATAGGCTTCTTCTTACTTATTATAATTATAAATGACACAGAGAGAGAAGAGTAAAAGGTACGATTTCAGGTCATAAATGACATATACTTCTGTGTTTCCGAACACCAATGCAAAGAGAGCAGAAAGGCACAATGAAAGAATCAGATAGAATGCATTTGTTTTAGAATAGAAGTAATGAAAATATTTAGGGAGTTTATTAATTCAATTCTTGATAGAAAATATGACTGAAGTGTATGCAGTTATCAATCATAGATACAGTATTAAAATAATGTGAGAAGTGAGAGTTTCTTTTTTTTTAGATTACTAATACAGCCTTTACCTGGGCACCTTCAGTGAAAATTCCTTAGGTTTTTAGAAAATGAATCAATGCATTTTAAGTTAAGAACTTATTTATTTATTTATTTATTGTTGGGGATTCATTGAGGGTACAATAAGCCAGGTTATATTGATTGCAATTGTTAGGCCAAGTCCCTCTTGCAATCATGTCTTGCCCCCATAAAGTGCGACACACACCAAGTCCCCCTCCCCCTCCCTCCTTCCCTCTTTCTGCTTTTCCTCCCCGCCCAGAACCTTAATTGTCGTTAATTGTCCTCATATCAAAATTGAGTACATAGGATTCAAAATCTGATTATTTATAGTGGTGGCAATGGCAGAGCTGGGAGGAACTTTTGAGCTGTATCTGAACTTGAGCAGAAAGGATAGTTGTAGTCAGTACAGCCTGAGCATTTTTATGGCGTACCATTCATCTGGGAGGTAATTTACAACACTCCTCACTATCCAAGCCCCTCACTTTTAGGGGGATTACTATGGTTCTTGTATTTCACACTGCAGGACTCAGCCCCAGTCACCCACAGTTGTGTCTGTAATAATAGAACATAACCTCTATCCACTGTCCTCTCTTCCCTCACTCTTTTCCCCACTGTTAGAGTCAGATTTTCTTCACCCGTAAAATAATCAAATTACGTGCAGACATTTATCTCAGAAACTCCTTCTAGTGTAAACTCAAACTAAAGATAAACTTTTCAGAGGGTAAAGGATAAAATTGTTGTAGCATGTGCTTGTTAGGTTTCTATCATTCCTGCCCTCCATTCTAAGAGCAAAGTCTGGGATCCATACAGATAATAATGATTTCATTCATAGCAAGGTGGTTTAAACCTCATTTCCAAAGTAGAAGGTGTTTATTAGAAAATATTACATATATTTAAACATTGAGTAATACATAAATGACTAAATGCTCTGTGAAGGGAATTTTTGTTGTTGTTGCTTTACAAAGGAATTTGTATTTCATTTGTTTATACACCTGTCTTCCCTACCGGTTTCAGAGGATATGCGTTACATAATGAGTTCTGCAGAAAATCTAACATGACAACATACTAGTTAGCCAGGCTAGATTATGGTCATTAAAGAGACTCTTATTAGGCTATGCACAGGAATTTTGTCATCAGACCTTGCTGAATTTTAACCCCACATAATCATGTGCAGGGACCTATAGTTAAATATCAGTTTTAGAATATTTTTCAGAATTCTTAGAATCATATTTGAAAGACATAAACAATATGTTATCTATTATTCAAGGTCACTTTAGGAGTGATTAAGGATTAAAATGAATTTGAATTTACTAATTAAAGATCCAATGGAATGAGATAAGATATAATAACATATACATTTTTGATCTGTCATAAATGCTCACACTATGTAAATTTTCAGCCATTCTGGTGTTACAGAAAAGCAACAAATTAAAAATTTAGGATCACATCTTTTTGTCACTTCTTTGTAATTTATACTTTAAATATCTTACAGTAAAAGGAAACTATGTAGACTATCTAATCTAGAATACGTTTACTCTGATTTCCACAAGAAAATTACCTCATTAAAGTTACCTTTCTTATGTCTAAGTGATACCTAATAACAAGCAAATAAAAATGTATGATTTACATAGCCAATATATTCCTTTAGGTAACCAAGACTAATGGTTTTCTATTTTTAGGTCCTACCAAATGGACAACTTTATGTGTTTCTAAACAAAGAATCAAAAACAAGATGCCTTAATTATTAAATACACTTATTAAGTATTAGGTCATTTTCTATGATATGAGATCCAAAGACCCAGCATCAGGATGCTGCACTTACTGTAAAATAAAAATTGTACCCAGAACTTGGTTGTTTTTTTGTTTTGTTTTTTTTGAGACAGACTCAAGCAGTCGCCCTGGGTAGGGTGCCATGTCATCACAGCTTACAGCAACCTCAAACACTTGGGCTTAAGCTATTCTCTTGCCTCAGCTTTCCAAGTAGCTGGGACTACAGGTGTCCACCAGAACACCCGGTTATATTTTTGTTGCAGTTGTCATTGTTGTTTAGCAGGCCTGAACCCACCACCCTTGGTGTATGTGGCCAGCACCTTGCTAACTGAACTATGGACACCACCTGTACCCAGCACTTATAAAAAGACCAAGTAAAACTTTATTCAACACTTTGCACTAGATATCAAGGCTATTTTTAAATACTAGACAAAGTAATGGAAAAGTTCTGGAGGATTCGGTGGTTGGGGGTGGTGAATGCCATCAGGTTGTCTGTATTTACTAATAATCGCTCATGAAATTTAGCCTCCGACACGGCCATGGACAGGGTCTCATATTTCTTGTAGATGGGGCCTCATATTTCTTGATGATTGTAGGTCAAAGTGATGGCTCCTAGTTTTGTGAGAAAAACATTCCTGGATTGTAGTTTTATGTTTCAAAAGATCAGAGACAGAATTAACAATTACAAGTGTTTAAAGTAAATGCTCTAAGGAATGAAAAATTAAAACAGGAAGAAGCCTGTCTAAAGTGTAGTCATGCTAAGAGAATGGGAAGACCATCTTGCTCATTAGATAAGGGAGTCAAATAATGGTATCATGCTTTTGTTTTATAATTATACACACATCAATTTTATATTCTATGGTATTATAGATATGACTGTTAAATAAAGCATTATTATGAAGTTGCACTGTTTATGTTTGTGTTTGGGGCACCAAATAATCACCAAATGCAACCATGATGGATGCCCATTGATATGTTTCAAGAGTAGGGTACACAGATGTCTTATCGGTCACAGGTGTTCTCAAATTTGCAAAGTATTGGACTAGGTCAATTCGAGGAATCTGATTAATTGAGTCTTATCTCTCTATTATTTGTCATTTTAGTAGTTAGCCACCCCTGAAGAATTCTTCACTGACCCATTTAATCCTCTTTTAATGAATGCATCCACATACCAAGGTTGTGTCCTTTACTGAGCCATCACAAATAAAACCCCAGCACAGATCCCTTGCACACTATAATATGGGTTGCTTCTAGAACCAATTATATACTCAGACAAAAAGCTGACAACATAATTAGCATGAAGACAAAACATTGCATTGTCATAGACTTTCATTTTACATAGTGTTATTAATGGTTCTATTAAAAGAACAGAAAAGAAAGGTTATAATATTTGTTCTCATGGTAACTCTCTAAATATATAAAGAAAGACAATGATTAGTCATTTCTGTTCCTTTAACATTCAGTGTGTTCACTTGTCAAAGCACAAAGGCCAGGAAAAGGAATTAACCTTTGCTCTTAGTTAGATAGGAATGAAACTAAGATAAGAACCATCTCGTATTAATACTGTTAAATTGAAAGTGATGAGATGACTGATGAAGGCTTTGAAAGAACCCCAGATGGTTACTGGTATATTCTGTTCAAAATAAATATGCTCGTCTGTTTGGTTCAAAGATCATCAGTTCCCTTATTTGAGAATTTGGGATTTTACATCTCATAATGTGAGAAATGCACTGTGTTATCTAACAGAGTATGTGAACCTGGGCTAATTAAAAGGCACAAATGAGCAGGGCAAGGTGAGGTAAGGCTGCTTCATTACAAGTGGTGGTTGTTCCCTGGAAGAAGAAATATCAAAAGATTCCTGGAAGTTGTCCAAGGCATCAGTCAAAGGCAATGTTCTTCATAGATAGCAAGGCCACTGAGTGGGATCGTGGAGCCCTGAGAGCTGTTTCATCTGAGTGTGGCTTTTTATTTGTTTGTCAGCCTGGTAAAATAAGAGTACTCAGAGGGAATTGAACATGCAGATAGAAACTGAATTTGACCTTTACAGCTGACAGGCAGACTCAAGGCTGGGGACAGAGGGTGGGCATTGGTGCCTGTAAGTTTTGGCATTCCTTTAAGTGAAGACTGGAAGATTAATGGAAAAGGGGAAAGTGGAGATTATGGAGCCTCTTCTCATACCGGACTCCTCACCTCTGGGCACAGTTCTGTCCTTCTGTTCCTATGTTATATTTTACCTGGAAGCCAGGCATTCAAGAAGACCATGATTATGCATCTCACAAGACTTGGGCTAAAATGATTCCTGACATAATCCTAAAATGAAATAAGCCTGACAACTGTTCTTAAAATTCCAATACTAAGAATCTCTCCAAGAGAACAGTCCAAACTAAGTGCAAGGAAAAAATATTCCACAATTGTTTGTAAAGTAAAATAATGACACTTAAAACTTATCAACAGCCAGTCAAAAGTAAATACATAACATCCAAGTCATATGTACATATATAATACAATTATTATATTACAGAATATGTAAATATAAAACATTAGAGCAGCATAAGAAGTGGTTGGATATACTTATGTAAAATTATGCTACATATATGTGTGTGTTTATGATACATAGTCGACATTCTCTGTACACTGACCACCTTTTTAAGTTGACCTAATTATCAGGGACCAAACATACAACATGTACATATCTGTACAGCATGCCTAGTTCATTATGTGGACTGTCTCCCTATGTTGACCAGTCTGTACAGCTACTTGGGTGGTCCACTTACAGAGGCTCTAAAGATAAAGTCTGCTCTTTTAATATAATACATGTAATATTGTCTGTGTGTGTATATATGTATGTATACATATATATACCCACAATGCATTTTACAAAATAAATGTATTCATTACAAGAATTATACACATACACAGGTTCACACACAAAGACATGTATTGTGGCATACGTAAATACATGCTACAAAGAGTGGAAAACATGACATTGAGAAAATGTGTGTATCTATGTACATAAGTGTATTATTTTATTGTATAGAAATACACATTTAGGGGAATGGAGTCATGAAAAAGACAGGCTTCCCCCCACACATTGCAAATTAATTTGTATTTTCAAAAAGATAGACTATATTTTCCAAAAAAAGAAGAAGAAAAAATTGATACAAAAGGAAAAACAAAATGAAGAATGCTGTATCTTTTTCTCCTGTAGAGAATAACTGCTTAAAGGCTGTCAACTTTTCTTTAAGTTTTCACAGTAAAATTACATTTTTATCTCTTGTTCTATAATTTTATTTCATTCTTCTTTAAACTGAGAAATCTACAGAGTTTTCTCTGAATTATACTGAATTCTCTGAGAAGCATACTTAGGTAGTTAAGGAAAAAGTTGATTTAATAAAAGTGCACAAGCTCTAGTATATGTATAGCCTGGAATGCTATTCAGCCATTAAAAGAGATGGAGACTTTACATCTTTTGTATTAACCTGGATGGAGGTGGAACACATTTTTCTTACAAAGCATCACAAGACTGGAGAAGCAAGAGTCCAATGTATGCAATTCTAATATGAAGACAACAGATGACCTAATATATGGCGGGGGGTAGGGGAACGAGGGAGCCGAGAGAAGGGAGGAGGGAGGGAGCTAGGGGGTCACAGTGTACGTCACACTTCTTGAGGATGGGACACAATTATAAGAGGGAATGTACCTAACAAATGCAATCAGTATAACCTAATTCTTTGTACCTTCATTGAATCCAAAACAATACAAAAAAAATTTAAAAATCTGAGGAACTTGGAGAATTTTTAAAAAGATGCACATTTAATTCCTCTTAAAAATGTGCACACGTATTACATTCTCTTAAGGTTGAGCAAAGCCTTTGTTTTAAGTAGAGGGATTTGTACTCAACAGAGTTCTATGTTGTTTTTCTTGTATACCCAGAATATTTTTTCATAATCAATTTTATTTTCCCAAAATAAGGGAAGAATTCTAATACATTTTTGCGATATCTTGTTCTCAAATTCTTTTATCTTTAGAGCCTTTTCCTGCAATCACATATTACACTTGTCTCACTCTGTCTTGACAGTAATCATTCTGACTCACTTTTATTGATTAGAAAGCATCTAATTTTCTTAATAGAAATTCCTTTCCTTTTATGTCCTTATTTAATTAAATTACACAATTAGAACAGTAAAACTGTCTCCAGCAGTTTTGCAAAAACTAGCTGAGTCCTGGAAAGAATGAAACTTAACATGGAGAGAAGTGTTTGGCTCAGTAGAGAATAGGTAAAACTTAGCAAGTTAAGGAGCTCTAGCCCCTAGACAGAATATATTACAGAACCATGTTTCTCAAACAGGATCGATTTTTCCCCCTCAGAGGATATTTGGCAATTTCTGGAGACATTTTTGTATGACTCAACGGTTATGGTAAAGGAATGCTACTGTCATTTAATGGGTAGAAGCCAGGGATGTGCAGAACAGTGCACAGGACAACTCCCCAATACAGAGTCAGTAGCACCACTGTTGAGACACCTTGCTTACAGAAGGAATGGAGAATGGCAAAGCCCGTGTGTCATTTAACAGGAAAGATGTTGAAAATGTTATTGTACCACCTCCCAGGATTTGTTTGAATCCAGAGACAATTGCAGAAGTCGTATTATCTTCAATCTTCTCTATTCTGTAGAAAGTAAATATTAGACTGCACATATAAAGTACTCAAAAATTCTTACTCAGTAATACATATGCATAATGAAAGAATGATTTACTCTAAGTTAACGGGGAGGTAAAGATAACATTCAAAGAAAATAAAGTGAAGAATGTGAAAGACTTAAGGAGGTGAAAAAAAGTCTTAGTCAAGAATATGTTTTTAAAAAGTACCATGCAATCGTTAAAAAAAAAAAAGAAACAAAGTCTTACTCTGTCACCCAAGTGGGAGTATAGTGGCCTCATTATAACTCACTGCAACCTCAAACTCCTGGGTTTAAGTTATCCTCCTGCCGTAGCCTCCCCAGTAGCTAGGACTATGAGACTATAGGCATGTATCACCATGCCCAGATAATTATTGTTACTATTATTATTGTTGTTGTTATTATTAATATGGAATATTCTTATTGCCTAGGCTACCTAGGAACACCTGGCTTCAAGTTTTCCTCCCAACTTGGCCTTCCAAAGTGGTAGGATTGTGGGAATGCACCACCCTCCTGACCTCCTTCTTGAAACAAAAGGCGTTTCTACTACAAATGATTTAAAACAACCTAATGCATAATTTTCAATATTTCTTTTTAATAACCAAAGTCAGATTTTATATATGTTATCTCAGAAGTTTACAATTATGGGGGCAGATGCCCAATATATTTACTTGTTAATAGCATGAATTGCTGCTAAATTTAACCTTGCTTGCACATGAATGCAAGCTGTGCAATTGGTTTGGCTTTTTAAAAATAGAAATAAGTCATATCAATGGTAATTTTATACCTATAGAAATTAATAACAAATAGGACTTTTTGTTCATTTGTTTTTTAAGACAGAGTCTCACTATGTCACCCTGGGGTGTCATGGGGTTATAGCTCACAACAACCTCAAACTCTTGAGCTCAAGAGTTCCTCTTCCCTCAGCCTCCGTAGTAGGTGAGACTACAGGTGCCCACCACAATGCTTGGCTATTTTTTTAGAGGTAGGGTCTTGCTCTTGCTCAGGCTGATCTCCAACCACTAAACTGAAGCAATCTGCCTCGGCCTCCCAGAGGGCTAGGATTACAAGTGTGAGCCACCACGCCCAGCCAACACTTCTGAAAACTATTTCATATGCTATTACATGTCTCTTATTTGGAAACCATTCTCTTCTTCCACTAGATTTAGAACTTTTTCTTCAAAATTATACTTATTTGATTTTTCAAAAGCATTAAGTTTAGTTCTGACTATGATACTCATAAAGTGAGAAAAATGTTATTCTCTCAATATTTTTATCGAGTTTTTAAAAATTTGTTCCTAATTTAGAAAGTTGACATACCAAGAGAATTTATATAATCTGTAATCTGTTCACTGTTTGCAAAGCACTTGGTACAACAACTAAGAGACATACTATATTAGTAGAGGGATTAAATAGTCATACCAGTGGTGAAGTTCATATTTGCTTTAGTAATGCTGGCAGAGAAATAGTGTCTATTTGATACTTCCTAATGGGGTTTAATTTCCTTTAGGTACATTATACTGTGTTTTGAAAGAGAGTGATTTGGGCAAGGATTTGTCTTATGTAAACATGCCAGCTAACCCAGTAGGCTGATGAGCACTAGAGAGATGCAAAAATAACATTTGGAGAAATTTAAGTAATTAAATTTAATACATTAATATTGACTTTTTATGTGGCTTTTTACATGTTGTGCATTGATTATTCACAAGCAGAGGCTGACATTCATGTTCGAAAGGTGAAAAACTTAGCAGAACTAAGCTTGGGAGCACTCTGAAAACTTGGCTATTTGGTATCAATGTGTTTTTCTCTTTATATATAATTTTTAAAATGACTTTTCAGAATGCTATTTATCTTCTGTTTCTTTAAAAAGTAAGTTTTTATCCCAGAGCTGGTTTTAACCTTACCCAGCAGGTCCCCTCACTTCATCAGTCACACTTCTTTCCCTTCCTGAATAATCAAGTACTCCATCTTGGGGAAGGTGGCGGGGTGGGTAATTTTCCCATATTTTAGGAAAGCTTTTTAGGTAGGTCATAGGCCTAGAAAGCACCATAGCATCACAGTCTATGTCTGCAGATCTGAATTACACAAATAGATTCCTCCAGGAAAAAAGCAAGTTCTAGAAGTGTACATACCTTTTATGTCATTTGAATTGCAGCATTTTCATTGTTGGAAAATGTCATATTAATATTTAAATTTCCCTTGTATTTTTCCTTATACTTCTTTCAAAGAATGAAATCAAGATTTATAAGCTGCAGTTAGTAAGTCAGTTGCTGAATTCAGAATTGAAAGCTTATGACTACAAAATAAATTAAATAAATAATGAATCCCAGTATAAAGAAGGAAATAATTTTTAAAAGTGCAAAAATAAATTAAAACATTGTTCAGAGGAAAATTGAGCAAAATTAAACACGAAAATTACAAAAATGAAAAATGCCTTAAACCAAACCTGCTCCAATGTAAGCCTTGTTAAAATAACAATGCTATAAATGCACAGGGCAAAATGAGCAAAAACAGGATAAGCAAAGCAGCAGATCCTGATACAATACTACTGTTTCTGGAAGTTCTCAAACGCTATGTGCTGAAAGAAAGAACCTTTCATCCTTCATGAATACCAGGTTATTTTTAATCTTTTCTCTAATTGTAGTAAGGGTCCACAGGTGGACTATGTGGGGCTATAGGAATCTCTACCTTACATAGTAGTCTTGAGAAAGACCCTAGGTGGTCCTCTGAGAAAGCCCATGATCCTTTAGGCCTTCTTTTCTTCTAGCATTTATGGTTGTGCTCTTTATAAGAGATCAGTTGGCTGTATGTGAATATTTTTTTCCTCCAGGTTGTCTGTTGTATTCCATTGATCTACATGTCTTCATTTTGCTGCAATACCATGATGTTTTGATGAGGAGAGCCTTGTAGTATAATTAGAAGTCTGGTAACATGATGCTCCCAGATTAGTTCTTTTTGCTTTGGCTATTTGGATTGCTTTGGCTATTTGGGATTTCTTTCTGGATCTGTGAAACATGACATTGGTATTTTGATGAGGATTGCATTGAATCTGTAAATTGTGTAGGATAATATAGACATTTTAACAATATTTATTTTACCAATCCATAAAATCCATAGTATATTTTTTCCTTTGTTGGAGTCATCTATAATTTCTTTCTTCAGATTTTCATAGATCTTTTTTGTAGGTATCTTCTACCCGATTGTGTAACTACTTTTCTAGTTTCATTGTTATTATTGCTGTCTTTGTTTGTTTTCATTTTTGTGGCTACTGTAAATGGTGCTAAGTCTTTAATTTGACATTCAGTTTGACTGTTATTAGGGCATAAGAATGCTGATGATTTGTATAAATTGATCTTATAACCTGAGTCTTTGTTGAATTTATTTATCAATTCCAGTAATTTCCTGGTAGAGTCTTTGAATTTTCCAGATATAAGATTGTATCATTAGCACAAAGCAATAATTTGACCTTTTCTTTCCTAATTTGGATGCCCTTTATTTGCTCCTCTTACCTGATTGCTCTGGCTAGGCCTTCCAGCACTATGTTGAATAGAGGTAATGACATTGGGCACTATTGTCTTGCTGGCGTTCTTAGTGGGAATGCTTTCAACTTTTCTCCATTCAGTATGGTGTTGTCTGTGTATGGCTTTTAAAACATTGAGATATGTTCCCTTAGTTTTAATCATGAAAAGGTGCTGAGTTTTTTAAATGCATTTTATGCAGCTATTTAAATGATCATGTAGTATTTGTTTTTTGCTTCTGTTTATGTGGCAAATCAAGTGCATTGATTTACATTTGCTGAACCATTCCGGGATCCTTGGGTTTAAGTCAGTCATGGTGGACTTAATTAGTTTTATGTAGCTGAACTCAGTTTGCTAGTAGTTTATTGAGTTTCATTGCATCTATATTCCTAAGTGATATTGCTCTGTAGTTTTCTTTTTTTGTTGTGTTCTTTCTTGGCGTTAATATTATGGTGTTACTTGCCTCATAGAATGAATTGGAGTGAATACCTTCCTTATCCCCTGGAATGGGCAAGGATGGGTAGTAGCTTTTCTTTGTTGGTCTGGTAAAATATGGTTGTGAATCTATGTGGTTTGGGGCTATTTTCTGTGCAAAGGTGTTTCATTACTGCTTCAATCTCATTGCTTATTATTGGTCTCCTCGGCAGTTCTTATTTTTTCCTATTTGAGTCTGAAGAGGTTGTGTGTTTTCAGTATTTATTAATTTCCTTTGTTTTCAAGTTTATATGTATAGAGATTTTCATAGTATTTGTAGACGATATTTTCTACTTGCTGTATCAGTTGTAGTATCTCCTTATTCCTTACTGATTAAGATTATTTGGGTCCTTTCTCATCTATTAGTGATTAATCTAGCAAGAGGTCTACCAAATTTGTTTATCTTTCCAAAGAACCACTTTTTTGTTGTTTCATTGATTTTTTTGTACTGTTTGCTTGTTTTCCATTTCTTTTAGTACTGCTCTAACCTTTGTTATTTTTTCTCTTCTGTTGGCTTCTGTTTGATGTGCTGTTCCTTGAGAGTGATCATTAAATTGTTGATTTTTGAACTTTTTGTCTTTTTGATACAAACATTTGGGACTATAAGTTTCTTCCTTGGGACTACTTTGCCTGAGTCCCATAGATTTAGACAGTTTATGTCCCTTTATTGTTAAGTTCAAGAAATATTTTGATTTCCATCTTAATTTCATTACTGACTTAATAATTTTTCAGCAGCAAGTTGTTTAATTTCCACGTTGTGTAGAATTAAGTGTTTCTCTTGGAGTTGATTTGTAGTTTTATTCCATTGATGTCTGAGAAGATGCTTGTTATGATTTTGATTTGTCTTTGTTGAGACATGTTTTGTCATCCAAGATATGATGAATCTTAGAGAATATTGAATGTGCGGATGAGAGGAATGTATTATTCACAGTTTTTATATAATATGTTCTATAAATGTCTGTTACGCCGATTTGTTCCAGAGTTCTGTTTAAGTTCAGTGTTTTCTTACGTATTTTTTGCTTTGATTATCTGCCCAGTTCTGTGAATGAGATGTTGAATTTCCTGGCAATTATAATGCTCCTGTTTATCACTTTGTTTAGATCTAGTAGGTTTTGCTTTACAAATATGAGCATTCCAGTATTAGGAGCATATATATTTAGGATTTCTAGGTCTTCTTGTTGAATTGCTCTATTTATCATTATATACTCACCATCTTTGTTTCTGTTTTATCATGGTTGGTTTAAAGTCTGATATGAGAATGGGTATATCTGTATTCTTTTGGTTTCCATTTGCATGTAGTTTTTTTTTTTTTTTTTTTTTTAATCTCCCTTCACCTTAAGTGTGCACAAGTCCTTGATGGTTAGATGTATTTCTTGGAGACAACAGCTACTTGGGTTTTACTTTTTCATCCTTTCATCCAGCCTGAGTACCCTTAGTGTGTACTCAGACTGTTCCCATTGATTGATAGAACTGATATGTGTTATGCTGTTCTGTTCATCATTTTGAGGATTACCATATTGCCTATTTTACCTCTTATGCTATTGTTTTATTTGGGTTATACTCTTTAGTTTTTGTTTTGTTTTATATTGGTGGTGTTTACTATGATGATCTATGTATAGTGCAGTTCTGAGTATTTCAATGAGAGCAGGCCTGGCGCTGACAAATTCTCTTAGTATTTGCTTGTCTGTAAAAGTCTTTAATTTCTCTTTTGTATGAATCTTATTTTTGTAAGATACAAAATTCTAGGCTGGAAATTGTTTTAATTGGGCAGACTAAAGATGGAGCCTCAATCTCTTCTATCTTTTAAGGTCTTATTTGACAATTTTCAGTTAGCCTGATGGATTTTTCTTTGTAAGTTACTTGATGTTTTTGCCTCATGGCTCACAAGAGTTTCTTCTTCACTTTGACTTTGGCCAGTCTGATGACTATTTTAATTTTCCAGGTAAGCACTTGAATGCCACTCACCATCTGTGGAACATCTAGGTGAGTCTTTATTCTCTACTACAACAGTGTGGAGTTTTGGAGCGAGACTTACCAGGGTCGGCCAGGTGAACATCCCTTTAGGCGCAAAACAAACAAATAAACAAACAAACAAAACAAAAACAAAAAGCTGGTAAAGTAATGGTTTTAACAGGGATCAAGGATCTGGTCCCAGGTTTCTGGGGCAAGCTACCAGGGAAGGGCTGAAGTGTTCTCACACATCCAGAAAGTATGCTTGTGAAGGTAGGGCTGTCTGAGATTCACAATTTTACTATCTAAAGTGGATTTCAATCTTCTCCCCTTCCCATATTCTCCAATTCCCTTTGTTGTCTGCCAGCAGACAGGAGCTCAAACTAGCTGAGCTCGCACATAGTACTGCAGGCTGGAAGGTTCCCCCGTCCAGGATCCCTCCTCCGGCTGAAAGCACAATAGCACAATAGCACACCCTTCCTGTGAGAGGAGAGGTGCCTCATGAATGTGCTTTTGCTGGAGTCCACATTACACTCTCTTTTAAGTTCTGCCCACATAGGTCCATTTATCCTCTAAATTAGTTCATAAATCTTCCCTCTGCAGCCCAAATAAATTTCATCAGGCAGATGTGTTGCCTATGTTGCCCATGTGGTACTCAAGCAGGTTTAATGATTCTCCCCTTTGGGGAGTGTCCTGCTTTGATGAGCTGCCAGGCAAACAGCACTGGGGAGAACTGATGAGCAGGCACCTCACAGTCTGAACTCTCCTTAGTCCTCTGCTGGTCTTTAAGAGGAAAGTTTTGAGCCCCATTCTCTGTGGAACATCCTGAGTAGTAGATGTACCAGTAGAAGGGAAGCAGGAGTTTCTGAAAACCTTGAATATCTGGGTAGCCTCAGGTAGAGGAGCGAAAGGGAGAAAAAGAGTTTTAACGGAGGAAAGCTTACATTCTGGTCATCTCTGTTCTTCTCTCTAGATGGCAGCTAATCTAGAGTGTCCAGACTCTGGGTCACATAGATCCCTCCAGACCCACTGGTCCCCTGTAGCTCCCACAATCTAGGACAGAGTTGGGAAATATTTGCATGTTAAAGGGCAAGACAAAAACAGGGGCTGATGCCTCCCTTGAAGGGCAAAGGCTTATGGTGGGTGGAGAAGCAATATGATGCCTGCCATCTCATTTTGTGTCTGTGCTGGCATGAAGCACTTTGAGAGGTTAGCATCCTGGTACTTTTTCTTCAAGAAGCTCCTAGTTCCCTAGTGCCAGCTGCTCTTGGACTTGTGATGTAGAAAGGCTTTCTAGCAGCTTGGGTGCCTGCTGACAGATGTGATGGAGGGAGAAACAGAACATTCCACCCACCTTTTCAACATATCTACAAGCCTCTTGGAATTGACTTCTGACAATATATTTCTTTCTTGTTCTGCTCCATAACTTCTTATGGAATCCCTTGTAAGTTCTGGCACTCTTTCTTCTTAATTACACTTGTGTGGTTGTTTGTTCATTTTTTTTTTCTTTTTTCATCCAAATCTTTTTTTTTTTTTTCCCTGAGACAATATGACAGCTGGGGCCTCTGGTAAGCCATCTTCTCTCTTTTTTGGAAGAGAGGAGAAAAATAAGGGCATTAAATGATGAAGTAACATTTATAATCCTCTGTAACTTCAATAGATTCGGTAGCTTGGGATTTTAGCATCATGTTAAAGATCATTCCACAGTCAGAGGATCATGAAGCACCAACTTCTTCATGTGGTTGTGATATAATGGACAAAGAACAATACTTAGAAGAGGATCCCAAAGTTCTGGAAGGGTTTCGAGATCAAAGAGATGGGCATTTTTAGGAGACTAGAATAGGCCATCCTAAAATATGACTGTGGGAGATCACAATATCTATTTTCAAAAGCAACATTTGTTTGTTTGTGTGCTTTTCTATGACATAATGCTAATGAAAATCACATTTTAAATTATGTATGCTTAAAATAGATACAAATTTATGTATTACAGTTTCCTAGACTACTTTTCTATGCGGCAATGTCATCTTCTGATTGATTGACTGGTAGATTATTTAATAGAGGGAAGAGTGAAAATATTTTTGTTAAAGGACATCCCTTACTTTATTAAAACTTAGAAAAATATATTTCCAGCTATGTCATTGGTTTTTTTAGCTCCAATTGGTGCTTTCAAATTTGTTACCATTTTCTATGCAGACTGGGAGAAAAGTGTGAGTAAAATGTAGAAAATTTGAGATTTATTCAAAGCACATTAAAATGCATAGAATGTGTTGATGTTTAATTATTCATATCAGCACAAAAACATCAACTGGAAAAAACAGTCCGACAAAATTACTAGTGATAATAAGAATACTTGAAGCACAGATCTGAATAAGGTTAAATGAGGTTGACCAGAGATACATGAACCTTCTTATGCTTAATATACTAAAATCAAGGATATTAAGAGATTTTATAATTGATACCTATTAAGTAATTAAAATAGTTTTGGTGTGTAGTCATGCAAATACAATTTCATTTGTATACAGACCTAAATTTCTCCAGGAAATAATCTAAATAAAATACGAACAACTCAAGTTTGAGTTTCTTATGTTACAGAAGATGCATTGATGCATTGCAATTTATATTATTAAAGGAATGCAAAAGATAATTACTCAGGAACTGATTTTTTTTTTAGGTGAAGTGAGAAATAAATTACTGTGACAAAAATTGAAAATTGTCTCTTCCAGCCTCAAAAACCTGGAATAATGTGGAGTACAAATGAAGTAAAACGTGGGGAAATACAATAATACACAGGAGCCAATATTTTGTCTTTCGGGAAAAGAAAAAGTAAAAATTTGGTGAGGCCTTCTATAACTGAACAGCAATGATTTTCACAGCACTGAAAATATTGAAAGTCTTTCCAAAATAATAATTTGAGCTCTGCTTTCTACAACCAAAATGCCCCTCAAGCGTATGTTATTATAATAATTATTTCAAATTCAGTTTTTTACTTGAACAACCCACGTTTGAGCTGAAAGGATTCACATACACATGGATTTTTTTCAGTAAGTGTTACCTTGCATGAACATGCTGCTTCCACCTCCCCATCTACTTTCTCCACCTTCTCCGTCTCTGCTACCCCTGAGAAAGCAAGATCAATTCCTCCTCTTCCTCTTTCTCCTTGGACTACTCAATGTAAAGATAGTCAGGATGAAGGATTTTCTATGATCCACTTTCATCTTAATGAACAGTAGAGTAGATATTCTCTCCCTTGTAATTATTTTTTTTTATAATTTCCCCTCCCCAAATTTCATTTTCTTTAGGTTTCCTGATAGTTTAAATACAATATATAATACACATACATACAAAATTTGTGATAATCAATTTTATATATTATAAGGCTTCCAGTCAAGAATATGTTATTAGTGAGTAGATTTTGCTGGGAAATCAAAAGGAATACTCAGATTTTTTACTGCATGAAGAGTTGGTGTCCCTAATCTCTGCTGTCATACAAAGGACAGCTCTATTATCATTACCGATACCTCTAACTGTTCAAATTAAATAAAAATAATTTGTCAGAGTTGTGGTGGTGCATTATCATCCCAGCACTTTGGGAGGCTGAGGTAGGAGGATGGCTTGAGTCCAGGAGTTTGAGGTTGTAGTGAGATATGATGATGTCACTGCACTCTAGTTTGGGCATCAGACTGTAACCCTGTCTCAAAAAAATAAGTGCATCACATTGCCTTAGAAAATGATAATAACTTGGTATACATTAACTTTGAAATAGTAAATCAGCTGTTTAGTATGTGAGATGGCTTTTTTTTTTTACTTTTACATTTTGGGCCTCATAAAGAACATTTGGAAATTCAGTTAGGATAAGTCACAGTTGTGGACCTTCAGGAGCTTATCATTCCTTGGAAGATTGGACTTTGGTTGAAAAATCCTCTGTCTTAAACTTGAGTAAACAAACCTCTGGCCTTAGAAAAAAATCATATTCCAAAAATAAGAATCCAATAATTTTATTTTATTTTATTTTACTTTATTTTATTTTATACAATTATACTCATTTCTTAATAGTTTTGAAATGTACCATTGCATCATTCACATTAGGTGAGGTCCCCCAAATACCTTCCCTCTTACTATATCCCCCCTCCCCTTCCCTCTCTCTCCTCATCCCTTCTACTTTCTGGACTATAGTTGTGTTTGTCGTTTATATGAGTGTGTAGGTGATTATATATTGATTTCATAGTAGTATTGAGTACATTGGCTACTTTTTACCACCATTTTTGAGATACTTTACTAAGAAGAATATGTTCCAACTCCATCCAGGTAAACATAAAAGATATGAATTCTCCATCTTTTTTATGGCTGCATAGTATTCCATGGTGTACATATATCACAATTTGTTAATCTATTCATGGGTCGATGAGCATTTGGACTATTTCCATGTCTTGGCTATTATGAATTGGGCTGCAATAAACATTCTGGTTCAAATGTCTTTGTTGTAAAATAATTTTTGATCATCTGAGTATATACCTCATAGAGAAATTGAGGGTCAAATGGTAGGTCTACCTTCATTTCCTTGATTGTTCTCCAAACTTCTTTCCTAAAGGTTTGTATTAGCTTGCATTCCCACCAGCAATGTAGAAGCATAGAGTTTATGTATCTAGTCTGCCAGCCTGTCCCTCTTTAGAGGACAATTTAAACCATTCACATTAGTTGAGAGAATTGATAAGCCTGGTTGTATTTTGGGTGTCATGATTTTCGGGTGCCCAGGGCACATTTTTTAATCCTTTCACCACTGTGGAAGTTGGGTTTCATTCAACAAATTCTGGGTGAGTTTACATTGTAGGTAGAGCATTGCACTGGTTGTTGTGGAGGATGGGTCTGAGAATACCCTGGAGAGCTTGTTTAGTTATGGCAAATTTCTTCAACATGTCTATGTCATTAAAGTATTTGATTTTGCCATCACAAATGAAACTCAGTTTAGCTGGATACAGGATTCTGGGCTGGAAGTTGTTTTGTTTTAGGAGACTGAAGGTCGATGACCATCTTCATCTAGTTTGAAATGTTCTGTAGTCATTCTGATACTTTTTTCTTTGTAGATGATGCTTTTCTTACATCTGGCTGACTGCAGAATTTTCTCCCTCATCTTAACTTTGGAAAAGTTAACTGCAATATGTCTAGGAGATGCTTTATTTACATTGAGTCTTGCTGGGGTTCTGAAATTGTCTGCTATCTGAAATTCTATATCTCTTACAATGCTTGGGAAATTCTCCTCCAAAATCTCTTGGAGTAGAGCATTTGTACCTTTAGGGCCATCCTCTTCTCCTTCAGGAATTCCTATAAGACAAATGTTTGATTTTTTGGAGTGATCCCACAACTCTCTCATGGAATGATCAGTTTTTCTTCTCCATTTGTCTTCCTTTTTGAGTGTTTGGGAACACTTAAACCTTTGTCTTAAGTTTCAGAGATACTTTCTTCTGCCTGGCCAAATCTGTTACTGAGGGATTCTACTGTATTTTGGAATTCCTCAACTAACTTTTTCATTTCTTTGAGCTCTGCTATCTCTTTTCTCTTTATGTCCATATCTTTAGTGACTTGGGCTTTGAATTAATTAATTTCTTGAGACAACTTTAGAACTACTCTTTGAAATTCAATTTGTATATTTTCTTCCATTCTATTTATCTTATTCACAATCCATATTCTGAATTCAGTTTCCGACATTGCCGCCATTTGTCTATGCATAGCATCTTCGGTTGTATCTCCTTTTTTTTTTTATTGTTGGGGATTCATTGAGCATACAAAAAGCCAGGTTACACTGATTGCAATTGTTAGGTAAAGTCCCTCTTGCAATCATGTCTTGCTCTTCTTTGTTATTTCTTGTGTGTGTGTGTGGGGGGGGGGTTGATCTACTCTGGTTATTAATGCTGCCAGAGTTCTTCTGTTGGGTCTGCACCATGTTTATTTTCCATCATTCAGTTATTAGAACTGGTAGGGTGAGATTGAATTGGGGTTCCCAGGTAGTAGAGACAGCCCCTTACCAAAGCGCTAGGCTTTGTAATTGTGGCTTATCTTCTACAACCTTACAAAGGCCCCTTTCAGAGTTTTGGCAGGAGACTCTGAGGACCTACTTGGTGAGTAGTGCAAGCTAACTCTGTTTTACTATCAGCTAAACTCTACCCTATCCTAAGAAGCCACAATATTAGGTTTAAATCTTGAATGTGAAGAGATACAAATAGCTGTGGCACTCAGCCCCCACCCTTCAGTTCTTTTCTGCTAGAAAACTTCGAAGCTCCCCAGTGGACAGCCCCAGACATGAGTTCCAATTAAATTGTCCCAGGCAGTGCAAACCCTGCTCAACAAAGAGGGGTTCAAGGGTTTACAATAGCACAATTGGAGCCAGGGATCCACAATCCCAACCACCAGACTCAGTCCACACTGTTGTCTAGTTCTCTGCTCACAGGCCCAGCTGGAGCCAGGGATCATGCCCCCATCCACCAGTCTCAGTACACATTCAGCTAGCCTCTGCTTGCCAGATCAGTTGGAGTCAGGGGACCATGCCCCCACATGCCAGGCTAAGTCCACTGCCTGAGAAGCATCTGTTCTCAGGCTCTGTTAGAGTCAGTGCACTGCACCCCTCCCGCAGGTCTCAGTCTTCACCTGGTAAGCCTCTGCTCACCAGTGCCGCTGGAGACAGGGGACCACGCCCTAGTCCTCAGGTTCGGTTCATGCCCAGCAAGCCACTGCTTGAGGGTTTTGTTGGAATCATGGGACCATGCTCTTGCTCTCAGGTCTCAGTCCACGCCTAGCAAGCCTCTGCTCGCAGGCCCTGCAGGGGCTGGGGACCAGACCTGTTTACTGAACTCAGTCCACATGGGGCAACCTCTCTCCCACTGTGGGTGCTGTCAGAGCTTGGGGTTCTGCACCCTGTCTCACAAGACACAATCACAACCGAGGGTCAACACCACCACTGGCAGGGCATAGTCATAACCAGGGGACTGCTCCTCCTCCTGCTGAGTGTCCCTTTCTTCCCACACCCTCTTTCTTCCCCTTTAGTCATAGATTCCATCCTAATGGTTGGTGGTCCAAACTATGCCCAGATCTCTCAGGACAAGACCAAACACTGTGCTCTGCAAAGGGCAGAACTTCAGACTGCTGTGTGAGGGGGAAGAGTGGACTGGGAATTTGGATTTGTGAGGGAAAATATCTGTCAATTTTGTGCTTGGCAGGGTGGTGTCTAGGTTCATAAGTGGGACCTCCCTGGAGAAAGAGACCTGGAGTTTAGCAGCTCTCTCCAGTGAGGTAAAATCAGAGGTCTTTGTTTCCTGCTCATTCGTAGATTGTCTGCGGCAGGCCTCCTGCTTGTGGGAGGGCTCTCCCATCCTCTAGTTGATAAGCTTTGTACCTGAAATTTGTTTTCTTTCTTTCTTTTTTTTTTTTTTGCAGTTGTTGGCCAGGGCCAGGTTTGAACCCACCACCTCCAGTATATGGGGCCAGCACCCTACTCCTTTGAGCCACAGGCACCCCCATGAAATTTGTTTTCTTGAATGTTTTTTCTTGGAGTTACAGCTTGCTGAACTTCTTCTTGGCTCAGCTCCCTTCCTTTGGCTTCATAGAGTCCGAGTTTGTCCAGTTTTTCTTCCTCTGCCCAGGAGCCTTGCTGAGAGTTGCTACCCGTTGGCCATCTTCCTTAATTTTCAAGAATCCAATAATTTTAAAATAAATTTTTCTTGATTAATTTTAAAATCAATTTTTCTTGATTCATTGTAATTTCTTGTATAAAGTGATAGATTCATATTAACAAATGCTTAAGGAAATAAGAATGTGAAAGTGGAAATTGCTTCTGTATCATACTTCTGCTATGATACTCAAGTTTCCATATGACAAAAAGAGCATTTTATGTTCCCAAACCATATAATTTTGGAACATAAAATTTCCCCAGTGCCAAAGGGGGAAAAAAGGTTATCCAAACGCAATCCAAAAACCTCTTGTATTAGAAATTTCTATATGGTAAATTTATAAAAAATGTAGAATTCCAAACTTCTTGCAGAACTGTGACTCTATGTCATCCTTTCCAGCAGACCTCATAAAATGCCAAAATAATATTCCAGACCCCTGGTACTCAGAATTTTCTTAGTAAAATCCCTGATGTTTATCTACCATTTTTAGTTCCAAAATGATGGGTGGGAATAAGGTAAGGTACCCTTAATTGGGAATTGTATAACACTTTATTTACTTTTAATGAGTAAATTGCCTACCGTTTTTGTCACCAGCAGTAGGACAGAATTACTTTAGGACTTTAGTTCTTAATTTACACAAACTTATGCTGTTTAACTTGTGTTCAAATATTGTGTACTATATATAAGGCCTGACATATTTTTCTGCATCACTTAACAATAAGTGGTCCTTCCAAGGCTCAAACTAATCATGGATTGCAGAGCTAAAAAAGTAGACCTTCATTAGATTTTAAAATCACTATATACTTTTTGATTTCCTCATTACTTCCAGTTGCTGTCACATTCTTATGGAAAAATTCCACACAAAGATTACTGGTTGCTACATTTTATTCTATTCTCCCTGGATAATCTCTTCTCATCATTAGGGAAATCCTTGCATTTGTCAAGTACACATTGACACAGTAATATAGACAGGGACATTCAGCAATTACTATTATAATGGTTAATTATATCAGATAACTCGATTGGGTTAAAAGATACCCAGATGGCTAATGAAATGTCATTTTTGGGTGTATCACTGAGAGTGTTTTGAGAAAAGATTGTCCTTTCAATAGCTAAACTAAGTATTTAAGATCTATCCTTACCAGTGTAGGCAGGCATCATTCAATTCATTTAGGTAAAAAGGCAGAGAGAGCACAAAATCTCTCTCTCTTTTTACCTGAGCTGGGACATTCACCTTCTGCTCTTGAAGCACCAGGTTCATGGTGGTCAACTTCATCTATCTCTATTTCTCAGGCCTTCAGATACAGAAAAGAAGTTACACTATCAGCTTGTTTAGTTATCAGGCTCTGGACTCAGACTTTCTGGCCCATTACTTTGATTGTACTTTTTCTTTATAATTGAGCCATGTTTAATTTTCTGTTATAATTCTTCAAAGAAATTCTTGAGGATGTTGATCTCAAGTGTTTAAAATTTCAATTAAAAGCTTTGCTCTTGACTGCAGCTGTCCTTGGCATAAAGTTTTGGAAAGTTTCCTCAACCTTTGTTTTTCCATAAGAATCATATAAGCTGAACCATTTGAAATATGTATGATATATCTATGATAGGTATTGTTAGTGCTGTTAATCTTTGTCCTTCTATTAGGGCATGGACAGGATGAATTTTCTCATCACAAGTTGATGTCAATGTTTTTCTGCAATGGCCATCATCTTCAAAATCATCTCATTTCTTCTTAAGATGAATTCTTCATTTGTAAACTGTGTATGTCTTTGAGGCATTGCCCTATGAAGTTTTCATAAAGCATCAATGATTGTACAATTCTTCCATTCCAGATGCACAAATTTAATGTCCATTCTTCATTCACTTTTAGTATAATTCATGTCGCTCTGATGTATTGTTTTCAAACTGATGTCTTACTTTATTAGTGTTTCAAACTACATCTTCACGCATGATACAACAAATTAGTATAAGTTTTATGAAGACTTATTGTGTGTGTATCTGTACATAGACAGATGCAATAGAGCTAAACATAGAAATAGTTTTTAATGTACATATAGGTATTATGGTTATATGTTTTTGGCAATCCCTAAACAACTATCAAACTATCCACTATAAAGGCAATCTGACTCCATTTCCATCTCCTACACAATGTTTGCACTTGGCCTGCCTTATAGAAATTAATAAAAAAAATCTACCACACTATTGTGTTTCTCATTCACTACCTTCCAACAGATTTATTTGTTCAAAGGTAACATGTTTCTTTTTCATAGTCTTTGGTATCCTGGTTGCCAAAGTATTGTGCTTAAAATGTAATTATAAAGGGATTTCTTTTCCTGCAAGAATGAATAAAAATTTAAAATACCTCCTGAGTAAATGTTTACTATCTTAACATACTTATGTATTACTACATCAAATATACAATTTTATTTTGGAGTTCAAAGATGTAGCAATTTTCTGAATATATGCTATTAAAATGAAATATTGTTTATCTCTGTGCTGTATTGTCATGGATGCAAAGATACAAAAGAAAGTTAATACTGAGATAAGAAGTATAACAATGTTAAGTGAATTACAATATTGGAATACAATACAAAAATAGAAAACTCTAAAGTTTGGGATATTTTAATAACTGTAGAGAAAGTATTTAGATAAATTTTAATAACAGACTTGCACAAAAAAATTGAAGGCAGCACAAAAGGACTGAAGGTAGGTATATTTTAAACTAATAGAAGATATTGTAATTTTTGTGTGTGTCTCTGTATGTTTGCATCATTATTAATGATTAAGAGCTATTGAAAGTAACCAACAAAGAATCCTGATTTATTTGCAATCATTTAAGATAAGTCGAAAGCATTAGGAAAATTTGCCGTTTAAATACATAAGATTAAAATCATTTAATTTATTCTACTCAGTATTTATATTATTGTAATATTCAAATATCTTTTTTTTATTTAAAGTCCATACTTGAGATAGGTGGGTAAAAGTAAACTGTATAAGAAATTTGTTTTTATTTGTCATTTGAAAGTAAAGCAAAATTTTAAGTATTCCACTCCCTACAAGACCATAAATGTAATATGAGTAAAAGTTTATTCACCCCTTGACAGATTATACAATTATATTTTACTACACTGGAAGCAGAGTTAAGCTTACAATTTATAGACAGCTGGATTTATGCATGACTGAGACATTCCTGTAACCACCAACTTCTCTTATGGAAATATGAAAGATTTGGGAAAATGATTGCAGTACAATGCATAAAGTTCTTACCTGGTGTTAAGATTCTACTATTTTCCAAGTTACTACGTATTTATATTGCATGAATAATTACTGTGATATGCATATAACTGTGATTTGTTAGGTAACAGTACAAAATAAATATCTCCACTATTATAACAAAAGTTTATATTTTAATTTGTATCTTACATTTTACTATTATATTTAAAATTCAGTGTAGTTAAAATTTTTTAATTTAAAATTTAACTTAAATTTTATTATGAATGCACAGACAATAAATTTAACAAAGTAAATATAAAGTAATGACTAAACTATTAATAGCTTACAAGTTATGCTTTATTCTATAATATCCATACAAAGACTATTAGAAAATAGAAATAGGGTGGCGCCTGTGGCTCAGCAGGTAGGGCACTGGCCCCATATGCCGAGGGTGGCAGGTTCAAACCCAGCCCCAGACAAACTGCAACAAAAAAATAGCCGGGCGTTGTGGCGCCTGTAGTCCCAGCTACTTGGGAGGCTGAGTCAAGAGAATTGCCTAAGCCCAAGGATTTGGAGGTTGCTGTGAGCTGCGTGATGCCACGGCACTCTACTGAGGGCGATAAGGTGAGACTCTGTCTCTACAAAAAAAAAAAAAAAAAAGAAAATGGAAATAAAAGTTTCTGCATAGCAAAAGAAATACTCAACAGAGTAAAGGGACAACCTACAAAATGGAAGAATATTCACATATTATTACATACACATACATGAAATATGAATAATATCCAGAATCTACAAAGCACTCAAATCAGCAAGAAAAAAAATCCCATCAAAATGGGCAAAATACAGGGCGGCGCCTGTGGCTCAGTGAGTAGGGCGCCGGCCCCATATGCCGAGGATGGCGGGTTCAAACCCAGCCCCGGCCAAACTGCAACAAAAAAATAGCCGGGCGTTGTGGTGGGCGCCTGTAGTCCCAGCTACTCGGGAGGCTGAAGCAAGAGAATCGCTTAAGCCCAGGAGTTGGAGGTTGCTGTGAGCTGTGTGACGCCACGGCACTCTACCCGAGGGCAGTACAGTGAGACTCTGTCTCTACAAAAAAAAAATAAAATAAAATAAAAACAAAATGGGCAAAATACATGAATAGAATCTTTTCAAAAAATAGACAAATGGAAAACAAATACATTAACAAATGCTCAAGATGACTAATTATCAGGGAAGTTCAAATCAAAACCACAATGAGTAACACCTTACCTTTGTCAGACTCAGCATTATTAAAAAATCACAAAAGGCCAGGCCTGGTGGCTCATGTCTGTAATCCCAACACTTTGGGAGGTCAAGGCAGAACGATTGCTAGGGGCCAGGAGTTTGAGACCAGACTGAGAAAGAATGAGACTCTGTCTCTGTAAAATGTACTACTAATAATAAACTGTGTATAATGGCACACAACTGTAATTCTGGCATTTCAGGAGGCTGAGTAATGAGGATCTTTTGAACCTAGGATTTGAGGTTACAGTAAGCTATAAAGACACCACTCGCTTTTAGCCCTATCTCAGAACAAAAGCCTGTCTCAAGCACAAAAACAAAAAGTCCAAAAACAAGAGATGTTGGCACAGGTACAGTGAAAAGGAAATTGTTGATGAAAATACAGATTTTGCAACTGCTACAGAAAGCACTATGGAGATTCTTGCGAGATCTAAAATTAGACCTATCATTTAATCCAGCAGTTCCACCACCCAAATAAAGTCGCTTTATAAGAAATTCACCTATCTTTGAATATTTATTATAGGACAATTCACAGTAGCAAAGATATGTTAACAACTCAACTCAAATGTCCATCAACTGATGAGTGGATAAGGAAATACACACATGCACACACACATGCAGGTATGCACCTCCCACACACGTACATAGCATGGAATACTATTCAGCCACAAAAAGAAATAAAATAATGCACTTTGCAGCAACTTAGATGGAACTGGAGACTATTTTATCTTTTTTCCTTTTTTTTAAGTAGCTAAGACTACAAGCACCTACCTCCTTGATATCCAACTATTTTTTTTTCTAACTGACAATAATGGACCTGATCTGCTCTCCTTCCTGACTTTTTGCTTTTTATTCCCTTGGTACATACTCTCTTTTTGTTTTCTAGAAAATGTTATGCATCATCACAAGTCCCCTTTAATACCAGTATGTTAGATATTCACCTTCTAGAAGTTCATGAGACTAGTAGTTATTTTGATCACTCTGCTAATAGTTTGTACTTTCACTTGATATGATACCACATACACAAACTCAGCTCCACACAAACTCAGTGGAACATGTCGGAATTGCTAATAGTAAGGAAATTATTGTTTGTTTGTTTGTTTAGTAGAGACAGTGGTCTCACTCTTGCTCAGGCTGGTCTTGAACTCCTGAGCTCAAACAATCCACCGGTGTCTGCCTCCCAGAGTGTTAGGATTACAGACATGAGCCACTGCGCCTAACCCAGAGACCATTATCTTAAGTGATGCACTATGATTGTGAACCACCCAGGAGCCTCTATGAGAAATGAAATTCTTTTATTTATAAAGTACCTAGTATCAAGTATTTTATTACAGTTGCATAAACATATTAAGATACATGCAAATAATTTGGGTGGAAGTGATATCGATATTGTCTTAACAATTGTCCAGAACACTCTTTACCCCAATTTGCCTCTAATACATTTCTTTTTCTATACTGATATAGAGGACATAGCCTACTATATATGACACAAAAGAAAGCTGTGGCTACATTAGATTTATGTAGTAAGTAAAACATATTGCTGAGCCCCACACAAGAACAGCATAAAGATTTAAAGAATTGGGAAGACACCAGCCTACTTATCTTGGAGAGGATATGCAGAATGTCCCAGAAGTCACCGTGCATAGGACAAGTTATAAAAAGTTATAACAATGATATCTTAGAATATGTTCACCATGAGTGGTAAAGATGACTTTGTGTGTGTGTTTGTAGAAAAAGGTGGCAAGGTAGAAAATATTTTGTGAAATTTTATTATAAATAGGTAGAGAATATTTTGTGAATAAAGATGCATTTAGCTATAATTTCCATTTTTTTCCTATGTATAGTGACATTTGGGATACCCTATAGATATATGGTCAAGAAAACTGTAGCAAGCACGGGTCATTTCAGTTAACATTATTTACCCATCACATTGAATGACTATCCACTCATATGGCAATTCTTTTTTATGAGAGATGGACAGGTGCTGCACAGAGACTGTACACCAATTGGGATCATCTTAGATGAAAAAAGAGATAGTTATTTCTAACAGTTAAAAATATTTTAAAATTAATTCCATAGGGAAGTATTAAGAAAGTGATTTTAAATGAACAAAAGCTACAATTAAAATGCAAAATTCAAATGTATCTTGCATTAGGGCATATCTGTGTTGTGTGTTTTCCATTCACAAGGATTATATGCATATAAACACATGCCTAAGTACACTCATATGTGTGCATGTGTATGCATATATTGGCATTTGTCGATAATCTCTACTAATATCAACTACACCTTCATCCAGATTCACATCCAGATCACGATTACTACATAGTTTCACAGGAGAAGACAAAAAAATACTTGGCACAATAGCCTATTAGGCTTTTCACTGTGTTGTGAATTCATGAATGATAATTTTAAAAGAAAATTCTATATTTCTATTATACTTTCTACATTTTATGTACTTCCTATCTTTTTAAAAATAATTTTATCTAAATTTAGAGCTGATATATAATATAGTATAAAATTTAATATTAAACCTTAATTTTTTTGTGTGTTTAAGCATGTGTATTGTGTTGATAAATTTTGATAAGAATATATTGTGCATAGTCACCATTTTAAAGTTAAGGAAAATACTTTTAAAGTGCCATTTTATATATGATTGAAAGGGAACAGAAATTTAGCAGAGTTAAACTAAATGTCCAAACTGACCCTGAATGGGACTGATTTAAGTTTATATAATACATGTTACGTCATATATTGGCACAAATACTGGTTAGGGAATTTATTAATATTTATGTAGCCAACATTTTTCTAAATCAATTAGTGACCTTATTACATGAACATATTGACAATGGAGTGAAGAAAAGATACAATTTTCTACTCTTAGGTGCCTCATGGTTGATTCAGCCAGGGAGATACGGTGGAGATACAATCATTCAAATAATCACCATTATCCCACCAATCCTCCTCCCTCTGCCCACCTCCCCCCTCCCTCCCCTCCCTTTCCCCCTTCCCCCTATTCTTAGGTTGTAACTGGGTTATAGCTTTCATGTGAAAGCCCTAAATTAGTTTCATAGTAGGGATGAGTACATTGGGTACTTGTTCTTCCATTCTTGAGATACTTTAGATACTCAAGAGATGCTAAGAAGAATATGTTCTAAGATAAGATACTAAGAAGTATTCTTGAGATACTAAGAAGAATATGTTCCAGCTCTGTCCACGTAAACATGAAAGAGGTAAAGTCTCCATGTTTCTTTAAGGCTGAATAATATTCCCTGGTGTATATATACCACAATTTATTAATCCATTAGTGGATCGATGGGCACTTGGGCTTTTTCCATGACTTAGCAATTATGAATTGGGCTGCAATAAACATTCTGGTACAAATATCTTTTTTATGATGTGATTTTTTGGTCTTCTGGGTATATGCCTAACAGGGGAATTATAGGATTGAATGGCAGGTTTATTTTTAGATCTCTAAGTGTTCTCCATATATCTTTCCAAAATGAATGTATTAATTTGCATTCCCACCAGCAATGTAGAAGTGTTCCCTTTTCTCCACATCCATGCCAACATCTCTGATCTTGGGATTTTGTGATATGGGCTAATCTTACTGGAGTGAGATGGTATCTCAAGGTAGTTTTGATTTGCATTTCTCTGATGCTTAAAGATGATGAGCATTTTTTCATATGTCTGTAGGCCATGTGCCTGTCTTCTTCAGAGAAGTTTTTCTTCAAGTCCCTTGCCCAGCCTGCAATGGGATCACTTGTTCTTTTCCTGCTTATACGTTTGAGTTCTCTGTGGATTCTGATTATTAAACCTTTGTCAGATACATAACCTGCAAATATCTTATCCCATTCTGAGGGCTGTTTGCTTGCTTTGCTTACTGTGTTCTTGGCTGTGCAGAAGCTTCTTAGTTTGGTCAGGTACCAATAGTGTATTTTTGAAGCTGCTTCAATTGCCCGGGGGGTCCTCCTCATGAAATACTCGCCCAGACTGATTTCTTCAAGGGTTTTCCCTGTGTTCTCTTCTAGTATTTTTATAGTTTAATATCTCCAGGAAGGCTATGCTAACCAGTGTGATGAAAATGTGTCAAACGGTCTATGAAACTAGTGTATGGTGCTCGATGACCACATTAATGTACACAGCTGTGATTTAATAAAAAAACAAATTAATAAATAAAAATAAAAATAAATAATCACCATTATGATACAGGTAATAAAAATGTATCTCAGGTGCTGTGTGAGGAGGTAGAGGGGAATAGGAAGCCAAATCCTATATTTGGAGGTGACGTTTAATCTGGGACCTGCAACATGTTAAGGGTTTAAGTATTGATATATGCTTAGTAAAATTGTCACTGTAAAGTTGATAGACAATGATAGATTGATAGAGAAATAGAAGATACATATAGATCTATAATTATATATGGAGATTACCATAAATTTACATTTATTCTAAAACATTGGCAATGTGTCTCTTATTTTTCATTTAAAATATAAAGAAAAATTTGGCTATTTCTCTACAATCTCTTTGTGCATTCGTTGATAAGCATGGAATATAAATTTAAAAAGTGAAATGTAAAATATGTTTCATAGTTTTGTTTGTGTTTCTGGTCTTAGAATTAGGAAACACATTTTTATAAAATTTTTAACAAGCTAAAAAAGTAATTTTAAGGAGGTCTGTTATCAGATAACATTTTGTGATAAAAAATATAAATTGCATGTGAATTGCGATTGGAAAATCAAAGAAAACAGCAAAAATTTAGATAACTCAGACTATATTTAAATCTATACACATACATGCAATTGATAAATCAGCTAAACTATCAAATATATACAACAATTATAAATTATTGCATAAGGCAGTGTGTGGAATCCTTTAAAATAAGGCATATTTTGTAAGAAAATATATCACCACTACTTACAAAATCATTGGAAAGGCAAATTAATCTTTGAATATTTTAAGACAATAAATATTTGTAGATCAACAGTAATTAGCATAGCTTTCTTAAACAATGAAGCTTAAAAGTTTCTCTTACACAATCTAATGAATTATCACACAGTGAGGGTCTTTTTTTGACTGCACATGGTTCTTTGCTCTCTTTCTTGACAGTATTACAATGACATTTTCTCAGGGAAAAGCAAAGGCTACAGTTGAGAGCAGTTATGTTCATAAACACATGCACAGGGCGTCTCCATGGTTCAGCTTTTCTCATTAGTTGGCACCTGTGCCTTGAAAAAAAAATGCCCAAATTAGAAATTACTGTGCATTAGGAAAGCATAAGCTGTTATTTACCCTAAAGCCACTGTACTCTCCAGATGATAGTGAGATAATTTTTAAGATTCTTTGTGTTGAGTTTTTCCACCTTGCTTCTAGTAAATATAATCATCAAAATGGCCAACATTTTTTTTTTCCTTATTTGCAATATGTGGTGTGAAACCTTTAAAAAACTAGCAAAACACCAGGAAGCTAGAACTCCATCCTGTCTGTTTTGTGTTTTCCAGTTATTTAATGTTGAGTAAATAATTTATATGAAAAAACATATGGCCTGAACTTGACATAACCTCATATTCAGGCTGTTTAGGAATCATTAACTCTCATCTGCCTTACCATTGATTTTTAGCTATTTTCAAAACAAATTTACAACTGCCTATATAGGTACATTGGTTATAGAAATTTGCAACACTATTCTTCTTCCCATGGGCCTATTCCATGGATTTTACCCACCATCACAGGCACGTGGGTGAAGTGCAGTGGATAGTAGCATCCTGCCTAGGGCTGAAACTTCCTAACCATTACCTGACAGAATCAGGTGTACATGGCTAAATAGATCCTTCCCACCCAGGCAGGGTCAGGTTCATGACCCACCCAGGAAGGATCAAACTCATGTCCCTCCCAGAAAGTAGGAATGCAGCCAGTTGCTGCCCTCCATGACCCTTTAAATTCCCATCCGTGCTATCTCACGTGTGGAATTCCTGTCTTGATTTCACCCCACCTGCATCCAAGTGGAAATAAAGACCACATTATTTCTACAGAATGGGGATTCCGTTTTCCTTTGTTTCACACCATGGAATAATCTTTCTTCTTTGGGTCCAGAACCTTTCACTACCTACAGAGACGGAGTTGGAGGACTTGAGATCTTTGTGTGCTGAGTTTCTCAAGCTTCTATTTGATAGTTTGAATATTTTTCCCATCACCTTGAGTGAAATGTTTTCTTAGACTTTTCCTCACTTCCTCAAAATAATTGCAGCTCAATTTACAATCGCCAAAATGTGGAAACAGCCTAAATGCCCACCAACCCAGGAATGGATTAACAAGCTGTGGTATATGTATACCATGGAATACTATTCAGCCATTAAAAAAAATGGAGACTTTACATCCTTCGTATTAACCTGGATGGAAGTGGAAGACATTATTCTTAGTAAAGCATCACAAGAATGGAGAAGCATGAATCCTATGTACTCAATCTTGATATGAGGACAATTAATGACAATTAAGGTTATGGGGGGGTGCAGAAAGAGGGATGGAGGGAGGGGGGTGGGGCCTTAGTGTGTGTCACACTTTATGGGGGCAAGACATGATTGCAAGAGGGACTTTACCTAACAATTGCAATCAGTGTAACTGGCTTATTGTACCCTCAATGAATCCCCAACAATAAAAAAAAAAAGAAAAAAAAAATAATTGCTTACACCTCAGATGCTGAAAGTACATTAGATTAACCAGAACTTGTTTGATGTGGATGGCTTTTTTTTATTTTAACTTCTCCGTTTTAGGAAATTTGTTTCCTTTATTTATTTATTTTATTATTATTATTGTTTTATTAAATCATAGCTGTGTACATTAATGCAATGATGGGGCACCATACACTGGTTTTATATACCATTTGATATGTTTTCATCACACTGGTTAACATAGCCTTCCTGGCATTTTCTTGGTTATTGTGTTAAGACATTTATATTCTACATTTACTAAGTTTCACATGTACCTTTGTAAGATGCACCATAGGTGTAATCCCACCTCCCTCCCTCCCTCCCTTGTTTCCCTTTTTTAATATGTGCCCTTAATACGTAAGTCTTAACATTATACTTTGCTATCAAATTTTAAGATGTTAAAATTTAAATATGATTTTTAAATGTAAGCTATGTATCCTTTTATATCACAAAGTAGATTTATAAAATTGTATTTTATAAATTTACCAAGTATTGTATAGTCAGTATTCGATTTAGTTAAGAATTACTCTAGTTGATAAAATATAATTAAAAATGACCACTATTACTCCTGTTTTTAATCTGTATACATGAAACTTGAAATATAGCAATGATATACTTTATTATTGAATAAATTAGATGTGCTTTTACATACACTGTAACTATTTTATGAAAATAATTGTTGAATGTTTATACAAGGAAAGTGATTATATACCTACACATTTGCATATAGAGTAAAAATAATGTGCTATTTAAGGTATTCTTTGAAATAAATTTGTGCTTGATGATGACAAAGCAGATGGAATTACTTGAAAGATAAAATTTCACATGTAGAGAAAACTGTGATTATTTTTGATGTCTTTGTTTGAGGGACAGATGATAGTAAGGTAACTTTACATTTCCCTTTGTGTTGCAAAATATAGAGTGAAATCTCTAATTTAAAAATTTGAACACATTTAGATCCCTTTGAGTGAATAATCACAATTTCTGTTTTGTCATTAGTTATTCTGGAACATATATTAATGATAAAAATTGATAATTTGTTCTAAATATGATAGTGCACTAGATTGGTCTTCATGATAATGATGAATCAGAAGTGTCTATTTTTGGTGAATGATTATTGAATTTCAGATGAAATATTCATGTATTGTCAGAGGATTATTATGTCTGTGTATACAATGTGTGAGGAAAGAGATATATTATGCAATTAGATGATATGTATTTTTTAGATATGACTTAAACTAGTATGCATTGAGATTTGGGTGTGACAATCCTGTTGACATGGATTTAAAATTAAAAACATAAGTTTATCATATATTCATTATTTTCAATATTATTATTTAAATTGTTTGCTACCACGAAGATGCATACTTCTTTGAATAGGCAATAAAATGCACAGAAGAAAGTAAAATAGAAGGCATCCTATGAATTTGCCCTGATGTAATATTTTTATAATGCATGCATTGAGTATATTATTCCATGTGGACCATTCCACAAATGGTTATTGTATATAAACATACAAATGTTGTGTGTTTTATTGTCCCTATGAGAAGTGAGTATTCAAGTAATAAACATACATTTAAAATATGCACATATTCTATTCATATCTCTTGAATAAACAGAATAAGACCAATTACTTCCAGGTCAATTACAAATTTTTTTAAATACGGATTGTGCTATCAACAAGTTACTTCATTTTTCTATGTAATATGAGTATACATTTTACATTTTCTGTTAAATTTCATTGCTCTGGGGCGGTGCCTATGGCTCAGCTGGTAGGACGCCGGCCCCATATACCAAGGGTGGTGGGTTCAAACCCAGCCCCGACTGAACTGCGATAAAAAAAATAGCTGGGCATTGTGGTGGGCACCTGTAGTCCCAGCTACTTTGGAGGCTGAGGCAAAGGAATTGGGTAAGTCCAGGAGTTGGAGGTTGCTGTGAGCTGTGACACCATACAAAGTAAGACTGTGTCTCTAAAAAGAAAATTAAAAAAAAAACTTAAAATTTTTCATTGCTCTTTTAGTGCTTCTTCTTAGCTACATTGGCCACTAAACAATATAGTACATAGGAACATATATTTCATATTTCTGTACCACAGAAAAATATATTAATTTATCATAAATTAAACAAACTAATTATATAGATGTACCTGATAGACCTATGTATCAACTAGGTACATAATAAACCACTTCAAAATTTTGGAATATGTATGGCACAGAGTACTATTCAACCATTAAAAAAGATGGAGACTTTACATTTTTTTTGTTTACCCAGATAGAGTTGAAACACATTCTTCTTTGTAAAGTATCTCAAGAATGGAAAAATAAATATCCAATTTATTGGATATTATCAGTACTAATATTAAACTAATGTAGAAATGATAATATAAACAATAAAATGTTGGGGGCCACTTGGCACCCTGTCACCACGTGAAAGAAACAGCTGGGACACGGATTAGAAGTACCAGCTTGCAAGAGAGTAGACTCCCTTTAGGTGCAGGGAAGCCCCGAGTAATCTCTGCCATGGCCTTTTATTGAAACATTATACAACAGGTGTGGGGGCCCACATAAGAGGATCATCTGCTTAATGGTTGTGTGCTCTTTCCCCACTGGCTCGACTCCCACCCTAATGCACCACGAATGTTCAAGGTATAATACCTGCTTGCTAACGAGTGACTGATTAATGCATGCCGTTGCTTGAGGGCTTGTCTCCAGGCTGCAAAATAGCTCCATGTTGGCGGGGAGATTGTCCCACTCCCAGCTTCCCTCAAGAACCGGTGACCACTCCTAACCCCGGTGCTCAGTCTCCTACAATAAAACACAAATATAGTCTAGCAAGGCAACAGAGTGAGGAGGGAAAGGGAAGAGGGGAGGGAGGACAATTGGTGAGAAGACGGACAGCAGTTGGCGGGAACTCACCTAATGGGCACACAGCAAGTGTGTTCAGTATGGTCCCCAGAAAGGGGCCTTTTACAACTTGAACTTTACCTTGGAAGAGAGAACAATGTAACCTAAAAATTTTTACCCTCATATTAATTTGAAATAAAATAATTTAGTGGGTTTGTGAAACAGTAACTTATTTATTAAGAGTTATGAATGGACAGGCAGTCTGGTCTAAGCCAGCTCTGTGAGAGCTGCAAGAGAGTTTCCTGCATAAAGTTGAAATGTTAACCCCCTCACACTTAGGGAGTTGCCTCCTTTAATACATCATGTTGTGAAGGCTTCTTACAATTATGTGTTGATGCTGGTTATAAGGGCTTGGCCTCATTGCCTGGATGAGGTAGATCTCTCTACTTGATGATCTGGACCTCTCTAATGAAGATAAGCGGACCTTCAAGTCTTTCCTCTGCCCACAGAGGCTTCCCTCAAAGACTTGTTTCTGAGAGCTTTTACCAATTAACATCATATACAAATCTTCCCCAGTGTATTTTTTAATACATAATCTAAGTGATTTCCTCATAAAATATATTCACTTTAATTTCAGGAACCTCCAAATTATTTTCCAATCAGGACACTGGTCTCACAGTTCATCATCTCATGAATTATATCAGGCCCTGATGTTCACTGGGTGTGGGTTCTCAAGTGCATTATCTTTTGATACAAGTTATTAAATGAAGAAGACAAGTTATTTACTCTAAAACATTCAACAAGAAATAGGACAATCACAATAGAAACTCTTGTTCAAAAAGGTGGAAAACATGAAGCAATTATAAAACACACCTAGGTACAATATCTCCTTCCTCAAAATGTTTTACTAGTTTATTGTTCTCTTTGGTATTGGTATTAGCTGTATCCTTTGATGCAACATTGACTCTGTCCACTGTGATGATCTTTCTTTTTTATATGAATGTACCATAATTGAAGTAGGTAATACTAAATCCAACTTTCTTTCGGTACAAATCTGATCCCATTTTGAAATTTAAGCAATCTTGATATAATTTAATCTAAGACATTTTTGCATACTCCATTAAAGGTCTCTTAAAGACTTGGTGGATTTTCTTTAAAGCTTGTTTGGGTTCACTCCCTGTTTTAATACTCACATCCAAACATTTTTATGAAACCGAGTTCTCGCTAGCTCGAACTATGTGCCTAATTACTATAGGGTATCCCTTTAAGGTTCTGAAAAGCTTTTTTATCTAGCTGAACTTGTCTATTTTGCACATCTAAAATTTTTCAGTGATCTTAACACAGCATTACAATCCCACAGTTAGTTGTGTTCTGGGGTACTTTTTTCTTTGAAAGTCTTGTTGGCTGGAAGGACTGATGATAAAAAAAAATTGTATGTGACATATCCTGACCTATATATTTTGTACAGATTATGCTTTCAAACTAATAATTATTTCTTTGGCTCAAATGTCTCTTGCATTACTTTTAACAGGTAGTCAGGAAAAGCCAGGTAAAATTTTTGACAGGCACAAATTCTTAACATATGTATGCTCTATCTTTTATGACATCATAAGCAATATTTTGTCAAATGTTTTATTATTAATTAATCAAGTCATTGTTCTTTCTAGATTTTTATTTTCATGTCCTCACTATGGTAGTTTAAATTAACATTTAGTTTGAGATTTTTATGGTTCTTTTTTTTTTTTTTTAATCAATTTCATGCTATTCTTTCAGTGTGCCATTAACTTGTGTTTTTGTTAAGGGGATAACCCACTTGTAGACATAAATACTGGCACATTTTAGGATATATAAACACAAGTTATGTGCCTATAACTTGTGTTTTTGTTAAGGGGATAACCCACTTGTAGGTATAAATACTGATACATACATCAATTTATGTATCAGTATTTATGGCGAAATAAACAATTTCAAAATATATTAGTTTAAAACAATGTTTACTGTTTCTCATGAAGGTATTATTACCTGAGTAAGTCTTCTGTTCTAGGCAATCTAATCACAAGCTGACAACATGGCATGGATTCAATTTTTTGTCTCAGTAGGTTACCTGGAAATGCTCTCATTGTCCACGTGGTGCCTAGAAGAAAGTTTCTGGCTTATTCATATTGTGGCACAGAATTTCCAGCTGCCAGAGATGGCAAGTCATAATGAAAAATATTTCAAGCCTCCATTTTTGTTGTATCTGCTAACAGTCCATTGGCCTAAGCAAATGACATGGGGAATACTGAAGTCAAGGGATGGAGAGATAAGAGTCCCTCTTCTAAAAGAGGAAGAGGTAAATTCACATTGCACAGTTATACGCACACAGGAAAGAAAGAAACTTTTGGCAATCTTTTTCGAATTTATCATAATATAAGAAAAAAAATTTCCCCCCAGTAATATTGAACCCTATATTCCTAAAACAGCCTACCTATTTATTAACAGTATTTATCTTTTCTGTTTACAAGCAGAAAATATGACATGCTTCTCAAGCAATCTTTATTTTTGGAGCTGGAGTCATGTTCTGCATGAGCAAATTTAATTCATAATTTAATTCCAAATATTCTCTAATTTTGTATTCCTTATTTCTTTTAATGGATTCATAATCCTTCAAGTCATTTAGGCTTGAAACCTTCAAGTTATCATTGTGGACTGCATTTTGGTGCAATCAATCTGCTTCTAAATAATGTTGACTCTTGACTCTATAATATTCCTCTCATTATACTTTTTTCTTTCTATTCCTAATGCAAATGCTATTCTCAGGCACTCATTATCTCAATGCCAAAAGTAACAGCAGGTTGGCTGTTCCTTTTTAAATCTCTCCCTGAGAAAGTGATGTTAAATTCTTCTTTTTTAAAAAAAATTCAAAGACACAATGGAAAATATTCATGGCCATATTGACCAAGTCAGCAAAGGTTCCATAACTTCACTCTGGCATTCAGGATCACCAAAGACCTGACACAGCCTTTATTTACTTATTTTTTTGCCTTGGGTCTTTATACTTGCGCTAAATGTATCAGGTTGTTTTTCTGCCCTTTCCCGAGGCTTTCACACAATATGTTCTATTTCCATTCTTTTCTTCCAGTCGTCAATACTCTATATTAACTTTTTCGTCCTAAATGGAAAAAATATATTTCAGTTCTCACCAAATAAATCAAATAAAAGTTTCTATAAATTGACCTTTTCAGATTTAAAAAATCTCATTATAAGTCCCACCACCATCATAACCGGTATCACCAACAGATGGGAATTACTACTCCCTCTAAACTTAAAGTGCTATTTAGGATCTTTCTTGCAGTATTAGAATTCTCAGGCTTGTAATAAAAATACGTGTTTAGATGTCTGGTTTTTCTACGAGAATAGGAGTCATGTCTCACATCCATAATATATCTAAAAATACCTTGAGCAGCACTTTTAAAGATGAACCTAACAAATAATGGGAGTGCAGAATCCTTTTATCTATGGAACATTAGATTTTTAAATGAGTACAATGAACTTACTAAAGAAATGAAATTATTTTATGTTTAATTCCTACTACATTTATTCAAGTTCAGTCATTTAGTGCTTCTTTCTTCAAATTTATTATCACATTTATTTGTGACTATATGCTCTAAAACCTTTTTTTCCAAGGAATAGCTTGGTCCCATTTTTTCCAAGTAATGGCTCCTACATATTATTATTCAAAAACCTTCAAAAAATCACCTTCCAAATAGGGCAAATGTTCAAACATGACATTACATGCACTTCTCGAGTCTTCTTACAAAGTTCTCTCTTCCATATTCTCTATGCTACTAGGAAAATATTACATTTTTTGCTTTTTTCCTCATATGACACACTTCCCAGAGCATTACATTCTGAAGCTTGACATTATTATAAAACTGTATATGGGGGCGCCCCCATATGCCAGAGGTGGTGGGTTCAAACTTGGCCCCAGCCAAAAACTGCAAAAAATAAATAAATAAATAAAATAAAACTGTATATGGTGCACGATGTGATTTTCAAACATGACTTATTAGGACAATTAACTTTATTACCCATTATTAGGTTCTTAGAGTATATGACCTCTGTGTCACAAATATTAGCTCAAAATGTGTTCAGATTCCTACAGAGAGATGATTACTTCCATTGGAATTCTGTAAATCCAGACTTTGTAATTTGGACTACTGAAATTGAGCTTTTCTATACTAATTGAAGAATTCACATTTATAGATAACATTCAATTTTTGTTGATTCTGGATTGTTACTATGTTTAAAAATTCATTTGGATTCTGCTATCGCGATCTACTCCTTTTACCTTATATTGTTAATAACTATGTGACATCTGAATTTTATAAACTTATTTTATGAAAAGAATAAAATATGCATGGCAGAAGAAAAAAGTGGACTCTGACATAATACAAATTATTATTTCAAAGCAACTACAGTAGAATCAGTTGTTTCTTCTACCCAGCATTCCTATGTTTTTTCGAGTAACTACTCCATCATTGTATTTAGAAAATTCTCAGTATGTCTCTCCTAAATTATTATCTCTGTTCCAATGTCTCTCTCATTTTTTTCTGTGACTCTAAATTTATGTTTATTAAATCCATTTCATGTGTCCTTTATACTGTTTTTCTTCTTTTTTATTTTTCATCCATTTTGTTATTTGCCTTAGACTTGAAATTTTTAATTGCTTGGCATTGTGCTCCTTAATCCTCTTTATATTTTGACCAATCTCAAATTATCGTATTTTTAATATCCATTGTTCTGTTGAAGTTCTAGAATTTTCATTTGGTCCTTTGTTATTATTACTGTTCTATGATACAATTTCCCATTTATCATTTACTTTTGAGAACGTAGCATTCCCATTAATTTTTAAATATATGTGTGATAAGTGTGGTGTATTATACATATTGAAATCTGTCTCTAGTCTCCATTTTTCTTTTTGTCTTTTGTTCCTTAAATTTTCTTTATTGTGGGCCTAGATATTTGTTTTAATGTTGTAGGCCAGGGGCAGCGACTCAGTTCTAACATTTTGGGAGCAGAAGGTGGGGGGATCGTTTGAGTCCAAGAGTTCAAGACTTTATGTCTACAAAATGTAGAACATTTAGGTGGGTACCTATAGTCCTACCTACTCAAGAGGCTGAGGCAAGATGATAGATAGCTTCAGCCCCGAAGTTTGGGGTTTTAGAAAGCTGTGATGATGCCGCTGCATTATAGCCTGGGCAGGAGAGTGAGACTCTGGTTACAAAACAAAACAAAACAAAACATCAGCACATTGTACCCCATAAATACATTAATGTAAACAGATATGTTTTAATAAAAATATATAAAAATAAATGACCATATTACTGTATGATTCAAAGTGCTCCTGAGCAATAGATAGTAGACACACACACACACGCAAACACACATATGTGTGTGTGTGTGTATAGAGAGAGAGACAGAGAGATTTTAACTGAATTGGCTTCTGTAGTTATGAGAATTCACAAGTCTAAAATCTGTAGGGTAAGACTGCAGGTTGGAAATTCAGGTAAGAATTAATGTTTCAGTCTCTTGTTAGTTTCTTCTTCTTCACAAAACCTTGAATTTTAAGTTTTTTTTTTTTTTTTTTTAGACAGAGTTTCACTCTGTTGTCTTGGCCATAGCTGGGTAGAGTGCTATGGCATCATAGCTCATAGCAACCTCAAGTTCTTGGGCTCAAACAGTCCTGTTGTCCCAGCCTCAAATGACTGGGACTACAGGCACTCACCATAACACCTGACTTGTTTTTCTGTTTTTAGTAGAAATGGGGTTTAAGTCTTGCTCAGGCTGGTCATTTTTTGCTCTTAAGACTAAGTGAATAGATGAAGTTACTCTCTTTGTTGAGGATAATTTCCTTAACTTAAAGTCAACAAACTGTAAATGCTAATTACACCTAAAAAATACCTTCGCAGCATTGTGCAGCACTTGTGTTTGATCAAACAAGTGAATTCTCCTGCTTACTTCTTCGTACCTCCATTTTCTTTCAAACCATGACCCCATCACATTATGTTTACCTTGTTAGTTATAAACACCAGAATTATATCTTCTCTTTCCAGTGAATATTGATAAAATCTCTGGTGACCTCCTTTCTGTGAAATTTTGTGGCCCATATTCTCAGCTTCCTACTTTATATGAAGAATAGTCAAATCTTAAAAAGAAAAAAAAAAAAAAAACTGGTACAGCAGAACAAGCTGATAAAAGAGTGACCTGTAAGGTATAAAGCAATGGAGGGCATTGTCTTTAGCAAAAATTGATGGTGAGTGTGTAGTGTGGCAGCCAACATCATGTTAAATCGTGCTGTTGAATATTAAACATCGACTCTGATCATGTATGGAACGCAGGATACATCCCAGTGACTAACTGAAAGCTCCTGCAGAGAATGAGGGTGGCTATTGTGGAAAAAAGTACTTAAGTCATTTCTTCTTCCTCTCTTATTTTCATTCATTTCCACCCTAAGGTTTAACATTTAAATCTAATAAATGAGTTTGGAAGGGAAAATAACCATGAGCTAATAAATAAAAGGTGAACATCAGCTGACTGAGTAATTGTAAGTCTACCATGGATAGACACGCAAACTGATTTTGGATACCTGAAAATGTGAAACGATGTGGGCTTTACAATCAATAAAGTACGTTTTATAGTTCACTTGTCCTCACTGCGAGCTTCATTAAGAATCAAGGTCTCCTCTCCTTCTTATTCTTTGGTCTTATTTCTCCATTTGTTCAAACTTGAATAAAGACAAGTGCTGCTATTTATTTCTCCTCCTTTAAATCCCAGTAGCTATGGTAAGGATTGTATCCTGACAACTAAGTATAGAAAAAAGCCACACTATCGTTTTATGCTTTGAGCCAATTAGATGGAATTAGTCTCTGAATGTACCTTCTGTCTTGGAGCAAGAAATAAAACAAACAAATAAAAAAAAAGTGGTGTAGCCTGTATGCCCATTAGGGCAATTGTTTCTTGATCTATATGCATTACATTCATTTTCAAGATTAAGTGGACAATGTTAAACTTGATTAGGAGTTACAGAAGGAAGCAGTAGGCTGTATATTTCTTGAGACTGTTGCTTGTAAAGCATGAAAACTACTTGAAATAATAAAACATGGCAATTTAAAATATTAAGATAAAGATTACAGACTGTTGCCCTTTACTGATTCAAAAGCACTAGTTTTTAAATCCTGTAATTAATTCAAACAGTCAACTTGTTTGGGGGAAAGAAATACATTTTAGAGAAACCCTTTTATTCTTTTACTCAAGAAACCACTTGCATCTATCACATTACTGCAGGACCGGCTCTCCTCCTTAAAGAATTCACTGGTAGCCTTTTTAACCCAGAAACCATATTATTTCTACCTCAGGGATACACTGCTTAAATTATATGAATGCTTTCTATAAATTTCACCTATAATAGCAATATTGTCTAAATAACAACAAATGCCAAAGGCACTTTGTAGCTCGTGTTCGGCATTGCTTGGCTGGGTCCTCTGGCTCTTTATACCATTCTACAGTAATCTATTCAGCCAGAATGATCTTTTGAATTTACAAGCCATCAAGAGACATGAATCATACTAAACTCCAGCAAATGCCACGTTTCTACATCTGCTGGTCCTTGATCTCTGCTCGACTGTAAAGCAGTCAAAACTTACCAGCATGGGGGTTTTACCTTTACCTTTCTATCAGAAACTATTGATTTAGTTGAATATCTGCCAGGCCCTCTTCCCTCTCATTTGTCAGCTCCTTGGATTCCCTGCCCATACAGTATATAGAGAGATGTCTTCAGTTATAAAAATGGCACAGATTTAAAAAGATATAGTAATAAGTTGTATGAATTTGTGTCTGTTATATATTCAGTAATTTTTGTGTTTGATGTATGCCTTACACATAGTAATTATTTACAAGATATTTATAGAATAAATGATGAAATAGCCCATCTTCGATAACAAAACAGTATGTTTTACCTATTGGTAATACAAGATGTGGGAAGGACATCAGGAAATTACAGATGATGACAGCAAGATGAGAAAGCACACATTACAATGTGAAAGTAATAAAATCTTCTTAACAGAGCTTTAAATAAATCCCACACTGAAATTATACACACACACACACGCATATATATATTCTATATTGCTATGTCTGAACATAGGTTTCATTTTTGTGGTTTTGTACATTTAAGGTCTGAATTTGAGGTATTTATAAAATAAATTTGAAAGTTTGTTTTTTACCTCAGTCATAAGTCTATCCTTTAAATTTACATATGATTTACTTTTGAGATACGCTTTCTGCTTCTAAAGACATTCATAAAGAGAATCTTTAAATTAATTGAAATGAGTTATCTGTAGATTCACAGAAAGTAAATATGGCACAAATCGGCATTTTGAAAAGACAACTGTTTTCACCTCTCTGTATACTAAAAGCCAGCTTCACCTTTTTTATATATATGCTCACATTGATAGGATGATAGCAAGTAATGCATTAATATCTACTTTTAATTAATGAGAAAAAATAATAGACCCTGAAACATATGACTACTAAAAATACCCTAGTAAATCATCTGAGAGTATTATAGCATTATCTATCTATGATCTGGGAGAAGGTAAGTTTGGTCAATCAAAGGTTTTATTTGTGTAATGTATTTAGAGTTTCTCCTAGAGTTGTATTAAGACCTGTGATGAAAATTAGAAAGCTATAAAAATGAACTAAATTTAGTGATATAACATACAAAAAAACTTTAGTGTTCAGGGGAAACTCAAATGTGCATAGGTTGAAAGATCCTTAACTGTACACAAGATTGTCTTTGTCCGCCGGTGTGAGGCTGTCCAAGGAAGCACACGCTGCCCTGAGCACTGAGTGTTCTATTCCAACATTAGAAAGCATTTGTCATCCTGCTCTTTGAATTAATCAAGAAAAATATATTGCTAGTTTATAATTCACAAGGCATTACTGATGCTTGGGCAAGAGTCTTTCATTGTTCTAAAAGCAGTATTTGTTGTTCCTTATTGTGGTTGATTTGTTCAAGGGATTTTACTCCCATTGCGTCCATGAATACTTGTTACTAAATCTGTTGCCTGGGCACTTTCTTTGCTTCTGATCCCTGGTGTCACTAATGGCCCAGTTTTTCTAAGCCAGTGTATGACTAAATTGCAACTATTTTTCTCTCTGAATAAAACCCCAAACTGTGGTGTTTTCTTTTTTCTTATCACATATTGCTTTTTCATCCTTCTTATAAATATAGTTTAGTAAGGAAATTATATTTTTCAAAAATGTAATATTTCTCCTCAAAGATAAAGAAATGAGTCTGTGAAGCTGCATAGCATGGAGGGTCTTTAAACATAATTAATTAAATGGTATAAAGATAATCATTAGATGCATTTTTAGGCGAAAAATACCTTCAATTCTAAGATATTCTTGCAATTACATCTATGATTGGGTTTAATCTGATAAGATACTCTGTTGAGTGGCATTCCTGGATGAACAGTAATGCACATTTAATTTTCCAAAACAGAATTATGCTTTCTAAAGAGATTGTACTTTTTTTCACATCCACCACCAGTGCATGACAATAATGTTTATTTTCACACCCACAAATTTATGTAATAAAATCTGTCAAGTTTTGTCTTCATCTCTGGATCTTTACATGGATTAAGATTTTTGACACATGTAACTCACCATAAATGTACTTTCATTCAGGCTCAATTGCATTTTTCATCTTTGCTATTTTTTTTCCATTTTTTTTTTATTTTAGCTTTTTCATTCATTTGAAAACCATTTGGCATTAAGACCAAACTTGGTTTTTCCATATGGATATTGAACACTTTCAAAGCCAATTAAATACTTGAAATGGCAGATTCTTTACACATCATATATATGTGTTTCTCCCTCATCAATTCCTTTGTTTATTTCTTTACAAATAAAACATTTTTGTTTAATCACTCATGAGGATAATTCTTCTATTGTCACTCTTTCATTTCAGAGTTTCCTGGGCAAGTCTTAAGCTTTTATTCTTCCATATTAAAATCAAATTAAATTGTCTATATCCAATACAACTTTTTCCTGATCTGGTGAGGTATAAGGAAACCTGCAAGTAACCGTCAATAATGTGTACAATGCTATCAGTTTGTGTTACCTTCACCATATCCAGAAAGTACCTATCACATGTCTATTATCTCCCTGGAACTCACTTATCTTATGGAGCTGTCATTTTATGTCATTAAACAAAACTCTCCATGTCTCCCATTTCCCATGCCCATCCCAATGTCAATTTCTACTCCTTTGACTATTTTAGAGGCCTCCCATAAGAGGAATGACACACTGTTTCATTCTGTCACTGGTTCATTTCAACTAATATAATCTCTTCTGGCCCATTTGTGTTGTTGCAAATAGTAGAATGTTCTATTTTTTAAGTCTAAATAATATCCCATTGTATTATATATAGCAGATTCTCTTTATTTACATGCCAATGGGTATTTGGAATATTTTCATATCTTAGGTATGGAAAGTATTACTTAAGGGAAAATACAGTGCAGAAATATTTATTGACATGTCTATTGTAAGTCAGAAATATCCAATAATAAACAGAAAAAAAATGTGACTCTTGCAAAAGTGGAAAAAGGTAGTGAGGCAAACACATGGAAAATTGAGGTGTTTTCCAGTACTATTAAATAATCTTCATACCCAATGGTCATTTGTAGCTAAAATAGTTACTGATTTTTTTAACTTTGTTTAATGCTTAATTGATTTGCTATAAATAAATTTACTCTAATAATAGAAACAGCTACATATATGATAAACCATTTCTTTTACTTTTAAAAATAGTTACCTTAAAAAGTAATTTTACAGTTTCTTTTACTAATTTTACTACTTTAACACATTTTCCTAACTACTTCTATGTGCTTCAAATGTCTTGCCATGCAATAATTATTAAGTGTCTATAAAATTTTTTTTCTACTCTTACGCTACTTAAAGTAATTGTTGTATATATTTTATTCATTTCCTTATTATCTTCATAGTTTTTCTGCATTTCCAAAAGGTGGAGTAATAATCCCAGAAGCAGAAATTGAAAAGCACATTACCTCTGTCAGGTCATGGATTATGTTTTGTCAATCAGATGATTTCCACTTCAAAGGTGAGGCCCAGCTGTACCTTCTGAACTGTCTCAGTAATCTGCATTAGAACATGGTTCCAGGCCACTTTTTGTAAAACAGTTCATTTCTGATATCAAAGGAACATTCCAATATCATGCATTTTCTGCAACTTGAAGCTTTTCCTATGTATTGACATGCCAACAAAATTTAATATATATTTTTAAAATTTCCCATATTTCTTTATTTTTAGAAACATTATGTATTCCTAACAGCATCACATACTATACTTTGGCAGGTGATTCAGAACTTATATAGCCTAAGAATCTTTTCAACAATAATTTAAGCCACTGTCTTCCATCTGATTTGAAGATGGCTTTTATCTAATTACTTTGTGAAAAATGGAACTGATAAGCTTTTCTATTTCTTGTACATATTCTATTTTTAATGGGTTGATTTGGCTTATTCACAGTTTCCTGTGTTTATCCTTCTGTTTTGAGTTGATAAAATTTGTAAACTTTAGATTGAATACAGAAAAATGCTTAATGGTATGAGATAATGAGCCACATATAAACCTGTAACATCAGAGACAACTCATTAAAATCCTAAAGACAAACCAATAAACATGTATACTACTAATGATAATGTCCCTTGTCTTAATTTTTCATACATTTTTGCATTTATAGTTTTTCATATAAGATTACTCATGGTTAGGTGGGATTTTATTGTGTTGACGTAAACTAAATTATTCTAATTTTTATTTAATCTTGCTGCCCACTATCACTACCTAGTTGATAGGTTTCCATTAACAATAACTGTTTTAACGTTTAGGTACATATCTCATATTTTTGAAAACATATTTTCTTTCTGGAACAAGGTGTTCCAATAATACCTTTATATCTGCTTGAGTGTAATACACATATTCCTGAAAGACCTTGCATTCTGCAAAATTACCACTAACATCCCAGGGCTTAGGAGGGAAATGGCATTGGCCAGATCCTATACACTCTGTAAACAGAGAACTAACTGAATAAATAATCGGTGTCTTGGAAATAATTTTGGCACACCGGGAAACCTGTGCAGGTTCTAGAGGTTGCCTAAGGAAATATTAAACTTTCACAAAAACAGCGGAGAATAAAATCTGTCTTGTAGGAGATCCTGAGTCATTGCAGAAAAAATGGAACTCTGAGGACAAAAACAACTAAAACCTGCCATGAGCCTAGAACTTGGCAGGGGTCTGCTTCTGGAACTCATTTTCAATTTTCCAAAAATAGATGTGAAGGGAACCCTGCCGATGATGCACTCAAATGAGAGGCTGACAGACTGTTTTATAGAGGGTTCAATTTTTCTCCCATTATTTTGGCTCCTTTTACTTAAGAAAAATTAGGTATGGAAAACACCCAATCTTTAACTTATAAACTTTACTCTAAGTAATACATGACACATAAAATTTGCTGTTAGAAACACATATTATTACAAAAAAAAAAAAAAACCCTGACAAACATTAGGAAATCAGATATTATAAAATAGTTTTATAACTTTAAAATTTTGAAAATAGTGTTAAACATCAAAACTGAGAGCTTATATTAAACCAGTGTATGGTGCCCCATGATCACATAAATGTACACAGCTATGATTTAATAAAAATAATAATAATAAAAAAATTAAAAAAGAAGAAAATGTCTGAGTCTCATAAAAATTGGTTTCCACAGGTCACATTTCTAAATGATGCCATTTACATTTTTATGAAGCATATAACTTATTTTATTTGGATTTGGATTTACATTGAGAATTCTGATTCTTACTAATATTTCCAAATAGTCCGTTTTTTAAAATAAAAAACTAGTCAATTTTCTCTATATCATGCCTAGTTATGTTTTCTTTTCTTACCCAAATGAGATTATATTTGTTTCTGTTTTATAACTCTCAACATTTTTATTAACGAAGACAAAGCATCTCTAAGATAATAAAATAGTACATAATGCTAATGGTGTTTCCTAGTAGTAGATTCCCCTAAATTCCTGGAATAAACCCTGTCTGTATCGTTTCATTTTAAATATAGTGATAAGCCTCATGACGCTGTTTTAATCAATGGTAGGCTGCACACACAACAGTGGTCTCCTAAGATTATAATGGAGCTGAAAATTTCCTGTCCCCTAGTGACATTACAGCCATAAGAATGCCCTAGCATAGAATGTTCTTCAAGGATATAGGGTGATGCTGTAAGCAACCCTACTGCACTGCCAGTTCTTATGAACGTATAGCACATACAAGTATGTACAGTACGTGTTAGTTGGTAATGATAATGAATGACTGTTACTGGTTTATGTATTTACCTTCACGACTGCATAAATGATCATGTGAAACACGGATTGACAGTACATAGCTTCAGGATAGCACTGAGCACTTCTCGCAGAGTCCTTTTATTGAGAAGATACATAATGGGCAGAAAGATTGCTAAGCAAAGACATGCAGGGGCTGTGTGCTCAGGGAAATGAGAGAGTATGTACTCAAGGAAATGATCTTCAAGGGTGGTAAGGAAATGATCTCCAAAATCCCACCTGCAATTTTTCTCCACTAATTCTTCAAAGAACTGCCATAAAATGCTTAATGTTTAACATTAGCCTTACTACTACAGGACTGAACTTTGCTCCCCCAGGATTACTGAGTTACTTGGTGGCTTGCCTTCCAAGTCACAAGAGATTTCCAGGCTTGCCAGCAGAATGTCTTGTTCTCAGTAATTCCTCAGATGAGTTATGATATTGGTGGCTGTTGTAGTAAGTATGAGGTTTAATCCTCTATAATTTACTATACTGTGCTCTGCATAGTTCTTTTAAAATATACCTCTTCTACTCATAAAAAGAAGTTAACTGAAAAACACTTAAACGGGTCGTTTAGATCGTTCAGAGGAAGTCATTTCTATCACAGGAGAAAACAGATGCATGTGTGTTTCTGCTCCTGAAGAGCTTCCAGTGGGACAAACTATATGCAGGAAGTCAGCGATACTGATGATCCTGACCTGCGCAGGCCTAGGCGTATGTATGTGTTTCTGTCTCAGTTTTTATTATAAAAGTTTAAAATATAAATAAAAAAATAAGAACATAAATTATCTTGGTGTGGTTGTGTAATGTGTTTGTGTTTCAAGCAAAATGTTTTTACAAAGGAGCCAATTTTTTTCAAGTTTATGAAGAAGAGAAGTTACAGTAGCTGAAGTAAATTTATCATTGAAGAAAGAGAACTTATTTCTGTGCATTTATGTAGGGTAAGTTGGCAGTGTTTCTGAAGTCTTCAGTCGTGCACAGAAACGTCTGAGGCACTCCCATTAACTCCCCACTCCCTCATTGCCTCACCCAGGGAAACTGCTAGTCCTGCAAGTTCCATGTAAGGTAAGTGCCCTATACAGGTGTATCATTTTTTTATCTTTTATGCCGCATTTTTACTGTACTTTTCTATATTTAAGTATGTTTAGATGCACAAATATTTAAAATCGTGTTAAAAGTGTTTACAGTATTTGGTACGGAAAAGTGCTGTACAAGTTTGTAGCCCAGGAGCTACATACAGGCTGTGTGGCACGTACAGGCATGCAGTGGACTACACAGCTTAGGTTTGTGCAATGATAAAGTCACCTTACGATGCATTCCTCAAACTGTGTCCCTGTCACTAAGCCATGAATGACTGCACTACTGCATGGTTAGATTTTCTAGCATTGTATTTATATTTTGGTATTTATTCAAAATAAAATTAATCTGTAGTGTTCTTTGTGATAACTGATGCTAGCTTTGTAAATGCGTAAAATTTTTATATAATTGATATTCTGGCACAGTATGCATACAAGTGAAACTTTTATTTATGTTAATTTTATTATTTTATATTTTATTACAAAAGTGTCTATTTGCTTAGGTTTTAAAAGGTATTATCCAAAGTTGCAAATCACTTTCTTTTTTTTTTTTTTTTTTTGGTAGCTTTTGCCCTGGGCCAGGTTTGAACCCTCCACCTCTGGTATATGGGGCTGGTTCCCTACTCTTTTGAGTCATAGGCACCACCCCATCATATTATTTTACATCATTGCATTGTCCTTCATATCTGGGGTTATAGGTTACTTATTTTTTAACTAAACAATCATTGGCAGGCAATGCTATATAACATTTAAAAACAGACCAATGTTATTGATCCAGTTATGTTTCCATTGTTATATTGATTTTATAGATTTTGAGTTAGTAATAGTTTTTATATTAAATAAATAGGAAAAAGTATAAATTAAAATGTGAGTGCCAAGTAAATAGCCTTTATCTAACATAGACAACAATATAAAATCAAAAATAAAAAAGTAGGTTCTAGTCCTAAATATCTATGACCTTGAATAAATTAATAATTCATTTTCTGTATAACTTAACATAATTCTTGCATTACAACTTTGATATCAGTTATAGCACTTGAAATAATAATGTTCATGGGGAGATATGTGTGTGTATATGTATGCATGTATGTGTGCATGGTGTTCTTTAAATAAAATATACTTAGAAATAAATTATAATAAAAAATGTTATATTAAGCTTTTCAGCTATTGAAACCATTGATTTTGGCAAATGTATGCTAAAATCCTTCAGAGGTCTGACACATTTCCCCCCATAATAAGAGGTTTTATACCCAAGTATCCAAATCTCATTAACTCTGTCACTATGACCATGGGTACATCCTCAATGGGAAATCTTCCTAGAATTTTCCCATTTGATTAACACCTTTCATTTTCTCATTTGATTAAATACTTTAAATTGAATGAAGGACTCCAGGGAAGGCTCTTTATGCAATGACAAATTATTAACCCTTTCATATGTGGCAGCACCGATATTTGTTAAACTTTGAAATTAATTTCTTTGTTCTATTTCTTTATTTTTTTTTAATTTCAGATTAATATGAAGGTACACGTGATTGGATTTGTGTTTCCAAGGTGAGTTTCAAGTTGTAGTTGAGCCCTTCATCCACAGGGTATGTCGTATGCCCTTACAACATGCACATTAGGTTAGAACTGCCAGTCCCTTCTCTCCTTCCTTTCCCCATCTGCACCTCCCCCCTTCCCACTGGAATATAGAATACTCCTGTGGGTATGCCATTGATTTTTCTATTAGTTTCATGTTAGTATTGAGTATGTTGGATACTTGCTTTTCTATTCTTGTGATACTTTACTAAGAAGAATGTGCTTCAACTCCATCCAAGTAAATCCAAAGATATAATGTCTCCATATTTTTATGGCTGAATAGTATTCTATGACACATGGGTTCATGGGCACTTAGATTGCTTCCACATGTTGGCAATTGTGAGACGAGCTGGAATACACATCCTAGTGCAAATGTCCTTGTAATAAAATGATTTTTTTTTTTAATTTTGGGTAGATGCCTAGTAATGGCGATTGTGGGATCAAATGGAAGTTCTAATTTTAGCAATTTGAGGATTCTCCATACTTCTAAAAAGCTTTTGCACAACTTTGTACAACAACTTAAGCAAACAGACAACTTCAGAATGGGAGAAAATATTTGCATGCTATGAATCTGACAAGGGACTAATAACTAGAATCTGCAGAGAACTCCACCAGTAAGAAAAGAGCAAGCAATCCTGTTTATAAGTTTTTTAGTTGCTATCAATGTAAATCAGCAATCATACAAATCCATTCCATCAAATTATGTGTATTAAATAAATTTTAGTTCAAAATTGTTTTATAAAACAGCCTATGTTTTTAATGAAATTATCATGAAAATATTACCTATGACATTGCTCAATGTTTTTTTCTTTATTTTTTTTTTTTTAGACAATTTGGCATTTGCAGCAACATTGAGAGGAAGGGACAGAAATTTCCCATATAGCCCCTGAACTGACACAGGCACAGCTTTGTGTATTATGAACATCTCTTGGCAGAGAAATATCTGATACAACTGATAAACCTACATTGACACCCGGAGGCCATAGTCTGCATTAAGTGGTGCTGTACATTCTATGGATAAAGACGTGCATAATGTCTATGTACACGTGTAATAACCAAATGTCATTATAGTATTATACAGAGTATGTGCAATATCCTTAAAAGTCTCTGTGTTCTGCCTACTTTATTTGTCCCTGCCACCTCTACCCCATCCCCTGGCAACCACTAATTTGTTACTGGCTCTGCAATTTTTATCTTTTGCAGATTGGCATGTAGTTGGAATTCTATGATGTGTATGCTTCTAAGACTGGCTTCTATCACCTAGCCATATGCATTTAAGATATGAAGCTCGTGAAGTTCCTCCACGTCCTATCTTGTCTTGATAGCTCATTTTATTTTACTGCTAAGTAATGTTCCATTGTCAGCATACACCCCCTTACCTACCAAAAGACATCTTGGGTGCTTCTGAATTTTTTGGCAATTATGAAAAAGGATGCTATAAATGAGTGTGTGCACAGGTTTTTGTGTTTGTGTGGAGATATTTTTTCAACTTCTTTGGGTGAACACTAAGGAGTGTGGTTCCTGGATCAGATGGTATTAGTATGTTTAACCTTGTCAGAAACCACCAAACTCTCTTCCAAAGTGTCTGGGTCATCTTGCATTAAACCATCAGTGGATGGTGGGTTCTTGTTATTTGGTATTGTTACTTTACTGGATTTTGGATATTCCAGTAAACAGGAATGGTATATTTTGTTTTAACTTGTATTTCCCTGATGACATGTGATGTGAAGTGTGTTTTTGTATGATTATTTGCCATCTGTACTATTTCTTTGGTGAGGTGTCTGATCATACGCATCTATTTTTAGTTTTTTAACACATTACCTGCAACACTTAAAAAAAAATGCCTTTCCTTGGAGGTGTGGTGTGTTCTTAAGTCAAGACAGATTAAGAGATGTGTAAGCTATATATGCTTCGTGAGGCCGCAGTCTCAAAACTAGTATAAGTTAAATACAACTCACATGGCAGTTAATGTGTTATTTTGATTCCATGTTTTCCTATTGTTCTGTATGGAGTTCTTTGTATATTTGAGATAAAAGTATTTTATTACATTCATCTTTTCAACATAGATTCTTTTTTTTTGAGACAGAGCCTCAAGGTCTCGCCCTGGGTGGAGTGCCATGGCATCACAGTTCACAGCAACCTCAATTCCTGGGGCTTAAGCAAGTCTCTTGCCTCCTCCTCCCAAGTAGTTGGGAAGACATGTGCCTGCCACAACACCCAGCTATTTTTTGGTTGTAGTTGTCATTGTTGTTTGCCAGGCCTGGGCTGGATTTGAACCCATCAGTTTTGGTGTATGTAGCTGGCGCCTCAGCAGCTTGAGCTACAAGCGCTGAGCCTCAACATAAATTCTTTAAGTCTGTAGCTTTCCTTCCCATTCACTTGACTTTGTCTTTTGTAGAGTAGAAGTTTTAAATTTTAATATGTCCAGCTTATCAAATATTTCTTGCTTGGATTATTACTATATTGAACTATCAAAACACCATTGCCATACCCAAACTTCTCTAGATTTTCTGTTACTGTCTACGAGTTTTGTAGTCTTGCATTTTGTATTTAAGTTTACGATCCAGGCTAGGTGAATTTTTGTGAAGTATGTAGGATTTGGGTCTAGATTCACTTAGTTCCCACATTTCCAAGTATTCCAGCACCACTTGTTGAAAAGACTATCTTTGATAAATTGTATTGCCTTTGCTTCTCTGTCAAAGATATGTTGACTATGTTTATGTGTGGATTTTTTATTTGTTTTCTTTTCTGTTCCATTAATCTATTTGTGTTTTCTTTCTTTCACTGATACCAGATTGTCATGATTTACTGTATCTTTATATAAGAGTAACCTCAACATTGGGTAGTGTTGATCCTCCAGCTTTGTTCTTCTCCTTCAGTATTGTTTTGGCTCTTCTGTCTCACTTACCCCTTAATATACACTTTAGAACCATTGTGTTTGTATTCATAACACAACCTGCTGGAATTTTGATTAGAATTGCATTAAATCTATAGATCAATTTTGGAAGAACTGATATCTTGGAAATACGAGTCATGCTATTCACAAGCATGGAATATCTGTATACTTACTCATATCTTTTTATTCCACACCACTGAGTTTTGTAATTTTCCTGGTATATACCTTTTAAGTATTTTGTTTAATTTATGCTTATTTATTTTGGAGTGTGCTAATATAAATAAAAGATATTGTGTTTTTAATATCAAATTCACCTTTTCACTACTGGTATATAAGAAATTGATTGACATTTGTATGTTAACCTCATTATCTAAAACATTTCCATAATCAATTATTAGTTCTAGGAGTTGCTTTATTGGTGTTTTTGTTGATTCTGTTTAATTTTCTATGTAGATGATTAGGCCATCTGTAAGAAAACAAAGCTTTCTTTCCTTCCACCTAAATATTTGTGGGAGGTAAATGGACTAAATTCCTCACAGGTGCCCAGTCAGGAAAATGTCAACATGACTATCCCTGCATGGGGAAACCAGCAGTGCAGGTGGATGAAACCATCAATTAGTAGTTTAGATTAGAGAAACTAAGATGTCTGCCTGAAGAAATGAGGCTTGCTCTCCCCTTCTCTTTCTTCCTTGCATGTGTTTTTCTGGCTATTTCATATGTTCCATTACTCTATGTCCTTGTTTGCCCCTTGCCCAATGTTCCTGGGAACTGTAATCTGCCCTCTCTCATTTTTAACCTTGACTGCTAATTAATGACAGATTGAATTCTTGCACATATACTCTGTTATGGTACCCAATAAAAAGATTCCTGAGAAGGACAGGGTGCTGCTTGGTTTTCAGGCTTCTGCTTGGCACATAATACAATGTATGCCCTTCCAGGCTTCCAGGCTATATGCTATAGTTTTGTGTAAAGTCTTGTGATTTCCCCAGGCCCATCACCCTTGCTGACCATTGTCTCAGGTTGGGGTCCACTAGACACCCAAAATATTTATTTCTTTTTATTTTACTTTATCTTACTGCATTAACTAAAACTTTCAATAGGATAGTAAAAAGCAGTTGTGAAAGAGAATATCCCCCCTTTCTCCTGATTTTACTGGGAAAGCTTCAAGTCTCTCACCAATAGCTATAATGTTAGCTCAATGATTTGTATGGATAATCTTTATGAAGTTGAGGAAGTTCTTGTCTATTCTTAGTTTCCTAACAGTTTTCATTATATTAGGTGTTGTATTTCCTGAAATGCTTCTTCTGTACCATTTAATATAATCATGGCAATGATTTTTAAAAAGAAAATAAACCAATTTTTTTTATGCTACACATCTATCTCCAGAGAAATTATTAATAGTATCTTCCAAAGTATGTATAAAAATTGCAAACCTTATTGTACCTTACAATTAGCAGATAAATGTATGTAAATCTTAGCTTTTAAGCTATGTATTATTAATTGTAAAAGTAAATAAAGATTTTATTATAAAATTTTCATTTATTCTTCATAAATTATTTTTAAAGAGAATAAATTTAAAAAGAATATTTTTAAAAAGATGTGTAACTGCATTTGTATTTACAAAATTTAAATCCCTTCATTTCAAATTCCTGAGAGTTTTATGCCATAGAAAATATATTTAGTATTTTCATATTCTGAAATAATATTCAATAGCTTTAAAGCATGACAATTATGCCTATAAAGGGCTACTAGTGGTTATTTCAATGGACGTTTTTTAAATTCTCTAATTCTCATCATAAATAGTATAGAATAGGTTCACATTGTTAATGCTATCATTTCTGAGATGGAATGAAATAAAAGTGATCAAAATTCTGTTAATGACTTGACTTTTCATTTTGAGGCTACACCTAATGAGGCAAAGTTAAGTGGCTCAGGGGGTTTAAATAAGTAGTGTTAGCAAATGATTAAGATCAATGAAGGAAAAATTTTATCCAACATATTTTTGGTAAAGTGCTCATTTTAAAGTGAACCCAAATAATTTTTTAAAAAATGAAAGGACAATTTACTGAAAAAAGATATGTACCTTTTTTGAGAAGCATATCTTATTTGAAAATGAAAGATTAAATATCTTATGTTCTATAATATAAATTACTACTTGGGGGAAAGTAAATAAGTAATATATATTTAAATAGTATATATAAAAGATATTTACTTCAGAGATATACTGAGAAAATTGATGTGGTTATTTAGAGCCTTTCAGTGATCAAAAAATTAGTTTATCCCTTAAAGGAATTGATTGAGAACACAGAGGCATTTTCATCGTCCTCCATAGGTATTTCATTCGTTTTGACAATAAATTTTAAACTTGAGCACGAAGAAAGCATTAACATAGCCTAATAAATTTTTATTTTTTACAGCTTCATTAACTCTTCTATTACATAAAACATACAAATGGGTTGAATATTCAGAAATACATTTTTTGAATGTATATACATAAACATTTATACTTTCTAATATATGTGGTTTCATCTGTATACCATCCATATGTAACCACTTCTGATACACATACTGTAATATATATAACTAATACATTAATTTCAGAAGATCAATTATTAATGTTAATATTACCAGATTTTAAACCCTATAAAAGTGAGGTTTATTTTTTGTTTTATTTAATGATATGTTAAAATATCACCAGTACCTGGGACTTAATTCTTAATAAATGTTGAATACAGGAGAACCAAATAACTAGATTTTGAACTATATTTGTACATCTACATCAATATAGTTTTTTTGTATCTATATGTAGATGTTTATAACTATTAAGACCAAGGTAAAATAATTTTTTTAATATATTGCAGATATTCCAGAGTTAAAAACTTTCTGTTCTTAACTTGTTTTTCTTAAAAGAATGTATTACTCATACTCTTGAAGTGCTCTTTAAATTTTATAGAACAAATACAATAAACTTAAAATTATTTCTATTGAATTTTATTTAATTTCATTTTACTATGCGAGTTAAAAATATGATAGATATATATATGATGATATATATATGATGGATAGCCAACTACAGTAATTCAAAAAATATTATTTTTTGTTATTTTTCCCCTAAAAACATGCTTATAAATCTGGCATAATTTAATTTCAATATTGAATACAATTTGCATTAAAGATAAACATTAATAATCTTTAAACGAAGATGAAAGCATGTTTAATATATAAAATTAACTAACTTAAACAATTTCTTGGGACAGTCTTTTGAGTATGTATGAAATACTTAAAATCTTTGAGAAACACCTTTATTATTCGTTTACTTTTAACATCAACTTTGTGGTAATAATTAAGGCTGCTGACAAATAATTTAGTTTATGCAGAGTACACCCTATGTCGCCTGTGATTGCTTTGAAGTCAGTTGGGACAATTTGACTAACTTCAACAAATCAAATATTAGATGTAAACTGTGCCATTTTCCAAAAGAATTGTTGTCTGTAAAATCACCTGTACAGTAGACCTGCTATCACCTAGATTTTTGGTAATAATATTAAACATCGAAGATCTCCTAATTGAGTATTAATGAAAACTAAGCTTGGAGAAGACATTGAAATTTTTTGAAGTAGTTTAGGCAGACTTTGGTTTATTTGTTACCCTGTAAAACCTTCACCTGATGGATGCAAACAGGTCTTTACTACATAAACAGAAACTCCATTTTGAGATCCTTGTTTCCAGAATATTCTGTACTCACTCTGAGGCTTTAATCGGAGAGAGGACGCTTATCCAACTGGACTATGCAAAAGGGTGGAATTGAAATTTAGATCTGATGTCAGATCTCTTGCTAGGCAGCTTTTGGCCAGGACACATATCCTAACTTTAATGCTGTTGTGATAATATGTGTTTTTCATGTAATAGGGTAGACTCATGAACATCAACACTGGTTACTGTGAATCTTCTTTTGCAATCAAAATCTGAGTAAGTGAAACCATTAGTCACCTTTAGTTATCTTTCTATTCAAATAACTCTATCCATTATGCCCCTGAATCTCTAATTCTTATTTTTGATATATTTAATTCTGCTGAATTTCAAGGATTTTCCCCAAAATTTGCCTTTTAATTTAGTAATCCTAATTTTACCTATAACTTAACTATGGTTAAACAATAACTGTATTTTTATTTCAACTATTATAGATTTCATGTCTGAAAATTCCATTTGATTTTTTTTTATGTGTACCTGGATATTTTTAACTGCTTCCTTTCTTATTCTTTTAAATTTTTTGTATTACTTATAAATATTTAATAGTATCAATTCATATGGTAGTATTAGTATATTTAACATCTAATGTCTTGGCTGGGATAATTTGCCCACTTTTGTGATTTTTACACACATTTTATTTGTTTTTTGTATATTTTGTCAGTTTTGTGTATTTATATATGAATGTGAGTGCATAACTACTCAACTTTACAACAGATCTGAAATAGTTTTATTTTAATTGTATTCCTCCAAAATAAGGTTGTGTTTTCTTCAACAATAAATTCAATTTATAAAGGAATTTTTAATCTTGTCTTATTATTTTTTTTTAGATACATAATAGCAGGCAGGTGAACATATTAAAACAAAATGTGTTAGGACAGTTGATTTTGGTTTAAACATTCAAGCACCAACTATCTTTTGTTTCATCTAGAGCCCAGGCCACAAACCCAGTTTCCTGAATGGTTCCTTTCTTGAGGTACTGATGATGATTTAATTGACAAGGTGAATTTTTCCCACTTGCAGCTCTGTCTGGAGTGTTTTGCATGCCCTGTCTCTCAAAGTCTCCCAGTAGTCATTAAAATTAGGTACATCCCGGGAGGCTGAGGCAGGAGAATCACTTAAGCCCAGGAGTTGGAGGTTGCTGTGAGCTGTGTGAGGCCATGGCACTCTACCAAGGGCCATAAAGTGAGACTCTGTCTCTACAAAAAAAAAAAAAAAAAATTAGGTACATCCATAAACATTATTTAGGTTGTAACACATATACTGTCGTATAAAAAACAACCATTTCATTAATTGACTACTCTGTGGGATCAGGAATTTGGACTTTTCCAAAGTGAGCAATTCTCATGCTGTTCTTATCTAGAGTAATTCATGTAATTCCAATCAACTCATGGCTATACTGAGACTTGAAAGTATGAGAAACTTCACTTACACGTCTGGACATTGTGAATAACTACTGACAGGGCTCTCTTTCTTTCTCTATGTGATCTCTCAGCATCACAAAGGTTGGACGTGGCTTTTCCCTAGGAAAATCTCAGGCCAGGATTCCAGCAGTGTGTCAGGAAAGGCTATAAGTACTCTTTAGGTGTATGCTTGAAATTCACATACTGTCAATTCTACAAAATTCTGTGGGTTAAAACAAATTATTTCAACCCAGAAGCAAAGGTTTGGAAAAATAGTCTTTATTTCTTCAGGAGAAAAATTACAAAGACAGATTGCAAATAAGCACCTATATATAGTAACAGAATTTGTGACCATTTTTCCACGTGCAACTATATAAGGATTTATAAACAGATTATACAAAATAATTTGGCAGGCTTCAATTACAAATAAACCAAGTTTTTTTTTTTGTTTGTTTTGTTTTGTTTTTTATTGTTGGGGATTCATTGAGGGTACAATAAGCCAGGTTACATTGATTACAATTGTTAGGCAAAGTCCCTCTTGCAATCATGTCTTGCCCCCATAAAGTGTGACACACACCAAGGCCCCACCCCACTCCCTCCATCCCTTTTTCTTCTTTTTCTCCCCCCCCATAACCTTAATTGTCATTAATTGTCCTCATATCAAAATTGAGTACATAGGATTCATGCTTCTCTATTCTTGTGATGCTTTACTAAGAATAATGTCTTCCACTTCCATCCAGGTTAATACAAAGGATGTAGAGTCTCCATTTTTTTAAATAGCTGAATAGTATTCCATGGTATACATATACCACAGCTTGTTAATCCATTCCTGGGTTGGTGGGCATTTAGGCTGTTTCCACATTTTGGTGATTGTAAATTGAGCTGCAATAAACAGTAAGTACCTCAATGTAATCTGATAAGTCCCAGCAAAAGAGATTGCAAAATTTAAATAAACACACGGAAAAAATGATAAACCACAGCGATAACCAGGGGTATATAAAATAAACACTTAAATACCTAGAAATCAATTGGCAAAATTACTAATTCATCTATATTATGTTGGCAAGAAAAGAGGAATGTGACTTTTTATATGTCATTGATGATGTTAAAATTTTAAGCAATCATTTTGAAATCACTCTGCAAACAGCCAGTGTAGTAGACAACACCTATGCGGTCCCCAGTGATGCTCAAGTTTGTTGTCCAATGTTTTTGTGTAATCTGTCCCTGTGTATAGGCTGGTCTAGTTATTTGCTTCTCACAGGTGGAATTCAGCAAAGTGAGTGGATGTAGGTTTTTTGAAATTAAATCACAAAATCTATCTCTTTTTAGTTCTCTAGAAACTACCCTGTGGGAAGAACTGAGTCTGGTCTCCATACAACACCCACTGAGGAATATGGACACTTAGTTCGACATCCTGTAGTGTATGGAATCTTACCAATGACTACACGGAGGATCTTGAGGCAGATCCACTTGCAGTCATTCCTTTAGATGACTGCAATCGTAAGAGATACATAAAGCCAGGAAACGATTCAGTTGCCCTTTCCTGGGTAAACACTGTAATAGAATGTTTTGGGAGAAATTACACACAGTGATAGGTAACTGATAAAACTAGGAGCTGTGAATAGTCTCATGCCATGAAACTTGAACACACCCAGTTCCAGACACATGCTCACATGAACTTAAGCATGGTTTAAATAATGCATAACTCATTAAACAAACTTTATCAACATATATAAACTTAGATCAACCTGGATCACGTAATTATGTATAAAACTGATAAATTACAAAAATGACATGTACATATTTTATCCCTGTACATTAAATTGGAAAACATTATGTATTATGTACAAATATATATATACGCATAGAACAAAACCATTACGATATTAGTCCATGGTGTAAGAACCAAGTCAATGATAGTGCATTAATAAAGGATCACCAAGAGGTCAAAGACCACACAATTTCATTTATAATATTTTATGTTTTAAAAATAACAGTTCTGGTGCAAATGTGGAAAAATTCTATTAACTTTTCTTACATATTGGTAAGGTATGCATAGATATTTTGTATGCCCTACTTTTGCTTATTCAGAAGATTTTATAATTTTTTGAAAAAATAAAAACAAAATATTATAAATGTGATACATTATCATGAAATTGACATAATTGTTAAGGTACATACTCAACATAAAACACCTGCATTTGGTTTAGCAAAGTTACAAGAGGACTAAATTAGATACAGATCTTCTTTATTATAGTGATCTGATGACAACAGGATCTGTAACCATAATACATCAAATAATTTCCAAGACATTAAGCAAACAAATCATTTATATAGAGTAATGTAAACAAATCATTTATAAGTCTATTGCACATGAATCTCTAAACTATGCCTCTGAGACATCTAGTAAATAGAACGAAACAGAGTAAACCTATCATATTTTGTTATTTTTTAAAAAAACACTTCAAAATGTCATATAATCCATGAAAAATGGAAAACAAATTATTCAGCCTTGTAAATCTGATGACTAGAAATATTAATATCATTATGCTAATTAGAGACTAACATAATCATTTAAATTTTAAATCATTTGATGTGCAATAAATTACATTGAAGATGGGCAATCCTAGAAATTTTGTTATGCAATTTGTTGTGAACACAGATAAACTTCCCAGGAAAGAGACACACACACACACAAACTAATTTGTTTCCTTTTTTGGTTTATGAATTACTAAATGCAAACATACCTATTATCAAACTATTCATTTCCTTTATATATAATTTGTCACAATTGTAAAAGAAGTGCCCATATTAACATAATGTCTACCTTGTGTACTTGCATATGTTTTGTTTCACATCAAAATTTGCTTTATAAACACAACCAACAAAACCTGACTTCTAGATAATACCCTGGTTGTTTAACAACAAGATATAATTTATGCACAACAGAGAAAGGGTTGGGCGTGGTTAATAAGAATATAGTAATTTCCAAATGCTTGATAAGTCACTATCTGATTTTTCAAAACTTACATTCATATATTTTAACAATATATATATTAAAATTTGTTTAACTTGGAGGGGGACAGAATGCAAATTTGTCTTGGAACATTTAACCTTCAGTGTTCAGATAAAGTTTTGTTACTACAGATAGGAAGAAACTATATACATGAAATGACACTGGGTAACAAAAGCAGTTGGAAACCAGGACAAACAGGGATAATTTGAGAGACAAAATTAATATAATTTATAGATTTTGGGTTGATTGCATTAATACTCATGTTTATTAACTCTTCCTTAATTCATGCCTTTTTCTGTATAAGTTTTCAATGATCTTCTACTAGAGAAGATATAAATCTTTGTCCCTAAACCCAATTTGTGATTGGCTTTCATCAATATGACCCAATACAAACAGAGTCTTGAAAAGTATTCACAAGTTGGACTCACTAGCTTGTGAGCTTTGTATATCCCCATGAGAACAGTGCCCACAAGCTGGCCTGATGATACTGTGAGAAGGACAAATTACATCTGGAGCAGAGATTGCCAACTCGGGTACCCTAGGCAAGCCCAGCTTAGCACAGAGCTTTGTCCAGCCAACTAATACCACTTGAACAAGCCCATACAACATATGCAGGGCACCCACCCTCAATCAGCCAAGCCTCTACTCCCACATAAAGAAGATAGTCAAGGAAAAGAGAGGTTGATTTTAAGAGAAAGGATTTTTGGGTGGTTTGTTACACAGTGATAATAAGTGATGTAAGCCAAACGTTCTTTAATCTATGAAATGAAATGACCATGATTCATAAGTACTCCACATTATTCTGCTACTAAAATGTATACTATGAAATTTAACTTGTTTACCTCTTTAGAATGATAAAATATAATTATATACAATTACGCTAGTATGTGGTAGAGGCCTCAAGAGTTTTATTAGGCCACACATTTGGCACTAGCTCATGACAAATATGAAACACAAGGCATTATTACCCAAAGAAAATTAAAAATAATATTATAGTAATAATTATTATTATTTTCCTAATTTTCTCAGCCATGACAATTGGCATCAAAACTTTAATGATGAGAGGAAACTGCACAGTGAAAATCATGCACATTTTGAAGATGAATAGAGCATATTTTGAAAATTTTGAAGTATCCAACATAGCTTCACACAGATACAACAGAAAGAAAGAAGCTAAAAGTTATGAAATATATTTTTTCTGAATATGAAGAATTATACTAAGAGCAAAAATTTCTAAAACACTCCATTTTTACACCGTGTTTCCCAAGTGAGGGCCACTAGAGGTTTTCCTTGAGTCTATTTTTCCTAAACTTCAGACTCAAAGATTTTATCTTTTGCTGATAATCCTATATGAATATCTGGCACACAGTTTAAACTTTATGTAAATGTCACCCTTCCCTGATCATCCTATCTAATATATAAAATCCCACTCTAATCTTTTAACAGACCATTCCAAACCAGAATAAAATAAAACCATCATCGTACTAAGCTCACAGATATTGTGGGTTAGGAATTTGGGCAAGATAAGACTGAAATGACTTATCAATACTGGTTGGTACTTGAAAGCTAGGGGATGGAATAATCTGGTAGTATCTTCAATCACATACCTGTATGTCTTGATATTACCTAAATCCTCAGATAGAATTTTCAGTCAGCCAACCTACAGATGCTTAGTCTTGTTTACAGCATTGAAACTCCAGCATAATCAGACTTCATATGCAGTGGCACAGAGCTCCTAAAACTAAAGTGAAATTTTTATTATGAACCCAACTGAAAAGCTACATGTTGTCATTTCAACTGAATTATTTTAGTTAAAATATTCTTAAGCCAACCAGGGCTCACTTTAATCATAAGGTGGTAACATCATAGCACATACAATATTGGTGATATAGTTGTGGATTTCTCTGAGAACTACCATCTGCGAGAACCACCTACTCTTTCTCCTCATTACTCACCTGAAAATTCAATATGATTTGCCTTTTTACTTATTGTGTATCTTCTTAATAGAGTAAATATTTTCCCTGTTTCATTGCTTCTTTACAGCATATAGAAGAGCATCTGAAACAAATAATTACTTAACAAATATTGCTTGTATGAATAAATCAGTAGTGAGGTAGGCTGTTGTCCAGAAACAGAAAGTTTCTTTTTTATGGACAGCTAGTTTATTCACTACTTCTCCTAGTTTCTGAACAACAAAATCATAGATATCTACTGCACAATTTTGGGAAAATAAAATAACCAAGTAGATATGACACCATAATCAAAGTTGAAGGAACAAGAGAAGAAATAATAAAAAAAATACGTAGTAATTTCAGCATAGCATCAGGGAAGTCAACATATGGCATAAATAGAGAAAAATGAATATTTGATGAACTCTTTCAAGAAAAGAAAGAAGATTGTCAACAAAAAATTTTATGAGTCCTTGAGGAAATACTAAGTATGATGTCAATAAATAAAAAGAAAAATTGAGAGTGTATTAGGAATGGAGCTGTCAAAACATAGAAAAATATATATACAAAGTCACTATAAAAGTAACAGTGACTTTAGAAAAATTAAAATGCTAAATTGTTCTAAAAAATGAAAAAAATACTTTAATTCAGAAGAAAGAAGCAAATAGAAAAGAAAATTAAAGAGAAATAACAGAAATAATAGGTACTGAGGGCAGAAAAGAGATGGTTCATTTAACTTTAAATTAGAGAAAGCAGGGCCAGGCTGGGTGGCGAAGGTTTGTAATCCCAGCACTCTGGGTGGCGAAGGTGGGCAGATCTCTTGAGCTCACTAGTTTGAGACCAGACTGAGCTAGAGCAAAACCCCACCTCTAAAAATAGCTGTAGGATAATATTTAGAAATAAACATATCCTACATCAAGCACACAAAGTGAACTCAGTGTGAGTTTAAAATGGCCTGCTTTTTTTCCACAGGCTTAAGGGACCTGGGTTCCTCTTGAACACACACAGAGTTGACTTGCCTGGAGTTAAAAATTCCACAAGCCCGTTCTCTGAAGCTGTGCACCCCATGAAGCCTGAGATCAAAGGGCATGCCACCCTTCCTCTGAGATATGGGCCAGAGGGTTGACGTATGTTAACAACATATTATCAGAGGTCTATAGGTGCTCTACCCTGTGGAAAAGACACAGTCGTTACTTCATACTGAGTAAACTGAGTGATGCTTGAAGATACTCTTCCATTAACTTTGTTCCCCTGTGGCTACTTTCTTCTTTGTGATCTTTATTTAGATACCTGCCCAGAGATTAGTGAGTGTCTACAAGAAGATGTTTACTGCAAAAGTGATTGCGTTGATATGATAACAGGATATTTCCTTTCAAGTTCATTTCAGATAGGTAAAATGAGGTAATGGTGAAACGAACAGATAATAGATTAAGTGTGTATGTGACTAGAAAGGTATAAAGTCAAAACCCTGAATAAAGAATTTTGCTACACGCCATCTCATTTTGTGTAGTCTGTTTCTTGACTTAATAATTACAGGAGGGAGTTTACACCCACGGCAAAGCTGCTGTTCATTGGCATCTCCAGTCATGCAACATATTGGCATAGTTGGCAGGATAAGGGGATCATGACAGAGCAGAAAGACTTTCTGGATGCCAGGCTGGAGGATGGCTGCTTCTGCCAGAATGCCTCTGAGAGATCTTTGCTGAAGCTGTTTGAGGTAAGCTTGAGAACCCTGTAACTGGGACAGTGCAATTGCCATGCATAGTACATGGGACGTCTCCAGCATAGCAAGAAACATGGGAGGAAATAATATGAGTCTTCAGCTCTCTTCCTCTTGGAGGACCAGTATATTACCATTTTAAAAACTCTGATTTCTACCACTAAAATTCCAGTAAAAACCAGTAACCTGCAGGAAGTTTTCCATGTGGTTGTTAAGCATTGCCGCTGGTTCACACCTCACCAGAAAGTCCAGCTTAATTTGAAAGTCTGGAAGAAAGTGGGTTGGGCTCTGTGTTGTGCCCACCAAAAAGGCAATTTTATAAGCAGGGAAATATGGGCAACATATCAGCTGGTTCATATCACGTTTGAACTGTTTCAGACATGTTTTGAGCAAACCTCTGAGACTGAGGTTATTGGTGCTGTCGAGTTGCCACCCCCTCCTCCTTTGCCCAAGCAGGGTCAGTTAGACCAGCCAGAGAAGGCTGCAGAAAGTCTCAGAGAATTGGAACATGAATATGATATGCCACATTCCCATTCTGAACCTGAGCTTAATAAGCCTACAAAGAAATATGTGGGTGACTTAATTAGTCTAGAGAGTGACGCGGAGAGCTGTACAGAATTAGTGGAAATGGCTGATGAATCAGCTCAAAAAGAGTCTGAGTTTGAACATCTTAAAAAGGTTATAGCTGAAAATTTTCAAACAATGAATCAAAGAATTGCCTTCTTAGAAAAGAAGGGAGCTGAAATACTCTCCTCTAGAGCAAGCTCTAAAGCAGGTTCTTGTAAAGATGTGCTTCCACCTTACAAGCTTCTAACTCCTTCTGCACCAGAAGGTCCTGTGGTCTGGAGGGAAGACTCCTTACATCCTAATACTCCACCAGGAATCTATCCTGTGTGGCCTAATCCCCCAGATACTCGCTCCACTGCACGGTATCACTTTCCTTTAGATGTTTCTGAATTGGCTATATCTAATGAGAACTCAGTTCAAATTTCAGAACTGGGTAATAATAAAGAGCCTGTTATACAAGCATATCCTGTTTTCAGGGAAATTGGAGAGAATGGTCAATCAGGAGCTGCTCAACATCATCCTATAGAAGTAAAATTTTTAAGAACAATGAAAGATGCCGTTTATGCTTATGGACCTACTTCTCCTTTTGTGACTGGCATTTTAAATTCATATTGTACGAATCACTTTTTTATTCATGCTGACTGGGAAACATTAGCTCGTACTACCTTGAACCCTGGTCAATTTTTACAATTCAAGGCTTGGTGGCTGGAAGAGGCAACTTTTCAAAACCGAGCTCAGTGAACTTCAGTTAACTCTTTAATGGGTACTGGCCCTGCGGCTGACAATTAACACAAGACTTGTTAATGCAGGTTAAAGATGTTTGTATTAGAGCTTGGCAAAGACTAGAGGAAAAAGATGGGGTTAAACAGTTTTTTATAAGAATCATGCAAGCAAACAATAAACTGTATTCTGAATTTGTACCATTTAAACCTAAAGAAGAGGAAATTAAGCTTATTAATTATACTTATGGGGTCACTGGCCCTCCTATTTGTTTTGGTCAACAATATCAGTGTTTAAATATGACTGTACAGTACTGGCTAAGTCATTATGACCGGCCAGCATCTGGGTATGACATCAAACGTGAGATGTTTATGCTAAGTGCTAATTCTATCTCTTGTTTTATCCCAGGTTTTACTCCTATAGATGTGGAATCTCCTTCTTGTAAAGAGCCCAGTTTTACTTTACAAAAGGAATGGGTGCATTGGACTTGATGTAAAGGAGATCAAACTTTTTTCTTAACTAATTCTTCTAAAGGTTCTATAATGGACTGGAGTCCAAAGGCAACTTTACTTGACCTATTAACATTGAGTTGCCAAGAGATGAGATTACCTATCCTATAAATAAAAATAAAATTAATATTAATATGATAATACCTATGAGTTGGACGGATGTTGGCTTTGCACCCCCCACACCTGGAATTTACGGCTTTCCTAACCAAAATCATTTGTGAAAAGTAGCAGCAGCCCTAAAACCTATGAAGGGTTGGATTGGTGGATTGTTTTATCATCAAACCATCATACCTCATACTTATGGTATTGAATTTACTGTCCATGATAAAAGATACATTCAAACTTGTGTTCAATTACCCTTTGTGTGGCTTAAGGGCAACATAAAGTGGAATGAAAAAACAGGAGAATTGTTTCATCCTGTGTGTCAACTGTTTACTTGTTTTAATAGTTCTCTAAGTTTTGATCCTCAAAAGGAACAGCTATATTTGTTGAGAGCCAGGACAGGTGTGTGGATGCCAGTGAACTTAACCAGGCCATGGCAAGAATCTCCTGCCCTGACAGTCCTTCAACTTCTGGCTGATCAAGTCCTGAAAAGAACCAAGAGATTTATTGGACTTTTGATTGCTGCCATTCTAGGAATTATTGCAGTGACAGCTTTTGCTGCCACCTCTGGGGTGGCTTTAACTCAAGGAATCAGAACACATAATTTTGTGGCTGATTGGCATAAGAACTCTGAACAATTATGGACTACTCAAAAACAAATTGACACTGAATTATATAATGAAATTGCTGATTTAGAACAAACTGTTATTATGTTGGGGGATGAGTTAGCTTTAAGTTTAAGTTAGCTTAAAGAAACAAATGAAGTTAAAATGTGATTGGAATGTAACTACTTTTTGTATAACCCCTGATAAATATAATGAGAGTAAATTTCCTTGGGAGAATGTTAAAAAGCATTTGTTAGGGCAGCACCTGTGGCTCATTTGGTAAGGCGCCAGCCCCATATACCGAGGGTGGCAGGTTCAAGCCCGACCCTGGCTGAACTGCAACCAAAAAAAAAAAAAAAAAAAAAAGCATTTGTTAAACCATGATAATTTAACTAAGGAAATTGTAAATTTACAACATGAGATATATTCCACTTTTGAAAATAAGTTACAAAAAAATAGATGAAGATCAGATTTTACAAGGCATAGCTGATGGAATTGAACAAATGAATCCCATAACATGTAGTCTGTTTCTTGACTTAAAAATTATAGGAGCGAGTTTACACCCACAGCAAAGCTGCTATTCGTTCGCGTCTCTGGTCATGCAACAATAGCTGGGTGTGTGGCGGGCACCTGTAATCCCAAACACTCAGGAGGCTGAGGCAAGAGAACTGCTTGATCCCAGGAGTCTGAGGTTGCTTTTTGCTATGACACTATAGCACTCTACCCCAGGGGTGAAAAAAGTGGGACTCTGTCTCAATAATAATGATTATAATAATAATAATAGTAATAATAATAATAGAAAATGAATTTTTGAAATAGGATTCATTTGTTAAATTCCATCAGCTATGGGTATTAGGCCAGGAGTTTTAGAAATAAAGATGGTTTAAAATTAGCAGCCAAATTAACCTCGCTTTTATTGAGTAGGGTATTTGTTAGGTCTTAATCTTTACCATATGGCCTTTACAAAATTTTGAGGTACATTTGTGCTGTATGTGGTAATACTGCCCTCAGGAGAGGAATGGGTAAATTTTTTTATGTAGGCAAGTAACTCTTTATATGCAGGTGGTGCTTCAGCTGCAGAGCATTGCAAACACATATGGCTTCTCTAGCTTTGGAGGAGGTAAAGTTTGCCTCATTTGATATCCTTTCCCTTATGTAGGCATCTTTAATTGGAATGCATGTTGTTTTGTTTTTCCTTTACATGAATTTTGCAGCTACTTTTTACAAGCCAAGAATTATCTCTTAAATTGGAAAGGACTTTGTTTTCTGCATGCCTGGTGTCATGCGCAAATGAAATTCCATCCTTAAATATTCAGGACAAGGCCTACGTATATAGCATTAGAGCAGGTGCTTCAAGTTCAAACTCCCATTCTTATTCTCCACTACCGTTTCTTAGTTAAATGATTACTTTATAACAAGGACATAGTGTTTAGAATTTAAACTATAGCTTTACATTTGGAAGGTGGTATATATTAGAAAGTAGAAATAGCATTTTAATGTCATGGTTAGGTAGAAAAAGAAAATGTCTATGAAATTATTTCATGAAGGATAAAGTGCATCACTAACACTTTTCTCTTAAAATTTTTTCTTCAGTAAATTGAGAAGTGGAATATTTTAAAAAATACAAATAAAAGTCTTTACCATTTAGCTGAAAATATGAAAAGAGAAAATACCACATTTTCTTTATCTTCTCATGTATTGAGTGGCCTTAAGGATGATCTTTGTAGCTTTGCAATTATAAATTGTGCTGCAACAAACTTTGAAGTGCAGGTGACTTTTTGATAAAATATTTTATTTCTTTTGAGTAGATATTGAATGATGTGGTTGATGGATTGAATGGTAGGTCTACTTTAAGCTCTTTCAGGAATCTCCATACTGTTTTCTATACAATTGTATAAATTTGCTGTCCCACCAGCATCACACAAGCATACATTTTTTTCTCTGTATCCATGCCAGTATCTATTATTATAGTTTTGTACTTTTTAATAATGGCTATTGTCATGGGATAAAGTAAATATCTTGCATTTCCCTGATGAGTAGTTATATTAAACATTTTGTGTTAGCTGTTTATTACCCACATATTACAAACCCATGGCCAGCATCACACTGAAGGGGGAAATTTGAAAGCATTCCCCCTAGGAGCTGCAACAAGACAAGGTGCCCACTGTCATTACTTCTAATTAGTTAGTACTAGAAATCCCAGGTAGACCAATCAGGCAATAGGAAGAAATAAAAGGCATCAAAATCAGGGAACAAGAGGCCAAATATCCCTTTGTTGATAGTATAATTTTGTACCCAGGAAACCCTAAAGACTCCACCAAAAGACTCTTGGATTGATTAACAAACTCAATAAAGTCTCATGTTACTCAGTCAACATACATATACCAGTAGTATTTCTACAAAATAATATCAGTCAAACTGAGAGTCAAATGAAAAACTTAATATCATTTATAGCAGCTACCAGAAAACAAAATACTTAGGAATATATTCAATCAGGGAGGTGAATGATCTGTACAAGAACTACAAAACAATGATAAATGATCATAGAGGACACAAACAAATGGGATAACATTGTATGTCCAAGGATTGGTAGAATAAACTTCCTTATAGTATCCATTCTGCACAAAACAATTTATAGATTCAACACAATTCCCATCAAAATAACAATGTCTTGGGTGGTGCCTGTGGCTCAAAGGAGTAGGGCACCAGCCCCATATGCTGGTGGTGGTGGGTTCAAGCCCAGTCCCTGCAAAAAAACTGCAATAAATAAATAAATAAATAAATAAATAAATAAATAAATAACAGTGTCTTATTTCATAAATCCTAAGCTTCATTTGGAACCAAAAAAAAAAACATCCAAATAGTAGAACCAATACTTAGCAAAAAGAACAAATCTCAAAACATCATATTACCTGACTTCAATTATACTAGAAAGCTATAGGAACCATAACAAATGTGGTACTGGTATAAAAGTAGAAACATAGATCAATGGAACAGGAGAGAGATGCCAGAAATAAAAAGCACATATTCACAGCCTGCTGATCTTCCATAAAGCAGGTAAAAACATATACTGGGGAAAGTATGATCTATTGAATAAATGGTACCAAGAACACTGAATAGACACATGCTAAATAATTAAGCAAAACCCATATTTCTTGCCATATACAAAAAGTAATTCAAGATCATTAAAGCCTTAAACATAACACATGAAACTGTAAACATTCTAGAAAAAAAAACATAGGAAAAACTATGCCAGACATAGTCCTAGGCAAAGAATTGGTAACTAAGCCCCCAAACATACAGCATCAACAAGGTAAATAATGGAACTTAATTAAATTTAAAATTGCCTTTGCACAGTAGGGGATGTAAGTAACAAACAGCCTACAGATGGGGAAAAATATTTGCAAACTATGAATCCAAGAAAGGATTAATTTCCAGAATCTACAAAAAACCGAAAAAACAAGAAAGAAAAAACAACTCCACCAAAATGTAAGCCAAGTACATGAACATATTTTGCTCCTTATTTGAAGACAAGTCTTCCTGACATTTTGTTCCCAAAGATTACTTCCTAGAGAAGTTTTGTCTCCACACCTGCTACAATATGACTTTGCTGGTTGATTATTTCACTGTTTTCATATCACTATCAGCATTTAAATTCATCCTGACAATTCATTTGTTTTTTCCTTGCAATCCTGTAATTGTTAATATAAACATATAGAAAGTGACTGCTTTCTTCTTTCACATGTCTGTCCTCAGTGTCTACAGCAGGGAATGCCAGGTGGAGTTACTCAATAGGCATTGGCTTCCAGGAGATTTACTACCTTCTGTTACTAGTGGAAGAACCAGGGAATTTTTAGAGGAGAAACTAATCTTTTAAAAGTCAGACTCTGAATGTTTATCTAAAATAGTAAAGACTTAGAAAATAGTTAAATTTTCTTGACTATGCAAACACCTTGAAATTTGATCTCATACAGATCTATACAAATATGTAAGTACCCCAAGACATGATGAAATATACAAAACTTTTAGAGATTATAACTTATCAATTGGCAGTTAATACAATAGATAAGATAGGTATTAATAAGGACTTGAAAATATCATAACTTAAGATGCATTTTTTGCAAATAGCACCCAAATTTGAATTTCCTTTATTAAAGTAGTTCAAATGTTCCAGTTATTTATGTTTTACATCATTCAACAGACCCACAAAATAAAAAAAATAATTATGAACTCAAACTTTTCAAAACTAATATAGCATATTAACGACATATCTTCTTAAATACATAAGTACAAAAAATAAAAGAAATGAGAAAATAGATCATAATAATAATGAATAATATTGAAAATATACTACTGATAAAATTAAATGCTGCACCATATTAATTTAATAAGCAATAATTAAAAATCTTTTCTCTAGTATTCAAGATTAATTCAATTCTAGAAATATTTTGTAGTAAAAAATCACAATTCAACACTTTGAAGTTAACAGTTTTGAAGTAGAAAATAATAAAACCATTAAATATTTGATAGTTTCAACATTTGCTACTGATACACAAAAATTGAACTCAACCCCAACTAAATCTATTATAGAATTTAAAGAATATTCAATTTAAGGAACACATTCTAGGTAGAGGAATGCATACATACTCATGTGAAGGAATACTACTTGACAAATATAAATATACTATAATCCATTAAAATATTTCATTTATAGATATTTAACATTTGATCTTAATTGTTTTAAGCATGCTATGTCTTGAAATATACTAGTAAATATAATACAACATGCATATGTGTTAGTAGGAGGATTTTAACTTGGAAAAAATAACCCTTTAGGCTTATAAGGAACAATATTCAAGGAGCATTTTAAATACTTTTAAACCAGAAAATGACAATGTATACAAATACACTTAGTAAAGGCAATAAACATATCTAATTTTAGAGTAGGTATAGAGCAAGGTCAAAACTTTCAAATACCATCAATTTCATATGACCATGTCTAATAGAATAAATTCAACTCAACTAGCTGTGAATATCCATCACAGTAGAAGAAGACAATGGAAGGAGCAACACACATGGAGAAAATAATAAAGGATGGTGGGAAGTGAAGATAGAAAAAGCTGAAATCAAACATAGAGAAAAAAAAATCCAGAAGATGAAATTTTATTCATATAGATGGAAAACAAAATAAGAATTTTTTTAAGATTTTGGCATTATTAGAGTGCAATTTACTTTTTAAATATAATAAATGCAGGATTTATACAAGACTAGATTATTAGATTTGAATACCTATAAACAATAAAACAAATTTGGGCCAGTGAAATCTCATATAAAGAATTAGATGATGTAGGGTAAGGAGGGAAAAACACATCTGAAACATATGGCAACAACAGAGTTCTTTCATGTGTTAATTACATTTGAAAATATTAAAAAATAAAAGAGAAATCTCACAGTGGAAAGGTATCCAGATAAATAAAATGCCAATAATGCCAATAAATGCTTAAAAAAGAAAAATTATATATATATATATATATATATATATGCTGAAAATGTCCAATGGCTGATGTAAGGATATAAAAATATGCATATAGATTAAATATGAGAAAAGGATAAGACAATCTGGACATAACTATTAAGATTAAAATTTGAAAATGTACTAATATAGAAATCTTGAAAATAAAACATGTAAGGCAATAGTCTTTATGCAAAAAGACAGAGGCAACTATTAATATTGTAGGAATAGTCTGAAAATTGCCTTATATATATTTTATATAATATCCTTGTAAGACATCACTGTATAATGTAAAACATTTAAAGCAAAAATTAACAGAATTACATGAAGAAACTTATTAATCCACAATCACAATCGAAGTCAATAACTCATCTTTACTATAAAGGGGTACATTATGCAACCAAAAAAGTTAAAAAAAGAGGATATAGAGGAAAGAAAGAATAATAAACTCATTCAAGTACATTCACACCCACACACATGCGCCCACATGCATAGGCATTCAAATCTGCTAGCAGTAGGTAGATATTTTTACTAATTTCAAATGTATAAAATTAGTCATTTTTATAGGTATTATTATGTATAATAGGTATTATTATTTAATTAACACATATAAAAATTAAAGGTTAACAGCAAAAAAATTCAGATTATGAGACATTAAATGAGAAAATATTACTAAGATAGCAAAATGACACACAATATAAATAAAAATAGTTTTGATACTTAAAAATACCTTGCAAGAATTCATGTGTTTGGGTGAAACTTACTTGGAGATATCAATATTAAATGATAATCAATATAATTATGCCAAAAATCTATGAAACTCAGCAAAACTGCTATTTCAGGGGTTGTGTATTTTTTTTTTAATTGTTGGGGATTCATTGAGGGTACAATAAGCCAGGTTACACTGATTGCATTTGTTAGGTAAAGTCCCTCTTGCAATGATGTCTTGCCCCCAGAAGGTGTGGCACCCACCAAGGCCCCACCCCTCTCCCTCCTTCCCCCCTCTCAGCTTTTCCTCCTCGCCCCATGACCTTAATTCCTTAATTGTCATTAATCATCCTCATATCAAAATTGAGTACATAGGATTCATGCTTCTCCATTCTTGTGATGCTTTCCTAAGAATAATGTCTTCCACTTCCATCCAAGTTAATATGAAGGATGTAAAGTCTCCATTTTTTTTTTTAATAGTTGAATAGTATTCCATGGTATACATATCCCACAGCTTGTTAATCCATTCCTGGGTTGGTGGACATTTTGGCTGTTTCCACATTTTGGCAATTGTAAATTGAGCTGCAATAAACAGTCTAGTACAAGTGTCCTTATGATAAAAGGATTTTTTTCCTTCTGAGTAGATGCCGGGTAATGGGATTGCAGGATCAAATGGGAGGTCTAGTTTGAGTGCTTTGAGGTTTCTCCATACTTCCTTCCAGAAAGGTTGTACTAGTTTGCAGTCCCACCAGCAGTGTAAAAGTGTTCCCTTCTCTCCACATCCACGCCAGCATCTGCAGTTTTGAGATTTTGTGATGTGGGACATTCTCACTGGGGTTAGATGATATCTCAGGGTTGTTTTGATTTGCATTTCTCTAATATATAGGGATGATGAACATTTTTTCATATGTTTGTTAGCCATTTGTCTGTCATCTTTAGAGAAGGTTCTATTCATGTCTCTTGCCCATTAATAGATGGGATTGTTGGCTTTTTTCATGTGTATTAATTTGAGTTCTCTATAGATCCTAGTTATCAAGCTTTTGTCTGATTCAAAATATGCAAATATCCTTTCCCATTGTGTAGTTTGTCTCTTTGCTTTGGTTATTGTCTCCTTGGCTGTGCAGAAGCTTTTCAGTTTAATGAAGTCCCATTTGTTTATTTTTGTTGTTGTTGGAATTGCCATGGCAGTCTTCTTCACGAAGTCTTTCCCCGGGCCAATATCTTCCAGTGTTTTTCCTGTGCTTTCTGTGAGGACTTTTATTGTTTCATGTTTTAAATTTAAGTCCTTTATCCATCTTGAATCAATTTTTGTGAGTGGGGAAAGGTGTGGGTCCAGTTTCAGTCTTTTACATGTAGACAACCAGTTCTCCCAACACCATTTGTTGAATAGGGAGTCTTTCCCCCAAGGTATGTTCATGTTTGGTTTATCGAAGATTAGGTGGTTGTAAGACGTTAGTTTCATTTCTTGGTTTTCTATTCAATTCCAAGTGTCTATGTCTATATTTTTGTGCCAGTACCATGCTGTCTTGACCACTATGGCATTGTAGTACTGACTAAAATCTTGTATGCGGATGCCAAATAGAGCTCCTGAACAGACCAATTTCAAGCACTGAGATTAAAGAAACAATAAAAATCTTCCAACCAAAAGAATACCCTGGTCCAGATGGCTTCACACCAGAATTCTCTCAAACCTTCAAGGAAGAGCTTATTCCTGTACTGCAGAAATTATTCCAAAAAATTGAGGAAGAAGGAATCTTCCCCAACACATTCTTTAAAGCAAACATCACCCTGATACCAAAACCAGGAAAACACCCAACCAAAAAGGAGAATTTCAGACCAATCTCACTCATGAATATAGATGCAAAAATTCTCAACAAAATTCTAGCCAATAGATTACAGCTTATCCTCAAAAAAGTCATACATCATGATCAAGTAGGTTTCATCCCAGGGATGCAAGGCTGGGGTTGTGTATCTTGTGCTGCTACATGAGGGGAGAACGGGTTCACTTTATCACAGCTATAATTCTCACATCATAGCAGTCTCTATCATCAGCTAGAACTCAATACATGTGTTTTAAATGAGTAATGAATACATAAGTTCACGCATTTTCCTTGATTTTTAAACTGGAGATAATTATACCTAAGTAATATACAAAACGTCAATTCTCTCATAATTACCCTTTCATCATATTCATCTTATCTGTGTTGTTAATTTTTAGCTTCTCAGAATTGATTTTCTTTCTTGGTGGTAACTACTGTGATTCCAGCATTTTCTGTAGATTTGAAGCTACAAGCCCCTGTAACTGTTGTGAAATAAGTTTCAAGAAGAAGAAAAATGATGTTTCCTTTTCACTGCAGCTTCAAATGATGACCTGTGTTATAAAACTGTTACTCTAGTTTTGAAGTTTAAGTTTTACCTTTTAATAGAAATACATTTTTGATCGGCTATTTGATATTTGAAATATTAAAATAATATTTAACTTTTCACTTTATAGTGGCAATAAATCTAAGTTTCATTTGTCCTGCTATTAGATTATTGGCCATTATTATTTTTCTCCTTCTCACGTGTATTCCACATGGGGCATAAGCAACAACTACAGCTATGGTGAGAACAGTAACACTGGGAAAACATACCTACTAGAGTTACTTGGTTCTTATTTTTAAATGTTTCAGTTTCATTTAAATTGACACTAACTTTAACTTTAGTGTGAGGTTTGGTTATAAATAAACCATCAAGCAACCAGCCAAGTGACAAACTATGAATTAAATGCTCAATTAAGTTGGCTGGGGCTACATAATGAAAGGTACTTCATTGGGTGGATAGGTCATTAACATTAGGGGCAAATGCTAAGTCTGATTTTGCTTGTTCTTATACGGATAGGAAAGCACACCGTGTCAAAGTGAAACGACAAATCTAATATGAGACTTTTCCATGAATAATTTCCCTCCAGATTAGAGGCAAAATTAATGTTGAATTTTCAAATAATTACTTTAAACTAATTAAAAAATAGAAAGGAAAGGCAATGATAGGAAGTCTTTAAGTTATGAAAGAAAAGAAAAAACACAACTAATCATTGGGTAAATTTTCAGAGTAAACAATTTCCCTGAATAAAAATTGGACTGCATATTCCCAGTTTGTTTCCAGTACAAAGTCAAAGTGTCATATCATATTAAGTGAATAATAAGACTCCACAGCTCATTAAAGCATAAATTCATTTCCTTGCTTCTCTAGTGGTATAATGTGTTTGCATTTTTGCCCTGAGGACAGATACTAACATGAACATTTATCTGTAATTAAAGATTCACAGACCATTAACAGAAGAGCAGTTTCATTGCCACTGAAAGCAGAAGAATAAGTATGCTGCTTTCAAAATTATTTTGTAGGCTATGTGAAAGTTAACCTCCCTTTGTTCAGTTTTCCTCCAGGAGAGGAATGCATTTCTACAATGGTTTTCTCCAAAGCTAAGATAGAAGTGTTTGATAATTTACCATCTTCTTTCCCTCTATAATCATGTGAAAACTTTTATAAGATTTTTGTGCTCTGTAACGATTTTAAAAACTGATTAGAGAAAATGAGGGCTAACTCTAAGTTTGTCTGTCTGTATATTAAAGGTGTCTGCCAGAACAGATAAAAGTGAAGATAAAGAAGCTGAAGGGATAGATGGAAGGCTGCACAGCTAGTCATCAAAACTGGGACAGAAACTAATGAATTTACAAAAATGAATTCCCATTAATTAGATCTTAGAATAGGCATTGGTAATAGCTTACTAGTGGTATTAAGATGCATGCAAGTGGCTGCCTTGAAGCAATGTTTTATGTCTAAATTTGGGTAAAATTATCTCTTCCACATTCAATCCTTTACTAAATATGTATTGAAAAGATCATTGTACCCAACATTCTAAATGTTGGGTACGATGATCTATTTATCTCTCCTTTTTTTTTCATTCAATTAGGAAATAAGTCTTGAATGAATTTTCATCATGTGTTTGGCAAAGCTGGTCAGAGCACAGAATGTGAAGCTAAACTTGGGTTCAAGTTCATATTCTATCACTTTTGCAGCATCACCCTTGGAACATAGACAATAGCAATAATAGCTGTGTGCACATGAGCACTTGTTACTTCAGCTCTCTTCTTTGATTTCTTCACTGACATGTGGAGTGTGGCACCTGCCAAGACTTCTTTCCATCTGTGTTTTCCTGTTGTTCGTGGAGGCAGAGTCTATATATGTCCCGTCTCATAAACTCTCACATCAGTCCAGATAAATCTGTTCCAGACAGTGAAACGTGAGTAAAAGAGGTCACAACACTTCTGGGCCTGACACATAAAACCTACCCATGAGTAAATGTTCTTCTTCCCCATCAATCGGTGCAAAAGGAAAGAACTCAGAAGATGCACAAGGCCACAGGACGGAAGATGGCAATGAGCCTGAATGACTAGACTGGAAGTGTCCTAGCACCACAGGACACTTCCATGTTTCATTGCCAGTGTTAGCAGAGGAATAAGTACGTGGAGTCCACAGTACTGTGAAAGAATCATGTTTTTGTTGTGTAATGCTACGAGATTGAGACTTTGTTTTGTGATGGAATTAACTGTCCCTAAACAAAAGACGAGGTTTGTAATGTATTTACTGCATAGGGTTAAGTAGGCACTAGTGGCTTCTAAACAATAGGAACAAAGCCGGGGCATCAGTTTAGGTTGTACAAATATTTGCTCTTAATTGATTAGGATAATTGTGGTCCGAAAAAGTAGTTTTCCCCAAGTACCTGGCTTCACTTGCTGTCAGCCCAGGACTCTGCTTGGCTTTGGGACAATAACTGTGAGCAGAATGGATAGAAGACACCAACAACCATACCTACCCTTGGACATTTGTGTGTGCATTCTTCGTGTCCCTCTTTCTTTCATTTTAAATGTATCCTATTTTTTAAATTTCAGATTAATATGAGGTACAGATGATTAGGTTACGTTGTTTGTCTTTTTTCAGGCAGAGTCCAAGTTGTAGCTGTGCCCTCACCTTGTAGTGTGCCATCTACCCTTAGATTGTGCCCATTAGGTGCAAGCACACCAGTCCCTCCTCCTCCCCCTCTCCACTCCAACCCCACTGGAGTTTATTTGTGTTTCTCTGTGTGAGCATGTATTTGTTCATCTATTGGGTTCATATTACTATTGGTACATTGGATACTTGCTTTTAAATTCTTGTGATGCTTTACTAAAAAGAAAATCTCCAATTCCATCCCGGTTTTTACAAATGATGGGGCTTTACAAAGCCTCCATCTTTTGTAGGCTTGAGTAGTATTTCGTGGTCTACTTAGACCACAGTTTATGAATCCATTGATGTGTTCGTGGCACTTGGATTGGTTCCACATCTTGGTGACTATGAATGGAGCTGTGATAAACACTGTGGTGCATATGTCCTTATGGTAAAATGATTTTTTTTTTTCCTTCTAGGTGGATACCTAGTAAGGGGATTGTGGTATCAAATAGGTCTACATTTAGCACTTTGAGGATTTCTTTCCAAAGAGGCTGTATGAGTTGGCAAACCCATGAACTGTGTAACATTGTTCCTTTTGTCCACATGCACTAGTATCTGCTTTGGGACTTTGTGAGGTCGGCTATTCTCACCCAGGTTGGCTGATATCTCAGGGTGGGTTTGATTTGCATTTCTGTGATAATTAGGGACTATGAACATTTTTATACATGTTTGTTGACCATTTGTCTGTCTTCTTCAGATAAGGTTCTGTTCATACTCTTGCCCAGTGATAAATGGGGTTGTTTGCTCTTTTTTGTTGTTGTTGTTGATTAATTTGAATTCTGTAGATTCTGGTTATCAACCCTTTGTCAAATTCATAACGTGAATATCTTTTCCCATTCTGAAGGTTGTCTGTTTGCCTTAACTGTTGTGTCCTTAGCTGTGCAGAACCTTTTTAGCTTAATTAAGACCCATTCATGTACCACAGGTGTGATCCCACCGATTCCCCTCCCTCAACCCCCCCCTTTCCCACTTCCCCCTATTGTTAAGTTGTAGCTGGGTTATAGCTTTCATGTGAGAGTCCCAAATTAGTTTTATAGTAGGGCTGTGTACATTGGGTATTTTTTCTTCCATTCTTGGGATACTTTACTAAGAAGAATATGTTCCAGCTCCATCCATGTAAACATGAAAGAGGTAAAGTCTCCATCTTTCTTTAAGGCTGCATAGTATTCCATGGTATACATATACCACAATTTAGTAATCCATTCGTGGATCGATGGGCACTTGGGCTTTTTCCATGACTTAGCTATTATGAATTGGGCTGCCATAAACATTCTGGTACAAATATCTTTGTTATGTTGTGATTTTTGGTCTTCTGGGTATATGCCCAGCAGAGGAATTACAGGATTGAATGGCAGATCTATTTTTAGATCTCTGAGTGTTCTCCATATATCTTTCCAAAAGGAATGTATCACACCTGTGGTACATATTACAGGGGTATTTGCGAAACTTGGTAAATGTAGAATGTAAATGTTTTGGCACAGTAACTGAGATAACGCCGGAAAGGCTATGTTAACCACTGTGATAAAAATGTGTCAAATGGTTTATGAAGTGAGTGTATGATGCCCCATAATCATATCATTGTATACAGTTATGATTTAATAAAAAAAAGTGTCATCCACAAGAAAAAAAAAAAAAAAGAATTTACCAGCTTTAACTTTAAGATAGGTGAAGTTATTTGTTTATTTTTATTTTCTAGGAAGATAATAAATTTGCTGAACTAAAAAAAAAAAAAAAACATTCATTTGTTTTGTTGTTGTTGTGATTGCCAATGGCATCTTCTTCATAAAATTTTCCCCCAGGCTGATATCCTCAAGTGTTTTTCACATCATTCTTGTTGTGTCTCCGGATCATCAAAAGCAGGTAATAAAGATGTTGTTTTCAAAACCAGAGTCTAGAGCCCTGAGTTTCTATTGGGACAAGAGTGGGATGCTGAAAATAAACTTTATATTTAATAACAGAAAACCACTGAGATTCAGTGTTGCTCGGACCACACCAAAGTTGATTTTTAAAAATGGTGATAATGACTGAGTTTGTCATGGATTCTGGAAGCAGCAATACATACAGCAGTTTCTGTGTTCTGGAAAATGTACAATCTATTTGGGGTATTAAAAGATACATATTTTAACTGTAGGAAAAGTGTAAGAATGTACATAATTACTAAACTACTATTTCTAGAAGAAATTATATTTCTCAATTTTTCATATCAGTTGAAAAAGTGACATGCAAGTTTTATATTTCACTATTCCTGAGGGCACGAACTTATCTACATTCCTATAAATACTAAATATATATTACATTTTATTTTAATTTACTTTTTAAAAATTTTACTATAAAATTAGGTTTTCCCATTTAGAAAAGTGGCTACTATCTCTTGAAATATGCATTTTTATAAAAAAAAATCATGTTTCTTAGTATAAAGCAGAAAATTCTTTTTCTAAAAGGTAATGTTGTACAAAATCATGGCAGGTCATTTTCCACACTAAGCTCCTGGACTAGGCCCAGACAGAGCTGACCAAATGGAACCACTTGTGCAAAATCTGACATCATCAAGCTAAAACTTTGAGGAATTAGATTCTAAAACAACCAATTTTCCTGAAAATAGGGTGTTACACTCTACCTGGGTCAGCATAACAAGGGTTTCCCCTCTGCTTTTATACTTAAAAGGACACCTGATGAAGTTACCTGATATTTGTTAACCAACCAGACAATCATATAGATATATATATTTATTGTTCTCTTTACTTGTTCCCACCTTACAAAACCCACTGTTCTGCCATGGCCCATAGAGTACAAGTCAATTAGATCAGTAACTGAATTTGTTGCAATTTTGTCTTTTGATACAAGAAATCCATTTGACTTTTTTCCTATCAGTTTTACATTAAATGACTTTTGAAGGTCTGGAGCTGAGAGTCTTCTGTCAACTGCCTTAAGTTTCACTCCTTGAGGGCTTTGAGTCTACAGATTTTTCTATCCTTTCATAATTTACAAGAGATGATTAGGTTTTTACTTACTTTTTTATATTGTACTTTATAAATTTGTTATTTAAATATGCAATGAGAGATGCTAAATTCTAGAACATAGACGTAATACATAAAACTTTCTCAAAAAAGGTAAACATTTTTTTCCTACCAATATGTGACATTCTTACTAGCCATTTAAAAGAAATAGCTTCAGATTTTCTTCTTCTTTGAAAATGTTACAGTTCTGGATTACATGTTTTTCACTGGTGTCAGAAATTTTATTCTTCCAATTGATTTTTTTAACAGTGGGAAAATAGCTTTAGAAATGTGAATGATTTCTATTTTCAAGATAGTATTGAGGACAACATGGTTGTCCAAAGTGAAAAATAGATGTGTTGGTAGCTCTGCCCTTCTCACATGTCACATGCCCGATTTTAGATACCATTTCTATTATTGTACTTTTTATAACATTTAACAGATAATCAGTATGATCCTGTCCTCTCTAGTAGTTATAATTTTATTTATTTAATTTTTACATTTAAGTACTTGAGTCACCCCTCTATTTAGAAAGGGGAGAAGAAACAAAGTAACATAATCTCTGAGTAATGGGTCCTCTTTAGTTTTTATGAAGTTTATTTAAGATAAATAAAAAATACAGAAAGCAGAGAAAAGATAAAGGGAAGGTATGAGAGACTTTTAGTACAATTGAAATACACCAGAGAAAGTCATTTTTATCTGTTCCTTTTTATTTTTTTCTTTAAATTCCACAGAGGCAGAAACTGTGAGAGGTTCAGAGATATTTATAGGTGGCAGGTATACAAATTCAAATGGGCAGAGTTAGTACTTCCTGAAGGTTTAGCAGAAAAATTTTGTTTCAGATATTTGACCAAAAATTTATGTGTAATCCCATGCATTTACTATTATAACTGCATATTAAGTTATCATTTTCTTTAGATGATTCAATTTTTTAAGTAATTCACATCTTTCTTCAGTTTTGTTGTAAAGATATCTGGAATTGTTTTGTGGAATATTTAAAATCATGCCAGTTCTTGCAGATTCTGTATAATCATATGTAAGGTGAATGTAATGCTTTGAGACCTCCGTTACATTCAAGTCCTTCAACAAAACAGTTCTTTTCAATTCAGGTGTCACTCAGTCTGTATTAATTTTCTCTGAAATATATTTTTGGCTTTGAAAAAAATACCCTCATCTCAAACATAAGCATGAAGTATAAAAAAGAAATCAACTATAATGTATTTCATGTTTCCTCTTGGATGATTTTCAAAAACATTTCCCTCCATGGGAGGATACAATGAATAAACTGCAGTCTTCTGCCTTCTTCACTGTATTCTGTTTGTCTTTTTAGATGATAATGAGAAGAAGAAACAAGGAGATTTGCAGCAATGAATTTCAAATGTGTCCAATCTGTGGATCAACTCCTGAGATTCTCCCCAATGTTTTTTGTAGAGTAAATGCTTATAATCACTGATTTATGTGGTTCTTGCCACTAAACAGATATGCACACTAATTTAAATTCCTTAAAAGTAAGTAGTCATATTTTCACCTCTATTTATCTAATATATGGGCTTGAACATAGGAGACATTTCATAAATGTTGTATGTGTTGATAGCCCACGTGTTAGAATTTGGGATGGATAAATAAATGACTAAAATGCAACGTTACTTCAATATATTTTAAGGATCTTTAACAGTATCTTACCTGCATATTTCATAGCTAAAAGACAAAGCATATGTATCTTCTCTCTTTTGAATCATTAAATTAAATAAATTTACAGCATAGTTTAAAACAGTATATAAGACATTATTAGGTTTAACTAAAACAAATGTAGGTTTTAAAGCTAATATATACATATATATGTACACACACATATATATGAATTGTTCATGAACTTTATGGGCACTCTGTATATATTTTGTATCCTGAGTATCTGCCTCAGCACAATCAAATTTACTGTCTTTAAATACACAGTTATTTCCATACATCTGTTGATAATCCAATTTTCTCAAATAGCAAGCTGAACATGATAATGCCTTTTCTTATCCCTTCCTTCTATATAGATAATGATTGGACCTTATTTCAAATACTTCATATAAATATTACAAGATATATGATGCCATTGAGTCCTTCTACTGAAATACAGCCCCAAATTGAAAGATAGTTGTAGGAATATATTTTATATTTCATTTATAAATCAGTTTGTAATTAGTCATATTGAAGACCCCCCTCTTTATATTTCATGTATTAAAAGAAAGAACTTCAGTATCATCAAGTATTTTTGTATTGTTAACACAATGCTATCTATTATTTTTCTTCTTCTTTTTTTTTTTTTTTTTGGTTTTTGGCCGGGGCTGGGTTTGAACCCGCCACCTCCAGCATATGGGACCGGCGCCCTACTCCTTGAGCCACAGGTGCCACCCATCTATTCTTTTTCATATAAACTCAAATGAATTTCATAGGGAAACTTATACTTTTAGTCTAATCACTACTCTTAGGGCGATCAGAGAAGAAAAACAACACAAATATTCACAAGAATGTTTTTCAACTCTATTGCAAGCTTATATATTTCTACTTAGTATCAATTAGATGGATAAGTGTTACTAAAAATTTTTTAAAGAATTTTGTAGCCACAAAATTGTGTGATCAATCCAAGAATAACCAAAGCTTTTAAATGGGAGCAACTCTTAATATCCTATGAATATTATATTTTTCAAACTCACAAAAAGTGATTATAAAATGTAATTCACTAAAAAAATTATTCTGTAATGATGAAAATTCTGTTTCCCCCATTTATTATCTATATAACATTGAACACCAGATTATATAATTGTTGTAAAAAGCATAGTTGTAGAATTTGTAGATATGCATTCAGAACCCTAATATCTCCTTGGTTTAGAAAAGTATTCGATAGCTCACTTTCTTAATATCCAATAAATTCCAGGGGTTTGCTCAACTTATACACAGATTTCCAAGTAATCAATTGATGTTTGAATATTGAATGGGGCACTAGTGATGATAGAATACAAAATGAAGAAAATCAGTACATCAAAAATATACGTGCACCCTCATGTTGATAGCTGTGCCACTCATGATAGCCAAAATGGAATCAAATTAAGTGTCCATCAATGGATAAATGAATATGGAAAATGTGTTAAAACACACAAAAGAATACAATTTGGACATGAATGCTATTCATCTATGCAGCAACATAGATGGAATTAGAGGTCATTATGTTAAGTGAACGAAGCCAGCCACAAAAAGACAAATGCACATGCTCTTACTCCGATGTGGGAGCAATGATGTTTCAATTCATAGAGGTAGAAAGTTCAATGGTTACTAGAGGCTGAGAAGAGTTGAAGATGAGAAAGAAGGAGACTTGTTAATAGGCAAAAAAATACAGTTAGAAAGAAGGATGTGTTCCAGTGTTAAATAGCACAATAGCATGACTCGAGTTAATAATAATTTATCGTATATTTCACAAAATAGCTAGGGACTTAAAATGTCCCAACAAAGGAAGGAAAAATTTTTGAGGTATGGACATCCTAGTTATTTAGATGTGACCAATACACATTGTCTGGTCTGTGTCAAACTATCACATACATCTCATAAATATGTATAGTTACTATGTATCAATGCAAAATAAAATATTAATCAAAATTGTCTATATGCAAATAACAATTACATCATATTTAAATTGACATTTAAAAGCACATAATTCACATGGAAATTTTTCTCATATCTTTCTGCTAAATTTGATACTGAACATTGTTAAATAAAAATTGAACTGGACAGAGTTAAAATAAGGAAGGAAGATTTTTATTTATAATTATTGCAAAAAGCAAGCAAAAGCAAAGACCATATGATTTTCTCAATTGACCCAGAAAAAGCCTTTGATAATATCCAGCATCCTTTCATGATCAGAACACTTAAGAAAATAGGCATAGAAGGGACATTTCTTAAACTGATAGAGGCCATCTACAGCAAACCTACAGCCAATATCATATTGAATGGAATAAAATTGAAAACATTTCCACTCAGATCAGGAAAGACGTCAGAATACCCACTGTCTCCACTGCTATTCAACATAGTAATGGAAGTCTTAGCCATCGCAATCCGGAAAGAGAAGGTGATCAAGGTTATCCAAATAGGGCCAGAGGAGATCGAACTCCCACTCTTCACTGATGATATGATCCTATACCTAGAAAATCCCAGAGTCTCAACTTCAAAACTCTTAGAAGTGATCAAGGAATACAGCAGCGTCTCAGGATACATAATCAATACTTACAAGTCAGTAGCTTTTATATATACCAACAATAGGCAAGCTGAAAAAACAATCGAAGCCCGTATTCCTTTTACAATAGTGCCAAAGAAGATAAAATATCTGGGAATTTACTTAACAAAGGATATGAAATATCTCTATAAAGAGAACTATGAAACTTTGAGAAAAGAAATAGCTGTAGATATTAACAATGGAAAAACATACCACGCCCATGGCTGGGAAGAGTCAACATTGTTAAAATGGCCATACTACCCAAAGCAATCTAGAGATTTAATGCAATCCCCATTAAAGCACCATTGCCATACTTTAAAAACTTGAAAAAATAGTACTTCATTTTATATGGAATCAGACAAAACCTCAAATAGCAAATAAATTACTCAGAAATAAGAACAAATCAGGAGGCATCATGTTACCAGACTTCAGGCTATACTATAAACCAATAGTGATCCACCTTTCATCATTAACAAAAATTGATGCTCACTGCATAAAAGATTTAAACTTAAGACATGAAACTATAAAAATACTATAAAAGAGTGTGAGGAGAACAATTGAAGAAATTGGCCTGAAAGAATATTTTATGAGGAGAACCCCTGGGCAATTGAAGCTACACCAAAAATACATTACTGGCATCTGATCAAACTAAAAAGCTTTTGCACAGACAAGAGCACAGTAAGTAAAGCAAACAGACAACACTCAGAATGGGAGAAGATTTTTGCAGGTTATGCTAACAACAAAGGTCTGATAAGCAGAAGCTATAGAGAAGTTAAACTAATTAATAAGAAAAGAATAAATAACCCCATTTCTATGTGGGCCAGAGACTTGAACAGAAACTTCTCTGATGAAGACAGGTTCATGGCCTACATGGCCTACAAACACATGAAAAAATGCTCATTATCCTTAATCATCAGAGAAATGCAAATCAAAACCACTTTGAGATATCACCTAACTCCAGTAAGATTAGCCGACATCACAAAATCCCAAAACTATAGATGTTGGCATGGATGTGGAGAAAAGGGAACACTTTTACACTGCTGGTGGGAATGCAAAGCTAATATGACAATTTTGGAAAGAAGTTTGGAGAATAGTTAAGGAACTAAAAGTAGACCTACCATTGGATCCTGCAATTCTTCTACTAGGTATATACCCAGATGATAAAAAATTATTTTACAACAAAGATATTTGCACCAGAAAGTTTATTGCAGCCCAATTCATAATAGCCAAAACATGGACACAGCCCAAGTACCCATCGACCCATGAATGGATTAAAAAATTGTGGTATCTGTACACCATGGAATACTATGCAGCCATAAAAAGATGGAGACGTCACATCTTTTATGTTTACCTGAAATGAGCTGGAACATATTCTTAGTAAAATATCTCAAGAATGGAAAAAAAAAAAATCCAATGTACTCAGTACTACTATGAAATCAATATGTAACCACCTACACACTCACACTAATGGCAAAACATAACTATAGTCCAGAAAGTAGAAAGGAAGAGGGAAGGTAAAGGAAAGGACATGGGAAGAGGGAAGGTATTTGGGGGGACCTCACCTAATATGCATGATGCAATGGTATATTTCAAAACTATTAAGAAATGAGTATAATTGGGATGGAAGTGTTATTTAGTTCAATGTAAACAGGTCACATTGTATATCGAAGCAGTACCCTGAACCCTGTAAAAGCATCAATGTACAAAGTTATGATTTAATTAAAAATAATTTAAAAAATTGAACTGAACAGAGTTAAAATAGGGAAGGAATATTTTTATATGATTATTGCAAAAGGCGAGCAGAAGTGTTTTTGAATACTTCGGTGAGCTAAAGAAATGTACTGGAGAACTTTGGGCTGGCGAGATAAGTTGGTTGTTATTATTAGACAATTCATGTTTTATAATTATTGCTATGGAAGTTAGGCTCCTACCCTCTCACAAAAACTGATGAGAGAGAGCTCTATTTTTCCTGATAATTAAAAAAAAAAAAATACTTCAAGTGGATGGCTCTCAAGCCCATGAGAAAGATAATTCTGGACTGTGAAACTGGTAAAAGATTTTGAAAATGATTTATATCTCAGAGAACCATAGAAATAATTTATAATGTTTTCTAATTTGTAAATATTTTAAGAAAAGGGAATTTAGAGGCCTATAGTCAGAAAGAAAAATGTCTACATATCAGTCAAGCTAAAGGGAACTTTAAGACCTACCTGGTCCATTCCATGACTATTACCGTAAAACAAGACAAAGTTATTAGAGCTGAAGTATCGGAAAGAAGATGTATATTAATATAATGAGCAACATATAAAGATATGATCTATCAAAGAAATTCAATAGTTTCCCCCACACTATCAAAAATCAACTGGGAAATGTAATAGAAATTGAGATAGCTTTGAAGTGACAGAAAACATAGAACCTATATTAAAATAAATCTAATCTTTTCTTTATAGAAAAGAAAAAAAGAAAACTCCAGTAAAACACCTATAAGAATATTTTATAAAAGGGAATGGGTGCTATTTATTTAAAAGGAGACATGACAATAAAAAGTCCATTTTCTCCAAGTTTAATGAAGGTCCAACAGAGACTAAATCAATTTTATAAGACTATTGTTTTGAACAAATCATCATGACCTGTAAGTATAATGGAAAATCTGATATATATTTTTTTCTCAAATTAACAAATGTCAACTTTTGTACTTAAATACGTAATCCATAAAAATTATTTTTGTTTACAGTAAGGAATTTCTTTAAATTTTCTTCACAAAAATAATTTCCCCCATGGCTGTTTATTGAGCATTCTCCCTCCTACTCATAGTGCCAAACTAATTTTTTTATTATGTCAATAAATTTCTACACTCTTTTTCATTGCTCTGTTTATCCCTTAGCCAACATTGCACTCAGTTATATTTCATATCTTTAAAGTAAGCACAGGTATATACCAGGACACCTTTTACCACACCTAATGGTAAAAAAAGGAAAAAAAAAATTCAAAATCTTCTTGCTTTTGCTTGACTCTTTCTATTTCCATATGAACTGAAAAGCATTATCGATTATTGTGAAAAAAATCATTCATTCAATTCTCTGTTCAAATTCTACCTTTACAAAATCTGCACAATTGTTTTTCTATGATGACATATGTCTGTGTTCTTTCTGTGTGTGTATATAGCACAATGCATGGTATATGGCACATAAAATAGGGTATAAATGTCATATTCCCTATCATAAATTATACATATTATTTAGGCATATGCTATTTTAAAAACTTTGGTATAGAATTTTTTAATTTGGTTGTGTTGTGTGCCCAGCATGGACAACATTACTTACCATGAAGCAAGCTCTAAGTAAATTCACATCTTGGTACATCCCCCAATACCTGTTTCAGGAGTATACAATTAAACCAAAGCTCACAGAGCATTCTCCTGATTACTGTTATTGATTTCAGAACTGTGTATGACCTAACCTGGCCTATTCAGATGGAAAGAAATTGTTCCCTGTGTGTGTGTGTGTGTGTGTGTATGTGTGTGATGATCCAGATCTTTTTTCTTTTTTTTAAATTTTTTATTAATATTAAATCATAGCTGTGTAATTAATGCGATCATGGGGCACCATACACTGGTTTTATAAACAGTTTCACACATTTTCATCACACTGGTTAACATAGTCTTCCTGACATTTTCTTAGTTATTGTATTAAGACAATTATATTCTACATTTACTAAGTTTCACATGTACCCTTGTAAGATGAACCGCAGGTGTAATCCTACCAATCATCCTCCCTCCTCCCTCCCCTGCGTCTCCCCCTTCCCCATTTTCTAAGGTTATAACTGCATTATAGCTTTCCTATGAAAGCCATAAATTTGTTTCATAGTTGGGCTGAGTACTTTGGATACTTTTTCTTCCATTCTTGAGATACTTTACTAAGAAGAATATGTTCCAGCTCCAACCATGTAAACATGAAAGAGGTAAAGTCTCCATCTTTCTTTAAGGCTGCATAATATTCCATGGTGTACATATAGCACAATTTATTAATCCATTTGTGGATCGATGGGCACTTGGGCTTTTTCCGTGACTTAGCAATTGTGAATTGGGCTGCAAAAAACATTCTGGTGCAAATATCTTTGTTATAATGTGATTTGTTTCCTTAATAAGGGACATGCCTTCCTCAGTCTCCCACAGATAGAAAAATAAAGTGTGTGACCTCAGATGCTGAGATGCTGCTGATAGAATCATTGTGACAATGAGGAAAGTAACTTGAAGATGAATGGAGGATTCTAAAGAAGGCAGGACAAAGTTAGTAGAAGGAATGATAAAAAAAAACTGGCCCTGAACTGAGGAAGCATTCACCTTATATGTGAACATATTATGACATATTAGATCAGAGAGACCAGAGATTTTTTTTAATTGAATAACTGATGGGTTAAGTTTAATATTGCTTGCAGTTAAAAACACCTTCCCAGAGTGGGTCTAGAATTTCCTTTCTAAAGAATCTGCTACCTGTTTCAGGAATGACTGTTTTTCCCTAAGCAAGTAGATTTAGTAAATATCAATCCAAAGATGGAAAAAAAGTTCTTTTTAATATCAATAATTTCTCCACAGAAAATTAGATAAATACAAACACGTCAACACCACCATCATCAGTTTCCTCATCATAACCATCATCATCACCACCACCATCATCACCACCATCACCGCCATCATCATCATCACCATCGTCATCACCACCACCACCAGCACAGCACCATCATCAACATAATTGCCATCATCATCACCATTGTCACCACCATCACCACCCCCATCATCATCACCATCCTCACCACCACCACCATCATCATCACCATCATCACCACCACCATCTCCACCATCATCATCACCATCATAATCACCATCATCATCACCATCATCATCACCATCACCATCACCATTACCATCATCACAACCACCATCACCACCACCATCACCCCCATCATCATCACCATCATCACCACCATCATCATCACCACCACCATCATCATCACCATCATCACCACCACCACCACCATCATCACCATCATTATAACCACCACCACCACCACCACCATCCTCATCATCAACATGTAAATCCATCATTTAAGTCCCTACATCATTTAAGTCCCTAAACATCAGCATAGGATTACAAGGAAGGTTACAGGCTCCAGATTCAAAGGAATATTTTAAGTTAAAATTCCAGCTGTATTACATATGAACACTCTGCTTTTCAACACATTTATAATACTTAGTTTCTTTAGACATCTCTGAAACGTCAAAGTGTGTTAATTATTAATGGGAATATAGCAAATGCTGGGACAGAAAGTTATAGGCTATTTAGTATATATCGAGAATATATTTAATAAAATCTTGAGAAGCCACATGATACTGATCAAATAGTGACTGCTGTTGAATAAAGGGGAGAAAGCTAATAGAAAAAATGAATAATGGCCGATCTCCACATATTTGCTTGTTTTGCTATTTTTATTGCTTCCTTTCTTTCTTTTTTTTTTTTTGATGAAAGTTTGTATCTAAAAGGAACCAATATGACTATTAAATTATCAGTATTTCTTTCATTTTTAAAGGTGATTTCAGTATTGAACTTGGGTAACATGTTTTCTTAAATATAACATATTTACTTCATAAAGTTATTTAATTCCACAACATTTTAAGATAAGAAAATTTAAGCCCTGCATTTTCTTTCCAAATAGCTCTGTGGAAGAAAAAAAAAAAAATAAGCCCTTAAAAAAAATTGTGCCCTGGGTTGTAAGTGAAAAAGAAATCACAAAGGACAGTTTATTATTGACCAATTATATAGAATTTATATACACAAAGTTTACAGTCTATTAAAATGAACTTTCTTTTAGTCTTAATGAGGTAGAAAGTCAATATGGGAAACAGAACAGAGGAGTGAGATGAGCTCCCTGCCAGTGTTAAAAGATTACCTCTGCTGTGTTGATAATAGAAAATGAGGAGGGCTTGCGTGTGGAAACAGGAGGACTAGTTAAGTGATTATGGGATATTCCTAGTATGAGCTGGTCATACTTGCGTCAGCATGGAAGTAGACAGAAATTTTCAGATTCTAGATATCGGCAAGTAGAATCAATTATATTTGCCAGTGTATTTGGCTCTTAGGAGGTGACAAAATAAGATCAACATGTCTCCAAACTTTTAAGCTCAAAACCTGGAAAGAGGAAATTGAACTTCACTGATACAGAAAATACAATATGAGTAGCAAGTGTGTGAGAAGGAAGGTCAATTTCTTTTGATGTCCAATTGGAGGTGTCTGTTAAGAGGGAGTTGAATGTTTGAACCAAAATAAAATCCAACAAGGGATCCCATCGCAGGCTGGGCAAGGGATTTGAAGAGAAACTTCTCTGAAGAAGACAGGCGCAAAGCCTTCAGACATATGAAAAAATGCTCATCATCTTTAGTCATCAGAGAAATGCAAATCAAAACTACTTTGAGATATCATCTAACTCCAATGAGACTAGCCTATATCACAAAATCTCAAGACCAGAGATGTTGGTGTGGATGCGGAGAAAAGGGAACACTTCTGCACGGCTGGTGGGAATGCAAATTAATACATTCCTTTTGGAAAGATATATGGAGAACACTCAGAGATCTAAAAATAGATCTGCCATTCAATCCTGTAATTCCTCTGCTGGGCATATACCCAGAAGACCAAAAATCACAACATAACAAAGATATTTGTACCAGAATGTTTATTGCAGCCCAATTCATAATAGCTAAGTCATGGAAAAAGCCCAAGTGCCCATCGATCCACGAATGGATTACTAAATTGTGGTATATGTATACCATGGAATACTATGCAGCCTTAAAGAAAGATGGAGACTTTACCTCTTTCATGTTTACATGGATGGAGCTGGAACATATTCTTCTTAGTAAAGTATCCCAAGAATGGAAGAAAAAGTACCCAATGTACACAGCCCTACTATGAAACTAATTTGGGACTCTCACATGAAAGCTATAACCCAGTTACCACCTAACAATAGGGGGAAGTGGGAAAGGGGGGGTGGGTAGAGGGAGGGGAATCGGTGGGATCACACCTGTGGTGCATCTTACAGGGATATTTGCGAAACTTGGTAAATGTAGAATGTAAATGTTTTGGCACAGTAACTGAGATAACGCCAGAAAGGCTATGTTAACCACTGTGATAAAAATGTGTCAAATGGTTTATGAAGCGAGTATATGATGCCCCATGATCATATCAATGTATACAGTTATTATTTAATAAAAAAAGGAAAATATCTGTAACTTGCTTTAAAATGCCTCAGCAACAAAAAAAAATGTATGAGATGAAGCAAATATGGGAAAATGTTAATAATTGTTAAGTCTAGATGATATATTTATGGTTTTCTGTTCTAATCTTTTCATTGATCTATATGTTTGATCTTTATATGAAAAATCATTAAAAGCTTAAAATCTTAAAAAAAAAACAAACAAAAAAAATAAAATCCTAATGTGACCTACCCCTCCCATCACCCACTCCCTGCTTACTAAGCAGACCCATATTGGCCAAGGGAACTCCGGAAAAATCACAAAGCTGCCTTCCCAGCCATGGTGGTGGGGGAGGTTAGACGCAAACCTCACTTGCTCATTGGCTATCAGTCTTTCATTTTTCCTGGGACTAAAGAAGAACAAATCTCATGATCCAGACCAGCATCTTCCCTGGAAAAGGCCACCAAGAAGTGGTTTTAGACAGTCTATGAAGCATGTGTAGAGAGGATATTTATGTACTTGTGTTTCCTGTATGACATAGAGATTGGCTGCTTTTGAATGTGGACTCCTTAGAAGGGCAGAAAGGTCCATTGTCCATGTGAATGTTTATTCTTACATAAAGATTCATGACTCTGCCTGTAGCTTGTTTAGTATGTATATTTGGCGATCCTGCTGAGTATAAATTCTTGTTCCTATTGTCTCTGCCTCAAAATTCATGTGCCTAGCTTGTTAAAGGGGGCTCTGCTTTCCACATCCACAGTCAGAAGAGCCCCCAGACCCAAGCTAGGAACATGAGAAATGAACTCTCCTTTGTAAATTATGAATCTCATTGTTTTTTCAGTTGACAAATGTAAGGTTCTGGATTTATGGGAACAAGGGAAGTATGATTATAAAGTCAGGAGTTACAAGAACATATATGATCTTTAAAGCCACAAAAGCAGATCAATGTTCATGGAAAAGAACAAAGAAATTGAGTAGTTAGAGGGATAATCTGACAAATAACTATAATGCCTTTTGGTTTACAAGGGCATTTAATTAAAAATTTTTTTTGGCCAAGAAATCATATTTTGGAGTAAAATAATCTTGTGAGCTTCTTCACAATTAAACTAGAAATGTTAAAAATTGAAGTTTTTACTTATACAATAAGAGTTATTATAGTTAAAAAAGGACTAAGTGGAAATTGTGGAAACTTCTTGTTTCCCACACACACACATATAACAGTCAAAATAATATTAGCAGAAGGAGAAATGGTACCGATTACTGTCCCTCTCAAAAAGAAACAAAAAATATTCACTTCATTCCATTATGGGTCATGCTGGTTACCCTAGCACTTTGAGAGGCTAAGGAGTGAGGACTGCTGAGGCCAATGGTTTAAGATCAGCCTGAGCAATATAGCAAGACCCTAGCTCTACAAAAAACATAGGAGAATTACACAGGCCTGGCGGCACCTATGATCCCAGTTGCTTGGGAAGCTGAGGCAGGCAGATGCTTTTGGTCACAAGTGTAAAGGTTCTTGTTAATATTGAAGAAAGAAATTTTAGAACATGCACGTAATCCAGCAATGGGAGCAAGTTCATCGAGTGAAAGTGGGCAAGCTTAGAAAAGCCTTGTTCAAATCCTAAAGTATGCTTTCAAAAAAGAGAGTAGGCAGGTTCAAAAGGAGTAACTGCCTGCATCCTTGGTGGTTGCTGTTTTTATTTGTTGAAATCAAAGAATGCTGGGCAGTCGGTATCCATTCAGTACAACCTCACCTCACTTCTTACTCATGGGTTCTTTTTTTTTTTTCCCCACAAAGGGGATCAAAGCCATAGTGCTAATTTATTATTGTGCAGAAACTGAGTTATGCTCTCAAGAAATATAAAGATTTCACGCCACTCGAGTCCAGGCAACAATGTGAGACCCTGTCTCATAAAAAACAAACAAAAATAACAAAAACAAAACAAAACAAAATAGAAATGTGATATTTCCCATACTTCCCTCATTTCATTTCAACATCAAACCTGTAGAAAAATGAGATAAGCTATGACAGATGAAAGTAGATTACTAGAAATATAACTAAATTTAAGTCCCAATTTTAGCAGTTGTACTAGATATAGTACACTGAACAAAGTATCAGGGCCTCGGTATGGATTATTGGTCTGGCAAATATGTTTTATTTAAAACCTCTGGGCATGTGATGAGAGGAACAGCCTTGAAGATCTCTGGCATTGTCTTTCTGGCATTGTCCTGATGAATTACCTCTGGCTCCTTCTATCAGTATTAATCTCTTTACAAAATGGTCACTTGACCAACTGGAACTGCTTTTCACATGGTTAACAAAATCCAAAGCCAGTCTGGGTCCCAGATATGTCAGGCATGTAGGCTGGGTTAATGAATCGTAGCTGCTCTATGTCACTATTCAGGGTGATGCTCAAAGACAGCAGGTGAAGATCATTCATCTTCAGGGGAAGATAAATCCTCCCAAGGAATAGAGCTTTAAGTGAAGCAGTGATCATTGTTCTTGAACTAAAGAAACATAGGGACTCATTGATAGTGGTGATCAGCTTAGTTTATTCTTTAAAGGACCTGAGAAATAAGCTCAGAAGATGAAGCTTAAGGAGTTACCAGGAAGAGAGACACAGATGGGCTTATGAGAATGGGGTGCCAGGGTGAAGATGTTAATCCCCCACAATGGGCTTCTAGCTCCGATTTGGTTAGAAGGCATCAACCAGCTTCTATCCCGGAACATCCCAGGACTTGTACTGTAGTGGTGACACCAGAATTTTCCTGCTGGGTCTGGGAATGGAAGAATGAATTAACGTAAGAATGAATTAATTTTTTGTAAGAACGAATTAATAGATTATTGAGAAGAAAGGATAACAAAGCCTCCAGCACAGTGGAGGTTTTGGGCCTGTGGCCGTAGGGACTCCTCTGTGTATAGGGAGCCCCTTTTCCTGATGAGCTCTTTCTATATGCAAAGTAATGAGTCTGTATTATACCAATAACCATACTTGCTCCTGGCACACATTATATATGAATGTATAGTTTCTAGTTAATCCCTAAACCTATTTCTCTGGGACCAGTAATTTCCAGTTGACCCCTCACTCATTTCTGTGCTGCCATAGAGATTCTGGTGCAAGGTTCCATTTCTCCCTCCCGTAGAATGTGGCCTGCGGATTGCACAAGTTGTGTGGCTGTCTTTTCCTGTTTTCCCATATCACCAGGGGCTATTTTCCAGTTCTTCATTCTTCCCTGCCCAACACAGATTTCCCTTTAGCAGAGATGAGGGGAAGGCCTTAGACCAGGAGCATGAGTTTTCACATATGCTGTTATATCTTAGACCCGTTTGCAGCAAAGATGCTAAACTGCCTCTGCTGTACCATCCCTGGATTTCTTCCAGAGATGGATTTTTTTTTTTATTTTCTATCCCCTTAATGACTAATTGTTTGCACTGTACCTTTTCCGTGTTCATAAAAGGCAACATTTCATCCTTCCATGGAGCAGTCCTCTACCTAGGCTTACCTTTCCTGCCTATAGTAACATCACAAACTCTGAGGTCTCACAGAATATGTTATGTGTCGACTTTGTGTTTAAATTTTTAAATAATTTAATTCTGTACCATAGCCATATTTAAATTGGCAGAACTGCTTTCATGGCAAACAAAACAGAGTCCTATAATGTAAGAAAAAAATAAGGGCAGGCTTTCATAAAGTCTGAGCAGAGCATCACCACAGCAACAGAAGGATGGCTGCAGCTATCTCAGGCAGCAATGCCAAGATCTGCCAGTGGCTAGGAATGAAGGCTGCCCCAGACTAGCTGGCCTGAGACCATTATTGTTTCCTAAGAAGTATTTCCTAACGTGCTTGGTAAGCAGATCACGTGAAACACAGATGTAAAGGGAGGAGGGTGACACTCCTGCAGCGTGAATTCTGCAAATTCCTGAACATGTTTTCCAAATCCTTTTCATCTGTGGTAATTGGTTGCTGAATTATGATTCTGCTAAAGTCATCCCATAAATGAACATCCAAGTAAATTTTACAGCCAGTGAACTTCATAGGCCAAAAAATAAACAGGCATACACACCAGGCCTAAACACCATGAATTCCAATGGAGCCAATGTTAGGGCTTCTCAAAGAGCCAGGAGCAGGACAGATTATTTAATAGAGGATGCTCATTTTTCTCTTTAACCAGAAAACATTTATGTAGCAACTGCTTTTCTTTGCTCCATTCTTTCTCAAGTTTTTCTTTGGGAATCCTTTATTTATTTATTTATTTTTATGCTTTATTTTATGCTGTGTGTGTGTGTGTGTGTGTGTGTGTGCGCGCGTGCTTTAACCTATGGCATTCTCACATTCTTTCGTACAGCTCTTAATTATGTAGAAAAGTAATGTTAATCCAGGGAATCAATTCATATTCAATAGCATTTACATGGCTGTTAGTTTTTCATTATTTGACAATTTCATATATTAATGGGATACATGTAAAGTTCAAACTACGTATACATTGTAGCAAGATTCGTTCAAATTAATTAGCATATCTATGACCTCATCAACTTATCTTTTGCAGTAAGAATATTTTAAAAATCTATTATTTTGGCAATTTTGAAATATATTATTAACTGTGGTTGTCATGCAGTGTAGTACATCACTAGAACTTATCCTTCCAGTTTCACTAAAACTTTATACGCTTTGGTCAACATCGTCTCTCTTCCCATTTCTTCTTCTTCCTCTAGCTTCTTGCAACCACCTTTCCTTCTACTCACTGTTTCTATGAGCTTCACTTTTTAAATGTTCTACATATAAGTGATATCATCTAGTATTTATCTTTTTGTGTATCACTTACTTCTCAGCACAGTGCTCTCAAGTTCCATCCAGTTTGTCATGAATGCCGCCATTCTTTTCTTTTTTAAGGCTGAATAATACACTCTCGCCCTCCTTACCCACAGGTAATATATTATAAGACCGTCCGTGGATGTTCATAACTGTAGATAGTACCAAACCCAGCTACTGTCAATCAGAACACATTGCTGTTAATGTCTTTCACTCACAAATTTAATGCATTTCTATGTTAACTAAGTATTTATCATACACTGTGCCCATAATATTTACCTTTTGTGGTACAACAACAAAGCCATCAAAGATACTTTTTCCTTCTTCATGACTTTATGGACAGAAGATCTGTTCTCACCATAGATCTTAGCAACCCCAGTTCACAGTAGGAGTTAAGACTTCAACATATGAATTTTGGGAGACATAATTCTATCCATGGTACTTATTTTTGAAGAATTTTTTATCTCTCTGGGATTTCTCCACCAGGAAAGTTCCTTCTGCCAGCAGAAGGACTAGCTACTAGGGAATCTAGAGTGAAGTAGAACAGCAGGATGGTAAGTATCAGTTACAGGACCTGGCAGCGTAAGTGTAAGAGCAGGGAGTGCAATGACCCTGTTGAACTCCTTTCTAAGATTTCCTGAAAATTATAACTATCCAAAGTCAAAATCAAAGCCAGAGTAGGGTGAGTTTAATTTGGAAAGCATGTGGAGATGAAAAGTGAAAGAGGTAGAGTGTAGCCAATAAAAGGATGAACATCTGTCTTCCAGCTGCTACAAACAGGGCTAATGGAACCTTCCCTTTATGGGTTCTTTGGAGGTTAGTGGAAGGTACTTTACCTTGAGATCCCTGGCAGATTGTCCCGCCTGGCACCACACCAACCAAGGGAACATCCGATGACTAATATGTGGGTAAAAAACCCTAGGTCCTGTCCTAAAAGATCACACCATTCTACAATCCCAGAATGTCAAGGATTAGGCTTAGAGTTGTTGAACCCGAAAACACAAGCTTGATTAATTTCTTCCCCTTCCCTATTCACGCCTTTACAGATGATCTGAACACAGTTCCCCTGTAAGTCTTGTGCAACTCAATCTCTGTCCTAGGCTTACTATTATGCAGCCTAAATGAAACGAGTTGTTATTTAATTATTTCTAAATAGCTTAAGAACATCATTGCCCCCATTTCCCCCTATTTCCTTAAAATATGCTTAATGATTATCTGGCTTTATTTTAAACTAAAAATACACTTTCTTGGGAGAAGTGAGAAAACTTCTAAAGATTGTAAAATCAATATGTAAAAGCTGACTAAATTTGCACTTAAAATTTGTTATTATACACATAAACACAAATATATGCAAATATTATATGAATATGCATATAAGAAACAAATATGCAAAGAAACAATGTAATTTAATAACTCACCACAACAAAAGTGTATTTTGCTAGTCAAGTTGTCAAGCTTCTTCATGCTGTTATACAGAGAGAACATAAAGTTCATGCGCAATTTAAAATAATTTAACATAGTAAATTGCAGATGAACTTCATGTCCACCTTGTATATTCCCTTTTATGTTTTCTTAATTATTATAGTTTCTTTGATACTTTACCTTTTTGTTGGGATTATTTTTTTCTATATTGGGAAAAAAAGTAAACATGTATAGTATATCACAGGTATTATATCTCTATCTAATACCTATAAATATGCATATATATGTTTTTAATCAAAGGAATTTTTAAAATATTTCATTATTGAAGATATGAACATAATAAAGCCTTGATATGTTAGATATTTACTATTATTACCATGAGCATTTTAAATATGATTATGCATGAAGGAATAAATCATTGTGCTGACATGTATTTATGTAAAGGAACAGTTTAATTAATATTCATGTTTGGCTTTCTCTTTTCCTGAGCCTATAATTAAAAAATAAAGAAACACGGGGCAACGCCTGTGGCTCAAAGGAGTAGGGTGCCGGCCCCATATGCCAGAGGTGGCGGTTCAAACCCAGCCCTGGCCAAAACCACAAAAATAAATAAAGAAAGACAAAGATGGGCAGGGTGCAGTGGCTCACACCTGTGGATTGCCCTGAGTTCACGAGTTCTACACCATGCTGAGCAAGAGTGAGACCCCGTCTCTAAAAAATAGCCAGCATTCTGGCAGGCACCTGTAGTCCCAGCTACTTGGGACACTGAGGCAAGAGGATTGCTTGAGTCCAAGAGTTTGGGGTTGCTGTGAGCTGTGATGCCACAGCTCACAAGGGAGACAAAGTGAGACTCTGTCTCAAAAAAAAAAAGGAAGAAAGAAAGACAAAGACCATGTCTACTACTCATGTCTATTACTTTTCTTACCAACAGTTTTAAAAGAAACTTTAGAAATGTTCTTTTAAGGAAACATATCAGTACTTGCCATAAAGTTCTTGAACATGTTGTGATATAGTGTTAGAAACAGCAGAAGAACTTGAAAAAATGAGAGGCAAAGGGAAAGAGTAGAACATGACACAGTGTTCTCTTTTGTACCCCTCAAATCTCTCCTTCTCAAATATCTTTTTTAAAGCTTAATTCCAAACTACAAATCAAATTCTCCAAATAAAAAACTCCTTAGTCTCTTTTCTGCTAGCCATGTATCAGATCATTCAGATTCAAATGAGCTAATATTAGCTCTGGACATGATCTTGTCTACGAATGTTTGTAGTCTCTGTAAAGAGCATCTTTATCTTACACGGTTTTGTAAACTAACAAATTGCATTTAAACTAGGCTTACAGAAAACCTGTCCACAAAAGGAATTCTTTTTCTCTTGCATGGAGAGTGAGTCAGAAAATGAAAAATGGCCAAGTGTTTTATAAATTTTTGTTCCTGGAAAAGAAGCGGCACATTTATTGTAAAGCAAAATCACATTTTATTTTGCCTAAGGAATTTACCTTACTTGTGTTTCTGGTATATTCTTCAATCAGGTAAGCCACTCCTGGAGTACAAACACATATACTTAGATCAGACATAGAATATATTAACTCCTCCTTTCATAAACTGACAATGCATCAGTTCAGTTTCTGCACCCGTGTTTTGGTTGACATGCATCTGATAATGAAAGGCAGACCAACTGAGATGGTCGGACAATGGTATTAACAGCTGAAACCCAAAAATCTGAGATGTGCATTCCTTCATTAGTAAACCATACTCATTCGGATAGCAAACTATTTCCACTATAATGTCTCTACAGACTTCTTATAACAATAGTGGTGGAAAAAGTGTGGGGAAAAGGTTTATTAATAATTATGGACATTTAAACTCCACATTCAGACATATATTCAACTTTACCGCTCATTTATATATAATGTATAACTTCCCTGACCTGATAATTACTTTAATGAAAATCCTTATAACATTACATACATTTAAGTTTTGACTTAAATTTTACTTATTACAATTTCTAAAGCCTACACTGGTAGATTTTCAGAATTCTAAAATTTCAACAACCTGTGGAAGGCATGCTTGAAACTGTCATGTCTGGTTATGAGAAGTTGTGGCAAGTTGTCTCTTTAGTAATTTTCTTTTACTCTTATTAGCCGTGTTATAATGTATGACATATTGAAGTGAACGGAGAATATCATACACTTTTCTAAAGATTGTCACCAATTATCCACCAAACACAAACTAAAACTATTAAAACTATATAATATATATTACATAGGTCTGCATAAATATGCATACATACCTATATCTATGAAACTATAACTATCGTTGTGGTTCTACTACCACCATACTCCCAATAATGAGTAGAAAAACAGCTCACCCAAAGGTTTTCATGTCCTCAGGATACAGGGTGGGTGCACCTGGCATGGTCAGCGCCAGCCACCTGCCTTCCGCATTTGTGGGGAGGCATGTTGGTGCGGGGGGAGGAAGGGAGGCAAGGCCTGGAGAGCCAAGTGCAGCAGAGAAGCTAGTGGGAGGGGAGACTGCCGGTTGCTAGTTAGTTGAGGAGGACCACCATATAGCCGCACACAAAGGAAGAAGAGATTGTCAACTTGAGAAGGTCCGGAGAAGAGGACTCTTCTCAAGAGATGCAGGTGCCCGGACCCGGATCCCAAGAGATACCTCTGATATTTCAGTGTGTACTGAGGTGATAGCCAGCAAGAAAACGGGAACCAGCAAAAATGGGAACCACCAACCACAGGAGACTGAATTCTACCAATTTGAATGTATGGAAAGAGATTACTCCCCCGGAGTTTCCAGAAAGAAAAGTAGCTCTGCCAACACCCTCCTTATGGTCTTTTGAGAGGGGAGATACTGCTGCTACTTTGCACCCAAATTTATGACCCATCAAACTGTGTGACAACAGGGCGCAGTGGCTCATACTTGTAATCCCAGAACTCTGGGAGGCCGAGGCGGGTGGATTGCTTGAGCTCTTAAGTTTGAGACCAGCTTGAACAAGAGTGAGACCCTTTCTCTACCAAAAATAGAAAAATTAACCAGATGTCATGGCAGGCATCTGTAGTCCCAGCTACTAGGGAGGCTGAGGCAGGAGAATGGTTTGAGCTCAAGAGTTTGAGGTTACATAAATCAGTGTTAAGCCACAGCATTTGTGGTGATTTGTCATGGCGGCAATACAATAGTAATTCTTATCCTTGGCACCTCCTCCTCCGCCCCAGCCACGAGTAACATTAAGCCATGGAAACGCAAGGGTGTTATTGTGAGTCAAGATATCTTACCTGAGGGAGCTTTAGCTTTAATTTTCTCTGGAATGTTTTGTTAATTAACTCTTCTTTCCATTTTTTTGGTATTTACTTCTTTTTTTTTTTTCTTTTCTTATATCTCCATTCACATTGGGGGCTAATTTTTTTTGTTGTTGAAGCACAGTATACTGCCCTTCTATTAGAGCCTTAATATTTTCCTCTGCTTACTTTTATTTCTGCCCTCAGTTATAGTTCTATGTTAAAAAAAAAGTCCAAAATGGGTCTGCTTTAATATATTTTATAGGTATATTTTATTTATTCTTTATGGTTGAAGAAATGTGGTATATATTTTTTTAAAAAAAGAGAGAGGGAAGTATACATAAGCCACCGTGAGAGCTATTTCATATTTCCTTTCTCTCTCTCCCTCTCTCTCTTTTTTAACGTGGAAACTTGTTGGTTAATTTTTCTTTATGTGTTTTAGATTGAAAAGGAAAACCAGCTAAAGAAATTGCCAATGGGAATTCAACCTAGCATCATCTGACTTCAAAAGATCTGCTCTTTCAACGAATCCGTAATGGTGAGTTCAGGGACATTAAACTGTGTCTTCAAATTTATTATGATCATTGTACAGGGCCTAGCACAATGCCGGGCATAGCAAAAGTGCTGAACATATATGCACTTCCCTGACTTCACCAGATTAAAAAGACATAGATGACTGTCGCTTAAGACTAAAACAGAAAATAGTGAAATGATAGGCCATCATTCTCTAACACCCTGTATAGGTTGCGCCTCCCCTGAGAAAGCATCTAAGACACTACAAGGAAGAATCTTTCTTTTTCTCAGAGTTTGCCTATGTTTCTCAACCATGTACATGACCCGTATGTACACATATTGTTGCAAAGTGAGGTAGGACAGTGCTTGGGAGAACATTTTAAATCACACTGTCTTAAATCTTGTCTCTGCTATTTAATCAAATGAACTCTATTCCCGTTTGTTTTCTATTTGTTCTTCTAATATACAGTGACAAAACCTAAGCTGGGTACTAATTGGCCTGCCACATAGAATGTTGATGACTCCCACTCTAATCTATCCGATTCTTTTGTACCATACGCTTTTTTCCCTCCCTCTCTGTCTCTCTCTGATTCCTGGAATGTTCTTTCTATGTTCTCCCACAGCTAGCTCTATTTTGCATTTGAGTTTTGCCTTAAAGATCACTTTTTTAGATACGTTCCCCATTTATTCCCTTTCACATCAGTTTGTGTGACTTTTATGATAGCATTTATGGCTTTTGTCCTAATACTGTTATGTGCTTTCTTCATTATTGTTTTTACTTCACTGCTTTACTCAGAGGAGATCCTCATTAGCCTGTCACAAGTGTATCTGCATGCTTGAGCAGGTGACCTCGTTTTATGAAATTACTGAAAAACAATAATGTGGGTAAATAAAACGTACTAATTTTCCTCATGTAAATGATCTGTAACATACTTCTCTGTACATAGCATTATTGCAAAAATGTAGTTATTATAGATTTGTTGAATGAAGTTATTTTTAGAGTCAGAGCCTGTTTGACAGATGCCTTTGCTATTACCTCAGAAAGGGGAATCATTCTCCTTCGGGTTTCATGAAGTTGAAATGCTGCTGCTTCTTTAAGTTGTGCTTTTCTTCAGCAATTATTAGAAAAATTACTGTCACTCAAATATGTTCATTTTCAAACTCTACTCCCATTAAGTAAGAATAATTGACAGAGCTCTGTGGAAAAGCAAGGCCCTGAATTGTGATAATCACCCAGGAACTTGCCTAATCCTCTTTTCTTTTTGGTTGAGAGGGAAGAGCCTGTATTTGTGGACTTAGGCAATAGGTTTTAGCAGAACAAAAGACACTTGCTGTGATTCTGTTTGAGACAAAGTGTATTCACTATAGCAGTTTTTCATTTCAATATGAGTCCAGAGTTTAGTATTATTTATTGTACCTAAGGGCATTCAATGCTTCCTTTCTGAAGAATTATGTTTTCCACTTGGACTCTAACTTTAAAAGGTTTGAATTTTATGAAACATGCCTAAAAAATTAGCAAATATAATCATTGGTTCTTAATGTATTGTTTGCTAAAACATGAGTATGTTATTACTAATCCTTGCTATGAATAAGGTGAAAATCTAATTCTTTAAATGTGTATTCACATCTGCCCAACTAGTTCCAATTTCTGTCTCTTTCTGAGTACCTGCCTCTCTCTCTGTTTCCTCCTGTCCCTACACACACACACACACACACACACACACACACACACACACACATACATACACACAAGTGCCTATTACATATTTGTATATGCTTCTCGGGTTGCATGCATGTATGTTTACATAGGTTGCACTGCTTTTAAATAGACTTTTATTTAGGAAAATCAAGCGTAACTGTGTCATATGTATTTATTTCTTCACAAAGAATAATATGCATGAAATATTGTATCATTTCATAAAAGTCTTTCATGAAATGTACATAAGTATTTATTGAATTAAATTCAACTTGCTTTTTGTATTATTTTGCTTGAGCTAGTCTGCAAGGTCCAAGGTCAAGGTCCTAACAAGGATGGTTTATGATGAGGGCTGTCTCTGTTTTGCCTTCTCATGACACAGAGCGAGAGAGAAAGAGATCTTTATTCTTTACAGTGAGAATTCCACCTGCAGCAGTAAGAACCCCACTCTGTGACCTCAGTTAAGCTTCATACCCTCCTAAAGACCCCATCTGCAGATAGTCACATTGGAAATTAGATCTTCCTAAATTTAGGAAGACAAAATTCAGTATACTACTACTTGCCTTTGAAGAACATTTCTCCATTGTTTTCTTAATTTACTTATGAAAGTAAAATGAATGAGATTTGATTTACTTAATGTAATAGTCTACATAGAATATTATTTTTATTTAGACTATAACAACACCCATATCATGCATTTATATTAATCTTTTTATACCTTCATTGAGTTATGAATATTTATACTTTTCTCATTTATGATTGGCATGTGTTTTTTCCTAGAATATCTTCTTGATTTAAACTACAAGGGTTGAAAATTGCTGCTGGTAATTCTTGTAGAATTTTCCCTTATACCCCACAGTTATAAATGTGACCGTCATTCTCTTTGAGTTTACATGCTTTCACATGCTTTCTCTTGCAAGTGACAAATTTTTCCCTTCCATCATATGGGAATTCTCCATCACTCTTATCATTTTCTTTCTTCTCAAGTTGTTCAAGCTATGGCTATAAGATCATTTTAAGATAAGAGTTTTATCAGGTTAAACAAATTCAAGTTATATTAACTGTTCAAGTTAGGGTCTAAGACTATATATAAAACCTAGTTTATCTTCCTTATTGTATCTTAATAAAAATTCCACTTCATTTCCAGACAAAAATCTTAAAAAAAATGTTTCTAGTGCTTGAACACATTCATCATGAACTGTTAAATTACTTCTTTGTTGTAAGCACTTTAGTTTTACATTTTTCTGTGGCACAATTTCTACATTCCCTCTGCTCTCACTATCTTGTCCATGCCGCCTATTCTTAGAATAAACATGTTTGAAATTATGATAGTCAAATATAGGTACTTATTCATGTGATCTGATCAGAGACATATATAGTAATCTATGTATACACACACACACACATACTCCACTCTTGTATAAACAAAGGTCGTAATATGGTTTTTATATCCAAGGCAACTGAGACTGCGAAAAGGTGTAGAACTTACCCAAAGCAAATGACCAATTTGAGAGCTTTTCAGGCAGACTTGACTCCAAAGTCAAAAATCATGTGTATCAGATTGATGTTTTTCCTAAAATTTAGGTAGCAGATAACACATTTTAAATACAGAGCTGGGTATAACGCCTAAACCATACTTATATATGTAGATTTCCTCTAGGGGTGAAGGAATTTTCCAAATATATTACAACATAGAGCAGGGGAGAATACTGCCCTTAAGTAGCCATGTGTTATCCATTAGGAGGGTTGATCCTGGGGATATATCCTGAAATCCACTTAGGAGAAAAAGGAGGCCAACCCTGAAAATTTATTATCTACTGGGGATTTATTATTCTTGTGGTTGGCTAGAAGTCTCAAGTACCATTCTCTGAGTTTCTATCAATCTAATGTCAGTAAGGAAAGAAACATATAAGAAAAAAATTGAATGCCAGCAGCCGCTAGCTGAACTTTTAAAGGTATAATCTATAAGAATGCATGCTGCACAGCACGACAATGCAGTGAAGAGTTTCAGAGATTTTCCACTTCAAGCAAGAATAGCAAAGTTAATCCTCTTTCCAGTTCAGTAAATATATGTTCTTTTTATTTATTGATATTGATAATGAAAAATATACCATGTGGCTCAGAGCCTATAGCTCAGTGGCTAGGGTGCCAGCCACATACACAGGAGCTGGCAGGTTTGAACCCAGCCCGGACATGCCAAATAAGGACAGGTACAACCAAGAAATATCCGGCTGCTGTGGCGGGCACCTGTAGTCCCAGCTACTTGGGAGGCTGAGACAAGAGAATCGCTTAAGCCCAAGGGTTTGAGGTTACTGTGAGCTGTGATGCTACAGCACTCTACTGAGGGCGACATAGTGAAACCCCGTCTCAAAAAAAAAAAAAATCGTAGAAAAAACTAGGCTTAATAAAAATGGCTAATATTCGGAATTAAATATCTGACATATCTTTTATTCTTTAGTAAAACATAAGGAAAAAACCTATTTTGTCTGGTATTATGTTCAAATTCTCTATGCTTTTAGTTATTCTATTTTTAAAAACTTGGGGTCTTTTGATTATAATCTAGTTTGGTTGATTAATTCATATAACCATGTTTGATACTCAAGGAAATTGTTTTAATAGTTTCATGCATATATTGCAAATGAAGCTACAAGTATATAACTCGCAGAGAGTAGAGATACAACGATCCCAAAACTCAATGAACTCTCAGTAAAGGTAAGGGAAAAAATCATATATCTTTCATGTCACTGAATTAACAAATAATCTATAATTATGAGACAGATGTAATGGCACACACTATTAGTAGAATTATGCCACTCTTTTTTGTTTGTTTGTTTGTAAAATGTACATACTGATAAATGTATGTGAACTATGCAACAATGTATTTTGGTTAAAAGATGCCCTGTAAGATGAAGGCTACAATTAATGGAAAAAGTAAATATGCACTAAATTTAACCTTCAAGAGGAAAAAAGGACCATCTGGTTTAATTCATTGCCTTTGGCATGCAAATACAGTAACAGTGGTTTATACACTATCTTGTTGACACTAGTTTTAAATCTGTTTTTATGGATCATTTCTTACAGTGTCTCCCTTAGGAAAACCTATCTGAGGTGACAGGGAGGTTTATAATGATGCTTCAACAATAATTAGTGATAGTGGTAATTTTTAGAAGACTTTTAAAATAGCAAATGAACCAAGGTTAGCTTACCCTCCCTAATTTAATAAGCTTCAGTTTAAAACAATAAAATGCACTCACGTAAATACAGTCTAATGTCTTTAAAATAACCGAAGATGTGCTGTACACTTTTAAGTATAACATGCTCTTAACTATGTTTATTTATTGAACTACGTTCAAAATTTAAGGCTGCATCAAAATTTCCATGACATTTTCTAGTGTTTGAAATGCTGTAGTTAATCTTGAAATGAACTTCTTTGCCATGAAACAGTAATACACTACAGAATTTTAAAGATCCTGGAAAGGGACGGGGTTTATTTTAAGAAGAAGTAAGATATTCACATTTATATGTAGCCAAAAGTGTGAAAAACACAATCTGCTTTATAGTATCTCCTGTTATTTGAAAGAGATAGTCAAAAGAAATGATTGCTGCAAGCATGTTAAAAAAGAAAAACAAAGGTGCAAACCTTAAAATATTGCCTGAGAAGCAAATTTCATGAGAGGGCAATATGTGAGCTTTCTCTGATTTTTGTCAAGTGCCAAAATGCAATAAATTCTTTTAATTTTAAAGTTTCTAGTTTCTTAAAGCATAATGGTGTGTAAATATAATGATAAGCAGAAACAAGATTTGGCTTAAGACAATTTACTAGCAAATGAGACTGGCAGGAACGGTAGTATTTCAGTGTCATTTGGGTGAGGATTTCTGCCATTGTTCACCTAGCGAATGTATCATTTTAATGTTTAAGTATGGAGCCGGGTATAACACAGCTCATTTCATTTTTAGTTATATGAGAATTTCACTTAAAAGTATTAAGACCAATGAGGATATGTTCCAGGACACAATAATATAAAGCAGAAGATTAATAATGAGATGAAATAAAACTCTTTCAGCTGGATGTACTGCAGGGTGCACCTATTGTTTTATCTGATCAACATCCTCACTGTCCACATGCTTGAGAAATGTTATCCAGCCAGGAAAACACTGTCATCCTGACCACCTACAGGCACATGCCTAGGCCTGGACACTCTACTGCTGTTGAACACAAACTTTGTCCTCCAGTGAGCAGATGGCACGAACCATATCAAAGTCCTTTCCTGGACATTACATAGTTTATTCTGGGAAGTAGAAATGCATCATTTTTTCTACCATTGCTGAGCATATCTACAGCTGTGGATCCTCTTAATAGTTTGTGCCATTTATAGTTGTATAATTTAAATTATACATAGAGCCTAGATTATTACCATTATAACATGGATAACATTAAGTTATTTCACTTTCATAATCAAATATAAGAATCTTGAAATCATTGGAAGAACCATTTGATTTTCAATAATGAAAGCCAAGTTGAAGGAATATTTCTTTTTTCTTCTGTTTTTATTAAAAAATAGGGATTACAGGGAAATAAATACCCTAAGTTGTGAAAGGTATAATCCCGGGAAAATTTCCTTTTTAGGTGAAGAATCAGTTTCCAGTAATTGTTTATTCATAGACAAGGCAATATTTTTGTATTTTAAAAAATATCTTTCCTCCAATACTAAATTAAAGGATTAAACATGTGCTATATGTACCAGTAATTTAAAACACAAACGTATGTCTCATCCTGGCTAAAACTTTTTAACAGTTTTTGTAAATCGTATTACTTGCTCAAAAACTGCATTCAAATATTTTTTTTAAATAACATCATGAATTATTTTTCTTTGATATATATGAGCTGTCATCCTGTGACCAGTTGTACAAATGGAACTATAATTGTTATGAGTAATTTTGTCATTATTTTGATATGTTTATAAATATGTTCACAAAATATCTATTTTCTTCCCCTCCTCACCATTTGTTATTTAATATGAAATGTATTTATTGTAGTTAACTTTATATACCAGTATTTAAATTGCATGATATCAAGCAAGAGTGTGAATCTATAGAAAAAATAGAGAACTATCACTCAAAGATCATATGAAAGACTCTTATCTTCTTAAAAGGAAAAGGTTACTGTGTTTTCAGTTATAAGGATAGTTGCCTGTTGCTAGGTGGATGCATGATTTATGTTCTTTATTTAAATTATGTATGTATTAAGAAGATGTGTATTAGAGCCAAGTTTTTATTGTAGCAACTTGGCCACATTGATCTTTATTTTCCGGAATTCCTTTTTCTGTGTATTTTTGGGTATGTTGAACCAAAGAGAGAGTCTTGTTCTTGATTTGGAAAGCAAAGAGGAAGCAGCTATTTTTAAAATTTCAGCTCTCATGTGTTGGTGAAGATAGAACCACTCATTTCATTAGCAAAATGTAGTGCTTGACCTGAAAATGATTTCACTATTCCCTCACTCGTCCTTGACAAAGCTATGCTAGATGAATGTATTTAGCTAAGTTATGAGAGTCCTAGCTTGTGTATGATAACTATATCAATGACGTCTGAGGCCACAAAAACTGTCATAGATTTTAATCCATATTCATGTGCTCCAAATCTACTGTGAATTCTAGCGTTCTGTTCTCCCTAATCTTACATCCATCTTCCCTTCCTGTTTTCCTCCCTTGTAGACTTCAACTCTAGCATCAGATGCAAAGAAGAGAGCCTTACAGAGAATACGTACACAGCAAGCTTAGTTAGCTCTGATCATTACATAAGATGAAATCCTTGACACAAAATAGACATACCCTTAGAACCTTAATGAAATATCCTTAAAGGACATTTTGATTTGTACAGCAAGGCATGTGAAAAACCACACACAGGAAAAAGTGTGTGAGTGTAAAATTTAAAGTTTTATAATTATTTTCTTATTTCAAGTTTATGTGATATGTATAATTAAAACCATTTATCGACAAAAAATTAAGTAAAAGTGTCACGGAGCATTATAAGCTCCTTGTCATTGGTGAAATAAATCTCACCAAGTCTATTACAATATCCGTAAAATTACCAACGTAATAATAATCACAAGTCATCATTAAACATTTTCATTTTTTAACTAGAAATTTGTTCCAATTTCCTGACCAAAGGTAAATTAATGTAATCATAATTTTGTTGTTTTTTTGTTTCTCTAAAATTAAGAACACACTAATGGGTTAAAATGTGAACAGAAATAAAGAGAAGTGTGATTATTCTAAAAATTCATTTCTCAAAAAGTTTTTTCTTACAATGTCATTCCATCTGTCTCAATTCTTCTTTGTGATGATAAAAATGTATTGTTTTATTCTTAACATTCAAAGATTTCTTGAGCATATGGACAACTCTTTATAATAGATTCTCCACACCTATAATTTTCCTTACAATTTTGGTGCTAAATGTGGTACAGTATTAATATATAGCCAATGAATTATGTGTTATACTTGTAAAGACAAAGTGATATTAATAGTATTTTAGCTATGGAATTTTACATATTCTTAATTGCAGACATAAGTAAAGGAACTATTCATTTTGTATAACTATAAAAAACAAAAATATGAAAATTCCTACAGAGCATCCAATATAGGGTCTATACTATAAAATTTTAATTTAAGATGCAGTAAATATTATATGAAAATATATTATGATGTTACCAAAAAATAAAACATTAAAAAATAAAAGTCTTCAAATTTTGAAAGTAGTAGGCAATAATAGAAATTGATTAAAATTATTTATTGTTTCCAGAAATAGCCACAAATTAACATAGTCAAATGATCTTTGACAATGGAACAAAGACAATAAAATGGCAAATAACTCCTTTAAACAAATGGTGATGGAACAGCTGAGCATCAAAATGTTAAAAATAAAATCTAGATATAGACTTTAAACCCTTTACAAAAATTAATCCAAAATGGATAATAGACCTGAATGTAAAACAAAAAACTAAAACTCTTGGAAGATAAAAACAACACAATCTATATGACCTTGGGTGACATTTTAGGTAGACACAAACATCATGATCTATGAGAGAAAGATTGATAAGCTAACCTTCACTAAAATTAGAACGTTTTGCTCATCAAAAGACAATGCCAAGTGAGTGAGTTTGAAAGCCACAGACTAAGAGGGAATATTTGCAAAAGACCTATCTGATAAAAGATTGTTATCCAAAATATACAAAAATCTCTTTGTACTCAACACAAAGGAAACCATAAACTCTATTAAAAATTTTGAAAAAGACTTGAGTAGACTCTTCACCAAAGAACACGTATAGATGACAAAGAAGTGTATGAAACAATGTTCAGCATCATATGTTTAGGGAAATTTAAATTAAAGCAGAAATGAGATACGACACTACCTTACTAGGTGGCCCAAAGTCAAAACACTGACTATGCCAAATGCTGAGATGAGGCGGAGCAACGGCAACTCTCATTTGTTGCTGGTGGAAGTGATAGGAAAAAAATATAGATAAGACCGTCCTGTTCTGATATGTCTGCACGTAGAATTTAAGTTTTTTTGTGTCACAGGAGAAGTAAATAGATGAAAATAGTTATTTAAATCAATAAAAGTGATACAAGAAAGGATTATTTCTGGCTACCATAACAGAAAGTCTGACGAAGATTAACTTAAACTCTGAGAAGAGGTAGTGTCTGCTTAAGGAACAGTCAGGGTTTGATGCTTGTGATTCCCCAATGAGTAGTCAGTCATCAAAAGTTCTCTGTGAGAGAAAAACACAAGTAAATTCAAGTGCGGGGAGGGGGAAAATGGAGGGGAAGGGGAGAAGGTGGAGGGAATGGTAAACTCTTGGCTAATGGTCACAACATAAAGGTGAATAGCACACTTCCTGGGTGAAGGGCTCGACTACAACAGGACTTTACCTAACAGATGCAAACAATGTGAACTACTTGGTGGTACCCTCATATAATTGGGACATTTAAAAAATAAAACAAAAACTGAAAAAAGAAAAGTTTTGTGTTTGTTCTTTGCAGAGGCAGGCATTTTTCTCTGCTTCTCTCTTTTTATTTATTTATGTATTTATTTTTTCTGAGACAAGTTCTTTCCCTGTTGCCCGGGATAGAGTTCAGTGGCATCATCATAGCTCAATGCCACTTCTCACTTTTGGACTCAAGCACTCCTCCTGCCTCAGCCTCCTAAGTAGCTGGGACTACAAGGGTATGCCACACTGCCTGGCTAATTTTTCTGTTTTTGTTTGTTTGTTTTTTGTAGAGACAGTACTTAGGCTGGTCTCAAACTCCTGAGCTCAAACCATTCTGCATTATTGGCCTCCCAGAGTGCTAGGATTTTTTTCTCTGTTTCTTATTTATACTTGAGAGAATGACTTTTCTTTTCTTTCTTTCTTTCTTTTTTTTTTTTTTTTGAGACAGAGTTTCACCATGTTGCCCTTAGTACAGTGCCCTAGCATCACAGCTCACAGCAACCTATTGCCTTAGCCTCCCAAGTAGCTGGGACTACAGGCCCCCACCAAAATACCCAGCTATTTTTTGTTGCAGTTGTCATTGTTTAGCTGGCCCAGGCAGGCTGGAGCCATCACCCTAGGTGAATGTGGCCAGCTCTGTAACCTCTGTGCTACGGGCGCCATGCCGGGAAAATAACCTTATTCCTAAAACTCTGTCCCATGATTCTGAGATAGTTGCCATGGATTCAGGATTTATATCCTGGCCGGAGAGCCCCTATCATTGAGAGAAAGGTAGGGAAGTAATTACTTGTCTCCTGGTTTCTTTACTTTATCAGGATTCACATTTTTTTCAAGAAGTCCAGATGTTCCATATTACTTCTAATCAAGTACACAAGCCTAAATATGTCATTGGCAAAGAAAAATTAAAAATGCCATCATTGACTCAAACCCATCATAAATTATTCTGTTCCTTGTCAAAAATTTCACAAGTTATACTATTTGCTGGTTAATTAATAAGGAAAAATGGGAGTTGATTATTTGTCAGCCAGAACCACCTTACCTCATCTAAGTGAAATGTAGGTAAGAACAGGCTTAAGGTTGACAGTTTTGAACAATATATTTTCTGCTATAATTTATTGATACAATATCAAACATAAAGGTTCTATATAGTACAGTTATAGCTAACTTTAAAAACACCTATTCAAGGGATATGTGAAACTAAATTTTCATAGCATATTTAATTAAAATATCAGTAGAGTTAGATGTTACATATATTCAATGAAAATGACAGGAATAAAGTTCCAAAAAGAATTATAATAGGAAGAACTACACCTACCACTTGTCTGGATACCATTCTTACTACTTGGAAAGGAAATTCTAGTGATTTTTTTTTCTTTAGAAATAATAAAAAGAAACAGACTTAATTCAGTGCTTTTAAACCTACTGGCTACAATGTGTTCTGCTACTTAACATTCCCTAAACCCTTATACACAACTCAGAAGGAGTGTTTCAGGATAATAAACTACGAAATGTGAATAACAGCCATATATATGATACTTTACTACTTTTTTGTAAATACACAGCAAATGAAAAGTTGTCATTGGAATACTGAGAAGCGTTTACATTCTGGTCATGTTAAAAATGTTATTCAGAAAAATTGTATACATTTAAGGTGTACAACATGTGTTGACATACATAGCGAATGATCGTCACGGTCAAGCAAATTAACACATCTGTCTACTCAGACTTACCTTTCAAGAATTTCTCAAGAAAGAATATTTAACCACGTTCAAGAGAATTAATATAAATATTAATAAAAAATGAAAGTGTCAAGGCTATTAATTTACATTTAATTTTTGCATATATCTTTTGTCCCTCATATTTTTTAATATAGGCAAAGATTACAAATATATTTTTAAATATTGCAGAAACAAAAATGAAATTAAAATAAAAACTAAAATAACATTTATATTATCTTTTGGTCTTTATTTCCATTACTGAGAGACTTTCCTTATGTTATGTAATTCTCTGCAATTCATCTGTAATATATTCAAGTGTATTAAAATATAGACCCATGTTTATTCACCAATGACAACTGGTACAAAAATAGCTTTAAGAATTTATTTCTAATTTCGTGTCCATAAAATTATTCTCAGAAAAAATGCACAATTATTTTTATTGTGTTGATGTTAAAATTTAAATAGTTAATAACAGGTAAGCTGATTAAACATGATTTAACTAACTTTCAAGTGAGTAGCACTATAAAAATATTTCTTTCACAAGAATGTAGAAAATCAGGCTAAAAATTAAATACATATATAAAGTGTGATAGGACATGTCTTAATTTTGAAAATGCATATGAAAGAGAACAAATTTATGTGAACATGAAAGTTTTCAGAGGCAATATTAGAAGTGGTTGCCTTAAACAGCTGCTAGTATTATTTCTTGTAATTTCAATGTCTTGGATGAAGACTGTAAATTACTATGAAGGAAAAAATAAAATTTGCATAATATTAATGTGTACATGTACATATATATGTGAAAAAATAATTTTCTCACCATTATTATTTTCAAAATCTTTCCTAGATGAACACCTTCTAAAGCTAAAGAGAGTTTATGACATCAGTAACATGTTACTTTAGGCTCTCACAGTTTCTATTGAAACTTTATTTTCGAATATGTGAAGTCTTTATAAACCATCAAAAGGTATCAGAGGTTTTTATTTGCTTAGTTACCCTATAGAACATAATAGTTTATAGAAGAGTATTTTGATAAACTTGTGTATGATTCTATAAATATGAAATCAAAGTGGTAACAGTTATTTTATTTACTTAGTTACAATATGGAACATAATACTTTTGTATTTTAATAAATTAGTGGATTATTCTATAAATATTAAATCTAGTATTCACAGACTGATTACATATTTTAGGTGAATGGTTTGGCACCTGTAGCTCAGTGAGTAGGGTGCTGGCCACATACAATGAGGCTGGTGGGTTCGAGCCTTGCCCGGGCCTGCTAAACAACAATGACAACTAAAACTCAAAAATAGCTGGGCATTGTGGTGGGCACCTATAGTCCTAGCTAATCGGGAGGCTGAGGCAAGAGAATCTCTTGAGCCCAAGGGTATGGGATTGCTGTGAGCTATGACTCCACAGCACTCTTCTGAGGGTGACATAGTGAGACTCTGTCTCAAAAAAAAAAAAAAATTAGATGAAATAAGAATATATTCTAAGATTAAAAAGCAAGGAAGAAATCATTCATCATTTGATGCCTTGGGCAACAAGGTAACTCACTTATTCTGAAGACGTTCATGTTCTTGTTCCTGCAACCTGTGACTATGTTACCCTACATTGCAGAAGGAACATTGCATATATTATGCAATGAAAAATCCTGAGTTAGGCAGATTATCCTTTAGGACGATTTTATTTAATTACAAAGATTTTTGTAAGAGTAGGCAGAAGATCTGAATTAGAGAAGAGGATGGGAAGAAGAGAAGACACAAGCAGAAGTAATATGATGTGGGGCCGCAAGGCAAGAGATGGGCTGGAACAGCGAAGGGCACCCTGCCTTTCTCAGGGCCTCCAGATTGCACACGGACCAGATGAAAACTTAGTTTTAGTTTCATCAGATCCAATCCAAACTTCTGACCAACAGAACTCTAAGGTCATAAATTTGTGTTGTGTTAGGACACCTAGTTTATAGTAATTTGGTACAGTAGCAATGGGAAACCAAAGCATTTATGATATCTCTGTTACACCCTTCTTAAAAATATATCGATATGGCTCAGTGCCTGTGGCTCAAGCGGCTAAGGCACCAGCCACATACATTTGAGCTGGCGGGTTCGAATCCAGCCCAGACCCGCCAAAACAACGACGGCTACAACCAAAAAATAGCCGGGTGTTGTGGCAGGTGCCTGTAGTCCCAGCTACTTGGGAGGCAGAGGCCACTTGAGCCCAGGAGTTGGAGGTTGCTGTGAGCTGTTATGCTAGGGCACTCTACTAAGGGTGACAGCTTGAGGCTCTGTCTCAAAAAAAAAAAAAAAATATATATATATATATATGTATATATATATATAGAGAGAGAGAGAGAGATGGTTCAAGTTTTTTAAATTACATCTCCACTTCGAAAGCTTTGTTAGCTTGAGAACCTGGGACCCTTTGTATGTGTAATGTTTAATTTCTTCATTTCGTGTTGCCTGTGTTCTTTCAGTCCTATTTCAGTTCACATATTTTTTATAAAGCCAGAAATTAATTGATACATCCCAAAATGAAATGCTCAAAAGCATTACCAGTAAAAAAATTAATTGACAGTTTTTAACACATTTTCATTTTATGATGAATTCTAAATCTCACAGCATATGGTAATTGGTTTGTCTTGAAATTATTTTTTAAAATATGCACTTTTCTGAAAAGTGAAACTTCTTGGGTTGTCATTTTAAATAAATTCACACTTTTCAAGCATAGTCGCTTCCACCTTCTGCATCTGATTACAGTAACTTGCCCCCCATCCACATTTACATAGTCTGTGTTGATTCCTCTATAAACAGGAATATGCCGTTTTCAATCAGTGATGGGCCCAGTGAAGAGCTATGCCTATTTTTTCATACATTAAATTTTTGTAGTTCTCAACATAAGGGTCAGATCCTATAGCAAAATATACTTTTGGTATGACCTTGACTGTAGTTGACATTGTCGATTTTTTCACCTCTTTCTATACCAACTAACATTTAGTGCTCTGTATTCAAAACAAAACTTCTAGAAAGCTTGTTTATTACGCATGAAGAGAATGCAGAACAGATAGAAACAAATAACAGTGAATGAAAATTCTTATTGAAAAAGGTTAATTAAATAAATGCTAAATTTATAAAAGCTTGTTAGGAATGGTATTTTGAAAGATATTTTTAAAATTATAACGAAACAGAAGGCTGCCAGAAAAAGATAAAATTGGGAAGAAAACTATTCCTTTTGTGGGAGCATTGGCAGCACCTTTTACAAGCATATTTTAAGCTTTGGAAAATGTATTGTTGTCTTTCAAAATGCTCCTGAAAGTGGCTGAGATATTGTTGCTGAGTTAATATTTCTATTCTGTGAGTGGTTTTCATCTTAAAAGGAATAAAAATAATGAAATGGCCCGTAATGCAAAATTTAGAAAAGGCAAAAGAGTTGGAAAGCAGTTTTCAAATTCCAAGATAACATTAATCAAAGGCAGTGATTTAGAACTAACTTAAATATTGAGATAATAATATATGGAGAAAGGTATACCAGCAATGAGTAGCCTTTATGAATTAATATATTTTCCATCATTAACTCTTGAAATGTTGTTTAATAAAGGTCTGCTAATGATTTGTTAAGAATTATAAGATTTTTATTTCAAAAATTTCCATATATTCATTCCATCAAATGCAAACAAAGGGTTGTCATAAATGAAAATGTAAAATCACCCAAATCTAATCAACTAAAAATAATCATTGTTTTAATGAGCTGTGCATTATTTCAAATCACTCTTTTAAATATATTTTAGGTCATCTTTCATAATGCTCCCACTTACTTTTTAATTTTTATCTATTATTTATTGTTTGTTATTAAAGCAAACAATAGTAGTAGTCTTTGGTGGGTGTGGTCGATGAGTACTTAAATTCTTACTCTTCTAAGGATTACTCAGGATTTTTTATGTAGCATACAAGAGAAAACACAACTAAAGACAGGTTTAACCATCAGAACATTTGTTATCATTTATTATAAGAAGCTCACAGCAAGGCCTTTTTAGGATATCACTATGTCCGTGGTGTTAACAAGAACCCAGCATTGTTTCATCTTTTTTCCATATTATTCAAAGTGCCATGTGGTCAAGTTTGACACTGTGCCTTCCTTTACTTTCAAAACATAATTTTAGCAATTTCAAAGTATGTATCCTTACACAATAACATCAAGAGTCTGAAACAAGAATTGAGACCATACTTTTTGACATTCCTAGACCACCCCAAGGCCTCCTTTCATGATGTGTATTTCTTAATTATGAACTGTGTCATAAACTCATGCTTAATGTGATCATTTGACAAAGGGAAGGATTCTGATTATCTTGCTTAGGTATTCATTGTCTATTGGTTGAAGTTGAGGGGTTCATATCCCAGGAAAGATGGGACCAGAGGTTCTGGTTACATACTACAAGTAGGTAATGCTTTTTGTAAAAGCAACAGTCAGTATATGACAGATTCTTAAATGATATTTCAGCTGAATCTTTCTCTGAACTGTTTTATCCCATTGTCCCTGGCTGTGCATCACTTCTATTAGGAGAATGTGTTTGATATAATTGTCTTTTCCCTGTAGGTTATTTCTATTAACTTTAGTGAATTTTTCATTAGGTCCGATATTTTGCAGTCGTCCCATACATGTAGGTGTGACATTTTTTCCGTGCTGTGTGGTATCAGTGGAGTTTTCAATCTACAAAGTCATTTATTTCTTCTGTTTGGGGTAACAACTGTTTTTTTCTTCCCTCAGGAATTTTTCACCTTCCTATATTGCCTTTCTGCATAGGTTGGCACGTTATAATTAAGTGTTAGTGTTTCTGAATTCTACTTTCATGTATTTCATCACAGATTATTCACTATTAAATTCTGACATGTTTCCTCAGAGCTTTCTTTTAATCCAAAATGTTTTTTTCAATAATGCCTGACCCTTCTTTTGGCTATGTATGGAAAGTTAGGTATACTTTTATTTTCCATAGTTCTAAACCATCTGTTGTCTTATCTACTTATTTATTTTCCATGGATACTATCCTTTCTCAAATTTCTGTATTTCAAATGTTTTTATTGTAAATATTTTCTAGTTGCTTTCCTGTTTACCCCAGGAAGGCCTTGAATATGAATTCTTCTGTTACTGGATTCACTTAGTGCTTTTAATGGTGTTCAATGTCCTTATGTACCATTGATCACGATGGCCGTCGTGCTCTCTTCAACTTAACTAAACTTAAGATGAGCTTCTTCTTGACTGTGGAGCTCCATTTTCTTAGAGTTTTTACTTTAGGAAACTTGTAATTGAAATTATTTCCTGGCCCCTTAGATATGTAATCTTTATAAAAAGCCTCTTGCTGGCATTACAACATAGGCATGTCTTTCTCAAAACTCTGGGAGTCAGGCATCTGAAATGTAGTTACGGAGAATGAAAACAAAAAACAAACAAACAAACAAAAAACCCTACCCTTCTCTCTCAGTCTTTGTAGGAGGGTAGGGACCTAAGTTTAGTAGAGTACCTTGTAAATTCGCATCCTTGAAATATAACCTATCATAAAGCTATGAGGAAGTTTACTTTTCTTTGGTTGAGGCTGATTAACAAACACAGGTGATCTCCCCCATTCAACTCTTAAAATCTTTCCAGATTTTTGTTTGAAAGGAGTTCGGACTGTGTTCTTGCCTCTTCCTTCCTGCAATAGTTTCAAATGAAGTTCTCTTTGCCTGTTTAAATTTAGCTGATGTAATGTTCCTTTAAAACTCCTGATTTTACATGAAATCTTATCTTACAGATTATAATTTGTTTCTTCTTTCTTTCTGAGACATGTTTTGTGGTCGCTACCAAATGCTATATATATGAGTGTGTCTGTGTGTATAAAATTCTGTTTTGTGTGGGTGACTCTGCCTTCTCCCCAGCTTTGAGCAAAGAGATTCTTTTTGGCCTCATCAGATGGTTTACTGCAGACCTGTCTGCACCATCACAAGTGCACAGGTGCTACAATTTATCAGTTACCACTTGTTATGGATTCAGGTTAATAAATGGAAATACATTTTTAAAATGTGTTCAAGTGCTCCCCCCACATTTTCCCACTCCCTCATTTTTTCTCAAAGAGCTATTAGAAGGAAAACTTGTGCCCATTAAAAGTATTTTGATGACAGTTGCTAATTCTGGTAAACCTCAACCATTCTCTTCAATTTTGTTTAGAATATGTCCAGATTTAAACATTCACTTCTCTGCATTCCTAGGCAGGTAACATTGCCCATGTGACAGAATTCTTACCAGTCGAAATAAAATGGAAGTCTCTCTGTGAGGCAGTCCTTCACAAATGAAAAGGCAAACGCTAGAGAAAAACGTTCCCTTTGATTCACTGAGCCTTTTCCTTCTTCTTGCCTGAATTCCACCCCAATCTTTGGGGATGGAGCAATGAAAAACACATAAGCAAAATCAAACAAAAACCATGATCTGGAGGCTGAAAAAGGAAGAGAGAAGACACATGGGTGGTCAGTAACATCCATTAACACAAACACTACACTACAGGTAACGCACTTGAAGGATTTCTTCAGAAGCAGATTCATGAAATGTGAATTAAGTGGGCTGTGTGAATTCAGAAAAAGTGAACAAGGGCAGCAAGATTGACTAGGTAATACCCTGCACTCAAAAAGGGTGCAGTCTCACCAGGTCCTAATCAGCGGTATCTGGTAGGTGGAATGGACTGGTAACTCCTATAGGTTTTATGGTCTCTTCCCAAAATGGGGCTTTGAATCACGGTTACTAATTATATGCTTAATTTTGGAAACAAATAACATCTTTTAGTGATTTTAAATGGTGAAACTAAGAGCAGACACATTGAAACCATGGAAATTGAAATAAATCTCCCAAAGAGTTTGGTTCATAAACTTAGAGCAGTGATTACCTTGCGAGTTTCTCCCTTGAAGAGTTGCTGTAGAGTGTGTGAGTTTATAGCAATTAGTCGAAAAAGATGGGGTGTTGAATACATTGTTATTTGCCTACCCAACAATCAATCCTTATTTTTCCCTAATAGCACCAGTCTGTGTTAGAGGCAGCAGTGTGCCCAGCTAAAACCACTCATATTGATTATTCCCTTCTACCTTTATGTTCAAATGACATAGTTCTTCCAATGAACTCCCTCTGTCTCTATTGGGCCTCAATCAAGAAGGCAGAAGCTCAACAAGGAATTTTCTATAGAAAAGTAGATGGTACATATGTGGGAAGAACTAGGCAATTAAAAGTTCAGAAACAAGCAGAGAAATGTCCTAACCAGTTTTGGTGCAGATGACCAAGTAGGAGTCCGCAGAGAGCCAGGAACATCCAGCTACTGAAATGCTACAACAGAGGGGACTGGTATGATGCCCAGGGAAGTTACTGTCTCTGAATTCAAAATAAACTTCCTCAGTGGAATTTCGGATCAACACTGATCTTTAGGATGTCAGTTCATGAGATATGCCAGAAATTGGAAGGTGAAGAAAATGTGGAGTGAGAAAAAGCATGGACAGAAAGACACCTACCTTGCCACATCCTCTTGCCAACTATGACCTTCAAAGGGTGACAGCTACTGACAGACTTTTGTCTATCAAATTTCATGCAGATTTTTCCTGTAGGTAATTCTAAATTGGAGATATGGAAGATAAGAAATTCTGGTTATACTATGTAGTTTATTAAAGTGACACGTTACAAAACCTGTGAAAACAGACAAAGCCTGGCTAATGAAAAAGGGCTTGCCCGCCTCCTATTTACCCACCATGCTTCCAACTAATCCTTCCTGTCTGGAAATAAAAGCCAATGCCAAGAATAGCAGTATAATACTTTGCATCCATAAAATGAGTCGCATGGCAGAAAAGAAAGACAGAAGATGCCGGTGTACGATCCTGGTGGCATTCCTTAATTTAATGACTGCATTAGTAATTAATTTTTAATGGGTAGGGAGGAAGATTATTCAAGACAATAGTTGCCCACTTTTCTATTATTTTCATTCTTATCTGACATTATTTATGAAACCAATAATTTCATATTTGGATCCAAATTCAACACTTGAAGGAACACATGGTGGGATGTCATTGAACTTGTTTTAATTTTTTCCCTAGAGTATTGTAACTGTTTTTGATAATGCAGTTTCTGATCAACCACAATTTCAATATTATCTCTTTTATTACCTTCAAGCATAGTTTTAATTCGATTTTTGGATATATTTTACACACTTTCTACTACAAGGAATGAAATTTTTATTTTCCATCCTACATTTCCATTATCTTCTCTATTATTGCTTTAATCTTATTGTATTTCCTTCTATTTTACTGTAACTTTATAAAGTTTTTCTACTATTTCAAATTTCAGTTGTCTAGTCTATTTAGTGCCATTTTAACTACGTTTGTTACTATCAAAGAGCATTATTTGGGTACTCTCCTCCTCACCTCCACTCATCAATTTCTGTTTTCAGCTAACTATATTATGATATCTCATTATTGAGATTTTCTTTTTTGAAATTAAACTCATATTCCACTTCAGGTGTTCTCTTACGTAAAACATTTGTAGGCTAGTTCTTTCTTTCTTTCTTTTTTTTTTTTTTTTTTTTTTTTGAGACAGAGTCTCACTATATTGCCCTTGGTAGAGTGCTGTGGCATCGCAGCTCACAGCAACCTCAAACACTTGGGCTTGAGTGATTCTCTTGCCTCCGTCTCCCTAGTACCTAGGATATTTCATCCCCCCCCCACCCAAATTATCCCCTGGCAATCTTTTGAATGCTATCTTTATTTTATTTTATTTTATTTTTACTTTTAAATTCATTTCCTTTTCATTTTGCTTATAACTAATATGCACTAGTTTGGCCATATGACCTAGTTTATCTAATGCATATTTAGTGACTTTGTTTGGATTGTTGTGTCAAAATCGTTCAGACTATATAGATTTTCCTATAAGTCAAAGATGGACTTTAGGAATTTGGAGGTGAGTGGGGAAACTTATGTTTAATTTTCTTTACTCTATATTAGAATAACATTTTTCTGTTGACCTTTCTGAAATTTGGTTAAGGATCCTGTAAATTTATTTTACACTGCTGTGGATGCTGCTACCCATCTCTATAGTGAGAATAGAGTTAGGTTCTTGTTATATCAATTAATGAGTTTTGGAACTAATCCTTGTATGGTACCAGAGAGTGATTAAGACATGAAGCTATAAAAATACTAGAAGAAAGTACAGGGAAAACTCTTGAAGAAATCAGCCTGGGTGAATATTTTATGAGGAGTACCCCCTGGGCAATTGAAGCAGCATCAAAAATATACTACTGGGACCTGATCAAACTAAAAAGCTTCTGCACAGCCAAGAACACAGTAAGTAAAGCAAGCAGACAACCCTCAAAATGGGAGAAGATATTTGCAGGTTATGTCTCCAACAAAGATTTAATAACCAGAATCCACAGAGAACTCAAATGTATTAGCAAGAAAAGAACAAGTGAATCCATCTCAGGCTGGGCAAGGAACTTGAAGAGAAACTTCTCTGAAGAAGATAGGCGCACAGCCTACAGACATATGAAAAAATGATCATCATTCTTAATCATCAGAGAAATGCAAATCAAAACTACTTTGAGTTATTCTCTAACTTTAATAACATTAGCCCACATCACAAAATCCCAAGACCAGAGAGGCTGGCATGGATGTGGAGAAAATAGAGCACTTCTATTCTGCTGGTGGGAATGCAAACTAATATGTTCCTTTTGGAAAGATGTTTGGAAAACACTTAGGGACCTAAAAACAAACCTACAATTTGATCCTACAATTCCTGTACTAGGTATATATCCAGAAGACCAAAAATCACATTATAACAAAGATATTTAATGTACGAGAATGTTTATTGTAGCCCAATTCATAATTGCTAAGTCATGGAATAAGCCCGAGTGCCCATCAACCTGTGAATGGATTAATAAATTGTGATATATGTACACCATGGAATATTATGCAGCTTTTAAAAAGATGGAGACTTTACCTCTTTCATGTTTACATGTATGGAGCTGGAACATATTCTTCTTAGCAAAGTATCCCAAAAATGGAAGAAAAGTATCCAATTTACTCAGCCCTACTATGAAACCAATTTAGAGAATATGCGGAAAGTGGAGACAGAGGGGAGGGAGGGGGATGGATGGGTGGAGGCAGGGTAATTGGTGGGACCACAACTACGGTGCATCTTACAAGGGTACATGTAAAATTTACTAAATGTAGAATATAAATGTCTTAACACATAACTAAGAAAATGCCACGAAGGGTATGTTAACTTTTTTGATGAAAATATTTCAAATTGTGTATAAAACCAGCACATTGTACCCCATGATAGCATTAATGTACACAGCTATGATTTAATTTAAAAAAAGAAAAAACAAAAAGAGCTAATAAAGAAATCAATATTCAAAAGGTTAAAAAAATAAATAAATAACTTTTCCTCTACTCTCCATACACAGAGAAAAGAAAAACAAAAATAAGTATACCTGCTCATTTACTTTTGACCTAGATTCACTAGTTTTTTAAAAAATTCTTTATATTTTCTCTGTCACCAATTTGGTTTATAGATAAGTTTAAATGTAACAGCCATTTAGTACTAAATAAGTGTGTTTTCTTCCTTAGCTACTATTTTTTTTTTTAATTGTTTCAGGTTCATTGAGGGCACAAAGAATTAGGTTACACTGTTGCATTTATTAGGTAAATTCCCTCTTACATTTGTGTCCCATCCCCCTGTCTACACTCCCTCCTCCTCTTCCCTACTTCCCCATTCCCCCACCCCCACCTTGAATTGATACTAGTTTTTCTCTTATGTGAGTATGTATTGGATCTTCTACTGGCTTCATGTTAGAATCGAGTACATTGGATTCTTGCTTCTTCATTCTTGAGATACTTTACTAAAAAGAATGTTTTCCAACTCTATCCAGGTTAATCCATCTTTTTAAATGACTGAATAGTATTCATGGTATACATATACCATAGCTTATTTATCCATTCTTGGTTTGGTGGGCATTGAGGTTGTTTCCACATTTTGGTGATTGTAAATTAGTTGCTGTTTTTTTAGAAAACATATTACATTACATTGTTGTTGTTATTTTATTCTTGTCATTGTAAAAAATAGATAAAATAAATCTTTTTGTACAGAGCCTATATATAATATAAAGTCTTTTTTTTTATTTTACTGAGAATATCTGATCTAAAACTTTTCCTGTCTTTAACCTACGAACAATTTTAATCTATAAGTATGCAATTTTATTACTGTTTTACTCAATGTAAGTTTTAATTTATCTTGATGACTTTTTGGAGTTACATAATTCCATCATCAAATTATTATAGTGATAAGTTCATGCTCTAGATTGTGAACTTTAACAAATATTTTAATAAAATTAATTGATAAAATATTTTAGTTTTCAGATATTCCAAAAATGTGAAACTTGAAACTCTTTTCATAAACTAAAAGTGCTTCCTTTCTTTCAATGGTGGATACAATGTCGATTTTGGGGGGTGTGGTGTAGGTCAAATGTTTCCTTCTCTTACGTCTAGAAAAAAATAGGAATAGTCTATTATGTGATATATAGAAAACATTGCTGAGCTAAATTAAGGACTACCTAAAGCATGGATAGAAAATCTCCATTTTAAAAATATATTTAGCTTTAATTTAGCTTTGGATTAATCTATATAGTCAATGCAATTTATATCAATATCTCAGTTTTTATTTTTTTTATCTTATTCTATACATTACAAAATGGCTTTTAAACTGTATGTGAAAATACAAAGTACCTAACGGACTCCCTTAAGAACTGGTGACCATTCCTGTAAGCATGGTGTTTGGTCTCCTACCATTTATAGGTAAATATCAGCAAAAGCTAGCTCTTACAGTGAAGTGCGAGACAATTGCAGGAAGCAGGATGCAGCGCTCTGAATCATAAAGTGACCCTTAACTTTGTTTTATCGGTACTTGTTTTTATTCTATGTTTGTAATAAGGCCTACACAGTAACATGTATATCTTGTGGAAACTATAGGTTAGAAATATATAATGCTGCGTTTCTGGCCAAGACCAGCTTCAGAATGAGGTAGGCTTTGAATGCACACTTATGGGCAGTTACTAACTCTGCTAAGAAATTCCCTTCCTGCATCTCAGATACAATCTGCTTCTTATTTATTAGAGAATAAAGAAATCCCGCAGCAGGAGAGATACCTTAAGAAAAGCACATTAGTAACATTTAAACTCCAGGAGCCACAAAAGGTTCAAGGCTTTCCATAGCACCATTCCTTTATACTAATTCATATTTTCATTTCTTTAGAGGTCCAAAGTGTAGCTAAATTAATATGTTATATATTGTTCCTGAGATAAAAGCAAGACCATTAGATCTTAGGAGTCAGTCAAAGACTATAGTTAATGTTATTGGATTAGGGGAAGAAAACTGTTTAGACACCAAAGGGTAAAATAAATCCAGGTTCTATTATTAAAAGAAAGAGGATTCTGCTTGAAACAGACTTCATAAGTCATACCATGGTATACACACAAATTATTTTATAAAAATATGTATTTTACTAGATAGAAAGTGATTAATAAGTGACAGTTTGACTTAATAAAATAGTGATATTTGTTTAATCATTTATTAGAAAAATAGTGTAAATAATTATGAAAACTGATTTTCTTTCAATATAACACTACAAAGGGCTAGTGAAATGTTGTCCATTGCCACTATGCATTAAAATTTTTTAAAAAAACATTTCAGAATATCTTTAAATTGATTATAATTAGATTTAAGGGAATATCATTCCATAAATGGGTACTTACTATTTATTTAATGTAGTCCAAAGTTATCTGCAGGTAGATATGTTAGATAGGCAGTAATATTGCAACTTATTAGCCTGTGACAAATAGCAAATGTCTTTTATAGCAGTTTGTCATAATATTTTATTCAACTTGATGCTTTCACTTATGACTCATATCAGTCACGTGAACAAGTTCACACAGGGCTTCAGATTACTCTAATTTGTAAGCAATGCATACTTCCACTAAGATATCTTAGGGGGTACATTTAGGTAGAAAAACTAAAGAGTGCACAGTGATGTAAAAGATCTGGTGTGTTTTTCTCCTAAAGGAGCAAAACAACACTGGTGAACTCACTTTGAAATTTTGCTTTGTGCTGACAGTTGAACTATAACTATATTTCATAAACCATAGCACTCCCAAGTTACGGAAAATAAATTGATTTTCTGGAAATATGCGACACACAGGTTCTCAATATGGGTCTTGAACAGTCTGTCCCTAAAGTAGTTATTTCCATTTACAGCCCTGACCTGCCAGCATCGTCAGTGCTACTGTAGTTTTTCATGTACTTCAAAAGCTACAGATCTGTTTCCATCCCTCTTAATCTAATATAAACTGCACATGCTTCTATCGGTAAAGACCTTCATTTTTATCCTTCTTCGATTTCATGACACCAATGGTTCTATATTTCACAGCAAAGGGAGCAGAATGAAATTACACATCTCTCAGATTTCAGCAATATCTGGTTTATGTGATTCAGGACCTCCATACAAAGAAGAGGTCACTCTCAATATTTCAGAAAATGTCTCTTTCTGGAGATTCTATGTGGTAAACCAAATGATGTGTTTGATTGGAAGTGGTAAAAAAGAAAATGTGCAAGAGTTCAAACAATTTAAACAATCGTGGCCTAAAATGTCAACTCCACGTATAAACATAGACAGTTAATAAGCAGTTTGGACAAAAACATGGACTATGTTATAGTCTATACAGCAAAAAAATGAACCAGCTGAAGAAAAAAACTTGTTGGATTATTCTCTATCTAGTGCAGACATAACCAGTAGAGTTAACAGGATAAGCAAACCGCAAAAGTAACAAAACAAACAAAAACTCTGATATTCTGCCCCTCAAGACTAATAAGCCCCAATATAAGAAAATATGTCATTTGATTTAAAAATAGTGGTCTCAATAGGCTAATGATTTTTTTTTAAATGACACAAAGAAATGTATTTTGATTTTTTTTTGTTTTGAGGATACTTTTCTACTTAAATATTGCCACCAGACCTTAAAAATTATAAGAAATAATAAAAAGAGAGAAAAAAATAAAAAGAGAGTAAACAGAGTAATGATAAAAGCAAAATGAAAGAATTGGTGAAGGAAAACATAGAGCTCCTTGAAGCTTCAATGGGCGTAAGGTCAGTTGGGAAATAAGTCTAGACTAAAGATAGGATGATCTAACAGCAGTCTTTGTTTTACGGTGTGTGAGAATGCAGGGAGATAAAAGAGATAGTGATGGGTAAATTTCCATTGTACAAAGATTTTGCAGAATTAATTTGGGTTTCTACTGATGTCCGAGTCACTTTAATCCATTATATAGGATATGATATAAATAGTTCAGGTGTTCCAATCTGTTGATCTGAGACAATGTCAAATATTAACTATTTTCCACAGAACTGCCAGGTACTAGAGAGAATGTTAACCTCCCAGTCATGCAGTTTGTTGTTAGGGCAAAGATCCAGTCGTGGTGAGAAAGCAGAACTCTGAATGTGTGCTGTAATCCACAGGGGTAGAGTCCATGGCTATAACTGGGTAATTGACTGGAATGGCTTGTCTGAATAGATGTAAGCTGATTTGAAATGATGGACAATGAAGCCCTGCTGAGAACCTATGGCAGAATCTGAATGGATGTGGAGGCTTATGCCAGAAAGCAGGAAGTAAGCCTTCAAAAGACCAAGGAAGTATGACCATGTACCAGGAGTGAATCCAGGAGCCGAAGCCAAAATAAGATAGCAAGGAACAGCTGTCACGAGAGTAAATGCAGGTAGGAATAAAAGAATTCATAAAACACAATGAGGCTTGAACTAAGGAACTATGGAGATACCATGAGGGGCCACCGATATATGTTCCATAAAATACCTGGACTTGAGACACTGCCGTGCTTATGCACGTTCATTCAATATGCTTGTGTTAATTACTTCTCTTGGAGTTATAACCTGGACCAATGTATCACTCCAGCTGTTCTGGTCCAAAAAACCTGATTTAGAGTGCACATTCATCAGAATTATTTAAGAAACCCAATAGGTCTTGTTTTGCCCATTAATATTCAGGTTTCACGTGGGAAAGTGATTGGGAAATCCAGAAAATTATACTACAAATACACAACAAAATTATTTTGAAATTGTGGTGTCCCATTAATACATTGTTTTTTCTTGAAAAGTGCTGGCTCTTGATTCAAAGCATGGATGGTTATAATAGAAGTGATATACACTTGTTTTTGTGTGTTAGAAATGTCCATAGGCCAAGAAAAAATATATGCGATCAAAAACTTTTTGGAAATAAGCTTTCCTCTCAATGGAAATGAGACAATTCTCTCTCTGTGCTATAAATCACACAAGTTCCTGAATCCTCTTTTGTTTCTCTCTCAAATTCCTTTCTCCATATTGGCAGCAGGTTAAAATCCCCTGGCCCACAGAATCTGTCTCATAATTGTGAATTTAATCACACTTGAATGCAGGATATTTTGTTGTATGGAGTGCTGTACTTTATATATGAAGTGGCAAAAAATTTTATAACAATAAACCTTAGATTGTAATAATGTGAATTTAAAATAAGTAGCTTTGAAACCAGTCTCTCCACTAAGTTGATTTGTTAGCTTCTAGAAACTTTTATAATTTCTTTCTATTGTAATTTCCTAATTGGTAAAGTGGGCATAATAATGGTGTTACCTCATTCACCTCTCACGGTGAAGATCGGAATAATATATGCACCGTACTTAATGGAATAATATATGCACCATACTTAAAAGAATATAGTTCACATGTTAAGCTGGCAATGCATGTCAGCCTGTAGTGGTACTACAAGTACGAGCTGCATAGTAGTTAAAATGTCAGATTTATTAAATAAAAAGAGGATATCCAATTAAATATAATTATATTATTTTCATTGTGTTATGATTGACAAACATTGCATATATTGAAAGTATATGACATGATGTTTTGATATATATGTATATATAAATATATATTATATATATACATTGTGAAATGATTCCTCTAATCTAAATAATTAAACTATATTTCAACTATATATTTAATTTTACATAAGCAAGGGATAATTTTTTATTATAGGTTAATTCCCACTAATGGGGTTGGTTATAACAGCAGTGATAGATTCTTGAAACTATTATACTGGAAAATTATCCAAAGAAATGATTTGTTGCTTATATGAAATTCAAAATTAGTTGACATCATAGATAGGTTGTAATAAAGTACACCTAACATTATTGGTAATTTTAGTGATTCTGAAAGAGATAACAGAAGAAGCCCAATGAGCTAGTTCTCTGGATGTCTATGATATAACGTAAGTTCTAGGAAAGCAACAGTAGTTTCAATGAAAGTAAAGTAGTTCCACTTAAATTCTGAAAATGATAACAATAAGTTAAACTTAAATTTTGAAAATGATAACAATAAGTCAATGAAATAAATTGCATCATTGTGTTTGTCTTTTTTTCCCTGAAATTTTGTTTATTTTTTTAAATGATAGTATGAAGAAAGTTTATGAAAAAATGTGTATTCTCAAAAAGCTATGCATGGATTTAAAAAAATTTGCACATACCAATTAGCCAGAACAGCCTGAAGTGGATCTACTTTAAGGCATTAAGAAAGATAGCTATCAGGTGGTGCCTGTGGCTCAAGGAGTAGGGCGCCAGTCCCATATGCCAGAGGTGGCGGGTTCAAACCCAGCCCCAGCCAAAAAAAAAGAAAGATAGTTATCAGTTTGAAAATGTCTCCCATCAGAGCAACATAAATTTTACTAATATTTAAGCTAAAACAACAAAAAAATATGGTGAAGTTTGGGTGAAAGCATGGTAAAATTATGCATGCTTCATAAAACATTTATGGAGGCATTGCTCCAAAGAAATCAGCAGTTTACACTGGCATAACTTGTGTTAAGAAGAGATGAGATGAGATGGATGTGGATCTCACAGAGGCAGATCATATATATCAATTTGCAAGGAAGAATTGTATATTGTTACTTCCCTAATAGAAGAGAATCAATGATTAACAGCACAAAAAAATAGCCAACACCGTACACATCTCAACTGATTCAGCTCACACATTTCTGACTGAAATATCAAAGTTGATCAAACTTTCTACTTGACAGGTGTCAAAACCAAACCATTGAATCCAGATTAGCTGAGGACAAGAGCAGACAATGCAATGGAAGATTTAAACCAGCGATGTCCAGATGCTGAAGGATGTCTTTGAGGCAGCAATTTAAAAGAAGATGAAACATGGCTTTACCAGTATGATTTTGAAGACAAAGTACATTCAAAGCTATCGAGATGTAGAAGAGGTTCATTCAAAGTAAAATGGACTTGGGCTTTTTCCATGACTTAGCTATTATGAATTGGGCTGCAATAAACATTCTGGTACAAATATCTTTGTTATGTTGTGATTTTTGGTCTTCTGGGTATATAAGCCCAAGTGCCCATCGATCCACGAATGGATTAATAAATTGTGGTATATGTATACCATGGAATACTATGCAGCCTTAAAGAAAGATGGAGACTTTACCTCTTTCATGTTTACATGGATGGAGCTGGAACATATTCTTCTTAGTAAAGTATCCCAAGAATGGAAGAAAAAATACCCAATGTACACAGCCCTACTATGAAACTAATTTGGGACTCTCACATGAAAGCTATAACCCAGCTACAACTTAACAATAGGGGGAAGTGGGAAAGTGGGGGGGTGGGTAGAGGGAGGGGAATCGGTGGGATCACACCTGTGGTGCATATTACAGGGGTATTTGCGAAACTTGGTAAATGTAGAATGTAAATGTTTTGGCACAGTAACTGAGATAACGCCGGAAAGGCTATGTTAACCACTGTGATAAAAATGTGTCAAATGGTTTATGAAGCGAGTGTATGATGCCCCATGATCATATCAATGTATACAGTTATGATTTAATAAAAAAAATTAAAAAAAAAATCAAAGTAAAATGGAGAAGTCGAAAGGAAAAGTTATGGCAATAATTTTTTTTTAATATATATTCAAGGCATTTTGCTTGTTTACTTTCTGGACAGCCAAAGAATGGCAGCATCTGCTTATTATGAGGGAGTTTCAAGAACACTAACTCAAGCTTTAGCATAAAAACACCTGGAAGGCTTCACCAGGAACCCAATCTGCCAACCTGGAGAGGGTTTTGATGGGAAACCATTGGGCATCCACTTTAAATAAGTGATTTGGCTCCTACTGACTGTGTTCGTGTTCCAATTTGAAAAACAGTTGGAAGGACACTCATTTTCCTTCGGTTCACAATGTAAGAGAAGCTACTTTGACATGGTTAAATTTCTAGGACCTTCATTTTTTCAAGGGATGGACTAAATGGCTGATATCTTTGCTCTACAAAGTGTGAATCTTTATGGATCTTATGTTGAAAAATAAAGGTTATTGTTTTATTTTTATAGTTTAATTCTCATTTTGAACAAAGTGTTGAAAATACTTCCTGAACATAAATCATCTAGAAAGGGGGAATTGTGCTGTACTAGGCTACTTTCTTTCCAGACGTTCTTCATCAAAAGTTCAAGAAACTTTGGGGTCAGCACTTCACAGTGCCATTGTGACATATATGTGAACACGATAACCATGTGCACTCTTCTGTAGAATAGAAAGGAAAAATTGTCACTCAGTGTAGAAAAGAGCCTGATAATGGCAGTGGTAAATGGTGAGAAGCTTCCACTGAAAGGGGCAATTCAGGGCCAGAGACAGGACTTGTGGCAGGGCTATATTGTATCCGTTTTCCAGTATTTTGTTAGAATTTATCCAGTATTACTATCTAATTAACAATTCCAAGTATATTCTAGTATAGAGTAGGTTCAATCTGTGTGCACAATCAAAAGTTGAAAGGCCACTATTCACTAACTGCAAACAACACTGGAGATGCCCAACTACTTCAAGTAATTGATGTTATGCCAATATGAGATTTAAACTGATAGAAATAAAGGAAAGGACTGAGTGAAAGAAACCACAGTAACAGCTAACAGAGAAGCAAGACTTTTGTTCAGTTATGCACGAAATATATAGCAATAAGATATTAAGTTAGCTTGTTTAGAATTGTTATAGGCATATAGGTGGTCATTGTCTTTCAAAATAGAAAAATGAAAATACAGAAGCCATCGTCATACGTATTAATTTAAAATGCATAAAATAATATCTAAAAAGTATTCACTTATTGGTGAGATTCAATGCAAAGTTTTAAGAAGTGAATTTTAAGCAATTAAAATGAGACCAGAATTCATCACTTTAAAAAAAAAAAGTAAAGGTTGCCCAAAAAAATAATTGTATAATTGCAACAGCAACATTTTAATTTGATTTAGGTATGTCCAAATAAAAGTTATTTAATTTTAATATTTCATTTTAAACTATGCTCAAATTATAATGACATAGTATGTCTGTGTTGTCTCTGTATGCAATACACTTTATACATTTTATAGGTATAATTTATTTTTTATAATCACTTAATATACTTATCTGTATAATTTATTACCACTAATGTCAGTATCATTTACATATAATCCATGGTTACTGAAAATATAAAATGGTATGAAATGATTCATGCATAAGATGATTAAATATAGAGTTTGCACTATAAATTAAGGTATCATTTTATCTACTTAGACAAGCTAAGAGTAAAATCTATAAACACATTATTTCTGGACTTCTTTTAAATATTTACTTTTCTGTATAAACTTCTAAATTTGCTTGCCAAGGTTTTTGAATAATCTTGTTGCTATTTTGCTTAAGCTAGGTTGAATTTACAGATAAATATTGAGTATAGATATTTATGCAATATTGTCTTCTGAACCAAGAGGTATGACCTCTCTTTTACTTGTTCAAATTTTATTATTTGTCCTTTTTTGGTTTTGATTTATGTAGTTAAATATCTTTAAAATATTGTAGCATTATTTTAAGGTACTGGTAATTTTGTTGTAGTCACTTTTATTGATATGAATGTTTTTTCTCTTTTAAAAACCCCTGGTAACTTCTGGTATCTATATATACAAATATGTAGGAACGACATCATCTTTAATTAATCTTGTGTTCGTCCACATGATTGTGCCTTCTTATTTTAAATGTGATAATGCTTGTAATTTTGATTCTCTTTGCACTTTCTATGGAATTTTATTATCTATTAATGATATTGGTTTGCTTTATTCATATCATAATGCTCATTAATTTTTTTCTATATTAAATAATTCAAAACAAAGACAAAACTTTTCTATTAGATAATTAAATGGAGAAAATTTTCAGTTTTAATGTTAAATATAAAATTGAATACATTTTATGTAGTCATGTTAAATTATTGTCAAATTTTTTTATAGAATTTTTATATGCCATTTCAAATTTGAAAGTGTAAAACTGGATTCCCTAATCTAATTCCAAAGTACTTAGAGAGCAGGTATAAGAAAGGAATCTGAAAAACTTTATATATACCTATAATGGATAATTTAAGCTACTTTGCGTTAAGCTTCTTAAATAACATGAGAATCAGAGTATCTAACCCAGCCTCAAGGGTCTAGGATGGCTGTGAATGTGGCCTACCGTAAAATCATAAACTTAAAACATGAGATGTTTTCGTTATTTGTTTGGTGGAAATAGATTGAATAGTTCTGGAGCATGAACATTGAAGATGACAACATTGTGCCCCAATGTCATGTAACATAAACATATGCACACTCTCACCCTCACTGTTTGCACCGTTGTATGGCTTGCGTTTTATGCCAGTGCGTGGCATCCAGTGTGGTATCTTCCAAGTGCAGATGGTTGAATTGACACCGTCAGACATTGCATGCGCTCATAGTGACTTGGTGAAGCAGTGGTTATTAATAATATTTTAAACTACCATTGCAACATTAAGTGTTCAATGTTATATAGAAGACAGGTGAGCATTCTTATTTGACTATTAAGGATACTCCCACACCTCCACAGTGCTTCACACATCAATGCTGTGCTTTACAATCAGCCCTCTGCCTCACCCTCCAGTGGCAGCTAAGGTGTGGCAGGGCCCAAACCTTGTTTTCTATTTTCTTGTCAATTAATTTTCATAATAGTCAAATATAGCCCCTTATCTATTATTATTTTAAGTCCCAGCATGGCTTCTACAACGTCTCAAAAAGAAGGAACTCCCTCCCCTCAAAAAAATTATAAATGAAGGAAGGTTGTTCAATGAAAAGTAGATAGATGACTATTCTTTTATGGCAGCAAATAGTAAGGTTCTTCTTAATTTGTAGACAACTTGTGTAAGTTTTCAAAGACTATAAATTGGAAAGGCATTATATACAAAAGCATGCTGCCAAATTCAATCCACATGAAGGATTGGGTCATAAAGACAAAATAGCCAAGTGAAAAAAGTCTGTCTTCTTAATTTTTTTAAGTTAATGACTCAGATTCCATTGTAAAAGGGAATGATCTTGCAGCATTTTTAATAGCTAAAAAAAAATCAAAACTATTTCTTGATACTGAGTTTATTAAGCAATACATGAAAAGCACGGGAGATATAATTTGTACGGTAAAATGGCAGATATTTCTAAAATTAGTTTGTCTCACTAGACTATAGCCAGGCAAACTGAAGAAACTGGAAGAAGAAAGTGCTAATTTAAAATTTTTTGATGCATGACAGCACTGAGGCTACAAATATGACTCAACTTGCCATTTTTATTAGAGGTGTTGATTATGAATATAATATCACTGGAGAAATGGCTTCTTTAGTGCCATTGAAAGACAAAACTAAATTTGAGATTTATATGAAACAGTAAAAAAAAATGTTGAAGCAATTACATACCTGCTATAGTTATGAATGGTAGGTAAAAGACAGGAACTTATAAATTAATAGAAGATTATGCAACTGCCACCCAAAACTCAAGTTTGATGAAGTATCATTGCATAGTACGTCAAGAAAATTTATACACAAAAGCTTTCAAAATGGATACCGTCATGCAAATCTTCATCAAGACTGAATTTCATAAGACTCAATGGATTGATCATTGCCAATACCAGGAATTCCTTAGAAGTATTGATATTGACTAAGGCAACATTATTTACTTTTCAGAAGTACAATGGCTAAGTCAAGGCCAAAAGTTGAAAAGATTTTATGATTTGTGACATGCTATCAAGTCGTTTATTTTTTTTTTGTTAAATCATAAACACATAAACACATAGATTAGGTATACATTAATGCATTTATGGGATACAATGTGCTGATTTCATGTAGAATTAGGAACGCTTACATCACACTGGTTAATATATACCTCATCTCGTTTACTTAGTTATTGTGTTAAGACATTTATACTCTATACTAAGAGACCTGACATGTATCTTTGCATTATGCACCATTGGTGTGATCCCACCTTCAATTCACCCTCCTTCGATCTGACCTCTCCCCTCCCTTCCCATCCCCACTCCTCCCTCCTTCATCTTGGGCCATAGTTGTGATCTGTTCTTCATCTGAAAGTGTGAGTGATTGTAAATTGGTTTCGTAATAGTACAGACTATGTGGGGTATTTTTTATTCCATTTTTGAGATACTTTACTAAGAAGGGTATGTTGCCACTCTATCATAAATGTAAAAGAGGTAAACTCCCCATCCTTTTTAAGCCTGCATAATATTCTATGGTATACATATACCACAATTTATTAATCCATTCATGGGTCGATGGGCACTTGGACTTCTTCTATGACTTGGCTATTATGAATTGAGCTGCAGTGAACAATATGATGCAAATATGTTTGTTATGAAGTGATTTTTGGTCTTTTGGCTATACACCTCGTAGAGGAATTACAGGATCAAACAGCAGGTCTACTTTTAGATCCCTGAGTATTCTCTATATTTCTTTCCAAAAGGGATGTATTATCTTGCACTCCCATGTGCAGTGCAGAAGTCATTTATGATATCAAAAACCAAACTAGTGCCAGAAGTTGACAATGAAAACCGGCTTACAGATTTATCATTTTTAGAGCATTTAAACATTCACTTAAATGAGTTAAACATGCATCTTTAAGGTGAAAACTCACTTATCAATACAATGTTTCAAACAATAATACTGTTCCAAATGAAACTGAAATTATGGCAAACAATTTTATGCATGTCAACATGTCTGAACACACTCCTATAAATAGTGGAAAAGGTAAACCTTGCTTTTCAATTTGATACAAGAATTTGGAAATAGATTTCAATATTTAAGGAAAATAATCAGTTGTTGGTGCATTTGTGTTTCCATTTTCAGTTTACATATATATGTTACCTGCCAATTTTCAAATAGAATGCATAGTGCTGCAGTCTGACATTGAACTTAAAAAATTTAATCATTCCCTTATCTGAACTTTCATAGGTCCTGTCTTCCAAAGAAAAATATCACTTGGTTTGCTATCTATCACACCTTATCTATATCGTCGCTTTTTGGTAGTGTCTACATTTGCAAATAACTGTCTTCAAGAATGAAGCCCATTAAGAGTAAAGTTAGAGCCAAAATATCTACCTATCACCTTGAGAGGTCATGAAGAACTGCAACTAGTTCCATCAAACCAGATATTGGTGCATTGTTTTTCAAACACAACATTAAAATATCTGACTAGCTTTATGTTGCCCACTTTTCTTTCACTTTTATAACAAAAATATCCAAAAAGACATTTTATTAATTATATATGTATATTTCTATATTTGTGATCACAAACTTGGGATCCCCTTGACAATTTCAAGACTCTCTGACAGAGCCACTGCATAATTAGAACTGTTAGATGAGGACGTCTTTCCTTATCTGTGGTGGCGGATATCATGATCTCACAAAATTATGCATGTACTTTTTTTTTTTTTTTTGCTCATCAGCTTTTATTAGTTTTTGTGTATTTGATGTGTGTGACACAAGCCAACTCTTCTTCTTCCATTGTGGCCCAGAGAAGCCAAAAGGTTGGATACCTGTGGTAGAGTGATAGCAAATGATATAATATAACATTAGGCTTCCCAAGGGCTATGCATGCAGAGTATTCATCTTTAACCCAGTATGCTCTCATAGCCATAAACTCATTAACTCCAAATGACCTTCTCTCTCTTAGACATCCTTAAATGTTTTATTACCTATTCATCAAAAATGGAACAGGAAATTCATATTTCTTATTCACATTTTCTTTTTGTTCAACTGTTTGAATTCCAAGAAAAAGAAGAAAACCTATATATTTTTCCTTATCCTCATAAGAAGGAAGTCTTAATTCAGAAAAGTTTTGCAAAATAACTGCTGTAGGTGTTGGAACAGGTAAAGTTTTGTGAATGATTTTACATTGTCCAGCACTAGTTATTTTATATAGTTTCTTTTCAAAATTTAAAATTGTACAGGAAAATTATTCCTATCATGTGGGCTATGCACTCCATTGGTATTGATTTATTTTTTGGCATAGGAAAGATAGTATGTCTTACAACTTGCATGCTCTGAAAATTATTTCTACAAAGGACGATAACACTTGTAGCTCATTTGAAAAGGCATTGTTGGCATAAAGATTCCTATAAGCACATTTTCACTTTCAAGAAATATTATGAATTTCCAATTAATGCTGCCTTTGCTCAAATTGCTATAAAAATGCTACCCACTCTATGGCTTAAATACCAGGCATTTATTTATCAGAGTTCTGGTGGCTGGGAAGTCCAAGTTCAAGAAGTCAGCAATTTTTGTCCCTGGCTTGGTGATGCTTGGCTTCTTGCTTTATCCTCACATGGTAAAGACAGCAAGCTCTGGTCTTTCCTTTTTCTTTTAAGGGCACTAATTTCTTCATTGAAAATCTATTCTCATGACCTCATCTAAACTTTAAACTTAATACCCTCCCAAATGCCCCACCTTCAAATACCATCACACTGAAGGTTGGGGTTGGAGCATATGACTTTTCATGGAGACATTATTCAATCCATTCAAATCTTAAAAAGATTTATTTTTAATTTTCAGAATATCTAATGTCATAGTAATTCTTTTATTTTTTTTCCTAGACAAGGTTTTATTCTTTTTTCAGGCTGGGGTGCAGTAACATCATAGTTCACTGAACCTCAGACTCAGGGAACGAAATGATCCAGTAAGTCTCCAGTAAGTCTCAGTAGCTGAGATTATCTATTGCTATGTATAGATAGTTTTGACTCTTTTACTCAGTTTACTTAGGTTGTTTTTGAACCCTTGGCCTCAAGTGATCCTCCTGTCTTGACCTACCAAAGTACTAAGATTAGTAATTCTTGACATGAAACATTTTAATTACTTCAATTTTGCTAATTTTGAGGTGATCAAAATCATTTATTAAAATAATTTATATTGTATAAAAAATCATTTTATTTATTAATTAAAAAAAAGTTTCCCTTGTTGGACGCATTCATAAGCAAAATCACCTGAAAATAAACACTACAATATCTTTATGTATATCTTTTTATATTTTCTCAGATGATACATTTCTTATGTCTTCTAGGTTGTAATGTTCATATAATTTATGGCATTAAATATTTCATAAAATGTTGATGGGCACATAATAGAAAATTCTTCAGAGATCAATAATTTATATGATTAGTGCCTGATTATTTGCATTTCCACTGTTTATATAAATAATTTAGTTAATGGACCTCAATTACAAAATCCTATTGAAAAATAGATCGAATTTTTACTTTATGGCAATTTCAAGCAATCAACTTGGACAAAGATAATTACATTAGAAACGATTTACATGTTGACTATTAGTAATGTGAAAGTTCATATTTAGAGAAAATTTACAAATGTACTTTTTTTCACTATTGCAGCATCAGTAATGGCCAGAAATTGATATAGCCCCTTGACCTCGAACATCTTGAATGTGTACTCATGTTTCAAACTAAAATTATACATTTCTTGTTAACAATACTGATAAAGATGATAAGTATGTTATTAACTAAATAAATTTATATTCATTTAAGAAGAAATATTTAGATTAATAGAAGAAAACATACCAGAAGAATGGAACCATGTGGCAGAATTTCTCTCCCATGTTCAGGGCACTGAATCCTCTTACAGCTTCTCTTCCCACCTTAGCGCTTTTATTCTGCTGCATTTATTCTGCTAAGTGAAACTAAAAAGCTATAAAATTACCTGTTTTTCCATTTGCAAACTCAGGAAGAATGTAAATCACAAATCTCTATGAATAGGAAAAACACACCACTTTTTGTTGTGCTCCATTGGTATCTGGGGTTCATTTGTGGAGCACACGCACCCTACTTTGGTAGACAGCAAATTTCTCTGCCGTTAGCTAAATCCTCAGATCTACACACCAAGCTTACTTATTCCTAGTTAACTGCATCTCATAAAATTCTTATTGGAAAATTCTTGCACTCTAGTCAATACTAATATAATTTTTTGTGGTTGATAATACTAATCTAACATTTAGTTAATTGTGATTGGCACAGTTTATATAACCAAACATTGGAAAGCTAAAAAGTAGCAAACCCAGAATGTAAGTCCAAGCCTAAGACAATTCAGTGAAGAACCTGTGTTCAGTGTTAGTCTTAAAAATAAAATCTTAAGTCGGAATTTTAAATTTCCATAGGTTTTTAAATATTAAATTTTAATTTTAATCATGGAATTTTCTATTTTCATGGTCCTCTTTCCACTGTACGATTTCTTTCCCAGCATGTTTCTTAGTCTGTAAAAATGGCTGGACCTGAATTCTGCTGCACTTGTCTCCCTACACCATGGGGTGAGGAATTATTTCTTTGGTAACTCAGAATCCCTGCCTTCTGATAAAATAAATCACATTATTTTCTGGTATTTTCCAGTATCTTAGTATATATAAAAACACCAATGTGTCCTAAAAGCACCACATTCTGTACTATTAAATCTTTGGTCTCTTTTTGTTGTGCTCCATTGGTATCTAGAGCACATTTGTAGAGCACATGTGGCCTGTTTTAATGGGCTCTGCTATTCCCTTCTTTTTTTTCAGTTTCTCACTATTTGGTATCAATTACTGGAGCTTTAAGAAATAAGCAAAATGCTTTTAAGCACCAAGACATTCTTCTTGGTGGTCAGTGCAGACAAAAAAATATAAGGAAAGCAAATTCTCTTCTTTCAGTTTAGTTATAGAGATGATAAAACCTGAAATACAAAGTTAGAATTTGAAACAGTATGGCAGCACTACCAGATAAATGGAAGTGGGAATATATATTAATTTCTACAAGCATCTATTGATAGCATAGCAACATAAGATAATTTGAGATCAGATTTAGCTTTGGCTTTGCTTTGTCCATTTTAAAAAACAAGCATCAATAAAATCTTTAGAGTGTCATATCACGTATCTATATGAATGAGTTTCCACGTGGAGTAATTCTGAAAATTTAGCTATGCTTGTTGGCTGTGAAGTTACTAATAAGTGCATTCCAGATTAATAGGTGCCACCTCTAGTGTGACTAATTATAAACATATTCACGAACAAAATTATGTGTGTGTTTACTGTAACAGTTTTGTTAACAAACTGAGAAACAACGTTTTTAAACAAATTGCCTAATTTGAAAATGTAAGAAAGACAGAATGAAAACCCGAGTGCTCTTACCTTAAACCCACTATACACATTTCCTTTCCCATAAAGTTGAAATGTGAAAATGGGTTGGCTAACAACCCCCAAAATTTGTTGTGAGTGGTTACAAGTTCTTCCCACTTATACAGAATAGTGATCTACAGTCGTCCTGATTTTAGATTATTGAATACTTTTCTAAATCTTACAGTATTTTTCATTTAATGCCTTGGTGAAAGAAATAGTTTGAAATAGTTGCATGAAATGTATTGGGCTTTAAAAGGTTAACATGACATCTTCAGAAATAGGTTCCACAGGCTCATTCGTAGATGCCAAGAAATAAACAGACACCAGGATGAGAACATGACACTTTGGTTTAGAGAGACCCTTGGTGAAACAGGAGTTAGCAAAACCATAATGGAATTAATTTGCTCAGCATACATGAATTGAATGAATATAACCTCTGGCAGGTTAAGACATTCTGGAGGAAGAAATCTTAAGATCTGCTGTGATTGCAAATTAGTTGATGCACCATGAAAATAAAACTTGTGCTTCTTATATTGAACTATATGTGTTGGGAATGAAGAAACATTTCATAATGGAATCATCTCAACTGCAACTGAGTTTTCAAAAGATTAATACCCTAAGGATATTGAAAAATAAACCCAGTGAAATGATTATTAAGCATACAAACCATGACTGCTCATTGTATACTAATACAGAACACTCCTGAAGAATTTTAATGAGGCTTAATTTCATGTAACAATGTATCCTTTTATGTAAAAAAGGGAAAATCTGAGAGAAATAAATGAGAATATTCATAATAGCATTCCATACTTTTTTCTAACTTATAATTCAATGAATCAAATGGTATCACATAAAATATTATTTATCCTAAATAAGTTGGAGCCACATACTGATCTATATATTTTCTTTAAAATGAAATTAATACTAAGATATTAAAGAAAATACTTTAAAATTGAACTATAAAAATGTCTGTGCTTTAGATTAAGTCTTTGAAGGAAAACTCCAAAATATAAATATAGTGTGAATTGAAAGCACAGATATTTTATTATCATTAGAGATATGCTAGAACATCATATTAAATATTTCTTTTAGATCATGCTCTTAATTTTGATGATAGATGTGTGTAGAGCATGAGAGGTAATTATAAAGACTATCTCCAAGATATTGATGGGATTCGGGGACTGGTGGTTCCTGGCGGACACCTCTGGGGGTCTCCCAGAGCTTGGGCGTTAAGGTTGTGTCACTTCCATCTGAGAGGAGAGTGCAGCAAACCAGAACTCGCCTTAGGACAAAGGGGACCAGGACACCATTCTCAGCCTCCAAGGCCTTCTTCTTCTCCACCCCTCCCCCACCCGCTAAAGCTGAGGCTGCCATGGCTGTTTCTAATGGAAACTTTGCTGCATTTCCAAGGGGAAGGTTAAGCCAGAGCACTCGAGAGCAGCTGGCCTACCTCTATCACAGCACCTGTCACACTTCAGATTCCATGGAGCTTGGGCCTCACTCCTTTCCCTCTAAAAGGGCACATCACATGAATAAAGCTACCACCTCCCCTGAGGGAGAATGGAGTAGCAATCCCCACAACCAAGAGCCGCCTGTCTCTCTTGGGAGGAGCCTATCCTCCTTGGAGGCAAGTACTCCGCACAGCCCCAGACCCCTATGGAAACATTTTAGCTGCAATCCACAGTCAGGCTGGTGACTCTGCACACAGCAGGTTGAGCTGTCTCCACCACGTCTGCCGCAGCTGGGATGGGACAGCTAGGAATATGGGTGGTTTTGTTTCCCCAAATGACAGAGAGAGGGAGGTGTGAGTGGCGTGTGCATCCCACAGCTGCCTACCTCTGCTGCTGTCAGGGAGAGCCTGCCCCTGTGTGGCAGCTCGCAGTGCCTGCGCACTTGTCCTGCCTGAGCATTCTTAACAGAGAGGATCACCCCACGCCTCACCATCCTTGCCAGTGCCTGAACCCGTGGAGGCTTGAGGGCAAGTTTGCTAGGCTGATCTCAAGCTGGTCACCCAAGACTCAAGTACACCATGTGGCCTGGGATCTGAAGATAACCGACCTAGCCTTCCCCTGCTTGCACCTAAACACTCTCCAGGGCATCTGAATGCCAACTGAGCAAATTGCCCGCAGCAATGCAGTGGGTATCCTCCTGCCTGCTGGAGCTGAAAAGCAGCATGCCTCTCCCTCTGAACACGGAACAACAGAGTTTCTCATGCAAGGGAACAGGTGATTTGCAAAGCTGAGGGAGGACGTTCCAGATGAGAAGGAACCTACAACTTTTATTACTTAACCACTTATTTATTTTGATCTAGGGCTTCTAAGTGTTTTTGAAAATTTCTATGTTTTTATAAAATATTTATTTTCAATTAGCCTCACTAAATGCATAAACAAATCATAAAATATAAGACTAAATCATAAATATACATCAAAACTAAAGGTTATTTTTACTTTAAACAATCTGATAGTTGAAGCCTATAAACATACTAATTCTTTATGCACATAGGTATATAATATATCTGTAACATGCAGTAATTCTATGTAAATAATATTTCTTTTTAACATAGAAGCACCTTTCTCTGGACATCACTCTGTAGCAGGTATTCCTTTATTTGTAGGACTTTGGTGCATGCTGCACTAACTGGCGACTACAAAACATCTCCTCTCTTTGCCTGAAGCTTTCCATGGTTTTAGTAGCTGCTCTATTGCCCAAAGCTGGACTGGCAGTGCCAGAAAACACCATCCCCCGGGAGCAGCCTTCAGCCAATGACTGATGAGGGTTATTGCACAAATACCCCAAGAGCTGTCCCCTGAGGCAGAGAGTAGCTCTGAGATGTATAAATTATACTGACTTCTAGAATTTTTTCAACAAATTTAAACTCCACTCACTCATAGTGGTACCTGTGTTCATCATGCCGATTTTATTAGCCATTATTTTGGTGTATTTTCTCTCCTTGCCCTCAGTCCCAAAGCATTATTTCACTCACCTTCCTAACAAAAATATTTCACGCACAGCTTTGTCTCAAATTTTGTTTCTGGGGAATTCAAACTTAGATACACCCTCTGCCATTATTTGGACTTAAAATATTATTATTATTTGAGACAAAGCCTAGACTTCTCTAAGAAATTCCAATGGTAGGGGTATAATTATGCCTGAGCCTGAGTCTCAAAATGCAAGCTAAATATCTTGAATATTTGAATCCAAACACTTACTATAACTCCTAGACTCAAGTTCAGTTTTATCACTACCTTTTCAGTAACAGCAATCTAGTTTGCTTTTTTCTAAGTAGTTTATTATTAGGGTCCATATTTAATAAAGTAGAATTACTTCAAATAACTGTGAATCATCAGGGACTTTAATACAAATGGTGTTTACTACTTGTGGTGGCTTAAAGACAGTCGCTAACTGGTTTTGTTACCTTTTTTTCCTCTAGAAGTGGAGTTTATTTGCCTCCCCTTGAATCAGAGGAAGGTTTTCCACTGCTTTGAGTGTTTAATGGCAGAAGTGACCATGCCCTAGTTTACAGAACTGGTTATTTCCCTTGGAGTCCAGTTGCCGTGCTCTGAGAAAGCACAGCAGTCAATGGAGGGACTCCTGTGAAGGGAAACCTTGCCCCTGGCCTACTGGGGGAATCGACTTAGTAAACACTGCCAGCCACCTAGGATAATCAACTTGACTCCCCAGTAGAGTCCCATGCTGACAATGCATGGAAGAGTTTAAGCTGCACCGTAGAGCTGAATCAATGACTTGTAAAACAATAAGTAAAATACTGTTCAAAGCAACTAAGCAATCCAGTAGTTTCTTATGCAGCAATAGATAACTATAAATGTAGAATTCATTCCTTAAAGAGAATGTTCTATTTATTAATATAAATATGTCTATACTGATTAGAGATTCTGATTATGTTTTCACAGATAAAAACAAAATCTCCATGATTTAGCAATTTAATATTATGAGAAATCTCCTAATTTGGATCAATAACAAGGAAAAATAAACTTTAAGATCTATAAATGCTATTGAAGTGATGAATTTCAACAATCTCCCTCATCTAGTTATTGTGTTCTATATAAAAGCAATAATACAATTTAATTGTATTCTACATGTCATACTGTTATAATATTTTGGCAGTGTGCTATGATAATCCATTAAATATTTATGATTTCACCTGAGATGTTAGAACAGCTTATATATTTTTTGGCAACTAATTAAGACACATGCACCCTGAAGACCAAAATGCCTTACAAGTTGATAAGCTCTGTCATTAAAATGAACATCTTCAAATCATATGGATAATATTTATTTAAGCAGTAAAATTATAAAATAGTAATTTCAGACAGTACTATTGAACATTTGAGAAAAAAAGTGGAATAATGTGATAAATACTCTGCAAATTTTTCCTTCTGTATGGTTATGTATAAGAAGTAATTATGCCAATAAGATCAAGATCATATATTGAGAAAACCTTATTTTATAAATAAAAAAATAGCCATTGATAATACGTTACACATTACCCATTATGTAATATGGATTTCTTGTAAAGTGTTCAACCATTAAACAAAATTTATTAAGTAGGTATTTTTAATATAAGTGAGAAAATCAATCTCAATGTAGTAATTTGCTCTGAGCCAAATGACCAGTAAGTGGAGTACACAGGATTTTGTCTAGAGTCTCTCCAACCCACAATACTTGATGCTTTTCTTTTTTGACCTTGTCTGGAGCGCTCTTCTTCCTTTTCAAAGGCTCATTACTCATATCTCATTTCATAGGTCGTTCCTGAAGGCTAACTTTCCTTGCTGCTCAATCTTGGCTGGATCCTCCCATTTTACTGTGATCATGCTGTTTTCTTAATGTGTATAGCAGCCTACCCAAGTGGTGCCTGCCACTAGGTCAGAAACTCCTGTCTTAGCGTGAGACAAACACCAGAAACCCAATATCAAATAAAAATTTAATAAGATTGAACCTAATAAAGACTTCTGTTGACTATGGGCTTTCCCATTGATGAGTTTCCTATATTTTAAAGTTGAAGAGTTTCTAGAAATCTACAGACAAAACTGTGTAATGATTTTTAAATCAATACAGTAATAACTGTTAAAATTTTAGGAAAAAGTGCCAGGTATATAATAAGCACGACAATTTTCTGAATGCATAAAAGAATTCATTTCCTTTCTTTTTTCAATGGAACATGATGATTTCATAATAGAAGTAACATTTCTTTTTGAAGTAAAAATGCAAGCAGATCAATTTTATATTTGTAAAAAAATGTTTCTGTAGACCCACTAGCTGAGTTTAAAATTGTTTTATATTTATTAACTTCTTGGTTCTCAGTTTTGTGGATACTTGTCCTCACATAGTATTGCAAAAGTCTTCATTTCCACTGAACCACCCAATGCATCCAGCAACAGCATGTATAATAATACAAACACACAAACATCTGTTTATTTTGATGTATCTCTTAAACAGCCAGTGTGTCTTCATAAGGAAGTTTTTCTGCTATTCTATAACATTCTTCATATTATTTTTCTGTTACTCTCAAACAACTTGAATCACCTATTCAAATATCAATGTCACTAGTTCTGGGGTCAGTCTAAGGTGTCAATTCCAAAAAAGTCCCATCCCTGTTGTTACCAATATTTATTAAAATCTCAAGTTATTGCTAGAATTCTCCCATTCGTGAAGAATAATTTTCTTCTTATGTTTGGTTCATACTATTTTCTATGGATCGGAGCTCTTATTCTTGTTTCCTAATGCCTTATATTTCCTACAGGAGATAGGTCCACACATTTATTCTATGGGCTTATACACCAGTTACTTTTAGGTTAGGGAATTAACACAAAACTCTTATAGCTATTTTATCAGCCAACACACCCACTTAATAAATCATTTTCTTGTTTTCTCTTTACTGGAATTTTGAATTTAAATGTAACGGTAATGCACATAATTAGAATCTATGAGATATTTACAAGTATATAAGCTCAATTTTCAATCTCAGTCTCATGTAAAATTTGTATAGTTTCTCTATAAATATATTCAAATTTTTCATATAGATGTTACTTTTTCCTCAAACATGTCTCTACTGGTTCTTAATAAACTATTTTTATACATACAACAAACATCTTTTAACAGGTAATAAAAATTAATTCCATAATTGGTAACTTAATCATTTATCTCCATAGACATTTCTTTCATTTAAATTTGGTTATATTTTAGGGCCAAAATAAATAATACAATAATAAAATGGGAATTGTATATGTGAATGCAAGTATCTGTTTGTGTCTGTGGCAAGAAAGCCTAATTACTAAAATGTTTTGGCATAAATCATTTATTTCTTTCTGCTGTCTTTAAAAGTATTGATACTCTTAAAATTAATTGCCTGAAGTTTAAACAAACATCATTAAAATGTTTCTTTTTCCATCCTACATTTTACTAACCCCAACATACTTAACAAAGCTAGCTCTTCAGCAGTAAGTTGAGTTTACGTTGTGAAAATCTGTGTTTTACTTATGAAACATAAAGATGAGGCATGCGAGAAGTAAGGGGGAAACAGAATTAAAATGGTTGGTCATCTGTGCTGTATGAGAGAAGAAACTGAGAGCTATGAGCAAATGGGTATAAAACCTTGAATAGGAGAAAATTTCAAAGGTATTTCCTTTGATTTGTATGTTGGAAACCTTATAATATACTCACAAAGAAGAAAATGCATTATTTAAGTTACTTTATAAACTTATGCTTATTTTTATATGATACTACACTGAGTTTAGGTTTCAGGAGATGCCAAAATATAGTCATAACACGTTTCTACCTAACTGGTGGCCAAACACAACAGGAGCATCATTCAGGTTCACGTCAATACCCTGCTTCATATCCGACATGTATAATTTACTAAGACAATATCACATGAAAAATCTGTGCTAAGTTACAGGTTCATCTTTGAAGAAAGAGATATGAACAGTAATATGATGTAGCTATAACTTAATACTCCCTAAATCTTAGTGCAATAGTCACTGAAGACAACATTCATTTAAAAATAAAAAGCTATTAATTACAAAAATAAGTTGCTTTTATTGAATTATAAATGTAGTAGTTTTCTTTTGTAACAGAATGTAATGTTTTACAATAAAAAAATTTATTAAAAAAAGTCCAGTTTATGGGCGGCGCCTGTGGCTCAGTGAGTAGGGCGCCGGCCCCATATGCCGAGGGTGGTGGGTTCAAACCTCAGCCCCGGCCAAACTGCAACAAAAAATAGCCTGGCGTTGTGGCGGGCGCCTGTAGTCCCAGCTACTCCGGAGGCTGAGGCAAGAGAATCGCTTAAGCCCAAGAGTTGGAGGTTGCTGTGAGCTGTGAGCCGTGTGACGCCACGGCACTCTACCCGAGGGCGGTACAGTGAGACTCGGTCTTTACAAAAAAAAAAAAAAAAAAAAGAAAAAAAGTCCAGTTTATTAAAACTGCTATAAGTTTTATACTTCCAATGACTATGAATCAACCGTATGACTATTCTGAAAAAAATGCTGAGTTTTTCCTTACCTAATCTTGAAAGCATATTTTACTCTGCAAGATCGTAGCTGTCAATAATATAGCCACCCTATGCTAAGTTTCTGAATACGATTAATAAATATAAGAAATTTACAATCAATATTATTTATTCAAGAACAAGACATTATTGTCCAAATAATAGATGCATGTTATATATTATTTCTAAACTCTAATTCTGGTTAGTGATTGCCTGTCTCACATAGCAAAAACAAACAGGAAAGAGGAAATCAATGATTTCCTATCCTAGATAAATTTTATGTCTCACTAACATGTTGTCTACATGATTTATAGAATTTTTAAGCTGCACTTCTGGATGTTGCTGGAAAGGTCAGCTAAGTTAAATCCTTCATTCTATACACAAAAGCACTGTGGTCTAGAAAGAAAGGCAAATGGTGAAATGCAGCAAAAATATTTCTTTCTAGATTTTTTTTTATTAACTGATTTATCTTAGTATAAACAGCTAGCAAGTACAGAACAAAAGTCATACCTCTGTCTTATAACTCCAAGTTTATTGCTATTTTCACTCTGATATAACTCTACTGGGTTATATCAGAAACCTTTTGTATTGAGTCACAGAATGGCCAGTTAATTTGGAGGCAGCTATGGCGCACACATGGACAAACAGAAGAACACCATCAAGAAAATCTCTGCAGCACAAATCCTTTGTAAAACACAAATAGAGGTTCCAAAGTACCATTGGTCTAGATGATATTCCTTGTCTAGAAATGGATGAAAAAAAATAGCATAGCTTTAAGTGGTGAGCTGTGTGGAATAACAGTAGTTAGCTCAAATTCATAAACAAAAGAATACTATGAGAAGAAGTAAACAGCTTCACTATAATTATAGCATTATTTTTCTAAGAAAATGCCATGAAGGCTACGTTGAACAGTTTGATGAGAATATTTCAGATTGTATATGAAACCAGCACATTGTACCCCTTGATTGCACTAATGTACACAGCTATGATTTAACAATAAAAATAAATAAGTTTAAAAAAATAATAATAATTACATTCTTGTTTTAATAATTTACAGCTAGTTTTACTACATTTTCCAAGGCAATAACATCCCTCACATCTCTCCTGGTTCATATTCCACTCTAACTTCTTTAAAATTATAAATACATAATGAATATTAAAGTTAAGAAATTTTAAATTTAAGTTTTCTATGATGTGTTGCCTATTTATTTCTTCTTCATTTAGCACTGTTCTCACTCCCCATTGTAATATACATTCGTTTATTCATGATCTGGAATTTCATAATGACTCCTTTTGCTTATAACTTTCCCACCTGAACAAATCTTACATAAGTCAGCAGATTCATTAAACTAGAAAACTACTCTATTAAACTGATTTATCTGCCTGATATACTGAAATAAATCAGTAATCTACTGAATTATGAGTATACAACTTTATTTGTGATAAAAGTTCCATATAAATTGGCTTGATTCCTCATTTATTTATTTATTTATTTTTTGTAGAGACAGAGTCTCACTTTATGGCCCTCAGTAGAGTGCCGTGGCCTCACACAGCTCACAGCAACCTCCAACTCCTGGGCTTAAGGCGATTCTCTTGCCTCAGCCTCCCGAGTAGCTGGGACTATAGGCACCCGCCACAACGCCCGGCTATTTTTTGGTTGCAGTTTGGCTGGGGCCGGGTTTGAACCCTCCACCCTCGGCATATGGGGCCGGCGCCTTACCGACTGAGCCACAGGTGCCGCCCAATTCCTCATTTATTTTTAAGTGGCTTAGCTCTTGTTTACAAAAATAAGTTCTAGTTATGTAAGGTATAAGAGCTTGTACTCTGAGCTACTCAGAGGTCTGAAGCAGGGACATTGTTTGGCCTAGAAATTTGAGGCTCTAGTGAGGTCTGATTAGTCTCATGAATAGGGATTGTGCTACAGACTTGGCAATATAGAAGATGATGCTGAAAGAAAGAAAAGAAAAGAAAAGAAAAGAAAAGAAAAGAAAAGAAAAGAAAAGAAAAGAAAAGAAAAGAAAAGAAAAGAAAAGAAAAGAAAAGAAAAAAGAGAAAAGAAAAGGAAGGTGAAAAAGTAAAAGAAAAAACTTTCTTTTTCGCAAGTCAATGATTTTTCAAATTTGATCCTATCTCTTATAGTATCTCCATTAGTAATATTTGCCACCATCTCCAAGTCTTACTCCTTTTAATCTTCAAGAAACAATGAAATACCTTTTACAGTGTCCTACAGAAGAAATACTTTCTCAAGGACTCTACTATATCGTGTTCGTTACCATAAACAAGTAAAAAAGATGACCTGTTTTTTCATTCCTGGCTTTCCTATGTGCCTCTAGAAAATGAGCTAAAACTTTCATTAATTATAATTTTTTTCTAAAATACCTGTACTGTATTTGTTTCATTTAGAGTTTTGTTCATGGACAGAGTCACACACATTTTTTAGTAAATTAATCTCATATATGACACGGAGATTATCACATGAAATGGACTTGAAATTTTATGGCCGTGAGTTGGGAGTGACATCTGATGGCTCACTAAGTAGTGGCCCCATATAATATGGGATTAAAACAATTTAAATGAAAGTCATTTTAAACATTTTCCAGAAACAAGAATTTTGTTGTTATTTTTCCTCTGAGACAAGACATGTCAGTGAATTTTCACTTTTTACTCTATGCAATTTTTACCTAAAGGTGATTTAGTTTAAAAATAGACATGTTTAACTCTTAGGGAAAAGGGGTATCAGGTTAAAAAAAATTAATGTCAAAATCAATTAAACTAGGTATTATTATATTATTTATTACTAATAAAATATTATGGCATGCACTTCACAAAAATATGAACATATAAATAAATAAATACAACTTGTTCTTACTCCCAGTGGTGAATCCTATTGTCCAGACTTCCTTCCCCAACCATTCCAGCAATAACCAGCTGCCTCCCGCCTAGAGCATCCTGATAACTTGAAGCTGGTCCAAGTGGCATGAGGGAGCTTATGTACTCAAAGACATCCCTGACTTCAGAGTACCAAATTTTCTGACTTACACAATTTTAATTCAGTAAACTTGAATAATTTTAAGCCACTTAATTTCAAGTCAGTTTGTTACATAGAAATGGGTAACTGATACAAAAATTAAACCATGATGTGAGTACTAAAGGGCTTTATTCATTGAGGATCTAACTTTAAATTACTGGAAATAAAATAATGCCATCTATTACATATTTTAGTAAACGCTGGATCAGAGGAAATATGTATTATTAATATTTTGTGTATTATAAGTCATATTAAAGATGTGTATTTGACTCAAAAATTATAATGAGTATCAGGGAAGCAAGAATTAACTTGGACAAGGGATAAAAGCACTAAATCAAGAAATAATACTATAATTGTGAAAATTGTTAAAATTAATAAGTATCAGGTTCATTAAGGAATAGAGAGGACAAAGAGAAAGCAAAATTGCACAAAATTTGAAACAAATCATGGAATAATATATTTGGAGATTATTCCAGAAATTAGGGAGTATATGTTCAAATGTAAAGTGATCAATTATAGAATTAAAAATCAAAAAATAATTTTTTAAAGAAATAACTCAAAGAAGTAAATATTAATAAAACTTTTCAGGCAGGATCAGAAAGAATATACAACCATTGAATCATTACACCCACACTTCATAAAGAAACATGAACACATATATACACAAACAATTTTTAAATATATACATCAGAAAGAAAGAAAAGTATTCTAGAAAATAGGGTTGAAATACAGATTAAATAAAAAAATAATGCATGTTTAATTGGACTATAAAATAATAGTGGTATAAGTGTTATAGGGTTAAAAATTAATTAAGCCAAGAGCTACCTTAATCTCACAGCAACATTGTAAAAATCTTAGGAAGTTTAACTTGCAGGTCTGTATGTGCTGACTAGTTTGAGTTCTTCTCACTGCAGGGATGGCTCAATGTTTACAAGACAAATGATGGAAAAACCACGAAGTTAGATCAGATGAAGAACAACTGAGTAATCCAGGGCCCTTGGGCACAGTGGGCAGAGTGGAGTATGAAAGCTCCATGTTAACTTCACCTCTGACTTTACATCTCTAAAAAAGCCTAAATTCCTCTGAATAGGAAGGTGGTGGTTCTTCAAGACAAAGTCTGCCATGCTACTCATTCCCTGGCAGTTTAATAAATCTTCCTTTCCTTTCTTCTCAACCCACTTGTTCTTACTTGTTTTTATCTGGCTTCAGGAACAGGCACTGAGCTGATGGTAATAATACAAACTTCACACACATTAAAACATTAACAGTGGCTCACACCCGCAAGCCTAGCATTCTGAGAGACTGACGTGGGAGGATTGCTTGAGCTCAGTAGACTGAGCAAGAGCAAGAACCCATCTCTACTATATAGATAAAACTAGCTACAGGGGAATGTACCTGTAGTCCCAGCTACTTAGGGAGGCTGAGGCAAGAGGGTTTCTTAAGCCCAAGCGTTTGAGGTTGCTGTGAGCTCTGATGACACAAGGGCACTCTACCCAGGGCAAAGGAATTAGACTGTCTCAAAAAAACAAACAAACCAACCGAAAAATCAAAAAACACATTAGAGAATAGTAAATCATGGTATTAGCAACTATGCAGTTTTATGTATGTGGACAATCAACTAAGTCTACTTGTCAGAATTTAGCCAAAACCACCAATAGAAGAGTATAATTTCTAAAGTGACAAAGGTAATCTGTTTATTAAGATTACTAATTGTATACAAAAGAAGCCAACCAAGTGTGTATGTGTTCATATAAAATAAAAATGAATGAACTAAAGTCTCCTAGTAAAATAGAAAATACCTGCAAGCGAGATTACAAAAACAACAAACAAACACAAAAACAAAAGTAAATTGAAGGCTCAGCACCTGTAGCTCAGTGAGTAGATGCCGGCCACATACACTGAGACTGGCGGGTTTGAGCTGGGCCCAAGCCTGCTAAACAACAATGACAACTGCAACCAAAAAACAGCGTGTTGTGGCGGGTGCCTATACTCCCAGCTACCCAGGAGGCTGAGGCAAGAGAATCGCTTAAGTCGAAGAGTTTGAGGTTGCTGTGAGCTGGGATGTGACAGCACTCTACCGAGGGCAACAGAGTGAGATGTTGTCTCAAAAAAAAAGTAAATTGACATTATCAATATTGTCTTTTAATAAAGACTTTAAAAATCAGAAGTAATAAAGTTAAGTTATAGGAAAATATATACCATAAAAATATTACTTTTGTAAAATGTATACCATAAGGTATAAGATAATATTACCTTATATGACATAGTGAATAGAATTTAAGGAAAGTCTAAAATTTGGGTGAAACGTAGACCTACAAATACTACTACAACAATGTTAATACTACAACTGATAACAGCATGTTCTTATATAGCATTTTCATTATGCCAAGGACTCCTTTAAATGTCTCTGTATATCAACAGTCAATTTCTCCAGTAAGGAGAATCTGATGCAAAATTAAAATTCTGATCATTTAATTGGGAGTTTTTAACCAAGGACAGTAAGGATAAGAAGAAAGACACGGGGAATGATGATGAAATATGATGTGATTGTTACTCTGCTGACGAACACAAAACCTGAATAGCATAATGAATAGCTGGGGCAATGGGTTTCTCAGAAAGTATTTTTCTGAAGATGTAAAACTTCTGCATAACAGCAGCAGCAGGGTTAAAAAACATTGGATTAACACAATTCCAAGGGGCAAGGAATGGCTTCTGCTATACTTAGCAAGCATAATGATAACACAGTTCATTCATTCCGAAGCCTTCATAATCTTAAATGTGTATGAGCCAAATAAGAGAACTTCAAAGTTCATAAAGCAAAGAGTAACAGAAATTTACAAATCCATAATTACTGCTGTAGATAAAAATATTCCTGTTTCTATGATTGATAGAAATAGTAAATACAGAATCTATATTTCCAAAGACTGGAAGAACAGAACAACTATTTCAATAATATTTTAATAGCCTGTCCTAGTTGACATTTATAAAGTCACATCCAGAAAATACGGAGTAAGCACTATTTAATAAATGTACATAGAGTGATCAATAAACATTAAAATAGAAACAATTCATGATAGCACTCTAAAATTTAAAATGGTTGAAATTATATATAGAATGATCTTAGATCACAACATAATAAAACTAGATATCTGTAACAACAATGAAATACTAGAAATCTGCCAATGTTAAAAAATTAAATGAAATTCTTCTAAACAACCATTTCTAAAAGTGCTTCATGAGGGTCCTCAGTTGGCCAAGAGAAAGAAGAATCTCAGACACATAATTGGATAATTCCTCCATGTCCACAAGTGGGCAGATGTTGCATAATCAGGAAGCAAAAATATCCAAGGATCCACACGAATTAGTATCTGATAAGCACTAAAAATTCTCTCCCAGAAGAAGATTAAACAAGCCGACAAAAAATTAACTACAGATAGAAAATATTTGAACAAATTTAATCTGTATATAGAAAACTACACTCACATATTTGAAAATACAAACTTTGTACATAACAAGAATGATATTTGCAAAGTCTTTTTCTAAGTATGTTCTGACTTAAAAATAAATGCTTTATTCCAAACATATAAAAGACACTCATAATATTAGGAAAAAAGAGAAATATTTCAAGACAACTTTTGCATAAGAAGTATAATTTTGATAGCAAAAACATACAGGCTGGGAAATTAGTAGGCTAACATTATGTAAAATATAAATGGAAAACCAGTGCACAAAAATAGTAGCTAAATGCGTCTAGTAGGATATAAAAAGAAAATTTATCATTTCCAATTGATTTTACCCCAAGGAGGGAAGGTTTTGCTTACTATTTGAATAATTAGAAATTTAGTTCCCCATGCTAGCTGATTAAAATTAAAAAAAATTTCCGTAACCAAGGATAAACAATAAATTTCAATATCTATTTATTATATATGTATGGAGCAACCTGAAAATATAGGGAAACACTTTTGATCCTATAAAGGATAATTTCCACAAACCTACAGTCAACTTAATAGAGAATGGTTTAGAATATTCCATATATAATCAGAAATAAGATATCATTATTTCCATTTGGTATTGTCCCTGAGGGCCTAGGCTGCAAAGCTGGCAAGAAAATGAAATAAAATGCACTCAAACAAGAAAGAAAAAAAAATTCCTTCTCACAAATAATACAGTTTTCTTGAAAGTAAGTCTAGAATAAAAACTATCAGAACACAGGGGATAAGTATTCACACTTCTGGATATAAGTTAATTATTTTTAATTGTTTACTATGAGCAGTAATTTAAATATAAAATATCAAGGAATTAAATTAAATATCACTTATCTTTTATGGTTAAAGATAAGAGCATTATACTGGAAGATCTAAAGGATAAACCAACTTAATAAAAGAAAAAAACAGATACTGGATGCAAATAACAAAAAACAGACCTGTATACAGATATTTTAAAATAATTTCAAAAATTTAAATGGTAGCACAGGATGGGGTAAGAAGGACTGAGAAGTCATTATCAGGTGTTGGGGGCACATAGCTATTTGTAGGCAAGAATAAAAAAGTATTATAACGCATATAATTCAAATCACTATCTCCAAGTAAAATAGTAATAAAAACTACAAAACACAATTATGTGATAATAGTGAATACTTATAATTGTTATTATGTACTTATTATCATATATTTAATAAATGGAGGATTAAAATAGGCAATGATGTAATAATAGAGTAATTATATTATTTATATGAAAATTATCTAATAAAAGTAATAATAGTGGTATTTTTGTCACTAAAGTTCATTGAATTCTTAATTACAATAACCAATGATCTCTGGGCATTAGCACCCATAAAATCCTGTGCATCTAGTATTTTAATCATCTCTATTTCATTCATGTGAAAACTGTAACAAAGAATGGATAAGAAGCTCATCAAAGCTTGTCAGTCTGGCAAGACAGTGTTATCATTCAGTATGACACTTTGTACAGTTATTCCAAGCATGGAAATATATCCCATATGCACTTGATGTAACATAATCAAGATTACTCTGGACAACATTGATCTTAAGAGCAAAAATCTGCAAACAATTTAAATGTCAACCTATAAGGAAAAAACCTAAATACATTTGAATATTTTCTATCAGTGAATCCCTTAAATATAATTAATTATGAATAAAAAAAAGAAATTACAAAACAATTGTCAACAAAGAAGAGCCTATTTTATAAAGTTTGATTATGAACAAAATCAAATAATATGCTCTCTTAGGCACATATGTAGAAAGTATACAGAAATGCAGAGATAATTTTTAGATAGTCATACACCACCTAATATGTGTCAAATAACATGGATGAATGCTTCATTAGTCCAAGGGTGCTGTGAGCTATGATGATACTACTGTACATTAACCTGGAAAGGAGGGAGGAGAAAATAAAGAAAAAAATGAATTTGGGATTATTTTTAGGAGTATTAGTTAAATGCCATTTTTTCCTGAAAACATCAAATACTCATTCCTTAGGAAATAAAAGATACCAAAATATGTATAGTATTTTTATGGGTATTATATTTACCTTTTAACCATAATACTAAAATGATATAAACTTTGCAGCCATAATTATTCTTCACTTAAATTTTACATTGTATGATAAGGTGTCTAAAGGATGGCTTTCATAACTGTTACATAGATAGTAAAACTAATTATTTATCATAATAAAATTCACATGTATCTCCAAAAAAGAGTGATTTTTTTACACAAAGTTGTAATTTTTTCATTGATGGAAAAATTAACATAACTTTTTAGGCTGTAATCATTATTGTTATAATTCTTTTAATACTGTTAAATCAATTCCTCTCTCTCTAAAGCAATCAGAAATGTATTATTCAAACAAGTGACTTGACTGATGAGTAGCCACTGGTGACCTAAACTGTGTGCTGCATTGTGTTTAAAATGCAGATCTTTTAAAAAGTACGTGCATTTTTGCTTTTTTGTTAACTAGTGAATTATAAATTTACTCTTGGTAGATGTAACTCTAAGCTTCTAACCTCCATTTTAACCAGAGAATGTCTATTTTTTTTTTAAATTTGAGAGTTCTAAATTGATCTAAATTGAGACGTTCATGACTAAATAGACACAGACAAACCAGTTTGTAGATAGATTTTTCTCCTCTGGGACACTGTTTATAGGGTACATGTGATGCTTGATATAGGAATACAATTTGAATTAATCAAATCAGAAAAATTGGGGTATCCATTGTTTCAGGTAATAATCATTTCTTTGTGTTCGGAACACTGTATACTACTCTTTTATTAATTTGAAAATAAGGCTTTGAAATAGCCACTCTGAAAACTCACGTGAAAGCTCCATGTGGTTGACATATTATTTAAACTGTAGTCTGTATACAGAGAGAGTAGCAGTGGAGAGGGTAGACAGGTGTTACCAAGGGAACAAAACTAAGCATAAGAAAAGACATGTAGTCCTTATTACTTTTGAACTGATAGGTTTTGAAATTTTGTTATGTACTATTCTGCAATTATTGTCAAATTTATGGATATAGAGAATATGGATACCTGGAGCATCTATCTTTTATTTCAGATTTTGTCAACAGCTGCTGAGCATATAAATACAGAGGTAAAATTTTCATTTGACCGAAGTGTTCACGAATGTTTTGAACACATGGATTACTTAGGAAGTTCATTAAACTCACTAATTGCACTTGAGAGCTTCAAAGAACTCATTGATTTATTGAAAATTCAAATCATTGAGGACTACTGTTTTAAAATAAACAAATTTAGATGTGTGATGATTTAGAGGTAGAGTTTTTAGAAAGGTAGATGTGAGCTTGAAAAATGCCGTGTGTATTTCCCATAGTGAATATGGTCCAGATTTATTTTCATACTATCATTGTGATAAAATAATCCATAGGGATAAAGTATTATTGTGGATTTTGAAATTGTTTAAAGATGGAATTAGTGCTATTAAACTTCTGGCTTCTGACCTGAACTTTTTAAATAAAAGATCCACTAGGATGTTGGAATCCAGATTTATGTACGTATTATTATTAGTGTGTCTTTGGAGATCCTGTTACATTTCTCTATGACTCACAAATCTTTAGGCAATTGAGTTCCTTCACCATAAAAATCGCAAATATTTATCTTCTCACAAAAAAAAGACCTGATAAAATCACTCATTTTTGTGTCTTACTTTTCTCATGAAGGTTCTATAATATAAAAAGAAAAACATATTCTTAGTAAAATAATTCATGATATATTTCAAAATGTATATTATGAATTATATTTTAAAACTAATTCATTATGAACCATCTCCTTTCAAATGTTATTTCCCCTAACTACTGTCAGGAAATGTTATTTAAAATGAGTCTTTGGATTGAATCTTATAACATCTCTGTCAGTTCAAAAATCTGTGGTACAATATACATTCTTCTTATACTCTGAGTCTCCAAATTTATACATCAAAGAAGTTAAATAAAAGATAATGAAGTGGATTTCCCAAATCTCTTTATGATGAATATGTAATAAAATAGAGCTATTAACTCTTTGAGAAAATTTGATATTGTCTCTTCTGGAATAACAATCAAATCCCTGAGATGAGCTGAAATTTTTAAATTTGTATATTCTATTTTACAAGTTGACAAAAGTAGTACTTCACAAGAATTTAAGCCATAGATGCTTGACAAGTCTAAGTCCTTCCTAGAATATTAAAATCACAGATATTGAATTTCTAGTAGATATATATCAAAAATAATTTGTGGCTATGCCTTACCATTATATAGAGGCATATAGAGGCATAATCTTGGTATCCATGTCTGAAGAAATAAAAGAGAATATCTCATAGTTCTTAGATATGGTCTCTGGGATTTGAGTAATGTAGATAAAGCTAGAGCTTTGCCTATCCATCACAATGCCTGTACACACTTCAGACTTAGGAAAAGAGCATACCGACTTTTATCAGAAATAAGAGCTATGTGGATTGATTTAAGATTTTCACAAAGCAGGAACATTAAATTACACTGAGCCCAAAAGAGAGTAACATTTAGATGTTATAGAATGAAGCGTGCACACGTGCATACACATGCACGCACACACACACACACACACACAGAGAGAGAGAGAGAGAACGGATGTGATAATTTAATTAATGATTTATTCTTATCCATGAGTACCACAGAATTTTAAAACATCATATTTAATACAGCCAAACTGTTAACCAAAATGAGGCACTGTCCTATGAATTTGCTTCTTGAAGTAACATAAATGCAATAAAATAATCAAGCTTATTATACTTTTCAAATTAAGTGATGGTTTAAATAATACAAATATAGCTTACACACATAAAAGGAGACATCACAGGTTTATAGGACTGTCCAGAAAGTATAGAACTATGTGTGTTTCTATTGTCGTATTACATGGGTGGATACTTTTTGACAGCCCTCCTATTTATAGTTAATATCCAAGTGATTTGGTTTTATATTTGGAAATTATTTTCCTTACAGGCAAATTATTTGCTCTGTAAAAATAGGGGAAAAAAAATGTTGCGGAGATTGAGGGTCATTGTAAGGATCTCTTGTTGTTACCTTTGGTTGAGGTGTTTTTAATACTCGGTAGTTTTAGATCTTTTGTGATTCTTAACACATACTACAACTGCCCAACCCTCATCCCTCATATAGTATAGCCGGGCGTTGTGGCGGGCGCCTGTAGTCCCAGCTACTCGGGAGGCTGAGGCAAGAGAATCGCTTAAGCCCAGGAGTTGGAGGTTGCTGTGAGCTGTGTGAGGCCACGGCACTCTACCGAGGGCCATAAAAGTGAGACCCTGTCTCTACAAAAAAAAAAAAAAAAAAGAACTATCAATATTTTCTATTTTCTATTTTATGATATGGTAAAAATGGAAAGAATGAATATTCCTTAAGCTATATATACTAATGAAGTATTACAGTGGGAGATATCACAAAACTTGCACTCTGTAATAAATGTAATGAGTTCAGAAACATCTCTCAACTAAGTGAAAATTAAAATCTCTTGAAACAAATTTAAAAGCTCCAAAAATTCAACAAATTTGTTAGTCATCCAATAAACTTCTAGATTTTGTCCCATAAAATATCCCTGAAATAAAATGCATCATGTCTATTATTATATATTAAATTTGAAAAACCATATGGAAACATTTTTAAAAAATTTATAAAAATTATAATAATAAAGATGAGGAAAAATTAAATATTTATAAAGAAATGCTTATTTATAATTAAATACTTAAAGATTAATATGCTACAGAATTTCCAATGTTAAAATTTATTCATATTTCCAAGCAGTATTCAAATCATAAGACAGTCTTTAAAAAATTAATTAAAAATGAGCATTTCAGATTGAGAGTTTTAGTAACAAATTCATGAAAAATTGGCATTTCATAAATTCTTATAAGCTTTTCATTGTGAAACAAAATCTACATACAGAAAATATAGCCATTTTTCAGTATTTGTGAAGGATTAATTCTAAAGTCATTCCCATTCCCAGATACCTAAATCCATGGATGATCAAGTCCATGTAAATGCTATGTAAATTGTTATACTCTACTGTATAGGGAAAAATAACAAGGACAAAGTCAGTATATATGTGTATGTATATATATATATATAAATACAAGGAAAAAATCAGAATATATATATACACATATATATTTCCATAGACAGTAGAGTATAATATGTATTTAATATATATGTTAAATATAGCTGAAGTCATTATTTTCCTTAATTTTTGGTTCATGTTTAGTTGAATTTATGGATGGAGAACTGCAGAAACCACTGATTGAGGGCCAACAGTATTCACAAAATAAACTTGTAGATTTCAATGAGTCAACCCTGAGAAATTAAATACTGTCAGCAGGACAGTTTTTCCTTAATTTTAAAGCATACAATGCAGATCTTTAAGTAGAATATTTAAAATTTTTATTTTTAATGCTAACTTTTGAGACAAAGCACAAATTAGTGGATTTTTTTGTTCTTATAATCATGTTAATCAATCAACATAATAATGTGAAAACTTTCTCAATCATGTCAAACTTTGCTATTGGTGGCTCTTTATGACTTGACTCAATGTTTAATTTAACATACATAATATTTTAATTTATGTGTTAAATTTCTATATAAAACATAATTCTCTTGATTTTTCCATTCATAAAAGTCCTCTAGTGATATAGTTGGAAAAGATTGAAGCCTTTAAAATACGTTCTTTCAATCTATATTCTTATTTACATAGACGTTTAATTTCCTTCCATAACACTTTGCTGTCTTCTCTGAGATCTTATACCTAATTTATTATTTATTTTACATTTTTTATTTTCCTAAAGTATTCTGTGTAGTTTATTTTACTAAGTATTATTTCTTTAAAGGTTTGATACTGTTTGAAAATTTTTAAATTTTGGTGGAATGTCCTTTGTTGGATTAAGGAAGTTGACTTCTACAGCTAGACTGGTAAGATTTTTATTTTTACTTTTTGATCATGAATGGATTATTAACTTATTCAAAAGGTTTTTTGTTTGTTTGTTTGTATTAAGGTAGTCATGATTTTTCTCCCTATTCTCTGAAAGTGGTGAATTATTTTTAGTGTTTATTTTTCAATGTTAAATCAAACTCTCAGTTTTGAAATAAAGTTATCTTTATAGGTAGTACTTTTGGTAGATCTCAGACTGTTAATTTTCTTGCCTCTTTAGATTCCACAAGCTGGCCAAAGCACTGGTATGCCTCCTTGTTTTCCAGGCCAGAAATGCCATACACATGGCTCAATTACTTGGTCCTTCCTCCTCTACTAGAAACAAATCTACTGGTTTGCCCATTTGTTGGTAACTCTCTTGTGTCTTCAGTGATTTTTAATTACCTAATTCCATAATAAAGAGAGGAACCCCCAAGATAGTAATTAATGAATAATAAAATAATCGTAAACTTAATATGGCATTTATATTTCAATAAATGAATGAAAATTAATTTAATTTTATCTAAATTCTTCTTTTATGCAGAAATTTAACTTAAATTGTTCGATAAGTATAACACAAATAATGTTAATATGCTTACTTAGTAGCAATTCAGTTTACATAAACACTTCATCACATGAATTAACTTTCCATACATTGATGGAAAATTTTTTCTACAAATTGAAGTAAATGACGACAGATTAATTTGCTATCAAAGGATTATTTAATGAACTCCTATTAATCTTAAATAAAATAGCTCTAAATATATTGATTACCTAATTTAGTATTCACCATGATTTCTGAGGTCATAAATGATCTAACTAGTAGTGGTCCTTATTCTATTTACAAAGGAAAATTGTCTCCAATTCAGGGTGACACACGAATTTGAGAAATTCCAAGAATGTTTTAGATGCCTAGAATTTAGTCAACACATTAATAGTTAAGGAAATATCTGGCTTAAAAAAGAAAGTATTAGTGGCCTAAAGTGAACTCCATTCTATTAGCTTTATTTAAAATCAGACTTAAAAACTATAACTAGATGTTTTAAATTTAAAATTCTTTCTCATTTCATGTTTACCATAGGAAGCACATATTAAATACAAGTATAATTGAATATGTGCTACAATATGAGATATCACTATAACAAAGGTAAGAAAACAAAAACAAATGGAAAGAATGGATATTTAGATACACAAAATATTTAATATATGCACATTCAAATTAAAAAAACGTACATTTTAAATCCCTATATTTTGAAAATGTGAAGTAATATTTTATTTATTAAATGCATTTAATTATTTTATGCTATTTTAAAAAACATTTGTTTGGTGTTTCGTTCTAATTTTGTTACCATCTCTAAGTTATCAATTAATAAAATGACAAATATATCTATAAAACCTCTTGTTTACTACATTTATAACAATATCCTTACTTTGCAAATCATAATAAGTTTTTTTTGGTTTGTTTCTCTCAGGACAAATATCCCTTACACAGCAGAATACTGTATTACATGTTATTTACATTAGGTTTTGAGTCATTTAGATTCTGATGTAGCTGTAATTTTAAATGTGTATTAGTTTTATTATGCATATATAATGCAAAGATATTTGTTGGTATTTAAAGTTTTAATTATAAAATATAAATTTAATCACTTAAAGTATATCAGAACCAAACCAGATTGCTCTCCAAAGAAAAATATTTCCATATTTCTGTTTATAATTTCCATGTCTCTCTGGACATATTTACATATGTAATTTTTTAGATATGAAATAGGAAAATTATCTAAAGATTTCATCATAGATTATCATATCAAATTACTTAACTTATTATACATTTGTTCTCAAAATATTTCTTGTCATAAAATTTAAATCCACATTTTTTTAAATAGCAATGCATAGGATTCCATAGAAAATTGATTAAGTTCATCAGCATTTTCTCTTGTTACTTTTTAGAAATCATATGTGAATAGCTCCCTCTTACTCCCATATAATAAATGTAGTTTAAGCACAAAATTATTCAATGCATTTTCACCAATAAACATATATTTTAGGGGTTTTATTTAGTGGTGCAATATGGTAATTTCTCATTTATTTTATGTAAATTGTTTCAATTATCACGACCTAATTTATTGAACTCTATTTTGGCACTAATTTAGAAAGCTTCCTTTCTCAGATATTACATCACATTTTATTTTGTGTCTGCTTCTGCATTATCTCATCAGTTGTATTTGACCCTTTTTTATGCCAATTCCACAAATGTTTTTATTTTTATAGCTTTCAAAAGACCTACACACTTGGCAGAATAAACCACCATTTTCCCTATGACTACTCATATTATATTTTAACTTTGCATTGTTAAGCAAAGAAGGGTAAAAGACTCAACAGCATACAGAAAAGCAATGCAACAGCATTTGTGAATAAAAAGAGAAAGAAGGGAATGCTGTGGTTTTCTTATTTCTCATCATATCATTGGGTAGATAACAGAGATCCATCAAGATGGGGGACTCATAATCTTGGTAAAAGACACAGGACTAAGATCTTAGTAGTTTCATAGTTGAGAGTTTTCAATTCCTTCTACTGCATGGAGAAAATATGGCCAACAACCCTATTCATACCCTCGACTTTCCTGCTGGGGTGAAGTTTGCCATCCCTCCCTCGGCCTGATGTGGAACTAGGGTCTGAGTTGATAACACAACTGTGTAATATGTCAGGTATCTTTCACATTCAGATGCAATATACAACTTCACTATTCTTTCAAGCATATTTTTAGTGTTTTATTCCATGACATGTTTTTCTGACAGGTGTGGTTTTCGTTTCCCAATTGATCCCACTCTATCTGAGGTCAGAAAGGACTCAGACATGCAAGACAGGCTGCAGAGAATCAACTTCAGACAAGTTAACATTTGTCTTTCACGTACATTTTTTTCTTTATCAATTGAAAGTCTGGTGGTAAAATCCTGTGAAAAATCTTGCTGGGCCTTTGAAATAGTGACTCTGAATTTGAGAGTAGAGACTGGAAGGGGAGGATTAATGTCTTCAAGTGGAGGATTGTATATTTTTGTGTATAATCAAAGTTGGTATCTCTGTTTCTTCAGACCTACTTTTATGTCTATGTTTTAAAAAGGAGTATGAAAAGAATGATGCATTTTACATTTTATTTAAATAGAAGCCATATAGAGAATAAATAGAATTTGGAAAATATTGAAGCATTATGGACGGAATGTATGGATCCACCAAAATCCCTATGTTGAAGTCCTAACTCCAGAGATGATAGGATTTAGAGATGGTTTCATGGGTGGTAGTTAAGGTAATAGTGGATCATAAAGGTGCAGCCCTCATGATGAAATTAGTGATCTTATAAGAAGAAGAGAAGAAAAGATTTCCCACTCTATCCCTCCCCCTTTACCTCCCTCTTCTTGGACAAGGACAGCCTCTGTGTGGACACAGTGAGAAAGCATCCATTGATAGAGAGGTAGAAAGCCTCACCACGATCAAAATCAGCTGCGACCTTGACCTTGCACTTCTTAGTCTCTAACGCTGTGAGAAATAAATGTCTTTTTTTTTTTTATAGAAAAAGCCGTAAAACATGACATCAATAGCTTAAAATGGGGGTGAAGGGATAAGGAACAGTGTAGGGATTTTTATATGGTTGAAGTTGTTTGCTTAAATGGACTCTGATAACTATACTTGTTTTGCACAGTCCCCATACTAACTCTAAAAAGATAATCTCTAGTCGATTCACAAAATATAACCCAAGAGAAATCATAGAATACTGGAATACTGGTACAAAAAAAAATGAGCAAATTACAAAGGAAGATGGGAAGATAGGAATAAAGAAACAAAATAAGCATGAAACTATCAGAAAACAATTAAATGTTTCCTCACTTTCCCACTGCAGCTTTTTTTTTTTTTTTCTTTAGTAACTAAAGCTTAGAGATAGCTACCAGGTAAAGACTATTTCCCAGAACTATTTTTGTGGCAGAAGTATTTCCAAAATTTTCTCCAGAATCACTTAACTCTGCAGCTTCTCTTTAAAGCCAAGTATTCGTATATACAGCTCTTAAATTATACTTCCCCAGCAAGCTTTCTCTTCTTCTCAAGATCGCAGAGTTAAGTATGTAAGACTCACCCAATTTTTTTTGACCTTTTATTAATTCACTCCCCAAACATCACTATACCTTCCTGTAAAGGTGTGTCGCATTTTATTCAAGGGAGAATATGAAGAGATGCTATGGTTAATTCATTGAATAAAGCATCAAATTTTACCATCTGTACGTTGAAAAGCATCACCTGACTCAGTTATTCTTTTAAACCACAATTAATTATTCCTTTTTGTGGCAATTATTACATTAAGAGATGTTGGTTGGATTATTTATACCCCATTTGATGAAGGATGAAACTGAGGGTCAGAGAAAACATAAAGAGGCTGAGATCATATGGATTTTTTCTGTTCAATCACATTCAGAAAGTGGAAACTGAAATCTTAAAGCAGATCTATCATCCCCACCAGTACAGATTCAATTTCAGAGAACTAGCTGTGTAGTTTATATATCACTATGATAACATCATTTTAAAAAGATTATAAATTAACTTGAACTATCAGTCTATTTGTGAAAGGTTAGTTCTGAAATTCAAAGAAACATGCCTGTCTTTTTAAATTAAGATATCTAAACAAAAAATATGTGCTCACAATCACTATTTCTTTAAAGAATGACTGGGTAATATTTTCAACCCTTCTCTATATATTTGTCAGGGTTGCACTTGTCAGACTGTTACAAATTATATTTGTGATAACAACTAAATCACATTTTTTAATTTAAACTTTGTTATTACTTTTACAAACTGCGAAATTTTATGCTCTCTACTTAAATAATTTCAGTAGTGTTTGTTTTACAGTTATTCACTTCTTGTTCATAAATAAATTCTAATTTTATGGAGGCATATGTAGGATCTGTTGAGAATTAGATGCATATATTATTTTATTATTTAATTTTTAAACCTAAATTCCAAACTATTTATAAAATACTTTAACATCAAGCAAAATTAATGTTATTTTAAAGACAAGCAATATAATTCCTAACTCCATGTATATAAAGCATATAGTAATTTATGTTCTCACATAAACAACTTATTTGACCACTATTGTAAACACAGTATTTATTTTCTAGACAATGAAGTTTGTATTTTGCTACACATTAAAAGGACTATAATAAAAGTGGTTTTCACGAAGCTTTTGTTACGTATGTATTCATGTTATGGTAAATCACTTTTCACAAAGAAAAAGAAAGGAAATATATTCCATTGTTAGTAACAGGGCCCTGCTGGATACAGTCAATGAATAATAGGGCCATCACCCCAACTAACAAAGAATCCGTGATGCTGGGTTAGCTAAAATATAATCTATGTAATGCACAGCCCTTCCTGGGTGCTCAACATCCATACAATACTTCTTCATTAAACTAAAAGAAAGATCATTTCTTTTTAACTCTTGTAACCCTCTCTTCCCTCCTGATTTGTGGTCTTAACTGTCTCCACTTTTTTTTTCTGTCCTATTTTTATTTTGATAATTTTTAAAGCTAATTTATAAGTGTACCCCAAAATTTAGCTATTAATAATATGTATTCAAATTGTTAAGCATCATAGTTTTACTGAAGATTTTAAAATGGAAAGAGAATCTTCCTGTTCTGCATTTTATCTAGTTTCACTTCACATAGAGAATCACTTTTAAATATTTCCCTTTTGCTTTTGAAGGTAGACAATCTGAAAAAAAAAAATCCCTAAACATGACACCTATTAGCATATGTTTTAGCCAAGAGTTATGGGCATCCTACAATGACAATATTTTAAACAAAAGAGAACTTTGGTGTTGTTTAAAATTAAAATCGAGCCAACCAGTGCAGTTTCTGGTAAAGTGCTCCATGCATGAAGGGTGTAATCCTCTATCTAGTGTCTTCAGTAAGTATAACTTCAATCAAGATATTTATCTTTTAGATATTATGATGGGGGAAGGATGTCTTTATTTTGGGCAGCAATATTCTCAACTCATGTTGGTATGTAGCCAGTGGTCTCTGTAAAAGTCGTCCTCTTTCATCGCCTAAATATGTCTGGACATTTCTTTCCCCATGGGCAGAGCTCTTGCACTGTGCTCTGAGGGGAACAGCTGGAAAAGCCTATTCCATTAATAAATACACCCTGGATTCAAAAATTCTGGGTGATGTGCAACATGGTCCAAAGAGCTGAACGTGGCATCTCATGATCATGAGATCTTGAGGTGACTCCCCGCGGGGCAGAACCTATAGGTTTCTGAGAACACTGCAGAGAGAAAATGGAAATGCCCAATAGAATACAACTCTACAACTGAGGGTCCGGAGGGTCCAGACACTGTCAGAGTGTGGTAGCACAGCCCTGAAAGGGTTGCAACAGGTATTTATTGGTATTCACACAAGAAGTGTACAGAAAGTGTTACCAGTAAAAAGTTACAAAACATGTTACACCGGGCGGCGCCTGTGGCTCAGTCGGTAGGGCGCCGTCCCCATATACCGAGGGTGGCGGGTTCAAACCCAGCCCCGGCCAAACTGCAACAGAAAAATAGCCGGGCGTTGTGGCAGGCGCCTGTAGTCCCAGCTGCTCGGGAGGCTGAGGCAGGAGAGTCGCTTGAGCCCAGGAGTTGGAGGTTGCTGTGAGCTGTGTGAGGCCACGGCACTCTACCCAAGGCCATAAAGTGAGACTCTGTCTCTACAAAAAAAAAAAAAAAAACAAACATGTTACACCAGTAGCAGGATGTGCAAAAATGACTGTTCTCCTGTGTTAATGTATCTAGCTAAGAAACAGGTACCTCGACATGTGCTGAGTGTTGGTCTGAGGGGTATCTGCCTTAGCTATTTCTGCCTAGTAAGGGATTAATTAGTTGTGCACAGGGTTGCCAAGGTTGCTGCTGACGCAAATGCCCCTTATTCCCCTGTTGGTGTGGCTGCTACTTTGTTACAGTCACGTGCCCAGGTTCACGTCACAGGTCAGTAACTTTTGCCACTGCCCTGGAAATTGTGTCCCCTGTGCCTATCTTGGAATGTGTCTGTTATGTGTTACCACAAGTCTAATTTACTTCATCTCCGTCACAGTCAGGTAGCAAACAGTCAGGTATGAAGCTAAGCATGATGAGAATTTGTAGCGATTACATATTTCTTCACAAAGGATTAACATTGAGAGAAACAACAGATATTTTATTAAAGACACCTGGAATGTGTTCTCTCACAAGATCCAGAAGGTAAAAGTACAAAGTATCTATTAGAACTACTGACAATCATTCTGACAGTAAGAGATGATCTTCACTACTCCATCACAACGTAACCAACAGTGTGCTAAGCCCTCTGCTTTTATTAAAGAAAATATTTCATTAACTCAATCAGAAAGATGTTATGTTTCCATTTTAAAGAAACTTAGACGTAGAGAAATGATATAACTTTCTTAGGATCTCACATTAAGTAAATGAAGAATCATCATTCAAGAACATATTTAATTTTTTTTTTTTTTGTCTCTGTACCACACTTTCTTTCTACATGAATAGCTATTACTCTATTGATCAGAGGGTCTGAATTAACTAACTTTACACATAATAATCTAGAGGGGCTTCTACTAAACTGCACATTCTAAGAGGGCAGGAAGTCATATTAATTCGCATATCTATATTTCCTAACAAAATACCTAAAACATAGCAGCTGCTTAATAGAGGTTCGATAAGCAAATTATTAAATTTGAAACATATAAAATATCAAATGTTGAAAATTAAAAGTATAGTAATACCTTAGTATGTTGGTCACGCAAGGGACTGTAACAAACTAATCAACATATGGAGGTGGTCAACATAGGGAACTAGGCCTTATACATACATGGGCTGCAAGTCTAATGTATGAAAACTAGGTCAACTAAGGTGGTGATCAATGTAGCGAGGTGGTCAACTGTGGAGGTTCTATGGTACTTAAAACCAAAACCAAAACAAACTATATATATTTATACATGCACACACACACATAAATACATATATCTTTCATATCACCTTTCATAACATCTTCCTGATTGAGTTTTTACATATCTATCTATCTATCTATCTATCTTCCATCCATCTATCTATAAATCCTGGCTCAAACATACAATATCCCATGCGTATACTGAAGTAGAAAAAAGACAAGTACATTGAAAGTCACATTTAGGGAAAGGAAGAGGATGGGGATTGAATGAAGAGACTTAGTCTTTACTATCTATAGCAATTATGAAACCTCTCTGCTAGAATTTCCTTAGTCAGACTTTCTGGACAAGTATGCATTGAAAATAGATACTTTCAGTCTGAATTTCTTTTCTTTTCCTAACTGATTTCTATTTCTACCTCATTTTTTCTTCTTCACTTCATATAATGCGAGCTACCTTGGACCAATATTTATTAGATTTCTACCTAGACTGTTACAAATCATCAAAAATTTATTGTCTTAAAACAATGCACCTTTATTGCTCCATAATGCTACGGGTCAGAAATATGTGTTGGCTCATCTGCATGTTCCATTTTGAATTTTATAAGATAGAAACTAAGGTGTTGGTATGCTGGACTCTTATCAGAAGCCTCTGAGATGAATCTTTCTCCAAACTTATTCAGGTTGTTGGAGGAATTTAGTCTCTTGAGAGAGGAAGAAGATTCTTGATCCCTCATTGGCAGTCAGCTGTTGTTGCTCTGATTTGGTCTACCACATCGTCTAAAAAGAAAAAATGGTTTGGATGGAAGTTAGCAGCTTTATATCGATATCCAAAAGTAAGTTTATAACTTGCAAAAGGGAAAAGTATTATGATTACTTAAATTTTATGGACTAAACCAATTTTCTGTACTACTCTTTTTTCTTTCTCTTTTTGACTGTTTTTGTATTTTTTGTTTATTTGTTTTTTGTTTGTTTTTTTTTTTGAGACAGAGTCTCAGAATGTTGACCGGGGTAAGTGCCATGGCATCATAGCTCACAGTAACCTCAAACTCTTGGGCTCAAGCAATCCTCTTGCCTCAGCCTCTGAAGTAGCAGGGATTAAAGGTGCCAGGAACAACCCACAAATAATTTTTCTATTTATAATAGAGATGGGGTCAAGATCTTGCTCAGGTTGGTCTCAAACCCCTGAGCTGAAGCAATCCCACACCCCCAGCCTCTGAAAGTGTTAGAATAATAGACATGAACCACCATGTCTGGTTTCTTTACTGTCCTACAATGCTCTAAACTTGAATGAACCCAATGAGTGAATATTATGGCTTTTTTCATAGATGGACAAGTCCTACATTTAGCTCCTCACTTTCATACAATTTTGCTGAGAACAGCAAAAAAAATCTACATTCATACATCTACTAACTGTCTTGTTAAATTTCATACTGATTGGGATTCAGTTGTGATATAGATTGTTTTGTGTGGTATTACGGATAGTCTCACTGAGTATTTTATCACTGCATTAGACGGAAAAACACATTATAACTTTCCAGTGGGAAACATCTGCCTTCTACCATCTCCTAAGCCAATACCACTGTTTCAGCTCTAGCATGGGGGGTCTACTTCTAAGCAGTAAATCTTAAATTAGTAAGGATTAGAATTATTTATGGATGATGGGAGGAAAAATAATAGTGGCATCTTAGGCAATATGTAAGTTTTATTGTTTCCTTCTCACAGGTAAGTTTCATGGAGGCAGTCTAGGTCTAGTGAGAAGTGTTCTGTCAGGCACCAGGTCCCACTATCACTTTGTCGTTCTGTCTATAGCATCAGTTTTACAGTTTAAGATTTTGGTTTCACTCTTCAAGGACTCAGGCAGAGGAAATGAAAAAAAAAATACATAGTTTTTCTCTATCTTAAAAATGTTTCCTAGAAGCTATAATATTAAATTAATTTAGAAAAGAAGTAAGAAATTAGAAATTTTAATATGTGTATCCTTAAAGTTAAAAAAAAAAAAAAAAGACTAAAAGAAAGCATAATTTACATGAGGGACCCAATCCCCAAGTGTCTTTTTCCCAGGGCCTGAGTATTTTGAAATTTTCTTCTCCTATCAGTAGAAACCAGAGTAGGGAGGAAAAATCAATAGGAGAGGCTAAAGCAAAACATAGCAGCAGATGTGGAAATCCATCCTATATTCAAAGTTATTGCCATGGTTAAACCAAATCAAAACTGAGAGCAGGTGCATGAAGGGGGCGGGAAGGGGTGTTTGTTTGTTTTTGAGCCTATGGGCCTGTTTATCCTACCCTGCCCTGAGACACAGAACCTACAGGAAACATCTATAAGGGATCCCAATGTAGCCTGTCCCCTCAGAAAGAAACTCCACCTGTCAAAAAATATTTGGCACTCAGAACACACCAGCAGAAGTTAAAGTGAATGCTGGTGGCACCACCCAACAGATGCTCTGGAAAATAAATTGCCATTTGCATCAAAGTCCACAAAATGAGACCAAAGCTTATATGAATTTAAGCAGGGTGACTCTCTGTTGATATCAAAGATTTAAAATATTGATTTGGGCTCTCATATATGTTATAAGAATCCCAGGATAAAATATAAGATCACATTACAAAGTGAAAACAGAGAATAACTATGAGAATTTTTCAAAAATGGAACTGAGGTAGATCTGATACTGAAATTCTCTGACAACGATTTTAAAGCAGCTTTCAAAAACTATTGAAGAGTCAACAAAAAATTTCTTGAAACAAGTAAATAATCCTTACAAAGAAGTAGAAATTTCTCTTCAAGTCCCTTGCCCAGCCTGCATGGGATCACTTGTTCTTTTCTTGCATATATGTTTGAGTTCTTCTTAGTAAAGTATCTCAAGAATGGAAGAAAAAGTATCCAAGCCCTACTATGAAACTGATTTTTGGCTTTCATATGAAAGCTATCACCCAGTTATAACCTAAGAATATGGGGAAAGGGGAGACGGAGTAGAGGGAAGGGGGAGGATGGGCGGAGGGAGGGTGATTGGTGGGATTACACCTGTGGTGCATCTTACAAGGGTACATGTGAAACTTACTAAATGTACAATGTAAATGTCTTAACACAATAACTAAGAAAATGCCAGGAAGGCTATGTTAACCAGTGTGATGAAAATGTGTCAAACCGTCTATAAAACCAGTGTATGGTGCCCCATGATTGCATTAATTACACAGCTATGATTTAATAAAAAAAAAAAGAAGTAGAAATTATAAAAAATAGCAAATTGAAAGTTACAGGATTGAAAAGTTCAGTGAAAGAAGCCCAGCCACTCATGTGGTCAGTGGTAGAGTAGTGATGACAGAGAGAAACAGACATCTTGAGAGCAGATCAAACGTTCACTCAACCAGGTCCACAGAGCAAGAAAATTGAAGCAATTTAACTGAGCCCCAGGGATCTGTGAAATAATACCAAATATCCAACATTTGTACTGTTAGAAACCCAGATAATAGAAAAGGAGAAACAAAGTTGAAATGAAAGAAAATTTAAATAAATAGCTGAAAACTTCACCAAATGTGGTGAAGGAAAGAAACTTACATATCCAAAAGTAGAAAGAATGCCAATGAGTGTGAATCCAATACATTTATGACAAGAAAAATACTGTGTTAAAAACTGAAGCTAATGAAAGAAAATTACATTACATTTGATGGTAAAGACTGATTTTCTCCAAAGTCTGAGGACAAAGAAGAGATATCCACTCTTTCCATTGTTACTTAACATAATTGAAATTCCAACTATTGCTGTTATGTGAGAAAAAGAAAAAAAGGGGGCATACAAATTGAAAGGGAAAATATAAAACTGTCCTAATTTTCAGATGGCATGACTAGAAAATTCCAAGGAATATAAAAACAAACAAATAAACAAAACTCTTACAATTAACGAGTAAATTTAACATGGTCAGATGATAAAAGAGCAAAATCAATCTTCTGTTTTCATTTCTTTCTTTCTTTTTTTATTTTTTAGAGATAATATCTGTTTGCTGAGCCTAGATTTAATCTCATTTCTGTTCACTCACAATGAACGTATGAAAACCAGAAACCAAAACTAAATACACAATTGCTTTTATCATTTATAATTGCTACCAGAAAAAGAAAAGAAAAAAGGAATACTTGAGTTTACACTCAATTAAAACATGTACAGCTCTGTATGCTAGAAGTTATAAAATACTAATGAAAGGAATCAAAGACCTAAATTATCGAAGAGACGTACTGTGTTCAAGGATTGAAAGACTCAACATAGTAAAGATGTCAATTATTTCTAAATTGACCTATAGGTTTAATGCAATTTATATCAACACCTCATTCAGTCTCCTATAGATATATACAAGAACTTTCTGAAGTCTATATGTCCAAGGGATTGAGACAAAGATACATAAGCAATCAAAAGAAGGAAGGATAGCTTCTTAAGAGGTGCTGGAGCAATTTAAATTCATATGATAAAAACAAAAACAAAAAACTCTGTTTGGGTGGCTTCTGGGGCTCAGGGAGTAGGGTGTTGCCCCATCTGCCAAGGGCGGCGGGTTCAAACTCAACCCCAGCCAAAACTGCAAAAAAAATAAAAAACAAATTGAATAAAAAAAATTCTAAAAAATCTGTACAGAAACCTTTATACCTTTTACTAAAATTACTTCAAATAGATAATGAATTTTAAGAAAATAAAACCACAAGTGTCTCAGGAAAAAAACATATAAAAATTTTCAAGATTAAGGGCTAAATAAAGAAGTTGTAGGCTTGGTGCCAAAAGTATGTTCGTTGATATAAAACGCTGACAAATTAGATCACATTAATATTAAAAACTTTCTCCACAAAAGTCCTTGTTAGGAAGATTGAAAGACAAGCTAGTGTCTGCCTTAAAATATTTAGAAAAGATATACCTCACAAAGGACTAGAATTGAGAATAGAAAAATAACTTTCAGAACTCAATAGAAACAGAAATAAAATAACTTGACACCATAAAATTAGAAAATAGAAAAATAAAAACACATGAATAGATGCTGAAGAACATATACAGAAGAAAAACATGCACATTACTCAAAGGGGTAGGGTACTGGCCCCACATGCCGGATGTGGCGGGTTCAAACCCAGCCCTGGCCAAAAACTGCAACAACAACAACAATAAAAAAGTCCAATACCGGTAGTATAGGGATATTCTAATAGAAGTCACAATGAGATACTATTACATACCTCTCAAAAGACTAAAATTTAAAAAAAAAAATTGTAATGTGACCAATAAGTAGTGAAAATGGGGAAAATATAAAATGGTATAGATACTCTGGAAAACAATTTGGCAGTTTCTTAAAAAAAAAAAAGCTAACTGAAGAATCACTATATGACTCAAAAATTTTACTTTTTAGCATTTGTTGTACAGAAATAAAAACAATTCTGTTCACAAAGACCTGTACACTAGTGTTCATTGCTGATTTATTTATAATTATCCAAAACTACAATCAGTTCAGTTGTCCTTTTGCCCTCAGAAAGTAGGAAATTTTAACAAGAGCAACAGATTGTGTGAATCTCCAGGGAATTAAATTGAGTGGGAAAAGGCTGCAGAATATTCAATTCCACTTATAGAACATATTTGAAATGACAAATATAAGAAATGAAGGACAGATTAGTGGTTGTCAGGGGCCACTGGTTGGGGCTGGGTTCTAAAGGAGATTGTGTGGTTATATACAAGGGCAACATGAGGAATTCCAAGTTCATGGAATTGTCCAGCATCATAACTGTGATGATAGACCCATGAACCTACACACTCAATATAACTAAAAGCAAAATTATGTGTACACACTCAAGTGACTACAAGTAAAAATTGTGAAGGCTGCATAAGACAGGTGGTTTTTATTCATGTCAATACAGTACCATCCCCCTACCCAGTATCCATGAGGAATACTTAACTTCCAAGGCTCCCAGTTGGATGGCTGAACCTACAGATGATACAGAACCCAAATGCCTTCCATTGGAGCACTTTTCTATTAGTGTTTTTTGCCCACAAATTGATTGCTTTTCTCGTCTTAATTAAGTATGTATCATGCAGTGGATCCATAACTTTGCAGTCTGAGATGTGACAGCAAAACCAGCTTGAATTACTATTTCCATCTTTACAGTTTTTTAGATAGATTTGTTTTTACAGTATATCTTAGCAACCTCAGCATAGTTTTTTTTAGTGTTCTCATTAAGCATAAAACTTTCACCTTTTCACTTAAAAGAAGCATTTTGTGGCTTGTCTTTGGCATATCCGAATTGCCAACATTCTGCTCTTGAGCTCTGGAGCTATTAGGAAATGAAATAAGGGCAATCTAGCTGCAAGTATGCTAATATCACAGCAAATTGGAAAGAGCATATCTATATACCAAAGAAACAATGGACAGATGGAGGAGGATGGTGATTGAGTTTACCTGCTACTCAGAACAGCACTCCAATTTAAAACTTATGAATTGTTCATTGAAGAAATTTTCCATTTAATATTCACAGACCGCAGTTGACCACGGGTGGGTTGTGGAAAGGTGAGGTACTATCCTTCAGCATTAATGCTATACAATAGTGTGACAAAATGGTAACGTTAGAGGAAGCTAAGTAAATATCCATGGACGTCTCCATTTTAATTCTATGAACTGCGAGTGAATTTCCAATGATTTAATAAAATTTTCAGTTAAGAAACAAATATGTACATGAATAAAAATATATCATGTATTAGAGAATTTACCAATGCTTCTTTACATAAACATATTCATAAACACATACATACATAAAAATTGTAGACTGTTTTAATTGTGGTTACTATTTTATGAAATAGAAAAGTATCTTTTTTCTGGTTAAATATAGACAACAGCTCTTGAATTTTCACTATCTAGAATAGAAATGGGAGGAATCCAATGAATTCCTCAAAACTTCTCTTCACTCTTCTACTTTCTAATTTATTTCACTGTTGTCTTTTTTTAAGGCAGATAATTTACATTATTTTTGAGGCTATACAACATTTCCCATAATTTATTCACAGGTAAACTAGAATGGTTGAGTGTAAGAAATAATTTCATCAATAAGGAATAGAGTACCTGTCGATGGTTTAAATGAAGAGAAGATATTTATCTGTTTTTATTTATGCAACAAGTGAATGGTGCATATTTTAACAACTTTGGTTTTAACTTAAAGGCAACATAAATTTTTAAAAATAGAGTATTAAGAAATTATTAAGAACTAAAACATTTTTTACTATGATGAAAATGATAGATTTGATATTTTCTTACTTACCTATTCCCTTGGATTTATGAGACCATACATAAATATATCTATCTCCTAATATTCTTGTTACAATTTCACATTTGTAATTTTCACATGAGTTCTACCAAAAATGTACAGATATAGTTATGTTTTTTATTATTACTTATCCTGTTTAGAGTTTATTGTTCTATTCTGCCTTCTGATGCTTTGTAGCACTTTATGTAATAGTAGCTATGTCTGTTAGAATATTACTTATTTCCCATTATATCTTAACTTTAGGGACTTCACGTACGTATATGTTATATTCTTACCCCAAATCTCATATGATTTTCATCTTATACCATGTATTTTACATCTGGTTTTCCTTTGTGTTCAATGTTAAATGTTTTCTGATCTACTTTTCTCTTTAATTACCCATTTATTAATTTCCTGTGGGTTTTCTCTCTCTTGAGTTTCCAAATATTTCTCCTTAGACTTTTAATTTATTTATAATATATTGTATTTATTTCTTGTAGATACATTGTACATATATTGTATCTATTTTTAAGCTCTTGCCTGATAATTCAATATCTATAATTGTGAGTTTTTTTTGTCTGCTTTTTCTCTTCCTTTGAAGTCAAATTTATTTTCAACATTTTTATTGCTTTGAGTGACAGATACTAAAAATCATAATAATACACAGGGATTTATGTAGTTTACTTCCTCTGAAGAGAGTTTTTTCCTGCTTTAAGGAGGTAGCTCTACTAACAGCCCTAGAATAATTGGAAGCTGCATATTTGTCCCTTAGCAGCTCTTTCTGGTTCTTATTATATCATAGGTATCTAACTTGGATGTTTTAAGTGAAGCTTTGCTGTCTAATTTTAGAACCTCTCTTCCTTTTGTGATCCCTGAACCACAGTTTTTGTCTGGTAGATCATATAAAGCTATTTAATACCTTCTTTGACTTCTCAGTAATGAATTTTGAAATTAACAGATGCCTCCTGGGGAAAATGGTAACAAATGTTGTGTTGACTTCCTTACCATCATTTCTCCCCTTCATCTTGTCCCCACAAATTCTCAGTGCCTGGTAAATCGATAATGCCTTTAAACAATTCTGCTGTTTTTTTTTGTTTGTTTGTTTTGTTTTCTTACTTTGAATAGGCTGTCTAATTTTCTGTTTTCATTGGGAACTGTGGTCTAGAAGGAAACTTCTCTACCATGATTATAATTAAGAATTCCTGAAGGCTCTAGAATATCAGGATAAATAAATTATGAGTTTAAAGGGAAAAATATAGGTCTTTTTTAAAGAAGGGAAGCAGACTTTTTTCATGGAACGATTATGATAGATATGGGGACTATTGCATTGGCAATGAGATCTTGCATTAAGGGAGAAATATTGGGCTCAACTTTAAATAAGAAAAATCTAGAATTTATAGCTAAGGTGTAGGGTCAAGGTCCATAATGGAAAATTACTAAGAGAAAATGTCGAGAGTGGGGAGGAGTAAAATGAACTTCTAGCTAAGCTGGCCTGACAGGATTTTGCAAAAGACAGGCCAGGGTGAACATTTGACACTAGGAAGACAGTGGAGGATAAGATACCTATTTAGATCATGAGAGGATCAGACTTCAAATGTGGGTAGAAGTTTCTAAACCAATTAGCAGAATTCTTGCTATATTAAGCAATGCAAAGACAGTCTCAGAAGTTTAACAATTGAGGCTAGTTGGTAAGAAGATTCAGAGGGCTTGACTAAAGTTCGGCCAAGGAGAGATTTTCTATTACAAGGAACAAGTAAAGGAACTCTATTCTATTGAACTGCTCCTTTTAATTGATATATTTGGGAGAGTGTTCTGTCTATGAAATACTGATCAAGTTTCCCTACATAAATCTACAGCTTAAAACAACCCAGGTAACTTTTTCCCTCCTAAAATATTAGGACCAAAAATTAAGTTTCTGGGCTTGCCACTGTGAGCTTATGTTGGCAGCACAGTACAAACAACTCAGTAAGGTTTCATGACCTCAGTATAGCCATGTCTCACAACTGTGTTCATGCTGACATGTGGTGATGTTCGTTATTGTTGTTGTACGATTTTGTGTGCCATTGCAAGAATGTCAGAGCTTGCATTAGAGCAATGAACAATCATTTAATTTCTTGTTAAACTTGGCAAGAGAAGAAGTGAAATTGGGGACATGTTAGTACAAGTTTATGAGGATGAGGACATAAAAAAATGGCAGTGTACAAATAGATTGAACATTTGTCTGAGGGAAGAGAAAGCTTCACACATGAAGAGAAGTCAGGGTGGCCAATAACAAGAAGAACCAATAAAAATATTGCAAAAATTTGTTGAATTGTGCACCAAAACTATCAGCTGACTGTGAGAAGCATAGAAGATAAAGGTTATATCAGTGGAGAAACAGGAACATCTTAACTGATAATGAGCTCATGGCTCTTTCATTTCAACAATGCATCAGCTCACATGACCTGTGTTGGAGTTTTTAGCAGTGAATAAGTAACTGTATTGGAACACCCTCTCTACTCACCTGTTCTGGCCCCCAGTGATTTATTTTTCTTTATCCAAAGATAAAGGAAATATTAAAAATATGACATTCAGGATGTCAAGGGTAATTGCTCCGAGTGGTGGATAAGGCTTTGGTGTCTGTGCATAGCTTCCCAAGTGGAGGACTTCAAAGGTGACTGTACTGATATCCAGTGATGAGTAGACAGACCTTTTACTAGGAGGAGTTTGTGAACCTAATTGTCAGTCTTCCATACATGTACATTTAGTGCATCATGACATTTTATAGTACTTAAAAATATAGAATTAGTATTAAGAATAGAACAAAGATCAGTATAAAACTTCATATTGGTTATTTCACCCAATCTAAATGTATATGCAATAATTATTCCACATAATTAATTAGAACTTTATTATTAAAAATTATTTCATAGGTGTGGTGATTCATGCCTGTAATCTTGGCACTATGGGAGGCCAAGGCAGGTGGATAGCTTGAACTCACTGATTCTAGACTAAGCTGAGTAAAAGCAAGACTGTGTCTCTACTAAAAATAGAAAAACTGAGGCAAGAGGTCTCTTGAGCCCAAAAGTTGGAAGTTGCTGTGAGCTATGATGTCATAGCACTCTATACATGGTGACAGCTTGAGACTCTGTCTCAAAAAAAAAAAAAAAATTCATATACATAGTGCTGGTTAATATTCCACAATAATTCCCTAAGATTTTTCTACCCCCAAATTGATGTGTACATTATAAATATATAATCTTATGATTGTAAACGAGTAGATTTTACTTAAGAGATTAGGCTGTTATGTGACGCAATTGACCTTGAGAAAGGCAGATTATTTTGGTGGCCTGTCCTAATTACACGAGCCCATTTAAAGCCTGAGTCCTTTAAAATCAGAGATTGAAGGCACAGAAAAGATCTGGTATGCTGTTGCTGGCTTGAAGAGCTGGGATGGGAGAGAGTTTCACAAATTCAGAAATATGAACCACTTCCAGGAGTGAGAGCCAGCAAGGAAACAGGATCTTCAATCGTATTCCAGAAGAACTGAATTCTGCCAACAAGCTGAATGAGCGGAAGCATATTTTACACCTTGGTTCCAGATAAGTTTTTGGCCTTGATTTCAGGCTTGCAATACATGGAATCCAGAACCCAGGCACCGCCTCTAATAGACATTTCAGCTACTTAACTGTGAACTAATACATTGATGATATTTTAAGCCACTGAATTTTCAGTAATTTGTTATACTGCAGTTGAAACTAAACCATACATAATCATATTTGATGCTCTTGTCAGACCCCTGGTGGTGGTAGGACAAGGGCTGTTGCTACAGGCAGTAAGGCAAGATTAACTGTGTAGTCTGAAATGGCTCAGAATTCTTACCTGTTTCTTCTTTACCAATGGCTAAGACGAGATCCTAGGACTAAAACCCAGTGATTCAGAGAATAGCTTTGGACTCTACCTTCCATTTTTCTGTCTGGATTCATTTCTCCAATCTGATACGCGTGATCAATGATCTAATGAATTGTGCTCTGAGATATTCTTGCTCAGATTCACACTTCAATTGGGAATTTGCTTATATTTTGCTCTCATTACTCAGTGTTTCCTATCACAAAATTTACAGTTTAAATATTGAAACACATGAGGGCTATGCCCAAGGCAACAGACTCTAGATTTTTTTTGCATTGATATTAAAATGATCAATGACCATATGGAGAGGAAATTTGTAAAATCAGCACTAGAACCCAAATTGTGGGTACAAAATGAGATTCTGTTACAATATAACACTTATAAAATACAAATACACAAATATGAGCAGATGAAGAATGCAAAAATGTGTATAAAATTTTTATAGGAACACTAAATCAATTCTGAAATCATTAGAGATTTTATTGCTATTTGGGCCAAATGATTTTTTTGGAAAAGTTTGAAAATTAATTTTCATAAATACTTCTAAAAAGTGATATACAAGTGAGAGTTTAAGTACATACATTTAGAATATACTCAATGCAAACTGTTTCTCTACTTCCTTTTATGTGATACAGCAATTTTCTTTTATGTGTTCCTGGTCTCTAAATAATATTAATAAAAATATATTACATTTTTTCCCACAGTTGAAGATTACAGTTGTAATATATTACATTTTTTCCTACAGTTGAAAAATTTCTCTGTATTTTGATAACAACACTTAAGAATACATTCCTCTCTTTCTTGAATTAAAATAGACTTATTTAAATAATTTATGGCTTTACAATATTAACTCCCACAGTATCACTGTGATATTGGCAGTTGTTACATTTCATAATATTAATGAAACATAACTTTAAATTTCTCTTCCCAGTAAGATAAAAATAGACTTAAAATAGCTGCCTTATATAATTCATATACAGGATATTGGAAGAACCTATTAGTATCTTCATTTTTCTAAGAAACTATTAAGACAGTTCAAATTCATTACTTTTACTGTTCTGCATGGTGTGACACTATGCAATTAAGAACAGATTTATATATTTGTAAATAAATATTAGACACTTATAAATTATAGAAATGATCTCTTTCATTTAATATGAGTTCCTTTACCAGGTAGACTAGTATAACTTGATTTAAGAAACATATTTTATTTTTTATTTTTTAATTTGTATTTATTTATTTATTTTTTATTGTTGGGGATTCCTTGAGGGTACAATAAGCCAGGTTACACTGATTGCATTTGTAAGGTAAAGTCCCTCTTGCAATCATGTCTTGACCCCCTTTTTAAAAAACACACGGCTTTAAGTTCAGGAACTACGACTGAGTACATGCTATCTCTGCCTATTTAATGTATGCCGTATGGAGAAGGAAATGTAAGTCTGTGAACACCGTCAGGGAGTTTGGAGTTTAGCTTTCCCAATTTATTCTTGATATGATAAAGGATTGTGCATAACCAATACATGGATTCTATTTTTTTTTTTTTTTTTTTTTTGTAGAGACAGAGTTTCACTTTATGGCCCTCGGTAGAGTGCCGTGGCCTCACACAGCTCACAGCAACCTCCAACTCCTGGGCTTAAGCGATTCTCCTGCCTCAGCCTCCCGAGTAGCTGGGACTACAGGCAATACATGGATTCTTAATGGACAAAATTCAGTTAATGTGTAGATTCAAAGATTTTCAAAATATTTATCAATATCGTGTAAACAGTAGAAATTGTCCAAATGTGAACAATAAAGTCTACAGTTACAACTCAATTGTGAATTTCCTAAAAGTAGTAGTAAGAAATGGTGGGAAAATTGCACTTCTTTCTGTGTATAACAATTTACTTACAAGATTTATCTCAGGATTTCATTCCATATACTTCTGTTCTCTCAAGATTGTTCTAATTAAAAGTTGGCTTTAGAAGTTTGACTTATTAGTGGCCATTTCTTGGTTACAATATTGACAGTAACATTTTTAACATGTAACACTTTAGGACGTGATATGACAAAACAGAAGTTTTCACCTATATTATTATTATTAATTGTTCTACAATTAGTATAAAGGTTACTCATTGATTAGGACTATGGATTATAGTACAGTTAGGAAAAAAATTGATATTTCTCAAAAAACAAGCAAACAAAAATCCCACACAATTGAACTTAGTTCAAAGCAACTATGAGATAACTTAATGAGGGAAGATGATGAAAAACATAAAACAAATTTCTTGTCACTAGAAAAACAAAATAATTCCTAGCAATACAGGGAAGTCCCAATGTGCCTGAAAAGAACTTTAAGAGGAGTAACTAGTGTACCTTATTATTTTCTAGACACTGAGATAGTACTAGATTGATTTTCCTAGAGGCATAATACATCCCTAAAAATTGGAGTTGAAAGACAAATGTTTGAATTTTAGAAAATAGGTATTGCAGGAGCAGATATTCCTTACAAATTAGTTTGTGGATTCATTTGAGCAAATGTTCAGAGATGACAAATTCACATGATTCGTGAAAGTGACCTTGGACAAATTTCTTAAACTTACTGAACCAGCTTTCTTGTGCATCACTTGGAGAAAATGTTACAGGAGTGAAGCAGAAGACAAAAGAAGGAGCCATGTATTTTTAAATGCCTTTGCTATTTAAGTACAATTTAGACCAGATGTATCTTTAATAACTCTACATTACAGTAAACATCAAATGTGTAGCTGCACAGTAATTAATCTAGCCATTCAGAAAATGAACAAATCATTTTTAGACCTCAAATTGCACATGCAATCAGAAATACACAAACCTACACACATATATTTATGCACTTAATTTTTCTTTGGATGTTATAAATTCACAACAAAAATGAGATCGTCCTTGGTGCATGAAGCTACCATTTCTTCCTCAGCCTTATATTCTTCCTACCCTTCTTGGTATATCTATGCCCTGGATTTAGTGATCCAACGGCTTAAGGAAAGTATAATAATGATGTAAAGTCTGGTACTATAAATAATATACTATAGTTGGAGTCTACAATTATTTTCTGTCAATTCTGTAGTTTATTCAAGAAGGTTTTTTTTTTTTTTTTTTTGCTAACCAGAGAAACTCTTAAAACAATCTTAACCTAAAGGAAAATTTATTTTCACTTGTACTCTTTAGATTCTGGAATAATATCTGACATGAATGAGAAATATTCTAACAACCTGAGAATCCATATCTGGGTAACTCTTACTTTAAGAATAGGAGTTACTTATATGTGTATTATTTGTTTTTGTTTTTTCCCTATTTGTTTATTTCATCTCAAGTGAACTAGGAATGTGGTTTTAGGCCCAGCATTCTCATAACTTGAAATTATAGAAAACACCCTCAATATTCTTATGTCAAATTGTGGAACACACTAAAACATTCGTTTTGTGATATGTGGCCATCCCCGAACCAATAACTTTGTGATAATATTCATTGTCCCATTAGGTCACATGGTAATTGCTATAGCTATTGGATGTGTGTATCCACAAGAAACATAACACATGTGAGTACATAGATTGAGAAAGGGATGGGTTTTTTTTTTACCATGATTAAATTAAAAGTAACACTGGACAACAAAGACATCAAGTGCCTATCTTTATATACTTCTTAGCTATGAATCTTCTTTTACTTCTTACCAATCAGAAAGAATGCTATCCATATACAGTGGTACAGCTAAAAGGCATATTAGCTAAATATCAACCAGACAAATAAATTTCCAATAATAATATCATTTCTTTGCTGAAAAGAAAACAAACTAGAGTCCTGTTAAGGATTGTTAGTGTCATTTTCAAGTCAGAGTGTGTCATTTTCCTTAATTAATTTCAGCAACGGGAGGAAAAAAGATGATCACAACCGGGTGAAACTGACTGCTATGCATTGTTTGAGTACAAAATAGGATATTACAATAAAACTTAATATTTGGAAAATCACAAGTTCATTAGTTACATAGGATATTTTAACCCAAAATAACACATCATAACGTACAAAGACATCAGGTACAACTCGATGTTGCAGTGAATTGATTCCCTTGATCAGACCAGTTGACTGCTAAGAGTTTTGTTCTTACTAATTATCTCTTGGTCATTCTATCTAATTGGCATGCGCACTTGATAGCTCCTATTTGCCCCTTCTTATCAATTCTAAATTTGTCTCTCTGATTTCTGATGTACTAAGTTCAAAGTTACTACATTATCTCTTGCAGGAGCCCCTGAAATAGCCCACATCCTGCAAAGAGACTGAGCCATAGAGGCATTGCATCCTGGGTTGAATTGCAGAGATTAGTGTTGCCATCAAAGATTTTTTTTTTTATTAAATCATAGCTGTGTACATTAATGCGATAATGGGGCACCATACACTGGTTTTATAGACCGTTTGACACATTTTCATCACACTGGTTAACATGGTCTTCCTGGCATTTTCTTAGTTATTGTGGTGAAAGGATTAAAAAGGTCCACTGGACTTTCGAAAAACTCGATACCCAAAATTTTACCAGACTTATCAATGTTCTCCATTAATGTGAACGGCCATCAAAGATTTTTTAAGGCACAAAGCTGTATGCCACTACTTTATCTCTATATAAATCTTCAAATCATTGCTAAATCCAGTTGAATGTTGGAGAATTACCGTACTACCATTCCTAGGTGATGATGCTAATCACCATCACTAATCAGCATCACCTAAATCAGCATCACTGTCCCAGATGTGGTGTCTTTATTGAAAGAATATAGACCTTCGCATCTATTATTCAGTTATTATTTTTTAGCTTCCATCAATGAGGAAAGATGATAATTTATGAGAAGCTAAGATTGCTTGGTGTCCTGCCATAAGGATATACCCTTTCCCCCCTTTTGGCATAGTGTAGAAGACAAAAAAACTGATTATATAAGATACCTGGTTTCAAATGGTCAATGGTGTGTCCTTTTTATATAAGAGAAAACTTGGACCCTCCACAATGAAAAACCTGCAAAAATCCTTGGATTTTGGAGGAAATATACACTACAATTGGCTATGCTGCTTCACCCATTTATCAGGTAATGCATAAGGCTGCCAATTTCGAGTGGGTCTTGGAATTAAAAGTTGTCTCTGCATCAGATTCAAGCTGTGGTGCAAGCTGTCCTGCTTTGTGATCCATCACATCAAATGGTATTAGAAGTGTCGATGGCACTGACAAATTCTGAATCAAGTCTCTGGTGAGCCTCATTTGGAGAATCACAGCACAGCTCAGTAGGGGTTTGGAGGAATGCCATAGTTTAGCTTGATTGAACCCTAGTGGTAAAAGTTAAACTCATCTGATCAGGAGACAACAAATATATGAATTTCTAATCATCCCTCATATATATGGTATAAAGTGCACTAAATTGTGATATTATATGTGCATAACAGCACTCAAATTTAGGTCAAATATCCACAGTCTGTATTCTACTTTAAGCATGACTTTGCCAACGTAGGTCTAAGGAGGGCTGAAAGTACAAGTAATTTGTATAATCATATGGTTCAGACACCTATGGCACCTGCTCTTAATACTTGCCACCTCATTGTCTCAATCCATATGTAGGGTCTCTTGGGAAGTTGTTTACAGCCTGTCCTTGTTAACAGATAGATCTTCTTTATATTCCAAGTCCTGCTAAATATGTATGGCAGCTGCACTGTAACATGATATCCATTGACCTGAATAACTTTAGAGATGGGAAATCCTTTCAATAAGCAGATATTTGGTTCAAATATATTGTCCACTTTGTGCAAAAGTGTAGATGACATGAGGTATGTATATATTCAGGTGTGAATACTGGGAAGTGACTAATAATCTGACAACAACAACAACAAAAAGATAGAATTGAAATGTAAGTATGGCAAAAAGCTCTGAGGAAATACGTATGTTGGTGATACTCTCTGGCTGGGCACAATGCATAAAGCTATTTATATCCAATACATATGACTTTCGGGGGCAACTATAGTGAAATATCATGAGCTCAGATATGTAGATTTCTCTCCAAGCTTTATCTGCATAATGTTATTGCTGCTACTGCTGAGTGTAAAACCTGCAAACATCACAGGCCAATGCTGTAACTCTGATATGACATAATTTCCATGGAGTGACCACTGTCTACCTGGTAGTTGGTTGATTAAATCCTTTCTAGCTCAGAGTAGACAGTTATAGCTTTCTCTCATAGGAACATACACTAGTTTCATCTAACCATGTCAGATTGTATAAAAAAAAAATCAGCACACTGTACCCCGCATACACATGAACGTATTCATGATTTATGTGTATTTGACTTAATAATAATAAAAAAGGAACAGACACATATTCTGCTTATAGGTCTGCCTTCCCTGACTACAGCACGTCTACCAATATTACCAGGAATGGCCTTTCAACAGACTTTACTTCCATGTTGTCCCATTAAATACTGTTTTTGCTCAGGATATACATTTGATAGCTTAAGAAATGCAGAAATTACTGTTTGGACAAAGATGGGACAAGAAAACTGGATTATTCATCATCCTGAAATAAATAAAAAATGGACAACATATGAAAGATTGTTTATTGCCTAAGAGACAGCAAGTTAGGGGCATAAGCGATAAATGAGAATAAAGGGGAAAAAATGGCGGTTACTGGACATCTTCACTATCTGGATTGTGGTAATGGTTTCATGGGTGTTTACATACAATTTATCAATATGTGCATCATAAACACATGCAGCTTGTTGTCTACTAATAATCGTTCAAGAAAGCTATTTTTTTACAAAAAGAAATATGACCATGGACTTATGCCCATTGAATATACTGATCTTCATGCATTGGCCATTATTCAAAAGCAATGACTTAACAGTACAATGGAATGTCTTCATAATTTTCTTTCTAGGCCTATATCTACAAGAGTTTTTCTTATATTTTCTTCTAGAATTCATATGGTTTCATGCCATAGGTTTAAGACTTTTATCTATCTTGAATAAATTTTTATGAGTGGTGTGGATTCTGTTTCAGTCTTTCACATGTGGTTATCCAGTTTTCCTAGCACCATTTATTGAATTGGGATTATTTTCCCCAGTGTATGCTTTTATTTACTTTGCCAAAAATTGGGTGGTAATATAAAGATGGTTTCATCTCAGATTTTCAGTTCTGATCCATACATTTATGTCTCTACTGTTGTGCCAGTACCATGCTGTTTTGGTTTCTCTAGCCTTGGGTATAGTTTTAAGTCTAATACAGTGATACCTTCCACTTCGTTCTTATTACATAAGATGGCTTTGGTACTTGGGGTCTTTATAGTTCCATGTGAAACATAGAACCATTTTTTCCTAGATCTGTGAAAAATGGTATTGATATTTTAATGTGGATTATATTGAATCAGAAAATCACTTTAGGGAATATAGCCATTTTAACAATGTTAAGTTTGCCAATACATGAGCATAATATGTTTTTCCATCTGTTTACATCTTCTGCATTCTCTCCTCAGTGTTCCATATTTTTATTAATAGGTGTCTTTCACCTCCTTAGTTAAATATATATCTAAACATTTTATGTATTTGTTCCTACTGAGGAAGGTATTGCACCTTTGATTTGATTCTCAGCTTGACTGTTGTTGGAGTTTATGAAAGCTACTGATTTGTGTAGATTCATTTTCTAAACTGAGGCTTTGATTAATGTATTTATCAATTGCAAGAGTGTCTTGTTGGAGTGTTGGGGGTTTTCTAGATATAAGATCATGTGGTCTGCAAAGAGCAATAGTTTGACCTGCTCTTTCCTCATTAGAATACCTTTTATTTCCTTCTCTTGCCTGATTGCTTTGGTTAGGACTTCCAGGACTATGTTGAACAGAAGTGGGCTAGTGGGCAATCTTTTCTGGTTCCAGTTCTAAGTGGTAATGTTTTCAATTTTTCCCAATTCTGTATGATGTTGGCTGTGGATCTGTCATGTACAGCCTTTATAATTTTGAGGTTAGTCCCAACTATGCTTATTGTATTAACTGTTATCATAAAAGGGTGTTGAATTCTGTCAGATACTTTTTCTGCATCTTTTGAAAAGATCATGTGGTCTTTGTTTTTGCATCTATTTCTCTAGTGGATTACATTTATGGATTTGATTATGTTGCACACGTTGAAACTTCCTTTCATCTCTAGAATGAATCCCACTTGGTCTTGAATTTATGAAGAAGACCACAAAAGGAGTCATAGCAGCAATGCATTAAGCAAATGAGACAAGATCAAATTAAAGTTTCTATACAGGCTAGGACACAGTCAATAATGTCAATAGACAATGCACAGAATAGGAAAACATATTTGCTTGCTAGACATCCAGTAAAGGGCCGATAACCAGAATCTACAAAGAAAGTAAGCAAATATGCAAGAAAACAAACAACTCCATTAAAAAAATGGTCAAAGAATATGAAGAGAAATTTTCAAGTGAAGATAGTCTAATGGCAGACAAACACATGAAAAAATGCTCAACATTTCTAATAATCAGGGAGATGTGAATCAAAAGCACAACAAGATATATCCTTCCTCTAATGAGAATGGCTCTCATCAAAAAATCCCAAAACAACAAGTGCTGGCCTGGATGTGGAGGGAAAGGAATACTTATAATACACTGTTGGTGGGACTGCAAACTAGGACTACCTCTATGGGAATAGTATGGAGATACCACAAAAAACTAAAAGTTTACCTTCCACTCGATCTAGTAATGACACTACAGAATATTTACCCAAAGGCATAAAGGATGTTTTATCATAAAGACACTTGTCACTCAAATATGAAGCACATTTCACAATTGCAAAGATGTAGAAACAACCCAAATGCCCATCAATACATGAGTGCATTAACAAAATGTGGTGTATGTATGCCATGTAGCAACCCAGATAGACCTAGAGACTTTTCATCCAAGTGAAGGACCAAAAGAATGGGAAAACAAACACCACATGTACTCAATACTTATTTGGAACTAGTGGATCAACATGTGCACAAATGGAAGTAAAACTCAACAGGAATCATGTAGGTGTGTGAGGGGGGATTGGGCCAATTCACATCTACCATATTTTGGTGGAAGGGCACACTTATAACTTTGACTTAAAATGTACAAAAGCAAATTATGTAACCAAAAGATGTGTACCCCTGTAATATTCCAAAATTACAAAAAGTAAACATATCCTTTGATTTATATTAAAATGCACTTTTTATTGGGCAGTAAGATGAAGCAAACAGGAATCATACACATTTTCATAATTTTCACTTGTCTGTCATTTGATTTTATTACTCTAGGGAATAAAACTTTAATAAAAATGGCAATCACCAAAAAAGAAAGAAAAATTAAATGTCCTATTGAATACTAAATTATAGCACCAACTGGAAGATAAAAATCCTACAAATGAAACAATCTGTATCACATAATATGTATTTAAACCAGTGGCCAATGTATGATTTCCTCTCTCCCAGAAATAGAAGATGTGACCCTGAGGGCCACTGGCTTGAATTGAGAAAAACCCCTCTAATTATGACTTCACCAACACACTGAACATATTTTACATCCTGTCTTTTGGAGGGATTGGGTGAATATATCCATAAAGAAGACCCGGGTTCACATAAAATGGAATTGAGAAGGGCCTCTAGCCACTTAACTAAGGGATTAATGGAGTTTAAATATGAGAGAAGATTTGGTTCTTGGCATATAATGCAGACTAGGACAACCATCTTTGGAATACAGGCGATTCAATGAGATGACTCTTAGTGCTCCCATATTATAGATCTTTGGAAAATCATATCAACAAGTTAATGGCAAGACCACAAGTGACTCACATCCTACAAGAATAAGGCTTCTTATCACCTCTCCAAGAGCTCAGGCTAGGTGAGTTGCTGACAGAAAGCTTAAAGAAAACATGGAATAGACATCTTGAGAATGTAGCTATAATTTCCAATTTAGGCTTTCATATCAGCTGCAGAGGTGGACATTTTAACAGGCATGATTTATATTTAATAAGTGCTTCTTCTCTAACTTTCTCTCTAATGAAACTTATGTCTTACTTAAAATACCTTACGTGAAAATATTTGAGGGTGGCTAGTATTTAATACTGCAAGAGGACTTGATATTCCCTAATGATGATACAGTTATTAATGAGATCTCTCTTGTCGCTTGTGTTGATATCATGAAATCACTGCTTTATGCTTGTGAGTTTTCTACTCACAAAGGGAAGTCCCTTTGAAAGATTTATATACAGGGCTATAGGATAGCATAAATGTGTACATAAATAAGCTTGCTAAATGTTTTAAAGTATGTGTATATATATAATATATATAAAACATATAAGTAAATATATACAACACATATATATAAGTAAATACATATAACATATCATATAAACATATATAAACATATATATGTTTACATATATAACATAGTGTATATACATATATAAAACACCCACATACATATACATATATATATTTATTTATTTATATATATTTTGAACTATTTAGCATTACAAGTTAAGACTATTGAAACTAGTAGTCATTTAAATGATGAATCTGCGTTAAATGTAGATTAATTTACTCAATGATCTAGGTAACTAACTGTGCATATAAGTGCATGCATTTGATATCCAAATATTAACTAATATCCTGAGTCACAAATCATAATAACAATACATAATTCAACATATGTGTGCATTTTATTTTATTTTTGTTTAGATTTCTTTGAACAGCTATTTTGGAATGTGTAGATACAATTATAAATGTAATGCATGCAAAAGAGTTCCTGTCAATTCAGCTCCCGTAGCTCAGTGATTACAACACCAGCCACATGCACCAAGGCTGGTGGGTTTGAAACTGTCCTGGGCCAGCTAAACAACAATGACAACTACAACAAAAAAATAGCCGGGCATTGTGGTGGGCGCCAGTAGTCCCAGTTACTTGGGAGGCTGAAGCAAGAGAATCATATAAGCCCAAGAGTTTGAGGTTGCTGTGAGCTGTTACACTATGGCACTCTACTGAAGGCAACATAGTGAGATTTTGCCTCAAAAAAAAAAAAAAAAAGATTTCCTGTGTCTTGGGAAAGAATTTATCATGCCAATGTTTATTCAAAAATTGTATATATATTTAAAATGTAAAAATTCCTTACACAAATATATCTTTTAATAATTTCTGTCATTTTGGGCAGCGCCTGTGGCTCAGGGAGTAGGGCACCGGTCCCATATGCCGGAGGTGGTGGGTTCAAACCCAGCCCCGGCCAAAAACCACACACACACAAAAATAATAATAAATAAATAAATAAAAAATAATTTCTGTCATTTAATGCATTTATGACCCCCCCCTCCCATTTGAGAAACATTGGCAGTGACTGCTTCTCTTTTTTTGCAAGTCTAAGCATGTGTTTATCCCCTAAAGACTGTGCAGGTTGCTGAGCAAAGAGAGCTTTGTGCTGTCAGTCCTTTATCATAGAATAAGTGACCATGTCTATCTTTATATGTAAACAGTAGAAAGACTAATCTGGCCTTCCTGTATCAAAGCATCCCTATTCTGTTTCTAAATGATAAGTGGCCTGAACAAAGAAAGGCATCTAAATCTTCTTACACATTCTGCATAAATGAGAAATGACATTTAATTGGAACTTGCTGTATGAAAATGGGGCTCCTTGTTGAAGAGATGAAGATGTGATTTATTATATTGGTGAGAGACAGTCAGATTCCTGCCAAACCTGATCCACCATGTCAACTTCCTCTAGTACATTCAAATTTTTCTTTTTTTTTTTTCCAAGATCAAATAAGCCCATCCACACTGATATGATTAAAGGACACTAATAAAATATTTTTAATATTTGAGAGCAATTATAAATATCTAAAATGTATTTTCATAATTTTTCTACAATTGTTATGATCTTTATTCAGCAATCAACATTTGAGTTTTTGGGATGTAATTAGTACAGATAAACACACACACATATATTAGAATTTGTATTCAAGAAATTCATTGAAACTCAGTATATTTACTTGATTTACTTGATTTATTTTAGTCTTCTTGTATTTGACACTTAAGAAAAGCTGCCCAAAAGTCCCAGCTATCAGGAATTGTGATTTGGACCTGCCTTGTGTCTCTAAGTTCAACAAATACATCTGAAAGGGATTTTAAATAGTCACCCCATCCCTTGTTATCACTTTGTCTGATGAACAATTTATTATCTTTGAAATAGTGTAAGGACTTATCTTGGCAAGTATTGCCCTAAAGGGGATTTTACATACTAGATTCCCAAAGAAAAATTCTCAGCAGGCATAAGGGATATTATGTGGATAACAAATAGAAAAAAAAAAAAAAAGCCTTTAAAAATAAAGTAGATGGGTGGCACCTGTGGCTCAAGGAGTAGGGCATTGGTCCCATATGCCGGAGGTGGCGGGTTCAAACCCAGCCCTGGCCAAAAACCACAAAAAAAAAAATAAATAAATAAAATAAAATAAAATAAAATAATTAAAAATAAAGGAAAATATTTTACAATATTTTCTTTTATTGTTTATCTTGCCACACTAACAGAAAATTAGCGAGAACATGGAAAGAGAATTAGCTCTAAAATAGAATTAGTTACAATGCTAAAATCCATTTTAAAATATAGTATAACTGTAACAGATGATATAACAAAATAGAATATAAATTAACTTGAACATTGATTTTTTTAAAAAATCTTTCTAATGCCATCATATAGAATTCACATTCCAAACAATTTTAATCTCAAATACATAAGCTGTGTATGCATAGTTATTCAGGAATCTAAATCTTTTTCAGTTAAGTTTTAGAAACTCTGTTATAGAATTTCTTGTCATATTTCTTAAGAAGCAAATGAAAATGAAATTCATTCAGACTGTTTTAATGAAAAATTCATGCTTTCACTTTTGTCAACTTAATTTTAAAGATTTAGAATTTTTTGAGATGTCATAAAACCAATGTAGTATGAAGCTTCTTAACTGTTGGAGCTAATGATGAAGTGAATTTCAGGGCACTGTTCGTTGAAAACAGGGATTATAAAAGAATCATTTATATGAAGATGTCCATTGCTGGTTGTCTCAACATTAAAAAATAAAATAGTTTCTCTTGATGTTCTTAAAATTTCATTGGAAACATGATTAAAACATGAAATGCATCTAACAGTGGGGTAAACGATTACGATAACATCACAATTTATACATGTCATAATTTGGAGAGTTTCTGGCCCCATAATTTTTTTCTCCATTAAACTCTAGCCTGTATATAAAAGCCTTGCTAATATTTTTAAGTATAGCTTCCCTTTTCATGTTCTTTTGAAATAACATTAGATTTAAAGGTTTTTATACACAAATGAAAATTTACAAATTTGAGACTTTCCCTTGCTAAATGCATTTTTATTTAAATGACATAAAAACCCATTAATAAATGAACTTTCCATCAATCTCATATATTCCTAATAAGAAAGAACACCCACTGAATCAATTTTTTTTTTTTTTTTTTGCAGTTTCTGGCCGGGGCTGTGTTTGAACCCAACACCTCCAGCATATGGGGTTGGCGCCCTACTCCTTTGAGCCATAGGCACCGCCTGAATCAAAAATATTTTTAAACGTCCATTCAGAACTCAAGGATGAAATCAAAAGGACAATGTATATTTCCTCATTGCATTTACTAATTGCATGAGATTAAGGAGAATTGGCAGGGCCAAAGTAGTCCTAGGAATTCCATGAACTAAAGTTGGTCAGTGGTTATTATGAGTTGTTTTTCCTTTTTAATAAAAGAAACAATGAACTTTATGTTCTTTGTGATAATGGTTCTTCAGGTTTGCTCATTAATGATCATTTTATTCCTCCTGGCCATTCCATATTAGAGTGCAAAATGCTAATGTATGTGAAACATAGGCAACTAGTGACATGAAAAACATCAGTTGACAGGTGTTTTTTCAAATACATCTTAATTTAAACCATGTGACTTATGCTTTGCATAAATGCTAGCGATGTATTCAGATCCTTCTTTGGTAATGAAATATGTGCTTCTGGCAGAGTTCATTTTTTTTTTTCCTGCCTAGTACTACAGGAGTAATATACTGCAATACATGTGAAAAAATCAATACTGAAATATTATAAATATAATCATAGAGTTGATTCACCACACATGAACTTGTAAATCAAAAATTGCTTAATAGCAAAATTTCTCTACTTTGTGACCCAGTACCACCACCACCATTTATGTTCATTATTTTGTTATGGCTAGCATTCTTGAAAAAAAATATTTTTGATAAAGTCATGCAGAGAAATAGTTTTAAATAATTGTATTTAATGAACATAAAGGCAGACATATGTATGTAATGGTAATACTTAAGCATGTTTTAAAAAAAGAGTCTCCTTTTTATGAATTTAAGATCCCACTATATAGAGAGAAAGACACTACAGTTGTTTTCTAAATGCATAATTTACTACTTCTGTATGTTATGAGGAGGAAATATTTTACCAAATAACTAAATATATTATAAGACTACCCTAATAAGGCAATATAATTAAAAATTTAAATAGATTTAAAATAAGTGGTTTCTCACTCTGCATAATAATTAGTTCTCAAAAATCACAGGCAATAAAAATAATTAGGTAAATGGAATGAATGATATTTTCTAGCATAGCAAAGTGACATACTTTAAAAACAACTAACACAAAGAAATGATAAATGCTTGAGGTGATGAATTTGATCAATACACATTGTATGCCCATATTAAAATGTCACATGTGCTCCATAAATATAAGCAATTATTATGTAGCCAAAATAATGAAAAATATTTCTAAACTACATCAATAAATGTATAGAAAATTATTTTAATAATTAAAAATGTTTTAATTTATATAATCTAAAATCTGTAATGTCATTCATCTTTCATACACTCTGTATTTTCTGTATAGAAATCTATAGTGACATAAGCACAGTAAAGCAGGTCACTGTTCATTTTAAGCACTGTACTTAAGATGAAGAATGTAAACATGAAAAGATTTCATTCACATAATTTAGAAACCGAAGTTGGTTTAGGTGATATCACAGTCTTCTACTTCTGTAGTTTCTGAAGTATTTTGGAACATTATAAGCAGATTCACTTCTTCTGTTCAAAAGTGTGAATTGGCCCTGCACGGTGGCTCAAGCCTGTAATCCCAGCACTCTGGGGGCTCAGGCGGCTACATTGCTTGAGCTCAAGAGTTTAAGACTAGCCCCACTAAAAGAAAATTAGCAAGAACATGGAAAGAGAATTAGCTCTAAAATATAATTTTTCTCTACTATATAAAAAAAGAACAAACACACAATAAAACAAACCAGGAGTTATGGTCCCTGTAGTCCCCCATCTTGGTAAACTGAGGGGTGAGGATTGATTGAGCCCAACAGTGTGAGTTTGCTGTGATCTGTGATGATGCCACACCATGGCACTCAACCACAGGGTGACAAAGTTTTGTTACTATCTCCAAACCAAAAAAAAGAAAGAAGAGAAAAGAAATGTGTAAATTGAATTATCATTTAATTATTTAGCCCATGGATTCCTCCCAGTGATGTGATAAACATTAATTTTGAAATTTAGCATAAGCAGTAAACAAGTATAGAATTATTTTTTGGAAATCCAATTAAAACAAAATAAACAATTTATGGATGAAAAATTATATGTTTGGAACTATCCTAGATATTTTAGAGAAGAATCATAGTTTAGAGACTTGAAGTTATAGTTTAGAGAGGTTTAATCAGTTACGCATGACAGCATAGCTTGCAAAGGGTAGAATCTTCTTTGACACTGCTTGTTTCTGAAATGCTGCTCATGCTCTCTGTGTGTGTACTCTACAAACAAATAAAAGAAGTTCTCTCGAGTCCTATTTCATTCCATAATATCATTAAAGGGCCAAGTAAGTCTTCTTCCTTTAGCAGACTTGTGCCATGGCTATAAGAATTACTGAAGTGATGTTTAAATCTAACAATTTAAGAACTACTTAAACTTCCCTGACACTTGACAAATTTAAGTAGTTCTTATGTTGTATATAATTCGCAAATCACATCTCATTACCACTTGTATTTTAGTTTTTAATTCACAAAGTAACATTCAATTCTCCTAGTATTCTATACTATTTAACTTGAAATGGCCTTTGTGAGGAATAATTTTAAGTCTCAATAAGTAAGTAGTAGAGGTATTATGATGGCTGCCACTCCATTATTTTCTATAGTTCAAGTAATCCCCCTATCAGGTCTATAAAAGCCCTGATGTGTTTCTTCTTCAATCATAATCCTCCTCATCGAACAGAGAGTTTGTAACTGCTTAGCTTTTTCTATCATCTGCCGGGACAAGCATCATTACTGCTAAGAGCTTCATAAGTCATTCTTCATTTTTCTTAATAACAATGCAGGTTCATGATTGCAAAAATTGTCATTCATTGGGTACTCTCTGGTAATGTAATGAACAAAAGGTGGCTGCTGTCACTTAGCTAGTCCATCAGGAACTGTGTTTATTCTACTGACAACTACAAAGACTTCTAATTCCTGAGAACAATTTCTGTCTAGTTCATTCTAAACACTAAGGGCTCTGCTTCACTTTTAAAACAGAAAAGAAAACTGTGTTTTGAGAAATTTCAAGCCTTATTCTGAAAATCAGGCCCCATGTCTTGTTTTACTTGTTAGATTTTAAAATACTTTTTCCACTCTGCCCAAACCTGTAGATTTCTAAAAATAATATAATACACAGCATTCCCTTATATCTATTTACTACATAGCCTTTGTTGTATCATTATAGATAGACTAGATAGATTTAATGTGCTTATTCTATTAAAATTCACAATCTTTTGACATGATAGTAATAACTTTGAATAATATTATTTCACTTGGATTTTGGTACTGATTTAATTATTAAATAATAGTGGCTTCCACATGCCAGTTCAATGACAAGCTCTAGAAAAAAGTGTTATCTAAGCCCCATTAAAAAAAAAAAAAAAAAAGTAAATCTTTACTTTGCTAAAGCTACGAAGGGAGTCTAATGCAGAGCCTGGGTTGAAAAATATTGGTATAGCACGTGAGAATAAACTTAAGCAAACATCTCAACAGTGTAATTTCAGTCCATGCCACTGTTTTCATGTAAGAAAGGAATTATACACTACTCAAATTAAAAAGAATAAGTAAAGGGAGAAAGCACATGCAATAGATTCTGGTATCAAAAAAACCCTAAATGGCATAAAATGTGAGCAATAATTGCTCTTTGTCTGTTGAAAGTTACTTGATTATATTACTGTTGTAACTAATAAGAGAAAAACACATTGTAGTTGTGACCTGTTCAGAATGCTGGAATAGCATAAAAAAAATGACAGCAAAATAAATTTACTTTCAGATAAAGAAAAGTTGATATAGTTCATACTCATTTTTACAGCCTTTTTGTATTTTAATATTTATATATCTTTTGGGTTATAATATTATTCAGTGTACCTTTTCTTTACAATTTGAGAATGTCAATTGTTTAATAAAATTATTTATACTTAACGTAATTATTAACGTGATTAGATTTCAGCCTGCAATATTTCTATTTGTTTCCCATTGATCCTTTCTGTTTTTCTATCACTATTAGTACTTTCCTGAATTTTTTTGAATAAGTTAAATATGTTTTTTACCATTCAATTTGATTTATTTTATTGGAATTCTAGCTAGCATCCTCTTAATATTTTGACCATAGGTGCCTGGAATCATTAGTATGCATAACTATTTTTTAAAGACTATATAAAGTTAATATTGGTACAATTTACAATTTAAAATTCAAATTTTTATTTTTTATACATTGAACTTCCTAAGTTTCGGCATGAGTTTTGGAGGGGGCAGTCCAACTGTAGCAGAGGTCTTCACTGGTCAGCAGTGCTTGGTATGAGGATTTTGAGATGCCTTGAAGAAGTACTCTTGGAACTATGAGATCGGGATGTGTGGACAACTGAGAAAACAAGATGGGAAAAGATTTGCAGTAGGCTGTGCTGTGAAATTATGACTAGTTTTCCCATATTTCTCTTGGTATACACATTTGTTTCTGCAGCATCAGAGGTTTCATTTGAACTTCCTACTTTACACTTACAAAATTTATTTCATACCTCATGTCTTTCAGTTCCCATATTACAGTATGTATACCCCACTGAAAATATTTTAACTGGAAAATAACGCAATCCTATGTATGTTAATCCATCCTTTGTATTTTTATTACATATCTTTTATTTCCAGGATTTATATACATCCCAATGTATAATATTATTATTTTTACTTTACATAAATAGCTATATTCAAAGAAAATCAATACAATTTTGAAGAAATATCTGTTTTCAACTTAATTTATATTCTTGCATCCTGAGGAATAATATTTTGCATTTCCTGGAGGGTACATAAGATGATGATAAATATTTTCCATTTTTCTTAATTAGATAACATTTTATTTTTCTGTTAAGTTTGAAAATTCTGTCATGGTTAAAAAATATTTTGCTTTTACCCTTCAGGACTTTAAAATTTTTATTCCATTGTCTTTGAATCTACCCTAGTTCTGATTAAAGTTATTTTCAATTATTTTTTTCCTACATTTTCTTTCTGGTTGCTTTCAATGTTTCCTTCTTCTCTTTCATTTTAGCAGGTTAACCGTGAAGTGTTAGCTATAGTTTCATTAGTATTTTTTTTATGTTTGGATTTGTTAGCTTTTGTATATCTGTATTACCTTTTCAGCAAATTAGGAAAAAATACTTCTTCAAATATTTTTGTACTCAATTTTCTCACTTTCTTCCTCATCTATTATTGCAATTACAAGCACACTAAAATGATCAATAATGTTTCACAAACCCCTGAGCAAATATGTTCATTTTTTCTTCATTGCTTTAAAGTATTTTTGAGATTGAAACTATTTGTTAACCTTTTTCCATGTACTGACTCTTCAGTCCTCTCTCCTCTTTTGTCATCCTCAATTTGAGTTTTAAGTACTTTCAGTTAAAATTTTATTTCAGTGATCTTGAATTTCCACTTGATATCTATAGGTTCTTGCTGAAATTACTCTCTGCATACACACCAGCCTTTGCTGTTTTAGGACTTTGGATAAGAGCTACCTTGTCAAGAGTTATGGGATATCTTATTTTGGTTTGCATTTTCCTGATCATTAGCAATGCTGAATATTTTTCATATGTTTATTGGCCGTTAGTTTATCTTCTTTTGAAATGTTTCTATTCATATATTTTGCCCAGTTTTGAATGAGGTTGTTCGACGTCTTCTTGCTTGTTTGCATGAGTTCTTGGTAGATTCTGGTCATCAGCTCTTTTCCAGATGTATAGCATACAAATATTTTCTCCCAATCAGTGGGTTGTCTTATCATTTCTAAACAGAATCTTTTTAATTTACTCAGGTCCCATTTATTTATTGATGTTGTGGAGGTGATTGTGTTTGGTGTCTTCTCATAAATTCTATTCCTGGCCAACATCTAGTAAGCCTTTGTGCAACCTCTTCTTCTAGAATAGTTACAAGTTTCATGCATGAGGTTAAAGTTTGTTATCCAGTATGAATTAATTTTTGTGAAAGGTGGGGAACCTCTTTCCATCTTCTAGGTGTAGCTATACAATTTTCCAGGCACCATTTATGGTTTAGAATTGGACAATTCAGTTGGTGAAATCATCCTAGAAAAAGTGCTCTATAACTCATTGCAGAGACTCCAGTCACTTTTGAAGTCCTCTCCTTGGAAAGCTGTGCATTCCCCAATGCCAGAACCTAGTCCACCATTCAAAGCAATTTACAACTCCTTATGGAATGGCTATCAGAGCTGTTGTGGTACAAGGTCTGACAATTAAGTTCACAAATTCACCCTAGAAAAAGTGCTCTGATGGGTGAACTAGGCACTGGCATCAGTGCATAACTTCCCAAGGGGAGTGCTTTGAAGGTGACTGGAATGATATTCAGCAATAAAGTATGTAGCACTTGAATGCATATTGCCTGTATGTTTTGGTAAACACATACATTATGCATATATAAAATTATGTGCACATGTAGTTAAAAATAACACTAATTTTTTATATCCTATGAGAAAAGAATTCAGAATGTGAAAATACATCCTGTATCACAGGAACTTGTAAAGTGAAATACATACTAAAAAATTATATGAAATATTTACTTAACATAAATTATCTTCAGTGCAAATTCAAATTCAGTTCTTCACTAAGAAATCACTAGCTAAGAGATAAATGGACTAAATTACTTCCTGAGCAATGAATAAATGAGATTGATCTGGTATTTTATACCATCCATTCATCCATAAAAATGATCACACATCAAATATTGATTATGTCACTTCAAGAGAGACAAGCATGAAAACTTATGGAAACTAAATAGTATATGTTGAAATTAGTAAATGAGACATAAACAAACAAAAAAAAAAGGAATATATGATCAAATGACTTCCTTTCCAGGTGGTATAAACAATTTCAACAGCACATTAATCATTAGTATAATTTTTTTTTTTTGTAATCTGCAATAGTATTTTTCAAGACATTTGTGAACTGATTCTCCATTTCAACTATTCATGGTTGTGATGTAATAAAAAGTAAATAAATGCAATAACAATTTATGATAAAAGCATAAACACTGTACTTTAACTTTTTCATAAGTAAAGCAAATGTTTTTTGTATTCCACTCTTAAGTAAAAGAGAAAGCTGTTTGTTTAAATTATTATTCTCAAAATAAAAACTGACTCTGTTTACATAACTTCTTGTGTGTATTAGAAGTTTCCTGTTTACTTTGGCTTGAAAATATTACCACAGAAACACCCAAATAAGTATAGGTATATATAATATTTTTTATTATTAAATCATAGCTGTGTACATTAATGTGATCATGGGGCACCATACACTGGTTTTATAGACCATTTGACATATTTTCATCACACTGGTTAACATAACCTTCCTGGCATTTTCTTAGTTATTGTGTTAAGACATTTATATTCTACATTTACTAAGTTTCACATGTACCCTTGTAAGATGCACTGTAGGTGTAATCCCATCAATCACCCTCCCTCTGCCCATCCTCTCCCCTCCCTCTCCCCTTTCCCCATATTCCAGTTATATAATATCTTTTAAAATTTTTTTGTTTTAAAATGTTTTCCTCTTTTTATGATTTTCATATAATTCATGACTTTTATTGATATTTATGTTTTCTGTTCATATATATAGTATCTTTAAACTTATTCACATGTACCACATTTTAAATATATATCAGAAAGAAATTGGTTAATTTTAATGTTGTATGTAAAACACATTGTCCAATTCAATGATTTTTAAATCAGTAATTTATATTAATTCCAGAACATTACATCCTAACACCACCTGGGAAGTAAAATTTTCTGGAGGGTTGGCTTTCATTTCATTCTAAATGTCTGATTGATGAAATTAAGCATATAAACGTTTAAGAATCTGAATTAGGAAGTTTATGAATAGAATAAACTTTTTCTTTACTCTATTCCTTCAGATTTGTTGCAAGATGAAGCATAATGTCTAGAACAAACATCGAAAGCTTCTGAATTTTAGGCTTCAAATACAATGCATCACAATGATTGATATAAATATACATATATATACATAATATATATTACATAATATAATATTTATACACATATATTATATATTATGTACAATATATTTAAATTTAGAAATAGAAGAAACCTGATCTAGTTATCTTAAGAAAATTATCTTATTTACTTTCAAAAGGATGAGATTTATAATGATTAAGATTCTTGGCCAGGGCAGTGCCTGTGGCTCAAGGAGTAAGGCACTGGCCCCATATGCTGGACGTGGTGGGTTCAAACCCAGCCTTGGCCAAAGTGACAAGGATAAATAATGACAATTTTATTAGTACTCAATGTTTCTGACTGCGTACCAATGTACTTTCTCATGAAGGATAGCCATTAATTTTATGAAGATATCCTTTTTTCACTACAGAGGGAAATGAAAATCAACACATTCAGCCTGTATTTGAGAAATTATGATGAATTCTTAGTCTTAGAATTTTTTGTTTGAAATAGATGAATCAAATACTTTAAGATAGATAAAAGAATTATTTCAGATTTCAATACCATTGGAAAGAGAGAAATGGAAACTGACATATCCAAGGTCATCTAGGTTTTATTTTATGCTACCTGTTAGGGGTGTTGTAGTTTTGTGTTTCAGGTTGAAGTACATAATCCGTTTTGAGTTGATTTTAGTGTGTAAATTCATTGTGTGTGTATGTGTGTATGCCCAGTATTTGGAGCACTGTGTGTTTGCTCAGTATTGTGAGCACTATTTGTTAAGAAGACTACTTTTTCTCTGTTATATTGTATTATCATCTTTGTAAATGGTCAGTTGACTATATTTACGTGGGTACATTTCTGGGCTCTCTATTCTGTTCTATTAGATTATTCATCTAATCTTTTATCAATATGCCTTGATGGTTATAGTTTTACAGTTAAATATGAAATCATTTACTCTCAGATCTTTGACTTTGTTCTTCTGTATTGTGTTGGTGTGTTGGGGTCTTTGGCTCTCCATGTAAATTTTAGAATTACTTTGTCAATATCCACAAAATAACTTTATATGATTCAATTGGGACTGCATTGAATTTATACATCCTGTTGGGAAAAAAATGATATCTTGGCAATATTGAATCGTCTTAATCAGGAACATTGAATATCTCTCCGTTTATTTGATTCTTTGATTTATTGCATCAGAGCTTTCTAGTTTCTTTACATAGAATTTGTACATATTCTGTTAGACATATAAGTATTTAATTTTGAGGGGTGCTACTATAGATAATATAATATTGTGCTTTTAATTTCAAATTTCACTTATTCCTTTCTGGCACATGGCAAAGGTACATGTATTGTCTTTTGCATGTTAATCTTGTATCCCAAAACTTTGCCTTAATCGCTAGTACCAGGAAGATTTTAGTCAATTATTTTGTATGTTCTAAATAGCTGATCATGTTCATCTGTGAAAAAAGACATTTTTATTTTTTGTTTCTCAATCAGTATATCTTTTATTTATTTATTATTGCATTAGCTAGGACTTTCGCTATAATGGGAAGAAGAAGTCGTGGAGGGCATCACTGCCTTGTTCCTTAGTGGGGAATCTCCTCCTTTCTCACTGTTAAGTATATTGTTAGCTGTAGGTTTCTTTAGCAAGTAGGGAATATCTCTTTCAATTTTTAGCTTTCTGAGAGGTTTGTTTTTACTTTTAAATAGCTATTAGATTTTCAAATGCTTTTTCTGCATCTATTGATAGGATCAAAGGATTTTTCTTCTGTAGTCTGCTGATGTGCTGAAATACACAAATTATGCTTTGAATGCTGTACCAACTTTTCATACCTGTGATATTTCCACTCGGTTATGGTATTTCCTTCTTTCTATGCATTATAGGATTTAGATTGATAAGGTTTCATTGAGGATTTTTGTATCAGTGTAGTTTCTGGTTTTCTTTCTTTGTAATGTTCTACATGTTTTTTGCTGTTGTTAATCTTGACTTTAGGAAGTGAGTTATGAAGTAGTTTCTCTGACTCTATTTTCTGGAAGAGATATAGATCCTGGCATAATTTCTTACTTTAATTTTGGTAGAATTTGCAACAGAACCAGCCTTGTTCTGGTGCTTTTGTTTTATAAAGTTATTAATTACTCATTCAATCCTCAGAATAGATACATGCCTATTCAAATTGTTTCTTTTAATCGAAGTATTGGAAAATTGGGACTTTAAAGGAATAAGTACATTTCATCTAAGATGTAAAATTTAATCTTTTATTGAATATATAATTATATCATTTCCTTCACTTTTAATATTAGTAATTTTTGTATTTTTAAAAATTTTTGATTTACCCTGGCTAAAGGACTATTGATTTTATGAGATTTTTAAGAGCCACCTTTTGCTTTTATTGATTTTCTCTCTTGATTTCCTATTTTCAAATTAATTGATTTTTCTCTAATTCTTATGATTTCTATTATTGTGCTTTCTTAGAAATTCATTTGCTCATTTTGTTTTACTTTTAAGGTAAAAGACTAGAGAACTGATTTTTAAGATTTTCTTCTCATTTTTATAATCAATGCTATACATTTCCCTCTAAATGCTGCTTTCTCTGTGTTCCACACTTATTTTTTGCATTTATATTTTCCTTTGGTTCAAATATTTTAAATTATCACGAAATATGCTCTTAGACCCATGTGTTATTTAGAAGTTTTGTTTACTCTCCACTTCATTCAGCATTTCCATCTATCTTACTGTTACCAATTTCTAGTTTAATCCCATTTCAGTCTAAAATAGACATTGAAGAATTTCATTACTATTAAACTTAACAAGGTGTGTTTGATGGTCCAGAATGTGTCCTATCTTGCTAAATATTGCATATGAGTTTAAAAATAAAGGGCACTCTGCAATTCTTGGATGAGATATTTGATAGATATGAATTATGTCTAGTTGACTGATGGTGCTGTTGAGTTCAATAATGCTCTTATTGACTTTTTGACCACTGGATCTATCTATTCTTTGTGGAGCAGTGTTGAAGTCTCCCTGCACTCTTCGCCTATTTCTTCTTGCTGTTTTATCAATTTTTGACTCATTGATTTTGAAAGTCTTCTACTAAGCACATACACATTAAATATTACTGTATCTTTTCATAAAATTTACCCTTTAATCATTATGCAATTCCCAATTTTGTCTCTGATAACTTCCATTGCTCTGAAGCCTGCTCTGGTTGAAATCTATATAGTTACTCCAATGTTCTTTCAGTTATTGTTAGCATAGTCTACCTTTATCTATTTACTTTGAAACTATATGGTTTTTACTGTTAAAGTAGGTTTTATTGTCCAAAGAGCTTATAGTGCTTTGGTGGACATCAATGATTTCTACCTGTTAATTTGTATATTTAGGTCTTTGACATTTAAAGTGATTATTTATGTATTCAAATTAATAGGTGTCATATGTGTTACTAATTTCATATTCTGCCATTGTTGTTTGTTCTTATATTGTCTTCTATTCTTTTTCTGCCTCTTATAATTTTCATTTAACATATTAGGTGATGATTCTATTTTCCCTTTTTTCTTAGCATATTGGTTTTACCCCTTTTAAAGAAAATTAGCAGTTTCCCCAGAATTTGCAAATATACATTTACAATGAATGCAAGTCTATTTCAAATAACACTATACTTTTTCATGAGCAATTCAAGTATCATACCATAACAAAATTATTCTAACTCCTTTTTTTCTTATAACTATTCATACTATACACATATTTATGTACATAATCAGATAGACTATTGCTCTTTTTTAAGGTTTTCATTTAATTGTTTGGGATTCATTGAGGGTACAATTTACAATCACCAAAATGTGCAAATAGCCAAAATGCCCACCAACCCCCAGAAGGGATTTACAAGCTGTGGTGTATGTACACCATGGAATACTATTCAGCCACTAAAGAAAATGGAGCCTTTACATCTTGTGTATTAACCGGAATGGAGGTGGAACACATTCTTTTTAGTAAAGCATTACAAGTATGGGAATGCAAGAATCCAATGTATTCTAATATAAAGCGTTAGATGAGCTAATACAAGGGTTGGGGAAGAGGAATGAGCAAGTGGGGAGAGGGGCGATAAGGGGTCACAGTGTATTGCACATCTTTTGGGGGAAGGACACAGTTAAAGGAGGGACTTCATCTGATGCAATCAGTGTAACTTAGTTCTTTGTACCCTCCCCCAACAACTGAAAACTCCAGAAAGGCTTCCTCCCATCCCAGACCTCTGTGGGCAGCCAGCAAATCCCAGCTGGTCTCAGTCACTTGCCTAATTCATCAGATTTCCACCCTTCTGGATCCTCCACCGTGAGCTACAACTCTGGGTAAGGTCCTCATGTCAGATACGGCTGAGTTCCCTTCTTGCCAGTGTTTCAGGAGCACTCAACTGAATGATCCTTCTGGTCTGCTATCTTGCTCGGCCCCTATTACTCCCCAGCAAACCTGAAGATAAGGATGTAGGCAGCCTCTTAGTGACTGTCGCTCCCAGACTTGAAACAACAGATTTCACTGGGAAAAACATGAGACAAGCTGCATCTGTTTTCTCCAAAGGGGATGTTTCACTGTTGCTTTTTTGAAAATCTTATCTACTAGATCAATTGAGAATAAGAAATACAAAAAAAAAAAAAAAATCAGCCGGGCTTTGGGGTGTGCGCCTGTAGTCCCAGCTACTTGTGAGGTTGAGGTGTGCGCCTGTAGTCCTAGCTACTTGTGAGGTTGAGGCAAGAGAACTGCTTAAACCCAGGAGTTTGAGGTTGTAGAGTTGACACCACAGCACTCTACCCAGAACGACATAGTGAGACTACGTCTCAAAAAATTAAAAAATTACACAGGTTTTTAGAATTCAAAGACATAAATATTAAAATCATCCCAACAAAATACTTTGGAATGAAGTGCTTTTTGTAACTTTTTTCTAAAATGGGAAAAGTTCTAGATAAAATTCCTCTCTCCAGAGACATTTTTTCTCTTTAGTAACATAATAAATTCCCAAGTTTCTACAAACTTCCTCTGTCATTACTCTTTTACCCTGGATAGAGTGTCATGTGTCTTAACCTCAAAGTCCCGGGCTCAAGGGATCCTCTTACTTCAGCCTGCCCAGTTGTTGGGATTACAGGTGCCCACCACAAGGCCCAGCTAATTTTTGAGAAGAGAAGGGATCTCACTCTTGCTCCAGCTGATCTGGTACTCTTGTGCTCAGTAGATCGTCCAGCTCAGCCTCCCAGTGTGCTAGGTTTACAGGTGAGATCCACTGTACCCTGCCATGTCATTACTTGTTTCTAGATTGTTCTGGCACTAGGATTAATAGGAGGGATATTTCAAGTACTGAAATACATTTTATAGGACACCACAAAAATTATTGTGAAAATTACATATGTGTGTCCATTTGTATAATATGTGCGCGCTCACACACACACACATTTATATAATCACAATAAACATGTCTGTCCTACTTATTGTGAAGAACTAGCCGTGTTTTTCTGAACTTATTCAAATATCAAGCTACATAATATAGACCACAATGAGATCTGTAGTTTTTTCCTTGTGGCAAAGTAGTTATTTTTTTAATTTTCTAACCATAGTCCAATTAACATTTAGATATTTTAAGCTTATTGTTATTAGTATACAAAAATGTAGAATTTTCTTGGTAAAGAATTTTCTTTGTAAAGAAAATTCTACATTTTCATATATTTAAGATAAATTTTATATGATAGCAAAAATTATTCTTGAAATGTGCAGATAATTTGTATAAATGTATGTGGTAGTTTTAAAAATAACACCAGTATAAAGCTTTGACAGACTGCCAAAGGAAAGCTACACTTCAACTGAAAATGATTTACCTTTGAGGACACTAGAACTAGTGGGAAGAAGTGTAATGATAATTGATAAGAATGTGAGAAAAACATCAAGTAGAGTTACTCCTGTCCTTGCTGAAATGTAGGATGCCAGGGATGCAGATTTGGGGTTGAAAATAAGTTAAAACTAAGTGTTCTGGTTGTTAAAACCTGCACAACAAGTAATATGTTACCAGATGATCTACTTCTGGGAGTCAAGTATGTCAGACAAAAACAACAAATAACAGAAAAATCATTAAGTTCCCCATCGAGAGAAAGTCATACATGTTTCAAAAACACCCCAAAATAGAAGGACTTTATTAACAGAATTTGGTTTTATTCAAACATCATCTGAATTCAGAATTTTGACCATAGATGCTTGTTATTTGAAGTAGATATTTTAGAATTATTTTGATGTTATAGCTACTTGCCCCTTCTTGGTCTCATAGCAAGTTGTATTTTAATTCAGTGTAATTTTACAGAGATACATATCTTTGCCTCACTAACATGATTTTCTATGAATAAAATTATCCTGTTTAGGGCCAGCATCATGTTTGCAAGATGATTGCTGTGTGTGTGGTACTGGCACATGGTCTCTAATAAAAGCCCCATATATATGCTTATGTCAAGGACTAAATGAATGGATAGATAAACATTTTGGACCACTCTAAAATGTAGCTTTTCAAATTTTTAATATTTTGAAAAATACAGATCTTTTCAACAACATCCAGATGACCTGGACATTACCAACACAATTTTCAAGAAACAAAGTAAAAACAGGAAGCTGTAGCTGATGGTAGCTATCAATAAACACTGAAGAATGATAAACGCATGCCATCCAACTGCACGTTAGTATGGGGCAGAAATATTTCTTCAAATGACAAATAGTATGGCTGAATCTTTGCCAGGTTTAGGGTGAAGGATGGGTGAATTTGGTAAGGAATAGGGCACTTGTTGTGTTATTAAAACAGAAATATCATACTTCCCTTTCACAAGTCTAGAATGATTCCGTTTTCCCCATTTGAAAAAGTGATTGTCTTTTTATAAATAGATACTCTGTATGAAATAGATATGAAAGTTTCTTATAATAGTTTCACATAATTTTTTTTAAAAAATAAAAGGATATATCACCTCAGTAGTCTGCCTAGACTACTAATAAGACGTTTCCAGAGGCACAGCTGGGAGAACAATTTCCTGACAGGTTCTTTCTGGGGTGGACTATCCTCAGGAGTTGGGTATCTCAGTTCTCTGAGTGTCATGAGAATTAGTAAAAGAAGAGAGTTTCTAACTACCACGTGCAAGTTGCACCAATGCCTGTGTCCGAGAAGTGTCCTTCATTGGAACTGAGAGCGAAGGGAGCTTGCCTGCTTTTGTGTGTGAATCATTTTCATGATTACTCATATAAAATATTATTAACAATTTAAAATCTTTAAAATTTTATAATGTTTTTCTACACAATTTTCTATCTTAGCTATACTTTAATAAAAACCATGAATTGTTCGTAACATGCAAATTCAGCATTTACAAAAAATCAAATCCCAAGATGAAAATGATTAAGCCCTATATTGTCAAATTGGAAATTAAATCTTAACACCATTCCTTAAAAACCATGTAACTTTTTTGGATTACACATATAATAACTATAAATGTATAATATATAGAATTAATAATGGAGAAGAGCTTTTGTTTTCTGTTATAGACATTATCTTATCTTCCATAGCAAGAATAAATCAGATGACATTAATATAGTGTCATAGCTAAATTTAGCTCAGGTTAGGTATAAGGTAAGAAAAAAATCTAATATGAGAGAATTTGATTTTTTTTATTAAGTCATATATACATAGATCATGAATACATTTATGCCTTTGTGGGATCCAATGTGTTGATTATTTGTACTAATTGGAGTGCTTACATCCTACTGATTAACATAACTTTCACCTCATTTATTTAATCACAGTGTTAAGACATTTGTGTTCAATAATTGATAGATTTGACTCCAATGTACTCAGTACTACTATAAAACCAATTTAGAATCATTCACACTTTTGTATGAGAGATGAATCACAACGGTAGCCCAGGATGAAGGAGGGAAGGGTGAAGGAGGGGAAGGGAGGGGGTGGTTCGATAGAGGGAGGGTTAATGGTGGGACCATACCTATGGAGAGAATTTGATTTGTATAAACCATTCATATTATTGTCACAATGTAGGTAAATATTTTATAATAACATTTTTTAAATCATGTGTGTGACATTTCTTAACACATCTGTGTATGTTTTATGTTTATCAGTAGAAAAATGTATTTAATGAACATTTTAGTGGCATGGAATAACATCTTTTCTCTATGTATTTGTCCACCTGGAAATATTTACCCATGAGCTTATTATTTGGAGGAATCAAGTTTGAGAAATAATCCCAATGAGAACTGAAACCATAGACATTTGCTCAGCTTTCTCTTTGTTAGCAAGTTGCCCTTTATGTTTGGTTTTCTTCATCAGCACGGCTTTCACGTTCTAGGAAATACTTACATAGAATCCTTAAGGTATTGGTGTTCTATTGCTTTATTACTGTTACTACAATCTTAACTGCTAAAAGGAACACTCATCAGACATCTCAGAATTGAAGATAAATTATTGATTTGTCATTTCACATTTCTCGAGGCCAGAAGTCTAAACTAACTTGGCTGGGTTCTCAGCTTAAAGCATCACAAGGCTAAAATCAAAGTGTTCACGAGATGGGGCTATTCTTTAAGAGGCTTTAAGGAAGAACATGCCTCTAAGCTCAGTCAGAATTGAACTAAGTTGCCTGCAGTTGTAGGAAATGAAGCCACACCATTCTTTCAGGCTGTCAGCTAGGACCTGTTTTCAGCTTGTAAACTACTATATTCCCTCTTCCTGGCTACCCTTCATCTTTGAGACAATGGTTTTTTGTTTTTAATCATTCTAATGCTTCAAACTTCTCTTACTTCCATTTCTATCATAAATTAGAGATAATTCTGCTTTTAAATGGCTAACCTGGCTGGATTGGGTCCACTTGTATAATCTCTTTTGAATAATTCAAACTCAGTGGATTGGTTGTCTTAATAACATATGCCAAATCCTTCTGCCATGTAATGTAACATAATCACAAACATGGAAGTCATATCTTATCATATAAACTATTGCATAGATTTTGATAGGAAAACATAAATGTGGCCTTGATGCAGGACCCCCTCACCTAGGACTGGACATAGACCCTGTGTTCTGGACCTAAGGAAGCTCAATCACCATCTTGATCACCTAATAGAGGAATTGTAAGATTGAATGGCTGGTCTATTTTTAGATCTCTAGGTGTTCTCCAAACGTCTTTCCAAAAGAGACGTATTAGTTTGCATTCCCACCAGCAGTGTAGAAATGTTCCCTTTCTCAACATCCACGCAAAAAATCTCTGATTTGGGGATTTTGTGATGTGGGTTAATCTTACTGGAGTTAGATAATATCTCAAAGTAGTTTTGATTTGCATTTCTCTGATGATTAAGGATGATGAGCATTTTTTCAAATGTCTGTAGGCTGTGCACTTGTCTTCTTCGGAGAAGTTCTCTTCAAGTCCCTTGCCCACCCTGAGATGGGATCACTTGTTCTTTTCTTGCTAATACATTTGAGCTCTCTGTGGATTCTGGTTATTAAACCTTTGTCGGAGACATAACTGGCCAATATCTTCTCCCATTCTGAGGGCTGTCTTACTGTGTTCTTGGCTGTGCAGATGCTTTTTAGTTTGATCAGGTCCCAGAAGTGTATTTTTATGCTGCTTCAATTGCCCGAGGGTCTTCCTCATAAAATATTAGCCCAAGCTGATTCCTTCAAGAGTTTTACCTGCACTGTCTTCTAGTATTTTTATAGTTTCTTGTCTTAAGTTTAAATCTTTAATCCAGTGAGAGTCTATCTTAGTTAATGGTAAAAGTTGTGGGTCCAGTTTCAGTCTTCTACAGGTTGCCAGCCAGTTCACCCAGCACCATTTGTTAAATAGGGAGTCTTTTCCCCACTGACTGTTTCTAATTGGCTTGTCAAAGATCAAATAATGGTAAGTAGCTGGGTTCATCTCCTGGTTCTCTATTCTGTTCTATACATCTACCTCTCTGTTTTTGAGCCAGTTCCATGCTGTTTTGATCACTATTGATTTATAGTATAGTCTGAGGTCTTGTAGCGTGATTCCTCCTGCCTTGTTTTTATTTCTGAGTAATGTCTTGGCTATTCAAGGTTTTTTCTGATTCCATATAAAATGAAGTATTTTTTTTCAAGATCTTTAAAGTGTGACAATGGATCTTTAATAGGAATTGCATTAAAATTGTATATTGTTTTGGGTAGTATGGACATTTTAACAATGTTGATTCTTCCTAGCCATGAGGATGGTATGTTTTTCCATTCATTAACGTCTTCAGCTATGTCTTTTCTTACAGTTTCATACTTCTCTTCATGGAGGCCTTTCACATCCTTTGTTAGATAAACTCTCAAATAGTCCATCTTCCTTGGCACTAATGTAAATGGAATGGAGTCCTTGACTTTTTTTCAGCTTCTTGGTTTACGTAAAGGCTACCAATTTATGAGTGTTGATTTTGTAAGCTGAGATGCTGCTGTATTCCTTGATCACTTCTAAGAGTTTTGTAGTAGAATCTCTGGTGTTTTCCGTATATACAATCAGATTGTCTGCGAAGAGCAAAAGTTTGATCTCTTCTGAACCTATATGGATACCCTTGATCACCTTTTCTTCCCTAATTGCAATGGCTAAAACTTCCATTACAATGTTAAAGAGCAGTGGAGACAATGAGCAGCCTTGTCTGGTTCCGGATCAGAGTGGAAATAATTTCAATTTAACTCTCAATCAATAGGATATTGGCTGTGGGTTTGCTGTAGATGACCTCTATCAGTTTAAGAAATGTCCCTTCTATACCAATTTTCTTAAGTGTTCTAATCATGAATGGATGTTGGATGTTATCAAAAGCTTTTTCTGCATCAATTGAGAGAATCATATGGTCTTTGTTTTTTAATTTGTTTATGTGCTGAATTATATTTATAGATTTATGTATATTGAAACAGCCTTGGGACCCTGGGATAAAACCCATTTGGCCATGGTGTATAATTTGTTTGATATGTTGCTGGATTCTGTTTGTTAGGCTCTTGTTGAATATTTTTGCATCTATATTCATTAGTGATATTGGCTTATAATTTTCTTTTCTTGTTGGGTCTTTTCCTGGTTTGGGGATCAAGGTGATGTTCGCTTCATAGAATGTGTTGGGTAGTTTTCCTTCTTTTTTCTATGTTTTGGAAAAGGTTGAGTAATATAGGTACTAGTTCCTCTTTAAAGGTTTAGTAGAATTCTAATGTAAAGCCATCTGGTCCAAGGCTTTCCTTTTTAGGGAGATTATGTATGGTTGATGCTATTTCAAAACTTCATATAGGCCTGTTCAACATTTCCACTTGATTCTGACTAAGTCTTGAAAGGTGGTGTGCTTCCAGTATTGGTCAATTTCCTTTAGATTTTCATATTTATGAGAATAATGTTTCTTGTAATATTCATTAAGGATTTTTTAAATTTCTGAGGATTCTGTTAATATTTTACCTTTTTCATTTCTGATTGATGAAATTAGAAATTTTACTCTTTTTTTTCCTGGTTAGGTTAGCCAAAGGTTTATCTATTTTATTAACCTTTTCAAAAACCAACTTTTTGATTTATTGTATAATTCTTTTGTTTTCAATTTCATTTAATTCTACTCTAATTTTGGTTATTTCTTTTCTTCTGCTGGGTTTGGGCTTAAAATGTTCTTCCTTTTCCAGTTGCTTGAGATGTCCCATTAAGTTGTTAACTTCCTCTACTTTCTTCTCTTGAGGAAGGCTTGGAGTGCTATAAATTTCCCTCTTAGGAGTGCCTTTGTGGTATCCCAGATATTCTGATAATTTGTGTCTCCATTATCGTTTTGTTCCAAAAATTTGGTAATTTCGATTTTAATCTCGTCTCTGGCCCAGCTATCATTCAGCATAAGGTTATTTAACTTCCATGTTTTTGTCTGAGTTTGAAGATTCCTGATGTTAGTGAGTTCAACTTTTACTCCATGGTGGTCTGAGAAGATTCAAGGAATAATTTCTATTCTTTTAAATTTACTGAGGTTAGTTTGTGACCTATGATATGAACAATTTTGGAGTATGTTCCATGAGCTGATGAGAAGAATGTATATTCAGTTTTGGGGGGATGAAATGTTCTATAGATGTCTATTAAATCCAAATGTTGAGTGGTTAAGTTTATATCTAAAATTTCTTTGCTAAGCTTCTTATTGGAGGATCTATCCAACACTGCAAAGGAAGTGTTAAAATCTCTGACTATTACGGAGCTGGAGGAAATCAAGTTGCTCATGTCAGTTTAGTTTCTCTTATAAATTGACACACATTCTGATTGGGTGCATAAATATTAATAATTGAAATCTAATCATATTGAGTATTACCCTTAAATATGAAGTGACCGTCATTATCCTTCCTTAATTTTGTTGGCTTAAAGCCTATTGTATATAAGAATAGAATTGCAACACCTGCTTTTTTCTGATTTCCAATTGCCTAGAATATAAATGATCATCACTTCACCCTAAGTCTATGTTTGTCTTTTAATGTAAGATGAGATTCTTGTATGCAGCAGGTATCTGGCCTGAGTTTTTGTATCCAGTCAGCCAACCTGTGCCTCTTTAGAGGACAATTTAACCCATCTTGATCACCAACTTCAACCTCTGAGCCCATGAGACAGTTTAACAAGTGAATTATCTGTGCTATCACTTTTAAGGAGGGAAGAATGCCCAGGTGGGACCACTTTCCCTCACAAGGGGAGTTCTAAAATTAACTTCGGCCCACAGGCCCCTGGCACCAAACGGTTGTGACATATTTTAAAAATACATTCCATCTCCCCAAACTGCCCCCCAGCCTACAATGGGAAGAAAAAGCTGCATATAAACCCTAGACAGAAGGTACAAATGAGGTACCCACTTAGGATCCACCCTCTGTTAACACCAGAGGCTTTATCTTACTGCTTCTTTTATCTATCAATACAATCTATCCTTTAGTTTACTTACGGTGGTCTGTAGATTCATTCCTTGAATCTCCAAGACAGAGGACTTGACAGAGAGATTTGGGTTACAGTATTTTGAAATTCTTCCCATTTTAATTAATTTTGAGAATAATTTTATTGTTCCCCAAATTAGAATCTTTCAGAAAATCTAACACGCAGTATGGTTTTGATATAATATTAATCAAATCACTGGATTTGTTTAAGTATGCCGAACTAAAATAAAATAAAATTTTTGCTTAGGAAAATTAAAGATGAAATACAAATGTAGGCTTCATTACAGAAAACAATAAAAATTTGCCTTTATCTGCATGTGGTTCTTAGTCAATAATTTGATTCTACTTCAGTTCCAAGAGACACAGTGAGCACATGAAAGGATGGAAGCTGTTGTGTTTTTATTTGTAGATTTAGTGGGTTCTGAGCTTTCTATCATGATGCCCTGTTTTTTGTTTTTTTTTTTTTTATATGCATTGAATAGTTGTGGTGGGTACAACATTTGCCCTCTGAATATTAGAGAGTGAAGTAAATTCCCAGACAAGTACTCCTCACTGAGTAAATATATACCTATATCTTTCTTGACATCATTTTGTGAATTTTGGGGTATGTGACTTACAATTTATGAAGAACTGGGGATAAATTTCAAAATACTTATTGGTCAAAGCAGTTGTTAATTTGTCAGTGTGAAATGTTACAAATTTTTCATTTTAATCATCAGTAAGAAATAGAAAAGGTGGCTAGTTACTATAGTTACAGACTTAGCTTTATAGAATAACCTGTGGTGGGGGGTGGGGGAGACTGCTCTCACAACTTTGGTTACATCAGAACAACAAGAAAACAGAAATATTACAGTTAATTTATCTTCTCTTCAAAGAGAGAGGAATCTGCAGGAAAAAATATACCTCATTTATTTATTGTCAAGATATTTTCTCAAAATACCTTTGAAACAGCTTATACAAACTAATACTTATAGTATCATCTTTTTTCAAAAGCTATACAAAACATATAGACCAAAAGGCAAAAAAACTTCGTCTCAATATCTCAAAAGTTTCACTTTGTATAACCATATCTTCCAATTGTTTTCATTCTGTCCATCTCTTCCTTTGAAAACTCTTACTTTTCAATTCCCATTGCTTTTTTATATTATTTGAATGATGTACTTTTGATGACCAAACTCGTATCTGTTCCTATGCCCCAATCTCCCTCTGGCTCTCTGAGAACACAAGACACTAAAAGTCTTACTGACATTAGAAAAAAAAATGTGATGTAAAAAATTAAAATTTTAAAATAAAATATTTAATCATAATTGTTGATAGTTATGTAGTATCTTATTTTATCTACAGTGCTTATATAACACTTTAGCTGTTAGAATTATTTAAAAATTATGTTTCATAGTGTCTATGGAAAAACAGAAGTAGAAATAAAACTAAATAATTCAAAATAGCTGAAACCCTAATGGCGAGACAGGGAGAAGAACAAGTATTCACAGGAAAGTTTTTATAACACAGAAATGTATGAGATTCTGTGGGGTTTTGATCTCAATTTGGGAGTCTAATCCTGAGTCTCAGGATTTGCTTCAGTGTAGGACTCAATCCAAAACAAAGAGTGAGGAATTTTAAAGAAAAAAAGAGAGAGAGAGAAGAGGAAAATCTCTTAAATCTCAAACAAAGAACAAGAACGGCTAATAACAGCTTCCTACCTTTAAAAGCTTGCGCATAATAAAGACTAAACAAAGCTCAAAACATAGGTCACTCAACTCCAAGCCTTCCAGATAGTTGTAAAAGTAGTTTCCTTAAATTGCAGTTTGCACTTCACCCTCTTCCTTTTGTTTGACACTATAATACTTACCCGTAGATTTTTGGGAAGAAGCAAGTAAATAGACAGTAACATTTATTGCCATGTATTTAAATATTTTTCTTGCAAATTAAGTCTGGAAAATTCATGTAATAAGATATTTTCTCTGCCTTAAATGCTTATAGCTAACTCATCAGCTAAATGGAACGACTTGCAAATTAAATGCAGATGAATTGATTTTTCTTCCTGACAGATTGTGTGTCATAAAAAGAGACATTTAAGGAGCGCCAACAATTAAGAAATGGGTGGAGTAAAAGAAGATCATGGGATCTGAAAAGGACAGGACAGAATCCCAGGGATAGAATCATAACACAATGGAAAATAAGAAAGAGCTCAAGAAGAGAGGAGGGAAGAGTTGTACATAACTGTGAAAAGAAGACTGACAAATTTCTATTAGATATGACAATTAGAGTTCATTAATGACCTAAGCAATTAAGTTAATAAAAATTATTTATCACTTTATCCTTTCAGATATTTAATAAATAATATAATTTAGAAGGTTTTACCAGACTGAGATAATTAAAAATTGATTACACATATTAATATTCTTGACAACCTAGGATGAGTGGACTGAATTTAAAACTTAATAAAGCACTTTCATTTTTGATGATGGATAGAAAAAAACATAATTTTTATTTTGTGGAAAAAATAAGACGTCGATCACTTCTGTAAAATGCTTATTGACTTTAAACTTCATAAAGAAATGCTTCAAGTGCTAACTACAATCATTGCTCTCATATTTTTACAGATAAAAATATACATAATACCCCATTTGTAATATAAATTTTTCTATACATTGCTCCAAATATAATTGTTTTCCAGACAATACTTTAAATTACAGTTTTTTTTTATAACTTTAAAACATCTGGAATAGACAAAAACATGATGTATACTAATGTATAAATAATTTGTTCTTATTTTTTGCTATGCATATATGCATGTGTATATATATGCATAGCAAAAATTAAGATATATATCTTATATATAATATATAAATAATATATATACACATATAAATGTATATATATATATATGTAATTATTTTTTTTAATTTCAAGTCAATGTGGGGGTACAACCAGGTCACAATATTTGAATTTGTTAAGCAAGTCCAACTTATACGTGTGTCCCACACCCAAAAGGTTTGCCATGCATCCCCACATTGTGCTCATTAATGGGAGCACACCAATACTCTCCTCCTGTCCTCTACCCCCTCCCTCATTCCCTCTCCTCCAAAGTGGAAATGAATTGAGTTTTACTCTTATGTGAGTATTAATTAGATTGACAACTGGCTTCATATTAGTATTAAGTACACTGGCTTTTCAATTCTTATGATACTTTACCAAGAAGAATGTGTTTGACTCCATCCAGGTTAATACAAAAGATGTAAAGTCTCCATCTTTTCATATGGCTGAACAGTATTCCATGGTATAGGTATACCACAGCTTGTTAATCCATTCCAGAGTTGATGGGCATTTAGGTAGTTTCCTCATCTTAGAGATTGTAAATTGAGGCGCGATAAACATTCCAGTGCATATGTTCTTATAATAAAATGATTTATTTTTCTTTTGGGTAGATGCCTGCTAGTGGGATTGCTGGGCTAAATGGAGGTCTAATTTAAGTTCTTTGAGGATTCACCATACTTCTTTCTTAGGAAGCTGTAATAGTTTGCAATCCCACCAACAGGGTAAGGTGTTCCCCCTCTCTCCATATCCATGCCAGAATTTGGAACTCTGGGACTTTGTGATGTGGGCTAATCTTAACAGGGTGAGATGATGTCTCAGGATGGGTTTGATCTGCATTTTTCTGATGATTGGGGGTGATGAGCACTTTTTTTCATGTATGTTAGCCATTAGTCTATTCTTCTCAGAGAAAATTCTGTTCATGTTTCTTGCCCAGTGATAGATGGGATAGTATGCTCTTTTTTTGCTGATTAATTGGAGTTATCTATAGATCCTAGTTTTCAGGCCTTTGCCAGATTCATAAAATGCAAATATCATTCCCATTCTGAAGGTTGTCTCTTTCCTTTAATTGTTATGTCCTTAGCTTTCCAAAAGTTATTCAGTTTAAGTAAGTCCAATTTATTTATTTTTGTTGTGATTGCCACTGAAGTCTTCTTTGTAAAGTCTTTCTTCAGGCCAACATCCACAAGAGTTTTTCCCATACTTTCTTCTAGGAACTTGTATGATTTAATGCCTTAAATTTGAATGTTTTATCCATTTTGAGTCAATTGTTCTGAGTGATAAAATGTGTGGATCCAGTTTCAGTTTCATGTGTTTATCCAGGTCTCCTAGCATCATTTGTTGAATAAGTGTTGAGTGTTGGGGACCAATCATGAACTACACCATGAGTTCTTTCCCAGTGACTGGTTTCAATTCCTTAAGCTTTGCTGTATCCTTTATATAGTCTTCATATCATTCATCTCTTATTTGCTTCTGATTTTGGATTTCCTTTTTGTTACTTTTCACTTTCTCAGCTATTTCCTTTATTGTTTTTACCATCCATATTTTAACTTCCCCTTCTGCCATTCTAACATTTCTTTGTAGATGGAATCCTTTGCAGCACCTACCTCATGATCCTTTGGGGGGAGTGGGGGATGCTGTTCTGGGTTTTCATGTTGCTAGGATTTTTCTGCTGTTTCTTCCTCATGAGTGTTTTATTTTTGTCTGTTTCCTTGTCCTCCTTTGTCCATTCATTTCCTCTTGTTCTTTAAGTTACCATGCCTCTGACCTGAAGTGTTGAAAGTGTCTTTTTGGTAAAGAACTAAAAGGACAAGAAGAGTGAAGAGCAAGAATGGATAAAAAAAAAAAAAAATTTAAATGAGAAAAGAGAAAGGAACATGGGTGAGTAAAAGGGAAGATTGACAAAAAGAAGGAAGGAACAGAAAGAGAGACAGGAATAATAGTGGTGTACAGTAGGGTACTTTGACCCACATCCACAAATCCTAACTTCTGCATTGGCTGTGTTGGGTAGTTCCCTTGAGGTCTTCAGCTCTTTGCCATACTGAGAAAACACAAGAGTCACCTCAAAAAAAAAAAAAAATAGAGAAGAAAAACAAAAATACTGTATAAAAACCAAAGCAAACATACAAAAATCCTTAAGGGATAAAACTAGGGAGGGGGAAACAAGTAATGGGCAGAAAAACTAGCAGAAATTAAGTCCTTATTATTAAAGATGGCAACAATGAAAAATTATATTTACAAAAGAAAAATGAAGAGAAAAAGAAAAAATCATGAGCAATAAAAGTTGAAAAAAATTTAAAAGAAGAAAAAGTGGTAAAGTCTCCATCTTTTTATGGCTGTGTAATATTCCATGTTATGCATATACTACAATTTGTTAATCTACTCATGGGTCGATGGGCACTTGGCCTGCTTCCATGAATTGGCAATTATGACTTTGCGTCTTTTATGTTTACGTGGATGGAGCTGGAACATATTCTTCTTAGTAAAGTATCTCAAGAATGGAAGAAAAAGTATCCAATGTACTCAGTACTATTGCAATACATAATCACCCACACTATCATACAAATGATAAAACACAACTATGTTCCAGAATGAAGGAGGGAAGAGGAGGGCAAGGTGAGGGGAGTGTAGTGGCTGGATGGAGGAAGGGTAATTGTTGGGACCTCACCTATTGTGCATATCGCAAGGGTACCTGACAAATTTATTAAGAGTCTTAACACAACAATTAAGTAAGTGAGGTGAAGGCTATGTTTAGCAGTTGGATGTAAGCATTCCAAATTGTATATATAATCAGCACGTTATACCCCATAAATGCAGTAATGTACACAGTTATGATTGAATAAAGCAATTAAATAAAATATATACATATATATGTTGCTGAATATTGCCTTGGCAACAGCTTATCTTCTTGAGTATCAGGTGCTAATCACAATGCTGGTACAGCTGTCTCAGATGGAGACTGAAAGCCTCTGCTGACTTCTTCGCTCTCAAACCCCACAAGGTTGGGAGCCTGAATCTCTCCTCAGCCCACTTAATAGTCATACCTCAAACTTACCAAAGTGTATCATTTGGCTTTCTCAGGAATGTGGGTGTGGCTTGGATCTCTCCAGAAGTGGCTATGGGCTTATCAGGCACTCCAGGTCTCACACTAGGACCTGGAGAGCCTAGCCTAATTTGTGATCTCACCACAAATCAGTTCATATATATAGTATATGAACTTCTATTAGACACATGATGGTAAGCATTTTCTCAAACAAATCTTCAATTGTTGTTACTCATTTGAAAAGCTCAGAGCTCATATAAAACAATGGTATAAGAGGTGAAGCAGACATGAAGGTACTACCCCATAGGATGAACAAAATAGCATACCACATATAAATTTTATCAATCAATCAATGCAAGGCAGCTCTCCCATAATGGCTATGCCTGGCCTGCAGCCCAACAATGAAATATCCCCTCTGCCCCTGCTGCTCAGTCCCGGCCTCTGGGCATTGTTTGAAGTCTCTTGCTCACTCATCCAATGTCTTCCAAAGTAATTCAACCAAATGCTCAAGTTCAAAAACAAACAAACAAACAAAAAAACCTCACAGGAAAGGCATTCCCTATCTGCAAACTGTCAATGCTGCTGTAGCTGCTGCCACCACAACCACCAAAGCCAATTGGCCTCTGACTCATCTCAAACAATTGCCACATCTCCACTGCTTTTGTCCTCCTGTTTGCATCCTGAACTCTCCCATCTGCCTGTGCCCCTGAAGGGATGTTTCTGGGTAGAGCCCACAATCTAGAGGTACCTGGAGTCTTCTCGCTCCAGTCTCACCACACCCGGCTGCAAAGAAGCTGTTTCTAGCCCACCATCATGCTCCCTCTCCCTGAATATGTTTTCTTTATAATCTATAAGAGAGAATAATTCACACAGTAGAATCTTTAAAAACTCTGAAAAAGAATAGGATGCCCACCCCATATGCCGGAGGTGGTGGGTTCAAACTCAGCTGCAACCAAAAACAAACAAACAAAACAAACAAAAAAAACTCTGATATAAGGCAAAATGTGTTTTCTCACCACAAATCAGTTTAATATATAGTATATGAACTTCTATTAGACACATGGTGGTAAGCATTTCCTCAAAAAAATCTTCAATTGCTCTTACTCATTTGAAAAGCTCAGAGCTCATATAAAACAATGGTATAAAAGGTGAAGCAGATATGAAGGTACTACCCCATAGGATGAACAAAATAGCATCCCACATATAAATTTTATCAATCAATGTGAATGGGTTAAATTCTCCACTGAAGAAACATAGCCTAGAGAATTCCAAATTTGGAAATACCAATCTCTGCATAGTGAACAGGAGGAACATAAAATAATATCTTCTGTACTAAAAAAAGAGAGTGGAGGGAGAGCGAGACAGACAGATAGACATAAATAGGCTGAGCGAATGGATAACATAATACAAGCCAAATAACTGCTGTCTCCAGGAAACATATCTGACCCACAAGGACTCTTACATACTCAATGTCCAAGGATGGAAAAAAATATTCTACGCAAATGGAAACCAAAAGAAAACAGATGTAGACATTGTTTCAGATGACTTTAAATCAACAATAGTAAATACAAAGATGGTCTCAGATTCACATAGAAAATGTTAATAGATCTAAGCAAAGAAGTGAAGAGCAAGCAGCTTTGTAATTGCCAGAACTTCCACTATCATGCTGCTGATAGAACTGGACAAATCGTTCAAGCAGAAAATAAATGAAGAAACATTAAACTTAAACAGAATTCTAGAACAAATGGGCCTAACAGACATTTACAGAATATTTTACTCCCAAACTACTGAATATATATTATTCTTATCAGCACATGGAACATTCTCCAAGACTAAGCATATTTTAGGCCAGAAAATATGGCTCAATAAATTTAAAAAAATGAAATCATACCATGTATCTTCTCAGAGAACAGTAGAATAAAATAAGAAATCAACTCCAAGAGAAATACCAAATTATATACAAAGTCATGGAAATTATTAGATCAGTGATTAAATTATGATGGAAATCAAAAGATTCCTCAAACTAAATGACAAAAGGGACCCAAGCTATCAAATTTATGAGATTAAGCAAAATCAGTCCTAAGGAGAGTATTTATAGCCTTAAATGCCTATATCAAATAGAAAGATGACTACTTAACAACTTAATGACACATCTTGAGGAAAAACTATAGGAAGAGCAAACAACCCTACAGCCTTCAGAAGAAAAGAAATAAGGAAGAATGAAATCAAATTGAAAAGAAGAAAATAATACAGAAGAACAACAACAACAAAAATCGGTTCTTTGAAAAGATAACTAAAATGTATAGGTATCTTGCTATATTGATTAGGAATATTATGGAAATGACTCAGAGATGTGAAATTGGAATTGAAAAAGAGATGGTACAAATGATAAAAGAGAAATACAAAATATGACCTGCAAAAACATGCAAATCTCTATGCACATAAACTCAAAAAATGTAGAGGAAAGGAAACACACAACCTCCCAAGACTTAATCAGAAAGAAACAGCACTCCCGAACAGACCAATAATGAGCAAAATTGAAGCAGCAACAAAAATCCTTCCAACATAAAAAAGCTTCTTACCAGATGGATTCACAGCTGAATTTTATCAGACTTGCAAAGAAGAGCTGATTTCCCTACTAAATAAACTATTCCATAACATTGAGAAGGAAGGAATCTTCGCCAACTCATTCTGATTTCCCTTAGTTTTTGCACCAAGAATTGCTCCTTTCAGTGTGCAACATTGTAGCAACTTTTCCATTGCCCGGCTGATTTATGGTTATTCTCATCAAACATTGTTAATCAACATTGTAGCTACTTTGGTTTTGTTTTTTACACTGAATATGTCAGTCTATGTAATGATACTCACTCAACGTTATATAGAAATATAATTGTTCCAGGAACTGTGGTTATATAAATAATTAGTCTAAAATATAATGGAATCAAATAGCCATTTATAATGTTCACAGATTTCATGAGTCAGGAATTTAGATAGTTCTGTTTATTTTAATCTTCTAAAAGTTATGAGCATACCTGGAATACTTGAAGGGTAGAGAATGTGAAGACTTGTGGAGATTTTCACTGAAACATTTACAGGGAGCCCAGCTATGTGATTGGGGTATCCTCAATATAAGGAGAGTTGGTCCATGATTGATCAAAAAGAGAGAAGGAGAGAGAGAGAAAGCATATCCTTTTAATGATTAGACTTAGATATCAAATAATATAAACTTTATTTATTTATTTATTTTTTCAGTTTTTGGCTGGGACTGGATTTGAACCCACTACCTCCAGCATATGGGACTGGTGCCCTACTCCTTTGAGCCACAGGCACCACCCTCAAATAATATAACTTTTATTACACATACCACACAGAAGACTTGTAGGATAATATTTAGAAATAAACATACACTACATCAAGCACACAAAGTGAATTCAGTGTGAGTTTAAAATGACTTGCTTTTCTTCCAGAGGCTTAAGGGACTTTGACCCCCCTGGGTTACACACAGAGTTAGGCTTTTTTGGAGTTGTAAAATTCCTTAGGCCTTTTCTCTGCAGCTGTACACCCCATGAAGCCTGAGATCCAAGGGCATGCCGCCCTTCCTCAGAGATACAGGCCAGAGGGTTGACGTATGTTAACAACATATTGTCAGAGGTCTATAGGTGCTCTGTCCTGAGGAAAGACACAGTCGTTACTTCATACTGAGTAAACTGAGTGAATGCTTGAAGATATTCTTCTATCAACTCTGTTCCCCTGTGGCTACTTTCTTCTTTGTGGTCTTCCTTTAGATACCTGCTCAGAAATTAGTCAATGTTTAGAAGAAGAGGTTTACTACAAAGTTGATTGTATTGATATGATAACAAAATATTTCCTTTCAAGTCAAATTTCAGATAGGTAAAATAAGATAATGATGAAACTAATATATAATAGATTAAGTGTGTATGTGACTGGAAAAGTATAAAACCAAAACTTGGAATAAAGATTTTTGCTACATGCCGTTTCATCTCATCTAACTGTGTGTAGTCTGTTTCTTGACTTAATAATAATTACAGGAGCGAGTTTACACCCACGGCAAAGCTACTGTTTGTTGTGTCTCCGGTCACGCAACAAGACTCACAATCCCTCTTTCCCCAGATTTAAGTAATTTTATTGTCTAAAATATGTAACAAACTTATCATTTTACAATACACATAACAATTTTATATGAAATTCAGTCAAAATAATCTAGGTGGTTTTTACATTTGTTTGTTAGACAAATCATGCAACTAAAAATCTCTCTGTACAAAAGAAATGATGTTTAAACCAGATTTGGTGGGTAGATTTAATTCTCCCATTTATTCAAGGAATTTACCAAATCCAGATGGAAAGAAAATGCCACGCATGCCAGAATAAACAAATAAAATTTTAGACCAAATTGAATAATTAGTTTTTACTTCAGCCTTACCAGCTGTCTGGAAAGTGACAGCTTCAGTCACCTGCCTGAATATAATCACTGTTATTCAAAACTTGTACTAATATGTTGGTGCAAAGCGGTTTCTATAAAATGACTTGTTTGGATTATTTTTGAACTACTTCAAAGTATTTTTTTCTATTTAGTTGCTTTGTTTGACATTATATAGTAATTAAGATACATGATAATATATGCAAATATACCACTAATTTGTAATTAATATCTGAAAGCATTACACTATGCTTTCTTACAAGAAAAGAGAAATTTGCATTAGCAAGTAAAACATTTATTTGAAACATATTAAGGAAAGCAAAATAACTAAATTTGATGATTCAGTAGATGATAATCCATATTTATTTCTGTCATTCTCTTTATGGAAAAACATACATATTTGAATTTAAACTGAAAATCCTTCATTTAATATAATAGTTAATTAGCTAAAGCTTTAATTTCAAGTACTATAAACCCAGATTTGTTGGAGCTGTTATAAATAATAAGCTTTGAAATATTTTAGACTTCAAACTGTTATGTTCTAAGATATATTTATGTTTTAAACTATATGAAGCCTACAAAAATAAATTCTTTCAGAAAAATATTAAATTTGTGAGAAAATACAGAGGAGCCTCAATTCTTTTACATATATTATTCTAATGATAGTGTTATTGCTATTTCAGATAAGTAACTAAAATTCAAGTGCAATGTTATATAAAATATTAAAGAATTGCATCCATACATAATGTATTACCATATATTCTATTACATATTATTGTACATTTAAATTATATATTGTATATCATGTTTAATTGTGAATATATACATATATTCCTTAATGTCTCAAGAAATTTTCCAAAATATATTTCTAAATCTTTGCATGAATGTTTGATCACATTTTCAATCATATTCTGTACCTCCTACTAGTGACCCAGCGTTACTATATGATGTTGACATTAAGTTTATCAATTAATATAATTTACTAGTCACCACAATAATTTATTTCAATTTGAGGTTCATTGGCCATTAGCAGAAATGTTTTTGTTTCTTTAATTATTGCTTGTAGACTTTGGAATAAATAAGACTACTTATGTTTGAGTTTGGGCACATGGAGGGCAAAACTAACTGAGCCATCATTTCCTCATATTTAAAATAGCAACAACAAAAATAATGAAAAGGTGATTACTTCTGTACTTAGGAAGATGATTGAAGCATAATCACCACTACTTTACTAAAATTACTTATTGCATTTACAATCATGTGTTGCGTAACAAGGCATGGGAATATGTTCTGCAAAATGTGTCATTAGGTCCAAACATCACACACCATATTTTACTCAAACTCAGACAGTATACCCTACCAATTACCTAGACTATTAGGGCCTATTGTCTCATTGCTCCTATGCTCCAAACCTGTACAACATTTTACTACATTGTAAAACTATAGATTTCTATGTCTAAAAATAGAAAGGCTACAGTAAAAATATGGTATTATAGTCTTATGGGATTATTATTGACCTATTATTGACCAAAATGGTGTAACCCATGACTATTCTTAAAATTCTGCAGCTATTTTTATACTTTTGTTTTCTTCATTGTTATATATTTTTGTTGTCAGTGTCATCATTATTAGTAGTACATCTTTTCTTATTTTGGCTTTTAGTTTTCATGAAGGACTAATAAAATTACCACATGGCTAATTTAACAAAATAGCCTTGAAGATTGGTCAATATTGATTGAACATGCAAACTCTAGGACTTCATTCTGGATCTTTCAAGACCTTGCCTCTACCAACAAATAGAATAATTAGCTAGGCAGCTTGGCAGGAACTTGTAGTCCCAGCTATTTGGCATGCTGAGACAGGAAGATTGACTGAATTCAGGAGTTTGAAGTTGAGGTAAATAGGCTGATGCCACAGCACTCTGGCCTGGGCAACGGAGTGAGACTCTGTCTCAAAAGTAAATAAATAAATAAATAAATAAAATCAGACAGTTACTTCACACATTAAATTGCATCTTACGTCGTCCTATCTGAAAAACGAACTGACTTTGTGTGTGTTTGCAGTTGTGAAGAAGCCCTAAGAGGAGAATGAATGGAAGAGAAAAGAAAAGAAAAGAAAAAGAACATTAGTAAGAAAAAAAGCACAGTGCCAAGATGGTGACAAATAAGAGTATAGGGAAATTTGGTATGTTCTGCACTTTATCAACAGATTGAATGAAGTTAAAGTCATAAAGCAAGTAGACAAAATAATTACCACTTTACATTCACCTCAATTCCTCTCATATTGGAAATAAAGTCTTTAAGTACCATAGAGAGTTAGTAAAATATTGCAGCATGTCAAACTGCACAGCCATAATTGAATTAATTAACAAATTCATTGTGTAATTGAAAATATGCTGAACTAAGAGCTAAATATGATTGGTAGACTTCTGATATTGATCAGCCATTGAAAGGCAATAATTTTGAGTGATGCCACAATACATTCTGCATTCTCTCTCGCTCTGTCTCACTGTCTCTCCTTCCCTCCCTCCACAAAAATAAATTCCATGATATAGTTTTTTTTTTTTGGAGAGACAGAGTCTTTGTCACCCTGGGTAGAGTGCCGTGGCATCACACAGCTCACAGCAACCTCCAACTCCTGGGTTTAGGCAATTCTCTTGCCTCAGCCTCCCTAGCAGCTGGGACCACAGGTGGCCGCCACAACGCCCGGCTATTTTTTTGCTGCAGTTTGGCTGGGCCAGGTTTGAATCCAGCACCCTCAGTATATGGGGCCAGCGCCCTACCCACGAGCCACAGGTGCCACCTGGGTATAGTTGTTTTTAGTAGTATACTTTTCTGTCAAACTACTGCCTTTCTCTCTCCATTAGTCAAGCTTTAGATCCCTAACTGAAATTATGCTGGTGCTTATTCTTCTTTCTTTCTCAAGGTCCCCCCTGTCTTACCATCGAAGATACTGAAATGTTTTCTAACTTTTGCTAGACAGTCTAACTTGGTTTAAATTTGTTTTCAGAGAGAAAATAAAAGTGAATTACTAAATTAATGCATGAAATTGTGGCAAATAACATTTTACCACTACAAAGTGAAATTATCATTAAATATTATTTGCCAAGCAGGAAAAGGAGATGCACTCTGAAACTCAGTTGGCATGAAAGCAATGTAAGAAAGCTGAAATTTAGTTTCCCACTACTGAAGTGAGAATGGGCAGAAATAATATCGTTTCAATGTTCTTAATGATAGATTTTGTCGATCGGTTTCCAAGTTGAGATCAGTGATACCCATAAGGCCACTTGTGTGTTCAATCTTCTATAATTATCACCTTTTCACCAATTATTTCCACTTGTTCTATAGCCATGACAGTGTGTGGACTGCATGAAATGTTCTAGAGGTGGGGTTTGCTTGTGATAATTTTTTTACATTAATCTACTTAAGTTACAGCTTTGCTTTAAGTTTAAATATATTGGAAAGACTTTTATATTTGTTTTCTGCTCAATTTCTAATAAAATATTAAGAGGGTACGAGTGTTTTTATTACGTGGATGGATTGTGTAATGCTGAAATCAGGGTTTTCTTCTTTTTTTTTTTTTTTAATAGAGACAGAGTCTCACTTTATCGCCCTCAGTAGAGTGCCATGACGTCACAGGACTCACAGCAACCTCAAACTCTTGGGCTAAGCGATTCTCTTGCTTCAGCCTCCCAAGCAGCTGGGACTACAGGCGCCTGCCACAACCCTGGCTATTTTTTGGTTGCAGTTCAGCCGGGGCTGGGTTTGACCCCACCACCCTCGGTATATGGGGCCGGTGCCCTACTCATTGAGCCACAGGTGCCACCCTGAAATCAGGGCTTTTACTGTACCTGTCACCAGAACAGTGTGTTATTATACAAATATCTGTCTCCCACACCCTTCCAATTTCCCCTCTTTTCTTCTTATTTTCCAATGTCCTCTACACCACTTTATGACCACGTGTGCACCCTTCTTAGTTCCTACTTCTAAGTAAGAACATGTGGTGGTTGTTTACCCGTTCCTGAAATACTTCACTTAGGATGATTTCTCCAGTTCTATTCAGATCATTGCAAAAGACATTATTTCAATCCATGTTTGTGGTTGAGTAGGACTCCAGGGTGTGTATACATACAAAAGCACACACAGTAGAATCTCTGTAAGTTGACCATCCAAGTGACTGTAATCAGCTGCTCAACATAGGAAATAGGGTTACTGTAATAATACTTCATTATATAGCTTTTATCATACAAAATCATACATAATCAAAACATAGCAAAATAAAACATGAAGTATCATATACAATCAATACATTTACTGTTTTCTCATGGTTTAATCATTCTTTTCAACAAAGCAGTCAATCTTGGTCTATCTCCTATTCTTAATGCAAATGTAAGAGGAGAAAGTGCTCTCAAAGCTGGCGACACCATTCAGTGTACATGGGCATTTCTCCACAAAAAATGATTTCAGTTGCATTATCAGACGCCTGTCATTTTTTTCTTTTGCAGTTTCTGAAATTTCTGTGCCATTCTCATTTGCTTTTTCCACTTCATCAGCTGCTTTAGGCAGTATTATGGGGGTCTGTACTCCAGTCAATATCACTTGTAAAATTGCTACTGGGTCGGTTTCATTACAGGCTGCGACTTCATCATCCATTGCAACAAAACCTCAAAATCTAATCCTTTTTATTCTTCCATGGGGGATGGACTGTCTGATAGTGAAAAACATTGTTCTCTTGGTTTTTGACAAATTCGACTTTCTTAAAATACTTCTGTATTGTTGTTGGCTGAATTTTATTCCAAGCAGAACTAATTCAGAGGACAACATGCGGAGAGGGTTTACTGTTGCAGAGAATGAAATTGCTTGCAGAGGAAGACCACAGGTTTGTGTTCTAGTAATGACCCACTGCCAGAGTTGGACTCAGTAGTGCATTTTAAATGTTTTGATGATGCCTGGTCAAGAGGTTGGATTTTTGAGGTCATCTGTGGAGGCAGAAATTTCAGTGTCATAAGAATGAGACAATCACTTTGGGAGGCCAGGACAGTTGTCCACTGTCAGTAGAACAGAACATTTCTTCTTCATTTTTCACTAGATACCCCTTTCCCACTTCTCAAATAGGGCACCAGAAATCCATGGGCATTAGTTTGATCTCTGAAAAGGTTTAGGCTTCAGGCACTTGTACATGTATGATTTTGCTGCTTTACCAATCACAAGGACTTTAATTTCTCTCCAGGTGAGCTAACACAAAGCAGACCTGTGAAGCATTCTTTGGAAAGTTTTCCAGTCTGACATTTCTCACCCTTAATGACAAGGCTCTTGTTGCATATCACGTTCAAGAACAATCCATACTTGTCAGCAATAAGGTGTCATCATCTTTGAAATTGCTGGTGAAGTCAGGGAACTTTTTGTGAACATTTCCACACCTACTGGAACTTCACTGGACTTACCACACAGACTTTCTGGGAGATCTCATGTCATATTTTAAATTTCTTATTTCAACCACTTAATGCCTGGAAGTCTTCCACCCCCAATTCCTGTACAAAATATTTAGCAACTTCTTGGATTATCGGTCGAGAGATTTGGGTGTTAACTGTCCTCATTTATTTTAACCAGCTTTATGCATCTTCATGGAAGGAAGTTTTACTCTTTTCCACTGTATTTCTCCACTTTTCTTACCATACCTCTCCAAGGAATCATGTTTATATTTTGGGGTGTTGCAAACTGTGGTCATGCTAACACCAAAATATTCCACCATTTTTCTTTGGTTTCTTATTTCCAGAAAATGTACAAGATCAATCTTTTCCTTCAATGTCATCTCTTTGAGTTCTTTCCTTTAGACCATCATGTCTTGATTAAGTTGATTATATATATTAGTAATTGTAGGATATGCCTATAATTTAGACCAGTCATTCACATTGAAAAAATCTGCAACAATACATGATAAACAATAAAGCATTAGGCTTAATCCAACATGTGGTAATAATGAAACATGAAAAAAATTATACTGAAGAAAAAATAATACAACCCAAGGGAAAAGCCCATCTTTATACAATGTGGTGTTGCGTGGACTCAACTGGTCAAATCATAGAGTGCAAATTAATATTGCATATCACAATTGAAGTCATCAAGTTACAACTGACAGAGGTGGTCAACATATAGAGGTCATTCTTCCATAGATTACACATGGCAAATATCTGGTCTATAAAAATTAGGTCAACTTAAGAAAATGGTCAATGTAGGGAGGTGGTGAACTATGAAAGTTCTACAGTCCGTGTGTGTGTGTGTGTGTGTGTGTGTGTTTGTATAAAATATATATATGTGTGTGTGTGAAGGTGCATTACATATACATATGGTGTATAAATATATACGCACATATATGCATTTTATACACACATTAGAAAATAAATGTATAGATATGTGTGTTTGTATATATATAGATAAATATTATACACCTTCACACACATACGTGTATATATGTATTAATTTTCTTAATCTACTCCTCAATTGGTGGACTTTGTGGTTGATTGTATATTGTGCTGTGGTACACATTTGGGTGCTAGTGTGTTTTCTATATAAAAATTTGTTTTCCTTCTGGTATATATTCAGTAGTGGGACTGCTGGGTAAGGCTGCTTTTAGTTATGTATTACCTTTTTTTATTTGGTTGTTTCTTTAATGATGGTATTATGGCCCTTTACCTTTGGGAAAATTACAAGGTTTATACATTTTTAAAGTACTCTGTTAACCACGTGGTGTTTGGAGTAAAGCCTCTGAAATGCAAGATGTACAATATGGCAGCATACGCAGGCTCCTCAGTACTTGTCATTTTCATATTGAAATGCTTTGCATGTAGCCTTATAACTTGAATTCCAATCTTAATTTTTTATATAAAATTAAGCAGACATTTCTCAATTCAAATTTAAAGCTGTGACTTAAAGAATAACCACTGCAAAACATTTCATCGGAAGCTTAATAATAAAAATTCATTTGTATATTTTATTTTATTTTATTTATTTTTTTTTAATTTTTTTTATTAAATCATAACTGTATACAATGATATGATCATGGGGCATCATACACTCACTTCATAAACCATTTGACACATTTTTATCACAGTGGTTAACATAGCCTTTCCGGCGTTATCTCAGTTACTGTGCCAAAACATTTACATTCTACATTTACCAAGTTTCGCAAATACCCCTATAATATGCAGCACAGGTGTGATCCCACCGATTCCCCTCCCTCTACCCACCCCCCCCTTTCCCACTTCCCCCTATTGTTAAGTTGTAGCTGGGTTATAGCTTTCATGTGAGAGTCCCAAATTAGTTTCATAGTAGGGCTGTGTACATTGGGTATTTTTTCTTCCATTCTTGGGATACTTTACTAAGAAGAATATGTTCCAGCTCCATCCATGTAAACATGAAAGAGGTAAAGTCTCCATCTTTCTTTAAGGCTGCATAGTATTCCATGGTATACATATACCACAATTTATTAATCCATTCATGGATCGATGGACACTTGGGCTTTTTCCATGACTTAGCTATTATGAATTGGGCTGCAATAAACATTCTGGTACAAATATCTTTGTTATGTTGTGATTTTTGGTCTTCTGGGTATATGCCCAGCAGAGGAATTACAGGATTGAATGGCAGATCTATTTTTAGATCTCTGAGTGTTCTCCATATATCTTTCCAAAAGGAATGTATTAATTTGCATTCCCACCAGCAGTGCAGAAGTGTTCCCTTTTCTCCGCATCCACGCCAGCATCTGTGGTCTTGAGATTTTGTGATATAGGCTAGTCTCATTGGAGTTAGATGATATCTCAAAGTAGTTTTGATTTGCATTTCTCTGATGATTAAAGATGATGAGCATTTTTTCATATGTCTGAAGGCCTTGCGCCTGTCTTCTTCAGAGAAGTTTCTCTTCAAATCCCTTGCCCAGCCTGCGATGGGATCCCCAGAATGGGAGAAGATATTTGCAGGGTATAACTCTGACAAAGGTTTAATAACCAGAATTCACAGAGAACTCAAACGCATCAGCATTTTTATATTTTAAAAATAACTATAACTGATCTTTGAAGATACAGATTTATTGATTATTGTTGAAAATTTTAAACATGTATATCTATAAAGACATTTGATATATATGATAACATATAAAAATTACTTTAAAAATTAAATAAATTCATGTTTTTTCTTTTTGTGAATGAATAAAAGATCAATCAAACACCAAATATAAGTTAGTGTTGTCTCTTCATAGATGCAGAAACACAACAGATACTCATTAACTAAGTGACTGTAGTAGATGGGACAGTGTCCCCACAAAATTCAAGTTCATACAGAATCTCAGAATTCAATCATATGTATACAACTTCCTTGTATATATAAATAATTAGGATATAAAAGACCATATCAGATTAGAGGGGACCCTAAATCCAATGACTGGTGTCCTTATAAGAGGAGAGAAAATACAAGCCCTGAGACACAGAGGAGAGAAAGTCTGTGTGATGATAGAGACAGAGATTTCAGGAATGGGATTATCAGCCAAGAAATGGCAGTGTTTACTGGCAAACACAGAAATCTGGGCTATGAACATGGGAAAGAGTTTCCTCAGAGCCTCCAGGAAAAGCCAACCTAGTCAACACCTTGATATTAAAATGTCTGGATTCTTGAACTATGAGAGAATACATGTTTATGCTAAGCTTCCAAGTTTGGACTACTTAGCAACTAATAAAAAAAAGAATATGACAATTATGTCTCTTTTTAAAAATGTACCTTTCCACATAGGGTTTAGAGTGTACAGGGAAAAGATGAAAATATATACACAAACACGGTATCAACAGGACATGATATCCAAAAATATTAATGCTTTATCTGCAAATAATAAAGGCAAGAGAATGTCCAAGGAAGAAATAATATGGCTTGAATATGGCAGTGAGTTTGAGCTGTATTTGTAGGATAATTAGGATGTGCGAAGAGGTGGATTAGAAAAAATTTCAAGTTTGGTACTGAAATGAGCAATAGCACAAATAATAAATGTGAATAACACCTGAACGTGATTTACCATATCTTCTGGTACAATATGGATACAAAAGTTTCATTGAAATTATAAAATATTATTTTGTTAAAAGGTCTCCATTCCCATCTTTCATCCATATTAATGTCTAACTCCGATACTACACACATCTGGGACTCAAATGACAAATTTCTCTTGGTAATATTTTCTGATTTTTCTTTAATCCTGCAGTCAAAACTGATCTTTCCCTGATCACTTCAGTTAATCTCTGCTCTCCCAAGTAAATAAATTTTGTCATTTCCATGTTATGATAGTGTTGGGTGTTACATAAGCGTTGTGCTTCTGCTATATGACTTCAAATTTCCTGGAGTGATTTCAAGGGTTTTGTACTTTTCACCTAAAAAGCAGCACACTTTGTGATTTGCTAGTGTAAACATTTGTTAGGGTAAAACAATTATCTATCTATCTATCTATCTATCTATCTATCTATCTATCTATCTATCTATCTATCTAAATGATCTGGCAATTTTATACTTGTTTCTGTAACCTCAAAAAACACTATGGACTTGTCTTTGTCTATTTAAAAGAAAACTGATACGAAACTGCATTTGTCTTTTAATGTATTCAAAAAACAATGTATGGGATATATGGGAGTGATATTATTTCAAGAAAACAGCAGAAATTAATATCTGATATCTAAAAATGTAGAATTCCATGATATGGTTGAAGTAAAATGTGTAGAACTATTTTTCATTGAGGAAACATACAATTATAACCCAATTGTTTCCAGTTTTAACTACAGCTCAATTTTCAATCACCATTCACAATTCTGTGTACAAAGCTTCAGCTGAAGTAAGTGTTTAAGTGAAAATGACAGATTTTAATATGTACTGATAAAGTCTTTATTGCCACAAACATCATCCTTCATTCTATAATGTTGTACACTGATAATTTAAATGCAATAAAATACTGGAAAAACAGGTGATTTTACAAAGTACATACTTTTATTCATTACTGAGAAACACATTTTTACAACCCACAAAATAAGCGCAAAAATAAAATAAATTAGTGGGGGTGCCTGTGGCTCAAAGGAGTAGGGTGCCGGCCCCATATACCGGAGGTGGTGGGTTCAATCCCAGCCCCAGCAACAACAACAAAAAAGAAATTAATGCTTCATGATGCATTTTGATTTCATTATGTATTTTATTGTCTTTAAAATACTATGTACCATGTAATTATGTTGCAGATAATTTTTTTCTTCCTTAAGTGATAATTAAGCAGTAACAAATACTGTTAATACTTGCGATTCTTATTTCCACACTGTACTTAGTTGTGTTTATTCATAAATTCATTTTCCTAATTTTTATAAAATACATTTTTAGTATTTTACCAATTTGATTCTTATAAAATACAACTATTTGTATTTCTTAAATTATAATTTATTTTCCAAAGTTTTTTTCACAAGAAATTAATTTTAATTTGGGCACATCAAAAGACAGGAGGTGAAATAAAAGTAAGCACTATTTTGCTCATTAATGATTTTATATTTGAAAGAATATTAAACATGTTTATTAATTATTCTTTGTGCTAAGAAAATAACCAAGCCTATTTACCATAAATATGTAAAGTGATACACTTGATTTAAAAATATGTCAATTTTTTAAATAAAGCACCTATCAAAATATCTAATGTGTGGAATGTATTTTCAGAGATAATGGGATTTTTGGCAACTTATACGATTAATAGGTCCTTTTTCATTAATTTTAGGGTATTGAGAATAATGTTGCCGAAACAGCTTGCAACTGTTTATAGTGTTACGTGGCTCCTTCCTGTTGATTTAGATGTTCACCTACAAGGGAAATTGCTGCATTAGTAGAAATGGCTTTCTCAAAGTGCTTTCCAAGGTTCAGCCTGTCCATTCATCAATAACAGCACTTTAATTATAGAGAGGCCTTCTGCATTACTTTCTTTTTTTTAAGTAAACCTTCTTTACTGCTTTTTTAAAACAAAATTAAATTTGATAATCTAAATATCTTGGTGTACATTTTATTGTCATTATGTTAAATTTGTAGGTAAAATGTAGGTTAAAAAAATCTATAACATAACATTATTCTATTCCACAATAAGACAAAGGTCATATATTCCATGTTTTTCCAGTCTGCTGTGTTTTTCAGGAGAATTTATAGTTTTTTTTTTTTTTTTTAAGTATTGCACATAGCATATTGTGTTTGTCCTTGGCTAATTTTACTTTGTCATTTTTGCTATTTAAGAGTAAAATACAGCTTAGATGACTTGTACTTGTTTATTTCTTCATGCCAATTTTTAGTCTTCTATAGTTTAACTTAATTTTTCTTTTTTAACTCTGTTATGTTTGGCAGAAATGCAGGTACATCAGTCTTAAATTGGTAATTTTTATGTTTTTATTTTCTATTGAAGGTGTGTAGTCGCTCTTTTTTTGATTACATTGATAGGTAATGTTAGAGAGTAATGAAGATATTGTAAATCTTTGATTTTTTTTCCCCTAATTTTGTTACCTCTTAACTTTTCCATTACATAAAATACTTTTGGAGAATCTGTGTATGTGTAACTGTGTTTTGGGATCACGTTAAGGAATTACCCACTTATTCCATTTTACTAAATGTTTTTATCCTGAATGATTTTTTAGTATTGCTAAATTATGTTTTAGCATCTATAAAGATGATCACATGATTCCTCTATCTACTTAATAATGTGATAAATTGCATTAATGCATTGATGGGCTTATATTCTTGGAATAAGCTCTGGGAATAATTAAGGTAGTAGATATAGGAGTGTAAAAAGGGATATGTTAAGATCTATTTGGGAAATTAAACGTTTATCAAGAAATTCTGAAATCCTGACAGCCAATAAGAGTTCCTGTTCTATGGCAAAATAGGTGACACCTTAATTACCCATTCATTTACTATCTATTTGGAGTGAATTCTGACCTTTCTAAGAAAAGTATGAACTTACTCATGTGCTTCAGCTAGCTTCAATTTTTAGAAAAAGATCCATATGTGTAAGAATTTATCTTCATTGGTCATTAATTGCCTGATTGTTAAGTGTAATTGCTTGTTAAAGCATATAGTATGCCTCTAATAATCAACATAAGTATTTCTTCATCAGGGTCTACTGTATAATACCTCAGTTAAGTAGGCAGCTCTGGCATAAACTTCAGAGTCCCAAGTGTTTGAATTATCCATGATAGACTTCCTGTCTAAGGTGTTGCATATTCCATTGACTTTCACAGTCATACCTGCTTTTTCCAGGTATGACTGTGATAGCAGTGGATAGGTAGAGAGATATTCTTAGTGACTACAATTGTCTGGATGTTTGTGTCTCAAAATACTTGTTAAAATCTAATCCTTACTGTGGTGGTATTAAAAGGTGAGGTTATTGGGAAGTAATTAAGCCAGGGGGCTCTAATCACATCAATAGAATTAGTGTCCTTAGAAGAAGGGTTGGACTAAGCAGCCTTGCCTTTCTTCCACATAAAAACAGCATTTGCATCTTCCATAATGTGAGGCTACAGCATGAAGCACCATATATAAATCAGAGTGGGCTAAGCAGTGTAATCAAACACTGACTATGCTGGCTCTCTGATCTGGGACTTCTCAGCCTGCAGAACTGTGAGAAATAAATTTGTATTATTTAATAGATTTTATTTAATTAATTAATTTATTTTTTTATTTTTTTTTTGCAATTTTCGACTTGGGCCAGGTTTGAAACCGCCACCTCCGGTATATAGGGCCATGCCCTACTCCTTGAGCCACAAGCACCACCCATAAATTTGTATTATTTACCAACTACCCAATCTAAGGTATTTAGTTATACTGGTCTGAATGCACCAAGACACTCATGTTAGGTTTCTCATGTGAATAATATGATTTTAAAAAATTAAATATTTTATTTTGAATAATGTTAGACTTACATGAAATTATTAAAATTAATACAGAGAGATTCGAGTTATCACTAACCCAATTTCCTTCATGATAACAGCTGAAAAATTACATTACAGTGCCATAACCGGTATATCAATACGACATACTGGTCTTGTTCAGATTTTTTTTCTCTATGTAAAGTTCTATTGATGTGGAAGTACATGTTATCAACCACAAGAATCAAAATAAAGAGCCATTCTATCAACACAAGGAACCCTCATATTTCACAATTATTACCACAGCCACGTCCGTCTCCCTATTTTCACATTTCCGCTGACAACCACTGATATCTGCTCTGTTTATGCAATGTTGTAATTGCAAAACTGGTATATAAATGATATTGAGCCTTATGTTAACTTTTCCAATTAGATTTTCCTCAGCATAATCTCTAATTTTCCTCAAAGTTGTTGCAGGTATACACAATTCATTCTATTTTATCGGTGAATATCATTCTATGGAACGTATGTACTGCAACCTGTTGAAGGAACTCTGGGTTCAGATTATTGGCTATTACTGACCTGCCTCCTATAAACATTCATGTAAAAGTTTTTTGTGTATAACAATTTCTGTTTCTCTGGTATAAACTGCCCTGGAACAGTTGCTGGACCATATGTTAATTACAAGTTTTGTAAAAAAAATTATCAAAATGTTTTTCAGAGTCGCTACACCATTTTACATTCAAAGCAGTAATGTATGAACAATTTCTTTTCTGTATCCTTGTTAGCATTTCATGCTATCAAAACTTACTTTTTTCACCCTTATAAGCATCCTTCTAATCCAATCATGGTTTTAATTTTTGCTTCCTTAATCAGTATTGAAATTGAACATATTTTCATGTTGTCATTTGTCATTTATTTATAGTTCAGTGACATGTCCTTGTATTTTATACTTTTTTTAATTGGATCACTTGGCTTTTGAATTGTTCATTTTGGGAACTCTATATATTCTAGGACTGGTTGATCATCCTTAATCCAAAATCCAAAATCTGAAATTATTCAAAGTGTGAAACTTCTGTGAAGATGACAGTCAAAGATCATGCCCAAAGGAAATGTTCATTAGGGCATTTTGGATTTCAGATTTTTGGTTTAGGGATACAGCAAGTATATGCAAATATTCTAAAATTTGAAATCAATGGAAATATGAAGTACTTAACGTTTCAAAATTTTCAGATAAGCCTTCCTCAAACTGGTTAAGTCTTTTGTTAAATTATTCATCCAGACTGTAGCTTGTATTTTCATCTGTTTCACATAGGCTTCCACAGAACCATGTTCTTAATTTTGATGACATACGTTTTTTCCTTTTATTATTCAGACTTTTGTATTTCATAAAGATTCTTTGCCTCGCCCTGTTTTCCAAGCATTTATCTTTTTCCTTATAAATATCCAATTGCTCCAGCAAAATGTAATGAAAGAAAATTCTTCCTCCATTGAATCACTTTTATGTCTTTATTAAAAATTGTGTGTGTGTGTTAGTCTATTTCTTAGTTATCTGTTCTGTTCCACGTTTTTATGTATATATTGCTCCATTAATACAAGACTATCTTGATTACTACAGCTATATAATAAACATTAATATTAAACAAAGTGATGTGACCCATATTTTACTCATAATTTCTCTAAATAATTATAATTATTCTAGCGGTTGTGTGTATTCATGTTTTAAAATAAACATCTATACATTCCAAAAACCCTGCTGATAATTTGATAGGGATTTAATTAAATCTGCAGATTAATAGGGGAAAATTGACATATTCATTATGTTGAGTCTTCCTACCTACGAACATGGTAAATCTCTCCATTTGTTTAGGTCTTCTTTAATTATTTTATTAATATTTTGTAATATTCGCCATATGGACACTTTATAGCTTTTGCTCAGAAGAAATTCTTTTTCTTTGGATTAATTATATATAATATTCTGTTTTTAATTGACTTTCAATAAGTTCATTGTTGGTGTCTAAAATATGATTAATTTTGTGTTGATTTTGTACTATGCAAACAACCAAACTCCGTTCCTTAGTTTTAAGGTTTTGTTTTTTTTTAACTTTTCTACAAATAGTATTGTTTCATGGAAAAATAAGGACAGTTTTATTTCTTTTGTTCTAATCTGTATGCTTTTTCTTTTTCTTTTATTTACTTATGCATTTATATTTTCACCTTTTTACAGTGGCTGGACTTTCTGGTAACAACTTAAAATAAGAATACTACGAGTGCATATCCTTGCTTTTATTCTGATCTCAGGCGTAAAGAATAATTTTTAACCATTATGCATATGGTTATTTGGAAGGTGTGTTCTGGACACTGTTTATCAAGTTGAAATAACATTCTTTCATTTCTAGTTTGCAATGAGTAAACTAGATTTTGTCACATACTTTTCTGAATCTATTGAAACAACCATTTGAGTTTTCTTCTTTAGTTTGCTGATAGTGTGGATTGTATTGATGCTTTTTCGGATATTAAATTTCCCTGGCTTAACTTAAATAAAGCTTTTTGGACACACTCTGTAGTTCTCTTCATGCATTGTTAAATTTGGTTAGTTAATGATTTTTGTTGAAGGCTTTTTAATTTGAATTTGTGAGGGACTTTTTTCGTAGCCTTACAAAGTGAATTTGAAAGTGTTCTTGATAGACATGTAGTACTACTAACAGTAATTTAGGGGTGTCCAACTTTTGACTTCCTGGGACCATTTTGGAAAAAGAAAAGTTTTCTTGGGCCCCACATTAAATACATAAAGACTAGAGAAAGCTGATGAACAAAAAGAAAGGTTCAGTATACAATTTTCGTGATTCTGACACCAGAGATAAGTTCTCACATAATCATCTTAAGTATGCTGTGTTCCACCAGGAGAGTCTTTTAAAACTGTAGAGCAGGTCCCAGTTTGCAATCACTAAAGAGAAAATTTCCATATCTAAGTAATAAAATGGTTTTTTTTTATTTTTTTAATATTTTTATTATGCAAGTAAAAGAGAAGTGGAGAATATAAAATAAGCGAGGTACTTGCTATTTTATTTGAGAAAGTAATACATCAACATCAGGTTTGATGGAAGTAGTTGCAATTCTCAGTGCGTTCTCAAGGTGCTCATCAGATATTTGGGTTCTAATTTTGCTCCTTTATTACCATACCCACATCTGTCTCCCTATTTTCACATTTCCGCTGACAACCACTGATATCTGCTCTGTTTATGCAATGTTGTAATTGCAAAGCTATTTTCAGTCTTGAAAATAGTTGCTCACAATTGTAAATGCTGCCACAAAGCAACGACATGAATAAGGCACTTTTGTGAAGTGCGGGATATTTATCTCTGGGAAGATAAGATCTATATATAAGTCCAGTAAAGAGACATGATCGAACATTTCTTTAAGTTGAATGTCAGGTTGCAGCTCTATGTATTACACTTGAAAATTGCAGATGCGTGTTTACGTAGACTGCAAGTGGAGTCATAAATGTACCAAAATATTGATTATTTTCCCAGCATTCTTGAAACCTAGTTTCAAATTCTTGTACCAAATCGAAAAGCAAGGCTGTATATTTTTTAGTGTTCACAGGATTGTGTTTAGCTGACATAGCAAAAATGCATAAAATTGTTTGCCTTAATTTGACCTTGCCATAACTTCAGCTTCATTTATAATGCTATTATGGTTTGAAACATCATGTTGATAAGCTGGTTTTCACCTTGAAGATGTATGTTTATCTCATTTAAACGAATGGTTAAATCCACTAAATATGCTAAATCTCTAAGCCAGTTTTCATCATCACATTCTGGCACAAATTTACTTTTTGATACCATAAATGATTTGATAACATGTTGCAAATCAGAAAACACCAGTGGAAACCGTGCCGAAGGGATTGGAGAAGAGGACAGGTGAAGACCTGCCTCATTGGCGCAATGGACACTATTTGGGGGTGAACACACATGGCCCTGACACAGCGTAATAAAACTATCCATGTAACAAGAGCATTTGTACTCTCTTAAAATTTTGAAATAAAGAAAGGAAAGTTATAATTCTCTAATAGCAATGGTAGAAGTCCAGTACAACACAAACAAAACAATAAATGAGCCTTGGACACCTCCCTTCCATAGAAAAAAACAACCAAACAAATAAAACACTAATCTTTTGTTTGAGCATAATCACTAATGCATGGATTGATTTGTTAGCTTAAAAAATTCTATTGTTATTAGTAGTTGAAAATAGTTTAATGCTGAATGCACTTTCATAAAATTAAATTTTAGTAAGAGACCATTGCAATGGCTAAACAAAAGAAATTTCAAAATCAGGTATGAATTTATGAAAACTTCATCTTCAATTTAACATGGACTCACAGCTATATAATCAGATTATTTTAATATTCTAAATTGTATTTTGTGCATCTGTTGGGGTTGGGGGAGAATAGCTTGGTTGGTCTCAATTGTCCTTAAAAAGAATTTCCTTCTCTTGCATACCAAGTAGTACAATAGAAGAAACATTATGTGTGTGTGTGTTGTGGATTTTTATAATTTCTGTCATTCCTTTACTCATCTAGAAAATTTGAGGACCTATTATTTGCACACATGTGGACTGTATTCTAGGTACTGCAAAAGGAATATAACAAAATAAAGCCATAGGCCCTCACCATTGAACTCAGTAGAACAAAATATCTGTCTTAATCACAAAAAATTATGCAAAAAATACAAAATAGCAATTGATAATTAAAAGGTTAAGTACCCTGTTTCCCCGAAAATAAGACAGTGTCTTATTTTAAGGTGTGCTCCCAAAGATGCGCTAGGTCTTATTTTCAGGGGACGTCTTATCTTTCCTTGTAAGTAGGTCTTATTTTCGGAGGATGTCTTATTTTGGGGAAAAAAAGGTAGTGTCTCCATTATGACCACCTCTTTAAATTGACCTGATCGTTGAGGACCGGACACATCCACATGTCCACATCAGTACACAAGGCCTGGTTCCTTATGCTGACCACCTCTGCATGTTGAAAAATTTATTACAGTCCCTTGGGTGATTAATTAACAGACATTCTAATATTTGGCATTACCGAAATATAAACAAGAAGAAAATTGCAGGCTTTAATGAGTTAATAATAATTTGGCTCTTGTGCAGTAATTGTATTCATTTCTTACTGGCACTCTAAAAATTACCACAACCTTAGTGACTTTAAAAAAATTACATTTTTATTCCCTTAACATTCTAAAGGTTAGAGGTTGGAAATAATTTTCAAGGTGGCAACAGGAACTTCTGTGGGAAGCATCTTTTTCCTTTTTCCGTGGCTGGTGGCTGCCTGTACTCCTAGACTCACAGCACCTTCCTCTGATTTCTTCATCATGCTACTTTCTCTTTCTGATATTCTACATCCTCTTATAAGGACCTCAGTGGTTGCATGACATGAAGCCTAATAATCTAGTGTAATCCCCCCACTCAAAATCCTTAACATAGTCCAATGTCCTAAAAACTTTTGCTATGTCAGGTAACATTCACAACATCTGGAGATCAGCTAATGGACATTATGTGATGGGCATTATTAGCCTACCACAGTAACTAGTGAAAGGGGTTTCATTTTTATGGAACAGTTAGCTTTTAGGGTGGTAAAAAAGTCACTTCTTAGGTACTTTAAATAGCTATTTGCAAAAAATAGCCAGAGAAAACCTTAACCTAAAACATTCTTTCTTTGTTCTTTTGTGCTGTACTTAAATTTCACTCATGGAAACTTATTTGTATATTATTTGATGAAACAGATATTCCTATATGTATGTTAATTCTTTGATTTTGCCCTCAGGCAGGTTTCATGTAGAACATTTCACCAGTTCAAATGCAGAAGAAAATAGAATCTTCAATTTGTGTATTCACAGAGGTGACTCCCATTTTATTTTTCCCATACATCTCACTACCATTCTGAGAAGTAGACTTCTTCTGAAGTCATTGCTCTCTATCCAATCTCTCTTTGCCAATTAATCCCTGGCATCTCATTTATATACCTGGCAGTCTGCCAATTATTGAAGGTGGCTTTGGCTTTTGTTAAATGTTCATTTTTTTTCAATTTTAACAAGTTATTGTCCAGAAATTGTTAAAATATTATTCTCTAGCAATTTTCATACTGATCATTTTTCTTATATTTTTATTCTATCTATGATTACATTTGTATATCTCCTAATTTCCAAAAAGTATTATTAGGTTAAATTTAAAATGTGTATTTGTTATAATATACTAAAACTGAATTTAAATGATCTAAATTTAGATTTAAATTAGTGAATTTATCTCATTATGCCCACCTATATCTTGTAAACCATGCTTTCTACCTACAAAACTGGAAGACCAGAATGGTATTGTGTAGTTTTTGTTTATCTATTATTCATAGCTGTGATAATAAAACTGATCATTTTTGGATCGATTAATTCTAAATAATTCATTTTTCTACCAAAACAAACAAATAAAATTAAAATGGAGAATGACCACAACTCCAAGTAAAGAATTGAAGGTTTTCAAAAATATGTGCCCTCTTGAGCCACTGGGTTTAGATTATTTTGTCATATAAATCTATTTACTTATTCAAAATACCCTAGACATCTTGAAATATTTGTGTGCATTATATCATTAATATTAATGCCAACCTTATTTGAACATGAAGATGTAATATTACATTTCAAAATATTGCCTAACTTCAAATGTATGAGATATAGTATTTGTCATATTTCTTTTGTGTTAGTATAACAGAATACCTAAGACTGGATAATTTATAAAAAGAAAAGGTTTATTTACCTCACAGTGCTGGAGGTTTGGGGGTTCAAGGTCATGGCCCTTCTGGTGTGGGTTTTAGTTATTTCATTATTTATTTAGTTATTTCATCATAACATAGTGGAAAAGGCCAAAGAGGGGAAATGGATTTGTGTAAGGAATGAAACCCAAGGGTTGTCTTGGATTTATAACAACTCACTGTAACAGGAACTGATTTGTTCACTCTAGAACTAACCAGTTTTACCAGAACAAGAGCTCACTTACTATCAAGAGAATGGCACCAAGCCATTCATGACTGATCTGATCCCATAACCTAGACACCTCCTGCTAGGTTTTACATTCAGTATTAAATTTTGACACAGCTTATGTTGGGCCTTTGATCATTAAATCTGTGAAAAATGAGTGAAAAAAATTGTGTTCCATACTTCACAATGTTGGCAAAAGATCACTACTTCATGCAACATTATTAATATTTGTTGAATTTAAAAATGTTTCTTTGGCATAGGAAATTATATCTCCATTGAAGGTATATTGGGGTATTTGTGTTTTAAAATAAGAAAAATATTTCAGGTTAACGAATTTATAACTCTGATTATATTCAAGATGTTTCTATAGCAGTAAAATGAAGCATGGAAGATCTAACCCAGGTACTAACACTTGGTATTCTACTAAAATAATAAATCTTTACAAAAAATGTAAATCCTTTTTTGTTTCTATAACTAGAATTAAAGCCAGTACACATATGCATTTGGTGGTGGTGGTGGTGATGGTGTTGTAAAGCTACAATTGGCAGTAGTATGTTTCATTCAGAGAAAATATAACTGGACCTTATATTGTATAAATTGTTCTGAAAATTAATTTTATTTCATTTGGAGTCTAAAGTTATGATGAGTAAAATCCTCAATGAATGATATAAAGTATGATGGCTACTTATTTGAAAATAGCCTTAATAATGTCTCTGGTTTTTACTGAGTGAAAGCACAAAACAAGAAGTTTAAACAATTGGTCTTTAATCCTTCCTTCTTTCCTTCCTTCCTTCCTTCCATTACATCACTAGATTAAAAAATGTTTTAACAGTTACATTAAGTTCAATTAAATTTCACCTTTATTATTTTATTTATTTATTTATTTTTGAGACAGAGTCTCAGTATGTCTCCCTCAGTAGAGTACTATGGCGTCACAGCCCACAGCAACCTCAAACTCTTGGGCTTAATCGATTCTCTTGCCTCAGCCTCCCAAGTAGCTGGGGACTACAGGTGCCCGCCATAATGCCCGTCAATGTTTTTGTTGCAGTTGGCCTTGTAACAGGCTGTGTTCAAACTGGTCCAGGCTGGGTTCAAACCCTCCAAATTCGGTGTACGTGGCTGGCACTGTAACCACTGTGCTATGGGTGCCAAACCAAGTTTCCCCTTTAAATAAAAATTTTAGGAATAATACACCTAGGAAATAATAGTGTCACATCAAAGCAGAATGACTTAGCTGGATGATTTTAAAGGTTTGTGGTCATAAGCTTTCAGAAGTCATTAGTGTGTCTTTCTAATAACAATATATATATAGACAGATTTACTTTAAACTTGCCTTTCTTCCAAGACAATGTAATTTATGATTATTGTTGTTGACATTGAGTACTTATATAATAACATGTAAATAGTCTTCAGAAATAATCAGTTAATAAGAAAAAATGTATATCACCTTTCTAAAATTATTGTGCTTATTTTACAGATGGGCAAATTGATAAAATGTATATGTCATTTCCTCAAGTTCAAAAACCTAATAATAGAATAGGAAACTAGACCCTTAGTCCACTTCAAAATGTGAAGTCACTGATTCTAAGCAAGCAACAGAGAGTTAATCTATGTAGTTTGAATATTTATAATTATGGGTTATTTAAAAAAGGTGTATGCAAATTTATTTTGCATAATATTAATATATTTTTTTTATTTCTGATGTTGAAGCCTGTCCATAAAAATAGGGAGTTAACTATATTACTCTACAATTTTTGCAATGCTTTATTTCTAAAAGCAAACACTGTTCTCTAGTGGCAGCTCACATATTTGAAAATATGACTTTGTCCTTCACATAAATGGTAAATGGCTGTCTTTTCTGCCAATCATTTTTATCTTTGCAGTGTAAGCTAAAGGTGATATGGCTTATTGCAAAAGACGAGGGTCATCATGAAAATGAATTTCAATATTACTTGATGTGTGTGAGCTATCAATTGTGAACCAAAGCCTTGAACATGAACAATGAAATGATAAATTCTTTTGCCATCTGTTCTATGTATAATAGAAAAAATAAAGATGAATGTGACTATGGATTGTATATGTTATCATCAATAATGAAATGTATTCAACCCAAGATAAGGGGAACATTGTTTTTGATATGCTGATGAGAATACATACTGTAGTTTTATTGAAAATTATAATAAAAGAAGAAACAGATATAAAAGGCATAGAAACTGTCTTAGTAATAAGATAAACATAGTGGAAATAAACTAGAATATGGAAGGAAAAGTACTTACAGGTTTATAATGTAGAAATTAACGAATATTCATGATTTCTTGTAAATTCCAATCCAAGTCCACATGATTTGAGAGTTATTATTATGACAAAATGTGTTGAATGTAACAAAGTATAAATTTACTTACTATTAAAAAATAGTAAAAATAACTATATCATTACCACCATGGTTGTATTATTTCAGCAGGGACATCTCTTACCGATTAGATAACACCAACTGATCAACAATTAATGGAAACTTTAGGTACACATTATCATCTCTTGAAAACTGGGGAAAGCCCAAAATATTTAAGTGAGATTGAATAATATCCTGAAGAAAAATCACAATTTATGTTTCAGACAGAAATCTTTGAGGAAAAAAAAATAATATAGATTGAAGTAATTACATTTAATTAAGCATCAAATTGTTCAGATAATAATAAAGCACCACATAAAAGAAATTCAAAGGCAAATGAACGAGAGACACAGAGGGGTGAAAACGAAGATGTAGCAACATCGGAGGAAACTGGATTGATATTTTTACATAAGATCAAATAAGAGCTGAAGAATGGGGGGATGGATGGAAAGAAATGCTATGAGCAGAGTAGATCTAGGTAGCTGAAAGTTTAGTACTATGTGTGAACTTTGTTATCATCATACAGTATTTGGGTGAAGCAATATAGCATGTTGACTTTGACCCAGTGAGAAAGTGTGTATATTGTGTGTTTCTTACAGAAGGCAAGGGTAGGGATAGAATGTTGGTTTTGACTGGCAATTTGATTAAAACATACTGTGTTAAACTTGTAAGCATTCCAAATTGTATATCAAGTCAGCACATTGTACTCCACAAATGCATTAATGTATTAAAAGAAAGATGTAAACAAGTATCACGGATTACATTGGTTGAAATACAAAATAATAATAATAAAAAAATAACTTGACCTAACAACATATATGATAGCTCCTTTAAAGAATTTTTTTTCTGTGAAAGAAATCTGAATAATTTATCTTTAAAACATATTTCATTGCCTTTAAAACAATGAAATGTATTAATAGATGATTACATGCTCTGTAATTAACTTGTGCACAATTTTAGAATCACTCTTTTCACCTCCAAGTAAGGATATACTGGAATATGATAGCTATTTGAATCTTTGCGACAAAAAAAACAGATAAGATTATAGAGTCATTCATATTAATGAAAAATGATATAAATTGTTAAGGCAAGCAGAAACATTGTAGAATTTTTTTTCAATTTCATACTGACCTTTAGAATAATAGTTTTTCCTAAAAGCAGAAATAATTGAAAGCTCAGATATTTGTGAGCACATTTTACTTTTCAAGAGTCCTTTAATTTAACTCAGAACCTAAGAATTTCGTGTCCAGCATACGTGCTGTTTCATTAGCAATTTAAGGAATTATCTCATGTTTTGAATATATAGGACTTCTTTAAGTCAGGATCTATAATTGTACCATATTTGGGATGACTGAGAAAATAATCGCTGTGTCTTACTTATGTTCTGTGGTTCAGATGTGGAAATGAGCTTGAGAAAGAAAATTCAAACACTGATTTCAGATATTTTTCTAAAGAGTAAAATATGATTTCACAGAGAACATAATATTTTTACATGGAACCTCAATTTTCTGATGCCTCAATCTTGAAAGGACTTCAATTGGCGAGGGGAGATAATCTAATCAGACCTCTCTGCTGGTAAATATTTGGAGTCAACTTTGTTTTGCTTTACATTATTTCCCTTTGTTCACCAGCATTTGACCCTCACAAAATGTCCTCTGTGATAATAAGTGTTTTTACCCATTAGCGAGATATCCACTAGCAATTTTCCTCAGTTTTGTTTTATAAATAAGATATTTTGCTTTCACTTTTCCTAGAAGATGAGAAATTGGATGTTTATTCTAAATCAACTTCCTCCACCTTTATTAAAAATATTAACCGTCAGTATTCCTATGAGTCATTGATTCTAAAAATGACTCAATTGTTGCCCTTGGAAAAATATTCAAACAAATCTGGGGACTATATCACAAAATTTTGTGTTCAGTGACTGAAAACTATAAAATAATTTAAAATTTTATTTGTAAGTTGATTTCAGAGTTTACCCCACTCATGTTTTGATAATGTTTCCTGTTTTACTGGAGGCATAAATTGGTATGGAAATAATAGGAGAGTGGAATGTAAAATATTGCTATGGAAGAAAAGTTGATTTAATATATAAGATTTGGTAAAATGAATTATTCTAAATTAGGTAGAAAACCAGCCTAGTATTGCATGAATGATACCTAAAGATGTGATACAAATGTCATCTAATATTCTAAATGATATACAGGGTTGATGTAAAATAGTTTAGAAATTTATGGACATTCTACATATGACATATTTTTATAGTATATCATACCAGCTGATGAAATTAAATTATACTTTGTTAAAAACTTTTAAAAGTTTCATAAGCACACATTAATATGTGATATTATTTTCCAAATTTGATTGCATTCATAATTGCTCATACTTTTCCAATGCAACTATTTTCACTTTTAAAAAATCACCCTTAACAAACAACTTTTGCATCAGGAAAAAAAAATAAAAATGATGTTACAACCTTACAACCTGATCCTTTACATAATAAAAAAAAAAAAATTACAGTATTGTTTATTCTGTGATTTTTATTAAATCAGTAAAACAGAAGCAGTGAAGAGAATGAATTAAAAGATTCCTCTGCTTGACATCTAAACTTTCTTCACCAACTGTTATTTTTGAAAAAAATCATATTGTTGGGCGGCGCCTGTGGCTCAAGGAGTAGGGCGCTGGTCCCATATGCCGGAGGTGGTGGGTTCAAACCCAGCCCCCGCCAAAAAAAAAAAAAAAAAAAAAAAACATATTGCAAAAATACAAAATAGTGAAAATTCAAAATTCTTATGTTACCTTTAATAGTAAAATTAGTTATCAATTTGAAATTAGTATCACTTGGATATTAATAAGATATCTTAGTGATTAATTCCTGCTATCTGTGTATTTTTAAATTATAAGGGCAATAGAATAAAGTTAGAGGAAACACTAGCGAACTTATTGCCAATGCTAGCAAATCTTGAGACACCAGTTATTCAGGTCCTTGGTAGAAGCATGCATAATTCTGTGTTTTTTCTTGGCTGAGGCTGGATTTGAACCCGCCCCCTCCGGCATATGGGGCCGGCATCCTATTCCCCTTAGCCACAGGCACCACCCCATAATTCTGTTTCTTTTGTTTCTTTGTTTTTAACATTTCAGAAAACAGACTTGCTAAAAAGTGAGACCAATAGCTAGAATAAATTCTATCTATACACTAGTTTTTCTTCTTCTTCTTCTTCTTCTTCTTCTTCTTCTTCTTATTATTATTATTATTATTATTATTATCATCATTTTTTAGAGACAGTATCTCACTTTGTTGCCCTCAGTAGAGTACCATGGCGTCACAGTTCACCTCAACCTTCAGCTCTTACGCTTAGACGATTCTCTTGCCTCAGCCTCCCTAGTAGCTGGGACTACATGTGCCCACCACCGTGCCTAGCTATTTTTTGTTGCTGTTTGGCTGGGGCCGGGTACATGGGGCCGGTGCCCTACTCACTGAGCCACAGGCGCTGCCCTCTGTACATTAGTTCTAATAATAATTACAGAAAATCAATGTTGTTATCTTTACTGGTTTTATCATTTTTGATCTTACTGATAATTATGATATACTATTATTCCTCTTGATAAAATATGAATAGCTCTAACACAGAGTTATGTATACCTAATGTACAAAAAGTTGAGATAAAGTTAATATTTGTCTTTGAATATACATAATTGTCACCTATTTCTTTCATTATATTTTTCTAATCCATTAAATATGGTTATGTTTATCCTTCATGGTCTTTTTTTTTTGGCCGGGGCTGGGTTTGAACCCACCACCTCCGGCATATGGGACCGGCGCCCTACTCCCTGAGCCACAGGCGCCGCCCCCTTCATGGTCTTAAACATAAAAAAGATACAAGAGATATGACATAAATTATATCACATTACATATATACAAGTCTTTATTTCATTTGAGTGGTAGGAAAATTCACTGGAAATGAAAAACTCTACTGTGCTCTCCAAAATTGTAAGAGTTCAGTAGGTGTGTCAAGAAAAATATTAGAAATCAAATATATAAACATCTATGTTAAATATCTACATTCCAAGTTTTAATATAAATATTCCCTCAACATATTTATTAACAATATAGAAATTCACATCATGACGGTGTGTATTTGACTAGAAAATTAGAAGCCAAACATTAGTGCCATTAGAGAAAAAATTAAGTATAGTCTGATGTAGTTTCTTTCATATCTAATGTTTAGCTTGATGATTTTGTAGCACTATTGCATATATTTATTAAATATTATTTGGAGGCATTAAAGACTTAAACACTATTTTGGTTGAGTAGGGATGTTTATTTATCTAGTTAAAGCAGTGTGCCTTTTTATACCTGTGGGTGTAGCATAAACTTTCTTTGGAAAGAGTGCAAGGAAGGGAATTCAAAGTAATGGTACCAAATTAATTATTACTGCCATATAGAGACCTTATTGGTGGAATTATTACCTTGCATTTATTACCAATCTAGACTTTGAGTTAGTGTTCTTGCCTCAGAAACAGATTATCTTCTCCACCCAGGGTGGCCTCATCTCTCAGAGGATGTATGTGTGCTATTAGCCTAATTCACGGAATCAAAGGATAAATTTAGAGTCATAATGTATTGCTATATACTGAATAATTAAATTGCTCTAGGGAAAAGGTAAATGTTCTCTTTTGGAAAACGTTGAGTAGACATTGCCAGCTTTGCATTAGCATAACTCCCTCTTTTCTACCAATCATGTACTTGTGGGCACTTTGCTAATCACCCTATACAACAGTTCTGCAGTTGGGGGCTTTTACTACTGATATTTAACATATAAAATAACTCATTCATGAAATCAAGTAACTTACCAAGTTCAAATAGTTAGTAGATGACATCACTACTACAAAAATCTGCATTCTAATAATTTCCCTGGCACTACCCTGCTGATCAAGTGATATTTTCTTTCTTTCTTTCTTTCTTCCTTCCTTCTTTTCTTTTCTTTTTTTTCCTTTCCTTTCTCCCCTTATGTCCAGGGCTGAGTTTCAATGGATCGCAGCAAGGGATATATGCTTTCTTTACAGATGTTAGGAATGTAATTCATTTATAGTTAATCTTTATTATTCTTAAAGCTATAACTTAAAATTAAGGTAATTTTATCTCTCAAATAATTCTATCTATCTATCTATCTATATATATATACATATTTTTTTTTTTTGCAGAGAACAATACATAACTATTTCTCAAGGACAGCAAATTGTAATCATTTAAAGTCCTTCCAAAATCAAACAAAGCTTTGCAATTACAGGATTGCGTCCATTAATAGAATATTTTATGAAGGTTTTTCTTTTTCCTCTGAAAAAAACAAACATTAACTTTACAAATATTATAATCTGAAAAAGAAAATCAAGGATTGTAAATAAGTTAGCTTTCTCCAAGCTACCAATTTACTTTAATTGCCATATTCTAATAGCTTTCTGTTTTCTTTTCCAGTATCCATTCCTGGCCCCATCCAATTCATCACTCATGTTGGACTCAGGAGAAATTTCTATAAATGAAAATCATAGACTGTCACTCTATTTAAATTTTTTTCAATGTTTATCTATTATTTTTAGGAAAAGTAAGTCCAAAATTCTGAAAATTATCTAAAACATTTGCATCATCTAGATCCTAAATACATCTCACCACATGCCACATCCCCTCTACTCTCATTGCTTAAATTTAGTTCATCAAATCTAACATGTTTTTTTCTGACTCACACAGAAGTACGTTCACTTCATTCTGTCTATCACATCCATGAAATTAATTTAAAATCAAAATTTAAGGTCTTTTTCAGACTTTTTCTCAAACATTAATTCCTCTGGGAAGCCTTTAAAGCCCATATATATATATATATTGCTAAATAAGTATGGATTTGCTCTATTTTTTTTTGTACATGTTTAACTGATTTAGGTTAAAATTTTTGTATAAAAAAGGTGCAAAATCTATGTTACTTAGTCTTAGTACATTATTCCCATAACTAGCATATTGAATGGCATAATGCATTTTGGTCAACCAAATCTATGGCTATTTGAAAATTAAAAATGTTCTGGAACATTGAATCGCAAGTATAGTCACCCTAAGTGTCATGATTATGGCATTTTAAAATGATGAAAATTGTCTGTCTATTTGCACAATGGAATTTCTCCGTTTCACATCTTTTCAAACTCTGTATTAAACAGTAAAGGATTGAAATGTTCTCTAAGCTTATTATTTTATTACCTTCTTAAGTATTTACAGAAATATTCTATGCAGGATCTGAGAAACAGTGACTATTAAAAACTCAACAAAATAGAAAACAATAACAAAAACAAATTAAAAAAATACTCTGAACTTTGAAAAAAGAGACTTTAGGAATGTATAGAGGTGACCGAGAAATATGCAAAAGTAGATAATAGATAGCTAGACCCACAAAGGAAAAGTTATAAATTCCTGGAAATAATGACGTTTTTTTCCTCCATAGACCTTTCATTATGTTTTCTCTCAGATATTATTTATGATTGTTTGTGCCTCATTACATCAAATTTCTATTTAATTTTCAGTATGACAGCATGTTAGAAATACAAGTAAAATAATTTGAAGAAGCTGCTATAGTTCTGTATAATGTTCAAAGTCAGATATACTATTAGTCAGTAACAGAGAATATAAAAACAAAATTTCCTGTAAAAATACAACTATCAAATTAATAAAAGCACAGATTTTTTTATCCGATATAGATATCACCTAGTCATACAGGTATCTGACATTCATATAGAAAACCAACTAAGGGAACAAATTATTTGTTATGTTTTATATGAACAATTTATTCAAGAAGATATGATATTGTGCAATCAATTTTCCAAAAATATGTGCTGATAATTATTTGATAATTACAAAAGGGGAAGGTGCTTAGAATAGAATATTTTAGCTAAAATTTTGCCTCTAATATAATAAAACTTTCCAGTAGTATTGACTATCGAGGGCCCTTAATTTCTTGGATTCAATGTAATTCAAATTTAGTAAGTCCTAATTGTAGTACTAAATGCTTTCATCAAGATTTGTTATTAAATTAGCACAAACGAGAATTAATCACAAACTATTTTCAAAACAAGTTCAATCTAGACATAAAATTATAATTGTCTTTGGGCTCATTTATTCATTTGAAAATGTCTGTGAAATCCTTACTATTTATACAATATTGCATTTAATGTCATAAACAATCCAGGTATGAAAAAGATGTAGATCGTTCCTTAGATTTTTATCAGTGTCTATGCAATTTGCCTCCTTACAAGCGAGGCAAAGTTTTGAGGGACTGGGCAATAAATATCTTATTCTTGTAAGCAACATACTGGGAGCAACATCCAGTTCTTTGGAGAGTGCACTCGCAGATGACTTCACGGGTTGTGAGAAGAGGGAAGGTTGGAGTTGAGTGGCTCTTCATGACATATGGAAAATAGGAATCAAGCTGATCTCTTGGGACTGGATTTCTATAGAGATAAATATCCAAGTGCCAAGTTTATACAGCATTCCAGAAAAGCTGCAGCTTCTTAAGTTTCTACATAAGCTGCTTGGCTAGCAAAGAATACTTTACCTTATGAATTAACTTATTTTGTCTCTTTGGGTCTTAAAGTATCTCTTTCTCTCTTCTTTCTTTTTTTTTTTTTTTTTCTGGTCCTTTAAGCCCCTCTCCTCGATGAACTTCTCATTTTTGTTTCTGTTTCTGTTTTGTTTTGTTTTTTAAGGTGCATATAAACAACATTTGCCCTGCCTGGCTTTGTAACTGCAGAATAATGTTGATATTTGAAGTCTGGTCCTTGCTTTGTCTTCTGCTTAGTTGGGTCCCTACCGTGAGACAGTCTAGCCAGGTTCTGTGAGTGATTTACGTTCTTGCCCTCTGTGAAGAGAAATCTTAAGATTTTCTGTCTTTTGGCCAAGGAAAGTCCTGTGGTTCTTTTTAGCATCTTGATCAGAAGACCTCTGAGCATAGACTTCTTTTCTTATCTTCATGTAAAGATTCGTAATTGACTAGCTTTGCAGTCAGTGTCCACAGCCACAACCCAAAGGGCTCTCAACACAGTGACTCTTCATCACTCACAGAAATACGGGATTTCTGTATCCACCAAATACAGAACATGTTTCATTAAGATTTAGCTCTACCGACATCCTCTTTCTCTGTTTACCCATGCAGTACAGACATTTTTTACTTCTTTATAACTATGTTTTAGGCATAAAAACTCTGATTGACACTTAGATTTATTTATTCGTTATTCATTCATTCATTTATTTTAGGTTTTCTGTTAAACTTACCCTACTCTCTTCAGAATTTAAATTTGCTATCTGTGGCCAAGACACAATCCATCTCTGACTTTATGCTTTTCCACCATTGGTTCTATAGTCCTCACCTTTCCAAGTCTCGGAAGAAAACACACAGGATTTCTTTACTTCCTCAGAGAATAAAAGGACTACTTTTTTCATTGTATATTGTGGTCTTTCTAACTATAGTATACGATAACACTGAATAGTCAAGTAGCCAAGCCTTCCTTTTGCAGAGAAAGCTTAAATATTTTGGAAATTTTTTTAAAGAACACTTTTTTCATTGATGTATGACCGTTGACACTTCAAGTGTTTTGTAGGGCTATGCTGTCAAATACATTAGTCGCTGGCCACAAGTGGCTATTCAGTAACCAAAATGTGTAATTCTTCACATTCAGATGTGTCATGAGTATGAGACAAACAGTATATTTTTCAGACTTATGAAAAACATAAAAAAGCTCAATATTTTACTTTGATTATATATTAAAATAAAGGCATAAAAATACATTTTGTTGAATACAATTAATTTAATGCTTTCCCTTAGTTTTAAAAATTGTGCTTCCAGACAATTTAAAATAATCTCATGGCTCACATTATCTTTCTATCAGACAATGCTATTCTAGGAACTGGAATGAGCCATCTGAATGCAAAATCTGAACATTAACTCATTTTTCTTTCATTTTCTCTGTCACAAAACTAATTTCTCCTGTGGTTTCATTTGGAAGAAGAAATACCTAGAAAATAATAAAAAATATATGTTAACATATTTTTAATGATATATTTTTCTTAGTTGAATTTGAGTGAGGGACTTTTAAAGGCACATGGGCATCAGGAATTTCCCTATAAAGTTTAATTCAGGGAGTCAATCTTGTGATGAAGGCAAAAGAGAACTTAGGAAGAATTCCTATTAGTTAAATTCAGTGGCAAGGACGAGATAAAGATAAGGAGGCCTACTGGCTGTGAGTGTTTGAGAACTTGGTCCAAAGCAAGAGGACAAAATATTAGTATTTTATTACAGTTTATTTTTTTTATTGAGGTTAAATTTACAATATGCAATCATATGGAAATGTATAATTCAATATCATTTTAATACATTCATAATGATGTGGAATCTCTATTTGGTTACAAGACATTCTCATCCCTCTAAAAGTTTTTTTGAAAATAGGCAAATTCCTACTCGTAAGAATTCCCATTTGCCAATGGCAGCCTATCTTGTGGTTTTAATAATGAGAGTGGTATGATAAAGTCACATTTTAGCTGACTAGTGTTAGCAGTGCAGACAATGGTATGCCCAACGCTTTGAGCTTCATACTCTCATATTCCACTGGCCCATATTTTGGGCAAAGTGTTCTTAAACTGTCATCCCTGAAATTCTCTATGCAATCAAAATCCTAAGTACCTGTCAAAATAACTTTTAATCTACAAATTAAAATTTATCCTTGGGTTCCTAACATTGTCTACTATTCATTGGGTTTATTTAATAGTTCTTCGCTGTTTCCGCCAATACCTCTGCCTTACCCTTAAGGCCACTATATCTTTTACACCCCATAGCACTTAGTTTCATGCCTGTGTCCTGAGGAAAGCAGTATACATCAATTCCAGGAATGAATGAATATATAGTGTGAAGGGAAATATTTCTACTGGTAAAGATTAACACAAAGTATTCATGAAGACAATTATCAAAATAATCATGTCATTAATTATACAGGAAAAAGGGGGAAGATAATGATACTTTTGCTTAACATAATCAACAAATTCAGATAGCATTTATATCAATGTAAATTCAAATAGTATTTATATTTTTGTTTACATCCCTTTTTATTAACAGTGTCTCTCCTCTAATTTCCCCTGTTTAATATTTAAAGGTCAAGTTGACATTTAATAAGAATCCCGCTGATTAAATAAAACAAAAATTTTCAATTTTAAAGAAATACTATCATTTAAAGTGTTAAGTAGATAAATTCTGTTTGATTCTGTGTCAAATTTTAATGGGTAGAAAGATAATATTAAAAATATATATTATTTATGAAAAATGTATTTGAAAATAGTGATAAGATCCCTTCAGGAATTCCTATAGGGCGAATGTTTGCTCTTTTGGAGTGGTCCCACACTCTCTCAGGGAAGGATCTGTTTTTGCTCTCCACTTCTCTTCCTCTGGGAGAGTTTGGGAGGCCTAATGCAAGGGTACATGTCAAATATATTAAGAGTAGAGTATCGATGTCTTCACACAACAATTAAATAAATGAGGTGAAGGCTATGTTAACCAGTTTGATGAAAGCATTCCAAATTGTACATAAAATCAGCACATTATACCCTATAAATGCAGTAATGTACACACACAGTTATGATCTAGTAAGAAAAGAAAATAGTGATAAGAGACAATAGCATGAATTTCAAACTGAAAACAGGCATACTTTGGAAATATCATGGGTTTGGTTGTACACCACCGTTGCAATAAAATGAATATTACAGTAAAGCAAGTCATATGAAATTTTTTGTTTCCCAATTCATGTAATAGTTATGTTTATAATATATTAACACTAGTGTGTGACAGCATTATTTCTAATTTAGTATAGTTATAATTAATATAGTTATGTTTATAATATATCGTAGTGTGTGCTAGTATTATTTCTTTAAAAAAATCCTTAACTCAAAATACTTTATGGCTAAAATATGCTGACACAATGACAGAAAGTGAGCACGTGTTGTTGGAAAATGGTGCAGGTAGGCTTAGTCAACACAGGGCTGTCACAAATTTACAATTTGTAAAAGTCATCATATCTACTAAGTGTAATAAAGCAGTGTGCAATTACAATGAGGTATTCGTGCAATTCCAACTTCTTTACCCCAAAACAAAGACAACAAATATAGTCATGAGATGACAAAAAAGGACAAAGGGGAATTGATTAAAGGTTAACCCAAATTCCCTTTGGAATAAAGAATTTATTTATGAAACGTTTATAAAAAATAAAGTTAAATTGTACTCATTTAGTATTCAAAGAATAACTTGAGGGGAAAAAATGCTATTTATAAAGGGCAGTATGGACTGATTACTAAAGTTGGAGAACTGAGACAGGCATAGTAATGAAAGACACTGAATTTCTAGAAAGTAGAATATTCCAAATTGTACATGAATTGTTTCCCAATTCATGTAATAGTTACGTTTATAATATATTAACACTAGTGTGTGATATACTGAGTACTGAGTTTTACAAATCTATCTCTAAAATCACTGAATTTTGAAGCTGAAAGACTAACACATCTCTTTAAGAAACTGAAGGCTGGACCTTTTTAAAATTACTATTCAAATACTCGTTAATACATATATTTTAAGTTCATAAGTAACGCGTGAACACAGTCATGTAAACGTATCAACACGCCCTTCAATGTAAATTGGGAGGCTGAACACATGCTGCAGCTCCCCCTGTTGGTAAATCTAGAAAGTAACATAAAAGATAAATGAAGCACTCCATATATAAATACAAATTAAATAACAAGATAATAGCTCTGGAAAATATCAAAGGCAGATAAGTGGACTCATTAAAAGGTGGAAAATGGTAGCAAGTACACTGAAGACTAAAAGCATATTCTGAAACCTTCTTAAAATAGGATTTCTAGTAAAGCAGAAAGCTTCATCAATCCACATGAAATGTTACATCAGTGACAAGAAGTGACTGATCATAACAGCAGGGCCTGCTCTGCAGGTCAACTGCTATCCCCAAAACATATGTTCACGACACATGGAAACAGACATACACATACACTCACATTGAGCCAGGAAGAGGGCACAGCACTGTGGACTAAGGTCAGAAGTTGTAACTCTAAAATTTGTGGGAGACATCCATGCTCTGTGTGGCTGGAAATATTGAGGAAATGAGATTACTCATCCCAGGAAGAAAAGCAACCTAAGTACCAACCCCAGCAGAACACATCATCCCTCAGTCAGTGTGCAGATGTCGTGAGGCACCACCCAGCTTTGCATTCAGAAATGAAGGGCTTTCTATGCCGGTTTCTGGGAATGCTGCCCAAAGACAGCCTTTCCTGACAATCTGCGGGAACTTCCTCACGTGAGAATGATTACCTTGACCAAGGGCATACTCCTCTTCCAGTAAAGTCAAAATGTAATAGCTAATTGATGAATAGTATAAAGGCCTGTGGCTCACGCACTGAAATTATTTTAAATATTTTAACATGTTTATTTTGAAAATGTTTATTTTCAAATGATTATATTATTTAGTCATTTTTGTTGTTTATTATTCTAGATAAAATTCCAGGCATGCTCTGATAACAGATTTTCTTTTTTCCAATCATCATAGAAAGAAATCAAAATTGTGATTGATATGCGGAAGAACAAGATGTATCATGAGTCTAAGGCTCTTCATTTATCAAAAGTATGAACAATTAATGTGACTAACAGGCTCCAAAAATTGAATTTACCTTCTTCTAAATTGTTCATTAAGATAAAGGGCAGAACTATTTAGAAACTGAAATTCTGTGCAACTTTCATTTAAAAACCTTATTCTCCATGAGATATAAAATAGGATTTTGTTTTACAGAAACACATTAATATTTATCCTGAAAAGTATTCCATGCTTTGAGCAAGAAAGAAGTATTTATGGTTTTTCTCTTTTGCTTTGAAATAGCTAAGGATGATATCAAAGATTTGCTACACTTTTACTTTCTAAATATATTCTAAATTTCTGTCATGCATTCATGATTTAATTTATGCCACTCTTTCAAACATTTAACATTGCATCTAATGGAACCTTAAATTTTTGATCCTTCCTCTCAACAACATGGTCTAACTTTTTCTTGGACGTATAAAAGAAACCAGGTCATGCGAGGCACACAGGACAGTTCTACAATGTGTCACAGGCTGTATGTTGCAAGCAGATCTTGTGTTATATGTTTCTGTTTATGTGGTGTCATCCAAATCCCTATACAATTATCCTTTACTAGTAAATTCTACAAAAGTATATTGGTTAGAATCCAATAAAGTGGGAAAAATTACCCTTTCATTTGAACAGACAGCATTTCAAATAGTTATTAACAGGGGGTTAGAATAACAGAGAATTGCTTAAGTGGAGGAAAAAAGATAGCCCTAAAGGATATGGTAGGTCTGAGTGAGGGGTGCCTAAAGAAGGAACGCCCTTTAAAGTGAAGAATTCTTCAGGAGGCGGGAGAGCAAATAGAACTCTTGGGGGTGGGGGAAGGTGGTTGATACCTACCAAATGGTAGAGTTTTCTGGTATTTCTGGTCTGAGCTGTAGCTGAAAGCTCAAGAACCAACTTCTGGGATACTGACAAAATTCTAGTAGCAAACTATTTGTGTGGTAGACTTTCTTGAAAGCCAGGGGAAAGTACTGGCTAAACTCCCAAGAACAGTTGTAGGGATCCTTGGCATGGGAGATGGAGAATTCTTGTTATTGATCCACCCAGAAGCCAGCTGGGGTATCTTAAGCAGTGTCACTGATTTCTTGGTAGGCTCAAATCCTTTCACACTAGAGTGCACATTAGTCAAGAAACCATCCAGTTGGGGAGAATGTACTGGAAGAAGACGAGCCATGCTGGTTGGTGCTGGCACCAGGATAATTTTAAATAACAAGCACACACTCCAAAGAAACACAAGTAGGACAGCATCTAAAAGAATCAGGAAGAAATCAATATTTTAGCATTCACAGCTGTCGAGGATTAATACTGTGGGGCTGGCAAAACATATACACACACAAAAAGATGCGTACACATATATGTATAAGGACCAATCTGTTGTTGCAGAGCCTGGACTATAATAACTAATATAGCCTCTTTGATTATTTAATTAACTCAGCTTTTGTATATGCCAGTATAAATATATTTAACTTCTCCACAAAACCAGTTTATATTTGTTTGTAAACAAACAAGCAAAAAAAACACCATAGCCTCCCCTTTGATAATACCAACGAATTTCTCACCATTTTATCTCCATGAAAAGACACACCATCCCAGTCTTCCCTGTATGTATTATTGTCACTATATTAATTACTTCCAAATATTCTACCACTTAACCTCTAAATTGGCAGTTAACCAATGACATTTATGTGTATGTGTGTATACATATTTTGAATAAGGAGAGTGAAGTAAAACGATTAGCATGCTCAAATAAACACATGATTATGAAGAGCAAAAAATATGAAAAGCTCCTATTGTTTCCTTAATTAGAAATGAATAACTGTGGCTGCTTCTTCATTTATCCATTAGGTATCTCTCCCCCACCTCCTTCTTCAAATGCTTTACCCAATTGAGTAACTCAGACCTGAATTCTAGTATAATTTGTGTCTTCAGATATCTTGCTTTTTTTCTTAGAAGGAGGAAGCAAAAGGAGTTGCTGCAATTTTCTCTTCCCTTTACTGTTGGGCATGGAAAAATTAAGAGACGCCTGGAAAATGCACTGGGTTTCTGTTACGGTGCTCTTCACACTGTGCTCCATTTAGAATAAATCACGTTGTTCAGTAGAGAAATTGTGCCCCTCTTTTTTGTTTGGTTTGGGGTTTGGTTTCTGCCTGTTGCTTTAGGGGCATAAGGAGCAAGAAATGGCTAGGTCCCATTTTCCAGTTCAGTAGAGCTCTTATCATGTCCCTGTGGAACATTCTGTCTTTGGAAAGTAAAGTAATTCAAACCAGCAAAAGCAAAACTCGAAGGGGAAAACATTCTGTAAATTGGTTATTACTTATAATCTTAAGAAAAGGCAGTTCCAATAGCTCCCCCTGATTTCCAGAATTATGCATTCTGTGGGGAAGATAGAGCACGCAACAGTCTCTCTTGAGACAAATCCTATCTCACAGGAAGTTATCGCCCAACCTTCACCCTATCTGAGTCTGCTTAAGTGACTGGTTTAGCTGGTGAAAGGCAGAGACATGTTTGATCCCCAGTTATTGCTATGAATTCAGAGCTAGTATGTAGTAACCTTAGAAAGTTCTAATCTAAGCATTTATTCACCTCCAGGTACTGTCTGTCACTCTAGCCACAGATCCCTTTGGGAAAGGCTGGAATAAAATTTATAGTACGACCTCTTGAGGGTGGTACATAATTATAAGAGGGACTTTCTCCAACAAATGCAAACAGTGTAACCTAATTCTTTCAGTGTACCCTCAATGAACCTGAAACAACAAAAAATGATTCAAAACTGGGAAAAAAATTACAGCATGAATTTATGGCTACTGTGCAAGCTTCAATACCCACTTCAGTCAAGGATCTCCGATTCTGTGAATTGACTCAGTTCTGAAAGCTGCTTAAGAAGCTCCAATTTGGGTGGCACCTGTGGCTCAAGGAGTAGAGTGCCGGTCCCATATGCAGGAGGTGGCGGGTTCAAACCCAGCCCCGGCCAAAAACCAAAAACCAAAAAAAAAAAAAAGAAGCTCCAATTCTCCACTGTGATTTGTCAAACCAGGAATTTTTTTTTTTTTTTTTTTTTTTTTGCAGTTTTTGGCTGGGGCTGGGTTTGAACTCGCCACCTCCAGCGTATGGGGCCGCATCCTACCCCTTTGAGCCATAGGCGCCACCCATAAACCAGGATTTTTGAATATAGAATTTAAGTTGTTTGCTAGTCTGTTTTTCTGCTACGTATGTATGTATGGGTGCGTGTGTATATGAAATATATAAATACACGTATAATATATATATATGCTTTTCAAACATTAGTAGACTGTACATGTACTTTATTCCTAGGGACACTATGATCAATAAAGATATCTGAGGTCTCAGAGATGATGAATATCAGTGTACTCCTGTTGTCCTCTGTAATTTACGTGCCCATCTATGTTGGTGGTTCATTGTTTCACTTGTATTCTAGTACTTTCCACAGTCTTTATTGAAATGAAGGAATCCATCCAATTGTAGTACCTCCAACAGTTATGCCTAGGAGGTCAACCAGAGATTTTTTTTTAATTGCAAGAACTCTCCTTACTCATATATTGATCAATTTTGTTATGCATGTTATTTTCTCTTGCCTTAGATTATGTATACTTCGAATGCTAATTTCACCCCAGCCATGATTCTAGTGGCACCAGAATAGACGTGTGGTGGATCTGAATGAGGCTGTCATCCTCCCTCAGGATGTCAGCCTCAAATTAGGTTATCACAGGATTTTCAAGCAGAAGCAAGCTGACCTCTTCAGACATGAGATGGTAAACTGCTTCTGCAGATGCAAAAAGTCTTGGGAGTTCAAAGTGTCAATTTTATCTGTGTCACACCATTTCAACTGTCAGGATCTGATTCCTTGCCAAGCAATGCCCTAAATTTCACATGGGAAACTTGATGATACCATAAATTCAACTATATTTTTAATTCTGTAATGTACACAATTAACTTTTGTGTTTGATTTTCAGCAATATTAGCCCTGTTACTATAAAATATACTGGTTTTGTGTAGGGATGCCATGGAAGTTCTTCAGCTGTTGCATCACAATGTAATGTAATGTAATTAATCTGAAAATTAATTAACCTGAGCATCCCAGTTTTTCCTCCGTAAGGACTACCGTAAGGTGTAGTTAAAAGAGTTCATTTCAAAAACAGTCTTGCAGTCGTCATGATTGCTGTGAAGTTCAAATAGAGTAGCCTCTTGGACTTCAAAGACGTGTACTTCAGTTACTGCTTTATCTCAAAGTACACACATGAAAACTTCAATAATTTCCATTTAATGTATAGCTAGCATTCTCTTTCCTATCAGCAAGGAGGTTACCAGCATACTCAAGATAAATATTATGACCAATGCTCAAATCTCAGGTATGTGGGTCAATCTCCAGAAAACACTTTTGTTATTAGTTCTGTACTTGTTGGAATTCAATAAACATGACACAAATAGTAATTTAATTAGGATATTTTAATATGATAATTATATGCAAGGAATTAGCATAACAGAAAATTGTCAAGATAATAATTTTAGAGATGAAGGACTACAATCAAAGAAGGAAAAATATGGGAAAGAAAATTCTCCCCAAGCCTGGAACTTAGATTTTACTGGACAATAGTGTGATCACAAGGTGTGATCCAAGCCCACTAGATGGTAAAGAAGCTAGCTGGACAGTCCTGAACAAAAGCTGGCATGGTGATGTGATAAGCAGAAAATAGTCTGTTTGGATGGAGTTGAAATATATTCTTCTTGGTAAAGCATCACGTGAATGGAGAAGCAAGAAACCCATGTACTCAATTATGATATGAGGACAATTGATGCTGGTACAGGGTGGAGGGAGGGAAATGGGGGAGGGGAGAGAGGGAAGAAGGCAGGGAGTGTGGGCCAGGGTGTGTGACTCACCTCTCGGGGGCGGGAAAGTATTAATCTAGGGACTTCTCCCAGCAAACGCAAGCAGTATAACCTGGCTCATTGTACCCTCAATGATTCCCCAACAATAAAAAAACAAAAAGAAAATAGTGTAAAATAGTATGATATAATAAGCAGAAAATAGCCTCTGGAATGCTGGCAAATTAGCCAGTTCACTCTTTGTGGAGATTATTTATTTATTTATTTATTTATTATTAAATCACAGCTGTGTACATTGATATGATCATGGGGCATCATACACTAGCTTCAAAGAACGTTTGACACATTTTCATCACACTGGTTAACATAGTCTTTCTGGCATTTTCTTAGTTATTGTGTTAAGACATTTACATTTTACATTTACTAAGTTTCACATATACCCTTGTAAGATGCACCACAGGTGTAATCCCACCAATCCTCTTCCCTCTACCCACCTCCCCACTCCCTCCCCTCCCTTTCCCTCTTCCCCCTATTCTTGGGTTGTAACTGGGCTATAGCTTTCATGTGAAAGCCCTAAATTAGTTTCATAGTAGGGCTGAGTACTTTTCTTTTCAAAATTCAGTAGTAGACTTGACTTTCTAGCCAAAAAGATTCCAGGAAGAATCCCAAGAAGGGGATTTTAAGTTTTGACCAACCAGAAGGCCATTGCCGGGAAACAGTGAGGTAGGGAGGTGAGTTGTCCCTGGAACTCATTAGCAGAGTGGGGCTTAACTGAACTCACAGTCTTAAATGTTGCAGCGAAGTGCCAGATACTACTGGAAACTATGGGAAAGAGGGTTGTGTGCAACTCTGTGAAAACTGATTCATAAGGAGTTGCCAATTGCTACCGGCTGCAGCATCACTGTTGAAAAAAGCCACTCTCTCTGTAAAGTTATAATTAGATGATCTTAGTGGGACAAGAGAGGAAACATAATTCTTCTCTTGACACCTCTGCAGCACTTTCTACTAACAGGGACAACATTTTTTCTGGATGGCAAAGAAGAAATATCACAAAGTTTAGCTTCATCAACAAAAAACAGATGCAAAAATTCTACTTGGAAAAGATATACTCTGATAACTAGTCTAGAGCACTCTAAATAAAAAGTCACTTTTCAATTGTTAAAATTCTCATGTTGAAATCATTACATAAAATTATAGAAAGTTATTCTATAATTTCAGAATATATGAATCAAAATAAAAGAATCCTGGAAATTATGTCACTCTCTTCAGTCAATTATTCTTTAAAATTCATCATATATGCATATATAAAATCCTTAAAAATATGGCGATTATCTGATTAGCTGATTTAATTTGGATATCTATGATTTCATAAGCAAACAATACTTGAAATTTGTAGTAGATTGGGGTAAGTCAGCGCATATGACTTTTCCAGTTTGATTTGATCCACCTAAACATGTAATGTTATACGAAAAATCACTTAACTTATTATACTTATTATACTCTTTATTAGGAGGAGGCCAGCCTAAAAGACTGTGCTATAGAGTTAACAAAAGGTCTGAGTAATGTTATGCACATATATGTATGTGTATTTGAGAAGTTTGTGTTTGAAACCCAGCAGCTCATAATATAGAGAGATTTTATTGGCCAGGAATAATATAGTATAATATCTTCAGTTATTCCAAATTAACATCTGGTTCATGTAACTAAATCCATCTGTATATATCGGTAATTAGATACAGGGAGTGATTCAATAACTAAGGCAGCTAAAGATTCCATAATCCTGCCAGTCACTGAAAATCACTTGCCCACACATATATAGTGAGAAAGTCAAACACTCTGACGGACTAAAATTACTTGAAATGTTGCCTCTAAACTGCCTCATGTCTTTAAGTGGAAGGAAGCCCTATCATCATAAATGTAGTATACAAGATGGCATTTATTATTTCTTTTTCTTTATTTTATTATTCAACTTACACCTGACAAATAAACACTTTCACAAAAATTGTGATCTCCATATACAGAGAGTGCCAAATATATATATATACATATTTTAAGTGAGGTTATTTATGTATTACTTTTTGAAAATGAAGTTACCATTACCTTTTTGAAATGAAGTTACCTTTTTAAATGAAGGTACCATTATTCGAGGGTACCTAGACATGCTATTTTACCTACAATTTCACCTACAATTCATACACTTTGGGGAGTGATTGTTTTTACTTCCATCAAGATCTTTTAAAATGTGCATACATTTTTTGGCCCCCATGGCATACGGATACGAGAAAGGAGAAATATGTGGCACTCAGAGACACACTCCAAGACTTCTCTTCCTGACATGTTTATCACATATGTATCAATTTACCTTGCTTTAATTTTATTCATCAAGTAATCAACTGCCATATACTATATAATACTTAGGAGAAAAAAACAATAGACATATGTATGAAGGATGAAGGGATGACATTGACCTCCAGACTGGACATTGACCTCCAGACTGGCAAAAGGGGGACTTGGGTGAACTTATTCTTCAGAAAAATCAATGAAAATACTTGCAAACAGTGAATTATACCACTTGAGAACTCTAAAAATTAAAAAAATACACAGAAGACATTTAAGATCATCTATCCAGAGGGAACATTTGAACTCACAGAGGCATCTGTGATGTTTCCATTCAGCCCATTCCCATCTTCTATTCCTCCTGAGTTCTTTGCTATGGGTCTCTGAAAAGTCTCTAGCTTATAATCAGCAGAGAAGACTAACTTCCTTCAGAGCATTCTACCCCCAAAACACAAATAATATTTTTCCATGCTTAAAGCTACCTGGGAAAACTCCATTTCCACAGAGTGTTCACTAATTTGTCTCAGACCTGAGATAAGGAAAATGAAAAAAATTGTTCCCAGGAAATCACCAAAAAAAAAAAAAAAAAAAATGGACATGTGATGGCAAAAACTCAGCTGCCTATAGTCTTGATTTCAATGGGGATAAATTAGCCTGGCCAAATACAATGTTTAGAAAGAGATCCTAGAAAACTAGTTAACCACAAGAAACTTTTAAAAAAACTATTATTACAGTTGATCCAAAAGGCTGTGTGCTGTGTATATTTCTGTAAAAGACATGGATGAAGAAAAGGTGCTAGTAACTCTCCTTTTAGTACCTGCAAGACCAGAGGAAACAAATAATAAATTCTAAAGCTGTCTAAGAAATAACCTAGATTTAGAACTTTTGCTTTATGACAGAGATACCCTCAGTAAGGATAGAGAATATAGTCAAGGCAATTAGGAAAACTTCTGACCAATAACCTCCAGATCACTAAAAATATGTTGAGACAGGGCTGATCACCATAAAATTAGAATTTAAAATAGAATTACAAAACTTAACATAATAATACCACACACCACACACACACACATACACATTGCTAGAGCACTCAGAGGCTGAACCCCATAGAGTTTTCAGAATCCACACAGCTGGGTCAAAGAAACTACTAACAAATAATCAGCAATGAGAAAAACAACACCACCAGTGAAACATGAGGTAAGCTCTACCTGATAGCAAAGCTGTTATAATATATTGTCTAAAATAAATATTTTGAGAAAAATTACCATGCAAACAAAGAAATAGGAAAACAGTCTATATATTTGGGGTGTGGTGAGGGGTGAATATCCCTGAGTGAGAATGAATTTCATCTTAATAGATAAAACTATTAAAAAAAGGGCGGCTCCTGTGGCTCAGTCGGTAAGGCGCCAGCCCATATACCGAGGGTGGCGGGTTCAAACCCAGCCCCGGCCAAACTGCAACAAAAAAAATAGCCGGGCGGGCGCCTGTAGTCCCAGCTACTCGGGAGGCTGAGGCAAGAGAATCGCTTGAGCCCAGGAGTTGGAGGTTGCTGTGAGCTGTGTGAGGCCACGGCACTCTACCGAGGGCCATAAAGTGAGACTCTGTCTCTACAAAAAAAAAAAAAAAAAATGTATTCAAAGAACTAAAAGTAGCCATAAGTAAATAATTACACAAAATGATAGTAATGACTCATAAATAGGCAATGCCAATACAAAGATATAAATTATAAATATGGACCAAATAGAAATCCTGGAGTTGAGGTATATTAACAGATGGACATTTTAATACAGGAGAACAACAGATTTGAGTTGGCAAAAAGAGAATCAGTAAACATGAAAATGAAATACTAAATGTTATACATTCTGAGAAAGATATAGAAAAAAACAACAGAATTTTACTGAGTCTTGGGTACTATCCAGAAGGCAACATATGCAAGATAGAACTCCAAGAAAAAGAAGGGAAAGAGGAAGGGGCAGAAAAAAAAAAATATTTGAGAAACAAGTATGGTCAGAAACTCTCCAAATTTGATGGAAAACCACCAATGTATGAATTAACACTTTGAACAAGCTCAAAAGTTTAAGTAAAAATAAACTAAAAGAGATTTGATGCACCACAGAGTCACCATTGTGTATTCTATGATACATCATGGTAAAATTAAGAGTCAACGGCAATGAAAACCTTGACAGTGGCAAGAGAAGAGTGACTTCCTGCACAAAAGAGGTTCTCAGTCAGTGTAACAGCTTAGTTCTCTTCACGAAACATGGAGGCCAGAGATGGCAGCTAAAAGTATTGAAAGAAAGGCTGTGCTTATGAAAATGTGTCAAACGGTCTATGAACCAAGTGTACGGTGCCCCATGATCATACAAACGTACACAGCTATGATTTAATAAAAAAAAAAAGTAGTATTCTAAAAAATGAAAATAAAAAAAGAAGGCTGTGCAAGAAATTCTATGTGCAACAAAAATGAAAATAAAAAATAGACATATCTACCTAAGTGAAACCTAGAAGAAGCTGTCACAAGCAAATGAATTTCCTGTAGGTTAGTATGAAGGAATAATAAACAGTAGCCTAAATCCACATACGAACTCCAGTGACACTAACTATACACATAAATGTAAAATGGATGTTTTCTTTTGTAACTCTTAACTTATTCATTTTAAAAGATAACAACATAAAGAAATTACTATAAATCAGTGTTGATGGAATTATATTGCATAATGATGCAGTTCGTATAAAAATAAGAGACAAAAGAAGAATAACGCTTCCATATTAGCAGCGTTTTGACAGCTTCTACGGTCTATGTCCTATAGTTGGCATTACTCCTAACTATATTGTTTTAAGTTAAGGTGCTAATTTTAATACCCAGAGCAACCATTTATTTCAAAAAGCTCAAAAAACCTAATAACATTACTAACAAGGGAATTTAAATGACACATTGAAAATATTTATTTCAGAGATGGCAGTAATAGAGAAATAGAAAAATGAAAAAGTAAACAAAACCATAATCCCTATGGAAAACATAGAGCAAAAGGGCATACATAAATCTTGCATTGTCAATAATGATAGCAAATATTGATGAATTCAATATTCCAATCACCATCTATTGTTAGAATTTATTTAAAAAATAAAAGAAAATCTACCTCCTCCCATGCTGTCTCACACAGGCGTATCTTAGCTCCAAAGACAAAAATAATTGGAAAGTAAAATAATGGGAAAAGTTGTACCATAAAAACCCTAATCAAAAGAGAGCTTAAATGGCTATCCTAGCATCATATGGAATAGATAAAAGACATTTGTTAACAGAGAGAAAAAGGTTATTTAATAACAAGAAGTCCAATGCATTAGTAAGATATAACAATTATAAATAAATATATATTAAATATATTAGAATTAAAAATAGAATTACAAAACTCAACAAAATAATACTGCACACCACACACACACACACACACACACACATTGCTAGAGCACTCAAAGCACTCAGATTAAAGGGGTACATATGATTAGTTTACATAATTTGCTTTTGTAAGGTTAAAGTCTAGGTGGTAGTTATACCCTTTTCCTAGGAAGTATGTGATATACCCATGCAAAAGTACCCATAGAATGGATATTTACACAACCCCTTTTCCCAATCCCCGTAATTGAATTTAATTAAATTTTTCTCTTGTATGAGCATGTAGTTGCTAATCTACTCATTCTATTAACTACTGAGTATATGCAGTGATTGCCCTCACATTCTTATGATACTTTGCTTAGGATAATATTTTCTAAATCCATCCACATTGTTACAAAAGATACAAAAGCTTCATCTTTTTTGTGTCTGAATAGTATTCCATAGGGTACCTATACCACTGATTATGAATCCGTTCATGTATTTATGGGCACTTTGGTTGTTTCCACATCCTTGTGAATTGTGCTAGTATAAAAATTCAAGTGAAAATATTTTATCTTTTCTGTTCAAATTCTAAATAGTACAGACTGAGAAGCAATAAGAAGACAAAAAAAGTGATATTATTTACACTCTTCAAGAGTCAGGCAAAGAGACAACAGAGCATAGAATTTACAAAGGTGAAGGATCCTTAGGAATAGGGATATTCCTACGAAATACAGGTGTATCTCTTCAGGAAGATTCATAAAAATAGCAATAAACAGAATGTAGTTCATATTTTGCAGAAGTTAAAACTTTGTCTTCATTCAGCTAAATTAATAATGCTAAGATGACATGTTTCTACCCTAAGCAACTGCCAAGATTTAAAGAAAATTATTTCTACTTTTAAAAATTGTCCACGTATTTACCTTTACAGGTATCTTTATTTCATCATATAGCTTCTCGTTACTGTCTAGTATCATTCCATTTAAAGTGCAATATTTACTGTCTAGTATCATTCCATTTAAAGTCCCTTGAGTATTTCTTCCAGGCTAAATCTAGTGGTAACAACGTTCTAGGCTTTCATTGCTATTTTTATAATAAAGATCATCTTGTGGTGTAAATTTAAAACGTGCACAGCATGAATGGGCCTGAAGATGATCGGGTAGCTCCTAGGCAGACAGCTTCTTTCAGTTAAGAGCTGAACTTGAACACAATTAATCACAATTTTATCTGAACCTCTGAACTCTGCCATACTTCATTGTCATGTATATAAAATTGTTTGTGCATACACAGAACCCCCCACAGATATATATTATGTATGCATATATATATATACACACACATATTTATATTATGTATGTATATATATATACACATATCTGTATTATGTATGCATATTTATGTGTGTGTGTATAGGTGTGTATACAGAGGGTGTGGAGATTGTTAACCATTAAAAACCCGATTGATCTGTGAAAATTTTATTCAGCAAAATTTTACAAGAATTTATGCTCAGCAACATATAAAGAGGGTGTCAGAAAGTGCATACAAATTTTAAGAGATCTTGTTGGAAGTAAAATTGATTATTCTCAAAAAGAATACAAATTGCAGGTAAAAGGGATGTGTGTAGCATGTGTACGCACACTTCACCAGTAAAGGTATCTTCAATTCAACATAATGTCTTTTAAAATGTGTACATGTTGTTGGCACCCTCTGTATGTTAGAAATAGTGAATTCAAGACAAATAAGAACAACTGATAAAGATATTGTTACTGAAACTAATATGCAATAATTCTGCAAAATTGTCTACTCTGATGAATTTATTAATTTTCTCTTTTCTACTGTAGGTAATTCTATCCTTTTATAACTAAAAAAGGGAGAAAAGTCACTTTTATGATCTTAGAGAAGAAAGCAGATTATTTTCAGTCTGATCTCTTCCATTTGCCTTAGTTCCTTCTCAGACCTTTACAATATTTTATCCTGTATCTATTCTTTTTGTTCTAGTATGAAAACAACAATCTCTGGGGACCTGAGCACCAGAATGTGTAGTGAATGAATTTGATGCAGTTGCAAGATAAAAGAATTGTCTTATCAGGGCCATTCTTCAGGGACATTCGTGTCAACTTAAATTGGGAATTCTTGAAGAAATGTCTTTGATAATAAATCTTGGTAAAACATGAGAGATATATTACAGAAATGTAATGCATGCTATCACCTTTAAGGTAAAAGCTAGAGATTAAAGTGTTTTACTACTTCTTAGTCTACCATTATCTTTTAAGATGTAAAAAAGGAGAAATGATAGATAGATAGATAGGCAGACAGATAGATAGATAACAGGTGGTGCCCAGCCAGCTTTGCTGAGCTGAAGGGTGAACCTGCCACCTCTGCCCTGGTGGTAGTGATACTTTGGCAGCCAGCAGAGGAACCGGCAGGAGGCTCCTTCCAGGAACCAGAGGGTCCAGACAACTGCTGGGGAGACACCAGTGCCTTTGTGTCTCTTGCCCCTTGCACTTGTAGCTGAACAGGGAACCCCTCATTGCCTAGATCTGGTAATTTCCTGTAAGTTTCCTAGGGCTGGGAATGAAAGGGACGGTATCCATTCATTAACACACTCATTCGTCTTACCCCAGCGGGAAGAAGTGCGTCCATTCATTTGTTACCAAGTCCTGGCCTACTATAACTATATAGACTATATATAGTCTATATATATACCCAAAGACAAAGAGCCCAGAGAGACAGCTTTTTCCCCTCGACTTGGGTTGTTTCTCTTTGCCAGGAACTTTGGTGCTTTTTCTCTGTATTCTTTTCTGTAAAATAAATCCTGTCTTACCACTAATCTGTGGTCCATGGATTCATTCTTTAGATCACTGAGACCATTAATCTACTGAAGACAAAACTCTGGTATCAATATGGTAGATAATTAAAAAGAACCAGAACACCATATAGATGCATACACATATACATATACAAATGAAGATTGTTATAACCCAATTGGGGAAGAATAATGTTCGTATAGTCAGTGAGAATGTATAGATACAGAAATACTATATAAATTTATGAATATGTACAGAGAAATAAATATATTATTTCCAATGATAAAGAAGGAAGGTTTATTCTATAATACTTACTCTAATACTTGATACCAATTTTTCAAATACTAAATTATTTTCTGAGATAAAAAAGTAAATTTCTAATGAATTTTCAAATAAATCAAAAAGAAAATTTAAGGCAATTGAAATGAACAACATACCCAAGACCAAAAAGAAAAAAGAAAACAAACTCCAAAATTGTCAATATATATATATAAAAATCAGTAAATTTAGAATGAAAATATTTAATAAATCAGAAAAAAAGAACCGCCTAGGCAAGAAGAAATAATTTGTAAATATATATAAATATTACATATGCAAAAGAGCCAGTAAATAGAGGAAGTGTGACAGCTCAGGGGCACCCCGGGCTTAGTCAGTGCCACCCGCCAGGGAGGACCTGCTGTGCCTTCTCCATCTCTGCCCCTTTAGTGTTGCTGCCGCTCACCAAGGGAGGAAGAGCTGGAGAACCAAGTGTGAGCAGCTGAGGGGGTGAGCACAGCGAAAGTTCGCAGGTCCCTAGTTAGTTGAGGGAGACCATGGGAAGTCCTCGCCACTGCCAATTCCAACCCCAGAACCACCTTTGAACTTAGAAATCCCTCCTCTGGGGCGGCGCCTGTGGCTCAGGGGGTAGGGCGCCGGTCCCATATGCCGGAGGTGGCGGGTTCAAACCCAGCCCCGGCCAAATTAAAAAAAAAAAAACGAAAAAAAAAAATAGAAATCCCTCCTCTGGCTGCACTAATCCCTGCGAGGATTTCACAGGCCCATGGGCGATACTGGGTTCGCCCAGTCAGGGGGACCCCTCATTTCCTTGGCCTGGTCAATTTCTTAAATGGACTGTGTCTATTCATTAATGCATTCATTCACCTTTCCCCTAGTGGAAGGGACTGTATCCATATGTTACCATGTCTTGACCAAATGTAACTACAAAAGACCAATGCAACTATATATACCCCAGGACAAAGACCCCAGGCAGAGAAGAGATTTTCTGACTTAAGTCTTTCCCTCTGCTGAGACCTCTGGTGCTTTGTCTGTATTCTTTTCTGTAAAATAAATCCTGCCTTACCACTGATCTGTGGTCCATGGATTCGTTCTTTGAATCCCAGATACTAAGGACCTAGTTAAGAAGAAATTCCAGTATCAGAAGGACATTTGGAAGAATTCTATATGTCCTAATGATACTGGAGTTTCAAGTTCTTGGTCTCAGCGATTGGAGGAATGAATTAAAGGACCTCAGATCAGTGGTAAGACAGAATTTATTCACAAAAGCAAAGAATACAAAAACTACTAAAACCAAAGCTCCTGGCAGAGAGAACCCAGGTGGGGAATGAGCTCTCTTGCTCCCTCTCTGAAGTCTGTCCTCAGGCTCTCTGCTCGGTGGTATATATAGGCACAGGGGGTTGTTTTGCCTAACTCAATGTTTACGTTTAGGGCGTGGGTCTTTGTCAGTTACAGCCAGCTGTCAAATGAACTCTCAGATCTTGGAAACTCACTTGAAATTCACCAGTCAGAAGTGCAAGGGGAGGAGACAGCAAGGTGCCAGTGTCTCCCCCACAGATGTCCTACCCTTCTGGCTACTAGAGCCTCCCAGGACCCCCATGCCTACCCTTGAACTCACTGGTTCCTCTGCCAGCTACAGGTGCACCAACACCACCAGGGCTAAGGTGGCAGGCCTTGGTTCCACCTGTCCTGCATCACTAAGGCAAAGACAAAAAAAAAAAAAAAAGCGAATATCTGATAAAAGCTAAAATACGTAGCAAATGCCTCAAAAGTTCAACTTCACTTCTTTAATTTTAACCACAGAGTATAAATAGGAATATAGGGAAAAAATAGTAGAAAATATTCATTAAAGACGGTTATGTCCTCAACTTGAAAATGTCTATTTGCCAAATAGATTGAATAATAAAAGACTAAAACACATGTATATATGTGCATATGTGAAATGTAAAATATGGGATATAAAATGAAAAGCCAAAATATTTCTAGGGAGAAAGAAATGTATGCCAAGGAAAGAAAAACAACAATCTGATTATCAGACAGAGTTTTTCATATGTTAATTAGGTAGGAGAGGAAATGAGGCAATGCTCCAATTTTATCAGAGGAAAGAGAAACAAAGGGAAAATGGTTACTACAGGATGGTTCTTCCAAAAGGAAAAACCAAAATAGCAAGTAGAAAATGATACTTCAAATACATCATCTAAGGGAGAATACCGAAAGTCTACAGAGAAAAGACAGGAAACAACTAACAGAGAAGGAAGCGGGACAGCCGGCTCCCTGGGATAGGCTGAGAGTCTGGAGAGGCTCACCAACCACCCCCGTGAGGGAGCATAAGGGGGTGACGCCAGCTGTCTGTAGGTCTACCTTGGCCTCCAGCATTCTAGCCAGAGGAAGCCCACTAAGCTCTCCTGGGCACAGAGAATAGCAGAGGAAGCTGCCTGGGGACTGTAGGAAGGCATTACTGAGAGAAGGGGCTCATGCTCTATCCCCAAACCCCTAAATCCTAAGCAGCTAAATCATGATAATACAAGATGGGGAGTGGGGGCTGCTCTGACTGGGCAGGCCTGACCAGAAGGACCTGCATCAGGTCGTGTGTGTGCCGCAGAGGGCAGCTTCACCCTGGCGGTACTGTACTTTGTGTCCTTGCCCCAGGGGTGTTGGTGCTGTGGGAGGCTGTGAGGCAAGGGCTGGAGAGCCAAGGGCAGTGGAGAGGAGCGAGGAGCCCACACATCCCTAGGAAGTCGACAGCACAGCCTAGTTGCTGCAGGTACCAAATGCAGAACCACCCTTGGACCTAGAGAGCCCTTCTCTGGCTGCTATTCCCCTGTGAGCATTTCACAGGCCTAAGGGTGATGCAGGGTTCTCCCAGTCAGGAATGAACAGGGACTCCTTCCAGTTCCTAGGCCTGGGCAATTTCAAGAAGCAAAGTACTCATTCACTTTGACCTGTATCCATTCATTAATGTCTTTCACTTAACCCAGTGGTAGGGACTATATCCATTCATTTGTTAGGCTATATATAACCCTAGGCAAAGGACCAGCCAAGATTTTCAGACTTTGGTCTTTCCCTCTACCAAGAGCTCTGGTGCTTTTTCTGTATTCCTTTTCTGAGTAATAAATCCTATCTTGCCACTGATCTATGGTCTGTGTGATCATTCATTGAATCCCCGAGACCAAGAACATAATGAAGAAAGAAATCCTATTTTGGGAGCCAAATCTTCACCAGACCACATCATGCCCTTCCTTAGAGCTCCATTGATATTCCCTACCCACAGCCATCTTCATGGTGGCCTGCTGCCTCCAGGGCTGAAACATGAGCCATTGGCAGTGACTATCTGTCCTCTGCTGTTAAGTTGTGGATTTTCAACTAACCCAAGGACAAACTTCCCCCATCTGCAGCAGCTGTCCCAGTGGGCTACTGCTATTGGTGCCAGAGCACGAGCAAAATGTGAACATCCCAGCTCCCTGCATATGGCTAACACCATTGAAAGCAAGTCCACCTTTCTTAGGAGCAGGGTTACAGCAGCAGCTAATGCTGCCCTCACCCAAGCATTCTGCCACACCAGCCTTGCCTATACAATCCACAGCCCACAAACACCTACAGGGGACCTGAACATGGATCTGTCCAGCCTGGCTCCGTGAAACTGTTACGGGAATTTCTTTCTTCAATAGGTCATTAGTCTCAGGGATTCAAAGAATGAATCCCCAGACCACAGATCAGTGGTAAGACAAGATTTATTATACAGAAACGAATACAAGAAAATCACCAGAGCTTCTGGCAGAGGGAAAGACTGAAGTCAGAAAATCTCTGCCTGGTTCCTTGTCTAGGTCTATATAGCCTCCAGAGTTACATTTGGCCAGGACTTGATAGATGGAAACCACTTTTCCAAAGCGAATGAGTGTATGAATGAATGGGTGGAGTCCCTTCTGCTGGGGGCAAGGGGAATGAGCAGATTGATGGATAGATATAAGCCCTTCACGAAATTGCCCAGGTTTAGGAAATGGGGAAGGCTCTCCTGTTCAGCCTCTATCACGGTTGTTCTCAGTTTCAGTTGTGTGTGTGCCGCAGAGGGCAGCTTCACCCTGGCAGTACTGTACTTTGAAATAAGGGGAAAGGAGAGGTGGCTCCATCAGCAGCAAGGGCTGTGACATGGTCTCCCTCCACTTTCCTGGGACCCATGGGCTTCAGCCAGGCTCAACCCTCTTCACTGCACTTGGTTCTTCAGTCCTCGCCTCCCTGCATCCCGCTGCACCAACCCTGTGCAGAAGGGTTGTGAAGCAGAAGGTGCCACAGTTCCTCCCGGGTGGCCCGACGCAGCCTAAGCTGGGGTGCCACAACCCCTATCAAAAGCACCCTAAGACCCCAATGCTTGAGACCTCTTCTTGGGGGACTAGAGACCACCCTGCTTAGTCCACCACGAGTTCTGCCTAAGCATTTCAACCAAGGGCCTAAGGTGAGGCCCACCCAAACCTGTTGTTACCACCACAGCAAGTACCCACATGCTTGTGTCACCTATGAGACTGGGGACTGGCTGACTCAGTCAGTCACAGCTACTGTTGACACCAACACAGATCACTGAGGACTGAGAGCTTCGTCTCTTCACTACAACTGCCAAAGCCTATGCTCACTCTCCTGGGGCCCAAGAGCTTGCCAACCCACCTGCCCTTTTCTGCCACGACTGTCACCCAAGCAATCTGCAAGATGGCCCGAGAAACTGCCCTCCTGAAGCTGCTAACACCAGTGACAATGTGTGCCTCTCTGTAGTCTAAGGACAGGTCCACATATCATCCCCACCCCTAGCAAAACTGCACCAGCCTCCACTAACAACTGTACCTGAGGAAGTCACAGGCACCACAGACAGTGTTTACTGCTGAAGACATCATATGGAGATTGAAGTGGTGCCTGCAGCAAGAATGAAGTCAAAGTGTCCTACCCAACACATGCTATAGATACAACTTCAGGAAGAAAATCTTCCTCTATGAAAGAAAATTCAGAAGATTCCAAAGATGCAACTTTTACACTAAATATGCAGATTTCAATATAAACATATAAGAAATATGCATAAGTAAGAAATATGACACCTCCCAAGGAAAATAATTATTTTCCAGCAAGAGATTCTTCTAATCACAAAGAAATACATGAATATATGAAATTCCAGGAAAAAAAATCAAAATAATGATATTACAGAAGCTCAAGGAGATACAAGGAACCATATAAAGGAATGCAGAAGGGAAATATAAAATAAAAATTCAGGAAAACAATTCAAAATATTAAAAAAAATATTTTCCAGGCATATAGTTATCATAAAAATAAATAAATTCTTCACATTTGGAACTCAGTAAATGTAAGTCAATATACATTTGAAACTTTTAACAATAGACTAAATCCACCATAAGAAAGAATGTCAGAACTTAAAGACAGGTCTTCTGAAATAACCCAGACAGACGAAAATTTAAACAAAAGAAGAAAGATGAGCAAAGTCTCCATGACACACGGGGCACCATGCAGTGACCAAATATTGACATTTTCAGTGTCAAAAAGACAGAGAAAAGCAAAAGGGTTAGAAAACTTATATAACAAAATAATAACTGAAAGCTTTCCAAGTCTAGCAGGAGATTGAGACGTGAATATAGAGAATCTCAGAAATCCTCAAACAGCAGACACAATGCCAAAAAGGTCTTCTCCATGCACATGATAGTCCACTTATCAAAAGTCAAAGACAGAAAAGAAAAGGGAGAG